>NC_056662.1:104951764-109751764 GCF_018350195.1 Panthera tigris
TACTTTAGGAGCATCAATACAATGGTTTGAGTGCAAGACTAGAATATTAGGCCAAGCTTCTAGGAAAAAAATGTATTTGAGCCATGGCTTAAAGACCGAATATACATTTTTTTTTTCTTTAGAGAGAGAGAGAGAGAGAGAGAAGTGAGCTGGGGAGAGGGGCAGAGAAAGAGGACGAGAGAGAGAGAGAGAGAGAGAGAGAGAGAGAAAGAGAGAATCTTAAGGCAGGCTCCATGCTCACTCCCTGCAGAACCTGACATGGGGCTCAATCCCACAACCCTGGGATCATGACCTGAGCTAAAATCAAGAGTCAGACACTCAACTGACTGAGCTGCCTAGGCACCCCCCGCCACCAAAGACTGGATAGATTTCGAATATCTACTGAGGTGGAGAACCAGTCAAGACACAAACAACTTCATCAGGAAAGCTAAAAAACACAACATGGTGAATCCTTCTGCAAAGTAAAAAATATACCCTAGCCTAACAGTTTTATAAAACCATATTTCTACATACTGAGTTTGCCTGAATTACACTGATTCTAGAACTATAGATATATTTTACTGCTATTGATACTAACTATATTCCAATCATTATATCCAGATCCTAAAAACTTTTGGAAAACAGAGCACACAGTTTATTACAACCACTTCTGATGTTCATCCAACTTTTCATATGGATGTCAACCTTCTCACCTAGTCTCTCAAAGATCAGGATCAGCCACTAAAAGTATATATTTCATCTGACTGTGACCCATAGTAAGAAATAAATTTTACACTGCAACCTACAGCAAACATACACAACCGAAATGAAAAGCTTCTTGAAGCGATATCATGTGAAGCACTGATATCTTATAATCTTTTTTTTTTCCTCCTCCTCCTTTTTCTTCTCAATGTTGGTCTTGATCCCAAATAAATTTCTAAGTCCATAATTATAAGTCATGCACAAGACCTACATTTGAAAAACACTACCCTAGGGGTGCCTGGGTGACTCAGTGGGTTAAGCGGCTGAGGCTCAGGTCATGATCTTGCAGTTTGTGAGTTCAAGGCTGGTGTCGGGGCTCTGTGCTGACAGCTCAGCTTCAGATTCTGTGTGTGTGTGTGTGTCTCTCTCTCTCTCTCTGCCCCCCCCCCCACGCTCTCTCTCTCAAAAAATAAACAAATATTAAAAAAAAAAATTTTTTTTTAAAGAAAGAAAAACGCTACCCTAGAACCTGGCATGGAGTTCTTTACCAGATTAGATTCCCAACAAAGTCTGGGACAAAGTTTTCACTCCAGGTGAAACAAGAAAAACAAGAACACAATGAGTGATTTTTTAAAGGAGTCTATTCTGAGATTGTATATAATTTTTTCATCTTCAAAAGCTCTTTCTTTTATGAAACAATGGTGAAAGTGAAAGTTGTAAGTTGTCCATCATATACTGGTCCCCTAATTTTTTCCCCACATTTTGCTGGATCATAAAATCTCCAATGTTGTGCTGTGAGCTTTCAAAGACACACAAGAGTGTTAGTCTTCAACGGGTTTATAATTTGGCTGGAGAAACTAATAATAATTCTAAGACTCGTCATAATTATTTCTACCTTATAAGAAGAAATATCCCGTGATAAGTCCCCTAAGAATGCTCTTAGGATAACAGTTCAGTACTTTGGGCTGGGAATGAATGAAAGGGAACAAACAAGGAAAGGCATTTAGAAAGGAAACAGTATTTGAGTTGGGCCTTGAAGGGTACTGAGAAATAGTCACAGGGATGAAAAAGCACCAAAATTTGGGGAACAAGACACAGGTCATCTTTGGCCAGAGCTTAAGACTGTACAAGGAGATAATGGAGGACCTAGAGAACAAGGCTAACTTGTTTGAATTCGGTCATCAGGGCAATGAAGCGGAGAGAGTGTATGGCACAATCATAGCATTGCCTTAGGAATATTAACCTGAAGCCCCCCTCCTCCGACCCCATATAAAATAAACTGGACAAGGTGGAAATTCTTTAGGCTATGCAATAATCCAAACATGGAATAATTAAGTATTTGAACTGTAGCTGGGGAAAAGGAAAGCAAGGGATGAGAAAAGGGGACAAGAATTGAAAAGTCCCAGAAGACATTTTAATGTGGCAGGCAAAAATGGCAAGGGATCAAACATGGTTCTGATATTTCAAGGCTGGATGATACAGACAATGGATAATAAGGAAAAGAAGCTGATTTAGAGGAAGAGGAGTTCAGATTCAGGATATGTTAGATGCAGGAGTAGGTTATAAAGAGTTAGTAGTAGGGTACAGAAAAGAATATTGAACTCCATCAGAAAAATCAGAGTTCAGGGCACTTGGGTGGCTCAGTCAGTTAAGTGTCCCATTCTCGGTTTAGGTTCAGATCATAATCTCACAGTTTGTGAGTTTGAGCCCTGAGATTGGCTCCATGCTGAGACTGAGAG
This sequence comes from Panthera tigris, assembly GCF_018350195.1. Lineage (NCBI taxonomy): Eukaryota > Metazoa > Chordata > Mammalia > Carnivora > Felidae > Panthera > Panthera tigris. Next base: position 104,954,185 of record NC_056662.1, read on the forward strand.
TGTGGAGCCTGATTGGGATTCTCTCTCCCGGCTCTCTACCCTCCCCCACTTGCACTTTCTCTCAAAATAAACTTTAAAAAAAAGAAAAAGAAAAATCGGAGTTCAAGTGGAAAAAAATGGTCAGTATCCAAAAAAAGCAAAAAAACAAAAGCACAACAAAACTGGATCTATAGTATGATTTTAACTGTGTAAAAAATTAGGCATAGAGGGGTGCCTGGGTGGCTCAGTCAGTTAAGCGTCCGACTTCAGCTCAGGTCATGATCCTGCGGTCCATGAGTCCAAGTCCCGCACTGGCTCTGTGCTGACAGCCCAGATCCTGGAGACTGCTTCGGATTCTGTGTCTCCCTCTCTCTCTGACCCTCCCTGCTCGCTCTTGCTCTCTGTCTCTCAAAAATAAATAAACATTAAAAAAAAAAAATTAGGCATAGAAAAAGACTAAAAACAAGTATACCAACATGTTAACATCGGCTGCATACAGATGAGCTAAAGGAAAGATCATTTATTTTTCTTTCTTCTTTGTATTGTGTTTTCACTGGATACAAAGTCAACAAATTAGCCACCCCCCAAAAAAAAGTAAGAAAGGAAAAAGAAACACCTGGATTCAAATAGTCTTTTTTTAAAAAATCACAAACTCTCTGAACCTGTTTCCTCATCTATAAAAGGAGAATAATTTCTTCTCTCCCAAGATTAGTGTGAAGATTAAGTAAGATAAAGTACTTGTAAATTATAAAGCAATATGCAATCTTAAGACATTATAATAGTCTGAGAGAGCTAAAATTACAGGACAAGAGATCATACACAGATACAGAAATAAACTCCAGATTTGAGAATCTTCCATACTGAGGTTATAGCTGAAGTGGATTACTTCCTTAGACTTATTAAAAGTCTTAGAACCTACCCATTTCAAAATAAAAATGTTCTTCTCAAATTTCTTAGGAATACTGAAGTTTTACATGCTATAGAAATAGACTCCTAGACATAAAATTAAGACAATACTTTTCCTACATGTTACTCAAACATAAGGTGGAAAAGACCTAGTAATTTCACTCCCTGTATTTGGACAGCTAAATAAATTATTTCATTGTCTTAAAAAGCCAGGCTCTATAGAGGTACATTTAGCAATCTCCACATGTTCTGTCTCGGAAGTTACATGCTTTATACATAGCACAGCATTCTAAATGGTGTTTCTCCTCTCTAGTCCCATTTCTGGTCCTTCCTCATGCTTAAACATCTCTGGGTATCTATTTAAAACCAGAGAGTAAACTCCTAAAGGACAAGAAGCATGTCTTATATTTGTCCTTCCCATAAGAACAACCAAGTACAGTACTGGTCACAAAACAGGTACTAACCCACATGCATACTAAGAAATACTCTAAGCTCATGTCACAGATGTTGTAGTAACCATGTAAGAGTTACTATTCATTTCTTATATAACTTAAGCCTATTTTAAGCCCTTCAAGAGACAACTAATAAATAAAAAGTTCCCCAATATTGTATGAGAAACATTTTTATGTGAATAAACAGTGCTTAAGACTAGATTAATACTTAAAAATCACATACTGCACTGTTTCTTTAAGAGTATATATGAGATGAAAATAGTTCTAATATTGTGATGTTAAGATTGTTTTCTTAAAATATTTAATAAATGGAAGCACACTGCTATTGTTTGTTCATATACCCTGTCCCAAAATGTAAGATTTCTTACAGATACTAACCCTACTTTCATTTACTGACATTTTTATTTTTAAAAACTTTTGAGTTTTGTTTTTTAACCTTTGGAGCAGAAAGTTAAAACTGATACGGTTAACTACAGGCTTTTTTTTTTTTTTTTTTTTTTTTTTTTTTAAGTATAAGCACTGACAAACCCCTAGGCTAATTCCAAGATAAAAGTCTTAAAATTAAAACCTTTGTGGGGTGCCTGAGTGTTTCAGTTGGTTCAGCATACGACTTTGGCTCAGGTCATGATCTCACGGTTCGTGGGTTCAAGCCCCACGTTGGGCTCTGTGCTGACGGCTGAGAGCCTGGAACCTGCTTCGGATTCTGTGTCTCCCTCTCTTTCTGCCCCTCCCCTGCTCATGCTCTGTCTCTCTCTCAAAAATGAATTAAACATTAAAAAAAATACCTTTGTTATGAAAAAGAGATGCTAAAAAAGACTAAGGATGAAATGCGCCTAAGTAAGTCTGGGCACGGGGTGGGAGGGCTAAGTGGGTGTGTGTGTGTGTAGTAATTTGAAGGCAGGATATCAAGATAGATTGTTCAGGGTACTCCCCCCCCCCCCCCGCCTAATTTTTTTTTTAAATTGTTTCCAAAGTAGCTGCCTTTTTAAATTACCATAGTCTGTGAACTAAAAGATTCTATGCCTAAGGGAAATTCCAGAGTACAAGCACCTGCCAGCCAAACTGCCTAAAATTCAGTGGCGGCAGAGATTAAACGCATCCTTTACTTTTTATGTAAAACAAAAAGTAATACAACAGGTATATAATTTCAATGTGACACATATAACATAACCAATCCCCTAACACTGCTCTCAACAATTTCAAAAACCACTACAGTTTTAATTGCCATTGTACATCTTATAAAATGCATATAATAGTGTTTTCCTTATCTAAACACTCAACCATTATGGGTACAGTTTGAATTTTAAGATTTCCACTTTACAAATGGATCTTATTATTCAGCAGAAGACTCCCTTAAATAATCAGCTTCTCTGGAATCATTCTGTTTATAAAGCACCTAACTTTTCTGCTTATATAAGTGTAGTTTTCTCACATTTTTTTTTCAAGAACCCATCTGGTATACAAAAGGAGATATACATGTATACCTCCTTGAGAATAAATAAATGCTTTCAATACTTGTGGCCCCAGAGGAACTTCACATGTTTCGAATTGTTTAGTTTAAAAAAAAAAGTTTTAAACACCTTCTAGAATACAAGTGCTTGCCTTTACATTCATGGCTCTCTTAATGATAAAATAAGGATCAATGTAAGCTCTAGACTAAATGAACTGCAGGGAACAGAAACAAGCAATTTGGCAAGAGCTAAGCAAAGCTCTGTTTAAAGACTACCAGTAAAATATACCAGCATTACCCCTCCCCCACCCCTCATCCCTTAGAGGTTTCAATTAAGATGGGGCCTAGTTTTGCTCTTACAAGGGGGACAGAAAGAGAAAGCACAGAACTCCTGTTGAAAACTAGCTTCATCAGGAGCAGCTTCAGAAATACTTCCAGGAACCATTTCTTTCCTTCTCTGTTGACAGAGGTTCCTCTCTTTAGAGAGAGGCATCTCCCCTGCAGCTGATCAACACCGTATCTAAAGAAAAGTCTCATCCACTCAAGGACGGCATCAAATGAATACAAAAAATATCTACCGTTGGGGTCTGCTATAAAACTCTATGAAAAGTGAAGCCCCAACAACGGTTCATCTTCATAGTCCAATCTCTCATATCAGTTGCCTCATGAATTGGATAAGAAGGGATAAAGTTATTTAACAAGGCGTATCTACTGTTTCAAAATAAACTTAAGTGCCCCCAATTGGTAAGAAAGACTCCCTCAAAACACTTAGAGAAAATGAAGCCTTGGCAAGCCTTCCACAAGTCCTTGGAATCAAAAAGAAAAGAAATAAAGGCGGATTTCTACTGAGTAGTCACCCACCATTCCTAAAAGCTGAGGAGCCGACAATGCAGCGATATCTCAGTCCCACAACATCTCCCACTATGCTCAATTTTTGCCCTAGCATACTATCACTTCTTTGTGAACATATAGGACAAGTCTTTCAGTCATGATTAGCGAATAAATGCACCCATGAGGCTTAAAAAAAAAAAAATTAAAAAGCAGTGAAAAATTGATGCCTCTTTAAAAGGAGTCAAGAATGAAACAACCTCACTATGTAAGGAATTATAAGACATCAAAGGTTAGATAATGGGCAACAGGTGCCTTTGGGAGGAAAGAGAAACACTCAGTTGTCTCCTATTTTAGGATTTCCACTCTCACAGCACTCTAGTGTGTGTTTTTCTTTTCTTCCCATAGAGGGTCAGGGCCAAAATTATGGTTTTTACTATTTAATACCAGTAATGGGTCCAATGCTCTTCGACTAACTTTTTTACTTTAGATTTTAAAAATTCATCTAATCCCAACATGGCTGAATAAAGTATGGCCTATGGCCAGATCATGCACTGATCCATGAACACTCACCAAGCAGGGATTTATTATCAAGAAATGCAAAAGAAAGGCTTCTGAAGACAAACTACCTCCACATAAAACACTGAAAATATAAATCCAGCAGCAGGTATCACATAACTGCAGAATCAGCCAAAGCAGAAACTGTTTCTCTCACCATCCTAACAGTTGAGCTCAATCTTTACAGTAACCAGATTCCAATGGCCTCAAAGAATAGTAATTCCAGACACAGATTATAGGGCAGTTGAGTACCAGCCTCTAGTTCTGATTCCCTTAGTTACAAAATTTACTACCTTTATTCTGGTGAAAGGGAACACTGGAAGGATACTGCAGCCTACTTAATAACCTCTTCCATTCCACAAAGACAACATATTCCAAAAATGGAGAATCCTTTCTTTCCCTGACAGAGGCCCCCTTTCCTATGGATTCACTGGGCAGGATTACTTCTCCCCAGCATGCTCGCAGAGCCAGAAAATACTTCTGCTTTCACTCTTCTTTTAAAGAGGGTCCCCCAACACAGATGCACCTCTTCCTTTCCTGTATTAAGCAAATGATGCTTCAGTGCTTCTAGTTCTCTCCACCACTGCAAAATGTTCAGAGAAGTGGAAGGAGAGAAGGGAAGTTGTCAGACACCGAAAGATACTTAAAAGCAGCCTCCAAATTTAAAGTGAAGACTGAGGGGGGGGGGGGTGCCCTCTTCCTGAAGAGGGAATGGGGTCCGTACCCTAAAAAGGGACCCTCTGCGTGGGTGAGGGGTGCCTCCACTCTGAAAGAGAGTTCAGTATGTGGAAAGGGGGAGGAATGTTGTGCCCTGAAGCGAGGTCAGGGTTTCAGAAAGGGGTGCTCCAAACCTGAAGATGGGTCTGTGGGGGGAGCCGTGAGTGTATGGGAGGGGTGTACCAGTTACTGGGGGGGGGGGGCTCTCTGAGAGAGGGGGTTTCCACTTTGGGGAAGGAGGGCCCTGCACTGAAGGGGACGCAGGGAGGAAGGGAGGGTCTTGCTGGGGAGGGCTGGGCATGGGGGAGGGGAGGGGTTCTGAGTCCACCAGAGCCAGTAGAGGGGCGGCAGCCTCGAGGGGAACATGTGCAGTGGAACTACTACCATCCCCAGGGGCAGGGTGGAGAGCAGGGCCTGGGCTGTGTTTGGACAGAACAAGGCTCCCACCCTGCGCAGAAGCCGGAGGAGTCCCCAGCCGTACTCACCGAGGCTGCCGGCGAAACCGTCCATCTTGCGGGGAAAGCGCCGGGCTCGGGGCTCAGCGGGGCGGGCACTTCATTCAGCGGACCGACAGACTGGCCAACGCTGAGCCTGACCCGCTCACTCTCTAGGTCGCCCGGCTCGACTCCTAGCCCCCGCCTCCGTCGTCCGTCGGTCCGTCCGCCCCGGGACAGTCAGCCGCGGCCGCCCGGGCCACTTCTCCGTCAGGTTGAGAGCCGCACCGCTCCGCCGCCTGCCCGGCCTCCCTCCCAGGCAGCAGCCGTGAACGCCGCGCCGCGCCCCGCCCCCGCGCCCGCGCGCAGCGGTAGCTCCGCCCCCGCGCACGCCGTCACGCTTCCGACTCCGCCTCCCACGTGACAACACGGAGGCGGGGGCCTGTCGACCCTTCCCTCTCACCTTGCTTCGGCCTCGGTCGGGTTCCTGCCTCCTGGAGCCGGAATAGTGGCTGCGCTTGCGCAGTGGTCCTGCCGAGGGCGTAGGACTTGGGTCTTGAAGCTGGTTACGAATAGGTGGCGATAAGGGGTGGCCTCAGGCCTGAGATTCTCAGGAGCATCGAGGGACTCTCTCTCGTAGCCCCCAGGGAGCCTGCGGAGTACCCCTGGAGCCCAAGTCTAGAACCCCTTGGACAAAAGATGGTAACCCCGTGGGTCCTACGAGGACACCAAGGAGGCAACCAAGATGTGGGAGGATTCCCTTCCTCGGGTTCTCCCTCTGTCCCAGTAGGGGATATATGGGGCAAGTGTTCCTAACTCAAGGCCACCACCAATGCTAGGGCTCAAGACAAACTGGAGACAAGGAATGTTAGTGCTGGATAAGACCCTTGCCTCCTTTTCAGGGAGGACACTGAGCCTTAGAAAGGACGTGATCTGCCCAAGGTCATGGAGCCTGGTCGAAGCAGAGCTAGAACTCAGACTTCCTTACTTCCCCTGATGTTCTTTGCACCAGAGTTGCAAAGCAACCCCTTACAGGGCATAACATAGGACTGCCTACTAATGAACTCTAACAAAGGGTTTTAGTAAAGTAAGCCTGAGTTCTCAGCCCAATTCCATGTGACTCAGTAAGGTGAGCGTCAAGTCTCTAAACTTATTTGGGATTCACTTTATTCATTTGCAAAGGGAAGGACTGGACTTGTAACCAAATGATGTACACAACCTTCATCGTCCTCCTGTCTCCCCTGCTCACCCTGTTCTTCATCCTTCTAAAGACCTTCCAGTGGTTTCCAAAGTTCCTCTTGGGACTTGGTTGTGTGGATCAGAGTAATAAAGAGAACTGTGAAGTGCTCATCAACTAAATTGAGGTATACAGCAATTAAGAGCTGAGATAGAGAGGGAGGAATTAGAGTCATTCTAGACAGGTTGCAGGTGAAAGGGACAGCCTGAAGAAGGGAGATGAGAAAAAGGAGGTTAGCAACTACCATAATGAGAGGGACTTAGATGGTTAAAAGGATTGTTAAACATTTTGTTTCTGTATTGCAGCATACTTCTCCCCCCAGCCCTCGGGGGTGCCTCTTTCAAAATCCCCCCTAAAAATCCTCCCTAAATTACTTTTCATGTCCCTTTTGGATATCAGACCTATATGTCTTCTGAATATCATACCACGTAGAGACAGGCCATTAGGCAGCCAAGATTAGTTGAGGTTACAGACTAAATGGTATCCAGAGTTTCCTCCTGTTTCAAAATTAAATTATTTACCTACTATGGGCATTTTTATATCTGTAAGTTCCTATTAAGCCTAACCACTTAATGTTTGAGAAGCCCCAGTTCTGACAGCTGGTCTTCTGTGTCCGCAAGCTATACTCTCTGCCTTAGGTCAATTAAAAGAATAAGAACTTCCACTGATATACTAGTATACAGATATATATTTTTTAATTCAGAGAAGGAGTCACCTTTTGTGCAGCCCGAAGCTTTTACTATTGGTGGGGCCCTTCTAAAAAAAAAAAAAAAAAAAATATATATATATATATATATATATATTCATATATATATGTATACATAAATGTATAAAATTAGGCTAAATGGAGTATTTATTTAGAGAAAAATCACAACAGGTTACACATTTTAAGAAGCCTACAAATACTACAAATCTTACAAAATCAAGAAATATAACATTTAATTACTGGATGTTAACTCCAATTTGTTTTTTACTAAATTTCTCGGTTGCATACTCTGATTATTTCTTCATATGACAACGATTCTTTTTTCTTAATAGATATCTTTTACGGGGATCCTGCTATATAACAGGTTTTATATCCAGATGTTTTATACACCTAACCCTATTCCAGTGTTACACCAGGTCCATGAGATCAGTGTTATGAACATGACAGTGCTTTTTAAATAACTTTTTAAGAGAGGATAAAAAAGATAATTTAGTTTTTCCTCTAGCATGGTTTGTCAAAGTTGTCTTATTATTGGGATGTAGTTGGAATGCATAAAAAAACACTTTGCACACATAGTACAGGTTGTTTCTAGTATTCATGCAGGAATTCTGATGAATTCTATTTCATGCGATTCCCATTTTAAAAAATAAAATAAGTAGGGGTGCCTGGGGGCTCAGTCAGTTGAGCGTCTGACTTTGGCTCAGGTCATGATATCACAGTTTGTAAGTTCGAGCCCCGCATCGGACTTGCTGCTGTCGGCACAGAACCTGCTTTGGATCCTTTGTCCCCCTCTCTCTCTCTGCCCCTCTCCCACTCATTCCCTCTGTCTCTGTCTCTCTCTCAAAGATGAATAAATATTTAAAAAATAATAATTTAAAAGAAAAAAGAAAATAAATAAAATGTATGGTGAATTTTAAATTATGCATACTGTATTTATTATTGAGTATATATTCCTGACTAAACTTCTATTTTATTTGACATCAATGAGAACCAAATATATATCATGTATATAATGATTAGAAGAATATCCCCTGGGCTAACTTCTGGCTTTTTATGTTTCAAACCTTATTTCTCCCACAAGACCCACACACTTTCAGTGCTAGTCGTATGTTCATAGCATATTATGACCCCTAGTCCTACCACCTCCATGACAGGATGCTGGGCAAATCAGTGCAATGGCCCATAGGAATATTCCTGGAATCTATTGCTAAACAAAGGCAGCCAGCAATAATTTAATTAAATGTGACTGTAACCCACGTAAGTATGTCTCATTAAGCCTGACATTAAATGTATCTTCAACTCGGCTTTCTCTTAGCCATATACCGAAACTATCCGAGGCCACTCCAACACCACCTGACATAAAGGGAAATGTGACAAAGGAGAGATGGTAGTGGAAAGACACTTTCCCAGGGCCTTGGAAAAGCCTTGGGAGAGACCTCTAGAGCTTAAGTTTCGTTAACTTCATGATAAATCAGCCTCTGTTTCAGTTACCTTTATTTTTACAAAATTAGCCCATGCTCATCCTAACTAGTGAAGCAACCCCCCCAATATATATATATATATGTTTATATTTATATATATATTTATAATTATATATATTTATAATTATATATATTTATAATTATATATATTTATAATTATATATATTTTATATATATATATATATAAATAAAAGGGCAAAGACAGGAAAAACGAAATAAATGCTCATTCAGAAAAAGGACAACTGGGAGGAGAAATATAGTGACCATTTGTCTACAGTAATTCCAGATTTCTGGGATAAGCATAATGCTTACATAACCAGAATGCTGGGATAAGCATTATGAAGGGTAAGGCAAGTTCCTCACTTAAATCTTACTCTTCTTTCCAAGGAATTTCCTTGTTCGTTATACTCCATGGCCTCTGGCTTTGCTATTCTGTGACAGGGTGTTGAGGAACACACCTTCCTCACAGGCTGTTCGGCTCACTTCTTCCTGGTGCAAATATGAGATCCAAAGGTTATTTCTGACTCAAATAATCAAAGGATTTCTTTGAGAACATGATTCCCTCAAAAATTTGGTAGGCTTCTGATCTGTTTTCTTCCAGTGAGCAACATGTGCCAATAACCACACCCATACTTCTTTTCTACACATAATTCTCATGTTTTATGTTTTTCCTTTCCTTTACCAGTTCCTCTCTCTCTGAATTTAATGGGGGTGGGGGCTAATTCAAGCCATTAGACTTGGATGAGAAGACCACACTCTTTTTTTTTTTTTTTTTAATGCTTATTTATTTTTGAGAGAGGGAGAGAAACAGAGACAGAGCACGGGCAGGGAAGGGACAAAGAGAGAGGGAGACACAGAATCCAAAGCAAACTCCGGGCTCTGAGCTGTCAGCACAGAGCCTGACATGGGGCTCGAACCCACAAACCATGAGATCATGACCTGAGCCAAAGTCAGACGCTTAACAGACTGAGCCACCCAGGCACTTGAGAAGACCACACTCTTAATCAAACCATTGCTGTAGACTGGATCTAAATGGACCTTTGCTGCTGAAAGGTTTTTAACATTTTGTTTCTTATCTGGGTATCTAGAAGTAGTCAGCTTTCTAATCTTCTAGCTTCCAAATTTCTGAACTTCTCTAAGTCTCTTTTATTTCCATTTCCAAATCAGCCAATTCTTGCTTGAGTTTTTCTCTTTCTTGTCATACTTCACTAACGATAGCAAATAGTAGCCAACACATATTACTACTCTAGATCTTTCCAAAAAACTTCCTCTAGAGCTATAGGCTTACTAGGCAAGTAGTGTGCTACCTTCTGAGCTGCACAGGCAACAGTTGTAGCAAATTTTTTGCCATGACATAACAAAGTTGTCAGGTAATTCTACCTCCAGTTGTTGTTTACACACCATCTCCAAGCCAATTATGAATTCAAGGTCACATGTTTGAGTTATTTTTTTTTTCCTTCTGCATCATTCAACTTCAAGGTTTCTTTTTCTGTGTGAGTCAAGATAAGCTAACTGCTCTTACAAACAATCCCCAAATTTCTGTTAGCTTAATATAATCAAATGTTTTCACTCTTATCACTATCCAATGCAGACCATTGGGGGACTCTGCTCCATGAAGTCACTCAAGGACCCAGGCTTCTATCTTGGACTGTACTTTTTCCAGCTAGTGAATGGGAGTAGTAGTGGAACAACATAGAGGATCAATCAGGAAGCTTGGAAGCCCTGGAAGTATGCCTGTCACTTTTACCCACATTCCACGGGCCACATCTTAGGTGCATGAGCACACTTAACTGCAAGGGAGGCTGGGAAGTACAGCCTAACTTTGTAAGCAGAAGGAAAAGAGAAACATTCTGGTGACAGCTAGCCAAAGAGTTCCTGCCATACTTATCTTCATAGCTCTTATCAGAGTTATACTTTTTCATTTACTTCCATGATTATTCAATAAATGCCTCACCCATTATATTATATAGCACAGGGAGAGTTTTCAATTTTTTTTACGTTTATTTATTTTTGATAGAGAGAGACAGAGCACAAGTGGGGTAAGGACAGAGAGAGAAGGAGACACAGAACCCATAGCAGGCTCCAGCTCTGAGGTGTCAGCACAGAGCCCGATGCGGAGCTCAAACCCACAAACCGCGAGATTATGACCTGAGCCAAAGTCGGACGCTTAACCGAATGAGCCACCCAGGCGCCCCAGGAGAGCTTTTAGAATATAGGAGAGGTAGTGCATCCCCATGGTGATGAGTACAGATTCTGGAATCATACTACTTAGACTAAAATCCCAATGCTACCACTTGGTAGGTATGCAACACTCTCTCTGTGCCTCAGTTTTTTCATCTGTGAAATGAAGATGATACCATTTCTAATTCTTAGAGTAATTGAGAAGATACAATTATATAATACATGTAAAGCGCTTAGCACAGGGCCCACTATGTTGTAAGTACATGGTATTAGCTGCTGTTATTATTATAAGTGGGCTTGTGTTGTGTCTGTTTTTGCTTAAACTGTTATACTCAGGGCCTATTACAGAGAAGCTGGTCAATAAATATTTATTAATATTGGACAAACATAGAAGAACTCTGAAAACTAGTCAATCTGAATACATTATTTCAACAACCAATGCCCAACTGTTTTAAAGCAGCCAGTATTAATTTTTCTGTTTTATATTTATCAAATTAGATCTGACAAACTCTGCCATAATAAAATGGAAGATTGAACATAAATCCTTCAAAATGAAAATTTAGCTGGACATTATCATCAAACACACATAACAACCCAAATATACTATATAATTACCAATTACTGGATAGGCATTTAGATTCTTCAAAGGATTTATCTTCAGATTATTTTCTTTTTTTAAACGTATTTATTTTTGAGACACACACACACACACACACACACACACACACAAAGAGAGAGTGGGGGAGGGACAGAAAGAGGGGGACAGAGGATCTTAAGTGGGCTCCCTACTGACAGCAGAGAGCCCGATATGGGGCTCAGACTCATGAACCGTGAGATCATGACCTAAGCCGAAGTTGGATGCTTAACCGCCTGAGCCACCCAGGTGCCCCTTTAGATTATTTTCAGTACAGAACTCCCCTCCCCCTCACTTTCAGCCCCTCAAGTGCTATTTAATTCAGGCAAATGTAAAATATATGCCATTTTTCAGGAGGCCAATTATTGCAAAAGGCCAACTATAGCTATATCAAATAATACAAATTTAAAACATTCTCTTCGTACATAGAAGCTTGACTCTGCATAGTTACCTTCCCCTCTATGTCAAAAAGAGTTTATGGCTGAAGCGGTTTCACAATACTTTTAAAGACATACAACACCTATTGTCAAAGATTTGAAGAAAAATGAAAGATTTACATACTGATTTGTTTGTTTTGTTCTAATTAGCCAGATGACCTTGAAAGGTAACTATAAACTCTCTTGGCTTCTTGACTTTTGTTTTCTCAGTGTCAGTCTAAGAATACATTGTTTGCGGTCCCCTGTGTCGTTGGTGTGGATCCAACAGCTCTCCAAGGAGTCGCATTGCACGGGGGTTGAGTTGACTGTTCCTGTGACTGTAAACCCCTAAGACCACACTTGAGGGTTTACATAGGGTTTTCTGTTTGTGCCTTGGGTTTTTCGCTCCACTTTGTTTTGGTACCTTAACTCCATTTACAGCCAAATCAGTTTCATGATGTTTATAAAACTTTTTCTGATACCAAATGGAGAAAAGGAAGGGAGGGAAAAAATATTTTTACAAAGTAATAACATTTAAAACTGAGTAGTTTAAATGTTGCTGTTTTTACCTATCTGTTCTTGTTCAAAAGTGGGACATTCCCAGGAAGAGGAAGGTTCTACTTGATTCCTTAAGTGGCCAAAAGCCCCAGCCCAGAATACGCCTCCTACGCCCGAATTCTTGCAATATTATTTCCCAGTTGGTTGAGGCCAAGGCAAAAAGACATCCTTTTAATGGTTGGACACGATCAGGTACTTAAATGATTTCATGTCAGTGTTTTCTTTATTGTTTTACAGTAAAACAACCTTTAGGGGAAAAAAAGTGTCAGTCAAGAATAATGAAGTGTTTTTTGTGTTGTTTTTAGTTTTTAAAAGTATGTTGGGTTTTCCACTCCATTTATTTCATTGTCTTAATGTTATTTTATTTTATTATTTCTATTTTATTTTATTTTTTTAATGTTTGTTTATTTTTGAGAGAGAGCGCACAAGCTGGGGACAGAGAGAGAAGGAGACACAGAATCTGAAGCAGGCTCCAGGCTCTGAGCTGTCAGCACCCCCAACAGGGGGGCTTGAAGCCACGAACCATGAGATCATGACCTGAGCCAAAGCTGGAAGCTTAAATGGCTGAGCCACCCCGGCACCCCTATTTTATTATTAAATTTTTTTTTCCTGTTTATTTATTTTGAAAGAGAGAGAGGGGGAGACAGAGCACAAGCGGGGGGCGGGGGGGGGCAGAGACAGAGGAAGAGAGAGAATCCCAAGCAGGCTCTGCACTGTCAGTGCTCGATCCTGCAAACCGCAAGATCACAGCCTGAGCTGAAATCAAGAGCCGGGCATTTAACCAACTGAGCCACCCAGGTGCCCCTTGTTGTCCTAATGTCATTTTAAAGACTAAACCCAATAGTCAAGGAATTGTATAGATTGCCCACATGAACATAAGTATTATAGAGGAAAAAAAAAACTTAAAAGTTTTCCTTTTGGAAAAAAGAGCGAGCTTCTATGTTTAACATGAGCAGTGTGTGAAAGAGCTCCAAAATCTGTAAGAGGCTAAATGGCAGTGTTGTTCGGGTTCTAACCATAAAGCATGCCCAGGGATAACTTTAAGATTATTGCAAGGGAAAAAAACAAAGAGTGTTGGAGGAGATACCCCAAATTGTTAAACAGTAATTGCCTCTAGGAAATAACATTGGGTGGGGGAAGGCAAAGGTAGAGAGAGATACAAGGGATTTGACTTCTATATGATTTTAATAATATCCTAAATGCGTTCCTTTTTACAAATCATTAAAGATGCAAAAACAAAAAGAAAATATGTTGCAGCGCATATTAATTCACACATTCACCTGCAAACTGTATCTGCAGAGACTGGTTTAAAATATCATGCTTATTAAATAACTGTTTTACTAATCTTGGCATGATTGCTATCTTTCACCTAAGACTTTCCAGACTTACTGACCTCAGAAAAGAATCAAGCAATTAGCAGTCCTGTAAATTCTTGGCAAGAGCTTATGTGAATGAAATCTATCCTGCGGGGATCGCCAAACTTGCCTCACTGAGGGGGTTTGCTGTGTGGATACAAGAGTGAGGGAATGGATGTGGACACACGTTAATGTTAATTGCTCTGATGGTGCCATTCACAACTGGCAGAGAGAAGAGACCCAGCCTGGGCTGTGGAGTTAAATTTTCCTGGTGCCAACCGAGCATTTACACCATGAAGTGGGGCTTAAAACTTTTTGAGATTGTAGAACCAGCTTCAACATTTCTGTGTGCTAGGGCTTCACCACATTTCTCGGATGTTGGGCAAACCTTAGACATGACAACCAATAATTTTCATCTGTCCACCAAAACTGTACACTTTTTCCCCCACAAGGAATTCATAGCAGCCTCTCACAAAATTGAAATTCTGCAGGGAAATACTTTAAAAGAGCAATGTTATAGTGGAAAGCAGCCAATCGGGGAAATTCAACTCTCAAAATTAATAACACAGGAAGTTCTCTACTTGCAAGTAAAATATTTCCAAAAGGTCATTTGTAAGTCAGCTGTTTGAAATCAGGAACAATGCTATAAATGATGGTTAGATTGCCAGCCCCCAAAACATGTAGAATACTGATCCCAACCTGCCTGCATTAAAACCACATTGATGGCAACTGACTTAAGGTTTTGAATCAGACAGGTCTGTAATTGAATATTGCCCAGCATAAGCATCTGTGAGTTGATGTTGCAACCTAGATGCAAATTATTAACAACACCATTCTGACTTTCAAAGAGCTTTTGAATGCCCTAGGAGATATGTTTTATTACCCTCACTTTTCAGACCAAAAAAAGGAGCCTCAGGAGTATACAATTAGAATGTGGGAAAATCAGGGTTTGAACCCATGTCAATCTGCATCTGAAGGTCAAGCATTTTCACCACCCCAGTTGCCTCGTGGTCTCCTTGGGATTCTTGTTGTGAAGATCCTTGGATGCCAGGCTGAGACATCTATCAACAATGTAGTTTTAGCAGCAAGCGATATGATCAAAGTGTTGTCACAGAAAAATTAACCTGTGGGTGGATAAATTGGAGGAGGCATTGAAAGTGGGGCATGCAATTAGGAGGCTGTTGCAGTGGAGAGGTAGCTGCAGAAAGGTCCAAGAAGAAAAGAGTGTGAAGGAAAACAACAAATGAATGCACAATAAACAAAACCCTCACAGACCTGGATGACTGCCTCGGAAGCTGAGGGAGAGGTGGAGTAAAGGAGATTACTAAGGTGCAGTTCTTAGTGATGGATAGAATGATGTCAGCATTAAATGCAAGTGGCAACTTAAAGAAATGAAGTGATTCTAAAAAATAAAAAATGATTGTTAATTGCATTTTTTTCTTGGCCTGCGTCAGAATCCCTTTCCTTTTATGGGAGGCTGAAGAGAATTAGAGGTCATTTTTGGCATGACTTAGACCAACTAGAAGCCCAAGCTCAGCTTTTTAAATTGGGGGGAATAATACAAAAACTAGCAGTTAGGCACCACACTGAAAGTCAGGTTGAGAAATCGAAGTCCAGCCCTGATCGTGGGGGAGGCAGGGGAAACGGGGGGGACAGCCAGCTCCAAGGTAGCGTCCTCAACAGACTCCTCCTGTGGGGTGAATTTGGCGGTGCTCTCTGTGCCCTAGACTGCCTGGGTTCCTGCCCGTTTTCCATGCTTGGTCCTCTGGCTTCCCTGTTGGCCCAGTGAGCCACCTGATATCCTCCCGGTGAATTCATTTTCTGTGTGACTTAGCCAAAGTGGGTTTCTGTTGTTTGCAGTTGAGAACCCTGAGTGGTACAAACATTGCCTTTACTTTTAAACATACTGTGCTAGCATCATGCCCACACCCCCAGATGGAAGCCTCCAGCACACGGCTCAAAATGTGGGGTTAGGGTTAAGGAGATGGCTGGGTCTGGGAATATAGATTCAGGATATTTCTAAAGAGAGCCAGAGATATAAGCCATGAGGAATCATCAAGGGAAAATATCTGAGAGAGAGAGAAAATGAAATAAGCAGAGTGTAGGATTGAGGGACCACCAAAATTTACTTAGGAGGCAAGAGAAGGAATCTGAGAAAAAAACAGTAACAGTTGTAGGAAACAAATTAAAAATAGTGCCATATCACAGAACCCAAAGGAGCCAAGGCTTAAAAAAATGATGGGAATCAGGCAGTACTAAATACTACAGAGTCCAAGGAAGATGAGAACTGAGAAAGGGTCATTGGTTATAGTGATTAGAAGGTCACTGGTCTTTAGAGAGCTGTTTCATCACGATGGTGGGAAAAGATACCAGGTTGTAGGGGGGTGAAGTGAAGACTGAGAGGGTAGTGTGAAAGCAGAAGGAGAAAATAGAGGCTATAGTTTAAAGAAGTTTGGGGCACCTGCGGGGGCTTCATCCGTTGAGCATCCGACTTCGGCTCAGGTCATGATCTCAAGGTTCATGAGTTCAAACCCTGCATCGGGCTCTCTGCTGTCAGCGCAGAGCCCACTTTGGATCAACTGTCCTCCCCTCTTTCTGCCCCAGCCCAGTGCGCTCTCTCTCTCTCAAAAATAAATGAAACGTTTAAAGAAGTTTGGCAGGATTTTGTCTGTCTTCTTCACCGCTGTTAGTCCCAGTTCCTAGAAAGGTACTGTGGCAAGTGCTCAATAAATATTTGTTCGGTGAAAAAAGAAGAGCAAAAGCAGAAAATTAACTTGAACTGAAGAATGGCAAAGGGGCCCATTTGTAGAATTGCGGGTACCTGAGTTTGCTTGCAAGCCAGGGTTATCAAGTCCTCCCTCCCCCTTCCTCCTTCAGCCGGAGAACCTGATTTCCTAGACTCTCCACTAGTTACCTGCTCCTTCCCCACCCCACACCACTATCCCTAGTACTCCACTACTCAGTCTCTTTGTATGATAAGCTGATATACTTACCATTCCTTACAAAACAATTTCTCATCCACATTAATTTACTATTGTCCTCAGAAAACACTATTTCTTTGACTGATTTATGTCCCACTGAGGTAAGTCTAATATTCTTTATCCATATTTATTCCCATACCACAGTAGAACCTCAATAAGCTGTTACAATGACCTGATAAAACTAAGTCCGGGGGCGCCTGGGTGGCTCAGTCGGTTGAGCGTCCGACTTCGGTTCGGGTCATGATCTCACCATTTGTTGAGTTCCAGCCCCGCGTTGGGCTCTGTGCTGACAGCTCAGAGCCCGGAGCCTGCTTCAGATTCTGTGCCCACCCCCCCCCCCACCCCATCCCACTCGCATTCTGTGTCTGTCTCTCTCAAAAATAAATAAACATTAAAAAAAAAAACCTAACTAAGTCTGAGTAACTAGAAACTTAATTTCAGGTATACCATCAGATGAGACCGCAATTGCATATTTTTACATATTCACTACTCTTTAATACCCCAAAATTTAAACCCAGGACCAAATGACCAAGTAAAATATCAAAACGTTGTAAACAAATCTTATAAAAGCATAAAGGTAAAAAGGCCTCTGATTTAAAACTGTGATTTAAAATAAAATAAATCTTTTATTTTTAATTTTTATTTTAAATTATTCTCTCTCCAAATGTCAGAAGTCTATGAGTAAAGAACAGGTACTTTAAAAATAAATTGTAGGGGTGCCTGGCTGGCTCAGTCGGTGGAGCCTGCAACTCTTGATCTCGGGGTTGTAAGTTCAAGCCCCATGCTGGGTGTACAGATTACCTTAAAAAAATAAAATCTTTTTTTTTTTTTTTTTGAGAGAGAGAGAGAGCACCAGCAAGTAGGGGAGAGAGACAGAGGGAGAGAGAGAGAATCCCAAGCAGGCTCCACACTCAGAGTGGAGCCTGCTGTGGGGCTCAATCTCACGACCCTGTGATCATGACCTGAGCTGAAATCAAGAGTCAGACGCTCAACTGACTGAGCCACCCCAGGCACATCCCAAAAATAAAATCATAAAAAAAAAAAAAAAAAAAAAAAATTGAAAAAAATACATTGTAACTAGAAGTGTAAGAAGTCTAAGTGGTTCTTAAATACAATGAAACACTTGGACTATAATAAGAAGATTAAAGACCTGGAGGTTTCCCGCCCCTAGATTATGGTCCTTCATGGGTATAACTAAAGTACTTCAAGGTTTTCCAATGCATTTGAGAAGCAGTTTCCTTTTTCCCTACAGACTTAAGGGAGGCGGTCTTTGAGTGCCTATTATAGGTCCATCAGAGGAGTAAACAGATGGGTATTACTGCACTAATTTGTCTTTAGGCAGTCAGAAATTATTTTTAGAGAAAGACAGGAAGAAATATAATATGAATAATTTGCTTTTGATCATGTCATTCCCTTTAGTTTCTATTCTTGACCATTTTATGTGCATGTACATGCAAACAGAATGCATGTGTGTGCACGTATGTGTGCCTCTGTGTAAGTGGTCAAGAAGCTTTTTGTATCTTTCTTCATTCTCCTCCTAGTCTAAAGCTTGGCTTTGCCTCACTGGGTGCTTGATCAAGGTGTGAATGGTCTGTAAGAGCAGAGCATTTCCAGTTGCATAGGCCAATGATGGTCATCATCAATGTCCGCCCAGCACACAATCCATGGCGTAAGATGGGCCACTCTCACACCAAAGCAAGAAGCTGTTCTTGTGGGAGAGCCCCTGGGGAGCTTACCAGGGCCAGGGGCGTGGGAAAAGCATCTTCTCGTCAGTGTGGAGCAATTGCCAGTCTCAGTCATCCAGGATTTTGCACAGAACCAGGCTCACCAAGTTGGCTTAACTGCAGTTCAAGAAATGTAGGCACAGCTAAGGACAGGAGCAAACATTGCACAGACAAAGGAATACAAATCACCAATAATTCTATATAAGAACAAGAACATTTGACAAGTACAAATGAAAGGGATACCATTTGGCAGAAATAAAATTGGGAAAAAAGTTTTTTTTAAGTTTATTTATTTATTTTGAGAGAGAGAGGGAGAGCATGCATGTACACAAGCCGGGGAAGGGCAGAGAGAGAGAGAGAGAGAGAGAGAGAGAGAGAATCCCAAGCAGGCTCCACGCTATCAGTGCAGAGCCTGAGGCAGGACTTGAACCCACAAACCATGAGATCGTGACCTGAGCTGAAATCAAGAGTTGGACGCTTAACCAACTGAGCCACCCAGGCGTCCCCAATTTTTTTTTTCTAATACTATTTAGTGTAGATGAAGAGGCAGGTAAACAGGTAGTCTTATATACTGTTAGTAGTTGTGTAAAATTGTCAACAGTTTTGGAAAGCATGTAGTAACATTTATCAAAAACCCTAAAATGTGATTACCTTTAACTCAGCAACTTCCCTTTGAAGTATTAGTCCAAAGGAAATAATCAGAGCTATGTACCAGGAGGTATCTACCAAGAAGTCTCCTCACAATTTTATTTTTGAATGCTGCAAAATCAAAAACAACCTACAACGAGAAAAGATGAGATTACAAAATAATACTAATACTGTATGATCTCAGGATCATAAAAGAGATGATTATATGTATATAGATGTATGGACAAAAGGTTGAAAAAATATCTACAAGAATGTTAACAGTGGTGGGGCACCCAAATCGCTCAGTCAGTTAAGTGTTCAACTCTTGATTTCAGCTCAGGTCATGATCTCACGGTTCAGGGGATCAAGCTCCACGTTGGGCTCTGCACTGACAGCACAGAGACTTCTTGGGATTCTCTCTCTCCCTCTCTCTCTCGCTGCCCTTCCCCTGCTCATGGGTGCACCCTTACTCTCTCTCTCTCAAAAATAAATAAATAGGGGCACCTGGATGGCTCAGTCGGTTGAGCGTCTGACTTCGGCTCAGGTCATGATCTCGCGGTTTGTGAGTTCGAGCCCCGCATCGGGCTCTGTGCTGACAGCTCAGAGCCTGGAGCCTGACTCAGATTCTGTGTCTCGCTCTCTCTCTGCCCCTCCCCTGCTCATGCTCTGTCTCTCTCTGTCTCAAAAATAAATTAAAAAACATTTAAGAAAATAAATAAATAAACATTAAAAAAAAAAAAAGAATGTTAACTGTTACTCTCTGAGTTCTGGGATTATGAGTGATTTTTATTTTATTCTTTGTACTTTTTTCTATCTCTATAACGCACGTGATTACTTTGGCAGTCAGCAGCAGTGTTGTTAAAAACAAATAAAAGGAAATGTCCAGCACTAGCCCAGGTTCTTTTATGATTTAATTATAATTCAGGAGACACAGGGGCACCTGGGTGGCTCAATGAAATGTCCAACTTTGGCTCAGGTCATGATCTCACTGTTAGTGAGTTCAAGCCCTGAATCAGGCTCTGCACTGTCGGTGTGGAACCTGCTTGGGATTCTCTCTCTGCCCTCTCTCTCTCTTTGTCCCTACGCTGCTTGAGTACTCTTTTTCTCAAAAATAAAATAAAACATAAAAAAAAAAAACCAATTCAGGAGATACAACTAAACTTCTTGCTTAGTTTTCATATCTGCTCAGTGGAGGAATTGTAATGTCAAGTGTTTAAAGTGCAGAACAAGAGTTCTAGTTACTTCCAAAGAACTACTTCCCATGAATTGAGGAAGTCAGAGAAATTGAACAGCTTGCATAGATGTCTTCCTTGATCTACACTTCCTTATTTGGGAGCAGGGTCAGCAACAGGGTAGATGTTTCCTAGTGGACTGCTCTCTACACATTCCTGCCAACCTGGGGTGCTAGGAACCTTCAGCTGCTCATAGTGACCCTTGAATTGAGGGGTGCACTTAAGGAAGAGACAGGAGAGAGCTGGTGGGAACACATCATTTGTAATGTTTCTCTTAAAGCAATGACATCAAATCCTTCCTGAAACTCTTCATGTTCTCATGGACAACATTAGATATGGCAATCTGGTCCTATAAGTGATCTCCAAGCCCAGTCACATTTTCCCATCAATATTCCCCACAATGATATTTAAAGTCTTGGTCACTATGAGTATATTATGTAAGACCAAGTAGGCATTTACCTAGAGCCACCTATAGGGGTAAACTTGAGAGAATTGGAGACAAGATTTTCCCTCAATCATGCCACCAGAAGATGGATTATTTCACATTGCCTTCAAAGTATAAAGGAGAGAATTAAGAAGTTCCCTTTAAGGGAAGCTAGTGAGTTCTCTCTGTAGGGAATATTGATGTTTCCTCAGCCAACCCTGCTAAAGAAAGACTATCATGAAGGTAAAGAAAGACAATTCTTTTGACATGGACATTGAGACATATTTTCTTGGTGAAATGCCTTGGTAACAAGCAAATGCCTTCTTGTGTTTGTCATGTTCACCATCTTTAAATGAGTACAGCTAAACCCCCGAATGTGCAAGTTACTCTACAAACATGTAGTGAAATGGACATTCATATAATTCTGGAACTATGGGGGCATGGTGGTTATGGAGTCCTTCTGGGTATGATCTTTCCAGTGGGCAATTTGTCAGTTTCTATTAAAAACCTAAAACTGTTTGTACCATTTGCCACAGAAAATACAGTTCTGAGAACTTACCTGAGAAATAATCTTTTAATGTGCAAAAAAGACTACATAAGAATGTTTGCTGCAGTATTATTTAAAAAAGTGAAAAACAAAAAGAAGTCCAATAATTGGAATTAATTAAATAAATCACAGCATAATCACACCATAGGGTACTAAGAGGCCATTACTTGTTATATTCTTATTATGTACTTGAATAATATTTAGGGATACTAAGAAAGATTCATGATACGAAGTGGGAAAAGTATACACTATAAACCCAACGTAGATACATATTGTATACACACAACACACATTTATTGTATATATGTATATATATATATATATATATATATATATATATATATATACACACACACACAAAGAGAGAGACAGAGAGATAGACAGAGATTCTCCAGATTTCCCAATTTTACTAGTTTACCTTCTTTTCACATATCATAATTCTACTCTCCATCTTCTAGGACTGCAGGAAGTCCAATCCTCTCTCCAGGTATTTCTGAGAACCTCCAGCAAGCGTTTACATATTCCACAATCTATATGGGTTTCCACTGGTCACCTGCTCTCCAATCACCCCTGGATATCTCATAATGGCTTTTCCAGCTGGCTGTCACGCTCTAATCTACCTTACCATGAAATGGGAAAATCTTTCTATTTCCCAAGACACAGCTAACATAAGGCTGCAATTTCAACAAACTTTGTGAAGTCTTGAGGATTACATAAGGGAATTACAGTGCAGAAAAATAAAACTTAAAGGTGGATATCAGGTATCATTGCTTCTAAAGTTTCCCTGCACAGCCCTTTCCAGGGGCTCCCTCTGAGCAGTCCCTCCCTTTAGCTCTCAGCCTGCCACTGTGGCATTGGAACGTGCCCCACCCTCCTGGATGGGGCTCTCATCTGGTACTCTTGACCCAAGTCCTGGGGCCCCAACTTCTTATTTCTGACCATCAACAGAGGAAACGAGATATTGCAATAATCTGGACAGAGGTCTACCTGCTCCCAATAAAAAGTGACTCTGTGTTATTAAACAGAAGCCTCAGCATCTCCATCTAAAACATCTGCATTTGCATTACTCCACTGGGAACAACCAGTTGCCACTTCTTTTGGAACCATAAGAACATAAAAACAGTTGTCACTAAAGACAAAGTCCATCTTCCATCCTTAGCACATTTAAGAAAAAATTTTAGAAATCTAGAATGCAGTTTCAGATGCATAATAACCAATGAGCAGTAAACAAGTTCTCACTATATGTCAGGTACCACCCCAAGCACTAAGCATATATGAACTCTTTGGTAATATCCCCACGTGGATGGAGAAATTAAGACAGAGAGCAGTTAAAAAATTTGCCCCAAATCCCAGAGCCAGAAAGTGGTGAAGCAAGACTATAGTTAGGGAGGCTCATTCTAGAGATTTAGCCACTATCACCTACTATATTGTATTACCTCACAGGGCCGGGGGAAGAGAAGACATGAAAAGTAAAGGAAGAAAGAAAATGGTGACTTGATTTTTTTCCCCCCCAAATTGTCTGAAAGGAACTTTACTTTTAGAATTCGGAACTAGAATGTATCTGTATCATTTATTTCCGTATCAATATCCATCTCCATATGTGTATCTATGCATGTGTTGGGGACAGAAACAAAAAGCCACTGTAGGCATTGCAACTTCATCTCCATAGTTCACACTGACCCCTCCTACTTGGCCATTGTGGTAGACATGCTCAGTTGACTGAACTCGTAGGAGACTACCAACACTCTTTTCTTACCTACAGATTTGAAATTGGAATTGAGAGTCAGCCAGTCAATCTGGGATAGTCTCTTATGCAGAGGACATATATAGTCAGAATAAGTTAACTGCTATGACAAACAATCTCCAAATTTCAGGAGCTTTAGTTTGTTTCTCTGCAATATCACAGTTTCAATGTAGGTAGATGGAGATGGGGAAATGGCATGCTCCACAAATTTTATCAAGCACACAGGCTCCTTCCATCTAGTGGCTCATCTATTCTCTAAGGCTTTAGTCACAGGAAGAGGGAGGGGGGTATAGAGTAGGGTTTTTTAGTTGGTCAGGCCTGGAAAACTCACTTCTGCCCCCATTCCAAAGGCCATAACTCATCACATGATCCCATCTAAGTGCAAAGAATACTGGGAAATGTAGTCCAGTTGTATGCCCAGAAAGAAAACCTAGGTGATCATCGAGTTAGTCTCTGTCATGACCTACAAGTTTTGAACTACAGAATTCAGTTTGTCTGCTATATGCATGAAAAATCTAAGAAAGCTGATTTGTAGAGAGACAAGAACGAAGCAAATGTCCACAGGGAAGAAGATGACAGTGAGGGGGAGAGAGAGAAAGAGAGACAGAGGGAATTATATGGGTTTCTGGCTTTCTACCTTGTGACACTCCTTTTTTTGTTTCACTTTATTCTGTTTTTGTATATATATAATCTTTGTACTAATAGTTTTATTAAGATAGAATTCACAACTCATAAAATTAAGCTTTTTAAATTATACAATTGGGTGGCTTTTAGTATACTCAGAGTACTGCAACCATCATCACTATCTAATTCCAGAGCTTTTTTATCCCTTACAAAAGAAACTTTAGGCATGCCTGACTTGGTCATTTGGTGGAGCATGCAACTCTTGATCTCGGGGTCATGGGTTTGAACCCCACGCTGGGTACAGAGATTATTTAAAAACAAAATCTTGGGGCACCTGGGTGGCTGAGTTGGTTGAGCATTCGACTTCAGCTCAGGTCATGATCTTGTGGTTCATGGGTTCAAGCCCCATGTTAGGCTCTGTGCTGACAGCTCAGAGCCTGGAGCCTGCTTCGGATTCTGTGTCTCTCTCTCTGCCTCTCCCTCCCCCACTTGTGTTCTGTCTGTCTCTCTCTCTCTCTCTCAAAAATGAATAAACATTAAAATTTTTTTAATTAAAAAAATAAAAATAAAATAAAATCTTAAAAAAAAAAAAAAAAGAGGGGCGCCTGGGTGGCTCAGTCGGTTGGGCGACTGACTTCGGCTCAGGTCATGATCTCACACTCTGAGTTCGAGCCCTGCATCAAGCTCTGTGCTTACAGCTCGGAGCCTGGAGCCTGTTTCAGATTCTGTGTCTCCCTCTCTCTCTGACCCTCCCCCATTCATGCTCTGTCTCTCTATGTCTCAAAAATAAATAAACGTCAAATAAAAAAAATTTTTTTTAAAAAAAGAAAAAAAAAAAAAAAAAGAAACTCCAGGCCCATTAGCATTCCCCACTCTGCCCAGCCCCTAGCAACTACTATACTACTTCCAGTCTATGGATTTGCCTATTCTAGCCTTTTACTATAAATGGAATCATACAGTATGTGACCTTTTGTGTCTAGCTTCTTTCACTTATTCAGGGTTCAGCCATGTTGTATGTATCAAACGTCATTGTTTTTTTTACGACTAAATAACATTCCATTGCATGGATGTATCAATTTATTTATCCACTCATCATTTGGCGGGTATTTAAGCTTCTTCCCACTTTTTGCCTATGATGAATAATGCTGCTATAAACATTGGTGTACAAATTTTTGTGTGCACATACCTTTCCATAGGAGGGGAATTGCTGGGTCATATGGTAACAGCCCTATGGATTAACACTTTGAGGAACTGACACTAGTTTTTAAAAATTCTGGCTGCCCTTGAACTACTTAAGCATCCTTCACATGAATACATGAATTCTTTTTTTCTTCTTCATCTTTAATCAACTTGAGTTAGTTGCAGTTAATATTATCTGCAACCTCAAGAGCCTTATACTCCTGTTGCTTCTGGTTTAAACTTTTCCTGATTCCTCATCCCCTTTATTTTGGCTCTCTTTTTGCCTGCCTTTTTGATAATGCTTTAGTTTAGTTTTTTTTGGCTACAAGTATCAGGCACTCATTCCAGTTAGCTCAAGTATAAGAATGTTAAGAAAAATACATGATAAGATAATGGGAGTTTTCAGAAACCCAAGATCAGGAACCATGATGGGCTGGCTTCAGAGAAACTAGTGGTAAAAGCTAGTGCTCAATTTCAAGTGGCAGTACAGACTTCACCCATAGAATATAAGTGTTCACAGCATTTAATAACTAGAAATATAGTTCAACCATACTCCTTTCTAACTAACTGGTAATATCCGTCTTTGCTTTCATGCCACCTCTCTGAGAAAGGGACTCTGATTCTCCCAGCATCTCTTGCTCTCTCTTTTTTTAAAGTTTATTTATTTATTTGGAAAAAGAGACAGCCAGGGAGGGGCAGAGAGCATGGGAGAGAGAGAGACAGAGAGAGAGAGAGAGAGAGAGAGAGAGAGAGAGAGAGAGAGAATCCCAAGCAGACTCCACACCATCAGTGCAGAGCCTGATGTGGGGCTTGAACTCATGATCTATAAGATCATGACCTGAGCCAAAATCAAGAGTCTGGATGCTCGACCAACCGAACTGCCCTAGCGTCCCAACCCAGTGTCTCTTTTCATACCAGTTACAGGTCAAGGAAATCTAGCCAATCTATGGATGGACTGTCCTTGAATCAGGTGCCCACTTCTTGTCCAATCAGCCATGAGAACAGACTGCTGGATCACATGTATAAAACATGACTGCTAGGCCTACCTTTTTTTTTTTTTTTTTTTTTTTTTTTTTTAGCAGGGACTAGGGGCTAGGGCAGTTTCCACTAGATGATACCGGTGTGGGAGGGCATGGTGACTGATTGATCTTTTTATGTGTGGTTGGTATTTTTAATGAAAAATGGATGACTTCTTTTCCAATAAACTTCTACCTTTGGTCCTAGCAATTCTGCCAGGATATAGTTCTTTGTATCTAATCTCCAGCTTTATGCATTGTAATTAAGGGTAAGATGAGTCCATGGACCCATCCCAAGACTCAAGTACCTCCCTGTGGAAGGAGTTGGATTAGGCATGGGTGATAGAGACATCCTGTCCTCTTGACTGATGTGAAGAGTAAAGGGGTAGAAAGGAGTCCCTGAGAAGCCCCTATTTCCTGTTCCCATTAGAGCTCCCCCCATTCTCTATCTTCCACCCTATTTCCTAAAATGGTATGAGCCAGAGCCACAGCCAAGGCTCAAAGAGTATAGCGAGTTGTCCGCAATTGTCAGGTTGACACTCAACATGTCACAGCTGGAACAGAACAGGAAGCTCCTTGAGTCAAAACTTAAGCATTCGGATGGGTAGAAATCTGGCCTTAACTACTTTCTTTCTATAAGGACAGAATCCAGAGATAGAAGTTTATTTAGGAAAGGAAAATGCAGGTTTTAGTATGTTAGAATGAGTGATAACTTCTGAAATGAAAACTTAAACTCTTATCATTAAAACAGGAACTTTCTAGAATATTAAATTACAAGTGTATGTATACATACTTTTTCCTTAACAAAGCAAAACATTTAAAAACCTATTCAGTTTTAGGAAGTCTTCCATTTAAAAAGATATACTGATTTCTAAAGAGGGTAGGCCCATAGTCTGTCCTAATTTTATTTATTGTTCCTTGTCTGTATTTTTTTAATATGCTTCCATGGGTTTGCCAGATTGTCTGGACATGCACCAAAAGAAATATCTTACCCATATCTTTAAGGAAAAAGGCATTTAGTATACACATATCTAAGAGCTAAAGTAGCTTGAGGGTGGGGATGGGGGCAGGGATGGAGGACACAGGAGGCAGGGTTTCATTTTTTACTAGCAAGCTTTTGACCAGACTTTCTGAACCTCAGCATGTTAGGAATTTGGGTTGGCCAGGTCTGTTGTGAAAGACTCATATGCTGCAGGAATCGGAAAAAGAAAAGATTATTTGCATGAGGTTTGCACTACCTAATTGGATACGTACTGTTCCGTAACAGGGCATAACACAAACATGTTTGTTTATTTTAAGGCCATCTGCTGACTTGCATTGTGAGTTTGCTCAGCGGGCCAGTGTGGCACAGAGAGGCAGAGTCGAGAGCTCCTACCTGGGGCCTCTAAAGGCAAGTGCTGGTATCATCCCTTGAAGGGCTTTCTCAACACTGGATGGTTATTGTCAGAACAATCCTTAGTAAGGCTGGCTCTTGGTAGTTTAAGAACTCTCCTTGATGTAGCAATCATGTTGCCCTTTTAGAGCACTTGTATATTCCTAAGTATATTCCAAAGAGGTCCAGTTCCCACTCACAATATGGCCGTAAAATGTGACAAGATGAGGCTCAGGGTCTTATTGAAGTGATGCCATGGATTTTAGAACAAAGAAGAGAGGTGTAGAGTGTGGACAGAGAGGTCAAGAGTATGGACTTGGGAGCCAGCCAGCCTGGGTTGGAATCCTATCCCTTCTTTTCCTAGTCCTGGTCTTGGGTAAGTTACTTAACCTCTCTGCGCCTCGATTTCCCAATCTGTAATATGGGGATTAGTTAGCCCCTACTTTAGTTGCATCATAATGAGTATTAAATGAGTTAACATTTGGGAGGTGATTAGGGCATTGTGTAACAGGTAGTAAGTGCTATACATGTTTGGTAAGTAGAAGTCAAATATACTGATGGCTGGTGAAGCTTGTGTTGATTAGCACCAGAACTGTCTATCCTCAGATGAGAAAAGACTGCATGCTGGAAGCAACCCAAATTAGGACACATATAAATAAGTTACAGTGTGGTTGTACCATGAAACAACATACTAGCCATTTTTAAAATGAAGTATATCTCTATACACTGCTGTGGAATAATCCTTAAGAGGTATTGTTAAGGGACAGAGAAGTCCCCATACAACACATGTGGGAATAATTATGAGATTTAGCACTTACTGAAGATTTTCTATGCATCAAACACTGTTTTAAAAGCTTTGTATGTATTAACTCATCTCATTTCTGTGCAAGGAAGGTACTGGCTTTTCCCCCATTGCGGAGATGATGAGATAACGGAGTCTCAGAGAGGCTATGTAATTTGTCTAAGATCACCCAGCGAGTAGATAGATGAACTGGGATTTGAATTCAGATGGTCTTGTTCCAGAATCCATTTATTAATCACCATGTTAAACTACTCTTCCAATGGCATATGCATGCAAATAAAACTATATACATATAAAGATAAATACATATGAAAAACAAAACAAAACAAGGCCTGGAAGTGTAGACACTAACCATAAACTCCTAAGGAGAGGAGTAGGGTTGAATGGGGTCAGAAGGAAGCAGATGTGAAGGAGAAGGGGGACTTTCACTTCTTATGACATATACTTGTATTTTTTTTTTTCCAACGTTTTTTTTTTATTTTTTATTTTTTTATTTTTGGGACAGAGAGAGACAGAGCATGAACGGGGGAGGGGCAGAGAGAGAGGGAGACACAGAGTCGGAAACAGGCTCCAGGCTCCGAGCCATCAGCCCAGAGCCTGACGCGGGGCTCGAACTCACGGACCGCGAGATCATGACCTGGCTGAAGTCGGACGCTTAACCGACTGCGCCACCCAGGCGCCCCGACATATACTTGTATTTTATTTGAATTATTTAATGTAGCTAAAATGTGAATTCATATACTGCTTTTGGACTTAAAAATACTTATTAAAATAAATGAATTAATTTTATTTAACAATTATGAAGGACTTAACTCTATACCAGGCTGTGCTCTTAGTGCTTTACAAATCAAATAACTTAGTTCTTAAAAATCTCCATTTTGCAGATGAGGAAACCTAGGTACTTCTCACACAGTGAGTAAGAGGCCAAGTTGGGATTTGAACCCATGGAGTCTGGCTACAGATTCTGTACTCTTAGTCACTCTACTAGATATGTATACATGTGTGAGCTGAGCCCTGAACCAATGCTTCTTTGCACATTTTCAAATGCTAGGCAGGCTACCACCCACTCTATGTCATGGGGAACACCTTCAGTCAGGTGGTCAGACTGCAATCACACAAACAGGGCCTTGGATTCCATTGCTACTAGTTACTGGCTTTGTGACCTTGGGCTACTTACTTAACAATGTTGATCTCAGTATCTTCAACTGTAAGATGGAGATAATAACAGTCACTATCTCATAAGGTCAAAAAGCATTAACATATATAAAGTGCTTAGCGCAGAATCTGGCACACGACAAGAAATAACTCAATGTTAATTGTTGCCATTATAATTATTAGTTTGTTATCTTACTACCTCTTTCCCAAGGAGGCATTTTCTCCCATCTGTACTTGGGACACAAAGGCCCATACCTTTGATCCAGCCCTTATACGGCAAGGGGTTTACCCACTGATGTGCTTGCAAAAAAGTACACCCAGGTATATGTATAAAGATGTTCACTTAGGTGTGGTTTGTTTAAGCATCAGCTGGAACCACCTAAACATTCATCATTAGGAAACGTTAAATACATTTTGCTATATCCAAATAAGGAACAATATTTGGGGACCCTAGGTAGGCCCGGTGAACAGCGGCCTTCTTCCCTGCTTGGGTTCTGAACAAATTGAAAAATAAAACAAAGGACCTGAAGATGAAGGCCTAACTATCTCTGATAAAAGGCAAAGTTGGATGTAGGACCATATGTAATCTCACATTAAGTGGTAGACGTTTCATACCATTGAAACCCAGAGTTGAGCAGCCATTCACCCAGTTCTGCCTACTTCTACAGGAGCCAAAGGCACACTCTTTACAGGTAACTCAGTGCTCAGAAGAAAGGGCAGAGTTGAACCTAACATGTCTAGGTTATTCTTCCAAACTTATGAGTCAGATAAGTCACTCTGGTCTCAGGGAGTAGAAGAAGTAAAGGGACAGAAAGGGGGCAGGAATTATATTGAGTGCCCCTCATTTGGAAGGCACATTCTTTTTGTTTATGTTTATGTTTATTTTATGTTTATTTATTTTTGAGAGAGAGAGAGAAAGACCATGAGGGAGGGAGGGCTAGCGAGAGAGGGAGACACAGAATCCAAAGCAGGTGTCAGGGTCAGCACAGAAGGGTTCGAACCTACGAACCGTGAGATCATGACCTGAGCTGAAGTCGGACGCTTAACTGACTGAGCCACCCGGGCGCCATTGGAAGGCACATTCTAACAAAGACTCGGCAGACATTAAAAGAAGGGAGTAGATCTGCAGTGCACATGTGGAAAGAGCTCTCAGGCAGCATTTTAGCTGAAAAAAGCAAAATGCAGAATAAGTATAGTAAGACCTCTTTTATGTAAAATTTTATTAAAAGGCATACATAAATATGGAGTAACAAGAATAACAAAAAATAGTATAGTTCTATTTTGGGGGAGGGACTTGGGCAGAATAGGGAGTTTTTATTCTTCCTTTTATACCTTTTAATTATTTTATTTTTTATTAAACAATTTTTTTTAATTTGGAATTTTTTTTTTTAAGTTTTTTATTAGTTATTTTGAGAGAGACAGAGACAGAGCAAGTGGGGAAGGGCAGAAAGAGGAGACAGAGAATCCCAAGCAGTCTCCACACTGTCAGGATGGAGCCCGAAGCAGGGCTCGAATCCACAAAACCGTGAGATCATGACCTGAGCTGAATCCAAAAGTCGGATGATTAACCGACTGAGCCACCCAGGTACCCCTTCCTTTTATACCTTTTAAAAATTGTTTTAATTTTCTGCTCACGCATTTATGACTTTTGAATATTTTTAATGTTTATTTATTCTTGAGAGAGAGACAGACAGACAGAGCATGAGTGGGGGAGAGGCAGAGTGAGAGAGGGACACAGAATCTGAAGCGGGTTCCAGGCTTTGAGCTGTCAGCACAGAGCCCTATGCGGGGCTCGAACTCACCAGGCGTGAAATCATGACCTGAGCCGAAGTCCGTCGCTTAACCAACCGAGCCACCCAGGTGCCCCGCATTTATGACTTTTATTATTTTTTTAAGCTATTTTTTTTACGTTTATTTATTTTTGAGAAACAGAGTGAGACAAAGCGTGAGCGGGGGAGGGGCAGAGAGAGAAGGAGACACAGAGTCTGAAGCAGGCTCCAGGCTCTGACCAAGCGGTCAGCATAGAGCCTGATACGGGGCTCGAACCCACAAGCTGTGAGATCATGACCTGAGCCAAAGTTGGATGCTCAACCGACTGAGCCACCCAGGCGCCCCTATTATTATGATTTTTTAATGCTATTGGGGTTGTCTGGACTGTGGGATTCATGGCCATTATTGTTTTCATCTTTATACTACCCTGCAAAAATAAGTTATCATGCATATTATTTAAAAAAATAAAAAAAACAAGGGGCGCCTGGGTGGCTCAGTGGGTTAAGCATCCGACTTCAGCATAGGTCATGATCTCACAGTTCGTGGGTTCGAGCCCTGTGTCGGGCACTGTGCTGACAGCTAGGAGCCTGGAGCCTTTTTTGGATTCTGTGTCTCCTTCTCTCTCTGCCTCTCCCCTGCTTGCACTCTGTGTGTGTGTGTGTGTGTGTGTGTGTGTGTGTGTGTGTGTCTCAAAAATAAATAAACGTTAAAAAATAATGAAAAATAAAAACAATAAAAACAAGACAGCATAAAAAAAAAGTGCCTTCTAACTTCAGGAGTCCTAATGAGCTATAATCAGAGAGACGCCAGACTAGTCAAAATTGGAAGAAAGAGCTATAATCACAGGAAAAAAACCTCTCTCCACAATTTGAAGTATCCCAGAAAAAGCAGCAGTAATGACAGCAGGCTGACTTCAGGAAAAGCAGAGACAAGAGGAGTTGTGGCAGGGCCTGCGGGGGCCAGCACGGGCGATAATGTAAAATTATGTCGGAAAACAAAAGCTGCCACGAGGACCCAGGGACCCCAAGAAAGAGAGAGACAGAAACCGCCACGTAGGGCCGGGGGACCCCAAGAAAGAGACCAAAGGGGCTGAGGTGTAAAATAAACCAGAAGGAACTTAGGGTAAATGCTAAGTGGATTATGACTCACGGTCTGACGGCCCTCAGGACTTGAGTGGCCTTGGAGAAACCGGGTCATAGTTGTATAACCAAGGCACCGTGCCTGAGAAACACCATGGATGGTTGACTTTCTTGCTGCAGCCTCAGGTAATGAAAACGAGGTTA
Source organism: Panthera tigris (assembly GCF_018350195.1). NCBI lineage: Eukaryota > Metazoa > Chordata > Mammalia > Carnivora > Felidae > Panthera > Panthera tigris. The sequence continues at coordinate 104,986,557 of NC_056662.1, forward strand.
GTGTGACAGACCCACAGCCGGGCCAGGTAGGCACCTCAATCAAGTATTTCATCTCTCCCTCTGCCTGCCAAAGCACTGGCAGAGAGGAGCATCATTACAGGAAAGCATGCGTGTGGCCTAATTACTTGTCACAGTCCTCTGTCCACTAGACTAGGCCCTGTGAGAGAATTCCAAGGAATTAACTTTCATGGGGACGAAATACAGTAATTCATGTTGCAATCGTGCACAAGTCACTGAACAGATACGTTAAGACCCAAATTCCTTAGAGCAGCTTTGATTTACCACACCCTTCACGTTCCAAGCAGAGCTCTGAGTGCTGCTGCCCACGTGAAGCCATTTCTCGCTGTTCTCTGGCAGTTAAGTGCTCAAGAAGAAAGATGTTTCTTCAACTTCCTTTGGTTCTCACAAAACGAAAGCAGCCGTTACATAATCAAGCCCGTGAAAGGCTCCATGGGTTAAGAAGTCCCCGACGTTTTTCCCTGCCTTCGGTGATTTTCTCTGTTTAAAGTATTCAGAAACAGTGAAAGTTCACGAAGAAAAAACATCTCCAGCAGGAAGATGAGTGAGAGTTAGTCAGCACCAAAACTCACTCATATGTCCATGAGGTTGTAACTTAATCTTGACAACATAGTCTTTCCTGGAAGAGATTCGAACAGCGATTTATCATTTTATAATTTGTGGTTTAAATGTGAGCTATAAACCAACCAGATGTATTGGTTTGAGGCACTTTTGATTCCTTTTAAATCCCCAGGAGGCAGGAAGCCGGCTTCAAACTTGAGGCCCCAGGCTCTTGGGCTTTCACAGAGAGAGAGCAAAGGACAAGGTTTCTGTATTCACTCTCTTTCCTTAGGAAATGTATGGAATGCACGCCTTTGTTTGTTTTAGACTGGGGTGGGGGGGAGGAGCACTTTGATAGCTGGAGCCATGAGCTGGCCCCCTCATATCTTTGGAGGGTGAGTTTTCATATGTTCCAGGGTCCCCTGGGAATGAGAAGCTGGAAGCCTGAGAGGGGGGAAATGGGTGGAGAAAGGGGAAGCAAGGGGGAAGGGAGGAGTGCCGGAGATAACTGCTGACTTCACACTTCTCCACCGGGGCCTGCCCTGCCTACCTCTGTTGACATCAAAGCCCTTTGCGTCTGCTCAGTCAGCCCTGCTGGCCGCCAGTGGGAGAGAAGGAATTGGCTGTGAGCCCTAGAACAAAATTAAGAACAAAATTTCTGAAATTCACTTTGCCTTCAAAAAAAAAAAAAAAAGATTTTCAGCTCTGGGTGGTAGTTGTGGGGTTGCCCCACCCTGGGATTCAAAGCATCCACCAGGGACAGAGGGCAGCTTTTACAGAGTTGTCTCCAGAAACTTGAGCGGCTTCCCAAGGTGTCTCACTGGTTCTACAGCAGTGTTGGCTGTCTGTGGGCCCATGGGTGTGGCTTTCGAAATCATGTTGGGGCGCCTGGATTTGGGAAGACATGCCTTCTCTCCTCTCCTCTCCTCGGAGCAACGTAGTGCATCAGATTTTTGCTGGCAGCTGAGCTCCTGTGTCTGTTGCCATTCTTTCTCCTCCCTGCTCCCCGTGCTGGGATTTACTTGTTTTCCTTCCCCTCCGTCTTTTCCCTGCAGTCCTCTTGCCCATTCCCCAGAAAGAGGCAGAGCAACGAAGGTGGCCATCCTGTCTGCTGTCACCGATGACTTACCATTCTAATCCCAGGTTGGAAAGCATCACAGCACCCTCACGGTGCAAGAACAGTGGTCACAGATCCCACAGGTTAAAACCCAGCTCTACAACAGAGCTTTAGATGGTATATACGCGTGCATGATATTTCACGATTCTCTCTGCCGCTAGCGCCAGACGGTATTGGAAGTGTTAGCTTTAACCATCTTCTACTGTTCAAGGTGAATTTAAAGATGAGCGTGGCCTAGAAAGTGGGTGCCGTGGAAGTACACCTCCAGTAGCAAACCTGAGCACTGCACGCGGTTGAGAAGGTTCTGGTTACAGATCACAGTTACAGATGGAAGGATGCCTGTGCTCTTCCTCTTCTAACTTTATCACTGCTGGCTCGAGAAAGTTCTTAGAGGAGTCTGACCTAGGCTTTTGGCACACGGTCACACTGCAGGCTGTCTGTGCCTGCTGTGTCCAGCTTTGTGATCGGACGGAAGGGCATATTGAAAAAGAACACGTGATACTTGTCCTTAAGGGAAATCACAGAGAGGTCACATTTTGAGATAGGAAATTGGTGAACGAGATAGTCCAAACCCTCTATTTTAAAACCAGGGACTTTTAAACTGGGAAATGAAAGCTTAGACCAAGTTAGTTAAGAGATTTACCTAAGGTAAGGCTGCACTGGTTAAGGCCACAAACAAGAATTAGAATCAGAGACAGTTTGTAGCAAATGCATCCTGTGGATCCAAATCTAGATCTAAGTGCCACTTAAAACCAGCATACTACAACAGACGTCCTGAAGTTCTTTATAGGTTAAGATAGCTGACGGGGAAACCTGCCCTCGGTTTTCTAGATTCAAACTTAACTCTACCCGCCCCCACCCCCACCCCCATTCCGCCAGTTCTGGGGTTTCAACCAAGTACTGTCAACACATTTGAAATTGACTCAAAATTCTTTTTGGAGAGCCATGTCAGTTCAGCTTGCAGGCACTGTTGGGGCCCCCTTCCAAGAAGAAACAGGCCAGGCATTCTCTCTGGGCTAGACCCAAGTCAGGCTCTGCCTGCCTGGGAGTGTGTCGTCTCTCTGTCTTTGACAGTCTGATGGCTGAAGGTCCAGGCTCCTGCTCTTCAGTCAACACAACCAAATATCTGCAGTGTTGGCTCGACTCACAGGCCTGAATCTTCAGCTCTCACGGAGTTGAGACAAATTCTTTTTTTAAAGAGACATTCAGGATATATTAAGCTTCTCTTCCCTGAATTCTCTTCCCCAGACTTCCCTCATCACCCTTTTGCTACTATTTATTTCTCGGTATCCAGTATGACCTAGGTACTAGGGAAAACAAGGCAGACGTGGCCCATACCCTCACGGGATTTTTAAGTGCCATGGGTAATCACTGTGAAGCCAACTTCGGTTGAAAAATAACACATGATGGACAGCCCACAGCCTTCTGTCTCTTTAATCCTGCATCCACCCCACCTGACAAAGTGAGGGATCTAATATTCACGTTCTTCAGAGTTCTGCTGGCTCACTTCCCAGCTGCGGTCAAATTCTCTGCATGCTTATTCCTCCTTTTCTGGATTACTTGTGGAATTGCCAGGAGGGCAGAGACATGAAGAATGCAGGCAGTGAGAAAAAAAAAAAAAAAAGCATCTGCAAACGATTGACTGAACCCAGTTGTAGTTGGACAGAGTCAGGGCTCTCAGTTGCAAGCAACAGAGACCAACACTGACTGATCTAAGCGGAAAAGGAATTCGTTGGAAGGCTATGGAGTAACTCACAGAATCACAGAGAAGGCAGGAGAAACAGGCTCAGAAAACACAGGGACCGGGACCTCAGGGACACATCCCAGGTCACAGGCGCAGTCGCAGCACAAAAAAATGAGGATACCACTGTGGCTGCTGCCTGGTGATTCACCACGGCTCAGGCTGCTCTCACCTTCAGCCCTGGACACTGGATACCACCATGAGCACCATTGCCCTGGGAGCCTCGATATTTTTGTTGCCCTGCAGCCTCCCTGGGAAGGATTCTCCCTGTCCCTGTTTGCTGGTACCAGTAACTTCTGATTCCATCAGAAGCAGGTGCACCTTATTGGCCAGGTGCCGCCGTGTGTCCATGTCCTAGCTGCAAAGGAGACTGGAGAAGAGAGCATCTGACCCTTGGGGCTCTCAGGGTACCAAGATTCACAAGGTGATAAATGTCCTAAGCTTGGGAGAGGAGTTCAGATGCTGGATGGCGAGAAATGACCCGACTAGCCCCCCTTCCTCTAATCCCAAGTGAAGGGGAGGGATCAATATTGCTGGCCTCCCAGAGAGTTGGTAATGAATCCAGTATACACATTCCAGCACTAAGGGCAGTATCCATTGACCTGAGAGGCAGGCCACGTAGGAGGGAGCAAAGCCGCCTAGGAGGGAGCAAAGCCAGCACAACCAGTTGATCTCCTGTCAGGGAAGGAGGAAATGACTTCTCCCAGGCTGTCTCTCTCCCTTCAGCTTTAGTGGGGAGGGGAGAGGGAGTGGAGGGGAGGCTTCCTGCTGGCTCAAGCAGCTCTCCACCTGCACCTAGATTAGCTCTGTCTACCCTAGCTATCCTGTTTGTGCCAGTAGGAAGGAAATTGCAGCTGCCACCATCTAAGAACAAAAGACCAGGGGCACCTGGGGGGCTCAGTTGGTTGAGTGTCTGACTTTGGCTCAGCTCAGGATCTCATGGTTTGTGGGTTCGAGCCTGGAGACTGCTTCAGATTCTGTGTCTTCCATCCCTGTCTCTGGCCCTCCCCAGCTGGTGCTCACACTCTGTCTCTCTTTCAAAAATAAATAAACATTAAAAAAAAAAAATTAAAAGCAAAAGACCAAAGCCTGTGTCAAGAAGAGTTTTACCTGTGGCTTTGACTTCTCATCCCAGACCTGTTATTTAGTCTTTTGATAATCTGTGGATCTTGACATACGGTGATTCATTTTGGTTTTGTCACTGTTAGCCACCAGGCGCAGGAACTGGTGGTGCATCTGAGATGGGGACGGGTAGGTAGGGAGGGGGGACATGTGTGCTAATCAGCAAGACTTCAAAGCTCCAGGCCACAGTTTCCTCTCCCTGATGTTGTGCAGCCCAGGGCGGAGGGAGCTTAATCTATGGTTTATTTATTGTTTGTTTTAGTCTCCCACCCATTAGGGACTTGGTTAAAAAAAAAAAAAAAAAAAAAAAAAGCCCCAAATAAAACCAAAAAAAGGAAACTCTTTTTTTGAGTCATCTAATTATTTGTTCCCTGCCTTTAAAAGAGAGGGAAATGAATCCCCAAATGTAGCAGTCATTAAAGGATGATATGCGTGGTCAGGCAGGGTCTCAAAGCCATTTCCAGGATCCTGCCCTGGGGTGGGCCCAGGGTGACACACTGTTTTCCTTTATCCTTTTCCTGGGGATGTGGCTGGGAAGTACCTTCTGGGCAGGGTGGGTAATTCCAACTGTGTGATTCTAGTTTGCAGGGAGTAAGGTCTTGTGGGAAGGCCTCTTTTCCTCCACCCCTTACGATAAGCCTAGTTTTTACAGCATCCCTACCTTTTCCTTAAGGCTGTCAGAAGCTACTAGGGGAGCCACACGTAAAACCTTCATAAAAGCTCTGGGCAATTGAAAACTTCCCAGCGCCCCTTTATTAATCAGATCACTGGAAACCAATACATTTAGAATCTGTTAGCTTAGCTCCTTGTAAAAATGCTTTCACCGAGCCAAGGTTCAATAGCATAGTCCTAAATTTCTTACAAAGTGAACATAAGAGATAGGGGGAAAGAAAAAGCTCAAGGGAAGACATTATCCATTATGTTTCTCAGAATCTGTCTTTTAAAGATCCATGTAATAAATTTAAAATTTAGCCTGAGGAAAAACATTATGTTTCCTCATGAGCTGATATTGCTTCCTTTTTTTCAGAAAATAAGAGTGATGTAACCAATTGCGTTTCCCTTTTTGCTTTGACTGTCAGGGAGTCCAGACTTCAATTTAATATCCATTTACAAAATTATCTTATCTCCGGTTCCTGTTCTTCTCTTTCCTCTCTGTGGTTTCTCATCTCCCATTTTATCTTTACTTTAACTGCCTCACCTATTTGTGCATTTGATTTCAGCTACATCAGAGTTTTTAAAGGAGGCAAAGTATAACAAACAGCAAAGTCAACCAACAAATCAGTAACACGATCAAAGTCACCCAGAACTTGATCTCACTTTTCTGATGTCCCCAGGCTAGTTGGAGAGACTAACTCACAGGCTCCAACACATGCAACTATTATGGGAATATGTTCAAGTATTAAATTAGAAGAATAAAGGTTTTAGGGATTGAGGAGACAGATCAGCGAAGACCGGAACAGTCGAGAAAGGCCTCCTGAAGGAGGCAATAATTATTATAAGCATTGAAGGCTTGGATTCATTTCATTGGACCTGCTGTATGATTTGGTTGGACTGTAGGAGGCATTGGTGCAAGTACCTGGGACTTTGTCTGGGGGGCACTTTGAACTTCTCTGAGCGACCAGTGCATTGCTTTCTAGGGAGAAACTATGTGAAGGTAATGGGGTCAATGCTCAGTAAAAGGGTGAAATGGGTGGGACTGGTCTGGGTGCTATTGGCATTTTAGATGGGACACTTCTTCATTGGAATTGCCTGCTGCAGTATGTTTGGCATCCTGGTTCACACCCATTGCATGCCAGTAGCCACCCCCAGTTTTGGGGACAGCCCCAAATGTCTGCACACTTTCCCTACGCCTCCTGGAGGGCAGTAACCACCCACGTGAGACCTACCACTCCCTCAGATACCCAAGAGTCTCCTCTTTTTAGCCTGCCATCCTCAGCTAGGCTTTCCAGATTTGCAAATAAAATAGAGAACTCCCAGTTAAATTTGAATTTCAGAAAAATAACAAATAAGTTTTTAGCATACGTATGTCTCAAATATTGCATTATTTGTCACTTATCTGAGATTCAAAACATTTTTTAAGTTTATTTATTTTGAGAGAGAGAGAGAGAGGCAGAGAGTGAGGGAGAGAGAGAATCTCTCATGCACCGTGACCTCGTGACCTGATGGAAACCAAGAGTCAGACACTCAACTGACTGAACCACCCAGGCACCCCTGAAATTCAAATTTAACTGAAGGTCCTTATTTTATCTGGAAGCCCTGCTTACAGTCTATCACCACCACATACAAACCTGCCTCCGGAAAATTCTAACTGGGTTGATCAGTGCTCTGTGTGCTGAACCATCCCCTTCTTCTTCCCTGTGAGACCCATCTGTTCTGCATTCCAGTTCCTCATGTTCATTCTCTGTTCTAATCTCAGGGGACAAATCAGATTTGTCCACTTTTAATCAGATGAACCAGTTCTTAATATGTAGACTAGTTATCCCAACCACATGACATCTTTTAAAAAAAATTACATACACATTTTTATTAAACGAAAAAAAATCTATGGAGCAAAAATGTATTTGGAATCAGTTATGGTATACACATCATTCAAAATTACATCCCGTATTTTTTGCAACCAGATAACATCACAGCCTGGTTAAAGTACACACCAGACTCCAGAAGGCCCTCAACTTGAATGGTGGTGGGGAGGACAGATGGGGAGGTAAGAACCACTCTTAGGGCTTACAACTGATGCCACAGGACCCTAAAATTTCAGTGACTCCCAACTTTGCCTGCGCCATGGAGAGCTTTAAACATGGCTGATGTCTGGTCCTACCCTCAGAGACTCTGAGTGAATTATTCCAGGGTGGAGCTTGGGCAGAGGCATTTTTTAAAACCCCCCTCACTTCCCATGGTTCTAACATGCAGCCAAGGTTGAGAATCATTTGTCTACTTTCTGAAAAAAGAGAGAGGAAAGCGCAAGACAGGGGATGAGAGGAAAAGAGAGAATGAGATCTGGTTTCAGGTGCTCTGCTTGGCATTGGTCACTGAGGGGATTTAGAAGAGTCAAGAGACAAACATATTCCACTCAAGCCAGGGGGAAAAAATTTCAAGAAAATAATATACTCCGAATGTGTTCCATTTCAAGCAAAACAGATGTGAAAAAGAACTTTTGAAGAACCCAGAGAATGCTCCATTTTGTGCCAGACACTGTCCTTAGAGATGTCCCAGTTTACAAAAAGGCAAAAAAAAAAAAAAAAAAAAAAAAGTCCCCTAGAGAGAGTCCCCTTTTTCTTTGCTACCCAGTGATTTGACCAATATTAGCACCAGGTTTAGAACCCAGGCTGCTCACATGCATGCCCTTGCTGGGGTTGGATAAGGAGCAAGCTTCTGACGTCACCATTGGGCACCTCAGAGAGAGAGGCTCCCCTCTCGGTTCTGGTGGGCTGTGAGCCCAGGGTGTCTGTCAGTCCCTGTGTTATCGCACACGCTGGCCTCGCCTTTAACAAGTAGGTCAGCACAGACATGGCTCTGGCCTCCACCAAGAGGTGCTTGCCTCTGGCAGGAAGCTGCTTCTGCAGAATTAAAAACCATCAGAGTTGATCAAAGGAAGTGCAGGGTAGGCTGGCGGGCGGGCCAGATCCTAATCTCTGCTTGCTGGCCTCACACATCACTGCACATGAGTCACCCCGCTGAGCTCAGCGGACATGCTGTTTGGATTAGGCTTTTACAGGCAAGGTTTGCCAAGCTCGCCTTTGCCGGCTCGGCTTGCTGCACAGAACAGCCGAGAGGTGAAGAAGGAAGGTGGGGATGTGGGTTAGATGTGGCTGCCCGGGTGCCAGGGAGGAGGCGGTTGGCTCCCCAGGTACCCATGATTGTGGCACCAGGGAGGGGTTGTGACGCCTCAGCCCACCTTCCCGGCTTGGCATGCCGAACCCCGTCATGAGCAACAGAGCCCACACCAGGCCCACACATCCTTCCTCTCTTGCCAACTCTCCAATTAAGATGTCCCATTACAGGACACACATTTTGCCTTCACTCAATCATTTGCCTCTCAACGAGCAGGAATTCCTTTTCTCAAAAGCAGGCAAACACTTCACCACTCAGGCATCTTGCTCAAAAGCAGTGGAGTCCAGCAAAAAAGGGAGGGAAGTCAGAAAATAAAAATTCCTAAATTAAGAGCCAACCCATAAAAGCAGGGCTTCCCCTGGTGCCTGGCCGGTGTGACATCACCATGAATTACTCAATGAAAATGGTGTCAGAGTAGCAGCTCGATTATATGTGGAAAATATCCTCAAGAAACAGAATTCTGCAGGAACGAAGTAGGGGTAGAAGAATCCCACCCTGCACTTAGGTCTTCTTAAGGTGCCTCTATTGGGCTGATTTCCCTGGGCCGAGAGCAGGGGGAGATTCTCTTCGGAGCAGCACCTGGCAGGATCTGGGTGCTCGGGAGCTGTGGAAGATATAACCCAGTGGTTTGCTTTGCTTCCTTCTGTGGAAGCAATGGTAGGAACAAGACCAAAATCCTTTGTTTCAGATTCTGCCAAGTTTTGCTTCTGTGCATGGTAACTTGGGAAGAGGCAGCCCCCGTTATTTTGGAAGCCAAGGATTTTTGGCTTATAGTCTCTGCTGGGATTCTCTTTAGAGTATTTTAGACTCTCATTTATTAAAGGCATCTAAATGGAGGTGGAAGTCCTTGACACTTTGAAAATAAATGTTGCCACCAATCCCTACACCACTGTGGACTCTAAACCACAAATTTTCAAGCTTACCATTGTTCACTTGGCTGTAATTTAAAGAGTAGTTCTTGTTCCCGGCTTCAGGTTTATTCTAGTCTACTTTTCATTCTCAGGGTGATCAAATTTGCCCAAGAATCTTGTGTTTCCTTTCCTCTATTATCTTTACTTTTTATTTACTTTTTATTTTATTTTTTTTAAATGTTTTTATTTATTTTCGAAGGAGAGAGAGAGAGAGCATGAGCGGGGGAGCAGAGAGAGAGGGAGACACAGAATCCGAAGCAGGATCCAGGTTCCGAGCTGCCAGCACAGAGCCCGATGCGGGGCTTGAACTCACGATCTGTGAGATCATGACCTGAGCCGAAGTCGGACGCTTAACCGATTGAGCCACCCAGGTGCCCCTACTTTTTATTTTATTTTTAAAAAATGTTTATTTAGTTTTGAGAGAGAGAGAGACAGAGCATGAGCTGGGGAAAGGGAGAGAGAGAGAGGGAGACACAGCATCCAAAATAGGCTCCAGGCTCTGAGCTGTCAGCACAGAGCCTGACATGGGGCTCGAACTTGGAACGGTGAGATCATGACCTAGGTCGAAGTTGGACGCTTAACCCACTGAGCCACCCAGGCGCCCCTATTTATTTATTTTCTAATGTTTATTTATTTTTGAGAGAAAGAGAGAGAGAGAGACAGAGCATGAGTGGGGTAGGGGCAGAGAGAGGGAGACCCAGAATCCGAAGCAGGCTCTGGGCTCCAAGCTATCAGCACAGAGCCCAATGCAGGGCTCGAACCCACGAACCGCGAGATCATGACCTGAGCCAAAGTTGGACGCTTAACTGACTGAGCCATCCAGGCGCCACTATTATCTTCACTTTAAAGTTTTCCACTTTAATGGAAAGGTACCACCTTGGGTAGCCTTCCAGTTATTAAAGCACCGTGCAGCAATATAACACAGTTATTGGGGTCTGCCGGCCAGAAAGCCTACATGCACTTGAGCCTTGGCTCTGCCACCAACTAGCAGAGTGACCTTAGAGCAATTTTCTTAACCCCTTGTGATCTCAATTTCTTCATCTGTAAAATACGGGTAGGTGAGGTGACTCATTGGTGAGGACTAATGAACTAATGCAACCTAGTAAAGTCCCCGGCACCAAGTAAACACATAATAATATATTATTATTTATATTACAATAATTACTCTGCAACCAGCGCTATATAGCTAATGGCGGTAAGCTTAATTGGAATCAACAGCTTACAATTCTTCCTTCTGCAATTCTCAATGCCCAGAGAGTTAATATTTGCTTTAATCGAAAGTATTTGCTTGATGATGCCTGTGTATTATTTGTTTTAAAAAGACCATAAGAGAGGAGGGGAGGATCCTTTTAAGTAACCAAAAGTATGTACTTACCCTTGGGGGTTCCTTCTATAACTGGAAGAGGAAAAGTCTTATAACTCTTCAGGGTTTGCTATGGATGGGGGCCAGAGTGTGCAGATTCACTTTCTAGTAGAGTCTGTTAGTAGACACAGCCCTGGGTAGGAATTTCATGTGGCTTAATGTAACAAAAAAGCACATCTACAAGCTTCTACCAGTTCTCTGGGTAGCAGGGCATGATGGTAGCCATTGGAGGCCTTTCTGTTTAGAAAGGCACAGGGATGGTATATTTCTGGTGCACAAGTAGGCCCTAGACACAGTCTATAGGAAGAGGCTGAGAACTGGCACTGCTCTGCGTAACAGAAAGTAAAGGCCTATCTCTATTAGTTGGGCAGAATATGTTACCTTTAGGAAGACAGCCTCCTTAATGTGGATTTAGACTGAGACTGTCGGTTTATCTTTGGTGTGTATGTGTGATCGAAGAGTACTCGCAGGAGATCAGAATACCAGTGGAAGAATGACGAGGGGTATCTTAACTTTGTGTTGACAGAGGGACCCCGAAGAGAACAAGAACTGGGGAAATGAAGTCTTCCGTGGATTATTCTGGGAATCATCCAGTTACATGGCATGATCCTTCATGGAGTAACTCAGACTTTGAGAAATATATTGTTGTGGGTTATTTGTATCTTACAGATGATGCTATTTGGGGTACGGGGTAAGGGGTGGGTGGACCTTGTTGGGTGGGAATATTATGAAAGGGAAGTTTCATTAAAATGTAAGCCTTGTGATAGCTTGTATTATATTCTGTCCTAGAACAGTTCATGGGACATAGTAGGTACTCAGTAAATGTTTGCCGATTGAATGAATTTCATCATGGAGAAGAGAACGGGGGGCTTACAGAGGAAAAGAGGAAAAAGAGGATGGGCCCTGGACTGGTCAGCAGTGCAAGGAGATAGGGGATGACCATGAAGGGACGTTGTTAAAGTGTTTTTTTTTTTCTTCCATTGGGCTCTGGGAACAATCACATGTAATATCCAGCTTTTCGCCCCTTGTAATTATCTCCATACTTACAATGAAGTGGTTTCTATACATGTATTAGAGGTAGAGAATCAAGGGCAAGATAACAAAGGCAAGTGTGGTTTGCCTGCAGCATCCCTTGCACAGTTTTCTGTTGCTGGTGTAATAAATTACCACAAACTTAGTGGCTTAAAAATCCCACAAATTTATGATCATACTGGTCTGGATGTCAGAAGACCTAAAGTCAAGGTGTTGGTAGGGCTGTGTTCCTTTTTGAGACTCTAAGCTAGAATCTGTTTTCTTACCCTTTTCAGCTTCTAAAGATTGCCCGCGTCCCTCACCCCTTCCTCGCTTCCCTCTGACCTCTGCTTCCATCCCTGCATCTCCTTCTCTGACTCTTCCTCTCCTGCCTTCTTCTCTCCCTTATAAGGACCCTTGTGATTGCACCATGTTCACCAATATAATCTTCCCATCTCAAAGTCCTTAACTTAATCACATCTGCAAAGTCCTTTGCCACGTAAGGTAACGCATTCACAGGTTCCAGGATACGGGAGTTCTTCAGGGCCATTATTTTGTCTACTGCATCCCTGAGGCCACTGTCGGTGTCACATTGAGGGAGAAGGGCAGCAGCCTCAGAGCATAGGCCAGGACCCCCACTGGAGGGAGCAAAGACCCTGGCTGAACAGGTGAAAGCAGAGGAACAGGCTGAAGCCTGGACTGGCTTTGGAGTTGAGACACCAACTCCCCTTCTGCAAATACACTGGAAGGAAAGCGATTCTTGGTAACAAAGGCAGAAAGACAGATTCAGACAGCACTCAGGTTACAGCTCTTTTCCAGTTTGAGGGTTAAGAATTTGAGACAATTTGTAAGGTGCAGTGCCTGGTTTCTAGCAGGTGTGCAAATCAATAAGAGCCATCTGTTATTAATACCAGAAGGAGAGGGGTCAGGGGACTTCCAGAGCCCCAGGTGCCTGGGGAGGAAGGTCTATGTCCGTGACCACGGGGAAACAGGAAGAAGACCTATCAGAAGGGAATAAGGTATGAGGCAGGTGTGCAGACGTAGAGTTTCAACTGCTCTTTATCTTAACTTCTTCCCACACGAGCTAGGAGGAAGCATCTGGCCAGTTCTTTAATGAAACTTGGAACTCACTGCTATAGTCAAGAAGGAAATATTTTTGTGGTTTTTCTGTGGGGGAAGAAAGTAATAAATCTTTCTGTTGTTGAAGGAACACCTTTCAGTGGTGTAGTTCTGAGAGGGATATATTATTCTTAAAGTGTACGTGCTTGAAAGTTTGTTAGAGTCAGGCCATCGGGAAGCTTCACGCAGACTCTGAAGGGCAGGGACAAAGTATGAGCTGGTGGTCACAAGCTCTATAGAAGACAGCCACAAGGAATACAGATTTAAGAAATAGACATTCCTATTAGAACAGCTAGGGTTTTAGGGGGAGTTTAACTCTGTAAAGCTCATCTGTATCTCCCCATGGATTTCCTGTGGGGTTCCTCTTCAGCAGTGGAATGTTCATGATCAGTGCCGCTCTGATGAATTGGGTGTGGTGGCAGAAGAGGATGAGACTGGGGACCCCTGGCTGGCTCAGTGGGAGGAGCATGTGACTCTCGATCTCGAGGTTGTGAGTTTAAGCACCATGTTGGGTGTAGAGATCACGGCCAACAAAAAAATTAAAAAAAAAAAAAAGAAGAAGACAAGATCTTGTTCTTGGGGAGACTGTTCATTCAACACAGATATGTTGAGCTCTTGTTGTATACGTGGCACTGTCCTAGCTTGAGGAGACATGGTAGTGGTCAAAATAGACCACAAATAATCAATATGTATCAGGTTGTGATAAGGGGAAACAAGGCAGAATGAAGGGGTTGCGAGTGGCAGTGGATGCATGTTATCTGATATAGGTTGTAGGGAAGGCCTCTCTGATAATGGGGGCTTGTGCAGAGACCTGAAAGAGGTGAAGGTGGCAAAGGGGCAAGTCACATAGACATCTGAAGCGTGGCCCAGAAGGAGGAACATTTACTAAACCATGTGAGAACAACTCAGTTTCTAGTGGGCACTATAAACAGCGCTGGCTTGTCCCCCTCCTTCGGGATCCCCCTCCCCCACAGCTGCAGCTCCTGGTGGTTCCTCGGTATCACTTGCCCTCATCTTCAGCCACAGTTGCCCAGACCTGAAAAGGGCATCCTGCCCAAACTGGGACAATCAGAGCCTGAGACGGATGCTGTGGTAGCAATCTCGTATAAAGTGATGAGAGCCAGAGAAGGGCAATAACAAGGGGGAACTCAGCAGTGTGCTGCCTGCCTATGCTGGCTGACCTGGGGTTTTGAGTATAGGAGACTTCAATTAGCAGTATGGGATTAGCAAACAGCAAATAGCAGTGTGGGATCTTCATGACTGAGAGTGGGTTTATCAGTCTTTGAGGCAAAGACCCTCCCCCCGCCCCCAACCATGTCTATGCCTAGGCAGTCCCGACTTTTACTGAGGTAAGCCAACCCAATGTAGCTACTCTGCCTAAACCTCCTGAGTATAGACATATAGATTAGATGCAGGAATACTTATACTGAGATGGCTTTTGCGTGAAGCAACATTTCCCCTGTATTCCCGATGCATACATGAGAAGTAGAAATGTAATGTGGATTTTTCATAACTGTTTTGCTCTTTTTTAAGTTTATTTATTTTTGAGAGAGAGACAGACAGAGCACAAGCAGGGGAGGGGCAGAGACAGAGGGAGACACAGAATCTGAAGCAGGCTCCAGGCTCTGAGCTGTCAGCACAGAGCCCAATGCGGGGCTTGAACTTCGAGATCATAACCTGAGCCGAGGTTGGATGCTTAACCGACTGAGCCACCCAGGCGCCCCTGTTTTGCTCTTTTCTAAGGTGTTACCTTTTCAAAAAGCCTGGGCGTTTCTATCCTGACAATGTCAATTCAAATGGTAGGTGTAAGGCAGTTAAAAAAAAAAAAAAAAAAAAAAAAAGGCCAGTTTTCAAATGAGGAAGCAATGCCCTTCTAATACCCTGAATATCCAGGGGGGATGGAGCAAGTCAGGCTCTGACAAGCCTCTTGTTCCAAGCTTTGCCATCTCCTGGACTACAGCCTCTCCACAACTCACCCTGAACTGGCTGAGCAGTTTTCTTCATGAGTAAAATGCAAATAGCAATGTTCTTCAGGCCAGGGCATTTGTTTCTCCTGAGGAGTTTGTGAATTTCCAAGGTGTTTCTCTGCTGAGCTGAGATTTCATGAAATGAACTGTCAAGAATCTTACTGTAGCATCTTGCACCAAATACTAAATGCCTAACAAATATCAATAGTTACTAAATAAATACCAGTGCATATAGAGGTCATGTCATAAATCAAAGTCCTTGTTAGAAATGTATGTTGAAGTATTTACGACACTGCGTCTGGCATTTGCTTTTAAAAATTCTTGTAGAGGGGCGCCTGGGTGGCTCAGTTGGTTAAGCATCTGACTTTGGCTCAGGTCATGATCTCATGGTTCGTGGGTTTGAGCCCCGCGTCGGGCTCTGTGCTGACAGGTAGGAGCCTGGAGCCTGCTTCTGATTCTGTGTCTCCCTCTCTCTCTGCCCCTCCCCTGCTCACGCTCTCTCTCCTTCAAAAATAAATAAATGTAAAAAAAAAAAAAAATTAAAAAAATTTTTGTAAAAAAAGAAGAAAAATGTACATATTTGTGGGGGTATAGGAGTGGGGTGGGGTGACAGATGAAGCAAGATTGGCACATATGGAGATTGTTCAAGCTGGGTGGTGGGGACATGGGAGTTTATTATTCCATTCCCTTTTGCTTTGTGCGTGTCTGAAAGTTTTCATGATTAAAAAGTTAAAAAAGGAAAAAAAAAGATGTCACTGTCTGACCCACTGTTTCCCCTCTTGACCATGTTGTTACATAATATCAGCAGGGGTCCTAATGTGCGGAATTTGATTATGGGAGTTTTCACAGCATGACTTCAACAAAGAGAAAAAATGTGATGGATTATTTCTGGAGAGTGGAGCAGTCAGAGTTTCCAAGAAAAGTGATGTTGAAATGAATAACGAGGATTCTCTGCTCTGTGATGCAGGCTGCCGGGCTCCAGTCAAACATTCTGGGAAATTGTTGAAGGGGATGGTGTGGCCCCTGCAGCCCCGCACTTCCTTGTGCAATGGAGGCAAGATCCCCGTAGTGCATGAAGTTTCGGTTAGTCCCTCATTGGGATTTACTCATACTTTCTACCCAGGGCTGTAGCTGGGACCATGTGGTAGCTGCAGATCGGTCCTCTACCCTGGCTCTCTGAGCTTCGGTGTCTTCCAGGGGTGATGTAGAGGGAGGTGTGTGCGGTGCAATAGGCAGCTTGCAGCCAGTGTCCAGCATTCTCGTAGACATTCCCACTAAGCCCAGAAAGGACTGGAATGCAACTCGGGGAAGTTCTCTCCTCTCGTCCTGTCACTGGGCCTGGAGGGTGGGGTGGAAATCGGCTTTTGGGCAACCACACCCGGCTCCCTATCCACTCTGGCCAGAGACTTCACATCTTCAACAGCTGCTGTCTGTGTTTGGCTTTCAACTCGGCTGCCTCGACCCAGCTCCCAGAGACCAGTTTGCAGGGCACAACTGTGACACTGGCGTTCCAATCATATCTGATCCGCACCCCCTCCCCAATGCTCTCCTGCCACACACATTGTGTGCCTTCATTTCATTTGTAAGGCAGGGTTTATCTCAGGAGGTGCATCTATGATTTGCCCCATGGTTTTGTTGTGGAGTTTCTTAAGACTCATTCCAAAGCTTGTCACTTAAAATGTGGGAGGAGAGGCGCCTGGGTGTCTCAGTTGGTTGAGTCTCTGACTTTGGCTCAGGCCATGATCTTGCGGTTTGTGAGTTTAAGCCCCGCATGGGGCTCACTGCTGTCAGTGCAGAGCCTGCTTTGGATCCTCTGTCCCTCTCTCTGCCACTCCCCTGCTCACACTCTCTCTCAAAAATAAATCAACATTTTTAAAAATTGTGGGAAGAATTGGTTCATTTTTTTTTTTAAAGTGGCCTTCAGTGGAATAAAGAATAAACTAATGGATATACATTCATCTTGTATTACTTGGACCACTCTGTGGGATAAGACTGCAGTAAGTGATGCTTTAGGAAGTATCATGGCCCTTCTATGTCATAATTAATTTTATAAATCAAGATATGGCATGGGCTATGGACTTTGTGGTACTGTCTTTTTTTAAGGGCTTATCACCCCTTAAAATCATTCAACTCCTTTCATATAGCAATAGCAGGCCTAGAAACTTCTACAAAGGAAATAATTAAAAAGAAGAAGAGAGGATGGGGCACCTGGGTGGCTCAGTCGGTTAAGCGACTGACTCTTGATTTCAGCTCAGGTCATGATCTCACAGTTCGTGGGTTCAAGCCCCATGTCAGGCTCTCTGCTGATGGCACAGAATTTGCTTGGGATCCTCTCTCTTCTCTCTCTCTGCCTCTCCCCCTGCTCATGCACTCTTTCTTTCAAAATAAATAAATAAACAATAAAAAAAACCTAAAAAATTTTAAAACAAAGAAGAAAGGAAATTTTTATATATACTTAGGTTTTTATGCGATAATCACTTATAATGGTGAAAACTGGAAACAAGTTGATGTATAGCAGCAGGGAAATGGTTAAGCAAATCATGGTATGTCTACAGAAAGCCATGCAGCCACACAAAATGATAATTAGAAAGACTATACAAGGACAATGAAAAATGTTGGTTAAGTGATGTTAAACAAGAAAGTAGAACACAGAAATTATATGAACTTTATATTATAATGTAAAATATTTCTATATCTGAACAAAGACTGGAAGGAAATTTGGGAGAAGAGAAAGTGGTTAAGTGGTGGAAAAATGAGTGATGTTTTTCTTTTTAAATACCTTTAGTGTTGTAGACTTGTTTTGGTAACAAATAATCTTAAAAAAAAAAAAATACCCAAGCTCCCTAACTTGTTGTGGTTGTCTTTCACTTTGGGCAATAACTGAGAAAACATTCAGAACATAGAGGAAGTCACATTAGCAACTACCATGTCTTGAGTTTAGATTGTGACTTACTGATAATGACAGGAGTCAGGTAAGGGGATCTGAAGGTAACAGATACAGAAAATGGGTCCAAGAAGGCAGTTTTGGGTAAAGGATTTGCATAGTTGAATATTTTATGAGAAGGAACAAACTCACATTGATTCATTAGTCTCTACTGAAGGTGACATACCTACGAAGGAGAAAGAGAGAGACAGAGCAAGTGTGCATCAAAGAGGCATCTCATTAGTCTTTCTCTTCATCTCTCTGGAATACACCCTCTAAAACATTAATGTTTGTTTGTTTGTTTGTCTGTTTGTTTTTGACTGATCTTTTCCCTGGAGGTAGCCAAGAAACTTACCTGGAGGAATGATTCAAATCATTCCTGATTTTAAATATTAATCCTTGGCCAACATAATTAATCATAGTGTAACAGCACTTGGAAGCACTCAAACAAAACAGCCTTTACACATAGGAGATGCATCCACTCCAAACTGCCCTTCCCTCATAATCTTGCCCCAAACTTGTGTGGGTGGCTTGGGGCAAAGGCTGGTCTCTGGCTGTCAATGTCATGTATTAATGGAGTGAAGCAGGCTGAGAGTCTGCAGCCTGAGGAGGTTTTTGGAGAAGAGCCTGTATGTCAGGGTTAATTACAGCCTGGTTTAAATCTTAGCTTGTGGATGGACCATGAAAAAGGCGGATTGATGACTACTGTGTGGTCAGATGACCCTAGATACTTTTATCTTTCAAGAGGAAAAAGAAAAACCTTAGAATCATCTCCAGGGCACAGACACTGTGGTAGGTCCAGTGCAAATTATAAGCTTTGGGTTAGACGTGGCTCCTGCCCACAACCTAGAAGAGTGTATTAGAGGGACAGAATCAAAATACAAATAGAATTCAAGTCAATAAACATGCCTCACAGAATAAAATACAAGTAGCTCAAAGCAATCAACTTTGAGTTAGGAAACCTGTGTTTAAATCCCAGTTAGGCTCTCTGATTAACTGTGTCATCCTGGACAAGTGTCTGAAACTTAATTTCATTTTCAAAATGGGGATGAATAATGCCTACCTCAAAGGTATTAAGTAAGATAATGCATTGGAGAATCTGTTAAATCCATAATGTGGACTGCATAAGTCAGTGGTTCTCAAAGTTGGCTGCACACTGGAATCACTCAGAAGTTAAAAAAAAAAAATACTGATGCCTGAATCACACTCTCAGAGATTCTGAATTAATTGGTATCAAATGTGGATTTGGTAGTGAGATGTTTAGAAGTGTAGAGGAGAAAGAAACAAACCCACAATTATAACTGAACGTTTTAATACCCTTGTCTCAATAATTGATAGGAAATCAGTAAGGATATAAGAGACTTGAGCAATACCATAAACCAAATTGACTTACTTGACATTTTAAGAACACTCCGCTTAACAACATCAGAATACACATTCTCTTCAAGCTCACACAGAAAACTTTTCTAGATCATATTCTAGGCTGTAAGATAAGTCTTAAGAAATTTTAAAATAGGGGCGCCTGGGTGGCTCAGTCGGTTGAGCATCTGACTTCAGCTCAGGTCATGATCTCACAGTCCGTGAGTTTGAGCCCCGCATCGGAGGCTCTGTGCTGACAGCTCAGAGCTCGGAGCCTGCTTTGGATTCTATGTCTCCCTCTCTCTCTGCCCCTCCCCTGCTCGCACTCTGTATCTCTCTCTCTCTCAAAAATAAACAAACATTAAAAAAATAAGGAAATTTAAAATATTCAAATCAGACAAAGTGTTCTTTGACCACAGTGGAATTAGGCTAGATAGTAAAAACAAAAAGATATCTGAGAAATATCCAAGTATTTATAAATTTACAAGTTTACATAATTCTAAATAACCCATGGATCAAAGAAGAAATCAAAAAGGAAATTAGGAGATATCTGCAACTAAAGGAAAACACATGTCAAAATTTGTAAGATTCAGCCTAAACATGTATTTACAGGAAAATTTATCACACTATACACTTATATTAGAAAAGAAGGAAGGTCTCAAACCAATGATCTGAGATTCTACCTTCAGCAACTAGAAAAAGAACAAATTAAATCTAAACTAAGCAGAAGAATGTAAATAATAAACATGAAGAAGTCAGAGAATTAGAACAGAGAAAAACAATAGAGAAAAATCAATGAAACCCAAAGCTGTTTCTTTGAGAAGATCAATCAAACTGATAGACCTGTAGCCAGACACATTAGGAAGAGAAAGGATACAAATTACTTGTATTAGGAATGAGAGAGGTGATATCATTACAGACTCTACAGATATTAAAAGTATTATAAGAGAATATTAAGAACAACTTCATGCCAATAAACTTTATCAACTTAGAGAAGACGGAAAACTTCTTTGGGAAATGCAAATTACCACAGCTTTTTCATGAAGAAATAGATAACCTGGATAGTTCTACATCTATCAGATAAATTGTATTAGTAGTTAAAAATCTCCCCACATAGAGAATTTCAGTTCTAGATAGTGAATTCTATCAAATATTTAAGGAAGAAATAATACTGATGCTACACACAAACACTTAAGGGAAATACATCCCATCTCATTCTAGGAGACCCAGCATTACTCTGATACCCAAACCAAACAAAAACATTATAAGAAAAGAAAACTAGAAAGCAATATTCCTCATTAGTACAGATGCAAAAATTCTTAAAAAAAATTTTTTTTTATTTATTAAGTAATCTCTTCCCCCAGTGTGAGGCTCAGACTCATGACCCCAAGATCAAGAGTCACATGCTCTATTAACTGAGCCAGCCAGGTGCCCCCAGATGCAAAAATTCTTAAGCAAATTTTATCAGATAGAATCTAACAATATATTAAAAAGAATAATTGGGGGGGAGGGTTACCCCAGAATGCAAGTTTGGTTTGATATTTTAAAATCAATTTAATTCACTATATTAACATATGAATATCTTATATTTGTATATAATTAAAAGAAAAACCATGTGAGTATCCTAACAGAACCAGAAAAAGGATTTGACAGAATCTAAGATCCATTTCTGATTAAAAAAAAAAAAAGCAACTCTCAGCAAAAAGGGGAACTTCTTAACTCAGGAAAGGGCATCCATGAAAAACATAAAGCTAACATCATGTTAACATTAATGGGAAAGACTGGTTGCTTTTCCTCTAAAACAGGAACAAAGCAAGCTTGTCCATTGTCATTACTTCTATTCAACATTGTACTTCTTCTAGCTAGTGCAATAAGACAAGATAAAAAATAAAAGGAATCCAGATTAGACAAGAAGAAGTAAACTGTCTTTATTCTCAGATCACATAATTATCTATGTAGAAAATTCTATGGAATCAACAAAATAGCTACAGAACTAATAAGTGAGTTTAGTGAGCCTGCAGGATACAAGATTAATACTAAAAATCAACTGTGTTTCTAAATAGTTTAAGAACCCATGAGAAATTGAAATTATATAAATATTAGCATTCATAAGAACATAAAAAATCAAATACTTGGAAACAAACCTCATGAAAGGAGTGCAAAACCTGTACACTGAAAAAACATTGCTAAGAGAAGTAAAAGAAGACTAAATATATGGACAGATTTATTGTGTTCATGGATTTTAAGAGTCAATATTGCTAAGGTGTCAGTTCTCCTCAAAGAGGCCTATAGATTCAATGCAATCTCAGTCAAAACCTTATTAGGCTTTTTAAACACAGAAATTGATAAACTTATTCTAAAATTATTTTCCTTTGAAGAAGAATAGAATTAGATTTCAAGACTAATAACAAAGCTACAGTAATAAAGACAATGTGATATTAGTATGAAGATCGATCAATGGGACAGAATAGAGAATTTAGAGTAGACCCATAAGTATATAGTCAATTGACTTTCAACAAAGATGCAAAGAAAATTCAGTAGAGAACGACCAATCTTTTCAATAAATGGTGCTGTAGCTATTGGATATCCATAAGCAAAAAAGTAAAAAATCATTCCAAACCTAGCATCACATATAAAAATGAACTCAAAGTAGATCATGGACCTAATATAAAATCTAAATTATAAAACTTCTGGAAAAAATATAGCACAAAATCTTTGTGATCTTGGGTTAGGTAAAAATTGCTCAGCTATATCACCAAAAGCACAATCCATGAGAGAAAGTTAATAAATTGGACTTCATCAAAATAAGAACTTCTCTTTGAAAGACATTGTTAAGGGAACAAAAGGATTGGGAGAAAATATTTGTCAATTATATATCTGACAAAGGACTTATATACAAATTATGTAAATAGCTCTGAAAACTCAACAGTTAAGAAATAAAACAAAATGTAATATTAAAAATGAGGAAAAGATTTGAAAGACTCCACCAAAGAAGAAATAGGGATGACAAATATACACATGAAAAGATTCTCATCATCAGTAGTCATTGGAAGTGTAAGCTAATACCATAATGGAGATACTATTAACTAATACCATAATGGAGATACCATTACACATCTATTAGAATGGCTAAAATAAAAAATACTGACCATACCAACTGCTGGAGAGGATGTGGAATAACTGGAATTCTTATACATTTCTAGTGGACAAGTAAAATGGTAAAACCACATTGAGAAACAGTTTCGCGGCTTATTTTATTATTTATTTATTTATTTTAGAGAGGGAGTGTATGTGAGCTGGGGAGAGGGGCAGAGGGAGAGGAAGAGAGAGAGAATCTCAAGCAGGCTCCACACTCAGTGTAGAGCCCACTGCGGGGCTTGATCCCATGACCTTGGGATCATGATGTGAGCCAAAATCAAGAGTGCGACACTGAACCAACTGAGCCACTCAGATGCCCTAGCAGCTTCTTTTAATGTTAAATATATGCTTGCCACACCCACTTCTAGGCATTTACCTAAAGAAGTAAAATCTTGGGGTGCCTGGGTGGCTCAGTCGGTTGAGCATCTGACTTCAGCTTAGGTCATGATCTCAGGGTTTGTGGGTTCAAGCCCCATGTCAGGCTCTGTGCTGACAGCTCAGAGCCTGGAGCCTGCTTCAGATTCTGTTTCCCTCTCTCTCTGCCCCTCCCCTGCTCGAGCTCTGTCTCTCTCTGTCTCTCAAAAATAAATTTTAAAAATGTTAAAAAAATTTTTAAGGAAGTAAAAACTTAAATACTCATACCTGTACATGAAAGCTTACAGCAGTGTCATTCAAGATTGTCTAAAGTTGGAAACAACCCAAACGTCCTTCAGTGGTGAATGGTTAGACAATCTGTGGTACATCCATACAACGGAATATTACTCAGAAATAAAAAAGGTCAACTATTGAAACACACAACAACATGGATGAATCTCAGAATAATTATGCCGCATGAAAGAAGTCAGACCAAAAAACAAAACAAAACACCTCAAAAGGCAGGGTTCCATTTATGTAAAATTCTAGAAAATGCAAACTCAGATATAGTGGCAGAAAAGTAAGTTGTTGAAGGATGGGGGGAGGGATTATCAAGGGGCACAAGTAATTTTGGGGGTGATTGGCTTGCTTGTGGTGACAGCTTCACAGGTATATAACATATATCAAAATTTACCCAATTATACACTTTAAGTATGTGCAGATTATTGTATGTTATTTAAACCTCAAGAAAGCTGTTTAAAAAAATATAATCCAGGTGACTTATGTACAGCTAAGTTTGAGGACCATTGGAACACATATACAACTATCCTAAGTCTTCAGCCTTTGGCTTAGAGGTTGGGCTACCATTAGCCCACAGGGAGTTTTCTGTTTTCCAGATTCCAGCCAGTTTTACAAATCTGAAAACCATAGGATAGCTACAGAATGAGCATACAAATCATCAGATAGATTCATTTTAGTAGTTCCAGAGCCTTCAGCTTAAGCTACCAGGAAGTACTAGATAAAAATTACTAATCTGAAATGAAATATAGCAAGATACTCAACCCTTTAAACTTCCAGGGCTATAAATCACCCATAGCGCAGAGACGATTTTGGAACTGGTAATTTGATGAAATTGCTCCTCCCATCTCTCACAGACTCAGCTACTGAACTACCCTTACTTTATTAGAGGTTGTTATTTGAACCCATTCCATTTTCTGCTTCTCTTTCCTTTGACCCAATCTGCAGGGCTTCCAAGAATAGGTACTTGAATGTACTGAAGAAGTTGCTTTGTTATGCTATGCAAGACTTCCTTAAATGAGTATATTTCCCCTTCCTCTCGATGACTCAAATAGAACAAACTATAAAGGACCTGAAATTGGCTGAATGAGACTAGTCTATCTGCTGTGCCCAGTTTGCTCAGAGGCAGCGAAATGACCTACTGTAACATATTTTGACCTTCAACGTGCATATGAATCACCTGGGGGCCTGTCAAAATGCAGATTCTGAGTCAGTAAGATTGGGTTTGGACCCAAGATTCTGCATTTCTAACCAGCTTCTCCCTGGGAAGGCCAATGCTGCTAGTTGGGTTGGAAGACAAATGACCTTTCAAAGTCTTTTCATCCCTGGTACACTATGGAGCAACAATGATCCTAATAGGGAAGAGGTCATTCAAGTCAGAAGGAGGAACAAAGTATTAGCATTGCCTTTGATGACGCTCATCCAGTTATGAAACCCCTGCATTAAATGTTTATACATCCAGTAAGAATAAGAATGCATTTGTTGTGATTAGCTCAGAAGGTTTACAAAATGTTGTTGATTGAATTTTCTTACCTTTTCCTGCAATGGGTTACAGCAGACAGAATGAATGGTTTTTGTAGGTTATAGTTAGTTAACCCAAGACAAGCCACTTTATCATTTCTGCATCGCATCACCTCTTGTGTGTGCTCCCCTCCCCCGCTTCTTACAAAGGATACATAATACGGAGGTATGAAACTTGAACATTTAGTATACTACACAGCTGATGTTTTTAGTTCTTATGACAAATGGGCTGGTTTCGCTCTTAGATAGTGAGAGGATTATATTGCATGTCCTGAATTTTCCTCTTTTGGAGGCAAAGACAGTTCTGGTAACAGCAGCAGTTGCTTCTAATGATTTAGAGTTATAGCAAAATCCGTTGGAAAGAATTGCAGGACAGTTTTGAGGCATGGTCATGAATCTTCCTAGGGAAGCTGGCTGCAGCCCTTGGGTGGGTCTTTCTCACCCACTACTTACTTTCTTCCCCCTCTGCTTTGTACATCAAATCGCATGATTTTTTTCCAAAGCAAATTCTTGATTTTTGGAAAGGAACAGAGTAGTTTAGTTTTGCCTAAAACTGACACATTTAAACAAATACATTTCAAATATATGCGAACTTACAATTTAAACAAAGTGTCCTTGATGTGCTTAAAATCAGGCCAGTCTATATTTTCATGAAAATTCTTATTATGGGTAATTTTCCATCTCAGTTTACCCTGCTATTTAAATGAGTTCATCGTGATTTTCAATGAAAAAAAAAAACTGAGAAAAATGCATCCATAAAAGCTGAGAGTAAATCCATATTCATAGCTCTGTATTCCTTGTCCAGGATTCCTTATTAACTGATTACAAGAGCAATTTTCTGTCTTTCAAGTCCGTTTCTGCAGAAGAATTTGAATCACCACTGGAATGAATGTGGTAACGGGAGTAGTTCTGTCAACAATATGTGACACGAGGGAGGGGAGGAGAGAAGCGGGGCTGTCTGGACGATGGTTTTGGATGGGGTTTGGGATTTTTTGTTGTTGCCAGAAAACTCAAAGTTCAAAGAGAGTAGAAAAGCATATTGATTAGCTCTGGACTGGTCAAAGACTAGATTTATATCTGAGTTTAACTAATGTTTTACACATGGTCTCCTTTGTGTTTAAAAGATGTTGTACCCGGGTTATTTAAAGACTAGGGCCAGCTGAAAGCAATTCCTCTTCTTGTCTTCTCTCTTCCAAATCATGATCATTTAATAGGCAGTTAAATATTAAGTCCCTAGAAACAAAAGAAAGTGGGACTGGCCCAAATGACCTGTGATCTCTGAAGTCCCCATTGGTGCCATAAGATGTCCATGGCATATTTTTCTCCCCAAACCCCCTATCCCAGAGGCCATGTTCATGGAGATATCTGGAGAACCAAAAGCTGACCCACTTCCCTCTGTGCCAATTCATCTTCCTTTTCCCAGTTTATCAAAGAGATTTGAATCTTCTGATGACAAATTTCAGCCCCAATCAGTTAATTTTCATTAAAAAATTATGTTGCTAACATTATTGAGGTTATTATGCTAAGCACTTTGCATACATGAAGTATTTAATTCTCACAATACCCATTCTACAGATGAGAAACTTGAGGCTCAGGCAGGTTACCCAATTTGTTCAAGTCCTCAAGGCCAGAATCCAAAAGACAGAAAACTTAACCCCAGAACATGTGCTCTTAACCACTGTGCTATCCTGCTTCCCTCATCTGCAGATTCCTTCAGGACCTGGGAACTGAAGGAGTTTGGGAAAGGGACAGGGATGTGTACTTTTTAATGAAACCGCTTTAAAACTTCATAGTTGTCCATCCATTCAACAGTAGCCTGTTCCTGCTCAACTCTTCCAGAAGTAGACTTTTTAATTTTTTTAATGTTTATTTATTTTGGGGAGGGGAGAGAGAGAGAGAGAGAGAGAGAGAGAGAGAGAGAGAGAGAGAGAGATCATAAGTGGGGGAGGGGCCGAGAGAGAGAGAGAGAGAGCGCACATCCTAAGCAGACTCTGTGCTGTCAGCCCAGAGCCTGACTTGGGGCTTGAGCTCATGAACCTTGAGATCATGACCTGAGCCAAAATCAAGAGTCAGGCGCTTAACTGACTAAGCCACCCAGAGACCCCCAGAAGTATACTTTCAATTAAAGGTCACAGTGTCACTCCACAGCAGACACCTTTCCCTGGTAAGTGATCTCCTAACTAATTCCCTCCACACTGGGTAAGTCTCCTGCAGCTACGTTTCTATTTTATTTTATTTTATTTTATTTTATTTTATTTTATTTTATTTTATTTTATTTTATTTTTTAAAGTTTATTTATTATTGAGAGACAAAGAGAGTACGAGCATGGGAGGGGCAGAGAGAAGGACATAGAATCTGAAGCAGGCTCTAGGCTCTGAGCTGTCAGCACAGAGCCCGATGTGGGGCTCGAACTCACAAACTGTGAGATCATGACCTGAGCCGAAGTCGAATGCATAACCGACTGAGCCACCCAGGCGCCCCATCTATGTTTCTATTTTAAAACCTGTCCCCCGAGTCAGAGTGATGAGTCCCAAGCTGGGTCAACAAGATTCCTTCCATTGGAAATCTGAAACTGGGAAGGAGGGAGAATTAGTTTCCTATGGGTCTGGAACCACTATATGCAAAGCTAGTGTAACATGCAAACTCAGGAAAGCCATTTTCTTTTTTTTTTTTTTTTTTTTTTTAATTTTTTTTTTTCAACGTTTTTTATTTATTTTTGGAACAGAGAGAGACAGAGCATGAACGGGGGAGGGTCAGAGAGAGAGGGAGACACAGAATCGGAAACAGGCTCCAGGCTCCGAGCCATCAGCCCAGAGCCTGACGCGGGGCTCGAACTCACGGACCGCGAGATCGTGACCTGGCTGAAGTCGGACGCTTAACCGACTGCGCCACCCAGGCGCCCCAGGAAAGCCATTTTCTTCCACAAATGAGAGAGAGGAGAGAGGAGGGAAGGAGTGGGAGAAGAGGAGAGAAGGAGAGAGGAGAGAGATAGAATATAAAGAACATGAAGCAGACACACAGAGAAGCTGAGACCAGATAGGGAACTTTTTGCCAGCTTTCCAGTACTCAGATCCAATTCTTAATGAAGCATCCCGATTTCCCTAAGAATACTTCCCTTTTACTTAAGCTGGTCCAACTTGCTTTCTGTCCCTGGTAATCAAAATCCTGATTAATATTACTCAAACTCCTATAAGATCCAGGGATTCTGACACTTCTGTATCACCCCAGAGTCCAACAAAAGACTGTGCATACAATTAATGTTTCGTTCTCCATTCTTTGCCCCATTGTACTTCAACCCTCTCCACTTATCTTGAATCTTAATTCAATTATCTAATTGTATTGTCTGAATCCAGGCTCTTTTCTCTCTGTTTACCTTACATTCTACCATGTGATCAATCTTCCAAAATTTGTTTTCCCCCATGTATTGCTTTCCAGCTCAAAAATCTCCAGGGGCTCACTAGCCCCTAATTGTGCTTCGTGAAACACCAGAGATGTTCCATGATAAAAACAGTTCTGTGGCTAAAGACTCTTGGGATATCTGATTTCCCTCTCTCGACTTTGACACATACATAAGCATATTAAAGGCTTTGAGAAGCTCTGCTTATGAATCATCTACACCACCACCAAAAAACGAAAACAAAACCAAAAACATAACTCAGCTTGAATTGGTTTGATTTAATGTTTCCTTTCTTGGTGTAATACTGATGGTACAAGGGGAAATATCTACGGACTCTTTTTGGCTGTCTGCTTATGTCCCCCATATATGAATTATCTGATTTGATTGGTCATTTCTCCCTCAGCTGCAGCCAGATGCGCCCATGCTTTGTTCCCTCTGTGCCTCTGGCACAGTGTCCCCTCTGTGTGGAATGCTCCTCGCTCACTCCACCTCCAAGCTTCATCTCTATGGAGTTTTCTCAAATCACCCAATTCCACATTGTGCCCATACTTTCCTCACCTCTGAAGGGCCTTGTGATTTGAACCAGTTAGCATTTAGTCATACAACTCTTTCGAATTATATATTTATCAACCCAAGAAGACTACAAGTTTCTCAAAGGAAGAGATCACATATTTTCTTCTATAATATCCAGCTCAGGACTAGCACAAAAAGAAATATATATATTTGTCCTTACTGAAAAAAAAAAATATATTTGTCCTTACTGAAAAATATTGCAGTTTATGTGAATGACATCAATGGTTGCAGGTATAGGTGCGTTTATAAAACCATTTAACTCATGGCATTCAGCGTACCACTAAATGGCAATCATTTTTTTAAAAGATTTTATTTTTAAGTAATCTCTACACCCAATGTGGGGCTCAAACCCACAACCGCAAGATCAAGAGTCACGTGCTCTACACAGTGAGCCAAACAGGCACCCCTACATGGCAATAATTTTAACACTAATCGTTATTTTAAGGAGAAGACCAGCAAAACTTATTTTTTTGAACAAAAACCATGATTCATCTGATAAAGATGTATTGATATAAATATAAAATAAAACATGTTTTATATAAAAATAAAATAGATATAATATGAAAATACTAGTATATTCCAGTTCCATTCATTGCCTCTCAACAAATTATAACCTTAGAATAAATTTTAGATTGGAACTATAGATGGTTGGATTTGGGTAGTCCTCTGATTTTACAGATGAGGAAACAAAGATTAAGAATTGGGGCTCAATCATGCAGCAAGGCTTGGAGAAGCAGGAACCAGATTGGGGTGGGGGCGGCTCCTGGTTTGGAGCCCAGGGCTTGTTCCCACTGTTGTGCACTGTCCAGAATGCCAAGTGTAGATTTTGAGAAGGGCAGTTAAGACACATACTGGGAATAATGACGAAGAGGATAGGTATTTTGGTGTCTGTACCATTAGGGAAAGAGGGAGGCATGAGGCTGCAGAAAAGTATTTAAGGAGAGCTAGGACCAGGAAAACTGTAGGACACCAAGCCAACTCCCTTGCCTAGGACTCTTGTGAAAGGTAGCCTTTTCCAATGTAAAGGTCTGTGTGACATAGGTACTACTTTAGAACTTGAATTTCATCTTTCTGTGAAGGATATGCCTAACATTTGTTAGTGTGTACTCTGTACTTTGCTAGGTACTTTGTTCATGCCTTCTCCTTTGATTCTCACTCCATCTTGTGAGGCAACAATTCTCCATCTAAGAATATTCTAGAAAAATGAAGGAACTTACCCTTGGTTGCTTTCCAGGTAAGGGGTTTGTCCCTAGAACTTTTGCTCTTTTTTTTTAAATTTTATTTTTAGTTTTTTAAAATTTACATCCAAATTAGTTAGCATATAGTGCAACAATGATTTCAGGAGTAGATTCCTTAGTGCCCATTTAGCCCATTTAGCCCATCCCACCTCCCACAACCCTTCCAGCAACCCTCAGTTTGTTATCCATATTTATGAGTCTCTTCTGTGTTGTCCCTCTCCCTGGTTTTATATTATTTTTGTTTCCCTTCCCTTATGTTCATCTGTTTTATCTCTTAAAACCCTCATAGGAGTGAAGTCATATGATTTTTGTCTTTCTCTGACTGACTAATTTCACTTAGCATAATACCCTCTAGTTCCATCCACATAGTTGCAAATGGCAAGATTTCATTCTTTTTGATTGCCGAGTAATACTCCATTGTGTATATATACATATACGTATATATATATGTATATATGTACATATATATACATATATATATACATATATATACACACCACATCCTCTTTATCCATTCATCCATCGATGGACATTTGGGCTCTTTCCATACGTTGGCTATTATTGATAGTGCTGCTATAAACATGGGGATGCATGTGTCCCTTCGAAACAGCACACCTATATCCCTTGGATAAATGCCTAGTAGTGCAATTGCTGGGTCATAGGGTAGTTCTATGTTTAGTTTTTTGAGGAACCTCCATACTGTTTTCCAGAGTGGCTGCACCAGCTTGCATTCC
The DNA here is from genome assembly GCF_018350195.1 of Panthera tigris. Lineage (NCBI taxonomy): Eukaryota > Metazoa > Chordata > Mammalia > Carnivora > Felidae > Panthera > Panthera tigris. The sequence goes on from NC_056662.1 coordinate 105,016,831, forward strand.
CAAAAAAGAAATATTTTTAAGAATGATGCACTGAATGTTTTAGGCTAACTCCCTGACAGAGTGACTGACATTTTTTTCTCCATCTGCTCAAGAACAGCAAGGATGGTAAGGATGTTCAAAACCTAATGCCAGGCTTTCTCCGAAGAACACAAGGATGGCTGATTCCTTACGAAGAGTTACATCTTCCATAGCAAGGTTCTCTTAGGTATAGGATTTTATTTCATTTTTTTAAAATGTTTATTTATTTTTGAGAGGCAGAGAAGAAATGTGAGTGGGGCAAGAGCAGAGAGAGAGATGGAGAGAATCCCAACCAGGCTCCTTGATGTCAACACAGAGCTCGACCCAGAGTTTGAACTCACAAACCTTGAGATCATGACCTGAGCCGAAATCAAGAGGTGGACGCTCAACCAACTGGGCCACCCAGGCACTACGTTGGCATAGTATTTTAAAGGGATCCTTATTTGCTTGTAAGGGATGGATGTCAGCATGCTTGAAAACAGGGGTTGTACAAGATAACCCTGTCACAGATAAGATTCCATGCTCAGAAACAGCCTAAATGCTCTTCCACATAAAACTGGTTAAATCTATAGAGCACAAAACCATAAATAGCTTTAACAAATCATATTGTCAAAGAATATTTAATGACTTGGGAAGATTTTTATGATATATTGTCAAGTGAGAAAAATTTCCAAAAAAGCATTATTCTATTTTTTTATAATTTGATTAAAAAATAATACTTATGCATTGAAACAGCATTGGAAAGGTGAACTAACATGTTATCATCGGTTATATCTGGGTGGTGAGATCACAAGTATTGTTTTTTTAAATCCCTTCCTATATTTTTCTCGTTTTCTACATTGAATATATATTACTTTCGTAATCAGAAAAAAAAAAAATCATCCAAAATACAATTCCCTGGTTTCTTTCTTTCCCCAGAATTTGCTTTCACATTGAATATTTCAAGTCAGGTCCAGAAGTCCAGAGAATCCTTTCTATTTTGACTTTGTGCCTTAACCCCTCGTTGGGTGTGGTCAGCTTTTTTTTTTTTTAATTTTTTTTTTAATGTTTATTTATTTCTGAGACAGAGAGCATGAGTCAGGGAGGGGCAGAGAGAGAGGGAGACACAGAATCAGAAGCAGGCTCCAGGCTCTGACCTGTCAGCACAGAACCCGACACGGGGCTCGAACCCACAGATCGCGAGATCATGACCTGAGCCGAAGTTGGACGCTTAACTGACTGAGCCACCCAGGCGCCCCCAGCTTTCTTTTTTGACTATGCATTGGGCTAATATAGGAATGTCTCAGAATCCACTGATACCTTAGGCACTGTTTGGGGTCAGCATCCAAGATGAATATAAGGAGCAGATACTGTCCCCAGACATATTCTGACTTCTCTTATTCCTTTCTCCCCATCTCACTCTCTTTTTCCCTAGAAATAAAATGCTGATGGATACGGATGTTTAAACCACCTCCCCGGGGGCTAAAAAGAGACACGGAGGAGAAGCATAGGATCACACATTATCTCCACAAGAGTATAGCTTTATCTACTACTGCCTAAGATTCCAGTTCAGCTGCTCCGTTTCTGTGCTGATCAGAATAATAACCAGAAAGGGGGAAGACTTGGAAGGAGCCAGAGCAAGCCAGAAACGATTATGTTGGAAATGGAGAAAAGAAAAAGGTCAGGAGGCAGGGAAAGTGCAAAAGAATCAAGAGCTCTCTCTCTCTCTCTCTCTCTCTCTCTCTCTGTGTGTGTGTGTGTGTGTGTGTGTGTGTGTGTGTGATGGAAGCGTAGAGGGTGGGGGAGGGGTATGAGCCGAGAGTGAAGAGGACAAAACAGGGCAGCTGTGAATGGAAAAAAGAGAGGCTACCTTGTATACTGAGAATATACTTACCTGCTTTGACTTTCTCTAATGAGATTGGGTAAATATTTTAACTGACTTAAATTGCATTTCTCTACAGGAGTGCAGTTTCTTCTCCTGTGTTTTTGTGCTTACTCTGAACAACACAGGGTTCCTTATTGTACTTGGTTTACACAAACACGAATGTCTTCCCCATGAATGGAAGAATTCTATAGAGAAAATGACACAGGCTTACCCTATTTCAATGCCTATTGGCCACTCTTTTAGCACTAGGTAGCCTCCAACAACACACATATATTCTACATGATGAAAGGTGCAGCCGAGCAAGCCCCTGTTTGGGAAAGGCACTGCGTGCCTTTGAGTGCCTCCTGTGCATTGGGACCTTGTTATTATGTCTGGTCAAGGGCCATCTTCTGGAGCTTCTGCCCAAAGTCTTTTGGAAACTAAGGGATGCTTGGGTGTTGTTTAGGTATGTTTTGAGGCGAAGTCTCAAGGAAATTCTATTTCTCTTTAGGACAGGTAAAGCCTCCTGCCCCTGCCCCTACTCTGGCCTCAAGCTGCTGGGGCAGCAACACGGCTGATGCTCCAGTGTCTGTAACCAAAATGCCTGGAGGACCTCAGAAGACACATTTAACTTAGTTTATCCTAAGTGCACAGACTCCTTGCATAACACTGGCATCTTCTGAGAAAGGATATGTTGGCAGTTAGCCTCGAGGCTGCAATCCCTGAGGGAAAGGAAGGCATGGCCTCCAGAAGGCCTCTGTTAACAGTGGACATGGTGGGGGCCAGACATGCAGAACTGTTAACCCGTCTTCATCCAATGATTGCAGAATTCTGATGCAATGGGCCCGGACACTGCATGAAACATCTGGTACTGCAACATCCTCTACTGAGAAGGCATTTAGGAGAACAGGAGAAGAGAGAGAAGTTTCTTTTCCAAAGACCTCACTCCTAGGATCCTCTGTTTTTACCTTTATTCCATCTGATGCCTCTCTGTCAAATTGTGTAAATGGCTCCTATAAGGCTGGGAGAGCAGCTAAAAAGCAACTGTCCATGGATAGTAACTGGGTAAGTCAGTGTCATTGCCCTAGGCCTGTACTTACTCTATACATGCTAAGTAAATAAAGTCACTTTATTACCTACCATGTGGGAGATCTCATCTCTCTCTCTCTCTCTCTTTCTCTCCCTCTGTAATGATAAGCATGCAGTTTGGTTGTTCATTTCAACTGGACCTGACTTTGCTCTTAATCATGCATTGATAGTCAGGTTCAATTGCTCTTGCTAGTTCCATTCTCTTTTTTTGCTCTTGGCCTAGCCATTTCTGATGGCCAAGAAAATCAGTTCATCTCTGTTTGCGTTCTTTTCATTCATTCATTCATTCATTAAAAAAAAAAAAAAAAAAAAAAAAAAAAAATATATATATATATATATATATATATATATATATAGTCTCCCTATCATACGTCAGGCACTGTTCTAAGCATTTGGGATATATTTGTAAACAAAATAGACAAAGATTCCTGTGTGGTGGGGGAGGGAGATATAAATTACACAGTATGTTAGAAGGTAGTAAGTGCCATGGGGACAAAAACCCAATGTTGTGTAGGTTAAGTGATCTGGAGTGTTGGGATACAGGGGAATGGACAAGTTTCAGTATTAAACATGATAGTTAGGGTACCTCATTGGAAAGGTAAGATATAAAGATTGAAGGAATGAGAAAGTTCATCAGGTAGATTTCTGGGGCAAGGGTGTTCAGCTAGAGGGTAGAACTAGAGCAGAGACCTCAGCATGGTAACATGCGTTACCCAGTGTGTTGAGACACAGGAAGGGCAAGGAGGCTGGACTCCCAGGATGAGTGAAGGTGAGAGTATCAGGAGAGAAAGATGGAGAGGTAAGGGGTGAGTGGGTTAGGTAGATAATGCAAGACCCTTCTGGCTGTCGTAGAAACTTCGGTTTTTACACTGAGAGAAATGGGGAGTCACTGAAGACTTACTCTAAAGAAATGGAGGGGGTGGCTACTGAAGGGTTTTGATTAGAGAAGTGCTATGATCTAAGGTATATTTTAAAGGGATCAGTCTGGGGTGCCTGAGTGGCTCAGTTGGCTAAGCGTCCAACTCTTGATTTTGGCTCAGGTCCTGATCTCACCGTTAGTAGTTCAGGCCCCCGTATCTGTTAGCACAGAGCCTGCTTGGAATTCTTTCTCTCCCTCTGTCTGCCCCTCCCCTGCTCGTGTTCTCATGAGCACTCGCTCTCACTCTCTCTCTCTCTCAAAAATAAATAAATAAATGTAAAACAAAATTAAAGGGGTCCATCTGGCTTCCATGTTGAAGATAATTGTATAAACAGGGACACTTGACAGGAGGCTCCAGTAGTAATCCAGGTGACAGATAATGGTGACTTGGACTAATTTGGCAGCAGGTGGTGAAATGTAGTTGGATTCGGATATACTTTGAAGATAATTAATTCCTATCACATCTGATGTGTGTGTAATAGGAAGTCAAGAGTGACTGGGTTTTGGGTCTGAGAACCTGTAAGAATAGAGTTACCATCAATTGTGATGGGAAAGGCTGCAGACAGATCACGTTTGGGGAAGCGTCTCATGAGTTCCATTTTGGACATCTTGAGTTTGGAGATATGGAGCAGACAGTTGGAAATATGGATCTGGACTTCAGAGGGGAGGTCTCAGCTGGAGATATAAATGTGTGTCACGGGCGTTTTGATAGTATTTAAAACTACATATCTGTATGAGATCAAAAGAGGTGGATAAAGAAGAATAGAAAGCTGAGGTCTGAGCCCTGGGTACTTCCCCATTTAGAGGTCAGGCAAAAGAGGTAGAATCAGAAAAAGAGATCGAGAAGGGAGGAGTAGTAAGGTAGGAAGAAAACCAAGAGAGTGTGATGTCCTGGAAGCCCAGTGAAGAAAGTGCATCAAGGAGGAGAATGTAGCGAACTTTATTGGATGCTATTAATGGATAAAATGAGAACTGAGAATTGGAGACTGGATTTACTAACACGGAAGTCATGGTGACTTTGACAAGAACAATCTCTGTGGAGTGGTGGGGACATGAGCCTGATTTGGGGCTGGTTTAAGACAGGGATAGAGGAGAGGAGTTTGACAAGTAGATCATTCTTTGAGGAGTTTCATCTAAAGGGAGGCAAACAAATGGGACAGAGGCTGCCAAGGGAAATATGGCCATTAAAAGATGTTGTTTTTTAAGATGGGAGGAACAATAGTATGCTTGTGTGCTGATGGAAATGGTCCAATAGAGAGTGACAATTTGGTTAAGAGAGAAAAAGAAGAGTTGCTGAAGTAATGTCCTTGAGTAAGTGAGATATAATGGTGGGAATCTGCAGAGTTCTCTTCTGGTTGCTTGTATTTTTCCAGTGGAAAAAAGAATCTAATTAGCAGCTGAGAGTGGGGATGGGAAGGACATGTTAAGGGCTTGAGAAAAGAAGGTGTGGAACTGTCATCTAGGAGTATAAGTGAGTGAATGGATCAGGGAAATATAAGTATGACCACTGGGCAGCATTAAGGACCCAATGGAGTTCCATCAGCATGGATTTAAAGTGAAATCAAGCTGTGTAGCCGTGTATTTTTCTCTAGCCACGTTTAGCTGCAGGTGTGGGGGTGTGGAGTAGTCAGAATTTGATTTCATTAGGTCTACTGTCATGCCAGGTGAGCATGACAAAGAAGCAAAGAATTGAGAGTGTATAGAAGGGGGCGGGGGTATAGTTATAGTGACTGACCAGAAATTTACATTAGGTCAGGAGGGGAGTAAGAACATCAAAGGCATGGACCACAGTGAAGGCTGGTGGGCTCAACAGACTTGAGGTTCTGGTGGGGTCAAAGGATGGTTGGGATCAGCAAGAAAGACAGGAGGTTGGGGTCAGAGAGTGGGGTGCGTGAAATTGAGATTATGGAGGTGTTGCAATTATGGATAATCATAACTCTGGGTTTAACGGAGGGAAAAATTATTGGAGAGAGGAGTTGAACAAACTGAGTGGCCTGAGTACTGGAAGGGTCATCTGTATCTACAGCAATTGCCAATAGTTAAGGTGGTATTGGAGAGCGCCTGGGTGGCTCAGTCGGTTAATCGTCCGACTTCAGTTCAGGTCATGATCTCACAGTTTGTGAGGCCGAGCCCCACATCAGGCTCTGTGCTGATCGTTCACAGCCTGGGGCCTGCTTCAGATTCTGTGTCTTCTTCTCTCTGCCCCTCCCCTGCTCATGCTCTGTCTCTCAAAAATAAATAAACATTAAAAAAAAAAAGAAGATGCTATTGGAAAGAGTGACAGTGAACCGGGATCTAGAATAATTGAACAATAACCCCTGGGGGGCAAGAGAAGACAGTCGTGATTCATATTGTCTGATGATGTGAAATTCAATGTGAGGTGCAAGGGTTTACAGAGAAGGGAGAGAATACTCCTAAAAGTGACAATGAAGACCAAGCAGGACACCCATCTCACCTCCAGGCCTAGGATGAGGGCTGTGACAGAAAGATCAGGCCTCGCTTGGGAAGGCTGCCAGGCAGCAGGGAGTTCAGGGGAGACCCAGGTGTCCTGTAGGGAAAGAAGCAATGAGAATGATTAGAGAATAGGTTGATTTTGCTAGCCATTGATCATAAAATCTAGAGGCCACAGAGAAGAGTTTCGGGTGTTAGGGAGGGTGAGAGAAGGCCACAGAATTGGGGAAAGACAGGGCCTGGTGGGGATCAGAGGTCTGGAAGCAAGGGGGGGAAGGGGACTTGGGAGCCAGGGAGATTTAAGAACTGACATAAACAGGGACAAGGAAACAGTGAGGTTAGTCCCATTGGATACAAAGTAGATGACGGTAGCAAGACTGAGTGTTGGGGTTCAGGAGGGATTTCTGGGGCTCCTGATGATGGGGGAAGGTTAGGGAAGCTCTCTGAACAGAGTGTGCCCCTGTCCCAGCCTGGCAAGTTCCTCCACCCCCACTCTGTAATTTTTCACCTTTTCCAAATGCTGCACCCAGCAGTTACGACAATTCTGACTGCCATGTTGTCCACTGGTTTTGAAAGAAGTCAGATTTTCCTGTCTCTGGTCACTGAACTTCCTGTTTCTCTAAAAGCCCTAAAAGCACTTCATCACATCCACCCCTCTCCCTGTCCAAGAGTACACAGCCAGGGCTCTGCTGACACCTGTCACATGGGCTATTGCCAGAAAAAGTATGAGTTCAAACAGTCATAGACATGCAACCCTCCCAGATGGGCATTTGGGGAAGGATGAGGCAGCCCCGAGGTCTATCAGTCCACCTAAAGGCTACGTCATCCATTCCCACATCTCCATACAAAACCTCTTTCCCTCTCTGTCTGCACAATAAACTGCTTTGGCAGGAAGAGCTTCCAAATTCAGGGAAGATGGTTTTCCCTCATGTGGTCCACGTTTCAGAGAACACATCTGCTCACCATCTTGGTGAATGAGATCGTGCTTCAGTCCCTGGCTGCCCAGGCCCCAGTTAATCACTTGGTCCCTGTCTTCATTCAGCTCCTCTTCTGGGCTTAGCTCTATCCTGGTCACAAGCCAGACCCATTCCTTTGGGCTCGCTCACAGCCTGAGTCGGCGGCCCTCTAATCATCTCCAGGGTTTGCTTCTGGATGTTACCCAAGGCACTTACAGAAGGAGGATTGGGGAAGGCAGCCCAGGATGCTAAAAAAAGCTTGGTGTTCGCTGAGTTAGAAGAAAGGAAGAGCTCCTGGGAAATAGGTGATGTTTCTTTTGCACATCCATGACAGCTGTTTGAACAATTTCTCATCTTGTGGTCTTCTAGGACCCTAGAAATCTTCTCTGCTCTGCTCTGGGAGGGCCTGACACCTTGTCTGGGGAAGCCCCACTTTCTCTCCTACCCTCACCTTAATTTACCACAATGAATCTCCCTAATACTTTAAGTATGGTAAAATGTCCATACTGGTATGTGACCAACGAGGTTCAATAGTTACCTCTTTAGTGAATATTTGCATTTTAGTGAAGGAGATGAGGGTCAGCAAATTCAAACCCCAATGGGCCAGGCTGTAGCGGGGAAGACAGGATAGGACAGCCCTGAAGGTGGGAGAAGTCAGAGTCCATGTCATTGCAGGGAGAGATTTGGGGGAGAAGCTAAAAAAAAAAATCTAGATATTTCTGTGCAATCTTCCAATTTTAAATGTTTGGTAGTTAACTTAAATAAAAATACTAGGATGGGGCAGCTGGGTGGCTCCATTGGTTGAGTGTCCAACTCTTGGTTTCATGAGTTTGAGCCCAGAGTTGGGCTCTGTGCTGGCAGTTTGGAGCCTGCTTGGGATTGTCTGTGTCTCTCTCTCTCTCTCTCTCTCTCTCCCTCTCCCTCTCTCTCTGCCCTTCCCCCACTCATGCTGTCTCTGTCTCTCTCAAATAAAAAAAAAAAAAAGCTAGGAAAGTCAGACAAAATAGGTCTTGGGCCAGTGGTCCAAAGTGAGTTACCAGTGACCTATATAAATTTAAACACACATCTGATTCTTTAACGGTTGATTTTTAGTAAAAAGGCCTCTTGGGCCTCCATGTGGTCCTGAAATCACACAGGAAGGGCTGGTCCAGGGCTGACCCTGACCTTGGTGACTTATATCCAGTCCATTTAGAATCTTGTTTCTATGGACAGTTTGTTCCTCCATTCACTGGGGTCTTGGAGTTGGTCCCCTGAGGCCACTCAGTTTAATGAGGTTGCACTCAGATCTGCTAGGTGCAGGTGAGTGTTGCAGGAATGTCTTCTTTGCTGTTAAAGGCAGTTAAAGACTGCGGTGGAGTTGTTTCCATTGATGGTCAGAAAGGCCATCAGAATTGATTATCCCCCAGCAGAAGTTCAAGTCATGACCAGTGGAGTCAGATCCTTGAGTTCAAACCTCTCTTCTGCCAGCCGGGTACCGGCTTCCTCATCTGTAAAATGGAGAATGAATAGTGACTTCTAAGTAGGATTTCTTGTTGAGATAGAGCTGGCAAAGCTTCCTTAGCATAGGGATTAAAGAGTATGCTCCCACATTGGAAGAGGAATTGGGACTACATTTTTAGAAGGATTATCTACTGTGTTCTAATGCGGCGATTTAAAGTTATTTTTACAGCCGTATTTAAAAACTGATAGTTCAGATCCATTTCACGCATCATCTTCAAACCTGCCTTGCTCTTGCTAACCTCTCTCCAAGCCATCAGGTGTCTGAATTTCCGGGGGATATTTCTGGTGTCTGAGTCCCTGAGCCTTAGGTGTGAGAACTCTAATAACCTCTTCTCCAGTGAAGTCTCTTGCTATCCAACAGACTCTGCTTCAGTGAGCTGCACCCCACCAAGTCCCAGGCCCAGGAGACTGGCTTAGAAAGTCCCACTAAGCTCTTGGGAACCAGCCTGCTCGGAAAAGAATTCCCTTTTCTAGTGGGACTTTATCCCCTCTTTTAAATCTACTCTGCTTCCAGCCTGTCCCCCCTCACCGCCAACAAAAAGTGCTACCAAAAATTTAGAATCAAGTTGTAAATTGTTAAATCTGATTCAGGTGGTTGCCTTCCAGCCAAAGGCACCATCTGGTCTATCTTGAAAGAGGAGTCAGACTTTCTTGAAGCCGGGTCCCAGCATGGGGTTCTTGTGAGAAGCCTTCTACAAATACCAGAGGAGGGAGGAAGTGTCTAGGATTGGGAATTAGGGAGAGGTATCCTGGGTAGAGGGAAAACCCTTAGGTTGGGCAGTCAGGGGGTCTCAGAGAGAGGAACCAATCAGGCTTCTGATACACATGCAGTCTGCCCTTCCCACCTCTGGGAGACCCGCCTACAGCGCCCCAGTGGCCCTGAAGTGCCAGGCTTAGAGAGGGGTGGGTGGCAAGGGGCTGCCCAAGAGCTCAGTCTCCCGGCTGGACTAGGATATTTATAGCACCTGTATTTCTGGGCCCGTCTCTACCTGGATTTATGCGGTCTGTGGCTGTAGCGTTTGTGAGGAATGAGGGGCGCACATCTTGCTGCAAGGGCTGTTCTTGGCCTTGGGACTCTGGCTGGAATGAAAGTTACAAAATCAAAACAAGGGGCCATCTGGGGGAACACCGAGACAGAGTGGCTCTTTCGTGCTGCGTCTGCAAGGCGGTCGGGCTGGTGAAACCCGGGGCTTTCCGACCCACCTAGCGTTATATTTATGGCAGCTGTGGGCGTGGGTGAGGCAGGTGTGAGGTGGCCGGGGAAGCGGATCCCACCCTCCCAGTTGCTTGGGGCTGTTCCTCCAAAGGGTTAAAGCCTGAAAGAACGTTCTCTCTCTGGGGATCTGCACTTTGAAAGAGGAGCCTGGAGAACACGTGGTGGCCCATCCTCTGTTCCAGAACAGCAAAACTAGAGTCCAAGTCTGAAGACCCATCATCCAGGCCCGCACCTTCAACTTTCCCTAATCAGTATGTGTCTGGCTGCTCTCAGACTATAATGACATAATTAAAACAAACAAACAAACAAACAAACAAACAAAAACAACCCACAAAAAAACAAAAAAACTAAATAGCCGTCCTTTAAGCTTTTCAAGAACCAGAGGGCAAATAATCCATAGGAAGACTGCTTTGGGACCTTCGGGCATTCTGTACATGCACGAGGGAGCAGTCTTGAGCAGGCTGGGCTGGCAGGCAGCCATCCACATGCCTACCTGTAAAGCCAGCCCTGACTGCTGCTTCTGCAAACTAGACTGGAATTAGAGGCCACAGGCAGGATGAGTAGGAAGATCTAGGAAAGCTAAGGGCAGTAGCGATACCCAGAGAAACAAAAACCTCGTTGACGTTTGTCCTGCAAGTTACTTTCCTCACTTAACCTAAAGGCAGCACAAATGAGGAAGCACTATTGTTAGGGTCACCATTTCACAGATGGAAAAACCGAGGCTTAGAAAGGCTAACGGACTTGCCCGAAGGTGACGCAGCAAGTGCCAACTTCAGTTTCAAACTCAGATTCTGGGGACTCCAGAGGGCCGGCGGGGAAACACAGAGGGCGAGAGAGCGGCCCCGCGGGGCGGGGAGAGGAGAGGAGAGGAGAGGAGAGGAGAGAAACGGAACCGGGGGCGTCGCGCAGGCCCGGGCTGTTGGAACGGCTGGTTTGGTGGCCCGGGACAGGGGCGGCTGGCCGGGAATCCTGAGCGGGACAGCGGGGCCCGGGCAGCTGCCAGACGCGGCTGGTGACTGGCCCGCGCCGCCCGGCCCCAACCTCCCGGGCGCGCTGCGGTCGGGCAGCGAGCAGGCCACATACCGCGCGGCGCAGAGGAAATGGCTGGAATTCCTCCCGCGGCGCCTCGCTCGGGCCTGGGGCGGGCGGGGCGGGGCGGGGAGGGCGCCCGAGGGAGCGTGCGCAGGCGCTGCGGGGCGCAGGCAGGGGGCGGCTCGGCTCCCAGCCCCCGCACCGGCGGGGGCCCCTCCCCCGGGAGCGTCCCCGGAGCTCGTGAAGGGGCACGGGCTTGCTCCCCCAGAGACTCCCCGGGCCAGCCCAGCCTCCTGCCTCCTCGACCTGTCGGTGGCTCAGGTTGTCTGGGTAGGCCCTGTGGGGAGTGGTACTGCACCCCTGCTGATCGGCCATCGGGCCCCTCAGACTCTGGGGTGGCGCGCAACACAGCACACAGCTCGCACAAGACGCCTGGGCCCCTGCGGAGGGGGGTGCTGAAGCTCTGCGCAGTGAGACCTCTGCACGTCCCAGTCTATCCTGTTTTTTCAGAAAGCCCTGGCCTGATGTCTGCAAATGTTCTAGGCCTGGCCTTCGGTGGCTTGCTGCGGAGGCCTCTCTTTACTACAGGCCTTGGGAGCGAGGCAGGAGTTGGCTTGGAAGGAGAGGCTGATCCCGCAGGAGAATGCAGGAGTCTGGGTGCTCTAGTATGAGGGCTGGGGGAGGAGTGCAGGGTGGTAGACACAGCCTGAGCGGTGAATTGGCCTGAGTAATGAGGCTGCTTTCCAGAGTGTGGAGGCATGAGGGGATAGAAAACCTTCTTGGGGTCAGCCTAGCCTGGGAAAGCTCCCGTTCCACCCCTGGACAAGACCACAACATAACTAGGGGGAGGGGAAGATTTGCATGGAGGACCATGATTTGGGGCCCAGGTTAACCTCTGCTAGGAGGGTAGCCCCTGGGGGCTTGAACAGGGGCTGGTTGACTCAGGATCTGTCCAGTCAAGAATAGCATTTGGGGGCGCCTTGGGTGGCTCAGTCTGTTGAGCATCCGACTTCGGCTCAGGTCATGATCTCACCGAGTGGGTTTGCACCCTTCACAGGGCTTTGCGCTGACGGTGGGAGCCAGCTTGGATTCTCTCCCTCTCTCTCTTGCCCCGCCCCTATTTGCGCACATGCGTGCTATTATTCAATGAGTAATAATTTAAAAAAAGAGGGGGCTCAGCATCCAGCTGAGCATATGCACCCTATTTGCACACATGCGTCCTCTCTATTATTCAATGAGTAATAATTAAAAAAAAGAGGGGGCTCAGCATCTAGCTCTTGATTTCCGCTCAGAGCATGATCTCACAGTGAGTTTGAGCCCCTCATCAGGCTCTGTGCTGACCGTGTGGAGCCTGCTTGGGATTCTGTCTCCCTCTCTGCCCCTCCCCCGCTTTATGCATGTTCTCTCTTTCTCAAAATAAATAAATAAACTTTAAAAAAGTAGAAGAACTTTTGAAGAGCTTCTGGCCCTTTACTGGAAACTCATTATGGAGGACTTCTGTATTTATAGCCAGCAGACTGTTTCATCACCCTGAGGCTACTCTCTTCCTTTCTCTGGCTGGTGAGTCCCACCTGGGCTTTCAGCTCCCATACCCTCTTCATGAATACTTCCTTGACCCTCCACTATATTCTTTTCCCCCAGATTGCTTCCACTGCATACATAATTTCATCTCTCACACAGGCTTGTGAATAATTTGTTTATAAATGTATCTCCCCAGTTAGATAACACCTCCAAAAGGTCAATGACTGATTGAATCTTAGTATTTTTGTGGACTTCACTGTCTAGTGTGGTGCTTGCCTTATAGTAAAGACACTATTTAAATGTTTGTTGAATGAATGAATGAATGAATGAATGAGAGAAAGAGGAAGGAATTGGGTGGGCATAATACAAACAGAAGCAGAGATCAAAGAAAAGCGGCCTGATGAGGATTCTGCTAGAAAGCTCTAATCTTTGCTTCCTGCATATGGAGAGAATACTATCTAGGTCCTGTTCTGTCCTCTCTCACCTGCACCCCTCAGGTGTGCCCAGTCCAGAGGGCCTGACACCACTACTTATCCCAAATCTCTCTGACCTTCATACTGTGATCCTAATCTTTATCCTAATGCCCAGTCTCACTCTCTTACCCTGGCTTTAGCCTCTGGGTTTGGCTTTGTCCAGATGTGCCCGTTTCCATCTCCTACCCGTCTTCATCTCCCCATCCAGTACTTCCCATGCTGGCCCTCCTCATTTCTCTGCCCAGGGCCCAGGAGGGTCTGATTCCACATAAAGTGGTACTGTCCGCCTTTTCAAAGGTTTGGAGCACATAAGGTGGTGCCCTGGCCCAAGGCTGGGAGCAGGGATTGGTGGTGACTTTGCTTGCCTCGGGAGTGGAATGGCATCAAGTGTGGAAGCAGGACAGTGACAGAGTTCCCCAGACTGACCCACATCACTTCTGAGTCCAAGTTACCAGCTTAATTTCTACCCTCTCCAAGGGGCTTCTGAGAAGCCAGACCGAGATCTGGGGAGGGACTCTTCTGCAAGGTCCTGGAAGGAAGTAGGAGCCAGAGGTGGGCCTGTCCTAACGCTCCTGCCCCTCTTCAGGCATGTGTGGTGGGTGGCACTGTAACTGGGGAGGAGAAGGGGATGAGGTATCATTTCCAAGGCCACCCCTGGACACTCACCCATGAGGAGCAGGCCCAGGAAGCCTTGGCAGACCCTTAATACAGACACAGGCAGACAGAAACACAGACAGCTCACAATGACAGTATCAATTCTGGGAATTTTGGAAGTCAAAACCCCTACATTTTTCACAAGAAAAAGGAACAGATTTTGGCATCTTTGCTCCAGAAACAGGAACTGACCAAGACAGTGACCTCTGATAATCACTTCTCATCTCAGTGCTCAGAAGGTTCCCTAAGCCCATCTGTTTTCTCCCCAGAGTTCTGTGGACCAGGAATCCCCGGGTTTTATGGGACAGTACGGGAGGAAGGGAAAGGAAAGGGAGATAGGCATGATGGAGGGAAGAAGGGAAGATATTTATTTATTTGTATTTATATTTATTCATTTTTGAGATAGAGAGAGAGGAAGGGGAGGGGCAGAGAGAGAGGAGCGCGGTGAATCCAAAGCCGGCTCTGCGCTGACAGCAGCGAGCCTGATGTGGGGCTTGAACTCATGAACCGTGAGATCATAACCTGAACTGAAGTCAGATGTTCATTTGACAGAGCCACCCAGGTGTCCCGAAGGGGAGATATTTTTGAAGTGGTGTGCCTTTGAGGACTGAGGAAGCCAGGAGCCTGATAGAGATGGGGTTGGGGCCGGAAAGCACCTCATAGGTGCTCAGTGTTTTTTCATCTCTTCATGGACAGAGCATCCATATTGTATGTCCCTTAGAGCTCATGGTTCTTTGGACCTGTATTCTCATAGCACTGAAGTATAGCAAACACCCTTAGCTGTATTACCTCCTCTGCATTGATTGAGGACCTACTACATGTCAAACAAGTTGCTGGGTACTGAGTGACTAAGAGACAGCTTTTTCCATTCCAGAACCTAGAGCTGAGTAGAAGGAGTTGGCATTCAAATAAGAGAGCATTAAGAGAATGAAGCTGACGATAACCATTGCCAAGACAGAAGGGAGAGGCCGCATCAGGTTGGGGTGGAGTACGAAAAACCTTAAGAAGAAGTTGGCATTTGAGAGCATTTGAGTGGCCTTGAAAGGAAAACGGGCATTAGCCATGTAGAGGTGGGGAAGGAGTTCCTTCCAGGGCAGGAAGGAAGTGCATCAGCAAAGGCACAGGGGAGGTCAGGTGCTAGTGCATCCAAGGCACTGACAGCATAGGGCAAAAGTGGGTACAAAGGAGTATTAGAAGAACTGGCTGGAGTAGGAGGTGGGGTCCACTTTGTAGAGGGTCCTGAATGCCAGACTGAGGTCCATGAGATTTCTCAGAGGACCATGAGGAGGACTTGACCGGCAATGGCATGACATCATTCTGCTGGCAGCTCAGAAAGAAGTGAGGTGGTGGGAAGGGCTGGGGAGAGAAGGGGAAGCAGCCAGACCCTGTGCATGGATAACTCAACCAGACCACTAAAGTGTTTTCTATTCCCAGCTCCTCATCTGTGCAGCTGACCTGAAATTGGTTCCATTGAGTAGATCTTTGCTGGGGACGGGTTTGCGCTGTAAAAGTCGGAGCCTCAGTTCTCCTATGAGAGCAAACTGACTATTGAAGGTGGCTTCTTTGTTCCTGTGTGAAAAGGCCAGAGTAGTAATCACTGTGGGCAATCAGAGGCTTCCTCCTTGTGGACAGGCCAGTGAGCAGTGCCTGTGCTAACATGGGGAAGGGTGAGACGTTGGGGGTAGCCCAGATCTGGGGGAGAGACAGTCTTCTGAAGCAGCTGGGTTGGAGAGGAGTCTGGAAGGAGGTACTAGGGGCCAGAGGGCACTGGGTGGTGGTCTCTGGGCCAAAAGTTCTCTGAATAGACCCAGCTGGTCCCCCTGCTAGGTCTGGGGCTCTATCCTTCACAGAACACTTCTCACATGGGGTGAGAAGGAACTTTCTCAGCAATAGGCAGAGAGAATTGTATTGGTCGTGTATTTTTAAAAGCGTTTTAATCTATTTTGGAGAGAAAGAGAGAGAGAGAGGCAGAGAGAGGGGGGTACAGAGGGTCCAAGGCAAGCTCTACACCGATAGCAGAGAGCCTGATGCGGGGCTTGAACTCATGAACCATGAGATCATGACCTGAGCTGACCTTTTTTCCTTTCCCTGGCTCCCCCAACCCACCCCCCACCATCTCCTACTTCTCCCTTGGAGCATGTTAGCATTTCATCAATTCATTCTATGCATATTTATGATTTCAACCTGCCAGGTTCTGTACTAGACATGGGAACACAATGGTGAACAATGCTAATGATGGAAACAGATAAAGGCCCTAGAAGGGCCTGGAGATCTCTCCATGGCCTGATGAGGTCTGAGATGCTACTTGGCTGGAAGAGGCAGACTGTCCTTGCCGGTTATGATTTTGTGGCGCCATCTGCTGGTCACATGTGGACACGTAGACAGGGTTAGGTGTAAATCACCGCCCAAAGAAATGGACGATTAAAATAAAGAGGGTAATACAGCTACGTACATACCTAAAACATACACGTGTTCACAAACAAATATACATATAAACAAGACACATAGTCGCAGGTAGAAATTCAGTATCTAGCACAGTTCTTTACTTTTGGAGTCCAATAAGTACAGTTGACCCTTGAACACTACGGTGGGGTGGGGGGAGTCAGGGTTAGGGATTCCTACGTGTGCAGTTGAAAATCTGCATATTACCTTTGACTCCCCCAAATCTTACCTTAATAATAGCCTACTGTTGACTGGAAGCTCTACCATTAACATGAATGGTCGATGAACACATATTTTGTATATGTGTATATATTATATTATTACAATAAAGTAAGCTAGAGAAAGAAAATTTTATTAAGAAAATCAGAGAAGAGGAACACACGGGTGGCTCAATCAGTTAAGCGTCCCACTCTTTTTTTTTTTTTAAAGTTTATTTATTTACTTCGATAGACAGCGAGTGAGCAGAGAATGGGCAGAGAG
Organism: Panthera tigris; assembly: GCF_018350195.1. Taxonomy (NCBI): domain Eukaryota; kingdom Metazoa; phylum Chordata; class Mammalia; order Carnivora; family Felidae; genus Panthera; species Panthera tigris. The sequence goes on from NC_056662.1 coordinate 105,033,425, forward strand.
AGAGAGAAGGAGAGAGAGAATCCCAGGCAGGCTCCGCACTGCCAGCCCCTTTTGGGACTGGAACTCACGAACCCTGAGATCATGACCTGAGCTGAAATCAAGAGTCGGAAGCTTAACCAACTGAGCGACCCAGGCACCCCAAGTGTCCTACTCTTGATTTCAGCTCAGATCATGATCTCACAGAGGGGAAATCAAGTCCCCCGTGGGGCTCTCTGCTGTGTAGAGCCTGCTTAAGATTCTCTCTCTCTCTCTTTCTCTCCCTCTGCCCCTTTACTCTCCTTGTACTCTGTCTTTCAAAAAAAAAAAAAAAAAGAAGAAGAGAAAATACACTTAACAGTACTGTACTATAATTTAAAATATTTTTAATGTTTTATTTATTTTTGAGAGAGAGACAGAGCATGAGTGTGGGAGGGACAGAGAGGGAGACACACACATACAGAATCCGAAGCAGGCTCTAGGCTCTGAGCTGTCAGCACAGAGCCTGATGTGGGGCTTGAACTCACGGACCGCAAGATCATGACCTGAGCTGAAGTCAGTCGCTCAACTGACTGGATGCCCAGTACTGTACTGTATTTAAAAAAATTGTTTTAAATGTCTATTTATTTTTGAGAAAGGAGAGGGAGAGAGAGAGAGAGAGGCAGAGAGAAGGAAACACAGAATCCAAATGCAGGCTCCAGGCTCTGAACTGTTAGCACAGAGCCTGACGCGGGGCTTGAACTCACAAGCTGCGAGATCATGATCTGAGCCGAAGTTGAACATTTAGCCGACTGAGCCACCCAGGCATCCCAGTACTGTACTGTATTTATAGCAAAAAAATCCACCTGTAAGTGGACCCTCACAGTTCAAACCTGTGCTGTTCAAGGATCAACAGTATTTGCTAGTCTACAAAATAAAATCCAAATTCTTCAGTTAAGCTTTCTTTCAGGCTTATTCTTCGCTCCCCTTTCTTGCCAATTGGCTGAGTGCTCCATCATCACTTGCCTCCTACCTATATTCCTTCCCTGCCCCCTCTTATTAATTCGTTAAGACCAAGGTCAAATGCCATCTTCCCCCCTTACCTTTCTAGCTAAGATGATGACTTTCTCAGACAAAGAAACTGATCCCATTCACAATTGCACTAAGAAGCATAAAATATCTAGGAATAAATCTAACCAAAGATGTACAAGATCTGTATGCTGAAAACTATAGAAAGCTTATGAAGGAAATTGAAGAAGATACAAAGAAATGGAAAAACATTCTGTGCTCATGGGTTGGAAGAATAAATATTGTTAAAATGTCAATACTACCCAAAGCTATCTACACATTCAATGCACTCCCAATCAAAATTGCACCAGCATTCTTCTCGAAGCTAGAACAAGCAATCCTAAAATTCATATGTAACCACAAAAGGCCCCGAATAGCCAAAGTAATTTTGAAGAAGAAGACCAAAGCAGGAGGCATCACAATCTCAGACTTCAGCCTCTACTACAAAGCTGTAATCATCAAGACAGCATGGTATTGGCACAAAAACAGACACATAGACCAATGGAATAGAAGAGAAACCCCAGAACTAGACCCACAAAAGTATGGCCAACTCATCTTTGACAAAGCAGGAAAGAATATCCAATGGAAAAAAGTCTCTTTAACAAATGGTGCTGGGAGAACTGGACAGCAACATGCAGAAGGTTGAAACTAGACCACTTTCTCACACCATTCACAAAAATAAACTCAAAATGGATAAAGGACCTGAATGTGAGACAGGAAACCATCAAAACCCTAGAGGAGAAAGCAGGAAAAGACCTCTCTGACCTCAGCCGCAGCAATTTCTTACTTGACACATCCCCAAAGGCAAGGGAATTAAAAGCAAAAATGAACTATCAGGTCCTCATGAAGATAAAAAGCTTCTGCACAGCCAAGGAAACAATCAACAAAACTAAAAGGCAACCAAGGGAATGGGAAAAGATATTTGCAAATGACATATCGGACAAAGGGCTAGTATCCAAAATCTATAAAGAGTTCACCAAACTCCACACCCAAAAAACAAATAATCCAGTGAAGAAATGGGCAGAAAACATGAATAGATACTTCTCTAAAGAAGACATCCAGATGACCAACAGGCACATGAAAAGATGCTCAACGTCGCTCCTCATTAGGAAGATACAAATCAAAACCACACTCAGATATCACCTCACGCCAGTCAGAGTGGCCAAAATGAACAAATCAGGAGACTATAGATGCTGGCGAGGATGTGGAGAAACGGGAACCCTCTTGCACTGTTGGTGGGAATGCAAATTGGTGCAGCCACTCTGGAAAACAGTGTGGAGGTTCCTCAAAAAATTAAAAATAGACCTACTCTATGACCCAGCAATAGCACTACTAGGAATTTACTCAAGGGATACAGGAGTGCTGATGCATAGGGGCACTTGTACCCCAATGTTTATAGCAGCACTCTCAACAATAGCCAAATTGTGGAAAGAGCCTAAATGTCCATCAACTGATGAATGGATAAAGAAATTGTGGTTTATATACACAATGGAGTACTATGTGGCAATGAGAAAGAATGAAATACGGCCTTTTGTAGCAACGTGGATGGAACTGGAGAGTGTTATGCTAAGTGAAATAAGCCATACAGAGAAAGACAGATACCATATGTTTTCACTCTTATGTGGATCCTGAGAAACTTAACAGAAACCCATGGGGGAGGGGAAGGAAAAAAAAAATGAGGTTAGAGTGGGAGAGAGCCAAAGCATAAGAGACTCTTAAAAACTGAGAACAAACTGAGGGTTGATGGGGGGTGGGAGGGAGAGGAGGGTAGGTGATGGGCATTGAAGAGGGCATCTTTTGGGATGAGCACTGGGTGTTGTATGGAAACAAATTTGACAATAAATTTCATATATTAAAAAAAAGATAATGACTTTCTCTTCTGAATTTCCATAACTTTATAATATTTATCATTTCACTGACTTGCGTTTTAGCTATGAGGACATGTGTTTTCTCCTTTTCTACTCTGTAAACTCCTCCAGGGTACTTGACTTGTACTTGACTCATGTTTGTCTTCCCCCATAGTGCCTGGCACATTGCTTTGCACAAAGCTGGGGCTCAGTAAGTGTTTGCTGAGTGAATGAGTGACACAGTCACAGACACAGAGGAAAACAAAGGTAGTACAAAGAAATGCAGCTCTATTCACATAAATTTCTTTATCCTTGCAAAAATGATACACATTTACATGAAAACACAGATATGTGAGTAGACATGCTGTTTACTTTAAGCCCGTTGTTATTTCTGCTGTCTTCATTCTAATCCAGATCTCCACCCCACCATCCCACTGACTGACAGCAACATATTCTTCCCTTTCTTTCTTTCTTTCTTTCTTTCTTCTTTCTTCTTTCTTCCTTTTTTGAGAGAGAGAGAGAGAGGACACAAGTGAGCAAGGGAGAGAAAGAGAGAATCCCAGGAGGGGCAAGAGAGAGAGACAGACAGAGAAGTGGGGGTCACCTGAAGTTGGGCTCAAACTCACGAACTGTTAGATCATGACCTGAGCCTAAGTCAGATGCTTAATGACTGAGCCATCCAGGAGCGCTGACAGCAATAAACTCTTAACTCCTCTCCATTTCTAGTTCTTTCCTTTCCACTTTTCCATGGTCCTCAAGCTGTACTTTCCTAAAACACCTCTTTGATGATATTATTCTTCAGCTCAAGAACTCCAGCAGTTCTTGTTGCCTAGCATGATAAAATCTGGAAAAAACCTCAATTCTTTCTTTTCTGCTCTCTCTTCAAGTAAGGGAGTGTTAGTTATAACCAGTGAGAAAGGAGTGGAAGTGGTTTCTGGGACAGTTTGTCATTACCTATTAAAAGAGAGAATTGTAGTTGGTGCCACTTGTCCTCCTTCCTTACTGCTTTGAATGTGGTTACAAAGGAACTGCAGCAGCCACTTTGCAACCATGAGGAAAAAAAAAAACCAAACAAGCTATTGCTCCTGACCCCACTGAGTAGGAGAACAAATGCTACTGTTTCTAGATTCCTTGTTTATATGAAGAAAACAAAACAAAACACCCGTTTGTTTAAGCCACTGCAAGTCATGTTTTTTATTATTCTCATCTGGATGTAATCCTAATTCATGATTTTTAAATATCCCCCTTCCTTCAATACCCACAGGATAAAGTTGGATTTCCTTAACCTGGTAGTTTTAATTTTTAAATTTTTAAAAGTTTATTTATTTTTTTAAGTAATCTCTGTGCCCAACATAGGGCTCGAACTCATGATCCCAAGATCCAGAGTTACATATTCTTCCAAGTGAGCCAGTCAGGTGCCCCAACCTGGTATTTTTTTTTTTTAATGTTTATTTATTTTTAAGAAAGAGAGATGGAGAGAGAGAGAGAGAGAGAGAGAGAGCGTGCACAAGCGGGGGATGGGCAGAGAGAGAGGGAGACACAGAATCCGAAGCAGGCTCCAGGCTCTGAGCTGTTAGCACAGAGCTGGACGTGGGGCTGGAACCCACAAACTGCGAGATCATGGCCTGAGCGGAGGTCAGACGCTTCACCAACTGAGCCAGGATGAGAAAAAGCAGACATAGGATGAGCAAAGGAAAGAGCTTTCCAGGCAGAAGGAGTAGCGTCCACAAAGGTCCTGAGGCAGAGTACTCATGATCTGGCTCCATTCTACTCATACAGCCAGAATTTCCAGTATTTCCAATATTCTTTCCATGGCTACACACTAGCCTAAGCCTCTAGCCTCTCTTGTCTGGTCAATTTCAGTAACTTCCCAATTCATCTCCTTGCTCCTGCTACTCATTTCCTCTAATCCATTCTCCTCGCAGCAGCCAGAGATCTTTTTAAAATAATTCAAATCAAATGTCTTTTCTATGCTTAAATCCCTTCAGTGGTTGGTTTTTTTTTTTTTTTTAACATTTATTTATTTTTGAGACAGAGAGAGACAGAGCATGAACAGGGGAGGGTCAGAGAGAGGGAGACACAGAATCCGAAACAGGCTCCAGGCTCTGAGCTGTCAGCACAGAGCCCGACGCAGGGCTTGAACTCACAGACTGCGAGATCATGACCCGAGCTGAAGTCGGCCGCTTAACCGACTGAGCCACCCAGGCGCCCCTCCTTCAGTGGTTTTTTATTACTCTTTGACTCAAGCCCAAACTCTTCAATAAAACCCAAACTTCTACAAGGATCTGCAGGGTGCAGATCAGTGGTCCTTGACCCCAGACTCACATTAGAATTACCTAGGCAAAAATGAACTATTGGGACCTCATCAAAATAAAAAGCTTCTGCACAGTGAAGGAAACAATCAGCAAAACCAAAAAGCAACCAACGGAATGGAAGAAGATATTTACAAATGACATATCAGATAAAGGGTTAGTATCCAAAATCTATAAAGAACTTATCAAACTCAACACCCAAAAAGCAAATAATCCAGTGAAGAAATGGGCAAAAGACATGAATAGACACTTCTCCAAAGAAGACATCCAGATGGCTAACAGACACATGAAAAAATGCTCAACATCACTCATCATCGGGGAGATACAAATCAAAACCATACTGAGATACCACCTCACACCTGTCAGAATGGCTCAAATTAACAACTCAGGCAACAACAGATGTTGGCAAGGATGCGGAGACAGAGGATCTCTTTTGCACTGCTGGTAGGAATGAAAAATGGTGCAGCCACTCTGGGAAACAGTATGGAGGTTCCTCAAAGAACTAAAAATAGAACTACCCTACGACCCAACAATTGCACTACTAGGCATTTATTCAAGGGATACAGGTGTGCTGTTTTGAAGGGATACATGCACCCCCATGTTTATAGCAGCACTATCAACAATAGACAAAGTATGGAAAGAGCCCAAATGTCCATCGATGAATGAATGGATAAAGAAGATGTGGTATATATATACAATGGAGTATTACTCGGCAACCAAAAAGAATGAAATCTTGACATTTCCAACTACGTGGATGGAACTGGAGGGTATTATGCTAAGTGAAATTAGTCAGAGAAAGACAAAAATCATATGACTTCACTCCTATAAGGACTTTAAGAGATAAAACAGATGAACATAAGGGAAGAGAAACAAAAATAATATAAAAACAGGGAGGGGGACAAAACAGAAGAGACTCTTAAATATAGAGAACAAACAGAGGGTTACTGGAGGGGTTGTGGGAGGGGGGATGGGCTAAATGGGTAAGGGGCACGAAGGAATCTACTCCTGAAATCATTGTTGCACTATATGCTAACTAACTTGGATGTAAATTAAAAAAAAATTACTTAGGATTATTATTTTATTTTATTTTTATTTTATTTTAGAATTACCTAGGAATATTTTCAAAATGATCAGTGGTTGGGGTGCCTCGGTGGCTCAGTCAGTTAAGCATCTGACTCTTGTTTTTGGCTCAGGTGGTGATCTTGTGGCTCGTGAGATCGAGCCCCGCATTGGGCTTTGTGCTGATGGCACAGGGCCTGCTTGGAATTTTGTCTCCCTTTCTCTCTGTCCCTCCTCTGCTTTCTCTCTATCTCTCTCAAAATAAATAAAGATAAGCTTAAAAATAAAAATGATCGGTGGCTGAGCTCCACTTTTACACATTCTGATCTAATATGTATGGGATGGGGTCTGGGGCACAGACATTTTTACAAATTCCTAAGTAGATGCAGAAGTACAGTCAGGGTTTAGAACCTCTGATTTTGACCTTGACTGTTTGTCCACCCTCACCTAGCGCCAGGCACACATATGGCTCCCTCTGCTTTAACTGTGTTCTTCTTTTTTTAATTCTCCCAACAAGCCAAACTCTTTTTGGCTTCAGGACTTTTGTGGATGCTGTTCCCTCTGCCCGGAAAGCTCTTTCTGTTGCTCATCCTATGTCTGCTTGGTTTTTCCATCCTCCAGGCTTAATCTAAATATATCCTGTTCAGAGAGGCCTCCCTTAACCATTTCATTTAAAATTGTCACCCTTGTCATTTTCTTGTTGTAATTTCTTGCTTCCTTTTTTAAAATTTCTTTTTTTAATGTTTATTTTTTTGAGACAGAGACAGAGCGTGAGCAGGGGAGGGGCAGAGAGAGAGAGAGACACACACAGAATCCAAAGCAGGCTTCAGGCTCTGCACTGTCAGCACAGAGCCCAATGTGGGGCTCGAACCCACAAACCGTGATATCATGACCTGAGCCAAAGTCAGACGCTTAACTGACTGAGCCACACAGGCACCCCAGCATTTAGATTATTTTTAAGTAACTCAACTATCTGCCCCCACCCCGAGTCTCACTAGTCTTTAAAGAAAGAACAAAATTTAGCCACTTAACAATGTAACATTCACATTGTGCAGGAGGATCCAAAAAAATTTACTAGTGTACTAAGAGGAAGGAAAATATTACCATTACCTGAGAGAAAATTAATGATTATCATACAAGGACTTTAAAAGAGCTATTATAAAGATGTTCAGGGATTTAAAGGAAAACAAGAACATAATAAGAAGAGAAATATAAAATCTAAAAATGAACCAAAGTATCAAATTTTCTAGAACTTAAAAATATAATATCCAGAGTGAAAAATGCACTAAATGGGCCCAACAGCACATAGATTAGAAGTTGCAGAAGAAAGTATCTATGAATGTGCAAACACAGCAACTCTCCCAGCTGAAGCCCCCAGAAACCCATTGCCTTGTGGGATAATATCAGCATTCTAATACATATGTGATTAGAGTTCCAGAAGGAGAGAAAAGAGTGAATGTGTCAGAAACATACTGGAAAAAATGTCTGAAAAATGTCCACATTTGATGGAAGCTAAAAACTACAATATCCAAGAATCTCAATGAACACCCAACCTGGTTAAATACGAAGAAAACCATATCAAGATGCCTCATATCATTGCTACAATATAATCATGAAAAGAAAAATCAGAAAAGCTGCCAGAAGAAGACATATTACATATAGAAACCAAAGGTAGGAATGAACACTAACTTCTCATCAGAAACAGTGAAAGCCAGAAGAGAGAAGAATGATGTTTTTAAAGTTCTATCAGAAAAAAAAAAAAAAATCAACCTAGAATTCCATATCCAGCAAAAAATATCCTCCAAAGTGAAAAGATCATTCAAAATCATTCAAATGAATTGAAAATAAAGGAATTCCTCCCCCCAAAACCCCAAACTTGAGAGAACTCAACACTGGCATAATTCACTACATGAAATGTTAAAGGAAATCCTTCAAATTGAAGGAAAATGATAGCAGATGGAAACTTTAACAGAGAGGGATGAATGATCAAAGCTGACAAAAGAAGAAATAAAAACATGAATAGCTCTATATCTATGAAAGAAACTGCACTTATAATTTAAAAATTCTTTCCACAAAGAATACCCCCACACCAGGTTTTTCTGGTGAACAGGTAAAGAAAAAATAATACTGATGTATCACATTTTCAGAAAACAGGAGAGAAAACATTTCTCAACTCATTTTATGAGATTAAAGAAGAGGTTGACAAATATTTTAGACTGTTTTAGGCTACTGCTCTTTGTCCTCTGTGTCCTTCTCCTCCTTCCTCCTCTCTTCCTTTTTCACAATCCTTTACAATTGTAAAAGCCATTCTTAGTTTACAGTCTATAAAAAAACTGGCAAGGGTCAGACTAGTCCTGTGGGCCCCAGTCTGCCACCCACTGGGCTAAACCACTAGTAAACTACACAGATTTTACTAAGGACTTTGGTAAGGTGGTAGAGAAGAGAGGTATATCTCACACCAAACAGCAACAACCTAGTAAATACTCCCATCAGACACTTAATGTCCAAATATTTTGGGGTTTTCTAAGTATCTTTTTGTTATTAATTTCTAGTTTAACTTCAGTTTGGCCAGAGAACATGCTTTGTGTAATTTTAAGTCTCTAAAATTTTTGAGGTTTGTTTTATGTCCCTCTGATGGTCTATCTTAGTCAATGATTCATGCACACTTGAAAGGAATGTGGATTTTGCTGTTGTTGGGTGGAGTGTTCTATAAATTCAGTTAGATCAAGTTCGTTGATAGTGATGTTTAGATTGTTTATATCCTCACTGATTTTCTGTCTACTTGTTTTATAACTTAATTACAGTCTCCAACTGTATGGATTAATCTATTTCTCCTTCCAGTTCTATCAGTTTTTGCCTCATGTATTTGGAAGCCCTGTTGTTAGGTGCTTACAAATTTAAGATTATTATGCCTTCTTGGTGAACTGATCCCTTAATCATTAAATAAAATCCTTCTTTATCCTTGGTAATATTTGTTGTATTAAAGTTGACTTTGCCTGATGCTAACCTAGCCACCATACTTTTTTGGATGAGTGTTTACACAGTATAACTTTCACTATCTTTTTACTTTTAACCTATGTATATCTTTATATTAAAATGGGTTTCTTGTAGACAACATATAGTTAGATCTTGCTATTTTATCCCACATGACAGTCACTGTCTTTTAATCTGATTGTTTATACCGTTTAGACCATTCACATGGATTTAAATTTAACATCTTGCCAGTTGTTTTCTGTTTGTTTTGTCTGTTCCTTTTTGATTTTTTTTTCTTTTTTTCTGCCTGGTTTGGACTAAGAGTTTGTTACCATTTGATTTTGTCTCCATCATTGTTATCATTCATACCTTAAAAAATTTCATGTTGCCCACTGGTTTAAATTGCATGTATTTAATGAATCACAATTTCAGGTTGTCCTAAGATTTAAAATAAACATATTTAATTACTCACAGTCTATCTCCACGTGATATCATATAGCTACATCTGTCGTGTAAGAACCTTACGTTGGTCTAATCCCTATGCTTTCCTTCAGACTTCTAAGCTACTGTCATTCATTTCACTTTTATGCTATAAACCCGCAACATTTTTTACTGCTATTCTGGCTTAGATAGTCATTTATCTTTTAGAGTAATTAGAAATATAGGAAAATCTTTTGTCTTTACTTGATTTTAACTTCTTCTGGAGATCTAATTTCTGTTTGATACCATAATCCTTTTCCCTGGAGAACTTGCTTTAACATTTCACATAAGAGAGACCTACTTATATTTTATTCTCTTAGGTAGTGTTTGAAAAAATTTTTATTACTCTTTCATTTTGGAAAAATGTTCCACTGTGTATGAAACTCTGGGATGACTTTTTTTTTTTTCTTTCAGCATTTTAAATACGTCAGTCCTTTCTCTTCCAGCTTTCATGATCTCCGATGAGAGGGCTACTGCAATTCTTATCTTTGTTCCTCTTCTTACAAAGCTGCCTCTCCTTAGTGGCTCTTCCTTGCAGTCTCTGCCTTCCCTCCACTTCCCTGAGCAATTGTGCTCTGGCCCCCAAAATGCACACCCCACCAGTTAAACAAAAGTCTGTCTCCTTAGAGTGAACTTGGACACCCATTCTTTGTCACCTGAGCATCTGTTGTTGCCCATAGTGGCCTGACTCCTGTCACCCTTGCCTATATCTTCATTCAAACATCTTCTAGAATATTCTTTCTGACCATATTTAGTAGTCTCCCTGAAAGGAGTTCTGAGAACTGCAGTTTTTTCCATTCTGTTACACACGTATGTGATGTAGACCCAGTGATGAGATCTGAAGGTTCATTGCCCAGCATACAGGATGGTTTGATATAGTTTTTGCCTTCTCTTTTCATCCTTCAAGTGTTTTCCTGTCAAGGATTCAATTTTTTAAGGTTTATTTATTTATTTATTTAGAGAGAGAGAGAGAGAGAGAGAGCATGTACAAGCAGAGGAGGGGCAGAGAGAGAGAGAGAGAGAGGGAGAGAGAGAATCCCAAGAAGACTTCATGCTGTCAGCACAGAGCCTGTGACAATGCAGGGCTCGATCCCACAAATTGTGAGATCATGACCTGAGCCAAAATCAAGAGTTGGATGCTCAACCAACTGAGCCACCCAGGTGCCCTGTTTTTAGTTGTTTTTATTAGAGAAAGAGCTCTGAGTCTGTGTGTGGTTCAACCTGGCAGAGTTATTTTATTAATTCATCCATCTTTCTTTTAGTCTGATTTATCTTGTTTTATTTATTTGTATTAATAATTTAAGATCCTTTCCACTTACCTAGCCTACCTATTTACAGTAAGTATCACCTGAGAGACTGAATCTATATCCCTGTGGTAAGAATTACAGGACATGTGGATGGAATACTGTGGGCTTCCTGAGAGAACAGTGAGGAAAAATTTGGAATCAACTGTCAGGACCAAACTGAATGAAAAACGTAGGGGACGAGGCTGTGGGCAGTCTCTCTTTCTGTCATGGTACTGATCGCTTCTGGGGGTGGGGTGCTGACGGACCTTGAGGCTGGGAAGGATTTAGATGTGGGGTACAAGTTCAGAGAGCTGCTCCAGAAGGGAGCTATAAGGTGGCATTAGAGGGTAGTATTCTATGTCCTTCAACTTTGCCCTGGGGGAACATTTTTAAAGTTATTGAACAGAAGGGTCTATAGTGAAATGGAAAGAACCAGGCCACCCTTTGGAAAATTAACACAAAGAGCCAAGCACACTGAGGGAGACTTTTCTCCACCTCGGCAAGAACTGCAGCATCAGAACAGTGCTATCTTGGGTCCCCCAGGCTCCAGCAGAGAGTGGTATTGTGGGAGCAGGAGGAAATCTTTCATTACTTGTGAGCTGTCTACTGGGGAACAGCGTTCTGATGCTCAGAGGTTCTCCAGTGTCCTTAGCGGAACACCCTGGCCATCACAGCTTCAGTATTTCCATATAGAATGGTTTAGGGGCTAGAGTGGGGAGTTGCAGAGGGACATAAGGCTGGGTTGGCTTAGCGAATGCACTGTGTGCTCAGCTGGCATGCTTATATGAGATAGTTTTGTGGGCACTCCCACTTTCCTTCACCCAACTGCAATAATGAAAATAAAACACGCTACACGGAAATGCAAAAAGACAAGTACAAACCTATATAAGTATTGTTATTAACTCAATTTATAGGGCGGCTGTGTTCCTGTGAACCAATCCTTTCAATGTTCAACTCTCTCTTAACATTTCATATGCACAGTGCCTTGGGAGGTAGCAAAGAGAAAATCATTACCCCAGTTCCTAGCTGGGGATGAGGAACTCCATGGTGAAAGCTGTGTAATTAAAGAATCTAAGCTCCCTTAGGGGAGCTGCCTAGCTTATCTGTTGCCGATTCTCTAGTGTCTATAGTAGTACTTAGCCCAAGTATGGGTGCAGCAAATATTTCTTGAATGAGCAAAGCTGTAGTGATTCACGCTCTAAAGCAACTAATCCTCTATGTTGCAGATGAAGTTCCATTTTCTCTGTTTCATAACCTTGGTTTTAATGTTGGACTTTTAAAAAAGTCTGGACCCCTGTAACGTGAGCCAAGGGATGTTGGTTTTAGGGGGAAAGATAGAGGAGAGGAAGGGGAGGAAGAGGGTAAGTGCAGAAGAATGCACTCACCTGTTAAGGAAAAGTCATAGAAGTAAGTTATGTATCCCCAACAGCCCTGCCAGCACCCACTTTCCAGAAAAGGTCAATCCAATTTCACCAAAAAATAGATGCTCTATGTAATGGTGAGAGAGTCTCAATTAAGACACCCCCCCCCCCATCCTATTTCTGTACCTGTTTTGGTCAAAGTTCCAAGTGAAACCTCAGATGATGAGAAATTTTCATGGAAACCATAATATCAGGGATGTTTGTGTATTCCCCCTTTCCCTGGACTAGTTGCTTCCGAGGATGAAGAGTTGAGTTCAAAGTTAAGGAGAAGTGGGGCTGAGCCCAGCCTGAGGCAGGCCGGTCTGGGTGACCATGAATGCGAAAAAGCTTCAGACTTGATGGAGGCTTACTGGACTGATGAAGGCACAATCCAGCACAGGGCCTGCATGATTTCTGTTTTCTAGTCTCTTCTTGCTCTATTTCGGAGGCAGAGTGGAAAGCTGAGACTGATTTCTGTCTGGCTGGGGCTGGGCTGCACGCTGAGGGACAGCTGCCTTAGGCCGTGAGGTTGAACTAGGCAGGATGCTGGCCTCTTCTCAGTGTATTTCTCCCTTTTGGCCACCAGATGGCGATACCTCCCTCCAAACAGAACCAGAGTCGCCGGATTCTTGACACAAAATTGTTACTTCTTCTGAGGACGTACAGCTGCCCTGAAGAATTTGGGGAGGGGGGCTTGGCCACCCTGACTACTACAGAGTTGTTTGTCCAATCAACATTTACTGAGAACTTGCTATGTGTCCAGCCCTGGGCTACGTGTGCCAGTGGGGAGGAGGGAGGGGGTACAAGAAGTGGAGAGCCCTCAAGGCTTCTCCTTCCGTGGCTCTTAACAGCCTAGTAAGGGAGGCAGGAATTCAGCAAATAATTACAAAACAATGAACTCATTTCAACTCTGGCAAGTGTTATAAATGATAAATATAAGGTGTTATTGAGAGCATTTTCAGAGGAAGAATTTGATCCCATTTGGGCTGTCAGGAAAGCCTGCTCTGTTAATGAACCACTGTGTATCCTTACACACCCCTTCACATACCCTGACACACGGACTATCACACACTCCATTTTATTCCCATTTTATCGTTTATGGATCCCCCAAAGCATCTCTTCATACAATCCCGTCATGGACTCCACTGCAATTCCAGATGCCATTTACCTGCTACACCTTCCTCACGTAACCTTGAACAAATCCCTTCACACTTCCTTCCCAGCCTCGACCGTGACCCTGTTGTACATCCCACCACTCGCCCCTTTGGAATACTTCATTACAAACCCTCAAAAGACCCTGGTCTTATTCATCTTTGCCTCCCACGGTACTAGACGGGTAATATGTTCTTGGAAATACTTGGCAAGCCAAAGAACAGATGGCTTGATACCCTATATCACATACTCTATCACAGGCTTGTCATGGCTCTTGTCACAGAGTCAGGGTCTCTGCCCCCAGACTGGAAAGGCTCAGGCCTCTGTTGCCTTCTTCCTTTAGGAGGGGGCTGAGAAGGAAGGTGTTCATCTCTGGATGCTTCCTTGTCCCCCTCAAGTCACATCAGGCCAGACGGGCCCCCTCCCTCCATAAGGAAGGTACTGTTGAGCACAGGCTGGGTCCTGCAGTCTGACTTGGTCTTTGGCATCCACACCCATTAATGGTCACCCTTTTACCTCCTCCTCAGAGCACACCGGGCTCCTGATTATGGGTCTGCCGACTATGTTCCCAATCTGAGGCTTCCCTTTCCCTCCTTCTCTAAAGGTCCAGAGAGCACAGAAGGGAGCATCTGGGGGGCTGAAAGTGGTCTCGGGGAACCATCCAGTTCAACCCCCTCCTCTCCCCCAAGCTCCCTCTCCTTTCCCTGGCCCTTCCTGTTTATCTAGTCCTTCTTTGGGGAATGTAAACACACGGTTGCCTTACCTAATGAGTGAGAGCTGTGAGAAGACAGAAAGACCAAGTCTAAATGTCATGCAGCAAGTGAGGAAACCAAGGTCCAGAGAGCAGAAGTCATTTGCCCACAGTGGTCAGGGCAGTGGTCGGGGCACAGCCAGATCCCCCACACTGCATGCAGTGTCCTAGAGACGACCACCCCTTAAGCAGCGTCTTTGTGTGCATTAGCTGAGAAATGCTACTTCCGTTAGGAAGGCACGTCCGAAGTAAACCACTCTAGAGATTGCATTTCAAGATTGATAGACATGGCTTTTGCATTATCTGCTGTTTCAGATTAGCTATGCTGTGGCTTCATTCTTTAGTGCTGATATTGGGGGTGGGAGGAATAGAGAGTGGGGGCTGGGGAGCCAATGTTGAGTCCCTCTCGCAGGCCTCAGGCTCCAGCCTGCAAGACAAGGCCTGAGAAGGACAGGGTGATCCATCCTATATTTTCAGTCCGTCAGGAGATTTCATTGTTTAAACAAACATTTCAGCGAAGCCATCCAGCTGGGCAGTGATTTATGGCTCTGGCTGCAGTTTTTCCCCAACAAAGATAAACAATCGTACAACTCTTGGGACCGGAGCTGGGACTCCTGGTTCTAATAACTTGGAGCTGGCCGGACCACGCCAGCCATCGCCTGGTCTGGGGTTTGGTTAGGATCTGTTCACACTGGTCCTGTGGCTAAGCCACAAACCTTGGGGGACCATGTTGTGTTTGGAAGCTAGACCCATTGCCTACAGGGCAGGAGAGAGTGGCAGGCAGGAGAGAAATGGCTCAGGGTTGAGGCTTCAGGCCCATCCCCCTCTTCCAGGAGGGCAGCCGCGTTCTGCATTCCGCACAGTGGATATTTGGTGGTTTTGGTCAATAGCGTCTGTTCTTCCTTCTTTTGGTAACATTATGTCAGTTTCCTTTTGCGGAACTGTTTCTGGATGTATACCACGCCCATGTGCTCATAGAATCCAATCAACCCTCGGCACTGAGAGTGGGTATGTGGTCAGGCCCTGCCTATCAGGGAGATACGTTGCCGTGGCCATAGTGATTGGCTCTATATGGACATCTAACCCATTAAAAAAAAGCAAGGCAATGAGGCCTCTGCTGGGGTTGCTAGGAAGGAGGCAGATACCTTTTCTCTTTGGACTTGAATTTGAGATGAGGTGCAAGTATCAGAGGCCAATAGAGCTGTTGGTACCGTCTTGCCTCCACAGGGGACAGCCTCTCTGATAACAGAGCCAATATGCAGGAAGTGAGGCTAAGAGGGGAGAGTGAGGAGAGAGACCTGCTTCTCCACCCCAGGAGCCCCTTTCTTGTTTAAAGGTATCCTTTCACTTGTAACTGAAAGATTAACCCATACCCATCATCTGATTAACCAATACCTAGCATCATGAGACCAGCTAGGGAAGGCAGCTCCAGCAGCCTCCAGCCCAGCTGCTAGGATCTGGTGGTTTAGCCAGAGAATAGTAACTCCTTGGTCACCACTCCACCACCGCCACTGCCCACCCCCCACCTCCGTCAATCTGATTACTTGTGTCTACAATTTATTTCAACAAAAGGTTAAGGAAATGGGCGGATGCAGGGATGAAGCTCCCATTTCCCCTGGAGTTCTTGGTTTATTTAGGACAGATTGAGATGTGTGTCTCAGGAAAAGAACAAACAAAGTGCCTTTGTGCAAAGGAAGAAAAGCTCGCATCTGATAATTGGGGACCGGTGGAGACTGTGTGGGGAAAAGGTGTTTGGGATGAGTTTTGAAAGATGAGGAGAATTTAGGTAGGCAGAGAGGGGCAGAAGGCTTTACAAAGAGGAAATAATGTGATGAAAATCAGGGAGGAGGGAAAGACTATTTAGGGGAACATCGAAAAGTGGAGTTGGACTGGAAGGTAGGAGATTTAGGGGAATCAGCAGCTGGCAAAGTAAATTGTTAATCTAGACAGATGCCTCTAATGAGAAGCTTGTTTTTAGTTCCTGTGGTGATGGCGAGTTACTTAACACTGTTGAGCAGGGCTGTGCCCTGATTGGACTTTCTCTTGACTATAGATGGGAGAGGGAGAGACTAAATGTGGAAAAGCCACTGAGGAAGTATTAGGAGATCACCTTGACTCATTCATAGGACAGGGAGAGAGTGAGGGGAGGAAAGGCAGGGAGTGAAAACAGGAAGTTGTTCTAGTTGCTATTTTATTCTTACTCTAAGAAGTGTGAGATTCCTGGAGCACAGCTTAAAGCCCAAAGGTCATTAAAGGAGAGGTTGACATGTTTAACTACATAAAACTTTAAAATTTCAAAACTGCCATAAAATCAAGACAAGGAAAAACTGGGAAAAAATATTTGCCACACATGACACAGGGTTAATCTCCCAAATATATATAAAGATCTTTTATATTTGAGAAATAAAAAAAAATTACAAAAAATGGAAAAATGTACAAAGGACATCAATAGACATTTCATAGGGAAAAACAATGGTCATTAAACATATGAAAATATAATAATGATAAATAACACATACATAGAGTTTTATATTCACTTATACATTTTATTTTCAAAATAACTATATGAAAAATGTATTATTATCATGATACCCTTTTATTTTTTTGATGAGAAACCAAAAAGATAGGTTAAGTAAATTACCAAAGGTCACCCAATTGATAAACGACTGGGTTGGGATTTGAACCCAAGGAATCAAGGACCAGATTTTGTCTTCTCAAGCTTTATGTTACCCTTCTTGCTCAATACCACCTATCCTAAAAGAAATTCAAATTAAAAATATATCAAAACATCATTCTTTGTACCAGACTGACACAGATAAAAAAGTTTGGTGGATGATTGGGAAAACTGGGAGGAAACCAACACTTTTGCGTTTTGTTGGTAGAAGTGTGAACAGGAACAATCATTTTGGAGGCAATTTGGCAATATGTGTGAAAGTTTTAAACACACATTTGCTTTGTCCTAGAAATTCCATTTCTAGCATTCTTTTAACAGATGTACAAAGGGAAACACACAGAGATATTTACTGTACCGTGTTCATAATAACAAAAGACTGGAAACAAGCTAAATATCCATTAATAGAGAATTTGGTGGATGGGTTATGGTACCTCCATAAAGCTGACAAGAATAATAAGTCCTATCTATATGTACATTATGGAACCCTCTCTAAGATATATTCAATGAAAAAGGCAAGGAGGAGAACAAGGTGTGGAGTATGCCACACAAAATACGCATCTCCGTTTATGCTCACCAAGGAACAGTGTTGGTCTCTGGGGAAGGGAGCTGGGTGTCTCGGATAGGGATAAGAGGGAGCAAGTTTTTTCATTATACATGTTTTGGTATTGTTGAAAAACATTTCTTAACATGTTCAAGGATCATCTTTTCAAAGACGAAAATTTACAATGAAATATAGTACTGCATGAAACAAAAACCACAAGGGAGGATGTGATTTCCATTTCACTCATTGTCCAGCTTGTCACCTGCCTTGTTCCAATAGGAAGGAAAAGTGGGCTGTGCTGTAGGGTTGCACACAGAACTGAAGGATGGGGAGCCAGGGCTTGGGAGTTTGGTGATCTTTACCAGGGAAAAGATATCTTTCCAGATGGGCATTATTTTAAGATAGGAAACATGTAAATTCTCTCTCTCTCCTTTTAAAAAAAATTTTTTTTATGTTTATTTATTTTTGAGAGTGAGAGAGACAGAGCACAAGCAGGGGAGGGGCAGAGGGAAAGGGAGACAGAGAATCCAAAGCAGACTCCAAGCTCTGAGCTGTCAGCACAGAGCCCGACGTGGGGCTCGAACCCACAGACCACGAGATCATGACCTGACCCTAAGTCGGACGCTCAACCCACTGAGCCACCCAGGCACCCCCCTCTCTCTCCTTTTTTAATGTTCCATATATCAGAATTTATCTCCTTTCTTCTTTAAAAAAACACAAAAAGAATTAAAGTCCCTTTTGAAAAATTCCAATCTATTCCAGATGAACTTAGGAGAAAATGATTTTGCTCATGCCTAGGCAGAGTGGTGCAGCCATAGTGGGAACCAGAGAGACTCTGGGCCCAGGGGTTGGCAAGCACCGATAAGCCACTCCTTTCTCACCTCCCAGAGTGGTTCTTCACAAGCCTTCTTTGTGCACCCTTCACAAGGTGCTCTGTCTTCAAGGTGGCCAGTTTGATACTCTACAGGGGGCTTATGGAGGGTCTGAGCTAGGTTGAAGCAAGTGGATGGGGTAAGAGACATGGAGGAGACTTTAGTGTGGGATGTAGGGACTTTTGGGATTTTACAGAAAGGGGGAGGAGAAAGAGAAGAAGGCCCAAGTCGCTGAAGCCCAGAAAGCAAAAACAGTACAAAAACAAGGCTAGGAGGGTGCATTTTATAAGCAACACTGCAAAGAACATCTTTGTAGACTTCTTGGTGCACTTGTTCAATTCTTTCTTTAGGATAAAGTTGTAGGGGAAAAAAAAAAGAATAAAGTTGTAGAAGTGGACCATCTGGGTCAAAGTTTATGTGTATGTGAAATTTCAATTCACATCAACAAATTGCACTCCAGCAAGATTTTTATCAATCTCACCCAGGCAGTGTATGAGTTTCCCTCTGTCCCTACACCTTTTGTCAATCATTTCAGAGAGATTTTGAAGCAGAAGGATGAAAATTTGATGGAGTTAATATCAGACATTCACTCTTCTTCTCAATAAGAGACAAGGTCCTGGCCCGAGCTCAGAAGGAGGGGTTCAGGGGCAAGACTGGGGCTCAAGGAGAGTGGAGGAGGTGAGAAGGATCAAAGTGAGATGGCTCAGAGCAACTGTTGGGGGAAAAATTTTAATTTTTTTGTTTTTAATTTTTAATGTTCATTTTGTGTGTGTGTGTGAGATAGAGCATGAGCAGGGGAGGCGCAGAAAGTGAGGGAGACGCAGAATCTGAAGCAGGTTCCAGGCTCTGAGCTGTCAGCACAGAGCCCGTTGCGGGGCTCGATCCCATGAACCGTGAGATCATGACCTGAGCCGCAGTCGGACGCCTAACCGACTGAGCCACTCAGGTGCCCCTGTTTTTAATTTTAAAAAGAGAATTGGGTGGACAATTCAATTTAACTCTAAAAACATTAATTTAGTGTCTACTAGGTGTGCCAACTATAAGGCACGCAAAAATGAGTAGGGCTTGGGTCCCCATCCCAAGATGCTCCTGTCCGAGAGCAGGTATCGACCTGTTAGTCGAGAATCACAATGCAGCATGAAACTGGGCTGGTAGAAGCAAAGGTTGCAGATGTAACACCGAAGAAAGAGTAACCTCTCTATGAGGTGGAGCCATGCTCTGAGGGAACGCTTAGCAGGGAGGCCAGGTCTGAGTCCAAGTTTTAAGGGTGGGTGAAAATCCTTACTTAGATGCCTGCCACCTAGCATGTGCTCAATCCCCTCCATGTGTGTTGTAATTGAGGTAGGTTAGTTTAACCCTCTTCCAGCTCGTGAACGGTGAGGGAGGTTTTGAGCTGCTTCGTAGGGGGTTGGTAGGGGGGTGGTGATGGTAGTGGAAGGTGAGGCCCTGACTTCCCTCTCTTGAAGATTCAGGTGTCCTGGGACAAGGTGGGGCTGGGGGCAGTAATCTGGATGTGGAGAGATCACAGTATGGACCTCGGTACCGGAGGCCGTGGAAAGAATAGCCGTTGGTGGGCCCATGAGGAAAGACAGCCATGGGGTCCCTGGTGCTGGTGATGGCCAGTGCCCAGGGTTCTGGGGCCAGCGGTGTCCCTTACAGAGACCCTTTGCTGACATGGTCTTCATCTGGTCTGCGTGGGCTCTTCAGGCCAGGGGTTTACTGGCCTCTCTGTTCTCATTACCTTCCCTCCTTCTCCTCCCCTCGCTGTCTCAGAGGAATCTTCACTGTTTATTTTTGGGGAGTGTAGAGGAAGGGTGGAGAGGAGCCCTGCTCTCATTCAAGATGTTTCTCCTAAATAGTTTCATCTTGCCCAGGCTTCAAAGCTTGTATTTTTCCTTTTCTCCCTATCACATCCTTCCTTGAGGCAGAAGCGGTCCAGCCGCTTCATTGTGAATTGGGGTGAGGCAGCAGGGAATTCTTAGAGGAAAAGAATTGGTCATTATCTCTAGAATATTTCCTGCTGTGTTTTAGTAGGTGGTCCTGAGGCCACCACACACCTAGTAGCCCGGGATGCTACCTGCAAGTAAAGTAGTAAATGACAATTGCCTGGGGACCCATCTTGCAACCAAGACCTCCAAAGTGGCAATTTATATTAGCAAAATGAAAATAGACATCATGCTGTGTGGACTAAGCATGGCCTGGGTTCCACTGCAAGCTTTCGTTTTCCCAAGGAGCAGTGGCGGCCGTCGGTGGGAGACTCAGGCTTAGGACCCCACTGTGGTTACACGCCCCGGCCTCAGTGCCTTGGGTCTTGGTCACTTGGTTTTGCCTGCGCTGTCTGCCCACTTCAGGGAGGGATGAATCTGGGGGGAGTTGGTGTCATAAGAAGCAGGACCATGTCATCAGAGCATCATAGGGAAGGAGTGTCATGTTAGCCTGGGATCCCAGACCTCACCCATTTTGTCCAGTTGACATAGAGGAAACCCCATCCCCGGCCAAACTGCAACTTGTGTCAGCCTCGGTCCACCTGCTGACTTGTTTTCCTCCTTGGGCTGCTGTCCCTGAAGGGATTTCAGGGGAGAGGACAGTATGACCCACAGCTGGGGGAGGCACTCACAGGGCACGAGAGGAACTCACGGGAGGCAGAGCGCGAGGAGAGGGAGAATAAGGGCTGTGAAAAGCCGCTGAGCAGAGAGGGGGGCTGATGAAAATTACAAAGTCTGATAATCTTCCACCTTCACAACTCTTCATCTGAAGCATGAAATTTAATCAGATGTTTAAAGATCCTGAAGAAACAAATGAACAAACACAAGAGCAGAAAATGGCATCTGGGGGCAGGTGCAGCATCTGTATTATTATTACAGTGAAGACAGATATCGGAGCTGGCTGTGAGATTGGTTTTGGAAATCCTGTTATGTTGCTATGGGTAAACAAGCCCTGGGGAAAAATTGCTTTTCATTTCCTGAGATAGGAAGGGTAGGAACGGGGTGGGAGGAAGTGGTCATGAATCTCTGGAGACAGCCGTATCCGCGCCCTCATCAGCCAGGGAGAAGTCAGGTTGAAACCAGATGGCAAATATTTCAACACAAAGGACATCCGCCAGTGAGAGGGCATGTCCTGGGTCACGGGGTCCACCTGTCTGGTGCCAACATGCCGGTGGTCAGGGATGGCCACTGAGCTCCTACTGTGCGCTCAGTCTGTACTGTTGTGGCACACAACGTAGGTCGTTCACATTGTATTCCAAATGAATGCCATTTCCTGGAGCAGGTCCCAGTTATTATTGTTGTATGACAAATCGCCATAAAACTTAGCTTTTAGAAGCAACACTTTACGATTATTTTTCACGTTTTTGTGAGTTGGCTAAGGCTCCGTTGGGTGGTTCTCATTGGGGTTTCTCATATGGTTTCAGTCAGATGTCTCTGGCACTGTAGTGCGTCAGTGAGGCTGAGTGATCCAGATGGTTCACTCAGTTGACACTGTTGACAATGGCTGTCCACTTGGGGTTCAGCCAGGGGCCGTTGACTTACGCGTGGCTTCTCCATGTGACTTGGGTGTCTCATAGTTTGATGGCTACTGAGAGGGAGTGTCCGAAAAGCAAATGTTTGAGGGGCCCCAGCAGAATTTGCCAGGCTTCTTATGACCTCGTCTTGAAAGTTTAAGAATGTCATTTCCACTGTCAAGTCCAGGTTCAAGGGAAAGGAATTAGACTCCACCGTTGAATGTGAGGATGGCACGTGGGCACAGGGAGGTAAGGAATCGATGGTGGGATGTTTGGAGACAAGCTACTGCTCATACCACAGACGACCACTCAGAAGAGTCCTGTGCTTGGTTTAATTATCTGTCATCATCATTTTGAAATTTTTAGTGATTTGTAACAAGGAGCCCCTATTTTTATTTATTGCTTTATTGCTTTATTTATTTATTTATTTATTTTTGCACATATAAATCAATTTGCATTTTTAATTTTTTTTTAACATTTTATTTATTTTTGAGACAGGGAGAGACAGAGCATGAACAGGGGAGGGTCAGAGAGAGGGAGACACAGAATCTGAAACAGGCTCCAGGCTCTGAGCTGTCAGCACAGAGCCCGACGTGGGGCTCGAACTCATGGACGGCGAGATCATGACCTGAGCCGAAGTCGGCCGCTTAACCGACTGAGCCACACAGGCGCCCCCAATTTGCATTTTTATATACCAGCAAGGAACAATCCAAAAATAAAGTGAAGAAAAACAATTCTCTTCATAATAGCATCAAATAGAATAAAATACTTAAGAATAAACTTAACAAAAACCTTTTTTTAAATTTTCTTAAAATTTTTTTAAATGTTTATTTATTTTTGAGAGACAGAGAGAGAGAGAGAGAGAGAGAGAGCATGGATTGGGGAGGGGCAGAGAGAGAGGGAGACAGAATCTGAAGCAGGTTTCAGGCTCTGAGCTGTCAGCACAGAGCCCAACGCGGGGCTCAAACTCATGAACTGTTAGATCATGACCTGAGCCGAAGTTGGACGCTTAATCGACTGAGCCACCCAGGCGCCCCTAATTTTCTTTTTTTTAAGTTTTTTTTCAATTTATTTATTTTGAGAGACACAGAGAGAGATTGAGAGAGAGAGAGAGAGAGAGAGAGAGAGATTGAGCAGGGGAGAGGCAGATTGACAATCCCAAACAGGTTCTATGCTATCTGTCAGTGTGGAGCCTGATGCAGGGCTTGACGCAGGAACTGAGAATATGACCTGAGCCGAAACCGAGTTGGACACTCAATAGACTGAGCCATCCAGGCACCCTAGGAGCCTCCTATTTTCATTTTGCAGCAGGCCTTGCAAATTAGGTAGCTGGTCCGTCTAGGACCCGTTGTGAAGTATTTGTGCCCTGTGGTGAGGGGTGGGGCTTGTGCTGGGCTCTGTGCCTATGGAGAACTTAGAAGTGGGGACACAAGACTTATGGAAAACACTGAAGCTAGTAAATGACAATGTCTCAGCAGAAGTTAGGCTGTGATTGCCAAGGAGGGCCAAGGTGGGGTGGAGAGGATCCTTCCATTTTGCATGTTGACTTGGGCTCTTGCTCAGACTCTCAACCCATGTTGGGCAAAGCCTTCCTTCTCTCCCTGGAATTTTAGAAATGTCCTCTTACTCTCCCCACCCTACCTCTTCTCTTACCCTGATTCTTAGAACCTTTGTGCTGAAGGTCTTGTAGGGAGGGGCTATCCACATGAGGACTGGTTCCTACGGTGGGGGTAGAGGGGAAGGGGAGACTCAGAGGCACATGAGCCTAATGCCCAGCTCAGGCTGAAGATCTTGAATGAGTCACTGGAAGATGCCTGAAGGTAGCTGGGCCAAATGTGGTCAGGGTTTCTGGGAGGAGATGGAGGGTTAGGGGGAGGGGGCTCACTGGTCTCCCTTAGGAAGCATGCTGAGTTCTCTGGTGCCCTGGACAATGCCTCCCTCAGTCAGATGCCTCACTATTTGGCAAGGCACAGGGCATGCCTTTTTTCCAGGGTAGGAAATGGCTCAAAGCACCCCCCTAGTGCATAGACTGAGCCCAGCCCCTAATTAGAGCACAAAGCCAGACAGCCCCTGAGGGAGGGCACCACCTCTTTACAAACAATGCCCAGTTTCCTTCAGGGATATTTTCCTGCTGTGATGAATGTGCAAAATAACCTTTTGTTTGTGCATGTTAACAGGGCATCAGAAGCCGATGACCCATTTCTATCTTTGTGAGGCTGAGAGGTCTAAGGATGGGGCTGCTTCTTGGGAAGGTGGTGATAGTATTTCCCCAAAACAGAGACACTTACAGCTGGCCCATCCAAGGCCTAGTGGGCCATTGTTCTTGGCTGGTGCTAGTCAATTGCCTGTTCACTCTCAGATTGGTTCCTTGACCTTGGTGGGCCGTTCCGTAAGAACTGCATTTCCCAGTCTCTTTGCCTTTTGGCTTCCAGGTAAGTCCATTCAATGAGGGGGGCAGCGTGGCCTGGCAGAAGATTAGAAGATGGTAGGAGGGGGAAAGGTGGGGTATTTCTTTCTGCTTCCTTTGGTGTCTTTGGCAGAATGTAAATCAATCTTTGCATGGCTCCAGCTCACATCAATGACCCCTCTTTCTGTGGTTGCAGTTCCCTCCGGACAGCCTTGGCTTTGACCCTGGTAACCCCACTTTCTCACTTTGCTTTCTCCCTCTGGCCCCAGAGCAGAAGTGGGTTCTTGCTGTTGCTCCTGTCTGGATTGTCTTATCATTCCTATGTGGCTTCTTAGCTCTTTATCCCCAGTGTAACCTCTTTTCTCTATTACGTTTCCTCTGACTGATATCACTGGTCATCTGCCTTTTATGTACCCGGGAAGTCCCAGAGGTGAGGAAGGGTCCTGTGACCTGGCTCCGGGTGGAGTCTACAGAGCTTAGCTCCAGGTGGAACCAAATGTTATGCCTACAGGCAACTGTATTCTAAACCTGAGAGCAAACTGAGAAGGCAGTTGGCCTGCTCTCACCGAGTTCAGGTCACTAGCACTCCTTGGACCACCTTGCTAAGGAAGAAGAGGCCCAGCCATGGCAGGTAAAGGGATAGTATGGCTGGTGTACACAGAGGCTGGGGTGGGGGTGGGGATGTTCTAGTGACTGCTTTCTGCCCTCATGAGGTCCTCTGATGGGGTGCTCACTTTCATTGCTTGTGCTTTTATGCTTTGGAAGCTAGCAACTAAGGGTATGTGTGTGGGTTGAGAAGCAGTATGAATATGTGTGTGTGTGTGTGTGTGTGTGTGTGTGTAAGGCTTAGGGGCTAATGTGGATGTGCAGTGTGAATTATACTGGCTTGCAAAGATGAATATGGATTAGGTTCCCATATCTGCAAGGATTATGGGTCTAGCGTAGGTGAACCTCAAGCGTGGCTCCCAAGGTCACTTGGTCTCCAAGACCAAGTCTTAAGCATCATTGGTAAGACATGGGTCCAGAACAGAGTTTATGAAACTGTTGTTAGCTGGGCCTAAGAAAGAGACACATGGGAGCCGAACCCAAGGCAGGGGTTATGGGGACCTTCACCTTCCTTCCTTTGTTGGGGTCTAGCTTCCTCCAGATGTATTTACCACTGCAGGTCCCTCCACTGGGCCTACAGCAGAGGCCTATGGCCAAGTCACTTGCCAGATGGCAGTCAGGGGAGCTGTTAGTCCCTGATGGGCTGGGCTTTTCATTAAAAAAAACCTGACCCTATCTATTTTGGTTCTTCCTTATCAGCAAGTAGGATCTGGGGGAGAAAAAATAGGCAAAGGGGTAAGAATCAGGAAAACCGGTGTAGTACCTGGACAGAGGAAGAGAGAGAGAGAGACATTACACCATGATGACCTTCAGCTTCTCTCTCCTGCACCTTCACCATGGGAACAGCACAGTCTCAGGCCTGCCCTGATTGCTTTGCTGATTAGCCCGGCCTGGGCCCAGGGGTCAGGAGTCAGGCTAGACCACCGTAGAACCTACTCCGCAGTCTTTCTCCCCTTCTCCAGGCTGGAGGCCAAGTTCTAACAATGCCACTCCCTTCCCCCACCCCCGGCCCACCTTTTTTTTCTCTCAGCCCGCAGCCTTGTCTTGCTAATCTGTCCATCCTTCTAGGCCCAGGGCCCTGCTTTGTTCACTCTGGCCTCTTCCCTCACTAAAATCAGCCTTTGGTGGGTCCTGGAATCTGCTGACAGACCTTCCTGATGCTGCGTGCCTGCTTAGATTTTGGAACACCCCTCTGGAATTGCCCATTGCTGTGGCCCATCTGCTGGTAGGGACACCCTGTTACCAAATGCTGGAAGATCTGCCATCCCCTCCCCAGCCGCTGACTGGTGCTGAGCGGCCACCTGTTGTCTGTTTCCACACCCTTGCACACTGCATTCTGCCTGTCACTCTGGACGTCTGCCCAGCAGCTGCAGCTGAGGCTGTCCTGCCAGCACCTTCCCCAGCCCGATGGGTGGTCCTGTCCAGTCCTGGCCCTCCCAGTCTGCCTCATCTGCTACATGCACTGAGCCACATCTGGCTGAATATATTGCTGGAGTAGCCTGGATGGGCCTGGATACACTGACCCCCGGAAAGGTGGGCATTGTCCCTCAGGACCTCTTGGAGAGGGTCAGGTCTGGAACCCGATAGCACAAGACAATAATGATGATAACCGCTGATGTTTACTGAGGACTTACGAAGTGACAGGCTCAATGATTTACCAACTTTATGAATGCCTCACAACTACCCTGTAAAATAAGTATTATTATATTCCCTTTTCACAATGAAGAAACCAATGCTACATGATATAGATGATTCCATGTTAAGGTCCCACAGGGCATGATTTATGGAGCTAGGATTATGCACTTCTGCTTTTTGGTCCTGCTTTCTGGGCACGAGGAAGACAGAAGAAGAAGAGAAGGTGTTTTCAGCCTTTAGGTTACTAAGGCCCAAGAAAGCAGAAGGGAGGAGGATAGACTGGACAGGTCTATCCGTAGGACAGGATGGACAAATGAGTAGACTCTCCTTCCTTGTCCAGATAACCATGGCACAAGCTGATGTGGGATCAGGAACTTTCCTTCAAAGGGTAGAGATTGTGGGTAATTGCTTGCCACGTCTTTGGAAGACTTTGGCCCCCAGTGGGAAAAACCCATATTTGCGCTGGCTTCTGCCACCAGTTTCTTGTATTGGGAACACAAGATCCCATGAGTCCTACTGGACTCTGCAAACTGTGGTGATTGACAACAGGGTTACAGCTGCAAAATGGATCAGGCTTTGTGGGGTCCCCAGGTTAGTCTTGGGGTCCTACCATCATCACAATTGCCCAAAGTGTGATTTTCAGATAGTCCAACTCATTCAAAAGGAAATTCTGCCTTTTGGTTTTGCCAAAGAGGGAGATGTTTCAAAGGGGACTCTGTGGTGAGGAGTCCCATTCTGAGGGTGCCGTGAGGGCCAGTGGAGCCCAGGCATGATCTGAGTGACACAGGTGAGCCTCACATGGTGGGGCCACGTGTGCCACTGCCTCTGCTCTGGAACCTGCAGGGTCCTCCATGCCTGGAATAGTCTGGATCTGCTGACTTGGCAAAATGGAGGTGGGGCTTGGTCCACATCTGGAGGGGAGAGGGAAGGAGCCCCCAGTTATTGGGCTGTAGAGGGGCTTGCCAGCTTTGCCCACAGCCCTGGGCTCCCCTTTCTTTCCCCTCAACCACAAGAACAGTGTAATTCTCCTCACGTTAAAAGTAAACATCTGGCAGCATCTGCAGCGCTCAAAATAAATCAAGAACGAATAGGAGGCGTTTGCAACCACAACAGGTCCTGGATAGGGAAGGAAGGGATGGTTCACTATGTAAAAGCCAGAGCTGGCTATTTACGGAGATTCAACTCATTTGTTTCTTGACCGGTGGTTAATGAGTTGATCAGTCAGTGCACAAGCTCCTAGAAGGTCCTGCTGGTGTAGTTTGTTTGCTGTGGCTCCCAAGGCAGCAAGGACATCACATTAACCTCGTGAGGCCAGATGGTCCATGGTGTAGTAAAGGCTGGGAATGATGGTTTCCTGAAGTGTTAGCTGCCCCTTGCTGCAAGTCCAGGGTCAAATATCCGAGGACCTGTGAATAGTGGGAAAATAGTGGCGCAACCCTGTGGGGTCACTGCAGGAAACAGGGCTATTTTGCAGAAATGGAGCTCGCCCGGGCCCCTTTATGAGCGGTCAGAAGCAGATGCCAGTGTGGAAGCAGGTAGGACCCCTCCATGGTCAGCTGTGGTGCCAAGAGGAGCTCCCAGGATTGAGAGGGAGGGGGAAGCAGAGGGAGCGGAGACAGAGCGGAAGAGGGGGCTACATCTTGGGTCAACCCTCTGAAGCCGGTAACTGGTGTTGGGGCAGCGGTATTGGAAGAAACAGCAATAAACACACTGACTGCTCGAGTCTGATCGACAAGCTGGAAACAGCCTGGGCCTGGCTGGCACCATCTGACAGCTGTGAGGGGCTCAGGGATGAAATCGGGCATCAAATCCACTCCTCACGGCACACTGAGTGCAAGTGACAGACGGAAAAACAGATTAATATTAAAAATGTCACCAGCTTTCACGGTTGGGCGAGAGAAACGCTTCCAACTAGGGACAGATTTGCAAGACTTCATAATCCTGAGGACTAATATCCTTCATCACCCTCATCAAACAGCCAGAAGTGGTGCAGGGCTCACTGAAGAAGAAAGGGTGAGCGGGAGAACATGGGGAAGGTTGGGATGCCTAAATGCTCGGAAATCAGGCAGTTGGCTATAACTTCAGAAATGGGTTTTATACTGGAGGTCACAAACTGGCTGGCTGAATCCAGCTTGTAGACATGAACTAGGTGGCCCACAAATGTCTTTATTTTTGAGTTTGAACTAGAGGCCAAAATACACAAATCACGAGAATCACACACACACACACACACACACACACACACACACACACAATTCTGATTCTCTTGAAATACCTATGGGCTCAGGCCTGAGTTCTCCAGATGGCATCAGGCACCACAGGCCTCCTTCCTGCTGGCTTCTACAGTCATTTGTGATTCTAACTCCTGTATTAAGCCATCAAGTACTTTTTATGGATCAGGGGGTTAGCAGGGCTGACTTTCTGAAAGTCCAAGTTAAATGAAGCTTATATAACAAAATGGGAGAGAGATTTTGGTCTTCCTTTAGGTGACAAGATCGAGCTACTCCTTTAATTGATTGAAACAATCATCTAATCAAAATCATTTTTTATTAAACAACAACATGCAAGAGAAGTTTATTAAAAAAATGCTGTTTAGTTTGTCACCCTTACAAAATTTTTAGCTGTGTGTATTTCTTCCAGTCTTTTCACATGATTTTTTACACAGTTGCATACGTGGGTTAGCATCCTGCTTTTCGCACTGAACACTGTAATGTACATATTTTATCACATTGCTATATAATCCTCATTTTTTGTTATTCTACATAATGTTTCAAGGAACATCTGCATGTATTTGGGTCTTTTTTTTTTTGTATTTTGAAGTATTTGCTCAGAATATATTTTCAGAAGTAGCATGAGTGGGTTATATAATAACTTGCATATTAAAGAGTTAACCTGTAAATTCCTATCCCCAAAGTACCCTGTATAAATCTCTTCATCTCAGCAAATTGTTGGAGAGGCTGTAGGAAAAAAAAAGTCATTTCAGCATATGTGATAGGATTGTGGGTAATTAAAAAAAAAAATTCAGCATGTGAAGTCCATTCCGGGAATAGCACTATCTTGAGACCCAAGTCAAATAGTACTAAATGTACTAAGCAGAGGCCTATGTTTAAAGAAGAAACTCATTTGCTCTTAATAACTGCAAAATTCCGCATAGCTCAATGAGGGAGTCAGAATACTCCACAGAGAGAGCATCAAAGTCTGGTTCAAAAAGATATGGGAGGCCAAGATACAAGACCAACTGTCTTTCCCCATTAAAGCATCTTTGTGCCCTAAGTACAATAGTCATTTCTTAGAACAAGGGCTGCTTTTAAAATTTTTTATTGATGGGAGAAAAAAAATGACTAAACAAGACCAGAGCATTTAAAGGTATTTTATACCCTATAAACAACCTAAAGAGGGGCGTAAACAAGGTGATATGTCATAAAATGAAATGTGATACAGATAATCTTACCACTATCTTCTGTATGGGTTCAGATGACTAACAGTGCCCGAAATCTCCAAGTAATGGAAAGGAAGCACACTGTGTATTTTATTTTCATTTTGCCTACACATCTTTCCCCAAATAAATGAGGGGATTGACGTTATGGGAGGGGAGGACAAAATGAGAGCCTTCTCTAGAGATGGACCTCCTTGCCGAAAAACCGAAGGGTGCCAGAGGGGCTTCTGGGAAATGGCCCACAAGTTTTGTTTCCACGCCGGGCATGTCGGCAGCACCTCTCAGGGCAGGATTACAGAGCACTTGGGCGAACTCCACCTCCTGTGGGAAGGCAGCCTGACTTTGGTGAGGAGAAATCATGCCTCCCTAATCTACTAGAGCTCTTTGAAGGGCCAAATAAGTGTATGGATAAGGAGGGAAACAGTAGACACACTCTATTTACACTTTTAAGGAGCTTCTGACAGGCTCCATACCAAAGCCTGTTGAGTCGCCATGGGAATGGGGGGAATGTCTGGTGACAATAGGGAACCGGCTTAGAGATAAGAAATACGGAGTAAGGATAAATAG
Source organism: Panthera tigris (assembly GCF_018350195.1). NCBI lineage: Eukaryota > Metazoa > Chordata > Mammalia > Carnivora > Felidae > Panthera > Panthera tigris. Next base: position 105,063,945 of record NC_056662.1, read on the forward strand.
GCCTTTCTTTGGATGGAAACGTGTTGACAGTGAGGCTCCTGGTGGGGAATTGAGGCTCCTGAGGGAGATGAGGTTAACTTGGCTCTTAGTGATTTGAGACGTGACCATCAGCCCTCTGCTTTCACAAGCGACTTGTGGAAATTGGCTTCATTGCCCTGTAGTCACAGCTCGTATATTACCGTGGTGTATTTGTGACATCTCTCGTGATGTTTTGGTGACACCTCTAGTGACACTGTGGGCCCTGAAGGGCAGGGGCATGTCTGATATTTCAGTATTCACTATGATGATTAGCACTTAAATATTCTGTGGCTTGAGCAGTTGAGAGAGGAGTGAGAGTGTACATTGAAATTGCCTGGCTCACCAATGATGCTGAGTTCTTCCATGTGGGGAGATGTCAACCAAAAACTGTAAGCTGCAGGGAGACACGGGACACTCGTGCGTAGTCTGATGTTCACCGTGGGCAAGGGTTGGTCGGGTAAAGCATTAAGTGAGCAATAATTCAAATTGCACTCTGTTTTTACTCTAAATGGCACAGACAGTCCATGTAAATGTGTGTTGAATTATACATCAGTTTAGAGAATAATAGTAAAAATTGTGCTTTTGAGGATGACAGATTTAAAGCTCTCAGTGACAGCCCAAGAAAGGGTTTTGGGTCGCTACAATCCAGGGCTTCTTAACCTAGTTTTCATCATTGCCCTCTCCCTTGCCAAGTACTCTTGTGGATACTTAAAAAAATTTTTTTTTAATGTTTATTTTTGAGAGAAAGACAAGAAGAGACAGAGCATGAGTGGGGGAGGGGCAGAGAGGGAGAGATGGAGACACAGAATCCAAAGCAGGCGCCAGGCTCTGGCTGTCAGCACAGAGCCTGTTGTGAGGCTCGAACTCACGAACCGTGAGATCATGACCTAAGCTGAAGTCAGATGCTTAACCCACTGAGCCACCCAGGTGCTCCTCTTTATGGATACTTTTATCCTAATTGCACCACCCCCATGGGATTTTAATAGCATAGTGTCTATCTGGGAGGGCCACCAGTCACTGGGATATCTGAGATTTTTTTCATGTTCCAAGAGCCAGGTCTTGTCTCCTTGGGGATGATCACAGCCCTCAGGACAATGCATGCTCTCGAGGACTCCCTGACAATTACAGACCTCACACCAAGGTCCCTCTGGCTTCAGGTGGGTTTGACCGATGGAGAGCATCACAGGAGGTGGGGATTTAGAGGGGGCGGGGAGGAGGGTAACAAGAGCGTACCTGGTCTTCTGGCTCCCTCCTTGTGAGGTCACCCTGCCTGGCCATGTCCTTTGGTCACTTGACTCCTTCCAGGTTCTCCTCTGAGGTCTGGTAGCAGATTATACTCCCTTCCCTTGGGTAGAGTTGGTAACACCTCTACTGCTATTAGCCCCAGCTTACAGCCCTATCCCTTAGGGTTCCCCTGTACCCACACATTTGTCAATATATCTTATGTTCAGTGTGTTCTCCATTTCCTGTTGGGACCCTGAATGATAGAGGGGGGAGGTCTTGTCACTACATCTCAGGAGAAACACTCTGGAGCTGAAAGGAGACCAGCAGAGGGTAGGTGAGTGATTGGGGGTGAGGGACTACATAGGATGGGGGAGAAGGACAAGGGATCACAGTCTTAAAAAAGGAGGCTGAGATGGGTCTTGTTCTGATTTATGGAATGGGGTGGGAGAATGAACTCCTTGTACATGGTCGTTAAGGATCCTCTAGAACTTAAGAGGTAATTTTCAGAAATATCGTGGTCTGTCCCCTTCACATAGATGGGACTTAGGTAGCATTTTCTCCACCTGATGGTGCAGTATTGGCCTGGATTCACAAAGAAGTGAACAGGGGAAATAAAAGTCCCTGTGACCGACCACAAAGGGGTCCTTAAAAAAGGTCAGGTTCTTTGGGGGCATCCTCACCCTTTGGGGATGAGCCAGAGAGGCAGGCCTGGTCTCCTTAAGTTGCCTTTTGGGTTTTCTGTCAAAGGCAGTCGTGGGTCTGGGAACCCTTCCCAGTGGAAGTGCAGGTCTGAGTGCATCAATGATCTGGGTTCAGGGGGACGCTGTGCTCCCCCGTGAGACAGAGGGTGGAGGGGAAAGAATACGGGCTTTCGGAGGCTTGCATCCTGGGTCTTCATCTGGGCCACCACCCGTTTCAGAGTTGCCATGGGGATTAAATGAGAAAGCGCATATAAGGCAGCCTGGCCCTCTTCCTAGCGGACTGAATAGTCTCATGCTCTGAGCCTACCAAGTCTTTTGCTGGCTCTGCCCCTTGGAACAGAGAGCAACCAGGCTTTACATGCTTTGGGCTCCAGAAGCCAAAGAGTGAAAGCAAGAAGCCGTTGTCATGGATGGCGGGCGGGTGGGCACATTATCCTGAGGCCTCCTAATCCCATTTTCTGCTTTCATGTTAATCCTTTTCCTCCTGTCTGCCACACACTCAACTCCCAGGGCACTGACCCGGAGAGCCCGGCTCCACCTCCTCCAGGCGATGGCAGGGTTCCCTGTTGGGGGTGCTGGAGGTGGGGTGTGGGGAGAGTCTGGCTGTGCCTTGGTCCTCCCCTGTCCACCTGGATACTCTTCCAGGCCAGGTCACTGATGAATGTCGAGGGCTCAGCTCGCTCAGAGCAGTGACAGGTCAGTTAGTATTTCCTAAACACTTAACTGCTGACACTGGCTAAGACCCTCACTTGCATAATTTCATTCAGTCCCTATAACACTCCTGTGAAGCAGATATTATTGATCTGAAATTTGTAGGTGAGGAGATGGGAGGCTCAGGGAGTTGTCACAGCCCAGATCACACAAAGAGCAAAACACAGGACTGGCCAACATTCCTCCAGAGCCTCTCGGGGGACCAGTGGCAACATGACCCCTCTCATGTTGCTTCCTACTTCCCCAGCCCTGGAAAGGACTCACCTCTGGCTTCCCTCCTCTGGGACTGCCACCTGCAGCTTTGGTTGGGTGAATGTATTTCTTCCGTGCATGAGGCCTGAGTATCTTTGGCCGCGCAGCGGAGTGGAAAGAACATAGACTTTGGGGAGAGGGGGTGTGGTTCTGGCTTCCACAGGAAGGGGACAAGATGTACCCAGGAACTGAACGTTTTCCAGGGAGACAGGTGGCTACATGTGAGTGGCCATCTGTGGGGGAGGGATGATTTTGCCTCAGGCTTTTTACTCCCTGTCCTCTTCCTTTCAGGGCACTCTATCACCTCTCCATTCCCAGCTGCAAATGCCCTTTTCTCTGCTCTGCAGGACTGAGCCTGGCCATTTTTGCCCCAGATATCTAGGTTCTGAGGCAAGGCTCGCTCACTGGGGAAGAAGCAATCCACCCTCCCCTCAGCCGCCTGTGCCCCACTCTTTCTAAAACAGTTTAATGTGCTCTGGACCTCCAACTGGAATGATAATCGTACCCTGCTGAGGATAGGCCTGCCCCTCTCCCCCAGCCACCTCTAGAAACTTCTAGAGTCTAGAAGACAGTTCTTGGTTCATCTTCAGCCTGCTCTTTTTCACTGAGCCACACAGTTCCCTGTGGGCCTCTCTGCTGACTGTAATCAAGGTCTTTGCTTCTCTCTGGACTGCACAGAACCTGCAGATTTTCCTGTCCCAGCCCCATGACACCTGCTTGGTCCCAGCTTAGCGACGTGGTTCCTTCTGTCCTCAGAGCTCTATGCACTGGTTGGCAGCTGGAGAATAACAGAGAAAGTGTAAATCTAACACTGGATGGCAGGGGCAGGCTAGATGTGTTGTAGCACATGAGTTCCGTTGAGGAAAGGGGTGTGGAGACTGAGAAAAGCTGAGGTCCTTCGTGGAAGGGTAGGGCCTGAGGGCGGCAAGCACGGCTGGGACCTGTCTTGGTTGAGACATGGTGTGAGATACTGTGGTGGCTCTGACCCTCCCCGCAATCACCAAGTCCAGGTAGACAGAGGCAAGATGTGGCCCATGTGGCTTAGGCATGGTGGTAGTGAGGTGCAACCCTGAGGGTCTATGCAACATCCACGGTTAGGATTCTAGAACTAACACAGACTCCTCAATCCCCTAGAACTATACAGGGACGTCTTGTACCTGAGAACTTACAACAATGACATCTGTTGAAGAGAAATTGGGTTCTGAGTTAAAGTTTGGTCATTCTTTTCAAAACCCTCAAAGGTTTGTGTGCTTTGAAAATATTCTAGAAGGAGAACGGTGTGTAGGAGGGAAGGTGCAGGATTTCAAGTTAGAAAATACGTATCTGTGCTGGGCTCCCTGTGGCCTCCGTGTGATCTTGAACACTTAGGTCCTCATTTTCTGGGCTTCCACACGCTTGAGTCTTCCCCTCCTAGACCCTCCGGCCTAAAACCCAGGAAGAAGGGGCTAGTCTTTCCATAGACTTTCCTTTCTTCCCACTTTCCATATATTTCATGCTTGGGAAAAGGCTCTGAAAAAAAAATTGCCCATTAGCTTGCGGTGGGCGGTGGGGACGATGATGAGGCCAAACCTTGTATGGGGCAAAGGTGACCTGACGGCAGGTTGCTTGGGAGTCCCCTGACGTGGCTGACATCACGCCATTAGGACATCAGTCCTCTGGGTAAAAGGTTTGCATGGAAGAAGCCGGTGTGTATTAAAGCGTGAAGCTCCCTGTAGGAAGAAGTCCTTCATGTCTTTTGTCCGGACATGGATATGGAGGGCCAAGGAGGGAGGTGGGCACCATGGGAGAGGGACCTGAAAACACGTTTTGCCAACTGCAGTGTTTGCCACAAAGATTTCACTCCTCCAGAGGTCATCCCCCATGACCTCCTGCCCCCATTTCCCCCAAACACCAAAGACGTTAAGTGAGAATGAGTAAGTCAACCCAAGAAACTGTGGCTTGGGAAGAATCCTTGCCAGGAAACGTCATTTATTAATTGACTGATTTTTTTCCTTTTTCTTTCTTCTTTTTTCTTTTTTTTTTTTTACAAAAATAAACATTTTAACGAACAAGAAATACAAAAGCTTCTGGATATACAAACTCCAGGAGGGGGGAGAGGCTGGTTTTGGCTGCTTGGCGGCTTTCACTGAAAGCAAATGAGGCAGAAAGGCCCCGGCCCCACCCCCACCCCAGGTCCTGGCTCAAACCGCAACCTGCTCCTTGACCCCACGTCTTGGCTCATACCATGTGTGTGCTCCTCTGTTCCCGCCTCTGCGCTGGCCTGCGGGTGCCCCCGGTTGAGTGGCCGGAGGCGGCCTCCCCAGGTACGGAGTTTCCCACATCCCAGAGCATCGCCATCCGGAGCTCGGCTGAGAGAACACCCCGTGACCGATTGTCCCACGCAGCCCCTGCCAGATTGTGGCGGGCAGCAGCAGCAGCAGCAGCAGCAGCAGGGGCTCTGGCTACATTCTCACACCATGAACACAGTGATGGGGCTGCCCACAGAACTGTCCCAGTGAGGGGCAGAGGCCCCCGCGGGGACACCAGCCTGAGCCTCGCTGGCAACTCAGAGGGTTGCAGAGCCAGTCAGCCCCCCGTGATTCCTGGCCTGGGGCCAGCAGTCCCATACCTAGACCGGTAAACTCACATTTTAACATTTGGCATTATTGCACGTTGTCCTGGTCGCCTCACTGGGGGGTGTCAGCCTCATCTGCAGGGCTTTGCAGGTGACATATGAAAGTCACTCCCTCCCTCCACAGGCGAGCCCAGCTGGCGGGGCTGCTCTGCCGCCAGCTGGGCCCTCAGGTCAGCGAGGCCCTCACATATGTGGTCTTGTTGGGATCGGGGACCATGTGGCTCCATCCTGTCTTGAAAAATACCAGCTGCCGACCTGGGGGCAGAGGTGAGACGTAACAGGACTGTTTCTCTCCCTGGAGGCGGGGCCAGTCTCCCTAATGTGACTGCCCAGAGGACACATATACTTGTCCCTCATCATCTCTGCCTTCTTGTCTTCTCATCAAACCTGGCTTCTGATGGGGGACTGCTACCTGTCAGTTTCTTCCAGGGAGCTCCAGTCACCTCCCTCCGGGTGTCCTTTCCCACTGGCTCACCTGTCCAGGTGGTCTGGTTGGTGACCACAAAGGCCTGGCACTGGGCATGGCTCTCACAGACGTCCACGGCCTCAGCCACGTTGAACACTGAAAGGAGGCAGCTTCCATGGTGGTAGGAGGGCCAGCAGCGGTAGTCTTCCTGGGGGATGGTGCTGCCTGGGAGGCGCTGGTACTCTGTGGGTTGGGGACGGAGCTCAGATGAGAACTCTGTGTCTCTAGGCATGAGGGCACTGGGGCCACTTTATGAACAGGGCTAAGACTCATTTCCTAACGGAAAGCTGAAAGCTGAAATCTAGCCCTAGTGTGGAGATGATGAAGGCAGCTACCACTGGGGGACTGGGCTGACCACCCAGTAAAGGCAAAGGTGAGATTCAGTTTCTGGGAGATACACAGCTCCCAAATCTAAGAGTGCGCAGTGGGTTCAGACAGCACATGATGGCGGGCACATCGTGGGATAAACACACACAGAGCTGGAGATCAGGACATTTTAGACATTTAGAGCAGAGCTTCTCAAACTTCAGTGTGCCTGTGAATCTCCAGTGAATCTGGTTAAAGTGCAGATCCTGACCGAGAAGGTCTGGAGCGAGGCTTAGGATTGGACACTTCTAACCAGCTTCTGGTGCTGCTGGTCTGCAGATGGCACTTTGGAATAGTGAGAGTTTAGAGCACCCCTTGGTCCTACTTCCTCCTGGCTTTGGGCAGAGAGGTTAGGCAAGCTCCTGAGGGAGGGGACAGTTAGAGGTTTCTGAGCTTAAGGGGAGGTTTCTGAGCTTAAGGGGAATGCAAATGAACGTGGAACACAGCAATGACAACTTCAGTGTCTGGGAGGGGGCTGGAGGAAAAATCTTTCCATTAGCGGAAAGAGCCCCCAAATGCTCTGAGAGCTCCTCAATCAGGAAGATGCTTAGTTGCAGGCCGCCTGTTCACCTGAGTCCTTTCGGCTGCTAGGGGAGCCTCAGCTCTGCACTGATAATGCAGAGGCCCTGGGCCTCTGGTCACCCCGCCCTCCTGCCTCCTTCTTCTCCCAGGGACTAGACCAAAGTCCAGGGCTGGCTGTGATTTATAGCCCCATAAACGGCGTCCTCAGGGACAGAGCCAGCCATTGTTCACCTCGTTAAACTTTATTTACAGGGCTAACGAGGGCTCCCCCACCCCTAAGACTGGCCAGAGCTCCTTGAATACAGAGGCTGCCCACTCCTGGCCCCCCTGCCAACCATGATAAACCCCAGGGCCTCAGCGGAGGGACTATAGCAGTGGCTAGAATTCTCCGCCCGGAATTCTTGGGCTTCTTGACTCGTTTTGCTAAGGAGCCCCAACCACCTCCAGCCACCTTTCTCACCCCCAGAAGGGTAGAGGAAGGAAAGAGAAGCAAACATATATTGTATTCCAGCTGTGTTATAGGAACCAAGGTTAATTGCTTGCACACACTTCCCCTGGCATTTATTCCCCAGAAGTAGTTTGTGAGGCACGTAATAAACCCAATTCACAGATGAGCAAAGTGGGCTCGAGGTGAAGGTAATCTGCTCAAAGTCACACAGTCAGTACATAGTGGGGTCTGGAGCCACCCGGAGAAGGGGTATCAGGGCCCACCTCCCCAGGTCAAGGCAGAATGACCACTCAGCCAGAGAGGACACCTCCAAGTAAAGGCTAAACAGTCAGTGGTCTCCCCAAGTGTGCCTTAGAAGGATGAGCCGCTTAGCCCAGTGAGGGCGACCACTCACCCTCCCACCTGTTCCCCACCTCCCCAGCCCCTGGGGCCCTGTTGGAGCCACTCACCCGCTCTGCCACCTGCCGTGGCATTCTGCAGGTACTGCCCGCTCTGGTACAGGTGTAGCACTTTCTCCAGCTGGGCCAGAGTCTCGTCTACTCCCCAGGTGAGCTCTCCTGCAGAGTGCAGTGTGGCTATGAGAGGGTACATGGGCTTCCACTCCTCCCTGAGGTGGCAACCAGCTGCCTTTCCCTCTCTCCCTCTGAAGCCTGGGCCCACATGACCAGCGTACTGGAAGGGGGTTTGATACAGAATGCCACTTTGGGAAACGATGGTTTCTGGACTATGTGCTGTCCTGGGTCATTCTTGTCTCCATGCCTGCTGGGGGAGGGGCAGGGTGATGGGACGCGGAAGGGCCCTGGAGAGCTCACCTGTGGCATTGACAATGCTGTCCAGCAGAGGTCGTAGTGAGGGTGGGGCACTGTGGGGCAGGAGGTATGTGAAGAAAAACCTGGGACGGAGAGAAACCAGGGGCTCAGTGGTCCAGCCTTGGAGGACGCATCTTTCCTCTGCCCCAACTTGGGACAGAACCCTAATCGGGCCGGGGAGCCTGATCCCTCAGGCCTAGGCATAACCCCAGAGTGTACCAAGGAGTCTGCTCGGACTCAGGGTAGGGATCTGGGCATATGCTAAGGCCGAAACTTGACTTTACATGAAACTGAAAGCTGAGGTCTGTTTCCCTCATCCATCCCCAGGACTTCCCCACCACCCAGTCCCATCTTACCCCGTGAGCTGATCGTTGTCAGAGCAGCCCCCTGGCTGGGGCCCAGTGAGGAGCTTCCAGAGGTGAAGGACCAGGGGAGAAAGGGGGAACACCGATCCCACCAGCCCTAGACTCCACTGTGACACTATTTTAAGAAGTCTCCAGCTGCCACCCCCCAACCCAGATTCTCCTTGGAGCTATTTTTAGCATCATCATCAGGAGCCTGAATGTTCCCTTCTTGAGTGGGTGGGTGGAAGACTTTCTCTGCCGCTGCTGCTCTGTGGGTCAAGGCTGAGCCTCCCTGCCCTGGCTGGCCTCCTGGAGCCCACGCTGGCTCTCCCCTTGCCACGCCCTCCGGGGCCCACTCTCCCTCCCTGGCCTTCCTGAGTGGGAAGTGGAGGTCACCTGTAGGCATTGTAGAGGTTGCGCTTCTCATTCATGCCCTCACACCAGCCCTGGGCTGAGCAGGGCAGGGTGAAGTTCCTGGCTGGAAACTCCAGTATGCAGTCTGTGCTGCTTGTACATGGTGTCTCCTCCACGCGTGCGTCGTCCAGATCCGTTACCTTCAGCTCCCCATCCACCAGCACAAACTGTCGGGGGCGGAAGTCCAGCAGAGTGACGGAGCCCAGCGGGGAGTGGGCCAGGTGGTGGAGGAGGCGGCCCAGGCTCAGGCAGATCTGAGGGGTAGACACAAGGCTGCTCACCGTGTCTCTCCTGGGAAAGGGCCTGGGGGGCTCCAGGGCTCACCCCTTTGGGGTTCTGGACTTCGCTTGGGGTGGGGGGGTTGGCTTTTCTCTTAAAGGCCCCAGTACTTACTAAGGGCTGAGGGTCAGGGCCCTAACAGAGCAAGCCAGTGATTTTTCTATTAATCCAGGCTGGCCTGACCCTGACCATGGGCGGCACATAAGCTTGTGGGTAACGGATCTCCTCCCTGAAGCTGCATCTTGAATGTGGTTTTAGTTCAGTGTGTGGAAACAGAGGGAGGGTCAAGCTGACCTTAAGGTCTTTTCTAGTCCTTTGCAGCCAGGCTACGTGTGTGTGTGTGTGTGTGTGTGTGTGTGTGTGTGTGTGTGTGTAAGGGGGCAGGAGTACAAAAACGTCAGGATCCTCTAGGTCTTGCTTCTTTTTTTAACCCTTTGGCTGATGGCCGAGTCAGCTTTGCTCCAACTTTCCCTCCTTTTAGATGGAGGAGGAGTCAAGCTGCTCTGGAGGGCTGGCCTTCTAAGGGAAAACCATCCCAGGGAGGAACCCAGGGCCCGGCCCTCCTCCCTGCTTACTCGGAAACGGTCCTCCCAGGAAGTCTGCAGCAGCTGGATCATCTCCACAGGGGCACCCAGCTCCGTGATGGTAGTCAGGGTGTCTGGGATGTCCTCGCTGTCCTGGTAGCAGTAGCCATAGAGCTAGGGGAGGTCCAGGGCAGGTCATTAGGTCACAGGGTCGGGGTGGGGACAGAGAAGGGTTGGGCTGTCAGATGCCCCCTCCCTGTGCACTACCGACCCCCTACCCCCATCCCTAGGCTGTTGTTGCAGCTCAGGCCAGAAGAGACCAGCATCGACAGCATTGCCTGAGAAGCCTGCCCTCTGTCCCTGCAGCCAGAGTTCCTGCTGATTACATCAGCCTCTTACCTCCTGCCTCCCAGGTAAATGGGCAGGTCTGGACACCATGTGTCAACCATGTGCCAGGCACTGTGCTAAATGTTTTACATGCGTAACTCGATTCTTATAATAACTTTACACAGGCATAGTAGGTACTATTATTAGTCTCCAATTTACAGGTGAGGAAACCAACTCAGAGAGGTTAAGTTCCTTGCATAACATCACACAGCTGATAAATGCAGGAGCTAGGATTCAAATTTACGTCACTCGAATTCTAAGAATATCATCCGTTAATCAACAAGCCAGCAAATTGGTATTATACCTCTGCCTCTGCTCCAATCCTTCTCTATTCTTTATCATTTCTACTTGGGGGCAGCTTCATTCTTTTCTCAGCTCTGGTCTTGTGGGCGGTAAAACAAGCTCCCTCGGGATTGGGAACAAGCAGTAGGTAAGAACAAAGTGTCCAAGGGGCACATCCTTGGCGTGTTTTTCGTATGTTGGTGGTGAGGGGGAGGCGGTGGTCACACCCACCAATGGGAAGAGTAGTAAGGGAAGGTTTCTGGGGAAGATCAGTTCTTTGGGGGCATGCTCACAAGGGCCTGCCCACTCCGTAGGACCTGAGGCTGGGCTTGGTACAGCTCAGCTCAGGGACTTGTGGGAAGCACAGCCTGACTTTGTCATTAACACCTAAACCAGCATCCACAGAGAGCCCTGCTTCCTTCAGCCTCTGCCACCACACCGCACATCAGTTAGGGGTCAGCTGCTGCTCAAAACAACCAGCACCCTGTGGGGTAGGAACACAAAGGCTGAGTTGTCCAGGCCGCAGCAGGCAGAGGGGAGAGCTGCACAATGTGGGGATTGAGGGGGGAGTGCGGCACAGGATCCAAGCACGGGCTAGATGTCCCTACATACCATACCATCACCCTTCTTACCATCATTCACACCCCGCCCAGATCTACTCCAGGCCCTCACATGCCCCCTTCGGTCCCAGGAGTGCCCTTTCAGCACCCCCTTCCTGAAGCCAGCGGCCCCAGTCCTGCTGGCATGAGAGAGAAGGCACGACTCAGCGTCCGCCATTAGCTCACCAGGGTGGTGAACTGGGGGATCAGGGGACAGTCCCAGGCACCCTCTTCTTCCCTCTCTGTCTGCTCCCCCACCTCGCACCAGCCCAGGGAGGCCCCAGATCCTGGTGGGGCGGGGTGGGGGGAGGAAGGTAAGGGGAGCAGCCCTGGGGCCTGGTTCTCATTTTCTTGCCCAGAGTCTGAGCCTTTGTGGGAAACTTCTGAAGGGTATTAAACACCCGGAGGTCGTTAAATGCGCTGTTAACGAGGTATTAATCAACACCCCTCAGGAAAAAATAAAAAGACACCATTAACCCCCCCAGGAAGCGTGAGGCTGAGCATTTCAGGCACATCTTTTGTTCGTTTGGGAGAAGAAATATACCCTAGCAGGGCCAGATTCTGGGCCCAAGAACGCCTGGGGCCCCATCTGAGGCCTGAGCTCCTGGGACTACGGGAGTTTGGGGGGAGGGAAGACCCTTGCGCCCTTTGACCCCAGGCTATAGAGGCATCTATCACGTGAGGAGTGTGTGTGTGTGTGTGTGTGTGTGTGTGTGTGTGTGTGCATGTGTGTGTGTGTGTGTGTGTGTGTGTGTGTGAAGGGTGACGGAAGAAAGAGAGAGCTCACCCAGGCAGTCCCCAGAGACCAGAGAGAGTGCTGGGAGGTGCCCGTGGGACATGTTACCTGGCTATTTTCTATTAGAACCCACAGAACCAACTTTGGGGTTGCCAGAGAGGGGGAAGGGGCTTCGGGTGGCCTGGGGGAGCCGGAATTGTCAGAAACATTCTTTGGCTCCTCCCCAGGGCATCTATCAAACGATTTTGAAATTTTAAATGATTAAGAGGTATTAAAACATTATTTCTAGTTCCCTGCGCACCCTCACTGAAGCCTCCTGAGCAAGAAGACCCCGCAGCAGGCTTCCCTGGCACCAGAGGTAACACGCTGCTGAGGAAGCCAGAAGGAGCCTGGCTGGGGGTCGGGGCGATCAATGGAAATCAGTCCCAAAGCAGTTCCTAAACTCACACCAAAGAAGCCTTTCCTTGCTGGAATGGCAGCCTTTTAGCTTTCCCCAGATGGAAAGGATTGGGACCCTTCCCACCATATAACCCTTATGCCCCAGGGTGACTAACACCAGTCTCTGACCCTGGAAAAGTCACACAGCCAACCTCAGACAGCCCAGTCTTGGTCTAGTGAGGGGATGGGTGAAAACTATTCGGCTGTTTCATATAATTTCATTTTGGCGCCTTCGGAATTGGGCAGGGGGCCTGACATTAAAGCTGACGATCACTCTGTGATGTGTGGGGGCAGTTGGCTAGATGCTGGTCAGGAAGCTTGGCTGGGGTTAGTGAGGGAGGGAGAAATTCCGTAAGAGACAGGGAAGCGCAGTAAACCTCAAACCTGTCCTAAGGGAGGGGCGTCTTGAGTCAATTAACTCACACTTAATGTCCTGCTTCTCCACTGCTTCAGAATCAGACTGACACCCCAGGGTTGCCAAAAAGTTCCCAAGAGCCCCTGGGAAGCGAAGAGAACAAGATCCTCCCAGTTAGAACGGCCACGTAACCAGCCGCTTGCTCTCCGGAGCTCCAGGCACAGTGTCAGCTGTGCAACCAGGCATAACTACCCACAACTGTTGGCTCTGCCTGACCTCCTGCAGCCGGTTCAGGGCCTAGGACCTGGTCACAAGTGTCTGACCAGAGTTCGGGTAGCCTGGGGAGACCTGGAGCCAGCGGGAATATAAATAGCTCTCTGGCCTCTCTCTCTCATTCTGGAATACCCACCCAGGCCTGGGGTCCATCTCCCTCCTCGCCAAAGGAGGGAAGGACTCCTGGATTTCTGGTCAGTTCTGCCGGGTGCAGAAAGGTTAATCTGAGTGGGCTAGGAGGTGGAAGGTGTGGGCAAGGTTCTTCTGCTGGGGAGTCTGCACACACCCTCTGTTCCGCGGGCCAAGACCAGTCAGGGATTCCCCTCTCAGTCTGCTCAGACATGTGCAAAGGGAACAGTTTGTCTAATCCTAGGGCCGACTCAAGGACATAGAGCTGGGGGAGAGGAGGAAGTGGGTGTGTTAGGGCAGTGCTGGGGCTGTGAGAGGCCCATGCTCTTAGTCTCGGCTGGAGGGGACAAGGGGTGGGGGTGTCTCATCTTTCCCCTCTGTCCCCCAGGGAACAAGAGGGACAGAGTCCCATTTAGCAGGAACCTGGGCATCTGGCTTTTTCAGTCTTCCAGCTACTGACCACATCTACTCTGATAATGTGACCCTGAGACCCTCGGGCCTGTAGTCTGTCCCCTGAGCACTGAGCTAAGACCCTAAGGCTTCCTCAAGGATTTAAGGGCTGACTTTAAGGCCTGGAGAATGGCAGGGTCACTTCTGGGAAGGGCTGTGCATTTCCTGGCCTACTACCCAATTCCCTCCAGTCCTTCTAGTGGCTTCTGGGTGGGGTAAGGGGTGGGGATAGTCTGGGAATCAAGCCTGACACAGGGTCTCTTTCTAGCCATTCCCAAACCCATTGCCGTCCCGTCCCATTTTCAAAGTCAGACAAGTCACTGGAAATTGAGAGAAGAGGGGTTCAGATTCCATCAGGAAAGGGGGCCCTATCATTGCAGTTGGAATCCTGACTCAGGGATGACCTCTGCTCTGTGTCTTGGCTTGCAGTTATTTCCCTGGCACTCAACACCCTAGCTCCAGCCCGAAGCAGGGTCCTAAGTCCTAACAGACCGGCACCCCTACCTCTAGTTTTGGGACCCTCTGTCCTGGCCTCTGTCTTCAAAGGATATGGTGTGGAAGCTGAGAGACCCAGGAGTCCCTCCTTAAAGAGACACCCACTCAGGAGTGAGAGGCAGGGTAGTGTGGTGGGAAGCAGCCACGGTGGGGGTTGTGCCCCCAGCTTAACGTGGACACAGTCACTGGGGCTCCGTTTCTTTACCTAGAAGACCAAGGATTCTCTTCCAGCCAGAGTGACCGGGCTTGGGCACGTCCAGCCAGCACCCCCCCCCCCCGCGTCGTACCTGCAGCACGTTGGGGTGCCGCAGCCGCTCCAGCAGCACCATCTCCTTGAGCAGCTTGTGGGCCGCCAGCCGATAGCAGCCCCTCCGTGCCCCGAACTCGCGCACGCAGCTGCCCAGATCGTGGCCGCTGAAGTCCACCGCCTTGAGCGCCACCGCGGCGCCGCCGGGCAGGCGGACCCGGTACACGGCCTTGGTGTAGCCTGAGCCCACGTACTGTGCGCCGGACACGTTGCGGAGCGCGGCGCAGCCCAGGCGCGGGCCCGAGCCGGAGGAGCCCGGGCCGGGAGCCGGGGGCCAGCCCGGGGCGCCGTCGGGCAGGGGCCGGGCCCGCGGGGGCCGGGGACGCTGCAGGCCCGGCCCGCCCGGAGCCAGGTCCATCAGGCGCCGCCGCTCCGGCCGGCCGGCCCCGGGCCCCGGGCCCCCGCGGGAATAGCGCTGCACCTCCTCGTAGCGCGCTCGGATCTGCCGGGCCAGTTCCCCGCGGCCCCCGCGACGGCCCGGGCCCGGGGCTGGCGACGGCCCGGGGGACTGGCCTGGCCGCGGAGGCTCCGACCCCGGTGCGAAGAGCACGTTGAGGACGGAGCCCAGCAGGAAGGAGGCGCAGAAACCCGCGGCTACCGCCGCCCGCCGGCGCCGCATCGCTCCCCTCCCCCCCGGCCGGCCGGCCCCGCGCGGCTCCCCGGCCCCGGCCCCAGGAGGCTCAGGCTCCGAGGCGGCTCCGCTCTGCGTCCCGCCGGCCCCCTGCCCAGTCCGCGCGCATGGCCCCGGCGGCCCCGACCCCGGCCCCTCGCGGGCCGCACATCGGCCTGACACTTGCCTCCCTCCCGCCCTGCCCCCGCCGCTTATAAGGCCCGGAGCCGCCCCCGCCCCCGCCCCCTCCGCCTCCGCCTCCCAGCTCCCGGCCCGAGCCCGTCCTCGGCGCCGCCCCCTCCGGCCGCCCGGCCCGGCCTTCCCCGCTGACTGACAGCGGGACCTCCTCCCGCGGCCGTCCGGGCCTGGGAAGCGGCGCGGAGGCGGCTCCGGCCCTGCCCAGCCCGCGGGCCCCCGAGCTCGGGCCGCGAGAGGGGGAGGGGGCAGCGGCGGCCCCACGACGCGCGGGAGCTTCGGGCCCCGCGCAAGGGCGGATAACGGGGCCGGGCTGCCGGATAACGGGACCGGGAGGCGGATAACGGAGCTGGCCGGGCGGGGTGGGGGAGAAGATAAAGGGGTGAAGCCGGAGGGTAATGGGCTGAGCGGGGGTGGGGGGGGGCGGGGGGCGAGCAGCTGGCTCTGGGGTGGTGGGGGTCCGCGTGGTTTCAGAGCTCCCTCCCGGGACCCAGAGCCTCCCGCGGGTGGGGCTGGGGATGGCGGCTCCTCGCCTAATCTCGGATCTCTGGGCGAAGGGGGTGGGGGTGTGGAGAGGTGGACGCAGAGAGGCTGGCACCTGCGAGTCTGCGTGGGACGGGAACTCTGGGATCAGAGGAACAATCATGAGGTTTTCGAAGATGCCCTACTGAACCTCCACCCCTAAGTCTGGTTTCTCATTTTCCTTGTCCCTGCAGCCCCCAATCGAAACCCTCTCCCCGGGATCCCCGCAGTCAGACACGGTCATCAGCGGATCCAGAACCATATGCATGCTAGTAGCTTGTGCAAAGAATGCGTTTGTACCCACGGACGTGCGTGGTCCAGGCTGTCTGTGGACTGTGTGCACTGGTGTCTCTGAAGGGGCCACTGTGTCCGGGGAAAGGAAAGGAGTGTGTGTGTGCTCTGTGTGTAGGTCGGTGCTGACTCGGCCAGAACTTCTGGTCCCTCCTCCTCCCTCCCTGATTGCATCATTAGTGCTAATTGAGGGGCTTTCACACGCCAGTGCATTAGCTGTTTGGAGTGAGCTCCCCCCTCCTGGGAGAGATAAGCCGCTGCCCCTCCCCATCCCAGCCCTCCACATCCCCACAGCCCTGGAACTGTCCACCCAGAACCTCTCACCTTCCTGGGCACCTTCCTGCCTCCCTCTGGTTCTGGACTGGTTAATCTCTTTCTTCCCTGGCAGTGTCAGAAATTGGCTGGAGAGGAGTCAGGGAGGTGTCAGAAGGACACCTCTCTGAGGGGGTGTCCAGGAGAGGAGATTTTCCTGCAGGGGGCTGAAGAGGTCTGACATTCCTACAGAATGCAGTCACTGTGATGAGAGAGGGACAGAAATCTCTGCCTGATTCTTTTGGACTTGGAAGGGCAGAGGAGAGGACTGAGTCTTTGATCTCCAGCCTGTGATCCCACTGAGGTAGGGGCATCTATCCCTGACTCCTGGGGGTCCCCCGAGTCTCGAAAGTGGGGGCCCAGTCTAACTTAGCAAGCATGGGAAAGGCAGAGTGAGAACAGCCACGATTCTCCTGAGAACTTTGGGTTTGGTGAGTTCCGTCTGGTCCTGTTTAGCTGCTCTGATCTGCCCTGTGCTGGCCCACGGCTGCTGGGTGTGGGGGGAACACTCTGCGCAGATGCCCTCCCCAGCCCTCACACCAGATGTCTTTGTTCTAATTAACTGTGCTGGGAAAACCAACCTGGGTTTGTAAACAGAGCTACTGGCTAAAGTCAACAGGGAGCAGCAGCAAACAGCAAACATTCTCCTCACACAGCCTCAATCCAACCCAGCACCCCCCCCCTCCCCCGCCCTGGGGGAGAGGAGAGGCTTGCAGATCATGAGGCCCCCTAGCCCACTGCTGAGTCAGGGAAAGCTTATCTGCCTCGGTGACCCCAATATGGCCGTTCCCTTCCCGGTTCCAGGGGTTCCTCTGCTGGTGAGGACTGGGGATTCTGGGAGGAAACAGAGTTGCCACCCAATTTAGGCTGCGTCCCACTTCCGGCAATCTCCTATCTCCCCAGCCAGACTCTGCATCCAGAAGCAAGCCCTGGGGGGTGGGGTGGGGGGGTGGATGTTCCTTAAAGACCTTTCTTTGGGGCCTTCTCTGTACTAGGGTCTCAGAGAAGCCTCTGAGGTGGGAGTTGGCATTGTGAGTCTATAACTTAGAGTTGGTGAATATAACGCGAACATTGTTAAGTTTGTTACACATCAAGTAGGTATTATAATAACATGTTCTGAAATTAGATAATTATTCCTATGATATCTTTGCCAAGCTGCAGTGTTTCTATTTATGGTTTGAAAGTTCGGTGCACACAGGGGCCTGAGAAATAGGCACAAACGTACATACAACACACATGTGTAAGCCCACAGAGCGGTAGCTTCACACACAGGAACAAAGGCATTTCAGCTCTCTCCTCACACCCACTCTGTCTCCCTCACCGGCCTGCAGACACACAGACATATACAGTCTTTGATGCAAATAGGTTTTTGGCCTCTGAAAAAAAGGGATTGCACTTTTGGACAGATCAGAGTTTCTGAATTGGCAGTTCTTGAGTTCTTAACCAAATTTTGCTTGTTTGCTTTTTTTTTTTTTTTTTTTTTTTTGCCACCCAGGGAGAGGAGTCCTCCTTTCAAAGAACTGAAAAAGACACAAAATACTCCTTCAAGCTCAGGATCTATAGTCTGCCCACCCACCGTGTGCCAGAGACCTGGCAGGACCAGTTTCCTCCTCAGGCCAGTGTCCAGCTCTGAGCCTTGAGTACCGACCGTCTTCACAGAGCCTTCCTCTCACTGTCACTCACGGCCACAGCAGCCCTCAGACCAGAGTGTCTGCGAGTGTAAAGGCTCAGTGCTGCAGACACACCACCTTTTCCTGCTCCTCCCTCTGCCTGCCACACCCCTACCCAACCCAGAGGCTTCCTTGGATAGCAATCCTTGGGAAGAAGGCAGATGGCTCAGACTCTGAAATGCTAGATTTCTTTGGAAATGTCTTTTATTTATTTATTTTTTCTTAACGTTTATTTATTACTGAGAGACAGAGAGAGACAGAGCATGAGCATGGGAGGAGCAGAGAGAAAGGGAGACACAGAATCTGAAGCAGGCTTCAGGCTCTGAGCTGTCAGCACAGAGCCCGACGCGGGGCTCGAACTCACAAACCATGAGATCATGACCTGAGCCAAAGTCAGACGCTCAACTGACTGAGCCACCCAGGCACCCCTGGAAATGTCTTATAGATACCTCCTTTCTGCATGTTTTGTCCGGTGGTCCTAGGCTGCCAGGACTGTAATAGCAACCCCTCAGCAGCTCTTTATTGACTCCCTTTTTCCTCCAGCCCAGGCCTTAAACACGTCTTTTGGAGTATTATTCTTCTGTTCAAAAACTTGGAGGATAAACTGAACTGGGCCTTTGGGCCTCCCTGAGCTGCCCCAGCCCTCCACCTAGTCCTGTTTGCCCCTTTTCATTTCCCTGCATGGAGCCAGACTTCCCCTGCCTGGTGCCTGCACTGTGCCCTGACTTGCAGCCATCATTTTTTGCCCTCCCAGTTCCTCCTCCTTGAAATGCTCTCTTCTAGCTGGTTCTTCTAGGTCTCACAGAAAGTAGTGTGTTACAATGCTTCTCCCAACGGGGGGGGGCGGGGGGGGGGCGGTCCCTGGGTCCCTGGGATTTTGAAGGTAAATTCTCAGATTACTGTGGATGTATTTCCTTCAAAAGGAAATGTACACAATACATTTCCCTGGTCTCGGAAACCTCGATGTAGAGCTTGGGACTTGGAGTCAGAGAAACCAGGGTTCACATCTGATTAGCTGAGTTACTTTGGGCGAGGTGGTTAACCTCTCTGTGTACTTAGTTTTCCCATTCAAATGTGGAAGAAAATAATACCTACCGCATGAAGTTGGCGGCGGGGGGGGGGGGTGGATGTAATGCGAAGACAAGTAGAGGGCTCGGCACAGGGTAAGCCCTTAGTATGTGTAATCTATTTCTAGAATTCATGGTAGTATCAAGCAAATATCTGTGACAATGTGTAGGATGGCTTGGTTGGCTGTAACTCGGCCTAGAGGCAGAAATGACTGCTGCCATCCTGGTTTTCATTGGTGAAATCTCTCAGCCTCTTGGGCTTTCACTGTGCCTGGCATTTTCTCTTTTTCCCAAATCATCAAACCACTGGTGGGTTGATCCGAAGGGGCCTCACTGCCTCCCGCACCCCACGGTGAGCTGTGGAGGGAAGACTGTGAATCAGGGCCTGACTCCTATTGCCAAAGTGACTGAGAGCAGGAGGGGCCTCGGATCTATCCTCCCTGGGGCAAGAAGCTGTGGGATTTCAGATGGGGTGGATTCAGATGGAGGGAGGAGGGAAAGAGGTGGAGCCAGGCAGCCTGCTCTCCCACCCCCACTTCCCTCAGGTAGGAAGGGAAGCTGACGTTTCCAAAATATAAAAAACAGATGATGAAGGTCAGGTTTCCTACACACTGGAGAGCGGGAGCCCCAAGGCAGAGTCCCCAAGAAATGATCTGAGACAGAGATGGGGGCAGAGGGAGAAAGAGAGACGAGACAAGATAGGCAAAGATGCAGAGACAGGGAGACAGAGACAAAAGGCCTGAATCCTGAGAAGAGTAGTCAGACAAAGAGAAAGCTGTGACCCAGGAGAGATTGTTCCACTTGTTTCTGGAAAAGAGCTTAGTTCCTCTGTGTGGGTCCCAAGATGCAAATGTGAGCCATTTTGGCTCCATGACCCTGTGACAGGGTGAGGCCCTCCAGGACCCGCGCAACCAAAAGGGTTTATAGGCTCGCAGATCTCTCACTGCCTGGGCTGGTCTCTCTGTGTGTCTGTGTGTCTGGGTCTGTGGTCCAGAGTGTCCCTCTCAGTCTCCCTCCCTGGGCAAGGCTCTCTCTTCCTCCCTCCTCCCTCCTGCTCAGCCTCACCCACCAGCCCAGAGAGATGTTGTAAGACAGCTTCTCTCTCTCTCCCTTTCCTGGGTGGCTGAGATGTGTGTCCTACATTGTTTCCTTTCATTGGAGTTGCTGGTGGGTAGAGGTGGGGGGAAGACAGAGAAGGCCGAGAGGTCCCTGTTTAGAGCCATTACCAGGGGGTAGAATAAGGGGGCTGCTGGTGTTCCTTCGACCCAGCCAAGAACTGAGACTGTGAGAGCTGAACCCCAGGGCTCCTGTTCCTGCGGCAGATAGAGAGGCTAGTAGATGGATGGAGAGTTGGTCATTGGATCACTGGGTGATGGATAGACTCTGGAGGCAGGGGGTGGTGAAAGGAGACCTTTGCCTTTGTCCAGAGGCCTTTGCATGGGAGAGCGATCGGAATGGAACATAGGGACTGGGTGATTGGATCTAACACGTTACACCTTCTCTGACCAGGCCAAATGTACCCTGAGTCGACGGGGCAACTTTCCTTCCAGGCTGTTGTCAAATAGAAAGAACCAGTTCTTCCCAAGCAACCTTGGGGTTGTGGTTTGGAAAGTGGAGAGAAAAGGCGAAGAAAGAGGAGCCGTTGTGTTTGTGCATCTGGTCCTGGACCTCTAGAGGGCTGAAAATTCTCTGCCTCTTGCCTGGCTGCCCCAGAAGGCTGGCCTGGACCGAGGCCCAGGAGGAAGTCTGTTCCTTAAAGTTAAGGAGATCTCGGCCCTACTTGTGCCCTCAGGAGTTTATGGTGTAATTGGGAAGATCACCCCAAACCATCAGAAGCTGATGCAAAGGAGACCGCGGAGGGTCTGGGGTGGGCAGGCAGGAAAGAACTGACCCTACCTGGAACCCTGATGGAGAACGGTCTAGCCTCTGGACACATACTGTGAGGTCAGTATTATTACACCTGTTTTATACACGAGGGAAATGAGTCTCGTGAGATTGAGGATTCTGTCGAATGTCACACAAATCTTGTGGCAGAGCAGACCACCATGAGATGAGGAAGCAGCGACCCAGGCCCTGATTTAGGTTTTCTCTCAGCTCTTTGTCGGTTTGGGAAAAGAAGAAGATTCCGGTCCCAAAGGAGACGGAGAGAGGCAAATAAATGCCACCAGTGGGAACCAAGATGGAAGTACGTTAAGTTAAGGTGTTTTGTCTCCAAGCAACAGAGCTTGATCGTCAAGTTGTATTATTTTGTCGTTCTTATTAATACTAATGATAGAGCACACTTATTCAATGCCTTTCATCATGATTTGATCCACTTAATACCTCTAGGAAATAAATACTGTTATTATCTCCAATTTTCAAGATGAGAAGATTGACATACTGAGAGGTTAGGTGACTAGTGGCCGAGCTGGGATTTGGACACAGATGCCTTTGCCTGCAGAGTTTGTTCTCTTCCAGGTTCTCTCCTGCTGCCTGTAATTTAGTTCATGGGGTGGGCTAGGCCGGGCTGATTTCAGCTGTGAAAATCCCCAGGTCCATCTTTCCAAGCCCAGCATTGCTATCTGAAGTCAAAGATGGCTGTCTGATGATATTTGAGTCTTTATAGGACAGAGGTAGGCCCTGTGGGGCAGGGGACAGTGGGGAGAGAAGGAGGGAGATGTAGAAAGAGGGACACTGAAGAGACCTCCCCGCCCCCCCGTAGGGAAACCCACAGACTCAGGAGTAGAGACTAAACCCCCATGATGTGTTTTTCAGAGACCCAACAGGACCCTGTAAATCATTTCCCTCCTTCCCCTTCCCTGCAGGGGGGAGGGAACAAATCCGGAGTGATGTTTGACAAAGGGTTAACGAGACTCTGGGAGTCTGTAGGGAATTAAAATAATTATTTGAAAAATCCCAAAAAAAGCACAAAAAAGGAAGTAAAAATTATACAAAATCCCTCCATTAAAGGAGATTATGTATCGTAAGATGTGAAAGCACCTTGGCTGCCCCTCCAACCCCACTTGCTGAGGTTAGTCACCACTAGGAAGGATGTAGTGAGTAAAAACTTCCCAAGATGCCCCATGCACCCATCATCTCCCCCACCCCCATGAGCTTCCCTTGGTGACTCACTGCTGTACCCCAGGCTCCAAAGACACCTCACAGTCTGTCAATGCTTCTAAACTCAAACTCAAGTCCTGTGCTTTACAAAAAAAAAAAAAAGTTTCTTGGATTTGCTCCTTTATTTTCCTCACTGCCATCCTCTCCAGTCCAGGCTCTTCCTCTCACATCTGGTCTGTTGATTGGGTCCCCTCACTCCCACCTCAAAGCATGTATGGGCACCAGATTCATCTGCCAAGAACACTGTTTCCAACACATCATTTTCCTGTTCTAAAATCTTTGATGACTCCCCATCATTTGGAGGATAATTTAGCTTGGCATGTAAAGTCAGTTGCAACCGACTTTTTCTATTCTTGTACCCGCAAATACTTCCTGACTCCATTTGCAGCCTGGCTGGCTGCTTCGCCAATCTTAGGGAACACTCTGCTTCTCCTGCCTGACAACACCCTGTCCCCACCTGTCCGAAGCTTGCCCGTCCTTCAAGGCCCAGCTCAAGGCTTTCTTTTTCCAGCAAGCCTTCCCTGATTGTTTTAGTTCACGTTTACTGATCCTTCCCCAAATCCCTGAACACAAGGAAGCTATAGCTCGTGGTTTAGCATACCCCGGTTGGAAAGAGACCTTGGGTGTCACCAAAGAATAGTAGTTCCCAGCCTGGAGCCAAAAGATCTCCCAGAGTCTATAAATGTATTGGGGAATGGGGAGCTATTGTGAGTATTTCAGAAAGCCTCTAGGAAATTATACATATTTCATGATAAATGTACCCTGTCAAAGGAAACATTGAATTTCTTCACTTGTGGCCAGAATTGTATCATGCATTGGGTTTCTTGTCCTGATGAATGACATTGGCTATGTTTATTAAGAAAAATGCTTAGGGACACCTGGGTGTCTCAGTCATTTAGGCATCTGATTCTGGCTCAGGTCATGATCCCATGGTTCATGAGTTCGAGCCCTGCATTGGGCTCTATCCTGACAGCTTGGAGCCTGGAGCCTGCTTCAGATTCTGTGTCTCCCTCTCTCTCTGCCCTCCCTTGCTTGTGCTCTGTCTGTATGTCTGTCTCTCTCTCAAAAATAAACATTATACAAATTAAAAAAAAAAATAGGGTGACTGGGTGCCTCAGTTGGTTAAGCATCTGACTCTTGATATTGGGTCAGGTCATGACCTCATGGCTGGTGGGTTCAAGCCCTGTGTCAGGCTCTGCGCTGACAGTGCAAAGCCTGCTTGAGATTCTCTCTCTCCCTCTGCCCCACCTGCTTGCGCTCACTCTCTGTCTCTCTCTTAAGGTAAATGAATAAACTTTAACAAAAAATTGTAAAAATGGAGGAAAATCGTGTTATGTAAATGTATCGTGGTAGGTAGTCTCTAAAACATCTGGGGTTTGTGGGCCAGCAAGATGAATAAAAGGGATCCTTGATGGTGAAAAAGTTGAAGTCGTACATGCTGCCCAGTCTCCTGACCAAAGGAGGACTCCTTCCTGACATTTGAACAGCCAATCACGCCCCACTTTTGTGATGGACAAGGTCACTTTCTTACAGGAGGCCGAGACATTATTTGATTGTAGTAGATGGAAACCATCTTCCTCAGGACAGCTTTTCAAGTATTTAAATATAACTTAAAACCTCCGTTGGCTTCCAGTTCCCTGTAGGTCAAGGATGAACTTTCATCTGTGTTCTCTGAGGCCCCACATCCTAGAGCCTTGTCCACTCCTACTTCTGCCGTAACTGTGCCCTGTCTCTTGAACTCTGCTCAGGACCCGCTGACCCTCCCTTGCTTCTCCTTTCACTTACTGTTCCTCTGTTTGGAACACTCTTGTCTCCCCTCTTTACCTAGTGATTCCACTCATCCTTAGAGCTCAGCTAAGACACCTCCCCAAGGAAGCCTTTCCTGATCACCCCCAGGATGGGTGCTTGTAGCCCTTTGTACGTATCCATTGAAACACTCACTGTGGTCATAATTTCTCTCAATGACACAAATGAGTCTGTCTATTCTGGACTATATAGTCCATGAAAGCAGGGCCTTGTTTGAGTTCTGCTCCCAGTATATCCCCATCACCTAGCATGGTGCCATGCTAGGCCTACAGGCAATTCATTAAATATTGACTAATAGTGTTAGTTTCTATTTCATGAGTCTGTTAGAAACAGGAAATGTGTGGGGTGCTTGGGTGGCTCAGTTGGTTAAGTGTCTGACTTTGGCCTAGGTCATGATCTCGCCGTTCCTGAGTTCGAGCCCTGTGTCCAGCTCTGTGCTGACAGCTCAGAGCCTGGAGCCTGTTTCAGATTCTGTGTCTCCCTCTCTTTTGCTCTCTCTGCCCCTCCCCCACTCACGCTCTGTCTCTCTCTCTCTCTCTCTCTCTCAAAAGTAAATAAATATTAAAAAAAAAGAAACAAAATGTGTGCAAAAGCTCCCTGTAAGCTATAAATCAGGGCCTATAATAATTTTAGGAGTGATGACTATTACTGTTTCCTCAGTTACATTTTGATCTCCTAGATGGGAGCAGATATATACCCCCCCTCCATACCTTCCTTCCCCTGGGCACCTCCTGGCTTGGTAACGAATGACCTAGTGTACAGACTCAACTGTTCCCCACCCCCCCTTTCTGTTTTAATTGCAAATTAATCTGACTAAATGCAGTTCCCTCTAAATGTTCAATCGTATCCTTCCTCTCATTCCTTTCTCCCCTTCCGTCATACATTTATTGATCACCTATTCTATGCTACACACCAAACAAATAACCAGGGACACAAAGATGAATGATGGACTCTGTTCTGACATAGTCTTACGTTAGAGGGTCTCCTGATTCTCTCCCCAGATCACGCTCCTTTGATTACTTGGTTGATAATGCTCCTCTCACACTAGGGCCCCAGGATCTTTGCACTTGTTGTTCCCTCTGCCCGGAAAGCTCTTCTCTCAGACCTTTCTGTGGGTTGGCTCCTTCTCCATATATTCAAGTCTTGGCTCAGATGTCATATCACAGGCCTCCTCTGACCACTGTCTAGCAAATCACCCTGTTTTGTCCTCAGAGCCCTTCTTGTCTGAAATTATCTTGATATGTCTGGTATATTTTTTTGTTGTCAGTCTCCCCTCATTAGAATGTAAGCACCATGAGAGCAGGGGCTTCGTTTTGTTCACTGCTGCACACTCAGAGCTCCAAGTAGTGGCAACATATAGTAGGTACTCAGTAAATAATTGTGGAAGGACTGAACATGTTGTTCCTCAGATCTGTCAACTCAAGCCAAGTTCCTCCCCTCCTATGGTTTGGACAACATACATCTAGTAATGTGCTTGGTCTGATTTTTTTTTTTTTCCCCCAGGGTTATCAGCCTTGTGCCAGAGACTAAATAACAAATATCTCCTCATTGACAGAAAAAAAAAAAATGCTCTCCTTTTGTTTTAATTTTAACCTTTATTTATTTTTGAGACAGAGAGAGACAGAGCATGAACGGGGGAGGGTCAGAGAGAGAGGGAGGCACAGAATCTGAAGCAGGCTCCAGGCTCTGATCTGTCAGCACAGAGCCCGACGCAGGGCTCGAACTCATGGACCGTGAGATCATGACCTGAGCCAAAGTCGGATGCTTAACCGACTGAGCCACCCAGGCACCCCAAGCTCTCCTTTTGTTTTAACCAAACCCAACCTCTTTATCATACGCCTGGCTTTCTGCTTTGTGCAACTGTGACCAAAACTACTCCCCAGAATTTACCTGCCTCATGTCTCATTCCCTCAGGGCTCTACTTTGTGACTTTTAAGGTGACAATCAGTTAATCCAATAACAGAATCCTGCTAATGTGCTAACGGGAGAGGGTGAAAAAAAGGCTCCCAGCTCCCTCCCTTCTGATTCAGGTAACATCTGTACATTTAACAGGGCCCTTCTGGAGACAATTAAATAAATGCTTTATTGAAACAATAAAATTAATAGGGGTCTCATGGAACTCAATGAAAGGTTTTTAAAAATTAACTTCATTGTTTTTTAAGCTTCAAATTAAGCTTTGCTAGGCAAGGGGTAGGGCAGGACCAAATTACATTAAAGCAGATCCCTGCCCACAGGACCACCCTTGCGGGATTGAGGTCCCAGGTCTGAGCTTTCCCTGGGGAAGGGCCGTTGCTGCCATTCTGGGGTGCTGTCTTCAATGGGCTCCCACAGTAAGAGGTTTTTCTAAATCATAGGTCTGGTTCTGTTGCTGGGAGTCTGCGACCTTACAGATTGATTAATTCCATGAGATTTGGGTGCCCTAGTTCAGGTATCCCAGCAAAGGAAACGTCATGATGACATTTGTCATGTTGAACAAATGAAACAATGCACACTGGGGACACTCACTCTGACACGAAGTGTGTGGGATATGTGTCTGTTCCTCCATTTCTCTGCATCCAGGCCCACCCACCCTACCGTATTGCCCCACAACCCCTGGCTGGCCTTGTAACCTGTGATCACGTATTTCTCCCTAGGAACCATTTTCAGCCTCAAGAAAAGCCTAAGAAGTCAGAGTTTGTCAAATCAGAACCTGAGGCCAAAGTTTTCGGAAAATCTGTGGGTGGTTCTGCTGGGGGGCGGGGGCCGGGTAGCGGGTGTGATGTGGGACCAGGGGACTTTCTCATGAAGGATTGCCCGGCTTGGAGGGTCATGGGACCCTGGATGGGGAAATTCTTGTGAAAGATACGGTTCTCTGTCCAGGCGGATAGAGCTGGCATAAGACTGTCTTCAGGACTCCTCATTATTCCTATCAAGGTAGCACATTGATTCAAACCATCTGTGGGCTTGTGAGGTCTGATTAGACTTGGCGTTTCCAACCCTGGGCTCCCGACTTACGCCCTATGTGAGTGTGAAGAGCAGGCTGGAGGTGCTGTTGAAGTCCGGGGTGGACCCTGTCTCTGAGCCCCAGACTCTTTGCCCCCAGTGACTCGGGGCGCCTGCAGCTCGAGGCCCCACCCCTCTCCTGGACTGCCAGCAGGCACCGGGAGGGGTCCTGAGCTGAAAGTCAGAAGGCTTCTGCATCTAGCCCTGCCCTTAACTAGTTACATGACTTAGAGCAAGTTGTTTAGTCTTTCCGTACCTCAGTTTTTTTCATCTGCAAAATGGGGATAATGATACCTGCGGTGGTTGTTTTGAGGATGAAATGAAGTGCAAATGTGAATCACTTTGAAGTGCACTGAGAAAAGACTGTACAAAAGTTGTTATTTCATTAATGGTGTCCCCATTGTCAGGGGACAGGGCTCTCTTGCCCTGGAGCTGCTACCAGGTTCAGGACACCTCTGAGCTCTGGAAGGGAGCATAAAGCTTTGGGGGGTTTTGTTTATTAACTCCTCTGGCCCCACACTTCCCCTAGAGGGCTTCTGTCCTCTTACCTCTCCACCGCCCTCCTAGTCTCCCAGACTGGAGATCTTAGAGGTGTCTTTGACTCATCCCACTCCTTTATCCTCTTACATCTATTCTGTCAACACATCCTTTTCTTCCTTTGAAATCTATCCCAGACTCACCTTTTCTTTCCTGATCCCACTGCCATCACCTTAGTCTAAGCCATCATTACCTGGGTTTCCTCGGGAGCTCCCCAACTCGTTTCCCTCCTTTGCTGTCCTTCCCCTTCATGCCTTCTTGCACAGGGCTGCCAGATTAATCTTCCCAAGGGCCACTTTGTATCAGGTCACCCCCCTGCTCAAGGAAGCTCGATGGCTCCCTGATTATCTCATCAAGGCCATTCTCCCTGTGGAGAATGTCTTCCACCCCTCTGTTACATCTGCTCTATACACCTGATTTCCCACAGCCCCCTGCACGTGCCCCCCTATACAACCAGACTTATTCCTTCCTGTCCTCCAAAGAAGCCAGCCCAGCTTCTGCTTCTATGTCTCTGCACGGGTCCATTTACCCTGCTTGGAGTGGGAATCTCTTCTCCTGTAGCCTCCCTCTCCTTCTCACTGTCAATTGTCTCCATTCTGTAGCATCCAGCTCAAGTTCCTAGCCGCCACCCCCCCCCCTGACATTTCTTTTTTTAAAAAATATTTTAATGTTTCTTTAATTTGAGAGAGACAGTGTCAGGGGAGGGGCAGAGCGAGAGAGAGAAGAGAGAGAGAATTCTAAGCAGGCTCTGCATTGTCAACACAGAGCCCAATGCCGGGCTCGATTCCACAAACCGTGGGATCAGGACCTGAGCCGAAACCAAGAGTCAGACGCTTAACCGACTGAGCCACCCAGGTGCCCCCCCCCCACCCCCCGCCAGACGTTTCTTAGGAGGGTGTCTCATGGGACTATCTCTCCGTTCCATGTATCCTGAATTCTTTTTGCATATACTTGGCAGTACTGATTTAGTACCAATTATCTTTTATTTCTTGTCCCCCTGCCCTGCCTCCCCTACCTAGATTTTAAACTCTTTGAGGGCTGGGACCCTGTCTTGTATGTTTCCCATAACATCTAATCAAAGGCTGGAGGCCCTATAAAATCTTGGTTGATTGTGTGGACAAAGAGGTCTGCTTCAGTGCTTGGGGGCTGAGCGTGGAGATTCTCTATTCTAAATAGAGATTTTCTGTCCCCTCCGCTACCCCCCCTGCTCTTCAGAGCTCCCCCTCCAACGTCTTCATCCATCAGTAATAAAGCAGGAACAATAGGGGGTTTCTTTCTAATTAAAGGGAGCAGTTAGTGTTTCCACTTCAAAGCTCTGGGAGAGAAGACTTTTGTTCCTCAGGCCTGGGAGCTCTGGGAGCCCGGGTTGGGTGGGGAAGTGGAGCTCCAGGCCCAGCCAAGCATTAAGCTCGTGAACCTGAGATCCCCCCGTTTGCAGGCAGAGAAGCTCAAATTTAAAACAACAACGTAATTTAGTAACTTCGGCTCTGATAAAACAGTTGGGGGAATTTCTTCTCTCCTAGCGTCTGAAGCCAATGTTATTACAGGTGTGTGTGCTTGTCTCTCCCACACCCTACCCGGCCCCTGTCGCCCCGCCACACACAGCACACACATGTGCCACCCCACACACTCACACGTATGTGGGATTCACAAAGCATACATGGAGCTTGCTTAGTGGGTACATCTCCTCACCCCCGTTCCCGGGGCATTTCAGCCTGTGCTATCCCACACACCCAGCTCCTGTCGAATGTATTATGTCTCTACCTCTAAATGCTGGGCCACAAGGCGCTCTGGCTAGAGAACCATCCATATCTATTTAGCTGCAAGTCAGCTAGGCAGAGAGGTATTCTCCCCTGACGCACACCTCCTTCCAACATACACGGGTCACAGACTGATTCTCTACACGAGGCCCAGACTGAGTCCCGCCCTGATAATAAAGTGGCCCGTGCCTCAGACCACGGACTGAGACCCCAAAGTGGCCACTGTTTGGGTGTTTGGCCTAACAGTAGACCCAACAAAAAGCATGATTGAGTCTTTGGTCTAACAAATAGTCTCACAAATTTGATCCATTGATGAGGGAGGTGAGAAGAGAGATCTTGTGGCCCAGTTCCACTGTTTTCCACTCTGCAAAGCCCACATCACCCACACATTCATCGTGTATTGATCATCTATTCTTTGCAGTAGAGTGGTAAGCAAGTCAATATATGGGCCCTGTCCTCAAACATCTCTATGTTAGATTAATAGCATGGGTTTTTGCATTTCATGATCCTGTGTTCAAGTTCCCCCTCCTTGATTTACTAGCTGGGTCACTTTGGACAAGTTACTTAACCTTTCTAAATCTCAATTTGCTTATAGGTAAATTGGAGATAATAATAATAATGACCTCTAGGGAACGTTAAAAGGATTAAAGGAGGTCATGTATCAAGTGCTAACACAGTGCCTGGCACATAGAATATGCTCAATAAATAACGATCACTCGTTTGCTTATTACTCATTCGGGTGGGGATACAGACGTATATACCTAAAATTACAAAACAGTGTAAGATCTGTCCTGGTTACATGTACCAGGTGAAGGGGGAGCCCAGAGGAAACCCTGAGTCTTCTGGGGGATGTCAGGGAATGCTTTTGTGGGGTGGAATTTGGGGCTAGGGATGGAGGCAGCCCTTGGATAGAGGCTAGAGGGAGTAGGAGCTTGCTTAGCTGACTGGGCCTGGTGGGTCCACGAGGAGGAAATAACATGCACGTTCCATGGGGGAGAAGAATGGCATCCCTGTGCAGACTATGCTGGTATATTTTGGCCACCACAGAGAGGTACTAGTCCCATGACTCACTTAATCAACACCTGCCACTAAACTGATGAAGGAGAACACTTGAAGCATCTGGGAGGGTCTCAAAGGGCGTTTGATGAGGATGGTGGATGGTAATGGCAACACAGTGCTGTGATTTCAGTAGAGCAATGACGTGATTTAGAAATGGACGGCTGAGGCCTTCTGGTTGCCCACCGT
This sequence comes from Panthera tigris, assembly GCF_018350195.1. Lineage (NCBI taxonomy): Eukaryota > Metazoa > Chordata > Mammalia > Carnivora > Felidae > Panthera > Panthera tigris. The sequence goes on from NC_056662.1 coordinate 105,094,184, forward strand.
CCTTCTCTTCTGACCTGGCCTTCTCATCTTCTTTTCTTTCCTGACCCCACTCCCCACCCCCCACCCACTTCCCCCACACTCTTTTGTCTCTGTGGAGCACAGAGAGACAGACACCCTTGTCCTGGCTGCTGGCCTCCTTCATCCCCCCGGCAAAGCCACTTCGTCTGAGGTCCGGTCTGGCTGGGCCGAGGGGGGCTGTTTCCGCACACATGATGCCGTGATTCCGCCAGCGTGGGGCATGACTGCCCGGCTGCGGCCTTGCTTGCTTCCCTGATTATTTCTCCTTAATTGAGCGTAAAGAATGTGAGGAATGTGGAGTAGACCGCATGAGGAGGGCTGCTGCAGCCCCCTTGGGGATCTGGGATTCTGAGCTCTGGATGGGAGAACTACAGAGGGCTGCTGAACCCCACAAAGTGTGTCGTTCCTGGGCCCCCCACCCTTCCCCACGGTGGCCAGTCCACTTCTCCAACCTCTGATCGGTTTCCTCTCTGCTCCGGGGTTTTCTTCTTCCTTCTCGCTGCACAAAGAATTTCATTTCTTTATAAAACTGGCTACGATCGCCTGTCTTCCCAGGAGTCCGCCTTGACTTAAACCCATGCGACGTTGGCAATCCTTATCCATCTGTAATTCCGGGTAGAACTCGAGAAGCTGTTCACTCTCCTCCGATGGAAGAGGGAGAGGCAATGGTTCTGGCCCCTCGTTGGCCTTGCTTGGCTGCTGGGAACCCTGTGTCCAGGCTGTGGGAAGATCTGAGTCGATGTGTGATGTCCTGCCGCTTAACCTGCCAGGAAGGCAGCCAGGTGAGTGACAGCTGGAGCATTTCCTCTGCCACTTTTCCCTGCCCGGTCAGTCTGGCTTCCTGTCTTCCCTGGCGGAGTGTGACATGGAGGAGAAAGCACAGGTTGAAGACTCCGCCTGGGTTGTGTTCTGGTCTTGTCCTGGGGTCTGTTGGCCGTGTGACCTCAGGAGAAGTTCTGACGTTATCCTCTCTGAGGCTGTTGCCTTCTGTTTTAAAAGGATGGTGGTATTTCCACACTCGCAGCGTTGTAAAGATGAAATGAGACGTGCTGGAGCATGTGAAGCACATAGTAGGCGCTCAGGAGGTATTAGTTTGGCTCTTTGGAGGAAACCGGGAGAAGTCTTTTTTTCTAAAAGAGACGTAGTTTCCTGTGGTGAATGCAGCAGGCCATCCCTAGAGATCATCAAAGAGACAGAGTGACCCTGGGAAACCTGGTCCTAGGACTTCCACCCAGAAAAGTGCCATGGTCAGGGGACTTGGCAATCCTGACTCTGTGGCCCAGGCTGTCTTCCTCCACCTCGCCTCCCCAGGAGGCCGGAGCAGAGGCGATGTTGATTCTGCAGTGGGTGGGGTTCAGGGTATATTTAAAGACAAACTTCCTGCCCAGGAGAGAAGTTCTGTGTTGTGATAGCTAATCTTCCCAGAGTAGTTGAGTGTGGGCTGATCTCATTTTCACAAATAGGACAGGGGTAGGGGCTGGCTGGGATGCAGGCTAAACTCACACAGAGGTAGAGGCTGGGCAAGGTGGTCCTCCATGGCCTGTTCTCACCTAGACTCTGCTGGCCGCCTTCAGCCTCCCACCCCCTCTGCTCACTGGCAGGCCGCTGCCTGGGGTGCTCTGAGAGCGGCAAGGCTGAGAATGCACCGATTATATTCTGCAACTTCTGGAAAGTTCCTGCTGTTAGCGATCTGCAAACCTCCCGAGATGAAAATTCAGAACAAAGTGGGAAGTAAATGGGCCTCGTGAGTGATGGTGTAGGAAGCTTTATCATTGGGGGTGTTTATGTGCAGAGGCCCCCGAGCAGGGCCATGGGCCCCTTCATCTTTATGGAGCCCGGAATGCTGGGTATTAGCGGGGCTTTAGGACAGAGGCTGACCTGCGGGGCTGACACTGACATTTCCCTCTGTTTCCCGGAGCCAGAGACACGTTGCTGCCCTCCCTTCTATGGCAGGAGATGCCCAAGGAAAACTGTAGGGCCACCAGCGGAGAAGGGTCCCAATGATGAAGCTGATTCTGTGGCTGGAGGCCCCAGGGAAGAGAGGCAGCAGGGGTTGGCAGAGAGTGTAACGAGTCTTGGGCAAGGTGGAGTATTCCTTTGTAGGAATCTAGTTTCCCCGGGACCAGGCTGAGCCTTTTCACGAAGTCAGATGCTAGACCTCTCTCCTCCTCAGAGCTGCACCGCTCCTGGAGCCTAGAATGCACAGAATTGTGCACTGTCCCCTCCTCCCACCCCTGCCCCCATCCCCATCCCCATCTGGGTCTACATTCTTATTCACAGCCACAGCAGCCCTGACAGCAGCCATGGCTGAGCCACATCTGGGGCTCTGATGGCCACATCTGCATCCGCCCCTCTCAGAGCTGGTTATTTCTATTCTGACTTTTATCTGCATCTGTGGAATCTGGAGGGGATCTGTGGATGGTGGGTTCCTAGCCCCAGATGCTGTCAGTTTCTAGGGGAGGGCTGGGGAGGGACCCCATGTCACCAGGCCCAGGGGAGGTGCTCTGATGGGCTTCAGTGGGAGGCGTTGGCTCCCACCTCTCTGAAGTCATGGATTCCTGGCTCTTGGGTTCCAGGCAGAGAAAGTCGGGAGTGATCCCGCCAGAGCCTCACACCTCACTCCCCAAGCCCTCTCCCTTCCCTTGTTCTACTCTATCGATGCCTTTTGCCCCTTCTCCTCCCCCAGCTAATATACTTACTGTTGCTACTGGTTCCAGGCTCTGGCTCCCAAATGACAGATGGGATGGTGGCAGAAGAGAAAGAGCACTCATGTTGCACATGAGAGGGAGCTAAATGTGGGGTGTGGAAGGAGGGAGACCAAGAAGGAACTGGGTGTAGGTGGCTTTGAGCCATCTCAGGGGTCCCGGGACTGGTTTGGAAAGGGTCCAGTAATGGCAACATGGAACACTTGTAGCCAGCATGTTCTGTGTTTATAGGCCAGGAGGATCCATGAGAGGGCTTCTGGCTTTTAAGCCAGAGCACCTTGGACGATATATAGGCTGGGCATCCCAGCTGGGCTCCGATCAGGCTTCTTTGTGTCCAGAGTTCCTTGGTTGGGTCGCCTTTTCAAGACTGTTGGAGAGTGGTGGGGGTGGGGTGTATGGCATACTGAGCATTTCTTGAGGTAGTCCTTCATGGTTGGACAGACACTCTGGTCATAAGAACTCTGACACAAATCCTGACTCAGGAAGGGATAGAGGACTCCAGAGAGCTGATACCTTTCCTCTGGACTGGCCCAGACCTGCTGGCCTGGGAACTTTGCAGGTCAGTGTCCTCTGAGTGAGGTCCTCTAGGATGAGGGAGGTGGGCCCCCTCTGGTCTCCCTCACTGGCTTAGAGAAGATGTAGGATTTGATGCAGAGAAAAGGAACTGGAGAGGTCTTGAATGGGACTGTATATCAGTGTATGAACAAGCCCATCTATGAGTGTGTGTGTGTGTGTGTGTGTGTGTGTGTGTGTTCGACAAACCACTTCCATTTAGAAGGTTGTCATCCCTGTCCTGATTGAGGGTTCCCCTCACTGTGTTCTAGAAGGCTCTGGGACCTTGTGACTTAGAATGGCATTTTGCCTGGCACATTCCCCAGGATGTATCAGAGTATCAGTTGAGCCCAAGTTAAGATTTGACTGATCAGGAAGTGCACCCCCAAAGTGGTGGGGTGGGGGCCGTGGTGATGGAATCCTCAGTGATTTTGCTGGGAGTTAACCAGGTGTGGGGTTGTTCTCCCAGATCAGACACTTCCCAGCCCTGCTATGATTCTTATGTCACTCTGCAATGGGTTTCTAGGCTCTGTGACTTCAGAGCCAACTCAATATCTGAGCAGAGACCCTCATTTGAATCTTACCTGGTAGAGCAGATCTGGTTTGGATCTTATCTGGTTTGGATTCTAGAGCAGCCAAAGTGTTCCCCGTGCAGACAGAGGACATCCCTGTTAAGGCTCCAAAGTCACCCTGTGAAATGTTCCTGATGGGAGCAGTGATTCCACCAGTCCCAAATGTGACCGGTGGCACTTTACTAGGTAACTAGCCTGATCTTTCTGGGCCTCACTGTTCTTATCTGTAAAATGGTAGTAATAGTAATACCTAACTCATAGGGTTGGTATTGATTAAATACAGCGATACAGAGAAAGAGCCTATTACAGTGCCTAACACCTCATAAATGCTTAACGCATGCTAACTCTTGCTGTTTGTTAATTCCCACCCCACCACAGACACCTCTGTGTGAGTCAGGCATTTGATTTCCATAGATCAGGGTGAAAGTGTGGAGTTGGGGCTACAGTAAGGTTTTGGATGAGGATGCAGGTATGGGATTGAATTTAGTGATTTTTGGACAGTGTTTGGGTGGAGGTTTGGGGTCCCTGTTAGGGATGGGTGTTAGGATTAAGTTTGGGATTAGGACAACATTTGGGATGGAGGTCCCAGGAAAATTTGGGTTAGGGATGGAGTTGCCCTTAAGGGAAGACTTTTTATCAAGAATAGAATGACTAGGGGCGCCTGGGTGGCTCAGTCGGTTAAGCGTCCGACTTCGGCTCAGGTCACGATCTCACGGTTCGTGGGTTCGAGCCCCGCGTCGGGCTCTGTGCTGACAGCTCAGAGCCTGGAGCCTGTTTCAGATTCTGTGTCTCCTTCTCTCTGTGACCCTCCCCCGTTCATGCTCTGTCTCTCTCTGTATCAAAAATAAATAAAAACGTTAAAAAAAAAAAAGTAAAAAAAAAAAAAAAAAGAATAGAATGACTACATCCCAGCATAGACGCAGGAGACACACAGGGGCTTTGCAAGTCCGGCTTCCTGGTGGGGGGGAGGGGGGCTGCCCTGGCCTGCACAAGCCCAGAACTTTTCTTAGGATGACATCTTCCCCCTCAAGGCTCTGTGGGGTGCACAAGGTCAGGGCCTTTTGGGGAGCCCTAGGGGGGTCAAGGCTGGAGAGAATGTAGGGAACTCACTGTACCTTCCTTGCTTAGTTCCAGCCCTCCAACACAGTAAGCTCAGTGCTCCCAGCTCGTGGGCCCTCCCACCCCTTGCCACTCCCCACATTTTCACCTGATTCCAGAGTTCTCTGGCCCCAGCAATCTTGCATATCTCCCACCCCAACCCCCACCTTCCTCCAGCCTCCACCTCTTGGGGGAGGTAGGACACAAAGGCTGGATCTTTCCACCAGCCCCATCCTCCTCCCTTGCCTTTCTCCCTCCCGGGGCTGGCAGAGGCCAAAGAAAACAGAGCGCTGCCCCAGCTCACGGCTCACTCTCTCCCTCACTTCCTGCTCCGGGAAGATGGTTTACTCCCTCCCCCGCCCTGGCTCAGGACCTGGCCTTGGTGTCAAGTTTCCACAGAGCTTCCAGAATCAGAGGCCCTGCCTGGGCTCCAGCTGGACCCCTCACCTCTCTCCATGTCACCTCTTGGGCGTCTTTTCTCCCTGGACCCAGCCAGGGCTCTGTGCCCCAATCTCCCGGTAGTGAAATTTTGTTTTTCAGGTGGCGTAAGAAACCAGTGGAAGGAAGGTTTTCTTGGGAGTAGGGGGCATTTAGGATGAGGGTGGGATGGAGGGGGACAGATAGCTGCTGTGCAGAATGGAACTCTGTGGGATGGGTGAGGGATCCCTGTGGACAGAGGGTCTGAACACACTTCCCTTCAGGCCTGCTGACCCAGTGGAAAACGCTCCTCTTACAGCCTAGTATGAATGATGTCCCTGGAACTGTGCACCAACGTGGCCCCGGCCACTGGGCAGCCTTGATAACCTTCCCCAGGGCAGGCTTCAGTGGGCTGAACAACCGCAGGCTCATTTGTGGCCAGCTCAAGAGACGTATCCCCCCTCAGAACTTCCTGATTTCCAGATCCCCATTCAATCCAGTTTCAAGTCTAGCCACCCTCCCCCCCAAATTGCCTCCGGGGTTCTCAGCCTCCTTTCCTCTGCTCTGGATAGAGCTTTGCCAAAGAGCCCCTCAGCTTCTGAGGGGACTCTGGGGGTTCTGAAGCCCCGGACCTCTGTCTACTCTGCAGACTCACCCTCTCTCTCCAACCGCAGGCCTCTCTTCTGGCCCAAACTGTCCTTCCCCCCTTCTTTTCCACTTGCTCTCCCCAGCTTCCCAGCCCAGAACTTGGGTTCCCTTCAAATTACTGCTCAGTTGACTCGGACAAAAGTTAAGCGTATGGGCTCTGGTGTCTCGCTCCCTGGGTTTGAATACTCATTCCAGCTGGGAAACCTTGGGCAAGACACTGGACGCCTTACGTGTGAAGTAGAGATAATAACTGTATCTAATGCACAGGACTGTTATGAGGATTAAGCAACGTAATGCAGTGACGCATGTAAAGGACTTAGTGTCGTGCCTGGTGCAGAGCACACATCTGACAGGTGACAGCTATTAATATGATTACCACATCTTAACGATCACTCATCTGCACCTGAAGGAATATCCCAGAGAGGCCACTGAGGGATGGTAGGAGAATGAGGGCATTACTCCCCACAGGACTGGTTGGCAGAAATCCTGGTCTGTCCGTCTCCCGCTGCGTAATACCCATCCTGGCGTTTAACCTGAAGTTAGGTCTTGCTTCCTTCCACCTCCCTCCTCCCCTCCCTCTTTGTTTTCTGCACTTGACACTTGTCAAGAACCTACTCTGGCCCGATTCTTTGCGAGGCACTGAAGATACCGTCACAGATAAAGCTCCACAGCCTGAAGTCTGGTCGTGGAGATGGGGGAGACAAGCATGTAAACCAGCAAAGGCAGTGCTGTATCTTAGGTGCCGTGATAGAAGGATGTTCAGATATAGTGGAGCATAAAAGGGCTGAACTGGTAAGCCTTCAAAGCTGAGGGGTCCGGAGAGGTTTTTAGGCAGAGGGGATACTTGAGCAATGACAGTGAGGTGAAGAATGCCACATTTTATTGGGAATATCTTCCCCAGTTTGGAGCTGAGGACTAGAAGCTGAATATGTACTCTGCAGAGAATATCCTTCCTCTGAAGGATGCTAGAACAGCAAGCCTTGTTTCCTCCTTTTAGACTTCATCTAGGAAAGCCCTTCTTCTCTTATCTGAGTGGCTTATCTGCCTCTTCTCCTTCAGGTATTTACTCAGTTGCCACCTTCCCAGGGAGGCCATCCCTGAGTAGCCTATTCTGAATGACAACCTGCACCCCCTCCACAGCTCTATTCCCCCCGCATCCTTCAACTTCCTTTATTTTCCTCCATAGCACTGACTGCTATCTAACATTCCATATATTTTGTTCATTCGTTTCTTTTTGTTGGTCTACTACTACCAAAAGGTAAGCTCCATGAAGACAGGGATTTTTGTCCGTGTTATTCACTCCTGTATCCCTAGCGCTTGAACGGCTTGGCACACAGTAGGGGCTCAAGAAATGCTTGTCAGAGAGGTACTCATCCCCTGGCTTATGCCGGAGACATATTTGGTCATCTCTAAAATGGGCCAGGTATGGCCCTGGTGAGCTGTAGCTAATGATCCCCAAATGTCGATTCACAGATGGGCTAGCTACATCAAAATCATTTGAGGGTACTTGTTACATATACAGATTCTGGAATTACACTCACACCTAATGAATTAGAATCTCCACAGTTGGATGCTGCATTTTAGCAAGGGTGCTTGGTGCTTTGATGTGCACCACGGTTGGAAATCACGGCTAGACAATCTGGAAAACGGAATGTGCTTCCTTCATCAATAAGAGAGTCAGGAAGGAACACAGAGAGACCAGTCCAGAGGCTATTGTTATAATCTAACTCATAAGCAAAGGTGGCTTTGGTTCAGGTTGAGGCATCTGAGATGGAGAGAAGTGGATGGATTCAGGGGATGTTCAGGAGCTGAAATCTTGAGATAAATTGCATATGGCAGACAAGGAGAGGAGGTATCAAGAACGGATTCTAGGTTCCAGGCCTGTCCAGATACGTAGATGCTGTTATTCAGATGAGGGACCCTGGAAGAAGGCCTAGTGTGGGAGGTAAGATTATGAGTTTAGTCTTAGATATATTGAATGTAAGGTGCTTTTGGCAACCGGAGGGGAAATGTCAAGTCAATAGTTACATGCCCAGGCCAGGAGGTTTCCAAAGCCAGTCATCTGAAAACATCATGTTCAAAATGGGAGTTGTTGACTTCAAGCTAAGCAAGAAGACTGAGATCAAAGGAGTGAACATGGGCTACCTCAGCATGTTTATCTGTCATGTTTAAAAAATACGCAAACATATACAGTTTCCATTGTGAGAGGCAAATAAAGTAATGGAACCTAAAATAAAATTACATGTGCCCTAAACTTAATTATGCTTTAAAAAAAAAAAAAAAAGAAAGCAGGAACTATACAACTGTAAAATGCATGGGTAGTTGTTATTGAAAGATTTAAATCTTGCTGACACCAATATGAAATGATGGGTTGTGATTCATAGGGAAGGTAATGTGATTTCTGCACATGGGCTCTGACCTTGGGCGCCCCAGCCGGAGTTTGGAGAGTGGTTCTAATTGAATCAACACTGGGCTGGGTGGGGGTGGGGTGGAGATATAATGTCTGCCAGGACTGTGGGAAGAACAATCTCAGTGCACTTTAAACAGAAGGGAAAAAATGGGCCAGCAGACAAGAGGTCGTTCACGGAGAAAGAGGGGTTTGGAAAAGCAAGACGTGTCAAGCTTCTCCAGCCTGGCCCATGGGAGATACACACAGAATGTAAAGAGCAGAGCAGCCTTGTGACCAGAGAATGTCCATTATTTTGGGGGCGAGGGGTGTTTCACTGATATCTTCTGAGTGAAGGGGAACTATTGCCTCAACTGCCCTTTGTTCTGATTCTGGGCCCTCCAAGCAGCCTCCTGGGGATTAATTTGACTTAATAGAGAACACTTCCTAAGCACTCAGAGAACAATAACAGAGAACGTTCCTGTGAGCCCTTATATGCATTATCTCATTTAATGTTTCCAACAACTAATGATGCAGGTAACTGTTATTATCTGGGCATTACAGATGATAGAATGAGGCCACAGAAGTTAATGCACTGGCCCAACGTCACATAGGTAGTGACAGCCAGGCTTTGCTCCCAGGAAGCTGGGATCTCTCTCAGATGCCTTACTCTTAACCACTTCCTCGCACTTGCACACCCACGTGGTGGTGTGGGACGGGGGGGTTAAGTCTTCTGGTCCCTGATGAGGGTGTGAGGCATCAATCCCAAGTTCATCTTATAGATTGAAACTCTTGTTTTTATAGCTGCTTGTGTGAATTTTGCTGATCTGCATCTGCTGTTGGGAGACTGACAGAAGACCATCTGACTTCTGGCCTGAAGGGTGGGGGCCAGAAGCGGAACATGGCCCCTCAACCTAATTGCTGCTCCTGGCTGTGGGTCCAGCACCTCGCGCATGGACGGCACTTGAGAATCTTTTCCTGTAGGACCAAATGAAGTGAAGGGGTCACCTGGGGGCCTCCGAGGGGTCTCCTGGCTATCCCCTGCTAATGGCCCCCAAATAAAAAGATGGCACTGGTTTTCGACATCTTTTAGCAAATTTTCAATATTCAGAAATGTTTTTGTCCTGCCAGTTGCAAACTCAGACTGCCTAAGTGAACATTTGTTAACAAAACTCCAAACTTGTGTTATAAACATAGTTATGGAAGGAAAGAAATATCTACTCCCAGATGTAAATTGAACCAAAGTGTACCAGGGCTTTTACTGTAATCACTTTTGGAGAGAAAAATTTCCAAAAGGTCGTTTCCCCCTTCAGAAATTTTCAAATGGAAGGAAACTAGACGTTTTACAAACTTGAAGTCTTGAATGGCTGCGAATGTCTGTAATCCAGAGTCATTTTTTGGAGGCTATATTTCTATATTGCCCACTGGAATGATAACAAACTCGTGGAAAGGAAAGGTTTCCAGCTCAATGGCTTCAAAATGTCCTGTGAGCACTCAGATGATGCCTGAAAGGCAGGCTTAAAGGGATCCAACTCCAAGCCAACAGGGCCATTTACTATTTTAATGCTATTATTATTATTTCAATCTTTAATTTTGAAATCATTATAGATTCACAGGAAGTTGCAGAAAAATATCCAAGGGCTCATGTACTTTTTACCCAGTTTCCCTCAATGATAACATCTTGGACATTATTATTATTTAAAAAAATTTTAATGTTTATTTATTTTTGACAGAGAGAGAGAGAGAGAGAGAAAGAGAGGGGGTGTGAGCGGGGGAAAGGCAGAGAGAGAAGGAGATACAGAATCTGAAGCAGACTCCAGGTTCTGAGCTGTCAGCACAGAGCCTGACGTGGGACTCGAACTCATGAACCACGAGATCGTGAACTGAGCCGAAGTCGGACACTTAACCGACTGAGCCACCCAGGTGCCCCTTGGATATTTTTAATTAAATAAAGAAAATTAAAAAGTAGCTCAGGCCCTTCCAATGGCAAGCACTCAGAAGACTGAATTTACACTTAAACACGGCGTTGATTTAAACGAGGGGAAAATATCTTTTTGCCTAATAAATTGAAGAAGTTTAAAATGTATTTGAAAATGTTCTTTCTTTCTTTTTTTTTTTTTTTGAAATGTCGAAGTTGGCCCACAGTCATAGGTAATCATACAATCAGGTTCCTCCTGCTCATAGCCTGGTGTCATCTGGGCGCATGAGTCCAACCTTATCTTCAAATACTCCTCGTTGTTTTCAGTATTCTCAGTGCAGCTCTTTAGCAATTAAAAATGTCAGCCCCTGTAATGGAAAGTTAGTTAAAAACAAATCTGGAGTAGCCATTACAGTTTCAGTGATATTATAGGGCCAAATGAGTTCTCAGGCATTTTCAGTAATATAAATACCTTCATTTATGGCAACTGAGAACTTTGTGGGGGAATTCATGGCAAGGGAAATTACTAATTTACTACATTTATATATGTCACTCTCTCCCCCTCTTCTCATGATTGCAATAGAAGAGAGGGAAATTGTTTCAGCTATCAAGTCACATTTGTGTCTCCTAATTTGGGCGGGGGGGGGGGGGGAAATGACGAGCATTTGCCAATGGAAAGAGTCTGCCCAGTCCTTGTTTTGTGTGAGGGACATTTCATGCAAAACTTTTCTGTTATCAGGCTCTTTCGTCCCCCTCTCTCAAAAAATAATTTACTAACATGAATCTCTACACTTTTCTTCAAACTGTAAATGGTTCTAAGAGAAGATTCAAGGGAATGCCTGTAGAATTCACCCATGTATTTGTTCCAAGTGATGTTTTAAATGATTATTTCTCTAGGACTCCTACTGGAGGTGACAATATCACACAAACCGATTGTGATGCTTTCGCACCAGAGAAATCTTCACCATCCTTGTTTAACAAAATTCATCCATAATGAAACATAACCTTACTTTTTAGAGTTTTTTGGAGAGCCTGACCTTTAAAAGCCACTCAAAATCATAAGACATTTAAAACCTATAAGTGATTGAAAACTACTTAAACGCCAAGAAGAGGTAGACTAGGACATGTTTGTACCAAAGAATATTATACAGCAATGTGAATGAATGAACTGCCATCAGGTACCTGGAAAAAAATAAGTGACTCACACACACATAACAGTGAGCAAAAAGGCCAGACAGCACAAAGGATGTTTGATTCCGTTTATATACAGTTTTAAAATAGGTAAAACTAACCAGTGATGTTGGAAGTTAGCCTTTGGGGGATGGGGTGGGGTAGGTATTCCAAAGGCACAGCAGAAGGGTTTCTGGGATGCTGGGAACATTTTGTTTCTTGATGTTGTTTACCTGGGTGTGTTTGATTTGTGAAAATTCATCATGCTCATCACACTACGTACTTAACAAAGTTTGCACTTTCACTATGTAAGTTATACTTCCATAAAGCATTAGAAAAAAAGCCAGTAAGTGCAATGGGATTATGGGAGAGACTGGGTCGCTGGCAGGCATCCCAGCATCCTTCACTGCAGACATGATGGCGGCCTCTATTCAATTCTGTCTCAGACAGGGTGGCGGATGGTGGGGAGGTGGGGCGGGCTCCATGGAGACAGCATAGATGATCTCTAATTATACTTTTCCTTTTAGAAAAAGGAATTTTTTTTTTTTCCAAAAGAGGGACTTTAAATGATAGTTGGTGGAAGAACCTCCTTTATGTCATCTACTCTTGGAATACTTTTCCTACTGACAGATCCCACACACAACTCCCCCAGCTCAGTGCCATGCTGCCTGACAGAGAGGGGTGATAGCACCCACCAGGCTCACAGAACCACAGAACTGGCTTTAAACCTCATCTCTGCTTCTCACCTGCTTTGCCACCCTGGACACTGATCTGTTCTCGAAGCCTTAATATCCACCTAATGGGTTGACACTGAGAATTAAATGAGGCTTCCCAAGGGACATATGTCTGTTACAATGCCCGACATGTGGCAGACATTTGAGAAATTGTTCCTTACTTACATTGTCTCTAATTTTTACTCTGCACAATAGGTATTATTTTTATCTTACAAATAAGGAAACCCAGCTTGCATGTGGCAGGATCCCACCTAATGAGTGGCAGAGTAGGATTTGGACCCTGACCACCAGCCCTGAGCCGAAGTGCCTAAACTCTCTGCCATGCTGCCTGGAACCCTGTGCCTGCAGCTGGCCATGCTGCTGTGGTTCCAGGACTCCTGGAGATGAGCTTCCGGACCTCTGATTATTTCATTTTCCTGGCTCCCGTGGCTGCAGCTTCTGGAAGCCCGTCTCTCTTCTCTTTCACCTTCTTCCCTAAATGACAACTTCTCTCCTCCCCTCCTGCTGTCTCTGGAGCCCCAGATGCCAGAGCTCCACAGAACAATCTGTGCCCTTCCCTGGGCCAGCCCTGATTTGCCTTCCAGGCTAGCAGTGTCCAGCTTGGGGGGCTCCTGCCCACACCAGGCTTCCTACATCTGAAATTGGCCCAAGGAACCCAAGAAGAGGGTCCAGGCCATAGGAATACTAGTGCTGCTGGGCAGGACTCGCTCTACAATTTGCAGAGCTGAGTGCAAAATCAACATCCAGAGCTCCTTGTTTAAAAAAAAAAAAATCAAAACATTAAGAATTTCAAGACAGTGATACCAAGGCATTAAACTAAGCATGGGACTTTGGCCCTGTCCCCTTGAATGCTACCTTATGATTCTGCTAAGTGGAGTCCTGAGATTTGTGGCCTTAGACACGGGTCCAGACCCCAGGATCTAAGCTTGTTGGATTCCCTGGTCTCCTCAGAAGGGACAGGATTGTCAGTGAGGTCAGTGGCCTGTGTGTACTCAGGACCTGGGCAGAAAGACTGTGGTGACTTGAAGACTTACAGCCCCAGTGATCCAGGGCTCTGAAGTGACACCAACCTCAGAGGTTAGGTCTCTGTTGTGTGGCCTCAGGCTCTAGGATTGTGGCCTGGCAGATAGGTCGGTGTGCGGTAGGGGGTAGAGGGATGAAGTAGGACGGTGGTGGGGAGATGAAGGACCCGTGGAATAGCTTAGAAGGCCAAAGGAAAGGGGCGCCTGGGTGACTCAGTCCGTTAAGCATCCGGCTCTTGGTTTCAGCTCAGGTCATGATCTCATGGTTCATGAGTTTGAGCCCCGAGTCAGGCAAGTTCTACACTGACAGCTTGGAGTCTGCTTGGGATTCTCTCTCCCTCTCTCCCTGCCACTCCCTGGATCTCTCTCTCTCTCTCTCTCTCTCAAAATAAATAAATAAACTTAAAAAAAAAAAAAAAAAAGAAGGCCAAAAGAAAGGGATGAGGGGATGCTTGAGATCTGGACCTTGGAGGGAAGTGGGAGATACAGCCTCTATGGTTCAAATAGCTCAGGCTAGGACTTCAGGAAGCTGGTACGGTGCCTAGGACTCTGAGCCTGCAGTGGCCAGAGGCTTCCAGGGCTCCTGAGAGTACATCCTAGTCTCTGAGGAAGGAGCTTAGAGTCATGCCAGCCCAGGAGCACCCCACTGCTTTGGGCTATGAGTGGAGCGGATGACCGTTCTCTCTTCTTCAGTAGAGGCCTCTACGTGCCTTGTGTCCCGGGCCAACCCTTCTGCGTGTATGCCACCTCTTGCACTCCCCCCCCACCCCCGCCCCCCATCATGCTACCCCTTCCTCCAGACTCTTTCCTTAGCACGTATTGGGGTAAGAAGAGCGCAGGTTTTGGCATTAGAGAGTTCTGGGCTCCGATTCTGACTTGGCTATTTACTAGGTGTGTGACCCCAGCCAAGTAACTCAACCTTTTTGAGTCTTGGTTTCCCCATTTATAAAAAAGAATAATGAAGGTGCCTGTCTCATAAACTACATAGGAGGTTTAAATGGAAAAATATGGTCAGGATGCTGGCCACATCGCGAGTGCTCAATAAAATGATAACTGTTCGTAGTAGTGGCATAAGAAGAATAAGGTCATTAATGTGAACAGGCAATGTGGTATATGGAGATAATTTCTGTTCCAGAATGTGAGTGTAAGACTCAAAGTAGTGTCTGTGGTGTAGAAGCTCCCAGAATGGTGCCTGGTGTCTAGTAGGGTCAAAAAAACCCTGTAAACTGTTTGTTCATCTTCTCTCCAACTTTCCCTTGGGTTCCATCCAGCACTTGGGGCCTCCTTAGATCCAGTCTTAATGTCCCTTAGACAGCCTATGCCACATGACTCTGGCTGGGTGAGCAGCCATGAAGAGAGGGTCTTGAATGTGCAGAGGAGAGGGAGAAGGGCACCTGGAGGGAAGGCCTTGGGCAGACCCTGTGAGAGGGGCAGCCTCACTGGTTATTCTGCCCACAGGTCCCTGCCTCTGGGCACACACCCCAGTGTCTCTGTCTGCCACTCAGCCAGGGCTGGTTTAAACACCTGTGCCTCCATCACACCAAAAGAGGCCCCTGTCTCTCCACTCCTTGGCCAACAATTCAGTCCCGAGCAGGTGGCCCCACTGCCCTGATCTTCCTTACCCTCTTGTCTCCACGACATGCCCTCCCCCCTCTCCTCTCTTGACTCCTTCCGGCCTTCATCTATTTCCACCCCTATCCAGCTCCCAGCCTGACCCATCTCATGAGATTCTAATCCAAAACCAACCACCCCCACTTCCTGCCTAGCATTTCTGCCATCCCTCCCTGTCTGCTTACTCCCCCAGCGCTCTGGGGAGGGTCCGTGTACCTTCTGGGATCTCTAGAGGACATGCCTGTCAGCCTCTGACTGGAGAAATGGTTGCCAGCCATTCCATTCTGGTGAAAGCAGATGCCCCAGAGCAGAGTGCGGACCCTTCCCCTTGCCCTCAGGTTCCGAGGTGCCCCGCAGTGCCCTCCAGTCTGCCCTCCTCCATCCCCACTGAGGGCCATGGGCTCCTGGGTACAGTGAGTCAGGCCTCGTCTCCACTGTTGTTTATGTAATCCTTCCCTGCAGTAACAAGGTGTTTACTGTTGCACAAACACATTTTGGTTTAACGGCTGATAGTAAAACTGTCTGATAAAGTTTGATTTAGCGAAAGAAAGCAAAATAAATCTGGGGGCACAGAGAGCCTTTGGGAAGAGAGACTTCTAGGGCTTTACAGAAGGGGCAAGACAGCGAGGGCTGGGGTAGGGGTGGGTCAGCTGCACTCCCCTGGTCATTCTTTCTGCCTGTCTCCTGAGAGAACCACCAGCAGCTCCTCTGTAGGAAGCTGAATTCCAGATAAGGTTGTAAGTTCCTGGACTTGGCATTTCCCTGCCATAGCACACGCTCTGGCTTCCTCCATTGTCTGCTCTCATGAATCATCTCCATCCTTCAACGTCTGTGTAATTTGTTCCTCCCTGGTGGGGGGGGTGCTCCCCTGATTGCTGTGGCTCAGATCAAGCTGGTAATGTGGTCTGAGAGAAGGAAACTTAAGCTAGGAGACCCGAGGACCAGATCTAGCTCTGGGACTTACAGGCAGTATGGCCTCAGGCAACTCATGTTGCCTTTAAGGATCTCAGTTCACTCAGCTGCAGAGGGGCACGAGTGGGATAAAATACACAAAGCGCTTGGTTCTTGGTAGAGCCCTCCCCACGTTTAGGACACTCCTATCTTGTTCTCTGAAATCTCACGAGGTACGCACTGTGTACTCACTTGCACTCTGCTCACAAAGCAAGGCGGGGTGAGCATCTGTTTTTTTTTTTTTTTTTGAAATTTTTTAATCTTTATTTATTTTTGAGAGAGAGACAGGGAGGGGCAGAGAGAGAGGAGACTCAGAATCCAAAGCAGGCTCCAGGCTCTGAGCTGTCAGCAGAGAGTCTGATGCGGGGCTCGAACTCATGGACTGTGAGATCATGACCTGAGCTGAAGTCTGACGCCCAACTGACTAAGCCCCAGACACCCCAGCATCTGTTCTTGTATGTGATGTTTCCATAGCCTGTTGCCAGTTCCCCCCTCCTGTGTGTCTCCTATGCCTGATTTGTCAGTATGGTGCCAGAGCGAGGCAACAGGTACCCATGAAAGATTTTTTTAAACTTAAAAAAATGTTTATTTATTTTGAGAGAGAGCGAGCGAGCAGGGGAAGAGTGGGGTGGAGAAAGAGAATCCCAAGCAGACTCCTTGTTGTCAGTGCAGAGTCCAGTGTGGGGCTCAAACTCACAAACCATGAGATCATGACCTGAGTTGAAATCAAGAGTAGGACGCTCAACCAACTGAGCCACCCAAGTGCCCTGATTGTTTAAATTTTTGTTGCTGTGTATTATTTCGTTATGTGAATATACTACAATTACTTATCTATTCAATCGTTGAGGGGTCTTTGGGTAGTTTCCAGTTGTTGTATGTTATGGATAGTGACTCTATGAGCACTATTGTGTGTGTATTTTGGAGAATGCATTTCTGTTGGATATGTATGTAGGATGGAATTTTTGAGCAAAGGGTTTATACATGCCCAAGGAGCAGCTTTAGAAGATATTGTTGACTAGCTTTCCAAAGAGGATATGCCAATTCGTGTTCCATCCAACATCTGGCTTCTCTTTTTCACTTTAGCCACACTAGTGGGTGTATAGTAGTAACTCAAATTGATGTTCCACTTTGTGTTTCTGATTCCTGAAGAAGTCGGAGCACATTTTCATATGGCTGTTGGCCACTTGTACAGCCTCTTTTGTGAAGAGCTTGTTCAAGTCTTTTGCCCATATTTCTATTGAGCAGTTTGTCTTTTTCTTACTGGTTTGTAGAGGTTCTTTATATATTCTGGATCTGAGTCTTTTGTCATATATTTATTCTGCAAAAATCTTTTCTCACATCGTGCATTGCCTCTCAGTCTCTTGATTGTGTCTTTTAAAATAACAGAAATGCTTCCTTTTAGCAGAATCCAATTTAAGTTTCCAGGACATATGCTTTGACTGAATTCAGCTTCTATCTTCCTGGCCAACTCCATTCTCCCCTTCTGAGCCAGCCTGTTTTCTACGTTCTGTCCTGTATTTTGGAGAAAGTAAAAAGATGGTTTTCGGGGCGTCTGGGTGGCTCAGTTGGTTGGGTGGCCGACTTCGGCTCAGGTCATGATCTCGCGGTCCATGAGTTCGAGCCCTGTGTCGCGCTCTGTGCTGACAGCTCAGAGCCTGGAGCCCGTTTCAGATTCTGTGTCTCCCTCTCTCTGACCCTCCCCTGTTCATGCTCTGTCTCTCCCTGTCTCAAAAATAAATAAAAAATGTTAAAAAAGGGGCACCTGGGTGGCTCGGTCGGTTAAGCGTCCGACTTCGGCTCAGGTGGTGATTTCACGGTCCGTGAGTTCGAACCCTGCATCAGGCTCTGTGCTGACCGCTCAGAGCCTGGAGCCTGTTTCGGATTCTGTGTCTCTCTCTCTCTCTGCCCCTCCCCTGTTCATGCTCTGTCTCTCTCTGTCTCAAAAATAAATAAACGTTAAAAAAAAAAAAAGTTAAAAAAAAAAAAAAAGATGGTTTTCAAGGAAAACCCCATGGCTGAGGCCCATACTGTTCACCTGGAAGCCTTTTCCAGTTCGAAGTGTTGCCTGCGCATCTGTGGTTCCTATGCCTGGAGACCTCCCATCCCTTCCCCCTTTTCCAGGAATCCAGGTCAGTTTTGTGGACTAATCTCCCTCCTTCCACTTAAGATCCGATTAGTCCACTCAAGAGAACCTAAAAGGCCAACAAGCAAATGAAGAGTTGCTCGAGCTCATTAATAGTCAGAGAAATGTGCATTAAAGAAATAATGAGATATAAACTTCATAGCTATCGGGCTGGTGGAAATTGGAAGGCTGGATGACACCAAGTGCTGGGAGGGGTATGAGGTACAAGAACGTGTGTGCCATGCTGGTAGGAGTGTATCAGGACAGCACGTGGGCGCTACTGAATGAAGATGTTTCTACCCTACGTGCCAGCAGTCCACTCACACAGGCCCGGGCGGGGTGTGGCAGGGACGTGCGCGACAGTATTGCCGTGGTGGGGGTCATCCTCGCGGAGGTGGATAGTAAGAGGTGGTAGCTACACACCATGGAGTATTACCTCGCAGTGAGAAGCAAGGGGTTAGATGTATGCTCACTAACATGCATGGATCTTTAAACAGTGCTGAGCGGATGAGTAAAAGGCAGAGGGAGCTGTACAACATTTGCGTTAGGTGGGGAAGACTGAACGCCCGAAAAGAAAGCTAAGCATTTTGCAAAGGCACGAACCAAGAGATCCATATACACCAAATGCCTTAACGTGGCTCCCTGTGGGGGGATGGGAATGAGGAATAAGGATAAAAGAGGATTTTTAAAAAGCTCAGCTACCTCAACCTCCTTTGGCTTAATGCATCTTCTGGCTCCATCTTGAAAAATCCCCTTCTCTGTCATCTCTTCTGGTTCCCTTCCCCAAGACCTCAGTGTTCACCTGTCAGTCTCCCTTCAGATCAGCCTCCTTCAGGCCGTGTCTGAACAACACAAATTGACATTTACAAATATCTTCTATCTGTGGTTACCCTGAGTGCATACTCACCACACTGCAGTGGCCAACACAGAGCCCCACAGGACTTGGGACAGTGGAGAGCCAGAGGCCTTGAGGGGGACCCGGTGCTATTATTCATGGTGTCTGGCACCCAGAAGCAGCTCAGTCAATGTCTTTTTAATGAGCCAGAGAAATTCTGTGCTGGCTCTGCTCTGTTAAGGCAGATGCCTTAACCTCTCTGAGCTTCGATTTCCATCTCTGTCAACATGGAGATAATAATTTTAATGCCTTCTTCGCAGGGTTATCGTGAAGGTTAGATGAGATCATTGCTTTGGAAAGCACTTGGTTAACTGTAAACAGTTAGCCAGTGCCATGGAAGAAGTGTAGAGAAATGAATGTAGGAGGGTCAAATCCTAGTACTCCCACATATTAGCTGCAGGACCTTGAATAATGCAGCATCCTCTGGCCTCAGGTTTTACGTTCTGTAAAATGAAAAACAATAATGTCAACCTTGTGGAGTTGTTAGGAGGACTAATGACAATACGTATTTAGGAGACAGTAGTAGGTGGTTAGAAAATGGGAGAACTGGGGGCGCCTGGGTGGCTCAGTCACTTAAGCACCTGACTCTTGATTTCAGCTCAGGTCATGATCTCATGGTTCAGTTCGTGGGCTAAAGCCCTGTGTTGGGCTCTGAGATGACAGCACAGAACCTGCTTGGGATTCTCTCTCCCCCCCTCTCTTTGCCCCTTCTCTGTGCTTGCACACACACACACTCTCAAAACAAATAAACTTAAAGAACATGGGAGAACTATCCCATTCACTCGTTTATTCAGTGAGTCTTTATCGGATGCCTATAAAATGTTCCAGGCAGGGTTCTAGACACTGGGAATGAAGGGGAGAATGAAACAGAAAAAAATTCCAAAAATCCCTGCCTTTGGTCTAGGGGAGAGAGGGGTCGAACAAGAAATAAAATTAGTTTGGGGCGCCTGGGTGGCTCGGTCGGTTGGGCGTCTGACTTCGGCTCAGGTCATGATCTCGCGGTCCGTGAGTTCGAGCCCCGCGTCAGGCTCTGTGCTGACTGCTCAGAGCCTGGAGCCTGTTTCAGATTCTGTGTCTCCCTCTCTCTCTGCCCCTCCCCCGTTCATGCTCTGTCTCTCTCTGTCTCAAAAATAAATGAACGTTAAAAAAAAAAAAGAAATAAAATTAGTAAGATGTAGTATGCTAGATGATGGCAAAGACTATGGCAAAAATTCAGCAGGAATAGGGTGGGTAGGAAGCTCTGGGGGTGCGGTGGAAGAGATTTCCTTTTTTTTTTTTTAATTTTTTTTTCTAACATTTATTTGTTTTTGAGACAGAGAGAGACAGAGCATGAATGGGGGAGGGTCAGAGAGAGGGAGACACAGAATCTGAAACAGGCTCCAGGCTCTGAGCTGTCAGCACAGAGCCCAACGCGGGGCTCGAACTCACGGACCGTGAGATCATGACCTGAGCTGAAGTCGGCTGCTTAACCGACTGAGCCACTCAGGCGCCCCAAGAGACTTCCTTTTTAAGCAGATTAGTCAAGAAAGGCCTAGCTGAGAAGGTGATGTTTGAACAAAGACTCTAAGGAGGAGGGAGGGTAAGCCCTGGGGAAGTGCAAAGGCCCTGAAGTGGATGCATATCTGGTGCATTCAAGTCACAACAAGGAGGCCAGGGTGACTGGGATGAGCTCAGAGAGCTAAAGGCCGCAGTGGGGCTGATGGTGTAGAAGCCCCACGTAAAGATTGCTGTAAATTACGCCTGGCTGCACAGGATTATCTCGGGGAGGAGCCAAGATTGAAGGACGTGTGATTTTCAGGTGTGGAGGAGGAGCCAAGGTAGGTGTATTAGTCATTTAAGGCACCTAACAAATTAGCCCAAACTTAGCAGCTTAAAACAATAGTCATTTATTATCACTTAGTTTCTGTGAGCCAAGGATTCAGGTGCAGCTGAGGGTGTCTCAGATGGCTGCCATCAAGGTGACCGGGGCCATAGTCTCAAGACTCGACTGGGAGAGGGTCTGCCTCTAACCTCAGTCTTGCGGCTGCTGGCAAGGTTCAGTTCCTCTCTGGCTGCTGGTAAGAGGTCTCTCTCAGTGCTTTGCCATGTGGGCCCCCTCCTAGCCCAGCTCACACCATGACAGCTGGCTTCCTTCAGAGTAAATGAGCCCAAGAAGGAAGCCACCGTCTTTTAATAACATAATCTTGGAAGGGACATCTCATTACCTCGGCTTCATTCTGCTTGCTAGAGACAAGTCACTAAATCCGGTCCTTGCTCGCTTGAAGAGATTACACATGAATACCGGGGTGGGGAATCAACTGAGCTATAGGAAGGGGGGCTACCTACCACAGGGGAGTTCTGATGTTCGGGTGCAGTGGAATTGCCAAAGACAAGCATCCATCCAAGGATGGATGAGAAATTTTTTGTCTAGATGCAGCAGGGACATTTGAGACTTACTTTGTCAGTGCAATCCAGTTGTACTTTCTAACAAGGATTAGGAGTAATTGGATAGCTAGGAATCTATCTATCTATCTATCTATCTATCATCTATCTATCATCTATCTATCTATCTATCTATCTATCTATCTATGGTGCTAAGTGCTCCCAGCTAACTGGGCTAATTAGGTCCTCTGGCTGCTCATTCTGGGGCCAGGTTTCAACTTGCAGGGAAAAGGCATTATTTGTGAGTGTGTGCACATGCATATAGACGGCCGTGCTCGTTTTCTGTGGTGTCTGCCTCCCGGGTCCTACCCTTCCTTCGGCCTGGCGACCCCTGGGTTCACCTTTCCTCCGCTCCCCCCTCTGCACTTTGACGGGAGGTCACGTGTGAGGAAACAAGCCCCACGTGGTTTTAATCATTTTGCTATAAAAGCTGAGCTGCTCTCCGCTTTGATCCAAGCTGAGCTGCTGGAGGAAGGGCTGGGGGCCGGGCTGGCCTGTCCGCGGAGCACTCCGCGCACGGCTCCCACATCAGACGGCAGCCGTAAAATGGAGCACAGCTCATTAATTCTCCCTCTTAACCAGGGCACCTGACAAGAAGTGACTTTGAAAACCCGGAGGACGGATGGGCGGGCGGGTGGGCGGCTCTCCGACTATGCAAGGAACATCTGTTTCCAGGTCCCTGGCTGTTAAATTGACATCTTTTTATTTGAAACGTTTCTTTTATTTCCCAACTTCCTGCAATTGGCAAGGTCTCTGTGCCAGGCAGTAGACTGTCGTGGCTTTGTGGGCCATATGAACTGAGTGGCTTCACTGTCCTGAACGGCAGGCCTGTAAGTGCCAAAATGGGCAGCCTGGCACTCTGTCAATTATTAAACCTATGTTTGTGCAGAGAACATCAAACCCCATAAAAAACCAAAATGGCCTTGAAATTGAAAACCCTGTGAACGTCTGTGAGCCTCCATATGAGAAATATTAGTGTTTCAGAACTAGAAAATTCACTGGGAGCCTGGCATTTTCCATCAAGAATCTTCTCTCCTTGGGACCCAGCAATCAAGTATACTTAAGAAGAGTGATCTGACCCCCGTGCCTTCAGCCTTCATCCTGGATGCTGAGATAACTATTGGTGACTAAAGTCCCGGGTTCGAGCTTTAACCTCCTCCTGACAAAGGTCACTAGCACAGGCTGGGTTGACTCTTCTCTAGGTGACAGCTCAGGGCTCTTGGGATGGGGATTGGAAGTGGTGGGTAGATGGTCCTATTTATTTCTACTTTGTCCTGGGGGCCTTTGGATCATCTTATATTCCTGGCAGTGCGATCCGCATGCTTTATCCTTCGTCCTTCAGGACCCACCGTGGGCCAGGTGGATCACTGTCGGCAGGACAGACGGTAGTCTGTCATCTGAGAAATAATGGCAGCGCTGAGTCCCAAGCGATCATCCAGGAATACCCTGTGGCATGCACAAATGTGTGTGAGTATGTGATGCCAGAAGACGTAAGTCTGATTGGTGGTGCACCTGTGTGAGAGCATTGGTCCCATGATGTCTCTGTGTCTCTGCAGCAAGTGCCCAAGAAGTCAGCAGATGAGCACATAACCTCTTTGTCAGAACGTCTTTGTCTCTGGGTTAAGGTACCTGAAGAGCTGACGGGTGAAGTGACAGTGTGCATTTGTGAGTTGTGCGGGAGGATGACGATTTCTTCATTTTCATGTGTCCCGAAAGCAGCAGAGATAATCCTTACTGGTTCTGCTTTACTAGTGATTGTAACACTCATGCTCCTTAGTTTCCAAGACGTTGGGCGTCCCCGTCCTTCACTCTTTGAGGGTTGCAGGCTTTTAGGGTTGCAGGCTCTCGAGTGAGACGGCCTGGTGTTGAATCCTGGCTCCACCTTTTTCTAACAACATGAACTTGGACAACCTCTTTTTTTTTTTTTTTTTTTTTACAATTTTATTTATTTTTAAGTACTCTCTACACTCAAGAGAGTTCAAGGCTTGAACTCACAGCCTTGAGATCAAGAGTTGCATGTTCTACTGACTGAGCCAGCCAGGCGCCCCTCCCTCGGACAGCCTCTGTATACCTCAGTTTCCTTATCTGTAAAAGGAGAGTAAAATAGTACCAAATTGCAGAATCCATGAGATAATTCATGGAAAGCAATTTGAAATTCCCTCCTTTGGTTAAATGTCACCAGCACCACCCCCTGTCCCTGCCATCACTTTCACCTCTCAGACGCTGTACTGTCCTTATGCCTTGACAGTCCATTCTCCCCCATCTCCCTTCATCATGTTATCAACCCCCATCAACTCAGGTGCCCCAGTCCCTTTGCCACTGCTTTCGCATGCCACCAGCTGAGTTTCCAGAAGGGCAAAACTGGTAGGGCATGACCCAACCAATATGGGTCACTTGGGTGGCAGAGCCAGAGAATAGATGCTCTGTGATTTCTCAACTACTTGGGTGGAGAACAAGGTGAGTGAAGCAGGTGAGTGAAGGTAGGAAGGGAGCCCGCCCCACGGGTCTCTGCAGCGCATGCCTCCTTCTTCCCTCTCTTCTTTCCCCTTCAGGCTTGGCTTGGGGTGAGGAGGGTAGACCTACAGCAAGGCCATGCCTGCCATCTGCTTACTACCAGTTTGGGAGTATCCAAGAAACACAGTCAATGTCCTGGTCAATTTTGGCTTTTCTATTCCAATTTGAATATATTAAAATGCAACTTTCCAGCTGTGCAAATCCCCAGGCCATTGAAATAAAAGGTTTTTAACTTTAACCATTAAAGATTTAACTAGCCAATAAATCTAAGTATGTGGGGGGTTGTTACCAAACGTTTATTACATTGCTCTTGCTTTTAACTTAAGAGCAAATGCCAAGTGTGGACTTCCATGAAAAAGGCATTCCCTTATGGTCAAAACTGATATCAGCCCCTGGACGAAAAAGCAATAGACCACTGTCTCCAGAAGGGTCCGCTCACTTTCCTCTCAAATCCCTTTAGGAGTTAAAATGGCTCTATCAACTTTACAAACCAATTTGCTTGCTGCAAAAAAGGCCTATAATAGCCTCTTGTTGCCACAGTCAGAACATGACTGACTAAATTAATCCAAAATTCTACTTTCAGTTTGAGCATCTTGGCGCCAACTTTTCCAGAACCAGATTTTATAAAGGCACAAAGGGGATATAGCTTTAGTGAAGAAAATCACAAGATCTTTCTCTTTTAGTATCTTCTGGGTGAGAAGGGTAATCAGTGCCTTGGATCATAGTGCTTAGTTTTGCCATTTTCACCTTGAAGACAAGTAAGAGACCAGCCCGGTAGTGAAATATGACTTTTAATTTACACAAATGTAAACGTATAGAATTCAACCATCGTATTCACCCTGGACTTAAAAAATGAATAGAAGCCAGATAAATCTTGGCCATTAAAAAAAAAAAAAAAGAAAGAAAGAAAGAAAGAAAGAAAGAAAGAAAGAAAGAAAGAAAGAAAAAACAAAAAAAGATCTGACATACAAGTTGAGTTATACCAGCCATCAAGGGGACAGAGCCACATTCCAGATGTGCTATTTTCCTGCCCATTGACAGTTCTCCAACCCACCCCAGCAATAAAAAAGTCCTGAAGTGGATTTTTTAATCTGGCTTAGATTCTGTTTTGCCCGAGAGGCCTGCTGGGTGGGTCCTCTGGGTTTTCTTTCTCGCAGAACAAACCAGTGAGCCCTATTTGTGGGAAATACGCAGTAAATTCTGGCCTTTGCTCATGAAACTTCCCTCTGGAGCATTTTTCACATCTAAATAGGAGGTGCATAAAGTTGATAAGCTGTCGTATTTTTTTTTTAAGTGATTGTACTTTTAGCTTGAAGAGTTGTAGCTCAAGATTTTGAGCTCCATGAGAACGTATCCTCTGCTCCCTAAATTATAAGCCAGAGTAGAATGACAGTGATGAAGCGTGTGCTTCCCTCATCCAGCTCAAATCGTGGGGGACACTTATATTTGCCTTTCGACTGGCAACCCATTCACATCTCCTTGACTTCAGCTGAGGAAGGGACATTGGCTGATTCGAAGGGTGATCTCCCCTTCATCTAGCCCCTCCATTGCAACTGCTGAGAAGGAGGCACGAATCCCAGGGACCTAGGGTGCAGAAGCATTTCCCCCTGGAGGGCCCTAGCCGTGCCCTCTGGTGTGGGTGTGGTAGGGAAGGGCTAAGCGTGATACTTTTAAAGCCTACTCGATGGATGGTTTGGGAGGTGGAAGCATTAGAGAAATTCTTTCCAAACCAAACCAGAATCGAAGCGAAACACTTCTATTTACAAGTGTAAATAGAGGATTTGCTGGGAATCTCCTTGAGTCCGGGAGGCAAATCCAGAAACTCCAAAGACCCGTTTCACCGTCAGAAATTGTAAGAGCTGATGCCATCCCTCAGGAAGCTGGGGAGGATCATCAGCCCATGTGGCAAATGCAGAGTGGCTCACACCAGCCTCTCCCTGGGGCACTTTCAGATCAACTTTGCTGGTCCTTCTCTGATTTTGAAATTCCCACCTGTTGAACCTAGAAGAGACAGAAAAAGCAAGAGAGAAACTTCTCAGCTGTTCCTAGGAACTTTTGCTTTCTGAATGAGAGGTCACTTTGGGAGGGAAATTTTTGATTTGGATCCCTAGTACCTGTGCAGCTGTACATGGTAGGCTTGTTCTGGGGCATACTTTTGGTACGCTTGGAAGAGAGGCACCTGTACTTCTTTCCAGAAGGATTACAGTTACTTCGAAGATGGTCATTTCACCCATTCATTGATCCATTCGTGTGTTAGCTCATTCATTCATTCTATGAATGTTGCTGGATGCCTTCTGTGTGTTTCTCTGCCAAGCATTTGATTCAGGGCTACGGGCAGAGCAGGACCCAATGCCTGAGTAGACAGTCAGCCAGAGTCCTCTGGGGTAAGGTAAGTGACCCTTGACTCTGTCTCTAGTGGTTACTGAGTGGGACCCTCACTGAGTGGCAAAAATAGGAGAGTCTTGCACACATTAGAGGTTGGATCAGTTTTTAAAGGTGGCTTTTGCTGTCTCCCTAGAGCTATTTCTGATCTCTGCTCCACCCATGATTCCCAGCTTCATAGTCTCCTCCACATTCAATTCCTGTTTCTAGAAAAGGCAGATCCTGTTGACTTTCCTTCCCGGCCAGGCCACCTTCCTCACCCTTTGCTCCTCCCAGTGCCCTCCCACTCACTATCCCAACTTGGGTATCAAAACTGATCCCTCCTATGTCCCTCTCAATCCCTCTGCTCCCACCTTCTCCAGAGCCTCTCTGTACCATGAAGTTCCTGTCTCCTGCGTCTGTCCGTTCAGTCTCTCCTTTCTATGAGGACTTCCAAGGCTCTTCCACGAGTGGGAGGCTTTCCCCTCCCAGATTCTTCATGGGCTGCCACCTTGGACCTGAGAGAGGGGACAGATGCCATCTGCCCTGGCAGGGGTCATTCCCCCTCCTGCCAAGGCATTGCCCCAAACATGTTCCCTGGCTTCTTCTTTTTTCCTTTTCCTTTCTGAAAATAGCCATTTAAAAAGGTTGAAGTGGGCTTCATGAGGTTTAAGGGGTTTATTAGTTTTAAAAACCATGGTCCCTGTTTGGAGGGAGGGGAAACAGCCGCCTTCTTTTCACATTACGTCAATCCACAGGCGTCTGTAATTTACATTTTTTTAACTCAAATGTTCAGAAATAATGGAAAGGCTGCTTGAAAAAAGCAGATGAAATAAAAACTGGGGGAAATGTGTATTATACAAAAACCAGACCTGTGAGCCTGAGGCGAGACACCCCGATGACCTGGGGAGCTGATTAATGAGGCAGACCAAAGGAAGCCCAGGTGAGTGTAGATGCCATGATTTCTCCACAGTCACTGACGCCCTTGTGCTGGCATTTCATTTCCCACGCACGACTTCACGGATGGTTTTCATTCGGAAATTTTAGAACCACTGATGTTTCTCCCCTAGGAGAAAGGAATCCTGGGCTGTGGAAGTTGGGCAGGTTGGGGAGTGTGGAGGAAAAGAGTTGGGGGCGAGGAGAATGGAACCCACCCAGGGCATGGCCTCTGTGTCTCCTGGTTCTCAAAGGCGATCCTTTCTGACCCAGCCTCACCCTATGAGGTCTCATCTCGACTCCGTCTCCCCTCCTCATTCTCTGAGAAAAGAGAGATGATGAACAGATGGTAAGACTACGGGAAGAGGTATTAAAGTTTCGTTTTCTGACGATCTTCAGTATAATTACTTCATTAAGATTAAAAAAAAACCTAACTCCTAGTTACAACTCAAATATCTGTTGACAAAATAACTTCATCTATTTCTGCATACCGTTTTTGCTAGATTTCTGTCCCTGAATGCTATTTCATGAACGTTCCTTTGACAAATATTTTAAGGGCATATCATATGCCAAGGATGGTTTTGGGATTTGGGGACCCAAATCAATATGGTCTTTGCTGCCTACTTAGGTGAGGGTGTGGGTTGGACAAAACCATCAGTGTGGGGTGATGGGGTCTCTGATAGAAGTAGCAGGTATTACAAGTAGATCCTGTGGGAATGGGGGGGGGAGGGCTGAGGGTAGGGAGCTTCCTGGGAGAAGTGACTTTGGGGGTCTGGGAGAAGGTCTTAGCCAGGTGAAGAGGCTCCAGGGGGGATTCTAGGCAGAGAGGAGACCGTGTACCTGAGCCCAGAGGCAGGGGCTATTGCGCATCGAATTCTCTTGAACTCTGGGACAGTGATTGGCAGGAGAGGTCCAGTGGAGTGGGGGGGAGGGGTGGAGTGGGCAGCAGGGATCCAAGCATACGGGCTCTTTCTGAGGAGCTTAGACTTCATTCTGTGGGTAATGGAAAGTCTTTGAAGGGTTTAAGCAGGAGAGTTTACATCTCTTCGAATCACTTCCACTCCATGATGGAAGTGGCCTTAGAAATCCTTCAGATCCAGCCCCCTTTTTGTAGGGGGTGAAGCTGAGACCCAGGAGGAAATGCTGTTGTCCTTCTTACTACCATTGTCACCAGCTGGTGTTTATTGAGAGCCGATAGACAGCAGCCCTGTCTCTGCCTCTGCTTCCTCTTGCTCAAAACAATGCTCTGGGAAGACTACTGAGACTATCCCCATTTTACAGAGGAGGAAACTGAGGCCCAGAAAGATGACATACTTTGCCTAAGGTCACTTGGCTAGCAAGTCCTGAAGCCAGTATTTGAACAAGGTCTGTCTGGCTTCACAATCTTAATTGTGCATGCCACACAAGGTTCCATAATTCATAGCAGGGCTGGAATTTAAACGCAGGCTTTCTGATGTAAGTCTGTACTCAGGCACCAGCTGCGTGTGGCATATAGCAGGTTCACCTGCTTTCTTAAGAGGTGGGCAGCAGACCTCACACCGTTGGCCATGTTTCTGCTGACTGTGTGCACTCCTTTGTCATGGCGATGCCTCTGAATTTGCCACCTATATGTCCTATTCTTTATATATTCTCCTTATATATCTTTCAGGAAGATTATAACACTGATACAGACAATGTTTGTATTCTGAGGAGGATAAGAACTGAAGTCAAGAAAGCTCGGGTGGGGAGTTCTGAGTGGCAGGTTAAATGGCTTTGTGGATTCCCAATCTGTTGGCCTAAGGACACTGGCTGGGGCCGTTCCTGCCCCAGTAGCTGAGCTGGCCTGTCCCTTTTGACATCAGTAGTCCTCAGGACGAGGACCTCCCAGAGCCGGCCACTGTTGGGCCAGCTGTCCCCTGGGACTGGCACCTTTAGGTTTTTAGGGGGCTCGTGGCCGCTGGGCCTGGTGAAGTCCCAGCCACTTGTCATTGCTTCCCAGCTAATGACCTCCTGGCCTGGCCACATCTCAGCTAATTTCTGCAATTAGGGAAGCTTGTTTTCAGAGGCTGAAACAGGAACTTTTCTGAATTAGCTTTTATGGTTCAGAGCCTTTAATTTGAGATTTAAAAAACATCATAGCTCGCCAAAACCAAATAAACTGCAGCTAATGAAATTCGCAGAAGTTCTCGGAGAATGCTTCTTACTGGTGCTCCTGCATGATTTATTGACAGCCGGTTGTAAAAACAATCTTATTAAAGGTCATAATGTTGGGTAAAAAAAAAAAAGGCCTTTAATTTATAGCATAATTAGGCTTCCTCCAATAGCTTTGCTTGCCACGCTGTCACTTAGGGCTCTGAGGAAGCACTTGGTGTTTTTCATTATATCACAGCAAAGGAGATCCATGCTCCTAGAGGGCCCACTGACTTTCTCTTTATGGCCCTTTTATTGCTGCTAAAATAGTCAAAACAGGGGGTTGATTAGAGCCGACTGATGCCTACTGATTATGGGAACACCTCTCGTGGGGGGGAAGGGAGAGAAGGTGGGAGGGGGCTCGGGACCTCAGGACATGCCTCCGACGGAAAGGGATGAACTGTGAAAGGAGTGTGAGCAGGCTTCCTGGCTCTTCCCCAGACGCTTGTGGATTGAAGGCTGACCCCTGGCAGGCGGGGCTGGGGTGATAAAAGGCAAGTGGAAGGTGCTAATACCTCGAGGAAGAGACAATCCCAGGGCAGGATGTGTATGGGAATAAGAACCTTAAAAATGCTAATGGTCCCAGGTGGCGAGCAGGTTGGCGGTGGGTGGTGAAGGAGGCGGCACCAAGGAGCAAAGGTCATGCCTGACGCTGGCCCTGTAGAAGGCAAAAGGGAGATTGGGTATTTGTGGGGTGAGGAGGAGAGCGTGTCCTGGTTCCCCCCATCCTTGAGCCCCTCACCGAGGGGTGTTTGGAGCCTGCTCTCCAGGGTTGTGCTTGTGCGATGGGGGCCCCGGGAGGGGTGGGGGGAGTCCCACGATGGGGCACAGCATCAGGGATGTGTGATAATGGCCAAATCTGATCAGAGATGCCCTCTCCCCATCCCCCAAGTCCTCTCTCCTTCCCCAAACCTGAGGCTCTTTTTAGGAGCTCAGAGTTGCAGCTCTGACCACAGAAAGCGGCCACAGCCCTACCCCAGCCCACCTTCTCCCCCACTCTGAGCCCTGATCCCCCACTGCCAGGCCAAGGTCCGTATCCTGGACCTGCCTTAGCTCTGCAGGCTGTGTGTGTGTGTGTGTGTGTGTGTGCGTGTGTGTAGAACGGACTATCCTACTGCTAGTATGGTATGGCCATCATGATAGGGATAGGGATGGGAGCCTGTGCTGTTAGTTTGGTATCCAGTCTGGGCCCTGGTTGTGGTCTGTTGCTGACTGAGCAAGAGAAAGGGCAAGGTGACTGTGTGAGGCTTTGGTCTGCCTCTCCTGAGGCGCCTTTTCTGTCTGCTCTCCCAAATATTGCAGGACCCACCCTGCAGTGCTCCAGGACCCACCCTGTCCCGTCTCATCCTGTCCTGCCCCAGCTCTCTTCACTTCTGAGTTTCTCAACCATTCAGGTTTATCCAGAGTCCTGCATGCAACTGGTGAGTACATCCCTCTTTCCCAGCATTGGTCAACTTTCCGAGGGCCGAGGAACCCCATTTCCGGCTCCTTGAGGCCGAGGGTGGGACCTGTGGTGATGTCACCTGGAGGGGTGGCAGGAGCAGGGAAGGCTCGCTGGGTGGGTGCTGTCTGCCTGTGTCTACCCTAGAAGGGGCACAGGGGAGAGCTGAGCTGGGAGACACTTGCTGTAGCACCTGCCAGTTTTCTGACGAGCTCCCTCGGATTTTGTTTTCCCAGCTGTAACTCCAGCCTGAGAGAGAGGGGGTGTCTAGGAGCGGGTCATGGCTCATGCAGTGAACACCGTCGACACCTACCATGTGCCAGGCACTGTGCAGGAAGGTGGGCTTTACCGGAGTGAACTTAGGAAGCATCCAGGCTGAGAGAGGTGGGTGAGTGACATTATATAATTAATTATATTAAATGCCACCTGCTGACTTTTCTCCAGGGGACAAGGGAGCACAAAAGAAGGAGCAGGTGACTGCCTAGTGTGTGCTCATCAGTGACGGCGTGTGTGAGAGTGTGTCCGAGGGCATGCGCGTGCGTGTGTAGTCCTTGAGCGTGTCAGTGTATGTCGCTGTGATGTGAGCGTGCAAGCGAGGACATCGGTGTGAGTGATTGTGTGCGTCCGCGAATGTATTTGCGAGGGTGCAGGCACCTGTGCGATGCTGTGGTGTGGGAGTATGGGAGTGGGTGCACACGGGGGTGTGTCAGTGATACACAGAGGAAGCTGGCCTGGGGACCATCGGTAGCCTTTGCAGGAGGTGTAAGTGCCCAGAGAAGGGGTGGTATGTGCCAGGCTGTAACCCCGGGGCCAGCACAGCGCCGCCACGCGGGAGACAACCAGCACGCATCTTCTGAACGGACCCCCACCTCCCTTCCAGTGCAGGGAATAGCATCTGCTCAGTCAGCCTCTGCTGTGCCTTGATTTCTGGTCAGGAGGTCTTGTCCTCTTGGACGAAGAAAGAGAGCAGAAGTTGTTTTCTTCTAGATGTTAGCAACTAAGCCTGGAAGGTAAGAGGACAAATTCTTGAAATGATGAAGTGCTAGTCACATTGCCCCTTTAAATGACCGTAACCCAAGGGGTTGTAGTGAATTTTAATTCGCTTCTAGAAACTTTTTTAGACTTGCTAAATATTTTCCAATTTTGTCGGGGGAACAAAAAGTGTGATTAAAAAAGGAATCTGGCTTTTCCATGCAAACTTGTGCTGTTAGGGTGTAAAACCTGCTTGGGTGGGGTACTGGCACCTGGATCCTGGAATTTCTCCAGACTGCCTCCCCCATCCCCCAACTGGCCTGCCCCAACCTGCAGTTTCTCTTTCTGGCCTTCCCCGCTCCAGCCATCCCGCCCCTGGGCTTTGTGTCTCAGCCTCAGTTATTTGTCTTATTTCCCTGATTGACAGCCCACTTTGGAATCACATTTCCAGACTGACCTCTGCCTTCTTCTACAGAACACAACTCTGGGACTTAGCTCGGGCCTCATGCTCTGAAACCCCACCTTCCCTGCCCCTCATTCAGGCTCTTAGCCTCTGGGCCATGGGCTGGGCACCCCTAACCAGCCTTCCAGGGTGGGGAGAAGGCCAGACACTAAATCAGAACGAAACGTGCTGGGGTCTCTTTAAAAAAAATCTAGTTTCTCTTTTGGACCCTTCTACTTATCTCCTCTCTCCTTAGAAGCTGGCAGTTATTCAACATTTATAAATTGAAGATAATCCCATTTCCCGATGACTCCTGGCAGCCCAAGGTTTGGGATAGAAGAATTTTTATCCCAGTCTGCTGTTTGCAGAGGAAATAACTAAAATGCCTCTATTTCTCAGCTATGGATTTCTAAGGTCTGATTCTTTCCAAATAGATTTCTGGGCATTAAATCCTTTAATAATGGCAATAGTCTCCTATCAGGTTTTAAACCCGGAGGACAGTTGTTCAAGACACATTTCAAGTTACAAATTGTAGACAGCTGTCGGTCAAGGCCTCCAGATTGTGGAGCAGTGGTGATTTTCTCTCCAGAGACCATTCCTTTGCTTTGACCTAGGGTAAGGTTGGAATTGGAGTCAAAGTTAGGGCTGAAGGCAGTACAGGATTGATTGGAGGTAAATGTATAGGTTATTTTGTTATTTTATTTGGTATTAGCATAGGGTTAGATGAGTACTGGGCTGGAATTCAGATGGTTGTGGAGTTAGCAAAGAGGATAAGGGTCTGAAAGGGTTTGGGTTAGGATGTGGTTTGCTGTTGGTATTTGGGATTAGGGCTGGGTCAGTCGCTTTGCTCAACTCTTGGAAGCTCATCCGTGGGGCTGTCTGAGGATTATGCCACACCTGAATTTCCATGCTCATTGGGACCAAACCCTTGGTCCTGCTATGAAATTTTGGGCTGAATACGATAAGGCCTTCCCCACCAACCCCTCCCCCCTGCCTAGAGTGTTTGGTGTTGAGAGATGTCACATATGAACTCCACAGTAGCCTCCACTGAAGGCTGGTAAAACCCAATGTTGGGGTGTATCTCTTTTGGCTCTTGTGAAGGCAGGAGGGCAGGTAGAGGCAGGGGGCCCTGATGTTTGTCTGTCTTCTTGTCTACCCCAGGCAGCTGGGGTAGGACCGTGGAACTCTGGCTTAGGACTTGAGGCACAGAGTCAGCTGGCTGAGTTCTAGGGAGCCCCTGTGGCCAGAAACACATCCTACCTGCTCTGGCACCTGGTGTCCAGCTGACCAGTTTTCTCCCATTTTGATCACTTTGAAGAAGTACCTGGGAAGGGCAATCATTTGGTTCTGTTCCTCTGCCCCCACAAGGCAATAAGCAGGCATCATTCTAGTGCCTTTATGGGCTATTTCTGTGAAAGGGTACCAGGCAAACAGGTAAAGAGTCCACATGCCCCCACACACACTGCCGAGCCATCGGCAGACATCATCTGGGTCTGAATGCTGTCCCTTTCGTTTTTGCTCTTGCCGAGGCCACTATATCCCGTATTCTAGCATGCTGACACGGCCCTAAAACCAACCACCACATGCCTCTACAGCTTTGTTCCTGCTGCTTATCGGCCTGGAATGCCCTCTTCCCCGCTCTTCTCTCCAGGTACCTAGAGAGTCCCCTCATCTTCCAAGATGCAACCCTTGTGACATTCTGTTGCACTTACTTATGGATTTATGGATTAAATACAGGAACAGTGTCTTATTCACACCGTCTCCCCAGCACCTTGTCCAGGGGCTGGAAAAGAGTGGACACAAAATCAGTGCTTGTTGAAAGAATGAAGAGCAGGGAAGACCAGGCCATCAGGCTGATGAGTTATACTGGTTTTATTAAGACTTAGGCCATTTTATAGAGCACCCTCAACTCCTCCCTAGCTGAATTCCATCCGTCTTTTTCCTTCCTGGACACCATAACTTTATCTTTCTGAAAATATAAGCGTCACTTCCCTGAACTTCTCTCCATTGTGGTGGCTTAGAGATGATGCAAATCCTTTGACATTTGTCCCATTGAGAAATGGGGTCCCATCCCCCTCCCTTGAATCTGGGCTGGCTCTGGTGACTTGTTTGGCCAACAGCATGCATTGGGAGTCAATGTCTGGAATTTCCAAGGTAGGTCATAAATTACCCAAAGCTCCCATTTTGGTCTCTTGGAACACTCTCTCTGAGCCACCATGTAAAAAGTCCAGTCACTCTTAGAACATGCTGGTGAAGCCATTAGATCAATAGTCTCAGCTGAATCCAGTCCCAGCCAGCAAATAATCAGAAATGTGGGCAAAGCCATCTTGGACCCTTCAAACCAGACCAGACCATCTGTTGGCTGATGCCACTGAATGACTTCCATGAATACCTGCTATCCAGAACCACATGCAGCTTCCTGAACAGACCAGGGCTTACCTGCACTTGGGCCTGTGTATATGTTTTCCCTCCAGTGGGTCATCTCCTTCCCAGGTTTGCTCTGCTAACTGCTGCCTTGTTCTCAAGACTCCTCAACCATCACCTCCTCATGGAAATCACAATCTGGGTTGGGGCCCTTTTTCTGGGCTCCTGTAACCACCCCCACCCCCCCCATGCCTCCCTCTCTGTGGCAGCACAGTCACGGTGCACTGTAACTGTGTACTTGTTTATTTTGCTTCTGGTTCCTGAGTTTTGCAGGAAAAAGTGTCTTTCATCCCCTAGGTTTCTTCATTTAGAAGTTTTTGATAAAAGTTTGTTGATTGAAAAGTTAATAATTCTAGCTTGATAATGCTTGCAAATTTAGTAAGCATGCCAGCAATATTCTCATGCACATCACTAATAAAAAGTTTGAACAAGGGCACCTGGCTGGCTCAGTTGGTGGAGCATGTGACTCTTGATCTTGGAGTGATGAGTTCGAGCCCTACATTGGGTGTAGAGATTACTTAAATAAATAAATAAATCTTAAAAAATAAAAAAAATAAATAAAAAGTTTGAACAGAGGGAAACAAGGGTGAATCCTGAAGCTGTTTATATCTTCAAACTATCCATACCATTTCTTCTTGTCTATAATAACCAATTTCACCAAGAGCTTGAAGAAATATAGATAAATAATGTCAAATTCCTTCTCCTAATCTGGCAGGAGTGGAAAGTCTATGAAAAAGAGTGAAATATGGGCGCCTGGGTGGCTCAGTCAGTTGAGCATCTGACTCTTGATTTCTGCTCAGGTCATCATCCCAGGGTTGTGGGATCGAGCCCTGTGTCAGGCTCTGCATGGAGCAGGAGCCTGCTTAGTTCTCTCTCTCTCCCTCTGTCCCTCTCCCCAGCTTGTGCTCTCTCTGTCTTCTCTAAAATAAAATTTTAAAAAAGAGTGAAATTAATTTGGCAGGACAGAGGAGCCTTAGGGAACCCACCCTGCTCCCAGAGATCCTGGCCTTCCTTTCCAAGAACCCCAACTGCTCTTTGAAAGACGTCCCATCTCCAGTCTGTCTCCCATGATTTTCCCATTACATTCAAGCCCTATTCATCATTTCTCAAAGAATGTCTGGGGATTTCCAAATCCAAAGGGATTCCTTTTGGTTTGAGTGTTATGCTCAGAAACTGTCCATCCCTTCCCAGGAAGGGATACAAAGAGCTCATAAATCACACCCTGCTCCCACAGCCAAGCTCTGGGCATCTCTTGATACCTTCTGATGGAGAGAGAAGCATTTTGGAAAAAGCAATGTAAAGGGTGGGGGTGGGGCAGTGAGAACTTGAGGAAGGAACAGACCTTGAACAGATCCCTTTCCCAATGTCCTCAGTTTCCCCACCTGTGGACAGAGGGGATTGGAAGAGTCCAAGGGTTAAGCAATTTTTCCCCAAAGAAAATATTTGGTCAATAGCTTTTAACCATCTCAGGGGTCACCAACTTCTCTGGGAACCTGATGGCACTGTGGAAACTTGCCCTGGAAATTTACACACACACACACACACACACACACACACACACAAATACACACACATATGTGCTCAAAGTCTGTGCCAGAATCTTGCCCGAGATGGATAATCTACAGTTACCAGTATTGACCTCTTCTGTTTTCAAAAGTCCTAACTATATCTGCTCAGCTACAGAAATGCAGCATCTCTCCCAACCTGCATGATGCGCTGAAGTTACAGGACTATTTCATCCATAGGTTCTTGTGAGTCCCTGGATGTTACAGGTGAGCTGACAGTCAGACCTCCGTTTAGAGAAGCCTCAGACTTTCAGGACCTCTTCACACAACTTCAGCTTTTAACTCAGTTTACAAATATTTATTCTTTCTTATTTGACAAATCTTGCCTAGAATATGAAAGTAAGTTTGGATTTGCCATACTCACTTCTCTTCCATGGCCATTGACATCACTGCTCTGCCCTAAGTATATCCTCAAGAGTGGGTCCACACCTTCCTTCCTCTTCTTGGTATAATTAAAGAGGCCCTTTGTGAGCTCCTAGGAAATTTTTTTCTTCCTTGTCTCAATACTTTCTGTGCTCTTGCCTTCTTAGTACTCTTCAAATTTGTCAGAGTTGCTTTCCTTCTAGAAACTGAGTCCACTGGAAAGCTGGTTGGCTGTGCATTTTTAGATCTCAGGGAAAGATGTTGTCCTTCTTGCTGGAGGCTGACCTTGAGGCGATTACCCAGAAGCTCA
Source organism: Panthera tigris (assembly GCF_018350195.1). Taxonomy (NCBI): domain Eukaryota; kingdom Metazoa; phylum Chordata; class Mammalia; order Carnivora; family Felidae; genus Panthera; species Panthera tigris. Next base: position 105,130,921 of record NC_056662.1, read on the forward strand.
GAAGTTGAGCTCAGAGCCCCCTTCTTGTACAACTCCTTCCAGGGACCCAGGGGCGGGAACTCTACTAGTGCATCCATGGGATGACATGTTCCGGTAAAGTTACAAGCGTCGTGTATTTTAACCATGGTTGCTAAGAAGTCTGCCTCCTTCCGCTCTGATTGCCTTGCCTTCACATTTTTGCTTGCGTTGAATGGCCTTGGAGGGGTGAGAAGGTTTGTTGAGACCCAGCTAATGGGAAGCTGAGTCCAGCACGTGTTGAGTCTGGGTTTAGTGAGATGTGTGTATGAGGCTTCCAGTCACTCGCATGTGTAGTTAAATTATTGTCAGCCATCCGCAGGGGGAAGGGCTTCCGGGGGCTTCTCTGCAGCACACTGTGCTGACTTAACCGGCACCTTGAGGTGCATGGCTGGAGACCGTGAACGTGTCTTATGGCAGCCCCACAGGAAATGTTTGGGGAGTAGAGGAGAAACAAAGTTTGGAATGTATGGAACCTGTATTAGTTTTCTAGCCGCTCTAACAAAGGGCCGCACGCTGGATGGCTTGAAACAGCAGAAATGTATTCTCTCAGCTCTGGGGGCCAGGGGGCTGACTGTCTCTCCAGATACTCTAGGGAAGAATTCTTCTTGGACTTCTGTGTCTCTTTCAGCTCTTGGTGCTCCTTGGCGTGTGGCTGCATCGCTCCATTTTCCGCCTCTCTCTTCACATGGCCTCCTCTGTGTCCCTGCCTTTTCCTTTCCTGTTGCTTATAAGGACACTTGTCATTGGATTTAGGGCCCATCAGGATAATCCAGGATGATCTCAAGATTTAAAAAAAATTTTTTTAAGTTTATTTATTTTGAGAGAAACAGAGGCAGTGCGAGTGGGGAGGAGGGGCTGAGAGAGATGGAGAGAGAGAGAGAGAGAGAGAGAGAGAGAGAGAGAGAATCCTAAACAGGCTCCACACACTGTCAGCACAGAGCTTGATGTGGGGCTCGAACCCATGAACCATGAGATCATGACCTGAACCGAAACCAAGAGTTGGAGGCTCAATTGACTGACCCACCCAGGCGCCCCTCAAGATCTTTAATTTAACACCTGCAAAGACATTTCCTTTAAATAAGGTCAAATTCACAGGTTCAGGGGGTTAGCACAAGGACATATCTTTTTAGGAGTCACCAGGCAACTTGCTGCAGACCCAGAGGCTAGTCTAGCAAATAATTTTGCATTCTTCAGAAGGGTAAAGCTGTGAGAATTTGGTTCTCATCATCAGTGCCAAGTCACAGGGAAAATTCTCTCCTGCCAGGAATATACTCAATAGTAAATGCACCATACATTTTTCTTTTCTTTTTTCTGAGAAATGTGATTTAATCAGAATTCCTGTGTGTACAGAGCACACATTTGCAGCAATGCTCCAAATAGCTAGAATGCTCGTCTGTAGAGTCGTAGGTTTGTGATTCTCATCACTGAATCATTATTTAAATGTCTTGTTTAATACTGACATCAGTGAGTTGCTACAACACTCATGATTAACCACTACAGTAAGAAAATCAACAATCTGGCTCATTGATACTATCAAGTCAAAGGACATTTAAAATGAGTCTCTGTACAAGAGAACTTGACATGCCGCGAAATACCATAGCTTCTAGACGAAAGGATCTTGATAGTGGTTTTCCCGAATATGACAATAATCCTAAAAATTTATGTGACATTACCAATATCGAGTTATGAAGCTGAATTTTTTTTCTAAACCATCAATAATAAAAAACAAATTTTGATTAGCCATGCTGGGGGAAAGACTGAGTTACTTTTCTGTGCTCTCTATAGGAGATAATGCCACAAAACCTTTGATATAAGAGGAAGCAATCAAAAAATACACACACACACACACACAAAAAAAAACCTAAAATACTTTTCCTAAAAGTATTCTAGGGGTGTATCGAGCAATTAATTAATAAATGTATGTTATTTTTCTGGGTTTTGTGATTGTGGTATTTATCAGCAAAAAATTTTTTCAAAATTTTAGTGTGAATGATTTTCACATTTTAAATAAACATACAGTTTTGTATTTAATTTGTAATCATAAATTTATAAATTTGCCTTCTTAAAGGGTCACGGCTCCTCAAGTTATACCAGTCTTAGGATCATGTCATGGAACCTGGTTCACCCCTCGGTTTGAGCCCTTCACTTTGAGTGTCTTGAGTAGCCTTTGTCTTTCCTTTTTTTAATGCTTATTTAGTTATTTTGAGAGGGTGAGAGATAGAGCACGAGCACCAGTGGGGTAGGGGCAGAGAGAGAGAGAGAGAGAGAAAGAGAGAGAGAGAGAGAGAGAGAGAGAGAGGGAAAGAGAGAATCCCAAGCAGACTCTGGGCCGTCAGTGTGGAGCCCTACATGGGGCTTGATCCCACAAACTGTGAGATCATGACCTGAGCTGAAATTAAGAGTCCGATGCTTAACCAACTGAGCCACCCAGGAGCCCCAGGCCTTTGTCTTTCTTGTATCTCCTAGCTTGCCTTCTCCCCTGGCCCACATACTTGTTCAGATTGCTCTCAACCCAAGGACACTTGTGTCTCTGTGGTTAGTCTTTCAGTGGCACTTCTGCCACTTTCCTCTTGCTGCCAAGGAGATGGTTGATGACTCTGCTCTTGCATCCTCGATGCTGCTGCCACCGTCTTGGCAGGGTCACCAACATCTCCTTACTGACTGCAGTATTCTGGAGCAGCTTGATCAGGTTCAGTGGCTTGACCAGCATGCAGTGGCTCCCCCCTGGTCCTGGCAAGTGGTTCTGGAGTGCGCTTAGATCTCTTACATATACCTCAAGTAGTCTACGTTGAGCCTCATTTCCCCAAACTTCAGGTCCTAGTACGCAGGAGGGCCAGAGAAGGGGAGTGAGTAGGCATTGAATGCCAACTACGTTCTAGTCCCTCTGTTGGGTATTTTTATACATTTCATTTATTATCCTATACCTTTACTTAATCCTTACAGCAACCTGGAATTATAGATTATATCAATTGCACTCTTATAACCAATCAGAATCCAATCAGTTGGGAAATAGATGTTTAAGGAACTTGCTCAAGATTTCACTATTAACTGGCACTAAAGCTATATTTAGTCAAGGCTTGTCTGTTTCTATTTCAAGTCCACACTGTCTACTAAACTCTTCTGTTTCTGGATTACTGTGGAGCAGGGGGACACAATTATTTCTCATATAGAACTGAACTGAGAGGGCCTTCCTCTTGAAGTTCTGTCTTCCATGGACTGTGGTGATACTCCACTGTCCTGACTCTTCTCTGTCTCCTTTCCTGCTGCCCTCCCCAGCATCTTACCCTTGAGTTCTGTCCTCACTTGTCTTCTCTCTGCTCTCTCTCTTGCCCATGTCATCTGGTCATGCAGCTGCAACAGTCACTTCTCAAGGATGACATCACATATAAAATTGTTAGTTCGTTGTCTGATCCCAGCCACGGTCTTGTTTCTACTAGATTGCACAGAAGAGGGTTCTGCTAGGATTTGTCTCAGTTAACCATCATCTTCTTCTTTCCTTTCCAAACCATCTTCTCTTGAGTTCCCATCTTCCTACGCACATAAATTTTCACCCAGGGGAAGGGTGTCATCTTTGTCTTTTTCCTGTCCCTCACTCCTTTTAGTCTGTCCAACAAACATTATTATGTATTTCCTATGTACCCATCACCGCACTAGGTGCTAGAAATTCACTGGAAATTCACTTGTTCAAGATAGACAGAGCCCCTACCTCAGGGAGCATATGCTGTAGTCATAATTTGTTGATTCCAGCTTTCCTGTGTCCCAACCTTTGCCTTGTCATTGCCATTTTCCTACTTCAGGTCCTGGCTGGTCCAGCCCTGGACTATGGCCATTGCCTCTAGCCTGTTCTTACTGACTCTGGTCCCCATGCAGCCCCTACTCCCCCTGCTCTTTAAGGAATCCATAACAAATAATAACTTTATCCTCTGTGCTGAGAAGGGCTGAGCACATTTGTCTCTTTTATGGTTCCTTGGGAAATCTCTAGTCCCTGGATGAGACCTGGAACTCCTTCTGGCTTTGTCAGTAGCACATCCACTAGCCACTTTTGTGGATTATTTCTTCATCCATCTCATGGGGAGTCTGGTGAGCTTCAGTGCTCAAGGGTTACACTGGCCCTGTGCACTGGCTCATTCAAAAGGATCCTAAATAAATATCTGCCTCCAACCATCTCTCTCTAGCAGAATTCTCCCTATCCTTTGAGGCCTCATTCAAGTGCCTGGCCCATTGTGAAGTCTTTCCAGATGAACTTCATGCCCAACCGAATGCCATTTTCCACTTGCAGAGCTTTCTCTTGGTGCCCCCTTTGGGGGGTGGGGCATGTACCATGCTTTGCCTCGCAATGTAGAATTATGTCTTCCACAAGCTGGCAAACTTCTTGAGGGCAGGGGCTGCACTCTGCTTATTTTTAACCTTCTGGCTACCTAGCACAGTGCCTTGCTCGTAACAGCTGTTAAATAGATGTTGGCTGAATTAAATGTATTTTCAGTTGCTCTCCCTGTCTTTCCATTTTCCATCCTTGCCTCTACTCACTCCTCCTTTTTCTTTTTTTTCTCTCTTTTTAAAAGTTTATTTATTTATTTTGAGAGAGAGAGAGACATGGAGGGAAAGAGGGAGAGAGAATCCCAAGCAGCGTCAAGAGAATCCACTGCACTGTCAGTGCGGAGCCCAGTGTGGGGCTCGATCCCATGAACTGTGAAGCCAGGACCTGAGCTGAAATCGAGTCGGATGCTTAACCAACTGAGCCACCCAGGCGCCCCTCTTTTTCTTTTTAAAGTAAACTCTGCGTCCAATGTAGGGCTTGAACTCATGACCACAAGATCAAGAGCCGCCCACTCTATTGACTGAGCCAGGCAGGTGCTCCAGCATCCTTCTTCTTGCTTTTGCCCTGGTGCCATTCTGCCTGTTTCTTCTCACATTCACAGAACACTGGCTCTAAGAGAAATTTTGATTCCAAGTCCAGTGTTTCCTATACTAGACTGATCATCGGAAATACCTGGTAGCTTTAAAACACCATTTTTATTTAAAAATTATATTGGGTATATCATATAAACAGTAAAGGGTACAAAGCTTAAGTGTGCAGCTGGATAAATTTTCGTACCCTTGTAGCTACCATCCATATCAGAATATGGAGCATCTCGAATATTCAGAATACGTTTTCATGGATGCTCCAAGTTGATATATATATATATATATATAAATATTTATAAATATATATATAAATATTTATAAAATATTTTATATATAAATTATATATATATTTATATATATAATTATATATTATAAAATATAAAATATTTTATATATAAATATAAAAATATAAATATAAATATATTAAATATAAAAATATTTATATAAAATATATAAAATATATTTATAAAAATATATAAATATTTATATATAAAGATATATTATTTACAAATATATATATATTAATATATATATATATAAAGTCTTTTGTGTCTGTTTCCTTTATTTCAAAATTTTGTCTGTGAGATTCATGCATGCTGTTGTGTAGATCTGTAGTTTATTCTTTTTATTGTGGGGTAGTATTCCATGGTACAAGTCTAGCACCATATATTTATCCATGCTACTGTATCGGTGGACATCGGAATCGTTTCCAGTTTTTGACTCTTACGAATAAAATGGCTATGAACATTCTTGTACATTTTTGTGGTGGACATATGCTATATTATTCAGAGTTCTCTGGAGAAACAGAGCCAGTAGTGTGTGTCTGTGTGTGTAGAGAAGGAGAGACTTATTGTAAGGAATCGTCTCACATGATTGTAGTTGACAAGTCCCAGGATCTGTGTTTTGCAAGCTGGAGACCCAGGAGAGCCGAACCAATGGTGAATTCAGAGACCGGAGGACTGAGAACCGGGAGAGCTGAATGCTGGTGGGCTCAAGACCCAGAAAGAACTGATGTTTCAGTTTGAATCCAGACGCCCCGAAGAATCGATGCCCTCTGGTTCAGTGCAGTCAGACAGGAGGGGTTCCTTGTTACTCAGCCTTTTTATTCTAGTCAGGTCTTCCGTTGATTGGCTGAGGCTCACCCATATCAGGGGAGGCAATCTGCTTTACTCAGCCTACTGATTCAAAAGTTAATCTGAGCCAGAAACACCCTCACAGACACACCCAGAAAAATATTTGACCAAATGTTTGGGCATCCCATGGCCCGGTGAAGTTGACACCTAAAATAAGCCACTACATATGCACTCATTTTTGTGGGGGTGTACATATTCATAGAATCAGAATATGTTTAGCTTTAAGAGACAGTTTTCCGCTGTGATGGTACCAATTTTTTTTTTTTCCAGTAACAACTTCCCACGAGCAAGCTGTTAGTGTTCTACTTCCTCTACAATCTTACCAGCACTTGGTACGGTCAGACTTTTTCATTTTAGCCTTCACGGCAGTTGTGTAGTGGTCTCAGTGATGTGCTGGAACCAGCCTGTGTGGCTTGTAAACGTCCATTGTCTGCATCGCTTCCTCATTATGCGATCAGCGAAGTCACCTTGGCGGCTTAACGTCAGCCCTCATGGGAGTATTGACGCCAAAGAAAAGCTTTAATTCCTGGAAAGTTGCTTGTTGAATACCAGAGTGCTACTGGTGATCGTATGTCACTGTGGTTTTAATTTACCTTTCCCTGATGAGTTATGTATGAGTCAAGCTTTTCATATGTATATGGTCATTCATTTATCTTCATTGGTGAAGTGTCTGTGTCTTTTTTTACCTAAAAAAAAATCGGTTGTTGATTTTTAATTGTTCTTGTTGATTTGTAGGACTTCTTCATATATGCTGGTCCTAGATCTTTGTAGAATATATATATTGAAAATATCTTCTCCCAGTCTGTTGGTTGACTTTTCATTCTCTTTTAATGAATGGACATTTATAGTTTAAAGGACGGTGTATCAGCTTCTCTTTCATGGATAGTGTTTTTTACGTTCTCTGTAAGAAATCCTGGGGCGCCTGGGTGGCTCAGTCGGTTAAGCGTCCAACTTCGGCTCAGGTCACGATCTCGCAGTCCGTGGGTTCGAGCCCCGCGTCGGGCTCTGGGCTGATGGCTCAGAGCCTGGAGCCTGCTTCCTATTCTGTGTTTCCCTCTCTCTCTGTCCCTCCCCCGTTCATGCTGTGTCTCTCTCTGTCTGAAAAATAAATAAACGTTAAAAAAAAAAATTTAAAAAGAAATCCTTACCCCAGTCACTTTTACAAAATACAGTTTTGGGGTTCAGTGAATTAGATTTTTGAGCATGGGATGCAAGGATCTGTATATTTTAAAGCTCCCTTAAGTGCACATGGCTTTTAAACACATTAAGTTTTCTAACCTTATTTGCAATGAGTGAAATGTGAGGTATAACCACAACGTAATGCCATTTTTCTCATCTATCACATTAATGTAAATCAAAAAGTTGTATAACACACAGTGTTCACCTAAGATGGGAGGCACTCTCATGCATTGTCGGCATCTGTGTAAATAAGAACAGCATTTATAAAGAGCAGTTTAGCAATATCCATTGGAATCAAATGAATGCACATGCCCTTTGGTCTGCCTTGTGATTCTGCTTCTAAGAACATACCTTACTGGTACTCAGAAATGTGTACAAAGAAATAGGTTACGTGGATATTTGGTGCAGTGTTATTTGTAATAGGAAAAGATGGGAAATGACCTAAATATCCATCAAGAGCCATGCAATGGAATACTAACCAGTCAGTAAAAAGGAGATAGTTCTATATGTACAAAGGTGGAGTAACTTGCAAGCTATATAGTTAAATGTAAAAAGGATGTTGTAGAACAATGTGTTTAATTTCTTACCGAGTGTTTGAAAACGGATAGTTTATAAGCATATGTATGTATAGGTGTGTGCCCATACCTATACATGCTAGTGTATTCAAATATATTTATTGAAGGAAACAAGAAATTCAGCTACAAAAATAAAAATTAAAACTCCTCTTCAAACATTAAAAAAAATTCAGCCACAGTGGCAGGCACTGTGGGTGTTGAATCCAATATATACCTTTTCTGTGTATTGGCCTTTATAGACCGTGGGCATGTGTTACTTTTATATTTTTAGAGGCCCCTCCCCCTTCCCCGATCCCGGCGATTTGGATGATCATCATATCTCTCATGTAAGGAGACTGGGCCCAGGGAGTTTGGGTCCAAGCACGGATTGCTCAGAACTGCTTCCTGAGAGTCAGTCATGCCCCCACCCTCACTTCCCTCTCTTCCCACACAGCTTGGCCTCTGGCTCACAGAACCAGTCTGTCCTGCACCATTTCTGTCTTCTGCCCAGGACCCTACAGCAAGCCACGAGCCAGACGCCCCCTCTGAGGGTCTGGATGGGAGGGAGAAGCAGCCCCACGTGCTGGCCACCCGTCCCTCCCGCTCTCCCCAAGGGTGATCTATGGCTTGTCAGAGGTGTGGGTTCTCGCCACTTGCTGAATAGAAAGCTTCTTTGTTCTTGGGAGTGAAAATAACCCTAAGATAAATGTTGGGGCTGGAAGAGCCCAGGGAATGTTAGGCTCCAGCTGCCCTAAGGCTCCTCCCTGGAGCAGAAGGTCTGAGGTTAGGGGAGACAGGAGTTGGTTCCGGAGGGAGTATCATGGCCAGGGTCCTCTGGGGATTGTGAGCAGTGGTGAAAGGTGGCCATGGGCTCTTCTCAAGATTCAACCCAGCTCCCAATACCTGCCTGAAAATTACTGCCATCGTGGGTAACCTCCTAACAACCCACAAAAACTTCCTATCCCTTGTCACTTGTTGATTATGACATGACCAATCTCCCCATAACTCTCTTATTCCTCCTTACCCGAAGGCTGTCCCCTGTGCCCGTACAAAAACTCCCCTTTATCTTCATAAACCTGTTTGTTTTCCCATCCCCTTGCCTTTCTACTTGCCCCTCCACAGAACTGGATGCTCTCTGGAGCCTGCATTTCATTTCTCTGGCTGTTGTTGAGAAAAGGAGGGACCCAGCTCTGCACCTGGCCACTGCAAACCCCATAAAGTTCATGGTATGACTCTTCCATGGACCATAACCTCCTCCCATCCCTAATCCGGCCCAGGCAGGACTGAGTTGGAGGATGCTGGATCTGCCAGGAGAGGAGAAAGGGGAGGGGAGGATTGTTTCAGGCTGTTAATAGTCTCGAAATAAAGCCTGAAGACAGGATTGGAGTCTGTTTATTTTTCAGTCCCATTCCTAAGGTTCTAGAGAAAATATTTTTAACTTGGAACCTTGAGAGGTGCCCTAAGACCTTTCAAACACCCCAGAGGGACAGAAACCCATGAGGGACAAGGGTGAGAATAGCATCAGAGTCCTCCAGGAAAGTCAAGGGCTGTGGTCCCCCTACCGAAACCCCAGTCCTGGCTCAGAAAAGTGGAATCTGGGCCGGGGTGGGGGCGGGGTGAGGGGGCTCCGAAGTTGCAGCCACAGAAAGGACTTTAGAGAACAACCTACAGCCCAGTTCCTCCCTTTTGATAAGCCTGGTTTGTCTGGCTGAGGCCTGAGGGGAAGGAGTGGGAGGGGCCAAGAAGTGGGAGGGGCCAGGAGGAGAAAGAGGATGAAACCGAGGAAGCCAATAGGACACCATCAGTCCAACTCTATCTTCTGGGTGAGAAAATAGAGGCATAGAGAAGCTTGGGACCACGTCTCCAAGACAGCGACGAAGCAGACTCTCTCCTGGTGCCTATGCTTTTGTTTGTTCTTGTTGGCACCTTGCTGGGGTCTGATGGAGTGGGTGGCTTTGGGACTGTCGGGACTTCTTCCTGAAGTTCAGTGACTTGCCCAAGGCCACAGGGATCGTAGCAGTGGGTGGGAGACCGTGAGGCCAGCTAGCTGTGTCTGGCTGTGGATGGATGACGCATTGCCATCAGGGCAATGCTGCCCTAATGTGTGCTGAATGCTTCCTGGCTCTGTGCATGAAGGCTAGGATTCAAGGAGAACTTCAGGCCTGAGGTCACTTCTGGGAAGGGTGTTAGAGGAGCACCCAGTTCTGGGGATGCAGCCTTAACAAGTCAGTCAAAGCGTTCCTAGAAGCATCAGCCAAATTCCCCAGAGACTCTTGAGGGGTGGGCTGCCCCACCCTTGACCTCTGCAGCCTCCTCCCACATGCAATGACCCAGGCCGAGATTTCCCAGCTACTGCTGATGCCCTGGGCTGGCGAAGAGCTGGCTTTATGCTCAGTTGTTTAATAATCTGTGAAGAAATCAATACATTCCCACCTCTTCCCCTGGATTCAACCAGCATGGATTATAATCACATCTGTGCTATTTGCCCATGCTGAGCAGAGGCGTGGAGGTAGGCTGGGAGCTTCAAGTTAAACTTTTCTAGACTAATAAACTGTTTCTCCCATTACAACTTGACTGCCCTCGCCTTTCCTGGCCAGCCCCTCTAGGACTCCCCCTCATCCCCCCAGCTTTCTTTCTTTCACTGACGCTGACATCACACTCACATTTTCCAAAAATTCCCCAAATTACCCATAGTCTTCTTAGCTCCCGCTGTCGTCTGGAATTACACATCCCAGACTGCACCCTGTCAATCCCTCCACCCTCACCCCAGAGCATCAGGACTCGCCAGCACTGGGGAGTCCTGGGTCCCCTGGCTCAGCTCGGCCTGGCAGTGAAGCAGAATGGGGTCTGACCCAGTGAGGAGCTTTTCCCCTCACCAGGTCCAGTGGGATAAACAGACTACTGGGAGAAGCTGTGTGTGTGTGTGTGTGTGTGTGTGTATGTGTGTGTGTGGGAGCTGGCTGGCTGGCTCTGAAAGGCCTTGTTATACGGGAATGGCCTGGGCCTTTCTGAAGCCCCACTAGATGGGGTTGGAAGGCACACTGTTCAGTGGGAAGAACCCGGGGTTTGGAGTCAGAAGACCCAGCTTCCAGTTCTGATTCTGCTACTCAAGGGTTCTGTGCTCTTGCACTGGCCATGTAGCTTCCCGCTTCAGTACTCTCCTTTATAAACTGGGGCTCTGTGTATTTTCCAAAAGGGCCATAGCAGTATTTCTGGTGCCACGTGCTCTTCTACAACCTTACCACTTTCCATTAAGAGACAGGGTCTGTGTCCTTTTGCCTTGAACCTAGCTAGGCAGGTCTCTGGGGCCGCCGCAACAAATAGGATGTCTCAGAAATGACATTGTGTGGCTTCCTAGGCTGGGTCATAAGAGGCATGTGGCTTCCACTGGCTGGCTCTTTCTCTCTCTGTCCGTTTCTCTGTCTCTGTCTCTTTCTCGCACTGGAGCTCGGCGGCCATGTCGTGAGGAAGCGCAGGCCACATGGAGAGGGCACTCGTCTGTCGATTCCGGCTGAGAGTCCTAGCCAAGGTCTCAGCCAACAGCACAGGCCGGACATGGGAGTGAGAGTGATTCCGACCCTCAGCCTTCAAGCTGCCCCACCCAGGGGGTAGTGAATGAAGTAGCGAGGAAGGGCTTCTCTGCTGAGCCCTGCCCACCTTGCAAATTTGCGAACAAAAGTAACGTTATCGTTTTAAGTCACTCACCGAGTTTGGGGGTGGTTTGTCATATGGCACTGGATGTCTGCATACAGGATCATAATGTAATGTGAGGCTTAGATGAAGAGATGCACTTGGCAGTGCCTTATAGAGCCCTGTATAAGTGTAGCACACTGTGTGCATCACTGCTGTCCAAGCACTTCCCTGTCTTGGATGTCAGTGTCTATAATGTGGCAAGAGCTGGGTTAGATGCTTCCACATATCCCTTCCTGTAGTCCTTACAGCCACCTCGCCTCTCCAGACTAGCTCCGGCAGGACTGAATTGGTCATTGTAACAGCTAAATTAGGCTGGCGTTATTATTTTCACCAATTTGCAAATGGGCAAACAGAGACACAGCTAGTTTAAGTTCAGGAGGAACTGGAATTTGAATCCAGGTCTGGTTTACTGCCAGGTTGGTACTCCTCTTCCCCTAGGAGCTAGAGGTGGGCAGTCCCCTCAAGAAAATGGGGACACTAGGATATCTCAGCAGATCCTGACCTGGGAAAATCCTTCTGTTGGATTTATTTAATTTTTTTTAATCTTAAAATTAAAAAAAAATGTTTTTAATGTTTTGTTTGTTTTTGAGAGACAGAGAGAGACAGAGCATGAGCGAGGGAGGGGCAGAGAGAGAGGGAGGCACTGAATCTGAAGCAGGCTCCAGGCTCTGAGCTGTCAGCACAGAGCCTGACACGGGGCTTGAACCCACAAATCACGAGATCATGACCTGAGCCTAACTCAGAAGCTTAACGACTGAGCTACCCAGGGGCCCCATAATCTTAAAAATTTTTTAAAGTAATCTCTGCACCCAATGTGGGGCTTGAACTCATGACCCTGAGATCAAGAGTCACAGGCTCCACTGACTGAACCAGCCAGGCGCCCCACTGCTGGCTTCATTTACTTTTATTTGCATTTCAACAAGCAGAGACTGAGCGCCTAAAATGGGACTGTGTGTTAGGTAAGACCTGGATGCACAAGACACAGAACCCCTTATTGGGGAGCTCATAGTCTCTGGGGGAAACAGATACCTTGGGCAGGCTGCTCGCCACCTCTAAGCCTCAGTTATGCCATCTGTGAAATGGGGATAATTAGAGAACCCATCTCAGAGGGTTATTGTGAAAATTATACAGTATATAATTCTACTTAAAGCATCTCGTATGTAGAAAGTGCTCAACAAATATTAACTTTTATTAAGAAAAGTTTGCAATATAATGAGATACATGACAAAATATGGGGGTGGGGACATAAAGCCTTATGGCAGGAGAGAGGAGTAAGTAAGTTCATCCTGGGGTTGGGGGTGGGAGGTGGTAGCAGAGAGGAGGTGACTTTTGGTCTGGGACTTCAAAGGCAAGTAGGAGGAGCAGATGGTCTATGGAAGGACAGTGTTTAGTGTGTCAGGGAGACAGAGCGGCCCCTGGTGGCTGGAGGACGGGGTCCTGACGGTGAAGGAGTGAAGGCAGGCTGGGAAGGAGTTTTCTATATCTGGTTGTAGCGTATTGTTGGCCAAGCAGGCCCCCGGACTTAGGCAAGAGTCTCCCTGCCCAGGCTTAAAAGGTGAGGCTTTAACGTGCAAATGCCCAGGAGGAGGACCCCAGGCTCCAAGGCACAAAATCTTGGTATGAGGGTTGTGGTTTTGAAGGAGAAAAGAGTTGGGGGAGCACCTAGCCCTGAGGCAGAGGGCTCAGAAGAGGAGGTTGGTGTTTCCAAGAGATACTTTCCCCACTCTAAAAATCTTCTCAGGGCGGACCCCGCTGAATCTCCACTAAGCCAGATCAAGAGAATCTGCTTTTGCCAACACACCACCAAGCCCCCTTGCCCAGAAATGTCCCATAAATGTCATCACAGATTACTGAATGGCTGCTTGGGGAATTTTGCCCCAGGTGGCCCAAGGCCTGAGGGTCAACAAAGGGCTTCTGAGCTGGTGCATCTGGCCCCGGGGAGAAGTCTCCATTGGAGCCTTGGGCAGGCTCTGGGCTCTGTGTGCCGAGAACAGCTGCTTTGGTTTAAATATTAATAATGCAAAATGAAATGTGTGGGGTGCCCAGCGCACCAGAGCCCAGCCAGTGTGCATTGCATCTAATGTCCTCTGCACTTGGGTTTGGAAAAATGTGGTCAGTGAATTTAATATACTTTTTGGCAAAGGGAAGACGACAGTTAACTTCTCTCCGGAGCCTCGCTAAAGTGGGTTTTCTCCCTGGAAAGTGGAGGAGGGAGAGTGGTTTCTCCCAGTATGCCAGCAGGCCTGCTGCCCGAATTCTGTCATAGCCCCTCTGCTCTGCCCACCTTGACACTCGCAGGGGGCCCCGGGGGCCACAGAGCAGCGCACTGAGGGGAATAGAAACACAGCCAGACTTGTTCAAGATCTGCTGGTGGCCTGGGTGGGGCCTAGTCCCCAGCTCCTGCTGGCTAGGTCTCCTCCCTCCAGGATGTTCTCTCCCCATTTCGTGCCCCCTTCTGGAATGATCCACCCTGATGTTCGTCAGAGGAGCTCACCATGGGCACGTTGGCCACGGGGTTCTCACAGGGCCCCTGAGGTTGACAACTCATCCAAGGGGTCCGAGGGCTGGACGTGGGCCCCTGAGAGCTAATGCTTCTCTCAATCCCACTGCGGTTTTGAATCCGGGGGAGGTTCTGACCAGAGCGTTATGAAGATTTCCCCCTCCCCCTCCACTGCCTCCAACATCCCGGGCCCTGGCTTCTTTCTTGCCAAGTGCCACAGCTCTCAATTGGCTTCTTGAAAAGTTAATAAATGCTTGGTGACATCACAGCCCCAGAGCCAGGGAGCAAGAAAACGTCAGAGGCTGTTTCTGAGGAGAAGTCAGGGGCTCTGGGTTTGCCCAACAAAGGCGCCCTGTGCAAGCGTGGTCACGGTAACGGCCACTGCCACCACAGAACTGGAACAAAGCTGGCCAGGCTTCCCCCAGAAAGTCCGTCTCTGGTTTTACACAACCCGATAGTGTTCCCAGTTAGAGGCTTGAACATATCATCCAGCAGGGAGAGTAGGGCAGTCCTTGCCAGTGGCCTAGTTGTGGCCCGCTCTGGGGGGCCTCCTATGCTGCTGGGGGGAACAGTCACCCCAGGGCCCCTCAGGGGGGTGCGGGGAGGAGGCTCCGGGCAGGAGTGAAATGGCCTTGCCTGGGAGAGGGTGGGAGCTGCACGTCACCAGGGCTCTGGGGCTCCAGCTGTGCCCCAGGCTCCAGCTCTACCCGCCTCTCCCACCCCACCCCAGTCCACCCTCCTTGGCCTCCGGCCCTTGGGGAAGCTGAGAGAAAGTCTCGCCTGTTCTGGATGCCGCAGGCAGGATCGGCCACAGTGATCTCCTTCATGTGTCCCCGCTGGCTGTAAGCGCTGTGTTTGGTTTGGCAAAACGGCTATTTAAATAGCAGTGAAATGTGTCACTGGAAAAAAATTAGCTCATGTTTCCTTTGCCATTTCTTCATGATTTCCATTAAAAGTGTAACCACGGGTAATAAATTAACAAGATCTGTAAAAGCGACCATAGGAAACCATGGATCCAGAATTCCTATAAACTTCTAACCCATGATGCTAAAAAGCGAGGCTACTTGGGGAAAGGGGAGCCGGATCACCCATGTACTCCGGTTTTCTTTGTGTCTGATTCTTACCTCCCTCCCCTCAAAATGGGAAAGGAAACCCTCTGCGTCTTACAGGGGTTGCTGTAGTTATCAGGGGTGAGAGTCTTTGCCTGGAAAACCCGGAGGCTTGGGGCGCTGCTTGGTGCTTCCTGTTTCATTAAAAACAAAAACAAAAACAAAAACAAACCCCAAGAAAAACAAAACTAAAACGTTACTTCTTTTTTTAAAAAAAAAAAAAAATTTTTTTTAACGTTTATTTATTTTTGAGACAGAGACAGAGCATGAACGGGGGAGGGGCAGAGAGAGAGAGAGAGAGAGAGAGACAGAATCGGAAGCAGGCTCCAGGCTCTGAGCTGTCAGCATAGAGCCCTACGCGGGGCTCGAACTCATGGACTGCGAGATCATGACCTGAGCCGAAGTCGGAGGCTTAACCGGCTGAGCCACCCAGGCGCCCCTAAAACGTTACTTCTTTATCAAAGCACAATCTCCTTCCCCCAAACTATGCCTCACTCGGTCCTGACCACGGTCCGGTGGTTGAATTCGCAACTCCTGCTGGGAAATGGACCCTTTCCCACGGGTCCCGAATAGCTTGAGGTCCAGCTGTGGCTCAGTTTCACAGATAGGAACACTGAGGCCAAAGGAAGATATTTGTTTTGGGTGCAAAATGCAATAATCAGTGGATGGATCGGGGAGGCTTCTTTCTGATGGTTGCCACCTCTGACACACGCCCACACACATTCGTACACACTCGCGCTCCGCACAATGCTTGTTTGTGCTGGGCTGGGGGTGGGGCAAAGGATCCCTGTAGGGTCCTGAAGGTGTCTCTGGAGACAGGGAGGTAAAAAAGCTCCTTCCAAGGCAAGTGGTTCTGGGGAACGTGTTTGGTTGGACACCCCAGGGCTATGGGGGGGTGCCAAGGGAGGGCACCGGCTACGTTTCACCTGAGGGATGGGACTGTGTTTAGTGCTACCCGCAGAGTCTGGGGAAGTGGGGGGCAGGACCGGGGAGCGTGTTCAGTGTCACACACAAGCCCAGGGGAATGAAAAACAGGACTGGGGGAGGGCGTTATGTGACACACAGGGTCAGGGTACAGAGGGTGGAAGGAGGAAAGGCAAGTAGTAACCAGCGAATCTCCTTTTGTTTCTGGTCCTCTGAAGCCCTGTCCTTCCTCGATGATCCTTTCACGAGTATCCCAAACCTCCTTACTTGAAAAAAATTTTTTTTTAATATTGATTTATTTTTTAAGAGAGGAAAGAGACAGAGTGCCAGCAGGGGAGGGGCAGAGAGAGAAAGAGACAGAATCCAAAGCAGGCTCCGGGCTCTGAGCTGTCAGCCCAGAACTCGACGTGGGGCTCGAACCCACGAACCGTGAGATCATGACCTGAGCTGAAGTCAGGACGCTTCACCGACTGAGCCACCCAGGCGCCCCTCTCAGCCCCCCTTATTAGTCTAATGTGACTGTCCCTTGGTCTTCTGTTACATAGAAGATGGGGTGAGAAGGGGGAGTTTTGTGCCATTTCTCAGCCCCAGGGTACCCTCTGTCCCTAGAGTCCAACTCCCCTTGCACATTAGCCCCTGGGGGTAAGAAGGAAGCCATTTCTTGTTTCTTCAGGACAGTCCCTTTTCCTGGAAGGCAGTGGTATGGAATGTGGAGGTTCAGAAAACCCTTTGTCACGATGAAATGAAAGAGGGATGTGGCACCAGCTCTTTTCCCCACTGATCTGCCTTCAGACCCCTCTCCCTCGAACCCTCCTCCTGCACCCCAGCTCCCAAACCTTTCATCTTGTCCACACAGATGCTATCATCCATTTCTAGGGGTGTCTGGCTTTCTTTGCTCACTCCTGTCTGTGAGGCCCCTGACAAGGGCAGTGGTGCACAGCCCCTCCACCCCCATCTGGGCCTCGGACCCAGAGAGCCCTTCCCCTATAGCTCAAGGCTGGGGGTTCTGCCAAGGCACCTGCTGGAATGAAGGAGAAACATCTGCTTGTTTTATTTACATTTCATCCAGATGTTTGGGTGCCATGTAGACGCAGCCTGTGGGCCGTCTGAACGCTGCGGCTGGAAACCGAGCTTCCCTCTTTTGGAGCTGGGAGGCCGGGAGGGAGGGCCTTCCAGCTGAGGAGGGACGGGGCTGGATGGCAGACACTGCCTGGGGATGGGAGGAAGGCAGGAAGGCGAGACATGGAACTGGAGGCGGATCACGGCCCTGGCAACAACTGGAACAAGATTCCTCATAAACATCGGATCTGTTTACAAAGCCGCCAGTGTAGGCAAGCACTTGCCAAATCGTGATTTTCAAAAATCGCCCTTTAGAGCGCTTCACACCACTTCCCAGATGCCGAGTGAGAGCCTACTGTGTGCTCGGTGAGCCCTGCCCACTCTCCCCACACCCATGTCCCAGGCTGTGAAGCAAAGGCAAGCAGTGGTCCCAGAGGCTCCAGCCGAGAAGGCCAATTAACAATGCCGGGCGGTGAGCATAAATCACCAAGCTCCCCCTTTGCCTGGGCTCGGGCTGGAAAGTATCAGAACTGTGCAAATACTTGGGATGTTTCTCTTTATTAGTGATAAAATATTGGACGTCAGCGTGTGTCGTTTCATGCACTGCCTCCGACAGTCGGAGCGGTAATTGTGATGAATAGGGGTCCAGGGGCAGGGCTGCAGGCGTTTAAGAAGGCTCTGTGGATTGAAAATATTAGGATTGATTAAAGGTCAAATACTTTATAAATTTATCAGTGCTGGATACATTCTTCCGAGGTGGGGGCTACCCCCTTCCAGCCGGTTAGAAAAAAAGAACTCAATATGGTCACATGCTCTCCCCTCCTTCCCTTTGTCCCTCCACATTTAACCTACAAAAGTGATGAAACAGCACACGTTTTCCTGTAATTCGTGCTCTTTTGCCTCTCCTGCCAGAAGACGAGTTCAGCACAGACATCTGTGGGCAGGAGTCTGCCCATTTCTCACCAGAGAGAGAAAAGAGAAATTTCCCTGTGACTGGGGTGGAAGCTGGTCTCCAGCACCAGCCCTCAGCAGCCGAGCCTCCAGGGACTTGTTATCAGGAATTGCTGTTACCCACCCGAGGAGTCCTCAGGGCAAAAGGAGGGTCTCTTTGCTGATTCTGTCCTTTCCAGAAGGGTCTGATCTCCTTTTATTAGATAAAGAGATCTTTGTAACTCCGGAAGCTCTGAGTGAAACTCTGTTTAATCACGGCACCAGCCCTCCCCTGCATCCTTATAAGGTTTATTTATTGAACAAATACACATTAAGGCGGGAGCCGCTCTAGTGCTGGGGATAAAGCAGGGGGACAGAATAGATGAAAAGCCCTGCCCCCAGGGAGCTCGTATTCTAAGAGGGAGTGAGAAAGTATTAACTGCCCCCCCAACTATAAATTATATAACATATTACATGATAATAAGGGCAAAGGAAAGGGGCGCCTGGGTGGCTCAGCCGTTTAAGCGTCCCAACTTTGGCTCGGGTCATGATTTCACGGTTCGTGAGTTCGAGCCCCGTGTGGGGCTCTGTGCTGACAGACAGCTCAGAGCCTGGAGCCTGCCTCGGATTCTGTGTCCCCCCCTCCTCTGTCCCTCTCCTGCTCACACTCTGTCTCTCTCTCTCTCTCAAAAATAAATAAAGTTTAAAAAAGTTAAAAAAAAATAAGGGCAAAGAAAAAAAAATAAAGTAGGGGAGGAAAGGGAGGAGGAGGAACAGGGGGAGGAGACGGACATTTTGGAACGGGTCAGGGACGGCCTCCTGAGCCCTGGAAGAGGTGAGCACATTTATTGGAGAGAAGAGTGTTTATCTGTAAATGTGTTTTAACGGTGCTAGTACAATTTTAGTACCGGCTGTCATCTATTCTTTCCTTTTTTGGACTTGGGTGTGGTATAAATAAAAACACGTACAGAAAATGCATGAGGTAGAACAGACCTGTTCAGAGAAGAGATTTCTAAGACCCCTAGACTAATGACTTGCATCTGAATTACCTGGGGGGCTTGGTGAAACACAGATTGCTGGACCTCACCCTCAGTGTCCAAGTCAGTTGGGGTTGAAGAATTTGCAATTCTAGCAAGTTCCCAGGTACTGCTAATCTAGGGACCAACTTGGACAACCACGTGCTCTCCTTGATCAGGTGCGGCTTCCTGGAAAAGGTAAACTTGTGGAAAAGTGTAAGAAAAAGAACAGATGGTAAGTTTTCAATTTTACTCTTTAGAAACAAGAGCGGTGAAAATTAAATCAGCCAGTGGGCACAGATGGAGGGCCAAACTACAGATAGGCAGGGGAACGGCTCAGTTGGCTGAAGTTGAAATTGACACTTGCCTTCCTTCCCCCAGCATCCCAGACTGGGACAGAGGAGAGAACCAGCAGAGAGAGAAAAAGCATGTGTCTTGGGCAGGTGCATTGGCCAGACTTGACAGCTCCAAGGCAGGAAGGGGAAAGTTACAGAAGTTTTCCTCTTTTCCTCCCTGACTCCCCCCACGCCGCCACTCCAGACTATGCTAAAGCTTATGAAACACTCACTGGAGGGACTGGGGGGGTGAGGAGGGGACATACACATCTCTAAAAGCAGTTTTTCCCAAAATGTACTCTTGGTAACACTCCTATCAGGGGATGTTCATAGGTATTACCAAAAAGAGGATTCTTTTGTCAAATATATTTACAGCACACTGTTAAATTTCTTTATTGCTGGACTTCTCAGGGCCTTTAATATGCAGATGTGCATTGTTAATCTCACCAGAGGAAGATTTAGTATTCAGTGTTTCTTAAACTTTTTTGATCACAGAATCTCCTTTACTTTTTCATGGAGAATCTTTCAGGACCAGTGTATAGTGGGATATGTTTTGGAAAACACTGGCCCTTAGGACTAAATGGTCTCCTAACCCACACTGATGAGTGAAATGAAAAAACCCTCACACAGCCAGGAACTCAGAGGGTATCTCCAGCAGTCCTTTGTTCTCTTAAAGACTTCTAGATTGGGTTAGAAGGATCTCCAGATGGATGTGCCCACGGTTCAATGCCCATCCTGAGATCACCATGGTTCTTTGAGGCGAAAGCCTGGACTGCTAGTCTCCTAAACCTTGTATTTGATTTGACTAGGATTGGAAGACACCATCTCTCCCACAGAGCATCTTTCTCAAACACATTCCTGCCACACATAATGTGTAGAAGCATGTGCTGTGCTGGCTGGACTGACAGAATTGGTCACGGTGTCAGTGAATCCCAGTGCACTGAATCCCAGGGCCTGCAGAGCTGAGAAGGGGAGGGGCCCATGGCCCCAGCTGTGTCTGGAGAACAGCAGTCTTGATATTTACGACTATGATGGTCCTTCTCTAGTGGACCTGCTCTGGAACATAAATAAACTTAATAGGCTTCAAATAATTGTGACAACTGAGTTTAAACCCCAGGTCCAGGGCAATGGATGCCTCTCTCTCTCTCTCTCTCTTTCTCTCTCTCTCCCTCTCAACCAGGCCTGATTCTACAGACCCAATGCTCAGTCCTGAGCACAGCAGCACCACTGACTTTGTGGGGTTTTGGGCATTGATGGGGAGGGAAGTGACCTTGAGAGTGAACCAGAGGAAAGAGGTGTATTCTTATAAAGTGTCCCAGGCTGAGATGTGTTGCTGACCCTGTGCAGCCCCCAACTTGATGGGGTGGATTCCAGATCATGCTCTTTGCATGGGGGGAAGGGCAAGCCATCCCTTGCCCCCTTTCCAGCCTTTCTCAGAAGCTGTAGCTGAGACATAGAAGTATAAATCTGGTGGAAAGAACTGGCATATTTCGAACACTTTCTTTGTTTAAGACGTCATACCATCTCGTAAGAAAGAAAGACACCTACCTCTAACACGCAGCGAACTAGGATAAAGCACCAGACTACAGAGTTATAAAGAAAACAAGGAGATGGCAGATGAGATGAATTCCTGCCGAGCAGGGATGGGACTTTCCGGGAGAGAGACCTAAACAAAGGCACAGACGTGGGGGGGGGGGGGGAAGTACAGGAATGTTCAGAGAAGGTGCACAAGGGTGAGAGAGCAGCGAGCAGGGAAGCATGTTAGAACCAGAACCAGGGAAGCATGTTGGAGCCAGAACTTGGAGAACCTTTCCTGTCATACTAAGAGATTTCACCTTGTCAAATAAGCACTAGAAAGTCACATTTTATTTTAATGTTTTAAAGTAATACACGAGGGGCGCCTGGGTGGCTCAGTCGGTTAAGCGTCCGACTTCAACTCAGGTCACGATCTTGCGGTCTGTGAGTTCGAGCCCCGCGTCGGGCTCTGGGCTGACGGCTCAGAGCCTGGAGCCTGCTTTGGATTCTGTGTCTCCCTCTCTCTCTGACCCTCCCCCATTCATGCTCTGTCTCTCTCTGTCTCAAAAATAAATAAACGTTAAAAAAATTAAAAAAAAAAAATAAAGTAATACACGAGTAAAATCCTCAAACAATACAAACATATATTCAGTGAAATGTAAGTCTCCCTCCCATCCCCGATTGGCAGTCCCTCCGTTGTCTTTCCGGAAGCAACCACGATTACTCTAGTATCTCGTGCATTCTTTCAGAGATATTTCATGTCATTGCGAACACGTATGTGAATCTATCTTCCCAATGCTTTTTAAGTGCAAATATTCACATGTATATACACTTACTTGTACCTTGCTGATTATACTTAACCATAGATCTTGGGAGAGTTTTAGGTGAAGCATACTGTGTCCCATAGTTTATTTAAGAAGACTCCAACTGATGGACATTTGGTGTTTCCACTTCTTTTGCTACTTCAAACAACGATGCAGTGAATATCCTAGTATGTAAGTCACTTTGTACACGTGTCTGTAAATTCATAGACATGGAATTGCTTCCTCGAAGGCCATTTGTGTTTTTGATATTGATAGACTTCACATGGGAAAATTTAATGCGGGGGGGATGCTGGGACCAGATCTGTTTTAGGAAGATCCTTTTGGAGGTGCTAGGATGATGGGAAGGAGGGAGGAGACAAGTGTGGAGGGTGTTATGATTACACCAGGTGAAACATGATGAGGGCCAGAACAGAGTGCTGGCTGAGGAAAGGGAGGGAAGGGGGAGCGTGGAAAAGACACTAGTAACTGATTAGATGTGTCCATATGGGAGAGGAGAAATCAAAGGCAATCAGAGGCCCAGAGCCCCACATGGGGAAGGATTAACCAAGAGATAGAAGGAGTAGCTTTGATCAGATTCTTGAAAACCAGGAACGTGTCTGCATAGATAGGAAAGCAGAAAGCTAAGAAATCACCACCTTAGGCTTGGTAGGGCAGGACAAAGCATAAGACTCAAAAAAAAAGCTAGAGGGTTGATCAGACTCAGTGCCGTTTCAGACAAGAAAGGGGGTGAGAGCACCGTCTTTGGAGTCTTTGGGTTTAGAGCAGCTTATGAATTGTATTAGTCAGTTTCAGCTTTCTGGTGGAACCAACCATTGCCAAATTTCAGGGTTTAACCCAATAGATTATTTCTAGCTCATATCGACATCCACTGCAGGAACAGTGTGAGGAAGGGGCTCTGCTCAAAGCAGTTAATGGAGGATTCTACGTTCTTCCATATTCAGATTCTACCCTCCTCTAGATGCTCAGCATCCTCCCCATTCAGCCCCTGAATAGGAAAAGAGACAATTGTGTGTAGGCACAACTGCCTATACGCAAGGTTTTATGGGCCAGAACTGGAAAGGACTTATGTCACTTCTACCTGCTTTCTATTGGTCAGAACTAAGTCATATGGTTGCATCTCATTAATTGCAAGGGAGCCTGGAAACAGCATCTAGCTGTGTTCCCAGGAGGAAAAGGGAAGTGCGTGGTAAACAACTAGCCAACACTCTGCCCCCCAAACTGTGTGTCCTGGACAAGTCATTTAACATCTCAGAGGCTCAGTTTTTACAACTGTAAAATGGGAGTCATCACCTCCTAGGTAGGATCATTGTCAGCCTGACTTATGTAGATGAATAAATAACCACTCCTGTGAATACTTATACACATGCACAGTGTGGGCTTTTTGCTTGCGACCCTCTGAGCGCTGTCGTGGTGGTTTTCCTTGTCTTTCTCTGCCCACTCCAGGTCTGCGCAGACAGAGGAAACCCCAGTCTGTCTCCGACTGACCCGGATCCTGCTGGCCCCAAAGTCGATTTATTTTCTTGAAATAAATCATTTGGTTTGGCTGACTCCGTGGGTCGGATTCATGAGATTATTTCCAAATCTCTCTATGCCTGGTCCACGTAGACCTAGCCGCAACCTCTGCCAGACAGCTGCGCTCCTCGCACACGCGGGCTGAAGAATGATTCTTGTCCATTCTTTCATGTTATTCCCACACTTCAGAAGTCTGGAGGGAAGCTGAATGTTTGCTGTTCTGGGATCATTTGAAGCCGGGCATGCAAAGAGTTCCGAGTCACTTTCAAGTCTGCCCGTAGGAAATCTTTCTTGGCAAACAGACAGCTAGTATTAGTTATTAAAGGCATGTCAAATGAATAAAGACACCTCTGTGAGGGAAACCGCAAGAGCAGTTACTTTTTCTAATATGAATAGGAGGCTAATATCAAATCACCTTTAATTTTCCACTCTTTCTTTGCTGTTCCGATGGTGGGTCAAATCTAATAATACAGATACAACGGAAAAAACCATTTCTGTTTTCATCTATCACCATGCATATGCCCACTGCAGATGTGTGTCTTAAAAACCAGGGTCTGGGGCGCCTGGGTGGCTCAGTTGGTTGGGCGTCCGACTTCGGCTCAGGTCATGATCTCACGGTTTGTGAGTTCGAGCCCCGCGTCAGGCTCTGTGCTGACAGCTCAGAGCCTGGATCCTGTTTCGGATTCTGTCTCCCCCTCTCTGTGCCCCTCCCCTGCTCCTGCTCTGTCTCTGTCTCTCTCAAAAAATAAATAAACATTAAAAAAAAAAAAACAAAAAAAACAAAAAACCAGGGTCTGGAATTTAAACCGGTACCTGCACACTGACAAGGCTGTTTCCTCCAGGAACGTTCTCTCAGATGCCATGCCTGTGATGCCCTCACAGGCCTGAGGAAGCCGACTCACGAAACGAAATAAATCCTGGTCTTGTCTATAAAGTGGTCTTGTCTCTAAAGCACGTATCCCACAGAACCCAGGCCACAACAGTTGCCAAAAGGCAAGGATGGTCATGAAGACCCAGCCCCAAGGACCTGGGGAGAAAGAGGCGTGAAGGCATTTTGAAAACATGGGCCTGATTTCCAGATGTCAGTCACCGAAGGCCTAGTGAACTCTCATTCCCTAGATTTAGGGTCACTGGATAGATTTGCAAAGACAGGGGAGCTGATGACCAACAGGAAGTGCCATATCGTGGTTAAGAGGCTCTCAGGTCTGACACACTGTCTGGATTCAAACCCCAGCGCTGCTATGTTTTGTTGTTATTGCAAGCAAACTGCTCCCTTTCTCTGCAGCTCAGTTTCCTCACCTGTAGAATGGAGATAATGATACCTATCTCACATGGTTGTTGTGAGTAATAAATGAGCTAATTCTTACAAAAGCCCTTAGAACAAATGTTTGACAATGAGTAATTTCTCAATGACTGTTGACTATTATTGCTAATAATAATACTATTATTGCAGTGGTATTAATTTTTTTTCAGTGGGGAAAGGGACCAACGGGTGATTTTATGTGTGTGTGGGTCCTACACACATGAACAATATAGACTCCATATGGAAGAGTTGGTTGGTTGAGAGAAACCAGTCTTGCACTGTAAGGTGTGACCACTTTGGAAGCTCTTGTGCTAAATACACACGATTTGAGCTCCTGTGGTCAAATGGTGATGCTGTCCCCACACAGATGCCCTCCTGTGCAGACAAGTCCATTCTCTGGATACAGAGATTTTCATCCAGGATCAAAAACACGGAAACCATTTAAAACTGACCAAGCTAACTCCAGCCTTCTAGAAATTAACCCCGTCAGCGGGGTGCTGTGGGACGAGGCCCCTTTGAAAGCTTTCTCATATGATACATTTTGTGTGCCTAAGAGATTTGGGTGGCTTTTTCTTAAACTAACTCTAAAAGATCAAGGAGTCATTTTAAAACATTTACCCCTGGATCTAGGTGGAGGCCACCGCTGTGAACTTCCTGCCCCTCGTCCTTACCTTGTCATTGACACTAACAGCAGATCTTCAGCCAGTCTTGAACTGGGGCCATGTAACTGCTCTAGGGTGGCAAAAGATTCTCTCCTTGACCAAATGCTACTCAGCCTCCTTTGGAACTCTTCTTGACCAGGCCTTGACTTTTGGGGCTTCTATGTTCGCCTCTCCAATTTTAGCAAGAATCCTGCTAAGTCAGTTCCTTCAGAATCCCCCACTCTTGATATCTGATCACTCGGGATAATCTGACGTGGTGCCTCAGCCTCCACCAGCCCCCAGGGTGATGTCTGATCACCCAGGCCTGCCCTCAGCAAGAATCCTGTCAGGTTGGTTTAGCCAGAATTCCCCTGACCCCTGAGGCTTCCTCTTTGTCATTTTCCATCCACTGACCCCCTACCCTGCTCCTTGGCTGTGTTTCCTTGCTGTATTCAGAGTTGAACACCATCTCTCTGCCCGACTACAGAACCCCATTGTAGCAGCCCTCTCTGAATGAACTGGACTTTACTGTCTTCAACTAGTGTCATGAATAACTTTTCTTTAATAGGGGCTTCAGGATTTACTCTGGGAGAGCTGAGATTGGCTGTATGTCACGGTACAAACTCCCTGGGGCAGTCAGCCAGGTGAGATCAGGGGAAGTGGCCAGGCAGTTCCAGAGAACTCTCTTAGCACTCTTTGTCTTTGTTATCTCTCCATGGTTGATATTTTTAGGCGCAATCACTAATTAACGGACCCATCAACAACACTGTGGCCTAAATTATCTGCATCATTTCCTTAATTGGGACTTCAGGATTAAAAGAGAAATTGAAAGAGAAAAAGGTAACTTTTTTTGTTTCTTTGTTCTGTTTGTTTTGCTTTTGCTTGCTCACGCTCCCTCTTTGTTTCTAACAAGGGCGTAAGGTGGTTCATTTGTCCAGGTAGAACCCAAAGTGAAAATAAAAATGGAAAGCTTTACTCAGATATTGGGATATGGACATGCATTTCAGTGTTTGCCTTTACGAATCGAGGCAAGCTGTCGATCGACTGGATTTTTCTTTTGC
This sequence comes from Panthera tigris, assembly GCF_018350195.1. Lineage (NCBI taxonomy): Eukaryota > Metazoa > Chordata > Mammalia > Carnivora > Felidae > Panthera > Panthera tigris. The sequence goes on from NC_056662.1 coordinate 105,157,132, forward strand.
AACTAATTGTGGTGCTCCGGAAACACAGCCTAAGGCCTTCGTTGAGAATGGAGCCTGTATGTGTAGGGGTGTGTATCTGTACGTAGAGAATGTGCGAGAGCACAGGCTGATGAAGCAGAAAAGTGAAATCACAGCGGTGCCCGACCGGCTGCCCCTTGCCAGGTGCTTTATTTCATTTACTCCTCATAACAGAGGCAGGTGTTATTATTATTTTTTTAACATTTATTTTGAGAGAGAGAGAGAGAGAGAGAGAGAGAGAGAGAGAGAGAGAGAGAGAAACAGGCAGAGCCTGAGCAGGGATGGGGCAGAGGGAGAGGGGGACACAGAATCCGGAGCAGGCTCCAGGCTCTGAGCTGTCAGCACAGAACCCGATGCGAGGCTTGAACCCATGAACCGCGAGATCATGACCCGAGCCAAAGTCGGACGTTCAACCGACTGAGCCACCCAGGCGCCCCGAGACAGGTATTATTACTGTTATCACATGTGTGGGGATGAGGCTGGGAAGGCGAGAGAGTCAGTCCAAGCCTGAGTACCGGGTAAGAGAAAGAATGGTGCAGGCAGAGCTCTTTTCCCTTGATGGGGGAGGAAAGGCAAGTGGAGAGCCTGGGGAGGGTGGGCGTCTATCAGAGAGAAGGTGCCCCGGGCACAGGGTTTATACATCGTGCAAAACTACAGAATGAGGTCTGAGCCTTGGTCTAACCTTGACCCCAGTGCCCCTAACTCTCAGGCACCTCAAAGCCAGCCAGCCTTCCTCTTGTTGCCTGATGGAGGCCTGCCCACCTTGATGCTGGAATCCGGGTCTTCTGCATCTGGAATGGGGCTGCCATGGTGTTGGTAGAGAGGTCCTAAGCAAGCCGGTCAGTCTGTGTCCTGACCTGGGTCACCAGGGGGAGGGTGTCAGGGACAAGGGGTGAGCAGGGCAGGAGGGTCTGTTCTGCCCGGGGCTGACTGCGCCCAGCAGCTCTACAGCTGCCCCGCGCCCATCTGCCTCGCTTCCTGTGCATCCTCCAGGAAGACCCTCCAGCTCAGACCCTTGGCCGCAGCGATCCCCCTCCTTTGCCTGTCAGTCACCAGGGCTCGGCAAGAGTCCTCCGGAGGTAGCAGTGACAACAACGACAATGCAGCTTTCATGTTCCTCAGAGGAGACCCTGTGGGAGGGAAGCCCCTTTCTTTCCCTCCAGCCCACATCCCCCTTCCCAGGGCCATACGTTGTTGCCGGCTGCCTGGGAGGGGAGGCCTGGAAGCTTCCTCCTGCCAGCTACTTCCCGGGAATGGGAACCTCTGCAGAACCTTCCCGCCCCAGCACTCCTGAGCAAAGAGCCAAGGCAGGGTAAGCCTGTGCATAGAGGGCCTCAATTTCAGATCAGATTCACAAATTTAATTTCCTATTCCTTAATTTAATTCTGCATTTTAGTTTTGTTTTTATTATTTACATGGGTTCCCTTTAATGATTCCAAATTGCTGCTGCCCCTCTAGCAGTATTTTGTCGTAGGTTAACTTCTTGAAAACTGATCAGCGTTGGAGTTTATTCCGCGCTGGGTTTAGTTATTTTCTGAAACGAAGCACAATTAAATTAGAATAATGAACATGCTCTTTAGAGGATTAATTCATAATGAGCAGGCCATGTGCTACAGCTCACAGAAGAAAGGGCACGAGGACCAAAAGCTGTTTTTTCTGCCTAAATATGAAAAGTACATTCTGCAGAGCAGAACAAATCAGCTAATGACATCCAGAGCGCTGGCCAGCCCCAGAGCGGCACGGAGCTGGCATCTGGAGTTAGCACGATCCCCACCAACACTGCTGCCTACCTTCCCTCCCCGAGAAGCCTGGCAGCTGGTGACTTTGCCTGGCTCCTGGCTCCTGGCTCCGCAGCACAGCTTATAGAGGCCGCCGTGCACCCCCTCAGTTCTACCCCAGGAAGCCCCAAATTCTACAGCCTGTAGCTTCTCAAGCTTCATCCTCAGAACTTCCCAGAGCCCATTCATTCATTCATTCATTCAAGGAATGTTTTACTGAGCTCCTGCTATGTATTAGGCATCCATGGATACACCCTTGGGATACAGGTAGGAGTGTGGATGGTGAGTTGAGGAAGGGCAAGGCCAACAGGGCCTGAAAAGAGAAAGACTCAGGGCAGTGAGGGGGACAAGATCCTCCAGGGCCTTGGCTTCTTCTCTGAATGAATGGGTAGTCATGGCAGGGATTTGAGCAGAAGTAGTATATGGTCTGACTTACATAAAACGATCTCTGACTGCTGGCTGACAAAAGATTTTCTGGCCTGAGGTGGGTGAGGTGGATAGAAGCTGGGAGACCTGTCAGGAAGCTAACAGCTTAGGCCTCTAAAACTCTAGCCTCAGGTTCTCCAGACGCCCCCGAAGTGCCGAGCCCAGGCTTCACTGCCAGCCCTGGAGGTTTAGAGTCTGTGGAAACTCCTGCCTCCCCGAAGAAGTGGTTTTCAAGCAGCTGTGAGGCATGTTCAGGGGCATCATACCTCCCCGGCCCCAGGAGACCCCTCTACAGCCTCTCCCCAGCCCTCCCACTGATCTTTGGGTCAAAAAGCCCACAAGAAAGGGGACTTTTAGGCAGGAGACAGCCCTACCTTGTCCCTTTGGTTGTCTCAGGCTCCTCGGAGAGGGAGACACCCTCTCAGCCAGGTAACTGACAAAGTGACATCAGAAGGCCTCTACTGTGCAGCTGCCACAGGAACAGGGGACAGATCAAAGCAGGAGAGGACCCACATCTGCGGGAACCAAAGCAAGGAAGAAGTACAAACAAACCGAATGAATAAATAAGCAGATGAATGATTGATGGGGGAGGGGGGTGAATGATGAATGAGTAAATGAACAGACCCAAGTGTATGGCCAGCTCCACCACTCTGCTCTTTTGCTGTGTTGTCTCCTGGGAACCACGGAGTACAGATCCTCCCGTGGCCCTCAACCCTAGGATTCCCCACTGGAGTCGACCCCACTGCTTTTGACCCCAGAGGCGGAAGTAGCTTTGGCTTAGGAGTAGAGGCCTGTGGCTGCAGGGGTGGGCAGCCTGTAGGTTCTGAGCGAGGAGAGCTCTGAGGATCTCAGACAAGGGGAAGGTGGAGGGGGAAGAAGTTATTTTGAAATGTAGGTTTTATTATTTCAGGTATGGTGAGGCCGACAGATCAGCAGATGATTGCCATTGAAAAGACAGTTTGTTATACACGTGGATCCGAAGGGAAGGGGACCTGCCATGGCACGAGGGCCTGCCATGGCACGAGGGTTGGTCAGGAGGCAGAGGGAGTAAGGGGAAATGTGGTCAAGAGCCATCGTTGTGGTTTCCATAGGAGGGAACAGGCAGGCAGGGTAAGCAGACTTAGGAATGGCTCCTTTGAATCATGTCAGCAGGTTCTGGGGCATAGGGGCCCTACCCAGTCCCTGGCCCTGGGAGATTGGGGGGGGGGGGGATATTGGTTTGGAGTGTGAGAGCTCAAGAAAGGAGGTGGTTGGGGCTATGGGCTCGGGATTGGTCGGTTTGTGTATGAGCGGTGTGCTGGAAGGTGCGTTTTTTAATGTCTCTGGGAACGGTTAACCCTGGCAGGGGAGGTCTTTCCAGTGCCAGCAAGGCCACGTCAAAGCACCAGAAATACAGCAAAGGAAAAGGCTTAATACGGGGGGGGAAGAGGACAGATTTGTTTTTTTCCTTTCCTAGTCCCACACCAGACTAGCATTCTGCAGATGCTGGGCCTTGGATTAGTCTCATTCATTCTAGGGCCTGTGAGGCTAGAGAAGTCCATTTCAACTGAGCGTGTGACTGTATCAGCTCAACAGGCAGAAAGAGTTCAGTGACTGAGATTTCCAGAAACTTCTCTCAGTGAGGCAGGCCAATGATAACTTCAGCTCAGGCCCAGAAATCTCCTCCCCTGCACTGGCATCAAGGACACTGGATGTGCCTCCACTTCCAGAAGGTTTTGTCTCCCCGTAGGGCGAGATCCTGCTGCCCTGAGGGCAGAACGGCCCTATTCAAGGAAGCAGTGCATGGAGACCCTGGGTCTTACAGGCCCGCTCAATTTTGGAGAAGGGACTTGCCCAGGGATTCCCATGGAATCTGGACTGTGCGTTTGGGGTCAAAGACCACTCAAAAGAGTACAGGTGTATGCCCCACTTCATTTTCCGAACTTTAATAGATAGTCATAATAAAACTGACTCCCATTTATTGAAAGCTTACTAAGGGTTAGATGTCGGGCGAAAAGCTTTGTATTATGTCATTTAATTCTCTCATCAACCTCAGGATGGAAGTATGTTTACTCTCATTTTACAGAGGAAACTGAGGCCTAAAGAAAGGCTAAAGAACTTGCTGGTAAGCGGGGAGCCAGAATTGCACCCAGATGGATCACGGCCACTGGGAATTGAAAACTGAAGAGTTGTTTCCTGGAGGCCCCTTCCAACAATCCTGCTGATCTTTCACTCCCCTGGCCCCCTGGTTCTTAACCCTGTAAGGGCTGCAGAGCCCTCTAAGCGCGTGAGGAGTGGAGAAAGTCGTCCTCGAAAACAGTCATTTTGCATTTTGCACAAGTATATTTCCCAGGCAATTTCAGGTGTCCACGGGCCCTCCTGAAGCTCAGGAACCCTGCTTTTGGCATTGGCTTGCTGCAGTGACTTTTTTTTCCCTCAAAACCCCCAGGGCATAGGGCAACCCTCAGGGCCCTGAAATCACCCCGGTGGGGAATGGAGGCAGGCAGGACAGGTTAATCAATGAAAGCCCCTACACGCTCCTTCCATAATTGCATTCCTGCCTTCTCACCCTAACAGCCAGCATTTAGGGTAATTGCATTCCAATAAGGCTCCCAGGCCTCCGGGGCCTGCCCTGGAACCTGTTGACAAGCCATCTGCTTCCAGAGAGGTTCTGCAGACCAAGACAGCCTTTTAAAATTCTTCTCTGTTGTGTTTGCTACAAGAGAGACAAAGGACGCTGTAACAGATCTTGTCCAAATCCCACTTTCTTAACCCACCCACATCAGCCCTGGAGCCATGGACGCTTCCTGTGTCCTGAGCTGTCTTGCAGATGTCAAAACAGCAGCACCTGTTCCTTCAAGTGGGTGACCTTTAGAGACACCTGGCTTTGAGGCAAGGTAGCCAGTACCAGAAGGCTGGGCAGAACCCACCTGGGCTTGGGCCCTCCCTCGAAGTTGGCTATTGTGCTGGGCCCCTCCCCCAGCTTCACTCATTTATTCATAAGATTTATTGGAACCACCCTCAAAGGGCTCCCGCTCTTTGCGAAGAAAACCCACGATACGAAGAAGTAGGGAATCCCCCGAGAAACAGGGATGTTTCATGAATCCGGAGAGTCTTATTTCCAGAAATATAACTTCCTCGAAAGAAGGTCCATGCGTTCTCCAGGCACAATGAAGTCTATGCAATTAACAGAAAAAGTGCAGGGTTCAGGGTGATTTGAGTTTCACTGTTTCCCAAATAGAGACGACTCCTCTGCTCACCCCCACCAAAGGAATGAGGTATAAATGGAGAGGTCTGGTGTTTGTTATATGACTTACAGATGCCCCTTCCCCCACCACAGCCTCTGACGCTTCTTTCCTGTGAAGAAAACTCTCCTCTGGGGGCTCCTCTTCCCCGAGTTTGAGTCCCAAGAAGCCCCCGGCAAACCCGGCTCCCTTGTGCTACATCCTCAGGGCTGAGAGTTGATTCCCTCATCTCTGCTGAGGCCTTCAGGCTCTTGCTCAGGGGAAATGGATTGTTTCAGGAAGGAAACGTTGTTGCTGCAGGAGGGAGGGGAGACCCCAGTGTTCTTGGGTGGTTAATCCCCTCTCCAACATTATAATCCCTGCAGCTGACATGTGGTTTGGCAGAAGAGGGTCAACTTTTCAGTATGGCAGGCCGGTGTTTGAATCCTGGTGCTGCCAGTCATGAGCTGTGTGACATTAAGCCAGTCATTTTACCACCGGGTATTTGTTTTCTCCTCTGGGGGTGGGGGTGAGGGGGGTGGGGGGGAGTAAGATTTACCTTCTAGGTTGAAATCGAAGAGGTAACATGCCACCTGTGCCTGGGTTTGATCCGTGATTTCCTTTCTTTTTCTCCCCACAGGAAGGCACAAACTTCTAAAGCATTCTGCAGATGTTAGAAGGTACTATTGGGTTGTTGTCTATCAATGCTCTTGGGCCAACCCTTTCTCCTACCCTTTACCCCCACCCACCCCATTTCATTCTTCCTTTATCCTGATCTCTCCTTCCACCTAGAGCCTGAACTCTATTGCTTCAGGCTTTCCCCAGAGGATTTGGTTCTCATGGACAGGCTTGGCATCCCCCCTCCTCCCTCCCCCGTGGTTCACGGCAGAGGCCACTGTAGCATCACAAATGGGGACACCCATGGTCAGGCCGATGTGTCCATTCCCGCCTCTTCTGGCTTAACACCAGGGTCCTTATATTCAAGTCTATAGGTCTGCTACGCACACCTGCTATGGGTGGTGAGACTTTTCATGGCAGAGACTGGATCCTAAATGGGCAACCAGCCTCCTGGGGGTGAGCAGGGGCTCGTAGGACCGTGTGATGCACACCCTCCTATTCAAGGCCGTGCCCACTCCCGTCACTTCACTGTGACCACCGTCCTTGCCAGTATCATCACCATCATGCTCACCCTGGCCATGGGCACCCGGCACCCCAATCAGGACCATCTGAACCTCAGGGAACTAACACCTTAAGACACAAAGAGCCTCAAAGAGGACCCCACACTCGGACCCACTATTTTTAGGTATGTTTTGCTTGCTTACAGGTTAAGCGTTTTAAATGGAATCTTGAAAATCCTAAGTTATTGGGAGGGTGGCGGGGGGGGGGGGGGGGAATGTGGGTAGGGAAAGGGTCAGAAGAGGCCAGGGGAGATTAGGGATTTAATTAAACTGCCTGTTTGGGTAAGGACTTTTAGGTGCAAAGCTGCTTTGCATGATAATGGCAGTTTATCTGAATTCCATTCTACAGAAGGAAGCTCTTTTACACTTAATTACTGTGGCCGGTAAACCTGGCTTCTCCTTAATGCCCCTCCCCAGGGTAAGCTGGACGCCTTCCCTCTCAGCTTCAGCCCTGCTGGCCACTGCCAGGGACAGATCTCTCATCACGTGTCATCTGTCCCAGTATGAGGCCTATCCACGCACCTCGCAGTACCTAGGTGGCTGGAGGGCCTTTGGGATGACTCAGCAAAGTCAGGTCTGGTTCTGGGGTGACCCGCAAGCGTCCCCATAGGGCTCCACAGCCAGCCAGGGTGGCAGAGAATGGGTCTGGGATCAGACTGCTGGACCTGGGCCTGGGATTTCTGCGCCTAGAACCCCGAACAACCACCTGGTTGACTCCTGCTCCTAAACAGCAACCCTAGGCTGGCAGATATGTGGTGGCTAAGAGTGCTGGGTCGGGCGGGGGTGGGCTGGGTCTGGACCAGAGGGAGACTCCCTAGCTAACTTGTCAGGGCGGCTGGAAGGTGGAGGGGCCACGTCTTAGCATTTGGTGATGGTGGTCTCTTTCCAGTCTCTTTCAGTAAGCAGTCAGGACAAAGGGAGAGGAAGATGGAAAGGTTTGGGGGTGTGGGAGGGGAAGTCAGAGAGCCCTAATACTGAGAGCAGGAAGCCACAGGGAGATGGGCCCCAGCATTTAGAGACTCCAGACACTGGGGCAGGCTAGGGAAGGGTTAAGGGGTTTGGGAGCTCCTGTTTCCAATCACTTGTCAGCCAGCTCAGCTCTCATCCTTATCAGCAGGGATAGGGCCGTGCGGGGAGAGGCTCCGGAGAGCTTTCCAAGCTCTTCCCAGACTCCAAGCTCTCAGCATTCTTACTACCTTCTACGGGCTCCCCTGCTCAGTCCAGGGGGAGCACAGTGGGTGGAGGCTGGGAACCCAAACACATTTAATGGAGTAGAGTGTGAGTTACTAAATACAGCCCTGGGGTGGCGGGGGGCTGCAGAATCTCAGCAGTAAACCTTCCCAGTCAAGCTGCCTCTCCCTTCCCCCCCCAACTTAAAGCCAGATTAGTGCAGGCTGTCTTTACTCCTATTTAACTCACCATTTGGCTAAAACCCTTCAGTGGTTTTCCCGTTTGCAGTTACCACCGACTCAGAAATCTCCATTGTATATTTATGGAGTGACTTTTGGAATTTAAGTAGAGGAGCTTTCATTTTGGGTAAAATTCATCTTGGCAGATTTGACCTCTGCTAGCCTTTGGAGAGGGGTACAGTTTTTCCTTGTTGCCATCTTAACTATTTACTAATTGTCCCCATTTCAGCTGTTAAAAAAATTGCACGATTTCTACATCTTCACTGAAGATATTGAAAGACGTTGCCTGAGAGAGGGCTGAGGGCAGAACCCTTGGTCACGCCGGGATAGATTGTCCTCTAGAACGGGACATCAACCCGTAGTCAGTAACCTTTGGGCGTGGCTATTAAACCAGCTACTAATATCCCATATTGTGCTTCTCTAATTTGTAATCCACCAATGCATCCAGAAGACTATCATGAGAAAAGATGCATGCCTTTCTGAAATCCAATGCACTTGGGCCCCCAAATTAGCCCGATTTGCTGTTCTAGTGCCCCTGCTAATGAAGGAAGTCAGGTTTGTGTGATATTTTGCAGGACAGGAGATATGTTATGAATGCATCTGTAAGCAGCATAAATACAGTTTCATAAGGAGCAAGAGTTGCTCGTCAGGAAGAACTGGTATGTGCTTCAGACACGCCAGGGAGCAGAGTCTGTAAAAGAGAACTGACCCAGGGAAGAAATGGGGGGGGGGGGGTGGCGTCTAAAGGGAATTTGAGTTGATCACAAGCAGTGACTAGGGTAGCAGTTCCTGTGATTTGGGGGTCCTGGACTGCAAGAATAGATCTTGGGCTAGAACCAAGATTTCCCCCTGGAAAACTAGTCACAAAGGCCTTTGTTTTTCTGGATCTAGAAACTCCAGGCAGGTTCTGAACACCCCAGGCTGTTTGAGCCTCCATGGCTGCTACCTCTGGAATTCCTCTTCTGACGCTGCCTGGTGAACATCTACTCGTCCTTCATTTCCGCTGTAAGTCTTACATCTTCTAACTAGCCTTGCCTGCCACCTCTTCACCTCTAATTCCAGACTTTCTAGGTAGAACTCACTACCTTTCCCACTGTGACCGTTTGTCCTCTGTCTAGATGTATTGTGCACAGTTAAGAACGCAGACTCTGAAGTCCAGTGGAGTCATACTTCAGTTCTGACGTGGCTTCTCATTTTCACCTCTCGAAGTCCCAGTTTCCTCATCTGTAATGTTGAGACAAGAATAAATACTCAGTAGGACTGGCATCCTCATAGCATCAGTAGATCGTGAACACAAAGGACTGGATTAGGTATCTGTTGCTGCATAACAGATGATGCCAAATTTAGTGGCTTAAACCAACAGTAAACATTGTCTCTCGAGGTTTCTGTGGGTCAGGAATTTATGAATGGTTTAGCTGAGTGGTTCTGGCTGGAGGTTTTTTCATGAGGTTACGTAATCTGAAGGCTTGTCTGAAACTGGGGGCTCTGCTTCTTGGATGGCTGAATCACACAGCTGTTGGCAAAAGCTCTCAGTCCCTCACTGGTTATTGGTGGGAGGCCTCAGTTCTTCTCCATGTGGACCTCACCATAGGGCTTCCTGAGTGTCTTCGCTACATGGCAGCTGGGGATCCTTAAGGAGACTGATTCAAGAGAGAGCGAGGTGGAAGCTGCAGTATCATTTATGGCCTAGCTTCAGAAGTCACACACCATTTTCCCCACAAATTCTATTAGTTACATGTATCAGCCCTAAGCAATGTTGAAGGGGACTACATAAGTACATGAACACCAAGAGGTGAGGATCATCGGGGAACATCTTGGAGGCTATTAGTGTTTATCAAAAGTGTATCCTATCCTGGGGCACCTGGGTGGCTCAGTCGGTTGTGTCCGACTCTTGGTTTCGGCTCCGGTCATGATCTCACAGCTCATGAGTTCGATCCCTGCATCAAGCTCTGTGCTGACAGCACAGAGGCTGCTTGGGATTCTCTATCTCCCTCTCTCTCTCTGCCCTCCCCGCTCTCTCTCTCTCAAAAATAAAGAAAGAAAGAAACATTAAAAAAAAAAAGCATATCGTATCATAAGGTGGAAACAAACCAAATGTCCACTGACAGATGAATGGATAAAGAAAATGTGGTATATACAATAGAATAGTATTCAGCCTTAAGTTATGAAAAAAAAAAAAAAAGGAAAATCTTGCTATTTGCAACAACATGGATGAGCCTGGAGGACACTATGCTAAGTGAAATGAGCCAGGCATAGACAAATATTGCATGATCTCCCTTATACATAGAACCTAAAAAAGGAAAAAGTCACCTGCATAGTAACAGAAAGTAGAATGCTGGTTACCAGAGGCTGGAGGAGGGGGGTAGGGGAAAAGAGGGGATATTGATCAATGGGTACAACTTTCAGGTACAAGATGAGTAAGTTCTGGAAACCTAATGTAGAGCATGGTGACTTATAGTTAATAATAATGCATTATATACTTGAAATTTGCTAAGAGTAAATCTAAGTGTTCTCACTATGTACAAAAAATGGTAACTATGGTAACTATGGGAGGTGATGGATATATTAACTAGTTTGTGGTAATCACTTCACAATGTATACATGTGTCAAAACATCACATTGTATAATTAACTATGTTTAAAGTTTATTTTTTTTAAAGATTAAAAACATTTTTTTTTTAGTGTTTGTTTATTTTTGAGGGAGACAGAGAGACGGAGCATGAGCGGGGGAGGGGCAGAGAGAGAGGGAGACACAGAATCCAAAGCAGGCCCCAGGCTCCAAGCTGTCAGCATAGAGCCGGACATGGGGCTCAAACTCACCAACCGTGAGATCATGACCTGAGCCGAAGTCAGATGCTTAACCGAATGAGCCAGCCAGGCACCCCAAGAAAGTTTATTTATTTTGAGAGGGAGGGAGCGTGCAAGCAAGCAGGGGAGGGGCAGAGAGAGCGGGAGAGAGAGAGAATCCCAAGCAGGATCTTCACTGTCAGGGCGGAGCCCAATGTGGGGCTCGAACTCACGTACCATGAGATTATGACCTCTGGACTAAGTCAGATGCTTAGCCAACTGAGCCACTCAGGTGTCCCCACGTTGTATACTTTAAATATATTCAATTTTGGGGGCTCCTGGGTGGCTCAGTCAGTTGGGCGTCCGACTTCGGCTCAGGTCATGATCTCACGGTTTGTGAGTTCAAGCCCCGTGTCGGGCTCTGTGCTGACAGTTCGGAGCCTGGAGCCTGCTTTGGATTCTGTGTCTCCTTCTCTCTCTGCCCCTCCCCAACTTGTGCTGTGCGTCTCTATGTCTCTCAAAAAATAAACAAATGTAAAAAAAAAATTAAAAAATAAATATATCCAATTTTTGTTTGTCAAAAAATAAACAATATTTTTAAAAGCCATATTAGAAGGGCTTGATAAATAGTAGCTGCTGTTACTCACACTCTGTATTCTCTACTAGAAAGTTAACCCCTTGAGGATAGCGACTCTGTCTTGGCTATTTGTATCCCAAGTGCCTAGTGTCAAGCATATTGGTAGGGACATACTAAATGTTGATGGAGAATACCTGAATAAAGCCTTGGAGAGGGTGATTCTAGCGGCAAGTTCAGAGTGATTGGAAGTTACGCCCGGATGTTAAGTAGAATTCTGTAACTCAGTCGCGTATCTGGAATTACCAACCTGTATAGAATTAATAATAACTGATAGTTCCTTCCATTTTTTGCTGTTTGAGTACCAAAGACGTTTGGTACTTAAAGAGCAGGCAGGACAGGTGATACTCTTATGATTCCCTTTGGAAAAGACACTCCAAGCAGGAATTTGGTGTGGAGCAATGGTCCCAACCCCGCTGATTTAAAGAGTGAACCTACTGCTGTTTAATTTCCCAGACTGAGTCACACGTGGCAACCTCTTGGTACATTTGTCATACTCAAATTCCTATCTTGATGACTCCTGTGTCCCTCTACCAGGCTGAACAACCTCCCTTTCTAGAAGACTCTGATGCACATTTATTAGAGTTAATTAAAAGGTGCACAGAGAGTTTCATGTCAGAGACTTGCCTGGCTACTCCTGCCCTCTGGAGCAGGAGAGGATCTAACTCTAGCAGGTAATCGATACTCTGGGCAATATTAAGTTTCCAGACATCCAGCTGAAATTGTAAGCCTTGCCCCTACTGCCTGGGCTTGAAAGTTCACTGACTGTCTCTTTCCCACAGACAGAGCCCTCTGTCCCTGCCGGTGCTATGCTTATTTGCCCATCTTCCCAACAAGAAGCCATTCCCATGGGGCTGCACCTTCAGGAGCTCAGAGATAATGACCTGTGAATGAGCAGGTGTCCTCTCAGAGATTTCCCATGTAGATCACATTCCAACTTGTCAGAGGTCCCATTTCTCCCCAGTTCCTTGAACTCTCAGATGAGTGGCTTTAATTGGTTCTTTCTCTCTTTCTTTTGGTTAAGGAGAGTATGGCAAGAAGAGGGAAAATGTGTTTCTATTGGAATGGAAAGAGCTTGGTTGCACTGATCAATATTTTGCCTTTTGGTAATAATAATAATAATAATAATAATAAATCAGGACATGAAAATTATAGATGGGACATACCATGGAAGAGAGATGATATCTGAATTGTATCTTAAACGAAATCAGGTCCTATAGGACTTTGAAAGGAAATTAAAAATGCTTATTGATTGAGATAAAAAAAAATAACATACTTGAATCTGATATTATTTATCAAGGCCCATTGTAATCCAAAGCAACTGGACTCTGGAATGTCCCCCCATCTTGAGTGAGCTTCTTTTACAGTATTTATTTCACTTTCCCTTAGTATTTAACGAGAAAGAACATTTTTGGTAGAGATAGCATTGGGAAATATGGCCAGTTCAAGAGCTGGGGACTTGTGTATCTGAGGAATTCTTTGGGTGTAGGATCAAGGCGATGTGACTCTGTTGGTTTTCAAATTCTCCCTCTGCATATCTGTGGAAAGAATTGTGTCATTCCTGGTAGAAAATCCAGCCAAAGTATTCCCTTGGAGATAAAAACACAAAATAAGAGTTAAGAAACATTTTTTGGGGGGAGTCAAAAGAATGTTAATGAGACAGTTGATACAAAGAAGTTGAAAATAAAATAAATACTTATGATCAGTTGACAAGTTTGAAAAAAATAAAGAAAATATTGAGATTTCAGAGGGGAAGCAGGGATGGGGCAGAAAGAACTCAATAAGGGGACAATGTGGAACCAAACTGAGGAAGCAGGACTTTTTTAAAAATATTTTTAAAAATGTTTTTATTTATTTTTGAGAGAGAGAGAGAGAGAGTGAGGGAGGGGCAGAGAGAGAGAAGGAGACACAGAGTCTGAAGCAGGCTCCAGGCTCTGAGCTGTCAGCACACAGCCTACCGCGAGACTCAGACTCATGAATGGTGAGATCGTGACCTGAGCTAGTCAGACGCTTAACCGACTGAGCCACCAAGGCACCCCAAGGAAGCAGGACTTTTAACCAATGATTATTAGAAAAACAACAAAACAGTTACTGATTGTTTTGAAGAACAAATTATGGTTCTAGGATAAGGGACACAAATCATTCAGTCTTGGGAAGACCATACCATGTTGGACAAACAATGAATTTTATGGACAGTATCTCTTATTTCCTGTGTGATTAAGAACACTGTTCTTTGGATCATTACATTCAGTTGACAATCATTTGTTGAGCACATACTATATGTCACATTGTTTGGCAAAGTCCTAAATATATTTTTTAAATCCTTATGACAACTCTATGATTGAATATAATTATTACCCTCGTTTTACAGAGGAAACTGAGGTCCAAAGAAATCACCCACTTGCTGAGTGTCAAAGTTAGGAAGCAGTGGGACAAAGCTTTAAACTTAGAAGGTCCTGAAAACTACCATACATAACTGCCCCTTGATAAGTACACAAGTAACCAAAATGCAAGACAGAAAGTGAAAAGCACTCCACAGGTGATCCAAACAAGCTACAGTGAAGTTCTAACCTCTGGCAAAGGCAGGGAAGGGCTCCCTGGAGTACGGGTAGCATTTGAGTTGGGTCTTAAAATGTGGGCAGGATTTCCTTAAGTGGGCATGAAGGAAAGCATCTTTAAGATGAAAGAGGTAACATGAACCAGCATTCAGAACTGGAAAAGCCAAAGGTATGTTTGGAGAATTTTACAATTCCAGTTTGTTGGGGAAGCCATTCTCCATGGTGGCAGCATATTAGCTGGAGAGGGTTGGAAGTCATCAGGGAGCAGAGTTTCTCACACCATCACGAGCACATGGCAACCTGTGGGTCTGGTTAAATGCAGCTTCTGCTTTAGCAGTCTGTGATGCTGGCCCCCCTGGGATGCCAAGGTGGCTGGGCTTGGACCACACTGAGCATCTGGCCTCTTGAGGGCCTTGCTTTCCTGGCTGAGGGGTGTGGACTTGTTTGGCAAACCCACGACTGCACAGATGGATTCTGAGCGGGGAAATGAGGCTTTAGGAAGATGTTCCATGGTTCTGCAGAGTCCTCCGGGCTTTGGCTCCTTTAGCCCCTAACTTGTAACCCTCAAAACTCACCACCCCATTTCAGTCAGGGTTCAGGCAGGAAAAGAGAAACCACCCTAGTTAGTTTAATGGAGATAATTTCACCCTGGCTTCTGATTGTCACTGATTTGCCAGAACTGCTTAGAAACTGTTCCCCTCCCTCCTCCGGGACCGGCCCGAAGCAAAATCTTTCCTATTCTCTGTGGGTTCAAGAAGGAGATGAAATATTAGCTTGGTCTTGGGCCATTCTGTGGGCCCATCCAGGTAAAGGCTGGGCCCCGTCACCCAGCACACTCTGGATCGATTTTCCACAATCAGCAGATCTGCTCAGGGAATGAAAAATGCTGTTAATATCGGCCTGAAAAAAACATCATCAGGAAATTAAGTCTGTGGCTTTAAAAAATCCCACACTGCTTTCTGGCGCTGCTGGGTCTCCCATGGGGATCTCTCCCTCTGCCTGGGGGCCTTCTTCCGGCCTCCTCCCCTCCCTATCTGGCCCTCCCACCCTCTGTCTCCCTTCCCCCAGCCTCCTCTCCTTCCTTTCCTTCTTTCTTTCTCATCCCACAGGACCTCTAGCCTCCTTCTTTCTTCTCACTGAGCTCCTCCTTTGTGGCTTCAGCCTGCCCTTCCTGTCTCTAGGCCTCCAGCTTTTCCTTAGCTCCAAGGAAGCATCTGTCTGTCTCCTTTTCACTTCCCATCAGGGAATCCTAAATGCTGAATAGGCCCTTCAGCCCGGGCCCTGAAGGGGACTTGGCTGGGGCACTGGGGAAGAGGGGAGGGGTGCGGGAACCTGCCAGGGCCATACAGAAGCCCATTGATAGGCAGCCCCTCAACACAGACAATCCAGTCCAGCCTCCATGGCTCCGGGTGGAAAAAGGTGTCCCTTGAGGTGGTGGCCAATATCCCGTACATCGTGAATGACCTCAGTGTCTCTGGCTGGTGGGGGGAACTTCACTCTGTATCCTCCAAATCCTTCAGGCCTATCAGCCCCACCATTCGTGTGAATATATTTGTCTTGAAAATAATTTGTCAGTACATCTCCATCAGCAGCGCTGATTTCATTAATTGGAAGAATTAGCTCTTTGTGGCCAATGGAAGAATATGGAGCCAAAACACACGAAACACTTTTCCCTAGTGACCCAGAGACCCCTGGACGAACTCCTGGGTGCCATGAAAAATGGATCATTTTGCAGAAAGAATATCATTGGATGTTTATTTAACATCACTCTGCACCCCCCACCCCCACCCCCAAAGACCTTCGAATCACTCTCACATCTGGCTTCTTTTCCCCCTTCACTTTTTTTGTGCAAAGCCAGGGCAGGGAGGAAACTTCATCAGTCTGAAAACATCCAGCAGCAAAGTGTAAATTAAATGCGCAGAGAGGCCAGGAGAGGGGAACTCTTACATCCTGGGGGTGGAGGATTAAAGAGACCATGTCTTCATTCCCACTCAGTATGGGCAGAGTTGTTTCTGGACTCTGTGTTTGCCACTAGGATCTGTGTGACCTTGGGTAAGGCATTTAACTCTTTCAAGCCTCAGTTTCCTTACTGGTAAAACGGGGAAACAAACACATACTCATAGGGCTGTTGGAGGGTTAAAGGAGATAATACGCATAGAGAATATGGCACATAGTAGACACTTGATTAATGGTTGTTACTGTTATTGTTGCTGGAGTCAAAATCAGAGTAGAATGCCCACTGTTCTCATATCTTAGAGACCCACCATTGCTGGCCCCATTCAGGGAGACAGATGGGCAAAAATATATCCAATGAGGGGAGACAGATGGACGAAAAGGATGATCAAGGGTATCGGATGGAATGACAGGCCAATAGGGTGATGGACAGATGGAACATCTCATGGGGGATGCAGATTTATGGCAGCCCAAAGGAGACACTGAGAGATGGTTGTCCTGTGGGAAGGACAGATGGATGAGGGTCCAATGGGGGAGACAGAGAGATGACAGGCCAAAGTGGAAGACAGATGGATGGCAATTCCATAGTAGAATGGGGGAAGGGGTGGGCAACCTTATGACTAGGGAGAACAGATGGACTCATGCTGATGATGGGGCCCAGGCTTCCTGTTTAGTCTCTATTTCTCAGGCCAGGACATCCCTGAATTCACAAGAACCCCAGGGGCTCCGTGGGCATTTGAGAGGGGGGTGTCACATGACCTGGGAAGACTTTAAGCACCAGGGGTCTGTTCGTTCCCACTCCCACAGCCCCTCCCTGGGTGGCCCCACAGATAAAGGCTCAGGCATGATGAGAAGGAGGAGGAGGAGGAGGAAGAGGAGGAGGGAGAAAATATTTTGGAAGAAAAGGGAAGTAAAAACTGACTAAAACTTTTATTTATTTAAAATAAAGGTTGTTATGCTTGACTGTAAACATGCTGGCCCATCCCTCCCTCCCTCCCTCCCTCCCTCCCTCCCTCCCTCCCCTTCTTTCATGGCAGAGGGCTCGGACCACACAGCAAGCTGGGGGCAGGAGGCAGGGAGAAGGCCACAGGGAGGGGTGGGACTAGGGTGCCCCAGGTGTTTGGAGGGGATAGGGACCTAGGAATTCAGTGCTCTGCTGAGCACAGCTGGGCTGGGCTGGTCCTAGACCCACTGGCCCTCAGCTCCTAATCCTTTGGCATATAAACCTGCAATAGTCCATATGGCCTTAACTCCGCAGGCACACACAAGTACAGTCAATGTAGGGATGAGGACGGCACAGATAGGCACACAGACCCTCACAGGTGCCTGCCTCTGTTTCTCTCCTTGTCGGAGACAGACAGCAGTCCTAGAAGAGGTGGGCAGAACTCCAGCTGTGAGTCACATTTTCTATTTGAGCTAAAAATCCTTATCTGCCTTTGTCTTTTTTCTTTCTTTCTTTCTGGTTCCACCTGACTTCCTTTCGTTTCTTCAGCGACTGAGCCGTTTTGGGTGGCCTATAAGAACCTATGAGCTCCCCAGAGAAGGGAGACAGGTGTGGATGGATAGAGAAGAATCTGGACTAGAGACAGGTCTGGGGACCCTGTGCTGCCGGTCCTTTGTGAATACATTGCTGTGGCCACCATTGGTGGCCCAGCCAGACGGGGGAAGGACTGTGGTATGCAGGGTCAGGAGCAAATAGGCAGGAAATGTTTGTGATAAGAGGCTTCCTTCTTGCAAGCTCCGCTTATCCAGACCCAGCTGTGGAATAAGGGCAAGGAGCCGTCAGAGGCGGCTGCAAGAGCCAGCCTTTGGGACTGCGGGAAGAAGGGCTGCATTTGCTGGGGTTCCCCAGGGCCTGAAAAAAAGGCAGCACTTGGGGATAAAAACGATCCTGGGAACCCAGCCAGGGCTGCCTTCTTTGGGGATCAGGAAGCTCAACCATACTTCATAAGTCCAAATCAATCCCTTAAGCAAAAGAAAAGAAAACAAAACCCCTGGGTTTTGTTAATCCAAGTTGCCCAGAAGGCAGGGCATGTCTAACTACTGCTGGCCCCAGGACATTTCATGCTCTGGGTTGGTCCCAGCTGGAGCCATTCATTAATATTAACCAGTAAAAATGGAAAGTGGAAGAGTGCATCCACAAGGACCAACCTGGAAGCTGTGGGCGAGAATCCATTCCAAGGTAGTCTTCTGCTGGGATCGGTCTCAGGAATGTGCTCCCCGGGCTCCAACTGTCTCCTGTTTGTTCAAGGCCCCATCTGTGGTTGACTTGGACAGCTCACAAAAGAGCTGGAAGTGCTGCAAAGGAGCACCCCATGAGTGGGGGTGAGGCTTTGGGCCTCCTGCTATTGTACCAGTGCACCTTCTTAAGGATTAGCAGCTTCCATCTATCCCTGGGGGCCCTGCACTGTAAATGCCTGTGTAATGCTAATTTGTGGTTGGCAGGAGATTGATTGGGAAGAAGCTGAACAATGGCAAGAGGAGGCTGAGCTCCCTCCAACTTCTGGAGCCTTTGGTGTGTGTGTGTGTGTGTGTGTGTGTGTGTGTGTATCTACTAGCGGGAATGTAGCAACAAGGGCACAGAAAGGATGATTGAAGGAGCGATGGGGATTAAGTCACTGACAGCCAATTGAGGGAGGTCCTTTTTTGATGTAAGTGACATCCTGTCCCTTTTGCTGTGTTCTGTTAGAAGCAAGCCTTCAGGTCCAGTCCACACTTAAGTGGAAGGACTTACGCAAGAGGCCAGAATCAATGAGAGCCATTTCAGAAGCTTGCTGGGACACTTAGTGCTGGGTACATAGTAAGTGCTCAGGAAAAGACGTTACCACGTCTAGTGATGTGGTCTGTGAAGTGGGCTACCTGGCCTTCAGTGGCCCAGACCTCCGCTGTTCCATCATCATCCCTCTTGGAATGGCTGGGTTTTCTCTGGAGACTTTTCCTCTAGAACTGTGAGGGTTGTGACTGTCTCTCTGGGTGTGAGCTGGCAGACAGAGGATAGATGCTATCCCACACTCACACTGTCTTCCTAACAGCCTTTTTGTGACTGTGTGTGGTCTTACATTGTGGTCAGTGTACAGATATTTTAATTTCCTGCTCACCTGCTCAGTGGAGGATCTGATTTCTTCTTGCACGTATTTTTTTTTTTTTTTTTTTTTTTTCTGCAGCAGCTTGTGGACAGGTATTTTTGTCTGACCATCTGGTAGCCATTCACCTTTATGATGGCTTGAGAAAGGAATTAATTTCACTTGTTTCTTTAGCCATATCTGCCTCCTTTGACAGCAAGTTACCTTTGTCACCTCTTAAAATTCTTACCGTGTCGGTCCTTCTGGTACCTAGGGGGCTCTTTAGATCCCCTAACTTTGTGCAATTGTGTCTCCTTCTTTGGTTTAGCTTCTCACGCCTTTCTTTTCGTATCAAGGTTTTAAATGTCCTAGATATACTTCTAAGGCCGTACTTCTCCCCAGCCACCACCCACTGAGAGTGATGGATTCAGCTTGGCTAGACCAGGCCAAGAGTAAGCAGAAAACGATCAACTGAAAGAGAAAATCTGACCCCTGCCCTGATCCAGTCAGGAGGCTGACTCCTGAGGTCTTTAGCCTCATTCTGGTGGGTAATTGGGGGAGGGCAGAATATGGAGAGATGGAGGAAATTCCTGAGAAAGAATGAGGTGGGTGGAACCTCTTCATGCCCTTCTGGATTTGTATCCCTACCTGTCTCAAGGGCCTACTATCTCCCCAGAGACCTCCTGAAGGTGGAGAAATCAAGGATTGGTATTCTGCTTGACAGATGGGACATTAAGGGCTTCTGTTTAACAGCCTCAGCTCAGCCTACCATGTTCTATTGTATTTTTGTTGGCAAGACAGTGGTTATACACTGGGCTATCTGGCCATAGGATATAAATACTTATGAGAAGTGTCATACTATGCCTTATCTGAAAATGGTGCTGCGTGGAGGGGATGGCTAATGTCCTGGTCAGAATGAAGCCAACATCCGTCTTCTGGGATCTTAAAAGTCCTTCTAGCACCACTCACACTCTAGTTTCTAATTGGTTAATAGACATGGTTGCCATTTCTAGGACCTGTTGCTCTAGTGTAGTGGTCAAGAGTGTGCACTCTGGTCCATTGGGCCTTGATTTGAATCTTAATCCCATCATTTACTAGCTCTGTGACCTTAGCTATCTTTTCACAGTCCCAGTTTTGACCTCTGTAAAATGGCGTATGATGGTTTGATTCTCATAGGGCTGATATGAAGATAATGCAAAGTAATTAATGTAATAGTATGTATAACATAGAGTGCCTGGTACATAATAAGCTCTTAAAGTCTTTTTTTAGTTTTGCTATCTTGGCCCCCAGGACCTTCCAGCAGTTGAAGCCTCCATTTTCAGAGCTTATCATGCCTGTTATTCATCTTACCTGATGGGGACTGTCTTCTTTCTGCCCACCTCCCTTGTGTGTTAGGCATCTGATGACCCTTACATCAATCTCCCTCCTGGACATTCTGTCTCTGAGACCTTGACCCCCCTCTCCCTGCAACCCTACTCCATGCTCCTCTTAGCATGTGAATCAATCTCTAGGTCCTGTCAGCTTCTCACCGTGGAGTGTCCTCTTGGGGCTGAGTGACAGTCCGGCTGGGAGGTCTCCCTCTCTATCATTGATGACCTTATTGCCATTGAGAACCTTACTGAGGCACTGAGGAGAAATGTAACAAGTTCAGACAAGTTGTTATTTGTCATCCCTCTCACCCCCCTCCCCCCATTAATGGAATTTAACTCATTCCCTGAAACACAGAATTGAGTCAATACCCCTTTTGTCTACAGACATAGAGTGGACCTTTCACTTGGCTGGAAAGCTGCTAAAGAAAGTGCTGAGGAGGCCAGATGGGATGTCTTTGGTGGTTGGATCTCTCAGTGTGAGAGGAGGTGAGATGGAGGGGACAGGCAAGTGTCAGTGTGGTCTGGGGCTCCACGGTAACTCACCGCCACTTCAGGCCAGAAGCTTCTTCAATTTCTACAGGACAGCCTGGCAAAACAGGACCCCAAGAACAGCTAGTGTCTCTCCTTTGGAAACTGGCACACTGATTTCCATAGCAACAGGACTCCCCCCACCCCCGCCCACACTCTGTCCTCTCTGAGCCCCATCTCACAAGCTTTTTGGCATGGATATCAAGGCTCAGGATGAGAGGATGAATCATCTGCATACTTTATCCAAAGGGAATTGGGCTTTCTAAGCCCAAAGCTCTCATGTGATGTAAATAGTGAAGCTGAAGGCTAGGATGTCAGGGTGTTAGGGATGTTGGCTATGCTTGGAAAGCAGGAATGCTGAGTCAGTTGATGGAGGCAGATTTTGATGAGTGTTGTGAATTACTGGTTTGGCATCGGACGTGAAATGGCTTTGTACCAAATCATTGGTGGGGAGAAAAGGGCTGGCATCAGCAGGGTCCCCCACTGGCTTAGGTAGAGTGGTGGTGTTGTGAGCTCCTTCTCAGAGACCTGGAGAGCTCATGTAGTCTTACAGAATCCTCCTGAGGACAGGGGAATTGATAAGCTGTCCCATAGAGGGAGAGGAGGGTCATTTTACTACCTCAATGACCTGTGGACAAAGCCTATTTCTCAGTTAGGAAAATAGAAGTAAAGGGTCTGGGAGTGGGGAGGTGATCTTCAGGTTGAGGGGGTATGATTTCAATTGGAGTGAAGAAAAATTTACTTTCTGGTTATTCCAGAAGAGGACAAAACTGACTGGATGGTGGGTGATAGCTGCCCTTGTATGGAGGCTGGATGTAGAAGGAAAAGAACAGTGCTGGAGAGTTCTGTAAGCTGATTAGTTACGGGATGAGCTGAATTTACTTTGGGAAGCTGGTGGTTGATATGGGTCTTGTTTTTACCTGAGTTGTTTCCCTGTCTTTAGGCATTTATAACAAACAAGGGGAGAAGGATAAACTGATCTCTGCAGTTTTTATACTGGAAAAGTCCTGTTAATCTCTTTGTGATTTGAGCAGGTGGGTGAGATTCCTAATTTCCATAATTATCTGTGCCTGGAGGTTTAGACAGGAAAGGATCATTGGTGTAGACTTGAAACATGGTGTCCATGAGTGGAGAGTGTACTCCAGGGGCCATGGAAAAAACTTCTTTCTGACAGCTGGAGACAGACTTCTGTGTGGGTGGGTGGGGACATAATCCCTTTTATCCTGGCTTTGGTTTGCTTAATTACCTCTTTAGCAGGGCTGTTCATGGCTGCAACAGGTGTCAGGCTTTGTAGGGCAGACGCTGAGATCTGGCCCAAATCTTTGGTCATTCCTGTAGGGCTGTAGGACCTGTAGGGCTGTAGGACCTGTAGGGCTGGACCTTCAATACCATGAGGTCTTGTCCCCCATTGTAGCTCCTTGTCCTGGGGATGAGAGATAAGGTATGCTGTTCGTTTCTGATAAAAGTCCAGAAACCAGTCAGGAAGGGCAGCCCCTCCTTCCAAATCCAAAGAAGAAGCTACAATGGAAGAAATGGGGTGGAAGGGAGGGCACAGAGGATGGAGACCAATGGCATTTGTCACTGCCTTGGAAAATTGTCCTAGACATTTGCAAGTCACAGGAAGTTTGCAGAAAAAAAAAAAACCCAAAACCCAGCTGGATTCTTTTCAGTACCTTAGCCTGCATATTATCTTGAGATAGTGTGTGCTACACTACACTTTGAGAGAGTGTAGAAATATGGGAAGTTATGATAGCGGCAGTTGGGATCCTGGGATTTTAGATTGCCTCTGACTGGTGGTGGTGGAAGCCTGGGGAAGTTGTTTCGGCTCCTGGGGTCTCCCCAGTTTTCTCCTCTATTGGTGGGGGTGGGGAGAGCTGGTGGGCAGGGATGAGGTGGTCTCCATTCTATGACTCACGGGCTGAGGCCTGACCATGTCTCACACACACAGCCATAGATGTTGATTGCTCTCAGCAGGGTTACACTCTCCCCTCCCCTGCCTCCCCAGCGGGTTATCATGCTGACTCAACTAACACAACCCCCACCTGGACTCAGTCCAAACGCCAGATGTGCCCCCGATTAGTGTCGGTCTGGGGAATGTTTCCATGACTGAAAGGTCAGTGTCAGCTGGAAGTGCCCAGTGTGGGTGTCTGCCCCCCACCCATGTCAGCTGGGGGAGCTGAAACTTCCATTATCTCACTGGCCAAGGAACTCAGCTGGGGCGGCATGGGGCCGGGAGCTGGCCAAGTTCAGGAGGGCCTTGTTTTACTTGCCTTCCTTCTTTGCTCTCAGTTGAAGGACAGAGTGTGATTTTCCACTTGGAAGAGACTCCAGGGGTGTGCAAAGAGGGAAGTCCTGCTGGTGTGTAACTGCAAACACTTTGTTCTCCTTTAGATCTGCAATGTGCTCATGTCTCTTCTGATTTTCTTATGGCGGCCGTCACCTCCACTATGGAAAGAAAAATGAACGATAATGTTGTGATGGGCCGGGCTGCCATGTTTTACCCTATTTACAGGTCATTTTAAGCATTGCTTCTACACTTCAGACGGGCTTTCATGTTTAATTTCATTCGTGTAGGGCTATGCGAGGCTTTCCTCTAGGTAGCAATGAAAATTAAACACAATTGAGTTTGATGTGTACCTTATTGGTTCCAGACCCATGTCAGTAGAGTGTGACACTTCAGCGACCTGCAAATTCTACACATCAGAGTTCCTATTTTACACAAACGCCGTATACCCGAGACGTGGACTTGAGTCCCTCCCGGCAACATCCAATCCCAGTCAAGGACATAGACCCTGTCAGAGGATGAAAGGTCTTGATGAAGATGCATTGCAGATGATATTTATGGTCATCCCCCCTAGGAAAACAAAAATGATTCATGAATAATTTCATGGAAGTCACACCAAAAAGAGAGTAACAATTTTCTCAATTCCACGTTGTGCTTTGGTTCTCTGTGGGCCACTCTTATTCCCACAAGTCACCACAGCTCACTCTAAAGGATGAGGCGGGACAGGGGAGAGGCTGTGCGGTAACCCGGCTTGGGAACTACCAAGTAATGAAAACTGCTCAGCACCTTTGATTGATTGCATCCGGTCAAAGCAGAGTGCCTCCTCTCCTTTTCGTGTTACTGTAAGGCCGGAGCGCACTCTTCCGAGGCCCCTGGTTCCTCCGGCAGAGGCATCTTTGTGCAAGACCCCCAGAACAAATGCCACAATGGGTGATAAAACAAGGCGGGTTGGCGGGCTCTGACCAGCCATTGGTTTCAAGGTACCGTGTCAATCATTTCTCTTTTGCAACTGAGCTGGGAATCGGACGCTTTATTTGGGCCGAAGTGGGAGAAAGGGAATTTTTACTAGAGGGCATGGCCTTCGAGGCAAGGGAAGAAAGTATCTTCTGCCAGCTGGGACAGGGAACAGAGGTGAGTCAGAACAGCTTGTGGAGAATGGTATTTCCCTCTTGGGGTCACAGGGCCACTTGTAAAATGACGTCTAGATGTTGGTCCACATCCAAGGTTCTCAGCCTTGGCTGCACATCAGAATCACCTGGGAGGCTTTTACAATCCCGGGGTCCAGGTCCCGTCTCATACCAATTACATCAGAATCCCCGGCGGTGGGACCCAGGCCGAGGTGGTTGTCAAGGTGCCCCAGATAACTTCAGTGTACAACCAGGCTTGAGGGCCATCTATCTAGGACTTTCCTAATCCAAGTATGGCCTGGGGACCAGCAGCACTGGTGTCACCCGGGACTTGTTAGACATGCAGAATCTCAGGTCCCACCCCAGGCCTGCTGAGTCAGCATCTGCATGTTAGCAAGGTCCCAGGGAGATCTGAAGTCTATTAAAGTGTGAGGAGCTGTAGTTCTCGAACTTGGCTGCACATTAAAATCACCCCGGGAGCTTTAAAAAATCCCAGTGCCCAGGCTGCCCCTTGTACCAATTAAATCAGAAGGCAATCAGAGGGTGGGATGCAAGCATCAGTAGTTTTTTATTGGTTCTCAGGTGATTCCGATGTGCATGGGTTCCCAGCGCTGGCTACATATTAGAATCACCTGGGGAGCTTTTAAATATCCAGATACTTGAGCCCGATTTTCAGAAATTCTGATTTAATTGGTCCGGGAGAGGCTGCAAAAAGCTTCCTAGGTGATTCTAATATGCGGCCAATAAGAGCCTCTGTTCCAGAATGTTCTGCCAGCTTCACTGAAAGGCCTGCCAGGTAGAAAACCTTGCGACCAGTCAGTGGATCCAAGAGCAGTTGAAGGAAAAGAACGGCCAGACCATGTCTAGACTTACCTGATCTCAGGGCATTGATATTTGATCTTACGTGCGACAGCTACTATACTGATTTTATGAATTCAAATATTTGTATGGGGCTCCTTTAGCTTTCTACTAAAGTGTGTTCTGAAAAATTCAACCTCAATTCAGCCAAATTAAGGGACAAAAGCATTGGTCTACCTCTGGGCCACCGGAGCTAGGAGCAACTGAGGTGGGTTGGGGGCAAGTGAGGTCAACATGGAGAACTAGACACAGCCCGGGGCCCCGCTGAAGAATGAAGAAATACCCTTGGGGACAAGGAAGAGGTGAGCTGATTGTGATTTCTTGTCTCCATTTCCAACATGACTGTGGAGTCAGGTCGTTCTCTAGTAAGGTTGCCGGATTTAGCAAGTAAAAACAGGATGGCCAGTTAAATTTGAACTTCAGATAAACAATGATTTATTTATTTGTTTGTTTATTTATTATTTTTTTAATGTTTATTTATTTTTGAGAGAGAGAGATCGTGAGCAGGGGAGGGGGCAGAGAGAGAGAGGAAGATACAGAATCCAAAGCAGGCTCCAGGCTCCGAGCTGCCAGCCCAGAGCCTGACGTGGGGCTCGAACCCACCAACTGCGAGATCATGCCCTGAGCTGAAGTCAGACACTTAACTGACTGAGCCATCCAGGCGCCCCATATTTATTTATTTTTTTAAAGATGTGTTTATTTTTGAGAGCGAGCGAGCACACGAGCGGGAAGGGCAAAGGGGGTGGACAGAAGATCTGAAGTGGGCTCTGCACTGACCGCAGAGAGCCTGATGCAGGGCTTGAGATCATGACCTGAGCTGAAGTCAGACACTCAACCGACTGAGCCACGCAGGTGCCCTAAACAATGAATTATTTTTGAATATAAATATGTCCCATGCAATATTGACAATGTTTGTACTAGAACATTATTTGTTGTTTATCTGAAATTCAGTTTTAATTGGGTATCATGTATTTTATCTGACTTGATAGACGATCCAGTGTTGGAAAATCTGCCCTGGTGAGGGGTTCTTGCCATCTGAGGTGATGTCCATGTGTGTTTGTTTGAACCCTGTCCCTAGGTCCACCCTCCTGGGTTTTACAGGGCCACTTCAATGCCCCGAAGCTAGCACTGGCAGGCATGTGTGCGGACGACCTGGATCTGTGGACAGTGTCCTTGAACTTCACTTCTTTGTACTGCTTCTCTGCAGTTTTCAGTGTTGAGGTGGTTCCTGGGAGTTTCTCAGAGGTATATCCTCTTCTCCCAGTCACTTGCCCGAGTTAGGCTACAGACGCCGAAGACAAAGCGGGTCGAAAGGCGTTTGGGGCTGGAGGTGAAGTGTGGAGTGAAGGTGACTCAGACCTACGCAGGGCGAGAGGGGTTGAAAAATGACAAACAGCACGCTTCACAATCCAGCCGTCGCTCGTCCCTGAAGCTGCTCTGCCACGTCTGAGCCCACTGTGGCTGGCTTTCAGCAGAGGCTGCTCCACTGAAACACATTTAGAGTCCAAAGTACAGTTTTCTGTTCCATTCAGCTCTGAAACAACTCATCTCCGCTGGCTTCGGAGCATGTGGGGGCTTGGCTGGGGCTGAAAGAGGAACAGAGACTGGGAATGAGCCAGTTGCCAGCAAGAGACGCACACAGGCGCGAGAGAAGTGCAGGATGAGAGAGAGAGCTGGAGGGGGAGAGGGGGAGAGAGATGGGGGAGAGAGTGGGGGAGGGGGGCGGGCTAGAGAGAGAGGAGAGGAAGGGATGTTATGGAGGGACAGAAGTGGTTAGTTAGCTGGGGAAGGGCAGCAAGACGCAGGATGATGGGGAAGGGCACCCTCTGCTCGTTCCGGTAGCCTGTTCCACCGCAGACCTAAACTGGTGCTGGTCTCTTCCCTGAAGCAGAGTCTCTCAATTTGTTAGCTTGAGAGAGAAAAGCCCAGGAGGGCTCCCGCAGGCCTGGGCGCTCCAGAAGGTGGGTGCCCCTTCGTGAGGCTCACACGCTACTCAGACCCTGCATTGTTGAGGCTGGCAAGCTGACAGGCCCCCTAGGAATGCTCACGTAGGATAGCTACTGTTGGAAATCCTCTCCGTCTCCCTCCTTGACGCCACCTTCTTCCTAGAATAATAAATAACCGCAGTATAAATGAAGGTCACAGACTTGGCTTTGTGTTTCTTCTGGGATTCAAGGCATGGGAATTCTGGGCTGGTCTTTGTCTCCTTCCTGATGGGCTGCAGTGCGAAGGGCTGGGCTTTCCAACATCTTCTCCCACAGGCACACATGCCCACAGACGTGGCATGGGGAAGGCTCTCCAGAGAAACCTCAGTAGCTAGTGGCAGATTAAAATGATAAATGCTTTTTTTTTTTTTTTTTTGTTTTGCCTCCCAGGCCACTTGGTTGAGGACAGAACAGCCAGAGGCTCTGTGGACGATTGGGAGAGAAGCCAAGGGAAGGGAGGGAAGGAGGAAGGGGCTGCCTCGGAATAGGACAGGTCTCCTCAGCTCACGCATGCAGGGACCTCTACTCACAGAGGATTGGTCCTAGTTCAGATTTGGCTGAGTGCTGGGCATCTGAGCAAGAAGGAGGTTTCTGGATGAACTGTCCTAACTGATAGGTGGAGCTGGGCCGGGCCTTCCTGACTATTTGGGGTTGGGCTTATCAAATCTTGGCCAGTGTCTGGTCACTAACTCCAAGCCTGTTTTCCAGGACCAGAGTGCACTTTCCTTGGAGACTGAGCACCTGGCCAGTGGAGGAAGAAGTGACCTGCTCCTCTGGGCCAGCAGATCACTCTGAATCTAACTCAGAAACACAGACTGTTGGCAAAGTCCTATGTGTTCTGGACTGTGGGGCGGTGTGTCGGGTTCCAGGAGCCCTGGATGATGGGCTTGGATGACCACTGGGACCAGGCTCGCCTTCTTATCTCAGCTGTAGGGAGGAACGGTTTGTCCCAGGGGGTTCCTCTGGGGCTGGCAGTATACCACATTCAGGGGATGGGCTGGTCAGATCCCAGCTGGCCTCTCATTTGTTCATCTGTGACAGACCCAGGCATGGCCTGGAAGCTCCGACTCTGCCTGGTGGAGACATCAATGTGGAAAGTGCCAGGGCCCCGGGGGTGGGCGCGAGGGGATGCGTGGGTGAATGTGTATGGGATTGTGATGTGCACTTCTTCCCGTGGAGCTGGGAGGCCCGAACCCCTAGCTAGTGTGTGTTTCCAGGGTCAGGTAGGGAGAGTTCGGAGGTGGGGGCATGGCTGGGACGACTGATAAAGGAGAAAGGGCCCAGCTCCTGGTTAGGCCCTGTTCTTCTTCATCTCCTGGCCCCTCTCCTCTGCCCCCGGCACTTCTCGCGTTCTGGGACAAGGTCTAAATTGAGACATTTGGGAGCTGCCAGCCTTCCAGGTCCAGGGTGGTCACAGGACTCACTGGCTCCTCTTGGCTTGGCCCTCACCCTAATCCCCACGAGTGCCCGGTGCCAATATCTTGCTGCCCACTGAGGTCCTCTTTTCTTGTGCCCTTTGTGGGTGCTATTTGGAGCTGCTGAGGTGGGTCTGCATGTGTGCGCATGTGTGTGTATGTCTACACGTCCTCCTTGGGCATTTGGCTAATCGTTTACCGGCCTCGACTGAGGCACAGATTCCACAGTCCTTTCCAACCCTGGACTTAGTGGTTGGAGAAAGTGCCCGAGTGCAATTTATTAAACATCTTTCAGGCCGCTCCTTTGGAAAGTCTTCTCCTGGGACCTCAGCCCTGCGGCCCCCTTTCCTTTTGGCTCCAATGAGTGTGCCTGGCACAAGCCAACCAGGAGCTCTTCAGCCTTGGAGCAGTTTTGAACAGTTCATCTGTTACCTCCCAGCGCCCAGGGTTTGGAGTCAGCCTGACCCAGGTTCAACTTTTCACTCTCTTGCTTGCGAGCCGATAACCTTGAGCTTGTTAATGTCTTTGCGACTCAGTTTCCCCATCTGAAAAGAGGGATAAGGATGCCTCTGTCTCAGGATCACCGTGAGGTTCCTGCGAGCTCGTGCACACGAAACACCAGGCACAGGCCCGCGTTTCTGTTCTCTCCTCCTCTCTCCTCACAGTTGTGGGAACAGCGCTGGGCTTGTGGTCGGCACCTAGAAAAGTAGTAGTGACTGATTAATGATTATGGAGCCTGCAATTATTGGGATGAAGTCCCTAAACAGGGGAACAGCTCTAAGCAAACCCATTAATTAGGGGCCTGTTTGCAGTTCTTTTGTGCTGGCTTGTCTCGTGTTAGCTCAAGGAGGGCTGGGTCGCCCCCTCCCCCAGGGGTCATTGGGGGTGGGGGTGGGGTAATGACCAAGGGGAGGCTCTGGCCTGAGGTGTGCACTTCCCACCTACTTGTGACCTTCGCGCCCACCCTCCCCTCCCCCACCCAAGGGCTAGTGCCATAAACAAGTTACCAGGTGACGCCCAGCCCTAATAAAGAGGGCCACCGGCTTTAGGACAGCATTAAGCCTGAGCTAATGGACTTTGCCAGTGAGCAGGGACTCCCTGAGGCGCAGGAGGACTTCTGACCTGGACTGACCTCTCAGGCCAGGGGAGGATAGGTCCGGTAGCTACTTTTTGAGAAAAAGGACGTGTTTTTTTTTTGTTTGTTTGTTTGCTTTGTTTTTTAATGAAGAAGAAATGTCATGGAACATTATTACAACGTCATCTTATAACTTACATGTTTACATTTCTCCAATGAACAAGCTTAAACCCCAAATGCAATACAACTGCTATTTCACCATAATTTCGGTGACAGAAATATCAATCGTTGTGTCCTGCGAGTAGGCAGGTGGTAAGCTAAGCTAATGAGGTAGAAATGGGAGTAGCATGATGGACGTCTGTCTGTCCTGGGTCAGCCCTCACCATACTCCAGGGGGAGGTCCTGTGGGGCAGCTCGGAGCCCTGGGCCCTGGCCAATGTGGGCCCTGTGGGCATCTCAGGGTTGGGCTCTGGTGACAGAGACTCAGAGATGATGTCATTCCGCTGGGAAACTAAGGCCCAGTCACAAGCCACAGAGGCAGGGCCGGCCTCCTTCCAGGGCAGTGTAACTCGTTTGCCGGTGTATGTTCGTGCTGTGCTGGCTCTGATACCCTGCGTGTCGTAGGGGCCAAGTGAATGCCCGAGAGTCATCTGCTGTGGGCACAGTCAACGTGCTTCCTTCACTTCTCGGAGGACCGCTCCTTTCCCCATTCGAGGGTAAGTACCATGAAAACAGAAATGATATTTGACTTTTCCCCTCCTGCCTCCTCATTGTATAAGGGCTCCATAGATGACGTTGAAAGCACGTTGAGTCAAGAATCAAGTCTTCTGTGAGAAGTGCCCTGATTCCCACACAGAGGGAGTCAGACCCCTCTGTCTGGGCTTCTTTCTTCCATTTCAGACATAGCGTATGATGCTGTAATTACATCTGTTTCCTTGCCTTTGCTCTGCACGGGCTATGAGATTATCACTCAGTATCCCAGGTACCCGGCCTGGCGACTGGCACAACGAAGATGCCAACCAACATTCTTTGGCAGAACGGAACGAACGGTTGTGTGAACAAGTTCACAGGGCAGACTGCCTGAGAGAGTCTCCCCGTCAGCCACCCTAGGCCCAGCACGCTCGGAAGCTACGTGTCCTGATGAGTGTCTTCCTGTTTTAGGAATCGTTGTCTGTCTCTAGAAGCCTGTGTCTCCTTCTGATGTCAGGGCACACATCTGGTTGTTGGTGCATGTTGCTTAGTTAGAAACTCTTAAAACGGCATGAAATTGTTAGCACGTTGCTCCTGCCTGCCAAGCTGTTCTCGAGACTCAAGCTTTGGTGGGTTTGGTTTTCTGTTTGTTTTTCTGTTTTCATGCAGTTTAGAAAATTGGTCTGTGACAACCTTGGGGGAAATAAGTCTGCTTTGAGCTCTGCCAAGGAGAGGGCCAGCCTGAGATGAGGGCTGGGAGTCAGCGTGGAGAGGCTTTGGGAATCCTTGCTTGCGTGCCCTTTCCTTTCATTTGAGATGGGACCCTGAGGCTGATTTGATGTGCGGGGAGAAGGGTGCCCAGAGGAGATAGGGTGGGCCTGGGGCTAGCCTCGTCTCTGAATGGGTTCTCACAGGGAGATGGGCGCAGACTAGTATAGCGCCTCTGGGCTCCAGAAGACACAGATATGCTCTCTCCAAATAGACGCCTGGGGGTGGGGGCTGTGAAGGAAGATGCCCCTTCCTGGTGCATTTGAGTTCTCTGCTATCTTTAGGCGTGGGCAGCACCAGAAATCAACTTTTCCCACATGAGCCCAATATGTCATTGCCTCCTCCCCACTGTTGGTAGCTCTTGTCTCTTGGCAGATTTCCTTTCTGGAAACAATCTCATCTGGGGAAAAGTCTGGGCTGGTCTCTTTTCACTTGGGGTGGCAGCTGTTATCATCGCTGGGTATATAGACCTAGCCAACGCTGCTCCTGGATGGTCAGCCAAGGCATGGGCCGGCGGGAAAGGTGCAGCCGGCACCCCAGGCAGGAGCTGGTTTGCCTCTTGACAGTGGAGATGGGACTCAGAGGTTGTTCTTTGGTAAATGCCGATAGCAGCACCCATGCGCGCCCCTCCACCCCAAGCTCTGGGCACCATCTTTGGTGTTCTTTGCTTCATCTTTCACTGCTATTTAAAAATCTTTCCTTTCGTTCATTTCCACAAGAGTGTGGCCTCCATGCCAGTGTCTAGTCTTTCCCCAGAGAATAGTTCTGGGCTGTACTGCTGGGTTCTGGGTCTTTGTGAGCAAGTCAAGATTTCTACTCAGGCCCCAGCATCCTGAACGAATCTCAGAGCGCATCCTAGAGGACCCCGCAGATGGGCATTCTGCCTTCTTACTGCCCAGGACTCGGAGGCCTTACTGCCCATTATCCCCTGCTATGGTCTGAATATTTGTGCACCCCTCCCCAAAAGCATTTATTGAAATCTAACCCTCTTGTGATGGTATTAAGAGGTGGGGCCTCTGGGAGGTGATTAGGTCAAGAAGACAGCCATCTAGGAACCAGAAAGTGGGCTCTCACCAGACACCAGATCTACTGAAGCCCTCATATTGGAATTCTAGCCTTCAGAATTGTTTTTCTTTTTAAGTTTATTTATTTATTTTGAGAGAGAGAGAGAGAGAGAGCGAGGGTATGTGTGCGTGTGCACATGCAAGCAGGGGAGGGAAAGAGAGACGGGGGGGAGAGAAAAAATCCCAAGCAAGCTCTGCATTGTCAGTGCGGAGACCGATGCAGGGCTCAAACCCACAAACTGTGACATCATGACCTGAGCCGAAACCAAGAGTGGGACGCTTAACCAACTGAGTCACCCAGGCACCCCTAGCCTTCGGAATTATGAGAAACGCATGTTTGTTTTTAAACCACATAGCCTGTGGTGTTTTTGTTGTAGCAGCCCAAGTGGAGTAAGACGCACCTCTAAAATCTAAGTTCTCTCGAAGAACCCTTGCTTATGTGGGATCTACAGTGTGCCAGGCACTGACTATGTGGCTTGGATACAATGCCTTGCCCAAGCCATGTAAGCCATAAGTGACATGTCTGTCTGCTTTCAAAGCCCTTCCTCATTCCTCGGCATGAGGGGTTCAGGAACTCAGGAAGAGAAGGGAGTAGGGTGCTTTGGTTCTAGGTATGTTGCCCTGCCCCCAGCCTCTTACATCTGGTCTTGTCTCATTCCCCAGCTCGAAGCCTATAGGAATGCCCATGCTATGAGCTAAATCACAGCAAAATTTCCTTTGTCACCCCCCCCCCCGGGTTTTAGTTAACTATATTAAAATGGGCCTTTAATTTAAAAAGGTAGAGGAAGGGGCGCCTGGGTGGCTCAGTCGGTTGAACGTCGGACTTCGGCTCAGGTCATGATTTCGCGGTCCGTGAGTTCGAGCCCCGCGTCAGGCTCTGTGCTGACAGCTCAGAGCCTTGAGCCTACTTCTGATTCTGTGCTTCCCCTCTCTCTCCGCCCCACCCCTGCTGTACTCTGTCTCTCTCTGTTTTTCAAAAATGAATAAACATTAAAAACATTTTTAAAAAAAGGTAGAGGAAGGGAGAGAAGTACAAAAAGAAACTGTTGAAAGAATTTATAAATTTCAAATTCTTCATGTTTGGTAAGGTGTAAAGGCAGACAGTGCCGTATTTCCACCCGGCCACGTCGTGGGGATCTTCCAACATGGCTCCATGTTAGCTGTAGGAAATCCTTCCTCCCTCCCCCTTCTCTGTCCTCTTCTCACCTGGAAATGGTTTGAGGCAAGTGTCCCAGTCATGCCCTTCACTTAGACTGGGGTTCCCGAACTGGAATTCATGGGGGAGCTTCTGGAGCCTGTGACTTTCCAGAAATTGAATGAAAAATATGATTGTATTGTTGTCTGTGCTTTTCTTCTGGGGAGTGGGCTCACAGATGTAATCAGATTCACTGAGAATCGGTGACTTCAAATGGTCTAAGAAGCCCTGGGGGTGAACATGACACTTCCATGTGAGAAATGTATTGTAGAGCTAAACGCTAGGACACGTTTTGCTTGCTCTGAAGGAACTGGTATGTTTTCTCATTCTGCAATCATTGTGCTATACATGACACCATTAAAGCGTTTCTAATTTGTTCCATTTTCATTTTATCAAAATGATTCCTACCTGGATCAAGTCAGTTTTGTGTACGTATTACAGGAAGAATTGGTTCACCAATCAGTTTCTTTTTTTTCTCACTATGGAACAATCAGTTACTGTTTCTGCCATATGGGATTTCCTGTGGTGTCTATGATAATACAGTGAATGTAGAGGGACAGACAGAGGGAGAAGAGAGACACAATCTGAAAGGCATCTTTACTGAGAGTGAGTTCCAATGTCCTTGGGGGACAAATGGGGTCAAGCAGTGAGGTGGAAATATCCTGTTTCAGTGTTTCAGTGTCTTTGCCGGGTCCTGGGGTAGGAGGAAGCAAGCCCCTTAAAGAGTGAAAAGAAACTGCCACCATCCCATGGGTAGGTGTGCCTTTACCGGGATGAACACAGTTGACAGGAAAATGCAGACATTCATGAACTTGAAAACCCCTGTGAGCAGTCTCCTTCTTCTCATCACCCCAGTGAGACC
This sequence comes from Panthera tigris, assembly GCF_018350195.1. Taxonomy (NCBI): domain Eukaryota; kingdom Metazoa; phylum Chordata; class Mammalia; order Carnivora; family Felidae; genus Panthera; species Panthera tigris. Next base: position 105,191,358 of record NC_056662.1, read on the forward strand.
CTAGAACAATGCATCATGAAATCATCCCTGTCTATCACATCCTGTAGATTGCCCTCTGTCATCGAGTGACTTAGAGCGCTTAACTCTCCCTGTAGTACCAGGGTGGCTCCTGGCTTGGCTGGCAGAGACCCTTGGAGGAATTCCCTAGCTTTAGAAGCATCTGTGCCACTTAACCTTATGGGTTTATGACTTGAATAACTTATTTATTTGAATGACTACTGGGGGATAGTTGGTTTAAAAAAATAAGTGGTGTGGTAGAGTGGAAAGAACATGGAATTTGAAATCAGTCAATCTTTGTTCACATCCAAAAGGCTACAACCTTTGCTCAAAGACACTTTTGAACACTGTTCTTTACTCTTCCCCCAAGGGCAGGATACAAACAAGGGTATTTACTGGTGTGTTTTCTCTCCGTTTTGTCTGTAGCAGCTGTGGCAAGATAAACCTTGTGGAAAGGACACAGGGAGGCCGCTGGACTTTTTTGTCCTAATCTAGGCATTAATCCTGTCTGTGCTAGGCTTATACTTGGTCCAGCCCAGCTCACCAAAATAAATGTTGGGCTAGGGGCTCAGCTAGTGTAAAGTTTTCCTAAGCCTAGTATGGTTGGTTTATAGGAAACATCCTTAAAAGACAGGTGATATTTGACCTTTGCTTTTTTCCCTCTATCTTGCTAATACAGATGTGATGGCTGGAATGCTAGCAGCCACCCTTATAATATGAGGACATGAGAAACATACTATAGCATGGCAGAGTGATAAGCTAGATCCAGAGGATTTAGGAAGTGCCAAATAGCCTTGGATCATCAGCTTCTGGCATTCTCTGTTTTTTTTTTTTTATTAATTTTTTTTTAATGTTTATTTACTTTTGAGAGAGAGTGAGAGAGACAGAGTGTGGGCGAGTGGGGGAGGAGCAGAGAGAGAAGGTGACACAGAATCCGAAGCAGGCTCCAGCCAGCTGTCAGTCCAGAGCCCAACGTGGGGCTCGAACTCACGGACTGGGAGACCATGACCTGGGCTGAAGTTAGACGCTCGACCCACTGAGCCACCCAGGTGCCCCTACCATTCTTTTAACTCAGAAAGAAACTTGTCTTGTTTAAGTCATAATTATATTGGAGTTGTCTGTCACATAGGGCCCAATGCTAACTAATCCAGTGGTCATACGTTTGATTTTTAGAGTCAGATAACCTGGGTTGAAATCCTAGCCTGTAATTTTATAGGTTTCAATGTGGGCAAATATCTTAATCCTTATCAGCTTCCGGTTTTCTTGCCTGTGAAGTAGGGACCATTACGGTACTTAATCTGATAAATTATAGGTATTATAATTTATGATCTGTTGCAGGAATATGTTTCCTGCATATAGATCTGTTGTAGGTATTAACATGACATAATGTATATAAAGTGCATGATATGTGTTTCAGTATGCAATAAATATTTCTGTTATGTTGTTGTTACTCCTGTCATCATCATCGTTATCTTCATCACCACCACCACCATCATCATCATCATCATCCTGGGGCATCTGTAACCCTTGTAGGATTTCCCAAAGTTAGCTATGGAAGGCTAGGAGTCATGTGTTCAGGATCCTGGAGTCTATGTCTCTCCATCTCCTTCCGCCAGAAAAACAACTCATAAATTCTGGGAAGTCCCTTCCCCTCTATGAATCACACTTCCCACGTCTGAAATGGGGCTAATAGTACTTTGTGGGCTTGTTGGGGAGATTGGATGAGCAAATATTTGAGAAGCAGCCAGCACTGTGCACAGATCATGCATGCATGCCACAGGTGTTAGACCCGGTCTCTGTCCCATGGATACTTGCTTTCACACTGAAGAGATAAACCTGGGACCTCCTCCTTTCATCCTCTCCGGCTCTACTCTTGGCCTGGGCAAATGGCAAGATGACACTGGCAACTCGGTGGCTGTAGTTGAATCCAGCTGGCGAAGGGCCAGCAGCCCAGCCAGGGCAGAGGTACGCTGTCCAATTGCGAAGACCAGGCCAGCGAGCCAGATGGGTGCGGGTGGCAGGAAGTCTCTCAGAGTCAAAAGTGGAGGCCGGGGGTATTGGGGGGCAGAGGGAATGTGGGCCAGGTTTAACAGCAGCGTTGGGGGCCTTAGTGAGAGGATGTGATACTACTTTGTGGTTGTTATTACTTATTATTATTGTGATTTGCAGATCCAGCTCTGTAGTTCATGGAGGAGAGAGGCCATAGGCAGAATAGTGATTCTGTGAAGACAATAATACTCATCTTAAAAAGCTGTTTGCGAGGCTCTAACGAAACGAGATAATTGAAACAGTGTAGGCTGCTTTCTCTGACCCTGTCTTCTACTGACACCAAAAAATCCTTCCCCCCTAATGAGTTTGCTGCATCTCACGGGGTCCCTGAATACCATCCGCAGGTGCCCGAGGTAAGCCATCTTGGACTGGATGGTTTCCTGCAGGGTGAGCACAAGCTGTTGTAGAAAGTTGTGTATAAAAGCAAAGACCAAGACATGGTGGGGACAGGGCCTAGGAACCCCACAATAGCCCTGGCCTTCAAGCCTCTCCCCACCCTGCAACGTCTGGATGCTTCCCAGTGGGCATCATCCTTCTAGCACAGTGGTGGCCTCTCTAGTCCCTCCTCTGGTATCTTTGAAGCAAACACAAGAAACCCTTTTGGATTTGTATCTCCTTAGTTTAAACATTAAAAAAAACAATTTGTTTTAATGTTTATTTTTTGAGAGAGAGAGACAGAGTGTGAGCAGGGGTGGGGCAGAGAGAGAGAGGGAGACACAGAATCTGAAGCAGGCTCCAGGCTCTGAGCTGTCAGCACAGAGCCCGATGTGGGGCTTGAACTCATGAACCGTGAGATCATGACCTGAGCTGGGCAGACATTTAACCGACTGAGCCACCCAGGCACCCCAGTTTAAACATTTTTTTTAATTGAAAAGATAAATTTAAATTATAGAGAGGTACAGGAAAATGACACAACAGCATCTCACTAAGTTTATTTAAAAAAAAATTTATGTTTATTTTTGAGAGAGAGAGAGAGAGAGAGAGAAAGAGAGAGAATTTGAAGTAGGCTCCAGGCTCTGAGCTATCAGCACAGCGTCCACTGTGGGGCTCAAACCCATGAACCGTGAGATCATGACCTGAGTTGAAGTTAGACGCTTAACCAACCGAGTCACCCAGGTACCCCTCTCCCTGCTAAGTTTAAATGAATCTTAACATTTTGTTTTGGATACTTGCTTATATTTCATTTTTCAACAAAGAAGAAAAGGTACTGATTATGCTAAAATCTTTATTGAACTGCTTTCTAATCTCATCTGAAGACAATTTCTATCATGAAATTGATGTGCATCCCTTCAATGCATGATTTTTACACTCACTTTGTGAGTATGTATCCACACCAAGACTGTGCATTTATTCCACTGCGGGAATGACACGTTGTGTTTCTATTATTTTCGTTGTTTCTCTAACGTTCTTAACACCCCTGCTTACTTCATATTTTTTGAACAAATTTTAAGTTAATTGATATCCCTATTCTCTTCCTAAATAAGACATAGAACTTAGAATGCTCTAATTTCTCTCTAGTTTTACCATGTTTTTACCCACCATTTGTCATTACCATTATTTTTAGAATCTGTACCTATTTAGATTTACCAATGTGTTTATAATTTCTTTTGCACACAGTTGCTTCTTACGATCTCATCTCACTTTTCATTTTTCTGAAGTCTTCCTTTAATAGTTATTCTGTGAAGATCTGTGTTTGGTTAACTCTTCATCTTTTTCTTTTTAAATTTTTTTTTAATGTTTATTTATTTTTGAGAGAGACAGAGACAGAATGCAAGTGGGTTAGGGGCAGAGAGAGAGGGAGACACAGAATCTGAAGCAGGCTCCAGGCTCTGAGCTGTCAGCACAGAGCCTGACATGGGTCTCGAACTCACGAGCTATGAGATCATGACCTGAGTGGTGGGTCGCCTAACCAACTGAGCCACACAGGCGCCCCAACTCTTCATCTTTTTCTGAAAGCGTCTTTCCTTTGTCCCTCATCTCAGATGTGTCAGCTGAATACAGAACGGCAGATGGACTTTTTTTTTTTTTTTTTTTTGCCCCTTAGCACTTTTAAGATATTATTCCCTCATCTCTGGCAGCTATTGTTGCCAATAGGAAGAATGATATCAATCTGATAGACATTTCTTTGAAGATAATATCGCTCCACTCTGTAGTATCTTTACAAATATTATCTTTTCCCTTGAATGTTCTGTGGTTTCACAAACATGTGTCCAAGTGTGTATTTGTTTTTACTTATCCTGTGTGCTTTTGCAACCCAAGGCTAAGCATCCTTCTTCACATCTGGAAGATCCTTAGCTATCATCTCTTTAAATATTCCCTCTCTCTTCTGTGTTGTCTTTTTCTGTAGCACCAGTCAACAGATCCATACGGAATATTAAAAGACATTCTCCAGGTTCCTCAATTTCTTTTTTCATCTATTTTTTTCCTTTTCATATTTAAAAAATGTCCTTATTATGTTTGCATGGTATTCTGGATGATTTTCTTGGATCTGCGTTTCAAGTCCCCAGTTTTTTTTTCCATAGCTGAACCAATGGATGGTTTTAACCAGCCCATAGAAATTGTTGGTTTTTAAATTTGAATGATGATGGTTTTCATAATAAGAACTTCATTTTAGTTCTTTTTCAAGTCAACTATTCTTTTCTCATACTGTTCTGTGCTTGCTCTGTAGGGTATGTTCTTCTAGCTTTAGCATGTTTTAGACAAACTTATTTTAAACTCCTTTTCAGAGTGCTCTGTATTCGGGAATTCCTTTGGGTTGTTTTTTCTTGCTTTTTTTTTTAAGTTTATGTATTCATTTTGAGAGAGAGAGAGAGAGAGAGAGAGAGGCAGAAAGAGTGTGAGCACATGCAATTCGGGGAGGGGCAGAGAGAGAGGGAGAGAGAGAGTCCCAGGCAGGCTCTGTGCTGTCATCATGGAGTCTGAAAAGGGGCTCCATTCCACAAAGTGTGAGATCATGACTTGGGCCGAAGTCAAGAGTCTGACACTTAACTGACCAAGCCACCCAGGCACTCCAGTTTTTCTCACTTTTAATATTTGCATCTCCTCGTGTTTGGAAACTTTTGACTCATCCCCAGCAGGAATTATCTTCTACAGATTGTGTATATTCTCTAGGGCTTGGAGATATCCCTCTGGTGTTGTTTTTGCATTACAGAGTTCTCTTTTCTAGACTAGTTTAACTTCATTTGGTTGCCTTTGGTTATTTCTGGTAATTTTGTCTCCAGGTGATGTCCAAGCCCCCCTAAGGCAGTGCATCTCATGCTCCAGCGTGCATATGAATCACCTGAAGAACTTCTCCAAAAGGAAGATTCTGATTTAGTAGGTCTGGGGTGGGCCTGAGACTCTGCATTTCTAATAAATTCCTGGCAGATACTGATGGTGCTGATTCAGAAACTGTGTTTGAAATAACAGAGGCCCCAGCATGACGCTGGTTAATTACCTCTGTGGACCTAGTGGCTTTACCTCTCACTCTCTATTCACATGCTCTCTCTCTCTCTCTCTCTCTTTTTGTTTTTTTGCAAACTGGGAAGTTCCTCCTGAGAGTCTTTTCACCCTTAGACTATGAATCCTAGGCTCTTTCCTGTTCCAGTCAAACTCATGTACCCAGTGTTTTAATTAGGACAAAGTATGGCTGTAAGACACAGAAATAACTGAGGCTTAAACTAGGTGAATACTTGTTTGTCACTCACATTGAAGGGTACAGAGTTAGGGAGTATAGGGCTGCATGGCGGGTTCAAAATTATCAGGGACCCAAGATCTTTGCATTTTGCTGCTTTGTTTTCCTTGGCGTGTCACCTCAAGGTTTAAAATGGCTGCAAGAGCTCCCCCCATCACATTCACAGTCCAACTACCAAAAAGAAGAGATAGAATAAGAAAGGCAAGCCTTTAAGGATGCTTCCTAAAAGTTACAAATGTCAGTGCCATTTACATTTTGCTAGCTGTTCACTTCTAGTTGCAAAGGTGGCTGGGAAATGTATTATTTATTCTAGGTGGCCAGATACTAGCTAAAAATTGAGGCTTCTATTGCTGAGGAAAAGGGAAATGGTAAGCAATAGTATGCCAAAATCAGAATGTAGTTTTCTAGAATCTTAGGGCATTCGTTTAGCCTCAAATCCAGAAGCAGGGTGGGTAGTAGGTAGTAGTGGAGATGGGAACAGATAAACCTCTTTGCAAAGTGGCAGTCTTGGAGCTCCAGCAGCCATGCCCACAAATTTTTGAAAAAGATAAATATTCCTAGAGGAAACTATGCCCTCTGATGAGTCTATTTCTTGCACAGAAGGAAAGCAGAATCTTAACTACCTAGTGATGTCTATAAAATGTCAGCATCCGGGGGCACCTGGGTGGCTCAGTCGGTTAAGCACCGGACCCTTAATTTCGGCTCAGGTCATGATCTCACGGTTTGTGGAATTGAGCCCCGTGTCAGGCTCTGAGCTTACAGCACGGAGCCTGCTTGGGATTCTCTCTGCCCCTTCCCCGCTCTTTCTTTTTTTTTCTCTCTCAAAATAAATAAATAATCATTTAAAAAAAAATGTCAGCATTTCCCCTCAAAGTCTTGCAAAATCTGCCAGAAATCACCAGGGGACACAAGAGAGAAGAAAGAAATGGAGAGACCCTGAGAAACCAGAGCAGTGGAGACTGGGGGCAGAAACAGACATCCTTTGAGATGAGAGCCAAGCCAGTCTGTGAGTATGCAAGGAACAGCAGCCCCCCAGGTCAGCCATGGAGCGTCTGAAGATCCAGACGTTTCTTCTGAGTGTGGGAGCCTGAAGTCAGGCGTGGGGACGGGTGGAGGGAGAGAGAGCAGGAGAGGAGACCCAAGAGTCATCATGTCACCCTTCAAAACCTCTAACCAGGCTGGGCATTGTGTCAGAAGTGTCAGAGTGGGGAAGGGAAGGTAATTTTGGCATATAAATATCCACCTCGGCTTCTATGGTCAGAGCCTGACCCAAAGACCGTGGCCTGTTATTATGATCATCTCCAGTCACCAAGTAAATGTTATGCTTTGTAACATTATATAATGCCCATTAGCATATTAGGGACTCACAGGCATTCTGCGGTAAAAACAAAACAACTAGTTTTGGCCTGGAGATTTGTACTTTTTTTTTTAACTATGGAGACCCCTTCTCATGGAACACCAGTTAATTGCCTCTTGCCCTAGTGGCCCTCACAGCACCCTCTAGAAAATCATGCCACATATAAGTGAACCAATTACTTGGGAGAAAGAGAAACACTATTTTTAGTACTAAATTCAGACACAATTGCCCCTGAGGATCCTTAAGAATGAAAACACCGTGTGATGTAATGGACAATGTCTTCAGCAGTCATGTTACCCCAGATATAATGGTGCTTTTCATGGGACTGTTTCTTGTGATTACATTAAAAAATGCTGATGGCATCACACCAAGAACAGTTCAGCAAAGCAATTCTGCTGGGGCCAATGTGATGGACTCCAGGTATCCGTGTTTCAGTTGCTCTGGAGGGATCCAGGGATTGGTGTTAGAAAATCTGGAAGAGTGGATGAATTGCCTATCCTTCAAGCGATCCTCTCCGTATAGTGTTTTTTCTCAGCAGGGCTTTGTAAATAAATATTCAGTGGTGGGGCGTTCAAACTGTGCTTCCTAGCTGGACATAAAGGGCAGCCCTCTTTGTTGTCCTCTGAGCCCATCCACATGTCTTAACTGACAGTTGAATATGCGGGGAGGTTGGCATCCCTTTGGAAAACTGAGCCCTCCTATCGCTGTCCACCAGCAAGACCAGGACTCTGATTTGAAGTTGCCTTCAGCCCATTCCGATGCGTAAATGGATGAGCAAACTGGGCCCCCAAAGCTACCTCATTTAACATGGCTGGTATAGTGTCCATGGATAAGAATGTTTAAGACTGGTATAACCAGACTCTTGCCACAGCCAAATAAAATGTTGGCAAAGCACCAGAGAATGCCTGGCTTTGGGCAATGCTACTGTCAGGACCCCATCCAAGACAAATGCTACGTTAGTGCCAAGGTAACTAAATGAAGTAACTTATACTCGGTTGTTATTTATGAATTGGTTAAAATGTGGAATGCTTCTCAGAGATAACATATTTTAGTTTCAGGACAGTTGATCTGAGGGCCTTCTGGAAATAATTGCCTAGCATGGGAAATTAATTTTCAGGTCACCTCTAATTTGAGGCAACGAAACGTGATCTAGTTTACAAGAATGCCTCTTATAGCTCTGTGTGGGTGCGGGGGAGGTTGGGATTGGCATCTCAGACATCCAGAAGATCACTGTGAAACAAGCGAGAAAGAGATGATTCCAGAATACATCCCTCTAAGACTTGTCTGCACCCTTTTTACATCCAGAAGTAGAATCCCACTGACACGGATGGCTGTTCCCATTGTTCAGAGGTGTTCTGTGTAGATTGGCATGAACAGGTCAAGTCTTGAGTAGCAGCCTAGGCCAAGGTCCACTCCAGATCAACAGCAGTTTCACATAATCTAATCTGCTCTAGGGACGGAGTATGACAGTGGTCTGGGATGGAAGAGTGCTCCTGAAGCTTGTGTGCCTCCTAATGTGTAAGAATTTGGTGTTTGCTGAAATAGGCATTTCATTTGCTGACAGTACAAACCTGGAGCAAGGGAAGGAGCCTCTTACTAATGGTCTCAACCATTTGCATCCTGTTTTCCATCATAGAGAGAAAAGAATCTTCTGTGCTTATGTATACATGAGAAATAGCTTCTCCCCCAAAGCCAACTCCTAATGCTAGTGAAATAATTGAAGAAGCTTAAGAAAGCAGATATTTTGGAAAAGTTAACATGTGATACTACTCATGCACACACACATACATACACCCGGGTAGTGATTTAGTACACGATGACATTGCCACGATGACATTTAGTACACGTGTGACATTGCCAATAATGGTAGAATGGATAAATTAGTGAGTGAATGAGATTGGGACCATTGAAAAGTTGGAAAAAAAATTAGCTCCCTTTCCCCTTCATATATAAAAATTAATTCTGGATGTAATAAAGACCTAACAAAATAAAACCACCACCACCACCACCAGTAACAACCACCACCTTCAAAATACCTGAAGAAAATATAGGTGAATATTTTATTTATCTTGGAAATAGCAATGGAAGCCAGAAAGGAGACATTTGTTATATTTGACTATATAAAAAAAAAAGATTTTGTCTAAAAAAATAAAACACTATAAACAAAATTAAAAGATAAATGACAGCCTAGGAAAGCGTGTTTATAACATATATAACAGACAAAGGGTTAGTAACCACAAAATGGAGTTTCTATAACAGGACAATTAAAAGACAAACAGCCTGGTGCCTGGGTGACTCAGTCAGTTAAGCTTCTGACTTTGGCTCAGGTCACGATCTCGCAGTTGGTGAGTTCGAGGCCCATGTAGGGCTGTGTGCTGACCGCTCAGAGCCCGGAGTCGGCTTTAGATTCTGTGTCTGCCTCTCTCTCTGCTCCTCTCCTGCTCGCATGCTGTCTCTCTCTGTCTCTCAAAAATAAATAAACATTAAAGGCAAACAGCCCCATGGAAAAATAGACACAGAATAGGAATAGGCAATTTACAGTAAAAAGTTAACGAGATGCTTTTCTAATATCAGATTGATAAAAACTTGGGAAGGCTTAAAATATTCCAGGTTGGGGGGAGCAGGGGAAGTTTTTGGTGGAGCAGGAGTGTCGACCTTGCCCCTAGGACAGCAACGTGGCAGAGACGATCCAAACTTCCATGTGAGCCAGGTAAGCACTTGCTCGTGCGCCCAGAGAGGCATGTTGAAGGATGTAGTTTGCAACCTCATATGAGGAAAGATTTAGACACCTGAAATGACCTTTCATAGGTATGTAAATCTCTGCTATGGAACACGATGCAGCACTTAAAAGGATGAGGAATGTGCTGGCATAGGGAGGTCTGCTGGATACACGAGAAAATGCAAGTTGGAGCACCACATGAATGGCGTGAGACTACGTAATTCAGGTCTCCAGGCTTGCAGACACCAAGACAGGTCTGTAAGGAGCAGGTCACGCTAATTGTGTGCGTGTGCTGTCTTACTGGGGATGTGCGATGGGCTGGGGAGGAGGTTGCCGAAGGGGAATGTCTACATTCTCCTCTACTTACTTGTATGTTGTTTAACACACACATACACACACACACACAGGTATATGTTCATGTACTACTTATATATTTGGAAAAACAAAGAACAGCACACACACAAAGAATGGAATATGACATTTCACAGTGGCTCGGACATCCGAAGTGAGCGATTCTGTCCTTCTTCTACACATTCATTCACCCATTCATTTGTAAATATTTTTGCATGCCTACTATATTCCTGGCGCAGAAACTAGAGAAAGCTGTTCGTAAAACAAATGCCGTGGGACCTCTGGTTAGCAATTGCATCAGTCACCTTGGGCGGCCATAACAGAATACTAGAGACTGGGTGTCTTTAACAACAGAAATGTATTTTCTCACAGCTCTGGAGGCTGGAACCTGAGATCAGGGAGCTGGCATGGTTGGGTTCCGGTGAGAAGTCTCTTCCGGGCTTGCAGACAGCCACTTTCTGGCTGTGTCCGCTCATAGCAGAGTGGCGTTGCGGGGGAGGGAAGGGGAGGAAGGGGGAGAGAGAGAGAGGGAGAGAGGGAGGGAGAGATCTTCCTCTTCTTATAATCTCATGAAAATGGGTCCCCCATGACTTCATCTAACCTGAATGACCTCTCAAAGCCCCATCTCCAAACACCAGTGTGTTGGAGGTTAGGGCTTCACGCTATGAATTTTGGAGGAGAAACACAAACATTCAGTCCATGACAACAATATATCCCATAGGGTGTGTGTGAATAATAAAACTTTGACAGAGACATCAAGGAACAGTGGAAGTGAAATCACACGGTTAGCTCCTCACCTGCAGAATGTACAAAGGAAAACTGAACTGTTGACACTAACTCTTGCATCTTGAGAACATAAAATGGTTGAGGCAGTGAAGAGGGAGAATGGATCAGATAACAGACTTCTCTGGAGAGAGCTGTCACAGTACTCTGACTCCCTCCTTACTCTTTGTGCGCGCGCGCGTGTGTGTCTGTGTGTAAAAGACACACAAAGCAGAGAGAGACATGGACCACTCCCTCCCTTCCCAAGACAGCTTCCAGCCTAAAGCCAAGTGGAGCTGGGGAGAGGGAGAAAGGCACGTTTTAAATCAAGTTTAATTAGTGCGCTGAAATGGGCGTTCAAGTTACTGCATTAGGACTGTGTCTGTCATTTCAAGTGACTTTCTGTGTCAACCACCCAAGACTGAACCAAAAAGCCCTGGACCTACAGGAGTTTTTATTCAGTGTCAGAGGAAGACTACCCACGTGGAATCAGGTTTAAAGGGATAATGGGAGACGAAAATAAAATTGTGCTTTGATTGCATCATAAGTCATGCGTGGTCAATGTACCGCTTACATATAATTGCTCATCAAGCAAGAGGAAGACTGTAGGGTCAGTGCAAATAGAGGGTGTTGTGTGGTACCAGGCTACACACAGGATACCTGTGGCTTTTCATGTAAATGCGATTCTCTAGCAAGCCAGGAATCTGTCCAGGCTTCGTTGTATTTGTGAATTTGGAGATTCACCAAGACCCCCTGAGGTACCCCTTGCCAATGCCAAGGGTTTACTGTGGTACATTTTGGAAAGATTTCCCCTAAAAAACATCCAGTTAAAATTACGCCTTGGCACCTACAGGATTAGCCTCCATTTATCTAGAAAATAAAGCTGTCAGATTGGAATTTACTGTTATAGTATTCTGAGATTCCGCGAAACCATTGTAGCCCCTGGAGAACCACGAAAGCCTCTCTGAAGGCTTGGAGAAGGCATCCAGAAGACCCGCTCGCCCTGCTGGTCTAGGGGAGAATCTCTCCCGGCATTTGCTTCCCTTCTTTCAAGATTCTGCTCAAATGTCATCTTTGTGAAGGTCTCTCCATTTCTATGGCCATGTCAACTGCTTCTCTGGATTCCAGCTCAATGGTCTACATACCTGTTAATGCATTTGTATTACATGGTACATGTTTATTTGCTTATCTGTCTCCCCCACGAGATCTTCAGCTTCCGCAAGGTGAGAAATACTGCATTTCATCAGTTTTAAGACACACAGCCCCATGTTTACATACCTGAAATCAGAATAGCTTTTGGTGATGTGATAGTTTCATCGGCAATACGTTTTCTCTGTGGTCCGTAATTTTTTTAGTGGTACGCAAAATAATGATACGTCTTACAACTGATGGTGACTTTGAGTCAATAAAACATGACATTATCTAATTCACCTTTGTAACCCTAAACAGCTAGTACATGGCCTGGCACATAGTAGGCGCTCCGTAAAGGCATGACATTAACAGATGTCGTGGTGACGGATTTTACCAGCAGCAGTCACTGATCGGAGTAATTCTGGCACTGGAGAGTAAAGCAGTAAGGTGCAGACTTTGGGGCTGCAAGCAACTTCCAGAATATTGAAGGGGATGTATTAATTAGGGGAACCCGAGCTGCTGTAACAACAAGATCCCGAGTGACTTAATGGTTCAAACTCAGAAGAAACTTATTTCTCGCTGACATTAGCTGTGCAGAGCAGGTGCTCCTTTTTGGCGGTGGCTGTTCTCAGTGTGTTATGTCAGGGACACCCCTCCTGCTATGTTGTGGTGCCATCGTCCCCCAGGGCCTCTCTGCAAGGCGGGAACAGGAGCTGGGAAATGCAACCTTAGATGGGCATCCAGTTCCCAGTGACAACCCTACATGAGGGAGTGGGAGCATATGCTTTGGTGGGCAGCTAGCTCTCTCCACTGTGGGAAACCACTGGACTCTTGCCTGTATCACGGAAGGTTGTCTGCTTCCTGCTGCAAGTTTAATTCCAACTGATTCCAACTGTATCGGCCAATCATTTCACAGTTGCAGGAGACAAAGACCCAAGTCTGACCAGTTTTAGTAAAAGTGGAAACACCCTGGTTAGGTTTGCTTGGATCCAGGAGCTGAAATCTTTCTCTCTCTCCTCTTTGCTTTTCACTACGCTGGTCTTAATTCAGGGGCAGGAACTCTCCGCACGATGCAAAGGAGAAAGATGCTTTGCTTCCTCTCAGTGCATCATCTTAGAAGGAAAGACAAAGCTCTTTCTCACGGACCTCTATCAGTCCCCACTGAAAAGGTCTCTGTTTGGCCCTAACCGGGTCTTGTGAGCACTCTTCGGCCAATGGCTGTGTTCAGGGCAGAGATGGTGTGTTCTGAGTGGAGAGCTCAACAGCCCCACCAGAATCACCTGGAATGAATGGGGGAAAGGGCAGTTCCTAACAAGAAGGGATGCAGCATGGACAAAAAGTGAAAATTGTTCCCTGTTACCAGCCACCACTCCAGCTTCGTCTCCAGGACGTCCCTACCCTGCAGCCTCCCCAAATTGGTGCCACTTCCCCAAGTATACCAGACCCCTTCACGATTCCGTGGTGCACCCCATGTCTGAAATGACCTCTCTCATGCTTTCCCCGCATTTGCCCATCAAGACCAGCTTTTTTCTTGACACCCTGCCCTCACACTAGCCAGTCTGGTTACAGCCACTGAAAAGGATTTGCATCCAAATTGAGCTCTGAGGCTGCATCTGAGGTCCAAACAAAAGTGAGCTCTGTGGTTCTGCCATGCTGGCCGCACCCACATTTGGAAGCAGGCTGTCCTGGGAGCAGCCTGCAACGTGTTGTGTTGTCTGAGGTGTAAAATGTCATCTTGTCCAAAACAAACCGCAGTGCCAGAGAAACTGTCATCCCCATCACACGGGGGCCGAGTGGGGGAGAGGGCTGAGAGGGCTTGGCTACCCACAAGCTCCAATTAGCCCCCAAATTATCTCCTGCATCACGTGTGCAAGGATTTCTAACCAAAATTTGCTGGAAAATGGATTCTCAATGCTTCTGTCTATTTACCTAATACTTAACCCAAGGATAACAACACACATACAAATTTAAAATAAAACACATGTTGCGTTTTTTTTTTAAATAAAAATTTGAAACAGATGGTCTCTTTTAAGACAAATATTTATTCCCCTGACATTTTTTTTCACTTACATGTTTATATTTTTAAATATAGGCTTTATGCAGAGACCTTAGAGATGTCATGATAATAAAATCCATGTTGTTCATAATTGTCTATTTCCTAGAAATGCAGGGCTGGAAGCCACCTCAAGAAGCTATCTCTGGCATCCCCCTCCTCCAGGCAGGCCAACGTGCGACCAGCTGAGACCAACTGGTGTTTATTCTGTTTATCTTGGAGCCTTTTGAGAAAGGAAGCTGTAAACTCTTTCTTACTGAGCCTGTGGACTCTCCACTAGGTTGCAGATCTCTTGGCTGGGTGAAGAGTTCTTGGGTAGGGCAGAGTTTAGAGCAGTGCTGCTCAGGGCGATTTCTTCCCTGGGGTCTATCGAGTTACCCTGTTTTTGCAATGCAGCTACTCTGATTTCGTGACTACATGTTTAACTTGAATTCCGTTGTTACCCGCTCAGATCCCTTTGTACACACCTTGGACAGGACCAGCTCTTATCTTGGCCAGGGCCATTCATTTTTCTTCCCCCAGGATAAGTCCAAAGGGAGAATCAGTAGAAGTTAGGCAGACAAAGGTGAATACTTTTCAGAAGTCATCAATAAGAAGGAGACAGCCCTGAGGCTGAAGTATGTGATTTGAGAATCTTTTCCTTGTGAGAGGTAAATTGGTTATTTTTGTATCAGATAGCCTTTGCTGTCTAACAAAGCACTCCCAAAGTGTACCAACTTAAAAATAACGAAGTATTCTTTCTCACTATTCTGTGGGTAGACTGGGAGATTGGGTAAGAAAGTGGTTTGAAAACCTAGATCAGATCAAGGCTCTCTTTTCTGCTTGAGGCTCTCCTTATCCAATGTTATGATTATAATAACATCCAAATTCCTTACTATGACTTACAAACCCAATATGATCTGGTCCCTGCATTTCCTACACCATCCTGTTAATTTTTTCTCATCCTCTTACCTACTAAGTTCAGCCAGAATGGCCTTCTCTCTGTTCTTAGAACATATATATAGGCCATGTAAGCTCTATTCCTTTCCTACTTAGAGCTTTTCTACTTGGGGTGTTGTTCCCCTCTCTCCCACCCTCCCCACCCCCAGTCTTTACAAGGCTTAATTTAGATTCCAGTATAAATGTCATCCCTCAAATAGAGATCATATCATCCTGATGATCTACACCGAGGTAGCTACTGAACTTCTTTCTGTCATCAAATGATTTGAATTCTCTGCATGGTTCTTGACACTATCTAATGATGCCTCCATTTATTTGTTTGTTTCTTTATAGTTTGTCTCCTGTCTCCTACTAGAAAGTTCTAGGATAGTGCCTAGTACCTTGTCTGTCCAGTCACTATGGCATAGCCATCATCTAGAACATTTCCTGGCACATAGTATGTCCTCAAGAAATATTGGGGATGGAATCATCAAAATCCTAGAGGTGAAAACCTCTTTGGCTTTGGCTGTAGCGACTTCTTATTAGACATGTTTTCAGAAGCAAGGAAAACAAAAGCAACCATGAACTGTTGGGGCTTCATCAAGATAAAAAGCTTCTGCACAGTGAAGAAAACAATCAACAAAACTAAAAGGCAACATATGGAATGGGAGAAGATATTTGCAAATGACATATCCAATAAAGGGTTAGTATCCAAATTCTATAAAGAACTTATCAAACTCAGCACCCCCAAAATAAACAATCCACTTAAGAAATGGGAAGAAGACATGAACAGACATTTTTTCCAAAAAAGACATACAAACGGCTAACACACACGAAAAATGCTCAACATCATTCATCATCAGGGAAATACAAATCAAAACCACAATGAGATACCACCTCATACCTGTCAGAATGGCAAAAATTAACAACTCAGGAAACAATAGATGTTGGCGAGGATGCCGGGAAAGGGGAACCCTCTTACACTGTTGGTGGGAATGAAAAATGGTGTAGCCATTCTGGAAAACAGTGTGGAGGTTCCTCAGAAAGTTAAACATAGAGCTACCCTACAGCCCAGCAATTGTACTACTAGGCATTTATCCACAGGATACAGATGTGCTGTTTCGAAGGGACACATGCACCCCCATGTTTATAGCAGTACTATCAACAATAGCTAATGTATGGAAAGAGCCCAAATGTCCATCGGTGGATGAATGGATAAAGAGGATGTGGTATATATACACAATGGAGTGTTACTTGGCAATCAAAAAGAATGAAATCTTGCCATTTGCAACTACGTGGATGGAACTGGAGGGTATTATGCTAAGTGAAATTAGAGAAAGACAAAAATCATATGCCTTCACTCCTATGAGGACTTTAAGAGACAAGACAGATGAACATAAGGGAAGGGAAACAAAAATAATATAAAAACAGGGAGGGGGACAAAGCAGAAGAGACTCATAAATATGGAGAACAAACTGAGGGTTACGGGAGGGGTTGTGGGACGGGAGATGGGCTAAATGGGTAAGGGGCACTAAGGAATCTACTGAAATCATTGTTGCACTATATGCTAACTAATTTGGATGTAAATGTAAAAAAAACTAACAAAATTAAAAAGAAATAAAATCTTGGAAGAAAAAAATATTGGGGGTGGTGGAGGACTCTGACTTGATCCATTAGGTCTTAATTTCTTCTTTTTCCTTGATTTAATTGGCAAACAAACCAACAAACAAAAAGAAAAACCTTCCATGAAATTACTTAGAGGTAATAGAATCCGGTTCCTTTTCTATAACAATTCCCTGAAATATAAAGTACTTACAACCCGATATGGACATGCATGAAGTAACTGCTGGAGAATCTCCATTTGCATTGGTTGCTTAAAATAAATTCGGGAACAAAAGCTAAAGCTTCAGGAACAAAAAGTTATGTTACACAGCAATGGATTATTTTAATGATTCCTTTTATGGCAATAGCTTCACAATGTGACCTTTTCTTACAAATATTTTAGAAGTTAAAAAAAAAATCAAACCAATTATTTTCAAAGAGCTGATGATAAAAAACAACAGATGCCTACCCTTCCTACCCTACTCCCCAGCCTCCTGTCCTGCTACTGACAGAACTCTGCTTTTATCTGTTTCTGTTTTTAGTTCCAAAGTGTATCTAAATATTATGCTTATCCCATTCTTCCTTGATTTATCCACTTCAGACATTATCTTTTGACTTCTGGTTATGATGGATGGGGATGTAGCTCTCTATAACTCTTTCATATTGCAGGCTTTCCTCAGTTATCTGTGGATCCTGGTTGTCATTCATTTATGAGAATGAGGGATTGAGCAGTATGCCTGGTGCCATGGGAAGGCTTTGGTTAGAGTGAGAATGGGGGCTGGGGTGGGCACTGGCCATCGTGCTGTGGGTTTCTGAAGTGCTAGTATGGTGGGGCTTTCTTTACTCTGAGGTACCAGCAACAGCCCTTACTACTCCTGTTCTAGACACTGAAATTTCCCTAGAGAAGGGCTCTCCTCAACTGTTCTCTCCTCTGTCCTCAACCCCCAACCCTACACACACACACATACACACACACACACATGCACGCACGCATGCACACACATGCACACATACACCCGTCCCTTTCTCCTCTCTCTGGCCTTAGTTGCAGCTCATTGGGTTGGGTGAGGTGGGGGAAGGGGTTAAAGTGTCAGTCACCATTCTGTATACAGATTGTGAGTTAATCTCTCACTTTTCACTTTTATCACCCGCCTTGTCTGATGTCTCCAAGTCTTGGCCCTTCCTAGGTTGTGGTCAGAAAGGTTCTGGGCGATCAGAACTCCTACTCTGGCATCTACTTTGCTTCATCAGCTAATTCTTTTCTATTGGCATTAACATTTCCAGAAATGGGCTGAGATTCTTCCTCTGTTGAAGGATTCCTCCCATTTTTTTTTCTTTATTAAGAGTTTGTATCTTTAAAAAATTATTTTTCATGGGGTCTCACAGAGGAGAGAAAGTGAATGTATGTGCTCATCTGTGATCTTTTGCCAGAAAATCTTGACTCTTCTTTTACTTAAAAACTTCTTAGGCTGTTCAATTTGTATCTTCATCATTTCTTTTAACACTTAAAAAATATTTTTTTGTTTTTTAGAGAGAGAGAGAATGTGAGCAGGGGAGGGGGGCAGAGGGAGAGAGAGAGAGGGAGAGGGAGAGGGAGAGAGAGAGAGAGAGAGAGAGAGAGAGAGAGAGAGAATGAATCTCAAGCAGGCTCGGTGCTGAGGATGGAGAGTTGATCCCATGACCTTGGGATCATGATCTGAGCTGAAAGCAAGAGTTGGATGGACACTCAACTGGCCGAGCCACCCAGGTGCCCCTTCATCATTTCTGTTAAAGATAATTACTCAATAGACTGTTTCCCTGGTCAGCTCATGATGTCCTTTTTCCAGCTGCAATAAGGTACACTTCTTTGCTGGTCTCTACTCCATAGTCCTGGAGCTCCAGCCCAAGCAGGTGATCTGAAGGGCTTTTCCCCAACTTTGCAAGTTCTTGCTTATTTTCACTGTCCACACAATGCCATCAGGACATGTTTGGGGAAATTTTTTTTTAAGTAAGCTCTATACCCAAATGGGGCTCAAACTCATGACTCTGAGATCAGGAGTCATATGCCCCACCAAGTGAGCCAGCCAGGCACCCTGGGGAGCCTTTGATCATAGCAGCAAACTGGGTTTCTCTCATCAAACCAGAGGCTTCCTGATGATGAAGTCACCTTGTCAAACTAGGGATTCCCGAGGATGTGATGATGATTTCATAATGAAGCAGGTCTTCCTTATTGACAGGACTGCCTCCCCAATTAGATTGGAGGCACCCTATTTACTCCTGTATCTCTTCTAGGACTAAGAGGTGTGAGATTTTGGGACATTTGTGGTGAATATAAGTAGCGGTGAAAGTGGGGCCAGGGGCAAGGGCAGGCAGGTGACACAAGCCTAAGGTAAACATAGCAATGGTATCTGGGTTGGCTGGCCGGCAGCCGGCTGCTGGTCCTAACCTCAGAGAGGTGCTGTCTCTCACCATATTTAGGCATCCCTGCCTTGAAAAGCTTGGATTGAATCTTTCTGGGCTAGCTCTGGCTCTCTTCAAGGGAGTCTATATAAGCAAATCTCATCACACAAAACTGTTGCCCTCTGAGCAAATAATAATAATGATAATGATAATGATAACAAGCAGAAAACTGCAGCTCAGGATCCATGGAACCAGAGGTTGTTGGGCTCAAGAAGAGATCATAGTCTGAGCTATACTTTTAGCCTCCTCAGAGGATTACAAAATTCGAATCTGATGCAATTCTAGCCTTTATTGGCAACTACAAATGGAAACTTAAGTAGTGGGTTTAAGACATGATGAGTTGAAACATGGCTATGTTGAAGAAAAAGATGGAACCAGAACTGGTATCAAGACCAATGCTTTTTAAATGGGAAATAATTTAAATATGCAACAATAGCAAATATGTTAAGATAGTTATATTACAAATGTAATACAGAACAACATGCAGCCATTAAAATCTTGCTTGCAGAACACTTAACATATGGAAGATTGATGAAATGTTATGTGCGGTATGATTCTATTTGTAATTAAAAATTTAATTTTAAAATGTAATTTAAATTTATGGGAAATTTATTTCCCATAAATGCATGGTTTGGGTTTGGGTTTTGTAAGCACTCTCAAGACGATAAGTGGGCTTGTTTCTCTATTTTAGGCTTCCTACATTTTCACCATTGAGCAAGTGAGCATGTATTGAAATAAAATAATACACGCTCTCTTGCTCAGTGATGAAAGCATAGAAAAAAGTATATAGTGTAGACTAGAGGTTGCAACCTTAGATTTCTACAGAATCCAGAAATGCAACAAAAGTGAGTAAAGTGGGATGGGTGTAGAAAAAATCAACTGCTAGGAATGGAATCTAACTTTACTTGACTGTTGCATTTTACTTGACTGTTGCATAAGCACATAATACAAACATGTATGATATTGGAGATTATGTGTTAAGTTCAAAACTGAAAAATATACCATGTAAAAAATTGAAATATTTAATTATTATTATTGTTATTTCATAACTCATTACTTCTTTGCTTTATAATCAGAAATGTGACACTTTTTCTTTTGCCCCAACATGTCAGTGTTGGGTCTTGCATTTTGTGTTGTGATGTGCTGTATAGAATTCAGCCTTGAATCCTTTAACTGAGAGCAATAGTTTTATTTAGTTTCATAATGAAAACCAGCTGTTCATGGCTGAACATGGGTAGAATCTTTGTCTGATGGTTTTTATATTTAGGGTAACTACTCCTGCGATATTTGTCGAATTTTGGCATTCTAATGTTGCAAAATTTAGTTTTGAGGACTCAATTGTGGTTCAAAAGTTCCATTTGCCACAATTTTAATTAAGAAAGGTGAGTTGAGGGGCGCCTGGCTAGCTCAGTCGGTGGAGCATGTGACTCTTGATCTCGGGGTCATGAGTTCGAGCCCCATGTTGGGTGTAGAGATTACTAAAAAATAAATATACTTAAAAAAAGTGAGTTGAATAATGAAAGTTTATTTTCATAAAATTAGAATCTTTTTGGGAATCCTGTCTTCAACCCAACAAATTTGGGAGAGCAATTTAAGTGATTGCTTTCATTTCTGAAAATTGATTTCAGCATAGGAAAGTGGGCCAGATTACTCTTTGCCAAATGAGTTTCCTGAAGATATAATTTCACTAAGAATGAACAAATTCGATAACCCATTTGCATTATTGTGAAGATTC
The DNA here is from genome assembly GCF_018350195.1 of Panthera tigris. NCBI lineage: Eukaryota > Metazoa > Chordata > Mammalia > Carnivora > Felidae > Panthera > Panthera tigris. The sequence goes on from NC_056662.1 coordinate 105,212,144, forward strand.
TTGCAGAGCTGTACTCAAATGGGTTAGATGGCCTATTATAATATTTTCTTTGATTCAATCTTTGCTGGTGAGGCGGGGTAAGTATTTTTTGTTGGTTGACATGGACAATTTTACAACTTCTTCCCATCTGCAAGTAAAAGACGCCAACATTATACACTGATTACCCTTAATTTATCAGAACCGATGAATGTATCTAATGCATCACGCAAAGCATTGAATTCTATGCTGTCGGTCATGGATATAAATCCATGTACGGAAGCCCGTATGTTCTGTTTTGTTTATTGTTTATTAGCATAAGACAGTTCCTGGTGACTCATTTAGGTACTCCGTGCAAAATTTGTCACTTTGGATTTAAGTTTGATAGCAAGGTCCCTGCTAATGCTGACCATTTCAGGAGCTCTGTTTCACAGCCAGTCTTACTAATTTTGACCTGTCTGCTTTAAATTTTTTGAGACTTCTCAACAAACAAAGCTAAGCCATTTCCTGAAGTTGTGCCTGTGATGGACACCATGCCCAGAAGTTCTCCAATCACACCGAAGTCTCTTTGGAACCATAAATAAATATAGCTGACTGGGTGGTATTATTTTAACTGGGCTCTCATAAGCCTCTCTAGGAAATGCCACAGATGATTGAACTTTTTCACACAACCTGTCCTGTAAGTTCTCAGCCATGTCGTCATCTCGCTGAGCAACAGCATTTCTGTTTAGTCTTCCATTTGCAAATACTTGTTTTTTTGTTCGAGGCATGAGTTTCCTTTGTCCTCAGTAGATACCGTTTTACAAACCTACCATTGATAGCTTTTTGGTGCTTAAGCCATATTCTCACCTATTTTACTCCATAATTTCATTTCACAGTTGGATCACTTATTTTATTTGCATTGAAAAATAAAACGTGTGGAAACATCAGTCCTTTGTTTTTAGATCATCACGTTTCCATATAGTAGTCACGGCCTCTTTGATTGGATTCTTTTGATAGCAGCATGTTTTATTTGTAGGTCAAACTTGGAAGAATATTTTTAACTTCTGCGAACAAACGAACAAAGCTGTTTTCCATCTTTCTGCAGACACACGGCCCTCTCTGGTCTCTTTTGTTTCCCTGCTTTTGAGAGTTATGGATACAAGAGAAATGAGGTTACTTTCTCCTTAACTCTATGGTGAGAAAAACAGTTCAAGATGATAAAATACCACTGCCCCTCAGTCTCAGTGATAGGAAGAGAATAGGGAGAGGCAAGAAGTAGGACAATATGGAAAACTGCTCAGTTCCAGCAGACTCATCTTTTGCTGGAATGTGGCTCCAGTGTTTCCAAATCTTCTAAATTTTTAAGAATTTGAAAAGATGTAACACACACGTTAAAAAGTGGATGTGTTTTAAATGTATAGCTGGATGAACTTTTCACTAATGGAACATGGGGGGTGGTATATCCTGCAGCGAGATTAAGAAACGGAACACTATCAGGCCCCACGGGGCATCCTCACACTCCCTGTCAGTTGAGATCCTTTACTTTTTTAAGAAAAAAAAATCCGAATTCACATGTGCACTCTCAATTTCTACATTTTGTCAAGTCATTCAAAACATTTAAAAACCCTGTGGCCAAACACATATTCTCACCAGAGTCAGACCAGAGGACTCTAGTTTGGAGTCTTGGGGTTGTGTGTGTGTGTGTGTGTGTGTGTGTGTGTGGCAGTCCACACCACTCTTTTCTTCCATCTAGAAGACTGGGCAACTATGTTTGTGCTACATGACCTCAGTCGTGATTGATGGGGGTCTTTCTCTGGGATTTTGGAAGTGGGACACTGGAATACTTTTCAGGTGGGTAATGATGCTCAAGATGGGAGCTTCTGTAGCCCCAGGGCTGGTGCAGACTCTATTCCCCCACGTCAGTGGGACAGCAGAGACAGTTTGTGCCCAGAGAGAAAAATGAAGCACATGTGCAGAGAGAACGAAGAGAAAGCATAAAGGAAAGGAGTGTGAACGAGGGGAGAAGCTGTCTTCCCCCAGTTCGCCGGTAGCTTTCTAGCTTCCAAACTCTTGGTTCGAGCCCCTCTGAAGCCAAGAGATAGTCGGGATTGAGGAGCTAAGTAGGCTGGTAGGCTTCTCTAAGAATCCAGGAGGAATAATCAGGTGAGTACACCAGAGCAAGAGATGCAGGTGACACAAATGTTTAAGAGATGTTGGAGATCGGATTAGCATTCCCAGGTCTTCATTCTCCTACTATAATAGAATTACACACCCAGGCCCTGTGCCGTATGACTTTGCATACACACTACTAGAATAGGTGGCACATATATTCCCATCCCTTTGATTTGGGGCTTGGCCGGTTGACTTGGTTTGGTAAATGGAAGGGGTAGACTTAACAATGGCTAGTTCTGGGTTGAGGCCTTAAGAGTCGTAGACAATTTTCATTAGCCTTTCCTCATGCTTCTTCCACCCATGATGCAAAGAGCCTGCCCCAGGTATCTGCTGGTTCCAGAATGAATGACATATGGTACTGAACTATACCTGACCTATGAAGTATCAGAAACATCCCACCCAGTCCACACACTATGGGTGAAAAACAATAACTGTTTTTATAAGACACTAAAATGTGGGGGGTTGTTTATTACATAGTATTTTCGCAACGATAGCTGACTAATACGGAGGAGAACCGGATTCTGTCAAAATTAGGGGCTATGAATCAAGGCGGAAGAAGTCTAGTTGTACCAGACTGGGCTAAGCCTGGAGCAGGGAAGGAAGAGCTCAGACTCACAGGCAACATGAGCAGGAATGTCAGCTCTTAGAGGTCATTTGAGAGGGCACCAGATCCTTGTCTGATTGGAAGAGGGAAATGAGAGTGGTCTGGGGGAAATAGCTGTCACCTCATTGATCATTTGGCTTGAAGGAAAATCAGGAGGAACACAGGAGCCAAGTAGTTATAACTGAGCTGGTGACATTATTCTAAGCCATCAGGTCTGCTCAACCTCGATACACTCCGCCCACAGCCCCCCCGCCTCCAAACTTGGTCAGACTGACTCAGGAGCTGTGAGCATTGGTGGATCTGGCTGTGAGGATTCTGGAAAAGTAGCCGCAGGAAAAAATACGATGGGAGAAGATGATCACAGTACTGCAGCTCCCTAATGCTGAAAGGGGTGTGTGTGTGTGTGTGTGTGTGAGATGGCTCATCCGTTACAAACCTGATAGTTACTTTCTGTCCACCTGCTTTCCATTCTTATTAACAGCTCAACCTGGAGTGGGCTTGAGGCTGGGAACCCATTACATAGGTTCTGACTGTGTTCACCAGCTCTCTGGGAACTTAACAGCGTCAGATGAAGCCTGTGAAGCCATAGACCAGTAGGACAACCACATAAGCACATCAGGATCTGGTGGCCAGTGGCTTCCATTGCCACAGCAGGGGATGCTGGGCAGGAGCAAAGACAGAGGGTGTTGCTGGTTTTCTTTTTCGAAATTCTTTTTCCCAGGCACTCGCAAACTCAGGAAGCCCTTGTCATCTCCTAATTGAGGCAGATGAAGATGGCAGTTCGGTAGGGAGGCGTTTCCACTTAATCAAGGCCAGTCAGAGCCAAGCTCCAGGATTAGGCAGAGATCTACAGATCTGCACAGTTGCTGGGGCAGCCTGTTTTCTGTCTTCACTACCTTGTTATCTGGCCCTTCTCTGAATTCCTGTAGCTTTTCCAGGACTTACACAATGAGATTAACAGCTATCATTTTTGAATGCCTACCATATGCTGGGCTCTCTAGTGGATCTTTTACAAATATTATTGATAATAACAACAGTGAAGATAGCTAATATTTATTAAGCATTTACTATGTACTGGGCACGGTGCCAAGTCCTGTACATGTATTAACTCATCGAGAATCTTCTCAATGAGGCAACGTGAGCCTCATTATTTTTACACATGAGTAATACATGGTGGAGGCAGGATTTGGATCTAGATTGGTCTGACTCGGGGGCCTCTGCTTTTTTTCACTCACGATGCTGTCCTGCTTGCTCTTGCTGTCTAGCTATGCCAGGGTGCCATCCAGTTACCAAGATGGGCTGAGGCAGACATGAAGGGCTGGGTCAATTATAGGTCAGGAGGGTGAACACAGCGTGGTGGCCATCCCCAGGTAAGAGTCTGGTGCGTAGCCCCTAAAAAGGACAGGGACAAAATCCAACAGGAAGCACGGCAAGGTTCCAACAGGTGAGTGGAGCAGGGAGATGCACAGTCCAGAATGTCAGATGTCCTGGGAGGCAACTGAGCTGTGTGGGAGCCTGCCAACAGGGAGCAGACCCTGAATGCTGGGCAGGTGTCCATGGCCAGGGCACCAGGTCCTGGAGGAATCGGGGCTGGCCAGGGCACAGCCTATATAGTTCTGGCTCTGCCCTTTACTAACTTTCAGGCAACTTACTCACATCCCTTGAGATTCAGTCGCTTCATCTGTAAAACGGAGATAATAACATGACCTCCTTCTTAGGGTTGACATGATAACTCAATGAAATAACCAACATAAGGCAACAGTGGTAGTGCCCTGCACCGAGGAAGTGCTCCATACACGGATTGCTATGTTTCTAAGACAGTGACTCAGGCACACGGACAAGGCAAGACTCGGGTTATCATAACTGAAGCATCAGAAGAACAGCATCCTAAAATTCCTTCTGACGGAGACCTGTGTTTTAGAGACTGCAGTGGAGTTAAGTGACCTCAGTCCCATACAGAGGGGAGTGGCTGAACCTTTTCATACATGGGTTTTAGAATCCCGGTCCCTTATAGCTTCATGGTTCTTGCTCAGGGCTTTGGACTCCCAGTGCAGTGCTCTTTCAATGATACGGTGTTATTGGCAAATAACCACCTGACATAAAGTATTGACAACCGCGTCAATGGTACTTTCATCGTAGTGGTTTTAAAACATGTCCACAAATTCTTTGTCATTCCTCCCATCAGAAACTAGCACTGAATTCCTCTTTTCTTAAATCTTTTTAAAAAATGTTTATTTATTGGGGCGCCTGTGTGGCTCAGTTACTTAAGTGTCCGACTTCGGCTCAGGTCATGATCTCATGGTTCGTGAGTTCGAGCCCCACATTGGGCTCTGTGCTGACAGCTCAGATCCTGGATCCTGCTTTGGATTCTGTGTCTCCCCCTCTCTCTGCCCCCTCCCCTGCTCACGCTCTGTGTCTCTCTGTCTCTCAATAATAAATAAACGTTAAACAAATTTTTAAAAAATGTTTATTTATTTACTTTGGGTGGGAAGGGGCAGAGAGAGAGGAGAGAATCCCATGCAGGCTTCCACTGTCAGCACAGAGTCCGACTTGGGGCTCAAGCCCAGGAACTGTGAGATCATGACCTGAGCGGAAACCAAGAGTTAAATGCTTAACTGATTGAGCCACCAGGTGCTCCTGAATTCTTAGTGACTGACTTCTAAGGAAGAGAATGTGGTAAAAGTGATGCTGTGTGTCTTCCAAGCCTCTGTCTGGCTCTGTCTCTTGGGATGCTCCCTCTTGGAAGCAGCTGCTATGTTAAGAAGAAGGTCAGGTCCTGTGGAGAAGCCACATGACGTGTTTGGACCAACAGCCCCAGCTAAGGTCCCAGCTCTCAGCCAGTATTAGTCACCAGATAAGTGAGTGAGCTAGACTTCAGATGATTTGGTCTAGCCTTGGAGCCATTTCAGCCAACACCAAGCAAAGCAAGGATGAGCTGTCCCCACCAAGGGCTGCCCAAATTACTGGTAAATGAGAAAAAAGAAATGTCACCGTTTTAAGCCATCACATTGTGAGCTTATTTGTTACGCAGCAAGAAGCAAATGGGACATGCACGTACACAGTGGAACATGGAAAGGGGGCAGTTGGACATAGTGCTTAAGAGCATTCTGGGGGTGTCTGGGTGGCTCAGTCGGTTAAGTATCCAACTCTTGATTTCAGCGCGGGTCATGATCTCGATCGAGCCCTGTCAGCACAGCCTGTTTGGGATTCTCTCCCTCTCTCTCTGACCACCCCCTTTCTCAAAATAAGTAAATAAGTATTTTTAAGAGTTTGTATTCTGGAATCAGACAGTTGACCCTCAAAATTTAGTTCTGTTATTTGCTTGCTGGGTAAGTTTCATAACACCTTGAGACTGTTTTGCCCCCTGTAACATGGTTGATAAAAAACATATTCATTTTTTAAAAATGTTTATTTATTTATTTATTTTGAGAGAGAGAGAGAGAGCATGCACGAGGGAGAGGGGAGGGGCAGAGAGAGAGAGAGAATCCCAAGCAGGCCCTAAGCTAACAGTGTGGAGCCAGACACTGTTCCCATGAACCGTGAGATCATGACCTGAGCTGAAATCAAGAGTCAATGCTCAACCAATTCAGCCACTCAGCCTCCCCAAACATATTAATTTTATGGGTGGCTTAAAAAAAAAACCCAGAAACTAATTTTCTTACAGTTCTGGAAGCTAGGAGTCCAAGATCAGAGGGTGTTAGTTGGGTTGGTTTCTTCTAAGACCTCTTTCCTCTGTAGATGGCTGCCTTCTCTCTGTGTCCTCACATGGTCGTTCCTCTGTGAGCATGCCTGTCTGTGTCTACATTTCCTCTTCTTATAAGGACACCCGTTGTATTGGGTTAGGGCTCACCCCAAAGACCTCATTTTAACTTAATTACTTCTTTCAAGGCCCTCTCTCCAAATGTAGTCACATTCTGATGCACTGGGGGGGGTTAGGGCTTCAACATAGGACGTTTTTGAGTGGGGATATAATTCAACACATAATAGTTGTTACAAGGATAAAATGAGGTGACTAAATACAAACAAATGGGTTCGTGATGGACACGATAGTAAGTGCTTAATAAATAATGGCCATTCCTATTATATATATGACATCAACACGATTATACCGGATTCATGCAAAAGAAACATGCAGACCGTCATGTCTGCCCCAGGGGAAATCGTATGTCTCCCTCACTTGGATGATAAGAGAAGACAGCTCCTACTAAGCACAGTTTGTCTCTCAGACCCCCAGCCTGGCCCCTCCAGCCTCGTGATGGGGGCACGACAGGGGCTGAGGAGGTTCCCCGGCAGGGAGCAGCATCAGTATTGCCTGACCCTGCAGAGATAGCTACTTCCTTTGGCAACCCTTTGGGAGAGGGGCTCCCTGCTTGAGCCTGGGAGAAGGTTCCAGAGGGATCCCAGGTCAGGAAAGGCTGGGATGGTATAAAAACCAGGAGTCACAGTCTATCTGAAATTGATTGGGTGCTCCAGAGCTGACCCTCAGAGTTGTTCCCACTGGAGGCAATTTGGAAAAGGTATTTTAGAGAGAAAGTCCCGATTCAGAAAACCTTTCTGCCAAGTCCTTTGTTTTCCTAATGTTGCCGCGGTGTCTGGAGCTGAATTTTAAAAATGGCATTTTCCTGGAAAGGATTTTTTGGTCTTTTTTGGAAATGTCTCATGTAAAACAAGATCACCAGTGGGCTGCTGGGTCTGGTCTCTCAGGAGCAAGTTTGGGAAACGGGGGCGGGAGAAGGGCAGACAGGGTGGGAAAAAGAACAAGAAAACAGAGAGAGGGCAAGCAGGACGTGACAAAGGGGCCGATACTCCTGTGTTAGGAATGGGTCCAGGGCTCGGGATTTATTCCAGCGGGTCAGACATCATGGTGGGGAAGAAGGAGCGAAGGGGGCGCCCTGCAGGCAGGGCTGTGGGAACGTCCCCTGAGAGTCTGTAGGCACCACACACTCACAGTCTCCATTCATCACAGAAATGGGCCCGTCCCTGGGCCTGCCATTTTCTGGTCTTGCATGAGTGGTGGGGCAAGAGATACAGCAGGCTCTGACTGGGGCTGAGACCATGTGTCCTCCATTAGATTTGATTTTCTTCCTGAAGAGAGGGACTCCACGTAGCATTCATTCGAGTGGCTCTGTCTTACTCTATTCTGGCTGCTATCGCGAAGTACCATGAACAGGGGGGCTTAGAAACAACAGATAGGTATTTCTCACAGTTTCAGAGCTGGGAGTCCAAGATCAAGGTGCTGGAGGGTTTGGTGCCCGGTGAGGGCCCATTTCCTGTCTCATAGGTGGCTGTCTTCTGTGGAAGGGGCAAGGGGGCCCTCTGAGATCTCTTTTACAAGGGCACTAACCCATTCGTGAGGTTTCCACCCTCATGACCTGATCACCCTCAGAGTCCCCACCTCTGAATATCATCACACCTGGGGACCTCATCCCCTTCCTTCTGTGTGTCCCAGAACGTAGTGTGCGGGAGAGGTTTGCTTTATGGAACTGACCGACCCAGTGACCTACTCACTGTCTTGCTTTTTCACCCTTGTCAGCAGCACAGACAAGATGTGCTGACTGGAAGGCCCTGCCCTGGGCAGGCCAGCCGCCGCCTTCCTCCAGGCCCAGGGCCAGGGCAATTACTGTGGCCAAGTGGAATTTCTGTGGCAGGAAGACTCTTGGAAGCTCTTTGCTGGAGCTGGCTTCCATTCTCTGGGCTTCTATGTTACTCTTCTGTCCATTCCTCACCCGCCCTTGCCTCTCAGTGCCAGCCTCAAGTCTCCTGGGTTGGGGTGACCCTGGGCCTCAGAGTGCAGTTTGGGCAAAGAGCAGAGAAATGGGTATGTAAGAATCACTGAATCTTAGCTTTGGAAACCACTCTAGAGGTTATTTGATCCATTGTCTTATCTAGATCATTCATTCGTTTAGTAGACCTCTACTGGTGCCTGTTCTCTGCCAAGCTTTGCTGTAGTCATTGGGTATATAGCAGTGAACAAAACAGACACGGTTTCTACCCTTATGAGGCAACTGACGCTGGCAAATTCCACCAATAGCTTCGTTCACTGTCATGCAGATTCTGCCAAACCTCCATGTTTTTGGAGCTCTCCCTCCCAAGGCAGCCCATTTCAATTTTGGACATCTCTGAAAATAAAAAAAAAAAAAAACTGCTGTGTAGGTTGAGTCAATGTCCTTCCTTTCTGTAACTTTCACTCATTTGTCTCAGCCTGTTTTTGGATAAAATGTCTCACTATGACGGTGGATTTGGCAACTCTTTCTTTCTCCCCTCCTTCCTTCTTCCCTCCCTCCCTCCCTCTCTTCTTTCCCCTCCCCCCACCCCCTCCCCTTCCTTCGTTGGTTCCTTCATTCCTTCCTTCCATTTTTAGGCTATGTTGTTAGGTATATCCAAGTTTAAAACTGTTGTATTTTCCTGGAGAATTCCTCCTTTTTTTTTTTTTTTTTTTTTTTTTTAAGTTTATTTAAGAGAGAGAGGGAAAGAAAGAGAGAGAACAAGAGGGGGAGGGACAGAGAAAGAGGGAGGCAAGGGATCTGTGCCAACAGCAGAGAGCCTGACGTGGGGCTCCAACTCACGAATTGCAAGATCATGACCTGACCTGAAGTCCAATGTTTAACCGACTAAGCCACCCAAACACCCCAGAACTTTCCTTTCTTATTTTGTGATCATCTCCTTTATGTTTTCTGACTTTAATATTGCTCCATCACTCATTCTTTTGGAGAATGATTCCTAGGTGGATTTTTTCTCCCAATCTCATTGCTTTCAATCTTTCTGTGTTCTAGAAGAAACACAGAAAAAGCAAAAAGCTGTGTGTCTACCAGAAAAAGCAAAAAGCTGAATTTCATATTTAATCTTAGCATTTCTATATCTTAATCAGTGGTTTGAATCCTTTTCACTTATGTTCATTATTGGAATCCACTTATTACTGGTATTATATATTGATATATAATCAATTAGTTTCTTTGTCTATTTAAGTTAAAAGATAAGCTGAAGCATATTAACAATTTTATGAATTTATTTGAGCAAAACCTATACAAGCCAGGCAGCATCCAACCTAGCACAGACGAAGGAGCTCTGAGGAACTGTAGTCAGAGGGAATGGGGATAAGGAAGTTATACTAGGCAAGAAAGTGGGTTGGTTACTTATTGCCAAGTTACTTTCTTTTAGTCGATGGCAGGGATCTATCAGGCAGATTACTTAATTAGTGCTGATCAGATGATTCCTCATTGAGCAGTTTAAGATTCTGTTTCTGGAAGAGCTGAAACTGTAATTGAGTCTTGGTTTGGTGATGTGGGGCTTGGCATAAGCATCTCCATTTTGGGCCTGTTGTCCTGTTTTTAACACTTCTTTTCTGCCTTCGATTATATTGACTGAGTTTTCTTACTTTCCCTTTTCCTCTTTTGCTGTTTTAAAAGTTATATACATTCAGATTCTTTTCTTTTAGTGGTTATCCTTAAACTTTTAACATGTGTGTAATTTAGGATTGCATTTGGCTGCTGTGATATGGGACTTATAATAAGAAGTATATATTTGGTTTTTGTCCCCATTTTTGGCACAGAGCTCCTAAAACCCATGGACTTTCCTAAGTAATGAGAGCGGGAAACGGTCTTTTGTTATGTTAATGAGGCGATATGGATAATTTTCTAAGATCCCTTTCTTTTTTTTTTTTTAATTTTTTTTTTCAACGTTTTTTATTTATTTTTGGGACAGAGAGAGACAGAGCATGAACGGGGGAGGGGCAGAGAGAGAGGGAGACACAGAATCTGAAACAGGCTCCAGGCTCCGAGCCATCAGCCCAGAGCCTGACGTGGGGCTCTGGGCTCACAGACCGGGAGATCGTGACCTGCCTGAAGTCAGGCGCTTAACCGACTGCGCCACCCAGGCGCCCCTAAGATCCCTTTCTTGATTGAGTTTCTCTTCCCTTTTGTCTAATACGTGGTTTACTCAATCCTTCCTTACCTTTTATTTCTAGAAGTTCTAGAAGTTTTTGTTTCTAGTCCTTTTTTTAAAAACAGTGTTTAATGTTCCTTATAGTTTCTAGTCATTCTTTTATTTAACATTTTAAACATGTTATGGTTTCTTTCCAATTGTTATTTTATCTTTAAAAATTTTTTAATGTTTTTTTATTTGAGAGAGAGAGAGAGAGAGAGAGAGAGAGAGAACGAGTGGGGGAGGGGCAGAGAGAGGAAGACACAGAATTTGAAGCAGGCTCCAGGCTGAGCTGTCAGCAGAGAGCTCAACACAGGGCTCAAGCTATGAGATCATGACCTGAGCTGAAGTCAGATGCTTAACTGACTGAGCCACCCAAACACCCCTGTTCTTTTCTTTTAAATTCTTGAGGTGATAATCCAGTCTTCCTTATGGTGGTTTATAATTTTTGGTTGTGAGTACATCTTTAGCTGTTGTTTTCCCTTTGGAATAAGGAGGAGTCTCTGCAGAGTTTTCCATTGTTCTACTCCAGGGAGCAGTCCAGGACCAATTTCTTTTATAAACTTTTTGGTTTGCAATTCACATACCAAATTTTATGTGCCAACTTGGCTAGGCCATAGTACCCAGTTTTTCCTCAAATAGCAGTCTAAATGTTGCGGTGATTTTTAAGTGAGATTAACATTAAAATAAAGTAGACTTTGAGTTAAGCAGATTACTCTCCATAATGTGAGTGGGCCTCGCCCAATCAGTTGAAGGACTTAAGAGAAAAAACAAACAAACAAACAAACAAAAACTGAAGTCCTCTGAGGAAGAAGAAATTCTGCTTCCAGACTGCCTTAGCCTCAACCTGCTCTGTAAACATTTCCCTGGGCCTCTAGCCTGTTGGCCTGCCCTGCAAATTTCAGATTTGCACATCCTTACAGTTCCCTGAGCTTATTCCTTAAAATAAACCAATCTCTCTGGATATACACATCCTATTATTTTTGTTTCTCTGGAGAACCTTGACTAATCTACCAATAAAGAGTATCAATTTAGAGAACACGCTTGTGTTTGGTGCTGATTTGAAGATTTGTTTCTTGGGGGTAATTTTGTTTCTCTACTTGCAACTCTGGAAAGAGGCACACATCACTGGGGTTTCTCTGGGCCTGGCAGTAATGCTTCAAGGAAGCAACTATCCTCCTGGGGCTCTACTTCATTCTTCTAGATTCTCAAAACCTAGAAGATTTTGTTCTTTTGTGTACGCTAAAACCCCAACCTCTAGCCATACGGGGCCTATATTTGGGCCAATATCTTCTGGACCACTGAGGCATCAGCTGAAGCTTGCCACTCTGACTGTAAGTTCCTCCTTCCCCTCCTTTCTCCCCCTCTCTCCTCCCCTCCCCTCCCCTCCTCTCCCTTGCTTCCCCCCTCCCCTCCCCCTCCTCCCCTCCCCCCTCTTCCCCTCCCCTCCCCTCCCCTCCCCTCCCCTCCCCTCCCCTTCCCTTCCCTTCCCTTCCCTTCCCTTCCCTTCCCTTCCCTTCCCTTCCCTTCCCTTCCCTTCCCTTCCCTTCCCTTCCCTTCCCTTCCCTTCCTCTATTTGTCTTTTTGCCTTTCCTGGTACCTAGAGATTTTACTTTATATTTATGAGCTTAGCTATATTTATAAATTTTTTTTGCTATATTTTACTAGTATTTTTATGGATTGGTAGAGGAATCAGAAGTTCACATTAGCTCGTTCTGAAATGCCCTTCAGTTTGCCTAAGCTCTTATGCCCCTTCCTAAGTCTTCTCTGCCCTCTTGTCCCTCACATGATGAGTGTCTTATCTTCATTGCTTTTCTTTTGTGCTGTTCCAGTTTGTTCATGCCCTTCTGAAAGAGTAGGACTCCTGACAGAGCTGGGTTCCTCAGGTGTGGCCAGACCAAGAGGTCAGAGGCCATTGTCATTCCACAGTGTGGACACCACACTCCTCTCCATGAGATCTAAGACCTCAGCATCAATTTGGGCTAAAACACCCCGGTGTTGGCAAAAAGCAAGCTTATAGAAACCTGCAGGGACTGGAAAAAGAATAAGAACAGTCACAAGAGGCTGGGAGGGTGTCAAAGAGTCAAATAGGCTTTGAGGGAGTTAAAACAAATGAGATGTGGCCCTGCCTGTGAAAGCCTGGGGAGACATTCCACAGCCCTGTCTCAGGATCAGTGACGTAATGGCAAAAAAACTTCTGGAGACTGCCTCAGTGTTTTCTTAATTTATTTAGGTTATTATTTGCCTTTGGTCTACTTTTTTTTTTTTTTTTGTCAGGTCTAGATTTTCTCTTTTAGGCTGTTGTATAAGCACCTTAAATCTCTAGTTGGAAACCTTACTGTGTTCTGTTTGGTGTGCTTTGTTCTGATAAGCTTGGATTTTTATAACCCCCAGGTCTTTTGTAGAAAGGCTGGGGAGCAGGGACCTGTATTCAGACGGAGATAGTTGCTATGGGTTATTCGTTTAGTGTAGATCAGGAATTGTACCAGTTATCACCTCAAAAGGGGGCTGGGGAGGACAGATGGTTGTGGGAGGTAGGGAGGGAAAGACTGAGGGTGGGGAGAGAGAGAGAGAGAGAGAGATTGATCAGGTAGAAAGGAACCTGCCATGTGATTTTTCCAAGTCCCTTAACCTCTCTGGGTCTCCATTTCTTTATCTGTAAACATGAGGCATTGATTTTGACTCCCCTGCCTTAAATGATTTGAGCTTTGATTTCTCTGGTAGAGAAAAGACAGCATGAGGGCCATGCTCCTGGGAAGAGAAAATACTGTGTATCTTTCTTATCATGGAGCTCAACATCTCAGAAGAGCAGTTTTAATTCCTGAAATAATAATTATAGTGAACTTCTATGTGATACTCATGATGGGCCTGACTGTTCTAATCTCTCATTTAATCCTCACGGCTTCCCTAGAGGCTAGCTACAGCTATTACCTTCATGTTGGAGGTAAGAAAACTGACACAGAGAAGTCAGATGATTTGTCCAAGTTCCCACAACCAGAATATGCCCGAGTCGGGACTCCAACATTAGCTATTCGGCTGCAGTTGGTGCTGGTAACCCATAAGCTTAGCAGCCAAGAGGCAGGGAGCTTGGAGAGTTCTGAAAAAGCCATGAAGATGCTTTGAAAACCCTTGGAAAAAAAAGAGAATAAAGAAGAGAGAGCAAGGAATGGGGGATTTGACTTAGTCTTGCTTGCAGGGCTTCCCAAGAAGGTATCTATTGGGTGAAATCTGGGGGATGAGAGGGTAGGGCCTGGCAGGCAGAGGGATCAGAATGTGCTGAGGGAACACAGTGCCGTCAAGAACGGGAAGTTTGTTTGTGTGGCTGGAGTTAAGGGAGTGGGTGGGAATGGGGCAAAATATGGAGAGGGAGGTGGGCAGGGCCCAGCCCATGCAGGGCTCTCTGTGTCTCTGTCTCAGCATTCCTCAGCCTCAGCACTATTGACATTTGGGGCTGGAGAAGCCTTTACCAGCAGTCCCATCCTGTGTTTCGTAAGATGTTTAGCAGCGTCTCTGGCTTCTACCCACTAGATGCCAGTAGGACCCACCCATCCCCCAAAGTTTTGATAACCATAAATGTCTTCATACACTGTTGAATGTCCCCTGGGGGGGGCAAAATTGCCCCCAGTTGAAAACCACTGAGCTAGATATTTCACTTAAAAAAAAAAAAAAACCCAACAACTTTATTTATTTATTTCGAGAGAGAAAGAGAGCAAGCATGCAAATGTTTGGTTGGGGGGGGGGGGTGGGGACCAAAGAGAGAGGGAGAGAGAGAACCCCAAGCAGGCTCTGCACTAAGAGTGCAGACATGGGGCTCGGACTCACGAACCATGAGATCATGACCTGAGCTGAAATCAAGAGTCAGACGCTTAACTGACTGAGCCACCCAGGGGCCCCAATATTTCACTTTTTAATATCTGTCCTTCTTCATTGTCTACAAGATGGACCCTGAGTCATGGGGTCTCTTTCTAGATGTGAACATTGACTTGGGTCTCCTCTGGCATCATCGCCAGGCCTGACCAGGTAGGTTCAGTCTTCTGGAGACCTTCCTTGGAAACTGTCATGTCCAAGTAAAGACACCACCATCAGAGTGGACGATGCTTAAATTAGTGCCCTGAATTAGAAAACGAAGACTGGAGAACCACATCAGTTTCAGAGCAAAAACAGAGGGGCTCTTCACAAGCAGGTCCTCTAAAGTTTCAGTACAACACGATACTTTGCTCCCATGGCTAGTTCTTTTTCTCCCAAAGCCAACATAATCGTGGGGAGCTTAACAAAGCGGGCCTTTTACAAAGAAAATTACCTTAAATCAAAAAGAATAGAAACAAGATACTTGGCATTAATGGTAATAATAACCAGATTCCTGTGAAAGGCTAAAATATTGCTACTTTAGTCCCTATTGTTGTGGGAATTTGTACTTTTCAAAGCCGATATCAAGCCCTCCTGGAACTTTTGGTCAAGTGTTTTCTGCTGCTACCAAGTAACCCAGGGAAAAGGAGAAAGAGTTGTTTTGTCTAGCACATTTCTTCCATCACCAGAAAATGAAGCTGTAGGCAGTCTGTTTTTTTTTTTTTTTCTTTGTCTTTCTTTATTTCTTTTTAATGGTTTGGAGATGCTGCAAATACTACAGTCTGGTCTCCTGAGGTATCCCTGAGGTATGACCCTTATCAAGGAGCTATCTTGACCCCTTTGTCTTTTTGTTATAGGAATTCCCTGGTTTTCCTTGCCCTCACCTTGCGGGATTTTCAAAGGCGGACAAAATTTAACTCAAAAATCGTAATGCCAGAAAGATAATCTGCCAAGAAAACTGTGCATTAGCCTTTTTCACATGTCCCTAATTCTCTGAACTTCTGCCTTACTTCTTCCAGGGGTCCTGAGTCCTGGCTCGGAGGCCACGTCCTCCGAGGGGACTCAGCTCAGAACAGTACCTCCTCTCTTAGCCTGGAGGTCATTCAGGCCAAATTGTAGTCTGGGCAAGGAGCCAGATCTGTTTCCCCAGGTCATAACTAACTTGTAATTATCCCACTCTCCTGCTAAATTACTATCCCTGTTTCACGGTGTAAAAAGTAGACAGAGTGGTCAACTCAAAATTAGAGTTGGGCTTTAAGCAAAAAGCCTAAAAGTGTCAACGTTAGAACAATAGTGAATGTTGAATGGTTACTATTAAGTCAGCCTATATCAGACACTCTGTATACATTATCTCATTTGATTATTACGTCACCTCTTCAAGATAAGTACTAATATTACCCTTCTTTTACAGATGAGAAACCAGGTTTAGAAAAATAAGTTATCTGCTCAAGGTTACACAGCTTCTAAATGGTGGAATCAGGGCATTCAGATCCCAAGCGTTACTTGTACTCTACTCTTTGTGGCCTCTCTTGACACTTTTGGAGATTTTATGAAGAAAGTTGGAGGGGATTGTTGGTGTTCCCAGGGAACCCCACCTTCGGAACACACGAAAGCTTTGAGAGGCCAAATCTCAATTACTTCTGAAAAAGTTGCTGTCATCATAGTTTTTTTGGGTGTGCTTGGCTGAGCATGTTCTCTGCTTCACATTTAAAATAAAATGTACTGACCTTCAAGGAAAGCTTTATGGTTATAAATTTTAGTTTCATTGATCGAGTTCATCACCATCTTTATGGTTATGATTTGTAAAGATGATGTGGATCCTTATCTCTTGCCATCATGATAGACTGAGGTGATTTCTCAGGGATTTTGGTTTCCTTATTCGTAAATGAGGCGTTTGAGTAACATGATCTCTAGAATCTTTTTCGACTTTATGCCCGGTGTGTACACACACATGCATCTAGAAACCCACTTAAAGACCTGGACGACCTTAGTGAGGTACCAGTCACTTCCCACTGGTTCCTACAATGTAGAATCTGGTCCAGGTGGTCAATCACCTTACCTGAGGATTTGCAACCCCAGTCACCTAAGCCCAGGAGAATGCTGTTTACACACAGTTTCCACCCCTCACTGTCCCAGATCTATCAACAGTGAAGGGTATAAACCAAACTAGCTGGTGTGCTGTAGAGAGTTCCTGCTCTCCCTGGAAGGAGCATTTAAGCCAGTCTTCCCACTCTGCTGGCAGAAGATGGACTGAATAGTCTCTGTCTTCCATAGACCAGAGCTGAAGAGGGCTGTAGGCAAACCTGACAGTGAACTTACCTTTCCAGTACGTGAGTTTTCTGGGGACAAACTTGGAAAAGGCCCAAAGGATGAGGCCCACGAAACCCAGAGTGAGGGGAAGCGGGGTGGCAGATTTATCCTGGTTGATCCTGGGGGCCTCGGGGGAAGCTCTGTCTCAGAAAGGTGCCTCCTCACAAGGCCTGTCAGAACTGATCTCACACACAGGTAAAGAAGGATCCAGGGGAGGAAGGATGAGCTTAACGGGGCATGTTCATAGTGCAAGAGAAAACTTTGCCACGGTGGAGGAGAGAGATCAGGGGGTTGTGGGAAGTCAAGTCAGTTATTGTCCAAACAATACTGACACATAAGAGGTAAGGAGAAAGAAAAGTAGTAGAATGATCTAATATTGAACAGATCAAAATCATGGCATCCCAACGGGAGGCAAACTTTGATAGATTCATAAAGATTAAAGAGTGCTTACTTACTGTGCTGTGCAGAGGAGAGGATAGTTAGCAAATACAGCTTGTGGGCTACATATGGCCGGTGACCTTTTCTGTGAATACAGTTTATTGGAACATACATCCATTCATTTATGTATTAACTATGGCTGTGTTCGTGTTACAGTGGCAGACTTGAGTAGTTGTGACAGAGTTCATATGGTGTACAAAGCTTGACATATTTACTGTGTCTCCTTTACAGACAAAGTTTGCTAACCCCCGATGTAGAGGAAAGAACACATCGTTCTAAGCTTTGGAACAAACAACTTTGTATCCACACTAGTTTTTATAATCTCCCTTTCAAAGTTTTAATTTCTCA
This sequence comes from Panthera tigris, assembly GCF_018350195.1. Lineage (NCBI taxonomy): Eukaryota > Metazoa > Chordata > Mammalia > Carnivora > Felidae > Panthera > Panthera tigris. The sequence goes on from NC_056662.1 coordinate 105,229,740, forward strand.
TCCACGAAATGGGAGACCGTATTACCCGTGCCAACTGACCACTTAAGTCACTAATTATGCTAATTTATGACGCTGAATAAAACGATGAATGTGTAAATGCACGTTAAGCTGTAAAAAGTTATACAGATGCTCAATGTCGCCAGGGCTATTTTCAAAGTATTCGGCAAAAGAGAGAAGGCAAAGGAAGTTGGGTTTTCCTCCAGAGAGGTAAAGAGGAAATAAATAATAATGATTTTCAAGGGCACATTAGCCTTTTTATCTGTGTCAGTTAATATATAGTTTTGAGGTGAGGTAAGCTGGGTTATTAAAATTAAAGAGAAAGAACTAACAGCCACAGTCACCTTGAGGATGGACGAAAGAAATTTGTTAGGTGTGAGGTACCACCAGGTATTGTGGCAGTTAGAGGGGATGCAGGCCCTGGTCTGAGGGAACGCCCACCTAGGGGCTGTGGAGTAGGACTGGGGGAGGGCAAGAATGGGAAGACAAATTCAGGAAGCACTGCTTGGCATAGATTTATAACAATTAGGCCTTGTTTATCTGGAATTCAAATCAAGCTGGGCATTTTAATTTTTTTAATGTTTATTTCATTTTTTTGAGAGAGAGAGAGAGCGTGCGAGCAGGGGAGGAGCAGAGAGAGAGGGAGACACAGAATCCGAAGCAGGCTCCAGGCTCTGAGCTGTCAGCCCAGAGCCCGACGCAGGGCTCGAACTCACAGACCCATGAGATCAGGATCTGAGCTGAAGTCCAGAAGCTTAACCAGCCAAGCCACCCAGGAGCCCTGAGCTGGGCATTTTACATTTCTACTTGCTAAACCTGGCAACTGTCCCCCACCCTGTGTGTTTTGGGTGGGGGGAGGGGGTGTGTGGCCAATCACAGGATTCCCCACCCCCTCACAATCTTTTGTAGATTCTAGGTCCTGAAACTCTGAATGTTAAGCAAAGTTAAGTAAGGATGGAAGGGAGTTGGAGCTGATTACCTGATGACGGTCTTCTAGAAAGACCTCAGAGCTGCCCTGTTCTGCCCTTTCCTAGGCCTGTGGTTCAACCCCATCTTTAATTCTGTGAACTATGCCTTTAATTACCAATCTAGCCCTTTCTGTTCCTTAAACCTGTAAGAGTTTGTTTCCTGTCAAAGAAGCCTAATCCATATGTATTATAGATAATAATAATAAATAAAATTACATATATTCTATATACATATGTGTGTGTGTGTAAATATGTATGCATGTGAATATGTATGTATGTAAATTTGTATATATATACATATAATTTACCCCACCCAAAACAGTATCTAACAAGACATTGTGGGGATGGGGGTGGCTGGTAAAGGTGTAGCCAGAATGAGAAAATTAACCAGGGAAATCTTTTTGAATGAGGATCTGGATATAGGCAGAGGGGGGGTGGGGAGAGGAATCTGGACCCAGAATCTGGCAAATGTTTCCATTCACTGAATCAGAAAGCAACAGTGAGCTAGCTACTAAGGGCTCTTGAGTAGAGGAGGGGCGTGATAAAAATTTGATTTTAAAAGTTGTTTCTAAAGCTGTTTTTTTACTGTTTTGGCGGGGTGGGGGTGGGGGTGCAAGTGGCCACAGGGAATCTGGCTGGGGGGGCTGTTCTCAGGGTCCACAGGATAGGCAGCCGGGGTGGCGCAGTGAAGAGTGGGAATCCCCTCCGAGCCGACGGTTGGATGTTAGTGACTTTCTGGTCGAGGGGAACATCCACACGGGGCGGGACGCGCTCCAGTTGTGTCCTGAAGGGCAGTAACTCAGCCTGGGGGGCTGCAGTGCGGTGGGAAAGGAACAGCTCTTGAGGCGGGAGGCCCATTATCCCAGCTGGCTCGGAGTCTCCACCCCGGGGAGGGATGTGGTGAGAGTGGAGGCCATCCAGCAGAAAGTGACAGGGATGATTAAAGGGATGGAAAATCGGGCCCATGAAGAAAGGTTAAAGGGATTGCCGCTCTTTAGCCTGGAGAAGAGAGGCGGGACGGAATAGCTGCCTTCAAGTCCATGCACGGTTATTAATAGACGCGTGCTAGGCAGCTGCCCAGCGCGCATCCGCATCCGGGAGGACAGCACCGCTGCAGCCAGCCTGGCACCTCCGCCGGGGAGGGAGAGGGAGAGCGAGAGCGAGAGAGAGGCAGGCTCCCGAAGGAGGAAGAGGCATAATTATAAAGGCTCTTTTGTGGTCTCTCAAGTGCCCTCTCCCCTCCCCTTTGTTTTTGGCATCTGTCATTATGCTGTGCAAACCACAGCCAGGCCTGTGATGGCACCAATATCTGCTTTCCTGCCCACTCGGAAGGTAATGTGGCTATAAAATTGACGAGTTAGAGAAATAGGGTACAAAGGGTGGACTGTGTCTAGCTCTGTGGAGTGCTCTGACGGGTCTCCCAATCCAACCTGGATAAATCATCCTGCCTCCGTTCCTCCCACCACGTCGGCCTGGTCTATTCCATCTGGGCTCCTCTGACGGACTCCCCAGGAGTTCACATTTGCTCTGCCTCCCTGTCTAATTCGTCACTTTGGCAACTTGAGAGGTCTTCTATTTCTTCCCAGGTCAAATATGTTTCATTTCACTTTTTTTTTTTTTTTTTATAAATGGTTCCTAATGTGAACCCCTTCTCAGCAGGCCAGCCTCTTGCTCTCTTGGCTAGGCTACCATGCATGTCACACAGCCAGGCCAGCATGCCACAGTCTCACCAGAGGAGGCCAAGAGGGCCCCTTGGCCTCAGCCATGTCAGATCCCCGTTAGGGTGACCCAGGGCCTAGGCGTGCGGTGACTGTATTTTCCTGACGGACGTGTAAGGGATATAGTTATGGAGGGAAGGTCAGTTATGAACCACATATTGGGACACTTCAGAATTGGAGCTGAGTGAGGGGTGGGTAGGAGGATGGGAGGAGACATGGGGAATAAACACGAGCCAGAATTTATCACAAAAGTGATGGAGTCTGGCCTTTGAAAAGCCCAGAGCCAACATTTATTTGGTTAGGGTTCACTGTGTTCTGAAGGAAGAATGTCAGTGACTTTCACTCAGTGACTTTGCTCATCTGTGAAATGGGCATGATCACGATAGCTACTTTCTAAGGCTATTGCGAATATTGAATAACACAGTGCACATCGAGGGATCAGCGTACTTGGCACAGACACTCAATACACATTAGCCACCATTATAATAATTTATTCCCAATATGATCTGCTGAATGATATTGATGGAGCAAAGGAAAGGCTGTGAACAGGAAGCACTGGTCAGGTGTGATCATGCTTCATTTTAATGCCACTCTTTTCCCAGCACCAGTCCCCTGCAGGTCGGTGACATTGGCCAGCTCCGGAGGGATCAGCTGCCCACCGTTCATTTAACCTTTGTTTGTCCTCATCTCTCTTTGTCATTATTTTTCCACTTCTCATCCTTCTCATAAGAAAGGGTAAAGCATAGGAATCTTTGGTTCTGCAAAGAGGCGGGCCCTGTCTCTTGCTCGATTCCATTGGAAAAATCAGAACAATTCCTATTATTTTCGGTTCCCAGACCCTGAATGTGTCCGGCTTCAGGTTCACTTCCTACATGTCTCTCGTCGCCGGATCTGCAAGTAATTTAACCTTGTTTTCATAGAGCGCAAAGACGTTCCGCTTGTTTACACTGGAGACAAATTTTCCTCAATTGACGCAATCCTATTGATTAAATAATGACTTTCTTCCTCATTTAAAGGTAATTTCGGTTGGTATCATGACATGGAGGAGGAAAGTGAATGCCTTTTCTGTCCTGCTGTGTGAATGGCAGCCTGTGAGGGCCAAATCTGCCGCTCCGGGAAGCGCCTTCTCATTTTTCTCACCTGTTCTGGAACCTGGATGGGCAGCTGATGCCAGGACCCTGTGATGAGGTTGGCTGAACATGGGCAAATCTTGATTAGGGTCATTAAGGAGTTATATTAGCTTGGGAACGAATGTCAAGCCTGGGCTGGGTAGACGCGCCTTTGTTTTAAAAATGGATTTGAGGGGGATTCTGGGGTGGACAAAATGGGTGATGAGGTTCAAAAGGTACAGACTTCCTGTTATAAAATAAATAAATCCTGCGATGCAATGTACAGCATGGTGACTAATGCTGTTTAACTGCTATAACAGCAGTTATAATACTGTTAATAATACTGTATCGCATGTTTGAAATTTGCTAAGAGAGTAAATCCTCAAAGTTCTCACAATAAAAAAAAAATTGTAACTACATAGAGTGATGGATGTTAACCTGACTTATTGCGATGGTCATTTCACAATACATACAAATTTCAAATCATTATGTTGTACACCTGAAACTATATAATGTCATATAGCAATTATATTTCAATTAAAAAAATAAAAAGATTTAAAAATGGATTTGATTTGCTTTTAAGATTATTAACATCCAATAAACTAGGACCTACACATGAACTGTTTTTCAAGGTTGCATCATATGACAGTCAGGACGTGTCGTCTGAGCCAAGAATAAATAAAGTCAAAGGGAAAGGAAGCACACACATCAGGAACAAGGGCAGAGAACAGCATATGCAGGAAAGGCACCGGGATTGGCGTGGGGGTGGTCAAAGAAAATTGATTGCGCTAGGCTAAGTCCCTGAATTTCATTTGGGCTCGGATTCTTATTTACAAAACAGGGGCAATTGGATCAGAGAATTTCTAATGCACTTTCTCCATTCAATGTTCTCTGATATATGGAAATACGGAGACTTTGTTGTTATTTTGCTTCTATTCCAAGCCCTTTCACTGTATGTTCCAATAAGAGTAAGTCCAGAGGATGACATTTGGGAGGATGGGTGGGACCTCTCTCCCATTGTCTCTGTGTGAGGTCAGGACAATGTCTTCTGTGTTGACAATGCTCCATACCATCATATATGTTCCATAGGGGAATGTATATTATGCAGCGATTTAAAAAATAATGTAGAAAACCTTTGGAATCATTTGGGAATGTATTACCAAAGGTAAGTGGGAGCTCGAAGGTAATAAGAGAAAAAGATAGCTGACATTTTTTTAGGTATTTACTATTGCAGGCATTTCCAGGGGTTCCTTCATTTTCTCTTTACTAGGGATTGATAGACGTTTTCTGTAAGAACCAGAGAGTAAATATTTTAGGCTTATGGGCTATCACCTCTCCTTTGAAACGATTCAACTTTGCTGTTATAGCAGAAAAGCAACCATAGGCAACATGTAAACAAATGTTTGTGGCTATGTTCCAATAAAACTTTATTTGTGGACCCCGAAATGTGAACCTCATGTAATTTTCACGTATCACAAAATATTCTTCTTTTGATTTTTTCCCAACCATTTAAAATGTAAAAACCATTCTTAGCTCGTAGGCCTTCACAAAAACAGGCAGTGAGTCAGATTTGGCCTATGGGCCATACTTTACTGATCTCTGTTCTTTACTACAATGCTTTAAGGGAGGGGGAGGACTATTTTACAGATGAGAAAAAGTCTTAAAGAGGTTAGCTAACTTGTCCAAGTTTACCAGTTACAAGCAGTTGAGCCCGAATATAACCCAAAAGGCCAGATTCCAGAGCTTGAACTTTAACACTTAACACTTCCAGAAGGAATAATTGGAGTGGTGGGATATGTGGTACTTTGGTGTCTCTAACTCTGATTTAACATGGTCACAAAATTGTCTTTTTAATTATTATTTTTTTTCATGGTGGTTTAGATTCAAAACATTAGAGCAAGGCTGGTCTCTCACAAGGCCGGGAGATAACCTGGCTGGCTTAGGAGTCATGTGGGAAAACAGCTCAAAAGAGGACTGAGCAGGTAGGGGAGGGAGATGCAGAAAACAAAGAGGAGATTCTGGGAGCATCAGGACCGAGGGGGAGGCCTGGCCATCCTCGTCCAGGATGTTTGCCCTGGGCGTCAGCTCAGCATCTCCTTGGGATGGACAGAGTGGAGGCTAGGAGGGAAGAGAGAGCCTGCTTCACCTCCAACACCTCCCATTCCTGTTCCTGAATAGGATGCATGTTGAGCCTTCTCTAAGGCTTCCTGTACACGGACCTCATCTCAAAGCCAAACTGTCACCTGTTGGGGGAGGCCTGTGGCTTCTCCTGTCTTTCCCAGGAAAAGGCACATGGGAATGCCAGGTGAGGGAGGTCTTCCAAGTCCAGAACGGACTGTTTCAGGAAGTCATGAGTGGCCTGCTCCCAGAAGTGTTTGGGGGTGCTTGCTCTCAGTGGACACTGGCATAGAGGGCCTCCTGGGGTGGGAGGTGAGAGTGCAAGAGGGTTTGGAGGCTGGACCCACTGACGTGATAAACATTCACCGACTACCTACGTGTGTTGGTTCCAAAGCCAGGAGACCCCAACATGTATTATTTCCTTTGATTCCCACAGCTGAGTTCTGAGAGAGGCAATGTGGTCCCATTAGACAGACGAGGAAACTAAGGCTTAGAAGAGCTTGCCGCTTTCCTGGGGGTGGGGGATGCAGCAAAGGGAGGCAGAGTCCGTCTACTCTGCTTTCTGCCTCCCATCACAGGCCCGCACTCTGTGCCGTGCGGAGCAACGGGCTACAGTTCTTCCTCTGACTCTTGGTCGCTGTGTGGCTTGAGCAAGTTACCTGATCTCTCTTCACCTGTTTATGGTTATACCTACTTTCGAGGGTTGTCCTAAAACAAAAGTTGGTATCATATGAAGGCGCCTAAAACAGTGCCGGGCACGGAGCAGCTTACACGCATGGTTGCTTTCTTCCCTCTGCTTCAAGATGATGTGGTTTTGTGAAGTTGGGTGAATAATCAATCTTGCTCAGTTTGAGGTTTTCAGAGCCTAGCAGAAAGCCAGGCATGGAGCAGACACTTAATAAATATTTGTTGAATGAATGGATACACAATGCTTACATCTACTGATGCCAGCCATCTGGATACTTAGAAATCTAAATGGATGGATTCTTGACTTTTCATCTGCTTGTTGGATGTTATTCCAGAATATAAGCAGCAAAAATGATCCAAAACATAAAAATATGAATGCACTCAGGTCTTACGGATGCAGATTCTTTGGGAGAAATGTGTGAACCAGTGGGAGTCTGCATTGGGCTGTATTTAAAGAAAGGGGATTTGTTATTTTCAAATAACTTCAGCTGTGTCACCAGGTTTATTTATTCGCCACCCATCCATCCATTCATTCAATCATTCAACAGTGGCCTAGAGGGGCTCTTAGGGCCTCTTTTAATAAACAGGGAAGGAAGATTATCTGGAGCATGTCAGTTATTTGTAGATAAATAGAGGCCTCCAAACTGCTCTTGGGAGCTTGGAAACGGTTTGTTCTCAAGTGTTTTAGACACTCCTCCAATATCCTGCATGTACTGTTTCTGTGTACCATCTCCGAAGAATCCTTGTGCTAATTTGCAGTCATTAGTGGAAATGCTGAGTGCATCTGTTGGGTGTGTGGGAGTGCGTCTGAAGAGGAAACGCTCACACCGGCGGGGGGGGGGCCTTGCTCCTGAGAAATGGGGTCTCGTTCTTGACGTTGAAATGATGTATGGACTGAGAGGAGTAAAAATCCCTTGAGCTGGTGAGGCTGGGCCATTATTCTTAGAATCAGAAGATGGGTGCAAGAAATTCCTCTTTTTTTTTTTTTAATGATTCAGGCAGACAGTAATACCTTCAATCTTCTGGAATATTTGTGGCTATGTAGTCCCACACTAAAATGACTTATGCTTTCGGGACTCCTAATTGTGTGTTTTCTGTGCCTTCTTTCTGTCTCACAGATAACCACTTCTGCAACCCTCAGCGTGCTTATTGCTAGCAGTTCAGCACCTTCCTTCTAATTTGTTGGCTGTTTCCAATAGCTCATGGATTAAGAAAAAAAACCAAAAGTAATAATGACAAAACCAAACCCAAACAAACAAAATCCTGGAAGGTACACCTGTTAGGACAATTTAAAAAAGCAAGAGTTAATAGGATCAGAATGAGTCTGAGGGGACTTTCAGTGAGCACGTGCACTTTGGAAGCTGGGCTTTGTGGGGTCTATACTGGCTGTTTGGGGGTCTACTCTACTTCTTTGTTCTTGATTATAAGCTGTACAGATTCGGTGAGACATTACTCCAGCCTCATGGCATCCCTCTGAAGCAGGGATGTGGCTTTATTTCCCAGAGGAGACGACTGAGGAGGAAACAGAAAAGTGGGAGTAATGGCTTTCCATAGGGCATGGCTGTCAGGACCACACTGAATGCAATGGTAAGATGGTGTGTTTATTTGCAAACGGCCGCATTGACTGCTCACCTGTCATCATTTTGAAGCTGAGTTTTTAATACTTTGATCAGAGCTACTTGTTTCTTGACCTCTTTGAGAGACCTTCTGGGAGATTCTGGTGTCAGAAAAGGAGTACTTGACTAGGAGTCAGGGGTCAAGAGTTGCGGTCTAGATCTAGCTCTGTGAGGTTGCTTAACCTCTCTGAGCCTGGATTACATAATATGAGGGCCTTGGTTGAACCCGACATTTGCTAGGATCCCTCTAATTGTACCTTGCGTGTCTTTGATTTTCTGTGAGCTTCGGAGCCAACCCTCTTCAGGGGCCAGGGGAATGGCTGTTCAAGGACAGCCCGTCTTCCTGTGGGGAGTGGCTGAGTAGCTGGGGTATCCCCAGAGCATCACGGCCACAAGGTGGGCTTATGCCAGTGAGCTCCTAGGCCTCCCTCGCCTCGGGTTCTAGGAGGACCTGGATGGGCTCCTCAAGTCCTTGCTCTGTTCCCCTTGGCATCCCTTTCTTTCTCTGCCTTTATCCTCCTCAGCCTCTCCCTGCAGGAGCCACCGGCAGGCATGGCCCATTCTGTAGCCAATTCTGACCAAGGCAGGAAATGGATGTGGAGCCTCAGCCTGCCACTGGAGGGATGAGAGGACTGGAATTTGGTCTCATGGTTTCAATCAGTAATAATCGTGCCTCGGTTAAACCTCAGAGGCGACGGTGCTACCACTGCTCAAAGCTGATAGTAAGTGGTGTTCTTCAGATGTGGGATCTGGAGGCTTAGGCACGACTTGCAGGCTCCTGGGTGCCTTCCTCCTGCTCTTAGTCTCCTTTGCTCAAATCCAAATGAGGATTGGGTGTGTCAGAGTCAGCCGGGCAGCCCGCAGCTTCCAGAATTTCCTAGGCATCCCCATCCCCCAGTGGCATCAGCAGCAGACTCCCAAATCCACAAAATGATCAGACTCTTGTCTAGTGTTCTAGACCCTGCCCCCTCTTCCTTGTGCTTGGGGCCTCCCCAGGGCTCAGCAGCCTGCTGGGCAGGATCCTGCTGGGGATGGACAGCCCAGGGTCCCACCGGTGACTGGACTCTGCTGGTGTCTTTTCTCGTCTCAGTAGGGCCAGATCCTCTGCTGTCGCCTTCAAGAATCATACCTGAGCTTGACTTGCATGGCTTAGTGCCCTCACTAGAGTTGTCCTCCAAGGCTGGGACGAGCAGCTCAGGGTCTCAACGCACTCGGTTCCTTAAGTCTGCGTTTCTCATGTCCCTAGAATAGCAAGAGCAGACCAATAAATTGAAAGATTGTCCGAGTTTGGGGAGAAAGCATTCTGGGATGCGATTTAGGCTTGGAAGACACAGGTCTCCCTAAAATCTTCTTGAGAGACATCGTTGGGCCTGAGCTGTAACTAATATCTACCAAGCCATAATCCTGGAAAAGGTAACTTGAGGAAGGTTGTAGTGATGGAAGTTTTTGGTGTTTAAGGAGCAGAACTGAAAATGGAGAAGCCAAGCGGGGCTGTAGAATTCGTCAGGGTGTCTGCCCAGAGGCAAGTAAGTGCTGATTCTAGACAACAGGTGTTGGGCCTCAGACAGAGAGAGGGGAACAGGGGTTGCTGCGAATGGCCCTAGGGCCATGCAACGCCCAGGCTTGATTCTGTGCTCCGTAGTGAATCCAGCCACTGCTGGCCACAGGGTGTCCCTTCAGCCTCTCCGCCAGGGTTTACTGTAGGTGAATGCCTGACACTCCGGCTTCTTTCAGTCTTCTCTGAACTTGCTGTTTGACAAGCAGAGCCCAGGTGAGCACTTCCTTCCTGGATATGCTGGGAGAACAGAGGTCCAGAGCATGCAAGGAGGATCTCAGCTGCCAGCCAGGTCTTCCGCCTGTGCTAAGCCCGTCAGCAGCTGTGGGCAGGGGTGCCTTCCTGATCTCCCCCCGGATGGGAGCCTGGCCTCAAATATGGGGAACAAAATTGGGGTGCAAATCCAGGAGGTCTCTTCACTCCCAAGTGCTTCTTCCATCAGTCCCATGGCCACCTGGCCAGGCTATTGTTGTTCACCTGGAAATGCTCACAGGCAGGGGTCCCTCCGGAGTCCTCTGAGACAACTCTCAGGGGACCAAGAGGGGAGACTCTTCCTTAAGGAAGGATCTGGGGGTTAGAGCGGAGTTGGAGAGGGAGTGAAGCCCACTTGAGGTTCTGAAAAACCTCCCCTAGAGTCTCTGCCGGCTCTCACCCACCCCTCTGCCTTTGATGGGGCAGCAGCGCCTCCTGGTGGCCACCATGTCTGGCCTCCCCTCCACTGTCCCCACTTCAATGGCTTCTGATTTTTTCCCCTGGTGGGGAACTCTTCTCCCAGGGCCACCACTGCCCATGATTCTTTCCTTCTATCCTTTTCTTTTACCTATTCCCTCCAGTTTTCCTTTTGAACTCAACTTTTGTCTTTTGAAACATCGCTGCCGAAAACCATCCTGTAGGGACAAGATGGATGGATAAACTAGTAATATGGCTTTAGCCACTGATAAAGCATGACAAGTTAGCACTGTGCTGGCCGTTACTGGGGCTGGAGCAAATACATCTCTTTCAATGCGCCATTTGTCTCTCAAACTTCCTACATTCAACTCCAGTCGTAAACAACTGCGATGTCCTGATGCCTCGCCTGTGCCAGTCTCCGTGTTGGGAATCTACTCTGTGCCGCCTTTTACTTTGGTCAGGGGCATGATCTTCCTGTTGGGGAAGATGAGGGGTAGGATGTGCATACAGTTGGATCTCCAGCCTGCCTTGCCCCAAATTCCTCCTGACCAGTTACTGGTCACAACAACCTGGCTTTTTTTTTTTTTTTTTTTTTTTTTTTTTTATCTTGGTACCACCAGATTCAAAAGCACCCACTCTTAGGAGTCCAGAACGAGAGTTTTCCAACATCTCACATGGGCCCCAAGTAGGGGTTAAAGGCAGTTGTTCAAAGTTAGAGACCTTTTATTTTCCCAAAAAAGAAAACGCTGAAATATTCAGATAAAAATGAGGCTTATAGGGGCGCCTGGGTGGCTCAGTCGGTGAACCGTCTGACTTTGGCTCAGGTCATGATCTCATGGGTTGTGAGTTCGAGCCCTGCATTGGGCTCTGTGCTGATAGCTCAGAGCCTGGAGCCTCCTTCGGATTCTGTGTCTCCTCCTCTCTATGCCCCGCTCATGCTCTGTCTCCCTCTGTCTCTCAATAATAAATAAATGCTAAAAAAAAATTCTTTTTAAATGAGGCTTATAATAGAGAGAAAGCTCCTGGCCTGGGTTCCAGTCCTGACACAGATAAGCACTTGCCTCCTGCCTCAGGCTTTAATTTCCTGATCTGCACAAGGGCCGGAATACCCCCCAAAAGTCCCGTCTCTGCCCTGCAGTTCTCTCCTTCCAATTCTTCTGCTTTTGTGCAGCCAGGCAGGCTAGGATGTGGCTTTGATCTACACAAACTGAATCCTGTCCTGGCATCGGCTACCTCCCACCCACTCACATGGATTCTGGGCTTTCATTTTTGCCAGAGTCATATTTTTCTGGTGTTTATTTTTAAAAGGTCTGCATCTGTGGTGACCGTCTCCCATTTGGAAAATTAACTGCTTACAGATGTTGTGTGTGGCAGAGCATTCTCCCAGGCGATGAAACCACTGGGGTTTGGATATCATTTCAAAAGGAAGAGGAGAGAAGAAAAGCTGAATGTCTCTGATGTAGGTGGCAGAACTTCTTGACCTTCTATAAAATGCCCGAATGAGATCTACTTTTAGAAATTGCAGGGTGGAGAATTTCTTAAGGTTTGAGAGCCCAAGTGTTAAAAAGCTCTCACTGAAACGGTCATTTGTGGGATGTCTGTGGCTGTGGCTGCCGGGCTGGGGCTCAACTAGCTCCTTCTATCCCTGCACACAGAGCCCTTACTCACCTTCACAGCCACGGTCAGCTTCGGCTGGTCCAGGCAGTGACTTCCCTTTGGGTTCAGGGTGGCTCTCTGAGTTTAGGTAAAGGGCGCTCCAGTCGAGAGCAAAACCCAGCAGATCTTCCTGACCCTGGGGTCCTGGGTGTAATCGCTGGCTCTCCGCCCTGTGCTGTCCTCCCCACCTTGACTCCCCCCGCCTTGGTTTCTGTCCTCCTTAGTCCCTTCCTCTTTGAGGCCTCCATCCCTAGGTGCCACCCAGCTCTCCCACCCCACACACAGTGGAAAACCGGTCTGGGCCTAAAAAAGACATCTGGTGAGATCCTGTGGGACTCCCATACAAAGCCCATTTCTGTTTTCTTATTCATTCAGCAAGTTCCAAATCCAGGCTCGAGAATGGAAACTAAGGGGGAAGGGTCACAGCCGACTCTGTGCGGGTACTTAGGGTGTGTGTGTGTGTGTGTGTGTTGTCTATATAGTGTGTGTGTGTGTGTGTGTGTGGTTTGTACACACGTGGTGGTATTTCTGGCTGTGAAGAGTGGACAGACAGAGGTCAGCTCCTTTCTCTAGCTGGTTATCACCCTGGGCCAGACAGCTTCCTTTCTACAATGTTTCTATTTCCCTCACTTAGTTCAGTGACCTCTCTGGTCTCCAGTTCTCCCACTGGTAGGCAGATTCCTGCTGCCTTTGTCCGGTGAGAGTGACTAAGAAGAAATGAAAGTTTGATTGGGAAAGGACCTTAGAGACTATCTCTAAATTGTAATGAATCTGACCACTGTAAGTATGAGAAGATTGAGGCCCAATCTGCACAGTCTGCTTGAATTTCATGCTAGTTCAAAATCAGTAGATTTAAACATTGTGGTCATATTACTTTGTATTTCTGGCAAGATTTTCTTTATGAAAGAGAACTCAAAAATGAGAGAGGGAATATATATAATGTTCATTGCGGGTATTTGGATGCAGGTTTAGAATATAGAGATTTAGAAGACAATACTCAATTTTTTTTAACGTTTATTTATTTTTGAGACAGAGAGAGACAGAGCATGAACGGGGGAGGGGCAGAAAGAGAGGGAGACACAGAATTGGAAGCAGGCTCCAGGCTCTGAGCCATCAGCCCAGAGCCCGATGCAGGGCTTGAACTCACAGACCGCGAGATCGTGACCTGAGCTGAAGTTGGATGCTTAACCGACTGAGCCACCCAGGCGCCCCAATACTCAATTTTTTTAAGGAGGAAAATTACTAGTCACTTGTTCAAAATCCTGTAATATAAAAATGGGAGGAATAAATTGATTATAAGGTAAGTTTATGATTAGGGATAGTATTTACTCTTGGAATAAGATAACTATTAAAAAAAAAGTACACAGGACTGGCCATTCAGTAGGAAATATTGATAAGTTGTACTTAAATCTTCACACACACACACACACACACTAAAGGGAAACATAATTATTTTTCAAAGAAACAACATGAAAATTTATCAACCACATCTATCATTTGGAGGAGCGATGTCTGGTACCAAGTGGCAGAAGCAGAAAGAAGGAGAAAGGAGACAAAGGTCAAAGGCCACTGATGGATGATAAGACCATAGGAATTAGGACTCCCTTTCAGTAGTTAAAAGGTGGGGGGAAAGTTTGTCTGAGATAATGCTCCTGGCTGCTCAGGGTTTACATATTAGCATATCAGAAAACATGCTTTTTGTTGTTGTTTTTTTTAATCTAGTATCCTTTCATCATAAAATATCAAACAAAAATATCCTTACAGTTAAATCTCAGACAAAAATGGAGAACTTGACCATTGTTTCTTACGTGATCACACAGAGAGAATCTTTTCTTACCCTATGAGCATTCTCATGATTTTGAAGGGCTTCTTTTTTCTTTAAATGTTTGTTTATTTATTTATTTATTTATTTATTTATTTATTTATTTATTTTTGAGAGAGAGAGAGACAGAGTGTGGGTGGGGGAGGGGCAGAGAGCAAAAGGGAGACACAGAATCTGAAGCAGCTCTAGTCTCTGAGCTGTCAGCACAGAGCCCAACACAGGGCTTGAACTCATGAACCGGGAGATCATGATCTGAGCCGAAGTCAGATGTGTAACCGACTGAGCCACCCAGATGTCCCATTGAAGGACTTCTTCAGCTGAAAACCATGACAACCTTGAGGGGGGAAACTGGTCAGGCTGCCCACAACCTTTAACCTGCCCTGGGGCCTCTCACAGACGATAGGCATAGACCAGGACCCATGGCTTACGCAAATGTGCAGATTCCCTTTCTTCTGCTCACCATCTGTTTTCTAGTTTATTTGTACTTGGCCCACATGATGCCTAACAACTGGTTTGACTGGTTTTTGTTTCACTGAATAGATGAGACTAATCTATTTGGTGCCTTGTGGAGGCAGATCTCAGCTCTGGGACACATGGCTTGCTGAGGGAACAAGGCTCCCTTTTCATGGAGGCAAGTTTGAGGTATTTTGATATGGCAGAGCCGTAAGGATATGTTCTCAGTGGTTTCAGAGTGGGTCTGGAAAAACCAACAACCAACCACACCACACCCAGATGGGAGGCACTAGAAACAGTGGTTTAGTGATGGGTCCCAGAAGGACATGGACTGTTGGAGGTTGCTGACGTAATCCATGCCAACCACAGGGTTGTGGACAGTGGCTGCAGATGGTAGGGACCATAAGACAAACCAGGTGCAAGGGCGGGGTAAGGGTCCGGCATCTGGGCTAGCTTGAGTGCCAGTCCATAGTGGGCATCCAGACATTGGTGGACCACATCAGAAATATGGTGCCACTTTCCCCAGTATAATTCTGTTCCCAACTCCAATGTGTGGATTTTTTCACCCACACCACCAATTCTCCAAGGCCAGTTGGGTATTCTACCATTCAACTCAATTCTGACCCTATCTACCTGGAGACAGTGGGAGATCCCACAAGTTAAGGGCTCAGTCCTACGGACTATTCCCCTCTCCCACTTGACACCAGTTGCAGGTTGTGACAGGTTGTCATCTCTGCTTCTGACCTACTGGCTATAGATATAGATTCCAATGACCTCTCCTTGGGTTTGATGAATTCCCTGGAGTGGCTCATGGAGCCCAGAGAAGCATTTTACTTCCTAGAGCTCTGGCTTATTATAGAAGGATATAACTCGGGAACAGCCAGTTGGAAGAGATGCACAGGGCGAGGTATGTGGGAGGGGGCCCAGAGCTTCCACACCCTCTGCAAGAATGCCAGAACCACCACATGGTCACCAACCCGGAAGCCCTCTGAATCCTGTCCTTTTGAGTTTTTATGGGGGGGGGGGCCTCATTACACAGGTGAGGTTGATGAAACGATTAGCCATTGGTGATTGAACTCAATCTCTAGCCCCTGTCCTCCTCCCCAGAAGTTAGGAGGTGGGACTGAAAGGTCCAATCACATGGTTGGTTCTTTTCGGTGCTTTTTATTTATTTTTTATTTTATTTTTATTTTTTTTAATGTGTATTTATTTTTGAGAGAGAGATAGAGTGTGAGCGGGGGAGGGGCAGAGAGAGAGGGAGACACAGAATCAGAAGCAGGCTCCAGGCTCTGAGCTGTCAGCACAGAGCCCAATATGGGGCTTGAACCCAGGAACCATGAGATCATGACCTGAGCCGAAGTCAGGTTGGATGCTCAACCGACTGAGCCATCCAAGTGCTCCCTTTAGGTGCTTTTTAAAAGTCACCTCATTAATATAAACTCTGGTGTGACTGAAAGGGGTTTGTTATATTAATATCAACACACTTTTATTGCCCTTATCACTTAGGAAATTCCAAGCGTTTTAAGATCTCTGTGCCAGTTCCTGGTACAAAGAGCAAATATATAGTTCTTATTATAAATCACAGTATCACACTTAGGCTCCTATACAGGCAAATGTAATATTTTATTTGCATGGTACTTAAAAAAAATTTTTTTTTAATGTTTATCTTTTGAGAGACAGAGTGTGAGCAGGGGAGAGGCGGAGAGAGAGAGGGAGTCCCAGAATCTGAAGCAGGTTCCAGGCTCTGAGCTGCCAGCACAGAGCCCAATGAGGGGCTTGAACTCATGAACCGTAAGATCATGAGCTGAGCCAAAGCCAGGTTGGATGCCCAACCAATTGAGCCACCCAGGAGCCCCTATTTGCATGGTACTTTTAACCCTGAGTCTAGCATGAACAGCTGCTTGATGCTGACTTTATTATTACTATTATTTTAGAGAGCGAGAGAGTGTGTGTGCATAGGAGAGAGGGACAGAGGGAGAGAGAGAGAGAATCTTAGGCAGGCTCAGAGACAAGCCCAAGGCGGGGCTTGATCCCAAGACCCTGGGACCATGACCTGAACTGAAACCAAGAGTCAGACACTCAATCAACTGAGCCACCCAGGTGCTCCGATGCTGACCTTTACAGTTGCTCTAATTCTGAGACAAGTTGGCCCAACACATTTGCTAGGTATACATGATTGACTTTATTGTGCAAATTTAAAATGCTCTAATATGCACCCCCAATAAATTCTCTGGTTTGGAATTACCTGTTATTGATATACATCATATCTTAAGGCTAAAGAAAGGAGTTATCTTTTTATTAATGTAAAATAAGGTTCTTCCTAAACATGTAACCAAATGCTAAACAAATAATGAAAAGAATAGCTATGGAGCGTTTACTGTGTGGCAGGTACTTTGCATATGTCATTGCATATATGACCTATGAGAATGCTGTGATGTAGGTATTATTATTCCCATACTACAGAAGGGAATATGAAATTTCAGAAAGGATAAGTAACCTGACTTCAGGTCACACAGCTTGTAAGTGTCAGAGCTGAAATGTCAACCCAGGTTATATCGCTACAGATTTCCAGCAATTAACCCCTCTGCTATACCGCTTCTAAACATATATATATATATATATATATATATATATATACACACACACACACATATATACATATATAAATATATATATATATATATATATATATATATATATATATATTTTTTTTTTTTTTTTTTTAAGTTGGCTTGAAGAGCTTCCACATTGTTATCTTGTCCGGTGTCGGTCTGTGTGTGTTGCTTGGGCTAGTGCCATCAGGCAGAAATGCCTAAGGAAATCCTTGGTGCAATGACAGTATCTTGGCTAATACTGAAGAGTGAATATTCTCCAAAGGGTAGAGAGCGTCAGGCTGGAAGTAGGTAGGGTTTTCAGGTGGCCCATTCTTTACATTAGCAAGCAGACTTTACATTAGCTTACAAAGCAAGCGCCCCGCAAGCAGACTTTGAATGCTAGAATTGCAATGCTTTCCTGTAATTTAAATCTAAAGGATGCTTTATTTTTATAAATATGCTAAATAGGATCAAATTACTTTTTCGGAAAATCAAATTAAAATGTTACCATTATTTAAAATTTTATATAGTTTTTCAGGGTGCCTGGGTGGCTCAGTCAGTTAAGTGTCCAATTCTTGGTTTTGGCTTAGGTCATTATCTCACGGTTTGTAGTTTCGAGCTCCAACTCGGACTCTGCACTGGAAGCCTGCTTGGTATTCTCTTTCTCTCTCTCTCTCTCTGCCACTGATTTAAAAGACTGTTGAGGGTAAGCCTATGATCATAATGCTAACATGATGTTGAAGAAAAAGGTGTAGGGGTGCCTGGGTGGCTCAGTCTGTTAAGCGTCCAACTTCAGCTCAGGTTATGATCTCACGGTTCATGAGTTCAAGCCCTGAGTCGGGCTCTGTGTTGACAGCTCAGAGCCTGGAGCCTGCTTTGGATTCTGTGTCTCCCTCTCTCTGCCCCACCCCTGCTCTCACTCTGTCTCTGTCTCTGTCTCTCTCTCTTTCAAATATAAAATAAACATTAAAAAAAAATAAAAAGGTGTACAATTCAGAAATTTAGCTGAAAATACAGGTGCATTTTGTAAACAGTAGTTTTAATTTTAACAAGGACACATATAGCTTCAGTCATGGTGAAGCTATATGCTATATAGCATGTAGCTATATGCTATAATCTTTGGAACAACCCAAAGATTATATGCATTGTTTTAAACATATTGTATTATTACTGCCTGAAGGTGGGACGTCTTGATGAAAAACATACCAAATCTGATTTTACAAACCCTCAGCTATAGCATGGGAATTGCAATGAAATGCTGTTAAGGCAATTAGATTTAATTTTGGCAAGTTATGAAATATTAGTACAGCTAAGAAAAAAACCAGAGATCCTCAAATAAGGAGCAAATCTTGATCTTTGTTGCTTACTATAAATGATGTTAGCAAAGGTTTACAAAAACGGAAACAAAATGACCAAATCCCTGAACTCTTTTAAGTGGTTATTTCACTTTGAAAGGGATTCTAAAAACGTATTTAAAATTTGAGAGAAAATTTTTATGGTTAAATAGAAAAAAAACTGTGTGATAAATATCCAACAAAAGTATAATTCCAGTAAAATACAAGGAAATTTGAATAATGGAACAAAAATGTTTGCATGACTATGAAGATTTGCATATGTATAATCTGAAACCTGGTTTCTATAGACTGTTTTCTGGCCACTCTATACTAATGTATCATCTTGTTTAGAGGCAAATTTGAACAAATATATCAAAATATTGCTATTTTCTCAGTTTTCTTTATAATAAACCATTCCAGAAAAATGTTCAAGAAGATGAATTTGTGAAGTAGTGCATAGATCCAGATATTGTTTTAAGGGAAACTAAAAGTCACTATATAAGTGATAGTAAGTTATATAATTAAAATATTTTGTGTTTCCAGCTAATTTACCATATATGACAACACTAATTTACTATATGTGACCTCATTATAATTTTCAGCTTGGTATGTAAAATCCATGGTTTGTTTCCAAGCCAAGTATTGCCTTAAGAATTTCACTGGTGATTTCGATGGTTACTACCTTAGCAGGATGTTTCCCTAAATTGGAATAGCCAAATTTGGCATCACCGTGAACAATTTTGATTATAGCTACATAATTAACTATTTGTTGAAATGAAGGACAAGAAATATAGATTTTTATGGATTAAATTTATGATAAATAATTATGAGGTGTCTTTACTGTATTATCCACCTGAACGTGATCAGTTCATCAAGATATGCAGCCAGACATGTACCATCAGTTGTCTGTGATGTTTTGCCAACTTTTAGTCATTAAAAACCAGAGCTTTGAGCACATTTTTCAATTTTGATGCTACAAATGTCTTATTTGTCAAGAAAGGAGGATAGGACATGCTATATTTATTAGTTTCTAGCTTGATTTATAACTTTTAAATATTTAGACATATGGTATCTTGGGTGGGCTTGAATGCTGGGCTGACTTCCAGATGAATGGGCACGTGGCTTGGAGGAAAAGGCTTGGGAGCCCACACCTGGAGGGAAGATTAGGAAATGAATTTGGGGTTAAACTGAGAATTCTTCACATCTGAAGGTAGTGTCAACCCAGCACTCCTGTCTGCTAAGATAGCAGTTCTCAAACTTGGTTGCCTATGAAAATAATCTGGGAAGCATTAAAAATGCCTATGCCCAGGCCCCACTGTCAAGAGCTTCTGATTTAGCGGTCTTGGTTGAGACCTAGGCATCAGCATTTAAAATTTAAAAAAATATTTATTTATTTTTGAGAGAGAGAGAGAGAGAGAGAGAGAGCAGGGGAGGGGGAGAGAGAGAGGGAGACACAGAATCCATGAAGCAGGCTCCAGGCTCTGAGCTGTCAGCACAGAGCCCAACGTGGGGCTCAAACTCATGAACCACGAGATCATGACCTGAGCTGAAGTCAGATGCTTAAGCAACTGAGCCATTCAGGCGCCCCTTAAAAAATATTTTTTTAAATGTTTATTTATAAGCATCAGCATTTCTTAAAAAAAGCTCTCCAGGTGATTCTAATGTGCAGTTAGGGCTGAGAAGAGTTATCAGTAGCTTAGCTAGCAAACAACATCCTGACAGGTTGAATGAGCTTCGCAGCCAGGTTATATACTATGGCCACATTTTGGTTACATTATGTCAGGCCTGAGTCATACTCAGGTTGGACAGGGCTGGAATAAGAGACTGTCATTAATGGAGAACCAGCAAATGAGCCTCAGGTTCATTCATTCGACGGGTATTTATTTTGTTTCTACAATATTTTAGGAACTAAGTTTAGGGAATAAGGATAAAGGAATAAGGGGAACAGATATGTAAACAAAATCAATACAGTGTTACAAATATTATAGTAAAAGTATATATGGAATACAGGAAGGATACACTTCCGTATACGAAGGAAGGAAGGATAGATGATGGGGGTCTTAACTGAGTCTTGAAAGACATGGGGTCATCACCGGGCTGTTGCAGTTGATGACCAGGAGTTTGTATCCCTACAAACTTCTTGAATTGGGCAGGATGGGAACCCCAGGTGTATTGAGACCAGAAAGAGACCTCTGGGCACAGCCAAGTGGGGGAAACAGGAATGGAGGCTTTGAGAGGATGACCGGCTGACTGCTTTTTGTTCTGGAACCACTTTTAACAGAGCCTGGATGCATTTTCAGAGCAATATCTTAAAGCATGTTCAAACTGGGGTTTTAGGAGCGCTTTCCAAGAGCTCCAATGGAATGGGAAAGGAATCCAGTTCCAGATCCTTAACTTCCATACGTATTTTTCCTGGCTTCCCTGCTAAAAAGCAGGTGATTGAACCATTCTCCCAGCAGCTTCAAGCTGTTTCTCCTCTCCCACAATCACCTTCCATGCTTTCCACAGGCAAACAGTGACTCCTTGCTCTTTCAAATCTCCCTGTGATGTAACCTCAGAGGCACCAAATAAAGGGATTCTTTGAAACATCCGTTCCAGGGAGCTCCTTTAATGATTAATCAAAGAACCATAAACCTGCCTTCTGGTTTTGTATCTTAAACACATTTCTCTTAAAGGTAAAACACAGTGTTAGACAAGGGTATTTTCGGCCCATTTGGTGATGTTTTGAATCCTAATATATTGCACAGTGAGGAAGTTGGAGTGAAGGCAACATTACTTTAATCATCGATCTTGCTTCTTCTGTCCCCAGACTAATGAATCCCTCTTGGAGGAAAATTCCAGAAGAAAGAAGCAAAGAGAGCATGAAAGAAATCCTGAATGCTAAAATGGCTATTTTCGAAGGTTTAACATAAGCAATTCCTTTCGACCATTCTCACACTCATTCTAGGGTGCCTCATTAGCTACAAAAAACGCACATTTAACTAGTGGAACCAATTAGTGATGCTGATTCTTTTCATCTTTTTTGAGATTACCAAGTTATTCAAGATACATTTAACAAATATATGGATAAAACATGTGTGATTTATTTTCAATTGCTCTGGGTCAATAAAAGACTTAAATGCATATTATCAAATCAAATCAAATCAAATCATGGATTGATTAAATCTATTGCTTATCTTACTTCATCTTATTAACTATTTAATATTTTCTGTTACCTACTAATAAAAATGCAAAGTTATATGATGAACTGATTCGTTTGTTTTCTTTAGTAGTATATATCTTTCTCTGTCACTGGATAGGAAAAGTTTGATTACAATGTTTAATAAATTATTTCTGCTTTTTAAATGTGGAATTTTATTTATTTTTTCCCAAAACCTGAACACCAGAGTTTGAGAACACACGCACACACTGAAAGAATATTATTATTTTGATCATACTTCTTGCTTCGTAAAAAACTTACAATTTTTGCTACTCATTACTTTCTGCTATTACAAGTTAAGGAAACAGAAACAGCACATTGATGAATCATCTTGTTCTCCAACTTTCATTTTTAAAAATTTTAAACAAGTTTTTACATATTTATTAAAGTAATATCTATACCCAACGTGGGGCTTGAAATCACAACCTGAGGTCAGGAGTCACATGCTCTTCCAACTGAGCCAGCCAGGCACCCTGTTATTTTATAACTTTTAAAACCAGGGATAAAATGAAAAAAAAAAAAAATGAAAAAAAAAAAAAAAAGTGGCGCCTGGGTGGCGCAGTCGGTTAAGCGTCAGACTTCAGCCAGGTCACGATCTCGCGGTCCGTGAGTTCGAGCCCCGCGTCAGGCTCTGGGCTGATGGCTCGGAGCCTGGAGCCTGTTTCCGATTCTGTGTCTCCCTCTCTCTCTGCCCTTCCCCCGTTCATGCTCTGTCTCTCTCTGTCCCAAAAATAAATAAAAAACGTTGAAAAAAAAAATTAAAAAAAAAAAAACCAGGGATAATTAATTATGCAGGTTTATATCACTTTAATATTGATTTGGCTGTTATTTCCCATAAATAGAATGAGCTCATCTAGGGTCCAAAGTTTTAGCATAAACATAAAAGAAACACAATGATATTAAATTCTTTTATCAGAAACTATTGCATGGGTAAAAATATATTGAGATTACCACGAGTTCCATTTTTCCTAAACCTTTTTTAGTATATTGGTTTAAACAGGTGGTTCTAAGTGACTGAGTAAAAGGTATACTTGTTAGTCACTTAACAAGTCTTGGAAAAGCATTTTTGCTATACTTTTCAGAAAAAAAAAAAAAAAAAAATGCTATTGCAAGATGGCAGCTTTCTAATTCGTTACTTTCAACTACTTTGAAGAAAAAGTTTGAGTTGTCTGTCACCTGTTGCTCATTAAAAATGCTTTGGAAGATGGGGCTCCTGGGTGGCTCAGTCAGCTGAGTCTCTGGTCGTGATCACACAGTTTGTGAGATTGAGCCCCGCATCAGGCTCTGTGCTGACAGTGCAGAGCCAGCTTGGAATTCTCTCAGGCCCTCCCCCACTTGCTCTGTCTCTCTATCAAAAATAAATAAATAAGCTTAAAAAATGCTTTGGAAGAATATCACTGTGATCCTTGGCATGTAACTCAGGAGTAGTTGGAAGAAGTAACATTCCTAATAACAAAATTCCTACTTCTAGCCACCCCTCATACAGACAAGTTTCTTAGTGCTTACTACTATTACAATGAAAAACAGAACAGAATTGTTCCAAAATTCTATCTTTCTGGCAAGGGGCACATGAATTAATTGGAAAATTAAGACTAGTTCTTAAGGCATGCATTTCTTTTTCTTTGGGGGCAAGTGCCTGGCTGGCTCAGTCAAAAGAGCATGTGACTCTTGATCTCAGGGTTGTGAGTTCGAGCCCCACTTTGGGCATAGACATTGCTGAAATAAACTTAAAAAAAAAGAAATGCATTTCTAATGACATTTTACTTTTTATGTGACTGTGTTTATGTTTACGTAAATGTTTTTATGTTTAATGTTTTGATCAATTGTGTACTAGATAATAATACAGTGACAGTTCACTTGAGAAATATTTTTACCATTTAGCCTTACATAGGGTCACAAGAAATTTTTTTTAAGTTTATTGATTTATTTTTTAGAGAGAGAGAGAGAGAGAAAGAGAACCAGCGGGGGAGGGCCAAAGAGAGACAGAAGATCTGAAGTGGGCTCTTGTGCTGA
This sequence comes from Panthera tigris, assembly GCF_018350195.1. NCBI lineage: Eukaryota > Metazoa > Chordata > Mammalia > Carnivora > Felidae > Panthera > Panthera tigris. Next base: position 105,253,248 of record NC_056662.1, read on the forward strand.
CATCAGAGAGCCTGATGTGGGGCTTGAACTCATGAACCGTGAGATCATGTCCTGAGTCGAAGCTGGATGCTTAACTGACTGAGCCACCCAGGCACTCCAAGAAATTTTTTTAAAGAATTAAATTTAAGTTACATATTTGGTGTGAGAAGTATGAAATGGTGATGAGTAAGACTTTCAACTATAAAAATATTCCATTAGGGGCAAAATCCTGTGGGAGAAGTAATGGAAATACAAGTTCAAGCAGAAAAAAGAATGACAAAAAATTTGTTAAACACTAGGTTGCTAATGTAATTAAAAATTATTTTATAATTGTATAGAGTAAAATTAATTATTTTAGTGTGCGGTTTTAAGAGTTTTGTTAAATGCATAGAGTCATGCAATCCCCACCACAATAAAAATACAGAGCGGGCCCCATCACTGCCTCCCCTTTCCTTCCTTTGCCCGTCTGTAGATAACCCTTCTGCTAAACTCCTCCCCCCTCTCTCCCCTCCCCACCCCGCAACTACTGATCTGTTGCAAGTCACTATAGTTTTGCCTTTTCCAGAATGTCATACAAATGGGCTCGTACAGTATGTGTCCTTTCATGTCTGACTTCTTTCATTTAACACAGTGCGCTGGGGATTCATCATGCTGTGGTGTGTACTAATTATTCATTTCTTTTTATTACCAAGTTGTATTTGATCATATGATGTGCCACAGTTTGCCGATCCACTCGCTACAGAACATCAGGGTTGTTCTCAGTTTGGATTGTTAAGAGTCAGCCTCCGTAGACATAGTTTTTCATTCCTCTTGGTTGAATACTAAGAAGAGGATTGTTGCTTTATATGAAAAATATGTATTTCAGAAACTGCCAAATTGCTTCCCAAAGTGGCTGTACTATTTTGCATTCCCACCAGCAATGTGTTTTTTTCTTTTTTCAATTTTAATTCTAGTAAGTCTCTAGTAGCATGTCATTGTGGTTTTAATTTGCATTTACTTGTTGAGGATCTTTTTGTGTGATTATTTGACACCCACGTATTTTTAGCGAAATGTCTGTTCAAGGCCTGGCCCAATTTTTAATTGGGTTGTTTGGTGTTTTATTGCTGAGTTTTAAGAGTTTGTTTTTTTTAACGTATCCTGGACATAGATCCTTTGCGTGGGATTGTGTTGACTCCGTAGATCAATGTGAGAAGAATTAACATCTTAAGAATGTTGTCTTCCAACTCATGAACACCGTATACCTCTTGTGTCTTCATGTATACTGGGTCTTACTTGATACCCCTTGTCTTTTATTGTTTTCAGGATATGGGGATGGCACACATTTTGTTAGACTTGTGCCCACGTATTCTGTTATCGGAAATGGTATTTTAAAAAATTTTAATGTTTAAGTGTTCATTGCTGATATATAGAAGCATATTGATTGTGTAACCTGGGACCTAGCTAAACTCATTTACCAGCTCTAGGAGTATTTTAGTAGATTGTGTGGAATTTTCTACGTAGATGATCGTGTCATCTGTGAATAGAAGAACTTGTATTTTCATCTTTCTAATCTGTATGCCTTTTATTTCTTTTACTTGCTCTATTGTAGAAACAAAGACTTCTGATAGAGCACTGAATAGGAGTGTTGAGAGTGGTCATCCCCGTCATACTCTCCTGATCTTAAGGAGACAGCATTCACCTTAAGTATGATTATGACACTAGGTGTAGGATTTTTTGTGAATGCCCTTTAGCTGGTTAAGAAAGTTCCATTCTGGGGTGCCTGGGTAGCTCAGTCGGTTTGGCATCTGACTTCGGTTCAGGTCATGGTCTCATGGTTTGTGAGTTGGAGCCCCGCGTTGGGCTCTGTGCTGACAGCTCAGAGCCTGGAGCCTGCTTTGGATTCTGTGTTTCCCCTTCTCTCTGCCCCTCCCATGCTCATGCTCTGTCTCTCTCTGTCTCTCAATAATAAATAAATGTTAAAAAAAATTAAAAAAAAAAGAAAGAAAATTCCATTCTGGGGCACCTGGGTGGCTCAGTCAGTTGAGCAACCGACTTCGGCTTGGGTCATGATCTCACAGTCCATTAAGTTCCAACCCCAGATCAGGCTCTGTGCTGACAGTGCAGAGCTTAAAGCCTGCTTCAGCTTCTGTGTCTCCCTCTCTCTCTCTGTCCCTCCCCACTCACGCTCTGTCTCTCTCTCTCTCTCTCTCAAAATAAATAAACATTACAAAAAATTAAAAAAAAAATGAAAGTCCCATTCTATTCCTACTCTGCTGAGAGGTTTTATCAGAATGAATGTTGAGTTTTGTCCAATGACTTTTCTGATTATGTTTTTCTTCTTTAATCTGTTGATATAGTGAACTATGTGGATAGATTTTTGAATGTTGAACCAGCCCCACACTCCTGGGATAAACCTCTCTTGGTCATGATGTATTATTCCCCTTCTAAAATTTTTGGAGAATTTTTATGTATACATTTATAAGAAATATTGATCTGTAGCTTTATTTTTTGTACTTACCATCTTTGTGTGATTTGGGTATTGGAGACCCACAAAATGAGTTGGCAATTGTTCCATTTTCTTATTTTCTCTTAAAGAGCTTGTGTAGAATTGGCATTATTTTTTTCCTTAAATGTTTGGTGTCATCAATCAGTAAAACTATTTGATCCCAGAGAGTGCTTTGATAGAAGCTTTTAAATTAAAAATTCAATTTCTTTACTAGAAATAGGATTATTCAGGCCATCCATTATTTTTTTATTGAGTAAGTGTAAGTAGTTTATGTTTTTCAAGGAATTGGTGCATTTCATCTAAGTTGTTGAATTTATGGGCATAAAATTATTCAGAGTATTTCCTTATTATCCTTTTAATGTTGTAGTGCTGCAATGACATTTCCTCTTTCATTTTTGACAATGGTCCTTTTCATCTATCTTGATCTGTCTGGCTAGCCATTTTTCGATTTTGTTGATGTTCTCAAAGAATCAGCTTTTGTTTATCAATTTTTTTCTATTTGTCTATTTTCAGTCTCTTCAGATTCTGTTCTTATTTTTGCTACTTCCTTCTTGCTTTTGGTTTCAATATTCTCTTTACTAGTTTTGTAAGGTGGAAGCTTAGATATTTGATTTGAGACTCCTATTTTCTTTTTTTCTTTCTTTTTTAAAGAGCAGCCTTTTTTTTTTTTTAATGTTTATTTTGAAAGAGAGAGACAGAGTGTGAGCGGGGGATGGGCAGAGAGAGAGGGAAACAGAATCCGAAGCAGGCTCCAGGCTCTGAGCTGTCAGCACAGAGAGGATGCAGGACCTGAACTCACAAACTGTAGATCATGACCTGAGCCGAGGTCGGTTGCTTGACCGACTGAGCCACTCAGGCACCCCTTTTCTAATATAAGTTTTAAATGCTTTAAATTTCCCTCTAAGCATTACCTTAGCTGCAACCTGCAAATTCTGAGAAGCTAGCTTTTTATTTTCACTCCATTCAAGATATTTCCTAATTACCCTTAAGTTCACTTTAACCCATGAATTACTATGTATCAGTTGCATTGTTTGCAAATACTTAGGGTGGGAAGGGACACAGGGGGAATGATAGGTCAACTTCAATGGAAGAGAGAGGAAGAATGTGAGGGTACAGGCTCAGTTTAGCTGCATTATTATTTCTTTTGATGTCAGGAGTGCATCCTTGGTGATTTCCCGAATATTTGTACTTTATTTACACTTTAAATCTTTCTCTTTCCCTCTTTATATTAAGCAGTAAGCCAAGCTAATGTTTGTGCAACAACAGTTTGCAAAGTGCCTTCTATTATACATTAATTTGTTTAATGTCACTGTACCCCTAAAGCCATCATTCCTATGGTAAGGACAGAAAAATGATGCCCAGCCTAGAGAAATCATGGGATTTGTCCTCGTCCTCCATTAGCGAGTGCTAAAACTCAGTTTTATATCCATATCTTTAAACTCAGATTTTCAAATCCAAGATTCTTTTCAAACACTACACCTTTGTTCTTGTAGCAGGCATATGAGCTTGCTTTAGGGGGCAGGACGCCAGGGGACATATTCTAGTGAGAGCCTTGAGGGGACATACATAGAGACTCTCCAGGTATACTCAGTAGGAAATGGCAGCCATGAGGATGGGGGAGTTTTCCAGCAGACTGATGACTGGAATCTGCTGGAAGAACAAAAGGGATACCTAGAGAGTGGGCCCTACTTGAGTAAGGGAACTCCCAGGCACACATAAGAAAACACCTGTATGCCCTTGGCCCCATAATCTGATGCCAGGTGCTGCCCTTCCCCTGTGCCTCTTGATGGTAGGCGTGCTGACAGGAGAGAGTCACGGAGAAGCCCATTTGATTCCCCACAGCAGCTATTCATCAAGGATCCTCCCTATGCAAAAAGTCTGCCTTTATTTTTCTCGTCCATCTCGGAAGGAGAAAAGCCTGATTTGGTGATGGGAAGGGGAAGGGGCTCTGTGGGTGAGAAGGGCCTTGCCTGGCGGGAATGTGGGCTGCTGCCTGAGCCACAGAGATCAGAAGGGATGCAACTGAATTTCCTACACGTTTTGGGACATTTCCTATTTCTGATATTTTGGCTAAGAAAATTCGGTGCTGAGAGTTATAAGAATGTTGCAGACGTAGCAAATGGTCAGAGCGCAAATCCCTGATCCGTTGCCTACTCTTGTAGCCTCAGGCAAACTCATTACTCTCTCCAGGCCCTGATGCCTCAACTGTAAAATGGGCGTAGTAGTACTCACCTTGGTGGGTTTCCTGTGGAACCCAGTATTGACACCTTCATCTTAGGTTTTTTAGATGGGATGCTGCTTGAGGGCCAGGACCTTGCATCACCAGTGACTAGCATAGAATTGCACTTACCACGCTGCTGCTCAACAAATGGTTGTGGACTATAAGTGGCCGGAGGGAAGCGGTAGGTGTTAGTGCGTCAGCCAAACCCAAGTTCAAATCCTAGCCTCCCTCTTTGTTAATTGCGTGAGTCCCTTCATTTCCTCCATCTCACTTTCCTTGTCCCAGTTAGACAGCATGCCTTGTTTGTTGTGGAGATTAAGGGAGGAAATGCGTGTGTGGTGAGCAATCGAGAAATCACCACGGTGATGACTGTAGGTAGACGTGAGACAAACAGTACTGAACGTGGAGTCGGGTGGTCCGCCCCCAAGTCCCTGATCTGATAAATTACCAGCTCTCTGATCTTGGACCGGTCATCTAAACTTAACTTTCTGAGCTTTGTTTTCTCATCTGTCACATAAAGATGTTAAAGCTTCGTTGCCTCTGGACTGCTGTATGGTTCCGAGAAAGTGATGTATGGGAAAGTTCGACATTCATGAAGCCCTAACAGATATGAAGAATTATTATACTCTGAAAAAAAAAAAAGAATTATTATACTCTGACCCATGTTTCCTCAACCACCTGAATCCTCCGCAGGATGTCTGAGACCCACAAGGGGCTCTGAGGGTTCAGTCCATTCCTTCCCTTGAAGAAAGTTGCTTTTCATGAGAGTCTGCTGCCCCCTGGTGGGTGTCATCGCCACATTGCAACAAATTTTCCTGGAAAAGATGAGGTGTTTTGGCTGGGGACATCTACCAAAACAACGCATTCCTGCTCCTGATATCTGAAATTGCGCAGCCGCTTTTGGGGCTGGAGCCTCAGCACATTTGGGGCAAGGAGGAGACGAACTTCTACCCTTGCAGAGAAGCTTGCCGCTTGTCGGGTGGCTGGGAGTCTTGTGGCCACACTGCCATGCCACCTGCAGCAGAAAGGGTCCTGGAGGGTCCAGCTGCCGCCCTCCAAACATCTCACAGCTATGGCATTTTTCTGCTGGAAGAAGAGACATCTGGTAGGTGCTGTTTTGGGATCCAGGAGCTCCTACGTTATTGAGCTCCTCGTAGGCCCAGAGGGGATACATTCAGCCTTTCTGCCACTGTGTAATTTATTTTTCATCCCACGGACGAACATCTGCTAGTCCTTGCCCAATTACAAGGGCCTTATATTTTATTGCCAAAATTTTGGAAAAGTTAAGAGTGGAAGGCGGGGACAAGAAACTCAAAACCAACAATAATCTCATAGATAATCAATATCAACATTAAAAATCTTTTGTTTTCTTTTAAATATGTTAACTGTGGAAAGTTTGAAAGAATGATAGAATGAATGAATACCCATGTATTCGTCACTAGATTTGCCAGTTGTTACCGTTTTGCCACACTTTCTTCAAATCCTGCTCCTATGTTTTTTGTGTGCTGAGCCATTTGAAAGAAAGCTGCAGAAATCATAGCATTTTACTCTCAAATATTTAGCAGGCATTTTGTAGAAGTGAGGAACTTCTTACACAGTTATGACATTCTCATCACAATAAAAAAAATTTAACAAGTTCATAATACACCTAACTTATATTCTATATTCCAAGTTTCAAGTTTCTCCAATTGTCCCCAAAATGTCGTGTGTGTGTGTGTGTGTGTGTGTTTGTGTGTTTTAAATTTGAACACTAATCAAGGTTTGTATTGGTTGTTATGTCTTTATAGTGTTTTTAGTGTAGAATAGCCCACCTTCATTGCCTTCAATTTTTTTTCATAGTGGATTTTTTCAAGAGTCTGGGGCTGTTGTGTTATAGAATGTCCCACAACTGGATTTATCACATTGTTTACTCACGTCTGGATTCAGGTTCGACATTTGTGGCGGGAATCCTTCATCAGTGACATCGTATGCTTCTTGTTGTATCACATCAGAATGCTACTGATGTCAGATTATATCACTGCCTTTTAATGGTCCTGTGCATCTGAATCACCTGAAGAGCTTTTTTCTCAATACATATTCTTGGGCTTCACATCTGGAGTTTCAATTTCATTGGTCTGGGGTGCACTCAGCACATTTAAATTATTTATAAGCTTCTCATGGAGTCAGTTGGGGGATGGCCGGGGTTGAAGCCCATGGGAGCACAGCCCTCCAGTCTCTCTCCTTTGTGAATTTGCACTCTCCATCCATATGTTGTAAAGCCTCTCTTCCAAACCAACAGACTCAGAGCAGTGCTACTGAGTCCCTCAAAGAACCTCCTCAACCAAATCACCTCCCACCTCCCACGGGATCCTGGGAGATGACTCACTCCAGCCTCTTTGCCTTGGGCCACAGACTCAGGGGCTAAGTTGGACCTTCTGCTGGGGTTTGGATGGTGGCAGGTCTGATTATGGGCATGGTGCTGGTGCTAAGGAGCCTAGAAGGAAGTCTTCCCAGGGAGGGGAAGTACAACAGGCACAATTTATCCACTGAGGTGATGGGAAAGGAGCTAATGTGACCTGTGCCCCTGAACTTTCTTCCCATGGCCGGGAGTGACATTTCTGGAAAGATCAGACTGACTTTGAAAATAAGAATTTGAGGAGTGCCTCGGTGGTTCAGTTGGTTAAGCGTCAGACTTATGATTCGTGAGTTTGAGCCCTGCATTGGTGCAGAGCCTGCCTGGGGTTCTCTCTCTCTCTGTCTCTCTCTCTGTCTCTCTCTCAAAATAAATTAATTAATTAATTTAAAAAAAGAAAACAAGAATTTGAAGATACTCAACATTCCCTCTTCATATTGCAACAGATCAGCTAGTGACGATTCCCAACATTTGTGTTCTCTCTCTTTCTATCGGACCCCAGACATCCCCCACAGTGCATTTAAGGCATATATGAACTTCACTCTCTACTTCAATGGAGGAGACAATGGAAGTGTAAGTGGGCTTTAGAGATGCGAATGTCAGCATAGATGGAAAATGGAAAGAGGAGTTGGATCTGTGTGATCTTTTGAGCTGGTGACTAGGAGTCAGTGCAAGGCAGTTTAAAAAAGGTGATCAGGAGGTGTGGACAGTCAATCAAAGCAGGAAGACTTGCAGGAACGGCCACGGAGGGAACCGTGTTCTCCTGGACCGTGAGAGGAGAGAGGCTGGCTCAGGAAATGCTGAGTGGAATGGCTAGAGAGGAGCTGCAGAGGGGATGAAAGCAGAGGAAGGTTGAAATTAAATCCTGCAAGTTTGGGAGGGACTTGTCCCAGGACACTTTTATTCATGGGGTCTCCCACACGGAGCCAGGAGACTGTCTCCTCAGAAATCTTAGTTGCATCCCTTTTCAGATCTCCAAAACCAAACTGAAGGGGAAGAAGATGGTAAGGAAACAATGAGCGAATGAGAACACATGGGGTGAGAAAACCAACAGTGGTCATTTTGGGGCTGGGCTGAGTGTGGGCAGGCGTCTGTGTGGTAGGAGACTATAGGGAGAAACTCCATTAGCGTGTCTGTGTCGGGACATGTGTTCGTCATGCGTGGGCACCAAGGAGTGGAGTTGTGAGGTTGTGCAAGTGGCTGATATTGCTGTGTTTCAAATTGTTTGAGGTCACAGTTCCAGACTTTTAAAATGGTTTTGTCAACTCCTCAGAAGAATTGAGTCCACATTTATTTATTTATTTATTTATTCTTGATTGAGAGAGAGAGAGAGAGAGAGCATTAGTGGGAGAGGGAAAGAGAGAATCCCAAGTAGGCTCTGCACTGTCAGCACAGAGTCTGATGCAGGGATCGAACCCATGAACCATGAGATCAAGACCTGAGTTGAAATCAAGAGTCAGGTGCTTAACCAACTGAGCCACCCAGGTGTCCCAAGTCCACATTTTGAGTTTTGGTGTCTTTTCAATCTGAGCCACCAAGCTTAAATAAGAAGGCTTAATCTAAAGTTGTGCAGAGTGAGTTCCATGGAGTGTTACTATATTTCAGAGTGGGAAAATGTTTGGAAAAGACTGGGGTTGACCAAGTCAAGGAAGTTCCTTTACTACGTATACGTCTTAGGGCCTTAGAGCTTTGTGAGTCTCCAGGCGAGACTGTGGTGTGCAGTGTTTCTCAAACCACTAGGTCGTGGATCCTTTTCCTTGGTACTTAGCATCTTGGGAAGCCAAACTTGTATGGACCACCCTTTCAGAAACAATGTTTAAGTTCTAAACATTTGTTAAATCATAAAGAAAAAAATACTTATTTTTAGTACGAAAAATTTTATTCATGCAATTGATTTTAAGCAACATTAAAAAAACTATATTCAAAGGTGCTGATTTTAAGTAAATTTAAAGACTCAATTTGATGTTTTTTAAATGATTCATCATGGTGGTGGTGAGACAGCATGAGATTTGCTCTTTCCACTTTTCATTCTTTTCATTGGGCAGTTATAGGCTTGATGTCTATTATTTTATATGTTAACTTGGAAATTTAACATGCATATTTAACTTAAATTGACAAGTCAGAATCTTTGCTCTTCTCCCAAACCAACTCAGATGTAAGCATGCTTTAACTCTAACTATCCCCTGCTGACTTATATGTCATTGTTGTCCAAGATTTTAGTTCTGTCTTATGTCTGGAAGCCCCCAGATTAGACATGATGACTATTATTTTATACATCAGTGTTTGTATAGATTGTTTGCACGTTAACAATCTTGCTTGCTTTCTTCATTCCTTCTTGCAATTCAGACATTAGTTTTCTCACTGAGGATCTGTGTATAGCAAGCTGTGCTTTGCTTTGTCTATCGGTTCTTTATATCACTTTATTCTTGAAGAACAGTTTTGTTTGGCATTAAATCTAGGTGGATGATAATTATCTCTAAAGTTCAAGTTCTTCATCTATTAGATATGGATATTAAATATCGTCCTTGGTGACTTCATCGGCAGGTTCTTAGGAGGACCATATGGCTTAACAACTAAAAGCTTTAAACAATAAACGTCAAAGGTTTTGTTTCTCTTCTGCTTCATGAGAAAACCTTGGAAGTTGTGTAAGACGGCACCACTTTTTCAGCAAACAGGCTCTTTGCCAAAATGTCCTAGCATATTGTTTCTCAATCTTGTTTTTGTTATGTCCCTATAAAGAGACTTTTTAGCTATATTTTCCTAATTCCTCTCCCCTTGTAAAATTTAATACAGGTCTACCTCTTATGTACTATATGTATATTGGTGCTTTATTCACAAAAAGAGTAAAGATTATTTATCCCCCTACCCCGAGAATTAATTTTTGCTTCCTCTTCAGGGCCATATCAACCTCGCTGAGAATGTGTGTCTAGTGGTATTAGAAAATTAGCATTTTCAAACCACAGCATTGCCTAAGCATTAAAGGATCCAGCTTTGGAACTGGGCAGTCCTGGGATGGAATCCCTGCTCTGTCACTCACTCTCTGTGTCACACTGGAAAGTTATTTCACCTCTCTAAGCCTGTTTTAGGCTGACATATGGTGATATGGTGACAGTAATTAAATGAGCAATTACTACAGTGCCTGGAACATAGTAACTGCTCAATAAATGTTAGTGATTCATAAACATTTCCAAGATAGTCTGTATTTCTTAACACTTTTCTTTTATTATTTTGTTGTAAGAACAACACATACATGCTTTAATATACTGGACATTAAAGAAAAAGAAGTTATCTAACTCCACCCTTTCTTCCTCTCTAGACCCAATCCTCAATGTTGTAAGGGAGACCCCAGAGAATGAAAAGCCTGCTACGGTGCCTGGCTTGCTGGCCTAGTGAGAGGGAGCTGTCTCTGAGGGGCCTGATGGGAGCCCTGGGGCTGGGGAAGCAGACAGAGGTCCTGCAAGGACAGTTCTCAGGACAGCTATGCAAAGGCCATCACAGGGTCTAGCTACCTTGGAACACGGTGGGGGAAATTCCCCAGAGGTCTGAGAACAGTAGCCTGAAGTCCTTTCTTTATCTTCCTCTAGGACAGGGATTGGCAAAATGTGGTCTCTGGACCAGCAGCATCAGCATCACTTGAGAATTTATTAAAACTGCAATTTATTTGGGTCTCACTCCGGATCTTCTGAATCAGAAACCCTGGGGCTGGAGCCCAGTGAATTGTATTTTTACGAGCTCTCCAGATGATTCTGAGGTACTTTCGCACTTGAAAACCACTGTTCAGGGACAAGTATTCCCTCTCATGATGTCCTGTGGAGGGCAGGATGGCAAAAGATTTGCTAAGAGAGGGGCCAGCTGAATCCTCTCCTAAGGAGAAGCAGGGGTTGGAAATTTAGAAGGTTTTGGGCCAGAAGTCAACTGTGAATGCCTGAACATTTCTTAGAGACCTTTAATGTAGCTGGATTCTGCTCCAAAGAAACTGTTACTTAGAGGTCAGTTTGAAGCCTCAACTGAATCCAACCACCAACAAAAACATATAGGAGTTTGCCTGTGTGCTGAGGGACTTCCTCCCCAGAACATTATGTTTTCTTTCTATGTGAAAACAGAAGGTCAAGGTCATGCCAACGTGTGGCTTAGAGAGTACATTGTACGTTTTGGCCCGAAATGTCTCATGAGTCCAAGGTTAATTTTGTGCTGGTCAACCTGATCCAGTCCGAAGAATGTTCTGGTAATTTACAAATGTATCATTCTAAAGTGAAGGTAGTTGAGCCGATGATAGACTTTAATTCCTCTGATTGGTTCTTTTTCTTTTTAAATTTTTAATGTGCTTTTATTTTTTGAGAGAGAGAGGGAGAGAGAGAGCGAGCAAGCAGAGAGAGAGGGAGACACATAATCCGAAGCAGGCTTCAGGCTCTGAGCTATCAGCACAGAGCCCGATGTGGGGCTCCAACTGAGGAACTGTGAGATCATGACCTGAGCCAAAGTCAGACGCTCAACTGACTAAGCCACCCAGGTGCCCCATCCTCTGCTTGGTTCTTAAAAGAAAAAGAAAACAGTGGAATTTAAGCAGCTTTCCTTCCACTGATTTCTAAACCTTGGGGAGAAGAGACTGGTTAGTTAAGGATTAGGCCAGGTTACATATAACAGGAAACTGAAAATAGCAGTGACTTACACATGTGAATACAATAAGAGTTTTATTATTTCACAGCAAAGAAATCTGCAGTTAGGCAGTTCATGGGCAATGGTTACCAAGATTCAGGCTCCTTTTATATTTCCGTCGCATTGTCCTAGCTTGTGACTGCCATCCTCAGTGAAGGTCACCTCATTTCCAGAAAGCAGGGTGAAGAAGGGGATAAGGGAAGAGAAGGAAGAGGGAGACAGGAAGGAAAAAGGGTGGGGCTGCTTTCACCATGCCTCCCTGGGAAGCCTGGTACAGAACTGTTTTTTGGCCAGAAAACTGGCCGCAAAGGAGTCTGGGAAATGTAGTCCCATCCTGAAAGGCAATGATCCCAGCTGAAAATCAGGGTTCTGTTACCAAGGAAGAAAGAGGGCTGGATAGTGGGAGTAAGCAGATAATAACCTGTGTCCTATGTGAGACTGATTCTGGGGATGTACAGCATCTTCAAGGGACTGGGGAAAGAGCACTCTGTAAGGGCTGAGATGTGGTGACAGCCTCAAGCAAAAGCGTCGAGATGATGTCCTGAGACACAACCTTGTTTCTCTGCTTTTCCCAGCAGATATAGGGAGGTCTCATGCTGAGCCTTGCTCCAGGAGCAGCTCCATCCATCCCAAGGAGGAGAATTCAGGGCTTTCCCCTGGTTCCTTGCTTCCTCTCCTCATTCTCTGATAGCTGTGCCCATAATGTGTTCCCCCTTCCTCCATTTATATCTCCTGGATTCTCACTCCAGTTCCTCCATTTTCATTTGGAAAATGGAGAAACTGAGGCTCAGGAGAGGTAAGCAACTTTCTGGTTGCAGAGCTACATTTTGGAATTGGATGTCTGAGGGTCCTCTATGTCATGATGGGTGCCCATGACCTCCTTGCACTCCTTCTATCTCCTAGCTGAGACTGAGAGGGATGGGCTGGGAACTCTGCTAGGGTTTCTTGGGTGTTTTAATGAAATAGGGGTGCATTTGACAACAGGGAAGTGTGCCTATTTGTGGAGGGGAGAGGTTACAGTTAAATAAGTTCTTAGGGGGCAGAGTGTGTGAAGGACCTGGATGGGGTAGATACAAGGGCAGAGGTGCCGAGAAACCCCCAGTTTTGGGGAGATGCTGTCTGAGAGAGGCCCTCTGACTCCAATAGCACTGAAGGGTAAAGTCATCATCAGCCCCTTCCAGCCCTATGTGGACATTCTCCCAGCCCTTTGCTCACAGCAGCAGGGGACCCTCCACCCTCCTTGCTGGAGCCTTGGGCTTGTGGTTTGGAGAAATTTGGAGCCAAGTGGAAACTCTTGACCATTGGGACTTCATTTCCCGGTGACTTGATAGGCCTGAGACTGCTCAGAGTCTGAGTAATCAAAGCTGTGGGCCCTGAGGGAGACTCAACAGAATCTGGCTTTAAACATTTGAATGGATAACAATAGGGGAAATAAGTTCAGGCATGAAATAAGTTAAATAAGTTAAATAAGTTCAGGCATGAAAGACTGTGCCGTAATTAAAAAGTAATAGGGACTAGGCATAAAAAGCTCTCTGAGATGTATTGTTAAGTGAAGGAAGCAGCTTGTAGAACAAATTTAAAAATACAATAAAATAAAAATAAAAAATAAAAATAAAAAAATAAAAAATAATAAAATACAATAAAAATAAAAATACCAACTGTCTTCCAAATGCACATGTATGAAACTGTACCAAAAAGATGTTTTAGGATTCCAGCAAAACAGTAGCTTCTCTGAGCCTCACTTGGTTGCTGTGAATCTTAAATGAGAGAATATAGGAATATGCTTTGCAAAAGTTAAAAGTGGGAGACAAGTGTAAGGTAGAGGGTATGAAACTATCCTGTGCCATTACATTCTTGTCCTTGCTCTCAAGGTGAAACTGGGATAAGAAAGGAAGGAAAAAATGGAGAGCCGATTGTAGGACAGACACTGTTCTAAGCACTTCTCATGCATTACTTGTATATGCCACAACCCTGTGAAGTAGGTATTATCATCATCATCTCCATTTCACAGTTGAGGAACTAAAGCACTTTCAAGGTAATTGCTATGGTCATCCAGCTGGCAAGCTGCAGTTAGAACTTGAACCCAGAGTGCTGCTCTCAATTGCAGGAACACGTTGCAGCACCCTGGACACATTCATAGTCTTACGTATGAATAAAGCTTTTCATCTGAAAATGAGTATGTGAAACGGATTCTAAACACTGCACACTTCTGCCAGGCACAGGAATAACAGTGGGTTAACATTTTTTGGAGCGCTTGCTGTGTCCAAGACACTCTTCTGACTGCTTTACAAGCATTGATTTAATGCACACCTTTTGCGCAGGGGTTAGCCATTATCCCCCCTTTGCAGTTGAGAAAAGTGCTGTGCGGAGTTTACATGCAATGTCAAAGTCACATGCCCAATGCAAAGATATTTAAGATGTGGTCTCCGCCCTCAGTTAAGCATGTAACAGAGTAATAAGTAAAATAATGCAGTAAATGCTGCAGTGTCATATTTACAAAGTTCCCAAGGTGCTCAGAGAAGACCTGCAAGGGAAGGGGCTGGTTGACATTTTGTGTGGGGTCCTGTGAAGCCGAGGTGCACGCGATTAAGTCAGGGGGCATTGCACGTGCAAGGCCTGGGATGAAGGAGTGCGGCCCCAACCTAAGCTTGCGGGTCACAACAGAACCCCATGCCAACCGCAGCGCCAGCCAAAGAGAGGTGGCGGCCGCTGTCTGAGGTGCAAGCCCTCTGCAGACCCCGCATCTTCACAACCCTTACATCCCCGCGGGGCGGGGCCCGCGCTCGGCTCCCGCCGGGAGGAGCCCAGTCTCGCCGTGCGTGACCAGCAAGGGGCAAACTGCGCTCCTGATAGGCTGAGATGGTAAGGGACCGCCCCTGAAGGCTGAGCGATGATTGGTGGAAGCGATAGACGCGTAAAGGGACTATCGGGATTGGTTGCCGCCTTCACCGCCGTAGGAGGGCCGGGCGGAGACGCCTCACCCAGAGAATTTTTCAGGTAAAAAATAAGCCCTGTCTTCCCGCTACACTCTTGTGGGGACTTTCCGTCATAGGTGCATCACTTTACATCTTTTTTGTAAAAAACCAAGTATCCAATAAGAGAATTATCTAGTCATCCTCTACGGCTGTTCCCGCGGGGAGCGCGGCGCCGTCAGCGAAGTTTTTGATTGGCTGCTGTGGATGGGGCGGGCTAGAGGGGGAGCTCGCGCCGCCTGGGGAGGGAGCCCGGCTCCCCGCTGTTTCTCAAGCCTTGGGCGGGCGGCGCCCCCTGGTGGTTTGCAGGAGTGACTAACGCCTGGCGCTGTTGTCCCGCGCAGTCGGCGCTTGGTGTACTTGGCTCCAGGGACCGAAAGCCTTTTGACGGCCCTTGGTCGATTCCAGCTTTTCCATTAACTCCATCTCCTTTATTTCCTGGCTGAGCCCTATCTGTACAATGGGGATAATAATGTCTACCTCAGAGGGTCCCTATGAAGTTTCAATTAATTAATATGCTTAAGGTTCTCACAGTGTCAGGCACATGACAGGTGCATAATAAACGATAACTGGTGGAGATCTGTAAACTGGTTAAGAATGCATGACCAGCCATTGATTCCCAGGTTTCTTAGCCTCTTCCTGTTTCCTCGCCTGTATGTGAGACTAACAATAGCACCTACTTCGTGGAATTGGGGATTAGTTGAAATACTATTGGTAAAACATACCCAATACATAGCAATCAGTAAATGGTGGCTCCTATCACTGTTAACTGGTACGATTACTATTTCCATTCTTTTTCCTCCAGGCAAAAGGCCACTTCAGCCCAAGTTGGCGCCTCCAAAAGAGGAATAGTAGTTTACTTTGCCTGGAATTACAGTCTGTAAATCAATGACCATTCACTTGTGTGAAGACCAGACTTGGAAAATCTCTGTATCACGGTCCTGCCCACCATTTCCATTATTCTTTTATGGACTGTCTTCTTAAGCCCCAGTGGGTGCCTGAGAAGAGCATAACATAATCATTAACATTTTGATGCACAGTGTATCAGAGTACCTTTTTTTTTTTTTTTTTTGGAAAATTTACTTATTTTGAGAAAGAGAGAGGAAGAGTGCGTGTGCGTGCAGGGGAGGGGCAGAGAGAGAGGGAGAGAGAATCCTAAGCAGAGGATGTCAGCGTAGAGCCTGATGCAGGGCTGGATGCAGATCTGGAACTCATGAACTGTGAGATCATGACCTGAGTCGAAGTTGGACCCTTAACTGACTGAGCCACCCAGGTGCCCCTACCAGAGTATCTTTTATATTGAGTGTAGTGTTTCAGTATTGCGAGGACAGGGCACACAGAATGATATATTGTGATAGGGTAAGATAAGGTGTCTGGGATTTGAAAGTGAAGGACCTAAGTATACATATACTCTGAAGTGAGCCTGGGGTGGGACCAGTCATGGTGAAGCATGTGGGGGTGGTTGGGTGCGAGGCAGCTGGGAATCCTTGTGAGGCATGGGAAGAATCTGGACTAAAACTCAGATTGGAATTCTGGATATATGACTTTGGACCAGTCACTTGTATTTTCTGAGAATTAGTTTCCTTGTTAGTAAAATGGAAATGGAATAAGATTCTCTTATATGGTGTCTGGCTCATAATAAGCACTCTATAAATACTAGTTATTGTTACTATTATTGTTTTTAGTTCCTCCCTTAAAATATGTTGAGCACTGGGGAGGGAGCAAATGCAGTCTTTTAAGTTTTTATTATTTATTTATTTATTTATTTATTTATTTATTTATTATATGAAATTTATTGTCAAATTGGTTTCCATACAACACCCAGTGCTCATCCCAATTAAGTTTTTATACTCCAAGAGTTGTGGGTGCTTAAGATCACCAAATAAGCAGTTGAGAGTTTGGTGAGGGTAGTCCACATTTCCTTTCTTTTCCACTTTATACTTGTTATTTCCTCTTCTGTCCCTGGTCTATCCAGCAGGGGAAGTCACACAAGTGACCTAGTTTAATGAGGTCTTTATAATTCCTTGGATTCTTCCCTACCCTGATATAAATCTGCTCACCTCCGATCATTTGCCCCACATTCTTCCTTCCTTTTTGGCCTATGAGATGGGATTCTAGCTACAGCTTAGGCCCTGTGCACAGTGATCTCCATGCAGCTTGGCAGCCCCAGGATTTTGGCATTCTTCTTAGGGTGACTGACTTAGTAATGGAAAGCCCAAAGGTTGAGTTGGTACTGATTAAGCAGTATAGTGGGGATGGGGAGGGTAGTTGACATCCTCTCCAGTCATTCAACAGCTATTTTTTTTTTGCATGATTACTATATTCTGCCCACTCTTGGGGTTATATGTGTTCCATTCTCAAGATGTATATAGAGCTGTTTCTCAGTTAAAAAAAAAAATAGACACATGAGGCACCTGGGTGACTCAGTTGGTTGAGTGTCCTACTCTTGGTTTTGGCTCAGTTCATGATCCCAGGGTTTGGGATTGAACCCCGTGTTGATTCTCTCTCTTAAGATTCTCTCTCTCCCTCTGACCCTCTGCTACCTTGCTTGTTCTCTCTCTATCTCTCTAAAAAGAAAAAAAGAAATAGAGACAGAATTTTTAGTGAGAAAATCTGGGGCTTTCGTGTTGGACAGACTTACATTTGAATCTAGTCCTTTACCATGGTCTTAGACAAGTTGCTTATTTTCAGTTTTCTTATCTATAAAATGGCAATAAATGGAATACTTATCAGCAGTAAAAAAGAATGAATTACTGATAAATACAACAATGTGGATGAATTTTAAAATAATCATGCTGAATGTAATATGGCAGAAAAAAAAGAGTACATACTGCATGATTTCATTTATATAAAATTCTAGAAAATACACACTAGTCTATAGCATCAGTAAGCAGACCAGTGGTTATCTGGGAACAAGCAACTGGAGAAGGTTAGAAGGGAGGACACAAGGAAACTTTTGGGAGTGATGGTTTCACAAGTGTATTCATATATCAAAACCTATTAAGTTGCACACTTTAAATACGTGCGGATAATTGTATGTCAGTGCCACAATAAACCTGTTAAAACAGGGATAATAAAACCTTTTTCTTAAATAGTTGTAATTTTTGTAATGAAGAAAAACATGTTAAAGTGACCAGAACAGTAACAGCAAGCAATAAAGGGCATTTCTATTCTCCCCCACTTGCATATATTTTAAAAAATAGTAGCAGGGGCGCCTGGGTGGCTCAGTCGGTTAAGTGGCCGACTTCGGCTCAGGTCATGATCTCACGGTCCGTGGGTTCGAGTCCCGCGTTGGGCTCTGTGCTGACAGCTCAGAGCCTGGAGCCTGTTTCAGATTCTGTGTCTCCCTCTCTCTGACCCTCCCCCGTTCATGCTCTGTCTCTGTCTCAAAAATAAATAAATGTTAAAAAAAAAATAAAAAATAAAAAAAAAATAGTAGCAAAGCATTAGCTTTATTTTCATACATTTATATGACAAGGCATGTAAGTGGGTACCGACACCTTACATGGGTAACACAGGGTACAATTTTCCCTGCTTTCTTTGGGATCATAGGTACATATATTATAAGAATTAAATGAGACAATCATGTGAGGAACTTTCACACTAGTGCTAGTGCTAGGCATGTAGTGAACACAATATTTTTGTTGTTTTGATAACTACAGATCTTCCTTGACTTATGATGGGAAGACATGCTGATAAAACCATCATAAGTTGAAAATATCATAGGTCAAGCACATATTTAATTTATCTGACCTACTGAAAGTCATAATTTAGCCTGCCCTACCTCATATGTGTTCAGAACATGTACAGTTGCCTGCAGTTGGACAAAATCATCTAACACAAAGCCATTGTATAATAAATTATTGAGTATCTTATGTAATTTATTGAATACTCTACTAAAAGTGAAAAACACAATAGTTGTAAGTGTATTGGTTGTTTGCCTCATGATTGTATGGGTGACTGGAAGCTGAAGCTTGCTGATGTTGCCCAGCATCTTTGAGAATCATACAGCCTATCACTAGGCAAACTAGGCAAATCTAGCCTATCACTAGGCAAAATAAATAAATAAATATTTATTTATTTATTTATTCATTTATTTAATATTTATTTGAGAGAGAGAGAGAGAGAGAATGAGAGAGAGAGAGAGAGCAGTGGAGGGGCAGAGAGAGAAGGAGACACAGAATCCGAAGCAGGCTCCAGGCTCTGAGTTGTCAGCACAGAGCTTGACGTGAGGCTCAGACTAATGAACTACAAGATCATGACCTTAGCCAAAGTCAGACGCTCAACTGACTGAACCACCCAGGTGCCCCTGCATTATCATTATCATAGATTTGACAGATGGCATCAAGTGACTGATCAGTGAATATTGGTTGTAATTAAGAATTATTTTTATTACTATATTGTATGGGCAGGAAAGACTTGCTAAAATGCCAACGAAGTTGATTTTCAAAAGGCTTTGCCTTTCTTGAGATTTCTTGATGGGGTTGAATTTTGGTTTCTGGCAACAAATTGTGACAGAAACTATCTGGAAGAAATTTGGTTAATGTACTTTTCAGGAATAAAATAACTCATCATGACTGCTAATACAGATAATATTAAAGGTGTATTTATAGTGGTCAGTGAAGTCAGATCAAAATAAACAGTCTCCAGTCCTAACAAAGTGGTACTAGTGTTTGGGAGACATTTGTTACAGACGTAAGAACTCCTGAGAACTTGTCAAAGTGTAGATTTGTGATGCTTACCTATAAAGATTCTGACTTGGTGATTCTGGGATGAGCTAGGAATTTGTGTTTTAATACTCATACCCAGTTGATTTTTGATACAGGTAGTCTGTAGACCATACTTTTGAGAAGTTCTCATCTAAGACATAAGGTACCTTGGACAGCTCCTGGTACCAAGATTTTCAGGACACAGGATAGCTCCCAGCATCTCTAGCCTCTTACTGTGGGAAACGGTCAAAGGGGCTTGCCCATTTCCCTAGCGAATTAAAAAAAAACCCAACATCTCTTAAGACCACATTTTGGGAAACTCAAATTTCTGGTTTCTGATGACAAAGGAGAAGGGGTACATGGTATACTCTGTAAGAGAAAATAAGTCCAGAATATTTGGAAACTCTGGGGCAGTGGGGGAACAGGTAGTCTTCAGAGGATCTGAGACCCTCTTGAACTTGTGTGCAAAGTTGTGAGGTAGATTATATACTTATATTTTGGTGGATGGGGAGGTTAACTTTTTCTCTATTTGAGGATGGAAATTTTCTGGATCAATTAATTTGTGTACTTTTCTGTACAATTTACATATGTTGATAGACCTTTTAAGATTTGTGTGGCAGACTAGAGAGTTTTATTTAAATTTCTCCTTGGTATTTAAGTACCTAATAACTATCAGCATCACTTCAACTAGGACAACATCAGTAAAAACAAGCAAACAAACAGAGTTGAATACTCTGACATCTTAAGCTGTAACTTGAAGAAATCTCAAGTGTTGTGATGTAGGTTCATTAAAGTTGGTACAGAATTGGATATATCTCATGTTGGCTAATCTGGAAACCATCTTATCATAAGTCACCATTAATGTGGGAAATGAGCTTATTAGAGTGATTAAGGCATTTTATTTCATATATCATTTGATCTTTAAATGTTATCTTTGATAGTCTAACCAAAGAGAAGTCAGTGGTTATGGAGTGTTGGGTTAGCTAATATTTGCAGCAGGTCAAACTATTCCTATAGACAAAGTGATGGCCATTAACAATATTTTATTTAAAATACAGTCCCAAAGGCAAACCAATTAATAGTAAGCAAACCATCCTATATTCATTATATGTAGTCTGTCTGATGATAATCTGTAGCTTGATACTCTCATATACATAATATATGTAAAAAGAAAGTCATTCTCACAGGCCTAGTGGATTTGAATTATCTGTCTTGAAAGGTGTTGTTTTTGACTATGGAGAAGACTTTCTTGAGTCAGTACAAACAAGAGGAGCTACGCCAGTGGTAGAGAGGAGGGATCAGAGCTATTAATATGTTCATCCTCCCCAAAAGGCTAAGGACATGCATTTGGGAGGCAGTTTGTATCCATGACCCTGACATTTTTCTTTCTGTGAGGAATGGTGAGATAGAAATTATTGACTCAAGGTCCTAAGCAACTTGGCAAACCTTTTGAACTATCTGTGCTAACTTCAGAGTATAGATAACCCAGGTAGTTTCTTTTCTTGGCTTCTGTGATGCCAGCTTCTCCTACTTGATTTCCCACCTCCAATTTCACTGGATGTTCCCTGTCAGTCTCTTGACTTGCTCCATTTTTGCTTGACCTCCAGACTCTTTCCAGGGTTCTCTTCTCTAGCTACACTGTCTCCCTGGTGGATTTCATTTAGTCCTGTAATGTTAATACCATCTATATGCAGATGACTCCTGAATGTAAGACTCCAGTGTTGACTTGTCCTTGTGCTGCAGGCTCATAAATCAAACTGCCTACCTGATGTCAAACTGCCTCCCTGACTTGAATGTCTAATAGGCATCTTCTTTGTAATGGACCCCAAACAGAGCTCTGTTCTCTACTGTCCCCTCTCCCCAAACTGTTCTTCTCCCAGTCTCTCCTCAATGGTATCACCTTTTCCCAGTTTCTTAATATAAAAGCTTGGGAATATTCTATTCTTTTCATTGGGTGTCACATCCAGCTAATCATTTCCATCTCTGAAATATATCTCCAATATATTCACTTCTTTCCATTTCTACAACCATCACTTTTGGGTTAAACAATCAAATGCTCTCATCTGGACTATTTTAATGGTCTCTTAAGTCTTCTCTCAGCTTCCATTTTTGTCCTGCTCTAATCCTTTCTCCAAACAGCAGCCAAAATAATTATAAGTCAGGTCAAATAATCTCCCTTCTTAACCCTTACAAATGGTTTTTCATGGAATTTAGTGTAAAATTCAGTCTACTTTCTATGTATATGTGTATGTGATCTCTGTACTCAGCATGGGGCTCGAAGTCATGACTTTGACATCAATAGTCCCATGTTCTTCTGAATGAGGCAGCCAGGCATCCTCAGATTATCTTTTTATGACTTTTAAACCCTAAATGATATGGTCATGCTCATTTCTCTGACTCACCTCCTGCCTCTTGCTTTCTGTGTTCTCAACACATTGGCCTTCCTTGAGTTCCATAAACACACTGAGTTTATCCCCACCTCAGAGCTTTTGCACTTTCTCTTCTGCCTGGAACTTTCATATTGAAGAACTTCATGTGGCCAGCTTCTTCTCAATATTTAGGTTTCAGCTCAAAGATTATTTTCATAGAGATAATTTATTCCTGACAGAAAAATCATTCATTTATTTCTCTGTTAGTCTCTATTTCCCGTGTCACCTTGCTTTGTTTTCTTTGTATTTATCACTTACTGGGTACAAATTTTATATGTCACATATTCAAACAAACAAAAGAAATGGAAGTTTTGGGGCACCTGTGTGGCTCAGTCGGTTGAGCGTCCAACTTCGGCTCAGGTCATGATCTCATGGTTTGTGAGTTTGAGCCCCACATTGGGCTCATTGCTGCCAGTGCAGAGCCCTCTTTGGATCCTCTGTCCCCCTTTGTACCCCCTCCCCCACTTGCACATTCTCTCTCTCTTTCAAAAATAAATAAACATTAAAAAAAAGAAATGGAGGGGTGCCTGGGTGGCTCAGTTGGTGAAGTGTCTGACTTCGATGCAGGTCATGATCTTGCGGTTCATGAGTTTGAGCCCCATGCTAGTCTTTGGGCTGACAGCTCAGAGCCTGGAGCCTGCTTTCATTCTGTGACTCCCTCTCTCTCTGCCCCTCCCCAACTCACGCTCTGTCTGTCTCTTTCTGCCTCTCTCAAATAAATAAACATTAAAAAAAAAGAAATGGAAATTTCCTTGTTTTTAATAATAATCACAGTAAGCTAAACTGTCACAAACAGTCTCAGATTTCATTGGTTTGACACAATAAAGTTGGTCTCTTATACATGTCAGAATGGGATAGGCGATTACAGGAATAAGGGCTAGCGAAGGAGGGTCTGACCTATTTCAACTCCTTGTCCACTCTGATCTCTTTTGAGTGGTTGAAGACTTTTGCCTCTGCTGCCGTCGGTCACCTCATGCTGCCCTCCCTTCTATTTGGGTCTTTGCCAGTCATCCAGCATCCTTTTTGTCTAAGGCAAGTTGCCTCACCTGTTCCACCGGTATTGTCTCAGACAACTCTATGCCCTAATCGGGATTAGGGGAAGCTTTTTGACGCTCTCCCCTACCATTCTGTGCTGATGGATACTGGGGTAGGGTGTTGTAGGACAGCTATGCTGGGTTTTCTTTCTGCTGGAACATGCCAGCCTCCATTCTGCTCTGCTGGGAACACTCCCTGCCATGTTGGACATAATGTGAGGTTGTAAGAAATTCTCTGCTGTCAGATTCCTGAACCCATTTGGGGGCTGTATCTTCACCCAGCTCAAGTTTCTTTTCTGAGGTGGGCCAGGAGGAAGGGACTCTATTTAAGGAACCACCACCAATAATTTTCTCTCTTGCTTTTATCTCCCAGTTTTGAAGCTCTTTCCTTCAACTCAGAAAGATCTTTGATCTCCTCTTTATGTGGTGAGGCAACTGTCATCTCATCTATTCTCTTTTGCAAGCTGTGTTTATGGATAAACTCTGTGTCCTCTTCCGGGCTTTGTCTTCTTGACAAAACTTATTCAAAGCCAAGTTTGTTTTTTTTTTTTGAAATTTAACAAAACAAGGCAAAAATAAAGCAAAACATTTCCTCTCCAAACATCTCGATTTGCAATACTGTTGTTTCTTCTATGAGTTAAAAAAAAAAATCTGTGTATGCACTCAAAGCCACCAAGAGTTGTGCCAATGGAAAGAGACCCTTGCTTCTTAAAGGGTATAGGGAATGTGAGGGTGGAATGAGGTTGGCTGTGGAAATGGAAGCCTCAGTGAAGGTTTCAGAATATTCCTCCTCCACCACATCTTGTGTATGACCTCTTTTCCTCCCAGAACATAATCTCCATGTGAGTAAAGATCTTGATGATCTTGTTTATTTATGAATTTCTGGGACTTAAAACAGTGCTTGTACAAAGTAAATGTTTGTTAATTAAACAATTTATAATGATTAATTCAGTAATATTTGTTGAATGAACAGAATAAAGGCTTTGGCATTTTTCTGAGCTTCTGTTGAAGCTACGACTTCTGTCTGCTCATATCTTCCTATTTCTATACCCCTTAAAATGATTTGAGTAACCATGGATTACCAACTGAATTGTGTTGACCTACAAGGAGCTCTTAGCAGATCCTCTCTTTAGACTCAGCCATATAAATAAAGACTGAATTCAGTTCCTTTTCTGAAGCACAGTTACCAGGGGAGGCAGCTGGATGGCTAACATAGACCTTAAGAAGGTCCCTTCTAATGGTAAGAACTGAAACAAAATGGGGTTTTGTTATCCAAAAATTAATATGATTCAAAAAGATAGAACTAAAGTATTTCTATGTTTTATTATATAACATATTTTCTTCACGTTATTTTAACTTCTATTGCATTAAATGATTTGGGCATGACATTCGTCTTAGATTGAAATGATTTATTAATATGCTGTTTCATACTGTTTAAAGGGAGTAAATGCTTTATAAAATTTGGAAGAAGACAAAGAAAGGAAATCCACTTCTTTTCATGAGGGTCAAATTTTGAGGTGAAGATTTTGCTCCCTAGTCACAATCAGACCCCGATATGTGGCTCTACCCCTCTTTTCCAAGGCCATCTCCTCAAGTGCCGTGTGTGTGCCCAGCCTTCCCAGGCCAGCCAGGCTCTTCTGTTTCAACATGCTGTTCCCTCAGCCATTCTTCCACTTTGGGCTCAGCCTAAATTCCATATATTCTTTAATACCTTACCTCTTCTTCCTCCCCATTGCGATTAACTTCCTTTTTCCCCATAGCATGATTTTATACCTCTGTTCACCATGTATTTCATTCTGCCTTGGGTTTGAGTGGATTGATGGCATGTGGATCTCTTTTACTAGCCTTCCAGCCTCTGGAGAGGCTTCACTCGCTATGCCTACCACAGTGCTTTACACTCCACGAATGCTCACTTATTAATGCTGTCATTCAGCACTTAGGTGTCCATGTTCCAAGAACTGGTCTAGGCCCTTAATATAGCTACCTAGGCAAAGCTTTCTGCTTGTGGCTAAACAAAAGTCTGTATTACATTATTATTTCAATTATATAGACTTGGGTTTTATTTCAGTGTTGCAAGATAGATGGTTTTTCTTCTTCTTCTTCTTTGTCTTTGTCTTCATCTTCTTCTTTTACTTTTGAAACTTAAATGCAGGACTTAAACAGATGATTATACTTTTGATTGTACATCATCCCCAAATTTATTCATACTTCTGCCCTTTTCTCATGATTCAGAAAGGGAGCTGAATCCTTTATATACCTGAACACATAGAGACATTTCTTCCAGTGTAGGAGGGGGTTGGGGTGAAAGTTCCACCTGTGTTCACCCTCTGCCATCTTGGTTTTAGTTTGAATTGCTTTATAAGGTAGGGAGTCCCTTTCGAAACATTAATTTATTAAATACGTATTTATTGAGCACCTTCTTTGCATAAAGCAGTGTGACCAGTTCTCCTTAGGTGTGCTTTTTTTCTCCTAGGAGGCACCATCTTCCCTAAGTGAACATCTCCAGTCTTGCATGGAGAGCTGGTAGTGACTAGAAGGATGAAGGCTCCTGGTCATAGCTGATAGTGTTGAGGTGGAACTAGAATTCAGGACACTTGACTTCCAGTTCAAAATTTCTTTTCACCTTTCTAATGTTTCGTCATTTCATTGTGTACTTCTCACTCTACCAGTTATTTTCAAATGCGATGATACTTACAAACTGCAGCTTTCTGTGATTATTATTACTACAGGTCAACCTGAACTGAATAGTAATATTTGAATAAAAGTCATTTTACATTAAAATTAAAATGATACCCTTCTTATCTGTATTTCCTCTTGGCATAGACTAGCATAAACCATCCAGTTTTGAAGGGATTATTAATTTCCTGCCAAACTTATCCACACATTGACTGTGTTAGCTTATTAATGATGAAATCACTCATTGCTAAAAGGGGCAATCTCTGAAATTTCTGTGGTTGAACCAATAGGAATTATTCATATAACAACATTTGAGAGTGGGTGCTTGTTTTTTAATGTTTATTTATCTTAGAGAGAGAGACAGAGAGAGAGACAGAAACAGAGCGTGAGTGGGAGAGGGGCAGACACAATCTGAAGCAGGCTCCAGGCTCTGAACTGTCAGCACAGAGCCTGACATGGGGTTCGAATTCACAAACTGTGAGATCATAACCTGAGCTGAAGTCGGACGCTTAACTGATTGAGCCACCCAGTGCTCCTCAGTGATTAGGTGTTTAGTGGCCTTCCGTGTAGTGATTCAGAGACCCAGGCTTCTTCCATTTTGTGGCTCTGCCATTTCTAAGGGCTTCAGAATCCTTTGCTCCGGATGGTAGATGGTAGATACAAAAGAGAGAAGACAAAAAATGTGTAGAAGATTTTTATAGGCTAGACTTGAACTGGAGTACATCGTGGCCCACAATCCACTGTCCAAGAGGCTATCGTGTGGCCACAACTAGAGACAAAGGGAAGCTAGCTAGAGAATATGGTCTTTGCCTGAGTGGCTGCTTCCTAGCATCAGATGTAGCACCATGGACTGGAGCAGGAATGTTCAATCTCTGTTGCCGTTCGGGCTAAATGGTGAAGCCAGTGAGGTCTGAATTCTCATGCCCCCAGCTTCTTGTTTCTTTTTCTTTTGCCCTGCTCCATGACCCACCCTTCACCTCCTCCCTCACCCTAGAGGTACCCAGTCATCTGTCCTTCATCAGAAACTGCTCTCAGGAAGGAAGCCATGGCTGTATTGAAGTCTCAGTGACAAACGAGGCTCAATCTAGGGCTGTTTGCATTTTAACAGAAGAAAACCTTGTTTGATATAAATAAAAAAGTATGAAGCTCTAATAAGAGAATTTGAAAGCATGCAAAGTATTTGGATGGAACAAGAAGCATGCAGTCCCTAAAATTAAACCACATGTTAGATCTGGCTGTGTCTTTCTACACAGCCCGAAACAACCACAGGGCTCTTAAGAATGGATTTCTTTATTGTTTCACATAATTTGGAAACTTTCCATAAAGACAGGCTTTTATGGGCTAAATTGTGTCCCCCTAAAATTCTTCTGTTGAGGCCCTAACCTCCAGTGCCTCAGAATGTGGCTATATTTAGAGATAGGGCCTTTAAAGAGGTGACTGAGTTAAAATGAGGCCATTCATGTTGGCCCTAATTCAATCAGACTGGTGGCCTCAAAAAAGAGGAGATTAGGACACACAGGGCATGTGCACAGAGGCATGACCATGTGAGGACACGGCAAGAGGCCAGCCACCTGCAAGCCAAGAAGGAGAGACCTCAGAAGAAACCCCACATGCCACCCCCTTCATCTTGGACTTCTGGCCTGCAGACCTGTGAGAAATTACATTTTGTTACTCAGACTGTTGTGTTTGGTTATGGCAGTCTGAGCAGATGAATACATGGGTTCTCCCATTTTGTATATGGATCAGTATTTTTAGGTATGAGAGGGGGCTATGAGAACGGTTGGGAGCAAGGAGTCCTGACTGTCAAAGAATCACAGGTTAGTGGAAAAGGCTAATAACTGAGGGCGAATGGGTGCCCAGGGTGTACTCTGTGAGGTGTTCTTCTGAATAGTGAATCTGCACTGTCAGCTCACAGTGAGCACCCCTAAGTGGTGATCAGGTAAATTGGTGCTTGTCTCTATTTGTGTTTCTTTCCACCGGTTTATCTTTTTTTTTTTTTTAATTTTTTTTTAACGTTTATTTATTTTTGAGACAGAGAGAGACAGAGCATGAACAGGGGAGGGGCAGAGAGAGAGGGAGACACAGAATCTGAAACAGGCTCCAGGCTCTGAGCTGTCAGCACAGAGCCCGATGCGGGGCTCGAACTCACGGACCGCGAGATCATGACCTGAGCCGAAGTCGGACGCTTAACCGACCGAGCCACCCAGGCGCCCCTCCACTGGTTTATCTTAACTTACACTGTGTGAATGGAAGATTCCTGCAAAAGGCTTTAACACGTGGAAGATAAAAATTCTAGCTAAATATTAATCAAAAGCTGATTTCCCTAAACTGTATCAAATACCTAGCTACCAATACATATCTGGATGGCTCAGTTTTAAGTTTTTATTTGAAAGGTGGTGCTGTGGTTAGCACAGTCAGCATGGAGCCTGGGCTGCCTTTTTTCTTTCTTTTTTTGCTAAGAAGACAGACCCTCAAGTCTTAGTTCTCATTTGCTTCTGAAACTCAGCAATTGCCAAAATATTTTTTAGCACCCAAAGCCGAGTTTGGGACTCTAACGTGCCTTAGGGCATGCCAATGCTGGGTTGGCAAAATGTTTCTCCTTTCTTGCAGACACACCAGTGACTCTGGGGCTTTTTCCAGGAAACAGTGGTGGAGAATTCAAACCCAGTCACAAATCCCCTGTGGGTGGACAGGAGAAAGCAGGCATCTGGCATCCAGAGATAGGAAACAGAAGCAACATGGTCCTGTCAAGTAGCTTTCCACAAGGCCTTGTTAGAACTCAGTTCTCTTTATCTTAAGAAGCAGTCATGAGCTGCTTAATTTGAGATGTTTTGGAATGCAAATCATACTTTTGGCAAAAAACAAAAAAACTATGTCAACCATCTGGCTACATCAAAGGCATCAGCGTAGAAGAGGGAGCTTGTGCAGGGGGGGGTGGGGTGGGCATGGAGTATGGGAGAATGAGTCCTGAGCTGGGGTTCTGCTTCCCACCCTGCCACCAGCTGCTTGTGTATTGTGGCCCAATCACTTTAACCTTGAGTTTTCCTCACCTGGTACAACAGAGTGGGTCTTGGTGGGACTAAGCGGGGACTCTTGGTGAATAGAGTTACTCGCTAAACCCAAGTTAACTGTTTACAATCACTTATTTGCCCAGGAGAAAAGGACTTCATTGCTGTCCACCATTGGGTTTCAAACATTTATAGACATATCTGATGGGTTGGTGCATGTGTAATGTCTCTGACTAAAGTCCTATTCTAGGGGAGTGATAGAAGCCACGGAGAGAGAACTCAACAGAAGGAAGAAGGAGTTGGGCAGGGAGAACCTGATTTAAAAATAAGACATATGGGGCACCCGGGTGGCTCAGTTGGCTAAGTGCCTAACTCTTGGTTTCAGCTCGGGTAATGATCTAATGGTTTGTGAGTTCGAGCCCCACGTCAATCTCTGTGCTGATAGTGCAGAACCTGCTTGGGATTCTTTCTCTCTTCCCCTCCCCTGCTCGCAATCCCTCTCTCAAAATAAATAAATAAATAAACATTAAACGAATTAAAAAAAAAGGCATAAGTGTCTGGGTGCAATGTAGTGGCAGAATCTTGAACTCATAGTTATCCTAGGACAAAGGTTTTGTTTGAGAATTTAAGGTGCTGTATCATCAATAAACTTGCTGAGGATCCTTCCTCCCATTGCTGATGATGATGTAGAAGGAACAGTGCCCTTCTCATTTTGAAAGAAGGGCTTGTTCTTATGGGCAGGGCCAACTTTTACCTCCATGACACCATCATGGGATGGGAACCATGGCAGTGGCCATGACCATAAATCCAAGTCATGAATACATATAAGCATCCCCAGGGCTACAAGGAAAGCAGAGAATGGTAACCTGTAAAAGATAAGACTTTCTGCCAACAGAAAGATAAAGGCTTAGAGCCGTTGAAATTTAGGTAGATTGAAATATTCAGCTTCCAAGTAAGAGGATGTGGTTGGAGAAGTGGACTTTGAACTCAATTCCAGTTCTAATCTTCAGTATTTCTCAGAACCTGAGGGAGACTTAGACCAACTCTCACAAATGAAGTAATAGTGGCAGTGAGCATTTGTTGAATCACCTACCTTGTGCCGGGCATCGTGATGATTACTTTACATTTGCAACGAATCTGAGGGGTGGATGGCAGTAAACCCAGTTTAAGATGAATTTGGAAAACTAATTTGCCAAACTCAGCAAGTGGTATTCAAATATTCCTGATTCCAGATCTTATGCTCTCTCCACTCTATCACAACATGATGGCAGGAGATGTTATGGAAGGGCCTTTTGACCATGCTTGACCAGATGCCCAGAAGGTGTGGCTGTCCCCGGGAAGCTGCCATGTCAGAGCCCTGAGGTGAGATGTCCAGAGAGAAGGACGAGTCGGGACAAGCCGAGGCAGAACCTTTATGTCATTGAGGTGCTCTGGTCGCTCTGTCGCTGCTCCAGGATGGGGGCAGTGGAGGGTGCCCCCACTGAGTTACATTTCTGGGCACATTGTCATCAAGACTGGATCTAAGTGAAACAGTGAAATGGGAAAATAGTGATGACAATAAAACAACAAAAGGAGCACCTAGAATTTTTCCAACATTATTTCATGTTAAGAGCTGAGGGAAACACTTTATAAACCTCTCTTTTAATCCTTATCCCTTCACAAGTATCATTATTTTGCAGTTGAGGAAACAAAAGCTCAGGAAGATTAAGCAAGTTGATTATGAAATGCGTGAGTGGCAGGCAGAGCCAGGACTTGAAGCCAGGTAAATGGAGCTCCAAAGGGGTTTGTGCAGAATCACTATCCTGTTGTGCCTTTCTAGAACAATACTCTCTGTCCAGTGCTCTCTTCTTCCACCCTGAATCACCCACATTCCTTTCTTGTTCTGAATGTGGGACCCTCTTCCTCACTGAATGATCGCCGGACTCTAGTGCCCTCTGGCTCCAGCTCTGCTCCTCATTTATGATTCTGCGGAAGGTACTTGCTTTTAGTTACATATTTCAGGGCTGCAGAGGAAAAAGTTGAGATCTTTTGTGTTGTGTCAAATGTCTCTACTGTAGTCACTGTTTATATTTACTTATAAAATAATTAGTACCAGGAAAAAGACAGGTGATTTCCAGTAACCCCAAGAGGATCTGAACAGTTCTGGTTGAATTACTATAACAAGCTCAGTGAAGTGGTGTGGGTTTAATATTATAAAATGCAATTTCCTGTAACAGATAAACAGTGATTGGTGAATGCAATTTCCTACAGCAGATACTTAGGTGATTCTTATCGTCTCAAGGCTAGAGGTTGTGCAAAAATTAACCATTATAGCAAAATCCTCAAGAGACTTTTGTGTGAAACTACTAAATTTTATGATGACAAAATACAGAAAAAGTACAAATCTGACCAAAAAAAAGGATTGTACCTTTCCAGCTTATCTTCTGTTTATATTCTTTGTGGCTTTAACTTAACTGGCAAATATTTTCCAGTTCCTCCCTTATCTCTATAACAAGGTTTAATTGTTAGTCCTGTGCAGAATATTGTCAAAGTCTCATGTGACTAGTTCAAAGCTTCTTAATCTCTCAAAAGTCTATCAAAAAACTTGCGGCTTTTGGATTTTTTAAAAATTATTTTTATCTTTTCCCCGCGTTTATTGAAATATAATTGACATACAAGATTGTGTAAGTGTAAGATGTAAATGCCATGGTTTGGTAAAGGTACATATTGTGAAATGATTACCATAATAAAGCTAGTTAACACTTCTATCATGCTGCATAATTACCATTTGTGTGTGTGTGTGTCTGTGTGTTGTGAGAACATTTAAGAGCTACTCTGTTAGCAGCTTTTAAGTATATAATACAATATTGTTAATCGTAGTCACTGGGCTATACATTAGATCCTCAGAACTTTAATTTTAATCAATGGTTAATTAAAGAGTTTTGGGTTTATAATTTTTATTTCTGTAGTGTAAATTGAAAATATATTTGCATTTTGACTTGTCTCTAGTTGAGAAACAATAGCTTTGATCCCCACATAAAGGAATTTTGAGCATCATTCAAGGAAAAGTACTTTTTTTGTGTTGGCACGAGGAGTGACTTTTCCCATGGGTTTTGAAATCCTGACGTACAGAAGTGCTTCCTGAAGCTGGTTCAGCAGGTCATGCAATATGGGCACTGTTTTCTCAACGCTGATGTGACAGTGAACAGAGAGCTCTGGTGAACAATTGCAGAGGTTGGGAATGTAAGTGATGGTGCACACAGGGGTTGCCAGAAGGTTGTGTAAGCCAGAATATGAAGCAGAATATGAAGCCACACTCCTAGGAGAGTGGCCATATGGACTTGAATTTCTTGATACTTCATATATTCTTTAATATATTCAGTTAAAAACTTTATTGATTGTGTGTTCTATGCAATGTGCTAACATTATGATACAAAGGTTAGCAAGACAGACCAGTGTCCTCAAGTGATTTACAGCTTAATGGGGAAAACACAGTTAAATGACCAATTATGGAAAGGTATGATAAGTGTCATAATAGAGAAAGTATGGGAAGGGTGCTAGGAGAACAGAACAAGGGCATCAAATGCAGGTCAGGAAGTGGCATTATCTGAGCCTTCCTCTTTGACCTATGAGTTTTATTTTTTATTTATTAAAAAAATTTTTCAATGTTTATTTTTGAGATTGAGAGAGAGAGAGCATGAGTGGGGGAGGGACAGAGGGAGAGGGAGACACAGAATCCAAAGCAGGCTCCACTTTCTGAGCTGGCAGCACAGAGCCTGACGCGGGGCTTGAACTCACGAACTGTGAGATCATGACCTGAGCCGAAGTCAGACGCTCAACTGAACTCAACCACCCAGGTGCCCCAACCTATGAGTTTTAAAGAAGTGTGTTGTTTAGTTTCTGAGTGTTTGGAAATTGTCCTGTTATCTTTGTTATTGATTTCTGGTTTAATTCCATTTTAGTCACATAATATATTCAGAAATATATATATATTAGCCACATAATATATGCTGTATTATTTTAATTCTTTTAAATTTGTGAGTTTTGTTTTATGGGCTAGGATGTGGTCTATCTTGGTATATGTTCTGTGAACACTTGAGTATGTATTCTGCTCTCATTAGGTAGGGTGTTCTATAAATGTTGGTTAGGTGCTATTGGCTAATGGTATTGTTGAGTTCTTTTACGTCCTTGCTGATCTTGCTGTAATATCAATTAGTGATTGAGGAGTGTTGCAGTCTGCAACTGCACTTTTGGAATTGTCCGTTTCCCCTTTCAATTCTATCGGTTTTTGCTGTACATACTTTGCAGCTCTGTTGTTTGGTGCATTTACATTCAGGATTGCTGTGTTTAATTGGTAGACTGATCCATTTGTCATTGTGTAATGTCCCTCTCTGTCTCTGATACTTTTCTTTGCCCTGAAGTCAACTTTATCTGATATTAATATAGTCCTTCCTACTTTCTTTTGATTAACGTTTGTGTGGCATATCTTTTCCCATCTTTTTGCTTTCAACCTTTAACTTTCTATCCTACTGTTTACATTTAATGTTATTATTGTTATATTTAAGGTTTAAATATACAATTTATCTTTGTGTTTTCTACTTGTCCTCTGTTTAAATTTTTTTCTTTTTGCTGCCTTCCTGTGGTTTACCTAAACATTTTATAGAATTCCATTTTGATGTTAACACCAAACCTGTAGTGTTTTTTTTTTAATGTTCATTTATTTTTGAGAAAGAGATAGAGCATGAGCAGAGGAGGTGCAGAGAGAGAGGGAGACACAGAATCCGGAGCTGGCTTCAGGCTCTGAGGTGTCAACACAAAGCTTGACATGGGGCTTGAACTCAAGAACTGTGAGATCATGACCTGAGCCAAAGTCAGACGCTTAACTGACTGAGCCACCCAGGCGCCCAGACCTATAGTGTTTTTGAATGTTTCTCTCTATAGAATGTTTCTAGTAGTTGCTTTAAGTATTATACCACACACAGTTACACTCACACAGGCACACACATGCACACATGCTCATATCTTATCAGTCAACTGTTGTCATCATTTTACCAGTTTTGCATGGAGTGTAAAAATCTTACTTCCCTTTATGTCTCTTTATCTTCCTTATTTATAATAAAGATGTTTTAACCATTTCCTCTACATACATTCAGAACTGTGTCAGCAAGTATTATAATTTTTGTCTTAACTATCAAGCATAATTTCTAATACTCAAGAGGAGAAGGAAAGTCTATAGTAGTGACTTATATTTTTGCTTATTATGTTCTTTCTAACAGCATTCCTTCACCCCTCTGGAGAAAGACAACAAGGTGAAAAATATATGACTCATCAAATATTGTGACTTACCCTGAAATAATTTTTTTTTTCTTGGAAACTGCCATTTCCCTCAGGAACCCTTACTGGAGCATGTAACTCATGTTTTTATGCCCTGTGTGGAGATTTGGCTTTTCTGTTTATGTGGGTTTTGATAAATACAACCAGGCTGCACATTTAGCTGATGTCCCAGCAGGAGCTGGAGAGGCAAGTTTGTCAAATGTAAATTAACATATGTAATCTTAACATACTTCCACTAACTGGTTTAATATGTGCTTTGTTGACAAAGAAGTCTCCCAGGTAATAAATGTTGAATGCCTGGGAATAGAATATAGACTAAAACCCCAGCCAAAAATTTAGCTCCTGAAGCCAAGATTTGGGCAAAGAGACAAAGCGGTTGTTTTGCTATATTTTTTTTTTTTTAAACTCCGGATGAATTAGTTAACTAGATAAAGAAACATAAAAATGATATAATCCTTTTTAGTTGAGTTCTCATTAAAGAGAAGTTTGATTAAAAATAACAATGAATACATTAGCTCATTTTAGTATAACCATGTGTATCGTTATCATATATATGTAAATATATTTCAGTAAGGGGAAAAAACCTTAGTATTTTTGAATACTGTAATTGGCTCAGGGCTTTGGAGAAACCAGTCTTTTTATTTATTTATTTTTATTGAAATATAATTGACATATAACATTGTATTAGTTTTAGGTGTACAGCATAATGATTTGATATATGTATTTATTGCAAAATGATTGCCATAATAAGTTTAGTTAGCATCCATGACCACAGAATTACAAATTTGTTTGTGTGTGGTGTGTGTGTGTGTGTGTGTGTGTGTGTGTGTGTGTGATGAGAACTTTTAAGATCTATTCTCCTACTAGCTTTCAAGTGTATAATATAGTATTGTTAACTATAGTCACCAGGCTCTGTGTTACATCTCCAAGATTTATAGAAGCCTGTCTTAATAAGTAAAAATGTTTAAAGTATGGAATATTTGAATGGATGTATAGTGTTAACACTTCTAAGAATTAATAATCAATGAAATATTGCCAAATAAAAATCCTGATATAGGGGTGCCCAGCTGGTTCAGTTGGTGGAGCCTGTGACTTTTGATCTTGGGGTTCTGGGTTTGAGCCCCATGTTTGGGATAGAGATTACTTAAAAATAAAATCTTAGAAAAATCCTGATACATTGTTTTTAAGGAAAAGATAAAAAAATTGTCATTGCTACACTCAGTGTTGATATGCAAAGAAGTTTCTCAAATATTGCAATTTGGTTACTGAATTAAAGTAATATTTTCAGTGATCATTTTAGTGCTGTTAATCTGTCAAGAAAGTGTTTCTTTTTATAGTTGGGCCAAATTCAAATTTCAAAGTATATTATGTCTGGGGGCGCCTGGGTGACTTAGTCAGTTAAGCGTCTGACTCTGATTTTGGCTCAGGTCATAATCTCATGAATGGTGAGATTGAGCCCTGAGTCGGGCTCCACACCGGCAGTGCAAAACCTGCTTGGGATTCTCTATCTGCTTCTCTCTCTGCCCCTTCACTGTTCGCATGTGTATGTGCACACACACACACACACACACACTCTCTCTCTCTCTCTCTCTCTCAAAATAAATAAATAAATAAACATTTAAAGTATGTTTGAATTAAAGTTTGTCAGTAGTGGAACCATTAACATTTGGGTTGGGTAATTTATTTTTTTATTTTTTTTTAAGTAGGCTTCATGCCCAGCATGAAGCCCGATGCCGGGCTTGAACTCACAACCCTGAGATCAAGAGTCAGACGCTTAACCAACTGAGGCACTCAGGTGCTCCAGGTAATATTTTATTGTATGGAGATACTCTGCGTATTGCAGGATGTTTAGCAGCATCCTTGGCCTCTACGTACTAGGTGCCAGTAGCAAAAACCCCTGCTCTTCAGTTGTGACAAATAAAAATGTCTGCAGGCATTGCTGAATGTCTCCTGGAGACAAACTTGATTCTTTTTGAGGACCACTTGTCTAAGTTATTGGAATGTCCAAAACAGTGCAGTTAAAATGACTAAGTCTTACTAAACATCTATTCTACAATGAACATGAGAGAAAGGATGCCTTTAAACCAGAGTCAGTTATGTTTAAGTTGACCATACTTGATGGCATCTGGGGGCCTCCATTTCCATTCTCATCCAGTGACTGAATCTGGATAACTATAGCGGACTCTTTGGTTTACATATGTTTTCATTTTCCTCTTTTTCTTGGCTTGGTTTTCCTTTCCTTGGTTTTGGTGGCTAGCCTATCTCCTGCAAGGTAGCTTAGAACAAAGTATACCCTATTATATTCAACGTAATATTTCAAGGATACCCATGTTAGCTAAATACATTGTTGATTTAATTACTGTGGCATTGAATAAAGAGGTTGGACCTCTTCTCTCTGAATAAGTGCTTTATTGACCTTTTCCTTTATAGCTCTTCATCACCCTAATGACATATTCACTAATTTCAAAAGGAGTAATTCTCCTCCAAAGGCTGATAATTTCAATTGACTATTTTGATCGAGGGAGGATTTATGTCTTTGCCAGTTGGGCTAATTGCTCATTCCAGGCTTTTAACTGTTCCCTGGCTAATTTCTTTTTAAGAGGCATCCGAACTAGCCTTTCTTTTGCTTGTTAGGTGCTTGGCAGCTTCCCAAAGTAAGCAAAGATTGACTTCCAGTATGTGGTACTTAGTACACTGAGGATTTTGCCATCTCCTTCGTGTCGTCTACTGTCCCCTTCACTTCCTCTAGGCCCAGGTTTCTTTCTCTTAGGATGCTCCTTGCTTTCTTATTGGACTAATAATGTAACTTTAGGAGCTCAAGTGAGGCTCGCATAGTGAAAATCATTAGCATTTATTTTTGCTGGGCTTGGTATTACCATTTTGATGTAGACTAAGAAAATGGCCAGTGTGGGGCATGTTCAGTATAAGGGTTGAGTGGGTAGGGAGTCCTTAGGAAGTGACCAGCCATTTTAGTTTGCCTGGGACTGAGTGTTTTCCCAGGACATGGGGCTCCCTTTGCTAAAATTAGGAAGTCCCAGGCAAACTGGAATGAGTTGATCACTCCAGGAATACTACTGTAATCCACATGTCTCAGGATTCAGCAGCCTGTGAACCCAAATATTGCCACATAGTCAACAATACCTAAAAATCAATAATTCTAAATCCCTGCATCATAACTGCAGACACTTAGTCACCTGAAAATCTCCCAGATTTTTCTAGGAATTTCCAGAGAGTGCCTAATATTTGCTCAGAGATGAGGGCTTCTCTCTCTTTCTCTTTCATTTTTCTTTCCTTCCGTTTCCAGTTTCCAGCAGTGGCCTTCAGTCTGCAAGCTGCCAAAGAAGTGCCTCCTTATTGCCAGTGATGTTGGAAATGCCTTTGAAAATACTGGTACACCCCTGATCTGGTCTTTCTGCTGCTTTGCCAAGGATGGTTTTCAATTGTGGGAGATTCCAGATTCTAAAGCCTTCAGCCTATTCAAAATGCCCAGAAAGTCAGAAGGTCCTTTTGCTCTTGGGCCCCCTCCTCATTTTTCCAATCCCTGTTTCCTCCAGCTCCCTTTCTTCTATTATCCTTTTCTCTCCCCGCCTCCCACCCCCACCCCGCCCAGCCTTTGCCAACTTATTTTCAGGTGTTTCTGCCCCTCCAAAATGGAGAATCAAAACTCCTTTATACAACACCAGCCTGCACCATGGAGAGAGTATGGTCTTGGTCATCTCTCCCACTCATTCAGAGGCTTCTTTTCTGCTCAGCCAAGCCACTGTCTTACATGACTGTGAAGTGGAAAGATTTTCCAACCTGACCAAGAATTTCCTTTTAGGCTCCAACTGCTTAATTAAAGTCAGTTCAGGCTGTTCCTAGCTCCTATGGTTGTATAGCAGAGGTCTGGGCCTTTATCCATCAAATCCAGAGTTACCAGAAAACCATCTGGACAGGTGGCAGGAGGTCAGGGGTGCTGTCATATGCTGCATCAGTTGATGAGCACTGATGTGTTTCAAAGTACTGAATTACAGGGCCATCAGTGACCCAAACTCTCATTTCCCCATTAGCCACTCTCACCGTAACGTGGGTCATTCTTACGTCTTTTGTAAAAACAGCAGATGAAAAACAAGCTATCATTTAGAAGGATTTTCGCTGCAAGTTACATAAATTCTGATTCAAACTGGCCTAAACAAATAGAAAATCATCTTGTAACAGTAACAGTAAATCCATAAGTAAGGTTAGCTTCAGAGTTGATTGATTCAGTGGTTCAGAAACATCAAGAAACCAGATTGTCTCCATATCTATGATATGTAATCCATACACTGTTTTGTCTTTAGAATTGTTCTCCTCCTTGTTGCAAGATGGCTACCAATAGAAACTGGGAAAACCTGTGCCCTTGATTTCATGCTTTAGAAGAAAGAGAGAGGGAGAAGAAGATAGAGAGATTGGGGGAGGAAAGGATTAAGTGAGGGAAGGATGACTTTCTCAAATATGGAATGCAAATTCATTTAATCAGATTGGGCCTTTAGGTCATATACCCACTCGGTGATCAGTAGAGTCACTAGGAGAATGCCATCCATTAGTTTGTTTAGACTAATCAGAGTCTATGCCCCAAGTGAGCTTCTCTGAGTCACATGAAAGATGGATGGGTAGTTGAACAGAATTGGGATTCCTTTAGGAAGGAGGAAGAAGGGAATGGATGCTGAGTAGCCAACTGACAGAGTCTCCTACACAGACAATTCCATTTTATGCCATTTCTCTATCCCTGTGAGGGCCTTTCAGGAGCTTTGCTAATATCCTTACATGCTGGCAGTATGAAGAGTGTAAAGAGGATGGGTATTGGAGTCCTGTGGACTAAATTTGAGTCATGGCTTTGTTGTCTTCTGTCTGACTTCAGACAAGTAAGCTAATCTTCCTAAGCTTCTATTTTCTTAGCTGTTAAATAGCTTAATGCTACTGACTATGGAACATTATTGTGGGCATTAAAGATATAATGTATGCGAAATATTTATCATAGAACTGGGCACATGTAAGTACTCAGGAATGTTAGTTTTCTTTGACCTCTCCCCCCTGCTCCCCCATCCTGGCCAATAGGCCATAACTGCCTATTGACTCCCTGTCCCCATCCATTTTGGTCAGTTCTTAGAAATACTCATTTGCAATTCTTCCTTTTTTGGGCTATTCTGCTGGGCTTCCTTGGGCCATCCAGGGGGCCTACAATGAGGGTTATGTGTCTAGTCAGTCCTTGCCAAAAGGTGAAATTGCTGATGTGATACATACCTCTTTACTATATAATGTCAGGTTCAGTCCCTCTCTTTGTGGGTGATTACCCTACAGTGTTCAGCTTCTTGAGTACCTAATCCTGGAACAAAAACAGGTTGGGATTGAAATACCTGGATTCTCCCCTTTCTGGATATAGAAACTGTCGTTTGAAGATCTCTGAGTTTCAGGTTCTTTGTGATACAACTGTGATAATAAAACTTTCTCTTGGTTATTCTTTGATATTACAGTAACTTGGATAATATATATGAATGCACTTTAAAAATGAGTGTATGAAACCATGTTGAATAAATAGGAAAATCTGCTATTCTCCAGTTTCAGCCTCTCAGGCATCTAAGATGTAGACCCAGAAGTATCACAACTGAATACGGAACCATCTTACCCAATAGGGGATGTCTGGTTGACTTCCTAGGCTCACTCCCATTTCATTCCTTTTCTTCTTTTATTAATCAAATTTTTAAGACATTCTGTGGGTGATAAAAACATGGGGGGGGGTGCAAAGACAGCTAAGATACCTGGCCTTACTAAGTAGTGACTTATTTACCTCTCTCCACTTCCCCTGAATTCACAAATCTTGGTTGAGTAACATAAAATATGAGAGCCCCCTGCTTCTCCAACTCCATCTGAAGAGGATGCCTTTTCAGTGCTGTTGCAGCTTTTGAGCATCTGAGTGCCTGGTTCCAGTGGATACTGATGCTGAGGATGAAAGCACCCTCCAGAGAAGGGAAAGGACTTGTTCTAGGTCACACAGATTGTGTACTACTTTGTTCACAGTCTGTCTCCTGATGAGCTGGTGAAGGTAGGGCTCAGTCCAAGGCTCTGTTCTCTCTCTCTCTAATTCATGGGTTCTTCTAAACTTTCATGAGTGGGTTTTCTCTAGGATCGAGGGACTCACTATTTAAAACTATACTCCTCTCTCCTTCATACCCGGAGTTCCATCAGTTCTCTGGATCAGGTTGCTGTAGACAGAGTCTGGGACTGGTAGAGTGGAGACCACTTGGTTCTTTTTTCAGTGCAGGCTTGGTGAGGAACCTTGGACCAGTCACCATCTGGCAAAGGGAGGAGGGTGTGGCAGTGGGGACGGAGGTGAATCCTGTTCTGTTTTTGAAACCTTCAGGAAAGAAGCCTCTTCTTCCTGCTGTATACCAGAGGTATGGAAAGGAAGTGAGAGTTTGATTAAAGATTGGAGGTTCACAGTTGCTCTTTAATGTTTCTGTTTTGATAATTGGTGTTTCAAAGACAGATAATCAAA
Organism: Panthera tigris; assembly: GCF_018350195.1. Lineage (NCBI taxonomy): Eukaryota > Metazoa > Chordata > Mammalia > Carnivora > Felidae > Panthera > Panthera tigris. Next base: position 105,293,636 of record NC_056662.1, read on the forward strand.
ATGGTAATGGGCAGGGGAGTAGGGTATAGATGAGGCTGAAGTATGTTGAAATGTTTTAAGGAACTTTTAAATGTATTTACATAGCAACGTGGGAATGTTTTTCTAATATAAATTCTGAGAAGGAATTAGACAATACCTGTGAAAGGCTTTCAACTCTTAGGAGGTTGGACACTATTCAAATTTGAAGTGTGCGCATTATTTAAAATTTTTTTAAGTTTATTTATTTATTTTGAGAGAGAGAGACAGGGCAAGTGGGGGAGAGGCAGGGAGAGAGAGAGAGAGAGAGAGAGAGAGAGAGAGAGAGGGAGGGAGGGAGAGAGAGAGAGAATCCTGAGCAGGCTCTGTGCTGCCAGCCCGATGCAGGGCTTGAACTCACCAAACCGTGAGATGGTGACCTCAGCCGAAACCAAGGGTCAGATGCTTAACGGACTGAGCCATCCAGGCGCCCTGAAGTGTGGGCATTATTAATGAAAATAGTTTTAAGATATGTCAAACGCTTTGCTCTTCAAAAGACAGGGGTATTATGAACACAAGGCCGAGTAGGGATGGTGCGCACGAGTTCCCAGTGGAGTGGCTGCCCTTTCCTGGTGGACCGACATCTGCGGCTACTTAACCACTCTCACTGCTTAATCATGGGCCAGAAACACTTCCTTTTTCTCTGTTTCCTTTTTCTCCGCCCTCCCTACCATGCCCCTTTACTCCTCAGTTTCCTTTTCTTCCCCCCTTTCAAATCCTTTCAGGAGTTTTGGACTTTTGCTGTAGGCCTAACTGACTAGCAAAGCCAGTATGTTCTCAGGCATCTGTTTTTCTTCTGCAAAATGGAACAGTAGTGCCCGTCCCTGGTGTATGGTCAGAACTAGGACTCGTATCATGCTAGGGATGGAGGGAAGAACATTGGATTTCAAGGTAGAATACGTGTTTCCTACTTATCAAGGCAGTTATTTTGAGTAAGCCATTTACTTTCTTTAAACTGGCTACTGCATTTTTAAAAATAGGTGATAATTAAAAAACAAGCTAAAAGGGTATTTGCAAGGATCAAGGAATGCATACAAAAATGCTTCAGTGTCCATAAAGCTCCTTACAAATGTCATTATCTTCGAGGCAGAATGGGCTTCCAGTTTGCCAGGCAAGTGGAGATAGAGGAATTCACCACAATTGATCCTGCTTAGAAATGCTAGAGAGTTTGTTTGCCTCTGCAAGGAATCTGCCCCTCTTTAGGAATGAGGATGTTTCATAAGAGTTAATCTGTTTCTTTAACAATTCTAACATATTTTTTGTGTGCCTATGAAGTATAAGGTAGTATCTTGGGCACTGGGCATAATGATCCCTGGCCTTGTGGAACTTAGTCACATGAGGAGGGGCACAGAAGATAAACAAGTAAACACACAATTAAATTTATAATTCCCAGTTGTGATATGCTGTGAAGGGAACTGTTAGGGCTGTGGTGGAGAATTCTGGAATGTGGAGTGGAGGGAGCTGCCCTCTGTGGACCCTCCTAGGATGTGGCTCTCTGAGCTGGGAGGAACCCTGAGACGTCTCCAGTCTTTCCTCTCGTCCTTGGTTGGAACTCTACTTAAGTATCCCAGACTCAGGAAAGCTTATCTTCTTTTAGAAGAGCTGCCCTCAGTCATTGGTTCCTTGACACTTGCCTTCTGCCCCGCTTTGGGGATAACATGCCACTTCTTTTGCCCCCTCCCTGGGTCTGGGCCCTGGGATCTGCCACCTCAGTGTCTCCTCACCCTCAGCAGAGGACAGAGACTCCTGATCTACCAGGGAAGAGCCCTTGCCTAAGCCTTCACCTGTAGCAACCAGGCCAGTCTCTGCGATGCCAGCTCCCAAGCCTGCGGGCTAAGCGAATACCAGCAGCAGTCATTTGGGAAGCTGACTAGGCTTTTAGCAGGAAGCTAATGGAGCCTTCTTTCTTCTCATGCATACCTCCCTGCGAGAACTTGGCACTTCCTCAGGCGGCTCACTCAGTACCTGCCTTCTGGATCAGGTGTTCTCCAGGGAGCCCGTCAGAAGCTTGTTGGCATTTTTTTCCTTTCCAAGCTTTAAAAAAAACAAAACAACTCTGCTCTCTGAGATAGAGCAAGTAACTTGCATGAAATAGAACTGGGCAGTCACATCTAGAGGTGAAGGGTAAAATAAGTGGCAGGAGTTTTCATGATCTTGCTACCCTGGGGGTCTAATGGCCCATTATGGCTGGCAAAGAGGGCAACAATTTGAGAAGCTGTGTGGTGAAATGAATTACACCCTGGGCTGGGAGTCACAGTACTTGGACTCTGCTCCTAACCAGATGGTGACTTTGGGCAAATCACTTCACCTTTTTGGTCTCAATTCCCTTATTTGTGAAATGAGGGGGATGGTGTAGATGATGTCCCTAGATTTTTCTACATCAAATGAGATTTGACATGGCATTTTCAGATACAGTCATTGAAAGCAATACTTACTAGTCTCTTCCCTTCCCTCCCTCCCTTCCTTCCTTCCTTCCTTCCTTCCTTCCTTCCTTCCTTCCTTCCTCCCTTCCTCCTTCCCTCCTCCTCTTTCTCTCTTTCTTACTTTCTTTCTGGCCAGGAAAGAGGCTAATTCTCTGCTGGTGAGATAACATGTGATTTCACAGTTCCTGTAGATTGGTGACTTAAATTCTTTGTGACTGATAGGTAATTTCTGCAAATCTCAAAGACCCCACCCCATGCTCCCCCCACTAGACTGGCCTCTAGCCCCTTCCTCATTGGCAGGTTCAAGAAAGTGATTCAGTTGTTCCTCCAATCTCCAGTGGGCAAGGAGGAGGAGGGGAAGTCAGGTGTTGGGTGGAAAGGCCAGATTGGCACAGAGAATTGGAATTATTGGTCTGACATCACCCCCTTGGTATACTTCCAATTCTGGCATGCTCTGTGTGCCCTCCAGGAGTGTCACTCCAGGCTTCCTTGCCAGCCTGGAAGGTGGGAGGAAGGGAGGTCAGTGTACCTGTGTATGGCATCAGTTCACTTCTATGATGATGGCTCTCCCACAGCCCCGGCCCACAGTGGCCTCTGGTAATGCTACTCTGTTGCTTTTCCCTTAGTATTAAGTATTAAGAACTTAAGTAGTAAGAACTTTCTGCAGGGTACATTTGTTCCCTTAATCCTGTCCACGTTTCTACAAATGGTCTCATGTGGGGTGAATTCTGTTCCTTGTCGGGACATGCAAAGCAACCAGCAGTTAAGATTATATTTATCTGTGGTTTTCAATCATGACTGAACATTAGAATTTCCTGGAGAGTTTAAACAAATACTGTACTCGGTCCCTATCCCTGGAGATAACGATTTAATCAGTCCAGAGTGGTGCCTGGGATTTATATTTTAAAAAAGTCTCTAATTTGCAGCCTGAATTTGAAACAGACACTACCACTGATTGGTATTAATTGTTGGGGCTGGGGAAAATACATCTTTTTTCTGAGAATCAGGGTCATTTCCTTGGTTACAGAGACCCACTGTTTTTATTTCTTTTAAAGGTTTTATGATCAAGATTTCATATATACCCAAAAGTGGAGAGAGTAGACTAATGATTATGCAGGTACCCATCGCTCAGATTCAACAGTTACCAACTCATGGCCCGTCTGATGTAGTTGTACACTTTTATACACTGACCAGCAACATATGGAGTGTTCTGGTGGCTCTACATCCTTACCAATATATGGTGTCATCAGTCTTTAATTTTTGTTGTTCTCGTTGGAATGGAGTGATAGTGTGGTTTTAATTTTCACTTCCCTGATGTCTAATGATGTTGATTGCTTTTTCATGTGTTTATTGGCTGTGTGTGTGTGTGTGTGTGTGTGTGTGTGTGTGTATCTTTCTGATTCAGAAGTGTCTCCATGTACGTTGTCAGTCTTTCATCTTTTTACTGTTTTTGCATATACCGAATACATGTTTTTTTGGGTTTTTGTTTTTGTTTCTGTTTGTTGGTTACGTATGTTTGCTGAAAATAGTTTTTCCCAGTTGGTGACTTGACTTCTTTTTCTTACTGGTATCTTGTGATGAACAGAAATTTTTAATTTTGATGAGATCTAATCTGTCCATTTCTTTCTTTTATGGCACGTGATTTTTGTGTCTGGTACAAGACAATTTTGCCAACTCTGAAATCATGAAGATATTTTTCTATGAAATCTAGAAGTATCAGGGTTCTGTGCTTTGTTCTTAGAACTTTGATCCATCTGAGGTTAATTTTGTGTGTGGGGGGTGGGATTGAGTTGATGTTCATGTTTTCCTATCTAGATATCTATTTGTTCCAGCAATGTGTGTGAAAAAAGATCATTTTTACCCTTTAAATTGACTTGGTAAAATCAATTTGTTGAAGTCAGTTTGTTTTATGTTGTGTGCCTATTTCTGGACACCCTATTCTGTTCCATTTTATCTATTTGTCTTTATTCATTACCATACTATTGATTAATGCAGCTTTATAGTAAGTCTTGAAACCAGGTAGTGCAAAACCTACTTTATTCTTTTTCGAGATTATTTGAATATTACAGATTCATTGAATTTCCTTGTATATTTTAGAATCATGGTGTCTATTTTTTTTCAATGTACCTTGTTAGGATTTTTTGACATAACATTTAACTTATTTATCAATATAAGGAACCTGGACATCTTAACAATATTGATCCTTTCATTCCACGAGGCTCACACATTTCTCCATTTATTTAGATCTTTTAAAATTCCTCAGAAATGTCTTAACAGTTTTCAGTGGAGGGATCTTGCATATATTTCACTAGATTTATTTCAAAGTGTATAATGTTGCTACTGCTTTGAACATTAAAACATTTTTATGTTATAATTCTTTGCTGTTGTACATAGAATAATCTAGTCCCTAATGGTTCCGACATAATTTTTCATTTGCATTATCTCACAACAGTCTCAAAACACAAATACCAAAACTATAACCAATTATGAAATTAGTTTGAGCACCTTTTAAGTTCCTTTTTGTACTGAGTTAGAGGTCAGCAAATTATAGCTATGAGTTGGCAGGCTGTTTTAGTCAATAAAGTTTTATTGGAACACAGCCATGCTCATCCCGTTAGATATTGTCCATAGCTCCTTTTTCACTGTATCAGCAGAGTTGAGTAGATAGATGCAAGAGAAACTGTACGATTCACAAACCTAAAATATTTAGTGTTTGTTCTGTTAAGAAGAATTTGCTGATCCCTGCCCTAAACAGGATTTCTCAGTACTGCTCAACAGTAATATTGATATTTGGACCAGATAGTTTTTGCCATGGGGAGCTGGGCTGTGTATTACACAATGTTTACCAGCATTTCTGGCCTCTGATTACTTCTTAGATACCAGTATCAATTCCTGCCTGTTGTGGTAATCAAAAATGTCTCCAGACATTGCCATATGTCTCTGGGGGTCGAAATTGCCAATAGTTGAGAACCAGTGCCTTAAGGTATACCCCACTAAGGATAAATTGTCAAGTTACTGTATTATAAAGTTTTTTGAAACATTTCCTTTTTGTGTGGTTATATCGTCAAGCTGATACATACTTAGATCCATTTGGTTAATTTTACTTTTGAATCTTAGCTTTGCTTTAAAATTTAATTTTATAATTATATGAAATATGGACATGGTTCCAAAGTCAGATCTATAAAACAAGATATAATTGCAGGAATCTAGCTTTTAATTCTGTACCTTCCATTCTGCTTTTTACCTTTTGCTGTGAGTAACCATGAAGCAGTTTGCTTTATCCCTCAAGTGTATGTTTCTTTCTTCCTTCCAACCTCCCTCTTTCTTTTTCTTTCTTTCTTTCTTTCTTTCTTTCTTTCTTTCTTTCTTTCTTTCTTTCTTTCTTTCTTTCTTTCCCTTCCTTCCCCTTCCTTCCTTCCTTCCTCCCTCCCTCCCTCCCTCCCTTTCTTCCTCCCTGCCTCCTCCCTCTCTCTCAATTTCTCTTTCTTTCTTTCTTCTTTCTTTCTTTCTTTCTTTCTTTCTTTCTTTCAAATATAAAAAAGAAGCATTCTTACCAGAACAAGGAAAAGGATGTATTATCCAGGTTACATCAATACAGGAAATACCAAGCTGGTGTGTGTGTGTGTGTGTGTGTGTGTGAGCATGATTGTGTCTGAATGATTTGACACATGCCTTCTAGACTACTCTAGGTGCCTTCTTCATTTTGTCTGCTATTGTCTATGTCACTTGGGGTTCCAGTAGGAAGCAGATACTATACCAATGGTGTAACCATGGAGATTTTAGTGAAAGGACTATTTATAATGGTGTGGGCAGGATTAAGGGAGAACAGTAAAGGGTGGTGCATCATTCTGGGCTAGCATGTCAGGAGCCTATCCCTAGGCCTGAGCAGCAAGGGGAGAGTGGTAATGGGAGTCCAGAGAGAATGGCTTTATAGAGAGGACTGCCTTTGTTAGATGTGTGCACCCAGCTCAGCTGACCTGATGGGGAGGGAGATAGATGATTTTAAAACTTGATTTTACTTTCTTCTTCTCTTCCAGTACCCAGCTGGTATTTCTGAATGCCTTGGATCTAACTAATGCCAAGGGCAGGTGAATGCACTGATGCAGTCTGAACTTGTCCACCTCTGACAGCAAAGAGTTGAGGAAGATGGGTAGAGAGCAGATTTGAAAGGGTGAAGGGGAAATAGCCAGCACATTGCTGTTTACCTCCTTGTATGGAGGAAGGGAATCACCTTCTATGGAACAGTCACCATTCTCTAGGCTCTGTGCCAGACACTTATATCATTCCTATAACACTCCTTGTTCCTATCCCTCAGAGGAAGAAGCACTCGATGACTTACCCCAGGCTGGAAGTGGGATTCACAATCTGTACTGGCTCATCTCAAAGTTGTTATTCTGTGCATCACACCATAATGACCCTAATACTCTGTGTTCTGTCTTGTGCCCAGGGAGACAAACAATAGACAAAGCACAGTAGAGCTTCTGTGTTGTCTTATGTGAACATTCTTTCTTGCAATAAAGAATGAAAAAATAGGGAAGAGGTGGCTAGCTCAAGGAAGTTGTCTTCTCTGGATCAGAGGAGAGCACGGGGCCCATAATGACCTGTTTGCAAAGATGGGGAGCTGGGGACCAAAGGTAACTCACTGGTTATCATTGGTTAGCATGTCCATCCCAACCTGTGTCTTTGGTAAGTGTATCCTTTACTGGGTCCCTTCTCATGGGTTCTTACTTGGCATTCATGGGACCTTGGAGATCCATGGACAAAACTGTGTTTCAATATGATTGGTCCATTTGTGATACAATGTACTTTACTTGTGCATTTATAGATTTTACTGACTGATATAGACATCCATCCCACTATGCAAAAGGTTAAGAACATGTATGTGACAAAGAATTCAACATTGGTTAGTCATAGAGGACTTTAGTTTTAGTGAGAATATGATTTGAAATCACACATCCCTTATATAGGGAAGAGGAGGCACTCCATGTGATGCCCAGTTTCACTGTTCTAAATGGGCAAAGAAAAGGCAATGCTTTCATCAAGTAGAGACGAAAGAAAGCAAGCATGCCGAGGAATAGTTCATCAAGAAATGTTTATTACGTAAATATTAGGCATTGTAATAAGTGACAAACAAAGGGAGGGGCTGTAGCTATATAGTTCCCCCTCCTTTTCTCTGTCCAAATATTAGATCTTGCCTTATATTCTTGCTTTGTTTTGACAGACAGGTTTGTTCTTGGAAGACACAGTTGAGGTGAGGTGGGATTGGAAGATTAAAGACCTTGCTGACCCTTTGTATGTGTTAAACCATAGAAAGACTAAGTCACAGAGACATGGAGTTAGAAGGCACATTGGAGTCCATGAGATTCAACCTCCTACCTCAGGAAGGACTCTCCTACATAACTTGGGTGACAGCTGGTCATTTGGCCTCTGCTTGACATGCCACCGATGGAACACTTAAGATCCTACAGGGCCCAACATTTTCTTAACAATAATGAAATAGTACCAGTACCACCACTAATTTCATTTATTGAGTGCTTACTGTATGCTGGGGACTGTGCCACGCACTTTAAATGCATCTCATTTAGTGAAATTAAATGCATTTAAATGGTCTCATTTAATTCTTAAAATGACTCTGTGGAATTGGTGATACTATTTTCATTTCACAGGTGGTTGAACTGAGGCTTAGTGATTTGCCCTCACAGCTACTGTCACAGGTATGAATGTGTGCATCTGTGTTTGTGTTTGTATGAGTATGTGTGTTTGCATGTAAAATAAATATGGGGTGCTCTGCTAATTCTCCCACAAGTACAGGCCCCACACACACTGCAGCAGATCTGGTAGGACACTATCATGGGTGTCCCAGACAAGCCAATCATTTGGTGACTTTTTAAACTTATTTGGAATTTCCTAGAAGTCATATTTTTTTCCTCCCTGATAACTTATTGGGAAATTAATGTATATATTTATCCTTATCGACCTTCTTTCTTTAACTCATGTTGACCTAGTATGGATCCAAAGTTGTGTCTTGGAAATTATAACCTCAAACGCTGCTTAGTTTGATTTGCCTCTTAATCCAGTGCCGGGTGGCAGTTTCAGAACCTGTAGGTGGGACATTTCTAGGTAGGAGATTTCCTCCCAGCATTCATTCCTTCAGTAGCTGACTTGAGGGTGAATGGCACTATTGATGAAAAGAGGGGTGCTCATCACAGAGACAGATTTCCTCCTCTGTAAAATGATGCAGGCAGGTTCAATGGATGCCTAAAGTTCTTTCTGGCGATGACATTGTGTGAATCTATGAATCTGAAAGTGAAAATGTCAGCTTGGGGATAATAGAGAACACAGCACTAGTTGGCTTGGTGGAATAATGGCGAAATTTTATCATAGATAAAATTACTTTTATCCTATTAACTTAATTACTTATCATTGCTAAATAAAAATGAAGCTGTTGTTTTCCCTCAAGGCTGAATGCTGAACACTTAGCTAATGCCAAATTCCTGTTAAAGGGAAAGGTCCTTTGTAATTTTTGATGTGACAGCTAGATGGCACAATTGCTCCACACTGTTAGTCAAAACAACCCTGCATTTTTAGGTAAAGTGGGTCTGCAGGAGGTTGCTGAACCTGCTGCTCAGTGAGAATACAGGATGCTATAGCTGGAAGGGACTTCTGGAATTGTCTGGTTCAATCCATTTTATTTTATTTTTTATTTTATTTTACTTTATTTTGTTTTAATTGCACAAGTAATACATAAATACATTTTGTTTAAAAAATTTATTTAATTTACTTTTTAATTTTTGGGGGGGGAGAGAGAGAGAGAGAGAGAGAGAGAGTGCATGCACGTAGGCGTGCGAGAGAGGGAGAGAGAGAGAATTTCAAGCAGGCTCTGCACTGACATTGATATGGGGCTTAATCTCGTGAACCATGAGATCGTGACTTGAGCAGAAATCAAGAGTTGGAGACACAACCGACTGAGCCACCCAGGACCCCACATAAGTACATTTTAATTGTAAAAGTTTCAGGCTTTATATATGTCCCTCTTCCCCATCTGCTCACTTTTCCTCTGCTATGTCCATTCCCCACTCCTAGAAAAAACCTGCTGTTAACCCTTTAGGGTATTTCTTTAAGGTACTTCCCCTGCACGTATACACATATGCATATGTACACGTATGTGCTTCTCAACAAACATCCACAAATCTCCTCATATTATAAGTGAAGAAAGACACAGTATGGGGTTTGGAGCCCTATATTGTGTAATGGGAAAAGCCTATGGTGTGGAGTTCCAAAGACTCCATTATTTAGTGCTGATCTTAGCCTCATTTCCCTCATCTTGCAAACTGTTCAGGTGTACTAAATAGGATGAATAGATGCAAATTCTCCTAGCTCAGCTGGCCTGACCATAAGTGTTAATTTCCTTTCCTATCAGTCAGTCTTTGCCACGTTCACTCAACTGATTAGTGCAAGAGCACAGTTCTCTCCATCCTGTGCCTCTGAGGAAGCTTTGAAAGATGTGAGTACCTGTGTACACGCATAATCACATGCAAACTCTAGCTTACTGGCCCAGTGACACATAAGTATGAATCCTGCTGTTGCCAAAGCCTTGCCTGGCCACTGTGTGCCTTGCTGCTATCCAAGTTCAGGGATGAGCTGTATTTGAGGGCAGGAGGGAAAGACCCTTGTGCAAAGTGGCACAGGAACTCAGAAAGGTTCAATTGACCAGGGGTTCAAGTTCAAATTCATCTCAGCTCGTAAAACTTGTGCAAAACGCTTATGTCCCCTATCCCCAGGCTGTAAAACCAGAAAGGTGAGTTTGGACCCCATTAGAGCTTATACTAGCGAGAAGATACATAAGCCAGGAAGCTCACAATGCTTTTCTTTTGCATTGTTTTCCAGAAAGCTCAGAGCCAAATTGAATGTGAATTGAAACCACTCTCCTGGGTTTCTGGGGTAAGTGTCTTCCATTTCAGTTGGTTATTGTTGTGATGGTGTGGATTGTGGATCTGTAAAGGTGGCGATGAGGAGGTAGGCTGCATTGTTTGCTGAAGCATGGGGCTTCAGGCACTGCCCTTTGGGGTATCATGGGTGGGGAAGGGGTTCTGACCATTTTTCAAATGCCACACTCTCAGTTTTCCATAACAATCTCTATATTTCATTTGGCCATTTTTAGAAAATACTTTCAGATATGTATTTGAAAATATTTAAAAATAAGATCTTAAAGTCTCCGAGGCTTGATTGGACATTAGTTGAATGGTGTTTCATAAAAACAACATGACCTTAAAAACATTTTAAAAACAAAACCAAACTGAGAGTAGTGGCTTTCCTGTCACAGTTAAGAAAACTCTTTCCTGAAATGCAAAGCTGGCTTTGGAGGAAGCTAGATGGCAGGCGGCACAGGTCTTAAAGGCAGGCTACAGGCTTTGCAGGTTGATGGATTTGTTCTGTCCCCCAACCAAGCTCCATCAGATGGAGCCAGATCCTCCCTCGTCTCTGTCTGGTTCTGTGCTGCTCACTGAGTGATAGCTCTTTTCTTCTTTTCACTGTGGATGTGGATCTCCCTTATGGTCACCGTGTGGTTTTACTCAGGAGGAGAGAGGGGCTATATAACCTGCATTGGAGGTCACAACCTGCATTGTTGGCTCTTGGCTCTGCTGCTCTCTGCAAAATGAGAACTGTCTCTCCACTTGGTTCATATCCTGCCTGAAGTGACTAGAGAATCTAATGGAGGTTCCTAGGGTGGGGACCTGGAACACACTCGAGGGGGATTATCTTAGGGACTCCCTGGGGCCATGTTTTTATGACACCTGGATGGTGCTTCCTGAGATACAGAGGGATCAATTTTCCAGTTAAGAAGAAAGGATGAAGAAATAGACCTCAGAGCACAGCCTTTCAGTCACTCCTCAAAGCAGCCCCATTACTGTCAATCTGGTACTTAGCTTGTTGTGAGATAAACCAGAATGACCACTGCCGCTTTGACAGGTTTTCTCCTGCTCCCAGGCAGGTGGAGGGGGGAAGCAGCTGAGGCTTTGGATTTTATGTATGTCTCCTGTCATGATGTAAATGCCAAGCTTCCCAATGAAAAGGAAAGAGATGATTTGATGGCTTAGTGGAGGTATGGAAAAACTCCTTCACATCCCAGCAGAAGGGATGGCAGAAAGGATAGGAAATAAATTTTGACAAAGTCTCCCTTGAAGAAGCTTAAATGAGTCTATTTTTTCTTTTCCAAAGTTAGACGCAGGCACGGTCTACAGTCAAGGCTATGGGTTATGCTACTAGTAATTCTATTTAAATAGAATTTCTTCTCTTTTCTGCATGAATTGCTATTGACAGTGTTTCAGCATCTTCCTTGCCAATGGCCTGCCATTGGAGAGGCTTGTCTCCGAGTAGAACTGTACCTGAGCCACTCAGGTAAAAGCTGCCCAGAATTAAGCAGGAAAAAAAAAATGCCCGCTAGCAACAGCCGTGTTTAAATGGTTGCTATCTTGCCTCTGCAGGGAGCTGGGCAGATTTAAAAAATGCAACGTCAGCTATGTTGGTGCAGTGCTCAGAACTGATTAAGAAGGCTTCGCTATTCAGTTCTCTTTAAATGAAATGATTTTCAAACTCCTAACAGTTTAGATGCCAAAGGAGAGGGAAGAAAGCCCAAGCTGAAGGGGGAGGGGGAAATCACTCTCTAAACACAGGGGCTCTTTTCACAATGAGAGGAAAAATCAGTTTTGAATTGCTGCAGTGGGACAAAGGCGGCCTGCTTCAGATCTAGGCTTCAGGGCCTGTGTGCAAAGTGTGTGAAGGACCCTGTCACTTGGAAGGAGCCCGCTGACCCAGCTGGCCATCAGCTTGGTCCAACTTGTGAATCCTACAACAGGGCTCCTTCCTGACTCCGGGCCTCTGACCTCCTTTTCCTTAGAGCACTTACTTTGGAAGAACTTCAATTATTAATTCTTTCTCTGCTCCTTTGAGATGTCAATCTTCTCCTTGCCTCTTGCCAGTTTTAAAGCCAGGAGTGTCTTTCTCTGGGATCTGGGAGCCGTCGCTTTGAAATACAGCCATCAGGAAAGCTAGCACCCCATCTCCCGTTCTCTTTGGGCAGGTAGTAGTCTAACTTCCATAGCACCAATTAGCAAACACACATGGCCTACTGACATTGGCCAGCCTCTCTGCTAACTTCCTCTAATATTTTTCCACCAGCTCGCTCCAATACTTCACAGCTCTCCCACCTTGCCTTTTGTTCAGTCTCTTCTCTCTATTGAGAGAGTCTTGAATAAAGTCTTCTTTGCCAGTTTCTCTGTGTGGTGCAATTTTTCTTTGACATCGCTCAATCCCCATCCCCTTTCTGAGACTCGGGGGTCATGCCACCCCCTGTGGAGCAGTCTTCTCCCCAGATGGAACCACCCGGAAGATGCCTCCCCTGCCTTTACTTCTGGGCTGGAAGAAGACCCCTCTGGCTCCTCCCTCTTTCATCTGTAATCCTGGAAATGCTCACATCAGCAATCCTTAGGAGAGAGGACACAGGGAAAGGGAAGGGAGGGGCCATCCACCCCCAATTCTTAGCTATGCCTTGGGTATGATCTCTTTTCCCACAAGGTTCTCTCTATTTTGCAATTTTATTTTAAAAATACTGTTTTATTTCTTGAGTGGAGAATAATCTGATAATGCTATGCATCGTTGTGGGAGGGAACGTCTCTTGAGCAGCTGCATTGGGGTTCCAGGAGTGAGTGTCTCGATGGCTTTCCTTTGAGAAATAAGGGTCCACTGGGTGGAGATGATCCCTCTAAGTGTGCTGCTGTATAGCCTGGACTCTGGAGTCCACCTGCCTGGGCTGGCAGTACTCCACTACTTGTGGAGTACTACTTGATGCGTGACCCTGGCTAAGTTGCCCAGGTCCCTCCTCGTGCCTCAGTTTCCTCACCTGTAAAATGGGGGTTACTCATAAGGCTGGCATGAGGGTTATAAGCTTATGTGAAAAATGTTTAGTGCTGTGCCCAGTGCAGAGTAGATGTCCAATTAATGCTTAGCCATAAGCCTCGTAATAAAACGCACATTATTTTCCTGGAAGGAGGCACGTGCAATTGTTAACAAAGTAATCTTTGAGGGGAAACATAGTTCAGAGGGAGATGCATCTTTTGTACTTCTTTGTACTGTTTCAACTTTTTACCCCGATACTTCTTTTATGTAAAGATTTTAATTAAGTAAACATTTTTTCTCTCTGGCAATTAAGTGAAATAGCCTGTTGATAGCATGGAAGGAAATGCTCTTCTAGAAAGAATGTTTTAATAGGTCTTTGCCATTTCAGAGTAGAATTTAGTCTTGAGCCTGTTTTTGAAAATGAAAAATAAACATGTGAAACAATGCTACCTACTGCATACTTCCTTCTTCTACACCCTTTTGATTTGATTGAGTTAAATTTACCTGGTGATCAACAGCACCACTGCTAGGAAAACACTGTTTCAGAGATGAACTGCTGTGCATGATGGCACCACCCATGCTGGGGGTGGAAAAAAATGTATTGTTTTCAACCTGATAGAAGAATTCCTGTCTGAGATTTGCCTTTGTTTTGAACAATTCATTGTTAGCTCCTTTAGATATGAGGGGATGTTCTGCTTGCTCTGTTTTCCTGCCCCCATTGGCTGAGTTCAGAGACCAAGAGAGGGCAGAATTTCTCTAAGAATCTGGGAGCAGTTTTAGAGTCCCATAGGCAGCTGAGAAATGAATTGATGAGGGACTCAGAGATGGAGAAAGGCAAGAAAGTTGACCGGGGAGAGGTTCTGGTAGGAATGATTGAGGGGATCTTTAGAATAGGGTGGCTTTGATTTTAAGTTAATCACTGGGCATTAGGATGCCCCACACCCACACTTATGTTCCACATAACTGCCGTTGTGTGAGGGTTTGGGGGGAAATGAAAGAAAGAGACTGGGGTGATGAGGGAGAGGAAGAGAAGAGGGTAGCCTTAAGAGGACTGACCTGACTAAGATCGTTATTTAGGGGATGGAAGAAGGCAAAGCTAGAGGAAGAAAATGCAGCCTGCCTGAGATGAGATGGGATGTTGGGCTTCCCATCATGTGGGACTGGGAGGCTATAGCCATTTCCTCTATTAGTGTGGCAGTGACTTCTAATTGTCTACCAACATCTATTCTTGCTTTTCCATCTAGGACTCACCAAGACACGTGACTGCCTTGCTAGAGACTATGTTTGCTTTGCAGCTAGATGTGTCCTTTTGTCAGGGGAGGGTGAACAAAATGTGCAACATGAGTAATTTCCATTTTATTTTCTTGATGGGAAATGACTTGCCCCTTATCTCCTTTTTTCCTCCTTTCCATGGCCAAGAACATGGAAGTAGCAGTAAGTCCAGTTTGACCTCAAAGATAAGGGCAACTCCTAGAAGGCTTGTCAAGTGCAGATTGCAGAGCCGTACCCCAGAGTTTCTGACTCAGTAGATATGGGGTTGGGCATGAGAATTTGCATTTTTAACCAGTTCTTGTGTGATGCTGGTGCTGCTGGTCCAGGGAACCGCATGAGCTGGCACAACAAGGCAGAAGGAGGCTGGGTTCCCACATGCTCTTGTGGAGCAGAGCCATTCAATGTTGTCTCCTGTCTGGACTGTTACCAAAGGTGGAGTAAACTTCTGTCTTGCTGGACCCACAGTGTTTTTGTATCTCTTTCTCTTTATTTATTTAATTTTTTTTAAGTAGTTGAACCTGTATCGTACTTGATACAAATATTACAGGGAAGGGTTACTTGGTAAAGGCTGGAGGACTTGGGGACTCCTGGCTCTTAGGTTTGACATGGTTGATTTTTTATTTGGAAAAATAATAAAACAAAGGCAATTACTTGTTGAATAACATAATGACTTCTTTTATGAGAGTATCTCAGATAGGCAGTAGACTGAAAGCATTCTTTCCACATTTGAATCACTGCTTCTTTTCTTGCCTTGGGGAAATCTAAAAACTTGTAGGCCTTTGTGTTCTCATTTAAATGGGGCATGTGATTTCAGTGCTGTTGCTCAAAGAGGGATACTTTGGGCATTGCCTTACATCGTTGGACATTCAAATATTTCCTATGTGCTTGTTAATATAAACATGAAGATAATGATAAAGTTAGAATGAATATTTTCTGAATGCTTACTACGTACCCGGTACTATGTCCTTTATATGCATTGTATCATTTATTCTTTTTAAAAAATGTTTATTTTTGAGAGACACAGACAGAGCATGAGCGGGGGAGGGGCAGAGAGAGAGGGAGACATGGAATCTGAAACAGGATCCAGGCTCTGAACTGTCCATACAGCCCCATGCGGGGCTCAAACCCACAAACTGTGAGATCACGACCTGAGTCGAAGTCAGATGCTTAACCAACTGAGCTACCCAGGTGCCTGCATTATGTCATTTATTCTTACACTAACCCTGTGAGGAAGCATTACTATTGCTTGATGAAATTGAGGCTTGGAAGCCTCAAGCCACAGGTCAAGATTCCATTCTGGGTCTGCCAGATACCAGAGCCGATGACCTTAGCCTTGGTAATATTCTCTGCCTCCCTGGGAGATGACCCAGTCAGAGATCATTTTCAGGCTCAGTGCATTGGGCTGAACATTTCTTAGCAATTGGGTATTTTAGTGCCTATGTGTTTTCAAGAGCAAATATTGTTTTTTTTCTCTGAGCAGTCAGGCTTACCTTGCACAGTCTAGACTGCTGTGCTCTGGCTCTAGGCACCTGCTGTGGGGACTGTCAGTTGGAAAGAGAAAGGGGAACAGGCTTTAAAAGAAGACAGATGGCTTTGGGTTGCCTAGACTTAAGGCTGTGAGAATTTACCACCATGCAAGATGTTGGATTCCAATACAGTGTTGGGATTTGGTAAGTAATCACCTGTCTATGGGGGCAGCTATGAGGGAGCCCATCTGATAGCAGTCTCAGGCAGGGACCGTGGTAATTTTCTAAGTTATGTGCCTCTGGAGCAACGTCAAACCCTAACAAAGCCAAGCCAGCATGGTGGGAAGCATTAACCACCATTGGAACAAATCTATCTCTGCAGAGGCCCCTCTTGGGCCTCTGGCTACTTCTTACAATACATTTTCTCCCCAGCCTGTCTTTCCTTTAAAATTTACTTGTTCTGGTTCTCATTCTTTTCCTTCATCTGTCTGTATCAGAGCAGAAGAGTTTTTGAATTAGTTAATAAACAGTTAATTAATTAATCCCATTCTTACTTTGATGAGATTATTAGGATCAAGCAACACCAAGAGCAGAATGTATCTTGAATTCTACACAGACCCTAGGAATGACTGCATTTTTACATGTATTCAAAACTATATGAACCACTGTTACTAAATGTCCTGATTAATCATTTGTAATAAACTGTAGGCCCATAGCACCCTGTCTTTGACTTGATTTTGTGTGTGTGTGTGTGTGTGTGTGTGTATATACACACATATACATACATATATGTATATATGTATGTATATATGTATATACATATATGTATATATATGTATATATGTATGTATGTATGTATATATGTATATTTTATACATATATATATTTCAAGACTTTAGTTTGGGGATCAGTAAACATTTTCTGTAAAGAGGCAGATAGCAAAACTTTTGGTTTGCAGACTATATGGTTTCTGTTGCAACTATTCACTTTGGTATTATAGTGGAAAAGCGGCCATAGACGATAGGCATATAAATGATTATGGCTGTGTTCCAATAAAACTTTATTTATAAAAGCAAGTGGTGCCTTGGATTTGGCCCATGGGCTATAGTTTGCCTGCCCCTGACTTAGTTTATTCAGTCAGCTGCTGAGAAAAGTTGCAGGAGGAAGAAGTAGCTGAAGCCATGGTTTACAGGATGAACATTCCAAGCTATCTTGGCATTCTGGCTCCTTCTCAAGACAACCAGATTAGCAGCGCCTGGGTGGCTCAGTTGGTTAAGTGTCCAACTTTGGCTCAGGTCATGATCTCGTGGTTTGTGAGTTCGAGCCCCACATCGGGCTCTGTGCTGACAGCTCAGAGCCTGGATGGAGCCTGATTTGGATTCTGTGTCTCCCTCTCTCTCTGCCCCTCCCTGACTCATGCTCTGTCTGTCTTTCTCAAAAAATGAATTAACATTAAAGAAAAAGACAACAAGACTAAATATGGTAGAGATAAATAGAAAATACAAATTTTTGGTTCAAAATATGACCTTGAATATATAGGATGAGGGTAAAGTGTTGGAAGAGAATTTACATGAAAAGACCTGAGTCTTACTTTGCCTTAAAGAGGAAGCATCTGGGAAGCCTTGCCTGTGAACAGAGATGAACATCTTGGGTTGTATTGCAGGTGACTGAGTGTAATCAGTGATGTTATAGTCCTGCTGGGTTCTCTGATGGTCAGATTGTCCCTGGGGTGTGGTGTGCAGTATGGACATCTTATTTTGAAAGTCCATTGACAAATTAAAGTGCATCTCAAGAAGGGAGACCAAGATGGTTAGGGGCCAGGACACTATTCATTGTCTGTGAGGAATCATGAACTGAGCTGTATATCTTTAGTCAGGGAAGAGAGGACCAAACCGAGGATTGTCTTTATCTTCATTTGTCTATTACGAAAGGCAGTCGGTCTTGTCTGTGGCTTAAGGGCCATGGCATTTGAACACAGCAGCTGCCCAATTTGTACTTGACTAAACAATGGGCAGAGAAGTTACAGGAAGGGGGTCAGGCCTGGGATAGGGTAAACTCTATCAGTGAGCATTGTCTGCCAGTGGAATGGCTGTTTTGGTTACTTCTGAGCACGAGGACAGCTGTCGGGCACCAAAGAGTCACTGCAATGCAGTAACATTTCCTTCTGCAGTAGGGAGACTGAATTTTTTAATACTCTAACAAAATGGCCTTTAAACAAAGATAAAAACAGCGAGGCCAGATGGGTTATATTTATTGTTTGTAAAATCCAATAGAAATATTCTCTATAGTGTACAACGTCTTTGGCTGAGCAGGCATTCAAGTATCGAGGGGGATAATAAACACTATTTTCAACAAATTGCTTGTATCATTCAAGAGGGGAGAGGGAGAGATAATCATGTAGTATTTAGAAGTTTGTCAGGTGGCTGGTGCCACCTGGGTCCCGTAACCAAGGCCTTTGATGGATGGAGGGTGATTCAGAAATGTGGAACTTTATTAGGAACTCTACAAGAATAGTGAAATCCTCTGTTACAGGGCAAACTGCCTCTCTGTTCTTCAGACTCCGTTATCCTCCGGGTGGAGTTGTGGAGCATTTGCTATGTGCCAGGAATAGGTCTAAGCATTCGATGTGTATTGATTTGTTTATTCTGTCCTTGGTGCTAAACCAAGGATGGTTTGGCACCCCAGGGAACATTTGATAATATCTGGGAGACATTTTGATTTTCATAACTGAGGGGGCGGGAAGTGCTACTAGAATCAAGTGGTTGGATGCCAGGGATGCTGCTAACATCCTGTGAGGCCCAGGACAGCTCTCCACAACAGAATTATCCAGGCCCAAGTGCTGATAATGTTGATGTTGAGATTCCCTGTTGTAAAGTAGGTGCCATTATCATATCCATTTTACAGATAAATTGAAAAGTTAGAAAATTGGGTAACCTGTCTTGCCTCCTTGTTTATTTAGTGATGTTATAATGGGTGTAGCCTAGGAAGTACTGTGTGTGGTTGTTATATTGTTTTCTGGGAACCAGGACAAAAATGGGATTCTATTTTCATTTTTTATTTTATGCTTAATACAAACATTCTTAACGAGTAAACCAGTTCTTTCCTGAGGAGTTTGTTAGTGGAGTCAGACTAAAAATGCAGGGAGACTCTGGAAGCTTGGAGAAAAGAAGGCATGGTCCATTTTTCTTCATTGTGTGTGGTGCTCTTTAGTGCTGATGGCAGAGACATTACCTGTTACCTGTGTAGGTCAGTACAGGTGAATAGTACTTCCTCACTAGAGCTCGTCTGTGTGTCCGAAAAGGAAACCACTTATATCTGTGACTTAAGAAGTAGATCAAAATTCTCTGTGTTTTTTTTTTTTTTTCCTCTTTGCTGTGGTCCTTAATCCTGACATTAATCCCTAGCTGTGAACCTGAATTTCTTCTAGAAGTAACTTGTGGCTCACTGTGATAAAGCAGTTTAAGGTGCAAATGTGTTATCTGGAAGGGATAAACTAAATTAGGCTTTTGCATTTGTTCTAGAGGCGTCTCAGGATTCTTAGGGAAGGAGAGAGGTCAGAGGATTTTAGTGGAGAGAAAAGATAAAGGAAAAGGAAAACATCATTTATTACAAGGGAAGGGCTGCTGTGCCTGGGGCCTGGAAAGGAATGGAAATTGAAACAGCATTTGTTTACCTAGTTGGTAGGAAACTGGCCTTTTCTTCTTTCTCCAGTTTTTAGGTCCTGCTGGTTTGGCTCTTTCTTCCAGAAATAGTCCCATTGATGGTATATATGTCTCTGCATAGTGTATGTGATTCACCTTTGAGACTTCAGTACTTAGCGCAAAGCCTGGCATATCTTTATAGATGCATCCAATCAGCTGGCATTTAGGGAATACCTAATCCATATCTGGCACAATGCTAGATATTATTTCCTGATTTCAAGAGGCTAAAAGTCATGTGTAGGAACAAGGTAAGTAAAATGAAGGCTAAACACAGTATGGAGAGTGCTTAGAATAAAGTATGCACAGGGTGCTCTGGGGCATCAATGCACGCAAGTCAAACCTGGGGTAGAGGGCAGTTAGGGAAGGTCTCCTCAAATAGAAATTTCTTGACTTGGGGCCCCTGGGTGACTCAGTGGGTTGAGCATCCGACTTTGGCTCAGCTCATGATCTCGCAGTCTGTGTGTTCGAGCCCCACGTCGGCGGGCTATGTGCTGGCAGCTCGGAGCCTGGAGCCTGCTTCCGATTCTGTGTCTCCCTCTCTCTCTGCCCCTCCCCCACTCATGCTCTATCTCTCTCTCTCTGTCAAAAATAAATAAACATTTAAAAAAAAAAGAAATTTCTTGACTTGATTTTTGTAAGGCTTGATTTAGTTAGCTGGTAAGAGAAGTGGTGGAAAGGTATCTCAGCCCCAGGGAGTAGCACGGGCCAGGAACAGAAGTGTAAACTTTAGTAAGAGACAGCGTTGTAAGGGGTTCAGCAAAATGAATGTGAGGGAGGGGTGGAGATGAGGCCAGGCATGTGGGCATTAGCCACACCTAGAGTCTTCATGTCATTCTAAGGGTTTTGAATGCTGACCTGAAATCTGCAGGACTCTGCTGAGGGCACAGACTGTGCTTTCAAAAGTGACCTCTGGCCTCTGCTTGCAGAATGGATTGGAGAGAGGCCAGACCAGCAGTGGGAAATGGTACAGTGCAGGTGAGAAGCACAGAGGCCTGAGTGCTTAACGCATAGTAGCAATGGCTAGGAAGGAAATGATCTGGGAGATCCTTGGAAGTAGAATCTACACGGGTTGGTGACTGCTTTGATGTGAATAATGACAGGATACTTTCTGACTCCCTTGAAGTTAGGCATGACCATGTGACTTGCTTTGGCCAATGAAATATGAGTGGAAGCACCTTATGATGCTTCATCAGAGACTGAACTGTTAGCGATGAGATTGAAGTTACAAAATTATTTAACAAAACATTTTAGTAGAATATAACATTAAAAAAAAAACAAGACAGGCACTAGAAAAACAACCCTTGTGATTTAATTTTTCTACAGATTTTTCAGCATTTGACTCGTATTTTTTTCTACATCTTAACTGGATATACTCTTCAGCACAAACACCCACCCACACACACACACACACATACACACACAAAAACACATCTCCATTCAGGCTAGGATATAAAGTTCTAAAGGTATTTAAATGTTTATTCATTTTTTGAGAGAGAGAGAGAGAGAGAGACAGACAGACAGACAGACAGACAGAAAAAGAGGGAGACACAGAATCAGAAGCAGGCTCCAGGCTCTGAGCTGTCAGCACAGAGCCCGATCCTGGGCTCGAACTCATGAACCATGAGATCATGACCTGAGCTAAAGTCAGACACTTAACTGACTGAGCCACCAGGTGCCTCTAAAGGTATTTAATGAGAACAGAACAGTTTGACTTTGGTGTGGAGTGAGTCCAGTGATGAAGACACACATATTAAATGGTCAAAGTTGTTGGTTCGTAGTGTCCTTCTCTTTCAGTGGTTTGGGCATGGCCCTGCACTCAGCTTTACAATATTCATGGACTAATTAATGAGGACAGTCTTCATTTGCCTCTTTCTCCTTCCTCTCCCACTTGATCTGCTGACCTGCTTTTTTGACCACCTTATTGCTAACTGCACTGTTGTGGCAGGGAAAGAAGATCCAGCTAAATCAGTCTGGTTTGCTAGTACCTGCTCCAGAGGACTGGCAGAAGGGACTGAAAAGTGACCCAGGAGAATAGTCTACTGATAGCGTTTTTAAAATTCAGATCATTCTCTTCCTCAGCTGCAAAGACTACTTTGATGGGTGTTGCTTCAGGGTTGAGAACTCCTTCCCAAGAAGTTATTCTATAAGTGATGAAATATGTCATCTTGAACCTATATCTCTGTCTACCACTTGAGAGCTACTATACAGTCTTTGATGGTCCATAAAATGAGATGGGTGCAGAGTGAGGCTTTCTGGAATATGTGGCCTGGTAGGAAATGCCCTTGGCAAAATTTCTCTTCTGCCCTTCTCCCCTACCAACTGCCAAGATTTAAACTATCAGATGGAGAGATGAGCTCTGGAAGTCTCATTTATTACCAAGATGCAAAGGTACTGAAATAACCACAAAGAAATGAGATTCCTTCTTCAGATTGCTGAAGAAGGAAGTGAATTGATCTGTGACTTAGAGGTGTCTCCTTCAGTTAATCATTGCTGACTCTTCACTGCCTGCAATCACTATAAATCACCAGGAAACTGTGGAGAAAATGGACACATGCGGCATGGAAGGAAATGGAAATGGGCTGCATATTTCTACATAGTCTTGCTGAAACAGGACTCCTGTTTTTAAGATGCAGTGCCTGACACAGAAGGCAGGGAATGACAAATGTGTCTGAATTGTTGGTTAGCAAAGCTGGCCTCGCTTGGCTGACGGCCGTCTGATGGTCGCTGCCCTTTCCCATCTGCTTCACAGGTTCGTTGCCAGTAGGGGAAACATGCTTCGCTTAGAACCATGTCCCAGTCTTGCTTGGTGTTTTGATAAATCACAGGAACCTTAGAAGCAGCTGAAGGTGACTAGAGAAAGTATCTCTTCTGCACCCTGTCCTGCATCAGAGTGCCGTGGTAAGCTGGTTCCACCTTGGCAAGACTAAGCCAGGGATGCTTTTTCCCAACAGGGTGGGGAAGAGGGAAGGCAGCTTTGGTTTTCAAATGAGAAGGGTCCCTTGGCACACTGAGTCTACTTCCATAGTTACGGCCTTGGCAAGCTGACGAAGGCAGTTGTGTTTTATGGGAAGCCTCATAATGCTTTGCAGAAATGTTCTCCCTCCTGGTGCTTCTGCCTGAAAGCATAGAGGCCCTTCTTTTTTTGGACAAGGCATTTTTCAGTGTCCTTAAATGTAACCTTTATTCCCCAGTAACTGGGGGTAATAACTGAAGAGTGTGTTTGTTTGTGACTTGTGATACCTACCACTGGTCTCTCCCTTTGTAACCAGATGCACGGGGGGCATCTCTCTGTGCTGTGTGGCAGCCATCATGAACCTGATCTTGCCTCCACTCAAGTTCCCTGTATTCACTATAGTGGATTGATCTAGTGGATTGATCTCGCTCCTTAAGGCCATTGCTTCGGGTCTGTTACTGCTGAGTCATAAACATCATTTGGGGATGTGAGAGATTTAAGATGCATCACCAGCAATAAGGTCCCAATGACAGAATTGTAAAGATGGTGCCAATGGAAATGGAAAACCAGCAGCAAGGTTGGTGACTGGATGGCTTTCAGTCATTTGAGGAATTGGAGTTCTATTCAGGTAAACTAAAGAAGAACCTAATTGTATAAACAGAGTAAGAAGAGAAAATAATTAAAGGGAAGGTAGGAAGAGGAAACATAGGTGCAGATTGCTTGGGGTCTAGTGGAAAAAGTGGTGAGTTCTGTTCTAAAATGGATGTAGCATTGGTGAGCTGTCAGTGAAGGCAGGTGGTTTTGGAGTCATGTTTGGTGGGAAGCTGGAAATCTCAGAAGGAATGAAGATTTAGAAGTGAGGTCTGCACTAGTGAAGTAGGTTTGAGTCTTTTGTGTTGATGTGATTATAGCCAGACCCAGGGGAGTAGGTATGATTGCACAGAAGCATGTGTGGAAGAGAGAAGAGACCGGTGGAGGACGTCTGAAATGTTTACGTTTGAGGGCTAGGAGGAGAAAGGGGCAGGGGCAGTGGAGATGAGGATGATCCATAGGAGGAGAGAGCACAGAAGGAAACAGAGTTTCAGGAGAGGATAGCTACATTAAGTGTTGTGGAGGGGTCACATAGGAGGAGGACTGAGATGAGGCCATAGGATTTCCAATTAGAAAGGTCTCAGGGATAGTGGAGAGAGCATTTTTGGTGGAGTATTTGACATAGAAGCTTGATTCTGGGCAGTTGAGAGGTGAATGAGTGATGGAGAACCATGGGTAGTGATTGGGATGTGTGTGTGATGTTGATGGGTGGAAGGAGAGTTGCCTGATGTGGGGACAGGGCCGAGGGCACATGAAGAGGCATCGTGGGAGCTAGTGAACATTTGAGAGAGGGAGATAGGCTGATTAATGTGATGGAATCTAGGAGAACCAAAGCCCAGTGATCACCATTAGCACTGGAGACAGGTTGAGATCCTTACTTTGCAGACTGAAGAGGCCAGAGGGGCAGGTGAAGCACTGAAGCTACTTTGATTTGAAGGAAGGGGGAGGTGAGGGGGAGAACCTTAAAGTTCTCAGTGAAGTAGGAGGCTCAGCTCAGGTCATAGATCTCATGGTTTATGGGTTCAAGCCCTACATCAGGCTCTGTGCTGACAGCAGGAAGCCTGCTTGGGATTTTCTGTCTGTCTCTCTCTGCCTCTTCCATGCTTGCACTCTCTCTCTCTGTCTCTCTCAAAAAAAATAAATAAACATAAAGAAAAAAGAAGGGTCTTGGGTACTTTAAGATTGTAAGAGTAGAATAGATTGGAATTGCTGCCATATGGAGTAGGATAGACAGTTAATAAGGATGAATAAAAGGATTAGTGAACAACTGAGGTGGAATAACATAGGTTAATAATGGGAACTGGTCAGCTGGCTTTTATAATTTTCAGTTGCTTAGGAACAGGAGTAGATAAAATGGATGACTGGGTTTACCCAGGGCTGAGGATTGGCATGATTGGAGTCATCATAGGTTGGGAGTAGATCCGGGAAGAGGATTTCAAGGTGTCTCCATGTGTCCCTGTTTAACCACAGAGACCCCTTGATGAGTGACAGAGAGGCCTCAAGGTCCCAAATGGCGCAGCACAAATGAGCTTACCAGCTTTCTTTCACTCAAGAGGTTCACAGAGATTTTCCTGACGTAGTTAGTACCTTTTGAAGAAGAGTGTTCATGGAAAGGAGTGTGGAAAAATGGGAGCTCTGCTAAGAGGATTAGGACAGTCTTGGAAATCCGGGGTAGTGGGGACCCTGGGCTTCTAATCTATGTCAACAACTACATCAGTTTTTAAGAACATGTTTATTTATTTATTTATTTTGGAGAGACAGAACACAAGTGGGGGAGGGGCAGAGAGAGAGAGAGAGAGAAAGAGAGAGAGAGAGAGAGAGAGAGAGAGAGAGAGAGAATCTGAAGCAGGCTCCAGGCCCCTTGCTATCAGCACAGAGTCTGATGTGGGGCTCGAACCCGTGAACTGTGAGATCATGACCTGAGCCAAAGTCAGACGCTTAAGCAGCCGAGCCACCCAGTCATCCCAAGAACTGCATCATTTAATCCTTTCCTTAAGGATGTGAAATAAGCACAGAAGGCTCAGACATGGGCCTAGGGTTGCCAGGATTGTCAGTAAGAAGATGGACCAGGAATCAGGCTCAGGTTTGTATGGCACCGAAGTGCATGAACCAGTCACTGCCCCACATCACCACCTTCCTTGGAGCTGTAGAAAGTTCCAGGAAAGGAAGCGGCTGATTGGTTCCATCACTGAGCTCTGGGTTAGTTCTGAACATGAGGTTAAGTGCACCGCTGAAGAGGTTTTGGACAAGTAGCACCAGCCTTTGCTCTGCTCCTCACAGGGCAGCTTCCCAAGCACAACAGGCTTGGACAAGTGTCCTTCTGTAAAGTGTGGACAATAATGAGGGATGAGATTGTTTCTGGTGTGATGTGAATTCCTCATAACTCATTTCTTAGGAGAATGCTCCTCAGTGGGCTTTTCAGTTCTCTTCTCATAAGCTTGGAAATTTGTGTTTAAACTGAAGGTGGGAACATTCTGAAGTATCTCTTGCCTATGTAATTGTACCTTCCATTTCTTTCTCGGTGGAAGCAGGACAGGCTAGGATTTGAGTGAGAAAAGTATGTGTCATTCATTCACTTGCCTTCCTAGGAAAATCTCCTGTCAGGAAGCAATGGGCCTGTGTCCTGGGCAGTGGACAAAGGCCTTCAGAGAGGGAAATACAGTAGCAGTTGACAATGAATGAACTAAAGCTCAGAGAGAAAGAAAAGAAAGAAAAGAAAGGAAAAGGAAAGGAAAGAAACATCCTGAGGGACCACATGAGTCATGAGCCAGTGAGAGCTGTGAGCATAAGTGGTGTGGAGACCAGAAGCCCAGAGCCAAAAGCAGACCCCAAGCCTGCAGCTAGAGGCTTGTGTGTTATAAAAAATAAAAACAGCCCCCCTGGGGCTACTATGCCCAGGAAAGCCAACATTTTAGAAGATCAAGAGCTGGCCTTCTTTCATTTCTGAGTTTTATTTTACTCAGAGCTGGGAATAGAGGAAAACAATCTGAAGGGAAGACTTCCAGAGGCTATGTTTGGTTAGTTGTTAAGTTCACTATTATGATAGTAGCATCTCAAATGACCCCTGGGGCGCCTGGGTGGCTCTGCCGGTTAAGTGTCCAACTCTTGATTTTGACTCAGGTCATGATCTCATGATTTGTGAGCTTGAGCCCTGCATCAGGCTCTGTGTTGGCAGCGCAGAGGCTGCTTGGGATTCTTTCTCTTCTCCCTCTCCGTCCCTCGTTCTGCTTGTGCATTCTCTCTCTTTCTCTCTTTCTCTCAATAAATAAACATTAAAAAAAAATGTGTGTTTAAGATGTTAAGTTTGGGGGTAATTTATTGTACAGCAATAGATAACTAATACAACTCTGAATTTCCACATGACTACTTTCTGTGCCTTTGGAGTAAAACAGGCTCTTCCTGGAAAGATAGAAAAGAATGCTTTATAATCACTCCAGGCCATATGTCAGTTGGGCTCCTGAGTCTATAATCCTCCTTGCCAAGACACTGATGACCTCTCGAAAGAAACTGGAGAGGTTAAAGTTTCCATGTCTTCTGATGGTGCCTATTACTCTACTTGTGTTCCTAGATAGGAAAGGTTGTGAAAATTCTTTGGTATGCGGTTCAGTAACACTTAGCACCCCCTGAGGAAATGGAAAGATTAGGTAGTGGTGTTAAGGTCAAGTTTTAGGCCAGGGTAGAGCCAAGGCCTTATCAACTGGGCACTCTCTTTTCCATAGGAATCTACTTTTTGATTGGGCTCTGTTCTGGATGGTGGGGCATCCCCTTCCACTTCCCAGACAATGTCCTGCTGTTCCTGACCTCACCACAACAAACTGTCCCCCCTCATTGTCTGAATTATTAACCATCTTGTTTTTTATTTTATTTATTTATTTATTTATTTATTTATTTATTTATTTATTTATTTATGGTAAAATTTTCATTTATTTTTGGTTTTATATTCCCAGTCGAACATTGTGTTCTAAAGTTACTTAGGTCAGTTCCTTTATTTTTTTAAAAATTGGATTATGGTTAACATACAGTGTTACATTAGTTTCAGGTGTTTAATATACTGATTCAGTAATTCTATACATTACTCAGTGCTCATCAAGGTAAATGTACTCTTAATCCCCATCACCCATGTCACCCAATCCCCCTACCCACCTCCCTTCCGGTAACCACCAGTTTGTTCTCTGTATTTAAGAGTCTGTTTTTTGGTTTCTTTTCTTTGTTTGTTTGGTTTTTTAAAATTCCACATGAGTGAAATCACATGGTATTGGTCTTTCTTTGACTTATTTCGCTTAGCATTATAGCCTCTAGATCCATCCATGTTGTTGCAAATCAACCATGCTGCTTTTCATTAACTCTAGATACCAACCAAGTATTTTTATGATACCAGCCTTCTGAGCTACCACCACTTTTTAAACAAAAATTGTTTACCATACTGATAGTTGCACTTACCGTTCTTCTCCTGGCTCTAGCCACCCATCATCATTGTACAGGAGGAAGAAGGCCAGATTTTGCCTTAAATTATAGCGTCTGGAAAAAGGTTTTAGTGTTTTTCTTCCTTGAGGCTGATATCCTATCCTTTCCTAGTACCACCCATAGACAGTTGTTAGGGAGCTCCTCACTTGGCAATATTTCAGTTTGTTCTTGGATATAGACACCTATGTTTGAAAAAGGTGCTGCATGAGACAATATCTTCTAATGGCATAGCTACCCCTTTTGACAAGATTATGTGTGCGTTTCTCTTCTTCCCACACTTGGAATAGAAGTAATTATATTACATTTGAATTTCAGGTACTTATTAACTAAAGATAATGAAGCACTCCTCCTCCTTCTCTTCCCCCAAATAACAGTTATTGCAGACCCCCTCTCTCCTCAAACTTTCAACACCTTCTCTCCCAGCATTGCTTTCGGCTGGTGTTCACGCATCCTACTTTATTGAGGGCATCAAAGCAATTGGACGTGGCTTCCACAGACTGCTCACCTGCCAGTGTGTACCTTTCAAACTCACAGCAAGTGCCTCCACTTGTTCACTAGATCCCATCTTTCTCTTGTTTCAGGACATCACTATAGCCACTCTCCCTTATCTCTTACGTCACTGACTACTTATTCTTTACTGAATCATTCTTCTGAATATACTATTATACCTCCCATCTTAAAATTTCATGTTCTCCACCAGCTCCCACTCCATTCTTTGCACCAGATGCAGCAAAAATCCCAGAAAGCACTATCTATGCTCCCTGTGTCTAATTTCTTTCCTCCTGATTTTCCTTAAATATGCTTAATCAGGCTTTCCCCCAAGTCCTTCTTGGAAATGACTCTTATCAAGGTTACCTGTGACTTCCATGTTGCTGTTGTCCCATGGTTAGTTATCAGTCTTCATCTTTCTTGAACTGTTAGCAGCATTTGGCATGTATGTTCATTCCCTGTTCTTTGATAATACTTGCTCTGCTTGGCTTCCAGTATGCCATACCCTCCTGGCCCCTCCTCCTTGGCTTCCTTTGCTGGTTCCTTCTCTTCTCCCTAATCTTTTAACATAGGAGTGTCCTAGGGCTCAGTCCTTGATTTTGTCTTCTTTTCTATCTCTAGTCAGTTCCCTGGTGATCTCATTCAGTTTCATGGCTATTAATACGATCTATATGTCAGTGACTCCAAAATCGATATGTCCACTCCAGACTTTTATACTCCATATTCTTATTTCCGTTTGTCTGCTTGGCATCTCCACTTGGATGTCCCATCGACTTCTTAAACCTAATCAGTCCAAAACTGAATTCCTATCTCCTGATTTCTGCCAAACTTGCAATAGCTGTAGCCTTCCCCATCTTAGTTGATAGCAATCTCTTATTCCATTATTTAAGCCCCCAAACTTGCAATTACCCTTGACTCTTTTCTTTCTCTCACCACCCATGTGTAAACAGTCAGGAAGTCTTGTTGGCTTTATCTTTAAGATTGATCCAGAATCTGACCACTTTTCACCAGCTCTTCTGCTTTCACCAGATCCACCATCATCTCTTGCATGGATTCCTGTAATAGCCTCCTGGGTCTCCTTGCTTCTGTTCTTGCTTCTCTACAGTCTTTTTCCAACCAAGCAGTCAGATCAACACTTTTGAAAGATCATGTCCCCTCTTAATGTCCTTAAAATGGCCTGCCTAATTTTATTTCTATTACTTCTGTGATCTTGGCTGTGGTATTTAACTCCTCTAAGCCATAGGCTCTTCATTTGAAAAGCGGAGAAGGGTATAATCCTCATAGTACAGGACTGTTATAAGGATTAACTGAGATAATACATGTAGTACTAAAAAAAAAAGAGCAGTTATTTTATCAATATTTCTAGTAATTATTAAATAATATTGTGAAGGTTACTGACCTTAGCTTGGAACTCAAGGCCATTTATGTTTTTTCCCAATTATTCCTTATGCTGTATTTCTCATGGTTCTCCCCTGTTTTCCCGTTTTCTTGCTTATAAAATTTGCAAAATGGAGATAAGCCCTACCCTTGCTCATCAAGCTCCTCTTATTATAGAAGGGGCTGCACAAATAGAAGATATTGTCATTCTGTTCCCAAGGACTAAAAGGACTATTCTTTCTCTGCAATAATAACATGGTGCTTTTCCTTCAAATGTTTCACCTGGGAACCTGAACAAACAAACAAACATATGTATTGCTATGGCAGCATCAGAAAGGGAATTAGCACCCGAAGAGCTTATAAGTACTGCCTCCGAGCAGGCTTCAAGGATGGGTACTTGCTTTGACAATTTAGAAAACAGCAAAGACCCTTGCTTCCCTGCCTTGTGATGCTATTAGTCCTTGTCATCTCTGTTTGATTAATTAATGTTACAGTGGAAAAGAAATGCCACTCATTGTGTATTCTTCTTGGTGCTTAAAGTTGATGGGGCTTGTTTCTCTCCTTTAATTGAAATGCTTTCCACACAAGAGAAAGAAGCTCAGCTTGTTAGATTCTCAGAGAGTATCCACTCACCCTTAGGCCCAGAGCACAATCATTTCAGTGTAAGTTGTGACAGAAGAGGAAAATGTGTCATTACTCAGTCACCTTGTAAAAGATTTTATAAAAAAACATTGGTGAGATGTTTGAGTTCAGCCAATGGATGGATCTCAGGAGATGAAAGATTGTGCCTTAGAACTTTGTTGATGGGCCTTGAACTCCTGTGTTTGAGGTACCCTGCAAGGCTCCTATGTGAGATCTGATCCTTTTAATCCTGCCTTTGAAATTTTCTCTCTCTAGGGTTGTCTGTATGGTTGGAGCTGGACAACAGGTTTGGGGAGGAAGGGGGAAGAGGTCCTGGACAGAAGTAAGGCACAGCCAGTTCTCTGAAGACAGAACTCTGACTAATGTCCCATTAGTTCTCTATTTTAAATTAGAGAAGACCAGGATATGTGAACCACAAACATCAAAATCTGATGTAATGAACAGAGAGGTGGCAGCCACTGTCAAATACCTTAAAGTCAAGTTGGTCCTTATTGTGTTTAGCAATTGAAAAATTGTTACCATGTATGTGGTATTTGAAAAGAAATTTAACTTACCAGCTATTTAGGGGGCTTGGGTCATCTGCGAAGCATTGTAATATGGTAGGAGATAGGCTTTGTGATCCTCGATGGTGAGATAAGATAGGAGAAGCATGACCACCATGGGCTAGCTTCACTGCACCAGCTGCATGCCCTTGGGCTAGATATTGAATCTCTCTATCCCTCAGTTTCCTTCTCTGTAAAATGATCAATATGATAATAATGATAATATTTTACAGGGTTGTTAAGGGTTAAATGAGATAATGTATGTGAAACTGATTGGACTGAAGTTACATCGTTTGACTCTACATGCTTTCAGGACCATAAAGGGCTGAGAGGAGCATGACAAGATCATAACACGATTCCCACCCCTCACCCCTAGATGTGCCAGGAAAGTAAATAGACAAATATCAATACAATGCAAGTGATTATTCTTTAAAGAAAAATGATTAGGAAGACAAGGAAATGAGATGACCTTTGACTACAGAGAAATCGGAGTGCTTTGGAGAAGATGGAATGGGTGGATAGAATTGCTGATGGGGATGTGGACAGACTTTCTAGGTGTAGGGAAGAGCAAAAGTCAAGGCCCAAAGTCTGGAGAGCCCTGGGTATATTAGGGTAGCCTTATCAGGATGGCTTTCCAGGAGCAGGCTGGCTGGAAGAGAATTGGAAAAGAAGCCCAGAGTCCAGTTAGGTTGAGACTGAATACTGCTGGATGAGTAGTTTGGGTTTTATTCTGTAAAACATTGGAAGCTGTCGACCTAGGATATTTTGTTTATTTTTTTCGCAGTTGAGTGACAATGATCAGGTCGGTGCTTTAGAAAGATAATTCTGGCTCTAGTGTGTCTTAGGGGTGGTGGACAGGGAGACTGCAAAATTCTAGGGGAGGGATGATGAGGGCCTTAACCAGGGAGGCTAGATGCAGGTGGGGGGAAATGGATGTCAGAGATGTTGCTGAGGGAGAATATGCAGAATCTGGGAACTTACCGATGTGATGGCTCCGGCTGAGACAGGCCAGGCCTAGGTGAGACCCGATGTTGCTTGGAAGGCTTGACAACTGGGAAGGTAGACAGGCTAGGTACCTGTGGTTGCTAAATGACTAATTAGGATCACTTCCCCGTCAGTCACAAGCAAGGGTAGGGGAAACTACGCAAAACTGAAAATCACCACAGGCTCCATTCAAGGCCCCTGGATCTGTAACTCTGGCTGGAGATAGAGTCACAGCACTCACTTTATCCAGGTACTCTGGGAGATGAAGCCTGAATTTCCAGTGTTCTCATGTGCAGCCATTGAAGGAATCAAGCTCTCACCCTGTCTACTCTTTCTGTTCCTCTCCAGCAGACTGTGTGAAGACCGAGGCTTTGCCCAACCTTCAGCAGTCTGAGGGAGTTAGCCCCGATAGCTGAGGTGAGGATGCTTTTTTGGGAATTCTACTTCAGTGCCAGCCCCAGAGCCCCAGCCCTGGTCCAGCCACCAACATCAGGGGGCAGGCACGTATATGTTTAGGAATTGGCATATAGCACCTAAAGAAGTAATTGTTTTGATTGTTACTCTTTTCTGCCCTTTTCTTTGGTTTCATTTACTATCATTATCTAATCCTTCAACAAGAAGTTCTTGAATGCCCACTATGTGCATGGGAGAGTACATTCTTATAGTATGATTAGATGTTGAGGAACTTTGTGTTGCTTAATATGCTTTTCTGTCTGTTAACAGAAAAAGAACTGCCCAGGGAGAGTTAGCACTGGGTTTTAGAGTGGCTTTCTCTTTAGCTCAGTTGATCATCAGCATTATTTTTGGTTAGAGCTTGCAGTCTTTATAAATCTAGTCTAACTCCCGTATTTTACAGACTTGAGCTCAGAGATGAGGTCAAATGACTTCAAAGATGACACAACTAGATTGTGTCAAAATTGGGTTTGGAGCTCATGTTTTCCAGCATGTGTCTTTTGAAATTCCCTTGTCTCTGAAGCTGAAAACCCCAGAATATATCACAAAAATATCCTCGTATAGAATCTTTTTTTTTTTTTTTTTTGGCAGAGGAGTCAAAGGGTAGTAACACAAATTTTGTTTTATTTTAAAAATATATTTGACAAATAAAAATTATATGTATTTAAGACATACAATGCGATGTTTTAATATATGTATAAATTATGAAATGATTATCATAGTCAAAGTAATTAACATCTATCACCTCCCATAGCTATCTTTTTTTTTTTTTTTGTAGCAAGAACACTTGAGATGTCTCAGCAAATTTCAAGTATATAATACATTATCATTAACTATAGTCACTATACTGTATATTAGGTTCCCAGGACTTATTCATCTTATAACTGAAAGTATGTACCCTTTGATCAATATCTTCCCTTGTCCTCCACCCCCAACCTCTGATAACCGCCATTCTACTATCTGGTGCTATGACATTTATTTATTTATTTATTTATTTATTTATTTATTAGATTCCACATACAAGTAGTATTATATGAGATTTGTCTTTCTGTGTCTGGCTTATTTCACTTAGTGTAATGCCCTCTAGGTTCTTCTATATTGTTGCAGATATCAGGATTTTCTTCTTTTTAAAGGCTGAATAATATTCCATTGTGTGGAATAAAATTCCATTATACTTATACCTAAGTATTTCATTTTTTGGGTGCTATTGTAAATGGTATTGTGTTTTTAATTTCATATTTCAGTTATTAATTTCTGATATATAGGAAAGTAATTGACTTTTGGATATCAACTTTATATCCTGGACTTTCTATGCTTGCTTATTATTCCAGGAATTTTTAGTCTATTCTTTGGGATTTCCTACTTGGACTATCAGTCATTTCAGAACAAAGGCATTTTTCCCCTTTCTTCCCAATATATATACATTGAATCCAATATTGTATTATTTATGTACATATATATTATAATACATATATTATGGATATGTATTATATGTACGCATATTCATATATATGTATATTTGTGTATATATATATATATATATATATATTCCCTATTAAAAAAAAACCACTTCTCTGACATCCTTCATCTTTTAAATTGGTGTGTTTAGACCATTCACATTTAAAGTGATTATTGCTATTTTATCTACTCTGTTTTTGCTTGCATGGTTTCTGATAAGTCCACTGTAATTCTTATGCTTATACCTCTATAGGTAAAGTTTTTTCCTCTGTCTTCTTTCAAGAGTTTTTCTTTCCTTTTCAGTATGATTATAACTATTGTAGAGTTTTTGGTATTTATCTCCTTTGGTTGTTCCTAGGCTTCCTATATCTATGATTTAGTGTCTGCCATTAACTTTGGAAGATTCTCAGTCATTACTTCAAAATTTTCTTCTGTTTTTTTTTTTTTTTCTTTTTCTGGTATTTCAATTGCACATAGGTTATAAGTTTCAAAATTGTCCTTCAGATCTTGGATGTTGTGTTTTTTTCATTCTTTTTTATCTTTAGATTTTAGTTTGAGTAAGTTTTATAGACTTATTTCAAGCTCATTGACTCTTCAGCTCTGTCTTGTCCACTGCTGAGCCCATCAAAGCCATTATTTTTATGTTATAGTGTTTTTGATTTCTAGCATTTACCTTTGATGCTTTCTTAGAATTTCCATCTTTCTGCTTAGACTTCCCATCTGTTCTTGCATGTTATGTGCCATTAATATATTAGTCATTGTTGATTTAAATCTTCTGTCTGATGATTCCAAAATCTGTGTCGTATTTGAGCCTGATTCTGATGCTTGCTTTTTATCTTCAGATTATATTTTTTCTTGCCTTTTAGTATTCTTTGTAGTTTTTTAATTCCTTGTAATTTTTTTTTTTTAAATCTAGGCAGGATAGGTATGATGTACTTGATAGGTGTATTTGGTAATAGGAACTGAGATAAATAGACCTTTAGTGTGAGGTTTTTTTTATTAACCTAGCCAGGAGTTGTTTGTTTCCTTTATTTCTGGGTGCCAGAGGCTTTAAATTTTTTTTTTTTTTAATGTTTATTTACTTTTGAGAGAGAGACAGAGGCATGAGCAGGGAAGGGGCAGAGAGAGGAAGACACAGAATCAGAAGCAGGCTCTAGGCTCTGAGCTGTCAGCACAGAGCCCCGACAAGGGGCTCAGGCTCACAGACAGTGAGATCATGACCTGAGCTGAAGTCTGACGCTG
The DNA here is from genome assembly GCF_018350195.1 of Panthera tigris. Classification (NCBI taxonomy): domain Eukaryota; kingdom Metazoa; phylum Chordata; class Mammalia; order Carnivora; family Felidae; genus Panthera; species Panthera tigris. The sequence continues at coordinate 105,328,604 of NC_056662.1, forward strand.
AACCAACTGAGCCACCCAGGCATCCCCTTGGTGCCAGAGGCTTTAAATTCCTCTAGTGCCCTAGTTGCCCCTCTTATCTTTTGGGCTTTCCTAAGAACTCCTCATTAGATAAAGTCTGCTGCAACACTTTAAGATGTAATCCACTGTTAATATACTGGAGTCCTGTTGGTATGGTAGTCAAGTGTACTGGTGGTTAGGTGTTCTATATTTTTATGAACAAATCTCAGTCTTTTAGTAATTCTGTGTTCCTGGCCTGTAGCCTTCACAACAGTTTCTTAGCTTTTACTTTTTCTATCTTTGGTGAGACAGGAAGGCTAGAGAATAATGGAGTTGAGGAAATGTCCTTCCCTTCAGAGGAGATAAGGCTCTGGTAAAGAGTTTTCCTCCGCAGAATCGTCCTTTGTCATGGAGAATTCTCTGGTATGTTTTACTATGGTTACTTTCCCTATTCCCCTGACAGATCCATGAAGGAACTTTCTTGGCCCTTTACAGTGAGAAATGTATAGAGTTCCTGGCGGTAAATCCATGAAAGTCTGGGCTCCCCTCTAAGACTGCAGCCCCTAGGAATTTTTCATTCCCAAGCTAGGAAACCCAGCCACCAGGGATTTATGAACATGACCACTTAAACTCTACTAGTTTATGGCTCCAGTAGTCTCTGCTCCAGGTCATGATTCCAGACCTGCTCCAGGTCATGATGATCATGACTGTGATATCAATTATTCATCTGTCTTTCCAGATTTCAGGATAGTGGTTGGCTCTAAGACTTGAGTTCTCTTGGATCTAAGAAAAGTCATTGGTTTTCAGTTTGTTTAGTTTTTTCCCTGCATTGTTGTAAGGATAGAAGTGATGACTATCAACCTCTACATGTTGGAGCTAAAACTAGAAGCCTATCAAAGTTATTTTTAACTAGAACTACCTTCTACCACCATTCCCAAATCCTAGCTTCCTGAGAACATGACTCATGTTCTTTCCCATGACTCATTGAAGGAATTTTACACAGTGCCAGTCATATATTTGGGCACCGTGGAGTAACTTTGGAGCAAGACAGACTTGGCTTCACAACTCAGCTTTGTGATTTGCTATGGAAGAGGCTTGAAAGTTTTTATTAACATTGTTAATAGTAGAATTCCCCCAGTTCATTCAATAGTTGTTTACTGAGCACATATGTCAGACATGGTTGTAGCTGTGAACAGACTAAGTCGCTATTCTAATATAGTTTTCTTATTGTTTTATCATGCTAAGTTCCAAACAGCATCAATAACAGCCAGAGTTCTAGATTAATCCCCGCAAAGTCCTATGAGAATTATGAATGGGATCTTGACTAGTAGAGTTCTAAGGGTGGGTGCTTAGAGGAACAACAGAATTTTCTGGGCATGTGGGAGCCAGAAGTATGATCCAAAGTGCTCTCAATCTTCTGGGAACATCTTAGATCCTGTTCTTAAAAAATTCTCACTATGGGAAGATTGGGGCATTTGTTAGATCCCTCAGGGAGAAAAAAACTCTTACTAACCCTACTTTGGGAATGTTTGCTTGTGAGTTACCTTTCCAAACTTAAAAATTAGTAGGCATTTATTGATGATTTTGTGGGGCTTATGGAAGAAGATGAAACAAAATTGAAACTATATTTTATAAGATAGGCTAGATATCTTCTCAAGTGGAAAATAAGCAGTTTCTCTTCAAGCAGATTTCAGTATCAAAATTTCTGGACAATCCTGGAATGCCCTCAGGGAGGTTTAACAGGACCTGACCTCAGCTAGTGCTTAATAGTTTGTTTTAAAGATATAATATAAATCCCATTTACCAGGGAGTTGCTCATATAACCTCTGACACACATTCTTTATTAAGACCTGTTCAATGTAGGCACAGGTTTTTAGCCCACAGGAAATCAGGATTGTGCCTTAAGGAAGTTTCAGAGCATTTTGCAGAAAATATTATGAATTGAGAAATACCCAGGGAGAAAAGTTTAAATGGAAAGCAAGTAGTTGAGGTTTTTCTTTAATCCAGGTACCTTTTTTTCCTGTATCTCTCGTCTTGGTGCTCTTGTACTTCTTTGGTGCCCATATCCTCGTGGAACCTCCTAAAACCCAGAATAATCTTGAAGTGCCAGTTTCTTAAACAATTAAAAAAAATTTTTTTTAACGTTTATTTATTTTTGAGACAGAGAGAGACAGGGCATGAACGGGGGAGAGTTAGAGAGAGGGAGACACAGAATCCGAAGCAGGCTCCAGGCTCCGAGCTGTCAGCACAGAGCCCGACGCGGGGCTCGAACTCACAAACCGCGAGATCATGACCCGAGCCGAAGTCAACCACTTAACCGACTGAGCCACCTAGGCATCCCTTAAACAATTTTTTAAAAATGTTTATTTATTTTTGAGAGAGAGAGAGAGAGAGACAGAGCACAAGTGGGGGAAGGGCAGAGAGAGAGAGAGAGAGAGACAGGCTCCAGGCTCTGAGCTGTCAGCACAGAGCTCGACTCAGGGCTGGAACTCATGAACTGCAAGATCATGACCTGAAGTCAGATGCTTAACTAACTGAGCCACCCAGGTGCCACTTGAAGTGCCAGTTTCTATTAAAAGAAACTCTTGAATAAGTGAATAACTTTGGGGTCAGCAATTCACACTGGGTTCTTTAGAAGCAGACCCTGAGAAGGGGATTCTGGTGCTTGTGATTTAATCTATAAGGGAAAGAGTGAGTCAGGATAGGGAAGGGGAATGAGTTGAAAGTTTCATGTAAAGTCTAGCACTGGCCTGATCCATGTGTGTGTATGGGGGAAAGAACTCTGGAGCATAAATGACATGTAGTGCCAATCCCTCTGATACCCCTGAATCAGTCAGTTTCTGGTAATGAGTTGCCCTAGGTATGTGTGTGGGAGGGGGCATAATTTCCTATGGTAAGTGGCTCCTATTATTCAAGAGCGGTTCTCTCGTGAAGTAGGAAAAAGTGTTAGCCATTAGCTGCTGTCTTAGTAAACTCAGGCTGCTATAGCAAAGTACCATGGACTGAGTGGTTTATATTCATCTGAAATTTATTCTCACAGTTCTGGAGGCTGGATGTGCAAGATCAGGGTGTTAGCATGGTTGAGTTTGTTGAGAGTCTTCTTCCTGGTTGCAGATTGCCAACTTCTTATTGTATTCTTTCGTGGTGGAGAGCAGAGAGAGGAAGAAACTCTCTCATTCTTTTTATAAGGGCATTAATCCCATTCACGAGGGCTTCACCCTCATTATCTTATCTAATTCTAATTACCGTCCCAAAGCACCACTTAATACTGTCACATTGGGGGGTAATATTTCAATATATGAATTTGGGGGGACAGAAGCATTCAGTGCTGTGTTCCAGCAGCTGAGGGATAGCTACATAGCCCTATGAAAGAGATCTAGATGGGGCACCGATAGCATTGACTCAAGGTTGGAGATGAACAATGAACAGTCTCCCACGGGCCAAAGATAGGACCAGATGAGATTGGTTTCAAACATATACAGTGTTAAAAACTGTGTGTTCATGATGTGGTTATAAATAGAACAAGGTTGGCTATCAGTTGGCAATTATTGAAGCTGGGTAAAAGATACCATTGGATTTATTATATTATTCTTTTAATTTTGCGTAAGTTTGAGATTTTCCACAATCATGTACATGAAAATCAATTCCAGGTAGATCGAAGTTTTATTTATTATTATTATTATTTTTAAATATAATTTATTGTCAAGTTGGCTAACACACAGTGTATATAGTGTGCTCTTCGTTTTGGGGGTAGATTCCCATGATTCATCACTTGTATACAACACCCAATGCTCAAACCAACAAGTGCCCTTCTCAATACCCATCACCCATTTTCCCCTCTCTTCTGCCCCTCACCCCATCAACCCTCAGTTTGTTCTCTGTATTTAAGAGTCTCTTATGGTTTGCCTCCCTCTCTCTCTGTGTTTATAACTATTTTTCCCTTCCCTTCTCCCATGGTCTTCTGTTAACTTTCTCAAGTTCCACAGATGAGTGAAAACATATGATATCTGTCTTCCTCTGACTGACTTATTTCATTTAGCATAATACCTTTCAATTCCATCCACATTGCTGCAAATGGCAGGATTTCATTCTTTCTCGTTGCCAAGTAGTATTCCGTCCTATATATAAACTACATCTTCCTTATCCATTCATCAGTTGATGGACATTTAGGCCCTTTCCATAATTTGGCTTTTGTTGAAAGCACTGCTATAAACATTTGGGTACATGTGCCCCTATGAATCAGCATTCCTGTATCCTTTGGATAAATTCCTAGTAGTGCTATTGCTGAGTTGTAGGGAAGCTCTATTTTTAATTTTTTGAGGAACCTCCACACTGTTTTCCAGAGTGGCTGCATTAGTTTGCATTCCTACCAACAGTGCAAGAGGGTTCCCGTTTCTTCACATCTTTGTCAACATCTGTTGTTTCCTGACTGTGAGGTGGTATCTCAGTGTGGTTTTGATTTGTATTTCCCTGATGATGAGTGATGTTGAGCATCTTTTCACGTGCCTGTTGGTCATCTGGATGTCTTCTTTAGAAAAGTGTTTATTCTGTCTTCTGCCCATTTCTTCATGGGATTATTTGTTTTTCAGGTGTTGAGTTTGGTAAGTTCTTTATAGATTTTGGATACTAACCCTTTATCCGATGTTATTTGCAAATCTCTTTTCCCATTCCATCAGTTGCCTTTTAGTTTTGTTGAGTGATTCCTTTGCAGTGCAGAAGCTTTTCATCTTGATGAGGTCCCAATAGTTCATTTTTGCTTTTATTTCCCTTGCCTTGGGAGACGTGTTGAGCAAGAAATTGCTGTAGTTGAGGTCAAAGAGGTTGTTGCCTGTTTTCTCCTCTAGGGTTTTGATGGTTTTCTGTCTCACATTTAGGTCTTTCATCCTAAAGTTTATTTTTGTGTATGGTGTAAGAAAGTAGTCTGGTTTCATTCTTCTGCATATTGCTATCCAGTTCTCCCACCACCATTTACTAAAAAGACTGTCTTTTTTCCTTTGGATACTCTTTCCTGCTTTGTCAAAGATTAGTTGGCCATATATTTGGGGGTCCAATTCTGGGTTCTCTATTCTATTCCATTGGTCTATATGTCCGTTTTTTGTGCCAATACCGTATTGTTTTGATAATTACAGCTTTGTAGTAAGAGGCTAAAATCTGGGATTGTGATGCCTCCTGCTTTTTCAATATAACTTTGGCTATTCGGGGTCTTTTGTGGTTCCATACAAATTTTAGGATTGTTTGTTCTAACTTTGAGAAGAATGCCTGTGCAGTTTTGATTGGGATTGCATTGAATATGTAGATTGCTTTGGGTGGTATTGATGTTTTAACAATATTTGTTCTTTTAATCCATGAGCAAATCAATCAATGTGATACATCACATTAATAGAAGAAAGGATAAGAACCAAATGATCCTGTCAATAGATGCAGGAAAAGCACTTGACAAAATATACTAATCTTTCTTAATAAAAACCCTCAAGAAAGTCGGGATAGAAGGAACATACCTTAACATCATAAAAGCCATATATGAGAAGCCCACAGCTAATATCATCCTCGATGGGGAAAAACTGAGAGCTTTCCCTCTGAGAAAGCTGAGATCAGGAACACAACAGGGATGTCCACTCTCACCACTGTTGTTTAACATAGTGTTGGAAGTCCTAGCCTTGGCCATCAGACAACAAAATGAAATAAAAGGCACCTAAATTGGCAAAGAAGATGTCAAACTTTCACTTTTTGCAGATGACATGATACTCTATATGGAAAACCTGAAAGATGCCACCAAAAAGCTGCTAGAACTGATACATGAATTCCCATTTACAATTTCACCAAGAACTGAACCATAAAATACCTAGGAATAAATCTAATGAAAGATGTAAAAGATCTGTATGTTGAAAACTATGGAAAACTTATGAAGGAAATTGAAGAAGACACAAAGAAATAGATTGAAGTTTTAAATGTGAAAGGTAAAGCACTAAAGCTCCTGGAAGATATCAAAGGGGAATGTGAATATGACCTTGGGAAGAAAGAGAGCACCAATCAAAGAAAAATTAGGATTCTTTATTCATTTAAAGAAACCATGAAGAATATGAAAAAGGCAGCCATTCATTCACAAAATATATTTGCAATATGTATCACTGACAAAAAACTCATTGACGTAAGATATTCCTGCAAATCAAGGAAGAAAAAAGACAGACAACCCAATAGAAAGTGGGCATAAGACTTGCATAGATCTTTTCCAGGAAAAAGCATACTTAGTGTCCAACAAAGAAAGAAAGTTGTGGGGTGCCTGCGGGGCTCAGTCGGTTAAGCGTCTGATGTCAGCTCAGGTCATGATCTCATGGTTCTGAGTTCAAGCCCCACATCAGGTTCTGTGCTGACAGCTCAGAGCCTGGAGTGTGCTTCAAATTCTGTGTCTCCCTCTCTCTCTGCACCTCCCCTGCTCATGCTCTGTCTCTCTGTCTCTCAACAATGCATAAATGTTAAAAAATTAAAAAAAAAAAAAAAAAGAAAGTTGCTCAACCTCAGTAAACTGGGAAATGGAAACAAAAACCATAAGGGGGTATTTCTTTACTTTTTTAAGTCATTTAAATTTCCTATGGGCTCTAGGTGAGCATTTAATAAGTAACACAGAGTCTTTTAAATAAGATTACTCATGAGAGTGATTCATTTTTCTCTCATTTCTCTAAGTATTATTGTGATACTACATAATGTGATTATTTCTACACATCTGCCAGAATGACTAAAATGAAAAGGACTGACCATACTAACTCTTAGCAAGAAGGTGTAACAACTGGGACTTTAAAAAAAAGTTTTTATTTTATTTTGGGAGAGAGAGAGAGAGAGAGAGAGAGAGAGAGAACGAGCGAATGAACATGGGAGGAGCAGAGAGATTCCCAAGCAGCCTTTGCATTGTCAGTACAGAGCCGGATGAAGGTCTCAATCTCAGTAACCTCAAGATCATGACCTAAGCTGAAATCAAGAGTCAAATGCTTAACTGACTGAGCCGCCCAGGTGGCCCACACCTGGGACTTTTATCTGCTGCTGGTGCAAGGTATAAGTTGTTACAACTACCCTGGAAAATTGATAGTGTCTGTAAAAGCTCAACATACATGTATACCCTCTGACCTAGCAGTTCTACTCCAAGGTATACATGCACAACTGAAATGTATATAAATGTGTACCAGATGTCGAAGAATGTTCAGAGCAATTTTATTCTTAATCATTCTTAACAGCATCAAACCAGAAACAAGCCAAATATCTGTCAGTTGTACAATGAATAAATAAATTGTGATACATAACACTATGCACTAATAAAAATAAACAGATCACTTTTTCATCTTTCCAACCTAAAATCAACAGGACCAATCACAGGTTTCCGAATCTCTACTGTATGTTAGTGAGTTAGTAGTTTACCAGGAAACATTTCATATACCCATAAAACAATAGCACCACAAAAAATAACCTTGGGACAGCAAGAAGGAACTAGAACAGAGCCTTGTGTTCACTGCCAATTTCATCCCTATGGTTCAGGAAGTAGGAGGTGCTAAAAAACAGAGATGGTTCTTCATCATCGTCATCATCATCATCATCATAATTTTTTTATGTCTCTGTGTTCAAAAGATTTTGAAAGTAAAAGTGGAGATTTTCCCTCTCTTAAGGTTGTGGAAAGGATCCACTTATTAGGCAGAGGCATTGCCTTTTATTTTTGGGGGCTTTTTTTTCCCTAATCATTGACATCTGCTCACTGAGATAACAAGAGTTTATTTTTTGCCTTTTTTTTTTTTTTTTTTTTTGTGGAGAAACTTCTGGAAGGCAGACAGAATTGAGGTGTTCCAAGCTTGTTCTCAGAAACCTACCTGTCTAATATGACTCAGCTTAGTTTCTTATTCCCATACTTCCAATACTCTCTTAGGGCTCCCTCATAAGTGTAATAGCATTTATCATAGGTTTTATTGCTTAATTGGGTAATTACTTATTTAGGGTCTGCTAAGCTCCATGAAGGCTGAGATCATGTCTGTTTTGCCCACTGCTGGCTCCCCGGTGCCTAGTGAAATATCTGGTACATAATAGATACTAAATTATTTGTTGAATGAGTCAAGCTTAGCTTGTCATTGAGCTAACCCAATAAAATCAGGCCAGTTTTATATTGCAATTCAGAATGGATTTATTCTTATTCTATAAACAATTCTCATAAGCTTATTTACCTTGTTTCCAAGCTCATAAGTGATCAAAAGTAGGATTCATATAGAAATTGTATATTTATATCTATGTCTGTCTGAAAGATACTGCACTTCCTAAATATAATACAAAGTTGGAAAGAAATCTCTCCTCCACACAAAACTTATTGACTTGGTTATATTTTCTATGTTGCAGTATCAATCATCCCATAGTTTTAAGTGTTTTATTATTTCATGTTCATTGTTGAGGATAAACCCTCAACAACAGGAAGTTCCTGGTAATGCCAGTGGTGCATAGAACTCAGCATATATCAAGACTGTTGGGTCTAACCACTTACCCAGTTCTTGAATCTCTCTTCATCATCTAGCAGCATCAGTATTGCCTCGTGGAAGAAAGGGAGAATCACAGGCTCAACTCCAGACTTACTAGTCAAAATCTCCAATGATGCAAATGTCACAGTAAAATCTGAGAAGCACCCATATGGACCATCATGAACACTCTTGGTGAGGTGAAACTCAACTGCATTTTGGAGAAGCCCATTTTATCTTAGCAGATTCTTAGAAGGCTGATACTGAGCCCAAATTTGACCTTCTGTCATTTCCCATTTGTTCCTAGTTTCACCTCCAGGGCCTTATACAAGTCTACTTCGTTTTCAAATGACAGTTCTTCAAATATCTCAAAGCAGCTTGTCCTCCCTGAGGATGTTCCAAGCCAGTATCTCCTAGAACTTCAGGGGATGTCAGTTTTATAAACTGTCCTGTGGAAACAGGTGGTTCAGTGCTCACATAAACTGCATCTATGTTTTGTCTTGGAAAGTTTCATTTGAGGCTCTGAGAAATAAGAACAATTGCTTATTTTCACTTAATCCATTTTCCCCAAACTAATTTGTTCAGGAAAAATTTTTAACTTGTGTAACGATTAGTAACATCTTCAAGATTTGAAGAACATATTTTGGGAAATATGACTCTTGGCTGAAATTGCTTCAGGTGTTTGTGACAGACTGAATAATGGCTCCTGAAAATATCCGGTTCTAATCCCTGAAATCCATAGATGTTATCTATATGGCAAGATGGACTTTGCAGATATGATCAAGATAGGGATCTTGAGATGGGGAGATTGTCCTGGAGTCCTTGATGGGCCTGAAATGTAATCACAGGTATCTTTGTAAGAAGGAGGCAAAGGGAGATTCAACTATAGATGCAAGTAGGGGATGTCACAATGGACAAAAGGTTGGAGTGAATGAGAGAAGGAGAAAGGAATGTAGCAAGTAGGATTCTAGGAGCTGGGAAAGGCAAGGAAATGGATTCTCTCCGAGAGCTTCCAGAAGGAACCAGTCATGCCAACACTGTTTCCTTTAGCCTAGTAAGAATGATTTCAGACTTCTGGTCCCTAAAATGATAAGGAACTACATTTGTGTTGGTTTAAGCAGCTAAGTTTGTGGTAATTTGTTACAGCATCATAGGAAAGTAATATGCTCGCCATGTCACTGCCTACTCAAACCTTCCAAATGGCTTTCAAATATTCAAAGGAAAGAAAATCCAAGCTCCTTACTGTGGCCTGCAAGTCTGTACCCTATTTTGCTAACCCTTGGACAAGAGCCCTCCCTTTGGAGGTGCTTGAATTGTACTCCTCTTCTGTTCCTCCGACCTGCCAAACTCAATCTTGTTTTAGGGCCCTGCACTGCTCAGCTCTCTTATTTAATTGTTACCTATTTATTGTCAGTTCTTTCACCGCTCTCAAGAGAAGAGAGCCTGGCACAGAGTCAGGGCTCAGAATACATTGGTTGTTGAATGTATAAATGGAGAATTGAATATGATTGTGGTTTCAACTTCCTTTATTATCCTGGTTGCTTCCTTTGGAATATATTCTGTTTGGTTTATGTGTTTAAAAATATGATTTCCAGGGCTGACTCCCAATATTATGGATTGTTAAACAAAGCAGAGATGATATTTCTGGAGAGTTTTAGGAAGCTTATATTTCACAGTTAAAAGCATACTATATACCCCTTTGTGTCTGAATTATTTTATAATGCATTTTTTAAAAAGGAGGAAAATCTAAACCTCTTTTTTTTATTAACCAAACTCAGGCAACTTAACCTGACTGCCCAGTCTAAAGTTGCAAACCACCTGTGGTCAACATTCCCTATTTGCTTCCCTACTTTCTTCTTCTTCTTACTACTCAACACTAATATCTCATGTAGGTCACTTATTTTTCTTGTTTGGTGTCTGACCACACAAAAATGTAAGCTCTATGCTTACAAAGACCTTGTCAACTTTCAAAAAAGCTGTGTTTCCTGTGCCTAAAGAGTGATTAGCACAGACTAGATGCTTGATAAATGCATGCTAAGTGAAAGTGTACATGAATAAATTAACCAGGTGAGTTTGTTCCCCCAAATACTGGCCAAAAATTCATTTCAAAATCATTATTTTTATAATAATTTCTGGGAAGAGAGAGCTAGACACTCATGAAGATCCATTTCCTTTTTTTTCCCGAGGTACACAGTGAAATTATAGTTATTTCCCAGAGTTTGCCTGCAGTTCAGTATAGCTAATGCCACATGAGCAGAAGCATTATGTCTGTCTCACAGGTATGCTCCATTAAACGCACCAAACCTAATTCTCTCTAGTCTTTACCCTCTTGTGTTTAACGTGTCTGTGACAGGACAACATTGCATGTATTGAGGCTGACAGAACCTCTGTCAGTCTGGGGCCCTGTCTAGTTTTGCAGAACCAAACAGGAAATGCCCTAGACTCTTCATGTGAGGGAGAGAGAGACTCCACTTGCACAAGTCTGTTACGCATCTTTGGATGTATTTGTTAACAGCGGTTAGGCTATCCTAACAAGTAAACTTGTCTAAATAAGTACTGTAAATCTATTAAAGCAGTTAACATGCAAAAAAGCCTAGTATAACATTTTCATTATCATCTTTATTTTTTTTCCCTGCATGCTGTCTTTGAGGTCCTTGGTTACACATGACAACTTGAGGAATGGGTTATTGGACAACTAGGTCACCCCTAAAGGAACCCTTAAACCATTCATTCTCTCTTCTTGGCAGCAGAAAGCAATATCCCTGCTTTAGTATTTCGTTCTCATCTGGGTGATTTATGGAGGCCTCTGAATTATTGGGATTGCAGCAACATTTGGCTGTTCCCCAGGTGCCAATACACTGTCATTAAAGAATCAGCAGGCTTGCAGTTCCTCTCACACACACCCTCATTTGCAAAGGCGTGTGTAAGCACCGTGGACCCCAGAAGCGCTCAGTGAAAAATCAGATCAAACCAATGATCTGGTGTGATCAGCAAACATAGACAGAAGAGATCGGAAGCAGAATGGACAGAGCCCATTACTGCTGACACACGCACTCTTCACCAACAATATTGCACAAATGTGCAATGTTTCATCCATAATTCAGAATATATTTATGTTTCTTTCTGTATTTTATTTTCACAATATCATACCTTGTAGTGGTTTGGCACATATTATAGTTCTTATTTTGTGGGGAAACTGGGATTCAGAGGAATTAAGGAGAGTACCCTCTCTGGGTTAAGTAACAAGCTTCTATGGGAGAAAGGGGGGTACCATCAACAGATGGGGTAAGCTGGCATTTCCTGCATGAGCATCCCCTTCCACTGGCAGAGAAGGACAGGATTGGGGTCAAAGTATGGGCAAAATGGTTGGGCATTAGGGGGATGTGAACATCTTGAAATTATTAACAGCCTTTATGTGTGCCTGTGTGCATCTTCTTAGAGAGAAAGCCCACAGCCTTCAACCAGTTTTTGAAGGAGATAGATAGACACCCCCAAGTGATTAAGAGCCATTGGTAAAGTGTTCTGTAGCTGCAGATTGTCTTGGGCACGACCTAAGGAACTAATATCCAAAGCCCTGCTGTGGGAAAATAGTGCTTTTGTATAAGAGGAATGGGACACAGAGTCTTAGGCAGGATTTCTGCCTTATGGATATTTATTTTACTACGCAAAACAATATGAATATCCAATCATATAATCCCAGAAAATTCATCTGGCTCCATGGTGATCAGATTTATATTTTGCCAAAAAATAATAAAGACAAGCTTGACATTCTAAGAAGAAAATGCTTAGCCTTAACAAAATCCCATGGTTCCATTCCAGGTAAGCTGAATGAAACTCAGAGAGCTTTTATCTTGGACACCAATATCTATACAGTGGAAGAGTTAGTTTAGAGTTACTGAAAGCAGCCATAGGTGCTGTGGCATCAGATAAGGGAAGTAGAGACTTAGATGGTTATTTTGTAGGCATTAGAATTTCAGAGGGGTTGACAAGGTCATACTTACAACTCTGGCTCTGAACATACCTGTCGTAGGGACAGTTATACACTGACATTTTCAGAACCAGTGCTTAACCAAGCGTGGACCGTGAATGAAACCATCACCCTGGGAGGGCACTGTGGTCGGGACTAGGGGTCAACTGAGGGAGGGAGTGTAATGGAAAGAGGAATAGCCCTGCAAATTGCACTAAAATGGGGGAAATGGTCAAGTTTATTTCATTTTGTTGAAATTAAATATTAAGGCCTCCTTGGGGCACCAAGGGCAAACCCTCAAGCCAGTTGCTGGTTGTTTTCTATTTTGGCTTTGGGAGTTAACTCTGGGAAGCTGTTTTTCCTAGCTTAGGAATGAAGTCACTGAATTCTCAGCACAGTGTTGATTCAAGGAAATAATTTTGGTTTGTACAATTTGGGGTACTTCTGAGCACAGAAGTAATCAGAGTGGCAGTGATAGGGTCAGGAGCCCCAAGAGGCTTCCTGTTCTTGGTGAGAAAGTCTCTAATCTACATGTTTTTGTAAGAAATCAGAATTTTTTTTTTATTTAAATTTTTTTTTCAACGTTTTTTATTTATTTTTGGGACAGAGAGAGACAGAGCATGAACCGGGGAGGGGCAGAGAGAGAGAGGGAGACACAGAATCGGAAACAGGCTCCAGGCTCCGAGCCATCAGCCCAGAGCCTGACGCGGGGCTCGAACTCACGGACCGCGAGATCGTGACCTGGCTGAAGTCGGACGCTTAACCGACTGCGCCACCCAGGCGCCCCAGAAATCAGAATTTTTTAGAAGTCATCCCATGATTGCTGGCAACTTTAGAGTGAGCAGTGACTGGGACTAATTTTCCACTCAGGATGTAAAGTATGTATAAGAAACTGAAATGAAATGCAAAACATGAAGAATGTATCTTCTTTATATGCTCTCTCTCTTCACTCTTTACTCACTGATTGTGAAATTACTATTTATCTCAGCGTTCATCTCTTCGCCTTTCTAGAGCTTGTCAACTCATGTTTTTAGCTGCAAAACATTACTGTGGCATTGCAACCAGGCCTGAGTTCTTATCATATTCTAAGTCCTAAGGTCTGTTGGCCAGGTTCTTCAGTTTTTTCTGCTGTTTAAAGGAAAGAGGTGGATTCAAATTGCACTTGCCCACTGAAGGTATGTATGTATGTATGTATGTATGTATGTACGTACTATATATGAGTATTCCTATGAGCAATAGAACAAGAATTTGGAGACAGGATAGAGATAGAGAAGGACACTATCTTTTGGGCTCATTCTTTAGTTAGAGGATATGAAATCTAGTCCTCTGTACAGCCTCATGCTAGCTACATGAAATATGGGCATTCCAGATAACCTTTTGTTTTTTTACTGGTAGCCAGATTTATTTTATTTTAATTCCCGTATAGTTTACATACAGTGTTATGTTTGTTTCAGGTGTACAATTTAGTGACTCAACAACATTACTCAGTGCTCATCACAGTAAGTGTGCTCTTAAGAAATCCCCGTCACCTATTTTACCCATCCCCCCATCCACCTCCCCTCTGGTAACCATTAGTTTGTTCTCTGTAGTTAAGAGTGTTTTTTGGTTTGTCTCTGTTTTTCTTTGTTCATTTGTTTTGTTTCTTAAATTCCACATATGAGGGAAATTATATGGTATTTGTCTTTCTCTGGCTGATTTAACTTAGCCTTGTACTCTCCACTTGATCTTAGCCAAAAGGCCGAGAAGCGATAGCCTTGTACTCTCTAGATCTATCATGTTGTTGCAAGTGGTAAGATTCCATTCTTTGTTTTCTTAAATTAGGCTTACACCTAGCACGGAGCTCAACATGGGGCTTGAATTCACAACCCTGAGATTAAGACCTGAGCTGAGATCAAGAGTTAGAAGCTTAACCAACTGAACGCCCCCAGGCACCCCAAGATTCCATTCTTTTTTATGGCTGAGTAATATTCCATTGTGTGTGTCTACCACATTTTCTTTATCTATTCCTCTATGGATGGACACTTGGGCTGCTTCCCTAACTTGGCTATTGTAAATCATGCTGCTATCAACATAGGGCTACATATATCTTTTAAAATTAGTGCTTTCGTATCTTTTGGGTAAATACCCAGTAGTGGAATTACTAAATCATATGGTAATTCTATTTCAAATTTTGAGGAACATTTAAACTGTTTTCCACAGTGATTGCACCATTTGCATTCCCACCAGCAGTGTGTAAGTGTTCCTTTTTCTCCACATCCTTGCCAGTACTTGTTTCTTGTGTTGTTGATTTTATTCATTCTGACATTGTGGTTTTGATTTACATTTCCCTGATGGTGAATGATGTTGAGCATATTTCATGTGTCTGTTGGCCATTTGTAGATCTTCTTTGGAGAAATGTCTGTTCATGTCTTCTGTCCACTTTTAATTGGATTATTTGGGTTTTGGTGTTGAGTTGTATAAGTTCTTTACACATTTTCGTTACTAACCCTTGATTAGATGTGTCATTTGCAAATATCTTCTCCCACATAGTAGGTTGTCTTTTAGTTTTGATTGTTTTCTTTGCTGTGCAGAAGCTTTTTATTTTGATGTCGTCTCAATAGTTTATTTTGTTTTTGTTTCTCTTACCTTAGGAGACATATCTAGAAAAAGGTTGCTATGGCTGGTGGCAGGGAAGTTAATACCTGTGCTCTCTTCTAGGATTTTTATGGTTTAAGGTCTCACATTAGGTCCTTAATCCATTTTTAGTTTATTTTTGGGTATTAAGAAAGTGGTCCATTGTTCTGTGTGTCTGTTTTTGTGCCAGTACCATACTTTTTTGATTACTTCAGCTTTGTAGTGTATCTTGTTATCTAGGATTGTGATAGCTCTAGTTTTGTTCTTCTTTTTCAAGATTGCTTTGGCTATTTGCAATCTTTTGTGGTTTCTAACGAATTTTAGGATATTTTGTACTAGTTTTGTGAAAAATGTTATTGATATTTTGATAGGGATTGCATTAAATCTAGTAAATTGATAGTAGATTGCTTTGGGTCATATGGACATGTTAACAATATTTGTTCTTCTAATACATGAGCATGGAACATCTTTCTGTTTGTGTCATCTTTAATTTCTTTCATCAGTGTTTTATAGTTTTCAGAGTATAGATCTTTTACCTCCTTGGTTAGGTTTATTCCTAGGTATTTTATTACTTTTGGTGTAGTTGTAAATGGGATTTTTTTCCTTGATTTCTCTTTCTGCTGCTCCATTTTTAGTCTATAGAAATTCAGTGTTCTTCTGCACATTGATTTTGTGTCCTGTGACCTTCCTGAATTCATTTATTAGTTCTGTGGTTTACTGGTGGAGTCATTAGGGGTTTCTACATACAGTATCATGTCATCTGCAAATAGTTACAGTCTTACTTCTTTTTCAATTTGGATGCCTTTTTTATTTTATTTTTTGATTTATTACTATGGCTAGGACTTATAGTACTATGTTGAATAAAAAAATGGCAAGTGTGGGCATCCTTGTCTTCTTCCTGATCTCGGAAGACAAGCTTTCGGTTTTCTTTTTTTACCATTGAGTATGATGTTCACTGTGGGTTTTTCATATATGGCCCTTATTATGTTGAGGTATGTTCCCTTTAAACCTACCTTGTTGAGGGTTTTTGTTATGGATGGATGTTGCACTTTGATGCTTTTTC
The DNA here is from genome assembly GCF_018350195.1 of Panthera tigris. Classification (NCBI taxonomy): domain Eukaryota; kingdom Metazoa; phylum Chordata; class Mammalia; order Carnivora; family Felidae; genus Panthera; species Panthera tigris. Next base: position 105,344,724 of record NC_056662.1, read on the forward strand.
TGCATCTGTTGAAATGATTGTATGGTTTTTATCCTTTCTCTTATTGATATGATGTCTCATGTTGATTGATTTGCAAATTTTTTTTTTAATTTTTTTTTTTAACATTTATTCATTTTTGAGAGTGAGAAAGACAGAGTGTGAGCGGGGGACGGGCAGAGAGAGAGGGAGACACAGAATCCGAAGCAGGCTCCAGGCTCCGAGCTGTCAGCACAGGGCCCGATGCAGGGGTTGAACTCACGGACTGCGAGATCATGACCTTGAGCTGAAGTTGGCCGCTTAACCAACTGAGCCACCCAGGCGCCCCGATTGATTTACAAATATTGAACTACCCTAACATCCCAGGAATAAATCCCACTTGCTTGTGATGAATGTATTTTTTAATGTATTGTTGGATTTGGTTTGCTAATATTCTGTTGAAGATATTTGCATCTATGTTCATCAGAGATATTGGCCTGTAGTTCTCTTTTTTTTGTAGTATCTTTATCTGGTTTTGTTATATGGGTAATGCTGGCCTCATGGAATGAATTTAGAAGCTTTCTCTCCTCTTCTGTTTTTTGGAATTGTTTGCAAAGAATAGATTTTAACTCTTCTTTAAATGTTTGGTAAAATTCTCCCGTGAAGCCATCCGGTCCTGGACTTTTGTTTGTTCAGAGATTTTTGATTATGGATTCAATTTCATTGCTGGTAATCAGTCTGTTCAAGTTTTCTATTCCTGATTCAGTTTTGGGAGGTTGTATGTTTCTAGGAATTTGTCCTTTTCTTTTAGGTTGTCAGTTTGTTAGCATATAACTTTTTATAACATTCTCTTATAATCCTTTGTGTTTCTGTGGTGTCAGTTGTTATTTCTCCTTTTTCATTTCTGATTTTGTTTATTTGAGTCCCCCCACCCACTTCTCTCTCTCTCTCTCTTTTTTTCTGTTGATGATCTGGCTAAATGTTTGTCAATTTTGTTGATCTTTTCAAAGTACCAGCTCCTGGCTTCACGGATATGTTTTGTTGTTTATTTTTAGTTTCTATTTCATTTATTTCTGCGCTAATCTTTATTATTTCCCTTCTTCTCTAAACTTCTCTCTTAGAACTGCTTTTGCTGCATCCAAAAGATTTTGGATCACTGTGTTTTCATTTTCATTTGACTCCATGTATTTTTTTTATTCTTCTGATTTCTTGGTTGACCCATTCATTGTTTAGTAGCATGTTATTTAACCTCCATTATTTGTGTTCTTTCCAGATTTTTTCTTGTGATTGATTTTTAGTTTCATACTATTGTGGTCAGAAAAGATGCATGGTATCACTTTGATATTATTGAATTTGTTGAGACTTGTTTTGTGGCTTAACATGTGATCTATTCTGGACAGTGTTTCATGTGTACTTGAATAAAATATGTATTCTACTGTTTTGGGATGGAATGTTCTGAATATATCTGTTAAATCCATCTGATCAAATGTGTCATTCAAAGCCACTGTTTCCTTGTTGATTTTCTGTTTGGATGATCTATTCATTCATGTAAATGGGTTGCTAGTATTGTATTAATATTGATTGCTAATAAAGGTATTAGCTGCTTTATGTATTTGAGTGCTTCTGTGTTGGGGATACAAATATTACAATTGTTATGTCTTCTTGTTGGATTGTTCCCTTTATGATTATATAGTGTCCTTCTTTGTCTCTTATTACAGTCTTTGTTTTAAAGTATATTTTGTCTGATGTAAGTATTGATAATCTAGCTTTTTTTTTCACTTCCATTTCATGAGAAATTCTTTTCCATTCCTTTACTTTCTTTTTAAAATTAAAAAAAAAATGTTTATTTATTTTTGAGAGAGAGAGAGACAGCAAGAGAGAGCGAGCACAAGTGAGGTGGGGGTTGGTGCAGAGAGAAGGAGATGCAGAATCCGAAGCAGGCTCCAGGCTCTGAGCTGTCAGCATAGAGCCTGATGTGGGGCTTGAACTTGTAAACGGCAAGATCATGACCTGAGGTGAAGTCGGATGCTCAACGGGCTGAGCCACCCAGATGTCCCAACCATTTTTTCACTTTCAATCTGCATGTGTCTTTATGTTCTGAATAATAAGAATAACTCATGATAGCTACACCTTCAGTTTTGTGGATAACTTTATTAATTTTAAGGAAAGAGAATATAAAGAATTAAACAATTATAATAAACATAAAGGGGAGAAGAGTATACAAAGAAAGCTTAATACATCAAATTGGGTGCATACAACATCCAGCTTTCTGGCTGGGGAAGCCCTGTGGTGAACAGCCCAGTTAGAGTCCTGATTGAGGGTACTGGGCCCAGTGCCCTCCCCTCAGCTGAGGCTTCCAACTAGCTATTCCCACTAGGGCAATATATATACTGTGTTTGTGATTAATAGTCATTATGTTTGCCTAAGTGCAGTACCGAGTGAGCTGGTTTTTCTCTGTTTCTTTTATCATATCTCACAATCTTAGGAGCCTGGGTATTTGCATATTCCTCTTCCCTCCCTGATCCATTCCAGGGGGTCTGGCTTGAGCCTGGTCTGGCTCAAGGAGGTGTGGCACATTAATCCTTATTAGCATCAGGAACAGAAGGGCCAGTTCTGCTCCTGTGGTCAGATATGGAGTACGAGCCAACTAAGCCCCCATGATTGTGTATGTGTGACTCTGGGCAGAAATGCATGACAAGTCAAACAAACAGCTTCTATACAGAATACTGTACGTCTGGAATGAGTCTCTCTCTCTCTCTCTCTCTCCCTCTTCTTAAATTTTTTTTTTTATTTTAGCAAGAGAGAGAGAGAGAGAGAAAGAGAGAGAGAGAGAGATAGAGAGTGAGTGGTAGGGAGGGACAGAGGGAGAAAAAGAGAGAATCCTAAGCAGGGTTCATGCTCAGCTCAGAACCCAATGTAGCTTGATCCTCTGACCCTGGGATCATGACCTGAATGAAATCAAGAGTCAGATGTTCAACCTACTGAGCCACCCAGGCACCCCTGAAATGAGTTTCTTGTAGGCAACAAATGGATGAGTCTTGCTTTTTTATCCATTCTGTCACCCTATATCTTTTGATTGGAGTGTTTAGTCCATTTATATTTAAAGTGATTATTGATAGATATATAGTTATTGCCATTTTGTTACTTGTTTTATGTTTGTTTCTGTAGTTCTTCTGTGTTTTTTTCTTCTCTTGCTCTTTTCTTTCATGGTTTGCTGGCTTTCTTCAGTGATATACTTGGATTCCCTTTTCTTTCTTTCTTTCTTTCTTTCTTTCTTTCTTTCTTTCTTTCTTTTCTTTCTTTCTTTCTTTCTTCTTTCTTTTTTTGCATGTCTATTACCAGTTTTTGATTTGTGGTTACCATTAGGCTTATATATAATATCTTATGCATATAGCAGTCTATATTATTGATGTTGCTTAAGTTTCAACCCATTCTTCTCTTCCCACTCTGTTTTAGGTATAAGATGTCATACTTTACAGTCTTTTATTTTGTGGATCTCTTGACTAAATTTTTATAGATATACTTAATTTTACTGCTTTTGTGCTTCTTACTTTTCTTACTCCTACTTATTGTCTTTCCTTTCCACTCAAGGAGTCCCCTTTAACATTTCTTTTAGGGTTGGTTTAATTGTCATGAATTCTTTTAACTTTTGTCTGTCTAGGAAACTCTTTATCTCTCCTTTTATTATGAATGATAGCCTTATTGGATAGAGTATTCTTGGTTGCAGGTTCTTTTCTTTCAACACTTTGAATATATAGTGCTACTCTCTTCTGGCCTGTAAAGTTTCTGCTGAAAAATACGCTGACAGAATTATGGTGGTTTCCTTTGTGTGTAACTGTTTTCTCTTGCTGCTTTTAAAATTCTTTATCACCATTTTGCCATTTTAATTACTATGTGTCTTGGTATGGACTTTCTTAGGTTGATTTTGTTGTAGGCTTTCTGTGCCTCTTGTATTTGGATTTCTGTTTCCTTTTCCAGATTCGGGGGGCAGGAATAAATTTTCTGCTCCTTTTTCTTTCTCTTATCCTTCTGGGATTCCTATAATAGAATGTTATTGTGTTTAATGGTGTTGCTGAGTTCCCTAAATCTATTTTTATTTTTATTTTTATTTTTATTTTTATTTTTTCTCTCTCCTGTTCAACTTGATTGCTTTTCGTTACTCTGTCCTCCAGGTAGTCTTCTGCTTCCACTTGTCTACTGTTTATTCCATCTAGTGTATTTTTAATTTCAGTTATTTAGTTCTTCATCTCTGATTTGTTCTTTTTTATGTTTTCTGTCTATTTGTTGAGGGTCACACTGAGGTTTTCCACTCTTTTCTCAGGTCCACTGAGTGCCTTTATGACTATTATTTTAAATTCTCTATCAGACATATTACTTATCTCTGTTTCATTTAGTTCTCTTGCTGTGATTTTTGTCATGTTCTTTCACTGGGATGTATTCCTCTGTATCCTCATTTTGTCTACCTCTTTCTGTTTCCATGTGTTAGGAAAGTCATCTATGTCTCTTGATCTTGCAAGTAGTGGCCTTAGGAAGAAGAGATCCTGCTGTGCTCTGAAGTGCAGTGTCCCTTGTTTACCAGAATCTGGCACTTCAGGGTGTCTTCTATGTGTGTTGTGTGTACTCTATTGTGGCTAAGCCCCTTTTGCCTTCAGCTAGTTTTCTGCAATGGATCTCTTTGCCTATTGTGATTCCTGTGCTGTTAGTGGGCCAGTCTCGGGCTGCCTTGGGCTTGAGTTGAGTCAGACCAGGCATTTGCCAGAGATGCAGTAGCACCACACTGCAGGGTGCTTTCCTTGTCTTGTCCCCTGAGAAGCTTTCATCGGTGGGTGGGGCTTGCAGTCAGACCAGATGTCTGCCCCAAGCCCACTGCTGGAGCTGCAGTGGGGCTGATACGTGTGGTTATCTTCCCCTCTTCCTGCGGCAAGAATCACTTTCTAGTAATGCTGGCCCCTGTTGGGGCTGCATGCACACAGCCAGGCCTGTGACACCACTTTGGATGGGCTCTGGCCATGGTCATATTGGAGGGGCAGGTCTGTAGGAGAACGTGGGGGCAGGGTATCTGGTGTTAGCAAAGTTTGTATGGGTCTGCTGTGGGAGGGGATTTGGAGCCGCTTTAGAAAACTCCTGCTGCAGGGCTGGAGGGGGTGAGTCGGCAGGAGAGGTTGGGGGTGGGGTGTACAGTGCCAGTAAAGTCTGCAGAGGTCCACTGTGGGGAAGGTAGAGGGCTGGAAGTGCAGGGGGAGGGGACCTGCAGCCCCTCAGAACTGCTGACCTGCCTTGGAGGGGGTGGATCTCCACAGAAGTGCAAGAAGGTGGGATGCACCAGTGGCTAGCTAGGTGGAGAGTGTTGGAGCTGTGCTGGTTCCTGTAGGTATAGGTATACCTAGGCTGAGGAGGCAGCAGAGGGAAATGGTGGCCACTAACTCCTTTGTCCTTGAAGTCTCCTGAAGATCCTAACTCCTTCAGCAAATGCTCTGAGATTAGTAAACAAATTTCCTTCCCGATACTTCAGGCATTTTTCAAACTGTTGCTTCTGTGCTCTAACTCACAGGGCCGGTTATTTTGCTCCCTTTAAGGGCAGGGACTCTGTTTCCTATGTCCTATAGGCTCTCCCAGAGCTGAGCCTGCTGGTTTTTAAGTTCCAGGTGGTAAGCCTCACTGATTGTAAGGACTTGTAAAATTAGGCTGCTCTGGATTTCAAAGCCAAATGTTATGCAGATTCATCTTCCCTGTGTCTGGGGCTTCTAGAGTGAGGGTCTGTTTCTGTCTCCTCTCTGCACCCATGGCATCAATACCTCCTGTGGACAGTTTCCAGGGCATTTATCTCCTGACTGTGTCTTTGCCCTTCCTACCCTTTATGATGTGGCCTCTTCTCTACATTTAGCGGTGGAGAGTCTGTTCTGCCAGTCTTTGGGTTATTTTCTGAGTTATTTATACTGATATGAGTGTTATCTAGTTGTATCTGTTGGATAAGATGAGATTACGGTTCTCCTACTCTGCTATCTTCCCCAGAAGTCCCTCTGTTAATCTTTTTGAGCCTCAATTTCTTTCATCTTTAAAATTCTTATTTATTTATTTATTTGAGAGGCAGAGAGAGACAGAGCATGAGTGGGGGAGGGGCAGAGAGAGAAGGAGACAGAGTCCAAAGCAGGCTCCAGGCTCTGAGCAAGCTGTGAGCACAGAGCCTGACGTGGGGCTCGAACCCACGAACCATAAGATCATGACCTGAGCCAAAGTCAAATGCTTAACCAACTGAGCCACCCAGGAACCCCAATTTCTTTCATCTTTAAAATGGGAATAGTGCATGCCTTGCCTGCCCTATGGTATAGGTATGAAGACCAAATGAGGTAATTCCCTATGCCAATATAAGATTGTGTTTCAGTCAGGAGAGGTTATGTTTTAGTAACGGACAATTCCAGAATTTCAGTTGCTTAAAGCAACAAAAATTTTTTTTTTTTTTTGTTTCACAGTACATGTCTAAAATGGGTTGGATGGGTTGGGGGGGGGGATTCTTCTCACTGATGTTTCTCAGAGACCCAAGCTGACAAAAATTCCATTTTCTCATGATGCAGCCCTCTCTATGTGCAACCACTATGTGCTTCCATGATTATTGCATCAGGGGAGGAGAACAGTGGAGACTCAAATGTTGACAATTTTATATATACATTGGCCTAGAAGTGACATCTACTTCTGCTCATGTTTTATTGGCCCAAACTAGTAGATGGTCTTCTCTAACTTTAGAGGGGAAGAAGTGATCATTCCACAAAAACTTCCTGAACTTTAATAATGTCCATCATAGATGGTATTGCTGTATTTCACTGATTCTATGATGTGTTTTTTGGGTACCATTCTAGTATCTCTGAAATTGGGATACATTGAACAATCAATATCTTTTTATAATCACCAAAACCATTCTTTCAAATTTTACCTCTGAAACCACAATGCATTTGACAGCTGGTGATACCTTAGATTTGGTGATAATATAGTATGATTGCTCTTCTTCATAATATAGTATGATTGGCCTTCAGTGTTTTTAAGGGACCATGACATGGATAGAGTCTGTAACCTATGCTGTGCTAGGTAGTGTCCTAGTTACGATTATGAGCTCTAGGTAAGGCCTTCTTCTCAGCCTCTAAATTTTCTTGTACCATTTGTGTGAGGCCAGGGGGAATAGAGAGTTTCTTGAGGCTCTCTTTCATTCCCAAGAACGACCAATCCTCTTCTCTCTTGCCCTGACATTGGACCCTGGTTCTAAGACAAGTCTTTGAGGCTGTAAAGGTTTATAAGACTCATAAGTCTTATAAATGCTTATAAGACTGCAGTTTCTCAAGTGCAGTGATAGTATCTTTTCTCTCTTTTTCTCCAAAAAATCTCCCAGATACCCAGAGGGCCACGATAAATGCTGATTTTTGATTCAAAAATCCCATTCTATCTAGTGAAGAAGTGTGACTATCAGCCTATGACTGGGCCAGTGTACATGATCTCTTGCTTTGAGGGTGATGGTTTTTTTTACCTACATCGTTCCCATTGCCTTCCAGGTCATTACCTTCTCTCTCTTTTCTGGTTTCCTAACCCATGGGCTCCCATAATATTTGCTTTACACACTGCTGCACTCAAATGATGATGGTTAATCAGAAGTAGGAGAGACTGAGGTTGGGGGTTGGAGGAGAGTAGGCAATAGAATGGAGGGTGGGTTGAATCTCAGACTGAAGCCATCTGAGGGCTGAATTCAGAAGAAGAAAGCACAGGTTTTCTCCATGGCTTATCCCCAAATTGTGTGGTTCTCCCAAACCCAAGATCATACATCATAGTACTTTACACACATGACCATTAGTAATGTGAGCTTTAGCAAAAGGACTGAGATGAACCTTCCACACTATTCTCATTTGCAGCCTAGGCAGCTTTTTATGTATAATTTGGTATTTAAATTCTCCTGATTATAGCCAAAATAATGACCTTTATGGAAATTAATGGCTGAGTAAAGGCATGCCCTCTTTGGGAGCTTCCTGGTAACACATCTGATTCTAAGATCCAACTCACTGGCAGTCTTGCCCTGTTGGAAACTACATGCGGCTGATCTGGGACCAGAGAGCCTTTTTTTTTTTTTTTTTGTCCAGGAGTTTGGGGTTATGTTCTTTTCCAGAGCCTTCTTAGCTTGAGCTCCTACTCAGATACCCTGGGTCTTGACATTTTTCTTTTCCTGTAATCTCTGCTTTTAACCTGATTCACTGGTTTATGTTTTGTTGGAGATCTTTGAATACCATAGAGTTTATGGGCCACTGCCTGGTAGCTGTCTGGTGTCTTACCAATCTCCTCATCAGCTTCCTGCCCTGTGTGCTTCAGAACTGGATCTTAGGCTTTGCTCTGACTTTCCTCCTGGCCTAATCATAGTCTCCTGAGACTGACTCCAATTGGATCTTTTCTAGTTCCTTCCTGCTGCTTTCCTTGAGGGTATACAATGTCCCTTTTTGTTTGTGTGTGTGTGTTTGTGTGTGTGTGTGTGTGTGTGTGTGTGTGTGTGTGTTCCTGGGGCTCCTCCCAGTGCATAGAATAACTGCTCATGCATTCCCAGCCCATGCTGCCTCCAGCTGATTCTGCCATTGTCTCCTTCCTCTTCCTAACATAGCCAGTCCTGCCCTGGCTCAGCCACCACTAAGCCTCCATAGTCATAGGTGCTGTTTGCAGTCTTGCTCCGTTTTCTCATTCCAATCTGCCTCTGTACATTGGGCATTTGGATGATGTCACAGCTGGCTTTGGAGTCAGACAGAATTGGGCTCAAATATTGGTACTACACTTATTTTACTGAGGTTGATTTCCTTAACTTCAAAAATTGGGTTTAGCACTGCCCAGTGAAGCACCCAGCATAGTTTGTGTGCAATAACCCTTAGTATATTATTAATATAAGAATTAGGGTAATTGTGGTTAAGTTCATGGAATTTTTAAACAAACAGACTGGAGTTCAGATTTTTGCCTCACTGCTTAACCAATGTCAGTTTTAGTGTCTGACTCCTAGCCTAGTGCTCTTGGCATTTCTCTGGGCTCTGTCTCCACATCTTTTCATGTTGGCAGACGTGGACCTAGCCAGCAACTTGGGTGCAGACCATTGTACACTGATGGATCTGAATAAAGGCTTGATTATCTTTGTAGGGGGGAGAGTATGTGAGTAATTGATGGTCATTCAGCCCAGGCTCTTAGCAGAAGAATGCTGGTTCTGCATGGCTCCAGGCAGCCTCAGCTTTTCTTAGCTCAGACTATTTTGGAGAAGAGTTAGCACCAGGGGTGTATTAGGGACAAAGAGTGATGGGAAAATTAATAAGGTACTTGTAAGAAAAAGTGCCCCTTCTTTTTGGACAAAAAAGAGGTAAGAACCATCATTAGGTTGAGCTGAGATAGAAAGGATAAGCTGATAGGACTTAAGAAATTTGAAGCTAGTTTGTTTGCTGGGAAAGCAAGCCAATGATTCAGCAATTTTCTCAAGTCAGCAGAAGGAGAAGGGCTGAGAATGGCAGAGATCATGACTCTGAAGGGAGCAGGTAATCTTTTTTTGGAGACTTAACAGCAGTCAGGCTAGAGAGAGATAGGTTCAGTATGGATAACTAAAATTCATATGTATTCCTCAATTCTCATTATTGATAGTAGTAACCACCTCCTCTCTTATGTAGTAGGTCTTTCTTCAGAGCTGTTCAGAAGCAGCGGCAATGATTGCTTTGATATTATTGTGTTCCATTTTCTCTGCCCACCTTGAGGGGAACTGCAGATAAACCAGGGGAATGAGCTTAAAGATGAACTGGCAAACCAGGAGGGAGGAGCTAGTGGCCTGGGCCCTGGGGTTTGAGTTGGTGGAGGAGGTGTGCCACACAGAGGGCTGGGAGCAGCTCAATACACCTCCTGCCTGTCCCCAGAGGTACACAGGTTCACTTCTTCCTGGTTACTTGGGTCACATGTGTTTCTGTACACAAAGGCCTTTTACGCTTGGTGTAAACATTTTGAGGATTGTAGAAACATGATATTCCACTGTACAACTCAAATTCCTGAAGTGTCCTGCTTTAACTACGTCATAACAGGAACTGGGTTTGGAGTGGACTGGGGAGAATTGCCTTTTCAGAGCTTTTTTTTTGAGCCCTTTTAGAAGTAGAGAAATCACTTTTGCATTATCTTTTTGTAAAGCTCTGCATTTCCAATTATTCAGAGTGTGCGAAATCTCCCTCTGTCCCCCCTCCCACCCCCCGCTTCTAAGTTAGTCCTTTAGGTAATTCTGAGAACTCCAAATTTGTATTCTCAAAACTTGTTTTTAAAAATAGTCATGTAATTTCTCTACAGAATAATAGAATTTGCAGGAATTCTTGATGTGCTTCTTGGCTTTCCCAAAAGGTATTTCTTCACCAGGGGACCCAGTGCAGAGTGAAGCCTTGCATGATGATAGAGAGGGCCATCCCCAGAGCTCTGCAGGAGCAAAGGAAACAGAAATATCTGCCAAGTGCACACAAAAAAGTTAATAGGACAAGAACCTTGGGTTAGAAACTCAGAGTGCTCAATCCCAAGGGGCTGGGAACTTGCTATTTGGATGATCTTGCTGTAAAAGTTTCAAAGACTCAAGGGATTTATTAATAGTTAGGGCATTGAAACCTTTGGCTGCATGCAGCTTTGCCCTTTTCAATAGTAAATTTGTCTTTTAAAATACCTAGAACTTGTACTTAATGTTCTTTACTGATTTAAACCAGGCAAGGAGGCAGTAAATCAGATTATCATCATTCTTGGGAAGGAGAGCAATCTGGAATGCTAATTTTTTAGCTGAAATTACTGGGAATTTTTTTCTTCTTTTTTCTTTCTTTCTTTCTTTCTTTCTTTCTTTCTTTCTTTCTTTCTTTCTTTCTTTCTTTCTTTTTTAAGAGAGAGAATAAAAGAGGAAGAAAGCCAAAGGTAAGAAGTTTTTCTTTTTTCTTTTTTTCGGCAAAGTGTATATTCCAGGTTTCCATTTTTGTCACTTGGTGAGTTATAACTTATTGTCTATGTCCCCTAAAAGTGTACAGGTCCAGAGACCCACTTCCAGTGGAATAAGAGATTTTGTTCCTATGTGGAATATGGTCTGTAGGGATTTGTTTAGGGATATTAACCACCCTGTAATCACAGAAGAGATTCCCATATGGCTGATCAAATTTGAGACTGTTGTGCTTCATACCTTGTCCACTGTGGCTGTATTGAAAAATGCCTTAATTGGCTTGGTAACTAACATATGGGGGTTTGGCAAATATGTTTGCTTTTTTAATTGTAAAGTGGAAATTTCTTTCCATTTAGTAAGGCTATTAGATATTTCCCTTTTCCGATGAGACTTGTCTCTCTATATGTATGGTGTGATACACTTTGTCCTTTACAAACCCAATCTTCTCAGAACATGGAGCAAAGCAGCTTCTCTGGCAGTGAGGGTAGGTCAGGGAGGAGACCTACTTAGGGAAAGGCTTAGAGTTAGGTGCCGGAGAGCCCCAGACTCATACTGGCACTGCCACTTATTACTGGTCGAGGCCAGTGAGTGCTTGGAGATTCATCTTCCCACTTATATACTTGGAATAATGGCATTGGCTTTGAAGAATATTTGTGAGGTGGAGAGTGTGCATCCATGAAGAGTGCAACATATTGTCTGACTGGTTGGTATGACTTCATGAATATAGGATTGGCTCAATCCAACAACACTTTTCTGCTGAATCTGCCCTCTGCCTCCAACTTCCACCCTCAAACCTGGTTTTGTGAAACTGAAGATTGAAGCTGGAGGGAAGACAAGTAATTCTATTATGAATAGAGATATCTTGCACCCAGAATTCCAAGTCCCCTCAGAGAGCTTGAAATACCAATTCCTGCTCCCTTTTGTGGAAAGTGCGTTAAGATTCTTAAACACAGGCTCCAAAGTCTTCCCTGGAATCAAGGAATTGTAGGCTAATTACAGTGTCAGAGTAGTGCTTCATGACTAATGGTTGCATTCTGAATTGGCTCTTGGGATAATTAATCAGCGTAACTTTGCAAGCCTTCCATGGCCTTCTTTTCTCAGCAGTGACAACTTGATTAGTTTAGACATATAATAATAGTTTGGTACTTAAACAGGACTGGCTTCATAATGCTCATTTTCATGATACTCATTTTCTTCCCCTTGAGTTTTTTTAACTTTTAATTATTTAAAGTCCTGAACAATCTTTTAAAAAATTAATGGAGAATCTTGAGGCTCTAGTTTTGATCATTTATGTGTTATAATTAGTGGAGAGAATTTTATTCCTCTTAGAGGGGACACAGCTGTGGGGCAACTGTCAAAACTGTATCTCTTATCTGTGGGATCTTCCTGGGCTTTCTTATTTTAGGCAGAACCAGTAACATTTCATCAAACTGGTGAAAGGGGAAGATTTATGTAGGGACTCGAGCACTGGACTTAGAGTGACCAACTGGTACCAATGTGTCTGGGACTTTTCCTGTTTTTGCACTGAAAGTCTTGTATCTTGGGAAACCTTTCAGTGTCAGGCAGAGACAGTTTGCCTGGGCTTCTCCTGCTTTCAAAACAGGACATTTCATTTCCTGGGAACCTTGGCTAAACTACAGCAGTTGGTCATCCTAACTGGACTGGGAGTGTAGAGGCCCAAGTTCTAGTCCTTGCTTTACCACTACATTGGCATGTGACATTGGGCAAGTCACTTGTTAAGAGGATGATGGGGTGGATCATATAATCCTGAAAGTCCCTGTTAATGTTGACAGGAACAACTTTATGCTTAAGAGGCAGCTTATTATTGGAATTTACCTTGTGTGTCTTTACTTCGGAGTTTTTCTTTTTTTCTGAGAAACTAGTATCCAGTTTGTCCTGAAGGGTCACATAAAGGTTTCAGAGTCCAAAGTGGATAAAAATGTTCATAATGCTCTGGATCAAATGTGAGATGTGGAGGTAGATGATGCTGATAAGTGTTGGAGTGATAGAGTGAGCAGGTGCTGCTCTTGTTCATGTTATGAACCAAAGACCCAAAGCAACTATCCTACAGTTCATGGCCGGGGAGGAAATGGGCTCAGATTTTGTGTTTTTGCTAACGTGTAGTATTTCCCCACTAGAGGGGTTGAAGCCTTGGTTGTAACTCTGGAATCAAGTCTATTTATAAATAGGAATAAAAGGTTGCCAAGGCAAGATAAACTGTGTGCACAGAGGTGGGGTGGCACTGGTGGTCTTTGGGCACTTGGAGTTCAAACTGTTGGTTCCCAGTGGACTGGTGATCACCTAATACAGCCATAACTTCCCAATTTCTCATCTCGTGCTTGGGATCCAAATACAAATAACACATGACTCTACCCGTTAGAAGCACACTGGCTTCCACTGGTCATGGAATAGTAATTAATTGCTAAACACAATATGGTAAGTTCTGTAACAGAAGCATAAGCAGAATGATGTGGGAGGGCAGAGCAGGAAGCAGTTGATCTACTACTATTCTGGTCCATAGGCCAATGGCACCCTGCTCCCCAGCCCACTGGCTCATGCAGATATGTCTATAGCCCAACGGGGTATTATTTGGGGTGGGACCAAGATGCTTCAAAGCTGTTTTTTTGTGGTTTTGTTTTTGGATGTAACAGGCTACGATGACATTAGTATTATTATTGTTCTGTTCAAGACAAAAAAATAAAGGTAACAAGAATGATGTGATTTTACATTGAGTTTTCCTGAAATCCACCACTAACTTACTTCTTGAGCTTTTCAGTGTATTAGCAGGCAGAGCAGTATGTGCACCCATGATAAATGTGTCCTTTTAAAATCCAGTGCTTTAACTTATTCCCTGCAACAGGATAGCAAAGAAATTTGGATTCTGTCATTTTGAATCCTCATTCTCCTTTTAAATGACAGTTAAATGATGACTCCAACATGAAGTTTCTAGTTAAAATGGACACCAGTGTAGCCCCCCTGGTTAATGGTGCAATAATTTTTGGTATAAAGTGATACAGCATGTTTGATTTTAACTGTCTTATATTCAGGGTAACTTGACTTTGGCGTTTAATGATGGAAAATGTAAAGATTTGCAGAATGCAACAAGAAGCATTTCATATATATTACTGACTTGTCTTCACAGCATCCTTGAGAGAAAGGAAAGGGAGGTATTGCAGTGTATGTTTTATAGAAAACAAAATTGGGGCCCAGGACAGGTAAAGGCCTTGCTCAAGAATGTGCAGCTGGTCAGTAAAAGGCCTTTTCCCTGCTCCCTTGTCTCCTCACCTATGTCTTTTACCAGGCTGTGCTGCTTTTCTGTGGTCATCAAGATAGCTCAGGGAAGTCCCCTTTTGTAATGGAAAATTACACTTGCACTTACAGAATCTCAAAATACTACATCTGTGGGAGCCATTTCTTCAGATGTCATTATAGCTGAGATCACACTATTTTGAAACTTTTATGTCGGCATTCTTCAGGTCTTTTCCCAATGGTTACAGTTCTGGAGGGATCACACACCTTTCTTTAAAAAAGCAATGTTTGGATCGATGCTAAGTTTCACGATACAATAGTGCATGTTGCAACAAAGCCCCAGCACACTGCATTAAAGTTGGAAGCAGCTAGGAAGCCTCCAGTGAGACAATGACCTGGGCATGACAGCTGAGGAGGGTGCGAAGAGAGGGTCAGAGAATGTGGGGCCTGGGTCTTCATGCTAACTCTGGTCATAAATTTGCTGGGTGATACTGGGCCTCAAGGTCCTATCTATTTGTAAAATGGATGGGCTAAGCTGTATTGTCCAGTATGGTAGCTATTTAAATCAATTACAATGAAATAAAATAAAAAATTCAGTTCCTATGGTAGCTATTTAAATCAATTAAAATGAAATAAAATAAAAAATTCAGTTCCTTAATTGCACTAGCCATGTTTCAAGTGCTTGGTAGCCACATGTGGCTAGTGGTGCCATAATGGACAGTGTAGATGTAACACATTTCTATCATTGCAGAAAGTTCTATTGGAGAGCCCTAGGCTAGACCTATTAGTGGTTCTCCAAATGTGTTTCAGTGGATTTCCAGAATTCCTTAGAAATTCCTTAGGGGCTCTAAGAAGAGTGAGGGAGAGCTCAACAAGCAAGTGGGCCTCTGAGTCCCCCACCCTGGCTTCATTTTTATTTATTTTAAATAACATAGGTATTGTAATTTTGAATACTTTTGAATATCTTATGAACCTAAAACTAGATCCCTCCATCCCCATCCCCTATTCACCATTATAACTCTAGAAGGAAGGGGGTGAGTGAAGAATAGAAGAATGTTCTAATCGAAGAGAAAGAGGAAAGAAGAAAACCTGTTCCTTACAGCCCGAGGAGCTGTGGGAAGAAGAGGGGGGGAGATCCAGGAATGGGAGGGAAGACACCTGTGTTCTGTTTCTGCTCAGCTGAGGCTGAGAAGGGGGACTAAGTTTACAGATTGAGGGAAGCTGGGTATTTGTACTGCTTCCTATTCAAGGCCCTGGAAGACTACCTTGAGATGTACCCACTGCAAGGTGGAATGGCCATTTGATTAGGCAGAGTAAAAGCCTGACCTCAGTTCCCAACAGAGCAGAAGGAGCCTTTCTTTAGGGAACCTGGCTGGGAAGTTTGCTAGAAGTGGGAGTGGGTGGGGCAGTGTGGGTGGTCATGTTGCCAGGGCTGCAGGGTAGAATGTTGGGGTTAGGACTGTAGAAGAGTCACAGACAAACTTTAGGGCCACTGCAGGGTGGGAGGGAGCTGAGGTGGGGCCAAGAGAGAATGGGGTACCCTGGGCATAATCAGGCCAACAAAGAAGAGTCTGTGAATTCCATAAGTGTCAGCAGTGGAAACCAGTGGAATGCCTTGGGGTGGGGTTGTGGGGTTGATCAAACATGTCACTCATGTGGATCCAGGCTGGCATACACCCAAGAACTAGCACAAGGTGGTGGAGGATGGGGCCTTCTCTCTTCATCCCAACCCTCAATGCCATAAGGCCACATACGCTCCCTTTACACCTGGATATCATCTTGGAGAGGAACTGGGGACAGGGAGAAAACCAGAAAGGCTGGGTCAATCAAAATGAGACTGTTTACTAAATTGAAATGTATTTCTCCATTTCTCTGCCCCATCTACCCAGTGTGGTAACTGGGTTTTGAGGAGTAAGTTTGGTGGTTTGGGGGCTTTTAAAAATCCAATCTATTATAGAAAATTAAAAAAGAATGTATTTGAGGTGCCTGGGCAACTCAGTTGGTTGAGCTTCTGTCTCTTGATTTTGGGTCAGGTCATGATCCCAGGGTCATGGGATTGATACATCGGCCTCCACACTGAGCTTGGAGCCTGCTTGAGATTCTCTCTCTCTCTCTCTCTCTCTCTCTCTCTCTCTGTTTGTCCCTCCCCCCGACTCTCTCTCTCTCAAAATAAAATAGTTTTCATAAAGACCTATGTCTTCTTTGCACTGAGTATAATGTAAATAAATTTATGACCCTGTACCTTATATATTGTCCTTCAACTAAGGTTTCACTTGGAAAAAGGATCACTTACTAAAATGTTGAAAGTCACTGGACAAGATAATCTCTGTGGTTTATTGTCTCTTAATCTTTATGGTTATTTTATTCTAGGATGGTAAGAAAGCAATGTAGCCATCAATCAACATATCAACCAGTCAACCAACAAGTATATTTGAATAAGAATCCTGGGCTGTATGTATTATCCTGAGGGATAATATGCTGCTTATGATTGTATATGTGTGTAGACCAGGTCATGATACAGAACGTATTTCTTACTTTGGGTTATGGTCAAAGAAGTTAGAAAATATTTGTCTAGATGGAGAGAAAAGATATATATTCATGTAATGGGAGCTTTCCTAGGTCTCAACCTTTTATAAGTAACTGGTTACATCAGCAATGCCAAATGAAAGTGCACTGGGGCTTAGTCTGTTGACACAGAATCTTGGATTCAAAACCCTGGTGAAGCTCAACTGCTCTTCCTGACCTTGGATTTCCCTAATAAAGTTCCCTTCTTCAAGCATTTTTACATGTGCTTAATTGAAGAAATTTATATTACTTGCAACCAAAAGTACCTTTAATAAGAAAAGAAGAGCAATCTTGGGAGCAGGGAGCATATGTGGAAGACTTACCATAAATGGTAAAGCATCTGAGAGTGGAAAGAAAGCCAACCTCCTTTTCATCCCATTTAGGGTGCTCTGAGTCTTTCCTCAGGTTTCCCACCATATTCTCTGTCCCCATCATGCCCCCTGAGCTCCAGCAAGGATCCTCTTTTTCATGGCCTCCACCTGCCTCGCCATTTCCCATTTCAGTCTCATCCCCCAATTTTTATTCATCTTTCAACTTTGTCTACTTTCTACTTCCCCCTCAAAGGTCACCTTCATACCAAACTCTGTATTCCTCAGGGATGCAGCACTGTATGGTTGTACAAATCTTGGTTCTGCCAGTTACTAGCTGTGTAATCTTGGGCATGTTATATAAAGTTTGTGCCTTGGTTTTCTCATCTATAAATAGGGTAATAATAGCATCTCTTCTTAGGGTTGGTCTAAAGATTAATTGCCGAGAAGTGCCTGGCATGGTGAGCACAGTTTGCTATCATCAGTTTTGCATTTACCTCTCTCATGGTTAATTGCTTATTGATATGTGTGAGTCATGGCTCCTTGCCTGTTTCTCTCTCACTACTTGGTTCTAAGCTTCTCTTGTTTACTAATTAGTAGTACAGCTTCTCAGTCTATTTCACATTTTCACAGAATCCAGCTACTTATCTTTTTGGTAACTGAGATCCTATTAGCCTAGCTTTAGTCTCTGACTTTGCCTTCATTGTTCATGATTTCACAGATTTGTGGCCCTGGGGCTCTGATAGCATCTGCAGATTCTTTCAGTGTCTTGGAATTGATTAATCTGTGTCAGAGCCTTGAAAAAATGTAAAGCAGTCATTATGGGATCTTACTATCTTCTCATCTATCCCTGCCTTCCATTCTTTATTGACATGCATGTTCTACTCTGCAGAGTCAGCAATCATTTTTCTTAGTAGCAAAGAGGAAAAGCAAAATAGGATTTGAGTAATGCTGCCTTCTCTCTGCAACTGAGTAACATCATATTTTCTGACTTGGGGATTGTACTCATTCTCTTTTTGTACGTAACTAAATGTGCCTTTATGGTTGTCTCTGTCATGTTGTACAAGGCTTCCCTTACACTCTGTGAATCTGAGCCATGCAGCTGAACCACTGCAACATGTCTGTGCTCCTTCTAGAACTTGTCTGTCTGATTCCAGTTTTCTCTCTTTAGCTCTTACCCATGGAACTATGTGCTTTTACTTCTTCATTTTGCTTGTTTCATGGTCTGTTTTCTTTCTTTTTTTTTTTTTTCCTTCCCCCTGCCCTACTTTGTTTCTTGGGTCTAGAAATTCAGGGTTCAGATGCTTAATTTCTCTAGGGAGATGTATCTTATAATTCAGAAGATCTTTCTTTAGTCCTGGCATAATTTGGGTTTGTTGGGGAGATAGAAATAAACTGCATTTTGGAATGTGGTTGGTGGGATATTATACTGTGTTGATCAGGTTAAGACTATATACATTTCTAAACCTGATCTTTGGACTCTGATTACTTTGTTTGAGTCTTTCTTTAGGGAAAATTTGTTGGCCAATGTCATATTGAAGTCAGGAAGATGTTAGAGGAAGGCAGTTTCCAACTCAACATAAAGAACTTGTTAATAAGCTGCTTTCTGTGGCATTAAGTTACCTGTCATTGAAAGTATTCAAACTAAAAGTAGATAATCTTCTGTTTAGGATGTTGGAATAAGATTTCTGGATTGGATGGAAGAAGAGAGCCCCTAGGATCCCCACTACACAGGAGATTAACCTCAAGGATACTTTTTTTTTTTTTCAACCTTAAAGACATATCTTGGTGCCTCTATCCCAGCACCAAGGACAGACAGGGCTTAGAGCAAATGCTTGTTGTAGGGCATATATTGTCAAAGCTTAAAGGCCCAAGCCTTTTATTCCAGGCTCACTTTTCACTTGAGTCTCTGGACATACTGGATTATTTTCATTCTTGTAAACATATCCTGTTCTTCCTTCCTTGTCTTTGAACATATAACTTCAGGTTCATGGAGTTTGCTCTTCTCCTCTTTTCATTTGGTTAAGTCTTACCTTGACTGTCAGGGCAGTCTGGTCTGGGGTGTCCCTCAGTGTCCTCCACTGCACTCTGGGCTTGTTTTGTAGACACATTGGACCCACTTCCTGGTGCTGTCTGTAACCCTCCCTTCGATTGTTTCCCATATGAAATGCAACTCGTTCTGGGGCCCAGGGACCATGTTGAATGCCTCTTTGTTTCCCTCAGTGCCCATCACAGTGCCTGGCACAGACTAGGTGCCTAATTGATGGTTGCTAAGTGAGGGAAAGGAGCTGCACCTGTGGGTTCCAGGCCTTGCAGTGCTAATGTGTCTCTGTTCCCTGATTTATTTCGGTCTCTGACACTTCCTTTATGAAACTGAATTACAAAGAACTTTTGGGGAAAAAAATAATGATATATGAAAAATTGCCTTACTGCATTGGAGACACCAAGCCACCCAGCATTTCTTCCTTCGCCAAGGCTGGCATGAGACAGAGAAACTGAACTGTGCTGGGTGATCCTTATCATCTTTTTAGTGTGACTTGGCAGAATTAAATTATTCTCTCTTGCACTTGAGGGTGTGGGTGGATGCCTTAAAATTTAATCCAGTACCTTGTTTGGGATATCAGATCTAGAGACACTTTTGTCAAAACAGATAGGTGGATGGAGTAATCATTCAGTGTGCATTGAAACTTTCTCTGGGCGTTGGTTTAATTAACAAAGTTTGTCACAGAGCTGTACTTGGTGTTCTTTAATGCATGCATATCATTTCCTAACCAAATTTATGAAAATGTATTGGGATGGTGAACTTCAGGGAATAAGTCAGAATTGAAAGTTCCAAACAAGTATAATTATTATTGCATGTATGTTGTGTTCAGGCCCTCGGCCCTCCCAGGAATAGGCTGACTTCACAGTGTCTTATTAATTAAAGCAAAAACAAATGTGCTGCGGGAGTAGCTCTTTCCTCTCCTTGGGCTAAACTTGGGAGAATCACTTCAGCTTTTTGAGACTCAGTTTTCTCAGCTGAAAAGTTAAGAGTTTGTTCATTTTCAGGATCTCTTCAGCTTTTTAAATCTGTAAATAAGGCACAAATGTCTGCTTTTCCTTTTTCCAAAGACCTGCACCTGAAAAGTAGCTTTGTGGCTGAAATGATAAACTTATTTATTTATGCAAGGAATGTTTATTTGAATACTTATTATGTGCAGGTCACTGAGTTGATAGCAAAGTTCTTGTTTAGGAAGCCTAGAGTCTAGAAGAGGGGTTGCAATTTCTTTCTATAAAGGGCTAGATAGTAAATATTTTTGGGACAGTCTCTGTCACAACTACTCAACTTTGCCTTTGTAATGGGAAAGCAGCCACAGGCAATATGTAAGCAAGTGGGTGTGGCCTGATTTGGCTCATGGGCTATAGTTTGTAGATTACTGACCTAGAATGTAGAGACATTTAGAGAATATATAAACAGATAGGTATATGATATATAAGTGTTAAGTGTCAATTTCACAGAGATACAAGATTAACAAGAGATACCACATTCACCAACAACTTAGTGTTTGTGATCCAAACAACCTCTCATTTTTGCACAGGCTTAAATATCGGCTAGATATTCCCTGTGGCATGGCTTTGCCATGATAGAATTTAGGGCCATTTAGAGAAGTTTATCTGCATCAAGTTGAGGATGGGAGCAGCCGTGACTTGTCCTAAATTGCAGGGTGAAGGGGCGCCTGGGTGGCTCAGTCGGTTGAGCATCCGACTTCGGCTCAGGTCATGATCTCACAGTTTGTGAGTTCGAGCCCTGTGTCGGGCTCTGTGCTGACAGCTCAGAGCCTGGAGCCTGTTTCAGATTCTGTGTGTCCTTCTTTCTCTCTCCTCCCCCACTCATGGTCTGTCTCTCTCTTCTCAATACATAAATAAATAAATAAATAAATAAATAAACGTTAAAAAAAATTAAAAAAAATTGCAGGGTGAAGAGCTGCTGAAGGCAGATAGATTTCCACAGAGATTGGTCATTTTGAAGTTACTATTATGGGATTTGGTTACATATAATTAATCAATAATGCTGCAATTTCTGCTTTGCTTCTGTTCAATCAGTCTTAATAAAAGATTTTCTATAATTTAAAAATGATTTAGAACCAATAAAAAAGGTTTAATCATTAAAAAAATATGTCTTTTGCGGGGGGGGGGGGCGGCGCCTGGGTGGCTCAGCTGGTTGAGCATCTGGCTCTTGATTTGGGCTCAGGTCATGATCCCAGGGTCATGGGATTGAACCCTACATCGGGCTCCACACTGAATGTGGAGCCTGCTTTTGATTCTCTCTGTTCCTTTGTCCCTCCCCTGCTCATGTCCTCTCTCTCCAAGAAAAAAAAAAGTGTGTAAAAATGTATTTTGGGGTAGGGATTCAAGATGGTGGCATAGGAAGATCCTAAATTCACCTCCGCCCATGGACACAACCAATTTTGCCACTGTGTATAGAATACTTTCTTCTGAAAAAAGACCTAAAAACTGGATGAACAGAGCCTCTACAACAAAAGATAAAAGGGTAGCATCAGAACAGGTAGGAGACCTACAGTCCAGCAATTGCACTACCAGGTGTTTACCCAAAGACTACAAAAATTCTAATTCAAAGGGATACATACACCCTGACGTTTACAGCAGCATTATCTACAATAGCCAAATTATGGGAACAGCCCAAGTGTCTATTGACTGATGAATAAATAAAGATGTGACATATGTACACAATGGAATATTACTTAGCCACAAAATATGATGAAATCTTGCCATTTGCAATGACGTGGATGGAACTAGAGAGTATTATACTAAGTGACATAAGTCAGTGAGAGAAAGATATATACTGTATGATCTCACTCATACATGGAATTTAAGAATCAAAACAAACAAACAAAGGAAAGAGAGAGAGAGAGAGAGAGAGGACAAACTTATGTTCACCAGAGGGGAGGGGGGCAGGGGGATAGGTTAAATAGGTGATGGAGATTAAGTAGTGCACTTGTTGTGATGAGCACCTGGTGTTGTATGAAATTGTTGAATCACTATATTATACACTTGAAACTAATATTACGCTGTATGTTAACTGATATTAAAAAAAAAAACTTGAAAGAAAAAAAAACAGTAGGAGAGGCAGAGACATGGTCTTGCCAAACAAACAAACAGACAAACCCATCCTAGGTGTGAAATCCACATTCAGGAGGGATCTCAAAAATATATAACTTTTCCCTGAAAAGTGAGGGGTTTGTGTTTCACATCAGGCACCCCAACCCCTAGATACTACATGAGAGATGAGCACCCAAAATGCTTGGCTTTGAAAGCCAAATTGGACTATGTCCAGGGAAATTATAGAACTGTAGAGAGTAAAAAAAACAAAAAAACAAAAAAACCCCAAAAAAACCCCAAAAAACAACAAAAAAAACCCTGTAGAAAATAAAGAACATGCTCTTAAAGGACTTGTGCACAGATTCACTTGCTCTGGAACCCTGTATAAAAACACCAGTTTGAAGAGTGCCTAGACCGTATGTGAAGGATGCATACTTACTAATCTTGAAGCATTTGTTGGACAGGCAGGAATTTACTGACATTCTCTCTGTGGATGGAGACACCAGCAGGTGTTCTTTGTTGTGATATCATTCTAACTTAATGGTGTTGGTGCTGATGGGTGCCCCACTGAAGGCCCCCACCCATCCCCATGTTTTACCTATGTGTCACAGCTGGGCTGAATGAGAGCTCTGCTCACCTCTGTGCTGCAACCATGGCCCACCACAGTGTGGGCACACAGGGGATGCCCCTTGAGTGCCTGGTGCAGGTGGGTAGGGGGAATAGTGCTTATGAGCCCCACGGGACATCTCCTACACAAGGCCACTCCTTTAAGGTTGGGAGAGGTAGATAATTTGCCTAATACATAAAAACAAGAGAGTCGGGAAAAATGAAGAGACAGAGAAGTATGTTCCAAACAAACAAACAAACAAACAAAAAAATAAGACAAAATCTCAGAAAAAGACCTTAATGAAGCAGAGATAAGCAATAGAGAGTTCAATGTAATGGTCATCAAGATACTTACTGAACTTGGGAGAAGAAAGGATGAAGACAGTGAGAACTTCAACTAAGAGAAAATATAGGAATTATCAAAAGAAATTACAAAGCTGAAGAATACAATAACTGAACTGAAAAAAAAAAACTCTATAGAGAGGTTCAATAGCAGAAGGACAGATTAGTGAGCTAGAACACAAAACAATGTAACTTACCTAGACAAACCAGCAAAAGGAGAAAGGATTTTTAAAAAGTTGAGGTAACATAAGGAATCGTTGGGACACATTAAGCAGAATAATATTCCCATTATAGGGGTCTGAGAGGGAGAAGAGCAAATGGCCAGAAAACTTATTTGAAGAAATAATGGCTGAAAACTTACCTAATCTGGAGAAGGAAACAGACATCCAGGTCAAGAAAACCCAGAGAATTCCAAATAAGATGAACCAAAGGAGATCTACACCAAGACACATTACAATTAAAATGGTAAATTTAAAGATAAAGAGAGACAAAAAATTAAAAATAAGAATTACCCTATGACCCAGCAATAGCACTACTAGGAATTTATCGAAAGGATACAGGAGTGCTGATTCATAGGGGCACATGTATCCTACTGTTTATAGCAGTACTTTCAACAAAAGCCAAATAATGGAAAGAGCCCAAATGTCCATCAACTGATGACTGGATAAAGAAGATGTAGTTTATATATATGAAGGAATACTACTTGGTAATGAGAAAGAATGAAATCCTGCCATTTGCAGCAACGTGGAGGGCATTATGCTAAGTGATATAAGTCAGTCAGAGAACGACAGATATCATATGTTTTCACTCATATGTGGAACTTGAGAAAGTTAACAGAAGACCATGGGGGGAAGGGAAGGGGAAAAAATAGTTATAAACAGAGGGAGAGGGAGGCAAACCATAAGAGATTCTTAAATACATCTGAGGGTTGATGGGGGGGTGGGAGAGAGGGGAAAATGGGTGATGGGCATTGAGGAGGGCACTTGTTTGCATGAGCACTGGGTGTTGTATGTAAGCGATGAATCATGGGAATCTACCCACAAAACGAAGAGCACACTGTATACACTGCATGGTAGCCAACTTGACAATAAATTATATTAAAAAAATAAAGATAAAGAAAATATTAAAAACAGCAAGAGAAAATCAGCATGTTACATGCAAAGGAAATTCCATAAGATTATCATCAGATTTCTCCACAGAAACTGTGACTGTGCAGGCCAGAAGATAGTAGCATGACATATTCCAAATGCTGAAAGGAAAGAAAAGAACTTCCAGCCAAGAATTCTCTACTGAGCAAGGCTATCATTCAGAATTGAAGGGGAGATTAAGAGTTTTCAGGACAAGCAAAAACTAAAGGAGTTCATCACTACTAATCTGGTCATACTAGAAATGTTAAAGGAACTTATTTAAGCTGAAAATGGATGACACTAATTAATAGCAAGAAACCATCTGAGTGTAAAAATCTCACTGGAAAGGGAAATATACAGTAAAATAGTGGATCAATCACTTATAAAGCAAGTGTAAAGGTTAAAAGACAATAAGTACTGAAGGTAACTAAAACTACAGTAATTAGTTAAGGATGTATAAAATAAAAAGATTAAAAATATGAAATAAAACATCTAAAACATTGGAAGGGGGCATAAATTATAAGTAATTAATTATTAATAAATAATAAATTAATAAATGATAAGTAATTATAATGTCAATAAAAACATACCTATAAATGATTAGTTTAAATGTAAATGAACTAAATAAAAAGGCATAAGTTGAGTGAATGGGTCCACAAAAAAGACTCATCTATATGGTACTTATAAGAGACTCACTTCAGATGTAAAGACACACACACAAACAAAGTGAAGGGATAGAAACGATAATCCATGCAAATGGAAAGAAAGCTGGGGAAGCAATACTTTTATCAGACAAAATAGACTTTAAAACAAAGGTTCTACCAAGAGACAAAAAAAAGGGCATATTGAATAAGGGGTCAATCCAGCAAGAAGGTATAACACTTATAATTATGTATGCAGCCAACATAGGAGCACAAAAATATATAAAATGCAAATATTAATGGACCTAAAGAGAGAAAATGAGAGTAGTATAATAATGATAGGGGTTTTTAATACCCTACCCACTTCAATGGGTAGATCACTCAAACAGAAAATTAAGGAAACATCAGCCTTAAACAACACATTAGACCCTATGGACTTAATGGGTATATAGAGAACATTCCACCCAAAAGCAGCACAATGAACATTCTTCTCAAGTACACATAGAACATTCTCCAGGATAGATCACATGTTAGGATACAAACTCTCAGGAAATATGATTGAAATCATATCAAGTGTCTTTTCTAACCATAATGGCATGAACTAGAAATCAATTACAAGAAGAAAGCTGGAAAAGCCACGAAATGTGGAGATAAGGCAACATGCTACTGAACAATCAGTGAGTCATTGAAGCAATTATAGGCAAAAGCAAAAAATACCTAGAGACAAATGGAAACAGAAATATGACACACCAACATCTTTAAGACACAGCAAAAGTGGTTCTAGAGGGAAATTCTTAGCAATACAGGCTTACCTCAAGAAACAAGAAAAATCTCAAACAATCTAACTTTACACCTAAAAGAACTAGAAAAAGAAGAACAACTGAAGGTTAAAGTTAGTGGAAGGAAATAATAAAGATCAGAGTGTGAAAAATGAAATAGAGACTAAAAAGACAGTGGAACGATCAACGAGACTAGGAGATGGTTCTTTGAAAAGAGAAACAAAATTAACAAATTTACAGCTATCCTAACCAAGAAAAAAGGAGAGTACTCAAATAAAATCAGAATGGAAAGAGAAGTTACAACTGGCACCACAGACATACAAAGTAACATAAGAAACTACCGCAAACAATTATACACCAACAAATTGGACACCTTATTATAAATGGGTGAATTCCTATAAAGACAATCTTCCAAGACTAAATCATGAAGAAATAAAAATTTGAATAGACCAATTTCTAGTCAGGAGATTGAATCAGTAATCTAAAGCCTCCTAACAAAAGCCAAGGGCCAGGTGGTCTCACTGGTGAATTCTATCAAATATTCAAAGAAGACTTAATACCTATCTTCAAACTCTTCCAAAAAAACTGAAGTGGAGAGAATGCTTCCAAACTCATTTTATAAGGCCCGCATTGCCTTCATACCAAAACTGACAAGTACACCACAAAGAAAGGAAAATTACTGGCCAATATCCTATATCCTTGATGGGCATACATGCAAAAATCCTCAACAAAGTGTTAGCATGCTGAATTCAACAATGCATTTAAAGGATCACACACCACAATCAAGCAGGATTTATCCCAGGGATTCAAGGATGGTTCAACATTTGCAAGTCAATCAAAGTGATATATCATATCAACAAAATGAAGGATAAAAAGCATATGATTATCTCAGTAGGTACAGAAAAAGCATTTGACAAAGCTCAACATCCACTTGTGATAAAAAAAAAACTGTCAGTAAAGTGGGTATGGAAAGAATGTACCCCTATATAATAAAGGCCACAAATAGCAAACCTACAACTCACATCATACTCAATGGTAAAAACTTGAAAACTCTTCTTCCAGGGTCAAGAACAAGACAAGGAGGCCCACATTTGGCACTCTTTTCTTCAACATAGTATTGGAAGTCCTGGCCATAGCAATAAGGCAAGAAAAAAAAAGTAAAAGGCATCCAAATTAAAAAGGAAGACTGTGACTATTTGCAGATGACATGATATTATATATAGAAAACCCTAAAATGGTCAACAAAAGACCGTTGGAACTAATAAATGAATTTAGTAAAGTTGCAGGATAAAAAAGCAACATGTAGTAACCTGTGGTGTTTCTATACACTAATCATGAACTATCAGAAAGAGAAATTAAGAAAGCAATCCCATTTGCAATTGCATCAGAAAGAATTAAATACTTAGGACTAAATTTAACTGTGGAGGTGAAAGACCTATACACTGAAAACTGTAAGACGTTGATAAAAGTAATTGAAGAAGATATAAGTTAATGGAAAGATATTCCATGCTCATAGATTAGGAGAATTGATATTGTTAAAAGTGTCTATACCACCCAAAGAAATTTACAGATTCAGTATAATTTCTATCAAAATTCAAATGGCATTTTTCATTTTTCATAGAACTAGAACAAATCATTCTAAAATTTGTATGAAATCACAAAAGATCCCAAATAGTCAAAACAATCTTAAGAAGAACAAAGCTAGAGATATCATGCTCCCTGATTTCAAGATATAGTACAAATCTATAGTAATCAGAACAGTATACTATGGGAATAAAAAATCATACATAGATCAATGGAACAGAATTGAGATCCCAGAAATAAACCCACATATATACAAGCAATTAATTTATGGTAAAGGAGCCAAGAATGTACAATGGAGAAACGATAATTTCTTCAATAAATGGTGCTGGGAAAACTGGATAGCCATATGCAAAAGAATGAAACTAGACCACTATCTTACACCATACATAAAAACTAACTCAAAATGGATTAAATACTTAAATGTCAGTCCTGAAACCATAAAATTACTAGAAGAAAAGA
Source organism: Panthera tigris (assembly GCF_018350195.1). Lineage (NCBI taxonomy): Eukaryota > Metazoa > Chordata > Mammalia > Carnivora > Felidae > Panthera > Panthera tigris. The sequence continues at coordinate 105,372,378 of NC_056662.1, forward strand.
TAGTAAGCTCCTTGACATCAGTTTTAGTGTTATGTTTGTGGATCTGACTCTAAAGCCTAGGGAAACAAAAGCAAAACTAAAAAAGTGACACTACATTGAATAAAAAAGCTGCACAGCAAAGGAAACCATCATCAAAATGAAAAGGCAACTTACAAAATGGGAGAAGATATTTGCAAATCATGTATTTGTTTATGGATTAATATTCAAAATATATAAAGAACTCATACAGTTCAACAGAAATAAAAAAACCAAACAGCCCAATAAAAAAATGGGCAGAGGATCTGAACAGACATTTTCCCAAAGAAGACATACAGATGGCTAATAGGCACACAAAAAGATGCTCAACATCAGAGAAACGCAGACCAAAACTACACTGAGATAGCATCTCACACCTTTTAGAATGGCTGTTACCAAAAAGATAAAAAATAACAAAGGTTGAAGATGATGTGGAGAAAAAGGAACTCTTATACACTGTTGTTGGGAATGTAAATTGGTGCAGCCACTACTGAAAATTGTATGGACGTTCCTCAAAAAATTAAGAATAGATGTACCATATGATCTAGCTATTCCATTTCTAGGTATCTATCTGAAGAATACAAAAACACTAATTTGAAAAGATATATGCAGTCCTTTGTTCATTGCAGCCTTATGTACGATAGCCAAGATATAGAAACAGCCTACATGTTCACTGACAGATGAGTGGATAAAGAGGATGAGGGACACACACACATACCATCCAGAATACTAAGCCATAAAAAAGAATGAAATCTTGCCATTTGCAACAACATGGTTGGACCTAGAGGGTTATATGCTAAGTGAAATAAGTAAGATGGAGAAAGACAAATACCATATGATTTCACTCATATGTAGAGTCTAAAACATCAAAACAAGTGCACAAACAAAACAATACAAATATAAACTCATCATTTGTATAAACTCATACAAACTCAGATTGATGGTTATCAGAGGGGAATGGGGTTAGGTGGGTGAAATGGATGAAGTGTGTAAATTGCCTGGTGATAGGTGGTAACTAGAATTTTGGTGATCACTTTGTAGTGCATACAGATGTTAAATGATAATGTACACCTGAAACTTATATAATATTGTATACCAATTTACCTTAATAAAACTTGGGGGGTGGGAATCTATATGCATTTCTTCTTTGTTACCAATGTAGAGGCCAAAAAAAAATTTCATTTGCTCTGTGGTGCCAGGCTTCTTTAAAAACGACAGCAATTTAATGATACTCCTTTATGCAGAAGTACATTTGCAGACCTGTCTAGGAGACTTACAATTAGGAAAAAGAAAGAAAGAGAAACACCCAAGTCTACTATGCAGAGATGATTTTGCTGCTCTATAGCTGTGATGGTGATTTTGCCTTACTCTGCAGTCATTTTTAGTTCTTTGTTTCTGTGGTGAACTGATGTGATGCAGAGGAAGGCTGGCCAGGTCCTTGGCCATGCTTCCGTATGTGCCTTTCCCCTCAAACCTGGTCTGCATCAGGCCTGTGGGGCTGATGGAGGAAAAAAAAAATAAAGACCCTGTCAATGACCCTTTGTGCCTGGACAAAGAGCAAGTGACATTTAGACACCCCCCCTCCCCCCGCCGGTGGAGTAGGCCTCACCAAACAGATATATAGTGATACTTCAGTCCAAGGGAATTAGCAGCAGGATTTTCTGATGAATGTGAAAGGCAGACAACTGGACCCCTTCACTATGTACAGACCCATATGTTACAACTGAGTGTCATTTTTTCCTGTTGCTTCAGCAGTCAACAGCAGGCCACCTGAAGAGGCTGAGCAGCCTGTTCAAGAATCCCTAGGCAAAGGGGGAAAGAAATGGATATTTACTGATTGCCTTCTTTGGGAGCATTTAATATACTTTATCTCACTTAATCTTTGTAATACCTTATGTGGGAGGGATTATTATACCATTTGCTTTAGGGTGAAATCAAGGCTCAGAGAGGCTAAGGAGGTTAAGTAAGCTGCTCCAAGTCATGTACCTAATAAGTAACTGACCAGGGATTTAACTGCAGCTTGGGTTCCAAAGCCTTGTTCTACTCTACATTGCTTCAAAATAGTTTAATGAGAAACAGTCAAGCTATTTTGCTAGCAGTTCAAAAAGAGAAATAGAATTGCACTCTAGTACAAATTGGAATTTAGTGCAAAGCCTTCCACTCATAGGCAGGGAAGGTAAGGGCCCTTGCAGTGCTTCTCAACTTTGAGGACACACTGGAATCATTTGGGGAGTTCAAAAAAATGCCTAAGCTTGTGTCTCATCCCAGTGATTCTGATTTGATTGTCCTGGAGCGTGACTTGGGTGTGGGGATTTTTTTTACAAGCTCCTCAGGTGATTCTAATGTGCAGCCAGCCAGGGCTGAGAACCACTGGCTTGGAGAGATTATTATATGACATGATAAGGGTTGACATCCTCTTGTAGCTCATCTGGACGTGTTTCATGGGAGACTTAAAAATATAGATAAGTATTTCTGAGAGAGAAAAGAGATAATCTCTGAAGTTTCTGGTTACAGCGGCTTTTTGTCCAAACCGCAGTCAATTTCATGGCTTAACGTGAATCCCAGTACTGGTTTGATACCCTCTCAGACTGTGTCTCTTAGGGACATATGGAACGTGATTTTAAAGCATAATAACTGTGATTTTGAGATTTAATATTTGGGGTTTTGCTTTAGAAAGAAGGTATGATATTTGAATAACAAAAAATGATGGAATGTACAATTTCAGAAAGGCCAAGGATAAGTGACACCAAGCCTGGAAATTATTCTCCTTGATTTTTAATTCTGGAGGAAATTTCTAACTTAATAGAATGTAATGTGGATGGAGTCTCAGAGTAAAGCATAGAGAAAAACGTCATCTGAATTCAGGGAACATAAGGAAAGCCTAATACACTGATTCTCATTACATGGTTTTGTCTAGCTCTTGTCTACAAGCTCAGCTGGGAGAGATGACAGCTATGAAAACAAGCTGTCCTTGGATTGGTGGCAGTAGCTGGTGCTTTTTGAAACAAGTGGGTTTAAAAATTTTTTTAATGTTTATTTTTGAGAGAGAGAGAGAGCAGGAGAGGGGACGGACAGAGAGAGAGACACACACAGAATCTGAAGCAGGCTCCAGACTGAGCTGTCAGCATAGAGCCCGATGGAGGGCTTGAACCCACAAACTGTGGGTTCGTGACCTGAGCTGAAGTCAGACACTTAACCACTGGGCCACCCAGGCACCCAAGACAAGTGGGTTTTAGATAGGGACCTGATAGTATGGCATTTTACATTTTAAAAGCATATTTACATAATTCTATCACAGAGTGATTGCAAAATGGCCCTAATTCTCCACTCTCCCATGTTTACAGGCCTTTTGAAATATGATTCTGGAATCTATTTTCAGCCTTTGAACCTAGGCTGGTCTTGTTATTTACTTAGCTGACAACGTGATGTAAGTAATGTTATGCCAGTTCTGACCTAGGTCTAAGAGGACTTACATGCTTTCTCTGCCACTATAATGGGAACAAGCCTGGGCTTGCCTATTGGAGAGGAGAGGTCACATGGAGCAGAGCTCATTATCCTAGGGAGGCCATGCTAGGTCAGCCAACAACCAGCTGACCACCAGACTCCTGGGCAGGCCATTAAAACTATCCCATCAAATCCAGCCAAGATCAGCAGACCTAGCTTTCTCATGAACCCAAGAGAAATAGCAAATTAAATTACTGTGGCAAAAGACAATAGATACACATCCTCATGTGACAATAGAAGGAGTTATAATAATCCCTTTCTAGATGAAGAGACCGAGGTTCAGAGAAGTTACATTTAGGAGGTTATCTCAGCATTGTGGAAAGGGTGGGTGTTTTCAAATTATACACATGCTTTCAAACCAAAGGGTTTGGTTTCAAACCAAAGGGACACCTTTGGTTCTGATATCTACTAGTAGTAAAACATTGGGATGATATTTCAGTTTTCTGAATCTGTTTCTTCATTCATAAAGTGGGGTTAACAGGACATGCTTGTAAAGTCGCCGTGACGATTGAAGGAGGCAACCTGTGTGAAGGGCCCAGTTCATTGTAAGTTATCTATCAGTTATAGCTGTTGATGGTGATGACAATGGTTCAAGATTACGTGGCTAGAATGGGTCAGGGATATGAAAGCAGATCTTGTAATTCCTTGTAATTCAGCAGACTTTTTGTTTCTTCTTTTTCCCTTTCCCGGCCTATTTCCTTTCCCCTCTTCTTTCCATCTTTCTGTCCTCCTGTAGTGTGTTCTAAGGACTTATTTTGTGTTTTCAAGCCATTATTGGTTCTACCTGCCTTTTAAAAACCTTGATTTTTCCTTGAAGTATCTTCTACTTACTTTGCATACAGATTATTCACCTTCTAGTATAATGTTGTATCTTACCCAGATATAAGAATTGTCCACCTCTTTGCAGTTGAGAATACAATTTTATTCTTGATTTCCACTTCATTGCAATGAAGTGAACTCCTTGGAATAAATATTTCAGTCCTTGTTTTAAGCCTTATGTTTATTTTGTTTATTATTTGTTTATTGTTTCTCCACAGTCAGAGGATTTCTTTTCACAGACTCCTAGGAGTCAGCAAGCAAGGACATTTTGCAGTGCACTGCCCAGAGCAAGAGTTTTGTGGAAGAAAACCAGTACATCTCAGAGTCCCACTGTCTGAAATTGTGGAGAGAAAGGAAATATACATCAAGATTATTTGTAGAAACAATTATTCGGTACTGCTGGTTTCATCAAAATGTCGTTTAGCTAAAATTTGGAAGCCTACTATTAATCAAGTTGCCTTGGGAAAGATCACTACTTCCCTTAGGACCCTGCTTTTAGCATCAAAAAGCAGATGTTTTGCTAGATAAGAAACAAGCATTTTTAACAGCAACATGCAGAGTTTAGTCAGCAAGAAACACCAAGTTTAATTTACGGTCACGACTCCATTTTTCCCTTGGAATTATTAACTCCAATGATGCTAACAAGAACTAATCCCTAGCCTTCTGAGATTGCTGGTCTATTTATTTTAGATCCAGATTTTCTATATTTCTAGGTTTAAGTTGGTTAAACCATTAAAGCCCTGATGATTCAATCTATGGTACTCTGGGTATAATTACATACACAGATTTAAAAAAATCAGTAATTGTGGATCTTTAAGATAATTTTTGAAAGCCATGCCTCCAGAAGTCTGGCTCGCCACACTTGTATTTTCATTTCCTGTATTCATTTCTATATGTAAATTACCTTTGATATCCCCTCAGGTAGCAAAACTGGGTGTTATTTTAAGTTGAAAATGACTTGAGTGGAATGTTCTGGATTTGTTTGTAAGTAGTAGTTATAGAACAATCTATTTGAGAAAAGAGAAACAAAACACTCATTTAGGTTGTCAATTGAGATCAGATTTTTTTGGTTTTGATTGTTTTTTGCCCTTCCTACATCATTGTTGAACCAAGGACACTGATAGCCAGAGCTGGAGTTGTGGCTTGGTAAATGGTCGCTTTGTTTGTTTTTTTTTTTTTAAATAGCTGACAGATTTAAGTGCATAGAATCTTGAAACCTGAGCGTTGGGTGGTATGTGGCTGTCATTCAGGCTTCACACTCAATAATGAAGCCCTTTTCAGCATCCCATCAGATGGTCTTGCTCTCATTGTTGGAACTCCTAGTGAGGGAGGAGAAGAGGCAGCGTATCCATTATGGCACCATACATTTTGTTATAAAAGTTGTAATTAGCTTCCAATTCCATGCTCCACAAAGCAATCTTACCAGTTGGGGCAAAGGCACCGAAATAATTCAGAATCTGAAAGTAGGTCCAAGGGTGGAAATTAAATGCTCCTTTATGTTCACCATTCACAGTCTGGATGGTACCGGGTTGCAGTGCCTTCATCTGATACTTTTTTTTACCTTTCTGCTAAGTGATTTGAGGGACGTTATAGCATCAGGATATATTTTAGTTTTTTCTACAGTGTTCCTCTTGGCCCTGAACTCGGCTGCAGCAGCATAGATGGACATTGAGGATGTTATTCTTTCAATTTAACCATAGAATAGGAGTGGACAGTGGGGTGGGGATGTCTGTCTGTGGTTGGGCTTGACTTGGCACTAAACAAATTTGGTGTATCCAGAAATATATCTTCATCAGCTTTTAAAAAACCTGCTTCTTGAGATGAGTTGAATCGTAAATTCAGAGGTTTATTTTTCTCTAAGAATGTCAGTGGTAAAGGCCCTTCTTTCATGCCAACTGCTCATGAGTTTTCTTCATAAGGGTAAAAAGGATATATACATATAAATGAATTCTGGGGTGAAGCTTTGAACTACTTTTAGAAGTTTAGAAGGAAATCTGAGTACCTTGTCATTGTGTAGTTTATTTTTTTTTCTTTGTGTTACTTGCTCTGTATCAATAAATTCCATTTTCTTTTCCTGTGCAGACAGAAAGACTATGTTTCCTGGTATCCCTTGCGGATGGGTTGGGACCATATGTTGGATTTTATCTGGTGAAATATGGTTGAAATTAATGTATGCTACTTGTAGGCTGGTCATTAAATCCACTGTGCAATTTTCCCCATCCTCTTTCTTCTTATGGGAAAGGCTATGTCTTGGGGATGACAATATCAAAAGATAAGGAGATTTAATCCTTGAGTCGTTTAATTAAGTTCTTATTTTTAAATTTTTATTTAATTTTTAATGTTTATTTATTTTTGAGAGAGAGAGAGAGAGAGAGAGAGAGAGAGATAGGAGACACAGAATCTGAAGTAGGCTCCAGGCTCTGAGCTGTTAGCACAGAGCCCAATGCGGGGCTCAAACTCACGAACCATGAGATCATGACCTGAGCTGAAGCTGGACACTTAACTGACTGACCCACCCAGGTGCCCCTAATTTACTTCTTAATTATGACATCAGAGCCATTATTATTTCAATTATGCAAGTAAAAGGAAAAAAAACCCTTCCCCATTTCTTTACCTTATTCTATAGATTAATTTTATAAGTGAGATAAATAAAAAACATGATAAGTTGGCAATTTAAAAATAATGACATAATTCTAAAGGGAATTGCTTTATAAATGAGATAGAGGAGCAGGGAAAAAGACTTTAAAACCTTAATATTCAGAGGTTGGACCAATGGAACACTGACAAATTGCCTTTCAAAGATCATTTCAATGTGAATGTTTTTAAAACTTGATTATATGCTGCAGTGTTAAAATCGATGCTTTCTTCCAATGCTAAGACAAATGATTCCTGACGGGTGCAGTTTGTTTTACAATACCGCTTAAAATCAAAAGGAAAATATTAGTGCAGTAAAGCATGGACTACTGCAATAGAATTTTCCCCTCTGTTTACTGTAGCGCCATTGCCGCAGTGGTGTGGTGTGAGTCGCCATGTACAACATATTATTTTTTAAAATCTTAATAAAAATATGCATTTTTTAGCAGCTTTAAAAACATTTTTTTAAGTTTGTTTTTGAGAGAGAGAGAGAGAGAGAGAGAGAGAGAGAGAGAGAGTGGGGGAGGGGCAGAGAGAGGGAGAGAGAGAGCATCCCAAGTGGGCTCTACACTGTCAGCGCAATGTGGGGCTGAAACTCACAAACTGTGATATCATGATCTGAGCTGAAAACCAAGACCCTTAACCAACTCAGCCACCCAGACGCCCCTACTAGCCTTTTCAAGATTGATACACCCCAATCAATACGACACAAATCTTATTGAGAAATCACAGGCGAAACACAAGAGAAACACACGTTCAATTTAAAGTACAGGTTGTCCTGGTAAACAGTTTGTAATGACTAATCTGTAGGAAACTTCATTACTCAATAGAATCGATGTACTAGCATATGCGATGGTAGCAGGTACCAGGTTTCCTGCTCATCCACGTCCACCCACCCACCCAGTTGCTGCTTCTAGTTCATAATGTACTCTCCCACATCTCTACTTTGGAAGCATTCTTGGAATATTCTCAGTCTTGTGGATGCTATGCACTTTTTTTTGGTGAGCATATATAGAGCTTAATTAACCTTTATTACTTTGAAACCCATATTTATTCTTAGTTTCAATTTATGTCTTTCTGCTTTTGAATTTTCAAAGATGGGGTTAGATAACAGTGGAAGCATTTGGGAAAATCTAATGATTATCCCAGCTTGGCCACTACCAGGTTGCATAATTGCAAGCAAATTATTCTGCTTTGCTGAATCTCTGTTTTACTGTCAGGAACTGACAGCAATTACCACTATTTACCTCCAAGTAGATTATTCCTTTTGATATTTGTCTTTTAAAATGCCAGAAAAAACCGTTATGGCTGATAAGAGAGCTATAAAAAAGACAATGTGGTGTGGAGCTTTGCATCAGGAAAGCGGGGTGCGAATCCAGGCTCTGTCATTTATTGGCTTAAGATCTTAGACAAGTCATTTAATCTCTAGGCCTGCTTCTTCAAATATGGAATGGGATAATCTTACCACTATCACAGGGTTGTTTTGAGGTTGACATGAGATCATGCAGACAAGTGCCCAGCACAGTGCTGATCTATAGAAAGGGCTCAATAAATATTTGTTAACTCTGGAGAAGTTAGGTATGAAACCTAAATCCTCTTGCAAGAGGCCTAGAGCAGAGGAGAGTGACACTGCCCTGTAAATAGTTAACTGTTTGTTGATTACATTCAACTGGCTGGATCAGTTGGTAAAGCATGTGACTCTTGTTCTCAGAATCATGAGTTCGAGCCCCATGTTGGGTGTGAAGTTTACTTAAAAAAAAAAAAAAGACAAAAATTGAGTCTAGTATTACCAGATAAAAAACAGAAACACAAACAAATTCATGCTGAATAAAGAATTCTGATTTAATTCTTATGTCACTAACCTTGAGAGTGGAGAAAGAAAGGGCAAGAATCTTTTGACCATTTACTTATAATTCCATAAGAAAATCAATCAGTAAGGCTAAAACTCCTGTCTGTCATTCTGTGCTCCAAAACTTCTGATGGAGTCCATCATATTTGGAATAAAATTAAAGTCCTTACCAGGGCCCAAGGGCCCTACAAGGTAGGAGGCAGGTTGCCTCTGTACTTCATCCTTCGTCTCCTCCTCCACACTTTTCTCCAGCCCCACACATCTTCTTGGTGTATATATGTATGTATGTATTATTATTTTATATATAGAGAGAGCTTGTGGATGAGTGGGGGAGAGGTGCTGTGGGGGGGGGGGGAGAGAAAGAGAGAGAGAGGGAGAGAGTGAGAGAGAAAATCCCAAGCAGGCTGCTGCTCAGTGCAGAGCCAGATGTGGGACTTGATCCTACAATCGTGGAATCATGACCTGAGCTGAAATCAAGAGTCAGACTCTCAACTGACTGAGCCACTTAGGTGCCTCTTGCTGTTTTTAAAACACTCTGAGTCCATCTCTACCTGAAGCTCTTTCCTTCAGGGAGCATCTTTCCCCTTTCTCCCAGATTCCCCCCCATACCTGGGCCCTTTCTGTCACCTAGGCGTCCCCTCTAATACCACCTTTTCAGTAAGAAATCTCTTAAATAGTCACCCCTGCTCCTCTGTCCCATTCATCTGCACATTTTTCTTATATAGTTATAAAAATATAAAACAGCACTTTTAGTGACTTAAAATTATGTTATGTACATATTTGTTTACTTGTTTCTTATTTGTCTCTCCCACTAAAATGGAAGTTCCAAGAGAGCAGAGGATGTTGTTTGACTTACTGCTGTCCCTCGAACCTAGAACAGCACTCAACACAAGCACACACTCCAAAATCCTTGTTGCACGGACGTGTTTACTGTGTAGATCACCTCTCTGGTCGTCTCAGGCACTGGGATGCTATGTTTACCGTGTGGGAAGATGTCAAAAGGTCCAAATGCTATGTGTTCAGAGGTAGCCACACTTAGCTATCTACAACGGAGAGCTTGCTGAAGGCAGATACTTTTCGAGATACTGAATGTTCTGTTGGTAAAGAGGGGGAGGTGACGGGAGGAAGACGTTGACTTGGGAACTCACGAACACTCTGAGTGCCAGGAGCCCTCAGGAAATCAGAAAAAGCGTTGTGATTCCCATGGCCGTGCTGAAGGCGCTGTGACTCCCAGGCGCTAGGGCAGAGAAAGCAGTCTGACTAGACGTTAGAAGGGTGAGGACTGGAGACGGAGATGAGCTGAAATGAGATGAGGTGAATGTGTTTTGTTCGCGAACGCTGTTGATAGAGACCTGCCGACGGTAATCCCTGAAGGGTCATCCTGACCCACAGAGCGTCCTTGCGGTTGTGTCCTGCACATGGGCATATTGTTCAGCTACATTCCCCCCTGCTCTCTCTGGTCTCCTTCCGCCTTTAGTTTGTAACCTTTATCTATGGCCTCATTTACTCCCTCCCTCTATCCGACTTTATTCTTCCATTTTAAATTTGTTTAAACATTTCAATTTTTCTGCAAAGTAACGTATGCCTAGGATAATTCAAGCAGTATAGAAGAGTTTCTGGAAAAAAAAGCAAGTGGCCCCTGCCCCTTGTGTCTCCCTCAGTTCTGTTTCCCTGAGGCCAGTTCCTTTATTTGTCTTTTTAGTCTTGATGTTCAATGCCAAAACTTTAGACTAGTCCTAATAGATTTAATGTGAGCCACATATATAATTTGTAAATTTTTTTTATTAAAATTTTTTTTAATGTTTTATTTATGTTTGAGAGAGAGCAAAAGAGGGGGAGGGGCAGTGAGAGAGGGCGACAGAAGATCCAAAGTGGACTTTGTGCTGACACTAGCAAGCCTGATGTGGGGCTCGAACTCGTAAACTGTGAGATCATGATCTGAGCCGAAGTCAGGTGCTCAACCGATTGAGTCACCGAGTCGCCCCTATAATTTCAAATTATCTAGTAGCTACATGAAAAAGTAAAAGTACACATATAAAACTTATTTTAACAATACATTTTAATTAACCCAATGTATCTAAAATATTATCATTTCAACATATTATCAAATAGAGCTTATTAATGAGATAGTTTACATTTTTATATTGTTTTCAAAATCCGTTGTGTATTTTATGCTTACAGCACATTTCAGTTTGGATTAGACATGTTTTAAGTGCTCAATAGTCACATGTGGCTGGTGGCTTCTACATTGGAAAGTGATGCTCCAGGCAATGTGTGCCAGATCATATTTTAAAATTTATAGTATGTACTATACATTTGTCAAATATAATGTATAATATATATGATTTCTCCTTGGTATGAAAGATAAGATTGCTTATACCCTACTCTCTCCTCTTCCTCATGATTTTAGATCTATACACACACAAAAATATATATCTGTGTTTACACACACAGACACACATATGTACTTATGCTTTCAGTTCTTTTAGAGGTCACTTTTATAAGTTTAATGAAATAATATACCTAATGCTCTACTTCTGATTCTTCAGCTTCAGTAATATCTCAGTTATTTCTCTTGACCCCTCACTTTACGATGTTACCATTTCTACCCCATTCTTTCTGTACATTTCCTCCCTCATTTTCTGTTCCTTGTTTTGGCAGCCACGCTTCTGTAAAGCCCACGTTGTAAATATTTACAACTGCACTCATGTGTTTTAATCTTGCTACAAAATTATATAGACAGGAAGTGAGTCTCTGTGTAATTTTGATTAATATTGATGGGCATACAGACAACCAGAATTTGATCTACCTGGAGCTGGAGACCAAAGAGAAAAGGAGTTTCCTTTCTTCCAGCCAATAAATTATGTAGTAATGGTTTTTGATAATGGAATGAAGTAGCAGATACTAATTTGAACTGGGACTTTTATTATTTTATGAGACCATTCCTGAAGATTAAATATAGTAAGGAAATAGATTCACATTTGATATGTAAATGATTTTTTCTCCTTCTGAAAAGTTGATTCTTTATGGATCAGGGTTATGTTCTGCAAAAGACAAAATGCTGAGAGCCTGGAATCAAAGAAACACAGAATCAGAAGTGTCATGTTGTGTTTTAGTGGTATTGGGGGCTCATATTATTCACAGAAAAGAGCATTTTCAGTAACTTTTGTTTTTAAAAAATTATAATTTGATGTATTAAAATCACAAACTAAAAAATATTTTTAATCGTACTGTTAGATTCAATTTCTGATTATTACTATTCTATTTATAAATCTAGTAAATGTTACCAAACACTTTAAAAAGTTTATTAATTACCTGATTAGGGGTGCCTGGGTGGCTTAGTCAGTAAGCATCTGACTTTGGCTGAGGTTATGATCTCGTGGTTTGGGAGTGTGAGCCCCACATTGGGCTCTGTGCTGACAGCTTGGAGCCTGTAGCCTACTTTGGATTCTGTGCCTCCCTCTCTCTCTGTCCCTCCCTTGCTTGCACTCTGTCTCTCTCACACTCTTTCCAAAAATAAATAATAAAAAAACACATTAATTACCTGATTAATTGTAGTCTTTTAAATATTTTAAACTTTAATGGACTTGCTTTTCTTAAGAAGTGAATGCCTATAACAAGTAAATCACTAAATCACTTCTAAGTACTTAAAATGCTCTAGTTAATTTAATGAATAAAATTTGTAAGTATTGTAAGTATCACATTCTTTTATATATTCTAATATATATAAATGTAGGCAAGTGCATTTATGTCTTTTAAACCGTAAGTTTAAAAATCAATTATTCAATTACATACTTTAATTTGTCAGATGCTTTGAGATACCAGATTAAGCAATTAAAATTTTTTAAAAATGTTTATTTATTTTTGAGAGAGAGAGAAAGAGAGAGAGAGACAGAGCATGAATGGGGGAGGGGCAGAGAGAGAGGGGGAAACACAGAATCTGAAGCAGGCTCCAGGCTCTGAGCTGTCAGCACAGAGCCCAATATGGGGCTTGAATTTTCGAACTGTGAGATCATGACCTGAGCTGAAGTCAGAAGCTTAACCAACTGAGCCACCCAGGCACCCCAGATTAAGCAATTTAAAAATATTGATACCTTGGATTTGTTTACTTTGTTATCTCTATTTGTCTCTCAGTCTTCTGTCCATTAAAAAATTTACCCACTGAAGATAGGGTCATCACCCTGAGCAGATTGGGGCTACTTCTCAGTGGCTGAGAAGGCTAATTAACCAGAGATTTGGGGCTGGGGCAAAACTGGGGCAGTTTTCCTTATGACTGTGTTGAGTCTTGCTCAAGACCCTGATCTGTAAAATGCCATTTGTTTTGCAGCCTAAGTCCCTGGAGTCCAAGTTAAGACCTTAATTATTATGTGACGTATGAACTTTATTGTTTGATTTGGGTAGATGAAATTCTAGAACTCCTATCCAGATGGCTTTATCATTAGATGGGAGTCAGTTAACCAATTTGAAGTTTGAGTCTATAATTATGTTTTTTCTTCATCCCCCTCTAACTGGCAAGGCCAGGACTCATAGGTATTTTAGTGGATTCTATAGGTTTCACATCTTTTCATGGCTTTTCAGTTACCACACTAAGGCCATGCTATTAAGAGGGGATAGTAGCCACTGTTTTGTTTTGTTTTGTTTTTGGCAAATAATTGGGAAGTCATGATTTTCTTTGTATGTCATGAAAATGGCCACTGTGTTGAACCTTGCAGTAGAACAAATGAACGAAATTCCTCCCTTCCTCTTTCTCTCCTTCCCTCCCTCCCTCCTTTCCTTCCTTCCTTCCTTCCTCCTTTCCTCCCTCCCTCCCTCTTCCCTTCCTCCCCTTTTCTTTCTTTCATTTCTTTTGTTTTCTTTTTCTTTCTTTCTTTCTTTCTTTCTTTCTTTCTTTCTTTCTTTTCTTTCTTTCTTTTCCTTCCTTCCTTCCTTCCTTCCTTCCTTCCTTCCTTCCTTCCTTCCTTTCAAGTTAGTTAACATACAGTATAGTATTGGTTTCAGGAGTAGAACCCAGTGATTGATCATTTACATATAACACCTAGTGCTCATCACAGGTGCCTTCCTTAATGCCTGCCACCCATTTGGCCTATCCCCCCACCCAACCACTTCTACAGTAGAACTTTCAACTAAACTGGAAGCTTCAAAACATGTTGAATCGGAGGCTGGAGGAACTCTAGAAAGGGACACTGGCTTTGGGGGAATGTAGAACTTTATAGCTTCCAGTGTCCCTTATGCTTCCATATATTAGGGTGAAAAACAGAGGCTATAAAAGTTTTAGGGCTCTTATTTTTCAGACTCTTTCCCTATTAACTCCAGCTTATACTGCTATTACCACTTCTTGAGTGACTGATATGTGCCAGGTCATGAGGTGTTCTAATCTCTAATGAGAACAGGCGATCCTTCCATTGGTATCTTAATATTTTTACCTCTGATCTATTACTCACTATTCCCTACTAAAGGGAAAATAGCTAATCTCATGGGTCAGAGTCTGAAATACTCCTTGGGTGACCCTTCCTTGGGGAACTGAATTACAGGACTTTGAGGTGCTTTCTGCTCTCATTTGGCCCCTCCCTTCCTGCACTCTGAGTCCATGGGCTTCTCCCCTGCACCTATGTGGGTGAAGTGGGCCAGGCATGCTGTCCAGGCAGCTTGGTAAGTAGACTAGGAATCTTCTCAGATGGGCCATCATTCTAAAGTTTAGAGAACAGGGAGGAGGAAGCCTTGCGTGAACTCCTTACCTCGTTCTTCCATCTACCTGTTAGTAGAGTTGGGGTTTGGGATACTTGTCCAACTATTGGTTAAATTGGTATTTGTTTCTAATTTAGCTATTGGTTCTTGTGGGTGTGTTTCTTTTGGTTGAGAATCCCAGAGTGATAGATGGAGAATGGGGAGGATTTAAAACGCCACTCTAAAGCCCCTCAGGTCTTCATATTCAGATAGATTAAGTAACTTGCCTAGGTCACATAATCTAATAAGTGGTCAAACTAAGGTTTGAACATAGGTCTGTCTCCAAGACGGGGATGCATTCCACGCTGCTTCACTGCTCCTGAACCACTGCAGATTTTGAGCCGGGGAGTGGTCATGACCACCGCATGTGGCTGCTACTTCTTAGGGAGTACCTGTCACACTGTAGGCATGTAACCCAGTTGTTCCCAACATTTTTGGTCTCAAGGCCCCCTTATGTTCTTAAAATGACTGAGGATTCCAAAGAGTGTTTGTTTGTGTGGATTATCTTTCAGTATTTTACTGTATTGAAAATTAACTGTGAAAATCTTATAACCCAGTAGCATACATTCCATTAGCCCTCAGAGCGATGAGGTTATCACATGTAGGATAGCCTCTGGAAATCTCCACTGTACACTCATGAAAGAGTGAAAAACATGTCTTAACATTATCATGAAAGTACTTTTGACCTCCTGGTCCCTTGAAAGCACCCAGAGGATCTCCAAGGCCCCTTACCACACCTTGAGAACCACTGTAGTAGCTGACTTGAGAGCAGGTGGGCAGGGGTGGAGATTCAGTCTCCCCTTGAGCATAAGAAGCTGCAGGACAGACTTCCAGCAGAAGCCCTTACGTGCCCACTGGCATGCCCTGTATCCAGTCTGACGGCATGTGGTGTTCTTTCACCTGCTGATCTTGGTGGCCGGATTTCAAACCCTGCCCGCCAAACTCCAAACCTGTCATAGCATCTCACTTTGGGATTGGAGTGTGTGTGTTTGTGTATGTGGACATGCACATTGGGTATCTACTGCTAGTAGCATTTACTTCTTGGCATTATGGGGACATGTGAGCAGGTGAACTATATGGCTATGGCAAGTTGTTCAGGTTGTGCGTTCATACACTAATTTACACATACAAACCTGCATCCTTTTTCTCCTTTTAACTTAAGGGGGTGTCATATTTCTAATCTCCTCAAAGATGTTAGTGGTAGTTCTGAACTAATTTGATTGGACAGGCTCTTTTAGAAAACTACTCGGGCATCAGCACGTGTCAGATAGTTTGGAATGGCAGAGGCAAGCATTGGGCAGGTCCATTAAAAGGATTCCACCCAGCGAAATTGAATTAGTTAGGATTATTTACATTTATAAAGTTACCTATATTGCTAAACAGTTTCTGCAGGTTGGTCAGTCAAATTGCTAAACTAATATGCAACATAAAGTTGGGAGTTCCCTGATAATTCTGAGTTTACTTTTTAATCTTAAATTTACATTTGACTCCATGTATAATTTATTACCAATTTTTACCCCATGGTTAAGCTATTTGTCATTAGCCCTAAGGGACTTTTTGTGCTTCAGATCTACTCTTGAATCTAAAAGACATTTTGCTTGTTTCAATTTGCTACTCAAAGGGAAATGTGGCCACAGTGGTTGACACCCCTTACCTTCAGTGCCCTTTGTGGGCTCAGTGATTGATCTGAGGATGAATGGAAATTGAGAGCAAGCTCCATATTCCTCGCAGATAAGAAGCTTGCTTGTATTGCAAGCTTGGCTTTGTAGCATACCTCACGTGCACTCTCAGCTATCCTTCATGTGTGCCGTCACTACGCCTCACAACTCGCTTTTAAGGCACCCTGTGGGAACCAGCCAAGGCGGGAAAGCCGTGAAACCCAGGTAGCATGCCATTTAAATCAATTAAGTGGCGTTTAAAAATTGCTGCTCTCTCTCTAGGCTTGTAAAAATGGAAGACTATTAAGGAGAAAAGTTCGCTTTTATTGCGCGAAATTAAAAAATGTACTTTGTACCTGCAAACAATATGATTTTTTTGGATTGCTTAATATTGAGGACTAGATGGTGTGTACTTTTTTTCTGCTGCTGGTTGCAAAGGAGGTGTACTAGAGAAGGGCTATGTCTATGTTCCCAATGAACTACATTCATGTAGAGGAAGGACTTTTAATTATATAGGACTTTTAATTCTTTAATTTAATACACACTGATCGATGACTGATTTCATCACATGGTAC
Organism: Panthera tigris; assembly: GCF_018350195.1. Taxonomy (NCBI): domain Eukaryota; kingdom Metazoa; phylum Chordata; class Mammalia; order Carnivora; family Felidae; genus Panthera; species Panthera tigris. Next base: position 105,389,156 of record NC_056662.1, read on the forward strand.
ATGAATGTAGAGGAAAAATATAGTAAAGATTTGTAGTTCCAACCTTCATAAAGTTTATGATAGTTCATAATCTCTCCCTCTGGAGGGGCCTTCAGCCAGGCTGGAAGGCAGCCTTCCATTGATAAGCTCTGTAGTCACATGACTTAATGCCAGTGTCATGGCCTGAACTGTGCCTTCCACCCCCACCTGCCCAGATCCATATGTTGAAGCCCTAACTCCTAATGTGTCTATATTTAGCAACAGGGTCTTTAAAAAGGAAATTAAGGTGTAATGAGGTCATAAAGGTGGGGCCCCAACCTGTTAGGACTGGTGACCTTACAAGAAAAGGAAGAGATACCACAGATGTATATTCATTGAGAAATCTAAATCTGCTGACATCTTGATCTTGGACTTCCAGTCTCCAGAACTGTGAGAAATACACTTCTGTCATTCAAGCCACTTGCTCTGTCATATTCTTTTATGGCAGCCCAAGCAGACTAGTAACGTCCAGCAGGGAGGAGAGTTGTTTGACAGTCTTGGAGAGAATGTGCTGTGCTGTGTTCAGTACAAAGGTGAAACATTCATTCATTTGCTTGTAGACCTTTTTGCCTTCATCATTATAATTTTATTGCTTTTATAGCAAGGAGGAAGGAGAAATGGGCTTGTATTTGTCACCCGGTTGGGCCTTAATTCTAGCCCACAATCCCCTTCACAGCCCTGCCCTAGTCCTCTTCTTATCTTTTTTTTTAATGTTTATTTATTTTTGAGAGAGTGCAAGTGGGGGAGGGGCAGAGAGAGGGAGACAGAGGATTTGAAGCAGGCTCTGTGCTCACAGCAGTGAGCCTGATGTGGGGCTTGAACTCATGAACCGTGAGATCATGACCTCAGCTGAAGTTGGATGCTCAGCTGACTGAGTCCCCCAGGTGCCCCTCTTCTTATCTTTCTGGCTGCAGAGAACAAATTATCTGGATTTGTTACCAAGTGCAGGGTTGGTTAGCATAGGTAGTAGCAGGAGGTGGCAGGAATTCAGGGGATGGAGGCAGAAAAATGAGAAGGAGGATGGCACACTGAAGTCAAGGCAAAGGTCTGTGAGGGAAACGGGGCAGGCTAGGGTGGTTTCTCACAGACTGTGGAGCAAGACTGCCCAGGTTTGAACCCTGGCTCTGCTACTTTTCAGGTGGTGATTTGGGTAAGTTACTTAACCTCTCTTTGCCTCACTTTCCTCCTTTTTAAAAAAAAGATATTAATAGAGTTATTGTGAGGTTTAAATGAATTGTATAAAGTGTTTAAAACAGTGCCTGGCAAGTGGTAAATGCTCTGTAAGCATTAGTGACAATGCCTACGATAATGGTGATGGTGATGATGATAGTTGTTGGCTTTTCACATGTACTTGGATGAAAATTGGGACATACTTGTGTAGTCATGTTTCTTTCCCAAGGTTACTCTTGGTTCCATCTCAGGCAGCTTGAGCAACTTGGGTCTATCCATTCTCCTCCAGCTCAGAGGAGGGAAACTTCCTGTTCCTTATAATCTGGAATGTATAGAGTCTCCAGCACTAAGACACAAAACTGTTCCTAGTCAGCATCTTTTTCACAGACTTAGGGCATTCTGGTCTGGGACTTGGATATCTACCTTGTGCCAAAAGGCTAAGTTACTTCCCTCAGATCGGCTCTCTTGGATATTGGTGCCACCCTGGATTTCTTTTCTGCAGATTTAATATTTGGGCTCCAGCCCCTTCATTTCTGATTGATTTTTCACTCTCTATCCCACTTGGGCTTGTTTTCTTGTTATCCTTGTTTTCTTCTTTGCTCAGGGAGCTCTCACTGAGCTGTGGGCTCCATGCCTGAGCTGTACCATTTATGAAATAATGACTTTACTCTTTGCTTTCCTTGGCATGTCATTTGCCGTAAGCTCTATGAGTCTGTTTCCTGTATATCAGCTGAGTTCTATCTCACATGTCACCTTCCCACAAAACTTCACTATATTCTAATTTTCCCTGAATGGATGTCTCATGTGACATCTTGATACAAATTTAATCTCCTGAGTAGGTGATGGATGTTTCTAAAGAGCACATATAATCTTACATCACATGCAGAAGAAAATAGACATAAAATAGGATGTTATATTAGAAATTTAGATTAAGGTGCTAAGGTCCAAAAGATAGGAGATACTGGAAGTTATCAGACAACAACTTCAGATTTGGTGACAGGAACTGGTTAGATTCACTTAACTGCATGCACTGAACATATATGAAAGCATTGGGTTGTTGGAGATGAAGGATGATGGCACAGAGGATTTCCTTGGACAGAGTGTGTTTCATCCCACAAAAGCCAGAAAACAATTCCTAGGCAGTGTTTAGAATGGCCACATCCACTTTCTTCTCACAGTGCCTCATCACGATTGGTTACAATACTTTGATTAAGCTTGATTAAGCAGTTTGAGTCTTATAAAAATTAAATGAATTATCCACCAACTAGGGTTTGTTTCCAGTAAATGATTTTTTTTCCACAGAATTTTATAGATAATTGATGACTCTAAAGGAGTCATCAGCTCATAAGGAGAGTCAACTATATACACTGGAATGTGATGATCATGTGATTAGCAGCTTGATTGTAGAATGATTCAGCCTGCATACTTGGCAAGCCATCAAATATCTGCTAATAGAGTGTCAGACACTCTCACGTGGTTGTTAAGTGTCTTCTTACGTGATGAGCATAGCGATCTTCACAATAAGCCCCAGTTAGTGTCCGCATCAAATTCTGTGTACGCTCTGGTACCAGGCACATTATTGACATGTAGACTTCAATTCATTCAAACAGAAGGAACATGGGTTTTTTTTTTTTCGGATACTAATGCTAGCTGGGTATGATTGTTTTCCCCCAAATTTACAGTGACATCCTAACCCCTCGTGCTTCGGAATGTGACCTTGTTTGGAAATAGGGTTATTGGGGATGTAATTAGCTAAGATGAGGTTGTTGTACTGGAGGAGGGTGGGCCCCTCATCCCATATGACTGGTATCCTTATGAAAAGAGGAAATCTGGACACAGATATACACATGGGGAGAAGAGCATGTTATGGTGAAGACAAAGAATATCATGTTGAGGTGAAGACGAAGAAGGCAAAGGTGATGCTTCTACAAGCCAAGGAATGCCGGGGATTGCCGGAAAATCTCCAGAAGCTGGAGGAGGGGCACGGAGTAGATTCTTCCTCACAACCCACAAAAGGAACTGACCCTGACAACACCTTGATTTCAGACTTTTAGCCTCTAGAACTGTGAGACAATAAACTCCTGTTGTTTAAGCCATCTAGTTTGTGGTACTTTGTTACTGTAGCCCTGGGAGATGAATTCACTGTGTTTGTGAAATGCGTGCGATCTCCAAGAAGGAATATTTTGCAGCTTTGTGGACTCCTTTCACCATTTCCCATGCTTCATGTGCTGTAATAATCATCACTCGTCTATTGCTCTTATCCCTGTATCTCATCTTTCCTTTCTCTTTAGAGAAACTGCACAAAGCCTGTAGTATCCAGAACGGATGGTTATTTGATAGATTAATTTGGTTAAGGCATGCAGAGATTTACTAAACGGCCATGGAATGTGTTTAGAATGTCCATCTCTAGCAAATGTGAGAATTTTCCGGTTGCCTATGTACATTTTCTATAATCTTAGAAGTAAAGGCAAATGTCTAAAAGAATGGTAGACGTAACACTTAGTAGGTAATGAAGTTGGAATGGAGGATTTTATATGTAAGCTGAGATTAATTCATTGTATTCTGTGAATAATGAGAGCTACAAATAACTTCAGAAGGGAGTGAAATAATCAATTATTTAAACCTTTATTTTGAAATAATTGTAGATTCACTGGAAGATGTAAAGAAATGTATAGGTAGGCCCCATGCACCCTTTCCCCAGCCTCTTAATGTGAACATCTGGTATAACTATAGTATAATATGAAAACTGGGAAGTTGACATTGGTATAATGTGCTTATTCAGATTTACCGGTTAATATAAGCACTCACTTATCTCATTTGTGTGTGCATGTGTGCATAGTGCTATGAATTTTATTATATGCGTAGCACATATATCCAGTATTACAATAAAGATTCTTAACTGTACCATTACTGTAAGACTCTCTCATGTTAGCCTTTTATAGCCTTCTCCCCTACACATTCCTAACCCCTGGCAAACACTGACTTGTTCTTCATTTCTACAATTATGTCATTTCATAAATTTCACATACATCAAATCATGCAAAATACATCCTTCCAACATTGGCTTTTTTCGATCAACATAAATTCCGTGGGGTTCATCCAAGATGTTACTTGTATCAGTAGTTCATTCCTTTTTATTGCTAATATTCCATGGCATATCTATACTATAGTTTGTTCAGCCATCCACCCATTGAAGGACATCTGGGTAGTTTTTTGGCTATTGCAAGTGAAGCTACTATGACATTTGTGCATGAATTTCTTTGTGAAAATAATTTTCTTTTCTCTGGGATATATGCCCAGCAGTGCATTTGCTGGTTTGTATGGTGCAGTCCCATTTTTAGTTTTAAAAGGAAATGTTACGGGCACCTGGGTGGCTCAGTTGGTTAAATATCTGACTCTTGATTTTGGCTCAGGTCATGATCTCATGGTTTGTGAGTTCAAGCCCTGCGTGGGCTCAGTGATGACAGTAAGGAGCCTGCTTAGGATCTCTCTCTCCCCTTTTCTCTTCTCCTCCCCCACTTGAGCACACATGTGCCTAAATAAATAAATAAATAAATAAATAAAATTTTTATTAATAAAAAAAAAAAAGGAAATGTTAAACTATGTTCCAGTGTGGCTCTACCATTTTACATTCTCACTAGTGATTCAACATCTCCACATCCTTCCCTGAATTTGGTGTTATCACTGTTTTTTATTTTAGACATTCCGATAGGTGTAGTTTTATCTCATCGTATGCTTAATTTACATTTATCTAACGACTAATGACATTGAACGTGTTTTCATGTGCTTATTTGCTATCTGTATATATTCTTTTTTTCTGTGTCTCTGCATGCCTTTTGACCATTTTTGAGTTGGATTATTTGTTTTTCAAATGTTAAGTTTTGAGAGTTGTTTATACATTCTAGATACAAGTCCTTTGTTGGATATGTGATTGTGAATGCTTTCTTCCAGTCTATAGTTTCTCTTTTTACCCTCTTAATAGGATTTTTAAAAATGCAGTCCAATTTATCAATTTTTCCTTTTATGTATTATGATTGTGATGTCAACGATGTGATCAGTTTTGTATTTTCAATGGGGAGGATGAAAAGGAGAGCATTAAACGTGGGGAAAAGTAGATTGTTGCAAGGCTGATTCAATAGCCCGGATGAAAAGGCAGAGTCAGTATAGCAAGAGAGAAGAGGATAATAGTCCTGTTGGTAGTAAATGTAATAGGACTTCATGATCAAACATACATACATAGAGGGTGGGAGTATCAGGTGATGTTTGGGATTTGGGTTTACACGGTTGAGTGGATAGTTTTGCCATTAACTGGGATGATTACATGAGGGAAGAGTAGGTTTGAGAGATGGGGCCGGGGTGACCAGGATTGAGAATAGACACAATGAGCTTAAGGTGCGCCTATAGGACATCTAGGGTGAAATATTTAGTGGGCACTTAGAGAGATGGGTCTAGACCTGAGGTGAGTGTTTGAAACTGAAGACGAGACTTGGGAGTCATTGACACTCAAGTGTGCTTGAGGTCATGGGAGTAAGTGAGACCCTTGGGGAGAGACTGGCTGTATGGTTTCAGTTCTGCATGAGATTTTGGAAGATAGTGGTGGTGTTCGCTGAACAATGCAGAAGACCTGAAAACTGGCTAAGAAATTCCAGGTCCTCTTCTATTATCGAGAAGTTCTGGAAATCTGGACAAATGAGAATCTTTGAGTATCTTCCTTTGAAAAGTAAATTCAGGGAATGATTCTAATTTATTTTTTATTGAGTTGTTGAACCTTAAATATAAGACAGAAAAGTCACTAGACAGGTCCCTGACTTTAACCTCCAATCCTCTCCAACCTATCTTTCTGTTCCACACTTATCCAGAAGGAATGGGGTTTAGCATTCTATCTTGTTTGCAATGAGAGAGACCCATTTCAGTCTGCTGCATCTCTATAATGCCACGTGAAGTAAATAAAAGAAAAATGAAAAAAAAAACCTTTATAAAAAAGTAATAGCCGATGGAAATAGGTATTTGAAGATCAGCTTTTAATCAGCATGTGCCATTTAAGCCTTTAATTTTTAAAATGCTTGAGCACAGTGATTTATTTTCATGCTGTGAGTGACTGAAAGGGGAAGATTGAAATTCTTTTAAAAAGCAAGCTTGCTGCCTGTGGTCTCGTAAAATAATAGCACTATGTTCTGAAGCTGGAAGCCCACACTGCCCTTAGATATACAAGCTGTGCTTGTAGGAAAAGCAAATATGCAGGGAAGAATGGACCTTATTATATTTAAAAGGGATTTGGAGAGATTTTGTTGTTCGAGAGTGGCAAAAAAGCCTTGAGGGCTCTGCAAATAGGCAACTGGATTCACAGATGCAGCCGGTTCTCCTGGCTGCTGTCACAAGCCCACACAGCCTCCCCCCTCCCCCACTGCCCTCCCCTGTCTCTGGAATGTTCCCTTGTGCTCTTGGCTCCTCTCCACCACCAACATATGCTTGGATTCCCACCTACATTTCTTTGCTATCAGTCTGAAAAGGATTTTTGATCTGAAAAGAAAAATTCCTCTTGAGTATGACACCTTAAAATGCGAAAAGGAGGTGATACAGTGTGAGTAATCCACTTGACCAGCTGTGCCAGTCTCCAGGTGGACCATTAGGGAAAGGGGAGATGCGTGCCATGTCCAGCAGGTGGCAGTGTGAGCACGTGGCAAGGCAATGCTGGGAGCTGGTTCTGCATCTCTCTGAAGGTATGGTTCCGGTCCCCTACCTCCTACCTTTTAAGTTATTGGCAAATTGTGTAAAAGACTTTACATTTGATAATTTATAGAAGCGTCACTTGTCTCTCTTCTATCCAGTGGCTTATTTTGAAAGGCTGAGCTCTTTTAACAAATGAGCAACCTATACAATATATGAAGGGCAATAAATGGCTTGATAGCCATTTGACAGCAAGTGTTTTTCTGCCTTAAGCACCCCATTGTTATGATGATACAATGAGGACAAGGTCTTGGTTTTGATCTCTGCAGAGGCCAATTAGCTTTGTTCTATTGTGTGGCCAAGAACTTAACCTTAAATGTGTCTAACCACCTGGAAGTGCCTGTTGTACATATGGGGGTCAATGCTGAAGTGTTTGCTCAAAGAAATTCACTTGGGTTAAAAAAAGAAGATTGGTCTGAGTCATGCAGACTTGGGTCCAAATCCCCGCTCTTTCACTCAGTGGCTGTGTGATTCAGGTAAGTTAACTCTCTCTGAATATTTCTTCCTGTCTCTGTAGGTGCTGTGTGAAGATGTTAGCCAGTGTAGGTGAAATGCATGGCACACTGTAAGTGCTCTGTCAAGGGTAGCTACAAATAATAATGATGCTAAAAATCCATGGACTCTTCCTGTGACAATTTACCTGGATTTTTTGTACATCAAAGAGAACATGGTTTTGTCCTTCTGCCCTTTGCTTCAGTTAACTCTTTGCTCTAGTTAGAACATTCTCCATCCTGTCCTGGTCTCAGGCTGCTGGGAGGGGCCTGATGTGGAGGACTGCCTGGGCTAGAAAGGTTAAGTATACACTGTTCTCACATCACTGCATCCCACAGCTAAATATGAATGACCTTTGGATGATCAGTTGTTTTCCCGGTTGGTAGAACTATTAAAAGAATATGAGATACACAGGTCATGTGACTTCTTCAAGGGAAGAGCACCCAGATTTCTCGCCCTGTGATAACTCACATACATTGTTACGTAGACGGCTCTCTACCTTCCGTTGCATTGCATGCTGCTGCTACACGGACCTACGTCATGCTTCTTCATCTCAGTGCACGGCTTCACTATCCACCCAGTTTTGTAAGCTGGATATCCAGGAGCTATTCTTGATGTCTCTCTCTGCCTCTTGCCCCATCACCAACTTTTGTCAGTTTTATCAAATCTGTGCCATGTGTCATCACCTGGATTACAACCCCTCTTGTCCATTTATCCTAATTTCTTCTGGATTTCTACAGTAAACTTCTAGCTGGCATATGTTCATTCACTGTCCCTTCACAGGTGTCTGCTCTACTCTGAAGGTAGAGTGGGGGTCTCCTTACAGGCTCTGTCTGATTGCCTGTAGGTTGAAAATAACACTCCTGACTCTACTTACAAAGTCCTGCCTGGTCTGACTTCATTTCTCAACTGCTGTGTTAGTGGCCTCCGTTCCGTTCCTTGGATTTGCTACCATCCTTCCCACCTCTAGACACCTGCCTTTGCCCTTCCCTTTCTCATTTCATCTCGATAGAACTACTGATTTTTGACTACCTCAGCTCAACTGTTACTTCCTAGGAATCCTTTGACTGCCCCAGTTAGGCAAAGTAATAATAATGAAAGAGCAAATCCTTATATAGCAGTTATCAAGTACCAGACCTCTCTATATTAACTAACTCATTTAATCTTCCTAACAACCCTATGTGTTAAACACTACTGTTACCCCTCTCTTACAGGTAAGTAAACAGAAACATAAGGAAGGAAGTACTTTGATTTGCCCAAGGTCCTGCCTGATAAGTGGTAGTGTTAGAAAGCAAACCCAGGCCAGCTGGCTACAGCTGGGTCACTGCCTTCCCCATGGTTACATGTGCTCACAGTATAATCTTCTCTATGGCACCAACTATAGGTGCCTGTTTGTGTTTATTTGATGTTCATATCCCTGAAGAGTCTGTAAGCTCTGTAAGCATGAAAACATGATTGTTTTGCTCTCCCTTGTAACCGGAGCAGCTTAATATAGTTTTTGGTTGGTACGCAGTAGAAGTTTAATAAATACTAGGATGAGCAAATACAGATGAACGGAGGCTATGAACGTTGACTGTTAGGTGCTTTCACATTTATGCTAGACATGTTTTACATAATCTGATTCTCATGACAACCCAGGCAATTTTATCTTCATTTTTTACCTGAGGAAATGAAGGTCTATAGAGGTCTGGGGACCTGCCTGAAGCCAGGGCTGAGGAGCGGGGAGTACCCAGTGGGTGTAAATGTACATTGACTTCAGAGCTCAAGGTCTTTACATGCCCCTGTGTGGTCTCTTGTTCTTTCAACCTGCCTTTCCTTATGCTTCTCTTAACATTTTTTGTTCGTGTCTTCTAAGTTCTCAAACAAGGTCCTCTATTCTTCAGAGTATCAGAGGCTTCAGTAACAATTGAAATCCTAGCCAACCCCTCTCAAAAGTAAGGTGGGAGATTGCTATTTAGTACCAATATTACTTTACTTAAATGCTCAATTTGACCACATCATGATTGTAGACATTTTCAGTACAGTCCAGGAAATTCTTTTCTTTCTTTCTTTCTTTCTTTCTTTCTTTCTTTCTTTCTTTCTTTCTTTCTTCTTTTCTTTTTTGGATTTTGTCACAGTGTTATCTGAAGTCAGGACTTTTCTATTTTTATATGCAGGTGTTGGAGTCCTGACCTTTTGTGAGTTAGTCTTTATGCTGGGCACGGAGTGGAGGGAATATGCTTTGCTATGCTGGGGATACACGGAATAGCCCTGGTGTCAAGAAGCTCACTTCTTGTGGAAAGAGATTGACATATAAGCAAAATACTATAAAGCATTGTGTTGTAGAGGTGAGTGCAAGACTGAAATGTGGGAGGGGGGGGACTGCAGGAAACCTTCAGACAGACATCTTGCTTGACAGACGTTTGTGTGGGTTCTGAGCCTCCTGCTTAGGGCTAAGACCCTGTCCTTGTGAAATTACAATATAGAAGGAAAGAAGGGCATTAAGCATATAAATGCATCAATGCACATAGAGATAATGCCTATGAAGAAGAGCAGGGTATGATGAAAGAGAGTAACAGGGTCATGATTCGGTTTGTGGAGGCAGGAAAGGGCTCCCAGAGGGAGTGGCCCTGGGGCTGAGAGGGAGGTAGGGTCTGCCAGGGTGCCAGCATTCTCGAAACAGACCTGGTGTGCACGTGAAGGTGGGAAGGGCTTGGGGTTCAAGGAACTGCAGACTTGTCAGTGTGGCTGGACACAGGGAACAAGTGGGAACGCATGGGGGTCAGATCAGGCAGGGCCTTGCAGGTCATGGTCAGGAGAAAGATTTCACTCACGTGTAATGGGAGGAGAACAACTGAAGTTTTTTTTTTTTAATTAAAGTATAGCTGACATACAATGTTATAGTAGTTTCAGGTGTACAATGTAGTGATTCAACAATTCTGTACATTACTCAGTGCTCCCTTGATAGTTGGTCACCATCTGTCACCATACAACAGAAAGCCAGCGCCATGATGGGATTTATGTGTGGGAATTTTGGAGAGTGGGTTGGAGAGAGGCAAATAGGGAAATGGAGTGAGCAGTGAGGGGGATTCTGTTAGTAGTTGTGTGAGACATTGGTGGTGGCTGGAGTGTGGTTTCTCAAAGGGCAGACATGGCTGGACCAGAAGGACAATGATGGGAACAGAATGTCCGAAATCAGGAGGCAGGAGGAAGCAGACCATGCCAGGGAAACTGGCTCTGTAAGAGGCAGAGGGAGGAACAGGGGAGGAGAGCTGGGTGGTGAGCTGGAAAGGAAGGGAGGGAACATTGCTGTGCCCACAGTCTAAGCCAAGAAGATAGAATTTTTCCCTGATGGGTGGAACTATTAAGCATTCAGAACAGGTTCTAACAGATCAGCTTTGCATGGCAGAAGGAGCCCTCCTGGGACACTATCAGGAGCCTCAGGGGGTACAGAAGGTGGAGTCTTGTGCTTACCAAAATAGTCCAGGGGCATGAAGAAATGGCATTGCCCAAAGAGTTGCCAGCAATGATCACTGCCATTTATCAGATGCTTGTGATGGCTACCACTGTACCCAGTACCTGTCATCTGTCATTTCTTTTTTTTAAATTCTTTTTAATATTTATTTATTCTTGAGAGAGAGAGAGAGAGAGAGAGAGAGAGAGAGAGAGAGAGAGCGCACAAGCAGGGGAGGGGCAGAGAGAGAGGGAGACACAGAATCTGAAGCAGGCTCCAGGCTCAGAGCTGTCAACACAGAGCCCAATGCGGGGCTGGAACCCCTGGACTGCAAGGTCATGACCTGAACTGAAGTCGGATGCTTAACTGACTGAGCCACCCAGGCGCCCCTGCCATCTGTCATTTCTAATCTTTGTTACAGGACACTCTCCTGCCCCCAAGGGGGATTGCAACTGGGAAGAGCACGGGGTGGGGGGGGCAGGAAGCTTTTACCAGCCACACCATTCTTGCAGCCCTGAAGCCTGTCAGCACTCTGCAGGGTAGTGTTCCTTTACTACCAGGACATCAGAGTTCTTTAATGAAGTAGATTTTCTAAAGGTGATAGAGCTGAACACATTGCAGAAGTGGGATTTGAACCCTAGTTTCTCTGATTCCAAAGAACATGTTCTTCCATTTACCTCAAATAGTTTCTCATATCTCCAGTAAAATCTAACGATGCAATGCAGTTATTTATATGAATATTTTCCCTGTCCTCCTTGAATGTGAGTTTACCAAGGACAAGGACTGTGTATTATTTATTGCTACACCCCCAGTGCCAAGCACAGTGGCTGTCACAGAGTAGATATATGTTTGTTGACTAAAAGACCCTATAGAGTGGATGGAGGTTTATTATTTACTAAGAATCTGAAGTCCTTTTCACTGCAGGACTTTTATTCAAAAGGGACAGCATACGGAATATAGTCAGTGGTAGTGTTGTATGGTGACAGATGGTAGCTGCAGTTGTGAGCACAGCATAAAGTACAGAGAAGTCGAATCACTGTGTTGTACACCTAAAACTAATGTGGCATTGTGTGTCAGCCATACTGAAAAAAAAATCTGAGGTCTTTCATTCTTTGCCCAGTTGAATGTCCCAACTCTTCCCATCTTTGTAATCAACCCCAGTGGCTGCAGGGAATACAACCCGAGGAACAAAACCCATGCTCCGTGCCGAGCCTCCTCCAGACGTCCTGCTTACACTTAGGCCCCACTTCCCCGAGCCCATGTACCCTCACTTTGACATCTTTCACTCTGAAAGCGTTTGCAGGGCTGAGGATTGGAGAACCAGAACACAGGTTTACTGAAAGGCTATGGATCACAGGCACCTAATGGGATCTGAGAATTATGCACACAAGCTGTAGAGAAGCAGGGCTGCTGGAAGAAGGGATGGTGGTTATGTAGACAATTAAAATGCATACCGCATAACACCAGCATTTCCCCACAGTGCTAGCGAACAGTAGGGTTTAATTATGCAGTAATAAAAAAACAGAGAAACAGCAGTAAATTATAATCTATTTCTGTGAATGATCTTAGTCCAATAGCTAAAATCTACAAATTATATAAAAGCAAATATTTCAAATTAAATCATGGAGTGTTTGTAAAGCACTGCTTGTCCATAAGGCATCGACATTTTTTTTATTGCTACCTTGCTGTTTATGGTTAGGTAGCCTGGTCACTAAGTTGGGGATGGAGTGGGGGACCCATTGGCTGGGGCCAAAATGGAATTGGCACATGTGGGAGGGACTGGGAGTGAGAAACTCTAAGTCCTGGGATAATGAAAAGGAGCGTGAGTGATTTGCAGGGCTATAGAGGGTTTTCCTTGGTTCCTCACAGCTTCTGGTATCAGGCAAAGGAGGGGAGCTCTGTACTCTTGACCAGGTGGAGAGAAGAGGGTATCAGCCATGCCTGAGGCAGGGGACTGCAGTTTTTTTTTTTTTTTTTTTAAACTCAGACCACAACCCATAGGTGTTGAGGGATCCAGGCTGCCAGGAAGCATTCTATTTCCCTGTGCTCTCAGCGTTTCTGAACCCTGCGTGGCAAATCCAGGTTTTATGGAGCCTGAAGCTTAAAGAATTTTGGGAACCTCCGCCCCAAAGAAATGAGCTTGAAAATATTTTATTTTTGCAAATTTTATAAAAATATATGGCATGTGAACACCTTGCTAGGACTTGTTAAGTTAGTTTCACACAAATCCACCTTCATCAATCATCAACCCTCGGGGTCTACACACTTGTAAGATGTGTACTGACTGTAAGATTTTTATGAACCACGTGCAGCCAGCAAATGCCGTGGTAGGAAGGTAAAGCGGCATCTCTAGCCTGTCACTCACTAAGTTATACACATTTGGTCGAGATTTACATAAATCAGCTGTCATTGATTGAGTGTTTACTTCATGCCGGGCACTGTTAGCACTGCTGGTGCTTTGTTGCTGGATGGTCTAGCACAGACTGGCATAATCTTTCATTCTGTCCATTTCCAGAATAATGCTAACCTGAGCCAGCCACTTTGTTTTTCTTAAAACTAATTAATTTTTAAAAATCAAGTGTAATTAACATAGGGTTATATTCATTTCAGGAGTACAACATACTGATTCAACAATTCTATACATTACTCAGTGCCTATCATGATAAGTGTACTCTTAATCCCCTTCATCTATTTCCCCCATCCCCCACCCACTTACCCCCTGGCAACTACCAGTTTGTTCTCTGTATTTAAGAGTCTGTTTTTGCTTGTCCTTTTGGCTTTGTTTTGTTTCTTAAATTCCACATATAAGTGAAATCATATGGTATTTGTCTTCCTCTGACTTATTATGCTTAATGTTATACCTTCTAGATCTCTCCATGTTTTTGCAAATGGCAAGATCTCATTCTTTTTTATGGCCAAATAATATTCTATATTTATTCCATCTATATCTATATATATATCTATATCTATATCTATATCTATATCTATGTCTATATTTATCTATCTATACACACACACACACACACACACACATACACATACACACACACACACACACACACACACACACACACACACCGCATCTTCTTTATCTATTCATCTATTGATGGATGCTTGGGTTGCTTCCATATCTTGGCTATTGTAAATAATGCTGCAATAAACACAGGGGAGCATATACCTTTTCGAATCAGTATTTTCAATTTCTTTGGGTAAATATCCAGTAATGGAATTACTGGGTTATACGGTAATTCTATTTTCAATTTAGTGCAGACTGTCCATACTGTATTCCACAGTGGTGGCACCAGCTTGCATTCCCACCAACAGTGCATGTTCCTTTTTCTCAACATCCTCACCAATACTTGTTGTTTCTTATATTTCTGATTTTAACCGTTCTGACAAGGGTGAGGTGATATCTCATTGTAGTTTTGATTTGCATTTCCTTGATGGCGAGTGATATTGAGCATCCTTTCATGGGTCTGTTGGCCATCTGTGCATCTTCTTTGGAAAAATGTCTGTTCAGGTCCTCTGCCTATTTTTCTTTTAAGATTTTTTAAAAACAGATTTTATTTTTAAGTAATCTGCATACCCAACATTGGGCTTGACTCATAACCCCAAGATTAAGAGTCGCACACACCACCAGTTGAGATAGCCAGGCACCCCTTTAGGTAATATTTTTAAAAGACTTCAAATAATATATGTTTGGGCCCCTTGGCTTGCTTCATCATCTTTCCTCACAAGTGCCTCTGTCCATTTTTAATTGGATTATTTTTTGTGTGTTGAGTTATATGAGTTCTTTATATATTTTGGATACCAACCTCTCACTGGCTATGTCATTTGCAAATATCCTCTTCCATTTGGTAGGTTTGACTTTTTGTTTTGTTGATGGTTTCCTTTGCTGTGTGAAAGCTTTTTATTTTGTTACAGTCCCAATAGTTTAATTTTGCTTTTGTTTTCCTTGCCTGAGGAGACGTAGCTAGAAAAATGTTTCTACAATAGATGTCAAAGGGATTCCTGCCTATGTTTCCTTCTAGGAATTTTATGGTTTCAGGTCTCACATTTATGTCTTTAACCCATTTTGAGTTTATTTTTATGTATGTTGTAAGAAAGTGGTCTGATTTCTTTCTTTTGCATGTAGCTGTCTAGTTTTTCTAATACAATTTATTAAAAAAAATTTTAATGTTTATTTTTGATAGAACACAAGGGGGGAGAAGAAAAAAAAGGGAGACACAGAATCCGAAGCAGGCTCCAGGCTCTGAGCTGTCAGCACAGAGCCTGATGCGGGGCTTGAACCCACAGACCATGAGATCACTACCTGGCTGAAGTCAGTCGCCCAACTGACTGAGCCACCCAGGTGCCTCTCTAATACCATTTATTGAAGAAACTGTCTTTTCTCCCAATGAATATTATTGCTTTCTTTGTTGTAGATTAATTGTAGGTTTATTTCTGGGCTCTCTATTCTGCTCTATTGATTTATGTGTCTATTTTTATGCCAGTACCATACTGTTTTGATTACTACAGCTTTGAGGTATACCTTGAAATCTAGGATAATAATAGCTCCCATTTTGTTCAGTCTTTTTCAAGATTGTTTTTAGCCAGCCACTTTGAATGACAGAGAGTAGAGTGGGGAGAACACTTTCTCAAGGGGCTATGCATTTGCTGTTGCCACCTTTGCCATTAGCTGGGGGATGATTTTTTTCTTTATGAGATCTTGGTATCCTGTGACAGTGACCATGGTAGCCCCAGAAGGTTCCTGGCTTTCTTGGATTTCCTGGTGCAAGGGTCCCCTCGCTCATCAACAACCAGTATCAGTGACTACAACCACCCAGGATTACATAGATCCTACACTCTAACTAGGACAGTTCATAATTATCTGAGGCCCTTGATAAAAATGTAGATTTCTGGAGCTTTTCTGACTTTCTATCCCAGACTTCCTAAAACAGATTTGGAGACAGGACCTGTGAATTTGTAGTTTTAATAAGTACTTTAGGTGTTTCTTGAAATCAAGTAATTTTGGGTATCATTGAATCAAGGGACAGGTGAAACACATTCTAAGGTAACAAGAGGGTGTGCATTTTCACTAGGTTAACTAATTGACTAGCTTGGAAAAGACAGAGGAGCATAATATTCCTGATGAGTGATAGAAATAAATTAACAATCAGTAACATAATTGTGCATGTATTGCATGCCAGTAACTGCACTAAACATCATATGAATATTTCATTTAAAGCTCCCCACAGTCTTTAAGGCAGAACCATTTTTACTTCTCTTTTACACCTAGGAACACAGGTTCAGAGATGTTAAGCACTTGCCAAAGTCGCATAGCTATAAAGGATGGAGTCCAGATTTGAACCCTGGTGGCATGATGACAGAGCTTATATTCTTTCTGCTATGTTACACAGACTGAAACATTGCCCAGTCCTGGAGAAGCTATAATGCCCAACATGGGGGTTCAGGGAGAGCCTAGACTTCTCCCTTGCAATGGAAGCCACCGCCTAAAGAAGGCCCTGTTGGTGCACCTCAACACCCAGCACACTAAAGCTGCCATCGTGGTTGAAGGCAGTGGTGTGGAGGCTCATGAGCATGTGGCTGTCCCTCAGGTGTGGGACACTGTGGGCTCCCTGGGCAGTTAGCTGCAATGATGCCCTTGGCCACATAAGAGAGGACAGAAGCCTTGGCTGAGAGAGGCACCGGGGGCAGTGAGGAGTTGGTAGTGTGTGCTGACCCACCTGGCAGGAAGAGTGGTTAATGGTGTAGTATGATGTCTAAGAGTGTGGGATTAAGAGTCAGCCTTGGGCTGACCCGTATGACTGACTCGACCCCTTGTTCACTGTGTGTCTGTGTTCCTTCTCTGTTGATGCTGTAGCAGATTCCTATGAATAGCAGTTTAGAATAACACCCATTTATTATCCGTGTTGTGTGGGTCAGAAGTTTATGTAAAGTGTGGCTTAGAAGCATCCTCCACTCAGGGACTCACAAGACTAAAATCCAGATGTTGGCTGCATTCTTATCAATAGGCTCTGGGGAAGATTCCACTTCTGAGCTCATTTAGGATGTTGGCTGAATTCAGTTCAATTCAGTTGCCATTGTAAGCCTAAGGTTCTTATTTACTAAACATGTGGCTCCTTTAATTTTCAAATAAAAAAGGGCCTATCAAATCTTTCTCATTCTTTGAATCATTGACTACCTCTGCCACTAGCCAGAGAAAGATTCTGCTTTTTAAAGGCTCATTTGATTAGCTTAGACTCATTGTGGATACTCCAGGATAATCTTCCTAGTTTAAGGTCAACTGATTAGTAACCTTAAGTACATGTGTCATGTAATGATGTAACAATACAGATAGCATATTCACAGGAGTAAGACCAGGGAGCAAAGATCATGGGGCCAAAAGTCTACCTACCACAGTGACCTTGGGCAAGAGCTCTTGGACTTAGTGGCCTAAAAACACCAGTTTTATAGATATGTGATATTTGCAGAAACCAATATTTTTTTTTTATGGAGGGAATTACATATTACTCTGAAATTCTGTGTTCCATTCAAAGGCAGCATATATTTTCCCAATGATGACTTTAAAGCTAAGAATAAGCTAAAATAACTTCTTTTGGAAAATATGCTAAAATAGTATCCAGAAGCAGCATGCATCATTTATCAACCACATCCTCCACCCACCCTCCCACCTCCTCACTCACCATGCTGATTTGAAAGTTTTCTAAAACCCTTTTAATTAAATTCTGGAGTGTAAAGCTAATGGACATGATGAAGCCAATGATAATGCCAGATTATACTTCAGTGGTGGTCCCCCCCCCCAGAAAAAGCATACTTACAAGCAATGCCATTTAATGAGTCTTTGAACCAAAGTCTAATTTGCAGAAAATGAGTACCTTGAGAAATAACATGGATACCTTATAATTTTTTAGTCAAAAACTGTCAAACAGAAGTTCTCACATATGGCAATTTTTTTCATAGTAATTCACTCAAAAGTATTTCTCTTCCACTGTGCCCTTTGCAAAAGCTCACTGAGAGTCACCCTCTCTTGTAAGCTATTGAAAATGAAGGTGGTCTTTCATTCTATGTACTCTCCAAAGAACATTTTGGCATTGAAGAATGATAATAAAGATGGAAAAATGAGAAACTAAATGTAGTTCCAGTTTCTAAGAAATAAATGCACCATATTTTAAGGTTGGCAACTGTCATATGCCTGCCACTTCTTGGTAGTTCAAAGAGAACAAGCAAGAACCTTACTTTTTCTGAGTATAAAACAATGGGAAAAACCTACTTTTAATTAGCTCAGACAGATATAAACAATGAAAGCAATGCAGACTATATGTTTTATTTGTGTTGTTTTTCCAGTTGCACAGAGAGAAATGACCTTGACATCAGTATAATGGATGAGACTTTTAATCAGTTTTTATATGGACAATTGACTGATTTGAAAATTTTGCTAAGCGAGATAATCCGTAGTTTGCTGCCTGGGACCCCATGTGCTCGACAGTTTTGTGCTGTAGTGTAGATAGTGAGTAACACGCCTGTGCTCTGGTGTCACTTCTGCACAGGGGTCCTACTTACACTGCTTTATTTTTATGAGAATTGAAGTTATTCATATTCCTATGTGTGCATTTTAGAAAAATTAGAAAATACAGATAAGCAAAAGAGAGGAAAAAAATTCCACCTCACAGATGGCCTCTTTTCCTCATGATGTGTGTATATATATATACACACACACACACATATGTATGAGATATATATATATATATATATATATATATATATATATATATTTCCAGATTAAAAAAAAATGCACATGTAGATAAATTAAGCAATGTACTATGTCCTATGTATATTTTCCTCACTTAGTAGCTGGTGTCTCTTGTGGCCATGTTTACTATGGTCACTGATCATAATCACAGTTCCAAAAAACCTTTGTGCTTCTCGCTTTCCATTGTGATCCTTTGAGTCTGATGCTCCAGCCATCCTTGTGCTCATTTAGCATTTCAGTGTTTTCCACAAGGTAGAGGCTAAAAGGGAGCTAAACTCTAATGACTGGTTCACAACAGTATTTTTGGATTTCCCCATTCAGAGCTCTAGGGATTTGTCTCTTGCTACAATTTGATTCCATAGGGCCTTCAAAAGTCACTTCACTGGATTCCCCGAATCCCGAGAAGTTGCTAAGTATCACTGATGGAAAAATAGACTGGTATTTGAGTCACTTACCCAAAAGATCAGCCAAGACTAGAAGTGACACCCCTTAATTCCAAGTCCCTGGCGTGTCCTGTTATTTCACTCCATCTGTGTGCCGCAAGAAAGGGAACATTGCACAAGTGTTTGCATGTTTAATGTGACCGAGGAATCCTAGTGTGAAGCGAACAAAACCCCATGATTACATCTTAAGCATTTCCCCCAGAAAATGTTTGCTTCTTTGAATAGTGTCCAAGCATATTTTGAAAACAGATTAAAAAAAAAAGATACAACTTGAACATAAAAATATCTTCAGCAAATTTCTTTAAATATTTTTAAAGAGAATGAATATGAGTCATAAACAAAAAGCAATTTCACACAAGAAACACAGTAGTACTTAACCTGTTAAATGGGAGGAGTGTTGTCCTTCAAAGGGGTTGCTATGAAAGAATTTGGTTTTGTTGCTATGAGGCTGTTGTTTTCTCAACTAATTTTGAAATTCATCATAGCTTCAGGATCAGTTTATAAGGTACACTGGGAAAACACCTCCATTACCTCACAGTCTCACTACCCTGGTATTTGAGCAAACCCAATTGTGTTATCCAACTTTAACACCTATTTCAGTTGGCTCCAAGATATGTTTATATCTTGAAAACTAAATGAATTAAGAACAACTCTTGCGTGATGCTGATTTGCTACCCCAGAGGCTTTTCGAAGCAACATGTACCAAACCCTGAAGACAATTCTGAAAGAGAGGCTGTAGAATGTTCTGAGCAAGGACAGCATTGCTTGTGAGAGTAGTGAAGATACATTCTGAGCTGACTGCTTTGAAGGAGATAAAAAATCATTTGAGTGTTGAATTCTGGCATGTTGCTCAAATGAAGAGTTTCTATTATCTTGTATGTTGATCCAGGATATAAGATTCCTCTGTTATTTATAATAGCTGTCATCCTTTTTGCCTGCCAAATCAACAGTGAGAATTTCTTTGCCACTAGAAAATATATATGAGGAGCTACTCTTCTGGAAAGATCATAAAGTTTGAATAATTGAATGGCAGGGTTTTATTGGAGCAGTATAATTTCTGCTGTGTTTAGTTAAAGAATCTGCTTTTTCTTTGTAAACATTAAAAGTTTGTAAATGAGGGACACGTAGGGAGCCAAAAGCCAATCCATCTTTAATCCTTCCAGTCACTATTAATAGACTTGCAATTGCAGAAGAGAAAAGAAGGCATATAGGGATGGAATGGAGAGAGGCAACTGTGCAGAGTGGAGAAATAGAGATGTATCCAGTTTTCTTCTTTTTCCATCCCACCCCACAGAACGAATCTGAATATGCCTTTGAATGTAATACCTTTTCTTCTTTGGTTGGGACAAAGCACAGGCCAAAGGCTGATGTTAGGAGTCTTTGTTGGCAGTAGTAAATTTGGGCACTTGACATTCTTATTAAAAGATAGGCAGGTAGAAGGATATGTGAGTGGGGGCAGTCCTTATGTGATGCGCTAATCACTTACAAAGTAAGGAAGCTGGAGAATTCCTGGGCAACTTGCACTGTCTATATTGATTAGTAAAAGTAGGAGGGTAAATAATGCTAAAGAATACAAAAAAGACATCTGATTTTTTTTTTTTAAGAAAAGAGCTTATTCATGAGTATAGTATTTGGTCTTACCACAATACATAGTAATTATTTATTTGGAAAAGATGAACCTGCTTTATTCATATCATTTGCTAAAAAATGACCTTGCTAAAATAGTGGGAGGCTAAAGATGAACAAACAATTAAATAACAGATGAAAACACTGGATGTTTTACTGAAATGCAGTCTTCCACCACCATCCTAAAGAAAAATAGACTTGATTTTATGAGTAATCTGTTTATTTCATGCTTTTTCTTACCAATCTTATTTGTTTACAATGCAACTTACTTTTGTACTTGGATAGAATACAACTTTCAAAATGAGGTATTATACATATATATGTATGCATATGAAATATATAATATATGTAATATAAAATTATTTCTCTAACAAAGGTCTTCTCCCACTTCCCAAAATGGGCCTATGTTGAGTGGCAAATACTTTAAATACAGTGGTTCCCTTTATCCACAGTTTCACTTTCTGTAATTGGACATGGTCTGGAAACAGATGATCCTCCTTCTGATGCATTAGAAGGACCATTATTCCAGTGTATGATTACAATTGTTCTATTTTATTATGAATTATTGTTGTTAGTCTCTTACTGTGCCTACTTTTAAAATTAAAATTTATCATATGTATGTATAAGAAAAATAATAGTATATATAGTGTTTGGTACTCTCTGTGGTTTCAGTCATCTGCTAGGAGTCTTGGAACATATCCCCTGTAGCTAAGTGGGGACTACTGTAGATGATTTTGCATGGGACGTTACCTACCATTGACCAAAGGGTATCATACTTTAGAGGAATATTGAAAACAACAGAACTTCCTTTGCATGTAAGATTAGATCCTCATTTTTATTTCTGATGGTGTTTGTAATGAAAAGCAAAGATAGTCATTTAATTGGCCCCTCTGTAAAGCACATCACCTGTGTTCTAGGTCTCGAAGTGCTCTTAATTAGGTAGGCAACCTCATGAAAGAGAAATGGAAATATTCAATAATTGTGCATGTGACCCAATGAAGGTATTACTAGGTGAGCCAAGGAAGATGTATTTCTGCATAAAAAAGAGCAGTCAGTTCCTTTGTATGACATTATTTTCTTAAAAGAATGGAAAAACTTAGAGTACGAAGAGTACATAGAAATTCAGATTGAAAGAATTCAAAGAATACCTGAACTACTTGGCTTTGCTGTTCTCCAAGCATGAGCCTTTAAGTTGGATGAGTGAATGCTGGGAATGAGTGAGTGAGAGATTTCAAATCAAGACTGAGTTTGAGAACTAAGAGTCAGGACAAGAGAATTAGGAAAGAATCTGAACTCCTGCATATAACAAGACACCCAAATGGAAACTTCTAGAAGCAAAGTGGATGAAACTGGTATAGACTGGTATCCCTAATACTACAAACACAGACACATGCTAGATAACAACAGCAACAACAACAATGTAATAATAAATGCTGAGCTTAAAAAAATGAAATAAGTAAGTGCAAAATAAAGAGGGAACTCAAAGCTAGAGCCATGGAAGAGCAGGAAATATGGAGTTAGGCTGCAGAAAATTTGAGGGGGGCTCTTGCATAAAACATGGAAGACTGGATGGCTGCCTCATCCCTGGAGGGAAACTGGGGAAAACTAAGGAAGAAGCAAGGAAGTTTTCTGGGTGCTGGGGACTGTAAGTGAGGTAACAGTCAGTTATAAGAAATCAAATTGCAGAATTTAACTCATTTTACTATTTAGTATTGGGATTGCAGTTTTATTAAATTTTTAATAAATTATTAAATTATTAATAAAACTGGTTCTGATACTTTTGAAGTCCTCAGAGAAGCAAATGTTAAACCACTCTGTATGGATAATCCCATAAATCAGAGCCTTGAGACATCTTAGAAAATACTATCTTCACTGAAAATGAGCTCATAATGAAAATTATAAATTACGTGAGAAAATTATGCATCATGAGAGAAAATTAACTGATGCAAGATATAGGAGAATTAGTACTCCATTAAGTAGAGGAATAGAATGATCTGAAAGATTTTAGACAGGAAGTGTATTTAAAGAGCTTATAAAGCTTAATGAAGGAATAGAAACCATAATAAATGAACTGATGCTATAGAAATAGAACGTGTAGATTTGAAAAGTCAAGTGGAACTTCTGAACATAAAAAGTATTTTTTAAAATTATAAACTTAATACATGCCTTAAATGGCATGTTAAGTACAACAAAGAGATAATTAATGAAGCAGAAGATGGATCTGAGGAAGTCACCTAATGTGCTGACTCAACAGTAGATAGGAAGTATGGAAGAATGGTTAAGAAATATGAGAATGAGATGGACCAACATAAACCTAATAGTGAAAATAAGAAGATAGGGTTTTTTTGGGGCAACTGGGTAGCTCAGTCAGTTAAGCGTCTGACTCTTGATCTCAGCTCAGGTCTTGATCTCAGAGTTGTGAATTTAAGCCCTCTGTCAGGCTCCATGCTGGGCGTGAAGCCTACAAAAATAAATTAAAAAAAAATAGGGCTTTTTAATAACTGAAGCTATAATACCTGACTTTTTTCTCTTTTTCTTCCTTCTTTTCTTTTTCTTTTTCTTTTCTTTTCCTTTTCTTTTCTTTTCCTCTTTTTCTTTCTTTCTTTCTTTCTTTTCTTTCTTTCTTTCTTTCTTTCTTTCTTTCTTTCTTTCTTTCTTTCTTTCTTTCTTTCCAGAACTGAAGAAATATATCAATCCCACATTGAAGACGTACTGGGGTTCTAAAGAACATGAAATATATTTGCATATAGACCTCCTATGGTGAACAGTGCCAAATCATTTAAGGCATAGACAAAACTGTAAAAGCAACCAGAAAGCAAAGGCTAATTGCCTGCTGATGGATATCTCATCAGCAGTACACTGCATAGGAAAATGGAACAATAGTTTGAAAGTTTTGAGAGAAAATCTGTTAGCACAGAGCCCACTTCAGATCCTCTGTTTCCTCCTCTCTCTTCCCCTCCCCAGCTCGTGCGCTCTCTCTCTCTCTCTCAAAAATAAATAAACACTAAAAAAATTTTAGAAAATTTGTTTACTTAGAATTCTATACCAAGTTAAACTATAATTCAAGAGTGAAGGCAAAATACAGACATCTTCAGTTGGACAAAAACAAAACATTTAAAGATTTTTGCTCTAAGATCCACAAAAGAATGTACTTCATTAGGGAGGAAATTGAGCTATGAAAGAAGTTAGAATAAAAACATTGGAGAGCTAAGATACTGCTGAGCATATTTGTAAATTTGAATAAGCACTGACTGTAAAAATAAAATTGATTTGAGTGACAGTCAACATGGAAGCAAAACATTCCACAGCAATATTGTGGACAAGATTCCTCCTCTCCAAAGAAGATTGGAGTCTATATTATTTAGGAGGATGACATAACTATTAATTTCAGACTATGTTAAGTCATACATGCATGTTCAAAATATAAAGGTAATAACTAAAAAAAGTAGAAAGAAATCAAGTCAACAAAGCAGTAGCAGGAGAAAAGGGAATTAAGAAATTCTGTCAGACAATGATAGGAAAGAAAGAAGAAAAAAATCAAAACAAAGGGATCATATGGTTACCTGGATGAATTTTTCTAGACTTTCAAAGAGTTGATAATCCTAGCTTATTCAAATTACAATATAGCTAGGAAAAGAAGAAAAGCTACTTACCACATTTCTTGGATCTGGTAAAACTTTCATTTTAAGATTGGGAAATAATTATGCAATAAAGCAAGTAATGGCTGTTTTACTTATGATCGATAGTGCACAAATCCTAATAAAATACTTTTTACCTGAATCTAACAATGAATTAGAATTAATATGTGATTAGTAGAATTTTTTTTTAATTTTTTTTTAACATTTATTTATTTTTGAGACAGAGAGAGACAGAGCATGAACGGGGAGGGTCAGAGAGAGAGGGAGACACAGAATCTGAAACAGGCTCTAGGCTCTGAGCGGTCAGCACAGAGCCCGACGCGGGGCTCAAACTCGCATACCACGAGATCGTGACCTGAGCCGAAGTCGGACGCTTAACCGACTGAGCCACCCAGGCGCCCCTGTGATTAGTAGAATTTATCTGAGGAGTATAAGATGGTCCAAGCTCAGAAAATCCATTAATGCAACTTTATCCTCTTATGTACTGATAGAATAAAATCATATGATTGTCTCAATAGACGAACAATAGCATTTTTGAAAAAGTTCAGCTTCTATTTGTAATTAAAACTTTCAGGTAACCTGGAATAGAAAGAAATTTCTTTTTTTAACTTTATTTATTTTGAGAGAGAGAGAGAGAGAGAGAGAGAGAGAGAGTAAGAGTGGGGGGGGGTGGGCAGAGAGAGAGGGAGAGAGAGAGAGAATCCCAAGCAGGCTCCACATTGGAAGCATGGAGCCAGTCGTCGGGCTTGAACTACATATAATGCCAACTTACAAATATCAGCAGTATTCTTATATTACAGCAGTGGTAAGTATAAAATAAAATATAAGAGAAAAGACACTATTTGCCATAGCAACTAAGTTGATCAAGTACCTAACAGCTTATAAACATATGCACAAGACTTTTATAGAGAAAACGTTCAGGTTATATTAAAAGACATAAAAGGAGACCTTAATAAATGAAGAGAGATAGCATGTTGAAGGAGAGTTGAACCTAATGTAGCAAAGATGTCAAATTTCCTAAAAGTATTCTATACGTGGTCCCAGTCAGGATTCCAGTGAAGTTTTCATTTGTTTTGTAGATGTGGGAAAATTATTCTAGTACACCACATGAAAAAGATAAAGCTGAATCCTTGCATACTGGATGGCTTAAAGAACTCAGTGGAAAAGGTAGAACTATAAAACTAATAGATGAAAATGTAAGGGAATATTTCTGTTAGTTTAGGGTTAAAAAGACCTTTTAGGAAAGCTCCTGAAAGCAAAAACTGTAAAATAGATTGATGGATTGTTCTACCAAGGACAGTATAGATAAAGTTATACATACAGCTGAAAGACAGGAAAAAAATTATTTGTAATGTCTAAATTGACAAGATGTTAATATCTGGAGTGTATAAAAAATCCAAATCAATGAGAAAAATAGGCAACATACATGAATAGGCGACTCACAGAAGAATTCTGAATGACTGTAAATATACAAAGAGAGAATGCTCAAAGTCACTAGAAATTAGAGAATTATGAGAAGACAATAATATATTATTTTACACTGATCAAATTGTAAACACTACACAGGTGGCTAACATACAGTGTTAACAAGCATGTGGAGAGACAGAAGCTCTCATGCAAGTTCAACGTTTCCAGCCATTCTGGAAAATAATTCACAGTCAGTTCTTAGTGAAATTACACAAAAAGATTTTGTATTACCCAGTAATGCCAGCCTCAGAGAAATTCTTACTCTAGTTTACAAGAGGACACAGATAAAAATGAAATGCTCTTTGTGTGTTGTTTGTGGAAGTGGAAAGTGAAGGACCCGGGGTCCCCAATCTTGAACGCCTAAAATGTAATAGTTGCATATTATGAAATAATAGAGTATTTAGAACAAACAAACTAGATGTACATACAGCCACATAGATAAATCTTAAAAACAATATTGAGTCAAACAAGCAAGAAACAGAATGAGAGTTATTATATTTATGTAAGTTGAAAAAACACCTACTCAAAACATAAGTACACATTTTATAATCACATTAGGCAGATTAATGATGTATTCCCATCACATGAGACGGTGATATATGAAGGAGGGAAATGAGGAAAAAACAAAAAACAAAAATGAAGTGTGTACTACTAGTGATAATTTGCTATAAAATGAAAAATGTAATTAACTCAATTCTTTGCACTTGAGATCCAACTCAAATTGTGGTGTAGGCAAAATCAGACGAAATAAATAAATTCAAGAATATCAATAATCATAATAAATGTAAATAGATTCAATCTGCTAAAAGACAAAATCTCAGATTGAAGGGAAAACTTTTTTTCCTCATTTTAAGAGACACAGCTCACACCTGACAGAAAGTAAAGAGATGGAAAAGCACATATCAGGCAAACAGGAATTGAGAGAAACCTGGTATAACATTATTAACATATTAATATCAGACTAAATAGATTCTAACTCCTAGAACAATATTAGGAATGAAAGCAAGAATTATGGATAAAAGAGAGTGTTTACCAGGCGGCTATCCCAATATAGTGGCATAGCAAATACACTGAATTATTAGGTACAGTGCCCTTCATAACACATATATTTTATATAAATATATAAACTGAAAACTGGCAGAAATACAACTGAAAATTGATAAAGTTCACGTAGTGGGTGATTTAATAGACTTCTGAAATCTATAAGTAGAAAAACATTTATATTGTCTCTAAGCACAGATGAAATATTCATAGATACTAACCACATACCTAGTCAAAAGTGAAGTCAGTATTCCAAAGAATGCCTATTATAGAGATCATATTCTACAACTTTAATATAATAATAATAATATTAGGTACCGATAACAAAAAAGATATCAAAATTATAATTTAAAAATCCTCAAAAGCAACAAATCTATATGTAAACTGAAAAAATAATATTCCTACACCTAAAATGGTGATCCCATGGAAGGCCTTTTCTGTTTTTGAATAATGGATAAGTTTGAGGATGGTAAGGAGGGCAAAAAAAAAATAATGAAATCCATGTGAGAATAAACAAATCTTTATGTTATTTGGCCCTCAGAGCAATTCTGAGGTAGAAGTTTCTTTTCCCATTTTTCCAGGTGAAGAAACTGAGGGTCAGGAACTTGCACAGAGTCCTACAACTTACAAGTTATGGAAGGCGAATTCACATCTATTTCCTTTCCTACTGGAATAGACATATGCATGTTGAAAAGGAAATGACCTCTAAAGAGAAAAGATAGAATGGCTGATCTATACCAGAAATCCAAGGAAAAGAGGTGTTGTTGGTTTAGTCATTCCTTGGGCACTTCTTCTGGGAGGCAACAGGTAGAGGAGGCCACATGTGACCTCTCTAAAGAGTTGATGTTAGATAATCAAGCTTTCCCAGAAGAGAGACTAGCTCTCTGTCTCGTTCCTAAACACATTTTATAAACTATAAGTCATGTAACAAATGTTAGGTATTATCATTAATTTTATATGTTTCCCAGAAGTCATTGTGCTTCCTGGAAACTTTATGGAAAAAATTAATATTATTTGACCAATAAATTTTCAGGTAACGTAATGTGTGCCAAAAGAGTGACACAAGAACTTTATTAGGAGATTTGCAGTATGTCCCTGGACTAGAAAATAAAATGAGGTGGTGCATGTGAAACTTGACAGTGAGATAACAGTACTGTGTTGCATATTGTAAAAATTGTTCATTTAAAATTTGCCAAGATCTTATGTCTTATGTTCAGTGTTTTTGTCACATACCCAAAAATAACAGCAATAATTAAAGAGACTGGAGGGAAACTGTTTGGAGGGGCCGGATGTGTTTATGGAATGGATTGTGGTGATGTTTTCACAGGTATATGTGTTTTCTCCCAAACTCACCAAATTATATACATTAAATAGGTACAGCTTTTTGTATGTTAATCATACCTCAATAAAGTGGCTTAAGAACTAAAATTCCAAACAGAATTATGTGGTTTCTGTCAGACCCGCTGTGTACTACCAAGCCGAGGTACTTCAATTTTTTCAGTTTAGGATATCACCTGCAGTGAGGGTGGTGTGGGAATGAGGCCTGAAAGAAAGCAGAAACAAATATAAGATTACAAATTCTCAGGGTCTCTATAATTATCATTATTAATATTTCCACTGTTAAGAAAAATTATCCAAAACTTGGAAATAAGACAAAAGGATGACGGCATGTCCTTTCAGTGTCATACTGGAGCATTGTCTAAGAAGCCTACCCAAGGATGATTTAGTTCTCTAGGGGAGCACAACCCAGAACTTCTTGTGGTGATGAATCTGTGGTGTGCGTATAGTAGCCAGCAGTCACCTATGGCTACTGAACACTTGAAATGTGACAAATGAAACTGAGAGGCTGAATTTTAATTTTATTTTTAAATTTTATTTAATTTCAATTAATTTCAATTTAAATTTATATAGCCACATATGTGTAATAGCTCCTGCAAAGGGGAACCTACCTTTGTTTGCCATACTGTTTACTACTGATTAGGGCTCAGACTCTGTTAAGTTACCTGTTTATTTGTAGAAAACTGGCTATATAAAAAAGAGTTATTTGTTAGAGATGCTAATGATTTCTGTCTGGTAGAAAATATAACCCCAGAGTTATAGTTTTAATGCCTTGTAGGATATTAACCAGTGTCTAACATAGCACTCATATTCCACCTGGGCTCATCCGGCTGACCTTTTTATTAATCAATTAAGTAAATCTTTGATGCATGTGAAATCTATATTTGTAGAGAGTCATGGATTTTTACAAGTTTTGAAATTTATATTTTTACCCCATCAGGAGCTGTAGCTGAGATAAACAGGTATCCTTCTCTTTTCCTTTGGAAGCAGATGGATTTTCTTCTACCTCACTTTTTCACTGGGTGTAGTTCTTTTAAACTTAATGCTTCCCTTTCATGTTTATTTGTAGAAAATTGGCTATATAAAAAAGAACTGCTTGATAGAGATGCAAATGATTTCTGTCTGGTAGAAAAGACACCCCCAAAATTACAATTTGGACCCAAGTTCCAATGGACTTTCAATGGGCCCAAGGTTTAAGCTCCTGTTCTCCCACACAACCATTAGTCTCCAGAGCGCTAGTTTTGTGTTATTAACATTTATTCCCAGGGCAGCTCTGGCTTCAGAGTTTGCTTACTATTGGTTTCAGCACATTGTTATTTTCCATGGGATTTGGGGATTTCTCTTTCTTTCCTGTTAGCCCAGCAATGCATTAAATGTATGTTTGCATTATTTTTTTCCAATATGTGGATGTACTGTGGCAAGTAGGCTTTTCAGAACTTCTAGTCTGATAAGTGTATATCCTTAAAGCATTCTCTACACTGCAGTAAGAGTGAAATTTCCAAAAGTGAATCTGACCGTATCTCAGTTTACTGTTCAAAATGCATCAGTGGTTTCACAAATTGTAAAGGTAAAACTTACCTCCTTAAAATGGTCTGCCAGGTCCTATATGATTTAGAAAATGCGTCTATCCTCATCTTGCGCTTCACTCTCCTCACTTGAGCCTAAGACTCCTTTCCATCTGTGAAGGTCATATTTTTTTCAGTCTCAAGACTTTCACATATGCTGTTCTCTCTCCCTGATCATTTTCCTTGAATCCTTTTTATCTAGTTTACTTTTCACTGCAACGTTAGCTCCGTGAAGGGAAGGAGCATGTTTGTATGTTCATTGCTCTCTGCCCATGATCTTATATTGTAAGCATTCCACAAATATTTGTTGAGTGACTGCAATCATTCAGTGAGTGAATGCCCAGTGAGTGATTTCCTTATGTTCTTTTTTAGACTTGCTACTCCTCCTGCATTCCTTATATTTTGAATAGGACCATGGATTTAGTCCTTCAGGCCAGAAATTGGGAATCTCCTAGTCTCTTCTTTCTCCTTCACTTCCATTGTTTATTAATCATCTTCTAAATATCTAAAGAAATTGTTCTTTATTTTCAGTCTTGTTACTGTTGCACTGCCTGAGTTCATTATTTCTTACTTGGATTATCATATTTCCTAATCGATTTCTATGCTGTAGCTTGACCTCTGCAAGAAAATCTGTTTCTTTCCTTCTTAAAGTTCTTAGATGACTCCCCATTAATGCCTTAATTTGACATATACATTTTTTTGTGATTCTTCCTCATCTCCCATCCCTCCCCTATTCCTCATGCATCTCAAGCTTGAGCTAAATTGAACAAACATTCATAGAGCACCTACTATGTGCCAGGCTTTGTACCAGGTACTGTAATGTTCATTACCTTAATTAATCCTCAGAAACTACTCTGAATTTGCAGTTTCCTAGTGAAGATACAGGGATGTAGACAGGAGAAGTGGCTTGGCTTCTAGGTCACATGGCTAATCTATGGCACAGCCAGGACTAGAAGTCAGGTCTTCTGAACCCCAGAGCCTATGTTCTTTCCACTAGTGTGTTGTCAGGGAAGAAGTTGGAGAACATCTTGGGGAAGAATATAAAATCTGTCATTGGATCACCAAGGTAAATGAAAAAATGATGTCATGGCGCATGTAAAAATTAGATGTCAATAAGGGATGTATTTTTAGAGATCCTGAGGAAGTTTTTTTTTTTTTTTATCATTTTCTGGTTTTTTGTTTTTTTGTTTCTTTTGGTTTGCTCCTCACCTGTTCCTTTCTCATTTTCTGTAAACAAAATCAAATAACAGTCCTTAGAAACAAACTCAGATTTACTCCAGTCCTGGACAGAACTAGAGAGCAGATTTCATATTAATAGTTTTGATTTGTCTTCTGGCAGGATTTGGAATTCAATTTTTCTTGACTTGCAGTCTCGTGGTCTACTTATTACTGTTTGGCCCCTATGTTGTTTTCCTCCTATCAATCAGACCTAGAATGAGCTCTTGGGACCTACATGTTCTCCCGGTTCTCTACCTTGGGAACTGCCAGATCTCAACCTAACTACTGGTTCTTAGACCTAAGAACCTGATATGCTGAGCTAATTCATCTACTTACACTCATCCTTGTTTTACCTCTAAATAACTTTTAAATTCTTTATTTCTTCTCCAGCCTCCAAATAAGTCTCCCCCCCCCCCCCCCCCCCCCCCCCCCCGCCTCACTCACCAGTTTGACTGTTACAGATCTATCCTGCAAACCATTTCTGGAGTAATCTTTTTACAGCACAGGTAGATTTGTGCCATTCCTCTGCTTAAAACCTTTCAGCGGCTCCTGGTCAGCACAGGGTAAAGATCAATTAGCTTAGCATAACTGATACCTGCACCTGCCTAGCTTCCTCTCACAATCCAGCAACGCTGAATGATTGTGGTGTCCTGGAATACTGAGTTTTTGGTTTTTTTTTCTCGTGATGTATCTTACCTGAAAGCTTTACTAATTCCTCATTTTGACCTCTGCTTCAATGTTGCTTCCTGAGGGAACTCATCCCTAACCACACTATCTAAAATATCCCTTTCTTTCCTTTATCCTCTCCCTTTACCTTATATGTTCTTGATGCTTCCCAGCATCTGCCATTACAGTGTGCATTTATTTATTTATTGTTTATTTCCACCAGTAGAATATGTGTTTTGTCTGCCTTGCTCACTGCTATATCCACCCCCACCCCCTCAAATAGAATAGGGCCTGGGATGCAGAGCGTGTTTAATAAATACTTAAACAGAATGAATAAATGAATGACTGGAGTCTGTCCCCTCTGTCTGACATTCCTTTCTCCTTCTGGGCTCACTCTTCTCTAACCAGTAATATGTAGCTAAATGCTACCTTTTCCAGAAAGCTTTCCTAGTTACAGGGTGTCCTCAACAGAATCCATATAAGATGTTCCTCTTTAGTACCTCCATGATACTTTCAACATGTGTAGGAATGATAAGTATATAAATTATTAAGTGCTTACAATATGTCAGGCATATGCCAAGTACTTTTTATATGCTATTTCATATACTTTCCATAATAGATATCATCAACCCCAGATTATAGACAAGAGAACTGAGACTTAAGAGGGCTTTACCTTGCTTGTAGTGACACAGAGAGTAAGCAGTTAAACTGAGATTGGAACCCCGGAAATTATGACTCTAAAGTCCTTGTTCTTAATAGAGATTGAGTATAAGGATACAAGGAAACATGTCATAGTGTCCACAGTTAACACTGGGATATGTCATGGGCTTCAGAGAGAAGGAGACAAATTGGTAAACATTACTGAGAAAAATAATCCGAGTTCAAGGAACCACTTGTATACTTCAGAGAGATTACAAGATTGCGTG
The DNA here is from genome assembly GCF_018350195.1 of Panthera tigris. Lineage (NCBI taxonomy): Eukaryota > Metazoa > Chordata > Mammalia > Carnivora > Felidae > Panthera > Panthera tigris. The sequence continues at coordinate 105,421,677 of NC_056662.1, forward strand.
ATCATCTGTATGCATGCCTATTGGCAGTTTTCTTTGAAAACACCTCAAAGATAAATGGGCTTCTAATTCCCTGGTATCCAATCCAATCCAGTCCAATCCAGTCCAATCCAGTACATCTAGGGAAGCTGGCTATTTTATAATAAAGCATGGTATGGAAACCATCCAAACAATAATCAGGTGGGGAATTGAGGCTACATCCATTGGAAGGTGGATGTGTGCATGGATAATAATTAAAGTTTTATGGACTCATCCTTCAGTCACTCTTGTAAAGGCATTCTCAAGAGTTCAGTGCTAGTTACATTAAAGACTACACTTAGCTTGAGTTCGTTCTTCCACTCCTCAATCCTGCTCATCCAATAGAAAAATAAATATAATAAACTCCTAATCCTCAAATTGTAGCTTAGAAATACCAGAGGTGCGGTAGAGTTAAGCAGTTTCTAGATGTGATGGGATGGGTGTCAAAGACATTTCTATACTGAATCATTAGAGCTCTAGGCAGAGGAAAAGAAATGGCAGGACAATGATGCCTTTACCAAATAGTCGAAAGGAAACAAACCACAACATAACATGCAAAAGAGAGCTGAAGAGAGTCTGAAATTAAGCATAATATAAGGAAAAGAATATGCTATATAAGTGTGCTTCATACTCTGGAAAAATCTAAAGGATATGAATTTGATAAAATAGGAGCCCCAAGGTATTATGGTGAAACAATAGAATTAGAAAGAAGGAGGGATTGTAGTGCCGACACAATTCCATTACAGGTAACAAATAAACCCCAGATAGGAAGTGACAGAATAGACAAAGCTTAAAATCAAATCACTAGCATGAAGGAGAAGCTTGGGGTGCAGTGGCATTGAAGATTTAAAAAAAAGAAAAGAAACTAAAGCAATTAGAGAGAAAGTGCTCTATATTGTGGACAAAGGATTCCTCCCAGGAGATTATGCCCCCTAAGATAAAGAAACCATCAAATGGAAGAGAAAAGATGCCCTGAAAAATAATTCAAGAGGATTCTCCTGAAATAAGAAAAGAACTGGGGCACCTGGGTGGCTCAGTCAGTAGAGCATCCGACTCTTAATTTTGGCTCAAGTCATGATCCCAGGGTCATGGGATGGAGCCCCACACTGGGCTCTGCACTGAGCGTGGACCCTGCTTGGGATTCTCTCTCTCTCTCGTTTTCCCTCTCTCCCTCTGCCCCTCTCCCCTACTCGTGCCCTCTCTCTCTTAAAAAAAAAAGAACTGAATGAGCATGTTGAAAAGACATTGTATACCAGGGAAAAATGTATATAGCTATCTAGATCAAGCCATATTCTTCTTAAGTTATGAATGATGTCAAAGATTAAAAAGAAGTACTTCTGGGAGAGTAGTAATGCACGTACAAGAGGTCAATACTGGGAATGGCTTCATACTTCTTCCCAGCATTCAGTGCCTAGAGGCAGCATCTACAGAGTTCTGAAGGAATGTGCCACCTCCAAGTAATATAGTTGGCCATGTTTTCATCCATTTATAAAGGCAGTAAGTAAAAAATTTTAAAGATGAAAGAACGTATAGAATATGTTGCCCATGATTCCTTAAGAAAGCACTACTTGACAAAAAACCAAAAACAAAACACAACGACCTAGCCAACAAAGGGTGAGTCAACATTGTACTCAGAGATGAGGAATATGAGGTAAAGGTACATGTAGGATCACTAAATCCAAAGAAGTACTGAAGTAAGACTAAATAACTAGAGGATTATGGTGGTGCAATAGAATGGAAATGTTTCACATCTTAGTGAAGAAAAATAGTAAGGGACCCAGAAAAAGTGGAGGTAGGAGAGGAAAAGGGAGAAATTTTGACTACTTATTGTTCATAGCAGGCAGTCAGTTGATATGATCTAAAGCTGAACCATGAGGTTAAGAACAAGGAAAATATAATGGTTCTAATCTTTTGATGTACTTCATAATGTTTTTTTCTTACCTAAAGGAATATAACATTTTGGGGGATGAATAGTCATTTATCTGGAGTTCTGCAATTTCCTTTAGTTTTATTTCAGATTATTTTACTTATATTAAATTCCTGTGAAATAACATTTAATATATCAAATTAAATATTATTTGTATGGTTGTCCTACTGTCATAAAATTATTTCTGTTCTTTTCTGCTTGTTTACCTATGAAATAGTTTGGTTTAGAGCAAAGCTTTTCTTTTTTAAAAAATCTTTATTTAACTTTGGGAGAGAGAGAGAGGGCGGGGGCAGAGAGAGAGGGAGAGAGAGAATCCCAAGTAGGCTCCACACTCAACACAGAGCCTGATGCTGGGCTCGATCTCACGAATCATGAGATCATGACCTGGGCCGAAATCAAGAGTCGGATGCTTAACCAACTGAGCCACCCAGGTGCCCCTGGAGCAAGGATTTTCAACCTCATTGTGTCTATGAATAACCTGGGGATCTTAGTGGAATGCAGGCCTGGGATGAGGCATGACATTCTGCATTTCTAGTAAGGGCCCAGGTGTTGCTGCTGCTGCTGGTGTTGGTGCTGGTGCTTGGACCTTACTATGAGCAGCAAGAGTGTGTAGGCCATGAACTGACTCAGATCCCAGACTGCCTAGGTTGGATTTCTGGTGCCACAACTTACTAGCTGTTTGACTTTGAGCAAGTCCAATGCCTGAATTTCCCAATCTGTAAAACAGGAATAATAACAGTGTCCCCATGTCAAATATTTAGAACAATGCCTGACAACAGATGTCAAGTATTATAAAAATTGGCTATTATTACAGACCATATTAACCCTGGACCAGAAACCTAACTTCTCCGAACTTCAGTTTCCCCATTCGTAAAAATAATTACCTCACAGAGCTGTTGCGACAACTAGAAATAACTTAAGAGGACTGCATAGTATCTGGCGTGGCATAGATAATTAAGAAATGATAATTACCAATGTTTGTAGTTAATTATATAAATTGTAATGTAATAATACTTATAATTTCATACAATAACCCATATAGTCTTAGGTCTACCAATCCATTTATTCATTCACTCATGTTTTATTCATTCACTCTACAACTAATGTTTGAGTTTTTCCTGTGTATTAGGCAGCGCTATTCAAGCACTGGTATTGTAAACAAGATAGTCCCAGTGGACCTTTCCTTCTAGTGGGAGAGAGGAAACAGAAATAACACACAAAGCAGTTAGAAAACTAAAGCAAGATAAAAGAAAATGATGCGGGGGGTGGAGGAAGGGTTGTTGGAGACAGGGTGGTCGGGGGAGGCCTCTTTGAGAAGGGACAGTCGAGCAGAAACCCAACTGAGGTGAGGGAGCAGAAACCCAACTGAGGTGAGGCAACTGAGGTGCCTCAGTTATTATGGGGACCTGCATGCCTCAGTCGGTTGAGTGTCCAACTTCAGCTCAAGTCATGATCTCACGGTACATGGGTTTGAGCCCAGCATCGATCTCTGTGCTGATGGCTCAGAGCCTGGAGCCTGCTTTGAATTCTGAGTCTTCCTCTCTCTCTGCCCTTCCCCCGCTCTCTCTCTCTCTCTCTCTCTCTCTCTCTCTCAAAAATAAATAAACATTAAAAAACATTTTTTTAAAAAAAATAAATGAAGGATGGATCAGAATTTCCAGAGTATACAGTAAGGACAAGTACTGTTTTATGGAACTGTACAAACACACATGCTGGGTTATGATTTAAAAAGGGTTATTATGGGTACCGGTGTAAAAAGTTCCAAATACCCTGGGCTAAATTATGTAGACCCTTGTGGGTTGTGATAAGGAGTGTGGGTTTTATTCAGAATGTGAAGAAGCCGCGGAAGGAATCTGAGTACAAGAGAGACATAATGTGATCACTGTTTTCAAGTGCTTTGACTGTGTGGGAAGCTGACTGAGGGGAGCAAGACTGAAAGAAAGTAGTGGTGATATCTTGCCAGTTTACCTGTTACCTATGGCACTGTGGTGGGCAGAACAATGCTTCCCTTACCCACAAAGATGTCCAGGTCCTAATTCCTGGAATCTGTGAACATGTTAGGTACTGTGGCAAATGGAACTTTGCAGATGTGATCACAAATAAATAATAAATAAATAAATAAATAAATAAATAAATAAATAAAAATTTGATGAGATGTGAGGTTGAGATGGGGAGAGTATTGTGGATTATCTGGGTGCACACACTGTAATCACAGGAGTCCTTACACTTGGAAGAGGGAGACAGGAGAGGGGGTCAAAGTGATGGCATGTGGGAAGCATTTGACCTGCCATTGCTGGCTTTGAAGGTGGAGGAAGGGGCATGAGTCAATGCATATGGGCAGCCTCTAAAAGCTGGAAAAGGCAATGAAGTGGATCCTACAGCTTATAGAAAGAAACGTGACACCTCGATTTTAGCCTGGTGAGATCTGTGTCAGACTCGTGGCCTGCAGAACCATAAGGTTATAAATGTGTCTTTTTTTTTTTTTAACAAACTTTTATTTATATTTCTTGAAGTTATTTATTTTTTTAATTAAAAGTTTTATTTGAGAGAGAGAGAGAGTGTGTGTGTGTGTGTGAGTCAGAGAGAGGGGCAGAGGGGGAGAGAGAGAATCCCAAGCAGACTCCATGCTCAGTATGGAGCCACACGCCGGGGCTCGAGCTCACGACCCTGGGATCACGACCTGAGCCGAAATCAAGAGTTGGATGCTCAACTGACTGAGCCACCCAGGTGCCCCTGAATGTGTCTTTTTTTAAGCCACTGCCTTTGTGCTAATTTGTTATGGCAGCAATAGAAAACTGAGACAAGTTTGTAATCTCTTAAACCTGGCTTCATTCCTCCCTCCTCCCAGACCTCTTCAGAGTGTTGACATGACATGTGGGTTTAAGTGCCCTCAGCAGTCCTTACTGTCCCAAGGCTTCCCCATGGAGGCCTCTGCTCCTTCCTGCTGGCTGCTGTGTGTCTGGTTCCCGTTCTGGATGTCCAGTACCCTCCTTGACTGATTCCTGTACGAGTGACTAGCAGTTCAGGCCCATTCAATCTGAGATCTTCCGTTGCCAAAAAGGGATGTAGAATTAAGTTGTGGAAATTTGAGGAAGAGAATGAGGTGGGGGAGAAGTTCCTTTCACTTTTTAGTTTTCATTTAAAAATGCTAAAGCAGATGAATCATCTCATAGTTGCTGGTATTAAATGATGGAAAGTTGGTTAATTCATTCTGGGTTTATCACAACAAAGGACATTGGTTTCATTTGTCCAACCTGAAATATGGAGCCAGGCAAATAGCTTTTAATTCTGGAAATGTGTGGGCAGTGCTATGTGGATGTAAGCTTCTTTGTGTTGTGTCTCTGTTGAGTAGATCTGTGTTTCTCAAGTACACTGCTGCCATATGGTCTTCAAATAGAAATGAAACATCATCATTTTTATTATGAAGGACATCATTGGGTTGATCTAATGAATAATATCAAGGATAAATTATTAATGTCATTTATTCAGTAATAATAATGTCATGTACTGACGAAACGCTATAATTTTGACAGTGTTCTAATGTTAAAAATATTTTTAAATTCTTACATGTATCTCAAACTCTTGCAGATGACAAGGGACTCTGAGAGGTCACTAGGTCTGCCCAAAGCGAGGGCCAGAAACTAGAACCCAAGGTATCTGCTTCTTAATTAGCACCTTCACCATTACCCCTGATATCTTTAAAAGCTCCATTTTTGTGTGATGGCTTTTGGGAAAACGACTTCCATGAGCTTAGTAGCACTGATACATTAGAGCTCCCAGTTGTTAAACGTTTCCAAGCATTCCTTTATCTCTTGATAAACAATGGCTAATGGATACAATTTAACCACTTCTTTGTGGTTAGTGTGTATTATTATGAATGTTAATTATTGTATTGTGAGGTTCATAGGAAATTTTAGCCGTTGATGCTTTTGCAACGTGATTCTACACTACCAGGCTTTTAAAGTTTATTTTATTGTCCTTTCTCTTTGTTTTTGCCTCCTCAGTATACACTGGCTTTTAATACTTCCTTGTTTCCTCCATATAGAAAGTTGCTTGGGGGGACACACCTCACCTGTAGAGCAAAGTGCTTGGTCTTTAAACAGCCTCCTCTCTTGAATTTGATATTTGATATATTCTGCATGGTTTGCGTTGTCAGAAATCTGACTGCTAAACACATTGGATATTACTATGGAAATATAAGTAATGCACTCTTTAAAAAAAGTCTGTGAAGCTTATTTTAAAAATATTGCTTCCAGTTTTATCTCTTATCAATCTGATGACAAGTGTTGAATAACACGCAAATATATATGACAAATGTGGCAACTTGGAATTTGTTCTCTTATGAGATTTTCTTCTGCAGAGCAGCAACCAAGTAGCACGGTTTAAATAGCAGATTGCAACAAGGAATAAGAACGTCAGCTTAATAAAAAATTGTTTTAATTTGTTATTTTTGTAAATTCTTATTCCAGGCTTAATAATCTTTTTTTTTTTAAGTTTATTTATTTATTTGGAGAGGAAGAGAGAGCGAGAGGGAGAGATAAAGCTTGCCTGTGTGGGGGAGGGGCAGAGAGAGAGAGAGGGAGAGAGAGAATCCCACACAGGCTCCGTGCTCAGCATGTGGATCCCGATGGGGGGCTTGGTCCCAGGACTGTGAGATCATGACCTGAGCTGAAACCAAGAGTTGGACGATTAACTGACTGAGCCACCCAGGTGCCTCAAGTCTTACTAATCTCTAATTATGGTTTGCTCTGTCATTATAAAAAAGTACTAATTTGTTATTTGGCGAGCAGATCAATAGTGTTTATATGTTAATCTTAGAACAAGCTGTTAGGCACCTTACGAGTTCTCATTAAAAAATTGAAGCAATAGTATGGGGTGGGGGGATGGGGGGAAGGTTTCTTAACTTTGTATGATATAGCTCATTAGGTACATAAAGTACTCATACCATCTGGGGGAATTTTAATTGAAAATATGAAAAAAAAATTTTTTTTTAACGTTTATTTATTTTTGAGACAGAGAGAGACAGAGCATGAACGGGGGAGGGTCAGAAAGAGAGGGAGACACAGAATCCGAAACAGGCTCCAGGCTCTGAGCTGTCAGCACAGAGCCCGACGCGGGGCTCGAACTCACAGACCGTGAGATCGTGACCTGAGCTGAAGTTGGCCGCTTAACCGACTGAGCCACCCAGGCGCCCCGAAAACATTTTTTAAAAGGACAATCGAAGCCATGTAAATGTGTGGAGGAAAGCAAAGTCCTATCACTCAGCAAGATGTAGTGTCATAACTTAAACACGGTCCCTGGCAGAGCATTTCTGGGGACTTGGCCTGTGGTGGAACTGAGCGCGTAGAGGTGCGCGAGCCTGGCGAGGTGGCATAGCAGATCCTGTAGGTCTTGATGCCATCCCGAGCCTCACTCCTTACTTCTGCGTTAGGTTGCCTGAAGTTCTTTCTGTCCCCTGCCGGTCTGCTGCCAGACCGGTGCTGAATAAAATGCTGGCGTGAAAACTGGCACATGAACCTGGAAGAAGAAGCTGACGCCTGCCTCGTTTTAGGCACATCTAAGTAGGCGTCATCATGTTCAATGTATTTGTTAACTGATCTATTATCTTTTTAGAGGAGTGGAGGAGAGCAAGCTCTAAGATTAACACAGCCTGGCTCTTCCGCTAACTAGCTTTTTTGCCTTGAGCAAGTCACTGAACGATGCTGGGCCTCAGTTTTCTTATCTAAATAAGGGGGCTAATGATAGGAACAACCTCGTAATCTTGTCACGAAGGCTAGGTGAGGTAATATATGGATAAAACACTTGGATCAGTGCCTGGTGCTGTAATAAGTATCGACAATTCAAAGTACTAGACTGTCAACTCTCTGAGATCATTGACTGTATGTTTCAAATTGCTGTATCCACAGTATCTAGCATGACACACAGTAGAGTGTAGATTGGATGTTCATATCACCTACTTCTGCATAGCAGGTTTTCTAGAAATCAAATGTGAATGGATACCAGAATTTCATATTTTTAGATCATTCTGTGATGTAACAAGTATCTGTTAATAAAAGGTCAGGTTGAAAACATCAGGTTAAAAATATAACCTATAAAAGAGCATTTAGATCAAAATGCTTACAGCAGGGGCGCCTGGCTGGCTCAGTCGGTAGAACATGTGACTCTTGATCTCTGGGTCATGAGTTTAAGCCCGACATTGGATGTAGAGATTACTTAATTAAATAAAACTTAAAAAAAGCTTTAAAATGATTACATCAAAAGCTTTGTTTTATTTAGAGGAAAAATATATGTAGATATGTATGTATAGGCACAATTCTTATGACAGAACAGTGATCTTACAATTTTCATCTATTTTTGGCTATTCAGTGATTATTGATTACTGAGGACTGAAACTTTGATCAGGTGTTTGTTTAACGTTGTCTTCTCAGTGGGTGCTGCCCTGACCAACATTCTTATTCCCACCCAAATCTGACAGTCCCAGTCTCCGTCACCCTATTCTAGGTGCAGAGCACCTAATTACATTACATTCTCTGTGGTTTATTTATGTTTGTTATTATCATCTATTGTCATCAGCTAGAATGTAAACTACATTCTACAGAATGTACTATCTACAGAAGAATACTTGGTTTAATAGTATGTAGACATTCAACAAATATTTTTTGCATAAGTGAATGAACTGATCCCATATGTGTAATTCTTTAAATTTCTCTTTCTTTCTCCCTTATTCTTAACTTTGGCACAGGAGTTTCTGTGTGCCCTCGTGTGAGTTCTGTTACCTCTTCTAGTTATCACTTCAGGTTCCTCATATCAATTCAGCTTGATGTTCCATGTTCCTTGATAAAAGTGAAATTAGATGGTACTAAGATTTGATCCCTAACATAGAAACACTGAAACAGCATTGGAACATGGAGTGTTTGAAATGAAGTATGATTGTCTAAAGCATTTTATGTCAACACAATATCACAACCTTCTCTTTGAGAAGTCACAGAACATATTTCTTTCTAATGTCGGTCTGTGTGTAAGACACTGTAAGCTGGACCATTTCAATCCATTTGCAAATGAGTATGTCTCTCAATATAGGACACATCTGACCTTCGTGGGCCTGAATAGTGACTGGAGAATTTAAAAATTAGGTTGAATTCCCTATTATCCTGTATGGTTTTTAAAATAAGTTTATTTACTTATTTTGAGAGAGAAAGAGAGAAAGAGAGAGATAGCAAATGAGCTGGGAGGGACAGAGCGTTGAGGGGGGTGGTGGTGTGGGGAACAAAGGATCCAAAGTGGATTCTGTGCTGACAGATGCGGGGCTCAAACTCATGAACTGTGATGTCATAACCTGAGCGGAAGTTGGACATTTAACTGACTGAACCATCCAGGTGCCCGATATCCTATACTGTCTAAATAGAAAATCCCACTGGTAAGATGGCTACATTTTTTGTTTAAATTTCTTCAAATTAAATATTTTGAAATGTTTTAAATAGGTAATCTCCTTCCTAAATGTCACTGGTGAATTTCAGATTCAAAGGACATACTAAAGAACTATACAAATTTGTACTGTCCTCATGCTGCACAAATACCATAATAACTTGGAGTCTGGTCTATGTTCACTTGACATGAGGAGAATTCTCATTCACCTGAAGGTACTATTTTCTTTTCTTTTTTTAAAATTGAGCTATAACTGACATATTAGTAATGATTTAGTATTTGTAAGAAGGTACTATTTTCTAAGAAAGCAGTTATAAGTTCTTATGAGTTTTCTTCTTAATTATTATTATGATTTACTTATTCTATGATTTTACTTCAATGCAATAAATACAAATCTATTATTTAACAGGATTGACAAGCTAATGTCCATCTCTGAGTTGATCTTCTGTTAATAATTTATTAATATTTTTATTTTATTTATTTATTTATTTATTTATTTATTTATTTAAAATATAATTTGTCAAATTGGCTAACATACAGTGTGTAAAGTGTGCTCTTGGTTTTTGGGGTAGATTCCCGGTGGTCCATCACTTACATACAACACCCAGTGTTCATCCCAACAAGTGCCCTCCTCAATGCCCATCACCCATTTTCCCCTTTCCTTCACTCCCATCCACCCTCAGTTTGTTCTCTGTATTGAAGAGTCTCTTATGGTTTGCCTCCCTCCCTCTCTGTTTGTAACTATTTTGTTCCCCTTCCCTTCTCCCATGGTCTTCTGTTAAGTTCCTCAAGATCCACGTATGAGTGAAAACATATGATATCTGTCCTTCTCTGACTGATTTATTTCACTCAGCATAATACCTTCCAGTTCCATCCACGTTGCTGCAAATGGCAGGATTTCATTCTTTCTCATTGCCAAGTAGTATTCCATTGTATATAAACCACATCTTCTTTCATTCATCCATTCATCAGTTGATGGACATTTAGCCTCTTTCCATAATTTGGCTATTGTTGAAAACACTGCTGTAAACATTGGGTACATGTGCCCCTATGCATCAGCACTCCTGTATCCCTTGGGTACATTCCTAGCAGCACTATTTCTGGGTCATAGGGTAGTTCTATTTTTAATTTTTTGAGGAACCTCCACACTATTTTCCAGAGTGGCTGCACCAGTTTGCAATCCTACCAACAGTGCAAGAGGGTTCCCGTTTCTCCACATCCTCGCCAGCATCTGTAGTTTCCTGAGTTGTTAATTTTAGCCACTCTGACTGGTGTGAGGTAGTATCTCAATGTGGTTTTGATTTGTATTTCCCTGATGATGAGTGATGGTGAGCATAATTTTCATAGGCTTGATTGGTGCAGATGGTTCAAAAATTAATCCAGTCTCTAGGGAAGAAATACTATTAACTTTGGTTGCACATGGCAGAATAAAACTCTTAATATTCACAAAAAGAAAAAGACATGATTAGAATGAATGCTTTCTTTCAAAAGTCATGAGTCACTATGGACAGGGCTAGGGCTGATTCTTATTTTAGGATGAAGTAACCTTGGGTCCCTCCCTTTTCTCTTAGCAGCACGCCTGTTGTTTCTGGTTTTCTAGAGCCTTGAAAGAATTCAGTCAGCTGAAATTTGGGGTGTGAAGCTTTGGGCCATTTACTTCAGGGTCAATGCTTTGTTATCGTGTGGCAATAGGACTGGAGAGTACAGGGAGAGATTCAGCCTGAGAGAATTGGAATAAGGGACAGAGAACTGACAACATGTCCCCAGCATCTGAGATCTTAGGGTTAATGAGCAATGCCATCAATTAAGCAGGGGAGAAACAGGGACCAGAGAAAGCACTTTTGCAAGAATATCTTGCTTCTCAAACATTAAAAAAAATACCTGGCAGAAGAAGCCAACAGGAGCTTATAATTCTTCATAGGAAAAAGGAATGTGGTCCCATGAGAGAAGGAGAGGGGCATGGAGAAAAGAACTAAACATTTTTTTCCTTTTGATTTTGGGCCCTATAACTTCTTGCCAGTGACCAACGCAATATCTTTCAGGGCCAGCCTAGGGATAGTGTGTGTGTGTGTGTGTGTGTGTGTGTGTGTGTGTGTGTGTAAGGAAAGCTGAGGAAAATAAATTCCCCTTTTCCCACCTATGATGCAATTGCCCCAACACACAGACTAGCATCTTTGCCAAGTGCTTCATATTCCCTTACCAAAAACAAAGCCCTTTAGTCCACAATGTATTCCATAAAATATTTAAAATGAAAGTAGGTCTGGGCAAGTTGACACAAGAGAGTGAAGGATCTTGACTCAGAGCATAAACATGCATAGGCTTTTTTAAGGGAAAAGGAGTAGAAAGGATTGTCCAGACATAAAGAGTTTGCCTAGGGTCTGCAGGTTAATCTACAGAGGATCCCCATTAACATTTCTGTTGCTCGGAACGAAAATTACAGTTAAGAATGTAAAAGCAATCTGATCTTGCCAATTCTGTCTCCCTGGTAGAACCAGAGACCGCCATTTTGCAAAAAAGACAATACTAGTTTTGCTAAGACATACTAACATGTTTGCTTCCAAAAAAAAAATCTTATAATGGAGAAGAAGATAAAATCTAGCAACATTAGCTTGTGTTTTATGAAATACATCCTTAGGCAACTGAAGTGGCCTTGTCAAGTCAATTTTCTCATGGAGAATGCAAAGCCTAGAACAGGCAAATCACTTGCCCTTGTGTTCCAGGAGAGGCTATGCTGAGAGCATTGGAAGCTGAAGTCAAGCTCTGCAGAAATCTCCTCGAGGCCAAGTTGGCTCCTCATGAATCTCTCTCTTCTGCTTCCCTTGGCCTCTTTGTAGTCCTTTTCTTATACGACTTAGCCCTCTGGCTGTACTGGTTGGTCTCTGCCACTGGATGCGTAGGTTTGACTATATGAAAATTGCACATTTAGAATTCTTTAGCTATTTAACCTCTGTCCAACATGACCTTGGGCAAACTTCTGTTTTCAGTAAATTGAAGACAAGATTAGTTCTTACAGTAAAACAATGACCGCGATCCCCCAATTCTCTTTCTAAATAAAATGACCGTATCTCTTTATTTTTTGACGTATAAAATGTTATTAATAAGCTATAAAAAGCCTTCTTTGTCATCACTCTTCAAAATATGTACTTCATCTATGAGGCGTTGTTTCACAGACTTGTTTTTCTTGGTACTGGGCTGGATTTTATCAGGTGTGTAGCCTTATCTCCTCACCTGCTAGTCCCCTTTCAGGTAAGGAATTCATTCCCTCTGATCATGACACTACTGGCTGCTTACTGAGTGTCACGCATTGTGGTAAGACCGTCGACACATACCATCTCATTTAATTCATCCCAGAATTGTACAGGGATGAGGACAACAGCACTTGGAGTTGTAAATTCATTTCTTAGCCAAATTGAAACAGGTAGTAGATGGTGGAATTAAGTCTTTAAATACTATATTGTAAGATTCAATTTTCAGTGGACCATTTGACTATATTGATTATTCTTACAATTTCCTAACTTCTGCTTATTATCATAATACCAGCCAGTTGAAAATTTAACTTTAAAATGTATTAAGAGGACTAGAGTGTGAGAAATGAAGTACATACTTCCATGAAATGTGTCTCTATTTGAATGAAAAATAAATACATGGATTTGTACCTCTTAATCCCTTTTATCTGGTAAGAGGTATACACTTCCAATTATAAAATAAACCACAGGGATGAAAAGTACAACACAAAATACAGTCAATAATATTATAATAATTTTGTATGGGGACAGATGGTAACTACACTTACCGTGGTGAGCATATCATAATGTATGTAATTGTTAAATCACTATGTTGTACAATTGAAACTAATATAATACATGCAACCTCTTTTTCGATTAAAATTTTTAAAAATGGAAAAAATAAACATTAAAAAAATTAGAAAAAAAATAGAGGACCCCATCACTCCAAAGAATGTGCTCTTCAGCCACTATACTTCTTGCTTCTACAACAATCCTGAAAGTTGTCATATAGGTTAGGCTTGACTCGTGACTTCATGGCAGTCTAGGGCAGCTCATTCTCTCTTTGAGTGTGAGAATTGTCTTCCACATCTTGCACTGATGCTGGTGGCCTTTAACCTCTGTCCACTGGCCCTAATTGTCTCTATGGGGACTTTCTCTTTTCCTTATCCATTGTCAATGTCCAGAGTGGCACAGAGGGATGAAGCTGGAAAAAATAACATCAACCTAGTGCTTAGCAACAGACACAAATCATCACTAACAATCTTCAAAGTGCTTTTTGACTGCAGCAAAATGTCAGTTTCAAAGTACACTGTGGGGCTTAATTTTATTTCTCTTGCTAAAAAGTTGGGGCCTTTTATACTCATTTTCATTTTTCAATAAGAAGTCACTGAATTTCCTGCCTAGATCTGGAAAGACCTAATAAGCTATGCATGTGTGCGTGTGTGTGTGTATTTATGTGCACAATTGAAGGTGTGGGAATAAGCCAAATTCCAATTTGAGAGTGGCTTCTTTCATATAACACACAGGGTCACATGTTGACCTCCCCAGTATCTTGTATTTTGCTTTTAGATTGTGTTTTTATCTTAATGGTGCAGCCTATTAACTTGAAGAGAATGCTTACAATGGATTCTACCTAGTATATTGTCTTTATTATATTTTACTAATTATTTTCCACATGGAGAATATTTTTTTCAACTACATTATGAAACTCAAGGTTTTAGGCCTTAGTCTCTTCTCTCATGCTAATTTTATTCTGTGTTCCTTTTAGCTTTCACTGTTGAGTAAACACATATAGAGTATAGTTCACCTTTGCATTCAGTTTCATGACTAGTTGAGAACTTTGATGACAGTGGATCATTTGCGATGATTTATGCCAACAGTGAAACACTCTTGAACCTGTTATTTACTATAAATTTTAATGTATCTACAAAACTGTTGTCTGCTTTTTCAAATAAGCCATCATGCTCAATATATAATTTCCCCAGGTGCCTTCTCTCTTAAAAGGCTGCCTGAAAAATACCTTTGTAATGAGCCAAATACAGCAGAAAAAATTTTTTTCACTTGAGATTAGAGACTGAATGATGTTCATTTACCAAAATAAAATATTTCATTTCTTTTACATTTAGTATGTAACATTCAAAGCTTAATGTCTTTTTGAGGTAAAATTTAAATACAGAGAAATGAACAGAACTTCAGTGTATGATTCATTCTGGTAAATGTATACACCAATGTGACCACCGTGAAAATCAAGGTGCTAAATATTTGTCACTCCAGAAAATTCCCTTGTTCTCATTTCCAGTTAATTCCTATACCCATAGGCAACCACTGCTCTGAATTCTTTTGAACTGCATGTAAATGGAATTATATAAAGCATACTCTATGTCTGGCTTCTCTTGCTGAATATAAAGTTTTAAGATTCACTTACATTTTTATGTGAGTCAGGAGCTAATTTAAAAAATTTGATTAGTATTTCATCATAAAAATATACCACCATTTGTTTATCTAGTCTCCTGTTGATGGACATTTGGATTGTTTCAGTTTTTGGTTATTATGTACAGAGCTGTTTGAACAAGTCTTTTTGTGGACATATGCACATCTTTTTTTGTGGACATAGTTTTTCATTTCTCTTAGGTAAATACATAGATGTGGAACTGCTATTGTAAAGTAGGTGAATACTTAGCTCTATAAGCAACTGCTAAACTTAACTTTAAAATAAACTGACAAACCTAATGCCTTTTTAGCAAATGTTTTATTTATTTTTGAGAGGGGTGAGGGGCACAGAGGATCTGAAGTGGGCTCTGTGCTGACAGCTAAGAGACTGATGTGGGGCTCAAACTCACAAACCACGAGATCATGACCTGAGCTGAAGTTGGATGCTTAACCCACTGAGCCACCCAAGCACTCCTTTAATGACTTTTTATTCTGTAATAACATGAGAACTGTGTAGCTGCATTGAACAGCCAGACTTTGATGTAGCATTTTTTCTTAATAGCTTCTGATATGAGTTTTAAAAATACATTTAATTTAATTGATGTATTATTCCAAATAGACTTAAATTTTAATTCAAATTCAGGGTAAAAAAAAAAACCCTATAAATATCTTTTGATGTGTCTGTGTAATATATTGCGTCCCTACAGCGCATACTTCTGGTTAAGACAAGTCTGAAGGATGTTGTTCTAGGTCCCATTATTCAACTATTCAGCGACATTTAACACAGATTTTTTTTGTGTACCCACTATGTGCCAGACCTTTGGGATATATCAATTAAAACAAATACACAACGATCTCTATGGTAGTGAAGCTCTTGGTACCCATATTTCTTTGGCTTATCTTTGGGGTCTCAGAGGCAGTGCTCATATATGCTAATGTCTTCCTGCATCTATCTGCCAGAGGATATTCTCTAGCCACCGAAGCAAGCTTGGATGTGGGTAATCCAGACATGCTGTAGAGTTAGAGCCCAGGAGTGATTTTCAACCAGCGAAGTATGGAATGATTCTGAAGCACACCTACCCAGTCTTTCTGAGGGTCCCCTGTAGGGTGGCACTTGTCCCTCCAGCGGTATCCTGCTTAGTATCGTACACTGTATTGGCTTCCTTCTTTTTCCTTTTTCATTATCAGTTATCACAGTGCTTTCTGGCATTGCCTTTCAAATGAACTACTCGCAGCCACATCTTTATTTCAGGGTCTGCTTGAAACAAACTAAGGTTACAGTCTGGTGGGGAAGATATTAATAATAGATAAAAAGGGAAATAATGCAGTAATTTCAAGATGGTAAGTGCTATGGAGGGAGAAAAGAGCAAGGTAAAGAGTATTTGGAGCAATAGGTGTGGATTTGCAATTTCATATTGGGCAGTCTGGGTGGGCTTCATTGAGAAGTGGCATTTGAACAAAGACTAAGGAAGTGACACATTTAACCATACGGTTGTCTGGGGGAGGAGCATTCCAGCTGGAGGTACCAGTCTGCCTGTAGACTCAGGGGGAGAATGTGCTTGGTATGTTTGAGGAACAGCAGAGACCACAGCATGGCTGGACAAGCCACATGGAAATTAGTAGTGTAAGTGGTTTAAAGGGTAGTGGAACCAATTCACATTAGGCCATTATGTGCATTTTGGTTTTTACTTTGAGTGAAATGGGGAGCCACAGGAGGGTTTTGTGAAGAGGAGTGACCTGATTGGCTGTGAGTTTTACAAAGAGTGGTGGGGCTGCCACGGTGGAAATGGTCTCTAGGGAGCCCTAGGCAGATCAGGGAGATATGTTTTAGAGGCCACTTCCATAATTCAGATGATATATGAAGTGGCTTACTTGAGAGTAGGGTCAGTGAAGATGGTGGTCAATGGCCACTTCTGTAAATATTCTGATGGTGGAGACAAAAAGATTTCCAGATGACTGAATATGGGATGTGAGATGAAAAAAGGGGTCAAAGATGAGTCCGGAGTTTGGCTTTAACCATCCACTAAGATATACATTTCCTGGAAATGGGATTGTTGGTCAGGAGTAAGGTGATTGATATTTTGAAGGTATTGCCAGGTTGTTCCCTTTGGTAGTCCCATCTGTGACAGATCAAAGGCCTACTAAAAATCTTCTGGCAGTAACTATTCTATTTTTGAAGATCTGAAAATTTGTTTATTTTACCCTTGCTCTTGAAGATAGTTTCACTGAGTATAGAATTATACTTTGGCAATTAGTTTCTCTTAGTATTTTAAGGGCATTATCCAGCTGTCTTTTGGATGTCATCGTAGTTTGTAGAAGTCAGCTGATAGACTAAATTGTTGTTCCTTTATAGATGATGTGACTTTTTGGCTACTTTTTTTCTTTAATTGAAGTATAGTTGACACACAATGTTACATCAGTTTCAGGTGTTCAATATAGTGATGAGACACAGCATGTTATGCTGTGCTCACAGCAAGTGTACGTACTATCTGTCATAGTATGATGCTATTACAATACCGTTGACTATATTCCTTAATATGTGCCTTTTTTTACAGTTTATTTATTTATTTTGAGAGGGAGTGTGAGCAGGGGAGGGGAAGAGAGAGAGGGAGAGAGACAGAATTCTAAGCAGGTTCTGTGCTTTCAGCACATAGACTGACATAAGGCTTAATCATGACCTGCGCTGAAACCAAGGGTCAGATGCTTAACTCACTGAGCCACCCAAGTGCCCCCCTAATATGTGTCTTTTATTCCTGTGACTTATTCACCGCATGACTGGAAGCCTATAGCTTCCATTCTCCTTCGCTCATTTTGGCAATTCCCCACCCCCTTCCCATTTTGGCAACCATCAGTTTGTTCTCTGTATTTATGGGTCTGTTTCTGCTTTCTGTTTGTTTATTCATTTTTTTTTTTATATTCCACATGTAAGTGAAGTCATATGGCATTTGTCTTTATCTGACTTGTTTTATTTAGGATAATACCCTCTAGGTCCATCCATGTTGTTGCAAATGGCAAGATCGTATCCTTTTTTATGGCTGAGTAATATTACATTGGGTGTGTGTGTGTGTTTGTATCTTCTTTATCCATTTATCTATATATAAATGGGCACGGTTTGCTTCCATATCATGGCTATTATAATTAATGCTGCAATAAGCATAGGGGTGCATATATCTTTTGGAATTAGTGTTTTCATTTTCCTTAGATAAATACCTGGTAGTGGAATTTCTGTATCATACGATATTTTTAGTTTTAGTTTTTTGAGGAACCTCCATACTGTTTTCCACAGTGTCTGCACCAATTTTATTCCCACCAACAGTGCACGAGGGTTCCTTTTTCTCCACATCCTCACCAACACTTGTCGCTTCTTGTGTTTTGATTCTAGCTCTTTGGTTATGTTCTATTTCTCTTTTTTGTCCTTGATGTTATGCAGTTTCACATGTCATGGGTACGCATGGATTTCTTTTTCTTCAACTTGACATTATAGTGTTTCTAGAACTTGAGGGATGCTTTCTTTAAGTAATTCAGAAGATGAGAGCCAATATTTCTGTGAAGTTTACCTCTTTCTCTCTTCTCTGTGGAAAATTTTCTGGAGCCGTAATACTCATCTTATTCTCCATATCACTTTACCTCTATTTCACATTTTCCATGAAGAAATTTCTTGAGGACAGTACTGTTAATATGTTTAGTTCTATCGTTATCTTACTTGCTCTCCATTCATTTGTGTTGGTCACGTAGGCTAGGTTATGCAGCAGAAACACTTAACTCTTCAACTCTTAATGGCTTTAAATATGAAGTTTATTTCACATTCATACAAATTGCTCTGAGGGTCCAGTGTTTCTAAAAAACAGCTCCCTTCCACACTAGGATCCAGGAATCCAGTCTGCTTACATTTTGTGGCTTTACTATTTCAAAATGGGGTTTCAAAGCTTGCCATGGCAGGGGAAGAGAGAGTATGGAGAACTTATGCCTATTTTTAAGTGCTTCAGACCGGAAGGACACATATGACTTCTGCTGCTAGCTCATTAACCAGAAATAGTCACATTGGCTACAACTGAATTTCAGAGGAGACTGGAAAATGTAAAGGAACACATGGAATAATCAGTGAATAATAATGATCTCTGCAAAACTCTAAGTTTTAAATTTCTACTTCTGCATTAACTTACAGTGCTTTTTGCCATATAAGCATAATAGCAAAAGCTATATGTACAGCTTAATAAATGATAAGAAATTCTTCAATGTAACCACCACCCTGATTAAAAACCTTATCAGCACTCCAAAGCATACCATTTGCCTCTCTTCATCACAATATTTCTACCCCCAAAGATAACTACTATCCTGACTTATATAATAACCATTTCCTTATTATTCTTTACGGCTTTCCATTTATAAGTGCATCCTTAGATAATTTAGTTTGTTTTTGCTTGTTTGGGACTTCATATATACTGTGTGTGTGTGTGTGTGTGTGTGTGTGTGTGTGTGTGTATTTATGTCATGAGATTCATCTGTGTTCTTGCATATATTTGTAGTTTGTTCATTCCATTTTTCAGCTACAGATGGACATTTAGTCTTCAGGGTTTTTTTTTGTATTTTAAATAATGCTGCTATAACCATTATTGTATAGCATGTATTATATACATGAATACAAAGAATACTCTTTCTTGAGTATTCATACATTAATGGAATTAAATAAGGTAGGGGGTATTTTCCATTCTAATAGATAATGCCAAACTTTTCCAACGTTGTGTATCAGTTTATTCTCTCACCAGTTATATATGAGATTGAGATTCCCCTTGCTCAGGGAATTAAAAGCAAAAATGAACTACTGGGACCTTATGAAGGTAAAAAGCTTCTGCACAGCAAAGGAAACAACCAACAAAACTAAAAGACAACCAACGGAATGGGAAAAGATATTTGCAAATGACATACTGGACAAAGGGCTAGTATCCAAAATCTATAAAGAGCTCACCAAACTCCACACCTGAAAAACAAATAACCCAGTGAAGAAATGGGCAGAAAACATGAATAGACACTTCTCTAAAGAAGACATCTGGATGGCCAACAGGCACATGAAAAGATGCTCAACGTCGCTCCTCATCAGGGAAATACAAATCAAAACCACACTCAGATATCACCTCACGCCAGTCAGAGTGGCCAAAATGAACAAATCAGGAGACTATAGATGCTGGAGAGGATGTGGAGAAACGGGAACCCTCTTGCACTGTTGGTGGGAATGCAAATTGGTGCAGCCACTCTGGAAAACAGTGTGGAGGTTCCTCAGAAAATTAAAAATAGACCTACCCTATGACCCAGCAATAGCACTGCTAGGAATTTCCCCAAGGGATACAGGAACGCTGATGCATAGGGGCACTTGTACCCCAATGTTTATAGCAGCACTCTCAACAATAGCCAAATTATGGAAAGAGCCTAAATGTCCATCAACTGATGAATGGATAAAGAAATTGTGGTTTATATACACAATGGAGTGCTATGTGGCAATGAGAAAGAATGAAATATGGCCCTTTGTAGCAACATGGATGGAACTGGAGAGTGTGATGCTAAGTGAAATAAGCCATACAGAGAAAGACAGATACCATATGGTTTCACTCTTATGTGGATCCTGAGAAACTTAACAGAAACCCATGGGGGAGGGGAAGGAAAAAAAAAGAGGTTAGAGTAGAAGAGAGCCAAGGCATAAGAGACTCTTAAAAACTGAGAACAAACTGAGGGTTGATGGGGGGTGGGTGATGGGTATTGAGGAGGGCACCTTTTTGTTTTTTTTTTAATTTTTTTTTAAGTTTATTTATTTTTGAGACAGAGAGAGACAGAGCATGAACGGGGGAGGGTCAGAGAGAGGGAGACACAGAATCGGAAACAGGCTCCAGGCTCTGAGCTGTCAGCACAGAGCCCGACGCGGGGCTCGAACTCACGGACTGCGAGATCGTGACCTGAGCCGGAGTCGGACACTTAACCGACTGAGCCACCCAGGCGCCCCAAGGAGGGCACCTTTTTGGATGAGCACTGGGTGTTGTATGGAAACCAATTTGACAATAAACTTCATATACTGAAAAAAAAAAAAGAGATTCCCCTTGCTCTACATACTTGCCAAACTTGACATTGTCAGACTTTTGAAAATTTTCCAGTGTATTTTAATGTGTAATGCAGTTTTTCCTCTGATTTTACTTTTTACTTTCCTGAGTAAACACCTTTTGATGTGTTAATTGGCTATTTGTGTTTCTTTTTCTTTTTCTTCCTCTTCTTTTTTTTTTTAACTAGATTGTCTTTTTTATTGATTTCTAGCAGTTTTAAAACAATTTAAAATCCTTTCTAGATATATCTTCTATGTGACTTTTCTTAAATATTTAAACAGTAAACATACATGTAAATCTTTACTTGACAATTCTAATATCTGCCATCTAAGTGGATCTGCTCTTGTTATTTCTACTGACTCTTGCTTATGGTGGGTTGATTCCTTGTGTGTTTTCAATTTTTTGGATTGTGAATTCATGTTCCTTGGGAGTTCATCTGTGAACGTTGTTTCCAGTTTTGGTTTTAAGGTGTTCTCTTCCAGAGTACTCAAATTTGCCTCTGGTTGGGGTCAAGGCCTAATTCAAGACCACTTTAAATTATTGGCTAAGGCTTATGGGGAGCCACAGAAGCAAGTAGTATGATTTCAGTTCATTTCAATTGAGATTAGGCTTGTGATTAAGAATTTTCAGAAGAGATGGTCATTCCTCCTCATCCTAGAACTAACAGAAATAGAATAGGCAGATGTCTGTATCTTCTCCCTGTGCATTGTGGAATCTTTTAAAAATTTCAGTTCATTATTCCACTAAGATGTCAGCTCTCAGGGATTTAATTTGTTTTCTGAGAGTCCGATCCAACTTCCCATTTGGTTTAGTCCCTAGTTTTATCCCTGTTCTTTAGTCACACAGCCTGGTAAGCATGAAGCTGTACGCCTCTCGGGATCAGCAGATGTTCCCATGACAGACACTGACATCAGCGTTTTGTTCTCTCTCTGGATTCTGCTCGTCATTTCTGGCCTCTCAGGATTGCTCTCAATATCTTGTCAGTTCTTTTATGCAGTTACAGAGACTTTTTTTCTGCCTTCCCCCCTCTCCCCCCCTCCACTGAATCCAGCTTTTTAAAGCATTCTTTTCTATAAAGATTTTGCATGATATCTTATGACTTATATGGTGGAATAAGAAGTGAAGTATCTTCTTTTTCTTAAATAAGCCATAGAACAGATACCATTATCAAATGCCACTCTCCCTTGTTTCATGTTTTGTTTTGAATGGGCTGGGAACTGTTGGTGTTAATCCTAACAGATTAGAAATGTGCATGAGTGGGCCATATGGGTAAGAAGGGAAAATATTTGAAAACTAATAAAAGACAATGAGGAAAATTGCTAGAGAGGATGCCCTCGTATTGCACTGTTTCCTCTTAAATGTTGATAAGAGGAACTAAGAAGGGAATTGCTATTGACACTGATTTCTCAAACTGCCTATTTAAATCCAATGATGAAGAAATTAAGATAGAATTCATTTTCTTTAGAAATAGTGCATTTAACATATTATTTAAGGTCAATGTAACAAATAATAAAACGTACAAAATTGTCCTACAGACACTGTTGACTAACATAAATATTGACTTGGGGTATTAGGGGTCGCCAATCAATATAATTTAACACCACATTGCAATCATTGGTCTCAGAAACTTTTATTATTGATGCAAAACTACCAGTTTTGATTTTTGAAATGTTTTCAGCCAGCAGTTGAAATTTATTCTTATTTTTTAAAAATGCTTATAAGTAAAATTCTTTACACATTTTTTAATTTGAGCAAAATCATATCAGAAGAGATTATTATCAACAATTATGAAGCACGTTTTTGAATTTCTAGATGCAACTGCTGAAAGATGGTTATGACATTGTAATTTTAATTTTCCTTTTACTAATTTCTATTGTCTAAAATATATAATTAAATTTTTTTTAATGTTTATTATTTGAGAAAGAGACAGAGAGCAAGCAGGGGAGGGGCAGAGAGAGAGGGAGACACAGAATCGGAAGCAGGCTCCAGGCTCTGAGCTGCCAGCACAGAGCCCGACGCCGGGCTCGAACCCACAGAGCGCAAGATCATGACCTGAGCTGAAGTCGGGTGCCCAAACCGACTGAGCCACCCAGGCTCCCCTAAAATATATAATTTAGATATCTATCATGCAATATATGTGATTTTAAGAAACAATTTTTCACAAGTGGAAGGTTAGTGTATAAGCCACTATTACATAATTCTACTTTCACTGGCAGGTTAAAAGTGATTAGGCTTGAAGCTTAATAGCAAATAATCTTTTATTAAAGAAGAATGAATTTTATTTTAGTGTATTTTAATAATACGCTTTTCAGTTCCTCATGCACAAAATCAAATATTAAAACATTTACATTGTAATTTAAGTTTAATCTGTAAAACATGCCTATGGTATTGTTAAATTTGTTTATATATGTACTGTAACTATTGTTTTTGGCTGGAGTGTTCTATGACCAAATAATTATGCAGTGTTGACTTGAGCACATTATTTTATAGATTTTATGGGTAGCACTGTTCTTTAAAGAATTTTTTTCCCTATTAAGAAGTTGAGTTAAAAGTGAATGCTAATATTTATTTTATAATAGCCAAGACAGTAAAACTTTCTCTTTAGTGAGTTTTTAAATGAAACTGTAAGTTTTCTAATACTAGTTTATATTACTTCATCCAGAGCAAAATGTTTTAGAAGTAGAATTTATATAACTGGTGGAAGGGGTGTTGACTGGCATTTTACTTTCCACAGACTATTGAGCGAGGAGAACATCTACTGTTTAAATGTTGTTTAATCTCTACTTCTCTCCCCCTATAAATCCATTAAACAGCATTCCCTTGTGGCATAAAAGTTTTCCAGTAACCATTCGCCCCCCTTTTTTTTTTTAGAAATAACACCTTCCTGGCCCAAGTTGTAGATGTGCATACAGCCACACAACTAGACCATCTTTCCCAGCCTCTGTAACAACCAGATGTGGGTACAGTCATCTTTTAGCCACAGAAGTGTAAATGGAAGTTATGTGTGCAACATTCTGTCCTATTCTCTGTAAAGAAAATTTACTGCCCTTCATATTCTCTTCTTTCTCTTCTGACACTGTGGAACATGCAAATAAGATGTTGTAGACCCAGTTCCAGTCATGCCGAATGGGGTAGCATCCTAAAGGACAACAAAACAGGAAAGAAGGACGTAGGTTCGTGGAGACCTCATGGGCTGAATTTGCCTTCTACCTACCAGTCCTGTGCTGGGACCACCCACAAATCTAGACTTAAGAAAGAAAGGAACTTCTTTCTTAACAGAGCTGAGTGAGCCACTATACTTTTGACATTCTTATAAATATAGCTGGTTAGTCTCTATCCTAACTAACACATCTAAAAAGAAGCTAATACAGCTTCCATATCTGTGCTAGCCATCTGCCCTATAGCCACTGAGCACATTAAATGTGCCTAGTGTGAATGAACAATTTTTAGTTGTATTTAATTTTAATTTGTTTACACTTAAATAACACATGTAGCTATTGGGTACCATAATGGACAATACAGCTCTAAACTTTTAGACATTATATACACATTAAGGGGCGCCTGGATGGCTCAGTCAGTTAAGCATCTGACTCTTGATTTTGACTCAGGTCATGATCTCACGGTTCATGGGCTCAAGCCCCACGTTGGGCTCCACGCTGGCAATGTGGAGCCTACTTAGGATTCTCTCTCTTCCGCTGTCTCTGCCCCCACCTCTTTCTCCCAAAATAAATAAATAAACTTAAAACAACTTATACATTTATCAGGTTAAAAGTTTGCAGAAAAAACCACATTGATTAAAAAACTATTTAATCAAGTTCTCCTAGTAACTAAAATTAAAAGCTTATATGTCATGTTCTTAAAACATTTGAATACCTTAAAGATCAGGAAGAAGACATAAACATTGCCAAAAATCTAAGACTTAATGAATTACAGAGGCATTGATTTTTATGAGGTTCAGTTTACTGCTTTATTAGCTTAGAACATATTATCGTTGTCAGGTCTTCCTTCCTGGGGTTAGAATCCTACCTTGAACTTTCCAAGGTTATAGGTTTTTGAATTGCCAAGCATCTGACACTGAATTATTAGCTATTCGAGTCCAGCTGCAGTTTCCCAATCTGAGGTGACTTGCTTTGGGCTGGGCCCCTTTTTAACAGGAATAAAGCTATTATATCAAGGGGGACTTTAAAAACTTGTTATATGCCTTTTTTTGGTAGGCTTTAGTTGTTTGGAACTTGATATTTTTATCCAAATGGTATGTCCTTTATGTTCCCTTTAGACAATGTTATATACACAAATTTTACATATTGTCCTGAAATTGTTATATTTTGACCTCCTTTGCAAGTATCACTGGAAAATTATGCATAATACATGTTAACACCTTATTTTAATTAGTAAGGCCATCAAGGTTGCATCTCCCAGGAGACAAGGGATGAAACCTGCATAAAATCATCTCTTTTTTAGGTATTTGGCTAATCCATCATCTTGGAACACAGTTAGGCTGTATATGACCAGTGATGTTGAGTAACTTTGGGTCATCTTTCTACTTGGTCACTGGAAATGCCCACTAGTGGGGAATCTTTCCTGCTCTTGGAGTAGTTTCTGCTGTTAATTGGAGACTTTGACTTACTCCAATTTTTAAAATCTCTCCTATTTACACAGGATGAGGATAGTATGTCTGCATATGATATATATTTAATAAACAGGATACTTACCTTTGTTAGCATATCGCTCCAAATTACAATTGATACAAAGTGATTCTGTTTTGTTAGGATCACTTTTCTTCTGTTGTTTTACATTAATTTTCTTAAAAAAATATAATGGACATTTAATCATTCAATTTGTGTCAACTGACTAGTTATTCTTCACTTTTGGATATTTGAATGATTGCAGTTGGCCAATGAGAGTTCCCGTGAGCTGTCTCTTTAGTCTCCCCAAATCACATACATTTTGAAAGTACTCTTAATTTTTAACCACAACAAGGTGTTGCATTTCCTTCATGAAAATTTACTTGGAATTGGTTACCTTCCAAGTTTCCTTGTCTTTTGGCTGTAAGGAAGTGTGTATGAATGTTGATGAGCAAACATTTTGAGTTGAGTTACTTCATGGTAGAAATGCAAAAAAAAAAAAAAAATTGTCCTTAAGTCCTTGGGTTCACATTGATTTTTTTTTCTTTTACCAACTAGTGTTATTAAGTCATTTAAACTATGCCTAATATAAACTTTATTTTCTTTATAACGTGCCTTTTAGATTTTTGGCTTCTTGCTTGAGCTTTCAGTACTCTCTTCTTACTCAAAACTTTTGTCTCATCCATCACCATTTTGAAGGGAGGTGGGGAGAAAGGGATCTAACTTGAGGAATCAGAATTTTTGAACTGGCAAGGGCTTTAGAGATCATTAGTGTGTCCCTGTCATTCTACAGATAAAAAATTGAATACTCAAACATAGTGGACAACTTATCCTAAGTTGTATGTATGTGTGTATATGTATGTGTATACACACATATATACCTTTTCTTAAATTGTTAAAAAAATATGAGTCGTACCCTGCTGGAGCTGGGGTTTGGTGGCTTCCCTGTAAGTGTCTTGAGATCCCTAGACAAATTTGGAGATGGATCAGATGTCCTGGGTCTGGGTTAGGACTGATGGCTCTCTTCCTGAGAGATTGCTCTGAGGCTATACCTGAAGGTAGGAATTAAGTTAGGCCTCTCTCAGATCAACCTCAATCTAGAAACTGAAGGGTTTGTCAAGACACTCCATACTTAGAATTGGAAAATGCAGGAGGGACAATTCAAGTCTCAGGTCACTCTGAGCTCATACAATCCGTGTGTCTGCCATAACTGCTCTGCATTTTAATAAATTTTTGAGATAAATGATATGCCTTATGACTGAATTCTAGCATGAAAAACTAGGTAAAACAATAGATAATCTTGGAAATCATGGATATCATCTAATTCTTTTTCCTTATATACAGAACAGAAAGCAAATCTGGTTTAAGTTTTATACAACAATTATTGTGGCATCAGAATTCATCATCAACACTTGTTCTATTTCTTTTCAAAGTTTATTTATTTTTGAGAGAGAGAGAGAGAGAGAGTGAGCAGGACGGGGGCAGAGAGAAAGATGATGACAGAAGATCCAAAGTGGGCTCTGTGCTGACAACAGAGAGCCCAATGTGGAGCTCAAACTACGAATCGTGAGATCGTGACCTGAGCCGAAGTCTGACGCTTAACTGACTGAGCCACCCAGGCGTCCCAATGTGTTCTAACTACTTAAAAAGTTACAATAAAAATAAACAACAATGTACTTTAATTAGATATAAAATATTTTCAGATTAAAGTATTTTTGGATTATTAGTTAAAACTTTCTACATAATATTTTAAGCCATTTTAATTTCAAGTAGATGTCAGTGTGCTCTATGCATTAAAAACACATTTTGTAATTTTGCTACACAGAGAAAGCTGAGGGGTGAACATCCATTAGCATTACCATCTTATAACTAATAAGATACATGTAACATAAAAATCTAAAATTGTGAGACTGTTATCCCCCATTTCAGTAGAAGAATTTTCTTTGATTGTGCTTTCTTACATTTGTTTCTTTGGATCTTTTTTTTGGAAAGGCTACATAACTAAGAACACAAGGTTTAAGAACAAATTATTTGTTATTGGGCTAAAATACTTTTGTTTGCTTATATTAGAATTTAACACTTTAGATAACTATGAAATACGATAACATAATCTTAGTGAAATTAGACCATGATCTTTCTATGATGAATGACAAAGTCAATATGTTTTGTACAAGCAATTTTACACATACATGTATATAAATATTTATGTATAATATATAATATATAGTAGTCAATCCTATTATAACAAAATATAACAAGAGTCAATCCTATTACTTTAAAAGCTACATTCTTAAAGAACAAAGATGAGAAATTAAAGCTTTCCTTTAGAAAATGTCTTAAAAAGCTGTCACCAAGTCAAGGAAGTAATTTGATAAAGACAGCAGTCAACTAGAAATAGAAACTGCTGTTTAGCCCCTGGAATAAAGCCCTGGAAACAGACAGCTACATAGCTACATTTTATAGACTGTACTGGGCTATTAGCTTTATTGTTCAGAGCATATTGATTTATGAAAAAGAATCAGCAACCTTAACTATTTCTTGGAAGAAATGAACAATTACTTTATATTAAAACTTAAGAAAAAATTACACAGTTCATTTAAATTCATGGTACTGCCTAGGTAATTTTCATTATACCAATTTGCAAATATAATAACTCATCCCTGAAATCCCCTCGTCTGGCACTTTTCTCTCCTTAGCAAAACCTAATAGGGCAGAATTTCAGTAAAGTCTCATGTTATAATGATTTCTCTTCTCTTACTTGGGGAAGATTTTTTTCTTAACCTACTTTAAAGCAGTCAGGAAAATAAATGATTAAAGCACATCTCATCATGCAGTGTCCTTAGTTTTGTAGCATAAGTTGCTTTCTTAATACAAAATATTCATTGTAAACTCATTGTGAGGGGAGATATGTATGAAGATGGCACACCATAACTCAAATGTGTGAAGAAAACCATATATCTTATTTTATTTTATAACTGATCTCATTTGTCCTCAAGCCCTTCATCTCACAAAGGGAAAGGAAAACTTAATTTGTCAATTAAAGTAATTCCATTATTCTCCAGTCAAAGTTAATTTTTTTTAAATGTACTTTGTTTTATTTTTTAAATGTTTGTTTATTTTGAGAGAGAGACAGAGAGAGAGAGAGACAGAGAGAGAGAGAGAGACAGAGAGAGAGAGACAGAGAGACAGAGAGAGAGAGAGAATCCCAAGTAGGCTCTGTGCTGTAACAGAACCTGATGCAAGGCTCAGTCCCATGAACCATGAGATCATGACCTGAGCTGAAATCAAGAGTCGGATGCTTAACTGACTGAGCCACCCTGCTGTCCTGAAACTAATTTTTTAAAGAGGAAATTGACAAATACTTCAAGTCTTTTCTGTTCTTATTTCGGGAAATGGAGAAGAACCCATTCCCACATGGTGTTGAATGAGAGCCCGATGCACATTTATTGTTCTTCCATTGAGGCATTTATCTTAATGGTGTCTGGGCAACAAAGTCTCTTGTCATTGCTATCTTTCATCTGCTCATGTCTGGTGTGATTTTTGTTTTTTATTTTTTGTTTTTGTTTGTTTTGTTTTGTTTTGTTTTGGTATGGTCAAGATACAATGGTAGCCCCTTTTCTTGTCTCAAGTCTTGCTGGCAATAGTTTCCTTGATTCTGGTTGAGACTCCAATTTGCTCATTTTCTTAGATAGTCTCTCCTATAAACATTCTACTGCAGAATCCCTTGTTTTCTTCCTGCAATAATCTTATTAGTGAGCTCACCAGCTGGAATCCTCAGCTACTCTTCACATCTTCTCTAGAACCTGCTGGGAGTTCTGCATTCTCTACATACCTGACATAGATCAAAACACAGGATCCTGACTCTCCTATATTTCCTCTCCTATATTTCCACAGCCTTCTTCAAGGTGGTCTCCTTCTAGAGTCCCAAATGTAAATGATGGCACAAACCTTTTTTTAATTTCTCTGGCATTTTTGGACATTTTGTATCACTTTTCCTTTGATTTAGCCCTGGTGCTGAGGGTACCTTGGGAACAAATCAGGACATGGGAGGACACTCATGAGTAGACTCTTTTCTCTTTCTCTCTCTATTTGGCTCCTTTTCCCTTGGTCAAAAAAGGGATTTATTCTTTCTCTTCTTTTCTCATCAAGATTTCTTTCAGTCAAATCCTTCTATTTTCTTAGCTGGATTTGCCCTCCTAATTGGGGGGGGGGGCAGAAAATGGTTAAAGATTGCTAAGAAAGAAACCAAAAGGGAAAATATATTTGTAGATATTTTAAAATATCCTCATTATATTCTTCTTCATAATACCCCTGGAATTTTGTATAATGCTATCTTTATTTTAGAAATAAAAAGAGAAATTAAGGACAGTCAGGACTATACAAGCCTGAAACTTAGGTTTTTCCCTGCTTTAGAAACACATCATTCAGTGCTATTTATCAGCACTCCTACATTGTGTGTGAAGTTTTGAGAATATTAACAAGAATAAGACATTGGCCCCTGTCCTTCTAGTTAGGCAGATAAAATTGATGTGTTGTTGATTAAAAATGGCATGTGAGCGTTCAATGAATCAACACTGCCATAATTCATAGGTAGAGTGATTGATTCAGACTGGGCTGGTGAAAGAGCATTTCATGAGAGTGCAAAATGTAAGCTACACTTAGAAGTATGGATAGGATAATGGAGGGTAATGAAGTAATGGGGTAATGGAGGAGGATGATAGTCTAAGGGAAAGACACGACTGTAAGAGTGGAGGAGGAGGATAAAACTTTTGTTTGAGAAAGAGATAATTCATTTCCTTAGTCAATCATTTATGTAAGAAGTGCTAGGGAAATGAGACTGAACCAGAAGTTTGGGGGTGTTATATCTTGAGACATGGCTCAGTTTGCCGTGATTAACAGGGCACTTAGGAAAAGTTAGGACTTGGAACTAAAGGTTGCCAGTACATAGGAACTCAATACAAGTCCCAAGAGAAACTGGTGGTCAGGTCACAAGGTTCCAAAGAGTGTGGAAACTGATTGTTGTTTAACAAGGCTGCGGTGGTGTAGATAAATATGGAAGGAAGCCAGGGATCTTTAAGTGTGAGTAGAACTTAGAGGCTGTGATACTTGAAGACCAGAAGGCTGCACGGAGAATTTCTTAGGGATGGAAAGGCTCCAGTCCAAAGAATGGCTCCAGTCTTGACAGTAGCAAGAAGGAAGGGCCCCCATCCTTGATAGCATCACCAGGATAATGACACAGGCCTGAGGAGCAGCAAAGGTCATTTATGCTCTCTGGGAATCTCATCCAATCTCAGCGTTTATTGATGACATGCACATGTATGGGACTTGCTCATGGCAGCACAGTTTATTGGAAAGAACGGAGTTTGAAGTCAGACCGACCTGGAATTCAGACAGGCTCAGTTACATTATCGGCTCCTTGGATGATCTTGGGACATTAACCTTAATATCCATTGAAACGTCTCTTAAATGGAGATTAAATGTCATAACTAAAGAGTCATGTTGACAGTTGTTGGTAGAGGAGGTAATATATGTAGACTCTCCAGTGTATAACACAAAGTAAGTATTAATTTTTCTCCCACTTACTGATACAAGTTTCTTATTCTCAAATGCTTAGAGTCTCCTTCACTGGATGCCCGCACAGCACCTCAGATAAAATGCCTGCTGTTGAATTCATTATCTCCACTCCCAAGCCTGCTTTTCTTTCTCTTTCCTATTTGCATTTATAGCACTACCATGCTCCCATTGTAAGCCTTTAACCCAGAGGCTATAAAGGATACAGACCCAGGATTGGGGTGAGGTTAGGGATGTGAATTGTGCAACAGCAAGGTTGGAGCCGGTCTTTATTGAAATTTTTGATATTTTCTGGCACAGTCACTGTGGAAAACAGTAGGGAGGTTCCTCAAAAAATTAAAAATAGAATTATTATATGATCCAGTAATTCTACTACTGGGTGTTTACCTAAAGAATAAAAACAACATGAATTCAAAAAGATAATAGGCACCCCTGTTTATTGCAGCATTATTTACAATCGCCAAATTATGGAAGCAGCCCAAGTGTCCATCCACAGATGAATAAATAAAGGAGAGGTGGTGGATATACACAATGGAATACTACTCAGCCATAAAAAAGAATGAATATTACTCAGCCATATAAAAGAAAGAATGTGTATGGATGCAGAGGGTATAATGCTAAGGGAAATCAGTCAGTCAGAGAAAGACAAATACCATATGATTTCGCTTATATACAGAATTTAAGAAATAAAACAAACAGACAAAGGAAAAATAGGACAAACCAAAAAATAGACTCTTAACTGTTAAGAACAAATGGATGGTTACCAGAGAGGATGTGGGTGGGGAGATGGGGGAAATAGGTGAAAGGGATTAAGACTACACTTATTGGGATGAGCATAGAGTAATGTATAGAATTGCTGAATCACTATATTGTACACCTGAAACTAATATAGCACTATATGTTGACTACACTGAAATTAAAATAATAAATAAATAAATAAATAAATAAATAAATAAATAAATAAATAAAGGAGGTGAATTTTATGGTATGTAAATTATACCTCATAAAGCTGTTTAACGTGTATAAGAAAGGAATTTTTGCTACTTTCTTGTTGACGCATTTTTTGGCAATAAATTTCACTTAAAAATCGCATTAAATATTATTTATGTTGATTATTGAAGTTTTGGTGCCTCTTTAAATGTGCATGAGGTGAGTGCTTCTCTTGCCTCACCCTACTCTTGGCGCTGAAATGATGCTCTACCTGCAGATATATTGTGTTTATTTTGCATATTGTTCTTTAAAATTTGAATTAGTGTGTCCACATTTAAAAATGAAGAGTTATCAGATAAGCATCCAGATTTATGGCTTTTTTGGAAAGATTCTAAAACCTGGCACCACTTGATCTGTATTTCCTTCACCAGCAGTCAGATAGAGAAGAATAAATAGTAGCTACTTTCTGCACAGGGGCCAGGAACTCTCCAGTGGGCCACAGTTCCCACCTTTCTCTCCTGTTTGTATCTGTATGTTCTTTTTTATTTCTTTTAAGTTTATTTATTTTGAGATAGACAGAGAGGGAGGGAGGGAGAGAGGGAGAGAGAGAGAGAAAGAGAGAGAGAGACAGCGTGAGTGGGGGAAGGGCAGAGAGAGAGGGAGAGAGATGGAATCCCAAGACTCTACTCTGTGAGCACGAAGGCGCATGTGGGGCTTGATCCCATGACTGTGCTGTCATGACCTGAGCCAAAATCAAGCGTCAGATGCTTAACTGACTGAGTCACCCAGATGCCCCTGTACCTGTATGTTCTTATACTTTACCTTTGTGCCCCATCTTTTTCTTCTCTCATTCCTTATTCTTTTCCTTCCTTCCTTCCTTCCTTCCTTCCTTCCTTCCTTCCTTCCAGACTGATCATTTCATTTTCCATTATTTTTTAAGTTACTCTTCTATCCTTTTCCTGGTCAGCTCTTCTCCATGTTCTGCTGCTCTATATCTATAGGATCAAAGAAAAATAGAACTGAAACGTAATTCAATCTCTTCACCTTATGTAGAGGAAAGAATGATGAAATATAAGAAGGTTGAGACTTTTCAAAGATCATGTAATTAATAAATGAAACAAATTATACCCAAGCCCATGTCTTTGAAGATAAACTTTACTACTTGTACCCCCTTGTTAATATTTTTTAAAAGCCCCTTATCTCTTCTTCCTCAACCCTGAAAATCTAACAATCACCGAACCCTTGTTATGGTAGATTTTATTTAGAGTAAAATCA
The DNA here is from genome assembly GCF_018350195.1 of Panthera tigris. NCBI lineage: Eukaryota > Metazoa > Chordata > Mammalia > Carnivora > Felidae > Panthera > Panthera tigris. The sequence goes on from NC_056662.1 coordinate 105,454,966, forward strand.
TAATGTTTAGGGTTCTGTCTTTTGCCCCCGATGCAACAGTTTTGTCTAAAAATGCTTGGATACTATGGACACAGCAGACTAAGAGCCCCAGGGACAACTGGGTGTGTTTTTGCTGTGATAAATGACAAAAGAGAGAAAAAGAGGTGGTAAGAGGATCTGCATGACTCTGGGTGGCTTTTGCCTCTAGGAAAGTCAAACCAGTTTCCTGGATTGAAACCAGGTCACATCTTTGCTTCCCACTCCTGTTTTCTTTTTTGAGATAACAGTTGAGAAAATTATTCCATAGGACCTGGAATGTTTTCTTTTTCTTGTCATGGGTCTCAGTTGGGATAGTATTAAACTGGGTACTTAGTACACCGCCATCTTAGTCAGGGCGACTGAGGCATATGAGAGGATAAAAAAATGAAAAGTGATGTGCGCAATGACAGGTTCTTGAAAGCCTCTTACATTAACACTGTGTGAAGGTGAAGATCAGACTTCTAATAGTTGTAGCCCGTTTGTATTAAGTCAGAATTTGTTAACAGGGCTCAAAATCCAGGGCAGAGTGTGACTTCTCTAGCTTACCAAGAATTTGTGAAGGAGGGTATGATGGTCTTTATCAGTTATTCAAACACTAATCTAGGTATTGGTGTGAGGGTGTTTTATAGATATGATGAAAGTCCATAATCACTTGGCTTTAAGTAAGGGAAATTATCATAGATAATTTGTGTAGGTCTGATTCAATCAGTCGAAAGGCCTTAAGAAGAGAGCTGACTCCTAATAAGACAAAATTTCCCTATGGATAGCAACTGCAGTATTTCCTGAGAGTTCCAGCCTGTCTTTCCTGATGGCCTGCTGTTTGAGTTTCCCACTTTTCCAGACAGTACCCACAATTGTGTGAGCCAACTTCTTGGAATAACTGTCTCCTTATATGTCTCCTACTGGTCTGTTCCACTGCTTGAACCCTGACAAAGTAGGGAAAGAGAGGTATCTGAAGGGTTTTGTTCTGTGTATAGCATTGGCACCTTGAAGATGATAGAGCTGAGTACTGGGGTGGGAAATATGAACATGTTTAGATGCCAAATCTGAGTCCTTATGCTTTTATAAAATCAGTGAAATGTTTCTAATTTGGAGGAAGTGGTTCATACTGACTAGTGATATTGAAATAAAATTTGATAGGGTGATAAGCATGTCTTATGTTCCAACTATACAGAATGATGTAGATATTATAGTTTTTAGGCTTCCACAACTGAAGTTCCTTAACTTCAAGCTCATTTTCCAGTTCTGGATGTCAAGGACAAAATGTCAAGGAATTACACATTTGAGAGATCAGACGTAGAGATTGGTGGGTTTCACTGCCCTTACCCCAGAGGTCTCATTTCGAATACAAGAAGTGCATCTGTGAAACATTAATATTATTTAGTCCTAATTGTCAAGGCCTTTCTCAACAAAATGTTTCCTTTCTCTAGCCTCCTGCTTTCTTTCCAGGTCCCAGTCTTTGATCACATTTCTTTTACAGAGAGACATCTCAATGTGCATCTTCCAGAGGGAAGAATGTTACAGAGCAAGGCTTAGGGTTTTAACCCAGGAAAACTAATGGTATGTAAGCTGTATGTTCCCTGCTTTTTGGCATAGTTGAATTAACAGAGTTAATCTACATGACTCATATATAACTTCAGAATTTTAGCAGAATGGCATCTAGAAAGAAACTATAGATAAAGGATATTGAGATCAAAATCTTAAAACTTAACCATTAAAATGTATAGAAAATGTGCCAAAATAATGAGAAAGATTGCTGACAATTTATTAACAAATGAATTAACCTCATATTTTATCAGAGGTCTTCTGCTGTGAGCCTCTTTTAAACTATGTTGTATGTAGAGCTAGAGTTCTGAATCTTTTGTAATATCTCTTAGAAATGTTTATAAAGAGCTATCAATCATATCTCTAAGGTCAGTGCTTTCTATTATGATTTTTCAGAAAGTACCAATCTTTTATTCAATAATTTTATATTTCTATAGTGAATATGATTTTTCTGGACAATAGTTATGTCAATAAGTCAGCTTTTAGGGCCTTAATATAATTTCAAGTCAGAAAAAACATAACATTTCAGATAGGATCAAATTCAGTTATATATAACAGAAAATCCAAAGCAGCAGAGGTTTAAATAAAATAGAAATTTCTTTCTTTCTCCAGTGAAAGATAGCTGGAGGCATGATGGCCACTCTTCCATCATCAGGGAGCCAGCAACTTCTGTGTTTTGGCTCCACCACCTTGGAATATGGCTTCCACTTTCATTGCATCTTTTAAGATGACTGCAGATATGCTGGTCATCATGTTCGTGTTCTAAGCAACACAGAAGAATGGAGAAGGACAAAAGGGGGGGAATTACCAGCTCAGTCAGAGCCCCTTAAGAAACCTCCATGGAATTCCATACAGCAATCCTCTTCTTCTCTAAGTCCCTTCATGATATTGAGTGTTCGGGAATCTGGGAACACTGTCACTTAGCTGGTATGTTACTGCCTTCGGTGAAGTAGGGCAACAGTGAAGGAGGCAGAGAGCTAGCTGACCCTAACACACATCTCTATTGGAAATCACATTTAAAAAAAGGAAACAAATGTTAAATGCATTGTCTAAATTAGAAGGAGAACCAAGAAGAGGATTATTTTAAGTCTGGCTTCTAACAGGGTAAACATGTTCTCTATCAAGTTTGTTATCATTCACCGGAGCATTTTGATTTCTTTGTGGTCTTCTGTATGACTTTGAAAGTTGATATGGTATAACTGGGGCAGAGAGAAGAGAATGAGTTGCTGGAGTAGATGTAGGAGCACACGGGTGTGGTATGTGTATGTGTGGAACGAAAGGCCTTGTGAGTATGGAGATATGGATGGACTGATGAGTGCCTGGCTGAAGAATGGAACCCTTCTTACTATGCTAAATGGACTAAAATGTTGGAGGTCCAATGTGTTTGGGAAATGAAATGTGATGATTATACTAGACAGATTTGAAAGCACAATTTTCCTTTGCTTTTCCCTTGTGGGAGACAGTGACTTTGTGATGGATTGTGATGCTTTATATAATCTTTCATTCTCTTTTATGCCAGAGCAATGTATAGTCTCCTTTTGTGATTGAATTGCATTTATATAGATCAAGCTGTGTGTTTGAGAATTCACACAGTCTTGGTGTTGGCTGGATGTTGGGGAGAAATACTTGAATCTTAACAATAATCTTTGCACACCAAAATCTTGGAAGTTCCAAAAGCCACTGAGGAACTTTTTCAGTGCTAACTGGAGCCTGTAGCCTATCACAGGATTTCTAAGTATCACAAGAAGAAAGTAAGATCATTAGAAGAGGTCCCAGAGGAGATGCATTTCTGAACTGGGGCAAAGATTGTGAGTGCAGTCTTTAGCACAGCTCCCTCCCCCACCTTCATCTCTTAGGTTTAGTGGACTGGGGATTGGGATTGTGAAATATGATAAGTACTTAACCTGCACACAGCCAGCACCTCTTGGACTTTATCATACTACCGGACCAAGCACTGCTGTCTACTTTAGCCCAGGACCCCAGGGAGGGCATGCCTACTGGGGAATATGCTTGTAGTAATACTTAACCAGTTGGCATACCATGTGGCTTCATTTAATAGTTATTTTTAAGGAGATGGTTAAAATAAAGAGTTAATAACAATATTTCAAAGGTGACACAAGGTACATATGATTTCCTAGGTCTGTCCTTATTATGGTATTCAAGTATATGACAAATGAGCTCTTTAACAATTTGTCTGTAGCTCAGCGTCCTGCTTTCAGAACACATGAGAAATTTCAGAGTATTTTACCCACAGAAACCTATCAAAGTTTTGAGGTGGCTGGTCTAATCAGAGGAAAGCTCGAACATCATTCTTAACAAACTTCATAAATTTTTATCCTGGGAATTTGCATCTATATCATGTGTAATGATACTGAGAAGCTCCTTAAATAAGTTGTGTGGGTAAGTGAAAGATTTAAAAAATGATCAGCAACATATTTATGGTTTACGCTAGACTATTTTATGACCTCAAGACAAATATTTGCATGTGTTCTCATTTTCATAAATGGTTTACTTTTCCTCCAAGATGTTCTTGAGATTTTTGATGAAATTAGACAGAATATATTCGAAAGAAAATGAAGCGAATACATAAATTTGTTATCTGAAAGAATACGTGAAGACTACAAACATTAAAAAAAGTAAATTCCCATACCAGGAGAAAACGTGGTTTTATAGCAGAATCAAATATAGAAATAGATGATAACAAAAAAAACCCCATAAGAACTGGGAGCTTAGATGCTTAGATAAGCATAAAATTCAACATCAGCCAAAATATATGACCAAAAAGAATGTCACTTTAATTGTCATAAAGTTTTCAGGCAATTTTTTTGTTATGCTTTTGTGAATGTTTAAAAAAACGCCCCTATTAGAAGGGAGCTTGGGATGATGGTGGTGTAGGAAGACCCTGAGCTCACCCCATCCCACATTTACAACTAGATATCATACACATCTGAGTCAATAAACTGAAGAGTGAGAGAGCAAAGTAAACAACTAAATATAAAGAAGAAGCTGCATTTGCAAGATTAGGAAGGTCGGGAAGTGTAGGGAGGCTGTCCACAAGAGGGAGAGAGCAGGGCATAGGGAGAGGGCAGAGAAATGGGGCCTCACACCAGGGAGCTCACATGAGAAAGAAGGAACTCCATCAAATGTAATGGCATTCGATTGTGGGAGTCCTGGAAAAAGAAAAGAGAGAAAACGGGGCAGAAAATTTATTCGAAAAAATAAGAGCTGCAAGCTTCCCTAATGTGGGGAAGGAAACAGATATCCAGATGGAAGAGGCACAGAGAACTTGGATCAAAATCAACAAAAGGAAGCCAGCCAAGGCATATTGTAAATAAATTGGCAAAATATATTGATAAAGAAAAAAATTTAAAAGCAGCAAGACAAAAGAAGTCAGTAACTTATAAGACACAACCTATAGGGCTGGCAGGAGATTTTTCAACAGAAACTTTGCAAGCTGAAAGGGAGTGGCAAAATGTTGAATGTCCCAAAATGTTGAATGGGAAAAATCTGTGGCCAAAAATACTCTATCCAGCAAGGCTATCATTCAGAATGGAAGGAGAGATAAAGAGTTTTCCCCAATCTGACAAGAAATTATATTTAATTAAAAAAATAAAAACAGATAAATAAATAAATAAAATTAAAAAATAAAATAAAATAAAATGGCGGAGTTGAAAAAAAAATAGTTCCCCTGACAAAAGCCAAAGGAGTTCATGATCACTAAGCCATCTCTGCAAGGAATGTGAAAGAGGACTCTTTGGGTGGAAGAGAGACTAGAAACAACAGTATAGATGTGGGAAATGCAGAAACAGTAAAAATGAATATTTCTGTAAAAAAATCAGTCAAGGAACTCACAAAAAAGGACATAAAATAAGGGCACTTGGCTGGCTCAGTTGGTTAAGCATCCGATTCTTGATTTTGGCTCAGGTCATAATCTCACGATTCAAGAGATTGAGCCCTGTGTCGGGCTCTGTGCTGACAGTGTGGACCTGCTTGGGATTCTTTCTCTCCCTCTCTGTGTGCCTCTCCTTAACTCATGCTCTCTGTCTCTAAAAATAGATAAACATTTTTAAAAAAGATATAAAATATAATAATATATACCCAAAATGTGCACAGGAGAGGAGAACAGAATGGGTTCAAACTTAAATGACTATAAACTTAATATAAATTGCCATTGGAAGAAGAGGTTATGTACAAACATAATGGTAACCGTATATCAGAAGCCACTAATAAACATGAAAAGAATAAGTAGAAAGAAATCAAATATATCACTAAAGAAAATCAGCAAAATATGAAAGTTAGACAAGAAAGGATCAGAGAAAATCTTCAGGAACAACCATGAAACAAATAAATACATACCTATTAATAATTACTTAGAAAGTAAATGAACCAAACACTCCAATCAAAAGACATAGGGTGACAGAATGGATCAAAAATCTAAGACCTATCTATATGTTTCCTACAAGAGACTCATTTTAGTTCTAAAGACATCTGCACAGTGAAAGTGAGAGGTTGGAGAAACATCTATTATCCAAATGGGTGTCAAAAGAAAGCTGAAATAGCAATAGTTACATCAGACAAATAGACTTTAAAACAAAGACTGTAAGAAGAAACAAAGGACACTGTATAATAGTAAAAAGGAAAGTCCAACAAGAAGATGTAACAGTTATAAATATTTATGCACCCAAAATAGGAACACTCAAATACATAAAAGTTAATAACAAACATAAAGGAACTAATCAATAATAATACAATAATAGTAGCGGACTTTAACACCCCACTTACATCAATGGATAGATCATCTAAACAGAAATAAAACAAGGAAACGATGGTTCTGAATGGCACCCTGGAACAGATGGATTTAACAGACACATTCAGAATATTTCATCCTAAAACAGCAGAATACACATTCTTTTCAAGGGCACATGAAACATTCTTGAGAATAGATCACATAGTAGCCCACAAACATCAACAAATTCAAGATTGAAATCATACCATGCATATTTTCTGACCATAATGCCTATGAAACTAGAAGTCAACCACAAGAAATAATCTGGAAAGACCACAAATACATGGAAGTTAAATAGCATACTACTAACTAATGAATGGGTCAACCAGGAAATAAAAGAAATAATTAAAAAATACAAGGAAATAAATGAAAATGAAAATACAATAGTCCAAAATTTGTAGGCTACAGCAAAAGCAGTTGTCAGTTATAAGAGGAAAGTTTAAAGCAATAGTGGTCTACCTCAAGAACCAAGCAAAATCTCAAATAAACAACCTAATCTTACAGCTAAAAGATCTAGAAAAAGAACAAGAAAACCTAAAATCAGCAGAAGGACAATAATAATAAAGATTAGAGCAGAAATAAATGCCATGGGGACTAAAAAACCCATAGAATAGATCAATGAAACTAGGAGCTAGTTTTTTGAAAAAAAATCAATAAAATTGGTAAGACTGTAGTCAGACTTATCAAGAAAAAAAGAGAAAGACCTCAAATAAAATCACAAACAAGAGAGGAGAAATAACATCACAGAAATACAAACAATCCTAAGAGAATATTATGAAAAGCTATATACCAACAAATTGGACAACCCAGAAGAAATGGATAAATTCCTAGAAATGTATAAACTACCAAAACTGAAACAGGAAGAAATAGAAACTTTGAACAGACCAATAACCAGCAAGGAGATTGAATCAGTAATCAAAACTCCCAACAAACAAAAGTCTGGGACCAGATGGTTCAGGTGAATTCTACCAACATTTTAGTAAAGTTAACACCTATTCTTCTCAAATTATTACAAAAAATGGAAATGGAAGGAAAACTTCCAAATTCATTCTGAGGCCAGCATTTAGCCTGATACTAAAACCAGATGAAGACATAACTAAAAAAAGAGAACAACAGGCCAATATCCCTGATGAACATAGATGCAAAAATTCTCAACAAAATGCTAGCAAACTGAATTCAACAATACATTAAGAAAGTTATTCACCATGATCATGTGGGATTTATTCCTGGATTGCAAGGGTTGTTCAATATTTGCAAACCAATAAACATGATACAGCACATCAATAAGAGAGAAGATAAGAACCGTATGACCATTTCAATAGGTGCAGAAAAAGCATTTGACAAAGCAGAACATCAATTCATGATAAAAACCTTCAACAAAGTAGGTTTAGAGAGAACATACCTCAACATAAAAAAGACCACATATAAAAAACCCACAGCTAACATTATCCTTAAATGGGGGAAAACTGAGAGCTTTTCCCTAAGGTTAGGAACAAGATAAGGATATCCAGTCTTACCACTTTTATTCAACATAGTTCTAGAAGTCCTAGCCACAGCAATCAGACAAGAAAAAGAAATAAAAGCATCCAGAATGGTAAGGAAGTAAAACAGTCACTATTTGCAGATGACATAATACTATATATAGAAAATCTGAAAGACTCCACCAAAAAACTGCTAGAACTGAAAAATTAATACAGTGAGGTCTGAGGATACAAAATATACAAAAATCAGTGACATTTCCATACAGTAATAATGAAACAGCAGAAAGGGAAATTAAGAAAATAATTCCATTTACAGTCACACCAAAAATAATAAGATACCTAGGAATAAACTACCAAAGAGGTAAAAGACCTATACTCTGAAAACTATAAAATGCTGGTGAAAGAAGTTGAAGACAACACAAAGAAATGGGAAGACATTCTATGTTCATGGATTGGAAGAACAAATATCATTAAAATGCCTATACTACCCAAGGAAATCTACACATTTAATGCAATCCCTATCAAAATACAGCAGAATTTTTTTTTACAGAACTAGAACAAATAATCCTAAAATTTGTATGGAAACAAAAAAGACCCTGAATAGCCAAAACAGTCTTGAAAAAGAAAAGCAAAACTCCTGGAGGCATCATAATTCTGGAGTTCACATTATATTACAAGGCTGTGGTAATCAAAACAGTATGGTGCTGGCATGAAAATAGACACATAAATCAATAGAACAGAATAGAAAATCCAGAAGTACACCTACAATTATATGGTCAATTAACCTTGGACAAAGCATCAAAGAATATCCAATGGGAAAAAGAGTCTCTTCAACAAATAGTGTTTGAAAACTGGACAGAAACATACAAAAGTAAGAAACTTGACCACTTTCTTACACCATACACACAAATAAGTTCAAAATGTATTAAATACCTAAATGTGAGACCTGAAACCATCAAAATCCTAGAGGAGAATACAGGCAGTAACTTCTCTGAAATCAATCCTAGCAACTTCTGTCTACATATTTTTCCTGAGGCAAGGGAAACAAAAACAAAAATAAACTTTTGGGATTACATCAAAAAAGCTTCTGCACAGCAAAGGAAACAATCAACAAAACTAAAAGGCAACCTATGGAATGGGAGAAGATACTTGCAAAAGACATAACTAAAAAAGGGTTAATATCCAAAATATATAAAGAATGTATACAGTAGCTCAATACCCAGAAAACAAATAATCCAATTGGAAAATGGGCAGAAGACATGAACAGACATTTCTCCAAAGAAGACCTACAGATGGCCAACAGACACATGAAAATATTCTCACTGTCACTTATCATCAGGGACATGCAAATCAAAACTACGATGAGATATCACCTCATGCCTGTAAGAGTGGCTAATATCAACAGCACAAGAAACAACAGGTGTTGGCAAGGATGTGGTGAAAAAGGAACCCTCATGTACTGTTGGCAGAAATGCAAACTGGTGCAGTTGCTGTGTAAAAGAGTATGGAGGTTCTTAAAAAAATTAAAAATAGAAGTACCCTCTGATCCAGCAATTGTACTACTGGGTATTTACCCAAAGAATATGAAAACACTAATTCAAAGGGATACATGCACCTGTGTTTATAGCAGTGCTATTTATAATAGCCAAGATAGGGAAGTAGTTCAAGTATCCATCAATCGATATTTTTTAAATTTCTACAAAAGTTTATTTATTTGTGTGTGTGTGTGTGGGGGGGGGAACAAGTGGGGTAGGGGCAGAGAGAGGAGAGAGAGAGAATCCCAAGCAAGCTCCATGTTCTTGCAGAGCCCTACATGGGGCTCAATCTCACAACTGTGAGATCATGACCTGAGCCGAAATCTAGAGTTGGATGCTTAACCAACTGAGCCAAACCCCTTCGATTGATTGATGAATGGATAAAGAACATGTGGTGTGTACACACACACACACACACACACACACACACACAGAGGAATATTATTCAGCCATAAAAAAAAGAATTAAATCTTGCTGTTTGCAAGGACATGGGTGGAGCTAGCGAGTATAATGCCCAAATGAGTCAGAGAAACAAATACTATATGGTTTCGTTCATATGTGGAATTTAGGAAACAAAACCAACAAAGAAAGGCAAAAAAAATAAGAGAGAGTGAGAGAAAGAGAGAGACAAATGAAAAGCCAGACTCTTAATTACAGAGAACAAACTGATGGCTATCTTAGGGGAGGTGGGTAGGGAGATAGGTTAAATAGGTGATGGGGATTAAGGAGTGCACTTGTCCTGATGAGTACAGGGTGATGTATGGAGGTGTTGAATTACTGTGTTGAACACCTGAAACTAATAAAACACTGTAGGTTAACTAACTGGAGTTAAAATAAAAACTTGAAAAAAATGCCCCTATTAGTAGGATAGAACATGGGGAAGGGGATATTTATTTCATTTTTAATGCCATATTATGATGTGGTATTTATTTAATTTAGCTTGATTTAACTTGTGGTATGTATATTTATATACGTACATGCATATGCATATATGTGTACTTATACATACATGTATGTATGTTTATGTGCCTGTATATCTTTCCATATATGCTTATGTATATATACGTGTGTTATGTATAGAAATAGAGTTCTGAATGTCTGTTTCTTTCATAAGTTCTTTTAGAAATATTTATAAAGAGGGGCGCCTGGGTGGCTCAGTCGGTTAAGCATCTGACTTTGTCTCAGGTCATGATCTCATCGTTCACGAGTTCGAGCCCCGCATCGGGCTCTGTGCTGACAGCTCAGAGCCTGGAGCCTGCTTCAGATTCTGTGTCTCCCTCTCTCTCTGCCCCTCCCCTGCTCATTCTCTCTCTCTCTCTCTCTCTCAAAAATAAATAAAACACACACAAAAAAATAAAAAAAAAACCATATATAAAGAACTACCAATCATATGTCTAAAGTCAGTGCTTAAGTCTGTTGTAATTTTCAAAAAGTACTACTCAGTTTTCATTCCTAAGAAACCAAAGAAACAGACATTGAGAACTCTAGCTCTGTATATAACACATGTATGTGTATCCACACATATATGGAAAGATACATATCTATATACTACATACACAATATACACATATACGCATATATATATATACACACACACACACATATCTTCTTATAACAGTTAGGTTTGCTGTAAATGGGTTTTATTACAGTTGTGTGTGTGTGTGCATGTGTGTGTGGTAAAAACTTGGCATGAAATGTGCCCTGTTAAAGAAAATTTAAACTGTGCAATATAGTATTGTTAACTACAGACGCAATGTTGTACAGATCTCTAGAACTTATTCATCTTGCATAACTGAAACTTTATACTTGCTGAACAGCAACTCTCCACTTCCTTCACCTCCAGCTCCTGGAAACCATCATTCTACTCTCTGCTACTATGAATTTGATTATGAGATATAGGTATCTCATGTAAGTGGGATCATGCAGTATTTGTCCTTTTGTGACTGGATTATTTTATTTAACATAATGTCCTTAAGGTTCATTTCTGTAATTACATATGGTAAGATTTCCTTTTTCTTAAAAGCAATTAATATTCCATTCCATATGTACACAACATTTTCTTTATCCAGTCATCTGCCAATGGACATTTAGCTTGTTTCTACATCTTGGCTATTGTGAATGATGTTGCATTGAATGGGAGTGCAAATATCTTTTCAGGATCTTGATTGCAATTCTTTTAAGGTATTATTGCTACATTGTATGGCATTTAAAAACCTTTGAGGAACTTCCATAGTAGCTAAACCTTTTTACATTTCCACCAATAGTGTACAAGGGTCCCAGTTTCTTCACATTCTTGCCAACACCTGCTATCTTTTTAAAAAAATTTTTAATAATAGCCATTCTAACAGGTGTGAGGTGATATCTGCTTATGGTTTTGATTTGTATTTCTGTGATAATTAGGGATATTGAACATTTTTTATATAACTGTTAGTCATCTGTATGTCTTCTTTGGAGAAATGTCCATTCAAGTCCTTTGCCCATTTTTTTCCCATCTAGTTATTTGGTTTTTGTTTGCTATTGAGTTATATGAGTTCCTTACATTTGTGGATAATCACCCCTTATCAGATATATGGTTTGTAAATATTTTCTTCTATTTGGTAGGTTGCCTTTTTTACTCTGTTGATTGTTTCATTTGCTGTACAGAAACTCTATAGTTTGATATAGCCCCACTTGTCTTTTTTTGCTTTCATTGCCTATGTTTTTAGTGTCATATTTAAGAAGTCATTGTCAAGACCAATGTCCTGAATCTTTTCCCCTATGTTTTATTCTGGGAATTTTACAGTTTCAGGTCTTAGGTTTAAGCATTTAACTCATTTTTGGGTTGATTTTTGCATATGGTGCTATGTGGTTCAGGGTGAGCTACTCCAAAATATAGCACTTTGGCATATTGATTATTTTGAGTTAAAGTTACTTAAGAAACAGCTGGTGCAAGAAGGACGTACTGACCCTTCTTTGTCCTCCTGAAAGTGGTAAATAAATTTCCTCTCTGGTAGGTACCCTCCTTGTACCAGGGGAAAGAAAGGTATTTTCATTACCAAAGATAGGGAATTTAGGGCTGAGAGGCTGTATAACCGAACCTTGTTATTTCTTTGCTAATTTACTACCCCAACTCCCAAATTCTTTGTTTTGTCAATGTTTCACAAATTCATTGTTTCCTTGTCTAAAAGGTATGAAAGCTGTCTGCTTTAGTCACTTCTTTGAGTGACATTTTTTTATGAGCTCCAAAACATACAAAATTAAATTTGTTTTTTACTGTTTCTCTGTCTTATATCAATTTAATTATCAGGCCAGCCAAAAAACCTAGAAGGGAAGAAGGAGAAAGTTTTCCTCCCCTTCAGGTATAAGATAGGGGTCCAATTTCATTCTTTTGCATGTGGATATACAGTTTTTCGCACATCATTTGTTTGAGAGACTATCCTTTCCTTATTATGTATTCGTGGCACCCTGTTGAAGATCAGTTGACAGAGTATGTTTGATTATTTCTCTGTTCTGTGCAAATGGTCTATGTGTCTATCTTTATGGTAGCACTATACTGCTCTAATTACTATAGCTTTTCAATATATTTTAAAATCAGGAAGTATAATACTTCCAGCTTCAGTTTTATTTCTCAAGATTATTTTGGCTCTTTGGGGTTCTTTATGGTTCCCATATGGATTTTAGATTATATATATTGAAAACCCTAAAACTGCACAAAAAATTTAGAATTTATTTATTAAACCTAATAAGTGAATTCATTGAAGTTGCAGGATACAAAACCAATGCAAAAGTCAGTTGTGTTTGTATACATTGACAATGAACCATTTGAAAAGGAAATTGAGAGACAATCCCATGTATGACAGTAACAAAAAGAATAAAATACTTAGGAATAAACTTACCAAAGAAGATGAAAGACTTGTATACTGAAACTTATAAAACATAGATTAAAGAAATCTAAAAAGACACAAAGAAATGGGAAGACATGTTGTTTTCATGGATTCAAACACAATCTACAGATTCAATGCAATTCATATCAAAATCCCAATGACATTTTTTACAGAAATAGAAAACAAATCCTGGAGTTTATTCCAATTCTGAAGTGCTTTTCTCAGTTTTTGCAGTTTCTATATTTTAGCGGTGAAGTTTCTTTTCACTAGAGCTGTTATTGTAGAACATCATCAGTTGTGATGATGGTGACAGGGTAGTTTAATTGCTCATTCTTACTGGAGAAAATGTGAAGAAAAATTAGCCACAAACTACTTACAATTAAAAATATACATGTTATGCTAAGTGAAATAAGTCAGTCAGAGAAAGACAGATACCATATGTTTTCACTCTTACGTGGATCCTGAGAAACTTAACAGAAGACCATGGAGGAGGGGAAGGAAAAAAAAAGTTAGAGAAGGAGAGAGCCAAACCATAAAAGACTCTTAAAAACTGAGAATAGACTGAGGGTTGATGGGGGTGGGAGGGAGGGGAAAGTGGGTGATGGGCATTGAGGAGGGCACCTGTTGGGATGAGCACTGGGTGTTGTATGGAAACAAATTTGACAATAAATTTCATATTAAAAAAATAATAAAAGTATACATGGATCCCTGGCTGGCTTAGTCAATAGAGAATGTGACTCTTGATCTCTGAGTCATGGGTTTGAGCCCCACATTGGGTGTAGAGATTACTGAAAAAAATATATCAACTTTGTTAAGATTGTTAAAACTTAAGTATTAAATAAATTCCAGAACTTTAAAGTATTGTGGAGCAACCTGTTGAGTCAGAACAAAATTTCTGATATATACGTGTGTGTGTGTGTGTGTGTGTGTGTGTGTGTGTGTTCGTGTGTTCTTCCTCATGTAACATTTAACATTCTTTCTCTCCTCCTTTCTTTTTGCTCTACATATTAAGAGCTTTATTTTCTCCTCTATTCTCTTCTAATCCTAAATTGGCCTCAAATCCCAGGTAGCTATTCCTTCAGTGCTCAGTTCTGGATATTTGTTTGCTTAACTTTAGGTAATAATCTGCTTTACTGATTTCAAAGAAGTTATAATATATTCAATTCCTGGAGATTAAAAAAAACCCCTCATGGTCAAACTCTTTCCAGTTATAGATGTAATTTTTTTAAGCTCTGAGAATAATTGAGGCAGAGCAGGAACTCTGGGAGTGATACACTTTATTATTTATTTTGAGAGAGACAGAGACAGCGTAAGCAGGAGGGGCAGAGAGAGACAGAGCGACAGAGAGAGAGAGGGAGAGAGAATCCCAAGCAGGCTCTGCGCTGCCAGTCACTCAGGTGCCCGAGAGTGATACACTTTAAACCCTCCAATGTTTGACTTATTTGAGGGACAATAACTGAGAGTAGTGTTTTGTAGCTCTTTTCCTACTTACCCAGCAACTACCATCCAGCCACTCAGATAAGGATTTTTCAAGTGAAGAATCCATGAAAGAAACAATCAATCCTGTAAGTGTTGTATATATATATGCACACCTATATACCCATAGGTTCACCTAGAAATATGGGAAAGATGTAATTACATCCAAAACCAAAACCAAAAAACCAAACCAAACCAAAACTACTTTCCTGACTCGTATCACAATCTTGTTTGGTGCATGTTGAAGAAGATAAATGCATTTTTAAAGAGTTTTACCAGTTGGGCTGTTCTTGATACTAGAGAAACAGCAGGATTAACGTTTCAGAAGGGATTTAGATTAACCAGTGGTAGGTTCCTTTAAGAGTTCTCAGAAATTGTTAGAATTATTGTTCAAAAAGGTAGAATCTTCACTACGTATGTTTAAGAACAGCATCAACTATAATTTATTTTTCATTGTTTACATAGAAACCTAGGTAATGAATTAAGTGATCTTCAGATGGTTTATACTGACATGAATATGTAATTTCTACATTGATAGGCTGCGTGTTTATTTTCATTAACTAAATCAGAGAGCTCTGCTTATAAAAAAAACCCATCACCTTTGTATTCCAATAATCATTAATTGGAGTAAAAAATTAGAAATTGTTCCAATGGGACTATGATCATTATTCAAACATAGTTGCTCTCTAGTTAGAGAAAGTAAGCATTTGAGAATTATTTTTGTTACAATTTATACAAGCAAAATCATCTAATTGGTTACTGTGTAATATAAGGAATGGTATTAAATAGATGAATTAAAAAAATCTACTCTTTCCAACTGTTGTATAATCAACTTTTACTTATTCACATTCACAAATATGAATAGTGACAGCCTTCTATCATTTAGATGAGAATTTGGGAACATTAATTTTTTTTTTTTCTGCAGGATCATGCTTATCTTCCTCTTTGATTTGCTTAAATGAGAATTAAAATTAGTTTGCATCTACAGGATATACGAAAACTCTTATTAGGGAGAAACAACTCAGAAGCATGCTCAAAGTCAGGGAATAATTAAAAGTTGAATTAAAAATCATCTGGGCATAATTAAGCATCTTGTTTCAGAGACTCAGTGACAGGATTTTAATGTTTTATTTCATGTGCCTTGTTAGGATGTTAATTTCAGGACATTTACAATTCCAGAAATATATGCAGGATGGGCATTTTGTATTGGACAAGTAACAATCAGTAATTTGGATTAGAATGTCCTAGAGCAACCAAGAATTTTTTTTTAAGTTTGCCTTTATTTTTTAAATATTTTAAATTTAATTTTTACTTTTTGCGAGAGAGAGTGCACATGAGCAGGAGTTGCGGCGGAGGGAGAGAGAATCTTAAACAGGCCCGGTGCCCAGCACAGAGCCCAATATGACATAGGGCTCATCTCACACCGTGAGATCATGACTGGAGCCGGAATCACGGGAGGATGCTTAACTGACTGAGCCACCCAGGCACCCTCCTAAGAAAATTTTAAATCTATATTTTACCTTTGATTCTCTCTTCTTTTCTTCTTCTCTCCATTCCTTCTTAATTATTCTCCCAGGCTATTTTTACTGCTTCTGCAGGTTATTTATTACCTGCCTCTGCAAACCTGGTAATTGTTTGAACTTCAAGTTTTCAAAATGGAATAATTTAGACTAGAAAGGAGAAATCTGAACAACTTAAACTTTAATTCCTCTCCTAATTACTTAGGTGCAAACATCTCCTTTACGTATTTCCATTTACAATTTCAAAGTTCTCTTTCAAGGTACTCTTGGTGCCTATGCTGGTTGAAAAGTATTACCATTTCCCTTGTTACATGAGATACTTGCTATTTCATATTCGTTAGGACACTGAACAAAAAGCTACGTAGGAAGATATAGCTCTTGATCTAACACTGCCCATAGACTTCCCCTGAACAGCAGCATGGGTACACATGCCATCGTAAGTTCATTTGACGGGCTGGAAACTAGAACAAGGACAGGTCATAATAACATGACAAGTCACTGCCATTATACTCCGTCTACTTGGTTCCAAGACATTACGTTTTTTACGTTTTCACATTTGTAAGATTGGGATACATCATAAAATCGATGTGTACGTTCACTTGAGTAGTTCCTTTTTTTCTTTTTTCACCTGAAAAGCTATTATTAAATTGATGTTTCCTTTCTAATCCATATCACCTTAGAATTAAAGAAATATGTCATCTTAAACACACCAAGAGGCAACCAGGCCAGAAAAAAGCAAAAGAGCAAAACAGTCCTCTTACAAGTTTCGAGTCTTGCATGGGCAGGCTTAAGAGAATAGTGCCAGAGGACTACTTTAGCTTAGATATAGCAAGAATTGATTGTGTACAAAATTGCATAAAAGACATTTTTGTTTTCTTATATCGGTTAGCATTTATTAGATGCCAGTAATATGCCAGGCTCTATATGAAGCACCAGTCTTACAAGATGATTAAGATGAAGCCTGCACATTCCGAAGTAAAACTTAAGGTTTTTGTTTAAAAAATTGCCTCCGTTTTCTAACTATATGAAATCACTGCTTATTAAATGAAAGACACACTTTGAAGAACCTAAAAGAACGTAGCAAAAGAAATTTAATGGGGTATAATAACATATAAGCCAACTATGGGGTGCTCTTTAGCCTAGAATCAGTCATGAGTTTAACAGTAATGGATTTATGACTCATTAAGACTAAGAGAGGTTGTAATTTTAAAAGGAACATGATATTTAGGTGACAGTTTAAAAGGCATTAAATTACTGTGTTCAACCTTGTATTTCACAAATCTGTAAAAGGGTAGCAACAATATTTGTAACAGTGTGCCTTGCTCATTTTTCTTATTTGTAACAACTTTTAATTGTCATTTTGCTAGTGAATTAAATTGCATTGATTGATGATTGTTTCAATCTAAGACTTCAAAAGGACTTTAAAACAGGCTATTCTTATAGACTTTATATATTTAAAATCTGTTTACTGCTCTTTCTTTTTCCTGTTTTGGGTGTTTGCTTTAATAGAAAGTCTTACAAATAACCATGAGTTATATGAAATTAAGGCTCTAACAGTGATAACTTGATAAAGTAAGGTTTGACAGCCATTTAAATTTATTCAAACTATAGATTGGGAGTACTAAAAAAGTCCACATTCTTCACAGCTCAAATCTGGGCTAGTGAGAGAACTTAAGTATAAAATAAAGGGCAAGACTGTTTGATCAATAGTAGTGCATGGGGGTCTAACCATGAGAGGCAGAAGGCCAAAGGAAGAGTTTGGTAACGTGTGTAAAGGGTTTCCTGTGTGGCTGACCCCTAAGAAGGAGCTTCTTTGCTCCTTTGCACTTTGTGCACTTACACAGGACCATTTTGGGCTGCACCAAAAAGTCCGTAAAAGTCAAGTCCATAAAACTCCACAATATTCTTGAATTGACTGTGATGTGAATTGGGAAACCAGTGGCTGGTCTTCTATTTCTAGTTCTATGGGTTTCCAGCATATCCTATCAGGCTAGGGTTTGTTGCAAGTACAGAAAAGGGCTGGTTTCTCCTTTCGCCTCTAGGATAGATTATTGTTTTGGCAGGGTGGTACTTTCTATCGGCATACACACATGAAGAAATAAGCCTGCCTCAGAGGCAGGCATAGTGGTGGACCTGGAAGTACATTCAGCCTTTTTAGAGTCAGCAGGAAGCAGCTAATGAGGCTGCACTGTGCTGGTTTCTCTCTGTGTTATAGGGAAGGCCCAAACACCATATCTGGAGAGGTCAAGTGTGGGGCCTGAAGCAATGCCACAGAACCAAGAGTTTAGAACTAGGACAACAATATTAAAGTAGGTAGGAGGAGGGTAGAAGATGTGAAAGTGTCTCAAATACCAGTAGTAGTAGTTGTTGTTGTTGTTTCGAGGCTGAAAGACAAAAATTCAAGGAGACCTTCTATTTAAAACACCTTGTAAAACACAAAAGGTCTTGAGAAAGACCAGGTTACATTCTGTCCTACTGTCTCCTTCTCCTACTGTCTCTCTCCTACTGTCTTCTTTTCCGTGTTTCCTGTGCATGTGGCAGTAAGTTACCTCTATGTCTATATCTGTAGCCGCATTTATATCTCTACATATATGACCTTAACCCTTTTTGGTTTTTGAAGTAAAACAGAGGAGACTTTTGTTTAGGGAATGTTTGGACAGAAGGGCTGAAAATAGACCTAGTATGTTAGTTAGGCATGGATGATGATTTATGGAAGTATCACAAATGTATTTTGGGGTGAACGTGTATCCTAGGAAACATTCTAGAGCATTATCCAAATCAGTCAATGATAATAAATGTAAAAAGTGTATAAATTATTTAGGAGAAAACAGTATCTCCCTGGTAATTCTGTGGCAACTCCATTCTGTGAACTGCTGTTCCTGTATCTTTAAATAGGAATATTTTTTAAAGGAGATTGTAATTTACAAATTAATTCTGCCATTTTATAGTTTTCTGAATATATGCAATATTCAAACATATAAATTAGAAACGAATAGTGCAAAAACTATTTTGTAAGGGTAATAGTTTAAAGATAAGGTTGAAAGGTAGCAACTTCTTGTGATATTGTTTTGTTTTTAAAAAAAATTTTAACGCTTATTTGTTATTGAGAGACAGAGAGAGACAGAGCATGAGCATGGGAGGGGCAGAGAGAGGAGGAGACACAAAATCTGAAGGAGGCTGCAGGCTCTGAGCTGTTAGCACAGAGCCTGACCCGGGGCTCAAACTCACAGACCGCGAGATCATGACCTGAGCCGAAGTCAGACGCTCAACCGACTGAGCCACCCAGGCGCCCCAATATTGTTTTGTTTTTAAAAAATTGTGGCGAAATATACATAATGTGTATCTCTTTAACCATTTGTAAGTATATAATTCAGTGTGAATATATTCACAATGTTTGATGTTACATTTTGAAAATCAAATTTTGTTGTCTCCATATCAAAATATCATGTGTCTATCTACGGGTCTAAAGAAAAATGGAAAGACAAGATTAAAAAAATGTGTGGAAGATGGAGGAATAAGCAAAGTCGACTAAAATGAAATTGAAAAAAAATTTAATCTTTATTTTTGAGAGAGAGAGAGACAGAGTGCGAGCTGGGGAGGAACAGAGAGAGAGGGAGACACAGAACACTAAGCAGGTTCCAGGCTCTGAACTGTCAGCACAGAGCCCGATGCAGGACTCGAAGCCACCAACGGTGAGATCATGACCTGAGCTGAAGTTGGACGCCTAACCGACTGAGCCACCCAGGCGCCCCAAATGAATTTTTTTTTAACTGACAGTGGTGTTTTCTTTTTTCTATTGGTTTCATAAAGTCATAAAACACTATCGTAAAATCAGATGGAGTGAAAGACAATTGCATTCTGTAGATATAAAATCCTTTCTGAAATTGGTATTTCTTCACTTTTCTGTCTAAGCTCTTAGTTAGCAAAATGTTGCAATAACACATTAAAAATATGGTATATTTAAAACAAGATTTCATTGTTGTACCAAAATTTATGTGAGAATTCTGGGCTTTGGATCTGGAAAATACCTCAGTGATCACCTGGTCTGAATCCCTCATTTTATAACTGAGGAAAATGAGGCCCAGAAGGATTTATCTTTCTGTCTACCCATCTATCTGTTTAGAACATGCTTTGTTCCAGAAAGTACTTTAAAGTGGTTTGTAAGGATATGTAAAAGATAAAAAGATAACAAATTGAAGGTGAAAAAGGCAAGGGGAAATAAAGAGGAAGACCATAAGAAGAGTTAGGACTGAAATTAACTCAGAAATGCACATTAAAAAAAATTTTTTTTAATGTTTATTCAATTTTGAGAGAGACAGAGAGAGAGAGACAGAGAGAGAGAGACAGAGAGAGAGAGCGCACGAGCAGGGGAGGGGCAGAGAGAGAGGGAGACACAGAATCCGAAGCAGGTTCCAGGCTCTGAGCTGTCAGCACAGAACCCGATGTGGGGGCTCAAACCCATGAACTGCGAGATCATGACCTGAGCCCAGGCACCTCAGTGATGCACATTTTTAAATCCTAGGTATTTGATAGACATAAGCCTCAGATTAGACTGGTCAATGTATAGAAAGAAATCTGATTAGTTAAGCCATTTAGTTCCTCCAAAGATGAAAAAAAAACCATCTAATTGTTCAGAAGGTGCACTGCTATTTACAACACAAGAAAGAAATGTCTCCTGAGCATCTTGTGAAGAGAACACATTTTCTAAATCAGCAACATCTTCAAAGCCTTCATTGCAGGAGACAGAACAACAAATTCCTGTTTCTCATGGCATATCTCACTGCAAGCTGATTGGGTCTCACCTTGATGCAATTTAGTAAGAGGTCTGAATGATGTGAATCCTTATCCTTCAGTCCTGGGAAGGATAATGGTATGTTGAGTTCCATTCAGCCATCAGAGACTTAAAAGAGTTGAAAAGTAGTTGAAAAGAGAGCTATGTGACTTGGCATCATGAGACTTACTAGAACTCAGCTTTCCTCTAAATCAGTATTTCACAAACATATTTTAGGCATGTGAATCTTCTGGGATGCTTGTTAGTAATTCACAGTTTTCTACCTTATGTTTATTGATTTGGATTCAGCAAGTCTAGGTAGGACCCAGGAATCTGCATCTGATGTAGGTGTGAGGAGATGTACGTTGAGAAATGCTGGAATCATCTTTTCCTGGAAGGGGTACTGGCCAATTGATCCTTTAAGGGTAATACATCTATACTTCAAGCAAATTTATAGGATGTTTTTCCTCTTTGTTTTCTGCCTTTTCAGCTTCCTCCTTCTCTTTCTACAGTTCTATACAGTATAAATAATTGCTGGTTTCAGAGCTGGATAGAGAATTATCTCTGGCTAGAACTGTGATGTATTGGGGTGCCTGGGTGGCTCAGTTGGTTAAATGTCCAACTCTTGATTTCAGCTCAGGTCATGACCTCACAGTTTGTTAGTTTGAGCCCCATATCGGGCTCTGCCCTGATGGCATGGAGCCTACTTGGGATTCTCTCTCTCTCCCTGTGTTTGCCCACACACACTCTCTCTCTCTTTCAAAATAAAGAAACTTAAAAAGAACTGAGATGTTTTGACATGTGATGTCGAACATCTTTTCCTATGCTTATTTTCCATCTGTATATCTTCTTTTTTGGGGTGTCTGTTTAGATTTTTGTCCAATTTTTAATTGGGTTGTTCATTTTCTAATTGGTTGTTGATTTATGAGTTCTTTGTATATTTGCGGTAGTTGTCCTTTATTAGCTATATGCTTTACAAGTATTTTCTCAGTCTGTGGCTTGTCTTGTTATTCTCTTGACACAATGGTACTTCTTAAGTGGGCCACATAGAATCACCCAGAATATCTTAAAAGATACTCAGTGCTTGGGCCCACTGATTATGATATAATTATCATAGACGCTGGGACTTGGAATTTTTAAGAAACCTCTTTAGGGGATTCTTATGTAGTTCCACTGTGAGATGCACTGTGGTGAGATGAAAACTTGGGCGTGCAGTGTAATCACCTGGGAGTTTTTCTAGTTCCGCTTTTTAAATACTGATGCCTGAGTCTTACCTCTAGAGACTCTGATTTGATTGGCATGTGGTTCAGTCTAGGTATTCCAGGTTTTTAAAGGTTCACTGGGTGATTTTAAAGTGAATCAAAGTTTGAGAACCACTGCCCTTGAATGAACTCTTCAGCAATGCCAGAGCTGTCCCTAACACAAGCTGTGTCTCTGAGAATTAAAAAAAAATACCCAATAAGTAGAAGAATTAGTAAAAACACATCTGTTTCTCAGCCCATGCAATGGCATAGTTTTAGGGAGCAGCATGTGAGCCCTTAAGCTCTTAAGGGCTTAAGCCAAGCGTTGTTATGCTTTGAGTTCACAGTCACAAGATTACCGAATTCATAGTCACAGGGTAGAGAAGACAAGATAATATCATGTCAAGGTGATAGTACAAAATCATTACCATGTGGGGGGAACACAGCCTTTCTCATACCCCATGTGACAAGAACAGAAAAACCTTAAGCAGTACCACTTGGCTTCTTCCTTTCCAGCTTTGAGGAAATTCGAAGGGCACAATTGTCCACCTTGGGGACGGTGTGCAGTAGAGGGTGAGAGGACAGGGGAGATGTGATGGAGGAGGCAAGATGGCAGGGTCCTGAAAGTATATATGAGACAGAATATGTTCACAGGGAAGAATAGGAGGCTCTCAGGGATGGCGGGCAGCCAGAAAATATGAAATGATGGATAATTTGGAAAGAAGAAAATAAAGCTTGAAATTAACTTTGGGGATTGCTTTGTTGAATGCTGCATGATTTACAACCCTAGACCACATGAGTTATGGATTTATGAGCATCACATTGTTGTGGGAAGCTGAAAAAAAAATGAAAGAAAAGATCCCAGATCTCTACTCCTTCTCAGGGAGCTATCACTTGATGAAGGAATTAGGTGTCATTAACTTATTGTACATATAAAGAATATGGGACCCAGAGATGTTAAGTGACTCATCAATGTTGTAGAGCCAAGGACGGAGATTAAAATCAGTGTCCCCACCCACCCCTGGCATCAAAGCCCAACCTTTTCTACTAAACCTGTGCTGTTTCCTACGTAATAATGGTTACTACTTACTGAGAGATTACTACATGCCAGGCACAGTGAAATGCATGTTAAACACATTATCTTATTTAATCTTTGTGAGGCATGTAATGTTCACCCCATTTTACAGATGAGTAAACTGAGGATATGATAGTTTAAGGAACTTAAAACCAAGTCACATAGCTATTAAATCATGGAACAGGGTTTATATCAATGTCTGCCTCATTCCCTTCTAACATGTGATATTGATTCTTATAAAAATAAATGAGAAATTCCTTCGCCACTCTGAACTAGTTTTTCTCTGTTTACATTCAGAGGGTCTAGTTCCTGGGCCACTGAAGGGGCTGAGCTCTGACTTTCCAACCAGAGTTCCCATCTCACACTTCCTGTCTTACTCAGGTGTTGGAACACATTGACCGATTAACAAGACTTGGTTTGTTCTCAAGGGCCCCAGCTTACACTCAAGCTTTAGAGGAAATGAAGATTCTTTGTTGGTACAAGACTTTTCCCTATGTCTTCTGCCTATTAATAGAGATATTTAGGGAAAGGCCACTAAGTAATAAAGTGTCCTGGGGTCAAATCTGTCTTCCATAAATATATATTTTTTTGTTCATCTATTTTGTGTAAGGCCCATTGGTAGGAAGCAGGAGATTCAAAGAAGTTTAAGACAAAATTCTGACCTTCAAGGAGCCTGTAATTTATTTGAGTGGTTAGAGCTTGTGGTCCAAACAAAATCACCCAACTAGCTATATCAAAATACTGTTTTCTACTTTTTAAAAATGTTTACTTTGTGAGAGTGGGTGTGTGTGCAAGCAGGAAGGGACAGACAGAGAGGGAGAGAGAGAATCCTCAGCAGGCTCTGCGCTATCAGTTGGAGCCTGACTCGGGGCTTGATCCCGTGAGCTGAGAGATCATGACCTTAGCCGAAATTAAGAGTTGGGTGCTTAACCGACTGAGCCACCCAGGCACCCCACCATTTTCTATTTTAAACTTGCATGTGTCTAGTAGACTAGTTTAAAACACTAAAAAATTCCAAACTTTAAATGGAACACTGATATATAAAACAGATAAAAGCAAAGCTGTTTTGATTGAAATCGTGGGGTATACCTGGAGGCCCACCTACCCAGTCTCCTCTTAATCTTATCTGGCGGCTTCTGAGGTATCTTATCAGCACCTGACTCCAAGGAACATATGTAAAACACTGCTAGATGCTTGGAAGGACCTGGGTTTTATTCCTAGCTCACTAATAACCTTGGGCAACTCTTCAATCACATCATGAGGAAACTTGTGGTTAATGCAAATTAAACAGGTGACTGTGTTGGAGGTCTTCTCCGGCTTCTTCTCAGAGACTTCTTTAGAGAGGATGCACTATATAGGAGCATAACTTGGTGTATGTATAGGAACATGACTTGGAAAGATGTCCATGGTCCTTTACCACTTCAACATCATTCTGTTTTTATTCTGGACAGTTTAGGAAGGCAGTATGGAAGAGTGGAGCTTTCACATTTGAAGGCCCTGAGTGAAAGTTGCTGATTCTTTTCGGTCCAGCGATAACAGGGAAGGAAGGCAATGAATGCCTTCTCTTAATGCTCCCTTGCTATTATTAAGGCATTTTTTTTTTTTCCACATAGAAGTGAAGTCTCCTCCAGGCCTCTCTCATCTTGAACTAAAGAAGTCTCTCGCATGGCTCTGTGTCTGTGCCATTACAGCCAAATCTTGGCTCTGATCTGTGCCGATTCTGTTTCCTTGTCCCTCATTAATTGCCCCACTCATTTCCATCAGGTTTTTACTGCCTCCATCCCTCCTCCCTCAGCACACGTTAAATCAGTCCTAACAAAGGTTTAGCGAGTTTTAACTACCAGCCAGTTAGGGAATGCTCCCAAATCTCTTCTGACTGTATGTATATATGCAAGAGCCACAAAGGGAGTCTCTCCGAGCCCCACCAGCATTTCAAACGGGATGACCTCTCAGCTAACTCTCATCTCTTCACTAGTCTCCAGCCTTCCCCCACAATCCCATTTGCAACCTTTTTTTTTTTTTTTTTTTTTTTTTTGGAACTGTTTCCTTTCTTTGTTAATGGCAACATTGTCATTCCAGCAGCCTAAACCGGAAACTTTGAAGTCACTCAAGATTTTTTTTCTACCCCCACCCCCTCCACTCCCACCTGCCCCGTATTGTATGCTCACTACTGTGTAGTCACTGAGTCATGTTGATTCTCTTTAAACATTTCTGTTTTGTCCCTTGACTCTTAATTTTTACTATTATGGTCCAGTTAAGACTGTGTCTTACCACCATTGCCATGGTTTCTCAGATGGCTTATCTGTCTTAATGGCAGCCCTTCTTCCAAATAGTCCTTCCTAATGCTACCAAAATGATTTCTGAAATGCAAATCTGTTCATGTTACTCTTCCACTTAAAACTCTGGTTTTGTAATAGGTCTCTAGAATATCACAGTTCCCTTTCACGGCATGTAATACCTTTCACAGTCCTGGTCCCTGACTGCCTACCTTTCGAGCCTCATTCTCAAGCCATCGCTGTGTGGCAGTGCTGAATGCCTTCTTTCCAATGGTTACGAACAGACCTCTTCTTCATCTTTTAGGTCCTGACTGAAGGGTTTTCGGCTTGTGAAGGGCTAGAGATCTCCACACACTTGTCACATTGTATTGCATTACTTATTTACATGATGACATAATTTGCTAGACAGAGCTGTCTGTGTCTTTATCTTTGCAACCCAGTATGTAACACACTGACTGGCACACTGTCAGCACTCAGAAAATGTTTGCTGAGTAAAATTGAAAAGTGCTGTAGGTTAACAAAATGTGACTAGAAGGAAATGCACCAAAACAAAGACAATAGATGTGTTCAAATGATAGGGTCTTGGGTGACTTAAAAACAATTCCTTGGTAGCTCCCCTGTTTGCTAGATGGGATGCTGCCTGATTCATGAATCGTTTAATAAAGCCAATTAGATCTTTAAGGTTAAAACATAAATAATTCCTGTGTCTCCTGTAATTTGGTAAAGTTATTATAAGGAAAAGCAGTACAAATTTAAAGGGAACTAATACAGATGGGAAACCACATGGTAAGTGTACTTCCAAGCTAATAACATTTCTCAGGAAAGGCTCAGGATAAATAAGTAACTTAGACTTTGGCTCAGGGACTTGGTAAAAAGCAAACAAACAAACAAACAAACAAATAGAACAATGAGTTTAGAAAGGTAAATTTAAAAAATTATATATTCTCTTCTCATTCATTAATTCAAAATAGTCATACCTTTAAATCATTTCATCTTCCTTGTTCCAGTGAGTCTATAAATAAACTTACAATGAAACATAAAATATAGAAAGTTTAACTAAATTAAAATTAGTTTAGAACAAAACACAAGGTGAAGAAAAATAAAGCCAGCTAAGTAAAATGAAGGCAGGAATGAAAATGGTACCTCAGGTTCAAGCTATGAAGTTTTATGTGCAGGCCAAATGTGGGCTACAGATTGACTTTGACCTTTCTAGTGATCAGTCAGAGAGAGAAAATGGATTGGTGATAAGATTCATAATGAGCATAACATAGAATTAAGTCATTCATTTGGGAATTAAGTCTACTAAGACCAGTGAGAAAATTTTCCTATGGATTCTTAAATATACACAATATTGAGTCTCATAATTTCTCATAAGGTTCATCAATGTTGGGAAAAAGCACTGATACTAGAATATAATTCAGTAGAATCTGTTTTCTAGGGGACCAATACGATCATTCTTTAATGATCTGGCTTAATGTAGCAAAGGTTGTGGGTAATTCATTTAAGTGTAGATTCATGAATCTCTCCCATCCTTATCGCCCCTAAGAGATTCTGACTCAGTAATTTGGAAGTGGATTGCTAGAGTCTGAGTTTGGGTAATCACCTTGGGAGTCTTTGATGGTACAAGAGGTCTATGAACCACACTTGAGAAATACTTTTTTAGAGTCTTTAGAGGAAATAGTGGACTCCATATACTTCAATCAGTCATCCAAAAATTTGGTTTCTCTCAGCTGAGTTAAATATGGTGTGCAGATAATTTGAGATGGTGTTTTCTGGCCAATACTTGGAGTATGACTAGCTGGTCTATATTGCTAATTAATTACGGAGCCATATAGTTAATAATCTTGCCAAGCTGGGGGTAAAAGAAGTTCTTTAATATTTAGAAGACAGTATGAACCAAAATTGTATTTAAATCAAAGCCCTGAGAGTCAGTACTAAGAGTCTTTTTAAACAAACTAATTTAGGACTTAGTCTAAAACATGCAACAACTAATAATTTAGAACTCAATTTTCAATAATATAAAGCATGACTGCAATAATGTTAGGTTAAACAAAATTAAAATAGGTATAACTGGAAGCCCAGCCTGGCCATAGAAATCTTGTATACCTCCAAAATACAACTGGCTTTAAGCAATGTGTCCTCCAAGTGAATATACGCTAGGATAAACTTGTAACATTTTAACCTCTAGGATGGCTCCCAGAGATCCCCTGTCTGCATGTATTCATATCTTTGTTTACTTCCTCCCTGCTGGGTATGTACTAGAGTTACTAACTCAGTTCTAACACACTGGAAGTGGTGGAAATTATCGATGTCACTTTCAAGATTAGGTTATAAAAAAGACTGTGGCTTCCAGCTTGAGTATGCTCTTTTCTCTCTTTTTTTTCTCTCTCTTCCTCTCCTTCTCCCTTTCCTTCTCTCCCTTTCTCCTTCTCTCCTTCTCATTTTTCTTGTTCTGAGGGGAAGAAGCTGTCCTGAGCCCTATGGAGAGGTGCACATGGCAAGGAACTGGAGCCCCCAGCCAGCTGCCAGTGAGGAACTGAGGCTTGCCAACAACCCTGTAAATGAGTTTGGAAATTAATCCTCCAGTGCCAGTTGAGACTTGAGATGACTACAAACCCGGTCAATGGCTTGACTACTACCTAAGGAGAGACCACATCAACCCAAGTCGGCTGTTCCTAGATTCTTGACCCTCAGAAACTTTGTTTTAAGCCACTAGAGTTTGGGTAATTTGTTATGCAACAATAGAGAATTAATACAAATATGAATACATAGATAAACGGATGAGATTCCTTGCCATATGAAAGTATCTGCTGTGAACTGACTAAAACGATCTTTGTTTGGAATAATCGATCTGTAATGCTTTCTGACAGTCCTTACGTAGTCTGACCACTCATCTGTTCACACCATTTTTATCTTGTGAGACTAGAAACGTTTAAGGGGATGGAAGTTTTTCTCTTCTTGATGAATGGAGAACAGCTCATTCAAAAATGTTATCAAATCACCAGGATACAACATACAAGGCCCTTTTACTTCTGGAAACATCATCTTCCGTCATATCCACCTGCTGTTTATATAATGATTGTTGTTCAAAGTTGAGGGCCTAATTTGACAAATTTTAACTGGGGCCAGTGACGTGTTGTTCAGCGGTTAAGTATTGTGGATTTGGATTCAGAGATGGATGAGCTTAGTCCCTGTTCTCAAATTGCTCACTATCTGGGAGGAGATTCAGGGCAAGGAGGACCAGGGATAAAGAGATAGGGGAGGAAGGCTACAAAGTGGTGTGGTGGGTGCAAACTGTAAGAAGGAGTTCACGAAGCTCTCCTGAGAGATGGTGACTTCTGAGCTGTCATTCCCCCCCCCCCCCAAATTATTTAGTTTTCAGGCAGGGATAAGCAGAGTAACACATTCCAGAAGAGTGAGAGAAAAGGCTCAGAGGCGCAAAGCAGTTTAATATGGCCTAATAGTCATGCGTCTGGAGGGTAGGGGTGAGGTAGGCAGTGAGAGGGAGCATCATGTGTCTGGAAGGTAGGGGTGAGGTAGGCAGTGAGAGGGAGCATCAGGGGATGACACTGCATCTTTAGACACAACAGATCTGGAAGGAAGGTTGAGGTGGCAAAAAGAGCCAAACCTGGGTGTTTTCACCTACTAATTCTAACCTAAAGCAAGATTTAAAAAAAATTTGCTGAATCACAGCTTCTCGTCTGTCACATGGCAATGACAGCACCTAACACACAAGCTACCTTGCTGACTTTTAACTAAGCTGAAGTGTGTCCTTTGCTTGTACACTTATTAAATATTGATGTTAAATAAATCCAGAACCTACCCGTATCTTTAGGAATCTGAAAATCTAAGTCTTTATTCAGAAGCAATATTTTGCTTTATATAAAATCTTATAAATACTGAAGCTATGGCTGCAAGAAAGAAAATTGTGGATCTTAGGAAATAATAGAAAGCAGAAGAAATAGAAGCAAAATATGAGAATGTAGGGGTGCCTGGGTGTCTCTGTCGGTTAAGTCTCTGACACTTGATTTCAGCTAAGGTCTGATCTCATGGTTTGTGAGATTGAGCCCCACGTCGGGCTCCATGCCGACAGCACAGAGCCTGCTTGGGATTCTCTTTCTCCCTCTCTCTCTGCCCTTGCCCTGCCTGTTCTCTCTCTCTCTCTCTCTCTCTCTTTCTCAAAAAAAAAAAAAGTTAAAAAAAATGAGAATGTAAGCTGTCATGTAAGCTGCTCTAATTCTGACAGTTAAAGAAAATCTTTTCAATTTGATTTT
This sequence comes from Panthera tigris, assembly GCF_018350195.1. Lineage (NCBI taxonomy): Eukaryota > Metazoa > Chordata > Mammalia > Carnivora > Felidae > Panthera > Panthera tigris. Next base: position 105,484,827 of record NC_056662.1, read on the forward strand.
TACGTGCTGATAATTTGATTATTTAAATCTGACTAAACTTAATACAGAGCTTAAACATCCAAACTCTTTAAGGAGAGGGGAAAATGTACATTTTGTCTATTAGTACACATTATCACTAAGGATAGTGTGCTGAAATTAATGAATACAATGTTACCTAACCTCGGGGTATGGGTTGGCATCTTTAACCTGTTCTCTTTACCTCACTAATTCCTGAAGTAGGTCCTTTAAAGAATCTTACAAGATAAATACTGCAGTGTTGTTATTGTTAGTGGTTTCCAAAATTTTGTTGAAGAACTATGCGCGAAGATAAATTGCATTGTAACATTTGATAGTTCCTATTAAGAAATTTAATTTTTGGCCTCTTATGATTTCTGCACTATACGGCTTCCTGAAGGGAAAAAGAAAAAAGCAAAAACTAGGGAGAAATAAATCATTAGCTTTACTGATGTGTGGAGATATTTGAGAAAATGAACTTCTAAGGTCAAAATTTTTTATTTTCCTCAGCTTCCATAGTGGAACTAAGAACTGAATTTGGAGGTTGAATTGAGACAGATGTTCAGGTATGGCTCCCACTCAATCATATGGGATGCAGAGCTCAGGGCTAACTCTCCAAAAAGGCTCAAAGAGTGAGTAGGCTCATAGTTCAAGGCAATCTTACAAATGCTTCGTTGCTGGAGGAAGAAGTTACAGTGGAACTGAAATGCCATATTTTCCCATATGTATAGAAAGGCAATACTCTTGGGGTACCTGGGTGGCTCGGTCGGTTGAGTGTCTGACTCTTGATTTCACTCAGGTCATGCTCTCGGGGTTCGTGAGATGAGCCAGGCATCAGGCTCTGAGCTGACAGCATGGAGCCCACTTAAGATTCTCTCTCTCCCTCTCCCCCTGCCCCTCCCCTGCTTATGTGCATGCACACATTCTCTCTCTTCAAAAAATAAAAATAACAGAAAAGAAAGAAAGGGAAAATTCTCAGGAGAAAAAAAGGAAAATCCAAGGGCTGAGTAGGTTATGCTTTTTGAGTGCGCTCCAGGAGAAACATGATGTCATAGTGTATTGATTTAACGACCAAATCACAGAACGTAGAAACTGTAATTAAATATACTCTTGAGAACATAATTAGGTAGGGAGTACTATTATTTAATGAGGAATGAGAACTAAACACTTAAAGTAATAAAAGCAGGGAAAAGAACATTTGGACAGGTACTGTTTTCTAAGAATCCAGATTTCCTTTAATTTAAAAATATTTCTTGAAGCAATGCTGATGTATTTCCCACTGAGAACTTTCGCTCCCCAGTTTGCCTTCTCTTGAAAGCTGTTGGGTTTTCATTTTTAAAAAAATCCCTTTCATCTTTTCACTAACGGTTCCATACCAGCCTCTTTGTACCTTCCTGGACTTTACATCTGCCCCCATTGTGCCATTTGCTGCCTCCTCCTCGAGTCAGCAGTGGTTACAGATGCAGCTTTTGCATTCAGGATAGTTGCACATTTGGGGGTATGTCTTCAACCTCATTTTTTTCCAGGTGTAACAGGTTAGTATCAGCAACATGCTTCTTCTGACCACACAGGGTGGTGCTGGTAATATTTACAAGGAAAATAGTGTATAGTTATTCATTATTTACACACATTTGCATCTTCCTGATTTGATACGAAACATAATTAAAAACGGAACTATCTCTGTTTTTATGCAAGTAACTATCCATGTGATTTTGGAAATATCGTGATGATAAATGAAAGAAATCTTCATGTTGTAAAGCAATATACTATCTTTCTTCAAAGACACACAGTTTTAGTTGCCAGCAACATCACAAATAGAAGCAGCAAAGGAAACATTGTACACGTTATAAGCTGAGGCACTGTGTTTTAATTTTTATGCCATTGGTTTCTCAGGCCAAATCAAGAGGAAACATCCCACATTTAAAAATGCTTGAATACATTCACATGTTAAGCTGTTTATTTAAATCAGGGTAATTTAGTGTGTTGCAACTATATGTCAAGAGCCACATTATACTGCCGTAAAACAACTCATAAATCACAAAGAAGTACCAAGAATAAAGGAACAGTGGTAGAACTCTTAAGAGACACTGTAATAGCACAATTGGCAATACAGATTGTTGAGTTCTGAACAGACCAGAATGAGGCAGCTTTTGCCAACAATAACAGGGAAGAAAAGGACTTTCCCTGGTAAATCCAAGTACTGGGAGAGTGTGGCTATAGGGCTATTAAAGAGCCCATGGAGACAAATGAAAAGCAAACATGCTTTATATCTTGTATATCACATTATTAGAGGGGCTTTACAAAGGCTCACATGTGTCTACAAATTACTTAAGTGGAATGGCCAAGGGCTAATAGGCAATGTTTTTCAGACATTGATTCAGGTTTATGACAATGATTAATGTAAATTATTTTTAATTTGTATGCCTCAGGCAACTTCAACCAGCAACATTTCCAAAGCTTCTAATGTTTTAAACAGTCCTATCTGTTTTCTAACCGTGGTGTATTAGCTTTTGCCGTGGTAACAAAAAACTGTGATAACTCGATGGCTTACGAGCACAAGCATTTATTTTTAAGCTATATTGCAAGAGGGCTGAAAGTTGGCTGAGCCATTTTGGCTGGGCTCAGCTGGGATTTGCTCCATCGATCTTCCCATTCTAGGACCCAGGCTGAAGGAGCAGCCCCTACCCTCGTGCTATTCTTGTGGCAGAAGGCAGAACCCAAGAGGGGCAGAACTTAACCACACGAGCACAGTCTCTGCCTCTGTGAGAAGACGGCATAAGTTTGCTCACATTCTTTCGGCCAAAACAAGTCACAAGGCCAAGCCCAAAATCATGGGGTTGGAAGTGTATTCCTCTTACTGAAAAGAACAGTGAAAATGGGGAGTAAATCAGTTACTGAGAGCAAATAATGCAGGCTGACACTGTTGGTAAAAGGCACTGTTGGTGATAATTAATATTTTGGGGAAGGTCATTAATAAAAATCTTATGTCAAAGATCACTGATAGTCTCCCCTAGTATAATCTGAAATGTATTCTAAGTCCTTATCGTCTTCCCCTGGCCTGAAACATTTGACAGTTTCCTCCTTGAAACTGGTTCCTCTTTTGGGTTCTGTAGCATTGTTTCCTGGTTCTCTTCTTACCTATCTGAAGTCCTCTGTATGTCCTTCTTTAGTTATCTATCTCCTGTCATACTGGGAATAAGGATTTCCTGATCGCTTTCATTGGCCCTCTTATTGCTAAGCAATTCAAATTTCAACTACTCCTATGAATTCAATGATCTTTTCAATGTGGAAAGAATTCAGATGACCCACTCCAGCACCGATTTCCAGACTTGCACTTCCACCTGCCCTCCCGGGAATTCTGTTTGAATGCTTTCTGGCAATTTGAATTTCATATTGTCACCAGAAACTTGTCATTTCCCCCATCTAGATGTATCCCTTCTGATTCCCCTATGCCTGATAGCAGCATCATTTTCCAGATCATTTTGACTCAGACCTGTAAGGTGTCTTAGACTCCTCTGTCATTCTCACATCTAGTTAGTGAATGCTAAGCCACAGGATATATTCCATTATCATGTTTCTCATAACTGTCCCCTTATGTTTTTCCTACCACCACTGTTCTAGTTTATATCCTCATTCCATCCCAACCACTTTTAAAGTTGTAAATAGTTTTCTTCATTGTTCTACATCGTCTAGCTTCTTGTTTGTCACCATTCCAATGAATGGAATGGATCAGAGCTCGTAGTACTTTCTAGTTACCTTCTGTGCCTAAATCCATCACATACTTACTGTGGTTGACAAGACTTTCCACAGTCTATTTCTGATTCAACTTTTTGCGATCATTTCTAAAAGTTGATTTTTTTACTTTACTATTTTATGTATGTATGTATGTGTGTATGCATGTATGTATGTATTTAGAGAGACAGAGAGTGAGTGAGTAGGCTCCAGAAGGACAGAGAGACAGGGGGAGAGAGAGAGAATCCCAAGCAGGCTCTGCACTGACAGCATGGAGCCCGATGTGGAGCTTGAACTGTGAGATCATGACCTGAGCTGAAATCAAGAGTTGGATGCTTGATGACTGAGCCACCCAGGCACCCCTAAAAGTTAATATTAACTGAAGCTCCTGCCAAAATAGGTAACTTGATATGACTTGAACACATCTAAAATTTCCCACTTACTTGTCTTTTATCTGCTATTTTTTTTCTTTCTGGGGTATACTTTGGCCTCAACTTTTGTTCAAATTCTACCTGTGCTTTTCAAGTTTAGTCTCAAAGGATATCTCTTCCAAGAATTTTGTCAAATGGCACTTGATTTGCACCTTTCTTGTACATAGATGTGTGTGTGTGTGTGTGTGTGTGTGTGTGTGTGTGTTCCAGTGATTTGTAAAATTATTTCTTCATGAGACTACAATATTTGGGGGAACCATGACTGGATGTTGCTCATACTTATAATTCCCATAGCATCTAACCCAGAACTCTCTATACAGTAAATTTATAATATTGTTTTGAGAGCATGAACTCAGGAATTAAACTCTCTGGCACATAGTAAGCACATTCTAAATGTTGATTATAATTATTTTTGTTATTAAATCTTCAGTAAGCGCTGGCAGAATGTGGTTACATTTATTCGAAACAGTTTTCACATTATTTCCTACCTTGTTTATGAAGTGATTAGTAAATGAGAGGGGCGCCTGGTTGGGCGTCCGACTTCGGCTCAGGTCATGATCTCGCGGTCCGTGAGTTCGAGCCCCGTGTCGGGCTCTGTGCTGACTGCTCAGAGCCTGGAGCCTGTTTCAGATTCTGTGTCTCCCTCTCTCTCTGACCCTCCCCTGTTCATGCTTTGTCTGTCTCTGTCTCAAAAATAAATAAACGTTAAAAAATTTTTTTATAAAGTGATTAGTAAATGAGAAAACAAGCATGGTCTACGCAGGGAGAATTGAGAAATCATTTATTTTCCTGTTTACAATGGACATTCATTATAAGCCTTTTTTGGGAAGTTAGTAAGGCCTGTTCTTTGCACGAAGTTAATTTAGGTGGTTAGGCTAACCTATGCAAAGAAATTTCTTGAAGTAAATTCTCTCTGCATCCTGCAAAAGATCATAAAAATAACTGTGAAGTTCCTTAGAAAATAAATACAAAAAGAAATCATGTACTTTTTACTGTGACTGTTATTATTCTCCCTGAATAAATAGTTACCTTCCACATAATTGCCTTGTTTCACTGTGAACTTCGGGTGTTATTCAAGAATAGGCCAGGGAGAATCAGTACATGGGTGGGAGAGTGTGGGCTGATCCACTAACAACTTCAGTTTTTAGCAGATAGACTTTAATGAATGTCTCTTGTTTGTTACTCTGTAGTGATTATTGTTAGGGTCAGGCATAAGGCAGGGTAAAGATAAGAGTCAGAAGCTAAAAAATTTTAGCAGTCAAAGGCTTTATTGGGAACTAAGGTCTCCGGTGAGGTTCCGTGACAGAGAGAGAGAGAAAGAGAGAGAGAGAGAGAGAGAGAGAGAGAGAGAAAGAGAGAGAGAGAGAGAGAGAGAGAGAGAGAGAGAGAGAGGAGAGGAGTCGCGCCCGGGTGTGGTGGGGTGGGGGTAAGCTGCAGGTCGTGCTGTCGCTGGGTGATTGGTTGACCTCCGCTTCGTTCTGGCACGCTACTTGGGGCTTTCCGTTGGGTTGCGCTGGCGCTCGGTGATTGGTTGACCTTCAAGTCGTTCTGGTGCACCGCTAGGGGCTTTTCATTGGGTTGCGCTGGCAAGATGGCCGTCCCCTCTACTGTGGTTCCAAGGACATCCTAACAATTATATGACATGGTTTTAGGAAATGCTAATATCTCAGAGTCCTCACACTAAGTTAACACAACTGGGAAATAGTAAAATAGTACTGAGGTCAAGAAAGAAGTGAATGTTCACTTAAACATTTAAGAGAGTGGATCTCATGCAAAGCATGCTTACTTACCCACAGAAAGAAGCAAAAAATGAAAACAAACAAAAAGAAATAACTCCAAAAGGACACAAACTTATGGAGGTGATGAATGTATTTATTACCTTGATAGTGGAAATGCTGTCATAGGTGTATGCATATGTCCCATACTCATCAAACTGGATACATAAATATGCTCAGCTTTCTGTATATCAGTTATACCTCAAGTTTACCTTGCTGTAAAACAAAACAAAACAAAAATATTTTGCATAGAACCCAACACATATTCAGGGTATAGTAACAGTTTCCAGAAGTCCCCGAGAAGCTGATGAAGGAAAAGGACCATGATAACCTAAAATGAGGGTAGGTTTTGGAATAACATTAAGTACGCTTCCAATACCATAATACCTGTTGTGCAGCATAAAAGTAGATAAGCTTCCCAATTCATTTTAAGAAACCAGTATAACTTAACTCCAGAACCTTCCAAGGCTGAATAAAAAGGAAATCAAAGATCAATTTCATTCGTATGATTGTTGCAAAAATTATTAAAATGTTGGCAGTATTAAATTGAATACACCAAAAAAAGAAGATTGAAAGTATTATGTCCAATGTGTTTTTTTAAATTAAATTTGAACTTTTGGAGAAAGAAATATAAAATGTGTGAATTTCTCATTGGAATTTCTTGCCATTAAGCTTTCAAAATATTTTTGTGGTTACTCTCAGAGGTAATAATCACACTTTCGTTTTCTTCCTTTGACGCCCTGGTGTCTGGAGATTATTTCAAAGAATTAAGAATTACATTGAATTCTTCTTCCTCCTACCTTTAAATAACTTACTTAAGATTTGTATGCAAGTATCTTCTTTCTTTTTAAGTGAATATATTCTTAATATGATGCGATTTAAAACTTCCTTAAACACAGAGATCTTGCCTTATTCTTTAAAGATTCATCAAAACAAATATGCAAGTTAATTACTTAACATAGGGATCCTTAGATGGTAGATGGTTATATATTTAATATAGCTCATCTTTACCTCACTTTAAAAAGCAATACATCTTCAAATGTTAGGAACCAGATACTTCTGCTTGTTTCAGTTATAAAAGAGGCAAATAAATATAAATTAAAAATCACTTGTACAGGCATAAAACGTTAAGTATACGTGATAATTCAGCCTCTAGTATTGACTAGTCATGTGCCTATATTGAAGTTATTTAGCCTCTTAGAGTTTTGAATTTCTTATTTGTAACTAAGAGGTAAGGACTCAATGGTTTTTTAGGTTCCAAATTATAAATTTCCTTCCCCCACACCAAAATTACTCTTTGAGTAGGACCCATAGATGGCAGTACCATATAATAAAATCAACAAAAAGAAAAATGATAGTTTTTTCTTTTTTTTTTTTAAACTTGTTCAGATTAGGAAAAAACATAAAATTAAAACACATCCATTGTGGGATTTCAAATGGGAAAAAGAAGAAAACAAAAACAAAATGGTCATCATCATAATTAATATATTTTCTTTTATAGAATAAGATTCTAGTTACATGAGGTGCAGATGGGAGCAAAACTAAAGTCTGACTTTCTACGTAATGCATTGAAGAGCACACAATTATGAGATGTCTAAAGGAATTAGAGACTCCAACTCTGGTTTCAAAAAAATTAGATTTTGAAAAAGCCACTAAAAATAATGCACCTCTTAAAGTAAAAAAAAAAAAAAAAACCTAAAAATCTTCAACTGAAATGACATTTAACTGTGCAGTAAAAGCTGTTCACTTTAGGAAGATTTACAGGTTAAAAATATGAACCTGCTCTAATAAAAAATCTGCATTGTAAGGTATTTTGAAATGAACATTCCTGGCATAAAGTATCTTAACCTAAGTTATCGCAATATTTTCTCTTGGAGGGCAGAGCGGTGACTGTCTTTGGCAATGACAGAGAGTGTCTGTACAGCATTTTACATATCCATTTGTAGAGTAGATGATTTGAGGAGCTCTGAACACATAATCTGACCATGAAGAATGATATTCCCGAATAAAGTCACAATTCAGTCCTCTCTTTGTCCCACTTATTGTGGATTTGGAATTAATAAAATACAAATTTCATTAAGAAAAAGTTCCTTGAAAGCTATAATTGAGTATGCGATTACTGTATTACAAAGCATATAAAATCAGAACATGTGAAATATGTACAGTCAGGAACAGTTTTTCTCTTTCCAAGTGCTTCCTCACGTCATCACCGTGATGAAACTGGACAAATAGCCAAGAAGCAGCTACTCACAAAATAGAAGTTGTTTAATGTTTTTCACGTGAAATACATCAAGGTGCTAGTGAACAAAGGCGAACTTCATTCAACTTTACAGAACACGAATGATGTTAGGATGTAAAAAAAAAAAAAAACAAAACCACATATCTCAACAGCAAAAGAGGTAAAGAAAGTGTTATCTATTCAATTCATATACAGAACAATTATGACATGGGTGGTAGGGCTAAAATGCCTCTAATTCATACATTCAGAAAGGCACTGTTTCAGCACAAACTGTCCTATATGTTGGAGTACATGTCAAAAACTTATGTAGGACAATGCCATTGCTCTCTGGTTGCCTACAGTCTCATTGTGGAGACAGACATGTACATCTTAAAGTAGCTGACAAAGATACAGGTGCCAGGGACATAGCAGAATATCAGAGTGGAGTTGGGGTATCCTGGAGGTGAGTTCTGGGCATCACATGGAATGACAGGGAGAATGAGAACAAGGAGTCTAGAAAAAGGAACACTTTTGCGCGTTTGGTGGGAATGCAAACTGGTGAAGCCACTGTGGAAAACAGTATGGATGTTCGTCAAAAAATTAAAAATAGAATTACATATGATCCAATGATCGCACTCCTGGGTATTTACCCAAGGAAAACAGACACTAACTCAGAAATATATATGCACCCCTATGTTTATAGCAGCATTATTTATAATGTCCATCGATAGATGAATGGATAAAGAAGAGGTGGGATATATATATATAAATAATGGAATATTATTCAACCATAAAAAAGAAATAAATCTTGCCGTTTGCAACAACATGTATGGATGTCGAGGGTATTATGCTAAGTGAAATAAGCCAGAGAAAGACAAATACCATATGATTTCACTCACATGTGGAATTTAAGAAACAAAACAAATGAACAAAGAAAACAATAAAAGACAACCCCCCCAAAAAACCACTCAACTACAGAGAACAAACTGACAGTTATCAGAGGGGAGATGGGTGGGGAGTGGGGAAAATAGGTGAAGGGGATTAAGGTACACTTATCGTGGGGCGCCTGGGTGGCTCAGTCAGTTAAGCAGCTGACTTCAGCTCAGGTCATGATCTCATGGTTTGTGAGTTCGAGCCCCATGTCAGGCTGTGTGCTGACGGCTCGGAGCCTGGAGCCTGCTTCAGATTCTGTGTCTCCCTCTCTCTCTGCTGCTCCCCTGCTCTCTCTCTGTCACTCTCTCTCTCCCTCTTTCTCAAAAATAAACATTAAAAATAAAAGTTACACTTATCGTGATGAGTACTGTGTAATGTGTAGAATTGTTGAATCACTGTCTTGCACACCTGAAACAAATATAACACTGTATGTTAAGTACACTGGAATTAAAAAAAAAAAGAACTAGGAGTCTAGAGGGATGCAGAGGCAGTATTCCCTATTTGAAAACAGGGTAGACTCCATGGCATCCTCTCTTACATAAGTAGACACCTTAGAAGGTTTTATCCCTTCCAAACATACTCATTCCAGTCTTCCTAGTCTCTGTTGATGGCTACTGCTCAGGGGTCTGGTTCTCGTTTCTGTCAGCTACATTGGGGTTGTTGCTTCTTAGACCTCATACACACCTCAGACTTGCCAGATCCCTTCCCATGCTCACTGCCCAGTACCCTCCACGCACGACAACCAGGAGGCAAATGTGGGGTGTGTGTGTGTGTGTGTGTGTGTGCGTGCGTGTGTGTGTGTCTGTGTGTAACCAAAAGCAATTTGCTTAATTAAGAAAGCATTACTAAAATCAACCAGGGTTGTGAGGTAAAAGTGGGAGAATAGTTAGGTCTGAGATGGACAAGAAAAGACATCTGGTTTGGTGTGATAGAAAATAGTTGCTGAAAGATGCTGAATAGAAGAGGCATATAAAGAATGTCGTTTAATCACAGTGCCTATTATTTGGAAGTAGCATGCTAGACAGAAATATGTTTTCTCATCAGGATTATAATCCGTTTGGAAAAGGGTGAAAATTATATTTCAGGCAGTGCAGACGACACTTTCAATGGTATGGAGGCATTAAAGGGTTTGCCACATTTGTGGATTGTCAAACATTTGAGTGGGTTTGGTAGTAAATGCATGAGATGGGGTTGGTGGCAAAGTAAGTTGGGGTCAGGTTGTAAAAGATCATGATAAGTAATTTGGGCTTTTTCCAGTTGGCAGCGGGGTCTCCACTAAGATTTTCAAAGTCATTTTTGGCTTTACTGCTTTTAGCTAAAAACTGAAGAAAGTAAAGTTATTTAAAATCAAAGAATGCTTTGTCTTCCCCCAAAGCAACTGCAAACAGATGTTCTTGCCTACCATGGTGTGATACGAGTCTCAGGAATTACTTCTGGTAGGTTCTTCAGCATTCCCCTGCACCTAGCTTTTTGGTACTACCTCCTTGGAACTCATGACTGTCTTCTTCCAAGGTCAAGGCTTTTCTGATTCCTCCCAGTACCCCTTTCCTGCAGTGTTTTTAGCACAAACACATGCTCTGTCTGTCAAGTACAGTGTAAAAATGACTTTGCTGGAAGGCGTGGAGATTTCTGGGCATAAGCCACACACAGAGCAAACATTACAAGCAGATGGCCTCATTACTAGATCCAGCATGAGCCAGATAGAAACAGCGCTGGGCTTTTACAGGATGAGGTGGTTATGGTCCTCCGATCTTAAGCTCTGTACTTTGCTCTCAGGTCTACTCCTTAGTTTCAGTTCAAAACAACTCTCTTTGGAACTTTTCCATTTTATATTTCTTCCCCTCATTTAGATTCTGCTCAGCATGATAAAAAATATATTAATAAATCTCTCCTCTAGGAGCTTTTTTTATGCCTGGATAGTTTTACGTACTGGTGTTTTTTGCTCTGGTCTGCCCAAATTCCCATAGGTTCTTTCTCTATTCTTCAGTCTCACTCGGTCATCCTGTCTCCTGATTTTGCAGTTTTCTGAAGCATCTTTCTTCCATCACCATCCCTAGATTGCACTCAAAACATGTGAGGATTTCTCAGTCTAACTTTCTGTTGCCTGTCAATCTGGTTTAAAATTAGTGTGCCAACACCCCTCCTTTTCTACAGAAAAACATGGTTATAAGACGGTTCACAATAAAGCCAGCACAGGGTAAGGGGTAAGAATATTTTTACCCATTAATATTTAAGAATGTGAGCTGATGGGGAGAAAGAAATGAAGAAAAGATTGAGAGACAAATGAAAACCTACATGCCTAATTTAATACTCCTTCAAATTCGCTTTTCTCAAGTTTGAGTGGATTGGCAGACTCTCCGGTGTATCTCAATAGAGAAGAGATGAACACTCTTGTTTTATTTTCTTGACTCCTTGTGGTATAACTAGAAGAGGGTTGTTTTCCAATTTCCTTCTTTTTCTTAAGTATTACTCTGATAGTTATTATGTTTTCGCAGATATGTTTTAAGCTTTGAAGGTGGAGGCTTTGCAGTTACTACACTGTATCCCCCAGGGCACTCAAAACACAGCTATGGATATCTCTTGCCTATATTTTATTCCATGCTGTCTTTATCCTCAGACTCTTGGTGGGGATAAGCTGGTTTCTAGTTGCTGCACTCTTAACATCTCCCCACATTCATATTTCAGAAAGCGTCTCCCTAAACAGTCCAAACTAAATATCAGTACCTGACTATCATTTGGTCTTGGTATTCTATCTATTCTATCTCAATTCTATCTCAATTCTATCATTGAGTCTTGGGTATTCTCAATTAGTTTCTGTGGTCAGAGTGATGAAATGGTCCAGTTGGTGGAAGAAAGGGTGCAGGAGAAAGACAAAGAGTCACCTCCACTTGAAGCACACAAACTTAAGTGGAAGAGAAAACTGAGTTTCTGTTTCCAAAAGATGGGGAAGTGGATGATGGTTATCTAACATAATAAATGTTCACTACAATGTCTTTATTAAGAAGACTATGCTATTGTAGTCACCATGAACCTTGAGCAACAAATAGCGGATGTCTCTCTGAGAGTTATATGTTTCCCCAAAATGACTCAGGACAGATCTGATGAGAATTTGGAAGAGACTAGAGTCAGTGTGAAGGGCACAAAGTGTTGCTAAAAAAAGGATTGTAGGAGACCTCCTATTGCTGATAGAATAAAGTACAAAGCCTTAGCTTGAGGCGTAAGATCTTTTACAATCTGACCCCAATCTACTTCTATTTCATCTCCTGCCAATTTCTACTGTACCCTCTATAATCCAGCCCAATATAGTTTCTTATCATTCTCTAAATACATCATGCTGTTTATGACTCAAACTTTCCCCCCATCTTTGTCCTTTCCTTTTATTATGAGCTTGAAAGAACACATAAGGAAAAATGCTATACTCAATGCCTTCTTGAAATTCTTGTTTCATTCTTGGAATGCTCTTCTGTGTTCTTGCCAAACTGGCACATTTCTATTTATTTATGAGGACGAAGCTCAGATGTTATCACTTGTATGAAGGTCTCAGAGTATTAATAACCTCTGACTTGAATGCCTGGGTGAAAAGGGACAAAATTAAGCTAAAAAAGGATTATAGAAGGGAGAACTAGTTTGCCTAGGGAGTGGGTGGGGAAGATAATGGATTCTATTTGGGGCAGGCAAGTCTGAAGTACCTGGATAGGGATGCCTGGTTGGTATTTAGATGCAACGGATCTAGATATTCAGCAGAGTGACCTGGCATGAAGATACATATGTAGGGATTGCCACATAGAAATGGTGGATAAGATTTCTCAATGAGAAAATTATCAAGGGTGGAATCCTGGAGAACACAGCATTTAAGAGGAGGGCTGAGGCACTGAATGGTCAGTAATGGAGATGAGGGAGAATGAGTGGAGACCTACGAGGAGACCAAGAAAAACTATTCTCAAGCAGTTAAACACAGTGACTAAGGAGATAGAGTTTTTGAAGAAGGGAGTGATTAGTGTCAAATGGTAAAGGATGTTCATTCCTGAATAGCCTCAAGAAGGCATTGAGTTAAGCATGATAGAGATAAATGATCAATGCCTTGGGAGACATGGGTGATGATTTTGAGAGAGTTTGAAAGAAACTTTGGGGGCTACAGAGGGAATTACAGAAGCAGTGCCTCTTTTGGATATAATGGTGTTAAAAGAGTTCTTCTGAGCATTCTATGATCTGAACTGGAGATTCAAAATCTTTTCCAGCATGAATAAGAACATGGAAGTTATGGCTTTAACTCTCTATCCTGAATTTGGTGAAGGACACTCATTACAGCCTCATAATGGATTTCTTTCTAGCATATTTCCTTTGAAGAGAGCACTCCTTTATGTGAACATAATGACAGAAAAATGTAACTTCTTAAAAATCACGTCAATAACTCTTTGAGGACAAAGCTGACCAAACACATTATTACCTCTTACCACATAGCACAAAAAGTGAAGTCTACTGATCTGGATAGAAAGGAACAATTATTACCTTGTTCCCTCTAAACAAATGTTATTCTTTATTATATCCTCAGGATGTCTATTTTTCAAATGAAAAAAAATTATTTTCAGTCGCTAAATTGCTCACTGCTGGTTCCCTGGTGAGAAAAAAGTAATAAACGTATAAGGGAAGGAAAGTACTAGAACATGTGAGCTTTTTTGATATTCAATATTGGCATATTAAAACTCCAGGTTAAACCTGTGGTAGTGAGGGGCCGTGTGGTTTGGGCTTATGGCTGGTTGTCAGAAAAGATCTCAAAGACATCAGGGACTTATTTGGTTGTTGTTGTTCCTGGGTCCAGTTCTCCAGTTCAATATGTCTGGAAATTCAGCAATTAACTTATTCAGAGAAATTCAAGCCCTGAGAAAAAGGACATAAAGGGCCTATTTCAAATTCATGAAACTGATTTTTAGCTAAAGCAATAATTGAAGTTAAGATATATATCTTACTTAACTCTACATGGGACATTAAAACAAAAAGGTTGCCTGATGAGTATATGGAATCAGGAATCAGGAATCAGGAATCAGAATAATATCTAAGTAATCTTTTCTACTAATCTGTGTTCTCTGGTCTTGCCAATAAAGAGACATATTGCCCATTTCCCCCTATTAACTTTGGTTTTTAGGCCTCTTTGAGACTCTAATTAATGCTATGGAATCTCTTACCAGTCAAAAGCACATGCACACAAGCCTTTTCATATATTTCTTTAAAAAAATTTTTTTTTAATGTTTAATTTATTTTATTTTTGAGAGAGAGAGAGAGACAGAATGCGAGCATGGGAGGGGCAGAGAGAGGGAGTCACAGAATCGGAAGCAGGCTCCAGGCTCTGAATTGTCAGCACAGAGCCCGATGTGGGGCTTGAACTCACGAACCACAAGATCATGACCTGAGCCAAAGTCGGACGCTTAACTGACTGAGCCACCCAGGTGCCCCTCATATATTTCAGTAGTTTCAAAGACTCCCCCAAACCCAAGACTTAAAATCCCAGGTTAAAAGTCCCCAGGCTAAGGATGCACGGTTTAGAGACTTCTTTTTCAATGCTTAAAACATGTTTTCTCCTGGGGTGCTTGGGTGGCACAGTCCGTTAAGCATCCAACTCTTGATTTGGGCTCAGGTCATGATCTCATGGTTGTTAGATCAAGCCCTGCATGGGCTTCCCACTGGTATGGAGCCTGCTTAAGATTCTCTCTCCCTTTCTTGCTGCCCCTCACCCACTCTCACTCACTGTCTCTCAAAAACAAACAAACAAACAAACAAACAAGCAAACATGTCTTTTCCATTACTGCAACAACATTTAGATTAATCGGTCCTTGCTTGCTTTAGGCCAAGAAATTCTCGTCCTTCATGCCTCATTATCTAATTGACTCAAACAAAGAGGTTGGTGTTTAGATATCTTCCTCAGCTAGGATATAAGAACACCAGTAGTCCTAGAATTCTGCCCATTTGGTAGAATCAGCAGAAATTCCTACCACTACTTTTTGGTCAAATAGAGGAGACAAAAAAATTAGAGTTTATGTCAGACTCCAGGCAATAGAAATAACAACATGAAGAGTTGGTGTACTTCTTTTTTGATGTCACATCAACCTTCCTATATTGGAAATCTCTTTCAAACTTAACCCTAGTCCCTGTCTTGAAGTATGGGTAGTTGAAGGGATAGCATGTCATGGGTGTTTCCCTGTAATGGAAGGAGCTGATAATAGGTCATTTACTCAGTACCACTGTGGGTTAGATTTGTTTGAATTGTTCTGATACAAAACATACTGAGGCAATAACAGAATTTTGATCATGCTTGAATCCTATACTTTGCTGATTTAATTGGGAGAAATTTAGTTTTAATTGAGAGAAATATAGGAGCAGAACAATGATAATGTCTTTCAACTATTAGCATTTGTTGTCACTATTGGAAGATATCTGTTCTCAAATACTTGATCAAATCAGTTGGTCACTATATTATATAAGGTTGCTATATATATATATATATATATATATATATATATATATATATATAGTCGCTACCTTGTGAAATGGCATGGCGTGGTAGAAAGAAATTTGGTGACTATGTTAGTCAGGACCCCTACAAGAAAGAGAAGTATATTCTAATTAAGATAATCTGAGAAGGGCTTCAAAAGGGACTATTTCTCAAGGCAAGGGAAGAATTTAGGAAATCATAAGTGCAGTACTGCAGACCTGTTACCGTGACTAGACCCGCTAGCCTAAAAAATGTGAGCATAACTTGGAAGGGAGAACTGTTGTAGCGCAGGCCAACTTCAGTGGAACCCTGAGCTCTAGTGAAGGGACTCAGCCAGCTCTTGGTGAACCAGCAGGGAAGGAGGCAAGGACATAAACTTCCCATCTGTCCTCACTCCCTATTTTCCCTAGTATCTCTTTCTGGGTGTCCCTATTGGCACACTGATGTAATCATACAGGTCGGCCATCCTGGTTGGAGGCAGAGTGGAAATGAATGGAGGATGAATGGGTCTGAAAAGCAAACAAAAATATTTGGGACAGATCCAACAAATCCGGGGTCAAATTCTTGCCCCATTACTTATCAATTCTTTGTCGTATGTAACTTCTCTAATACCCTGTTCTCTAACCCTCAGGATTTCTGGAAAAACTAAATGAATAATGTAAACAGTGGAATGTCTGTTTATATCACTTGATACATACATGCTCCAAACATGCTTATTGGATGTTTATTGAATGAACGAGTACCTGATTAATTAAAAAGGAAAGATTGGTGAAAGCAGAGGCTAAGAATGGTTTCCTTTTACAATTTATACACTGTAACTACAACTTTTGATGTGTGTCCATCTGAATAATACATTTTAAATGTACAGGAAATATTTTCTAGGCAATGTTCATCGGGAAATAGGCACGAAGAAAATAAATAATCATTACCGATAATGTGCGATAATGTGTTTTAAACAGTTAAAATTTAAAGTTTACATGCCTTTGATGAGTCAGGGTGTCTTTCCAATGTTCTCATTTTATGAACTACAGTACATAAAACTAAGCATCTCTTAGAAACCCTAGAATTTTAGAACTGGAAATGGCCCGTGGAAAATCATCTGTTTCAACTTTTTATTTTGCAGTTGAGAAGACTGAGGCTCAGAAATGTAAACTTATCCAAGGCTAATGACCTTGGAAGTGGCAGACTTACAGCTAGAATCCAGGCGTTCTGGCCTCAGTCTAAAAGCCATCTCCTTCTAGAGTTTGATTAATAACATCCTAAAGAACAGAACTGACGAAAAGTTCCACACCTTATAAATCAGCATGAAGTTTACCCAGAGGATAGAATAAGCTTATGGTTTCAGTCCCCATCTAGATTCTGAGAGAGTAAATTAAATCATTAATGTTTTGCAATTTAAAAAAGAACCTCTTGCCATAAGTGGTTATCATCATTATGCTGCTCTCTGATGTGGATACAAGCAGTCTTGAGGCTCTTGTAAATAAATTATATATACTCCCAGAAAACTTGAAATTAGGTTCTGTGTTATAGGGAGAAGCAGTAGTAGATAAATGCACCCACTTGATACAAAGGATGACAATGGTCCTTATGGAACAGGGAAAATAAGCCAACTTTCTGTATCAAAGTATAAAGTATCTCACTTAGGTTTTTCTTTTTTTTTATTTTTACTTAAACACTTTTTTTAATGCTTATTCATTTTTGAGAGAGAGAGAGAGAGCATGAGCGAGGGAAGGGGAGAGAGAGAGAGGGAGACACAGAATCTGAAGCAGGCTCCAGTCTTTAAGCTGTCAGCACAGAGCCCAGCGTGGGGCTCGAACCCACAAACCACGAGACCATGACCTGAGCTGAAGTCAGACGCTTACTGACAGAGCCAATCAGGCGCCCTTCACTTAGGTTTTTCTTAATGTGATAGGATAGTTTTCCTTAATGTTTCACAAGAATTTGAGTGATGGTGATTTAGAATATTACACTTACGGTTATTTGTTCTTAGAAAAGGGAAAGTGAAAATTCTAAGGACAGTAGAACATTGTCATTTATCCTCAAGAAAAACAGATTTTTCTGGAGGGCTTGTTATCCATCTTTTTTGTTATGTCTCTTATAAGAGGAACCACCATGAAGGCTGTCGAAGCATTCTGGGACTCCAGACAGAAGAAAACATTGTTTAGGGGACCAAGGCTAAAATAATGCTGGTCTCCCACCATGCCATATGGAGGGGCCACGGAATAGCTCCTAGAATGCTCGTTTCCTTAATTAGGACAAACCCCAGTCCCGAATGCTTTCGAAACAACAAACGCTCTAGGGGATCAATCACAGCTTCAGGCTTTTCAATTAACTTCCCTTTTATTACCCCTCATTGATAGCCTTTGAAGTATGTTTCAATTAACATAAAATTTAGAGCCAGAAGATTTCTAACCTTCTGAGCTTCTAAAATACTATACATGTTATCCAAAATAATTCTTATGAACACATCAGTAAAACAAATTATTATCATTCTACTAGGAAAAGGCGACTACCAAAAATGGTAGCCTTAAAAGACTTGATCTTTTCTTAATCCTCACAGTGAGTTTGAACTTTGTACTTGGGTATCGTTAGTCCCGTTTTACAATGGCGGAGACCAAGGTTGAGAGAGCTTAGGAAGCTTGGCTAACCACACAGAGCAAGAGGAAGGGCTACAGTTCCAAAATAAGTCTGTCTGACTTCAAAACCCGTGCCTTTAACCACTGCACTGTATTTGCTTCCAGATTTGTGAAGAATCTCTCCTTCATCCTTATCATCCTGCAAGGCCACAGGATTGAATAGAATAGAGGCCTCTGCAATTGTGTTGTGGACTAAGTTCTGGCTGTGTATTTTTAAAATTAAACATGACTTTTATCGTTTATTCCTTTTACAAAAGCAATATATGCCTTTTGTTGAAATATTAGAAATTGCTACTAAAAAAAAGGAGTAAAATTACATATTCTTTCCATCCAGAGATAATCACATTTAACTCTTTGGTTGTATGTTCTTCTGCTATTTGTGTTCTCAATTTCATCTAGTGCAATTATTTGTTTTTCTTTGGTTATAAAATGTTTACAACACATTGCAATATTTCCATAGAAATAAATAAATAAGGGTTTTCTTTTCTACGATGAGTAAGGTATTTTCTTTTTTTTTCCTTTTAAAAAAACATTATTTATTTTGAGAGAGTGAGTGTGTGCATGAGGGCGGGGAGAGGCAGAGAGAGAGGGAGAGAGAGACTGGCTGAGCATAGAGCCCGACTTGGGGTTGGATCTCAGGAATGCAAGATTAGGACCTGAGCCGATATCAAGAGTCAGACACGTAGCTGACTGAGCCAACCAGGCGCCCCAAGACATTTTCTTTCCATTTAATCATTAAGTGGCACAAAGCCTAGACTGTGGTTTACCAGTGGGGTTTAGCCCAATATTTTTAATGACCAAAAAGTAAAATAAGGACACAAAAATGAAAAGTAAGAATATTAGAAACTCTCTTGGAAAAAGAAAAATCAGGGGTGGTTGGGAATTCTTTGGATTGTTGGCTTTGCCCTCAATGTTATTCCACTTTAATAATTCGGTAATAATGGACATAATCCATGCTCTTTCTCCAGCCCAAGTCCCTATCCTTGAATTCTTTGTGTGGGATTATTTTTTTTAACCAGAAGAAAAAAATGATAATAAAAAGGGTTCCTTAACCTCAAGGCATTTACAATTCACTCATTTGCCAGTGAATTTAAAGGCAGTAATAGCAAAAGATCAGTTTGTGCCACCTCAGATTTTAGGAGTCATGGAAAGGCTGCAATGGATTACTGATGAATTCCACTCACAGATTTTAAAGACATTTTATGGACTTTGCCCAGGCATCTAGCACCCTTTCTGTTGGAAAACAAACAAACAAATGAATAAAAAGAAAAATAAAACAGAAGTTCAATTACCAATTGGTAGAAGGGATAGCACTTTCCCTTCTCATCTACTTTTTTACTTCAAGTTGGAACTTCATATAATTTTCAGTAAATCCTTGCCACTTCTGGGTAGGGTGCCTATAATGAAACAGAAATCTAAGGTAGAGTAAAAAATGACAGAATTGGAGGGCAAAAAGGAAACAGACTTTTCAAGATACAGAGTGATGTCTAAGAACGCTCACTTCTTAGTGGCAAATTTAATATTCTAGTTTAACCCAGAACTGTTTTTCATGGAGTCAGAATAAAGAGGTCAAATTTAATTTGCCTTGATGCAAATTCAATTTAGTTTTTAAATTGATACGAAACATTTTGAATTCTATTAGTTTTGTGTTTTTTTAAAAAAAAAAGTCTGTTAGATTTAAAAAAAACTAATAGTGTTTAAGGTAACTACTAGTCACTTAAATCACAGATAATTGGATGCTTTTCTTTCTTAGGATTTTTGGTGTTTGCTCACTCCACAAGTTTTATACTTTTAGATGCACCTGCTAATACAAAGAGGAGTAACTTTTGCAGGGGATTTGACATTGATAGTCACACATAGTTATCTGAATGATTGTTTCTTAGACCCCAGTTTAGTTTCTTTATAATTGTACTGCAATAAGGCATAGCACATATAGAACAAAACAGCTATTCTACATAATATGGACCATTCTCTCCATTATAGTATGAAGAAGGATTTTGACTTAGATATCCATGTCTGTATTTAGAACTACAGTGTTAAAGTCCTTTAAAGTCACTGTGCCCGCTAATATATGCCCCAAAGTACCCTTTCCCTTTTTTACAATTATTTTTAATGTTCACTTATTTTTGAGAGACAGAGACAGACGGAACATGAGCAGGGGAGGGGCAGAGAGAGAGGGAGACACAGAATCCAAGACAGACTCCAGGCTCTGAGCTGTCAGCACAGAGCCTGACGCTGGGCTCGAACTCACGAACGGTGCAATCATGACCTGAGCCAAAGTCGAATGCTTAACCGACTGAGCCAAAGTACGCTTTCCTAGTTTTACCAATATTTATTGGACATAAATTTTAAAGATTTAATTTGTATTTTGTATTCTAGGTCCCTGGTGTGGATAAAAGATGCATTTGCTATTCAAGTCATTTAGAAAATAATGGTAGCCACATTTAATGAAAAGTAGAGACTCAAAATCTGCTTTAATATTTTCTCAGCCTTACTCATGACTGAATATAACTGATTTCCATTGCTTTGAGGACTCTTTAACCTCTGAGATCCTATGATTCAGCGCTCATACACAAAAGGTGTCTGTCCTGCATGTGTCAGGGCATAAACAAAGCCTCCAGCCGTATGGAAATCCTGTTTGGGCATATCAGTCATTGGCATGCTTTGTTGTTGTTGTCAGTTTTAAAAATATTTTTGCAAAAACAGACCTGCAAACTGGGACAGAGAGAAAAAAGGACGGAGAGTAGAATCAATGGCAGCTGAGCGAGGCTTTCTTTTTTCTTCTCTGCCAAGGCAAAATTGTAGCCTGCACCCACGGGAGTGGTGTGAACATGGGATTTCTCTTCATTTGCAACTCACGTTTTAAATACAGCACATAAAATTCCCACACACATGAATAACAAGGTTCTGGTTGTCTACAGTTTTGCTGCAAGCTTTCTGAAACATCTGAAGGACTGCAGTTCAACTTCTTTATCCAACTCCTTAGACTCCCTGTTTTGGAGGCTTCAATAAAGGGAGATGTCGATTCGATTGATGTCGACATGTAATTGTGACAGCATCTTCAGACATATTTTTCTCTGTCTTTGGGTTAACACAGGTGTTAAAATCTGTCCATTGGTAATCTAGTGTGTGGTTATTTTTTAGAAGTATTAATTTGGAGCTTTGCACAAGGGCAGTATCATAGCTGATGAGGTTTATCCGAGGCGCATTTGTTGCTAACAGAAGTATTGATTTGGGATACTTTGACATTCAGTCAGGAAAAGAATATCACTGGAAGTCTGCCATATCCAGGTTGTGATTTTAGTTACTATGCATAGTCTCTCTGAACAATGAGGACAGTGGGTCCTATCCTATTGCTTTTTATTGGGCACTTATATTTGTGCTTACCCATCATATTTTTTAAGTCTTTCTATATTGAAGGAAATCACCAACTTATGAGGATAGTTTTATTGTTATAGAAGTCAGAACTGAAATTCCTACCAACCTCCCTTGCACCTAGGATATACCTGGGCTTCACAAGTCAAAGGTATCATGGGAGCCTATATTTTAGTTATGAGCAATGGTAAGGAAGAGTTTGGTGCTTGATTTTATTTAGCTGGTGGGGCTGGCAGTTGAAGCATCTGGTTATTGGAGGAGATACTACTTACTAAAAGAATGTATAAGTTATAAATGTTTAGGATAAAGAAAATATGGTAGCTTGCACTATAGTGTGAATGTTTAGTGGTTTTGATCCTTTCCTGGGACTGGCTCTGGTTTTAAAAAGAAGCCTGCCAACTCCAATCAGTTTTTAATAGAATAGGTAAAGGAGTGATAATTAAGGAAGGCGTTCTCACCAGAGATTTTGTTCATCTCTTAACTATGTTAAAGTTAGGTATCCCTCTATTTGTCCCCCCAAATTTGAATTTATAAGGAAAAGACACTAGAGAGGTATCTTAGTCATTTGGGGCTGCTATGACAAAATACCATAGATTGGGTGATTTATCAAGATAGAAGTTCTGGAGGCTGGGAAGTCCAAGATCAAGGTGCTGGCAGACTCTGTGTCTGATAAGGGCCTGTTTCCTGCTTCACAGATGACCTTCTTTCCTGTTTCCTCGCATGGCTACAGGAAGGGACAAGGAGCTCTCTGGGGTCATTCTTGAGAGCTCTGTCTTCGTTATCTACTGACCTCCCAGAGACCCCACCTCCAGATACTATTACAGTGGGGGTTAAGTTTCAACAAGTGAACTTTACGGGGGACACACTGAATTTACAGCAGTTAGTATTGTTTGGAAACCTGATCTATGTTCACATACATGATTTTATTAATTTCAAACAAGCCTCCTTTTAGCCTTTATCTTTTCAAAGGGAAAGTTCCTAATCTTTAATCTGTACTTCTGTATAAAGTATTCCATTCTTTGATGAGTTTAGTCAGAAGTATTCTGCATCCTGATGGCTACCTTATGGAAGTAAACACCAGAAGTCTCCTGTTATTCGAGATGTTAAAGATAGTTGAGTGTTTATGTATCCAGTACTAGATGCAAGCTAGTAACTATAATTCTGCTTGGAAAAAAATTGCAAAGGTAATAGTTTGGAATAAAGTTAAGCTTTCTTTTTTTTATGATCAGACCAAATAATCTTTAAAGTAAGGCATTTAACCAAAATCTATGTAGGATGGCTCATTACTTTTGCATCAGTTTCTATAATGAAATGAGAGCATCAAGGAAGAGAGAATCATAATACATTCCAACAGAATGACTTGGTGGTTTCATGGTTGAGATCATCAGGGAACATCTCGTTAGAATTTCATCCAAATGCACTTCTGTAAAATTTGTACAGAAGGGCCCTTGGAACAAGAATGATTATGTAAGGGACGGTCATTTCACAGATGAATCAGCATTCCTCTCTCTCCTCCTCCTTTGTCAGATTTGTCCCTTGATTCACCATGAAACAACCCAGGAGAAATAAACTTGGTTTCTCAGCAATGATCTCAAGGGCATTTCTGCTTCTTGTTGGTCTGTCCAGGTAGATGCAAACAATAAGGTCCACACATGAAGACCTTGTTTTTTAGTTGCTGCACATTTTACATGTGTATAATTACCTCTTAATTAGCCCAAAGGGAGAGAGATGAGAGTTTAGGCTTTGTTTGGCTTAAAATACTTGTTTTTCAGTAAAATAATACAGCTATTTTATCTATCACTTATATAGAAATTCAAGAGGTTACTCATCAATTTGGAACTTAAAAAATGTCTACAATAGGGGCGGCTGGGTGGCTCAGTCTGTTAAGCGTCCGACTTTGGCTCAGGTTATAATCTCGTGGTTTGTGAGTCCGAGCCTTGTGTCGGGCTCTGTGCTGACAGTTCCGAGCCTGGAGCCTACTTCAGTTCTGTGTCTCTCTCTCTCTGCCCCTCCTCCACTCGCATTCTGTCTCTCTCTTAAAAATAAATAAATATTTAAAAAATTTTTAATAAAAATATTTACAAGGAAGTAGAGTGAAGCACCAACTGACTAGTGCAAACTTTTCCACACATGCATGGAATGCCTCTACTAAAAGCAAATGAAATTGATAGAGTGTTCAGGTTATTGCCCTTCTGGTTATAATTTAGTTTATTTGAATGAACATTTATTGAATATCTATTATATGTCAGGCCCAGTGCTGGTATAATCATGAATGATGCATTGTGCTTGCCCATAAAGTCCTCATAGTCTTGTGTCTCAGAGACTCAGATGGGTAACAATGCAAGAATTGCTGAGTACAAATAAATCTATAATGAAAATTACTTTGATTAAAAATTTGCTTTAGTGAGGTGCCTGGGTGGCTCAGTGGGTTAAGTGTCCGACTCTTAATATTGGTTCCGGTCAGGATCTCATGGTTCGTGGGACCAAGCCTTGCATCAGGCTCTGTGCTGACAGCATAGAGCCTGCTTGGGATTCTCTCTCTCTCCCTCTCTCTGTGCCCCTCCTTCACTTGCTATCTCTCTCTCTCTCTCTCTCTCTCTCCCTCTCTCTCAAAATAAATAAACATTAAAAAATTACTTTAGTGAAGAGTTTTAAATAAATTTTAAGTAAGGATCATTATAGTAAAACCAATATTGTTAATATATATTTAACTGCTGTTCACTATTCCCAAATGGTCCAGATTATATAAGGGGCTATTGAGAAAGGACATACAATACAAGGAAAATAAACTACAGAGTCAACTGTGTTTAGCACAACTGAATGTTATCCTTTCTTTTGAACACAAATTTAAAAACTTATCATACTACCAACCTACATTAATTAATTTACAATATCTCATTGGAGCCTCACAACTCTGTGAAATAGAGTTTATTAGAGCTTTTAGTTGCAAACAACAGAATTCACCTTGGATAGTTGACTAAAACCACAGACATATAAAAAGGTATTCAAATCTTTGAGGGGGCTGAGGATCACATTCAAGGCTATGCATCTAGAAACAATATTCAACACTTACCTGTATAACCTTCATATTGAAGAGAATGCTTTTGTTCTGTCCCAATAAATATGAAGTGCCAGGAACTCAAGTTTACTGCCATGACTGTGGCCATCGACACTCATTCAACTTCTGTGTCAGGAACTCAACCTTACCACCAAGTTCACCGGTATGTTTTACAATCAGTGGTAGTATATAACTGTAGAAATAATACAGATGTAATCCTATTGGCATTCTTTCTTTTGGCTCGTCCACTTGTTCTTCATGTTCTGCATTTCCAACAGCTCTGAGTTCTCCAGTCAATACTCATTGCTCCCAAATCATGAGCTTTCCCAGGAGAAGGGGGTATATGATTGGATACTGGGGAATGGGCTGGCCATTTTGGAGGCTCTTAACTTTCAGGAAGAGAGTGGTCCTGAGTAAAGAGCTAGAGAGGGCCCGAAGCAGTGTGAAGATACTCAGCCTTTTGGGGAACGGAGTTCTGAGGGCTGATGAGTAAGAGGAGCAGAAAGGGAGATAGGAGAACATCAAAAGAAAACATTTTCTTAAGACACCTGTTGTGATGAACATCTACACCGCACTAACAGTCACCTCATGGCACATTTAAAATCATTAAATCAAAATAGTTATTCTTGAGTGAAAATTCATGTTGCCACGTCTTTAGATTAGAGATTGTATTTTGGGTTTTTAAAAGCAGAAATGGCATAAAAAAATTAAGAACCATAAGTAATTTGTTGCTGAGAATCAGATTTAAAACAGGCAATTCCTGCTGATTACAGCTCACTGATTCCATTTTGCCATCAGACTTTTCTTTATCACTCATCCATATTTGTCCATTTATTTGAGGGTTTCCTCCTAGGTCAATATGCTACACAGTGATTTAGGCAGTTAAAAAAAAAAGTTGAACACCATCTTCCACCATGGAGATCAAAGCTCCCCTCCAAAGTGAGTGATCATGAGCCTCGCCCTACAGCTTTCACATCCTCTGCCCAAAAGACTCTCATGTAACTCCGTTTTCCCTTTAGAGCTCTCATTGATATTATTTATAAGGTTAAGACAAAGGAAAATGACAAAAGGATCAACTTAAGGGAGTTTTAAAATAAACTCTTAAAACAAGCCCTCATTGAAAAGACTTCAAATATGTATATGTTCAAAATGATTATTTTTCAAAAGAATGGTAGCAGTGAAATGATTTTCAATCTTCTGCATAAAACATTTATTTACCAAGAGAAGAAAGCATGTGACTGCAAAAAAGGAGATTTGAGGCCTTAGAATCATGCAAAAAAAAAAAACCCCAAAACCAAAAAACAAAACCTTAAAAATTCTAAGAAGTCAAGAAAAATATCATCAAATGTGTGTGTGGTGAATATATTTTTAGATAGGTAAAATTTATGTTAGAAGTTTGTTTGCAGGCATTGGGGCATTGATATATAATCATTTGGAAATTTGTATTTATATGTATATAATTATGGTATTTGAGAAATAATTATATTAACTGTCTAACAATAATTTAAAGATTTCTTTTCTATTTTTGATTTAATATATTTTGGGTCCTAACTATAATTTATTTGATTTGGTTGTTGGGTTATGGATGCAATCCCCCAATTATAATGTTCACATGAAGAAATATGGTACAATTAATGACAACTTAGTTTATGACGACTTCTAGGAGAATACTGTGATGAGAATTAGAAGTAGCATATTTGTGTAATTCTCCTTTAGCTTCCTGTAAGGGTGCCAGGCACATAACAGATGCCAAGTTCAATAAATATTTCAAGGTATATTAATTGAAAAAAGAAAGTTTCTGAGCAGCATGTATAGAATATTTACATTCATGCAAAATTGAGGGGGATAGATACATACATATTGTATTTGATATTTTTGTGTATACATTTTTTTGGAAGAATACAGAGACACAATAATGACAGTTACCCTGTTTGAAGTTGAGGAAGGGGAGGAGGACTTGATGGACAGAGGACCAGGCTAGGAAGGATGCTGTCACTGTGGACATGTTCAGAATTTTTTTTTTTTAATTTTTGAAATTTGTGACTATGTTATTTCTTCAAAACTAATTAAAAAATAAAGACAATTAGACTTTTTTATATTTAAAAATGAATTATTACTCTTGTGAAATCTTTCTCATAAGCAATATAGCTGTAATTTTCTCGTTTTTAATACTCTTTCTCTTTATTCTTGTTCTTTTTACTCAAGGCATTCTAAATGACCAAAGTATAACATCTGGGATGTAAATTACAAATAAATTTTACTGTAATTACTTTTTGGTCAGCACTTCACTTGAAAACTATAAGTTTTTTTTGGACTCTCCGTATGTCCAATTTTACAGTCTTTAAAATTGATGGGTTTTTCAGAAATTTGGCATGGTCCACAGAAGAAAAAAAAAACTGAAAAGATTAAGAACTAAGTAAAAGTGAATAACCAAGAACAGGAGCCTCAAATGTAGACCTCAAGTTTTCACTATAAATGTCAGCTTTCTGGGAAACTCTGGTTGCTGGTTGGGAGACAGAGAGGATCTATCTGTGAAAACCATGAAGACTTCTCAGCGCCCATATTGAAAACCACTGAACAATATAGTCTAAAAGTTCCTTCCAGCTCTACCAGTCAGTCATTCCATTGCAAGAGAGATACAGAGAAGCAGGAAAACAGAATCCAAGAGGAGTCCTTTTAGAGCAAGTTGAAATAACTTTCAGTTGATTGCTATGACTATACCATATCAGCGCATAACTTTGACCAGCTTAGCTTAAACAAACATTACAAGGGATAAGTTGTGGTAAGAGAAGGAAGAAGCTCTTGATGATAAAAATGTTCATGAATAAGACAAATCTTCAACCCTGGAAATCTCTAAAAACAAAATCAGAAGTTCCTTAGGTGATTTAGGCATTTTCTGGATAAAAAGCTCTTTTTGAGTCTTGAGTCTCCGTAGACTATTTAAGAAGTGTCACAGATAAATTGTCACTTGGTAAAATAATTATTTTCTTTATCATGTAAATGATTCAATATCTAGGCAAGATGTTTAAGATTTCATATTTTCAAGCTGTATACCCTAGTGGTATGCTTTTTGTAGATATTTTGTTTAAAGCATTAACTGTTTAAAATTTTTTTTCTAATGTTTACTTATTTTTTCGAGAGAGAAACAGAACACAAGCAGGGGAGGGGCAGAGAGAGAGGGAGAAAAAGAATCCGAAGCAGGCTCCAGGCTCTGAGCTGTCAACACAGAGCCTGACGCGAGGCTAGGACTCACAAACCATGAGATCTTGACCTGAGCTGAAGTCAGCTGCTTAACCAACTGAGCCAGCCAGGTGCCCGAAGCTTTAACTGTTTTAACCAGTACAGCCATTTTTGGTAGTTACAGGAATGATTTATTAACATTGGTATTTAATGCAAATAAGAAAGAATTTATAGAATTAGAAATCGACATTTATTTAAATTTGCATTATGTGTCATAATTTACCTTGTAATTGCTTTACTTTTTCACAGTATGGTATTCTTGTAAAATATATATTTGCTCCAGTGGCTTTTATTGTCCCTAACATATTGCCAACATCAATCTTAACATTCTCAAGTTCTTCCAAGAGGGCACAATGTACAAACTAAAACACCCATTCTTTTTATTTTTTATTCATTTTTTCTTTTCTTGTAAGTAATAATCTCTATTCCCAAAGTGGGACTCAAACTCGTGACCCTGCCATCAAGAGTAGCATGCATA
Organism: Panthera tigris; assembly: GCF_018350195.1. Lineage (NCBI taxonomy): Eukaryota > Metazoa > Chordata > Mammalia > Carnivora > Felidae > Panthera > Panthera tigris. The sequence continues at coordinate 105,513,184 of NC_056662.1, forward strand.
CTCTACCAAAGGAGCCAGCTAGGTGCCCCTAAAATATACATTCTTAGTTAATAATGGCTTTAGGATAAAAAGGTTCAACAATGCAGACTGGCCAGAATTTAGGCTTGAGGGGAAAACTTTATTTCCCTAATCCATTGGTGTTAGAATTGGATTCTATTTTAAACTATGCTGGGAGATACTGAATATTAACACAAGTTAACTACTGGGAGTGTATTGCATCAGTGTGCTGACCCACATTTTGAAGCCCCAATATAGTTTCAAAGACCTCCATAATGCATTATTCTGTTGTATTGTTCTTTTGAATTCTTAACTAATTATAATATAATGTCTTTAATGTAAATTAATTAGGAATTAATCAGAAATTCCTAAGCAGGAGGGAACATTGAGGTATCAGCTTTCAACCAGACATTTAGCTTGAGTGATTGTAATATCAAGTCACCCACAATCATGCACCCAACGTCTTAAGATCCGTAAGGAGGTGCCATAACTTGTTTAGACATTTGTTTCCCCGTTTATCAACCTTCACTCTGAAATGTATTCTATCTACCTGAATCTCTTAAGCTCCATTTCAGGATTAGATTTCTTGTTTAGTGAGGTAAGGGAAGCGAATGGGTCATCACACATTATTTCCCCAACTTTTTATTTTGAAGAACTTGAAGAAGATATCTATCTTCTTAAGATATCTGTCTACTTAAGAAAATGGGCACTTATATATCTCTCATTCAATTGTAAACATTTGCCCCTTTTTCTTTCTTTCTCTCTGACTCCCCTAATCTATCTCTCTCTCTATCTTTTCTAAAAAAAATGTTTATTTATTTTGAGAGAGAGAGTGAGAGAAAGAGAGAGAGAGCACCAGCATGAGGGAGGGGCAGAGAGAGAGGGAGAGAAAGAATCCTAAGCAGGCTCCACACTATCAGCACAGAGCCTGATGGCGGGGGCTCCACACAGGGTGCCGTCTCACCTGTGACATCATGACCTGAGCTGAAAGCAAGACTCAGACACGCAACTGACTGAGCCATCCAGGCACCCCTCTCCCTCTTTATCTTCTTCTAAGTTTCAATCATCATGACACTTCACACTTAACCACTTCAGCTTGTAAAACCTAGGAACAAGGACATTCTCTTGCATAACTACAATGCCAGTCTCCCACCTAAAATGTTAATTCAGTAACATTGCCTAATGTGCTGTCCATATTCAACTGAGGAAATGTCTTTTAAGAATCCAAGATCTAGTCAAAGTTCTTGCATTACATTTGGTTGTTATGTGACTTTAATCTCTTAATCCAGAGCATTCTGCTTGCCTTTTACTTGTTTATTTTTAATGACATTGAGTTTTTCTTGAAGAGCATTGACTTATTGTTTTGTAGAATGGCCTATATTCTGAACTTAAAAATTTTTTTCCTCATGATTAGAATCAGGCTAAATGTTTGGGGCAAGATAGCACACAGATAATGTTGGTATTTCTTATGTATCACCTGACATCCGGTTGTCCCACAGCAGTGGGTTTTTGAATGTGAGATCTCCCCATTGTAAAATGTAGTTTCCTCTTTGCATTTGATATGTAATCTGTAGGATGATTGAGAGACTGTGAATTTTGGTGGCTTTGGCACCCAGTAATGATCGATCATTGTCTGGGTCAGCTATTCCATTGGTGATGGAAATGATGTTTTTCTGGTTTAGTCCTTTTACCTACATTTATCAGGTATATTTCTGTGTATGCATCATTATTATAGTTGAAGTTAAGGATAAAAATGAGCCCTTTTCCTTTGTTGGGAATAATCAAAGAGGGTGGTCAGTTTAGTGGGATGGCTTAGTTGGTCAGCACATGCTGCTAAGGAGCCAAGGCCATGGCTACAGTGTTCATATGGACCAATTATCCAGGCTCTGTTTCAAGGCCAGGGTAGAATTTTCCTCTGCCAACTTAGGAATATGTGCCAGTGGCCACCTGGGAAACAGAGCATGCAATAAGGCTAGAGCTGTGCAGATCATTCTAATTCAAAACACAAGCTCAACTAATGGTGGATTATCTCTTTACATGAAAGATGGCAATTCTTACTATAAAAAAGTCATTTTTCCCCAATTTACTTCTTTATAAATAAGAAGTAAATAATATATATATATTATATATATATAAATAAATATAAATTTTATAATATATAAATTTATATATTATATATATATAAATATAAATTTTCCTATTTTATAAATATTTAAAGATTTTTGTGAGTTGGTCTTCTATCTGCAGAAATTAAGGACTAGTTTCCCTAAATAATACTTCTGCTGAAAGCAATGAAAAATGATGTAAATGGTTTTATAGTTAAAAATGATGCAAATGATGTAAAATATATTCTAAAAAGACATTTGAAGGTTAAAAAACAAACAAACAAGAAACAGGAGCCTACTACCAAGAAATCTATTCTCATGAAACCTCCAAAATCTAAAGACTATTTTAAAGACAAAGCCGAAACAATCACAAAACAAAAGAAAAAAACCTGTTGAACAATCCAGATAAGCATGGTCTGAATAAAATAATGATGTTAGTGTCAAATAGTATGTAAATTGGGAAAGGAGGAGATGATCAATGCTACCCTGTTTTAAAGTTCAGGGATGGGTTAATGTTAGACTTTGTTAAGTTAAACAAGCATGGTAAAATGTTACAGGTAATCATTATATAAATAGAGTATAAATTCCAAGTCAGTATATGGGAAAAACAGTGTGTTAATGAAGAAAAGAAACAAAAACTCAATAAGAAAAAGCAAGAAAACAGGAAAGAAGTGAGAGAAACAAAAGAAATATATAGTAGAAATAATTTCACATGTTAATAATTATAATAAATGTAAATAAACTCACCAGTTGAATGACAGAGATTGCAAATTGATAAATAGCTCAGATAAATGTCATTTACAAAAGATGCATCTGAAGTGTAAGGACACATAACAGTTGAAAGTGAAAGGGTAGAGAAAGGTTTGTCGGGAAATTCCTAATGAAGGAAACCTGGTGTACTATATTAATATCACACACAAAAAAGATTGTAAGGCAAAAGTCTAATGCATGCAGAAAGTTGTAACACAATGAGAAAAAATTGGTTTCCTGAGGAAAATATAACAAATCTAAAAATGTGTGCAACTAATTAAAATAACCTCAAAATATATGTGAACTGACAAACCCACCACCATCATAATGAGAGATTCTGCACTTCTCCCTATTATTGGTAGGAAAAACTGCAAAAAAAATTGAGCCAATTTTTTACAGAATTAGAACATATAGATGCAAACTTGATTTAATGGACATATATGGAATTTTGTGTTCAACATTAGACAATATACATTCTTGTCAAGCTTTTATAAATGGGGTATTTATGAAATTGATTATGTATTGGGCAATGAAGCAAGTTTCCATTAAATTTCGAAGTTACTGCTCTGGGAAAACCCCTAACCACAATGCAATTAAATCAGAGCTTAAGAGCAAAGAGAAATAATTTTCTTAATATTTGGAAATTAAAATAATTTTCTAAATTACTGAAAAATCATGGAAAAATTCACAATGAATATTAAAAAGTGCTAAGAACTGAAAGAAAATAGTTCAGACAAAACTTGTAGGAGGCAATAAAAGTAATGTTTTGAGAAATATTTTTAGCCTTAAATTCTTACATTAGAGAAAAATAAAAGTTGAAAATTAATGAGCTAAGTATACAACAAGATATTAACAAAAGGATAACAATATTAACCTAAAGAAAATAGGAGGAAGGAAATAACATAAGAGCAAAAAAATCGATGGAACAGAAAACAAAGACACAATAGAAATAATCAAGAAATAAAATTGAAAATAAGAAAAACATTTGGCAAAATTGAGGGAGGTAAAAAAAAAGGAAGGTACAAATAAATAGCATACGAAAATATTTTTAAAATAAACTAAAGGAATAAAGATTGGAAAGGAGGAAATAATAGTAATTATACATTGACTAAAGTTGAAAAGAAAATATTTCAGATTATATAAAAGCATATAGATGCAGGATGTTTACAAGATACACACCTGAAACATAAGGGCATGAAACGTTAGAAGTAAAAGTTTGAAAAAAATGATAGAGGAGGCTAATACTACAAGAATGATAAAGAAGCTATATTAATATCACACCAAATCAACTTTCAGACATAAAATTCAAATAATGCACTGCTAGAGACATAAAAAATTACTACTTAGCAATGAGTTTCAATCCACTAGAAAGTTGTAATAGTTTAGAACTTCTATGAACTTAATCACAAGGCCATAAACACCCCCCCCCCCCAAAAACTATAAGTAGAATTTACCAAATTTACCAACATAGCAGAATATTTTAACAGATACCTGTCACAGTTATTCAGAGATAGAATATGTTGATAAAATCACTTTGGAAAACTATTTAACATTATTTTGTAAATTTAAATATTTGTGCTAATCGTATACCCCAGAACTTCCTCTCCTAGGCACATGTTTAGGAGACAACTTGTATATATGAACCAAGAATGTTTGTATCTGCAATGATTGTAGTTGCAAAAATTTTAAGCAACCAAAAAGTCCAACTGAACTGAAAGTGGGTATATTCATACAGTAGAACAAAATGCAAGACTGAGAATGAATTTCAGCTCTATGAGTCAACCTGCATGAACCAGGTTTGAAACAAGTAGATAATTTTCAGAAGAATTATGCCATTTGTATAAAGTTCAAATAATGCAAAACTAAATACTGCATTGTTGAGATACAACCATAAGTGATAAAACCACAAAGAGAAGTATGGGATTAACACACACAGAATTATTGGGAGCAAGGTTGCGTAGACCACAGCAGAGGGGGACATCATGTGGGAGCACACAGGAGCATCAAGATCGTTTTTGATGATAAAAGATAAAAGTGTTTTATCTTTTAAGCTAGGATCAACTGGCAGCATGAGTATTCATTATAAATTCTGCATGTAAGTGTTCTTTTGTACTTATTCAATAATCACTATAAACCATATAATATGACATAAAATGATATAAATAAGATTGAACAAAGAGAAATAGGACTTTCAGAATCCTTATATGATTTTGCCTGGAGAGGGTCTGGGAAGTTATGGAATAAAAAAATCAGATATATTAATCAGATAATGTCTCTTTTTCCAAATATAATACAGACTCAGAAAGTGTTAAAAAATTGTAAACATCTGGGGCTTTGCATCTTCTCTAAGTTCTTAATGTCTTTTTTGTTTGCAGTAAAAATTAGACCTATCATTATGGGTTTATCAGTACCAAATAGTACGTGTTGATAAATTATTTTTCCTTTTCCTAAGCTGATATTTCTTCTTTCTTGGGTCATCCTGGTTTTTGTGATTTTGGACCCTTACATGTGTAAATAGGCAACTATCAACTCCCCCTAACTCAACTCCTCCTAACTCAACTCCCCCTAACTCAACTCCTCACTAACTTGAGTGAGTAGGGTGGGATGGTGCAGCCTGTGTATTTTCTGGGGCCAGGGAAACAAACACTCTTTTACTTGTGGCAAGACTCCAGGCCCCAGAAGAGATGAAAGTTGTATCCTCTAAGAATCCAAGCAATAAGCCTCAACTGGATAGTTGCTGAAAAGGTTTGGGTGGGAAATTAAGCTCGAGGTGTGGCGTCAAAAAAGTGGGAGATATAGAAGAGTGTGTGTAGGGATGGGAGACCTTGGGGGAACTGAGGTGCTAGAAAAGCTCAGAGTAAGAGGTAGTTACACAGGGAAGTGGCAACTAACCTGCATAAATTTGGGGAACAAAAGGCAAATGTGATAGGTTTTTATGAATTCCTTGTCCTGTTTGGTGGCTGGGAGCTGGCTTCATCGTACAGGACTGAGAAGCGGATGCTCTATCTTCCTGCTTCATCTTTTAAAATATTGTTTTTGCTTTAGAATATTCCATCAAAGTCACTTATTTCTTTTATTTACGGACTTACATACACATAATATTTCACTCTTAGTTCTTAATAGAAAATTGAACTTCATCAATAAAAGTGTCACTGTCGCAGAGGGTGGTCAGTGGTATGTAAATGGATAATTTTGGCAGACTGCAGATAAAATCCTAATCATCAATCATCTTGCAAAGAGGGCAAAAATAAATTCAGTTTCAAAGGAGCATTTTAATCAAAGAGCAGTGAGTAAAGTTTGCATATGAATTAAAGAACCAAGACACTAGTTTGATTATTTTTGGATTTCCTGATAGCAGCCATTTCAGCTCTAGTACCTGTATCTTTAATGTTTTCTAATTACACACTTACCGATTCCCAGCTCTCAAGTCAAGAAAAGGATTAAAAAACATGTCACCATTTAAAATGAGTACATAAAATAGAGTATGCATACCTGCACAACTCAGGGATGTGGAGAACTACTTTGGCCACATTCTTTTCTTTGCAAAAAAAGTCAGAGATTACCTGCTAGTTAGTGCCTAAGAACTTTGGTCAAATGATTAACATCACAGAGTTTAAAGACTCTTAAAAATAAGTGTCTCATTCAGACAATCACTAAGTATCATTTAGGTTAACAAAAAAAATACGTTACAGCTGTTTTCTTCATTCCACAGCTAAAATTGAATGCTCCTTGGATCAATAAGTCCAATAGCAATATTGTGACTGAATTAGAGTATGGCATGAAAACTATGAAGGAAATTAATTGCTGCTGTCTAAAAATGCTGTAGGGGAGAATCTATCGCTTCCTCTTTGTCCCACAACTCTTCTTGCCCAGATCTTACGTTGGGAGACATTGAGTACTATACACAAAAATGCAGAAAAGCGTCTTACAGCAAGAAAATGGAAAACTACCCATCACAAGATCCTCATCTTTATGGCAATTTGCACACTTGTCAATATCAGGAGTCAGCTCCCGTTGGAAGAGTTCCTGGATGCTCGGTTAGCTCTCAAGAGATGTAAAGATTGATTATGATAAAGTTTGACCTCTAGAGAACTTCAAAAATTGTTTAATATGCACATTTTCCTTAATGAAGCCCCATATAAGCAAGCAAGCAAGCAAACAATAACACAACAAACAAGCACACCAAATTTTGAAACTGCTGTGTAATGGCAAAATATATGAGGCTTATCCAGGACTCACGTTAATTTAGCTTAACTGGATGCTGAAATGGATTATGAGTAAATTAGAATTTTAAAAGACAGTGACCATATATATAATAAATCTCATAAATATAACAGGGTTATATTTCCTCTGTCTCCTCAAAGAGGTCATTGTCACCGATACTTACTGGATAGGTCCTTGTGTTATATAGCCCCTTAATAATGAACCTCTATTTGCACATGGAAGGAAAAAATGAGATCTAGGTTCACCTATTCTGGTCCCCTATTTTGAAACATGCTCTATCCATCTGTCCTCAAGAGATGTGAAGAGTAATGCCTTTTGATTGTTTTAGAAATGAGCTGGTTGACAAACTTAATGCATCGTTATCCCTTGTTGGAGGTGGTCCTCCAGAGGAATGTGCTGTCAGTTCGCCTGTACGTGAGAGGCTCAGTACTGCAAAATTGTGGAAACTGAGGCTCAGTGTGGCCTGGGTGAAGCTGGCGAATGGCATGCTGAGTGCAGGCTGGTGGTGGGTGAGTGGAACGAGGGGCCAGAAGGGAAAGCAGTGGCTAGGCAGAAGGACTTTAGGCTCTGGTACGGGAATGACCGGTTTATCGTTTAAGCGATGGGACCCCCCCCCCCCCCTTCCCGCCCGCCTCCCTCCACCCTCCCGCCCGCCTCCCTCCACCCTCCAGCCTCCACCCTCCAGTTTCCAGCCTCCATCCTCCACCGCCTCAGGTGCTTCTGGGCCCGCCCACAGGGCCTTCCTCAGCTCCCCGCCCCCAGACCGGAAGGGAGTGGAAGTACGGCCTCCGCTAGGGCCGCCCCCACTCACGCGTGACCGCGAGCAAGTCTGGCTTTCCTGGCCTGCTGGGGACCTCCAGCGCCACCGCCACTTGAGGTGTGATAGCTGCTGTCCTGTCTTTTAAAAAGGAGAGACTGCCCGCTTTTTTGTCACGGTGTCTGTGCAAGACCCCACCTGCCTGCAGGAGGGGAACGTGGAGCAGGAAGCCATGGCTCCAAGGTTGACGACCGCCTGGTCACAGGACGCGGGGACCCTCGAGGAAGTGGCAGTGCACTTATCCCAGGAAGCGCGGGCATCGCTGGAGTCTGCTCGGAAAATCCTGTACAGAGACGCGACACCATAGAACTTTAGGAACCTGGCTGGCCTCAGTGCGGTCTCATCTCGGAAAGCCCAAGCCAGCTGGCGCTGGAGGAGCAGGAAGAGCTGCGGATCCGGGAGAAACTTCTCAAGGACACGTGTGCAGACCAGAAGGCTCAACCAAGAACCCCAGAGACCACCGCAAAGCAGAATGAAATTTGGGAAAAACCATCTACTGGCAGGAAAAGGCGCAGGTTTTCTATGGGGGAGAATCCCTTTGAGCGCAATGAAAGCGAGAAAGCCTTCAATTACCACGTAGCCTTCCATTACCACGTATCCCTTAATCGGCAGGCATCTACTCAACCTGGAGAGAAACCCTATGCATGTTATCGATGTGGACAAGCCATCTGAAGCAAATCTAACCATATTATGCCCAAGAGAAATTCCACAAGAGAGAAACGCAATGAATGTAAAGCATGTGGGAAAGTGTTTAGTAATCCTACGTCCGTTAGGAGCCACCTGCTGAGCTCATGCTGGTGAGAAACCCTACAAAATTTTATTCATTTTTGCCTGGATGGGGCAAACCCTAAAGGCCTTTTAAAAACCCACGAACCGCTCAGTCAGGGCAGGGGTGGGGGAGAGGGCTAGTAGTTCCCCCTGCCAACGTCGAAGTCCCCAAAGGCCACCTGCTCCTCTGTGTCGATGACAGGCCACACGTCCCAGGGTGGGCTTAGGATGGGGGCCTTCCCTGTAAACTGGGGGAAGTTGCTGCCATTTGTGCCGTCTGACAGAGTGTGTACAGCAGGCAATTCAGCCAACAGGGCATCTCAGCTCAGTGTCCTGAAGGGTTGAATCTTTGGCATCCCTCTCCCTGGACCCTGAGCAGGGGAGTGACCTCATATCTAAGTTTAGAAAGATCACATTAAAATAGATGTCATTGTTATTACAGGTGCCAAATCTCTTCAGTTGTTAGCATGAGGAAGGCCTTGGAGATGTGGTCTAACACCACCTATAGGCATAGAGTTTTATGTTTTATTTTAAAAGAATCTCCGAGGGCTATTTCTTTCTCTGTCTCTGTCTCTCTCTCTCACATGCTTTTGAGATATTTCTGATATATCCCCTTTGGCGGGTGGCAGAATGATCTCTAAGAAGCTGTCATTCTGCTTTCTACATCTTACTGTCAAAGTCACCTGCATAAAGAGCTCCCTCGTTTTTTTAAGCCATGCTGTTGCAACTTGGCTTAAGAAAAGTCCAAAATGAGAGGTAAGTTTTAGCCAACTTCGACAACTGTCCACGTGGAGCTTTAGTAAGATCCTATTTGAGCAATGTCCTGAATATATAAATAAGAAAAAGTTCTATTGCACGTAGATCAAGTGAACAAATGCCAAAGAATTTTTTGTTTTGTTTTTAACATTTTTTTTTGAGAGACAGAGAGAGAGCACGAGTGGCGGGGGGGCAGAGAGAGAGAGAGAGAGAGAGAAGGAGAGGGAGACACAGAATCAGAAGCACACTTCAGGCTCTGAGCTGTCAGCACAGAGCCTGATGTAGGGCTCGAACCCACGAACCGTGAGATCATGACCTCAGCTGAAGTAGAACACTTAACCGACCAAGGCACCCCTATTTTTGAATTTCTTAGGTCAGGACTCTCTTCAGGTTTTCCTTCTGCAAATTGTTGAGTATGAAAACCTTATTGCAGATATGGAGAAACTGCACGGAGAACCCTATGATTCTAATAATCTCCAGCAAGAAGAAATGCTTTTGAAGGTTAGTATTTGAACACATTTCAGTCCTTTGCTTAGGGCAGCTAATGTTTGCCAAGCGCATGCTGTGTGCTTGGCACTGCTCTGGACATTGTGGGTACAAAGATAAATTAGACACGGGTACTGTAACTTGTTGGTAAAGCCCAGTTTTCTTGGTGTTTTGGATGTTGGAGGTAAATTTTGCATTAGAAAATTCATGAATTCACGTGAGAAGTCAAAATGTAAGGCCATTTTCTTTTTATTGATATATAATTGCCATATATAACATTATGTTAGTTGCAGATGGACAGTGTAATCATTTTATATTTGTATATTTTGCAAAGTGATCCCAGTAATTCTGTTTAACATCCAGTCATCTTAATTACCAACCAGCAGGCAATAAAGCCAGTTTCACTCTACAGGCTTCCCCAATTAGTCCTCTGTCAGAGAGGAAGAAGTCACCTGAGTGGGTCTTCCTTCGACAGAGGAAAGAGGGGTAATCGAGGGGGATCACACCCTGTTGGTCTAGGATTGGGCTCCACACACTTTAGGTGCCAATCTGGTAATTGGGTATTGACTAGGCCAAGGAAGATAAAACAAAGGGGGTCGGGATCTTTCTTTCCCATTGAAGTTCAGGCTCAAACACCAGGCTGAGTCACCCTTTAGAGCCCTTGGAGCTGATGGAAGTCTTTACTTTTCTTCACCCTTGGCATGCTTGTCTGCTGAGAACATCATCTTTGGAGAACCACTTTTTGCTTATGTTACAATCGCTGCAATGTTAGGCCTGTCAAATAGACACCTAATTGGGAATCAGTGGAGCTCCAGAAGTTGGCTTCCTCCTTGTTTGTGCTCTGGCAGCTCGTCTCAAGACCCTGTCTATGAAGTGAAGTAGGTCTGCAGTTCCTAGTTTTCCCGAGCTTGACCTGAGTTTCAAAGCTATAGCAGGATAGGATGGGTTTCCTGGCAGGAAGTTAATGCAGTTCTCTCACTGGGAGGGTTTAGGTATGTTACAGTAGAAATTTCTGCATGGTGTGAGAGGCTAGACTAGAGGGTCATCAGAGTTCAGTTTCTAAGTCAGCAGATCTTTGCAGTCGTTATTTGGGTGGTGAAATGCAGATAACGCTCATCCATTCCGTTACGGGCCTTTGTCTTAACCAGGCTTGTATCTGTCTATATTTATAATTGGCCTGTAAGAGGTTTGTCTCTAGAATGGGGGCAGGAATGCAAGGAGGGGAATTGAAAAAGATTTTTCCCCTGCCCTCCTCCCTGCCACAGTGATCGCAGCCACTGGGATTTTAAACCTTTTTGACTGGTCCTTGCCTAAATGTTGTTTCCATGGAGGTGGGGTTAGAAATGCAGAATTTGTGTAAACAAAGTAAAAAAGAGGTCTTGGAAATAGTTTTCTGTTTCTATTACGAGTATAGATGTTAAACATTGTAAGCTGCTAAACAGTACTGAATTTTGCTCTTTTGTTGAAAATGTGATCAAAGAAGCGATGCCTTATTCATCATCTTTCCCCCTTATGTTCTCTTTGGGTTGCAGCACAGCAGATTATCAGATTCTTGATTATGTTTTGAGCTGTGTACAAACAAATCTTCTTGTGGCTTCCTCAGGTGATTTTAGAGGGCAAATAACAATCTGTGAATTGAAAGAAAGCTGATGATGTTTCACGGAGCTATTTTATGAGATTTCCTGAACCAAAGCACTTTTATAGCAGATTTGAATGATATTAAGTATTATATAATTAAAATGTCCAGAAACTGCTTCTCAGTTTCAGTTTAAGAGCTGCAAATTCATATGCAAAGCATTTATCAAAAAAGTGTTGTGTGCTAGCTCTTTCACATATATTACTTAGAGTCAGTATAACACTCAGAGGTGGGGTCACATTACCTTATCTTACAGATAAAGTGAGGCTTAGGGAAGTAATAGGACCAAATGGTCATAGCTCAGGGCAGGAGCTAACCCCACGTCTGCCTTTACTGCAAAGCTCATGCTCTTTTCAGGACATGAAGCAACCTGTCTTTCAGTAAGCATGTTTCCCTTCACATCAGATGGATGCTGTGATTTTTCTAAGAATATTAGAGGCTTCCTGAAAAACCTCTTGAGAATATGACTGTGGGGTGGTGAAACGATGCTAAAGACAGGGTGAAGAGGGCTAGCAAGAAGGTTGGTTCTGTTCTAAATATTCCAGATTGGGGGTACGTGTGGGGCAGTCTAATACTTGTAGCTTTCTTTCCTGCCTCGTAAAACACCATAGATTTTTTTCAGTTTTCCTTTTTTAATTTCAATTCTAGTATAGTTAGCATATAGTGTTATATTAGTTTTAGGTGGACAATATAGTGGTTCAGCAATTCTATACATTATTCAGTGCTCATCATGATAAGTGCACTCTTAATCCCTGTCACCTATTTCCCCCACCTCTCCACCCACCTCCCTCTGGTAGCCATTAGTTTGTTCTCTATGGTTCAGAGTCTGTTTCTTGGGTTGTCTCTTTTGTTCTTTGTTTCTTAAATTCCACATATGAGTGAAATCATATGGTATTTGTCTGTCTCTGACTGATCTCACATAGCATTATACCCTCTAGGTCCATCTGTGTTGTTGCAAATGGCCAGGTTTCATTCTTTTTTTTTATGGCCCAGTAGTATTCCAGTGTATACCCACCACCACCTCTTTATCTGTTCATCTATGGATGGACACTTGGGCTGCTTCCATAGTTTGGCTGTTGTAAATAATGTTGCAGTAAAAACAGGGGTGCACGAATCCCGGTGGATTAGTATTTTAAAAGGCGAAAGATTTATACGATTTGAAGAGAAACCAGAGTGCTGTGAGTTAGTATTTTAGTAGTAGAATTAGTGGATCGTATGGCAATTCTATTTTTAATTTTTTGAGCAACGTCCGTACTGTTTTCCACAGTGGCTGTGCCAGTTTGCCTTCACCAACAACGCATGAGAAAACACAGAGTTTTAGATAGAACAAATACAACTGCAAAAACCAAAATTAAGTGTATTAGTTCAGATTGTATCGTTAAAGCCCTATTCAAACATTTTAGGATGTGTTTTGCTCATTGTGGTTTATTCTGCTCAATGAGTTTCTTTCCAGTCTATTTCTCAGCTGTCTGGTGAGTAACAGAGTTTGGTACTTTGTTTTCCAAATTTTACACTTGGCTCAGTGGTAGTGGTGGTCATAGTGATGGTGAAATGTGTGTGTGTGTGTATTGGGGGGGTGTGCATGCACACACCTGGTTGAGGTTACAGCGTATCTTCTGAAACTTAAAGGGTTGGCAGTACATCTAAGTAGAGTTTAGGGCCACCCGTGTAATTTGAGAGGTATTGAAAGGGTAGGGAAGAGAATTTGTGTTCCTTGAAACTTAGACTATAGTACTTGTGGGGATTTGTTATTGTTAATCTTTCTCCCAGAATGGGAGTTGTGGGTAGCCATGGACCGAAAAGATTGGCACGGTGATGTACATTAAATTGAATGTTGCTGAGTCAAAAGCCAAGAAAGGCATGGAAACATTGGGGTTAGTTCCAAGTTCCTTTTAAAGTCAGGAGCCAAGAGATCTGTGACCCTAGCCAACTGTTAATTTGACTTCCATCATATGAAGACCTTCCTACGAAACTCATCAGCGACAAGGCTACGGGGAAGACAGGAAAAAAAAAAAAAGGTTCATGACACTCACATGTAAGATAGGTACAGTGTTAATACTTAACCAGTTTTTGACTGAGCTCAGCTGTCTTTATACTCCTCTGGCTTAGTGGGAGCTGATCCTGAGTGAGCCTGGGTTGGAGACTTATTAATGCTAAGATTAAACTGTTAACTGAAATCACTCATGCTAAGATTAAACCATTTTTATCAGAGCCGTTTCTGAAACCTGTAGACCTAATACAGTATTTCAGAGTGTTTTCGAAAGAATACCCTTTGAAAGTGCAGCAAATATGGCCCTTAGACTACCTTTCCCGAGGGGTTCTCAGCATTTTTCTGAGGAAGGTTCTCCTTTTCTCAAATCTTGAGTCACCGAAGTATAGGGGAAACAGATGCAGAAGATCAAGACAGAAAGTATTGCTACCTGGGAGTCAGACTCCCTGGCAGAAGACACCCTTTACTGTGTCCTTCTTGCTGGGAATCCTCTGAAGCCTTAGGCAGGGGTTTGGAGCAGAAAAAACATGACCTTGGAAACTGGTTGGGAAAACAAACAGGGAAGGCTTTGAGGCCACAGCCGGGTTCTGATCGATGGGTCAGATGGTGTTAAATTAAATCATTGATATGAATTTGTGAATAGCTGAGCAGCCATTTAATGCAAGGACATAAACATAGGCTGCAGACTAGAAGTCAGTCCTTGCTTGGACACTAAGCCAGGGTACCTTTCCAGGCTCATAAAAACCCTGAACACTTGTCTCTGAGCACTTGATTAATTTGCAGAGCTCAAACGTAAAAAAAAAAAAAAAAAAAAAAAAAATCTTGATTTTGAGTTCTTGTAGCTAGCCTCATCTTGGTAAAGTACAAATTTGAAATTTTACTTCACTCTCATTATTTCCTTCAACTCTTGATTGCAACTTTTATCTCTGAATGGCTTCCTAAGTGACATATTGGGAAACATGTGAAGTCTCCCAGTCACTTCTAGGTTAACCAACAAACGAACAAAAAATCCGTCCTGTTTAGAATTCCACTCCTGCCTAACTTACATCTTATAGCTCTAGATGACCTGGAGTGAGAAGGGTTGTGTTGTCCCTGAGGTTCGTCGTCAGTGTCTTTCTCCTTTTTCTAGTTCCTCTTACATACTAATACTGGTAAGTGGGGAGGAGAAAGGTACTAGTGTCTTTTCCTTAACTTGCCCCGCGTGGCTTCTTCATTGTTACTGCCAGTCCGGACAACACTGAATAGCTACTGATGGCCTCTGTGTGACAGATGTCCAAAGGCTGGCTCTTTGGAAGTTCATGTGTATTTGGGATGATCCTTTCTGGAGAGTGTGTGTGTAGGGCATGATGTCTCCTTACCACACAGTTGGAGAAAATCTGGCTCTGGTTTAGACTTAGCTTTGAATGAGCCTTTCCTGGCAGCCAGCCACTCTGGGTCTTGTACTGGCAAGACAGCTTAAGCCTAGCTTCTCTCTGTTGTGTCCATATGACCCTGGAGGAAGACACACTTTTTGCCATTCCAAGTAGAGCAGGTTTAGGCCCTCCACGGTTTCCTCTTCTCTCTGTCCTTCTTTCTCTTGCCACTTTTCTCCTGGTTCTGAAGGTGCAGTGGAGAGGATCTCAAAGTTTTCTGAATAAGCAGACATCCTTCAGGAAATGATATCATGGTCCCTTCTCAGATTGCCCTCTTCTCTCTGAATGATCCTCTGGGAGCCTCCCCCATCACTGAGGATGTGTTTAAATTCCACTTAGGTTTCTGGTCCCCCCTCTAGACCAGTAACTCAGGACTCCCGTGTTTCTTTCTTCTGTCCACTTCAGTTTATATGCTAAACGGAGTGCTAGGGCCAGGGATTTGGATGGGGCTGGATTGATGATTTGACAGTATTGGGGCAGGTTTGTCTCTTCCTAATGAGCTTTGACATAGGCTTCTAACTCTTGATAATGGCCATTGTGTTTCAAACGCGACTTCCTCTATGTCTGTTTACTATCAGTTTTGGGCTTTAGGTAATTAAGGGGCAACAGAAAATGTCCCACTCAACCTCCAGTTACCCTTTGATCCCTGTACAATTTAGCCTATCATTGGCGTTTCCAGAACCTCCCTTCAAGGTGTACAAGTAGAGAAAAAAAGGACACAGTTGAAGCATGACTATTAATAAGAGGACCATATAAGTAATCAGCCCAAAGACAACGTTTTTGAGGGCAAAAGGGATTCACTAGGCCAAACTGGATGCCAGGACAATGCACGTTAATAGGGCCTATCCCTGGAAAATTGGGATATATGGTCATGGTAGCTACTGATCCCTTGAATGTGTTGGTTCTTTCTGCCGTGTCTTTAGATAGTTGTGCTGGTGTGAGGATAAGGAATAGCAGGTATATCCTGGTCTCCAGAAGGAGTCAGGCTAAGCAGGTGTTTATGGCTGGTGAAGGGCATGCTCTTTGGGCTATCTTCTCTGTCTCCACAGGAGGTTAAAAAACAGAGGATGAAGTTATAAAAGTGTAGCGTCCATCACTTGTTATGTAAACTCAACTCTCTGCAAACACTTTTGGTACACCTCCCGGGTGCTAAGCTCTTTGGATTATAAAGATGGTTTATGCATGGGCCCTGCCAAAGGAGTTTATGACCCAGTGTCAGAGGAAAATGTGAACAAATAGCTACAGCTTAGTAGAGCAGTAGTTAAGAGCCTTAAAGGAAGGAGCAAGGCAGAGTTTCTGAGATTTTTGTCTCAAATCTGGTAAAAGGTAAATTTTTGTTGGAAAGAGGGTACTTTTGTAGTATTTTATAATAATAGAGTGATTTCTTTCAGATGTTGACCCAAGTTATGGAACAGGAAGTTATCACATAATGGAATGACATTTCACAAACTATGCTAATGTGAAGATTTATATATTTCAAATCCCTTTGTGTGTGCAAACAAGCATCAGCAATTTTGTTTGGAGCCATTTTTTGGTGTCGTAATAGTAAATTTGAATAAGGCATAAAGATTATCCCTCGAGAGAGAAGTGAATACAAAAGAGACACAATATAACATTTTGCAGTTAACCAGCATGTGAAAAAGTCATTTTCGCATTGTTCTCTCAAAGTATTAACAGAATTTTTAAAAATCTTTCTTTTTTTAATCTGAACTCAGTAGAAACTTGCAACAACCCCAGGAAAGGTGTTCTGTATGTAGTAAGTTGGTATAATTTAAAAAATAAAACACATCAAAACAAAAAATAAACAAGCAATTGCAACTCATTATTCCTTAATAGATCAAGTTCATTAGAAACTTTGATTGCAAGAAAGTCAGGTTGTTTTTCCAGTTAGTTAATGCTCAAGAACATTTTGGGCAAGACTGAGATCAATTTTTAAATCAGTCCTTTGTTGTACAAGCAGGGCAAACAGCAGCTATACCCAAACAGACTTGGAAATAAAGAGCTTTTAATTTTGATGGAAAGTAGATGAGAGGCTGGAAACCAGTAGTAACTAGAGAACTAGTCCATGAAGTCATGGTCAAATATATACAGTAAATGTGTTTTTGCTTTATAAAAAATGTAACTGAACAGTAATGCCTCGGTGTCTGAATATTACTTTAACCTATTTATGCATATAGTTTTTGCTTTCTTCTTTTATATTAGAAAATTCAGATAGTGGTATATATTTCTTGACCAGTATTTTATGTACCTGATTACTGATTCAAATAAGTAGTAGAGTAGAAGGAGCTTGAAACTAGTCTCTAGCCTAGTTTCTTCCCATATACAACAGTCAGCTGAACATCCTGGCATGAGTCATTTTACCTTTCTGTCACTCACTTTTCAAGACACAAATGTGCTCCTCTTAGCTGAAAGCTCTTGGTTTTGCATAGCATTTCACAACCATTTTTCCATTTGATTATTTTAAATACCTCAGCTATGTAAACATAATATAGTTCTTTTTTTTTCCCCCCCAGTGGGAAACCAAAGCAGCGAGGTTAAGATACTGCCTGAAGCTACCCAGTTAGAAAGGGTAGGAACAAGGACTGCTAGAAGGCGTCTGGTTTCCATGCGTTGGTATATTCCCACTCCACCATGAACTTCCACCCAAACCATGGAGGCCAGATTAGAAGAATTATTGAAGCAATCCCTATAACGAACAATTGTGTTCCATAGCCATATACAATAAATAGCTTATGCATTGGTTTTATACACACTAGGGCGTTTAATCTTTTCAATAATCCTATAGTCAGGCATGCGATATGTTATTTTATAAATAAGGAAATTAAGCTCAGATAACTAAAGTGACAAATCAGCTGCCTCTTTGGTTCACTCTTGGGTCTCAGAAGTGGCCTGCTTGTTGATGCTGACCTTGGCAGTCATGTACAGAGAGACACAGTTCACAATTCTGATTCATAGTATTTTCACCCAGCCCAACACTTCACCATTTTTCCTTAAATTTAATTCCCGTTACTGCAGAATTTTAGATTAGAAAATTCTCTTTAAAAATTTAGATGATAGAGCACCTTTAGATGATTGTCAATGAATCTGAGTCTTTCTAGGAAGCCCAGGCAAACCAGCCCTAAAGAACTAGCTCCTTATTTGTTAACATACTTCCACTGACATTAGCCCAAATTGTTACTTTCCATAAGGTGCTTACATTTATAGTATGCAGTAGGATTTTACTTTTTCTTTCTCCTTATATTTTCAAGGCATAAAAAAAAAAATCTCGAGTAGAGTTTGTCAGGTGTCAGATTTCATCACGGTGTGTTCCAGGGATAAGATACACAGAGTCACTTCCCAATGCCAGGCATTGTGCTAAGAATTTGGGAGGAAGAGGTTAGAGTGGGAGAGAGCCAAAGCATAAGAGACCCTTAAAAACTGAGAACAAACTGAGGGTTGATGGGGAGTGGGAGGGAGGGGAAGGTGGGTGATGGGTATTAAAGAGGGCGTCTTTTGGGATGAGCACTGGGTGTTGTATGGAAACCAATCTGACAGTAAATTTCATATATTTAAAAAAGAAAGAATTTGGGAGGAAATAAAGAGTAAGATGAGGTCTCCCTCTCATCTAGGCTCCTTTGGGGCCTAGGGAGAGAGAGATTGAAGTGAAGAGATTTTCTTCACTTAATGGACTCAGGTTTTTCTCAACTGACTATTGAATCAAAAAACAAAACAAAGCACTCTTCAAGTCTTTCAAGTATCATTCAGATTTTTCAAACATGCGGACAATGAAAGGAATGGACTGGTGGTCTTAAAGTTATGCCTATTCCCTAGATTGTTTTTTTTTTTTCTCCCTAAACTGTGTCTTCTCTCTTTGAAACTGATATAAGTCTCTCTGAACTGTAATAGTGTCTATAAATGTTCCTATTTTTAGCTGTTTAAAAATGATGAAAGCACTCACCCAGTTGGTGACAGAGATTATTCCCAATAGAAATGGGGTAAAGTAGCAAGTATATTATTGAGTAATTAAGGAATTGATGACTCAGTAAAACTGATGATTGGAATCCCTGGAATGAACATTTCTAGATAATTTTCCTCAGATTTAGCTGTCATTAGAATAACATGCCCAAGAAACAATTTAGATGGTTCCGCATTAATTCTGTATCACTTTGCATAACAAATAACTCTTAAAATGACCTCCTCAGGTGAAGAGAACTTTGTAGTTGCAAGAACATCATTAGCAATTTTTTCCCTTTAGGAAAAATAAGATTTGCATATATTGAAGTTAACTGTAATTTTTTAAACATCTGTCCTGCTTCAGAGGCAAACAGCAAGACTAAATTTCTTATTTTTATGTAGCTTTAAAAAAACCCATAGAGCACAGAGCAATAGATTTTTTTTTTTTAACCAAGAGGAAAATAATTTACCTGAGTATAAAATACCAAGGTGGGTTGTGGAGAATTGGTAAAATGGCCCTACCTTGAGCATTAATATCTTTCTCTGGCTTAACCTCATCTGTGAGATATGACATTCTACACTGAGGTCATCATAAACTCATTCCAATTCTCACCTAAAAAGAAGAAACTTATTCTCATGGTGGTGGTCATGACCTTCACAGCAAGTGAAATTTCATCTTTGCTGTTTATTCCCTTCAAAAAATACAGTGTGCTTATTTACTGTTCTGAAAAGAAATCCATAATCTGAGGAAACTATAGGTCCCAATGAGCCCCCAAAACTAAACAATGAAAGCCCTTTAAAGAATTGCAGAGGTCCAAGGTGCCACCAGATGACAAATTGTTAACTTATTTCATGTGCTTTACTTGTCTGTTGGAATACCTATGCATAGAATAAACCATAGAAACCAGTGTGTGGAAAAGCTTCTGCTACAAAAAAGCTTCTGCTTCTAAACTCTGTTTAGAGTTCATATTTTGGAACTATCAATGAAGAATTCTGACCTGTTTTAAATGTGGGACAGCAATACCCACATGTCCAAAAATAAGGTTTCATATTGATTTTCTTATAAATTTTGAATTTTACATAGAGTTTTTTTTTGTCTCTGAATTCTTTCATATTGTCTGAATGTTTTCCTTGACATGTGTAACATTTATACATTTGGATTATCTTTGGTATTAAAATGCCATTTGTGCAAGCTCTCTTTAAAAAGTACCTACCAGACTGTAAAATGTTTATCATTCCATCAATTGTCAAAAAGGATGTATTTGGTGCCTGTGAGCCTGAGGAAGTACAGCATTTTTGCCTGTGTTGGGTCTCATGCTTCATTTTTCTTACAATGACTTGCCTGTAGCATGGCTTCGTTTCAGCTAATCGTATTTCTTTTCAGATCTGCAACTATGCTAATTGTCATGGCTAATTAGTCTTACAGCAGAGGCAGGCAAACCAACAAAAGAAATGCCCTTTCAAATAAATGCTTTTTGACACTATATTTTACTATACAGTAATATGGCTGACGAGTAAAACAATCTGACAAACACTGAGTGTTTAGTCTAGAAGTGTCACATGTCTTGGCATTGACCAGTATGTATATCAAACATTTTGTATGTTGGACAGGATAGGTTTTTTATTCTTTAGCATTTAATGTTGTTAGAAAATACCCATATCAGATGAATTAACATTCAGAGTGACTCACATTTAAATAAGAATATGATTAAATAGTAAGATTTAATAAGTAAGAGTTGATTTATGTAAACAGTATTTGCTGGACAGGTGCATCTCCTAAAAGAGACCATTCTGGGATGGATGAGGACTTCTCCTTACCCTCTATCATAAGGAGAGAAAAATCTCTATGAATGATAAATTGCATGTAGGCATGCTGGAGTCATTGGGATGACAGCCTCACGAGCTGGATTAAGTTGGTATTGTCCTTGATCCTGATTCACTGGGTGTGCATGAAAACTTCAGTTGTCTAAGATACTAGGAGTGAAAATTAATAGGAAATCTCCCAAAGCTGTGGACTCCCAGAACCAGGGAGCATGCAGCTTGTACGAGCACCAGAGCAGTGGCCTGAGTTGCAAGTTGTCTTAGGGAATAGCTGCTTCTACTGCAATTATTAACTCCATTGCCATCAGTCAGTCTCCTGAGTACCAGTTCTATGCCAGGTATTGTAAGTATATCATCTCTTTTAATCCTTGAGTCTATTTTGAAAAAGAGGAAACTGAGTTTCAGGAAGATTAAGTGACTCTCTTAAGGCCACAAAACTAGTTAAAGGAGCAGAAAACCAAAATGTCTCTGTCTCTGTAATGTATCATCTCATTAGCCAGTGGATATCAGGCTTATTCAGTTGGAGGAAGGGAAATAGGACATTAGTTAAGATACTTTTTCCATAGCAAGGGCTTGAAAACCTCTTACTGTGTTTCCTGAAGTGTTTTTCTTCCAGAACAAATCTGTTGAATAATTCTACTTAAATAGCAATGATACATCTGACTCACTTTAATGAAAGAAACATAATAGGAAGCGGATTTTCTTCTTTTAAACTCAGGTATTTCAATAGCTGAGTTTTCTAAAAGCGACTGCTATGCTAGTCTAAAAAAAGAATGAATCATGTCAACAGTGCATTTTCTGAAAAAGGTCATTATAAACGGTGTACAAAATCACATGCAGTATGTCTGTAGTGAACTTTTTGTGTTCAGCCTGAAAAGGCTTCTTGCAAAGACAGGCAGTATCTGAAGTGACATATTCCTAAATCTGCTCTCTGAGTTACTGCATGAAACCAGTGTTGTGGGACCTTAGTTTCTTACCAGGATTTAATGCAGTTCAGTGCAAGGCACATTTGGAATAGATCTGCTTTGTGGCAGTTTCAGAGAAGGCACCCTTGGTGTTCTGTTTTTTAAGGCTGATGTTCTTGACCACAAGGTGGTCATTTTGGACATAATGTGCTAATTTGGCAGACTTCCCATGCCAATCATTTTACATAGACTCAGCATATTCCCCTCAGTGCCTCTGCCTATGGCATCATCTTCTCGGACCTTTAATAAGGTGCCATTTACTTTCAGCCGAATGAAACGTCCCAGTGGAAGAGAATTAAGAGGGAATAGAACATCACAAAGAATTTTGGGAGCTGTGAGGAATATTCTGTGTTATCATCTGGGTAAAAGGTGAAGGAGGAAGAATATGCCAGTTTTTTAAAAGGACCCAGAAGCTTTAGGGTATGAATTAAGTATCAATTTAGCATAGAAATTCAGGGTTCTACTTGAATGGCTGTAGGAATTGATGTGGAATGGTCAAATGAATTGCGTCTCTCCATACCGTCAACACTGTCGACTCAAGTGTAAAGTCCTTATTGTCAGGGGGCATATCTTGTTCCTAGATGTAGCTCCCCATTTTCTAGCACAGGGCCTGACATCTTGGGAACTAAAGAAGTGTTTGTTCAAAGAATAATAGAACCCTAGTTTGGGATTTAGACCCTTAGATAACAAAAACAATATTCCCACTTGCCAAACTGCTTAGTCTCGTAGTAACTTACAGATAGGTGCTAACTATTTTATAAATGGTTAGTTTAACTTTTCAAATGTATATTTGGGTATTGCTTAGTTTTAGAAATATATTTATATATTTAACCTTGGGCTCTTAACTTTTCAAATGTATATTTGGGTATTGCTTAGTTTTAGAAATATATTTATATATTTAACCTTGGGCTCTTTTTTTTGAAGACTTTCAATATGACCTTGAGGTATCTTGCTCGTGCATGCGAGAGAGAGAGAGAGAGAGAGAGAGAGAGAGAGAGAGGGAGAGAGAGACACAATACTGCTTAACTGCTATTTTGTTTTCCTCTTCTCTAGCAAGAAGAATGACTTTTATGTTGTAAAATGTAAAATAAACATGACTAAGGGCCACTGAGGCACAAAAGGATGGAACAGTGGAAGGAAAGCACCCATACATAGGTTTTCAGATGCACACTGTAGCTGTGGGTAGTGAAACAACATTTGATGTGATTGGGAAAACACTTTCAGTAATTTTAGAAAAATCACACAGATGGAACAGTGTGAGGTTGGAGATTGTGCCTTAGTTTTGATTTTCCCCAGAGCATACTCAGAGATAAGGATTTGGGTACAAGTAGGTTTTTGGGAGGTGATCCCAGGAAACAGAATGGGATTGGGAAAGTGAGAGGAAGGGAGGAAAGCAAGCAGAGGTACATTGTAGCGAATTATTCCGGTTGGGAATTTTACTTGTGCTGTCTTAGGTCCTTCTGAGAGACTGACTGTGAGACATGCCTCAGAACTGTCTCTCCCAGGGGGAAGCAGCCGCCCTGCTCATGGATTCAGCAGGCTCCATTGGCAGAGAATGGAGGAAGAAAGTGCGCAGTGACCTTCAGGGAAGACTGAGGGGGTGTAAGTGGCGTTCTGTAAACATCTGCTCCGGATAGATAAAAGTGATGTTAAAAGTGATGGATAAAAGGAAAATTCCAGAATCTTTATACCAGCAAAATGTATCTTAACTTCCAGAAGAAAATGCCTACTGTTTTTGAACTCTCAGAGAAAAAGCAATGAAACTAAATAATGCCAAATTAGCCTCATTAAAAAACATACTACTAGAATGGATCATCAGAGATCCTGATTTGGAAGCGCATGCGGTCAACTTTTTTTTTTTTTTTTTTTTATATCCTGTAGACATAAACAGATGAAAGTGCAGATGGGCAGATTCACAGGTAATTGATCAACAGTACCTAGAACGTTGATGAATTATTCTTTGTCATCCTAGTTCAGTTTGCCTACTCCTTTAAAGCAAATTCTTGTTCTTTTGAAAAATATAAAAATATCTCAGGCCCACACTAGGATTTTGATATGTCCTTGTAAGGCGTGTGTTTCCTCTTGGTCATGACTATCTTTGACCTAGGTGAAGGTATCTAGTGGCAAGCCCTAATTTTTCTTTATGTATTTATTTTGTGAATGCTTTGGATGAAGATGTGAAAGGCATATCTGACAATTTTCTGTCCGGTGAATACTGTGAAAGATGACACCACTGGGTTCAATAAAGCTCACAACTGGAATGATGACCTGAACCTAATGACTCTTCTCATTAGGGAGGAAATGTACAATCTTGCACACATGCCCCCAAAATAAAAATGTGCCAGTATAAGAGGAGTAACTGATTTCCAACAGTCCCTATAAGAAAGATCTAGGGGTTTGGTTCATTATAAGCTTAACATGCACTAATTTTAATTTCAGCTCTCCAAGAAAACCTAATGTAGTCTTAGATGAAATACATAACATCTTTACGTCCAGAACAAAGATGTTCTGCTGTATGTGTCACCAGGTCACTTTTATCTGGTGGATTGTACTCTGTTCCAAAGGCATAGCATTTTTGAGCTGGTGAGAACATTTGAGGCCACTTAGGTCCAAGCCCCTTAGCCCAACTATGGTGGTATGTGAGTTGTGCCAGGCATACTAGAAACCGTATGATAAATATATTGAATCTTCCAGGAGTACCAGGATTACTTATTTGGTGAAGGAAAGGGGGTTAAAGTTACTTATGAGTTGAATAGTTTGAAAAAAATGATATTTAGGTTAAACTACATACTGTGATGTTGTTATTAAACCACGTATGTGATATTATGAAGTAGAACACAAAGTCCACATAAAGTTTTAAGTTAAACTATGAAACTTGGAAGAAGTTTCAGCTTGTAGAAGGTGACTTTTGAGAGCTGTTCCAGAGCTCTTAAAACCATGCTTTTAATATCCTTTGCAGATAGTTTAACAAATGTTTACTCAGTACCTACTGTGTGCTAAACAGTGGTCTAAGTGCTTGAGATATATCAGCAAAACTAAGGGAGTCCTGCCTTCATGGGAATGCAGAAGTAGACAAGTTCGAGACTCACAGCATATCCTTATTTTACAGTTGAAAAGGTCGGGAGACAGGCAGTTCTGAGTTCTGTTCCTAGTTCTGCCATTTGCTAGGTCTTTGATCTTGGGCAGTTATTTGAATCCTCCATGTCTTAGTTTCATCATGTATGTAATGGTGGAACAAGACCTCTCTACTTCACTGATGTGAATATTTCATGAGATGCCATGGGCAAAGAGTACATGTTCACTAGGTCAGAAGATGATGGTTATTATTACAGAGATTAGGTGGCTTGTTTAAATCCACACCCTCAGACAGCATCAGGTTTGTTCTCAAACTCAGGACCTCTGATTCCCACTTCTGAGCTCTTTTTGTGACAGCACAATTCTGGGTGTTTTGACCTAAAAAAGAAACAAGACTTATTAGTACTTTTCTTATTATTAAAATAATTCATGTGCAGTAAAAAAAAAAAAAAATTAAAAAAATGCACAGATGCAGAAAATGGAGCAACAATAAAACAAAATAATGATGAAAAAGAAAAACATTACAATCATTTATAACATCTTAATTAAAATTTTGGTGCAATCTGTCAGCCCTCTTTTTTTTCTCTTTTTTTTAAATTTAAATTTTAGTTAACATACAGTGCGATATTTGCTTCAGGAGTAGAGTTCAGGAATTCGTCACTTATATACAACATCCAGTGCTCATCAAAAGTACCCTCCCTAATACCCATCACCCATCTAGCCCATCTCCACCCACTTCCCCTTGTCAACCCACAGTTTGTTCTCTATCATTAAGGGTCTCTTGTGGTTTGTTTCCCTCTCTTCTCTCCACTCCCATCCCCTATGTTCATCTGTTTTGTTTCTTAAATTCCACATATGAGTGAAATCATATGGTATTTGTCTTTCTCTGATTGACTTATTTAGCTTAGCATAATACATTCTAGCTCCACCCATGTCATGGCAAATGGCAAGAATTCATTCTTTTTGATGGCTGAGTAATATTCCATGATATATATGTACATATGTATACATATATATGTACATATGTGTGTGTGTATATATATACACACACACATACATGCATACACACACATTACATCTTCATTCATCAGTCGATGGACATTTGGGTTCTCTCTGTGGTTTGGCTGTTGTTGATAAAGCTGCCATAAACATTGTGGTGCATGTACCCCTTCAAACCTATATTTTTGTATCCTTTGGGTAAGTACCTAGTAGTGCAGTTGCTGGTTGGTAGGGTAGTTCTACTTTTAGCTTCTTGAGGACTCTCCATACTGTTCTCCAGAGTGGCTGCACCAGTTCTCTCAGCCTTCTTTTTTATACATAATTTGGTTTTTAGCAGTTCTATTGCATCTACTTAGTTTGCTATCTTCTTTTTATTTATTATTAAAATATATGCTTTCCCCCATGTAATCAGAACCTTTTTACTAACATCATGTTTAATAATTGCATACCAGTCTTTTGAGTATATGACAATTTCATAACCATATTTTTCACAGTGGACATTTAGCCTGAAAAAAAACCCACCTTGTATGTGAATAGCCGTCCTGGCTATAAGAGTACCCTCCTTACCTACAGGCAAAGCCCAATATTCTGTGCAATGTGGTCCTGCTTTACATATTGGTGCTTCAGGGAACTCAAGCCTGAGCCTTCTGTTCACCCTCCCAGACTTGCTTAACCCAGTTGAAGTTCTTTTCTGGGGACATGGTTTTTCACCTGGTCTCCCTTGTCTTGGATGTTTCTTTGAATAGCTTCTTTGGTTCACAGATTACTGCTATTCTAGAATGGTCTCTGTGGGTCTCCTTTGCTCCTCATTTCACAACCACAAATTTATCCTGCCTCCACTTGTCCATCTTGGTTCTTAGAATGTACCCGTGAGATACCTTGGTGAAGTGGCTGAAAGACTGCCTAAAATGTGTGTGTGCCTGCATGCATGTGTAGGCATGCAGCATGCATTGTAGTTTCAGACTATAGTTCTGAAAAGTTCTAGAACACTTTGAGCTTTATGGATTGTTAGACGCTGAAAGAAATTATCTGTGGGAGTTGCATTTGGGTTAGGTGTTAAAAAATATATTGCTGGGGGTGTTTGTTGAGAGAAGTTTTATACAATGGAGAAACATGCCTTGCTACTCAGATATATACTGCACACAAAAAGATGATCAATCCAGATCTTCTGTAATATAAAGAAAATATGACCCATAGCTTTTGGTCATAGCATTGTGACTCTGCAGCTCAGAAATTGAAACAAATTTTGCCATAAAACACTGGAGAATGATGAAAGCTTCAGGGAAGAAAGCATACACTGTCTCTCATTCTAGTGCTTTATGGAATAAATGTAAAACATTACCGAGGCTTTATCTGAAGGTCAGAGAGTTTACACAGTGGGGGTTATATGAGTATCAGGCTTTCTGAATTAAGATTCAGAATTCATACCTAAAACCTGAGGCTGTGTACTGTTCCACATGACTGATTTTTTTTAGATACATCAAATATTCCTTTCCAGGATAATTAATGCCAGTCTACTGACATCAGTGGAATGCACATGAAATTCTAAATGAAATGCCATTATACTTCTTACCTAAAGTCAGAGAACATCAACAAAAACAGAAATAACCTTCTGTTATAGCAGGAACTGTCAATGCAGAGTATTTGGAACATGCTGAATTGTAGAAGGAAAATATTTGTGTATTCTTCAAGATCAAATTTTCCTAAATCTGGAGACCAAGAATTATTCAAATTTGGGTTTTTCATAGAATTTAGGTGGTAGAGTATTAGAGTGATGTGTGATCTACTCTGCAAACTTATACAGGTACTGATTTCTAATTTTGTCCACATTCCTTTACAAACTTATCTTTTGGTATTTTTATAACTAATCCCCTTGGATATGTGATTGGGGTAGTTTTAGAGGCACTGATAGAACAAATTGACATTTTCTCAAATGGTCATATAACTTCTTCAACCCCCAGGTGAACTTTGTTTTGTTTTGTTTAACATCTCCTTATTTTATTTTTATATTGTCTCTGTCTCTCAGTGTGTTTTCTTTTGTTCTGACAGATCTCATCTATCTTGTCAGGAGTCTGAAGTCAAATAGAGCCAGGACTTGGGTTTTCAGGCATGGCTTCCCCAGGACCTCATTGACCTTAAAGTGGATGAGTCTCTACTGCTGATGAGCTCAAAGCCAGAGATTTTCATTCAGCTTGCCTTGTGACGTCTAAGTCTACTAGGTGCCTGGAATGTGTTCTGTGTCCCCTTAGCTTGGCTTCGTTCTAAGACAAGACCTGCAGACTGGATATAAGAGCATTATAGGCCCATGTTCTTGTCTAACCACACTGTAATAGACCCCAGTGGAAGGGTGCAAGAACCAATGTGAGGGAGCCCGCAAACTTTTTATAGGCTATGGGATTTCAAGGGAAGAGAATTCTAAGATGGGGGTGAGGTGTGGGATGAGTGCGCTCCATTTCTCTCTTTTTCACGAGAGCTGAGACACTGCCTCCCCTTTAGGGCACAACAGTCCAACACTTCTCCATTCAGATCAAATGCATTTAGTTTCCTAGATGTCTGCCATTGTGGTAGTCCTAAAGGGGATATAAAACTGAAAGATACTTGTATTCGGGTATCTTTGGTGAGCTTCCAACTGTGTGCGCTTACGATTGTGAGCTTTCAGTTTAGTAGGGTGAGAGGAAAGTGGGAAGTGAAGGAACAGAAAGAGACATAATTAACCATAATGTGAGGTAAAATGCATAGTAGGTACTTACCAAATACTCGCTGGAGGACTGAACTGATGCATGCATGATTAGTGTACCACCAGGAATCAGAAGCCAGAGAGATCACATCTATTTTGGGGAACCAATTCTTGGGGTGGTGTTTTGGGTCAGCTTTGAAAATAGAAATAGGATATTAGAAGGCGGATAGGGAGGGAAGTCTGGGTTAGAATATTGTGCAAATCGAGAGTAGTAGGAAAAATACGGGGAGCTGTTTAGAGGGCAGTGGGCCACTTCACAGGCTGGAGTGAGTATGTGGGAGAGGGTAAGAAGGGGACGATAAAAAGGGCTGGAAAGATGGGCTTAGATTTCACTATGGAGAACCTTGAACTCGAGGCATAGGGGCATGTGTTTTAGTTTTTGAGCTATGGAGAACCTTCAAAGATTTTTGGAGGAGGGCAGTGGCCTGATTGGGGGTATACTTTGGAAGATCCCCTGGTGGCATTGTATTAAATATGTTAAAGGGAGAGATGCCAGAGGAAGAGGTATGCTGCAGAGACATTCAATATTCTGTAGACAAGAGAGGGGTAGGGCCAACAGAGGGAAGGGGACAAGTGACATTCAGGGGGGAATTATTGGAGCTTAATAATTGATTGAACTTTGGAGGAGGTGAGAGGAGAGGCCTCAAAGATGTCTCTGAGGATTCGAGCCTGAGTTACCAAGAATTTTGGTGCACAGAACTGAAATTGTGGAGTCATGAAGGAAAACTAATTCGGGGGAGAGGGAAGATTAGTTTGTTCATGGATACATTGAGAAACTAGCACAGAAAGACATACCACGAGAGATGTCTAACAAAAAAACAGGTGGGCATTAAACATAGGAGAGAGCAAGCATCGGGAGCAATGTTTGAGAGATAAGAAGCAGACTATGGAAGGACCGGGTTTGAGGTGGCAGATGAGTCTGCTTGAGGGGCAGATGTAAGTAGCAAAGGAGAGGGTCAGGGAAAAGGAATTCTAAAACTGTAGCTGCGGATTTCACTATGTTGAAGTTCCTGTTATTTTTAAGCTCTCTGTGGGCTGAATATTTTTGAGATCCCTATAGAACCAAATGTTCTCTAGGGATCTGGTTATATCATTGTCTACTCTAGTGGTCCAACCTCAGCTGTCATTTAACAAATAAAACTTGGTCTGTCCTCTTTCTCTTTATGGTTTGTCTTTATAATCTCCATGTGTGTCCTCATTTATTTGTTTCTTTAGTTTTCCTGTATAAATCCTTTGATTGACATTTGTCATTTTTGTGTTTACTCATCTCTAAGTTTTCTGTCTTCTTTTCTAATGGTAGAACCAAGGTTAGGCTACAGTTTTAACAAGGGCCTGGCTAGTGCTTTAAAATCAACAAAAGTCATGACTTTGGAGGTCTCTGTGGTACTGTTTGCTCTTACCACTTCACTGTTAATGTCTAAGGAAAATGAGAAATCCCGGACTGTTCAATCACAGGACATAGAGGGTGGAGACAAGCTGTGCACTGTGCGTGTGTGCACGTGTGTGGCAAAGTTAGCTCAGTTGATAAAGTAATCCATCAAAGAGTGACGCTCTTTCAAGGTCCGAAGTGATAAATACAAACCATTTAAAATTTATGAAGAATGATGCCAGCCTTTTATGCCATTTAGGGTGAATCCTAGGCATGTGCCTACCTCAAGGCCTTTCTCTTGCAACACCTCTGCCTGGAATGTTCTTCTTATAGATGTTAACACAGTTTACTCTCTCACTTCACTCAGATCTCCTCTCAGAAACCAGTTCCTCAGAGAGAACTAGCCTCCCTTCCCCCAACCAATGTGTCCCTGCCCTGTCATTCTCTGTCCCCTTACTCTGGTATACTTTCCTTATAGAGCACTCGTTATTCCTGGAAGGTATACATCCATCTACTTATTTGATTTCTGTCTTTCGCTCTTTCTTTTTTAAATGTTTGTTTATTTATTTTGAGAGAGAGGATGAGTGAGTAGGGGAGGAGCAAAGAGAGAGAGAGGGAGAGGGAGAATCCCAGGCAGGCTCTGCACTGTTAGCACATGGAGCCTGTTTGGGGCTCGATCTCATGAACCTTGAGATCATGACATGAACCGAAATCAACCGTTAGATGCTCAACTGACTGAGCCACCCAGGTGCCCCTATCTGTCTTTCTTACTAGAATGTGAGTTCTAGGAGGGCTGTACAAATGATGTCTAGAACACTGACATTCAAAAAGTGTTTGTTAAAATACATGTTAGAATGCATGAATTTGATTCTTAAAATAATCTTATAAGGTAGGCTGGAGAGGTAGTCTGTTTTACAATGTGGATCTGGAGCCAAGCGAATTTGACTTATCCAAAACAAAGACTTGAAATCAAGATCTCTTGGCTCAAAGTTCATAAGATGTCCTAATTTATCACTTACATGCCTATGAGAAGGGTAGCCCTGACAACTTTTTAATCTCAGGCCTTGGACTGAATTTAGTTTCATGCATACTTTCTGATACATTGCTTTTTTTTTTTCATGCCAAGGATTTCTTTGATTATTAAAAATGCTTTTTAAATTTTGCTTTCTTTCTTCTTTGGAGAAATCCAGTGAAAAAGAGATGTTTTAATTTTGCTGTGTTCAGCAAGTCTGTAAGGAACATATTGATGAAGAATAGAGCTGCAAAATAGCTCTTTTTTCAGCATAATGCAAACAATTCTCAGTGTTGAAGGAGAGAAAAAAGATTTCATACTTCTAATTCATTCTGCTACCAGGCTCAGGATTTAAAGAGAATGCTATGCTGTGTTCAACCATCTGAGATTCAGGAGAAAAGACAAAAGGGATTATGAACGTAAAGGTTTCCTACTAACCACTGTGGCAATGGAAGCCATCTGTAAACTGGAAGAGAAAGTTGGTCTTTTTCCAGTCCTTTAGTCCTCTTCATTTTAGAAGTCTCTCTTTTGCTTTTCCTATTATATTTTCCTTGTACCCGCATCCCCAATACTTGTTTGCTTTACGTAAGAAAAATGCCATGTCATTTTCATTTCTTCACTTCCTCTGTTCACCAAACATTTCTTAGTTGCTTACTCTCCACCAGTTATTTTACTAAGTGCTGGGAATTTAAAATTTAACGAGGATATAGTCCCTGCCCTTAAGGAGTTCACTCTTTAGACAGCAGGATAGTCAAGTAAACCATTAATTACATAATACATGGCAATACATGGTCTGATCCCCAAAGCACAGCATTTTTTAGGATGCTGGGCAGGGTTCTTAATCCAGATTGATGAGTCAGGGGAAACTTCCTGAGAAGGTAGTTAATGCTTGAGATGATTGTGACAAGGAGGCAGAGATTTTTGTATGCCGTATTATGTTTACTTGTCATAAAAAAAAAAAAATAGTTGGCCTGGGAGGGATTTTAAGCAGGGAATGATGTGATTAGATCTTTTTTTCAGTAGACAATTCAGTAGTGACTAGGGGAAAAGTGATGAGAGTAGCAGTAAGAAGGGTGGAGGAAGAATCAGTCAGGTTGTAGGGACACTAAGGAGAGAATTTATTGCCTACATATATTGCCTGATGGAAGGCGGTGAGTGAAGAGGTGGAGACGTGTGAAGATTCCCCCAAATTCCTCTCTGGAGCTACGTGTGGGCAGACAGCTTGCTGTTCACTGAGAGAGGGGATGGAGGGAAAGGATTTTGATTAGGAATGAGATAAAAAGTTTATCTGGTCATGTCATGTTTGACGTCTGGTTGGATTACATATCAGAAGCTCAGGATCAAGAATGATTAGGTTCATATTTTGGAATGTTTGTCAGTGGGAAAAAAAAGAGTCGATCTCTTTGGGGGAGAGTCTGTAGAAGGGGAAGAGATGAACAGTGGGACTAGAAGTTTTGGGAAATAGACATTGAGGGTGAAAAGAGGAAGGTGATTGACAAAGGGTCCTTAGAGAGGTACAAGATCACCAATGACTGACTGTCTATTCATCCTATAAGGCTCTTAATAATTGGATGGCTCTTTCTTTAAACTGATTCATTTGCATCCTTCAAGAAATGGCTCTCTGTATTCCTGCAGGATTTTCTTTTATTATTATTTGTAATGTGAAATTGATTGTCAAATTGGTTTCCATACAACACCCAGTGCTCATCCCAACAGGTGCCCTCCTCAGTGCCCATCACCCATCCTCCCCTCCTTCCCACCCCCATCAACCCTTAGTTTATTCTTCTACAGGATTTTAAAGAAGTCACCCAACTTAATTATCCATTAGAGAGACCAAAGTTATGCATTGATTTCATCCAATGACAAATCAAGAATATCTGAATTTAGGCAAGTAAGAAATGACCTGTCATGAAAGGAAGCTTACCATTATTCTAAATAGTTACAGTTTGAAACATTAACTTGTCTAGATTGAAAGTGGCGTTTTCAAAACTGAAACATGACACTTAGAATTTAGCTTCAGTGTGGTGTCACAGCATTATATAAAATAAGACATAGACATTAAATAGATCTTGGATCAGAATAGTGCACACTGTGCAAAATGGAAGACAATCCAGTGATGAGTGGCTCCCTGTTTATTAAAAGACAAAATATATAGGTTTGGAGTAAACCCCAGGAAGTGGCAGTCTTAGTCACCTGAAGGTAAGTTAGTTTTTTGCGTTTCTAATTTTGCTGAGTATGTTAGGAATATAGCCCTCTATATTTCCCCAAAGTCTGGTCCTCTTTGTGTATTTTAAGTTGAACAGCTGCATAAAAAGATTGGGGCCCTAAACTGACTATTGGTTTGTGGGGAAGGGGAAACAAGGTGGCAGATTAGTAAGGGAGTAGAATGGGGCATGAGACCAAGTATTAGGAATATGGCAAAGCAGTTGCACTTATTTTCGTTCGTTCATTCATTCATTCTTATAGTAAATAGGTATTGAGGACTTAATATGTGCAAACAAATGTCAGCTCCAGGGTCACAGATATAGTTGAGTAAAAGATATATCCATGGAAGTGGAGTAAGTACCAGGTAGATCAAGCAGCTGTAACAGGTAAGATCCAGGTGGTTATAGACACAGGTTCCATATAGATGGTTTGGGGGAGAAAAACCTTACTTTAAGCAGAACTATACAGAGAAGCTTAAAAGAGAGGGTAAAGTTTGAGCTGTGTGGGGAGTAAGATTTAGGAATGGTGGTTCTCAGTTCTAATCAACAGAATCACCTGGGGAACTTTAAAAAAAATTATCAATGACTAGGTTTGTCTTTAGACCACCTAAAACACAATCTACGGGAGGGGTTCCAGAAAGTTTTAAAAAGTTCCTCAGGTGATCTTCTTGTGTATTTAAGGTTGAACACCACTGAATTAAACTATAGGAAAGATGGAGTTTCCAGTCCTTTTATTTTATTTTTATTAACTAGAACACAAGTAAAATAAAATACTTATTTTTTTAGAACTGATTTCTTATTCTATGACTTTTAACTCCTTATAATTGAGTTCTTTCATTTTTCTTTTTTTTTTTTGCATATAACATTGAAAATAGATTAAAATAACAAGAAATCAAGAAAGCCATTGGGTTTCATTTGTTTAAAAAAATCTTCTCCAAAAAAAACAAAGAAAGAATGAAAATTAAGAATTTATTATAATTTACCTTAATTTCTTTCTTTTTTTTTTTTAACGTTTATTTATTTTTGACAGAGAGAGACAGAGCATGAACGGGGGAGAGGCAGAGAGAGAGGGAGACATAGAATCCAAAGCAGGCTCCAGGCTCTGAGCTGTCAGCACAGAGCCTGACATGGGGCTCGAACTCACAGACTGCACAGACTGTGAGATCATGACCAGAGCTGAAGTCGGACGCTCTACCGACTGAGCCACCCAGGCGTCTCTACCTTAATTTCTAATGTAGTATATGCTTATTATTACCTCTGATTATGAGAGAACTATTCAATTATGCTGACTCTATCTGATAAGGCTGGTAAGTACACACATACATTTTGAGAAAGATTTTTACTGTAAGGCTTGGGAATTAAAATATTCTAAATTGACCAGGAAAACATAATTAATAAAGAAACCATTTTCCTAGGGCATTCTGAATCATCGTGGTTATTATTATATGTGCCATTCAAATGTCCATAGGGAGGATCATATTATGCTGACAAACAGAGTAAATGGAAAGCTATGTAGAACGTTGAAATACTTTTTATTTTAGAGAACATAGATATCCTGTAATTTTTAAATGACATCTCCACTCTAAGTAAATCAAGGCAAAATTAAATGAATCATAAATGAACTAAATGAATACGCTCCAGACAACATCAGTGAGGTTTGTCCAGGTCCTACTGTTACGAGGAAGAGGAGACGATATTCAGTTATATTGGCAGATAAATAGACATAAAGTGATTGGTAGCATTTGCTTATTATTTCTCTATTCCTGAAATATTTATTTTACATGATGTGGGGTCAACCATCTTCAAGGAAGTCCAGTGCAGTTACCATTCCGAATGGTTTCCCTTACAGAGACTGTCAGGGTTTTAAAATTAAAATGGAAAGTATTGAATTGGTTTTGCAGCTTCCATCACAAAAATGTGATTTTATCTGCTTTCTGTTCCTGAAGCCTGCTTTTGAGTAATTTCCTGTAGTCTCAGTGTACTTTTGCTGAAGTTTCATGGTGAATTTTTTTTCCAGATTTCTTAGTATATTTAGAGTGATGATGATTTAGATATATTGTTCAGCTGAGGAATCCTACACGTACCCACTTCCAAGAAATTAGTCCCTAAACTTGGTGGGAACCCTATTTCCTTTGCCCAACCCTTGCCCTATTCCTGGCTTCCTTGCTGTTAACCCTGAAGTAAGATTTTAAAATTATATGTGATTATATGTATGATTATATAATTAAAAATTACATATGATTATATAATATAAAATTATATATAAGTTGTAAGCATTGTATTAGTTGTGTTGCATTTATTTACTATATTAAAGAAGTCAGATTGTTTCTTAAGGGATAAGAATGTCTAGTTTTTTAATTTATTGAGCTGTAAGTCACATATCATAAAATTCATCCTTTTGAAGTATACAATTAGTGGTTTTTAGTATATCCACAAGATTGTGCAAGTGTCACCATGATCTAATTCTGGAACATTTTCATCCCCTTCACAAGAAACCCTGTACCCCTTAGACTCTTTCCTGTCTAAAATTTCACTTAATCCAAGAAGTAGCAGAGAGTTTTTCACGTAAGAGGATAACTGCTAGGATAAAAACAAAGGTCGCTTAGCACCACTTATGGTAAAAGCTGTCATATCTAGCTCTCCCATTGTACGTTACCTAGCATTTCTGTGAATCTGTTAATCTTCCACAATTAAAACAAGAAAGGTTGGTCTTCACAATGATAATCCTAAGAGTTTAGAAGATTTTGATGTGTTTTATAGTGGAAGAAAAATTGACCATGTTCTATATATGTTTAGTGTTACATTCAAGTATAAAATACATACATATGCATATACATTTGTGTATATATACATAAATGACATTTGATTAATCAGAATAGCTGGTTATGTAAAGTTCCTCATTTTATGACATCACAGAATACTGTTTTTGTCCTTTCCTGCTGTAATCTGGGACTCTACAGTACTTTGTGACTCAAACAAGTGTGTAGGACCCAAAAGTCTTGTTTAAATGTGATATTATAAAAAAGCTTAACAGCTACAAAAGAATTTTTTTTCTGGGATATTTTATGACCATGACCATGATTGCTCAGAAAAGGAGTAATCTAGTAAACTTCTGCAAAGCACACTGGGTACTTACTATTTTGTGGAATGGAGGAAAATGGCCATTGTAAGCACTACTAGTTTCTATGTAGCCTAATTTTGGTCCTCAATTAATACCCAGTTGAGCATTGACTATATGCATGACCCTGTCATGTGTGCTATGGCAAACTGAGAACTTAACTGAAAATTAGGAGGGCTAGTCTGTTAATTGTAAGCATCAGCTTCTAACCTTACAGGCAGTATTTGAAAATGAGTTCTCCTGGAGTCTAATTGAGTTTTTTTACAGCAGTTTCCTAATCATCAGAACCAGCTGCAAAGGACAAGGTTCAATTAATTTTTTTCTGTCATGCAACCACAAATTGGTATGACTGATGTTTCCTTTGGTCAAACAGGTAGATTGTTTACGTATTCAGTGACAAGATAATTTGTTTTGCCATTTAGCTATCTTTTGTCATTTAGCCATTAACAACTTAGCATGGTTTCCCCTGTGATACCATAGCAGCTGCTTTTTCAGTGGTTGAACTGGTGATCCGTAAGCAATTCAAGTGACCAGACAAAACATGGTTTAAGAGATGCAGGGTGCCTAGGTGGCTCAGCTGGTTGAGCATCCAACTTCGGCGAAGGTCATGATCTCACAGTTCATGCGTTTGAGTCCGCATCAGGCTCTGTGCTGACAGCTCAGAGCCTGGAGCCTGCTTCGGATTCTGTGTCTCCCTCTCTCTCTGCTCTTCCCCTGCTCATGCTCTGTCTCTCTTTAAAAAAAAAAAAAAATTAAACAAAAAAAGAGTACCAAATGCAATTTGCTGTGGTCAAATTTAAAGCTAAAGTGTGGGGGCGCCTGGGTGGCGCAGTCGGTTAAGCGTCCGACTTCAGCCAGGTCACGATCTCGCGGTCCGTGAGTTCGAGCCCCGCGTCAGGCTCTGGGCTGATGGCTCAGAGCCTGGAGCCTGTTTCCGATTCTGTGTCTCCCTCTCTCTCTGTCCCTCCCCCGTTCATGCTCTGTCTCTCTCTGTCCCAAAAATAAATAAACGTTGAAAAAAAAAAATTTTAAAAAAAAATTTAAAGCTAAAGTGTGGCCTCTGATTAAAAAATGGTTTGGAAATGAAAGAGAAAATCTGGAAATTCCAACAGAGAATGGATAGAAGCAATCTTTATTGTTGAAAGACCAACAGAGAGATGAAAACTGTTTTCATCAAACAGTTATATTTTTCAAAAGAAGGTATTTTAAAAATAATATTTATCTTAGATAGTTTGACTTGTTTCTGTAGTATCTGTGTTGAGTCTATGCTTTGTCATATAATCTATTATGTTTAGATGATTTGCCTGATTATTGATTGGATCTGATTGATAGCCCAGATGTATTAATTGATTGCTCATGAACTGACCATGTTATCCAAAGTAACCAGATCAGCTTTGGGTGGTGGGGATGGGTGGAGAATTTTATATAGAATTGACCTGAATATCTGTCACTATATTTGTCCAGAAACATTGAAGATTTTGCATATAGAATTTGCAGTATAGGAAACAATGTCAAAGTATTCCTGACCAGTAAATCTATCCATTAAAAAAATTCTAAGACTAGGATGGTTAACAAAGAAAGGCACTATCTCTTGAGAAATAATCCTGATTTCAAGATTTTATCCTCTAATTTGCCAATTAGAAGTCTAAACCACTTGAGAAATTATTGTTTTTCATTTTAACCTACTCTGCATTTCAACAAGCTCAACAAACTTGCAATTGCCCAAGAAACCAATTGCAGTAAACATGGTATATTATAGAAGCTTCTGTCAAAAGAGCATTAAATATGTATATAGGATACTGGGAAAGAAGTTACTAGAATTGGAAAGATATTAATGGTAATTAGCATGATTACCAAAATGACATTTTGGTGACATTGCCAAATACTTCTGAGATCAACTGGTAGTTTATTTTCACCAAAGCTTAAATAGGGGTAATTGGCCAATGTGATGGTCTATAGATCATCATGTGGTTTTTTATAATTAGGGTTTACATATAGTGTTTTAAACAAATCAGGATAATTTTGAGCATGGAAGGTGGCACTGTTAATACTTAATGTTGGGACATCAAGTATACATTGGGATTGCCCCAAACATTTAATTTGATTATATAACTTAAATATTACAACTGAAAATCAGTGATACTGTTGATAGTTCAGTATTAAATTTATTTGTGAAGAATCAGTTTTAATGATAGCATACAATAGTCCTATATATATTCCCATAGTCAGAGATATGCATTGTCTAAAGTGAGAAGCAGGAGACCTGGTGGAGTGCTGAGAGGTAGGTTGAGATAAGATTGGACTAAAATAGGGAGAGGGAAAGACTTTTCTACTAGTGGCTTGCTAGAACCAGAACATATTAGGATGAAACTTATCTCTATCTCCAAATCCCCTTGTTACATGTAATAAATAGCATTTCTTCCAAAGCTCTACCCAGATTAAATTTTAGGATGACCTGTATGGAGTGAATTGGGCTAAGTCCTGTCCTTTTGTGTCAATAGGCATCTGATCATTATTAATTGAATGGATCATTTGTGTTCCTAATGAGCTCTTTTTGCTATCACCTTCCTTTCTCCCCTTATAGCTTTGAACAGAATGAGAAGGCAAGTGATATTTAAATATGTTCACATGGGGCTTATGTTAAACAATATACTTCTTTCCCAATTTTGGTCAGAAGGATTCAAATTTTAAGCCAGCTTTGTAGTTGCGATGGTATAGCTTCTTTTCTTTTCAGCAAATATTCACTTCCCTTCACATCTTTCTGTGGTAGAGTATACTCCTTTTTTTGATTTTGGGCTCAGCCATGTGACTAGCTTTGGTCAGTGCAATGTTAGTAGACATAAAGTAGACATAAAAGAAAGGCTTAGTGGTGGAGCTTGTTCTTTTGCCATTGTCATGAGAAGAGCTTTCTCCAGGTAACTGCTTCCTTTTCAACTTAGGTCCCAGAATGTGTGTGTGTGTGTGTGTGTGTGTGTGTGTGTGAATGCCCTAGAATGTGTATATACATTAATTATAGATCTGAACCCAATCTGCACTAGAGATTCAAGCCCAACTGCATCCTCTCAATTGTGCCTAGCCAAGATCAGTCCATTGGTGGCCAACCTGAAGACTCCTGAGCATGAGAACAAATGCTTATTGTTATATTCTGCTGAGTTTGGGGGTGGGTTGTTAATTAGCATTATTGAAGGAATAACTAATACAGTAGCACCTTGGTATCACTTTAATTCTTATATTAAAGAAGCTTCAGGCATTTGACTCTTGTTTTGTTTTCTGTGGTCATTCTAAGAATGGCAGGTGCTATTAAACCTCCTCAAGTACTCCTAGAGACTCTCTGCAAACACTTCTCATATATACCACGTAATATTGCCAAACAACTCATCAATTCGAGTACCATCTAAAGGTCTTGATACTTAAGACCCAATCTTCATCTAAATTATCATTACTAATTCCTCTTCCTTCCTGAATGTTTAACTTGAAAAATATTGGGAGGAAAACAAGCATTTGTTAAGAAATCATTGAATAAATATCAAATAGGGGAATTAGAGGTAATCAAGGTTCTTAACTTGAGATATCTTGAAGGGCCTGTTCGTAAGTAAAGTGGAGAAAGCTTCTAATCCTGTAGGGCTACCATCACTTGAGCCCTCGAGTAATTAGCTACATAGCTTCAAACAACACGTTCAAACCCTATAACTCACTGGCCTTGTTAGTGAAATGAAGAGTTTGGACTCAGAGCTCTTTGAGAGTCCATCCATTCTAAAGATCTATGTTTGCATTTTTACAAGTGTGGTCTAGGATCACTTGCATCAAAAATGCGTGAAGTATTTGGTAAATTAGTATCTTGGACTCTAAGGCAAGTTAGCATTTAGGTAGCTTTATGTTCTTGGTTCAAACTGTGAGGAATTTTAAATATCCATAGATAGAAAGGAACATATAATTTTCATCAAAAAAACATTTTTAAAGCTCTTTCTTCTGTGTGTGCCATCAGAAGAAATTATAAAGCAAAAGATTTGTTTTCTGATCTCAGGAAGCATGTGGTGTAATGGACGTGCTGAAGAAAATCCACTACTCTTTGGAGACCATGCTCTGAGGAAAGAAAAGTCCTAAAACCCGGTGTTTGGTTTATTCATTTGAGTTCCTTTTTCATATATCTGATACATACTTTTTTTTTTTTTTTTTTTACTCATTATTCACTCAGCAGTGAGCATTTCTTGTGCACCTATAGTGTGCCTTTTTTGTTGGGATAAGGGAGTTGAATAAGAGGTGATTCTTTCTCCCAAGAGCTAATAGTTTAATGTGCAAAGTATGAAGGAAGACAGGAGGTAACAGAAGTTTGTTATCTGGGCGGTGGGAGGAGAAGGAGATCTTAATGTCTGTTTGGGCAGGTGGAGTGGGAGGAGAGATGGTGTTAAGAACTATTCCTCAGAGGACATGATGCTTCAGTTGAGTTTGAAGAATGAGCAGGAGCAATATAAATGTGAGGGGCCAGCCTGAGAGGCAATTTTTATAGAAGGGTTACTATGCATGGGGCTAGGGACTGAAACGAGAATGTGCATGGGCAGTGCAGAGAACTGCGGTTCAGTATGGCTTGAGCTTACTGTACATGAGGTGGTAAAAGACAAGACTGGGTGTGCTCTGGGATGGGAGTAAGCCTGCTAATTGAGAAGAATTGATTTTTTTAAAAAACAAAAGAATAAAAGGTGAATGATTTCTTCTGTGGCCTGATATCTGCTTTTCTGTAGGCAAGTCTCCTTAATATTTGTTCACTAGTACATGTAGACAAGCCAAATGGCAAGGGTATGCCTAGTTTTAATTTCTATCTTCCTGGTAGTCTATAATAAAGAGATGTAGGAGGTTGGGAGTGGATGATCATGGGGGAGATGAAATAAAGAGAAAATAAAAACTAAAGGATCATCAAAGGAAAAAGGAGGTCCTGAAAACCATAAGGAAGGAATATTCTCTATGATAGAAGCATAGAATTTATTTTTTAGTCTATGAAATAAGTTGATAACTTTAGATTAACAAAGAAGATTGTAATATAATAAAACATTTCCCCAGAAGTTGCTCTACTTTGTGCATAATAGTGCTATAGAATGTGGTGTATTCTATACAATATGAGTTGATTCATGTATACTATTGCAATTAAGAGTTTTATTTGAAAGGCACATAAAGAATTCATCTGTGTTGAGTTGTTAGGAGAAGTTTAGCAAAATATGTCACACCAAATATATTACTTGTGGTACTTGCTTTGCATTTACTATTCAAGAACTGAGTGTAGATTCATTTATATGTGGAATCTAACAACCAAAATAAATGAACAAACAAAAACAGCAGGAGCAGCCCCACATATACAGACAACAAACTAATGGTTGCCAGAGGAGGGGAGGGTGGGGGGCTGGGCAAAATGGGCGAAGAGGAGTGAGGGCAAAGTGGGTGAAAAGTCTTCTAGTTATGGAATGAATACATCAATAATCAATAGTATTGTAATAGCTTTGTATCATGACAGATGGTAGCTATACTTGTGAACATAGCATAATGTATAGAGCTGTCATGTCACTAATGTACGCCTGAAACTAATGTAACATTGTGTGTCAACTATACTCCAATTAAAAGAAATAAGTAAGTAAATAAATGCTATTGACTGCAAGAAAATAACGTCTACTGTATAGCCTCTCTTTTCCTACTGCTCTTTATGTTTTAGGCAATAAGGCAATGAATAGAAAAGAAAGAATATGGAAAAAAAAAAAAAGAACTGAGCGTGGGTAATCTGACCCCTCTTTGTATGTGAAATTAAGGCCCATGAAGGTAAAGGAGGCAAGATCAGGAAGAGGCAAGATCAGGAAGAGCCAAGATCAGGATTAGAACCCAGGTCACCTAACCCAGAGTCTAATTCTCCTTATATCATGCCCCTGCTGTTCTTACCCAAAAACTCTCAACACCATTTCATCTAGCAAATAGTTTGGAGCATCCATTCTGTGCCAGATACCGTCCAAGTGACAGTTATTATGTCATGCACAATAAACACATGTTACCTGTTTCACTAGAATTTCCCATATTTTTATTGTGTCTGATCAGATAATAGTTGTTTAATTTATCCTGCTCAGAAACCATGTTAATATAGAGCAGACTTCATTTCTGCCTGGGCAGGCTATAAACTGTAATCCTCAATTAAGATTTTACTGTTAAATATTTTTAATTAATATGATCTAGTGTGGAATGGAATAGAATATAACAGAATGTTTATAAATTAACAGCGTGTTCGTTGTTAGGGCTTTTGTCACATGTAATTGAAGCTGATTTTGATACGAAGAAAAGGCCAGCTTTCTGCCTTTTTGTATTGTGTGAGCATTATAATAAAAAGCATGGAACATAATGACATTATGTACTTTCTGACCCCAAGGAGTTTCAGTTGACTTAGGAGATAATATTCACTTATAAAATGCAGATTGTTAAATTAGTAAGTTGGATATGTTAAGTAATAAGTCATAATTATAGGCACTAGATTGTAAATTTCATCCAGGCAGAAACCATATCTGTCCTGTTTACCACCCTGAATCTAAATAATGTCTGATACAGAATAGGTGGACCTCATAACAGTTTTTAAAGAAGTAATTGAATAAATGTATAAGCAACTGCATCAATAAACTGAAGGAGTTCAGAGAAGAGAGATAGAGACAGGCTGAGAAAGAGATTGAGGTTGAGAGAGCAGTGGAATGATCAGAAAAGACTTAAGGACAGGTAAAGCTTATTAAAAATGGTTACTTTGGCAATAGACTAACATTGATTTAAAAATTTCCTTCTTTATATATGTTTGTATTTTAAAAGTGTTTTAAATAATTTTTTAATGTT
Organism: Panthera tigris; assembly: GCF_018350195.1. Lineage (NCBI taxonomy): Eukaryota > Metazoa > Chordata > Mammalia > Carnivora > Felidae > Panthera > Panthera tigris. Next base: position 105,556,204 of record NC_056662.1, read on the forward strand.
TATTTATATTTGAGAGAGAGAGCATGAGTGAGGTAGGGACAGAGAGAGAGAGAGAGAGAGAGAGAGAGAGAGACAGAATCTGAAGCAGGCTCCAGGCTCTGAGCTGTCAGTGCAGAGCCCAACACAGGGCTTGAACTCACAGACTGTGAGATCATGACCTGAGCCAAAGTCAGATGCTCAACTGCCTAAGCCACCCAGGCATCCCTAAAAGTTTTAATACCGAACATGTATTTAATGCTAATAAAATTTATTATTTAAAAAAAATATTGGTCCTGAACAAGAGCTGTGAAGATGAATAGGATTTGGGTAAAGAAGAGAAAGGAGAGAATTTCGGGTGGGATGCATGGTAGTAGACAAAATACAGAAATGGAAAAGGACAATGTATGTTCGGAAGGGGTGGCCAGAGGGAAGAGAAGTAGGAGACATGACAGCTAAGCTTTGATGGGGCAATTACTGCACCAGAGTCTACTTTAATTCATTCCATAGGTACCATCTGTGCAGATTAATTTCAAGACCTGAGACATGTCCTGGTTCTCTATAAGTCACCCCTGTCTGTGGACTGATTTCTGAAAAATGTGGAGATTAATTTTAATAGTTTAAATCTCATTATCATAAAATGAATGTCTTTTAGATTTGTCTTCTTGGTATAAGTTGTTTCAATTGTAACATGAATGAAGAATATGAGAGCAGAGGCTGGTAATTGTATGGGCCAAGGAAACATGAAAACGAAGAAAACATGAAGTCATTGCTGGGTAGGAAAAGGATCCAAAAAAGAGGGCGAGGGATCATGCAAAAATTGCCTCTTTACATTGTAGTCCTGTCCTGAGACCTTGGTAGCAGGAAAGGTCAGCAGTGGTGGAAATGGAAGGTTGATTGGAAGGGCACATGGGCTCATTTTGTATATAGGTTCTCCGGAGATTCATCTGCTTCACTCCTTTGGAATGTAACATCTAATTTCTTTATTGTTGGCTTTGACCTTCTTGGTTTCTTGGAAGAAACTCGGCGTCTGTACTCATGTATAGCTGTGACTACAGAGACAGCTCTGATGCTTACTCATTTTATGATGATGGGCAAGCTCTATAACATATGTGAGCTTCAGTTTTCCCATATCTAGTACGGGATAGTACCCTTCATTGGTAGGGTTTTGTATGAGTGAAATAATATATCAGAAGTTCCTTACACGTAATGATTACTGTTTTCCTTTTCCCCTTCTGAGGTTGGCCTCTGTAAGCTTTTCACCTTGGAGATTTGTTTTTCCTTTACTGCTTCAGCTTGTTGAGAATTCATGACCATTTAAAAAAGATCATTTACAGGACTACAGCCCATAAAATGTGCCTTTTAAACAATATGCATTAGGAAATATCAATCACTTCATGTTCTAACCAAACAACCATCAGAAATATTGTATGTGACAAAGCATTTTTCCCCTTTGCTAGGCAACAATCCGTTATGTTTTACATTTACATTCAGTACAAATAGACTTGCTATTTCTTAGTGCAATCACTGAATGCTACAAACCAGGATTTATTATCTTCCTGCTCTCTGCACACTGGGTTTCTTTAGCATTTTATAGATGACTGTTGCAGTCTAACTTCAGTTGTAGTCCAGCTACAGCCTGTCCAGGTGGTGGATTTTCTTGTATTGTTGGTACTTCATTTCATGAAATAAAATGGCTTTAAGTGGCAGGAAGAGTGACCTGAGGCCTCTCCTCATGTCTGCAGAGCAAGCTGTAGCTAGTGTATAGGTACTGAATAAAGTATCCTCATCTGGTCCATTCGGAATCAGGAAGTCTTAGGTCACTGCAGTCCAGAAAAGTTCCAGTTCCCCTGAGCTTTCAGTCCACTGGAACAGATAGCCTGGTGTGAACCAGCAGTCTGGTCTCAGATGCTGGAAGGAAATTTTAAATGTAAATCAGGTCATGTGATTCCCTTGGTTAAATTCTTTCAGTGGCTTTTCATTGTATTCCTGACTCCTTACGAGGAGAGTAAAATCCAACTCTTTACGATGGCTTACAAGACCCTACCTAGTCTGTTCCTGCTTATTTTTCTGTTATCATCCCTAACCATTCTCCTCCTCTCTCACTAAATCAACTCACTCAGAGCGTCTTTCTGTTCCATGAATGTATCAGATTCATTCCACCTTAGGATGATACTTCCTGTTTTCTCTGCCTACAATATTGAATCCATGAGCTCCTACTTCCTGTTGTTCAATCTTAGTTCAATGTCATTTCCTTTGAGAGCTGTTTCTGACTCCCAGGCTAATCTACTCTCCAGCACATCCCTGTGTTTTATTTACTTCACAGCACTGAGTACTTTCTGAAATGATATTACCTATGTTTTAACTTGTTTATTATAAATGTCCCTTTTGCAGAAAGTAAGCTCCATGATAGTATGGGACTTGTCTTGTGTTGTTTGCTGCTGCATCACTACTGCTTATAATGCTGCCTGGCCCATAGTGAGGTGCTTAATACATATTTAAATAAATGAGTTGTGGATATAAAAACACAGAAATGGAAAACAGTCAGAAGTGAGGTTTGAACTAACATTATATTCATAGATGAGCAATTCATATTCTTTCCTTAGTTATTAACGATTTGTGAATGGGAGCAACCTACAAATTATGTAAATAGAAGATTTCAAGTTTGTTTTCCCTCTCCCTGAATAGGAACACTGGTCAGTGTTCCCGCAAAGTAAGATTGTACATGTATACACCCAGTTTCTAAGTGGTTTAGATCCCACTTTTGGTATCCATATCATGTTGGTCTAGACTCGCTCCCAGAAAATCCCAGGCAAGTGAACTTGAATTGGGACCCCAAATAAAGATCTTATTACTGTTAAGACTCACAGTTCTTTGTTAAGATATTCGGGACCTGATGGCAATAGTAATTTTCTAAATCTTTAGGTTATGTCAGTAAGAACTCTTTTTGAAGGTGAGCTTTAAGTCTGTTGTATGAATTGGAGTTGTCTAATTTTAAACATTAAGTATGCCTTCAGTAAGGCATAGGCTTCTTCAGTGAAAGTAACTATCCTGGGGCGCCTGGGTGGCTCAGTCAGTTAAGCAGCTGACTTCAGCTCATGCCATGATCTCCTGGTTCATGGGTTTGAGCCCTGCGTCGGGCTCTGTGTGGACAGCTCAGAGCCTGGAGCCTGCCTCAGCTTCTGTGTCTCCCTCTCTCTCTGCCCCTCCCCTGCTCACACTCTGTCTCTCTCTCTTCAAAAAATAAATAAATATTTTTAAAAAATTTTAAAAAGTAACTATCCTGGGCATAAGTTGCTGGCATGATTTATTCTGCAAATGGGTGAGGGGAATTAAGAACTTGTTCCCAAGATTGCTGTCACTAAGCCTTCAGGGGTAGCAATGAAAGAAGTAGGCAGATGGCTGCTGTATCCCTAATGGAAATACCATTGCAATAGACTTCCTGAGTTCTCAGTCTTCCTAGCTTGTCTCTTACTTCTGACTGCAGAAAAGACCTAACAGAGGCCTATTCTTTCATGATAAAGGCCTACAGGAAAGATTAAAATTCTTTATTAAAAGAGAACAACAGAAAGTCTCATTTGATGTTTACCCACTGTGGAAATGGAATTAACTTTATTCTGTAGATTTCACAGAGAATAAAGAAGATGACATATGTATAGAGAGTTGCCATTCCCATTTAGAAGGTTTAATTTAACAAAAATGAGACTGCATTTTTAAAAATTGACTTCTTAAAATAGATTAAGAATCTGGAATGAGCATTTGACGGAACATAACATTTGCTTGTGGCTGATATATATGCATATCAAGATCACTGAAATCCAAACTAAACTACTAAAGACAATTCTTCAGGGATGTTTTAATTTCACATATCTACGTGATTATTATGAGTTTTGTCTGCACTGTAAGGGGTAAACATCAATTCTTCTTTTTTTTTTCTTCTTGAAATATCAGGGTTTTAGTAATGCATTTTAACTTAAGATCAGGTGCGATCATTCCAATATAATTAGGTCTGGTGACTCTCAAAGCTATTTGGGGATTAAACTTTAAATGTTATGCGGCATTAGGAATAATGGATTGTTGAGTTTCATTTGTATTCCCTTGCTATTTTTTTTCATCAGTGAACAACGGAGATTTTCTAACCTACTTTTATTCCATTTCAGCAGGATTTATGTTTTCAGAACAAGAGTTAAAAAATGGAATTCACAGACTTAATTTGAAAGATGCATTAATTTGATGCATTAGGAAAAAAATGTAAAAGACCAGATATTCTGTCTTTACTACCTGTAATTCATCTTTTTTATCCTAAAAGAATCAAAGTATTTTTTGGTAGGTAATTTTATTTTTATCTTTAAATTTATAAATTGAATACTTAATATGAAGTTTGTAAGTTACCTCTAAAGCCTCTTTTTATTCTTAAAATGGACTGGTTAGTCCATTACTTGGATGGTTATTTGGATGATGGCTTTGATTTGGAGAAATTGATAATGGTATGTCCCCACTCTCCCTCTAGACTTCCTCACCCTGAGGTGGAAAAGTTACAAATACTGTGATGTACCTAATGATAAGCTCTAGGCTGTAAGGAATCAGTGTTGTTCATGGCATCTCTCGTTGACTGTAGTTCTCATAGGGCGTAGCAGCTAAATGGAGCCTTTTTCCTTTAGCAGTAGGTCTCCTGGTAGCCTCCTAACTGGTACTGTAGTCTCTTTACTCTTGGCCAGCTCTGAGTGGTTCTCTCTACTCACTACAAGGTTATTTGTAATGGCACTCCTTTTGAGGAATCATTCCTTAAAAACAAAATCATTCCTAACACTTTTGAGTTGTATTAAGGGAGCATGTCAAGGAGATTAGATATCTGATTAGAAGAAATAGAAATTCCATGCAAAATAGTGTAACAGAAACAAAGGATGTACAACTGAGCATCAAGAAAAATCAGACCTGAGAGCAGAAGTTTTAGCAAAACCCAAGAAACTTCCCTTCCATTAACCCTCTACTTTGATACATCTCTTGTCTCTGCCCTTTGCTACGGATGCAGCCTTGTTGGTCATCAGTATACATTGTTTGAGAATGGTTGCTCCAGCTTCTGTGTTTACGAGAACATCTGGATCTAGAGGCCATTTCTAACTGTTTCCCAGTTTGTGTCTTAGTTTAAAATCCTGAGAAAGAGAGAATATGTCTCAGCCCATAGGCCAGAGGTCTGAACCTTAGCTTCATCCAGTGTCGTCAGGGTTGGCAAAATGTGATAGCAACATGGCATCAGGGTGCAACCCTATTTGAGGCTGTCAGTAGTGGTTTACTGAAAAGAAAATGTAGGATAAACAGGCTTGCTGCTTGAAGTGTGTACTTTAAATACAATTTAGTGTTCTGATTCTTGGTGCATTTTAACTTCTTTATTTCAGAGAAGGTCACTAATCTGATGAGTTTCCTTTACTTTAGAGAGTATGCCTAACAAGTCAAGGATGCTCAGTTGTTTTCACCCTCCTGTCATTTTGCTATGAAGAGATGTTGGCAACAGCTTCAAATTTCTCTTCAGACATTCAAGTAATAGGGTGTAAAGATACTTCCAATTAAGGCCAGGGTATCCCAAAGTAAATATGCAAACTGAATTGTAATGAACACCCAGGTTCGGTCTGTAAGAATTTCACAACTAGGAAGCTTGATTTCAGATTCTCTATCTCAATATAGTAGAGGCATTGTTACTGTCTTTTCTCATTATACCAAAGGAAATGGTATTTCCTACGGCTACAGTAACAAAGTGATACATACAGGGTGGCTTAATACAACAGAAATTTATTGTATCTGTTCTTAAGGTTAGAAGTCTGAAATAAAAGTGTCAGTAGGATTGGTTCCCTCTGGAGGCACTGAGGGAGAACCTGTTCCATGCTGTTCTCCCAGCTTTGGCAGTTGTGAGCGACCCTTGGTGTTCCTTGGCTTGTAGATTCACCACACCAGTGTTGTCCGCTGCCACCACATAGCATTCTCTTCATGTCTGTGTCTGAATATCCCTCTTATAGGGATACTAATGAGTATGACGTCATCTTAACTTGATTACATCTGCAAAGACTTTATATCCAAATAAGGTCACATTCATACTGAACATATGTTTTGGGGAGACACATTCAACCCACAACAGTCCATCCTCTGGCACCCCCTACCCCCCAAATTTATGTTCTTCTAACATACAAAATATATTCATCTCATTCCTATATCCCCAAAGTCTTAACTCATTCCATTATTAACTCTAGCTCCAAAATCTCATTCAGATATAATCAACTTAAAAAAGTCCCAAATCTTATCTTCTGAACCATCATTTACAAGTTCTACTCCACCCCAGCCAAACTTATCAAAAAGAAAAGAGAAATGACTCAAATAAAAAAAAAAATGATGAATGAGAGAGGAGAAATTACAACCAACACCACAGGGAAAAAAAAAACAATTAGAATATTATGAAAAATTATATGCCAACAAATTGGGTGATCTGGAAGAAATGGATAAATTCTTAGAAACATGTAAACTACCAAAATTGAAACAGAAAGAAATAGAAAATTTGAATAGACCTATAACCGGCAAAGAAATTGAATCAGTAATCAAAAATCTCCCAACATTGGGGCGCCTGGGTGGCTCGGTTGGTTAAGCGTCCGACTTCGGCTCAGGTCATGATCTCGCGGTCCGTGAGTTCGAGCCCCGCGTCGGGCTCTGTGCTGACAGCTCGGAGCCTGGAGCCTGTTTCAGATTCTGTGTCTCCCTCTCTCTCTGACCCTCCCCTGTTCATGCTCTGTCTCTCTCTGTCTCAAAAATAAATAAAGGTTAAAAAAAAAATTAAAAAAAAAAATCTCCCAACAAACAAAAGTCCTGGGCCATATGGCTTCCCAGGGGAGTTATACCAAACATTTAAAGAATTAATACCTATTCTTCTCAAACTGTTCCAAACAATAGAAATGGAAGGGAAACTTCCAAACTCATTCTGAGGCCAGCGTTACCTTAATTCCAAAACCAGACAAAGACCCCACTAAAAAGGAGAATTACAGGCCAGTATCCCTGATGAAAATGGATGTAAAAATTCTCAACAAGATACTAGAAAATCAAATCAGATGGTACATTAAAAGAATTATTCACCACAATCAAGTGGGATTTATTCCTGGGCTGCAGAAGTGGTTTAATATTTGCAAGTCAATCAATATGATACAACAGATTAATAAAAGAAAGGATAAGAACCACATGATCCTCTCAATAGATGCAGAAAAAGCATTTGACAAAATACAGCATCCATTCTTGATAAAAATCCTCAACAGAGTAGGAATAGAGGGAACATTCCTCAGTATCATAAAGGCCATAGCAAAAGACCCATAGCTAATATCATCCTCAATGGGGAGAAACTGAGAGCTTTTCCTCTATGATCAGGAATAAGACAGGGATGTTCACTCTCACTATTGTTATTAAACATAGCACTGGAAGTCCTAGAGTCAGCACCTAGACAATAAAACAAAATAAAAGGCATCCAGATCAGCAAGAAAGAAGTAAAACTTTCACTATTTACAACAACATGATACTCTATGTAGAAAACCCGAAAGACTCCACCAGAAAATTGCCGAACCGATACACAAATTCAGCAAAGTTGCAGGATATAAAATCAATGTACAGAAATCTGTTGCATTTCCATACACCAATAATGAAGCAGCAGAAAGAGAAATCAAGGAATCGATCCTATTTGCAATTGCACCAAAAACCATAAGATACCTAGGAATAAACCTAACCAGAGATAAAAGATCTGTATTCTGAAAACTGTAGAACACTTATGAAAGAACTTGAGGATGACACAAAGAAATGGAAAAACATTCCATGCTCATGAATTGGAAGTACAAATATTGTTAAAATGTCTACACTACCCAAAGCAATCTATACATTTAATGCAATCCCTATCACAATACCACCTGCATTTTTCACAGAGCTAGAACAAACAATCCTAAAACTTGTATGGAACCATAAAAGACCCTGAATAGCCAAAGCAGTATTGAAAAAGAAAAACAAAGCTGGAGGCATCATAATTCTAGACTTCAAGCTATATTACAAAGATGTAGTGGTCAAGACAGTATGGTACTGGCACAAGAACAGACACATAGATCAATGGAACAGAATAGAGGACCCAGAAGTGGACCCACAACTATATGGTCAACTAATCTTCAACAAAATATTAAAGGATATCCAGTGGAAAAAAAAGATAGTCTCTTCAGCAAATGGTGCTGGTAAAACTGGACAGCAACGTGCAGAAGAGTGAACCTGGACCACTTTCTTACACGAGACACAAAAATAAATTCAAAATGTATGAAATACCTAAATGTTAGACAAGAAACTATGAAAGTCTGAGAGGAGAAAACTGGCATCAACTTCTCTGACCTTGGCTTGAGCAACTTCTTACTGGACTCATCTCTGGAGGTAAGGGAAACAAAAGCAAACATGAACTATTGGGGCTTCATCAGGATAAAAAGCTTCTGCACAGTGAAGGAAATAATCAACAAAACTAAAAGGCAGCCTAATGGAATGGGAGAAGATACTTGCAAATGACATATCAGATGAAGGGTTAGTGTCCAAAATCTATAAAGAATTTATCAGACTTGACACTCCAAAAACAAATAATTCAGTGAAGAAGTGGGCAAAAGACATAAAATAGACATTTTCCCAAGGAAGATATACAGATGGCCAACAGACATATGAAAAGATGCTCAACATCACTCATCATCAGGGAAACACAAATCAAAACCATGATGAGATACCACCTCACACTGGTCAGAATGGCTAAAATTAACAACACAGGAAACAATAGATGTTGGTGAGGATGTGGAGAAGGGGGAATCCTTTTACACTGTGGGAATGCAAACTGGTGCAGCCACTGTGGTAAATGGTCTGGAGGTTCCTCAAAAAGTTAAAAATATGACTACCACATGATCCAGCAATTGCACTAGTAGGTATTTACCCAAAGGATAGCAAAATGTAAGTTCAAAAGGGCACATGTACTCTGATGTTTATAGCAGCATTATCAACAATAGTTAAATTATGGAAAGAGCCCAAATGTCCATTGACTGGCAAATGGATAAAGAAGATGTGGCATATATATAGTGGAATAATACTTGTCGATCAAAAAGAATGAAATCTCGCCATTTGCAATGATGTTGATGGGAGCTAGAGTGTTATGTTAAAATACCTAAGGCCTAATGTGCTCTAATCTTGAGCCATTCTGTAGCTAGTTGGGTAGACATTTAAAGCGTCCTCAATGCCATGGCTATAATATGACAACTCTCTCCTTGGTGAATGGGGACTGGCTTGTTTACTACTTGCTATAAAAGTTGCAGAGCCTTTAGTCCTGAGTTAGCCCAATGCAAGTGTAACTGCAGTATAGGACTTCATATCATTCTGTGGGACATGGGGGCAAGGGCATAGTGCTAACATACCGATGCTCCTGCTTGTCTGCTGTGCTGTGAGTTATAAACTGTCTTGCTCTGATCCACTGTTTCGTTGTGTACTTTTGGCAACTACAGAGTTATGGCAAGCCAGCCTGCTTTTGTGCTTAGTCATCTCCTTTGGAATCTGTTGTTCTTTTGCCATTCTCTATGAGGTTGGGGTTCTCCCCCAATACTGGGTTTCTTCTTTTTTGGCATTTACTCCTTTAGGATTCTGAGCCTTTACAAACACCGTTCCTCTTCACCTAGGATGCTTTCTGCTAAGGCTTCATGCATGTATGGTTGCTCTGGGTCTTGCACTTAGAAGGGTCCCACACTTGCTTTAGTTCTTTGCTCTGCTGTCCTGAGTTCTTAACTTTTGAATAAGGAGTTCTGCATTTTTATTTTGTACTGGATTCCATGTATGTAGTAGCTGCCTTCTCTGATCTGGTGATGGTTTTTCAAAATTAAAAATCATACTTGATTGCTTCCTTCTCTTTTTACCACTCCTCCATTCTTTGCTCCTGCTCCGGTTGATAGAGTTGCAGCTGTCCCATGGAAATCATATTCATTTTAATTCTAACGACCTCGGTTGGCAAACATCCAAAGGCAATGAAGTCCACTTGTTTATGAGGCAAATTTCTGTTTTGACTTTCGTTTTAAGAGATCATCCTTGTGAGCTCAGGTACCTCTCAAAACCTGAACACATACTCAAGGACAGCAGGGGTCTTGCTAAGGTGCAAAGACTGACCATATAGAATGGATCAATGTATCACTTTATTCACAGGCAGAAACTCTATGTTTAGAACAAAGATAATATTATGTGTTTCCTATGTCTGCACACATTTCTATAATTTATCATTTTGAGATCCACACACGTACATATATTTCCCTTTATTTTATTTTATTTTATTTTTTTAAATGTTTATTTTTGAGAGACAGAGAGAGAACACACACACCAGTGGGGGAGGGGCAGAGAGAAGAGGACAGAGGGTCTGAAGCAGACTCTGTGCTGACAGCAGAGATCCTGATGCAGGGCTTGATCTCAAGAACTGTGAGATCATGGCCTGAGCTGAAGTTGGATACTTAAGCAACTGAGCCACCCGGGTGCCCCTATATATTTATTTACCTTTTTTATTTATAACTATTGTTTTTCTTTCCTACCCTAATCTATCACCCTTTGTCCACCCTGCTATAAACACAGTGAAACGTTTAATGTATTTTACACTGGGTTCTGCCACCATAACTTGGGGAGTGTCTTGTTGGAGAACTTAGTTGCTTAAACTTAATTTTACTAGGCTCATCCTGAAGACTAGCATACACCTTTGTCACCCAGGCAGAGACATCTGGTCAACAGATCTTTTTATATTAGTGAACAGAAAAATGAGACAGCTACATACTGCTTATAAAACTGTGACCACCACCTACATAATGAGAGGAAAAAACTGACACTTGCCAAAATATGAAAGACCTAGTAAGGGGGAAAATTCATTAAAAAATAAACTAATTGGGGAAGCCTGGATGGCTCAGTCAATTAAGAGTCCAACTTCGTCTCAGGTCATGATCTCACAGTTCGGTTCGTGACTTTGAGCCCCACATCAGGCTCTGTGCTGACAGCTCAGAGCCTCGAACCTGCTTTAGATTCCATGTCTCCCTCTCTCTGCCCCTCCCCCATTCACACTCTGTGTCTCTCTCTCTTTCTGTCTCTCAAAAATAAATAAACATTAAAAAAATAAAAAAATAAAAAATAATAAACTATCTGGATTAGACAACATGATTATTCAAAATGGCCAAGTTTGTAGGTTGTGGGAATCCTGATAATTATTCTCGTTAACTTTGCCTTAACTGGTATGATTTTTCTCACAACATACATTGTGAATTTGAAGTAGCCTGCTTGTCCTCCATTTTATAGCAGTAGTGACATAAACTGTTCCCAGCATCACTGTTTTCTGAAGAGATACGATGGGATACTTCTAACATTATAAATTTACTTTCAATACTGAAGGACTTGAAAAAAGAGGTGAATCCATGCTCTTTTTATTTATGGAATATTCCTTATAGATTGTTAATATTCCTATAGATTGATAAACTACTTATTGAGTGACCCAGCATGTGTGGTGTGTGTGTGTGTGTGTGTGTGTGTGTGTGTGTGTACTTATAAAGAGTATATTTTTAGTTCAAACTTTATACAAAGGTATTCCCATCATGGTATACTTTATGCTGAATGCTAGTGGCATTTTATGTTTCCATTTTTTTAAAACTGCCTCCTGGTATTTTACTTTTAAGACTTCCATTTTCCTGCTTTAATAACACTGGGTTTCTGTTTTAAATAAGTCCAACTAGAACAAAGGAACTGGAAGTTTTAGCTGTTGGGAACTTCCATGTGAAAAAATTACATGCTCTCTGTCTAGTAGTTTTATTCCATAAGAATGTTATTACCTTGTCCTTCTCACTTCACTTTCACCTCCTTGTTTCCCAGTTAGGCTGGTGAACAAGTGGATAATGTTATCACTGTGTTCTTTCTAGAATATTCCTGATGTGTAATGACAAACTGATGAACTTGATACACCAGTTGTACCTTTTCAGTATAGGTGTGGAAAGAATTTCTTTTGACGTAAAGTTTCACCTTTGGGGAATCCTGAGTTTGGATAACCTGAATTCCTTTCTGTTGAATGTGATATTTAGAGTTGGTATTATACCTGTTGCAGCTTTGCAAGTAAGAATGACCTGGGTTATTTAATTGTTAGCTTTTACCTTGACACATGCATGGAATAAATTCAGCGTCGTTAAAGGTCACTTTTGAAATAACAATTACCAGATGGGTTTTCTGAATTCCCAGAAGTAGCCATGAAAGTAAATATGTATTAGTTCTCTCACCATGAACTAAATATAGTTTGGGCCTTGAAGAATTCAGAATGCAGGAAACTAAAAAAGTTCAATAGTAATCAGGAACGTGACCCATAGTATTTGGACAATAAATACTCATTGGTCCCTATTGCCGAAGTGTCATTGTTATAAGAGAGATGTTATGGAAACAGCTACTACCTACCCACTCTATGGGCTGAGAATACATGTAAGTTTAAGAAAATGCTAATAAGGAAAAGTGAAACATGACTAAATCCTAGCTCCTGGTTGGACTTGAGACCCCACATAGTCCAGCCCACCCCTATGTATTCAGGTCATACTTGAAACCCCATGGTTTGGAGAGGCCACTTAGTTATATGTTTTAGTCCTCCACAGTGGCTATTCTCAAGATGTTTTTTTTCTGATACCTACCTTCCATTTCCTAGAGTTGTGCTAAGTAGAAAGAAGTAGCAGCAGGTCAGAACATCTAATGGAACAAACCTTCCTCTAATTGAGGGATTGGTTAAGTGTATCTGCAAAGAATGAGTTAATTGAAAAGGTAAAATACCTGCTTTCTACTCCTTTTCTACTATCAAGAGAAGAGCTCAGCTCTGATTCGTATACTGTGATGCACACTCTTTTAAGAAGTTTCACTTTGAAAATGGAAATTTCTTCTTCCTAGTGGTACAATGCAAACCAATATTTTATTTTTTATCGACTCTCACTAAGGAATTTCAAGATTTCTTCCCAGAGTGGTTAGTTGAACTAGAAAACATGTCAGAGATTTTTGTGAACTTGATCATTGTTATCTGCTTGTACTTGACTAAAAAATTTGCTTTTACATTTATGGTCGTTTTTCGGAAATAATTTTCTACTTTTAAAAATCTTTAATTTTCATAATGTCAACACTGTTTAAGATCACAGTATTTAGAAATATTTTAATATATTTTTGATAGGACCAGATCATGAAAAAGATGACACTACAGTCTTTTGAAAGGTAAATTATACTGCATAATCCTTCATCATGTCAATGTGAGCTGATTTAGTCAAAATGACACTTATATTAGCATAGATTGAATCTCATTTTGTGAATCTCAGCAATTCATTTTGTCACTAGGGGGATTTTCTGTCAGGGACTTTGACTTTATCTTTGTTCAGCCAGCAAAGTGAAGGGGCCCAGCATCCAATTAGATAATTACAGTGCAATGTAAGTAATGTCCCCAAAGAATTGTGGAAACATAGGAGAAAGAATTGCTAATAGTCAGTCATCTTCTCCCCACCCCTCAAAAAATTTCTACTAAAGTAGAGAGAGGTAGATCAACAAATACAACCAGAGAAATTTGCCTGATACAAAAATGAAATACCATTAAGCCTCAAACTTAATTTTTAAAATTTACTTATATTTTGCAGTGTACTGTACTTCATAATATGTCCACATTTGTTAAATAAAATAGTGTTATGTTGTTATCAAGACACAGATTCATTCTCTAAGAACTTGCATCATATTTATCCTACAGTTACACATAATTTTTTGTTGGTTTAACCTTTATACCCTAGGAGTGGTTACTATACTCACTTGGAAAGTAGGAGTGTGTAAACATAGGTCTTGGATCCAGGCAGTTACAACTCAGGCAAAGTCTAAGTACTTGGGGTCAGAATGAAGGAAAATTCTAAATAAAAGATAAGGACTTTACCGAGATGTAGCATCCAGAAAGTAGGATCCAAACTTTTTCTCATCTCAGGAACTGATTCCTGTGAAGGCAGCTGCAGATCTTCCAGCTTGGCTATCTAAATGATATTGGAGTCTTCTGGAGAAGATTAGAATAGAGAGTTAACCTTAGGACATCAGAATAAGAGGCAATGCCCAGTGTCCTTTGGTACCTGAGGTAATTGCTCTACATCAGTTTAGAGAGTGCGAGAGAGAAATAGAGACAGACTCAGACCAAGGAAGACTATGATTATAATATGAGCAGGCCTGGAGAGGACAGTGGCTTTACAACTACTGTCATCTTTCTTTCAGGCTATCAAGACCTTTCTTCAAGACATTTTCTTTAATGTTTCATTATCTAAGTTCAATTATAGTTTCATCAACAGTAAAATTTTAAATTTCCAGAAGGTCGTAATTGACAGAGTAAAGATACATTAGGTACAAGATATAATGGGTTCTGAAACTGTGAAGTATGTGTATTCTAAGTGGCAAGGCAATTATTTAACTGAATCTCAGACCTAACTTGTTATTAATATTTTTATCAACAAAAACACCTAATGAGCCTGTCTTCATGGAATGTAATTCTTGTATTCAAAATATGGGCTGGATCAGAAAGCAGTGAATGACAGGAAAACATAATACCTCAGTTCCTAAGTTGACATTCAGGATGTGATTTGCTTTTAAATATGCTTGATTGTTAAACATTGAATACTTTTTTTTTTTTTTGCTATTAGAATAAGCATAGATAGTACTTCAGAATTAAAAGGAATTTAGAGATCAGTTAATGTTACATTTAATGGATGAGGAAAATGAAGACAACAGGGCTTTAAGTGCCTTGTTTAAGGTGACACAACTGTTTGACAGTAGAACTTGGATTTGAAACAAGTGTTCTGGGTCCTTCTTCCTTATCATGGTGCCATACAGTTATCCTGGGTGAAGAACCACTTAATTACAGAGAGAATGAGAAAAATGAGGCTGTTGTAATGGCAAATCCATGCAATCTTCAGAATATTTCAGGTAAATTGATTTCTGTTGCTTTGAATTATCAGACAAACTTCAAACAAGATTTTCAATCCTACCACTCTGCAATGTAGACATTGTAGGAAATAATAATTTACAAATGAATGTGGTAGTCTTTTTAAATGCCAGTCTTTCTTCTTTTAGATTGCTGAAATAGTGGAACAGTGCCAATATAGCATTCATTACTCATGAAAATGCTCCTTTCTTCTGCCCGGTGATTATTCAGATATTACTGATTAAAAATATTAACTCACATGTTACCTGGTGACATTTGGGTGCATTGTGATGCAGATTTTCTCTCTAGTTCTTGCAGAATGTCATTATCATTTTGGGAAACTACAGAAAAACTCTTCCCCATTGTCCCTAGGGAAGTTCATCACCACTTACAATCACTGCACGATTACACACTCAGTTAATGTCTGTACCAACCTCATGGCAGTATGTTCCAGTTGGGGTCCCTAAAGTTAGTGCAGTGATCCCCTCTTATTCATGGTTTCCCTTTCCACAGTTTCAGTTACACTTGGCCAACTGTGGTGTGGACACTGATGATCCTCTTTCTGATATATTATCAGAAGGTCAGTAGTAATCTGATGCAACATCATGATGCCTACATCATTCACCTCACTTCATCTTATCATGTAGGCACATCATATTGTCACAAGAAGAAGGATGACTACAGTACAGTAATGTATCGAGAGAGAGAGAGAGAGAGAGAGAGAGGGAAACTACATTCACATAACTTTGTTACAATATATTATAATTGTTCTATTTTATTATTTTTATTGTTAATCTCTTACTGTGCCTAATTTATAAATTGGACTTTATCATATTTATGTATGTATGGAAAAAAACCTGGTATATACAGGGTTTGGTACTAACTGTAATTTCAGGCATCCACTGGGTGTCTTGGAACGTATCCTCTGTGGATAAGGGGAAAACTACTGTAGTAAGGATTTGTAAGGTACTTTCAGTATCTTAGAAAGCCTAATGGAAATTCAGCATCTGTAACCTTGTACAAGCTGATTTAAATGCCAAGTCGGTTTTTAGCTTTTGTATGGAGTCACATTAATTCCTTGTGGTTATTTGTGCTCATGAGAAGTTCTGATTGGCAGTGACAGATGCTTTTGATGAATAAAGCTAGGAAAAAGAATAAATACATTTTTAATGAATACAGTATTTTTACTAGACAGTGATCTCCAAAATGTAGGTAATAAAGATATTGTAGATGAGAATCATGGGAATCATAACTTTGTCTATTTATAAGATATATAAAATTTTATCTCATACACAAAATAATACATCTCTGCCTTCATACTTGTATCTTACCTCTAGAAAATCTTTACATTATTTTTATATTGAAGGTGAATATACTCTTAATATTTACTGTTGTATTTATAGTATATTTGAAATGATTTCAAGTAATCGATGTTGTAGTAAGTAAAAGTTACAGGAAGGCATTTATAGCCTCTGTTTCAAATCCCAGAAAATCATATTCTTAAGGGTAACAGCTGATCGCAGGAACAAAAATCCCTTCTATCCTAGATTTGTTTTCTTTAAAAAGTGGCTTCTTTAGCATACTCATTTTGATGATGCCAATATTAGTAGATTTGAATCTTTGTTCATAGAATTTTAAGCGATTGGATCCTTGATTCTCTTCTGGTTAGTTGCTGTTTCTTGCCCATTTATTCTAACACCTACACCTCTCAGAGTTTAAAAACACTGTTAAGCTAAGATAGATACTTCTGTAAGACTGATTATTACTGGCTTTTATTCCCATTCTGCATTTACATTTCTGGATCTCTGCTTTAGTTTTCTGTGCCGCTTTCTCGGCATATTGAAATACTTCCTGTATGCGTATACTTATAATTTGAGCCGTTTTTCCTCTGTTACTGTCTTTTAATATTCTGCATCTCAAATGTTAATATTTTCCCGATATGCGTATTAGTCTGTTCTCTTCTACGTTCTGTTGATTGGCGGTAGTGGTGGGTATACCTTAACACATTTTATATTTTTCATCACATGCTTATGACAAAGGTTCAGTGTCTTGGGTCCTTCATTGCTTTCTTCATGCTGCCTCCTGAATGTCCCGCTTGACTTTTCCCTTTCTCTCGCCCACCACATCCTATACATCACTAAGTCCTGTAGATCCTGTCTCATAAATGTCTCTCAGATATACCCACTTCTCTCTGTCCCCGTCATCTCCATCCTAGCACATCATATTTGGAGTACTGAAATAGTTTCCTTCCATTTGCATCTTGTGCTTCTGGTCCTGTTTGTCTCTAATCTGTGTCTACAGTATAGCTCTAAAAGGTTTCCTTTACGGAAAGCCCTCCAGTGGCTTTTCATTGCCTTTTCCATAATGTCCAAACTCTGGAATGTGGCTGACCTTGTCTCCAGCCTAAGTCCTGTTAGGACTGTTATTTTACCTAGCTTTCTGTGATCTAGTTTTATAAGATTTCTACTAGTTTCTTGATGTGGGTGAATCCACCTTCTCCTTCTTTATCAGGCAGATTCCTACTCCTCTTTCTGGGTTCACCTTCATCTTCATTTTTGTGAGAAGTCTTTCCTTATTACTGGAAAGATGAGGGGTTCTGCTTTGCCCCTGCAGGTCCCTGAACCTTCCTTGTCAAAACACTCTTGACACTTTCTTATTGTTACTTATTATGTCACCTTCCCCATGATGGCACCTCCATTATCCTGTTCATTGCTGTGTCTCCATGTAATAGATCAGTGCCGTTTGTTGAAAGAGAATGTTAGTCAAGAGACTTAAAATTGCTTAGTGAGAGCCTGCCACTCTATAGCATGGTGTTATACACAGAGATCTTGAGTTCAAATGTCAGCTCAGCCACTTTACAAACTGGGTAATTATGTTGAGTTCTCCATCTCTACTGGGGTAGTGGCTATAAACCTATCTCATGAGTTGTTAGGATTAAATGAGTGGATATGCCAGTGTTAGGACAGTGCTTTTGGATGATTTATTGTGGAGTCAATTTTTGTATCTTTTACCTTAAATTTGGTTAATTTGTCTAGAAAGTTAAAATCGTACATACTCTCAGTTCAAAATAATTTGGGCTGCCTGAGGGGGGGATACATTTTCTATGTAGAAATTTAGAGAGGGGAATGACATGGTTTTTGCAAGTCGTATTCTTTTTTTCATCTATTTGGGTATTTGTTTTATTCAGGGGAAATGAAGAGATAGTTAAGCTCCAAGTCTATGTCATGATTTCTCCCTCTTTAGACGAGTGAAAATGAAAACACATGATCCAAAATCTTTGGTATTCAGCCAAAGATGTTCTAATAGGGAAGATTATGATGGCATAAGCCTACCTCAAGAAGCAAGAAAAATCTCAAATAAACAACCTAACCTTACAACTAAAGAAGCTAGGAAGAAGAACAAACAAAGTCCAAAGTCTGTAGAAGAAAGGAAATAATAAAGATTAGAGCAGAAATAAATGAATAGATACTGAAAAAAAAAGGACAGATAAATAAAACCAGGAACTGGTTCTTTGAAAAGCTCAATAAAATTGAAAACTATTAGCCAGACTTATCAGTAAGAGAGAGAGAGGGAGAGAGAGAGAGAGGAAATGAGAGAGAGGACTCAAATAAATAAAGTCAGGAATGAAAGAGAAACAAAAACTGACACCACAGAAATATAAAGGATTAGAAGAGGATGTTATGAAAAATTATATGCCAACAAATTGGACAACCTAGAAGAAATGGTTACATTCCTAGAAACTCATGACCTCCCAAAACTGAATCAGGAAGAAATAGAAGATTTGAAGAAACTGATTACCAGCAGTGAAATTTAATCTGTTATCAAATAACTCCCAACAAACGAAAGTCCAGGATCAGATGGCTTCACAGGTGAATTTTACCGAACATTTAAAGAAGAGTTAATACCTATTCTTCTCAAATTATTCCCAATATTAGAAGAGGCAGGAAAGCTTCCTAATTCATTCTATGAGGCCAGCATTACTATGAAATGAAAACCAGATAGACACTTACAAAAAAGAACTATTAGCTAGTATCTCTGATGAACATAGATACAAAAATCCTCAACAATATACTAGCAAACAGAATCCAACAATACATTAAGAAAATCATTCACCGTGATCAAGTGGGATTTATTCCTAGGATGCAAGAGTGGTTCAGTATTCACAAATCAATTCATGTGATATACATCCCATTAATAAGAGAAAGGACAAAAACCATATGACCTTTCAATAGATGCAGAAAAAGCATTGGACAGAACACAACATTCATTCATGATACATACCCTTAACAAAGGTTTAGAGGGAAGACACCTCAAAATAATAAAGACCACGTATGAAAACCCACAGCTAACATTATCCTCAATGGTGGAAAACTGAGAGCTTTTCCCTTAAGAACAGGAACAAGACAATGATATCCACTCTTACCACTTTTAGCCAACACAGTACTGGAAATTTTAGCCCCAGCAGTCCTACAACAAAAAGAAATAAAAGATGTTCAGGTTGGTAAGAGAGAAATAAAACTTTCACTATTTGCAGTTGACATGATAGTGTATACAGAAAAACTGAAAGACCAAAAAATGCTAAAACTGGTAAGTGAATTCAGTAAAGTCTGAGGATACGAAATCAGTGTGCAGAAATCTGTTGCATTTCTATACACTAATCATGAAGCAGCAGAAAGAGAAATCAAGAAAACAATCCTCATTTACAACTGTACCAAAAATAATAAAATATCTGGGAATAAACTTAACCAAGGAGGTGTAAAACTTGTACTCTGAAGACTATTAAACACTGATGAAGGAAATTGAAGGTGACATAAACAAATGGAAAGATATTCCATGCTCATGGATTGGAATAACCAAGATTGCTAAAATATCCATAGCACTTGAAGCAATCTACAGATTTAATGCAATCCCTATCAGAATACCAACAACATTTTTCACAGAACTAGAAGAAACAATCCTAAAATGTGTATGAAACCACAAAAGAGTAGCTAAAGCTATCTTGAAAAAGAAAAACAGAGTTGGAAGTATCACAATCCTAGATTTCAAAATATACTACAAAGCCAGTACCAGTGTGGTACTGGCACAAAATAGACACATGTGAATGGAACAGAATAGAGAGAACACAAATAAACACATGTTTTTATGGTCAACTAATCTTTGAAAAAGGAGAAAAGAATATACATTGGGGAAAAGACAGTCTGTTCAACAAATGACACTGGGAAAACTGGGCAGCTACATGCAAAAGAATGAAATTGGACCACTTTCTTACACCATACACAAAAGTAAACTTAAAATGGATTAAGGACCTAAATGTGATACCTGAAACCATGAAATTCCTAGAAGAAAATAAGGCATAAATTTCTTTGACATTGGCTGTAGAAACATTTTTCTATGTAGATTTCCTGAGACAAGGGAAACAGAAGTAAAATTAAGCTATTGGGACTGCACCAAAATAAAAATCTTCTGCATAGCTTCTGCACCATCAGCAAAATGTCATCAAGGCAACCTCCTGAATGGGAGAAGATATTTGCAAAATGATACATCTGACAAGGGGTTAATATCCAAAATACATAAAGAATTTATACAACTCAACACCAAAAAAAAAAAAAAACCCCAAAAAACAAAAAACAACAACAAAAAAACAAATAATTCAAATAAAAATGGCAGAAGACCTGAATAGACATTTTTTAAAGAAGACATATAGGTGGCCAACAGAAACATGAAAAGATGCTCAATATCACTCATCATCAGGGAAATGCAAATCAAAACCGCAATGAGATATCACAACAGACACATGAAAAGATACTCAACATCACTTATCATCAGGGAAATGCAAATCAAAACCACAATGAGTTATCACTTTACACCTGTCAGAATGGCTAGAAGAAAAAAAAACACAAATAACAAATGTTGATGAGGATGTGGAGAAAAAGGAACCCTCATGCTCTACTGGTGGGACTGCAAATTTATGCAGCCACTGTGAAAAATGGTATGGAGTTTCCTCAAAAAATTTAAAATGGAATTACCATATGAGTCAGTAATGCTAGTACTAGTTATTTACCCAAAGAAAACAAAAACACTAATTTGAAAAGGTATATTCACCCCTGTATTTATTGCAGAATTATTTTCAATAGGCAAGATATGGAAGCAATCCAAGACCTATCCATACATGAATAGATAAGGAAGATACAGTGTATGTATACATACATGCATATGAACAATATTACTCAGCCATAAAAAAGAATGAAACAGAGATGGGATTTGAATCCAGTCAGTCTGGCTTCAGGATTCATACTTTTAACATTATGAAGATGTTGTATGATGTATGATGTAGAACAGAGAAATAGGAGGAACATGAAGACAGCCGAAGAAATCAAAGAAGGAGTTTTAAGAAGGAAGAAATGATCAAAAGTGTCCAGAGCTACCTCTGTAGCTCATTAATCTGAAGTCAGAAAATTCTCCAGTGATTTAGCGATAAAGAAGTTGATAACTTTGGTGAGAATAGTTTCAGTAGAGTAGCGATGTAAAAGCCCCACACTGTACTGGATTGAAAAGTAAATGATAGTTGAGAATGTGTAGACAGTGAATGTACATAAATCTTCCAAGACTAGTTTTATAAATTTTTAGATGTTAATCTTTAGTCAAGCTATTAAGCCATGTCTAATGAAAATGATTTGCCAACCCAGAGAGCCAGACAGGGTTGTTTCTCTGTTAGGAATGAGCAGGAATCCTCTATTTAGTGAGATTTCAGGGTATTAACATTTCTTTCATATCAGCATATCACTGATACATGACATTCTGCCATTAATGTTGCATGGCTTTGAGCTAATGATACAGGGGAGGATAACAAAATTAAACTTCAATTAATTATTAACTTTTACATGAAAATGAGTTTATTATGTCTTTTCCAGGAAGTGATAAGTTGAGAGCAGTTCCCTAGAGGTAAGTTATAGAAATTGGTAGAGGAGAAGGCCTGGAATGGAGATGGGGGGAGTGGTTGGAATCTAGTGCATGGAGGGTATACGTATCTGAAGAGTAAAAGAGCCTTAGGTACGTGTATGTATGTATCTGGATGTGGAGGGCGGTCGGCAGGAGAATGACAATCCAGAAAATAAGTAGTGATTTCTTCAACCTCAACTCTGTATAGAAGTCACCCTGTATCTAGGCCTGTACTGTCCTGGCTGTGCATACATAATGACCACAGCATATTAGTACAACTTATTAGTAATAGTACACTTCACTAAGCAGTTCTAAAAACTTCTCAGATTTCTCTTTGTGTAGTTAAGGGAGCAGTTGTTAGTAGGTACATGGCTCGGTAAGAGTGCCTTTCTACATAGGCACAATTTGAATGAGGAAGAAGAAACTGAATATTGGCTATTTTGATGGAGAGGAATATCACAAGTCTTGAGATAGTTATAGAAATATCTTTCATCCTCTTTATGAGTTTAGACAGTATTGACTTTCAGAATTAATGCTTGTCAACTTTGTGTGTGTGTGCATGTGTAATTTTAAATGTGTACTATCCTCAGGTACTGGGGGTTTATTAGTAGATGTCACTGATGACCGGTGATACCCGAAAGAAATCACTGAACTGAAAGATCCCATTCCACTGTGGAAATGTACCACTGGAGAAGGAGGGATGGATCTTGAAGTGACATTAGGAAATTCTCCTGGGGAAAGTTGAAAGATTGAGGAACTTTAAGGAAAAGACTGAAAGAAAGGAGCTCACCTAAAAACAAGTGGTGCCTTTCATGCAGGGATTCCCTGATAGGTTTTTTTTTTTTAAGTTTATTTATGTATTTTGAGGGAGAGAGCGAGAAAGAGAGAGAGAGTGAGCAGGGGAGGGGCAGAGAGAGAGAGAGGGAGAGAGAGAATCCCAAGCAGGCTCTGCACTGTCAGCACAGAGACCGATGTAGGGTTTGATCCCACAAACTGTGAGATCATGACCTGGGCCAAAATCAAGAGTCAGATGCTTAACTGACTGAGCCACCCAGGCACTCCTTCATGAGAAGGTTTTAACTCCTTGGATCCTTCCTTCACCTCCCACACATGACAAACTGAATAAAGTCATGTTTAATATATAACCTTAGGTCTTAGGTTATTCTCTTGAACTATTCCATACTCTGTAGGAATTCTGATACACCTGTATGTGATGGTGGTGAAGATAATATAGAGAGAAGAAAGTTAGGAAGGTAGAATCAACCTCCACATAACACTTTCTTCTGCTGCCTGTGGAATACTACATTTTACAGATGACAGTGACTACTACCTTGAGGTCAGACTGGAAATTGGCATAAGATATTCAGAGGAGCCCATAGTTTCCACAGACAAAGAGGTGGTATTTGTAGAACAACAATGAACTCAAAACAAGAGTCTGTCAACAAATTGGAAGTTTACAGGTTTTTAATATCTAAGAACAAAGAATGCAATATATGGCATCTAAAGTAAGGCTGTTGAGTAGCCATGGTTTCTAGTGGTGTTGGTTTGTGGACTTTAGAAGCTCTGGCAGTTCTTAAGTCATAGTCTGAAGGAAGAGTGAGCACTGCCCTTTTATGTTACTGTTCTCAATGATTGGAGCTATGGGTAGCTACCATTCCCTTGGTCCCCAAGGCAATGATCCAGTTCTTGCCTTTCAGTTCATTAAGATTATTCATGATTATTGGTCGTTGTCCTTGTAAAAAGTCTTGGCAGACATCTCAAAGCTTCAGCACGGGGCATATTTCACTAGAAAAGCCTGGCTTTTGGCTTAGTATGCTGTTTCATAGATATTAGTTCTATAGGGACCATCAAGTTAAATGTGAAAAGATTGGAGCATTCTAATTCACTGTGCTCCAGCTAAGTCTGTCAATGAGCAAATCTCCAGAAGCACTTAAGTTTTAAAGGGTAGAGTTTTACTGTCTTTAAATTTATATATCTTGATGAGTCTTAGATTAGTAAAGGTTGACTACTACAGAGCTTTAGGAGACCTATTTAACCAGTAGCCTAGAGCTTTTAATTAGAAAATTAATTAAAATTAATTAAAATTAATTAAAACTTGTTAATATGGATTTGGGAACTGATAACATGCTTAAAACATTTTTCTGGGACATATGACATTGCTTCATTTAAAGGATGTTATTTTAAAAATTGATAATATTTCAAACATACAGAACAGTTTAAAATATATCATTGACGTCTACATATCCATCTCTCAATTTGAAGAAATATTATTTGGCCATATTTGCTTCAAATCTCTTTCTTTCTTCCTCTGTCTTCTCCATTCCCCTCCTCCTCCTATCCTCCTTCTCTCTCTCTCTCCCTACTTCCCATCTCAAAGAAATACAAATTACAAATGCAACTACACCCACCCCTGTCCCTTCTTTCTCTTTCTCCTTCCCCAGAAGTCGGCATGTATGTCAGAAACATGATATGGAGTGCAAAAGAAAGTTGTAAAAGGATACTTATAGTTCATTAACATCTGTGTAAATTTTTAAAACACATAAAGCAATATTGTGCATTCTTTGATTAAAGACATTTAAGACCTTTCTCTATAATAAAAAAGAAGTAACCTGCTCATGAGGATTTACTATATCAGAAACAACTTGCAAAAATGAACAACTTGCAACAAAAGTCAGGATATACTGAAATCTGACATATCCCCTCAAGGACATCTTAATATTCTAAATTATTAGTCAATAGTAATCTGTCTTGATATATTTAAGTAATAAGAATACCTTTAGTACTAGAGCTGTAAGCAACTACCCTGTTTTATTGGTTACATATCTCCTTAGCTTATATATAAACTTAGGGCCTTATCGATGTGAAATATGCTGCATAATAAAATGCTTTCCTTGGTTAGACTTAGCTAGTAAATAAAGTAATTAAATGCCATGGCTTAGAGTCCCAGCTGATTTACTTCAGTAGAAATGACCTCATAAAGTTCTCACCCGGTTGTGTATGCTAAGTCTCCATTCTATTACATTTTAAATGATTTATAGGAATGTTGAGGCTAGCAGAAATAGAAAAATGGAAATGTATAATATACCAAGGTTAGTTCTTAAAATAATTGATCAAGGTATATGTAGTTAATAAAGAGAGTATTAACTATCTTAGCAAGTCTTGATTTTTTCTTTGAAGCATGCCCGAATTCATTACCCCCCAGTAAATTCTCTTCTTTCATTCCTAGCATTGAGTTACATTATTTTTTTGTTGTGGTTTGTTCTCTATTTTGTGTGTTTGCTTTAATTAATTAATTAATGTATGTATGCATTTGTATATTTATTTATGTATACCCATGGTGCTTAGCACAGCACTAATAACATGGATGTTGATGAATAATTGTATTTTGCATGGTTTTAAATATGTTTGAAATAAAATGGATTTGTCTTAGGCACAGGATTATGTAAATAGGAAACACAAAGGATATGGTTAAAAGTGAATTGACTGTTCCCTCCACCTGATTCATAAATCCAGTTGGTTAGGCACTAAGGGAAAAATTGTAGAGTAATCCTGAAAACTTAAAATAATAGGCATCAAGAAAAAAGAAGAGGGCTTTTTTTGTACTGTATTGTAATTATTATGCTCTTGATTATCATTTGTGGTGAAAAATGTTCAACTGAAAAACTAGAATAAATGATTTGTTAATAAGTACTGTCAACTATTTGCCAATACAAACATGAAACCATTCTTACTCTTATTACTATTTTTTGTTCGTGTCATGGCCTTTGTGAGGACCCTCCCACTGTCCCTTTTCTCTTCCTCAAAAGAACTTGGGCAGATTGTGTAACTTCCTGTCATGTTCAGTTTTTAAAGGTCTTATCTACTTTAAATCTCATTCAAAGTTCTACTTCTCCCTTTCTCCCCATGCCAGACCCCAGAGTGTTAGAATGGCAAGGAAGGAGAAAACTTCTTTATACAAGAGACCACTATGGTAGACTCCTTTCTTTGAGTTACTACTGCTTTTTTTGTTTGCTAACAAGGACTAGTTATCTACTCCCCCTGCACTGCAGATGTCCAAATATTTGTTCTCTGTGTGCACAAGTGTGAGTTCTTAGGTGGGTCCAGGGCTTGGAGGAGCTGTGAGGCTTTCTCACTGCATAGATTACTACCTTGGCAGCTATGACTCCAGCTCTATCACTTCCACACAATCTTTGGATTTAAATGGTTGCCACTGACATTCACCTCACAGCTTCTTGAGCCTGCATGTATATATGTATGCACTCACGAGTATGTGTGTGTGTGTGTGTGTGTGTGTGTGTGTGTGTGTGTGTGTGTATTTCCCCCAGTGTTAGCATTTTTTAGGAGGGTACTAGCAAAATGTCTATAGCCCAACTACCTTCCATGATGTCCATTTGATCTATGGGGAACTGACCCATCTTGAGCTCCCCAAATAGTAGAAGTGAAGATTGCTAACCTGCTGGTCATTCATTACCCTCTGCCTGCCATTTCTCTCCAGCTCCCTCTTCTTTTCTATAGGCGCAGGGGGGTAGATCAGTAGTTCCCTCTCCTTAGTCACAGTCCCACTACTGAATGGAATGGTGTTCACCCTTTCATGCAGGCATTCCCACTCTCTACAGTGATTCACTTGGAGTCTTCCCTCTTACTTGGCTAGGGAATTGTTTGGGATGGGAATAGCAGTTGGGAGAGTAGCTTTTTCCTCCTGTTCCCATCCCCCCTTAGCTTCTCAGATGCTTATGGTAGTAAAACCATTTCCTTGGTCTCCTTGTAATCCCTCGGGAAGCTGACTCCAACCTTTGGTGATTCTTTTTTGTATGTGGTCTCTTCATTTAGTGCCTCCTAGTCCTCAGGTTTTGGCCCATTTGCCAATTTCAGGACTTTAGGGAAAAACCTCGTTTGATATTGGATTAAAGCTGAGCCAGTTTATATGAGTTTATTTGCTCTTAAAGTGTCTTTTACACACATACACATGTATTTTTGTAACATAAAGTCTACATGAATAATTATACTTCGTTCTTTTTTTAAAGAGCTACATTTTATGTTTTGTTTTATTTTATTTTATTTTATTTTATTTTATTTTATTTTATTTTATTTTATTTTATTTCATTTCATTTTATTTATTTTTGAGATGGGGGGAGGGACAGGGAAAGAGGGAGACAGAGAATCCCAAATCTGAAGCAGGCTCTGTGCACTCAGTGCAGAGCCCAATGTGGGATTTGTACTCATGAACTGAACCAGGAGATTATGACCTGAGCCAAAATTAAGAGCTGGAAGCTTAATCAACTGAGCCACCCAGGCGCCCCAATTATACTTTGTTCTTAAATTAATTATTAATATAAGTTACCTCAAGAAGATTAATTTAATTAGAATTTTTCTCAGTGCTTTCCTGGTCTGCTCTTATTATAGTTACCAAAACATTCTACATTTATGATACCTTGGGGACAACTTTTACTGGGATGATATGTGGAATCATTTTTTTGGATTGGATCATTAATAACTTGGTTGAACATTATAGCATTGATGCCTTGAATTAAAAAGGAAAGAAACTAAGACCACCAATTAATGTCTGGATACTGCATAGCATGCAAATACTCTTGGAGGCAGGATTAACTCCTCAAACTTTCATCATTCATTGGAAAAGAGACAGTTTCTTGAAAGCATAGTAGGCCTCCAGAGCCTGAGGTGAGTGGAAAACCAAGAATCCTAGAAATAGGAAAAGGCACTCAAAGAGAGTAGGGGCCTGCTAAAGCCATCCTTCTCTCCCATCCCACTTTTGCCTGCTTGGATATTGGGCACCCAGATCAGCAATGATACTAAATGGATAGTTAGGGGAATCAGTACCCTACAAAGGAACCTGTTCAGTACACGCATGTGTACAAGTTTTCTCCGTGCAGTTTATAAACATCACTCGTGTTATGCCAGGCTTTATTACTCTTTATGCTTGACTGATAAAAACCATTCTAGTTATTGGTAATCTTCTATGAAACGGAATTTAAGACATATTTTGTTTCTTTTTTATAAAGATATGAATATTAGACCATGCTGCAAAGATTAAGAATATATGAATGTTTATAATTGAAATAAAATCAGATAAAACTGATTCTGAAATTAATGCAGAGTTATTGATATGCACACTCATAATTGAAGAATATAGAATACGAGAATATGCCCAAGTTTTGCGATCAAACAACTCTAGGTTAGAATCCTGGCTTTGCCAATTACGTGTTGTGCAAACTTGGGCAATTTCCATAAATTTGCAACGTCTCAGTTTCTACATCTGTAAAATAGGCATAACAATATTAATTTTTTCAGTGTTGTTATTGATTAGAAATGACATATGCAAACTTACTACCTTGTAGAAAGAGTTAAGTGATTGCTCATATTAAAAGTTCTAATGCAGGGAGGGTTATAACTAAATTTTGATGTTTTTTGTCTGTGTCAGAGTTTTCCAAATTTTACATGTACACTCCTTTAATTTGTTTAACAAACATTTGAAAAGAATTTATTAGGTTGAAGGTTCTGGAGGCTTCTAAAAACTTTTAAAGGAATTTAATGCTTTCGTAAGAATAATCAGCTTAGCACAAATAATTTTTAAAATAACCTTGCTAGACAGATCTCTAAAAAGTATGGCACATTTTCTTGCCTTTTGAGATACTGACTATACAGGGTCTTTACTATGATCATTGTTTATATGCTGAGATGTAATGCCATAATTTTTCAATCTTATTTAGGTGTGAAAGGATCTTTGTTTTTCATTATATTTCTTGAGTCTTGTCATCTGGTGTTCATGTTTGCTGTTTGTCCCTTAATGTTCTTAGTTTGCTTCCACATTTCAACTTTTCCATTTCTATCTTAGGCTCTCAAAGTACAAGATAGAGAAGCGCCAACTTCTGAATAGTTCAGTTAACCTTAAGTTAGCAATTAGCTTACAGTGTGGGGTGACTGCTAACACAGTTGACAAAGTCTTAGTCTGTTTTTATAGAAATGTAGCTTCCAAAGCCAGAAAGCCAGTTTTCTGATGGTCAGCCTATATTGAGAGTTTATCTAGTAAAATGCTTTTACATTATAATGTGATATGAGTGACTAAGATAGAAAGATTGTAAAAGTTATATGAAAATATGAAAAAATACTTACACAAATGGGGATAGTTTGCTGTAGAAAACTCTAATGGGAACATAGTATGTAGACAAGAGCATGAGAGAATTAAAGCATGGAAGCAGAATGAGAGAGAAAAATAAGTGACAGCTGACACAATACACTCTCTTTAATCTTCTTTAGGGAGAAAGAGTGAAACCACTGATTTGGGGGGCAAAGAGGTGTCTCATTAGGCTCTCTTGCCTCTATTTCTGTCTGCTCCTTCAGACTTCCCATAAAATCCTTTTGCTTGCTAGGTTTGACCTAACAGAATAGAATTCTTGGCTAAGAGAGGGAAGGATCTCAAGTGCTCACAAGTTTTCTGGAGAGTTGTCTAGTTATGCATCCAGCAAACCAAGGACAACAGATATGGCACTGAAAAAAAAAAAAAACCCTCATTTTTCCCTGATGAGTTTTTGTATTCCTTTCCAGTGGTAAGTTGGTAAATGTATAATGACCAGCTCTCTGAAGAAAAAAAAAAGTAAGTTTATGATAAATTTTACTGACAGCCTATTGATTTTCACAAAATGCTTTCATTAATTTTTGCCCAACTTGAATCCATAGCCACCCTAAGGTTAAATCCATGATTTGACAAAATCAGACTATGAATAATTGCTTCATATCTGATTCAGCAAAAAAAAAAAAAAAAAAATGGCTGCCAGTTTTCAGAAATGGGCATAGTTCCAAGATAAATGTTGGTTAATACTTTCATTTATGTTAGTGACTAAGGTAAAGTGAAACAGATGTGTGTTGGAACTTTACTCATTTGTCAATGACATGAGCAACTTTGTTAAATTGGGTGATAGTTTTTGAATGCTGAAAGGATATTTCCTCATTTTTTTTTTTTTTTTTTTTGCCTATTGACAGTGTGATAGCTACTTACCTGACATACATTTAAGTTAAAGTGTTATTAGCATTATTGGTGTTAAAGTTATTAGCATATTCTCCATTACTTTTTTAGGTCTTGACAATCAATAAGACAGTAGGTTGGGGCGCCTGGGTGGCTCAGTCGGTTGGGTGTCCAACTTCAGCTCAGGTCATGATCTCGCAGTCCGTGAGTTTGAGCCCTGTGTCGGGCTCTGGGCTGACAGCTCAGAGCCTGGAGCCTGTTTCGGATTCTGTGTCTCCCTCTCTCTCTGATCCTCCCCTGCTCCTGCTCTGTCTCTGTCTCAAAAATAAATAAATGTTAAAAAAAAAAAAAAAAGACAGTAGGTTGAGCCCAATTTGTAGTATTTGCTGATTTCTGTGGTCAGTTTTAAACTACCAATGTGATGTTGTACATGGGATTGGAAAGAGATGTGCAATAATACATAATTATATGTATTTTCATAATACTACATTATTAATACTATATAATAAATTATATATTGTATATAAAATTTTCATAATAGTATTTTCATATATAGCTACAGTAGATGCAGTAATCTAAGGAGTACAGATTATAGTGAAATCTTAAAATGTAAGTTTATAATAAAATAATTAGGAGGTGATGAGTTTTGAGAATTTGTTACCTTTACTTTTAGTGTATTTAAAAAAATTTTTTTTAATGTTTATTTATTTTTGAGAGAGACAGAGACAGAATGTGAGTGGGTTAGGGGCAGAGAGAGAGGGAGACACAGAATCCTAAGCAGGCTCCAGCCTCAGGTTTCTGCCAGCACAGAACCCAACGTGGGGCTCGAACTCTCGAGCTGTGAGATCATGATCTGAGCCAAAGTCGGACGCTCAACTGACTGAGCCACCCAGACGCCCCACTTTTAGTGTATTTTAATTGTAAGTTTATAAAATTTATTTATTTTATTTTATTTATTTTTTAAATTAAGTTTATTTATTTCTTTTGAGAGAGAGAGAGAGAATGCAAGTGGTGGGGGTGGGGGAGGGAAGGGCAGAAAGAGAGGGAGAGAGAGAATCCCAAGCAGGCTATGTGGAGTGTGGAGCCTGATATGGGGCTCCATCCCAGAAACCGTGAAATCATGACCTGAGCTGAAATCAAGAGTTGGATGCTTAACCAACTGAGCCACCCAGGTGCCCCTATTTATTTTTTTTATTGAAGTATAGTTGCCATAGAGTATTATATTAGCTTGAAGTGTACAACATAGTGATTCAACAACTCTATAACTTATGCTCACTACAAGTATAGCTACCATCTGTCTCCATACAACACTATTACTGTACGATTGGCTCTATGCCCTGTGCTGTACCTTCCATCCCATGATTTATTCATCTCATAAATGGAAGCCTGTGCCTCCTGCTCCCCATCACCCACTTTGCCCATCTGCCCTTGACCTCGCCACTGGCAACCACCAGTTTGTTCTCTGGATTTATAGGTCTTTTTCTGCTTTGTTTGTTTGCTTTGTTTGTTTTAGATTCTACATGTAAGTGAAATTATATGGTATTTGTTTTTCTCTATATGACTTATTTCACTTAGCATCATACCCTTTAGGTCCTATCCATCCATGTTGTTTCAGATAGCAGGATCTCTCCTTTTGTATGGCTGAGTAATATTCTATTATATGGAATCCATTCATTTATTGATGGACGCTTGGGCTCCTTTCATATCTTGGTTATTGTAAATAATGCTTCACAAACATCATGGTACATATATCTTTTCAAATTATTCATTTCATTTTCTTTGGGTAAATACCTAATAGTGGGATTGAATCATATGATATTTAAATTTTTTGAGGAACCTCCATACTGTTTTCCACAGTGGCTACACCAATTTACATTCCTATCAACGTGCACAAAGGTCCCTCTTTCTCTACATCCTTTCCAACACTTGTTTCTTGTCTTTTTGATTCTAGTCATTCTGACAGGTGTAAGGTGGTATCTCATTGTACATTTTTTAAGTGTTTATTTAAATTACAGTTAGTTAACGTACACTATGATATTAGTTTCAGTGTACAATACAGTGATTCAGCATTTCCATACAACACCTGGTGCTCGTCATAACAAGTACACTCCTTAATCCCCTTCTCATTTTGGTTTTGTTATGCATTTCCCTGATAATTAGTGATAATGAGCATCTTCTCATGTGTCTCTTGGTCATCTGTATGTCTTCTTTTGAAAAAAGTCTAAATTGAATGATTGATTGATTGAGAGAGAGAGAGAGATAGAAATATTTATTTCCTGTATATTGGTCTAAGTGTTGCTTGTGGTTGTGTTTATCTGGCCTCCACTGGGTTTAATTCCAGGCATCAGGCAGTTTCTAGTCTACTCCAAATTTGTTCTCATTCTGTGACCCAGTCTCAAGGAGCATGGAACATATGTTGTTGCTTTTAGGGTGGAGTGCAGACACTCAAAAGTAAGCAGAAACATGAACTTCCTCTTTTTTTGTTTTGAAAAATTTTTTAAGATTTATTTGAGAGGCAGAGAGAGAGAGATACAGAGAGAGAGAGAGCGAGAGAGAGAGAGCGAGAGAGCGAGAGCATGAATGGGGGAGGGGCAGAGAGAAAGGGAGACACAGAATGAGAAGCAGGCTCCAGGCTCTGAGCTGTCAGCACAGAACCCTATGTGGGGCTGGAACTCACAAACCTTGAGATCATGACCTGAGCCAAAGCCAGACGTTCAACCCACTGAGCCACCCAGGTGCCCCAGAATCACGAACTGCCTCTTAAAGCTTGTGCTTAGAGCTGGCATGCTGTCATTTCATTGGTGAAACAATGACACTTCCAAAATCAGTGGAGTTGGGAAGAATACTCCACCCACACTGAGACATGGCAAAGGTGAGGAGGTAACAAAGGACTGTGAACAAAACATATAATCTAAAGAAAGATAAAAATGATTTTTTAAATAATTATGAAGCACGTAGGTTTCATTTTTTATTTTAAAAAGTTAATATTGATCTAATAATTTGCAACATTTTAAAGAACTGACAGTTTCAGTTTGAGACAAAACAACATTTCAAACAAAGAAACATTATTTAAACAAGTTAGGTTTAGGTTGCTGAGGTGAATTCCATTTGTCATTTCCTATGATTTATATTAAAAATTAACGATGCCCAAAACAAAAGCATTAGTTATGAAAAGAATAATATATGTTAATTTTCATTTGCAATTTGTACTTCATAGGCAGATATATGGTGATCTAGGGCATCCATGTGTCTCTAAGAACTGGGATATGCCATCTCAAATTCTGTATAAAGGTGATCCTTGAATAATGTGCGAGTTAGGGGTGGCAACCCTCTGTTCAGGTGAAAATCCTCATATAACTTATGTTTCCCAAAAACTTAACTAATAGCCTATTGTTAACCAGAAGCCTTGCCAATCACATAAACAGTCAATTAATGCATATTTTCATGTTATGTGTATTATATACTGGATTCTTACAATAAAGTAAGCTAGAGAAAAGGTTAGTTAGAAAACCATAAGAGAAAGTACATTTATAGTATTATACTGTATTGATTAATTCTGTAAATTTATGTCACGTGTTGGTAAGATAAATCATCTCTCTGTTAGTACCTATATCAATATTATATTAGGTGGTACAAATTTAAGTGCTTCATGTACTCATGTAATAGTTATTCAATAACATAATAGCTTAATAAGGCTTATTTCTTAAGGATTCTCGAATTTCTCTCAGAAACTTTAAGTTTATTCTTCTGTTTCCTTATCTAGCAGATATGTTAATTAATACCTTTGGCCAGGCAAGATGGCATGTGACTTTGCTTGAAGTGTTTGATGGCAATTTTAGTAGGTTCTTAGATGACAAAAGTTAGACTAGCAGAAATTCTGTTTTTCCTTAAAGGTCAGTAACTTCATTAGGGTTACCATGTTTTAACCCCAAATATGCTTTGGATATAGCCCATCATTAGAATATGCAGTTTTAGTTAAAAAATTTTTAAGAAATGTTATGAGTCCCTTTTCCCTGATACCATTCAAGAAAGGGACAAGATGTGAAGGGAAAGCAGATTTTCCATTTCCCTAATCTAATATACTTATTTGACCTTTCTGTTTGAAAGTTCTAAAATATATTGTCCTTTTGGGGGAAAAAAAGTACCAGATTGAGTCTCCTGGGAATTTTCCCAGTTTTAATTCTGCTATAAATATTTCCATTGCTCCAGATATCATGCATATATATATATATATTTATATATATATATATATATTTATATGTATATATATAAATATATATATATGTATATATTTAAAATTACTATTGCTCAGAGCAGGCAGGCAACACATTTTTCTTTTCTTTTTTTAATATGGGTTCCAGGCATATGGTCCAGGCATATGTGTGTGTGTTCAAGAATATGTACATTAGATAGTACAGCAATCCTTCCAGCATCCTAAGACTTGAGGAGAAACTATGTCCTCTAGTCTTTTAAAACTTATGTGAGACGCCTGTTTAACCTTCGTTGCATTTTTGTATTTAACATCATATTCCAGTACTTCAGATCAAGGACACAGATAATTTAAAAAAAATTTTTTTTAACGTTTATTCATATTTTGAGAGAGCATGAGTGGGGGAGGGGTAGAGAGAGGTGGAGACAGAATCCGAAGCAGGCTCCAGCCTCTGAACTGACAGCACAGAGCCCGACGCGGGGCTCCAACTCACGGGCTGTGAGATCATGACCTGAGATGAAGTCAGACGCTTACCTGACTGAGCCGCCCAGTCGCCCCAAAGGACACAGATAATTTAGTTGTTTGTTTGTAGCACTGTTCTGGCACTTCGGGGTTATGTGCTTAATTTGACAGCCCTAATATCAGGCCTGCCAGCATCCTTTGTTCAGTCTGTCTTTCCAATCTGTCCGTCTTCTCTGTGTGTTAGTTATCAGGACTCAAGCTAAGCCTCAGCTCCTCAAGAAAGTGCTTGAATGCTCTTCCACTCATCTCTCTGATTTCCTGCTGCTTATGGATTTTGTTTCCCCCGTAGACTCTTGTATTTATTTGTTCATGAATTGTTTCGAATATACAAGTCTTCGTTTCCTAATTTATGCATTGCAGTCAAGGCCCTGCTTTTTGTTACCTAGTTAAGTAACTACAAAACTTGACTCTAGACTGAAAGTGGCAAGTAATTAGAGGTGGTATTTTAGTCCTTGGAAAGTTGATGGGATAGATATTTTTGGCTCAGGCTATCTGTCCAGTTCTCTTGAAGAATTCCTCCAGAACAAAGTTAGGTGCAGGTGAGTGTGATTTCAGTAGGGCAAACTCCCTTCTTGCTCATACCCCGTAAGTCCCTGCTGGATTTTGCTATTATGCTTAAAGATTTTCCCTTAACTCTTAATTGATTCCTGAACCAGTCATATTATTTTAAAATATACTTCTCCACTTAGCAAGATCATTATAAATTTGTTATATTCAATTTACAGAGGGCTCAATTTCTGTTCAGTTGTCAGTTTTTCTAGTCCAGGTTCATTGGTAATCTCTCATGGGTCCAATCGCCATATTACATCTTAGTTATATCTCTTTAACAGAACCTTAAAAAATCATTCACAGGATATAAAAATGACCATCTGCTAAAACTTAAACCTATGGGTGAGTTTGACAGTTTACACAGAAGAGGAGACACAGGCTAGGTATCCCCTCAAATGTTAAAACAGATTTCAGTAGTTCAAGTTTAGGGTGTGTAAGAGAAAGACGAAAAGTGGGGTTAGAGGAGGGAGAGAAAGAAGGAAGGAAAAAGAGAGAGGAAAATTGTTAGAGGTCATCCTTCAATTTAAGTTAGTAATGTGTGACTTTCCTGGAGCTGAACATTCAAATGTAATGATAAACGATTCATGAAAATTGAACTGAAAATATTGACCAGCTTTGTCAACACTAAGAGGCATATATGCAGTAATTTATTTGACACGAGAACTGTTTTCCTTTAGGAATTGGAAAAATACAAAGACTTTGGTGTTGATAAAGTGCCAAATATTTCAGGGAAGTGAAAATAATTGTCCACCCAGATGTTTGCAAATATTTGAATATTTAGAATTGTATGGACATCTGTTTGAATTTTCATGTTCGATATGTTCATTATTATGCAAATGTAAAATCTGACATTTAAGTCACACGAATAACTACTAACTGCCTGCTGATGATTATGTGCTTATGGAAGATAAGAGAAGTGATAGAAAATGAAGAAGAAAAGGTTGCCTTGAAGCTTGAATTTTGTATAAAATAAAGAATCTTAAAATTTCTTGAATAGTACAGTACCACCCAGTAGTCTTTTAAAATCTTATTTTTAAAGATTTCCTATAGTATAATTGGATTTTTCTTTTGTACAATTCTGCTAATCTTAATACCTGTGTAGATTAATTAACTATCACCACAGTCAGTCTATGGAGCAGTTTCGTCACTCCAAAAACTCCCTTGTGCTACCCCCTTATACTCATGTTACCCACACCTAACTCTTGGCAACCACTAATGTATTCGCAATGGGTTTTTTCCTTTTATTTTTTTTAAATTATTTAATTTAAATTATTTAAATAATTTTTTAAATTATTTAAAAAATTTTTTTAAAACGTTTATTCATTTTTGAGAGAAGAGAGAGAGCACGTGTGAGCAGGGGAGGGGCAGAGAGAGAAGGAGACACAGAATCCGAAGCAGGCTCCAGGCTCCGAGGTGTCAGCACAGAGCCTGACGCAGGGCTCAAACTCACGAACCACAAGATCATAACCTGAGCTGAAGTCGGACGCTTAACCGACTGAGCCACCTAGTCACCTCAGTTTTTTCTTTTTGAAAGTGTCATCTTAATGGAATCATGCAGCATGTAACCTTTATGGACAAGTTTCTTAACTCAGCATAATACCTTTGTTGTGTGCATCAGTAGTGTGTTTCTTATTATTGTTGAGTACTGTTCCATTGTATGGATGTGCCATTGTTCATTACCTACTGAAGTACATTTGGTTATTTTCAGTTTGGGTGACTATGAATAAAGCTAATATAAACATTTGTGTACAGATTTTTGTGTGAACATAAGTTTTCATTTCTTTAGGGAAAATCCAGGAGTGGGATTATTGGTAAGTGTGTCTATATATGTGTGTATGTATATATACGTATATATAGATGTATATATACAGAGAGATATATACATATAGATATATATGTCTATATATCTATATATAGATATATATCAGTTAAAAAAATTGTAAGAACCTGGCCAACTGTTTTCCAGAGTAGCTTTCCAATTTTCCATTCTCACCAGCAAGGTGTGAGTTCCAGTTGCTCTGCATTCTCCCAAAATTTGGTATCTCAACTTTTTTTTTTTTTCAAAATTTTATTTAAACTCTAGGTAGTTAACACACAGTACAGTACTGGTTTCAGGAATAGGATTCAGTGATTCATCACTCACATACAACACCCTATGCTCATCATAATGCCCATCAACCATTTAGCCCACCCACCTCCTTCCATCAACCCTCAGTTTGTTCTCTATCTTTAAGAGTCTCTTATGGTTTGTTTCCCCCCTCTCTCTTTCTCCACCTCCCATATATTCATCTGTTTTGTTTCTTAAATTCTACATATGAGTGAAATTATATGGTATTTGTCTTTCTCTGACTGATTTATTTTGCTTAGCATAATACACTCTGGTTGCACCCATGTTGTTGCAAATGGCAAGATTTCCTTCTTTTTGATGGCCGAGTAATATTCCATTGTGCATATGTGTGTGTGTGTGTGTGTGTGTGTGTGTGTGTGTGTGTGTGTGTGTGTGTGTGTGGGAGAGAGAGAGAGAGAGAGAGAGAGAGAGAGAGAGAGAGAGAGATGTTTATCCATTCACGAAATTCACCAGTTGATGGACATTTGGGCTCCCTCCATAGTTTGTCCATTGTTGATAATGCTGGTATAAACATTGGGGTGCATGCACCCCTTCAAATCTGTATTTTTGTATCCTTTGGATAAATGCCTAGTAGTGCAATTGACAGATGGTGGTGTAATTCTATTTTTAATTTTTTGAGCAACCTCCATACATTTTTCCAGAGTGGCTGCACCAGTTTGCATTCCCACTAACAGTGTAAGAGGGTTCCCCTTTCTCTGCATCCTTGCCAACAGCTTTTGTTTCTTGTGTTGTTAATTTTAGCCATTCTGAAAGATGTGAGTTGTGTCTCATCATGTTTAAATTAATTAATTTAATTAATTAATTTAAATTCAGTGTAGTTTATATATAGTGTAGTATTGGTTTCAAGAGTTGAACCCAGTGATTCATAACTTGCATATAACACCCAGTGCTTATGCCAACAAGTGCCCGTCTTAATTCCCATCATCTGTTTAGCCTACTACCTCTCCCCTCCATCCACCCTCAGTTTGTCCTCTGTATTTAAGAGTCTCTTATGGTTTGCCTCCCTTTCTGATTTTATCTTATTTTTCCTTCCGCTCCCCTATGTTCATCAATTTTGGTTCTTAAACTCCACATATGAATGAAATCATGTGATATTCGTCTTTCTCTGAATGACTTATTTCACTTAGCATAATACCCTCTAGTTCCATCCACATTGTTGCAAATGGCAAGATTTCATTCTTTTTGATCACCAATATTCCATTGTGTGTGTATATATACATATATATATATATATACCACATCTTTATTCATTCACCAGTTGATGGACATTTAGGCTCTTTGCATAATTTGGCTACTATTGATAGCATTGCTATAAACATTGGGGTGCATGTGCCCCTTCAAATCAGCATTTATTTATCCTTTCGTAAAATACCAGTAGAGCAATTGTTGGGTCATAGAGTAGTTCTATTTTTATTTTTTTGAGGAACCTCCATACTGTTTTCCAGAGTGGCTGCACCAGTTTGCATTCCCACCAGCAGTGCAAAAGAGATCCTCTTTTTCTGCATCCTCGCCAACATCTGTTGTTTCCTGAGTTGTTAATTTTAGCTATTCTGACAGGTGTGAGATAGCATCACACTGTGGTTTTGATTTGTATTTCTCTGATGATGAGTGATGTTGAGCATCTTTTTATGTGTCTGCTACCCATCTGGATGTCTTCTTTGGAGACGTGTCTATTCATGTCTTCTGCCCATATCTTCCCTGGATTGTTTGTGTTTTGGGTATTGAGTTTGACAAGTTCTTTATAGATTTTGGATATTAATCCATATCTTCTCCCATTTTGCCTTTAGTTTTGTTGATTGTTTCCTTTGCTGTGCAGAAGCCTTTTATCTTGAAGTCCCAATAGTTCACATTTGTTTTCATTTCCCTTGCCTCTGGAGGCATGTCTAGTAAGAAGTTGCTGAGGCCATGGTCAAAGAGGTTGCTGCCTGTTTTCTCCTCTAGGATTTTGATGGTTTCCTGTCTCACATTTAAGTTTTTCATCCGTTTTGAGTTTATTTTTGTGTATCGCGTAAGCAAGTGGTCCAGGTTCATCCTTTTGCATGTCGCTGTCCAATTTTCCCAGCACCATTTGCTGAAGAGACTTGTCTTTTTTCCCATTGGATATTCTTTCCTGCTTTGTTGAAGATTAGTTGGCCATGCATTTGTGGGTCCATTTCTGAGTTCTTTCTTCTGTTCCACTGATATATGTGTCTGTTTTTGTGCCAGTACCATACTATCTTGATGATTACAGCTTTGAACCAGAGAAGACCCCAAATGGCCAAAGTAATGTTGAAAAAGAAAATCAAAGCTAGAGGCATGACAATTCCAGACTTCAAGCTGTATTACAAAGGTATCTCAATTTTTCAACAAATATAGCAGTTCTTGTAGGTGTATGTTCAATTTGCATTTCAGTAATGGCTAATATTGTTGAATAGTCTTTCATTATTTATTTGCCATCCATCTGTATATTTTTTTGGTGAAGTGTATGTTCATGGGTTTTTTTTTTTTACTCATTTTAAATTGGTTTGATTATTTTCCTTTTGTTGAGTTTTGCGAATTCTTTATATTTTTGAATGGCCTGACAGTGGTGTTAATGTAGACAATAGATGAGGCAAAAAAGGGAGGGAGCAGTAATTGATTATCTACTATACATGGCTTCTTAAACTTTGAAATATTCTCTGTATATCTGTTAATATTTTGGATTAAGGCATAATGCTTATTTCTTATCTCTGAAAATCCGCTTGAATAGTGAAAAATTGATCTGACTTACTGGTTTCAATAGACTTCAGCTTGTATACTTGATTCTCACACCAATTCAGTCAGGTACTATCACTCACATGTCACACATGAGGAAACTTAAGGGCTCAGAGAAACCGGGACTTGTTCAGGGTCCCTTAGGTAGATGAGCTAGAACTGGAAACCAGCAATATGGTCCCCATTCCCTGTCCTTTTGTCATGGTCCTGGAACAGCTTGAAAATGAAATTTATTCCATGATCCAAATGTAATCCATCAGGTCACAGTTTGGGAGAGCAGAAACCTTGTGAGCAGACCATTCATTACCTATTTACACCAAGAGCATGTATATGGTATATATTTTTGGTGATGGTGTAAGATTCTTGGGTATTTTTTGGTGGGAAAGTCAAGGCTTGACCTCCAGTGCTCAGCTCTAAAGTCACGTGAGATCCTCGGTCATACTGTAAATACGTGCTAGTTTATAGCTGTTTGTTCCTTTATGATTAGAAATTTTCCATAAAGAATTTTTCCATAAGGAAGTGTCAAAGTAAAATTATTTAACTTTTATTAAAATAGATAGAAAATTTTGTATAGATTAGTAAAATTATATGTAAAACTGGTTATAGTTTAAAAATAAAATATAACTGGAACCACAACATAGACTAATAAATTGGAACATTATTTAAGCTTGGATGTGTATTACACAAAATGACTTGAGGAAAATCATATTTTCCAAACCTAGCAGATGTTATTATGCCTCTCAAATCCATTTCCATTTTTTTTAAACTCCTCTGAATACAGCTTTCTCCAACTGGTATTTATGGTCTTTGGAAAGTCATTTAGCTGTTCCCAAGGACAGAGATAGTATTACAAACTTTGTATAGTGGTATACAAATAGCTAAGTGGAAGAACTGGGAGATTATCCTCTATGACCAACCTCTAAGTTGGGTTAAACCTCCCTTCATTTACAGACCAAAGAAAAGTACTTTTCCCTGTCCTTCACTGGAAAATTACGGAATTATGGAGGAGTCTTTGCACATGATTAGACCATGAAATTTGAAGGAGTGTTAAACTTACTTGGGTTTAGGAAAGCTTTTCTAGGAATATTGCCCTGGCAGAGGTGAGGTATTTTCATCAGATTTATTAGCCAAGAGAGAAAAGCTTATTTTAATGTTCCCACTGGCCCCATAAGTTATTTCTCTCTATCTGCTGTGGAGGAAAATAATTAAATTATTGATGTTTGTTGGCCCATACGTGCAGCTGCTTTT
This sequence comes from Panthera tigris, assembly GCF_018350195.1. Classification (NCBI taxonomy): domain Eukaryota; kingdom Metazoa; phylum Chordata; class Mammalia; order Carnivora; family Felidae; genus Panthera; species Panthera tigris. The sequence goes on from NC_056662.1 coordinate 105,597,488, forward strand.
TCACTTATGTTGTTCATACACCCAATGTAAATATTCCAGACTTCAAGCAAATCAGTGACTCAGGACCAAAGATATATTAATTTGACTAGCAATGCCAGTGTTTTAATTCCTTCCAAGGAAAGTGGTGTGGACTGATTTTATTTGCTGCCAACATTAACCCCAGTATGATTAAATTCAGAATATTTAAGTATGTATTTCCAGGGTTTGAAAATTCCCCTCACTAGGATTGCTTTAGAAATGTAAACTAATCTTTCTTTAATAACCATCCCTCTGAACAATACTGAAGGGCAATTACACAGGCTCACCTGTCACATCACTGACCCTGTGTACAGACTACATGGCATGCCTGGGGGAGATGGGGGGGTCAGGGAAAAGAGGTGGAGATCTCTTTACCTGAAGCCATACTCTAAATATGATCTTTAAAAAACGTTCTCGGGGTGCCTGGGTGGCTCAGTCAGTTGAGCGTCCGACTTCGGCTCAGGTCATGATCTCACGGTTCATGGATTCGAGCCCCACATCAGGCACTGTGCTGACAGCTCAGAGCCTGGATCCTGCTTTGGATTCTGTATCTCCCCCTCTCTCTACCCCTCCCATGCTCATGCTCTGTCTCTCTCTGTCAATAATAAATAAACATTAAAAAGAGAACATTTAAAAAATGTTCTCTTTCCACTTCACATTTGTGCTGGGATCTCTTGTTCTGGGGTCAAATCAGTTTTATCTGAGAGTCTGCGTTACACAGACTATGTAAGTTATTATTGACCATTTTGCACCCCTCCCCCCAAAGACTTCTCATGATCTGAACATTGGAGAAAAGTATTTCCAGATTATATTGAAAAATACAAAATACCTTCTTTTATTTATTTATTTATTTTTAGCCATATGACCTTTTAACTATTTTTTTTCCAATATATGAAATTTATTGTCAGATTGGTTTCCATACAACACCCAGTGCTCATCCCAAAAGGTGCCCTCCTCAATACCCATCACCCACCCCCCATCAACCCTCAGTTTGTTCTCAGTTTTTAAGAGTCTCTTATGCTTTGGCTCTCTCCCACTCTAACCTCTTTTTTTTTTTTTTTTCCTTCCCCTCCCCCATGGGTTTCTGTTAAGTTTCTCAGGATCCACATAAGAGTGAACACATATGGTATCTGTCTTTCTCTGTATGGCTTATTTCACTTAGCATCACACTCTCCAGTTCCATCCACGTTGCTACAAAGGGCCATACTTCCTTCTTTCTCATTGCCACGTAGTACTCCATTGTGTATATAAACCACAATTTCTTTATCCATTCATCAGTTGATGGACATTTAGGCTCTTTCCATAATTTGGCTATTGTTGAGAGTGCTGCTATAAACATTGGGGTACAAGTGCCCCTATGCATCAGCACTCCTGTATCCCTTGGATAAATTCCTAGCAGTGCTACTGCTGGGTCATAGGGTAGGTCTATTTTTAATTTTTTGAGGAACCTCCACACTGTTTTCCAGAGTGGCTGCACCAATTTGCATAAAATGCCTTCTTTTAAAAACTGTTTCTGTTGGAGTAGATTTCGAAAATGTCATTCTGGAAACATTGGAGAACACCTAACTGGAATATTAATAAGAACATTCTTTGGTGTTCCTTTAACTGACAGAGGACTTACACATAATCCTTCCACCTGAGATATTAGTGAGAGAAAGAGTACAGAGTGTTGGTTTCTACAGATAACCATTCACTTCACTTTACTACCTTGACAGAGTTTGCAACAGAACTAAGAAGCAGAGAATTCAGTAATTTGAGATCTTTCTCTGAAGAGAGTAAATATAGATTGAACTTTGTATTACGGGAGCTACTGATGCAACGATTTAGGACAAACCCTTTCTCATTCCCTTTTAAATGGCAGCAAAAAGAAAATTTTGAGGGGATATTGCAACATCTTTGAGGGGCTTTGATTTGCAGTGTGAAGTTGGGAGAACACACTAACCTGGGCAAGGGGAAGCTTAATGCTCTGGGGAAGTTATTTTACTTTTTTCTACTTAAGTATATAGTGCAACAGGGCACTTTCAGTGTCCTTCATACAGTGCTTCCTTTTTGAATTTGCTCCAGATCTCTGTCTTATCACCAAAACTTTTAAGCTAATCAACTCCTTAAACAAGTTTTAGCAAAGTAATAAAATAGTCCAAGGGGGAAAACTCCCCAAACAGTGTGCCTGCTTTAATGAAAACATTTTGGCATTTCAATGATAAAAATGTGCTAATCATACCCTTTTATTAGTTAAAAAGTGCTTTAGGGTTTTCATATTCTTCTAGACAAGAGGGAAAATAGCCAAATGTTGTCATTTTTGAGAACAAGTAAAGAAGCATGGATCACTCAATAATTCTAAAACAAATGCCACATTGTTTAATGTATGTGGGGAACTAGATAATGGAAGAATTAATTACTTGGCAAAACACTTAATGCAATGCGGTAAGAGAGGGAAATGGCCTTAGGAAAGGGTCATGCCAATAATATTGTGGGGCAAGGGGTCATGCTGTCTATTTTTGTACAGTGTATCAGAAAATTTACAAGCAAACTGAGTTTTTAATTTCTGTCCCTCTCTCACGTCCTATTATAAGTCTCCTCAAATGTCTCACAATCTTGGTGTCAAATAAATGCAGTCTCAGTTGACTTGGGGGGGGGGTTATTAAATGATTTTTCCATAGAGAGCTCACACAGAGCCTCCAGGCCTGGGGTTTACATTATCAAAATGTTTACTTGCTCCATTTGAGCATGAACGAGTTTAACCAGTTTGAAACAGTTTTGCAGTTGGTTTGGGGTGTCCTTTTTATTCCGATGGATTAAAAGCAATGTGTGTGTATGTGTGTAATTTAGTACGTGAATTCTTTCTACTTCTGGACACTATGTCATTGTTATGGACTAAACATTGTGGTAGATAAATGTATAAATAAATTAAGTATTAACAATGAATTTAGAATTATATAGGGAGCTTTAGGGTGTAAATGAGGATGTTGCAGACAGACACCTTGTAGAGAATGGATCCCATTTTCCAGTTCCAGTTTGGATTGGTTTGGATTGTGTTCCTAATGAAAACAAACGTCTGAGCCTTGTTAAGCTTGTGTTTAGATTCTGACCCTAGGTTTTGCCTACTTTTCTTGGTGACAGCTCTGCTATATTCCCTAACATTAGATTTTAGCCCATCATTAGCAATAGTGTGAGCTGGTTATCTCAGCGCTGGGGCAACGTGCTGAGACTCCTGAGATCAGCAAAATTTATAAACATTTGCACAAACATTTCAGATTTCCGACCTGATGTGCCTACCTCATCCTCTTTTCCCAGTTTCCCACAAATGTAAATCTGTCCTCTGCTGGCAAAACAAATCTTATGAGAGCAAGATTTGGTTGCTTTGCTAGGCTTTGAGAAACTTTACAGAGAATAAAAGTTTAATCATTTTTGTCCAATGAATGGAGAGAAATTCCGGTAATGGAAATGGCAGGTTTCTATAGTTACACATTATGTTTTCTATGTTTAACAAAAGGAGAGCTCTTAAGCAGGAAGGAATATAAATGGTTTTTATTAATATTCATATAATATTACTTCCCACTCACAATAAAACACATTAAAATGCAATCAACTAGTTAGCAAATGAATGCACCTAATGTTAATTCTCCAATCATATTGTTCATATTGGGTTCTCCACTCCAATGTTTCTTTCTTTGCTTGGAGATTTAAAAAAAAAAAAAAAAGCCTGTGTTCAACATTGTGTTGGTGTGCCATTTTCACAGCCTAATACCTTATGGAACATTAGTTCCCGTAAATTATAATTAAATAGTTTTCAAGCTGCCTCTGCAGTGTTATCATCTATAATTAATATGCAACATAACTTTGGATGAGTAGGATAGTAAATAAGTTTTAATACCCAAACTAGTTTAAAATTGGGGCAAAACTTTCTGTATGTCCCTAAAATCTTAGGTCTTCAGTCACTGGAGGGCTTTGTAAACAATACCGTTATCAACAAATTAGACTCTTTTAGTCTAGAAGGACAGTTCTCAGAGGCAGTTTTGACCCCTTTTCCCAGAGTATATGTGACAATTCTAGAGACATTTTTGGTTGTCATAACTTGGTGATGCTATCAGTACCTAGTGACTAGAGGCCAGGGACACCTGCTAAACAACCTTCAGATGGACCATCCATCCTCACCCCCAACAAAGATTATTCAGTCCAAAGGGTCAACAGGACCATAACTGAGAAATCTTCATTTGGGACAGTGTCTCTTCATTTTGTGATACATTGTGCAACTGGGATATGTTAAATGACTTGAATTACTAAGGAGTCCTAGAAGTTAATGCTTTGATTTTGGAGCCAAATAAGATACTGTTGATAGTATATGAATTTTCATTTAGTGTCTTTTTTAGGGAGAAAAATGTAGAACAAAGATGCAAAAAGAAAAAAAAAATCATAGTAAGATTTTTTAGACATTAAGTGATAAAACTTATTTTTTCTTTTTAAAAAAAATTTTTTTTAACGTTTATTTATTTTTGAGACAGAGGGAGACAGAGCATGAACGGGGGAGGGCCAGAGAGAGAGGGAGACACAGAATCCCAAGCAGGCTCCATGCTCTGAGCTGTCAGCACAGAGCCCGACGCGGCCTGGAACTCACAGAGCGCGAGATCATGACCTGAGCCGAAGTTGGATGCTTAACCGACTGAGCCACCCAGGCGCCCCTAAAACTTATTTTCAAGTGTAAATTTTCCCAAGGTTCTTTGGGTCAGCTTGAGTAGATATCTAAGGAGAAGAAAATGTCAGACAACTTTTCAAGGTTCTGTTAAAGAGATATAATGGAGAGAAAATGTGTTACAACACTGTTTCTTGGAATAGGAATAGTCAAGACTGAAAAAGTTATTTGATTAAATCTTATTCATCTTTAGAGTATTACAGATTTCTCCTCCTTCCCCAAATAAAATTAATGGATTTTTTTAAACCCCAGAGCTCTTAAAAAGCAAAGTATTTTAAGATTGTTCTACTTAACCATATCAGTATGTACTTTTAAATTTTTTTAAATTGTGCTTTTAAACAACCCCTGTGAAGTCTGAGAGAAATGCTACTCAGATACAGAATATTAAAACTCAATTAACTCACAAACGAAGCTAATTCAGTAGAATATATGCTGCATGGAGACAGGGACCTGGGCTGTCATGAAATTAGCTCTGGAGCCAACACCTGGAAGAATCCATTGTACAACATTCAGGAAATATTAGTGAAATCCAGACACACAGACCAGTTTTCCTGGACTGTGGGCTCTCCGATAAATGGGCCTGTGTTTAGGCAAGTGAAACATTCATTCAGAAGAGGCTACTTCGAATAAGAAGTAGCATTAAAGAGTCTACAAATTTTGCTAAATATTCAAAAAGCCTAGAATAAGCAAGTCTAGAATAGTGACTTTTCTGAGCCCCCAATTTAAGTGCATGTGGGCCATATTGCTGTTGAGACCACCTTCTCTTGCTTTCTTAACCCAGAAATGTTGTATGGGTTATAGGTCATAGACATTAGCGCAATGACAGTGAACTGCATGGCTTATAGTACCTTTGCCATAACACTCCCCATCCTGTGTACATAGAGTGATGACTGCCGCCAAAACGAAGTCTCACCCAAACCAGAAATTCTCTAGTTTCTTCAAGGGTATTTTATGCATTTTAAAATATATTCCTTTGACTCTTGAAAACATTTATTTATGTCTTTACTTTTGAAGTGCGTTTAACTAATTTTATTTTTCCACTTGCATAAATTGTGATTCAAAGTAAACTAGGAACAGCTAGAACTTACTTAAAGATACTTTACCTAAAATGAGTTGAATGGACAATATTTTTACTCCCAAAGTTAGAGCTTTGGCCTGTGCGTTGATGTCTCCCACTTCATAAATCCAGCCCAGCCTCTCCAGCAGCTCTGATTCTACATCTCTAACTTATTACTGGAAAACTCTGTTTGGGTCTCCATTGGACTCCGGCTACATTTGCTTTAAAGTAAACTCACTGTTTTCTCCTCTCCCAAACCTGATTTTCTGCATTTATTTTTCACCTAAGCAAATTTATTTTCCTAGCTTCTTTCAATGAAAAAGCCCCAAATCATAATTCAGTATTTGCCCACTATTCAGTCTTGTTTCTCAGCAAATTACAATTTTGGTCATTAATTTAAATAGATTAATTTTTTCATAACTCATGCTTATGTTCTATTGTTGATTACTCATGTTGCATGGTTAACAATTTGGCATTTAAAATAAAATTAGGAAAGGGTGCCTGGTTGGCTCAGTCATTTAAATGTCCACCTTTGGCTCAGGTCGTGATCTCATGGTTTGTGGGTTCGAGCCCCGTGTCAGTCTCTGTGCTGACAGCTCAGAGCCTGGAGTCTGCTTCAGATTCTGTCTCCCTCTGTCTCTGCCCCTCCCCTACTCATGCTTTGTCTCTCTGAAAACTAAACATTAAAAATTTTTTTAAATAAAATAAAACTAGGAAAACATTGATTATCAGTAAAAAGATCCCTTGAATCTTCATGATTGGTGCATGAATCTTTATTTGCTGATATGAGGAAGGTTATATGAGAGTTAAAATTCTGTGAAGCTATTTTCAGTTGAAAATCAATGATGACAAAACATGCAATAATAATACTTGACATTGATCCAGGATAGTTTCTCATTAATTTTTGAAGTACAATACACTCTGAGGATTATGGAGAAAAAATTAGTTTAATCCACTTTACAGATTTGGAAAAGCAGATCTGTAAAGACTGTACTTTACTAAATTCATATAATGCATTGAGAGGAAGAACTGGGATTCAGTTCATTTTTATAGATTTCCAATTCAGTATTTCTTTTACGAAATCCTATTGTTTCCTGTCTTTGAAAAATTGTAACTAGTAGGAATTTAGGATTAATTAAAAAAATTAGTTCTTTGAGGGGCGCCTGGGTGGCTTGGTCGGTTAAGCATCCGACTTCGGCTCAGGTCATGATCTCACGGTCCGTTGAGTTCGAGCCCCGCGTCGGGCTCTGTGCTGACAGCTCAGAGCCTGGAGCCTGTTTCAGATTCTGTGTCTACCTCTCTCTCTGCCCCTCCCCTGTTCATGCTCTGTCTCTCTCTGTCTCAAAAATAAATAAACATTAAAAAAAAAAATTAGTTCTTTGAATGTACCTTGCTCCTTCATATCTCAAAGCATGTGACATTTTCATGTTTGGAATGTTTTGTTTTCTCCCAACCTCATTTTCCTTTAGCTAATTGACTGCCTTCATTCTCAGATCCCAATTGCAGCATCTTTTCTCCAGGGAAGGCTTCACTTACATTCTGTATTAATTCAGTTGCTATATATATATGTATTTTTTTTTTTTCAAAACATGTCCAGTGTTCTCTTTTTCTTTTAGGTTGTGTGTGTGATTATTTGCTTAATGACTTTGTTTTCCCTCCCACCCGCACCCCCCAACTCTCCTCTGAGCAGTATAAGGGCAGGGCTTGAGTTGATTTTGTTTATCACTGTATCTGCAGGGGAAAGGATGATTGGTATGTAATAAAATATATTAAATTCCTAAAGGAATATGATAATTGAATAAAGGGGATGTACTAAAGGAAATTGTATTTAAATTGTAGAAGAGAAAAAAATAAAAATAAAGAAGTGAAAAACATAGAGAGTATTTGTTATGGGTGGAATTAGCTCCTAGAAGTCCTGAGACTAAAGAGGAATTTCATAAACCAAAATTTTTTTAACCTAGAGGTGGTTCTAAAACCTGTTTTCTGTTATTTACTTATATTACTCAATAACAATAGATGTTAGAGTATGCTTATCATAAGTTCTATGATTGTGTACTTGCCTAAGGATTGTGATCACTAATTGCTAAATTAATGGGTGTCTCTGGGCTGCAGGGCACTAAATGAGGCATTTTATGGAAACTAGAGAAGACACTGTTCTTATCATTAAGTTGCTCTCTGTAACTGTATTTTATGGTTGAAATATTTTATTAAACATCTGCTTCTCTGGGAGTGGACACCATCTGCTAGAAAAGAGGGGAGCAGAGAGGGTCAAGAATGGATTTTTAAAAAGTGTTGATGAACTATATTTACCACTACTATGTAGTTTCTGTGTTTAATGTTTGATTTCTATCAATGCAATTCTCTTCAAGAAATTTAATTTCATTTCCCAGTTGACCTGAGTGGAATTTTCCAACAAGTGTTTATTGTGTGTTTTATTCTGTGCCAGGCACTGTACTAGGTCATGGTGATAGATAAAAGCCACATCCCTTGCCTTCAGGGATCTTACAGACTACAAGAGACAGAAGAATGCACCATGGCTGTGTCATAGTGTTTGAGACATGGGTGTGTGTGGATATTATTAGGGCACAGAAAAGAGGCCTGGGCCCACAGTGATTCTAGTTAGGCTTCCTGAAGGAAGTGAAGCTTAAGCTTATTCTTGAATAAACAGCAGGAGGTTACCACATGAAGAAGAAGGATATCAGAAGGACCAGTTTAGAAAGAGGGAAAGTATAGGCAAAGGGACAGAAGAATGAAAGATTTATCCACGTCTGTGGAGGGGAGTGCAGAAATGTCATTTTAGAGGTAGCAGGGACCTTACAAAGCATCCTGAATATCTTGGTAGGGTGGTTGAATTTCATTCTGGAGGTGGCGAGAATCCTTTTAGGAATTTTAAGGAGAGGGTGGAGGAAAGATCTGTCGTAACACTTCATGACTGATTAGGTAGTTTGATAAGATTCAGGAAGGAATATAGAATAATTCTTTGCATTCTGATTTGGGCCAGATAGAGAATACAGAAGAAGTAAGTCTGACAGGTAGGTAATTAGTTGGCTTTTCTCATTAAATTAAATCTGTAGCATATTCAAGTGGCATTGTGAAATAAGTAGTTGGATTAAAGGATTTGGATACCAGAAGAGTATTTGGGGCAACAAACAGACAGATATTTACAAGTAGATTATTATATAGGTGGTAGTTGCAAACAGGTGTGGATGAGCTGTTCTTAGAAAGCATACACAGGGAGAAGAGAAATTATCTTGTGTGGTAAATATTTTGGTTTAGTGTTCATTCATCTTACTCCTTAAAGAGTACTCCATGTTTCCTTTGGGTTGTTACTTCTGTCTAACTTTTACTGCAAGTGGTTGGGGCTGATCCCGTGTCCAGCTCTAGGGGTAGCTATGTAACTAGGAGTAAGTCATCTGGCTTAATCCATTCTTTTGGCCTCAGTGTTTGGTTCACTAGTGGGAATGTGACTGAAATAGGCTATTAGCAGCCAGAAACAGGACTTATGTTGGAACTATTGTAGGGAGGAAATCTCTCTTTTCTTCTGGACTTGAATTTGGAGGATGTTAGCTAGGAACTGTTGGAGGCCACCTGAATAGACTGAATGTAAAACCAACAAACACCAAAGAAGCCAGAGCCAAGAGATGGAGAGAAATAGTCATGACAAAAATCTTCCCATCTAGCTCTGCTTAAAAAGTATTTAATACTGCTCCATTAGAAAAACAACAAAAGCAACAACAACAACAAAAAAACAAAAACTGCAGCATTGTTAATGTGAGTTGCAAGATGGTGCATGAGCTTCCCCTGGCTGTCTCTTCAGCCTCATCTTTCCCTCATTCCCTCGGAATGTGCCATGTTCCTTTCCATATAGGACCTTTGTGTATGCTGTTTCTATCTTTAGAGGTTTACCTTTTGCTCATTGTCTAGTAAATATTGACTATTTCTGGGAACTGAGAACCACCGCCTTAGGAAAGAAAGCCTTTCCTGGTCACCACATGCCCAGTTGAGGTTATGTTGCTTTGTTATAGATCAGGAGTTGGTAAACGTTTTTCTGTAAAAGGCCAGATGGTAAGTATTTTAGGCTCTACATGCCATGTGGTCTCTATCATAACTGCTCAACTCTGTTGCTGTGAAAGCAGCCATAGACAATATCTAAATGAAGAGATATGGCTGTGTTTCAATAAAACTTCACTTACACATACAGTCAGTGGGCCATATTTAGCTCACAGGCAATAGTTGCTGGAGTCCTTTTATAGACCTTTATTTCCTTCAGAGCTCTAATCTGAGTTTGTAATCATATATTCATGGTAATTATTTGATTAATGTTTGTGTCTACCACCAGATACTCAGCTCCATGACATCAGGACCATGTGTTTTTGCTCATCACCATATTTCCAGTGTCTAGCATAGTGTCTGGTACACAGCAGAGTTTTATGAATGTTGTAGTTATATGTTTACAACATAAATAGAGAAGAAGCCCATAAAGAAGATTGAGAACAAATGAGCTGAGAAGTAGTTGTAACATAAGGATGAAATGGAATCCTGACATTTTTAAAGAGAAAGTTTAGAGAAGGAGTGTTTAGTTAACAGCACCAAATGCTAGTCGACTGAACAAGAATGGAAAAATTCCAGTTTGGCAACTGAAGAGATATGGATTGGCTTGGAGAGAATGGCTGCATCAGAGTAGAGGGGTTAGCAGTTGGGGGTGGTGAGTAGTAGGTAGGAGCGGTCAGAAATTAGATTACTTTTGAAGAAAAGGTGGGGAATGTGGACAACTATTGTACGAGGTAGCGGGAGTTATAGCTAGAGGGGATAATAGGAAGTAACTTATATTAAAACAAAGTTTCTAGAATAAAACAGAAGACAGTACCTTCTTGACATTGCAGTATACAAAAATGTCTTGAGTAGAACACACACACAAAAAAACCCCACTAATCATGAAGGAAAAATATGAGAAATTGGACTCCATTAAAATGGAGCACTTCTGTTAAATAGGACACTATTTAAAGTACTTAAAGGCAAGCCACAAGGTGGAAGATATTCTATATATGTATAATATAGTATATGAGCTATATATGTATATATTTACATATTTTATCATAAATTATATAAACATATATGAGAATTTATATGTAAAGTATAATTATATGTTATATTTATAGATATTATGTGTACATATTATATATATGTATATTACATTTATAAGAGATTGAAGGAGAGAGAGAGGGAGAGAGCAGGAGGTAGAGATGGGAGGGGGAGAATAACATATCCATAGCATTATAAAGAGAAACTGGAAACACCCCATATAGAAACATGGGCAAAACACTTGAACAGATCCCTCACATATAAATGGTCAATAAACATGGGAAAAGGTGGTCAGTGTCATTACTCTTCAGATAAATGTAAATTAAAACCACATTAGATATCTCTTCACCTATGCCAGAATGATTATCACCACCCCCACAAAATTGAAAATACCAAGTTTTGGATAGTATGTAGAACACCTGAAACTCTCATATATTGCTGCTGGGAGAGTAAATAGATCCATCTACTTTAGAGAACTGTTTGAAAGTATCTGATAATGCTGAATATATTCTGTGATATAGAAATGCCATACTCTGTTGGGTATATATACCCAACAGAAATGTATATATATTTTCATCTAAGAATGTTCATGGTAGTCCTATTTTACAATCCATATTTAATAACAGATGTACACTGGAAACAAATCAAATCTCTATCAACCATGGAATAAATTGTAGTTTATTCATACAATAGGATACTCTATGGTAATGAGAATGAATGGACAAAACCACATGCATGCAACAACATGGGTATATTTTACAAACAGTACTGATCCAAGAAGCCAGATATAAGAAAGTATATATGGAAAATTATATTTAGAGAAAATTTTCAAACAGAAAAAATTAACCAGTGGTTTTAGAAGTCAGAATAGTGGTTACCTTTGGCAGAGGGAATGCCTGGCGGGGGGACTATGGAGACTTCTAGGGTGCAGGTAACATCCTACTTGTTGATTTAGATGGCATTTACCCAGGAAAACTTCTCTCTTATGATTTGTGCACTTTTCTCTATTTATACCTTCTTTAACTAAACATTTTTCTTTTCTTTTTTTTTTTTTATAGAGAGACTGTGAGCATGAATGGGAGAGGGGCAGAAGGAGAGGGAGAGAGAATCCTAAACAGGCTCCAAGCCCAGTGTAGAGCCTGACACAGGGCTTGATCTCATGAATGAGATCATGAGCTGAGCTGAAATCAAGAGGCAGATGCTTAACTGACTGAGCCACCCAGGTGCTGCCCTAAATAAGTTTATTAAACAAATGAAAACTTTTGAGTTGTTTGCCCCCATTTGTATATTGAGTGGAAAGCGGTGGTAGAAGGGAAAAAGAGGAGGAATTTGATGGGATGCTGCCCTGAAGAAGTGAGTGGGAAGAGGTCAGGGCACAGGTGAGAAGGACAACCTACCTCCCCAAGGATGGAAGGGAAGGTGATACACATTTTTACAAAAGGCTGGAGGATGTTTTCAATCAGGAAGGAAAGTCTCTCCTTTTCTTAAAGTCTTTAAAATCCTAAACTTTCCTTATTTATGTCTCTCTACCCCTCCCCCACCATTTTGGGTAGTTCAAATTTGTGTGAGGATTGCAAAAAATTGCCTTGATTTGGAATTCTTAGAAGTGTTGAGGCTGGTTCTGAAAGGGTCTTCTTGGAGCGCCCGGGTGGCTCAGTTGGTTAAGTGTCTAACTTCAGCTCAGGTCATGATCTCACAGCTCGTGGGTTTGAGCCCCACATTGGGCTCTGTACAGACAGCTCAGAGCCTGGAGCTGCTTCGGGTTCTGTGTCTGTCTCTTTCTGTCTCTGCCCCTCCCCTGCTTGCACTCTGTCTCTCTCAAAAATAAACATTTTGAAACTGTCTCCTTAAGGTTTTCTTCTTGGTTAGGCTACTCTTATGTTGATTAGTAACTAAGATTATGTTTTTTCTTTTTTCTCTGTGCATGTGAGAATAAAGATTTGATTGGGACCTCTGCTATAGACACTTACAATAGAATTAAGTACAGAATAAAAATATCCTCTGCATGGAATTAAAAGATAATAAGGACCTAATGCATACTAAAAGCAATTTATTATGTTCTAACAACTTGATTATCTCCTTTGGAGAGAGTGAGCATTCCTGCCTACTTCATTCCCATCACTGCCCAGACTTGCCTGGAATGAGTTTCCACCTCACGGTCTCAACTGACTTATCCTCAAAATTGCTTCAGTTTTCCATTTAACTGAAGTTATAGGGGCTTTATCTTTCAGGACTGGTCCAAATTAGGCTTTCTTTCAATGACTGTACTATATGGTATACAGAAAATTAAAGGACAAATTTGCAGAGGAAATGAAGGTAACTCCTTGGGAATTGGAGCTCTATAAGCATTGAGATTTCTGAAAATTTTTTGATCGGCATAGTAGTTCTGCATTGGACCATCTTGGCATTGTAATCTCTTCTTTAAGGGATTTGTAGATAATCTTACTTTCTGATCGGTTCTCTCTTGACTAGTGGAGAGTAGGTTGTGCATGTGGTTTCACAGAGCCTTAGAGATAAAGTCACTGAGATTAAATTGTGGGAAGAAAAAGTAGTATCTTAACATATCCTGTTTGCCCTGGCTCCTAGATTTGTTCAGTAATGACACAAGTCATCTTTATATTACTTTTTTCTCTCATCAAGGGAACCTAAATTTTTCTTTTCTCCTTTGTAAAAAAACATGTTGTAACCAGACCTACCTAGCCACATGTACACGAAACAAATTCTGTCCAACTTTTGAGATCCAATTTAAGTTTCATATGTACGTGAATGTTTTCAACATTTCTGCAATCCTTAACTACCTTCTTTGTGAACATATAAAATGCACATAGTCCCTACCATGCAATTCATTGTTTAGCAATGTAACTGGTTTATTGCAGGTACCTGTCTGATATTTCCAACTAGATGAAATTTCTCTGAAGATAAGAATTGTACACACTGCTTCTAATTTGTGAACAGGTGTTCAGTAAATGATTTCTATTTTTTATGACATCTTAAAAATAAGTACAAGAACCTATTATTAAGAAACAAACATCCCAAGTCAATTTCATAAAGTTTCAGAATTAGATATTTTTACAATAAGTCATTCCTTATTTGGAGTCCATAAGAAAAAAGGGAGGGTAAACCAGAGATGAAATGCAAACTTCAATTTCAGTCAGGATGATGAAATAGAGAGTAGAGAGAATTAGGAGGAGCTTGGCCGTTTAGGTATGGAAATAATTTTTTCCTCTGTTATTTGGAACATAGCCACACACATCTGCTTATGTGCCAGAATTTGGGTTTGCACCTTTGGTGTGATGGAACTAATTTTACTAAAAATAACTTGACCCAATGATTTTATAGCTTTAAAACCAAGTATTACTTTTATGGAGTTTTAGCCATTTCCTTTTTTCCTTCTCTTTTCTGTTTTCAAAATGTTAGGACTGAGGAAACAATGGCAACTAACCATCAGCGGAAGCTGTTTGTTATAATGACAAGTCATGGTTGCCATGAAGAAAATAATAAGGCGTGGCACACAAAACGTCAACAGCAAAGTAGATTCTTTTCAGCTTTTCTAGGCACCCGGTTTCATTTTTTTTAAATTTGTGCTTTAGTGTGTATACAACTTGATTTTTACTTTTATTTTTTGTTTTGATTTTCTTAATGAGATCCTATGGATGGTTCAGGGTGCACTTAGTAAAATACACATATTTGATAATTACCGGTGGGATCAATCAGTTCCATGACCACAGAATGCAACTATTATCCCAGCCTGCCCTCACAGAGATGTCAGACCAGGACTGCAAGAAGTGTCAGAAGGACAGATGGCAGCTGAAGGTCTCCAGGTGGAAGAGAGGAATTGATTCTGGGGTCGTGGAATGTCAGAGAGCCTGTGATGGCAGAGCTTGTCAGCAGCAGGCAGAAGTGACTGTATTATGACTCACCAGGAATACTGAGATATTGTGTCTGGATCCCCAAGCCTCATTCCCCTATAGTTTCTCTCCATCATGTTCTCATTCAATCTTATTCCACACCCCAGTTGGCCAAGAATTTTCTATTTTTAATCACTTCTTATCTTCTTTTCAAAATTCCCTTTTGTCTCTGAGTTTCAATCCCAGCTAGTCCCTTCTCGGCTTTAGCTTTGCCCAGGTTATTAAATATATTTGCGGTATAGTTGTCACTTTCTTCCCTAATTCCTACAGAACTGGATCTCATTTTCTTGTCATTTCTCAAGGGCCCTGAGAGTCACTATAGAAATTTAAAAATACGATTCATCTTATTTTTACAGAGGGTTTTCTACTTCTTGACCGAACTGTACCTTTGACACTACTTCCTTCAAAATCCAAAGTGCCCTGAAACCACAAAGTAACTCAGTAGACTGAGTGCTGTAGGTTCAGCAGTAGCATTAGTAAGTACTTCCTGCTGTGTGTGTAGAGAGCGGAGAGGGGCTTACAATAAGCCCTGGAGAGAGGTGTAATATGGGTTACATGAGTATAAAGTGGAATTGCATCTGGGAACGTGGCAAGGTTGGAGGACTGAAGGGGTGAAAGGACTTCAGATGCCTAATTCTTTGGCTGTGACAGAGGGAAGATTAAAATGAAGGGGGGGGGGTTAATGACATTGAGGGGTGGATTGATTTCCTCTCTAGTTTGCCTGTAGATCTAAGAGATTATGGTGACAGAATCAAGCAGTCAATCGATCAATCAATCAATCAATCAATCAGCAAGCCTGATTAACAGTGCACAAAGACAGCATAGCTTTAGAAGGAGGCTGCTGTAAGTTTCGGTTTAACTGCCCAGGCAGTTATTAAGAGGTTGAGGACAGTTCAATGTCCAGGGGACCAATTGCATCATATTCATTTCTAATAAATAAAACGGTATATTCTCTTTTTGTTTAATTTCACATTTACTGAGCACTTAGAATGGGCTAGGCCTGTGTCATATGCTGAGGATAGTGTAGTGAGAGAAAGGAAGAAAGGGAGAAATGATAATATAAAGAAATAAACAGTGAGGGACCAAGGAAGGAAGAGAGGTAAGATAGAAAGAAGGAGGAAGAGAGAAACAGAGTAGTTCCTGTCCTCAGGGGATATAGTCTCTCATGAAATTTGTTGTTACTATCTTGAACTGTATTAATAAAGTATTCATAAGATAGAATGAAGTCACAATAAAAGTGAATATTATTGATTGTTCTAACTGGATGGTCCAGAAGGTCTCACTTTTTTCCAAATTGTGTATGCTGGCCCTGAAATAGCTGAGTGATTGCTTCAGCTAGCTTCTTCATCTTCTGTGTAAAGAACCAAGCATGATACCATTATTTATAAATGGCCCTCATGGTGACAGCTCTAGTGTTTATTTTTTTCAACATTATCAGGCATCTGATGCATAGTTTCTCTGCACTACAAATTTTGGTCAGATGGTCAAGTGGATATGAAAAAAACAGTTCAGTGGCATCTATCATTTTCATGTGTTCATGATTTGAGGTAAGCCTGGGACAGAGACAAAGCCCATAGTTAAAAAAGATTGCTTGATGATAGTGAAGTTATGCGATGCCAAGTAGGAACATCTCTGTTTTTCAGAAATTGATAATTAAAACCCACAACTGAGAACAAAAGACTACTCTACGTTTTAATGTAGAGGACCCAACATCCATTGGGCTGACCATGGCCCTACAGGGATGGCTAAGAGGTGCCTTTTCATCAGAGGTAGGTTGTCTCCACCTGGCTCCCCCCAACTCAGTTCATGTAGGCGGAAGACTGGAAGTGAACTGCTTATGCCCTCTGCGGGGAGTGTGTTCTTCCTGAAGGGAAGCTACCCCTTTCTTCTCTGTCTTGTGGGAGATGAGAGGGTTACTCAACTGGTAGATTTCTCCTATGGCAAGGGAAAGGGCTAAGAGAATCACAGAGTTTGGGCACATCTGCTAGAGCAGAAGTGACATCTAGTATCCTGTGAGATCTCTGCCAAGCAATTAAGCTTGCTGATCTGCTCTGATGATGCTGAATCAGGCAAAGAGCTCCGAGGAGAGTTGGCATGGTGGTACAGCTCCTTAAGTTCCAAGTCCTTGGAATTAGGGGGAATGTACTTAATCTGTGCCACTAGGCTTCAGAGTTGAGTACTATGGTGGATGTGTGAGATTGGATTGCAAATTTGCTGGGGATTGCTAAAGCATGGAGCAAATGCTTATATGCAGAATAATGCTACTTGATGCAAGTACTTGGGGGTGCTTAAAAGAAGAAAAGAGGGCCAAGTTTGCCACAGGCAACACAACCTTCTTCCTCCTTCCTATAATAGTATCAAAGATAACCCAAATGAAAGTGTTAGGGACCAGAGACTAGAGATAGTGCTGGTGTAAGAATGTTCTTACCTGTTATATATTTAAAGAATTTTCTCTAATTGTGAGGTTAAATATTTTAAATGAGCAGAATGGAGTCTTAAAAATGAAAATGGGACTGCTTTAGTACATGCTAAAATTCTTAAAAAAAAAAAAGAGAGTAATATGTACTAATGCAATTCACTTTCCCAAGAAATGGGAACTTAATACAGCATGTTGGTTACAGCTTTGATGAAAATAAAATTTTTATATTTATACCTCATGACTCGATATTGCTCAGTTTCAAGAATTACAGTTCTGCTCAGTGAGCCCTGCAGGAGGTGGATAGCCCCAACAGCTGGTGATACTTGGAATCTTTCATCCTTAACCATGAGCTTTAATGATGAACTCTGGGAAAATAGGATATATTTCACTAAGAATTACACACCATCCACACCATCCTGTTACACTAAAAATACACTAGATAAAACCACAAAGGACAAACATTCTACTTAACATGACACATTGAGTTTTCTCTTTGTTACTAGGAATAAGAAAAGATGTCGCTAATCAAAACTTCTTTTCAAGCAGTTTATTGAAGGCATTAGGCAGCAAGAAGAAAAGATACAAAAGATACAAGTATTGAAAAGGAAGATATAAAATTGTCATTCGCAGATGACAATCCCCCCCCATCGATACATAAATTGCTACAGTAAGAGATTAGCAAGTTTCCTGAATACCAATTAATGTTAAAAAATGGACTGACTTTGTATATATTAGGAGTATAAAAATTAGAGAATGATACCATTTAAATGGTTAAGAATATCAGATAAGAATTCTAGATTCTTATAGAATTATGGTGACTACCTAAATCTGAATTTCTCCATGTATCCTCTAAAAATATTAAGATTAATAACGAGAGAAAAAATGTATCTATAATTCACACCTACGGATCTCCTAACTAGGAGATAGAGAGTACTTCAAACTTACTTGAACTTGTAAGTGGGAAAACAGATATCTAAAATCATTAGAGTCATCTCTGGACCCCATTCCAGGTGAGAGTCAGGTAGACACTCTACAGAAATAGGAGAGGGAAACAGGTACTAGCAGGAGTGAAACACAGACTACATCACCCCCCTAAAGAAAGATTCCCACGCTGAGAATGGAAGTACTTAGAATCCGTGGGAACTGAGATGTAGGGGAGTATTGACTACTGAGGAATCAAAAGAAAGAGGCTTGAAAATTTATGCAACCAGAGGCCACCAACTTGAGAAGGCACCAATTCTGGGGGACCAGGAAGCAATTTAGAAAGGAGGGAAGTTTTCTTTGAAGGCTGATTGGTGAAGGGAAATAAAGGAGCAAGAAGATCTAAAA
The DNA here is from genome assembly GCF_018350195.1 of Panthera tigris. Classification (NCBI taxonomy): domain Eukaryota; kingdom Metazoa; phylum Chordata; class Mammalia; order Carnivora; family Felidae; genus Panthera; species Panthera tigris. The sequence goes on from NC_056662.1 coordinate 105,615,991, forward strand.
TTTAAGTGCATTAAATAAAAGAGTATTAATGAGTCTCAAGAAATATCAACCATCCCCAGAAGGTACATCTATTGAAGAAACTCAACTTTTCTATACCAATAGGACAGCATGACCTTGAACTAAGACACCATTGATCTACCCAACACCTTAACCTCAAACTCTTCCCATGGAGAAACATTTGTTATTTATGGTTAAGAAAAACCCAAAACATTTAAAATTGAACAGCAAGTGTCAGGTAACATCCACACAAAGCTACTTTAAGAGGGAAATTAGAAGTAAAAAGCATTTTTCACATGGTAAAAGCATTTGTTACCTCCCTCACCATGAGGAAAACAACTGTGCAGCAGAGGACAACTGAAATGTGTCTTCAGATTCATTAAATATCACTAAACAAGTATTTTCACACATGAAAGAGAACTTTGAATCAAAAATTCAAAACAAACTTAGAATGGAAATGAACAGCAACAAAAACAGAAAAGAAAAAAAAGGAACATGTGAGACAAATGTTAATCAAATAAACTTGGGGAAGAAAGAAAAAAATTGTAAAATTATTTCAGAAGTGAAGATGAAGACGAAATTACAACTTACTCAAGAGAGAATATATGGATGGACTGGAAACATGGAGGAAAGACATGGAAATAGGCAAGAGCAGGAAGACCAAATAAAAATGGTAAATGGATGGGAAAGGATTAGATGTAGAAGGCAAAGAGAATCCAATAGTTGTGATTGTAGTCTCTAAGGGAATAAAAGGAAAATAATAGAAGAAAACTAATATTTGAAACTATAAATCAATAAAAAATTATGGAAATTTAAAAATATACTTACATGTGCATATTGGAAGGGACTACTGGGTACCTGGAAAATTGATCATACATTGTCACCTCTGAGACTTATCCTAGTAAAACTATTAGACTTAAGGAAATTTCTTGAAAAATAGGCCAAAAGCTCAAGTCATTTACAAAACAGAGAAAATCAGGCTGGCCTTAGAATTTTTGATAGCTATACAGTAGAAAGCAACAGTGGAACAGCATTGTCACAAAACTCAAGGAAAGGAAATATAATCTAAGGATTTGATATTTATTGAAGTTCTTCAACAATTAATGCTATAGAAAAATAATTCTAAGCATGGAACTTAAAAACCTTTCTGTGGAACCTACTGAAGATATGCTTCATTAAACCAAGAGATGACTGGGGAATAACCCAGTAAAAGGAATGAGGTCGAGTATTTAATATACTTACTTGTAGATCTAAGACCAAAACAAAGATGGTGGGGGGTTGGGAGGCACTGTGTGAACGTTACATGTTCTCAGAAAATTGAAATAATACAACTCAAACAAAAAGAAGTATAAGTGAGAAAGAGGATCACCACGTAAGTAAAAGAGGAATTAAAGCAATAGTAGAATGTTAAGTAAGGGAAAGGAGGCCTAGGAACATGATAAAAGGTCTAGGCATAAAGGTCACCATTAGAATTATAACATTTTCTAAATGCAAAAATAAATGCATAAGAGGGCACGGGAAATGCATAAGACAGCATTAAATATAATATAAAAATAAAAAATATAATATAAAACACATTATGAGGTAGAGACTAAACATTTCACTTATATCATTAAATAACTGGGCTAAATTCAATTAAAAGGAGTTAAAAGGAAGGGATTTTTATATTAGTTCAGAAAGAATATCTAAATTTGTACATGACAGATATGCTGTCTACAGCATGAAATATTGGGCAGCTTTAAGAATAATGTGGAAAATTCCTGTGCATTGATCTGGAGTGAATTCCAGGGTAACTTAAGTTAAAAAAAAAGTGCAAACATTTAAGAGTGTGTATGGTATGCTACTTTATAATTTTCGGGTATTTTCCTCTCACCCCCAAATTAGTCCATTAAATTATTTACTAATGAATCACTAATTGCTTAAAGATGATGACCAGAGAATTTAAATGTAAATATTTAAGGGCACTGAAACTTGAATATCAATTAAAAATGTCATCTTTAAAAAGGCTATAAATTAATGAGAATGTAGTATTCAATCTACAAAAATGTACTTAGACACAGCTGTTTTGAAGAACACGTGCACTACATGGGAGATACCTGTATCTGACTTGGGCAGACATTGTTTCTTAGGCAAATTTGTTAATAAGCAAAGGGTTATTACATCTACTGGTCAAGCCGTTTTTTTTAAAAAAACACTGTCCTTCTTTGGGACATCTAGGGGGCTCAGTCGGTTAAGTGTCAAACGCTTGATTTGGACTCAGCTCATGATCTCGTGATGCATGGGATCGACCCCCGCGTTGGACTCTTGTGCTGACAGAGTGGAGCCTGCTTCAGATTCCCTCTCTCCCTTTCTCTTTGCCCTTCCCCTCCCTATGCACCTGCTCACCCATTCTCTCTCTGTCTCTCAAAACAAATATTAAAAACAAAACAACACTGTCGTTCTTTGGGGTGTGTGAATGGCTCAGTTGGTAGAGTATGCGGCTCTTGATCCCAGAGTCATGGATTCAAGTCCCACATTGGGCATGGAACCTACTTTAAAAAAAAAAAAGTGAATAAAAAATGCTATCCTTCTTGAATAGCAGATGAACATATCTGTGGCAGATACAATAGGCTGCATTATTCAATCTCTACTCCAATTCTTTCTAGTATTCTTTTCTGTAGTACATGTATTGTTGAGCTAAAAACATCATTTCTCAGATGTCATTGTGGCTCAGATTCTGTGTATGATTTAGGTTCTACTAGGCAGATGCACACACGGAATTGTGAATTTGGAACAATTAACTGGAGAGAGGCAGCGGTGTGCAGGGATCCTTTGCTGATAGGCTCCAACGTGAGTGGCATGGCATCAGAGTCAGCGGTTCTGTCACTAGCTTCTGGACATCAGGATTGTGACCGAGGTTGTGTGATGCTGGAACCAGCAGTTGGCACAATTACTTCAAACCTCTGCCGCATCCTGGCAATAGCAGAGATCGCTTTTTCCCTTTTGGGCCAATTCTGGGGTTTTCTGGGAGTCAACCTTGGAGCATAAGATCACTTAATGCTTTATAAAATCACTTTATTCTTAGATATTTCCTTTTTTCCTGAAACTGAATTTTAAATGATAAAATATTCTAGGGAAACTACCTTAAAAATATGATGTATATTCTTTTGAAGTTCCCAAGGCATAGAATTCAGTGTAGAACACCCTGAACTATTAAACTCACCACCAGCTAGCAGCCTTCCCTGTGCTGAGTAACCTGGCTATTCTCCATTTCCCTTTGGCATAGTCATTAAAGAAACAATCCCAAATCCATCATTTCCTTCCTATTTTGCTCTTAACCTCTTATCTTTTGTTCACTGCTTTTTAATGAGTGCAGCAACTACTGCCTATCAGTCAAAGCAAGCCACCTCTATTGATTCTATAACATGCATTACAAAGAGATGATTTAGGCTCTTTTAGGGAATGTTAGCGACTCAAACATCTTGGCATATATGGCTTGGGTTAAAGACAAATAGGGCCATCTCTACACATAAGGTTCTTTGTCATGGGGCTTTGGAGTCTGGCCTAGGAGCTAAAAGCTTTTCTTTTAAATGGATATCATTCCTAGCTCCTTGCTGCTGTTTACTGTTTCCTGGGGAAGGCGAGTTCTTAGAAAGGCCTTCCAGAAGAAGAGAATTGTATTCCATTACAAGAGTCAACAGTTTATCTCGGCTAAGACCCAACAGAGACCTGGAGTTTGATTACGGAAAAACTTTGCCTAGGCCAAATCTGGAAAATGAAAGGATAATTTAGGTTGGTTCCAACGCAAAGGAAATAATAGGGTAACGGTAGAGAAAGTGATGGGTTGCCTGTCACCTGCTTGTCCCAGTGAGACCAACTGGAAGGTTATTTAGGAATGGAAAGGTAAAAATCTTTAAAAGGAGCCACGTCTGTCGGCATAGTAGGGGCTTGTTGATTTTTGTCTCAAGTGCTTAACTGCAAAGAAAATTCTTCCCAATAGCTTCATGCAGCTGATATTTTTACTGTTAGAGGTGATATTGGATAATAATTAAGAACATGAACTCTCTGGAGACATTGGCACAATTCCTCCAAATCCCAGTTTTACCCATCAACATATCTGTGACCTAGGACACAAGATTCATAACTTCACTGTGTCAGTTTCCACAACTATAAATGGGGATAACAGCACTTCTCTTGTAAGGTTGTCATAAGGTATACAGGGGTAGTTAGATGTAAAGCAATCAGAATGGTGTGTCACATACACCACATAAATGCTAGTATTCAGGTCTTCATTTCCTCCTCAGAGGTCCTTTATGATAATCATATGTAAGAAATGATCCCCTGCTGTCTTTGTCTCTCGCAGAACCTTAGGTTACTGTCTTCCCAACGCTATTTTTTAAAGATGGATTAAATTATTATTTCCCCCCATACATATATACAAATAAATTTTCAAACTAAAGGTATGATCCATTGTAGGTGATGAAATAAAGGTGCTAATAAAGATTTTCTCAGTGAATGGGGGAAAAATGTGGGAGAGAACTTGGAATTGATGAATTCATTTGTTTAATCAGCGTTTGTTGGGGGATTAGTATGAGTCAGTCACCATCATGGCATCGTGGGTATCAAGATTGGAAAAAAAAAAGAACAAAAGCAGTTTTCTCTCCCTTACTCACTGTACATTTTCAGAGAGAAGGTGAATATCATCTCCATGCAAGGAACGTGTACCCCATAGTCCCTAGTATAACGTATGGGACATTTGAGCTTAATAGTTTATTCATACATGTAGATAGTTAAACTCAAAATGGAAAGATTAACTTAATTATTCAATAATCACTCAACAATCTGCCTTGCTAAGATTTGTGGACCTCAGAGAGAATTAAGATTCCATTTTGCATGATAATTTAATAATGGATTAGCTTATCATTTTTCTTTTGTTTTCATGGCTATTCTTCCAAGATCAAAATTGCAGTGAACTAACAGACTGATAAAGACAGACATTTCAGGAATATTTATATTGAGCCTTTTGGAATGTTTGAAAGGAAATATAGTCCCTTTAAGCCTAACTTGGGGTTTCTTTTTTTTTTTTTTCAATATATGAAATTTATTGTCAAATTGGTTTCCATACAACACCCAGTGCTCATCCCAAAAGGTGCCCTCCTCAATACCCATCACCCACCCTCCCCTCCCTCCCATCCCCCATCAACCCTCAGTTTGTTCTCAGTTTTTAAGAGTCTATTATGCTTTGGCTCTCTCCCACTCTAACCTCTTTTTTTTTCCTTCCCCTCCCCCATGGGTTTCTGTTAAGTTTCTCAGGATCCATGTACGAGTGAAAACATACGGTATCTGTCTTTCTCTGTATGGCTTATTTCACTTAGCATCACACTCTCCAGTTCCATCCTCGTTGCTACAAAGGGCCATATTTCCTTCTTTCTCATTGCCACGTAGTACTCCATTGTGTATATAAACCACAATTTCTTTATCCATTCATCAGTTGATGGACATTTAGGCTCTTTCCATTATTTGGCTATTGTTGAGAGTGCTGCTATAAACATTGGGGTACAAGTGCCCCTATGCATCAGCACTCCTGTATCCTTTGGGTAAATTCCTAGCAGTGCTACTTCTGGGTCATAGGGTAGGTCTATTTTTAATTTTTTGAGGAACCTCCACACTGTTTTCCAGAGTGGCTGCACCAGTTTGCATTCCCACCAACAGTGCAAAAGGGTTCCCGTTTCTCCACATCCTCTCCAGCATCTATAGTCTCCTGATTTGTTCATTTTGGCCACTCTGACTGGCATGAGGTGATATCTGAGCGTGGTTTTGATTTGTATTTCCCTGATGAGGAGCGACATTGAGCATCTTTTCATGTGCCTGTTGGCCATCTGGATGTCTTCTTTTTATTTATTTATTTATTTTTTTAATTTTTTTTTTCAACTTTTTTTTTTTTTTTTTTTTTGGGACAGAGAGAGACAGAGCATGAACGGGGGAGGGGCAGAGAGAGAGGGAGACACAGAATCGGAAACAGGCTCCAGGCTCCGAGCCATCAGCCCAGAGCCTGACGCGGGGCTCGAACTCACGGACCGCGAGATCGTGACCTGGCTGAAGTTGGACGCTTAACCGACTGCGCCACCCAGGCGCCCCTGGATGTCTTCTTTAGAGAAGTGTCTATTCATGTTTTCTGCCCATTTCTTCACTGGATTATTTGTTTTTCGGGTGTGGAGTTTGGTGAGCTCTTTACAGATTTTGGATACTAGCCCTTTGTGCGATATGTCATTTGCAAATATCTTTTCCCATTCCGTTGGTTGCCTTCTAGTTTTGTTGACTGTTTCCTTTGCTGTGCAGAAGCTTTTTATTTTCATGAGGTCCCAATAGTTCATTTTTGCTTTTAATTCCCTTGCCTTTGGGGATGTGTCAAGTAAGAAATTGCTATGGCTGAGGTCAGAGAGGTCTTTTCCTGTTTTCTCCTCTAGGGTTTTGATGGTTTCCTGTCTCACATTCAGGTCCTTTATCCATTTTGAGTTTATTTTTGTGAATGGTGTGAGAAAGTGGTCTAGTTTCAACCTTCTGTATGTTGCTGTCCAGTTCTGTCCAGCACCATTTGTTAAAGAGACTGTCTTTTTTCCATTGGATATTCTTTCCTGCTTTGTCAAAGATGAGTTGGCCATCCGTTTGTGGGTCTAGTTCTGGGGTTTCTATTCTATTCCATTGGTCTATGTGTCTGTTTTTGTGCCAATACCATGCTGTCTTGATGATGACAGCTTTATAGTAGAGGCTAAAGTCTGGGATTGTGATGCCTCCTGCTTTGGTCTTCTTCAAAATTACTTTGGCTATTTGGGGCCTTTTGTGGTACCATATGAATTTTAGGATTGCTTGTTCTAGCTTCGAGAAGAATGCTGGTGCAATTTTGATTGGGATTGCATTGAATGTGTAGATAGTTTTGGGTAGTATTGACATTTTGACAATATTTATTCTTCCAACCCATGAGCACGGAATGTTTTTCCATTTCTTTATATCTTCTTCAATTTCCTTCATAAGCTTTCTATAGTTTTCAGCATACAGATCTTTTACATCTTTGGTTAGATTTATTCCTAGGTATTTTATGCTTCTTGGTGCAATTGTGAATGGGATCAGTTTCTTTGTCTTTCCGTTGCTTCATTATTAGTGTATAAGAATGCAACTGATTTCTGTACATTGATTTTGTATCCTGCAACTTTGCTGAATCCGTGTATCAGTTTTAGCAGACTTTTGGTGGAGTCTGTCAGATTTTCCATGTATAATACCATGTCACCTGCAAAAAGTGAAAGCTTAACTTTATCTTTGCCAATTTTGATGCCTTTGATTTCCTTTTGTTGTCTGATTGCTGATGCTAGAACTTCCAACACTATGTTAAACAACAGCGGTGAGAGTGGACATCCCTGTCATGTTCCTGATCTCAGGGAAAAAGCTCTCAGTTTTTCCTCATTGAGGATGATGTTAGCTGTGGGCTTTTCATAAATGGCTTTTATGATCTTTAAGTATGTTCCTTCTATCCCCACTTTCTCGAGGGTTTTTATTAAGAAAAGTTGCTGAATTTTGTCAAGTGCCTTTTCTGCATCGATTGACAGGATCGTATGGTTCTTGTCTTTTCTTTTATTAATGTGATGTATCACGTTGATTGATTTGCGAATGTTGAACCAGCCCTGCATCCCAGGAATGAATCCCACTTGATCATGGTGAATAATTCTTTTTATATGCTGTTGAATTCGATTTGCTAGTATCTTATTGAGAATTTTTGCATCCATATTCATCAGGGATATTGGCCTGTAGTTCTCTTTTTTTACTGGGTCTCTGTCTGGTTTAGGAATCAAAGTAATACTGGCTTCATAGAATGAGTCTGGAAGTTTTCCTTCCCTTTCTATTTTTTGGAATAGCTTGAGAAGGATAGGTATTATCTCTTCTTTAAACGTCTGGTAGAACTCCCCTGGGAAGCCATCTGGTCCTGGACTCTTATTTGTTGGGAGATTTTTGATAACCGATTCAATTTCTTCGCTGGTGATGGGTCTGTTCAAGCTTTCTATTTCCTCCTGATTGAGTTTTGGAAGTGTGTGGGTGTTTAGGAATTTGTCCATTTCTTCCAGGTTGTCCAGTTTGTTGGCATATAGTTTTTCATAATATTCCCTGATAATTGCTTGTATCTCTGAGGGATTGGTTGTAATCATTCCATTTTCATTCATGATTTTATCTATTTGGGTCATCTCCCTTTTCTTTTTGAGAAGCCTGGCTTGAGGTTTATCAATTTTGTTTATTTTTTCAAAGAACCAACTCTTGGTTTCATTGATCTGCTCTACAGTTTTTTTTAGATTCTATATTGTTTATTTCTGCTCTGATCTTTATTATTTCTCTTCTTCTGCTGGGTTTAGGCTGCCTTTGCTGTTCTGCTTCTATTTCCTTTAGGTGTGCTGTTAGATTTTCTATTTGGGATTTTTCTTGTTTCTTGAGATAGGCCTGGGTTGCAATGTATTTTCCTCTCAGGACTGCCTTCGCTGCATCCCCAAGTGTTTGGATTGTTGTATTTTCATTTTCGTTTGTTTCCATATATTTTTTAATTTCTTCTCTAATTGCCTGGTTGACCCACTCATTCTTTAGTAGGGTGTTCTTTAACCTCCATGCTTTTGGAGGTTTTCCAGACTTTTTTTGTGGTTGATTTCAAACTTCATAGCATTGTGGTCCGAAAGTATGCATGGTATAATTTCAATTCTTGTAAACTTATGAAGGGCTGTTTTGTGACCCAGTAAGTGATCTATCTTGGAGAATGTTCCATGTGCACTCGAGAAGAAAGTATATTCTGTTGCTTTGGGATGCAGAGTTCTAAATATATCTGTCAAGTCCATCTGGTCCAATGTATCATTCAGGGCCCTTGTTTCTTTATTGACCGTGTGTCTAGATGATCTATCCATTTCTGTAAGTGGAGTGTTAAAGTCCTCTGCAATTACCACATTCTTATCAATAAGGTTGCTTAAGTTTGTGAGTAATTGTTTTATATATTTGGGGGCTCCTGTATTTGGCGCATAGACATTTATAATTGTTAGCTCCTCCTGATGGATAGACCCTGTAATTATTATATAATGCCCTTCTTCATCTCTTGTTACAGCCTTTAATTTAAAGTTTAGTTTGTCTGATATAAGTATGGCTACTCCAGCTGTCTTTTGACTTGAAGTAGCATGTTAAATAATTCTCCATCCCCTCACTTTCAATCTGAAGGTGTCCTCAGGTCTAAAATGAGTCTCTTGTAGACAGCAAATAGATGGGTCTTGTTTTCTTATCCATTCTGATACCCTATGTCTTTTGGTTGGCACATTTAGTCCATTTACATTCAGTGTTATTATAGAAAGATATGAGTTTAGAGTCATTGTGATGTCTGTAGGTTTCATGCTTGTAGCGATGTCTCTGGTACTTTGTCTCACAGGATTCCCCCTTAGGATCTCTTGTAGGGCTGGTTTAGTGGTGATGAATTCCTTCAGTTTTTGTTTGTTTGGGAAGACCTTTATCTCTCCTTCTATTCTAAATGACAGATTTGCTGGATGAAGGATTCTCGGCTGCATATTTTTTCTGTTCATCACATTGAAGATTTCCTGCCATTCTTTTCTGGCCTGCCAAGTTTCAGTAGAGAGATCCGTCACGAGTCTTATCAGTCTCCCTTTATATGTTAGAGCATGTTTATCCCTAGCTGCTTTCAGAATTTTCTCTTTATCCTTGTATTTTGCCAGTTTCACTATGATATGTCATGCAGAAGATCGATTCAAGTTACGTCTGAAGGGAGTTCTCTGTGCCTCTTGGATTTCAATGCCTTTTTCCTTCCCCAGATCAGGGAAGTTCTCAGCTATTATTTCTTCCAGTACCCCTTCAGCACCTTTCCCTCTCTCTTCCTCCTCTGGAATACCAATTATGTGTAGATTATTTCTCTTTAGTGCATCACTTAGTTCTCTAATTTTCCCCTCATACCCTGGATTTTTTTTATCTCTCTCTTTCTCAGCTTCCTCTTTTTCCATAATTTTATCTTCTAGTTCACCTATTCTCTCCTCTGCCTCTTCAATCCAAGCTGTGGTCATCTCCATTTTATTTTGCAGCTCACTTATAGCATTTTTTTTTAGCTCCTCCGGGCTGTTCCTTAGTCCTTTGATCTCTGTAGCACTAGATTCTCTGCTGTCCTTTATACTGTTTTCAAGCCCAGCGATTAATTTTATGACTATTACCCTAAATTCACTTTCTGTTTTATTGTTTAAATCCTTTTTGATCAGTTCGTTAGCTGTTGTTATTTCCTGGAGATTCTTTTGAGGGGAATTCTTCCGTTTCGTCATTTTGGATAGTCCCTGGAGTGGTACGGAACTGCAAGGCACTTCCCCTGTGCTGTCTTGAATAACTTGTGTTGGTGGGCGGGGCCGCAGTCAGACCTGATGTCTGCCCCCAGCCCACCACTGGGGCCACAGTCAGACTGGTGCGTACCTTCTCTTCCCCTCTCCTAGGGGCAAGATTCACTGTGGGGTGGCGTGGCCCATCTGGGCTACTTGCACACTGCCAGGCTTGTGGTGCTGGGGATCTGGCCTATTAGCTGGGGTGGATTGGCAAGGTGCACAGGGACGGGAGGGGCAGGCTTAGCTCGCTTTTCCTTGGGTGATCCCCCTTCGGGAGGGGCCTTGCGGCACCGGGAGGGAGTCAGACCCTCTTCCGTGGGACTCTTGTCTACGCTTGGCTCTGAAGAGCCCGTTCTGCTAGTCTTCTGGCAGTTTTCTGTGTTATTTAGGCAGGTGTGGGTGGAATCTAAGTGATCAGCACGACGTGGTGAGCCCAGCGTCCTTCTACGCCGCCATCTTCCTCTTAAGGCAATCCATTGGAGACTCTTAAATACAGAAAAGAAACTCAGGGTTGCTGGAGGGATGTTGGGTGGGGGGATGGGCTAAATGGGTGATGGGCATTAGGGAGGGCACTTGTTGGGTGTCATATGTAAGTGATGGATCACGAAATTCCACTCCTGACATCATTATTACACTGTATGTTAACTGACTTGGATTTAAATAAAATGGTTTTTTTTTTTTTTGCAAAAAAAATTAATCAGGTCAAAAAACAAAATTGAGTGGAATCAGAGAATACAGGCATTTAATAGCTCAGAGAGAGAGTAGTAAAGAGTGTTTGAGAATAGAATGGATTTAGGCATGAGACAAACAGACTGAAAAATCCCCAGCAAGGCTGAACTGTGTATCCATTCTCAGCATCTGAAATTTCCCTATTACCTAGATATGTTTTAATGATTTGATAAGGTTCAGAAGGTGTGAAGCTGAAATAAGGAGGAAATGACCATGACCGTAGAAAGGTGAAGTCTCAAAACTTGCTGCTTGCAGCAAAGTCGTGAGAGTTCTAAAAGGCCGAGACAGAACAACAGGAAGTGAGCATTCTGTACTCCGGGATGAGTAGTCGGACCGTTTTAGGATCTTGCAAATAACAAGGCCGTAAATAGCTCCTGAAATCCTTAGCTCAACACCCACCCTCAGGTTGGGCATACGATGATGAAGTAAAAGAAGTCTTTGGAAAACGTTGTTGGAGTGTTATGACATGAGGAAGTTGCTTCTCCTCACCTAAAGCTCAGCAAAAAGAGAACATATGCAAAGGCCTTGACAATGTCCCCTGAAGTTTGGCAGAACATAAGGGACTGTAACTTTAGTGTGAAGCTGTGTTAGGTTAGCTGCCTAGTGGTACTAGGGACAAAAATAGATGGTAGATGTTGGTGGAAGAAGCGTATGGCTCAGGAGGGCCAAATGAAGACTGCACTGGACAAAGAGGCAGCCTCAGTGTTTGAATGTTTATTTATTTTTGAGAGACACAGAGACAGAATGTGAGTGGGGGAGGGGCAGGGAGAGTGGGAGACACAGAATCCTAAGCAGGCCCCAGGCTCTGAGCTGTTAGCACGGAGCCCAATGAGAGGTTCGAACTTGCACTCATGAATCGTGGGATCATGACCTGAGGTGAAGTCTGAGGCTTGCCAGACTGAGCCACCCAGGCGACCCTAAAAGGGGGCATTATGTAAGAGAACTTCAGGTAGAGTTTGGAAGTGAACTATTAGATACAAAAACTCTCAGTGGGGTCCTACATGTAGAGAGGTATTATCTACATCAAAGAAGGTTCTCTAGTATTTCTAAAGATGGTTGGTTTTCCAAAATGACACAAAGGTACCTCATGAGAGAGACTTGGTTTGTATAGAAATAATGCCTGACACATAACGAGCATCTATCTGTCTCAGAAGTTACGAATGCCTTGTGTGTGTTAACTCAAGTTCTCACTGCATGGGGAAATGAAAGCTCAGAGAAGTTAACTAAATTGCCCAATTCATGTAGCTAGTTTATAGCCACCACTTATAAGTCCTAACAGTAGAATAAGCCATTTCTTGCCTGTTCCTTACCTACCTTTCCTCCCCACTTTAGCCCAGAAGAGTCAGTGTAGGTAGGGGTGGAGTGGGAGAGGAGTCAAAGTATAGGTGGGGATGTGGAGAAACAGACCTGTTTTCCCATTGTAGTTTACACTATAAAGCAGAAACAAGCTGTAGAAAGAATATGTCTTAGCTTTAAGTGAAATTTGGAGTTTTGTTACTACAAGGGCATTTTACTCATATTAGATGCTGTCTTAATGAAAAGGTTCTAAGGAATTTTCATTTTTTGAGAACTGTCCAGAAAAGTCATGAGATCTGCCCTCAATTTAATCTCTCTTAGTATGGAAAATTAGCCTGACATATCTGGGAAACAGGGGGAGGCAGTGACATTGTTTTCTGCTTCCCCTCTATGGAGTTCCGTTCTTTCAACCTGGCATACATCATTCGTTGAGTAGGAACTGTATGTAGAATGCTGTATTCAGAGCTGTAAAGAATCTTAGAAGGAGCTTTAAACATATAAAGATAGGTAAATAGATAGTTAGACAAGCAAGAGGTAAAAAGTAAAAACATGTTTTCATTTACAGCTATAAAAATAGTTATGATGTTTAGAATGCCTGAGTAGAGTTTTATGGAGGACAGCCAAATATAGCACAGAGGAGAGGCCCACACAACAGAATACAATGGGAAATCTCAGTCCTAGGGAGAAAATCTGTGGGAGGAAGGGAATAGATCACTACTGAAGGGAGTTAAGGGAAGGATGCAGACTCCATTTATCAGATAGAATAGAGTAAAGCTTCATTGGTAGCAAGGAGGTCAGTGGAATAGGACTACTGTGGAGGGTTTGAAGGCCATTGTCTCATATTTAATCTAACCCCCTGTGGTGTAATGTACCACCTGGTAAATCACATTGCACACTAATTTTACCGGCTTAGGCCAAGTAGCCTAGGGGAGTCTTTGTTTCTGTAATTGAGAAGCTCTATAAGAATCAAAGGTTTTCTGGATGAGCTATCATCTGTATCAACAAAATTTGGTACTGCACTGGAAGTGAAAGACATACTTGATTATTAAATGTTCTGCTTTATTTAGAGAAACATATTTGTGACAAGGGTAAACAGCAAGCTTGCAAAGTTTTATTTGCTGAATCTAGGAACAGACTGGTGATAACTCTATTATTTATGGTAATGGATTCACAATGGTGGTTGTAGAATTTCTTTTCCTGGATTTCTGATGAGGAAGAAAGAGGAAGAATGAATATTTTCTCTCTAAAACGCTTAAATCAACTTTCTAGTGTTTTAAATACTTGGATTCATGAGAAGCCCAGGCATTACATAGCTGAGTGAAGTAGGGTTTCAAATGGATGTCTTCCCCAGGTCAGATAGCTTGTCTCAATGAGGTAAAAAACAAAACAAAACAAAACAACAACAAAACTGTCTGGCTACTGAAAAACACTTAGTGTCCCTTTTAGCTGAGAGTCTCATAAAGAAATAAAACCAAACTGCATAGGCAGAGAATATGGCTCATGATACTTATTTTTTCAGGTATATTTCACATGTTTTTACCCATTCCTTGACTTTTTTGTAAGTGGTAATTGTGCTAATTTTTATGTGGCTGATTTAAGAATGTGATTCTGAATCTAGGAGAGATGTCTGGAAAAAGGAGAGGGCAGTGCACTTTGTCATTAAGACCCCCATAATTATTTGTGTAATGTAAACAATCACAGAAATTGAATTGGTTTAATACAGTCTGGACTTGAAACTCAAAATCATCATTTTTATTCAACATCAAATTATCAGAAAGGAAAGAAAGCAGTTATTAAGTTGGCCTTGCAAGAACTGTATCTTGTGATTCTTGGAGCTCAAAGGATGTACTGATTTGGTGAATATTCATCTTCATTCATTTTTTTGGCAATTATAATTTGGTGCCCACTGTGTGCCCAGCCAGCATTCCCATGATTCTCGAGTCTCTGTGAGACTTCTGAAGACATGTAATACCAGCACTTTATAGCATCCAGTCTTAAAATTTAAATCCATATATCTTTTACGTATTTAGGATTGGCTGCTTTTCTTTCAAATGCTTGGAGAATTTATTTTCAATCTTTTCCTCTAGGAGTCAACTGCCCCTTCCCTTTCCCACCTCTTCCACTCCCCTTAAACCTTTGAAGACCTCTGAGTATTCTGTAATATGTGTGATATACATATCAAATTTGTTTGCTCTGCAAAGGGAATCATTCTCTCCTGCAGAATTTGGGACTTTTTTTAAAATCGAGGGAAGTACCAGAATGTTCACTGAAGAAAAGAAACAACTCTTAATCCTAAAATTAGGTAATTATTTCTTAGCCTGCAGCTCACCTGATGTTAAAAACAAACAAACAAACAAAACCAAAAAACAAAAAAACTCTCCAAAATCTAACTCTCAGTAAATGATGCTTCTAATTCATCCTTGCCAGAAAAACACTGACTTCTTCATTGAAGGAAGTCCTGAGTTTTTGCTGTTGGATTCCCAAACCACATGATTAATTTATTATTATTATTTTTTTACCTGCAGATACATATTACTTCCTGTCATTAAGAACATAGATCCTAGACTAAAAAAGACTAAAGATAGCTTTAACATACATATGCCACAGAAGGCTGCTGTGTTGTCACTTAAATCAGGCAGTAAGAGAATTCTTCCCTTGTTTGGCTGACAACATAGCAGTGAGCTCCGCGTGGAGAACACTGCTGTATTTCCCTTGGGCACTTTGACTGACAATCACATGTGATAAGTTAAATACCATTTTAGGTGCCAGCACAAATGAAATTTTAAAAAGAAAGCTCCTGTTCGTTGATGAGAGTAGTTGGTGAGTCTTCTTGAAAGACTAATTGCATTCAAATGCCTTTAAAAATTCTTCTTTTCACCTGTGTACAAACTAAAAGTAGAGACGTGTATTGGGATCCAATTATCTAACACATTTAGTCTCCTCTGCAGTCAGATAGCCAGTAGATATTCTGGGAGAGAAATATTTTGTTTTTATATGGTAAATGCCAACAAAAATAACAGACTGGTCCTTGCTGGGTCTAAGTGAAAATTTACCTTTAGAGCCAAAGGACCACATGAGCCTCGTCTGTGTACATGCCCACATCTGCCAATATATATTTGCATAAATGATTTGATTGGGAAAAAGAGTATATGAGGATAGACATTGGGTATCTAGGGCAAGAGAGAAAAATAGAGCATCCCCTACTTCCACGGAAGTTGCATTGGGCTAAGTCTGCACCCTACCCTTTCTAATCCTGCTTCAAATACATCCCAGTTTCAGCACAGTTAAAACGGAAAGATCATCATCCTGTTTTGGGTATCCTGTGGGTTTTTTAATTCATGCAGCTCAGGAGTCCGTATCCTGGACAAAGTGATAATCCCTTGATGAACAATGAAGAACATAGAGGAGAGCTTGATACCTGGTGGGTGTGGAAGATTCTCACCGTATACCTTGGGTGCCATGCTGAGGCCTGGTGGGCAAGTGGCAGAGCCTGGTGAGCACAGACTATGAATATGTGAGTGCTGTGTGAGACTTCTCCTGGGCCCTTGCAGGAATATGTAGGAATGTTCTCTAGAATATGGCCTCTTAGAGCCACACAAACAGGGTAATGTATCACTGCCCTGTTTGGGTTGCCTCCTGAACTAAACTGAGCAGTGGATTCGGCTATTTGGGACTGAGGAGTGTAGGGAGCTGACATGCCTTTTGCAATTTTGGTGAAAACCAGTTTATCTGAGTAATTTGAGAGATAAATATTTTGGTACATCAAATGCATTTTATGAAAATAGTGTGGGTTTGAATTTACAGATTTAATTAAAGTGTTTATATTCCTGATCTTTATAAACCTTGTTAAAAGCACTCCTCTTAGAATTGGGTTCCAGACAAAAGCAGTTTGCCTTCAACAAACTTGGGAATTTGTGTCACCAAAATATCCCAAAGCCCCACCAGACTATGGAGGGAAATAAAAGCACATTAGTGTGAAAACTCAGATTTCACTACCTAAATGCCCCTCCATATTGACACAAACCTCAGTCCGTGGCTGGTGGGAGTGGCAGTAATTCTGCCACTAGGAGGCTGAGATACTGATGCACTAGCAATGAACTCTGGTTTTCCATGTAATCGCCAAGTCATGCTACTTCCTTACCTCTACATGTTGACTGAAACTCTAGAGCCAGGCTTCTGCTTTTGAGCACTTCTGTTCCTTGAAGGGACTGGGGCCTTTTCTTTAACCCCACTCTCTATGCCTGGTATTCTGATAATCTTAATAGCTTTGGCCAACTAGGGTAGAGGGCTTGACCCTGAGGAGGGAGTATTTCCCCCATTTTCTATCTCTGCTGTCACTTCTTGTGGTCATGATGTCGTTGCCAGTCAGATCTGATCTTAACTGTCCATTGTGGTATCTCACCCTCTGGGTTATTTCTCAACCCTCCCCAGAATATGACCAGTGATTCTGATCCCCATCTGCATCTTCCTTGCTCTTCTGGGACTACCTTCTAAACTGATGCTTCTCAAACCTTCTAAATATGCACATGGCACATATGGAGATCTTGTTACAATGCAGATTCTGATCAGTAGGTTTAGATTGGGGCCTGTGATCTCTGCTGATGCTACTGGTCCAGGACCACATTTTGAGTAGCAAGGCTTTGTACACAGAGTTCTCCTTCTTCAGACTTCTTTCTGCTGAGTTCCAGGTTCCTCCCTCCTCTTTTTTTTTATACCTTTTACCAAAGTTACTACATACTTTTATTTAGGTTATCATGAGCACTTTCTCAATAAAAAGTACCAAACCATTTGTGGACCCCAAGAGGTGACCTTCTCCAAGTCAGCCAAGCAGATTTTTACTGCAAACCAGAAGTTCTCCAGTCTCTCTCTTTCTGCGGGATGTCACCTCCTCTAACCTATGAAGATAATTCAAGCTCAATAGCAGTTATATTCTTTAGAACATTCTGGTTTTGAGAATCCCTGTGTCACTATGAGACCATGCCTCTTAGGTCTGCTGACAGTCATTTAGAAGCATGAGTCTAAGTTCATTCAAAAAAGGCAGAGAGTGTTTCCACTGAATTTAAGAAAATATGAGGTAGCACATTATTCTCTTTCTTCTTTGCCATGTTGTACCTTCAATTTCCTCTAAATTAGTATGTAAAACTGTTGAAGGATCTTCACTGAAGAGTTAGGGTACTTTCAGAAAGGAATGAAAACAGAGAGGAGAAAGGTTAAAGTTCTAGCTAAGTTGAAAAATTGTTTTGAATAGCTGTAGAAAGGTGTTTAATGATTGTACCTTCACAAGGAGAGTGGATCTTTCCAGGGTTAACCTTGATCTCTTGATCTGAATTTTGCATCTGTGTTTTCCAGGATTCCCTGTGACATCTCTTATCCTAAACAAAAGCAGACCTCTCTCCCTGCACCCTTGTCCTTTTTCTGTCCCTTATAATGTCCTAAGGGCTTGAGGGGTGGCATGGACTTTGCCTGGATGACAGCAATTCTTTCCATTTTCTGGTTTCATAAACACTCCAACCTGACTTTGCTCTTAGATATTCCACCAATGGGAGCTGTGGGCTTGAAAGCTCTTTAATGAATTGACCTATTGGAAAGCCTATAACACAGAATACATTTAATTAAAAAATACTGTTTAAATCCATGGCAAGAAAAGAATATTTCTTTAATTAACAAGGCATATGTTATTCTACACTTGGAGTTGATGGGTATCTGTTACAGCAATCGTTTTTTTTTTTTCCCCCTGGGATGGGGTGGGTGGTGGGATCTGTTGAAAGCACAAAAAAGCTATGTCAGTCTATAATGAACCAAAAAAAGTATGAGATGTCGACCTATTCTGTAATCTTTCAAAGCCATGGTTTCCTTATTAAGACAGATAAACTCTCCCAGGCTCTAAAAATCTCACAGAATTTCACAAGGGGATTTGAGACTATTTTTAATGTGGTGCCACAGAAGAGCAGATAAACCTTCATTCTAGTCCTTTGCTAAACGGGGCTCAGCAGATTTCTAAATCTGATTTCTACTAAGAGTAAGTTCTAGAGCTGATATTTCCATTCTGATTTATATTCATGTGGTGCAATTCATGTGCTAAAGGAGATAAATATAATATTATCAGTTGTAAAGTGTTCTATTTTTAGTGGCCTGCACTTTCTAAACATTTTTGAAAAATCAGGAAGGGCTTTGCCCGTAGATCAGTCATCATCAACCTAATCATCATTAGGGATGCAACAAGATTTCTCTCTCTCTCTCTCTCTCTCTCTCTGTCTCTGTCTCTGTCTCTGTCTCTGTCTCTCTGTCTCTCTCTCTCATCTGTGAGGAATGTGATGTTCAGAAAGATTCTATAAATTTCTCAAGGTAGCATAGGGCATGAGTAGCACAAAGGTGCTTGAGTTTTTACTTTCTGTTTAGAGCACTATTTAATAAACCAGTCTACATACATTTCTAAAGCCAAATGTGATTTTAGGAGTACTTCATTTTCTCTGGTAATAAAACCTCCATTTCAACAAGCCCTCTGGCTACAGTCTACATTTTCTCTATAGACCCTAGCCCCAGAAAGTGTGATTAAAAACTGAAATGTACTTCTGGGAAATGAGAATATGCTCTGAAACTCTATGTTTGGTGCTTTTCCACTTGCAAAACAGTTAAAAGTGCTTTTTACTGTTCCTTTTTTCCCCTCATACTTCTAATACAAAGAACCTCAGTATTATTATCATTCCAGTTTGCCAGCAGCTATTTCAGTGCCCATCCGAGTGTCATCCAATAAGCTAGTAATGAAATGGAGACAGGTTGTCAGAGCTGTTAGGTGTGTATTATTGATGGACCACTTAGTCTGGTCCTTGCAACCTCTCTGAATTTTGCTTTCTCATCTTCAGGATTCCTTACAGTACCAGATTTTTTTTAATGTTTATTTATTTTTGAGACAGAGAGAGACAGAACGTGAACGGGGGAGGGTCAGAGAGGGGGAGACACAGAATCTGAAGTAGGGTCCAGGCTCTGAGCTGTCAGCACAGAGCCCGACATGGGGCTCAAACTCACGGACCGTGAGATTATGACCTGAGCCGAAGTCGGATGCTTAACCTCCTGAGCCACCCAGGCACCCCTACAGTACCAGATTTTTAAACTCTGTTCCACATTATTTTTAATCTTTAAAAACCTTATAGTATTTATTATGTTCTAGGCACTGTCCTAAGAACTTTACACATACCAACTTACTTACCTTTATAATAACTTCTATTATAGGTAAATACTATCATCTCTCTGTTTATGGATAAGGAAACTAAGCTTTACAAAGGGTAATTAACTTGCTTAAAATCCCACAGCTACTAAGTGTCAGTGTTGCCATCTGACCCAGTCTGGCTCCAGAATCTGTGCTCTTGCCCACTGTATTCTTCGTTATGACATTGCCTTGCTTCAGTCCTTATAGCTCTAAGTTTCTTAATTTGTGGTTTGAGAGGTCTTTCTTTACTTACCAGTGCTTTGAGATTTGTTCTACTATATTTATCATGAAACACGTCTGGATTAATAATGAAAGAGCTCACTGAATCCCTTGGTTAGCCTTGTAAGTTCCCAGTCAACAATATTCAACACCTTTGAGAAGATTGTCTTTGGGCAGTTCTAATCTAGTACGTGAGAAGTTATGTGTGGTTGAACCACTCCAGTCAGCTCTCCTTTACCCTTCCAATCCCTCAATGGCTACCATGAACACTGGCAGTCACTCACCATAATTGGAGATCAGGCCTTAGCAAAACTGAATTCTGAAACAGATTTGATTCAGATGAGAAGGGACTTGAACCTTGATCTTCAACTACTATAACTTTCTTCTTTTGAAAGGAAACTCATTATGGAAAAACTTATTTTTTTCCCCTGAGTTTCTGAAAAGCCAGATTGTATGAAAGCCTTTTATCTTGAACACTTGAGATATTATCAACCTAATACCTGAACCAAGAAATAGAATTTCTACAGAAAATTCTCAGGTGACATTTTTGGACTATCCAAGAGGAAGTTCGGTCCCTAGGTGTTTAATAAATCAGGCCTGCGCATTGGGTTGTGAGGTATATTTCATTGAGAGTATTTGGTATGGGGAGTCCTCTGTTTGATTTAAGGCTTTATTATGGGAAATGGGGGGAGCCCAGCTGTGACTAAGAGGTAACATCTGTGTTTGTTTCTTAGCATTTGGTGGGTACCTGGAAGGCCCCGAGCATCTTCTCCTTCCCTATGGGGACAGTGGTGTTGTGGTTGTGAGTGTGACCCAAGAAGGGCCTGAGCCCTTCAACTGTCATCTGTCAACTGCCAGATGTTGCTGACAGCAGTGCAGCTGTGTCCCTCTTCCAGACAGCATCATATATAAAGCCCAAGGTTTAAAAACTGACTACTTAGGGATTGTCTGTTTGCATTTTAGAAGCATTCTTTATTTCATAAGAAGTTTAATAGGGAGTTACTTTAGATAGTTCTCTTCATGTGCTTAAAATAGAATTTGATTTATAAACAACTTCACAGAAGCACAACTACAATGAGGGAAGCGTGATTTTCACTTGAAAAAGAGAAGAATATGATTCTTTAGATAGACCATGTCCAGGGGAGATAGTTGTGATGTTGTGTCCATTAAACCCTTATTTGATATTCAAATTACCTGATAGTATGCAGTCATCTTACAATATTATCACGGTTTACAGTTTACGTTGCTTTCACATGTGTTCCCACAGCGACTTATATCTTCGCAATATCCCCATGGGGTCAATGATGGAAGAAGTAATAACCCATTTTACAGACAGTCGAGTTTAGCTAAGGTTCTGAAAAATTGGGGCATGCCTTTTATGAAATAGTTTGAACAGCATTTTTCAACCTTGTCAGTCTGTTTAAATGGTATCTGTTTAGGCTCCCCTCTTCTAAGCTTTGATTCAATGGGGTGAGTCCTAAGAATCTATGTTTCCAATGTTCCACAGGTAAATTTGAAGAATATCTAGGAAATAACTAGGAGGATTTGAAAGAATTTGATTCAAACTCAGGTCTTTGATACCAAGTCTTCTCTACTTTTTCTTATATACCCCGCCGCTTCCCTGAGCCTGAATTCTCTCTGTGATGGTTACTAGGTAAATTCCTAGGCATTCTTGTAAGTTTGAGTAGAGAGCCATAAGAAAGCCATTTATGAAAGGTGACCATGTCAAAGCCTGTAAGTTCAAATCCTACTTCTACCATTGTCTTGTATGACCCTTTAGGTCGGTTAAATAAATATTTAACAGGCACACACTATGTGCTGGGCTCTGAGCCGGGTGATGGGGGTTGCTCTAAAACTGTTTATAGGCTTGTAGGGGAGATTGGGATCCTTAGCTTTTTTTTTTTTTTTTTTAATTAAAAAATGATCCCAGGGAGTGATTTCAGCAAGATGGTAGAATAGGAAGCTCCAGATCCTTCTTCCCCTAACGGAGAGATTGACTCAAAATGATATACAGACCAGTTTCCTTTGTGAGAAATCCAGAAAACAGGTAAGAGGCTCTTGCACCCTAGGCAAGTGCAAACCAGCTATATGACACTGTAGTCCTTCCTGCTAGCTCAGTGTAGCACTATCAGGAGGAAACTTCCAGCCCTTTGGTTCTCAGTGGGGAGGGAAAGAGAAGCTTGGATTAAATTTTTGACATTCGGACTTTTCTGGGGGGCTAAGGGGATGGGTTTCAGTCTTGCTTGAATCTAAATGCCACCAGGAAAGGGTGTCAAGTTGGGGACCACTGAAAACAAAGGTGATGGCTTGGAGCATTCACTTGCTATACTCTCCCCACCCCCCCCCCCCCACCCCCCACCCCTCCCACCCCCCCTCCGCTAACCTGAGAATAAGTAGGAGAAAACCCCCAACTAGTGGTTTCTCCTTGGGGAGGAGGATTTGTCCACTGACTTTTCAGAGATATGTTCAAGGGACTGGTTTCTGTTTCTCTTGACTCAAGAGTGCTGATATCTGGCATACACTAGAAGTCTGCTGCTGAAAACAAAAGAGAGCTGGGTGTACTGAGGCAATTCCAGAAATTTGCAATACTGCAGACGGACACCAGAGAGAACAAGAGATTATGAGTTACTGCACCGCTCCCCTCCCCCTCCCCCGAAGCCCCCCAAACAGGAAATCCCTCTAGTTTGGAATTTATAAGCACAAGTCCAGTGAAGATGCAGCTCCAGGAAAGATTTGGAAGGTCCCCACAATCTCTAGCTGGGCTAATGGGTGAAGATTTTCCTGTATGAAACCAGTCTTTAAAGATTAGGAGAGGTGTCTGCTTTTTTTCAAATGCAGAGATCCCAACAAAAAGTTGCAAGGATACAAAGAAACAGGGAAACATGGTCCAATCAAAGGAACCAAAGAAGTCTCCAGATACGGATCCTTAAAGAAGGAATTATGTGAATTAGTTGACAAATAATTTACTCATCCTAAAGATGATCAGTAAACTCAGAAAAAAATGCTGCATGGACGAAATGAGAATTTCAACAAAAAGATAGAAAATATAAATAGAACCAAACAGAGTTTTTGGAGCCAAAGAGTACAGTAAATAAGCTGAAATATTCTTTGGAGGAGTTCATCAGCAAACTTGATGAAACAGAAGCAGAAAGGAGAATGGTGGCTGCCAGGAGCTCAGGGAAAGGGAGAGGAAGCAGAAATGGACAGTTGTTGTTCAACAGGTACAGAGTTTCAGTCATGTCAGATGAAAATGTGTTAGTGGTCTTCTATGAAACAGTGTCCGTAGAGGTAACTACTGTACCATACACTAACATTTTGTTAAGAAGATAGATTTCATGTTGTGTGTGGGGGTTGTTTTTTAAAAGCCATACACCCACAAGTGTAAAAGTGACTGATTATATCTTTATTCTCCTCCCAGGAGCTTAAATCATTTGTCAGTCAATGTGAGTTGATGAATGTTGGCTAGAGATCCTAAGTGAGAAAATATCCCTCATTTGGTAGGAGAAACACGTTTGATTTGAAAATCCAATCAATGAAGAAGAGAATCACTGTGTTTTTTTTAATGTTTATTTTATTTTTGAGGGAGAGAGAGAGAGAGAGAGAGAGAGAGAGACAGGACGAGTGGGGGAGGGACAGAGAGAGAGGGAGACACAGAATCTGAAGCAGGCTCTAGGCTCTGAGCTGTCAGCACAGAGCCCGATGCGGGGCTCGAACCCATGAACTGCAAGATTGTGACCTGAGCAGAAGTCAGATGCTTCACTGACTGAGCCACCCAGGCACTCCAAGAAGAATCACTTTTATGCTTAACTAATGCCTTTAGCCACTTGTCTTGAAGACTTTCCTTTCACTAATTACCTTTAAAGATAAGCAAAAACTTCCCATAACAGTTAAATTAACCTACTGGTTCATCAGGATAATGAGATAGAAATAATTAATAAACTTAGGTTTAGAATTATTTTTGAAAGTAAACTTTGGGACTGGGAAGGGAACCAGTTATGCTGGGCCATTCAGTGTTGTCCTTAAGGCAGTGTTGAGAACACTGATGAGCCCAGCCTGAATCCTGACATTCTTCTGTCTCCTTACCCCACATTAAAGGCTGACTGCCCTCTATAGGCTCAACTCAAGTTTCCAGCACTACTCGCCCTACATAGGAGGTGGATAACCAGCTCCCATTCAGGCTTGCTCTAGCATCTTGTCTTGCCACGACAGGCCTCCACTTTGTAATGGTTAGTTTATGTGTCAATTTGACTGGACTAAGGGATGCCAACACAGCTGGTCAAACATTTCTGAGTGTGTTTTCTGAGTGTGTCTCTGAAGATGTTTCCAGAAGAGATCATTGAAGTGGCAGACAGAGTGAAGATCACTTTCACCAATGCAAGTGGGCATTATCCCATTTATTGAGGCCTGAATAGAACAAAAAGGTGGAGGAGGAGTGAATTTACCCTCGGCTTAAAAGACATCGAGACTCCTGATTCTGGGGCATTCAAACTCAGCCACGACCTACACCATTGACCAGCTCTTGGACCTTTGGACATGGACTAAATTACACCACTGACTTTCCTGGTTCTCTTGTTTGCAGATGACAGATTGTGGGACTTTTTGGCCTTCATAATTGCAGGAGCCAGTTTTTTTGAAAGTGTTCATTGATTTTGGGTGGGGGGTGAGGGGTAGAGAGAGAGGGAGACAGAGGATCCAAAGCGGGCTCTGCTATTGGCAGCAGAGAACTGATGTGGGGTTCAAAGTCACAAACCATGAGATCATGACCTGAGCCGAAGTCAGAAACTTAACTGACTGAGCCACCTAGGTTCCCCTGCATGAGCCAATTTTTATAATATCTCCTTTATAAATCTCCTGAGGTATATAAATGAATATATATCTATATATCTCCTATTGGTTCTGTTTCTTGGAAAACCCTGAAACACGTTTATAACCACAGAGCTGCCATTATCCTTCTTGTCACAACATTCCCTGTTTTGGCTTAGTTCTAACCTCTGAGTGGTTACTAGAAGCTTTGGATCCTCATAGGATTTGGGGTTAGCTTTTTCAGCCCTGTCTCAGGGGTAGAACCTACTCAGCAGGTGAGACGATGACCGTGTTATGCACTAGCAGTTCTCCCTGGTGCCCACAGTGTACCTGCTCTTTCTGAATCATTAGCTAATGAGCTAATTAGATTTCTATCTAGGTACCTTCTCATCTGTTAGGAGATGACTTTACTTGCTTTTGGATCTTCCTCTCCCCGATGCCTTGTGCTCTTAGCACTTAACTATTTGTACAGAGATCATATCCTCAAATCTTTTTAATGGTATGCTAGGTCAGCAGAGTGAATTCTGGTGCCAGAACTTGTGCTTTCCAATCCCTACATCCACACCAACTTTTTCTGCTTGATCAGAACTTGGGAAGTGATGACAAGAGGAGTACATTAGTATTTCTCAACTAGGTAAGTGAAATGTCTGTGTTTGCCCTTTAGTTTTTGCCATGTGGTGGTGGTCTGTCTTTAGGGCAACATTCTGCTCCACCAAATTTACAATAAAATCCAAAATTTTTGCCACAACTGGTGTGTGATTTGGCTCCTGGTTGTCTTTCTGATCTCATGTCTGCCACTCTTCCTTTTTATGATTTGATAAGTTTTTTTGTTTCAATTTGATAAGTTTTAACATTTGCAAACATCCCTGAGACCATTGCCACAATCAAGATAATGAACATTATCCATTATCCCCCCGGATGTTTCTCCTGTTCCTTTGTAATTCTTTCAGAATACCCCACCCAGTGCCTGTAAATTGTGAGATTATTTCCAAACTGGCCCGTGGTAGCAGAACCGACTCCTTTGTGAGTTCCAGGCATTCTTTCCTTAAATGCCTTAAGATGTTCCTTTCTCTGGCCTCAGGTGTTTCCTCACACGCATGTGCAGGTGTCCTAGGTGCTCTCTCTGTGAAGCTCTCTCTTGAGTCAGACCCTCTGTGCTGCAAAACCCTAGCTTCTTTGATCTCCCTGGACTCTCAGCTCAGTGTTCTTGAAGAATCAACTATTCAGCACCTTGGGGAATCTGCTGGCCTCCACCTTGACTCCCCCTCCCTACACTCTACCACTCTTCTTGCTCACTATCCTACTTCCTTTCTCACTGGCCTTTTTCCATCTTGCAAAAGCCAGGCATATCCCTACCACAAGGTCTTTGTTCTTGCTCTTCCTGAAGCCTGGGAGGATTCCCGCAGATATTTGCATGCTTGCCTCTAAAAGCAATACTTTCTCGAATAAGCCTTTACTAGCTCTCTTATCCAAAATGATACCTCATCTCACCCTCTGTCATCTTATCTGGCTTTATTTTTTTTTCCATAGGATTAACTTCAGTGTGCTGCTATATTTTATTTGTTTATATGAATTTGTTTATTTTTATTTTCCATTTCCTCCATTACAGTATGAGATATCTGAAGACAGACATTCTGCCTATTTTGTTTAACCTTGTGACTTAGCACATAGTGTCTGGCACCTTGTTAAATAAATCAATGAATGTTGAATGAACAAATGAATTTTAAAAATGAGTCAGTGAGACTCTACTGTTGGTATTCCTGACTTGCTTATTAGCAACATGACTTAGAGCAGATTTGTTTCTGAGCCATGATTCTTGGTTTCTGTCTTCTTTACCCCAAAGTGAATTCTCCCTTGAATCTATTCATCTGATCCCCAAAACTCATAGCTCTCTTTCATGTTCTGTTTTTAACTTTATCCTGAATCAGACTGAACCTGGTTGTAACAGCAGCTTCACCGGAAGCATATGACCATTACCTTCTGAAATTAGGGCTTGCTTGACAAGAGGTGAATAGTTGCCCATTCTAGTGACCGGCATTTGAGTAACAGTTGGGTTCACATTCTTTAGTACGTTGCCTTCAATTATGTTGATAAACTAAATGCTGCTTCTCTTAATCAGAATAAATGACAAGATTATACTGGCATGGGAAACAATTCTAGTGATTTAGAAGATTAGAATTCATTGTAAAGATTTAGAGTAATTTCCTTGTGGTGCAAACAAACAGGTTAAAATCTATCCCCTATAATTCCTTATCTTCCAAATTTTTGAGAAAAGTTTTTTTTTTTTTTGCAAATGGTAGAGGTGGACATCATATTAAAAACAGTTTTTCATTTCAGGAACATTTGTTAGTACTGTTAGTTTCTGTTATAAGAACATATAAACAAGAAAATATTAGTAATAGTATATACTAGTAAGAATATATGTAATATTATTGCACATAATAGTAAGAATGACATTTCAAAATATCCCCCCTGCAGTGGGATGTACAGAAAGCATCTCAAACTTAGTAGGTCCAGTAGCTGTTTCCTACCCACATACCCACCCTGAAAACCAGCACCCTCTGTGATCTTCTGAGTCTCAGTGAATGAATTTAATTTTTCCAGTTGCTTAGACCAAAAGCCTTCAGGTTATTCAGTTCTATCCTTACAGCTTTTCTCTCATGTCTACTCCATCACCAAATCCGGATCTTACATTTTTCACCATCCCTTTAGTCCAACCCACTGTCATCTGGCCTGAATTATTTCATTGGCGTTACTAATACATCGATGCTTGAAGATGAAATTAGTTTGAATTTTCTCCCATTGTGTTATTCTTGTCAGCTTATACTAATTTTGTAAGTAATTTGGGGAGCTGTAATATTTTGCTGTGATCTGGCATAAGTTACAAAAGGTAGAAATTATCCCTTGAAGCTTGATAAAAACTTGCCTATGGAACTGTCTAGCCTGGCACCTTTTTTGTATGTTTCTTGTCAGTTCTTCCATTTCTCTGTTACTAGCCTATTCTAGTTATTTCTTGAGCTAATTTTATGTTGTACTTCTAAATGCATCATTTATTTTAATCTAAATTTTTTCAATGTAATGGCATTTTGAAATAATAAATTATATTTTAAAGTACTTATTGATTTTTAACATGGAGATACCAAAGAAAAAACAAAATTAAATTTATAAAATGGCCCTAGTATTTCAAGCCAGCCTTAAAAAAAAAAAAAGAAGGGAAAAGTAAAACTTGTATAATAGAAAATGACTATACACATTTCAGAATGAAATGTTAAAGTTGCCGCTGATCCCCTCAACCCACAAGTCCCTTTCCCAAATGTAATCACTTTTAACTATTTCTAATGAGGAGATTTGTTTTTAGGTTTAAAAATGAATGCAAACATAAACATCAGTCATTTTAAATTTCCGTCTCTGCACCTTGGCGAGTATATTTTGGATATTTGCATCTGTTTGTATTCATGTTCATTTACGAGATTGAACTATAGTTTCCCTTTCCTGTGCATCTCTTTCAAAGTTTCATTATCTTTACTGGATTGGTCATATGATTTTGTTATTATCTGTTTTTTTCCTATGATCAAGAAAACTTGATGTATAATTATGTCTACAGTTATCCACACCTGAGATGCTCCCTGTGGAAATGTTTTTAATTGAAGTTGAATTTCTTTTTGATTATTCAGATTTTTTATTTACATTGGATTGGTTTTGCTTTGATACATTTTGTGTTTTTAGGGATTTTTGAATTTTATCTAAAGTTTCTTCAAATTTACTGGTGTTAATCTATTTCTTAATAGCTTTTAAATCTATCTTGGATCTGTAATGTCTCCTTTACATTCCTAATCATATTTATTTTGTCTCTGTTCTCATTTTCTTGATCACTTTCTCCAGTTTATTAGTGTTATTCAAAGAACTTAGTTTTATTCGTCTTCTCTTTGTTCTGTTTATTTTCTAGTCCATTAATTTCAACATTAAAAAAAATCTATTTTCTACTTTATTTGGTTTATTTTTTTAATTTCTTAATTTGGGTGCTTTATTAATTTTTAATCTCTTTTGTTTTATATTATAATAATTTGAGGATAATATTTTTTCTATAAACACTGTTTTCATGTTATCTTTCCAAACTTTTGTGCTTTCATTATCATTCAATTCCAAATATTTTGTTTTTTTGAGGTTTACTTTTCCCAAAATGTTATTTAACTTGTGTGTTTATATATTCTGTTATATGAAAACTTAAAAAAATCTTTTTATACTGATTCCTTATGTAATTATAATATGGTTGAAGACTATGGTCATATGATATTGATTTTTCAAATTTTGTTGAGACTTGCTCTGTGTTTTACTGTATGGTCAATTAAAAAAATGTCTATCTCATATACCTGTGAGAAGAACATATAATCTCTGTTAGGGGCAGAGACACATATATTAGACCTCTAAATAAAATTTATAAAAAAAGTTAATTTATTTTAATTTTTCTTTAGTGTATTTGACAGACAATGTTACATTAGTTTCAGATGTACAACTTAATGATTTGATGAGTTTGTACATTATGCTGTGTTCACTTGTGAGTATGGCTACCATCTGTCCCATTACATTGCTATTTCAATATCACTGACTGTATTCCTTATATTGTACTTTTTATTTTTGTGACTTACTCATTTCATAACTGGAGGCCTCTGTCTTCTCCCCTTCACTTATTTTGCCCAACCCCCCATCTCCCTTCCCTTTGGCAGTCATTAGTCTGTTACCTGTATTTATAATTCTGATTTTGCTTTTTGTTCATTTTATAGAGTCCATTTATGAGTGGAATCATGACTTATTTACTTTAGCATAATACCCTCTAAGGTCATCCATGTTGTCTCAAATAGAGAGATCTCATTTTTTATGGCTGTGTAATATTGCATTCCATCTATCATCTATCTGTCTATCTATCTATTTATCTATCTATCTATCTCACATTTTCCTTATTCATTTGTCTATTGATGAACACTTAGGTTGTGTCTATGTCTTGGCTATTGTAAATAATGCTGCAGTAAACATAGGGATGTGCATATCTTTTTGAATTAGTGTTTTAATTTTTCCTGTAAATACCCAGTAATGGAACTATTGGATAATGTGGTTTTTCTAGTTTTAATTTTTTGAGGAGCCTCCATACTCTTCCACAGTGGCTATACCAGTTTATATTTTGACTAGTAGTGCATGAAGGTTCCTTTTTCTCCACATCTTAACCAACACTTGTTGTTTCTTGTCTTCTTGATTTTAGCCATTCTAACAGGTGTGAGATATCTCATTGCAGTTTTGATTTTCATTTCTTTGATGATTAGTAACGTTGAGCATCTTTTCATGTGTCTGTTGGCCTTCTGTATATCTTTGGAGAAATGTCTTCATGTCTTCTGCCCATTTTTTTAACTTGAATTGTTGCTATTTCTGATGTTGAGTTGTATATGTTCTTTATATATTTTGGATATTGACACCTTGTCAGATATGTCATTTGCAAGTATCTTCTTCCATTCACTAGATTGTGTTTTTGTTTTGTTGATGGTTTCCTTTGCTGTGCATAAGCTTTTTATTTTGATGTAGTCCTAATAGCTTATTTTTGCTTTGGTTTCCCTTGTCTTAGGAGACATATCTGTAAAAATATTGCTATGGCTGATGTCATAAATTCCTGTGTTATTTTCTAGAATTTTTATGGTTGCAGGTCTTTAATCCATTTTGAGTTCATTTTTGTATATGGTATTAGAAAGTGGTCCAGCTTTCCCAGTACCATTTATTAAAACGACTCTTTTCCCCATTTTATATTCTTGCTTTGTCATAGATTAGTTGGCCATATAAACATCGGTTTATTTCTAGGGTATCTGTTCTGTTGACCTATATATCTATTTTTGTGCCAGTATTATATTGTTATGATTATTATAGCTTTGTAGTATGTCTTGAAATCTGGAATTGTGACACTTCCAGCTTTGTTTTTCTTCCTCAGAATTACTTTGGCTATTCCAGGTCTTTTGTGGTTCCTTGTAAATTTTAGTATTATTTGTTATAGTTTTGTGAAAAGTGATTTTGGTATTTTGATAGGAATTGCATTGAATTTGTAGATTGCTTTGGGTAATATGGACATTATGACAATATTAATTTTTCAAATCCATAATCATAGAATATCTTTCACTTTTTTTGTATCATGCTCAACTTCTTTTATTAGTTTTTATATTTTTCTTTTTTTATTATTTTTTTTATTAAAAAAAATTTTTTTAACGTTTATTTATTTTTGAGACAGAGAGAGACAGAGCATGAACGGGGGGAGGGGCAGAGAGAGAGGGAGACACAGAATCGGAAGCAGGCTCCAGGCTCTGAGCCATCAGCCGAGAGCCCGATGTGGGGCTCGAACTCACGGACCGCGAGATTGTGACCTGAGCTGAAGTCCGACACTTAACCGACTGAGCCACCCAGGCGCCCCGTATGCTGTTGTTTTTGGATGGAATGTTCTGTATATATCTATTATGTCCATCTGGACCAGTGTCTCATTCAAACACATTGTTTCCTTATTGATTTTCGTCTGGATGATCTATCTACCAATGTGAGTAGACCGTTAAATTCCCCATTTTATTGTATTACCACCAATTTTTTTCTTTATATCCACTAATGTTTGTTTTATGTATTTAGGTGCTCCAGTTTTGGGTGTGTAGATATTTACAATTGTTATATCTTCCTGTTGGATTGATCCCTTTATCATTATGTAATGCCTTTCTTTCTCTCTTATTGCAGTCTTTATTTTAATTTTGTCTAATATAAGTATTGCTATCCCAGGTTTTTTTTTTTTTTTCATTTGCATGGTGAATATTATCTGTTCTTTCACTTTCAGTCTGTATGCATCTTTAGGTCTGAGATAAGTCTCTTGTAGGTAGCATATTGATAAGTCTTGTTTTTTTTTTTATCCATTTCACCACTCTGTGTCTTCTGATTGGAGCATTTAAGCTATTTACATTTAAAGCAATTATTGATAGGTATATACTTGTTGCCATTTAAAAAATTTGCTTTCTGTTTGTTTTTATAGTTCTTCCTTGCTCCTTTCTTCCTCTCTTGCCTTTTTTATTCATGATCAGTGAGTATCTATAGTGTTTTGTTTGCTTTCTTCCTCTTCATGTTTTGTGTATCTATCATAGGTTTTGGGTTTGTGGTTACCATGAGGTTCATATATACATAGGGAGTAAATAGCAGCCTATATTAAGTTGATGGTCTTTTAAGCTCAAACACACTTACAAAAAAGAAAAAGAAAAAAATTTCATTCTTTTTCTTTTTCCCTTTCTCCATTTTTTCTCTCTTCTCCACACTTTATATGGTGTCATATTTTACGTCTTCTTATTCATATTTTTCTTATGTGTAATTGTGGTCATTTCTTTTCTATGTAAAAAACTACCTTTAACATTTCTTGTGAAGCTGGTTTAGTGGTGATAAATTCCTTTATCTTTTGTTTTTCTGGGAAACTTTTTATCTCTCCTTCAAACCTGAATGATAACCTTGCTGGGTTGAGTATTCTTGGTTATAGGTGTTTTCCTTTCAGCACTCTGAATATATCATGCCCCTCCCTCTGGCTTGCAAAGTTTCTGCTGAAAACTCAGCTGCTAGCCTTATAGATTATTCCTTATTGGTAAATTTTTTTCTTCTCTTGCAACTTTTAAGATTTTATCTTTATCTTTGGCATTTTAATTACTATGTGTCACGGTGTGGACCTTTTTGGGCTCATTTTGTTTAGAACTCTCTGTGCCTCTTAGACTTGGTTTCTCTCCCCAGGTTTTTTTTTATTAATTTTTTTTAATGTTTATTTATTTTTGACAGAAAGAGAGACAGAGCATGAATGGGGGAGGGGCAAAGAGAGAGGGAGACACAGAATCCAAAGCAGGCTCCAGGCTCTGAGCTGTCAGCACAGATCCCAACGCGGAGCTTGAATTCACAGACTGCGAGATCATGACCTGGGCCGAAGTTGGACGCTCAACTGACTGAGCCACCCAGGCTCCCCAAGGAAGTTTTTAGTTACCATTTTGTCAAATAAATATTCTACACCTTTGTCTTTTTCTTCTGGAGCCTATAATGCAATTTTTTTTTTTTTTTTTGCTTAATGTTGTCTAAGAGATCTCTTAACCTATCCTCATTTTCAAAAATTCTTTTCTCTATTTTCTGTTCAGCTTGTGTGTTTTCCATTACCCTGTCTTCCAGATTGCTGACACTTTCTTCAGCATCTTCTAGTCTACTGTTGATTCCCTCTAGTATATTTTTTTCTTCAACTCTGGTTGGTTGTTTTCAATATTTTCTACCTCCTTATGGTAAATCTTACTGCATTTTTCCATTCCTTTCTTCAACCCAGTGAATACTTTATAGTCATTAAATATATAAACATTTAATTTCTTTATTAGGTATATTGCTTGTCTCTGTTTTATTTAGTTCTTTTTCTGAGGCTTTTTCTTGTTCTTTATTTTGGAGCGTATTTCTCCGTCTCCCCATTTTGCTTGACTTTCTGTGTTTGTTTCTGGATTAGGCGAAATGGCTACTTCTCCTAAAGTTGAAGGAGTGGTCTTGTGTATCGTGTCCTCAATGCAGACTGTGTGTGCTTGGTGACTTTTGCTGACTGGCTGGAGCTATGACTGTATATGCTAGTTACTCTTTTAAACCAAGATTTTTTACAGAAAGGATAAAGAAAATAATAATAATAGTAATAATAAAATAATAGTAATAGTAATAATAATAATAGTAATAATAATAGTAATAGTAATAAAAAACAAAAAAGAAAAATAGTAAAAAGAGACAGGGAAAAAAACAAAAAAAAAGAGAGAAAAAACAGATTTTTTTAAAATGGAGTTATTTTTAAAAAAGAAAAAAGGAACAATAACAAAACGAATAAAACCAAACAGATAAAAAGAAAAAAGGAAAACACAAAACCATGGCATGTTTTCTGTGCCCCAGCACCACAGGGTGGCTTGTATGGGCTTGTGGACCCTGGGCTTACTGAGGCCACAAGCTCACTGTGTGTTGGACTCTGCTCCAGTCCAACTGGAGGGGGAAAGAATATTCTCAGTTCCCAGGCCCTTTTACACCATGGCTTTTTTCCTGTGCTCCTGAGCATCTAAGGCTGGTGTGTCTAGAGGGCCCTGGGCTTGCTGAGGTTAGAAGCTCCCTGTGAGCACTGAATCTACCAGTTATGGCCCTAAACCTGTCATGCCATGGGACCCGTCACTTATGACATCTGAATGCCTTTTTTGGCATCCAGGTCCTGCTCAGGTTCAAGCTTTTAACGTGGAGGCACCATAGCTCCTGGGGCCGTTTAAACTGCTGCTTTTTCTGTGCCCCAGCACAACTAGGGCTGGTGTGGGCTTGTGGATCCTTGGGCTGGCCGAAGCCATGAGCTCACCAAGATGACCAACCTGCCTATTAAGTTGTCTGAACATAAACACCATGTGTTTTTCTCTAGTCCCTCTGACCTGGAGAGCTTTCCTGCTGCTCCTCTGCCACTTGGAAGAGTTCTAGTGTTGTCTGATTTATATGCTAAACCACAGGTTTTTTCCTCCTGTTCTCCAGGACAGAAGGATATGTTTCCAGTCCCTCAATACTATCCCTCCCCACTTCCATTTGCAGCATTGGCTGTGGGGGTGCTCTTTGCTGCTGTGTGTTCATCTCTCTTGCTGTTCTCTTGCTGTTCTATCTTTGGTTTTTCGGTAGCAATGTCAGCCGTCAGTTCTTCAGGAGGAATTTTTCTGTTAACAGTATAGTTTAGTGTGTTCATGGAGGTGAGTTCAGAGTCTTCCTACTAGCCATCTTGAACCAGAACTAAATAAAAATTTTAAATTTGGTCATCAAAATATTTTAACCTTTAACAATTTTGTGTTCACTTATCATAAGCATAAAATCTCCTGCTATACTAGCAAATTTACTTATAATATATTCCTGAATTCTATCAATTTTTCTTTACATATAATAACAAATTTATATGCAGTATATTTCTGAATTTTATCAGGTTTTTTCTTTGCATATTTACATTATTTACATATAAGTTTATTATTATTTTTCTCTTATCAATTAAAAATTTTCAACATATAATGGCTTTCTTCATTCTTACTAATGTAATGGTCTTAGGTTCTAATTGTATATTAATATAATTGTGTTAGCTTTGTCATAGTTAGAATTTATCAATGTATTCTTCCATCTTTTCCTTTTAACCTTTTTGTGTCTTTAACTTGTGCATTTATTGTATAAATAACATCAGCCCATTGAAGATTTCCTTCTTCGTTGTTTCTTTTGAAAAGCCTTCTGTTATTCTAATTATTTTTTTTGAAAAGCTTTTTGTTAGTCTGATTACTTTTTACTATTTTGTAGATTTGTCTTTACTCTGTTTTCTTTTAAAATTTTTGTCATTTTCTTTGGTGATTTGTAATTTTACCACAACTTTTTAATGGGTAATGCTTTTATTTTTGCGTTTTGTATGCCTGCTTATATACATTGTACTTACTTTTATTTGTGAATCCAGACAATGTTCTAGACAATTCTCAAATATTAAATGTTTGAATATCTTCTCTTCTTTGTTCTATTTTTTCCTGATGAGGCGAGGATTAGGCATATGTTATATATTCTTGTTTCATCCTCTATGTCTCTTACTTTCTCTTTCACATCTTTCATTTTGTTTCCTCTCTGTGCTGTGTTGTACATAATTATTTGGCTTTAGCACAATGTTCACTAAATCACTTTTTAGCTGTATCTATTATATCTTTATCTTTTTTGCTTTATCTGTTATATAACGTGTCCATTCAGGTTACTTTGAATTTCAAAATCATATTTTTCAGTTCTAAATTTGCATTTTCATATATTCCTGACATTAATGTTTTATATTGCCAATTAATTTATTATTCCATTTTTTCTTTAAATGTTTTTATCTATTTTATTTTATATTTGATAACTCAGACATCTTAGATCTTTGAAGATCTAAACCTCTTGTTGGTAATTATTTATTTATTTATTTTTAACAATCAAAAGAGGCCCGAGACCATTTAATCTGGGCTCACAAACTGTTACAGGCACCTATTATATTCACATCAACTTGTTTGTCTTATGAGGATACAGGGAGATATGTTATCCTCATTTTTTTTTTTTTTCCAGTTGGGACAGAAAAAGTAAAGTGACTTAACCCGGGATAATTTACAAGTTATAGCAAAAGAGAGTAAATGAACATGGGCTCCACGTTCATTCCTTTTCTCTTCATACACCACAAAACGAATGGCCACATGTATCTATAAATTATATTCCCTTTCTTGTCTCAGTTATAATAGTTTTGTCCATTTATTTACTGTCAAGTTAACTTATTCTAATTTCCTCTGCCTTTTGAAAAATTGAGGTGTTTTCTTACAGAATGTTCCACATTCTGGAGTTGATTCTTCTCTCAGAATCAATTGATCTGTTCCTCTATCTCTGTATTTCCTGTAAAATCCAGCCTAGTGCAACCCAGCTATGCCATTTCCTTCCTTTTCAGCTCTGCCCACTCTGCCTCTTGTTGGTAGTTATTTTTGACTCTTATTCCTGGTGACCTGTTTTCATTTGTATTTACTTTTTAATTCATTATATTGCTGGATGAATAAGGCTAAATTAAATATTTCACCCACAAATGGAGTTCTGTTGATAGCATTATTTGACTTGAAATATAAGTGATACTCAATATGTTAGATATGCTTGTTAAAACCCTCTTGCCATAGTAACAGGGGTGAATGAAGTATTGGCCATTGATGAGCTTTCTGAGTGTGTTCATTCAGTGCCTCCTAGAAAATCTTTGCCACATGCGTTGAAAAGATTCATGAGCCTTATGTTTAGAATGGCTAGAGGGTTTCCATATTATAAGGAAACAGTGTCAATAAAATCCAAGTATCAGGTAAGATAAATCACCCATTTAAATTAAGGATTTTCAAGAGTCTGCTTTTGTGTATTTTTAAAGGAAAAAAAAAGGTAATTTCCACTAGGTGGCTGTTAAATATTGGGAGAGAATTGAAATATCTTCTCTTGTTTAAGAAGGAGAAATGAGAGTAAGGAATAAAGCAAAATGTGAAATTGTTAATAAATTGATTAAAATTAATTTTTAAGATGTTTTTATTTATATTTGAGAGAGAGAGAGAGCATGATCAGGGGAGGGGCAGAGAGAGTGGGAGACGCAGAATCTGAAGTGGGCTCCTAGGCTCTGAGGTGTCAGCACAGAGCCTGACACAGGGCTTGAACTCATGAACCGTGAGATCATGTATAGTTTATACAATGTATAGCTTTATCTATCTATCTATCTATCTATCTATCTATTTATTTATTTATTTATTTATTTTAGAGGGAGCATACAAGTGGCAGGGAGGGGCAGAGGGAGAGAGAGATTGAATCTTAAGCAGGCTCCATGCTCAGCTCAGCACAGAACCCGCCGTGGGGCTTGAATTCATAACCCTGGGATAATGACCTGAGTTGAATTCGAGTCTGACACTCAATGGACTGAGCCACCCAGGTTCCCCTATGGCTCTTTACCTTTCTTGAGTGCCCTGTTAAGAATAAATGAAGCAGTGGTGCATAAAAGGTTTTGACTCATGTAATCTCAGAGACTGAGAGGATATTCAGAAATTTAGTTGGACTCTATCATCATCTTTATTAAATGATGATTTTCAGTGTGGAAATTCGCAGAATCCTGTGAGATGGTGGGCAATTATACATTAATTTTTTTTCTATGTGAAAACCTGTCCTGTATCTTCCCTTTAAAAAAACCCTTAAATTTCAGATAAAGGAATAATTATATAAATCTGTTGGTATAGGTTTCTGTTGTATTCTTTTATTCCATTAGGTATATTCCTGATGTCTCATTGTTTTTGTTGATCAGAGTTCACATTCCTGTTTTCTTTTTTAAAAAAAAAATTTTTTTTTAACATTTATTTATTTTTGAGACAGAGAGAGACAGAGCATGAACAGGGGAGGGGCAGAGAGAGAGGGAGACACAGAATCTGAAACAGGCTCCAGGCTCTGAGCTGTCAGCACAGAGCCCGATGCGGGGCTCGAACTCATGAACCGTGAGATCATGACCTGAGCCGAAATTGGACGCTTGACCGACCGAGCCACCCAGGCGCCCCTCACATTCCTGTTTTCAAAAAACGAAGATATATGTGGTTTCATTAGACCTGGACTTCCTAAGGAGACAATTTAGAAGGAGGAGGATGTATTTACTAGTTTGTCATCTTCATAGAAGACTCTCTTTATTAGTCATTAAAAACAATAGTGAATTTCCAAGTGTTATATGCACTATGAGTACTAAAGTTTGTTGTAACTATTGTTATAGACAATTACAAATAACGACACCCTACGGGGGGGCCTTTCGTTTTTGGTCATGATCAATTTACGTGTATTGCACAAATATAATAACATTTATTAAGCAGTATTCTTAATAATACTGCTTATTATTGAGAGGACAATAATTGCAGGACAGCAGGTAAGGATTGAGGGCAGTGGGTGAGGGTGTCAATATCCAGGTTCACAGAGTCCCTTAGTTTTCCATTTATGAATATCAGTTCAAACTTTTTTGTGCAGATACTGTAGGAATACTGCAGAAAATATACTGAATATGGGGGGAAAACCCACCACCAATTTGAGCTATATAGCTTCTAAATAAAGGAGGTAAACAGGGAACAAAAACAAAAGGATAGGACTAGTTACTGGGTTTGGAACAGTGATTAACTTTTTTCCTTGGAAAAACATTGTCACCGTTTCCTCTGAAATTCAGGGACACAAGGTGCTTCTTTAGCATGTTGTGTTTATCTGTTTGAGTCACAGGAGCAAGTGACCAATGCAGCCTTTTTCATTTCTTCCCAAATCATTAACTGGCATAAGAAGTGGCTCATTGATCGCTCCTCATTATCAGGGTTAATTTGAAGAATCATTTAGCTTTAACCTCCTTCCTCGAAGAGAGGTTTTCTAACTTCCCGAGATAAATCAAATCTACCTGCATTGTCTGTCTCTGCCAGGCCAGCTTAAGTTCGTAAGATGTCCAGATATTCTGCAAGCAAGGGGAGTATTTTCTGCAGAAAAAAGAGAAAGTGATGAAATTTTATTCACACAATTGGGATACCTTTTATGTGGATCTATAATCTGTAATATCATCTTTAATAGCTGCTTTTCTGAAATAATATCTGAAGTCATTAAATGACAGAATAAGAGTAGGGCAGATCTCAAGGAGTTTTTAAGGGTAAATGTAAAAATGGCAACAAAATATGGATAATTGAATAAATAAACACAGCAGGGATAGCTCTTTGGGTATGATAGGCTCTTCATATCACTCATGGGAATACAGTGGAATATGTCACTAAGGCATTATGTGAATGTTATGTGCAGAAACTGCTAATAGATTGCATAAAATTGTCCTCTTGAACTGCGAATTTTTGTTCTGCTGGTGAATGCTATTTAGGGCTATTTCTAGGACTGGTTTTGGACACATTAAAAAAAGATATAAAATGTCCAAATAACTTTTTCCATCCTCAGTATATTAAGGTGTTTCTTTTAATCATAAACACACAGTATGTATAGATTAATAGATTATCTCATTTCATAGAAAATCTTACTTGGATCCCTCTTTTTAGGCATACTTGGTAATTGGGTTTAGGTATCAGAGATGCATGGGAAGACATCTCTGGATAGCTAAATACGTTAACCTTACTCATTGCCCATGATCATAAATCAGGAAGGGTGTTTAATAAATTCAGAGACAAATTCAAGGAAGTGTTGATGACTACTAACATTATTTAAGTTTCCTCAGGGCTGGTTCTTAATCTTTTTAGGTGGAAAGACTTACAATATACAATATGCATTTTGGGGTAGTAACTGTATTATAGAAACAAATTTAATTTGCACAATCCAAGGGAAATAGTGGGAAAGGG
Source organism: Panthera tigris (assembly GCF_018350195.1). Taxonomy (NCBI): domain Eukaryota; kingdom Metazoa; phylum Chordata; class Mammalia; order Carnivora; family Felidae; genus Panthera; species Panthera tigris. The sequence continues at coordinate 105,655,518 of NC_056662.1, forward strand.
AAAGAACGGAAAATGCGTATGTCTGATGGTTATTTAATAATTCCATTAAACATAAGGTTTTGTGGGCTTCTAAAAGAAGAAACAGATTTCTGCTTTTGCACCATCTCTAAGAACATATTGTCAGAGCTCCATACAACATCATAAAAGTCTTATTAATTGTTGCGTTGAGAAATTTCACCAGTATGTTAACTATTCTGTTTCAATTTCAGTGGACACCATTATATTTCCCAGCAGTTAAAAATGGATCAGAAAGGGCGTATGGGTGGCTCATTCAATTGTATGCTCTACTCTTGATTTGGGCTTAGGTTATGATCTGCGTGGGATTCTCTCTCCCTCTCTCTTTGTTTCTCCCCCCACTACCTTGTACACCCTCTGTCTCTCAAAATGAATAAAAATAAACGTTTAAAAGTTTTTTAAAAAATGGATCAGAAAAACTGACAGCCTCTTGCAGGTTGTACTAAATGCTACTGAGAGCAGTTAGTATTTTTTAAAAAGCTCTTTCTCCACCAAAAGGACTTTTCAGCATCAGATATGCTGGCAGGATAATAGTAGGCTTTATTACCATCAACACAAGACTGTCAGTATATAAGCAGAATCTTAGATGCTATTCCTATACATAAATACACTGTTAGCTTTTTTAAGCAGTGTGATTCACTGCCTCATGTACAAATAGCAAGGGCATACAAAGTGAGAAACCAACTGTCCGCCATTTACCAAACTTCATTCATTTTGCTGGAAACAGTACCAGCTTTCAAACTGCTAAAAATACCCTGTGACTAACTTAATAAAAGACAATGCTCCCTTCCGGAATCTCAGTTCCATGAGCAAGTCAAATGGAGAGTCAATGTTCTATTTAAGCTATGTTTGAAAGGCACCAATGATGAAGTTTACATGTATAGTGGAAGGAAGTGACTAGTGCATTGTATCATTTGTCAAAAAGAACATAGCTTTTGAATGTAAAAGCTTGTTAAAAAGAATTATGGTAAAGGCCTACTGCCATTAGGACATGTCATAAGCAAACAAAATTAATGTACATGGTGGAGCCAGGACAGAATTGTCTCCCTGGAACATAACTTGTATCATATAAGAAAATCTGAATATTTTTTTGTTTCAGTAAGCAATTGTCTTTCCATGATCACCTTTAGGCATATGCAAAGACTGAATATAGTTTTATTTTCATACCACTTTCATCCTTTCAACATTAATAGAGCTTTTGGCCTGAAGCACACAGATGCAATTATTCTTTTTCTGTGCATTTTCTGAATATCGCTGTATGCAAAACACCTGGGTTAAGGGCAGGATTATCCCTGTTTCTAAAGGAAAGATCTTGGATATCTCAAAATTTAAATTTATACCAAACTACCTGTTGTTTCTGTTCTTTTTTTCCTTTTTTATATTAGGGTAAAATATAGATTGTATAAAATTCAATATTTTAACCATTCTGAAGTTCACAGTTAAGCATCAAATACATTTACAATGTTGTACAATTGTCACTATCCATCTCTAAAACTTTTCATCATCTCATATTGAATTCTGCATCCATTGAACAAACACTCCTCATTGTCCCCTCACCACAATCCCTGGCAACCACAATCTTACTTTTTGTCTCTATGAATTTGACTACTGTAGGTGCCTCATATAAGTGGAATTATACCATATTTTTCTTTTTGCAACTGACATACTTCACTTAACGTCTTCAAGTTTTATCCATGTGTCAGAATTTCATTCCTTTTTGTGGCTGAATAATATTCCATTGTGTGTGTATATTACATTTTACTTATCCATTTATCTGTTGACGGACATTTGAGTTGTTTTCACCTTTGACTATTGTAAATAATGCTGCTATAAAATCTGAGTAGTGTATTTTCTTCCTCTTATTGTGCCCATATGTTCAGCACCACATTTATTTATGTTGATTATATATTTTCTGTGGGTGAATTATAAGCTCCTTGAGGACAAAGTTCTTGCTGTTTTATGTTTATAAACCCATAGTATACAGCATAGTTTTTAGACATAATGAGTGTTAAATAATACCAGTTGGATTACTAAATGCATCTCAGAGAAATTCTAGACTTTGTTAATAACTGCCCATTATCAAAAACAGGGACAGAAAAAAGCACTTTTAACAGTGATTGATAAATTGCTCTGCTCTTTTCTTGCGTCTCCAGTTTCCTTTAAGAATGCTTGGAAGAAATAGGGAAAAGGAATCCCTCTAGGCTATACAGAATATGTAAGTGTGATGAACTGCATTAGTAAGCTACTGAAAGTAGTACAAAAATTATATGAATGTTATCAATGTGAATCTGAAAGGTAGAACATTTAAGTTTCAGCCTGATTTAATGAGTTGATGAACAGCTTTCTCTGTGACTATGATCTAAAATCTCAGTAGACAACAGACCCTATTTGCCAATCTTGTAGTGCAGCCTTGCAGGTGAATTGAATACCTAACTAGCCTGCCAATAGCTAGCTAGCTATTTATTTATTTATTTATTTATTTATTTATTTATTTAAGCTAGTAAGATTTTCAGCACCATACTTATCTATATAACATCTTTAGAAATATTCTTTAGCAAGACTATGCATCAAGTGTTTCTGAATTTAGAGAAAGAGCTAGAACTTAAAATATAATAATAATAATAATAATATAACCTGAGCACCACTCCGACCTAGATGCTGTACCAGGTACTAGCGTTAATTTGTTAATCATCACAGCTCTGTTAGGTTTCTGCTTTTATATCTCCTGATATATATTCTGAGGTACAGAGAAGCCATTTGATTCATCAGGAAATTAGGCCAAGAATTGAATCCTGGTTTGTTGGACACCAAAATTCCAACCCCATCTTGTTTTTAAGAATTTCCTTTGCAATTAATGTATTCATGCATTTTTCAAAGTGTTTTTACTTTTTTCTTTTCCAACTGTATGATTTTTCTTTTTTCCAAAATCTGTATCTCTGACTTGGATCTTGTGTCCGTACCTCTAACCTAAATCTGATTTTAGTCATTTTAATTTCATGTCTCTTTTGCTGTAGATTGCAGGTTAGTTTCCACTGGTTGATTCAAATTATTGATCTGACTTAACTCCCTGTAGATGTTATACCTGCTTACATTTTATTTATATGCTAATCAAGTCTGAAGTTTTGGCCTCTTTTATTGCTTATCCCTTTATTCATGCTATCCCTATATCTCTCCCCAATTAAATTCTTTTCAATCTAAGCATAGGTCTTTATTAAAGCACCGAAGTGGAAATAAAATATTAAATATCATTCTATTTAAATGAGTCACACATTTTAGAGCAAGGGTATAATGAAATAAATCTATGACATAGTTAAGCACCTTGATGCTTAAACTAACCTAGTTTCCTCCTAGTCTTGAGCAGAAGAAATCTATCATAAATCAGCAAAAGCTTTTCTGTAGACTGTGAGATTCTGGTTCTTATTTTTGAGGGTTTAAGGGCACATTGCTATCATGAGCTCTTTAAAGTTCTATGAATACACAGGTCAATAGCCAGCTTACAAATAATCAGGAAAGGGTTTCTGTTTGCTTTTCAGCATTTCCTGTTCTTAATTCTTTTTCTTTTTTTCTTGGGGCTAATCAGAAAGTTTAAAGAGAACATCATGGCATTATTTTTGTTTAAAAAACATTGACCCTCAGGCTAAAATTTTTTTTTAATTGAAGTATAATTAACATACTATTAGTTTCAAGTGTACAACATAATGATTCAACAGTTCTAAACATTACTCACTGCTCACCATGATAGGTGTAGTTACCATCTGTCACCATGCAGTGTTTATTACAGTATATTCTTTGTAAATTTTATTTCTTTCTTAGACTGTCAGTGTTGCACAGATAGCTTACATTCATAGGATTTAACTAAAGATTCCATTTGGTAAGAGCAGGAAATTAAGATTTTAATACTCTAGAAGCTTTAACTAGAAAAAATAATGGTTTGCTTTTCATTTCTTTGTGACAATGTAGTGTAATACTTGAAAATTTTTTCCCAAACTTAACTATAGATGTGAGGTAGCACAATCCTTATCATCCTTTCACTCGTTTTACTCCAAATATTTCCTCTTCTTTTCTATAGCTACCAGTACTGAGTAGTTTCTTGTTCTATTTCAATTTTAACCCTTCATTATCCCATTATTATGATTGTTGGCATTTCTTATATTCTGGTCCTTAAGTAACACAAATCCATGGTTTATTAACTATATAAACAGTAAGAGCTGTATGAAGTGCTATTCTCCTTATGGATTTTGAGGATGAAAAAGAGGTTTAGAAGAAACTGTATCCCAGAGAGCTCTGTTTTTGTCAAAGCCTGATATGAACAAAGTGATATTTTCCCACCTTCAGTGACCTGCTGAGGAAGAACTATTAAAAAGTGCCATTTAAAGCAGTCATTTTTATTCTGAAAAAGACTAGCTTATGCTATAAATCAGAAAAAAGTTTCCAAGTGAGAAGAACATTATTCTTCTGAATGATGAAAATGAGCTCCTTGGTATTATATATAATGGGGGAAAGGAAAGGCATGTAGATTTCAGGTCTGCAGAATGTATATGTTGCTGCTAAGGGCATGGGCAGCCCAACAATGCATAGGATTATTCTATACCTCATGATTGTGCCACACCGCAGTTTATGTGTGTGATGTATTACTCAACGATATCAACAAGGCAGAAATGGGAATTATATGGACCAAATGTGGTAATCATGGAAAATTATATATAGGACATTCTTGGTACTTAATAAAAATGTATTGTTTAACTATAATGTATAATATGGTAGCAATACAAAACAAACCAACAAATACAGAAGGATAAAAGTACTTCAAGAGTTTATTCAAGCTAGAAAGAAAAGCTGGTGCAGCTCTGTGTCTGCTGCATTATTCATCTGAAAAAGTCTTATGAAATGTGCAATCAGGCTTTTTGTGAAATGTAATAAAACAGTGATCACAGATATGAATTTCCCTCCCTCCCTTTTTTCCTTCATTCCTTTGTTCCTTCCTTCATTCCTTCCTTTATTCTGTCTGTCTGTCTATCTATCATCATCTGATTTATCTATCTATGTTTTTCAGCTAGGGTCAGTTTAGGGTTATTTGAAAAATTTTAACCAAAGTGTGGAGATTATTTTAATGAAAAGTAATCCATATAGGAAGAGTGACGATTTGCCGAGCTCCTTTCTTTAATTCAAGGTCTTGGAGCGATAAGGCTCTGGGAACTGAAATCATTAGATCTCTTGTGGTTTCGAGATGGTGCTTTCATACTACTCTGACAAGGCATATTTTCTTTACTAAACTGGTGATCACAACAAAAATCTAGAACACTATTGAATGCCAGAATGTTCAGAAGTTCAGAGGACAAACAGACAGGAATTGAGCCAATGACAATGAAGACTGCTTTCCTTATAGTCAAATGCTCTAGGTTCATTGGAGTCACAGAGTTTGAAGAACTGGAGTTTTTCTTTGAAAATGAAGTCACACCGAGGGCCTGCAGAGATTCTTTATCAAAGATGATATGCACATGGCATATGATAATATGGTTAACATTATGTGTCATTAGGGAATTGCAAATTAAGACAATAAGGAGATAGTACTACATACCTGTTGGAATCGCCAAAATCTGGAACACTAACAGCACCAAATGCTGGCAAGGATGTAGAGCATCAGGAACCCTTGTTTATTGCTGGGGGGAAAGCAAATTGACCATTTTTTAAACAAAACTAATCACACTCTTACTATATGTTCTAGCAATGTACTCCTTGGCATTTACCCAAATGAGTTGAAACCTTATATGTTAATACAAAAACCTGCACATGGATGTTTATAGCAGCTTTATTCATAATTGCCCAAACTTGGAAACAACCAAGATGTCCTTAAGTAGGTGAATAGGTAAATAAACTGACTCATCCAGACAATAGAATTTTATTTAGCGCTAAAAGAAATGAGCTTTCAAGTTAAGAAAAGATACGTAGGAACCTCAAATGCATGTTACTAAATGAAAGAAGCCAATCTGAGAAAGCTAAGTACTGTAGGATTCTAACTCTATGACATTGTGGAAAGGCAAAAAAAAAAATGGAGACAGTAAAAGTGTCCAGTGGTTGCCAGGGGTTGAGGGTAGGGAGTGACGAATAGGCAGTGCGCAGAGGATCTTTAGGGCAATGAAAAACTCTCTGATTCTATCATGGTGGGTACGTTTGTCCAAATGCATAGAATGCACAACACCAAGAGTGAAACCTAAGACAAACTATGGAATGTGGGTGATAACGGTGTGTCAGTGAAAGTTCATCAGTTGTAACACATGTATCACTCTGGTGACAAATTTTGATAGTTGGGGAGGCTGGGTGTATGTGGGAGGAAGGGGTATATGGGAAACCTCTGTATCATCTCAATTTTGCTGTGAACCTAAAGGTGCTCCTAAAAAAAGTCTGTTTAAAAAAATTAATATGAGATTTACTGAGATGGCTGGGTAGAAGATAAAATATACAAAACAATATTTTTCTTTGTTATAGCAGTAAGAGAGATATAAATGGGAAAACCATTCTATTTTCCCTTCCCAGCTTATTTTAATTTATTGTATTCTTTGCCTGACTTTAAGGAACCTACTGCTTCTTCTCTTCATCCACCTTTACTTTCTGACCCCACGATGCTGTCCTGGACTCCTCTCATTATATTTAAACATACGTGTTCCTCCCTTGACCTCTTATCCTGGTATATTAACATCCTTTCTTACCACCCTTTTATTTCATATTCCTCTTTCTCATAACCAAAGGAAGCTAAAATACATTTTAGGAAAGCATATTCCTCTCTATTTCAAACTTAACTTAAAATCATAAGAATATATCTGGGGTCATTTGTATTTTTTTAAATTAAATTGTTAAATATGGAGACATGGTCCACATATATTCATTGAGCATACATTGTTTGCCACTGTGAGTGGTGTCATGGCTTTCTTCTAACAAATCTTACAGATAAGGTAAAAATAAATAAATAAGCAAGCAAGCCACAGTTTCAGAAGAAAATTCTAGTTTGTTTTTTGCCTTTTTTTTTTTTTTTTTTTTTTGAGGGAGAGAGAGAGTGCAAGCAGGGGCAAGGAGCAGAGGGAGAGAGAGAATCTTAAGCAGGTTCTACACTCAGTGTGGAGCCAGACACGGGGCTTGATCCCATGACCCCGGGATCATCACCTGAGTCGAAATCAAGATTTGGACACTCAACCAACTGAGCTACCCAGGAGCCCCAGAAAATCCTAGTATTCAATGATATAAATAATACTTTAAGATGTATTTCAGCTTCTTTAGACCATAAGCTTTATGATATGTATGTATTATCAGGTATTTGTCTTGTCCATGTAGCCAAAGTAAACTGACCAATGCAAAAGCAATCTCTGCTTCCTTAAAGATAGAGTATACCTAGGTATACTGACATAGGTATTAGGCTTCTCAAGTTATTGGCTTTTGTGAACTTCTCAGATTATTATCTTTTGTGAAATTGCTAAGCTAAATTTCAGAAAATTTAAGCTAAAATTAAGAGGGACTAGAGATTGAATCTGCTAGTCTTAGTTTTATGACCTACAGCTATTTGAATTTTCTGAGTCTCAGTTTTCTTTCCTGTAAAGAGAGGCTGATAATAATACATACCACATTTGGTTTTTGTAAGGTAAAATAAGATGGTTATTCCAAGGCCCTTAGTACAGTGTGTGAGCTTAAAAAAACTGTAGGGTTTTATTAATAATAATAAATTAGAAAATCTGATAGCAAACATTGCATTTACCAATAAGCAATATATGTAAGATATCCAGATAAATTTTATAAGAAATGTGTAAGAAGGAAGTTACAAAACTTAATATGATTAAATAAATAAATTCAATGGGCGTGCGTGGAGAGAGTTCATATTACAAAAGTTTGTTACTTTTAAAGCAATATATGGATTCAGTACAATTCTAATAAAAAAATTTAAATGACTCTAAGATGTGTGGGGTATACTTGTGCTTAGAATTTTATTATAATGTGAATTTTATTTGATTCTCCAGTCAAATGAGTTTAAATTAAACTGTTCTATTATTGGTATGAGAAAATACTAAGCATGAATTCAACATTTGTTTAAATGCAATAATGTATTTTTGTCATTAACACAGTTCTGGTGTATAGAAAATTATTCATAACTGCTAGGTACTATTATAATTCTCTTAGTGACATTTAAATCTCAAGCATGTGCACTTTGAAGTAAATTCAACAGAAATTGCAATAAAAAAAAAAAACGTTAGGAAAAATAAGACAATGAAACCAAAAAAAGCAAGTAGAAAATATTTGTGGTCCTTTTCAGGTCATTATTAGAACTAACTCAGAAAGTAAATCTCTTGTAAAAGAAGATAATTTAGTAAAGTATATCTGGGAATTGTATGTCTAGGAAGGTCAGTTTTATTAGAAAATAGGCAGCTAATAGTTACAGGAAACCATATATCGCTGATATATTGATTATGAAACCATTAATTGCTGCATTATAAAATGTTGAAAAATTCATACTTGAATTTCTTAACTAGGTGAGAGATTTGGTTTAAACAGTCTTAAAGCTTTTTGTCCTACTTGTCATATTATTGTTTTGTTGGTATTTTACTTAAACATGCAAAGCAAAGCATATTCGTTTACAAACTCCTTGGTGATGATACAAATAATTTGCAAAGAATTATCCAATAAGATACAAGAATTTTCAGCACAAATGTGACTGATTAAGAAAAAAGATATTTGGGGATTAACACAGTTTCAGCCATACTTACTATGTTTAAAACTATAGGAATAGGGGCACGTGGGTGGCTCAGTCGGTTAAGTGTCTGACTTCGGCTCAGGTCATGATCTCATGGTTTGTGGGTTTGAGCCCCGTGTTGGGCTCTTTGCTGATAGCTTGGAGCCTGCTTTGGATTCTGTGTTGCCCTCTCTCTCCGCACTTACCCCATTCATGTTCTGTCTCTGTCTCACTCTCAAAAATGAATAAACATTAAAAAATTAAAAAAAAACTATAGGAATAAAAACTGATAAGGGCTATTGTTCACCCTGAACACATCATCAGCTACTGCACAATTCTGTGAGACCTTCTTTTCTTAAACTGTTTGCCATTTGTGCTCCTCATTTTGGAGCTGATGGTATTATAAAGGTGATTTTTGTTTTTCTGTTTGTTTTTTAAGAATAAATTTATAACAAAATATGTAACGATTCTGCAAGTTTTTCTACTCATTTATATGCTAGCTTAGCTGTGTGCATTGGCTGTTCAGAAGTTTCACAGTTAACTTTTGTATTTTTCTTCATGGACAATAAAAGGATCAGATAACAGATAAAAGTTTATATTTCAAAGACAGGTGAATATTGACAGTTTCATTTGACTTAACCTAATACTGCAAGAAGAGCTATAACCATACGCCAGCTTGAAACAACCACAGACATTTTCTATGTTCAACTAGGTGATTGAAGGGCTTACAAAGTGGGCTTATTAGTTGTCATTTTTCTCAGGACTGAACACTTCCAGCAAACAATCATGTTTCCAAGTTATGTACATTTTTTTTTAATTTGATAGAGTCACTTCAATTAAAAAGAAACTTTGAAATTTGGAAGAAGAAAAGGGACTGTGAAGATGTGAATCTTTGGAGATTCAGTGGTAAAATACTAGTGATAAAATAAATAACTTTACATGGTGTCTTTCTTTACCAAAGAAGTCCTCTTATTAATATTTATTTGAGATAACAGAAGAAGCTATCCATTGGATTATTTCAATCCACTATGGTCTCAGTATCTTGACCCACAATAGCCTGCAATGTTGAGGTAGACTTCCTGTTTGATCACATGATGAGCATTCTACACTGTGGTCACCCTGACATGCCACATAAAGCAACAAAACATGGTATTTTAATTCACAGGTCCATTGGAAATAAGGGACCTTTGGAACATACTTCCTCATTCTTTGATGAAAGTTAACTTATACAAGAAAGTGCTGGGGTTGTGTAAAGTCTGTTTTCTTCAATGAAGGAATCGGTGTTCACACTTTGGAATTGTCCTAGTAGAGGATGACTACATTCTAATTTTTTTTTTTAATGTTTATTGATTTTTGAGAGAGAGAGAGAGACAGAGAGACAGAATGAGCAGGGGAGGGGCAGAGAGCAGAAACAAACTCCAAAGCAGGCTCCAGGCTCTGAGCTGTCAGCACAGAGCCCGATGTGGGGCTTGAACCCACGAGCCATGAGATCATGACCTGAGCCGAAGTTGGATGCTCAACCGACTGAGCCACCCAGGCACCCTGAGGATGACTACATTCTAAATTAATAATAATTCAAACCACTGAAATTTAGCAAGTGCTTTTGTTGTCTTTTTAAGAAGGAAAAGTTGACATGAAAATTAAGTGATTTATAGATTTGTATATTCATAGAAATGTTGAGCAGAAATGAACTATGAACTTAGAAATGATCAACCTCAGCTTTTGTTTTTTAATTTTAATTTTTTGGTTGGGGGGATGAGAAATTGAGGTACATAAAAGGTGGTGATTGTCTCCAGATCACTTAGCTAGTGTTGGGCCCATGACACCAAATAAAGTCTTCTGACCTTACCTCTTGTGCTAAGGAACCCTAGAAAATTCTGGAAATGTTCTGAGAATTCTCTAGTTGAATTAGGGGTATATGCATCAGGTTATATATTTTAATCATTCTAATTGTAACTAAATTTGATTCCTCGGAGTTTGTTAACACTAAATCTCCATTAATTTTAGAGCCTTCCTGAAGAACCGTGATCCTGGCAGTTAGAGTCCTAATATGGTGAGTGATGGGGAACATGCAAATTCCCTATGTTGCTTAAACATGTTGAATAAATAACAGTTGTCAAGATGTTCCCTGGCTTCTTGGAGAGTCCTTTGGGATGCCCACTGGATTGCCTGGCTATGATCAAAGGAAGCTCTACGCTTCTAGATAGGAGGAGCTTCAGGGTAACAATCTGGTTGAGGGTATTTAGGGAACATCCCCTTAAGCAATATTGTTAAGTTAGATTTTATGCTGATTTGAGATGGCTTGACATTGAAAAAGGTGATGAAGATCATTGGGGGGGGGAGGGGGCCGGTTAATCCTCCACCCCTGCAGCCACCAGTTCCTACTGGTTCTGCTGCGATAAATCTCATTGGCTTCAGTCTAAGTCTTACCGGATATTGAACCCAGGGGACCTCCTAGATTCTAAGTCTAAGCAACAGCAGCTACTTTCTTTGGGAATTAAGTTTATTAATTTTATTTTTTTTTGCACACAATATGACCACACTTCTTCGCAAAATAAATGTAAACCATGATCAAATCACCTTTTATTACTGTATGCATTAAATACTTTGTTTTAATTGTGTTATTTAGCAAGTGTTTCGCTCTCATTTGAATCCAGAGAAATGAGAAGGGAAGTTTCTGAACGGCATTCCATTGATATAAGGTTGCTTTTTGCAGGATAGGTGGGGATAAAAATTGCTTCTAACAGGAAGTTTTATTAGAGCAATAAGAAAAGGGAAATGTGATATATAGTTGGTTAACATTTTAAAAAGTACTGGATAAAAGCCTCAAATAAAGTGTTTGAACATTATTTAGGTCAGGTCATCTATATGCCTAACCACCTAACACCAAACTTTTTAGAGGTGATGGGAATGGAAGTGATCCCAAGTTAGAGGCTGAGGAGAGCTTGGTTTGTTTTACAGCGTTCTTGGGTCTGGCAAAGTATCTGGTATGGGGCTCAGAGCCAGTCTCCCTGGCTTTGAAAATAAAAAAAGGGATTTTAGCTAAAATTCATGTCTTTAAGTATTGTTATATTCAGTTAACAGGCAACTCACACCTACCTTGCTATGAGGAACTATTTGAGAGGTCAAATATACCCACCACAGGTGACCTCTCAGCCTAAATATATCTTTTCTCCCAAACATTTACAATATGAGCTGTAAAATAATTTTTCCTCATTTTTTCATTCTTGATTTATCTTTAAAAATAAGTGCCCTGTGCTTCCAAGTACTCAATGATGAATGAGGTTAGATTGCAGATGTGTATTCTTTGTTAAAGTAGAAGTGTCTTGTCAGAGTTTTCTATAGAATATCTGACATCCCTATTTAAGGAAACTTAGGAATGTGCCTCCTGTTATTTTTAGAGCTGTAGCAAGGATTTCTTTGCAAGAACCTTTCCATAGACCCTGACACTGAAGTTGTAATAACTTTGAAAGCCAGAAATGGGAAATTTTCAGAAAAGAAAACAGTAGCTAAATACAAAAAAAAAAAAAAAAAAGTTTCGGGAGAGTCACTGTCATCATCAAAAAACAATTATCTCATTAGTAATCACATAAGTAAAAATAAACAGCATTTTTTGGGGGCCTCCTATTTTGATAAAAGCAAAAACAAAACTGCTGCCCACCATTGTTGAGGGAAATGAGCACTCTCAAAACATTTTAAAGGCAAGTTCGCAGTACCTAGAAAAAGCTTTAGAAATGTGCCTCATTTTGGACTCAGAAAGGCTTCTTAGAGGATTTTAGGACTTTTCTTAAAGAAATACAGATATGTGAAGATTTTCACTATAGTTTCTTTATATTATTGACAAATATAAATAACCTGCCTATCCTGCAGTAGAGACTGACTACACAAATTCTGATATACATACAATGCACAAGATTAAATTCTACTTAAATATTAAAATCACAGACGTGGTTATTTGTTGACATAGACTAATGAAAAAGCATGTTAAAAAGTAGTCTGAGTTAATAAAAATGTCTGGAAGGATATACAAATGGTTTTATTTTGTTTTTTTAAAATAAGCTATGGATTTTATTGTGATTTCACCAGATATTCTGGTACTGTCCTTTTTTATTTTCCAGAAAATAGACCAGGATACCACATTACATTTAGTTATCATGTCTGCTTAGGCTCCTCTAATCTGTGACACTTTCTCAGTCTTTCCAATTTCTCGTGACCTTGACACTTTTGAAGGGTGGTGGCCAGGTGTTTCGTAGAATGTCTCGCAATTCCGATTTGTCTGATGTACTTTTCATTAGATTGGGATTTTGAGTTTTGGGGAAGAATGTACAGAGGTTACGTGCTGTTCTATTTCATCTTCAGGAAGTACATGGCAGAGCGCTGACTTATCAATAGAGATCACAACCATGATTTCTGGGTTTAAGGTGGTGTCTCCCTGGGTTTCTCAAAGAGCCTGGTTACAGAGCCTGTGCTCTTAGTGATTTCTCTGTAATATGGATCCTTAAGTCCTTACCTTGGGAAGAGGTGTTCTTTAATCAGTTGATTGGTAGGAACTGAGCAAGCAGAATTTTCTTGACAGAATTTCCCAGACATGAGAGTTCTGGTGACAGGAGCGGAATGGATGGATGGATACCCTGTGCAGCATTGCTTTCCCAGAAATATGGTCACGGGACTCATTCCTCAGTCTTATCAGATTCCTCCTGTGCCCAGAACTGCACTTTGGTTCATTCTCTGAAAAACAAAAATTAAGAAAATCTGCTTCTAACATGGAAGTCTAGCAATACTGAGTTAAAAGAGATACCAGAATTTGATTAAATTCTTTTGCACACCAAAAAGTTAGTTTCCTTAACTTACAGAGAACTACTATAAATGTTTAACCAAAAAAAGGGCAAGTGATATTGCCCATTTCAGGTAATTGCAATATCAGATTGCAATATCAGATAGTTGATAGCAAGGGAAATATAAATATCTTTTAAACATTTGAAATGGTGCTCAAGTTCTCAGTAAGATATATGTAAATTAAAATTACAGTGATAACATGTAAAAATTATTTGGGTAGGAAAGACCAGAATGCTTGATTATAAGCTGTGTTGGCAAGTGTTTGGGGAAACAGACACTTCCTATTTTTTATGGTAAAGTACCTTGGTTCAATTTGTATTGAGAGCAATTAGATGTTATGTTTCACAAAAAGAAATAAAATGTTTTTGACTTGGTAATTCCACTTCTATGTTCTATCTTTAGTATGTATCACATTTATATAATGTAGATATGCTGGCAGGAGCATAAAATGATTTTTATGTAATAATATTTTTGTAGGAAGAGATTAGTTAAATAAATTGCTTCATCAGCATACAGTGAACAGCTAAGAATTTTATGTGTACTAATAAAATCTCCATGACATTTTAAGTTAAAAAAGCCAAAAACAAAAACATGGGGCAGAATGACATATAAGATATATATGAAACTAATAACAGTGTTTCTATCTCCAAAAGGGATTTGGATGGCTAACATCAGAGGTGAATGGAGTCTTATTTTTCACTGTGTACCATTTTGTGCCTTTTGAATTTTGTACATATATGTATGACCTACTAAAAAAACACAACGAACATTTTTAGCAGACAACATCCACCACCTCTTATCTTGAAGAGAAGAACAAATGTATGCTTTGGAACTGAACCCCAAGGCTTGAATTCTGTTCTCAGATCTGCCACTAATGATCTCTGTTATTGTGATGGCTAAGTTTGTGTTAACTTGACTGGGCCACAGGGCACCCAGATACGTGATCAAACATCATTCTGGGTATGTCTGTGAAGGTATTTCTGGATGAGACTCACATTTGAATTAGTAAATTGAGTAAAGCAGATTGCCCTCTTAGCTAACATAGCTGGGCCCTGTATAATCAGTTAAAGGCCTGAATAGGTCAAAAAGACTGACTCTTCTGAGAGTAAAAGGGAACTCCTCTTACCTTTCAGCCTTGAACTGGGACATCATTTTTTTTCAGTTTAACTGAAAAATAGGCTCTTCCTGGGTCTTGAACTTGCCAGCCTTAGGACTGGAACCACACCATCAAGTCTCCTGGATTTTCAGTTTGCTCACTGTAGCTTGACACTTTTCAGCTTCGATAATCCATGGGCCAATCCCTTATAAATCTCTTTCTAATATAGAAAATATTATATAATCCAGAGGGGATCTTAAGTGTGTATGTATGTATAATATTTATGTTTCCTTTTGGTTCTGTTATTCCTGGAGCACCTAATACACTTAGGAAAAGTACCAAAGTAACAGAAATAACTGCCTCAGTGGTTCAGTTTTCTCTATATGGTGAGAGACTTAAAATAACAACTACATGTTCCCTTGTGGTTCTGGACATACATATAGTACAGTAATTTCTCTACAGATGGTCCTTCAAGTCTGTCACTTGAGCTCAAGTTGTATTTTTCTCTCTGCTTGCTGGTTATTTTCCCTAAAATTACAGTATGCTTAGCATATCCCAAATTGAACATGTCTATCAGGAAAATCATCTCTTCTGTTATTTTCTACAGTGCCATGTTCTTATTGTAGGAATGAACAAAATTTGGGTTATCTCTTCTTTCTGGGCAACATAGTACTTTGGTCATTTATGATGGCAATCAAACAAACATTCAAGAATACTAAGAGAAGAGGCAGGTCAAAGTGTTTTACTCTCTCGGTTCTCTATAAAGTACAAAGCCAAGTAACAAGTGGAGTTTTTCAGTTGTCTGAATAGCTCTGGGTTCTAGAACTGACATTTGTGTCCAGTCAGTGGGGGTGTATAACAAAACTGTTGCTGGAGCCTTGTAGACAGGTCTTTGTAGAAAGCTGTGCTCTGAAGAAGAAAACATTTCTGGCCCTTTCACTGTTTTACTGTTTTATTCATAGAAAAAAACATTGGATGCATGGGACAATCAAATAATAATCTTCTCTTGCTTTGGTATACCTGGCTTATAAACAGTTGATAAGGCTTTATCATATTGTTAACCATTTATGCTTCCCAAGACAAGGAGATGACTTTTATATTGATGTTTCCAAGGCTCTCATGTTCTTTGTGAAGCATTTCCCAGAGATTCTTCTATAGTATGTTCCCAGTAGTCAGATATTTGTTCATCCTTCTTTCTTAGTCTGATGCCCAATCCTAGTGTTGACCCTTTTGTGATAAATCTATCCTGTGGATTCCCTAGATACCCATTGCTGCTGTTCTATGCTGGACCCTCAGCATCCTACCTCAATTTATGCAACAAAAATCCAAAAATATTTTCTAATTCTGTCTTTTCCATTACAAATCCATGCTCTGCACCCATTATTTCATGACTAATTTGCTGTAAATACTGCTTTTCTTCTGTCATGTTTTTGCTGAGAAATCCTGCAGTGATTCCAATGAGATTCCAAAGTCATCCAATTTTTTTTTTCTTGAGAGAGAGAGTGCAGGCAGAGGAGAGGGAGAAAGAGAGAACCTCAAGCAGGCACCATGCTCAGTGTGGAGTCTGATGTGGGGCTTGGTCCCACAACCCTGGGATCATGACCTGAGCTGAAGGTCAAGAGTCAGATGCTCAACCAACTGAGCCACCCAGGTGTCCCAAAGTCAGTCACTTTTTAAGGAGTGTTTATAATAAGTTCCACTTTCCATAGTTACCAGTATCTTACCTAATCAACCATCCAGACTGGCTAATTTTACTCCCAAACTTTCTCTTCTCTAACATAGTTCATTCTCTACAGAGCAGAAATGCAGAGTTATTTAGATAAATAGGTATATAGAAAGAGATATAAATATACTTTACAAATATAAACATATAAATTCACAAATACTTATTTTTAATTCATAAACATTCAAGTTCATAAGTTAAAATTATTTGTATTCAGATGGACAAGAGTTAGAGGGCTTTTCTTTTGTTCTTTTTTGTTTTTGTTTTATCTCTTACTAAGCTATAAAAACCTTAGCAAGTTATTTAATCTCCCTGAACTTCAGATACTTAACTCTGCTGAATTCTGAGGATTAAATGATATATTTAAATTGTCTGGCATTTTCTGGCATATAGTATCTAATAAATTAATGCATATTTCTTTTTTTTAATGTTTTATTTATTTTTGAGTGAGAGAGAGAGAGAGAGAGAGAGACAGAGCGCAAGTGGTGGGGGGGGCAGAGAGCGAGACACACACACAGAATTGGAAGCAGGCTTCAAGCTCTGAGCTGTCAGCACAGAGCCTGACATAGGGCTCAAACTCATGAGCTGTGAGACCATGACCTGAACCGAAGTTGGATGCTTAACCGACTGAGCCACCCAGGCGCCCCAAGCATATTTCTTGATTTTAGGTTTCGCTTTCTTCTTTCCTATTTTTCACACTGCGGTAGTTTGCATTTGATCGGGAGACAGAAACTATGCCACAAGTTAAACAAGTGAAGTTAACATAAAGAATTATTAGCTATGATGAAAGAGACACTGTGGGATATAAAGCAACTTCATATGTTACCCTAGGGTTGAGGGAGAGTAACCAAGGAAGGACGCACTTGGAAGAGGTTTGGACCTTGTTGGAGAAGTCGTTCGGCCCACCGGGCAGCAGGAGTGTTTACTGGTTTGGCCCGGCCTACACCTGTCCGCAGTTCCTGGGCAGGCAGGCCAGCAAGCAGGTGGTCGGAGGCTGGTGATGTGGGTGTGCAGTGAGTCTGGTGCCGGCCAAAGTAGATGGGCTTTAGGACATGCAGGCTTCCATGGGTGTGGGGTTCGAAGGACTGCTTGGCGCGTGACCCTGCAGACCACAGCACGGTCCGGGAGCTAGGAGGGCAGAGGCCTTCAGAGTAAAAGTTGTGTGGGGGTGTGTGTGTGGGAGGGGTCTGGTTTCTATGTCTATAGGACCGGGGAAAGGTTATTGCTAGCTGTAGGATGCAAGGTTGTAGAGGGGACTGTGCTCTCAGCCAGTGGCTGGGACAGGCTCAGCAGAATGTTTTCATACTCACAAGGCTGACCCCCTGGCCTATACAGGAAAATTTGGAAAGCTTCTTCCTCTTGTGATGTCTCTCTGGTGCCCCCTGCTGAGAAAGTTCTTCATTATGCTCACTTTAAAGGAACAGTTTTGCAGGACTTCCCTTGTTTATCGCAGAGCGTACAGTGAAGGGTCCACTTGAAGATGAGAAACAATAAAAATCGATAACTGGCCCATCAGCTATACCATAAAACCAATTAACTCTGTCTTATGAAGATGTAATTTTTCCCCATATATTTTATCTGAAGAAATGACAGGTTTTCCTTATTGGGAGTGATATTTTCAAATGATTAACCAGGAATACAGCTTCACTTTGTAATAGCTGAGTAAGTATTTGAATACGAATACTTACTTGACTTTGAATAGTCTTTCAGTGGGTCTGTAGTTTTGTGTATTTTTTTTAACTGTCATTTGTGGCTTCTTTGTCTCACTATTGATCTCTACTAATAAATTCTGCTATTCCTCCCTTGGCAGTAAGCAGACATGCTCCCCCCAGCAGGCTGCAGCACTTTAACAGTTAGCCATGACCCTGAATTTCTATTCCTTTTAAGCACATGGTCTTATTTCTGTGCTTTGGAGAGATCATATGGTCTTTTTTCTTAGCTTGACTCTTATTTTCCTCTGTTGCTGTGAGCAAGGTGTCTTACAGATTTGAACATATCCACTGCTCATTAAAATATGCCAAGCCCAACTCTGTAAAGATTGAGTTTGAGGCTTCTCTTCCTGTTAAAGGTGTAAGAAATGCTAACAGTCTAGGAATCCATCCGGTGGGAGATATCTGTACCTTTTTATTCTTCGGTGGACTCCTTTTCCTGTCCCTTTTTGTCCATAGCTGAGAGTCCCCTCCTGCACACAATTTGATTTCATCAGCCTGGTAGGTCAATGACCTCTCACCCTCTCTCTTTCACTGTGGAGGTTACACTAGGTTGCTGTGAATCAGAATAATGGATTTGAATCCTGGGCCAGCCACATATTAATTGTGCTATTTTCTGTAAATCAAGGGGCAATTCATGTATGTAAAAGTTATTTGCACAGACTGTAAAAATTAAATTATAAAAATGAAGTACAGGGATACTGGATCATAATATTGAGGATGATAGCGATGATTTTGAGGGCCGGGATATTTATAGATACAGTGAACAAATTTTCTAGAGAAATTCCACATGAAACTTTTGCTGTCTGCTTCCTGGGAAGAACAGTTCAGACTTTCTTTTAGCTCTTCTGTCCTGCTGCTCCCCCCACCTTTTTTTTTTTTTTTTTTTTTTTTGGTTTGTGCTGTGTCATCCATGTGTTCTTCGTGGGACCAGCGTAAGGCAGGAGATAATCCAATTTTAGGACAGCTGGTTTCTGGGTCAATTTTGATGTCTCGTATCTAGCAAGTTTCCAATTTAATAAGACAGAGTGAAATAAGTTTATATTGATTTTTAGAAGACAGAGCAAAATAGGAAGAATTATAATTTAATAGATCCAAGAACTATTGGAAGAGGAAAACTACAAGTAACTAGTTCAAACTGACATTAATTCCCACTGAGATGAAAAGAAGAGATGTAAATGTATTTGAGAACACCCCATTTTCATGTTGACCAAAGGGTTATAAGCTTTTCATCCTCATAAATGGATTTCATACTAGATTTTTCAATGTATCACTATATATAAGGTTAATAATTCTATCTTTTGTGAGCAAAAATTTGTTTATCAAGCCCCTGCTTTGTGCAAAGTACTGAGGTTGGTGTTTTAGTCTCCACTCAAATTTGGGCTAGACATAGTTATGCCCAATTTCTAAATGAGGACATATAAATGCAGGTTAGTACTTTGTGAAAGGTGAAATAACTACAAAGTTTACATACCCAAATCTGTCTTTGGTCCTGCTTCTCTTACCCTATCCATCTTTAAATGTTAAGAAATAGAGATTATGGATATAAAGCAACATGAGTAGAAATAATATGATAAGTTAAATGAGAAAAGAAACTGCCTCCCATGAAGGCAGTAATCCTAGGATATCAAGGCAAACTAACATACAGATTTCTTTTTAAGGAAAATTTTACTTATGGAACTCCAGTGTTGACTCAGACTGTTTTGATAATGTTACAAATGCCCAAAGATGAAGCTATGTGTAAATTCCTTATGTTTATGGTTCTCATTCCACTTAAAACCAAACCAAATGTATAAATTAAGTACTAACAAAATTAAAAACCAATAACACCCAATTAAGAAGCACTATATAATGTGTTCGATTATATTTTGTGGAAATCAAGTTGCTATTGCAATAAGAATATGATATCAACAGCTAAGGCCCATGTTCTTTTCTGTTCACAGTACCTACGTGTTTTTTATTGGCTCAATTCTGTCATTCTTTTGTTCTGTGTGACATTTGTGACACTTTTATTTTGTACATTATGGTGTTATTTTTCCTTCTCTTTATCATTGTGTTATTTTATATATTAAGGGCAATTCTAGTCTTTATTTTTTTCCACAATAATACATGTTTATGGTGTTAAAGTTCAGATGGATTATAAGGATTACAGCAAAAATGCAGCTTCTATTATCCTCTTACCTCCTGAGACCCAGTTCCAAATCACTTTCAACTATATTTTCGCTGTTTTTATCTTGATACTTAGCCCTGCAGTAGAGACTGCAAGCTGCCCCTGTAACATCCATTTTCTCTCTATTTTATTAACTAATGAAGTCTCAGTTTTGAAGTTGACACCATGTCCAGCTAAAAAACTGCATTTCCCGGTTTCTCTTGCAAAAATGGATGGTCATCACATTGTCAGATTAGGTTTAAAATTTGTTTCAAATGCTGTCTTTTGCTTTCTGTCCTTCCTCCTTCCTCCAGCCTGCCATACAGAAGCTATGGCTATAGCTTGTTGTTACTTTGTGACTGACCTGAAAGAAAGGCTTACAGGGTCACAGAAATCTTGGCCCCTTATTATTGAGCTACTGTCCATGCCTGGACTGACTGCTTCTGTATTTATTGTTTTGTGAGCAAAAACCACACCCCATTTGTTAAGCCAGTATTGATTGCAGAAGAATTACATCTAAATCAGTTAATAGATAATTAAATATATTTCTAAATCTATTAATCATTTCTAGATAATGTTTATTTTGTCTTATCAAATGTAGACATTATTTAGTTCCTAATATGAAAGATTTGATGCAATTTTTCTGTCCAGCCAAACTACAGTATTCAATTTTTTTCCCAATAGTTTTTCATCAAACTATTTAATATTAATTTTCAGTAATCCAATTAATGATTTAAAGGATAATAATAGTTTTATTCAGGCTTCAGCCAAACAAAGTACCAAGACAATATTTATTTCTTGAACAACTTTCTGTTTTCCCTGGAAATAATAACTGTTTTGTATAATTGATTCCTTCTTATTTGGTTTCCTTATCACTAATTCTTCCCAGTGTCTGGAACAGAGTATTATTTTCTGCAAAGTCATGTAAGTAATCAATTAGTTCCAATTTCTTTCCTGGGGACATCCCTTCTGGAGCACCCCGTATTCCTATCTCACTCTGGACTAGCTGCCTGCTAGCCTCTGCATGTGGACCCTACACATTCTTTCTCCCTTGCTTTGGTGAAGCATATCTTCAGTAGCTTACTGAGAAAGGGCACAGGGAATATTGCTGGTCTGAAAATATCTTTGTCCCAATCTTATACCATTTAATGGTTATCTGGATTTTATGCCAAATTGAACAGTGGCAGCTGGGTGGCTCATTTGGTTAAGCATCTGACTTCAGCTCAGGTCATGATCTTGCAGCTCATGGGTCCAAGTCCCCCGTTGGGCTCTGTGCTGACAGCTCGGGAGCCTGGAGCCTACTTCAGATTCTGTGTCTCCCTCTCTCTCTGTGCCCCTCCCCCTGTCATGCTTTATCTCTGTCTCTCAAAAATGAATAAATGTTAAAAAAAATTAATTCCAAATTGAACAAAGAATGTTTTATTTCGATTTGAAGGCATTTCCACAGACTTTTAAGCATTTAGGTTCGCTCTTGAGAAGTCTTTATACCTTTAAAGGTAAATAGTCTTTATACCTTTAAAGGTAAATTCTTCCAGTTCTTCACTTGGATTCTCCGTATTTTCATTCTTTTCATGTGCAGTTTTTTTTATTGTTTGTGACTCTTTGAAATGTTCTAATATTCTTATGTCTTCTTTTCTTCTATTGTCTATATCTTTGTTTATTTTGCTTTCTAGAGTTTTAAATTTTCCTCATATATGGATGCTTTGGTTGACTTTTCCCCATTGTTTTAGCTACCAAGATGTCTTTAAAGTTTTGATTATCTTCCTTTAAATAAAATACTATTCTTATTATGTGCTATGTATTGGTTATTTCCACATTTGCCTGGGGAAAAATATAGCTTGTGTGGATATTAGTATATAAGTATTTGTATGAACATGTGCTTTAATTTATCTTGGATAAATACCCAGGGATAGAATGGTTGGGTCATATACTAGCTATGTTTACCTTTTTAAGAAATAATCTCAAACTGTTTTCAAAAGTGGTTATACCAATTTGTATTCTTCAAAGAGTACTTCAGGAACATTTCTCTTGTGTCAAGTCTTCAAATAGTCTTTTCACAGTTGATTCTTGATGTTCTTTCCCCAAATCAAAAACAAACAAAAAATCCCACAGAATAGTTTAAATTCCCTTGTATTTGATCTCTGGCAAACTGGCTTTCTCTGGCTTAACAGCCTATGTTCTGGCTTCCCAGTCTGTGGGTACATAGTGTTTTAGTAATTGCTAATTCCAAAATTTCTAAATATGCTGTATTAGACCCCCTATGAAATGAACTTCTTATTAAGAAAAAAAAAAAAAGTCACCAAAGTTTTTTACAACTAACCATGCTAGACAGATTATGGAGATGGGTTTCAACATGGAGAGACACAATTTTCACTTATTTGGTCGTTAAGCAGAATGACATGTTTTGATATTCAGTATGTTTACCCTGAAAGTCAGTCGGAAATTATGCTTCCTTTTGAAACAAGGGTGAGTCTTAAAATACCTCGAAAAATATATATCTAGCCAAGAAGCTGGAATAGTTCCAAGAAGTAGCAGCATATTCTGGAACTGACAGGTCCGGAAACACAGGTTTGCATTTCACATGAGAAATTATATTTTCTATTCTGTGTCACCCAGTGACCACATGTATTTATTATATACGTATATAAGGGCGTATATGTTTATAATATATATGTAAAACATATGCATTTATATTTAACGCCTATATTTGTATCTATATTGCACATATATTTTCTTAAAATTCAAAAAAGCAAGTAAAACTATCTGCAGGGTATTTTTCTCATATTTTAATTTTTAGTGTGAAAATGCAAACTAAGATCCTTAGATATTTTAAAAGCTGACTAAAGCACTGAAAATTACAGTAATCATTGAGCTTCAATCTGATGCTTCTAGTACTATGATGATAAGGTTTAGATGGGCAGAAAAGAGGATGGATTTCTATCCTTAAATTTGTGCTAGACCCTCCAATACCCGTATGACCACCTATGCCACAATAACTCTGACAGTCTAGAAAGCTGAGTTCTCTCTAGAAAACATGGCCTTTCATTAAATTGTAAAATTTTAGAGAAAGAGATAACACCTCATTCCACATGGACAAACTTTCCATACATATTTTTTTAATTAATGCTTTTTGCCTGTGACAATAGCTGATGCTATCATTTTGGATGTCTCCTTTTAAAATAATTAAACATTTATAACGTATCTACAAAGTACAGGCCTGCAGAGATAAAAAGCTGGATAAGAATGTTCCGGGCCTTGCAGGAACATCCAGAGCTCACTGTTTAGGAGACAGGTTATTTAATCCACTCATTTTCTTTTCTTCTTCTTTTTTCAATCCACTCATTTTCTAATTAAATTTCTCAGCTCTACCGAAGGAGTTTAGGTGCATGAGTACTGAATACCCCCACACATCATCTAAAAAAATACCAGAACTTTGAGAAAACCAAAAACAACAATAAAAAGTATGGCGGGTTCTTTATCTTTGCCTTTAAATAGTACAGCATATAAAGGGTTTAATGGGAGCAGGCAAGAATTTCAAATATATGCTTAGAGAAAGGATCCCATTATCAAATATATCATACCCTTCAGAGAAGTTCGTGGTTGCTTGACAATTAACATTTCCTTATAAGGCTTGATGACTCTGATATCATCAGAAAGGTGGGAGTGTGGGGAGCAGGAATGCAATGCAGAATGCAGGACCATATTTGCTTCCACTTGATTTTTAACATTTCTGAGTTGTCTGGAAGCTGGTATTGAGAAGCCATCTACAAGGAACACCAAAGTATTCTAATACTGCCTTTGCTCTTTCCCCAAACTCTCTGCTACTTTTGCCCTAGATCCTCACTCTTGCTATTGAGGTGGTATTTTGAATACTCGTGATGTGTAGGCCAATATAAAACCAAAGGCACACCCAGTTAGAGACCGATACAGTGGAAAGGCGATCTCCAGATAGGAAGTGTTCCATCAGCTACTGACATGTTAACTCAGAGTTTCTCCTTCCATTGTGTCTTTGACTCGGGAGTCAGCTGCCTCTAGAGTGCTGGCTTCCAGGGTTACTTTTCTTCCTCTATAACAGACCATGTTACATGCTGATCTCTTAGCTATTAGATAAAAAATCTCTGTCTATTGTTCTTATTATATTATAACTTAATATTAATATTATAACTTAATATTATAACTTAATAACTTAATCTATTAAATGAAAAATATAATCGAAAAATCCTTCCTTCCTTCTTTCCTTCCTTCCTTCCTTCCTTCCTTTTCTTCTATCCATCCTTTTGCCTCACATTGTTAATGAATCTGCAGTTTAGATTGGAATCGATGGAAAAGACACATCTGGTTTGTATGGCTTTAGCTGAGATGACTTACTTTAGGGCTGGCATCTTTGATTCTAAGATGGATTGCCCACATGACTGAAAAGTTGATGCTGGCTCTTGAATGACTGGGACCTCAATTTCCCTCCTTCTGTGCCTCTCCATGTGACTTGGTCTTTCACCCTAGTGGGTGAATTTCAGGGTAGATTATTTTAAGAGAAAGTCAGGTGGAAGCTATACTACCTCTTATGACCTAACCTCAGAAGGCATATGGATTTATTTTCTACTTTACGTCTTGGGTTGAGGTGGTCACAAAGCCCACTGAAGTTTAAGCGGAGGAGTGGACAGAGACTCCGCTTTTTGATGAGGGAGTGACAAAGAGCATTTGGGATAGGAAGCATCGCTGTGGCCACATAGACTACAAAGACAGACCCATTTCCTAGCCTCGAGGAGCTTACTATCAAGCAGGGATTTTAGACAAGTGAATGATCTCCCATGATACTGCATTTTTGTATGACAGGAGGAGGATGCAGCTCCATAGAACCTTAGCACTGAAGACTTCTTGGAGGAAGTGACAGCTAAGCTGAGATCTAAAAGATGAGTACAAGTCAAAAGCTTAGGTTTGAATGATGAGGGAAAAATGTTTTAATTCCTTCTCTGCCATCAGGATATCTTTCCACCCTGGTCTTCCCAGATTTTATAGTTCTGACCCTTGTCGAAATGCTAATGCTTATGTAGACAGGAGCAATTCTGCATGGAAACTCACCTTAGTTGAGCATGTCTCATGAGCCAGACATTGTGCTGCCTGCTTTATATCCTCCATTTAAACTTTATGAAAATTTCACAAGGTGGGTATCCTCTTCTGTACAGTTGAAGAAACTGAGGCTTAGATATGAATTAACTGATATGTGATGTAAACCAAGGCCTGCTTGACTTCTGACATCTTTCAACCACCCCATACTCATTTCACTTTAAGAAATATGTGTATCTCTGGGGCACCTGGGTGGCGCAGTCGGTTGAGTGTCTGACTTCAGCTCAGGTCATGATCTCGCAGTTGATGAGTTTGAGCCCCGTGTCAAGCCCTATGCTGATAGCTCAGAGCCTGAAGCCTGCTTCGGATTCTGTGTCTCCCTCTCTCTCTGCCCCTCCCCTGCTCATGCTCTCTCTCTGTCTCAAAAATAAATAAACATTAAAAATTTTTTTAAAAAGAAATATGTGTGTCTAGCAGAGGATTAACATTTTAGTAGCCAGAAAAATACTAATGACAATAAAAATGACAGCCAATACTTATTGGCTGACTCTATGTCAGACACTGTTCTATGTTCTTTCTTTAGATGGATAAGCTTATTTATTTATCAATTCTGTGTGAAATAATTCAGCAGACCCTTCACTGAAAGCACATTTTGACATGGGTGGTTAAAGAAGACAAGGACAGTGACACCTAGAGTAGGTGGCTAGAGAGACAGAAGAGGGACTTGGTAGCAGTAGTGGGATAGCCGGGCACAGAAAGAGGAGTGGGGATCCAAATATATACTGTCAGTTTCACAATTTTGCTTGAACTGTTTTGAGAGAAATAATGAACTAACCAACCTTGGTGACCGAAAGCAACCATTGCAAGGTTGCAGCAGTGGCCATCCTGATAAGACAGTTTTTCTAGGAGCAGAGTGCAGGATGAAAGGGTATAAAAGTCCCCTGCAGTTGGTCCAGATCTTAACTGTGACTAATTTTCGTTCTAAATCCAGCATAGTGTTTTGATGTCTGCATTATTTGCTACCAAGAACTTTAACTCTCTGACCAGACAGTAAGGGACTTGCATAGTCTTCAAAAAAAGTCAATGACGGTTGTCTTTTCCCCTGCTTAGGATCAGCAACATAATTTGTGGGGCCCAGTGCAAAACAAAAACGTGGGGACTCTTGTGGAAAATGCATTAAGGTCTTCAAAATGGCAACAGTAGAACCTTAACCAACTGTGGGACCCTGTGCAACTGCTCATGCAGCTATCCCTATCCCTGTCCTGATAAATGACACATTCTGCAGATGTCATGTGTGGCTTGGTTGTACATTAAGAAATGCTGGATTCTGAGTGCAAGGCCACCTATGAATTTGGGTTTGCGTGACATCAGTACCCTCTGGGAGCTACCTTCTGGGAACAGGTATTACATCGACTGTTGTCCACAGTGAACCTCTTTTTAATTAAGCATCCTACTTCTCTTCCAGTGTTGTGACACCCCAAGTTATTTGGGAAGGTTTATCACTCTGTGGCCTGGCTTCTTAGTATATTCTCATGACAGGTAGGGATACACCAACCCAGCAAGTTGGATATAGAGAAGCATATGAATTGCTGATGGCTTGAAACCTTCCACTCCCTTAAATTTTGCTGATCATTGAGTTCCCTTTTCAGAGGCAATGCAACTAGCTGCTATTAGCTGTGAGTTACAGCTCTCACTTCTTAATTTGGATGGCTGCTTGCCAGGTGACCTCTGTAGTAGTAAAAAAATTTCTGTTGACTTCAGAGCTAAATTAAAGTAAAAATGTACTTGGGCTTTTAATCAGACCCAGAGACTGGGGAGTGTGGTGAATGGAACATAAAGAAACAGACTCCATATCAAAAAATCCCCTTGGAGGGACACATACTGTGTCCAATTTATTTAAAATAGTTACCTGAATGAATCTTGTTTTTCACTGACTTGTTTAAATCTGGCAAGGAACAAAATAACAAGTGCCTAATTACAATTCAGTGGCCTGCATTGCAAAACATCTCTAATTATTTAATCAGTGTTCCTCTTGCTTCTCAAATAGAGCTTCTCAAGCACCAGGTTTTGTAAGAACTTGTTTTCTTAATATAATAGAATATTAGAAATAAGTTACTCTAAAGGTCATTTATTTCTGTTTTATCCAAGAAATGTCTGTAGAATTGGTTTTCCATAAAAGTGTTCTGGTAAATATTGGGCTACCAAAATAAGTAGATCCCAGTTCCTCTTACCATTCAAAAAGCTGGTAATCCAGTAAGGGAGAAAGAATAAAATCCAGAACAAAAATATGAGAAAGGGGCTGCTCTGGTATGAATTAAATGTTAAATGTTAAATGTTATGGGAACACAGAGCGGGGACTGATGATTTAATTAATTCAGTTATAATTATTCAGCTCCTACTGTGTGCCCGCCACTTTACAAAGTAGAGAATAAAGAAGCAAAGAAGATATATACGGTCTCAATCCTACCAGGGAAAATGATAGCAAACAAATCGTTCTTCTTTGAGGGATGACAAGCCTTCATGCAGGAGATAAGAGTTGAACTAGGTCTTCAAGTTCAAATACTATCTCACTGGGCTAGCGTGGAGCAGGAAGAAAGGAACAAAGGAGAGCACACTCTGTATACGTTAGCTACGTCTTAGTGAGTTGCAGTCATTTCTTTTCATGGTTTCACTTATTTCCGGTACCTTGGGTTTTTCTCAGTTTTAGCATACATAATAACCATGTTCCAGTCCAATTTCCCTTTGTTTCATTGGAGACTAATTCTTTATGGTGTGATTAGTGACCCATCTACAGCCTAACAGTGTCCTTGGTCTTTGCTGGTGAGTACATACATGCTGGACTAGGTGTGGGATGGAATAGGGGTGGGGAGATCAGGAGTGATTTCTGTGTCCTGGAATGAGTTCTCCCAGTGTACGAGTAACAGGCCCACTGGCCTCTGCCAGAATCTTTCCTGCTGCCAGAAAGATACTAAATATGTAGCCTCAGTAGCATAGATCAAGTGGATGAACTTTTGGGGAAATGAGAGGTTTTACATTTGTAATGTCAGCAAAGGAAAACGGGAGCTATAAAGTTCCTTCTTGTCATTAGTATCACGTTTCCAGTAGGCTTCAGTAATGCTACTGAATCTATATCCCGGGGAGATTTGGTGTCTTGCTAGCTATTAGATTTTACATTTTAATGATAACTTCTCTGAACTGCCTTATCCAGCAACCATGCTTGTAGGGTGGGAGCACAGAAGACCATGGTGGGATCAATATTACTATTGTGGTAAAGTATATATGCCTAATTTTCCAAAGGATTCAAACTCATTTGGAGCATCTCAAGACTCTATTAGCCACAAAACAAGTGTTCTGTTTTGGAGGTGAGCAAGTTGAGAAGGCCTGAGCTTTGATTTCATGTACTAAAAAAACCCAGGATCTAGAATTAGATCTGTGTTCAAATTTTGGCTCTACCACTCATTAGCTATATTCACTTAGGCTACCTTCTCTGGGCCTTAGCTTCTTGTCCTAAAATGCAGCTAACACCTTTCTGGTTGGTGCTAAAAAATATTAAAGGGTATAGGGGATATAATGATAAAACATTTTATTGACTTAATAGTGCTGTACAGATTCTTTTTTTCTTTATTTTTTTACTTGCATAATCATATGCAACTTGAGATGCATATGCAACTTACATTTGGTGAAGAGATTTTAATTCTGTGTATTAAAGGGAGGTGAATGGGCTAAGTGCTAGGGAATCTGAGCTCTAGTGGTCTCTGCCCCTTTGGGCAAGTCATTCATTCACTCATTTAGTCATCCATTCATTTGCTGTCTCACTTTGTAAACCATGTAATATGCTTTGCCTAGGTCACTTGGTCTTCTGATGCTTCAGTTTTCAAATCTATAAAAGATGTTAATATTAGCAGCTCAGTTACTCTACAAACTTCTTAAGAAGATCAAATTACTGTGGACCTACCAAAAGGATGACCCTAACCTCAAACAATAATAGCAACATTGGTTTATTGCATTGAAGAAATGAAGTTGAGTTTGTTAGTGGCATTTAGAGAACACTGAAAGACTGGAAAAGAAACATGTCTCCAGGAGAGAGCAACATTCCCAGGAATGACCTCCTTGGAGCTCTAGGACTCTGTGTCAGAGAAGGGGCGGGAGATGTTTGAGCACTATTCTGAATGTGGCAAGATGCGAGAAATAGAAAAGAGGTAACAGGTACCAGCCACAGTATGGTGGACATTCATGCTTGAGTTGGAAAATATTTCCTCTATAAGTAAGAGAAAAGAAAGGATACATTTTCACATTTGATCTGCAAGGACAGGCAAGTGACTTCTTCTGGCTATTCAGTTTCAATATTCAGCCAAACATCTGCTTAAGAAGTGCCATTGACGGAGGTTCTAGGTAGCCTGAGTCATGTGTGGGCTGATGAATTATTACTACTGCAGTTAAAAAAAAAAATGGTGACTGGTTCTGATATATCCACTTAAAGGGAAAAACAAATTCAGGTAGGGCTAAAATTGCATCATTCTAGCTGAAGGGGGCTAAGCCCAACCCGTTCATTGAAGTGTTTACAAAACTACAAAACAGTAAACAAAATTTGAAAGAAAAAAGGAAACGTATTATCTTTCCTTTTATCCAGTTAGGGGTCAACTGGGGGTAGAAGACTTTTTGAAAACAGGATTGTAATGGTATTTCCAATTCCCTAAGCCTTCCCAGTCTTTCTCTTATTCTCCCCCAACCCCCATGCATATACAGAGTCTCCAACTTCTTCCCCAGCCCTCACATTCTACTAAAGCTGATGCGTGGCCAAGGAAGAGCAGTCTTCACCCATCCTTGGTATGGGGTTGGATTGAGGAGAAGGAATCAGATAAGACAAGACAAGCCTTTACTGTGAGAGTCCACCAGAAGAGGTTAACGTAATCCACTCAGGTCACGAGATGACTCATTTGGGACTCCCGGGATCTTCACTGATTCTGTTGGCTTTTTGCCCTTCGGATATCAACCAGAGCATTTTTCTGAGGAGGTTATTTTGTCCTCTTCCTCTGTTCGAATGTGCCGTGTCTGCTTGTGCTAATGTGTTATGGTCACGCACACCACAAGAGTTGGGAGCCCTGGGAAATATAATTTTCAGCAAAGTGTCAAAAATCTTAGCATTAACTGTACTTTATTCCGATTCCGAAAGTTTCTAGGCTGAAAGGAAACTTGTTTCATCATGCATTCCTTCTTATTCCTTGGATGAAGTTAAGTATGAGGGCTTGATACCATATGTATGATTTCAAATTGTGAAGACCCTTATCTTTCCAAGGCTCTATTTTGCCTCTTTCCAGTTCTAGTGCCAAAACTTGGTTCTTCTTGTAGTTCTTGCCATTGTTATCTATAAAGGAGCAGACACAGTCGGCAGTGGTAGCTCTAAAGAGAGGCTCTTCATTAATGTTTTTGTGTTAGAATAAAATCATCAGATTTGGCTGGCAGGTGAAAGAGCCAGAGCTAAGTATTGGCCTTTTCTTTGCCTCTCCCCAACTTCCTTGTGACTGAAAAACTTATTTTACAAATTAGATAAGAACAGTTCTGGGGAAATTAATCTTGGCATGATTCTTTCAGCCCTGGTAATCTGATACTTACGCATAATGTTAAATTGCCATGATCTATCATGTCCTTCTTTTTTAATACTTTAATCACACAGGTGATACAAAGCTGGGTCTTGGCCATAAATAATGCATAGAAAACAATGCTGATATACAATGGCAAAGCACAAAAGAAAATCAAATCCAACATTTAGTAACAAATCAGAATTCATCATAGTAACACACATAAATGTTTTACTTTAACTGTGTCCCTCATTGAGGAAGTTAGGCTTTTAGATTTTCATTATTAGAGAGGTTTCCTTGTTTTTCTTATTTCTTCTATTTTAGGATATAATACTGTCATATCATTTTTCTTCCAGGCCAAATGATTTCTCTGAGTTGACAACACCTCTAGAACATCTACATTTCCTTCCTCTCCTTTTATGAAATGCTGCGGCTAGCTTTTAGTTATATAAATGTGTCATATTATAGAGCTCTGACACACAGGAATAAGAAAAATGTCAGAGACCTGAGGAAAGAGGACAAATCTTTCCAATAGCTGAACTTTATATAATATTTGCTTTTTTGAAAAAGGACATTATAAAAATTCAAGTGTATATTTTTTTACCCTTAGAATTTCAGAAAAACTCAGCTAATTCCTTATCCAAGGTAAGGAACACATGTTCTTTGCTTTTGTTTTGATTTTGCTTTTGAAATTTACGATACAAAGTGAAATCCTAAATCACAGACCTAAATATAAAATGCAAAGCTATAAAACTTCTAGAAGATGACATCGGAGAAAACCAAGATGAACTTGAGTATGGGAATGGCTTTTTAGATTCAACACCAAAGGTTGGACCCATGAAAGAAATAATGGATAACCTGGACTTTATTCAAATTTAAAAATTTTGCTTTACAAAAGACAACGTCAAAAGAATGTGAAGACAAATCCCAGAATGGGAGAAAAGATTTGTAAAAAAACCCCAAAAAACAAAAAACAACACATCTGATAAAGGATTGTTATCTAAAATGTACAAAGAACTCTTAAACTCAACATTAAAGAAACAACCTGAATAAAAAATAGGCCAAAAACTTTCACCAAAGAAAGTTGGACTTTTCACCAGGGAAGATCCACAGATAGCGAATAAGCACGTGAACAAATGCTCTATGTCCTGTGTCCTCTGGGAAATACAAGTTAAAACAATGAGATATCACTACACATCTCTTAGGATGGTCCAGTCCAGAACACCGTCAACACCAAATGTTGGCAAAGGATGTAGAGCAGCGGGAAGTCTTATTCACTGCTGGTGGCAATGCAAAAGGGTACAGCCACTTTGGAAGACACTTCAGCAGTTTCCTACAAAATTGAACATACTTTACCATATGATCCAGCAATCATGCTCCTTGGTATTTACCTAAAGGAGTTGAAAACTATGTCTACACATAAACCTGCACATGGATGTTCATAGTATCTTTATTTATAATTGCCAAAACTTGAAGGCACTCAAGAGGTTCTGTGGTAGATGAATGGATAAACAAACCGTGGCACCTCTAGACAATGGGGTATTATTCAGTATCAAGCTGAGCTCTCATGGCTTAAAAAGACATAGAAGACCCTTAAATGCATGTTACTAGGTGAAAGAAGCCAATCTGAAAAGGCTATATACTATATGATTCCAGCTATGTGACATTGTTAGGAAAGGCAAACCTACGGAGACAGCAAAAAATCAGTGGTTGCCGAGGATTGAGAACAAGTGAAGGGATGAATACGCAGACTACAGAGGATTCTTAGGGCAGTGAAAAATACTCTGTATCCTGTAGTGGTGGATATATGTCAATATACATTTTTCCAAACTCATAGAATGTACAACACTCAGAGTGAAACCTAAGGTGAACTGTGGACTTTGGGTGATAATGATATATCAGTGTAGGTTCATCAGTTGTAACAAGCTTACCACTCTTCTGGGGAATACTGATAATTGGGGAAGCTATGCATGTGTGGGAGCAGAGGGTATATGGGAAATATCTTAATTCTTTGTGAACCTAAAACTGCTCTAAAAATTCAGTCCTTAATAAAAAAAAACTTTAAAGAAATTTAACATTTGCAAGAGTTGAAATATTCTTTTAAATGGGCAAAGGACATGAATAGACATTTCTCCAAAAAGGAGGTATGAATTGCCTGCAAGTATATAAAAAGATGGTTAACATCCCTAATCCTTAGGGAAACACAAATCAAGACCATAATGCAATATCGCATCTCATACACATTAGGATTAGTATGGCTACTATAAAACAACAATAACAACAGAAAGTAATAAATGTTGGCAAAGATATGGAAATATGGAACCCTTGTGCACTGATGCTGGAAACCTGTAATACTGCACCCACTCTAGAAAACAGCACGGCAGTTCCTCAAAAGTTAAAAATAGGGTTAATATATGATTCTGTAATTCCACTTTCAGGTATATATCCGAAAGAATTGAGAACAGAATCTCAAAGAGATATTTATACATGCATGTTCATAGTAGCATTATTCACAACAGCCAGGAGGTGTAAGCAACCCAAGTGTTTATCAACTGATGAATGAATAAACAAAATATTCTGTATACATACAGTAAAATATCATTCAGCCTTAAAAATGAAGGAAATTGTGCCACATGCTACAACATGAATGAACTGAGGAGATTATATTAAGTAAAATAAGCCAGGTACAAAAAAACAAAAGCTGTATGAGCTCAATTAAATGAAGCCTGAAGAGTAGTTGAATTCATAAAAACAGAAAGTAGAATGGTGGTTGTCAGGAGCTGGGAAGATGGGCTCATGGTGTTTTATTGTTTAAAGAATATAGAGTTTCAGTTTTGCAAGATGAAAAAGTCCCAGCGATTGAGTCGCACAACATTGTGAAAATACTTAACTCTACTGAGCTGTATGCTTGAAAATCATAAAGGTGGTTGGCGCCTGAGCAGCCTAATCAGTGGGGCATTTATTTGACTTGGACTCAGGTCATGAGCTCATGGTTTGTGGGTTCGAGCCCCGTGTTGGACTCTGTGCCGACAGCTCAGAGCCTGGAGCTTGCTTCAGATTCTGTGCGTCTGTCTCTCTTTCTCTTAAAAATAAGTAAAACATTAAAAAAAATTTTTTTTAATGGTAAAGGTGGTATTCTATGTTATATGTATTTTACCATAAGCAAAAGTTTAAAAATTGGGGGAGCGATCCTAAAACTACATATCCTAAAGTTTTAAGTTAAAATTAAATTTTTTTTTTTGTAACGCAAGTCCCACTTATCTCTGTTTCTATGGATCCACTCAACAAATGTTGATCAAGTGTTGTATAACAAATTGGGCTATTCCTTGGCATTTTTTTTTATGTCACCTTCACAACAATCCTGGGGAGATAGAAATAATTAGTTACATCGTTCTCAAAAAAAAAAAAAAAGAGACACAAAAGAGATGCTTGCCTAAAGTCACAATGTCACTTGATAGCAGATCTTCAGGGATGGCCAGTAGAATTTATCTTGTGTGTCAACTCCGATGGATCCGTCGGGGCCTCCTGAAATGCTGTGTTGGGAAGGATTTGAAGCCGCATCTGTACTCAGCTGCCATGATCCACATCTGTCAAGAGAAAGGAATGGAAGGGACAGCTGATCCTCTCCTGCCAGGCATTTATAATCCTTTACCCCATCCAGGTCTAAATTCCTTTCATTATGTATCAACTGAATTGGACCCTGCAAGAAGTGTCAAGAGGCAGTGTTAAAGTCAGCATAGATAGATTAGTTGGAATGCTATTTTTCAGAAAGTTGCAAGAGGTGAAATACCCACATCTAATAGAAAAGGTAGGGCAGACGTTTACTCTGAGAAGCCTGACGACAACTGCTATGCTCTTACCGGATGATGGTGGAAGAAGGAGTGGGATTCTCCTTTTATGTTTCTTCTGAAGAGAAAGTGAGTTATGGGAATGGCCCAGTTTGCTTCAGTTTGTTTTCACATGCATGCATAAAAAGATGGCTTTTTATTCATCTGTAGGCAAAATTGGCTAAGTGTATATATATATGAAGCTGATAGTTCAGCATAGTTGTCAGTAATTCAGATATTTGTCAAGTTGCCTCTGTAATGTGTTTTCACACATAGCTTAGCTCCTGATTCACATAGCTTAACTCTAGGCAGTATATTTTTTAGCACCTCTCTGAGGAGTTATGTATCTGAATTTCATTTGAATAGCTATTAAAAAATAAAATTAAGTTCATCTAGAAAATTCCCTCTTCATCTGAAAGTACCGTTTGAAAATTTCCCAGCTTTGGAAAACCTGCTTTCTGGGCTATTGTAGAATTGAATGGAACGTGTACATCAAATCATTCCTGAGAAAGATATTAGACAGATGTGCCTAAAGCTTTGAAATGTAACTACAATAAAATAAAGAATCACTTTCTTTAAAAAGTGATGGATTGGATAAATCTTGTGCTGACACTTTCACATAAGGTATAAAACCAAGACTCTAAAGCACCTTAGATTTGATGAAATCAGTAGATATGCTAATGTTGAAATATTTATGTGAAAAAAGAAGGTGACAGATAATTATGATACAATATTTTTATAATATACACATAAGTGTTCGTAAATGAGTAGAAAAAGATTTAAGAAACACACAAAGACACACTCTAAGATATATACAAAACTACTTCTGGGGAGGTGGTAAAGGCAGGGAAGAATGAAGCAAGGGTTGAATATTTTATTACATACTTGGTTTGATTTTTTTAAATGCCAATTTATCAATTTTGTGACTTGAAACTTAAAAAAAATGATTATTTGGGGAACACTGTATATATTCTGGCACTACAAGTAAACAATACACAGAGTAGAGCCAGTATATTTCAGTTGATGCTAATTCTTCAAATCCCTGAGTCATGTAGTCTAGAGTAGTGTTTTCCAAATTCTGAATCCAAATCTATTAGTGGATTAAATCAACATAATGGATCACTTCTGCTTCCTTCATCTCTTTCGACAATTTTTCTGTTGGGTTGTTTGTCCTTTTCTTACTGATCTGTGGACTTCCTTAAGAATCCAGTATACTAGGGGGCGCCTGGATGGCTCAGCCAGTTGAGCGTCAGACTTCAGCTTAGGTCATGATCTCGTGCTTCATGGTTTCTGAATTTAAGCTGTCCTGTCTGATGTCAGCATGGAGTCTGCTTGGGATCCTCTGCCCCCTCCCCCAATTTCCTCCCCCACTTGCAATCTCTCTCTCTCTCTCTGTCTCTCTCTGTCTCTCTCTCTCAAAAGTAAATGAACATTAAAAAGAATTCAGCATACTAGTCTTTTGGCAATTTGTATGTTTTGTTTTGTTTTTTTAAGTTTCCTCCAGTTTGTTGCTTGGATTTTCATTTTCATTATAGAGTATTTTAATGAGCAGAACTCCTTAATTGTCATGTAATGAATGTATAGATCTTTTCATGGTATATGTTATTAATGTTATTTTTTGATCCAGTTTAATCAATCCTTATGTCATTACCAACCATATATCTTCTTTAATGACTTATCGCTGAGTTTTAATTTTACTTTAATATTTGAGTCCTCATTCAGTTGGAATTTGTTTATGGTGTAATATAAAATCTCATTACATTACTTCCATATGGAAAATTTACTGTCTCAGCACCATTTTTTGAGAACACAAGGTTTTCCCAATTGGTCTGCAATATTAATTATGTTGTAAATAAATTATATTGTAATTTCTATATGGATGGGTCTGCTTTGGGGCTCTTAATTTTGTTGTTATTTAGCTTATCTTTCCTTCTGTCAGTTTTCCTATGGCTTTTTTTTTTTTTTTTGTATCTATAGAATAGTATCTCCAATTTATTATTTTTCTTCAGGAGATTTCAAAATTCTTCAGAGAATTCAGAATCAGAATTCTGTGGTGATTTTTTTCTTGTAAAATTTTAAAAACTCAGCTGTCAAAGTATGTTGTGAGTTTTATGTTCCATAAAATGTGGAATTTTATTTGAATTTATTGATGCATTTGGAAAAACAAACTAACATCTTTATGATATTGAGTATTCCATATCACTCTAAGTTTTCATGATGTCTTTGTATCAGAAGCCTCTTGTTTAACATTTCAAATCTTTCAAGTTCTGCCTGTTATTCCAGCCGTTGCTTGGTAACCAGTTTGCACAGGTTTGACATAGGTGCATCCATACTTTTCTTGGATTTTGTAACACATGCTTCTCACTTCTTGCCCATTGAACACACTGGCATGCCTACATGTGCACCCAGGAAGTATGGGAAAATACAGATTAAGTAACATGGGTGGAGTCACCTGGATCAGTGAAAAGCAAGGGCTAATGGATAAATGCTTCCCTCTCCCATTCCCTTGTCTACCTGGATGACATAGTATTTCTGCCAGGTAGGGCTGGACATGAAAACCGAAACTTTGCTGCTTGGAAGGGGCTGACTTGATTTGGAATTGAGTGCAAAAAACACATATGTAGTGACAATGTCAGCAAAGTAGCAAACTTTGGAGTAAATGGGTAAGAGAGGACTGCCACTTTGCCAGCCTTAGTGGTAAGCTAACCCTAAGTATGGCAAACTAGCCAGAAATCAACAGAAGAAATCCTCAAAGTGGGAGAACTGAGAGGGACCACCCAGGTTTTTCACATATCCCTCCCTGCTTTGTATTCTGCACACACAGCACAAATTTTCTCCGCACTTCCCTGGGTGACTAGAAGCCTATGAACACATGTAGGGGAGATCTGAGTAAACCAGCAGAAAGTAAAAGCTGGGTCAAACTTGAAAACTGCCTGAACTTTGAATATATTTCCCACCCCACACATAATTTAACCAGCCAAGCATTGAAGCCTTATACCAGACCAAAGTTTCTGAGTACAACCTCATAGCAATTATTAACTGACCACTAAGTTAAGATGACCGTTAGGAAGTAAGGCTAAAAAATAAAAACAAGAATTTTTTTAAAAATGATGAGAATCATCAGAAAACACATGCCAAGAGGGTGACAGCTTCTGTAGATTATGTCCAGGCATGTTAAATAAATTTAAAAAAAAAAAACAGCAATAAAAACTCTTTGGGGAAAAATAAAAATCTAGAGCAGCTGCAATATATTGTCTAAATGTTCAGTTTTAACAATAGCAAGAACAAAAACAAAACATAAAACATGTAAAGAAACAGAGAAGTGTGACATAATCAGGAAAATAACCAGACAATAGAAACTGACTTTGAGTCCACTAAGGTGTTGGATTTCTTATAGAAACATTTTCAAGTAGGTATTTTAAATGTGTTCAAAGAATTAGAAAAAGCCTTGTTTATAGAATGTAAAGGGAACATAATTAAGAATTACGCCCAAAGTGGGTGCCTGGGTGGCTCAGTCAGTTAAGTGTTCCACCCTTGATTTCAGCTCAGGTCATTATCTCAGGGTTTGTGGGTTCGAGCCCTGTGTCAGGCTTCACACTGGCAGCATGGAGCCTGCTTGGGATATCTCTCTCTCTCTCTCTCTCTCTCTCTCTCTCTCTCTCTCTCCCTCTGTGTGTGTGTGTGTGTGTCTTTCTCTCTCCCTCTCTGCCCATCCCCTGCTCTCTCTCTCTCAAATAAACTTAAAGAGAATTATTCAACAAAAAATGAATCTCCGTAAAGGAATAGAAATTAAAAACAGGGAGGAGGATTCTAGAGTTTTAAAATATAATCAGCAGGTTATCTGGGTGTCCCAGTTGGTTAAGCATCTGATTGAATTTTGGTTCAGGTTGTGGTCTCATGGTTTGTGAGTTTGAGCCCCACATCGGGCTCTGTGCTGACAGCTCCCTTCTTTCTCTGCCCCTCCCCTGCTCATGTGCTCTGTCCTGCTCTTTTAAAATAAATGAATAAAAACTTTAAAAAAATTAAAATACAGTCACCAAATAAAAAAGATCATTATATGGGCTCAATAGCAGATATGAAATGGTGACTCAGTGAACTTGAGGATTTGTCAATAGAAATTATACACTGTGAAGAAGAGGGAGAACAGATTGAAGAAAAATGAAAGAACCCCAGAGACCAATGGAACAACATCAAACATGCCAACATCCATGAGGAGAGGAAACACATGAAGAGAGGAAAACCAGAAAGGAGTAGGTGGCCTTTGGAGTCAACTTGGCATGTTGTTGTACCTGTCAGTTAGTTGTTCTTTCTTTTTTACTTCTTAAGACTATTCCATTGAAAGATGTATCATACTTGTTTAACCAATCACCAGTTGATGAACATTTGGGCTATTTCATGATTTTGTCATTTATATATCTAGCTGCTGTAAATATTTAGGAATTTGTGAGAATTCTCTATTTTGAATACAAACCCTTCATAAAATATGTTTTCCAACCATATTCTCTCTGCACGTGGCTCTCCTTTTTGTTTTGTAGTAGTGTTTTTTAAAGTGTAAAGGTCTATAAATTTGATGAAATGTAATTTGTTGCTCTTTTCCCCATATAGTTTGTAGTTTCTGTGTTTTATTTAAACAATCTTTGCCTTTCCTATGCTCACATTAGGCCTTCTACTAAAGTTTTTTTTCTAGAACTTTCACAGTTTGAGTTCTCACAGTTAGGTCTGATGCATTTTAATTACTTTTCCGGGTAATGTTCTGCCTTGAACACCACTTATGTGGTGGTCCTTTCTCTGGCTTTAAGTAGTGTTTTCACAACATGAGCTCTCATCAATACTCAGCTGAGGGCTCGAAAAGAACTCTGAAGAACTCCAGAGCTTTTCTGTTTAGCTCATTTCTGTCTGCTACATTATCCTATTGATCTAGCTACCTTGGCCTCCACAAATTCTCTAGTCTTTCCCTCAACTCGGAAACTGACAAGTTCTGTTTGGCTTCCCCCTCCTTATGCTGCAGCCTGGGGACCTCCTCTAGGCAATACGTTGGGGCAATCTTAGGGCACAGCTCAATTGTTTTCCTTTTTAAAATGTTTTTTTTTTAATGTTTTATTTACTTTTGAGAGAGAGGGAGAAAGAGGCAGAGTATGAGCGGGGGAGGGGGAGAGAGAGAGAGAGAGAGAGAGAGAGAGAGAGAGAGAGAGAGAGAGAGGGAGAGGGAGGGAGACACAGAATCCAAAGAAGGCTCCAGGCTCTGAGCTGTCAGCACAGAGCCCAACGTGGGGCTTGAACCCACGAACTGTGAGATCATGACCTAAGCTGAAGTCGAACGCTTAACCAACTGAGCCACCCAGGCGCCCCTGTTTTCCTTTTTTCAGGACTCACAGTCCTGTGCTGTTTATTGTCCAGTGCCTGAGAGTTGTTGTTGCCAGTAGTTTCCCCAGTGTTTTTAGTTGTTTAAAATGGAAGGATACATCTAATAAAATGTGAAGTTCCCAAGCAAAGTTCTTATCCTTAGAATCTCAAAAATCTTAGAAATTAGGGCCAAACAAATATAAATAAGACAAGTATAAGAAAATACACTGTGAATGGAACTTATTTATAGCAACTTAAATTGGATTTCAAAAAAGAGAGATATAGATGGGAAATGGGAAAGTTTCATAGAATCTCTTAAATTTTAAGGCTAATGATGACTTGTGTAGTAGACAAGAACATTTAAAGTTTGCAGGAAAGAGCTTGACCCGAGGCACAAGGGGAAGCATGAATGAATGATCTGAGCACCAGTAGAAGGAGACAGAAGAAATATTTAGCTGCAGTGGGCCAGATAATATCAAATCTTGGTGCACTGTGTTGTGACGTTGACAGAGAAAGGACTTTTGTTTTTATCTGTTATCTTAACTATTCATCTGGCTGTGGTGTGGCAATGAAAATAGAGATTCAAAATAAAGGAGACAATTTATTTTATTTTATTTTATTTTCGATATATGAAATTTATTGTCAAATTGGTTTCCATACAACACCCAGTGCTCATCCCAAAAGGTGCCCTCTTCAATACCCATCACCCACCCTCTCCTCCCTCCCACCCCCCATCAACCCTCAGTTTGTTCTCAGTTTTTAACAGTCTCTTATGCTTTGGCTCTCTCCCACTCTAACCTCTTTTTTTTTTTCCTTCCCCTCCCCAATGGGTTTCTGTTAAGTTTCTCAGGATCCACATAAGAGTGAACACATATGGTATCTGTCTTTCTCTGTATGGCTTATTTCACTTAGGATAACACTCTCCATTTCCATCCACGTTGCCACAAAGGGCCATATTTCCTTCTTTCTCATTGCCACGTAGTACTCCATTGTGTATATAAACCACAACTTCTTTATCCATTAATCAGTTGATGGACATTTCGGCTCTTTCCATAATTTGGCTATTGTTGAGAGTGCTGCTATAAACATTGGGGTACAAGTGCCCCTATGCATCAGCACTCCTGTATCCCTTGGGTAAATTCCTAGCAGTGCTACTGCTGGGTCATAGGGTAAGTCTATTTTTAATTTTTTGAGGAACCTCCACACTGTTTTCCAGAGTGGCTGCACCAATTTGCATTCCCACCAACAGTGCAAGAGGGTTCCTATTTCTCCACATCCTCTCCAGCATCTATAGTGTAAAGGAGACAATTTAAATGTCTGCTGCAATCCAGGCATACTTGTTCGTATGCAGTTGTGGAACAAAACCTAAGAGGAAGAAAGTATTTTGGGGATGTCTTCAAAGGTTGAAACAAGAGGATGTGGTGACCAGTTAGATGTAATGGTAGAAGAAAAGTGAACTAATATGCACATAAAGCATGTTGGGGAGAAGGCATTGTATTTTGAAAATGCCTCTTTAGCTTTATTTGTAGAGTTCACCAAAATAGCCATGTTAGAGTACACTGGAAAAAAATGGAACCGTGTTCAGACCCAATCATCATATTGTAACATATGCAACTTATGATTGTATTATATATAAACGTATATAAAATACATTGTGATATATGCAATTAATGATTCCATTTTCCTGTTCAGTGATTCTGTTTACTTTCTATAGTACAGCTGAGAAAGGTTTCCAGTTTCTACAACAGAAAATCTTAAAAATGATTTACCCAGACTAACAGGGAAGAGGGACTGTGAAAACATAATGATCCGTAAACCAAGGCTGGATGTTTCCTGCAAATCTCAGTCTTGCTTGGGGTTAACACAGAGTCATAAGAGCTACTGGCAACTGGGACGGGTGTTTGATTTCTGAGGGCAGTACCACAGGGAGGCATAATGGGATGGTGTACTTCTCAATGAATATTAGAGTTAGTGGAAATATAACTCTTACTTGGTTTGCCCACCACATGTGAGAAGAAAGGGCAAAGAGGAAGGAAGTGGGTTGAGATGGTTTTAGCTGTTAGGTCTGTTTTTAAGTGCTAAAGACATCGCTCTTCTTGGAAAAGTCAGGCTTGATGTCTGGAGTGCTGAGCTGCAAAGCTAAGGCAGGCCTTCTGCCCCTTTAGTGTATAATAACACTTTTGTCCATTTTCACTTCAGATCTGAATTTTCCTTTCCTTGACATCTTATTAATTCATTCTTCTGGGGAGTCTTTCAAAGAGGAAAACTCATCCTGAGGAAAAAAAAAATCAAGCCAAGTCTAATTGACTCAACTTTCCTAGTGCTCAGTGCTGAGAAGCAAACCTTTCAAGTTTTTGCCAATTGGCAGGAGTTTTAATGACAGGCTTCCAGGATCAAAGCAAACCTTTTAACTTCTTTTAACAGTAAATTCAGTGGTGACTATTGACATGTAAAACATTCTCCATGGCAGAAACAGAAATCTGAGATTAGTTGAATATTACCATGTATCCTATGCGGAGGACAGCTCAGTATGCTCCCCATTAACCCAACAATAAAACATCAGAGCCAAAGAGGGAAGAGAGCCCATATAATTGTTTGGCTAGGAAATGTTGAGGAATAAGCACTTACAAATCACACAGTTGGTATGGGACTGTAATGGCACATTCACTGAAACACCAATAATTAAAAAGAAACTACTGTGGAAATGAAACAAGCCTACAGGAAATGCATTTGCTTCTAAAAGGCACTATGCCCTTTCGATTTCAAGAGAGGTGACATCAAGTGAGAGTAGAGGGTGTGGGGGCAGAAGTCAAATGATCTGTTGTCTAGCCCCTACTTTGTTAGTCCAGTGTTGTGTTTTTAGTCAAATCACTTATCCTGGCTGCATCTCAGGTCCTTGATTTGTCAAATATGGTGGCAGATCCTCTCTAGCTATAAAAACAAAAGCTTTGTTTGTAGGCTTATAGGCTTCTGTAACAGTGAGAAGTGAGGTGAAGACATGTATTCCTCTGTGACAGGGTTTATCAAGTTTTTGGGTGTTGGAAGGTATAAAACATTTGCTTTGAGCTTTCATCCCCAGAGATAATTGATTAGATAAGTTTGGAATAAGATTCATTAATCATTATTTTAAACAAATACCCAAGATAAGCCTGTGACACTTAGCCACAGGTTTTTAGACCAAATTCCTCTCTCTCCCATATTTAGTCTAGTTTGATAGATCCTTTCCTATCATCTTAAACTTGCAGTTAAA
This sequence comes from Panthera tigris, assembly GCF_018350195.1. Lineage (NCBI taxonomy): Eukaryota > Metazoa > Chordata > Mammalia > Carnivora > Felidae > Panthera > Panthera tigris. The sequence goes on from NC_056662.1 coordinate 105,698,822, forward strand.
TTCCCAAAGCTGAAACAGTGGGTACCACATTCCAAAGAGAGACTAGGGAGCTTGACACACCTCTTTCACACTTTCTAGGGGTTAGGGAATCTTACACCCAGCAGTTCCCCCTCTCTCCCACTACCTATGTAAGCAGAAGACTAGGATTTTGAGAATCTTTGGATATCAGACTGTGAGGATAGGAAGGGAAAAGGAATAGTGGGCTCTTCAAGCCTATTTAAGCTGTAACTGCCATAACAATTTATCACAAACTTACTGGCTTAAAACAACATGTATTTATTATGTTATAGTTCTTTAGTTGGGAAGTCCAAAATGGGCCTCACTGGCTAAGATTAAGATGTCAGTAGGATGGCATTCCTTTCTGGAGGCTTTACAAGAGAATCCATTTCCTTGCCTTTTCCAGCTGCTACAGGCCATCCACATTCCATGTTTCATGGTCTCTTTCCTCATCTTCAAAGCCAATGACATGAGTTGAGACTGTCTCACATCATTATACTCTGACTCTTCCCTCTTCTATTTTCATAGATCCTATGATTGCAGATAATCCAGGATGATCTCCCAGTTGTAAGGTCAGCTGATTAGTAACCTCAATTGCATCTTCAGCCTTAATTCCTCTTTGCCGTGTAACATAACATAGTCACAGGTTCTTGGGATTGGGTTGTGGGACATCTTTGGAGGAGGCATGATACTACCTACCACATAAACCAAAGGAAGAAGGTCCTAAAAGAATCAGTTTTCAAGATTGGAGAGTCTGTGGAAGGAGAGACTAGCACCTACACCCTGGTTATAGATGTACTTAACCAGTCAGGTCTGCCCTGCACCTATCTGGACGATGGAAAGTAGGTTAAGTGGGGTGACCTAGATGCATGAGTTTCCCATGGTTCAAGGGGCGTGAGCCATAATTTTGGTACTCTGCTCAGGGGTACTTTGCATAAGGATAAAGCAGGATATGAATCTGAAGCGTAATGTTCAGGAATGGGATGGGAAGATATCGAGCCAGAGTTTATCTCCCACATGAGAGGCCTGAACCATGAGAGGCCCTACCCGTGACACTTCTCATTGAACTCAAACATGATCCCATTGGGAGGACTAGTATTTGTGTGCTTGCCACACAGCATGCTACCCCTAAGACAATGGTAGAGACCGTTAAGTGGAGGCAAGAGGCCAGCATTTTCCATTCTTTCCTCTCAATTTCTAATATTATTAAGTACAAAACAATACGTTCAGGGAAAAGCAGGAATACTAAAATGCAGACCAACCCCTCTTCCCCCTTTAAGTCTTACACTGTGGCCTGAGTAGTGATGAAGGAGATGAGGGGATTTAAATTAGATGAGAGACTGGAGCACCTGGGTGGCTTAGTCGGTTGAGCATCTGATTTTGGCTCAGGTCATGATCTCACGGTTTGTGAGTTTGAGCCCCGCATCAAGCCCTGGAGCTTGCTTCTGATTCTGGGTCTCCCTCTCTCTCTGCCTCTCCTCCACCTCCATTCACACGCTGTTTTTCTCTTTCTTTCTTTCTTTCTTTCTTTCTTTCTTTCTTTCTTTCTTTCTTTCTTTCTCTCTCTCTCTCTCTCTCTCAAAAATAAAGATTAAAAAAATTAAAAAAATAAATTAGATGAGAGATTATAGTTTTCATCTAGACTAGACTGAAAATGTTCTGAGAGTGACCAGAGAGCTATGAATTCAGCCAAGATGCTGTTAAAGTATAATTTTCAAAAAGGTAAAATCATAGCTCTGTGCAAATTTAGAATGTGAAAGTTTTTAGCTAACTTATTGATTAACGAAGGAACCAGTAAGATGTAACTGATTCAAAGAACATTTTAGAAGCTAGTGTATTTATAGGAGGATAAGATTGCTGGGTTATATACAAAACTGATAAATGTCTAACAGGGCCATATATCTTTAAGGTTATATGTTTCATTAGGAATTATATTGCTCATGAACAAAAAACTACAAGTTTACAAGTAACTTTACTATTTCTTGGAACTTCAATTAGGCATAAACAGTGAAATGAACAAAGATCATACTCTTAGATAGTACCCGAGTGACTTCTGTCTCTGTACAACATTGAAGGAATGTACTGTATACCTTTTGGTGCCCTATTTTCAAGTTTTAGAGTGTGAGTGGGGGAGGAGAAGAGAGAAAGAGAGGGAGACACAGAATCTGAAGCCGGATCCAGGCTCTGAGCTGTCAGCACAGAGTCTTACATGGGGCTGAAACTCATGAAGTGCGAGATCATGACCTGAGCTGAAGTCAGATGCTTAATGGACTGAGCCACCCAGGCATCCCACTAGCAATATTTTTAAGAATGGGAAAGGAAGAGTCAGTTTTTGTGTGAAAGCAATTAAGAAGGGGAAGAATTAGTTTTTACCTCACTGAGTTCAAGTGTGACTAGCAAAATACATACAGATTTAAGATTATGAAGTGATGACAAAATGTAGTTTAAGGCTGCATTTCCTGAAATGTGACAAATGTGGTTTTCTGTAAAATATGGGATAGTGTTTGTGTATTGCTGACTCCCAAGAGTGGTTTTGTGCCAGGTTGTATCAGACAGAGTCAAGTCAGTAACCTAACCTGAAATCGTCTATCATCATTACTACTTATTTCCTGATGAGATCTATTCCCTTCTAGGAATAGCTTATATAAAGAAGTGCAAAACCCTCAGTTTTCAGCCATTAGCTCACTTAAATGTCTTGTGGGTATCTTTTTGATATTTTGAATTCCGTTTTTACCAACAAGGCATAGTTTAGATGAGTGGTTTATTTTTCCTTACTGGATTCCGGATAACACATCTTTCAGTTTGACTAGATCTTTTCAGAATCGCTAGATGGCATAATTTCTAATATAGGGTTTACATTACTGTGGCCTGTGAAATGTGATGTTAGAACATTTAAATAGGAAAAAAATTAAATTTTTTGCCACTAAAATCTGTCTAGCATCTCTAATGATTGTGGAAAATAAGTTAAAAATAAATTAAGCAATGATAGGATATACTTCTTGTGTTCTTCCATGTAAGTTGTCAACACTGTTACAAATTTATTTTAAATTATTTTCTCTCAGGTGAAATTGTTTACTTTATCCTTCAGCTTAAGAACAGACTGGTTAGGGTCACTGGATCAATGATTTCCACTTTAAATTGGTTAGAAATCGAATGACTCCTTAGTCTCACATGTGAATATCTTCTGATAAAACAAATTATATGAAATGAAAACATTGAAATTCATGTATTTTTTAGTAGAACTGAAGAAAACAGAATAATAATGTGGTCCCTTTTGATCTACTGTTTAATCATCATATGATGTGGACCAGTGCCTCATGTGATTTAACACCATGGGAAAGCCCAGTTCATCATTATGACTATTGTAAATATTCTTATTAAATATTTACTTTCCAAACAGCTGTTGGTTAATTATAACCAGAGGTCAGCATTTAAATAAAAATGAAATTATAGATACCCTTATAGATACCCCTAGTAAATCTACTGTCTCTGAAATGTTGTGTTCATCTTACTGTATATCTTGTGAAGGATGGACAGAATGCAACCATGGGTGACAGTTTTGCTGTTACTCCCATTTATAGAATTTTGATATTGTTTATAAAATAACCTCAACAATTCTTTCTAACTAAAGCGTGGATGGTGAGACTCAGTAAGACACCAGGAGAAAGGTAGGCTTGGACTCTTAAAAATGGAGAATGGTGAGTGATATCTCACTACTTTACTTCCAGTAGACCTGTGTTTCTATCTCATGTTGACTCCTGGTCTCCTATAGTTTCTCCAATTATTATAATCCTTTTGTTCTTCACTTTCCAGTGAAGACAGTTGAGATTTACCATCTTGGTTGTCTAATAGCCTGTTCCCCCAACCTTCTTGTCCCCTTTTAATATTGGTGCATCGAGAACCAAACTTTGTTTCAATCCAACTATCCATATTCTGGAGTCACATGGAGGACTTGTGAAATATAGTGCTGGGCTGTACTCCCAGAGATCCCAATAGAGTTGGTCTGCTTTGGGGCCTGAAATTTTCCATTTCTGTCAAGTTCCATTGCTTGTTGATGCTACTCCAGGGACCATGCTTTGAGAGCCATTCTATAATACATACCCTGAGTTATTCTGTGTATCCTTAGGAGGCCATTGTAACTCTTTTAGTTAATGAAGACCACTGGTGGAGTGACATCAGCATCATAGTGGCATAAGACATCCCTAGTTTTGGTCCCCATCCTCAACAGCAAAAATTTGGCATCCATCCATGGTTAAGAATGTCTTTGAGGTGGCTGTGGGATCCAGCACCATACTCCAGGGGACACAGGAAGAGTCTCTTTGATTGGTGCATTGGGTAACAGGCAGATAAACCTCAGTCCTGCCTGTGGACCTCACAGTGGCCCATGAACTGCCTTCAGCCCCTCTTGACCAAGGTCCCTCTTGGCCCTGGAAAACAATGACTTAGAAAATCACTCACAGATGAGAGAGCCTTTGTGGTAGTTCACATTTCCAGAGGAGAAGGTCCACTCTGTAGGAACAAAACATGTGAATTTGGATACATTGGAATGGTTAATTATTAGAGACTGAAGGAGAGGACAGTGATTTCCAATATGAAGATAGCAACACAAAATTTTAAGAAACATGAAAAATCAAGCACACAAGATGACACCAAAGGATCACAGTTATCTTCTAGTGACCAAACCCAAATGTATGGCTATGTCTGATTTACCAGATAAAGAATTCAAAAGAACTGTTTTAAGGAAATGCAATGAGCCACAAGAAAACAAAGAAAATTAAATTAAATTAAGAAAATAATACACAACAAAAATGAGATTTTAACAGAGCAATAATACAAAAGAATCAAATTCTAAAGCTAAAGAATGCAGTGAATAAAATAAAAAAAATGCAATAGATAGCATTAACAGCAGACTGGATCAAGCAGAAGAAAATTTCTGAACAGGAACTTTGCAATTATCCAGTTAGGGGAGAACAAAGAAAAAACAATGAAAAAGAGTAAAAAAGCCCATGTGGTTTATGGGATGCCGTCAAGAGGATCAATTTGTGAATCATCTAATTTCCAGAAGGGGAACAGGGAGAAAAGAGAAAGCATATGTAAAGAAATGATTGAGAACTCCAGTCTGGGAAGAGATTTGCATATTCAAAATCATGAAGCTTAGGTCACTAAACAAAGTCAACTTAAAGAGATTCACTCCATGACACATAATGAAATTGTCAAAACTCAGATGCAAAGCATCTTAAAAGCAAGAGAAAAACAGCCTATAACTTATTGAGGCGGGGGAGGGGGGGGCGCCTGGGTGTCTCAGTCAGTTAAGTGTCCGACTTCAGCCCAGGTCATGATCTCACAGTTCATGAGTTCAAGCCCCGCATCAGGCTCTGTGCTAACAGCTTGGAGCTAGAGCCTGCTTCGGATTCTGTGTCTCCCTCTCTCTCTGCCCCTCCCCAGCTCATGCTCCACTCTGTCTTTGTCAAAAATAAATAAAAAAAACTTAAAAAAAAAAAAAAGATAGTTGAATGGTGGTTGCCAGGGGCTGGGATGTAGAGGAATTGGGGCAATGTTGGCCAGAGGGTACAAACTTCCAGTTACAAGATGAATAAGTTCTTGGGATCTAGTGTATAGCATGATGCTTATAGTTAATAGTACCATACTGTATACTTTAAAGTTGCTAAGAGAGTAGATCTTAAATATTCTCACCACAAAAAAGAAATGGTAATTATGTGACATGATGAAGGTATTAACTAAAGCTATGGTAGTAATCACTTTGCAATATATATAAGAGTATCAAATCTAAGCATTGTATGCTTTAAACTTAAATATTATGTGTCAGTTATATCTTAATAAGCTGGAAAAGTAAAAGGACACTGGGACACATACATATATATACACATACATATATACAATACATATATATATATATATATTACATATATATATACACACATACATACATATATACACATACATATCTAGTTTACAACTTCTTGTGTCCTGAGATCTACCTCATAATTTCTGTGAATTCTGAGAATTTCATAAATTCTATGAATTCCCAAATGATCTTCTCAGTGGCCATTTCAAAACTTTACTGTTTAAAACCCTGGCTTAGGATGAGATGATGAGACTCCTAGAATAAATAGAAGGCCATCAAGTAGGAATTTGCTTAAACTTAAGATGGTCACCTACTAAAAAATTAATTGTACCCTCCCCGCTTCTTGCTTCCTCTCAGCCCATCTTTCTTCTGTTTTTGTGGAGGAGGTGTTTTGTGGCTCATTCTATCACTTGTATGCTCAGTTCTGTAACTTTTCATTAATCAGCATGCATCCTTAACCTCTCACTCTCCATGGCGTATTTTTCCTCAGCATAAAAATATGATGATGCAGATCTCTCTTATAGTTATAAAATAAGCCAAAACCCTCTTTTGAAACTGGTAGGAAAATTGGATATCCAGTTCGTTCCATATGCAAAGGAATGAATTTGAACCCTTACCTCCACCATTTAAAAATGTTAAAATGGACCAAAGACTGGATGGAACGTAAGACCTAAAATGATTAAACTCTTAGAAGAAAACATACATATAAATCTTAATGACATCAATTAGGCAATGATTTCTGATATATGATACCAGAAGCACAGGCAACAAAAGAAGGAACACATTAATTGGGCTTTATCTACATTGGAGACATTTGTTCTACAAATGACACCATTAAGGTGAAAATTATGTGTGTGTGTGCATACTTCTGCCCATTTTTCCCAACTCTGTATTCAAATATGTGTTGGTAGCTTGAAATTGGTCATGGTGGGAATATTTATAGAATGAAACTCAAACAAATGTTACAAATCAGGGCTGGTTTTTTCCTTTCTGGAGATGCAGTTGCTAAACATTTACTACATCACCCAAGGACTTTATGGATATATATATATATATATATATATATATATATATATATATATGTATATTTTCTATATTCTATAACTTGTCTCATTGCATGCTCTGACTGGCTTTCTTCCTGTTCTCTTTTTGTAGTGATGCTCTCCTCCAATCCATTCTCAGCACTGTTTTCAGAATCATTTTTTCCCAACATGAATGTGATTGTGACATTTGTTTGTTTAAAAATCCATCAATATCTTTGTAATGGAACCAATGTGAATCTGTTCCTTGGTGAGTCACAGATACACCAGGTGGTTGTCTCACAAAGTAAACTTTATTTGCAGCAAATGAGATCATGGAGAATAACTTCCAAAGCTGTGACTCTCTGAGGAAGGATGGGTAGGTTCCTTTTATTTAGGATTAGGATGAATATTGAAAAAAGAGATCCTTCACTTATGCACCTTAAGGAAACATGCCTGTACATACATTCTATGTTATATAAATGAGGCTTGTGCTCCTCCTTGGGTTGAGATTTTAGTGTTATAGTGAGGTAAAGGTAATTGTTGGTCATTCTGCTTTTTTTTTAAGTGTTTGTTTATTTTTCAGAGCGGGGGTGGGGGGGCGGGAGACAGAGAGGGAGACAGAGAATCCCAAACAGGCTCCCTGTTGTCAGCCCAGAGCCTCACGCAGGGCTCAAACTCACAACTGTGAGATCAGCAGCTAAGCTGAAATCAAGAGATGCTTAACTAACTCAGTCACCCAGATGCCTCTTGTCTGTCATTCTAGAGGTCACTCCATGGTCTATCTGCACAGGCACCAGTTGGAGGCTTATATTCAAACTGGTCTGGGTCGTCTGGGCTGGCTGGCGGTCTTGTTAGGGCAGATGCTATTGCTTAAAGGGTGGTTGTGCTTTCCATTTGCCTGAATTAAGAGAAGAGCTTAAGGAAAAATATGGGACAAACGTCTGTGAGTACAAGCAGGTTGGCAGTAAAGGTCAGGTCTTAGGTTTTAGCTGGTGACATCTTCACATCATGTTCAGGATAAATAGTGTCAGGTCATTTCAGATTCCTTCCTCTCCTTGAAGTTTTTCCAGTTTCTTTGAAGTACTACTTGATGGCATCAGGCCCTCCCTTGCTTTTGGGTCTATGTACCTGGAATCCCTTTGTGAAGTCTTTTTTCTTCTTTTTCTGTATGGTGTACTCATTTGTTCTAAGGCTTACTAAGTCAGGACATTGCTTCTGGAGAGACCTCTTGTTTTTCTCTCCTCCTGGGCTACACTCCCTTCTTTTCCCCAAGACTGTGGATGAACTTTACTTTCTGTCTCCTTTAACCTTGACAGCTTTGATTTGGTATATTAACTTCCTTACTTCTCATTACAACCAACTTCTTGATGGGAAGGCTGAGGTTTTATTTATTTATTTATTTATTCTCAGCATCTAGCATATTTTAGAACATTATAGGTGATAAAAGATGATTTTGAAGCATGTTGAATTTTGAAGAGAAAAGTTTATTTTAAATTTTATTTTTTTTAACGTTTATTTTTGAGACAGAGAGAGACAGAGCATGAACGGGGGAGGGCCAGAGAGAGGGAGACACAGAATCTGAAACAGGCTCCAGGCTCTGAGCTGTCAGCACAGAGCCTGACGCAGGGCTTGAACTCACGGACCTCGAGATCATGACCTGAGCCGAAGTCGGCGGCTTAACCGACTGAGCCACCCAGGCTCCCCGAGAAAAGTTTATTTTAAAAAGAACATACCGCATTTGGGAGCAATAGTATAGATGGTTTGAAGTGTTTAAAAACTTGCCATGATTGAATTGCATAGCATTTATTGAAAAGGGACAGAAAAGGCCAATATGAAGGACATGAGTAGAGAATTTACCATAAGAGTGACTGTTTACATTTGAATAACTTTGCATTTGAGCACTTGTATTTGTGATGAAATACTAAAGGAAAACACATTCTAATTAAGATGACAAATCTTCATTGTCATAAGTGTAATGAAAAATGTCTAAAGATTTTTCTTTAAATATTGACTTCACAGAGGTAAGTTATGACATTAGGCCATTTGAACTTCAAGAATATTTATTCCTAAGACTGTCAATTTAAAACTCCAAGAAAGGTGAATAAGATAAATTAAAGTTCCTTTAACAACTTTAAAAGTTTAATCATGGTGTAACATTAAATATGTTAGAGAAAAGCATAGGTAATAAATTCACTGCTTGATCAAATCATATTTCAGATTTATTCTTTCTTTATATAATATTAAATATTGCTATATGTTATACTAAATGCTAGAGAGTACAGAAAAGGCTAGAAGACTTTTTGTCTTGGGGTTAATGGCTTAATGGGAGAGAATAGTTCTAGCCAGAAAGAATGAAAGATATGGTTATTTGTTAGGTCAGTGTATCTTGATGATGATGACGGTGACAGTGATGGTGACATGATGACAACTGTGGGGACAATAATGATAGCTGTGTTTGTTGAGTAAACATTTTGTTTCAGGTGATTTGCATATTGAATCCTCATTGGCTCGTCTTAATTCTGCAAGGAAAATCTTTTTTAATACTCCTTTTTTATTTTTAAAAAAAATTTTTAATGTTTATTTATTTTGGAGAGACAGAGAGAGAGAGAGGGAGAGGGAGGGACCGAGAGGGCCACAGAATCCGAAGTAGGCTCCAGGCTTTGAGCTGTCAGCATAGAGCCCTATGCAGGGCTTGAACTCATAAGCTGTGAGATCATGACCTGAGGCTTAACCAACTGAGCCACCCGGGTGCCCCTTTAATCCTCCTTTTTTAGATGATAAATCTGCATTTCAGAGAGAAATTATGTAACTTTCTTTCAAATGGTAAATAGTACATTTATTCTTAAACAGTAGATAGTAGATTTAGGTTTCCAGGAAGATCTAACTTTACAGTCCAGTTTTCCTAATATTCCCTGGAATTTGAATCAAAATGAACGAGATGAGTTTTAGTTTTTTTCCCCACTTCCTATTGGGTTAGAGAACTTTAGTCCATGAACCCGTATTCAAGTTGGCTTTCTCATCAGTGAAATGGAGATAATAGTATCTGTCTTGTTTATATCATAGGACTTTTATAAAGACTGAATGGACAGAAGATGTGAAAATTTTTATTCTTTAAGTATAAAGCCCTTTTGTGAATAATTCTTGAAGTGTACCAACATATGTTGTCATCATAAATAATATACAAAAATATAATAATCGACATTTTTTTTCTAAAACTCTACTTCTGGTATTTTCAGAGTTCCAAGGACACAGCAGAACAAATGATATAAATGAGTTATGTTGTATGCAGGCTATTAACTGTAAGAAAAGTTTCTTTCCAGAATTGATTTTTAGATGTTGGTAATCTGAAATGTGATTACTAATTTTCCAGGTCCTACCTCCCAACCCAGTATTTCTGAATATTGTACTCTTATGGAAATTTTCAGGCTGCTTTATGTGCTATTTATTGTTAGGTGAGGACTGACATGAATTATGGTTAGCCACATCCAAGGATGAGTTTGAGGTAGAGAGAGCTTGAAATGGATGCAGTGTGGCTCTGTCCCAAAAGTCAAACAGTAATGTCAAGACCTGAAAATGTTTGCTTGAGTCTTTGGCCTACATAAAATGTATACTTCTCTTTAGTTCTTTTTTTTTTTTTAAATATTTTTCAGTTTTAGTGACAAGTAATTGACATGCACGGATAAAGAAGATGTGGTTTATATATACAATGGAATACTACTTGGCTATGAGAAAGGTTGAAATCCTGCCATTTGCAGCAATGTGGCTGGAACTAGAAATAATGTGGCTGTGAAATAAGTCAGAGAAAGATATATATTTTCACTCATATGAAATGTGGAACTTGAGAAATGTAAAGACCATGGGGGAAAGGAAGAGGGAAAAATAGTTACAAACAGAGATGGAGGGAGGCAAACCATAAGAGGTTCTTAAATACAGAGGACAAACTGAGGGTAGACTGGGGGTAGGGGTGGGGAGAGGGGAAAATGGGTGATGGGCATCGAGGAGGGCGCTTGTTGGGATGAGCACAGGGTGTTGTAGGTAAGTGATGAACCATGGGAATCTACCCCCAAAACCAAGAGCACACTGTACTCATTGTATGTTAGCCAATTTGATCATAGATTATATTTAAAAAAAGAAATAATTGACATGCATCATTATATAAGTTTGGGCATACAGCATGTTGGTTTGATTTACATATATTGTAAAATGATTACCACAATTGGTTCAGCTGACATCCATCTTCTCATATAGGTAAAAGAAAAAGAAAAAGACAGAAAAAAGGAAAAAAAAAGTCTCCTTGTGATGAGAACTCATAAGGTTTACTCTCTTAGCAACTTTGCTGTCTATCATACAGCAGTGTTAGCTGTAGTCATTATGCTGTTCATCTTAAAATGGGAAGTGCGTGTCTTTTGACAATGTTCCTCCAATTTCCCTCCCTCTCTTCAGTTCTTAATATCAATATTTAGTGTAATTGGTTTTTTTAGGAAGCAACTTTTTAGAATCCTCTCATCACAGGAAGAAGTTCCTTAGCCATTCTAAATGACATCAGAATATATATCTGCAGCTCAAAAAATGAGAAAATCTAATCACAACCCAAAGATTTCTTTAAAAAAAATTTTAATTCTAGTGTACTTAACAAACAGTGTTATATTAGTTTCAGGTGAATGATGTAGTGATTCAGCAATTTCACATATTACCTAGTGCTCATGATAAGTGTACTCCCAATCCTCTGTATATATTTCACCCATCCCCACCTCCTTCCCTCTGGTAGCCATCACTTTGTTCTCTGTAGTTAAGAGTCTGTGTTTTGGTTTGTCTCTCTGTATTTTTTTCTTTGTTTGTTTCTTAAATTCCACATATGAGGGAATCCTATGGTATTTGTCTTTTTCTGGTTTGTTTCACATAGCATTTTACTGCCCCATCCATGTTGTTGCAAATGGCAAGATCTCATTTTTTATGGCTCAATAATATTCCATTTTGTATATATACCACTTCTTCTTTATTCATCTCTTGATGGACATTTGGGCTGGTTCCATAGTTTAGCTATTGTAAATAATGCTGCATTAAACATAGGGGTGCATATATCCCTTTGAATTAGTGTTTTCATATTTTTAGGGTAAATATCCTGTAATGGAATTATTAGATCATATGGTAGTTCTATTTCTAATTTTTGAGGAAAACCTCCATACTGTTTTCCACAGTAGCTATACCAGTTTGCATTCCAAACAACAGTGCATGAGGGTTCTTTTTTCTCCGTATCCTCACCAACACTTACTGTTTTTTTGAATTTTTGATTTGAGCCATTTAGACAGGTGTGAGGTTGTTTTGATTTGCATTTTCCTGATGATGAGTGTTGTTGAACATCTTTTCATATGTCTTTTGGCCATCTGTATGTCTTCTTCAGAGAAATGTCTGTTTCTGTCTTCTGCCCATGTTCTAATTGGATTTTTTTTTTTTTTTGGTGTTGAGTTATATAAATTCTTTATATATTTTGGATCTTAACCCTTTATTAGATATGTCATTTGAAAATATCTTCTCCCATTCAGTCTTTTAGTTTTGTTGGTTGTTTCCTTTGCTGAGCAGAAGCTTATTTTGATGTTGTCCCAAAAGTTTAATTTTGCTTGTTTCCCTTGCCTCAGGAGACACATCTAGAAAGATGTTGTTATGGCTGATATCAGGTAAATTACTGCCTGTGCTCTCTTCTAGGATTTTTATGGTTTTAGTCTCACATTTAGGTCCTTAATCCATTTGAGTTTATTTTTATGTATGGTATAAGTAGGTGGTTCAGTTTCATTCTTTTGTATATAGCTATCCCATTTTCCCAGCACCATTTGTTGAAGAGACTGTCTTTTTCCCACTGCATCTTCTTGCTTCCTTTGTCAAAGATTAATTGGCCATATAATTGTGGGTTTATTTCTGGGCTTTCTATTATGTTCAATTGATCTAGGTCTATTTTTGTGCCAGTACCATACTGTTTTGATTACTACAGCTTTGTAATGTAACTTGAAGCCTGGAATTGTGATACCTCCAACAATCCAAGAATTTCTGAAAAAGATCTGGAAACTGATGGTTATGTGTAGGCTGCATTGTGTTTAACAAGAAAACATCTTTGAGGAACAATGAGCAGAATCCCTTGTTGTTGTCGTTGTTGTTGTTGTTTTATATTTCATAGCAGCTGAGAACATCTTAGAAATCATTTTAACCATAAAACACAGAGCCTTTGCAAATTAGCAGAAAGAAAATAAAAAGGACAATCAGAAGGGATTGTTCTATACTGATCTATTCAGTCTCCAAATTTATATCCATGAAAAATACTCTGTCTCCTTTTGACACAGGTATTCTGCTCTCCTTGGTTTTTCCCATAGTTCTGGCCATGTGGGCATTTGGAAATAGATAAATCAAAAAGAGCTTAAGCACTGAAATGGGTATTTAGTGTTATAACTGCTACAAGTTAAAGGCTGTTATGCAACTACTTTGTAAATACTGGCAGCACTCACCTGTGTATTTTTCATCCTGGGTATGTATTTGTTTGATCAGCATGATTTTTCAACTGCTGCCATTTCCAGGGCAAATACATATATGTAAGGGTGTGTGTAAGGCACTAAACTATTAATGCTCTGGGTTAGTTAATGATAGACAATGTTAGTAATTAAAGTGCTTGTTAAAATACACTCTAGTATTTCAGTATTACATCATTCTTTTGATGTTTATGAACATAATAGTTTCTTAGATTTGTGGAAAATGCAATGGCTTGCATGCATTAATTTCACTGGCCGAAGAAAAGACCATTTTCTACTCTCAAACTTCTTCCGTCTGGCACTGATGACTGAAATTTCTATCCCAGAAGATAAAATAAGATATTCCAGACACAGAAATACAGGTTTTCAAGATGTAGCTCTGGGAATGCCTATGTAATTTCTCACATTTATTCAGTCCAACATGTAAATATCTGTCTTTTGGGCTTTCCCGAGGCTGGGAGAAAGAAAGAATGAGTGGAGAATAATGGAAAAATTCTAAGATTGTGCAGTGTTGCCTACAACTGTTATACTTCTGTCACTAGCAATGTATGCATGAAGAATATTAACTAAATTTCTTAATGCATTAGTAATTCAGTTTTTTACTAAAATGGCCCGGTGTATTGTATACATGCTTTTTTATACATAGACTTAGAATTGAAAGGCAGGCAGTGTGTTTCTATTTCAGAAGTCAAACAGCAACATCCAGCACTGATGTTTTTATAGTTTTTTAGGACTTTAAATATGTTACAAAGCCAAACAAGCAACATCCAGCCCTGAATTCTTTCAGAAATTTAAAGATGTTCCACTCTCATTTTTCCTCTAAGTTTCATATGAGAATTTGACCTTTAATCAAACCTATTTTTGCCTGTATGTAATGTGTGTGTGTATGTGTGTGGCCGTGGACATATGTGTTTCTTGCCATGTTTAAACTTTGTTCTTTATCTGTCATTTTCAATAGTAGGACCATGATGTGACTCAGTATGGTTTATTTAGTTATTTTCTTGATGGTTATTGAGAGTTGATGTCTAAAATTTTGTCTTTTCTCAAATTTAGCAAATTTTTGATATTATTTTCTGAAATATGTATATCTTTGTTCCATTCTCTCTTTACCTTTTAAGGCTTTGGTTATACATATGTTGGACTGTTTGGTATTATCAAATAGGCCCTGAGGGTCTGTTTATATTTTTCTTTCTCTCTTTGTTTTTATTATTATTATTTATTTTTATTTTTATTTTTATTCATATATTTTTTGTTTATTTATTTTTGACGGAGAGAGACAGAGTAGGGGAGGGGCAGAGAGAGAGGGAGAGAATCCCAAGCAGGCTCTGCACTGTCAGCACAGTGCCCGATGCAGGGCTTGAACTCACAAACCGAGTGTCATGACCTGTGCCGAAATCAAGAGTCAGACGCTTAACTGACTGAGCCACCCAGGTGCCCCCTTCTTTGTTTTTTATGTTGAATTATTTCTATTGAGCTGTATTCAAGCTAACTTACTTTTTCATCTACCATTGACATTAAAAAGTTGAGTCCATGTAGGGGAAATTTGAAATTTCAGATACTATGTTTTTCATTGTAGAATTTCATTGAATTTTTAATCATTATTTTTCTCTGCCAAGATTTCTTATTTTTTTTATTCTTTGCAAGTATACATTTACTGTTTATTTAAAAAAAATTTTTTTTTATTGAGGAGAGTTATCCAAGCCAGTTTAAAATCTTTGTCTCTTAGTTGCATCTGATTTGCCTTGAGGTTAGTCAGATAATTTTCTCAGGTAATTCTCCTCTCTAGAATGTGTTTCATTTTCCTGGTTATTGGTATGTTGGGTAATTTTGTATCATAGCCTGAACACTGAGAAAATTAAGTTGTGGAGAAAACAGATTCTGTTATTTACCTCAAATGAGTATTATTTCTTTTGTTTTACCAGGCAGTTATCATGTGTGGACGTGAACTGCAAACTGTGTTTTGGGCAGGAGCTCTAAGTCTAAGTCTGACTGTTTTGGTCTTTAGCTGAGCTGCTTTGAATTTGTTTCTTACATGAGTGGTTCTGGGATCAGTAAAAGATGTGGGTATGCAGAACCTGGGGATCCCTTCTCCGTTCCTGTCTTCAGTTTGATTCCTCTGTCCTCTGTGACCATGATTTCTCCAGCTGCACCTGTTTCATTAGCACACTTGCCTGCTTTACCTGCTGCGATTGACCTCAGGTTAAAAGCCATGAACATGGGAATTCACTTATATAATGCTCCTTTCCAACACAGTTTCTTCAGGTTGCCGATTTTTTTATTATATATCCACATTTTATAGTCATTTTGTGAGGGGGGATTATTCTGGTAGGATTTTACTCCATTTTTACCAGAAATGAGATCAATAGTTCTGTTTTGTTTATTTGTTTCGTTGGGGTTTTTTTTAGAAGTAATGATTAAAATGTTTCTGTTATGTTGAAGGAACAGATGAAGTTTATTTATTATATCTAATTTACCTTCTGGATAACATAACATAGCCCCTTGAAATCACAGAAAAATGAGCTGATTTCTAATTCTTTCTCTTTCATAAAAATCAAATGTCAGATATCTCTTCAGGTTTAACAAGACCTTTTAGTACTCTGCCATAATATAAATAATGTGCATCTGTCTGATACGAACATTTTTCATAATCTTTTCTCATAATATTACACAGCAATATATTCTACTTTATTTGAAGGATCTTATTTTTTATAATGTTACCCACATCAGTGATATACTTTAGTGTTTTTCATATTCCTGGCTTCAGACAACTTGCTGTAATACTTGGTTATGAATGATAAGTGAATGAATTTTACACTGAATGCTATATCTATAGCCCTATTTTAGATTCTCTTAAGTCCTAGGTAAACAACTTCTCTTTCATGTTTTTCCATGTTTTTGTTTCTCCCAGTAAAATACTGTTCTCATTAAATAAGTTATATATAATGAACAATAGATTTTTCACGATGCTAATGAATATGTTATTCAGTACTTTACAAAACAAAATACTTTCTATATTTTGGTATTGAAATAGAATCTAGCAAACATCATAAACCAAGCCAGTTAACAACATCGGTACCTTCATGTAACTATAGAACAAAACTCCCAAATAGCGTAACTTTTTTCCAAATACTTTTTTCTTCTTAATCAGTATTTGAGTCTTCTATGAATATTTCCTGAAAGAGAAGGTATCCAGATGCTGATTTTTCCCACTTTATGATTTCACCCAATTTTAATGTAGCATCAAGTACAGGTGTTTTCTTAGTGATATGTGACTTTTGTTTTAATAAGAAATTTCAGAAGAAATATCAAATTTAATAAATTTCTGAACCATCACATTGTTTTAAACACGGATGGGAAAATAATGATTTTTCTTTATAGCCTAGATGCTTACGTTTAAAATATACTGATAATCATAACGGCTTCATGTTATCATTAATTAGAGCAGAGTAGTTACACTATAATTCTCAGCAAAATATGAACTTTACTTGATGACCATGACAATGCTCTTATTAACCATCTTATTTGGAAATAAGATACATCTAAAAAGTAATAGTCAGTTGTTAAATGAGACTCCTCATCTGGTTCAAAAATAACAGATCCTCAGGGTCAATAGGTTTCTTCATTTCCTAATTTGATTAAGGTTCTATACAATTTTTTTCTTTATTGTGAAAAAGCAATAAAATATACTTCAGTGGAAGAATCCTTAGGCCTGTTATAATCTTCTAAAAGGTAAGAGAAATCTACATCATTGCCTAGATACAACATTTCCTATTTAGTACTGTGTTGGAACTATCTGGAAGAGAGGTGTTTATCTGATTTGGCAACATGTTTTTCCAAATGTCTTGAATTATGCATTTTTTGATGTAATTAGGCCTTTTGGGGGACCTAGAATATTGAAAATAATTGCATTCAATCCATTTTTAAGGATGCTTTTTGCTGAGATCAAAAATGGCAATAATCAGTGTCAAGGCAAAGTACACATCAGTTGTCAAATATAATTACAATTTTTTTGCAGTGTTAAATGAAGATATTGAAGGTAAATGTTATTTATGAAAACACCTTCTTATCCCAAATGAATGAAATTAAATTTAGGTGAAATTATATCTAACTATGAGAAAAAAAATCATAAATTGAAAGAAAAGGAACTTAATTTGCGGCTTAACTGCAAAGGCAATATAGATTCATCTTATTAAAGAAGAGTATAGTTTTAAAATGCAGAGAGCTTAACGCTGGGGGAAAACATAAAGGGTGATTATCCATTAACCTGATGTTGGATATATCAGTCAGGGTCTTTTTATGAAGCAGATAGTACAATAAACAAAGGGCACTGAAAATAATGTAATGAAGTAACTATTTGCAGAGGAGGAAGCTGTTACTAAAACTTGGTAAAAGCTGATTGTAGGAGAGGGGCTACTCTTGTAGGAGCAGTGACCAAAGATACCGTGCAGCCTGGTCAGACCAAAACAGTGGCCTGACAGAGAGGGAGGAGACGGAAAACTATAATCTAATCTCTGTCTTCTGCTTTTGCCTTCCATCGGCTGAAACCAATCAGAAGCTGGGGGATGCAGTCCACTGAGGGCACCTCCTGAGACACATGGGTGGAGAAGGGTGGACAGTGGACTAGAGGGGCAAAAGGGCATTGGTACACTTGGATCACTTTCTTTTGCTAAGATGGATGTGCATTGAACTTTTTCATATTGCAGCTACCCAATGTTAGCATGTTAGCAAAGTTAAAGTTACCACGGCCAAAGTATAAAGGGCGAAGGGGCCACACAAACCACTGACGGAAAAAAATCTGCCTTGGCTATAACACGATAACTCGATCATCTCTGCTCCACTTTTGTTCTGTGAAGCAAAATCAACAGGTTTTGGTGAATTAGAAGTTTTGAGTTCATGTCCTGGCCTTGTCACTTACTAAGTATATCATCTTGGACACTTACTAAACTTCTTATAACTGCAATTTCTAAGGGTAAAATGGTGACAAGGGGTATTAGGAGGATCAAATGTAGTACTGTATCCATATAAATTAAGGTTTATAAGAAATTCTCAATAAATGTTAGATATTATTAAAGATGTAAGACTACCAATAATGCCATGATCTTCCTAACTTCAATCTTGAGGTTTTAAAAAAAATAAATAAATTCGTTGCTATGTCAAAACTAAGTCAACTGGTTTCCTAATGAAAATTGTCTTTTTGGGAGTGGAGTTCATATCTGATGCCATTTTGGGGGCCACTGTGGAGAAGCTTTGTGATATTTCTAAACTGTTGGCATGTTGTTTTGTGGTTGATAATGGTATTTTTTGGATATACTTGTGTTATCTAAATCTCACACCACTTTAAGATTTTTTGTTCAAACTTAGAATGATTGATTCATAGGAAAAATAAAGATATTTTTTGTCTAGTGGACATTGAAGTAGATAAGGTTCCAACTTTGTTCTAAGCGTGGCAAAGTTGTTTAATTTTTTTCTAATTTAGTATAATTTTAGATTTATAGAAAAGCTGCAGAATTATAGAGAGATTTCCTATATATTATTCACTCAGCTCCCCCTAATGTTAAGCATCTTACATAATGATGCTGGATTTGTCAAAACTAAAAATTAAGAGTGGTATGCTACTGTTTACTAAACTACAGATTTTTTTTTGAAATTTTTCAGTTTTTCTAGTAATGCCCTTTTTGTTCCAGGATCCGATGTGATATGCTATGTTGCATTTAGGGCAGAGGTTTGTTTGTTTGTTTTTGTTTTCCTTTTACTTCTTATTTGTATTTTTTGGGAAATACATACAACTTCAAATATGGAGAACAGGAAATATGCCTTATTAAGCTATTTCAGTTTCAGTTGGGTGTCTGTGTAACAAATTGCCACAAACATAATGGCTAAGACAAGAGAAATTTTTATCTGGTTATTCGTAACATAGGAGTAGGAAGTATGGCATTGGGTCTTACAGGTGTTAATCCAAAATTCCCTTTCTCTCAGAAAGGCACTAAAGCCTCAGTTCATGTTTTAAATAATTAAACAATATGAATAATATTTTTTAGGCATAAATTCAAACTGGAAACTGAAACTGAAGGAGAAATGAATAGTTGTATCCATTTTAAAGGGCCTATGTAATGCTTGTAATAGTGAAATGACTTCTGTTGCTACACTTTCTGTCTAGCCTTTTATAATCCAGATATGATTAATTCTGAATATTTTAATATGGTCAAATACTTCCAATTTAGCGATGTGCTCTAAAAACATCATTGTAGCTGATGGGGGTGCCTGGCTGGCTCAGTCCATTAAAAGTCTGACTCTGAGTTTCAGCTCAGGTCATGATCTCACGGTTGGTAGGTTTGAGCCCTGCTATCAGCACAGAGCCTGCTTGAGATTCTCTCTTTTCTCTCTCTCTCTCTCTCTCTCTCTCTCTCTCTCTGCCCCTCCCCCATCCTCTCTCTTTCTCTCAAAAAAAAAAATTAAGAAAAATAAAAATATCATTATAACTGAAACAAAAGAAAGAAAAGTGAAACAAACTCCTACAAAACAACGGCAACTGAAAACAAACAGACTCTAGTGGCATGTTTTAACTTTTTACTGTCGTGATCTAAATCTGGAAGCAGAGACTACAGTGTTAGAATGGTGCTTAGAGAATTCTAGTTCACTGTTAGTTCACAGACAGGGAACTGACATCTAAGAAGACTAGGTGCTGTCCCCTCAGGTCCATTCCCATTATGCTACCATCTGTTAAACAGGATTGATCCTGAGAAAGCCCCACAGCACAGGGAGGATAGTGACTGAAAGCACAAGTTCTGGACAGAACAGGGTTGTGTTCCGACTCCTCCACCTGTGTGATTTCTGACCTCCTTTTATTGTTAATATTTTAATTTGTGAGGTCCGGATAACAATTGTTTCTTTTTTTAGGTTTGCTAAAGCGTTTAAGTAGTAGGTACGATTGATGAAATTTATCATTTGGGTAAAGCCCGAATAAAAATTCTAAATTAATGCAATATACACAGTAAGTGGTTGGATTGTAGTTAGGCGTTCTGACTCTGGAGTCTAAGAAAACTGGTTTTGAATCATTGTTCTTTTATTTAGCTGTGAAAAAAGAGAGAGAGAGAGAGAGAGAGAGAGAGAGAGAGAGATAATGATAGTGCCTATCTCATAGTACTCTTACAAGTACTCCATGAGATAACTCCTGGAAAGCAAGAACTCAATGAACTTACACATTTCACCATGTTCCTATTAATAAACATGAAGATGAAGGGGTGTTGGCAAAGGTAAATGACCCAATGGGCACAGTCAAAGGCTTGCACACAAATAAAGGCTTAAACTAGGGCAATTCTACATTTGATAGTGTACGTAATGTCAACAATTGTCTTTGAAAAATGAAGTGTTCTTAAGACTTTCTTATTTTTATTTTAGGGGAGGAAAATCAATATAACATATAACAAGAAATACAGTGATGAACAGATACAGCAACTCATAAGTCTTAGGTTTTATGCAATTCAAGTACTGAAGGTAATTTTTAAACATCTCAGATACCACCCAAGTGTTCTGCTTAAAGGATATCTTTTCTTATTACATTTTGCAGAAAGCAAAATGAGACTACTGGGAATAGTGTACAAGAAAAGAATCCTGCCTGATACAGACTGTCAGAATGTCTTTACTAACCTTATACAAGGACATTGCTTTTTTTAGCAAGAATATATTGCTCCAGAAATTTCATAGCTGGAGAATGTTTGAGGGCAGATTATACTAAGTATAGAATAATACTGTCAACATTAACCTAAATAGCTCATTTTAGAACTTGTAAAATAGTACAGCATATGGCGGTGACATCACAAGACTTCGTCTGTGACAATACTATTTGCAGTAATTAAGGTCACCCTATTTTTTTCTGTAGTCTTATAAATTACCATATTAATCGCTATGGAGGAAAAATGCTTTACATCTGGGGGTAATGATGAGTGACAAATGTGAAAATGATTTGACAAAAAGAACTATCAGGGATAAAACAAACAAATGCTGTTACAGTACTGGAAAATGTTGATATTTGAGAAGTAAGCTCTTGCTCAGTGAAATTTTTTATTCTAGATACTACATAACTAATATCCTATACCATGTAGCATGCTTACCTATCACTTTAAAAATAGCACACTCTGAGACCATTGACCTTAGACTAATTTTGTATTGCTTATTTAATGAAGTCTCACTAACATATAGGAGTACCTTAAATTTTTAGGTAAAAGTAACCTTTAGAAAGCAAAACAGTTTCTAACTGGCTAGATTTAAAAAGGAATTCGAGAGATTTATAGGAAAATGGCTGGACAGAAAGTAGTCATCTTATATCAGTAGAGGTATAACGTAGTTATTCATTCATTAATTTATTCAATAATATTTGTTAAACTCTTTACAACATGTCATGCATTATTACAGGAAATGTTTTCAGTGTTGAGTGAGAAAGTTTGCCATTTTGAGAGTTCACAGATTTTGGCCTTTTATGGTTCTTGGAAGAAATTCTTTCTAAGAGACACCAAACATAGGTTCATTTACACCAGAGTAGTGATATTAATACTAGTGGACTTGTTGGGAGTGTCATGACCATTTTTTTTAAAGATAGGTATAGAGATTACTTGGATATAATGACAGGATTTTATTTTTTACTTTGACAGTCTGTAAGCTTACGTGCTAAAAAACAAACAAATAGACAAACAATCAGGATGGTATTTTTTGCTTGGTAGTAAGGCAGGATAGATACCTAGACTAATCTTTCCAATAGAAGATTAACCAATATGTTGGGTGAATACATTTTCAAATGAATCAAGAGCAGTCAGGCATGTGCAAATAATCAGCGGCTGAATAAATGAATGAAAGGGGAACGAAGAGAGGTGATCTGAGCACTAAAGCCCTACTTTCCTATGAAGAACATTTGTGAAATTAAGTAAAGTTATGATGCAGTTTGTGTGCACGAAGGTATGTAGGAGATAGGAGTGGTGAGTCTAATAGGAAATCCTGTTTCACAAAGTTGGGGAGAACCTTGAGAAAACAAAATAAAATAGTAGAAAAGTGAAAATGTATCAGAAAGTAAAATAAATGTAAACAGACTAATTGTAGCAAAGACATACTGGATGAAAATACTCATTTCAGATATTCATTTTCATAAGAATTCATATGAATTCATTTTCATATTCAAAATACCTTAGGATATTAGTTATGTATAGGATAAAGAAAGTTTGGATAAAAACATAGAAAATGTATGCCAGGTGAAACATATACAAAAAAAGTTTTGTAGATGTTTAATTTGAAGTAAGATAGACTGTAAGTCAAAAGTCATTCTGGAGATAATCTGTTACTACTCAATTTCAATTGACCAAGAAAATATAGCTACTTAAATTTGAATCCAAGAAATATGATAACCTGAAAATATATAAATTTTAACATGCTAGTGCAATTCAGAGAGAAACAAACATATCTACCATATTGTGGGTTCTTAAAAACACCTTTATTAATTTATAGATAAAGCTGCCCCCCAAAATAGGATATAGAACATTTAAAGCCCAGTTAATAAACTTCATCTAATGCAAGGGCTATAAAATATTGTACTCAGCAAGTTAAGAATACAGTTTATTTTCAAACACACAAAGGATATTTAAAAAACGGCCATGTATTAAGCCATGAAAAATTATGTTATTCACAATAAAAATCTCTGATCACAGTGTAAGAACTCAGTCAAGAAGATGATTAGAATAAAACTGATGTTTGGAAATTAGGAGACATTTCTAAATAATGTATACATGGACAAGAATCTAAAAATACAGTAAAATTAAAATTTGTAATTAAAATTTGGTAACTAAACAGTAACAAAAAGACCAAATACTTTAAAATTATATGTGTGATGCAGCTAAAGTGATACTTAGAAACAAATTAGAGGCTGTATTAGTTTTGTATTGTGGCCATTACAAATTGCTGCAAAGTTAGTGACTTCAACCAATGCAAATTGATTATCTTACAGTTCTGTAGGTCAGTCAAAACTACAGTTCTGTAGTTTTCTCATGTTGCATCTTTCTGACCACGCCCCCCCCCGTCCCCCAACCCCTCACCTCTGCCCTCCTGCCCATTCCTGTCTTTCACTTTTAAGAAAGAGCTCACGTGATTAGCCCTGACCCAGGGTAGATACCTTTATCTATCAATCAAACTGTCTCAGCAACATTGGTTACAAAAAAAGAAGTCCCAAAAAATAGAAGTAAAAAAGTAGACATAACTGGAGAGCATGTAAAAATTAGAAAAAGGATATGAATAGTATTAAGGACTTTATGCCAGCATGTTTGAAAAACTTAGATGAAATGGCAAATCCCTAGAAAAATGTAGCCCATCAAAACCGAGTTAAGGTAAAAGAAAAAATCCAAACAATACCCAAATCAAAGGTAGAATTAGATCAGTAGTTAAAAACTATCCTACAAAGTTAATTTTATATACAAATGGTTTTATATCCAGTTCTTCAGTCATTTAAGTAGCAAATAATTTCAGTTGTTCACAGAGTGTTCCAAACAATAGAAAAAAATCACGCTAACCAACATATTTTGTAATGCTTCCAAAACTTAGACACAAAAATGTACCAAGGACTGAAGAAGAAAGAAAATTATAAATCACACATATTGAATATATAGATGAGAAAAATTTGGATTAAAATATTGGCAAATCAAACCCAGCCACATGTAGGAAAGTTAATATATCACTACTAAGATCAGTTTATTTTCAGCAATGAAAGATTTGTTTGACAGAAAGCCATCTATTACCATTTACCAAATTTTAAAAAATTAAAGGAGAGTAAATCATGCAATAATTTCAATATATTCAATATGATAAAATAGAGTATGTATTTCTTAACAGATTAATAAGAAAAGATACCTTTCTTAATCTGTTACAAGATATTTACTATAGGGGTGCCTGGCTGACTCAGATGGTTGAGTATCGAACTCCTGATTTCAGCTCAGATTATGATCTCACGGCTTGCAGGTTTGAGCTTTGCATCAGGCTCTGTGCTGACAGTGTGGAGCCTGCTCGGGACTCTCTGTCTCCCTTGCTCTCTCAAAAATAAATAAATAAATTTAAAAAAAGATATTTACTCTAAACCTACAGAAAACATCATACTCCCCAGTGTTTTTATAAGAAGTAGAGTGCCTGCTATTCCCACTTTTTTTTTCAACACAATCTTTTCCTAAATAATAAGGAAAGGAAAAAAAGAATTAAGAATTGGAAAAGATTTCTAACTTCATTATTTCAGATAATGATTATTAAATAGAAAACATCAAAGTGCACTCAGAAAATGCATTAGATTTAATATGAGGGTATGGCAAGTTTGAATACAAAATCAAAGCATAAAAATTAACCGCATTTATATATTCTAGGAAAAATGATCAGTAAGTGAAATTTACCAACCATACCAATAACATTGCAAATAAAATGCCACTAATAAATATAATATGTACAAGTTCTTTATGAGAAAATGATAAAACTTAACTTTAAGCTTTCTTTAAAAATCTATATCAATGGCATTATGCTAATGGCAGAAAAACGTAATATGGTACTGTTCAATTATTCCCAAGTTGGTCTATAGAATTAATATAATTCTAAGAGAGGTTCTGACACAGTTAGAAGTTCTAACACAAAAGTTATAACTCAGAAACTTGATTTTCAATTTTATGTGGAAGATGAAATATAAAAATAGACTAAACGCTCCTAGGAAATAATTTGGGATTACTTGCCTTCTCAGATATCTGAAATCATTGTATGGTAATAGTAACTAAGTCAGCATGTTATTGATATCTTTATCTATAAATCTATATCAATATATAAATATATCAGTGTGTTAGTTCACTAACAGAACCATGTATGCTTGAAATAATGATTTATGACGGAGTGGGCATTCCAGATGAATAGAGAAAGGGTGAATTCTTCAACCAATGATGATTATATATTTAAAAAATAGATTCTAGGTGGAATAAAGACAAATGTGTGGTGATAAATGTTTAAAAACCAGATGTCCTCTCTGAGAAAAAAAAAACAAACAAAAATAACACAAAAAAACAATAAAGAATCTCCTATTTTTAGTGTTTCCAAGTTTCTGTGTTGTAAGTATTACCATTGTGGTCAATTTCATGCTCTCAGTGTGGTGTTAATGAGCTCCCCAAATTTCTAAAAACGTAATAATTGGCTCTTGCAAGCCAGTAAAGCTGTCTCAAGAATACCATTGATTATTAAAGGCTTAAATTTGAAGGAAAAGACTTATAGAAGCCAACGCAAAACCTAATGTCTTTAAAATTGGGATAGATAGCTTAAGACTAAAAATAGAAATGATATAAGATTAATAATTCTGATTATGTTAAAAGATCAACTTTTAGTTATCAAAGGCACCACAAAAATGAAGACAAACTTTTTTCAAGAGATGTTAACAGATTTTTTTTTCCAAGAGAATATAAAGAATTCTCAAAACTCAACAAGACATATGAACAAAAACATGAACAGCTATCTCACAGAAGTAGAAACACAAGTGGTTAATGACCATATAAGATTTCCAATGTCATAAAAATCACAGAAATGCAGATGAAAGCCATGACAGGCGCCATTTTACTTCAACAATGACAAAAATTGTAAGTCTGACAATATCATCTTAAAAAGATGTGAAACAATGAAAACTCTTATCATATAGTAATTGTGAGCATAAACTGAGAAAATATTTTGGGAAATAATTTGAAATCATTTAGTTAAGTTTTTTTCAGATCAGAGATTTTTGACAGATATCCATGGACTCTCAAAAGGTATGTGAATAGATTTCAGAGAGTCTATGGTCTTAGATGGGAAAAACATTTCATCTTTATTTTCATTAACTTTTAACAGAAAGTTAGCATTTCCTTCAATTATGAATGAAAGAAATGACCTACCAATAGTATTAAGAATACCTAGGTTTTGTCACCATGGAAATTATAGATATTATCATGTCACATTATGGTCATTGCAATATTCCCAAATATGATTTATGCTAATCGTTTCTTTGAAATTTTAGCAGTCATTACAAAAATGTTAGATTTTTTAAAATGAGGCTAAAGAACATATATTACTCTAACACTTATTTAAAAACCATCTTAATTGTATTTTTTTTTAACATTTATTTATTTTTGAGAGACAGAGGGAGACAGCACACAAGTGGGGGAGGGGGAGAAAGAGAGGGAGACACAGAATTCGAAGCAGGCTCCAGGCTCCGAGCTGTCAGCCCAGAGCCCAAAACGAGGCTCAAACTCACAAACTGTGAGATCATGACCTGAGCCGAAGTCGGACGCTTAACCGACTGAGCCACCCGGGCACCCCATTAATTGTACTTTCAAACAATTGGCTTTAACTCTACATATTTTATTTTACTTATTTAAAATGTGTAAATTGTTTAATTCTTCATAACATTGTTGTGAAAAGGGCAAGAGAGGCTTCTATGAACTACCAAAGGGCTTCATAACATGAAATAGTTTAAGAGTCATGGCAAACGTGTACCAGGAATTTGTACTAGCACTGTTTATGATTGCAAGAGCTGGGGACAACTCAAAAATTTATCAGTTGTGAAATGGATAAAAAAATTGTTTATTTGTACAATAGCATATGATATTGTAGTGAAAATTATGAGGTAGGGTTTCATTTTTTAACCATATGGGTAACTCTTAGAAATAAAATGCTGAAGGATATAGTTGCAGAAAATGTAATAAAACATTAAATCATACTCAGAAACATTAAAAAATTAATAGTATCTGGTTTAGAGTTTCAAAAAACTGTGGCAAAACTCTTTAAAAGCAAATGAGTGGTAAAGTTAATTTAAGATAGTGGGTACATCTGAGCAAGGGGGGAGATGGATGATGGGGAGGGGTATGTAGAGTTCTTCAAATGAAGGCAACACCCTTTATTTAAATAAGTGTTGTGGGTACAGAGCTGTCCATTGTATGAAATAATTAATTGTAACAACATAGCTCTTGTTTTGTCTGTCCTTTATATAGTTACATCAAGTTTCCAGAAGGTTGGTTAATATTTTTAGAAAAGCAGATACAAGGAGGGCTTTTGTTCTGAACCCTTGATCTTCTCTATGCCACAGATATATAGTAGATGGTATGACTTAATAGATACGTAGATGCTTTCCTTACCTTAAAGAGTTGCAATTCGGGGGGCGCCTGGGTGGCTCAGTCGGTTAAGCGTCCGACTTCGGCTCAGGTCATGATCTCACGGTCCGTGAGTTCGAGCCCCGCGTCGGGCTCTGTGCTGACAGCTCAGAGCCTGGAGCCCATTTCAGATT
Source organism: Panthera tigris (assembly GCF_018350195.1). Lineage (NCBI taxonomy): Eukaryota > Metazoa > Chordata > Mammalia > Carnivora > Felidae > Panthera > Panthera tigris. The sequence continues at coordinate 105,726,527 of NC_056662.1, forward strand.
CTGTGTCTCCCTCTCTCTCTGCCCCTCCCCTGTTCATACTCTGTCTCTCTCTGTCTCAAAAATAAAAAATAAAATGTTAAAAAAAAAAAAGAGTTGCAATTCGGGGCACCTGGGTGGCTCAGTCAATTAAGCGTACAACTCTTGGTTTCGGCTCAGTTCATGATCTCATGGTTTTGTGAGTTCCACCCTGCATCAGGCTCTGTGCTGATGACACAGAGCCTGCTTGGGATTCTCTCTCTCTCTCTCTCTCTCTCTCTCTCTCTCTCTCTCTCTCTCTCTCTCTTTCTCTCTCTTTCTCTCTCTTTCTCTCTCTTTCTCTCTCTCTACCCCTTCCCCACTCACACTGTCTCTGTCTCTCTCAAAAATAAACAAATGAAAAAAAAAAGAGTTGCATTTATCAAAATGCTTAGAAAATTAGGAAGAATGCTATTTGAAAAGAGAATATGGCAAATACGAAAAGTCACCCAGTGAATGGAAGAATGGCTTAACCGTCTTTACTTTTATCTAAGGATGAACTTTTCATCTACAGGTTGGTTTATTGCTTCTCTGGCTCCTAAAAATATTTAGGAAGGCTTGGTATCTTAAAAAGAATTTGGGGGAACTTTCAAAAACTAGTTTCAAAATAAGTTTCTTTGCGATAGTGGTAGGTTAATTTCATTTGTAAACAAAGGTGAGAATTCTATGAACTTTCATGTATTCTCTTGAATAAATATGACACAAGGTCCAAATTACGTTGAGAAATATAGAAAATAGCAAAGATACATGCCCGGAGCAGACCTTTGAGAATGAAAAGAGGACAAAGTTTACATATGAATAATTAGTAAAAACTTTGCCAGGTCAATGAGGATGGTGACTGACTCCAAAATGGCTCTGATCCCACATGTGGTAACTTAGAATTTGGAATAATCTTACTTTTCTGCAATACTTACTTTTCTGCATAGGAACCATAGGGAAGTTTCTGATGGACATTTAAAGCAGAGAGTCATAATAGGAACTGTCTTTAAGATGGAAATAAAGCAATTGGAAATGTAATGAATTTTTCCTTTTTTTGGTAGATGAAGTAATAATAATAATAATAATATAACAAAAACTCATTAATTATCATGCTTGGGAAAGTCTGAAGACAAAAAGAGTGTTTTTTCCAGTGGGAGTAAGTTCATTTTAAGAAAAACAAAGATATATTAGATTTAAGAGTTGTTGTTGTTGTTTAAGTCGGAATGGTAGATCAAAAACACCTGAGATAGATGGCTGTGTGGAGAAATCTAAGAAACATTTATTTCTTCAGAGTTGGGTATACTCTTAGAGAATATTTTTAGCAATAGCACTATTTTGTGTTATTTGAAACAGATGTACATCTAAACATAGTTGTTGGCTTCATGTCATCAAAAATATGGTAAACATGATAATTATATACTCAACCTTAATTCTAGTATGTCCTACTTTTCATTTTATTAAAATGATTTTGGTATTTCATCCCGTAGTTTATGCAAATTCGCACACACCTGTGGTAAAAATGTTGTCCTTATTTAGTGTTTGAATATAAACAGAATAAAAGAAATACCTCACTCATTGAAAGAAAGGTGTCTTTTTCCTAAGGAAAGTGGCATGCCTTATCATTTGCACTAATTATGCACCTTCACATTAAAAGCATATTTCAAGCAGGTAGGTCGTAGGCATTTCTTTTCCTTCTGAAATATTGCAATGATAGTACTTAGACTGCTGACCTTGAGGCTTTCGTTTTTCTAATATACCAGAAACTGCTCTTTTCTCCAAATACCAATAAATTATTTAAAAATTATTACCAATAAAAGTGAACCCATTCAGAATATTGTTCTTGTAATTGTGGAATAAGAGAGGCAAACATTAGAGAACATAACATGAATAATTCTTAAAGCACGCACAATTCCGTTTATTCTGTTAATATTTTTGTGGTATGGATTACCAAACCTTAAGGAGATTTTTGTTTACCATCAGCATTCTAATTTTTTGTTCAGAGGAACAGGCACAAAGAAAGGGAATAAAGGTTTGCCTAAAGACTGTCAATGTGATGAGGATTGAGACATGACTACCTTAAACTTAATATTGATCGAAAATCCTTAATCGGAGATGGGAAAATTAAAAAACAACTTTCCTGAAAAGGGAAATAGGAGTTGACCTGTAAAGTCAAGAGTTGAATATGAAAGACTCAAATCCGTGTGCTCAAATGATTTGAATCTTGTGTACTAATAGCACATAATAAAATAATTCCTATACAGCGCTTACAGCCTTGTCAGTATCTGTGACTCTACATCTAAGACATATTTTAGAATAATGACTTCGAAGGGTCTTGACATTGTCAAGTTTACTAAGGAGTCCATTGTCTGGAGGCAGGCTCTCGGAGTTTGCTGCACTAGCTAACAGATGGACACAATGTCCATAAACAGTATATAATTGAGATATCCCTTATGTCAATTATAAAACAAAGATTTTAGAAACTGTGATATTGAGCCTTCTTGCCTCTTCTATTGTAAAGAAATATGTGGCAGTACTCCAGAGTCTAAAGATTTGGAAACCTGTCATAGGAAAAAAACCCACAAACAAACCAAAAAAAACCAATTATAAGTTTATTATGTTCTCAGAAAGGACATTGAAAGTCAAGAATCTTTTGAACAAAAACTTTTAAAAAAGAACCAAGTAGGAAACAACTGCCTGGTCTACAAAACTCTAGATTGAACTGTTGCTAGATTATTAGATCTGTAAAGAAAAGTTTTCCCTATTTTAGGGTTTACGAATTGTTTGCCCTTTGTCAATAGCATGTCTCAATTTAATCTGACTTGGAGGCTTTCTTAGAATTCTCTCTGTCAGCATTTTATCTGTTTGCAGCATGACTACCATAAAGAAATGGTGCTTGGTGGATTGATTCAGAAATATGTTTCCCTAACTCCCATGTGATTTCAAGTCTGGAGACTAGACAGGGACAAAAATTTGAACTCCATGGAAGTCTTTTGAAGTATGTAAGTACTTTGAAGAGAAATAGGCTTGTGATTTTAATCTGCAGTAATGTGATTTATAGTTTTTACAACACTATAAATAGAGGTTTACATTTTAATATTTCCAAACAAAAGCAAGTATAGCACTGATTTCACAAACTTAAGAGCAGCATTTGTCTTTCTCAGGTATCACTAACACGTAAATGTCTTTGTTATATGGTGAGATTAATACGGAGGACATTAAAATCAGGACTAAAATTTGTAAAGGACAGAATTGAATCTATGTGGCTATAACCTTATTGCAATTCTGAGTCAATCCTCTTTTATCATGACGTGACTTATGAGGATAAGTCACAATATTTGAAAGTCACAATATTTTTTCTCTGAAAATTATTCTAACTTATTGAAAAAGTCCTAAATAGGCTTTGATCGCATTTATTTGCTTTTCGCCCTTAATTACTCATCAATTTACAGTTTCAACTCATGTGTTTCAAAGAAAAAATTTTTTAACATTCAAATTTGAGAGACAGAAACGTTTTTTAACATTATTTAAATTTGAGAGACAGAGACCGAGAGGCAGAGGGAGTGGGAGACACAGAATCCGAAGCAGGCTCCAGGCTCTGAGTTGTCAGCACAGAGCCCTGTGGAGGGCTGGAACTCACAAACTGTGAGATCATGACCTGAGCCAAAGTTGGATGTCTAACTGACTAAGCCACCCTGGGGCCCCAGTAAAACACTTCTAAATAAAACATTCCAGGAATGCAGTGCTCAACAGCAACAACTAAAGTATTTCCATGCACAGTTTATCATTTCACTTTATAAAAGAAGTAGTTGGGTATATTATTTCTACCATAATTTGAGTCTTATGCTCTGAATATCTATTCCTTCTTCCACAATGTCTTTCGGGCTGCTGGACATATACGTTCTTCATTCTTGCTGATGCTCTCACTATATATCTCATAAGGAAAAAAAAATCATTCATTCTTCATTTAACTTTTTAACCATTATAGACCTCTATTTTAGAGAATAGTCTTTATCCTTAGAAATAAATATAAAAACTCAAATGCTGGGTGTTCTTTGGAGATAAGGTACCCCCTTGATTGGCAAAGGCAATGGATAGTGCTTTTACATTATAATACAGAGGCAAGGCTAATGGCCTTGGCTTTGAGAACTTTATAAAGTAAAAAGGTTGAAAAATAAGATAGGAGAAAGAAGTTCGTTGAAACACTGAACAACGAGTATTACAAATATTGCAAAGTTGCTCTGATACAATTCTGTGCCGGCTTTATCAGGGAAATGCCTTCTAAGCCTAATTATATACTTTCCTTTCTTTTCTAACTCAGGGGTAATTAGAGCTAGAGATAGAAATGACAGAGTTGGAGATAAAAACATAATTTTGTGATTTCCCAAAAACTACTTTTTGCAATGAGAGGTGAAATACATTATTTGTAATACAGATTGAATTTACCCCACCACCAGTGACATAAAAGGACTTACCATTACTAGGGGAGTACATGATCCCCCTCTAGTTCAGGGTGTATACACTGATCTGCCTTGACAATGTTCACCTTCTGAAGATCTAGTAGAATCTTGCAGAATACCCTCAATTTTCAGGCAAATGCCTTACACATATTTTTTTTTTCCAAAGGAGATCCTGGTGCCTGTGTAAGAGGGAGTTGCCTCTTATGTCTTGAATAAGGTGCATAAAGTGATTTATATTGACAATCAGAAATGCAATTGCATCACAGGGTGTTTAAGTGAAATTAACTTAAGGGGCAAAAAACACACAGAGGGAATAATAAGTTAAATTATGTAAGTATAATTAGATACAGTATATTAAGCAAGCCTACTTAATCTATGTACCCTGGGAATGACTATAGGGTGGGGAATCCAGCTTTCCTTCCCTTGGTCTCCATTCTGCCTAAGTGTGAACATCTTGCCAGGCTGAGAGTGGCTCTAGTTGTTCAAAATACATAGATTTTTGTATCAGATGGATTCTGTGATTGGGTATGACAAGTAGGAAAGTTATTCAATTTCAGCAACTCGTGGATGTTATTTGAGAATTGCAATGTTTATTATTTATAAAGCATCAGATGCCTTTGAGAGTCATCATTGTGCAGCAGAGGGTAAGACTGAGCGGTTTACTTGTTCTAAAATATTTTATAGTATTTGTATAAAATATTTCTCCTTACATTTTTTCTCATTTTATATGACTGGGTTAACGTGTAAAGTAAAATACCTCTACCTAGACTCATCTATAGTATATTATGGTTTTTCTTCTTAATGATACCAGCTAGCTCTACAAAAGGACACCTCTGTTTGATGTTAATGGTACTGATTGTTCAGACATGAGAGAGAGAAACTCTTTATCTGTTGACTTTAAAAATTAAAGCCAAATCCAGGTACAGCAGCATGAAGATATTCCTCTGCATAAAGATTGGAAGTTCTGACTAATGCAACTATTTCTAACTAATGAGGAAGTCCTTAAAACAAAACAAAACAAAACAAAACAAAACAAAACAAGACAAAACAAAACAAAACAAACAAAACAAAACTCCTGGTCCTCTGAACTGCTGTCGAAGCCATCTTATCTCTTAATACTAGGTGAATAAAAAAACCTTTAATGGGACAATAATTAATGACCAGAGTAGCAATAAAACCCCAGTGGCCATTATTGTCCCACTGAGAGGATATACTGGGTGCTGCTGAAATTACACCGGTGAACAAGACAAGGTGCTCCGGGAAGACATCTTAAGAAGTCTTTTAACAGAAATAAATAGCAGAGGTAGACATTTTTGTCAGGGGAAGGGGCAGTGGGGGGTAGGAATGGGGGTTGGAAGAGGAGGCCATTATTCTAACTGCTACGGGTACCGCATCAATTTCTTTTTTAATAAAATCTAAGGTCTGGTTGAATATGTGACATACTTTAGATGTTCAATTAACATTTGATAAGTCAGTATATGAAGTCTAACACAATGTCCTTCAAATAATAAATGTCATAAAACTGTGATCTGAAATTTCACCCAATTATCCACCTTTCTGATTACAGTATTTTTCATACAATAAAGATCTGTAGAGGGCCACCAGTGTCAGAGCTTACAAAACCCTATGGTGACTCCACTCTGTGAAGCAGCTCAGATACCTCACAGTGGATTTGTCCTGTAGGAAATGAAACAGGAAATGACATCATATTTAGCCCACTCAGCAGAAGAGCTTTGTTTTAAGAGGAACGATGCCAGGGGCTGTTTCCATTCTTCTCACCTTTACTGTCTGCCTTAGTTTCTCTTTCCTAGGGGTTTCTTACCTATAGTTTCTTACCATGACTTTTTAAATTATAGAGCATAAAATATTAAAATCAAAATTATGATTATAAAGCATTAAGGTTTCCTATATCAATGGTACTTTATCTAACTTTTCTTTTTAAAATTGAACTTATATACTTCATTTTCCAAACTGCCTGTTTTGGAATCTAACCAGTATCTCTCTCTAACCTGGAAACTCAGTTGGTCTTTGAGGCTGAGTAACCACAAAACCAAAAAAAAAAAAAATCTCCTGAGTTCTGTGGTTTGCTAAAGGACTGCCGGAGCTGACAGAATAGTTGCAGCAGAGAAAATACTCTCTATGCTTATATTCTCTAAAAAACACTTAGGCCTCCTTTTATTTATTTATTTACAAATGTTATTTATTTATTTATTTCACAATCCATAAAGACAGAGGGTTAAATCATTCCCCGGCACACTGTTGTCACCTTTCTGGCAGAGCCCATGCCTTATTGATCAATTGATTCACTTTTATTTTCATTCCTCACTCCCATTTTCCTCCCTTTATAGCCTGTGACTGTGCTTGATTTGTGCTTTTGAGTTTTTATGTGTCCTTTTAAAATTATTACAGTTTTGCCTGTACAGTTTGGCCTATACACATTATAATTTATGTAAAATGCAGTATTTTTACCTTTCTCATCAAACACTGGCTTTTTGATAGCTATCCATGTTATAGAGGATACATGTAATTATTTGCTTCTAACTGCTAGATAGCATTCTACAGTATATGCCCACTATGTGTTTTGTATTTATTTACCTACATAGAGGTTTATATATTGCCTTCAACTATCTAACTTGAGTAAACACAACAATGAATATCCTTGATAATCTGGTGATTCTAGATTTTTGTGAGGATTTCTTTTTTGATATGAACCCTGTCGTATCATTACTGGGTCAGCAATCTTGACTCAAGTAAGTACTTCCAGGGAACTTTTCAGTCTGTCTGTAATTGTCTACCCTCCCCCCACCCCCCAGCAGTGTGTGAGTGTTTATGCGTCACGTCCTCACCGATATATGGCATTCTAATATTTGCTAATCTGTAAGGTGAAAGTAGTATCTTACTGTTTTAATCTGTATTCCTCTGATTACCAGTGTATTTGAGCATTCCTCATACTTGAGTATTAACCATTTTGCATTTTCTTTCTGTGGATTGCCATTTAACATCCGCTCCCCATTTGTCTGTTATGTTTATTGTTCTCTTTTGTTGATTTCCTGGATAGTTTTATCATAGATCCTAATCACTTATGAATCTTAGATGCAAACTCTGTCTCATTATCCAGATTTATACGCTGTACTTGGGAGTTCTACAGTGGCCTTTGCTTAGTAAGACATTGGTTACAGTTTTAAAAAGTTCAAATAAATAAATCTGCCAATATAAGCATCTCATAGTTTACAGTAACTCAAGGGAATAGATTATGAATAAACGATTGCCCTCGTTTTATGGCTTTGAGAAGTAAAAGCATTTCTCCCCCCATGCCTGTATTCAGTCAAGTACTGTGTGTGTGTGATAGCTTTGGACTGTGTCAACTAAACCTAGCTGGAACTGTGTTTCCCAGAATTCTCTTCTCTTTGGGTTAGGGTTGTCCAAAGAAGAAATTTTATGAGGTTTGGAGGGTGTAAAACAGCAGTCATTTCTGCATTCTAAAGGTCAGTGTTCCTGGAACAGTTGCAGGAACTGCCACATGTAGGATTGTTACTGATTTGCTGGCTCCCTTTGTTGCTTTAGAGGAACATATGTGCCTTCAAGCCTTCTGGCTCTATGGTGTCTTCTTCAGAGCTTCTCCAAAGCGGTGGATCTCCTGATGAATTTCCTTCTTCAACTTCTATGTGATTTGTGTATCGGGCTGTGGTACAGGATGCCAGCTTCACCTGTGGTCACCTGCATTATCAAGGGTGAAGGGAACTTGAGACAGATGTGGATTCCAGTTGCTTAAAGCTCTTTTACACTTTCACATTTAGATTTTCTTCACATCTGCCAGCCAAGAAACTTCAGATTCAATACCAGACACAGAAGCAGTAGATTTATATAGACTTCTCCCCCAGTTGCCATAATTACATAAAAGTTTAATCCCCATAATAAGTCCCTTATTCCAAATTACTTACAGTTTTTTTGGTTTTTTTTTTTTTTTTTTTTTTTTTTTTTTGCTACTCTGGCCAAAGTTTAGTACAATGTATGTACAATAAGGATGGAAATATACACTTTTATGTAAATTTATGAACAAAGAAATTTACTTATCATTGAATCAGACTTGGCACATAATTTTGAACAGGCAAAATATATGCTTTATTTATGAAGGCAGATAGTTTGGTAGAAAATAGAATCAACTATGTTAATTAAACTCTTCAGGGGCAATCCTTTTTTTTTTTTTTTCAATTTCAATTCCAGTAGAGTTAACATACAGTATTATATTAGTTTCAGGTGTACAATATAGTGAGTTAACAAATTTATACGCTTATTCGGTGCTCATCACAATAAGAGAACTATTAATCCCCTTCACCTAGTTCACCCATCCCCATACCCACCTCCCCTCTGGTAACCATCGGTTTGTTCTCTATGGTTAAGGGTCTATTTTTGGATTTGTCTCTTTTTTTCTTTCTTTGTTTGTTTTATGTCTTACATTCCACATCAGAGTAAAATCGTATGGTGTTTGTCTTTCTCTGACTTATTTGACTTAGCATTGTACTCTCTAGATCCATCCGTGTTGTTGCAAATGGCAAGATCTAATCTTTTTTACAGCTGAGTAATATTTCATTGCACATATATACCACCGCTTCTTTATCCGTTCCTCTATGGGTGGACACTTGGGCTGCTTCCATGTCTTGGCTATTGTAAATGGTGCTGCAATAAACATAGAGGTACATAAATATTTTTGAATTAGTGTTTTTGTATTCTTAGGGTAAATATCCAATAGGGTAATTACTGGATCATATGGTAATTCTATTTTTAATTTTTTGAGGAACCTCCATACTGTTTTCCACAGTGGCTGCACCACTTTGCATTTCCACCAACTGTGCACAAAGGTTCCTTTTTCTCCATATCCTTGCCAACGCTTGTTTCTTATGTTTTTTATTGTAGCTACTCTGACAGGTGTGAGATGATACCTCATTGTGGTTTTGATTTGCATTTCAGTGATGATGAGTGATGTTGAGCATCTTTTCGTGTGTCTTTTGGCCATCTCTATGTCTTCTTTGAAATAATGTCTGTTCATCTCTTCTGCCCATGTAAGAGCAATCATTTTTTAACATATCTTGGAAATTGACCACTTTGGGAATCTGTTGAGAAGTGGTGACTTCTTTCTTTAAAAAAAAAAAAAAAGGTACAATGTTTTGTGTACTAGTTTAGTATGTTCACAGATCTAAAACCGGTCAGTAGATGCCTAAATCACTGAGGGGTTATGAATACCAGGGTAAAACCTATTATCCTACACCAAGGCACACATTGTGTTTCTTGCCAGCTTCGTTTGTGCCTGATTAGCTCATTTCTTTAGAATGTGGTTCTAAAATGGATGAGATCAGGGTTGCCTGGGGGGACTCAGTTAAGCATCCAACTTTGGCTCGGGTCATGGTCTCATGGTTCATGAGCTTGAGCTCATCATCGGGCTCTCTGCTGTCAGCACGGAGCCCGCTTTGGATGCTCTGTCCCCCTCTCTCTCTACCCCTCCCCCACTTGCACTCTTCTCTCTCTTTCTCTCTCAAAAATAAATAGATACTAAAAAATAATAAAATAAAATGGAGGAGATCACATATTCAACCCACATATAGTCCAGATGCCTTAGCACTTCTAACCAACCCAGGTCAGATGTTTTTCACGCGTGTGCTATGCGTCACAAGCAGGATCTAGTGAGAACGTAGGATGTGAACATTTATTTCACATAAATAAATGAAAATTTATTCCTGCTAGCCGTAATGAACCATTGAAATTCCTGCCAATGGGTGGTTGATGGTACTATTTCATATTCCAGGTAACAAACTTTAAATTATGGTCTGAACAATAGTGTCTTGCTTTTGAAGCCAAGAGTTGATGATAAGCAGTTAAGTGGTCCTGTGTTCTTTGATAATGTTCTCCTGTTTATATTTCTGTGTGACTTCCAGAGTCCAGAAATCCAGAAAATTTCCTTCTATCACTGTGGAACAGCAAGCAAACATGGCGAATGGCAAGAGTTTGGTAATAGCAAAATTTGGTTAAGGCAGATTCAAATTTAAATTACTGCTCTTTCAAGCCAAGAACAAATAGACACCAGACATTGATGTGGAGGGAAACACAGCTGATCAAACAGTTTTCTAATAGCTTTTGTTTAGAGTAAAATATTTACATTTATTTTTTAAAATGATGAGCAATCATTTCTAATGAAAAGGTGAATCAATTGCATACTCCTTAATTAATTTTAAAAGAGGCCACATAATATAAGGTTACAAATCAACCTAATCATTCTAATTTCTAATTTAAAGGAAATGAAATGAGATAGAGAGCGACGATATAATCCTGGAAAATATTAAGATCTAAAGAAGAGCTAAGAAAAGCTGATTACATAACCATGACTGTAATTTTCTCAAGCTTTTCATGACATCAGTTACCAGTTCCCACCAGGTTACTTCCTAACCAACAGTAGATTTGGGGAAATAAAGTAGAGAGATTGTTCATTAAAGGATTCAGATTGATTTTTCCCTTTCATAATGTGGCTATGTCAGACACACCAGCTACTTAAGCCCTAACATACTCTGGGTTCTGTGCGTGCCTTATTATCCTTTTAAATGCAGAAAATTCAAATCACCTTCTTTTAAGATGCTAGGGGATGAGTCAGAGGGGAAATTGGAGGTGATTTGTAATGGATACAGGTCTCTTTTTGGGTTGGTGAGAAAGTTCTGGAATTAGATAGTGGTGGTTGCATAATCTGTTACTAAAAACCATTCAACTCTGTGCTTTAAATGGTGGATGTTATGATATGTCAATTATATCTCAATAAAACCCCCAAAACACCATCATCAAGAAAACTGTGTGAAAATAAAATTCCCACCCAATAAAACTCAAATTAAGGCCTGTCTCCTTCTCTCAGCATCTGCTTGTTCTGCCCCTACCACCCTGTTACATCCTCACCCTCCAAATGCGATCACTGAGACCTGCCATAGTGTGACCAGTCATCTCTGTTTTCCTGACACTGTCCAATTTTATTATTTATTTATTTATTTAGTCCAATTTTAGTACAGATAATCCCGTGTCCTAGGAAATCTCTGAGTCCCGGGCAAACCTGGATGCTTGGTCATCATACTTGTCAACAGGCAGTCCCTTTCTGACTACGGCCTGTGTGTTTTTTATATTCCCCAAACCATTTCCATTTTCTCTATTGTCCATATACTGTGCCTTGCCCTCCTTGCCCTTGAAAGGAGCAGGCAGGACATTTGTGAGCACCTGGCCTTGTGCTCCTTAGTTCAGTAGTTTAGCTGAAGCTGTGATTCTTTACATCAGAGCTTTGGCCTGGACTCACTTCAGCATTAGGATACTTGAGTGCATTTAACTAATTTTAAAAAATCCTAAAAAGATAAGAAATGAGAAACATGTCAACTACACTTCAATAAAAAAAAAAAAGAAATGCGAAACATTAGTTTTTCCTTAAAAGAAAATAATCAAAATTCTTTTTATAGCCATTGAAACTCAGTTTTCTTGTTCCTTAAATACGTTTCTGCTTTAGAAATAAACACTTAATGGAAATGTCTCATTACATATTTTAGGTTGACACAGATCCTGTCAGCACCCACAGCAGTTTGGGTCATGAATACACATTCACTTCTCAGTTCAGGGTCTCAGCACTACACAAAGTCTGAAATACGTTAGGAAAGGCTTAGCCCCAATGGCACTGTAACTCACTTGTGTTTTCCTTTGCTCTGCAAGAATGCAGAAAGGACACAATTCTAGACTGTCACCTCTGATTTGTCCTACGTCCAGAGAAATACGTGGAGACATCCCGTTTTTCTGAGACCTTCAGGACTGTTGCAGTTAATCGAGTCAATTCTTACCCTTTGTAATCACTTCTCTTACCTTAATCTTGGTCAGTCCATTGCAGAAGATGAAAGGGAGGGTGTGATGCATCACAATGACTGTGGCATAAGAAGCATCATTGAGTGCTGGAAGCTTTCCATTAATTAGCATATTTAATCTTCACAACTGACCCCAAGAAGCATGGAATAAATTATTATACTGGTAGTACAAAGTAAAGAAAAAGTAATGGTAATTAAAAGAATGCTCCTAAGGTCACACCAAGCAGGTGTGGCTGAATCAAATTTCGAGACCAGTTTTGTTTGACCACAAATTCCATGCTCTTTCTGCTGTATTGTGGCTGGGCAGTGAACTACCTGTCTGGGATTTGGAAAAAATATCTACCGCTTTGATAATTAACCTTGCTTCTCTTTGATTAAAATCCTTCTGATAATACCTTTTGCTCTGTGCAATATCTAAATAAAACCCAAACCTAATTGCTTAAACTCCTCCAACACTTGTATAACATAAGGGAGTAGAAATAGCATGGGGCTTCTGAAAGATGCAAGGCTTTTGCTCAAGTGTGGCTCAAAACCAGCCCTAGGAGATTCACAACTGCTGCCCTACCCACTTCTCTGTTTTATTTTTATCCAAAGTGGTTACCACTTTCTGACTGACCACGTATTTTACTTATTTTCTTATTGTCTTTCTCCTGATTCCAGTATGTAAATTCCATGGGAATGGGGGTTTTGTCTGGTTCCTTGCACTATCTCCAGTGTTTTAGTGCCTGGTACCCAGTGTATATTTTTGAATGAATAAATGAATGAATCCCTCAATAGGACACAAAGGTAAAATATGGTGGAGTTGCATCTTATGGGAAATTAGGGTAGAAAACCCCTTTAAAGTATAGTACTTATACAGAGAGACCTGCTGTACCCTACTAAATCCAACAGGTAGTTGTCCCCCCGGCACTGAAAGAGATGTATGTTTCTTTAATTGGACTTGCCTTGCTAAAAGTTTAGTTACCATATTATATTGAAAATGCTTATCTTTAATGACTGAAGTCACAGTAATCACAGGATTTCTGTAGTGGAACACAGATAAATGAAATAAATGCCCCACTAGTATCATCAAGAGAGATGCCCTTTCCTAATCCAGCCAGACATCAATACCAGATGGTAAAATTCCTTTGCCTCCAGCAGACTGAAGTAGAGTGAAGATCCTTGCTGGCTAGGCATGAAATCTGGGCTAGTTAAAAAATCTAGCTTTCGGTCTACAGTATTGTTTAATGTTCCGCTGGAATGCCTGCAGCTCTGAGTGAGGTCTGAGAGTTGCTGGCAGTGCCATTTTGCATTTTTCAGAGCTGGGAGGGTGACAGTGGCATGCCATTTATTTTGCAGTCACCGGGGAATAGTACTGCCCTGGGTGCTTCCAGTTCAGCTAAAAGTCAGGATACATGTGGGAATTAAAAAAAAAAAAAGAAAAAAAAGAGAAAAAAAGGTTCATCCTTTGGATTTCTATGCATTCTTGAATTTCTTGTGTGGCTTTGGTCTCCCACTGCCAGGTTGTTTTTTTTTTTTTCCCCCCAGCTGTCCTGGTATCTTTGCCCTGGCAGTGACCAGATCATCTGAGTTCATTGTCAGTTTGGGTTTTGTGTATCATACCTGTTTGGCTTGGTATCCAAGAGAGACGTTCCAAGTATTACTTGAAGCCTTATGCTCTGCATTTTTATCATATCATAATGTACTCAGGCAGATGATGGGTTTTGGCAAATAGGAGGACTTTTCTATTTGCAGATCATCCATTCACTTGCCATATGACTAGGGAAAGACATTGAAAATCTATGTCTATTTTAATGTCTGACTTGTTCCAGTGGGAAATAAACCAAAGAAACAAATCCCCAAACTTTTCAATGCTCTTTAGAATATCGTCTTTAGTCTTAAATATTCCCAGTGGCTTTAAGTAAGATCCACAGGTATGATGGACATGCCTGAAGCACAGGGAATGTAGGGAGAAGGAAGTGACCAATCAACCTTGGTGGCCTGGGACTGAAGGTTTTCCCAGGAAGTGGAAAGCTCCGTCAATTGGAGCGTGACGGCTAAAAGTAGGAAAGTCTTCAGCAAAACAGAATGGTTCATCACCATAGATGAGAAGTGAGAAGAAAGGAGAGAAAGTAGTGGACATTGTTGTGCCACCCACATGCAATTCTTTTAGTCACTCACTGAGTCAGTGCTTTCTGAACATCTGCTGTGAGCCCAAACACTGTGCTGAGCTCAGGGCATACAGTGCTAACTAAGCGTCCTGGTGCATAGAGTTTATAGAATCCACTTGTCTAGTGGAGTTTGAAAGGCCAAAACTGAATAGGAACCTAAATGTGTTGTAGTCAACCATCCTGCCCTGATTAACAGATGACTCTTACAACTCAGAGGTTTCGAATAGCTGATGCTTCTATAGTGAGGTAGACTCTCAGTTCTAAGAGATGCTCTCTTCACTGCACCAAACTGTCTCCTTCCCTGTCCCCCATGCTGCTTGCATTTCAGACCATGCCAGAGCTCCTCATTATATTCCACCTGTGCCTACTCAGCATCTACATTTACACTCTACCTTCTCTACATCAACTTCTAGGTGTCAGGTCAAATTACAACCCATTACTGAAATGAGAACAATAACTTACAGAGAAATGCCGAGTTTGCATAATTACAAACAAAAGAGGGAGAATACCCACATGGAAATATACATGTTGAAATTTTGTGTCTATGCACTCAGGTTAATCCTAGATATTTTCGTCTCCAAGACACTTGCCACTTTCTACTTTGTGTCACAATCATTTACAGGCACACACTGTATCCTCTTGGGAGGGGTCCATAGCCTATCTATATTTTCACCTCTAATCTCAGCACTTTTATTGGTACCTTGAACATAGTAGGTTCTCTGTAAATGGTTGCCAAGAAATAGCCACATGAATGGAAACACACATTTCCTCAAAGTCAAAGTCAGTTAGTTTGGGCACTTTCTTTCCTTAGCTCAAGGACAACTGGCTTGACCTTGATTTGGAGCAGTCTCACAAACAGGCTTTTAGCTTACTAAATCCCTGCATGGTTGGGGTTTTTAAAAAGGATTTACTGCCACAGGTCCGTTCTATTTATATTTTCCATTTCAGATAGCTCTTAGTGGTATGGACCAGTATCTGAAGTCTCAGAAAATAGGGAAAGAGCTGGTAGAACCTTACTTAGAAGGGGATTTGCCAAGTAAACTTGTTTTTTTTCCACCATGTAGTACAGTGCTTGGTGCATTGTAGGTCTTTAAGAAATTCTTACTGGGTGAATATGGTAAATCAGGTAAGCATCACACATGTTTGAGGTACAAAGAAGGAGAAAGACTCAGCACCTCAGGGGCAGGAGGTGTCTAGTTTAATTCAATCAAAAAGGAAAGTTTTCAAGTGTTGGAAGCACAGGAACTGTGGAGATGGTAACCTCCATTTGAATTAGAATAAGAGTAGGAATAACTTTCCTCATCCCTAGGAGAAGAGAGTTTGACCCAATCACACATTTAAAGTATATGTTACTTTCTGGAGAAGAGAGTTTGACCCAATCACACATTTAAAGTATATGTTACTTTCTGGGTCGCTTCCATCCATTAGCTGTAGCTCCACTTCAGTGTGGGGTCAGTTCATCAATTCTTACAAAATTCAAGTTTGTTTACAATGCATCTTTCAAGTTAACCAACAAATTATTCTTAGTATCAATCCGAGAGTACCTGTTATTTCTAGGCAACCTGATTTTTTATTGTGTTCATTACTCTCTGGATCTCAAGTTCACCTTGTAACAAGAAGTACTTGACTTTATGATTTCCCTCCCAGCAGGAACCGGAGATCTTCCCCACAGCTGTACTTGAGACCATTCTCAAGGAGTTCTCTTCCCATTTTCTCTACCCGCAGGCTTCTTCTCACTCATCAGACAGATGGCTTAAAGATTGAACTCTCTTTATGCATTCTTCTGCCTTCAGAGACCTTTTCCCATTTAACTCATCCTGGATCCAACTATTCTTTGTAATGTCTTTTTTTTTTTTTCAAATGAAATATCACATTAAAGGTGAGATAGCTCTTGGTTGTTGGCACTGATAACTAATATTATTACGAATATTTGTCCCTGCTAGGAGTTAGTTAGTAGACTAGCACATAGAGCTGATCCTCACTTTGCCACATGCTTCTGATTTAGGCATGCTGCTACCACACTTATAATTAATAAGTTCTATCAAAAGACTTGTCAAAGTTCCCATGTAAGCAGACTGCCAGTGAACTGAGTTTCTTTTACTAATCCTTGGTAACATATCAATTAATTCAACTAAGGGAGTACTTTTAAAAATTTTATTTATTGCTCAATAAATTCATTAATATTACTTTGCATAATACATGCTTACTCAGCTAGAAGTAAAATTTCAAATCCATTGACTTGCCAGAACACATGAAATAGTAAGTATAATTCAGAGCACTTGATTGGAGTGTTTTATTAATATTACAACAGACAGAAACTATGAATGAATGAGTCAGGTATAAATGTATTTCAGCCGCCCAAATTATTCTAAAGCAATCCCCTAGAAATAATACTTGTTCATATGCTTTCTTTCTTTTTATTTTTTTAAACTTACCTTTTATTTTATTTGTTAGAGAGAGAGAGAGAGAGAGAGAGAGAGAGAGAGTGAGTGAGTGAGGGAGGGAGAAGGGCAGAGAGAGAGAATCTCAAGCAGGCCCCATGCTCAGTGCAGTGCCCGACGAGGGGCTTGATGCAAGGCTCAAAGCTTGATGCATGACCCTAGGATCATACCTGAGCCGAAATCAAGAGTCAGATGCTCAACCGACTGAGCCACCCAGGCAACCCTGTTCATATGCTTTCTAAATGCCTTGACATTTAAAAATCAAAGGGTTATACAAGAATAATTTGATAGTTTTGCCACTTCCCCCCCTCAAACCTCGAATGTTCTCATTGTATCTCATTGTTGTAAGAGCCAATATCAATGGTTCAGTTTAAAATGATAACAACTATGGTGGGTGTGTAGCATTTAGTTATGGGGACATAAAAAAAAATTGATATCAAAGGAATATCAAAAGTCTCCTTGATTGTAATAGTTTTAAGTTCAAAGTACGATATATTGTCTCATCCTAAGTAACTAGCCCTTAATAAGTGCTTTTCTTGATGGCCAAGACCATCACCAAATAGTGTCACAGATAGTGTAATGTGGAGAAGTAAGCATGTATTATGAAACACATACATGCATTGATTTTTATTTCCTTACAGAGCATGTTCAGAGTTGTATATGACTTTTTGGTGCTATGGAATAAGATGAAACATGTCACATAGGGTTAGGGATGGGATCTTTGTAATTAGATACCCTAAGTTTGGATCTTGGTTCTGCTGCTTACAGGTGTATGTCCTTGGGCAACTCATTTAGCCTATCTGAGCCCTATTTTTTAGGATACAATTATCTCAGATAATTGTGAGGAAGAACAAAATAGATTAGACATATGGATATTTATTATGGTAGGGTCTCAATAGTTTCATCTACCTTTATGAAAATCTATAAAGATAACGTATGATGAAGTGATAATTGTAGAGTTTATATTTCTAGTTCTTGAATTGCTCTATTCAAATCTTAATCCAATTAAGATTTTGATATTACATGACAACTTGTTCTTATTTGTCTACAAAAGTCTTGTAAAAACCTTATGTCAGCTCCATCATCCTGATTTCATTATGATCATGGTTCTGAGTCATTTCCCCTGCTACTCTGTTTTATTTCTTTTGTATATTTTAAGATAATTTCCAGCTAAACATCATATGAACCACATCACTGAAATCTAATTAGTAGATCACCTGCTCCAGCAGCATGTGCCTTTATCTCATTACTTCTCCCCTGTGAGCCATATGTCTGCTTCCAGCATCAATCTTTCTGTGTGATTATTGCAGCAAGGAATTTTTTTTGGTTTTGTAACAACTGTCTCACCTCCTTGCAAGGCATCTCTGGTCTTAAGTTTCCCAAAGTAGACATCCTGTAGTTGTCTTTTTCAACCCCATGCTGTGAGTATGTTCAAAGTAATACATATCCCATGTACTGATAATTCTATCCCATGTGCTGATTTTTTTTTAGTTCACTGATATTAAAAGCTACTAACTACTTAGTGATTGTTGGCTTTATTTGTTTACTCCCTCTGGGCCTTCCCTCGCCCCTGCCCCTGGCCTCGGAAACAATTATATTAGCATCACGCTGAACTTCATGTCCAAAGTTTGGAATGTGCCTTGATGTAATAGGGAGAAGTCAGAAAAGAAACTGCGAAAAGAGTAGGAAGTGAGTTGAAAACATTGACCAGTCTTGTGTTTTGTTGTTTTTTTAAGTTGGATATTATCCAGTTTGAGCACCTAACTTTTCTTCATTTGGAAAAAGCTCTTCTGGGAGAAGTCTTTCAATAATTTAATAAAACCAGGATACCAATTGGTTTGGATAATCTTATCTTAAACAGTCCAGGAATTTAATGTATTGAAATTAAAATTAAAACTTTGCTGTGAATAGTGTGCACTTTTCTATGTAATCCACCTAATCCACTGTTTTCTTTTAATATTTAACACAACAGAATTGATTCACTCAATATACCTTGGTTTAATGCCTGGTATGTGCTAAGCACTGTTGTAGAAACCGGGAATATAATGATGAACAAGACATACATGATCACTGCCTTTATGCCTCTTCTAGGCTGTTGAGGAAGGCAAACATCAAACAAGGAAACAGAGCAAATAATGGTGAGTGCTGAGAGTGGAACAGGACACCAGAGATTCCTAATCTTGTATAGAGGGCTGCCCTGAGAGCACAGCATTCAAACTGATGCCTGGGAAGTGGGTAGAACTGATTGGAAGTTCACGAGGTACTATTTCACAAACAGTGGAAGGATGTTAGGATGTAGATATCTTTGAATGAAGTTAGAGGAGAACCACTTCTAGAAGCTATTCATTTTGTAGCCCTCAGCAGATTACTCAAGAAAAATGGAAAACTTACTACTTTTAAAATCATTCCTCCTGACTCCATCAAATCTCATAATTATATGCTTTCATAACACATTATATCTTCTTTTAAAGTCCTTACGTAATTATAATGTTTCCCAAAATTTTATGAAAAATTTTAAACATACATAAAAGTTGAAACGATTTTACAGTGTGTGCGCACATGTTCAGAACCAGGATTCTGCAATTAACATTTGACTCCGTTTGCTTTTTCACATGTCAGTCCATCTATCCATCCCTCTATTCATCAGTTTGTTTTTTTAATGCAATTCAAGATTAGTTGCAGACGTCAGTACATTCAACCCCTAAATAATTTCAGCATGCACATCATTAACTAGAGTTCAATATTTGCATGTGTCTGAATGTGTATGTATATGTGTGTATAAAAACAAGTATATATTTGTGTATTTTATTTATTTGTTTATTGAGAGAGAGAGAGAGAGAGAGAGAGTGTGTGCACACACAGGTTTGCATGCACTAACAGATGGGGGAGGGGGAGAGGGAGAGAGACAGAGAGACAGAGAGACAGACTCTCATGCAGGCTCCATGCCTGGTACAGAGCCTGATGCATGGCTCGATCTCACAACCATGACATGATCTGAGCAGAAATCAAGAGTCAGCTGCTTAACAGACTGAGCCACCCAGGTGCCCCATATTTGTGTATTTTAAGTATACTATACACATGATGAAATGGATGAAACACAGTTATATTATTCAATAAGTCTTGAAAAATGCACACACTCCTGTATGACATAGAACATCATCATCACCTCAAAAAATGCCCCCATACCCCTTCCTAGGCTTTTATTTTTTCATTTAGCAAATTGATTTTGAGATTTATTTATGTGTATTGTTTGTTCCTTTCATTTGTCAAGTAATGATCGTTATATGAATAGATAGCAGTCTCTAGTCATTTTCTGATGACAGACTCAGGCTTTTCCCAATTTGGGAATTTTGTGAACAAAAGGATCTATGAATATTCTTATACAGTGTTTTTGTGGACGTATGCTTTAATCTCTCATGCATAAATTCCTAGAAGTGGAATTGCCAGGTCATAGAGTTAGGTGTATTTTTAAGAATGATATCTCAGGATCCACATAAGAGTGAAGACCATGGGGGAGGGGAAGGAAAAAAAAAGTTAGAGAGGGAGAGAGCCAAACCATAAGAGACTCTTAAAAACTGAGAATAAACTGAGGGTTGATGGGGGTGGGAGGGAGGGCGGATGATGGGCACTGAGGAGGGCACCTGTTGGGATGAGCACTGGGTGTTGTATGGAAACCAATTTGACAATAAATTTCATATTAAAAAAAAAGAATGGTGTCAGCATTTTGAAATAAGTACAAGTTATAGTAAACTTAAATTATTTTTTTAAGTGGTTATACTTCATGTTCTCATGAGCAACATATGAGAGTTCTAGTTACTCCACATCCTAGCCAGTTTAGGGCTTGTCAGTCTTTGATTTTAGCCATTCTTGGGGGGTGTAACAGTATCTCATTATGATTTTGACTTGCATTTCCCTAATGATTAATGATGTTGAGCACTTTGTCATATACTATTAATCATTTATATATCTTCACTTGTGAGGAGTCTAAATCTTTCAACTATTTTTTTAAATTTTGTTGTTTTTTAATTACTGAATTACAGAAGTTCTTCATGCATTCTGAATTAGAATTCTTTGTCAGATAAGTGTTTTGTGAGTATTTTTGGCCTTTATGGCATTGGTGATTCATTTTCTTAATGGTGGCTTCTGGGGAAAGTTTTAATTTTGATGAAGTCTAATTAATCACATTTTTCTTTTTTGGTTCAAATTGCTTTGTGTGATCTGCTTAAGAAACATTAGCCTACCTCTAATTAGTGAATATACTCTTTCATGTATTCTTCCAAAAATTGTTTAGTTGTAGTTTTTAAGTTTAGGCCTGTGTATCACTTCAATTTATTTTTTATGCATGTTGTGAGGCAGAGGTTGAGGCTAATTTGTTTTTGTTTTTGTTTTTCATATGGATATTCAGTTTTCTCTTTCACATTGGATTGCTTTAGCACATTTGTCAGAAATTAAATGATCCCATGGGTCTATTTCTGGGCTCTAATTTTATTCCATTTGTTGTTCTTTTTGTCTATCTTTAGACTATGGTTTTGATTACTATACTGGTAAGTCTTATTACCAGTTAGTTGTAAGTCCTCCAGCTTGGTTATTTTTTTCAAGATAGATTTTGCTATTGTGTCATTTGAATTTCATTCAAATTTTAGGATCCAATTGTCAATTCCTACAAAAAGTGCTGGTGATATTTTGATTTAGATTGCATTAAATACATTGATAAATTTGGGGAGAATTGATAAAATCTTAAAGTAGCCTTTTAATCTCTGAACAGCATATAAATCTTTAATTTTGTCTTCAATCTTTTGTAGTTTTTGGTGTGCTGTTAACTAAATGTTTATGCCCCCCAATTTATATGTTGAAACCCCATTGTATTTTTAAATAAAGTTTATTTTGAAGGGGGTTGAGGGGTAGAGAGAGAGGGAGAGAGAGACAATCCCAAGCAGGCTCTATGGGGCTTAAACTCATGAACTGTGAGATCGTGATCTGAGCTGAAATCAAGAGTTGGATGCTTAACTGACTGAACCACCCAGGTGCCCCACCTCATTGTATTTTTTTAATTAGTTGCTAAATTGCACAATTTCAAGGAAAAAGGGGAAGACTCTGATGGGGGAGTGACAAGATCCTATAAGAATATATGGCACCAGAAATTGTGTAGTGACTATTTTTGGAAACACAGTTTACCACAGTTCTAGTAGTATTTCTGTAGATTCCTTAGCATTGTCTAGATAAATACTCACATTATTTGCAAGGAGAGATAATTTTACTTTAAAAAAATCTTTCTGTATTTTATTTCTTTTTCTTATTTTATTGCAATGACTAGGACCTCCAGCACAATTATGAATAGAGTAAGAGTAAGCCTCCTTTTCTTGTTCCCACTATAAGAGGTGTTTTGACATTTCCATTCAATGTTAACTGTAGTTTTTTATAGATGTTCTTTATGAAATTGATTTTCCCAATTTACATAGAGTATTAATCATGAATAAGTGTTACATTTTGTCAAGTGCTTTTTCTGCATCTACTGAGATGATCACATGGTTTTCTTCTTTAATCTGTTAATATGATAAATTACAACAATTTTTGAATATTAAACAAACCTTGAATTTCTAGCACAAATGCCACTTGTTTATGATATATTATCCTTTTTATAAACTGCTGGAGTCAAGTTCATAACATTGTATTAATGATTTTTGTGTCTGTGTTTACAATATACATTAGTCTATAATCTTTTTTTTTTTTAATTATTTTGTTACTTTTGATATCAAGGTCCTACTGATCTCAATAAAACAAGTTGCAAAAAGGTCCTTTCTCTCTATTTTCTGAAATATTTCGGTCAATTTCTTCCTTAAAGAATTCACCAAGAAAATCATGTGGGACTAGAATGTTATTTCTGGGACACGTTCTCAACAAATACAATTTCTTTAATGGATATATGATTATCTGTATTTTGTATTTCATTGTGTGGTAGCTTGGTAGGTTATACTTTTAAAGAATTTGCCCATTTAATCTAAATTGAGTATACTAGCATAAAATTAATCATTGTGTTTCCATATGGAGCCCAACACAGGGCCTGAACTCATGACCCTGAGATCAAGACCTTAGCCTAGACCAAGAGCTAGATGCTGAACCAGCTGAGCCGCCCAGGTGCCCCTCCCTATAAAATTTTAATGTCTTTTATTCTTGATGGTGGAAATTTATGTTTCATCTCTTTTTTCTTGTTTAATATTTAGCCTAGAATTTATCAAATTTCTTCTCTTTTCAGAGAACCAACTTTAATTTTTAGCACAAACGACATCTATTAGGTGTCATTTTTAGCACAAATGACATCTTTTTAGGTAATAATTATTGACCTCAGATGCTAATGGATTACTTCAGATATCTGAGGCATCAACAACATTTACATAAAACAGGTAGCTATTAAAGTAGAACAAGTTAATTGTGTCAGAGCACTAGGTCAGGTTTGAGGAAATATATTGCACAGGAAGCTTATCTTCCGCTGCGAGCCTTCGCTCTTGCTTCTTGACTTCCACATCACCTCCACATTTCTCTTAATCTAAGTATGCTCTACTAGATGTAAGTATACTTCTTTTTCCTCTCCATTCATTAAAACAGGTCCTCAAAACCTGAGTCAAGTCCCAAATTTTCCACATTTTTCTTTTAGTTACTGCAACATAGAGTGATTACTCCCTTCCAGTGCCCATGGCACCATTAATTTTGCATTTTAAATATTCTCTAAAATTATTTTCTGTTTTATATATACAGACCTCTTTACCCCAGAAGGTCTTTAAGCCTTTTGGGGGTAAGTACCATCTATAATATTTCTAAAGTATATAACTTTTTCTCCCTTAAAATTTGGTTATGTTAAAATTAGATAAACAGTTAAGTAACCACACTTTGGTCAAATAAACTTAAGTTCAAATATCAAGTCCCCTATTTAATAATAAAGTTGTCATAGGTAAGTTACTTAACATCTGTAAACATCAGTTTGTTTAATTTTATTTTTAATTAAGATAATACAAGTATAAATTTGGAATAGGAACTTTATAGTAAGAACTCAACGAGATACTCTGTATACAATGTGCATGACACATAGTTAAGAAATGCTAGTTCTTCTTATAACGTCATATTTTTTAATGTGAGCTATCTTTACCAATATCCTTTTTTTTAAAGTTTATTTATTTTTAGGGAGAGAGTGAGAGAGAGAGAATGGGGGGGGTGCAGAGAGAGAGGGAGAAAGAATTCCAAGCAGGCTCTGTGCTGTCAGTGCAGAGCCTGATGTGGGGCTCCATCTCAAATACTGCGAGATCATGACCTCAGCTGAAATGTAGAGTCGGACATTCAGCCGACTGAGGCAGCCAGGTGCTCCTACCAATATCCTTTTTTGAACTGAGCCATTTTGAAGTGTACAGGACTATTTGCTCTACCATAAAGACCCCCAAATATTATTCTGACCTTAGTTATTTATCTGTTCTTTACGTCTTTTGTTCTCTACCTCACTTTAAGGTATTGGTTATATCCTTTCTTTGATGCCTATGTCAAGGAGCCTCTCATTCTTTTTTTGCTTTTAATCCTATAGGCTATCATGCCAGGTTGGCCCTACAACCTAGTCTAAGGAATGGAGGTTTTGGTTAAGAATCCTGGCCTTTAAGTTATGCCTAGCACACACCAGTGATTTAAGAAGTATTTTCTTTAATTTGTGAGTTAATCAGCATATTAAAAAATGAATGCATGGACATATGAACAGTATTAAGAATAACTAAATTCTTACAGCTGCCCCTATTTGCTTTCAGAAACAACTTATCTCCTAACTTCCTCTGGTCCCATTCTTTCTAGTTACTTAATGACACCAAGCTTCTACTTTGTTTAATTTACCCAGTTTTCCTCTTTTGGCTTGAGTTCTCTTTGGCTCCACATATTGTCCTTGCAATTTCAGCTTCTGTAACATCTCTTTGCATTTGGATCACACTGACATAGTGCGTAGTTCCTTCTGTTTTTTCTGTTATTATTATTATTTCAGTGCCTTGTCCCTGTCATATCTCTCTTTAAATTCAGATTTCAGTCATAGACCTAAATTCTGTGTTCGAGCGTGTCCAAACAATGAAAAGTAGATCCTCTCCTGACACTTTCTGAATTCCCTGCTTCAGTCCAACTTCTGTCATAATGAACACATTTCTTCTAGCCAGCCTAGTTCCAGCTACAGAATTTGTTCAAGATATTCCCTACTGCTGGCCCTGTTCTTTGGTCTACTGTTTTCTTTCTTTCTTTCTTTCTTTCTTTCTTTCTTTCTTTCTTTCTTTCTTTCTTTCTTTCTTTCTTTCTTCTTTCTTTCTTTCTTTCTTCCTTCCTTCCTTCCTTCCTTCCTTCCTTCCTTCCTTCCTTCCTTTCTGTTTTTTTCATAGGTTCCATACCCAGGGAGGAGCCCAACACGGGACTTGAACTCACAACCCTGAGATCAAGTCAGATGCTCACCTGACTGAGCCAGGTCTATTGCTGGTGCCCCTGGTCTATTGCTTTCTCTTGCACACTCTTGAACATGCTCGACTTACTATCCCTATGTTGTTTCTTTTGTTTTTGTTTTGTGTTTTATAGCATGTGATATAACAAGTGGACAAGCTGGCTAGATATAATATTGCAAAATATACATTAGCCTCCAAATTCTTTTTCTCAGTCCATGGAATCGTATTTTTCACAGAAAGAGTTCAGTGCTTACCCTTTTTGGTAGTAACTTCAGCTTCACAAAGATTTTTAAATACTTACGTTTCATATCTGGTCATGTTCTAGATCAGTGTTTTACAACCATTTTTAAAAATCTTAACGTACAATAAGAAATTCAACACTAAGACACTATATGCATAAATACTTACCATTACTGTGCAGTGATACACTCTAATATTTTCCAGTCTGTTCTATTTTATCTCATTCTACTGATTTTTAAATAATGCTTGTTGCTTCCACTAATGGTTTAAATGCCTTATTAAATATGTTAGGTTCTTGGACTGCCTAAAAATGTGGCATTCCTGAAATTTCTTTCAGGAACAGTAGCTGGCTTATTAACTTTCAGTCACAGTGTTCTTCACTTAGGGAAGTTTAAAAAAAAATTTGAGTGTGGAAAATATATTGTATATCATAGGTTTTTTTTTTTTTTTTAATTCTCCCACTGACTTGGTGTTTAATGTCCCTGCCGGTCTCGTTGAGAATAATACTCAACCCTTTTCAAGTATTCATTGATGTTAAAATATTTGAACTCCCAGTTAGCCAGTTTGAAATGCAGTAGCCACTGAAAGTTAAAGGAATGGGAGATGTTTTGAAAGAGGGCATGATTAGGTACTTCTGTCTTTTTGGCAACAATTTTCATTAGTTGGGTCCTTTTTGTGATTTTGAATGATGTGGGACAGATTTTTCCCCAGTGGTGTTCTACAAAGTGGTAAAAGTAACACTTCAAAAAAAAAGTCCCATGATATCAGTTACCTTAGAAAATTCAATTTTAAACAAAGTTGTTTAAAAAAAAAAAAAAACAAAAAAACAAAAAGACATATCCCAGTCTTTCTATGCTAACATGTTTTCTAAATCTCTAGTTCATCTGTCATGGAGATCATCTTCTAAATCCAGTTGTAAAAGATATATTGAGAGAGAATACCCTCAGCTAGGAGTTGGGAGACTGTAGTTCTCATCCCAGCTCGGTGTGCCCTTTGTGCAGAACATCTGACCTTTCGATTTTAACATCTGTGAAGTTAAGAAAACAGAATAAATAATCACTAAAATCTCTTACGGTTTTATTAATCAAAGATGTGAGGAGTTTAAGAAGCTTCCAAAAGGGATTTGGAAACAATGTGCTGCTGATGAGCTGTATAGGGCTTTATAGGTATAGGGCTTTAGTTTAATAATGTCTCATTTGCCATGGCTCCTCAGCCTTCTTACTCAACAAACAGTCATAGCTCTGTTCTGTTTGTAATGAAAACTTTGCATATGGCTTAATTTTCATTTCAAGCTCAATGAAACCTCCCACTAATAGTGGTTTGGGGTTGGAGCCATAGACACCTAATTTGCAGGCACCCAGGCCTAGTTGCACACTTGAACAGGCTAAAACATACCCATCCAAGATTTGCAGTTATTTCCATTTTCTTAGCCAGACCTTGAGACTTCATATCTAACATTCAGACTTGAAATTTGAAATGAAAGATTAAGTTATCATAGATGAATGGGTCTTATGTATTCTAAGTTGAAACAAAGGAATAAAATAGTCATTGGAAGAGGAATCGTAATTTTTAGAGTAATTTCTAACAATTTGGATTAACTCCTAGAAGTTGGTCTTGGGTAAATCATTTTAGTAACTAAAAATATTAGTTCTGAATAATCGAGAAAGCACAAAGGGATTCTTTTAACCCCAGGAAGGGAGAAAATGGTATAACTTTAATTCTGTATTCAAATGTTAGATTTGAAAATGCCTTTCTATCTCATTTTATAAACATTGTAGAATAATTTTTAATGGCATTTCAAATGTAAGTAATATTTTAATAAATATCTAGTGAGTCATAAAACCAAATTCTAGAATCTGTCATTTTAAATCAACTACTTTAGAACATTTAATTAAAGAAACTCATTTTTTCAGAGCACATTTCTAAAATATTTATCCTGTTTAGCTTTAATTTCCAACATTTATGTTCTGCCTGAAGAGTTCTATGTGTGAATAGAATTTTTTAGATAGGAAATTTATTTTGAAGTTTTTAAAAATCTTAAATTTCATGACTAAGTGAAAGTTCTTTGGCCTGCCTTATGTGGTTTCTTTATGTTTAAACAATTTGCTGGCTAGCCTTTTTAGTTTAGAATACCTATAGCTTTTAGGAAAAATAGTGTAGAGAGTTTCCATGTATCCCACCCTCACTTTTACCCTATTATTAGCATCTCACGTTAATACATTTGTCACAATTAATGAACTGATAGTGAAACATTTTTTTTATTAAAAAAATTTTTAATGTTTATTTTTGAGAGAGAGAGAGAGAGTGAGTGCGGGAGGGGCAGACACACACACGCACACGCACACACACACACACACACGCAGAATCTGAAGTAGGCTCTAGACTCTGAGCTTAATGGGCTTAACGTGCTGTCAGCACAGAGCCTGAGGCAGGTCTCAAACGCATGATCTGTGAGATCACGTCCTGAGCCAAAGTCGGATGCGTAGCCAACTGAGCCACCCAGGTGCCCTGAAACATTGTTTTTAACTAAAATCTGTATTAGCTTTTACCGAATGTCCCTTTTTTGTGTTCCTGGATCCTATACAAGATGCCACATTGCATTCAGTATTCATGGCTCCTTAGGCTCTTTTTTTACTGTGAGAATTTCTTACACCTTTTTCATTTTGCTGATCTTGACACTATTGAGGAGTACTGGGCAAATATTTAGTGGATTGCCCCTCAATTGGGAATTGTGTGTGTGTGTGTGTGTGTGTGTGTGTGTGTGTGTGTTTCCTTAGGATTTTGAATTTTTTGGAGGAAGACATCAGAGGTAAAGTGTCATTTTCATTACATCAGATCAAGGGTACATAATATCAGCATGACTTATCACTGTTGATGTTAGCCTTGATCTCCTGACTCCAGTAGTTTTAGTCATCTTTCTCTACTATAAAGTTACTCCCCTTTTCTTTTTCATACGAAATTCTTCATAAGGAAATCACTTTGTGTAGCTCACACTTAAGTAGTGAAGATGTAGTGTCTTTTTAAAAAATAATGTAAAGGTAACATGGGATGTAATGATGGCATATAGATTTATATTACCCTTGACGATTAACATAGTGACTTCATTTATATGTGAGTTAGTCATCAGTCCTACACAGTAGCCATGGCTGAAATCATAGAGGTGAGAATAATTTGTAAAGCATCAAGGATATATATGTTATTCCTTTCAGGAAAATCCATTGAATGACAGCTTCTTGGCTTCAGGCTTCCCAGAATGTTCCATTGTTTCTTGCTCCTATCTTGGATCTCTTACAACTGCCACTTAGAAGTCATCCTTTGAATGTCTGGCCATCACCAGAAAATCAGGGTTCGGGGTGAAAACCATTGTATTGTCTTTCTTCTACCACTTTCATTCCATCTCTTTCACTCTCCACTTCCTCCACACATCCTTGTTAAAACAACTCTTTGCCCAAACTCTCCTGATTCTACCAAGAACTACCTTTGCTTCTGTTGCCTAGCCTGAATTCTATAAAATCATCTTGATGTAATTCTTTTATCTAATTCCCCATATCTCCCTCATCAAAATGTCATTCATTTCTATCTTTTTTGGTTTTTTGTTCTTTAAGCCAGAACCCTAGTTATGCTTATATTTCTTCACGCCTGGACTTCTATGAAATTCTATTTTTCTTTGTTTACAGTAATTCTTTCTTGCAATTATCCTTAAATGTCAATTTTTTTGACCCATTTCCCTGCTCAAAACATTCAGTAACCCTTTGAATCGTAGCACATCTCTCTACATGTCTTCTGGATTCATCATAGCAGATGCAAGCTAACTTCCCATTCTTTCATGACAAGCATGTACCATTGTAATCAGGGTGAGATAATGGCCCTAAAAGTAAGCCTGTTGTTTCCTCCTCCTTGAATCTTCTCGTAAGGTTGCCCTGCCCCCCACCTATTCAGACCCTAGACATCCTTCAAAGGTCAGTTTAAATTCTAGTACCTCTTAATAAAATCTTAGGTTCAGAGCAAGTTGAGGTCAGGAAGTGTTAGGGTAAAAATAAGCTAGCTATCTGAATCATTGGATGTTGTCTTACAATGAGGCAAAGCCTCTGGTTTCTCATTCTTTTGTACTCTCTACAACACATAGACTAGTGATAGACATATAATTGATTGCACAATCAATGCTTCATGTTGATTGATTGTGAAATTTCTATTTCTCTTTAGAGAAGTGGCCATTGAAACTTGGCTGCTTTCCTCTTGCATTTTGTGCCAGCATTAAACATTAATTAGGCCATGTATTCCAATTTTCAAATATAACACTTTCTGAAAAAAATAAATCTTCTTAAAGTGTTTTCTCGGATTTTAACTACATTCTGCTGGCTATTTTCCAAACTTGGGACGTTTTTTTCTTTTGGAAGCTTTCCATACAAAGTGGATTTTTAAATTTTCTTTTAAAATTATAGACTTATATCACAATTATGGTTTTGTTGACAATATAAAAAACTCTAACAAGGAGGAAGAGTTGAATAGAGAGCCAGTTTTTCTCTACCCAAAATGGAAAAAATGATATTTGGAGAATTTATATTTGTTTTCCTCCTGTGGAAAATTTAAAGAATTATTTTTAAGGTCATTTTAGAAACAGTTCCAAGTGAATGCAATAAAGGCCTCCCTAGTGAGTTGGAGTGGTTTCCAAATCAATCCCATCAAAAGAAGATCTTACTTAGAAGCTTCAGAACAAACTCTCAAAATGCCTCTGTCCTGTGCTTTCCAATAAGAATGAAACAGAACAAATTAGAGAGCGAAAGTGGCTCTGGAGAGTTGTTTGCTAAACATTAAAACAATTCAGGATAGTGAACTGAAGGAAATTATTATTTTTATCATCAAAGTTTATTTCAATAGAGGCTTTAAATGGAAGCATAATTGCTTTAGAAAGTGCTTGGGGGTGGTTGTGAGTGGGCATCGGAGGCCTGGAACAGTAAATTAATTCAATCAGCAAAGGGAGAGGCACCCGGCCCATCAACTCTGTAGGGATTGCCCATTCATTCATTAACTATGACATATAACTGCTTCAGCACAGCTAAAAACCAAAACATCCATGTTAGTTACCAAACGTTGGTATACATTATTAAAGCCAGGGGGAGAGGGAGCTTTGTATATCTTTAATCACTATATAAAATGAACTTCCCTAAAGGCAACTTGTATGTATTATACAATCACACTGAAATCCGTGTTATTTTTAGAAGAATGTATTTTGCTGAAAAGTCGTAATAAATCTTCGTGTCTTTCACTGATCATTATTTTGCAAAGACTGACAACGCCATGCTTATTATAGTCATAGATACTTCCTGTCTTTATAAAAATGAAATTCTAAAGGAGGCAAAACTACTGAAGGGAGATATACAACTACATCCAAAAGTCAGTATAAAATTCAGCTTCTCTCGTCTCTCTTTCTATCCTCTTCTCCTTCCATCCATTGTCTTTATTTCTTTAAAGAAATTTTGACTCTCTCTTTGGGAACTGGCCAAATTAAATTAAAGATGCAGCTGTGTTTGGTGAGAGACATTATACCTTGTTTACCAGAAGCCTGTCGTGAGAAACTTGTCCGAGCAAGAGAAAGGATTCACGTGGTCTGCTCTCTCTTGAGAGTTTCCTTCGGTTGTCAGCATTGAAGATCATTGGTTCAGGTGAGGCATTCTTCAGAACTAAAACCTCTCAAGAATGGCTCTTTCCATTCACAACCCCATTTTTGTTTTTGAAAATCTGTCCATCTTAAGGAAATTGAAGATGACTTTAAACTTTTAACTCACTTAAAATCTTCCTCTATTTCTCTTTCTCTCTTTTAAGGAAATGAAAATAATAAACTAGTGTGGCACCTTTTCATAAGCAACCTTTTGAAGGTCATAATGTAAAACATCAGTAAAGATTCTAGATAAAATATACCAAATTTGTAACTTAGAAAAATATGAAAATATGAAAGCACTAAGTAAACAATAATCCTAAGGAATCTCAATCCTAAATAATATTAGTAGGTAACTTTTGTTATGCATTAAAAATGCTTTCACATGTGTTATATCAATTGATCTCAGTTCATCCTTTCAGCGGACCTTAATTTACAACATACCATTGAGCTAAGTGAGGTCATATTCTCAGAGGAATAGGGCTGGCCAGTTGAAATAAAGGGAAGTTGGAGAAGTGAGGTATTGTTCCCTATTTCTGAGTCATTGGGGAGTTTTTTTTTCTTCTTACTTTTTACTTCCTTTCTTGATATGGTTTCCTAAGGTCTGATGTCTGGGGCAAAGGGAAATTGTTATTATTCAAGGACAAAATTGTTGTCTTGGTAGAAAATTACCTTAAATACAAAAAAGCTAGTAGAACTAATAAATGATTTTTTCAATGTGTTACAATACTAGTTCAATATACAAAAATCAATTGTAATTCTATATATTTGCATCAAACAATTGGAAATTGAAATTAAACAAAATTGAAAATAACAATAAGAAATACTCAGAGGTCAGTTGTATAGAAAATACACATTTTAAAATATTTTTAAATATTAAAATATCCAAGAGTAATAAAGGATTTAAAGAATGAAGAAAAATAGTTATCGAAGAAAAATGAAGTGTTCAAAACAATTTTGTTCTCATCAACCATCCTTCAAGTTAATAGATTTGATAAGAATGCTTTAAGAAGACTATACCTGTGGTTTTACATATACAGTGACTAAAATTTAAATCAAACATGTTGAAATAATTGCTATAGCTACTAAGTTTTTTAATAAACATGAAGGATTTTTG
This sequence comes from Panthera tigris, assembly GCF_018350195.1. Taxonomy (NCBI): domain Eukaryota; kingdom Metazoa; phylum Chordata; class Mammalia; order Carnivora; family Felidae; genus Panthera; species Panthera tigris. Next base: position 105,758,900 of record NC_056662.1, read on the forward strand.
AGATCTGTTTACAGTATGAATTTTTGGTACAATGTTACATCTGCAAACTTATTGAAAAACTTCTTCCTGAATTATATTCTGCTGTATACCTGAAGATTAGTGATATTAGTAATTTAATTATTTCTGTTTCTTGTACGTTGCACATTTGGTCATGTCAAAACAATAAGAATTCATCTTTAAATCTGACAGCTCAGTGGGTAACAGTGAATTGAATCTTGCTTTGACTGGCTTGCTAAGAGATTTCTTGGTCTCAAAAAGCTAGCAACATAGTGAATTTAACTGAAGAAATATTTATAGAAGACAAAATAAGAAAGTTGCCATGAGATTTCATGACAATTGGACAAATGGAGATTTTGAATGATTTATGCATTGCAAGCATATGATATTTTATTTCTATCCTAGAGTTGTGTGTTCAGAAAATAATGATAGCACCATGTAATGGAATGGACTTACACACTGCAAGCAGAAAGAGTGTGGAACCCTTTGATCATTCTTTTTCAACTAAGGACAAACCATATGATGTATTAAAGGTTTTGGAACCAGTTTGTCATGTGTTTATATAAGATGTATAAATACCACCACAAGTTAAAAGTCTGCTAGAACCAAAGAAAACGTTAATACTTTGCCGATAGCAGTATTGAGAAGCAGGAGTACAAGAAATTGTCCCTTACAGAGAAGGTCGGGTGTTTCCAGAAACCAGTTGAAGTATACAAACTCAAGTGCTTTAAGAGAGCAACTATACTTAAATGATACCTGCTGAAATATTCTCACATCATTCTACTCCAGGGTAGATGCTGCAATTGTAGTCAGGGGAACAAGAGTAGAAAAACAAATAGAAATTAAGATTTGAGAAATTGGTATGCTCCATTGTCACATTTCAACAGTCAAAATGAAGAATAATTTTTCTCAAGAGATTTTGTGAAGGAGTAAGTATGTGAACAAACTTTAGAAATAAAAATGTTATAAGGAAGAGAGGCAATTTTAAGTTTCCTTCTGAAAATATTTAGAATGCATCTTGAGGGGCACCTGCGTGGCTCAGTCGGTTAAGTATCCGACTTGGCTCAGGTCATGATCTCACAGTTCGTGGTTTTGAGCCCCGCATCGGGCCCTGTGCAGACAGCTCAGAGCCTGGAGCCTGCTTCAGCTTCTGTGTCTCCCTCTCTCTCTGCCCCTCCCCCACTCACACTCTGTATCTCTCTCTCTCTCTCTCTCTCTCAAAAAAAAACAATTAAAAGAAATTTGGAATGCATCTTGAAGCTTCAGTTCATAAGATTATGAAAATATAGGGGCACCTGGGTGGTTCAGTCGGTTAAATGTCCAACTCTTGATTTTGACTCAGGTCATGATCTCCGGGCTCCTGCGTTCGAGCCCCATGTCAGGCTTTCCGCTGACAGCACGGAGCCTGCTTGGGATTCTGTCTCTCTCCGTTTCTTTGTCTGCCCCTTCACTGCTTGTGCTTTCTCTCTCTCAAAATAAATAAATAAACTCTAAAAAATTCTTTAAGTATAGGGATTGAAGAGGAGATACTAGTTCAGCTACTTTTTACTGGAGAGGGAGAAAAGCTTAATTTTATGGAGGTATTTAGTGATTTAGTCTTGTTTTCTGTAAGGAAGAATTATTCATACGTCCACATTAACTTACTCATTCGGTTATATATTCATATCAGTTGAACTGATTATATTTATTTTAGTCTTTGAATTACAATTTGATACTGTTATTCATTATCGTATTGCTTAAATTTTTCTAACTTTGGCCACTGGAAATTACTTCATGCTAACACTGTCCATGACCCTATCTTCCCTCTTCCTCCCGGTCATTTGGGAATCATACTTAAAACACAGAATTAGAGTGTTACTTATGCTTGTTAATGAACTCATTTATCAGTGCTTAGAGCTATATTATTTAAGATTATCTACATGCCTGGCAACCATGTTATCTGCAAATAGAGGCAGCCTTATTTCATTTTGAAGAAATATATGGTATTTTGAAGAAAGAAGTATTCTTTGTATTACCTTTTCTTGCTTTGTTATGCTAGCTAAGTATGATTTTGACTAGAAATGATGACAGAGGCATCTTTGCTTTGTTTTCATAGTCAATAGGAAAGCATTCAGTCTTTTGGCATTATGAATGATGCTAGCTCTGGGCTTTTTTGCAGTTGCCCTTTACCAGGTCAAGGAACGTCTTTTTCTGTTCCTAGTTTTCAGACCGCTTTTTCGTGGATGGATGTTGCATTTTGTCAGATGTTTATTTTGGTTTCTTTCTTTTGAGATCATCATGTGTATTTTCTCCTTTATTCTGTCAATGTAATGAGTTACACTGATTGATTTTAAATGTTGAACCAATTTTGCCTGCCTGGAATAAATCCCACTTGCTTGTGATGTGTTCTCTTTCTATATATTGCTGGATCCAGGTTATCAATATGTTTTTGAGGATGTTTTTGTGTCTATATTTGTGAAACATATTAGTTTATAATTTTCTTCTCTTACGTTTTTCTGATTTTAATTTTAAGAAAAAATGTCCTCATACACTGAGTTGGAAAATACTCTCTACCTTTGTATTTTATGGAATGGATTATGTAGAAATGATATTTCTTCCTTGAATGTTTGATGGAAGTTATCAGTAAAATCATGTTGGAGTTTCGTGTGAGTGTGGCAGTGCGCATGCATGCATGCGTGTGTGCGTGTGCGTGTGTGTGTGTGTGTGTATTTTATTTGGAAGATTTAAAATTTTGCATTTAATTACTTTGATAGACATAGGATCATTCAATCTATTCTGAGTCATTGGTAGTTTTTGTAATTTGTGTCTGTCAAGGAATTATTCTGTTTGTTCTGAGTTGTGGAGTATTTGGGCATAAAACTGTAGTATTTCCTCATTATTTCTTTCATGGCTTTGGTGTCTATAGGGGTATGTTCTACTATTATTGGGTGAAATGCTCTGTAAATATCAATTAGGTCTAATTGGTTGGTAGTGTTGTTCAGGTCTTCTACATTCTTATTTATTTCCTACTCGTTCTAGTAATTAATAGGTTGCAGATTCTAACTATAATTTTGAATTTGTTTCTCAATTCAGTTCTATCAGATTTTGCAGCATGTATTTGAAACTCTGTTATTAGCTGTATACATTTTAGAATCATGTATTTTTGGAGAATTGATCTTTTTTCCTTATGTAGCATTACTCTTATCCTTAACAGCATTTCTTAATCTTAGTTCTATTTTGTCTGTTATTAATATAGTGGTTCCCACTTTAGATAAATTATTATCTATTGTTTTACTTTATACTTACCTGTTTTTTATACATAAAGCTGGTTTCTTGTAAGCAGCATATAGTTGGATCTTGCTTTTATTTGCAATCTGATGATCTCTTTTAATTGGTCTGTTTAGTAGATTCAGATTTAATGTAAATATTTATATGGTTGAATCAGATCTGCCATTTTGTTGGAAGTTTCCATTTGTTCCTTGTTCTTTGTTTACTTTTTTCTCTGCTTAGTTTGGGGTTATTTGATCATTTTCATGATTCATATTTATCCTTTTCTATTTACTTTTGTATTGTCCTTTTTTTTTTTTTTAACCTGATCTGAACAACTTTTGAAAATAGATTGAAACAGGGGTGCCTGGGTGGCTCAGTTGGTTAAGCGTCCGACTTCGGCTCAGGTCATGATCTCACGGTCCGTGAGTTCGAGCCCCGTGTCGGGCTCTAGGCTGATGGCCCAGAGCCTGGAGCCTGCTTCCGATTCTGTGTCTCCCTCTCTCTCTGCCCCTCCCCCGTTCACGCTCTGTCTCTCTCTGTCTCAAAAATAAATAAACGTTAAAAAAAATTAAAAAAAAAAACAAAAATCGATTGAAACAAGTAAGTAGACCTTCAGGGCCCTATGAGACTCTTACAAAAGATCTAACATTGTGTCATCACAGGCTTGAAAGAGAAGAGAAAGAGGGTAGGGTTTAAAACTACTGGAAGGAATAATGGCTGAAAATCCTCCAAATTTGGCAAGAGATATGTCTATATATTCAAGAAATTGAGTGAGCCTCAAATACGATAAACCCAAAGAGATCCATATGCAAATATAACATAATTAAACTTTTGATTAAAACAGACTAAAAACATCTTGAAAGCAGCCACAGAAAAAAAAGATACCTTACTTACATGGGAAAAATGATCAAAGGGACAGAGGATTTCTTATCAGAAACCATGGAAGTCAGAAGGAACTGATAAAATGTTTGCAAGTACTGAAATGAAGCAACTGGCAACCAAGAATCCTCTGTCCAGCAAAAATATCCTCAGGAATAGAGAAGAAATCAACACATTATCAGGTAGAGGAAAATTAAGAGAACTTAGTGCCAGCAGAGATAGCCTAAAAAAATGACTAAAGGAAGTTTCCTAAACAGAAGGGAGACAATTAAAAAAAAAAATGAAAGAAAGAAACTTTGGCAAATGAGGAAGCAAGGAAACACATAGTGGGCAGTACTTGGAAGATGTGATAATTTGGCAAAACTAGGTACATGATATGTGGGATCTCAGTCTTATGTCTTACAGTTACATGTGACTGTACAATGACCTCAAAATAAAATGGTTAATTGGGACAAAAAATTCATGAATTAGCTCTTTTTCCTTGTAAAAAAAAGTAGGGACTTTCCTTTTAGCTCACTATATCCTAGAGTTGAAGCTGAAAGTCTAGAGAGGAATTTTTATTATTACTGTGTGATTGGAAGGAAGGAAATCCCTAAAGAGATGATATAGTCTCTACTGATTTTATACATTAACGATAGTTTAGACAACATCATAGAAGTCACATTTACTGGGTGCCTGGATGGCTCAGTCAGTTAAGCATCTGACTGTTGGATTCAGCTCAGATCATGATCTCACAGGTTTGTGAGATCGAACCCTGCATCAGGCTCTGTGCTGACAGCATGGAGTCTGCTTGGGATTCTTTCTCTCCCTCTCTCTCTCTCTGTCCCTCCCCCACTTGTCCATGTGTGCTGTGCTCTCTCTCTCTCTCTCTCTCTCTCTCACTCTCTCTCAAAACTAAATAAATAAACATTAAAAAAAGAAGTCACATTTACCAACTTTTTTGATATCTCAAATGTAAATGTTCCACTCTCTCCTTCTACTCTCCCTCCTCCTACCCCCTCCCTCCGTGGCTTCAAAGATACGCTCCTCTTTTTCCCTCTCCATCACAGTGAAAATTCTAGAGATGTATAACTGTCTGTAGTGGTTGCCTCCACTTACTCACCTCTGACTCTAACTTCTTTCTATGCTAATCTAATATCCGACCTCAGCACTACAGTGAAACTTCTGTTGACCAGACCACCAAACATTGGCACGTCACTACTGTCAACCTTTCAATCTTTATTTTAATTGACCTCCCAGCAACATTTAACAATGCTATTCACTCCCTCCCTGAAATTAATTTTTCTTTTGCATTTCTTGGCATGATAAACTTCCAAATCCCTATTACTTCTCTGACAGTTCTTTTTTAAGGCCTTAAAAGCCAATTATTTTTCTAGTCAACTCTTAAATGTTGGTGTTTCCTACAATTCTTTTTATGATCCTCTTCTATCACTGGATTGGTGATAACTTTATTATCATTTATATGCTGATGATTTTGAGGTGTAAATTTCATTATCTGTAGTTTGGATCCTATGATAAAATGAATATATTTACTGAGATATTCTAAATTATTTCAACATTAGTATGTCTAAAAACAAACTCACCAGCTTTCCCCTTCATGCACTTTTTCTATGTTCCCCAAATAAGTGAACAGTACTATCATCCATGTAAGTTTTTAAGCAAGAAGGCTGGTGTCATTGCTTTCTCCTTCCTCTCACCCTTTCTCTTGTCATTTGCTCTGTCGTTGTGTTCCACCATTGTTACTTCCCATCCCTACTGCCATTCCACAGTATATGTCATAATCATCTTTGCCTGCATTGCTGCAACAGCTGTTTATCACGTTTTCCTTTCTGTAGGCTTGTCTCCTCCAGTTGTCTCTGATGGGAGATTCATATAAGGATATGGTCCAATATGTGCTTGGGAACATAGTTTTAAAAATTAATTCGCTCACTCACTCAATTTTCAAATATTTGTTGAGTACTTGTATGGAGCAGCCACTGTGCCAGGCATGGGTGTTGGAGTGTACGGACAGGGTTTCTGCCCTCATTGACTTCATGGATGCAAATGTCATCTCACCAAAGAGCTCTTCCCTGGCCACCCTATCTAGAATGGTACTCCACTTCTGTGTACTTTCTTGACATATTACACATTGAATTTTTCCATTTGTTTATGGTTTTCCCCGTCTAAAATAAAGATACTAAGAATGCGAGAAACTTAAGTCTGTTTTGTTCATTGTTACATCCCAAAGCCAAAACAATGCCTGCTATACTTTATAAATATTTTTGAATGAAAAAATAAATCCTAGTTTGGGAAAAATAAACAGGAATCAAAATTTTAAAAATAGTTATAAATTTTAGGTAAGTATTATGTAGGAAATGGCAGAATGCCCCAGAAAAAAGTACTTTAAGCAGTGACTTACTTAATTTTTTTTTGTTTATTTGTTTTTGAGAGAGAGAGAGAGAGAGTCCAGAAGGCAAGCAGGGGAGGGGCAGAGAGAGAGGGAGACACAGAATCCAAAGCAGGCTCCAGGCTCTGAGCCGTCAGCACAGAGCCCCACACGGGGCTTGGACCCATGGACCGCGAGATTATGACCTGAGCTGATGTCAGATGCTCAACCGACGGAACCACCCAGATGTTCCAAGGAGTGATTTACTTTTAGACGGGTGGTTGGAGAGAACCTCTTTTAAGCTGAGACTTGAACCATGAAAAGGACCCAGCCTTTCATATGAATGTCATGAGACAGAGCATTCTAAGAGGGTGAGGTGACTTGTACAAAATTCCTCAAGTGGGAAAGTGCTTTTGCATACTCAAGCAATAAAAAGAGGTTACTGCTGCTGAAGTGTGGAGCATGGTACAAGACAAGGCCGGTCATGGGAAGGCATTTGGATCTTATTGAGTCATTGAGCAAGCTAGTGGCAATAATATTTCTTGATTGTACCTATCCCAAGTGTAATTATTTGTTAAATATCTCCCTCTCCTGCCAAAAGCTCCATAAGAACAAAGGGCATATTTCATTTATTCTGGGTGCTCATGTCTTAAGCAATACCTGGTATATGGCTAGCACTTACTGAATAGATTGATTGTGTGAAGGCCTGGGATCAACCACACTGACTACATGCCTTTTCATTGCCAACCTTAATAAACACTTCAGTAGGACCTGAATATATAATCTCAACAAATGTTCTGTTGAATCTGTATTAGTCTCTAAGATCTTATCAAGAGTCTTGACATAGTTGAAGATTTATTATTTAGAAGTAATAAACTTTTCCTTTTTGTATGCTTGCTTCCTTTTTCCACCCAAAATGAAAATTAGGATTAATGGGTAGAAATTTGCTCTTTGGTGGTTTATGAGTTCTCTCTAGTTTCCTTTCATTGGGAGTGTTCAAGCCAAGTCTTGAATAAGTCATAATTTATCAATTATTCCAAAGAAGTAATCATTTCTATTAAAAGACTTCAAATAAATAAGCAAATAAACAAAGAAATACAGTCAAGGAATAAAATTAAAGGAATAAAATAAATAACACTTTCTATTCAAAAGAAAGGAAGAGTTTCAACTACTAGTGAACACCAACATTCCCTCCCTACAAATATCAGATCTGAGTGTTAAATGGTTGCTGTAAATCCATTTCTAACAACCCAATGAATAAATTACAGTAGATGACTTAGATAAAAAGAAATTTTGTCTTGCCTCAGTAGCTCCTAACTTAGGGTTTGACTTTGAGAAGATACATTTTTGGCCTCTGGTTACACTTATGGTATACTGCCAGTAAGTATTTTGTAAACAAACTATGTGTGCAAATACTTAACATTATAATACCAACAAATTGGGGATATAGTTGAATGTGAAATGGAAGGCATGGAAATCCATTACTTGGACCAAAGTTTTTCTCATACTATAACTGAATCCATTTTAATGTATTCTCCCTGGCTTTCTTTTGGAAAAGAAGGCTTAAAATTTTGTAGGCTGTGGTCTTTTGACAGCTCTTATTTAATGGAGCGATAAATCAAGTTACATGTGGTGATGAGTTTCTATTTTCTGATTTTTTTAAGGAAAGAGCCTTCAAAAAATTATAATAGAAATAACCAGCATAAAATAACTATATTCATACTCACATTCTATATGCAGACTCCCAAGATTTACCACAATCACAGTGTTTAGGATTAGCAGGACTGTTTATCTTCTCAGTCACCAATATGATTGTTGAATAATTTTCTGTCCCCCTTCCTGACCGAGGAGCTTAAAGCAATGTGTATGGATGATTTGGTTGTTAGCTTGGTGTCGGCCGCTTTTTCTTTCTCCTTTCTTGCTGCTCTTCTTTTTTCTTATTCCATGTAAATGTTAGTTTTCTAACTGCATATAAAAATAAGCATGACATTAATCACAGCCTAATGAGTAACCCAACTATAAAAAAAAAAAAAAAACCTCACTGAGTAAAAATATATTCAGTAGCTTGAACACACCCAAATTTCCATATAAAGTAGGCTTATTTAAATATCACCACAAAGATGTGCTCTTTACAAGCTAAAAATGTCCACAAGGTTGCTGTAGTTTGGTTTATTCCCTTGATTTAAGGCACATTAATGCATGTGTGAAATATGCTAAAGCTCAATAGAAATGAATCTCATTAGTATTTAAATACAGCAATTAATTTATGTTGTTATTTATTGGCCAATTATATTAGAAATTATAGTGTTTAACAGAGGACAATCCGGTTTCCAAGAGCTGTAATTTGCCTGCAGTGTTAGAAGACAGATACAATCAATGCTCCCAGCAATAGCATCCACTGTGTTTTCCCCGTCCTCTTCTAAATATATCTAATTTTATAAATAAGAAATGTTGTGCTAAACTACACTTTCTCAAATTTTGCATTAGGGTTTATTTAGAGTAATTTTAAATCTTTCTCCCTACCACTTTTTTTTTTTCCTTTCCCCTTATCTGAGCCTATAGGTACAGTAACCTGAGTTCCTTAAAAGGTCTATATTTCATTTAAACCTTTTTCATTCAAGTATTGCATTTTTACTTTGAGGGACAGGACAATGGCAAATATATTTATACAGGTTCTCGTTCATCACAAATCCAATCTCATAAACTTTAAACACAACACTGCTTTCATTATATGTTGGTAAAAGCAGTGTAGCAATGACCTCTTGATTATATCTCCGTTCATAGGAGTCCTACTCACTCTTTAATGTCCTGTGCATATATTAACTCTTGTAAAAATTCTTCCCTGATTTTTCTAGCCAGGAATAACCTCTTTCTCTGTTCAGCTTCCATAGTATTACGTTTAGATTTATCTTATGGAATTTACCACATTCTGTCTTTTGGTATGATTTTGAAACAAACCAGAAGTTAGTATTGGTTGTGTATTTGGCAATAATGGTCATCATAGTAAAGCAGCTCATGCCTCTTAAGATTTTAGAAGATTTGGGGGCACTTAGGTTGCTCAGTCTGTTAAGCATCCAACTCTTGATCTCAGCTCAGGTCTTGATCTCAGGATCTCAGTCTCAGGGGCTTGATCTCAGGGTCATGAGTTCAAGCCCCACATTGGGCTCCATGCGTAGCATGGAGCCTACTTAAATAAATGGATAAATAATAATTAAAAAAAAGATTTTGGAAGATTTCAAAAATAATTTGGTTAAAGTACAAATATCTTATTTCATATAGCTTTGGCATTTCCAGATTTATTTTTTGTTATTTTGAGTGGCAAAATCAGAGAGAATGGGATGGGTTTAAAGGGGAAGTTTTCCCAGAGTGTATGGTACTTTTTCATGGGAGGGAGCAGGTGACAGAAGGTGTGGATACAGGTGTCGGGTAGGAGAACACCATGACTACCAGGGACCTTCCTAGAGGTCTTGAGAGCAGTTGGCTCCTAAATGGAGACAAGAAGTGGGGAAACAAAGTGATATGGAGGACATTCTAATCATTCTAATCTGACCTTACAGCTCAGCTCTGAGTGGCCCTGATGACCAGGAGTCTTACCTGTGTTTTGTGCTTGCAGAAGACCAGACCAGATAATAAAACAGGCTTATCTTACTTTAAAGCATAGATATGTTGGTTGGTCATAAGAAAAACTCTTCTCTGTGTGAGTACACATCAAAATATTAGGAGAAGTTTTGATATTTTAAACTCAAATGCTTTTAAGAAAGAAATCATGAACTATTCTCTGGATTATTTACTGTCTTTAAAATTCCTTAGTAGAGAATACTACTGGTTGTCTGATTTTACAAGGAAGAACAAAGTCATAACCTTAGGATAAAGGATTTCTTTTCCTTTCACTTTGTATTTGTGTGTGTGTGTGTGCGTGTGTGTGTGTGTGTGCGTGCATGGGAGTGTGTGTGTGTGTGTGTGTGTGTGTGTGCGTGCGTGAAGGCTATGCTTTGAGGAAATCACTGCCCAGAGCTAACAGTAATCATTTAGGCACTATGTGGCAGGTCACAGACTTAAAGTGATCTTAACTTTATTTATCTTTTTAAAAAAATTTTTTTAATGTTTATTCATTTTTGACAGAGAGACAGAGCATGAGCGGGGGAGGGTCAGAGAGAGAGGGAGACACAGAATCCGAAGCAGGCCCCAGGCTCTGAGCTGTCAGCACAGAGCCCGATGCGGGGCTCGAACTCACAGACTGTGAGACTATGACCTGAGCCGAAGTCGGACGCTCAACCGACTGAGCTACCCAGGCGCCCCTAATCTTAACTTTAATCCTCCTTTGCCCATAGGATAAATGACAAAGAAAAATGATGCTAATGATAGAGCAACCCATGTTCCTAGGCACACAAGTACTACTTACTGGTCTATCACTTATTCCCCATGTTAAGATAGTCTAGTAGAAAAGGAGGTACATATTGTATTGACCAAAGTAATTTCCATACAATGAGCAGATGTCAGCCTGATCACATCCGTGGTATCTTGTGGTGACATCCATGAATTGAGGCCTCTGTCATCTTGTGTTTTCTTCCTGTCCCTTCCTTCCATCTTTTTCTGTTTTCCTTCCTTCTTTTCCTTTGACAAATATTGAATAGCTATCAATGTCATGGTCTGAAGTGTGCATTAGATATATATTGGAAATCATCTATAGTTCTATTCTTTGGAGAGCAAAATATCAGGGTTGCAACAGTCCTTGCCAATCATCTTTAAATGGTCAATCAAATTGAGGCACAAGGGAGGGGGAGAGCAAGAACCACACACAGGTTTTTAGTTCAATCTCGGCATGAGTTCGTTTGAGCATGAGCTCAATTCCTTGCCAATCATCTTTAAATGGTCAATCAAATCCAGAGCTGACTCTTAATAATAAAAGAGCTGCAATTTTTTTAGTACTTCCCATACACCAAGGTCTTTCCATTTCGGTGAATTTCCTCAGCAGTACTGTGAAATAGAACTTACCATCATTGTGTTTAGAGGCAAAAATTGAAGTTGGAGGAGGTTAAGTAACTTGCCTGACATTGCATAGTTTAGAGGCTGTGAAGACTGGGTTTTAGATTCTGGTCAGCTTGACTTCAAGAAATGTGAGTTAATATAATACGGACTATCAGATTGTTGTTTTATTATCTTAAATTTTGTTTTCATAATAGTATTAAAAATCAAGCATAACTCACCATGTCATAATTAATTGGGAATTTGGCTGTACGATTTGGGAAAGGGGAAAATGAAGATAAGAAAGGAAAAATTACTGCCAAGTTTTTTTTTAAATATATATTTATTGTCTCATTTGACCATGGCATCAGGTATAAATAGGAATTTTGTCTTACTTTCACTACTCTATTGTCTAGAATTCCTCAGATTTGTTGAAGGGGTAAATTAATGAGAAGATATCTCTGACATAGGTGTCATTATCCCCACTTTGTAGTAGAGAAAACTGAGGTTTAGAGAAGTTAAATAATTTACCTAAAAATCATACTGCTAATAAATGGCAGAATAGGAATTTTGACTCACATCTATTGGAGTCCAACATTTTGCTGATTAACCATTAAGATAATAGCATTCTTTCCCACAGCACCATTGCTTTAGAGACTTCAGATTGACACCAATTTTACAACAAATGAAAAATAAAATGACATTTTAAGTGTTTTTCTCGTCTATCAATCGAAAACACTGCTAGTCAAAGTGCCTGATGGAACGGATTGTTTCCCATTTCACACCGGGATAAGGAGTTTCAGCCAGATGGAAATTAACTGCATCACCAAATACTCTGTTTTGTACAGCTGACATTTTCTCATAACTAGGCTTTCTTTATGAAGGAATCATTGTGTTGATTCACACTCGGGTACAAACTCCTTATCTCTCTGCCATGGACTGGGGACAGTGGTTCAAGGTCAGGCATAGCTCCTGGCTCATATGCTGAGTAGTCCTGAATCATGACCCCATCCCAGACCTACTGAACCAGAACCGGAAGATATTGTGCATGTGAATGACATTTTGAAAACTATAGGTTTAGAGGACATTTTCAAGTGCACTTTTACATGAGTGTCAGACTAAAGTAATAGGAAAATTTTTGAATCTTCTGTTTTGACCACCCACATTTGGGTACAACCTTTGAAGATGTCCAATAAGCAATCACACATACATGAATGATACTTTAAAATATAGAAGAATTTTACACGCATGACTTTTTTTTTATTTCTCAGAATGATGTTGTATTATTCCTATTACACATATGAGGTACTTTAGGCTTTAGTGAGATTAAGAACTTGCCCTAAACCACAAGCTAGTAAGTTGTAGAGTCAGAACTTATTCTCAGCTTTCCAGGGCCCATTTCCAATTAATTTTTTTTTATGTTTTTTTTTTCCTGTTTTCTCTTCCATTAGGAATGGGAGAGATTCACCATAGTATACATCGAATATGTGTGTTTAGGAGGAAATTACAAATTTTACTTCACAATGTATCCCATGAAATATTTATATAATTTTTATTGCCATATTTTGAAATACACATAATTGTATATATTCAATTTGTGAGGCAATCAGGAGAAGTGCTATAATATGCAAAATTTCAAAGTCTAACCTTTGCTCAGGGGATGGAGGAAAATATGAGTTCAATTATGTTGCAAATGAACATCTTGCAACATACAAACAGCCCAAAGCACATTACATCACAATGCTCTAATAAAAAATAATTAAAACAAGAAAATAAACTGTCACAAGTATCAAAATGTACCCAAGAGCCAACAAAAAGGATGTAAATGAGATTCTCTAGAGAGAAATCTGCTGACTTGGGCATTTGCAGGTCATTTTCCTGGATGGTGAAGTCTATAAAGAAGGTAAAATTTGAATGAATTGGTTTAGGATTGGAGGCCATTTGGTAACATCTGCTCCCATGTCTCAGTCTTTGGGGTTGTTCTTTTAGTTTTATGTCATCTGTTTCTCATTCTGTGTGTGGAATGAAAACAGACATCTGTATATCAAAGGATATTATTTACTGTTTCATGATGCAGTTCTGCATATGAGGACATTCATGAGGACATTAAATGTGCATTTTTAAATTTTTATCATTCATCTGAAATGTTCATGTTGAAATGAGGGAACACGTGTGAAAGAGTCAGAAGCTGGAGCTGTCATCAGTGTTCCCCAAACCAGAAAATCCTAGCATTGTGCTATGGAGATTATATGTATTTTTGAGAACATAATTACAAACTGAATCTGTCCTATACATTTGAAGGTAAATATAATAAAGTTAGAGCTGCCATTCCCCACAAACTAGAAACACTGTGCACTTTGGATACAACAGCCACAGAAATGCAATGAACACAAGTGACATCACCTGGATGAGCGAATTATCAGAATTACCCTGTACAAAATGATAGTCCTACATTGTGGTTACTCTTTCCTATAAGTCACAGGTGAGCCAGAGCACACAACCAGGCTCAGGTCAGGTTTTGGATGGTTAGTGGTGGTGTGGGACAGTCCAGACTGACAGTCCAGACAGTCCAGATTCTTGTTGTCGCTGAAGTCTTGGGGCCTGACAAAGAGCAGCATTGAGAAATGGAGTGATATGCAAAAGCATGCATTTCCCCCTGTTTCATAAACTGACAGTGAGAGCTGGAGGCAAGTGTTTTGGATAAGAGGCATTCTACATGTATGTACAGACGACTAGCAGCCTTAAAAGTCAAAATAATAGAGGTGACTATTGATATGTATTCTGTTCCATGAACTGTGTGATAAGATATACTTAAATTATTATTAAGTTTTTGTACACCTTTGAAGTAGGTATTATTTTAGAGATAAGGATGAAATACTGCTTCTAGTACCTGCCTGTAAATAGAAGAACTAAGATTCGAGCTGCAGGGAGAGTAGCTGATCTCAAGGTTCAGTGGCTCTCTTATTACCTTATTTTTTCTTTCTCTCCTACATGAAGACATGCTATTGGCAAAGTAGGATTCATACATTCATACATTCATTCATCAAAAAATTGCTAGATTTTTTTTCTGTCTTCTTTGACTTCCCAAATGGACTTTGGGAAGAACTAAACAAAGTTAAGGTACAGACTGTAGGCATAGAAGGGAATGAAGCAAATGAACTCATGCCGAGATTGAACTAAAAACCTGTGCATGGTTCTTGCTCTGCCCCTCCCTTGTGCCTCATTCAGCACTTTTCAAAGGCGGGCATCCTGGATGACTGCTCCTTTTTTCTCCCATTCGGCCATTCCCACTGGATCTATTGCTGGACCCTTAAGAATCAGTTAATCTGGCCAATTCTTTTTCCCACCATCTATAAAAAAATAAAATAGTGACATTAATTTCCCTTGAGGGCCATTAGGAGAAATGAATTGGAAATTAAGAACAAAGTGTATTCCCTATGAGAAGAATTTTGGGGGGGAAATAGAATAGAACTATTCCCTTAAATTTTCTGTGGGAACAGCACCTGTATGGTGCAAAAAATTTATACTTAGAGTTTTTCTTGGTGGCTTCAGACATATTCACCTAACCAGAATCCCCTGGTAGAGAGATATTTATTAATACTTTTTACCAGATAGGATGGAAGTTGTAAAATTAACACAGGTGATCTTTTTGTTCAGGTATGTCATCAATTGGTAAATAGGCTGTAATCACTTCCAATCCAGTCTCTCTGCCATTTAATATGTGATTAGTGGCCTTATTCACCAGCCACACTTACATAATTTGATATTCTAAGAACACAGTTTATATTATTGTCATTATGTTTTATATTACTGTCATTAACCAGTTCTCTCTTTCTCTCTCTCTCTATATAAATATATTCTCTCTCTCTCTCTATGTGTATGTACGTATATATATATGTGTGTGTATATATATATGTATATATATATATATATAAAGAGGGTGGTTCATGTCTCCCTGGAAGTTCTGAGTTTTCCTCCCTTTGATCACAGATAAAATATAAATATAATTTAAAGAGAAGACACATATGTTGTACTGGAGGACTAGTTCTGATGCAGTGAGGGAAGGAGAGAATTAATTTAGGAATTTAGGAGCTTTACATACCCACTGTTGATACACAGAAGGAGACTTCGGTCAGCTAAAAGACAGAATAACAGGGTAAGGTTTTTAAGAAGTAGAAGGTAGGTGGTGTCAAGATATGGGAATTGGACGAACAAAGAAAATTTTGACTCATCTGACC
Source organism: Panthera tigris (assembly GCF_018350195.1). Lineage (NCBI taxonomy): Eukaryota > Metazoa > Chordata > Mammalia > Carnivora > Felidae > Panthera > Panthera tigris. The sequence continues at coordinate 105,774,593 of NC_056662.1, forward strand.
AATGAACTCACTTTTGCTCTCAGGTTGATTATTTTATCTTCTGTGTCGGTTCCTAGGGCTAGCATAACAAATTATCCCAGACTGGCTAGCTTAAAACAACAGACACTAACTCTGTCACAGTTCAGAATAGGAATCCTAAAGTCCAAAATCAAGGTATGAGCAAGGTCCGTTCCTTCTGGAGGCATGAAGGAGAAACTGTTCCATGCCTGTCTCCCAGCTTCTGATGGTTTCCAGCAACCCTTGGAGTTCTTATCTTACAGCTGTGTGTTACTCCAATCTCTACTTCCATCCTCATGTGGCTTTCTTCCCCCTGTGTCTTTCTGTGTCCCTTTCCTCTTCTTAGAAGCACACTAGTCACTGGATTTAGGACCTACCCTAACCTGGTATGATCTCATCTTTATTTAGCTAATTACATCTGCGAAAACTCTATTTCCAAGTAAAATCATATTCTGAGTACCAAATGGACATGGATTTTGTGGGGGTCGGAGGGGGAGACACTGTTCAACCCTTGACATCCTCTTCCTTTCTTTTCCTTTTTATTTTGCTCCACTTGGAATGGAGAGAGGGAGTTGAGATGAAGCTTGAACCATCTTCAGTGAGCAACTCCAGGTTGCTCCCTGCAGAAACTGGAACAGGAATAAGGCAGTTCCAGCTTTCTCAACAAATTATAGGAGGTTTATGGAAATGTCATGCTGTGGAGGGTTGGGTACAAATTTACATTTGTAAGAGTTATGGATGAAATGTCTGTTTATATTGGGCACAAAAGTTATTGTTACTAGATTTTCTCCTTTAGGACACAAGATTTGCTTTATGATTTTTGGTGAGTGACAGTTTATGTTGCATCTGGGAGACACATGGTTTTAAATCTGGGAAAATATTTTTCTATATTGAGTATAGTTTCTAGTTCTTGATTTCTGCCTAGCAACATTGTCCTAAACAGAGTTAGGAATGCGGCAGACTATAATCTAGCGTAAACACATATTGGGTAACAATGACTTTACATTTATCTGTGTGTGGCATTTGCAAAAACCAATTTTATGATTGTTCATGTGATGTGTTCACCAACTTTCCACTCTTTTGTTTTGGTAGCTAACATGTTCTTTTGCATTTAGATGTTTGGTGGCTAATAAAGTTAGCTAATTACACAGTGCTACTAAGCCTGCATAGCTAAAATCTACATAGCAATTATTCACTGAAAATATTTTTAATTATTTTTGGTGACATTTTCAAATATAACTTATTTTTTCTAACATTGCTTCATAATCCTTTATTACGAATGCTTAGCTCAGAATGTAATAATTAGGCAGCCTTCTATTATTATAAGGGTAGCTACTCTAGATGTTTAGACAATTTAAATCCAGCCCTAACACTGCTTCATTCTTTAGACAGTGACTAAAAGTGGGACCTCAACACTCAGATGTTATGAAGGGCATCTGGTAGCTTTCCTGCTGTTGAAAATGCAGCTAGCATGGTTATGATGTCCACTCTTAGGTTTCAGTAGTGAATTATTACAGGAAAAAAAGAATATCTGGCCAGAAAATGAAATGATTTTTCTAATTTTCCAGAAAAATCATGTGATCACCATCAGCAAGAAATTCCAGTATTTTTTTCTTAAAAACGTTTGTGAATAGAGTGTAATCACAATAATATTTTCTGATATTGTATCTAAGAAATAAAAAAATAGAGCTACACCAATTTTACTTAATTTCAATTATCAAATTAAATTAAGAGGATAGCAAGGCAACGTGTCATTTAAATAGGATGCTGCCAATCGATTTGCTTTACAGAAACCTTGTGATCAGATCGGTTGGCCTATTTTTCAAACATAGACTAAACTACTCAGTTTCTCTCATCCTTTCCTATAAATAAAGGGTCAGTTTAGGAAAACATCCAAAAAAACAAGTAATAGTTGGGAGAAGATAAGTCTAAGAATCTAGCTAAGACTGCGCCAATTTATAATTTAATGTTAGTCCCTTGGATTTCCTAGAGAATTGAAAAAAAGATGTGTCAGGAACATTTTGCATCCTTTGCTAAATCTCTGTTAAACACGTTGTGCATTGATAGTTTAGTTTCCCCTGTATCAGGATTTATATGACATATTCCTTTGAGAATTTAGGGACATAAAGGTATTCCACTTCGAAAGAACTAATCTATTTTGTTTTTATGTGAAAATGAAAACCATAAAGCCTTCTGTGTTAACCATTAAGTAACCACGTGGAGCTAAACATCTCTCTTGAAACTCCCCTTTTCAAAACTTTGAAACTTTGCCCTCTTCATTTTATATGTATGTTTTTTGCATTGTGTAGGTCATGCACATAATCATAAACATGAGAAGTATAATAAAAAGAATACAAACACTCCTATTTGCTGTCATTACTCCTATGCATTTTTATCATTCTGCTCTAGAATGCGTATTTTTAGGTAACCTATAGTTTATAAAAAATGGGATTCATTTATGAGTAGCATTTTATAACTTGATATTTTATACAAAAATATTGTTAATACACACATCAGGTTGGATTAATCTTGAAATAATTATGCTGAGTAAAAAATTCCAAAGGTTACATATTGTATGATTTCATTTATATATTACTTTATTTTGAAATAACAAAATTATAGAAATGGAGAGTGGATTGGTGGTTGCCAGAGTTTGGAAGTGGAAGGAGGAATTAGGAATGGCTTTAAAAGGGCAACAGCAGGAATCCATGTGGTGATGAAACTGACCTGTATCTTGACTATATCAATGTCAGTATTCTGGATAATATATAGGTCTACAGTTTTGCAGGATGTTACCACTGGTAGACATTAAAGGATATGTGAGATCTGTCTATAATATTGATTGTAACTGCGTGCAGATCTACAATTATTAAAAAAAAAAAGTTCATTGAAAAAAATTCTGGGATTATCTCTTCATGCCAGTAATTATAGGTCAGTATTTCAATGACGGCATAATATTTCACAGCTACTTGAAAAGCATTTTGGCAATTTCTTATGAAGTTAACGTTATAATTGCCACTCAATAAGCAATTCTACTCTTAAGTATTATCCCAACTGAAATGAATACTTAAGTACACACAAAAAGTTCTATACACAGATGTTTAGAGATATGTTATGCATACTCAGCCCAAACTGCAAAGAATACAGATTTCCTCCAACTGGTAAATGAAAAAACAAACTTTAAACTGTATTTATCAGTAAACTGTTATTTATCAGTTAAGGAAATGAACTATTGATATGTGCAACAAACATGGATCAGTCTTAAAAAATTTTAAGTAAAAGAAGCTAGCCTTGAATACTTACATGATGTATTATTCCATTGATGTGACATTCTGAAAGAAGAAAAATTATGAGGACAGATTACTGATTAAACATTACCTGAAGTCTGAAGTGGGAGAAGATTCTCTGCATAGAAACAGGGGATTTTTAGAGGTTGATGAAACATAACATCTTGAATGTGGTGTTGCCCAACCACATATTTGTTGAAACTTGTAGAACTCTACACCAAAAGGGGTGAATTACAGTGAATGGTAATACGCATAGTATAGAATATATATCTCCCTTAAAAATACAAATTTCTTTTAAAAATTCTTGCAATAGGCAAAAAAAGTGCCAATGATTAGAACATCAGTAATAATAAATCAAGCTACTTTATAAACTCTAGGATAGTTTTTCATGTTAAAAACATCAAGGAAAAAAACACAAAGGCCTACAACTTCACAATATTCTAATTTTTTCTAACATCTTTAAGAAAAAACCTTCTACGAATAAATCATTTTACTGATGAATGTTAAGTATGACCAAGTTAACTTGATATACCTGGGGAATCTCTGGATATCTTGGCTAAATACAAATAGATCAGGTCATTAGATTATGTAATTAGTGTAATTTAATTCTATGTCCCAGCTACTCATGATTCTTACATAATACATGAGAAGACATTATTAAAACTTCTTGATTTTAGATTTCCCTCTTAAATCAGTTACAGGCACTTAACCAACCCAGTCCTGATCTACATGAACTGAAGGTAACAAGCCATTTTTTTTTCTTCAAGTGTTAAAATCTCATTGCCTTGCTACATTAGTGTTTGTGTATACAGTGTGGTTTTGTTTCAAAACCTTTTGAAAGCAAAGTCATGGGGCCTGAATTATTCTAATATCAGTGAATCTTCTATCATGTTAATAAAGCTGTACATTTGAGAAGCTGGAAAAAATACTGTAAAATTGGGTAGGAGGAAAACAAGAATGAATTCCATCGTGTGTTTACAAGTCCAACACAGAGCTGAAAGCTGGAATCGTTTTTATATTTGTAAAGAATATATTTATATTATGTTTAACAGTAGTCCTTTTAAAAACATGAAACTTTTATTTGTATTATATTTAACGTGTAATTTAACAATTTAGCAACTATTACTCATACTTCTAACTAAATATCAATAAATGTAATAAATCTTAGCAATACTAAAAAAACAAGAAAATTCTACTTATATTCATTGGCTTTGTACATACGAACACACTGTTACTGAAAGACAAATACTGATAAATTCTAGATCAGTATTATATGAGTAAGGCATTACATGTGACAAAAAGAAAGGTTCATTGTTAACTTTCTATTGTTGTTTAACAAATAAATGAGGTCATGCAGGAGTGCATAAAAGTCTTTCCAAGTATGAAACTTAGCCTGAAAAAAAAAAGAAAACAAAACCATTGGGCCCAACTTCCAGTATTATACTTCATAATAAGAATGATGTCATTATGTCATACCCCCTGTGTGGGGGTATGATCCAATTATCAGTAATTTAAAATATTCACTAATGGAAAAATGGTTATTAAATATTTACACAAGTCCCTTAGTGTTGATAAACTGCTATAATTACTTTAAAAATATTGATTCAAGTAAATGAAGGAGAGGTGTCCATGGGCTCTGTTTGAAACATGAGGACGTTAATAAACAAGTCAAAAGATGATTATTATTTGTGATTAACTGTAGATAGGATAATTCTGTGTATTTTAAGTAGCCTCAGGAAGAGAGGGGAGAAGAACATGTGAGGACCAAGAAGCATTGGAAAAGTTATGACTTGAGTATATTTAGCCTGTAACTTCCATAGATACCACATATCAAATGTCGTATTACAATGAATAATAAATACAGATTTTATGATTAAATATAATCTAGTTTAATAAGAAATGTAAGAAGTAGGCTGGATCTCTTCTTGAATGGTTGGCCCAAAGGTGAAAAATTGAATGGGAGTTGGGCATATCTTCTCATCCCACCTCTAAGAGTTCAAACTGTTACTCTTTGGAATTCAGTCTGGTACTAGGGATGTTGAAAGAAACTGAAGATTGAAGCCAACCACTGTCACCAGGTAAAGTGCTTTTATTGGCACTATGCTGATAGTAACAGTGATCAAACAGGAAGGAAGGAATTCTTTCCTTCTCCTGCCTTTCAATATCCCTCTGCTGGTGCTCTTAGCACAATCTACAAGCTAGTTGATTGACAAATGAAAATGTAATTAACAGAGTCCCAACCAGTGGTATGTTGATATATTTAACAACTAGATTCTGGGAGAAAAGAGAAAGCCCGTATTTGTAGAGCTTGCTTATATTTTTATCTTATCTTATCTTATCTTATCTCATCTCATCTCATCTCATCTCATCTTATCTCATCTTATCTTATCTTACTTTTAGTTTAGTTTAGTTTGAGAAAGAGACAGTGTGAGTGAGGGATGGACAGAGAAAGAGAAGAGAGAGAGAATCCCAAGCAGGCTCAGTGGTGCCGTGCACAGCCTGGTGGGGGGCTTGAACCCATGAAGCCGTGAGATCATGACCTGAGCTGAAACCAAGAGTCAGATGCTCGATCAACTGAAGCACTCAAGTGCCCCAGAGCTTGCTCATATTGATGGTGTAAATACTTACATCATAGTTAATTTCAAGATATTAACATGATATGACAGTATGATGATATTATTCAGATATAATACAGATATAGTTGATGTAAATGATCTCAAAGTAGTAAAAGGTAGTCAGGTGATGTGTTTTGAGGATGTCCTTTCTATTTAGTATACTTTATGTAATATAAAATTTGCATACTTTAATTATAAATAATGACTATTTAACAACTGGCTTTCAAAACTCATGAATATTTATCATTTGGCTCTTGTGTCCCGGTGTGTGTTTGTTGGTTCCAGTACACCACTGGTCCCAGCCCAGCATCACAAAGCAGAGGACAGATTATATTTGGACCAGAGACAATAGCTTAAAAACAGATGCAGCTCACCTTTTTACTTCTTCAGCTCAGTTACTCAGTTGAACCACTTTATGCTATATCTAACAAGAATTACCTATCCTTTGTACAAAGAAAGATGCTCTCACTAAAAAAGCATACACAAGGGGCGCCTGGGTGGCTCAGTCGGTTAAGCATCCAACTTCAACTCAGGTCACGATCTCGCGGTCCGTGAGTTCGAGCCCCGCGTCGGGCTCTGGGCTGACAGCTCAGAGCCTGGAGCCTGCTTCCAATTCTGTGTCTCCCTCTCTCTCTGACCCTCCTCCATTCATGCTCTGTCTCTCTCTGTCTCAAAAATAAATAAATGTTAAAAAAAAAAATTAAAAAAGCATACACAAAATTCCAGTAGTCTCTGTCTCCATCTCTGGGCAATGATAATACTCTTCTTAGTCAGTAACTGTTGTACTTGGACATATGAGAAGCTGAAGAATAAATTGTAACATTAATAACTCCCAACAATCCTCATATGCAAGAATAAGAGAAAAGAGGGAGTAAAAAGGGAATTAAATATATACAAATGTAAATGTATGGAACAAAACAAAGAAGGTGATATATAGAGCTGTTACAATATTTTTTTCTATAAATGGCTATGAAGTTGTAGCTGATATTTTTACCTTTTACCTTTTTTAAAAAAGTTTTTTTTTTTTTTTTTTTTTTTTTTTGAGAGAGAGCACAAACAGGGGAGGAACAAGGGAGGGAGGGAGAGAGAGAGAAACCCAAGCCACCCACATGGGGCTTGAATGCATGCATGAGATCATGACCTGAGCCCAGAGCTGGAAATCAAGAGTCAGAGGCTTAATTGACTGAGCCACCCAAATGCTCCTTTACCTTTCTTATTCTACCAGCCATTCCATTTTCCCTCAGTGCACCTTCCATTATTGTGATTTTTTACGTGGTGATTAACTGAAGATTTGGAATCTTAGGTGACCTTTTTCTCTCATTGATTTTCCATTAACTTTTATTAGTTGATATGACATAATTAGCATCTTATAGAATTCCTAATGTTTCAAAGTTACTGCATAGCAAAAATCCATTTTACCTTTAATAATCACTCTCATTATTTCATTCTTCACTTATTGGTCCAGTGACATAAAGAGCCCAAAATGGCCAGGACACAGTCTCAACTTTGAAATCAATGGAACCATTATTACATCTACCAATAAAAGCCTTTCCTGCCTGATTATTAAGACCCCAATCTAATAGCACCCAAAATTTCTCTGTCAGGAAAAAAATATTCTGAATGAATTCTTAGGTCTAATAGCAAGGAGAGTCACTTTTACTTCTTTTTGATTCCTGTACCTGTATATTATAGTATGGAAGAAATAGCACTATGTTTAGGTTGCTGATTACATAACCTATATTCTGTATAATAGCACTCCCACATTTCATGGCATTTATTTCACAACAGTACTGTAACTGAGTCTCTTAATAGGCTACTTTTTACTGTTCTCTCAGGCTGGCTCCTTCAGGATGATGGGTTATAGGGTAAGACCAGTGATTCTATGCATAACAATTATTACATCTCTTTTGCAGTAAAATAAGTTACCCAGTAATGAGAAGCGTTATGTTGAGTATGCATAGAATAAGGCATCCCATAAGTTCACACATGGTAATGTTGGCAGGGAAAGCAAATCCCTCTCAGAAACGCATGGCTACTCCATTCGCCCAGTGAACAGAAAGCCAATATGAATGGAAAGTCCTTTCTTCTATCCTCCTGGCTCCTAATTTTCCTTTGTTCTTGCTATTGGCAGGAAATCAGTTTATAAGGGAAAGCCACAGTTAGCAGAATCTAATCCCATCAACAACACAACGTTGACTGTAGAAGAGTGGATGCGAGTTTGAGAATCTAGATTAAAACTAGATTGACCAGATTAACACTAGAACATTCTACCTTGTAGCTACTCAGCATTGTATGTAAGTTGAGTATAAAACACTCTCTCATTTATCAAATGATTGCTGAGTACCTTCTCGATGTTAGACTTTGTGCTTGATGCTCTGGATAAATTGGTGACCAAAGACAGAAGTGTGGATTCTCATTAAGCTTGCATTATCTTCCTAGATATCAATCAAATTGCCACCTTAGTTATGTATAATTGTAAACCAAAAAAGAATATAGGTATATGAAAAAAAACTCATAAATAAACTTGAAATGATTAAAGGAGGTCTTCCCTGAGGAAAAGTGACTTAGCTGAGAGCTAAGGGATTGGAGAAGCATTTTGACAAAGGGAAAGCATGTGCAGAGGCTTGTGGTGGGAGGGAGTGTAGCATATCCATGAAGAACCAAAAGAGCAGAATGTCTGTGCTGCAGAGGTTGAAAGACAAATGCTGAGAGATGAAGCTTGCCAGGAAGGCAGGGTGTAGACCCAGAGTCTTAACAGGATTTTGGTCTACATGTGCAGCAAAAAAAGTTACTTTTTTTTGACTTTTGATAATTTAAAAATAAAGTTTTTACCTTTTGTGGGATCTGAGTGGATAAATAGAGATCAGTTAATATGTTAAGTGCCTAATGAATTGCACTCAAATTTTCAGTTATTTATAGAAGGGATATTCACTTCATGGAATACTCTTAGCAAGTCTTAAGAGCCTGACACCTCAAAATTCTGCTAGGTTGACATTTTCCAACTAAGAATTATCAGTCTACTCAGGAAATATACTTTTATTTTAATATATTTAAAAATTTTTTAAATGTGTATTTATTTTTGAGAGAGAGAGTGGTGGGGAGAGGCAGAGAGAGAGGGGAACAGAGGATCTGAAGCAGGCTCTGTACTGACAGCAGAGAGCCTGACGTGAGGCTTGAACCCACAAACCATGAGATCATGACCTAAGCTGAAGTCAGATGCTTAACTGACTGAGCCATCCATGTGCCCCTACCTTTATTTTAATATTAACTTGGAGAAGAAAAAGATTATAAGATGAAACATGTATTTTTTTTCCAAAAAAAAAAAAAAAGCATGGAAGTGTTCACCTTTTGTAATTTCCACGTCTTCCTCCCTTAAGTTGGTAACTCTCAAGTATCTTGTTCCACTATCCCATGTCTCCCGGTAAGCTAGTCCTAAGGTGTACCCTTTCTTCCTTTTATGTTCATGGTCACATTCTAGAAATCTAAATAGTGTCATTATTATCTAATGAAGAACCACATAAAACAGGAAAAAACAAATATTACTGAAGAGTCCCCCTATGCCTTCCCCCTTCCCTCTGATTCCCAGCTTTAACATGTAGTAGTTTGGAATTCACAAATAGAATTTGCTATGTGAAACCTGGTAGAAATATTTTAATAAATGTTAATGATCATGGATAAATGCTCCACAACTTACATATAGAGCAGAGGGAACTATAAATATCATTTAAATAAAGCAAGATGAGACAGCTTTTAATATTAAGGAATTGGGAGCATATGGTATGTTTGCAAAAATCTGGAAATATCCCACTTGGGTCTAGAGAAGGAAATGACGAATTGAAGAGGCTCAAATGGCAAGCTTTTCACTCTGCGTCCTTATATGTCTTTTCTTTGCGTGTGTGTGTGTGTGTGTGTGTGTGTGTGTGTGTGTGTGTGTTTCCTTTCTAGTTTTAACTCCTGTTACTTTTATATTGAAAGCCATTTACAGTGACGAAGGATGAGAATTTTATTAAAGAGTTAAATTATTAAATAACAGTGAAAGTTTTCTTTAGAGTTACACTTTTCACCAGACAGCCCTCTCCACTCCACACTACCCCAGGGAAGAATTCTGGACAGAAAGATGAAAATGCTGAGTGGAGCACCTTAGCAGTACATGGTTCAGAAAAATGTGACTGGGAAGTTCTAGACTCATGCCATTTTTTTTTTTTTTTGCAGTGTAGAAATGATAACAATGTACATTTCTTCATTGCCTTTTTTCTATAAATTGCTGTGTTGACTGATCCGTGTAATAACTGTATACAGAGTGTGTCACACTTCAGGAGGCTATTACTTCTATCATGTTAAACGAGTAATGCTTGGCAGGTTGTGGGACAAGTGGAAATTAGCAAATTCTATCCATTAGAAAGGTTTTGTTCTGCTCTTCTCCTATGAAGCATCAGACAGGTTCAGGGGCTGATTTCTGTCAACCATTTCCCTCTTTGGGGTCTAGATGGTAAATGATATTTCTAAGAAGGGGCAGCCCCCATCTCAGAATTCCTGTCATTGAGGCAGGACTTTCAGGAATGGCAGGGTGACAGGTATGTTTTTCTTCTATTGGAAAAGTAGTGGTTAATGTCATAATTCTTGACAGATACTTGAGTGTGCCTCAAAATAGTCAGAGCCTGCCAATAACTGGTAATTCAGGTTTATGCTTCTGCAAAATTCACTCTTTCCAAGCAGCTCACCTAGAAGCATTTCATCTTTATATTGACTATTTTTGAGTGGATGCTTTCACCAAGTTGAAAGATACATGGTAGTTATTATTTGCTCAAGGAAATCTGTCGATGTCAAAATTTTCCAGAAAGTTGGCCTAAGAGAGATAGAGTTATCATATGTAAGGTTCCCTTGCCATTGAAGCCTGGCAAATCCTTTCCTGAGGATGATCATCTAGACCATTATTTATATTCCAACAAGCCTTTCCTATTTCCCAGATGTCTCATTCTCTTTCTTGAAAAATATCCACATCTTTCCTTCTTTTCATTGAGTGTTTCATCCTAATTTCTTTCTTATTACTCTCTCGAGTTTTGCTCCTCATTCACTTGGCTGAATTGGTTTTCTGAGATTTGAGATTTTAGATGTTCTCAGGGCAGGGCCATATTTTTCTCCTTTGATTCTTTACCTTCTTTCCCCCTACCTCTTGTCCCTACATCCTATATCCTGTCTCCAAAAGTTTTTACCTGATATTAAAAATGTGCAAGTGACTTCAATACTCCCTTGAAATAATATATGTCTGTATAGATGTATATAGACATCTATACAGTATTAGTTTTTTCCACAAAGCTCTTATGTATAACAATCTCATTTGCTCATTTGTTATTATTATATAGTGTTTTCTTTGGAAAAGTTGCTCAAATACACATTTTAAATATGCCACATTGTAATATTTACTATTTTTCTTTATTTGTATATGTACATATATATATTTGTTTTCAACAATATACTTTACCTTTTAGCCAGTTATTCTCTAATGTAAATATCAAAATTTAGTTCACCTTAGGGCTGATTTAGTCTAAACTTATAGAGATCAGAAGACAGAGGCCAAAATGTTAGAGGCCTTCTCCAAAATCATGTAAGTATACTTGTACGGTCAGCACTGGAACTGATAACTTGTTGTATTTGAATGTGCTTTCTTCACACGGTGCTGCTTTTGGTGAATTTTTAATAATTTATACTTATATTTAATAAATAATTTCTGAATTACTTTCAAATTAATTTTTAAAAATCGGCTATCATTCAAAATAATGACCTTTATTAAAATCAAATGGAATAAATACTTGTTTTAGGCCATTTGGGGAACTTTTACATTCATAATAACTAGCTCGTCATTGTTCGTTATTTTTCATTAAGAATGCTATGTTACGACATTAGTTAGTTCCTCCTTCATTGAAAAAGCCTGGGCTGCCATGTCCTTTATACTCAAAATAATAGTCAAAATGGTTACTTTGATATATAATTCTTTTTTACTCATGGGGTGCAGATGCATCTTGTTCCATTCCCTGAAAAAAATCCACAGTAGCACTGCGCTGATATAATTATGGTTTGTTAGTTCTCTACTGCTGCTGCTGCATAACAAAGCACCACAAACTTTGTGACCTAAAATAACACCCATTTATTAGCTCACAGTCTTTACTTCAGAAGCACAGATGAGCTTGACTCCCGTGCCCTGTGCTCAGGGAATCACAAGGTGGAAATAAAGGTACAGACCAGCCTGAATGCTTTTCTGGAAGCTCTGGTAAAGAATCCCCTTCAAAATTCATTCTTCTTGTTGGCAAAATTAATTTCTTTGGGGTTGTAGGACTGAGGTTCCCATTTTCTTGTTGGCTGACATAGAGGGTGCTCTCAGTTGCTGGAGGCTGTCTATTCCTCCTTGTGTGGTCTCCTCCATCTTCTAACCAGAAGTGGCATGTTAAATCATTCTTGTACTTTGAATTTCTCTGGTTTTCTTTTCACCAGCCAGAAAGAAGTCTTTGAATTTAAAGGGCTTGTGTGATTAGATTAGGTCCACCCAGATAATCTAGGAAATCTCTCTATTTTAAGGACAACTGATGAGTAACCTTATTTGCATCTCAAAAGTTTCTTTGGCTGTATAAAGTAAGTATACTTGGTATAGTATCTCAATATATTCAGAGTTCTGGAGATTAAGGAAAGAAATCTTGGGGATTCATTTTTAGAATTCTGTCACAGAATTAACTTTCTTTTCCACTCTATCATCAGAACCCATACTTTCCTCTTCACTTTCTTTTTTTCTTTCTTACCATCTTTTTAAAATTTTAGGTCATTTTTTTGGTGTGTTTTATTTGGGCATATGTGAATGCCTCCGTTATCACCTGGCTCTGAAGTACTAACAGGCTGTGCGTGTGTGTGTGTGTGTGTGTGTGTGTGTGTGTGTGTGTGTATTCCTGTTCTTATGGTTTATCATTGAGAAATTTCCATAGATCTTGTTCTCCTCTAATTAGTTCGGAATGCCTTCCATTTTGCAGCAGACACTGCTAGGGACTTATCTTCTACTCCTGAAATGCTTCCTGATAATATGGTACACTAAAGAACAGTTGTATCTAGGCAGGGGAGTTGACCATTCCCCTAAAATAGTTATAAATATTCTCTGCCCCATTAAAATAGTTCTAGAGAATTGTTAATCACCTTTTCCCAATAGCAGAATTACGTTTTAAATTTATATTTTCTAGGTTAAATTTTATCCAAGTTAATCACTGTCCTCAAGACGGTCTAAAGTATTCTTTGTTTGAACTAAGGTACGCTATTTTCTGTATCTATTTTTAATTCCTGAAGAGCATGAATTTAAATCTTAGTTCTACTAAAAGGCAACCAACTGAATGGGAAAACAGATTTGCAAATGACATATCTGATAAAAGGTTGGTATCCAAAATATATAAAAAACTGATACAACTCAACACCAAAAAATCTCAAATAATCCAACCAAAAATGGACAGAAGACATGAACAGACATTTCCCTAAAGAAGACATCCAGATGGCCAACAGATATATGAAAAAAATTGTTCAACATCACTCATGATCAGGGAAATGCAGATCAAAACTACAGTGACGTATCATTTCACACCTGTCAGAATGGCTAAAATCAGAAAACACAAGACACCACACTTGTGCAAAAAGGTAAGGATGTGCAAAAAAAGAACCCTCTTGCACTGTTGGTGGAAATGCAAACTGGTGCAGCCACTGTTGAAAACAGTATGGAGATTTCTTAGAAAGTTAAAAATGAAACTACCCTATATCCAATAATTGCACTGCTGGGTATCTACCTCAAAACACAAAAATGCTAATTCAAAGGGATACACGCACCCCTATGTGTATAGCAGCATTATTTTACAATAGCCAAGTTATGGAAGCAGCCCAAGTGTCCATCGATAGATAAATGGATAAAGAAGATATGGTATATATACACAATGGAATATTATTCGGCCATTAATAAATGAAATCTTGCCATTTGCTACAGTATAGGTGGATCTAGAGAGTATAATAGTGAATGAAATAAGTCAGTCAGAGAAAGACAAATATGATTTCACTCATATGTGGAATTTAAGAAACAAAAACAAGCAAAAGGGAAAAAAAGAGACAGACTAAGAAAAAGACTCTTAACTATAGAGGAAAGAAGATGGTTACTAGAGGGGAGTTGGGGGGGGTGTTGGGTGAAATAGGTGATGGGAATTAAGGCTTGCATTGGCTGTGATGAGCACTGGGTGATGTATGGAATTGTAGAATCACTATATTGTATACTTGAGACTAATATAACACTGTATGTTAACGAACTGGAATTAAAATAAAAACTGAATTTTAAAAAAAGAAATCTTAGTTCTGATGAGGTTTTTAAGTCCTCCTCTTTTAGATTCATTTATAAAAATTTGAATGTCTTTAAATTCATCTAAATGTATTTCATAACTGAAGCGCTATTTCCTTTATTTTATACACTCCCTCCTTATTTAGTGCATACAAAATATTAAAGAATATCTGTCATAATCTCATGTAATGTGTCAGTTCTCACAACAGATCATTCATTAAAAACAATCTCTTTACTTCACAGCTGCTGAATATGTCATTCTACCTCTATTGAAGGTTCCTGGTATATAGTCTCTGTGGATGTGGTTGGATGTTAGAGACAAAAAAGAGCTATTTTCTTCCTCTGAAGACTCATTCCTTTTCTGTTAGAATGTTATTGTTATTGATTTTCATGGAACTCCAGTATAATGTTACTCATATATTTCTGTGTCATGAGACACTACAGATGTGGTTCCTTAGAAAGTGTCTCTTTGTCTATTTATCAATCAATCAATCATCTATCTGTAATCTTTTTTTTAACTCCTCACCATTTTTTTTTCTTCATAGATTGCCATTTTAATAAACCTTTGAATACATTGGTAACCTTGAAAATATGTAGTGTTAACATTTGTATATTTATTTTTACCTACTAGAGGTTTTGTTCTGTCTATTGCATTTTCATCCACCACAATTTTTTTGCCCCGTGATTTACTTCTATTGTGTTGACACATCCAGTTCATTCTTTCTGACTTCTGGACTGTGTTCTTTAGTGTGTGTCCATCACATTTGACTTAACTATTTCCTTAGTAACGGGATCTAGATTGCCCCGAATTCTTTATACTAATAACACTAGAACCCTGTCACCGTCCCGGACTGCATACAATTAGACTCACTTTACGTAAGAATGAAATGAAGGTCTGTATTGTTTTAGCCACTTTTAATTTTTTTCATTTTATGTGATCATAGCTAAGTCTAAGACATTCATTCGCCATTCTCTTGCTTGTAGACTCTGTTTTCTTGTATCATTTTTCATACTCCTGATCCATGATACTCTTGGTAAAAAGGATGAGTCTAATTTTTCAGGCTGCTGGAAACTAGTTGTTCTGGCTCCATGGTCCAAACTCCTTTTTATTCCTGTTGTCGGTAAACACTCTGATATTGCTAGAGCTCTATACTGTCGCTTTGATAGTAACCTGTATTTTCTTTCTTTCTCTTTTTCACAATGTTAGGAAATTCCAAATTTCCCTGTGCAGTCAAAAGTGTATACTCCAAAAATCTAGTAGCCAGCGGCAATTCTGCCAGTTTGATAGAACTATGTGAATAGAATTCCCATTAATACTTTAAAACTACAAATGAGAGGAGAGTAATTTGATTCTGGGGTATAAGTACATGGAAATTGAATTTTGTTCATGGGCAGGCTCTTGTATAATGGATTGTCATGAAAATACCTGTAAATATTTTATATTTGCCTTTAGTTTTATTTCATCTGAGAAGTCATACCTAGAACTCAGAAAATACAACAGAGAATGCTGTTTAAGTTAAAGGCAATTATTTTTCATTTAATAATTATCTAGGGCGCTTTCTGTTCTTAGTTCCACATCAAATTGTGAGTCATGACACCCAAAGAAATACAGTAAGAATATTGCCCACACAACAGCACACAAATGCTTTAGAAAAGAACAAGTGTGTACACAGGTATGAGCTGATGTTCTTTATTCACAGAACCAGCAGGAACAAGGGCATATCTTTTTTTTTTTTTTTTTTAATTTTTTTTTCAACGTTTTTTATTTATTTTTGGGACAGAGAGAGACAGAGCATGAACAGGGGAGGGGCAGAGAGAGAGGGAGACACAGAATCGGAAACAGGCTCCAGGCTCCGAGCCATCAGCCCAGAGCCTGACGCGGGGCTTGAACTCACGGACCGCGAGATCGTGACCTGGCTGAAGTCGGACACTTAACCGACTGCGCCACCCAGGCGCCCGGAACAAGGGCATATCTTACTCAAACAGTTGATTAAATATTCTGTGCCAGGGAAAGAAGTTTATATTTTGTATACTTGGTGACCCTCAAGTTGATTGAAATTGCCTGAGAGTCACATTTTTTGTTTACCCTGTCTTTTGCTTGCATTTTGATTGGTGATGGCCTTGCCTAAGTGCAATTTATTTTAAAGGTGATTCACGGCCAAGCATGGGAGAGTTGTGAATAGTAGTCTCCCGAGATGTGTAGACAAATATTCTCTTTCTAAAGGATCTCATGTGGTTTTGTGTGAATAACAGATTAACTTTGTCAGTGTATTATTCTGAGAAGCCGGAAACGTAGGTTGGAATTTCAGGTAAAATTTTGAATCACAGACCCTTTAAAAATCTGATGAAAACTCTAGACAGTCCATGATGGAAGTGAACATATCAGTTAAAAACAAATGTTTGTAAAAACAGCGTTAGGGGAATCATACACCAGTAAGTTCCTCTCATGCACTCCTCTTGAATTTCATGAACCTCCAAGTCGGGGCGGGGGGTGGCAGAGAAAGAGCACTTGCTAGATATGTGACCTTGAGCATTTCATTTCACAGGCTCATTTTATTCAATTGTAATAAGTGGTGCAGTTTGTGGAGAATATGATATTTTTTAAAGTATTTAACAGTCTCCCGTTTTGCTAATTTAAATGACCAAAACATGTCAGCTAAATAGATATTAAATAGCATTTAAAATATGAATGGGCATATAGTTCAGCTAAATTTAAGAATATATTTAGTCCAACAAGCAAATCAATTGTCTGTGTAGCCTAAGCTTCCAAAAGTGTGTGAGTCTCTAATATCAATGCAAATTACTATAATATAGCCTTGTATGTTTTGAAAGTTTGTTGACACAGAAAAGAGTCATACCTACCCCTGCAGAAATGATAATAGCCTCCAATTCATAGGCAAAATTTTTGTTACAATTATTTTAATTTACAAACATGCCTGACGTATGTTAATCATTAATTCAGTCAAGGACAATTTTAAGCATTCTGTTAATTTGTGCATTCCTTTATTGTATAATCAGAGAATCCATACTTCAAATGAGAACTTCCAAAGTTAAGCGGATCCCATTACATTTTTCTATCTCAGATGACAAGAAGAAGCTATGAATAATGTGTCTACAATTCCACAGAGTCACCCCACAGATGTAGCACGTGCATACTTAGGTGATGGTAAAATATGTTGGCAACGGGCAATTTCCCTTTGGTTGATTGAAGAGGTCCTTCAGCAAGGGAGATGATATTGGGAGATGATATCTGAAGATTTCATAATGGGTCAGGGCATTTTCAGATCAAAACCAAATATATGAAGATCCTCTAATTTTGTCACCAGAACTGGCATACTTTCAGGGGCTGCGGTGGAGGGTCGTTCTCAAGAAGAGGTAGTTCCTGGTTGGGTATGAATCCAACAAAATAGTAGAAAAGCATAAAATAATAATACCATAAATAAAATACAACATTACTTGTATATCATTATTATGTCAGCTGTATAGGCTGACAGCTTCTAATTTATTTTATCCAATTCTTAACCACTGGGCTTATATATCTATTTAGAATTTATCTCAAAATCAGTAAGCTTGACACCAATTTCCTGATGTACTCCCTTAAAACTACTGTGCCTGAAGTTCTTCCCCATCACAAGTTATTCAGACAAAACAAAATGAAAGCTGAAGTGTTAATTCCTGAAATTTGGAAAAATATTGTTCAATAATATTGGCTGTATACAGACATTTTTAGATTGGGGTGCCTGGGTGGCTCAGTTTGTTAAGCTTCTGACTTTGGCTCAGGTCATGATTTCGCGGTTTCTGAGTTCAAGCCCTGCACCGGGCTCTGTGCTGACAGCTCGGAGCCTGGAGCCTGCTTCAGATTCTGTGTCTCCCTTCTCTCTGCCTCTCCCGTGCTCATGCTCTGTCTCTGTTTCTCAATAATAAATAAGCGTTAAAAAAATATTAAAAAATAATAAAGACGCTTTTAGATAAAAACTAATGAAGTAGTGCGACTGAAGGGAAATTATACCAGGTGGAAAACAAATTTCAGGAAGAAATATGTAGCAGTGGAAACAAAGATATAATTAGAAGATGTCTTTTATTGAAAGTAAAGGATAATTTTTAAATTATTTTTTATTTATTTTTTTTTTAATATTTTTTTAACGTTTATTTATTTTTGAGACAGAGAGAGGCAGAGCATGAACGGGGGAGGGTCAGAGAGAGAGGGAGACACAGAATCGGAAGCAGGCTCCAGGCTCTGGGCCATCATCAGCCCAGAGCCTGACACGGGGCTCGAACTCACGGACCGTGAGATCGTGACCTGAGCTGAAGTCGGACGCTTAACCGACTGAGTCACCCAGGCGCCCCTAAATTATTTTTTAAATACACATGATTATTTCATGCAAAAATTATAATATTGTATTTTTTTAAATGTTTTATTTATTTTTGAGACAGAGAGACACAAAGCATGAGCAGGGGAGGGTCAGAGAGAGAGGGAGACACAGAATCCGAAGCAGGCTCCAGGCTCTGAGCTGTCAGCACAGAGCCCGACGCGGGGCTCGAACTCACGAACCACAAGATCATGACCTGAGCCGAAGTCGGACACTTAACCGACTGAACCACCCAGGTGCCCCTATCATATTGTATTATAAGGTTTCGGTGTGTGTAGGTATAGCATATAACAACTATAGGGTAAAAGTCTAGAAGGTAAATGGAAATATATGGTTGTATCCTTTCTATATTTTATGTGAATAATAAACTATTACTACTAACTAGACTGAAAAGTTAAGGACATATATTTTGATCTGTTAAGAATATATATTCTAATTGCTAGAGTAACCTATAAAAAGAATGCAATCAAGTATAGCTAAAAAGCCAATAGATAACTAAAATTGACTTATAAAAATATTCAATTAATTTAAAACAGGAAGGAAAGAGCAGCAGGACAAACAAATACAGAGAGGGCAAAAGGTGGTAAATCCAGCCAAATTAATTTAATGGAAACACACCAATTAAAAGGGAAAGACTTTCAGCTTGAAAAAAAAGCAAAATCCAACTATATGCTGTTTCAAGAGATTGTGTGTGTGTTTGTGTGTGTACACACACACAAACACTAGCTAGGATGTTCAAAGTACAGACAGAGAAAAAAATTACCATGCAAAGTATAAGCATAAAAAAGAATGAAATAAAAGCAGGCAAAGAAAAAAAAGACACATTACGCACAATGTAACAAAGGGAAGAATGCCTACAATATTCTCATCAGACCCTGTGTAATATTAAAAGGATGGGGAAAGATCTATAATGAAAACACTAAGCCTGAAACATTGGAGTGGCTATTTTCAAGTGTTGAAAGACAAAAACAAAACAAAATGGTCAATCTAGAATTCTGTCCAGCAACAAAGTGAGAAAAAACTTTATTAGCTAAACAGAAGCTGAAAGAATTTGTGGCCCGTAGTAGACCTATACTACAAGGAATATAAAAAGAAGTTCAATAGGAGGATGAAAAATAATATGAGAAAGAAGCTTGGATCTATACAAGGGAATGAAGAACTCTTGGTTACTATGCATATGAATACAAAAGACTTATTTTCTCCTCTAAATCTTTAATTTCTTTAAAAGACAATCTACTCTTTAAGCAAAAATAATATTTTTTTAAGAGTTTATAATACATCAAGGAAAATATGAATGAAAACAATAGCAGAGAGCCTAGAAAGGGAGTATTAAATTATGTCGTCATCAGCTCTTACACTATACATGAAATGGAATATCATGTGAAGGCAGTCTTTTATAAGTCAGAGTTACATATCTTAAAACTGTAAAGTGGCAACTACAAAACAAAACAAAGTATAGGTAATTAGTCAAGAGTGTAGATAAAATAGAGTACTAAAAACTACTTAAGAGTATGCTCCAGCCATGGAGGATTAATTGCCCCCTGTCCATAACCAACTAGAAAAACAGACAAAATATATGAATCAGCTGTTTTCACACACTGGACAATAGGCAGGACTGTTATCATTGAGAGAAGGAAACCAACAGAAGGAATCCTACAATTTCCCTAGCTTACTGCCCAGGAGGCAGTTTCTCGGCTGCAGTGCAGTGAGTGGTTCAACAAAGAGAACAGGATTGTTTTGTAAAGAAAGTTCAGAGAGTTTGAGATGATTCCAGGCTAGAATTATCAGGGCAAACTATGGAAAAGGAGGGAGGTGCACAGAGCAAGCTTCAAAGATAGGTGAGGTGGGGAGGAGCCCTCATATTTTGACTGAGTTCTCATCCTCATGATCATCAAAGGCCATGAGGTAGGCGAAGGAACAAGAAAGCACTGTTCTCAACAACTCCAAGAACTCATGTTGTTCTGGGACATGCTCTGTTCCATGCATTTCCACCAGCATGAACAGAGAGAACTTGTAATACATGAGCCTTGGTAGAGTCTTGAGTAGGATATTACCTCACTAGTGGGGTTAACGGAGCTGTAGGCCAGAGATGACTTTGGATCTAAAGTCCTACTGAATGGTGAGAGCCTCATGAACAGATCATGTAGAGGTGACTCTCATTGTCCTAACCAACAACCAGCACCAACAGCTGGGCTGTGAGTGAGGCTATCTCGGACTTTCCAGCCCCAGCTAGATTCCCAACTGAATGGAGCTACATGAGTGACCCTAGAAAACACCACATGGAGTACAAGAACTATCAGTTAAAGTCAGGTCGTACACAGAATCATGAAAAATAAGAAATCATTGTTCTTCCAAGCAATTGGATTTTGAGGTACTTTGTTACACAGAAGTACATAAGTGAAAATAGTATTTGCTCTTTTGAAGTGGCCCAGGAGGAGAATGAAACATGAAATATCTTCCAGAACGTGAAACTGAGAACTACAGAAAAGAATGTATTAAGGCACTATTCCCAGGGAGAGCAGAACTAGGGCTTATTCAAGGAACAGTCTGTTTTTACAGGATAGGGGGTCCTAGTGACATTTGTCCACTGGGATTTCCCTTTATCTATGGAAGTGTTTCCTGGAGTTATTCTGTCCCTTTTGCACTGCTTAATGTTGCATGTATAGGGAACAGATAATCTTTCTATTTAGTTTCTATTTAGTTGATAAGTCTCTGGGTCACGAGGAACCACATCTGGCCTTCAAGACTCGGAGAAGACCTTGGGAAAGAGAGTGGAGATTTTTGGAATGATAGCTTTTTCTTTCTGCAAATGTAAATGTACGTGATAGATGTAAACATTTTGAGTAAGACAGGAGACTATGGTAGATTTAGAATATTTTTCACTATACTTTTGACTTTATGCCTCTCCTTTCCATGACAAGATTATTTTTTCCTAACCTATTGATATTGTCTTAGACCAAAGACATGATTTATGCAATGGGCCATGGGTAGCAAGGACAGTGTTCAAGTACCAAGTCTAGGCCTTAAGAAACATCACATAAGGTTTGGCTTGCCCTCTCTAGGAGCTTCAGATCTCTGCCATGAAAAGAATGGGACTCAGCTAGCTACCTACTGCCCTTTCAGCCTTGACTGCAGCATGAATCAAGAGAGACAAAGTCCAGAAGCTCTGTAGATACACAGACTGAAGTTGTGCCATGCTTAACCTGATATGTAGACAGAGTGGAGAAAACATGCTTCTGGTTGGGTACCACTGAGATTTTGTGGTTATTTGTCAGAAAGCACTATTGCAGCAATATTGGACTCTTAAGACATATTTCTCTATATTTTCTCCCTCAGATCTAGGAATTCAGCTAAAATTATGTGTCCTTTAGAAGCTCATACTATAAATTGTATATGGTGAGAATAACAAAAGAAGAAATAGACAAAGACTCACCTGTATGTGGGGCAAATTTAGTAACTAAATTTGCTGGTCCCTGCCCCAAGTAATCTTTGCACTTATAATCAAATATATTACTATATAAAGTGTGGATATGTCTGTGCTCTGATAATCACTTTTATTTGCGTGAGTTTGGAAAAGTTAATGGTAGGAGTGGGGTTTCAGAAAGGTCTTGAATGATAGCAGAGGACTGAGCAGGTTATGGGAAATACTATATGCTCGAATAAATTAGACATTCTCTTTTACTGTTATAACACATTGCAATTTGCAGTTAGTTGAAGTCTCTGTTGACATGTTTTTCAAGGCTCGTCAAGAGCTTCTTGCAAAAATGAGGTTTGTAAGCTGATGCACTCATTCCAAGGATGTAGCTGCTGTGATAGTGTCTCTGATATTTGAGCTATACCTTCACTTTACAATAATGCCACCCTATATTAGTTGGGTCCCAAAGTTAATGAGTTTCAAAACCACTCCTGAGACTGACTTACCATTAGCAAAGAGGAATATGTAAAAATGAGACACATAGTCTAGGAAGATGGCAGAAAGATGAGACTTAAGTCTGAGAGATTGATTTGAACTCCATAGGCTGCCAGCAAACTTTGAAAATTGCAGAACTATTTGCTAATCTAAATCTTATTAAGTCCAGCTGCTTATACCCTTTTACTTTCTGTTTCTGAGGTTTAAAGCCTCATCTCCTATGATGTTTCTTCCAACCTTTGTTCAGTAAACATTGTGTGCCCAGGACTTTAATGAGGCCCAATAAACAGGAGAAGGAAAAGAGGTAAGATGATAGAGGTTCCCTGCACCAGTGTCTGCCCTTAAAAAATTATACAGACTAGTTTTTGAGAGTCAGATAAGAACTGTTATCTTTCTCCTTTACAAGCTCTCTGATAGTTTACCTGAATTTGAATACAAATAGTTTTTCTTTGAGAAGGTTTCATTAAGCCAGAGGGACTATTACTTTGTACATACTTACGTCCCTCGCCTGGATGGACCATGATTGATGCCCTCTATTACATGTCATTAGTATTCACGGTGGTAGTGGTATAGCCGTTAAGAGAGAAAGTCTGGAGAAAATATCCAAGACTCTTACAGACTTGAATGCATTACAGATCGCTAACCCCTTTCCCTTTCCTCTTGCTGTTCAGAATTGGAGCAGACTTTGATTTTAAAGCTGTTTCAAGAGGGGTAAAAAAAAAATGTAAGTGCACACACACACACACACACACACACACACACACACACACACACACGAAGTAAAACTCCAATAGAGAAATAGATTCAACACAATAATGTATACCCAGTAACAGATTTGTAGAAGATTTATAACCCAAAATGATGTAAAGCAGCCTCAGCCCATTTCTTCATTTCTGTGGCCCAGATCTTTCTACTCATTACTGGAATACATAGTTACGGAACTCAACACCCCTTTATTTCAAAATGGGAATGTGAAGGAGCAGCAGTTTTCTCCTATCCTCTATGAAGAACTGAAGAAGCATTTATTGTTTGAATTTCCTTGATTTTTTTTTTTTTTTTGCTCATCACATGCTGCTTAATTATGTATTGCTTCTGTCTCATAAGTAATCGTTTCAAATAACACACTGGCCCATGTTAAGGAAATGATTCATCTTCCTAATGTATTTGAAACTATGGTTTGCAGCACTATTTTAGACACTACATTATAATTCTGTGTTATGCAAAACATCTTTGGAGGCTAAAATTAATGTAGATAAAAAGCTTATGCAACAGGAAAAATGAACACAGGGCAAAGCAAAGCAAAAATAAACCCCTCCTTCCTGATTCTTCTGCAGTCAATGAGACTGCACATTTAACATCCTCATATACTCCCAGACATAGCAAGGCCTTTTATGCATTAAAGAAAGGGGTGGGGGGACCTGAATACAAAAGGCTTTTACCTCCTGTTTTTCCTTCTGTGTCTCCTTCTACAAATCCTCTTTGTGTGAGGTAGAGATTGTACAACTTTTGCAAGATGAAAAAAAGAAGAAATTTTTATGCCAGTTTGTATGCCAAATTAATTTTGACTATTTTGTCAACTCATAGTCTCCAGGTCAACAAGAAGAAAGCATGAAAGATTAAAGTCAGAAAATTATAGACCATTAAATACAGAGTGATGACATATATTTATGAGTTAATTTCTCTTCGCAGAGTCCAAAGGAGATAGAAAGTTGATGGATGTCCAGAAACTAAAAAGCACAGTGTTAATGAGCACAATATTTTTTATTTTTTACACAAACTAACACAAGTACTGTTTTTCCAAGTAGTAGTCTCACATTTAAGTAACAAGTATATGTGCAGAGATGATTTATACCATGCATAATACATAAAAATTGAGTTTCTCCAATTCTGTCATCTAACACCGTATTTAATCAAGAGGACAATAGCAATTAGAGCATAGCTGAACAACATTTTTAGTACTATGATTTTTAGATGCAAATGTTTAGAGTTTCAGGCCTGGAAGATACTGACAAAGGTTAAAGGGGGAAAGCCTATAGAAACAAAGAGAAGAAATTCATACATATTGTAAAACCTCTAGGCATGGTTTAAAGAAAGAAAGAAAAACATGCTAAGTACTCAAATACTTTTGTGAGTAAGAGGAATCACAAAATGATTCTTCACTTTGAAACAACAAAACTCACAGTTTTACAGGTGAGATAATTGTAAGGTTTTATATCAAGATAAATGCAGAAATGTTTAACTATAAAGGAATCCCTGTGAAATGTAAGATTCCCACAGAAGAAGAAAGAGGAAATAAGTAGCATAAAACAGGAAATAAGAACCTGGATAAATGGAAATGTGGCAACAGAACCAATAAGAAGACAATTTTATAGCTCCCAAAATCTTCAAAGGAAGACTATGTATCTTTAGAGGAAGATATAGTCTTTCCCCATGTTTATTCTCTCACAATCTTTCAAACTCAATCTCTTCTAGTAACAGGGTGTTTTCTTTGTTTATTTGTTCTTTGTTTGTTGTGTGGTTGCCATCAACCCCTTAACATTATGCCTGACACACGTGTGAGGCTGCCTTACCCAAGATTTGCTCTGCTAACCACGTTTCCTCTACCAAATCAAGAAATAGAAGAGTTAACAGTCAGAAAATGTGGAATTCCTATATAAAGAAAGGAAATCATGATATCCTAAGTTTTGCAAAATTCTTATTTTCAAAATACTTTTATTTATCTTATTTATCAGAGTGATAAGATATTTACAGTTGGATAACACATCTATTTCACATTTGAATAAAATAAGGCTTAGACAAGGGTAAGTGACTTGACCATGCTCATAGACAATAGAGCCAACTCTTGATTCCAAGCTATGTCTAACTTCATTAAGCATCTTTGCTGTATAACTAATTATCCTCAAGCAGCTTAAAATAGCACTGAACATTTACTGTGTTTACCAGTTTCTGTGGGTTAGGAATTTGAGAGTGGCTTAGCTGGGTGGTCCTGGTTCAGGGTCTTCTGTCAGTTTGCAGTTTGGATACTGGTCGTAACTGCATTCATCTGAAGGCTTACCTAGTGCTGGAGAATCTATTTCCAAGATGGCTCATCCATGTGACTTTCATGTTGGAGCTGGCTTTTGGTAGGAGGCCTCAGTTACTCATCATGTGGACCATTACATTATGGCTACTTAAGGGTAGGTACAACCTGGCAGCTAGCTTCTTGCAGACAAGTGCTCCAAGACAGAAGCCATGTGCTTTTTCTACTTAGCCTCTGAAGTCATCCCCCAACATTTTTTGCAATATCCTTTTCATTACATAGATCAGTCTTATCTAATGTAGGGGGTGGGAAGGGATTATTGGAAGCCATCTTGAAGGCTGGCTAACAAAAGTAACTATACCATAAGTTTACTTTGTGATTCATTACTATCCTTTTTTACTTCCATTTCTAGAATTTTATATATATATATATATATATTTTAGACAGAAAGAGAGTAGGAGCAGGGGGAGAGAGAGAGAGAGAGAGAGAGAGAGAGAGAGAGAGAGAGAGAGAGAGAGAATCTTAAGTAGACTTCACATTCAGCATGGAGCCCAACATAGGGGCTGGTATCATGATCTGAGCTGAAATCAAGAGTGGGACACTCAACCAACTGAACCACCCAGGAGCCCCCATTTCTAGATTTTTGGTTTTGTTTTTGTTCTTGTTTTTTTAAAAAAGTGTATAATCATTTGGGTTGTAACTTCACGTACTTGCTTTCTTCTTTACCATTTGTCTTATATAGAGAAACCAGACATAAACTCCCTGCAGGCAAGCACTGGAACTTTCTTTCACCTTTTAACTATATATGGATTCTGTTAGAATATTTTGGGCATAATGGGTTCTCCACTGACCCCGATTAAAAGAACAACTAAATGGGAGTGGGTAAATTCATGAAGATATTGAATTTGTCAGCTATGTCAGAATCATGTTTAAAGTATAGGGTTTCAGATTTCAACTCAAGAGTGCCAGAATTTGTTGCCAGGAGGAAGGTCCCCAGCAGGTCAGATTGGCCTACCATCTCAAAACCCCAGCACAAGCAGCTGCTTTCATCTCTTTTAGGTTTATTAGTCTTCCTATTTCAGATAATTTAGTACTTTCTGCGTGAAAATCACGTAAAAAAAAGTGATGACACAATAACATAATAAAACTAAAGTATTCCAGAAGAAAATGACCAGAAAATGTTCATTTTTCTATGAATTAGCACCTTCCTGAAATAATACAAGGAACATATTGACTTAAATAACTCCTTGTCATGGAAACACTAAACTGATTTCAGGTAGTTTACGATGCTTTGGAAGATTGTGCATTATAATGAGAATCAATTGCTAGGAGGAAGGTCAGAGACTTTTTTCTCTTCTTAGAAACAAGTAAAATGACCCTTTGCATTAATTCCATATGTTTGTGTTTCAAAACAGGGAAATATTTTTTCCAAAATAGATTCTTCTTACTCCCTAACGAGCCCGAGTTGGTTTTGATGAAGAAGAGGCAAAGAAACACTGGGAAGAACAAAGAAATGGAACAAAATAGACATTTTTAAAATTAAGAAAGTTAAAAACATAAAAAAGCTCCAGTAATGTCTTTTTAAAATTTTTTTTAACGTTTATTTATTTTTGAGACAGAGAGAGACAGAGCATGAACGGGGGAGGGGCAGAGAGAGAGGGAGACACAGAATCTGAAACAGGCTCCAGGCTCTGAGCCATCAGCACAGAGCCCGACGCGGGGCTCGAACTCACAGACCACGAGATCGTGACCTGAGCCGAAGTCGGACGCTTAACCAACTGAGCCACCCAGGAGCCTCCAGTAATGTCTTTTAGGAGACTATTAACAAAAGTCTTCATCATCCCTCTCTAACTGACAGTCCTGCAGTAGATCACTTTCTAAACACAGACTTAAAATTGGGAAATCACCAAGACCACCACACAGACCAGTTCTATTAATCCCCCACCCAGCTCCACGTACACATCTTTATTTTGTTTTAAGATGAAATATGGCCTTTTGTAGCAGCGTGGATGGAACTGGAGAGTGTTATGCTAAATGAAATAAATCATACAGAGAAAGACTGATACTATATGTTTTCACTCTTATGTGGTTCCTGCGAAACTTAACAGAAGACCATGGGGGAGGGGAAGGAAAAAAAAACAAGGTAGAGAGGGAGGGAGTCAAACCATAAGAGACTCTTAAAAACTGAGAATAACCTGAGGGTTGATGGGGGGTGGGTGATGGGCATTTAGGAGGGCACCTGTTGGGAGGAGCACTGGGTGTTGTATGGAAACCAATTTGACAATAAATTTCATATAAAAAATGACTTTACTGAGGTATAATTGACTTATAATAAATGCACATATTTGAAGTGTATTTTGACAGATGTATATACCTGTGAAATTATCAACCGAATGAAGATAACGAACATGTCCATAATTCCCCACCGTGCCTGTGTGCTACTCGTTACTGTCTCCTTCAGGTCACTCTCACCCTCTCACTGTCTGAACCTCTGGCAGCCACACTGATCTATTTTCTCTTGCTATAAATTCATTTTTGTTTTCTAGAATTCTACATAAGCAGAAGGAATCAAATAGAATGTACTATTTTTTGGTCTAGCTATAATATAATAGTTATTATATATAATATTAACATGCAATTATTTAAGGTTCATTCATGTTGAAGCATGTTCCAAAAATTTATTCACTTTTCTTTTTAAAAAAATTTTTAATGCTTTTTTTTATTTTTTGAGACACACACACACACACACACACACACACACACACACACACACAGAGTGTGAGCAGGGAGGGGCAGAGGGGGAGGGAGACACAGAATCTGAAGCAGGCTCCGGGCTCTGAACTGTCAGCACAGAGCCTGATGTGGGGCTCCAACTCACGAGCTGCAAGATCGTGACCTGAGCTGAAGTCAGACACTTAACTGACTGAGCCACCCAGGTGCCCCCAAAATTCATTCACTTTTCTTGCTGAGGAGTACTTCATTGTATGGATATACCATAATTCATTTATCACTTACCTATTGATGGATATTTATTTGGGTTGTTTCCAGTTACTGGTTGTTACAAATAAACCTGCTGTGAACATTTGTGTTCAAGTCTTTGTATGAACAGATACTTTCATTCGTCTTGGTGAAATACCTCAGAATGAAAGGGCGGAGTTTATTGGCAGGTGTATGTTTATTATTTTAAGAACTGCTAGATTGTTTTCCAAAGTGATTGTGCCGTCTTCATTCCTAGTAGGAATATATCAAAGTTCCAGTTGCTCTAAATCCTCAAACACTTGGTGGTGTCATTCCTTTAAAATTTTAGCCATTCTGTTAGTGGGTGGCACTGTGTCATCCTGTGTTTAATTTGCATTGCCCTAGTGACTGTGACATAGAACATCTTTCTGTGTGCTCATTTGTTATTCACACATGCTCCTGAAGAAGTATCACTTCAGATATTTTGGCCCTATTTTATTATTATTTTATTATTGAGTTTTGAGTATTTACAAGAATATTTTGGGTATGAGTTCATTATCAGACATATGGCTTGCAAGCATTTTCTCCCAGTATGTGGCTTATTTTTTCATTCTCTTAACACTGTCTTTCAAAGAGTAGAAGTTCTAAATTTTGATGGAGTCCAGTCTATAATTTTGTTTTTTTTTATGGATAATGCCTTTGATATTATCCCTAATTCAATGTTTCCCTCATACAAGTTCAGAAGGTATAGTATTTCTGCTTATTATGGAATTACAGGTGCACAAGTATTTTGTACTGTCAGCACTTAAAAGTCTGTCTCCTGCCTCACTCCTCTGGATGATTTTAAGGTTTTCTCTTTACCGTTGATTTTAGGCAATTTGGTTAGGATGTGCCTTGATGTAGTTTTCCTTGCATTTGTAGCCCTTGACCTTCTTTGATCTATAGACTTATAGTTTCATTACATTTTGAAGGATTTTTGGCTATTGAATCTTTAAATATTTCTCAGTCTCTACCCCACCCATTCTTCTCCTTCAGGGCCTCCAAGTGCATCTGAATTGGGTTGCTTCTGTTTTAACGTTTTAATAATTCTTATCTCTATATAACTTTTCTGTGTGGAATCAGAAGAATACAGCTTCTATTACATGCATGTGTAGCTACTTGAAAGTGTCCACAGCTCACTGATGTTATGTTCTTTTTCTTGTCTTTAATCTTTTTTTCTGTCTTTCATTTAGTTCATTTCTGTTGCTATGCATTCAATTTCACCATTTTCCTACTGCGATATCAAATTTTTTATTAACCCATCAAGTATTTTTTTATGTCACCTTTTATAGTTTTCATCTCTAGATGTTTGATTTGTGTTTTTTAAAATATTCCATTTCTCTGCTTAACTTTTTAAACAAATGGGATAGAGTTATAATAACTATTTTTAAACCTTAATTCTAACATCTCTGTTAGATCTGCGTTGATTTTTTTCTTTCATGATTGGTCAGTGTTTCCTTCTTTGCATATCTGGCAGTTTTTATTTGACGCCACAGAATGTGAGTATTACCTTGTGAGTCCTGGCTATTTTTTGCATTCATGTAAATACGTTGAAATTTGTCCTGGGACTCAGTTAATTGACTTGGAAAGGAGAGGAACCTTTTGAATCTTGCTTTTAAATTTTGTCAGGTGAGTCCAGAGCTGTCTTATGCTAGGAAAGAGCTATTCAATTTTGGCGTTGTTAATCTTTGGAGCTGGGAAGTTCACTGTGGCTGCTGTGCGTGTAAGATGATTAGTAGCACCCCTGGACTCTCCCCACCGGATGCTACAGCACTTGCGCCTCCAGTTCGACAACCCCAAATTTCTGTGAACATTTCCAAATGTACCCTGGGGATCAAAACCGTCTGTTTGAGAAGCACTGGTCTAGAGCTAATTACTGCACACTCCTGAAGCAAGCCCTTTCTTTCTTTTTTCTTTCTAAATAATGTATTTAGTTTCTCACATTCCATGCATACATCTCTTCAGAATTATTTTGTAATACAATCTTCATCTACTCTTTAATATTTTTTATTTTTCTTTATTTTTTTTAAATTTACATACAAGTTAGTTAGCATATAGTGCAACAATGATTTCAGGAGTGGATTCCTTTAATGCCCCTTACCCATTTAGCCCATCCCCCCTCCCACAACCCCTCTAGCAACCCTCTGTTTGTTCTCCATATTAAGAGTCTCTTCTGTTTTGTCCCCCTCCCTGTTTTTATATTATTTTTGCTTCCCTTCCCTTATGTTCATCTGTTTTGTCTCTTAAAGTCCTCATAGGACTGAAGTCATATGATTTTTGTCTTTCTCTGACTGACTAATTTCACTTAGCATAATACCCTCCAGTTCCATCCACGTAGTTGCAAATGGCAAGATTTCATTCTTTTTGATTGCCGAGGAATACTCCATTGAATACATATACTACCTCTTCTTTATCCATTCATCCATCAATGGACATTTGGGCTCATTCCATACTTTGCTATTGTTGTTAGTGCTGCTACAAACATTGGGGTGCTTGTGCCGCTTCGAAACAGCACACCTGTATCCCTTGGATAAATACCCAGTAGTGCAATTGCTGGGTCATAGGGTAGTTCTATTTTTAGTTTTTTGAGGAACCTCCATACTGTTTTCCAGAGTGGCTGCACCAGTTTGCATTCCCACCAGCAGTGCAAAAGAGATCCTCTTTCTCCACATCCTCGCCAACATCTGTTGTTACCTGACTCTAATATTTTGATTCAAAAGCAGTTGACACACAGTTTACCTTAGTTTCAGCCGTACAACATAGTGATTTGACAGGCTTATACATTACGGTGTGCTTACCATAAGCGTAGCTGTCATCTGTCACCATACGACCCTAGTAGAATGCCATTACTGTATTCTGTATGCTGTGCCTTTTATTCCCATAACTTATTCATCCCTTTCTGAGTACTCTACCTGAACTCCATGGATTACAAGGTTCCTCTTCTGGCTGGCAGGAGTAGGTACTGTTCTCCGCTTTATGGGGTATCAGTCAGTCTTCCCCCTAATCTTTCCAAGTGGCTCTTTTTTTGGCCTCGGGTAGTTTCTTCATTTCCGTGGGCAGGTCATAACTGTGCTGAATTGTTGATGGGAGCTTCTGCACATCTCCAGCATTCTTTCTTTGTGCAGCTCTCTCTTCTCTGACTTTGTCTCCTGCAAATTCTAGCTGCATTTGTCTCCTTTTATTCTCAGCCATGTCTTTTCAATTCATAATGTCTGGTAGGTACCTCTTCCTTGGACAGTAACCCAGCAATTCTCTCAAAGCCGAAAGTGTGTGTTCTTCTAAGCCTTACCTTGTTTGTTTCCCACCATCTATTTGGAAACACTGTACTTCAGTTTCTAATGTCAAGTGTGTCTCATTATATATATTTTGTCACGATTTTTGGTTAACTTCAGGCCAGAAAGTAAGTCTGTTCCCTATTTCTCCATCTTGTCTGGAATGGTTGTCTTTCATGCATATTCTTTAATCATCTCTATTTTATCCATTTTCCCCATTCTAATATCTCTCTTTTGATTCAGCCATTTTATGCTTCCTCTGTTCTATCAGTTGATACTTTCATGATAAATGAGAGATAATACCTGGAGTTTCAGAAATATCTTTTTGAGTTATTATCATATAGCTTTTATTAAAGTTAGGGAATTGAGTAAGATTGCCTATATAAAAAGTAAAGATAGAGAAGAGAAGATGAATCAGAACTTATTCCTTTCTATATGATATTTAAATTAATGTGTTTTTATAAATGATTTCACATGTATTTGCTTGCAGGATGACCGAGTTGTATGTGTTTTCCCCAAGTGTGAATAAACTTTGAGTACTAGGACTATGGCTCCTCCCTCATCTGTCACCCCAGTAAAAAGTATGTAGTTAATGAGGAAATTGATGAGTAGTGAATTTAGCATAGAAGATAAAGGGTAGGGCTGAGAAGAGAATCTGAAAAGATGATTGCCCACCTTGTCATTATTTTATTCTGCAATCAAGTTGAATTTTGTAATCATAATCAGAATAGATAAATATTTATCTTTACTAAGAAATAATGTTAAGTCAGTAGTCATCAAAATAAATATTTAGATGGACCTTTTAGTTGGTTATGTGTCTTCAAAACATTAAGGCTTCCATGTGTATAAATTAACGGTAAACAAGACACATGCTTATTTGTATACAGTGCCATGAAACAATTCACTTGAACTTACGGTATGTGATTACCTGGATTGTTTATGGTTATTTGGATTATATAATAAAACTAAAAAAAACCACTATTTGATCTTCATATGGAATCTGTGAAATCAAATGTACATATCAATATGGAAAGTCATTTTTAAAAATCTAATTGTTGTAAGAAGTCCAGTCTTGCCTAGACAGATGTTCTAATTTGTTTTGTGAATGCTGTGATAATTCTACCAAGAGACTAAGAAGCATGGAGTCTGCTGAAACTTTGGATTATGAGAACCTGGTGGAGTTTCTCTGTTAAAAAGAGAAGGGAGAGACTAGCAGAGGACAATTGGGATGGGGTCAAGGAGATGGGAAAGAGAGAAGAGAAATATTTGATGCCTATCCATTAAATAATTTGCTATCTGTGTGCAAAATAACCATGCCTTTTTGTTCTGTGAAACATTTGGTAAGGTCAATATGGCTCCTGGATATTTGGAGAGCAAGTTTTCTTTCCTCAGTATATGATGAAGTTCAGGGTCTGGGTTAAGGATTGGGATGAGACAAACCCAGAACTTTCTAAAGGGTCATAGCTTTTATAGGACAAGTATAGTGTTATAGAAACACTGAAGATTTGGGTACTGTGAATAGCATCAGGGATATTTGGGTAAGTTACTAATTAACCAAAATTTTATGTGACTTTTTTTTCATATTGGTATAGAAAGCCTCCTATGCTTTGTTCTATAGAGTGTTAAAAATAATACAGATCACTTTGCTAGTCAGTATTATTATTTCAACCAGAAAAACAGATTTAGGCAAAAACCATTTCATTACTTTACCTCCTAGGATTATTTTGAAGATTGCATTTATAAGTTTATTTCAAAATGTTCCTAGATAAAAAATACCTGTGGCATTTGTATAGCTCTGGGCCTAAGGTCTTATTAATATCTGGTAATTTCACTTAGGTTTTTCAGAGGATTCTAATTTTCAGTGCAGTTGATAGCACCTAATGTTTCTATAAATTGATACAGTTTTCTTTTTTTTAAAGGTAGAGCTTTTTCTCCAAAGAATAGAGGAAAGTTGGGTAATAGCAAGGTTTTCTTTCTTTCTTTCTTTCTTTCTTTCTTTCTTTCTTTCTTTCTTTCTTTCTTTCTTTCTTTCTTTCTTTCTTTCTTTTTTAGAGACAGACTCCCTGTTGATAAACTGGGAATGGACTTTGAAGTTGTCAGTCTTTTTAGATGAGTGGAAAAACATTTCAATGCTTTCAAAAAAAGGGGGAACAAAAGGCAATTTCCTACAAGAATTTTACCCAAGAGTAAAATGACGTAAATGTAATTCTTCATTGTTACTGCAATTGGTTCAGGTTTGAGAAATACATGATAATTATCTATGCTGTTTGATGACTCACTGATAAGTATGATACATATAAGCAAAGTGGAAAGTTGTTTAGAGTAAAGAGTGGCTTAGAGAAACTCAAATTTGTATTTATATTAGAATCAATGCAACAGCAGCATTATGCCAAAACCAGAAACTATTTTAACTGGACTTTCATATATTTTATTGAAATTATTTTTTATTTTAGAGAGGGAGCAGGAAAGAGTAGCAGAGAGAGAGAGAGAGAGAGAGAGAGAGAGAATCTTAAGCAGACTCCATTCCATGACTCTGAGATCATGACCTGAACAGAAATCAAGAGTTGAGATGCCTAACTGACCGAGCCACCCAAGTTGCCCCATTTAATTTTTTTTTAATTGTTAGTAACCAGATACTGTGTGAACATTTTTATCTTTCAACTGTATATGGTAGATTCACATTTTATTTTAGGCCAAAGGATGGGCTAGCTGATGTCTCGATGACCGAGACACAGATTTTCAATAGTGAATATTTTGAGCGCACGCTACCTGCGTGACATTGACAACAGTAGTTTGTGGAAGCATTCCTTACTTTTGAGTTAGACATCACTTTTTAACCTGAGACATCACCAGACAGCACTGCATCTAGCTCATGGAATTATTTCTGCCATATAATTGCTAACCTCTTTCAATTACGCCTTATCCCCATTCTGCTGAGGAGGACCAGAAACTTTTGTTAATTTTCTTGGAAGATCAAACTATAGGCTTCAAGTAACAAAAGGCTATTTTTATTTTATTATAAGTACTATCTAGTCTGATTCAGTTTTTCAAAGTTATTTCCTAGAAGTCCTCTCATGTTTGTTTGTTTGTTTTTCTTTTTTTCTTAACAAGAAATGAAGAAACTAAAGCTCAGAAAGGCCAAGTGACCTGACCTAGATCACAAAACCAGCAAGTGGATGAGTCAGCCAGTTAAGAAGGCAAAACTCCAGTTTCTGTGTTCCTTTTATCATACGGAAATGGACATATTGAACAAGGAAATAGGGTGGAATATGAGACACTGGTTAATCATATAGTTAATCATATTAACTCATCCACATTATTGAGGTATCCCTCCAAATGCAGTCTCTAACCTCAAGGTCTTGAGAGATTATTACAGGAGTGGGAGTATACAGTCCAGTATACTACAGGCTCATCTGGATAAGTTCCACACCTTACCATGATATGATATGAAAACTATTAAAAAGTTCTGAGACCAAAAAGGAGGAGCTATACTTCCTGTAATTATCTGAGAGCATTGTAAGATGAGAAGATATTTTAGTGGAAGGGCCATTCTAGGCTTTTAGTCATCACATGAGAGATGGTAAATTCTTGAATGATAATATGTGGCAATGATAATGGGATAAAAGGGAAGATTCACACATTCCAGAAACATGTTGTAGAGCCAGTTACAGCAGAATTAACACCCATCTCAAAAAGAGCCTATAATAGTTTTCTTTTGCTGTGTGACAAATTAATTACCACAAAATTCGCAGCTTAAAACAAGACCCATTTATTAGCTCATAGTTCTGTAGGTCAGAAGTACTGGTGGGTTTATCTGGGTCCTCTAGTCGGAATCAACAAGGCTAATATCAAGGTCATGTCAAGGTCATTTTTCATCTGGATCTTAGGGTCCTTTTTTAAATTCAAGTGCTTATAGAAGAATTTAGTTTCTTGTGGTTGTAGGACTGAGGTTCCTATTTCTTGTTCCAGTCAGTCAAAGGTTGCTCTCAGCTCCTAGAGGTTGTCAGTCTTCTTTGCCACGTGGCCCCTTCCATCTCCAAACCTAGCAATGGAGAATCTCCCTCATGTCACATCTCTTTTTACTTTTTTGAGTCTTTCTTTCAGGGAGAAATTAATTCCTCCTATGGACTCACCTGATTAGGATAATCTCCCTATTTTAAGATCAACTGATTTGCTACCTTATTAAACTATAGACTCCCTTCAGAGCAGTACCTAGATTGGTGTTTGACTAAATAACTGAGAGAATGTGTGTATACCAGGTGCAGCAGTCTTGGATTTCATCTTAGAATTCTACCTGCCACTAGCCTGAGGAGGTAGAGGGAGGAAAAAAGAAAGTTTAAAGTAACCTCAAAGTTTTTAGAAGCTGTGCCTTCCATGAAAGGTAATGGTCCTTTTAATTGAATTGGTAAGTACAGAATTTGAAGCTGATTGAGATCAAGGAACTGAGCTTAATTTAGGTCACGTTGAATTTGAGGTTCCAGTAAAATAAGATATTCAGCAGTAAGTTGTAACTCATTCTGGAGCTTAGGGGGTCTGTAATGGATATTTGTGAATTATTAGCATTTTAAGTTTTAAAATTTTTGTGACTGAGTTGACCTTAAGAGAGATGATTTAGTGAGGAGAATTTCAAATTGGTTGGGATTTAGAAGAATTGTTTTATTTCCAGTGTAAATAAAGAGAAAAAGTCAAAAGTAACAGAGAAGAAAGATGATAATAGAGAGTTATAGTTTCTTTATAGAAGGATATTTTGCTTACTATTATATCTTTAGTACTCGGTGTGCTTAACACAGAGTAAGTACTCAATAAATACTGATGGATGAATGAGTGAATACACTCATGGGTGGGAGGTACCCAATATTGCAGAGAAGGTAAGTGAAATGAAGACAAAGAAAGTCAATGGATTTGGCAATTAGAAGATAATTCATGCATTCTTAAAATCACTTTCAGCAGAATGGTGAAAATGGATATTAGGTTATAAAGAATAATAATTTGTAAATTATTATTCTGAGAAGTAAAAAGTGGGAACTAAGTTTGTCATTAATGTAAGAAGAACTTTAGAAGGTAGTTTAAATGGGGAAGTATAGTCATGCATCAGGAAGAAATGTTGCATATATGTGCATGTATGTGCTTAGGGTAGAGTGTATTTGAGTATGTACTTTGGTCGGAAGGGCAGAATTAGAAGGAATAGAAGAGGCTAAAGAAATTAGTAAGAGGAGGAGAGTAATGACAGCTAAATTATTCATTGACTTATTTATTTATCGATAAATATCAAATACTTCTTATGTAGCAGCACTAGTTGAAGTGATTGGAATCTACTTGCATTCTTGGAGAGTTTCTATTCTAATGGGAAAATAGAATATAAAATATAATGTAAAAATGAGTATAATGAAGATCTGTGTGAATAAAGGGCATGTAAGGCTGACTTAGGGAACGAAAGAAAGTGAGGGATAATGATGCTTGAAAAAAACAGGATGGAGAGAATATTACTGCACAGAGTTGATGCCTACACAAGCAGGTAAATATGAAACTGTGGTGCTTCTGAGTAATTTGTTATGGTTAAACATTGTGAGCAAGGGAAAGGTATTAGATGAGAAATGCGGGAAAGGATTAAATCATGAAGTTTTTACTTTATCCTGAAGGTAATGGACATTTATGCCAGAGTTTCAAGCGCACACACACACACACACACACACACACACACACACACACACATACTTTGGTGAGAATATAGAGAATAGGTGTCATTAGGAATGAGTTATGAAAGACTGCTGAGGTCAGAACAAGGTCTAAAAGCAGCAGTAAGGGGAGGAAGTAGGGCTGAACATGTTAAATAGAAGTAGATTTGAGTCTACCAAATGTGTGGATGGAAGAGATGTGGGCACGAGATGTTATTAGGATGAACCCAGGATGTAGCTTCATAGCAATGGTCAGGATAGACAACTCTTGCACATGAATAAATTTTAGGGCAATTCTGAGGCACTTATGAAACATCTGAGGGAAGATATAATCAGTTGAAAATAACATGTCTATATGGCTCAAAATGAGAACAGAACTTTTGAAATCCTCAGAACTGAGTAAAATCTTAGAAGACATTCAAAAGAATGACATTGATGTAGAAAATTAGCTTCAAGGAAAAAAAAAACTTGAGATGAATTAAACTCTTAGACAATAAGGAAATAAGAGATGGACAAAAGAATATGACCATTTCAAGGTAAAGTCTAGTGAATATAAGATAGCCCATAACAGACTTTACCTGTGACATATGAGGCAAGAATGTCTGGTAAGATTGAGAGAAGAAAATTGGGAGGGTCAGGAATGTAAGGAATGTTTGCAATAGTTGTTATGGCAAATTTAGAAATTGAGGTGGGGACCCATCTAAAAAAGATAGGACAGAGGACCAGGAAGGCAGAAAGAAGCTAATCAGTTTGGCTTGGTTGTATTACTCAACATTTATATCAGAAAGGAGACAAAGCTCAACCGGGTTAATCCAGGTTAGGGACTTGATGAGATGGGTGCTAGGAGAAGGTAAGTGTGTGTTTCTCTTTTTGAGGGTACTACTTGAAGTAGTTGACTATAGGGTCTAATAGGCTGAGAAACTAAAAAATTCAAAATACTGAAAATCACAGAAAAGCCTAAGGACAAGATTAGTAGATTTAAGGAAATTTGAGGACTTGAAGCACAGGAAGTGGCAATCAGAGAAGAGTACTTGAGATTTTATGTTTTGAGCTGGAGTACTTCAGAGCAATTTGAGTTGATAAAGTGGAGAAAATATGAAATTCAGAGATGTTAAGGAGATCAGTGGTCTGTAAAGACTGAAGGCCTAAGGGGTTATCAACATATTCTCAATACAGTCATTCTCAACTAGGAGTGATTTCATCCCTCCAGGTAGGGTTACCGATAAAATACGGAGTAGCCAGTTAAATCTGAGTATCGGATAATCCACAAATAACTTGTAAAGCATAAGTCCCAAATAGGTGTGACATATTTTTACTAAAATAAATTTGTTGTTTATCTGAAATTCAAATTTAACTGGGTTTCCTGTATGCTTATTTACTAAACCCAACAGTCCTACACCAGGGGACATTTGGCAATTTGGGTCATCACGGTGAGAGAAGCGATGCTATTGCTATCTCGTGAGTAGAGGCCAGGGATGCTGCTAAACGTTTCACAGTGCACAAGACAGCCCCCCACAACCACAGAAGAATTGCACTTCAAAATACCACTAGTGCTGAGGTCAGGAAACCTGGGTTTAATGTAACTTTTTCAGAGAGACTTTCCCTGCAAAAAAGCTTTCCTCTTCATGCAGATCTTTATTATGCCCATGGTTACATCATATCTTATTCAGCATTTTTGAATAGGTTCTTCATATATATGTATATATTTAAGAATGTATACACAACAGAGTCTTGTTCTCCTCGGTAATATGTACTTATGAGTGTTGCAATAAAATACTTATTGAAGCACAGTTTCTCCCATGACATTAGAAGCCCCGTCAGTGATGTGATCTTCGTTCTTAATCCTGCACTAAGGCCCACAACAAGAGTGCAATAAATATTTATTGAATGTGGAATGACAAAGAGGGTTTGAACTCACCTGGGATGGTGAGAGTGAATGAGAATGAGGGACATATGGTTAAACCAGGTGCCAAATCCCTTTGGAGTATAGAGCAATTTTTGGAAGAGGGCAAGCAGTGGTGATATTGACAAGAAGAAAGTACAACAATTGAACCTAAATGTTTCCAAGGAGAGGCTCCAACATCCTGGCAGGAAAATTACTGTTCAGAGATTTTATATAAGAACAATTAGTGAGAGCTTGATAGTTCTAGTTAATGCAAAAGAGTTTAATTCTTCAGAGTGGCTTTTTATCTTCAAAGTACATTACAGAATTTTCAAATGTAGCTTGGAACTACTTTAAAAATATTAATTTATAAACTTAAAAAAAAAAAAAAAGGGCCCCTGGTGGCTCAGTTGGTTGAGCATCCAACTCTTGATTTCAGCTCAGGTCATGATCTCACGGTCCCGAGATAGAGCCCCATGTTGGGCTCAGCATAGAGCATGGAGACTGCTTGGCATTCTCTCCCCCTCCCTCTCTCTCTGGCCCTCCCACACTGGTTCTCTCTCTCTCTCTCTCTCTCTCTCTCAAAATAAATAAATTTAAAAACTAAAAATATTAATTTGTAAGGTCAGTAGCTGAAAGACCAGAAATTCCCTTGAAATACTCTAAATAGCACTTTCACAACGCCTCTGTGAAATTCTGAAAAAGTGCTATATGATCTCTTTAAAAGAGAATGACATGGGGCGCCTGGGTGGCGCAGTCGGTTAAGCGTCCGACTTCAGCCAGGTCACGATCTCGCGGTCCGTGAGTTCGAGCCCCGCGTCAGGCTCTGGGCTGATGGCTCGGAGCCTGGAGCCTGTTTCCGATTCTGTGTCTCCCTCTCTCTCTGCCCCTCCCCCGTTCATGCTCTGTCTCTCTCTGTCCCAAAAATAAATAAAAAACGTTGAAAAAAAAATTAAAAAAAAAAAAATAAATAAAAGAGAATGACATGTTTATTGGCTTTCTTTATTACGAAACCAGGAATTTAGAATTTATAATACCTTGCAGTTCATCATGACAGCTACTTATTCCTTAAATGCTTTTGTTACTTTAAATATAAATCTTTCTCAAAACTCGAGCTGGTTTTGATGCTTCTTCTATTTATTACTCAAAGTATCCTTTCTCAGACTTTTATAGGAAGATACTAGTTTATCTCATTACCAGAAGACACTGTTAAAAGAGAAATTTTAATCATTCTGCCATAAGGGTAGCTATTTTTCTAATTTTGCATATTGAATAAATCACTCATTTAAATAGCACTCATTAAATAACCAGAAGGTTCTATCTTTCTCTGTAGCATTAGCATACATATTAATTCATATATATTAATACAGTTAGAAATATTTAATGAGTATCACGTTTCCATAGGCTCTGTCTTAGGAGTGAAGAGAGAGAAAATGATAGTTGCTACCTTCATGAAGTTTTCTGTCCGACTGCGCAGCCATTTATTAAGTTATTGTAAGATAATAATTTAGTTATAATTATCAAATGTATTATGAGTACATTATGAATATGCCTAATAACACATACGCTAGGAATACTGTGACAGTTACGGATGCAGCATAACAAATTACTTCAAAGTAAAACAGCTTAAAACAACAATTATTTATTATTTCACAGTGAGATTTGACAGTCACCCAGCTGGGTTGTACTGGCTCAGGGTCTCCCGTGAGACTGCAACTAATATGCCAACTAGGGATATTGTCATGAGAGGCTTACCTGAAGGATCCACTTTAGAGGTGGCTTCCTCACATGACTATTAGCAAGAGGCCTCAGTTCCTCACCACATTGCCCTTCCCCAGTGGACTGCTTGAGAGTTCTCACGAATAAGACAACTGACTTCCCAAGAGTGAATGATCTAAGAGAGGTAAGGAAGCCACATTAGCTTTTGTGATCTAGTCTCCTAAGTTATTCAATGTCATTTCTACTGTTTTCTATCTGTGAGAAATGGGTCATTAAGGACAGCCCACACTCGAGGGGGAAGAGGTGCAATTAGGCTCTACCTTTTGAGAAGAGGACTATCAAGTAATTTGTGGATATAATTTAATATCACTATATCTCTTCTAATCTGAGGCATTAAAAAATGCTTTCCTGGGAACATGGCATTGTGCTAAGAATGGACAGATGAACAGACTTATCCCAACCTAATAAGTAAAGGGTGAAAGATCAAATTGGTTCCGGACAAGGGAACATACACAGAGGTCCCACAGTAAGAGAGACCACAAAGGAAAATGGAAAAAACAAAACAAGAAACTGGTGTGGTGATGGAGGCCATAAGGGAAGGAGAGTTATGAATTGAGGCTTGGAGGGTAGAGAGAGAAACTAGGATGGATACACAGAGCCTGTCGATCAGGTAAGAATTTTATACACTATCCTAAGGTAGTTGGAATCCTTTGAAGGGTTTCATGTGGAAGAAGGACATGATTTAGGCAGCATTTTACAAACAAAACACAGCACTCTGTCTCCTTTACGGAGAGTGGGCTGAAGGGAATAAGAGTGGATGTAAGGAAACAGGTTGAAAGGTTGTTGCCTTGGCATTGAGACTTGAACCAGGTGTGACAGTTGGTGAAGAAAGAAGAGGACATATTCTAAATATACTTAGAAGATAAGCTATATAGGATTTACTAACTAATTGGTTGTGGTAGGAAAGCAAGAGGAGGTTGCAAAGAAGATTCATAGGTTTCTACCTTAGGCAGTGGGTGGGTGGTGGTGACACCATTTACTAAAAGAGGAAACACTTGAAGCAGAATAGATTTGGGGGTCAGGAAAAAAAAACACAACTAAGATAGTTATGGTCTAGTGAAACTGCTATGAGATACCAGAAAATGATAGGTGTAACTTTCCCAAATCACAGAGTTCGTTTTTAATTGGCGGAACTCATATCCTTTGACAACTAGCCTCATGTAATATCTACCACGTTATGATTCCCTCTTTATGATTGCTTTTCTGTTTTATTTCCATGGAGGGAGAAAGAGAGAATGAGGATAGCCTCCCGAGTAAACTCTTTATACGTTTATTGACCTATCTTTGTATTTAAAGAGATTTTTTTTTTATGTGTGACTGATTAAGATAAAACAGAAACAAACAAACAAAACCAACAAGACTTCAGTGTAGCACTTTCTTGGTAGTACAGGGCTGATGTTTGGGTATCATTTAATTGGGTTTTACCATGCAGGAACAGTACATCAGAAAGATAGACTTTTTGGTGAGCTCCTGGACATAATCAAGTGGCAATAAATTATGACGTGTCAGTGTTGTTGAAGAAAGGATAGTACTTGGGGGGCATACGGTTAGATGACTTTTGCTATTCATATCACCTTTAATGTTACCAGTTTACGGCCAACGTAGTCAGCTAGTGAAGAGTCAGGAGAAAAAATTTTGATATGTTAATACGTGATGTAAATAATTAACTAGGGAGATTAATGGGGGAGAGTGTTCAGGATGCTTCCCTGTAGGTAGAGGATGGACTCGGGAAGGTCCTGTCAACCTCATCTACAATGTAAGAATATTGTTATATTTGAGGCTTGTTAGAGCCAGACTGGATTATGGCTTTATAAGGAAGGCAGTCCAGAGAAGTAGATGAGATCATTTTAGGAATCATACAAACCCTGGTCTGAGACTTGATTGAGCAACCTTGGCTGAACTAACCAACTTCCGTGAACCTCACTTTTTCCCTTTCTAGTGTGGGAAAAATTACCTCCCTGGTATCTCTGCTATTCTGTGGTTTGTACTTTCTGCCTTCTTTAGGATCTTTCTGTTCTCTTGCCCCATTGATCTGTCACTGTGGATATGTTTATACCATTAAGAGGTCCAAGAAATTCTTGATTGAACTGCATATGCTAACTCATGTAAGTGATATTTAAGGGACATCATCGCTGACAATGAGATCAAGCAGATTACTAACTGACAAATGGATTTAAAGACTAGCAAATTGGTGAATAATCTGAACAAAGACCG
The DNA here is from genome assembly GCF_018350195.1 of Panthera tigris. Classification (NCBI taxonomy): domain Eukaryota; kingdom Metazoa; phylum Chordata; class Mammalia; order Carnivora; family Felidae; genus Panthera; species Panthera tigris. The sequence continues at coordinate 105,817,957 of NC_056662.1, forward strand.
GAGGTCAAAGCCCAGTCTAAATGGAAGGAAGCCCAAAAGGCCCAATTAGAGGGAGAGCTGTAATTTTCCTGTGTTCTAGATTTGTCTATAACCTAGCAGAAATATCAGGTAATAAAGACAAAATTTCATATACTCAGGAAGTATGATTGCTGACTCTGGTTGCAGGGGTGGCTAAATCATCACAATGTTTTTATCCTGTGGTTTGCATGCCACGTTCAAGAATGAGACTGCCTGGGTGCAAATACTGTCTCAGATGCTTAGAACCTGTATGTAATTTGGAAACGACTTCCATCTCCTTTATCTCAGTTTTTTTATCTGTAAAGTGTGGATAATTATAGTACTTTCTTAAAGGGGTCTTTGAAGATCAAATTCAATGTCACCTGTCTTACTTAGCCCAGTGGTTGGCACTGGCAAATGATCAATAAATGCTTTATGTTACCCATTTTGGTTATTATCTTCAACAACAAATATGTGGGTGGCTATTTAATATATTGGAGTGTCGTGCAGCAAATATCCTCTCCTTTACCCTCATCTTTGAGACAGAGTACACTTCCTTACTCCATTGACATTGGTTTGACCATGTAACTTGCTTTGATTATAGTTACCTGAATGGCTTGATATGAACAGAGTTTAAATGTGCCTGAATGCACTAGTGTGCCTCTTTTCCTAGATTTGCCTTAGGAAGAATATGCATAGGTAGTATTCATTCAAAGAGAGTATGGAGACATGTAAAATGGCTTTGAACCCAACCTGAGGGCTTAAGCTAAGTCCAGACAATTCATAGCCTAAAAGCTGACCCACCGACAGGTGAGGAAGAAAAAACCGTTTATGTTTTAAACCACTGAGTTTTCATGTGTACCATTATGTGATATTATTCTAGCAATAGCGTACTTGCCTTTTGTGCAACATTGATCCCTCATTCGTGAAGAAAGCATAAGGTATCTACTGCTTATTTACTCGAACATCCTGAAGCAGAGCCACCAGCCAAGCCCAGATTAGATGAGCCAAACTAATTGTTATCTAAGTTTGTGAGTATTTTTTATTGTGACAATAGAGGACTGATATACCTACTTTGTGCCAGGCATAGGAAAGAAAAATAAAAGTTTTGCGGTGGTGTTTGCATTCTAGTGAATACAAATAATCGTACATACAGGCCAAATGCCCTTGCTCCTGACCAGAATGTTTTATAAAAAATGATACAGTTCACATTTTTTTATCTTCCACCAAAATATAAAGCTAAAGTGTACACTCCTAAATCCATAAGTGAGAAGGTAAACCCCAGGATGTGTTACAAAGGAAAGCTATAGAATATCTCCCTTAAGGAATTTGAAATATAGCATACCCAGCCTTTTGGTTAGAATATTTGGATATCTGCCTGCCTGAGGGCAGGGGCATGGACCGGAAAACTTTTCAGATTGCTGTGATTTTATAATTTTAAATGATCTTAGCCTGTTTAAATTTCAAGGTAGTTAGGCATTTTCTAAATAGTTTATAATAGTTTATGAAGGTAAAGGTGATTATAAGACAGATGGTAGATAGATAGATAGACAGACAGACAGACAGATGATAAAATTTTGTTTTATCCTGGTCCAGGTAAATGAGTTCACCAGCTTGGAAGTCTTTGTTCTCAAGACTCTGAAAATATAGTGAGCAGCTTAATGAAACAGCTAGGGTTGGGCATATAGTTTTATAGCAGCTGTCCACTTTCAGGTTCTAATCGATTGGTTATACCTGAATGATAAGTCGATACACAGACACATTTATCCCTGTTTGGCTGTTTAGTTCCACTTTATTACAACCTTTTTTTTTTTTTTTTTTTAAAGAACTTTGAAATGTGAATGCTCAAGCTGGAAATCAGTAAGTCATGATTTTCATCTTTGTACTTGTAGTTTGCGATCTATGACTTCTTTTCCTAAGTATATTTTTGGAAATACTAATCTTTTCCCCACTATGTTTGGTATATACAAGATAACTAACCTATACCCAGAAGAAAAGTTTTTTTTTTTAACATAGATACCCACATTAGAAAATCTGAATGATTAATTTCAATAGGTAAAAATTATATATTATGTCCACCATTTCAAATGAATTGTCTTTAAATTCTCTAAATTTTAAGTAATTTGAGGCTATGAAAACTTAGATTTCCTAAAACATTGGATTAGAAGAGGGTTTGCAAATTCAAGTTTTATCAAGAACCAAGGGGAAAATCCTAAGATTAACTCATGAATCTAAGTAAAAGTAAATTGAGAATGGGGGAGGGGGAATCACAGCATGTCCCAAATAAAGGAATTCACATTCAGAGTTTTGAAAAATAGTGTTCAAAGAGTAAAATAATAATTTTTAATAAGGCAGAGGTAAAATTTTTCCAAGAATCTCTAGACCAGGACTCATTTTGCTTAACATCTTGATTTCTCCCTGTAATACCTGAACAGAAACCCTTACCCATCTTCCTTTTTCATAGCCTTTTTTATGAAGGCACTTATTACCTTCACTAGGTTCAAGATCTCCCAGTTAATACTCTAGTCAGACCAGTCTCCCTTAATATATAATATGTATTTTACATCTCCCCCTTCTTCCTTCTAGACCTTCATATATGACATGGAAACAATACATAATAAAAATAGTTTACACCATTATGTTATTGAGAAATGTGAAAAATAATTTTTCTTAGGTCTGTTAAATTTTTAAATGATAGTAAAATCACAGGGAAAGCATCCTTTTTTGGAAAGGGTGTTCAGAGGAGAATTCCTTCTTGAACCCTAGTAACATGTCATGTCAGAAAATACCAATGTATGTCGAATGATATTACTTCTCATAGGCATATGAGTGCACACATACGAAGGCAATGAGACAAGATGCCACATTGTACAGAAGCCTTCATGGCTTTCTTATCTGAATTACACCTTTTGATCAAGGAATACGGTTGATCTTAATGAAGGCCCATTCTTTGTTTGGGGTGAAAATGTTTTTTGCAATTACTGAAGGTTTACAAAGGGTATACTTTTAACTCTTGGTAATTTTTTTTTCTTTCACCCGGTAATACAGTTATTTCATAGTCAGAAACATTCACCTGGCCAAAACAAACATCTTTAAGCAAGACCATTCTTTAGCAGATACAAAAATTGAAGTGATAGAGGAAATGATATCAGCCGGAAGTTGAGCTATTTAATGAAAATGACAAGCTGGTCTTTTTAGAAGACTGGAAGGAACACCATCAGTTTTCTCTCTAGTTAGGCTCTTGTTACTGCTGTTATCATTCACAGAGAGCAGACAGTCCTCAATGATTATTTACTACATTTCTGAGCTGTCAGAAGAGAAGTAGAAACCTTTAAATATTTTGAAAATAGATTAAAGCTTTAGTGATAGAACCGGAAAAGAATCTAGTATCTTTTTTTTTTTTAATCTTTGAAGAAGTATTACTTAGCAACACTTTAAGATCTGTTACTCTTCCTAAAACATTTAAGAGATTTTTTTTTCCCTCACATATTGTGTGTATGTTGCATGTCTTGCTTTTTTCCCCTTAGCTGTGATGATAATTTAACCAGAATATTAATTTTCAAAAAGAAACATAAATGGGGGAGCCTGGGTGGCTCAGTCGGTTAAGCATCTGACTCATGGTTTCAGCTCAGGTCATGATCTCACAGTTTGTGAGATTGAGCCCCCGTGTCGGGCTCTGTGCTAACAGTGCAGAGCCTGCTGAGATTCTCTCTCTCTCTCTCTCTCTCTCTCTCTCTCTCTCTCTCTCTCTCTCTATCTCTATCTCTATTTCTCTCTCTCTCAAAATAAATAAATAAACTAAAAAAAAGAAACAAAGGTTTAACTTGATGAGATAAATATTTTAATTTGTATATATTCCTTCCTAATTTTTTCCATATGCTTACATATATACTTAGTGTCAATTATAGCAGGTGTATACGTGAACTTTTTTTTTTTATTGCTCAGGATTTTATTAACCCATTTTTCATGCCACCACGACCTTTATAAAGATCTACTCTAGTCACTTTTGTGTTTACTTTTTTCACCATTGTAGATAATTGAACCATAAATCTCTTGAGATTTTTTAATCCATTGAATTATTGAATGAGGAGATGGGAAGAAGAAAGGAACTCGCTTGGGGAGAGGGAATAAACAGCTGTTGGGTCATGTCGATTTTGATTTAGATATACAATGGGGTAAATGTTTGGGTCTGAGCTTAAGGGAGAAGTTAGGGCTGGGCCGCGAAAAGGAATGGCTTCTTCAGACTCGTAGAAAAGGCACTGAGGGTGCTGTGCCGAGAATGAAATGGAGTGCCTGAGGCACGGTGGGAGAGTGGTTAAGAATCCAGGCTCTTAACTACCACTTTCAACTCCTGGCCTCACCACTTACTCATTTTGAGACATTTCCTCATCTATAAAATTGATGGAAGTTGGAAGCTGTAATGACCCTGTAGGATTGTCGTGACAAGTAAATGAAATAATTCTCTAAAGCATGTTCTGTGAAGTCTGGTTTGTCATAACCCTTTAGTATATCTCTCTCATTACTATTGCTGCTACTCCATGTACGTGGGCAGCTTAACGTGGCTGAGGAATAATACCCAAATGTACTGACTCACCTTACTTTAATTTCACAATCACTAGGCTCAGCTGGGCCCAGAGTTTTGCCCATTGTATTTACCTAGTCCACTTGCTCTGCCACTCTCCTAGATTACTATTTTATAATTTATAAAATGCATTTCATTTACTTTTTTCCACTACGAGAGAAGTGGACCCAGGGTGGTGACCCTCCTCATTTATTCATGGTTCCTACTTCTCTAGATGACTGTTTCTCAGTAGGCTTTTCAGATCCCGAAACTCCAGCCTTTTCTACCCCATCTTTGCTCACCGGTGTCTGTATTCGTGGTCTCCAGTTCCTTTCCTCTTGACCCCATTGAAGCCAGACTTTAGACTTCACCACACCAATAAAATTGCTCTGGTGGAGCTGACCTACGACATCCACTTTGTTCAGCTCAAGGATCAATTATTAGAATTTGTTTTATGCGACAGGCTTTGACATAATTGTTCATATCTTCATTTCTAGATACCAGTCTCTTCAATTCTCCTAACTGGTACTTCCTTCTCAGCCTCTTTCCATGTTTTTTTTTCTTTTTTCATCATCTTACTTTTAAATATCGATGTGCACTTGGCTCAGCCCTCATACTTTTTATATTCTCCAGATATATTTGTTACCTTGGTGATTTTATCAAGGTCCGTGGCATTAAATAATACATATACTCTGCAGATTTCCAAATTTATATCTCTATTTACATCGCTATTATGTAATTATAATAAAAATCCATCAAATCACCACATATAGAGTTTTATGCAATAGCTGACATTTGGCCAAATTTGCAGAGTCTGCCCATTCTCTGGTGACATAAGCACCTCTGTACATGATCAATCATGAAAGTTAATTCTGTGCTGTAAGAAAGATTTGGCCTACAATTTGGGCAAAAGAGTTTTCATTAGAATGTTTTGTTTTGTTTTCTTTTTACCAAGCAAGGTTCCTAGTACGTAATTAGAAATATTTATGCCGGGAGTAAACCTGGCAAAATGGCGATGTACTTCATTTGTATAAAGTCTTTTTTTATCGGTTGTTCTGATATTTATCCTCTTCCTTCCCCACCACAAAATATCATGCACCTTAACACACACACACAGCCACGTGCGTACCCTTCCATCTATCCTGTGCCACCCAGGCCAGGTGAACCAATTTCCTCCTTTATCCCACGATATCAAAACCATCCCTCTCTGCTTCTGTGTCTTTGCCATTTAATTAGTGTTGATGCCTGTCATCCATTCCCCAGGACATTTTTTCTTTTTTAAGATTTGGGTTGTGATCTCCTTCTCTTGTCATTTTTTCTTCTTTAAGATTTGGGTTGTGATCCGCCTGACTTGTGATGTCCTAGCCTTGGACCATCAAAGAAGTTCTCTCTTTTCTCAGAAGAGATCGTTTCACCTAAATGCCCAAATCTCAGAATGTATTTCAAGTGCACGGACAAACTACCCCATGTGATAATGATCAAGACCACATTTTGTCTTCTGAATTCTCCACAGTAGATTTTTGAATGATTGATTTACTAACTGAAGATGGAACTAGTTTTTTTCAATTTTATGCAATTTTAGTGTACTCAAACTACTGACATTTCATAACTAGCTTTTGAAAAAGGTATTTTCCTATCTTATTTTTGAGGCTGTCAGTTTCTTTTCATAAATAATTACTTCTTTTTCACACTTGGTATCACAATTCTAGGGTTAGGAGAGGAAAATTTGATTTTTAAGGGATGTCTGTACTTTGGGTTTTATGTTTTAGTCTAAAAATTTATAAATAGAATCAATATTGTTTAAATGGGATGGTTAATGTAAAGCTAATTCAGTACTCACATAGAATGTCATGCTGTGGCCGAAAAGTACATGGATAGACTGTAATAGACTACGGTCCTAAAAGTGTCACCTCTGCCTAATGGCAGCATTTTGAAATGATCTACAAGTGTGGCTTCTACAAGGATTTTCCGGAGGCATACTCTCAGATTTGCATATAATTTATGTTTTTAGTGGCATTGAAATCCAGCCTTAGGCATTGTCCTCATTAAATTTTTATCACTGCTCTTCTCAAGGTCATTTTTTGGTTTGTCTTCTTTTTCAAATCTATTCAAAATAATTGGTCTAAATACACTAAGCAGTGATTCTTAAGTTTACTAGCTTACTATCTTCACCAGTTGAGGCACCTGCAACAGCAGTGGCTCATTATCACTTTGATTGAGATAGAAAGAGAGGAAGAGGAAGGTTTTATTATTTATATTCCCTTCCCAGACTCTACATAGTACCTGGATTACACTTGATAACTATTTGTTGAGTGTACGAATGAATTAGACTCTCATTTGGAGGATGACTGATTTTGCAAATGAAGCCATAGGGAATATCAGAAGGAGTTTGAATTTTAGACTCTGATATCCTAGGTTTAAATACCAATCCTACCACTTAATTGCTGTTGTATTAACCAAATTATGTTAGTTTGAGGCTCAAGCAAACTTTTCTGAGGGGGTTGGAATGTAGTTCTATATTGCCATCTATTTCTTCTTTCTTTAGATTCGTTCTTCTACTAATGGGTGCCCTGTTCTTCCCTAGGATAATGTATTATCTTCTGGAAAATGGGTATGCTATGGTTTCATGCTCTTAGAGAACATGAAGCTTCCATTTCACACTTACTAAACACCATTCCCTTGGAAAATTATCGTTACTATTCCTACTCCATTCCTACCACTAGAAAAGCAATTGAAGTAAAAATTGCACAGACACACACACACACACACACACACACAGACAGACACACACACACAAGGAGTTTTGTAATGTTACTCAAACAATATTGGTTCTAGGAAGAGAGACAAACTGTGGCTGGTACATTATACCCATCAAATCAATTTCTGGCTAAAATTAATGGCTTTGTGCATAGGAGTCTGCTCTTACAAAGAAAAAAGTCTATTCTAATGACATCCTTTTAATTGTTTAGTTTGGAAAAATGCAAGATTTGGGGTCTATTAAAACAAATAAATTTGCAGAGGGTTTGAGACAATGATAAAAACCAGGAAGGCACTGCTGAAAGCGGGGCTGGAGCGTTGGAATGGGTGGGGGTCTGTGAGGAAAGATTAGGAGAAGCCAAAATTGCCATTCTCTTCCCACATGGGACTTTTCTTCCTGATCTTCTTTGCTTATTCATTATATTTATTTTACAAGACTGTTTATCTCGAAGATGGAAACTTCAAGGCTGTTTGAGGTCCTGAAAGGCAAGACTATGGTGTCTGGTGGAGAGGTCACTTTGAGTCACAGCATTGGAGGAGGGTGGGAGGCGTCTGTAGAGATAATAATGGCAAGAGTCAGCTACTTGCAACATTTCTTGGGCTCCACTCAGTGTGCCTGCCTACCATTCCCGGGGTGGCTTACACTCAGTGACTGAACTAAGAGGAAACCTGACATACTCTTCCTGAAGTCAGCTAACCCCTCTGGTCTGTAAATGAAAAATCCAGCTATGCCAGAAGTCCCACTGTGGGGATTAGTGACATGGAGTTAGCAAAGCTTTTTTCTGAACCCTTTGAAATTAACATGCAGATATGAGGTATTTGAAACTGACACAAGTGCTATATTTTGCTGTAAGAATTTAAAGTTCTTCCTGAAGCCAGTGATGCGACACATTTCTTGTAGCAATCTGCTGATGACTCAAATTCAGAGGTGTGAATTTCTTTCTGATTCCTAATACATAATGTGCAGATGGGGGAGTATGAAGAGATACTTAGGGAGTTTTCTCTTCCCCTCCGTAAAAGTTACATTTGTTTACTATCAATGCTTATATCATGCATTTAGTATGATACTGCTTTATTGGAGGAAGGTAAAAAAATCTTTGTGTGGTACTTTGTCATTTGAGATTTAATATAACTGAGCACAGCTCAATTGACCATATTGATCTAAAACTGTAGCTCAAGTCAAATAAAATGCTTGTCGTAGGGTAGATCTATTTTTAATTTTTTGAGGAACCTCCACACTGTTTTCCAGAGTGGCTGCACCAGTTTGCATTCCCATCAACAGTGCAAGAGGGTTCCCATTTCTCCACATCCTCTCCAGCATCTATAGTCTCCTGATTTGTTCATTTTAGCCACTCTGACTGGCAAGAGGTGGTATCTCAGTGTGGTTTTGATTTGTATTTCCCTGATGAGGAGTGACGTTGAGCATCTTTTCATGTCTGTTGGCCATCTGGATGTCTAGGGGAGGGTGGGTGATAGGCATTGAGGAGGACACCTGCTGGGATGAGCACTGGGTGTTGTATGGAAATCAATTTGACAATAAATTTCATATTACAAAAATAAAGATGTGTAATATTATAAAAAATGCTTGTCACAGGCATTTATCCTGAGGCTTATGTTTTGGAAGAGGAAAGACTTCCAAGATTTCACATGCTCTTCCTTCTTCTCAGATCATTAAATGGGTTAGGCTTCAAAATTCATTTTCTTTCCTTTAGTTCTCCCTTCTCTTTGATGCAGCCTCGTTTTTTATATTTTGTCTCAGCTGACTAACTGCTAGGCCAGTAACGAACTGGGCTGGAAGTTCCTAACTTGGTGCAAAGCTGCAAGGGTTGATAACGTGATTGAACCCTGTGATTGTTGCAGCTATAGTTAAAAATGTACAAAATATGTTGTGTAAATGGTATTTGATAACCTTCACCAAATGTGAGTAATAATAGCATTGGTTTTTTTGGATGGCATCATTTAGTGAAGTAAATGGTAAACCTCTGTAGGAGTGTGACATTTTGGTGAGGCAGTGTGGAATCGGCTGCACATTTATCACGTCAGACATCACCATTTACCTTTTATCTTCTTTATTTTGCTCTTTTTATCTTTAATTTTTTTAATGTTTATTTTTGAGAGAGAGAGAGGGAGAGAGAGAGATGGGGAGAGAGAGAGAGAGAGAGAGAGGGAGACACAGAATCTGAAGCAGGCTCCAGGCTCTGAGCTGTCAGCACAGAACCTGACACAGGGCTCCAACTCACAGACTGTGAGATCATGACCTGAGCCAAAATCGGATGCTTAACCGACTGAGCCACCCAAGGACCCCTGCTCTTTTTCATTTAAGGTGACTCCTTTAAGTAGCCTTGCCAAAAAAGTAAAAATGTTTTACCGTTATTTAATTCAGTGTTTTATCTGACAGCTCCTAGTAGACAGAAACCCCAATGTAGTTGAGTCTCAGTCTTGAAATTCCTCAAATGAGGAATCTTGAAATTCCTCATGGTCAAGAACCAAAGATTTTGCCACATATATTTCCTTATTTTCAATAAATAAAATATTTTACATCAAATTTAACTTGAATAATAAAATATAAAAAATATTCTTTGTCATTTTTCTGGAGGGCTAATTTCTCTGCTAGATTAAATGGAAATTCCTGGCATCACAGGAATGAACCAGTATAATGGGTATCATTCCATATGCTGTTGAATGCCATAGAATAAAGATGACATTTTAGGGAAATTTCTACTACAGATTTTGGTGGTAATTCTGGTGGTAGAGGTTAGGAGGTACAATCCATTGACATTCCTAAGTTGCATTTTAGCACAGGATAGAAAGTTGTGAAATGCTTCATACCTCAATATAAGATAGGAGGTTTTTGAATGCCATAGCTATTGCACAATATAAACGAACATCCAAGCTTTAGTTTCTACATTAGAACTACGTATCAGGACATCTGTATGGCTCAGTCGGTTGAATGTCTGACTCGATTTCAGCTCAGGTCATGATTGCAGGGTCGTGCGATTAAACCCCAAGTCAGGCTCTGTGCTGAGCAGGAAGCCTGCTTGAGATTCTCTCTCACTCCCTCTGCCCTGTCCCAGCGCGCTCTTTCTCTCTCTCTCTCTCTCTCTCTCTCTCTCTCAAAAAACCAGAAGCCAAACCAAACTGAAACAACAACAAAGAAACCCATTACATATCAGGATTTTAAGCAATTGTCACAATAAATTTTGTATGAAATAAAGTATAGAAAATATGTGTAGCTTGTAAAAAGGAAGGAAGGAAGGAAGGAAGGAAGGAAGGAAGGAAGGAAGAAAATATGTGTAGCTAGTAATTGGCATTGCTTAATCTGGGATTGCAGATTCCATTTGGATGGAAACTTATGCCCCAGGTGGCAACAATGGGAGCATTGTGAGCCAATATGAGAAAGTAAATACATTAGTTCAAAAAATTTGAGGGAAAATAATTGATAGTTTCTATTTGTAAATAAAATATTTTATTTTAAGAGAACTATAAACCATTTAAAATTTTAGCAAGGCTTTTTGAAGGCAAACGACCATGCTATATATTAGTGGGATTCCAGAATCCATCAGTCAAGAAGGGGAAAAAACCCTTAGGATACCAGCGTTCATGCTTTAGTATGGAAGCTTATTGATGTTAGAAATGTAGGCAAGTTTTGATACTAAGTACTAAAACTTCTCCACAAGACTGATATCTATGGTAATTTTAAAATTCATAAATATATTGGTTTTTGGCAGCTTGAATGGGTTTTTTTCTTTCATTTGCCTCAAGAATTCTCATAAACTAATCAATGTATCTAGAGCAATTATTCAAGAATATAACACAATATATAAGGCTTTGTTTTAACAAAGATCTTTTTTTTAACCTTCTTTTTTTTAAGAGAGAGAGAGAGAGAGAGAGAGAACGGTGTGCAAGTGGGGGAGATGGGCAGAGGGAAAGTGAGAGAGAGGGAGAGAGAGACAGACAGAGAGAGAATGAATCCTGAGCAGGCCCATGATCAATGCAGAGCCAGACACGGGGCTCGATCCCATGAACCTGAGATCATGACCTGCGCCAAAATCAAGAATTGAACACTCAACTGACTGAGGCACAGAGGCACCCCTAATAAGGATCTTTTATAAAATTGAATGTTTTAGTCTTAAATACTGTAAGATAAGCATCAAGCATGCACATTCTATAATGCTGTTAGTGGTATGTAATGTAAGAGAAAAAAAAACCAAGGGCAAAAAAACCCAAGGGCATCTTTCTACTTGTATAGAAATGTATTTGCTGCTGTCTCATTGTTAAACGGTTCTGATGTGTGCTGGTAACAGCATCAAGCTCTTGCCATTTTCTGCCAAGGAAATGATATCACTAATTGTGTTATCTTGGTAGGCTTTCAGAGATATAGTCATTCCTTTCATTTAAATATGAAATACATGCATATTAGAAAATGCATTCCTTTTAAAGCTGTTATTGCAGAGGTAACTTAGAAATCTAAGTATATCTTGCCATAAAGAGTTGAGGTTGTTTTTTTTTTTTTTTAACACATCTCTATTGACTTTTACTTGTCGCTGGAAATGGTGCCTTGTGGTGCTTCTCTATGAGGTTTTCCTGCATGTAAAATAAGAGGACAGCTGTCACCTACTCATTCCAAATTGCAGTGATTCATAAGAATCACACATGTGAAGACCTTGTACAGTGCCGAGAAATGCTAGCTCAGTCAAAGCAATTAAGGGGATGGAGGTTAGTGTTCATGTCTGTCTCCATCATAACCACCTGCTCTGTTTGCATATGTATGAAATTCCCCATCACTTTGTATTGTCTCCTACCCTTGCTAGAGACACCACATGTATTTCCTGAAAAATCTCAAAGTGGAAGTAATAGTTGTGAGCCAGATTGTTTTTCAACAGAAACAGATAAGCACGTGACATAAAACCCGATCATTAAATAAAGACTGTTCAGAGGGAATCGTAATGACAGCTTTCCTTACTAACAACTGTGATGTCATTGAAGAATGAGACCTCTAAATTTCCTGAGTACATGTTGGTTGTTATTGTTGTTTTAAGGAGACGAGACTACTGTGGGCATAATTTGATTTTAGCAGCAATTTGGAGCCAAAGGAAATTGCTATATCCTGGGAAGTATTTTGCAAATATATTATCTGTAATTGTCTTCCTTGATGTAAAAACACAAGGATCCTTAAGTTATATGGAATATGCATACAATGGAGTACATCTCAAAAGGAATTGTGTTTCCTGTATTTTTAAATCCAAACAACCCCAAATAATGTTTCCCACATGTCAGACATTAATAAGTATATGGTAAATAAAATGAATACAGAATACATAAAAAGATATACACATAAGTATTCGGGGCTTTACAACATGTGGAGAAATTTGCTTAAATAGATTATAAACAATGTGAAGGCAGGAATTTTATCTATTTTATTCACCAGTCTTCTCTGAGCTCCTATTATAATATTTAGCTATAGCTGGTCCTCATGAAATATATTTTAATTAAGCAAGTAAGTAGTAAAACATGAATTCATTTGGTTACCACAATAACACTACAAAGCATATTTGATGAGTATTAATACTGACTACTCACAGATGAAGAAACTGATGCCCAAAATGACTAAATTATTCACGCCAGGTCACATTGTCAGTAAATGTTACAACAGGAGCTGAAACCCAAATGTTCTCACACCATGACTAACACATGATTTTGTACACTGCCATAGTATCATCTTGTTCATTTAAAAGTATGATTGAATACATAAGAACTGATTTGTATCTGAGTCATTTTTGGCCAGAGTTTCTATATAAAAGGTGTATCAATGGGATTTTTTAACTTCAGTTGCAGGTAGCACTTTCAGGCATAACAACTACCAGAAAAAGAACAGTCTCTTCTCCTTGTTTTCTTTTCTGGAGTGAGGAAACCCTACCCAGAATTCCCTAGTAAACTTCCCCTCAAGTGTCATTGACCAGGCTATCATCATATGCTGGTTTCTTTCTTCTTTTTTTTTTTTTAGCTTTTTTTTTTTTTTAAGAGAGAGAGAGAGGTGGGAGTGGGGCAGAGGGCGAGGGGGAGAGAGAGAATCTTTTTTTAAAATTTTTAAATGTTTGTTTATTTTTGAGAGAGACAAGGTGGGGGAGGGGCAGAGAGAGAGAGGACACAGAATCTAAAGTAGGCTCCAGGCTCTGAGCTGTCAGCACAGAGCCCGACACGGGGCTCCACCTCATGAACTGGGAGATCATGACCTGAGCCGAAGTCAGATGCTTAACCAACTGAGCCACCCATGAGCCCTGTGAGAGAGAGAAGCTTAAGCAGGCTTCACACCCAGCGTGGAGCCTGACCCAGTGTGGGACTCACTGTCACAACCATGAGATCATGACCTGAGCTGAAATCAAGAGTTGGAGGGTCAACTAACTGAGCCACCTATGCGCTCCATCATATGCTGTTTCTAAACTAATCTCAGACCCTGGGAATGAGGTTGCTACTGTATAGAGTGAAATAATGTTGGAGAATTGATTATTATGACTAAGACTTAGGGGCAATGTACTATTGTAACACAACATGCTGATATTATCTCATGTAAGTTTACTTGGAAAAAGGCAGATATGTAGGTCTTTCTCTTAAAAAAAATCTGTTGTGATTCGCGGATCCACACTGAAGCAAATCATACAAACTTACGTATGAAAGTAAAAGAGTCTGACTTCAGTTTTTGATGTTTAACTTTTGATAGCTTTTAAACATCACCCCTCTCTTTCCCCTTTCTGCCCCATCCCCTGAGTCTGGGCAAGCTCATAAGAAAACCCGTGTGCTTCCTCCTTTGGTGCCAGTGAGAAGTTCAGAGTGACCTTACAAGCCACTTTCAAGCCACTGTCAACCAGCAGAAACCCACATCTCAGCCCCACCCTTTTACAGTCTTAAGAACCCAAAGCCAGGCACCTTTCCCTGCTGTCTCAAGCCATTTGCAGACCATCGCGGGAGATATGTCCTGGTCTCCCCAGAAAGCCTGATTATGTGTGTTTTCATACTCTCTTGGTATGTGTGTGTGACATCATTGATAACATCTGGTCCACATTCTGAATGGGGAATCTGTCCTGTCTTTACAGGGTGATCACAACAGCAAGGATGATAGCTATCAGAGATTTATGCCATGTAAACATTGAAGGCTTAATTTCCCTTTACTCTCAAGTAGATCAACCGTATTAATAAACTATTAACCTACTATTTATTATGTGTGGTTTGAGCTATACTGTGAAATTTAAATTAACCTGCTTCTCCACCCCAAAGCATTCTAACCCTACTGTGATTATTGAAATTGCTGCTGTAGTAATTTCTAAGTGTTAAACTTTAGCCTTTGCTTCTAATGGTTTTGCAAATCACTCCAGGAGAGCCTATATTTTAAGACCCTAATGCCTCTTTCTAAGTGAGCTTTTCAAATGTTTTCTACCTGATAGAATAGACCTAAGCCACATATATGATGTCTGTTTGGTAGACTGGATATGGTATGAGAAACACAGGAAGAGAAAGAAGTGGAACAGGAAAATAAATGAGACAGCAACTCTGCTATAATTATGAGAAACCCAAATATTTTATGACGCTTTGAATAAGCAAGGGTCATAAGTTGCCATTAAACTAGGTACACTATTTAAGGTTCTTGGACATTAAGTTCTAAAATGTCACTTTAATTATTTCATCGATATGTTAAAAAACCTCCAATTGTTCTATTTTATTTTATTTTATTTTATTTTATTTTATTTTATTTTATTTTATTTTATTTTATTTTATTTTATTTTATTTTATTTTATTTTGTTTTCATCATGATAAGTGCACTCTTTTATCCCCATCCCCTCACTCACCTCCCCTCTGGTAACCATCAGTTTGTTCTCTATAGTTACGAGTCTGTTTGTTGGTTTGTCTCTCTCTTTCTCTTTCTTTCCCTTTCTCGTTTCTTAAATTCCACATATGAGTGAAATCATATGATATTTGTCTTTCTTTGACTGACTTATTTCACTTACCATTGTATTCTCAAGCTCCATCAATGTTGTTGCCATTGGCAAGATTTCATTATTTTTTATGAATATTCCATTGTGTGTGTGTGTGTGTGTGTGTGTGTGTATCACATCTTCCTTCTCCATTCATCTGTTAATAGACACTTGAGCCACTTCCATAATTTGGCCATTGTAAATAATGCTGCAGTAAACTTAGGGGTGCATGTATCTCTTTGAATTAGCATTTTTGTATTTTGGGGGTAAATACCCAGTAGTGTGATTCCTGGATCCTAGGGTAGTTCTATTTTTAATTTTTTGAGGAGCCTTCATACTGTTTTCCAGAGCAGCTGCACCAGTTTGCATTCCTACCAACAGTGCAAGAGGGCTCCCCTTTTTCTACATCCATGCCAGCACTTGTTTCTGAATTGTTCTGTTTTCTACAGCTATAAGTCTAATCTCTTCCAACAGTCATTCAAGTTCCCTTTTATCTAACCACTTTCTAATGTATATATGGCTAGTTCCCAATATTTGTCAACTCCTTTACTCTAACGAAGTCTGTTTCTTTACTCTTTAAATTCTCTAGTAATTGACTGACTTTATTTTTCCTGCTGGGAAGTCTCATCCTTTTACTTCAACCACATAAATCTCACGCATCTTTCCAGACTCAGTCAAGCCATCAGGTTAAACTGATTTACTCCCTGTTTTGCCTAAAACACTATTCTCGGTTGGAGATGTAAAATAGTGATACAGGTATATCGTGGAGTCTGTCCTCAGTGAAATTAGAGTTTAATGAGCAGAGAGCCAAGTTAACCAACAAATATACAAGCAATGATTCCCTGAATCATAAAATGCTCTGGGAACACATTGGAAGGACACCTCAGTAAATCCTTAAATACTGGAGCCATCACTGATAATTTTAGTCTCTTAACGTCTACATAATTCTTTCCTTGCACCACACAATTTAGCACTTAATTATTCTCTTGTGCTTTTCAATGTTGTTTCAAAAGTTGAAGGTGGAGAAACTTTCACTCACTGCATTTCTCCTGGGAAGAAAACTGTATTTCTTCCGTAGAAGTACTTTGATAAGTAACTCAGGGTGGAGTCTGAAATTTGATGGCAGGCATATGTAGCTGAATTACTACGAAATAATGAGAAAATAAGAATTCATATTGTTGCGGAAAAATAGGGAGGTGGGCAGAAAGAGAAAAGACAGAGACAGCAGAGGACTCAGAAACAGTGGGGATTTATACAATGTGTGATATGAACACTATCGGTCTTGAATCTTCAGCAGTATAGCTAAACTACCAGTTTGTGGTGTAGTTGCAGGTAGGTGCTGTGTGTAGGTGTGTGTGTGGGGAGGAGGATAATGTGGGGGAGCAAATAAGCTTTGTCTCTGACACGGGTCAAAATAGAGATAACATTGAAAGAGCCCTGTATGAAACAGGTGTTAGTGCTAATACTCCAACATATATAAGATTTCTAAAGTCAGACTTTCTGAAGTCTGCATATAATATGGAGCAAAAAAAAACGTATCTATTTTTTTTAACAAGTTCTGTAATTTTTGACAAATCAGAATTAATATTTGGGCTGCAGTGGACGCGGTGGAAGGTAACAGAGACCGAAGGGGATGGCATTTCTGGAAGTGAATGCACATCCATTAAATAACCAGCCAGCTATGAATGTTGCTTCTCACTGAGGATTTCCATAGACTCAATAGCACAGCTTTTCTGCCTTTCTGATATCCTGAGTGACGTTCAGATCCAGACCTGCTGAATGTGATTAAACAACATGAGTAACAGCATGCCTCAGGAGAACAGTGTGCGGTCGTCTGTGCTGCATGGTTGGAGGGATTGGCTCGGTGCCACCTGTCAAGATGCATAACCTTATGGTCCAGAAAGGTCACAGCCATTTCCTGTGTGGATACAGCAAAGCTACTGAATGAATTCTTGACCAGAAAATGTCCTTGGTCAGTCAGTATACACTAGGGGGAAAACAAACCCTGTGCTATAATGGGATTTGCTTCCAACAGCTTTGGGCTTGGAGGAGAAATGGTTGATCAACTCTGATAAAATTGTAATGCAAAAGAAGCTGCCTTGCTACTCACCATATTTACGCTCACCGATAATAGCTTTGTAATTATATTCCAAAAGCTCTCCAAACTGCAATTTTTGTTTTTTTGCTATTGGGGCTTTCCATGACATTTCTTATTGAAACCCCATGGGAAGCCAACCCCCTTATGTTGCCCAATCTCTTTGTTTACTGAACATATTTAGTTCAAGCTTCAACTGTGGTGGGATTCCACTAGTCTGGTTTCAGACTCTCAGAACTGTATTTTCATGGTTGTCTAACGACTTTGGAAGTGGAATCTCTGGAAGCTGTGCCTGGTGTGTGCATTTATGAATACATCAGAGGTGGTTTTGATGAGAGGTTAGTCCCTGGATCCTTGTTCAAAGCAGATAGCACGGTCCCTACCACTCAAGTTATTGGATTTAAGTCAGGGCAGGGCCCTAAAATCTCCATTTTTAAAAAAATTTTTAATGTTTATTCATTTTTGGGAAACAGAGCGAGACTGAGGAGGGGAGGGGCAGAGAGAGAGGGAGACACAGAATCTGAAGCAGGCTCCAGGCTCTGAGCTGTCAACACAGAGCCCGACGCGGGGCTCGAACTCACAAACCACGAGATCATGACCTGAGCCAAAGTTGGATGCTTAACCAACTGAGCCACCCAGGTGCCCCTAAAATCTCATTTTAACAGAGATTCCTGGAAATTCTATAAACCATCCTTGAAAGTAATCAAGTGAGAGATGTAAAACAGAGCAAATTATTCCTATCTGTTTTACATAATAACAATCAAATAGCTTAACATTTCCATTGATGGTTTTAGTTGTTTTGACAATAACTGGGCAGAACCTCAGAGTCTCAGTTTTAGATATTTAGATACAGTGAAAACCAAACAGAAAATAAGAGGAAAATGAAACTAATTGTAAAACTTGCTGTTTTATAAGTTCATCAGGGGAACTGGTAGAATACTTACAAACAATAAGAAGTATAAATTGAGAGGAATTATGAAATTAACCAGGATATTATTTGCTATACTTTAATAAGAAAAGAAGTAATAAACTACATTGCTCTACATAAAGTGGGGATTAAGTACCTTTTTTATTTCAGGAAATATAGGCTCTTTCTCAGAAGACAGATTTTTCTAGGTCCCACCTCACTGAAGATTGGGAATAGCCAAGAAAATATTTCTGAAGCCACAAAATGTATGGGAATCACCCTCTATAGGCTCTCGTGTTTTGGTGAATGAATATTGAAGAGCCTGTATTCTAAGGAAGGTTCAGGAATACCAATGGCAGGCCAGAAAATTCTGTCAAATATAGAAAACGTGAGAAATATTAATTGGTCATTTAAGAGAAAGTGATACAAATTTAAAGAAATTCTTTATAGATTCTGGAATTATATAATTAAGAAAGTTTTAATAGTTCCTGTGGGAAAAAGAGGTCTATTTTCAGAAAATAGAAATAGACATATTCATTTATTTAAATCTATTCTCTAGTAGGAAGACTTGAGCATGGATTTGGGGGGGGCAGGTGATTTTTATGTCTGTGCTATGGGTTGGATAGTGACCAGCCATCTTAGTTTGCCTGGGACTGAGAGGTTTCCAGGGACAGGGAACAATCAGTGCTAAAACGTGTCTCATGCAAAGTGGGCAGAGTTGCTGACCCTAGTTGCTTGCCTTCATACCCTCCGTCCCCATCTTGGGTAGAGAGTGATTGGCCTAGTCTCAGCTGCCCTCACCACAGGGATTGGATCAGGCAGTCTATATAACCTTTGTAAGTTTGACATGTGTGAAGCCAAGGACTTTTGCTTGATAGTCTGAAAAGGAGAAGCCCTCCCTTTCAATGAACTGAACTGTTACAGCCATTTTTACGACAATGAAGAAAGCAAACCCGGGGATGATACTGATACATGGTGGAGGATGGAGTTCTACAAAGAGCAGAGAGGGACAGGGGACCCTCTCTAGCAAACCATGTGTGAAGCCTACCTTAGGGCTCTTTATCCAGTCCAATAAATTCTATCACCTTTTTTCCTACAATTTCATATTGTACATGTTAAGTTTAAAGAGGATGAATAAATTAATACCTAAGCATTTGACATCTAGCTTAAGAAATGGTATATTATTTATACCTTACAAACCCACTGTGTTCTCCTCCTAGTTATTTTCCTCTCACATTCTCCAGGGGTGGCTATCATCCTGATTATTGTGTTATCATTTCCCTAACAGCTTTCTTTATGGTTATACTACATATGTATGCATTTATAAATACTTATTTTTTTAGTTTTACCTATTTTGCCCTTAATACAGTAGAATTATCTGCTGCTATTCTTATATAACCTGCTTTTGGGGATCTATCAGTGTTTAAGCATACAACTGTAGGTTATTTGCCTAGTAAATATTTTTCGTTTTTCCTTTTTTTTACTTGCATCTTTTCCTTCTATCTAAGGTGAATAGCAGTGTTGAGTTTTTCTTTCTTAGTTCTTTTTGTTTAGTAGATTTTATTTGTTAGAGATTTTTGGCCTACAGAAAAATTGGTAGAATAGTATAGAAGGTTCCCATATACATCTTGCACCCATACACACATAACCTTCCCCACTGTTGACATCCTGCTTCACAGTGGTGGCTTTGTTATGATTAATGAACCTACACTGACATATCATTATCACCCAAAGTCACTTATTTATATTATGGTTCACTCTTTGTATTGTGCATTTTGTGAGTTTAGAAAACATATAATAACATGTATCCACTATTATAGTATCATACAGAATGGTTTCACTGCCCTAAAGAATCCTCTGTGCTCTGCCAATTTATCTCACCCTCCCCCCTAACGACTGGCAACCAGTAATCTTGCTTCCGTAGTTTTTTGCCTTTTCCAACATGTCATATAGTTGGAAACATACAGTATGTGGCATTTTCATACTGGGTTCCTTTAACTTAGTAATGTGCATTTACGTTTCTCTTTTCATGGCTTAAGAGCTCATTTCTTTTTAGTGATGAAAAGTATTGCATTTTCCTGATGTTCCACAGTTTATCCATTCAGCTACTAAAGGGCATCTTTGTTGCTTCCAAGTTTTGGCAATCAGGTATAAAGCTGCTATAAACATCTGTATGAAGGTTTTAATAGGGACATATGTATTCAGCTCCTTTGACTAAATACCAAGGAGTATGATTGATAGATCATATGGTGAGAACATGTTTTGTTTTGTAAGAAATCACCAAAGTGTTTTCCAAAGTGACGGTACCATCTTGCATTCCCACAGTAATGAATGAGAGTTCCTGTTGCTCCACAACCTTGTCAGCATTTGGTGATGTCAGTGTTCTGGATTTGGGCGATTCTAATAGGAATGTAGTGGTATCTAATTGTTGTTTTAATTTTTATTTTCCTGATGATATATGATGGAAAGTATCTTTTCGTATGCTTATTTTCCACCTGCATATCTTCTCTGGTAAGGTGTCTGGATTTTTTTTGTCCTTTTTTTTTTTTTTTCCTGGTGGTTTTCTTATTGTTGAGTTTTAAGAGTTCTTTATATATTTTGGGTAGTAGTCCTTTATCAGACTGGTTTTTTACAAATATTTCATCCAAGTCTATGCCTTGCCTTCTCATTCTCTTGACACTGTCTTTCACAGAGTGGAAGTTTTTAATTTTAATAAAGTCTACTTTAGCATTTAATTCTTTCATGGATCATGCTTTGGTGCTGTAGCTTAAAAACTCATCCCCATATCTAAGGTCATCTAGATTTTCTTCTATATTCTATTCTAGAAGTTTTCTAGTTTTGCATTTTACATTAGGTCCATGATCTATTTGGAGTTATTTTTTTTGGGGAAGAATATGAGCTCTGTCTCTAAATTCTTTTTTTCCCTTACATGTGAATGTCTAGTTGTCCTGGCACCATTTGTTGAAAGACATTTTTTTTTCTCCATTGTATTGCCTTTACTCTTTTATCAAAGATCAGTTGACTGTATTTATGGGCATCTCTTTTTGAGCTCTCCATTATGCTCCAATGATCTATTTGCCTCTCCTTTACCAGTACCACACTGTCTTGCTTACTAAGCTTTATACTAAGCCTTGAAGTCAGGTAGTGTCAGTCTTGCAACTTTGGTCCTCTCCTTCAGTACTAAGTTATTCTGAGTCTTTTGACTTGCCTTATAAACTATAGAATTCATTTGTCTATATCCAAAACTTCATTTTTTACTATTCTAGTTTCTCTTTTAACTGGAAAATTGAATCTATTTATTACATTTTGATTAATGATACATTTATATTTTAATACTATAATATTTTGTACACATTGTCATTTACATCTAGACTTTAAAAACCCTAAGCAATAGAAAAGGAAGTGATTTATGGCATATTGTAGATATTGACATTTAAAATAAAACCAGTTGGCACGTATCATTTATTTAAATATTTCCAGGGGAGACCTAATACAATAGCAATTTATAACTAACTATGAAGCACTTAAAATAGACACGTTCTCTTCTTTACTATTATAAATGTTACATTGCTCCCTTTTTTCATCAGTTTCCATTTGCACTCTACTTCTTCAATAGAATTTTATACTAATGTAATATATTTTTTATGCTTGAAGTTCTTTTAGTAATCACCCTGTCATTCTTCTTTACAGTAAAACTATACTAATTGAGGATTTTAATTAATTTTCTATGACCATATGGATTTATGTGTTCATTTTTCTTCTCCCTGAGTTCTTATTACAATTCTTAATAAAATAAAAATATAGAAACTTGACTATATTAAACATTGATGAACGAATGTTAAACATAAAAAGAAAAAAACTGTATTGGAATATATCTCTTTTGATGATGAATTATTTGTGGTAAACTGTAGGCTGTCTTTTAGGACTGTTCACCTGGTCAGACTTACTTCAGTACCTCTTGAGTGTGTAGAGGATATTGTAATTCAAATTGAGTGAGAGGCAATCCTAGAGCTTTTACAGCACACACAAGGAAGGCAGTGATAAAAGGAGAGGAAGGCAGTGATAAAAGGAGAGGTGAGGAAGAAGAGCCAGCATCGTGCCTCAACCAAATGTACGTGCGTATTCAGGCAGATAAATTTAAGACAGAGAACATATAGACATTAAAACTCTGATTATTCAGCCATAAAAGGGAATGGAGTACTGAATCGTGCTATCACGTGAGTAGACTTTGAAAACATACACAATGAGATAAGCAAGTCATGAAATGCTACACATAGATTTCTTGTATGAAGTGTGTAGAATAGGCAAATCTAGAGACAGCAAGTAGATTTGTGATTGCCTGGGCCTGGGAGGAGGCGTAATGGGTAGGGCCTGGTAATGGGTGCAGTGATTTTTTTTGAAGTAATGAAAATTGTTCTGGAAGTACTTCACCGGAGTGGTGTAGTAACATACCCTATATTGGGACTTGTACAGTGACGTGAAATTCTCTGTATTCATTTGGATATAAGCACATTTTTCCACATCCTTCTCTGACGGAAGAAAATGGTGGAAGAAAGTACGACTAGACTTTATGTTAGGTGAGAAGAAATTAAGCCCTACATGTTTGAGCCACGGTACATCACTTTTTCTGTTACTTGTAGCTGAAACATTCCTAATCAAATCAGAAGATCACTGGGAGATCATATTAACCTCGCCGCCAGTTGCGTGTGAAACTGCATTTCAATAAGCAACATTTCAATGGCAACCAAAAGATGACTGAAAGCAATTGGAATCTTCGTTACAGTCTCTAGAATCTCCCATTTTAACATAGAGCAGACCTTCTCAAAGCCTTCTCTCCTACCCATTTTTGCAGTCTCACACATAATGTGCAAATGTTTCTAAGGATTTCACCATTTTCTCACAAAATTCCCTGAAGGTTACTCTCGCACAGTCCACGTGAACTTGCAGTTTCCCACTACACAGCTCTGTTTGATTCCTTTTGTTCTCCCTCAGCCATAAATATAAGCTATTTCTACTGGGAATGCTTCACTACTCCAGCGCTGTTCCTATCATCACTCCAGTTCTCCCTGCAAACAAACAAGTAACTGGAAACAAGTGGCTAAAGACATATTTTTTAATATTTAAGATAATGACAAGAGGAAAGGTTAAGTGTGCAAAGACGGAGTTAGAGGGCAGGAAATTTGGGGAGGTTATGACACACGTTACTTTTTGTTGTCCCTTCCACAATAGTTTTCTCTTTCATGTGATACTACTGTCAGCTCCTTGGCTGAGTAGGTACATATATAGAGTAGGCAGCTTCTTACATAGCAGGATTTAAGGACCCATTGTATGTTCTATGTGCTTAAACCATCATTATTTTACCCCACCATCCTATTTGTAATTCCCACCATTGATCATTATTTGACTAAAAACCATAGTATCTCATGGTAAAATGAGCACAGGTTAGAGAATTAGAACCTTTCTTTGTCTCTGCAGACTTATCTACAAAATGGACATGATAATTTTTTTTCTGCTTGCCATGTGGGCTGCCAATCGAGCTATTAATTTTTAATTCACTGGGCAACTACTTATTGAGTATTCTCTGTGTTCCAGACACTAGGACCAAAGCTATGAGGAAGTCACATGGAGCTTAAAAACTAGCTTTTGGAATGTGGCAAAATTATAGAGGGGTACTACTGGAGGAGTGTCACTATGTTTGGGGACATTAGGGATCTGGGAAGTGGGATGGTGGAAATGGAAAATAACCTGAAGTTCTGGGATGTCAGTGTGTGTGTGTGTGTGTGTGTGTGTGTGTGTGTGTGTGAGAATGGTCATAAAAGATGAGTGCCTGGAGGAACTCTGAGTGTAAACTTCTCCTGTTAAATAATCCAGTCCATGGCTAATCTTGACCTTCTGTAAATCAGTGACCTGGTAAGAAATATAATATCAACTACAATTCCATTCTGTATTACTTGTTACCAGAAAGACTTGTAAAACTACTCATGGGTGTGCAGTTGCTACGCACCGTCTGAGAACCTTTAAGGGTCACAGCTATCATTAGATAGAACATTTCTGAGGGAAGGGGAACACGTCCATCATAAGAGCCTGCCTTCATGCCTTTGTTTCTGTTAATCTCGAATTCCGTTTTCCTCTCTCCATCTGTCAAGACTTTGATGAAGCTTTTTTTTATTCCTTCAGGAAAAAGTGGGCTCTTCCTCTTGAAGCGCATAGAGAATTATGTCTGCACTTTACTTCAACACTTACCACAGACACTCTTGCATTCTTATTTCTTGTGTTACCCTTAGGTCCTTGATGGGGACTGCTCTTTGTATAACTTACCATAAATATTTTGCAGTCCATACAGAGTACACTGAGCAGGGAATTGGAGTTTTCATAATGGTCTCATAATGGGTTGTTTGCCAATTTTCTGAATAGGCAGTGCTCTGCAGGTTTGTGTTTTAAAAATGCTTTCACTTTAAAACCAAACTGTTTTTGTCTGGAGAAAAGGGGAAACAATAGTAGCTAAATATAAGAAAGATAGACAGATTTTTTCCCCCGAAGAAAACTATCAATTTATATGTCATCTTTGGAAGTTCAAATGCCTCTGCTATTGACTATTCTATTTGTCCTACTGCTGAACCCTTAAATTATAGATGGCCTGAACTGTCATCTTTTATATGAAAAAGAAGCTAATTCTCCATAAAGAACAGGGAGTCTAAAATCCTGAGATGGGTAAATGACTGTAAAGGACCGGTTTGCCCTTTGTAGTAAGTTGGCAGAGAGACCTAAGAGATAACCATAGAAGAATTTTCAAAGTCACAGAAATGATGTTGGCAGGAAGGGCTGCAGGAGGAAAGATATTCTCAGTGAGGTTATCTTTGACGAGTGATGTTCTGCAGGCTGAGCCTATTTGATATAGCATGCATTTCTGACAATTATTGCAGTCAATACCAGTTTTATTTAGCAAATACGTGGCTTCTAATGTTTTTGTACTTATCACTGGTCTTTCATAACACCTTTTCACCTAGAAGTATCACATGCTGTTAAGTAGGCAGAAAATACACTATTACATTCAGAAACACAAAATACTGGGGTGACTGGGTGGCTCAGTCGGTTAAGCGTCCAGCTTCAGCTCATGTCATGATCTCATGGTTCATGGGTTCAAGCCCCATGTCAGGCTCTGTGCTGACAGCTCGGAGCCTGGAGCCTGCTTTGGATTCTGTGTCTTTCTCTCTCTCTACCCCTCCCATCCTCAGGCTCGCTCTGTTTCTCAAAAATTAATAAATGTTAAAAAAAACTTAAAAAAAGAAACACAAAATACAGTCCAGTGAATACTCATTATCACATATATGTGCAAAGCACAGCATTTGGACACACTGTTATGTCTCAAACAGGAGAAACAACAACAACGTGAAGAGGAGGAGACTCTGTGGGGGTGGAGAGAAACATTACAAAAATAAAATTATAGAAACAAAGGAGAAGTAAGGGTGAAAGCTGAGCTACAGAGATAAGAGGGGTGCGGAAGATTTTTGTTGTTGTTGTTGTTAAATGTCCTTATAAAGCCCTTCTCCCTGAATCTCAATGATGAAATAAAACATGTGCACTCAAGTAGAAGAGAAAGTTACACAGAAGGGGAAATTGAGCTAGATTCAGACTTGTGTACAGTAAACTACAATTTTAGAAATATTATCTCTAATGGTGGTCCAAGAAGGTCATGTTCTCTTAGCCATCTTTCATCTCTAAAGGAAATAGACAGTCTTAAGTAAAGCAGAATTGTGGGAAGTCAGTGTAACTCATTCTTAAAACCAATAAAACTATCACATAACAAAATGGGGCATAAAAAAGAAGGAGCTGAATCTATATAAAATGATCAGCAACAGAGGAACTATTGTGGAGAAAAGAGCATGTCTGAGTGCTTAACTCCTGTAAATGTAGAACCAGTTTTTTAATGCCACCAATAGTTTTGTGTTAATTTCAGATGACTCTGAAAAGAATAGGACTTAGAAAAGAATAGGTCTTCAAACTTTGTCTGAAATTCAGTCAGAATTTTAGCTTTATCTAATGTTTTTCCTTCATCAAAATTTGAGAAATAATTAAATATCTCCTTTCTTATTTTTTTAGAGAGAGAGAGCATGAGTAGGGGAGAGAGCCAGAGAGGGGGGAGAGAGAGAGAATCTCAGGCAGGCACCATGCTCAATGCGGAACCTGACGTGGGGCTCAAACTCACAAACTGTGAGATCATGACCCGAGCAGAAATCAAGAGTCAGGCACTCAACTGACTGAGCCACTCATGTGCCTCTAAAGGTCTCTTTTAAGAATAATGTTGTAATCTGATCCTGTTTTTCTGGTATTTTTCTTTCTTTTTTCGCTAATTTTAATCTTTTTCCTTAGCATATTGGCATATCTAAGACCATCTACACCAGATGCCAGTAGAACTCCCTCCAGGGTGATGTGGGTTTGCTTCATTTTAGGCTTTCTTTTGATGTCTTGGCCTGTGTGATTGATTTTTTTTTTAATATTAGGCACATACCATTTTTATAGCAAGTCATTTTTTTTAAAAAGAAGAACTTATTCATATACTATTATGATGATGAAAGTGTGTGAATAAAATCTAAGGAAATAATTTGTTTATAAATGATATTCAGTACAGTTGGCAAACCAGGTAGTTTTATGATTGAAACTTGTATCTTTCTTGAATTTTTTATAATCATCTCTTTTGCAAATCTTCCACCCTGTTGGTATCACACATCTATATAGCAAATGGTTGTCTTGCAAACGTCCTATAAGTATCTTGGACTCCATCTTGCTATGTAACAGCCTAAATGTGTAAAGGAGGATTTAAGCACAAATAAAATCACAGAGAAATTCTGCCCATGCCACTTTACTATTCTTAAAACTATCAACTTGGGGCACCTGGGTGGCTCAGTCAGTTAAGTGGCCAACTCTTGATTTTGGTTCAGGTCATGATCTCATGCATTCATGATTTTGAGCCCCACATTGGGCTCAGCACTCACAGCATGGAGCCTGCTTTGGATCCTCTGTCTCACTCTCTCTGCCCCTTCCTTGGTCATGCTTGCTCTCTCTCTCTCTCTCTCTCAAAAAAAATAAAAATTAAAAAATTAAAATTAATAAAATATCAACTTGACTTTCATATGTAAAAATAATGGTTAAGGAATACATTTCTCTCTATTTTCAACACAGAAAAAATGCATGCTGTCTCTCAAGTCTTAGAAATGGCCTTTTAAAAACTTGCAATGTTACACACTCAAACTTTTAGCTTCCATAAGGCAACACTACCAATAAATCTGTTTCCTTGCTGGCCTTTGCTGGTTCATTTAGCATTTATAGTTCTCTAGGGTTGAGATAAGGACATGGGCAGGTGCAGTTTCCTAAGACAAAGGGAGAGTAAGAACTGGAGGGACACTGCATACCAGCAGCACCTAATTCCTCAAACACCAGATCACTCAGAGGCCCTATATGGATAACAGCATCTTACACTCATATGACACCAGGAACTGTTAAGATCTTTACAGATAAGGCCATGTCTAATCATCATAACCACTCCTTTTGGTTGGTTTCCATAGGTGAAAAAACCCTGAGGTTAAGAAATCTGCCTAGTGTCACAAAGCTAGTAAGTATCAGAGCTCTGACTTGAACCCAAGAAATTTGGCTCCAGAGTTTATTTATACTGTTCATCTGGTATCCCAGAAGGTAATCTGCCTAGGTAACTAATAGCCATATTTTTAGTTTCACATCCGTTCACATGGATGGAATGACCCTGTGAGTAGCATTACCATGAAGAATATACCCCCTAAGCCCACTATTATGACCGTCCTTTAAAACCATTCCAAAAAAAGGGAAAGTGCTTACTGATTGGTGGTATTACCACAATACTTACTTAGCGTGTTTACTCTCTGGGGGGCACTCTTTAAAGGTGTGTGTGTGTGTGTGTGTGTGTGTGTGTGTGTGTGTGTGTGTCTGGAAGATTTGCAGTTAAATCAATATGAGAAGAGGTAGGGAAGCAGATACTCCTGCTGGATGCTCCTTAGGATTATACTGACAATGTCATTAATGCTCTAATGGTCTTGAAGATAGATGTTCTTATGTCTTTATAGGAGGCATGGAGGCAAGCAGATAAAAGGAAGAACATAAATCTAAAGAATAAAAGTATTAGCAACTAACACTATGCCAGTGTGAATCAAGAAATAATAGTCTTTGTAAAGAGCAGAGCATGGGTGTTTGTTTTTATTGCGTAGCATTTAGCATTATTATGAGGCAGTGCTACTTATGTTTCTGTTGCCAACAGCATTTATAAAATCGACAGTTTTACAGGGAGGATTGTGAGCAGCTATAAAAATATTATTTCTCTATAGATAAAAGTTAATTCCGATTTCCATCAACCCATGAAACATGGTTTAGGGTGTGATGAAAAGAGTCAGAGGCAATGGAGTCTGGAATCCTATCTCAGTTGTTGAGTCTTTAAGGTTGTGCTAGTATCAGATTATATTTTCTTTGGTCTCAGGTCCCTTTCTGGCAGGAAGTTAAGAACCTAGAGATAATTTATTCTTTCAGTCCTGTAGGCATTACAATGGCCATAAAGATTCAAGTATAACAATTGTCCTCACTCCCATTGAACAGTACTAAAAAAAAAAAAAAACAAAAAAAAGCAAAAATACAAAACAAAACAAAACAAAAAAACACAAGCATTTACAGTGGCCAGTTGGGAGGTGAGAGGAAACACAAAGTGCTAGAGTTCAGGTTTTGAGAAAAAACTGTTCTTGAGGCCAGCATAATATGTATGTATGCGTCTGCTTCATTGATATGGTCATCAGTAGGTCTATGCATACGAGTTCATCTTTCCAGATAGAAAAGCTGACAAAGTTTGACTTACATGCGTGTACTTGAGAGAATGGAAGAAGATAATCTGTCAGGAATCCATAAAAAGGAAAATGAAGGAGTATGGAGAGTAATGACAGTTGTGTTTGTGTGTTAGATAAGGAGGCGTTACTTTTGTCACCTAAAAAATGGAGTCGGGGGCACCTGGGTGGCTCAGTCAGTTGAGCATCAGCCTCTTAATTTCAGCTCAGGTCATGATCTCAGAGGCATAGCATCAAGCTCCTTGTCGGGCTTTGTGCTGGACACAGAACCTGCTTAAGATTCTCTCTCTCTCTCTCTCTCTCTCTCCCTCCCTCTCCCTCTCCCTCTCCCTCTCCCTCTCCCTCTCCCTCTCCCTCTCCCTCTCCCTCTCCCTCTCCCTCTCTCCCTCTGCCCCCCCACCTCTGCTCTCTCTCTCTCTTTCTCTGAAAAATGAAAAAATATTTTGTTAATTACAAATAAAAAATGGAGTCAGATTAAAATTGAAAAGAAATCAGTACTAGAGTTTGTCCAAGAGGATAATGGAATAGAGAGGAGAAAGAGAAGGACATTCAATAAATTAAATAAGAGTACATTAAACTAGATTTTATTTACTTATTTTATTTATTTATTTAACAAATGGACATTACGTCGCTACTACGTAGTAGGTATAGATGCTTGAAATACATCAGTGGGATAAAACAGATCAAAATCAGTCTTTATGGAGTTAAGGCTTAACAAGATGAGAAGAAAATTAACAACAGCAACAACAACAACAACAACAAGAATATAATAATAATACTATAGAACATTAAGAGGTGATAAATGGTATCGCAAAAATAGAGCAAGACCAATGAATATGAAAGAATTAGGAAATTAAGGACCTCGGTACTGAATCTGGATTATGTGAAGCAGTAGAATTTAATGGTTTTAACAGAATGATGAGGAGGATATCGAGGCAGTAACAGTTCAAGGAAAATTGTTGATGCATGTGGTGATTGATCTTATGTGTCAACTTGGCTGGGATAAGGGATGCCCAGGTAGTTCATAAACCATTTTTGGGTGTGTCTGTGAGGGTGTCTCTGCAAGAGATTGGCATGTGAGTTGGCAGACTGAGTGAGGATCACCTTGGTCCTCCAATCTGCTGAGGGCTTGAATAGAACAAAAGTGTGGAAGAAGAGTGAACTCACTTTTCTCACTTGAGCTGAGCTATCCATCTTCTTTTGCCTGCCTCTCGGTGCTTCTGCTTTTCAGCCTCAGGACCCAGACTAAATTGCATCACCAGCTTTCCTGGCTCTTGAATTTGCAGGCAGCAGACAATGGGGCTTCTTGATTTCCATAAATGTGTGAGTCAATCTCTATAAATAAGTCTCCTCCTATATCTATAGGTCTGTGTCTCACCATCCATCCATCTATGAGGGAAGAAGCATATAGTAATTGAGATTCCCTGTTAGGTACAAGATATTGGCTGCATAGACACTGGCATGTCTAATACAAGGTATGCTGTTTTCCTAGGTAGAGATGTAATATAGGGTCTGTTACAATTCACCAACCCTGCATAGGAGTATGTACTTTTGCTCAGTTTTGTGGTAATGCATCATAATATAAAAAAATACCTCATTCGTGATTATGAAGACTAGAGAAAGATGCTGGATCAAGGGCAGAAGTAGTTCCTCTAATTCTGTTTCCAGTAAAGATCATCCTTTCAGAGGAGAAAGATACAGGGAAAGCCAGTATTGAAGGTCAGCATTTCCTAACTTGCAATCTTGGTTTACAGTGTGAGATTCATGGGCAAGGGGTACAGTACAGCTTGCAAAAACAAGAAAACTCTTTTGGGCAGGACACTGGAAGTGTTTAACTGAAATTTCAGGAGGAAAGAGAAGAAAACAACTAATAGCTAAGGCTGACATAGAGTAACCGCCATTAGAGGGTTTCCATGTCATTTTTTTTGCAGAAATTAACAAGGAGGGGCACCTGGGTGGCTCAGTTGGCCGAGCAGCCGAGCGGCCGAGTTTGGCTCAGGTCATGATCTCGCAGTTTGTGAGTTTGAGCCCCGCATCGGGCTCTGTGCTGCCAGCTTGGAGCCTGGAGCCTGCTTTGGATTCTGTGTCTTCCTCTCTCTCTGCCTCTCCCCTGCTCACGCTCTGTCTCTCCCTCTCTCTCAAAAATAAATAAACATAAAAAAAATTAAGAGAAACTAACAAGGATGTAGACAGGGAAAATGATGGATTTATGTCTACATATGTTTGCTACAATATATCCTGAACAAATATCTTAAACATTTTAACACTATTGCAAGTATCAAAACTTGGTAGATAGTATGTTGTCTGTACTTGGAACACGGAAATAGAAAACAATCAAATTAAAACAGTGATATACAGAGGGAAAGAACTGTGTGTAAGAAGACACCAACTTGTAGTGGAAGCACAGCAGAGAGAAGTTAGCTGAAATTAAAAGGAGAAAAAACGGCGATGATGTGGAGCAAGGGGACCCCTTTTTCACTGCTAGTAGGAATGCAAACTGGTGCAACCATTCTGGAAAACAGTATGGAGCTTCCTCAAAAAATTAAAAATAGAACTACCCTATAACACAGCAATTATACTACTAGGTATTTATCCAAAAGGTACAAAAATGCTGATTTTAAGGGGCACATGCACCCTAAGTTTATAGCAGCACTATCAACAATAGCCAAATTATGGAAAGAGCACAAATGCCCATTGACTGGTGAATGGATAAAGAAGATTATACACACACACACACACACACACACGCACGCACACACACACACACGCACACACACACACACAATAGAATATTACTCGATGATTAAAAAGAATGAAATGTTGCCATTTGCAACAACATGGATGGAACTAGAGGGTATTATGCTAAGCAAAATAAGTCAGGCAGAGAAAGACAAATATCATATGATTTTACTCATATGTGGAATTGAAGAAACACAACAGATAAACATAAGGGAAGGGAAGGAAAAATAAGATAAAAAGAGAGAGGGAGGCAAACCATAAGAGACTCTTAAATACAGAGAACAAACGGAGGGTTGCTGGAAGGGGTGTGGGTGGGGGATGGGCTAAATGGGGGATGGGCATTAAGGAGGGCACTTTTTGGGATGAGCATTGGGTATTATATGTAAGTGATGAATCACTGAGTTCTACTCCTGAAACCGGTACTGTATGTTAACTAACTTGAATTTAAATAAATACATTTAAAATTAAAAAGAAGTGGCAATGACTGTGGGAAAGTACATATTCACGTGTTCTATAGAATATAGAAAAAACTGCTTTTTAGTGGGGTTCTGGGAAGTTGTTTTATGAAATATTCTTAATTTATTATAAATTAGCTACAGTCTCAGCAGAAGACAGAACTGGCTTTTTGACCTCAGCATCTGGGGCATATTCTAGTCAAGGCTCTTTGGATATTAAGGAAAAGAGGCCCACTCAAACTAGTGCAGTAAAAGTTGGGTTTTATTTTAAAGATACAAAGACTCAAAGAGCAGGGACTGAAAAATGGTTGAGTGTCACGGGAACTAGAAAACCGGGATACCGGACTCAGTCACTTATCTTTGGGTATATGCTCCATTTTCTTCCCTTTGCAGATTGACTTTGTTCTGTCCCCCAAATAGTGATTCCCTATTATCAGACCAGCATGACCTTTGAGTTTGTCTCCACCCAACTAACTGATCCAGTTTCTTACTGACTTGATTTTGTAATCTCTAGAGACACGCCTGATTGGGGGCTAGTACATCTTTTCTTATCTTGCTCTGGCCACCTAGAATTTATCCCTGTTTATTAAAAATAAGAAATGAGTCCTTAAAATTTTTGTCATTCATAGTCCCTTAACATTACTGATAATTTTTATACATATATGTGCTTTTTGTATTGCAGCTATCTGATGATTTCAGATTGGTTCATTTTTCTTCCTGATGAATAAGTTCTTTTTAAGTGAATGTTTGTTGGTAATGAAGTCCTAACGCTTTGTACAATAGAAAACTTCTTCCTTCATTCAAGGACTTTTTTAGGGGAAGGAGCTTTCATTTTTGAATTATATCTATCTCTGGGGTGTGTCAAGAACTATGAAGAGTTTGAGATTTTAACCCACTTTGCAAGCTAACAATTAGCCTGCTGCAGTTTTATGAATGTTAATGGAAGACACAAGACTCCTGCATGGAGTCGGGTAACTCACTGCACACCAGATACCATGAGATTCGTATCCACATTGGTTTTTTTCTGTCCAGCCTCTCATAGCCCATAGGAGCAAAGCATAGTGACCCAAGTGATTGCTCTGCACACAGTGGGTCTGTGTCGCAGATGAACAATAAGATTTGGAAATCCCCAGTGTTATATAAAGGTTTTGAGCTGGTAACCTGCCCGAACTTTGCCCTGGAGGGAAATGTTACCTCTGTTACCCTGGTCAGGGAACAAATTGTCATCTTCTCTGGAGATTATACTGTCTCTGTCTTCCAAAGTTGTTTGCTACACAAATGTCCTTGAAAAGCTAGCTCAGGACAAAAACTGCCAGTGTCTGTACAAGACTATGGAAACTCAAGCAATCCATGGAAAATCGTCTCCCAAGATTATGGTTTCAGTTGTTGATTATACTGTCTGCTATTCATTGTGTGTTTCGTCCCTTTCACATAATTTCTAGTATTTTTACATTTAAGTAGCTTTAAGTTTTATTTATTTTTCAACTTGATGTTTTGAAGTTTTAGTATGTTTAACAGGGGAATTATTTTTATTTTTGTACTGCTAATCTGACAATACATATCTTTCTTACAGCAAGTTCTTAAATAGTCAAGCAATAAAAGCCTGGACTAGATAACCCTGTTGGTTATCAATACTACCTTAGCCACCCACACTCTTAGTGAATAGTTTGAAATTCTTTTCACTTGTGTTTTCTGCTGCTGTGGTGTTGGTCTTTCTTGAATGCTTGACTCTTACAGGACCTAGAAGGTTATTAGACGGGGTGATGCGTGGAGGCATATACTTTGGCTCAACCTAACTATTTTGTTCCTAATGCCAACAAAATTAAAAATGAATGCTTTGTTTTTACACCAGCCTTGTTCCTGTTTGAACATTTTTTCCTCCAACCCATTGCAATAATGCAATGCTATGTTTGTATTAGGGAAAGGAGAAGGGAAGCTCTGATAACCTTCATTAGAAGTAATATAATAGATTGACCACTGTCCTAGACTCTTGGAAACACTTGCCCTTAAACAGTGTTTGAGTAATTCTTCAAGGATGAACAAGACATTTCAGGGAAAAAAAACTGACCTTCGTTTTAACTAATGAAAGCCATTTGGTAGAGTCTAAGAGTAATTTGCGAAGTAGTAACCTGAAGGCATCAAAGAAGTAATTTTCCTTACAAATTGCCTGAATTCCTCTCAAAAGTGTATTCAGACAGACTCTTTAAACTGAAGTAAAACTAATAGCTCTTAACCTTTTATGGGGCTATCTTTCAGGATCTCTGTAAAATATGAACATCTCAGACACAATCATATGCATATTTGTAAAAATATTGTGTAAAATGCTGAGGTGGGGGGAGGACTGCACACCTGCAGTGCAATGTATCACAGACTCAGTAGCCACGGGTTTTTCTTCCTTCCATCTTACATAGTAGTCATGTTGACTACACAATGATTATAATACATCCTGAACTTTTTTGACCCCCTACCTTTGCCATGGTCTTTCGATAATTACAAGTGCCAGGGTTATTATTCTGATGAGCCAAGATCATTTGGTACGTGCTCTATTGGTTGTACATGATTTAAGTAAACTAGAATAGAATCCCTACAGCAACAAAGCTATGGTTACAGTTTTGGCATCAAGACTCAGGAGACATAAATGAAGAGGCATTAATCTAATACTATGGTTTAATTAGCTTTATAGAAGGATACAAAGCAGGAAATATAGAAAGTACAACATCTTGATCTCATTAAGAGACCTGACAGGTACTCCAAAATGCAGCTTTTTTTGTCTTCTCATATATATGGAGCATATATGGCTGCCATGGTTGAGGAACAAAGAATGTGTAGGTCTCTTTGACCTATAGAAGGCTGTAACCCCTTTACCCACCAACTTTATAAACCCTTGTAGTGGAAGGCTTGCAAACCAACCCATATCTCCCCTGACCCATTGCAGTGACACACCATGGAGATATAAACAACATTCTTCATTCATCTTAAGTAGAGTTTCCAAGAAACATTTTTTCAGCAGCCCTATATTAGCCTACGCCTAGTGTTAGCCCTTTATTCACACGGTCCTTTGACCTCTACTAGATTCTCATGTTAGATTGGCACACTGGTATGGGAACAGTACCATAGTGTTAGGCTAATTTCACAGAAGTTTACAGTGCAATGTGGGTTATAAAATAACAGTTAATTACAGTAAAATGTAGAATGAAATCAATAATATAGGAAGTGTCTAAATCAAATGCACCAATTTGACTCTGATGAGGTTGAGTGAGGAGACATCATTAAACCTTCATGGAGAAGATAACATTTAAATGGCAATTCAGAAAAGAGGCTAAATTTGCCGGATTTTTATATTACAGTGAATGAGTGTGCAGGTGTAACTTCTTTTTTAAAAAATTTTTTTCTTAATGTTTTTATTTATTTTTGAGACAGAGAGAGACAGAGCATGAGCAGGGGAGGGGCAGAGAGAGAGGGAGACACAGAATCTGAAGCAGGCTCCAGGCTCTGAGCCATCAGCACAGAGCCTGATGCAGGGCTCGAACTCACAGACGGTGAGATCATGACCTGAGCTGAAGTCGGACGCTCAACCGACTGAGCCACCCAGGTGCCCCTGTAACTTCTTAATAGAAAGGTGGTCTTTCATTTATTAATGTGGAAATCAGCCCCACAGAATTTCTTCAAAATACATCCAATGTATGGAACAAGTATTAAATTTTAAAGTGTCTTTAGTATGTGCCAGGTATGACATTGAAGTAGGTTTAGTTCTGTGTGAAGATACTGAAAGGAAAACTGACGTTTCTCATGGACCTAGTATATATATCAGACACTGTGCTGAATGACTACAAATGCTATCTTAATTATCTCCAACTCTGTAACAATTCTGTGAGGTCAGTATTCTGAGCCTTTAAGTTGGAGACCCTAAGACTTGGGGCCATCAAAAAGCTGCCCAAGCACTCACATCTGGTAACAGTAGAACCAAGATGTTAACCAAGGTCTAACGGAATTCAATTAAAAGGACATTTTTTTTTTAACCAATATACTGTGGTGCTGAGACCACATTGTAAGAGGTGCCTACACAAAGTACAGAATATTCATGAAGGGATAAACATAATTCTGGAGATTAAGGACAGCATGTAAGAAGGAACACTGAATGAACTTGGGATTATTAGGGGAAAGCTGCCAGGTATGAATAATACCCAGACTCACTCTAGGTTCTGAGCCAACTGAGATGAAGTGCAAGGGTTTGGATGAAGGACGGAATACCTCCAGTATCAGTGCTGTTGTCCAAAGCACACAGCTTGCTGTTGACGTTGCATGTGAAAATATGACTTGGACCTAAGGGCGAACCGAGGCTTTCCACACTCTCCTTGTGGAGTTGATCTCCCTGAGCTCATCCAGATTCAGGCCAAGCAGTTCAATAACAGTTATTTCTTATAGTTAGGAAGATTGTGGAGGTCTTTCATGGCCAGCTTGCCATGTAGATAAACTTGAGAATATTTGCTATTTATAGGCATTCTTGTCATCTGAGAAAGAAATTGCTAAGTGGCCAAGACACACGTGATCGGTAAACTTGGCAATATTAGCTCTGACATGACCATCAGAGAGGAATGAATATTAGGAAGGATTTGTCTGTGTAAAGCACTTTCTCTGCATGGAAAGGGGAAGAGGAAGTAGGTAGGGGAGAGTAGAGAGAGAACCCAAAATTGTGTTTCCTGTACTCATGTCTCCTGAAAACATAAATATAAAATTATCCTTATGTTACCCTTTGGGTGAAGGAATGCTCCCCTTTCCCCGTTCCTGCAACTCACATACACTAGAAAGAAAAAAAAAACAGAACCGAGAGGGGAAAATAGCAGCTGCTTTTAATTATTTAAAAGGCCCTAATGTGGTAAAAGGAAAGGGCTCATTCAGAAGACAAACGTTGATAAGTTAAGGCAAGCCAGAGTTCTGCTTATTATAAGAAAGACTGTTCCATGAATTAGAGCTAGCCATTAGTAGAACGAGCTGCTTCAGTGTTGCATTAGCAAAGACTTATGCCAAAATAGCTTATAATTGATGTTCCAATGACCAGCAAACTCAGGAAGATTTCTTCTAATGAAAACCTTGAATCCTTACTTATCTTTAATCCTTGAAGGTCTTGACTCTACCCATTTCTTAAATACTTGGATTGCTTTTCATCTTTTTAAAAGTCAGTAGAGTCATTTATCAGAAGCATTAAAGTAGAAGCTAATGACTATTTTTTCTCTCACTTAAAACAGAGCACATGGCTTTCCAACACTGCAGTGGAGAGACGAAGTTATTTAAAAAGTTCACCACTTGTTAGCATTAGAACTTAAATACTAGTGAGATATTCCTTGCAAAATACTTTACCACTTCCACTGGTGAATTGAGAAGATACTGTACCATGATGACTTCCATGTCTTTTTCAAATCCAAGTCTACATGCAGTGATTTTCCAGTTGTGCAGAAAGAGACTGTAACAATCAAATGGCTTTTAGCTTTGAGTAACAGGAAACTCAAATTGACTTAAAAAATAGGAAATTTATTTTCTCACAAAACAGCAAGTCTAGACATAGGGTGGTTCCAGAATTTGTTGATTCAGTGGCTTACCAATGTCGTCATAAACTTGGGTTCTTTTCTTCTTCTCTGATTTTTCCACTGTGTGTCCAGCTTTATCCGTGGGCTGGTTCCTCCTCTGGTTCCCAGATGACTGAGGTAAGTCCAGATGCTTTATTGGCCTATAAGAATCCTTTCAGGGACCACTTTGAGAAGAAGGAAATCTGAGTGAGTAAAGGTTTAGGGCTTTTTCTGTTTTGCATATAATTTGATCCACATTAGATACCCATTCTCTGTATTCTATGACCTTGTTTGAAACCAATATTCACAAAGTTTTATCTATTAAAAGAAAATTTTGAGGGCCATTTTACATCATACATGTGAGGAAATAACTTGTGGCTTTATGAGCCAACCAGATCCCATTACTAAAATTAATTTACCTTCAATTTAGTAAAACATAATTATCTAGTACTATTATTTGAAACATCTGTACGACTAAAATGAAACCGAGGCGAAATCCTGAATTGTCACTTTCTCTTTAAAAAAAAAAAAATTAATCCGGAGATGTTTATTATTCTTTGAAAAATGTCATAATAGTAAAAAATATTTAAGATGTATATGCACTGAGTAATTAAATGCTCACTATAAAATAAAATTGTGAATAATGCTATTTGACTTTTATTTTAGAACTACAATTATTTACATTTCTTTCCTGAGTAGTTATACTTTTAATTCTCAGTTTCCTGTAAATCTACTTAAACATATTTAATTGCCATATATTATAATCAGACTTTATATTTACCATCAATTTTACCTGAGTGAAATAACATGCACACATATACCGTATTTCATATATACATATCCTAATTGAAATGATATTTCTGTAAGTAAAGGGCTGTATTTTTAAGAAGGTATGTGCTAAAATGGCATAATAGGATTTCATTTGTTCAAATCTTTTGTACAAGAATATGATAAAATATCTTAGCATTTTTTTATTTTTACTTCTTTTAATAGTTTTACTTCTGTTATCTATTCTTAGTATTGGAGATGTATCTAAACAGTGAGAGTTCAATTGATTTTTACACGGCCTTCAAGAAACCCAGGAAGATAGGGGTACCTGGGTGGCTCAGTCAATTAAGCATCTAACTCTTGATTTCAGCTCACGTCATGCTCTCACAGTTGATGAAATCAAGCCCTGTCAAGGCTCTGTGCTCACAGCATGGAGCCTACTTAGGATTCTCTCCCCCTCTTTCTTTGCCCCTCCCCAACTTGTATGTGTGCATGAATGTTCTCTCTCTGTTTCTCTCTCAAAATAAATAAATAAACCTTTAAAAAAAAAAAAAGAAACCCAGAAAATATATAGTACAATATAAAATAAAAACTTAACAATATTGCACTGTTTGTTAACTAAAATATAAAACAAAATAAAAGGTTATTAATATCTGCCTATGTTTTAGCATTGTTTTGCATTTTAATAGGTTGTTTTATGCCATCCATCCTCTGTTCTACTATAAGCTCACTGAGGACAGGGTCTGTCTTATACACAGAGTGCCTAGCACAATGCCTGGCTGTTACTGAGAATTTCTTTATCATCATCATAATAGCTGCTACAACTTAAACACATTTTTAAATGTGTTTAAAGCAAGCATTTATAAAATAAAACCAGGCTTTGCACCAAAGCTTTTAATTAAATATGTCATCATTATAGCACCATGACTATTATTTTTTTTCAGCTTTATTGAGATATAACTGACATATAACAGTGTGTACATTCAAGGTGGCTTCGGGACCATCAGGATAACCCAAGGTCCTTCACTCTTATTGCTTCCCCATCCTCAACTTCCGTTTTATAATCTAAGATATCTGCTGAATCTCAGGCCATCATGACTGCATTACAGCCATCAGGAAGGAGAAAGGATGATGGAAGGGTGAACCCTTCCATTGTGATGATTTCTGGAAACTCAGTTTCTTTTGATCAGAGCTTAGTTATGTAGCCAAGCCTAGTATCAGAAGAGGCTGGGAAATGTACTCTTCATCCCAGGAAGCTCAGGTGTGCAGGTAAAATTGGGGATTATATTACTATATAATGTAGGAAGTTGGGAACATGGATAATGGCAAGTAAAGTTTATGCCACAGACAGAAGGAAAGATATTATACACTCGCTAGACAGAGGTGGTAGCTTTTGTTTTGTTGTTGATGTTTCTTTTCCTTCTAACTTGCCTTTTTTTCCTCCTCCTCCTCCTTCTCCTCCTTCTCCTCCTTCTCATCCGCCTTCTTTCTTCTTGCTGTTCTTGCTCTTATTTTAAATGGGAACAATATGGGCATTAATTTTTTTTAAATGTTTATTTTTGAGAGAGAGTGCTAGTGGGGGGAGGGGCAGAGAGAGAGGAAGACAGGATCTGAGGCAGGCTCCAGGCTCCCAGCTGTCAGCCCAGAGCCCGATACGGGGCCCGAACTCATGAACTGTCAGATCATGACCTGAGCCAAAGTCAGATGTCCAACCGACTAAGCCACCTAGGCACCTATATGGGCATATTTAAAGGCTTAGGAGAAGTGTCTCCTAAGTGGGCAGACATTACAAATTTAGACGATGTATTGATGTAGACTGGCATCACCTATGTCCTTGAATATCAGATTATGTTTGAAACAAACCTTAAGTATGAAATCTGTTTTTTTTTCTGTGCTGCTTCACTTGCAAGTACTCTATCCCAAGGTACTCATATACAAGAACTTTATTTTGCTTATTATTCTATGCCCAGTTTGATTCACTCTCATTTTAATAAAGAGAAAGACTCTCACAATTTTATTGCTAGTTTAATGTGCTTCACCGTTGCACATTGTTTTCTTCTAACCACTAGTTAAGAAAGACACCTTAGATGACCTGATGCCTGTCAAGGCTGTCAGACAACGAATACAGAGTTCTGTCTTGTTCTAGCTCCGAAAAATGTATCTCAGAAAGGATTGTGTAATATTGTAAGTAATTAATAATTGCCATAGGAGAGAAGATCCCTTGGTTAGAACTCACCCTTTCATTTTTCATAAAATGGTGCAAACTTTGGGTTTTTGATTTCAGTGTGGAAAACATACCCACAAACTAAAGGTAGTGCCTGCCTAAAATGGCACCTAATAGCTGCTTTAGAGCTGGTACAAACTAGCAGAATCTCAGCATTACTAAAAATCATAATCCAGAATTTCTGCATCAAGTTCAGAGGGGTAACCCTGAAACCAAAACAGCCTAAAATACTACCTTCTGGAGGTAAAAGATGCTCCTGGCTAAGTGCAAAGAAGCAGAAGGTTCACCTTCTTCATCTTTCCACCTAAAGTGCTCTAGGAATAGCAACTGATATCTCCATTCAGGCATAAGACCCTTTGCCAAGATGTTAGTAAAGTGGGATAGGTTTGGGAACAGATGTTCTTGTGCTTTAGGGACTTGGGCACTAATAGTTTCTTACCAGGCAAAATGTTTTCCTTGGTGTAAAACAATAGAAAGTTAGTAGTAGTTGGTGCTGGGCCATTTATTCATCATGAACAAATGTCCTATGTTAATGCAATAGGCTCATCTGAAGTCCTGGATTGCTCTGACCATTCAAGCTGCTTAATACACGCCAATATTACATCCTGGGTGGAAGGGTATGGGTTTTCCTAAATACAACTCCCAATGTAAGAGCTAAATAAGGAAGGTAATATGTGAAGGTTACTGTCAATAAAAGGAAAATGTCGTGCTCATAGTGGCAGTGGGAATGAATAAGAAGCACAATAGAGAATTATCCAGTCTTCAACAACTCTCTAGTCTTAGAATTTGGGAGAATTGCTATTATTGCTTCTTATCCACAAAAATCAAGTCAGAGTATGTTGAAATGGGAGGAAGTGACCCCTGGACCTCTTAACCCTGTACCTGTTACTCCTAGTGATTGGCTTTCTGATTGTACAACCTCATAATCCTAAACTTTGCCTAGTGGCCTTGTAGTATGCCATGAGAATAAGAATCTATAAGAAAGTCAGTTCCATTGGGTGAAAGCTGACTCTTAAGGCTTGAAGAGGTCTTTGGTAGCAATGGAATGAATATCTGCAAATTTAAATCCTGGGCAATGTAAGATAAAAGATATACACTGATTCCTACAACCTCAAGGGTTATGTTGGAACTTTTATTGTTTAGTAACTTTACAATGGGCAAGAGAGCAGAGATGTCAGAATAGACGGAGATGTAATTAATAACACTGTTTTTTTGGAGTTTAAAGTTTTTATTTACATTCCAGTTAGTTAACATGAAGTACAATATTAGTTTCAGGTATAGAATTTAGTGATTTATCACTTACATACGACACCCAGTGCTTATCACAACCAGTGCCCTCCATAATACCCATCATCCATTTAACCCACCCCCCTGCCCACCTCCCCTCCAGCACCCCTCAGTTTGTTCTCTATAGCTGAGAGTCTGTTTTACACTTTCTTTGGCTCTCTCTTTTTCCCCTGTGTTCATTTGTTTTGTTTCTTCAGTTCCACAAGTCGGTGAAATCATATGGTATTTGTCTTTCTCTGACTTATTTCGCTTAGCAAAATACTCTCTAGCTTCATCCACATGGTTGCAAATGGCAAGATTTCATTCTTTTTTATGGCCGAGTAATATTCCATTATATATATATTGGAATATATATTATATTACATATACAATTATTATGCACATTGTATGTGTAATTATTATAATAATTGTACACATAGTATATATGTATGTGTACAATTTATATATATACATATATATGTATATATTATATATATATTACATCTTCTTTATCCATTCATTAGTCAGTGGACATTTGAGCTCTTTCCATAATTTGACTCTTGTTGATAATGCTGCTATAAGCATCAGGGTGCATGTATCCCTTCATGTCAGTATTTTTGTATCCTTTGGGTAAATACCTAGTAGTGCAATTGCTGGATCTCAGGGCAGTTCTATTTTTAGCTTTTTGAAGAACCTTCATACTCTTTTCCAGAGTGTCTGCACTCTGAGTTTGTATTCTCACCAATAGTGTAAGAGGGTTCCCTTTCCTCCACATCCTCACCAACTTCTGTTGTTTCCCGTGTTGTTAATTTTAGCCACTCTGACAGGTGTCAAGTGGTATGTCACTGTAGTTTTAATTTGTATTTCCCTGACGGGTGCACATCTGTGTCTGTTAGCCATCTGGATGTCTTCTTTGGAAAAATGTCTATTCGTGTCTCCCACCCATTTCTTAACTAGATTATTTGTTGTGTTTTTTGTTTGTTTGTTTGTTTTTTTGTCGTCGTCGTCGTTGTTGTTTTGGTATTGAGTTTGAGAAATTCTTTATAGATTTTGGATACTAACCCTTTATCATCTGATCCATCATTTGCAAATATCTTCTCCCATTCTGAAGGTTACCTTTCAGTTTTGTTGATTATTTCCTTCACTCTGCGGAAACTTTTTTATCTTGATGAGGTCCCAG
The DNA here is from genome assembly GCF_018350195.1 of Panthera tigris. Classification (NCBI taxonomy): domain Eukaryota; kingdom Metazoa; phylum Chordata; class Mammalia; order Carnivora; family Felidae; genus Panthera; species Panthera tigris. The sequence continues at coordinate 105,861,293 of NC_056662.1, forward strand.
TAGTTCATTTCTCCTTTTGCTTCCCTTGCCTCTGGAGACATATCTAGTAAGAAGTTGATATGGTCGATGTCAAAGAGGTTACTGCCTGTTTTCTCCTCTAAGATTTTGATGGTTTCTTGTCTCATATTTAGGTTTTTCATCCATTTTGAGTTTGTTTTTGTTTGTGGTGTAAGAAAGTGGTCCAATTTCATTCTTCTGTATATTGCTGTCCAGTTCTCCTAGCACCTTTTGTTGAAGAGATTTTTTTCCATTGGATATTCTTTCCTGCTTTGTTGAAAATTAGTGACCATATAGTTTTGGGTCCATTTCTGGGTTTTCTACTCTGAGTCTGTTTGTGCTAGTACCATACTGTCTTAAACACTACAGTTTTGTAATATAACATGAAGACTGGAATTGTTATGCCTCTAGCTTTGCTTTGCTTTTTAAATATTGCTTTGGATGTTCGGGGTCTTTTGTGGTTCCATGCACATTTTAAGATTGTTGTTCTAACTCTGTGAAAAATGTTGGTGGTATTTTGATTGGGATTGCATTAAATGTGTATATTGCTTTGGGTAGTGTAGACATTTTAACAATATTTGTTCTTCCAATCCATGAGCATGGAATTTTTCCATAAACAGAACCCTCTCCCCTCTGCAGCACCTGTAATCCATTTCACAATCAAGCCACATCTTCACCCCTTCTACCTTCCACAATGTGGCCTCTTCTCTCCCTCTAGTTGTGCAGTTTGTTCTGTCAGTCCTCAGATTGATTTCTTGGTATTCAGAATGATTTGATATTTATCAGTTGTGTTCGAGGGACAAGGTAAACCTCCGGTCCTCCTACTGCTTCACCATCTTAGCTCCTACCTGTCCTAATATCACCTTTCATATAGGCCTTTTTGAAAATTTACTTTCGCCAGGTTAAAAGAGTAATAATTATTGAGGTAATGAGAGATTGTTTGGAAATTAGGAATGGTCACCCATATCAGTGACCAGAACTGGATTCCAATAGACTACTGTCTGGCCTTCTGTACTGAACATCAGATTGGCTTGATGATGCATTAAGTTTATAATACAATTTACATATGTGGCAATAGAGGGGACTTTTGAGTGTTGGTGGGCTTGCTCTAAGGAAACTTATAAAAAGCAGAAGCCACAGATCTGCAGCCTTCTAATCACATGGCTTCTTTGATCACCAACCTTCAGGCACACCTCTAGGAAGAACAGTTGGAGTCATATGATCAGCCACACACACTGCAACTGTTTGTTTTTATTCTTGATCGCCAGAGTAACCCTTACCCTGCTGCTTTGCTTGTTTGCTAGTAAACCTAAGAAATAGTAATACTAGCTGAATCTGAGCTTAATAGTATTTGAAAGTAACATATGTCAATGTAGAAGCAATGACTTATGTATGAATGTATACATATATTATGTATGAATGTATACCAAAGCAGCAAAGTTATCAAACACTACAGATGCTCCACAGAGCAAGAATAATGATATTTCTTTTTATCTCTTGTCATTTTTGTATGGTAACATTCTTTATAATATATGAAGGGTTCTAACGAAATCAGATGAATTTTTCAATGGTGTCAGTTAACCCAAAGTAGATGAACATCCAAAGGTGGTTGCCCTAAAATAAATTTCATCTCATTTCAGACTAAAGATAAATACCATTGAAGAAATATCAGCAATTAGTGGTTCTAGAACAGACGATATTTGAGATGTGCTGCTTGAGCTTCCTTCTTCTCCCTGACAGAAAACTAGCTTAACAATTTTAATGATACCTGGCCTCACCAATGTTCCATCATAATGACCTTCTTAATTTTTTCACCAGGTGATGAGCATCTTTGTAGGATTTTTTGACAGGCCTTTGATAGGAAATCCAAGTTTTTAAATCAGAATTTTTTTCTTCTTGAATAATAGCTCCACACTAACCCAAAGTGTTTTGGGAAGGGGCAAAGCAAAAGTGCTCTTTAGTTTTGATAGCTTCTTGTTTATGTTGGCAAGAAATTGGCACAAGAAAAAAAATATTGGAGTCGTTATATTCTATCACATTTGGTAGTGAATGGAAAACCAGTTGACATAAAAGTTTTTAATCATATTTTTCCTGCACATTTTTCTTATTCTAAATTCAGTGTAGAATTAGAGGCTGTGTATAATATAATGATGGCAAAATTTATCATTTTTTGCTACCTCATAGACTTTTCATTTAATTTTTATTTAAAAAATGCTTTATGGAGGTATAATTGACATACACATTGCACATCTACAAAGAGTTAAATTTAATATGGTTGATGTATATATTCAACCTGAAACCATCACCAAAATCAAGAAAATGAACTTGTCCATCACCCCCAAATTTTCTTTATTCCCTTATAATTCCTGCCCCTTCTCTACCAATCTTCTTAGTGACTATTAATTTTACTACTCTAAAATGAAAAAAACAAATCAAAACATACAGTGTATACTCTGACTTCTTTCACTCAGGTAAATATTTTGAGATTCATCCATTTTTGTATATGTCTCAATAGTTCATTCTTTCTAATGCTAAGAAGTATTCCATTGCATGGGTGTGCCATGCATTGTAGTGCTGTACTTTTACTCGTGAGAAATTGGTGGTTGTGCCTGTATCTGCTTCTTTTTATACAACATGTCTGCTTTGTTTGTTTCATTGTTTTTAAGGTTTTATCATACGTTTTAAGCAATTTGATTATGATGTGCCTTGGAGTAGTTCTCTTCATGTTTCTTGTCTTGATGTTTACTGAGTTTCTTGGATCTGTGAGTTTATAGTTTCCATCAAATTGAAAAATTGTCATCATTGTTTTTTTAATGTTTATTTTGAGAGAGAGAGAGAGAGAGAGAGAGAGCATGCATATGTGGAGGAGGGGCAGAGAGAGAGTGAGAGAGAATCCCAGGTAGGTTCCACACTGTCAGCATAGAGCCAGACTTGGGGCTCAATCCCACAAACTGTGAGATTATGACCTGAGCCAAAATCAAGAGTGAGACACTTAACTAACTGAACCATGCAGGTGCCCCGTCATAATTGTTTCTTAAAAGAAATTTTTACTGCCCTTTCCCTTTTCTTCTTCAGGGACTCCATTACATTTATGTAAAGCAACTTAAGTTTTAACATTTTAATGCATACCTCTCTGTAGTAAATTATCCAGTCTGAAATCTCATGAGTACTATCTGTTTGTTCAATTAGTCTTATATCATCTTACATGCATTTAAAGTAAATGTTGATTTAATATATTTGCAAAATCAGTTTTCAAAAGTACGGTTTTAAAACAGATGTTTATTTGATTTTTATTAAATCCAATACATTAATCTCATAAAATTCTTTTTTAGCATATGATTGAAAATCCATTTATTTAATGCCTCAGAATTTTACATCATAAATATAAACTCTGTGATTGTAAGCATTTTTTTGTCTGTTTTTCCACTATGTTAAAACATATTAAAATGACAGAGGCGCCTGGGTGACTGAATTGGTTAGGAGGCTGACTCTTAATTTTAGCTCAAGTCGTGATCTCGCAATTCATGGGATGGAGTCTGGTGTTGGGCTCTGTGCTGGTGGTGTGGATCCTGCTGGGGATTTTCTCTCTCCGTCTGTCTCCGCCCCTCCCCTGCTCATGTGCACGCTCTCTCTCTCTCTTTCTCTGTCTCTCAAAATAAATAAATAAACTTCAAAAACTGTATTAAAATGGCCATGTAATATTTTTGTGTTCACAATTTTAAGTATGTTGTTTTATGCTTGGAAATGTTGCCAACTAATGATATAGAAGTGCCCAACTTTAAAAGGTATATAAATTACATTATTTTGAGCTTTTACACTGAAATTGGAGAAGGTATGTGGCCATCATGACATAGTTGTATGAAAATGTTCCATCGACACCTGTTGGTAAGATAAAAAAGTAATGGTATGGAAACATTTTGGACATACAGATCATATAGAGATATGCCAGGGTATATTATGAGGCCTTTTAAATATATTTTTCTTCCATTGGCCCTCTCTAATCTAAGTATATAGACTTTATGTAAGAATCGGTAGTAGAACTCAATTTCCAAACCCCTTCTAACTAACTGTTTCAGAGCTAAAATACCAGTTTTCATCCTTCTTGAAAGTAGGAGTTGCCGTAAACACAACAAAACCTAAAGGCTGGTCTGCCAGAGCCCCCCTTTCTCCTCACTCTTTCCTTCTGTCTGGAAGGCGCTGTCAGGGCTTAAAAGTGAGCAGCCATTACTAAGCATGGCAAAAAGAAGGATAGAAGGAGTTTCTTTCTGAAGATGTTTTCAAGCTTCTGTAGCAGCCTTCCTGGTACTTCTTGGTGCATGAGTTATGTAGACTCACGTGAAACCTGGTACAGATTTTCTTTTACTTGGGGCCAAATGCATTCCTAGCTGATACAGGAACAGCATCGGTAATACCTGCCTTTGCATTCGTTTTAGTTTGGATTCGATTTTATAAAAGCTTCTATATCTGCTTGACAATAACAACATGTGCTTGGTGACTTGACTCTGGTCTGCCTACTGTATGGGGCCTTGAATGCACATTTCATGTTGTCACTCTTCAGCAACCAGAGAAAGCTGTGTGCTACTCTATAGTATAGGTCGGCTTCTAATGAAGCAGGATATGCTGTGCAAAAGTCATTTATATCTTTACCATACACGATAAAAGCTTCACTGTACCCTAAGGAACATTAGTATATGTTGAAGTATGTTCTAGTTTTTCATATGCATTATGTGTGCTGCACATACGATAATTTGTAGATGACTATTTTATAGGTGACTAATTAATAGGTGGCTATTCAGTGATGAAACCAGGAGTGATTTCCAGCTCTGGAGAGTCAGGGTCCTCATATTACTATAATATAACTTCTTACATGGCAAGATTTAAGCCTCTCTCATGTTCACAGTTTCAGCTGCTTCTGGCTTGTGATTGGCAACCAAGTGACTGATAAGCAGTCTGCCATCAGTGCGGCTCTGTCACCTAAATCTCATTGCTTCATTCTGCCTTTTGTGGAGCCCTGAGTTTATTTCTCAGAGCCTGGGCTGGCTCTCCACACCTGTAGGGCTCCAGAGACCTGAGCCTTTCTTAAATATAACGACTCTTAAAAATTTGATTCATGTGCTAAACTTCTTTGTGACAGTTTATAGAAAAAAAGCATTTCATAATCAAAACTTTTTTTAATTTAAAAGTTGAAAGCATTTAGCATACAAGATAATGTGTCTAGAATGACACTGAAGACTATCCATTAACTTGCTTCCCTTTCCAGCATCAATTTCTCATGCTGTGTTGTGCGTGCATGCTCTAAAATCAGACTTGTAGTTTTCTGAATTTCATGGCTCAGAGACCTAAATAGTCTCAGTTTTAGATTAAGGCAGTAGCCTATCCCTCAGTCTCTACCGTAGTCCATTCCCTGTAATGCTCAAAGTCATGTGTTAACAGTTTCATTTGACATACATAGACTTGCTTTCTCCCTACATATTTTACATGCTATCTCCCCATGAAATTTAGAATTCATTATTCGCTTCTTTTGCAAACTTTTGCTGAGCCTAAATTATTCTAACTACTGGGGATACAAGTGGATGTCTAACAAGTTCACCCTCCAATGAGGAAAAAACACAGAGAATCTATTAAATCATCAATTCCAAGTGATGGGGTCCAGCAATTTATATACATATTTTAAAAGCTTCCCAAGAATACTGATTTGCACAAGGTTTAACAATCACAAGTATACTACATCAGAATCCCTAAGTAATTTTACAGAGTGCTTCTTATAGACATGTAGAATTTCTGCCATATTTTACTGCTTTGTTCCTTACCCCATCCCTACCACCATCTTTTAGAATGTGAAAGAAACTTATATAGCCTTTCTACTGAAAATCCACATTTTCAGACAAGAAAAGTCAATGGACAGAGAGGTAGAGTGGTGTGGGCAATATCTGATACTGATATTACAAAGTTCTTCTAAGTCTTGGTGTAATCCTTTTGTCTTCCTATGCTGGACAAACTCATGGAAACCACAAATGTTGTCAGTCATACTAATTGTCTACATTTTTTTCAACACTTAGCCTTTTATTTTCCATTTTCTTCTTACGGGAAATGTCTGAGGATGTACAGTTATCACAGTGTCATGGTATTTTAGTTTCAAAACCACATTCTGGCATCATTAATTTTCCTACCACCCCAGCTACTCAAGGATACATGATTTTTGAGATAGGACTAACCTCTGAAATAGGTGTCAGAATCCTTTTCTAAAGGCTTAAGGGTCAAGAGTGAATCATAAGGTACCATTGAGAATATTCTGGTGATAGATGTGTTTATGGCCTTGGTTATGGTGATGGTTTCATGGGTGTATACTTCTCTGAAGATTCCTCAAGTAGTATACATTAATTATTTACAACTTTTTGTATGCCAGTCATGCCTCAATAAAGTGTCTTTTTTTTTAATGAATAAAATTTAACAAGCTCATAGAATCATCATGCCCTAGGAGCTAGTGATGTTTTATACTTTGTACCTAGAAGCTAGTGACGTTTTATACTTTATACGTTGTACAATATACTTTTATATTTTGTACCAAAATATTGCATACATTTTCAATATTGTTCTTAATAATTACATTATTATATATAGAACTTGTGAGGAAAAATATAAAAATAAAAGCTTTTTAAAAAATAATGTTCCTGTATATCTTCTAATTGCCCACAGTTGTAACAACACCAACAACCAAAGTCTGGGGAGTATTTTGTGATTTACACGCTATTTAGATGGTCTCTCATTTGATTCGTCACAACACTTTTTCCAGTGGAGCAAATATGTTCCGAGGAAAAAGTGACTTGCCCGAGGGCACGCTGCTAATAAGTTCTCAACCAGTGACTAGATCTAAGGTTTTTTGCTTGATAATTTTAGGATCTCACATCATAACCCCTGAGGAAATCAGAGTGCATTTTCATAGTGAATGTCACAGTGATGGGTGTTCTTTAGACAGATCTACAGCTCTTTCTCAGAATAATACAAATGGGTGATAAAACTTTGTTCCATAAAATATGGAATTCATTTGAAACTACTAAAGTTACATACAACTACTGAATGAAGAGGCAAACTAATCATTACTGTCGACAGATTTGTTATTATTGCCAGAGGAATAATGCTGGCATCGTATTTGGAATACTTTCAAGTGTATTAATTTTGTGGTCATGTTATATTCTTACTGAAGATATATGGGTATTGAGTCCGATTTCACTGATTTTCACATTTCCAAACAGATAAGGACGTAATTGCATGAATTCTTTACGGTTTTCTTTTGCAGATGATACACCAATTCAGTCAGGAACATCCATGCGTTTCTAATGTCTAGTCATATCATGACAAAACTACTTCATAGCAACCACAGTTTCATTTGAATTCAAGATAGCATTCTCACTCCAAAATAGCACAGAAAGGAGTAAAAAGAGATGGGCCTGGTTTTCAAGAAACATTATATATACTTCATTGTCTTATAGTGTGTGTGTGTGCGTGTGTGTGTGTGTGTGTGTGTGTGTGTGTAAAATTATGTAATGCAATGTGTATTTTTACTATAAATATATAAATAAGATATACTTACTCTTCATGAAGAAGACTGACACACAGCAGTATCCACTTATATAGTAAGTCAAATGCAAGTGTATGTGTTGATTCTAAATAAAATGGAAGGGAAACTGAGGGTGACTCAAGGCAAGCCATAGCCTCTGATCATTCAGTGTAGCATATCAGAAAACATCCTTTCCTTTTGAAAAGAAGTTATTTGCTCCCATTCTGTGGCTGCTGATTTCTAGGTGGGTTACAAGAAACCATTTTAAGTCTTTGAGTGTCTGCAACTGGAAAATCAGAAATGCATATTAGATCAGAAATGTTCAGCCTATCTGCTTCTCTCTCTCTCTCAATGATCAGCATGCCTAGCTACCCACCTTGTGATGTGGGACCTTTTAAAGATGAAATCTTATATGCACCGCAAATTCTCTCACTGGCTCAGTTTTCCTTTCTCCTTCCAGAGATCCATCGGTGTCCCTTATTCTCTTCTAGACTCTCTATTCTTCCTAAGTCCCTTCTTCATACATGTATATGTGCATTTTTTAAGTGAAATATAATTTTAAAAAAGAACTGAACCAGATAATCTCTCAGTTGTCCTTTTACTCCAATACTGGGTGATAGAATAAAATGAGGGGACCCTCAAAATGAATATAAATTTTATTCATATCTTCCTCCCTTCCTCCCTTTTTCTTCAGTCAGTCTGAAGTTTATCACAGTGGTTGGTTTGAGGTAAATTCTAACTTTTTTGTGTCTATAAATGGGTAACCAATGCAATTCTTTTTTTTTTTTTCATGTTTATTTACTGATTTTTGAGAGAGAGAGAGGGAGAGCACAAGCAGGAGAGAGGCAGACAGAGAGGGAGAGAGAGAATCCCAAGCAGGCTCCTGCACTGTCAGTGCAGAGCCCAACATGGAGCTCAAACCCACGAATGTGAGATCATGACCTGAGCTGAAATCAAGAGTTGGACGCTTAACCAATTCAGCCATCCAGGCACCCCTAATGCAAGTCTTTAAAAAATTTATTATTCCCATAAATCTGTTTTCTTGCATCAATGCCATCCTGTTAAAAACCCTCATTCAAATGTCCTTAATTACTTAAATAAAGCATACATTGATTTGTGCTTTTTTTTCTAAAACAACTATTCCTGGGGCACCCGAGTGGCTCAATCAGTTAAGCGTCGGACTTCGGCTCAGACCGTGATCTCACAGCTTGTGATCTCACAGCTTGTGAGTTTGAGCCCTACATCAGTCTCTGTGCTGACAGTGCAGAGGCTGCTTGGGATTCTCTCTCCCTGTCTCTCTGCCCCTCCCCCGCTCACACACTCTCTCTGTCAAAACAAATAAACAAACATTAAAAAAAATAAAATATTCCTTCATGTAGCATGCAATCACATAAAATTCAAATCAATTCATAATCTTCCATGTAAATTAAAAAAAATTTTTTTACATTTATTTATTTTTGAAAGACAGAGTGAGACAAAGTGAGAGTGGGGGAGGGGCAGAGAGAGAGGGAGACACAGAATCCGAAGCAGGCTCCAGGCTCTGAGCTGTCAACACAGAGCCCAACGCGGGGGCTCGGACCCACAAACCATGAAATTATGACCTGAGCTGAAGTCAGACACTTAACCGAGTGAGCCACCCAGGCACCCCATTCCATGTAAATTTTAATATAAGTTTGTAATTTTATTTTATGTATCTGTCGCACTTTTGACTGCATACATTTAATTGAGAAGAACGAATATTTTTACTAATAGGATTACAGCACATTTTACATTAATTATATCTTCTGTGATGTTCTTCACTAAAATTTCATGATTTCATTCCTATGGTCCTTATGTATTTCTTGTTGAATGTTTTCCTAATTATATTTTAATATATAGGTTTTTAAAATTATTTGTGTAGTGGGATGCTTTTTTCATTATATATTTATATTTTATGTTCATTTTGTTACTTTCTTGACATGTAGTTAACATAAAATGTTATTAGTTTCAGGTGTGCACATGTAACGATCCAACAATTCTGTACATTACTCAACATTCATCATGATAAATGTACTCTTAATACTCATTATCTGTTTCATCCATTTTCTCACCCACCTCTCCTTTGGCAATGACCAATTTGTTCTCTGTATTTAAGAGTCTAGCTCTTTTGTTTGTCTCTTTTTTACTTTGTTTTATTTTTTAATTCCACATATGAGTGAAATCATATGGCATTTTTCTTTCTCTGTCTGACTTATTTCACCTACCATTCTGCCCTCTGGGTCTATCCATGTTGTTGCAAATGGCAAGATCTCATTCTTTGTGATGGGCAAGTAATATTCCATTGTGTATATATACCACATCATCTTTATTCCTTCATCTATTGACGGACACTTGTGTTGCTTCTGTATCTTGGCTTTGTAAATAATACTGCTGTAAACATAGGGGTGCATGTATCTTTTTGAATTAGTGTTTTTGTTTTCTTTGGGTATATGCCCAGTAGTGGAATAACTGGATCATATGGAAATTCTATTTTTAACTTTTTGAGGAACCTCCATACCGTTGTTCACAGTGACTTCACCACTTTACATCCCAACCAATAGTGTACAGGTTTTCTTTTTCTCCACTTCCTCGCCAATGCTTGTTATTTCTTTTGTTATTCTAGCCATTTGGACACGTGTAAGGTGATATCTCATTGTGGTTTTGGTTTGCATTTCCCTGATAATGAGTGATGTTGAGCATCTCTTCATGCGTCTGTTGGCCATTTGTATGTCTTCTTTAGAAGAATGTCTATTTAGGTCCTCTGCTCATTTTTATCTAGAATGTTTGCGTTTTTGGTGTTGAGTTGTATAAGTTGTTTCTATATTTGGGATATCAACCCCTTATTGAACATATAATTTTTCTCATTCAGTAGGTTGCCTTGTCATGTTGTTGTGGCTTCCTTCATTGTGCAAAAACTTTATTATTTTAATCACTGACAAATGCTTTTTTAAAATGTTAAGCCTAAAACTATAAACTTTTACTGGTTTCAGACACATTTCTAATTATGTTCTTGGCATCCAATCCCATCCCTCACTAAGAGTGGTAGATTTATCTCCTTTCAAATACGTATACCTGCTGGAGTATAAAATGGCACTTTTGTCAAAAGAGTAGATAGTTTCATTTAAAGTTAAAACTACACCTACTATTTGACCTTGTAATGTCATTTCAAAGTATTAATGCAAGAGAAATGAAAACATATGTCCAACCAAAAGAATTGTGCCTGAATTTTTATAGCAGCTTTTTTCACATTAGCTAACAAGTAGATGCAACCCAAATGTCTGTCAACAGAAAACTTTATAGATGAATATAGTTAATTCTACAGTGGAACTAAGCACAACAACACAAAGGAAGGAACTACAATATAGATTGATTTCACAGACCAGCTGAATGAGAGAAGCATTTTGTTCTAAGGATAGCTTTGTATGCTAAACATTTAGATTATTTATTTTTAATTTTACTTGATTCTATGAAATACATAAGGGTATAATTTCACGACTAACTTCTGTAGCTGCATCTGTAATCCCAGAGATTTTGACATTTATTCAGGTCTACATATTTTATTAATTCCACTTATTCCTTCTTTAAGCCGTGATTTCTAAGAAGATGAAAAGTGGAAGGCATATAGCAGTCAGAGGACCATATGGGTTCTGAAAGCCTGCTGGGCAGATGTTGCTAGGTCCCACTACTCCAGGACAGGCACTGAGTAGCCCCAGCTTTGCGCTGAGAATAGCGCCCAAGTCCATTGCTCGCACCTGCACCTGATTCCATTTTGGATGTATTTTTCTTTCCCATTATCCTCTTTGGCCATATGTGCAGAATTAAAATTGGAAAGCGCACCTTTCTTGATAAGCAAGGAGATTTTGCCAATGGCTTGCTCGCCTTTCAGGAAAGAAAAATTGAGGAACTGATGTATTTTTGCATCTCAGATATGTCAGTCTTTAAGGCCTGTTTGGCATCGCTTTTACTAGCGTATTTCTTTTTCAAAGATGGATCAATTCTTTTCTCAAAAGGCATCTTCACAATTATTTTTGAGATATAACGTTCTGTATATATAACGTTTCAGGTAATTTGGGTATATCACACGTCTGTGTAACAAGGCATTTAGTCTTGCCAGAGCCATTTAGGTCTAGGAGAAAGGTCCGTTAGATACTGTCTAAATATTTTCAAAACTGTTAACAAATGGGTTTGTCATACTCTTGATTTGGTCGTTACCTGGAACATATTTCTTAATGTTTGCATGCTGTGTTTGGTCTTCTTCCTGCATTTAAATGGCTCACCTTTGATTTGGTGAAAAACTCTGGCTGACCCTGAAATTTATCTTTATTTTCCTTCTAAATTATTTTGTAAAAACCATGCAGTTTACAAAACTGAAACAAATACAACTAGCAGAAGTCAGCTCACACTTCACATTTTTAACATTCTCGTTCAATATCTTGTTATCCAATTTCACCAATTTCTTGGGGGAAATGTCCTACTTTAGATTATTTTAGGCAATACTTTTACCAAATATTTCACACTACACGAGTCACTGTTTTCCAGCCTTCTATGTTTTCTCATATGTGGCTCAACTGTTCAAGCATATTTCAAGCCTCTACTCATGTCACATGTGCTAACATCTTGTTGACCAAAACAAGTCACATGGCCAGTCCCTAAGTCAACATGTTGGAAAGTATAGTCTTCCCATGTAGATGGTAGTCATGGTAAGTGAATATTTTCTGAACACTAATCTTTATTTACTACTTAACTAGTATTATGATACATTTAAAAAATAGCCTGTCTACAGAAAAAGGTAATTGGAATATTTGAAAATCTTCCCTTGGATTTTCAAACAGGCATTTATATGCATCTGTAGAAATCTTGCTATTTCATTTGTGCCACATAAATATTTTTAATTACATTGTGGACACATACTCTTTTTTGAAAGTATATTCACATGCACAAGAAATGAAGTCTCTTACTGTTTCTATCACCCTTTCTTACAAAATTTGTCACCACTTCCTATGACACATAACGGACACAGGCTATAAAGAAAAAGTGTGTGAGCCGCCTGGGTGGCTCAATCAGTTAAGCATCTGACTCTTGATTTTGGCTGAGGTCTTGATTTCATGGTCATGAGACCTAGTCCAGCATTGGGCTCCATGCACTCTGTCTCTAAAAAAAAAATAATAAAGTATTAATAATAATAAAGAAAAAGTTATTATCTGCAAACGTTTATTAATTTTCAGCCTCCTTGATATTTTCTGGCATCTTGCACAGAAAAAGAAGTATGTTCTATTAACAGAGATAGGATTGCACACATGAACATAACCCTAATGGCTTTGATGCAGGCTGGCTGAGTCCAAGAACCCAGGAAAGGGTCCTGCAGGACCAGCCAAGAGAGTTTTTGGCTTCACACAGGATAGAAATCAAATACAAACCAGAAAAAAGTGGAAACAGAGTTACTGAATAGTGTAAGTGACAGGTAGAGAATAGCAGAGTGTCTGGGAGACTTGGAAAGGAAAGGAAAAGAAAATGAGTCTTCTTGTTCCTTGGGGCTAAGGGTTTATATTGGAAAGGGTCTAGGGTGCGTGTTCCTTCAGGAATCTATAGTACGGTCCAATCAAAGGCAAGTGTCAGGTGAGCAATGGGTGTTATTCCATAAATTACCAAAAGTAGGAGTATTGATGCTAGAGTCAGCCAAGGTTTGTTTGAAGCTAATGTCTTGGAACATGTTTGGTTTCTGGCTCTTCTTAGGTGTTATCAGATGTTTGGGGCCTAGGACAAAACTCAGAGAATGATTAACTTTCTTGCCTCTCCCTTGGAGTGGGAACGTAGCTTCTTTGGCTTATTCAGAGGCAAAATGCAGAGCGTGAGTAAATGGGGCCTGGTGGAAAAACAGCAGAGACAGTCTTTCTAAAACGGAGTTCCTTCAGCTTCCCGAGTTCAGTTTAACCACTTTATAAAGAATTTCTGAGAAATACACTTTATAGAAAACATTTACCTTACTAAAAAAAAATCAATTTGGTGAGTTGAATGAAACTGTCTAAAGATGGCGGACATTTTTGTTTTCCGTTTGGCTCTCTGCTGTATGAATGCTGATTGTAGGTGTTGACGGATTTGTGGGCTGGTCAGGGAACAAGATATGACCGTGACAGGCACCAGCACACCAAGTTTATCTGGCTATGCCTTTATAGAGTCGCATGTGCGGGAAGTCTCTTTCAGCACAAGGAGGTCTAAAGGCTGAGGGGTCTGCTACCCGGAAGGGGAGGGAGATAGAACTCCCAGGGGAGGAGAGAACCTGAGGGGAGCATGTGGATAATGCTGCTTAGCTTTCTGGTGGGAGTTTTTGGGTCCAAGAACTCTGAAAGACAGCAGCAGCTTGGGATTTGTAACTGCAAAGCAAGCCCCGTAAGATCAATAGGTAACAGCTTTGGGTAAGGTTTCGTGGGGGTATTCAAAGCATGAAGGCTCTAAATGACTGAACATGTGCTTGTGTGGGTTATTTTTAAAATAATTCGATGTGCAAAACTTCGAGTCTGGTGCTGGCAGGCTTTGGAGCTAAAGGGTCTCAGTCTGCAGTGAAGAAATAAACAAGCTAGAAGCCAATACACAGAGGCCGTTTTGTGCTCATTTATATAACGACGATGCACTGGAAAGAAATAGCAAGTTAGGATAATGGAACCCTGGCTGCAACTTGAGCTCTAATAGAAAGATTTTGGAGATTTGGGTTAGGTATGTCACTTAGTATCTCTGAACCTGATTTTCCTCTTCTCTGAAAAAAAAAAAAATTAGATTAGATGAGGAGTCCACAAACTATGGCTTGCTGGCCAAATCTGGCCCACCACCTGGTTTTGTAAATATTTTAATGGGACACAGCCACATTCATTTGTGTATGTATTGCCTGTGTATGTATGGCTGATTTCCTCCTGCAAAGGCAGAATTGAGTAGTTGTGAAAGAGACCATATGGCCCACACGCCTAAAATATTTATTATTTGGCCCTTTATAGAAATGTGTGCAGACCCCTGGACTAGGCCGTTCCATAGGCTTCCTTCAGCTGAGACCATTTTGATTAAAAAAAAAAATTAACAGCCCAGCTCTTATGCTCTTGGTCAGAATTCCTCTTCTTATTGTTACTTATCTTTTCAACAGTCAGTGTTTCCCTTGTGTGGCATCTTTGTATGTTTCATACCAAACATTACAAATATCACTTCTCCTACAGCTAAAATGATGTTGCCAGTCTTCCTGAATAAATCAGTAACTGTTAGCAAAAACAGATGGCAAAAAAGAGTGCAGGAAAATGAAAAATACAATACTTAATTGTAATAACATGAGTATTTTATGTTGAAAAAAATGTAATTACCTAACTGGATTTTAGCCAGTGGCATATATCCCCTCTGTCTTCCTGGGAGTGGCCCCCCTCATTCCCTCTGAGCAGGGGTTCAAGTGTACATTTTCAGATATCGTATGGCAAAGGAAGAAAATTGGTCAGAAGCAAGCCATTCATTTTTGTCACTTAGATTTCTTTGGCAAGCATCATCCTTAATTGTTAATTCAGTACTTCAGCTGGCAATCACTAGTTATTACAAGAAGCTTCAAATTGTCAGAAGTCAAACTGAAACCTCTCAGAAGTCATTATGTCTTCCTTCCCTAATAAAAGTCAAGATTGTTTTGCTATATGATGAATAAAATTTCATATTGATCTTGATTGTTATTGCCAGGTCAAAGATAGTAAAACAGATAGTAAAACACGTTATATAACTCTGCATCACATATATTTTTAAAATAATTTTAAAACGTGATAAGAACACTCATTTTTAAAAAAGGGTATATGTTCTCAGAACGCTTTTTATCGTATATATCCAAATTAATTCCTTCATGGAAACCCTTTTGAATGTGATTGAAATCACAATTTATTTAAATTCAATTCTACTATGCAAACTGTGGTGAAGGCCCAGCAGATGTAGCAAAAAGATAATGGCCATGGAGTCTCATTGACTTTCAAATAGAAAACGCAAATGGGAATTGAAAATTTTTAAATATACTTTCTGTTTACATGAAAAGTGCAGGATGCTATTTTACTGGGTTTTTAAATTTCAATGCATACTATGTTTGCTGTCTGTGCAAATTCATAATGGACCACATCTCGATCTAGCTGATATATGCTGAATCTTTACAGTGTTCCAGGCATCGCTGTTGATGCTTTTACAACTGTTTCCTTATTTAGTACCTATGACAGCCCTGTAAACTAGGTTCTTTTTGCCGTTGTGGTTGGTTGGTTTTGTTTTTTGTTTGTTTGTTTCCATTGAATAGCTGAGGATCCCGAGGCTCAGAAAAGTACACTGAAAACAGAACAAAAAAGCAGGAGAGCCGGGTTTCAAATCAAAGTCTCCTGGCTTCAGACACCCAAACAGAATAAGGACAAAAATATTTTCTATCTCACCAAGCGAGGCCCATGCTGATTATGCTCTGGCTTACTGGCATCCACATTAATTATAAGATGAGTGAAATCCTGGTTTAAAAACTGAAAATTAAAACAAATCCTTGATAGTGCTTTTTGAGAAGTTTTCGTGGTAAACATCAGGCACCAACAAAAACAATGGTGGAATGGAGACAGGGAAAGAAAAAATAAAAGCTTATATGCAAATACTAATTAGTAGCAAAGTCAAATTGCGATGGTGGTGGCTGTTGTTTAAATCAAAAATATTCAAATGGGCGTTTCCTTTGTTCCCTTGCTGTGGTCAGCACTATAGCCTTACGGTTTTTTTTCTCATAGTCAGACTTCTGCAATATTTCAGAAGTATCCCAGCAGAGGGGGTTCCAGCTGGCATCTGGTTTAGGCTCAGGTCATGATCTCATGGTTCGTGGCTTCAAGCCCCACGATGAGCTCTGTGCTGACAGCTCAGAGCTGGGAGCCTGCTTCAGATTCTGTCTCCCTCTCTCACTGCCCCTCCCCCACTCGTGTTGTGTCTGTCTGTCTGTCTCTCTCTCTCAAAACCACAGGGGCACTTGTACCCCAATGTTTATAGCAGCACTTTCAACAACAGCCAAATTACGGAAAGAGCCTAAATGTGCATCAACTGATGAATGGATAAAGAAGTTGTGGTTTATATATACGGCAGAATACTACTTGGCATTGAGAAAGAATGAAATATGGCCTTTTGTAGCAACGTGGATGGAACTGGAGAGTGTTATGCTAAGTGAAATAAGTCATACAGAGAAAGACAGATACCATATGGTTTCACTCTTATGTGGATCCTGAGAAACTTAACAGAAGACCATAGGGGAGGGGAAGGGGGGGGAGAGAAAGAGAGGGAGGGAGGCAAACCCATAAGAGACTCTTAAAAACTGAGAATAAACTGAGGGTTGATGGGGGGTGGGAAGGAGGGGAAAGTGGGTGATGGGCATTGAGGAGGACACCTGTTGGGATGAGCACTGGGTGTTGTATGGAAACCAATTTGACAATAAATTTCATATTAAAAAAATTAAGAATAAATAAATGTTAAAAAAGAGTATTCCAGCAGAGTGCCTACTTGGGCCCCGTCTGATGAATGGCGATGCTGTGTAAGTGCCATGGAGAGAGAAGCATGCCATGCCAATTTGCCCAGTGATCAACAGGAGATGATCGGCCTATGTGATGGCCACCAGGTCAGACGGATCATGCTTCCTTAAGCACAGTGGATCAGCTGCCCTCATGACGCAGCTTTTGTTGATGCTGTGGTGTCTTCCCAGCCCGTCTCCAGAACAGCGTGATTTTGACAAGGTTTTTATTTCCTGCAGCTGAATGGTGCACATCCAACGCCTTGTCAGCTTGCAGCAGTGGTTAAAAGGACCCTTAGCTCAGCTTCCTTTATGTAAAGCTGTTGGCAGGTAGTAAAGAGCTGTGTGGCACACCTGGATGTGTGCTGAAATACCTTGTGTTTTGAGGCATATCTCAAATTCCAAAATGTACGCACTGTAAAGCAAATGCCTGTCAGGTGAATAACTTCTTCCCATAGAATTCCATTACGGAAGTAAAATCAAGTTTTCCAGTATCTAACCAAGAAGGGGTTGTAAACCAGTTCAATAGCGTGTTAATATTTCTGTGGCAAAATAAAATACATTTTTAAAAAGTTTCTGTACCTATGCCCTGCTGGCACTCCACGTCCCTTCTGAAAGAATTATTAGATGGTATTATTTTATTTCTTAGATGGTATTATTTTCTTCCTGGACCAGAAATCCTTTTTCATGCATTAACTACTTACTATATGATTGCTGTGTAATAAGTTTGTGACAAGAACTTGACATTTTCCTAAGTCTGTTTTGATACTCCAGTGATTATTTTATTCTTGTTGGTATTGAACGTCTTTGGAACATTTTCTGTATTAGGGAAATTTAGTGCATTAGGGGTCTAGCCTGCCCAAGCTAGAAGCCTGAATTTCTTTTGCTACTTGCCTTCAGTTAAATTCAGACAAATGACCAAGCCTCTGTCAATCAGACAGATGCACATGAGAGTCTGATAAAGGAGAGGGTGATGTGAGCAAGAGGATGCTGGGCAGAGTTTACTAGGGAAGGTACACAAGTGTGATGAAGAGATATCTGGCTGTCAGAGTATCCCATGACCAGAGCTGGCAGCAAAGTGTGCCAGGGTTCGAGTTTGAGAGGCAGCCCCAGCAAGGCTGCCTCTAGAGTAGCCCACTGCGTAAACTTGGTGTTGGGATTGTAACCGTATTCCTCTAGTTCTAAGTCTTTGGCCTTTGCAGAGACTCAGTGAGTTACCTCTCTCTGTTAATATATTTTTTTCTAGGTGGGGACGTAACATAGCTAGACTAGGTGCTCTTGCAAAATAACCAAACTTTCAAACATTACCTTTTTGTCGTTCAGTCTTTGTTTAGTCTTTGTTGTGATATCTCGTATGACGCAGAGAGAAGAGTGGATGTGTTTCCTTAAATGCCAGAATTGCATTTAATCTGTTCTCTGTTCTCTTTCTCTTTACTTTGTGTAACTATTCACAAGAATTGGTGTTCTCTTTCTACCTCAAAACTGTAAACAAATGACTGCATGATTTTTGTATCTTTCCCATCTATCCCAGTATCTTTCTTACAGTGAGTACTCGTTAAATATTGAATATATACCTATACACTCCTACCAAAACCTTGTGGTATGAAGCAAATTCTATGTATCAGGGTCTTGAAGGCAAAGTATTGTCAAGTTTATCATGAGTAGAAAATGTAACCTTAGAACATAATGGCTTAAAGATAACTTGAGGGAGGGAGTAGGAAGGTCCATGAAAAGAAGGAAGGGGAATGGTAGGACAGGAAAAATGGGAAAATTTTGTTTATGATCCACAAATTTTTCTTTTGTTCTGAACAAAAGGAAATAGATACTTTTTCATAAACAAAAAATAAACATTATCATTTCAATCCTTTGAAAACAAATATGTAGTTGTCAAATTTAGTAACAATTGTCTGGAATGTTGTTGTCTTATTTTTACAGTAAAGGGTGGAAAATGCCATACATACAAAGGGTAATATAATAAGTCAAGCTGCCAGCATGATAAAACATGAGCAGAGTAATGTCATGTTTAGACTGGACTCCTTTTTACAGGGATAATGGAAAGCTAATAAAGTTAGTCTTGAGGCAATAGGAATAAACAACTCCAACTCACGCAACATCAGAGGTGAGGAAGGAGGATCTGATTTAACAAAACGAGGATGAGATGTGCCATTTTCAGAATGTCTCAGGCTTGTTTGGGACAGCGCACTCATTTGGTTACCCCTTTCTTTGTTGAATTTTTGCAGTGAAGCCAATTTTACTTCCTATTAAGTGCCGCCAATTCAATTTTCAAAGCCTGCATGTCTCCACACACTTCTGCCTATCCTAAGAAAAAATTAATAAGAATTCTTCAAATATGAGAGAAGAATCGGGTCAGAAAGCTACTCTGTTAAAACCGCATCGTTCTCCCACAACAGGTGAAAATCAGCAAGGTATTGTAAAGTTCAGATGTCAATATAATGAAGGTGTACAATCAAAAAATTTTAGAAGTCAAGGGGACTTTAAAACTCACCTTCACCACTTTTCTACTCCCTTAAGAATCTGTTCAACAGTATCTCTAGCAGATGACTCTAATGTTTGCTTAAATAACCTATAGTGGTGGGACTCTGTTTCCTCCTAAAGTGTCCATGTATTTACTTGACAAAGTAATTCGTGATTATTTTGTACGCTACAAGCACAATTCTAGGAAGAGATACACTAGATATCATATATGAGATGTTGCGAGAGCATATCTTTAGGATGTTTTTCCCATTTTACAATGAGCTAAAATCAGTCTCACTTTAATTCCCATTATTAGGCATACACTTATTTACTATCAGTCAATAATGAAAATGTCAATTTATTTTGAGTTTCATGATCCAAACAACTGAATTTATATTTGTGGGTAGAGAGATAGGTACATGTTCCATTTAATTATACTTTTTTTAAACAGATAATGTTCTCTATTAAAACATCAAGGCTTACTAACTTAATACACACCACATTTAAAAGAGGATATATATTCAGATTAAGACTAAAGAAATAAACATCTAAATACTCTTTATCTTCGCACTCATCACTGTTTTTAACAATCTGCTCTAATTGCCAATCTTATTCAAGAGGAGCATATTCCATCCTGTATTCTAACCCAAATCTAACATTTTCTTAACGTTCAGTTAAACATCCATAATTGAATCTAAAGCCGACTTGGCTTCGATCCTTTTGGAAATTCTACCACTGTCAAAAATTTATAAAAAAGGTTATAGTCAATTCCGACTGTATAATAGAATCATTTGGGGGAGATTTAAAAAATATGAGGTTCACTCACTACTACCCATTCTGATTTAATTTTATTTTGGTGAGACCCAGGCTTTGGTAGATTTCTCATCTTTCCTGGGGAAAGATTCTAACACATAGTCAGGTTTCAGAACTACTGTTTAAAGGAAAGCTTGAAATCTTTTAATGAGTCTCTCCTATGTCTGTGTATTAACAGTCAGATACAAGCCCTGCTTTCTTTTCTGATTCCATTTTCTCATATCTCTTTCCTCATATGTGTCAGTAGCTTGAAAATCATAAGAAGACAAATGACCAAATAAGTGGGCCAAACATTAGAACAGATATTTCACAAAGAAAGTGTATAAATGACCTTATCATAAACACCTACAAGATGTTCAACATCATCAGTCATACAGGCCAGGCAATTAAAGCCACTGTAATGGTTAAACCCAATATTTAAATTTTAAAAAAGAGCTACCAGTACCAAGTACCAGAAAAAATGTGGAGCAAATGGAACTCTCATACATTATTGGTAAGATTGCAAAATGGCACAACTAATTTGGGAAATTTAAAGCAGTATCTTATAAAGCTAAATAACATATCATATGACTCAGCAATCCCATTTTTGCATACGGCCACACACAAAGTAAAATGAAATGGAAATAAGTACACACACTTATACATAAATTTTCATAACAACGTTATTCATAATAATCAAAATCTGGAAACAGCCCAAGTTGTCCATCAAGTGGTGAATGAATAAAGAAATTATATTACAACCACGCTATGACGTACCAGCCAGCGATGACAAAGGACAGCGTGGATGTAACTAAAAATCATTTTGCTATGTGAAATAATTAAAAACAAAAGACTATCCACTGTATGATTCTATTTATATGAAATTCTAGAAAAGGCAAACTGATAGTGACAGCGGAGCAATGGTTGCCTGGATACCAGGAGAAGGGATCTGGATTCAATTGCCAGGGAACTTTTGAGGGTGGTGAACAGTTCTAGATTTTGATTGTGACAAAAGCCACGCAACTTTATACACTAGTGAATTCATCAAAATGTACTTCTAACTTAAGTGAATTTTGTTGTATATAAATTATACCGCCATAACTATTAGAAAATAAATCCTAGAATTAGGCATTCTTACATACTGTAGACAGAACTGTAAATTGGTACATCCTTTTTTGGAGGGCACATTAGAGACATCTATGATAGTAAAATAAACATTTTTTTGAGTATGTAATTCTACATTTAGATATTTATCCTATAGAAATATTTACGTGTCCATAAATATATAAGCAGAAGATTATTTTAGCATCAGGCAGTATTCACCTGGGACCTGTTTCAGGCAGCTATTGCATATCCATACAACGGAAAACCGTGAACCTCTTGTAAAATGTAACATATCTAAACGAAAAATTTCTATCACATATAAAATCAAAAGCATAAAGGCACAGAACAATGAAGGTAGTATGCAAATTTACCTTTTAATATGCAAGAAATTTCTGGAAGGACACTAGGCTGAATGTAAAATGGCCAGATTTTACACACATAAACACATGTATGGTAAAACTTTAAAAAATAACTTTACATTTCTCTAAAAGGTAATTGTTTAAAGCAAAAAATTACCGATATTATATGGCAGCATTTGTAGATATTTAGAAGAGTGTAACAGGAATGTAGATATTTAGAAGAATATAACAAGAAGAATGCAATTGTGTTTGTGTTTGAATTTGGGCTAGGAAATGTTAACTGGAATTATAGTCTTGTACATTTTCTATATTGTTTAAATGTAGGCTGTGATAAAGATACATATTGTAATCTGTAGGACAATAAAAAATAATAGAAAGAGGCATATCTCAAAACTCAGCACAGGCAGTATAAATCAAATACTAGAAAAAAAATATTACTTATCCAAAAAATAAGACAGATAAAACACTGAGGAACAAAGGTTGCATCAGTATTTGGTATATCAGTTTATCAATACAAATATCACAGTTCACCCGTACTTACAATAAATAGAAAGGGAGTAAATAACTCCAGTTAAAAGGTCTTGATTATAATACTGAATAAAAGAGCAAGGCCTGCCTATGTGCCGTTACAAGGAGTATTAAATACAAGGACACAGCATGCTCAAGGTACACCTTAAGAATGCTAAGCGTGGGGCGCCTGGGTAGCTCAGTCAGTTAAGCGTCCGACTTCAGCTCAGGTCACGATCTCGCGGTCCATGAGTTCGAGCCCCGCGTCGGGCTCTGTGCTGACTGCTCAGAGCCTGGAGCCTGTTTCAGATTCTGTCTCCCTCTCTCTCTGACCCTCCCCTGTTCATGCTCTGTCTCTCTCTGTCTCAAAAATAAATAAGCGTTAAAAAAAAAAAAGAATGCTAAGTGTAAGAAAGCAGGTGTGGGTTAATTAATATCAGACAAAGCATGTTGTACTTCGGGAATGAAATATTACCAAAGATAAATCCATACGCACCTAATAACAGAATTTCAAAATACAAAACAAAACTGACACACTTAAAGGAAAAATAGAAAAATTCATAAGCAACTTTGGAAATTTTAACAGTACCCTGTCTAATAGAAACCAGTGGTAATAGTAGTATCATTATTTTCAAGTGCATATGAAACATTCACCAAGATAGAGAAAATGCTGAGTCATTAAACAAAACTCAATGTCAGAGGATCAAAATAATACAAAATATATTATCTGATCATAGAAATATTTAATTTAGAAATTGGTAGGAAAAAGTCATATCCCTCAAGTAACTGGAATGATCTGTTCAGAGAAGAAATCTAGGGGGGAAATTAGTCTTTATTGGATTATGCTAAAATGGTTACAGTGAAATTTTAGATTTAAATCCCTCAATTAGTAAAAACAAAACAAAACAAAACAGAATGTTGATGATCTAATACCATAAAATAGGAGAAGAAGAGTGATTTTAAAAATTAGCTAGTGGGGCTCCTGGCTCATTCGGTTAAGCGTCCAACTCTTCATTTGGGCACAGGTCACGATCTCAGGGTTGTGAGATCGAGCCCCACATCATGCTGAATATGGTTCCTGCTTGGGATTCTCACTCTCAGCCCCCTTCCCCCCTCACTTACACTTTCCCTCTCTCTCTCTCTCAAAATAAAATAAAATAATTAGCTAGAAAAAGGAAAAAATAAATATAAGATGAAAAATCAATGGCATAGAAAATGAAAAACAACAGAGAAAACTTAAAAAACAATTTTTTTAATGTTCATTTATTTTTGAGAGATGGAGAGAGACAGAGCATGAGCAGGGGAGGGGTAGAGACAGAGAGGAAGACACAGAATCCAAAGCAGGCTCCAGGCTCTGAGCTGTCAGCACAGAGACCAACGCAGGCTCCAACCCATGAACTGCGAGATCGTGACCTGAGCTGAAGTTGGCGGCTCAGCCGACTGAACCACCCAGGTGCCCCACAGAGAAAAGTTTTTAAATGAAAAGCTCATTCCCAAAAAGATCAGTAAACTATTAGAAAAACTGATCAAAGTTAAAAGGAGAGAAGAGAGAGAAACTAGTAAGAAAATGCAAAATGCCAATATCTTGAATGAAAAAATGTTATATCATGACAGAGACTTCATATGTTAAAATGGTAACAAAGAGTACAGCAATGCCAAAAAAATTACAAAACTTAGATACAGTAGACATATTATTTGAAAACACAGTTTTAGGACCAAGGCTTTTAATGCTTGTGATTGATTGCAAATGGCAAGATATCATTCTTTTTGTTTGCTGAGTAATATTCCATTGTATTCATGTATATACATATATATTATCAAAAACAGCCAAACTATGGAAAGAGCCCACCAACTGATGAATGGATTATCCATTGGTCAGTGGACATTTGGGTTTTTCCCATAGTTTGGCTGTTGATAATGCTGCCTGAAACCAATATTGCACTGTATGCTAACTAACTAGAATTTAAATAAAAATTTGAAAAGAAAGGGGCACCTGGGTGGGTCAGTCGGTTAAGCGTCCAACTTTGGCTCAAGTCATGACCTCACGGTTCATGAGTTCGAGCCCCACATTGGGCTCTGTGCTGACAGCTCAGAGACTGAAACCTGTTTCAGATTCTGTCTCCCATCTCTCTGCCCCTAAGATTGTGCATTTCTAACAGTCTCCCAGGTGATGCTGATGACATAAATATGTATTTCTTAAGAAGAAAAACCCACTATGCTATTAAAATCCTTTAATATGCTGAATGGATTTGTAATAATACAGGACAAGTATATTTTGATCAGGTGTATTTTGATCTGGAATCCAGGGTAGGAAGTCCTGATAAATGAACTGTTAACTTAAATGAGACACTTCTTAAGGATCTCTGAATGGCTAGCTAGTTGGAGTAGGCACCTTGGTACAGGGAGAAGAATATACACAGTACCTGGAGAGGTGCAAAGAAATCTTTACTTCACAAACTTAAAGGTCCTTCATGAATTGAACCCTATTGATCCCTACTAATTAGGTAAAGATACTTGGGCTAGGATAACATCAATAATGTAATTTTGGGTTGTTAATGGTGATAATGGGTACAATGGAAACCTATTTCTCTTTTTATTTTTACTGCTAGGGTGCCTGGGTGGCTCAGTCGGTTAAGCGACCAACTTCAGCTCAGGTTATGATCTTCTGGCTTGTGGGTTGGAGCCTTGCGTCAGGCTCTGTGCTGACAGCTCAGAGCCCGGAGCCTGCTTTGGATTCTGTGTCTCCCTCTCTCTGCCCCTCGCCTGCTGGTGCTCTGTCTCTTGGTTTCTCAAAAATAAAATAAACATTAAAAATCATGAGTTTTACTGCCTTTGTAATGGAGAAACATTTTTAAAGAAGATATTAAAATGATCAAAAATGGTTAAAGATCACATTAAAAAGAACCTTTGATTTGCAGATAAAAATAAGTTTAAACATTTTTCTTGATATAATCTTTCTCTTCTAGATGGCTTAAGTGAAGAATTTACATAAACTGATTTAAAAAAGAGGATCATTAGGGGTGCCTGGGTGGCTAAGTTGGTGTATGTGTGTGTGTGTGTGTGTGTGTGTGTGTGTGTGTGTGTGTGTACATATGTGTGTGTACACATACATATATATGTATACATACCATATCTTCCTTATCCATTCATTCATCAGCAGATATTTGGGCTGGTTCCAGACCCTGGCTATTGTGAATAATGCTGCAGGGAACATAGAAGTGCAGATATCTCTTTGAGATCCTGATTTAATTTCCTTTGGCTATATATACAGATGTCAGATTACTGGATCATATGGTAGTTGTATTATTAACTGTTTTGTATTATTAACTCTTTTTATAGTGGCTGTACCAATTTGCATTCCCACCAACAGTGAACAAGGATTCCCTTTTCTCAGTATCTTTGCCAACTTTTGTTATAACTTGTCTTTTGATAACAGCCATCGTAACGGGTGTGATGTGATAGCTCACTGTGATTTTGATTTGCATTTCCCTGATGATTAGTGATGTTGAACATGTTTCCATATATCTATTGGCCATTGGTATGTCTTCTTTTGAGAAATGTCTATTCATGTCCTTTACCTAGTTTTTAAATCATGCCATTTGTTTTCTTGCCATTGAGTTGGGTTTCTTTTATATTTTTGATATTAAAGCCTTAGGAGGTCTCTGGTTTGCAAATATTTTCTACTATTTCTAGGCGTCTTTTCACTCTGTTCATTGTTTCCTTGCTATGCAGAATCTTTTTCAGTTTGATGCGATCCAATTTGTGTATTTTTGCTTTTGTTGCCTGTGCTTTATGGATCATATCCAAAAAATCATTGCTAAGACCGATGTCATGATGCTTTTTTTCTGTTTTCCTCTAGTAGTTTTATGGTTTCAGGTCTTATATTTAAGTCTTTAATCTGTTTTGAGTTGTTTTTTTATATGGAGTATGATAAGGGTCCAATAATGTTTTTTACTACCTGCAACAGTACTTTTTACCTTTGTATGATATCCTAATGTTTCCAAATGCCCAAAGAAGTTCTCAAAATTTTTCACTAACAGCAACTTTTTCACCCATTGTATTTCTAAATAAAAAATATATGCAGACTGTGTATTCTAATGGATATTCATCTCAAATAGAAGCTGATCTATAAAATGAAGAATATAATGGAAATTTACCTTCCCTTTGCATATTGGGGTAATAACATATGTTTAATCAGCACATATCAAATTATCTATTCCTCTAATCTGTTTTCCTCTGTCCTCATTGCACAAAGAAAGGCAATATCTATAAAATGGGAGGGAAAAAATCTAGAATGAAGAAAGGGTTTGAAAGCCAGCTTTATAACTTATATTTTTTTTTAAGAATTTTTTTTAACGTTTATTTATTTTTGAGACAGAGAGAGACAGAGCATGAACGGGGGAGGGTCAGAGAGAGAGGGAGACACAGAATCTGAAACAGGCTCCAGGCTCTGAGCTGTCAGCACAGAGTCCGACATGGGGCTCGAACTCACGGACCGCGAGATTGTGACCTGAGCCGAAGTCGGACGCTTAACCGACTGAGCCACCCAGGCTCCCCGATATAACTTATATTTTTTAATTATATATGATATAAATAAAAGAATATATGTTATACATGTTAAATATAATCAGTCAACACACGTTTATTGAGTAATTATTGATGCCTAATTGACATCACAAACCAAATATATTCCAGCTAAATTCCTGGTCATCCCCCACAGACTTGCTGTACTGTATCTCATTTAATAGTGACTCCATCCTTACAGTTGGTGAGGCCAAAAATATCTTTGATTTTTCTTTCATTTAAAAACTCCTGTTGTCTCTACTTTCAAAATATATCCGTAATGCCAGCCCTTCCCACTACTTTCTTTGTTTGTCAGAACCACCATCATCTCTAAATTGTAGCCTTGCTTCTCTCCTTGTTCCTCGACAGTCTAATCTCAACCTAGAAGCTAGTGCTATCTTTTGAATATAAATCAGATCATGCCACCTCTTAGTTCAGAACTGTCCAAGGGCTTCTCATCTTACAGAGAGTCAAGGTCAGCCTCTTCACAATGACCTACAAGGCCCTACATGACCTACTGGCTCCTTGCTACTTTTCTGCCTCCTTCAGAGAAGAGCTCTAATATCTCTGGTCCCTTCTTGGTTAGTCAACTACGACATCAGGAATTGCCCTGGCTGTTCGTGCTTCAAAGGACACTCTTTCTCCATGTGTTTGTATGGCTCACCCCTATATCTTTCCAATCTTTGTTCAAATGTGACCTTCACAGAGAGGCCTACACTGGCCAGTATATTGAAAATTGGAAATCAAACCTTGACACTTCTGATCATCTTTCCCTGCTGTATTTATGGCTAATAAACTTCTAACATTATACACTTTATCTTTCTCCCCTCACTAGACAATACAAGAAGAAAGGGATTTATTTCTTTAGCCCAAGTTCCTTGAAAAGTAGCTTATACAACCATGAAATTTCATTGATTGGATGAATGAATATATGCTTTTTAACTATATTAAACACCCAGGGATACATATACCTCCCCCTTTATGGAGCTGATAGGCGATTACACTAGTCAGAGCATTTAGAGTTTGAAGCGATTTTTAAAGTGCATGTTGTCAAATTTCAGCCGTTTATAGGTCAGGAAACAGAGGCCTAGCGACGTTATGTGGCTCTTCCTTGATCTTCAAAGGACCAGAGCTCAATTATCTGATTCATACTATAATAGTATTTCAATACACACTGTGTTTAACAGTTTTCATTTATCATAGATTGTGCTTAAGACACATTAGGTACTAAAAAAGTAAATAAAAGACCTAGAAAGTTAATGTACGATATTATAAATGGTATTATTAATGCGGAAGGAGTGGAATGAACAGATAATCCAGAAGTAGTTCTAAATTGTAAGAAATCTTTGTGCCCTAAAATTGTTATGACATTCTTCAATGAGTTGCAAGATAGGTAAAATAAGAATAATGATGGAGCTAGGTATAATATGACTGAAGGTGTGCGGGTAGCATAAGTATAGTTTGAGGAGAAAAATGAAGGTGAGTGATAGCTCTGCTGAGTTAATTTAAATCTCTACGCCTCAGTGAACTGAAATTCTGCTAGAGATTTAGACATTGAAGATGTGATCACAGATCACCTCTGTGGAAGAAGGTAACCTGAATTAAAAATACTCCTCTCTAAAAGAAGATTTTGGTGTATATGAGTGAAGAATTCTATTAAGCCGCTAATAAAATAATATAATAATACAACCTAGGCTGCTTTGCAAGTGTTATACCAAAAGGATAATAGTTTTGTTTTATTCCTCAGGTCAGATCACACTGGGAGTACTGTGCCTAGTTTGTGGCCCCTAAAGAACTATGAACAAGGGGGATTCTTATGGAGTATGATTAGGACAATAGGGCCTTGAGCACTTTCCTTGCTTATCTATTTATTGTTGTTCCTAAAAGGAGGTGCTATGGAAATTGCTCCAAACTTCTGTTTGGAAAATACATGGAACAGTAGCCTACCTTGTCTTACAAACAGATATCTCTAAATCCAGGTAGTTAGAGGAATATATAAGATTTGAACTAATGCTAGCTTACTGGATGGATAGAAGCTCTTAATGACTCTTAAGAGCAACAGGAAGTACTTTTGGTGTAAGCAAAATAACAATACAAACAAAACTTCATAGGGCTATCACACTAAGAAAATTGAACTCCCTCAAATTTTTAATGGATGCATAATTGTGGTTTCTAACTGAGAAAATAGTATGGGATATATTGAGAAGCATAGATGTTTATGCAAGCCAGGAATTTGCTTTTTCTAGAAGTTCTACTATTACTAAGAGTGCCATAAAACACTTTATAGTCACCAAGTATGAGTGGGAGGATAATATAAAGCACTATAGCAGTTGTAGCATATCATGCAGGGGTAACTTGACCGACTCACATGAAAAATTACACTGCTCTTCATTACACTCTGTTAGACTTCCAGACAGTTCATTTAGCCTTTGATTTGTTGAGTATATGAACTTCAATTTGGGCTTTCAAACCAGTTCCAACTGATTTGACAGAAGCATAGGAGACTTCTGCTTTCAATTTAAAGACTGTGAACAAAGAAATGGTGAATGAGATTTTTCTATTTGCAGCACTGGTTTTCTCCAGTGCCTTTAGCTGTGATCTGATGCACTTATTGTTCTTGGAGGAAGAGTAAGGTAGGACTAATTTAGCAGAAATGCCTGCAGCTAGAATAGAATGGAGGGTTTTTTATGTGTCATCTTGGGAATTTTAATCAATTAAGAGGAAGTGAAGCAATGAAAATTAATGTTCCATTAATATGCTGATTTTGCTTCCGCCAATTCCAGAAATTCTACCAATTGGAAAAATTATTATTGTCTTAATCTTTGTCAATTTTGTTACTCAAATATGCTAGCAAACGTCATAAAGAGAAAAGCCATAAACATTTCCACAAATACAGCACTGGCGATCAAGATTACTTTATTTGAGTCACGTTAATGTATTGTGCCGAGGACCATAAAGTATTTTTCATTTAGTTATTAGTCAGCAGTGTTATTAATGGACATATTTCAGATCTATAGAAGATAAAATTGCCTCAGGTGATACTTCAGAAAGTACAAATTAGAAATGTATTCACTGAAGAGAAACACTCCATTTAAAAATATATAGACATATTTTCAACAGTCCTTCTCCCTGTAAATACCAAAGATATTGGTAATATTACTGTTAATGCAAGAAACAGATTGAGCTGTTTATTGGCTTAGCACTCTAAGGTCACTGAGACTTTCGGAATTAAATGTCAGGCCTCTACACTCTAGGATAAACACGAGTTCAGTGTAAGGCTTCAAGCAGTTCAATCAATGTGCTTATTCAAAATCTTTACATTATTCAATCAGTGGACCAGGTATTTCTTGCTAACTACAACAGAGTTAATGGAATATTGTTTAAAGTTTATCGATAACTTCATGTATCTTCTCTCTGCACTGCAGGGTCATGAAGACCAATTACATCAAAAGAAAAAAAAAACCCAAATAATGAAAAGTTTCATAATTTTAAAAGGAAATCTACCCTTAACTGATCATCAAACAGGTTTATGAACAAAAGTACAAATTAATCAAAAGCATTGGCTCTTTTGCATATGTCTCTGCCTAAATTTTATACTTTGCTATATAAGGCTTTTTAACTAACATAAATATGGATATGAGCATTAGTCAATATCCTCTGAACAAAGTCTTATGGGAAATGGTGTTCTAATTCAGGAAACAAATTATCATCTAAGAATAGCATTCAGATCAATGCAAAAAAATGTATAAATAAAAGCCGAATTTTGATGTTTCTTCAACAAACATGACAAGAGTTTCATGGAAAGGATGCAATGGCAGAAGAGGAATTATTTTGATGCTTCTTTTAAGTATCCTGGCAGGACACGATCTAAACTAAGTAAAGCAAGAGTGTGGGGGAAGATATGGAAAGGATAATTTGGGGTCATATGAAGAAAAGGAATCTATAGATCCTTTAGTCATAGATGACTACTATGTTTCTGGATTGGAGATGCTGCTATTTCCAAGGAAAAAAGAATAAAAGAGAAATAGAAAATGGATTTGAAATGTCTGAAGTCTCTGATGCCTTTTAGATTCACTATCTGGTAAATTAATAAAGGCCTTTTTTTTCCACTAAGAATCTACATATATATTATTTATACTCACAAATGAGTTTATGAGTTTTCTATATATAAGGTCAAAATAAAAAATTAAATGCCCTTACAAATACCAGCAACAATTTACAAAAATAAATTTAACAAATGTACTATGTTATAGCAACATCAATAAAATCAAATATGAAGGAATAAACTGAACCAATTTATGCACGAAATTTAACTGAATACTACATCACTATTGAGATTAATTAAAGAAGACCTAAATAAATGGAAGACATACTAGGTTCATGGATTGGACAAACAAATATTATAGAACAACAATTCCCAAAAGTTGCTAGTAGATTCATTGCAATATTATTCAGAATCATGAAACACTTCCCCCTATGGAAATTAAAAAGCTCTCTCTAAAATTTATATGGAAATTGAAGGAACCAAGAATAACCAAGAAATCTAATGGAAATCAATCTGGAATCAATATATGAACTTTTAACTCTATTTTGTACATCACCCAGAAAAAAATATCAGTTGCAGATGGATGGTAGAAAAAAGATTAAAAAAACAAAACTTCTATAGATTAGCAACTATAATTCTTCTTATATTTATGGTAGGTAAGATTTTGTAGATAGTACTCAAAAGCAATAACATTAAAGGAAAAGACTAATGAATTGCAATCAGTAAAATTAAGAACTTCCCTTCATCAAAAGACACCATTAAGATAGTAAAAACACAAACCACAGAGTGGAGTGGGAAGATATATTTCCCGTACATATCTTTAAAAAGTACTTACATTAAATATAAATAAAGAACTTCTACAATGAATTAAGCCAACTCATTTTTTTTAATGGGCAAACTTTATGCACGTTACTAAAAAGGGATATGAAAAGGTGTAGCTTGCTAGATTTATTGTCTTTTTTACTTTACACTTAGATCTAAAAATATTTAACATAAGGAGAGACTAAAATTTTCCATCATGTGTCTTTTTTGTAAAACATGACTGATGCAAGAAGGGTCCTCTTTGTTACAATTCCTAACCCAAAGCTGCACCACCTTTATTGCAGCAATGTCAGTGTTAGTTCCTAAATAACTGGTTTTCTTCTCACTTGGTAATAATAACACTAATGACAACCAATGTAAATAACAATAGAAAATAATAGCTACATTTTATTAAATACTTATTATATGTAAAACACGCTAATAAGAATTCCAAATCACTATCTCATTAATTAGCATACAAGATAGGTACTGTTATCATGACCCATCTCTTACAAGAGAGAAAGTGGGGACTAAAGATGTTAAATAGTTTTTGTCAAACCAAAGAAATAATGGAAGATAGAGTTCAGATTCAAATTGTCTGCGCACCTATGGAGATTGTGCTCTTGAGCTCTATGCAATATAATGGTGAGTTATAGTAAATTCCCCTCAAATTTCAGCAGATTTACCACTACTATTCCTAATCAGTGAGTCCAAATGGGAAGGTTTATTTGGTAGTTTTTGGTCTTAGATATCCACTGAAAGACTGATGCATGAAGTTATGGGAAAATAATGGGTGAAGTTAGGTTTGGGGACAACTGGAACTAAGAAGTGAGTGTCAGCCAGATTCTCTGTGTCTGTCCTTTAATATTTGCTTCCCTATTTGGGCTTTATCTTATGTGTTTCTTTTTTTAATTAATTTTTTTAAATTTTATTTTGAGAGAAAGAGTGGAGGAGGGACAAAGAGAGAGGACGAGAGAATCCCAAGTAAGCTCCAGTGCTGTTAGTGCAGAGCCTGACGTGGGGCTCAAACCCACAAACCATGAGATCATGACCTGAGCTGAAATCGAGTCAACAGCTTAATCAACTGAGGCACCCAGGTGCCCCTGTCTTATATGTTTCTTAAGTGGAGATTATGTTCCTAGTATTTTGAATTTACATTTTCAGATGAAAGAGGAAGGGAGCTTCCTTATAAGCTCCAGGTAGAAAATCTGTGGAGAAGGAATCTTAGGTCCTTGCCAGCCCCTTCTCAGGGCAGAGTTTGCTTCCAGAAAATTCCCGGAAATACCAGGCAGACTGGAAACAGTACCACTGAGGTTATCAAACTCCACAATTGGTGATATTATAAACAAGCAAAACAGGTAGTATGCCCATTCTAGAGCTCGATGAGCTCAGTATAATGTGCGTAGGACAAAGTATGTTCAGGTATGTGGAGATTAAGTAGATGCATGATTTGTTGGTAAGGTTGATAAGGATTAATAATTTGGCTGTTTATTTTTGCAATCCTGATTTGTTTTGGCTCCTTATATCTCACAAGGCACAGAAGACTACTGAGATTTTTTGTGTGTGAATTGGCCAAGAGGAAAGGTAAAATTTGAACTATTTTTTGCTAAGTTTAGTTGGCTTACGATGTGTGGTTGTTTGTTACAGATGATCACTGCTTTTCTGCTGGACTGGGGTGATTTTGGTGTTTCCTCAACTGTTTGAAATGGTAACTATTCTACCACTTTTGCTTGTGCTTGAAGGAAAAAAACCCAGCTTGTATTCTACTAAAGAGGAATATATGTCAAAGATCAAATTTATATTTAAAAAAATCCAGACGAATGTCACAATGTCTAAATTTGGGAAACAGGTTAGGGCTAATTTTGAATTTTTTGCCTCTAGTTACTGCACAATGAGTGCCATATAAAATCAAAACCTCTGTTTCAGAGATGGGAAAATGACTTTTAAAAGATAGACATTGACTTTAATGTAGTTTAATGATAGAATTTATGGATAAGCAGTAAGGGCAAGTTTGTCCTAGCTCTGGTTTACAATTGATTTTGTATTTTCTTAGAAAGTTATTTTGTTTTTTTATTTGTAGGATGGGTTATACAAAATTTATTCTATCAACTTCTCAGATTGACAGGTGAAAATAAATGAAATATCAGGTGTACAATTTTGCATAA
The DNA here is from genome assembly GCF_018350195.1 of Panthera tigris. Classification (NCBI taxonomy): domain Eukaryota; kingdom Metazoa; phylum Chordata; class Mammalia; order Carnivora; family Felidae; genus Panthera; species Panthera tigris. The sequence goes on from NC_056662.1 coordinate 105,895,194, forward strand.
GAAAATCATTACCAAATGCTGCATGTTTTATTCCTATTCCTTTTAACTTATTATTACTAATACCGCCAAATAAAACACTCATTGCATTTTGTATGTACTGTGCAATAGTTTTCTAACTTGTTTATGACCCTTCATTTTAAGTCTAGCCAATTCATAGCACATCATACTGAGAAATACTCTTCCCAAAGAGAGGTTCTGAGTGTTGATCATAAAGGAAGTTTAGACATGCTGTAGCTTTGTCTCTGCCTTTTCCCCAGGGATTACTACAAAACTTTATCATATTCGTGTACCCTTCTGTCTTCCTTTAAATCCCTTGTTTGGAAAAAAAAAAAAAAGACCTCCTTTTCTTCAGAAAGAAAATGGATGTAATCTGCATGGGACTCTAGAACGTGCCTGTCCCTCCCCTCCCCTAAAAGTACATACATTACGTTCTTATTTCAGAGGAAACCATGTAGCTTCTCCTCCCCAAATGGCTAACTCCACCTCTGTAATCAGTCATCCCTCTCAGTTTCCCCAAACCCTTGATTCAGACGTTTTCTTTAATCTTATGTCTTCTTGCTTCTCTGTGATTCCATTCTTTTTGTCTATAGGTTGTTCAAACTGCCTTCATCCTTTAAAAGCTCATTGTAACCTTCTCCTGCACCCAAGCCACCACCATCTGTTGTTATTCTTTTCCTTCACTGACACATTACTTAAGCTAAGCCTCTAATTATTTTTCACTTCTTTAGCTTCTGTTTTTCGATTCATTTCAATTTAAATTTGTCATTAATTTTGAAATCAACCTTGGTAAGATCCCCAGTGAACTAAAAATCATTCATCCAATGGCTCATTTCATTGCTCACTAAATAGACTCCTTTTGAGCATGTAACACTGCTGATCTCATTCTTTAGACTCCCTCCTCCTTTGATGCACAGGAAATGAATCTTTTCTGATTTGCCTTCTATTTTGGCCTAGTCACTGGGTCCACTCCTTTATTGTTTTAAATGTGATATTTTTCATGGAGCTCTCAATTACCCATTCTCCTCTTTATCTACATAGGCTTCCTTGCTGTGTTAAACATATACTCACATGGCTTCACTTTCTCCCAAGCATTCATGTCTAATAAGTATCTCTGGCATGAGGATGCTTCTCTAGTCTTTCCATACCACAGTCTCCCTGATTTCATGCTATATTTCAGGGTCTTATTCAAACTCCTCCAGTAGGTGTCCCTCACTTCCTCCTCTCCCTCCTGAGATACTTTACATGGTACTTTTTTTGTCCTGTTTGTGGTGCATGACTTTCTACCTTGCTTTATTTGTGAAGATTTGCCATGTATGCTACCTGGAGGTAATGTTCTCGTTGTTTTATCTGCATATCTCCCATAGTGCTTTTCACAATCTTTTGTATAGTAGTTTCTCAATAACCACTTGCCAAATGCATGAAAATGAATATTACAGTTGAAAAAGATCTTATACATCATTAGTTTCCATGGGCAGTCTGGGGAGTCTTATATTTTAGCCTTGCCCTATACTCAAAATAGTCTAATTTTAGATTCTACACAGTTAATGGAGGGGCTTTGATAATACACACACCCACAGGGAGCTGACTACCCTGGACTACACAGGAGACAAATCTCAGATGCAAATTTAGTTCCTAAAGTATTGTTAAAGTTGTATGTAAATGCAACAGCCTCCATAAAGTTTCTCTGATCAAGCAATGTGAGGTGACACGGTTCTTTCCTCCCTCTAAACCCAAATTGCTTCTTTTCAACTGCAGAAATAGATAGATAATACATAGCATAAATATTGGCTAATCCCTTTAGACATACACATTTTACAACGTATTTGGCTAATCCCTTTAGACATACACATTTTACAACATATTTGGCCACACTGATTTATGGTTTTCTGATGTGTGTGCATCAGGGAAAAAGGGGCATAACAATGGCTGACATGTTGCTGGAAAACATTCTTTAATTTCAACAGCAGAATAAAGACAATGCAATATGAATGAAAGAAAAGACTGGAGATCCTTTTAGACTTCCTCAAGTAATACTGTGCTAATATCAATCCCTGCAGACAGATATTTAAGGACTATATAGAAAAAATGAGATCTGGTTTCTTAATTTGCAGGCTATATGAAAAGTTAAAGATATTTGATATTATAAAAGTGTATTTCAGAATAACAAGAGTTTAGCTAATATAGTTGAGCACCAGTTATTACTGATACTGATGTTAGATTTATTTCTATTTTAAAGCTTTATTTTATTTAGGTATAATTTACAATTAAAAATTACATATATTTATGGTATGTAGTTTGGTGATTGATATATGTATACATTTGGAATGATTGTCACAATCAAGCTCATAACATATCTGTCACCTTACATAGTTAACCTTTCTGTGTGTGTGAGCGGTAAGAATACTTAAGATCTACTTTATTAGCAAATTTCAAGTATATAGTAAATTATTAGCTATAATCATAATGCTATACATTAGATCCCCAGAACTTAATAATCTTATAATTGAAAGTTCATACCCTTTGACCAACATCTCATTTCCTTCCTTTCCTAGCCCTTGACAACCACCATTCTACTCTGTGCTTTTGTGATTTCTACTTTTTTAGATTCCACATATAAGTGAGATCATACAGTATTTGTCTTTCTCTGTCTGGTTTTTCACTTGGAATAATGTCTTCCAAGTTCATTCACATTGTTGCAAAAGCAGGTTTTCCTGCTTTTTTAAGGCCGAATAATATTCCATTCTGTATCCTGACCACATTTTCTTTATCCATTCATCCATTGACAGACATTTAAGTTGTTTCCATATTTTGGCTCTCATAAATGTTGCAATGAACTTGACAGGGCAGATGTCTCTTCAGGATAGTGATTTCAGTTCCTTTTGGATACATACCCAGAAGTAGGATTTCTAGTTGTAGTTTTAAATTTTTGAGGAACCTCCATACTGTTTTCCATAATGACTATATCAATGTACATTCCCACCAACAGTGTACAAGGGTTCCTTTTTCTCCCCACCCTTACCAACACTTGTTATCTCTTGTCTTTTTTGTGTAGTTAATTTTAGCTCTGCCAGTTCGGGAGCAAGACTCAGAGGAATGAAATGTCAAAAACAGAAAATGACTGAGATCTGGGAAAGATGGTCAGGGCACATGTTAAAATCTAAATCAGATAAGTTCAAATGAAGAGGCTGGAAAAAATGAAGTAACTTCCTACTTCTGTAGAATGAATCATGTGAATTGAGATTATGCCAAGTCCTTACTCAAAGAGCAGAAGGTATTTCCCCAGAAATTCTGACTGGACTAAGATTGGTGATTCAGTCATTCAACAGACATTTGTTAAGAATCTTAGGTGTGCTAAGCACTGTTTTATGTGCTCTGGTTATATTAGTGAATCTTTATATATTAGTGAATAATTATATATAATAATATAGTGATCTTTATATACATTATATATATAACAATACAGTGATCTTTATATACATTATATATATATGTTATATATATATAACATATATTTATATTATATAAATTTAATATAAATATAAATTATATATATTTTATTATATATTTATATGTTATATAAATATATGTTATATATATATATATATATATATATAAAACACATATATATTAGTGATATATAACACCAATACATATAACATATATATAATTAGTGATCTTTATATATGATAAAGACCTGGCATCTTCTGTGGCTTATATTCTAGTGGGAGAAAACACATAATAAGCAACAAGCATGGTAATAAGTAAATTTTATATGTTAGAGGATGGAAAGCTTTATGGGAAAAGATAGCAGAACAAGTTAAGGGGAATGGGCGTTTCATGCCCTATTAAATACAGTGGTCAGAATAGATTCACTGGGGGAGGTGAGGTTTGAGCAAATACTTGAAGGAAGTGAGTTAATGAGCCAAACTGTTGTTAGTTTCCAGTCAAAGTCTATTTCCAAACTGTTGTAAGCTTGGCCATTAAACATGGTCAAAAGAATTTTGCCCTTGGAAATGAACAAACTTGGTTCCAGCTTTTTATTCTTCTCTATACAGATGCAGTTCTATGTCTAAAACCATTTAAATTCTATGACTCAATTTTCTCATCTGTAAAATGAATTTTGCAAAGCAACACAGTATTAGTATAGGAAAAAATTAAAAGGCTCACATTTAACAAACCTTTGATTTTAGAATAGATTTAGACTTGTAGAAAACTTGCAAAGATAGAAATTCCCCATATACCCTGTATCCACTTTCCCCTCTTATTAACATCTGACATTAATATGGTAGATATATTGGTCACAATTAATTAACCAATATTAATGTGTTGTTATTATTAACCAAAGTCCATGATGATTCAGATTTCCTGAGTTATTACCCAGTCAGTGCCCTTTGCTGTTGAAGGAGCCAAACCTATCTGGGACACTACATTTCATTTAGCCTCATGAACTCTGAGGCTCCTCCTGGCTGTGATAGTTTTTCAGATTTTCCTTGTTTTCCTGACCTTGATAATTGAGGAGTATGGTCAGGTACTTTGTAGAATATCCCTCAGTTGGGGATTGCCTGAGTTTTAGACCGAGGTTATGGATTTGGGGGAAGAAGACCGCAGAAGTAAAGCACTGTTCTGATCAGGTCATATCAAAGGAACATACTGTCAATATGACTTATTAACTGCCGATGTAAAACTTGAGCAGCTGACTGAAAAGTTTGTCCAGTTTCTCCAAAAACTTCACACTTACAAGCTGGTTTCTTTGCGACTAGCAAACTACAACCTGAGCCCATGTCACTTGATGATGTTTGTTGAGTCTACCTCCTTGGTCAGGAAATCTATATCCATTACATGTGTATTACAGAATCTATTTGGGGCTCCATTGTTGTCTTAGGAATCAATTCCACAAAGCAACAGATCTCTATTGTGAAAGAAAGTAATTTCTGATTTATTTTCCCTAAAATGGATTTTGTGGGAAGAACAAGAGTTTGACCAGGTACTTCCTTGTTATTATCTATAAGCCTTTGGTCATATTTTGCTTCAATTCTGTTTTAACACAAGAGGGAAAAAAAAAACATGTCTCTTTCAACTTGTGACATGTCAAATGTATAGGTTGCTTCAGAATGTAATTGTCCTACTGTCCAGCAAATTCTGTTTGGGAATTGGAAATACATTTCCTAGTGACAAGAGCATATTTCAACTGAAGCAATAGCAAGTTGGTTATAAGGCCCTAGGTTGTATTTCAGAAAATGAAAAGCAAACTAATCAACAGAAGGATAGGCAGGCCTCTCAGGCTATCCCAAACCTTCATCTCTTTCTAATTTTGCTTTCATGATTCCCACAGAGTAAATTATATTGCTCAGAGTGAAACCGGACCCTGCATGTTCACTCTTGTATCCTTTTGTATATGTTTCGAAAGATACCAGACCCAGAGCAAGCCCACATTTTAGAGCTGTACTGCCAACGCTAGTGACAAAGACATTTACGTTATGTAGTGTTTTTGTTGTTGTTTGTTTGTTTTTTAAAGAAATTCATTTCAATCAAAAGCAGCCCTGGGAGGGCACAGAGTGGCAGCTTGGGTTGGTCCATTTTAGAGTGTTTGGTTCATGATTTTGATCTGTCAACGTGCAGCAAGCAGCTAATATAGCTGCAGGTCTTAGTGTGGGAGGTCAGCTTTCCCTTTAGGGAGAGCTCTGATCTTTGCCCAGAGAAGCACATTTGTCTTTGGATTGTCCTCTACTACTGTGGTGCCCGGGGTCCCCTCTGCCCCTACACGCTTCCATTGATCCGGAGCTTTGATTCTGTGAGATGCAAATCCAAAAAGTTGTGGAAATTGACACAACTTTGAAAACTAAAACACACAGTATTTTATTCAAGAGATACATTTCTAGTCATGGAATATTAGAGAATTTTTATTTATTTTTTTCCTCAGATGATTCTGTCCACATTTATCAAACTATTACACATAGCATGACTCTGGGTAGCTATAAACTATTTTATTGCCAAAGACAATCTGATATTTAGCTGCATTTGTTAAATCTACTTTACTATTTCAATATTTCTTTTAGCTACCCCTTCACTTTTTCCATAACTAAGTCAGAACCATCATCATTGTAAGCTCTGATTATAGCATACTGGCTAAAAAGAGGGGAAAAGGAATAATTCATGATGGGAGGAAAATATTTTTCCTTTAATATTCCTCTTTTTAAAAATTTTATTTATTTATTTTTGACAGAGCGGGAGAGACAGAAATGAGTGGGGTAGGGGCAGAGACAGAGATGGAGACAGAGAATCTGAAGCAGGCTCCAGGCTCTGAGCTATCAGCATAGAGCCCGACGTGGGGCTTAAACCCATGAATCGCGAGATCATGACCTGAGCTGAAGTCAGATGCTCAACTGACTGAGCCACCCAGGTGCCCCTAATATTCCTTTTTAAAAATAGTACATGGTGTCCCTTTAAATAATTGGCATTTAGTGTCCATGAGCAAAATTCCTGTCCTGTATGCCTAATTTTTCCAAATCCATGTTTTTTGTAACCACATTATGTAGCCGTCATCAAATTCCATATCTTTCTTCCTGGGATACTTCATTTAATTCATCTTTCTTATTTATTTAACCTCTCTAAAATATACTTTCTTAAGTAAGGGGTAAAATTCCCTGTATGAATTAAGGAAGAGTCCCCAGGAATAAGTAGTTGAATCAATTTGTTGGCAGACAGCCATGCTATATGGGAAATAAAACACTAAACACATATTAGCAGAGGTGTGTGTTCTAATCACACACGACTTACAGCATAGTTAATCTAACATATGTCTGACAATATCTGTATTATTATGCTGCATGATAATTAAGAAACAGTTAATCTAGTGTCCATATTTAACGTTTCTTATGCTGAACAAAGCATGTTTTTCACACCTCTTTGCATGCTTTCCAATATGTATAAGTGACGTGCACTAAAATATGAGTTTCCCAGAGGCAACTAATATCCTCTTTATAGTGTGTCCTCAGGTCTCAGCACAATACCTGCTTTGTGGAAGTTTCATAATAAATGTTGAATGAGTAAATCTATTTATCCATCTATCCATGTCTTTAAGTTGCGAGTTGTCCACGAAAATGTATTATATAAGCCTCATTTCAGATTGGCTTACTGACTAACTGAAATGATCCTAGAAGCCCACACAGTTCTGGATTCATTTTTAAGTTCCTGCGTTGTGCCTGGCATTGGTGTATAGCACGTCTATAGAGATAAGAAGGTACTGGGTATGCTCTCCAGGAGCTAACAGTGTATGGGGAAGGCAGATAAGACAAGAAACAGTGTGGAATGGCTGCATCGTAAATTCCCTACGGGAGAATAAAGAGACTGGAAAATTATTCTTAGAAATTTTATCATCTTAGAAGTAATGGATGACTTTTAAGCAGACCATGACAGGAAACACTTAATAGGTACGTGGTCTAACACTCCGAAAGCCATAATTATCTGTACTTACACCTTTAGCCCAATGCCAAGAATTCCAGTAACTGCCTTTCTAGCTTCTTTCTATCTCAGTGGTTCTCAACCTTATCTGCTTATGGAAACCATCTGAAAAAGCATATAAAAGTTGGTATAGTTAAATAAATACTGTATTTGAAGGCTTTTCTGTCTTTTACACAATTGTGCTCTGTTCTCTTGTTTTCAAAGAAGCATCTGAACACATGCGCTTGCATATTCTTATCCAAAGGCATCCCCATATAAGTAGGCTTTTAAAGCTGATTAATTTTTTTCACCTACAGTAGTTTCTACAAACTTGTAGCCAATTGGCTCTGAATGTCAGTAGTATGACTATGGGAAAGGTGAACATAGTAGATTAAAACTCTTATAAAAGCTTTAAGCCAAACTATGGACTTGTACCATGATTTAACAGCATTCTTGGATCTTTCTTGCACAGTGATTCATTCCTTTATTTGTACCATATCTCTGTGAAATGTCGCTGTAAATTGATATTATAATCAATAAAATGCTTTTAACCAGAAAAAAATTGGTATAGACTGGGGGCTCAGGCATCATTTTTTTAAAGACACACCCCCAGGCAATTGCAATGTTCAATTATGGTCGAAATCATGATTCTGTTTGTTTCCTTCCATCAGTTGTACAACTTGGAAGAATTAGGCTTCAGAAATTCAGACAGGAAGCTACAAATGGATGGCTAACATTGGAACCTGTGGTATTATTGTGATGCTATAAGAAGTCATGTTAGTTTGTAGCTCACCTATGTGCTTGTTTCACACATTATTGATATTCTGTTCTCCCCATTAACTTAGAAGCTCTTGGTAAAGACCCTCCAGCATTGCCAATCAGGCCAGGTCTAAATTCTACATTGATCTTTGATATAATTTTAGAATTGGCGTAGGGAGGAAAAAGAGGAGATAGAAAATAGAAACAGTCTAGAGATAGTGGAACTGAAAGTAAAGGTGGGGAGTGGGATGAAGAGAGAGAGAAAGGAACATAACCTGAAGTTACAGATCCCTTTTCATCTTCATTTTGCTATCATATTAACATGGATCTCAGAAGAGTGGACCAAAAATGTTTCTCCCCATATCTGGAGAAATGATGTAATATGGAAGTGATAGAGCTTTCCATGAAAACCCAACTTTGTTCTTTGCATTTAAGAGTCTGTTTGCTTTGTTTGTTTGTTTGTTTGTTTGTTTGTTTTCTAAGTACTACACATAAATAAAATCATAAAGTATTTGTCTTTGTTTTATCCTTCTGGAATTCCTATAATGTGAATGTTATCATGCTTGATGATGTCATAGAGTTCCCTTAACCTATTCTCATTCTTTTATTCTTCTTCTTTTTTTTTTTTTTTTGCTGTTCCACTTGGTTGCTTTCCATTACCCTGTCTTCCAGATCACTGATCTGTTCTTCTGCATCCTCTAATCTGCTGTTGATTCCCTCTAGTGTACTTTTCATTTTAGTGATTGTATTCTTCAGCTCTGACTGGTTCTTTTTTATACTTTTTGTCTCTTTATTGAAGTTCTCCCTGAGTTAATCCACTCTTTAGTCCAGTGAACATCTTTATGACCATTACTTTTAACTGTGTATCAGGCATGTTACTTACCTCCATTTCATTTAGCTATTTTCCTGTGGTTTTGTCTTGTGCTTTCATTTGAGACATACTTATCTCCTCATTTTGTCTCACTCTGTGTTTGTTTCTATGTATTATTAGGTAGGTCAGCTGTGTCTTCTGTCTTGAAAGTAGTGGCCTGTGTGCCTATAGTGTGCACCCATTCCCACCATCACCAAAACTGGTGCTCCAAGAATGTCCCCTGTGTGGGTTCTGTGTACCCTCCTATGGTGGCTGAGCTGCAATTGCTGTAGGCATACTGGTAGGTGGGGCTGGCCTTCAGCCCAACCAGCTACAATGATCTGCCTTGCCTACTGTGAACGCGCTGGGCAGAGTTTGCTCCCCACACCGTTGAGAGGCCTGGCTGCAGCTGTCATGGGCTTACTGGTGGGTGGTGCTGGCACTCAGTCTAGCTGTCTGCAGTTATCTTCTGCCACAGATGCAGAAGGACATACCAAAGGACAGGGCTTGCAACCTGCACGGCCAGCTAATAGGCCTGGCTACAGCAACTGCACGTGTGCTGATATGCGGGGCTATCTTTCCCGCTCCCCAGGGCAGGAGTCACTTTGGAGTGGCACCGGCTGGGGCTACCTGCCAGGTGTGGGGGGTGCAGGAGCCACTGTGGAGGGATGTCTGCTGAGGTGGGCATGTGTGTGGGGTGGGTCAGATGGTGCTAGCAAGGTAGATGGAAGCTGTTAAAATTGGCTCCAACAAACACCCAGCTACCTAGGCTGGGGGAGAGTAAGAAAAATGGCACCTGCCAGCACTTTTGTTCTTGGGGAAATCTCCTGCACATCCCTGCCCCTTTAGTACACATTTTAAGGTTAGTGAATAAATCTCCTTCATGTATATCCCAAATGGTTTTCAAGCTATTGCTCCCATACTGTGTCTAGGGCTGAGTCATTTAGTGTGCTGGCTCTTTAAGGGCAAGGACTCAGTTTCCTGTCCCCCTCTAGCTCTCCCAGATTTAAGTCCTGCTGATCTTCAAAGCTGGATGCTGTGGGAACTCCTACTTTGCCATATTCTACTTTGCTTCTTTCTACTGCCTCCTCACAGTTGGTTTATTCCCTAAATTGAGGCCTTTACTGAGTAGTAAGTACAAGAAGAGTTTTGTGGGTCTCAACTGGGCAAGACCAAGCAATAAAGCAATTTTTTACCTTCGTGCCAGAAAAGAGATGAAAGTTGGAGTTACTCTGAAAAGCTTTGTAATAAATTCTTTAAATATATTGGGGACAGGCACTTGATCTCTTGTATAATTTAGAATTATATTTAGCTCTAGAAACATAAAGCTCTACTCTAGTTGCTTAAACTGAGAGATTAACAAGATTAAGTAACAAGATGTCTGGAGTTGAACTCCAAAGTGATTGCAAATGCCCAAGGACTTAGTTTCTTATTTCCTGTGTAGCCACTTTTTTTTTTTTTTTTTAGTATATGCTGTCATGATCACAAGAAGATTGCTGCTTCTACAGGCATTATGCCTACTCCACTAAAAATGAGTAGACAGAGATCAAAGAGAAAAATCCAAAGTTCCTTGCAGCTGAGTTCATCCCTTTTATAAAGCTTTCCCAGAAACCCCTCACCCCCAGAAATTTTCTTTAACATTTCATTGTCCACATCTTGAGCATACGGCTGCCACTGCCTGCAAGGAAGACCAAGGGGGACTAAATTGGTCAGCCTAGTCTATCACCCAATTTCTCTCTCCTAGTCACCTCGCCCCAACTTCCTTTGTTCCTAAACTCTAATATCTGGAATGAAATTAAGAAGGCAAGTTCAGGGGTGCCTGACTTTGGCTCGGGTCATGATCTCACTGTTTGTGAGTTCAAGCCCTGCATCGGGGTCTCTGCTGTCAGGGCAGAGCCTGCTTCGGATCCTCTTGTCTCCCAATCTCTCTGCCCCTCCCCCACTCACATTCTCTCCCTTTCTTTCTTTCTCTCTCTCTCACTCACTCAAAATAAATAAACATTTTTTTTTTTAAAAAAAGAAGGCAAGTTCAAGTCACAAAGCTTAAATTCAGTGTTAAGATTGTTGATATTCACATCAGAAGCCACAGGCTTAGGGGTTAGATTACGTGAAGGATCACTTCATACGTGGGATAGAAGAAATGACATTTTCCTCTTAAAAGTGCAAGAATATTTAAGAACTTCAGACTTTTAAACAATTGAGTAGATGTTTTGACTTCCGCTTACTCAGTTCTTGCTAAGAATTGTATCACTAAGTTCTCTCTCAGAATAAAATAGAAAAAAGTAACTTGAGAAAAGCAAACACCTGTGATTTTTCTCTTCAAACTGTCTCAGGATCTAGATAGCAATTTCAGTTGCCAGATTCCATATGGGAAGACATTTTGGTGGCAGTGTTGCTTTTTTTACGTTATTAACTACCAATTCTACATACCAGTGAGAGAGCATTAATTTTTGACTAATCAAATAGTTACTTCATCCAAGCAAATTGGTAAGAGGTATTATTTCTGTAGGTGTTCAGTGAATACATTCATTAATGCTGATTAGAAGTAGTTAAGATAACGAATGTGTCCATGTTATGCCTAAATAATATATACTAGTTTTAAAATCCTCTGTTTTCTTAATAAATATTTGAATCTCCATTAGGAGCTGTAGTTTCCAACCTAATCACCTGTTACTGAGTTTTTCTTGGTATATGGCCTCATGCATATAAACACATACAAACAAATACAATTCTCTATTTTCCTTATTAAACCAGTCTTGATTACTCGCCAATAGTGATAACAATTAAAACACAACACACACACACACACACACACACACACACACACACACCCAACATTATTCCAGAGAGTAGTTAAGGTTACTTCCCTAGTTCTCTGATTAAGGAGAATAGAAGTTTCATTTCACTTTGATGTTAACTACAGTTGGAGAATCTAGAATATAAAAAGAAAAGCAAATTCATACAAATTAAATTGATTAATTCATAAAGAATAGTTCCAGGAATTCTTTTGAGGAAACAGATTCAAATTTTGCTTATTGGTTCTAATTTAAATATGGCAGCAGTTTGATGAGTGTTCAGATTTTAGTGAAGTATGGTGGAACGTATTTATCAAGATGGTTTCATTTAATTTGTCACCTTGTATTTTGTGTTATGACCTTCACATTTAAAGCAGTCATGACATTGTTGGCAGAGATCTGTGCTGTTGTAATTTTACTGTCAGTAAAAATTACACGAGTTGCTTATATACTCTGAGGGAATATATCCCTTGCTTGAGGGTCAAAATTTTGAATATGACCACATTACTGTTAGTTTACAGACACATTCACTTTTAGTTTTAAAGAAAAAAAAAATATATATATATATAATCTTTTGGTCAAGAGCACAGATCTGCATTTTGTCCATACCTAATTGTCTACTGCTCTTATAGAATTAACTTCTAGAATAAGTCACCAAAGTAAATTGTCCTAGAATAAGTCACCAAAATAAAATAGTTAGAGCTGTGTTTTTTTTTTAAATACTTTTGGGACTGAATTTTCTGTTGGTAATAGTCTGTCACCAGTTGTTACTTAGAATGTTTATTAGAATTTTTCCTTGAAACTATTCTCCTATAACACAAGTAGTTAGCAATATATAATCTAACTTAGACAAAAAGTAAAAGCCCCTTTTCTAAGATCAACCGATCTTCAGTAAAGGTACCAATACCATTCAATGGGAAGGAATCGTCTTTTGTGTTGGGACAAATGGATATCCAGATGCAAAAGAATGAAGTTTACATCATACATAAATATTAACTCAAAATGGGTCAAAAATGTAAACTTAAGAGTTACAGCCATAAATATATATTATTTCAAAATTTTCTGCTTTATGGTACAATAAGTTAATGGAACTCTTTTGGAGAACAATTTGTAATTACAAAAAAGCATCTCGTTCACCATTTTGATCCCTCAAAAGGGAGAATAAAATTTTTGGCACAGATATCTCAGTGATGTCCTCAGAAAACTGAAGTTCAGCCAAAAAGTGTCAAAACCTATAATTAAGCAGCACATTTATGACTTTGTTTCTTCTTTCCAACAGTTAGCTTGAGATGGGCTTTATTTCCTCTTAAGCAATAATTGATTGTAATTACTTTCTCTGTTTTTGAGTTACAAAAACAGGGAAAAGTTGTTTGATATTGGTTACTACTCTATGATAAACAAGAATTGTCTCAAGTTCTTTAAATGTAAAACTAGGATGATAGTATAGTGCTATTATTTTACAGTTTTTGCTTCAACAAAAATATGTGTTCCCCCATCTATATTATCATATCCTAGAAATGTGTATATACCTGTATACACACGTAGACTAAAACCTCATGCTTAATACCAAACCTGTCATTCAAATATATACTATACTAATCCATATGTACATTCATATGAGCATAGATATATCAAATGTCTGTGTATACATATATTATTTTTCCATTATATTTTTATTTCTTTTTTTTATTTTTTTATTATTTTTTTAACGTTTATTTATTTTTGAGACAGAGAGAGACAGAGCATGAACAGGGGAGGGCAGAGAGAGAGGGAGACACAGAATCTGAAACGGGCTCCAGGCTCTGAGCTGTCAGCACAGAGCCCGACGCGGGGCTCGAACTCACGGACCGTGAGATCATGACCTGAGCCGAAGTCGGACGCTTAACCGATCAAGCCACCCAGGCGCCCCATATTTTTATTTCTTAGCCTTGGATGTTTAATCTAGAAACTTTAAATGAAAAGTGCTACAAAAAGTATTGCATAATATGTAACACATGCGTTACATACATCTTCTGTATTATTCTTAAGGGATAAGCTGATCTACCACGTGCTTGTTGGAAGATTGGGCATTTTTACATATAGGACTCAATAATTTTACAATAGAATCACTATATTCCCTTTGTTTATGCTTTACATTTTGTGCTTGAAGCAAAACCTAAAGAAGGAGGTTTCCATTGGACAATTCTCTCCTTTTATTTTAAAAGAGGGACTACAGTCCTATTTAAAAAAAAAATGTGAGATTAAGGTTACTCTTTGTCACTCTTTAGAGACATTTTTGAGATGTTTATTTCTTCCATTTAATTTCCTCTTCCCTTCCCTCCCCCCTGTCTCCTTCTTTCCATCTCTTTTTTCATCACTACCTGTCATGCATTAAGATTTGTGCTAGGTGCTGGGACTGAAAATAATCAAAGCAAAAATTCGAACCCCAAGGAACTCTCAGTCTGATGAAGGGAAGAGAGAAACAAAATGAACAGTTTTCTGTTTAGAGTAGGATAAGTTACAAGAGACGGCACGGAGAGAGTTCCAGAAATACTAAAGAGAACATCCCAGCTCTCCTCAGGGTATCCAATGAAACTTGGCTGAGAAGATGATACCAGAGTCGTAGGCTAAAGAAGAAGTAGAAAACAAAGGATCCTCAGTGGAAAGGGAACATTTGTAATTAGAAAAATGCAAGTGGTTTGATGTGGCTGTAGTTTCATGCATACATGCATTTTCATTTTATAATTCTTACCACTTCGGCCACGAGGGAATAGAGGCTTTTCTAACGTCACCGTCATTACCAAGACAGTTTTCTCTTTGTATTGATTTGAACCTACCTTTTGTTCTCATCTGAAGCAAATTATGTAAAAGGTTTCTAATCTACCCAAATGTAGATTTATCATGATTTTTTTTATATTAGAGCTCTTTAGCTGTCCAAACGCTTTGTGACTATTTCCACGAGTCATACCTCCCCTCATTTTTCTCATGCACTTGTATTCTCCCATAGGGGAGAAACTAAGGTGAAATGATTTTCTCATATCTACATGATGATTTAAGAAAGAAAATGGGATTAAATATATGATAGCTGCTTAGTTTGGAGCCTATTGCATATCCCATTGCATTTTAATTCTCATTATCTTTTTTTTTTCCCTTTATGCATTTATGCCATGGTACACATCAGTTGTGATGAATCGACCTGTTCTGGAAACATTTACTCCCTCAACAAAATCTTACATAGAAGAATGCAGTTTTCCTTAATTTTTTTTTATTTAAACATCTAATTATTTGCCTTTTTTTTAGTATTTTTTAAAATTTTAACCATGTTTATTTTTTTTTAATTTACATGCAAGTTAATTAGTTAATTATAGTGCAACAATGATTTCAGGATTAATGCCCCTTACCCATTTAGCCCATCCCCTCTCCCACAACCCCTCCAATAACCCTCTGTTTGTTCTCCATATTTAAGCGTCTCTATTTGTATTTTCTTTAATTTTTTTTAACGTTTATTCATTTTTTGAGAGAGAGAGACAGAGCGTGAGCTGGGGAAGGGCAGAGAGAGAGGGAGACATGGAATCCGAAGCAGGCTTCAGGCTCTGAACCGAGGGTACAGAACCCGACACGGGGCTCGAACCCACAAACCATGAGATCATGACCTGAGCTGAAGTTGGACGCTTAACTGACTGAGCCACCCAGGCGCCCCTATTTGTATTTTAATCCTAACATTTGATTATATCAATCATACAACCCTATGGACTTCCTGAACTCAACATGGAAGAGGTATTTCACTATTGTTTCCTGATATGTCTAGAAACAGAATTAAAAGGTAAGAAGAAACTCCATTAGGCCTTCAAAATCTCCTCATGTGCTTCCACATTACAGCATGCTCCATGGGCTTAGGGGCCTTTTTTAAACAGAGCTAATTCTGTAGTCAAATTAATTTCTATTCTACTTTCACAGCTGCACAAAATGGCACAGATACATTTTCTGTCCAGGATAGATGTTGACCTGTTTAGAGGTTAATATAGAGACATTAAATAGAAAAAAAATAATTATATTGCTTATGTCTCAGCCTCCTTTACTTCCAGGATTAGAGAAATACTCCATGAAAGAGGTTCAGAGTGACAGCCAGCAGATTGAACCAGAATGCACGGTGGGAGCAAATATAAAGTAATAAACACACACAAAGATACTTACATTGCTATAGAAAGTTGATAATAATTCCATTTGTATTTGTTTGACAGCTGAGAGACTAGGAGCTATTTGAATACATTTGGAAAGTCCTCATAAGTAGTTGGATATAATGCCAGTAAACTGGTCTATAATTTCTTCTTTGTATCTACAAAGGTGGACGTATTCTGACACGCACAAAGTGTCACATTGAACCTAGCTGTTTATAAATTTTAAAACCAGTCTTAGCAATTCCTGGTCTTATTATTTCTATGGACCTATCACACAATGCTTACCTTCTGAACAATTTGAGATCGAAAAGTGTAATGTAACAATACAGAGCACAAGTTTCGGAACCATACAAAATAAGGGTTTGAAATTACATCCCGTTTACTGGCTGTATGACACTAGGCAGATTACTTTGTCTACCAGAGGCTTTGTCTCCTCATCCGGAAAACAAAAATAGTAATAGAATATATATGGTGATTAAGTGAGTTAATGATATAAGGTATTTAATGCAGCAGTTGGCAAATCAAATGCCAAAAAAAAAAAAATAGTAGCACTTGTTATTAGGCTGAAGTTGAATAGTTGTGTTGTAGCCTTTCCGCCTATGGATTTTATTTCTTGTACTCAAAGTACTTGAGGGAGAAACTAAATACATGAACTTTTCCAATAACAAAGATACTATTTGTGCAGGTAGTATTGTGATATATTGGACTGAAAGAAGCATCATGGACTGAAGGAAGAAATGTTTCTTTTAATGTATCTTTTGGATCAGTTTAGTTGATTATATAGGATGGATCTACTAACACCTTTTTTCCTTGTGATATTTACCCACGAATAAACCATAGAGAGCCTCCTATAAGCCTTCCCATTTGTAAGCTTTTAATTGTTCCATTTTTAAGAAATTATTATAAGGGAAATTCATTTCCAATCAATCTATTGAGTTTTGTTGGTTAATATGCACATGAGTCATCAGCCTGAAGTAAAGAAGGTGGCTGGACTACTGGTAGAGCTTTATCAGGACCCTGAAACAGCTGTTCCTTTTATAGAGACAATAAAAAATGAATGAGCATGTTCCCAACAAAAGAACAAGATAGATCTACAGAAACTGATCTTAATGAAACAGATCTTATCTGATAGAGAGTTCAAAATAATGGTCATATAGATGCTCACCAAGGTCAGGAGAGCAATGCATAAACAAAGTAGGAATTTCAACAAAGAGATATAACATATTTCAAAGGCACCAAAAGAAATTACAGAGTGAAAGAGTATAACCAGATTAAAACAATCAATACAAGCATTCAACAGCAGACTAGATCAAGAAGATGAGATCAGCAAACTCAAAGACCAGGGTAGTGGCATTCATCCAGTCAGAGAAGCAAAAACAAAAATGATGAAAAAAAGTGTAGATAGCATAAGGGACTTATGGGACACTATCAGCAGGCGAATATATATGCACCGTAAAGGTCACAAGAGGAGAGAAGAGAGCTAGAGGGGAAGAAAGCTTAATGAAAGAAATAATGGCTGAAAATCTTTCTAATTGGGTAAAGAAACAGACATCCAGATCCAGGAAACCAAAAGAGTATAAAAAAGATGACTCTTAAAAGAGCTACATTTAGATCCTGAAATAAACTGCTGTAATTATAAGATATTTTATCCAAGCATTATAGTAATCACAAAGCAAAAACATGTCATAGATTCACAAAGGAAGAGAATCAAGAGCCCGGATGTAAACCCATGCATATATGGTCAACTGATTTTTGACCAAGGATCCAAGATGATATACAATGGAGAAATGATAACCTCTTCAAAACATGATGTTGGGAAACTGGATATCCACATGTAAAAGAACAAAACTAGACTCCTATTTTACCCCATATACAAATATCAACTAAAAATAAATTAAAGACTTGAATGTAAGATCTGAAACCATCAAACTCATAGAAGAAAATAGGGGGTAAGTTCTGTGACATTGGTCTTGGCAATGATTATTTGGATTGACACCAAGTGCAAAGGCAACAAAAATAAAAATCAACAAATGGAACTACATCAAGCTAAAAACCTTCTTCACAGCAAAAGAAACCATCAACAAAATGTCCAGACGTTTTATGGAATGGGAGAAAATATTTGCAAACCGTATATCTGATAAAGGGTTGATACCCAAAATACGCAAGGAACTCACACAACTAAAGAAGACATACAAATGGCCAACAGGTACATGAAAAGATGCTCAGCATCACTAATATTAGGGAAATGCAAGTTAAAACCACAATGTGTCACCACCTACCACCTTTAGGATGTCTGTTAGCAGAAAGACAAGAGATGAGTGCTTTTGAGGATATGGAGAAAAGAGAACCCTTGTACACTGTTGGTGGGAAGGTAAACTGGCATAGTCACTATGAAATATTATAGGAAAGTTGCCCAATAAATTAGAATAGAACTACTATATGATCCAGCAATCCCACTTCTGGGTATATATTCAAAAGAAACTGAATTCCTATCTCAGAGAGGTCTCTGTGCTCATTGTTCACAGCATCATTATTCTCGATAGCCAAGGTCTGAAACCAACATAACTGTCTGTCAGTAAATGATTGGACAAATATATATAATGTATGTATATATATACATAATTGAATGTTATTTGGCCTTAAAAATGAAGGCAATCCTACCATTTGTGACAACATAAATGAACCTGGAGGGCATTGTGCTAAGTGAAATAAGCCAGACAAAGAAAGACAAACACTGCATGCTATCACTTAGAGCTGGGATTTTAAAAAATAACTAAAACAAGTATAGTACAGTGAGTATAGTTTATAATGCTGAAATGTATCATTGAAACTTGCTAAGAGAGTAGAAATTCAATTTTTTTCACCAAAAACAAAAAAAAGATAAGTATATGAGTTGATAGATGTGTTCATTAACTCAGTGGTCAGTATCCTTTCACAGTGTATAATGTATATCAAATTATCATGGCATATACTTTATTACAATTTCATTTGTCAATTCTGCCTCAGGAAAGCTAAAAAAACACATAAAGGAAAATTAGGACATTAACATTTTGTGCAGTCAAGTCCATACAGTTTTTATATATGCAGTAGTTGCCTCTGTTTACTGATTCTTAGAATTGTGGTAATACATATTTTAATCCGGCTGTTTGTGCCTTTTCTGTTCGGTATAATTTTTTTTTTCATTTTTAAAAGACAATCAGTCCATCTCCATCTAGTCTATTTCTCTTGAAGTTGCTGTTTAACTCTTGTATGCTTTTACTCCACACCAGGGTTAAAACCATTATATTATTATTGATAGCATCAGAATAGCAAGTGACGTATGTTTGGATGAGATTAATAGCCATGCGGCTGGAAGATTAGATTGCCAAACCATGTACTCATGTTAAGAGTCTGTATTTGTTTCTCTTTAATATTGGCAGAGGTTTTCAAAGAGATAGAGTCCAAAATCTCCCCTGGAGTTCAGAAGCTGACATGAGCCTGTCTCTGGGAAATGAGGCTGGTGATATAGTTTAGGAATATGGTTGATGAGTCGGTCATATAGAACCACACACAAAACGAGGTAGGAGCTTACTTTCATCATGACCTTCGAAAATTTCTCAGTAATAGTGTGGGAGGCTTTTTTAGGAATGGAATTGGAACAAGATGTGCTTCTTCCCATGAGTAAACTGTGAAGTCAGTCTTTTAAATTGTTTCTAATTACAATTTCTGAGCCCAGTGCTTGAAGGTGCCAGTCGAGCTGAAAAGCAATGTTGTTTATTTCATTGTCAGGGTGAGAATATGATGGGAAAGAGTTCCTAACAAGCTTTGGAACCAATTTAAACATTGGAAGGAAGAAAGTTTCCCTGTTTGATAGTTATGTAAAATATGTTCTTTTAATGAATTTTGAGTTCAAGAATAATTTATATCTTCTTTAAGAAACTTATGTTACAGTTATTTATATTTTGGTGTAACATATTTAATAATAAGCACAATCAAAAGTTGTTTTTCAGGCCAAGGCTACTATTTTTTTTAACCAAAAATGTTATTTGTTTCATGAATTTACAGATATTGAAACCTAAGAATTTCCTCTCATTTGTACACTTTTCTTTCAGTTTTTGTGCTTCGTTTTTAAAATTAAGCCAGTGACAAAAGAAAAAAATATAACTCAAGTAAAGGGAAATATTGACACAAATGAAGTTTGGCTACTAGGTTCTAAGTCTTCTATAATAGTGATATTTTAAAATGGGTGAAAAATTTTTTTATTTATATATGATTTGCTATCAAGAATCTGTGAGGGACAGAACAAATTTTTTAAAAGTAGGAAACTAGACAATGGATATGTTTTGACTTGAAAGTTTTATTAAAAAATGGGTAGGGGGTGCTTGTGTGGCTTAGTTGGTTAGGCGTTCAACTTTGATTTCAGCTCAGGTCACGATCTCATGGCTCATGCGTTCAAGTCCCGCATTAGGCTCTGTGCTAAGCCTGCTTAGGATTCTCTCTCTTCCCTCTCTGCCCCTTCCCCACTCGTGCTCATGCTCTCTCTCCTTCAAAAATAAATTAATAAATTTAAATGGACACAGAAGCTTATGAAACCAAGCAATAAAGAAGGCAGTCTGTCAAAATTATTCAAAGTCAAGAAGATATATGGAATTCTCTGGAAAATGGTATTTAATAACTTCAGGAATCCATATTAGTTAAGTCTGCCTTATTTTATATCACATTCAGGTTCTTATTTTAAAAATCCTTTAAATGGTTGGAGAAATTTGTTATTTAACAAAACCATTTATTAAACATTTTCAAAAATAACCCTCTCTCAATATAAGCCACAGTTCTACAAAAAATTTTATTGCGTAAATTCATTAGTTAATAAAAATATTAATACACAACTATAATACACTACATATTTCATCAATTCTAAAATGAGCTTTTTTTTCACTTTTTTAACATTTCCAAAATCAAACTGCATTTCACAATTACAGTGAGATAGCTACTCATAGTTTAATGTTTTCAACTTATGTGCCTTGATGGTTCTGTGCATGTTGAGGTTAATTGTCATTTAAAAGTCTTCAACATGATTATCCTGCAATTGGACATTGAAAGAAAAAGACACTGTGCAATCAGCAAGGCCTGAAAGCATGGTCGCATAGCACAAATACGATAAAGTGAAGCAATGACTTCAATTCCATATTTTCTTACAGAGCAACAAAATATATTACATATCCTAAGGAAGCAAGATATTCCCAAGCAGATAAAGCTGTGTTATTATCTTTTAAAATTCTTACCAAACACCAGGTAATGCAACTGATGACAGCTGAAAAGGTATGAGTACCTTAGAATAGATTAAAGAAGTTCCAAAGTGACAAGCATTTATTGGGACCAATTTATGTGCTATTCTGGACTCTTTTTAAAAAGCACGTGTCTTAGGATTTTTTCCAACAGCGTATTTTTCTTAACTAGTGTTACATAAAATGGTAATGTTATGACTGACTTCATCTTAGAGTCTATATGAAATATGAGGTATTAGGGAAAGTCAGATATTTATAAATGATATGCATGTACTACCTGTCTATATTAGCCGTTTTAGTAGTCTTTATCAATTAGTTATGTAATATCTATATAAAAGTATCTTATGTGCACACATTCATGTTTTCTTTGAGAATGACCCATGGATATTGCTCATATCCTGCGGTACATACACCATACATTGGAGAACATTGAAGTAATCAAATCCCCTCTAGCAGGAAAGCTTTATTTACTCAGGTACTAATTAATTATTTTTTTTAAGTAATCTCTATACCCAGTGTGGGGCTCAAACTGATGACCCCAAGATCAAGGGTTGCATGCTCTTCTGACTGAGCCAACCAGGGGCCCTTCATTTCTTTTTATTAAATTACCCAATATGGATTCTTAAAAAGAATCCTGCAATAAATTATTACCTACGTGCCTACATCTACTGGATCCTGTGGGATCTAGTGCCTGCTGTCCTGGATTTCTCCTTTCCTCACCCATCCTGTTTTCAAGTGTCAATACACTAACTGCTAGGAATAGCAGATACTGACAGATCTTAGCTTTTTCCCTCACTGGGACATGTCCCAGGCCACACAAAACTGTTTCCCCCAAGGTTATAACCCTCTCCAGGCAGCTGCTCATGGCTACCAGCTCATGTAGAAATAGAAAGGCCTGGCTCCCGTGACTCATTTTGGGATAACGCCAAAGGGCCACCCCCGAGCTCCAGCAGTCGTTGTCGGACTTCGACTGAGTAGGTAGTTAGTGCCACATTGTGAGTTGGCTTCTCTCTATGCCCAACCCTGCTTTTCTCACTTCCTTGCCCAATAAACCCTCTGTACACAACTCCCTATCTCAGAATCTGATTCCAGGCAACCCAATCTAAGACACTACATCATATTCTAATTCTCACTGTAGAAAGAACACTGTTCGTGGAGTTTTGAATGATGATTTATATTTTTTTTATGAAAAAAATTTTTTACATTTATTTTTGAGACACAGAGCACAAGTAGGGGAGGGACAGACAGAGAAAGAGACACAGAATCTGAAGCAGGCTCCAGGCTCTGAGCTGTCAGCACAGAGCCCGATGCGGGGCTCAGACTCACAAACCATGAGATCATGACCTGGGCTGAAGTAGATGCTTAATGGACTGAGCCACCCAGGTGCCCCTATCTGCAAATTTTTAAATAAGCTTTATTTGTAATAAAAACCACGGTGCCACGAATTAACCTAGGTAAGAGAATTAGAAAGTGGTGTTAAGGCAGGCTGGTCTGTGATTTAAAAAGAAAACTAGCCTGGTACATAAAGACTCACATACTATAGAAGTTTATTTTCTTCCCATGAAAGAATAGGTAAGTGGGTCTTGTGGTGATTCAGTGTTCCTTTCATAGGCCAGCTTACCTAGGGTGTTGTCATAACCTACATCCTGGGGACAGCAGAATGGAAAAAGGAGTGGAAAGTGGATAATACTCCTAAAGTGCTGTAGCCTAAAAATTGCGTACATCATTTCTGTTCACATTCCACTGGCCTGACTCAGTTACTTGCAAGGGAGGCTGGGAAAGGTAGTCTAGATGGGGCCCAGGAAGAAGGGAAAATGGAGTTTTGATAAACTCCCAGAGCCTGTGATATAAGTACCTGTCTGAGAATGCAAATGAACTCCCAGGAAAGATGGTCAAGTAAATATGTAATTACCTACACCTTACTCAGTCATCTTGAAATGAAAACAAATGAACCGATTACAAGGAATGAGGCTCATTTTAAACTGTAACTCAAGAATTGTTACACTCTCATACAAACGTTATATAGTTAAACACCATACAGTTTTGAAAATATTGGAAAAAGGACTCCAGATATAATATACACCTTCCCAATGTAAGCAAAAAGTGACAATATATTCTAAAATGCCCACAAGTCGTCCCTACTTTGAAGGGAAGAGAACGAGTAATTTGTTCGAATCTTTTAGGAAATTAAGAACACTACTTGAAATCCAAATAGAATTTCAAATGGAATTTTGAAACTTGACAAAGTGGTTCTTGATTTGGAGTAATAAATAGATGAGATGAGCCAGTAAAAATATTGAAAATGAGGTAAAATTAAGGAGAATTTGTCTTTCCATTGAAATGTGCCATACAGCAGTTAAACCACTGTGATACTGCTATAATCACTGATGGTTACATCAGTACTTAGTGCAGTGACTGATGCATAGTAGGTGTTTGAAAAATAGTTCTTCAGGGGCGCCTGGGTGGCTCAGTCGGTTGAGCGTCCGACTTCAGCTCAGGTCACAATCTCGCGGTCCGTGAGTTCGAGCCCCGCGTCGGGCTCTGGGCTGATGGCTCAGAGCCTGGAGCCTGCTTCGGATTCTGTGTCTCCCTCTGTCTCTGCCCCTTCCCCGTTCATGCTCTGTCTCTCTCTGTCTCAAAAACAAATAAAACGTTAAAAAATTAAAAAAAAAATAGTTCTTCAGTAAATGAATGGATTCACTGGTGAATAGTGAAAGCCAGAAGTTGATAAAATTATAAATATATATTATATAATTATCATGACATTTCAAATGAGCGAGGAAAAGATGAGTTATTCACTACATATTGATAGTCCAATACATTAGTAACCTGGGAAAAAAATCAAATCTGTGTTGTATTAGAAGCAACTGACTCCAATGCATGCATTTTACAAATATTTTATTTTTAGCAAATAAATAAAAGAATAGACTATTGAAAGAACCAGAAAGATTGCATCGTTCGCCGTCATCACCTTACAGTAGAAGCAAACTGATTTTAGAGAGGTTAAGGCCAATCAGGGGCTTTCTGTTAAAAGGCCATTTAGCAGCCTGAGTGGCTCAGTTGGTTATGCATCTGACTTTGGCTCAGGTTATGGGCTCAGGTCATGATCTGATAGTTCATGAGTTCAAGCTCTGTGTCAGGCTCTGTGCTGACAGCTCGGAGCCCGGAATCTGCTTTGGATTCTGTGTCTCCCTTTCTCTCTGCCCCTCCTCTGCTCATGTTCTGTCTCTCTCAAAAATAAATATTAAAAAAAAATTTTTAACACCAATTAATTTAATAAAGAGCCATAACATGGGTATCCAATTCAGTATTTGTTCCATTGTGTTATGCTTTCAAGAGAGTTAAATACACATAGAGCCTTCTGTGAAGCTTAAATTTAATTCCTTAACATTCTCATCCAAAGAAACATAAATAGATAATGGAGTTAAAAGGTAATTAAGCTTATAATCTTTATAAATGTTTCTTATTTTCAAAAAACTCCAATAAATGTAACTTCATAACAATTCTTTTTTTTTAATGTTGATTTATTTATATTAGAGAGAGAGAGAGAGAGACAGAGAGCAAGAGGGGAAGGGGCAGAGAGAGAGGGAGACAAAGAATCTGAAGCAGGGTCCAGACTCTGAGCTATCAGCACAGAGCCCAACATGGGACTCAAACCCATGAGCCAAGAGATCATGACCTGAGCCGGTCAGATGTTTAATGACTGAGCCACTCAGGTGCCCCTACTTCATAACAGTTCTTATCAGAGTGAGTAAGCCCTGGAGTTCAGTAATACACTTTGTCTTCCAAATGTCCAAACTCAATCTCGTTTTCTGTAGTTTGAGCCTTTTCTCTCATATTCTTCTTGGAGTAGTTCAAGAAAAATTCTATAGAGCTGACATTTATATAACTTAATTTTAGTGGGAATCTAGAGATAGAAAAAAGTACACATTTTCTTCAAGCAACATTAAACTAGTTTGATCTATTTTCAGAAGTTTCAGATGTAAGAAATGGCACAGTCAAAAGGATGGACCCTATTCAGTTATTATACTGATATGAGAAGGGTTAAATCATTTTCTGGAATAGTTGGCATAGCCCTGAAACACTTTTGTTTTAGGGGTTGAAAAGTGTAGGCATGCTTGGTGCCTTGCTCAGTTCCCCTTCCCTTGCTGGTACAACAGTGTCCTGGCTCCTATTGAGTACTGGCTGCTAACAGCTCAGAGTCACCTGTCACCTGAGAATTGCCACTTGGCCTGGGAATTGACTGTGTCTCCACAATGGGTCATCATAGCTGATGACTGACTTATACTGGAATACAAAAGGTCACTCCTTGTCCATGCAGGACATTGTGTTATTATTCATGCTCCAGAGCTCACCTGGGGTCAGACTGACTGCAGGCTTCAGGTGAATCCTCATTTTTGCCCAGGTTCCTCATATCTCATTTCCTCCATTCCTTACAAGTTTTCGTTGAGTGCGCTCACTAAGTTACTTGCACGAGAATTCTCACATCAGGCTCTGATTCTAGGTGATGCAACTTAGTAAAAGGAATTGGCAATGAGTTTCTGTGGTTCCAACAGATAAAGTGTTTTGCTTTGAACTACCAGTAAAAATAAGCAAAAAGAAACCTTTTACTTGAAGATATGATGCCCCTTTGTTTATATCTTGTGATAATTGTTGAGTCTGCCAGCCCATAAACAGTTGCCTAAACTTCGTCTATGTTTTCTCCTAGATTGTGACATATGGAAATATACATTTATATTCCTTATACCCATCTGTTTCTTCACCCTACTTAGCTTATGACGTTGTCTAGTGGTTTAGCTATAGCTACTTTACCCCCTTAAATTTCTCATGCAGAACTGGGTTGCAGACAGAGTATGGCTTCATGACCCACTTCACAAGGCAGCAAGCAGAGAGGCAATCACAGAACCTGTTCATATTAACCATGGAGTGGGTTTCTGTAGTCCTCTGGAATAGTAGTACTGAGCTATGAAGACCACATAAAAAGAAATGTAGAGACAGTCAGTCATTTACTTCCCCATTCAATCATACATTCAGCAATTGTGTGTTCAATATTTTCCATATGCCAAGAACTATGCTAGGGCTAGAAATACAGTGGCACCCCTGGCCTAACAGACTTAAACTTTGCCTTCAAAGAGCTTAAATACTATTGGAGAAAAAGAGCTTTCATCCAGTAATTACAATAAGTGTTATAGGTTCTGTAATAATAAAAGCAGAAAATGCTCAGTAGCACATGGCAGTCATATAACTCAGCATCCAGTGTATGACTTCCTAGGGGAAGCGATGCCCGAACTTGGATATGAAGTTTGAGTCACATTAGCTGAGAAAATGAGAATGTGGAGCGATCACCCCAGACAGAGTGAAGACCATATTATGAGGCCCAGCAGCAGAAGATGTCTGGAGTGTTTGAGGAAGTGAAGTGCAGTATGGCTGGACGGGGAAGGAAAACGAGGGATGAGACAGAGACTAGAAAGGAAAAGAAAGGGACAGACCACAAAGCACCTTGTGTTACTTATAACTGAGAGAACAAGATCCTTCTCTCCCACTCCTTCTCTGTGTCAGGCTAGCCATAAACTTCTCCACCATTCGTAGCCACGTGGCTTTCAGAAAACAAAAAAAAATTACAGTGTACTAGGAGATGTATATATTCATATTTGGTCAGTGACAAAGCAGGGGGCTTGGAAAGCAGTGGCATTTTGAAGGTCTGAGTGTAGCTATGTCCCTTTCCTCTGGCATCAACTCAAGCGTGCTTGGTAAATGTGCTGCAAAGTGCTACCGCATCCTCGTGATAACTCGCGCTGATGTAGCGCTTAGACACTTACAAAGTTCTTTATTCCTTTTCCTGACTACACTCTTTGCTCTTAGCTGCTAGAGACTAGTCCTTGTTGATTCAAATGACATTTCCTATTGGGTCAGTCAGATAGGCTATTTCATCACAGTCACTTAAGGGGACGGGAAAGTGAGGCTAAACCCTTGTAAATGACTTTTGTGAATTAACAGCCAAGAACACATTGGATTTTGGGCACGGTCCAGGTCTCTAGATTCCACGTCCAAATCTCATTCTAAAGCACTGTGCCCATCACATGTGTCCATCTCAGTTCTTCCCCTGGCCTCAGGTCTCCGCAAAGTAGAGGGCTGGATTAAATACTTCAAACTTTGGTTGAAATGTTTAGCTTTTATAACCTGAGGCATGGTATGTGTATCTATGTCTTGTTAGAAAAAAAATGTCTGAAAAAGATTCTTGTCAAAGAAAGAGGGGGAAAAAAAGAGTATCGTGATTTTTAAAGGTTTTGTTTTAAAATTTTTCGAGTTTTCAGTCCTTTCAGCATACGTGTTACACTAAGAAATAGAAATCAGTAAGTAGGATAATCTCAAATTAAGGACTACTTCAAACAGAAAATTCATGTTTATCTGTTGTGTGATCAGTGGAAATGATGACCAAACATCTGCATTACTACAACTGAATTATCATGTAATTTATTAAAAAGGTATGTGGATGGAATTTCAATCCAATTAATTTCTGCGTGGTACAGTGCCTGGCAAACATTCCATTTTCTAGTTGATGAAATCGTTGTTGTCTTATCTCTCTTGATGGTGATTAAAACCTTTTTTGTTGTTGTTCATTCTCTGTAGGAAATTAAGGACATTTTTGAGAACATTTTTAAAAGGTTCACATTTTCTCCATGCTGAGTAGGAATAAGTTTTCTCACAGTAAGAGGTATTTAGAGATATTGATGTTTTATTATTTTTTAATTTAATGTTTATTTCTGAGAGAGAGAGAGAGAGTGAGTATGAGTGGGGGAAGGGGCAGACAGAGAGGGAGACACAGAATCCAAAGCAGGCTACAGACTCTGAACTGTCAACCCAGAGCCCGACACGGGGCTTGAAGCCACAAACCATAAGACCGTGACCTGAGCCAAAGTCCCATGTTTAACCGACTGAACCACCCAGGTGCCCTGAGATACTTATGTTTTAAATCCGTTTCCTTTGTGGTGATCACAAACAGTCATATTGTGCGGGTCCATCACAGATCTTTGATGTGTCTCTGTGATGACATTTCTTTTTCTGAGTAAAGGTCAAAGAGCAGAGAGAAGGGGCCTGGCATCTGACCAGGGCACATTTTATTCAGTAGCCCACAGAGAACAAACACTCTGAAGACAACTGTGAAATAAAAGGGTTCCTTTGAGGTCTTCCCTCATCTGTTGCCAGTGCCCACTTTTACCCCTCGTAGTTCTCCATCTTTGTAGCGGCTCTCCAATCATTATTTCAGTTGGGGCTGAGCCCTTAGGGACCTGGCCATTGTTGTTGAGTCCTTGTCTCTCCCACAGGGTGTTTGTTTTTTAATTCAGAGTCCTCTTTCTTTTTGCTTCCTACTTATTGTTTGGAAATTCTGTAAGCGTACATTGGTTTTATAACGAGAAAATGAAAAACCAAAACAAAACGTGTCTTCATTTTGTGAAGATGTGGCGTTTGCGGGTGAACTTTTTTAAAAGACTGAATTCTAGAGAAAGCTCCATTGGACAAAATAATGGGGAAGACAGACGCTGCTCGTTATTCTTTTCCGTTTAATCTGGAGATGGGTCACATGGCTGATGGAAGAGCTGAAAAGACAGCTATAAGCTAGGAAGACAACATGGTGATTAAGAAGCTATTACTATGTAACAGTAAAGAAACATTGTGAATGATTTAAAATGAAGTTTGCAAAAGATGATTTCAAGATAATGCCATATTTCTTCCGAGACATTTCTAGGAAGATAATCCTGCCTTTGACAGAAATTAGAAACTAGGAGGAAAACCTGGTTTAGAAGGAAGGATCATCTAATGGGTTTTGGTGACTGTGGGAAATCCAAGAAGACATTTTTAATTTTATTATCAGTATTTGACACATAGGAGATACTGGGAATGTGCTTTATTATTATTATTATTATTATTATTATTATTATTATTATGTGTAAAATACCATGAAAAATATTGCGGTTAAACTATCTGTGTAAATTTAATATTTATCAGTGGTGGACAAAATCACAGAGTATATAAATGATAGATAAAAAGCCAAGGATCAGCCTTAAAGAATGCCCTAATATAAGAGCTGGAGTTAAAAAAAAATTAGAAAAGAAGAGGAAAATAACATACTGTGCATGTTTGATGACGCACATACAGTGAGATGCCTTATAAGATGCAAAAACAGTAATTAATAGAAGAATCCTATCTGAGAAAGAAAATCACAAAATTGGAAATATGAGTTTCTCTCTAAAAAGAAAGCAACATTTGGGGCGCCTGGGTGGCTCACTTGGTTAAGTAAGTGTCTGACTTCGGCTCAGGTCATGATCTCGCAGTTTGTGAGTTCGAGCCCTGTGTCGGGCTCTGTGCTGATGGCTCAGAGCCTGGAGCCTGCTTTGGATTCCGTGTCTCCCTCTCTCTCTGCCCCCACTCCACGCACGCTCTGTCTGTCTCTCTCTCTCTCAGAAATAAATAAACATTAAAACAAATTTTTAATAAAAAGAAATAAAAAAGAAATCAACATTTAGTTTAAAGGAAGTAATGACCTTTGACCTGAAAATGCTTTTCAAATGTTCAGATACTATGTAAATGTCTTCCTTGACTGATAAGAAAAGCTAAATGATAGAAAATATTTATGAACCATGGAAATAAGTAAGGATACCTTCTTTCCCCCAGCTTTATTGAGATATGACTGACATACATTGTGTAAGTTTAAAGTATACAATATGTTGATTTGATGCACTTACATATTGCCAAATGCTTGTCATCCTTAGCTAATCCTTTCACCATGTCACATAATTACCATTTCTTTTTTTGTGGTGAGAACATGTAAGACCTCTTAACAAGTTTTAGGTAAATAATACAATACTATTAGCTGCAATCACCATGCTGCACATTAGATCCCCAGAACTTGTTAATTTTATAACTGGAAGTTTATACCATTAAGGATCTTTTTTTATGACTTGGTTTGGGACAGAAGTTTCAAGAATAATTTTGCTCATGTTTCCATCTCTTTCAAAATTAATAGGTTTCTTCTCATTCTCTGTTTTTCTTTTTGTTTTGTTGTTTGTTTTCGTTTTTGCAAAGAGAAGGAAACTCTTGCTGCCAAATTTTTTATTTCCGAGCTTGCCTCTATCCAGCTAGAGATGTAAACATAGTATTAACACAGATATCAATGATCAGGAGGTTTGTTGCAGGAAATTGTGGAAAGTCATAATCATGTTTTCTACATGACAAATTTTGTGGTGATTTGTGGTTAAAAACAACACAACTTTATTATCTTACAGTTCTGTAGGCTGTAAGTGCCACGGCTGGTGTTGGTAAAGCTGGTTCCTCTGGGGGCCCCATGGGAACATCCCTCTCCTTGCTTTTTTTTTTTTTGCAGCTTCTAGAGACCACATACATTCCTTAGATGGTGGCCCCCTTCTTCCATCAACCGGCAATATGCCTTTTTGACATTTGCCTTTGGCAATATGCCTCTCTTCCAGTGTCAGTCCCCCTCTGATCACAGGTGGGAAAGTTCACACTTTTTAAGGACTGGTGACTATATTGGATCCATCTGGTTAATCTAAGATAATTTCCCCATCTCAAGGCCATCTGATTAGCAACCACCATTACATTTTTAACCATAATTCCCTTTTGCCATGTTCACAGATTCTGGTGATTAGGACATAGACATCTTAGGGGAAAGTGGGTGATGGGCATTTGAGGAGGGCGTCTGTTGGGATGAGCACTGGGTGTTGTATGGAAACCAATTTGACAATAAATTATATTTAAAAAATTTTTTTTAATTAAAAAAGAATAAAAAATGCACACACACAAAAAAAGGACATACACATCTTTGGGAGGGAGGCCATTATTTTGCCTGCCATCCATAGGTAAGATATTGTTAATCACTTCAGATATAACTTTATTTAAAAGAAACTTGCTGATTGTTTAGTTGTGTGTGTGTGTGTGTGTGTGTGTGTGTGTGTGTGTGTGTGTTTTCAACTCCTTTCCTAACTGGAAATTTACTAGACCTTATAGAAACCACAGAGAAACTTCTAGTGTTTGGAATCACTGACTTTTAAATAACGATCTCTCTGTTGCTGCTATTGGTAAGAAGTTTCAATCAAACTAATGTGTTTATGGAAAAAAAATTTTTTGAGAGACCATGTATGAGCAAGGAAGAGGGGCAGTGGGAGAAAGAGAGAGAGAGGGAGAGAGAAACGTAAGCAGGCTCCACACTCAGTGCAGAGTCCAAAGACAGGGGGGCTCAATCCCACAACCCTGGGATCATGACTTGAACTGAAATCAAGAGTTCGACTCTCAACTAACTGAGCCACTCAGGCACCCCATGTTTCTTAAATTTTATGAACATAAAATTCAATGAATATTTTTTCCTCACACATTATCTTCTCATTTATTTCTCATCACAGTGCATGATGTAGGCATTATTTTTAATCTCATTATACAGATAAATCTGTGTTCAAATCTCTGATTTGCCTAATAGGTAATATTTTCAGGATTGTAATCCTCACTGCCCGGTCCTGGTCTTTTTTCTATCTTGTTTCTAAACTCCCTTATGTCATCAATAATATAGGGTTTTTTGTTTGTTTGTTTGTTTGTTTGTTTGTTTGTTTTAGGATTTGTTTTTACCCACTAGAAAGTTAAATTCCCAAGGCAGAGATTTTGTTGTTTTTGGACTAGGTGTTCAGTGCTATCCACCCCCAAATCCCAGAACCTAGAACAATGTCAGGCCCTTTCTCTCTGTTCCACATTAACACTCAAAGAAGGCAAAGACTAAAGATGGTTTAGAGTTGTGGAAGCCAGTTCAGTTGAGGGTGTCTTCTCTGCATTGAATATGATACAATGAACCTACTTTATGGCTCTGTCACTAATGCAACAAGAGGGAGAAACCAACCTGCCATATGGATCCCTATTCTAACATCTACATTAGAATCTAGACAGCAATACAAGCACAGACACAGGTATATATACTCACATTGGTATCAGTAAGGGCTTTCTATGGGCAAGACACTATGTGAATTTGGATAGAAGGGGCAGAAGGAGGAAATCAGTGCATTTTCACTTTAATTACTGTGAGTTCTAATAACTTAGAGTGCCCCTACTCCCAGTGAATTTTTATTATGTTGGTTTTTTTCCATAGTCAGAGAAAACATGAGAGCTAGCCAATTATCCCCACTGGTTTGAAAATTCCTTTGAGCACGAGAATCATAAAAAATAATTTGTAAACAACGATTCCACTATTCAATAAAAACCTTCGCCAAGTTGATGATAATGACTGCTGTATTCCAATCAGAAGGTACTCTGTGAACACAGTTCCTTTTCTGGTCCTAAGCCCTCACATCTCAGTTCACTTATTTGAGAACACAGGGAAAAGAGGAAATGTTGAGAGTCATCTGTAATATGATGTATCCCTCTAAGAGAGGACTTCAAACTAACAATTTGACAAATCCTATTTTAATGGTGCAAAGCTCCTATTTTCTCTATGACTTCATCTTTTCCTGTTGTGCCTTACCTGTTCCACTCCAATAGGTGTCTTCTTGCTGTCTTTTTTTTTTATTAAATTTTTTTTAACGTTTATTTATTTTTGAGACAGAGAGAGACAGAGCATGAACAGGGGAGGGTCAGAGAGAGGGAGACACAGAATCTGAAACAGGCTCCAGGCTCTGAGCTGTCAGCACAGAGCCCGACACGGGGCTCGAACTCACAGACCGTGAGATCATGACCTGAACCGAAGTCAGATGCTCAACCGACTGAGCCGCCCAGGCACCCCTCTTCTTGCTGTCTTGACATGACATGTCTTCAACATGACAGCCATGCTCCCATCTTAGAGTCTTTCCACTTCTGTTTTCCTGGGAACACTTTGTTCCAAGGCACCCAACTGAGTTACTCCTTCGTCTTCTTTGGGATATTATTTAGATGCAATCTTCTCAGCACAACATTCCCCAGGCACCCTTCATAAAATTGCAAATTCTATATCCTTTTCCTGATTTGTTATTTTTCTTTGTGACACTATTCCTCATCTTTCTTTCTCAGAATTTAAGATCGTGAGACAGAGGATATTTAGTGCACCCCCCAGCAGGTAGAGCTTTCCTAGAAACTCAGTAATTTTTTGTTTAAAAGAGTAGATTTAAATGACACCTAATCTAATTCCAATGTGTAGCCCTAGTACACACTAAACACTGAGTTCTTAAGAGTAGGATCTAAATCTCTCCCTCTCTCTCTCTCTCTGATTTATTTTTTTTAATTTTTCTATTATTATTATTATTATTATTATTATTATTTTTACTTTGTAGCTCCACAGTGCCTGGCAAAACAGTCACTTAAATGTTTGATAAATTTAAAGTGGGTGATATTTTATATCACCCCTGGAAAGAATGGGGAGATTATAACTAACTTTAAAGAAATCTGTTGTCATCGAATAGCTTTTGGGTCCCAAGCCTGTTTG
Source organism: Panthera tigris (assembly GCF_018350195.1). Lineage (NCBI taxonomy): Eukaryota > Metazoa > Chordata > Mammalia > Carnivora > Felidae > Panthera > Panthera tigris. Next base: position 105,928,910 of record NC_056662.1, read on the forward strand.
ATTTTATGCAATAATTCATGAAACAGGACGCATTTAGCGCAGTGGGCGATTTTGCAAGGAAGAGGTAATTGGGAAGAGAATTCAGTCCTTTCCTGATAAGAGAGAATTAACTATACTTCCTTTCACTTCAAATAGTTTTACCATATTCAGAATAGGGTGATTTATGCTAGAGAAGAACCTTATGTAAATACCACAAAAACACTATTTCTGAGAAGAAGCATGGTGTGTGGGAGGAAGTTCTGGCAAAATGGTCACTAACTAAATTCAGCCAAATTTTTGATGGCTTCAGCAGAAAGTATGGGTATGTTAAAGAGTCATGCCCAGAATAGAATACTTGAAGGTTGCTTCAGTTTAATTATAGATAGTTCACTGACCTTCCTGATTTCCCAAGCCAGTCTGTTGCCTGTTGGTGGCTCTTTACATAGCACTAAGATAGTGATGCTTTACATTATTGCCAGTTATCTCCATTGCTGAACTATCTTGCTCACTGTCTTGCTGAAGCCAACTGAGGTGTGAGTGTCTTCTCTGCATTGAAGATGATACAGTGAATCTGCTTTATGGCACTGTCACTTACGAAACAAGAGGGAGAAACCAAGGACCCAGTGGTCAACCTTCCAGGTGGATCCCTATTCTAACATTTACATCAGAACCTAGGCAGCAATATAAGGATAATATATACTCACATTGCTGTGAATGGTCAAAGACTATATACTATGTTACATACAATATATGTGAAATATACTTTTTACACTTCCCACATACTAATACCAACCTGTAATATGAAAAAAAAGGAGGAACAGAATAAATCCAGAAATCCATATATGCTGAGATAATAGTAATATTAGGAGATAATTGGTGGATTTTTTTTTCTTAGTTTTATTCCGGGTTTATCTCTGTTAATTCCCTAAACTCTAAGTATACACGTAAACCATAATTTCTGTGTTTTCATCCATTAACAAAGAGAAGAGGGTTTTTGGAGTTTCTTAAATCCAGGATTCAATATGAAAAAGATAAAAAGTATTTCTTAGGTGTTTTTTACCAGACACCAGAATATGGTCTGGTGCTTTTCTAAGATTCTCTTTGAGGTAGTATTGTACCTATTTTCTCTTTTATGGGTTCTGTCTGCTCAATCCCAATATTATGTCCTTTGCCCTATTTAAATAGTAAGCACTTAAGTAGCAAATTTGTTAATATAAAACAGACAAGATTTTGAAAACTTACATGGGATGAAATTTGCTAAGTTCTCTTTCCCTCTAGAAAATAATAATCTAACACAACATAATAATTAAACATTCTCTAATGAGAGTACTTTAAGAGAAGCAGTGTTGAGCTTTCCTATTTCATCTGATTACTTAAAAATGTTTTTATGTATTTACTGTATTTGCTATGTGAACTATATAACTATATTTATATTTACTGTATATAACTATATTTACTAAATATATTTACCATATATATTTACCATAACCAAATTTTTCTTTGTTTTTTTTCTGGGACGTTTTCCTAAAACTCAAATTGCTACCTTCTATCTTTCACTGATATACATATTTATTCCCCTTAAAATGGGAAAGTGCTGGCAGTCAAAAGTTCAAGATAAAATCATAAGATTGTTTTGAAAAGCAGCTATAATTTTCAGACTTAATGATCAACCTAATTGCCTACATTTCCCCTGAGAATTTCTCATATGATTAAGAGAATCAGTTAAAATGGATTTGGTATAATTCAGCTACAAATAATTGGCTCATACCAATGTAGATGGAGCACCTCAATTCTCATTGACAAAACAATTGTCTGTGAATCTAGACTGGCTGTGAAATTTTTTGTGCATTAAGAACAGGCCTCTATAATAAATAGTTGTAACAGATGTAGCATAGAAACGTAAGATGTGAATAATCGAGGAAGTTCAATGTAAAGTGTATGAGAACTCTATACTATCTTTGTAACTCTTCTTTTTTTATGTCCATTTATTTATTTTGAGAGAGAGAGAGAAAGCGCGCCAGAGAGCAAGCCTGAGCAGGGGAGGGACAGAGAGAGAGGAAGAGAGTGAACCCCGAGCAGGCTCTGCACTGTCAGCACAGAGCCTGATGTGGGGCTCAGTCTCATGAACTATGAGATCATGAGCTGAGCTGAAATCAAGAATTGGCTGCTCAACCAGCTGAGCCACCCAAGCACCCCTCTTTGTACCTTTTCTGTCAATTGAAACTATTCTAAAGTAAAAAGCTTGTTTGCATATGTTTATTTATGTAAAATTATTAAATTTGTACGTGGGTTTATAAACAGAATGTGGCAGAACATGAAGCAGTAAATGCCAACAGCAAAAATCATAAGCCATAAAATCTTAGCATTAACCCTAAGGTTCACATAGTGATGAATATCTGACTCAGTCTAGGGGTTTCCTAAAATACACATGTCAGATGACTATTAATACATCAGCTAACTGAATGCTCAGTACCTTTCAAGGCAATACATGTCAGTATCTGACAGCCCTGATTATTAGAAATGGAATTCTTACACCGAGTAAAATGAATTCTTTCTCTCCGTAGGTCATCTTACCTATTAATTAATATGTAGGAAATTCCCGTATCTAAATCACCAGCCGTGTTCTCCTTAGAAATTCGAGGCTTGACTTCCAAATTGTCTTTTATTGTCACTGCCTGTACAGAGAGTAAACCTCTCTAACTCAATATGAGCAAAATGACCTCTGAATGTCCTTATCCTTTTTACATCTGAATTACCCATTTTACACTCCTATGTACATGAGAAAATAGATTTAATTTTGACCTCTACTTCATACCATATATTTAGTTCTTCAATAATTCATGTACATTTCACGTACAAAAATGTTATTTATGTTAATTTCCCTCATTTCCATTTTGACAGCCTCTGCAAGTCTTCCTTATTTATCCTCCTCCTTTTCTTCCTCTTCTTTATATTGATTCCTGGATGCCAACAACCGTTTTTAATATAATCTGTAATTTATGATGTGTTGCCATAATTATTGGATGCATGGGTCTTTTGCTTTATTTATTCTAATGATATAATGCATACTGTGACCACATTACTGAACCCTGGAACTAGAAAATTAACAATCACTTCTCTCTGATCCTAAAACCTTCTCTTCCACTAAATTCCATTTTAATATACTTGCTCTTTTTAATGGTTTTATCACATATCTTTATTATCAACGTATATGTTGTTACTCTTTTGTTTTTAGTTTTTATTTAAATTCCAGTTAGTTCATATACAGTGTAATATTAGCTTCAGGAGTAGAATTTAGTGATTCATCACTTACATATACCAGCTGGTGCTCATCACAAGTGCACTCACTCCTTAATTCCCATTCCCTATTTTACCCATCCCCCACCAACCTCCCCTCTGGCAACCATCAGTTCTCTGTAGTTAAGAGTCTGTTTCTTGGGGTGCCTGGGTGACTCCGTTGGTTTAGCGACCAACTTTGGCTCAGGTCATGATCTCTTGGTTCATGGGTTTGAGCACCATAGTGGGATCTGCACTGACAGCTCAGAGCCTGGAGCCTGCTTCGAATTCTGTGTCTCCCCCTCTCAAAATTAAATTAAAACATTAAAAAAATGTTTCTTGGTTTGCCTCCTTCTCCCTTTTTTTTCCCCTTTGCTCATTTGTTTTGTTTCTTAAATTCTACATATGAGAATTTATAAAACTCAACACCCCAAAAATGAATAATCCAATAAAAATTGGGCAGAAGGCATGAATAGACATTTAACCAAAGAAGATACACAGATGGTCTAAAGACACATGAAAAGATGTTCAGCGTCACTCATCAGCAGGGAAAAGCAAGTCAAAACTAAAATGAGATATCACCTCAGACCTCTCAGAATGGCAAAAATCAGCAACACAGGAAACAAGTGTTGGCAAGGATATAGAGAAAGGGGAAGCGCCTTGCACTCTTGGTTGGCCTGCAAACTGGTATAGCCACTCTGGAAAACAGTTTGGAGGTTCCTCTCAAAGTTAAAAATAGAAGTACCCTATTTGCCCAAACAATGCAAAATACTAATTCAGAGGGATTCACACACCCTGCTGTTTATAGCAGCATTATCTACAGTAGCCAAATTATGGAAAGAGCCTAAGTCTCCACTGAATGGAGAAAGAAGATGTGGTGAACATACAGAATGGAATATTACCCACCCATAAAAAAGAATGAGCTCTTGCCATTTGCATCTGCATGGATGGAGCTAGAGAGTATTATGCTAAGTGAAGTTAGGTTGGTCAGAGAAAGACAAATACCATATGGTTATTTTTGAATTTAGTAAACAGTGATCATATTTTAGATACTCTTCTGTAATGTTCTTTATTCACTTAACATCAGTACTAATGTACTAATATTCATTTTCATTTGTGCATTATATTCCATTTTGTGAATCTACCATAAGTTATTCATGTTTCTGTTGATCACTGTTTCTTTTTGTTTGTTTCAGCTTGGGTCTTTTAGGAACAATTGCTATGAACTTTGTCTCCTTCTGTACATAAGTGAGGGTATTTGGGGGGCATATGCAAGAATGGAATTGCTCTCTGTGTATATAAATATTTGTTTTAAAATATATAAGCATATTGTTTTCAAGATGATTCTAGCAATTTGTATTGTCATAAAATATGCAATTATTTAATAGCAAAGTTCCTACTCTCTAAATTTGGTTTGGTTAGACATTAAAATTGGCCAACTAAATGCAAGTAGTATTACATCACTTCTGATTTACATTTCCCAAATAGTAATGATGTTGATATTTATTTTTGTGTATTTATTAGACACATGCATTTTGCCTTTCAAGAACTGCTAGTTTGTGTCTTTCACCAATTTATTCTAATATGTATATTTTTTTCTTTTTCATTCATTTTTAGGAGTTCTTTATACATTTTGGGTATGTTTTTTTGAGATGTTTTTTCACAGCTTATAACTTGTCCTCTCTCTTTAAGGTGGAATTGGATGATTAGGACTTTTTAATTTTAAGGTTGTTAACTTCATAATTGCTGATATTTAATGGTTTGTTTCTTGCTTAATAAACCCTTGCCTACGTGGTAAGAAAGATTTATGTTATTGTTGATATTATATTGAAGTATAGTTGACATACAATATTATATTAGTTTAGGTGTAACAACATCGTGATTCAACATGTATTTACATTACAAAATGATCACCACAGTAAGTCCAGTTACCATCTGTCACCATACAAAGTCATTACTATCTTCCCTATGCTGTACTTTACACCCTGTGATTTATTTATTTTATAACTGGATGTTTGTACCTCTTAATTCCTTTCACCTATTTCACCCATTCTGTCATGCCCCTCCCCTCTGGCAACCACCATTTTGTTCTGTACTTGTGAGTCCGTTTGTTTTTGTTTGTTTTGTTTTTTAGATGTTACATGAATATGAAATTTTGCAGTATTCATCTTTCTCTGTCTGACTTATTTCACTTAGTGTAATACCATAGAGATTCATCCACGTTGTCACAAATGGCAAGATCCCATTCTTTTTTATGGCTGAGTAATACTCCATTATAATATATAACACATCTTCTTTTTTTTTTAATAATTTTTTTTAACGTTTATTTACTTTTGAGACAGAGAGAGACAGAGCATGAACGGGGGAGGGTCAGAGAGAGAGAGCGAGACACAGCATCTGAAACAGGCTCCAGGCTCTGAGCTGTCAGCACAGAGCCCGATGCGGGGCTTGAACTCACGAGCCGTGAGATCATGACCTGAGCCGAAGTCGGATGCTCAACCGACTGAGCCACCCAGGCGCCCCACACATCTTCTTTATTTATTCATCTATTAATGGACACTTAGGTTGCTTCCATATCTTGGCTATTGTAAATAATGCTGCAGTAAACATAGGGGTGCATATATCTTCTTGAATTAGTGCTTTTGTTTTCTTCAGATAAATACCCAGAAGTGGAATTAATTACTAGATTTTATGGTATTGCTATTTTTAATTTTTTGAGGAAGTTCCATACTGTTTTCCATAGTGGCTGCAACAAATAAATTACCCCCAACAGTTCACAAGGATTGCCTTTTCTCCACATCTTCTCTAACCCTCATCATATCTTGTCTTTTTGATAATAGCCATCCTACTAGGTGTGACACCACCCTTCTTGTGGTTTTGATTTGCATTTCTCTGATGATTAGTGATATTGAACATCTCTTCGTGTGTCTGTTGGCCACTTATTTGTCTTGGAAAATGTCTATTCAGGCCCTCTTTCTTTTTTTTTTTAATGTTTATTTATTTTTGAGAGAGAGTGTGTGCGCACACAAATGGGAGGGGCAAGGAGAGAGGGAGACACAGAATCTGAAGCAGGCTCCAGGCTAGGAGCTGTCATCATAGAGCCCAGTGAGGGGCTTGAACCCATGAACCATGAGATCATGACCTGAGCTGAAGTCAGATGCTCAACTGACTGAGCCCCCTAAGCACCCGCTCTGTTAATTTTTTAATCAGATTCTTTGGGGGTCTTAGTGTTCAATTGTATGAATTATTTATATACTTTGGATATTAACACCTTATCATATGTATAATCTGCAAATACCTTCTCCCATTCAGTAGACTGGTTTTTGGGTTTTTTTTTTTTGTTTTTTGCTGATGTTTGCTGTATAATTTTTTTTTGTTTGTTTAATGTAGTCCCAATTTTGTTTTGTTTTGTTTGCTTATTTTGTCCTTACCTGAGGAGACAGAACCAAAAAACTATTGCTAAGATCAATGATCAAGAGATTACTATCTACATCTTTTAGGAGTTTTATGGTTTCCAGTCTTACATTTAGGTCTTTGATCTGTTTTGTGTTTATTTTTGTATATGGTGTAAGAAAGTAACTCAGTTTCATTCTTCAGCTGTTCAGTTTTCCCAAAACCATTTATTGAGGAGACTGACTTTTCCCCATTGTATATTGTTCCCTCCTTTGTCATAGATTAATTGAGCATGTAAGCCTGGGTGTATCTCTGTTCTGTTGACCTATGTGTCTCTTTTTGTGCCGCTATCATACTGTTTTGATTACAATTGCTTTGTAGTAGAGTTTGAAATCTGGGATTGTGATACCTACAGCTGCGTTCTTATTTCTCAAGATAGCTTTGGCTATTTGGAGTCTTTTGCAATAGCATACAAATTTTGGGATTGTTTGTTCTAGCTGTGTGAAAAATTCCATTGAAATTTTGATAGGGGTTGCTTTGAGTCTGTATACTGGTTTGGGTAGTATGGGCATTTTAACAATATTCTTTCAATTCATGAGCATGGTGTATCTTTCCCTTTATGTGTGTCGTCTTTAGTTTCTTTCATTAGTGTCTTATAGTCTTCATAGTAGAAGTCTTTCACCTCCTGAAATTTATGCCCAGGTAACTTATCCTTTTTTATGCAATTGTAAATGGGATTGTTTTTTAATTTCTGTTTCTGATAGCTTATTAGTGTATAGTAATACAACAAATTTTTGTGTATTAGTTTTGTATCCTGCAACTTTACTGAGTTCATTTATTAGTTCTAATAGTGTGTGTGTGCGTGTGTGTGTGTGTGTGTGTGTGTGTAGTCTTCAGGGTTTTTTATGTGTGGTTTTATGTCATCTGCATATGGTGACAGTTTTACTTCTTTGCTGATTTAGATGCCTTTTATTTCTTTTTCTTATCTGATTGTTATGGCTAGGACTTCCAATACTGTGTTGAATAAAAGTGGTAGGAGTGGACACTCTCGCCTGTTCCTGATCTTAGAGGAAAAGTATTAAACTTTTCACCATTGAGGTGAGGCCTCATATACGGCCTTTAGTAGGTTGAGGTATGTTCCCTTTGTACCCACTTTGTTGAGAGGTGTTATCATAAATGGATGTTGAATTTTGTCAAATGCTTTTTCTCCATCTATCGAGATGATCAAATGATTTTTACCATTCATTTTGTAAATGTGGTGTACCATATTGAATGATTGTGGGTATTGAATCATCTTTGCATCCCTGGAATAAATCCCATCTGATCATGGTGTCTGATGCTTTTAATGTATTCCTGAGTTCAGTTTGCTAATATTTTGTTGAGGATTTTTGTAGTTATGTTTATCAGGCATATAAAAGATGTTTATATTTCCTTTAAAAATTTTTGCTTTATGTATGCAAGTTCTTAGCTCACCTGGGGTTAATTTTTGTGTATGCTAAAAATTTGGAATCCAACTTCCTTTTTCTTCTATAGGATAACATCTCTCTTTCTGATCTGTAACAATACACTTGTCATTTATCAAACTTCCATAAATTTGTAGATATGCTTCTCCATTATCTATTTATTTTGATGGATCAGTCTACTATCCAAATGCCAAAATGGCCTTCACTTCTAGGGCTTTATAATTAGTGCTAATATCTGATATGGTAATCTGCTTCCCTCTATTTATTTTTCCTTTCAGAAAAGTACAGCAGGGGCTCAGTCAGTTGAGTGTCCAACTTTGGTTCAGGTCACGATCTCGCATTTCATGAGTTCGAGCCCCACATTGGGCTCTGTACTGACAGCTCAGAGCCTGGAGCCTGTTTTAGATTCTGTGTCTCCCTTTTTCTCTCTGCCCTTCTCCTACTCGAGCTCTGTCTCTCTCTGTCTCTCAATAAATGTTAAAAAATTTAAAAAAGTACAGCAAAACCCTTGGTTTACAAGCATAATTCATTCCAGAAACATGCTTGTAATCCAAAGCACTTGTATACCAAAGTGAATTTCCCCATAAGAAATAATGGAAACTCAAATGATTCGTTACACAACCCAAAATATTCATATAAAAATGATCACAATACTGTAATATAAATACAAAACAAAGAAGAAAATACAAAATATAAAGAAAAATAAGCAAATTAACCTGCACTTACCTTTGAAAAACTTCGTGGCTGATGTGAGGGAGACAAGAGAGAGGAGGGTTATTGCATAGGATGACTTTCACTAACAGAGTCATTGCTATCTATTGGCTCAATGGAATCTTTCTCTTTTAGTGCAACTTTAACAAGGCACCTATCTAATGACCTAGAATGAAGCAAAGCCTTCCTAAGCTCACTCTTGTATGGAAAAGCAAAGGCCTGTCCATAGGTGCTTTGAAGTGACAAAAATACGCCAGTACCAGTTGTGGGCACCTTCCAGTGTTCTGAAAAATCACCGATTTCTGCCAAACACCACGGCCTGAGACTGAGCATCCCAGCATAGGAGATGATCACCCACAATCCCTCAGCAAAAGGTTGGGGGGTGGGGAGAAAGAGAAGAACCATTGGCTCAGTTGTGATCATGTGACATCCAGCATCAAGTACTACTTGTATTGCAAGACATTGCTCATTTATCAAAAAAATTTATTAGAAGTATTTGCTCATATTGCAGAATACATGCAGAACAAGTTACTCACGATCCAAGGTTTCACTGAATCTTGAGATTTTATGGCCATGTACCTTTCCATATAAGTATGAAGTGAAAATTCTGTGTCATACTTAGTGAAAAATCTGGTAATAAATTTTTATTACAGTATCATTGAATCTATAGCATTTAGGGAGTATTGCTATTTCTACAACTATAATTTCATTGATAAACACAGGACCTCTTTCCTTTTGTCTTTCTTATTAAATTTTAGTAAGATTTTTTAAATATTGGTTTTATATACCTTTTGTCAGAATGTTCCCACTTTTTTTTAGTTCTTGCTTTTTATTATTGTAAATAGTGCCTATTTTTAAAAAGCCTTTTATTAGAAAATTATTGATATACAAAAAAATATTCATATCAAAAGGGTGTAGCTGAATGAGTTTTAACAGAACATACTTGTGTAACCAGCATCAAATCAAGAAAGAGAACATTAACTGATGTCTTTTTAAAATTACCTTTTTTACTTTGTTGCATGTTTTGTGCAGCTATCTATTTTGTAAATGATACTTGTGATTAAGACGACTGAAGTTCTCAGGACAGAGTGCCAGGGAGGAGAGCGAGAGCGCTTTACAAGAGAGCGACCTGAAGATTTGACAGCTGAAGACTCTGCAAAGACTTGAGAACTTCAGCCTTCCTCTTAGACCATCATTCCTAAAGCACTGAGGCATGAGCCTGTGGCAATAATAGGGTTTACCTTGTTTGCTTCCCATTTCTTAGCATTGCTGACCTTTGTTACCTGATGTACAATGCTTGCAAGCCAGCTTTCACATATTTTGTTCTTTTTTTTTCTGATTGTTTCCAGTGGAATGGTAAATGTGGCTTCTGTTATCCCATCTTGAAAGAACTTGAATTTTCTTTCCTGCTTTCATTTTACCTGTCTCTCTCCCTCTGTCTCGTAAAACAAAAAACACATAAGCTAGAGGAGGGAAAGTATTGTACAGAATTCGAGTGCAGAGAAACCTGTGAAAAAGAAAGTGGGGGAGTCTAGAACAGACACTGAAGTATGAGATTGACTTTCTGAAAAACAAATAGTGTACATTTGACCCACTGGCATGCGCCTTTGAAGAGAAGGTCATTAATCGGTCATCATAATTCTCTAAATCTAACAGAAACTGTATCAAGGTGAAATATAAAAGTGATACTTATAAAATATTAGAAATATTGGATGTATTTATAGCTGACATGGAAGTGTCATAAATAAACTCAGATCCCAAAAGGCTTTACTCATGCTGTTTTCTTAGTTTTGTTATCTTGAAGGCTACATTTCCAAATCCCACTCAATCTTGGAAGATTAGTTTAAGTCCTACCTTTACCAGAAAGGCTTCCAAGCAGCTCTAAGCTTTTTAAAATTGTAGCATTTATGACAGAAGAAAACATTCCAGTGTTTTATGTTCTTCTATCGTGTATTATCAATTTCTTTATATCTTAAAATCCTGTGACAACAGAAATTAACTATTTTCTCCACATTGTTAGATGTCTGCATACTTTTCTTCACCTTTTTCCGGTGGCTCTTATACTAATTTACTGGATATCGTCTAAATTATAATGTTATATTTATTACATACTATGTATAACAACTGTTTAGTTTTTAAATTTCAGTCTGCCTTCAGAGGTTAGATGTAACCAAAAGAAATAGCTTTTAGTCATTCTTTTTTTTTTTTTAACGTATCTATTGTTAATAAAGGCTGCTTGTGAAAGTCCAGTAATGTGAGCTTTAAGTCAAACACAGAGGTAAAGAACACTAATAGCAGAAATCCAGCCTAAAGTCCTTTAGATGGAGCCAATAACCAGCAAAAAGACAGAGAAACAGAAAATGTCAAGTGTAGCCAGGAATAGGATTGTAGCTGAGATGTAGAACCAAGTTTCAGGAACAAAATGAAATCTGATGGAAACAGGATAGATGGGGAAAGTATGAAGAAAGGCAAGGAAAGTTGTTACAATCTGTCCAACTCTTTAGTCCACCGGAGAATTTCTTGGATCGTGTGGTAATGATCCAGATTTTTCCCCGGTGTGAATATTTAATTAAGTCAGCACCTTTGATTTAAAAATCCTCCTCTCCCCCACTGTATTATGTAACACTATTGCCATTAATCGGGTGATCATTTATGTGTAGGTCTGTTCTGTTTCATTTGTCTATCTTTGAAAGTTTATATTTACATATCCTCGGAATTAAATTGCTAACCTCCAGGGGCGCCTGGGTGGCTCAGTCGGTTGAGCGTCCAACTTCGGCTCAGGTCACGATCTCGCGGTCGTGAGTTCGAGCCCCGCGACAGGCTCTGGGCTGATGGCTCAGAGCCTGGAGCCCGTGTCAGATTCTGTGTCTCCCTCTCTCTCTGCCCCTCCCCCGTTCATGCTCTGTCTCTCTCTGTCTCAAAAATAAATAAATGTTAAAAAAAAAAATTTTTTAAATAAAAAAATTAAAAAAAAAATAAATTGCTAACCTCCACAAAAGGAAGACTTCTAGGATCCTGATTGGGCTTTGTTTACATATATAGATCAATTTGAGGGGACTGATATTATTACTCTAGTGAATTTTCCAACATGTACATGGTTTACAATTCCATTTATTTAGGTCTTCTTTGTTTTTTCTCCACAATGATTTGTAATTTCCTGAGCAGAGGTACTTTTCACATAACTACCGGATGATTTCTGTCTTTTATAACTATCCTTTTAATGTCTTTACTGATAGGCTGTTCAGGGTTTTGTTTTGTTTTTTTCTTTTAATTATATTGCTTACTACTGAAGTTTTGGGTTTTTTGGTTTGGTTTGTTTTTTGTTTTTTGGTTTTTTTTTTTTAAAGTAGGCTCCATACCTAGTACAGAGCCCAATATAGGGCCCAAACTCATGATCCTGAGATCAAGACCTGAGCTAAGATCAAGAATCTGATGTTCAACTGACTGAGTCACCCAGGTGCCCCAATGCTGAAGTTTTTAAAAAACATTTGCATAACCTTGGAAAGTTCCTTTATGCTCTTCCTAGTTAATCCTGAACCCACCCCAACCAGATATAATACATTTAATTTTTTTTTCTACTATTATATAATAGTTTTTCCATTGTCAGGGCGCCTGGGTGGCTCAGTCAGTTAAGCTTCCAAATTCGGCTCAGGTCATGATCTTATGGTTCGTGGGTTTGAGTCCTGCATTGGGCTCTGTGCTGACAGCTCAGAGCCTGGAGCCTGCTTGGGATTGTGTCTCCCTCTCTCTCTGCCCCTTCCGCCACTCATGCTCTCGCTCTCTCTCTCTCTCTCTCTCTCAAAGAGAAATAAACATTAAAAATTTAAATAAATATTTTTTCTATTCTTAAATCTTATATAAATGAAATCATACAATGTGTATTCTGTTGCTTATGGCTTCTTTATTCAACAGTATTTTTGAGACTCAACAGTATTTTTGTTGCATATATAAGTAGTTTATTTTTACTTCTGATTAGTATTATGTTTTTGTACTATACCATAATTTTTTAATCTATTCTCTTGCTTATGACATTTCGATTATTTCCTGTTTTTTATTATTAAGGGTAGAGCAGCTTTGGGTATTCTTACACAAATATTTTATAGACATATATCTTTATGTAATTTTAGTAAGATATTTACCTAAGTTTGGGATTCATAAGTTATCTGACAGTGTGTGTTTAAATTTATTGGAAATTCCCAGTTTCCCAAAGTTGTTTATTGCTTTATATTCCCATGAGTAATATATTAGAGTTCAAGTGACTCTGTGTTTTTGTCAACACTTGACATGATCAGTCTTTTAATTTTGGCCATATTAGTGAGTATGGAATACTATCTTATTGTGGTTTTATTTTTAATAACCCTAGTGACTAATAATTTTGATCACCTTTTCATATGGTAGTTATTGCCTCAGATATCTCATGAAGATATCTCTTCAAGACTTTAAGCAACTTTTTTTTTTAACAAAGAGGACTACCTTTTTATCATTGAGTTCTTTATATATTCTAGATACAAATCCTTTGTTAGATATATGTATTATATATATTTTTTTCCCAGTCTCTGGCTTACTTTTTCACTTTCTTAACCTTTTTTTATTCTTTTTTAAATCTTTTTCCTTTTTCCTTTGAAATAATTATAGATTCATCAGAAGTTGCAAAAAAATATATACAGGCAGGTCCTGTGTTTTTTTTTTTTTTTCACCCAATTTTTTCCAGTGGTAACAACTTGCATAACTATAGGACAATATTGACACCTGGAAAATAACTTTGACACAATCCGCAAAGCTTATTTAGATTCTACATGTATGTTTTACATACACGTGTGTGTGTATGTGTGTGTGTATTTCCATGCAATTTTATAATGCATAGATTCATATAACTGCCATCACAAAGAAGATAGAGAACTGTTCCATACTTCAGGATACAATATGCAGCACATACACATTTTTGAATGACATTTAATTACGTTAGCCATGAGTAATGCAAAAATTATACTATCACTTATGTATCACTCATTTTTTCTTAGTGAGATTAAGATCAGTTTTAAATGTTAGTCGTCTCATACATCAAACTAAAAAGTCCACTTCTGAAAACCATACTTCTATTGTTCATATGTGCTAGTAAAATTAAATATTCTTAATGCAACTAGAGTTAACATCTTTGATTCTAATATTCATAAACATAGCTACTTAAACCCATAAATAATAATAGAAGCATTATTAAGCATCCCCTATGTTCTTCAGTGCCAACTGCTATCTCTTTAAGAATGCATTCTATTTAGCATCATGCAAAGACTAACTATAATACAGATGATAAGAGGCACATGGGGTTGAGAAAAGAGCCAAGAGAATAAAATACTATGATGCTTTTCTGTCATCTTTATTGGTTTGAGAATGCAGTGTTTAAATAAAAAATTCTTACCATGACATATCTATAAGATCTACAGGGTCCCATTTATTACCTACTAGTGGAGAGCCACATGGGTGAAACTAGGTAGATAAAGAAGAGACTCTTGAGCCCTGAGGAATTAGCTTTCAACAAACCCAGAAAGAACTAAATATTCTTTATCAAGATGAACCACAATCCACCCAGATGACACATGTCATCTGCCAGAAGTACGGATGATGCCCAAGCTATCTTATAAGGTCAGAACACTATAAAATAGCTTCAAAAACATTGAGCCCAATTCAAGAACAAACTTTTGTAAAACTTCTTGTAAAACTCCACAAGTCTAAGACTAAGTTCTGTTCCTCTGCTCCCTGTGAGTCAGTGTTGCCCCAGGGGGTGTACAAAGATGATCTCCACAGATTTACTAGTCTCTGCCCATTGGATAGGTCAAAGGGACCCTCATGCCTGTAGTTCTATCTTACATTGACCAGTCCTTGAGAGCCTGGTGATGTGAGTTACTTTATGAGTCTTGCTACTTTTTTGATCTGGTAGAACTGGTGATTTTTCCCTTCCCCCTTTTGGACAGTATCTCTTTTACAGACCCAAGTTTTCTAGAAATTATTCAAATCTTTTGTCCTATGGTAAAAACCAGATCCAAAATAAAGGGAAGAATAATTTCTTCACATTATTTTGCTAATGTATGTGTAAACAAAAAAAAAGGGGGGGGGGCTAATCATCAAAGTATTCTTCAGAAACCCCCCTTCCATTTCTACACATACAGTGCATTTATTTATTTATTTATTTATTTTAATTTTTTATGTTTTTATTTATTTTTGAAGGAGAGAGAGAGAGACAGAGCATGGGTGGGGGAGGAGCAGAGAGAGAGGGAGACACAGAAACTGAAACAGGCTCCAGGCTCTGAGCTGTCAGCACAGAGCCTGACACGGGGCTCGAACTCACGAACCGTGAGATTATGACCTGAGCCGAGGTCAGGCGCTCAACCAACTGAGCCACCCAGGTGCCCCAGAGTGCATTTTTTTAAATGCATTATGTGAAGATATTGATAGGGGAAAAATAGAATGATTTTTCCCTTTCCTATAGAAGTTTAATTTATTAAAGAATAAAAATCATTTTGGAGTTGTTGCAGGCTTTGGATTAGTGTGATTCTATTCTAATTTATATCAATAAGAAATCTGGACTGTTGGAACAGAAATTCAATTAACAATGCATGTACCTTGATAACAGAATAAGATTTGTGTTAGTTTCCTGTGACTGTTGGAAAAATTCTCAAATCTGATATGCTCCAGTATGAAGGAGTGTCTGTCTCTAAGTAGATTTATAAGAAACAGACTTCTGCAAATGGATCCAACAAAAAGCAATGTATACTGATGACAGATCACACCCAACAGGTGGCTCAGAGTGATGCCAATGGAAGCCCTGAGAGACAGAGAATTATTGTCAGACATTCCTCTGTTGATTCATGGAGACCCTTGAAAATCAATAGCCATGAACTAGTCATTGTCATCCATTTCTAGTGATTTTAGTGGAGGAAAACTTTGAAAAACCAAATGGAAAAGCTTCTGAACACTTAAGTCCTAGGAAAGTCATCATTTAAATTTAAATTTTTAGAAGTAGTTCACATTATTTTTTTCAGCGTAAACTTTTCCATTATTAAAATTGTTTTTAATTAACATACAGTGTTCTATTAGTTTCAGATGTATAATATAGTGATTCCACAATTCTATACATTATCCAGTGCTTATCACAAGAAGTGTACTCTTAATCCCCATCACCTATTTCACCCATCTCCACCACCCACCTACCCTCTGGTAACCATCAGTTTGTACTCTAGAGTTAAGAGTCTGTATTTAGACTTTTTCTTTGTTCACTTGTTTTGTTTCTTAAATTCCACTTTTGAATAAAATCATGATCTTTCTCTGACTTACTTCACTTAGCATAATATCCTCTAGATCCATCCATGTTGTAGCAAATGACAAGCTTTCATTCCTTTTTAATGGCTGAGTAACATTTTATATAAGATATAAAAGATATATGCACCCCTATGTTTATTGCAGCATTTACAATAGCCAAATTATGAAAGCTGCCCAAGTGACAATCAATATAACCACATCTTCTTTATCCTATCATCTATTGATGATCACTTGGGCAGCTTTCATAATGTGGCTATTGTAAATAATGCTGCAATAAACATAGGGGTGCATATATCTTTTTGAATTAGTGTTTTGTATTCTTTGGGTAAATACCCAGAGTGGAATTACTGATAATTCTAAGTTTTTTTAGGAACTTCTATAATGTTTTCAACAATGGTTGCACCAATTTGCAACCCTTTCAAGTGCACGAGGGTTCCTTTTTCTTCACATCCCTGCCAACACTTGTTTCTTATGTATTTTATTTTAGTCATTCTGACAGGTGTGAGGTGATATCTCATTGTGGTTTTGTTTTGTATTTCCCTGATGAGTGATGTTGAGCATCTTTTCATGTGTGTATTGCCCATCTGTAAGTCTTTTGGGGAGAAATGTCTGTTCATGTCTTCTGCCCATTTTTAATTGGATTATTTGTTTTTTGGGTGTTGAATTCTTTAGTTCTTTATATATTTTGTATACTAACCCTTTATAGGATATGTCATTTACAAATATCTTCTCCTATTTGGGAGGTTGTTTTTTAGTTTTCTTGATTGTTTCCTTTGCTGTGCAGAAGCTTTTTATTTTGATGTAGACCCAATACTTTATCTTTGCATTTGTTTCCCTTGACTCAGGAGACATATCTAAAAAAATATTGCTATGGCTGATGTCAGAGAAATCACTACCTGTGCTCTCTTCTAGGGTTATTATGGTTTAAGGTCTCACATTTAAGTCTTTAATCGATTTTAAATTTATTTTTGTGTATGGTGTAGTAAGAAGGTGATGCAGTTTCACCTTTTTGCATGCAGTTGTCTAATTTTCCCACCATTTGTTGAAGAGATTGTTTTTTTTCCCCCCACTGCATATTCTTGCCTCCTTTGTCGATGATTAGTTGACCATATAATTGTGGGCTTATGTCTGGGTTTTCTATTGTATTCTGTTGAGCTATGTGTCTGTTTTTGTGCCAGCAACATACTATTTTGATTACTAGAGCTTTGTAGTATATCTTGAAATCTGGGATTGTGATACCTCCAGTTTTGTTCTTCTTTTTCAAGATTTCTTTGGCTATTCAAGGTCCTTTGTGGTTCCATATAAATTTTAGTATTCTTTGTTCTAGTTCTATGAAAAATGCTGTTTATATTTTGATAGGGATTGCATTCAATCTGTAGATTGCTTTGGGTAGCTTGGACATTATAATATTTATTCTCCCAGTCCATAAACCTGAACTCTTATACAAAATTCCAAATTAAAAAACTAACAAAAACAGATCACATTTTGCAATGGGAAGAGGAGATCCTAAAAGCCAGCTTCTCCACCAGCAGTATCAACTCCATGGGTTCTTCTTAGATATTGAGAGTAAGTAGATAAAAAAATAAATATAAAAATAACAACTTTTCTGGAGGATATTACTTACTATAGGTCCAATTACATCCGTGTATTCATCATTATTCTCTTCCTTTCAAACTGAATTACATCCCCTATGACTTTTCTTTGGGAAATGTTATTGATAATTAACCACACCTGTGGGAACTCAGGAAGGCAGTCTCTAAAGTCGTACATTTTGACTACACTTTTGCAACAACAGAGTGTCAATCTAAACCCACCCTTTGCCGTATTCATTACCATTGGAGAGAAGTCTTAGAAACATGCATTCCCAAGAGTTCTTCCAAGGACAATGACTGAACCTTCTATTTTTTGTTTTGTTTTGTTTTGTTTTGTTTTGTTTTGTTTTGTTTTGTTTTGTTATCTTTGATATCAAATGTGTGTATTGCCCATCTGAGGGCATATTTAATTCCTGGTAGGACCTACAGATATCTTGCATCTGGCAGGTGCTCAATGAATATTTGTAGTGGTAAGGAGGGGGGACTTGGAGCCAGAAACGTGGGGTTTGAATGTCGCAGCTAATAAATTGGTAAAGCCAATCCACCTCTTTAGTTTTTCAGTCCCTATATAGCTAAATAAGGATGATAATTTTAAACTAGAAGGAAGGGGGTTGTGAGAATTAGAAGTAACATCCATAACATCTGGTATATTATACGGCACTTAGCCTCTGAAATACTAGTTGCTTTACATTTTTAATGGATATTGTTAAATTCATTGCTGAATTATTTCATTATTTCATTACACCTAATTCAATTTAATAAATGCTGTTAGTCTACTAAAAGTACCTTTATTTTTACCTAGACTTTAGAGATTTGAGAAAGAATCATTTCTTTATGATTTGGCTAACTTTATTTGTGCAAGAGAAAAATATTAACATGGGCTGGAACTCCAGAAAAATTCAATTCCATGAATCCTGAGGAATTACTTCAAGGGGATGAACCAACACACAGCCATAGATAGTGTCACTAAAACTCAGATAATTTACTCCCTTATATTAAATAATATGTAGGTAAAACAAAATACCTAATAAGTTCTCAAAAATAAGTTAGTCTCTATTTTGTAGTTGGAGTCATCCTGTAATATTAGATATACAATGTTAATTATAACCTTTTATTTTCCAGTTTATCAGTTTCCCCGATATGGTAACCAAATTTTATGCTTGATGATATAATGTAATAAAATGTATTAACCCCTATTGCCCCAGACACTCCTAATCAAAATAACTTTAAGGCAAGCTTTCAATGGTGCACTGACAGAAGACATTAATGAGTATGACTTAAATATAGAATCAAGCAGTGCTAATATGTCATTTGTTAAACTGGCAGATGATATGGGATCTCTCTGTCAACCTGATAGGTGTAATTTAGAGGTATGCAACATAATTAAACCTTCTAAGGTACCTAGATCTACCTAACACAACTGAAACTTTATGTCGTCTGGAGCTTTGATTGGTACAGCTTTTATATCGTCTGAACTGTTTATTATACCATATACTAAGAAAGACTGTGCTTCAGAGCAGAGAGCTCCAGCACTGTTATAACAACTTCTTTCCATTGTCCTGACACTGAGCCATCAATGCAGTCCCCTTAAGTTTAACTGTTTTGAGGTAAGTGATTCAGAGAAAATTCAAATTCAGCTGTTGACCTTGTTAGTAGATCCTAACTTCAGGTGCTAACTTGTATACAAAAAAAAAAAAAAAAAAAAAGCTGAAACAAACTTACCATCTTGACAAATTGTTGTATAAATTAAATGGCTTGTGTCAGAAACAGAAGGTTTTCAGGGTATGCTATCTATTTAAATTTCAATTTATTTCTACGGCTCAAGCAAAGAAAGAGTACTCCAGTATTTCTTTTGGCTCTCATGAGGCCTATGAAACCAAGTGCAGTTTGTTCTTGGATTGGGAAAAGGGCTTGATTTTATAAGAATTGCCATTTCCTCCTACTCACTGCTCCATTCACAGAACAGCTGTTAGCAACAGGATATGTGGGAATTTTTGTTATCAGAACATAATAAACATCATTCTCTAGCAAAGCCCAGGAAGTAGGGTGAAAAGGCTCAGTCCCATTAGGTTGTAAAGTGTAGCAGAATATTCTTCAAATGTGACACACTCTTCGTGTTGACTGAGCAACCTATTTGGCAGGTAGAAATTCCTAACAGTTAATACAGAACCAATAACAACAGAAATCACAGAATCAAGCTTTAATATATGCTGATTTTGGAAAGAAAATGGATGGGAGAACTCAGAGAAATCAAATTTCAGATATGACAGGAATCTAACAAGACTTTGAAGTAGTTGATTTTCTAAATTCGAGTGGCTTCCTCTTTCTTTCTTTCTTTCTTTCTTTCTTTCTTTCTTTCTTTCTTTCTTTCTTTCTTCCATTCTTTCTTCCTTTCTTTCTTTCTGATGCTAGGGTTAAGGTGGAAACTAAGTAAATCTTATGCTCTAAACTGACTATAGCACTGGAAGAATGACTAAGATTGAAAGAGGTGAATTAGGGTAGGAATGGTTGGGTCAGTGATGCAGGGCCCTAGGGGTGATAGGCAAGATTAATCCAGCAATGACAGATAAATGGGATAAGGGATGAAAATTACAGATGAGTTTAGAGCAGCATGAGGTCATAATTAACGTTTACCTGGAAATAATGTGAATATAAATCTGTTACCAAATAAATATGATTCTCACTGAAGATGAGTCAAAAATGCAGTAAGAAGGGAATGGCACCAAATGTAAAGTAAATATTCTGCTAAACAAAACTGTAGAGGGATATGCTGTTAAGAAATACAGTAAATCTCAAATCTTAGAAACAACTTTGCCTAGCTGAAAGAGAAATAGAGGTTAGGATATGGATGGACTTTAATACTACTTTGACTAATAACAGTATGGATATAGGTAAGCCAGTTTACTGCGTTTGAAGTCAGTGTAGCAATATCTGCTCTTTTTAATTAGTTGAAAAGTACTAGTTGAGGGGCGCCTGGGTGGCTCAGTCGGTTGGGCATCTGACTTCAGCTCAGGTCACCATCTCACGGTTCGTGAGTTCGAGCCCCGCGTCGGGCTCTGTGCTGACAGCTCGGAGCCTAGAGCCTGCCTCGGATTCTGTGTCTGCCTCTCGCTCTGTCCCTCGCCTGCACACGCTCTGTGTCTCTCTGTCTTTCAATAGTAAATAAACATTAAAAAAAATTTAAAAAGAAAAGAAAAATGTTAGTTGAACACAAATTTTATGCCCAAAGCTATATGCTACATGCTGAGGTTAGGTAGTATCTGTGGGGGATCACAGGAACAAAGAAGCTCAAAGAACCAAAGATACTGAGGTAGTCAACTGGTTAGGGAACACAAAACAAACACAAAAGAACAATTGGGAACTAAGTTAGATGATGTTTATGCCTAGTGTTATAGAACTCACCTTTTTATATCTCAGGTGTGATTTTTAGGACAAAATAAAACAAAATTCTTTTAAATCAAAGATGTTACATATGTATCTAGGGTGATTTGGACTCAGAAAGAACTGGGCTAATTTCCTGACCTCTAAGAGCTGCGTGAGCTACTGTGGGTCATTTATCTAAACTCTTATTAGTTAACTATAAAACAGGAATAGTATCATTGTTGTCTTGTGACTTAATAAACTAATGCACTTAGAACATTTAACACTGTGCATGACAGCTAATAAACATTAAATAAATGACACTATTACTTTATTTACTGGTGGGATTATAATATTAAAAATGGAATAAAACAGATAATATACCCATCTTATATTTACAAAGTATGGCAGCTTTTCATTCTTTTATCTTGCATTATCCCATGAATATGTGTTGTAAAAAAAAATCACACTAAGCAAGGCATAGAAAAGTAAATTTGCCTGACATATATCCATATAAAAAATCCATGATTTTCAATTAACAGCTATGTATGTCATGGGTGGTATACGTTATATGATAATTTATTGTCCAAAGATACAATTAAATCAGTTCATGTTGGGGGGGTTCTTTTAATGAAATGATTGTGCTCAAGGCAAAATCTTACCTTTATAATCATTTCACTTTCATGTGCTTTCAACCATCCTATGCTTATTTCTAAGTAGCTATAAAATCGACACAGGAATATTACAAGGTTGCATGGATTATTTAAGGCCATTTTGACACTCTAATTATCTTTCTATTTATCCCTGTTTTCCTGGTTTTGTAACTACTTAATCTGTGTCTGTTCTCTTTCTCTTTCATTCTGTTTTGAGATTTATATTTTCATTTCCTCAACTAGCATGGTTGCTTAAAGAAGGGGATTCAATTACTAAGACTTACTAAAAATTACTCTGGGGAAGATCAATCTTTACACATTTGTTAATTTCATTGAATAAGCAAGAAGTCCTCCCAGACATCCTTCCCTCCTCACTCGAAATGCCAGGAGACTCAGGAAAGACTATAGGAAGACTTTTGCCAACACTGAGAATTGGACACTCAATACTTGAGTCAATACAGTTGATCACAGTTCTAGGAATGTAATACTTCTGTATTGAGAGAAAGTCTTGATCTAATTTTATAGGTACTATCTTCTTCTTACTTTCATCACTTCTTCTATATTTCTTTAGAAATCCCCACTCATGGGGCACCTGAGTGGGTCAGTCATTTGAGTGTCTGACTTTGGCTCAGGTCATGACCTCAGAGTTCATATATAAATATGTATATTCAGTAGGATATTCTACTAACTATAACAATGAAAATGCTATATCAATTAATGGTTTCAAATATACAAATACTACAATAGTCAGCAAATAGTTTCTTGAAAGGTCAGATATTAAATCGTTCTTTTTACTTTGCTGACCAGTCTCTGGCACCAGCTACTCAAATCTGCCATTATAGTACAGAAGCAGGTATGGAGAGTAGAGTGGGTGTGGCTGTTCATTGAGGTCCAGTAAAAACTCCTTTATAAAAACAGGCAGCCTGCCACGTGCTTGCTGACTCCTGAGATAGACTATCATAAGTTTATTTCATACTTTAAAAAAAATGTTCATTTATTTATTTTGAGAGAGAGAAAGAGAGAGGGCAGGAAGTGGGTAGAGAGAGAGAGAGAGGGGATCCCAAGGAGGCTCCACGCTGTCAGTGCAGAGCTGGATGCAGGGCTCAACTCCATGAACTGAGCCATGACCAAGAGTCAGACACTTAACTGTCTGAGCCACCCAGGCACTCCTGTTTGGTACTTTTGAAAGTAATGTAAATGCTATAAATTTGACCTCAAGTATCTGAGATATGTTGCATCTTTTATTATACTCTGTTGTTATTTAATTATAGTTAAATATTATTTCTGTCCATGCATATCTTCATTTTGTTTACATATTTATTTGTTCATCAAATACCCAAAATAACAACCAAGTCCCAAACATTGGACCTTGTGCCAAAACAACAAAGATGAGTAAAGTATAATCCCTTTCCAAAATGGAAACAAACAAAAACATGTTATTTTCATGGTACCTCTATATTCATATGCAAGGAGAGTAGGATTAACATTATAGATCTATAAAAAAAATGAGTAGTCTCTCAAAGTTCACAGCTGTGGTAGATTGCAAAATTGTCAGAATATTTGGCAACTCCTCCACATTCAAGAAGTGGAATCCATTCCTTCACCTCTTAAATCAAGTGTTGGCCATGTGTTTTGCTCTGACAACAGCACATTGATAAAAGTGATGCTAGCAGAGGCAGAAATATTCTTCAGAATTGGGGCTTACCCTTTCTTGCTGCTCTTTTGGATCCAAAGACCACAATGTGAAGAAGGACAGCCTATTGGAGGATAAGAGATCATATGGACCAGAAATGAGCCATCACAGCTGAGACTCCCTAGATTAATCAGCCTGCCAGCAACAGATGTGTGACTGAGACCATCCTAAGCCATCCAACCCCAGCTGAGACTCCTGTTCACCATAAATATCAGACAAGCTGGCATAAATCAGATAAACCATAAGCCATCCAGCTAACCCATAGACTCATAGGCAATTATAACTTTTTTTTTGTCTTTAATCGTTAAATTGTGTTATTTTTATAATGCATCCAGAGATAACTGACATAAGAGCTAGTGTTCTATCACTAGGAACACACATGCAACACCTTGAAGCATCGACATGTACGTTTCTGTGTATGTGTGTTTGGTATGTGTATTTGTGTAACAAACATATTCACAGTATCCTATTTTATAACTCTGATGTATACGGTAGCTCTGTTAACTAAACTGAGATGTTTTATAAAGGATGCCAATTGACATAACATTGTATTGACATCTTACAATTGGCCTTCTTCAGCTACTGAGAGAGGGTCTGTCTTCAAGAAGAAGAAGAAGGAAAAAAAAGGAATGAAGAAACAGGCACTGCAGTGAACTTTTGCCCAAAATTAAAATGTGTAACATTTAAAAATTTGCCATGTACCATATGCCACATTGGCTTCTATTACTACAGTAATTCATAACATTTCTGGGTGCCAGCAAAACTTAGTAGTCTGTACAATATGGTCTTCACTTCACTGGCATTTGCCATTGCTTTATGTTATATTTCTAACTGTTAGTAAAAGGATGAAATTTCTGACCATTTGGAGGGCCATTAATTCCTATACCTCATTTAGTAACAATTCCTGCGGTAAGAACCAAAGAGACTCCAGAGCTTAGACCAGATAATGCCTCCCCATCCAATCCCCACAGAGATGAACAATTCTTCCTTTTTCTACAAGTAAAAAAAAAAAAAAAGACTAAACAAGCACAGAGCATAGGTGCTCATCTGCACAAAACCTCCACAGCATCTAAGAGCTTTGTGGACTCTCCCATTGGGGTGTGCTCTTTCTTCCATTACCCCATCCAATTCCCGACATGGGGCTTTCCTTTTTGGCTGCTTCCACAATGAGCCCAGGTTATCCTTAGGGGTGTACCCTAAGAAGAGCATCCTAGCTGGTGGCCCTCCGTTTTCTTCTTGTTCTTGGAAAGGTAGTATATTTGTGAAAATGGGGTGGAAGAAGTGTGGATAGTTTGCAACAGTGAAGATCCTCCAGCTTCAGAGAAGGTCTCCTTTTAAGGGGGAAAATAAAGGAATAAAAAACCAGACACTGCAATGACGTTTTGCTCAAAATTGCAGTGCATAACATTTAAAAATATGATGCTTCCCCTCAACGTCCTGTCATTTCTGTAAAAACATAAAGAATATCCTAATGAACCTGACAGTCCCACAACTTGCTTTCTACTTCCCAAGAATTTGTAGAACTAAAGAAATTGTAGTACCAAATTCTTCCCAAGAATTTGTAGTACCAAAATAGATACTAACCGTTGCACTCAAATCGAACACCATAGAAAAACCGAGGCCCAATTTACACTCCCAGCAGCAAAGGCTGAGCGAAGAGACTAGATTTCTACCGTGGTCAGGCTATAATGAGGTGCACCAACACTCTACCTGGGGTGGTGTTAGAGAAGGCTCAGTAGGGACTGGGGCATTTACCCTCCACCAGGTGGTAAACAAAGCCGCTCTTGCATACTGTCAGTGGAGACCAGATAGGGAGCTTGGACTTCTACTCCACATGGTGGTAATGAAGCATCATGCCTCCTTGCTGGGGTAGTATAAGAGGAAGTCTTTTGAAGATTCAGAACTTCCATGACCACCCAGCAGTAAGACCACCTCTTTACATGTGGCCATGTGGGTATAAGCTCTAGGATATCAGTAGAGTCCCAGGTAGAGTACCTGGATTTCAATCCACTGTTCCATCTGGCAGAAGTAAGGAGTATCCCCTTTACTTGCTGGAGTGGTATCAGAGGAAGGACACCAAAACAAAATACCTAAATAAGATCCAGAGTCTCAAAATATAATACCCCAAATGCCCAGATTTTATTTGAAAATCACCCCTCACACCCCAAACCAGAAATATCTAAACTTGAGTGAGAGAAAGCAATCAAAGAAATCCTGTAGCTGTTAGAATTATTTGAAAAGGATTTTAAAACAACCATTATACGGGGGTGCCCGGGTGCTCAGTAAGTTAAGTGTCTGACTGGCTCAGGTCATGATCTCGCCAGTTCTTAAGTTCAAGCCCTGTGTCCGGCTTTTTACTGACAGCTCAGAACCTGGAGCCTGCTTCAGATTCTGTGTCTCCCTCTCTCTCAGCCCCTCCTCCACTTGTGCACACATGCACTCACTGTCTTTCTCTCTCTCTCAAAAATAAACACTTAAAAAATTTTAAAAACAACCATTATAAACTTGATTCAGTGAACAATTATGAATATACTTTTAACAAATGAAGAAAATTAGAATTTTAGCAAAGATATAGAAATTCTCACAAAGGAAATAGAATACATGAAGAACCAAATGGAAACTTTAGAGTTAAAAATACAATAACAACGAAGTAATCCTCAATGGATATGCTCAACATCAGAATGGAGGGAACAGAGGAAACAATGAAGTTGAATTTAGGACCATAGATATTATTCAGTCTGAACAATGGAGAGAAGAGTGACTGGGAAAAAAAATAACAAAACCTCTGGGACTTGTGGAACCATAACAAAAGCTCTATCATTTGCATCATCAGAATTCCAAAAGGAAAGGAGAAATAGGGTTGGGATGAAAAAGTATTCAAGAAAATAATAACTGAAAATTTCTTAAACTTGGCAAATAACTTACACCACAGATTCAAGAAGCTGAGCAAACCCCAAACAGGATTTAAAAAAAATGCCAAGATACATCATGGTCAAACTTAACAAAACCTAGTGACAGAGAAAATAGTGAGTGAGAAATGACATCTTATCTGTAGAGTAAAAACAATTCAAGTGACAGCAGAGTTTTTATAATGAAGCATGGAGGGCAGAATGAAGGAGCATTGCATTTTTCAAATAGTGAAAGAAGAGAACTGTAAAATCAAAATTCTGTATCCGTAGGGAACACACTTCAGGACTGAAGAGGAGATCAAGATATTTTCAAATGAGAAAAAAAATGAAAAAAATTTGTCATCATCATATCTATTTTAAAAGAATGGCTAAAAGAAGTTGTCTAAACCTAAAACACATGGTTTAAAAAAAAAGTCTTGAAACATCAGGAAGTAAGAAAGAACAACCCAAAGAGCAAACATAAAATACAATAGAAAAATACAATGTCCTTGTTCTTGAGTTTGCTAAATTACAGATGACAGTTGAAGCAAAATTTATAACAATCTTTGGTGTGATTCTCAATATACGTAAATAAAATCTTTTTTTTAATGTTTATTTTTGAGACAGAGAGAGACAGAGCATGAATGGGGGACGGTCAGAGAGAGGGAGACACAGAATCTGAAACAGGCTCCAGGCTCTGAGCTGTCAGCACAGAACCTGACGCGGGGCTTGAACTCAGGGACAGCGAGATCATGACCTGAGCCAAAGTCAGCCACTTAACCAACTGAGCCACCCAGGTGGCCCACATAAATGAAATCTTTAAGACAGTTATATAACAGGAGAAGTAGTGGGATATGGAGATTCTACACTGGAACTAATAAAATGTTGACACCAACAGATTGAGATAAGTTTTATATATATATACATATATATATAGTGGAACACCTAGAACAAAAACTAAAAAATATACAAAGAGATACACTCAAAGAAACTATAGAAAAAGCAAATTGGAAATTTAAAAAAATCTCCAACTAACAGAAATGCTGAAAAAGCAAACAAAAGAACAAAAACAACAAAACAAAACAAAAATAGGACATACAGGAAACCAAAAATAGAAAGTCAGACTTAAAAAACTTCATATATAGGGGCACCTGGGTGGCTCAGTTGGTTGAGCGTCTGACTTCTGCTCAGGTCATGATCTCACGGTTTGTGCATTCAGGCCCCAGGTCAGGCTCTGTGCCGACTGCTTGCTCAGAGCCTGGAGGCTGTTTCAGATTCTGTGTCTCCTTCTCTGTCTGCCCCTCCCCTGCTCGTGCTCTGTCTCACTCTGTCTCTCAAAAATAAATAAATATAGAATAGAATAGAATAGAATAGAATAGAATAGAATAGAATAGAATAGAATAGAATAGAATAGAATAAAAACTTAATATATCAAGGGGCACCTGGGTGGCTCAGTTGGTTAACAGTCCAGCTCTTGGTTTCAGCCCAGTCATGATCTCACGGTTGAGGAGTTGGAGCCTTTCATCTGGCTCTGCACTGTCAGTGTCTCTCTGTCCCTCCCTCTCGGCCCCTCTCTTGTCTCTTTCTCTATATCTGTCTCTCAAAAATATATAAAAATAAATAAGTAAATTAATTAATTAATTAAATTTAATATATCAAAAATTAAATTTAATGTAAATGGTAAACACAAGTTAAAGAAGAGAGATTGGCAGATGGATTTAAAAATATAACTAAATAGTATTCTGTCTACAAGAAACTCACTTCAAATATAACACTATCTGTGTTGATATTAAAAGGATGGAAAAGGATATACAATATAAAAATTAATCAAAGGAAAGCAGGAGTGGCTAGATCAATATCAAATAAAGTAGACTTCAGATGGAGTGAGAGGTGGATAGATGGATGAATACATCTAACTATATGCTATAAATGGTAATCATAGATGATAGGTGGTAGATATATAGTTACTATAAACATTATTTAGTTTTTTTGTATGTTTAAAATTTGTAATCAAGTGTTTGGAAACATATCCATATCAAAAAACAGATTAGAAAAACCCAAGGAATAGTCATGCTTCAGTACCAGATCAAAAAATTATCCATAGATCAGAAGTTGCTATGAGTCTACCTAATAAATCCTAGAAGCAAATCTCCAAAGGATAAAACAGTTTCAACAGAAATCAACTGCATTTCAGAACAAAGGTAAAGAATATTTAAAAGGATTAAAAGTATCCAGCATCTAACAAAATAAAATGAACAATACCTGACAACCAAACAAAAATTATCAGGCATGTAAAGAAGCAAGAAAATACAAGACATATTGAAAAAAAAAATGAATAGAAACAGGAAATAGATGATACCATGATATGCAAGGACATTAAATGATTATTGTAGCTATATTAGATATATTCAAGAATGTAGAGAAAAGTATGACTCCATTAAGGTGACATATGCAACATATGATAAAGACTAAAACCGGATTTGTAAATATTAAGAAAACTGGTGTTTAATATAAAAAAGACACTGGATAGATTAACACACAATTAGACACTGCAGAAAAAGTGACTAGTAAACTGGAAGACATAGCAGAGGAAGTTATGCCAAATGAAACACAAAAACTAATAATAAGAGTAATAGTGATTAATAATAAATAGAGCACCAGTAAGCTGTGAGACAACTTAAAGTGGCCAAATATGTGTGTGAATTTCCTGAAGGATACAGAAAACAATATTTGAAGAAATAAGACTAAAATGTTCCAAATTTAATGAAAACTGAAAATTCAAAAGATCAAGAAAATTTAGTACATACTAAGTACAAGAAACATGAAGAAAATTCCACTAAAGCATATCATAACCAAATGGCTTAAATTAATGGTAAACAGAAGATGTTACAAACAACAAGAGAAGAAAGATGTAATACATACAGAGGAATAAAGAAAACAATGACAACAGACTTATTTTGAAAACAGTACAACTTTGATAACAGTGAAGCAACATATTTAAAGATAAAAGGAAAATCTCTTGGAATCTGTACCCAGCAAAAATATATTTTAAAAATAAAGGCAATGTAAATTTTTTTTCAGACATGTAAATGCTAAAAGAATTTATCCACCAGTAGGCCTGCTGTACAGGAAATTTTAAAGGAAGTCTTTTAGGAAGAAGGAGATGATGCCAGATGGAAATATGGATTTATGCAAAGAAATAAAGAAAAATGGAAGTGGTAAACACGTAACATGTGGATACTCGTAACTGGTTCACTGTCTTACACCATACACAAGAATAAACTCAAAATGGATTAAAGACTTAGCAACATATTTATGGATATGTTTCTTCAGGCAAGGGAAATAAAGGCAAAAACTGAAGTATTAGGACTACACCAAAATAAAAAGCTTTTGCACAGCAAAACAACCAATCAAAAAAACAAAAAAGCAACCTACTGAATGGGAGAAGATATTTGCAGATGATATATCTGATAAGGGGTAATACCCAAAATATATAAAGAACTTAACTCAACACCAAAAGACCGCCCAAATTGTCTGATTAGAAAATGAGCAGGGGACCTGAATAGGTATTTTTCCAAAGAAGGCATACAGGTATCCAACAGACACATGAAAAAAATACACAAGGTCACTAATCATCAGGGAAATGCAAATCGAAACCACAATGAGTATCACGTCACACTAGTCAGAATGGCTGTTATCAAAGAGAAATAATAAGCATTGGTAAGGATGTAGAGAAAAAGGAACCCTCACGCTCCCACCTCATGGTGGGAATGCAGTTTGGTTCAAGTACTGTGGAAAACAATATGGAGGTTCTTCAAAAAATTAAAAATAGAAATACCAGACAATCCAGCAATTTCCTCTTTTAAAAATGTTTCAAAATTGAGCCTGTACCATGTGTTAGGCCTTTTGTATCAAGAGCATTATATGGAGGAAATTCCTTTATACCTATGACATGTATATCTTGAAAGTAAAATTATTATGCTCATTTCATACAAAGGAAAACAGGTTGGAAAAGCTATGTGGGTTGCCCAGGGTCACAGACCTACTGAGTTACAAGACCACAATTCAAAATCAGACAGTCTGATTCCAGGATCCACATTCTTTATAACCCATTTTTATCTTACCAATACTGGTAGTTCACTTTAGTATCTATGTTAAAATCAATTTTGAAGCAATTCGTGTCAAATTTGCATCTCACAGTTATTTCCTTTTCTTTCTGCGAGCCCCACCCTCACTGGAGTTGATTTTCAGCCTCGCACAATTGAGAACTAGGAAATAAGAACACTTCATTCTACCACTGTCTTTGTTTGGGTATTAATAGCTCAATATTCATGAATAGCCATATGCTATTTTTGTTTCAGTGTTCCGAGAGGCTTATCAAGTTATTCTTATCTGGCCTTATCATTTGAGGTAGAACTCAAACTTTGAGAAAATGTATATAATTAATCTGATTATCCATACGAGTGGCTTATTAAGTATGGTAATTTTGTTGTTGTTTACCTTAAGGAAATTCCATGTGGAACTGGACATTATGTATTAAAAGTCTTGAATATGGGTCATATTAAATTGTTTGAAAAATGAAGCCAGGCTTCTGATTTCTGATTGGGAAATGGCATTTGGAAATGAAGCATGCAAATACTAAAAGATAATCCATTTTATTTAAGCTGAAATAAAAAGAGACTAAACTGCAAGAAATTTTTGTCTCCAGAATAATAGCCGTTTTATCAATTTTCCGGCCCAAAACACTGAAGTCCCATTTCTTATCTCTGTGGTTCTCAGCTTGGATATTTATAGTAAGTGTTTTCATTTTTTCAGTTAAAATCTTAGTCCAATTTGATTGTTTGATTTAGTCCAATTTGATTTTAGTCCCTTCATCCTGGCCCTAGGCTTCGATACTGAAACACAAGGTGGCTGCAGCAAATATCTCATCCCTGAAACAGTGTCCTCATCTGCACGAATATCCTGCGGACCATTTCCAGAACAACCGTTGTAAGGCACACTAGTTTCCTCAGGTTCTTCCAGATCTCAGAATGTCTCTGTGATTCGGTATCCTACCCAAGCTTCATAAAATTTCCCTCTTCTGCCCCTCCTCCCACTGCTAGCTCCATACTACCATTTAAAATTTCAGACTTCCACAACTTCGTCTTTAGCATGTTATATACCTATCCTCAGACCCGTGTCTGAGCTCAACCCTTCTCCTCAGTCAGGAATCCCATCTCACTTATTTAGGACTATCTGAATCCGGGCCTTTCTTTTCTACTGAAATCAAACTCTGTTTTCTACGTGGATCCCATTTCTGGATTCTCCAAACCACATTCATATCCTTTCTTTCCGGATGCCTTTAATGTTTATAATCACCGTTTAATGTTTAACTCTTGTTTATGGGTTTTAGGTAAAGCTTCTAAGATCATAAACACTTTCAGAGTGTGACATACTTTCCCTTTTGCATCAACTGCAAGTTAAGGTAGTTGGTATACGTCTAAGGAATTACTAGCTCTTTGAATCGTAAAATATATATTTTGTACTTTGTGAGGTGTTTTTTTGTAAAATTTTTAAGCGATATTATTTCGATAATTTCTACTTGCATTTAATTATGTCATTACATACCAGTATCATTACAACCAGTTTGTAGGTGAATGATGGAAAAGGAGCTACCCAGTTTTATGATTCATTTCCATACATATACAAAGCATCGGGGCACCTGGGTGGCTCAGTCAGTTAAGCATCCGACTTCAGCTCTCATCATGATCTCGCAGTTCGTGAGTTCGAGCCCCGCGTCGGGCTCTGTGCTGACAGCTCAGAGCCTGGAGCCTGCTTCAGATTCTGTGTCCCCCTATCTCCCTGCCCCACCCCTGCTCACGCTCTGTCTCTCTGTCTTTCAAAAATGAATAAACATTAACAATTTTTTTAATAAAAAAAGTGCATGTGTTGTGCAGATATTGCACGTATGCTTGTGTTCCTATCATTTACCACCACTATGTTCCAGATATTATAATAAATATTCCCTTTGAGCATATTATTTTGAATAATTGTCCTTATAACACCTCAGCATCTCAGAGGACTTCAGCTTTATTGTTTGGAGCAGTACTGTCCTGTGCACAGGCTTATTGATGTAGCAAGTCCAAAGACTCAACTGAATGGGTCAGCACCCTTCTCAGAAACTCATTAACTTCTCTATTTGTCTTAAAAGCATACAATGCTTTCATATAACAAGTACTGAGTGTCTGCTTTGTTGCAAAAACTGTAAAAGGTACTAAGGACACCGTGTAATGGAACACAGCCTCCGCAACCAAGGAGGTTATAGTCTGTGTCTTTGAGATAGAGAGTAGACCATGGAATTGCAGTGTGAAGCAGGCTGTGAAAGCAAGGCATCCAGAGTACCCTGGCATCCCAGAGGAGAGCTGTATAACCCACCCTGAGCAGTCTAGGCTAGAAATACCAAATCTTAGGTCAAAATTAAGATATACCCACTCATACTGTCACAAATTAGTACCAATTTGAACCCATTTAAAAAGATTAACTTGGGGGGCGCCGGGGTGGCTCAGTCGGTTAAGCGTCCGACTTCAACTCAGGTCACGATCTCGCGGTCTGTGAGTTCAAGCCCCGCGTCGGGCTCTGGGCTGATGGCTCAGAGCCTGGAGCCTGCTTCGGATTCTGTGTCTCCCTCTCTCTCTGCCCGTCCCCCGTTCATGCTCTGTCTCTCTCTGTCTCAAAAATAAATAAACGTTAAAAAAAGAATTAAAAACAAAGATTAACTTGGAATCTGTAGTTGTTTTATTTTTTTTTAATGTTTATCTATTTTTGAGAAGTGAGAGCAAGCAAGGGAGAGGCAGAGCGAGCGACAGAGGATCCGAAGCAGGCTCTGCGCTATCAGAACTCCCTAAGGAACCATGAGATCATAACCTGAGTGAAATTGGTGCTTAACTGACTGAGCCATGCAGATGAACTGTGTTCTTTAAAT
Organism: Panthera tigris; assembly: GCF_018350195.1. Classification (NCBI taxonomy): domain Eukaryota; kingdom Metazoa; phylum Chordata; class Mammalia; order Carnivora; family Felidae; genus Panthera; species Panthera tigris. Next base: position 105,962,193 of record NC_056662.1, read on the forward strand.
TCAGTTAAGTGAATATTTCTGAATCATAGATCGCCTACTAGATTGCACGCAGGCTTCTAGGCACTGTTATTGTGCTAGAAGGCGGAAGAGACACAGTAAAGTATCCCCCAAACTGAGATGACACTTTGAGACCGGAGAACAAAGCAGGCACTCCATAACAGCTTACACGGAGTTTTATTCAGGGTAACTTACTGCCAGAGTGGATGGGGTGAAGGATGAATCACAGCAGCTGCATAGTTATTCTCCGCAAAATCTGGACCTTAGTCCACAGATTTTATAGAATGAAGGGGCATGTAGGAGGGCGCTGTTGTGAGATCAAGGGGTTGTCACATACCTCAAAGAGCTTGCATGCACCTAATTGACCCCTACCCTTCAATTAGATCTTGTGACACCACCTGTGCATCAGAAAGAGGAAAGACTATGTTATCTCTAATGGATTCATGGAAGTCCAAAACATGCTTCATGCTTCCCCCCATCCTGGCCCTGGCAGGCACTTCCCCTCCCCCTCCCCCTCCTCCCCCTCCCGCCGCCTTCTTCTTCTTCTTCTTCTTCTTCTTCTTCTTCTTCTTCTTCTTCTTCTCTTTCTCCTCCTCCTCCCCCTCCTCCTCCACCTTCTTCTCCTCCTCCTCCTCCTCCTCCTCCTCCTCCTCCTCCTCCTTCTTCTTCTTCTTCTTCTTCTTCTTCTTGTTCTTCTTCTTTCCCTAAGACATTTATATTAATCTCTGAGGAGCCCGGAACCCATAGCCCCAAGAGAGGTCACTGAGCAAACATTAACAAGGTGGAGGGCCAAAGATGGAGTCAGTACTGTCAGCACTGCTACATGTTGACCAAGAATAGAAAAACAAACCTTGGGGCGCCTGGGTGGCTCACTCAGTTAAGCGTCCAGCTTCAGCTCAGGTCATGATCTCACGGTTTGTAAGTTGCAGCCCCGCATCGAGCTTTGTGCTGACAGCTCAGAGTCTGCAGCCTGCTTCAGATTCTGTGTCTGCTCCTCTCTCTGCTCCTCCCATGCTCATGCTCTGTCTCTCTCTGTCTCTCAATAATAAATAAATGTTAAAAAAAAAAAAAAGAAATACAAACCTTTACCTTTTGAAGTTTGACTATTCTTTGCAGTGTACCTTCTCTAATTTGAAGGAAGACTTGCTTTCGAAAAAGAAATAAATGGCAAAAAGAACTTGGTCTGACAGAAAGAATGGGTGATCGGTATGCCTAATATTGTATTTGGCTAAAAATTATATGAGATTATAAAGTGATAAGGTTAATATTCTTTCATACTTTGAAAATTAATTTTTAGCAACACCAAATATGGTATGTCAAAATTTTTTTTGAAGAGTAGAAACACCTTAAATAATAAATTATTTCTCACTTTGATATACAAGATTTGATATGAGAGTCGCTTTTATTATTTGTTTGTAGGCCCTGCCATGTCCCTTCTCCCTCTTTCATCTTCCTGAGACCTCATTTAATAGCATTGGAGTTACTCCCAGATTTTAAAATAAGACGCATAAAGCCAACTCTACCAGAAAAATGTGTTCTGATGAAATTGAACCAATGGAATAATGTTGGTACTTCGTGAGTAAAAAATTCAAACCAATCTGAGTTTATAATATACATAACTGCCAGGAAGGAATCCAAAGAGCTAAAAAGTTTTGTCATATTGCAAATGTTTTGCACAAAGGGAATTATTTGAATGAGTTTGCTTTGGAAGGCTTTCCTTTCAATACTTTTATTTGGTCTGTGTTAAGTCTACTGAATTTACTAATGTAAGAAGAAAACAAACACAAACAAATAAAAAGCAATCAAGACCATCCTAAGGTTGAATCTACTTCAATTTAAAGTTTCCCCATTGAGGAAAACAACAGTAACAGTACCGGCCACACACACACACACACGCACACACACGCACATACAGATACACACAAACACATACACACATACACGCTTTTTAGATTGTCTAAACTATATTTGACTTTATGTGCAAGTTATTGTGAAAATGTCAGTCTTTGATTCTGAAGAGTTTCCCTCAGTGCTCTGTTTACAATTCTGTATGGGAAACAAAACTCTCTAAAGCAAATTGTATTGCTCTTCATAAATAATAACTTCAAAAGTTAAGAAAAATTAGCCTTGCCAAATGAAAATGAAAATGCCAGTGAAATATGAGCTATAAATATTAGAACAGTAATTCAGCCACATCATTCTGATATTGCATTATAATTGGGTGATCTGTTTTAATTCAGAAGTATTATAAAATATGCACTTCATGAAAGTAAAGTATTTTCATTATCAATTTTTTATGGCAACCAAATAAAATTCTACATGACCATCTTCTTTAATACCGCTTTGCTAACTTCTAATCCCCCTCTTATCACCATAAACAAATACATCCAAACTAAGCAACTCAATTGGGAATGCTTAATAAAACTGGGAAATTGAAAGAACCCTTGAAATTGTCTTTTAAAATATCTTAATTGAAAGATACATGACAACATGCAAACAGCTTTCTGATTCCTCATCTGCTTGGTTTCATGCACAGAGCAAAACATAAATTCATTGAGAATTAGTGATACTTAATCTTTATGTTGTCTTCAAGGTTGTAGACAGTTTGAAAGATAGTTTAATGCATTACTATGGCTTTCCAAATGTATCTCTTGAAAATGTGGATCTGTTGGGGCGCCTGGGTGGCTCAGTCGGTTGAGCGTCCGACTTCAGCTCAGGTCACGATCTCGTGGTCCATGAGTTCAAGCCCCGCATCAGGCTCTGTGCTGATAGCTCAGAGCTTGGAGCCTGCTTCCGATTCTGTGTCTCCCTCTCTCTCTGCCCCTCCCCTGTTCATGCTGTGTCTCTCTCTGTCTCAAAAATAAATAAACGTTAAAAAAAAAATTTAAAAAAAGAAAATGTGGCTCTGCAATGCAAGGATGATCTGGAATTCGTAGAGTTGACTATATATATAATCTATCCTTAGACTTATGTTTCCTTGCCTTACTCTCCTAATGCTGAATTAGGAGCCTGGAGTTTCAAATCACAATATAGAAACCAAAAGAGAGAGAATTTAAGTAAAGGAATTCAGTTTAAAGATACTAATTTTATGGATTTAACATTGGGTCAGACATGGTGGGATTAATGATGATCTCATCTTGACTTCTGGATCAGTGGCATAATAGAAAAAGCATGATCCCTGAAGGCACTAAACAGGGTTTCAAATCTTGAGTGACCTTTCCTATTGGCTGACCTTTTTTATGACTTAGTGTCCTCATACATAAAAGTTGCTGATAGAAGTCAATTATTGAAGAGAAAATGCAATGATAAAAATATACACACAATCTAAGACAAATCAAAAAAGTTGAGTAAAAATGACAGGAGAGGGAGGCTAAATAGCATAAAATAAACTGGCAGTTACAAACCTATATAAGCCCAAATATTCTGATAATTATATAAAATGTGATTGTTCTAAATGTACCATTTGAAATACAAATATTTTCACATGGCATTTATTGTTATTTATTTTCAATTTTTTTAAAATATTTGAGAAGGAGAGAGAGCAAGAGCAGGAGAGGGGCAAAGAGGAAGCGGGACACAGAATCTGAAGCAGGCTCCAGGCTCTGAGCTGTCAGCACCAAGCCCTATGCGAGGCTTGAACCCACAAGCCTGAGATCATGACCTGAGCCAAAGTTGGATGCTCAACTGACTGAGCCACCCAGGTACCCCTCACACTGCATTTAAAGTTTTAAAATATAACTATGAGTTATTTACAAAAGGCACATATATTGTTACAAAACTAAAAGCAGTAAGTTGAGAGAAAAGAAACACTTTATGAACTATATCCAAAAGAAAGATTGTTCAGCTATGTTAACATCAGATGAACTAGGCTTCAATGAAGAAAAAAATATTAGCAGTAAGTAGCGGAATTCCAAATGATAAATATGTACCAGGAAGTTATAGTCATTTAAAATTTATATATACACAAAACATGACCACAAAATGTAGAAAGCAAAAAATAACGGATCTATGAGAAGAAATAATAAACTGTGCAATTACAGGGGAGATTTGAACCAGAGTTAATATTTTATAGAACAAGATGGAAAAATCGATATAATATGAACATAAAACATAAGAAAATGAATATTACTAGTGAAAAGAGTTCCCTCAAAAATTTCTTATGCAATAACTAAGGTCTATGAAAAAGAAATTATTTTATTACATAACAGAATATGGTATCTTCTTCTATTTGTGGTTATAGTGTAAAAGAGTGAAAATTCAGCATTATCACACATTAGATATGATACAAAGTTGACATCAGGGCCAAGTTTAGAATAGCTGTGTATCCATCAATAAAATGAACAAGGACTGAAAGTAAAATTTTTGAGACCTCACCTCCTTCATTCTTTCCATTCTTTTTCACTCTGTGAGCACTGTGTACTCAACTACCCTGAATCTGTTAGTAACTTGACAGAATCAGACCCTTTTTAGCTTAGCACAATCTTTAATAAAAGCACATTTATTATTGCTTCACCCACTGCTTCTTAAGGCAAAATTCCATCAATAACGGACTATTCCATTTTCCGGTTTTCAGCTTTATTAGTTTCCAGCCAAAACTTAATCACGATTTAAGGTCAATGAATAGAGTCAGTCTAACCCTTCAGGGAGTAAGAGCAACAGATAAATGTGACTTGGAAAGATTCCTATCACTGCCGTTAGGACTATAGAAAATAAGATAACAGCTAGATGTTTAAAGACTTTAACACCTCGATAGCCTGGCTTGCTTATAATACGGAAAAGTAAACCCAGCTAGGGCCAGTCAATGCAATTACAAATAAAAAGGAAAACTTGATTGTTTTTCCATGCATGAAAACATTAAGAAAATTAGTCTTTCCCCCGTGGTCCAAGTCCTGACTGTAATTACAGGTAGCAGGGATTTTTAGTTACTATAAAATATGGGAGTGCTTTTATATTGCTACTAACTATATAGCTGATTATTAAAGGAGCGTAAGAAGGCTGTGGTGTAATGAGTGCGCTTCTGAAAAACAATAGGGAGAACGCCATTCCCGCATAATACTGTTGGTCTTGCATCATTAACTTGAACACACAACTAGAGAGGAACATGTCTAAACTAGCCAGCTACCATTCTAATACTTATTTCCCATGGCTCGTGCTATCACTACCTGCTCTTTCATAAAAAGAGGGAAATGCCGGTATTTAGTGCTGTAGTTTAAAAACTGTTTAGAATACTATTTTTCTGTAACCTGGTGCAAAATGTTCTCAGCTGGGTAGGAAAAAGAGGCTCTTGCTTTACATTAGAATATTTTTAGAAACACAATGGAAACTTGAGAACAGAAGTAGATAATAGATATCAAAAGAAACGTTCTGAATCTAAAAAACATGCATTGGAACTTCAGTCAGAAGGAAAATAAAAAATCATGAATTACATTGTGGACCATTCAAGGAACTTTCCTATATTCTTAGTGATTATTGTTACTGGTTTTACAACAGTCTGCATAATATTGGACACACAGGACTAAATGGAATATTATTAGATAACAATTTGCCTCCTACAATCTCTTTAAATTTATGCTGAGGGCCTACGCTTTCCCCTGCTCCCTGATTGACATATAAGGCAGGTCCAAACAGCTTTTCTGGTTAATGTTAGGTAGTAAAAACTATTCTCCAATCTCTTCAATTCACATAGCATAGTTTCAATTTATTAATCTACTGTTTAGGTCTGAATAATAGTGATAGTTTCCATCTTGCTTTTAAGTTAAAACTTCTCCAACTTGCTTACTATAAATGAGAAGATGGAGAAAGGAGTATGTATTCCCCTCCCATTTCTGCAAAATACCTCTATTCCTTGTTCTCTGTCTTGTTAATTACAGTGTTGGGCCCCCATTGTGATAGGAGCAGTGGGAGGGAAAGAGGAAATGGTAGCAAGAAAGTTTCTAGTGATTGGTGTCACTTGGAGATCTACTGCTCTACACTTGACAGAAGTTTCAGCTCAGTCTTTCTAGAAAACTTCCCATCACTTTGACCACTCAACTGGGGTTCCCTAAGCAGTGGTGAACTCCTCTCTAGTCTCACTTTTCCCTTGTGATTTCTTTCACATATCCTAGGCAACTGTCATCATGTTCAACTTCTTTTTACCGAGAACTTGGATATGTTAAAAAATACCCAATGTGGCTGTGTGCATGCCTTTTCTTTCCTTTCGCTCCCTCCCTCTCTCTCCATGCATACATGCTTTCACTACCATGAAATCCTGAAAAATTTGTGAATTCAGGCCAATCCTTACACAATGAAAAGCGTTCCTTTTCTCCACCATCAAAGCAATTGGTTAGTCACTCAGTGTACCTTTAGATTTCTTTGTTGTGTGTGAAACACCAGTTCCTTCTGTCCCACAAATTAAGATGGAACCATATAGGATGCTCTGGTGGTTCCCAGTTAAATTCCTTCTTATGCTTGAGGTGAGGGACAAGCCCTCCTCTAGCCCTTTTCAATAGATGTTGTGATAGGCAATCTACCAATTATCTTTCTGCCAAAATAGCACCACCTCTAACGACCTCAAGCCCTTTCATCTCCTTAATAGGGATGAAGGTTTAAAAGTCATAACTGGTTGAAAGACACTTCTGGAATTACATCCTTTCATCTCTCATTGGAATGTGGTATCTACCTTCATGGTACATCAACCACAACTTCCCTTTTACATTGTGTTACGTTAACACTGATGTTTTAATTGTTCAAATAAAGACTAGTTGGACACAACTAATTTCACCTGAGAGATTCTTATGGAACACATGTATTAGATTAATCTCAGTTTTGGCTAGACATTCAATGAACAAAAATATGTAAAGCACTATGGTATTTTTATTACCCTCCTTAGTTGTAGCAGTGCTCTGAAAAATAAAGAATTATACTTGGGCATTTTACTAAAATCTGTAATTGCAGAGCTTTTTGCTAGCATTTTTTTTTTTAGTTATTCCATAGTCCATTGCTATTTATAAAGTGAGTGAATAATTAGTCGTAGTTAGTAGTTCTTTTCTTGAAGAAATAAAAAAGTTCTGGGAAACTTGGATGCACTCAATCCTTGGGATACTTCTTACCCCTAAGAAGTTGTGTCATGTTTTTTCCTCCACAATAGTTGTGTCATGTTTTTTCAGATTATGCATGCACAGACTAGTAGGACCAAATTCAAGATGAGTTTTTATAATGATGAGTGCATAATATTAGGTCCTTTTGCCAAGGATAGTTTTGCTCTTTAGATGACAGGAACCACAAAATACCACACGCTAACTGGGTCCCTGAATAACACTATGTTCAGAAATTCCTTACAAATTCATTAATGTATTTTCCAGAAAGGTTTGGTAGAAAGGTGTCCAGATCATTCTGCTAGTCACAAGAGAAACTAGTAAAGAAAATTGCTGACAGTAAAGACTGCAGGGCTAAATCCAAGAAACCTGGATTTTCCACTTCATGAAAGTGTCATCTCACACAAGACATTTAATTTCCTTGGACTTCATTTTTCTTGTTTTCCAAAATGTTTAATAATCCTACACAGCCTGCTTCACAGATGACAAAGTAAGTACCAGGCATAAAAGGGCTTTGAAATTTTAATAAAAAATTATATCACTTTATTCAGTTACTATCACCATCGTTGCTGTCTCTATTCTTCAGGCTTTACTTAAATCCCAGTACGGGATATTATATCTTAAGTTTTTTTTTTTTTTTTTTTTTTTTTTTTTTTAATTTTTTTTAATGTTTATTTATTTTTGAGACAGAGAGAGACAGAGCATGAACGGGGGAGGGTCAGAGAGAGAGGGAGACACAGAATCCGAAGCAGGCTCCAGGCTCTGAGCTGTCAGCACAGAGCCCGATGCGGGGCTCGAACTCACGGACCATGAGATCATGACCTGAGCCGAAGTCGGATGCTTAACCGACTGAGCCACCCAGGCGCCCCATATCTTAAGTTTTAAAAAATAATCTAAATGTCTTGAAATTGGTGACTTATGACCAGTTGTGACTCTGTGACTGGTGATTTTTCCAAACAACAACAACAACAAAAGTCCTACGATACTACAGATGAGGCGGGGGGAGGCAAGGGATCAGAACTTGCTAGTTTGATACTATATATACATTGTAGATGTAGCTCTCATTACCGTTTTTGAAAGACCTACTAAAATCTGTCATTCTATTTCTTTTATGGTTGTCGTGACCAAAGTTACTCATCTGTAGCTGAAGATTCAAATGTATTTTTGCATCAGTAAAGAGACTACTAATGCACAGGCAAATTATATCTATTTTGACAGGAAACTCAGTGTATCGAAAGAATGATTTTGGATTAATCTAGAACAGGTCACCTAAAGCAAGTGCTAGGAAAGTAAAAAAAATCAACAACACTCAGTAAAGCAGTAAAGTTAGTACATTTCCTCTAGTTTTCAATGTCTTTATTGAAAACAGATGTAAAATTGGAAAAAGATCCAACCCCAAATGTGTAAGCCATGCCAAAACCTCAAAACCACCAAAGGTATAAAACCACGTCCTATTTAATTGAGGCTGGATGAAGAATGATAGTAAAATATTGCTTGAGGTTTTAACATGGAGCTTTCCTCAAGCCAGGAGAAAAAACAACCCCAGATGTTCAGATGGCGCACACATTTCCTTTTCTAACGTTCTCATGTGGCCTTCTAGTTAATTGTTTATAGCAGCTCTAACTACAAAAAGAATAACATTTGATTTTGGAGACTGTTCCCAAAGATGGATGTTTGGATGTATAAATCATACTTTTCTCACTTAAACTTTGAATCTCATAGGAGTAAAGTGATGTAGCTTCCTGGAACCACAAAATGAAAATAATTCTTAAATCATAGCAACTTGCTGTCTGGCTAAGGAAGCACCACTTGAATAGTTGTTTATCACAACCTTCAGTTAAGGAGTGGTCTAATTAAGACCTAGCTAAGACTCTAATTTATTTCATTAGAGACATTCAAATCAAGAGACTTAGTCTCATATATATCTCCTGCTTATGACGAATATGCAACTAGATTCCACTTCATGGAATGTTTATATTGTCCTTTATTTCCAAATGAACTAAGCTGTAGAGAAGCCAGGGTTAAAGGTATGACCTATTTAAGTTAGCAAGTGTAGTAACCTGTTTTTTAAGAAATATTCTAACTGCTATCACTGTGTATAATCAATTTACTATTTTTTTGTTTTTATCTATGGGCATAGCATCATAAAAGCACAGACATTGTCAAAATTATAAGGTAAGCTAATGTGATGTATTACTTTTAGGAAGTAGCTTTGTTTTGTAAGATTTTCTCTCTCTGGCATATGGGTTGACCGTCAGGAACAAAGTCAAAGAAGCCTGAATTACCTGCTGATGTCAGACTCAGAAGGAATTATTATCTAAAACATTCCATGATCATCAGGACCTGTTTAGAATTGTGTGTGACTGAGTATGTGTGTATGTGTGTGTGTTTGGTTGTTCTTTCTTAAAGACAGTTATTTCTCAGGAACATACCCACTCAAACCTGATTCTGGTTCTTTGAAAAACCTAAAATTTAAAATACTTTTTTAGGGGTGGCACTCTCAAGGACCACCATTATTCCCTGGAGAAAATTCAACTGCTAACCTTTTCTGTTTATTTCTTTTACCCAGAAAGAGTTGCTACAGGGAAACTTTAATAGTTTAAAATAGTTTTATGTAATAGTTACATTATTATTTCTGTCATTTAAAAAATCACTACAAACTTAATGATGTAACCAATACAGATGTATTCTCTTACAGTTCTGGAGATTAGAAATCCAAAGACTAAAATCACGTGTGTACAAAGCTGTGTTCCTCTCAACAGGCTATAGAGAAGAGTCTGTTTCCTTGCCTTTTCCAAACTGTAGAAGGGCATGCGTTCCTTGGCTCAAAGCCCCTTCTTCCGTCTACACAGCCAGCATCTTGTCATATCTTTGAGTCTGACCCTCACTTTTTTCCCCTCCCTCTTTCACTTACGAGGACCCTTGTGATTACAATGGATCTACCCAGGTAACCTAGATCTACCCATGGTAACCGCCCCCCCCAATGTCAAAGTCAGCTAATTGGCAACTTTACTTCCATCTGTAAACATAATTCCTCCTTGACATGTAATATAATATATTCAGGGGTTCCAGGGATTAGGACATGGACATTTTGGGGGATAGAAGGAATAATCATTCTGCTTACTATAATCATCAGTCAAGGGAACATTCCTGATATGGTTTCCAGAGACAAGCCACATACTTGAATTTTCTCTAATGCTCACATACTTTGACTTAATTTAGGAATTTTGGATTAGATATTCTATTTCATATGTGATTCCCTATTTCTGGGTTATAGTTCTTTGGCACCAAAATATATTGCTTATTATTATTTCTTAATTTATCAGAATAATCAACAAGAATTAAATAACAGAATAAGTGGGTTTATCTTTTGTTTGAAGTGCCTTCTTTTTAATATTGTTTTTGTAATTTTAATATCTATTTTGCAATTTCATGGTGCTGTGCACCAAGAGGAACTATTCTTTAGCAAGATGCCCTCCTTTTAGGGACCTTCTGAGGTGATGTGGCACATACAACATAACTATTGTAAACAACAGTTAATTCATTTGAAATGCTTTTCTGTGCTACCTTTATGTTTGTGAGTCTGAATGTCTTGAGTCTCAATTGTGTGCTGTGTGCTTTATAAGCAATTTTTCCCTTATCTCTATAGACCACCTTTTATAAGTGATGTGGCTGAGACTCGGAGATATTAGGACATTTGGACAAGATCACAGGCAATATATAGTGGAGACGTGAATCTGGTTCTACTTTAGATAATTACTTAACCAATAATACACTCTACCAAAATCTAAGACAGGGAATTAAAAAAAAAAACTAATTGTAGTTCTGGAGAGGAGTAAAGAAATAGCAATGTCTTTTTAATAAAGGTAATGCAAAATTTGAAGATTGGGTGTTCAACATTGCATTTATGAAAGAGACTGGGAAGAAGAATTCAGGTTTATGAGAAAGCCACTGAATTCACCTACTAACCTACAAAAGAGGAGTATTGGCATGATGATGGTCAGAAGGCAAACTCCAAGGAGTTCAAGGAGCTCTTTGATAGGAAACGTAGAGATAAAAATTCGATGTCACAATGAAAGCACTGGAGGGAAGGAGAGGGAATGGACAGCAAATAGAAGCCTGGAAGAAAAGCATCTGTTAAAGCTATACAAAGAAATGAGATGGAATTAAACAGTTTTGAGATTGAACCTTGATTCTATTTAATAGCCATATGTTTGACCATTCAATTAACTTGTTTGGGCTGCAGTTTCCCACCTGAAAAATAGGGACAATAATAACTCATTAATATTGTTACAAGAATAAGTACCTGATATTAGATATGATTAGTCCTGGAGGATTTAAATCGTGAAAGACAATGGTCTTGCTTGAAGACAGAGAGTCTCACTGATGCCATCTTTGCCTATTGTCCTGTCCCTGTTTAGTCACTTCTGAAAGCCCTGCCAAGAAAGAATGCAGGGCCATAGAAATGCTCCTCCAAATAGACAGCATTATTAGATTTCTGCGACTTGATTGGCTTCTTAGCTTTGCTATATTTATAGGTGGTCCTGTGTGCAGTTGTGTAAAGGTGAAGAGTGGCACTGGTGTTTTCCCTATGGCAGTGACAGTCTGTCAGGAGACTCATGGTTAGTTGGGCCACATCTGATCTCCCTTCAAGTGAAAAAGCTACTGCAACAGTTGTAGTTTATCCCAAAAGGAAGGCGACTTAGTCTAGTCAACAATGGGACCGTGGTAAGGGTAAGCTATACAGTTCTTTCTTTTCTTTGATTTCATGAGAAATGACCACACAGAATCAGCAGGACTCCTCATTGTGTTCTCTTATCTGGTCTCATGTAAGATACCATGTGACTTTCCATTAAAAATTAGCACTAAAGGGGCACCTGGGTGGCTCCGGGGGTTAAGCGGCCGACTTCGGCTCAGGTCATGATCTCGCGGTCCGTGAGTTCTAGCCCCGCGTCGGGCTCTGTGCTGACAGCTCAGAGCCTGGAGCCTGCTTCAGATTCTGTGTCTCCCTCTCTCTGACCCTTCCCTGTTCATGCTCTGTCTCTCCCTGTCTCAAAAATAAATAAACGTTAAAAAAAATTTAAAAAATAAAAAATAAATAATCAGCACTAGGAAAACTCTACTGCCCCTATTGACATCATAAGATATCTTTTATCAGACAAGGATAAAATTCGAGACTACCCGATTGCTTACTTTTTGTTTTTGTTTTGTGCTTTTTTTTTCTTATGGCAAACTCATAACTAAGCAGAACACTTCAGTGAAGTAACTGTTATTTTGAGTTCATTGTAGGATTTTGTTTTTAAAATTCATATGGTTGTGCGAAGTGGAAAAAATGTGTAATTATATATACAACATAATTAGGACTAAAAAAGATACTTAGAAAAGAACTATAAGGAATTAGCAAAATATTAGCAGGGGTTGTGCTTGTATCATGGGTTAAAGGTTATGGGTTTTTTAATACTTGTATTCAATGATTTGAGTATTTTATATAAAATAAAAAGGATTAATTCCATATGACTTTAAGGTTCTCTTACTGTAGTTTAATTTACACATTCCCTTTACTTATTTTGTTATTTTTGTTTATGTTTTGTTTGCCTTCTCGAATTACTGTTCTTTGGAAGCTAGCATGGAATAAATTATGTTTATAAAACAAAATGTTTTATTATGTAAATATTTTTGTATAAACCAGAGATACATCATTGAATGTTATGTTAATGTTTTTTAGCTTGGTTATAATTTTAAAAGATCTGTCACATTGTGTTTGAGAGTAGGAAAATAAGAAAAGGCAAATGGACAGAAGTCAATTCAAAGAAAACAGAAAAGTCTAGTTGGAGACCTTTTTAGTACTAGATAACCCAGCCTCTAGTATTTGTTCTCGTGATGAATGTTATTTAAAAAAACAAAAATGTGACTGCAGGGAAGCTTCATGGGAAATCAGAGTATTGCCATCTAAATGTTATGATTTAAGGTAGTGGGGGAGAGTCCCTTCCTGTCCTAAATCAGTTAACTTCTCTTCTGGCCTGCTGTACCAGTTGAGAGAGAGAGAGAGAGAGAGAGAGAGAGAGAGAGCATGCCAAAGAGAAAAAGATGAGAAGAAAGGAGGTAATAGTCTTGCAGCCTTACATTTGGTGGAAATGATGAAGAGTCATATAATTATTCTGAAGATAAAAGATAGAGGGTGTTAATCTGAAGGAGAAGAAGGTTGTAAAGAATAACTTTTCTTGGCTTCTTCCTTCTATATAGCCTTTTTTTTTTTTTTTTGGTAAGAATTTGTCAGTGTTCTAAGAATTGATTATAGAGGCAATAGAATACGTGGGACTTATGTTAAATAGCTGAGTGGTTGTGTGGGAAACATTCTTTAAAAAAGAGTCTAATTGGATTTGCATATGAGTCTGAAAGTCTAGCCATTGAATAGAGTACTGATTTTGTCTTCCAGTGTGTTACATATTATTTTTCACGTGATGTTACTGGTAGATGTAAAGAGCATTCTATTGATGTCCTTGTTCAAGGTTATAAAAATATTGACTGTGAAAGGGCTTTACATCTCCATATGGGATTTTCTTTTGGTTTTACATTTCAATATGCCATCAGTTGGTCTTTTGGTTAATCAGCTACTAATATTTCTAACTATACAATCATTGATGCTATGAACATTTTGTAGCTGTCAGAGCATTGCTGAGTTCCTGCTGCGTTTATGATACTTTACTAGAAAAAAGTATATATAGCTTAAATAGTATGATTTAAAGACTGTATAACAAGAACAAGTTTAAAAGTATTAAAGACCAGAATAGGAAGAAATATCTTTTATTTCAGTTGCTCCAGGGGAGGAGATATTTGAATTGAGTCTTGAAGACTGGGTGGTTTTGAGTAAAGAGAAATAGAGGAGGGGGGATTTCAGAAAGACGAATGTACCAGCAAAAGATTGAGGTGGTAGAACACGAGCCATTTTCAGGAGATTTCAGGTAAGGCAAGGAAAATTAATTAAATAACGTCCACAAGATCAGTTAGCAAATAAATGGTCAGTTTGGGGAATGTTTACCTTAAACATAAACCCATGTACTTTCCCTTTCCTTTGCTATCTCTCCCTTGTTTACTTTTGAGAAAGGAGGGAGGTACTCAACCAACCCATGTGGCACTACATTGTTCTAGGTATGTTATGCCGAACAGATTGCAAGAGAACGTCCTTAAGGAACTCTGGTAGTAGTTCACACCTAAAGGAGCAGCTTTTAGCCATTTATTTGAAAACCACCTGTCTTTCCTACCAAAATATTATTATTAAGATCCACAGGCCAGCTCCTCATTTATCCATTTTTATTTGGCTGTTTAGACGGTGTAAATTTTTCTATATTTATATAATGTCACTAGCAATGTGGGCTTTCTTTAACAAGCTCTTTTAAGACCTGTCAATTAAGGTGGAAAACAATCTAGTCACTGGATAACACGATGATCTCTGAACGGGGATCACTTTGCCCATGTTTTCTAACAATGAAGATTAAAGTGCTGTCTTGAATATAGCCATCGCTTTTTGGTCCATCCACAGCTCCAGAGAGCATTTCTATAATTCATTGTCTGAGTGGAAAATCTCACAAGGGAGCTTCGTTAGCTTTTTTGACCTAATTATACAACAGAAACTTTTCTTAAAACAAAGTGGTGTTTGGGGCTGAGAGACCTCAAAAATATTTTTGGTTATGAAAAGCACAAGGAAGAGCATAAATATTGAGAAGTAGGAGATCTTGAATTCAGGACCTTCTAATTTGCAGAGGTAGTTAATAAAAGTCATTACAATTCATTCTAATTTTCCTCATTTAATTAGAGATAACGTTATTTCCAGGGCTCACATCCAAGATTTGTACATGTGCCCTGAAATGTTTAAACTGCTCTGCAAATATTGTTAATGTATTGACTAAAATAATAAGCAATGTTATTTTAAGAGTAAGAAACCCACATAGCACTCACCTTACATTTAAACGTATAGACCTTGTTCAATCTCTTTTGGTCCCTCAAAGATACTGTTTTGAAGTATATTACCAATTAAGGGGAGCAGTATGCTCAGAAAACTTAGGTTGGATAAAGGTTCGGAAATACTTATATAAAAGTTCTTTAAATCTGAATTTTGAAACTTTTGAGTTTTCTACTTTAAAATGTCATTGTATGGTGTGCCTGGGGGGCTCAGTTGGTTAAGTGTCTGACTCTTGATTTTGGCTCAGGTCATGATCTCATGGTTCCTTGAATTGCACCCCACATTGGATTCTGCACTGACAATGCAGAGCCTGCTTGGGATCCTCTCCCTCTCTCTCTGGCCCTCCCCTGCTCATGTGCTTGCTCTCTCAAAATAAATAAACTAAACTAAACTAAAATAAAATAAAAATAAAAATGTCATTTTATTACTGTTAGCTATATTGGCTCCTTTGTTCACAGCATTCAGCAAAGCTATGTAAAAGAAGACATGTTCTAAAATTGTTGACAAAATTTTCTGACGGGAATAAAAAAACATATTATCTGTAGCATTAGAAAAGGTGCAAATTTAAGTAGCATGACTCCTTCTGTTCTCTAGTTTAAGAAATAAAATCGATAAAATCTTCCTCTCCTGTAAACTTTTTTTGAATTAAAATGTTGCTTGTTAGAGAGCAATGCTATGATTTAAAATTTTTCACTTGAAAAATCGAATTCAAGATCATTTGAAACTGAAACCAATGCTGTGTACTTTGGGCATTTGGCTAAGTTCTGTATTACTCGGGTGTCTTTACTCAGTTATTTACTGCTACTGTGCTTTGGATATGCTTGCCTCACTTTTTCCCATTTCAGGATGAAAACTTTTTTTTAATGAAGGGAACTTAGAAAAATTTTATTGTTGTTAAAATAGCCAATTTCTTTGCACATAGTGCTACTGTTAAACAGTTGATTGCAATGGTGGTAAATCACTAACTTCTATATTGGAGATAGTTCTAGAATGTTCCAGGTACATCCATAGCCAGTCTTTATAAGCTCAATATTATCCTGTGATTAGTTCCAGGAAAGTAGAGTGAAGTGTTTCAAACTTGTTTTTTGTTTTTTTGTTAAGTGGTCTAGGATTTATGGCTTCCAACACCATGAATAGTAGAAATACATTTGTTTTATGTGATATAGATATAAATGATTACTATCAATAGAAAAACTACTTTTTAAAAATAATAAGCAATTGAACAAGGTTTAGACTATATATTCTTCTAGTTTCTTTGGTCAAATAATAGGACTCGTTTCTTCTATCACTACTGTGTGTGATTACGTAGATGTATATTGTAGAATGCAGAATAAATTTACTGGGCCAATCGCCTGTCAAGGGTTATAACTAGGGGTAACTAACTGGCTGGAGAAGAATGGGAATTTATTAGCACATGACTCCATACAAAGATTTCAAGTAAAATGAAATGAGAATTTGCATGTGATTAAAAAAAACTAAGACTTTGGTCTGTTTTAACTCTATAATTCTATAGTTTTTTTAATATATAATTTGTTATCCAATTGTTGATTTTAAATTCATAAATGTATACAACCTACCTTGAATATCAAGAGGAAATGCTGTTAAAGGCATGAATTGGTAGCTTATTTATAGGCCATTAAATTCATGCAATAGAAAAAGCATTTAGTATGCATCAGCAGGTCACAGAGCACTATATTCAGTGCTAGGATTTATATGTGGTTTCACACAGTCCAAGAAAAAGCTTTCTCTGGTCTTTCTCAGCAACAGAAAGATGGCCACGCAATTATCTTTAGGTAGTCTTGATTTTCCTCCTTAGTCGCTATCTTAACAGAAACAAAAATCCACTTATCTGATCATTTTAATCTTGTATATAACTCTAAAACTTGTATTCAAGTGATTATTTAAAATTATTTGAGATTTTCTAAAAACTAAGTTGTAGGATTTGGGAGAGTAGGAAGTATCTAATATGGCATTAATATTATACACAATTACACACGTATTTTTGAATTGTGTGGGGAAAATTGATGCATGTTCAAGATTGTATTTGCCATCATTTATACAAACTTGTTAGATTATAAAATCCCCTCAGATTGTTCTTACTTTCTCTTAATGTGAAACAGGTTTTTCACAGTTCCCTAATTAATTTCCAGTTTCATTTTTAATGGAATCAGAACCCTAGACTCAAAATAGTCTCGTTGGATGATTATTACATTATTAAATATTCCAAATCAGTTACCTTAGTTTCCATTTATTTTTCCCTTAAATGTTAGTTTTATGTGTCTAAGGACTGATATGATATGCAAGTCACAGGTGGTTTTTTATTGTTTGTTTGCTTATTTTACTTTGTGTTATCTTAAAGAAAAGTATGAACTGAGATATAAAAAATTGCATATAACTGTGCCAGTACTTGGACATCTGGGTGGCTCAGTTGGTTAAGCAACCTACTCTTGGTTTCAACTCAGGTCATGATCTCACAATTTGTGGGTTCAAGCCCCGCATGAGGCTCTGCATTGACAGTGTGGAGCCAGCTTAGGATTCTCTCCCTCTCTCTCTGCCCCTCTCCTGCTCTCTCTCTCTCTTTCTCTCTCTCTCTCTCAAATTAAATAAATAAAAAAAAAACCTTAAAAAAATAACTGTGCTAGTACTTTTTATTTTATTTTTTAATTTTTTTTAACGTTTATTTATTTTTGAGACAGAGAGAGACAGAGCATGAATGGGGGAGGATTAGAGAGAGGGAGACACAGAATCCGAAACAGGCTCCAGGCTCTGAGCTGTCAGCACAGAGCCCGATGCGGGGCTCGAACTCACGGACCGCGAGATCATGACCTGAGCCGAAGTCGGCCGTTTAACCGACTGAGCCACTCAGGTGCCCCTAGTACTTTTTATTAAGATTATCATCATTTTTGTTAAGATTCTGGTTACAAAGTTCCATAGGTTTTGAGTAGTCTTCCTGAATACTGTTTTCTCCATAAACTCTGATTTTTCCAAAGTGAGGTTTTTCAGAAGTGTGTTTATAATATTGGAGCAGAAATACTCACTGTTTCTGATCTGTTCATGCTTTTATTTAGTGAGGGAGAAGTACTGAGGCTTGAGGGGATCGGTCATACTCCAAAATGTAAAAGTAAATTTGAGGAGCATAGTTTAATAATGTTTAGTTCTATTCAGTGGGAGATTTACAGTGGCAACAAGACAGCCAAATATCTTTTCACAACAGTCCTTTTCAAATTTGAATACATGGTCTTATTCCAGATAGGACATTTTGTAGTTACAATATCTTAATGGCTTCTGGATACTAGGATAGAACTAGACTTCATTAATTAAATATTTCATATTTCTTCTTCTTGTTTTGCCAATGTGTGAAATTTAAAAGAATTCAAATATATAAAATCTGAGCATAAAATATGGCTGAGAAACAAGACTGATTCTGGTAAAACCAACCATGTTACTTTATCTGAACACATTTTCTTAGGGAATACTGACAAAGGAAGAAAATGAAGTTAGTAATTACTCCCTAAGTTACTTTTATGGTGACCTTGTGCAAATTCTCCTATAATTCTGAGTAAAAAGACATATTTCACAGCCCACAGTATATAGCAATAATTACAGAAGTAAATTCTGGAAGAAAAAAAAATAGCCACAAGTTCTTGACTCCAGCTGTTCTCCTGAAATGAATCAGAGATTGAGCACTCCAGACCTCTTTTAACCATAGCTTTAAAGTTAAATGTGGATTGATGATCAAGGATACAGGCTTGCAGAGGAGGCTTTCTGAGCTAATGATACCTATCCAGCTCAGAAACACACGTTTGAAAAAGGAAATTAATCTATTGAATTAATAATCACAGCCATGCAAATTTTTTTCTTTTGATTTTTAATAATGATAGGCCTGCCACATAAGGGGAGGGAGGATTTTTTTTCTTTTTTTTTTTTTTTTTTTAAGTTTACAGTAAAACCTTGGTTTACAAGCATAATTTATTCTGGAAACATACTTGTAATCCAAAGTACTTGTATATCAAAGCGAATGTCCCCATTAGAAATAATGGAAATTCAGATGATTCATTCTACAACCCAAAAATATTCATATAAAAATGATTTCAATACTGTACTATAATACAGAAGATACTAAATACAAAGAAAAATAGACAAGTTAACCTGCGTTTACCTTTAAAAACATTCATAGCGGATGTGGGGGAGATAAGAGAGAGGAGGGTTATTGTGTAGGAGGACTCATCACTAATGAATGTTGACTACAGTACAGTATTAATAAACTCTTGTCATATACTGTATTTAATGTAACTGGCAGTAAGGCAGCAGAGGAAAGGGTCTATATCTGCAGGCGGCCTGACCTAGAATGAAGCGTGGCATTGCTAAGCTTACTCTTGGATGGAAAAGCAAAGGACTGTCCTTAGGTGCTTTGAAGTGACAAAAAATACACTGGTGCCAGTTGTGGGCATCTTCCAGTGTTCTGAAAAATCCCTGATTTCTGCCAAACACCATGCCTGAAACTGAGCATCCCAAGCATTGGAGACGATCACCCACAATCCTGCAGCAAGAGAGACAGAGAGAGAGAGAGAACCATTGGCTCAGTTGTAATCACGTGACATTCGGCATCATGTACTTCTCGTATTGCAAGACATCACTCATTTATCAAGTTAAAATTTGTTAGAAACGTTTGCTTGTCTTGTGGAGCACTCTCAGAACAAGTTACTCACAATCCAAGGTTTTCCTATATTTATTTATTTTGAGAGTGCGCACATGAATGAGGGAGGGGCAGAGAGAGGAAGAGAGAGAGCATCCCAAGCAGGCTCTACCACACCAGCGAAGAGCCCATGCAGAGCAGAGCCCAATGTAGGCCCAAACCCAGGAACCGTGAGATCATGACCTGAGCCGAAACCAAGAGCCTGACGCTTAACTGACTGAGCCACCCAGGCACCCTGGGTTCTTTTCTTCTTAAAAGTAAATTTTGGCAAATCTGATGTATTATGTTTGTACATAGGCTTATGTCAAACAGTTGAGGCACCAATGATGGGATGACTCATGAGATTGCTGTTATGAAATAGTCAACTTTCAGAAATCCGGACCAATTTAGAAGTAGTGGGGTGGAGTGGACTAGTGGAGGGTCTTAAATTAGACGACTGAAGTGTGAATTCTGGCCATGTTGTTTATTAAGTGTGTGACCTTGGACATGTAACCTCACGAAGCCTCACTCTCCTCGGTTATAACAAGGTACACAGCTCAGGGTTGTGTTTTAACATTAATTTTAATAATTCCTGTAACACCACCGGTGTTCGGTAAATTTTAGATCTGGTTAGAAATTGGGGTAGCCCATTAACTGGATGGAGCCACATAACCTGTTGATAAATGAAATTGCCTCTTGTTTTTCACCACCATAGACAACCCCCACCCCTGGCAAGATAATAAGCACTCTCAGGGGCGCCTGGGTGGCTCAGTCGGTTAAGCGGCCGACTTCAGCTCAGGTCATGATCTTGCGGTCCGTGAGGGCTGTGAGTTCGAGCCCCGCGTCAGGCTCTGTGTTGACAGCTCAGAGCCTGGAGCCTGTTTCAGATTCTGTGTCTCCCTCTCTCTGACCCTCCCCTGTTCATGCTCTGTCTCTCTCTGTCTCAAAAATAAATAAATGTTTAAAAAAAAAATTTTTTTTTAAAAAAAAGCACTCTCAATCCCATCTCTGGTAAGGTAGTCAAGTCTTATTCATAAGGAGTAAATTTGTCTCTCCTCAAGAGAATTAACTACCATTTTTATGTTTCTGGGTTGTAAAGGAGCCACTGACAGTTGATAGGAAGTTCTAAAACTTTTTGTGTCAGTGCTCATGAAGCCATTGAAGCTGAATTGTCTGCAGGGAAAGGGGAGAGATGGATTCTTGTAGTTATGGGAACTAACAGCTGCACACCCAGAAGGTCGTATAAACAGGAAGGGCATGGTGGGACTTGTATTCTCTGAGGGAGGTTCCACAGTGGGTCCACCACCCAGATAGTGTGTGAAGGCATGTATGGAAAGACTGCTAGATCCATGGAAATTTCTAAAGAATGGTGCTGGATCTGAGAAGCAATCGAAGCACTTCTTCTGAGACAAAAGGCCTTAGGGCAGTGTGAAAACTGCCTTTGTCTTCTATTATCCAGTCACAATTGAGGGGACACGGGCTTGCCTGAGGTCAGTCTTTTCTGTCTGGAAGTTGTGCAATCTTGTGCAAGTGGAAGAAATGCTCTGGGTCTGTCTTCAGGCTTTGGATACCACATGATTTGGCTATCCAATGAGGATGCCTCACTGAATCCCCCACCTTCAACTTAAGATCCCTTTGGGACCCTCGGGGAGAAGAGGGGGGAGTTTCTGTATTCCTGTCTCTTGAAGCCAGGGTGGGAGTACGTTCGGTGATTCCCAACTGGGAAGAGAAGAGAGTATACATTATCATTATAATCACCTCAGTATATTTCATAATTAATACTGCGGTTTTATCTTCTCAACAAGGGTGAGGAGAATTTGATTACAAAGCTTTCACATTTGAACTCTCAGGAGGAGTTCAGCTCTCCGGTTTTTGAGAGTAGAAGTATTTTTTGTTGTTTTGCTTTTTGCTGAAAGATACTACACAGTTTTCATCCTTCATCTAAGATAATTTGAGGTAACTGTTGTTAATTTTTTGCACCCTGGGTTCCATCACATGAGTGGTAGTATCATTGACAATCTGCCAAGGAGGAAAACTCTGAACAGAAGAGAGGAAAGAAAAATAGATTCAAAATGAAACGATGGGAGTCAGCCCTGTGGAGAAGTTAGGGAGAGGTTGCCAGCTTTTACACTCTTTTAAAATTTTAAACGAATGTTTGTTTTTTGTTTTTGTTTTTGTTTTTTTTCTGTTTCAGGTACATTGATTCTTTCCATGCCATCTGATTCACTTTTTTTTTTTAAGTTGATTTTATTTTGAGAGGGGGAGGGGCAGAAAGAGAGAGAGAAAGAGAATGCCAAGCAGGCTCTGCCCTGTCGGCTCAGAGCCCAGCACGGGGTACAAACCCATGAACCGTGAGACCGTGACCTGAGCCGAAATCAAGAGTCCAGCACATAACTGACTGAGCCACACAGGTGCCCTGATTCACTTTATAAAGAGCTTTTGGAAATCACTGTTTTACAGGTACCATTAACATCTTATAAGTTAGCTTGAATGGGAGACTACTGACAGAGCTGGGAGAACTGAAGTGACCATTGCTATAGAAATGTCGAAGGGTGGAAAACAATGCCCCTACGAGCAATGCGAGATCTTATCCTGTTCAATAGTTTTAAGGAAACGCAGATTTGAAACAGAAACCAACCTCCCAAGAAGTTGAGCTTATAAATTTTCCAGAGACTTGTGCCAATGTTTTACTATAGTCAGGGGTCTCCATTCATTGTGAGAGTTATTATGTATGACTTTATCCTGAGAGGGAAATGTAAGCAATTATTTCCATTTCACGAATCAGTTACATCGTACCAAAAGTGCATGGATCAACAATGTATTACACATAGAAGCCCATGTAATAATGTGTTACATATTCTTTTAGTCGTTTTCAAAACACTTCATCTTGAAGCAGAAAAGATTGTTTTTCACTGAAAGAGATTAAGTGTGAAACAGAAATAGACTTATTAAATCTTAGCCAATAAATGCATTTGAAATTTCCATGAAGATCTGCCTTTATATAGTTTTTACTTCAGAATTGGTACCAGAGAAGTAGGAAACATATTTAACAAACATCTAGAATATTTTAAATAAGTCTGTGGTACAAATAGGAGTCGAATACTGTATTTTCTATTTAATCGCTAATATTCTACTCAGATTTATTGGCTATTTGAGGAAAAAAATTACTGCCCACCATGTACTTTTGTATACATTATCTCCTTGAATTTTCAGTATGTGCATGGGTGGCTAATTTTATTAAAAATCAGGAAGGTAAAATGAATTGACAAAAACCATTCAGTTAGGAAGTACCTGAGCTAGAATTTGGGATAAGTCCTACTCCTTTTTTCAAATGTCACAGTTTTTACATGTAGACACTTTTACTGTTCTATAGCTGATTTCTTTGCGAGGTGGTAATTACTTCACTCTGTGAGTAGATAGGAGTATGTATCGAGGACCTTGCCTGATACATCCTACCCTGCCTATCCACTTCCTCTGACTTCATTTTTTTTAAGTGTATTTATTTGTTTTGAGAAAGAGGGAGAGAGAGAGAATGAGCAGGAAAGTGGCAGTGAGAGAGGTAAAGAGGGAGGGAGAGGTTCCACATTGTCAGCTCAGAGCCTGACATGGGACTTGAACTCATGAACTGGGAGATCATGACCTAAGCTGAAACCAAGAGTCAGATGCTCAACCAACTGAGCCGTCCAGATACCCTGACTTCAGTTTTTTTAATTTCTAAAAGAAGTCCATAGGAGTTTCTAGCCCATAAGAATTCACAGGTAATTCAATGAAGTTACACATATAAAACACTTATGTTATATGTTATATCCTTCATGTTATCCTTACTGTATTATACTATAGAAAGCATATATTAAGCACTTCAGAAGTGTTAGTTATATCAGAAACTATATGATATATACATTATGAAATATATACAAACATTTATGTGATCATATATATTTTTATATTTCATAAAATATATGCATATTGATTTTTAAAGTTCACACTGTAACTCTTATGTACAGAGAATATATAAATTTAAGGAGAGGGAATCTATAAATGATCTAACCTCAGTTCAATTATATATTGTTTCTTTGCTACCGTTTTTCAGTGCCTCAGGGAATTCTCTCTTCCCTCTTCTTTCCCTAAGATGGGGTCACAGTGTGTAGAGAGAAGGAATCAGGGTTTGGCTCATTTACCTGTAAGGCAGGGAACAGGGATTAGGTGCTCATGAAGGATGTCCTCTGTTTCTTTGATCAATTGACACTGTCCATTGTGTGGTTGTGAGGTTTTTGGTATATGTGGCCAGGATACAACATAGCCTGGTTATTTTTAACTTGGGTCAAGAGGTATGACTCAACCACCATTAGTCTCAACCGCTATTATAGACTCTTGAAGTCTGTCTGGCAATTACTTGTATTTGATGATGATTTGGAAGTCTCACCAACAACCCTTGCTGCATAATCACTTCATCACTGGAGTTTTCCAGCAGGATATGTGGACACCTTAGCTATCTCTCTTTTCTTCTTGGTCCATTTGGGACCCAAAAGGAGCTTGAAAGAGAGAGAGAGAGAGAAGAAAGAAAGAAAGAAAGAAAGAAAGAAAGAAAGAAAGAGAAAGAAAAAGAGAGAAACCTTGACTGTGTGATACTACTTACTTTAATTGTCTGTGTTTGTAGCATAGGTTAGTATTAGAAGCCTGGTCAGGCTAATAAAACTAATTATATGTATATAAATTAGAGATAAATAGTTATGTGTAAAACTGTATATCTGTACATGAGAAGTAAATGATAGGAATTGAATGTTTTACATGTAAAACTTAAAGTGCCTAGATATAAAATATGAAATATATGCAAAATATCTATAAGATCAATAGAAAATAGAAATACAAAAAAATAGAAAAATGCCAAGATAAATTAAAATAGACCTAAATATATGGCTTGTGGATTGTCCATGGATTATTGTGACTCAACGTTGTTAAGATATCCATTATCCCTGGGTGCCTGGGTGACTCAGTCGGTTAAGCATCTGACTTTGGCTCAGGTCATTATCTTGCAGTTCAGTTCTTGGGTTCGAGCCCCACATTGGGCTCCCTTCTGTCAGCATGGAGTCTGCTTCAGATCCTTTGTCCCCTTCTCTCTCTAACCCTCCCTGTCTGTCTGTCTGTCTCTATCTCTCTCAAAAAATAAAAAATAAACTTAAAAAAAAAAAGATTTCTGTTATCCCCTAGTCAATGTATGGATTCAATACAATCTCAGTTGAAACCCCAGGTGTTCTTTTGAAGATATTGGCACCGTTATTCTAAAATGTGCACTGAAATGCAAAAACTTAAAAAACTAAAACAGTATTTTAAAATGATGGAAAAATTTGGAGAATTTATACTAACTGATTTCAATATCATATAAAGCTGCAGTGGTAAAGACAGTATGGTGTTTGTGTGAGGATAGACAAATAGATGGGTGGAGTATACAATCCAGAAGTAAACTCAAACATATATGA
This sequence comes from Panthera tigris, assembly GCF_018350195.1. NCBI lineage: Eukaryota > Metazoa > Chordata > Mammalia > Carnivora > Felidae > Panthera > Panthera tigris. The sequence goes on from NC_056662.1 coordinate 105,987,375, forward strand.
CCATTTGATTTTTGACCAAGGTTCCAAATCAGTTAAAAGGGGGGGGGGGGGGGCGGAGTGCCTTAACATCTGGATATCCACATGGAAGGAAAATAAATTTTGCTTCTTACCCCCTTCCAGACACAACAATTAATATGAGATGGAATGTACTTGTAAAAAATTATTTTAAAAATACTTAAAAAATTTAGCAGAGTATTTTTGCTGCCTTGGAATAGGCCAAGATTTTTCCGATAAGACCTCATTTCACAAATGAGGAGTAACAAATAAGACCTCCTATAAATACAAATTTCTTGTTCATCAAAAGATACCATTAAGAGAATGACAAAGTAGGGGCGCCTGGGTGGCTCAGTCGGTTGAGCATCCAACTTCGGCTCAGGTCATGATCTCGCGGTTCATGGGTTCGAGCCCCACTTCGGGCTCTGTGCTGACAGCTCAGAGCCTGGAGCCTGCTTTGGATTCTGTGTCTCCCTCTCTCTCTGTCTCTCCCCCACTTGTGCCATGTCTCTGTCTCTCAAAAATAAATAAACATTTAAAAAAATTTAAAAATAAGTAAATAAATAAACAAACAAATAAATAAATAAATGACAGGTAGTGGGCCAGATTTGGCCCACAGAGAGTAGTTTGCTAATCCTTGATCTAAGCAATTCATTGAAATCCCCCTCTTAAATCGAGAAATCAAAATATTGGCCTATTAGATGTGTATGCTGGTGTCTTACAACAGCTTTATCCACAACAGTCAAAATCTGGAAACAGCTCAACTGTCTATCAACAAGAGAAGTAGATAATAAAATACCACTTGACAATTAAAAATAATGAAGTACTAATACGTGAAACTAACATGGAAGAAATTAGAAAACAAAAACAAATAAAAACCCTGACGATGCCAAATGAAGGTGAATGAATTACCAACTCAGACACAGTTGGTTAGGATGTACAGTGACTAGAAATCATACGGTATCGGTAACAGTATACAATTTGTACAAACATATTAGAGCACAACTTGTAAATTTTCTTTCTTTTTTTTTTAATTTGAGACAGAAGGAGAGAGAGACAGACAAAAAGCCTTCAACAGAAAAAAAAAAAAGGTAAAAATGTTCACATATTCGTGCAATGGAATACTAAGCAATATAGGGAACATACAAATTACTGATATCCTCCAACACCGCTGAGGCTCCAACATTTTACTGAACAAGAGACTAGAGGCAAAAGAATACTACAAAACCCAAAATGCAGGAACAAACTAAATGTATGGTGATAGAAATGATTGCCCCTTGGGGCACCTGGGCGGCTCAGTCGGTTGAGTGTCTGACTCTTGGTTTCTTTCTTTTCTTTTTTTTTTTTTTTTTAACTTTATTTGTTGTTGAGAGAGAGAGAGACAGAACGTGAGTGGGGTAGGGGCAGAGAGAGAGAGGGAGACACAGAATCCGAAGCAGGCTCCAGGCTCTGAGCTGTCGGCACAGAGCCCATGTGGGGCTCAAATTCACAAACTGCAAGATCATGACCTGGACAGAAGTTGGAGCTTACCGACTGAGCCGCCCACGCACCCCAGTACTATAGTGTATTAAAAAAAATTTTTTTTAATGTTTATTTATTTTTTGAGAGGTGGGGGGGAGGCAGAAGGAGAAGGAAACACAATCTGAAGCCGGCTTCAGGCACCCAATGTGGGGCTCGAACCCGTGAACTGTGAGCTCATGACCTGAACCAGTCGGACGCTTAACCGACTGAGCCAGCCAGGTGCCCCCAACTCTTGGTTTCTGCCCAGTTTATGATCTCACAGCTTTTGGAATTGAGCCCTGCATCAGGCTCTGGGCTGATGGTGCATAACCTGCTTGGGATGCTCTTTTTGCCCCTTGCCTGCTCGTGCTCTCTCTCTCTTTCTCAAAATAAATAAACACTTAAAAGAAATGATTGCCTTTGCTAACATGGATATATTGACTACAATACAGAAAGAAACATTCAGGAGTAGTGGGAACGTTAGTTATAACTCTTGGTTTGGGTCGTGGTACAGAGGTGTATACAGTTGTCAAAACTCACAGAACTGAAACTGAAATTAATGATTGTATGACATGTAAATTATATATGTCTATTTTTAATAAACAAAGAGAAAATGACAACAAAGACAAAATCATATAAATCACAAACATTGATTTATCACGAACATTTGACTTACTCAGGCAATGACTGTACTATATATGTTGCTGGGGCTGAAGGCCAGCCACTTCCTTATTTTGACTTCAGTCTATTTTATGTGCTTAAATGTCCTTATATGTCATCCACTTTTGTCTGGGTAGTGAACCACAAACTTACACGATACCATTATTCTGCTTCGTGGTTTACAAAGCACCTGCAGTTATTTCCTCACTCAATCCTTGATAGCGCGGTAGAGTATCCACATGGTTATTTCGCTGTTAAATTAAAAGTGGAAAGAAGCTGAAGGCTTTCTCTAAAACCCAGAAATTAGTAACTGGCAGAACTGAACTTGAGCCCTTCTCTTCTGACTCTAAAGTTTTGCTAGTATGGCTTGCACATTACCTATTCTGTAACTGACTGCCCGAGAACACATCCTGAATTTCTTTGGCTACTGAACGGCACGTGGCTGTGTTTCTGTAACCCAATTGCCTCTAGTTTATGGGGCTCATCTCCCAGTGACCCTTGTCAGCCACTTTCAAAGATCGCTGAGACATTGAGAATGGTATGATGTAACAGCAAAAGGAAACTTCACAGTGGCTTCCACACAGGAGAAGAGATCTGATGCATGTCGATAGGCATTAAGAACTAAGCAAAAAACATTCCGAAGAGACAACGATAGATAGGTGCAATCTATTTCATTTGAATTCTCAAATCAGTGGTGTATGGTGGGTGGCTGTTAAAAGAAGTTCTCATCCCAAAGTTAATGATCAGAGGTTGAACTTCAATATTTTATAGTATATATAAGATCTAGAGATGACGATGGCAGTATTTCTCTTCTAATGAAAAAAAAAAGTTATAACTGCCTGTGAAGACACGCCTTGCTCAGGTTGCGGCTTTCACCTTCAGCCGAGGACAGGAATGATAAATGGGTTTTGTTTGCCTGCCAACTCCCAGTTGCTTGGTAATGGCTGCCGGGATTACAATGATGAGAAGGAGTCATAATCTGTGATTGGGCTTCTAAACAGGCTCAGATATGAGAGCTTTGCAAACTGCATACTGCATTTCAGACATTCCTTAACTGTGGCCTTAGGAAATTTCCACTCGGTGAAGAGACTATGTTACGAAAGCAGCCCTCTCATTTTCTTTATCGTTTCTGGGCTTTTCCCCAGCCATATATCACCGAGAGCCAAATAATTGCAGATTAAGGGTCTTGAATGCCTACAAAATGAGAAGGTTTCAGGATAGACAATATATGTAGGTGTGCAGTGACAGAAACGAGGCAGTATCATGCGATGTCAAGGCAAGTCCAGTTTAGGCTAGATCTTTCTGGAATTCTCTTGTTATAGTAACGGCATCACACAGAGCTATCTACCTAATCACAAGCAAATACCTTATTCATTCCCTGAGACCTCTGTCTGTTCATCTAAGAAGTTTTCTCTAGTTCTATCTTACCATACCTTCTCTGGAACAAATAATAATAATAATAATAATAACACTACCATGGATATATATGGTATTTACAGTTTATGAAATACTTTAAATTCTTTTCTACTGTCTGATTTCTTTAAATAGCTGAAGGAGGTAGATCAATTGTATTCCCATTTCTAAGAGAAAAAAAAAAACCATGACCAAAAGTACAAGTAAGTCATCAGGAAACTGTTTTCTTTCTTAAATTCAGAGTGACTCTAGATCTCAGCTGTCTGACTTCCAAATCTTTAATATTTATTCCCAATTAATGAGCATGGGCAGCCATAGAATATATATAGATAACAGTGTATGCAAATATAAAATAACAGATATCCAGGTTAGGAATAAGCGAGGTTATATGCTCAATATATTAGGGAAGTTTAACATCATGCCACTGTGTCCACATTGTTTTGTTTTTCTAATAAGTTGAATAGTGGAATGTGTGACCCCAGTCATTTTAGGTCCATGAGTCCTAAAATGAAGCATGATGTTAGAATACTAACCACGTTTCAAGAAAAGGGAATGGTTCTTCCGATAGTCCCTCATTACATGTGCTGCTCTTAGGGTATAGGAAATCTAATGTCCGCACAACCAGTTGAAGTGTAAAACTGCACCGAGCTTTAAAGAACTGATTTTGAAAGATTTTTTTGTTCTTCTCTTTGGACTAAACATTTGTGCTGGTGTGATTTGCACAGCCTCGTTGTAAGTGCTGCACATCCTATATTTAACTCTGGACTAAAGCTTCTTTGTTCTGTTTAAATATACTCCCTGATCTCCACAAAGACTTACTGCAATGCAGTGGTAATTTGAGGTAATTGTGTCAGTGGAAAACAGGAAAATCTGTTTTTTTTTCCCCCACTTATGGCAAACCAGTTTTCAATCCTCATATTTTTCAGATGTATTTGTGAAGATAAAAATGTTTTCTTGATATAGTTTCTAACCATCTTTCCTTTTTAAAGAACAGAAGATGAATAAAACACATATAGCTTTTTCAATTAGGTTTAAATCCTCTTTTTCATGTTCATTTCTTATGTAATTAGAGAGAATCAAAATATATAACACTCCAGGATTAAATGATATGCCAAGCGGGAAATTATGGTGTAAATTGTAAAGAAAATTGTTCTTAACCTGAGATCGAGGGTCGAATTGTCACTTTCAGGACTGTCAGAATTTGTGCATAAGTTTGAGGGAGTTGACAATAACCCAAATGATAAGAAAAAATTTTTTGTGGATGTGCATATGTAATAGCTCACAGTTGAACACTTCTTTTTTGTGTATCAGTTTTCCCTTAGTAACATAGTGTTCCTCCTTCTCATTTTATAGATGAAGAATCTAAGAGAAGGTGGAAAATGATTTGGACAGGACTCAGGCTCAGGACCCAGTTTTCTTAATTCCAGTTCTCTGCTCTTTCCACTACACTGGACATGCTCTCAAAACCACAGCAGCAGACTTCTATTTGAATCTATGTTTCTTGTAATTTCAAAGACACAGAACGCTTCAGTTACCTACAACATATTCATGTGTGGATTTCAATGTTCTCTGTCATAATTTCCTTCCTGTCTTATGTGGTATTTGAGTCATGGACCAAGTAAGTAGAGTCAGCATTCAAACCCAAACAACCTCATTTGGAAAGTCCTTATCTGGAAGTTTCTGGGTGAGAAACTGCCCTCTACTGGAATGCACTCATATATGGAGAATGTTCCAAGAGGACATGTTCCGGCAGCTATTTCTTGAGCTCCCACCTGAGACGTGGCATTGTGGTAGATATGGGGAGAAAGGGAGCTGGACTCTGCTGTCTCACTTGAGAATGGTCTTGAGCGTGCAGAGATACTATCAGATTTGCATTGCAGAAAATGAATCATGTCTGTATTTAGAGAACAGTCTGATGCATGCTGTAAAGCTGGGTGACCATTTAGGATAATATTGTACTAATCCAGGGGAAAGTAAGAAGCATAAAAGGGAGTGGAATGGTAGTGGGATGCAGGGAAGGGGGTGAATTTAGTAGATATTTTCAATATTGGAATAAGAAGGCCTTAATGGCCATCAGATCGATTGATGAGAGAGAGAATGAGGGGAAGTGGGGGGTGGAGGAGGGTGTCTGTATTTCTTACTTGAGCAACCAGGATAATGATGGCATCATAAAGAACTCAGGGGATAGTGAGACTTATGTGTATGTATGTATGTATATATATATATGTAAAATTATATAATAAATTTTTATCTATCATGTATCTTTATATACTTTATATATTCAAACTTGGAATAATTTATTTTCCTCCGAAAGAGAACTAGTGAAAATTGAAAGGGTTTTGTGGAAAGACAAGGCTTTTGTTAGTTTGTTTACTTTTTGGACTAGGGCACTGTGGTCAGCACAGCTGCGATCTTGCATGGCAGAGAAATTTTCCACAGCTGAGGTTAGCTCTAACCAGTGTTTCAAGTGGATGAACTCTGTCCTGTCTCGCCGATGGTGAAATTTCCATGCCTGTCATATTGTGGTGTCTCATACAGCCAGTCAACTGGCCGCAGTTTATTCTATTGACCGAGAGCATTGGTAGCTTGAAATTGATTTGTTAACTTCATTCAGTGACTGCTAAGCATGCTCGGGATAGGACGTGAAGGGGAGTGTGTGGGGATCTCAGTATCCCACGTGATGGGCTGAAAACTTGGAATTCTTCCTGGCTTGTGCTCAGGGTGGCTCTCTACATGTTGCCTGAACAACCTCAGAACGTGTGCCGCTTTGCCTCTCCCTACGGTGAGGTGAGGGCAGCCGCGGCAGCTGAGTGGAGTGCCGTGGGTGCCCTTTCCATGGGGACAGGATGCCAGCGGTGTTGGGTATCTTGGTCTTATGGGGCTAGAAGACACAAGTAAAAAACACTCCAATTACACAGAAATTTCAGGCAAAATTAACCCTTTGGCTTAAATTATGTTTTAAATAGGATTTAATGTCTGTTTTAAACATCTATTGCGGGGGGTGGGGGAAGGAACCATAAGAACCATGAGTAATACTTTTTACAGCCACATCTGTCTTTACTAGGACATTTATATCTAATGCTTGCAGCCACACTAATAAATACGCAGGCAATAAGGATTCAATGCTCCTTTTTAATGATAAGAACATAAAAAATTTAGAGTTTAATGACTTTCCCAGAGTCAACAGTGTAGGCCTGACCAAAGCACAAGTCTGATCATTCATGGCAAGAAATAGAAGCAGGGTGATTTTGCCCCTAGGGAGCATGTGGCAATGTCTGCAGACATTTTTGCTTGTCACAGATTGAGGCTATGGTGCTCCTGGCATCTAGATGGTAACAGGGATGTTTCTAAATATCCCACAATACTCTGGTTTCTCTTCAGATCACATAAATCTTTGACTAAATATCTTTTACTAAATATCCTACAATGCACAAAAAATATCTTGAGACATGTACACATGCACGTGCACACACATGCGCACACACACACACACACACACACACACACATACGAAGATTGTCCCAGTCCTAAATGTCAGACTTCTGGGACTTTGGATTCAGGAAGGGAAAACTTAGATAAAAGGTTGTAGATAACTAGGGAGTTGATCTTAGGGAGTTTCCATCTGTCCCACATATTGCACCTTATGCAATTCCAGGAAAAAAAAAAAATCCTAGTAGATATGGAAATGGACCACTTAGCTACATGAAGAAATAGTAGAAGATGTATATTATTGTTTCCACATTCCAGGGTTAATGTTGGAAGAATATTCTATTTTATCATCATTACATATATTCTCACCTATTTTTCTGAAGATAATGAGGCTTATAGAGAAGAAGAATGACCCAACAAAGTCTGTCAAAATTAGTTGACTCCAAGGAATAAAAAAGCATAGTATTTACATATACATTAAAATACATGCACACACATGCATACACATAAATGTGTACATATTCACATACATTAGCACATATATATGTGCATATAAACACATAGTGATATTTACTAACATATATTTGGATAATTTATTTTCCAAACACATGCGCACATAGTCGATTCCACGACTCCACTCTTTCCCCAAAGATCGATTTATTAATCTGAAGCTATTATAATCATTTTAAGAATTCTCCCTGTATGAAACAAATTCCAGATTTGCAATATGAAGTTATTAAGAGGTTCATGATCTCTGAAATCACCCAGAAAAAAAATCCACAATTTCAGATCGAGAAGACGCCATCGACACGTGAAAATCAATTTTTCATAGAAAACATCAGAACATCCAGGTTATTAATTCTCAGAAATACTACATGTAAAACATAAAGAGAGTTTAAAAATCTAAACATAGCTTCAAATTTGCAGCATCTCCAAACAAGACTTTGGTATCACATTGTTAATTGTTAGCTGCAAAACAGCCTTACCCACTATAAATAGTTTTGTTTTTTGTTTTTTTTTTTTTAGTGTTGGTATTCTTAGATTGAAGTCATTGATTTTATAATTTCATAGGATTTCAGCAATTCAAAATATGCTCATCATTGGAATTCTAGTCAACATGCACAAAAGTAGCAGACTTGGAAAGGAATAGAGAGAAGGAGAGTTAGCAAAGGAAAGTTTGCAGCTCACATAAATAATCAGGAGGGACTATCAAGTGTTCTGGAAAATGGAGGCAAAAGGGACCTTGAAAGAGAATTGATACTGGGTACCTGTGCTGAGGCACCGTGGGGTACACAAACATGTAAGATATCGTTCCAACGTTAGTGGAAGCCAATACAAATAGAAACAAGTGCTATTAAAAACCACAAGAAAATAATGATGTTTAAAGGCTGAGAATTATTTTCACAGTTAAACTGGCAAATAGTTTCATAGATGTATTAGTTGGCTCTTGAGTTAATCCTTAAAATTATACATTTATATTGAAATAGATAGTGAAACAAAGAGGGGTAGTTTTGTGTTTGTAGACTGTGATCAGGTCCTAAATGCTGTTTTTTAAATCTTATTTATTTAGAAAAAAATTTTAAGTTTTATTAACTTGGAGAGAGAGAGAGAGAGAGAGAGAGCATGAGAAGGGGATGGGGCAGAAAGAGGGAGGAGAGATAGGGAGGGAAAGAATGTCAAACAGGCTCTGCACTGACAATGCACTGACAGCCCAATACAGGGCTCAAACTCACGAACTGTGCAGTCATGACCTGAGACGAAATCAGGAGTTGGACGCTTAACTGACTGAGCCACCGAAAGGCCCCTTAAATGCAATTGTTTTAATCCCACACACCACCTCCTGTTTTACCTCTCTACTGACTACTTCCCGTGTTACCTACAGGCCTCTTCATAACCCTGTGCCCTCAGCATTTTCTCACTGCCCTCAAAATTGAAACTTCTTTAGGGCAACGCAACTGTTTTTTTCACTTTCATATTCCCAGATTATTATAATATGATACAGTGTAGACAGTCTATAAAATTTGTTTGAAATTACGAAAATGAAAGCCCAGCACAAGCTCTAGACAAGGCTGAGGACTGTCTTTACTCTTCACAGGGGAAACTGTATGCAGAAATCTTCTGAGGCTGAGTGCAGAAACAGTCACATTAAAACAGTGAGTCACGTTCAGGAAAATATTTCTGTCTTTTTAAGAGCATGTAGGGGTTACATGTGAACACATTCTGCCCCTCTTACTCACTAAAAACACTGCAAATTCTGAGAAGGGATGTATATAAATTCAGAGACTGGGAAACATGAGTAATAATGCATCTATCTTTGGAAATGTTCTCTTTAACAGCACCTTATTTACTGCTTGCTCAGAGTAAGTGTACCGATTTGAGACTTGCACAAATGTACAAATATTCGCGGAAGGATTTCCTCTTTATGTAGAATCACCCTATGAAAATACTTTCTCCCCGCTCCTGCCCCTGTGAAATACAACCTAAGCACTTGGTTTTGATAATTTTAGGAAGAGAATCACCTGTCCTGTGTGAAACTTCGTAGGTAATGAGGGAGCTAGACTTAATGGAGATGCCAACTGTCCCATATTCTGCTAGTTAGGACTTGGGGGGATGTCTGTGTCCTTGAGACACCCTTTTGAGCTATACACCTCAGCATATGTTTAAATGACATTACAATGAACCTTACGTGACATACTTAAGACTTGAAGAAATCATCAGCAACCCAAAATCTAGCAACTCATCATGGGCTAGTAGAGATGGAACAGAGCAAGGAAGTAGCATCCTAAGAGCAATGACAGAAAGTACCGATGTCCCTAATTGCTTTTATATGACTCTAGTGTCTACAAATCCAAACTAAATTCCCCTTTAAGTTGGACCTTGAAAGTGGTAGTATAATCACAATAACAGAAAAGTGGGTAGAGCGAGCCAAGTGCACTGACAAGATGAACAAAAAGTGCACCCTTATTCAGGATCAATGACAATATTTAAAAGGAAACTGGCACATGATTAAGAATAACATCTGGCCCTTTTTAGGGGTTTAAAACAGACCCTGTTAGTTGCCTCTCATTATATGTATATTCACCCTTTCTTCCTTGTTAATAAGATCTTGATTGTATTCAGGGAAGCAGTGTTCTTGGATAAGTAGTCATTTCCCACCCTCCCTTGTTGGAGGGAGAGGCCATGAAACACAGTCTGACCAATGAGACATGTTCAGGTTTATAGCATTTTCCTCCCAGAGTTTGCTTCTTGAAAAGGGGGATTTGCACAGCTGGTAGAGTTTTAAACAAGCTCTTCCAGGGGCGCCTGGGTGGCTCAGTCGGTTGGGCATCCGACTTCGGCTCAGGTCACGATCTTGCGGTCCGTGAGTTCGAGCCCCGCGTCAGGCTCTGTGCTGACAGCTCAGAGCCTAGAGCCCGTTTCAGATTCTGTGTCTCCCTCTCTCTCTGACCCTCCCCTGTTCATGCTGTCTCTCCCTGTCTCAAAAATAAATAAATGTTAAAAAAAAAACTTTAAAAAATAAATAAATAAACAAGCTCCTCCTCCAATTAGCCCACTTCCCCTTCCAGATAATACACAATCTGTACAGTTTCCTTTCCAGATAATCTTCTCAAATAATTAATTTATATTTTCTTTTTCCAATCTCCCTACTTGTACTCTGTTTTAACACATTCCAGTCAGGCTGTCACCCCTGCCACTCCAGCAAAATCTTTCTTCTCACAGTCACTAATGCTTTCCAATTGTCAATACGATGGATATTTTTTAGCCCTCCTATTAGCTGATCTGACATCAGCGTTTGAAACTCTCGATCCTTTCATCCTTCTTTAAATACTTCCTTAATTTTCTTCCTTTGGGACACCACTTTCTCATCTGTTTTCCTCCAAATTTTCAAGTTTCTTTTTGTTTTCTACACAGGATCCTCCTCTATTCCTGAACTCTATATGTTGGAGTTGCTCACAGCTTGGACCTTGGAACTCCTCATTCTTTATACAGTCCTTTGGGTCACCTACAATGTCAAGTCTTTAAAACACCATCAATTCCCTGTGAACTCCCAAAATTTTCTCTTTGGCCCAGATTACTTCACTGAGATCCAAATTCTCAGATTCTTGGCATTTCCATTTGAATCTCAAGCACTCATCTAAAATTTAACAAGTTCAAAACCAAAATGCTGATTTCCCTTAAACCTGCTCCTTCTCCACCTTAGGCAACTCCCTGGTTTCATTTGCCAGAGCCAAAATCTTCCACATCATGCTTTATAACTCTTTCATTTATACGTTACATCATCCAATCACCAAATCCTATCAGGTCTACAAACAAATTATACACAGATTTTGATTATTTCTTACTACCACTACCTCACTGGTCAAACCACCACCATTTCTTTCTCAGGTTATTGCAGTACTCTTCCAAATATTCTCTCTGTTTTCATTTTTGCTTCCCTTATGGTGGGCCCTCTACAGGAAAGCCAGAGCATTATCACACAGTGGAAGTCAGGTCACACCCCTTTTTGGCTCAAAGCAATCCAAATAACTACCCTTCGCTAAGGGTAAAAGCCAAAGTCTTGACATAGCCTCCTCAGCCCTACATCACCTGTCATGAAGTTTCTACAATGTGCAACTTACTTTCTACTGCCATTGAGACTCGTTAGGCTCTATAGATTTGTGAAATACGAAATTATAATCATTTATTAAGCAAATTTCTTTCTGCCCATACCTTAATCAAACATATTTTTATTATTTATCTTGTCTTTTCTTTCTGTTTGTTGGATATAAATATAAATAACAAAAAGTTAAGGAAATTCCATTTAATTAGAAACAATAGGAAATCTGTTCTGGAGACATGTTTCATGCCCAGTTGTGTGTATTTTATTGACCTTTGATTTCTGCTTATACACACTGTGTAAACAATAACATTGCCGATATCTGTATTTTACCATCATTATCGATATGTGCTTACCAGCTCAGAGGTAATTCATACTAAGAATATTAAAACCATTACATATATACGGTGTACATTTTGGAGCACAAATCAGTTTAACATTTTAATTCTTACTATTACAGATATCAAATGTTTATAAACTTAACTGATGCAGTTTGGGTGATTATAAAATGAAATCACATGAATTCATTAGGTTATCAGATTCAAAGCCATTAAATGTTTCATTATCTACTTAATTCTCTTTCTCTAATTTCATGCCTACCAAGTGTCATTCTGATTATAATTTCCTTTTTGACGTAACTTATCTTTAGAATGACAGAAATGGATGTTGGTGAAGTTCCTGTGAAGATAATCTTAACAGTAATATTTTTTCATTAATATGATTGAATTGCCATTATGTTTCATGTTTATGCAAACCAATATTTGTAAATAAATGTTTTCCAGAGGGATTTCTATGATTGGTTACATCTACATCATTTCTAATATGAGGAGACATACCAATGGCACTGTAGCAATTACACAAGTAGTTAAATATTGATAAGCAATGTCATATTTTCTTAGGCTATGAAAGTGCCTTTTTCCAAAATAAGATATCCATAAATATGCTTAACTGAACTGAGTTGAATAGCATAGTCTAAAGGATAACACTTGTACTTACATAATGATATGAAAAAAATTCTTGGAAAATATTGTAGTATTTCTTAATAATACCCTCCAAATATTGGTTACCTATTTTCACCAATAATATATTGTGTTTTTCTAGAGAGTAACATTAGGCTTACATTTTTGGCCTAAGAGGAAAAGCAGTATATCATATATGTACATGTGAGTAGGGACTGACACAATGCAGTAGCTTTCTTCATATTTCACGAGGAAGGTTTTAGCAGCTGTTTCTTCTAATACAAGAATGAAGTTACAATAACATACAATACTTAAAGTTTTATTACTTGTTTGAAAAAAAAAAAAAACAATTCTAGCATTCTACCTGTTGCTAACGATAGTCTCAACTATAGATAGGAGATATATCCTCCAAAAAAGATTGCAGACCTACATTTGGGAATAAACTTAATGTGTGACTTTTCAGACTAGAAATGCTTTATCTGTGATCAGACATTACACGTGATCATTTTAAATTTTTTATGAAGTTTGATTTCCAGAGGCATTTTATTCTATAAAGGCCGAGTGATTTTTTTTTCTTTTAAGTGTGTTTGTGTGTATATTTCCCACCTACCCACCTCTAACCCCTCCTGCCTTTTAGGATTAAAGTGAGTGAATTCTGGTCTGGTTTTATTTTGTCTGAAAAGTACAAATGATTGAATTAAAATTGGTCTATATTTCTTACTATATTCTACATTTCTCTGTACACTTTGGTAGAATAAAAAGTTGACACAAAAATAAGATGAAAGATCCTTTCTATCGCAGGCAAATGAAAGACTACTATTTTTAACTTATTTTCAGAAATTGGAGAAAAAAATGTTTGAGACATTCAGTCAGAAGACCAAAACTTATTATAATTGTCTCCTTTTACTTCCCCCCCCCCCACTATGTTTCCTCTGATAGTAATAGTGAATTTCATATTGTCGAGTAATAATATAAAGTACGTAGGCTTGCAGCGCCTGGGCGACTCAGTTGGTTAAGCATCCGACTTCAGCTCAGGTCATGATCTCACAGGTCATGGGTTCAAGCCCCGCGTGGGGCTCTGTGCTGACAGCTCAGACCCTGGAGCCTGCTTCAGATCTGTGTCTCCCTCTCTCTCTCTCTCTCTCTGCCCCTCCCCTGCTCACACCTGTCTCTCTTTCTCAAAAATAAACATTAAAGAAAAAGTATTTATAAAAAAAAGGTGCATAGGCTTTGTAATCAACAAAATAGGATTTGAATTTCATCTTTGTACTTAACTAATTCTGTAACCTCACACAAATTGACAGCACTTACCTTCATTTTCTTCATGTGTAAATATAAGTACTGCCAGGATTTAATGAAATAGAATATTTATACTGTCGGGGTGCCTGGGTGGCTCAGTTGGTTAAGCATTCAACTCTTGATTTCTGTTCAGGTCATGATCTCATGGTTGGCAAGATTGAGTCCTGCATCGAGATCTATACAGTCAGCACAGAGCCTGCTTGGGATTCTGTCTCTCCCTCTCTCTGTCCCTCCCCTTCCCTCCCCCGAGAATAAATTTTAAAAAATTAAACCTTTATTCTTAAAAACGAATAAGGAATTTTCAGGTAAAAACAAAAGCTTAACAAATTTGTTGCCAGCACATCTGCACTAAAGAAAACCCTAAAAAACATTCTTGACTGAAGGAAAATAATCCCATGGAAAAGAACTGAAAGGTAGGGGAGACTAAAAAGCAATGTAAAGGATAAATATCTACATAAATCTAACTAAATACTCACTTTGTAAACAAATAATATCTATCGGGTAAAATAAATGTAGAATTAAAAATGAATGGCAACAATAATACGAGGCGATAAAGGAGGAAAAGATTAAAGCATTCTAAGATTCTAACACTAGAAAGTGGTAAAGATACCAATTTGTATTAGACTCTAATAAGGCAAGGAGACATATTCTGGGGTAAATAGTATAATAAAAAAAAAGAATTTGTATCTTAAAAACTGAAAGATGATGTAATGGGAAAATTTTTTCACATATTATTTATTTTAAAAATGTATAAATGAGACAAAATAGAAAGCTAGTAAGATGGTGGAGAAAAACCAAACTATATCAGTCATTATAGCATATGGTTGAAAAACAAACAAACGAAAAAAAGCTTTCATTTAGACTGAATATTCCATTTAAGAACAAACTCTATCTGACTAGATAGAAAAAAAGTATATGCTAATTACAAAGGAAATGTAATCCAGAACTGTTAAAACTAAAAGGATTAGAAAGCAATTATGAAAATATTAACCCAAATAAATATGATATATCAGGTAAAGTAATCTTTAAAACATGAAGAATTATTAGATATATTAAATGATATTTTCAATAGGACATCACTATTTTAAATCTGTATGAACCCAATAATGTAGATTGAAATTATGTAAAGCAAAAAGTAAAGAACTGTAAGAAGAAATGAACAATTCTACAGCCATAATGGGAAATATTAACATACCTCTGTCAATAACTTGATAGAATAAGTAGCAAGAAAATAGGACAGTTGAACAACACAAATAAACTTGACTTGTTGACATATATAAAGCATGTGATTAGAAAAAAGTATTTAATAAGCATCATTTTAAGTGAAAACTAAAACATAGAAGTGATCTTTTCAATTAATCTTACCTAGAAATTCCTAGAAAAATATTGTATTTAATGGTAACTTACAATAGCTTTCCATTGGAAACAGGAGAAAAGGAAATATGCTTGCTATAGACATTTCTGTCTTTCTTTCTTTTGCAGAATTATTTATTTATTTATTTATTTATTTATTTATTTATTTATTTATTTTAATTTACATCCAAATTAGTTAGCATATAGTGAACAATGATTTCAGGAGTAGATTCCTTATTGCCCCTTACCCGTTTAGCCCATTCCCCCTCCCACAAGCCCTCCAGTAACCCTCTCTTTGTTCTCCATATTTAAGAGTCTCTTATGTTTTGTCCTTCTCATTGTTTTTATATTGTTTTTGCTTCCCTTCCCTTCTGTTCATCTGTTCTGTATCTTAAAGTCCTCATATGAGTGAAGTCATATGATACTTGTCTTTCTCTGACTAATTTCACTTAGCATAATACCCTCTAGTTCCATCCATGTAGTAGCAAATGGCAAGATTTCATTCTTTTTGATTGCCGTGGAATACTCCATTCTATATATATACCACCTCTTCTTTATCCATTCATCCATCGATGGACATTTGGGCTCTTTCCATACTTTGGCTATTGTTGATAGTGCTGTTACAAACATGGGCGTGCATGTGTCCCTTCGAAACAGCATACCTGTATCCCTTGGATAAATACCTAGTAATTTATCCCTTGGATAAATACCCTAGTCATAGGGTAGTTCTATTTTTAATTTTTTGAGGAACCTCCATACTGTTTTCCAGAGTGGCTGCACCAGCTTGCATTGCCACCAACAATGCAAAAGAGATCCTCTTTCTCTGCATCCTCACCAACATCTGTTGCTGCCTGAGTTGTTAATGTTAGACATTCTGATAGGTGTGAGGTCGTATCTTATTGTGGTTTTGATTTGTATTTTCCTGATGATGAGTGATGTGGAGCATTTTTTCATGTGTCAGTTGACCATCTGGATGTCTTCTTTGGAGAAGTGTCTATTCCTGTCTTTTGCCCATTTCTTCACCGGATTATTTGTTTTTTGGGTGTTGAGTTTGATAAGTTCTTTATAGATTTTGGATACTAACCCTTTATCTGATATGTCATTTGCAAATATCTTCTCCCATTCTGTTGGTTGCCTTTTAGTTTTTCTGATGGTTTCCTTTGCCGTTCAGAAGAAGCTTTTTATTTTGATGAGGTCCTATTGCTGATTTTTGCTTTTGTTTCCCTTTCCTCTGGAGATGTGTTGAGTAAGAAGTTGCTGCGGCCAAGATCAAAGAGGTTTTTGCCTGCTTTCTCCTCGAGGATTTTGATGGCTTCCTGTCTTACATTGAGGTCTTTCATCCATGTTGAGTTTATTTTTGTGTATGGTGTAAGAAAGTGGTCCAGGTTCATTCTTCTGCATGTCACTGTCCAGTTTTCCCAACACCACTTGCTGAAGAGACTGTCTTTATTCCATTGGATATTCTTTCCTGCTTTGTCAAAGATTAGGTGGCCATACATTCGTGGGTCCATTTCTGGGTTCTCTATTTTGTTCCATTGATCTGAGTGTCTGTTTTTGTGCCAGCTATTGACATTTCTATTCAACATTTATGTGAAGGTCCTTCTCAAGTGCTAAGAGAAAGCAAAAACAGCAACAACAGCAACGAACAGAAGAAATGAAAAAATAAATAAAACTGTTAATTGTCATAAATAACATGATTCTATGTGTGTATACCCCCCCCCCAAAATTCATAGATAAATGTTTACAATTAATGGGTAATTTTTAGCATCAATCCTGATGTGCAGATAGATATACACATATTTACACATAAATATATATACACAAAGTAATTTTGATATTCCATAGAATTCCAATAATTCCATATAGGCCAGCAAATAGTAGAAAGTAAAATGTAGAGTGGTACTATTTATATTAGTATCTGAAATATTAAATACCTAGGAATAAATTAAGTGTAAGGCGTTCAAACAACTGTAGATCTTCCTAGACTTTCAATGGGGTTTTGTCCCAATAAACTTAAGTTGAAAACATCCTAAGTTGAAAATTCATTTAATACACCTAACCTAACGAATATCATAGCTTAGACCAGGCTACTCTAAACTTGTTCAGAACACTTACATTAGCTTACCGCTGGGCAAAATCACGTAACACAAAGCTTATCTTATAATATAGTTATTGAACATCTCATGTATGTATTAAGTGCTGAAGGTGAAAAACAAAATGGTTGTGTGGCTACAGAATGGTTTGTAAGTGTATTGGTTGTCTACCCTTGTGATCACATGGCTGACTTGGAGCTGTGGCTGGCTGCCTCTGCCCAGGATGGCAAGAAAGTATCATACCACATACCGCAAGTCCAGGAAAATAATACAATTCGGAATTTGAAGTACAGTTTCTACTGAGTGCTTATTGCTTTCACACCATTATAAAGTCAAAAAATCATAGGGCAAACCGTTGCAAAGTCTCAGACCATCTACACTCAGAAGATGCGAAGTATTACTCAGATAATTTATAAAAGAACTCAATAACTGAAAGATTATATTTTGTTAATGGGTTGGAAAATTAACTGTTACAAAGATTCAGCTTCCCCAAAGTTCTTTTCCAGTTTCAATTTAATTTAATCCCAGTATTAATTCTGTAGAATTCAACAAGCTGATTCCAAAACGTATATGAAATGATGAAGGTTCAAAACTGTTGAAGAGTAAGAACAATTTGAAGGAGTGTTACCAAAATATGTAAAGATATTGTAATACTACATAATTAATAACAGTGTGTTATCGGCACAGGAATAGGCAAATAGGCCAAAGAAACTGGACAGGGAGTCCAGAAATATGTGATTGTCTGATTTATGACAATAATACCACTGGCATGGAGTGGAGAAAGGCTTCTTTTGGTATTTTTGTTTTGTTTTTATAATGGTGGTCCATTGGGTAGGCAAAAAACAGATTTTCCTTTATTCCTTATCTCGATACTGTACACAAAAACCAGTTCCGGGTAGAATATAGACACAAATGCAAAAACGTAAAATAAAGCATTATCAACTGAAACCGCTGAGATGATTCGAGGTGATCTAGATTATCTTTGCAATACCTGATTTCAGCAACAACAAAGAAAGCATGAAATGAAAGTATTGAAAAACACTGCAAAATAATTTCGGAAAAGCCAGCCTAATTTAAACAACGGACTAAAGGTCTGAACAGGACTGTATCCTTTTCCTGATACACAAAAACATAGCACAGTGAGGATGAGAGATCACTGTTGTCTTTCTAGCCCTCCTTTATTTTCTTGGGTGCCCTTAAGTCTATGTTAATTAATATATGGAAACAAGACCTGAATTGTCCTAAAGGAAGTGAATAAGAAAGAAAATTATGATTTAAGTCTAATTTATATTCCTATTTGTTGCCCCAAGTATTTACCAATATAGCCTCTACTCAGTTATTCACAAAAGTTGAGAATTTAACGAATTGGAACTGTTGAAAACAAAACAACCCCTTGTTAGAGAAACTTTCATCCATAGGAATTGGGTTATTTTTGTTGTTGCTGTTACTTAAATCATTTTGTTGCAGAAAAATATCAGGACACCTAACTGTAAGAAAAAAGTGAAAGATGAAATACACAGAACAAAACAAAAACAACCTTAATTTAGGTAGCAAGAGTCATTTGTATCACAGATAAGGCAAGAATTATTCTCACAGAATGGGTAACTAAAGGCAAAAAATATCAATATATAGATGAAGAAACTTAGTTTTGTACCTATTAAAGCTTTGAATCTCTGAGTTTGGTTCGCCTGTTGGGAATCTGTTTTGAGTACTCCTATTAAGAGGACATATAAGTGAGGAGGAAATAACACTTCTTAGCATTATGGACAAGGGAATTTTTAAATTTAACACTGACCTTGAATGTGTTTGAGTCAGTAATTATTTGAGAAGATAAGTATTGGGATATACATTGATTTTAAAAACTCATGAGAGGACACGGTACTCTTGATATTTTATTTTACTTAAAGCAGCATGACAAAGTGTAATTTTGCAAGTAAATGATACATATTCTATTTCAATAATTTATTATTTCCTCATAGTGAATACATAGTATCATTCCTGCAACTGTCCTCCTGAAAAAGGCCCATCATTTCTGAAGCTTATGAAAGACTAGAACTGACCATATTTCACTAACCTTTCTATATGACTTTAATGTTCCCCCAAAACTAATTTATAAGCCATTCATTCTTTCCCCACCTCAGTGAAACATGCCTTTTAAATTTCCCTCTATTGGCAACTATTTTGCATTTACTATTCATAATTTCTTAAGAAGATCATTTCTTTAAGTTACATGATATTCTGCAACAGAGTCCTTACCAGAGAACAAGTTTGGGACTGAGGAAGGAAATCATCGTTTGGGGACCTTGAAAAAAGATTTCAAGGATTAAAGCTAATACATTTTAACAACGGTGAATATGGTAAATATATGTTTGAGCATCAGGTGTCTTTAAGCCTCATCAAAATTTGTCTGAGAGTTTTTATACTCCCTCAGGATTTATCTTAGCATCCTTATTTTATGACTATTTTATAAAAGAAAATTTTCGTAAAAGCTTTTTATAAATAATTAGCTTTATCATAGGTAAAAATTTATTTGAAATAAAATAACAGCTTTCATAGTAACCAAACAGGTAAAATTTTCTTTATAATCCATAAAGGCCACACACCTGTCTTGAACCAGAGTGTACATCATGTAACTGATTTGGAATTTTGAACCAAATAAATGACAAGAAAGAAGGTCCTACTAATAATTTCTCTTTGACTTGCAGAACCATCCTTTTTTTTTTTTTATTACTTTGATATTTGAGGTAGTTTTCATTTCCAGAGTATCTGTGCTCACCACACTCCTTTCTTTAAGTAAACAAAAAACCAATCTTAATTGTTGACCATACTCCTTCTTATTTGCAGAATTTCTCCCTTAAAATCCACTTTTGAGTGACTAAAGTTTAGCTTTTCTAGTCATAAGGCACTGTGGAAAATTCTAAGCCTGTTTTCATCCAACCTGGTAGAGAGATAATCTATGGGAAAACTTCTAGACATAATAGCATTAGGCTTGGGTTCACAGTCTGTCTGCTAGTTTCTAGTTGGAAAGTCTGGTTTCAAGGTCTTAGTCTCAGTGTTCTAGTAATTTGGAGCATAATATTATTACCTTATAAGATTAAGAGCGTTAAATAAAGTTATGTATAGGAAAGTAGTCAACACAGTGTCTGGATCTTTGAACTCTCTATAAATACTATCATTCTCCCTTCCTTCTAACAAAAACTATCTTGTTTATTCTACAGTTGCTTCTTTTTCGTGAACCAACAAAGGTTTGATGTGTACCACACATAGGCTATTTGCAAGGCCAGTACCAATATTCCAGTCAATTTAATAACTTAGAATGGGATCCTCTGTAAAGACTCATTTTATGTCAAATGTGATTTACATTAGTAGTCACACTGGAAACCTTCAATTTAAGTTTTTTACCCAAAGGTTTTCATCAATTTGTTTGGTGTCCTGCATTTGTTCTTTTTAAGAGGTTTAGAAACTGAAACAATATTTCTGCTTCTTTGAGCTTACTTATGTCATAAATTCAAGTGTATAATCCAAGGCTAAAACCTACTTAGATTTACGTCAGATGAAAAGTTATTTCAGTAAATTGATGAGAGAGGACACATTTTTTTTCCTCTGAAATATAGCATCTTAAGGCAGTGCATTTAGTTCCCAACTTCAAATTTACTAGTGTGAATAAAAAGAACTTCAAGAAAATGTCATTTGTCATGGCTATACCTAGAAAATAGCATATTTAAAAGACTGCAGTCTTTTTTGTTTGCAATCTTAGGTTATCATCAGAGTTTTATGACATAAAAATGTCAAATGAAAAACAAACCCAGACTTACGTAAGGAGAGACTTTATTCAAAAAGATTTTTGCAATAGTGCAATGGGCTCAACTGCAGTTTGGAGAAAGCTCTAGCCATAGGAACTGCAAGCATCTCAAAAGTCAGGGAGGATGGGGCGCCTGGGTGGCTCAGTCTGTTAAGCGGCCGACTTCGGCTCAGGTCACGATCTCGCGGTCTGTGAGTTTGAGCCCCGCGTCGGGCTCTGTGCTAACTGCTCAGAGCCTGGAGCCTGTTTTGGATTCTGTGTCTCCCTCTCTCTGACCCTCCCCCATTCATGCTCTGTCTCTCTCTGTCTCAAAAATAAATAAACATTAAAAAAAAAAAAGTCAGGGAGGAAAGGGTTTTTCTTATTTCAGAAAGAGGAAACAAGGCTAGAAAGAGCAGGTTTCAGGCAGCTGATCAGGGAGTGTCAGTGATTTGGGGGAGGGCTGGCCAAGAAGGGGCTGTTTCTCATTCTGATACTGCCTAAAGCTGTGTGGGGCTCCAAGTTCAGGATCCTGTGTGCAGGAGAAAAGTTTCACTAGAGTTTGGTCAAGTCAAGTTCACAACTGTTTTGTTCAGATTCATCAGTGGGGACAAATAGTTCAGCTAATCTTTTATTTTATTTAAAAAAAAATTATTTTTAACGTTCATTTATTTTTGAGAGAGAGACACACACAGAGTGTGAGTGGGGGAGGGGTCGAGGGAGAGGAAGACAAAATCCAAAGCAGCTCCAGGCTCTGAGCTGTCAGCAAAGAGCCCGACACGGGGATTGAACCCATAGCCATGAGATCATGACCTGGGCCAAGTTGACTGAGCCATCTGGGTGCCCCTTGTTCAGCTCATCTTTTATAGGGCAAGGAATGGAATTTGGAGGGTCTTTGGCCTTGTCATAGGTGAACAAGGGAGTATCTTGTCTTATCTTATCTAAGTCTTATCTAAATCATCTGGGGAAAGGTGGTTATTTGCATTGGGCTCTTTCCTGAAACACAGAGACAGGGGGATTTCTTTAACCATCTCTTTTCCAGGATCATAAGTTAAAGTCCAACATTGTCACAATGTAGCTAAATGTCTGGACTTACAGTTTCTTAACCTTTGGTAGGCAAATAACAATAGACAGCTATAGTTTTCTGATTCATATTTGTATCAGAATTCACCCCATTTCCTGTGGAAAACTAACATGCAATATCCAAGGCTCTAGCATTACTTCCAGATTCAGACAATAAACTCTTCAATAAATAAGTAATGGTGGCCTCCTGCAGCTCATGAAAGGAAATAACTTAGCCACTCCCTTAATTACAATCTCCTTTAATTACAGAACATTGCCTGACACATGCAGACATTATGTTATATGCTGAGTGGATTGCAGTAACTCATATTTACTTAATAATTAAGGAAGGAACATGATGCTTACTACCAAGTTACTTGACTTTACTAATATGCTGATATGTTATAAACATTGCCTGCAATGACCTTCTTAAATTTAAGAAAAGGTCTTAGTGGGGTTTTTTGTTTGTCTGTTTGTTTGTTTTTTTAAGGCTTGTTTATTTTTGAGAGAGAGAGGGAGGCTCCAGGCTCCAAGCTGTCAGCACAGAGTCCATCACGGGGCTCAAACTCACGAACTGTGAGACCATGACCTGTGAGATCATGACAGGAGCTGAGGTCAGATGCTTAACCCACTGAGCCACCCAGATGCCCCAAGAAAAGGTCTTAATGTTTAAAGAGAATACATTCTCATTCCAAATAGGAGCAGGTGGGGTGATGGCAGCAACAAGATTTTAAATCAAACAGACCTGAGTTCAAATTCTTCCTCTGCCAGACACTAACTCTGTGACCACCTGCCGATAACCTACCTTATTTTACCTCAGATTTATTTTTTTTAGTGCTGTACTTAGAAGAGTTCTTCAGAGGATCAAGGATAATGTATACAGTTAATCTTTACTACATGTACATTCTGTATCTGTACATTTGCCTCCTCACTGAAATTTTTCTGTAACCCCAACGCCAATATTTGTGGCACGTCTATACTTCTGGTCACATGCGGATATGCACAAAATAGCAAACAATTTGACATGCGCCATCAGAGTTCTAACAAACCTATGTTTGACTTCTTGTTGCAGATCTCCTACTGCAACAGTGTGGTCTCTGTAGTCCCACAGTTTTGGTATTTTTGTGCTTTTTGTTGGTGATTTCACTGTTTCAAATGGCCCCTGACTGGTGAAGAAGTACTGTCTAATGTTCCTAAATGCAAAAAGGTTGTCATGTGCCTTATAGAAAAAACACGTGTTAGATAAGCTTTGTTCCAGCCTGAGTATTGTTGGCTGGGAGTTCAATGTTAATGGATCAGCAATATTTACTAAATAAGGTGTCTGTAAGCAGAAAGACCATGAAACAAGGTTATGCCGTGACTGGTTGACAAAAATGGGATTAGAGGCTCGTGGGAACCTAACCCCGTATTTCCCCTAGGAGTGATGCTTCAGTATATGTGTTAACTCCAGTGGTCACAGTGACTATGAGTATGTAAATATTCACTGATAATGAAAGTGGACATATGTATCATATAATGAGAAATAGAAAAGCAGCTCCTTACATCCAGGAGCTGGCCTGACACTCACTTAGGCATTGGTATCCTCCTGCTGGGCAGAAACAATTTCACAGAACATCTGCATTAAGACAAGGTGACTCTGTGACCATGGCGAATCAAAGTAAGAACAAGATTACTCTGTAACTGTGTCTGGACACAGATAAAACACGAGCATTTCCAGGTCACAGAGCAGCACGCCAAACACTCTTGCTCTGAGTTAACATGAGTGACTGCAGCTTCTTTACCATACAAAGAAGATGTATTGAGATGACCAGTTACAGAATTGGCCTTACTCTCAGACAGCACTCGATCCAGACTAGATCCCCACTGTTTTGGACTCTCCAGAATCACCCAACCAACCCAAATTCACATCTTTTCTAATACCCTCTTACCAAGACACCCCACAGTTCCATGATGCATTCTCCCTTATTACAATAAGAAATACCCCCCTCTCGTGTAACTACACTTGCATTTCTGGTGATCTTTGATTGGAGGGCATTTGCAATAGACATAACCAACAGGTCGTAGTGGTTTTACTAATTTTTGTTTAGAGTGGTGGTTTATTTGCCAAGTTAACCCATGCTGACTATCCCAGATGGGCTAAGAAAACGACTTGCAGAGTATAATTCCCTTATAGACAGTTAGTTTTGTTATTACAACTGTGTTTCAGTCTGTTTATGGTTTCCACGGTATTACAAGGAGTTATAATGTAGAAACCTTAGTGTATTACCCATGGCTCATATTGTTTAATCCTTTGACATCTGGGGGCCTTGCTGACCCTAGAGAGACTGCTTCTCCCAGGGTTAGCTAATTCTTAGCAAACCACTCATCCACTCTTTTCTTGGGCACACCAGCCAATGCAGAGCCCATAACCCTAACTATCTCCTTTGGGCTCTCACATCTTAGGTCACTATTTCCCTGCCCTAATCACCCCAGGGCCAAGTACCAGACAACTGGAGGGAGCCTCTATACTCCAACACCCACTGAAATTATCCAAATGAGTCAATCCTAGGCTTACTTATGCCCATTCCTTCCCATGGAAACCAAAATAAAGGCTCTTGCCCATATTGTCCTCTGCTTTCTCTGCCTCCTAAGTGACCCTAGTTCTTCCCATGGTGTGGCCTTCTCTCAGAATCTGTGACTTTAACAAACTACCTTATTAATGGCAATTGTCTCCTGATAGCTATGGCCTTGCTATACCTAGTAATAAACCTATACTTTAGAATACTTAACCCTTGTCATAAAGGAATTTAGAGTATAATATTGGAGACTGGATAACTCTTGCAAGAGAACAAAAAGGAAAAATCAAATACAGTGCAAACCTATGCAAAGACAAGCGCTGATGCATTGTTGGAAGCAAACAGGAAAAGGCTTGATGGGAGACAGCAGGGCTTGGAGGAATGAGGTGTGTTTGTTGGATGAGGGAAGGTAGAGGATTTTTGTGGAGAAGGTCATGAATGAAGCAGTAAATTTGGAAGTAGGTGATTCCCCAGCAAAGTACTTAACTGAGATGTAGCATTAAATTTTTCAAGTTTTAGGGGCGCCTGGGTGGCTTAGTCAGCTAATCATCTGACTCTTGATTTCAGCTCAGGTCATGATCTCATGGCTCGTGAGTCCAAACCCTGAATTGGGCTCTGGGCTGATGGTGCAGAGCCCGCTTGGGATTCTCTCTCTCTCCCTCTATTTCTGCCCATCCCCCTCCCCCCACCCCGCTCAAAATAAAGAAAATAAACATTAAAAAATTATTTAAAAATTTATAATTTTTTTCAGGTTTAAAATTTATTTTTAAATGTATTTGATCCAGTGATGGATTAAAAATGCATCTGAATGATGCTCACTCTCAAAAGCAAGCATTTTTCTGATTTTTTTTTTCCAAAGGCAAAATGGAATCTACGTTTTTGTTTTTATTCTTAAAGAGAATGTCCTAAAGACCATATGAAGCTTTTGGACATAAACTTCTGTATCCAGGCAACATCACTTTGAAGTAGGGGGCAGATCATTGACATTTTATAGCTGGAGTTCCAAGAACACCTAAAGAAAAGCCTCCTGTAGAAGCAGAAATAGCCCAGAGGCCAGGGCTCCTGGAAAATTGGGATAATTACTGAAATCAATTCTGGCTTACAAAGAACACAAAAGCTGAACACACACTGTTAAATTGCCTTCTGCTCACCTGTGGTTTACCATATTTTTTTTCTTCTATAATTCTCAGATTTTGTAAAGGCCAAGTAGAATTTCTAACAGATCATTAATGAGAAGCACTTGTGTCAGTAATGGGAACACCATCCTATCACAGCTCTTAAAAATCCACATATTATGTAACTTGGAAATTCATAAAATGGAATAAAAACTACTAAGTCAATTCCAGCAAATGACATTTATAGATAACATGTATATGGAAGTACTTTTTAAAGCTTTTAACACTTACATGATTCAATTTATTTATGATGTGGTTAATACTACTTGGATTGGAGAAGTCATGTGTATATGAATAATCCCATGAATCTTTGGTAATTATTCATTTATTACTACACCCCCCGATCCATATATAAATCATGAATCATGTAGTCGATTTATCAGGGTAAGAGATAATTGTACTCATAAGTTCTATGGTGCCAGTGACTGTCTCAGCACGGAGAGGTAGTGATCCACAGTATGTTGGCTTTCTGCCCAGTGAACAGGAGACCACATTCACGTGATCCTATGGCCTGGGAGAAGGAACAAATGCCCAAACCAAAGGAATGGTACTAATAAATCTTTAAGTCTATTTAGACCATAGGAAATCCAGACAGACTAATTCAGCAGAACTCTGCTGTGGCCTCATAAATCTATCCCATACTGTGCATTTTAAGCTTATTGCTAGAATGTATCAGAAGTGATAGTGAAATTTATCTTTTGTTCCTCAATTACTATAATTCATACCTATGCTACCTGCTTGAGGAATGACAGGTAGCATATAAAGAGTAAAGATTTTTGAGACAGAGAGACCTATTTTGATTCTTAATAGTGTGAATTTCTAGAATAATAACTGAACATAAATTATTGAACCTTTTGAGCTTTCATTTTGCTCATTTATATCCTAAGTGCATCACCTATATCTTAAAGAATTATGAAAATTTGATCAAAACATAGAAGAACAAAGCTGGCACACAGCAGACACTCAAAATACAAATTCAAAAGCTCTTCAAAAACTAATTCTAAAACAAATTGGGATCTATAGGAGACATGGCTTGAAGTCACCCCTGATCTTACTCAACGCTGAGAAGTGAAGGGTTTCCTCTTTGTCAGCATCCAGTTCCTCTTTCTGAACCATTAATATTTGTGTGGTAGCTTAGTGCTTGTCATCATCCCCGATCAATGCCTCTTCTAATGAGAAAAATCTGTAATTCGTACACGTGGAGCTATATTATTAATTGGATTACCTCTGCTGAGTGGCTACAAGCTTTAAAAGACAACTGTAGAATTGGAGGCTTCAGCTACTGGGTGTGTATTTTTGAGCTAGTGTGTATATCAGTGGGTGGGTGGGGACGGGGGGGGGCAGGGGGGAAGGAGTTTGGAGGGGGTGGCTGGGATGTTAATTTGCTAAATTTACACATCATGGACTATAACCAGGAAAACAGCTTTACTTTCTTAACGAAAGGTTTGTGTTCTCTTTCAAAGTACAATATATGAGTAATTGTAATCAGAATATTTTCTAGGGACAGATTTCACTCCAAAACGTTTTGAAGTAGGTTTTTACTCTACAGAACTAAATGGCCTCCTATCCCAAAGTGACTGAGACAGAAAAAATTAACAAAGGAGAAAGTGCCATATTAAATGATAAAACCGATGTGTTGGGTTTTTTTAAGACTTTAAGGTTTTGTCTGTGTGTGTGTGTGTGTGTGTGTGTGTGTGTGTGTGTGTGTGTTTTGTATTTTCCTAGACATTTAGTTTATTCACCTGTTTTTGCCATTTCCAGGGGAAGGGGTTCAGGACAGCCCCCCCCTCCCCCGCAAATGTACCACTTTGGCATGCAGACTATTTTGAGGTGAAGCAATCAACTCTGTGGGCTCAAGAGAAACTTTTGACCGTCCCTTAACTACATAGAAGAATCTAAATTGGGGGTCTTTCCCAGAGTAAGAATTATTGCCAGAGATAAATTTTATCTGAGTGACCCATCCGGATGGTAGGGCAAACATCTAATTATCAAGCATCTCTTCTTACTGCCCTGTGAATTACATTCTTTCCCTTTGAAGTCCCAGACCCCTACCCCTTCTCCTTAGTTCAGGCATATACACCCCATTTTGCCTGCTTGTCCTGAAATTTCATGTCTGTGTGGATTCCCCGTACATACAAAAGCGAATTTGGTTTTCTCCTGTTAATCTTTTGTCATGTCAATTTGATTTTTAGTCCAGCTAGAGAGATATTGAAGGGGGCAAGAAGTTCTTCCTCTCACGCAGAATATATGTGCTTCCTTGCTTTTTACTCAGTGTCTTCTGACAGTGTGTATTAGAAACAAAAACACAATTGTAAGTCTTAAGCCTTAATGTTGAGAGTCTGACTTAGTAACAATATGATGCAGAAACATGATTTTTTTTTCTTAATCTCCTCAGGTTTAAAAAAATGATTAATTACCCACCCCCCACCCCCTGCCCTTGCATGAGCATAGCTAGAGGTCTTCCTGTAACAAAAAGCAAAAAGCGGGGATTGGACAATTGATTTGAGGTGATGAAGGAGAAAAACTAATAATATTGAAAAGTAGTAGAATATGCCAAATATGACTGTAGAATTCAAGACGTGCCACCCCCAAATATTTGGCATTTTGAGCTGTACACACTTGAAAAATAAATAGCACATGTAGGGAGGAGCTTTCTCTGAACTTCCTGTTAGTCTACCTGAAGACATATCCTCCAAAAGGAACTCAATTGTCCTAGACCTCCCGAGGATTTTCATCAACTGGGAAAGATGGACTCATCACAGCAAAGGAGACTGGAAGTCAACATCGCACGCACACAAACTTTGTCACAAGCGATCATTCCTCCCATCTGTTCTTCGTAGGGCCCATTCATCTTTCCTAAAAATCATTTGCCTTAAGAATCCTACATCCTCTCCCCTTTGTCCCTGTCGTGGTATTTAAACCCGAATTCCAAGCCACATCAGGGGGTGACTCATTTTTCCCTGGGTATCTCCCATGTATACATGAGGTAAACATGTTAATAAACTTCTGTTTGTTTTTCTCTTATTAAAGTCTTTTATTACAGGGGTCTCAGCGAAGAAGTCAAAAGGATGAGGGAAAATTACATGTGTCCTTTTTTATAGTCTGCGAAGTTTCCAGCATCCAGCAAAGCTTCATATGCTTATGTGATTAGAATGTGGTTTATCCTCCAGGCAGTCTGAGGATTGCCCTCCTCCCAGCCTAGAAAAAGTCATATACCATTGAAGCAAAATAATTTCATATGGGAAAAAAAGCTATATTTGCGAGAATGTTAAATTGGGTACATGCACCTGGAGGCTTAAAAAAAAAGCACATTATAAAATTACAAAAATAATTTTACTTGAAGCCATAATGTGGGGAATATATACTGTTGATTATTTTATATAGTTATTGGTGCTATTCTGAAATGATTACTCTTCAGAGGCTTAATTCCTACCCTCCTCTGATGGCGTGCTGGAACTGATTACACAAATATAAAATTTAATCTTTCTCCAAGTCATATGTTTTACAAGTGCAGTTTAACTTTGGGCAATTACATTTAAAATTAAAGGATTTCAACTAAAGAGAAATAGATTTAGAGGCAGTATGAATTCAAAGACCTTCCATTTCCTCAAACAGCATCTAATCAAATGGGTATGTAAAACCTAAGTACTCTGCTTTTTCCCACTATTCCTCTCCTCTCTTCCATTGAAACAAGGTCCTTACATAATAATGATCCTTGGACTTGCTCCCCACATGCTGTTTTTAACAATGCCTCCCAGTTCTTTTGTTGAGTTGCTTTTACTTGTAAAACAGATGGTTTGAAATCAGTGCAGAACTTAGGTGTAACTTTTCCGTAGAAGAAAATTTATAAGGGAGAAAATATTTGCAAGAAAATACATGTCACAAAGGACTGTTATCAAAAATTCTTACAACCAAACAAAAAGAGTTTAAACAGCCTGACTAAAAAAATAGGCCCAAAACCTTAACAGATACCCCACCAGAGAGAAGATACAGATGGCAGATAAGCACAGAAAAGATGCTTCGCATCATATGTCTTCAGGGAAATGCAAATTAAACCAATAACAAGATATCGCTGTACACCAGTTAGAATATACAAGATCCAAAACCCTGACAACACCAAACGCTGGCAAGGATGTGGAGCCACAGGAACGCTCATTGATTGCTGTTGGGAACGTGAAAGAGTACAGCCACCTTGGAAGCCAGTTTGGTAGTTTCTTACAAAACTAAACATATTCTTACCATAGACCTAGCAATTGTACTCCTTGATATTTACCCAAAGGAGTTGAAAACTTACGTCCACACAAATGTTTGTAGCAGCTTTATTCATAACTGCCCAAACTTGGAAGCAACCAAGATATCCTTCAGTAGATGACTGAATTAACCAAGGTACATCCAGACAAAGGAATATTAGGATATAAAGGATAGTTAAAAAGAAATAGGCTATCAAGCTATGTAAAGACAGGAAGGAAATTTACAGGTTTATTACAAACTGAAAGAAGTCAGTCTGAAAAGGCTACATACTGTTTGATTCAATCGTATGACATTCTGGAAAAGGCAAAGCTATGAAGACAGTGAAAAGGTCAATGTGTGTCAGGAGTTAGGGAAGGGAAGAGATGAACAGATAAAGCACAGATCATCTTTTTGATAGTGCAACTATTCTGTATGATACTGTAACGGTAGATACATGTTATTATACATTTGTCCGCACCAATAAAATACACCAAACCCAGAATGAATCCTAATGTAAACTATGGACTTCAGGCGATAATGATGTGTCAATATAGGTTTATCAATTGTAACAAATATGACATTCTGGTGAGGGATGTTGATAGTGGGAGATGAAATGCACGTGTGGGGGCAAAGGGAGTATATGAGAGATTCTGTACTTTACTCCCAAAACTCCTCTACAAAATAAAGTCTGTTCTAAAAAAAATAAAGATATATATATGTATATATGTTAGAGGCAGTTAGGTTCGGACAGGATGTCTGGAAGCCAGCAAAGAAGAAGGAAGTCATGGCCAGCTATTGGGGAAGTCAGAGGCCTGTCCTGGCAGCCCTCCAAAACAAAGCCACAAGAAGCCAGATCAAATAGATAGGCCCAAGATGGCTGACAAAGTAGGCCAGAAACCCCTCACCAAAAAAGGAAGAAAAAGTATAAAATCCTGCTTCCAAGAAATCTCCACCTCAAGTAATGAGTATTCTTCCCCTTAACAACTGTCCATAAAAGATAGAAATCTGAACCCCAGGGACACAGCTCTCTCTTGTCTCTCTGTTGACCTCATCTGCTCTCACATCTCTTTGAATGTAGCTTTACTTTAATAAACTTTCCTGCTTGTGTCACTCATCTGCTATGTTGTGTCTATCCTTGAATTCTTTCTCGTGAGGAGACCAAGAGCCTTCGGAGACATCTATGGGACAGGCCAGGTTGAGGCCTCAGGGCCCGGGGTCTCCTCAGTTCACGTGACTATATGTATAAAATATATATAGATATATGTATAGAATATATACAGATATATGTGTGTGTGTGTGTGTGTGTGTGTGTGTGTGTGTGTGTGTGTATCCTTAAGAACTTCTGTCTGTGATGTGCCAGTAAATGTTTAACAAGCAGAAAACAAAACAAAACAAGCTCTAAATTGTACCATTCGCTGAGCTCCATGATTTTGACAGCAAGACTAAGTTTTGGATTCTGAATTGTTAATAGGCTTTGAATAGCAGTTGACATAACTTCCTTTATCTTTGGTATGTTCATACATCACTTTAGCATTAGTAAATTGGGGGTGCTTTTGCATGTATCCTGGAATGGGATGGATTTCAAGAAACCCAAACTTTAATTAGTAGTTGAGTTGTTTAATCCCATTAGAGAGACAGAAGAGGGCACAACTTCTGAAGTGCAGTATGTTCACTCGAAGCCTAACACCCTGCATTCACATCTTTGCCCCTTCCATTTATTTATCTGTTTATTTTTTGCTTTAGGCAAATTATTTAAGCTCTCTATATCTCTGTTTCTTTAATTGTAAAATGTGCAAAATAATGGTCTTTACTCCCCTGGGTTCTATGATAGAAAATGGATATATTAAGTTCTTAGTAAAATTTAGCCATAACTCATTTGACTTCTGTGAAATGTTCCCCTGTTGGAAAATATACTTCTTTCTAAGCCTCCCCACATGCAGGTGTGGGGCAAGAAATCTTCCGTCTACCCTTCTAAGTTCTTGGGGAGAACTCCCCCCATCCATAATAAAAGACAAATTAACAGGAGAAAATAAATAAAAATTTAATAACATGTACACCTCTTGTTTACATGGGAGATACCGAGGAAAACTGTGTAACTCCTCAAGATGGCCCAAGCTGTCACCTTAAGTACTACCTCCAGCTGAGGACACAAGAACATGTGGGGGTTGGGTTAGTTATTTGAGGGTACAGGAAAAGCACAGTGACCAAGGGTACGATTGTTATGTAGATTTAAGTCCTGCCTCCTCTATTGAGTTTCTAGAGATTTAGCAGCATCCTTTTCTTGGTATAGAGAGGGGGACACCCTTATAAATGGAGGTTCCCCTTACAAATGTAAACATCTCTTACAAAAGGGTAAGAGCTACTCACTTGTCTGGGCTCTTCCTATGTCTGCTATTTCTTAAAAATAATCAGCTGAAAATAATCCATATGCCAAAAAGGCATTTTGGGGGTGGAAGATTCTGTTGCCCTTCACAGAAATTCCCCCAGACCACACAAAGCAACTCTCCGTGCTGAGAGGTCCTCAGAACTGTGTTCATTAAATTTACCATGTACATCACTGTCTTTTACTCCAGTTTCCTAGTTGATGGGAGCAGAGTTATGCTTCCTCATTGTGGATGCACATTAGAGAAGTGCGCATATTTTTTTTATCTCCCTCTAAAAACACAGTGACCCTTCTGTCTTCTATACAATCTCTCACAACTTTTCTAGTGACTTCCTAATTTCCTTATTTCCACCCACACACTCAGGTTCCCTTGTGTGCCTGTCTTCTGTAATGTTATCAGTGTTTCCAGCTACTCTAAAAAATGTGCTATATGCCCTAATTTTCTTTTCCAGAACACCTGATTCTTCTTCTTTTCTCACCTGTGATTGTTCTAACCATGACCCACCCCTACTCCTTTCTTAAGAAATTGCCTATTTCTGATTTCCTTATTAAAGCAGTAGCAGTTTTATAATATTGCAAGAATAATTTTATTGATGTGCCAAAGAGACCAGAGGCGTGTGAAAAACTGAGCTCCCTTCTAATGTGGATGCCTCAGGTTCTAGAAGCCAGAAATATCATAGCAGCTCTCATTTCAGTCATTGAATTTAACATAACCAAAAACAAAGAGAAGGTTTATAAATGTGGAATGAATTTCTAAATTTCAGATTCTAGTGTTCATTTCTAGAGTGCAATATATCTATGGTCATTCGGAGGGCAATTTTACTAAATTTTCAAGCATAGATGACTGAAGTGGTCTCTTTTCCATTCATCAAATATCTGTATCTTTCCCCACGTGAACAAAAGATATCAGTAATACTTTCTTTCAGTACTTTACCTTGATGATAATAAAAACATATAGGAGGTTCCTGTTTCCTTTATTGTTTTTTATTATTTGCTTGGGGAAGTAGGTTGTGTTGAGATCATCTCAGCTATCAATGTCAATTATCTCAGCATGCATGTGGGGGATGTGTGTGGGTTCTCTTCGTGAGACTTTAAAATTGTAGAGTATGTATTTGATAATAATCACACACATATTTTTTGTAGTGAAGCAAGTTATTAATCACTAAGCATGACTAAAAAACATTCTATTAGGGTGTCCAGTGCCCCCAACTGGATTTCAAAAATGAAAAGAGGAAAATATACATTACTTTCATTTCCTTCAAGACAATAGATAAATAACATAACAATTTCAGGGGATTAGGATCAAAGAAATTAAGACTCCTTTCTATCATCTCTCTAAAAGGGGTGGATTGGCACCAGATTTTGAGAAAGTCAAATATAGTCATTCTTTCATTTTTAGCTTTTAATCTAACGGCCTAATTTTATCAATCAACAGCTGACAGTACTTTTTCCCAATTCATGCATTGGATTTTCTTTCTTGGATAATGAGAAGGAAGTAACTAAATATATCACTGTTGAAGTGCTCTTATTACCTAATACAACGAAGCAATGTTTACAGCAACTTTAAATTTGAGATAATTAAGCTATGCAACACTTAATTTGCTTTATAATAACACCTTTATTTTCATATAGACAGTGTGGTAGGTAGCTCCGAGATGGTCTCCAGTGATCTCTGCGTTTTGGTATTGATGCCTTCTGTGGAGTGTGGGCTTTACTTAATGGCTGGCTTCTAACAAATAACAGACAACAGTAATGGGAAGCCACCTTTCTGATTAGGTTACCAAATTACTGTTTTTCCCTACCTTGGACTTCCATGTCTCACTTTCTGGCTTACTTGTTCCATGAGAAGCTAGCTGGCATGTTGTGAGTTGCCCTACAGAGAGAATCACATGGCAAGGAACTGATGTTTCTAGCCAATAGCTAGTGAGGACCTGTGGCCTGTCAACTGACTGGGTGAGGTCCAGGAGAGATCTATCAGGGCTCACAGTTAAGCCTTGTGACGACTGCAAGCCTGGCTAATCTTGAATGTAGCATTATCGAGACACTCTGAGCCAGAGGCAACCAGATAAATGCTCTAATTCATGATCCACAGAGACTAAGATAATAAATGTTTTTTGCTTTAAGAGACTAAGTTTCAGAGTATTTGTTACTCAGCAGTAGATAATAATACAGTCAGATTCTCTCCTTTTTAATAAATCTATCAATTTATATTTTCTCAAATTTCATTTTGTTCTGTCAATGGCTATATATAAATCACAAGTTTAGGGTTTATATAAACCACTATCATATGTTTTTGGTACTCTTTTATTTCTCATTTATGTTCCCAATAATATACTCTTTAAATTTACAGAAGATTGGGGATTTCAAGCTAACCTTTCTTATTTTACCAGGGTGTATTTTTCTTTAGAAAGACTAATTTTTCTCAGTTGATAAAAATGTAGTAAGAGAGTATATTTCTTTTAAATAGAATAGCGTACATATCTGCAAAAACTATTACCTTTCTTAATCCAGAAAAGAACCAATAATAAAATAAATTCATTTAAATCATATTGGATTTTAGGGGCACCTGGGTGACTCAGTCAGTTAAGCATCTGACTTCGGCTCAGGTCATGATCTCACAGTTTGTGGGTTCAAGTCCCATATCAGGCTCCGTGCTGACAGTTCAGAGCCTGGAGCCTGCTTCAGATTCTGTGTCTCCCTCTCTCTCTGCCCCTCCCTGGCTTGTACTCTGTCCCTCTGTCTCTCAAAAATAAATAAACGTAAAAAAAAAAAATTAATCATACTGAATTTTTAAAATCTTTTGTTAAAAAGAAGATGTTACAATTAAAATTTTCATCCAATAATAAGACCCTCAATAGGTACCAAAAAGAGAAATTAACCTATATTCAAAAGAATATTGGACAAATTCTGAGTCATGCTGTGAAATCCTTTCCATGAGACAAAAAGTCTTATGGAAAAGATATGACTGGAATTTTATTAGGATATACAGTTTCTAGAAGATTTTAGAAAGTTGAAGGTATACCATTTTGATTGATTCTCCAATCCTAGCCCAGTAGGATGCAGCGGAAACTATCCACAGTTATATTTTTAAAAGGTCAGTTTGAAGCATATATGAAATTAAACAGCCACATTAGAAATTTTGGTGGGAAAATATTTATTTCTATCTAATTGTGGAATGATCATATTCACTGTTTCTAGAGAACTTGGCTCTGAATTTAAAACCACAACAGGCTCTTGAGTTATTATGAACTACTCTCAGAAAATGGAAATGGCTGGCAAAGGAAATGTAACATGAAATAGAGTTACAGGCTAAAAAGCCCCCTCAAGAGCCTTGGGATGGATCTGTCAGACACCCTCTTGGTTTCCCTAGTCCTAATTTAGAAGTTACTCCTATGGGCATATTCTCATTATATTCTCAGGGAAAGTATTTTGCTAAGTGTTTCCTGGTGAAAAAGAAATGAGCAGTAAGGAGAAGGTCAGAAGCAGAACTGTTAGAAGGAAATACACTTTTCTCAGTTCTGTCCCTCAGAAAAGACTTGCTCAACATCTCTCAAGAAGGAAGATAATATTATTCTTCGAAAATGGGATTTAATGAAAGTGGAATATAGTTTTAAGCAAGGTATTTCTTACTGAAATATACCTTGGATGAGGAAAGTGTTTATATACCTAATATTAACAGTTCTTTTATGGCTAAGCTGATTTGGTCAGATCAAGCTGGTTTGCCATGTCCTGTCTTAATAAATTTGATTTAAAGAAATGCTGCTCTTTCTTGTAAAGATGTCTGGAATCATTACAGAAGATGATAGATAGATACATAGATAGATAATAGGTAAATATAGATAATAATAGATCTATCTATATCTGTATCTTTAGCTGTTTATATCTATCTATCCATCTAAAGGTGTTTTAACCTTAGAAATAAACTTATAGACCTAGTACTGATGCTGATGACTTATTAATTTTCTTAATTATTTTAGCCTTTTTTAATGTTTTTTTTTTTTTTGAGAGAGAGAGAGAGAGAGCAAGGGAGGGACAGAGAGAGGAGAGAGAGAGAATCTGAAGCAGGCTCCATGCTGTCAGCACGGAGCCTGGTGTGGAGCTCTATCTCATGAACTGCGAGCTCATGACCTGAGCTGAAATCAAGAGTCAGATAGATGCTTCACCGACTGAGCCACCCAGGCACACCATAGCATTTTTCTAAGATTTCCCAAAGGCTTATTAATATAATAATAGAATTGGGAATATATATGGGAATTTCTCAAGAAAACTGAAAAGAATTTTGGTAGAACAGTTATAATGACAAATCAATGGCTAACACATTCTTCAGAATATTCAGTATACTCAAAATAATATTTATTCCAAACTTGAGACACAGTTTGGTTTGTCTTGGCAAATGTGACAGTCAGGCAAGTTGCAAGAATACTGTGGAAAATAAAGATAAAAAGGAAAAAGAGTACAAATTTTATCTTATTTAAAATTTTTGTGACGTACAACATTACTTTTTCATTAAAAACAAGTCTTATTTATGATTCAATACTATTGGCAAAGTTTAATTTTTACTTGAAGTTTAAATGTCAAAACGAACTTTCCTTTAAATTGTTATATTTTTCAATCTGCAGGTTCTTTTTCTCCTGAATGAATAGTTGTGATTGCAAATTCAATTCATATAAAAAAAAATCTAGTACTTAAAAAAATAGGAAACAACCAGGACATTTGATAACAAATTATTTGCTGTATTGTGTTTAAAAAGAACAACTAGATTGAGTTGGGTGGAGGTTCCGGAAGATGGCGGTGTAGGAGGACGCTGGGCTCACCGCGCGTCCTGCTGATCACTTAGATTCCACCTACACCTGCCTAAATAACCCAGAAAACCGCCAGAGGATTAGCAGAACGGAGTCTCCGGAGCCAAGCGCAGACGAGAGGCCCACGGAAGAGGGTAGGAAGGGCTGTAAGGGGGTGCGCGCTCCACGGACTGGCGGGAGGGAGCCAGGGTGGAGGGGCGGCTCGCCGGCCAAGCAGAGCCCCCGAGTCTGGCTGGCAAAAGCGGAGGGGCCTGACGGACTGTGTTCCGACAGCAAGCGCGACTTAGCGTCTGGGAGGTCATAAGCTAACAGCTCTGCTCGGAAAGTGGGAAGGCTGGAGGACAAAGGGAGGGAGAGCTGCTGAGCCCCCGGACGGCAGAGCTCAGCTTGGCGGGGAACAAAGGCGCTCGCCAGCGCCATCTCCCCCGCCCATCCCCCAGCCAAAATCCCAAAGGGAACCAGTTCCTGCCAGGGAACTTGCTCGCTCCACACAAACACCCAACTCTGTGCTTCTGCGGAGCCAAACCTCCGGCAGCGGATCTGACTCCCTCCCGCTGCCACAGGGCTCCTCCTGGAGTGGATCACCTAAGGAGAAGCGAGCTAAGCCTGCCCCTCCAGCCCCCGTGCACCTTGCCTACCCACCCCAGCTAATACGCCAGATCCCCAGCAACACAAGCCTGGCAGGGTGCAAGTAGCCCAGACGGGACATGCCACCCCACAGTGAATCCCGCCCCTAGGAGAGGGGAAGAGAAGGCACACACCAGTCTGACTGTGGCCCCAGCAGTGGGCTGGGGGCAGACATCAGATCGGACTGCGGCCCCGCCCACCAACTCCAGTTATACACCACGGTACAGGGGAAGTGCCCTGCAGGTCCTCACCACTCCAGGGACTCTCCAAAATGACCAAAAGGAAGAATTCCCCTCAGAAGAATCTCCAGGAAATAACAACAGCTAATGAACTGATCAAAAAGGATTTAAATAATATAACAGAAAGTGAATTTAGAATAATAGTCATAAAGTTAATTGCTGGGTTTGAAAACAGTATACAGGACAGCAGAGAATCTCTTGCCAAAGAGATCAAGGGACTAAGGACCAGTCACGAGGAGCTGAAAAACGCTTTAAACGAAATGCAAAACAAAATGGAAACCACGACGGCTCGGCTTGAAGAGGCAGAGGAGAGAATAGGTGAACTAGAAGATAAAGTTATGGAGAAAGAGGAAGCTGAAAGAAAGAGAGATAAAAAAATCCAGGAGTATGAGGGGAAAATTAGAGAACTAAGTGATACACTAAAAAGAAATAATATACGCATAATTGGTATCCCAGAGGAGGAAGAGAGAGGGAAAGGTGCTGAAGGGGTACTTGAAGAAATTATAGCTGAGAACTTCCCTGAACTGGGGAAGGAAAAAGGCATTGAAATCCAAGAGGCACAGAGAACTCCCTTCAGACGTAACTTGAATCGATCTTCTGCACGACATATCATAGTGAAACTGGCAAAATACAAGGATAAAGAGAAAATTCTGAAAGCAGCAAGGGATAAACGTGCCCTCACATATAAAGGGAGACCTATAAGACTCATGACTGATCTCTCCTTTGAAACTTGGCAGGCCAGAAAGGCTTGGCACGATATCTACAGTGTGCTAAACAGAAAAAATATGCAGCCGAGAATCCTTTATCCAGCAAGTTTGTCATTTAGAATAGGAGAGATAAAGGTCTTCCCAAACAAACAAAAACTGAAGGAATTTGTCACCACGAAACCAGCCCTACAAGAGATCCTAAGGGGGATCCTGTGAGACAAAGTACCAGAGACATCACTACAAGCATAAAACATACAGACATCACAATGACTCTAAACCCGTATCTTTCTATAATAACACTGAATGTAAATGAATTAAATGCGCCAACTAAAAGACATAGGGTATCAGAATGGATAAAAGAACAAGACCCATCTATTTGCTGTCTACAAGAGACTCATTTTAGATCTGAGGACACCTTTAGATTGAGAGTGAGGGGATGGAGAACTATTTATCATGCTACTGGAAGCCAAAAGAAAGCTGGAGTAGCCATACTTATATCAGACAAACTAGACTTTAAATTAAAGGCTGTAACAAGAGATGAAGAAGGGCATTATATAATAATCACAGGGTCTATCCATCAGGAAGAGCTAACAATTATAAACGTCTATGCGCCGAATACCGGAGCCCCCAGATATATAAAACAATTACTCATAAACATAAGCAACCTTATTGATAAGAATGTGGTCATTGCAGGGGACTTTAACACCCCACTTACAGAAAGGGATAGATCATCTAGACACACAGTCAATAAAGAAACAAGGGCCCTGAATGATAC
Source organism: Panthera tigris (assembly GCF_018350195.1). Classification (NCBI taxonomy): domain Eukaryota; kingdom Metazoa; phylum Chordata; class Mammalia; order Carnivora; family Felidae; genus Panthera; species Panthera tigris. The sequence goes on from NC_056662.1 coordinate 106,027,008, forward strand.
ATTGGATCAGATGGACTTGACAGATATATTTAGAACTCTGCATCCCAAAGCAACAGAATATACTTTCTTCTCGAGTGCACATGGAACATTCTCCAAGATAGATCACTTACTGGGTCACAAAACAGCCCTTCATAAGTTTACAAGAATTGAAATTATACCATGCATACTTTCAGACCACAATGCTATGAAGCTTGAAATCAACCACAGGAAAAAGTCTGGAAAACCTCCAAAAGCATGGAGGTTAAAGAACACCCTACTAACGAATGAGTGGGTCAACCAGGAAATTAGAGAAGAAATTAAAAAATATATGGAAACAAACGAAAATGAAAATACAACAATCCAAACGCTTTGGGACGCAGCGAAGGCAGTCCTGAGAGGAAAATACATTGCAATCCAGGCCTATCTCAAGAAACAAGAAAAATCCCAAATACAAAATCTAACAGCACACCTAAAGGAAATAGAAGCAGAACAGCAAAGGCAGCCTAAACCCAGCAGAAGAAGAGAAATAATAAAGATCAGAGCAGAAATAAACAATATAGAATCTAAAAAAACTGTAGAGCAGATCAATGAAACCAAGAGTTGGTTTTTTGAAAAAATAAACAAAATTGACAAACCTCTAGCCAGGCTTCTCAAAAAGAAAAGGGAGATGACCCAAATAGATAAAATCATGAATGAAAATGGAATGATTACAACCAATCCCTCAGAGATACAAACAGTTATCAGGGAATACTATGAAAAATTATATGCCAACAAATTGGACAACCTGGAAGAAATGGACAAATTCCTAAACACCCACACTCTTCCAAAACTCAATCAGGAGGAAATAGAAAGCTTGAACAGACCCATCACCAGCGAAGAAATTGAATCGGTTATCAAAAATCTCCCAACAAATAAGAGTCCAGGGCCAGATGGCTTCCCAGGGGAGTTCTACCAGACGTTTAAAGCAGAGATAATACCTATCCTTCTCAAGCTATTCCAAGAAATAGAAAGGGAAGGAAAACTTCCAGACTCATTCTATGAAGCCAGTATTACTTTGATTCCTAAACCAGACAGAGACCCAGTAAAAAAAGAGAACTACAGGCCAATATCTCTGATGAATATGGATGCAAAAATTCTCAATAAGATACTAGCAAATCGAATTCAACAACATATAAAAAGAATTATTCACCATGATCAAGTGGGATTCATTCCTGGGATGCAGGGCTGGTTCAACATTCGCAAATCGATCAACGTGATACATCACATTAACAAAAAAAAAGAGAAGAACCATATGATCCTGTCAATCGATGCAGAAAAGGCCTTTGACAAAATCCAGCACCCTTTCTTAATAAAAACCCTTGAGAAAGTCGGGATAGAAGGAACATACTTAAAGATCATAAAGGCCATTTATGAAAAGCCCACAGCTAACATCATCCTCAACGGGGAAAAACTGAGAGCTTTTTCCCTGAGATCAGGAACACGACAGGGATGCCCACTCTCACAGCTGTTGTTTAATATAGTGCTGGAAGTTCTAGCATCAGCAATCAGACAACAAAAGGAAATCAAAGGCATCAAAATTGGCAAAGATGAAGCCAAGCTTTCGCTTTTTGCAGATGACATGATATTATACATGGAAAATCCGATAGACTCCACCAAAAGTCTGCTAGAACTGATACATGAATTCAGCAAAGTTGCAGGATACAAAATCAATGTGCAGAAATCAGTTGCATTCTTATACACTAACAATGAAGCAACAGAAAGACAAATGAAGAAACTGATCCCATTCACAGTGGCACCAAGAAGCATAAAATACCTAGGAATAAATCTAACCAAAGATGTAAAAGATCTGTATGCTGAAAACTATAGAAAGCTTATGCAGGTAATTCAAGAAGATATAAAGAAATGGAAAGACATTCCCTGCTCATGGATTGGAAGAATAGATATTGTCAAAATGTCAATACTACCCAAAGCTATCTACACGTTCAATGCAATCCCAATCAAAATTGCACCAGCATTCTTCTCGAAACTAGAACAAGCAATCCTAAAATTCATATGGAACCACAAAAGGCCCTGAATAGCCAAAGTAATTTTGAAGAAGAAGACCAAAGCAGGAGGCATCACAATCCCAGACTTTAGCCTCTACTACAAAGCTGTCATCATCAAGACAGCATGGTATTGGCATAAAAACAGACACATAGACCAATGGAATAGAATAGAAACCCCAGAACTAGACCCACAAACGTATGGCCAACTCATCTTTGACAAAGCAGGAAAGCACATCCAATGGAAAAAAGACAGTCTCTTTAACAAATGGTGCTGGGAGAACTGGACAGCAACATGCAGAAGGTTGAAACTAGACCACTTTCTCACACCATTCACAAAAATAAACTCAAAATGGATAAAGGACCTGAATGTGAGACAGGAAACCATCAAAACCTTAGAGGAGAAAGCAGGAAAAGACCTCTCTGACCTCAGCCGTAGCAATCTCTTACTCGGCACATCCCCAAAGGCAAGGGAATTAAAAGCAAAAGTGAATTACTGGGACCTTATGAAGATAAAAAGCTTCTGCACAGCAAAGGAAACAACCAACAAAACTAAAAGGCAACCAACGGAATGGGAAAAGATATTTGCAAATGACACATCGGACAAAGGGCTAGTATCCAAAATCTATAAAGAGCTCATCAAACTCCACACCCGAAAAACAAATAACCCAGTGAAGAAATGGGCAGAAAACATGAATAGACACTTCTCTAAAGAAGACATCCGGATGGCCAACAGGCACATGAAAAGATGTTCAACGTTGCTCCTTATCAGGGAAATACAAATCAAAACCACACTCAGATACCACCTCACGCCAGTCAGAGTGACCAAAATGAAGAAATCAGGAGACTATAGATGCTGGAGAGGATGTGGAGAAACGGGAACCCTCTTGCACTGTTGGTGGGAATGCAAATTGGTGCAGCCGCTCTGGAAAGCAGTGTGGAGGTTGCTCAGAAAATTAAAAATAGACCTACCCTATGACCCAGCAATAGCACTGCTAGGAATTTATCCAAGGGATACAGGAGTACTGATGCATAGGGGCAGTTGTACCCCAATGTTTATAGCAGCACTCTCAACAATAGCCAAATTATGGAAAGAGCCTAAATGTCCATCAACTGATGAATGGATAAAGAAATTGTGGTTTATATACACAATGGAATACTACGTGGCAATGAGAAAAAATGAAATATGGCCTTTTGTAGCAACGTGGATGGAACTGGAGAGTGTGATGCTAAGTGAAATAAGCCATACAGAGAAGGACAGATACCATATGGTTTCACTCTTATGTGGATCCTGAGAAACGTAACAGAAACCCATGGGGGAGGGGAAGGAAAAAAAAAAAAAAAAAGAGGTTAGAGTGGGAGAGAACCAAAGCATAAGAGACTGTTAAAAACTGAGAACAAACTGAGGGTTGATGGGGGGTGGGAGGGAGGGCAGGGTGGGTGATGGGTATTGAGGAGGGCACCTTTTGGGATGAGCACTGGGTGTTGTATGGAAACCAATTTGACAGTAAATTTCATATATTAAAAAATAAAAAAATAAATAAATAATAAAAAAAAAATAAATAAAAATAAAAAGAACAACTACTCAGTACCTTGACGGAAAAGTACTTAATGGACAATGTGCCCCAACAGGGACTAAAAACACAAACTATAAAGCCGGAAGAAAATCTGTAATTTTGGATAATGTGACAGAAATAGCATCACTTGAAAGAAATTCTTTTTACCTAATCAGAGTTAACCTTCTACAAACTGTTTTTTTTTTACTTCTTCAGAGAAAATCTAATTTCAACATAGGCTCTGACTTTAATTTGACTTATAAATTATTTATCTAGATCAGTTAATGAAAAAGTTTAAGCATCTTTAAAGAAAAGACAGTAATTTTGAAGTAAGATTATGTTATTTTAAAACATAATGTTTGGGGTGCCTGGGTGGCTCAGTCAGTTAAGCGTCCGACTTCGGCTCAGGTCACGATCTCGCGGTCCGTGAGTTCGAGCCCCGCGTCGGGCTCTGTGCTGACAGCTCGGAGCCTGGAGCCTGTTTCAGATTCTGTGTCTCCCTCTCTCTCTGACCTTCCCCCATTCATGCTCTGTCTCTCTCTGTCTCAAAAATGAATAAACGTTAAAAAAAAATTAAATAAAACATAATGTTTAAAGAAAATAATCTTATGCAAGCTATTTAATGCTTCTGTGAACAATATCAGAAACTAATTGCTCTGCAGTTATTACCACCCCTTGATGACACCCCACATCATTTTTAGTAATGTTAATCAGAAAATTGAACAATGATTGATGGTTATATTAAACTCATATATTTAAAATATTTCACAATAAATGCATCTTTTGATAGACCAGGCCCCTAGGGAGCTATCTTACTCTTTATAATTCCTTATCAATATAAAAATTTTGAAACTTCAAATCACATGTTTAATACTTAAAAACAATAGTAGATTGGTACCCAGGGAGAGTGTATGCCTTAGTTATAGGTATAATCATATAATAAGTAATGTATAAAAAATAACTTCAAGAACAAGGATTAGGGACGCCTGGGTGGCTCAGTCAGTTAAGCATCCGACTTCAGCTCAGGTCACGATCTCACGGTCCGTGAGTTCGAGCCCCACATCGGGCTCTGGGCTGATGGCTCAGAGCCTGGAGCCTGCTTCCGATTCTGTGTCTCCCTCTCTCTCTGCCCCTCCCCCGTTCATGCTCTCTCTCTGTCTCAAAAATAAATAAACATTAAAAAAAATTTAAAAAAAAAAAGGACAAGGATTAAACTAGTGAAACCAGATAAATTAGAAGTTGTATGATACAGATAGAGCTTTGGTATAGACAATTAATTGGGTTGATGGCTGGAAGAAGGAAATAAAATAAATGTGCACACTTTATGTCTACTTGTTTCAGGCATTTTATTAGGCACCTTCTATTTTCAAAAATAGTAACAGTGATAAAGTAGATATTCATTTTATAGCTGAGCAAACAAACCTTGGTTAAGTGACATTCCTTAGCTAAGGTCACACGTTTTCTAAGTTTTAGATCCAAAGGTACTCGTAGTATCTTGGTTGAAATACTCCTATGAACTTTATTTGGGAATTCAGAGAAACTTATCATTTATACAAACTCACTTGTGTGATTTCAAAACTTACTATAACTGACAGCATCATGTGAGCAAAGCAGCAATGAGATGTGAACTATCATCATGTTTCTGGGTAATGGGGATGGTGGCGGAAAGTTGGGTTATGAGGTAGAAATGGAGTTAACCTAAAAGGTAGCCCGTAATTAACTTAAAAACCTTAAATACCAATGTAAGAAACTTGGACTTGATGCTACACTCAGTGGGGAACCATCAGAGATTTTGATCAGATGGTAACCAAATCAAAATTATGGTCTAGATGTGTGCATTTCTTTAACTTGTTCTAGAAAGAACATAACATAGCATCGTTTCTAAAAACCATTCAGCCGAAATGCGTTATGCTGAAGTTATTTTTCCTCAAATTTATTGAGTTATAATTGACAAAATTTGTATATATTTAAAGTATAGAGATTGATGAATTTGATATGTGCACACGCTGTGAAATGATTACCACAATCAAGTCAATTACAACATCCATTACCATCACCTCACATAGTATTTTTTTAGTGAGAAAGCTTAAGATCTACTCTCTTTGCACATTTAAAATATGCCATACAGTATTATTAACTATATTTGTCATGATATAAATTATATCATCAGAATTTGTTCACCTTATAAAAAAAGAATTTGTTCACCTTAAAACTAAAGTTTTTACCCTTTGACCAGTGTCTCCCCATTTCCTCCATCCACCAACCCTTGGCAACCACCACACTTCTTTCTATTTCAATGAATTTGACACATACTGCAGTTATTCTAATTTAGAAGTAGTTTAATTTAATTTAAAATTAAAATATTCAATTTAAAATTAAAGTATAAGATAGCTTCATTACATTTGTATTCCTATCAAATATTTCTGTACTTTTATTTTCTTTTAAAACTGAATTCCAACATTTCTTTTTAATGATTAAACTTAAAATCTTCCCTACAAGGAACAGTTATCAGTCCCAAGGGAAGAAATTAGAAGAATGTAGGTGGATAATTTCGGTTGTTTGTTGGTTTAATGTTTATTATTTATTTTGAGAGAGAGTGTGCAGGGGAGGGGCAGAGAGAGGGAGAGAGAGAATCCCAAGCAGTCTGCATGCTGCCAACACAGAGGCCAATGAGGGGCTCAGACTCACAAATGGTGAGATCATGACCTGAGCCTAAATCAAGAGTTGGATGCTTAACCACCTGAGCCACCCAGACACCCCTATAGGTGGACAATTTTATGGAGAAGTCAGAGTTTATGGTAAAATGTATTAGAAAACATATCATGGGTTGAGTTTTGAGGTGGAAAAAAAAAACATGGAGGTTTTCTTCAAGAGATTTACAGAATGCCTTCCGCATGTCAGAAACTCTTAGAGGTTCTGGGTTACATACAGCATCAGGTAAGGCAGCCTGGCCCTCAGTGACCTTTTATTTTAGCAAGAGGAGACATTCAATAAACAGGTAAGGAAATAACAAAACTCTGACAAATACAATAAAATGGGTGAAAGAGAATAGGAAGTTTGGGGGGCTGTGTATGAGGAGTGTACTACATGCAGAGCATTTTTTTTTTTTAATATATGAAATTTACTGTCAAATTGGTTTCCATACAACACCCAGTGCTCATCCCAAAAGGTGCCCTCCTCAATACCCATCACCCACCCTGCCCTCCCTCCCACCCTGCCCTCCCTCCCACCCCCCATCAACCCTCAGTTTGTTCTCAGTTTTTAACAGTCTCTTATGCTTTGGCTCTCTCCCACTCTAACCTCTTTTTTTTTTCCTTCCCCTCCCCCATGGGTTTCTGTTATGTTTCTCAGGATCCACATAAGAGTGAAACCATATGGTATCTGTCTTTCTCTGTATGGCTTATTTCACTTAGCATCACACTCTCCAGTTCCATCCACGTTGCTACAAAAGGCCGTATTTCATTCTTTCTCATTGCCACATAGTACTCCATTGTGTATATAAACCACAATTTCTTTATCCATTCATCAGTTGATGGACATTTAGGCTCTTTCCATAATTTGGCTATTGTTGAGAGTGCCACATGCAGAGCATTTGAGCAGAGACCTTCAAGGTGTGAGAAAGTGAACTGAAAGCTTATCTAAAGCCCAGAGTTTCAGGCAAAGGAAAGACCTAGTGGAAATGACTGAGCCAAAAACATGCTTGGATTGTTTCACACATCCAAGTACAGTTGGTGTGTATGACAGAGTAGAGTTTGGGACAAGAGAGAGGGACAGCAGATGAGTTAACAAGAAGGTAGGTGGGGGAGACCAGAACATGTAGGGTCTTATAAGACATTGTTTGCATTTTGGTATTTATTCTGAGAAAGGAATTAATTAAAGGAATTTTATATGAGTGACATGATTTTATTTACATTGGTGAAAGGTCCATTAGGGGAGCAGCGTAGGGAGCAAGGGCAAAAACAAGGATGCCAGTTACAAATTATTGCAGTAATCCAGATAAGAGGCAGTGATGGCTTGGAGTTAGCTTGTAGCAGTAGAAATTCTGAGGGTAAAATTCCAGATCTGTTTTGAAGCTCAGGCCAATAGAATTTACTAATAGATTGGGTATGATGTATGAAAGAAATAGAGGAAACAGAATATTCCAAATGAGGTAGAGTGGATGAGCAAGAGCTGTTGGAAGAGGTAAGGAATCAAAAGCTTAGTTTTATTTATGTTAAGTTTGAGATGAATATTAGATATTGAGCTATAGATGTTGACTAAATAATTGTATGTGAAAAGTCTAGAATTCAGAGGAGTAGTCAGCTTCAGAGAAATACACTGGAGAATCTTAAGTGTATAAATAATACTACGTGATTAAATAGGGTCTCCTATGGAGTAAGTGTAGGTGAAGGAGAAGTCTGAGGCCTAAATCCTGGGGCTTTCCAACATTTACAGGTTATTGGGAAAGGAAAATAGCAGTAATGGAGGTAGGAGGAGAATTGAAGAGATTGATATCTTGAAAATCAAGTGAGGAAAGATGTTAGGATGGAATAAATAATCAACTCTTGAGAAGTTAAACCACTGAATTTTAGCAGGGTTGACCTTGACAATACCTGTTTGTTGGAATGGTATGGGAGAAGGTTTAATTATACTGGCCTAAAGAGTAAACGAAGGATAACAAGTAGAGATGATATTTTCAATGAGTCTTATTACATAAGGATGCAAAGAAACGGGGCTTTTAATGGAGCAGAATGTGTGCACAAATAGATATTTTAATATGGCATATGTTTCACTGGGTTTTTACTCTAATTATAATGATCCAGCAAGGATGAAAAATTGATAACGCAGCAGAGGGAGGGTAAACTGACTAGACAAGAGAAGGTTAAATAATGTATGGGAATATTAATATTTTGTCCATAATAACAGAGATAGAGGTAGGTTGGTAGATGTGATCCTAGGGGTGTATGTGGAAGTCCTCTTTGAATACTTCGATTGAGGTTCATATTGTATCCTGATTGTCCTTAAAAATATTGAAAAATATTATCCTTAAAAGATATTGAAATCCATCGCTCTAATTGTTCTTTGTGAAAAATGGCATGGTTTTTAGTTTACTGAAGAACTTTCAGGTCCTTTTACTTTCAAGCCATCACTTTTTTAAAAGACATGATTTTAAATAATTAATATTTGTCAGCTTAATAGAAGGGTTGATAAATATAGACATTATTTTAATGAATCCCTCTTTTCTGACTTGTTTTCAGTTTTTGTGAATGATATCATTAATTTTCTCATGTTCTCTTTCTATTTTCTAACTGGAGCGTACTAACTTTCCTATAAATATAACTATTATTAGGAAAATAAAATGGGAAATGTAATTTCTTGGCTGACATCACTTTATGACACTTACTTGAGACTTCAGGCCGACTTTGTTCTTGTACAAATCACTTCTTCAAAACTGTGCTCAACTTTAGGAAATGCATTTTACTGCTCATAAAAAAAATGAGAAGAGCCAACTTTATTCTGGAATAGTAGTCCACCTAAAAACATATTCTCAGGAAGACATTCACAACCATATGTCCAACACTAAAGGGCTTTATTTTAATGTTCAAGAGAGGTCATCTAAAGGAGCCGGCAGGATCTCCAATGACTGGTTTACTTCTTGGTAAAATTGAGTAATTTCAAATCCTGTTTATAATGCACTGTTTTGGCTGCAATTATTCTCCCGACTCTAAATCTACTGGGTTTTGGGGAAAACAACCAACAAAACACTTGACATTTGCATTTGCGTGGAAAAATTGAGAGCACAAAAGAAAATACTTTAGTCAAATAAGACCTAGTATTCCAGTTACAACTCTATCCTTTGGCATGGGGTCAACTCTGAGATGCTATTCAAGCAATAGGACAAAACTTCCTCCTCAGAGAAGAGTGAGGACCAACACCAGAAAGGATTATATCACTGAGCATCTTTAAATCATTTCATTTTTATACATTTTATGATGTTTTTGAAAGAGCAGGTTATACTTTAATGATTTTTTTTTGAACCACTTGGTGTTTAGGTATTTGGTAATGTTCCCTACCTTCTGCAGATCCACTGTTATCTTAGGAAAGTGACATGAAACCACCATCTAAAATAAGATATATTCAGAACCACTGAATCTTGAAAAGAAAATCAAATTTGTAAGAAATGGCAAGAATTTTAACATCTCAATATTGATTTTATTACATATATACATACATATATATGTATACACACACACACATATATATGTATATATATGTATATATTTTTTTGAGAGAGAGAGTGCAAACAGAGGAGAGGAGCAGAGGGAGAAGGAGAGAGAATCTCAAGCGTGGAGCCCAATGAGGGGCTCTATCCCACAACCTGAGCTAAAATCAGGAGTCGGATGCTTAACTGACTGAGCCACCCAGGCTCCCCTAAATATTGATTTCAGTTAGATAAGTATTATTATTTACACATCTATAATTTATTAGACAACAAGGCAATGTGATTTCACAAATTTACTGAATCACTATTCAGACAATTTTAAAAAAAGCTTTTTGGAGCAGGGAGCAGAGAACAACCACATACATCTATTACATTATTATAGCCACTTTTTAAAAGTATACTATTGATTGAGAAGAGAATACAAGGAAAACAGTGATAAGGATTGCAGTAAGAGTGAGCGTATTTTATGCAATTCATTTTTTAAAATTTTCAGATTAATATAGAAAATTTGCCTGTATAACACTGGAAGAACTTCTGTTCTTTATATTAATACTTACAAGTGAACCTTTGCTTTCATTTATCTGAAATGATTCCTGGAAAATATAGTTATGGATATAGACATAGATATTTTTCCATTTGTAAAAAATATTATAATTTAAAAATCCTTTGGATATTTGTATACTTATAAATTAAACACCATGGAAACAAGAAGGAAAATTTTATTCAGTTGACCATAGCATTGATAAATTCATTTATGCTCAATATTTTACATTTTGATCTTCTAAATTTTAGATCCTAGGTATATGTCTTCTCTAATCCTAAAACATTTGGTAGAAAACCAATAGTGAATTCCTATAAAAGCCTACTCAAAGACCATCCTAAAGAGTTGGTAGTCTTCTAAGATCACTCAAACTAGTTTATTATTATCATTGCTATTTTCTTTGAGATTCATAATCTATGAGTGGAAGACAACAGAAATACAAAAGGAAGTTATCTCTTGTTCTGAGCTCCCACCGAGTGTATGTATTATTTTCTTTTGGGGAAAAAATTTTTGGTGTGTTTTTTTTTTTTTAAATGGTGAGAAAAATAAAGGTGAGCCTTCAAATAAGATCATCCCAGAAATAATGAGTTTAGGTTTTAACATATGGAGAATTTTTGTATCTCTTTCAGTATAATGTGCCGAAGTATTACCAATTAAAATAAGACCATGCAAGGAAAAATTTCATGAAAATATTTTGTTTAGTCAGATTCTTGGCTATACATATATATATACGTATATATATATGTATATATATATACTTTTGTATATACTTATATACTTATGTATATATATGTATATATATATGTACATATATACGTATATATATGTATATATATATACATATGTACAAAGGGCTGTTACATATGTATTAATATTTCCATGTGTATTTTCTTTTAGACAAGAAAGGGGAAAAATAATTAAAATTGTTAAAAATAAAAGAGAATCAGCTGTCAGAGGAGGATATGGGATAACTGGCTATGGGGAGAAACTAGTAAATTCCTTTAGAGCAGAATTTGAAAGCAAATACAGAAGGAAGACCACTGTCTGAAGGATATCAGGATTTACCAAATGCCTTCTTTTCTAGTTGGATTTCCTATCCATGTTGAGTTGGAAATAGAGATGTTTTCTTCAGTCTTCTAATATTCATGTGAAGTGAGGCAAGTGAATTAAAGCCTAATTTTTGTTTATATTTATTTGAATTACTCTATTCAACATAATTTAAAAATGATATAATGTTTAAATTATATGTACTTGTGTAGTATGAATACTGAAAATTATGACAAAGAAAAAGACAAAAGTCTGGAAACATAGTATAGGATTATACTAATTAATTTTCATCATTTTCCAATGAAACTACATTTAGTTTTAGTTTTTTGGCCATATTTACCACAGAATACTTTCCTGTGTAGTATTTTCACTGAGGGAATAATTAGGCCTTAGCAAACGAATAAGGTTTTTTGAATGTCAAAATGTGAGTTTTCCTGAGCCTTTTTTATTTCCATACAACCGAATTATTTTCTTCCTTTTTCAAATTTTCTTTCTTCATTTTCTTTAAAAAAATTTTTTTCCAACGTTTATTTTTGAGAGAGAGGGAGAGCGCGTGTGCGCGAGTGAGCAGGGGAGGGGCAGAGAGAGAGGAAGACACAGTCCAAAGCAGGCTCCAGGCTCCAGGCTGTCAGCACAGAGCCCAACATGGGGCTCAGGCCCATGAACCCTGAGATCATGCTCCGAGCTGAAGTCAGATGTTTAACCGACTGAGCCACCCAGGCGCCCCTAAATTTTCTTTTCTTAAAAAAATCATCTGAATGAAAGATCTGAATTTGAATAACCTGTGATTCTATTAAAGAGCATAAATTACCTCTGAGACTATTTATAATATATATTATTTGTTATGTTATTTATATAACATAACAATATAGAAATATTCAAATAACTGTTTGAAAAATGTCTTCTCTGATCCTTCCATATGCTCTATGTCACTTGTCCAACCTTTAGCATGACCTTGGTTGCTGGGTTAATTATTTTATCCTTAACCAAGCATAATTTTTATTATGTCATATATTTATAATATATATCATATTTATTGATATCTCTCCATAAAACACTCCTGGAAAATAAAGGGAATGAAAGGCTTTGTGGTGAGTGTAATCAAGGAGATGTAAAAATATTGAGGTCATGAAGAGAAATGTGAAATGCTACATTGATCCATTTTTGAGCATGTCTGGGCCAACCAAAGAACAGTCTACTCCCAAGATGGCCATACAATGATGCCTCTGCCAGGAGTCAGACAGGTGAAACTAATTATAGTAGGTGATATCATTAGGAAACACAATTACAACTATAAAATTAACCTCAGTAGTGCATCTTAAAGTTTCTGGTTTTGTAATACAAGTACACGTGCAGAAAGATTGAGCTCCCTGAAAGGGAATTGCATGTTTCACTTAGTTTTTAATTTCTTGAAGCCTGATAAGTTGTTTATCATCTGTCAGATGTTGACTAAATATTTATGGTACAATAGGTTGATGTTTTATCAGAAGAACTATAGGAGTCCATTATGAAATATTCCACAACCAAGAGGGAAATCAACCAAATTGACTTTAAATATTTGGCTGAAAGTTACATCTGAAATATTGTTTTGGAAAATTACATACTGAGACAAATATAGGCACAGTGACTGGTTCTCATTATTCTGTACTAACTGTCCTCTCTCTACATATCAAATGTTGGATGATTTCAATTTTTAATTCACACCAAAAAAATATAATCCAACCAAAATAACATTGTCTCTTCCTTTAAAATGCTGTGTTTTATCTTTAAGCTTCTGACATGGTTTCTCTTCCCATTTAATATGAATTTGAAAAGAAAAAAGGGCAGCTTTTCTATGTTCAATGTAAGAGATGGAAAACTAAAATACAAGACTTCAGGACTGTAGTGTATGGAAAGGAAAAAATGATTATTACTGTAAGTGGCTGTGCCTTCCTCCTCTGATTTTTTTTGTAAATGATGTAAAGCATTATCTTTTCGTTCTACTTTATAATAACAAAAGAATATTGGGTTAAGTGGGGTGAATGTTGCTTCTCAATGGAAAAAAAAAAACACGTTTCACTGCAGTCAGTACACAATGCATTTTTTAAAGTGTTCGTGTTATGTTCCTAAGGGGATTTAGAATGACCAATATGAAGTAATTATTTGAAACGGAGCACGCTTGCCTGAGAATCCATCTCACAGAAATAAGAAGATATTTTTAATATAACTTCTACTATTTTTAACAGATTGTCACATTCAGGTCACAAAAATAATTATAGCATATGGTGCTTTATAGAAAGCTAAAGTCTCTTCAAGTATTGGAAGAGGCTTTCTAATACTTCTTCAGTTGTTTCTAACCATCTCTATTTCTATAGGAAAAGCCTAGAACTCTGAGGGTAGCCATATTTCTTATGTTTTAAGAGTGAATGTTTTATAAGTGATCAGAGTAATAAAACTTCAAATTATAGATTCTTGGGGAGATTTTACGTGAAACAAATGTAAAATGTTTTATAATAATCATAATATCTAGTATAAATTGAATGTCATGTGTGAGGAACACTTTCATATCACCTCTTTTAAATTCCATGGACACACCTACATTTTACAGATGAAAAGATTAGGGCATTGACAGGTAAGTAGCTGTCCGTGGTCTCACAGATACTAAATGGTGAAGTTAGAATTTAGATTTATTGTTTGGGGTTGCATGCAGAGTTCACATGCTTACTGATTATACTCTATCACCTCACCCAACTCAATGTTTGAAACACAGAAGGATACTTTAGAGCCCACCCCCAACCTGTCCCCCAGAGATTTTTAAGCTTTGTCACTGTGGAAGCATAAAAGATTTCCTGAGAGCAAGAAAAGGAAACTTGGATTTATAGCGAAGACTTGCAAAATTACAAATACCAGCCTGAAGTCAAGGTACATCTTTAAAGGTTAAAAGTAGCGAAAGTTTGGGGCACCTGGGTGGCTCAGTTGGTCAAGAGTCCGACTTCAGCCCAGGTCATGATCCCGTGCTTCATGGGTTCAGGCTCTGCGCTGACAGCTCAGAGCCTGGAGCCTGCTTCGGATTCTGTGTCTCCCTCTCTCTACCCCTCCCCTGCTTGCACTCTGTCTATCTCCCCAAAATAAATAAACATCAAATTTTTTTTTTAAAAAGTAGCTAAAGGTTAAGAAGAATAGGAGCCAAATAGGCTCTGCGGCATTTGAAAATAGAATATAAAGCAAAAGACGTTGGTACAACTGGGACTGTCCTGATTAAGGGCAGTTTTCCTCTGGTCACTTTATGTGCCACTTTAAGTCAAGGATTGCTAAGATAAAAAATGTGCATATATGAAAAGTAGAAATGGTTAGAATCTGGTTTTAAATACATTTAAATGAAATAATACTGAGGGTTTTATCTTCTGTCTTCGTTATATTTTCCATTTTAAGCACAATTAAATGAAGAGAAGGGGCTGTTTCTCATAGGCAGAAATTGGCACATACATTCTATTATTTAAAAAAGAATTCTATATTCTGAGGGCTAGAATTTAAATACCAGCATGTAGAGAATTGGAAGTCAATTTCATAAAGACTTTTGCAACCTCATATGCAGTGAAGTTAGAACTGATTATAATTTTAAAAGGTAAGGCTTGGGGTACAGGGGTGGCTCAGTGGGTTGAGCATCTGACTTTGGTTCAGGTCATGATCTTGTGGTTCATGAGTTCAAGCCCCACATCGGGCTTGCTGTTGTCACCCTGTCAGTGCATAGCCCCCTTCTGATCCTCTGTCTCCCTCTCTCTCAAAAATAAATTAAACATTTTTTTTAAAAAGGTAAAGTTTAATGTTTGTTGCCTTCTAATTACAGAAGTAGAATTTTTCATTCAAAACATTTCATCATGGATTTTTGCTCCCTAGAGGGTCCGAAATTGGTAGAATATATAATTTCTAAATTTTGGAAAGAGATTTGTCATGGTTTTTAGTGAGTTCCTCCATTTTTCTGCCCTTGAGGACCATCAAGTATAAACTCTCATAATAAAGTGGTATAAACCTGGCATGAAGATGAGACCTCCAGATAGACTCAGATATAGAATTAAAAGTAGAAACTTTCATATGAACACTCAGTCAGAAGTATGAGTTCCTGTTTTGCCCTGGGGTTTTCTGCTTTACCCATTCATCACCCTCAAGTTTTACAGAGTTCTGTGTTTTGCAGGAAGGAAGGAAGGAAGGAAGGAAGGACGGAAGGAAGGAAGGAAGGAAGAAGGGAGGAGAGGAGAAGAGAAGGGAGGGGTGTGGAGAAGAAGGAAGGAGAGAAGGGGAGAGGGAAGGAGAGGAGAGGAGAGGAGAGGAGAGGAGAGGAGAGGAGAGGAGAGGAGAGGAGAGGAGAAAATCAATGCTTCCTTAAAACTGTCTACCCAAAGAGGGCATTTTTATTTGTAGGGAATTTAGAGATTATTTCCACTCAAGATGGAAGTTTTGGATATTTATTAACCTCTTTGTTATTCTTGTCAAATGAAGAATTGTGGGATTAAACTAAATTAGTATGACTTCCATGTTCCCATCTGATACAGTAAGAAACAAAGCGAGGGATTATTTTGGAAAATTCTTTCATCTATATAAATGTTTAAAAACCCCGAATTAGTGGAAATTGCTTATTAGATCATTTCATGTCTATGGTTCCATACCTGGTAAATAATAAAAAATACGATGATTTAAATTACTCTTTTTGCAAAAATGAGGAGAAAAATAGATTTATACTGAGCTGAAAATTTGAATTCAACCAATATTTTTTAAAAAGCAAATGTGGTTGTTTTTTGACCACTCCCTCCATGCCAGCACTCACCTCTTCACTGATTTCATGGAACCTAAGGCGTCACAATTTTTCTGTGACTGTTCCCAGGTGGGGAAACAAAAACTGCACTGCAGAAGCATGGCTACAAGCCTGGCTGTGAATTAAATTAATTGCAAAGTAAGTGTTCTGTTCTGTGTTCCAATATGTTGCTTATTTTATTAAACTGCAGTTAAGGAGTGTTTACTTAAATCTATATAGGACAACCTCAATTTTATATTCTCTCAAATATCATATATACCGAGAATATATTGAAGAGCACTTATTTGATCCTGAAGTAGAAAAATGCAAGTTAACCCAACTTGATAAACATTTATTTACCTTGATATAGAGTGGATATATATTTTAAATGAGAAAACTGTCCAAAACTGAATTGTTTACCAAACGCAGAGAGAATCCAAGTCCTAGTTTTGACTATAATTATAGGAAAATTTTAATGCACAGATTCACACACAGACACACAGAGAGGCTGTTTTGAACAGTTCCAGCGTGCATGAGTTTCAGTTATGGCGACTTAGTTAAATAACACCCCCCCCCCCAGAAGCACAGTTCAAATTTTAATTACAGTTTATTAACTGTGAATAATTGCATAAAGTACCAGTTACACTACTAGTTCATTGGCCCACAAATCACTGCATAAATAACAGAAGTGCATCATGATCGACGACCAGTCCTCTCATTTGTTTCAAAGTCTGCCCATGAGTAGTCACTGCTCACCTGTTAGTTCATAACCCGGTAGCAGGTCCCAGAGTAAGGGATGCCAGTAAAATATTCCACGTTAAAGGAACTCTCAAAGATATTTCAGACATTGAGAGCACAAAAACTAAAATGTTGGAAGGTAATCTAAATTTAGAAAGAAGTATGATAGTTTGCTAAGGCATAGAAAAGGTCTCTGCTTCATATAAATTATACAACAAGAACAGTAAGGTAAGCACCGTTCAAATGTCCCTTGGTAAGTTTTTTACAAAGAAATAAAATATTTTAATTTCTCAGTGGTTCTAGTATTACAAATTGCAGTGTACTAAATAAATATTAATTTTACTGTTTTTCATCCTTTGATACATTTATAATAGACAGTAAGAGGGCTTTGAATGCCTTGACAAAAACTTTAAAGATCATGGAACAATCAAAATTTTTCTTATCAATTATTAAGATTACACAGGTTCAGGCTTCACAGTCATTTATACATAACTGCACTACCATACAATGTTAAGAACTACGTATATGATGAGATTAAAGGGTTGTTGTGTTTTTTTTTTTTTACATTTTTATTTATTTTTGAGAGACAGAGAGACAGAGCACAAGTGGGAGAGGGGCAGAGAGAGAATGAGACACAGAATCCGAAGCAGGCACCAGGCTCTGAGCTGTCAGCACAGAGCCCGACGCGGGGCTCGAACTCATGAACTGTGAGATCATGACCCGAGTGGAAGTTGGCCGCTCAACCGACTGAGCCACTCAGGTGCCCCGATGAGATTAAAGTTTTAACCTCCAATTTGAAATAGATGTGTATGTCTTCCTCTGAGAGTAATTTCGTTACTAGAGGCCTTAACTGATCAGTAATAAAGAGAAAAATATTTCTGGTGAGAGCTTATTTTTTCTTCCTCAGTTGATCCTGTCTGAATTTCTGAGTAAGAAAGCTGTCTACAGTAACAGGAGGAAAGTGCTTTCTCAAGGACAGTATTGAGAAAGGAATAATCTTCCCTGCTAGCTAATGACTCAGCAAGATTAAAATGACAGGTTTCTGTAGACCCCTCTCTGTTAACACAGCAGGTACTGGTCCTTTTGTTTTTCTTCTTGACAATTGTTTAAACCTTCATTAATAGGTGCTTGGCGTGTGTGTTGACTTTTTTTGAAAAAATCAAGTTGTAAACTTTGATTACAAATTAAAAATGATGTTCTTAAAAATCTCAACTTGACCAAATGTGAAACAATTTAAAAACCTTAAAAAAAAAATTTTTTTTTTACATTTATTTATTTTTGAGACACAGAGAGAGACAGAGCACAAGGCGGGGAGGGGCAGAGAGAGAAGGAGACACAGAAACAGAAGCAGGCTCCAGTCTCTGAGCTGACAGCACAGAGCCCGACACGGGGCTCCAACTCACAAGCCGTGAGATCATGACCTGAGCCGAAGTCGGACTCTTAACCGACTGAGCCACCCAGGTGCCCCTAGAAACCTTGAAAAGGCCTATTGAGAAAAACCAGGCTTAAAGAAGCAAAACAAGACAAAAACAAACAAACAAACAAACATGTTTGTCATTACCAAAAAGGGGCGTCTTTAGGTAAAAATTATAAAAGCCCCTTGCTACATAGATAATGCAGATAATCCTGTTTATCTGGTCCATGAGCAAAAGGCAAGCACTTAAGATCTTCTGCTCCAATCTTTTGTTCATTTCTTCTTGCTGGAATTTCATATTAATTTCTTCATGTTGGGTGACTAAATCAGACGATGGTAGAGTTGGTAAGCTGGCATTTACTCAGCCCCACCCTGCTCAGCCTGGGAGCTGATTGATGAATTCTCAGCTGGTCTCTTCGACAGCTTGTGCCTTAGGGTTTTCCCGGCATCTGTGTAGGGGATTGAAGTAGCCACAGTACCTATGTTGAGGTGGCTGCTTGACATTGGGTCTCATCTCCTTGATTTTCCATATCTTCTGCATTGATTCTCCCTAGCCTGTGGTTGGCTCCGAGAATCCCTCCGGAACTGTGCTCTGTACCCCCAATATACTCTCTCACTGGCCTACCTTGTTCTCCTGCACTCTGGTTGTCCGCTCCCTCCATTACCTCTCCCTGTGCTGGAGGGTCGGAAGGCTGTGGCTGACTCCCAGTGGGTCTCTGCAAGCAGGTAGGTGGGAACGGTGGCCTGCCGGAGGGCGGCGCTGTGGGGCCTGGCCTTCTGGAACATGGTCTGATCCCTCCTTCTTTGCCCTACTCTCACTATTTGGGTAATTTTGCTGGGAATTGCATGGAGGACCCCTGTCACGTCGAGGGCATCTCTCAAGGTCACGGTCGGCTGCATATTTACTGCTTTGCCCTGGAGCTCCGCCAGGGCCTGCCACATTTGCTGCCTCCACACCCTTTTCTCCTTCAACATCAAACTCCACCATCCCTGGTCACCTACCCTGCCACGATCCTTCCAGGGTTATTCTTCTTTATGACAGTGTGATGTACAATTACATCTTCCTTGGTGTCATTCCTGTTGATGAAACCATATCCGTTTCTTACACTGAACCACTTTTGTGTTCTTAAAACCTTCCTTGTGTTGACTTCTTTGTTCCCTGGGGACAAGCACTACCGATGTGAGGCCACCGGGCTGTAGCTCCCTACGCTCCTGCCTGTCGAGGTGTGGGCCTTGATGTCCGCAGCGCTGAGGGTGCGGGAGGTGGGCAGCTGCTGGTCTTGACCTTGCCACTCTCCTGGCAGGGCGGGGACAGGGGCAGGCTGCTGGTTGTGGCACCTCCTGCGTGGGTGTGACGGTGGGGCCCGGAATCCGCTACAGGTTGAACTCCTTATTGTTCCTTTTTCACAACTTCAGAAACACATGTCTCTAGGTCATCTGCCAGTGAACCACTCACCCAACGTAGAGATTCTCAAGCTCTACTGTTATTAGATCTACAGCAAAGGGTTAAACGGGTCCAACTTTGGCTCAGGTCATGACCTCCAGGTTTGTGAGTTCAGCCCACATCAGGCTCTGCGCTGACAGCTCAGAGCCTCGTGTTACAGCAAATACTCGGCTCCCTGGAAGGGACAGGCAACATGCAATCAGGCAATCTGAAAAGACTGTTTATTTCGCACTGGTGCCTGTCCAGCGGAGTCATCTCCAAAGGCTGAGCACCTAGCTTAGGTTTTACTGGCCTTTTATACAAATGTGTTTCCTGCTTGGGCGGGGCTAGTACAGTCAAGCTTCTGGTTCCTGGCTGCAGGCTTATACAAGCGACAAGACTTCAGAAGCCAAAAGCTTGCAAGGGGGAGTATCTGGCCTCTGACATCAGGCTGCCCCTCTTGATCTGCTTTTTACCACCTTTCTTTCCCCTGGAACCTGCTTCAGATTCTGTGTCTCCTTCTCACTGTCCCTCCCCCGCTCACACTTTGTCTCTCCCAAAAATAAATAAACATTTAAGGAAATTTTTAGTGGGGCCTGGGTGGCTCAGTTGGTTGGGTGCCTGACTTCAGCTCAGGTCATGATCTCATGGATTTGTGGATTTGAGCCCTATGTAGGGCTCTGTGCTGACAGCTCGGAGCCTGGAGCCTGCTTCAGATTCTGTGTCTCCCTCTCTGTCTACCTTTTCCCCACTCATACTCTATCTCTCTCTCTCAAAAATAAACATTAAATAAACAATAATTTTAAAATGTTTAAGGATATACAGCAGAGATAAAATCACAGAGATTCAAACTCTACAGCAAAGAGAAAGGAACGAACTGATAATGCCCACAAGATAGATGAAACTCAAAGTCGTTATTCTTAGTGAAGGAAATCAGACACAAAATAGTACATATCCAATAAAAACTCTGAAATGCAAACCGATGCGTAGTGATAGAATATCACAGTAGCTAGCTAGCACATGGACTGCAGAGGGACAGAAACACACTTCTGTAGTTGATAGAAACAGCATTTGTATCTTGTCATGGTGGGTTCTCAGCATATACATCTCTCAAAACTGATGGACGTGTGCTCCTCGAATGGAGGAGTCGTATATACATTTTATCACACTAAAGTTATTTAAAAATCATAGACATTCAAGATTCCAGCAAGGTTAGGCTAGAGTGTGGTAAACCCGAGAGGCACCAAAATGTGTTCTTTCGGGGCGCCTGGGTGGCGCAGTCGGTTGAGCGTCCGACTTCAGCCAGGTCACGATCTCGCGGTCCGTGAGTTCGAGCCCCGCGTCAGGCTCTGGGCTGATGGCTCGGAGCCTGGAGCCTGTTTCCGATTCTGTGTCTCCCTCTCTCTCTGCCCCTCCCCCGTTCATGCTCTGTCTCTCTCTGTCCCAAAAAAAAAAAAAAAAAAAAAAAAAAAGTTGAAAAAAAAAAAAAATGTGTTCTTTCTACAATAGAAATCTTCCACAAAGATTTCTACAATAATTTTTTAATTCTGTGTTCTCCATCACAAAACTTAAAAAGACAAACGTCACAGGTGACAGCTTCTTTACTCTGAACTGATAGGTGTTATTCAAATAGGTGTTCATTTGTGTGTATACTGGCATACCTCATTTTATTGTTCTTTGCTTCATTGCACTTCCCAGATCCTGCATTTTTTACAAATTGAAGGTTTGTGGCAACCCTGCCTAGAGCAAGTCTGTTGGTGCCATTTTTTCCAACAGCATTTGCTTACTTCCTGTCTCCGTGTTTGGTAATTCTCATAGTATTTCGAACTTTTTAAGTATTATTATATTTGTTATGGTGATCTGTGATCAGTGACTATGACTCACTGAAAGCTCAGATGATGGTTATTAGTATTTTATAGCAATAAAGTATTTTTTAATTAAGATATGTACAATGGTTTTTTTTTACATAATGCTGTTGCACACTTAACAGACTATAGTATAGTGTGCATATAACTTCTGTATGCCCTGGAAAACCAAAAATCCCTTTGACTTGCTTTATTTCAACATTTGCTTTATTGCAGTGGTCTGGAACTAAATCCACAATATCTCTGAGGTATGCCAATGATTCTTTGGTGCTACATAGCAGTGCCATGGTATTCTAATCATTGCTATGATCAGAAAAGAAGTGGTATAGATTTTCTATATGAATTATTCCTTCCCATTAAGTGAATATTAATTTGTGCTGATCAAGCAAAGATTTGCAGAGCTCAGAAAAGGGAAACATGTATCATTAAATCTCTGCAAAGTGGGTATGTTGTTAACATCTCAACTCAAAAGTGCTTGCCATGTTTAAATAGTGAGAGGAAAAAAATCCCTTCTAATGCTTTAATTTTACTTGTATTATACTTTTTTTTAAATAGATGTATAAGATGTATAAGAACTTTGTCGTGTATACGTTATTTATACCCATACAGGTTAAATGTTATTATAAGAATAGCTCAAAGTCATTTTTCTTTAAAAGGAATTTTAAAATTATTCAAATTTGAGAAATGGCTAACAAGATCACTTTGAAAATGTTGCTAATTTTGTTGTAACTTTGTATCTGGTAATCTACATCTATCAAAAGTAGTATGTCATTAAAATTCAATATGGAAGCATTATTTGTTTGAAGTCATAATATTCGCTCTGGTTGTTCATTGTATATATACAATATTTTAGTGATGTTATCAATTAAACAAGGGTTATTAGCTCGCCTTGATAAGTGACTATGATTTTATTCAGGCACTATGAAAACTCATTTCTGTTTATAAATTGCAATTATCAAATGTGTTAGAACATAAGCAGTTCACACTTGGGATCACTGATATGTATGGCATGATTTTTAATGAACTGGCTGCATCAAAATACATTTTTTGAAAGCTGCATTTTTAAAAGATATTTCTGATAATTTCTCTGTTGGATATGTTAAAAACAAACATGTTTTCCTTAGCAACCAGGATACGTAATGAGAAAACTGGAGACAGAAAATTCTGTGAGTCCATTTGTTCCAGCTAATGCTAAACCAGTATAAAGGCATTTCCTGATGATTTTTTTTCATGTTCTCCATTTCAATAAACCTGAAAATCATAGCTCAAGCCTCCAGTGGAAGCAAGGAAGCCAGCTGGCATTTGATCAACCTTGAGAAGCAGGAAAAACAACAACAAAACAAGAATACCAATTAGAGAAAGCCAAAAATTGTAATGGAAAAAAAATTCATAACAATTAGAATCTCTCCCTGCCCTCGCTTCCCTTTTGTTCCTATCCAGCAACCGACTGGACAGTGGGCCTTGGACATTGGAATAGCTCTGTTTCATAGTCAACACAAAGATAGCATTCCTTTGTTTTTAAGAGAAGGTTTTCCAAAATGAATCCATACATTGATGGGTTTAGGGAAGAGTAGATTATTTTTATGAGAAAGCTAATCAAAGCTATGAGGACTTAAACTGGAAATATTCAATGATACCTTTAATCTGGCCAGTTATTTTTACACATTGAAATCCACCTAATAATTAATTTTTAGCAATTTTGCAGAAAGAGGACAGGGACAAAGGGCTCACATGTCACATATCACTTGAGCTTCATTCTGTGACTTAACTGCTTTAATAGTGTGCAAGACAACACTATTCAAGATGAGGCAGGTAAGTGATTCAGTAGATCAGACTCACGTCTCATATCCACTGGCCTGTGCGTTGAGTTCTGCAAGTTACTTCCCCTTTACAAATCCATTTTATAGCTTTAAATGAAGTGAATAGACTAGCTCTGACATTTTCAATCAAAGCTTCCATGAATATACCTTCCATGAGTATACCTCAGAGGCACCTAGGGATCAGAATAGAGAGTGACCGAGCAAATGTCCGTCCACCTGTCCCTCACCCCCATCCTTACCCCTGTTCAACAGAAAACACCACAATTATGTATTTATAGAATGCACTTGGATGGACTTTTTTTTTTTTTAAGAGAAAAGGGACCTACAAATACATTTCTAAGTGCTTACAACTATTAGAATAAATTATCTCTATGGTGCCTTCTAAGATCTGGAATTAAACCTAGCAATGGAAAGTGACATTTAGAACTTGTTAATGCTGTAAATGATGACACCAGAATGTCACTAAAAGATAGGCATGTTTAATATAACAAGTTCCCCCACTTAAAACCAGGTTGTGAGGCATATATTTGTTCATAAGTTGGCTGTTTGGGAGATGGAAAGCGTTTTTCCATTGAAACAGTTTTTAAGGTGAAGTGGGGAAAAAAAGAAAAAAAAACACTAATTTAACTGCCAAAGTAAAAATGGTCCATTTTCAATAAAGAAGAGTGGGAGCGATGTTCTCACAAAAGCAGCAATTAAAATTCAGGTAGGAAAACAGTAGCATAGGTGGACTTTTAAACCTCTTTGTTTGTAATATTTGAAGACAAATGACTTTAGAGTTATTTAATCTATTTCACTATGTTCTTTGATTTTGAAAGTTACCCAGAGACATGAGTTGAGAGATAGCTCTTTTCTGGTGTTGGCATGGTGACAGGGAAATAAAACAATTAAAAAATTTAAAAAGCCAATGATCATTGAACTTTATTCAGAATGAGAGATTTGTTCAACTCCATACCCCTCAAACATTAAAAATGAGTGTTAAAAGTGGGGGCGGGGGACGGGAATTAGCAACAATAGCTTTTACTGTGTAAGTATCCCTACCTTAGTTCACATATATTGATTTCTAATCAGAAGAATTCAGGTTCTTCTGAGTTCTGCCAATAACTCAGGTAGTGGTTCTATTAAGACTGCTAGAATGCTCATATGCTTTGAAAATCTTCCCCAAGGCAAGAAAGTTTGTTTAAAAGATTAATAAATGAAGGGGCGCCTGGGTGGCTCAGTCGGTTGGGCAGCCGGCTCTTGATTTCAGCTCCAGTCATGATCTCATGGTTTGTGGGCTCAAGCCCCACATTGGGCTCTGGACTAATGGTGCCGAGCCTACTTGGGACTCTCTCTCTCTTCTGTCTCGGTGCCCACTCTCTCTCTCTCTCAAAATAAATAAATAAACTTAAAATAAAATAAATTTTAAAAAAAGATTAATAAGTGAAGATCTATGAAAAGCAAACATAAGCAATCTGTCTATGCAATCTAGTCAATAGAAATACCAATAATCTACTTATTTTCCATAGTATTAATTCCACTTAATTAAAAATATCATATTTGGAAATGTTTCCAGTACCCTGTAGGAAAGTCTGTTTCATTTATGCTGGAGTATTTTCAGGCTACGTAGTGAAATGGGAGAAGATGATTTAGAATCCATAGCTTATGAATACATTGCTCAACATTCTGAATAAATGGGACAAACTTCAAAAGGTATTATAGTAATTTCTATAAAATTCTACACTGGTGAACATAGAATTTTATAATTCTTGGTCGTTTATATATTTTGGAAGCATCAGTGCCCTCTTGACCTTCCAGCAGTGGAATAATTGGGCATCCCACAAAAATTCTAGTTTCCATGAGCCTGATTGTGGGAAATAGAAATCCCATATTATTATATCCCACGATTATACTTATCATGAAGAGAATTCAATGGTCATTCATTCTTAAAGCTAATACACCTTGGGCACTTTCCATATATTCCGACACCCTGCAATAATGAAGGAAAATTGCTAATAATTCACCTATAACTACTGTACTGAGGTTCATCTTTATTGTTTCATCATTAAAATAAGAATTCTTCCATATTTTTATTTTTTAAGCACCATGACAGGACCTCTTTCTTTGCCCAGTCACAAGTACACAAAATTCCTCTCCTGACTTTGATGATAGGCATGCATTAGTGCATTCTCTCACACAACACACACACACACACACACACACACACACACACACACACAATTATCTTTCCAATTCCCCACTTCCCTTATTATAGCACAAATCTCCCTGCGCAAGAAATTTGAAGGTTGAGTATATTCCTACAAGGTTTTAAACATTAGAAGGAATGTGCTTCTTAGGTAATTATTTTTAGGAAGATAGTATGTACTTTTCCAGGCAGAGGTTTCATTTAAATATGAGCATGAGTGATACATCACACATAGTAGTTCTGTGACATTTGGGGGAGAAAGGTATCACCGAAAACACACACATGCATCATGTGGCATTAGGAAAATTACGGCTTCATTAGATTTCTGTTTAATTCCAGGAATCACTATTGTTTCTTGGAAACATACATTTCAGAAAGAGAAAAATGTATTTCCCTTTTCTGAGAAAGCAAAACCCAGGGGCCAAGTATGACTTTTCTTTATGAAATATTTGCATGGTCTTCCAACAACGTCAACATATTGGTGGATGTTGTTTTTCTTCTATATTTTCTTTCTCCTACTATGGGAGATAAAAATGACTGGATGGGAGAGAAAGATGTTCTCTAGATTATAGAGTTCTTTGGCAACATTTTGAATTTCTTTGCTATCCTGACTCATTAATCTGCATCCCACACGATTGAAGAGTTACATATGCCTAACCAAAAATTTTATTTACTATAAAATAAACATTTAAATACAATATTCTACAAATTTTACTTCTGTAACAAAAATGTTTCTATTAATTTCTTGCCAAATGTTATTACGTAAGATATACTATGCAATGTTTCTTAATTTGAAATCAGGATTTTTTCCCAATCATGAAAAAAGACAGTGGTTTTTAGAAACTCAAAGGTAACAGTTTTTGCATCCTATCATAATTAATCTTGTGTGTAAATAAAGGGCTTTATAAGATTTTGCTTCTAAACCCTGTTTCTGAAGTCTTAACCCAGAATCTTCATAAAATTTATTACAAGTACACTAATTTAGAATTCTAGTTAAATGCAAATTAATATATACCTCTTTAAAAAAAGTTATTTAAATTGAGTTAAAAAATAGTTAAAGGTGGCTTAAATTAAAAGTGGAATAAAAATTAGATACAATAGTTGGGATATAAGAGAGGCACCATAAATAAGATTTAAAATGTTTTAGGTGGGGGCACCTGAGTGGCTCAGTCGGTGAAGCATCTGACCCTTGATCTCACATGGGATGGAACCTTGTATCAGCAGGGAGCCCACTTGGGATTCTTTTTCTGCCCTCCCCCTCCTCCTATTCTCTCTCTCTCTCTCTCTCTCTCTCTGTCTCTCTCAAATAAATAAATAAATAAATAAATAAATAAATAAATAAATATTAAAAAAAATAAAATGTCTTAGGTGGTAGGTTAGCTGAGTTGTTAGAATAGCTTAAAAAAACAAAAGAAAAACATGCAATTAATGCAGATTTATATTTAATTGCCTGTGTTAATAATATTGCCTTTTAAATGATTTAAGTATAATGTGGTAAACTGCAGTTCTAGGAGCTTCTACGTGTATATATGCACTCAGGTAACCAGCGGCCAGATTAAGATACATGATGTTTCAGAAGTGCTCATCATGCCCCTTTTCAGTGAATACCCTGCACACTCAGGGTAACCAGCATTCTCTGTAACCTATCATAATAGGTTAATTTTGCCACTTCGTGGAATTCGTATAGAAAAAAAAATCATACACTGTGTATTCTGTGTGACCATCTCCTTTTTCTCATCTATACGTCTGTGATATTTATCTATACCGTTGAGTGTAACAGTAGTTCATTTCTTATTTCTAAGTAGTGTGCCACAGAATTTACACCACAAATTATTTGTACGCACGTGCTACTAGTAAGGAGCAGGCCAAGCCTCTGTGCTCAGTACACAGTTTATTCAAACATTGCCCATCATAGTCTCTTTCGCCACCTCTCGTCTCCGAAGGGGAAGGACCAGCGATGGAACCCAAAGCGGAAGATCCCCATCTTTTATGCAGTAGGATATGTTATTTATTTTTGTTGCTGTTCTCTGCATTTCCATTATCATGGAGAAATAAACCTCTAAACTCAGAATTTAAAACCCAAAGAGAGCCACTCCCTTCCATTCTTAAGAGAATGGCAGGACTCAATGACTGATAATTTTATGAATCTTCCCTGAAGGCTGTAGGCAGAGTGTAGGAAGAGGACAGGGATTTGATGTTAACAGAAATAGTCATTCTTCAGGTGGACAGGACACATGTGCTTGAAAGCAGGCAGGCGGTAATGTATTGATGGAGGTGATGTGAGAAGGATGTTAGTATCATTTGAGCGGATGCATGCAAGGACTCAACAATTTTAGGTTCGAAAGTTCCTTTGGCTCAATAGATCTTTACATATCACTTGATCTAAAAACATGCCCTCAGCTTTCTCAAACTTTCAAATCATTTTTCCAGTTTTTCAGATAACTTCCCCAGCTATAAATACGTGAGGTAAATTGCATGTAATTAAATTATCATGATTTAGGGGCGTCTGGGTGGCTCAGTTGCTTAAGTGTCACTTCGGCTCAGGTCATGATCTCGCGGTTCATGAGTTCGAGCCCCATGTGGGGCTCTGTGCTGACAGGTCAGAGCCTGGAGCCTGCTTCGGATTCTGTGTCTCCCTCTCTCTCTGCCCCTCCCCCACTCATGCTCTCTCTCCGTCTCTCAAAAAATAAATAAATGTTAAAAAAAGAAAATTAAAAAAAGTTATCATGATTTATTTCCTGTTACCTTAGCATCTCTAGCCCTCACCTTTTTTAGGAACCTGGATGACAGCCCTTTTATTCTGAAGTATGGTTTGTATCTCAACAAATAAAATTAGATATTATATAGGACCAAGGTTATTCTTGAAGTAGTTCCTGTTTTTTTCCTGCAACAATTAAATGTGTTTTAATTATAAACATGTTTCATAAAGTTTAAAAACTGATAGAAAACATATTAAACTTTATTTTATTTTTTTCTTAAAATTTTTGTGTGTGTGCTTTTATATTTCTAAAATGTGGAAAAAATTTTTCGGTGCAACATATTGATTTTTAAGTAAACAACAGGCATTTGCAATTATATGTTTCACGCTTCATATTTTTCTTATTAATTAAATTATTTATTTACTCTTATTTCACTTGCACCACAGCCCAACATTCAAACTGTACTCTTAACTTATTTTTAGTTCTAGCGAATTATTGACATTTGTAGATAAATCCATTGTTCACAGAATAAATCAATGTCACATTTTATGTACTATTGAAATTAATAAGGCATCTAATTTATATATAATTCTTGAAGTTTTAGAAGTATTATTTTTCACCACCTGTGATATAAAATACATTAAAATACTTGATATGGTCAGCAATTCATAAGTATTTATTTTTTCTACATCATTATTTCTTCCAGTCATGCACCATTCAATAAAGGAAAAAATGTTCATTTTTAAGAAAATCTCATAAAACCCATGGTGTTCAGTTTTGCATAAATAATTCAACATCATGTGTTGCAATATTTTTGTCTTATTTTGCTTTGTTTTGTTTTATTGAAATATAGCTGACATACAATGTTATATTCGTTTCAGGTGCACACCATAGTGTTTTGACAATTCCATATATTATGATGTAGTCACCATGATATGTGTGGCAGTGTTTATTATAAAGAATCATCACTTTGCCATTGGAAGAATGACAGTAAGCTCATTATACCAAGGTGGGTCAGTTTTATGATTCTTCTTAAAATGCTTGTTTCTATATCATAGAGAAAATTGGTTGCTTTAAAGACCAATTTCTGAAGGTAATCCATTTTAAAAGGTAAAAGTAAACCTTAGACTACTCTAAAATGCTCACTTTTATGCAAACAGTTATTATGGATTAATGTATTGTTAGACATGATGATCTTTCAGTAAGTATTTCAAATTTATGATGTTCTGGAATTACCAACTAAAAATTTGAAAAGGAAAAGTCAGTAACTGGAGGTCAAATGATGATACCACGTTCAGTAAGGTTTTGTCCAAACTAACCTGATTTTCTGTGGTGACAGAATTAGCAAATTGCATGTTGTGGATAGAATAAGCCCTTAATTTTATTTAGACATTATTAAAATCTTTCATAGTGTATTTTCTAAAACAATGGGAAAATATTTATTGATAGCAATATACTCCACTGATAAACTCCCAAAGAGTGTGGCTCTTAATGGATTCATAGCAGTGTCTTTTATGGACTGATACAGAGCTGTCAACAGTTTTATCAACAACTTGGAAGATGAGAGAGAAGACATGGTTATCAAATTTATAAATGACTAGAAACCAGAAAGGTTAATTAATGTAAGAAGTAAGATGCAAGAAAGTGTCTATGACTATGAACAGCCAAGTCAACATGATGAATTTTAAATGTAGAATATGCATTTCACATTAAAAGATATATTAAAATAGCAGGAGAAATCAACTTGAAAATGATTATATATAGTTTTGGGTGTGTAAGTGTGTGTGTCTGTGTGTGTGTGTGTCCATGTGTATGTTGGTAAGAGAGTTAGTAGTTTTATTTACAAATAAAACTAATGTTAACTAAGAATATCAAATGACACTTAGAGGTGACTGGAAGCTTGAGTTACATTAATAGAAAAATAGCAATTTGACAAGAGAAATACCGACTCTTCTGTGCTCTCTCTGGTTGTACTGCAGCATTATACACAAGTTTGGGAACCACATTTTAAGATCAACAATGACAAACTGAATAACTTGTCCATCAGTGATTCCTTATCTTTGGGAGATCACAGATAATATTTCATTAGGAATCTAAAAGAAATTATAGATATCTCCCCAGAAAAAAAAATATGCATACACAGAATTTTATATATAATTTCGGAAGGTTTACAGTATTCCTTGAAACCCATTTATGAATTTCCTAGGTGTTCATGGACTTTTAAGAATCTCTGATCTAAGACCAAGTGGTGAGGCATTAAGGATTGTGAATTCCCTAAAATATGAAAACACTGAAAGGAATTGAAGGTGTTTTGTTTGGTCTGAAGAACACAAAAGGGTAGGAACAAATTAGCTGCCATCAAACATTTTAAGAATTTTCATGTTCAGGAGTTATTACATTTATTTTATGTATCTCCAATGAGAAGGATAGAAACACCAGAGAGACATATTTTGTGTAAGTAGAAATAGAATGAATGGGAGGCATTTAATTCAATTTAACATTCAATCAGTGCTTTCCACATGGTATGCTAGACTAGGAGGGCGAATGTAAATATCAAATGAATAAAACATAGTCTTTCCTTGGGATGTTTGGAGAAGAAAGTTCTAGCTCAAAAAACAAAGTCCCTTTAAAGAGGAATTTAAAAAATATGCCAGCCCTTTTATGACTATATAGTATAGATTTATCAACCTGGAGTAGATTTTTATTGCTAGGAAAATAATGAGTTGAATGATTACACTTAGTAATGCAAATGGATAGTATTTTAATAGGGCTCATTGCCCTGTGAAAAAGAACAGGACTTTTGAGGCTACCCACAGCTCTTATTCTGAAATTTCCCTGGTATACAGAGGTGATAGCTGGATCGTAGGTAAAAATATATGCGGGGCCAAGGAGAGTCTTGAGAAAAAGGAATACAGATTTCTTCCTCTTTTAGGATCCACCTTATTAGAGCTTCTGTCATAGATTGAGATGTTCCAGATGGATATTTCCTTGCAGGAAAAGAACTTCAAACTAAAATTTATCCTGAAAGGCAACCGCAGGCCCTATAAGTTCTTCAATGGGAGCTCATTCTAGCAGAGTATGCTCTCTGGGCTTGGAAGCCCTACCTGACCCAACCACATGGACAGAGAAGTTCCATTTTAAGTGAAATGTTTGATCATGTCAATGTAATCCAGAAGAATTGCAATCTTCAGAGTACAGAGTACTGTGCCATTCTTCTGTCCTCTTTACTGGTACCTGGGCTAGCAAAGTCATCTGTGAGGCACAAGAATACAAATGCGTTGGACAGGGTTGCTTCAGTTTTCAACAGTGACAATTTTTGTGTTGCAGCAAAAAACAAACAAACAAACAAACAAACATGGCATCCGGAAAGTGGTCACAGTAGCTCTCCAACCCTTGTCCTTCCTGGTGAATGGATAAAATACTACTCATTTAATGTGAATAAATTCGGGGTACCTGGGTGGCTCAGTTGGTTAAGTGTCCGACTTCAGCTCAGGTCACGATCTCACAGTTCGTGAGTTCAAGCCATGCATACAGCTTGGAGCCTGGAGCCTGCTTCACATTCAGTGTTTCCCTCTCTCTCTGCCCCTCCCCCACTCACACTCTATCTTTTGAAAATAAATAAGCATTAAAAAAATTTAAGTGAATCAATTCTGAGGAACGTTAAAAACTGTGGGCTAAGGGTATAGAAAATCAGGAGGGAGATGCTGGTCTTCCTGGAATTATGAATTGCATTTATTAATAAAATGGAAAGAAAAGAACATTTGCTCAATAGGTCATTGAATCTTGAAGGGAATACACCTGGATTTGTAGGTTTGAATTTTCCTTTCCAGTCTTGTCTATTATAAGTTAGAGTAGTGATGGGAACTGAAAAGAAGAAGGTAATGCCCTAGTTTATTTCCTCAAATTAAAGTTCAAAAATTATGGTGGAAGGAATATCTCCTCCTCAAAGTCTAAAAATTGTGCTAGAAGGAAACAAGATCAATTGACCAGTGTAATGTACTGTTCACTGCAAAGGGTCTATTCATCTTGAATAGTATTTCTGTGATCAACACATCGAATATGAAAACTCTAACTCTGGATAGTACTAGAATAGTGATGCTTCAGTGGATGGACTTATTATCAAATTGACTATACTTTACCCAATGCTAATTAAATATAAATCTGTAGGTTTAGTGCCTAGTCATCAATACATGTATTTTTAATTAATAGAAATTTAGATGACTTTAATGTGCAGCCAGGATTGAGAACCCTTAGCATGGAGAAGTGGTTCTCAGAGCGAGGTATAGCAGCATTTGTATCACCTGGGAACGTGTTGGAAATGCAGATTCTCTGGTCCAATTTTGACCTCCTAAATCGGAGACTGACAGATGGAGCCCAGTATTCCCTGTTTTAATGTGCCCTCCAGATGATTCTAATACACACTCAAATTTGTGAATAATGTCATAAAGCCTTATGAAAAGTCGCAGTTTTTCTAATTAAATAATACAAAATGAATTTGTTCATTAGCCAGTTACAACCAAGATGTTATGTTGGAGGTAAGAATAGTATCTGTTTCTTTTGTATACACCCACCATCGAGATAAATGTAAAACATGCACTGAGTTCTCAATAGTATGTGCTGATGAACTTGCCCTTGTGTATTTAAAGGTGATTTGTATGCCTAAAATGATAGAATACCAGTCATGTTCATCCATACAAAGTCCCTTGCCACTTAATGTGTTTTGTTTTCTTCTGTAGTAGAGGTGAATAGGGATAGATAAATCCCTCGCCATTCACTTCCTCAGCAAATATCCATTGAGTGTGTGTTAGGGGCCGAGTATTATTCTAGATTGTGAGAATGCCCAGTGAGCAAAATAGACAAAGCTCTTTGCCCTGGAAAAGATAACCTTCTGATGGAGGAGTCAGAAAATAAGCAAAAAACATTAAAGTATAAATTGTATGTTATATTTGAGAGTTATAAGTTGTATAGAAATTAAAGAGCAGGTAGGGTAAAGAGATTCAGAATTGTGCAGGATGTTGGGGTAAGGGAGGCCATTTTGCAAAGCCGAATAGAGTAGATAGTAAAACCCCCAGAGAGAAAATGAGATTTGAGCAGTGACTAGTGCTGGAAGAGTAAGCCAAGCAGGTTTCTGTGTGAAGGGCTGTCTATGGAGAGGGAACATAGAGAACAAAGCCGCTAAAGTAGGAGCATGCCTGGGGTTTTTGAAGACCGTAATGATAGGCCAGCACTGCTGGATCAGTGTGCACAAGGCTGGCAGTGTGAGCAGAGAGGAGGTAAGGGAGATCGTGGAGGAGGATCTTGCAGGCCGTGTAGAAGGGTATGGGCTTTTATTCTGAGTCTAATCGGAAGACATTGGGGTGACATCATCTGGCTTACCTTTTTAATGGATCACTGGTCGCCGAGTGAGAACAGACTGGTGTGCAGCAAGGGTAATAGCAGTGGAATAAATCAGAAGCCTCTTGCAATAGTCTAGGAAAGAAAATGATTACTCAGATTAGGGGGACAGCAGAATATCTGGTGTTCCGGTTCCAGGTATGTTTTGAAATTGGATCCCATAGAATTTATAAATTTACGAATCAGGTGTAGGTAGGGAAAAAAGAGGAATCACAGATTATTCTAAGGTTTTTGGTCTCAGGCAACTGGAAGAAGGACTATACACACTATTATCTCCCCCCTTAAGCCTTAAAGTGTTCATTTTCGATGCCGGAAGAAAGAACACTGGCACTTTACCCACCCTGTGCTCTATGCCAATTGATGGCTGAGTTTAAGAATCATGGTATTTATGTCCTTTGAACTGCTCACAGTACTTTCTCTGAAGGACACATACCTAATAGATTTGTATTCATTTATTTATATATTTAGCCAGCACTGATCCAGCCCTAGGAGTTGGGGAGGCACTGGTGATGAATTACTAACGAGACGGCTCATAGTAAATGAAATAACCTGATCATGCAGGACCCTGCGCTTCAGTTTGACAACTCATTGTATTCTTCTGCCTTTCCTGTACTCCCTGACTGACACCTTAAAAAAAGTCAACTTCCCTAATTTGGTACCAGACCATGACTGATTTTGGGGAAAAAAAATACCTGTAGAATTAATATACGTGTAGGCAATGTTGTATTTCATATTATAAGACAGGTAGAGAAAGGTAACCAACATTCTGTGAAGCCATCAAGGAGAATGAATAGCACGAACCCGTCTGAAACGACTCAGGCAAATTGCTTTATTCTTTCTGGACAAGTTCTGTGCATATGAGAAACATAAATATGTCTTACGTGGCTATAGTAATGTAGAAAGTTAATGACGAGACTGGATCTCCAAAGTCTTAAAAAACAAAAACTAATTTCTTAGCCCCCAAAAGGAACACCTTAAGTTACATGTAGGAAAATATTAATACTCCCTAGACGCTTTGTGCTTTGTGCTAAGACCATTTGTGCTTACACATCAGCTTTCAGTAGGTAGAGATATTAGCAAAATGATTTTCATGAAAAAAAAAGCTTTTATTGAAATATTTAAGTTTCCTAGAGGATTGAGAATGTTGTATGTTTTAAAAGACCAATACCCAAAACAGGTATCATTAAAAGCATTTATTTTCTGTAGCTACAGATCCATTTTTTTCCAGTATTTAAGACTTTCATTGTGATTTCCCTACCCCAAAGTGGGTTATGAAATAATTTGATGAATTAGATGCAATTTGTGCATCATTTGACAAGATTTTTCTCTTTGTCAGTTCAGAGGACCTTTCTGATACAGAAAGATAAAATAAAAATATTACATTTTGAACTATCCTTTGGGGAAAAATTATGTGCCCAAGGGCTGTACCCATAGAGAAATAATGGGTTCCCGGAATATTGTCACAAGACATATTCTTCCATCTTCTTTCCCTCTCCACCCCCAGCAATAACACAAAGAAAAAAATAAATATTGCAGAAAAAACACTTTCGAAGGCACGGTTTAGCCAATTCAAGTGCAATGTGTATCATCCTACAGCACTACAGGCATCCTTAGAAAAATGATTCTATAGTTTCAGACTCCTAGCCATGCTTCCCTTCTGTGCAACACTGCCTGGGAAGAGCTAGCTTGGAGTGCCAGCCTGTCAGTCAAAACCCCGATGATGTGCCAAACCCTTGCAGGCCACCATGCTTTTCACTTTGGGACCTCAAGGGAAATGTGTGTTTTTGTATGAATGTGTTTCCAGAGAATACAGAAAATCCAGGTATTTTCTAATGGATAGGAGAGAAACTATGTGGAAGAAGAGACACATTTTCTAGGAGAGATTATTATATGAAGGCTAACCTAGGTTAATCTTTGGAATGGAAGAATACAAAACTGAGTCTAACTATCTTAGGAGATATCTATGTGTTCTATAACAGTAACTACAATAACGTGTGCGTTATCAGCAATGCAT
Organism: Panthera tigris; assembly: GCF_018350195.1. NCBI lineage: Eukaryota > Metazoa > Chordata > Mammalia > Carnivora > Felidae > Panthera > Panthera tigris. Next base: position 106,062,695 of record NC_056662.1, read on the forward strand.
ATAGGTTTCAATTGGTTTTTTGAAAAGATCCAAGCCATTGTTTTAGAGCATGATGCGTTTATGTATGTTTGTATGTACCTATGCACGTAGTCCATACAAACCAGTACAGACCTGCAGGGGTCAACTGATATGAGCATCTGGAAACTTCTCAGTTGGACAGATAAAATTGGGTCTATTCTGAAAAGGAAAGCACAGGCTATTTTTCATGGTTTCCATCCTTGTGAGGCTGAAAATCTTCTCTGGATGCCTAAACTCAGTTTCCAAGGACAATCTCTGCTTTGCTCTGGCACATTATGCTTATCACAGAATTATGTTTTCTTCAAAGTTATTACTTGAGAGAAGAACAGATGCCAAATATATATAAAAAAATAACTTCCGAATATCTAATTTTTCTTCACATATCAAGTAAATTAAAAAAAATTTTTTTTCAATTGATATTTTGGATGTCATTCAATGTTCTTCTCTTTAAATTTTAAGAGTCCTGAGTATCTTGCCAAGCATATAAACCAAATTGTATTGGAACTGCAAGGCTTTAATAAGCAGTCTCAGATATTGCCTCCCCCACCCCCACATGGCAGGTCTCTCTTTTATTGGAGCCATCTTTTACCAAGCTGCCAACTTCCCTTTTGCTAAATGCTCATAAACCTCCATCTTCTCATTGACTCTCTTCTTGAGTTCACGTTTTGTTCCTCAAGATTCCAGTCTTTGAATTTGATCATCTTTTTTTCTTTTTGCAACTCACACATCCCACACCCTCTACCTAATGTCACCCGAGAATCGTCTTTACCTTTTGGAGACATTGCCGTTTACGTTACTAGGACCAGGGCTCTAGATGTAAAGGCTCTTTCCTTAATTCAAATAGCAAAAGCAGTCTTATTAAATTGGAGTTACAGCCAGCCACAGTGAACTTCTCTTCAGACCAAACACCTCTTTTATCCTGTCTGCTCTTTCTCTCTGAAAAGAATGTTAGCGTCTGTAAGTAGTGGTGACAGGTCCAGAGAAGATGAATTTCATAATATTGTGGAAAAGAACAATAATAAAAGAAACATTTCACTCCACTTTTACTGACTCTCCAGAGAATACATGAAATTAAGTGAGTTATTTAAATAAAGCACACTAGGTCAATGGTTCCAGCTCAAAAAAAAAAAAAAAAAATTCCAGTTAAAAAAAAAACCAAAAAACAGCTAACTTGGTAAAGCAGAAAAAGTTGTTTTTTTTTTTCAAGGCAGAAGGTCTGTTTCTCCAAAAGAAATCTTAAGTAGAGGAGGACCAATGTAAAGTATGTCAGCTTTTCTAGTCAAAAAATACACAGGTGATGTGGCACCTGGATGGCCCAGTTGGTTGAGCATCTGACTCTTGATTTTGGATCAGGTCATGATCTCAGGGTTTGTAAGTTCGAGTCTGGCATTGGGTTCTGCACTGATTCTCTCTTTTTCTCTGCCCCTTTCTCTCTCTCTTTCTCAAAAATATAAATAAAACATTTAAAAATATACACAGGTGATATTTGGAGGCTTCCCTTCCCACTCACCAGTCCTCAGTCTCCCTCAAAATCAGCAGTGAAGAATCTCAGAGCATATTTTGAAAACAACAATACTAAGAGATACCAAGCTCTTAAGGGCAATGTTTATGATCTGGAAAAATCTCCTAATGACGTATCTTATCTGGTAATCGCTTAAAATTATTACCTGAATATCTATGCTTCAAAAGAAGAAATATTTAGGGGGGAAATGGCATTATAAACAAGTTTGCCTATCAGATTGTATGTTAATATTTCCAAAAATGGGTTCAAAACTGATGAAGGTAACTATATCTCATTGCCACCTTGAACTATATTCTGTTTAAATAGCATGGTAGAATATAGTCAGATTCCAAAAGTATCATTTCAGCTGTGGTTCTCAAAGGACAAATGTATAAGGAGACCTAATACCAATCAACAGACCCTCCTGTGAAGAGAAGTTGTGCAACTGGTTTTATTATGGCACGAATGGCAATTGTAGTACTTTTCATCACTCTTACTAACGTCATTTTCCTGGAGATCCCTGGGGGGCCATGAAAGATGGTAATACCTCTAGGCTTCAAATAGCATTATTAAGGGTTTTTCCCCTTTTCCTTAGACAAGAGTTGATTTGAAGTAAAAATTTCATGCATTTAAGGTAGCTTCTTTATCTCTTATAGGAAAATGTGGTTTTCTTGTTAGGGTTTAAAAAAAAAACTAACAAATATATATATATTTCCCACCATTTGCTTTTGTTTGTTCTTCCCTAAGACCTATTCTTCTACATGACAGTTTCAGTGGTTCAGTGCTGATTTCAGGATAAAATCAAGGGTCATCAACTTATTTCATAAAGCTTTTGAACAAAAAAATGTGTATTATACTCAGATTCTATCATTTTTGTAGTACTGGATACCTTTGGTGATACAGTTTTGATGGTATACACGTGAGCCCATTATAACAGTTACATTTGCCTCTCCTTATGGAGGTACTAAATCAAATGCCCGCCCATATTTTAGCCATTTCAAAATCATGTTCTAATTAAACTTGTTCAGTCCGTGGCATTCACCATGTTTTGAAACCATATAATATTTAATCAGTAGCTCTCATACAATGCATGCCATACTAGGAAAAAGAATCCTACCCTTGCTTAAACATGTTAAAAGATATTGATTAAGAGGACTTAATGAAACAACTTTTCCATTTGAAGAACCAATTCAATGTCTAGGTAGAAAATTCTGACTGAGAATGTCAGAGAAAATGATAAATAATTTTTTTGAGCGAGAGACAGAGAGCGTGCATGAGTGGGTGAGAGAGGCAGAGGGTGAGAGAGAGATTCCCAAGCATGCACCACACTTAGCGTGGAGCTGGACATGGGGTTGAATCCAGGACCCTGGGATGATCACCAGAGCCAAAATCAAGAGTCAGTCGCTCAACCAGCTGAGCCACCCAGGCGTCCTAAGAAACAACTTTTTTATTTTACTTTTGCTAAGAGTCAACAAATAATCAGTTTAGCAACCTTTGGACAGGGGAACATAAATTCCAAAGAATAGCATCTGTCCTATGAGATAACATTAAAATAGCTGTGTGGATGGAGTAACTTAGGCAGTGCTCATTCTCATCATTTTTTTATGAGTTTGGTTTACTCAATGTTAATTTTCATAGTTGATAGTATGAGTGAGAAGCAAAAATCTCTTAAATGCTGGAGAGGTATTGGATTACCATCATTTGCCTTTCTTTGGTCTCCATGGGCAACAAGGAAATGAAGGTCAAATAGGGAATTTCAACATAACTTCAATCTAAGCTCAATATCAAATTCAATGAAACAGCATGTAAAAAAGTGAGACATACTGGGAGTTACCTCAGTCACCTCATTCTTATCTTTCTGTGTCTGGCTTTTTCCACTTAGCATGGTGTCCTCAAGATCCACACATGCCATCACAAATGGTAGAATTTTCCTGTTTCACCTAATTGTGACATTTTTCAGTCATTTGTTTGTTCTAATGCTTTTTCTGCTGCATTTACATCCTTCTTCAGGGCCTCCATTTACAAATATATTTAACATTTTGATATCCCACAGGTCCTTAAGTTTCTACACATTAAAAAAATGTTTTTCTTTAACTGTTCTTAAGATTGGAAATTTTTATTGGTCCAATTTATTGACTACCATCTTTATTTTTCTGGTAAGCCCATCCAGTGAATTTTTAATTTCAGATATTGCATTTTTTAGTTCTTGATTTTGTATTTAATTTTTAAAATAGATTCTAGTTCTTTGCTGAGATTTCTTATCTTTTTATTTACTGTGAGCATATTACCCTTTAGCACATTCAGAATGTTTATAATAGCTCTTTAAAGTCTAATGTCTTTTTGTGTTAATTCCAACATCGGGGTCATCTCAGAGTTGGCCTCTGGAAAGTATATTTTCTCTTGAAAATGTGTTGCCTTCTCTTTAAGTCAAGTTTATTTTTTGAATCCTTCACTTTGTGAATGCAGTATCATGGAAACTCGGGATTCATTTCTGTTATTACAGAACACTGATATTTTTGTTTTAGTATGCAATAATTTTATTGGACTCTAATATGCAGTCTTTGTCTTTTGGGTTGCAACTTAAATCTCATTTTCCCCCTTCAACATGGCTGTTTGCTCCCTGCTCCACACAAGCATAGTCAGGGCTCAGTCAGATACTTAGGGAAGAATATAAACACAGAATTGAGGGCTCCCCTTGTTTATTCCATTTCAGAGATTCCCTCTTTACTCTCCAACAGCTGTGGTTACCCTTATCCTTGACTTCTGGTTCATGATGTCAGAAATATCCTGGGTACCAGTGTTTCAGATGCTGTGTGTGGCATCTTGACTGCAGCTAGACTCATATTAAAAGCTAAAAATATAGAAAACTTCATGCCTTTCTAGTCTCTTCTTTTAACTTGTGACTGCCATCCAGAATCTCTCTGCTTTTGTTTACTCTTGAGACTTCAGGAAGGTGTGTGTGTGTGTATGTGTGTGTGTGCACGTATGCATGCATATATGCATGTGCATTTCCCAGAGCTTATAGATAGTTGTCTACAGGAAAGTCAATCTGTTAGTAGTTTACCAAACCACAGTGTCAAACTTGCCAAACTTCCATTACTAATATGGCAAATTTTTGTATTGGCAAAGGAAGATCAATATTTTGCATGTATGTGGTTGCAAAAATTCTACAGTTATGTATTTATTCTGGTAGATATTTAGATAAATTGGTATCATTTCTATGTAGAATTTTTTCAGGTATTTAAGGAAAATCTATAATTTAGAAATGTACTAATATAATTATTCAATTAACTTAAAAGTGAGAAAATTTAATAAATATCTGATATTTATTAAATTACATAGATATAATGTATATATGTAAATTTATATAAATTATATCTAATATAACCCCCAAATATTTAATCAAATCACAATCCCTAATGAGAGATCAGAAAAATTGCTTAATATTATTTCAGTGGTGAAACATTAGAAGTATTATTAAATTCAGGAACATAAAGATTATACACACCTTACTGAACTAATTCATAATTCAGCTAGAAAAGACAAACTTTATAATATCTACCTATTGAAAAAAGAGGAGGCACAACTTTCAAATTTTGTCTGAATATTTTTAAACAACCCTCCAAATGAATTGGATCAGAAAGTATTCGGAAAAAATACAATTTGATAATTTAGCCAATTACTGAATGAATCTACAGAGTGCATGAGTTTTGATTTATAATAATCAAGGAGAAAATCATAAAATAATCTCTCAAAATAGTAATATAAGAAATACGGTTCCTGGGTGGCTCAGTTGGTTAACATTAAGCATCTGATGCTTGATTTCAGTTCAGATCATGATCTCACAGTCTTGAGATCGAGCCCTGAGTCAGGCTCTGAGCTGAGTTTGGAGCCTGCTTAAGATTCTCTGTCTCTCTCTCTCTCTCTGTCTTTCTCTCCCTCTTTATCTTTCTCTCTCTCTCTCCCTCTGTCCCTGTCCCTCACTCTAGCGCTCTCTCTATATAAAATAAATAAATAAAGTAAGTAATAAGGTAAAATAAGAAATAGAAATTTACATCTTCCCAAGAAATGTATAGCATTTATAAAAACTCCATAAAACTTTACTAGGAGTCATCTAAACTAATTTAAGAAAGGCAAAAATTGTAAACATATTATCCATAAAGGAATCTATAAATTTGATGATATCTCAGTTAATATTATTTCAAGGAATGTTCATTTATTTTATTAATTTGCAAAATAATTTTAAAGTTTACCTAGAAATATAAATATATTAGAAGAGCTAGGAATATTCTGGAAAGAGGATAATGAGGGAGAAACTGTCTTGTTAAGTTAAAATATAGTAATTAAAACAATTGAGTATTGTAGAGGGAACATACTAAATGATAAGAAATGATCATGGAAGAAATGAAGAAGAAATGGAAGAAATGATCAGTTATCAAAATACATCTAAATAGGGGCACCTGCATGGCTCATTTGACTAAGCATCTGCCTCTTGATTTTGGCTAAGGTCATGATCTCACAGTTAGTGAGTTCAAGCCCTATGTTGGGATCTGCGCGGACAGCCAGTGAGTCTGCTTGGGATTCTCTCTGTCCCTCTCCCATTTGTGCGCAGGCATATGCCTGTGCATTCTCTCTCTCTCTCTCTCTCTCTCTCTCTCTCTCTCACTCACTCAAAATAAATAAATAAACATTTAAAAAAATATACCTAAATACATATGAGCATTCAATGCTTAGTAAAATTGGCTTTTTAACACACTGGGGAAATGGATTTGTTTTCTAAAAGTTAATGAAACAAATGGCTTGCTTATTTTGAGTGGGTGGAGAGGGAAACAGTAGATTTATAATTCACTAATCTGAAAAACAAAATCCAGATAGATCAGACATTTAACCATACTTGCAGTGTGTGTTCAGAGTGATTGACCTTTACCTGTGTTACATAGATTTGTAGGAATTCTGGAAGGATATCAGTGACATGAAAAGAATGAGGTATGGGCTCTGCAAATGCTGCCCATCATTTATCCTGCAAATTAGGGAGCCCCATGATTATACCTCCACATTTTAAATTGTATTCCAGGAGTTGGAGGATTTGTTGATCAATACTGGAGTAAGATTCTGGTCATCTATTGCTGGAAAGGTGCCAGCATGAAAAAAAAAAATGTTACTAAAGACTACAGGAAGTCTGAAATACCGGGAGAAGGATTGGGAGGAGGAAGTGATAGCAGGGGCACAGTGCTTAAGATTCGAACTGAAAACTCAGTTGTCAGAGGACCTCATTTACACTTTAGGACCATAGAACCTAGGTTTCTTACAATTCATTGAGATTTACTAGCTCAAAATACAATTTTGTCATGGTATTTGTATATATTTGAATAAAGCAAACGATTGCATTTCCATTTTGAAAAACAAAGTCCATTCACTCTTCGTATTTCACATTCATTTTTAATTCATCTTACAACCTTAAGAGTTGAGTTGATCTCCTCCCTTTTTTATACTATTGCACATAGCACTTATATTTTCCATTGTCACTATCCCCTACCTCAACACATATTTCTCTCTGTTCTTTGCTCTTGTCTTTTTTTCTGTTAGTTTTAGAAGAGTGAGTTCACACTTAAGTGATCTCAGCCAGCTATTGCCATTTCCTTTCTACTGGCTTTGTCCTTAAGTCCCTACAATCTGACTTCCTCCCCAGCAATTTTCTACTCAAAAGACCTGATTATTAAGGCCAAAAATATGTTGAAAAACAATGCTTCAATCCTTCTACTATGCCTTATGGTCACGTTGTTCACAGCTATTTACAGTTCATGAATCATCTTATCCTTCTTACCCAACCCAACTCCCTCTACAACTCTCCCTTCAGTGATAATAGCACCCAATCAGTTAAACCTTTCTCTCAAATGCCAGTGTTCATATCTGAAATATTCTGCCAAATTTCATATTTACAAGAGGGAAGTAAGATTTTTTAAGGAAAAGAAATGGCCAAAAAAGGACTAAGTATGAGTTAGGAAAAAAGGCAAATAAAGAAATACTTGCTAGTTGAATCCTGACCTTCTATGTCAACTTCCACTGCCTTGCATGGGCATAGGGATCTTGCCAGCTTTTTCAAGGCTATGGTCTACAGGTCAAGATGACTTTTGTAGAGCTTTGTATTCTTGTAGGCTGTGTTAAAAAAGCTTTTTTTAATCTTTCAAAATATTAAAGTGAGTAGGAATAAATATTGACAAAAATGCCAAATTATAATGTCCAGCGTCACAAACTTTGGGAGATTTTAATACTTCCCCATCCCCATGGCAAAGTGAGCATGTGAGTCCCGGAAAGTGAAAGGCCAGTTTACAAGTAGCATACCAAAGCTGAAATCCACAAAATTTATAGAAATGTGGAATGGACCAAAGCCCAGTGAGGACATGAGACAGAGAGCTCAATTTCAGAATCACTAATCAGCTCATGTTAATATATGCATAATTACATGAAGTTCTGAAAAACCCAATGTATATGACCAGTTTATACGTTAGATCTCATGGACTTCATTCCCAAAAAGACATCACCAACCTGCTGGACTTGAATCAGAGAAATAAAGGATACACCTAGACTATGAATCTGAGCAAAGAGACAGACAAAATATAGGCCGGAACCCAGGACTATCACCATGAAGAGAGATCCAGGGTAGTAAAAGCTCTTGTGTGCTATCAAGATTCCCTCTTTGATATGGAGACTTCCGTTCTCCCCACCCACTAAGTTGTGACTCCTGTTGATGGCTTACTGCTGGGTTCCTCCCCAGGCATTGCCTCAGGATAAAGGGATTTGCTTGTTAAATTTCTGCCTCTTCCCAGGTAGCCTATATCTAATGACTTTTGATGTGAGAATACAAAGACCCAGCTTCTGCCTCACATTGGGAAAACTGAAAGGCCAGGCAACCTCCAAGAGTTCACTGTTTAAGGGCCTGAGACTTTTGCTGCTGCATCATAGTTGATGTTCTCCCTGAAACTAATCCTTGCTTTCTTCACTTCCTTGTTATGATGAAGTACACTGTTATGGACTGACTGTTTGTGTCTCACCAAAATTCCTGTGTTGAAATCCTAACTCCCAATGTGATGGTAATAGAGGTGGGGACTTTGGGAGGGTGAGATTTGGTCATGAGGGTAGAGCCTTCAGGAATGGGATTAGTGCCCCCATAAATGAGACTCCAGAGAACAATCTGGCCTTTTCCCCATGTGAGAATACAAGTGGGAAAGGATGACTACCTATGAACCAAATCTTCTGACACTGGTGATCTTGGACTTTCTAGCCTATCTTTTGTTCGTAAGCCACCCAGTCTATGGTACCCTACTAATAACAGCTTGAACCAAGACAAACGTTCCCCAGTAAACTTCCTGAATCATAATCTGTCTCAGAGTTTGTTTCCTGGGGAACCCAAGCTAAGATATCAGGGCTGGGTTTCAGTGTTGTGGTGGCTCAGGGGAACATTAGAGATCATCTAATCAGTCTGCTTTTGCAGAATCCAGGCAGAAGTCCAATCCTTGGACAAGAGTTGCTACCTAGAAATCCGGAACTGGTTCCCAGAGCACCCCATCTCACAGGGGCTGGAAAAGGGTTGTATGAAGAGAATCAACAGGAAAAAGGCGAGCCAGCTAACCTTGTTCACTTCTTGGAGGAATATGTATCTTGTAGTTTAAAAAAAAAAGAAAAAGAAAGAAAAAGAAGAAAGAAAGAAAGAAAGAAAGAAAGAAAGAAAGAAAGAAAGAAAGAAAGAAAGAAAGAAAGAAAGAAAGAAAGAAAAGAGATGAGTTCTAAACATGACCTTGCCTCTTGCTAACTATGAGATCAAAAGTGATTGCTGATACTCTCCTCCGCAATACAGGGATACAGAAGCTGGTTTTGAGTGCTGTACAAGGTAATATTTGTGAAGTACTTACCAGTACAGAAAATAAATAAGGAGCACCTCCTAATATGCTTTACAACTATTACTTCATTTAATTCTCCACATAGTATTTAAGGTAGCATCTTTTGTCTACAGCAATGAGTAATTAAGTAGAATAAGAATGATGGAAAGAAAACAAAAAAAAAACCAAAAAAAACAAAAGGTATGCAATAGTCAGTAGGTCACAGTTTGGGAGGAAGAAGAGATCATAGGCCCAAGTAGGTCAAGTAGCTTTAAGGGACAGAGGAATTCGACACAGAGGTCTCCTGGGGCTCTTACTCTATCCATTCTCTAGTATTCAACAAATACTTGATTCTCTTAAAAATCCAACATATGAGGCAAGAAAGAAAAATTCTTATGAGCAAAAGTTTGATAGGAAGTGGTTTAACATAAATAAAATAAAATCCCTTAAAAATCATTTGAATAATGGGGACCAGGAGCTCCTAGAACTATGTTAAGTTTTCTCCCTCCATAATTCTATACTTAAAAAACCTATTAGTCACCATATCCATACTTTGAAAAGAAAATGTGATACTGTGTGGGAGGTGTTTTTTTTGTTTGTTTGTTTTTGTTTTTTCTAATGGAATACTCTCTTTGCATGAGTGATCATTAACAGAAAGAGACCTGGGAGCTCTTATCAATGTTTATTTGCACAGTAATTGAGGAGGGAATTCAGTTTTTTCAGTTTTTTATGAAAGGTGCCCTACCTGGTAATTAATTGATGGTGCATTTCATGATTGTTCTATATTAATGAAATAAGAGATAATCTTCTATCTTTTTTCACTTACACCATGGTGTCTGTTATCCTGGGAAACAAAAAACTTTTCCCACATTTTCATCCTAATAACATTAAAAACAACTGGGACATACTGGGAGTTAATTCGGTCACCTCATTCTTCCTATCCTGTGTTCCTCTAGTGAATTACCTTTGGTTTTATCATTGTAGTAGGAGAAGTATAATAATAGAAGGTGATATCAGTAATGTCACTGGCTGGTCATTCAGACAATGCCTTCTGGCAACACCTTTGTGATATGACATCAGTTCTGCACCTAGCCTTCAGTTCCATAGGCTTTGTAGCATTTGTTGGTATCCCTAAGATAATCTAAGACAAGGAGACGGATTTACATTCACCAAAATATCAAGAGAACAAAATGCACATGTATTGATTTCCACCAAAAAAAATAGAATGAAATGTTCACATGAGGCTTATCTTTTTATGTACTCTCTGAAAGCTGCATCTGATAATAATTAGAAGATTGTTTTTAATTAAAGTAAGGCAGTGAAGTGGGATACTTTCAATGGATTTTGACATCAGATTTTAATAGTCTGTTGCATCCATGTCCATAACAGTAAATATCCTAAGCAGACCATAAGCTAGTGACCATTGTCCAGGGGACCTCCCCCATGAGACGCTGAGGAATAAACTGCGAGCTTCTCTTTCTGACTCTGGCATTTCTGTTTCTAGTCAACCTGGCGATCCTTCCCTTTTAATTTATTAATAGCATTGTCTTAGTCACAATTTAAACATGCTAATGTAGTCATATTTTGATAGAAACTACCCCCTCATCTTTTGATTAGGACTGCTTATTTCTAAGAAATAATTACTTAGGTGGGTGTTTTTCCATATGGCTGAGTTCATCCATTTACATATTGATTTTCTGCAGTCTATTCTGAAAAGTTTAACAAATGTTTAAGTTCTGAAGAAAACTGGTGCTCGTATATTACTCTTCAGACTGTGACTGAAAAGTCAGTCCTTTTATCTATTCTTCTTTTGTGGTTTATAGTCTAGACTATCTTGTATTAATTTTAAAATCAGTTTATATATTCAGTGTTTTAAATATATCATCTTTAACATGGTTCAAAACTCCAAAAAAAAAAATCAAAATGTGAAGAGTAATGTCTCTTTTTCACTTTTGTTCTCCACTTTCCTTTTCCTACTACTTCTATTCTACAAATAGTTAATTTCTTCTGCGTCTTTCCATAGTTGATAGGTAAAAAAAAATACGTAAATATGTATTTGCTTAGTTTCCCTTACTATAGGAATGTTAGATTACTCTACGCACTGCTCTCTCCTTTAAAGTTTAGCAAGATACTTTGGAAAGCTTTTCAAATCCATGCACAGAGAACTACTATTTTTTCCAGCCATATAGTATTCTAGTGTATTAACGTATCATAATTTGTTCAACCAGTCCTTTATCAATTAATATTTAGTTTTGTTTCCGTTTTTTTTTTTTTAATTTTAACAGCAACATGAAAGTGAATAACCTGAACATATGTCATTTTGTCCTTGTGTAACTGGTATTTAACTTGCTATGCCAAAGGACATGTACCAGTATATTTTTAGAGATATTGCCAAATTTCCCTCCATATGGTTTGTACCATTTCATACTCCCACCAGTAATTTATGAGAGTATGCTTCCACAGCATCTTACCAACTTCAGATTTTTGCCAATTCGTTATGTGAAATGGCATCTCGTTGGAATTTTAATTTACCTTTCTCTGTAAGGCTAGGAGTATCATTAAATTTATTTGTTGAACAGATATGTACTGAGTCTCTACTATGTATCAGCCTGATTCTAGGTAATGGGAATATAAAAGTGTACTGAACAGAAAAAAATCATCTGTGTATGTGACTCTATGTATATTCATATATGCAAATCATATAGCATATTGGATGGTGATAATTATGAAGAAATAAAAATAGAATAAGGTGAAGGGGGAATGAGAGTCAATATAAGATTTTGTTGACAGAATTACATATGTGCAAAAACTTGAAGATGAGGGAGTGGCCTAGTCAGATATCTGGAGAAAGTGAGTTCCAGGGAGAAGGAATAACCAGCCCCAAATCCTCAAGAAGCGAGAATATCTGGCATCGTGGAGGAATATCCGGGAGTTCAGTGTGACTGGAGCAGCATCAGAGAGGGGAAGAGTGGAAGAGGTTGTCAGGGAGAGAATGGAAAGCCACAGTGCACAGGGCTTTGTAAACAACTTAAGGGATCTTGTCTTTCATTCTGGAAGAAATGGAAAGCCATTGAGGACTTTGAGCAAACGAGGGGCATGACACGTATTTTACAAGGATTCTTCTAGTTGCTATGAACACGGACCACACAGAGCAAGGGTGGACGCGGAAAGGCCGGTTAGACTAAGGCAGCAGTCCTATTGAGATGGTGGCTACTTGGCTCAGGGTGGTCATGGAGGACCTGGGTTGTCAGGTTCCGGATACATTTTGAAGATACAGCGAACAAAACTTTCTGAAGTTTTGGATATGTGATGCAAGGGACCGAAAGGAGTAAATTATCCCTCCAGGTTTTCTGGCCTCAGCAACTGGAAGGATGGAATTGCCATTACCTGGGTTAGTTTTTAGACCTATTTGTATTTCCTTTTTACTGAACTCTCTAACTATCTTTGCTTATTTTTCTATTGTGAGCCTGATCTTTTTCTTAAAGCTTTTGAGATTACCCATCTATCAGAAATTACCCCTTCAGGCGCCTGGGTGGCGCAGTCGGTTAAGCATCCGACTTCAGCCAGGCCACGATCTCGCGGTCTGTAAGTTCGAGCCCCGCCTCAGGCTCTGGGCTGATGGCTCGGAGCCTGGAGCCTGTTTCCGATTCTGTGTCTCCCTCTCTCTCTGCCCCTCCCCCGTTCATGCTCTGTCTCTCTCTGTCCCAAAAATAAATAAAAAACGTGGAAAAAAATTTAAAAAACAAAAAAAAGAAAAAGAAATTACCCCTTCATAGGTAGTATCAATTCAAAATATACCAATGTGTATTTTTCTTTGCTCCTGTTATTTTTGATGTGTTTTGCTTTTCTTTGGTTTGTTTTAGGCATGCGGAGGTCCTTTTTAAAATCACTTGAATGTACACATTTTAAAGGCCCCTGAATTTTTGGTCGAAATGACAAATATTATTCTTGCTCCATCGTTAAGAATGCATTATTTTATGGTCTTGCTTTATGGTTTTATTTTTTACATTTGCAACTTTAATCCATTAGAAATTTTATTCTGGTGAAGGGTGGAAGGTATGAATCTGCCTATGTCCAGATGACTGTCCAGTTTTCCTTAGATCATTTATTGAATTAACTATTGAATTAACTTCACTGATATATATGGTGCCTTTCATAAGTCAGATTCCTAAATGCACTTGGATCAAATTCTGGAATTTCTATTTTATTCCTTTTGTTTTCATGTCTGTTCATGAGACATGGCCATAATCTTATTTATTTAGACTTCATAATTATTTTATTATTTTTAAAGTTTATTTCTATATTTAGAGAGAGAGAGAGAGAATGGGAGAGGGGCAGAGAGAGGGAGAGAGAGAATCCCAAGGTGGCTCTGAACTGCCAGCACAGAGCCCAATGCGGAGCTTGAATTTACAAACTATGAGATCAAGAGTTGGACGGTTAACTGACTGAGACACTCAGGCACCTCTACTTTATAATTATGTTAATAAATGGTACAACTAAGCCTATTTCTCTGATCTTCATTTTCATAGTTTCCTCACTATTATTATTATTTTCCTACTGATCCTTCGAATCACCTTGATTATTTGCAAAAAAGAAAAGAAAGTGCTGTTCTCTTATTTGAATCATGTTAGAACTATAAATTAACTCAGAGAAAACTGGCATCTTTATATTTTAAGACTTTCTATCAGAACATAATCTGTATCTGCATTTGTTTCTGCTTTTCTTTTTTTATGGGGGTATGTTAAACATTTTCTCCATATGGGTCTTGTGCTTTTCTTGTTAAGCATATTACCATTTTTTTTTAATCAGGATGTTGCTATCATAAATGAGGACTTTTTTTTTTTTACCTTACACCATCGAAGCGGTTTCTGTTTTATATAATGAATTGTATTGATTCTATTGATGTTATATCCTACTTATTGCATTTTCGTGTTGTTTGTGTGGTTTTCCAATGGGTTCTATGGTAGGCTTTCAGCATTAGAATAATTTCAAGTGCAGAGAGACAGTTTGATCTCCTCCTTTCCTAATTTCTGGCTAATTTATTAGCTAATATTTTCGGTAAAGTTTAAAAAATACAGTAGTGACAGCAGACCGCGTGATCTCACCCCCATGTTCCCATGTTATAGAAACCTACAGATGAGATGGGGCACCATGCCCCTTCTATATCATAGAGGAATATTCTCTCAGAAAGTCCATCACAATAATGATTATCTGTTCACCCCATATTTTTCCTTCCAATGCCGTGTGTGTTTTTAAAGCTGTATTTTGTCTATGTGTTATTATTATATACCCAGGTACATCGTATTGTACTCCCAATAAATATATGTTAAATGAACGATTAGACAGTTTAACAAAGATGGTATATCTCTGCTTAAAGAACTTATGTAGCAATACCTAAACATCTTTTTGTCTGTACACATACATTGCTTCTTAGTTTGAGATAGTGTGCTACAGTAGATGGGGCAGAGGGCTCAGAGCCCAGCACACCTCACTGGTTCCCCTTCTGGCTCTGTGATTTGGGGAACAATTCTTCATCTTTCCAGTATTCAGTGGGTGAAATGCAAATAATGTATCATCTAAGAGTTACTCTGAAAAACAAACGAAGCTACGGCATGCCAATTGATGATCAAATTCTAACGTCTCCCTCTCTTCAAACATGGCTTCTTCAGGGAAATATTGATTTTATTCTGTTCTATTTCCCCACGAGTATTAATCATTGGCATTTTCTCAGGTTGACGTAGACTCAACCCCTGTATCTCACCCTTTTCTGTGGAAACAGCTTTCCTTCCTTGGATATGGGTATGAAGTTTGGAGTTCTCCCCTGATAAATGACTTAGTACCTGTCCAACTCAAATTTCTACACATTCTCCACACCTTGTATTTATTGAGGGCAGTGTGAATAATAAATCCCCCCCTCAAAAACAAACAGGGGCACCTGGGTGGCTCAGTCAGTTAAGCATCTGACCTTCACTCAGGTCATGATCTTGCCATTGGTGGGTTCGAGCCCCGTGTCGGACTCTGTGCTGACAGCTCAGAGCCTGGAGCCTGTTTCAGATTCTGTCTCCCTCTCTCTCTGCCCCTCCCCAGCTTGTGCTCTGTCTCTCTCTGTCAAAAAAGAATAAACATTTAAAAAAATTAAAAAACAAACAACAACAACAAAAACCAAACAAAGAAAAAAGAAACAATTTCACTGTGATTCCTGAACACTGCCCTTTGCAGTTCAAAAGGAATCTCAAGACAAAGAAGCCCCCACCAACCCCCCTTCCCCACCTCCAAACCCCCATCCTCCACTCCCCACACCTACCCTTTCGTTGGGGAAAAGACAGTTGGTTAACATGAAAAAAATAGTGGCTTGACTTACAAGCAATACTGTCAGTGACCAGATATTTCCACTTTTGAGGCAATACTTTTTCATTTAAATAAAGACTAAACCAGAAATAAGGGAAGGCCATGCTCACGAAATCATATTATAACAGGCTGACTGCAGGGAGACATCTCATCTTGCATTAACACTTCCTCACCCAGTTTCTTGTCCAGCTCTGATCTACAGGTTAGCAGACCTGATAATTAATTCTTCATAGGAGGCATTTCTACCTATTGCTACCGATTGCTCTCTGAAAATTGGAACTAGCATCCCCACGACCATCCTTCAGGACTGAAAAGAAAGGTGAATGGATTTCAAAGAAGGCTGACTACATGAAAGTCTGACAAATATAACATGGTGGTCCTTCCTCTCAGCAAATTGCTGATTGCTGAGTAAAGCTTGCAGGGGGTGGGAGGTGATGCTTCCAGGCTACAGTAATTAGGGTAGAATGGTTTCGAGAAACTACTGGAAAGCTATGATAAAAGGCCAGGAGCATTGTGGCTTTATTAGGAAAATGCCAAACAGTGCTAACAGTGTCTGGAAAATTGGATTACCTTTTTTCTTCTGGGCTCCAGAGGGAGAAAATAGCCAATTAAAGCATTCAGTACTAGGAGTACTGTGCTGGGCATTTCTTTAAAAGATGTGTTCAGAGATTATTTTGTCATTCAGCACATTGCCCCTCCATCAGCCTAATGTCCTAACAATTGTAGGGTAGGGAGGAAGGAGAGGAGGTAACACTGTTTATTCTGGAAAAGGGACCCAGCCTTAGTTTGACTCTGAGTCCAGAATTTATACTTTAGTATTTTTATATTTTAGGTATATTTGGTACTGAAGTAAAATCAGCAGGGAGGAAATCATGAAAACTAATAAAAGGATGCAAAGGAGGAGACATGCAAGGAGGGAAGGAGAGAGGAAGGAAGATTTCAAGTAGATGCCATTCCAGAAGCATGTGTGGTGACCTCTCATCACCTTAACTTTTAACCAAAACGAAGTGGATTCTTCTTTTAGTGTCTCCAGTATAATCATTTGCAGAAATGTCAGAATGCTCTCTGTCATTATTTGACCTTTAGGGAAGCTTAATGAAGAGCTTAACACAGTTTTCTTTCCACATATTTCTTTCTGTTTTCCTGCGTCCTCCATTAGGCAGGCTGAAGAGATAGACCAGAAGAGATAATAAAGGAAATTAGGAGAGTGGTTTCTGTCTCTGGCAAGCGAATGGCCTTCCTGTTTCTCTGTTTCTTCAGAAGAAAATTTCATTGATAATCTTAGTCATGTGCATTGATTGGGGCGACTCCGTTGGCCCTGCCTTCCCAGCGTCCCGGCGCATGCGCACTCACTGTGCCTAATCCACAGGAGGATTTTGGTTTTGCTCTTCTTTGCCTCACCCCCTGCTACCCTAGTTACCTAATTCCTCCTACCTTCCCATGCCCTACATGCAAGTAACTAATGTGCTCGTAGTTAACCCCACATAAACTTTATTAGTTCCCCCGAGTAATGATATATCTTGCAAATTTATATACCAGGGTCATGAAGTCAGTCAGTAGGACCTACACTATTTCAGGTGAATTAATACACTTTCTCAGGGCTTCTGCTTCCACTATCAGATTGAAATTCCAGCTCCTGCATTTATCCAAATCTCTTAGAAAAATTATACAACTCTGTACTGTTCGCATATAACTTGGGAAAACAATTGCTGGGATATAGCCTAAAGCATGTTTTGCTTAATAATAATTTGTTTAAAGCATTTTGACTTGTGTTGAGAGAAAATTAAGAACACTCACAAGCAACAATCAAAGTGATTAAAGGAGCATGGGATGACTTAGATGTTTTGGAATGTGCTGAGAACCCAACATATAGGTCAACCACAGAGGTTATTTGAGTTGTGAGCTCCCAAGATATTTTAGGCTCCAGAAATGTCAGCCTTCCCCACCCCCCTCCTCATTACCATTAGCCTCTTGGTTTTGCACTTCTTCTTTCCTTTCCCTGTCTTGTCTGTGCTAAGAAGTATGTTAACGGCAACCAATAGAAATTACATAAACACTGGTTCCCAATTATTCACTTTATACTTTCATTCCATGGCCAATGCAATTTACATTTTCATTAGAAAATTCTCAGTTCATATTCCCATAATTCAGTTTTCATGAAACAATGAAAGTTCCAAGTGCTGTGGCACAAAATTAAATAGTATCTTAGAAATAAAAGATTTATTAGTCCGACCTTCAGCGGCCTGTCCAATCCCAGTCCCTCTGTGTGTGGCCCAAAAGATAGCCTCTCACCCTCTGTTAGGATTCCTTTAGTAAACTTCCTCACATGGCCACCTACTCACTGCTTAGTCAGTTTTCATATTAAGTAGTTTTCTATAACATTACACTAAACGTTGCCTCTCTCTACCTCTTATTCATTGGTCTATTTTCTTGACATATGACATTTTAAAAAAATATTTAAAGATAGCTACCATTAATCTTCTAAGATTTCTGTTCTTCAGGCAAAAGACCCTAGATCTTCCCTTATTCATGCATAACGTGTCATTATGTCCTTTATTCTGCATTGTACAGTGTTAATTCTAAAAATATGGTCACTACACATCAACACAAACCCTTACTGTTGTGTCACTGCTTAGTGTGGTTGAACTTTTGCTTCTCATTTTCTGTACACTAGAACCCTACCTAAGATTAGGTAATAAAATTAGCAGATGAAATTACGTATGATACAGGTTTATATTAAAATTGTATTCACTTAAAATGCAGAAGAGGTGCCTGAGTGGCTCAGTTGGTTGAATGTCTGACTCTTGATTTCAGCTTAGATAGTGATCCCAGGGTCATGGGATCAAGCCCCATGTTGGGCTCAGTGTTGAGCATGGGGACTATTTGAAATTCCTCTCTCTCCCTCTGCTCCTCTCCCCTGCTCATACTCTTTCTTCAAAATAAAATAAAATTAAATTAAATTAAATTAAATTAAATTAAATTAAATTAAATTAAAATGCAGAATATTATATACATTTCATAAATTCAAAATGATAAAACATGTTTTCTGGTAAATGATATTTTCCTTTTGATATTTTATTATATAATAAATAAAGCAGGCTTCCATTGAAAAAGTTTCTTGGATGTAAGAATATTCTCCCCAGAAAATTTTGGCTCTTAACTTGAAGAAATAAAATGGGTTAGTTTCTTCTCACAAATTCACAAATATAAATTGCTGATATGGTAAATATCTAAATGTAAAAATTACATGAAATATTAGCAGAAAGTATAGGAAAACATATTTATGATTTAAGGTAGGAAAAGGAGGACCACTTACTATAAAGCAAAAGGCCATTAGAAAGAATGAATAATTGCAGCTACACCACATTTTTAAAACTTATGTAACACAAAAGACAGTTAAAATTTTCAAGTGAAAAAGTATATAATATATAACATACATATATGTAACAGATATACTCAATATATAAGAGAATGGGTTAATGTCAACCATATATAAAGAGCTCGCACAAATCGATAAGATAAATGGGCAAATGAACAAGAATTCACAAAGTAGTAAATACAGCCAATAAACATCATAAATCCATTAACATATATGATAAATAAATAATGTAAATTAATGCAATTACTAGGTATCATGTTCTACTCCTTAGCACAGGGTGAAAGAAAAATTTGCTAGCAAGTGTGATCCAGAATAAAGGGACACAACGTTTTCTGTGGTTTGTGTAATCAGAATTGTGACAGTCATTTTTAACAATAGGTATTAAATTTAAAAATTGTAGTAGCTCAATTTAAAATTGTCATATCAATTGTCATAGAAGAACTCATTCATATGTACTAAGAGATTGTACATTACACTACTTTCGTGACAGGAAAATAAAAGAAAGAGAGAAAGAAAGAAGGGTTGAATTGGGAGACAGGCAAAGACAATCCACCATAAGTATAAGTGTATGGCCTGAAGATGGAAAACAAACTAATGAAACAGAAAAATATTTAAAACTATATAATCAATGAGAAGTTTGCATAAATAAAAGAAGACCTAAATCTGCATGTTGAGACGGTCAGGTAAATACCACAGAAAGTTAACTCCAAACCAAGATGTAGTCTAGCATGATCAGAATACTTAATTCAGAATAAGTGATGCAGAAAGGTCACACCAGAATCAAGTTAGTATGGATCACATTTATCCACATCTCTGACAAAGGAGTATTTAATTCTGAGTGAAAGTGTGGATACAATAGGCCAAGTATACAAACACTTAAAATGCACACACCACTACTGGACTCATCAAAGAAAAGGTTCACCTGCTAAAGAGATGAAGGTGGTTCAAGATGATCAGAGTTTCTTTCTGCTCCTATTTCTGTTCCTCTTTGGAGATGTTCTGTCTCTAGCTGGGAAGAAATAAAATATATATGCAAGTGATCTGTTCTTTATTTTTTCTTGACGTGCAATGCAGATGGTTTATCCTCAGATAATTTCAATTGCCTTATAAAAATATGTTTTAGAGAGTGGTCAAGTGTATTGAAAATGCATATCAGTGATTGAAATTCAATAGAAGATGTGTTCTTCTTACATAGTGTATGTACACATTTATACATAATAATGTGGCTTCATCAATATTCTAACCAGCATATGTTTGTGTATATGTGCATGTGTCTGTGTGACTAAAAAATGCTGCGTAACATGTGTATTCCCTCTGTCGTTCTTCATCCCATTCCTCAAAGACATATTTTATAGTTCTTGGTTAGCAAATTATGTATATTTAAGGTGTACAATGTGATGTTTACTCACCATGCTGTACATTAGATATCTAGAATTTATTCATCCTACAACTTCAACTTGGTACCCTTTGACCAAGATCTCTCCATTTCCCCCACCTCCCTTCCACTGGTAATCACTGTTCTTCTCTCTGCTTCTATGAATTGGACTCATATATTTCATACATAAGTGAGATCATAGAGTATTTTTCTTTCTGTGTCTGGCTTATATCACTTAGCATATTATGTCCTGCAGGTTCATTCACGGAGTCTGTTTTATCTAAGGCATGTGCAGTTTTTTAAGTAATCTCTATACCCAACATGGGGCTCAAACTCAAAACCCCAAGATCGAGAGTCACATGCTCTACTCACTGAGCCATGCAGGTGCCCTGTTAGGTTCATTTTGGATGCTACTTTCTGAACCTGCTTACACAGATACTCCAAAACATATCCTTGTGCTTTGGGGAAATGTCCTTTATAGGAATGAAGTGGACAGTGAATTTTGCCATTATTTTGGGTACTTGACACCTTAGTAAGACAAAATCAAAAATGACAATGCAAAACTCAGCACACATACTGTCACAACAGAGAAATTGGCAAGTACTGTAATTTCAAAATTGTGTCCTTTATTTTCCTTTCTCTATACATATTCAATATCACTATAATTTAAAATGTTTTAGGGGTGTCTCAGTGGCTCTGTGAGTTAAGCATCCAACTCTTGATTTTGCCTCAGGTGATGATCTCATGGTCATGAGATTGAGCCCCTCTTCAGGTTCCACACTGGGCATGGAGTCTGCTTGGGATTCTCTCTCCCTTTCCCTGTACCCCTCCCCTGCATGCTCGCTCTCTCTGTCTCTATCTTTCTCTCTCTCTCTCTCTCTCAAAAACAAAATGTTTTCATTTGTTCTTAAATGATTCAGAAAATGATATTTTGAAGAAAATCAGTCACAAGAGTGTTCACAAAAAGTTTAGACTCAAAACCAAGAAATGGAAAGTTTAAATGTTATACATATTCTCCATTATTTATTAATAATTACAAAAGAAATACAGATGGTCAATAGACCCATAAGAAGATGTTGAACATCACTCATCATCAGGGAAATACAAATCAAAAGCACAATGATATATCACCTCACACCTGTCAGAATGGCTAAAATCAAAAACACAAGAAACAAGTGTTGGCAAGGATGTGAAGAAAAAGAAACCCTCATTCACTGTTGGTGGGAATGCAAACTGGTACAGCTACTATGAAAAACAGTATGGAGGTTTCTCAGAAAGTTAAAAACAGAACTACCCTCGATCCAGTAATCATACCACTAGGTATTTACCCCCAAAATACAAAAATACTAATTCGGAGAGATACATGCAACCCTACATTTATTGCAGCATTATTTACAATAGCCAAACTGTGGAAGCAGCCCAAATGTCCATCAATAGATGAATGGACAAAGAAGAGGTGATATATATTTATCACCTCTTATAATTATATAACGCATATATATGGTATATATATGTGTGTGTGCATACATATATGCACACACACATATACATACATATATATTATATACATATATACACATATTATATACATACATATGTATGTATACATATTATATACACATATACATATATATAATATATATATAATGGAATATTACTCAGCAATAAAAAGGAATGAAATCTTGCCATTTGCAGTGACATAGAGCTAGAGAGTGTAAGATTTAGGGAAAAGTCAGTCAAAGAAAGATAAATACCATATGATGTCACTTATATGTAAAATTTAAGAAACAAAACAAGTGAGCAAAGAAAAAAGGAGAGAGAGAGAGACAAATCAAGAAACAGACTCTTAACTATAGAGAACAAACTGGTGTTACCAGAGGTGAGGGGGTGGGGGATGGGTGAAATGGGTGGGGAGGATTAAGAGTACCTTTATCATGATGAACACTGAGTAAAGTATAGAATTGTTGAATCTCTATATTGTACACCTGAAACTAATAAAACACTGTATGTTAATACTGGAATTAAAATTAAAGTTAAAAAATAATAATTACCAAACATAAGAAAGGAATTCTTCTATTAATGAATTGAGAGAGTGTGTGAGTCATGAAGAAGTGAAGTGAAAGAACTAGTTCTATTTCATTTTTATCTTTAATTACATCCATAAAAAGGATTTATACATTTAAAATTAATTTTAGGATTCAAAACACTAACATTAACATCTAAGACTAAAATTGTTTTCGTTCCACCAAAGACATTAATTTTAAATAGTCTAAGAAAAAAAAAATCATACATATTCTGCAAAATACAAACCAGGTAGGAACACTGAATAAAATATGTATGATTCTCAGTATAGCTAGGATTTTAAAACCATAAAGGAAATCCCATGGAGATCGAATAAGCTAAAAATCAGAGAGGGAATTTGAAGGTTGTAGCAGTCCTGAGGGAGTTAGCCATTCCAGAAACTAGGAGTATCTTTTAAAGCCATCACTTTGACCACAGAGTGGGCTTTAACCTCAAGTTGGGGAATTCAGGATTGAGTAGCATAAATGAGACTGGGACCACTTTAGTGAAAGTGAAAAAAAGAAAAAAAAATATGTCTTACTGGGAAAAGAAGATTATAAAATAAACATGTTTGTCTTGGCCTGAGCTTGGGTGGGAAATAAAGTCTCCTAAAAGCATTGTAACATCAGCCTTGTCTAATGTGGTTTTGAGGTTCAAATTTATTTCACCTGCATTGTACAGGAAATGGCAAATCAAACAAAAATTCAAAATGTTCCTGTGGGTCCCTGGGCCAATTCAAATAATTTTTGAAAGGACTTTCCTTAACCAAGACCCCATAAATTTCCCACAAAACATAAGCTCAATCTAAACTCTAAATTCACAAGGAAGCAAGGCATGATGAGAGAGAGTAAACCATCAAACATAACCCGCAGAGAAACAAGAGAATTAGACTTTTAATAATTACAGTAATGAAAAAATAAGACACAGGTTATAAAATGAGTATGTTTAAGTGAATAGGTAAATGAAAGGTGAAAATAAATAAATGAAAAAGGAAAAAATACATAATATAAATATAAATATATATGTACTTAGGTCAAGACAAGTTTCAGAAAAGAATCTGTATTAGTCCAACTTCTCCAGAGGAATAGAGCCAATAGAATGAGTGTTCTAGAGATTTATTTTAAAGAGTTCAGGAGTCAGAATGCTTGAGTTGAATCTTACCTCCAGGATTTATTAGCTGTGTGACCTTGACCTAGCCATTTTACCTCTCTTTGTTTTCTGCGAAGAAAAGGAAGAAAGTAATAGTACTTACTTAAAGGTGTTGGTGTGAGGAGTAAATAGGCTACGATATGTAAAATTTTATCAGATCTTTAAAAATAGTAAGTGCTCAGTAACTATTAGCCATAATTAAAATATTACTTAAAAGATCACAATATATAACTGAACTTAAATATTTATACTGGAGAAAAAGCCCTCAATATGCAGAGTATTTAATTAGGAAAAAAGAGCACAAGTGTAAAATCAAAGAAAGGAAAAGGAAAAAACTAATAAATATAAAAGCAGAAATTAATGAAACAGGATGTATAAAAAGGTAAACTAGGTCCAAAAGAACCTGAAATTGACAAAATAATAGAAACATGTCAGGGAAGATTTTCAGGTAAAAATGAAGTAAGACACCAATGAGCACTGTTAGAAATAA
Organism: Panthera tigris; assembly: GCF_018350195.1. Taxonomy (NCBI): domain Eukaryota; kingdom Metazoa; phylum Chordata; class Mammalia; order Carnivora; family Felidae; genus Panthera; species Panthera tigris. The sequence goes on from NC_056662.1 coordinate 106,086,893, forward strand.
AGTGGCCATTGTGTGGATCATATAACCTCAGTGGGAGCTGTGACACCCTTAGAGGAGCAAAAATTGGTTCTTTGGAGTCCCCTCAAATGTACTTTTTTTAGATGTAAAACCCAGGTATACATATATTACATAAACAGATACACACTATATCTGTGGTATTAAAATTTCATTTTTTGGGGCGCCTGGGTGGCTCAGTCGGTTAAACGTCCGACTTCGGCTCAGGTCATGATCTCACAGTTCGTGAGTTCAAGCCCAGTGTCAGGCTCTGTGCTGACAGCTCGGAGCCTGGGGCCTGCTTCGGATTCTGTGTCTCCCTCTCTCTCTCCCTCTCCCCTGCTTATGCTCTCTCTCTGTCTCAAAAATAAATAAACATTAAAATAAATAAATAAATAAAATTTCATTTTTTAACATTTGAGCATTTTCACAATGTATATTAAAATAAAAGTTTTGAATCCCACAGCCTCTTTAAGTATTTGGAAAAGCAGATAATTGGTGGAAAGTTTAAATGAGATTGGCAGGGTGATTTTGGTTTGACATTCAGTGACTATACATTCTGATATTTTTTCCTCCATTCCCCAAATCCATGGTAGCAAAAACTATGTTGTCTGAAAATTATCACTGGGCTTAAAAGAATTATTTTTAAAATCCAGACAAACTGAAGATTCTAGAGGCCAAAGGGAGCTATGGGAAATAATCATCCACTCCAGAGAAATTTCCAAGAGTGATTAGTAAGGTCATAATTTGTTTTTAAAGTTATATTATTTATTTTGAGAGAGAGAGAGAGACAGAGAATGAGTGCAGGAGGGGCAGAGAGAGAGCAAGTAGGCTCCACACTATTGGAGCCAAACATGGGGCTCAAACTCACAAACCATGAGATCACTGAAACCAAGAGTTGGGACGCTTAACCGATTGAGCCACCCAGGCACCCCAGTCAGGTCATAATTTTTAAAGAGAACCCAATTCAGAATCTACTGCTTATTCCCAGTGTTGACTTAGGAAAATGACTTAGTCTTTCATTGTATCTGTCTAGAAAATGGGTAGTATGATATCACAGCACTATGAATTTTGCTTATTATGATGAAAATATCCCTACATTTATTGGTCAGTTTCTTTCATTTTTTTTTTTTTTAACTAAAATTGATTTGGCCAACAACACCAACAACAAAAAGCCCTCCTCCTCCACGTTTTTCAGTTTCTTCTAATAGATTCCTATTTCTAAATGCTGCTTTAGCCTGGGTTACTTGATTGCACATAATGTAGAAAGGTTGCATATCTTTCCTTTTTGTTCTTTGTGTACACATTTGAACCTGTCCTTTATTTTTGCCTATATAAACAGATTGGTTACTTTTTAAAATTTTGCCACAACCTCATATGACCTTGGCTCAGGTAAACAAGCAAAAAAAAAAAAAAAAAAAAATGAGCAAATAATTTCAAAATTATCGGAGAGTTTAAATGATTTTGTTGTCAGATTGAACTGTTCATAGTCATTTCCAGATTTTATTATTATAAATACCTTAATAAATGATCCATTTGGACTATCACTGAAAAATGCATAAAACATTTACACTTTTAAAATACTACTGGTTTGATAGTCTTTAAGATCATTTATCCTAAAGCAAAAAGCTGAAACCAGTAGTATAGTATTTCTAGCAAATCATCATCTATGCAGTAAGTTAAGAGGGAGAAAAAATATATATAAACTGTGTATTCTGTTGTTTCTTACTAGGAAATATGAATTGGCTGATTTGTTCTTAGTACTGAACGTTACAAAGTAAATCTCTTGAACTATAGGAAGCTCTAGTCATCTGAGTAATTACTTCTATTCTAAAAGGTAAAAAGAACCTCTCAATAAGTAATTCATGATCCACAGAATAAAAATATTGAACAATACTCAAAGCTTAGAGAGTGTCATCATTGCTACTGGGCAAACATTTTGAATTCTCTTACTACGACCCCCTCTCTTTCTGAATTCGAGCAAAAACACACACAATCCCGCAAGAAGCTGTGGGAGCAGAAGGCAACGTATAGGGCATGGCAGAGGATACTAGAATGGACAGGTTTCCCATTTCCTGACAATAACAACCAATCCAGGCCAGATTTCCTCTTGTTCTGTGCCGGGAATCCTGGACTTTCCCTGTCTCCTAACACTTCCATCTTCAGCCCAGTCTTCATCAACTTGAGATTCTGATTTGAGGACTTTATTTCACCATAATGTTTCAATTACCTAAGCAGGAAATAAGATATCAAGAAGTATATTTCACCAAAAACTGATCTCACAAACATATTTGATCACCACTGTTCAATATCTTGCATGAGGTGGATAACTAGAAGTGACGGTCTGGATTTAAGGCATAAGGAGATGTCAACTCTGGTTTTGACAAAAATTTTCCTATTTACTATCTACAAAGTGACAAGCCAACTTTTCAGCTTCTTGGTGATTTAAGAAAGGTGGATAGAATTAGAAATCGGAATAAAGCAAAATCTATAGAAAGCACACGTTTTTATACGATTTGGTGGAAAAATTAACATGTTGAGAAAAACAGGCTATTTAGCAATAAGTTTAAGTGCAGGTGATCCTATTGACTTTAAAATTATTTCAAATCTTAATCTTTATATATATGCACGTCTATGCATACATGTATATGCATAGCCTTACTAGATACAACACTTAAACACAAACAATAAAGGAAAAAACAGGTAAATTGGACTTAATTACAATTAAAACATTTTGAGCTTAAAAGACATCATCAAAAAAGTGAAAACACAACAGCTGAATAGGAAGGAATATTTACAGATCACAAAACTGTTAAGGGATTTGTATTTACTTTCTTTGTTTCTTTTGAGAAGTCAGCTGTTAGTCTATTTGTTGCCTATTTTTCGTTTCTATTTTTGTTTAAAGATGATCACTTTGTATATTTTTATGTTTTTTTTTTTTCTCTTTGTATTTGCTTTTCCGCACTTTTACTGTGATTGGCCTGGTGTGGACTTAATTTCATTTATCCTGCTTAGGTTCTTAACGTTTGTCATATCTACAGATTAGTGTATTTCTTTTTTTTTTTTTTTTTTTAAGTTTATGTATTTATTTTGAGAGAGAGAGAGAGGGCAGGAGGGGTAGAGAGAGAGGGAGAGAATCCCAAGCAGGCTCCACACTGTCAGCTCAGAGCCCAATGTAGGGCTCAAACTAACGAACCATGAGATCACGAGCCAAAACCAACAATCAGATGCTTAACCAACTGAGCCACCCAGGCACCCCAACAGATTGGTGTATTTCAATAGCATTGTAAAATTGTAAATCATTATTCTTTAAATATTACTTCTGCCTCACTCTCTGGTATACCAATTAAACTATGTTAGATCGTTTCATTCTGTCTCATCATCTTTGTTTCTTTAACTTCTCTTCTGATTTTAATTCTTTTGCTTCTCTGTGCTAAATTCTGCTATTTTTTTTCTGACCAATCTTACAGTGCTAATTCTCTCCTCATCAGTTAAAAACTAATTACTTCTGAACCCATCAGTTGTATTTTCAGATGTGATTGTTGTATTTGTCAGTTCTAGAATTTCCAATGCATTATTTTTTATATTTTTCAGTTATCTGTTAAAGTTTTTAATCATGTATTTTATCTTCTGGAACATAGTAAATACAGCAATTTTATGGTCTATTTCAAGTAAACTCAGATGCTCTGTGGTTCTGGATCAGTCACCTGCAATTTATGCTGGTTGGTCTCTGTTATATTGTCCCTTTTTATTTCATTGTTTTTTATAGTGCTCTCATTATTAAATGTGCAGAATTTTTTGTAAAAATAATTTGAGGTCTAAAATGATATTATCTTCCTCCATAGAGAATTACGATTGCTTTTGGAAGGCAGTTTTAGACACAATCATGTGTTTGTGTGTGTGTGTGTGTGTGTGTGTGTGTGTGTGTGTGTGTGTGTGTGTGAGAGAGAGAGAGAGAGAGAGCGAGAGAGAGAGAGAGAGAGAGAGAGAGAGAGAGAGAGAGAGAAAGAGAGACAGAGAGAGCATGAAGCCTCTTTATTTAAGTACCTCCCCCTACTGGTGTAAGAACAAAAGATACAGATTAACCATGCCATTGTTTTATTTTCACAATTGTTTTTTCCCCCTCAAACTCCTTTGAAATTAAACAGATTTATCTGTAAAGGTACCTTACTACATGAAAACTTCTCAACCCACAAAGGCCCCATTAATTTCTATGGACACATTTTCATTTACTCATTTATCCTGTATACAAAAATCCCACATTTTGCCAGCAGTTAGACAACAACAACAACACAGAGAACCTAAAGATTTTCAAATGACTTTCTACTAAGTCACCAAAAGGAAATCCCCAATATCCAAAACCTTTTAAACCTATAAAAATTCTGTTTTCCTAAAGCGCACTTACTCTACATTGGCATCAATATAATTTTACAACAGCATACAAAGCATGAGGAAAGAGAAAATAATTACATAATATTTGTGATCAAGAAAATATTACCTGCCTTTAAATAAAGGGAAAGTGGCAGAAAAATAAATGGGTTTAGAGATGTCCATTTTCACAAGTAACAAAGATGTACACAAGTAAGGAATGAAGCTAAAATATGTATAAGCTACAAGATGAACCTAGCAGAGCTTGCATATGTGTTATAAAGTGAGGTTGTTTCAAATCCTCTCTCTCAGTATTTACGTAAAAAAAAGTACAAAAAGAGCCTCACCAGAGGAGGATTTCGCTGAGCTGAAATCCATCATGTAAAAAGCCAGTAGACGGATATGGTAGCTGTAACCTTGGCCTGTTGTTGCTAGCAAAACGAATCTACCAAATAACCCAAGTCCCTGTCCCCGCCCTCTTAGCCCATCCCTGTTGACAAGATAAAATCACTTGCAGGGTTTGAGTTGACGTCCGCGTGAGCTGCCTATGAGGACCTCCATCCAATTCACCATTTTTTGCAGCACACAACCTTTCAAAGGTCCAAGCCCAAAGTGAAAGATTTACTTTGTGCTTCTACTTCTTGCTATAATCTGGATGGTATTGCTTTTCTTCTTAACCCTTGAGCGTTAACAAGACAGTGTTCAGCTTTACCGCCTCTTAGCATCTCTGACTTTGGCCTCCTCCACAATGGAAAAACAATGACCCAAATGCCATACTTAGCACCTTAGGTAGAGTTTCATCCTTTTCAACATCTTCCTAAGTTTATCAATCTATTTTACCACTTGAGTGTCTTCAAGCATTAAAAAAAAAAAAAAAAGTTTTGAGCTCTTCTAATTGTGTTAATGGGATATTATTGTCTTAGTCCTTTAGGGCCACTATAACTGAATACCATAGACCAGGTGGGTAGTAAACAACATGAATTTATTTCTCATAATTCTGGAGGCTTGGAATTCCAAGCTAAGGGTGCCAGTAGATTAGGTGTGTAGTGAAAGTCTGCTTCTCGGGTCATGCACAGACAGCTGTCTTCTCACTGTGTCTCCAAATGGTAGAAGGAGCAAGGGAGCGCTTTGTAGACTCTGGAAAAAGAACACTAATCCCACTCATAAGGGCTCTACCTCATCACTTAAGCACCCCACCCCCAAGGTCTTACCTGCTATACCTTCACTTTGGGGGTTAGAATTTTAACATGTGAATTTGGGGGGGTGGGATAAAAACATTCAGTCTATAGTAATTATCCAAAGTGGACATCAAATAGATTTTAGATGGATTAATAAAAATGTAAAGTATGCATTTTTAGTGAGGTATACTGTAAGCATGGAGACCATAGAGAGCAAATTGGAGTCTAGGGCATTCAAAATTGTGATGGTTAATTTTGTGTGACAACCTAGCTGGGTCACAGTGTTCAGATATTTCTTCAAACGTTGTTCTGGATATGTCATTGAAGTTGTTTCCTAGATGAGATTGACATTAAATAAGTGGACTTTGATAAAGCAGATTACTCTCTGTAAGGTAGCAGAACCTCCTGTAATCAACTAAAGGTCCTAACTGAACCAAAGGTGACCTTCCCCAAGCAAGAAGGACTCCTGCCAGCCAATTGTAACTCTTCCTTGAGTCTCTAGTCAGCCTGCCTAATCCATCAGATTTTGGGTTTGCCACACTTCCACGTTCACCTGAAGTAATATTTTAAAATAATTCTCTCTCTCATATGTATATACACCCACACATATCCTGTTGGTTCTCTTTCTCTGGAAAGGCCTGACTCGTATGAATATGTAATGAGATCTTGAAAAGGAAAATGGAGATGGAAGACAGATTTTAGACCATTTCATGAGAAAAAAAAAGTTTTGTTAATTAATTTTATCAAGCAGTAGATGGGGGGGTTAAGAAAAAGCATAAGTCTAGAATTCTTCTTATTTAGAGGCTAAATATTTAGGAATATATAAGCAGCACTTATCTTGATAAGCTAGTGATTAGGGGCATTCAATACAAGAAGTTGCACATTAAGTTTTTAAATTGTTTTCAGCTCCCTAAAATACTCAATCACTTAATTCTATTCCCTAGAAAACTAGCTTTTTTTAAAATTTTATTTTATTGATTTTATTGATTGATTGATTTTTTAATGTTTATTCATTTTTGAGAGAGAGACAGAGAGAGAGAAAGAGAGACAGAGTATGAGCTGGGGAAGAGCAGAGAGAGAGGGAGACACAGAATCCGAAGCAGGCTCCGGGCTCTGAGCGGTCAGCACAGAGCCCGACACGGGGCTCAAACCCATGAGCAGTGAGACCATGACCTGAGCTGAAGCTGGAGGCTCAACCAACTGAGCCACCCAGGCGCCCCATAACTAGCTTAAAAAAAAAAAAAAGAGGATAACAGCAATGCAGTGCTGTTCTTGCTGTTCAATATTGTTTAGGATCTCACATTATTTTGTGACTGTAAGCAAATTTCAATCTTTGGAGATTTCACTTAGTGATACAAAGTGAGATACTACTTCTCTTACTGAAAGAATCTAAGTGTTCTCTAAGAACACTTAAAAACCGCATAACCGATGGGGCGTCTGGGTGGCTCAGTTGGTTAAGCATCCGACTTTGGCTCAGGTCATGATCTCATGGTTCCTGGGTTTGAGCCCTGAGTTGGGCTCTGTGCTGACAGCTCAGAGCCTGGAGGCTGCTTCAGATTCTGTGTCTCCCTCTGTTTCTGCTCCTCCCCCACTCATGCTTTGTCTCTATCTCAGAAATAAATAAACATTAAAAAAAAATTAAAAAAAATAAAAAAACAATATAATTGATAATGTCAACAATTAGAAAGTTGTTGCTCGTTAAAAATATACTAAATAAAAGAGGGTGCTTTGGTTAAATGTGTTCAAGACATTTAGAAACTGAATTACAGTGTATATTATGATATAAAGAATAATGAATGGAAGCTAAATGATTTACCCACTAATCTTGGATGTCGCTAGCACTGTGACCTTCACTTTTTGTGAAATTGTATGAATATTTCCTCACCGTTTCATGAGGGTGTTATGAGGATAAAAATGAAATCACAAACGTGGAATAGCTTTGAAAAACTAAAGTGCATACCAGATGTTGTTATTAAATGATGGTAGTGAATGCTCAAAAAAAAAAAGGAAAGATTTATTTCCTTGGAAAACCATTGTAAAGGGTTATGAGCAATCTAAGAATTTTCCCTAGGGTAGTTGGGGTCTAAAGTGAATAGATAAAAATCTGTTAGCTTTGTTTTTAAAGCAGTTATGTTTTGAGCCCCATGGCATTCCTCCAAGGCAAATGAAAAATATGCATTACATTTTGCAGAAAAAAAAATCTCACAAGCACAGAGTAATGGTAAAGTTTGCCTAGGTTACATTCAGCCTCAGTGGCAGAGAAACAAAGAGAACTAAGAATTTCCGTATTTATACCAGATGGGAGTACATGGTAAAAAAATGTTGTTATTTGATGGCTTTCTTGTAAAGAATGGCATTATGATATTTTCCTTGATCTTTTAAAAACATGTATTGATAGAAATATGTATATAAAATAGTAAATAATTTGTATGTACATATATGTATGTGTGTGTATATATAACATATATGTGCAAGATAAAGAATTATTTTTTTTTTAATTTTTTTTCTAACATTTATTTATTTTGAGACAGAGAGAGACAGAGCATGAAGGGGGGAGGGGCAGAGAGAGAAGGAGACACAGAACCGGAAGCAGGCTCCAGGATCCGAGCCATCAGCCCAGAGCCTGACGCGGGGCTCGAACTCACGGACCGCGAGATCGTGACCTGGCTGAAGTCGGACACTTAACCGACTGAGCCACCCAGGCGCCCCGATAAAGAATTATTTATAAACATCATTGTACCCAACATCTAGCTTACGAAAACTAGCATAATTAGTACCCTTAAAGACTTGAACCTTTACTTGTCTATACATCTGTCTTACATTTATGAATCTCCCAAGCATATCATATCCATTTTTGCTTGGTGTTGAGTTACTACAAATGGAAAAAATACACGTTGTTTTATGAATTTTATTTTTTTACACTATGTTTTTGACATTCATCTAGATTGATAAGTGAAACTGGAATTCATTCAGTGTCACTGTTTTATATTGTGACATTACATGAATGTCTAACAACTCATTGGTACATTTTGCTATTAAAAATATTTGGTTTGAGGGGCGCCTGGGTGGCGCAGTCGGTTAAGCGTCCGACTTCAGCCAGGTCACGATCTCGCCGTCCGTGAGTTCGAGCCCCGCGTCAGGCTCTGGGCTGATGGCTCGGAGCCTGTTTCCGATTCTGTGTCTCCCTCTCTCTCTGCCCCTCCCCCATTCATGCTCTGTCTCTCTCTGTCCCAAAAATAAATAAAAAACGTTGAAAAAAAAAATTAAAAAAAAAAAAAAATATTTGGTTTGATTCACTTTTTTGCTGTTCAGAACTGCACTGCTTTTAACATTGTATGTATTGTCACAGTGCACATATGTAAGGGTTTCTCCAGGATACGTAAGAAATAAGAATGAAATTTCTGGGCCATAAAAGATATTTACCTTCGGCTTTATAAGACAATTCTAAATTGTTTTCTAACATGATTTCCCAAGTAGAGCATAATTATATATTCCCATTAATAATGTATAAGTAGTGCTAAAGCTTTCAACAGCCTAATCAGTGCTTGAGTTAGATATTTTAATTTTTGCCAAGCAGGAGGGCATAATTTTTTTCCTCCATAATTTCTATGTCCCCAGTTATTAATGAGATTCATATGATGATTTACATAATAGTTTTTCTGTTCTGGGGAGTTTTTGTTCTGAATTTTTCTTTCTATTGACTGTTTTTATTTTCTCATTGGTTGCTGTAAGTTTTGTGGATTCTAGATACTAATCCTTGGCCAGTTATTTGTGTGAGAAGTAAGGGAGATGACTCCTTTTCAGAAGTACCAAATAAAAGCTGTGCTAATTAACAATAGGTTTGCAGGGGCACCTGGGTGGCTCAGTCGGTTAAGCATCGTACTCTTGGTTTTGGTTCAGGTCATGATGTCTATGTTTGTGGGTTCAAACCCACATTGGGCTCTGCACTGATAGTTGGAAGCCTGCTTGGGATTCTCTGTCTCCCCATGTCTCTGCCCCTCCCCTGCTCTCACACTCTCTCTCAAAAACAAATAAATACACATAAAAAAATAGGTTTACAACCTATGGGAAAATGTATGACCACTCTCCCCACCCCCACAGTGGAGCCCCAAATTCTTAGACAACTTCACTTCCTGGTTCTTCCCCTCTCCATTTCCTGGGCTTATTTTCATGGGCTTTGCAATGAGCATTCTTCCAAGAACTGAAGTCTCTGCATCACCTCAAGGAAGGTACATCCACTCAGACTACTTTTTTGCCTTACATGGGCATAGGCCTTGACCGGGTAAGCCAGCCAATGAGGAATCAGGGGAGGGACTTGCATGCTAGGAGATAAATTATCTGTTGTAACTGCCCCCAGTGTGCCTATCCATCAGACACCCGCTCTTACAAGAACGTGCTTAAAGCCTCCCTTCACTGTGCTGAGTCTCTATGTCCATAGAACCAGGCACAAGCACATTCTTGAAAAGCTTGTCTATTATGCAGATGGTTCTGTATATCAAAGGTAATCAATAAAGTATTTGATAAATTGGGGAAAAAATGTTTACATGTAGAAAAAAAGTACAGTTTGATTGGGTCACTGGACTTATTTCTCACATTTGTGGTGCAAACATCTTCTAATTAACACTTGTATATCTCAACTTAGACTTTTGCCAATTTTTAAATCTTTTTTTAGTAAAACATTTTTTCTATTCTTTAGAAATCTATACCCATTCTGTGATCATAAAGATCTTTTCTTATGTTGCTTTTTAATGGCTTTGTATTTCTACCTTTCAAATTAACACTGTAATCTCTCGGGAGGTAATTTTTTCATGGCACAAAGAATGAAACCAAGTACTGTACTTTTTTTTTTCTATATGTAAACATTTTTTCCCACCGCAGTTTATCAAATAGTTTATTGATTACCTTTGATATACAGAACCATCTGCATAACAGACTAGCTTTTCAAGAATATACTTGTGTCTGGTTCTATGCTACCCTTTTTTTTTTTTCTCCCATTTCTCTATTAATCTACCCACGAACCAATATTGCCTTGATTATTCTAATGTTATAAAGGTGGCTATTGTTTGGACAAATCTGTCCATGTTTTTTTTTTTTTAAACATTTTTGTTTAATCAAAATTTCAATAAATTTTGGATTTAAAATGTGAAGCAGGGGCGCCTGGGTGGCTCAGTCCGTTAAGTGTCCGACTTCAGCTCAGGTCACGATCTCATGGTCAGTGAGTTCGAGCCCCGCGTCGGGCTCTGGGCTGATGGCTCAGAGCCTGGAGCCTGCTTCCAATTCTGTGTCTCCCTCTCTCTCTGCCCCTCCCCCGTTCATGCTCTGTCTCTCTCTGTCTCAAAAATAAATAAACGTTAAAAAAAATTAAAAAAAATTAAAATAAAATGTGAAGCATGCTATTTTTATATCAACATGTGGTAATGCATTATCTATAGGCTTTGTTAATCTGGCTGCTTGTTTTCTGCTCACTCTCACTCAAGGTGATTTGTTTGCTCATACATTTTGAAATTTTGAAATTGGAATGTTTTCTGACTTTTATCCTGGGAATACTTGAGATCTGACTTGAGGTCTAGGTGTGTTTTTACAAAGAGCGTATGCTTTTGCTTCTCCCAGGCATCATGCCAGACCCATTTTAAACTGAAAGTTTGCTAAGGATTTTCAAGGCTAAGAAAAGAGTAGAATTCTGTTCGCAATGCCCCATGTGAAAGTAGACTCGAAGTTAGGTAGATTCTGGGCTATACTCTGTTTTCCCCCTTCCGGAGCAAAGATTGAGAATGAAACACATTCCCAGTATATCTGAGACCCTGTTTTGTGTGTTTTCCTAGTAAATTCACCATGGAGGTTACTTATTAGATTCCCTTCTTCCGCCCCTGACTATACATGTGGCTTTCTTGTCCAGGCTCCCAACCTTCTCAGGCCCTAGTGATGAGGGAGCATAAGGCAAGCTGACACCCCACAAACACCGTCTGCCTCCAGGTGGGATGTAGGTGACATTCCTCAGGCACTCCTGGCTGCCCAAGAACAAAGGAAAGGAAAGAAAACCAAATGGTTAACTGATAGAGATCACAGTCCACCAGTTTACAAATATCTTAGTAAATTACAAGAAAAAAGCCATCTTATCAATAGCCCAATCTCCAGAAACCTGCAGACTCAGTTTCCTGGACACCTAACATCATCCTCCCCTCCACAGTGATGTGGAGAACAAAGGCAAGAAGGAAATGGGAAGTAAAATTATATTTCCTTAAAACCTGCACCCATTGACAAATACTTGAGGCAAATACAGAGTATAACAGTCTTCCTGGAACTCCCTGCAGTCTTAATGTTAATGCCTACTAGAGGGAAAACAACCTTCGCTTGACAATAGCGAGGCCCCTGGAATCTTAGGAGTCCTCTTTAGCATATGAAAGTCTTTCTGGAGGCCTTCCTTTTGTCTTTACCCCTCCCCCCACCAACCCTGGCCTTCACAACTCCATAGTATACAGTCAGTCACTTTTACCAGTATGCAGTCAGTCACAATACCGGTGCAGCTCTTTCTGCCCGCAGATCCTGTCCCTGTGCTTTAGTAAAATTACCTTTCTTGCACCAAAGACATCTCAAGAATTCTTTCTTGGCCATCGGCTCCAGATCCCCACCACTCCAAAATCCCATCTCTAGGTTATCTCTTTCCCCTTCATAAATATATAGAAAGTCAAAACCAAATTCAAGACCAGCAGTCTAGTCTGTGAAGATTCACCTTTCTTTCTGCTGATGCACCCGTAGATTAAAATGTAAACACAAATCAGAAATATAGAATTTTGCAGACAGCTAGTTCACCAGGTAATTGGAAATATAAAAGTACTTGAATTTTAATAAGCAATTATGTCCTGAAGTCAATTTTATACCTAGAAATTCTAGGATTGAGCCTCAGTAACTTGCAAATATTATGAATTTTCCACTTCTGACACAAAATGTAATACTATGATAATTTTATGTTGAACTTTTTTGGTTATGGTGAATGCTTTCATCTACCTTGTTTATCTAGTAATCTTGTTGGCAACAGCATAGGATTTTAAAATATCAAATTTATTGAGATATAATTTAAAAATAAAGTATATATTTAGATGTATTTAGACAAAGCGTGCATCTACATAAGTGCTACTACAACCAAAATTAAGAACATTTCCATCACCACAGTCAGATGCTAGGATGCCAAGTTAAATTTAAATTTCAAAAAATAAATATGTCTCATAAAATATTTGAGACATAGTAAAAAATCTTTTTTTTAAAAAATGTTTGTTTATATTTGAGAGAAACAGAGAGAGAGAGAGAGAGAGAGAGTGTGTGTGGGTGGGTGGGGAGGGGCAGAGAGAGGAGGAGACAGAATCCAAATCAGGCTCCAGGCTCTGAGCTGTGAGCACAGAGCCAGACATGGGGCTGAAACTCTAGAACTGGGAGATCATGCCCTGAGCCAAAGTCAGACTTTTAGCCAACTGAGCCACCCAGGTGCCTCCCCTCCAAAAATCTTTTTTTTAATCTGAATTCAAATTTAACTGAGAATCCTGTATTTTAATTAATTGATTGATTGGTTGCTAAATTTGGTGAGCCTACCGTGTCCTTCCTAAATAATTCCTTCCCCAGCGCTGCAAATCCAGGTTAACCCTAACTTATTCTGTCAGTATAAATTAGATCTGTCTTTTAGAGAGTCATTTGCATGGAATCTTACAGCATGCAGTCCTTTGTGTTTGGCTTCTTTCACTCAGCATGATGTTTTGGGGATTCATCCATGTTCTCCTGTGTATTAGTAGTTTTTATCTATTTATGGCTGAATTGTATTTTATTGTATGAATATACCCTAATTGATCTATTCAGCTGTTGATGAATACTTGGACTATTTCCAAGTTTTAGCTGTAATGAATAAAGCTGAAGTGAAAATTCATGTAGCAACTCCGGGTGGACACATAATTTCATTTTTCTTTTAAAAAAAATTTTTTTAACGTTTTATTTATTTTTGAGACAGGGAGAGATGGAATGAACAGGGGAGGGTCAGAGAGAGGGAGACAAAGAATCTGAAACCGGCTCCAGGCTCTGAGCTGTCAGCACAGAGCCCGACACGGGGCTCGAACTCACAGACCGAGAGATCATGACCTGAGCCGAAGTCGGCCGCTTAACCAACTGAGCTACCCAGGCGCCCCTGTAATTTCACTTTTCTAAGCTAAGTTTATGTTTATATTTATAAGAAGCTTCAAAACTGTTTTCCAAAGTGGGTATCTTATTTTACATTCCTACTAGCAATGTATGAGAGTCCCAGTGGATCTACGTTATTGACAACAATTGGGGTGTGTGTGTGTGTGTTTGTGTGTGTGCCTTAACATTCTAATAGTTGCATGAGCTATCATATCTCATTATGGTTTCAATTTGCAATTTTCAGGCAACCATTGTTGTTACACATCTTTCTATGTGCTTAATAGTCGTTTGTGTATCTTCTTTGCTGAAGTGTCTATTCAGATATTTTCCTTATTTTATATTAGGTTATTTGGTTTTTTTACTATTGGTTTTGAGAGTTCTTAGTCTATATAAAATTATATTGTGGGATGGGCTAGAAGTGTGATGGATATTAAGGAGGGCACTTGTCATGTGAACACTGGGTAAGGGATGAATCACTGAATTCTACTTCTGAAACCAATATTGAACTATATGTTAACTAACTAGAATTAAATAAAAATTTAAAAAGAAAAAAATTATATTGAATATAATCAACATATATGCATTGATATGTAATATATCTACATGTCACATATATGTATGTCCATATATGATATGGTGTGTGTGTGTATGTATGTCTCCCAATGTTGCTATATTTTCCTTTTTTTAATGCTATCTTTTGAAGAACATTATATGTTGTGTTATGTTATATTATATTGTGTACATATAATACTGGGAGGATTTATATGTCTCCCAACGTTTCTTTCATTTCATTTTTTGAAGAGCAGTTCATTTTCATTTTGAAAATGTCCAATTTATCAATTTTAAATGGCTTTGCTTTTTGACTCTTATTGAAAAATTTTTCACTTACCTCTAGGTTGTGAAGATTTTTCTTTTATGTTTTCTTCTAAAAGTCTTACTGTTTTAACTTGACATTTGTATCTATGATCCATGTCAAGTTAATCTTAGTGTACTGTGTGAGGTAAGAGTCAAAGATCTTCTTTTTACATGAATATCCAATCATTAACAAATTTTTGAGAGATAGCTACCTTAGATAGGGTACAGATTGTGCAAATGGTATTGACTAAATTTATTGAGTACAGGAGGCAAGGAAACAATGACCTTATCTTCATTGATAGTAACTGAGCTTATTGGCCATAGGAATGCCTAAGCATAATAAAGGCAAGATAAAGTATGTTTTACATTATATCATTTGCAATTATTTTTAATCATCTTATCACTACTGTGTAAATTAAAATGATTCTTGAGTTTTATTTTCATTTTATCACTCTCCAGATCATTAACCCTTAATCTCTGCCCCCTGGAGATTCCATGTCTCATCAGTCTAACTTTTGGTTTAACTGGTATCCCAGCTTCCTTTCTTACCTCTCTACAATCTGTATTCAATGCAGAAGATAAAATTTACTTTAAAAATGGAACACAAATTATTTTACTCCTTCACTCACAGCCTTCTAATAATTCCTCATCTCACTTCAGAGAAAAAGTAAACAAACAATAAAAAAAAGAAAAGGAAAGGAAAATGTACAATACCTTTCAGATCCTTAAAGAATCTGGTGCTTCCATTGCATTTTGATCTAATCTCCTATTACTCTCTTCCTCACTCGCATACCTCCCACCACACTAGCCTCCTTGATGTTTCACCAACATATCAGGAATTATTCTGCCCCAGGGCCTTTGCATTTGTTCTCTTTTTTCTCTCTGATGAGACTGACATTTCTGCAGGTAGTTGAATGCCTGCCTCTCTCATCAGTGTTTGGCCTTTATTTAAATATTTTTCTTTTCAAGGACTCCCCCCGCCCCAGCCCCTGTCGTCCTATTTAAAATTGCCTTACCATGACCACCTAGGACCTCTGTAGTCTCCTTCTCTACTTTAGTTTCTTGCATAACACATAATGTTTTTAAAATTAATGCATGTTTGTCTTCCTTCACATGAATGTTAAGAACATCTTATGAGTCCCTTCTGTGGGCTTTCATAGTACCCTGGAGTTTTTCCATAGGCAGAACTGCTAACATCTTATATTTGCTTCCTGTTTAATTTTAAGCCCGTTGAGGTAATGGTATGTTTCGTGTTCACCTTCATGGCTCTAGAATCAACTCTCGGTAAATATTTATTGGATGCATGGATCTACTGAGTGATAACAAACAAATAACAGAAGACAATGCCTTTACCATTAATTGGGTTTAGTTAATTAGGAAAGAAATGTCCCTTAGTTTCCTTGTTGTAAAAATAGAGATGATAAGGGTGACCCATCTTGTGGTGTTGAAATAAATACTAACGAAGTAACTATACTTCAGGAAGTTAGAGTAGGGTCTGGTACATAGTAAACGTTCAGTAAATGTTGGCATCATCATCAACATCACCATCAATACCAATACTTTATTAATAGACCACATGTTTTCTTCTTAAGTAATTCAAAACACTTTGCCAAGTTCTCCACCTCTAACACTACCTCCAGTAAAATCTTCCCACCAAGTGTGGTGTAGAGAGAGACATACAAACAAAAATAAATTAAGAGTAAAGAAAAGAAAGCTGGATGGCTTTTCATAGAAAATAAGTACCTATCCCAGAGCAGAATTATCAAGTGAGCCTGAACCCAGGTTCCTTGGTGTATCAATAAACATTTCCTAATTCCAAGTCTCTAAGGTGTAGGATTAGCATTTTTGATCTCTCTTTAGGGCATAAACTGGTCCATAGAAATGTGTCTCCAGTCAAGTTAATATCTGGCTTGTTATATTTAATCCATTTGATTTGGCATCCTGGGAATCTTTGTCTTCCAAATTAGATCATCTCCCTTATTTTAGGCTGCTTAAAAGGTTAAAAATCAAATTAAAACTTGTTTAATTAATTTAGGTTGGTTTTAGTAGTCCTGTGTATATCAAAGTGAACAAGGGCAATTGTATTAGTACTATTTATAATTCCAAGACATTGCATGGCAGAATGAAGACAAGATATAATTTAATCTCACTCAATTTGAGAAAACCAAGCTCCAATCTTGGCTTTTGTTCAAACCCCTGAGAAACTGAAATAAAAATTTACCATTTAAAAGTGAAACTCTGTCTGTGGGAATGTTGAAGATTTTGTGTTTTTTTTAAATTTTTTTATTAAGAAAAAATTTTTTCTTAAATGTTTATTTTATTTTTTGAGACAGAGAGAGACAGCATGAGCAGGGAAGGGGCAGAGGGAGAGGGAGACACAGAATGTGAAGCAGGCTCCAGGCTCTGAGCTGTCAGCACAGAGCCCGACACTGGGCTCAAACTCACAAACTGTGAGATCGTGACCTGAGCCAAAGTCAGACGCTTAACCGACTGAGCCACCCAGGTGCCCCGGAATGTTGAAGATTTTGAATCACTAATTGTGAAAAGTAGCTGGGCATTTACTTTTGCCCTTGCAATCCTCAGTCTAAAATGGCATTCTAGAAATAATAACCCAGAACACAATAGTATTAGTAGCTTGTCTCTGATGATAACTGTCACAGATACTTAGGACTAAAGGTTAAGGGCGTGAATCCTCCTCATGGAATAATAAGTGAGTCTGTGACGTATGGCAGAGAATAAAAACCTGAATCTAAACAGAGTCTGTGATGCTTGAAGCAAGTTATTTTATCTCTCCAAGTTTCAAGTTCCCTCTTTGAGTAATAGGACTTAAATCATGTCTGGTAGCACAGTGCCTGGTAAGTAGTATGAATTCAGTTATTATTATTAATATCAATTAAATATGAATCTGAAGCTTCCACTGACACATCGTACCACCTAAAAAATCTCATTATAACTTTGTCCCTAAGAATGAGTGTGAATTCAGCAGCTAGGGGCTGAGGTTATTATAATAGGGGAAGAAAAAAGTGCCCCAATATCCTTTTTTAAAAATAATCTTTAGCCTTCAGCCAATACATTCCCTTAAATATGCACAGCATCTAACAATTCTTCAACCTCAGATTGCAACAAAAGTGCTGGTTTTGTAAAGGGAATAAATGTGAAGATGACATTGGCCATTGGAGAAAGATTTACAGTGCCAATGTATTCCATAAAATGATGATACCTGTAATTAAAAAACACTTTATCAAGTCTTACTCTCTTCCTGGAACTACGTCCAATACCACTGAGATTATATTTACAACTCCAGGTGAAAAGTTTCCTTGCAGACTTAATGATTAGCTAATAAATACTCTAACAGCATGGCTGGAACTACATCACGGACAATGGAGATAAGTTATAGTGCTAGACATCATAACAGTATCCAAAAGGAACATATGAGAGGATTATTAATAGTTATTAATACGTGAAGGATGACTAGAGGTGCTGGGGATAATTTTTAGTGAATAAACTGGGCTTAAATAGATGTAGAAGAGGCTCCTGGAACCTTCTGTTCCAGGGGGTCAGTAATCTGGGGCTAGAAGAGATTGTCTTATGCCACTTTGACCTTAGGATAGAATTTAAAGTACTTCTATTGGATATTCAGTGCAATAGTGATTAAAGAGATAAAAACTATACTACCATCTACTCTGAATTTGTCTTTGAAATACTATTTTCAGATCATCAGCTTTCCCGGTCAGAATATCTCAGGTTCTGCAGAGTCTTTGTCCTTATGCAATTTAAGGTAGCTACTCTCAAATACGTTTTTTTTTATTTTTATTTTTTTAAATATTTATTTGTTATTGAGAGACAGAGAGAGACAGAGCATGAGCAGGGGAGGGGCCGATTGAGAGGGAGACACAGAATCCGAATCAGGCTCCAGGCTCCGAGCTGTCAGCACAGAGCCCGACGTGGGGCTTGAACTCACAAACCGTGAGATCATGACCTGAGCCAAAGTCAGACGCTTAACGGACGGAGCCACCCAGACGCCCCTCTCAAATACATTTTAGACTCATAGTTAATGGTAAGGTAATCTATGCACTGAAAATCACTGAACGGCAGACTACTGATGTGCAATTTCAGTTGCTTAGTTATTCCTTATCTGATAAACACAGACGCCAAAACACTTGTGTTTTACTGCTCCACTAATTATCAGGTGTCATCTGCCCTTTTCATGGGTCACCCTTTCCTTTAGATCAATATGTTTTATGATAAATTAGAACTGGTTCACTTGCATAAATATGAGTAGAGGAACTTTCAATTTCCAAGCCTGATTTTGAAGTTGGATTATCGTGCAATGCACAAGGGCTTTTTATTTACTTATACTTGAACCTCAAACTGTAGATGTAAAGCAGAATGCCCCTAAGATCTATTTATCAGGATTACATATTTATCAGGACTACAGTTTGATAATTATGAATGTGTACCTTTGGTTTTACAATCAAATGCCAATGATCCCAAGTCTTGAAAGTTACAAAATTATAACGTCTCTCACCAGTATGTCATATGAAGCCTCAAGAAGAAAGGCTTCAAGAGGATGGGGATGTTTGCTTCTTTGGAAAACTCTTTCCCAAATCCTGAGTGCCTGACTTTCTGTAAATTCTTACAAAGGGAATGAAATAACTTCCAGAACTGTGATAGAATGTCCTCTGGAGCTGTGTAGCTAACATTTAGATGTTGAATGGATATGCTGAAATTGGTCTTGCAAACACATACTCCCTTATTCTAGAGATGAACATTTTAAAAAGATTTTCATAGATAAAGAAAATACTGTCTTCAGTTGTTTTTATTACCCTCTCCTTTCACTTCCAGTTTGGGCTGTTTCCTGTATATAATATTCAAGCTAATATATTTATGTTAATTAATTCATCTGGAACATTTGCTGTCTTTTTAGTGTCATATTGACTAGCATCTTTTTTCAAAGCTAGTTTTCTCTGTACATTTAACTACTCATCAGTATGTTTTAAAATTTGGAAAGAGCATCAATTCCTTTGAATCCTATGACTCTTTAGAATATATGCAAAATCCAACAATTTCTCACTAATTCTATTATGAGCCACTCTTAGGGCATCATCTCATACTTGGTCGGTAATAAGTTTACTAGCTGGCTTCCAGGTCCACCTTTATACCAGACACCTGTGCATGCACACACACACACACACACACATACACACACAGAGTTATATTCCATATAGCATCCAAGGTGGTTATTTTAAAGTTTTTTTTTAAGTTTATTTATTTATTTTGAGAGAAAGAGTGCAAGTGGTGGAGGAGCAGAGAGAGAGAGAGGGAGAGAGAGAGAGAGACAGAGAGAGAGAGAGAGAGAGAACCCCAAGTAGGCCCCCCAGCTGTCAGTACAAGCCCGATGCAGGGCTCAAACGCATGAACAGTGAGATTATGACCTGAGCCAAAACCAAGAGCCTGAAGCTTAACCGATTGAGCCACCCAGGTGCCTCCAGGGTGGTTATTTTATACTTTAAATTGGATTGCATTTCCTCCATTATGTCCCCACCTCAATCAGAGAGAGAGAAATCTAAGTCTTTAGAGCAGCCTGTAAGCCACTAAATGATCTGACTCCTTGCTCTAGCTCTTTCTTGCTGCTCATTCTACTTTTTCCTTCATTCATTTTGCTGCAGCCAAACTGGCCTTTGGGCTATTGAACATGTTGAGCACCCCTACTTTGGTGCCTTTGTGCATTCTGCTTCCTCTAATGGGAATGTTTTCCCCCCAGAGAGCTGCATGGTTCTCTCCCTTACTCCCTTTAGATCCTACTCAAATATTGCCCTTGAAGAAGCTGTTAATTGAAGCCTTAAAGCCATATGGTCTTTATTTGATAAGGCTCCAAGCCAGGGCTTTCAGGAAAGTAAGGTAAATGTTATTGGAAACTTGAGGAAAGGGGATCCTTGTTCTCTAGTAGCAGAACTTTTTGACAACGTCGTTGCCTAGGGTAACTGGGCGATCTAGCTGAGATTTCCAAGCAAAGCGTTAAAAGTGTTGCCTGGTTTCTTTTGCTGCTTATAGTAAAATGCAAGAGGAGAGAGATAAACTGAAGCTTCCTTGCCAACAACCACAAGAATGGGTGTTGAAGTGCATCCTCCATCCCCAGTCAAGTCTTGAGAGGCAGCTGGACGGCAACCTCATGAGAAGCCCTGAGCCACAATCACCCGCCCAGGCCACTCTCAGATTCCTGACCCTCACAACCGGTGAAAAATGATAGATGTTTGTTGCTCTAAGACGCTAAATTTTGAGTAATGTGCTCATCATCCAGCAATAGATAACTAATACAGTTATCTCCGTTATCTCACAGTTATCTCAAAATACCCCAGTCTTACATTTTCATAAATTTTCCAGCATTTGACCTGTTTCTCTATAGAGTTTGTTACAGCAAATACGCGGCACACGGGAAGAGACAAGTGACAGGTACGCAGAGAATCAGAGAAGACTGTTTATTTAGCACCAGTGCCAGCCCAGTGGAGTCACCTCCAAGGCTGGGCCCTGAGCCCTAGTGCTGGCCTTCTCTTATGCCTGGCTAGCTTCTGGGTACTTGGAAACTTTCTATCGGCTGCACAAGTGGGTGGTATTGCAGGGGCACAAGGAAAATGGAGGGGGCACTATCGGTCGTGCTACACGGGCAGTTGGCTGTTGCAAGAGGCAAGCAAGATTACGGAAGCCAAAGCATGCGAGGGGGAGAGAGCAGTATCCAGCTTCAGACATCTGGCTGTTCTTCTTTATCTACTCTTGTCGCTTTCCTTCTCAAGTTAGCTCCTTAAGCAGCTTAAGAACAGGTAAACAGGAAGGGGGATTGTAGAGCAGGATTAGACACCCTTTCTGGGTGATGTAGGCAAAACATTTCCTTCTCTCATTTCCTGATAACAGAAATGAGTTATAACCTTCTTGTTTTTTGAGCTATTAAAGATGCTTCTTTTTTTTGAATACTGCGTTGAACATGCGCATCAGTTTTTTAAATTAAAGAAGCCTGGAATAGGATCAGTAGCAGTCGTGTTTAAAAATAGGCAGTATCATCTACCTTTCTTGCTGAGTGCTTTTTTGTGTATTTTCCTCACATCTCTTCTGATATTACTAAGGTTTTCTGGCTTCCCAGCACCATGCAAACAGAAGTTTTGCTGGGGCTGGGCAGTATAGACAGAGGGATTGCTTGACATTCTGGGGACGTTATGTGGGAACAGAAGGACTACTTCTAGCGCCAGGGTATCCGTATGTCACAACATTACCCCATTCTTCCCCAGCCTCATCAAAACGCTGGCTCCATTGAACTCGTCAAAATGTATTCTCTGCTGATTTGTTCTTGATGAGTTACATGGAATAGTTGACATTCAACAGTGTATTCGACCAATGTATTAAATGTATGGATGGCACTTTAAAATTATGTTCTATTATTGAAAACAATTTTGAACAGCCAATAACTTTTATTCAAAATCTATACTGCTATTTCCCCCTTTCTCATTACCTCTTCACCTTTTATTTTTCAATGTAACCTGCATAATCTGCTTCATATTGATTCCTCACTGATACTAGGACATTAATTTTTATTATAGAAATCAGGTTTCTTTTCTTTTTTTTAACATTTATTTATTATTGAGAGACAGAGACAGAGCGTGAGTATGGGAGGGGCAGAGAGAGGGGGAGACGCAGAATCTGAAGCAGGCTCCAGGCTCTGAGCTGTCAGCACAGAGCCTGACGCGGGGCTCCAACTCACAAACTGCGAGATCATGACCTGAGTAGAAGTCGGACGCTTTACCAACTGAGTCACCCAGGCGCCCCAGGTTTCTTTCAAAACGTGATTCATTTCCCGGGCTCTACCATTTTGTTTAGTCTTATTTTTAGCTTAAGATAATTTTTTCTGAATTGCTAAGGCAAACACTGAAAATTAGGGCATGTATTTTTTTTTTTTATGTGTAGAAGATACTGAATTTTTTTTTATGTTTATTTATTTTGGGGAGAGAAAGAGAGAGCATGCGCGAGGGGAGAGGCAGAGAGAGGGAAACACAGAATCTGTGGCAGGCTCCAGGCTTGGAGCTGTCAGCACAGAGCCCAACGCAGGGCTTGAACCCACCATGAGATAGATCATGACCTGAGCCAAAGTCGGACGCTTAACTGACTGAGCCACCCAGGTGCCCCGAGAAGATACTAAATTAATGTCTTCAAACTTATACTTAATAGAAGATGTATTTATACTTATAAGGGTTTCACTGTTTTCTGGGAATGTTACCAACTGTTCTCATCTCCTAAAATTGCTTAATAGGGGTGCCTGGGTGGCTCGGTCATTTAAGTGACCAACTCTTGGTTTCAGCTCAGGTCATGATCTTGCAGTATGTGAGTTCGAGCTCCTCACTGGACTCTGCAACTGACAGCCTGGAGCCTGCTGGGGATTCTCTCTCTCTCCCTCTCTCTGCCTTCTCCCTGACTCATGTTGTCTCTGTGTCTCAAAATAAATTAAAGAAAAACTTAAAAAATAATGATAGAGTTCCCTAATAATGACCACTGTAAAATTCAACTCCAGAGATTTTTATCTTTACCTTACAACATAGGAAATACAGGTCTAAGTAAAAGTAGCATAGTTAAATTGTGTGTTTAGATAAATCTGTCTCTGTAGGGAAAGATTGATTTTAGAGGAGTAAGTATGGAGGGAGACCGTAAGAGACTTTTAGTAATCTTGGCAATAGATGATGAAAGCCTTAACCAGTATTGAGGATGACAAAAGGGAAGGATACATCACAGAAAAGTTCAGAAATAAAGCTGGCAAGATTAGTTGCCTACTTTATTAACTATGAAAAGAATTAATGGGTACTTGGACAGGACTCCCAACTTAATGTCAGTATTTTGCATCGTTAGGTAAGAAAAACATCACAGAAGGAAGGGCTGGCTTGTTTGCCTCTGAGAGATTGACTGTTAAAGGGAATTAGGGAAACATGTTTAAGTTGCATATAAATGTGAGAGAAACACTTTTGCAAACAGTTAATGTAACTCATTCTGAAATCTTTGTTTTATTTGAGAAGCCCCGAGGGCATTAATGGAGTCTCTCTCTAGTGCCCAGTTTGCTGCAACGGTGGAACAAGACTCTGGATTTGTCAGACCCTATCACATTTATGTCACTTGTGTGAATCATATATGAGGTTGTTTGACAATTAAAACAATATAAAAACAAACCAGGAGAAGGTGAATAGCATCACATTGTAAATTCTCTCAAAATATCATACAAGACAGTGGGAAAGAACATGGAGATCGTTTCAGAAACAAACTGAACACACTCTGAATATAACCGCCACTCTTCACCCTCACCAGCAACCCCCAAACCAAACTGCTGTCATTTCTCACCTAAAATAATAAAATAGCCTCAGATTATTTGCAAGACAAAAAGAAGATATATAAAATGGAGCTTTTGTGTGAGGAGCTAATTGTGTGTTAATAAAGCTAAATTAGTAATCAGTAGGCCTGGTAAAGACAACTCTCATTATTTGGTCTTCATCAATATGCATGGAACTATGGCTTAAAGTTAGAGGAGGAAGAAGGTGGCTATTGTTGGTTGTGAATAGAAAGAATGACAAATGTAAAGCAGGTTTACTCACCATCTATCCTCTTGATTGAGTTTAAGTATTTACCAGTTGAAAGACTGGTAATCATGGGAATCATGAAACTATATAATATATATAAACTATATAATCTGGGAATCATGAAACTATTCGAGAGTGACTTTTAAAAAATCCTAAGCACAGAAAGGCCTTTTCCCTGGTTCCTGGATAATAAAAGTGGTTAAAGAGTGGTGCAGAAGTGGGTGGGACTTTTCATCCTGCTTCTGCATAGATCCCCCAGCTCTGGCACCTTGAGGACTGATAGCTCGAGATGCTTTCCCAGATAGTACATTTGGATGGACAGTGTCCTGAGTGGCAGTGATGTGATTTGATGTGAGCTCTGGGAGTGAGCGGTCAAGAAAAATTTCTTGAGATGTTTTCAGTGTGGGAAAAAAAAGGGCTCTTACTAAAGCATAGGGACAGGACCTGTGGGCAGAAAGAGATGCACTCAGGTTGTGAGGAGCGATTGGTTATATACTTTTAAATTGGGGCATGGGGTGGAGACAAAGAAGTTTCCAAAAGGATTTTCGTACGTTAAAGAAAACTTACAGGATCGTCCACGTCTGGCTATTATCAAGCCAAGGTTGCTTTGTGTCTTTAGCAAAGCTTTAACATTAAGACAGCTGGGAGTTCCTGGAGGAATGTCATACTCTGCCTGTCTCAAGCATTTGTCAATGGGCAGCAAGTTGTAAGGAAATTTAATTCTATCTCTATTTCCTTTCACCCTTGTTCTTCACATCAGCAGCACTGAGGATCCTAAATAAGAGACTCTTTGGGAAGTAGGGACCCAGGCATGAGAGGAAGAAGGTAATGGAAACTGAAATTGCCTGCTCCTTATGAAAAAGCTGTGTCCCCTCTGGGCGGGGGAGGGAGGAGAACATTCAGGAATAACAGGATATTTTTAGGAGTCTTACATAATCTGTTTGGGTAGATTGAGGAAGCAGGTTCAGAGCCATGGTAATTTGAGTTTGCAAAAGTGCATAACAGTTGATATCAGATCACATTTGAATTATGTATAGAATGTGATCATTGCACAAGAAACACTGAATTGACATCCCATCTGTGAGTCAGATAAGGCATCATTACTAGTTGAGGAATACACCTGCCATTTTAAATGTGAACATACAAAGAAAGAAGATTATACCTGAGGAGAAAGCTCTTTCTCTAAAATCTGTCAACAAAATATCCTAAAATTGCCACTGGTGTCATAATTGAGTGATATTCAAAGTGTAGTCCTAAACTAATAGCAGCTTTACCTGGTAACTTGCCAGAAATATAATTCCCAAGCCTCATCCCACAACTACAGAATCTGATCTTTTGGGATGTAGCCTAGGAATCTATTTAGTCATGCTCTCCAGACAAGGTTCATGCCAGTTGAAGCTTGTGAATTGCCCTAAAGAATAAATGTACCCATTCACACTGTACCACTTCTCCAGCATCTTCTATAGTTATTGCCCTCTAAACTCTGCCAGTTGGCAGATAGGAAATGAGCCATATGAACAAGTTTATCAGAAAATGGTGGGACAAAGAGCTCTAGACAAATAAGCTACTGAAGTTTAAGCCAATAGAAAGAGGTCTGATTTATGCTAAAATTGAACCCTCTAATAAAGACATCCATGTAATGTTTCATAAATGTAAACTAATGGGAGAAGGACAGCCTAAGAACTAAATAACTGTGTGTACTGTGGACCAGGATATATCAAATAGCTAGGTATCCCTGAGGACTAGGTAGGTCAATCTGACATCAGAGATTTCACTCTACTCTCTCTTCAACAGTGCTTTCCCATAGTGTAATACATTTAGTCCTTCAGACTCCCTTGATAGGCCGTTTGGCATAGATAGTTATTTAGGGCATTGGAGAACACTTGGAAACTTTACTAAGAAAACTCAGGTCAAACTTAAGTAACTGAAATTTCATATAAAATGCATGTTGGCCTTTGTGGTGTTGCAGATGACCCTCTGTCTTTTGTCATCCACCTTCAAGTAGTTACCAATGTTGGCATTACAACAGAGAGGTTCAAACTCCAGTGTAAGGAGTAACCCTTGATACCTTATTTTTTCATTTTCTTTCTTTGTAAGATGGTGAGAAAACAAAGTAATGTATGGACCCAAGAAATGGGAAACTGAAATAACCTCAGAATTCAACTTTATAACCATGAGTGCAAAGCTGAAGAATTTTGTCCCCATCTTTCTTGAGGAAAAAAAAAAGTCCCTTAGTTGAAGGTATAGCATTACCTCACTATGAGAACATAGACAGAATATCCCTTATAGTAATAGATGAGAAAAAGCTTAGTCAATAAGGACATGCTTCCTTTACACTTGATGAGAAATTGCTAAGACTCTATGTAGAATCTTACCAACTTAGGTTTCCTTCAAATAGCACATGGTTTAGCAGTTTTTAAAAATTTTTTTTAATGTTTATTTTTTTTTTTTTGAGACACACACACACACACACACACACACACACACACACACACACACACAGAGTGCAAGCAGGAGAGGGGCAGAGAGACGAGACAGAATCTGAAGCAGGCTCTAGCCTGCCAGCACAGAGCCGGACGTGGGGCTCAAACTCACCAACCTCGAGATCATGACCTGAGCCAAAGTCAGATGCTTAACCAACTGAGCCACCCAGGTGCCCCTGGTTATCAATTCTAAGCCATGGGTGGTTTAATTAGGTATTCAGAGGAATCCTTACTTCCATTTCAGAAGTGGCTTACCCAACATCTGACTTTGTCATACAAAACTTCATCCTGTCCATTCCTCCTCTTCTCATTCACTCTGAGTAGGCTCTCCAGTGTAGGTCTTCCTTCTGCCCAGCAAAATAAACTTCACAAGCCACATTCTAAATTCATCGACAGATCAAAACCAAATAGTTTAGGGTTCCATGTTGAAAAAAACCTGAGGGTTATGGGGGGATGGACAAAAAGGGGGAAGGGAATTAGAATTTATAAACTTTTAGTTATAAAATAAATAAGTCATGGGACACCTGGGTGGATCGGTCAGTTAAGTGACTGGCTGTTAATTTTGGCTTAGGTCATGGTCTCATGGTTCATGAGATGGAGCCCCAAGTCAGGTTCTGCATTGACAGCACAGAGCCTGTTTGGGATTCACTCTCTCCCTCTCTCTCTGCCCCTCCCCTGCTCATGCTGTCTCTCTGTCGTTCTCTCAAAATAAATAAATAAACTATAAATAAATAAATAAGTCATGAAGATATAATGTACAGCATAGGAAATATAGTTATAATATTGAAATAACTCTGCATGGTGACAGATGGTGATTTATTGTCATAGACTCTAAGTCTAAAGTTCTCTTTTGGCCAGAAAAAGAGCAGATGCGGGATTGAAATGAGAGATGGCTAATGTCCAGGAAAAGACAAGAGCCCCGAATAAGGGTCCTTGTCTCGTTTTTATTAGGATCAGAAGGCTTACAGATAGGGCGATGGGCGTGCACAAAGGGACAATGAATCTCTGAACATTAACTTGTGGATGTGAGGGAAAGGGGGTCTTGAGGATATTTGTGGTTAGGGGTTTGGGTTAATACAAAACAAAATCCAGGCGCATGGCAGTTGGGAGGAGGGTTGTTCACAGCAGACAGGGACACCAGGCAGCACCTCTGTTTATCTTAGCCTAGGGGATGAGGCAGATAGGGGAAATAACCTCAGGGTTAATAGTCACCTTTTCTTTTGTTAACCATTTCCTCTCTGGGCTGCTTTGCCTGCAGCGCAGTGGTCCATAGTCCAATTCACCAATTTACCTAACCTGACCCTATTCTCTTGTGAAAGCAACTTTTCTGCTATAGTATTAAATTGGGGTGCTTTCACCCTGAATATCTAATCTTGTTCATTTCATATACCTCTGTATTGGACACCTTTGTACCATTTCTATTGCAGTCCTTTGCCTCTCCCTCTCTATTCTGGGGGCTCTGCACCCCCTCTCTATTTTGAGGTGTCTTTGCACCTTCCTATTCCCGACACCTTTGTGCCCCCTATTCTCGGGGTGTCTTTGCACCCCCCTATTCATCGGGTGCCAATCTGATTTACCCAAACTCAGGTGTGAGCATTTTATGACTTTGTATTTCTTTATGCCTTGTCAACTCATTGGTGTAAGCCCAGGGAATTCCTAAGCTTATCCCCCACAATGTATCATGATGATTACTTCAAAATACATATAAATATTGAGTTATTATGTTTTACACCTGAAACTAATATAATATTACATGTCAACTATACTTCAATGAAAATTATTAAATATATAGTTCATGATGCAAAAAAAAAGAAACCCCTCTCTGCCCCTCCCCTGCTCACACTCTGTCTCTCTCTCTCTCGCTCTCTCTCTCAAAAATAAATAAACATTAAAAATTTTTTAAAAAAAAGAAAGAAAAAGAAAAGGAACCTGAGGGTACACCCCAGCTGAGTAAAGGAGGAGGTTACTGATGAATGATGTCTGATAGAAGGACAAGGTGGGCAGATGGCAGGCCTTGTGCCATGCTTTGGTCATTTATTTCACAAACTTAGACATGATGATATCATAGTTGTTAGCTGTTGTTTATATCTCACCCAGTAAATTTAATATCTACTATCAAGAAGAGCGTTACTGATGATTAAGATAACTATAATTTTTTCAGCCATTGCTATAAGCCTGACTTCCTGCTTTATGCTTGCAATAAGCTTTGAGATGGATATTTTTCTTATTATTTTCCCTCACAGAGATGACACCACCAACTTACACAATAAGAGTAAATGTTGGTCAGGTTTACACCATTAACGTACAGAGCTGAGCTTCCAACTAGGAACTGAGAGACTCCAAATCTGCCCTCTTTGGGAAAGCTAATCTAATGACCAGTAAATAATTAGAACACATGAAACATTCCTCTGTGTATTTACCATTCAGTGTCGGTCACAATAGCACAATGTTATACTATGTAAACCGGAGTAACAGTGAGACTTATTTATGACTCTATAGGGATATACTTATACACAATAAAGTCATGGAACCAGGGAGAATTTTGATTGTCATTCAAAAAAGAAGAGAAGACAGATTCACTCAGTAGGAGTATTCAATTGGAAAATGGCAAACAAAGGTCCCTGCCAAGATTTTACATAATTCATTTAGCAATATGAAATACTTGGAAAAAGTAGAGAACTGTATTGCATAATTTGTCAGAAGTCAGTCAAAGAGCAGATCAGAAACCATGTATGTTTCTGATCTGCAGCTACCTAACACGAACAGTATGATTTCTATCATCAGACCTACTGATATGATGGAACAAGGATGGAGAGAGACTGTTTCTTTCCTTTGTGTGTGTGTGTGTGTGTGTGTGTGTGTGTGTTGACTGAAGCATGTTTATTTAGTGGCCGTATCTTATAATTATTATCAATTTGAGGTGAGTTGATAGCAATATCAGATCACAAATTTAGCTTTTCAATAGGAGAGATCTATTAGGGTTAGATACTCTATTTTGGAGGAAAGACCATGAAAACAAAGCAAGTGTGAAATTTAGATGATAATAGTTCAATTATGGCACAAAATATGGTAAATTAGGGCACAAAACATTGAGAATATGTACACATATCATCAACAAAGCTAGTGCTTTGTTGACAATTTGGAAAAAGAAAGCCTAAAATTCCATAAGAAAAAATCATATAACAAAAAAGGAAAATGATATTTAAAGATATTTCATAGAGGAAGAAACATTTAAGAAGGCTCAATTTGATTAGTCATGAGAAAAATGCAAATTAAGAAAGATAGGAAGATACTATTCACACCTACAATATTGAATGTAAGAAGTTTGACTTCAGGGGAGCCTGGGTGGCTCAGTCAGTTAAGTGTCCAGCTCTTGATTTTGGCTCAGGTCAAGATCTCACTGTTGTGGGATCAAGCCCAGCACCAGGCCCTGTGCTGACAGCATGGAGCCTGATTAAGATTCTCTTACCTAAGATTCTCTGCCTTACCCCCTGTGCATGTGCTCTCTCTTTCTCTCTCTCTCTCCCAAAATAAGTAAATAACTTTAAGGAAATAAAGCTGAATTCAGTGGTTTTAAAGAGTAATAAAACCTCCCATATCCTTTGGTGGGAGGTTTTTTATTGGATGGAGTCACTTTAGATACCAGTTGGTGATCCATATAATTGGTCACTGTACAGCAATGAAAATGAATGAACTCTAGCCATACATATTAATCTGGTAGTTCTCATAAATAATATGCTGAGGAAAACAAGTCACTAAAGACTATGTATATTTCAAACATTTTATCTGAATTCCAAAGAAAAACAAAATTGCTGGGCATCCGTTTATATGAGATAAAACTAAAATGCCACGCAAGGAAATGATAAGCAGAATTTAGGATATACGTATTTAGGAAGGAGAGAGTGCAATTCACAAGGACCCAGAGGACGTCGAAACTTTTCCAAAGAGAATGAAGGGTGGGGTAGAATAATTCATTGTGTAAACGTAAAATTCTCTTTTAGTTGCAGGAGCTGGGGGATGGTCAGAATGCTAATATGTGAGTAAATCTTGTCTCCATAAAAAAAAAGCACATGCTTAAGTGATCCCTGCCTTCTGTAGGATTTTCCATATTTCATAACTGATATCATTTCTACTCTTCCATTTCAATAATTTTAAAAACCATTGGATGAAGTGTGGTTATTGCAAAGCTTGCTAACTATCTACAAATCTCTCTGTTCATCACACCAGACTCTGCTTCAGTGATTCTTTCTTGCATGAGCTCTATTACCAGTTCATATTTGGATTCTAAAAAAAGCCCTCCTCAAAGAATGTCTGCTATTGAATTTAAAAATTTCCTGTCAGTTCGCATTTTCCGTAAATGACAATGGCATTTTAGTATAGCATTTTCCTGATAAAAGCTCTTGCTCAAATTTTACTTATCTTCAGGTATCATTTAACTCAGATGAAACTACTGAGATTTATTTTTGCTATAAACTGTATCTTATTTGGAGGGTGTTGATTAGGCAATACAGAGTGATGACACTCATTCAGTTCAGAGAAGCAACTGTAAAAGGCTTTCTGCAGGGGGAAAAACCCATGGAACTTAAAAACACATGATAAAAAAATAAGACAGACACAAGTTTAAATCCCTGCTCCTCAAATTAACATATGTGTGGCACTGAGTAAACTACCTCACCTCCTTTAACTCAGGGGAGTGAGTTTACATACTAAAACCACATTCCTTTGTTGTCCTAGACCTGGCTCGGTATTGTTAGAGATGTGTATGAAATTCCCAGCACAGCTCCTAGATGAGAGTAGAAAGACAACAAGCCATCCTATCATTATTGTGAATATTGGTTTGCTCTAGAAACAGTTGGAAATACGTATTTGATTGAAAAATATTTGACATTTTCTCTCCCAGAACAACTTCCTTCCTGAAATTGTTTCCATGTGTTAAAAGTTGGTTTCACCATTTTATGGGAGTTAAAAAGAATACTAGTTTGAAGGCTAACTTTTATAGCTTGAGGTAGCTCCAAAAAAGGCTAGCTTTTTGCAAGATGCATAATTTTAGTAAGAACCGTCATCTCTCTTTTCAATGATATTGGTGAAAAATATTAATTGTCATCTGATTTTTCAATCCAGCTGAGACAATTTGCTGATTGGAACCTCTGTGGGCAGCTCCTGCCAAGAGAGCATTAGTCTTCACCTTAAGGTGATACTTTTTTCCCTGTCCCTTCTATCTTTTGCTTTTCCTTCTACCCACTGGTTTCTGTTAAATCAGTCGCTCATTCATTCACTCATTCATTCATTTCTGTAATGTCTCTTGAGCATCTAATATGTGCTCACTGGTAGTTAAAGAACTTAATTCTCTGTCTTCCTCAGGACAGTTCTTCAAATGCTTTAAGACGGCTATAAAATTCTTGCTTTTCCCCTTCAGCATCACAATTTCATTTTTTTTAAACCACTGAAATTTTGGAGTTTATTTATCAAAATATATTTATTTGTTTATTTTCAGGAATAGAATTCAGTGATTCATCACTTACAAATAACACCCAGTGCTCATCCCAACCATTAATTAATTAATTATTTATTTATTTAATTTAAGGCATAGATTATGAATTGTTCTAGGGTTTTATAAAGTAAGAAGACACAGTTCCTATCCCTGAAGTCTTTTAAATCTAAAAATAGAATAAAACAAACCAAAAACTTTCTTTTAGTCATCCGCTATACCTATATTGAGCATCTGCATTCTGAATCCTTCAAATAGTGTTCACAAAGAAGTGATAACTGCCCATATGTGAGACACAAAAAGAAAAGTGGCTATTTGAGCTAGTGTGATATTGAGGAAAGCAGATGGTCTTTAAATTCAGAGCAAGATAGATTCACACCATGAATCAGGTACCTGTCAACTCTGATTTTTTATCAAATCATTTTACATTCTCTGAGCCTCAGTTTCTTCTTCCATGGCTACATCCTAAAACATCATATATATATGTATAAATTTGAAAAGATTCACAGGCTTTCTTCCTATCAGAAAGTCCTGGTATATCTGTAGAAATTAGAACCGAACCATCATCTGGCTCAAGCATCTCCAAGAACCCAAACAAATTTCTCCCCATTGTTTGGCAATGCTTGACTTATGGTTAAAACAGAAGCAAAAATTGGGGCACCTGGGTGGCTCCATTGGTTGAGTGTCCGACTCTGGCTCAGGTCATGATCTCGGCGTTCGAGGGTTCAAGCCCTGCGTCAGGCTCTGTGCTGACAGCTCAGAGCCTGGAGCCTGCTTCAGATTCTATGTCTCCCTTTCTCTCTGCCCTTCACCTGCTCATGCTCTCTCTCTCTCTCTCTCTCACACACACACACAAATAAATTTAAAAAAAACATTTAAAACAGAAGTAAAATATTCTTTTGTAAATTAGGAATTTACGATACAAATACTGGTAGAGGTTAATATTGTGGAAATAAATGAAGACCACCTAAATGAGAACAAAAACTATTCATTTAGAGCTTGCTATGCTAAGGGAGTGGGACACCATCACTTGCATTGGGCAGAGACTTCAAAGTAGGTAGGGTAGGGGTGCCTGGGTGGTTCAGTCCGTTAAGTGTCCAACTTTCGCAAAGGTCATGATCTCATGGTATACATGTTCAAGCCCTTCGTTGGGCTCTGTGTGGACAGCGCAGAGCCTGGAGCCTACTTCAGATTCTGTGTCTCCCTCTCTCTGCTCTCCCCTGCTCGTGCACTCTCTCTCTATCAAAAATAAATAGACATTAGAAAAAAATTTTAAAGTATGTAGGGTAATGGGAAAGCTCTACAGAAAAAAAAAAAGGTGGGGAGGAAGCTTCAAATATGCTCTGAGTGGAGGTTGGTGGCATAAAGAAACTTGAGTCAGGCTACCAGAAACAGAAGCAGGCCTGTCCTCTGTGATTGGTTTGGGAAACATATTTGGCTTTCCCTGGTTGACTGACCCTAAGTTAGAAGAAGGGGACAGGAGCGAAAGTTGGGGAAATGGCAGTTACCGGACCACGTCCTAACCTTTCTGAGCCGACTGCTGCAGTGAATCCATTTTCATGTAAGGACTGGCCATTGTCTACTTATACATCCTGCCTCTCAATATGCCAGGACTCATTGCCAAAGTAAAATGTGTCAACTCTTCAGCTAGTATAAATTACTGATAGCAGATTCTAGATCAGACTGATTAGCTGACATGGTTCATTGAAGTATCCAAAGTGAGAAGGAGGCAATGGAAGATGAGCAGTGAAGGTTGGAGGAGGACATGCAAGCCAAAGCAGTAAAGAAAAATGGCAGGTCAGTGGCAGAAATCATGAATGAACTGTGAATAAACGAACGGTTAGAACTCAGGCTTAGCGATCATAGGTACCTCTGGTGCATACATCCCATCAACACAGATTTGTTGATTTCTTATAAGCCAAACTCCACTAGATGCAGTGGAGAAATAAAAGTAAAGTTCCATTATCATTGTTTTGTTATTTCCAAGATGTGCAGTCCTTTTATTATATGAATTATCCAGAGTCCACTAAACTCAGTTTCCTTTGGCAGGGGGGTACTAAGGATCCCCAGTTTTCTCAGCTATCAGAATAGGCATTTCTCTTTTTAATGGACCTCTTCTTGCTCAGTGATGAGAAAGCCACACTTGGACCTCCTTTCTACTTGCAAGGGGGCTCTCCATCAGTCCTCTGATACTTGAAACTGTACTATTATTTTGTCTTCAATCATTAAAACCATGGACCTACATTTGGGAAGTCAGTCCATATTTGTTTATTACCTTGAAGCTATATGAATGGCAATACCACTGTTTTAGTTACTTAAACCTTCAAGGGCTGTGGCCTTTCTTTACATATATATTGAATATTTTCTTTTCTTATTGATGTTAACCATTGCAGAAAAGGCAATTTATAAATATATCCTTCTGTTAAATTTCATTTTTTATATTAATTTATTTGTTTTGAGAGAGAGAGAGCACACGCAGGAGGGGTAGAGAAAAAGGGAGGGAGGGAGAAAATCCCAAGCAGGCTCTGAGCTAACAGCACAGAGCCTGAAGCAGGGCTTGATCTCAGGAAATGTGTGATCATGACCTGAGCTGAAGTCAAGAGTCAGACACTTAACCCACTGAGCCACCTTTGCAACCCTCTGTTAAATTTTAATAATGTATAGGGTAGCCTCAGTTATCATGAGGGAACGGTTAAGGGCATAACCTTCATTTAAACACCTATAAGTCTTTTCCCAATCACAGTCCAACCTGTAACATGACTCAGACACTTACAGAGTTCTCATTAGGACTTGTTTTCCCAGCAAGACTCATTTGTACTTCTGAAGCACATTTTTTAAAGGAAATGGCAGTGTTGACCCACTTAATCTTAACGCCTCTTTTTCCTTCTTCTCATCATTCCCTTTCCCCCTTTGCATTATTTTGGTAATTTGGATTCTCTTTCTTTAACACAACATCGTTTGACTGAATTGACTTTTGCTTAGTGAATCTCCCAACTCATGAAATGGTTAGTCTTCCACTTATAGGAAAGGCTTTTCAGAAGTCACCGGATATATAGTCATCACATAGACATTGCATTGTGGATAATTTCATTATGTCTGTTCGAGGGGGAAGAAAAAAAAAAGAAAGACCTAAAGCCAGTGAATAACATAGCCCTGCCTTTTATATAAATCGTATATTGTCTTCCGAGGGGCGTTTTTTCTTATCCCTGGAGCTGCCGATTTATTAACTTACTAACCAGCTTGGTTATTGCTTCTATGCATACCAACTTTTTAAAAACAAACAACATTGAAAGCAAAATGCACTGAAATGAGATTTATTTACCAAAAAGATAAAAGAACTTGCTGCTTTTTAATTTTGATGTTTTAGTTCCCAAATGGATGAGTTGGCATTCATTTAGTTCAGAGAGTACTTTTAGGAATCTTTTCTAAATTGTGTTTTTTTAAACCTCTTTGTGACTCATGTGCTTGATTATCCAGAATAGAGTCTTTTATTTTCTTTTGAACAAGCAAAAGAAACAGTAGTTACTCTCCTTTAGTTAATTTAGAAAAGCATTCCTGGCTTGTTCTGACTTTGACTCTCCACCCCCCCACCCCCACTCCCAGTGCCCACCTTGGTAAATTATGTAGGTCAGTGGTGCAATTAGATCATTATAGAATTTCACTCTTGGAAGCACATTATTATTATTTCAGATTATTTTTGTTCTGTACAGATCCTTTAATTAATGCCTGACTTTTTTCATCACTACAAAGTTTAACTACAATTTCTAATACACTAAAAAATACAAGAAGTTTTGTAGGGAAATCAGGTTAGTACAAAAAGCCTGGTTCTTTTGGTATGAGTTCTATGATGCCTTATTAATAACTGAATTATAAAGAGGATGTTAAAAATTCTGTCATTGGATAAAGACTTGTTGCTGTGGGGGAAGTAGTTGCATTAGGACAACCAT
Organism: Panthera tigris; assembly: GCF_018350195.1. Lineage (NCBI taxonomy): Eukaryota > Metazoa > Chordata > Mammalia > Carnivora > Felidae > Panthera > Panthera tigris. The sequence continues at coordinate 106,122,971 of NC_056662.1, forward strand.
GTGAGAAAGAAATGCAAAGACAGCGTATTCCATTGAGCAGATTGAGTGGAACATTGGGTGCACTGGGAGAGGAAAAATTTAGGCATGAAATGTAGGTTGGGACCAGAATGTAAGGGTTTTTGAATAGCAAACTAAGCAGTTTGAACATGATCTAGCAAGTAAATGAGAAATATTAAAGGTTTGCATTGAAATGCTTGACTCCTCTAGTAGAAATGTGCCTTGTGCATTAGAGGCACTGGAGGCAATTGAAATGAATGTTTGAAAAATATAAAATATAGATATAATCATAGATGTCTCAAGGTGATCACGAATAAAATTAAATTACTCAAGCTTTTGAAGATTTAGCAATGTTATAATGCTTTGTGACTGTCACTTCCAGGCCATAAAATCATACTAAATCTCCATGGTGGGGTTGGATTGTCCATGGGAAATGATGGATGTTCCCAGTCTCCAGCATCCTTGGAAGAGATTAAACCAAAGAAAGACCATGAGGACTCAGGAAACAGATTTAGATAGACTGGGGGACGTATCCTCTCTATTTGTGGGAAGTTGCTATAAAGGGTCATATTCTGAGATGTGGAGAGGTGGTAATTGGTTCTAGTGTTGGGGAATAGACAGAAACTGGGAGGGACATAACTGAGGACCTACACAAGGAACCAGTTTGGTAGGACAGAATAGACTATTATGTTATTGCTTGAGTTCTATTCCCCTTCCACTATTCCCTCAAACTTCAGTGAAGCCTCTTTAAATTTATATTATTTGTTCCCAGTTGTTTGTGCCCATGCTTTGGAAATGAAGGGAGGATAGAGGCTGGAAATGAAGGGAGAACCGGGTCGCCTCACCCAGGGCCAGGCTCATGGGTCACCTCAGAAGATATTGGAAGACTACCTAAAGTGGCAGTCTCATGAAAAAATGGCTGGTGACACTAAGATGAAAATTAACATCAAAAATGGGACAAGGGAGCATTTAATAGTTGGCTTCAGTGACTATTAGAAAATACAGCTCGGGCCAAAGTCTTTGATGATAGGAGTTAGGGTTGCATCGAGGGCAAGTGGTTCAATGCTCTGAAATGCCGTCAGGCACTTAAGATTCAGAGAATATTTATGGAAAGAAATGAGGAAGTGGATAGAGAAAAAATAGCCACTCTGGGCTGCAAAACTGCATAATTCAATAAGACTTATTTTGGTTCAGACGATGTGTTGAGTAAATACACAGTAGGGAATATGCCTTATTTTCCTTTTTTTCTTGTTGAAATAGCCAGAAGGCAATGGTAAGCTGCAATAACATAGCCATTTCTAAAATGGCTAGTCATCTATTAATTTAAACTCCAACATATAAATCAGATTTTATTTATATGTTTATAATAATTTTTATTAATTGAAAATAAGTCACTTGTGTGTGTATGTATAAGTATTAGGGATCTATTGAAAAAAATCAGATGTATCCTCATACTCCTTTTTGCTTTTCCATATTCGAAACATAGGGAGAAATGATTGTTTTCAGGTTTTGTAATGGTTGCAAATTCTCCTTTCTCACAAGTCTTTTTGAAATTTTGCAACAGCATTGGTGAATAATTATCTCATGCCATATAGCTTAACATCTGAGACACGGTACACATTTTCAAAAATACGTGCTTGTGAGCAGCCATTCATTTTGAAAAAAGAGAATTATTTATGCTAAATAATCTTTAAGAAAACAGAATTACTTTTCAATTTGAAGACTTCCATAAAATGATTATATATTTTCCCTGAAGTGTACTCACTAAGATATTCATTCATATCTCCTGTCTGTGCAACTGGAATGAACATGCAATTTGAGGTTAAAAGCAAAAACAGACAAAACAAACAAACTAGCCATATTGAGTAAAAACACATGAGTAAAAACACATGGTGGGATCTTCATTTGTTCAGTTACACTAAGTAATGAATATCTACCTTGGTAGTATCAAAGTAAGTTCACATATGAGAAGATTCTTCAGATACTATGAAACTCTATGGAAATAATAGTTCTCATTGTATTGGCAAATTGATTCAGTCCTTAATGTTTGCTCTACTAATCGACATGATGATTCCCACTAAGTGTTGTTTTCCCAGTCAACAGATTTTCATCTTTATAAAGAAAATTGAATTGAGAAGGTATGAGTGTTTAGGAATGTAAAACAAAGGGAAAGGTAAATCTCCTTTATTCAATAAGCATTCACGCTATCAGGTATTATTGTGAGTTTTTGGAGAAATAAAGAAGAATCAGACAACATCTCCCTCAAGCAATTCAGAGTTCAGTAAGAAACCAGCTACACAAACAAGAAACTGAAATGTAGAGCGGCAAATGCAATGATAGAGCAAGGTAAGTACAAGGTCTAGAGATAACACAGAGAAAAAGGTAATAAATTGTGCTTGGAGGTTGAGGCTGAATTAGAGTATGTTGCAGAGTAGTTAACAATTTGAGTAGGACCTTGTTGTGGTTCTTCGGGCAGATAAGTTAAAGAGAGTCTTAGGCAGATAAAACAATATGTACACATGCATGGGTGAATGAGACAGGGTTATGTGCTTAAGGAATTTCAAATATTGTTGTAATAGAACAGAGAAAATGATAAGAAATGCAGTCTAGTCCAGGACTAGAGTGTGGAAGTTCAGCCAGACTAAACTATCTGGCCTTTTTACTGGAAAGGACTGAGAGTGAAGACAGAACTACTTAGTCCCCATGTCTGAAGTCTGCCACAAGAGAATATAAAGGAAGATGGGAGCTTTTTGATCTTACAAATTCATAGACCTTAAATAAATGACAAGGCTTGTAGGAAATAGAAAATATAAGGATGCTTGACAAATGACTGGGTGAAACATATGTACACAGCCCATGGGCCAACAGATCCCTAGAGATAATGAGGAAGCAAATTTGCCTACCCCAAATCCTACACGGTACTGAATGTATGATTAAACTACTGCTTAAAGATCACAATGTATAATTCTTCATTATAAAACGAAGAGTAGGTCATTGAAAAGAAAACTAATTCCAATATTCGTGGTGCTTTTCACATAACTCTTTCCATCTGGATGTTTTCTAGTCATTTCGTTTTATCGCAGCATACTTTGTGCGTGGACTTTGAATAAGGTCAAAGTATACAAGTGTAGAGAATTGTATTTCTTCCTTCTGTAGGGAAAATGAAAACGTACGTAGATGGCAAACATTTTGCTCATGTGTGGCTGGTTACATAAATACTTGAAACTCATTTTAAGGGACATGTGTAATGGGCAATATCCACCTTTCCTCCAGGAAGAAGTTGTGAGGTGAAGCAAGAATGTAGCTATTAGCCACATCTAGAGCTTGATCCCATTTATGCCAATGACATTCTTTTCAGCTCTCTGAGTGCAGAGATTAAATCAAATGTTCCACACAGAGTGCTTAGCACAATGGCTAGCATATAATAAGCACTCAATAAATAACAGCTGTTGCTGTCAGTGTCCTTAGTCATACCCTGTAACGTTTGGACTGTATGATTATCTAAAGTCCCTTCTGGCGCTAATGTATGATTTTTTTTTTTACTTGAGGTGAAATATTTACTGACTCTAGGTCATCTCTTCCTTTCTCTTAGTCTTTCATGGGCACTTTTGTCCTTTGGACATTCATTGCATAGAATCAATGACATTGGGTCATCATTTTTATTGTCCTGAAACTCCCTCTTTTCTAGGGGTAGAGATTCTCTAATTAGTGCCAGAAGAATCACCTTGGGAGGATGTAAAATGTGTAAATTAATGAGCCTCACCCACAAAAATTCTGATTTAGGAGATTTGGCATTGGGACCCAGATGATGCTGATCATACAGTTGGAAGATCACAGTTCGCACAGGAGAAACACTGTGCCAAAGGGCTAGTCCATATTAGTATATAGTGTGACTCTATATTCCACAATAGCAATTTTGGAGCTGTGATCAAGATTGTTGTTGTTTTTAAGAAATAAACGACCCGTATTACTTTTTTTTCCCCTAACAGAATAAGCACAAAATTTAAATTCAAGTTTAATTCCTGTATAAGGTAAGACTGTGGCCTTGTAAGTGCTTATACCATTATTCACCCTGACATATCTAGACTTGTGTAGTGCACTGCAGAACATTCAGGAACTGCAGGCTCCTACAATTGCAGCCCTTTCCACCAAGCAACTGTTGCTGCATTCTGTTGCAATATTTAGAGAGGCAGAGGAGTCAGAGAATCCCATAGATTGTCTATATGCTTTGCAGCTGGAAAGCTGAAGAAGAAGAAGAAAAAAAAGGCTCTTCAAGTATCATTTCAGTGGCCTGACCATGCTACAAACCCTGATGACTTTTTATAGGGGAGGCACAGAGTTTCAGGTTTTAGCAGGACTGTTCTTACTTGGCAAAACCCGCAGAGAATACGAATGACCAGGAAACAAAGAAAAATAATGCTTTACGTGACATGTTATTTCTGAGCAATTAGAATTCATAATTCATCCCTCAGTTGACACTTGAGGTTATCATCATATATATTATCAAAATCCCTGGAAACCTCTTGTTTAACAAAGAAGAGGAAATCGGAGAAGATAGACCTAAAAGACAAAGCTGATGTGCCAGAAAGGATCAATGGGAAATGGTTACCTGAGGCTTTAAAAGGAGAGTTAACTATAGCTTCAAAATCAAGTAAAAAAATAAGTCTCTGGGAAAGGTTGTCTGCTTAAAATATTTTTTTAATGTTTATTTATTTATTTTTGAGAGAGAGAGAAAGTGCACAGGGAAGGGGGAAGGGTAGAGAGAAAGGGAGAGGGAGGAAGAAAATCCCAAGCAGGCTGCACGCTGTCAGCTCAGAGCCCGACGCGGGGCTTGATCCCATGAATGGTGAGATCAGGACCTGAGTCAAAATCAAGAGTCTGGTGCTTAAACAAGATATTAAACTACTTCTATTTTGTCATTCTATGGGGATTTGTGCTGAAGTATGATAGCTATCAATTAGAGATGAAACCCTACTATGTGAAATTGTTAAATGACTAATTTCTAAAGTCACAAAATCAGCAAGGAAAACAAAATTGTATTTCTTCAATACTCCTTGCTCAGCATAGGAAAATTCTGATACATTACAAACTCCACAAGATTTTAAGTGGATAGACCTTTCTAAAGCCTGGCTTCAAGAAATGGGTGGTAGGTGGCTCAGTATGAAACACTCATACTTTTGGCTAGTAAATTGGAACTTGAGCACGTGGGATTGTGGAGCCAGAACACAAGAAGGATTTTATGCTCTGAGATAGCAAAGGAATTTACAGACCTAAAAGCTGAATGGGACACAGAAAGCTGTAAATCAAAGAGGAGCATTCATGCCATTCAAAAACCTAACGATCTAAAAACGGCTACGAAAGCCAGGAGTTTCAGAGTGCGAGACATGAATATAAGGTGAGGGAGGATCTAATTTAAGTGAGAGTGATTTTAGAGGTTTATACACCATAAGCAACATTGTGTGTGGATGAAGTCATCCCTGAGTAACCAGCCAGGGGAGGGGAAGATGTCGGGATCGGTCACTAGGGCTGACGGGGGTAAGGCAGGTGGCATAGTCATCATTTACCACTAAACAAATAAACAAGATTGGAGGTCCTTCCCTTATATAAAATGGCAAAATATAAACTTCCCAGATCCTTAAATTGGTCTCCTGGAATGGGAAGAAATCTAGATTATATTTCCCAAGACTACCGAGCAATGGAACGTCAGAATTATTTTTCTTTCTTTCTTTTTTTTTTTCTTCACTGTTTTGCAGATTGGGTGATTTCCATCTATTGGTGTGTCTTTAAATGCACCGACTTGTTCTGTTATCTCCCTTCAGCTAGTATGCCCATCCTGTGAAATGACTAAAAATATTTTATTTTTTAGAGCGTTTTTAGATTCACAACAAAATCAAGGGGGAGAGATTTCCCTGCCTCTGCACGTGCATAGCTCACCCTCACCCTCCTACCCAGTATCAGTATCATTCATCGGAGTGGTACACTTTTTACAACTGGCAAACCTACATTGATACATAATAATCACCCAAAGTCCATACCTCACATTATGATTCTTTTTGTACAAATGTATAATGACATGTATCCATATATAGTATCAAACAGAGTATATTCATTGTCCTAAAATTCCTTCGTGCTCTACCTACTCATCGCTCCTCGCCCGCCCCACCCCTAGCGACCACAGGTATTTCCACTGTCTCCATAGTTTTGTCTTCTCCAGAACATTATATAGTTGGAATCATACAGTATGTAGCTTGTTGTGATTGGCTTCTTCCATATCTTTTCATGGCTTAGTGGCTCATTTCTTTTTAGTGTTGAGTAATATTTATGGTCTAGATGTACCACACACAGTTTATTTATACATTTACCTACTGAAAGACCATCCTGTGAATTTTTATTTTGGTCATAGTGATTTTTGGTTCTAAAATTTCCACTTGGTCCTTCTCTATATCTTCTATTTCTTGGATGAGATTTTTTATTTATCCATTGGCTTGAACAGTATTCACAATTGCTTGCTGAGACATTTTTATAATATTTGCTTTACTTATTATCTTTTATTTTATTTTATTTTATTTTAATTCCAGTTAGTTATCATACAGTATTAGATTAGTTTCAGGTCTACAATATAGTGATTCAACAATTCCATACATCACCCATTGCTCATCATGACAAGTGAGCTCCTTAATCTCCATCATATATTTCATGCATGCCTCCGCTCCTCTCCCCTCTGGTAACCATCAGTTTGTTCTCTATAGTTAAGAACCTGTCTCTTGGTTTCTCTCTCTCTGTCTCTCACTTTATCTTTTCCTATGCTCATTTGTTTCACTTCTTAAATTTCACACATAAGTGAAATTGTATGGTATTTGTTTTTCTCTGATTGACTTATTTTGCTTAGCATTGTACTCAAGCTCCATGCATATCATTGCAAATGGCAAGATTTCATTATTTTTATGACTGAATAATATTCCATTGAGTGTGTGTGTGTGTGTGTGTGTGTGTGTGTGTGTATCACATCTTCTTTACCTATTTATCTATCAATGGACAATATGGACTGCTTTCATTATTTGGCTATTGTAAATAATGCTGTTATAAATATAGGGGTGCGTGTATGCCTTTGAATTGGTGTTTTTATATTTTGGGTATGATAATATGATTTTAACAAAATAATATGATTTTAACAAAGCAATAGGATTTTAATATAATAGAATGTAAACTAATGAAAGAATGCAAAAAAAGTTGATTCCTTGAAAGTGATATTGAACACGGGAAAAACGTGGTAAATGTTAGTCAGTTAAATTCAAATTAATATAAATTACTGTTGTATGACTACAACTAATTAAAGACAACTGAAAAAAGATGGGGAGAAATCATAAAGATCTAGAAGGATTCATTATTCATATTGTTTAACAAATACCTGATTTAAAGTGTATATCACAAAATTTTAACATCTATGCCTATTAGGTGCTAGAATCTGTTGATAGTCTTTTCCTATGCAAGTTAGGATTTTTTTATAAAAAACATAAAACATAATTTTTTTAATGTTTATTTTTGAGAGAGAGAGAGAGTGTGTGTGTGTGAGCAGGGGAGGGGCAGAGAGAGAGGGAGACACAGAATCTGAAGCAGGCTCCAGGCCCTGAGCTGTCAGCACAGAGCCTGATGTGAGGCTTGAACTTACGAACTGTGAGATCATGGACCTGAGCCGAAGTTGGATGCTTAACCGACTGAGCCACCCAGGAGCCTTGCTAATTAAATTCTTAATACTTTGATCTTTGATATACTGAATAGTATCATATCCATGAATGAGCAGCTTGATGTGCTCATGAGTGGGGGGGGGGGGGGCGGGGAACCTTCATGGAGTCATGTTATTGAGCTCCTTCCTTTCCATGATTTTCCCAGTGCTTTTGAGTTCCATGGAGCTTTTCTTTTTGGTCCTACGGTGAAAACTGAGATTTTAGTTACCCCCACTCTGCTATGAACATCTACAACTATGCCAGTGTCTGGGGTTAAGCAACAGGGAGACAGAAAAGAAGCAATGGGATTCACCCAATCCTCTTAGAATCGGAGCTTACTGAACAGAGAGGAATTTCCCTTTCCTCAGGGTCTTGGGTCTTGCAGAATTATGTTGCCAGTGTCTGTCATCACCACCAGGGCTTGGGAGCTAGGGGACCAGGGGACAGAGAAAAAGGGATGGCGGGGGGGAGAAGCCAGGTGATTTCCATATTTCCTGTGAGTATTAGATGTTCGCTTTCTTGCTTCCCAAGCCAGAAGAACTAAGGTGCTCTTCTGGCCTCTTAGCCTGTGCCTCACTATTCACTTCTGATGTGCTGCACTCAGGCTGGGAGTGACTAGAAGAAAGGAAATGGTAAGTTCACCACTTCTTCCAAGAAACTTCAGATTCAGGTTCTCCCATTTGCTTTCTGTGGTTTACTTGACAGAGTTCACGTAGCTGTTTTATGCATTCTGTCCGTATTTTATAGTTGCTTTCAGTGGAAGGACAAGGTGGAACCAAAATGCCCAGTGTTGACTTTAAAACAAGTGCATATAAGCCGAATTTGAAAATTCACAATTTCTACAAAAAGTTAAGTGCAATTTCCTTGACACTCAGAAAAGGAATGATTACATATGGTGTCTGTCGACGTAGGCACGTGCGTTGTGCGCACAAACATGTTCAGAAGCAAATATAGGTATAAAAGTGAATAACTTAACAACTTAGGAGAATGGATTCATCCTTATGAAATTAAAAATTCACTGTCTGAAATTACTGCCATTAGTTATTTCTTGGCTGAGCAGTTTGAAAGCTGATATTAAATTATACATATTGGAGAAAAAAGTCTAGACAATATTAGTCATTTTCACTTTTTTTTTCAAATAAGTTCAACAGCGTAAATTGTCATTAACTTTAAATGGGAAAAATGGAGTACATAGAATAATGCAATCAAAGGAGCCTGCCATTATGCATGTAATTTTCTTATAGAAACACACTCCCCATCATAATATATTCATGTTCTCAGCAGGCCTCAGTTGAGAGAGGTCCATCATGGTTCTGTAAGCTACTAATGGAGTGACTCCCTTTTTTCTTGGGTTACCTATCTCAGTTAGGTGTATCAAGTGAATAGAACACCTATAGTTAATGAAGAAAAAATAAATACTTTCTAATAGCTACTTAAAGTACACTTTAGATTATTAAAACCAGTATCTTTCAATTTAGTATTTGCTAATGCACCCATCACTTTTCACTTGAATTATGAGAACTGCCTGGACATTTTCCTTCTGTTAATAATCAAAATACATTTACAAGGTTTTAGAAAACCTTCTCTTTAGAGCTGACTATAAGACAGAGAACTTGCCAGTGAGCATTTTGAATTTAACGGTGTTAAATATAGTGTGTCTACCTCTAGAGGTTTTGAGGGAATCATTTTGGATTTTAAGAAGAGAAAATGGAAATTATCTTATCTTCTGATCACTTCATGGCAGGCAAGCCAGTAGGATGATGGCTTCAATGGCATCCTGAACATATGGACTGAGGATACAATAATGGAGGTCAGCAGGCAGAGCCAAATTTGGAAATATATTTTGGGTCAAGGTGCTTTTATTCCATTTTCTCCTGTGGTCAGGGTTTAGATCATTGAACTGGGGAAATGAGCTGAACGGCATTTATGCAGTTGAAAATGGGGAAAGGAGAGACCAGACATGCCAGAGATCTTTCAACTCTTCCTCTGAACGAGAAGGCATTAAAAGAGTGTCCAGCAGCAAGGAATTAGAGGCTTGGAATGAGATGCTAGTCAAGATAGGCAAGAAAATTTTTTTTGAAGAGATAAACTATCCTGTGTACATGGATACAGGAGCATCCTGTACAAGAGTGCAGATTTATTTGTACGAGATGCACCTGTAGAGCCGACTCTTCGTTGGGCAGCACTGGGATAATCTACTAAATACCGATTCAGTTTCTCTTGCTGACTCATTCCTTTAGTCCATTGATATAAGAGGACAATGACTTATCAATATCTTTATATAGAAAAGCATAAAGTATACATGCAGGTGTAGTTCATGGACTGTGGGGCCAGATTGCCCTTGTTTGAATCTTAGCTCCAGCATTCGATAGCCATAAAGCATGAACCGATTACTTAACCTCTGTCTGCCTCAGTTTCCTCATCTACACAAGGTGGCCATAATAGGGTTGCTATGAGAAAGAAATGAGTTAATACATATAAATTAAGATCGTGTATATCACACAGTATGTCCTCAATTAAAGACAACTGTTATTATTATTTTTTTTAAGTTCATTTATTTATTTTGAGTGAGAGAGAGTGAGATCAGGGGAGGGGCAGAGGGAAAGGAGAAGAAGAGAGTCCTAAGCAGGTACCACATTGCCAGCACAGAATCCAACATGGGATTTGAACCCACAAACAGTGACATCATGACCTGAGCCGAAATCAGGAGTTGGACACTTAACCAACTGAGCCACGCAGGCACTCCAACACCTATAATTATTATTACCCAATATGAGTGAAGCCAGTAACTGCTGTGCAAAAAAGGAAAAAAAAGAAAAGAAACTGAAGTGGGATATTGTAATAAGACAAAAGTATATAATACACATAAGTATGTATAGATGCATAAAGTGAAACATAGTCAAACTCACAGTGAATATTTTATCTTTATGTAAATGATATAAATATGTAAACACTTGGCAATCACTTCAAGTATTTAAGTTCTCTAAATAGAGTCCCACATCATCTTCTTTTATAAACCATACTTGTCATGCATTATCTATGATTTCTAGTGTTGGTTTCCTTAAAGCAGAGTGAAAACAGAGGCAATTGTTAAGCAATCTGAGTGTAGAATCTTTCTAGATCTGTATGGTTTCTCCCCATCTTTTCTCAGTTGTCTTTCTCTACTTAATATGGCAGTAATTTTTATAACATCAATTTGAGTTTAACTAACTCACATTTATCAAGTTTTTACCCTGTGTTCAACATCATTTTCGAGGAATCAACTTTTTTGCACTAATGTTTCATTAATGTACATTCTCTTTTGTTGAACTTTGAATTTATAAGAAACGATACAACTAATCTAAAAAGTCTGAAAACCAGCTCAACTGGCACTGGTAAAGCATACAGGTTTTCACTGGTTGAGGATGTGGATTGAGAGTGGTTTATCAGTTTGTTACAATGCCTGTACTGTGGGCAACAGTTCATAAGGAGGGCTGGAAAGAGAACTGTTTGATAGAACAAGTTAATAGTGAGTTAACTGAGTTTCTACTCTCTCTCTCTTGATTTACCAGATGCTCTTCTCTTCAAGCTTACCAACTTTGTAGTAAGTCATAAATTTGACCTCTCAGATTATTAAATAAGAACACATAGAGTTGGGGTGCTTGGGTGGCTCAGTCAGTTGGGCGTCTGACTTTGGCTCAGGTCATGATCTCACAGTTCATGAGTTCAAGCCCCGTCTCGGGTTCTGTGCCGGCAGCTCGGAGCCTGGAGCCTGCTTCGCATTCTGTGTCTCCCTCTCTCTCTGCTCCTCCCCTGCTCACATGCTGTCTCTCTCTCAAATATAAAGAAGGGTTAAAAAAAAAAAAAAGAAAGAAGACATAGAGTCCATGTCAGAGAAATATTCATAATATTCTGACTGATCTTGAATTTGGTAGCAAGTAGGAAAAAACATTTTGAAAATTCTTTTTGGACATTGGGAGGGAATTGCGAGTTGAAATTCATTAAAGAAAGAGTATCTTGTAGTCCTTGGAAAGCTGAAAAGTGAAGTGGGAGAAAATAGAGCATAAAAATATGGGCTCCCTAGAGCTGCAGAATTAAGCAAGGTTTGACTTTTGTTTTACAAAATGATTCATTAAAAAATATGAAGTCTGCTGGAAACTTTTCATTACCTAGTATTCCATTATGTAACAACAACAACAACAACAACAACAACAACAAACAATTGGGCATTCATTAATATATCCTCATATTGTCAGGAAAATTAAATTGAAAGAAGAAATCTACTTTCTGTCAAAAAGAATTTAAAATGTTTGGAAGTTTAAAAATCAAATTAAATTATTTACTCTTACAACTACCATTTTAGTAACAGCACTAGTAACTCTGCATAGTAAAACTTCAATCAAGTACAAAATCAGCCAGAGGAGACACATTATAAAACCTTCTAAAGTGTCCAGGAACCTGAATAAATACTCCACCGACCCTGGGCTCCTTCCTCCTTCCTAGGCTTTTCCATATCTTTCCTTCTTTATTTTTGCATAAGGTCCTGATTTGAGAGTATACCCAAAACAAAACAAAACAAAACAAAACAATTCCTTTACGTTGCTGTGGAGCTCAGGGGCCCAGGAGAAATCACAGTGGCTGAGAGAGAAAGAGAGATAAAAGAGAGACTTAAACCATGATCACCTACAGAAAAGGAGTGAAATTTCTCAAATGCTGGAGAAATTAGAGGAAAGTCCCTGAATCTACTGACTTTTATGGACCTCTCTTTTGAGAGTAGTCTAGACAACTTTCCGGAGGGGGGTAACTGAGCAGGGCTGATACAGCCTGTATGAGCAGAGTGCAGAAAGGGCCTTCCTCCAGGATTTTAGGTGTTTCCAGGTATAGGAGGATAGGAGAATAGCTATTTGGTAACAGTCCATACAATTAGGACATTATGTAGCATTCTTTTGGAACTCCAACAACTTTGCAAAACCATTCCTGGACACAGAGATGGATCCAGAAATATACCTCTCTATAGATTTGTAATTGTGTTCAATGCTGTCTTGATCTAGTTTTGAGGGCCCAAGTACTGGCAGATCAAATCTCCTTCTCAAGTGGCTGATGATATCCACACCCCAGCCTTTTCCCTTATCAGCCTTTCTCAATTCCAGGCCACTGTGCATGTCCTCAGACTGCCACAGGGCTAGATACAGACAATGAGGGACAGCCTCTATATCCTGGAGCCCGTGATATTATTTGCATTAGTCTATCCACAGGGAGCCCTGAAAGTTGAGCTGCCCCACTTCCCTCGCCAAACTTGGCACCGCCTCCAGCTGGCTGTTACCCCGTCCCTGGACGCAGCCCCCTAGCAGCCTTCTCTCATTTGGAGCTGAAAGCAGCAGAGTTCTGACTTTCATCCATCTGAGTATCTTTGCATTGTGTCTTGCTATCCAAAGAACCTATAATCCTACCTAATATCTTATAATTATGAAAGAAGGCCAAGTTCAGTGAGATAGCTAATACCACAGTATGTGACCAATCTTGAAGGACAGGTGAAGTTGTTATTGATAAGTTAGAGCCTGCCTGGCGAAAAGGTGGTCTACGTGTAAGTGGAAAATGACTCCGAGTATTTGAGGAAAGGAAAAAATGCTGAAGTACACTGTTCAGAATAAGGGGTGATAAGAGTGATAGAAGCACGTTGACGTATGTTTACTTTTCAGGATAAAAAACGTGGTTTTTATTTCATAACCAAATGGAAGTCATTTGGGAATAATTATTTTTTAAGCAGAAAAAGCAGTGTAGTAGTAATGCTTTCAGATAACTAATCTACAGAGTGCTGGATATATTAGAACGACACTAGTTAGAAAGAGAAAAGTTATTTGCGAACCAGTTTTTAAAGGCAATGACAGGGGCGCCTGGGTGACTCAATCGGTTGAGCGTCTGACTTCTGCTCAGGTCATGATCTCGGGGCTTGTGGGTTCGAGCCTCACGTCGGGCTCTGCGCTGGTAGCTTGGAGCCTGGAGCCTGCTTTGGATTCTGTGTCTCCCTCTCTCTCTGCCCCTCTCCCATTTACACTGTATTTATCTGTCTCTTCGTCTCTCTGTCTCTCAAAATAAATAAATACAATAAAGAATATATAAAATAAAGGCAATGACATCTCCTCCGAGGATTTAAGGAACTGCAGTTCGGGGGGGGGGGCAGGGGATGAACTTTTAAGGCTTTGTGTGTGAAAGTAAAGGGAGATTCAGGTTGAGTCCAGGGCAAAGCATTTGTAGTTTTCCTTGTGGTCATAAAAGTAGAAATTAAGGAATAGCGCAATGAACATATATTTCCAGTAAAGGTACCCCATTACTCGATGTTTTGAAAAGAAAATCTTTTCTAATTTCTTCTTTAACAAAATACCTAGATTTGAAAACACTCCCTCAAACCACACTCTAATGCCCTCATATTCAATAGTATGAAGACACCAGAAGGGTTAAACATGCTGTGGGTTCTGAAGAGAACTGTGTTAGAAACCCAGGCCTTACACTTAAAACTGTACCACTAGGGAGGCACCTGGATGCGTCAGTCCGTTGAGTGTCAGACTCCATTTTGGCTCAGGTCATGATCCCAGGGTTGTGGAACTGAGCCCCACGTCAGGCTCTGCACTGAGCATGGAACCTGCTTAAGATTTTCTCTCTCTCCCTTTGCCCCTCTCCTCCACTCACATGCATGTTCTCTCTCTCACAAAAACAAAGCAAAACAAAAAACAAACAAAAAACCCAAAACTGTATCACTTACCCTAAATAAACATTAAATTCTTTCTCTGTGTAATAAGATTGTCATGTAGATTTAATAAGCTAATTATTGTGAAGCACTGACACAGTTATTGGAATATAATGAGTGCCTAATAAATGGTAGTTGTTATTATTGAGAGACAGACAATGAAGATTCACATTGTGGTCCTTTGCTCTTTGGCAAATCCAAAATTCAACTTTCTAATTTTTATAAATAAACAGGATAATGATACCATGTTACATGATACTCTGGGAATTAAAATGGACCTTGTGTCTAAAACTCTATAAAGGATTATCAACATGTTAGTATTATCTAATTAATTACCTGTTGTCTTCCTTTATTGTCTCAGAGGACAAAACTTAAGTGATACGTAGAATTTATTCAGCTAACATTTTGGCACCTATTATTTTCCAGCCACTATTTTAAGAAATATATTCTTTATTTAAAAGAGAGTGAGAGAGAGAAAATTGAGACAAATATATTTTGCTCAAGTAAATGCAAGCGTAAGAAATAGCATGCTCTTTGCAAAAAGATAAACACATTACTTTCATTTGGATTTTTAATAATAAATTTGAATAAGGGGCACTATTTTAAAACACTGAATTACAAAACAAATTCATAAAGTTCTGGTATAATAAAAATAAGCTTGAATGTAAACTTGAGAGAACTCTAACATACCAAATCTAAGTGTGTGTGTTGGTTATAACAGCATGAAGAAATCATAAAATATTTTAAAACTCAGTATTAATTGGGAAGATGGATTTTATGAATATCCGTTTTCTGTATTCCAAATCTACTCTGCATTTATCTACATTTTAATGTGCAAAACTTAGCTTTTGTTTTCTTTCTTTTATTTTATATTTATTTATATATTCTTGACATGATCTCTGATTTCTGAATGTGTAGGTAGAATGGAAATTAAGCATTTCATTTACATCTGCAAGAGACCACTTTTACAATTCTGAGTTGTAGGCCTGATGTCCAAAGTTCAAGTATACCCGGAGTCGGATAAGGGCTCTTGAATAATGATTAGTATGAAGTTCTTGACATCAATGGATGAGACCAAAAGTAAAAATTAGAACTCAGTCAGTCACATTTACAGAAGTACTTCGCTGAATAATAACTTCCCTGCTTAAAATGTCATGTGGCTGTCACAGTGATGGGAGGGAGTTGAATTAGAAGGGGGTTTTCTGATGTAAACAAGCACGTAGCTTGCTTATATAGTCTTAATGGTCATCATGAGAGCAGTGATTTTTGCCAAGATAATCCAAGCTAAGTGAACCAATATCTTCTTTGACTCCCTCCAAGAGTTTGGGAACCATAGCTATTGTAATAGGATACAGCGGAGGAAAGAGGGGATCTGAGTGTCAGGAATTGGCTACATTCTGGTGTGTTAAAAGATACTACTGACAATATGATTGTAAAAGGTGAATAAAATAATGAGTGCTTCATGAGGTAGGCCTAGAGAAGAGCACAGATTTAGAAGCCATTTCTGAAGGACAATCATCAAGACACTTCCTCACACATAACATATGGAAATTGGATTAATTTCTCAAGTCCCCTAAAGTACTAACATTCTGAGTCAGGGGGTGGGTGATACCTGCAAATTAGTGGATACCAGTATGATATTCTTTTGGAACTAGTTTTTTACTAGACAGCATTAGTAAAGGGACCTAGGAAATCATTAAATTCAAAGTCATGATATAGAACCCCAGTTATTAATCCAGAGTGGATAGATGTTTATATTGTCCTTATCCTTTAGGCCCCTAATCTGGTAGCCTAAGGGCAACCATAACATCTCAGGTTAGCTTCCAGACATTCTGGGCCTCTAGCACCATCTGAATTCCTGTAGATCAGTGGATATTTATTCACTCCAGTGAGAACAACAGTAAATAACTGACCATTTTTCTTCCACCTTAAGGGTTGCCAGTGTTGGGAATACTTTCCCGGTGTTGGGACCAGGAAGGCATCTTGAAACTAAGGTACTAAGTATGATTAAACAGCTAAGGAATATTCATGAAACAAATCATTGTGTAAAAGGACTCAAGCAAACTACCATGGAACTTAAACTTGTTCAAAAATGACTGTTTTAGTTTTTGGATTTTTTCCCCCCATTGTTGTGTATATGCCTAGGTGATAGGTTAGTATAAATTTGATTGCTTCTTGGATTTTTCAAACTCATATTACTTTTTTTTTTTAATGTATAGTCTTTAGTATCTTAAAACCCTGAAGAACAGAGTTATGCTAGCATACTCACCTGAAGAACAGAGTTATGCTAGCGTACAAAAAAAAGCAAGCAGTGGCTGACTTTTAGAAAAATACTGGGATTAAGAACAATTTAAGTCTTTGGGGAATTCAGAATGTTCATGGAAGTGTCCAGGTCTTAGAGAAGATAAATAGATTTCCCAAGAAGAGAGTGAGATACAAGTCAATAAAACAGAGCTAGAAATGGAATACTAAGGTGAACCCTAGATGTAAGAAGACAGCAAAGGCATAATGGCCTTAATACAGGTATCCTAGAACACTTCACCTAAGGTTCTTAAGTTTTCTTTAACAAAAGATAGAGTTGACCACAGCATTTGCAGTAAGAACGAGCCTGAAAGTTAGCTCCAGGTAACTGTAAAGATCTAGTATATGCAGAGACCTGGGAAACAGGAAAATTAATACAAAACTAGTGAAAAAGAATGCCCAAAAAAACACTATCCAAAGAAATTTCACATGTGTCTGGAATCACACAGGTTTATAGTAGAAGCATTCTAGTGGCTAAAGATTGTCTTTAGTAATAAGTCAAATTATATATTTAATTATATTTGCAACAGATTATATGTGAAATCATAATTATAAATATTTTTTAAAAACTTTATGGGACAACCTACTTTTGAAACTAGAAGAGTTTTACTGATAATGCTAGAAGTTACCAGGAAATTCAGTAGTTTCTGTTTTACTCAGTATGGAAGCACAAACCATAGTAAACAAGAGAACAGGAAGAGAGACGTGTGTATTCATTAAGTGGGCAGACTTTTCCTCAATTATTAACACAATCAAAAGGGAAACAGAAAATTCCAAAGACTAAAGAATGGTGGGGAAAGTAAGTGCCTGAATATCACATCACGCCGTGTGGAGCTAAATAAAGAAAATTAATTATGTATGGTGCTATTCTCTCCATCTCTGAGAACCCCTTCTCATTTTTAGACCCACCTTTCCTAGTTCGTTACTGCTCTCGGATTATAATGGAGTACTGTTCTCCCACGCCTAACCCCAAGCTGTATAAATTCGCTTGTTTTGCCTCACTCCTCAAACCTATATTGTTTAGTTTTTTTTGTTTCTCTTTTAGTTTTGGTGTTGAAACCTGGGTTGTTTAGTTTGTTCTCTTTTTTCTTTTTCTTTCTTTCTTTCTTTTTAAGTGCAAAGTCTGTCTCCGGTCCTTTTCTAAGATGTCTTCAGCTCTTAGAACTTTTACCTCTCCTACGTGTCATGTTCTCAGCATCCTTTCTGATACATGGTTAACTTAATTGATATTTAATTCCTCAGAAATGATAGTTTTAAACAGAGGAAAGATCTACATCTTTGTAAAGTTTTATATGGGTTTTAATTCTTAGCAATCTGACAGTGCCAGATTCATTACATATAAATTCATAACCAAGTCTGGGCATTTATATCTATTTCTATATGAATTTCCATTAAAACATAAGTTGATGAATAAAAATGGCATAATACTGCAAATAAAAAGGAAGAAGGATTGGAATCAATGAGCTGATTGTAAAAGTTTATATGGAGAGACAAAAGATCCAGAATAGCCAATACATTATTGAAGGAGAAGAACAAAGTTGGAGGACTGACACGACCTGATTTCCAGACTTATTATACAGCTACAATAACGAAGACGGTGTGGCATTGGCAAAATAATTGGAAATAGGCTGATGGAACAAAATACAGAATTCAGAAATAGACCCAAATATATCGAGACACAAATATAAATATAGTCACATATGTATACACGTAAATAAATACAGTCAACTAATCTTGAACAAAGGAGCAAAGGCAATACAATGGAGAAAAAATAGTCTCTTCAACATCCACATGCAAAAAAATATATCTAGAATCACACAGTCTATATCCTTCACAAAAACTAACTCAAAATGCATCATGCACCTAAATGTAAAGTGCAAACAATATAAAACTCTTAGAAGATAATATAAGAGAATATGTAGATGATCTTGGATTTGGTGATGTTTTTAAGATACAACACCAAAGGCATGTTCTAGAAAAGGAATAATTGATAAGTTAGACTTCATTAAAATTTAAAACTTATGCTCTGTAAAAGACACTATCAAGATTATGAGAAGACAAGCCACAGACTGGAAGAAGGTAATTGCAAGACATACGTGATAAAGGACTGTTATCTGAAATATATAGAGAACTCTTAAATGTCAACAATAAGAAACAAACAAATCAATTAAGAAATGAGCAAAAGATCCGAACAGACACCTCACCAAAGAAGATAAACACCTGGCAAATACGCATGTGAAAAGATGCTCAACATCATATGACAAAAATCCCAAACACTGGCAACCCCAAATGTTGGCAGGGATGTGGAGCAACAGGGACTCCCATTTATGGCTGGTGGAAATGCAAAATAACACAACCACTTTCGAAGACAGTTGTGGTGGTTTCTTACAAAACTAAACACAGCCTTACCGTACAATCCAGCAGTTGTGCTCGTTGGTATTTAACCAAATGAGTTGAAAACTTATATACATACAAAAAAACTTATACATGGATGTTTATAGCAGCTTTATTTAAAGTTGCTGAAACTGGATACTTGATAACTGTAGGTGAGTGGATAAATAAACTTCTACATCTAGACAATGGAATATTATTCAATGCTAAAAAAATGAGTTCTCAAGCTATGAAAAAACATGGAGTAAATTTAAATGTATATATATATATATATATTTGTTTTTCAATATATGAAATTTATTGTCAAATTGGTTTCCATACAACACCCAGTGCTCATCCCAAAAGGTGCCTTCCTCAATACCCCTCACCCACCCTACCCTCCCTCCCACCCCCCATCACACCTCAGTTTGTTCTCAGTTTTTAAGAGTCTCTTATGCTTTGGCTCTCTCCCACTCTAACCTCTTTTTTTTTTTCCTTCCCCTCCCCCATGGGTTTCTGTTAAGTTTCTCAGGATCCACATAAGAGTGAACACATATGGTATCTGTCTTTCTCTGTATGGCTTATTTCACTTAGCATCATACTCTCCAGTTCCATCCACGTTGCTACAAAGGGCCATATTTCGTTCTTTCTCATTGCCACGTAGTACTCCAATGTGTATATAAACCACAATTTCTTTATCCATTCATCAGTTGATGGACATTTAGGCTCTTTCCATAATTTGGCTATTGTTGAGAATGCTGCTATAAACATTGGGGTACAAGTGCCCCTATGCATCAGTACTGTATCCCTTGGGTAAATTCCTAGCAGTGCTATTGCTGGGTCATAGGGTAGGTCTATTTTTAATTTTCTGAGGAACCTCCACACTGCTTTCCAGAGTGGCTGCACCAATTTGCATTCCCACCAACAGTGCAAGAGGGTTCCCGTTTCTCCACATCCTCTCCAGCATCTATAGTCTCCTGATTTGTTCATTTTGGCCACTCTGACTGGCGTGAGGTGATATCTGAGTGTGGTTTTGATTTGTATTTCCCTGATAAGGAGCAACGTTGAACATCTTTTCATGTGCCTGTTGCCCATCCGGATGTCTTCTTTAGAGAAGTGTCTATTCATGTTTTCTGCCCATTTCTTCACTGGGTTATTTGTTTTTCAGGTGTGGAGTTTGGTGAGCTCTTTATAGATTTTGGATACTAGCCCTTTGTCCGATATGTCATTTGCAAATATCTTTTCCCATTCCGTTGGTTGCCTTTTAGTTTTGTTGGTTGTTTCCTTTGCTGTGCAGAAGGTTTTAATCTTCATAAGGTCCCAGTAATTCATTTTGCTTTCAATTCCCTTGCCTTTGGGGATGTGTCGAGTAAGAGATTGCTACGGCTGAGGTCAGAGAGGTCTTTTCCTGCTTTCTCCTCTAGGGTTTTGATGGTTTCCTGTCTCACATTCAGGTCCTTTATCCATTTTGAGTTTATTTTTGTGAATGGTGTGAGAAAGTGGTCTAGTTTCAACCTTCTGCATGTTGCTGTCCAGTTCTCCCAGCACCATTTGTTAAAGAGACTGTCTTTTTTTCCATTGGATGTTCTTTCCTGCTTTGTCAAAGATGAGTTGGCCATACGTTTGTGGGTCTAGTTCTGGGGTTTCTATTCTATTCCATTGGTCTATGTGTCTGTTTTTGTGCCAATACCATGCTGTCTTGATGATGACAGCTTTGTAGTAGAGGCTAAAGTCTGGGATTGTGATGCCTCCTGCTTTGGTCTTCTTCAAAATTACTTTGGCTATTCGGGGCCTTTTGTGGTTCCATATGAATATTAGGATTGCTTGTTCTAGTTTCGAGAAGAATGCTGGTGCAATTTTGATTGGGATTGCATTGAACGTGTAGATAGCTTTGGGTAGTATTGACATTTTGACAATATTTATTCTTCCAATCCATGAGCAGGGAATGTCTTTCCATTTCTTTATATCTTCTTCAATTACCTGCATAAGCTTTCTATAGTTTTCAGCATACAGATCTTTTACATCTTTGGTTAGATTTATTCCTAGGTATTTTATGCTTCTTGGGGCAATTGTGAATGGGATCAGTTTCTTTATTTGTCTTTCTGTTGCTTCATTGTTAGTGTATAAGAATGCAACTGATTTCTGTACATTGATTTTGTATCCTGCAACTTTGCTGAATTCATGTATCAGTTCTAGCAGACTTGGTGTAGTCTATCGGATTTTCCATGTATAATATCATGTCATCTGCAAAAAGCGAAAGCTTGACTTCATCTTTGCCAATTTATATGCCTTTGATTTCCTTTTGTTGTCTGATTGCTCATGCTAGAACTTCCAACACTATGTTAAACAACAGCGGTGAGAGTGGGCATCCCTGTCGTGTTCCTGATCTCAGGGAAAAAGCTCTCAGTTTTTCCCCATTGAGGATGATGTTAGCTGTGGGCTTTTCATAAATGGCTTTTATGATGTTTAAGTATGTTCCTTCTATCCCGACTTTCTCAAGGGTTTTTATTAAGAAAGGGTGCTGGACCTTTTGGAATGAGCACTGGGTGTTGTATGGAAACCAATTTGACAGTAAATATCATATATTAAAAAATAAAAATAAAAAAAAAAAAAGAAAGGGTGCTGGATTTTGTCAAAGGCCTTTTCTGCATCGATTGACAGGATCATATGGTTCTTCTCTTTTCTTTTATTAATGTGATGTATCACGTTGATTGATTTGCGAATGTTGAACCAGCCCTGCATCCCAGGAATGAATCCCACTTGATCATGGTGAATTATTCTTTTTATATGCTGTTGAATTTGATTTGCTAGTATCTTATTGAGAATTTTTGCATCCATATTCATCAGGGATATTGGCCTGTAATTCTCCTTTTTTACTGGGTCTCTGTCTGGTTTAGGAATCAAAGTAATACTGGCTTCATAGAATGAGTCTGGAAGTTTTCCTTCCCTTTCTATTTCTTGGAATAGCTTGAGAAGGATAGGTGTTATCTCTGCTTTAAAAGTCTGTTAGAACTCCCCTGGGAAGCCATCTGGTCCTGGACTCTTATTTGTTGGGAGATTTTTGATAACCGATTCAATTTCTTCGCTGGTGATGGGTCTGTTCAAGCTTTCTATTTCCTCCTGATTGAGTTTTGGAAGAGTGTGGGTGTTTAGGAATTTGTCCATTTCTTCCAGGTTGTCCAATTTGTTGGCATATAATTTTTCATAGTATTCCCTGATAATTGTTTGTATCTCTGAGGGATTGGTTGTAATCATTCCATTTTCATTCATGATTTTATCTATTTGGGTCATCTCCCTTTTCTTTTTGAGAAGCCTGGCTAGAGGTTTGTCAATTTTGTTTATTTTTTCAAAAAACCAACTCTTGGTTTCATTGATCTGCTCTACCGTTTTTTTAGATTCTATATTGTTTATTTCTGCTCTGATCTTTATTATTTCTCTTCTTCTGCTGGGTTTAGGCTGCCTTTGCTGTTCTGCTTCTATTTCCTTTGGGTGTGCTGTTAGATTTTGTATTTGGGATTTTTCTTGTTTCTTGAGATAGGCCTGGATTGCAATGTATTTTCCTCTCAGGACTGCCTTCGCTGCGTCCCAAAGCGTTTGGATTGTTGTATTTTCATTTTCATTTGTTTCCATATATTTTTTAATTTCTTCTCTAATTGCCTGGTTGACCCATTCATTCTTTAGTAGGGTGTTCTTTAACCTCCATGCTTTTGGAGGTTTTCCAGACTTTTTCCTGTGGTTGATTTCAAGCTTCATGGCATTGTGGTCTGAAAGTATGCATGGTATAATTTCAATTCTTGTATACTTATGAAGGGCTGTTTTGTGACCCAGTATATGATCTATCTTGGAGAATGTTCCATGTGCACTCGAGAAGAAAGTATATTCTGTTGCTTTGGGATGCAGAGTTCTAAATATATCTGTCAAGTCCATCTGATCCAATGTGTCATTCAGGGCCCTTGTTTCTTTATTGACCGTGTGTCTAGATGATCTATCCATTTCTGTAAGTGGAGTGTTAAAGTCCCCTGCAATTACCACATTCTTATCAATAAGGTTGCTTATGTTTGTGAGTAATTGTTTTATATATCTGGGGGCTCCAGTATTTGGTGCATAGACATTTATAATTGTTAGCTCTTCCTGATGGATAGACCCTGTAATTATTATATAATGCCCTTCTTCATCTCTTGTTACAGCTTTTAATTTAAAGTCTAGTTTGTCTGATATAAGTATGGCTACTTCAGCTTTCTTTTGGCTTCCAGTAGCATGATAAATAGTTCTCCATCCCCTCACTCTCAATCTAAAGGTGTCCTCAGATCTAAAATGAGTCTCTTGTAGACAGCAAATAGATGGGTCTTGTTTTTTTATCCATTCTGATACCCTATGTCTTTTGGTTGGCGCATTTAATCCATTTACATTCAGTGTTATTATAGAAAGATACGGGTTTAGAGTCATTGTGATGTCTGTATGTTTTATGCTTGTAGCAACGTCTCTGGTACTTTGTCTCACAGGATCCCCCTTAGGATCTCTTGTAGGGCTGGTTTAGTGGTGACAAATTCCTTCAGTTTTTGTTTGTTTGGGAAGACCTTTATCTCTCCTTCTATTCTAAATGACAAACTTGCTGGATAAAGGATTCTCGGCTGCATATTTTTTCTGTTTAGCACACTGAAGATCTCGTGCCAATCCTTTCTGGCCTGCCAAGTTTCAAAAGAGAGATCAGTCATGAGTCTTATAGGTCTCCCTTTATAAGTTAGGGCACGTTTATCCCTTGCTGCTTTCAGAATTTTCTCTTTATCCTTGTATTTTGCCAGTTTGACTGTGATATGTCGTGCAGAAGATTGATTCAAGTTACGTCTGAAGGGAGTTCTCTGTGCCTCTTGGATTTCAATGCCTTTTTCCTTCCCCAGTTCAGGGAAGTTCTCAGCTATTATTTCTTCCAGTACCCCTTCAGCACCTTTCCCTCTCTCTTCCTCCTCTGGGATACCAATTATGCGTATATTATTTCTTTTTAGTGTATCACTTAGTTCTCTAATTTTCCCCTCATACTCCTGGATTTTTTTATCTCTCTTTTTCTCAGCTTCCTCTTTTTCCATAACTTTATCTTCTAGTTCACCTATTCTCTCCTCTGCCTCTTCAATCCGAGCCGTCGTCGTTTCCATTTTGTTTTGCATTTCGTTTAAAGCATTTTTCAGCTCCTTGTGACTGTTCCTTAGTCCCTTGATCTCTGTAGCAAGAGATTCTCTGCTGTCCTCTATACTGTTTTCAAGCCCAGCGATTAATTTTATGACTATTATTCTAAATTCACTTTCTGTTATATTATTTAAATCCTTTTTGATCAGTTCATTGGCTGTTGTTATTTCCTGGAGATTCTTCTGAGGGGAATTCTTCCGTTTGGTCATTTTGGATAGTCCCTGGAGTGGTGCGGGCCTGCGGGGCACTTCCCCTGTACTGTGGTGTATAACTGGAGGTGGTGGGCGGGGCCGCAGTCCGACCTGATGTCTGCCCCCAGCCCACCGCTGGGGCCACAGTCAGACTGGTGTGTGCCTTCTCTTCCCCTCTCCTAAGGGTGGGATTCACTGTGGGGTGGCGTGGCCCGTCTGGGCTACTTGCACACTGCCAGGCTTGTGGTGCTGGGGATCTGGCGTATTAGCTGGGGTGGGTAGGCAAGGTGCACGGGGGCAGGAGGGGCAGGCTTAGCTTGCTTCTCCTTAGGTGATCCGCTTCTGGAGGGGCTCTGTGGCACTGGGAGGGAGTCAGACCTGCTGCCGGAGGGGTGGCTCCGCAGAAGCACAGTGTTGGGTGTTTGCGCAGAACAAGCAAGTTCCCTGGCAGGAACTGGTTCCCTTTAGGATTTTGGCTGGGGGATGGGCGAGGGAGATGGCGCTGGCGAGCACCTTTGTTCCCCAACAAACTGAGCTCTGTCGTCTGGGGGCTCAGCAGCTCTCCCTCCCTTTGTCCTCCAGCCTTCCCGCTTTCTGAGCAGAGCTGTTAACTTATGACCTCCCAGATGCTATGTCCCGCTTGCTGTGGGAACACACTCCTTCCGGCCCCTCCGCTTTTGCAAGCCAGACACGGGGGCTCTGCTTGGCCAGCGGGCCGCCCCTCCACCCCGGCTCCCTCCCGCCAGTCCGTGGAGCGCGCACCCCCTTACAGCCCTTCCTACCCTCTTCCGTGGGCCTCTCGTCTGGGCTTGGCTCCGGAGACTTCGTTCTGCTAGTTTCTGGTTTTCTGGGTTAGTTAGGCAGGTGTAGGTGGAATCTAAGTGATTAGCAGGATGCGCGATGATCCCAGCGTCCTCCTATGCCGCCATCTTCCTAAATGTATATTTCTAAGTAAAAGCCAATGTGAAAGGCTACACACTTTATGGTTCCAGCTATATGACATTCTAGAATAGGCAAAACTATGGAAAAAGGCTAAAGGTCAGTCATTGGTTGCCAGGGACTACAGGAAGGAAGGATAAATATGTAGAACACAGTGGATTTTTAGGGCAGGAAGCTATTCTGTTTGATACTATAGTGGTGGATACATATCATTATATGTTTGTCAAAAAGTATAGAATGTTCAACCCCACCTGTGAATCCTAATGTAGGCTATGGACTTTTGTGATAATGATGTAGCAATAGTAGGTTGATGATGGAAAAGCTACACATTTATGGAGTTAAAGGACATATGGAAATTGTACTTTGTATTCAATTTTGTTGTGAACCTAAAACTGCTCTAACAATAAAGTCTATTTTTTAAAAAATATGTAGACAAACATAAGAAAAAGGGAAAAGACAATAGCAGATATATGAGACACTTAGAAGTTACTGCAGTCAAAATAAAATGATAAATAAGTAAAAACTACGGAGAAGGCAAGAAAGAGCTGAATCTGAATGTTTCAGTGGGAGAAGCCAATAATAATGAAGCCAGTTTCGTCACAGAGCATCGAAAATGTTGAGCAATTACAGATACACAGTATCTTAAGATTTGGAAATGATCTTGGAAACAAAAATCCTGGTTGAAAGATTTTATAAGTAGAAGTCAGATTTTTAATTATCAACCATGCACAAAGAAAAGAAAAAAAGAGCACCTAAAACTATGGACTAATATTCCTCATGAATATAGATGTAAAATCCTTAAAAAATATTAACAAACAGAACTTAGCAATATGTAGAAAAGATTATACTCTATGGCCAAGTGGAATTTGTCTCAGGAATATAAGGCTGTTCAATATTTGAAAATCAATCAATATAATTCACTGTATTAACAGACTAAAGGAGAAAAGTCACATGATCATATCAGTTGATGGAGGAAAATCATTTGGTAAATTCAACACACATTAATAACAGTAAGAAAAATAAGATGAGGGGCACTTCCTCAACTTGATAATTAGCAGGTACAAAATACTCTATAACTAACATTACACTTATTAGTGAAAGACTGAATGCTTTTCTTCAAACGATCAGAAACAAAGCAAAGATGTCCACTTTTACCACTCTTATTCAAAATATTGCTGGAAGTTTGAGCCAGTGCAATAAAACAAGAATAAGAAATAGAAAGCATACAGACAAGAAAGGAAGAAATGAAATTACCACTATTTGCATATGGCATAGCTGTCTAAGTAGAAATTCTCAAGGAATCTACCAAAATAACTCCTAGAACTAATAAGTTCAGGTCACAGGATTCAAAAGAAACATTAAAAAGTCAATTGTATGTCTACATAGTGACAGTGAACACCAAAATTAAAATCACTCACCATTTGCAATCACTCAAAAAAATGAAATACTTGAGTATACATCTAACAAAGATATACAGAAATTGTATGTTACAAACTATTCCATGCTAGTGAAAAAAATCAAAGATCTAAACAAATGAAGAGATATATCATATCCATTGATTGGAAAACACAGCATAATAAGGATGTCAATTCTTCTCAAGCTGATATGTAGACATATAACAAAATTCATATCAAATTTCCACCAAGATGTTTATAAATATACAAAAAATTTTTCTAAAATCTTTCCACTAAAAAGGAGAATTACAAATTTCCCTGATGAAAATGGATGCAAAAATTCTTGACAAGATAGTGTCAAATTGAATCCATCAATATATGAAAAGAATTATTCACCACAATCAAGTGGAATGTATTTCTGGGCTTCAGAGCTGGTTCAATATCTACAAATCAATCAACGTGATACATCACATTAATAAAAGAAAGGATAAGAACCCCATGATCCTCTCAATAGATGCAGAAAAAGCATTTGACAAAATAAAGCATCCTTTCTTGATAAAAACCCTCAAGAATGTAGGGATAGATGGAACATACCTCAACATCAGAAAAGCCGTATATGTAAAACCTATGGCTAATATCATCCCCAATGGGGAAAAATTGAGAGCTTTCCCCCTAAGGTCAGGAACACGACAGGGATGTCCCCTCTCACCACGGTTGTTTGAAATAGTACTGGAAGTCCTGGCCTCAGAAATCAGACAACAAAAAGAAATAAAAGGCATCCAAATCAGGAAGAAGTCAATCTTTCACTCTTCACAGATAACATGATACTATGTGGAAAACCCAAAGACTCCACCAAAAAACTTCTAGAACTGATACATGAATTCAGCAAAGTCACAGGATATAATAATCAGTGTACAGAAATCAAATGCATTTCTATATACCAATAATGAAGCAGCAGAAAGAGATATCAAGGAATTGATCCCATTTACTATTACACCAAAGCCACAAAACACCTAGGAATAAACCTAACCAAGGAGGTAAAAGATCTATACACTGAAAACTATTGAAAGCTTATGAATGAAATTGATGACACAAAGAAATGGAAAAGCATTCCATGCTCATGGATTGGAAGAACAAATATTGTTAAAATGTCTATACTAACCAAAGCAATCTACACATTCGATGTAATCCCTATCATAATAAAACCAACATTCTTCACAGAGCTAGAACAAACAATTCTACAATTTGTATAGAACCAGAAAAGACCCCAAATAGCCAAAGCCATGTTTAAAAAGAAAACCAAGCTGGAGTCGTTACAATTCCAGACTTCAAACTGTATTACAATGCTGTAATCATCAAGACAGTATGGTACTGGCATAAAAGCAGACACATCGATCAATGGAACAAAAGAAAGAACCCAGAAATGGACTGACAAATGTATGGCCAACTAATCTTTGACACAGAAAAACCTCCACTGCATTTGATTAGTTGCTTTAACACTGTCCCCATTGTATATGGTCTTAATGTTTTTTGCTTTCTAATAATCAGTAATGCCTCTTCAGAATTTTCTGAGAGTTTCAAGTGTCTTGTCATTTAATAGATCTTTCAATTACCAAATACATTTTACAATCACTTTACCAAGGAGCAGAAGAAAACCCCCAAACTTCCAGGAATTCTGTCAGAATTGTACTGAATATTCATGTGTTCACACATCTTTAAATTTTTCACTTAAAGTACTTTGGTGATTTATGGAATTGAATGTTACAGTGAAGATCCACATGAAGTCCCTCCATGTTTGTCAAGCATTTTGAAATTTTCTCCTCAGTAATTTCCTGTTCTATGTAAGATTTATTACTAGGTACATCATGTTTTTATTGTATTGTAAAAATCATTTATCTTATTGCGTTTTTAAAATTTTTGTTGCTGGCATTTTGAAATGCAAATGGATTTTGTACATTAATTTTGTATCCAGAAAATGTTAAACTCTCCAATTTGTTCTAATAATATACATACATACATGCATTGATTGATTCCATGCGGTTTTTTAGGTAGACAATCATATAACCCACAAATATCAGAGTTTATTTCATACTTTCTAATTTATTATTTTATTTATGTGTTTAAAGATATATATATTTATATACCTTTCACTCATTAGTGATTTGGTTACTTCACTAATGTTGAATTGAAATGATAACAGGTACATTTCTTGGTCCTAATATTAGAACATTCGTTTCAACATTACCATATAATTTTTCTGTAAAATTTTATAGCTTTATCAGATTAAGGAAGTTCTCTTAAATTGCAAAGCGTTCTTCTCTATTCTATTCTTTTTAGCCAGGAACTGATATTGAATTTTATCATATGGTCCTTGTGCATATATAGAAATGATCATAATACTATTCTACTTTAATGTTTAATATGATAAATATATTGGACTTCTTATGCTAACACAACATGGGCTACTTGAACAAACTAAGCATAAGTCATGCTATATTATAATTTTCTACATTGTCTTCTTGAGCTCCTTAATATTTTTTTAAAGGTACTTGCACCTATGCCTATGAGTAAAATTGCCCTATAATTTTCCATTACTACACTGTTGTTTGTTTGTTTGTTTGTTTGTTTGTTTGTTTGTTTGTTGAATTTTGGTGTCAAGAATATGCTGGCTTCATAAAATAAACTGAGAAGTATCCCTTTTCCCCCACAATATTCTGAAATATAAGTGCAAGGTAGGAATTATGTGTTAAAGTGTTTCATAGAACTCATCACCAATACTGTGTGAGCATAGACTTGTATAAGTAAGTCCTTTTAAACTGTTGATCACTGTTTATACACTGTTTAGACTATTCAGACTCCATATAGAGCCTCTGTAACTTCTCAGGTTAGTTTTGAAGAGTTATATGTTTTAAAATGTGTTTATTTCATAAATATTTTAAAATTGATTCACATAAATTTATTCCATAATACTTGATATTATCTACAGCATCTATAGTTATAACCTCCCTTTCATGCTGTTGTTCATGTGTTGTTGTTTTTTTAAAACTCCTCTTGTCAGAGGTTTTTTGTTTGTTTGTTACTGTTTACTGTTTTTAAAGAACCAGCTAGGGGCACCTGGGTGGCTCAGGTGGTTAAGCGTCCAACTTGAGCTCAGGTCATGATCTCACAGCTCGTGAGTTCAAGACCCACATCGGGCTCTGTGCTGACAGCTGGAGCCTGCTTTGGATTCTGTGTCTCCCTGTCTCTCTGTTCCTCCCCCACTCCTCTCTCTCTCTTTCTCTCTCTCAAAATTTAACAATAAAAAAATTTAAAGAACCAGCTTATGGTTTTATTGTTCTCCCTCCAAATAAATTTTAAATAAATTCAATAAATCTTAAATTATTTTAATTTTTGCTGTGTTTCATTTTTAGGATAGATATTGTTTGCTAGTAATCTTGGAATTTGAAGGATGGATATTTAGCCCAATAAAATTTAGCTTTTTGCTTTTTTCTCATATATACATGTAGGCTGTGACTTCACATGAAATATTGCTACAGCTGCATCCTATAAGCTTGTAAATGTACTAGCTTTATAACTACTCAGCTCTAAATATATTTTAATTCCTATGAATTATTTATAAGTGGTTTTTATTTTAATTTCCAAATGTAGTTTAAAAGTTGTAAGTATTATAGAATTGGATTGCTTAGAAACATAATTCAAATAAAGAGGAACTGTATCTAAAACTAAATTTTATCACTAGACTGATAATCACTAGCAAGAGGAAAGTCAAGGGTATATGTGAGATGAGTAAAATATTTCCTTATCTTTATCATATAGGGAAACTTAGAAATTACATATTCCACAAAGTAAAATTAAAATAAATTTAAGGGCAGTTTTGTTGATTCAATAATTGAACTTCTACATTTGCATGTACACTTAAGTTTTAAAGGTAAATAGTCCATAATGTGAAGTTTCAAAACAGTAAATATTCTAAAATCAGCAATAAAAATCTCTCTGACATAAACTGAAACATTGATTTCAGTGCAATAAAGTGCTTGACTATTATAAACCCAATAGTCCCCCAGGATTAGAAAAGTGAATTTGCAGAATAGTGAACCAGCTGCATTTAGGGACAGAACCTTTAATGAAATCATCTGGGAGTAGTTAAAGGTATTATCTGTATGTGAAAATCGACACTCCATTACAGCAAATTAATTATTAATTAATTTACTAGAGTCAAGTTTTTGAGATAGCTAAAATCTTAACATTTTTATTGAGTGGTTATATAACAGTTCACTTTTATAGAGTTTTAAATCACAACTATACATGATCATGTTCATGAAGCATGCATGTAATAATTGTTTTAGGAATAAACAAATGAAAGCCTTCACATTGTAAGACAATTCTAAGAATTAGACAAAAGATTACAAATAAGGATGCCTCCTTTTCACTCAATGATTTACTCCTGTTTTCTTTTTAACTTCTACTGTATTTGACTTAGCCAAAAGTAATCTTTTTAAATATATCAAACATTTTTTTAATATCTTAATTCCAAATGACCTGTCCTGTCTGTCAAGTATGGTGAATTGGGCATCAGTTCAGTTTATTTCTGCAGGTTTCATTTAGTAAATATTTTTAAGTCCTCTAATAATCCCAGAAATCTTCAGAAACACAAAATTTAATTTGATTTTTGTTGAAAGGACAATGGTTATTTTTAGTGCCTTAAAATAAACACTCAAAAATGAACTCAAAATCAACTAAAGACTTCAGTGTAAGATCTGAAACCATGAAACTCTTAGAGGAAAATGTAGGAACAAAGCTCCTTAACGTGGGTCTTGGTAATAATTTTTTGGATATGATTCTTTAAACATGATCAGTACAACAAAAAATAAACAAGTGAGACTACCAGACTAAAAAGCTTCTGAACAGCAAAAGAAACCATCAAAAAAGTGAAAAGACAACCTAGGAAATGGGAAAAAATATTTGCAAACAATTTTTGTGATAAAAGGTTAATATCCAAGATGTATAAAGAACCCATACAACTCAGTAGTGTACAAACAAATAACCTAATTCAAAATGAGCAAAGTACCTGAGTAGACATTTCTACAAAGAAGATGTACAAAAGGCCAAAAGGTACATGAAAAGATGCTCAATGTCACTAAAGATGCTCAACATCACTAGTCATTAGGGAAATGCAAATTAAAACCATAAGGAGATATCATCTTACACCTGTTAGAATGCCCATCATCGAAAAGACAATAAATAATAAATGCTGGCATGAATGTGGAGAAAAAGGAACCCATTTGCACTGTTGGTGGGATTGTAAATTGGTATAGCCACTACGGAAAAGAGTATGAAGCTCCTCAAAAACTTAAAAATAGAACTAACATATGCCAACAATTCCAATTTGGGGAATATATCCAAAGGAAATGAAAATACTAACTTAAAAAGATGTATTCGCTCTCCATGATTGATCATAGGATCATTATTTACAATAGCCAAGACATGAAAACAGCCGAAGTGTCCATCAACAGATGAATGGACAAAGAAGTTGTGGTGTATACACATAGTGGAATATTGTTCAGCCATAAAAAATGAGGAAATCCTGCCATATTGTCAGTTGACAACCATATTGTCAACCATATTGTCAATATGGTTGAAGCTTGAAGGCATAACGCCTAATGAAATAACTCAGAGACAGACAAATATTGTATGGTTTCACTTATGTGTAGAATCTAAAAACAAAACAAAACTCAGAATGAGAGATCAGACTTGTGATTACCAGAGGCAGAGAGTAGTGGAGAAGGAACTGGAAGAAGGTGGTCAAAGGTACAATTTATAGTTATAAGACAAATAAGTACTAGGGATGAAATGTACAACATGATGATCAGAGCTAATATGCTGTATGATATATAGGGAAGTTAAGAGAGTTAATCCTAAAAGTTCTCATCACACAAGGAGAAAATTATTTTTTTTTCTTTTTATTGTATCTTTATGAGAAAATGGATGTTAGCCGAACCTAGTGTGGTAATCATTTCACAATAGAGGTAAATGAAACTATCACGGTGTATGCCCTGAACTTATAACAGTGATGTATGTCAATTATTTCTCAGTAGAACTGGGGGGAAAATATTTGTTAAGACGCAATACACAATGGCAGTGTTAAGAGTTCCTGTTCTGAGTTTCACTGTGGCCTTTAGGGTAAAGGTCATATCTGAGCACCCAAGGACCTCTATGGCAGGACTGTTGACAACCTCTGTAACTTCATTTTCATCCTTTTCCCCACATGGACCCTTTGCTCCCTTATTATAAAATACTCTGAATTCATAAACCGATGTTTAATGGCACTACACGTTTCCTCCTTCTACTCTCTTCTCTCGGCTTGCTCTTTCCCACTGTCTCTTTTATCCCAACAATACTGTGCGATACAGTTGAAAAATATCTGTCGCTCATCAGAATGTAAATTTCGTGAAGGCAGAAACCATGCATTGTTCAACTCTGTCTTGACCAGAGAAAGACTGATGCCTCGCAGCTGCTCAAAAGTGTTTGTGAAATGCTCAAATGGAAGAGATGGCTTGAGATGACTAGTATGGCTCCCTTCCAGCCTGTTTGTTTCCGCTGCCATCTCTGATAAGAAAGTCAGGATAAGAGTGGGAGGTAGAAGCCCGTTGTGTCAGTTAATATTAATGGGTATCTGAATATAACAGTCTTCCTGACACTTAAAGCAAATTGTGTATATAAAATGGATCTGAAGCATTATTGTTTCCTGGCTACCTTACTTCTGAAATTCATGTGCACAGGGGCATGTGTTGTATCTTGAAAATCAATAACTTATAGTTGTACTTGTTGAGATTTAAATACCACAGATGCAGTCAATATCCTACTGAAGGCATCTCTTCGCATGTTGTACAGACATGCAGTGAGTCTCAGCTCTTCTGTTCTGGTATGCTTTTCTATGTTGCAATCGAATATGAGGAGTTAATAGTGAAACTCTCCAGTAGCACTGATTAAATGAATCTTATTTGACATTTATGAAATCAAGGGAATATGTTGACAAATGCATCCAGATTGGGAAACATCATAAAAGTTAATAGAAATGACTTATAATGTAAATACCATTTATATACAGTCTCTGACTCCTGAGCAGGTGAGCTCTTGTTAACAAGGTTAAAACACACAGACAATGCAAACCACTGAATGTTTACTTGTACAGATATTTCTTGGAAACCCTTGCAGAACAACACTATGTGCTTGCTGACTCAAAGAGATGAATAACTATCCTGAAAAATTTAAACGCAGAGGGGGATTAACAGGATTGGTGGCAGTTGAGGGTTTAGGATGAGGTTGATAACAGCTAGCAGTCGATGGGGCAGAAGGTGGTTTGGGGGAATAGACAGCATTTCATTAACTATGAGCTGCCTTCAAAGAACTAGATGGAATCGTGAAGAACATTTCAGTAGTCAGCAACATCATAACAAAAGGTAATTACAGGTGCAGGAAGAGAGTTCTAAGTACAGGATCCATTTTAATAGGAGATAGGATTTGTGGGCTACCACAGAATAGCAAGGATAGAGCATGCTTGGTCACATGACCACACATGGTATCTGGAAAGGGATTGTGAAAGAGCACACTCATTTTACCCATATACCTTTGCCATTCAGTACATCCCTCCCTAATGTCTCCCTACTATGGCTTCTGACTGAAGGAGATCCTTCAGCTTTTAGGCTTTTAGGGGAGCCAACCACTCGTAAAAGTAACACACAGAAGCTGCCATTATTCCAGCACTGAAATAGCCTCTTGGTTTGGGATTATTTTACCCATCAGAAGAGGCAGGGAAGAATATTGGTTAAGGCTTTGGGATTAGCCAAACTTGGGTTAAAATAATGGACATGTTAGCTTAGCTATGTAACGTGGAAATGGTTATTTAAATCTGCTACTCCTCAGTTTCCTTCACTGTGAACTTGACATAGTATCAACCATCTCCTCGTCTTGTCAAGAAATACATGATGTACTGTACGTAGGTGCTTAATATAGCACTCTACCTACAAAACAAACCACTGTACTACAGATCATCTCTTTGCAACTCCATTCTGTCAATAGCTGATTAAAGATGGACAGCTGACTTAAGGGAAACCAGTCCATAAGGTAGAACAAACCATTCTTTTTCTCCAATAATTTGATTAAAGAGACATCCGCCCTGTTGTCAGTCTCTGCTGGGAGATGCGATTGAAGTGCTGTGATTGTAATGGAGCAGCAAGGGTTGTAGTCGAGTGGTCATGCCAACCATGGAGTAAGCTCCGAAAAAAAAGAATAGTCTTGAAAGAAGGAATGGGAAGACAAATTCAGCAAAAGCATAAAGAGAAGTGGACGTGAGAGAGATGTCATTAATACCTAAGATACTTACAAGTTCCCCCAGCTTCTCACTTTGTAGTTCCAACCCCCTATAAAGCTTGGATATATTATATTTTTGCTCTGGGATGACTGTCAAAGAGTTTATGTTTACGAGTGTGAGCCATGTGAACTGTAGCCTCTTCTGTAATGTGAGATCAATTTGATTTGATACGGTTTGAATAGATAGAATTGCCATAGTATCTATTACTCTTCAGGATGGGAGGGATAATAACTATCTCTTTTGTAGACTCATTTTTTTTTAACGTTTATTTATTTTTTTTTTAATTTTTTTTTTTTCAACATTTATTTTATTTTTGGGACAGAGAGAGACAGAGCATGAACGGGGGAGGCACAGAGAGAGAGGGAGACACAGAATCGGAAACAGGCTCCAGGCTCTGAGCCATCAGCCCAGAGCCCGACGCGGGGCTCGAACTCACGGACCGTGAGATCGTGACCTGGCTGAAGTCGGACGCTTAACCGACTGCGCCACCCAGGCGCCCCTAACGTTTATTTATTTTTGAGACAGAGAGAGACAGAGCATGAACAGGGGAGGGTCACAGAGAGAGAGAGACACAGAATCTGAAACAGGCTCCAGCCTCTGAGCTGTCAGCACAGAGCCCGACGCGGAGCTCGAACCCACGGACCATGAGATCATGACCTGAGCCGAAGTTGGACGCTTAACCGACCGAGCCACCCAGGTGCCCCAATAACTATCTCTTTTGGCCTGAACTAGTTTAGATGTTCAAATGAGTCTTTTCCTTGTCTCCTAAATACCTCAATTAGAAGAGAAATAAAACCAGATCATGTAGAGTGACCTTTCTGCAGTTCCAGAACTGGCCAGTGCCAAAGGTGGGCATTCTCTGATTCCTAGCGCAGAGTTCTTTAAACCCCGTCATCCTTTTTCCTTGATTTTTAAAAATCTACTTGTTGGGGCACCTGGTAGCCTGTCGGTTAAACATCAGATTCTTGATTTCAGCTCGGGTTATGCTCTCACGGTTTGTGAGTCCGAACCCCACATTGGGCTCTATGCTGACAGCTCAGAGCCTGCTTGGGATTCTCTCTTCCCCCCTCTCTGCCCCTCTCCTGCTCACACACACTCTCTGTCTCTCTCACACACACACAAAAATAAAATAAATAAACATTAAAAAATCTACTATTTGTTTAGCACCTTCTAAGTTTCTCTGTCTTTACATTATCTTGTGATGGCCCAACAGCAATTTCATATTAATTGATATTTCAATTTTTTAATGGAGTAAAGGAACTCTGAGAAGTTAAGTAGCTTAGGTCTCAAAAACATGAACTCTGTTTCCTCTGCCTTTGAAAGTTCTTTACCTCTATAATTCTACTTCTTTCAGCCATCTCATCAGAAGTGGATGAAGAGAATGATTGTTATATCTCTGTTTAAAGAGTTGGGAGAAAGAAAAATCCCTCTAAATTTTTTCACTTTTTTTGCTTTCTCAGTCTTGACAGCCTATTGTCATCTGAAGGAATACAAACCAAATATTTCTAAAGAGAATATGCATTCACTGATTGTTAATTACTTGTTTTTAATTTTTTATATTTATTTATTTTGAGAGGGGGTAGGCACAGAAAAAGAGGGAGAGAGAGAATCCCAAGCAGGCTGTGTGTTGATAGCACAGAGCCCCACGGGGAGTTCAATCTCATGAACTGTGAGATCATGACCTTGGTGGAAATCAAGTCTGAGGACCGACTGAGCCATGCAGGTGCCCTGATCCCAGCATTTAAGTAGCACATTGTGTTTGTGATCTAGAAGGAACCCATCTCAGTGGAGGCCAGCGGCAAGGACTTGTCTGGAAGCTATATTATCTGAAGGATTTTTGTTGACAACATTCTTAGGGGCTACAGAAGCTGGCAAATGCTCATCAGCATACAGCAACAAAAGAAATACTTCATCATACACCAAATATTGCAGCCTGCACTGAGGCTAAGCAGTCAGAAGCATGAATTCATTAGTCAGTGCCATAAAGCAAGAAGGGTCCCATCAATTTCCAGTTGGTTGTTAGAGACAGAGTTCCCTCCAAAAGAAAAAAGTAGGCCCCAGAAAGCCTTGGCGTATAGCTTTCAAGAAATCTATACCACAAGTAATTACTATTGGGGAAAGCACAGTGCTCTGTATTGTTTTCAAGTGTTACAATTTTGCAAATGGTGCTGCAGTTTGATGTAGCATTGAGTTAAAAACATCACTCTAGGGCGCCTGGGTGGCTCAGTTGGTTGAACATCTGACTTCAGCTCATGTTATATCTCACAGTTTGTGGGTTCCAGCCCCACATCAGGCTTTGCACTGACAGCACAGAGCTGCCTTTGGATTCTCTGTCTCCCTCTTTCTCTGCCCCCCCAAACATAAATAAACATTCAAAAAGTAAAAGCACTGTTCTAAATATTCTGAAATGCTAAATTTTTCCAGGTGGCTTACTCTTTCTGAGAGAACTAAAGCACTCAGCAGCATCCCGGCCTTTGTCAGCTCTCCTACCTTTGCTCCAAATACTGGGCTCAAGTAGAAACCAAACTATACTAGGACATTTGAGTTTTCTGAGATGTTGTCACCAAAGGGGGCACTTGAAGGGCTAAAATTTGGCCTGGTGGATCCATGTGTATGTCAATGATGACAAATAAACAGAATTTAATTTCTAAATCTCAAACAATGCAAATATAGGAGGCTCAGCCAATGGGAACATTTCTAGAATTCTTTGTTGAGATCAGTAACTCTGTGACATGTACTTGCTGGTCACATCAGGAATTAGATAAGAATATCACTTACATCTGAGGTGAGGTCCATCACATTTGTTAATTTTAGATGCTGGGAACATTCTTCATGAGAAGTAGCCACTATTAAAATTCAGACAATTCTTGCCACAGGTCAGAGGTAAAACAATACTATGTCTTTCATTTAAAAGAAGTTGTGAAACACTGGTTATGGCCATGCTTCTGAAACTTACAACATTCATAGACAAGTTAATGCTTTTATTTTTTTTTCAGAATAGCCACAGACCATTGACTTTTGCTAATATTTTTAAAAGATGATAACAATATTTCTAAAAATAGTAAAGTTTATCACGTTGAAGAAAGAGATGAAATCACTGTATCTTCACCAAGGAATCTGTGTCTAGCTTTTTAATAGATAATTTGAGGTATAGTTCACACTTCAGTTAATTTTTCTTCTTATACTTCACTTCTAAATTATAGTGTCCTAAACTAACAATGATAGATCATTATTGAGAAAAAACATCAAGGAAAAATTGCAAGTTTATTTTCCAGAAGTGAAAGACATAAGTTTTTGTATAGAAAGGACCAACCAAGGACTAGAACAATCAGGATAATAAATGATAACACACACACACACACACACACACACACGCACACACACACTCATTATATTTTTCAGTATCAGGAATAATGGAGCAATTGTCTGAAGGTTTTGAAAAAAATAGTACCAAATCTACAATATTATTCACAACTGAACTGTCCATTAAATATCAGGATGAAATGAACACTTTATGAGATTCACAGGTGGTTTTTTAATGTACCTTCCATGAACTCATTTTTAGCAGTCTATCAGAGGTTATACTCCACTAAAACGATGAGAAAATGTCAAAAAATGGAGAGTTGGGGTCCAAGAAATAGGAGATCCTGTGAAAGAAAGAAAAGAAAGGAATACTCATGGCGATAGTGAAGAGAAGTTCCAGAATGATAGTTCAGCATTGGGCCTAGAGAACATTTAGAACAGATTAGAAGATAGAAGAATCCAGAAAGTATGATTCTAATGTACTTTCTTGGTAACAGCTACAATTCACATTAAGCCCACTAAATATTAAACTCACTAGGGGTGCCTGGGTGGCTCAGTCAGTTAAGTGTCTGACTTCGGCTCAGGTCATGATCTCGCGGTTGGTGAGTTTGAGCCCCCGTCAGGCTCTGTGCTAACAGCTCAGAGCCTGGAGCCTGCTTCAGATTCTGTGTCTCCTCCTGTCTCTGCCCCTCCCATACTCATGCTCTGTCTCTCTCTCGCTCTGTCTCTCAATAATAAATAAAGATTAAAAAAAAAGAAAGAAAAAAATAAATAAACTCACTGGATTTGTTTGTATTCATAGATTTACGCAACCATCACCAGAAGTAATTTTAGAACATTTCCAGCTCCCCAAAAAGAAACTCATCAGCTACCACCCCTCGATTTTTACACACATCTTAATTCTAGGCAGCTAGGAATCTATTTTATGTCCCCACAGATGTGCCTATTCCAACCATTTTGTTTGTTTGTTTGTTTGTTTGTTTGTTTGTTTGTTTAGAACAAGTGGGGGAGAGGGGCAGAGGGAGAGAGAATCTTAAGCAGACTCCATGATGTGAGTTTCCATCCCACAACGCTGGGATCGCTGGGATCCTGACCTGAGCTGAAACCAAGAGTTGGAAGCCCAACAGATTGAGCCACCCAGGCATCCCTATTCCAAACATTTTAGATAAGCTAAATCATAAAATATGTTACCTTTTGTGGTTAGTGTCTTTTACTCAGCATGGTTTTAAGGTTAATCCATGCCATAGCATATATCATAATTTCATTTTTTTATGGCTGAAAAATATTCCATTGTATGGATATATACCACATTTTGTTTATATATTAGTCAGTTGATGGAAATTTAGATTGTTTCCAGCCTTTGGCTATTATTAATGCTGCTGTAAACATTTCTGTACAGAATGTTGTGTTCATATCTTTTCATTTCTCTTGGGTATAAACCTAGGGGTGGAATTGCTGGATCCAATGATCGCTCTCTATGACTACTTTTTGGGAACTACAAGTCTACTTTCTAGTGTGCTTGTACCATTTTACATTCTCACAAGTAGTACATGAGGATTCCAATTTTCCCACATCTCATCAGCATTTGTTACTATCTTTTTTTTTTTTTTTTTTTATCATAGCCATCCTAGAGAGTGTGAAGTGGTATCTTAGTGTGGTTTAAATTTGCACCTCCCTGCTGATTACTGATATTGAGCATCTTTTCATATATTTATGTCAATTTATGTATCTTCTTTGGGAAACGGTCTAATCTTATCCTTTGCCCGTTAAAAAAAAATGTATTATTTGTCTTTTTTTATTAAGTTGAGTGAGATTTTGTATTCTAGAAACAAGTCCTTTATCAGATATGTGATCTGCAAATATTTTCTCCCGTTCATTGGGGTGATTTTTTATCTTCTTGACAGTGTCCTTTTGAAGTACAAAACTTTTTAAGTTTAGTGAAGTCCCACTCACCTGTTTATCTTTCGTCACTTACATTTTTGGTGTCATATTTAAGGAATCATTGTCACATTTAAGGTCATGAAGACTTACCCCTCTTTTTATCTAATAATTTTATAGTTTTATCTTTTACATGTAGGTTTTTGATCCAGTTTGAGTTCATTTTTTATATTGTATTCTTATGCTTCTTAATATATTAAAACACAATTGGCTCACTGTCAAAGAGTTTGGAAATTAATTATTGATCTCTGCATAGGAAAGGAAGATAACCAAAAAGGAAAACATTATAACTAGAATAGAAAAATAAATTCATTTCAAAGTTGCACAACAAGGAAGTTAATATACATTTTGGTTGTGAAATCTAGTTAGTTTTAATAATTTAAGCCCTGAATATTTAAACAAAAAGAATAAAATAACTATGTTAGGAAGCAGGGGAAGGAAAAAAGTGAGGGTATTATAGAACAGCTAAATTCTCATCTTCTGATTAGGACAGTCTGGGTATAATACCTATAATTGGAAAAATAGTCAAGAAAAAGGATTATAAGCATGTTACTTACAGAATGAAAACTAATTCTATCTACCCAAAGGACTAAAGGTTATTACCTCGTTGGGATCTGAATCTTGTTGGTGGTAAGGTAGTGTGACAGAAGACTTGTGTTTTGCACTGCAAATTCTGTTGTTTGATTTTTACTATGTATTGTTGAATTGAACACAACTTTTGTTGACTGAAAAATAAATTTAATGCAACAGTTTGACAGAGAAAACCTCAGTGTCAGTGTAGAGGCTTTCTTGGAAGTATCCTATAACATTGTGACGGAGAGTTCTGTGTATGTTTATATGAAATGTGCACCAAGATATAATAGAGCAATTACTAAGAAAAGGTGATATTCGGTGAATAATTTCACATTTGAAAGCTGGAGAGCACAGTATTTTAATTTGGGAAGTAGTGTCAAATTGTTTCCAAGTCCATTCTTTGTTTGCCATTTGGCTTTGCAAAATACGTCAACTCTGATGCTACATTTACATGTGGGTTTTAAGTTTGCCCTGGATATGTTGTTGATTTCTTTCTCTGATGAACGAAGACAAAGATCAAATATTAAAAAGGAACCGAGTTCACAAACTTTTCTGTCTTCATTAGTATTTAATCATAAGAAGGCATAATGTTCCATCCTCAACATTTAAAATCTTGATATTTCAAACCTGAAGTAATAAGCTTGAGCTTTGCAAAATATATTGCAAAATATGTCAGGTCTTTGAAATGGTTTTCACGGACAGTGTCAGGGTTATGTAGATACGTTTTGATGCTGTCATCATTTCAAAGGGCAAAGGTAAATAAAGTCTCGTCCTTTTAGTGGCCGGCATAGAAATTTGTCTTGCATTCTGTGTCTTACTGCTCCTGCAACAAATCAGCACAAATTTAGTGGCTTAAACAAACACATATGTATTACCTTACAGTTCTGAGGTCAGAAGTCTGAAAAGAGTCTTATGGAACCAATATCCAAGTATCTTGACTGGAACACCTTCCTTCTGAAAGTTCTAGAGAAGAATCCATTCCTTGCCATTTCCAGCTTCAAGAGTCTATCTGCCTTCCTTGGCTCATGGTGCCCTCCAGCAATGTCATTCTCTGATCTCCGCTTTCATTGCCACTTCTCTTTCACCCTCATGCCTCCTTCTTGTAAGGAACCTCATGATTTCATTGGACCCAGCTGGGTAATCTTTCTCCCTCAAGCTCCTTAACTCACATCTGCAAAATCCCTTTTGTCACGTAAGGAAACACACAAGTTCCAAGGATTAGGACATAAACATCTTGGGGCCCATTAGCGTCCACACATTCATTGTATGTTTCTTTGCCGAGAACATGGAATGCATATTTACACAGTGGCTCAACTTTGATCATGCTTACTATTTTCACTATTTTTAAGTTAATCATGGGCTACAAACTATTGTCTGTGAATAAAGCAATGTGTGAATTAGCATGTAAAGTGTCACCTCTCTTAATTGTGTATAATTTCCCTCCCTTGCTGTGCATAATGGAATATAAATGAAGCTCCCAATGGTTTTCCACTCCCATTAACTAAGTGATATTCTTAGGTGGAATGAATATTTTTCTAATAGCAAGAATAAAGTGCCATTGAGTACTTTTATGCCATATATGTACCACACATATGTTATTAATTGATTCAGGCTCTGTATATCAGTGGTTCATATAAATAGGAAACAAATTATATATGTTATTAATTGATTCAGGCTCTGTATATCAGTGGTTCATATAAATAGGAAACAAATTATATATGTTATTAATTGATTCAGGCTCTGTATATCAGTGGTTCATATAAATAGGAAACAAATTATATATGTTATTAATTGATTCAGGCTCTGTATATCAGTGGTTCATATAAATAGGAAACAAATTATATATGTTATTAATTGATTCAGGCTCTGTATATCAGTGGTTCATATAAATAGGAAACAAATTATCTGCTGGTATACAATATATGCTCTTTCACATAGCGTGCTATTGCCATTGATTTCATATAACTATACAAAAAGTCATTTGGGGGTGCCTGGGTGACTCAGTTGAGCATCTAACCCTTGATCTCAGGGTTGTGAGTTCAAGCCCCACATTGGGCTCTACACTGGGTGTGAAGCCTACTTAGGAAAATAAAAGTCACTTGATAGTGGAGTCATGTGATCCTCCTTTTCTTCTAAGCATAATATCCGTCGTTGTCTTTGCATCTCACTCGTAGGCTTCTCACTGTAGTGTGCCCATAGCTCTTTTTCTTTCCTAAGCAAAGGTAAATTTGAATGCTCTCTCTGCAGTTGTGGCCACTTCTTATTAGCCTTCAGCAATCAAGTTAATACATTTTGTACTGGAAGGCATTGTTGTGTACTTCTAAAATAAAAATTCAATTGATTTACCAGAGAGGTCACCATATTTTGTTCAAACGTGATGGCAATACATCATTGATTTCATGTAGTCTGTCTTTGATAATGTTTCATCAGAGGACCTTCACTTGGGACCAACATTGAATGCAAAGCCAGTACAGTACAGCTCAGCTTCCACTATTTTTCAGGTACTTCCTATTTAATCTTGGTATTTTTATGACCTTGGTCCTAAATCACCCCACTGCCAGATTTTCTTATTTCCCCAAGTACAGATCTAAATTATGTATTTGTCTAATGCTTGTGCTTACTCTTTAACTACATGTTATCCTTTCAAGTTGACCTTCTAAATCACAACTATCATCAGTATTTTACATATCACTCTTAACAGCTTTCTCCATATGTGTAATTGAGGGACATTGTAAACTACAGAAATAACAATGAGAAAAGTAATTTAGACAGATCTAAATAAAAACATGCAAAAGAAATAAAACTAGGTGCACCAAGATAATGTCTACCCTATAAATTAAATGTTACTAGAAGATGAATTAGCCTATGAAACTCCAGAAATAGATGAGCAATTTTAAGAATGCGGAGGCTATTAAGAATCTTCTGAAGATAATATTAATTTACAGTTCAAATTTGAAAAATGGTCATAAATATAACTCTTCTGCAAGGCTGCTGAGTGCCAAGAATCACAGGATAGACTGATGGAATCATTGTAGCCCAATGTCCTCTTTGACAACGGTTGGATCGTAGAATTCCTCTATCAGTGTTTCAATTTTCATAGTAAATACAGTGGCCAAGATGGAGCCTATGAAATCATACAAAAGTTCTTAGGTATCTCACAATTTGGAATCCCTCAAGTACTCCCTTGATGCTGGCAAATATTAGTGGTCAGCCCTTTAATTCAGGGACTTTACAGGTCTCTCTGTGTATATCTGCTAAAAATACATGGGTATTAGTCAAAAATGCTTTATTCATAGACTATTTAAAACAATTTAGTAGGCTCCCAGAAGCTATTTTCTATTTGACTTCCAACTAATTAGAATATAAAGCATTTTCCAGAGTATATTTTATTTTATTTTTATTTTTTATCTAAATTCCAGTTAGCTAACGTATGGTGTAATATTAGTTTCAAGTGCACAATCTGGTGATTCAGCACGTCCCTA
Organism: Panthera tigris; assembly: GCF_018350195.1. Taxonomy (NCBI): domain Eukaryota; kingdom Metazoa; phylum Chordata; class Mammalia; order Carnivora; family Felidae; genus Panthera; species Panthera tigris. Next base: position 106,167,459 of record NC_056662.1, read on the forward strand.
CAACACCTGGTGCTCATTACAACAAGTGCACTCTAATTCCCGTCACCTATTTCACCCATCCCCCCACACAGTGCTCTGGTAAACATCAGTTTGTTCTCTATAGTTAAGAGTCTGTTTCTCGGTTTGCCTCTCTCTCTTTCTTTCCCTATGCTCTTTTGTTTCATTTCGTAAATTCCACATATTTGTCGTTCTCTGACTGACTTATTTCACTCAGCATTATATTTCACTGAGTGTAAAAATACCAAGGTTTCATTCATTTTTTATGACTAATATTCCATTGTGTGTGTATATATATACACGTATATATACGTGTATATATATCACCTCTTCTCTACCCATTCATCAGTTGACGAACATTTGGGCTGTTTCCATAGTTTGGCTATTGTAGATATTGCTGCTATAAACATCAGAGTGCATGTATCCCTTTGAATTAGTATTTTTGTTTTCTTTGGGTAAATACCTAGTAGTGCAATTGCTAGAACTTTGGGTAGTTCGAGTTTTAACTTTTTGAGGAACCTTCATACTGTTCTCCAGAGTGGCTCTACCAGTTTGCATTCCTGCCAACAGTGCAGGTGGGTTCCCTTTTCTCCACATCCTCACCAACACCTGTTCTTTCTTGTGTTGTTGATTTTAGCCATCTGACAAGTGTGATGTGCTATTTTCATTGCAATTTTGATTTGTATTTCCCTGATGATCAGTGATGTTGAGCATCTTTTCATGTGTCTGTTGACCATCTCTGTGTCTTCTTTGGAAAAATGTCTATGACTTCTGCCCATTTTTAATTGGATTATTCATTTTAAGGTGTTGAGTTTTAGAAGTTCTTTATATATTTTGGATACTAACCCTTGCAAATATCTTCTCCCATTCTCTAGACTGCCTTTTAGTTTTGTTGACTGTTTCCTTTGCTGTGCAGCTTTTTATTTTGATGGCGTCCCAATAGTTTAGTTTTGCTTTTGTTTCCCTTGCCTCAGGAGACAAGAAATAAGTTGCTCTGGCTGAGGTCAAAAAGGTTACTGCTTCTGTTCTCTAGGATTTTGATGGTTTTCCGTCTCACATTTAGGGCTTTCATCCATTTTGAATTTATTTTTGTGTTGGTATAATAAAGTGGTCCAGGTTCATTCTTCTGCATGTTGTTGTCCAGACTTATCAGTACCATTTGTTGAAGAGACTTTTTTTTCCCTATTGGGTATTCTTTGCTGCTTTGTCAAAGATTAATTGACCATATAGTTGTGGGCACCTTTCTGGGTTTTCTATTCTGTTCTATTGATCTTTGTGTCTATTTTTGTGCAGTACCATACTGTTTTTTAATCACCTATACCTTTGTAATATAACTTGAAGTCCAGAATCGTGATGCTTCCAGCTTTGCTTTGCTTTTCCAAGGTTGTTTTGGATATTTGGGTACTTTTGTAGTTTCATACAGATTTTAGAATTGTTTGTTCTAGCTCTGTGAAAAATTCTGGTGGTATTTTGATTGGGATTAAGTGTGTAGATTGCTTTGGGTAATGTAGACATTTTAACAATATTTGTTCTTCCAGTCCATGACCATGGAATGTTCCATTTCTTTGTGTCATCTTCAATTTTTTCATCGCAGCTTTATAGTTTTCAGGGTACAGATCTTTTAACTCTTGTTAGGTTTATTCCTAGGTATCTGATAGCTTTTGGTGCAATTGTAAATGGGATTTATTCCTTAATTTCTCTTTCTGCTGCTTCATTATTGGTGTATAGAAATGCAACTGATTTCTGTACATTGATTTTGTATCCTGCAACTTTACTTAATTCATGTAACAGTTCTAGCAATTTTTCGGTGATCTTTCAGGTTTTAATATAGGGTATCATGTCCTCTGCAAACAGTGAACATTTTACTTCTTCTTTTCCAGTCTGGATGCCTTTTCTTTCTGTTTAGACTTCCACTACTGTGTTAAATGACACTGGTGAAGGTGGACAGCCTTGTCTTTTTCCTGATCATAGAACAAAAGGTTTCAGTTTTTCCCACTGAGGACGATATTAGCTTTTCATAAATGGCCTTTATTATATTGAGGCATGTTCTCTCTAAACCTACTTTGTTGAGGGTTTTATCATGAATGGATATTGTAGTTATCAAATGCTTTTTCTGCATCTATTGAAAGAATCATATGGGTCTTATCCTTTCTTTTATTAATATGGTATATCACATTAAGTGACTTGTGAATATTGAACCACCCTTGTAACTCAGGAATAAATCCCACTGGATCATGGTGAGTGATTTTTTAATGTATTGTTGAATTTTGTTTGCTGGTATTTTATTGAGAAATTTTGCATCCATGTTCATTAGGGGTATTGGCCTGTAGTTCTGTTTTTTAGTAGAGTCTTTATCTGGTTTGGGTATCAGGGTAATTCTGACCTCATAGAATTAATTTGGATGTTTCCCTTTCTTTTCCATTCTTTGGAATAGTTTGAGGAAAATAGGTATTAATCTGTTAATATTTGGTAGAATTCACCTTTAAAGCCATCTGGCCCTGGACTTTTGTTTGTTGAGAGTTTTGTGATTACTGATTCAATTTCTTTGCTGGTTATCAGTCTGTTCAAGTTTTCTATTTCTTCCTGTTTCAGTTTTGGTAGTTTATATGTTTCTAGGGGCATATCCATTTCTTCTTGGTTGTTTAATTTGTTGCCATATAGTTTTTCATAATATTCTCTTATACTGTTTGTATTTCTGTGGTGTTGGTTGTTATTTGTCCTCTCTAGTTTATGATTTTATTTATTTGGATCCATTCTCTTTTCTTTTTAATAAGACTGGCCAGAGGTTTTATCAATTTTATTAATTTTTTCAAAGAATCAGCTCCTGGTTTCATTGATTTGTTCTACTGTTTTTGTTTTGTTTTGCATTTCAGTCTCAATATCACTTATTTCTGCTCTAATCCTCATTATTTCCTTTTTTTCTGCTGGCTTTATTCTTTTTTGTCCCTTTTCTAGCTCCTTTAGGTGTGAGTTTGGATTGTGTATTTGAGATTTTTCTTGCTTCATAAAGTAGGCATGTATTGCTGTATTCTTTACTCTTAGGACCACTTTTGCTGCATCCCAAAAGTTTTGGATCACTGTGTTCTCATTTTCATTTGTTCCCATGTATTTTATTTCTTTTTTGATTTTCTGGTTGACCTATTCATTGTTTAGTAGCACGTTGCTTAACCTCCATGTATTTGTGGTCTTTCCAATATTTTTCTTATTGTTGACTCTCACATTTCATAGTGTTATGGTCAGAAAAGATGCATGGTACAATCTCAGTCTTTTTGTATTCGTGCATCCTGATTTATGACCTAATGTGTGATCTATTCTGTAGAATGTCCCACGTGCACTTGAAAAGAATGTATATTCTAAGGTGCCTGGCTGGCTCAATCAGTTAAGTGTCTGACTCTTGATTTTGGCTCAGGTCATGATCTCATGGTTCAAGGGATCAAATCCTGCATTGGGCTCCATGCTGACAGCACAGAGCCTGATTGGGATTCTGTCTCTCCCCCCCGCCCTCTCTACCTCTCCCCCATCTCAAATAAATAAAATTTAAAAATAAAGTAATAGGGGCGCCTGGGTGTCGCAGTCGGTTAAGCGTCCGACTTCAACCAGGTCACGATCTCGCGGTCCGTGAGTTCGAGCCCCGCGTCAGGCTCTGGGCTGATGGCTCGGAGCCTGGAGCCTGTTTCCGATTCTGTGTCTCCCTCTCTCTCTGCCCCTCCCCCGTTCATGCTCTGTCTCTCTCTGTCCCAAAAATAAAAATAAAAAAAAAAAACGTTGAAAAAAAAATAAAGTAATAATAATAAAAAAAGAATGGGTGTTTTACTGTTTGGGGATGGAATGTTCTGAATATATGTGGTAAGTCCATTGAGTCCAGTGTGTCATTCAAAGCCATTGCTTCCTTATTGATTTTCTGTTTAGATGATCTGCCCAATGATGTAAGTTGGATGTTAAAGCCCCCTACTATTACTGTATTATTATCAATGAGTTCCTTTATGTTTGTTGTTGATTGTTTTATATATGTGAGTGCTTCCACATTTGGAACATAAATATTTACAATTGTTAGATCTTCTTGTTGGATAGACCCCTTTATTATGATATAGTGCTCTTCTTTATCTCTTGTTGCAGTTTTCGTTTTAAATTCTAGTTTGTCTAGTGTAATATTGCTATCTGGCTTTCTTTTGACATCCATTTGCATGATACATGTTTCTTCATTCCCTCACTCTTTATCTGAAAGTGTCTTTAGGTCTAAAATGAGTCTCTTATAGGCAGCATATAGATGGGTCTTGTTTGTTTTTTGTTTTGTTTTGTTTTCATCTATTCTGATACCCTACGTCTTTTGATTGTAGCATTTAGGCCATTTACATTCAGAGCAATTGTTGATAAATTTGTATTTATTGCCATTTTATTCCTTGTTTTGTTGTTGTTTCTGGAGATTTTCTCTGATTCTTTCTTGTCTTTGTCACTTTTGGCCTTTCCTTCACTCAAAGAGTCCCTTTTAATATTCTTGCATGGCTGGTTTAGTGGTCACAAAGTTCTCTAGTTTAATTTCTGATGAGAACACTTAGGTTTTGTACATTTTGCTTAGGACAAGTCCATATTTTATTATTAGATTATCTGTTGCTATCTTTCAAGCTACTAGTGTTTTTAGTACTAGAAATTTCGAGTTGCAGTTTTCGGAAATTATCATGTAAGCTGTTTAACTCTTAGTTGGTATTTGTAGGAAGCTTTAATTTCTTGGGCTAGGAAAACCAGAGTTGTTTTAACCAAGGATACACAAAGGTTTAGGTATCAGCATTAACTCCCTAAGGTCCATTTAGTAGGTGTGTAATGAGTTTCACAAACTGAGATGAACCTCTTTAATGATAGGGCAGCAGAGAAGCAGCACCCTAGAATGCTGTCATGAGTGACTTTGTGCTCCTAGCTAGCTTGAGATGAATTTCACCATGGAACTACTCACATGTTTTAAAATTGGAGACCCATTGAAGGGCCATGGCCATGCAAACAACAATTCAATGCTATAGTCAGGGAAATGGCAAACACTTTGTTGTTGGAATTGCTAAGAAAGACTTTGTGTAGATGATACAACCTGAGAACAACTTCAAGGAATGTTAGCAAGGAGACCTTTACATAATCACCCATGGTATCTTCCCTTTCTTCTACAAGATCCAGCAGGTAGTTCTGCATTTAATAAAATAAATCCTGAGAAACCGCAAGACAGTTATAGAATAAAATATTTACTTGTTATATATAACCTCCACCTTTATTAATTTTAACAGCCTTTATATGAATGGATAAAGAAGATGTGATATATGTATACAATGAAGTATTGCTCAGCAATCAAAAAGAATGAAATCTTGCCTTTTGCAACTATGTGGTTGGAACTAGAGGGTATTATGCTAAACGAAATTAGTCAGAGAAAGACAAATATCATATGACTTTACTCATATGAGGAATTTAAGATACAAAACAGATGAACGTAAGAGAAAGGAAGCAAAAATATTATAAAAACATGGAGGGGGACAAAACATAAGAGACTCTTAAATACAGAGAACAAACAGGGTTCCTAGAGGGGCTGCGGGTAGAGGGATGGGCTAAATGATAAGGGGCATTAAGAAGGATACTTGTTGGGATAAGCACTGGGTGTTATAGACAGAGGATGAATCAATGCAATCTACTCCTGAAATCATTATTGCACTATATGCTAACTAACTTGGATGTAAATTTGAAAAAAAAAGGCTTTATCAAATTTACCCTCAGATAATCAAAGCTATGACAGATGAACTTTAGCTATATTCTTAACTCAAATCTTGAGTAAAAGCTCATTTTGTCTTCCCAATCCAAATGAGAAACACTCTGAGTCTTGTTATGATCTACCTTACCTCTCTTCTGTAATCTAGTCCCTCATATTCGATACTATAAGTCATCACCTTCAGGAGAAAGTTATACTGATTACAGCCCATGTCCTTAACTGTCTTTCTTACCTGCTAAATGACACATGAATTTAAGGAAAGTGTACTTGTCCTTCCATGCAACTGAGATTGGGATCTTAAGTAAAATGAATTTTTTTTTTAAGTGAAAGGAGTTTATTTTTTTATTTTTTTATTTTTTTTTAATGTTTATTTATTTTGAGACAGAGAGAGACAGAGCATGAACGGGGGAGGGTCAGAGAGAGGGAGACACAGAATCTGAAACAGGCTCCAGGCTCTGAGCAGCCAGCACAGAACCTGACGCGGGGCTTGAATTCACGGCCGCAAGATCATGACCTGAGCCAAAGTCGGACGCTCAACCAACTGAGCCACCCAGGCGCCCCAAGTGAAAGGAGTTTAAAGAAGGAGGCTGAGCTTACTGGCTTTGTACTTTGCTATTTGATATATCTATCCTTATCTTGAAGATAAATAACATTAAACATTCAATTCCTGTCCTCTATCATTTTCAAGTGTATTCCTGCTTCCCTGCCTCCACTCTTAATATTTCCTGTACCCTTCCTAGTCTTTTCTTTGCTTCTTGAATATTCTTTATATTTTGAGACTCATATCAAGTACCAAATCCTCTTTAAATATCCCACACCATTTTGTCCTGCACTAGTCTCCACATGTTGATCATCCCTAAACACTTCTATACCCTGGGCCATTATGCTCTCTATCATTCTAACTTATATACACTGAGGTCTCTAATTCTTCTCTGCTAGGTAAAAATTATCTTTGAAATCACATGAGCTCCTTCACTTCAAAGAAATATATGTTAGGTGTTTTATTTGTTTATTTGTTTTATTTCATGGTACTTCATTCAGAAAAGGATATGTAGTATTCAAATACATAGAATCTTGTAACTTTGGGGCTAGAATTGGCTAAAAAGTTGTACACCCCAATACATATATTTATTTATATATTATATGCCTGCATGCTACACTAATATTTTGTGTGCATTATAAAACATGCAAAAAGATTGAAATCTTATTAATGATATTCAGTATAAATGGAAGTTCTAATATTTTATTCCCAAACACGTCTACATCACCCTGAGCACTGACTTTAGAAATCACTGATTTACAACAGGTCTTTTCAAAACAGGCTCTGATGAAGCCTGTTAGAGGTTTCTACAGAGATGCTTTGGAAGCTATTGCAGGGTGTAAAAGGGAACTGAAGGGAGGTCTCTGATGTTTTCCACCTGTTACCCACATCTCTTCAATCAAGTAACTTTATTATTTACTTTTTTCCATACTAGGGATTTATGAAATATTGTTTTATTGCAAAATCATGTGTTTTAAAATCATGATGTGGATAATTATTTCATTTAAAAATGAATAACACGGACATAGAAGGATTTATCAAGGTGACACCAATTAAAGCTTAATAAACTCTTGTTTTTTTGCAGTAGAGCCTATCATATTCCATTTATGCTGGAAATATTTTCTTTTTTTTTTTTTTAATTTTTTTTTCAACGTTTTTTATTTATTTTTGGGACAGAGAGAGACGGAGCATGAACGGGGGAGGGGCAGAGAGAGAGGGAGACACAGAATCGGAAACAGGCTCCAGGCTCCGAGCCATCAGCCCAGAGCCTGACGCGTGGCTCGAACCCACAGACCGCGAGATCGTGACCTGGCTGAAGTCGGACGCTTAACCGACTGCGCCACCCAGGCGCCCCTGGAAATATTTTCTAAGGCTTCTTATGTATCAACACAAAGATTCCTGATCTGTTGAATTTTGCAATGTATCTCTTTCACTAGACGTAAGGAAAAATGGTAAGGGTTACATAATGTGTTTAGAAACTTACTTTGGAATTTCAAAGTAGATTAATGGGGGGGGGGGAGTAACTTATATTCAAGGAATGATTTGCCAAACAAAATATGTGACCCAGAAATCTTACGAAAGATTCAACAAATCTGAATATAAGAGAATTTAAAATATCAACACAAAAAACATTATAAACAAAGTCAAAAAATAAGCAAGGGTTAGAAAGTTTTGAACAAAGATTTATTCATAACAGGTAAAGGCCTCCTATTTTAACATGTAAAGGTCTCCTGTAAATTAATGCAAATATGAAAAACGGACCAACAAAGAGGCAAAGGAGATGAATATTCATTTCACAGAAGAATAAAGACAATTAGTATATAATGTATTGACATAATCAAATGCAATTTAAATAAAAATATACGTTGTTTGCTCAAATGGATACAATTTAAAATATTATGATTTAGAAAAGTATTGGAACACTAGCATAGACATCAGCATATTCCTACACTAATATTGAAATTATAACTTGAGAGAACTTTAAGAAGACAATTTGTGTCAGTCAAAAATTAAAGTACTCATATTCTTTTACCCAATACTTTTACTTCTACTAATGTACCTGCAGAAAACTACCCATTTGCACAAAGTTATTATTAAGCACTCTATCAGTGAAAAACTGGAGGAAATGTGCACATACAGAGAAATAAATGAATATATTACAGTGCATCAATTTTATGGACTATTAAAACAATTAAAAATAAATAACATGTCTTCATGTTCTAAAAAATGAAGAAAAATAATTATCCGGTGAAGAAAATCAACACACAATAATTCATGTGGTAGGATCTCACTCATATACTCCTCTACAATGAAACATTAAAATAATACAAGATTTCATTTTTGTGAATAAGAATGTGTCTGTGTGGGTATGAGCACATGCACCACAGTTTAGTGACAGTGACCTGTGGAGCGGGAAGTGGAATGCTTTGGTTGATTTCTGGAGTATTCAGAATGATTTGATAGTTATCTAGTTGTGTTCAAGGGATGAGACTAGCCTGGGATCCCTCCTACTACATCGCCATCCTGGCTCCCTGAACCATGGAATGCTTTGTAACAAAGAGAAACTCTCGCTTTTTATTCCTTTTTTTTTTCTTTTTGTTTGCACAGTTACAAAAAGCTGCTTTCTTTCTGTAATGTAAACATCTAATACACACTCAAGTATACACATACAAATCCATATTCTCTGTTGCACACACACATAAACATATGAACACAAAAACATAATCTTACACCTAAAGATCAAGTAAAGTGTAAAGATAATAAAATGATAGTAAGGTGTAAAGATAATAAAATGGTTGGTTTGGAGTAAAAAACCAATTATTAACTTCCAGTATTCATAATTGTAGTCGTGGAATAAAAGGTCTTTGAAACTTGCCTTCCCTTGACAAAATCTTCCCTGACCCATCAATTCTTCATGGCATACACAATCACACAAATGGTTGCGAAAGAGAGGTGGAAATGAAATGAAATGAGTACTTATTATGCATCAAACAATATGCCAAACATTTTACTAGTGGAATCTCATTTAATTTTCATCCATCATAGTGAGGCAACTTACTAGTTTAATTTTTAGATGAGACATTTGAGACTCAACAGACTAAGTAACTTGCTCACGGTTACCAGCAAGTAAATCCTGAAACCAGAATTCTAGATGAGTCTTATTCTAAAACCAGCCTCATTAGTCAAGGTCTCAGCAGGAATGGCACGACTGAATTGGATAATTCTGAGGAAGAGTTTAGAGAAGAGCACATTTAGAAAAATGGACATGATCTAGGAAGCCACAAAGCATAGTGCCTTTGCAAGGACTGGCAATCCCTAAACCTGAAAGGCCAGAGAACAGGACTGGTGATGGGAATCTAGAAGACAGAGTGTCTTCAGAGAGGCTATTAATGGGACCTGTGACCTTCCCTTTAAGGGATTACCTCTCTGAAGAAATTCTAATCACCTGGAGAAACACCATGTCAATGTGTTCAGAGATTCCTTTTGCAATCAGGTCTGACTTGCCAGAGCCTTATTTTAGGACATCTCAATGAATGAGGAGTAAAAGGTCTCAAGTTACCATTCTAGGTTCCATAGCTTATTGGCAAGCGTCACTCTGTGAAGGTTTCATTCCTTCGTACAAGATATGGCAGTATTTTTTTGAAACCATTTCCTTTTATGAATCTCCATAGTGATCTTGTGAATGGTGTGGCCTATTCACCAGAACCATCCAGTAATTGGATAAGCCAAGAATTTGTTCTGTCTCTTGCTTGTTTCTGCTGCTTGACTGAAAACCATTCACTGTTCATTAGGATCTATTCAGGAGGGGAAGCCCAGAAGAGAGATAATTAGAAACTCAATGACTGATTTAACTCTTATTATGAGCAAATACACAGGAACTTAAGAAAAGGAACCTAAAAAAGTAGAAAAATAAATTATTTAAAATTGCTATGGCACCATATGAACAAAGAGTAAATTGAGTATTGGGATACGTAGAGGCCATTCGTGGGGGGTAAGAATCCTACACTGGAAGACAGAGTTTATGAGATAAGACAATGCTTTATTTAATGAGAGATTATGTAATTGAAATGACGGTGACTTATATTTAAAATTTGTGTGCATAAATGGAAAATGAAGGGAATGAATTTGAGGTTCTACTTTGGGTAAATAAAGGAAAAGTAAAGTACAGAAGTCTGAAGTTTGAAAAAAAAAACATTTTGAGAAAATCTTTGAAAAATCAAGCATTGGGGTGGCTGGAAGGCTCAGTCAGTTAAGTGTCTGACGTCGGCCCAGGTCATGACCTCGGGGTTCATGAGTTCAAACCCTGTGTGCAACTCTGTGCTGACATCTCAGAACCTGGAGCCTGCTTCAGATTCTGTGTCTCCCTCTCTCTCTGCCCCTCTCCTGCTCACGCTCTGTCTCTCTCTCTATCTCAAAAACAAATACACATTAAAAAAAAATCAAGCATCAAACCACTTGTGATTAGGGAGGGTAACTTCTCATTACTATCAATTTCAAATAATTCAAAAAGAGATCGTAACAATACACCAGAAGGACAATGGTATTTTGTAAGAGTAACATTATCTAAACACATAACTAACATAAAAACTAAGAAAATGTTCTCTCCTTTGAATTCTAAAACTACCTGAATCGGTTAACTTGCAAAATGGTTTTCAACTACATATAAATAGACTATACTATATCTAACTACAGTATTAAATACTCACCACAGTGGTTTTAATTTTTCATAGTAAATGTACCTGCAACCTAATATGTTTATTTATGCTTTGAAAAACTTTCTGAGTTCTTCTGTAGATGTGGTATGCTCTGTTTGAGTGGCAAGGCAAGCAGTCCTATCCTTTCTTTGAGGAGGGGTGGGCAGAAATTTAGCACAAGGCTGGACATCAGAATGTGCTTTCATGCTATCGGATAAGAGATAGCAAGCACAATATTGTGATGACCTTGTCCATGGCATCACCATCCCCAAAGGCAGAATAATAGAGAGTTGTACTTATATACTGGAATAGAGTCTCCTACTTATTAGCAACATGATTGCAAGCAAGTCACTTAAGGTCTTTGATTCTAGTTTTTGCATCTGCAAAAAAATGGAATAATAGCACTTCCCAGGGCTACGGCATATGGCCACACAGGCTGTGCCTTGCGCAACACCAAAGGAGGCCACCGGGCAGCCCAGGCACTCTTAGGTTCCAGGCAATGCACTAGGTGTCAAATATATTAGCTCATTTAATCCTTCTACCAGCCTACAAAGTAAGGATTACTATTAATTCCAGCTCACAGTTGAGGAAACTGAGGCAGAAAGAGGCTGATGTTAAATAACTTTTTGTATTTGGTCTGAAGAATCATCAGTCAATGACAGAAGGTATTTTGCCATTTATCGTAAGTAAATTTCAAAAACAGAAGAAATGCAATGCCAAATTTAATATTTTAATAGTATGGATGCTATTCAAATTGGAAGTCGTTCTACCTGTGCATATGGCATTATTCTGCTTAGCTATTTTGATGCAGAAAAATCTCTATTAACTTCTGTTTTTCTCACTCAGAGGATTAACTATGTCATCTATAAATGACATTGGCAGCTAGATATTCATAACACACTATATCCTTTGTAGTTGGAAAGGTAAGGGCACTCTATTTTACCATTCCAAGCAGTATAACTCAATGCTTTCTAATAGTCAGTTATATTTATCCTTCAACCTATATATATTCCATTTTACTTGGTTTTTTACTCATTCAATTAAACATTATACAAACCGATATATTGTGAGTGTGGCAAAAAAAAATGGAATTGTTTTCCTATGAACAGGTTACATGTTTTGTTAACACTTGTGATGGTTAATTTTTTATGACAACTTGATTGGAGTAAGGGATGCCCAGCTACCTGGATAAGCATTATTTCTGAATATGTCTGTAAGGATGTCTCTAGTAAAGATCAGCATTTGAATCATAGATTGAATAAAAATGATTGCTGTCACCAATGTGGGTGGGCATAAGTCAATTACTTGAGGGTATGAGTAGAATGAAAAGGCAGAGAAAGGGTGAATTTGCTCTCATTGCTTAAACTGGGACATCCAGTTCTCCTGCCCTCACACGTTGATTCTCTGGCCTGTGGAGTGGGACTGAACTACACTACCAGCTTTGCTTGTTCTCTAGCTTGCCGATGGCAGATTGTGAGACTTCTCAGTCTCCGTAATTGTGTGGACCAATGCCCATAATATATGACATATATATATATATATATATATATATATATATATATATATATATAATATGGCCTGTTATATGTATGTATTATATATCTAGGTCCAAAATCTATGATGTATATCTATATTTCTATCTGTATCTGTCTATCTCCTGTTGGTTCTGTTTCTCTGGAGAGCCCTGACTCTGGAGAATATCTGAAAAGTTGATTTAAAAAGATATGGTGTTGAATCTGGTGTGAATGAGCCAAATAGAAAAATCTAAAGAAAGGGGCACTGGGGTGGCTCAGTCAGTTGAGTGTCTGACTTTGGCTTAGGTCATGATTTCACGCCTTGGGAGTTCGAGCCCCGGGTCAGGCTCTGTGCTGACAGCTCAGAGCCTGGAGCCTGCTTTGGATTCTGTGTCTCCCTCTCTCTCTCTGCCCCTTCCCCCGCTTGCACTCCATCTCCCTCTCTCTCTCTCAAAAATAAATAAAATCATTTAAAAAAATTTTAAAAAAGAAAAGTCTGATGAAGGACTCGATCAGTATATCTACAGTCCAAGAAAAGAACAGCTAGTATGTTTTATGTTTAAGCATAATGTTTATGCTTCTCATTTTATAAGTTCTGCCTTTAATTAACAACAAAAATTAGGCTTAAATGTCATAAAAGATTGTAGGATATTTCTGCATATACTTAGTTATTATGATCTGCCAACCCAAAGCACTGATCCTGGGGTTGTTTTTCAAAATTTATATAGCAGAATTCATAATCCAATATCTAAAAACTTAGTGCATTTCCAGAAGACTCTTGAAAAACTATAGATGTCCCTGTCTCTGTCTCTGTCTCTATCTTCAGGGATGTAGCCATTACTAAGAAATGTTTTGTGATAGATTTTTGAGATTTGCCTTGTGAATCATATTTAAAGACACAAAAAATACATTTTATTATGTTATGAAGGTTCTGTGTGGGATCTTAAAGATGTGTACAAACCTGGAAACTCCTCTTCTCCAGATTCTCCAAATCTGATTAATTAGAGTATTTCCAAACACCAGACCACCATTAAGTGATGCCACAGGCTCTGCAGAAAATTCCAAGAGGGAGTTACTAAAATTGTGTTTGCAGTGAAAAGTCTCTTCTTCATGTAAAACCTATCAAAATAAATAATTTGCTGGGACAGTACTTATTTTCTATACTTGCTTAACATAAAGATGCATTCTTTTATATTACTTCTTTAAATGTTTTTAAATGTTTATTTTTGAGAGAGAGAGAGAGAGGTGGAGAGAGAGAGAGCAGGGGAGGGATAGAGAGAGAGGGAGACACAGAATCCAAAGCAGGCTCCAGGCTCTGAGCTGTCAGCACAGAGCCGACACGGGGTTCGAACCCACGAGCTGTGAGATCATGACCTGAGCCGAAGTCGGACACCCAACCGACTGAGCCACCCAGGTGCCCCTCTTTTATATTACTTCTTTTTCAAGTAATTCTTTTATCGTTGTTAAATGCATTCAAACTAACTCTCATTCTCTTTCTCTATCTGTATATATAAATATAGATATATTTGAAATGAACATTGGGATTTCCTCGTAAAGATGGCTTCAGGTTTGAGGACATTAACTCCATTGTGGCCAGTTGTAGTCCCAGCCATATGTGGGGCTTTTGCTGATCAATATGGAAGAAATTATACTGTCTTCACATCCTAGCTAATTCTACTCACCCTTTAAAGTATTAGTTTAATGTCCTAATTCTGTTTTGACCATGCTGCCACATGTTGCCATGCTAAGTACATAGAAATCACATGTGCTTGATTGTCTAGAATAGTACCTATTTCACCCTTTTTAATAAAATTAGCCCAAAATATGAGCACGTGTGATTAACATTTTCATCTTTGGAAAGCTTCATTACATAAATAAATTAAACATAAGAAGAAGTTTCTTAGATTCCATAGCCTTATCTTTCTGTTTGTTTGTTTCAGGAAAATACTTACTGCAAGATCTATAGCAGGTACCCAAATCTAGCCTCTTATGATTCAGGCTTGGTTTTGGTTCTAACCAATGAAACCCAATTCTGGCTTAAGCAGAAATATGTATTAGAAGAATGTTAAGTAGCTCATTTATGTACATCATGTCCACACCTGAGCACCAGCTACCACCCCTGGACTCTTAATTCCATCATTGTTGCCAGACTTGAAATACAACCAATGCTGCAATAACAACTTTGTAATTCTTCTCTAATTTTTGCATCCTTTTGCTAGTTTCAGTAGTGCAGGCAGAGAGATTCGATTAGCAATGCCTACGCAATTTATCTGCTTCCAATTATTGGGGGCGGGGGGAGAGATGAACTGGGAATAGCTCATCTAACTCCCTTCGACCTTATATCCCACCAGAATTTTTTCAATGGGAGATTCCTCCCAAGTAAAGAGATTTCAATGTTAAAATCATGAAAAATATTCAGTAGCTAGACCCCATCTGGCTACTGGTACACTAGGTCTAGGATTGAAGACCCATCAGTATATCTTGGAAACTATGAAATTAAATAGTCCTGGTTCAAATCCGTCTCTTACAATTTGTATGCTCATAAGTAAATAATACAATCCTCTCTTTTCACAGTTTCCAGTGTGAGTCTGTTATGCATCCCTGCACATCCTTCTAAATGTACCAAACTGCACAAGAAGTGACCATTCCTGACACTGAGCAGTTTATCCAGCTAGCAATTAAGTAGGTTAAGGTGACCAGAGAGCATAACTCTTGTGCAAATGCTCATTTTCCATAGGAGAAGGACTGGTTTCTGCTCACTAAAATGTAGCTGAGACCTCAGCTCTGTGCTCCTTAGCTTTTTTAAAGGTCTGGGGTTTGTGATTTTAAAAACAGATGGCTCAACTGGGGTGTCTGGGTGGTTCAGTCGGTTAGGCGCCTGACCTCGGCCCAGGTCATGATCCTGTGCTTCATGGGTTCAAGCCCTGCATCAGGCTCTATGCTGACAGCTCGGAGCCTGGAACCTGCTTCAGATTCTGTGTCTCACTCTCTCTCTCTGCCCCTCCCCTGCTTGCACTCTGTCTCCCCTAAATAAATAAATAAATAAATAAATAAATAAATAAATAAAAGCAGATGGCTCAAGAGACCATAGTCATGGGATTCATGACCACACTGCAGAGTCAGAAACTAGTTGTGACCTGAGAATCAGGGAGCAATCTGAAAGCTGGAAATAACAGAATTATCTGCTATCTGAATCAAGAAATGTCTTTGTGTGAAGTTTTAAAAAGGGGAGAGAGTGAAAGGAGAAAGAGAAGAAGGAGAAGGATGTGAAAAAAAGAAGGAAGAAGGAGGAGGGGCAGGAGAAGAAGAACTTCTCTTCATCACACATAATTTTACCAAACCCATTAAAATTAATTATGCCAGTGTGTAGAATGACTATGTGAATGAATGCATACAGTAGTTTATGTATTAATAGGTAAATAACATTAGAAATGAGATCTTATGTTAGTCATAACTCTTTCATAAAATGAAGGTCCTTTGAGGTAGATACTGAGGGAAATACTTATGGAGGTTTTCTATAAGAAATAGGGCCTCCAAACGCATTGAAAAGGCTACAAAAAATTGTTAGCAAATGAGTTCACTGTTAAACTTAGAGACTACTTTGACCAAGTTAAGGATAATATGCATATACCCAAAGCATTTAGATACTAAAGAAAACTTCTGCTTTCTTTGGGAATAAGTGTTGATGATACTTTTTTTTTTAGACGGAGCAAGCAAGAGAGAGACAGAGAGAGCATGAGTAGGGGAATGGGGCAGAAGGGAGAGAAAGAGAGAAGCTTAAGCAGGCTTCATACTCAGCACAGAGCCCAACGCAGAGCTCGATATGGAGCTTGATCCCATGATCCTGGGATCAGGACCTGAGCCAAAATAAAGAGTAAGACACTCAACCCACTGCTCCACCCAGGCACCCCAGAACATACCCTTAAATTCAAAAATTACAACGTGCCTATGAGTAGATGGAAATAAATTCTCAGTTAAGGACTATGGCAATTTAACAAGAAGAGATTAGCATTTATTGTTTGATTGAGTCCTTGATCAGAACCACTGGAGACAAATCTTCACAGTCTTAATAGAGACAGATTATAATTATCTGTTTATGCATTTGTGATTTGGCAGTAGAATAGGGAGGATTTCCCACATAGACCTTTACTAATGATAATCTTCTGAAGGAATAGTTCACTGTATGTTATCTAATTAATCTGCACTATGCCCCGAGAAGTTAAATTTAGATAAGATTCTCATTTTAGACTGAGAAATTGAAGTACAGAAAATAATTAATGACCTTATGTCATGAATTAGAGCTCAAAGAAAATACAGGTTTTCAAAGTCCCTTTCCAGAGCTGGCCTCAGTCAAAGAAAGATAAGCAATTACCTATTCCTGAGATATGTGAATCATTGGGAAAGCCTTCAAATGTTTCCCATGGAAAATGTCAAAATGTCCATAATGCATTCCTTTGGATCAACAAAAGTCTTGATGACCAAATGAACCTACTGTAAATATCCCTCAGAGGATTAATGCTCTACTGTCTTAAAGTTTACTATTACAGTTAATAGATTTCCTATGAGCTGAAGAAATCGAGTTAAGAACATCTAGCTTGACATACTAGAGAGGCAGATTGTGAAGAGCTGCCCAATGAGACATTGGGATAACACAGGGCCGTTACCATATTAAAAAATGAGTGGAAAAGAATTAAGAGGTGGAAATCGCATATGTAAGTAATGTATATGTATATGTATATGTATATGTATATGTATATGTACACATAAACATATGTATATGTATATGTACACATAAACATATGTATATGTATATGTAAACATAAACATATATGTTTAATTATATATATTCAATTACATATATATGTATATATATGTATATATATATGATGGTTGAAGAAATAGTATCTACTACTGAGATTTTCCAAGATCAGTCCTTAATGAATACATAAAGCTTTAGAGAATAGATCCTACCAGACTGTGTGCCTTTCTCATTGCATATTATTATAGTTTAAATATTTCTTCACCCTGGACTATACATTTTTGAAGTAAAAAACTATGCATTTGTTTAACGTATTAAACTCCCACTGTTGTTCAGATATTCTGATAAAATAATGAAAACTTCAGGGTCCTTGCCTTTAAGAATCTTAAGGATTACAGAGGAGTTCTCTGTCATTTATCCTTATACTTCCCACGACTAACAGAATGATAGAAACACTCAAACAATTCTAATTCTCTCATTAAAATCTATTCACTTATTCTATTTTCTTTGGAAGCATTCCATTTAATGCTTGTCCCATTCATAAAGTAATAAAATTAATTTGAAGAAATGTTCACAGGCCATACCAAGAATTGCTTCAGTAAATACCCAACTAAAAATTAAGCAAAGTTAAATATATCTAGTTATATAAGTAGTAAATTTCTCACTAGATGCTGAATATTTAAGGCCTACGCAGTATTTATCACACTGCAAAGTCCCAATTAATATTTTATGATTGAATAAATGGATGAAAGCAGTCCTGCTTCTACCACTAAATATGTGATTTCAAGAAAGAATATCTGTTTGAGTTTATTTTCTCATTTGTTGTAAATGCAAAAATCCTTGCCTTGCCCACCTCATATTTTTGTTCTAATTGGATGCGATAGAGAATATTTAATCTGTAAACTTGAGAAATATGAGACAATATTTTTGATAGATCATGTGTCTATTCAAACACATATGGTATCGCCTGCAAAACCTTGTCACTGAAATGTCAAAGATGTTGGAAACTAGCAAAATTCACTTCATTTCTCTACCTTCATATTCCAGTTGATATGAAGTATTAGGAAACTCAAGTAGGAGTGCTGAAATTCTGGGTAAGTCTTAGATACGGTGCCTGGAAAAGTTAGGGGTTCTATCTGAAAGGACCTCTGGGAAATCTGTTCAGGCCTTCCTGTCCAATGCATAGCTTCTGTGGCTATATGTAGTTAGATTTCAGTTAATAAATTAAATACTATTAAAAATTCAGTTTCTTAGTAACACTAGCCACATTTCAAAAGCTTATTAGAGATAGACTACCATATGGATAGCACAGACATGGAACTTTTCCATCACAGTAAGAAGCTCTGCTAAATCATTGGTCTAGTTGCCACAGGGCTGTGCCTTGAAGTGAGAAAACAAATTAGATTTTTGGTTCTGGTATAGGTTATACATTTGGGTTCTACCTAAATTCACTTACTACAAAAGTGGAGTATGAAAAATTTCGTTCTTTAGGAAATGAACAGTATAGCTACTCTGAACTGAAGCCCTTAAAGTGCCAGAAAGCATCATGTCAATTTAGTTAATTTAATCTAACAGTACTAAAGTATAAGGAATGTAAATTTACATACTACTAAAATCTATGCTGGAGGGAATCTAGAAGAACTAAAGAAGCCAGTCCAATGTGATAAAAATATATCTGTAGCTAACCCCTGTCCTAGTCATTCCTGAGATTACATTAATTTATAAAATATAATCTGAGTATCCAGTGCAGGCATCATTGTTTTATAATAGTTTACAATAGTACTCATTTATCTCTCTGATTTCCTGCTACCCATTCCTGAATAACTATTTTCTTTACGGGTTGAATGGGGAGTATATAAACAGAGTTTGGAAGAAAGAATTATTACATTTATCAAAATATTCTACAAGCCAGAGAAACATTCTCTTTTGCACCTCTCAGGAGTTTGTTTGCTTTTCATACTTGAAAGAGGGGGAGTTCTTCACTTCCCCCCGGGAGTCCCTTTAATTGTTGAACACTGTAGCTCTTTTATTTTTCTGTAATCCTAAAGTGGAAAAAGATAGCACAGTCCTCCATCCAAAATCTACAGTCCTCCAGAAGAAAAGGTCATTTGGTCTTTGAGTCACCATTTCCAGTGATGTTTTTGAAATCACTCATATTCATTCATGTTTTTTGGCAGCAAAGCTTTTTCTGACACCAGACTGGCAGGTACCTTGATACCAATTCTGCCCAATGATCTATCCTCCAAGTCCCTAAGGATATACAGAGAAGGTCTTCCTCTTCCACATCACTTACTTACTTTCAGATGACTATCAAGCCCCACTGCCTCCAAGGCTCCTATTCTTTCAAGGCTAAGTATCAGTAATCCCCGCAATGATTCTTTCCTGTCCAGGTCTCCTTGTTGTTTGATATTCTCTTGTCAGTATGACGTGGGGATCGTTTCTTTACCGCTGATGAACTGTCAAAAGACTAAGTGCCAACCCTGAGCTATTCAGCACCTTAAATCAACATCTTCAGTCTCTTTTTCTGCCAGCCAAGAATATATCAGGGAAACTATTAATATTAATCAGGTAATTGGTGGGCCCCTGTCTTCTGCGTAGAGACGTTAAGAAGTTTCAGTGTTGCTAAAACTATAGTTATTCTTAGGAAGCCCATTCGTGAGGGGGACATCAGAAAAAATAACAAGATGAATAAAAATGCATTTTGGATGTAACTTTGACCTTGGGTGTTATGACAAGGGGGAAAAGGCAGAAGCATTGAAAGCAGTGTAAAGACACACACTTCATTCTAGTGTGTATCACAGAGGAGCAAGAGATGTAAACATCAAGGAAAAGACTGGTAAGCTGGAATTCAGTAACATGAAAAAACATATTCACAAGGAAAGAGTTCTTAAATAAATATAAAGAAAAAGCTATTCTTTGGATAAAATTATTTTTGTGAACATTTTTTTAAATTAAAATTCTCAGAGGCGCCTGGGTGGCTCAGTCGGTTAAGCATCTGACTTCAGGTCAGGTCATGATCTCACCATTTGTGGGTTTGAGTCCTGCAATGGGCTCTGTGCTAACAGCTCAGAGCCTGGAGCCTGCTTCGGATTCTGTGTCTCCCTCTCTCTCTGCTCCTCCTCCGTTCATGCTCTGTCACTCTCTCTCTCTCAAGAATAAATATACTTTGGGGCACCTGGATGGCTCAGTCGGTTAAGCGTCCGACTTCGGCTCAGGTCATGATTTCACGGTCCGTGAGTTCGAGCCCCGTGTCGGGTTCTGTGCTGACCGCTCAGAGCCTGGAGCCTGTTTCAGATTCTGTGCCTCCCTCTCTCTCTGACCCTCCCCTGTTCATGCTCTGTCTCTCTCTGTCTCAAAAATAAATAAACGTTAAAAAAAAGACTAAATATACATTAAATTTTTTTTTTAATTTTAAATTTTAGTTAACATCCAGTGCAACATTTGTTTCAGGAGTAGAATTTAGTGATTCATCGCTTACATACAACCCCCAGTGCTCATCACAAGTGCCCTCCTTAGTACTCATTACCCATCTAGCCTATCTACCACCCACTTCCCTCCATCAACCCACAGTTTGTTCTCTATCATTAAGAGTCTCTGGTACTTTGTTTCCATTTTCTCTTCCCCCCACTTCCCATATGTTCATCTGTTTTGTTTCTTAAATTCCACATATGAATGAAATCATATGGTATTTGTCTTTCTCTGACTGACTCATTTCACATAGCATAATACACTCTGCTCCATCCATGTCATTGCAAATGGCAAGATCTCATTCTTTTTGATGGCTGAATAATATTTCATTATCCATTCATCAGCCAATGGACTCTCCATAGTTTGGCTGTTGTTGATAATGCCACTATAAACATCAGGGTGCATGTCCTTCTTCAAATTTGTATTTTTATCCCATGGGAAAAACCTAGTAGTGCAATTGCTGGATCATAGGGTAGTTCTAGTTTTAGTTTTTTAAGGAACCTCCATACTCTTCTGCAGAGTGGCTGCACCAGTTTGCATTCCCACCAGCAGTGCAAGAGGGTTCCCCTTTCTCTACATCCTCACCAACACCTGTTGCTTCTTGTGTTGTTAATTTTAAACATTCTGACAAGTGTGAGGTGGTTTTGATTTGTATTTCCCTGATGATGAGTGATATTGAGCATCTTTTCATGTGAGTGTTAGTCATCTGGATGTCTTCTTTGGAAAAGTGTCTATTCATATCTTTTGCCCATTTCTTAACTGGGTTGTTTGTTTTTTGAGTGTTGAGTTTGATAAGTTCTTTATAGATTTTGGATATTAGCCTTTTATCAGATATGTCATTTGCAAATATCTTCTCCCACTCCATAGGCTGCCTTTTAGTTTTGTTGATTGTTTCCTTGGCTATGCAGGAGATTTTTTATCTTGATAAAGTCCCATTTGTTCACATTTGCTTTTGTTTCCCTTGCCTTTGTGACTGTGTCTAGTAAGAACTTGCTCTGGCCGAGGTCAAAGAGGTTGCTGCCTGTGTTCTCCTTTAGTATTTCCTGTCTTACATTTAGGTCGTTCATTCATTTTGAATTTATTTTTGTGTGCGGTGTAAGAAAGTGGTCCAGTTTCTTTATTCTTTTGCATGTGGCCATCCAGTTTTCCCAACACCATTTGCTGAAGAGATTGTCTTTTTTCCATTGGATGTTCTTTCCTACTTTGTCAAAGATTAGTTGACCATACAGTTGTGGGTCATTTCTGGGTTTTCTATTCTGTTCCCTTGATCTGTGTGCCTGTTTTTGTGCCAGTACCATACGGTTTTGATGACTATATCTTTGTAATATAGCTTGAAATCTGGAATCGTTATGCCTCCTGTTTTGTTTTGTTTTGTTTTCAGAATTGCTTTGGCTATTCAGGGTCTTTTCTGTTTCCATACACATTTAAGAATTGTTTGTTCTAGCTCTGCAAAGAATGCTGGTGTTATTTTGATAGGGATTGCATTGACTTCTTAGATAGCTTCAGGTAGTGTAGCCATTTTAACAATGTTTGTTCTTCTAATCCATGAGCATGGAATGCTTTTCCTTCTTTATCATCCCTTCAGTTTCTTTCAAAAGTCTTCTGTAGTTTTCAGAGTACAGAGTTTTTACCTTTTTAGTTAGGTTTATTCCTAGGCATCTTACTGTTTTTGGTGCAGTTGTAAATGGGATCAATTCCTTGATCTCTTTTTCTGCTGCTTCATTATTGGTGTATAAATGTGCAACAGATTTCTGTACATTGATTTTATATCCCATGACTTTGCTGAATTCATGTATTAGTTCTAGCAATATTTTGGTGGAGTCTTTCAGGTTTTCTACATAGAGTATCATGTCATCTGCAAATAGTGAAAGTTTGAATACTTCTTTGCTGATTTGTGTGCCCTGTATTTCTTTTAGTTGTCTGATTGCTAAGGCTAAGACTTCCAGTACTATGTTAAATAGTAATGGTGAGAGTGGACATCCTTGTCTTGTTCCTGACCATAGGGGAAAGACTCTCAGTTTTTCCCCATTGAGGATAATATCAGGTGTGGGTCTTGCATATATGGCCTTTATGATGTTGAGGTGTATTCAATCTATCCCTATTTTGTTGAGGGTTTTTAATCAATAATGGATGCTGTATTTTATAAAATGCTTTTTCTGCATCTATGGACATAATCATATGGTTCTTATCCTTTCTTTTATTAATGCAGTATATCATGTTGATTGATTTGTGATTACTAAACCAGCCCTGCAGCCCAGGAAAAAAAATCCCACTTGATCATGGTGAATAATTCTTTTAAGTACTTTTGAATTCAGTTTGCTATTACCCTGTTGAGAATTTTTGCATCTAAATTCACCAGGGATATTGGCCTGTAATTCTCCTTTATAGAGGGGTCTTTGTCTGGTTTCGGAATCAAGGTAATGCTGGCTTCATAGAATGAGTTTGGACACTTTCCTTCCATTTCTGTTGTTTGGAACATTTTGAGACGGATAGGTATTGACTCTTCTTTAAATGTCTGGTAGAATTCCCTTGGGAAGTCATCTGGCCCAGGACTCTTGTTTGTTGGGAGACTTTTGATGACTTACTCAATTTCTTTGCTGGTTATGGGTCTGTTAACATTTTCTATTTCTTCCTATTTCAGTTTTGGTGGTTTGTGAGTTTCTATGAATTTGTCCATTTCTTCCGATTGCCCAGTTGTTGGCATATAATTTTTCATATTACAGTAAAACCTTGGATTGTGAGTAACTTGTTCCGTGAGCATTCTGCAAGATGAGCAAACATTTGTAATAAATTTTAACTTGATAAACGAGCGATGTCCTGCAACGCAGGCAGTACGTGACACTGAATGTCACATGGTCATAACTGAGCTAGTGGTTCTTCTCTCTCTCGCTCACTGCAGGATTGTGGGTGATTGTCTCCCATATTTGGATGCTCAGTTTCACCAAGGTGTTTGGCAGAAATCAGTGATTTTTTTTTTTCAGAATGTTGGAAGGTGCCCACAACTGGCACTAGTGTATTTTTTGTCACTTTAAGGCACCTATGGACAATCCTTTGCTTTTCCATACAAGAGTATGCTTAGGAATGCTTTGCTTCACTGTAGTTCAGGTTGCCTGCAGCTGTAGACCCTTTCCTCTGCTGCCTCATTGCCAGTTACATTAAATACAGTATATGACAAGAGTTGATTAATACTGTATTGTAAACATCCGTGCAAGAGTATACAATGGCCCCCATGCAGCCAAAGGTTGGAAAAAAAGACAGGGAGAAGAAGGAAATGATTACAGTGGAAGTTAAGAAGGAAATCGTCGAGAAGTATGAACACGGTATATGAGTGGCCAGATTTGCAAGATTTTATAAGAAGTTTATGTCTGCATTTCACCTGCAGAAGAGGAGGAGAAGTAGGTGGAGGAACCCCTCACTTCAAATGAGATTAGGGAGATGTGTAAAATGTGGGAAACAGTGCAAAATTTCGTGGAAATGCACCACCCGAATAAGGCTGTAGCAGTGTGAGCAACGAATCTGTTTAATGACGATGCAATGTCACATTTCTGAGGAAGCCTCAAAAGGAGGCAAAAGCAAGTGTCATTGGATAGCCTCCTTGTTAAAGCTGCACGAAAAGGAAAAGATTCCACTGAGTCAATGGAGCAGTCATTTCGTTAGTGATAGTGAAAGTCGTCCTACACAATAACCCTCCGCTCTCTTGTTTCTCTCACGCGAGCCGCAAAGGTTTTCAAAGGTAAGTGCAGGCTAATTTCTTTATTTTTCTTTATATTTTCTATTTTCTTTATTATTTAAATTATAGTACGGTATGTAATAATTTTTATATGAATATTTTTTGGGCTGTGGAATGAATCATCCGAGTTTCTATTAGTCCTTATGGGGAAATTCAGTTTGGTGTACAATCGCTTTAGATTATAAACATGCTTCCAGAAGGAATTATGCCCGTAAACCAAGGTTTTACTGTATTCTCTTATAATTGTTTGTATTTCTGTGGTGTTGATTGTGAACTCTCCTCTTTTATTCATGATTTTATC
This sequence comes from Panthera tigris, assembly GCF_018350195.1. Lineage (NCBI taxonomy): Eukaryota > Metazoa > Chordata > Mammalia > Carnivora > Felidae > Panthera > Panthera tigris. The sequence continues at coordinate 106,192,203 of NC_056662.1, forward strand.
TATTTGAGTCCTTTCTCTTTTCTTTTTGATGAGTCTGACTAGGGGTTTATCAGTTTTGTTTATTCTTTTAAAGAACCAGCTCTTGGTTTTTTTGATCTGTTCTACTGTTTTTTGTTTGTTTCTATGTCATTTATTTCTGCTGTAATCTTTATTATTTCCCTTATTCTGAAGGCTTTAGTCTTTATTTGGTATTTCTTTTCTAGCTTCTTTACATGTAAGGTTAGGGTGTATATTTGGGACCTTTCTTGCTTCTTGAGATAGACTTGAATTGCAATTTACTTTCCTCTTAGGACTGCCTTTGCTGAATCTCAAAGGGTTTGGACTGTCATGGTTTTATTTTCATTTGTTTCCATATATTTTTTTATTTCTTCTTTAATTTCCTGGTTAACCCATTCATCCTTTAGTAGGATGTTCTTTAACCTCCATGTATTTGAGACCATTCCAGCTTTTTTCTTGTGGTTGACTTCAAGTTTTATAGTATTGTGATCTGAAAATATGCATGGTATGATCTCGATCATTTTGTATTTGTTGAGGGCTAATTTGTGACCCGGTATGTGATCTATTCTGGAGAATGTTCTATGTGCACTTGAGAAGAATGTATATATTCTACTGCTTTAGGATGAAATGTTCTGAATGTATCTGTTAGGTCCATTTGGTCTTGTGTGCCATCCAAAGCCATTGTTTCCTTGTTGATTTTTTGCTTAGATGATCTGTCCATTGGTGTAAGTGGGGTGTTAAAGCCCCCTACTATTATTGTATTATTAGCAATGGGTTTCTTATGTTTATTATTAATTCACTTATATATTTGGGTGCCACCAAGTTGGGGGCACATACAATTATTTTTAATACATATCAGCTATTGGAGATAAACTGCCGACAAATACAACTAACTTCTATAAATCAATAAGAAAAGTTAAAACAACATAAAAAACAAGCAAAGGTTTGAATCGTAGAGACAAAATTCAAATGGCCAAGAAAAAATGTTCAATTTCACTAGTAAAAAGCACCATAAAATTTAATTAACTAAAGTCACATCCATCAAATATGTAACAAACATGTGAGTCAACAGTAACTCTCATTCACTGCTGGAATTAATCCAAATTGTTCCACTATCTTTATGTAAAATAAACTGCGTTATTTGAAATAGTGAAAAATTATAAATAATCTAAATATCCATTGAGAAGGAGAACAATGTATATTATGACATAATCCCACAGCTGAATGTGTTCAATAATTAAAATTGATGGACCGAAAGCTACTTGGGTTAAAGTCACTAAATCTAAAAAGTATGTGTTTAAATTTTAAAACACACATGTAAATTTTTGGCAAAACAATCATCGAGGGAAGCTTACATACCAAAATCTGTTTGGGATTAATTTAGGGGAAAGGCAAGTGATTAGTGTCAAGGGAGCTATTAAAAGACCCTTTCATAAGGATCTGGATTTTTTTTATGTTTTAAAAATATATCTGAAAAAAAATACTGTAAAATGTTAAAATTTATTTAGACTGGATGATGGTTTGAATATGTGGTTTCTTTAAAACTCATATGTTTTTAATAAATTATTCTCATATTTTATAAAATGTTACAAAACACAATAATCACCAAAATAAGTATATGGATTATACCTCTAAGGACAGAAACTATATTGTAAACAATAAGAGCTTTGCTTGCTTGGGGGGCCTGGGTGACTCAGTCAGTTGAGCGTCCAACTCTTTTTTTCTGGTCAGATTGTGATCTCATGGTTCGTGAGATGGAGTCCTGAACCAGACTCTGCACTGATTGCATGGAGCGTACTTGGGATTCTTGCTGTGCCCCTCCCCCGCTCATGCACACTTCTTTCTCTCTCTCTTAAAATAAATAAACTTTTTTTAAACATGAAAAAAAAAAGCGTTTTGCTTGCTTCATATAGTTGAATATTATTAGAATTTCTGCAGTCTTTCATACATTTACTTTTGTAAGTGGAGAAAATAAATATATAATATATAAAAAAATATAAAATGACATATGTGTATGGCTGAAGCCTACACTCACACACACAGAAATGAAATTGGACGGACGTGAGCATTGTGTATTTAGTAAATGCTAAAACATGATTTTCTGGCCATGATACTTACATGACATTTTTAAAACATCTACTCGCCTGCTTCACAATCTGTATTATGTTACTTATAAATTGTGACACTAGCTCCAAAAATAGCATTCTAAGTTGAGGCTAGCCAGCATAAATTAAAACTAAGGCTAGAACTTTTTCTGTTTTCGATATGTACCTTATGTATACAGCCTGAGATTGTATTAATTTTTATTGTAATTTCATCCAATATGTGTCCTATATTGTTTTGAAACCATGAACTCAGTCTACAGATTCACCTCCTCCTTAATACTCATCCAGCCCTTATAGAACATGATATACAGACCCTTGTTATACAAAGCACTATCTTTTGGTCTCTATAATGAAATGGATATCTCTGTATTGACATAGATATCTGCTATAGATCATGTCATTCCGGGGAAGCTGAAGGGGAGGAACATGTGACCCAACTTAAGGGAGACCATGTGTTCAGAGATGAGCATGTGATATTCAGAATGACCCTCAGCTTGTTTTCTGGTAATTCTGGGAAACCGATTCTCTCTCTCATCCTAGACAATGTGGGATACAGATATAAGTGTGAATCATAGAACTGCAGCCATTTTGTTATCATGAGGGAAACAAAACAGTCAACAAGAGAGTTCAGAACAGTTATCAAAAAAAAAAAAAAAAAAAGAACAGTTATCAAATTATTACCTTGACACTTGAGCTTTTAAGTTAATGAAAAAAATTAATTCCTTTCATCATTTTATTTATTTTATTTTTATTTTTAATTTTTTTTAACATTTATTTATTTTGAGAGAAAGTGACAGAATGTGAGCAGAAAAGGGTCAGAGAGAGAGAGAGGGAGAAAGAGAATCCAAAGCAGGCTCTAGGCTCTGAGCTGTCAGCACAGAGCCTGACACAGGGCTTGAACTCACGAGCCATGAGATCATGACATGAGCTGAAGTCAGACGCTTAAGCGACTGAGCCACCCTGGCACCCCTTCCTTTCATTATTTTAAAGATTGGAATGGAGTCTTCCTCTGATTATAAATGAAAACATCCTAACTGATAACAGAATTAGACTCAAGAAAGAGGGGATTACATGTAACATGTCCTAAATACCAAATGGGTTGCAGTTAGGAGGGAACAGCAAAGCGAGCATTCTCAGTTTAAAAATCAACCATTTTTGCTATTAAATTCTTTTTCTCTCAAATAGTGGTTTATTGTTCCTTGATTATCAGAGCATATGCTACAAGGCTATAACATTAAGATATTTGGCAGGAAATTTTCAATATGTTGGATAGCGTTGACTATTTGTAGCCTTAACAATGTGCTGCTAGCAGAAATGTTTACATTGATGCTGACCATTCTGAGATTAGAAAGGGAAGAAAATTCTTGGTTTTCTGGAAGAAGCCTTTCCTTTTTTTTCTTTTGTTCTTTTTTCTTTAATGTGTACTTATTTTTGAAAGAGAGAGAGAGAGAGAGACAGAGTGTGAGCCAGGGAGGGGCAGAGAGAGAGGGGGAACAGAAGCTGAAGCAGGCTCCAGGCTCTGAGCTGTCAGCATAGAGGCCATCTTGGAGCTCGGAACTCATGAACGATGAGATCATGAATTGAGGGCAGGTTGGATGCTCAACCCGCTGAGCCACCCAGGTGCCCTCGGAAGAAGCCCTGTCTGAACATAATCTGTAATCCAAATGCACTGAGAATGGGAATCTACTCATCGATAGCGTATTCAATTTTGAAAGCCAGATTTCTGTCCTCACTGGCTAGTACCAGCAGAGATAAGAAGGAATCAGACATAGCAGAAAAAAAGATTGGGGCCCAGGAAGAGCAAGCCCAGCTCCAAAGCACCTATGTTAAGCATTTTCTACCTTAAAGAGATGTCAAAACCCATTAAGAAGCTGTGGCTGGGTTCACCCTAGAGCAAAGTGTCAATGATCCTTGCCTCATCACCTACACTGTGTTTTTACATTGGTCTGTGCAGTGGAAAGCCTAGACACCAGGCAATGCCAAGTACGCCAAGGCTGACCGTCAGTGGACAAAAATCCCAAAGATAAAACATCTCTGGCTTTGGTCGTACAATAGGAAAGTAAATAAACCAGAGGTCTATGTACCTTTAAAGGAGTTGCCTATCCAAAGAAGCCCAAACCTGACTTATCACCTCTTGTTATTGTTCAAATCAGGGGAACACCTTACTTTCTTAACTCACAGTAACAGAAACAGCCAACGCCTACGTTTTCAACTGAATTTCTGAGAAATCAAATCCCTTTTCTCGATTTCAACTAAAAGATGTAGTTTGTCTGGGCCGTTTTGAATCTTTATTCTGTGACATATATTTAAACCTTCCCTTCTTGTTACACTTTCCTCATGAATTTGTTTCTGAAAAGTCTGTAAATTTCCATCACATGATAACTATGAAGTGGCAAATGGATTAGCAGCTCACATAACTCAAGCCAGGCTGACCTTTTATTCAGTGATTTGTTCTGGGAAATAGAGTTTGAAGGATAATGTGTATTCAGCTCAAAGCAACACCAAGTGAGGGCAAATCATTCACTAGATTATTAGATTAAAGATATGGAAGATAACAGCATTCATTGTAATGTTTACAAGAGGGAGACACACATCTGTTCCCAGATATTTAGGGTCAGCAGCTTTGACTCCAGGAGAAATCTGTGCCCTGATTCACACATTTTTGTCCACTATAAATCACATCTTTTGAATTCATATAGATGAAGCATTTTGCAAGTATAAAATGCTACATAAAAATGTACTGTTGTTGGCAATGAACAAGAAGAAAACTCAAATCTCTTGGAAAATTTTCTGGTGACCTTACAGTAAAGCAAAATCATGAATTAAGCAAAGTATATTTTATTTAGGAATGAACATTATCCAACTAAAGCCGTACGTTACCTTTGAGTCAAAACTGCTGAATATCAATGAAAAACAATTTTTTAAGTAGTAGTATGTTGTAACAAAGCATTACCTGAAATAAGTTATTTAAGACCAAAGCAAATCATAATAGGCTCATTGGCCACAACAAAAGAAATTAGTCTGATTTATCTTTAAGAGAAACAGTTCAAAAACTTTCCTTTATTTCTCCTTATTAAACTTCACTTGAGAGATAGATTGATACAGGAAAGCATTTGCTTTTTTAAAGGTATGCTAGTGATGTCCTATGCCTAATTTTCCAAGCAGCTCTACTGGCAAAACCAGAACTTAGCCACAGTTCTGCTAACTCCAAAGTGAGCATTCTTTCTTTTTTAAATATATATTTTTTAATTTTAATACTTTTGAGAGAGAGATAGAGCATGAGCAGGGGAGGGCAGAGAGAGAGGGAGCCACAGAATCTGAAGCATGCTCTAGGCTCTGAGCTGTCAGCACAGAGCTCGAGGCGGGGCTTGAAAGCAGGAACCATGGTGAGATCATGACCTGAGCCAAAGCTGGATGCTCAAGTGACTGAGCCACTCAGGTGCCCCTAAAGTGAGAATTCTTTTTTATACGTTGCACAGAATGTGGTGATGTGTTACCCACTGCCCCAACACACACTTGCTGAGTTGAGTGATCATCTGCCACTGAGACACGTACTGATACGGTAAATGAGAAGAGGCAGCCATTTGCCTAATGGAAACCAGGCATCTGTGTTTAGAAGGTCTACACTTGTCAGTGAATCTGTGCATGATCCTTGAACTTTATACATTCTAGAAGGGGAAAGAGGATATTGGGTTTTGAGGAGCAGAGGACCGAGCTCTACTGGAGATGTAAAAGTACTGACTGGAGATGGGATCTCAAAGCCATAGGCTAGCACAAGTCATATTTAAACACTTTGTGTGTTAAATGTTAAAAAGTGCTTGTGTTAAATGATATGAATTAGCAAGCCAAGGACGACTATTTTGCATTTAAGAAGGCACTGAGCCTTCTGGGCTTATAGAATCCAGGGTATCTGCAACAGAGGAGTCTTTGGGAGTTGTAGGTTTGTTGATTTCTCAGAAAACATCTAATACTTTTTAGCATTACTTTTGCAAATTTTCTGGCAAACTCTGTTTGGAAAACTTAGAATATTGAGGGTGGGGAATCATCTGTACTTCACGGAAGGGAAATCAGAGATCTTGGGTGTATATTGTGAAGGTTAATTTTACGTGTCAAATTTACCAAGGCCATGTGGTACCCAGATATTTGATCAAATATTATTTGGGTGTTTCAGTGAGAATAATTTTGGATGAGATGAACATTGAAATCAGTAGACTGAGTAAAGCAGATAGTCCTCCATAATGTGGGTGGGTCTCATCCAATAAGTTGAAGGTCTGTATAGAACAAAAATGCTAGTTCTCCTTCAAGTAGGAAAGAATTTTTTCTTTCTGATGGCCTTCAAACTAGAACATCACCTTTTTCTTCTCTTTGGACTCAAAAGGAAATATTTGTTCTTCCTGCTGGCGTTTGGACTGGAACTACATCATCAGCTCTCCTGATCTTCAGCTTACGAAATCAGCTTGCAGATTTGGGAATTGCCAGCTTCTGTAATTGTAAGTCAGTTCGTTATGCATCCTATTGTTTCTCTTTCTTTGGAGAACTCCGATAAATACACATAACTCTACATGGTGAGAATCATAGGTATATTACTCCTTTTTTTCCAACTGCAACATTCATATTAATATAGTATATACATGTGTTTACTAATTAGTGATAAGAAAACAGGGGAAATAATTCTACATATCCATTAGTCTTGAGTAGGCTGTACTCTGCTAACCCTGAATAGGTATAAAAGTACGACACTCTCCATTATACCACCTACAGAATGCTTTTTTTCACATAAGTGAGAGTAGGATTTCCAGATGTCTGCCCTGATCATTTAGGGAATATTATGAGGAATCCACCACTCTTAACTTTTCAAACATGCCTTAGAGTAATCCCTACAGAATCGTTACAAATGACTGCAAACTCAGAAAAAGAAGTGGGCCTTGGTTTGTTGAGGTGGGTTGTTTTTGTGTTTAGTTTATTTGTTTGTTCTGAATATGTGTAGAAAAGGCTCTTGAAGGAGGAGAAAGAAGTTTATAGTGAAAGTACAGACTGTGTGGAGAACCAGTTTAAAAACTCTTTCCAGTGTAACACAATTGGCTTTACACAATTAGAGGAAAAAGAGTGGGTGGGAAAGAATACATTGCTGATGTCTAAGAAGCTACAAGAAAGCCTGAACAAGACAGAGCTTGCTTATGAGAAAAGCACAGTTTCAATACAAGGTTGTTAGAGTACAATCTGTTGTTTATGCTTGACCAGCCTGGCCTCCTACAACCCGTGTGGATTTGGTAGGCTGCCAGTCATGTTATCCCCCTGGCTACAATAAGTTTCCCGCAAAGTCTGTAAGATTCTTGAATGACTACCACAGTCTTTTATGTATGGAATGTGGGTCAGAGAGCTCTCTCTTCCTTTCAAGATCGCGAACACTGAGCGCTGTAAGCCTGGATCTACCAGTGGGTACCCCCTGCCCTCCTCATTCCTTATCCTGGCAATAGGAAAGAAAGTGGCCAACACACAAACAAGGGATAGTGTCTTATTTTTATAACATCATCTTCAATGTGGGGAAGAAACTCAGATGTAGGCATAAATTTCAATTAATCTACATTTTCTTTAAGTGTAAAGATTCATGAAATACCATTTTTATAACATTTAATGATGGAAGGCAATTCAATAATAATTGAAATCTGGGTTATTACTGCTATAAATCTTTAACAGTCTCACAAGGGAAATTTCATTGAAAACAACAGAATGAGAGTATAAAGGCTGTAGCACCACAACCTTGAATTATTTTTTGAGGTCAATTTCAGCGACAGTTTCCAAATTGAAGTCATTGTCTTCTCTGACTGGGTCATAGGTCCTGAAGCTAAATGATTGAATGGTACATCTAAATGGTAGCTTGAGACAGGAAACTTACCTGGATGCAAACATGGATTTTATGTAACTCTAGGTTCTTTTGGAAGTGATACATGTTTGTAATTCACCAAGCCATAGTCTCACCTCATCCCCTTCACTATCTATAACTTGGAGTGTAATTGGGTATTGATACTCCCATCAGTTGGGGGGATGGCAGAGAAGGAAGACAAGGCTGATGAGGGGAAATTATTATTGCGTATCTTTGCCTCTTGTGAATAATGAAGGTGAAGTAATTAGTGGAAATAAATGTGGTGGATATCAGTTAAAATGAGACTAAAATTGGAAGTTTCCACATTTTACATTCTCCTTTCTTAAATAGTACTTAAAAAAATAGGCAAATGTTATACTCATTATCCCAAAGGTTAAAATGGATCATAAAAAAAAAAAAAAATGAAGGGTTTATCCCCAGCTTTAACTTGCAGGTTTGAAAAAAGAGAATTTTTTTTTTTCAAGGACAGGGTGTTTCTAGAAACACCTTGAAAGATGATTTTCTTCAAAAATTATATTAGAACATTTATCAACATAAAACTAATAGTTTCTCCTAGCAATAAAGTAGGGGGATTTATAACAGCCTTTAAAAATAACTTCATTCATAATGGATCCTAGTCAAACCAAATAATTATAAAATATTGATTCTTTGAGGTATAATATTTCAGAATTCCATTACATGATGGGAAATATAATTTATTTCAAATTAAAGTAGAAATTTATCTCAAATGTCTCTATATTCTTAGCTGTCAATTCAAGGTTTTTGGTGTGTCTGTGTGTGTTTGTGTGCGTGTGTGTGTTTTAGTTAGCTGTTTAGATTATTTTCCCTTTATTATTTCCACTGGGTTTATTAAATTTTTGATAAAAATCACCTGTTGTGATGGATGATTCTGTATATATGTGAAAGTTACCTATTATAGATATATATACAATTATTTATGAAAAGTATTTTTTAATCAAAGAGAATACTTCAGCCTTGATATGACAGAAATTAAGGAACAGTACACAATTTAAAGTAATTTTATTTTCATGAAGCATTGAATTTTTATCAAGGGAGTGATTTTAATTTTTTTAATGTTTATTTATTTTCGAGAGAGAGAGAGAGAGAGAGAGAGCAGGCAGGTGAGGAAACGAGAGGGAGGAAGACACAGAATCCAAAGCAGGCTCCAGGCTCTGAGCTGTCAGCACAGAGCCGGATGCTGGGCTCAAACTCACAAGCTAAGCCATGAAATCATGACCTGTGCCAAAGTCAGATGCTGGATGGACTGAGCCGTCCATGTGCCCCTAGGGAGTGATTTTTAACCTTTCTGGTTCACTGATCCCTTTGTAAACCTGATCAAATGTATAGATCTATTGCCCAGAAAAATGCACATATACATCAGAAATATATACCACTTATTAGGGATACATGAACTGCTGATTTAGACCCTAGATTTAGGACTGATTTTAAGTCAAATCTGTTTTTTAATGTTAATTGTAAAACTAATCACTGTCATCTTTATTTGATAGTTTATATGGATGAACTACAAAATCTAAAACAACTTATTCTAAATGATTAAAGAATCATTTATATATTTGAATAATTACCTGGAAAATTAAGTTTAAAAAATGAGAAATAAACAGATACTCCACAAGCCAGAACTCTTATTGGAAAAATAGACACAAATAACTTATTTTACAATAAATCATAAAAATATATTTATTGGCATTCTAAGAGTTTAAAAGTCTTTCTTCTAAAAGTACATGAAAACTTGTATTTTTGTGTTCTTAAAATATAAAGCTTTTCCACTCAGGGTACTAACAGGAAATAATATTTTCAGATCAATGGAAATAAAAGCAACTTATTAGAAAAAAAACACTAATTTTGATGTGTTTACAACTTGTGATAATATCAATTATTGGACATTCTTCTGCCCTCAAAGGGCTCATATTTGCAAAGAGGCAAAGACTCAACAGTATGCAGGAACATGCACACACACACACACACACTTTAATGCTCTGTTAACTAATTATCTCTTAGATTTATCATGATAACATATAACACGGGTTCTAGAGAAATGGCTAAGGGAAAATCCTGGATTCTACCACTTGCTAAATGGCAAGGTATTTATTATCATGTTTCATCACCTGTAAAATGGGTTTCCTTACCTGTAATGATATATCATGTGCCTCATAGGGCTTTTGTGAAGACTGAACATGCCATTTTAAGTGTTTATCCCAATGTCTGGAACATAGCAAGCACTCCAAATTTCAACTATGAATGATGCTGTCACTATATTGTGATAGTCGTAGTAGCAGTATTTGAGGAGTGAAAATTCTTCCAAAACTCTCTCTAAGGAGATAGAGGACCGATAGGTAGACAGACAGGTTCAGAGATAAGTATATAGACGCAGACGGCCCACGGGTCTCAAGGTATGGCCCAGGGACCTTTGAAGCTCTCCCAGATCCTCTCACGGAGTTCATGACATCAAAACTATTTCATCACAATACTAAGACATTATTTACCTTCTTCACTTTCATTCTCTCACAATCAAGAGTGAACTTACTGAGGCCAGAAGGCAGAAGCAAGTATGAGAATCCAGCAATCCTTCATGAAGCAAGACATGAAAGAGTTTTGCATGATGCAAAATAATGCCACCATTCGCACTAAATTAATTTCATAAATTTTATAAAGTTAAGTTATAATTTAACTTATAAAAATAGAATATTTTTTATAAAATATGTTATTACTATAAGTAATTTATATTTATTGTTGTGTTAAATGACTTAATAAGTGTATTCAATATGTCTCAGTTTTAATTTCTTTTTTTAAAAAAATTTTTATGTTGATTTTTGAGAGAGAGAGAGAGAGAGAGAGGGCGCATGAACAGGGGAGGGGCAGAGAGAGAAAGGGACCCAGAATCCTAAGCAGGCTTCAGGCTCTGAGCCATCAGCACAGAGCCTGATGTAGGGCTCAAACTCACAAACTTCCAGATCATGACCTGAGCCACAATTGGACGCTTAACTGACAGAGCCACTCATGCGCCTCTCAGTTTTAATTTCTAGTATCTGTGAATAAATATAATCCACATACACAAAATTTTTCTGGTGTCCTCCATGTAAAAAGTCTCAAAACTAAAAAAGATTAGGAACTGCTGCTGTATAAATTGCTTTGCAAATGGACTTTTTGTTATTTAACAATCTACCAAGTACAGTTATCCATGTCATTTCAATATATCCACATCTACAATTCCATTTCTGCATGGCTGAATTGTTGAAATGTACCAAATTTATTTAAGCTGACTGAGAAATGCTGATATTTTAGTAGAGATAATGATCGCAGATTGGAGTATGTATCCTTTGAGAAGAGATGAGAGCTGGCTTCAATTATAAGGATAAATTTTCATTGGGACCTTAACTACCAAGTGTTTTCAGTTTGTTTTGTTCTGTTTTGTTTGGGGTTTTATCACTATGTCGATTCCCTGAACAAATTTGATAACCGTGAAATCACACAAGGAAAATGGAAGGCCAGTCATTAATTAGACATTTTCTTATCAGCTCTAACAGAACTCATATAATAATAATAGCTATGGGGAAAGAAACCGATAGGAAATACCAAACATAATTGCCCTTAAGTCCACGAGCACCTAATCATTATACATTTAATCAGTAACGAGGAGAGTTACCTTTGTTTACCAAGCTGATGAGATAAATATAAACCAGTGAATCCAAATTACAGTTTAGCTATGAGTGTTATTCAGTGATACTGAATCTAATCTTGAAATCTCTAAGTCTTTTAAGTTCCCTCTGATCTTTCACATTTAAAGAGCAACTGAAATAGTAAGTCATCTTTTCTTTGGGGGGATGGCATTCTTTTGTCCGCCACACTCTTAATGTTTAGCGGGTCATTTTTATGGAAAAAGATTCTTGATGACTCTACTTCTATATCTCAATGCCTATTTAAAGCACCTATTATGAAATCGTGTTAGATCTCCCCAAATACCCATGAATTGGAACAATTGTATGCATCTAAATTTACTGCTAGAAAATATGCTAGCAAATAAGGAATATCAGTTGATTTGCCAGAATATAATTAAGTTATCTACAGCAAATCTTGATTTTGAGCTTCGTTTGCCTATTTTGTTGACATTTGCATTCATGCTTTATATACGTGTTGAGGATCAGTTACCATGGAATAATCAGTGTGTTAAAAAGAAGGGTATAACACACATTCTTTTCAGCAAGGAAGGGTATAATGTTTGGGGTCGACATTTTATCTATGTTGGACACACAAATAAATATTCATAAACCATTACAGAATGGAAAATCTAAAAGCAAGTGTCTACTAATCAAGGAATGAGAGTACAAACAGTGCAAGATGAACGTGCAGAGAAGAGAGAAATCTGTTGCTGGGGTGTGTTTGTGGAGGCTCTGTGGCAGCAGGTAGGGTCCCGGTAACCGCTGGGGATGGAAGGCCAGGAGAGATCGGGCTGGGGCCTGGGGACTGGAAGAAGGCATCCCACCCAGGTGCAGGTAGCCACAGGGCGAGGCAGAGATGCCTGTGGGTTAGGAAGTCTCGTTGATGGAATTGGATGGTTCAAAGGAGCATTGAGAAAGTGAAAACAATAAGTTTGGACTAGACTGGAAAATATCTTGAATGACAGGTCCAGATTTGGATATGACTATTTAGGCGAATGATAAAGATAGCAATACACAGGAAGGAAATATAAGTAATAGAGAGAGCAGTAAACTAGAAGTTAGAGCATTTGAATTTTGCTGGCTGGGTAAGTGTGACCGTGGCTCATGTCCTTTCTGAGTCTCAATATTTAGAGTGAAAGAGCAACAGATGAGACTTTCACATCCTATTCGCATATTGCTGTGAGGATGAACTGAGACCATACATGCTAAAACGCTTTACAATTGTAAAGTAGTGTAAAATTGAAGTATTAAATATCATTAAAGTATTAAGTAGAAGATCATGCCCTGACATAAGAAAATACTTTATTTGCTCCAATGACTGTTGACAGAGATGCATTTTAGGTGAGAACAATCATATTTTAGACCTAAAGAAAATGTGAATAAGTACGTAACAAGAAAAAGGGGATGGGGAGAGAGATCATTCATTTTTTTTCTTCCTGTAGTGTTGTGAAATGGTACATCATTTTAGCCCTAAGTTTAAGAAAACAGATAATAAGCAAATAAATGGGATAAGGATATATTCAAATGACCTAGACCTTTACACTGAGTTTTCTTTGAGTCAGGCCCCTTGAATTTGGTACCCTGATTTCAAAACTATTTTAGCATAAAAATACATATGTTTTTAATAGCCTCTGTTTTGTATTGTCTCTTCTATCCTCCATGAGAAAGGATAATAAAGACTGGACTCTATTATATGCAGATATCAATCGATATATTTTACATTCCACCAGCTTCAAGTTCTTGCCCACCAGAAAAAAAAATTTAAATTTATAGTGCTGTTCTTGTGGGAACCCTTGAGTGGAAATGTTCCTTCATTAAGAAAAGGAATGTGATCAGCACATTGGAATGTAAATTTCTTAGGCACAAGGGTTTCCTTACAGTATTTTAATAGACCTTGACTTCATGGTTCCCTTATTTTAAGAATTTATCAGGCATCAACAATAGTTCCAGGCATTTCTAATAAACCTATAAACAGATAAGAAAATATTAACAAGGTACAAAAGATTGCTTTTCGTTTAGATTTTTTGAAACAACCTGATATGTAACAGCATTAAAGTAGGCACGGTTTAGATTTCTGAGTGGTGAAAAGCACCTTTGACATTGTCCCCTAGTTTTATTTCTATGCTTATCCCAGCCATGGTCAGTCTTGGCCACCACGAGAATCACACACATGTATCGTCGCCCATTGTGGCAACAGCACTATTTCCTCCTGGAAGATTAGAAAATACCATATGCTTTATAGCGTTTTCCCACTTCAAGTCACTTTTTTTCTCTGCTTGTCTTAGAAAATAGGGAACTGAATACTTCCAGGGTTGCTTCCAAAGGCATTTGTTGATCTTGATTCCTGTCCTGGATCCACTGCTCTTTAGTTGTTTGACTCTAGATGAGACCTGAGACATTTAACATTATTGGGCACATCAGACATGATAAAGCATTTGAAAGTAATTTGAAAACTAATTACAAGTGTAAATTGTTCCTGTTTGTAATTGTGTTGGTAATAGCCTACTCTGGCAGTGTATTTCACTCATTCTCAACACACACATATATACTCATGAGAAAGAGAGAGCAAGAGGGAAAGGGAGAGAGAGAAAGAGAGAGAGAAACAGTGAGGGAGAGGAAGGGAGAAAGAGAGAAACATAATGCAAAACTTCTCCACCATTAATTCTTTAAAAGTGTTTTGTTTAGCTGAGTGGCTCAGTTGGTTGAGTGTCCGACTCTTGATTTCTACTGAGGTTGTGATCCTACAATTTGTGGGATTGAGCCCTGGGTCGGGCTTTGTGCTGAGCGTGGAGCCTGCTTGGGATTGTCTCTCTCCCTCTGCCCCTCACCCCTGCTAGTTTTCTCTCTCTCTAAAGAAAAAAAAACCAAAATCAATAAATAAAATTAAAAGTGTTTTATTTATATTTGATTTTAAAAACCAGGAAGCAGAGGGTTCAAGACCTGTGACTCAGTTACCTCATCCAAAAATGGTGTAAAAGCTAGGAGAAACTGTGACGATAGTTAAGATCATGAATATGAGATAGCACTTTAAAGTAAATTAGTGTTACAAACAAAGTGCATTGTTATTATTAGTTATTATTATTAAATACATAAAATTTTTGTGAAAATCTTCTTTACAAGCCAACTTGACATAACAGGTAGCCACTGTACATTCGATAAAGAATAATGCCATAAAATAATATGCCTAGCAGGATCCGTTTGCTAACCCTTGGGATCTTTACCCCTAAAGGCTAGCAGAGCAGGTGCAAATGAGGAAAAGGACTTACCTTGAGGAACGTTGGTACATAGTTTAGCCAGATTGGAAATCTGTGTCCATTCTTCCCTGAGCATCTCTACTCCAAGGAATGACTCTAAAGGCTGTCCTTATGTCCTACCCTCTATTCCTTACAAACACGGAGACATGGAGTGGGCCAAAATTTTGTTTTCAGTGAAAATACTTCTTTGTAATCATACTTAGATTTGTTGCGCACAATACATTCTCCATGCTCCTTTACACATGCTTTTCCCTTGGTCTGCAGCATCCTCTTTTCTCCAGGCCCCTCCTTTGCCCGCTTACCATCTACACACTCATTTGTTAACTTCTCTTTGGAGCATGGTGAGGCGAAGTGATATGCTTCCTGGGTTGGGCCCCAACTTGAATCCCCCTTGCCCAGGGCAGATTTCGGAGCCCAGTCCATGTTCAGCCCCTGAGAGAGGATTTCGTGGATCCTTGGATATGGATATCTCCGTCATTGCACATTCCCAATTCATAGGCCTCCCCCAGCGAGCAGTAAGTTCCAAGGGCTGGACATGTCTATCTGGTGCCTCACTTTGTTCTCAGTACCTCATGCGGTGCCTTGTATAGCCTATGTGATCAGCAAATAGTTGCTAAATAAATAGGTACAGACACTTTACCAGGAACATTGCATTGAAACCACAAAATAATTCTGTGAGGCAGATGGGCGATGCCCATTTCATAGGTGAGGAAATAGAAAGAACACGAGTAAGTTGCCCAAGGGTTACATAACTAGTACAACAAAGAGAACTTTGTTTCAATACAGGCCCAGGTTTTGTTTTCTTGTTTTTGTTTCACCTGGGGCCTTGGAGTTTGGGAATGGTTCCTTTGCACCAGAGCTGGAAGTTAAAAATAAAAATAAAATAAATGAATACTTGCTTTACATATAATTTATAAAACTTCAATTCATGCAAAAAGGAGTATTAAGTTATATTAACAAATTTAAGGTTTCTCCAGCAACACATAGAAATTACATTTACCATTCACAGCATCTAGTGGCCTCTACTTTCTTTTGTCTGTTTTTATCATACTCTCCCAAACTTTTATAGTCAGTATTTAGCTGTAAATGATGATGAGGTTTAATAGGAAAGGTTAACATTCTCAATGGCTTTTTGAACCTTGCACCTAGGATCTCCATTTTCAAGAAGTCCACCAATGAACAGAGTTTCTTTAACTTTCCCACCTAAAAGTTGGAAGAGAGAAATCGTGTAAGGACAGAAGTCTTTGGGAAAGTGATAATATTAATCGAATTTTATCATGCGCTTACTATAGGCAAGGCTGCATCTCATTAATTCCTGACAAAACTTTCAGGATGTATTACTTTTATTTGCATCTTACATGTAGGGAATAGAAATGAAGCTTGGAGAGACTCAGCAACTTGCCCAAGAGAAACAACTATCAAATGCTCGATTTGTCTGGCATTGGAGTCTGAACTTTGAACAGTACCTGGTATTGACTCTTACTGGACCTCTGCAAGCATGAAACATCAAGGAGTTTTATCTAAGAGAGCATCCAGGATTTGAGGTTACTTTATTATGAACATATTAGCTTATTATATAAAAATAATTGTTAATTTCTCCTCAAATCTTAGAGGAAAATTATTCACCCAAGGAGATATGTCATGCTAAAGAGCCCCTGCCTTCTCCCCGGTGCACACATAACACCCAGTTTGACATGTACAGGTATAAAAACATTCCCTGAGAATATCATTTGGTTCAGCAGAGGTTTGTACCGGAGCTAGAGGTAAATAATACATAATGCATGAGACAGGAAAGGCACAGGATCAGGACGCTCTTGTAACCTCCCCATTTATGTCAGTCAGTCACTGAGAAAGGCCTTCTGTCTACTCTCTACTTGGTGGAGAGGACAGGGGGAAGAAAACAGCAGCAGAAAGAAAAGCAATGAATGGGAACATTCAGTGGGGCGTTCTTCTTATCTGGTGCTGAGTCTAATTCTGTAAATAGAGCACTGCTTCCCCTTCCCTCTATACCATCCAGGTTGCGTTATTTTCTAGTTGCTTTGGTTGTAGGGGATGTTGGCTCACTGCATACATTTGATTTATGATTCCGAGCTAGATTATGAATCCAGAAAATATTCTTTTGCCTGAAGTTTCTGTGTCTGCTTGCAAATTCACTTGGGAGAGCATGACTTTTGTCCATCTTTCATGGTCGTGAATTTAGTGACATGTGCAATGTAGCAAGAAGAGGATGAAAAGAAGAGGAAAGACAGTTTGGCGTCTGGAGACCACATCCATCAGATTCACAGCGGGAGAAGAAATCACAAAGATTTCTTTGTTTTGTTTTGCTTAAAGAATTTGGCTTTGAGGATGGTGGCATTTTTCTGTCACCATGGGAGAAATTTCTTTGGGGGAAAAAAAATCTCTGCTGGTGAACAGTTCTCAAGGTGACCTGGTAGGCTTACAATTGAAACAAGAGGGGTCAGGTGCAGAAATGAGTGCTGAGGAGAATAATGTTGATGCCTTCTGAGGAGAGAACACAGAGATTTAAAAATAAAGTTGGAGCTTTTGATGTTTGGCACAATTTCCTCAAAGAAATTATGTTCAATTACAGTTCAGACCCGAGCGCTATCCCATGGTATGTAGGTGGATTTTCAATTCTCAAATCAACAGCAACAACTCAGTCAGATGGATTCTTTTAATTCTGAGGCCGAGAAAGTTGTCAGGACTTGTTAAAGTTGCTGGAAGATGAGAGGGAGTATTGTTCTTCGGCAGGCACGTTGGGCGAGGATTAGAAATATTAAAAATAAAAAAATACTAAAAATATTAGAAGCTCTAGGGTTGGAGCTGGAAACCAGTCTGTGACATTTGTTGTAAGAGGCTGCCTGTGACATGAGATTCTCAAGTAGCCTAGTTGGTGTTGCGACTCCCAACAAATGACCTTATCAGAAAGGGGTTGTTGTGATTCCCATTTTACCAATGGGAACACTGAGGTTTGAAAAGGTTGTTGGTTTTGTTTGTTTTTTTCTCTAAGAATTCAGGATTGAATCTACATGGTTTGACCCTGATCCTGAGTTGTTACTGTTATGAGGGATTGCTCAGATATCCTTCTGGGTTCCACATATTTTTAGTATTTTCATATTCAACTACTTTTGAAAAACTCTGGACTAAGCAAAGTAAAACGAGTTTCCTTTATTGCAGGACTTTTGCATTGTGAATTTTGAAATGTGGACTATATTTGGTAGCATTTACCACACTGGCGTTGCTAGGAAAATTGTAAGGTGCTGCACATCTTCAGGGACTAAAGCTCTTCAGAATGAATTGGGGGAAGTGACACAAATGGTTGGTAAATGTAACCATTAGTTGCTTTCAGTAAGCCAAGCACCTGGCAAAAGGATAATTTCAGCCACCAGAGAAAGCTGGCGAGGAAAAATAGATATTTGCTGACCTTGGAGATTCACCATTTATGTCCACCAGGTGAGTTCAGAAGGTGGCTTATTGAGTGATAAATAACGAGTTTCAACCACACTGTCTAGGTTCAACACCCGGTGCTGCCATTCATCTGATGTGTAATCTCAGATAAATCACTACACTTCTCTTTGCTTGTTCCTCCTCGGTCAAATAAAGATAATAATAATGTTTGCCTCATGAGGGTGTCATGAAGATTACGGGAATAAATATTCCTGAAGCATTTAAAACAGTTACTGATATTTAGTAATTGACAGCTAAGAGTTTATTAAATAAATTCCACAAATCTGGCCTTATTGACCTGGCATGGATTAGGCTCAAACAACAACAACAACAACAACAACAAAAACCCCACAAAACCCAGCACTAAATTAATCCGTAATCCAGATGAAATTTTTAACTGAATCACAACACCATGGGAAATAGTGATTGGATGTCTATAGGTCTGATAATAACTTCTCTGAAACTTATAAATGTCTAGATTACATGATTCCAAGAACATGGATTTGAAAGACAGAAAAGCCCGATTCTGAATCCTGGTTACTTATAAAGCTTGAGAAAATTACCTAAAAATCCCTGAGTTATGGTTTTCTCACCTGTTCATCAGAAGAAATTATTCTTACCTGGTACTTAAGTATAATGCATTTTATACTCTTGACCCATGGTAGGCATTTATTAAACCATAGATCCTCTTTATTATTCCTTTGCTATTGCTAACAAAATGATGCTACTGCCTTAAGTAATGTGAACTCGACTGCCCACTGGCCTCTTACAATACTGGCCACTTAGTAAGAAAAAAAAAATTTTCGCCCTTAAGAAGTTATGTGAACAGCAACATAGTTATCAGTAAACTTATACTCCTAAAATGGTACCAAATGGGATACGAATATCAGATGAGAATTTAAAGAAAAATCATAAAGTGTGCATTTTAATAAGTTCCTATCTGACTTGTCTTGTTTTCTAGCTGAATGCAATATTTCTATATTGTTTTCAATACTTCTTTTTACCTTCTTTTTTAATTAAAGCTTTGGTAGCTTTTATCTTCTAATAGCTAGTAAAGCTTTTAGCTGATTGATTGATATTTTAAAATAGCTGAACTAAATTACTTGACTTTCAGACTTGTCTATGGAAACTAAGCAAATGCTAATGTAGGATGCCTTTGCCCTCTCTCTAGTACCTACTTAATTCAAGTTACATTTTAACCTTTCAGTAAGAAGACAGTATACTCTTAGCTAACTTCAAATCCTATTATTGTGTTTTGCCCAGTGTGGAAAATTTTGTATGTGATGAAGCAGACTGGCATGCCTCACGTAGGCCCACTGATCGCTCTCAACACTAGTGGTGGGGATTCGGGATAAGTCTTGGAATATTTGTGATTGTCAAGAGCATGGTAAATGCAAAAGAAAATTTCTCTGTGAGTTAGAAGACTGAGTTCTGGTTTTGTCAAGTCTTTGTCTCTCGAATGTGATTCTTCCTCTGGCAGGGAGGAGGCCAAGCTGTAAGACCGACAGGGTCTCTTGCAGTCAGATCTTTTTAACACCTGCTTTAAAAGTTGCTGGACTAAAGCCTCTTTCTCAGAAAGCTATCCAGTGTATAAGAAAGTGTTCTGAAAATCTTTATTTTATTATTTTTGTGTGAAAGATATTTTATGTTATTTTTTATGGCTAATTCCAAACACAGGAGTATGGGGAGTTCTTTTAGGTAATTGCGTAACATAAGAATTACCTGGTATATCATTCAGTTGATCTAATATGCATTTTAGAAGACTCCACAATAAATAAAAATATGCAAACCCAGATGACTTTCAGTACATTAAACCACCACATATTAATGAACATATCAAACAAACTGGCTGGATGACCTTTGCAAAATATAGCTTCTTTTTAGCAGCGTTTCTTTTCCCTGAAAATTCACAAGGAGTTAAATCCATTCCCACATGATAAATCAATCTGTCATAACACCAAAAGCCATTACTTTATTTATTTATTTAATTATGTATTTATTTGTCCCGACAAGTGCCCTCCTTAATGCCCATCACCCATTTTTCCCTCTCCCCCAACCCCCATCAACTTTTTTCCCCCTTCCCTTCCCCCATGGTCTTCTGTTAAGTTTCTCAAGATCCACATATGAGTGAAAACATTTGATATCTGTCTTTCTCTGCCTGACTTATTTCCCTTAGCATTATACCCTCCAGTTCCATCCACGTTGCTGCAAATGGCCAGATTTCATTCTTTCTCATTGCCAAGTAGTATTCCATTGTATATATAAAATGCATCTTCTTTATCCATTCATTAGTTGATGGACAGTTAGGCTCTTTCCATAATTTGGCTATTGTTGAAAGTGCTGCTGTAAACATTGGTGTACAAGTGCCCCTATGCATCAGTACTCCTGTATCCCTTGGGTAAATTCCTGGTAGTGCTCTTCCTGGGTCATAGGTAGTTCTATTTTTAATTTTTGAGGAACCTCCACACGGTCTTCCAGAGCAGCTGCACCAGTTTGCATTGCCACCAACAGTGCAAGAGGGTTCCCATTTCTCCACATCCTCGCCAGCATCTATAGTCTCCTGATTTGTTCATTTTAGCTACTCTGGTGTGAGGTGGTATCTCAGTGTGGTTCCAAAGCCATTGCTTTAAACACAATATGGCTTTCTGGGTAAATTTCTGAAATTATATTCTAAGTTCTTTCATAGTTTATTAGGTTTCTAAAATCAGTTTTGTAACTACTAATTAATTATTTTGTTTTGGCAACTATCAGATTTCTAAACCAGAGATTTCTTGTGTGACACATACTTCAGTCACTTGTTAATGACTTGACTAATCCCTGATTATGCCAAAACCATCAATTCCAACTCCGTAATGTTTATTTTAGTCTCCATCCATCCACTGCCTGGCTCTAACCACTCACTTTGCAAGAGGATAGCTTTTTAGTTGGTCAGTGGGATAAATGGATAAAGGAGTAATGATAAGTTAAAGCAGACATATTATCTGGGAGAAAAAAATCTTTGCATATGTTAGGCTCTCAGATTCTGATATAAAATAGTGATTAAAATGAGAGCTAATTAGTTTTCTAGTTTTAATATTTAAATTAAAAT
Organism: Panthera tigris; assembly: GCF_018350195.1. Taxonomy (NCBI): domain Eukaryota; kingdom Metazoa; phylum Chordata; class Mammalia; order Carnivora; family Felidae; genus Panthera; species Panthera tigris. Next base: position 106,213,655 of record NC_056662.1, read on the forward strand.
GTATCCATTCAATCAAAATATAATTTTGATATGCTCACCTGTATATAGATTGTTGAAACAGTAATTATTTGTTCCCATCAATAGGTGGGTAACCAGATGCATTCACGCCAGTGTTTTCTATGTTACATGGAATCTTCCCTTACAAGTGCTCAGTGTTCATTCATGTTTACTAAGAAGTTTTGAAACTATGTACCATGGAGACAGTGTTCCATTGTGGTATTAATCGTAATTATTAATTATTATTTATTAAATGTTACATGGAATCCTCCCTTACAAATGCCCAGTGTTCCTTCATGTTTACTAAGAAGTTTTCAAACTATGTACTATGGAGACAGTGTTCCATTGTGGTATTAATCTTAATTATTAATTATTAAATAATAATGCCTAAAACCACCATCTTGCAGATCGCCTGGGTGACTCAGTCAGTTGAGCATCCAACTCTTGATTTAGGCTCAGGTCATGGGATCAGCCCTCCATTAGGCTCCATGCTGAGCTTGAAGCCTGCTAAGTTTGCTCTCTTTCTCTCTCTCTCTCTCCTTCTGTGCCTGTCCCCACTCGTGCTCTTTCTCTCTAAAAAAAAAAAAACTAATTAAAAAACCCCACTATCTTGGGGCGCCTGGGTGGCTCAGTCGGTTGAGTGTCCAACTTCGGTTCAGGTCATGATCTCGCGGTTCGTGAGTTCGAGCCCTGCGTCGGGCTCTGGGCTGACAGCACAGAGCCTGGAGCCTGCTTCGGATTCTGTGTCTCCCTCTCTCTCTGCCCCTCCCCCCGTTCATGCTGTGTCTCTCTTTCTCTGTCAAAAATAAATAAACATTAAAAAAAATTAAAAAAAAAACACCCCACTATCTTGCATGTGTTTTATGTTTGTTTTACTTTGTTCTGTTTCTATCAAGTAGTAAGTATATCCTTTTCTTAAGTTTTCTCATTTCCATGGTCTCCTTCACTGATAAATATGCCCCACAGAATCCTGATTTTGCTCAGTTTTCCTATTTCTGCACCTGTCACATTTGATCCACCCACTGTCCCAACTCATATTGGGAGACACACACACACACACACACACACACACACACACACACACATTTGTGAGTTTCCATTCTCTCCCATAATGCTGCCTTTTAGCATATTCTCTCTCTCTCTCTCTCTCTCTCTCTCTCTCTCTCTCTCTCTCTCTATTACATTTCCTTTAGTGGCAGAGACCTGAGTCACATACAAACAAACAGCCGATAATAGATAATAGTATCAGTAAGAATCAGTGAAGTGCAGTTATTAGTAAGACCTAAGAAAGGAGGTTGGGGAGGTAAGGAGTGTTGAGGGAAAATGACAGCCAGAATGTCGGTTGACTAGGACCTTTCAGTCCTTCTGACTTAATTTGAAGTGAAAGCTGCTTTAATTCTTTCTCTGCTGGAATCTCTACCCAAGTATGGGCAGTGCTCAATTTTACATTAACTCAAATATTCAGTGAGAGGTTTAAGGTTTAAAGGAGGGCTTGACTGTCTTTCCACTTTTTACTTCATGGCAATATCACTTAAGTTTGCGGTATTTAAGCTGCATTGAATCATGACAATAATAAAGCCTTCAGCTTCCCTATTCAGCCTGTAGTTTAATGAGGCTCCATGTCTACCGGGACTCCCCCTCTGTCCTTTATACCCCTGTGTAATATGTGAGGTTGGTTAAAATGAACTGTGGTGTGGAAATATGAAGACAAGGTGTTTCAAAAACAGTGCCAACTGGAGAGAGGTTTTGTGCTTCATATAATGGAGACATAAAGAGGTCACATATTCTTGAATAGATAAATAAGGGCAAATCACACACTGCATGTAGCAGACTTTCCTAACCCTCGGGGAAGCATATCGCACATATTCATACCTGTTTCACCGGAGCAGAAAAGATTGCTTTGAAAACTCATCAGGTAAATGGAAATTCAAGGATCCCTTTGCCTCGATAACTTTTACAATTCAAGAAATTAGAACTGTATACAAGTCACGTAAGGTAAATGACTTGCAGTTCTGTTCCCACTTCTTCAAAAGGTCAGCACACCAGAAGAATATCTCCTGCTCTCGAACATTCATTTAGACAGTCATATCATTTGGTGGAGGAAACTCATAAGGACGTTCATACTATTTAATCATTTTAAAAATATCACACCCACCCACTCGAACCCCTGCAGTCCTTGGAAATTCAGCAGCAACCTAAAAATCTTACATATTCTTGTCTTTCACTATCAGTTTGTATTTTATGAAAGCCTTATCGTTTTTAAAAAAAGGTCTAATTTTACACTCTGAATGACAATCAAGTATGTGGGTAAGAACAAAGAAACACCTTGATGAAAAGCTAAAGTGAGGAAGACAGAAATGACATTTTAATTTTTGTTGTTGGAAAGCTGATTGTTGTCAGAAGGCAGGGAAGTAGAAGGATGGATAAAATAGGTGAAGGGGATTAAGAGGTATAATCTTCCACTCATAAAACAAATAAGACACGAAGATGAAATGTACAGCATAGGGAATGGAGTCAATCGTGGTGTAAGTATGGTGACAGACGGTTACTAGATTTATCCTGGTGATCGTTTTATAATGTAGGTAAATATTGAGTCACCATGTTATACATTTGAAACTAATACGTCCATTATACTTCAGTAAAAAGCTTTTGTTGTTTGAAAACAAAATAATAATATAAAATTTGTCAACAAAGAACTGTAGAATTAAACATGTTTGGGAAACAGGTGTGTTTATATGATGACAAAATGAATAGGTATTTTTAAAATAGTTATTTGGTTGAATCTTCCACATTGTGGCAATAACTGAGTTTATGCCCCCATCCCCATTTTTTTTCTCTAAAATTTATTTATTTATTTTTGAGAATCTCACAAACTGTGAAATCATGACCTGAGCCAAAATCAACAGTCCAGCGCTTAACCCACTGAGCCAACCAGGCACCCCGCCCCCATCCCCTTTTAAAATAGATCGTTCCTTGCTTGATTCTACTAGATTATGGTAATATGTTGGAGTAGAGTCTCATCTTTTAGTGACGGTAGAAGTTGGCAAAAATAATTGATAGTTATGTATTAAATCTCAGTTCATTAGCATCTGTTTCCTTGACATACTGATTTAGTGAAAAATATTTGCTCCCAAGATTGTTTTCAAAAGGGACACTCTACCATCATATAGCCTAAGATTTTATCTTTCTGCCAGAGTTTGCGTGTTGAGACTGCTCTTATATATTAGCTCACAAGTCAAGCAAGATCAAGACTGTTTCTGACATCAGCGACTTTTCCAGGTGGCAGGTTTCCCTCACAATTTAGCAATCTCAACCATGGAGATCATGTACCTTATGACCAATTGGAAAAGAACCAGAGTTTCCCCAAAGTACAATTAATAAAGACAGCTGGTTCTGTGCTGACAGCTCAGAGCCTGGAACCTGCTTCGGATTCTGTATCTCCCTCTCTCTCTGCCCCCTCCCTGCTCGTGCTGTCTCTCTCTCTCTCAAAAATAAATGAACATTTAAAAAAATTCTGGGATGCTGGGGTGGCTCAGTCGATTAAGCGTCCGACTTCAGCTCAGGTCATGATCACACAGTTCATGAGTTCGAGTCCCATATCGGGCTCTGTGCTGACAGCTCAGAACCTGGAGCCTGCTTCTGATTCTGTGGCTCCCTCTCTCTCTGCCCCTCCACAACTCATGCTCTATCTCTCTCTCTCTCTCTCTCAAGAATAAATAAACATTAAAAAAAAATTTAAAAATCCGGATGGTTTGTTTCTTAAAAAAAATTAATTAATTAAAAAAAAATAAAGACACCCAGGATTGGTATTTCCTCCTAGAGAGCTAAGGGCTTTCCAGAGTATCTTTGCACACAATTCATGTGGTACAGATTGAGAATTTGCTTCCTGTGATGATTGAGAGATTTTTATGTTCCAAAACCAGTTTCCCCCATTGTAGTTTACTATTGTCCAATACACAAACGCTGTCTTCATTCACATTTAAAATATTGCTTAAAGCCCCTGTTGAGTTTGTAAAACATTTTTGAGACTATTTCCATGAGTTGCTTCTGACCACCTGTAAGAATGGTCTGTGTTGAATTTTCAGGTAAGGAATTTGCAGCTGTAAGAAGTTATGTGGTTTCCCAGAACATCTTGATAAATTAGAAACCTAACACAGTTGACTACTTCCTAATGTGCTCCCTATAGCAATATTTCTCCAGAAAGGAGATCTGTGGGATCATTTGGGGCACACTAACAGAAAAGACAGGCTGAATTTTAGCCAGAAACCTGCTTGCCCCAGGAGACATCAAGTTCTGTGTGGCTCTGACAGAAAATGTATAAAAGCCCTCTTCATGATTTAATTTGTCCCATTTCACCTGACATGTGTCATGTGGTTACTGAACAAAAACATCCCTCAACCAAATAAAGTAATTTGTTAGGCCTAGAATTCCATGCATCTACAAACTTGTACGTAGTTGGTATGTTATTGGTGATAAGATTTGATCTGTGGTTCATGTGAAGCTTTGTAATACTCAGTGACATTTTACTGATGTTCAGTGGTACCTTAGGGTCAACCCTATACAAATAGTTTCAGTGCATAGTTTGAAACCTAGCTCTGCCCGTTACTAGCTATATAGCAGTGTTTAGAATTTAAATCACTAGCTCGACGTGGAGAGAGAATGTATCTGCTTCACTTGTAGAACTCACTGGAAATAGGAGCAAAGGAAATTTTAGATATACTGATATGATATCCATTTTTCGTTTTAAAATTTCCTTGGGTTTCAAACCATCCCTATTCAGACACTACAGAGACAGTTTAAAATTGCAAGTCCTCTTAAGGCTGTTTATCATGCCCCTCTTCCTTCTTAAGCTAGCACCTTCGAATAAGAGAAGTCTTGTGGCTCCCGTGGCACAGTGTTTACTGGGAGATTAGGATTAGTGGCTATTCCTGTTTTATCCTGGTCTTTGGGCTAGTCTCCACCGGCTGTGTGCAGTCAGGAGTTTCTTGAGGTGGGGTTAGTCTGTTCTGATACACAAGTATCCTACTAGTATGCATTAATGAGCTTTATCCTCCCGATCTAGTCATAACCCTCCAGTTCGCCCGTGCTGCTGACTCATTCCCATGGAAGCCTAAGGAAATCTGTATCTTCCTGAGCCATGACTGTCACCCCAGTTTGGTGCCCAAAGTACCCTGCTCAGTAGCCCTTGATGACAGAGATACTTTGCCCCCACAGCAATAACCAGATGCACAGCTACTGTTTTTCCCTCTCTCCTGGAGAATATAGGAATTTCTGGGTCCATGCCAGGGCGCGTGACTACAGAAGACAGCTTGGAAATGTCAGCCTAGGCTCCTCTGTCGTTTAGCTGCTTCGTTTCATCTCCATGTTGGCACGTGACACTCTGAATGACACAGTCTCTTTCCACGTGGCCAAATAGTGGACAAACTGAAACATCTTTGCTTTCAGATTTTTTTTTCTCGGCCCACCCAATAAACTTTCTTACTCTAAACTACCATTCAGAAAGAGGTATTCTAGACACAGAGTCCCGTATCTCTGATTCTCTGCACCTTGCCACATGCCTTGGAGGGCAGAAAAGGCAAACTTCACTTTTTCCACTGCTAGTGGGTTATACATGTAAAGACAAGGGGTGATGTTTTTGCTTTCTTTCATATATATAAATATACATAAAGATTTGTATACAGAACATATAAAGAGATCTTACAAATCCATAGTAAGTCAAATAATCCAAGAATGTTACTTCTCACAATGTCAAGCTTCTTAGGACTACACGCAAAGGAGATATATAACTGCCTGAATACTTACCAGTAAATGTGTTTCGGTGCATCATCTGATACCCCTTCTGTTTGCATAAAATTATACACTTTATAAACCAAGTAAGGTTAATTAAAGTTAGTCCCACAATAACTGAGCTGTAGAGGAATGAGACTGTTGTCTCCATGTTTTCATTTAGAAATGAAACTTCAAAGTTTAACATGCTTCCATTACATGGCATATATGTCTTCTGGAACAAAAGGGTGTGGGTGGGGGTTAATCTTTCCATGACGCATAGTTTAAAATGTTATCACTCTTAGTTGCGACTGTGTCCTAGAATTGATCAGAATTTTGTAAATAGAGCAGTTGAGACGGTTCTGCTCAGTCACGTGTAAGTACTGACTCCATGAGCTTTCTTCCCTATCAACATCGTCCTTCACCCTGCAGGTTTAGCACCCTCCCCTCTCTTTTAGTAGAAGGTATAAATGTGCTGAGCAATTGAAAAGAGACTGTTCACAAGGCATATTTGGGATTTGGTTGATTGCAATCTTGAAATGCACAGAAGTGCGTAGATGTTGAAAGACCAAGGGGGTAATATGGAGGCTATTGCCTGTAGGCAGCTTGCCTTGAATAGCAATGAAAGAACATTAATGGGGTTCCAAGCCCATAATGATCTGGATCTAGTCTTCCTGCGATAGGACACATCAGTTCTTACCTCTTAGCTCAGCCAAACTAATTCAGTTTTGAGAACAGGACATTCTAGATCTTTATCTAGACTTTTAATTATATTTAAAAATGTTTTCTTATTTGTAATACTCCAGGTAGGGGGATACAGCATATAGCCACTAGAGGACAGCAGAGAGCCAGGAGCAGGTGCAGAGGTGGGTTGACGCATTGACACATTTGGAGAAGAATCTGTGACCAGTTATCTCACCCCTGAGCAAGGCTTCCATTTAATTGGAGAAAAGAAAAACATCTAAGTGCTATCTACAAAAGTGGCTTAGGATGTAGTCCTCAGGTATAGTGTAATACTAGTGTAGAATTTGAGACACCAAATGGGACAAACAACACAGAAAAATGGCAATAATACAAACCTAGATATCAGGCAAATGTTGACCTATTCAATAAATATTTCTTGAATGCTCACTTTACACCATGTACTCAGCTAGACTTTATAAATGGAAACATATAATGCAGTGCAAGGAAAGTAATTGGCATAATAAAAGGAGTATTTAAGGCAAATCCTCATGGATTAAGACACAGTCTGTGTATAATTTTAGATCTAAATTTTAGACAGGGTAGAATTTTAGGACTTCTGGGAAGATATTACTCAAGATGATAGTATTTAACAAAAAATACGAAGGGTAGAGAGAAACAATGAGAGCTAAGTGGAAAGGAATATGGTAGAATGGAAGATAAAGAAGGAGAATGTTATCAAGAAGCATACCTGAATTAATGCTACAAAATGCAAACAAGACATAAGAAAGAGAATGAGGATGCTAAGACAAACAAATAAGAGAATTCTGGATCGATGCATATTATTTGTAACCTTCTGAAAAATTGAAACTGTAAATTGGGTATTTCTCTTTTTAAATTGGAAGTGGGAGGAAAGGAAATGAAAGTGACAGGTGAAGACTACTTTTTCACAAGTTTGAAATTAAAAGGAAGGAGAGAAAGAAGACTGCAGAGTGGGTAACATTTTTAGATGAGAAAGAGAACATTTATGAAACTTGGATCCAGTCATTGGTAAGATGTGTGTTAAATGCCTCAAGAATTTAACTTGAATTTGTTTTAGAAAAAAACATAGCCAAAACCGAAACTAAAATAGAAACACAAACAAAACTCTTTGTGTTTGGAGTGTGGGGGAGGAAAAATAAATTTTCCCTCTACTCTTCTAGGTTCTTGGCTGAGACCCCCAGGAGAGAAACAAGTTTAATAGCACATGCCTCCTGTACACGTAGGGCAGACTCAGGAAAACTGAATAACTCCCAAAATGTCCCAAGCCGTCACCTTAAATACCATCTAAAGCTAAAGACAAAAGAAGATGTTGGGGATAGGGAAGCCAGTTATGGGAGGCTATCAGGATAAACACAGCAAACAAGGGTAGGATTGTTAGGCAGATTTAGATCATTGCCTTCTCCTTGGATGAGAGTTTATAGAGACTTAGTCATCCTTCTCTGCCTGGTACAGAGATGGAGACATCCTTTCAAATAGGGGTTTCCCTTATAAACATAGATGCCTTTTACAAAAGGACAACCTCTCATTTCAGTTTTTCCTCTGTTTGGTGTCTCTTAAAAATAATCAGCTAGAAATAATCTTTATGCCACAAAGGCATATTTTGGGGTGGCAAATTCTGCTCCCCCCCCCTCCAGAGTCCTGAATAACACATTGCAACCTGATGATAAAGTCAGCCCTATAGACTTATAATGAAGCCTTATAGGACTTTAAATATCTAAGTGGACAGAGTCCAAAATGGCCTACATTATACAGAATTTTGGCTTGTTTAGTCATGACAAAGTTTTGTGTACTAATTGCGTTTGGTGAGTTGGATGTAACCCGAGTAAGAAATGTGTTTGTAGAGTGCACTGGGTTCATTTCATTAGGCTCTAGGAGACATTACAACAGTGATATATTGCATTTATATACAAGTGTTTGTCCACAGAACTCTAAGCACTGTATCTTTCCTTGAACATTCTGCGTGCTTATTAACTCCTGCAATACCCTTGATGGGAGAAAGTGGTAAATATTATTTATTTCCTTTTTCTCTGGTGAAGATACAAAGAAACAATGTAATGTGTTTACAGAGACACAGCAGGACTGTATTGATTAGCTTATAATGGGGTTCAAGGCATGCTGCCCCCAATATGCCACTTTGGCATATTGATTATTTTGAATTAAAGTTACTTAAGAAGCAGCTGGTGCAAGATGCATACTCTGATCCTTTGCCCCCCTGAAAGCAGGAAATAAATCTTGTGTGAAAGTTACCCTCCCTGTACTAGGAGGTAGAGGCACATCCTTATCACCACAGATAGAGAATTTAGGGCCAAGAAGGCTGCATAAACTTCTTCACCAATATATACTCCAAGCCGAAACTTCACTATCTTGTCAATTCCTCACAAGTTTATTGTTTCCTTGTCTCAAAAGTACATATAGTGCTTTGGTCACTTCTTTGAGTTTCATATTTTAATGAGCTCCCATACATATGGAATTGGATTTTTCTCCTGTTAATCTGTCTTACGTCAATTTGATTACTGGATCAGCCAAAGAACCCAAAAGAGAAGAAGGAAAACGTTTTTCCTCGCCTACACTTAACTGGTATTTACGAGACATAATTCATCAGTGTGCCTAGTGTCTCCAGGAAGTATAATCACGTTAGCCTCAAAAATAATCACATCTACTGAATATGTAGCCAGCTGTGGGGAAAAAAAAAATCAGGTGTTCATGACTTCTGTAATACAAGTCTACACGGCAGGAAAAATCTTCTTAGGAGGGCTATGCTGACCAAAGAAAGAGAGTGGAAAACTGAAGGATTTAAGCAAGCACCATAATGCATGAATTTCTATGCCCATCTTTGCTAGACTTTGTAAGTAGACATAATGAAAGTCTAATGGAGGATATGAACTGGTATAAAAATTAATAGGAGACAAAAGGAATATGAGAATACTCGTAGATGTGAAGACATGGATGTAAATAATTTAGTCCTAATTTGGACTGGGTCGCAGGTTAGTCCTTCTACATTCTACGTGGTGTTAGGCAACATGAATTTTAAACACTTTCAGTTATTAAATATACATTTACAAATATATGGGCTTGTTTATTTCCAGAAGCACAGAGGGGAAGGTAGAAAGATATAAAAAACTGATTGAATGGATTTGGCAACTCTTATTTTTTTATCCAGTTGACCAAAAAGTTGAATTATAAATTACTCTTCTTGTGTAATAATGGAACTAAGATGGTCATCAGAGGAACAATTGTTGGTGTGAAATACCTCTCTGCGTTAAATCCTATCACTTATTAAGTACACATTTCCAAGTGTGTGTGTTTATTCCCAGGAGCTCAGAAAAGGTAGGAAAGTAAAAGAGTGACTGAAGGGATTTGGCCACTCGCATCTTCCCCATCAGTCTAAATGCTCGATTATCTCATTGATCCATAAGGTTTCTTCTTTAAAAAACCCCAGGGTAAAATTGTATCGGGTTCTCAAAACAACTCCTCCCAGATTCTTCAGGGAAAAAGGTAGCAGGCATCTTGCCCAGCTTATCTCCATGGTAGATTTCCTGTGTGTTACACCCCTCCAACAAATTCCAAACAATGGCCTGGGCCCTTTGCTCTCTTATGATCTTAAACTCTGCCTTGAAGGCAAAAAGGTGGCCTGAAATTTCAGTAAATGCAGTAACATTAGGTGATCAGTATCACAGGGGTATGTAGTCGGGTGTTGAAAGGTGCTGTCTGTATTTTGTGCATTGAACTGTTGATTATAATGACTCAGATCAGCCTAACGCCTTGTACTTCAGTTTAAGGTGTACTTTTATATAAACAGCAATGTTGGAATGGTGAGGAAAATGTTGTGTATCGATCAACTGATTCAAAATGCCCTTCTCTAGAATGAGAAAGGTCATGCCGTTTTAATCACTGCCAGTTCAGATGACACGTTTCTCTTCTCCAAGCAACTCTGCTGCTTTTATGTTCAGTCAACTTTGAAGAATAGTCATTGCATTCCCTTCCGTATCCTGAGTAAATTAAGCCAACCACGTAAAAAGAGAAATGGAGAAAGAAATGGGGTTCTCATGTCCAATGATATGACTAGAGACTCATATTGTGCAAAAAACAAGCATAATCTAAAGTACTGTCCTTTCCTGGGCATGTGAGAAAATCCTGTTTGACTGGAGGTATATGCCTTCTTTACTTGGAGCGTAAACTTATTTTCTTCTTTCTTGGTCTACAGTGTTTAATATTGACAAGGTTCTTTGTCCATGTTCTCTCTCTCTCTCTCTCTCTCTCTCTCTTTTTAAATCTACAGATATTTACTGAATACCTACCACGTGCCAGGAACTAGTGGTATAAGAATGAACAACAACAATAAATAGACAAATGACAAATTTCCTTGCTCTGATAGAAGTCTAATTCTAGCAAAGGGGAAAGTGAATAGATCTAATCAAGAATCACATTATTTGATGTGTTAGGAGTTACTAAGTGTTGATGGAACAAAACAGAATGTGGAATGCCTTGCTAGATTGGGAATCACGGTTTTGCACATGATGGTCAGGATATCCCTCACCCAGGTAATATTTAATAAAGACTTGAAGGAGGCAAGGGAATGACACATATTTCCCTAATATTAGAGGGAAAAGCATTCCAGGTATAGGGAACAGCCAGTACAAATACTCAGAAATAGGAGTATCCTGGCATATTTATTCCATCTGTAAACAGTCTTTCAGGAGTTTTGTACCATTCAGGCCATTTGTCCCATGATTATTTTTTGGCAAAATCCACAATAAAAGTAGGACTTTCTTAGGTTCTCAAATCTTCCAGAGTTCCTAGGCATGGTGGCTGGGTGTGTTCCACATCAGAAATCTTGCTTTCACATTAGGAGGCCAGAGTTATGTAATCTCTCTGAGATTACATTCAGGTGTGAATGCTTCATAATGCTTCATGGGCCCTGTCTTAAATTAATATATACACATAAGGAAAAACAACATTTATGTATGATATTTGAATTTTGCAATTTTTTTTCAATTCTTTGAAATATATTAGAAGGTTTTGCATTTTTTTGTTTATTTATTTTTGAGAGAGACAGAGAGAGCAAGTGGGGGGGTGCAGAGAGAGAGGGAGAAAGAGAATCTCAAGCAGGCTCCTCGCTGTCTGTGCAGAACCCGACGCGGGGCTCCAACTCACAAACTGCGAGATCATGACCTGATCCCAAACCAAGAGTCGGACACTTACTTCGCTGAGCCACCCAGGTGCCCCCGTTTTGCATTTTTTAATAGTTTTAATATTAATAGTATTAACTGCCAGCATTCACTGAGCACTTAATGTTTCTCTGGCATTGTTCTGATTTTACATACATAATCTCATTTAGTGCTTATAAAGCCCACACCCAAAAAGTCAGGTAAAATTGTTTCTATAGTATGTCAACAATTGTTATTTTTATTTATAATTTCCTTCAAGGTTTTTTAATGTTTGTATTTTAATCAGCCATTGAGGTATATTCTACTTACAATCAAGCTCATTACTTCTAGGTATAGGATTCAACGTGTTTTGACAAACACGCAGTTGTGTGACTGCCACTGAAATCAACATTTAGAAAACGTCTGTTGCCACAAGTCCCCTCCTGCCTCTTACCAGTCAGTCAGTCCTCCCCCACAAGCCCATGGCCCCTAGAAAATAGCCATCTTTCACTATGACTTTGACTTTCTAGATTTAATATAAATGGAATCATTAATTCTTTGGTGTCTGGATTTTCATTTCGCAAAAGGTTTTGAGATTCATCCACGTTACAGCATTGGGTCAGCACATCCTTGTCTTAGTGCTGAGTGGCATTCCATTTTAGGGATATACTACCTTCTGTCTCATCATTCACAAGTTGATGGACATTAGTATTGCTTCCAATTTAGGGCCATTATGAAAAAAAAAATGTACCATAAATATTTGTACACAAGTCTTTATCAAGAGATATGCTTTGTTTTCTCTTGGTGAACACCTAGGAGTAAAATGCTGAATCATACAGTATTTCCTGTTTAACTTTATGAGAAATTGCTACACTCTTTTCTCAACTTATTTTACGTCTCTACCTATTTCTTCCACATTTCTTCTGTTCTACAAATGAGATCTCAAGTCATCTTAGTTCTTTACCTCGTCAAGTTCTGGCTTGAAAATGTCAGATTTTTAAAAATTTTTAGACATTCTCATAAGAATCGAGTGCTATTTCGTTTGGGTATTAATTTGTATTTTGCACATAATTAATGTTGTGCATATTTTCTTATGTTTATTTAACACCTGTATCTCTTCCTTGGTGAACTCTCTCTTCAGATCTATCCTCCATGTTTTAATTGGGTTGTTAATCTTAGTATTGAGTTTTTTATATATTTTGAATAGAAATTCTTTTTTTTTTTTATTGAGAGAGAGAGAGGATATGCACAGTGGGGGAGGGGTAGAGGAAGACAGAGACAGAGAGAGATAGAGAGAGAGAATCCCAAGCAGGCTCTATGCCCAGCATGGACCCAATGTGGGGCTCCATCCCACAACCCTGGGGTCATGACCTGAGCCGAAATTAAGAGCTGGACGCTCAACCAACTGGACCACCCACGTGTCCTCCCTTTTATGTTATTGTTTTAAGTTTTTGTTGTTGTTGTTGTTTATTTATTCAAGGAATCTCTGTACCCAACATGGGGCTCAAACTCACAACCTCGAGATCAAGAGTTACATGCTCTAGTGACTGAGCCAGCCAGGCACCCCTCGCATAGAAATTATTAATTTGATAGGTGTTTTGCAAAATATTCTCCCAGTGTTTGGGTTATCTGTTCATTTTATTGACAGTGTCTTTTCAAAGAGCAGACTTTTTTTCTTTTTTAATTTTGAAGAAGGCCAACTTACCAAGTTTTTTGTTACGTTTGTTCTTTCTATATCATACTGATGATGTCCTTGCTCACTCCAAGACCACTTAGGATTCATCCTCTTTCCTTCTAGAAATTTTAGTTTTAGTTTCTTTTTAGATCTATGATCCGTATTGAGTTAATTTTTATATATGGTGCAAGGTAAGGATTGAGATTTATGAGTTTTATGTAGATGTTCAGTTGTTATGGCTTTGTTTGTAGAAAAAAATCATTCTTCCCATTAAATTGACTTATTACCTTTGTCAAAAAAAAGTAGCTGTTTCAATTTGCATTCCTACCATCAATATATGAAAGTTCCAATTGCTCTACATCTACTGACACTTATACTGTCAGTTTTAAAAAACATTTTAGCCATTCTAATAGGTGATAGATATTTTGTCTGTAGTTTTAATTTGTAATTTCCTAATGACTACTTCTCTGTGCCTTTTTAAAAAATGTTTATTTGTTTTTGAGAGAGAGAGAGAGAGAAAGAGAGAGTGACCAGGGGAGGGGCAGAGAGAGAGAGAGGGAGACACAGAATCTGAAGCAGGCTCTGGGCTCCAAGCTGTCAGCACAGAGCCTGACGCTGGGCTCGAACGCACAAACTGTGAGATCATGACCTGAGCTGAAGTCGGACACTTAACTGACTGAGCCACCCAGGCACCTGGTATCTTCTGTGTGCTTTTTTGATGTTTACGTATGTAGATCAGTTTAGGAAGAATTGATATCTTTAAAATATTGAATCTCCCAATTTGGGGGTTAGCAGAGCACGGACAAAGACTTATGTAGAGGGATGCAGAAACTGACTCTAGAATAAGCTTCCAGAAATGATGTCACAGAAATGGGCTGCCCGTGAAGCTGTTGCATCACTGAGACCAAAAAGCTGAAGAATCAATCCACTGTTGGATACAGAATCATACCATGGCCGATCAGTTTTTTACCAGCAAAATAGTGGCCTCAAACCTATCTCCGTTTCTGTGTGATTCCGTCTTGAATTCACATCTTGGGAATTCAAATGTCAAGTGTGATCTGCAAACCTGATCGTGTCAAGAACCCTGGTTTCAGGCAGTCTTAGAAATTTAGGTTAGTTTTCTAGCTTTTGCCAGCAATAAAAACTCACTTAAAGACACTTGGGGTAGGTGTCTCAGTGTAGCACCAGTCTCATAGATCTGTCTCAAAAAGTAAATTAAGAAATTTGCCTTTTCAGTAACCAAGCCAAAATTTTAGCGATTAAGAGAACACATGAATAAAAACTACCATTTGCTAGCCTCTCCTGAAAGTAGGTGTGGCCTCGTGACGGAGTGCTGGCCAATGGGATGCATGAGAAGAATGCCTTACATCCTTTAAGGATGACTGGTTAAAAGGCATTGACCCAAATAGAAAGTCCCCCATGTCCTTTTCTTGTTTCGTCCTTTTATTGGTCCACAGTACAAATGGGATGACTGTGGCCCCAGCACCCATCATGGGCCATTGGGTGATCTTACACACATTTAGAGTGCCAGAGCACAAAGGATGAGCATGATCACCATGGAGTCCTCATGCTAAGCCCTGGACTTTTTACTTCTGGACTTCTTTATGTTAAAGTGAAGTAGTCTCTAAATAAATTAATTAATTAAATTAATAAATAAATAAGAGAAGTAGCCTTATGTTTCAGCCACTTTAATTTGGGGATCTTCACTTATATGAGTTCACCATATTCACTTCTTAGTAACATGGACATCTCGTTCCAATCTCTTAAAAACACATTTGATAAGGCAAAAGTGCGTGTAAGTGTCTCCCTATTCTCATCACTCCAAATTAGGGACTAGAGTGGGATGTTAAGTGAGCTTTTGCCTACTTTCTGAAAAGCCTGTCTCTTCATAGGAGACATATTTATCAGTTTGTCTTACATATCTTCTTTATTTACCTGAATCTATACTTAGCTGAAGTCCTTCTATTTTCAGGTTCCAAAATTTGTCCTTTAAAAAAGTGTTGATTATTTCAATGAACTTTTAGTAGGATTGCTGCCTTATCCTGGTTTCCCCAATGTGCATATATATATATATATATATATATATATATATATAGTGCATATAATATATATATAATATATATATATATATTATACACACACACACACACATGCACACACATATAT
Source organism: Panthera tigris (assembly GCF_018350195.1). Classification (NCBI taxonomy): domain Eukaryota; kingdom Metazoa; phylum Chordata; class Mammalia; order Carnivora; family Felidae; genus Panthera; species Panthera tigris. Next base: position 106,229,129 of record NC_056662.1, read on the forward strand.
AGTTTTTAATTTCACAAATAATTATTGAATATTTATTATATGCTAGTACAGAGAGAAAGATACCTTTACACATAGAGATTTCCCCCATAGTAAATGTTTCTTACAAAAGGGTAAGTTCTAGGAATGCCTGGGTATCTCAGTCAGTTAAATGTCTGACTATTGATTTTAGCTCAGGTCATGATCTCACAGTCACGAGATCAAGCCCCATTTCTGTGCTGTCAGCACAGCACTTGCTTGGAATTTTTTCCTTCTCTCCGCCCTTCCTCGCCCTTCCTCAAAATATATAAACAAACTTAAAAAAAAAAAAAGATAACTTCTACTCAGTTTTCAGAGCTTCTCCTATGTCTCTTGTTTCTTAAAAATAATCTGCCTAAAATCATCCTTATGCCAAAAATCATATTTTGGGTGACAAATTCTGTTCCCCTTCGCCCATTTATACTTCACTGTATGTAACCTGAAGTATAAAACTTATGCTCATTTCACTAAATTCTTCAGATTTTTAATGTTATTTTTTTAATGTTTGTTTTTGAGAGAGAGAGAGAGAGAGAGCAGGGGAGGGGCAGAAAGAGAGAGACACAGAATCCAAAATAGGCTCCAGGCTCTGAGCTGTCAGCACCGCTGACATGTGAGATCATAACCTGAGCAGGAGTCGTACACTTAACTGACTGAGCCACCCAGGCACCCCTTAATGTTGTTTTAACTAAAAATAATATATATGGACTTGTATTGTGAAATCTAAAGCACTACTAAAATTGTAAGTTGTTTTTCTTAAGAAACTAGCCTGAAAGTATTTTATAAAAGAGCTGTATTTCAAAGAAAAGTATGAGACTGAATTTTTGTCCATTTAGAAACATCATACCCAGAATATACCTAGATGAAAATCTAATGAGTTCCAAATCTTATTTTACAAGTAATAGAATTAGCTGTGTGGTTTCCCATAGTCTATATAGAAAATAATTTAGACTACTCAATAAAGACTATATTTCATGCATTAAATCAAGTCAGTGAGGCTTGAACTGATCAAATAAAGTGGCATTTCAATCACATGGGATAGATAATCTATTAAAATAAAAGATGCTTAGTGCTGAAAATGCATTGCTGAATTTTTTCTGCCTTAGTGGCATCATGTTTTTGTACATATTTAGTTACTTTGATACATCAAATGTGTAGAGTATGTTTAAAACTGGATGGTTTTAAACAGGATATTATCAGGTGCAACACATATTCATTTCTATATAAGTCTTTCAAGAATATAAAACTTAGCTAATGAAGAGATTTGTGCATGTTACTACTTCTCACCCACCAAAGAGAAAACATGTAACCATGTTTGGTATGTTTGGATGATATTTGTTTGAATTAAAATCGTGTTTAAGGCTGGGGGAGATTAAGCAATGTCTCCAGTGATTAATGAGTTTCTCTCAAGAAACTGCTAAATGTTAGGGCACCACACTCGCATTATTTAAAAACGTACTTAACAAATTCACTTGAACTAGAACAATAACTGCATTGGCTCTGTGAGAGAAAGAAAATGCACCCACACCCTCTGTGTTGGCCCCAGAATGCCAAACTTCGCTGTCCGCCATTGTTTCCTTTTCAGTTGCCATAGTGAGTGGCAGCACAGATTGCTAAGGTTCCATGAAGGAAAAAGGTTTCTTTCTTTTTAAACCAAACATTGAATTCTGAAGAAAAAGCAATATACACAATCTAGTATTTTGAAGCTTTCAGGAATCTGATCATTATGATTTCCTGGAGCATGCATGCAAAACTCTTTTACTGAAGATTTTTAAATAGTATTTTTAATTTTTTTTTAATTTTATTTGAGAGAGACAGAGACAGTGTGAGCAGAGGAGGGTCAGAGAGAGGGGGAGAGAGAATTCCAAGCAGGCCTCGAGCCACCAGCACAGAGCCCAATGCAGGACTCAAACCCACGAAACCACGAGATCATGACCTGGGCTGAAACCAAGAATCGGACGCTTAACTGACTGAGCCACCCAGGTGCTCCATACAGATTTTTTTTTTTTATAAAACTTTCTGGCTGATTTAATATTTTATAAACAATGCATTATAGAAATTACATTCCTAACTATATAACCACATCAGTGTTTGCCCATTCCCAAAACCCATTCCAAATATAATAATAATAAAAATAAATTATAAATATGACTTAGAAATTCTGCAGATGCCAGCTAGTTTAATGCCTCCTAATACCCTGACAAATGTATAATTTGATTTTATGGATATTCTTTCAGGAAATTTATATATATGTTGGAAGTCTAGTTTTTGTTTTGAAGCAAACACATATATACAGCTTGATAATATTCCCTTCTATGATCTGCTGTAACAAAAAAGATACTGGGTTGGTTACCTCGCAGGCTCAGTAGAGCATGCAACTCTTGATCTTGAGGTGGTGAGTTTGAGCCCCACGTTGGGGGTAGAGCTTAATTAAAAAAAAAAAAAGTATTCCCTTACTTGAAGTGATTAAAAGAAGTCCCTGTATTTAAAAACAAAACCAGGGGCCCATGGGTGGCTCAGTTGGTTAAGCAACTGACTCTTGGTTTCGGCTCAGGTCGTGATCTCACGGTTTCCTGGGTTCAAGCCCCACATCAGGCTCTGTGCTGGTGGTCCAGACCCTGCTTGGGATTCTCTGTCTCCCTTTCTCTCTGCCCCTCCTCCACTCACACTGTCTCTGTCTCTCTCAAAATAAATTTTAAAAGTCTCCTCTCAAAAAAATTAAAAAAAATAAAAACGAAACCGAAGAAACCAAAATGAAAAATAACAACAACAGCAACAACCCAAAAGGTACTAACAGATTTTTGCACTATATGATATGTGGACAACATACCCTGAAAAGCTCCCAATTGTGATATAGGTAATAGGCCACTAAGAGTAAAGGCTACAATTCTCAGGAAACTTCTGAAGAGTATGGTCATATAACTAACCTCTGGCAAAAAAAGTAAGAAATGAAGCTTTGGGGGTATATTCTTGAAAGGAAAGGTATGCCCTCTTTCTTGCCTGTCTCCAGTCTTCTCTGGGAACAGAACAGAATGTGGCAACCCAAGTACAATTTGAGACTTGAGGCCAAGAGCTCTAATATAGATATTATAGAGCAGAAAGCTGAAAACAGCCCAAATCCTCAATAAGCATAAAACCCTAAATGGCCGCCATCTAGATTTAGCTTTTTTCTTATGTGAAATAGAAACTTGTTCATGGCTTAACCATCTTTAGTTTTAAAATGGTTTGTTTTGAGGCCATTAGAGGTTCACATCCGGTTGTACAAATTAATACAGCGCTATCTTATAAACCCTTCAGCCATTTTCCTTCAGTGGTGACATAATCACAACGAGAAAATGTACAATTTTATTGTGTGTTTTAGTTACAACCTTACTTCGTGAATTAATATTTATTTGGAATACGCAACATTCAAGTCTCTGTCACAAACTGAAGCCAAACATATGTCCTAGCTGTTATACTTCATGCTACAGATTACTTAGAAATAAATACTGGGTTAAATATTTTAAAGTCCTTTAAAAATTATAATTGCTCATGGGGTGTCTGGATGGCTCAGTTGGTTAAGCGTCTGATTTCGTCTCAGGTCATGATCTCTTCGTTCGAGGGTTCAAGGGTTCGAGCCCGGCCTCGGGCCTTGTGCTGACAGCTCAGAGCCTGGAGCCTGCTTCAGATTCTGTGTCTCCCTCTCTTTCTGCCCCTCCCCTGCTCACGCGCTGTCTCTTTCTCAAAAATAAATAAACATTAATTTTTTTTTCAAATTATAATTCTTACATAAAATTGAAGAATTATCGGAGATTAAAATTAAAACTAGAGTTTGACATTCTCAGGCTGAAATGGAGCAGGGCTGGGGTGGAGGTGGGAGGTACTAGTCTCTTTTAGTGATGAAAGTGGATTTTACTGCAGCTACAGAAGGACCTGGAGACATGACCTTCATTCCTCAAACGATGGAGAGTGGCTATGCCCTCAGTGAAAGCATAGACTAAAAATTAACCAATACAGGAGGGATGGCCAGGACAGGAAAGGAATGCTTCTCAGTTTATTCACAATCAACTGTGCGCATACCCACAGTCGGGGTGGGGGTGGGGTGCGGATCACATGTTTTACTCTATGGATCCACTGAGAGCCTCTAAGTTATAAAAAACTAACATAAAAAAATTGTTTTTAATTGGTCCAGGCTAGTGATACTCCTTGGGCTTCTAGAATAATTAGATGTGCACAAGGTACCTTGGCCTAAGGAACAAATCAGCCATGAGCAAGGGTAAGCAGAGAACAAAAGTGAGATTGTATTCTATATTAATTTTCAAGGGATGCCTTAACAAATTGCCATGAAGTTAGAGGCTTAAAATGACAGAAGTGTATTCTCCCAGAGAGAGACATCTGAAGTCAAGGTGTCAGCAGGGTGGCAGTCTTCAGAGGCTCTGGAGGAGACCCTGTTCATTGCCTCTTTCAGCTTCCGGTGGCTGTCGGGCACTTCTTAGCTGGTGGCTCCATCACCCCAGTCTCTGCCTGCTTCATCTCCTCCTCTCTGTACCTCCTCTGTATGTCTCTTATAAACCACTCGTCGTTGGCTCCACTCAAATAATCCAGGGTGATCTCATCTTGAGATCCTCAATTCCATTACATCTGCAAAGACCCTTTTTCCAAATAAGGTAATCTTGGCAGGTTCTGGGGATTACAACAAGAGCATATCTTTTGGGGGGTCCACCATTCAACTCACTATGCTCTCTAAAGAATTTCAGATGATAGAACCAGCAGAGAAGTTATTGTATGTTTATTTAAAATAATCGTATTCTTTGATAAAAGAGGCACTAATATGACACTATGGAAAAATACCTACGAGTTTTGCAAGACCAAAGCAGAACTTCAGGTTGTAAATCATAGAGCCATTGAGCTAAAATAAATCAGTGAATGAATTACACAGCAAATTGAACAGCTGCCGAGCTCATTGGTTATCTTTTTACATATATGAAAAAAATTGTACAAAAATCGCATAGTAATAAGGTTAAAAGACATAAAGGCTATAAGAAAGTTTTGTGCGTTTATATATATATGTATGTACAGATATATATATGTATGTTTGTATATGTATATGTATATGTGCGTTTATATATATGTATGTACATACATATATATGCATGTATGTATATGCACATACATATATATGTATGTATATATGCATTGCATACATAAGTATGTGTATATGCATGTACATACATATGTATGCACATACATATATGTACGTGTATATGTATGTACATACATGTATATGTATGTGTGTGTATATGTATGTACATGCATGTATATGTATGTGTGTATATATATACACATACAATATATATATATATATATATATATATATATATATATATATACACACACACACACACACACACATAATAGAACTTTCTGGAGATACCAGAATGACTGGGAGAGAGAATATATAATGAGAGTTTTCAAGAATTATTGAAGTGCATAAATCCTTCTTTCAGGAATCAAAATGAGTCTCAACAAGAGTACGTAAAAATTAATGCATGTGTCAAAATGACAGCAAATCTTCAACACAACAAATAAAAAGAGAAGATATGAAGTACAACCACAGACCAAATTGTATTTTTTTTTAATCTACAAGTTGAAAACAGACTTCTCAACAGAAACAATTTAAAAGAAAATACAATAAGGGCGCCTGGGTGGCTCAGTCAGATGGGCGTCCGACTTTAGCTCAGGTCATGATCTCATAGCTTGTGGGTTTGAGCCCCATGTTGGGCTCTGTGCTGACAGCTCAGAGTTTGGAGCCTGCTTCCGATTCTGAGTTTCTCTCTCTCTCTCTCTGTCTCTCTCTGCTCCACTCATGCTCATGCTGTCCCTCTCTGTCTCTCAAAAATAAACATAAAAAATATATTTAAAAGAAAATACAATAGAATAATGCTATACATACTAAAGATAGACCTTTTCAATATTTTTTATTTACTTATTTTTTATCTTTTTTATTTATTTATATTTATTATTTTTTCTAACATTTACTCTTAAGCTCCTTCCTTTATTAGAACTCAAAGTATATGGCTCCTCAGACTTTCTTGCAGAGTTACAGATGTGGTTTAGATCCTACAACTCAGATGGGCACATACAGGCCTTGGATTTAGAACCTCATTAAATGGAGTCCGAGGTAGTAGAATGAGAGGTGCTCTTTCCTGGTTCTGGCAGTGAGCTTGAGTCAATGGTTCCAGAGATGGCTTCCTTTTTTTTTTTTTTTTTTTTTTTAATAATTAACTTATTTATTTTGAGAGAGAGAGAGAGCCCACTTGCACATGTGCGAACGAGCAAGGGAAACGCAGAGAGAGAGAGAGGGAGAGAGAGAACCTCAAGCAGAGTCTGCACTGTCAACACAGAGTCTGACACGAGTCCAGATCTCATGAACCGTGAGATCATGACCTGGGCAGAAATCAAGAGTTGGGCGCTTAAGGGACCAAGCTACCCAGGTGCCCCCAGTGGTGGTTTCCTAATCCTTGTACACAGCTAAGATACCATGATCCTGGGACCAAAAGTGATGGCTATTTCCAGATTCCGGCAAAGGAAATTTTCTACTGGTGGTCCAGTGCTGAAGTGCTATTTAGGAGTCATTTTGAAGGCCCAGCATGGAACTTGCTTCTCTAGGCCTTCCAGTAATTTTATAAATACTCATTTCCCCGTATCAAATAAATATTCTTCTGCTTAAGATTGCTAGAGGATTGTGTTACCTGAAGCCAAGTCTTACCTGGTAAAGTATTTGGTAGTAAAAGCAGCTGCAGGTAATAGATTCTTAAGGATGGCAAATTGATTGCTTCTCTGACATGGTTTAAAAGCAAGATATACCACTTTTTCCCCTGCAGAATGGCACATGCATGGTTCATGGTGCTCAGTGTTAAAAGCATTGCTAAATGTTTCGCCTCTGAATGCATGATTCTGGCAGATTACGTGGTGGCTTCCTTAGTGTAGTGTGACAGCCACACCAAATTGAAAGTCTGTGACATAGGCTGTTTCTAACAATACTGAATAATATACAAATGAAGATAATAGAGACAAGTTTTTAAATTCTTGGCTCAAGCACACTCAGAGAACCAGGAAATGTCGGTGATCCCTCTAAATTAATTTCTTTCCTGAATTAGCTGGAGGGCTGATATAGACAAAGATCAAACAAAATCCGACCCTGTGAGATGCTAAATTGCAAAAGACACTGAATTCACAGACTCACTGGTCCCTTGTGTCAAAGTTGATTGAGGAGAAAATGATAACCCCCAAAACAGAATGTGATGTTTGAATGATTTTCTAAGGGCAAGATTTTTAAAAGCCCAAACCCCAAAGAGCCTCACAGGGAAGCGGAAACATCCGCTCATCTCCTGAATAAGGGTCTGCTTTATTGGAGAGCTGAAATGATCTCAGAGGTCACCTTGGAGGGGGATACCAATTATCTTCATGCTCTATCACTGCTATCTAATTTCCTCCAGAACTATATTTAGTATCAGATTCCAGCATGCCACAGAGGCCCATTACAATGCCAAACCAAGGAAAAGAAAATTTACATGCCAAAATAAGTGTAAGAGAGTGGTAGATTGTATTTTTGTTTAAACTTATTTTCTGTACCCTCCTTTGATAGCAAATTAGCACATCCCTATCCATTGACTTAAGTCTTGGCCATATGGCTTAATATGGCCAATGGAATATGAGTAGAATTGGTGTATGTAAACTTCTGAGAAGCTCTGAGAGCCATTGTGTAGTCGCCATCATGTGTCTTTTCTCCTGCTCTCAAACCAAGAATTTATAGAAAGATCCTGCCTTCTTTCAGCTTGGGTCCTGATATGAAGACGACATAAAGCAGACTGTGACCAACCCACAAAGGACACATAACATGAGAAATAGCCGGGGGGAGGGGGGCAAGGTATATGTATATGTACATCATCTTACCCATCATTACCTTTTCTCTCCAGATTATCTTTTTAAATGAAAATTGTTTTAGAAAAAAAAATCATGAATAACGAAAACCTTAGGGTAAATAACTTTATCAACTGTTTTCTTTAGATGACAAGATACAGAAAACTTTTGGGGCACCTGGGTGGCTCAGTCAGTTCAGCCTCTGACTTCAGCTCAGGTCATGATCTCACGGTTCATGAGTTTGAACCCCATGTTGGGCTCTGTGCTGACAGCTCACAGGAGCCTGCTTCTGATTCTGTGTCTCCCTCTCTCTGCACCTCCTCCACTCACTCTCCGTCTCTGTCTCTGTCTCTCTCAAAAATAAACATTAAAAAAAATGAAAAAAAAAAAAGAAATAGAAAACTTTTTAGTACCAAGAGAGAAATTAAGGAAGAAACAGGAACCTAAAGTAGATGCCATAACACCAAAGAAAATTGCATTATCATTTCAAGCCAGAGAGTTCGATTATTATTTTTGAGTGAGAATACACTGCTCATAACTACTCCAATTCTGTTCAAAGTTGCCCTTTGATGACTGTTAATGAAGACAGTAAATTTTGTTGTTTTCTTACCAGTATTCTCTTTCAGTGCAGTATTGCTAATATTTTGGGGTCCAACTTTAGAAGACACACGGCTATATTTGCATCTACCCATGGATGACAGAAGAAAACTTTCTAACACTGTGACACTGTGAAATGTGCAAACATGGTATCGGCGATACTGCAGTCTTAAATAACAGATGATTGGTGCTGGGTGCTCTGCACTCTGTACAGAACAGCCGGGAGTGGTGTTTTTGAGGGTGACAATTTTGGTGACGGGGGGGCTGATGCTTCCTTACAGAGTCCCCAACATATAACAGGAGTAGGATTTCCAAAGTAAGGTGGTGAAAACAGATTATCGCCACGTTTCTTTTGAAATTTGCTCAAAGGCAAGGTGAACAAAAATGAGAAACATAATACAAACTCTGTGTGTAATTAAAAAGAAGAAATCTGCTCATCGTAACTAAAGTAGGTGAGGGTAAAGGATGGAATGTAAGTAGATGATCTATCAAAAAGAAGAAATTTCAGACTCTTATTGCTATGTCTAAGTTCTGTTACATTGATCACTTCCGAACACCTACTGAGAGCTGGGGACTAGAATATTATCAAATAAAGATTTTTTAAAGGTAATTATTACCACAGCAGCAAACTGATGCCAAGGCAGAGAGACTGGTTGCTAGTTGCTCATCCATTGTCAATGCTGCACCTCTCCTTACTAAGAGATCCAGACCACATCCACTGCAACAAAATAACTGAATAAAAGATTACATTTCCCAGTCTTCTTTGGATCCAATGAAATATAAGCAGAACCCATCAGAGACGGTATCTAGGAAGGGTTTTTTTTTTTAAACTTTTATTTCTTTAGGTAATCTCTACACACCTGATATGGGGCTCAAACTCACAACCCTGACATGGACAGCCTCAAGCTCCCCTGATCCAGACAGGCGCCTCTCTAGGAAACTTAAAAAAAAATTTTTTTTTTTGTAATCTTTCTTTATTTTTGAGAGAGAGACAGAGTGTAAGTGGAGGAGGAACAGAAAGAGAGGGAGACACAGAATCGGAAGCACGCTCCAGGCCCTGAGCTGTCAGCACAGAGCCCAACGCGGGGCTCGAACTCACAAACTACGAGATCATGACCTGAGCTGAAGTCAGAGCCTTAGCTGACTGAGCTACCCGGGTGCTCCTCTAGGAAACTTTTTTAAAGAGAGAGATTTGTCCCTTTCCCTTTCCCTGTTTCCTCAACCTTCCTTTTTGGATTAGAGATGTCGTGTCTGGAACTGCAAGTCGTTTTGTGTCATGAGGCAACCTCAGTGATGGAAAACACATGCTGGGAAAGGAAGAGTAGAAAAATAAAGAGGGACAGTATTCCCTAATGCCGGTGAAGCTGCCATACCCGGGCCGGAGTCCTTATGTTCACCATTTCTGTGAGACAAAATTAAGCTTCCCTCCCTTTAAGCCCCTTTATTTTTGGGTGTTGCATTCTATGCTGCTAGCTAAAGTCAGTCCTAACTGGTACAGAGGCCTATAGTGATTTCATGTGGCACACAGTAAGAATGTTCTTAGAAAGGCTGGTGATAGAGTGAAAAACAAGCATTAAGCCTTTAAAAGAATAGGAATTCAGACTTAAGCACAGAGCCTTCCCTGAGAAACATTTTTCAGCGAGTTTATTTTTTTGGATAAGAAGTTTCTCTCTGTTGGTTTTATGATTATGTTTCTCTTCTCTATCATCAAACAGAGTGGCTTTTGTTTGTTTCCCATGAAGCAGATAGAAAATTTGAGTCCTTGCTTTGACCATGGTTTTTCCCAGTGTCATGAGGCCTAAGCTTTGATCAAAATTTTTGTCAGCATTGCGTGTCGCAGGCTGCCGTGCGGTAATGAACGGTGGACGAGTGCCCTGCTCATTCTGTTCGTAGGCAATAAAAATGCCATTGTGTGTGTGTTTGTTGGCACTGCCTGCATATGTGGGTCTGAGGGTTAGGGGAGAGGAGCAGCGATAGCTTTTCTTACTTGAGTTAATTTCAAGGCTTCCTTTTCAAAGACTTGTTGAGGTCTTGGGTATTAAAACTCACATATATATACATATGTATACGTACATATACACACACGCGTATATATATGCACACACTGTCCTGGCTTCCAGTAACTTCAGAGACTTTATCATCCTTGTGCCCAGTGAAGATACACAAATGGTCCCCCAAATATTTAACAAAGGTATATGCATGTTTTATATATATAGGTCAGAGGAAATTTTTTTCGCTCTGTATATCGCCTCACATAGCTCACTGCTACACCAATGTGATATAATAGGGACAAAGAGAAGATGTGACGTGGTTGGTAGGGGTCGTTACAAAGAGAAACAGAAGAAAGGTATTTGCCCCTGGAAATATACTACCCATCTCTTTATGAGATTTTGCTAACACATATATTTCAAAACCAGCCAGCAACACCAAGGGATCTGGACTCGACTGAACTTCTGCTGTTTGAGTTTTTTGCCACATCCACAAGAATGACGAGATCTTGTAGTTCCTACACGTTGACCAGATAAAGGAGAAGAAGGAGTAAGCATTATTATCACCAGGTATCACTGTCAAAGAAAGAGGGAAATTTAGCCTGGAAATCCATACTTAATTTCTTCTGGAACACAGAAGACTCTCCCAATTTGGTAGATGCTTATCTACCATTTTCACTGAAATACTATTTTCCCAAGGGAAGATGAGAGGAGAGAAAGAGAAGATCCACAATATCTTTAAATGCAAAGCGTCTCCAGCCATCTTTATTTTCATTCTCTCTCAGCTCCATTTTGGCAGTCTTGTCCGCCTTTAGAGGATGGGAAGAAAGCAACCAGGCCAAGCATTTATTCCCTGGGTGGAAAAGTCAATGGAGGCTTGTGTGAACAGTAATACTAGGGGCACAGTGATTCCCAGGGGCACAGTGGTCCCAGGTGTGCCTAAATAAGCACCATATGTAGGCTACAGATTGGGTATTCAGGATAGAGGGGGCTGAGCAAGATGGAGAATTTTACCGTACTTGCTGGGCCAAACTACCATATTATAATAATAACCTTAAATGTTTGCTAGATTATACCCATATTGATATAGTTGATTATCAAATGTGTCTCTGTCCTAGCTCACATAGAAACCCTCTGCAAGCTCTCAGCGATCCTGGTCCAAGGGTATACTAGGCTGCTTGATGCTGTTCCACCCAACATGGATGCACTATCAGTGTTTAAATGTTTTTTGTCTGTTTGCATCGTTTCTATTGCTTGGACTCAAGCACACTGATATTTTGCACTGCAGTGTCTAATATGCTACATTCCCATTTATTACGGTTTTTTTTTTTTTACCTCAGACATATTTCTGTACCCATGTTTTAACATCTTCCATATCTCTATGTAATATGCTTGATTTTCGTCTACTTTTTTGGAAATATGGTTTTGAGTAATAATAATAGCTTTTTTGATATCACCGTCTAGTGTTTCTATATCATGTATCTGTGACATTTCTGGGTCTATTTTATCAGTTGATTTTTCTCATCATAAGTTGTGTTGTCCTGTTTTTATATACTTTGTAATCCATATATATATATATATATATATATATATATATATATATATATATCATTCAGAGAGAGAGAGAGAGAGAGCGCGCGCTAGTTGGGGAGAGAGGCAGAGGGAAACGGTGAGAATCTTAAGCAGGCTCCATGCTCAGCACAGAGCCTGAGGCGGGGCTCGATCCCACAACCCTGGGATCATAACCTGAGCCAAAATCAAGAGCTGTACCCTCAACCAACTAAGCCATCCAGGTGCCCCATATATGTGACAATTCATTATTGGATATGGACATTGTAAATTTGTTGAATATCTGGTACATTTTTATTCTTATAAATATCATTTAGCTTTGTTCTGGGACACAGTTTTAAAAAAAAAACACCACCAACAACAGTTGATTCTATAAAAGCTCTACTCTGAGTAATTTTTGCATTAAGTTATAGGAGTTTTCACTCTGGCTAAGAAGACACAAACCATTTCTCGTCCTGTGTAAGACTTCTGGTTGTCTGTTTCTTTTGGATGGTTTTTGTCTTGACCTCGGGTATTTTTATCATACACATTCATTAGTTCTCATTGAAGACTAGAGGGAGACTCTTGGCCACATTAGCTCCCCTAGATACCCAGCTTCGTCTCTTCAATTCAGAGAGATGGTCTAATTCCCCCCATCCATCCCACCCCAGTCCTCCTTGCTGTGACTTGGAAGTTATCTCTAGGTAGTAAGCTGAGTCAATTATAGGGCTCATCTCGTTTGACTCCCTTCTTTGAAGAATCACTGTCCTGCATTATCTAACATACAATGTCTGGAAACCATTATCTTCACATATTTTTTTTCTTTTTTGTTGTATATGCACTTTCTTGTGTCAAAACCTTTGACTGATGTGTTGTTTTGCTGCATGTTTTATGCATTTTTTATAACATGGCATGTGCTATTTAGAGAAAGTGTGTGTTAGATGTTTTGGCACAAGTGCTTTAAAAAAGTCACTGCTTTTGCCTCTTGGCTTCCTATATTTATGTTTTCATTTTCTTTTTTATGACTTTTTCAGGAGGTAGAGGTTTCTCATCTTCCCGATATTGGCTGATGTCTTATTTTATTTCTACATGAATACAACTGAATCAGCTATAACTTTGAGATGGGTTGGTTGTGTTACTTGGTCACCAGGATTAGTAAATACTAAGTAGTGCAACTGGGACCTAATGACTGATAAGAACAGTTTTACAAGTTGTTCTTACTTAGAATCATATGATTGACTATAACTTCTTCTGGTTTGAAGACGTTTTGCATTACCCATGTACAATTACAATCTTTCTTTTATCTCAGCCTGGAATTAATATACCTTAATATGATTCCTACTGACAAGAACTGGTCTCTCTCAGACTCTGTCAGACTGGTTTTTTTTTTAACATTTACTTTAATTATATTAATAGCAATAAAAGTAATAAAAGTCAGCAACTATCTAACTTTATGGGTTTTTAATACCAACTATAATTAAATGCAGAGTGGCTTACAAAAGATTTTCATAAATATACTCCTTTATTTGAAGAATTCATCCAGTAAACTAACTCTGTGATGCATGGCAGGGACCAAAAATCCCTTTGCACAGCTAACATTGAACTTGATTTGGAATGTCTTTTTACAAAAGCACTGTTGCAATAGCACATGTAGCTTCTTATAAAGGAAGAATTTCTTGATTTCATGAAAATTGGCTTCTCTTAATAGGGTTCTATTTTTTAAAAAAGTATATATTTTTTTAAAGTTTTTATTAGAAACAAAAATAGAAAGCAGTTTGGAAATTTGCCAGGGTCAAGCACTATCAGTTAACTGTGTGGAACCTTCTTGAATGGACAAAATAAAAATTATAGACACTAGTTATAAAATCTTAAAGCCCTTACAGCTCAGACCCCTATGCCTTCCCTGTCCAATAAAGTAGCCATAAGTAGCATGTGGATATACAATTTAAATTAGTAAGCATTCAATTGCACTAGCCACACTTCAAAACTATGCAGTAAATGATATAGAACCACTAAACAATGAGATAAAAAGAATTATTATTAACATCATATGTCCAAGAAGGTAGAAGAAAATCAAGCAGGTTACACAGAGATATGGAAGATGTTAAAAAATATACAAATCAAACTTCTGGGCAAAAAAAAAATACGTCTGTGGTGAAAAATATACTGGATGACAATGTTGGGAATGTAGCAGTTTAGACACTATAAACACTATAAAGGAAAATATCAGTGTGCTTGAAGTCCAAGCAATAGAAACTATGAAAAGGAAACACACACACACACACACACACACACACACACACACACACAAACATTAAAAAATATTAATGATGTATCCGTGTTAGGTGGAACTATGTGAAACAGCCTAGTATACTTGCTGTTGGAGTCTCAAAATGATGGTGTGGATAATCTTTTCAGCAAGTGGTTTTGGAGCAATTGGATAAACATATGTGAAAATGAACTTTGACTCTTACTTTAAATTGTATGTAAAAATTAATTCAGAATAGATCATGGACCTAATTATCAAAAATAAACCTAAACATTTTAGCAGAAAACATAAAACCTTAGTGACCTTAGACTTGGCAAAGATTTCTTTAAGCCAACACAAAAATCATGAATTATGAAAGAAAAAACATAACTTGAACTTCATTCAGAGGAAAAATGTTTGCTCTTCAAAAGACACATTAAAAAAAGGCAAGTCACAGCGTGGGGAAAATATTGAGAAAGTCGACATGTGACAAAGAATTTATCTATAGAATAGATAAAGAATTCTTATAACTTAATCATAAGAGGCAAAAAAGAAAAAAAAAATGAGGAAATATTTGAATAGACATTACACCAACGTAGATACCTGAATAGTAAATAAGCACATGGAAAGATATCCACCCAGTATTATTAGTAATTTACGGAAAGGCAAACTATGCTTACAATGAGCTACTGTTGACATACTGACCAGAATGGCTACAATTAGAAAGATTAGGAGTACCTGGGTGGCTCAGTCAGTTAAGCTTCCAACTCTTGGGTTAGGCTCAGGTCATGATCTCACAGTTCCTGGGTTTGAGCCCCATGTCGGGTTCTGCACTGACAGCATGGAACCTACTTGGATTTCTCTCTCTCCCTTTCACTCTCTGCCCCTCCCCCGCTCTTTCTCTCTCAGCATAAATAAACTTAAAAAAAAAAAAAAAGAAAGAAAGATTAATTATACCCAGTGTTGGTGAGGATGTGAGCAACTAGAACTCTCAAGCACTGCTGTTTGGTATATAAAATGGTAGGTATTCCAAAAGTAAGAATATTCCAAAGTATACACCCTTGGAAAACAATTTGGTGGTACCCAGGAAGTTAAGCATATGCTCGCATGTGATCTATTCCACTGTATGTACTCCATTCCTGTGGTATTTATTCAGTATCATTATTGACCCAGTTCTGGGTAAACATTTATTGTATCAAATGCAATCTAGGCAAAATTCAACATTCAGTCAACAGAAATGTCAACGCCAGTGTAAACAAAATAAAATACAATGCGTAAAATAAACTTAATGTGTAAAAAAAGTTGCTCTCGTTCCTACTAGTCTTTGACAAAGAAGCTTCATATTTCTTTCCTGGTGTCAAGCTGTAGTTCCTGTCCTTCTCTGCTCAGCCTGGGGGCGCGGCTGATGGGAAATGTGGTGCAACAGCATTGGCGGCTTTGGCTTCCACTTATGGCACCACTGCCTTTTGTTACACGTGGCCCATCATTTTCTCTCTCTGCCTAAAACGGAAAGGTATGAGACTCCATAAAAAAATTCAATAACTCAATGAGTCCTAACAGAAAAGTGAATAAAAATAATATATTAATTAAAGTTCTCAGAGCCTAGTCATTTTTTCAATATCATGGCTCTTGGCCAATGTTTTTACACCTGTTTTAGCTTAGCAGAATTGAGAAAACAATGGCCAACTGAATAATAACAAAAACAAGTCTACTGATTCTCTCTACATTTTGAGAACTCTAAATAAGGTATGTTGTAGAGAATTATGTAGGTGGAGAAATGCTTGATTGAGCAATAATCTTATTTGGAATGTAAAAGTAATTTAGCTTCTATGTGCTATTGCAGTGACCTAGAATTTAAGAAAAGATATCAAGTTAAGAGACAGTGTTCAGCTCACTGTCAAGAACTGCTACTCAACATGAAACTTATTTTCTCTGTGTTTGCTTCTGTGTTTCTATAGGTCATGGTAACCTGAAAAGTTAATTTTAACTATTCTCTCTAAGGAATTGCTGAGTAAACCCACACAATTGTGACCCTAACCATGTGCCTTTATCCTTGTTTTGGTAGGGGTTTATCCTGCAAATGCATTCACAATAAAACAGAGGTAAGGGGAGAAAAAAAATCCTCTGAATAATTTATAACAAAATTTGCCTCTTCCTGAAGAATTGTGGACAAAAGTCAGAGGAGTTCCACTGCTGTCTTTTCCTGTTCAATAAAATTCCGGAAGTGATATTTTTAATTTACTTGGTCTAGAGAGGAATAAAAGAAGTAGGGCTTTCCAGTAATGCAGTAGCTTTGGACTGCTTAATGTGCATAAGCGTCCCTAGGGAAGCTTGGTAAGCACAGGGCACCTACTTACAGGGTATGGAGCTGGAACATGCATTTTAACAAGTGGCCTGAGGATTATTCTTTCAAAGCATGATCTCCTGTTGGCCACTCTTGGTTTCATTCAAGTGAATATTAGGTAAATCCCTTTCTTTGGAATTTTCATGCTAGCAAGTCTTTTAGGAAGGTGCTCATGCATTTCGGACAGTAAGACCTCCAACTCCAATACACAAACTTTTTATACATTGTGACCGGTCAAAGGGCTTAACTTCCATTAGAAGCACCACAGAGGTGCAAAATGTAGGTAGCCAGTGAGCTGGTAAAATCAACTAATCCTCCTAAGGAGATGTATTCAGTTGACCTGTCTTCAAGTTAAATTTCAAAAAGCTAGCTAATTCCATTTCTTTGTGCATGTATGTATGACGCCATTGTTGAGAAATCAGTTTTACATGATGCCATCACATCAGGTTAATAGTTGTCTCCCACTGTTTAACAGTAACAATGAGCAAGAAATGAGTAATAGTTCTTTCTCAACTCAAGCTGTCTCATGACATTTACTCACAGGTAATAATAAGACATTCTCTACTTAATTAGAATAAGCAGACACAAACTAAATTCAGTAAACATAACCTCCAGTGCTAATAATAATAATAATAAATAATAGTAAGTTTGAGGGGCGCCTGGGTGGCTCAGTCGGTTAAGCGTCCGACTTCGGCTCAGGTCATGATCTCACAGTCCATGAGTTCGAGCCCCGCATCAGGCTCTGTGCTGACAGCTCGGAGCCTGGAGCCTGCTTCAGATTCTTTGTCTCCCTTTCTCTAACCCTCCCCCCATTCATGCTCTGTCTCTCTGTCTCAAAAATAAATAAACATTAAAAAAATTTAAAAAAAATAATAAGTTTGAAACTTGTTGGGTTTAGTTTTTTCCCCTCTGCAGCTGGGGTCTGCCTATGAGCTGGCTGCTCTCAATGAGAGAAGGGAATGTGGTATTCCCTCACTCTTCTCCAAAATTCTGCTTCTTTCCTCCCTCTGAAGCTGGCTAACAAGACTTTCCATCCTGTTAGAATGGAAAGAAGAAGAGAGGCAAAACATATATTGAAAAGATCAGTTGTAGCTGGTACGATTATAAGGGGCCTTTACTCTGTGAAGGATAGCTAGATTTTTAAGCAGATCTTTCTTAGACATTTCTGCTAGTTATTTGGCAACTCCCTTGCTGACCCCTCTACCAGCCTTTCTATCAAGAGGGCAAACAACTTCTTGGATTTCTGGGTTTTCCAGGGTCCATGCCAAATGCTTTTTCTCTGCCCATGGCCCTTCACTCTCCTAGATAGTTGCTTGGGTAAGATTTTAAGTGGTCACAGGTCCCCACTGCTACCATAAGTTTGATCCCTAGATTTTATGTAGCTTTGACCCATTGTCAGAGGGGAGGAAATAAGGGTACTCCCAAGACATAACCCTTTGCTCCTGTGCCCCAATCTGCTTTCAACAACACTTAACTTAGTATTTGATGGCCAGTATATATCTGTATCTCAGTAAAAAATTCCAAATTTATTGGTTTGTTATACAAAAATCATACTTTTTACAGCAAAAAACTTAATAAGGACTATGGCATATGAATCACTTTATTTCCTAGACAAATATAAATGACACTCAATATGACAATTCTGTGACAAATATGACCTCCCTTCCAAACAAACAAACAAAACAAATAAAAACGGTCTCATTTGGTCTATTCTGTATCTTACTCCTATTTGAATTCACTGAAAAGTTTACCATATAGCCTAACACTTCCTTAACAAAAGATGTAACCTAGTTTTTCACTCCTACCTTTGCTTACGTTCTTTCAAAAATTATTCATCTAATATTTATTCTTTGTGAAATCAAATACCTAATGAAAAGGACAACATATTGTCTCTACCATTAACATTCTTTTCTACATTTTCTTTTTACATCTAGGCTAATATTGTTTTCTCTCTTCTAATTATAAACTTTTGGAGAAATAAGGCATACATTTTGTGTCTAAGAAAGTTTTTATGGGACTTTCTTCAGTTATAGGGGAATGAGACATGAAATATTATGAATTATAGTTAATTAGACTCTGTAGAATCCTAATCTATATACTTTTTTATTTCCTTTCTTTTCTATTGCATTGTCTGGGATTTCCAGTATGATGTTGAAAAGAAATAGGGAAGAGTGGGCATTGTTGCCTTCTTCTTGATCTTAGTAAGTTGTTAGCTATAGTTTTTTTTGTTTGTTTTTTAGCAGATATTCTTTATCAACTTGAAGAATTTCCACTCTCATCCTAGTTTAATGAGAGTTTTCATCATAAATGGGTGTTGGATTTTGTTAAATGCTTTTTTTTTTTCAGTATCTAATGATATGATCATGCGAGTTTTCTTTTTTAGTCTGTTGTTGTAATGGAGTCACTAATTTTTTTATTTAAAAAATTTTTAATGTTTATTTATTTTTGAGAGACATAGAGAGAGGGAGAGAGAGAGAGCACGAACAGGGAAGAGATACATAATCTGAAGCAGGCTCCAGGCTCTGAGCTGTCAGCACAGAGCCTGACACACGGGGCTTGAACTCACAAACTGTGAGATCATGACCTGAGCAGAAGTTGGACGGTTAATCAACTGAGCCATGCTTGTGCCCCACACTAATTGATTTTCAAATATTGAGCCAGGCTTGTTTATCTTGGATAAATCCTACCTGGTTGTATTGTATAATTCTTGTATACATTGTTGGATTGGTTTCCTAATATTTTGTTGAGGACTTTGGTGTCTTATATTTTTTTAATTGGATTTTGATATTAGGATAATGCTGGCTTCATAGAATCAGTTAGGAAGTATTTTAACACCCGTTCTCAGATTAGGAAAGAAGAAACAAAATTGTTTGCCAATAACAGCAGAAAGTTTAAAAGAATTGACAATTTTTTTAATTAAAGAGTGATTATGGCAAGGTTGCAGGATATAAAGTTAAAATATAAAAGCCAATTGCTTTCTGATACAGCAGCAATGAAGAAGTAGGATTTGAAGTGAAAAATGCATACCATTTAATTAGCACCCAAAAAATGAACTACTTAGGCATAAACCTAACAAAGTATGTACAAGATCTATTTGAGGGGAACTACAATAACCCTGATAAATAAAATCAAAGAAGAACTAAATAAATGGGGAAAATTTTCATGCTCACGATTAGGAAGACTAAATATTGTCAAGATGTTAGCTCTTCTCAATTCAAACAAAATCTCAGCAAGTTATTTGGTGGATATTGACAAACTGAATCTAACATTCATATGGAAAGGCAAAAGACCCAGAATAGCCAGCACAATGTTGAAAGAGAAGAACGAAGTTGGAGGCTTGGTAGCACATGGCTTCAAAGTTTACCATAAAGCTACAGTAATCAAGACAATATGGTATTGATGAAAGCATAGGTAAATAGATCGATGGAACAGAATAGAGAGCACAGAAATAGAGCTATATAAATATACCAACTTATCTTTGACAAGGGAACAAAGGAAAATGAAGCAAAAATAGTCAAGAAATGGTACCAGAAAAACTGGTCATCCACATACAAAGAAACAAATCTAGATTCAGACCTTGTATCCTTCACAAAAATTAATTCAAAATGGATTATAGACCTAAGAGCAAAATGCAGAACTATTAAATTCCTAGAAGATAAACATTAGAGAAAGCCTAGATGGCAATGGTATGGAGATTACATTTTGGATACAACACTAAAGGCAAGGTCCATGAAAGAAATCTTTGATAAGTTGTACTTTATTAAAATAAAAAATCTTCCCTTCTGCAAAACAGCAATGTTAGGACAATGAGAAGACAACTCATTGACTTAGAGAAAATCTTTGCAAAAGACACATCTGGTAAAGGATCATTATCTACAATATACAAAGCATTCTTAAAACTCATATAAGAAATCATTCAACACAAATAATGGGCCAAAGACATTAATAGATGCTTCACCAAAGAAGGTAGACACATGGCAAAAAAAAAAAAAGAAAAAACATGAAGAGATACTCATGTGTCATCAGAAAAATACAAATTAAAACAACAAGATAGTACTATAAAGCTGATAGAATGGCCAAAATCCAAAACACTGACAACACCAAATGCTGATGAGGATGTGAAGGGACAACTGTCATCCATTGCTGATGGGAAAGCAAAATGGTACAACCACTGTGGAAGACAGTTTGGCACTTTCTTACAAAGCTAACCATACTCCTACCATACAATCCATCAATCGCACTCCTTGGTGTGCCCAAAGGGTCTTAAAACATGTCCTCCACACAAACTCCTATACACAAATGTTTATAGCAGCCTCAGTAGGTGAATGGGTAAATAAACTATGGTACATCCAAACAATGGAATATTATTCAGTGCAAAAGAAATGAGAAAAGATTCAGAGAACTTAAGTGAAAGAAGCCAATATGAAAAGGCTACATAGGGGCGCCTGGGTGGCTCAGTCGGTTGAGCGTCTGGCTTCAGCTCAGGTCATGATCTCGCAGGTCGTGAGTTCGAGCCCTGTATCGGGCTCTGTGCTGACAGCTCAGAGACTGGATCCTGTTTCAGATTCTGTGTCTCCCTCTCTTTCTGTCCCAACCCACTTCGCATTCTGTCTCTGTCTCTCTCAAAAATAAATAAACATTAAAAAAAATGTTTTTAAAGGCTACATAATGTATAATTCCAACTATATGACATTTTGGAGAAAGGAAAACCATGGAGACAGTAAAAAAAAAAATCAGTGGCTGCCAGGGGTTGGAAAAGGAAGGGAGGAATGAAAACAGGATTTTTAGGGCAATGAAACTACTCTGTATGATACTACAATGGTGTATACATGTCACTGTACATTTGTTCAAATAATTTCTGCCCTTAACCTTAGAGTTTGGAAATTTGAGAGAGAAGACTAATAAATTACAGTTTTAAAAACATTGACTTGGAGGGCCAGAAACAACATCTAACTCTTAGTTCTGCTGGAAACCAGTTCTGAGAAACTGTGAAAATCACTTACCTTCTCAGTTTTCTTCTCTGTGGCCAGAAAGACCTCTCATATTCCTTTGAACTCTGAGATTCTATGATGCCACAAGATCTAATTATTTCACATCTCTGGATGTGTGGGAGTATAGACAGGCGTGTGTTTCTCATAGGTACCGGTTAGTATTGTTCCGCATTTTCAAGCATGTAATTTTCTGTGTATTCTATTTCTTCTGGCCATTGTTCTCCTGAGGGAACAGTTTGTACTTTGATTACAGACAGCAAAAGGCCATCCCTGAGAGAGTACAAGTTGCCTGAGGAGAAGACCAGCTCCACTGGACGTTTTTGATTTATTAATAGCCATGATTTATGTGCACTAGAGCAGCAATTGCTATGTAGAAAACAATGAAAGAACCAGTGGTGGCCAAAATGACATTTAGAATAAGGTACGGCACCAGTATGGGGATAATTTCTTCTTCAAAAAGTGTTTAAACAACCCAGCGGAGGCCAAATAATGTTACTCACTGTCCACCCATATATGAGCATGCATATATATGGATTTAACGAAAGGAGCACTTGTGTGTAGGTGTGTGTGTTTATGTGCACTCTTTTTAAAATACAAATAACTAGTGTAATTTTAGGAGTGATATTGGCCATGGCACCATGCACACGCTCAGTTTAAAGGGAATGTAGTAAATTTGATCTGTTTCTTATTATTGCCAGATATAAACTTCCTACAATTAGAAAAATAAAGCAATCTGCCAACTAAAAGTAACATAATAAGGGCATTTTCTCTTCAGGATAATTTTTGAATATATGGTCCATCAAAATCCATATCACAAGTAAGCTAAATAAATTAAGGAATAACTCAAAATAAGGCGGCTGAACCAATTTAATGTGGTGATTGAAATATTTCTTATTCAATGGAAATATAGCTATGTCAATCCTGAATCAATCTTTCACTTCCAGAAATGCCACACTTGAACTGAATTGCAAAACTAAATAATGCAAGACCGAATTAACAATTTCAAAAATGAGATTACTACCTTTTGCATTTTGTTTTTTTCCTCAGTGGCACTTCACCTTGAACTTCACTGGCTTTTAACTTGGCCAAGGCCCACCACCCCAGAAACTTTATTTTCAAGAAGCAAGGTGCAAACCATCTTGTGAGTGGCACTGGGGAGCCTACCTGGGAAGTTTCTACTGTCCCTGGGCTTCAACTTTACTATCTTTCTATGTATCTCCTTTCATGCAGAAGCTATCTCAGAGGGGCAGCATTACAGGTCCCTAAGGTGCTTGAAGTTTATAGGAATGCGTCACATTAAACAAGCTTCTACAGGATCTCCATTCCCTGCAAGTAACACTTTCCACCTTGAAAAGACGATCAACAACCTCAAGTGCCACAGAATTTCCTGTGTCCCCGGCTAGGATCACTGACTTCCCTACAACTACGGTTGAAATTGAGTTGGCCGCAGCAATCTTTACCCCATGTTATCTACTGCACATTTATTCAGCTTGACTTTCATACTCAACTCAAGGGTTTTATAAGAGCTGAAGAATAGAAGGTTCAGAGAGCCTAAAGAATTAAGCTAAAGAATAGAGACCTTAAGAGCACAGGTCTCCTTATCATCAGCAATGAGCGATATTAAGTGGGCACCAACTGAGTGGAAGGTTTTAGTCCCAGCTCCCAACAATTCAAAGGTGTTTTTAGATTTCAGGATTCAATATCTCCCTTTAGAAGAAAGATAACTCACCATTTGTCTCCAAACTATTCTAGCATCTCTTTTTTTCTTTCTCCAACTCAATCATTGTATTCCAGCATGCCAAGCTCCTTTCTGCTCTCTGAATGGCATGTCCTCGTATACCATGGCTTCATAGTTGCCTCTGTCTAAAATAATAATATTCTTGTCTCTGCTTGCTGAAATACTAATAGGCCATTAAGACCCATTATTTCTTCTGTGACACTTTCCAGACACTCTTAGAGATGACTTCCTTCCCATCAGCCTAATGTAGCATTTGGGGGTACCTATTCTATTCTAACTCTTAGCACATTACTTCATAGATATTTCTTTGTCTGTTTCCTTGAGTATGAATTCCCTTAGGACATGAACCACGTTACCCATCTTTGAATCCCATTCAATGGCACAGGGCCTGGCACTCAGTAATGAAAGAGTGAAAGAAGAAACCAGTAAGGAGTATTTTTTTTTGCCCTTAGCCTTCAAGCTGATGTACGCTTCTGGAAGTTGCTTGAATTTTGCATTCATGGGTTGTGTTTTCAGGATTATTTTTGTTCTTCAGATATTCATGTTTTAATATTGTGAATGCTTCTTAGGTATTTCCAAGCACAACACTTATTAGAAATAACAATATAAGGTAACTTCTCATTATTGTTCATTGTCATCATTAATAAAAAAAAGTTTTAAAAAACCACAAAATTAAATCAATATAGGATTTTACTTTACAGGGATATAATTTATATCTTCGGCCTCAAGTCTCCACTGAACCTCACACTTTGTAACCAAAAGTTTCCTTGATGTTTCTACCTAAATGCGAGTAGCATCTCCAACTTGAAATGTCCCGCACTGAACCCCTAATCTGCTTTCTCTTTCCAATGTGCTTCTTCCTCAACCTTCCTCACCTCAGTAAAAGACACATCTTCTCTTCTAGTTTCTCAGGCTAAAAACCTGTATTCATCCTTGACTCATCTCTAATTTTTAATCCTTTTTCTGATTCATCAGGAATACCCATCAACTCATTTTCAAATCCATTTAAATTCTGACTGCCTCTTACCACTTCCTTCATTATGCACTCTTTTTAAGACATCATCCTCTCTCCCTGGGGTGATTCTAGTAGCCTCCTAAATGGTCGCTGGTTTTTGCCAGTGTCCCTGCCCCATAGCATATGTTCCACATAGAAGCAGAATAATCTTACTAAAATGTAACCCAGCTGATGTCTTTCTTCTGATCAAAATCCTCCAGTAATTCCAAGTTCTACTTGGAGCAAAAGTCAGTCTCCTCTCAGTGACTTATAGGACCTGAACAATGTAGCATTTTCTTCTGTTTTCCTCTCTAACTGTGTCTCCTACTATTTTTCTCCTGGTTCAGTCTCCTCCAAATATATTGGCCTCCCTCCTTACCTTACACAAGCCAGATGTATTCCCACTTCAGGGCAATTGTTCAATATGGTCACCTTACCTGGAATCTTCTTCACATAACAACTATATGTTTCATTCTTTCAACTTCTTCAGGTCTTTATTCAAACATCAGCTTCTTGTAAGATCTCCCCTGGCTGCTCTGTCTAAAACTATAACATCTCCTGCTGACTGTCCTCTTCCTTATTCTGTTCATTAACATTTTCTTGTCTTAGCATTTAATATCATCTAACATGCTATATACATTACTTATTTGCCTTGTCATTTCTTCATCTAAACTAGAATACAAACTCTGTAATGACACAGATTTTTTTTTTGTTTTAGTTCCAAAATGTGATCCCAGATTCTAAAATAGTGCCTGACATCATTGATACTCAGTAAGTATTAGTTGGATAAAATAATGAAGCTGCTAATAATTACATCCCGTGAAACCCAGTTACCCAATGTTATTGTTACATATTCATTGACAACCAAGACACTATGCTCTTAGTATAATCATTTCTATATAAAATACTTGTATTTTTGGCAGATGAAACGTTGTCTGAAAAATTTCTTATCAAGGCTCAATTTCCTTCCTATTAAAATTTGTTCACCTTTCGCACACAAGAAAATTGTTGCCTTTACCTCACTACCCTTCTTGACCCAGGAGAAAAATTACCCATGACTCAAATATGTCTCTCCAGTAAAAGGGAAAGACAATTGTGCTCAGTGTGTAGGTAGATTATAACGACTATTAATTGACCTTGGTGAATAGGAGAAATTCACCCACCTGTTCAGATCATTCTATAAGAATACCACCAAGCTCAACAGAACACTGGCTTTCAATGCTGTGGGATAAATTATGACTTGTTAACAAAGCAGCTAAAATTGCTAATGCAAAGCATAGTCTAAGTATAGTCTTCAGATTAAGGGGATTAGAACTATGATTTATTCTTCATTGTTCAGGTCACATAAAGAATATTGAGTTTCAGGGGCACCTGGGTGGCTCAGTTGGTTAAGCATCCGACTTCGGCTCAGGTCATGATCTCATGGTCCATGAGTTCGAGCCCCGCGTCGGGCTCTGTGCTGACAGCTCAGAGCCTGGAGCCCGTTTCAGATTCTGTGTCTCCCTCTCTCTCTGCCCCTCCCCTGTTCATGCTCTGTCCTCTCTGTCTCAAAAATAAGTAAACGTTAAAAAAATTGAAAAAAAAGAATACTGAGCTTCATTCTCAGTGTTGCATTATTATAAGGAAGAAGCCTATCTAAAGTACCTATAGAAGAATTGATCCAAGAAACTATAATTTAATGAACATTAAAGAACAGAGCTAAGCAAAAATCTAAAAGTTGACCGCATTTTAAAATGCTGTCATATAGAAGAAAAAAGGCATATTACAAAAAAGAAAATTCAAATAGCCAATAAACAGAGGAAAATATAATCAACTTCAATAATCGCTCAGGATGTGCAAATTAAAGCTACACCCACCATATTGGGCAACAGTTTTAAATCTGATAGTGTAAATGTTGAAAGGATATAAAGGAAAAGGAACTTTTGTGCACTGCTTGGTGGGAGAATAAATTGGAATAAGTACTTTAGAGAACATTTTGGCAATACCTAGTAAAATGTAAGATTCATGTATCCTATCGCAGAGAAATTACACTCATGGGTATATATCCCACAGGAATTATATACGTATGTATTCAAGAAACATGTACAATGATGGTTAATGGCTTCAGGAATAAAAACAAATAAATTGTGGTGGTGTATTTATACAAAGGCATACTGTTATGTACCAAAAATGAACAAATTACTAATAAACAGCAGCATGGTCAAGTCTTACAACTATAAAACTGAGTGCAAGAACCACTTACCATGTAAGTGTTAAAATTACAAAGAAAGACAAGGGAATTCTTACATATCCAGTCAGAATAGTAAGTAACTACAGATGAAGGACAGGGTGGGATTGGAGGAACACATACATATCTTTTGGGTGCTGAGAGGGTTCCATGTCTTGATTTCATATGGTGGTTACTTTTATGCCCACTTTTGAATCATTCAGTACACTCTTCTGTATTGGTGCTATAATTAGGGACCATGGAGACAAAGCAGTGATCATTTCAAATGTTAAAAACACGAGAAGATGTAGTTGTTCTAGATTGCATAAGAGTCAGAAATTGTAAACTAGAGAACCTGTTGACAGAGATACAAACTCCATACCAATGAAGAATGTACTTTCTAACGCCTCAAGAAACCCATACAGAAAATGAGTTGCTTCTGGTCCTTTGATCTTCCTGTCACCTGAGAATTCAAGGAGGTTCTGGATAACCATCACTCAGAACTATGCAACGAATGTGTGATTTGGCTGGAGATATGACTTTTGTAAATTCCAATTTTGACATTCTATAATTTTGTAATTCAAGGTTTCTCTTCCAACCATGCTTGACTGACCTGATAAAACTCATCCTGAACATTCTTCTGATCACTGCATGAGCATCAAATCTTTGCTGAGGACGTGCCATTCCTTGTTCAGGATTTGAAGCCTTGGCTTACTTGTTAGTTTCTCACTTCTGCTTTAAGGATTACAAATTTAGGCCATTAACAAAAATGCAAATCTAATGAGTGTTGTCATCTGGTAGGTGCCCTTTTGACCTAAAGATCAAAACGTACAATTTAAATCAATCTTGTGCAAGAAGTTCAGCTGCAAAAATATGGGAAGAGAGGTCATTGTGCACTTCACCCCCCTGAAATTAAATACTTAAAGCACAAAAAAGTGGCTCTGAAAAACATACTGTTTTCTTCTTGTTCAGCCAAATGACTTTTAAATGTAAAACTGAACTAAATTCCTTGTCATTTGAAGTTCCTAAAAGTACAGGAAGCTATCCTGAAATAGAAAACATTGGAAATTGATTCCTACACTAAGCAAACTTAAGTAGATGCAACAAATGGGAAAAAACGAGATGGAAAATGAATTAGCAAACATTGACAGGAATATGACAATGCCAAGAAAACAAGGAGAATTTAATAGAGATAAATGCTGCTTGAGATGCTTTCTATTTCGGGAAAAATAAATACTGCCTGAAACAATTTTTCTCTGTTTAGCTTTAAGAGAGGATGGAATAAATATTTGAATTATTCCCTGGTTGTTTTGCCATATGTGATATGTCAAGGAAGCAATAATTTCTTTGAATAAATCTGTTTCCACATATAAAAATGATTAGAGGTTCCATCTGATAATATGGTTAGCATATCTCAGTAGTTAGGGAGAATAATATGGAAAGCAGAGGCACAGCTGTGTATCAGTCAGGATGGATTAGGTTTTTGCATACGTACAAATGACTCCCAAATCTTAGTACTTTAAGTTAATAAGGTACAGTATATTTCTCAATTATACCACATCCCCATTGCAGGTTGACAGAGGCCTCTGCTCCATGATCTTCAATTTTGGCTCAATTTAATATCTCAAATGCTATCAGGTTCTATGTCTAAGGGAAAGGGACTGTTCAGAGTTTTAAATTTGAGATGAATGCTCCAGTTTTAAAGTGACACAGGCCATTCTGCCCACAAGTCACTGGCCAGAATTAGTCACAAGTACCCACTCAGGGGGTCAAAAATTGTGGTTCTGATGGGGCCATACTTTCTTTGGCACTCCCTCTTTGAGATGTTGTTTCTATGACCTCTGTCTTTGATTCCGGTAAGGTTTTATGACTACTTTTACACATAGGATAGAAGGAAATGACCTTATATCAATGTTCAGGTCCAGCTTTTAAGAGATGAGCAGTTTTCACTTCCTATTCAGGATACTCACTTTGGGAGAAACCAGTTGCCCTGTAATATTTCTGACCTCCCTGGCCCTGCTGTGAGCCCCTAGCCACAGAGAGATCCATGGAGAGGAAGTATGGAGAAAGTTGCCTGGCCATCAGGCATAATCTGGAGAACTAAAGAGCCCATCCAACACCCTGATCTAAGGCCCCCCCTATATGGCTTCAGTCAAATCACCCAGCTATGTCCAGCCACTGAAGCCACCCCAACTAAAGTGGCAGCGGTAAAATGAGCCGTCCCCACTGTGACCTTCTTTAATATCTGACCCACATAATAGAAAATATAATGAAATCGTTGTTGCCTTACCCCACTAACTTTTAGGATTATTTGCTATGCAGCCATAAAAAAAGCTAGAACATGTACCATAAACCCGAAAAATTGGGAGCATTTTGTACAATTGGGAAATATTTTGTACATAGATGACTATCACAATCTCTTTCTAAAATGCAGTGCACCTTTGTGTAAATATCATGCATGGTTTCTAAATGTTTCTCCCATTTGGTTTACTTACTGCAGTTCTTCTCTCTGCTCCACTGATAAGGATAAATTTCCTCCACAGAGATTTTAATCTGAGGATTTTGTTGGCATCTACTGTATTTCGCTAAAAGAACTAAAAGTTTATGCGTCCCTTGAGCTCCATAATTTGGAAGAAAATTCAGGGCATAGATGAACTCCAATGTTTTTGTGTGCACATGGAACAGAAAAAAAATTAATAGGAAAGAAAGATTATATAAACGAAGTGAAAAGTCTGGATATTGGAAAATATATTGTCGCGACCCCTACTTCTCCTCACAGGAGTCAAAAGGGAGCTGGGAAAATCTGTGAGCTCTGAATTAGAGAACATCTTTCTGGCCTCTGTATCCCTGGCAAAACAAAAGAGGTGACGTTCAGAATTTTGCAAATTCCTGGCAAGACGTTTGTCCCTTCCTTTTCCATAGCACTTACAGCATTGCTTCCGCTCTCCACCTGAGACCATTAGGACTAATCTCAGGTTGTCTTTCTTTCTCCCTATGATTTCATACAAAACCATATGGTATGCAACTAGGAATCTAGTTCTCATTGGTTTCTAATACTAATACTGGAGTCAACACCCATCTGTGCCCCATGATGGCATTTCTTCTCTTCTCTTCCCTTAAAATAGCATTTATCATATAGGACATATTGTACTGGAACTTATTTACTTGACCATTTTTATTCTCTATCCTTACCCCAGAATGTAAGTTCCACACAGGTATGGATATTTATCTGTTCTATTACTTGTGATATTCCCAACACCCAGAAGAGCACATAGCACAGATTAGATTCCCACTAAATTTGGTGAAATGTGTGGTTGCATTGATAGATGAATAAATGTAAATCCCTATCGCTATTTAACCCATCCCTGCCACCCACCTCCCCTCTGGTAACCATCAACTTATTCTCTATAATTAAGAGTCTGTTTCTTGCTTTGCCTCTCTCTCTCTTTCTGCTCCCTTAGCTCATTTGAATTCTACATATGAGTGAAATCATATGGGATTTGTCTTTCCCTGACTGACTTATTTCGTTTAGCATACTACTCTAGTTCCATCCACATCACTGCAAATGGCAAGATTCATTTTTTTATGGATGACTAATATTCTGTTGTAGGTACATACCCTATCTTCTTTCTCTGTTCTTTGGTCAATGGACATTTGGGCTCTTTCATAATTAGGGAACTCCGTATCTTTAAAAGTGTACAATGATTTTGAGAAATGCTAAAAATAAATAATATAGGACATAGAGACCTATTTGAGTCAGCCAGCAACCCTCTTGGTGACTAGAGATAATGGGGTTATTTTTGAATTGCTGTTTTGCTATAACTTTCTTTCTTTCTTTATTTTCCTTTATGGTACTCTGCCTACAATTATGATTACCCATTCACCAAGTGAATGGTGGTTAGCAGCCAGTAGATGAACAACTACATTTCTGCCAGAGTTGTGTTAAAAGTTTGAGAGATTAGAGATCACTGAATAAATAACACATTTATTCATCATATCATCCTTTAAGTATGTTTTTTCTAAGTACTAAATATAGCAACAGTAAAAAAATTCTATAATAAAATATGATACATATAAAAGACAAGAAATAAAAAGGAAGAAACGTGTGTTTTCATGAAATATTAACTATTATAAATTATATGATATGGCAGTTCCACATACCTGTCAAAAATGTGGAAGACACCAAAGTGAATACAATCCAGAGTAATTGCATTTCCAAAGAGAAAAAAAGTTGGCAATTTTAGAATCATTTTTAAGTATGTTTTAGGAGTCTTCTATACAAAAGAGGATATTTTTAAAAAACTTAGAAAGTATAGTCCTTTTAACTGACATTGAATTCTTTAATATGAGTTATTCCCAGGAAATTTCCTAAACTTCATTTCTGGTCAAGATAATCCAGGTCACCTTTAACGCTTTTGAATTTGTAGCCTACCTGTAAACTTAAATAGCATGACTTTTCTTACACTTCAATTACTTTTCACCAACTAGCCCAACCTCTTAAAACCTCTTCACCCCAGTCCTTCCCATCTCAAGAAATGGTGACTGCATTCTTCCAGTAACCAGTAAAATAGAACAGAACCTAGAACTCATCACTGACTGCTCTCTGATGTGATTCCAATTCATCATCAAACCATACATGTTCTGTCTTCAAACTACATCTTTACACTCCTTCCTCATCCAAACCACCATCATCTCTCTCCTGAATTATACATTATCAATGTGGTATCCTAGGAAAATACCTTGTCTCCTCCATTGCCATCCTACAATTTATTCTCCAAACAGCAGCCATCAAAGCATATGTCTGATCATGTTACTCTTCGGTTTAATACACTGCAATGATTCTTTTCCATCTCAATGAGCTATTGCCATGACTACTGTGCCTTACTAGATTTTGCCATCCCTCCAGACTTATCTCTTATGATTCTCTTACCCTACTCCAGCTCATTCTATTTCTACTACACTTGCTGGTCTTAAAAAGTTCATACTTACTCTTGACTGAATATTTTTACTTTCTATTTATTCAGCCTGGAAAAGTCTTCCCACATATAATTACACTGCTTATTCTATCATTTTCTTAAGGTCTCTACTCACACCTCATGTTATCGAGCAACTTTTATTTCTTCCTCCTCTTCCTACTAGCAGACATGATCTGTTCACACAAGTTTACATCATATTGTTAATACATTTGTTTCCTTGTCACCAACTGAAATATAAATAAGCTCTATGAAAGTAAGGAATTTGTCTGCTTTGATTAATACTGTGTCTATAGCTCTGAGCATAATGCCTGACACTTAACAAAGTTCCTCATACATACATTAGTGGTTCATGACCTGAAGGCCACCCACATCCTGTGTGACTCAAAAAGGACCCTGAAGAAATGAATCTGAAAGACTCTTGGGACACCATTGCTCACCAGTGCTTGCTTTCTCCTGATCAACCATAGCCTCTACCTTTATTAAAGCCTTAGATGAGTAACCCCTCAAGAGTCTTGTCAGTACTTTCCGTTATCCAATCCTGTGTAACCGATGCGAAAGAATACCATTGAAGTGGTAGGAGAAGCTCCAGAAAGAAAAACCGTTGCGATGCATACATCCAACAAGAGACTAATATTCAGAATGTATGTCACTAAGGGGAAAAGCAGACACAAAAAGAAAAACGTGCAAAGAACTTGGGCATGAATTTCACATGGCTGATTTCATAATGACTAATACAGTTACGGAAAGGTGATCAAATTCCTTAGACTTTAGGGGAAATTCAAACGAAAACCAAAATGTAATACTTGTCCTTCCCACTAAAATTGTACTGCTTGTAGGAATAACACGGCTTGTATAATAATCACTTTTGAAAATTGCTGTCAATAACTGTGAAAGTTGAACCTATTCAGACTTGATGATCTAGCAGTTTAATTGTAGTATATGTGTCCAATGGAAATGTGTACATCTTTCCTGAAAGTTACACAAAGTCACACTAAAAAAAGAAGTCTCTAAAAGTGCTATTATTTTTAAAAATTAATTTATTTTTTGGAGAGAGAGGGCAAGAGAGAAAGAGAGAGAGAGCACATGTGCAAGAGAGGGGCAGAGACAGAGGGAGAGAGTATTTTAAGTAGGGTGCATGCCCAGTGCAGAGCCCAGAGCTGGGCTTCATCTCAGGACCATGAGATCATGACCTGAGCCAAAATCCAGAATTGGATGCTTGGCTGAATAAGCCATCCAGGCACCCCTAAAAAAGCTATTCTAAATAGTTCAAACTGAAAATATCCTGAATATCCTTCAACAGCAAATCGGGTAAAGTTTTATACATGCATATAATGCACTACTATATATCAATGATAATTAAAAATTTAAACCACATACAACAGCGTGGGTTAAATCTGCCAAAGATAATATTAAATCAAAAGCCAGATGCAAAAGAATACATTCTCCATGATTTCAGTTAGAAAAATGTGAGGGGTGCCTGGGTGGCTCATTCGGTTAGGCGTCTGACTTCGCCCAGGTCATGATCTCATGGTTTATAGGTTCAAGCCCCCCATCGGGCTCTGTGCTGACAGCTCGGAGCCTCGAGCCTGCTTCAGATTCTGTGTCTCCCTCTCTCTCTGAGCCTTCCCTGCTCATGCTCTGTCTCTCTGTCTCTCTCAAAAATATATAAACATTTAAAAATTAAAAGAAAAAGAAAAATTAAAAAAAAGAAAAACTAATTCATGCTGTTAGAAGTAAGGGTGAAGGGAGCATAGAAGGAGCTTCTGGTGAGCTGATATTATTTTATGTATTGATATGGACACCGGTTATACAAGTTTTAATGTTATAAAAAATCATGCAGTTGTGTCCTCATGATTTAAAAATTTTAAGTGTCTGAATTTCAGTGAAATTTACATCATGAGTATTTCCTGATATAATCCAATAATCCTGGGGAACACGGTATTTATTTTCCTAATAGCACATAGTGTTAGTGGACCAAAATATATTGAATTCATAACTGAATTTGGACATTGTTTCAAATTTGTTATTGTTATAAATGGAGTAGATCCCTGTGCCTACTTCAGTGTGGATTTCTCTGTTTATTTCCTTCTCATAAAATCCTAGCAGTGGAAAGATATAACAGTTAGGAACAATTTTTCAGAGATTGTTAGTATGGTACTTCATACTTGGTATAAATAACAAATTGCCCTCTAGAGAGTTGATGCTGCGGAGGATTACTCTAATCTCTAGGTTATCTTCTGTACAACAATATAAAGCCGAAGGATTTGTGATAAATATGGAGTTGTCCCATGCTGTACTCAAGAAGTTCCGAAAGATATTTATTTGTTTTAAAGTATATTGTCTTTGGCGTGAGATTTTTCCATCAAGGGTTTATTCAAGGCAACAGTGCATGAAAATTTCCACATTGTAATCTTCTAAGCAGTGTTTTATAAACAGTATTATAATAGGTTTCCATTCAAGGCAAGGGAAAATGCCTACTTTGTCCAAGCCCCAATCATTTTTTATATCTTACTTTTCATTTGTTAACCGTCCTCTCCAGGCAGCTGACTACTTTCCTGTTCCTCTTCACTGTCATACTCATTCCCATTTCCATGATTTTATTAACTTTGTTCCCTGAATCAGGATTTTCCATTTTCTACCAAACCATAATTTACCCAAACTTTGAAGCTTAGCTCAAGGTCTGTCATAGTCACAAACATTATTCTAATCCTGTCACATTTGAGCCTTTTATTTGCTGACTATCCAGAGCACTTGAACGTAAACCGCTACTGTGTCATTATGGGAGCAATAACTTAACGAGGTGCTATTTCAAATTTCTTTGTCACATCAAGTTTTGTACATAGGTTTTATCTTCTTTGATAGGAAAAATGTGCTTTTCTAGGTCATAGCTGTCTTATTTACCCCTGTATTCCAAAAGCTGTCAAGATACTGTCACAGATACGAAATAACTGTTTTGAAATAATTAATTAATTGACAAGTACTTCTCTTCCCACATCAGCTACTCACACTGGGAAATTTTACAGTAAAATAGCAAAGAAAATTGTAACTTGAGTGAAAATTAACTATGTAATTATAAGATTCAGTTTGGTGACATATAATAGACACAGTCGGTACAGTGAATTCCTTAAGTTTGACTATCCAGTATGGCAGCCATTATCCACAGATGGCCATCATGCACTTGACCTGTGGATAATCCTAATGGAGATATGTTGTAAGAGTAAAAGACACACCAGATTTTGAAGATTTAGGGGGACAAGATATAGTATCATATTAATAATTTTCATATTGATTTAATATTGAAATGATAATATCTTGGATATATTATGATAAATAAAATGCATTACTAAAATTAGTTTTACCTGTTTTTATGTGCTTTTGACATTTAAATGTGCCTTCTAGAATATGTAAAATTAAATATGTGGTTTGCATTGTATTTCTATTGAACAGCATTTCACTAAGTCCTTTTAGGATACATTCCGTTATTAAAATGGAGAAATGTTAGACAGTGTATAGAAAAGTTTGCCCCTATCCTCAAGAAGAAATTGAAAGGATCAGACAGAAAAGTAAAGCTTTCCTGAAGTGTATTGTAATGAACTAGAGTTAAGATGTGAAAATATTTGTCATGCCAAAGTTTATGGAAATTTAGGCATATTCTGAATATTGATATTTGTTCTTCCTGAAACACTTAATGTATATAATTTTATGCTTTCCCTATTCCAAAAATTTCAGATGATTCTTAAAATATGTCAACCCACTTTTGTGAGTCCATTAATTTCTTATATTTACTATTCTATTGGATGATGAGGATTAGCACCATTATTTGAATTTTCTTTTCTTTATGCTACTTGCATTCTTCATACTTCAATTTGCTAAGTGTACACAAAGAAAGAACAATTTTTATGATAGGTAACAGAAAGATGTGTGCATAGGTGTGTGTGTGTGTGTGTGTGTGTGTGTGTGTGTGTGCGTGTGCATGTATACAGCCCTCATTCTTGGATATAGATATATTTGTTGCCACCACCACTAACCTTCCCCTTTAGTGTTAATTCACAAAATATAGATTATCATTCTTACTTCTCACTAAGTTCACC
The DNA here is from genome assembly GCF_018350195.1 of Panthera tigris. Classification (NCBI taxonomy): domain Eukaryota; kingdom Metazoa; phylum Chordata; class Mammalia; order Carnivora; family Felidae; genus Panthera; species Panthera tigris. The sequence continues at coordinate 106,264,764 of NC_056662.1, forward strand.
AATGGTTTTTAAATTGCCAATTTCAAAATATCTTACTTAGCCTCTTAGGGTATTTAGCACAATTGAACACTTATTTGAAATTCTCTCCTGTTTTTGTACTTTCTACCTCTCTCATAGTTTCTTCTTGATCTTTAGGAAATCCAATGGTTACATGTTTATTGACAGTTTTCAAGTCAATGTCTTTGGGCATCCTTCTCTCCTGAGATGCACATTGATACGTATAGTTGACTGCCGAGGTGATCCTGACCATGGCCAAATCTGAACTCACCTTTTTGCTGATAATATTTTCCCATTCAATTACTCAAATCACCCTCTTCCTTACTTTATTAACTCTGCTCCTAAATCCTGTCACCTGTCCATTTTACCTCTTAAATATTTTAAATGTGCATTTTCTGCTTTTTTTTCATTTATACCACTGCCCTAGTGAAGGCCCTCATTATCTCCTTCTTAGAGTACTGTCATAACTTTTTAATCAAATGTGTCATTCTGCCCCCAGTATATCCTCTATACTTTTCCAGTGTTAATTGTTAACAACATGAAAATCCAGACATGTTTTTCCCACATTAAATTTCTTTAAATGCTTCCCCATCATACAGAGCATCATTTCTCAAAGCGGTATAGACCATCACCGACAGAATCACCAGATCAGAGATACTGGAGATAGGCCAGGAATTTTCAGTTGTATAAATTTGTCAGGTAATAACATAACACACAATTCAGTTTGCGAAACATTCTCCTAGAAGGAAAGCAACCAATCTACTTGCAAGGCATATATTGCCCTTCATTATCTGATTATTTTTTCTTAATCTCTTTCATTATTTGTTCCTGCACTGTTGAATCAATATGTAACCCTCTCAAGGTATCATTGTCTCTCAAAAACTTATATCTTTGCACAAAATGATCTTTCAGCTTTAAATTCCTTTCTGTGTTTATTACCTGGCAGTTTTTAATTGAACCTTCAAGGCCAGTTATTTGGCATTGGGGAGTTATTTTGAATCACTACATCCTTAGTGTTTAGTAAGCATCAAAGATTTACCACAGCACCCAGCACAAAAGCTACCCAAATTCACCATCCCTACACCCCATATTACTCTGAAGTTATTTCCTCACCTTCTCATTCATGTTAATGATAGGTGTCTTTTCTTGCTTTTCATCACCAAGGTTACCTCATTGCATGCAGGGATTTTGTTCTCTGCCATATTCCTTTTTCCTTGAATAGTGGATGGTATTTTGGACTACTGGATGGAAAATTTGTGGACTGCCTCAATGAGTAATTTAGTATTAGAAATAAATAGATAATAAATCCCTGAATTCCATGATGTATGAGGAAACAACAAACTCTGAAGGAAGAACCCTGGTATTCTGGAGAAATGTGATCTAGGCCTAGGTGTCTTATTAATAAGCTGAGAGCAAATACCTCAATGTCTCCGATTCTGCAGTTTCCAAACAGGAAAACAAGAGGCTTTAGAATGTTTGAATGGCTCTCGGCTCCAGCTGGTCTTTACAATGATGTGTGGGGTTAAAATTCAGGAAACCAATCTGGGAGTAAGGCCCTAGCGTCAGTGGGTCTGAAGGCCTCCCATGTGGTTTCAATGACCAGTCAGGTTGAGCTCCCCTGCAGCAGGTGAAGGTATGACAGACCCTTGGTGTTCTCACTCTGTCCTTTGTGACCTTCTGAAGTTTCATGTGCAGAGAAACTTTATTAAGCTTTATGCACATATGACCTTATTGCTTTTGGTAAAAAAATTCTTTCTGCCTTAACCTCAAGTGTGACTGGAGGCATTTGAAACTGACAAAAGATCACATCGTTCCCTTCGGGGAAGCAAAACAAAAGCACTGAGGTGGACAAATGCATTTTGTTTTGATTTCTCCAACCAAACATTCCCCTACCTTTTGTTGTGCTGAGAACAGTGTGTTCCTGGACACCTTTCATAATCTCTGTCCTTCTGCCTGTTGGACTAACGGGTTCCAATGACATGACATTTATGGGCTATCCAGAGAGAAGGAGACAAATTGGCCCTGACTCATTCTGAGACCAAGAGAGATGGTTGATATTTCTCTCCAACCTTGGTTTTGTGCCTACACAATAAGCCTATGAGCTAAAACAAGAGGGGACCAGGAAAGATAACACAAAGAATAGTCAAAGGAAGCTAAGTCAGAGCCAGCATTGGCATATTGCATCAGTGAGGCGGCCCAGGGGAGAGCCTGAAGCATTTTTAGTATTAGAGAGAAAACTCAAAAAAAAAAAAAAAACAAGAGGAGGCGCTGTGTGTAGTCAATCAAAAGAAAAAGTCAGTACTCCTTACCTGGTATTCAAGGTTTTCTACTATTTGACCTCAGCCTTCTGTTGCAACCTTTTAATTTTTCCCTTACATTCTCATATCCAGGCAAGTCAAGCATACTTGTTATTTTGTTTTACTCATGTTATGCTCACTGTCTGGAATCCCCATTTTTTCCAAAGACACAGGCTTAAATCTTAGCTTCATTTCAAAGTCACCCTCAAATGCCTTCATCCATGCACTCTGACACCTTCCATCCCTTCCCCAAATGGCAGGTACCATCTCCCTGCTGGTGACTATGTAAGCTTATAATATCACAATTTGGTTTGATAGGTATATTTGTACATATGTATTTTACTGTACTATAAATTCTGTCAAGGTAGATACTCAGACTCATTCATGTGTGTGCTAACTTTAATTCCAGTTAGGCACTCAATAAAATTTAGTGATAAATGAAAGATGAAAATAAAATTATTTACAAAGTACATGTTGTTCCCTGACAAGAAGGAAAATATTGGCACTCAAAGACTATAGGAAGTACCAGAAAGTCTTATGTTGCCTACGGAATCCGTTGCTGACAACACACACGTCCACACATAGATAAAATAGTAAATTTAATTAACATCTGTTATGCCATGGCTTCTGTTCAGAGGGCTTTACATGCATTATCTTTTTCAACCTTGACAGTAACCCCACAAGATAGGTACTATTCTATTTTAAAGGTAAGAAAACCAAGGCTCAGAAAAGTTACTAGTCTTAGATTGAGCTTGAAATTGTCTTTTTGGTTCCTAAATCCTCGCTCTTTCCATCATGCTCCATTGCTTGGATAGAAGTAAAACTGGAAGTCTTAAGATACCTAAGATTGGTAAAAATAATTTCCCACATCCCTATGGCCTTAAAGATTTACAGTCTCTAAAGTGAGAACAAAAGATACAAAACAGGTAGACTTCCCTATCTTCTACAGCGCTTCATTTTCAGTATTGTGATCTTGTTAGATTTTGAAAGGAGCAGATAATTATCACTACAACTATTATTGTGGATATGGGCATCTTATTGACAAGTATAGCCAATATGTATCAGAAAGTTATATGTTTTTTTGCACCTTGTCTGTATAATTTTATTACATCCAGAGATCAAATCTTTTATTTATTATTTTAAAATGCAATCAAATGAAAAGTAGGGATGATTGAAATGATAAGTGGTTTACAAAAACTTTTCTGGAATCCAGCTCATTCGTTATATAAGTGAGCTCTGATTTTTTAAACATTTAAGTCAGGTAATCAGGATATGAAAAAAATAATCCTGGCCTCTTATTCCATTTTAATATTCTTCGGGCAATTTGGAAGAGCAGCAATTTTAGTCATGTTAATCCAAGGACATCCCAAGGTTGATTGGCACCCTAAGATCCAAGTGATTCAATTTTGATGTAATTGAGTCTGTCTGTGCCAGTTGTCCCCTTCTGCTGATCCCATCGCTCATGTCCAAGGATTATTTTCATACGAAGAAAAAATAAGGATGGCTGAGTAGAAAATAGTTACGCAAGTTTTAAAAGTATTAGGCTAACCAAGAAGCTGAAATTTTCGAAAATTAAGAGTAATGGCATTGTGTAAGCAAAGTACCAAACCTCTGTATGTAATCCATTTTGTTATTTCTCAATTTTTTCCTGATCTGAAAGAATCACTTGATATTCAAGATCTGTAGGGGCTGTGCTTAGACAGTGTGCAAATATACTGAAGCACACGGCCTGGCTTCAAATTACCTCTGGAGGAACTAAAGAAGGTAACTAAAGAAGGCTCTTCAAAGAAGTTTTGACACTTCTATGTTTAAATATTAATTTGTTGGCTTAACAGCTTTTAAACGAAAACAACTAACAAATGTAATAGAAACGGAGGAGAATCAGGTCTGTATTTTACACATGTGTGCCCTTGAGAGGCTTCTCTAAGAGAGAAACAGCAACTCCAGAGGATGGGAATTCACGTTACGTCGAGACCAACATCTATAATTGCTCTCCACTGAGCTCTGTCAGCACTGATATGCCAAGTGGCACCACTGTGAGATACAGGTTCTATAAACGGTGCCCTTTCAAAAAGACACATTTAAATTTATATCAATTTCAGGAAATTGTCTTTAATGTAGTTCAACAAGTAATGGTTTCTCCAGGGTCTAGAAAAAGGCAAGGTCAAAAGCCTTCAAGGGAACAATGTGTTTCATTTCCCGCCCTGGGAATTAAAACTGTAGCAAATAAAACTAATGCTAAATTGGGCCCACTGAGCGAACACACGTATTCCCTAGTATTTTTCATATTACCCATTAAATAGGTTTTAATCTGTCAAGCAATTAGCAATGTGTGCTGATACTTTCATGCATGCTTCAGCTATTCAGCTGAACAGAATAACGTGTTTTGAGCTTACACAACACTCTGAACTCACAAGAGTGTTTAGGCAATTTCTCTTTCAAGAGTCTTACCTCCTTCCAAATAAAATATTCCAAACAAGTTTGTGATTAATTTAGATATTAACAGCAAATCCAGAAATGTTTCTCTTTTTTTTTAATTTTTTTAAATTTTTAATTATTTTTGAGACAGAGAGAGACAGAACATGAAGGGGGGAGGGTCAGAGAGAGAGGGAGACACAGAATCCGAAGCAGGCTCCAGGCTCTGAGCTGTCAGCACAGAGCCTGACGCGGGGCTCGAACTCACGGACCGTGAGATCATGACCTGAGCCGAAGCCGGACGCTTAACCGACTGAGCCACCCAGGCGCCTCAGAAATGTTTCTCTTAATGCAATCGTACCACAAAGACGCTTATGAAAATTGTTACATTTGTCAAACACGTATATTTTTTTGTTTCATCCATTTTTTTTTGCCTTTTTGCTTCTCAAGAAATTAGAGACAGATTCTTTCCTTGGTTGTATTCGTAGCCAATAGCCAGTCCTTAATTCAGGACTTAGATAATTTAACAATATCCAAAAAGTAGGAGCTATTAATCAACAATTCTAAACAATTGAGTTCACTGTCTATGTCAGTGGGAATTCAAATAACTACAGTATTCAATGAGTTAGTATTACAGTTGTATATATTCTCATGACATGTTCTCTTGAAAGATGGGAAAACAGCTGATCTTCATTTTTACCCAGAATTGTTTGTCACACATTATATTGAGAAAAGTGAAAGTTTGAGTCTAAAATTTAATCGTGATAGATTGTATGCACAAATGGCTGTAACCATTCTTTTCCCTGTATACACCATTTTTGGCAATAGAACCTCACAGCCCCTCGTATCAAGAGGTAGTATGTATTTCTCTATAACCTGAATCTGGACTGGCCTTGTGACTTGTTTTGGTCACAAGAATATGACAAATGCCACATGGCCTCTTTCTGAACCCAGGCTTAAGAATGAGGGGAATTATACTGTAAGCACTGTGTCCTGCAAATATTCAAATATACGCCATGATAGTTTCCACAAGCTGGAGTAGAAAAAAACCATAGGCTTTAAAGGTGCCTGGGGGCACCTGTGTAGCTCGGTCAGTTAAGCGGCCAACTCTTCATTTTGACCCAGGTCGTGATTTCACGGTTCTTGAAACCGAGCCCTGTGTAGGGCTCTGCACTGATGGTGGGGAACCTGCTTGGGATTCTCTCTCTCCCTCTCCCTCTGCCCCCTGCCCCCATGTTCTCTCTCTTTCTCTCTCTCTCTCTCTCTCTCTCTCTCTCTCTGTCTCTCTCAAAATGAATAAACTTTTTTTTTTTTTTTAAAGGTGCCTGAACTAAGAACATGTAGAAAGTGCACACACATTCACTGGGTTAAATTACTATGAAAACCCTCTTGTATACTGAGTTCAAGTCACCCGCTTGGCTTTCTCTGCAATTATATTATACATTTCATAATAAAATTTCATGGGATGATAGAGTTTAACTTACAAAAATTAGGTATATTCTGGCAACTTCTATTTGTGGAATTTTGCTGATCACGGATACAAATACAAATTAATAATCCCAGCTGTGTGTTAGAAAAATACTTCTGTCCCTATTATTAAAAATAAAAATGTCCCTATTCTATCTTTCCTTAGCACATAGCCAGTAATTGCCAGTTTTTACTGTAAATTTAATTGCCTATCTACTTCAGAAATCTGTCAAGTTCCTTGAAAGCAGGGACTTTATCTTACTCAAATTGTATCTCTGGCACCAAATGAAAATGTAAATTCCAAGTACAGGAACAATGTGTTTTCATATAAGTATGTCCTATATTCTAGTCCTCTGTGTACCTAAGAATAAGCACTGATTTTCCAGTGTTAACTGTTGTTGGATTTAAGATGTCCCCAAATAAATGAGTCAAGGAAGAAATAAATAAGCAAGATTTGAATTACCAGCTCTTTCCATCTCATGGACAACACTTAATCTCTTTGCAGTTCTCAGAATCTGAGAGCGTAATACTTATGTAGAGACAAGTTCTTTAGTAAGAAAGTTGTAAGAGAGTAAGAAAATAAGGAAAAGACATTTTATGTTAACTAACCTGAATTTAAATTAAAAAAAAAAGGAAGAAGGAAAAGCGTTCTTACTGCCTCCTTCTCACAGAAATCAGCACAGACCTTCCTCTCCCTTTGTTCATTATTTCTAGCTTTCCAATTCCAATCAGAAATGTAGATAAAATGCAATTCATGAATATATAAAGGTATACTAATACTCATTTATAAGTATCAAACCTCAACTTTATTTCACTAAAATTGTTAAGGAAATAATACATCTCATATATGTGACCTCCCTTAGAAACTTTTGCATTTGTGTGACTAACACATTTCACATATTATTGTTGCCAGTAGCAGAATAAAGGGGTTCACAATTCATCTTTCTAGTTCTGGGAGGGCTTGGCCAGCAGCATAACTTGGTAATGTTGCCGAGATGATACCAGCTTCTGCTTCAGGCAGGAGGCCACAATAGAGAAAACATTCAAATGGTACCTTTAAGCTCCCAAGGAAAGGGCCAACAAAAAACTTCATCTTTGGATGTGGTCCATGAGATGGAGTTTCTGACCATAGAATGCCGCGGCCAGTATTGGATTTGCTTCTGAATGAATTATTCCCATTGCATTCCGAGATTCCTGTTTCCACTTTCTTTGTTCTTTTCTCTTTATCCTACCTTTACATACATCTTCAGTCTGCCTAGCTTGTTCTCACCTTCCTTATAATGGAATATTTGAATTTTTCATATGGATCATGTGAAAAATGTAAAACCATACACTCTTATTTTTATATCAAGATATGTATTAATACCTACCTTAAAATGGATAGGGTACCATAGATTAAAAGCCCACTTTGGGGATAATAAAACAATTACTTATGAAGTTCATAGTGCAAAAATAATGTCCCCACCCATCCAATTGATGTAATAAAAATATGTATAAATTTTGCTTTGTTATTGTTATAAATAAACTTCAGTTAACTTAACTCTTAGGGTCCCTTTAGTTTTCTCTATAGTTATTATGGAAAAATAATACTTTGCAGCAGCAGAATAGTACTGATTGAATGACTTTATGTAAATATTTTCATGGTGAAGAGATATGATTAAAAAATGGAGGCTTTATAATTTTTTGCAATACAATTTGTCTTCTTTTTTTAAATGTTTATTTTTGAGAGACAGAGTGCGAGTGGAGGAGAGGTAGAAAGAGAGGAAGACACAGAAAGCAGGCTCCAGGCTCTGAGCTGTCAGCACAGAGCCCGACGCAAGGGAACTCACAGACCAGGAGATCATGACCTGAGATGAAGTTGATGCTTAACTGACTGAGCCACCCAGGTGCCCCTAATTTGTCTTCTAAGCAATAAAGATTTCATAGCTCTTGCTTACTCCATAGTGATACATTTAAAAAAATAAAATAAATACTTTACATTATTTATTTTGTTTTTTCAACTTGTTTTATAATTCTATATACAGTAAGAAAACATAGACATGGCATAAGTTGTGCTTTCCTATAAAAAAAAAAGTTTGTGGTCTACTAAATAATATTCCCCCCCATTTCTTTAGATGGAGAAGGCAGTTTAAAAACTAAAAGGACAGGGGCACCTGGGTGGCTCAGTCAGTTGAGTGTCCGACTTCAGCTCAGGTCATGGTCTGTGGTTTGTGGGTTTGAGCCCCGCCTGGAGCCTACTTGGGATTCTGTCTCCCTCTCTCTGCCCCTTCCCCACTTATGCTCTGTCTCTCTCTGTCTCTCAAAAATGAATAAATGTTAAAAAAAATTTTTTTAATATAATACGTAATTATTGGATACAACACGAATTGACATCTTCTATTTTACTCCTAAATCAGACACATTTTAATTTTAATCATGTTAGTTAATGTCTTATTTTCAGATGACCTTACTTTTTAAAATAGAATTCTTTAAAATAAATGGTTGTCCATAAAAAAAATTTTAACTTTTGATTTTTAATACACTGAAATGAATTATTTAGAAACAATGATTTTTGACTCAAAGACACAGAAAGATGAGCTTATTTGACACTAATAGTTTTAAGAATTAGCCTTACAAATTTACAAATTAGCTTTCCTAATGAATTCTAATTTTCTTATTTTTGGAGAGTCTTTATTTGTTGAGTAATTTTCTAAAACGAAGAATGATAAAGTCTTTGTAAACTTGAATCTAATTTCAAAGAATCAACCATTTTAACAGGGTCAGTAACTCAATGGCAAGAGGCAAGGTTTACATCTATGCTTCTTTCCTTTTTTGGTGATATGTTACTGTAGAAACATTCAGGAAATTCCTGGGCCCAAACAACATACCAAATGAGACAAAAATAAAAGTGTTCTCCCTGGTATTCCTCAACTTTTAAAAAGGATTAATGGCAATCTAAATGTGCTGATTTTATTGCCATATAAAACAAGAGGCAGATTGCATCAGCAAAGCCATAATGGAAAGAAACATCAAGGCTGAGATTTTGAAGATGTTGATATAAGAAAACAAATTAGAACTGTAAGTTCATAGTGGAAACAATCTTGGGGGAAAGTACATCCTGAGTGTTGCGAGATGGGTCTCGCATCATGTCACCTGGAGGACAGCTGTGGAAATGGTGGGACAAGCCACTTTTTCTCTATTAGGGCAAGTTCTTTGAGGGATTACTAACAATGTGATTTTAGAAGTTACAGAAAGAGACCTCTATTCTCCACAATTTCTCAACCTGGAATTTAGAGCCAGAATCGATTTTAGATTTCATCTCGTATTTTATTACCATCTTTAAAAATATTAAAAGACATGCAGCACTTTAAATTTGGCTGAAAGATCAAGACACCCATTATCCCACATTATTTTTATTTTGTGTTTCATTTTACTAACTATATATATTCACTCCTAATATAAAGTGTCTATGAACACATTTATTCATTCCACAAATGCTTATCTTGTGCCTACATGTCCGATGTAGAGAATTAAAATTGTGAGAGTAAAATAGACCCAAACCCTGCCATGGAAGAGGTTATATAATCTAATGAAATATATGGACATTAAGGGAATGATATCACATTTTATTAGTTGCTACTATCAGTTAATGTGTCATTATCAATTCTCCACATTTCTCTTCAATTCTTTTAAATAACCGTATTTGTTTTCCATTAAGGAAAATGAAACATGATGTAACCATGCCTCCACCTCCCAACTATGTGTTAATGTTTTCTAATAATGAGGAAATGGAGGCCTGTTGGGAATAATAGGTATCGATTACAGACGGAGTCGTGACAACTCCCTTCCTATTAGAATGTCAATATGGCAGATAAATGGAGACATCACTAGGTCCTACTTTCACCATTTTGCAATAATACACCCATGTAGATACCGGGGATGGAAAATGGAGTTCACCAGTGGATGCTTGAGGAGAGAACAGGTTGTGTCGTGTGAGGACACAGAATTGTGGCACAGAGGGAAACGGAAACAAATTTTACATGCTCTATAGTATTTCGTAAGCCCAACCCTGTGCCCTGAAAGGACTCATTCACATTCTCAAAGGCTACCTTGCAACCTGAGTTATCTCAGAGGGATTGCAAACAGGCCTTCTGACACATCTTCCTGGAGAGAATGAGGGTGCATGGAGGAATCGAACATATAAGTGATGAGAACTTATTATGGACAACACCCTTTCATGTGTATTTTCTCATTTAATCCCTACAATGACTGTATAGGCTGGGTATACCTGTCCTCATTTTATGGATGACCGAAATTAGACCGATTAAGAAAATTGTTCAAGATAATAAGGAGTAGAAATTTAAACCTGGATGTATCTTACTCCCCTGCACCTAAGAACTCAAATGTCTTCAATAAATACTTGAAAATTACCTATGGTAATGAGTACATTTTCTTCCTGTAATAAGGCAGAACTTGTTTGCAGTTCTAGTCCGTAGATTTTGGACCTGTGTTGTAACTTACCAAATTCTTACCAAAATCTAATTGCAGAAGTTTATTCCCCCCATTTTTTGTAGGTGTTTGTTTCAACATCTAGATTCATACGAGGTGAAAAGGAAGCTCTGCCAAAATCTGCAAGGTGGCAATCGGCACTGAAAGAGGTCAGATTTTCATTATGCCAGTTAGCGAACCCAATTCAACATGTCACCAGTAATAATACTAATACCTTACGTGCTTTAGAAGGCAAAGCATTTTAACCTAAATTAACATGTTTTAAAAGTACTGATATAGCTAGAGAGTATGCTATATCATTATTATTTTGAGATACAGAGTACCAGCAGGGGGAGGGGCAGGGAGAGAGTGGGAAAGAGGACCCAAAGCAGGCTCCACATTGACAGCTGTGAGCTGTTGTGGTACTCGAACTCACAAACCGTGAGATCCTGACCTGGTCCTAAGTTGGACGCTCAACCTACTGAGCCACCCAGGGGCCCCATTGCCAACTCTTCTGTATTGAAAATGAATATACAAGCATGCAAAAAAGCTAACATTTGAACACCACAGGAATTAATCATCTCTATGCTATAAAGAAATCCTCTCTATGACAAAGAGTTCAGTACATGTCAATATAGGACCTTAACCTTTTTTAATAACTTTGTTTGTGTCCTAACATATATTAAAAGTACAATCAAAACACTGTGAGGTGCAGATGTAATAATAGATCAGTGGGACAGAGTATAAAGTCCCCAGTGACAAAGAATGAATACAGATTTAAAATTAAATAAATTATTTCACATAAAAGGCAAAAAATAAGTTTTCGACAAATTATGTTAGAACAATTGTCTAGCCATTAAAGAAAAAAAGTGTTAGACTTGTATACTCTACAGCAAAATAAATCCCAGATGTATTAAAAATATAAAGGCTAAAAAACAAAACTATAAAAGTGCCAGGGATAACATGGCTGATTACTTTTGTTATCTTCAGGTATAGATTTGGTAAGTATTCTCAAAACAATATACAGATATCAAGACGATGAGCTAGGACAGGCCTCGGAGGCTGGTGTGGATTCAGTTCAAGCTAGGGGTGTATGGATATAGCTCTGCATTGTCTCTCTTGGTTCCTCATGGAGACGTGTGTGCAGTCAGTGGGCCATGCTTCTGGCCCAGAGTGGGATGTGCACCAGGTAGAAAGGGCATGATCCTCCCTCATGACCTTTGATGTGAATGCCTGGGAGCAAGAACATAGCAGAACTCAAGTCTACACATTATTACCTATTGCCTTGTCCAACCACAGAACCACGCACTCACATTTATTACTGTGCCTTGGCCTCCATAAAGGGGATATTGATATACTGAAATATACAGAAAATTTAAAAAACCTTCCATATACCAAAACATTCATAACAATAAAATTTGGAAGTATTTCTTAAAGTATCTGTGTCCAGTAGGTTTTGAGGGTAAAATCAGTTCCTCCATCACTGCCAATCTAAAACAGTTGCATAACATACAATCTAAAATTTCAAAGTCTAACAGAATTTTTTTTAATGTTTTACTCCTTCAAACAAATATCATGACCTTTTCAGAGATCTTTAATATAATACTTTCCCATTTTTCTTGATAAATGCTGTCATTCTTCTGTTCAACACATGTTTATTTAACACTCTTTCACTTTTTTTTAATGTCTATTTATTTTCGAGAGAGAGACAGAGAGAGAATGAGTGGGAGACACAGAATCCGAAGCAGGCTCCACGCTCTGAGCTGTCAGCACAGAGCCCGACACGGGACTTAAACTCATGAACTGTGAGATCAGGAAGTAAGCCAAAGTCAGATGCTTAACTGACTGAACCACCCAGGTGCCCCCTCACCTTCTTTCAAAGACATCTTATCAGCACTCCTTTCAAAGACTCCTTGAAACTGGGTAATTTGTAAGGTTCACATTTCCCTCCTATGCTGAACATCAAGATGTCACATCTTCCCAACATGATCTCATGAGGATCTCCCCTTTGTCATAAGACAAATCTGGGAGCAAATCAGTTATGAGAAAGGTGGTAATTTTGGTGTGTTAATAACTAGGGTGTAGTGGTTTCCAACCTTCCCCTCCTGTGTCCAGCAGTAACGTTCTTGCAAACAACAGTCTGCTTCAAAATTAGTATGGCCATCATCTTTGTATCCTGGGTTTGAATCTCATTTTCCAGGGAAAAAAATAATATCAGCCTCTCTATATAAGGAGAATTCCAGACTATGAACGTTGCCTTTAAGAATGGAAGTCAGCTTTTTTGTCCCCTGATCTTATTGTTCTCACGCTCCTGAAAACCAAAACGAATAAGACTTTTTCTAGTGTTAATAAATTTGGTAGTTTTTAAATACGTATTGACACTTCATATTCTTTTGTTGCTTCAAACTTTGGTAAACGTTACCTACATCATAAAATAATGATTTCTGTGGAAACTAATTATGGTTAGAAAATAGTATGCTGATGTAAATGATTCTGAGTTTTTCTTAAAGGCTGATTTTGTAACCATAAAAATATTAATTTTAATTAAGACTTAAAAAATCTTCCCATTTTTCCTATCCTCTGTGAAAAATAGTTGTAGACACACACAGAGATGTAAATTATAAAAGTCATTTCTGAATTTTTTTCTAAAAGCTAAACACACTCAATACTTTTGTTTAGTGAGATGTTATTTGTACAGTTGAAATCTCTGGTTGGTGGTATTATCTCCCCTTGGATGCCTAATGGACATCTCACCATTATCTCGTCCAAAGGAAAGTTTGGTTTCTCCCTAAAACCTGTTCCTTCCACAGTCTTTCCTGTTTCAGAAAATAATACCATCACCCACACACTTCTTGCAGGCAATATAGTGGTCAACCTTGATCTCTCTCTCTTCTTCCCTCAACTCCTATCCAGTTCATAAGCAAGTCTTGTGGGTTCTACCTCAAAAGTACATTTTGAGTCAGGTCACTTTTGTCTCTTCACTATGCTCCCAAGCCACTAACATCTGGGATGGGACTCATATGATGCTTTCTGAACTGATCTTTCTGCTTTACTCTTTCCCATGTAATCTACGCTGCACACAATAGTCAGAATAATGTATTAAAATTTAGATTACATTATAATATTAAATAATCATTGAGAGTTTACTATGTGATAACACTGTTGTAAGCATTTTACTTTAAAATTTTTTCTCTCCTCAGGGGTACCTAGGTGGCTGAACTGGTTAAGTGTCCAAGTTCAGCTCAGGTCATGATCTCACGGTTCATGAGTTCAAACCAGGCATGGGGCTTTGGAGCCTGGAGCCTGCTTTGGATTCTGTGTCTCCCTCTCTTTCTGCCCCTCCCCTGCTCATGCTCTGTCTCTCTCAAAAATACATAAACTTTTAAAAAATTATAAAAGAAAGAAATAAAAATAAATAAAAATTTTCTCCTCAAAACAACACCAATCCTAAGTCCCATTTTACATACGTGGAAACTGAACTATGTAAAGGTTCAACAGTTGCCCAAATTCAACAATTGGTATTTCAATGTTTATTTATCTTGAGGGGGAAGGGGCAGAGAGAGAGGGAGAGAGAGAATCCCAAGCAGGCTCCTCCCTGTCAGCACGCAGCCTGAGGCAGGGCTCGATCCCATGAACCATGAGATCATGACCTGAGCCGAAATCAAAAGCTGGATGCTTAACTGACTGAGCCACCAGGTGCCCAAAACACCTGGTATTTCATACCCAGGCAGTCTAACACTACTACAGCTCATACCACTAAGTACTACATCAATGTTCTCTGAACATACTATTCTCCTTTTTAAAGTTCTCCAAGTGGCTTCCATCTCATTCTTGCTAAAATCCAGTCTTTATAAGGATATCATAAAAGAAGCATGTCTTCCACAGAGCCAAGCACACAATATGTATTTAATAAATGTGATTGTCATCTCCATGTCAAAGATTGCTATGTTATTCCCAAAGACTACTAAGAGCAGATTCTCACTAAATGTTCCATGAGTTGAAAGCCAGAAAAAATCATTCATTAAGCATCTACAAATAAAGGTCATGTATAAGGGAGGCTGATATCCACATTCTTTAAGTTCTTCATGTTTTCTGGCTATATATATATATATATATATATATATATATATATAGAAGATCTAAGCCACATACAAATGTCTCATAATACAATATTTTCCCCAGAACACAGAATGGATTTAAATCATCTATTATAACTGGGAAAGAAGGGACATACTAAAAATTTTTGAGGAAGCAAGGGGTGAAATCAGTTTTGTATTTACTCTTATTTTTTAATCTTTAGGTATATAAGTTGCCTTCAGTGCATTATGTGTAATTTTATTTTTCTATTTAAATTAAAACTGCACATAGACACATATACATACACACACACACACACACATACACACACACATTGTTAAGATTTTAAATAGGCTTAATTGCATTCTGACTGTCAACACCCATCTCCCTAAACTGATTTTACACTTAAGTTCTCTAAAAAGAGGTGGTTTTGGGATATGTAAGAAAAGATTCCTGGATTTGTTAGCTGTTTAATTAGGCCCAGTATTTGTGTTAATTAGCTGGAATACATTTAAGCCTGTAGAACCTAACTCTGGAAGGGTAAAGAACGCAATTGCAGCTTGAAAGAAATGTACTGCAAACCATAGAGCTCTCCATGGTCCTGCCCTCGATGCATCTCTCATGCATCCATGCATCTCAGACAGTGAAAGCTGACATTTGTCTGGCCACCTAGAGATGAATTGAATCTGACTGCCTTAGTTTAAATAGTTACAGCTACAGCACCCAGGTGCCTTAAACTATAATGTCATTCATCTGGTCCATAACGTATCTTCAAGTAATCTCATCTGCCTACTTCTTAATTGTATATAGTAATCTATTGTATGAATAATTTATGAACAACACTCTACTAAAACTGTTGAGAGAGCAATTATGAATAAGACTAGATATCTTTTCTGATTAAGTGTTTGCGATAGTGCACATAATAAGATATACATACAAATAACTGTATTTTAGTGAGGAGAGCACTAAGTAAAAACAAAGCAAATTTTAATAGAGCAATGCACAAAAGATGTGGAGACACAAACATACATAAATTTCTGGAAGAATAACAGACAAAGATGAAAATGGTGGACATTTGTGTGCTTAGGTACAGAGAATTCCTATCCAACAATGAAGTTTTTGTATATTTTTATTTTTAACATCTTTAACATTTTGGAAGTCATAAATCCTTAAAAAACAAAAATCACATAAACATATGAAATTTACATCAGACCCATTATGCACAAAGACTAAGAGACACTTTGATAAAATACAGAGTACTTCTTTTTCTATATGACCAGACCACCATTTATTAACATTCCAAAGACTTGAATTCTAGATTTTGTTCTACCACTTTCTGCCTGCATGCTTCTCTTGATCCTAGTTTTCTTATCTTTAAATTGAGAGTTGGACCAGCATTTTAGTTTAGATGACCTACAGAGCTCTGAGTTAAAATGTGCTCTGTAAATACTTCTTTTAATAATGTTTCTAGGGGCGCCTGGGTGGCTCAGTCGGTTGAGCGTCTGACATCGGCTCAGGTCACGATCTTGCAGTCTGTGAGTGTGAGTTCGAGCCCTGCGTCAGGCTCTGAGCTGACAGCTCAGAGCCTGGAGCCTGCTTCGGATTCTATGTCTCCCTCTCTCTCTGCCCCTCCCCTGCTCATGCTCTGTCTCTCTGTCAAAAATAAATAAACATTAAAAAAAATTTTAAAAAAATAATGTTTCTAATCAAACAACCCTGATATCTGATAGATTATCAAAGACACATAAAGTTCTAGTATGTTTCAAAACTTAATTTCTAAAATATACATAAAAATAATGTAATAAAATGTTTAAATGAATATAACGTAAGAATTTCATAAGAAATTTTATATGCAACACAAAAATGTTAAGAAAGAAATAAAAGAGTCAGTGATTTAATGATCAGCAACTTGATCAAAATTGAATTTTCTTAATTTTATTAGCTAATACATTTATTATGTATCTATCACTTTACTTTTTTTAACTTTAGAGGAAGAGTGTGAGCAGGGGAGAGAGGCAGAGGGAGAGAGAGAGAGAATCTTAAGGAAGCTTGATGCTCAGTGCAGAGCCTGATGTGGGGCTCGATCCCACAACCCTGGGATCATGACCTGAGCTGAAATCAAGAGTTGGACGCTCCACCACCTGAGCCACCCAGGTGCCCCTGTATCTACTACTTTAAAAAGATAATGGAGCATATTATCCAAGTTATGACAAATATATCACTCTTTCTCTGTTTTTTTTTTTAAATTAGAATTAAGAGGTTGCAGTAATAAACATTGTCCCCGTGGAAAGTTCATACAATTTTTTGCCCAGAAGTTGCCAGTGTTCTTGAAGTTAACTGGTGTACTTGTTCCCTAGGGCAGCCACAACAAAATACCATAGACTGGGTGGCTTAAGCAACATAAATTTATTACTCACAGTTCTGGAGGCTAGAAGTCAAATATCAAGGTGTCAGCAGGTTTGGCTTCTCCTGAGGGCTCTCTCCTTAGCTTGCCGATGACTGTCTTCTTGTTCTGCTCTCACATAGCCATTCTCCACATCCCTAATATCTCTCTGTGTGTCCCAGTCTCCTCTGCCTATCAGACCACCAGTCAAATTGATTAGGTCCTATCCTAATGGCTTTAACTTAATCACCTCTTTAAAACCCTATCTCCAAATACTGTCACATTTTGAGACACGAGGGTTAGGACTTCAACACATGAAGTATGAGGTAGTGAGGGAGGGACAAAATTCAGCCCATAATAACTGGGAAAGAAGGCGGGGGGTTCTCAGTAGTCACTCGATAGCCCAGATTTCAGAATGTGTCTCTACACAGTTCTGTGCGCTGTCCACAGAAGCAGATATGCTATTCACGTTTTCCAGAAGCTAAACCTTCAGTTTTCTGCTGCTTTGGCTTCACTGCTTAGTGTGGAAGAAAATCTGAACATTTCTTCTTAGCTCCATTTTAATTTCTTCTTAAGCGTTTTTTTTTTTTTTTTATCGATCCCCCTATTTTTAATCCCAGTTTCATTGCCATTTCCAAAGTTAACAGGTGCTATCAACTTTTGCATGTTTGGGTTGTTACATGGTATTTAATTGGTTGCTTCTTGGTTTACTCTCCTGCTGGCCGGATCAGATTTCCAAAGCTTCTTGAGTCAAGACCATTTTGGCCACCTGCTTTTTAGCTTTGGAAACTTTATGAGCCTTAAGTCCTCTCCCATTTTTTTATCTTTGATTATTTGTTCATTTTGTAAAAATCCTCTCCCTGGCTGACACTAAAGTGACATTTCTAGAGGGAATAAATATTTGTGTTCAACCTGCCATCTTACATCAGAGGTTACATTATAAAATTTGTGAGAATCTTTTACTGAAATGGAGATTATTCATAGCATTCAGATTTATTATACAATATATATTTGTAAGATTATGGCTACATTTGCTATTCAATGCATATTGTAAAGCTTGCCTCACAATGAAGACAGGGTGGTTTTTCCATTCTCTTCTGTAGTTCTTTTTCTTGCTTATTTTCTGTGGTTGTTAAAATTCAGTTCTAAGTGAAGAAGCCAGCATGCATTCAACTGTCAAGGAATTGGTTGCCATCTAGCACAACTTTTTATTTAATTTTATGGTATACTAATTTACAGAGTAATTTAATTGTATTTTATAATATTGATAAATAAAGTTGCTCTCAGAGAAAGTTTTAAAAACAAGATTAAATGGATAGTTTTCCATCTCAAACTGTATTAATATTTAATAAGTGCTTATTGAGAATATTAATAAGGGGGCTAAAAACTTTTTATACTTTTAAAATATTTACTTGTGTTTTACAAATTATTTTCACAGTTGGAAGTGTCAAAATTCAAAAAAAATTAGTACCTAACTGAAGGAGCAGTCAGTATATTTTGTTCACAGTTGTATTATATAGTCTGTTTGGCCCAATCTGGGATATATGTATATGAATGATTTGGTGATCTAATTCTGGAGTTTGCTTGGATTTCTCCTGAAGTGTTTCCTGAGATTATTTTCAAAGATAAATATTTGAGGTCATGATTCCAGACCAGAAATAACACACAGCATGATAATACATATTTAAATCAATAAACTGCATGAATTGTGGCATTGATTTTCAGGATATAGCTTGTCTTAACTCAAAGCTGTCTTCCTTGCAAGATGCATAATTTAATTTTGAAATTTCACATGGCTAGCCTGAAAACTACCAGCTGTGAAAGCATAAAAATTATGTGTTTCAATAAAGCAAATCAAACTTTTTCAAAACTGCCATGGCAACTTAATTCTAAAAAGATGATTCATTTTGGCTAAGAAAATTAAAATTATTTTAATTATTATTAAATAATTAAATAATATAATCCAATGCCTAATAATATATACAAGTTACAATGTAATTATAACAATTATAGATATACCTGCGTATAAGTCATATGTTAGATATAGAAAGAAATAGAGAGAGAGAGAGGCAAAGAGAAGAAAGACATTAGTGAAAAGCCTGTCTTGCTGTGTGCCCGGAAGCCAGGTAAATTGAGGGAATGGTAGATAAGAAGGAAGGGGTAATACAGACACTCTCTTAAGTTACTAGCAAAGCAAATATTTTGGAAAAACCCTGCTGTGAAAACAATGCCTGGAACATGCTGTTATTATAGATACAGAGATATTAATGTGATGAAAGCCAAGAAGTTGTGATCTTGTTTGGAAAATCACATTGAATACTGCATATTATTGTCAAGAAGGAAAAAATACCACGTGTGTTTTTTTTCTTTTTGAGTTCTAAAAACTATTTTGCTAATCCCAATTAAAGAATCATAATGTAAAGTTCCAGTTTTTATTTTTAAGCTATTTGTATTTTCTAATACCATATTCAGGATGAGAGAATTTGGATACATCTGCTCCCTTTTACTTTCTTTCTTTCTTTTTTTTTTTTTTTTGGCCAAAAATATGGCTCCAGGATTTTTAAATAAGAATTTCCACATGAAGATGAGAATGTTAATAACATGCTGGAACAATTTTGTTCACTTTCTTCTTCCATCCAGATTGATTCAAGGAAATAGGCATTAGAACTTTAAAAATCATGCTCACATTTAGATGCTTATTTATTGAATACTGGGCAAGGTCTGTCTAGGGACAAGGACAACTTTGGCTCTAACAGTGACTTCTGAAAAGCATCCAGGAAAATGTTCAGAAATAAATAAATGGTGCGTTATAAAATTCTCCAAGATGGCTCAGTACATGATATGTTATATAACTATGTATTTTCACACCAACATTCCTGTGGTCGCACGAACGGCAGAACATTGTGGGGATAAAGCTTGATGTGTGCTGAGAGTGACATTTCTATCACAAGGGTAATTTTCTGTGCCAGACATTTAAATTTCCATAAAATTAGGCCATTTGATGAGCTCTTCAAAACCACTTCTGGGTCCAAAATGGCGTGTCCTTTAATTAGATAAACAGATAGTATTTTCATTTTTACATAAACTTAAATCCTATTTATAGACAGCATCCATAATTTGAAAATCGGTGAGTAACAGGCATGAGCTATTTGTGAGTGGGCACATTTTCACATCTTATTTATACTGTATGTTCCCCAATGTTTTACTTGCGAGCTCAGAACAAATGAAACCATCAGGCAGTGTCCCGTACTTGTCATGATTTCTTTTCCAAGCCACTCATTGATAGGAGCTCTTCTACTAAGCCATATATACATGCCAAATTAAAGAAAAAAGTTAATCATCTTGCACGCATCGTCTTTTAGCCAACATTCTTCACTGGATGTATTCATGCCTTGACGCATATTTGGAGAATTTGGAAAATGAGTCCCTGAACTGATTTCCATTCTTTGGTAGTCTTTGCTTCTACACTGTCAAGGTGGGCAAATGGGGGAGTAAAACAACACTTCGGTGGCAGAAAATAAGTAGAATAAATTGGATTTCAAAGAAATAGAATAACACATTAATGAGTGTCAGGTTATGGAAGTCTAAAAAAATTATCGATGACTATTTTTTGAAGATTGTGTGAATATTGCAAAAAGAAGCCAGAAGTCTTATTTATATCTATGCTATTGGTAATGCTCATGTTTATTATGAAAATTTTTAAACATTGATCTTTTCTTGGATTCTATCAGTCTCTCATTCTTGAAAAGCGGTTGATGTGGTGTAGCATGCATGAGAATGAAGAGATTTAAAAACCAAAATTAAAAATCAGAGTGATTTTTTTTTTTATTTTGATGTTTATTTATATTTGAGAGAGGGAGGCAGAGTGCGAGCAGAGGGGCAGAGAACAAGGGAACACAGAATCCAAAGCCGGCTCCAGGCTCTGAACTGTCAGCACAAAGCCCGAAGCGGGGCTTGAACTCACAAACCGTGAGATCATGACCTGAGCCAAAGTCAGATGCTTAACCGACTGAGCCACCCAGGCACTCCACAGTGACTTTTTAATATAGATTCTATAGGGCCCAGCTTGTGTGTCTGAGGCCATTCAAAAGGCAACGTATATTTAAAAAAAAAAAAAAAAAAGGCAATGCATAATTATACCCAGGAAAAGAGAAAAGAGAAGTTACATTGGGAAGGGGAGAAATAGGCTAAGAAACAAGGTTTCAAAATTAAGACAAAATTTTAGAAAATGTACATGTCTCTTTTTAATGTTTGTTTTTGTACCTAAGGGGAAGAAAAATGGAAAGCTGTGCGGAAGTAAGGTCATCATGAGGAGAAAGTCACCGAAGTGCCTCGGCTTCCCTGGACTCTAGATGCTACAGCAGTGGAGGAAAAAAAAGTCCTCCAAAGCTAGGACTCGGGACTCTCTTCCTTATGCTTCCTGCCTAACTGGGGTCGAGGATCTGGGGCCACCCAGACACAGTAAGACTGTGAGTGGGAAGTGCTTTGAGTTCTTTAGAGAGCTATGTTTTATAAATACTGTTATTATTCAAGCTATTATGAAAGCCGAGCCCTGGTTTTCACTGATGTATGTTCCTGGAGGTAGTGGGTGGGCAGCAACCCACTCTACTGTCCTGCCAGAGGCGCTTAACCTCCTCCTTACTTCCCTCCAAGCAGGGCATCTCACTTCTGTTGTTTTTAGTTCCCTTGCTTCCTCAGGGAACTCACCCTCCCGCTTCTCACAGAAGGTCAATCCCCAGGGAGGGAGCCAATCAGGCAGGAAATCTCAGAAGAACAAATCACAGTAGCAATGTTAGTAAAAATAGCTGGATTTAGCCCATGATCACTTTTTTTTAAGAGAGTTTGCCTGGTGCACGTATTCATTACTGTACGTCTCTCCCCCACGCTGCAGGAGTCCAAAGGTGTCAGCTGGCAAGGAGTTTAAATCTTCCTCAGGCATCCTTACAGTTCCTGCAGCTACCTTCTAACCACCTGCCGTGGGCAATGGATGAGCCCTGATCAATTGTAGCCCATCTCCATTTATTCACGTACGTTTTGGCACGTGTGCAATTCCTGTATACCTAAGGCAGTCCATCTTATAGAAACATTTTTGGAGTCTTTTGGGTTTTTTGTCTCTTTTAAAATAAGTGTTTGAAATTACAGTTATGGATGTCCACAATTTAACGTCCTCCCACACATATTTTAATTGTAGCTTGTACCTAGGAAGTTCAGAACATAGCGGAAGCATATATGGACATTGAAAAAAATTATGCCGGTAGGGTTGGTTTCCAGAAGAATATCTGGAAGGAGAAATTCTCAACCAAAGATTCAAGATTGATGTTGAACTCTGCCATATTTGTCACACTGCAGTTTTTAGAATTGGATTTTTCTAGGGGCGCCTGGGTGGCTCAGTCGGTTGAGCTTCTGACTTCAGCTCAGGTCATGATCTCACGGTCTGTGAATTCGAGCCCTGCGTCCGGCTCTGTGCTGGCAGCTCAGAGCCTGGAGCCTGCTTCAGATTCTGTGTCTCCTTCTCTCTCTGACCCTCCCTCATTCATACTCTGTCTCTGTCTCAAAAATAAAATAAAACATTAAAAAAAACAATTTAAGTAGAATTGGATTTTTCTAAATTCCAGACACTCTGAGATCATTATTTCAAACAGCACCCAAAAATGCATGGAAATAGTCTCCTCATTGTGAGTTAAGTAACATAGTACAAAATTGTTCATAGAATCGTATTTATATAATGAGCGCTTAGGTGCGTGAGAAGACAGGTTTTGGAGGTCATCTGCCCTAGCCTTCTCCGTCACAGATGGAGGAACTGATGGCCAAAAAAGGTTCAGTCTCTTCTGAATGACACTCAGTTTGTGGCAGAGCATGGACCAAAGTCAAGGTTTTCTGAGTGAATTCTGTTCACTATGCCTTCCATTGATACTCTATTAGTTGTATCACTTTTGAGAACCAGGAGAAAAATTTCTAAATGAAAACGCAAACGTTGGTGTTAAATTAAAACAGCTAACTAAGTTAAATGTAAAGATATAGGAACTCTATAGTTCGTCTACTCTATAGTTCGTTATAGGGTAATATATTTTTATGACAACACATATAAGATGATTGGACTAATTTGAAAATACATAAAAAAACAGAAAAAATAAATACGGAAAAAATATACATAAATAAAATCACCTCCCAGAGCGAACAACTAGCATTTTGATGTAGTTCTTTCTAGTTTTCTCTTGCATTCTTTTACCATAAGTACATGTGAAGATGTTTATTCATCTATACATGTGCAAACCTATAAATAACAGACGATACTGGAAAACAATTTTATATATTCATTCTTTCCTTTAGCTTTGGTCATAAACATTTTTCCATGGCTTTTTGCAGTTTAAAAATATTTTAAAATAATATATACATTATGTCTCATTTGGCCAAAATTTCAAACCACCTCCCTCAAGGTATTCTGTATTTTATATTTATATATAAATAAATATTTTTGTCTGCTTTTCTGATTTTTTTTTTCTTTTCCCAGCGGGGAGATAGCACCTTGTAGGGAAAAATACCACAGACCCTAAAGAGAAATTAATTTGTATTTACAAAGAAGTCTAAAACCTTCCAATGCACATTTGTTTTCTATTTTGATTTCTGTGGTGGTTTCTACCCAAGTCTTCAAATCAGAATGGAACCCAAGACAGAACGATTATTCTTCTTCTCTTATGAGGAGACGGAAATGGCTATAATGGGACTCTTATGGCTGATAGGATGATGGGATAAACATCTTGTAGTATCAAATCGACAAAAAAGAATTGGCTGTGGAATCTGGAAAAATAGCTAGCTCAGTGCACTAATAAACCAGGGAAAGAAAAGCTTTAAGAAATTTTGAAACAGATTTGAAATCTGCTTATGCAAACTGAAAAAAATGGTATTTATGGTGTCAACAAAAGTGTCACTGTCTCTATAATATGCCAAACATGACATTAGGTGGCAGGAACAAAAATGTACATAAGACATGATTCCACTTCTCAAATGGCTCGCATCCTGATATGACATACCTAACATATACACCAGTGACTACTCTAACATTCCAGCCCAATAATGATATTTGGAATGACAAAGGAATGGAATGATGCAAAGTGGTGTAGAAAGGCAGAGGAATGGTCAATTCAATTAATGATCAATTAACTTTGACCCACACAGAAGACTTCTCAGAAAGAGAGAGTCTTAAATTACTACCTTATTGGTAAGAGATAGGATGTTCCACAATGAAACTATTATGAATAGATAATAGGTCGTGTGCTGGAGGAATAACAGAAGAGTCATTCAGTCATTTCTTCCACAAATATGTATAGAATACATGTCATATGTCAGGCACTATTCCAGACATTACCAACAGAGCTGTGAACCAGATAATGAAAGCCCTGGCCTTCTGGAGTGAGAGAGAAAGTCTGGAGTCTGGAACTCAAGGTTAATTTTTGATCTAGATGTATAACTTTGAGAGTGACACATCAGCACAAAGATTTTTACTTAAAACCACAGCACTAGGTAAGCTCATCTAGAAAGTGAGGGAAAGCAGAAGGAGAAAAGGGAGAAAACGTGAACCTCAGAGATGTAAAAGTTAGGAAGAAAAGACAAAGGTGTAGAGACTGAGAAGAAACGGTCAATGAATAACCTTAGGAAATGTCCGGGAAAACCATGACCATGAGGAATCCCAGAAGACAGATGAAGAAATGTTTCAAGAAAGAGGGAGAGACCGATGGAGTCAAATGTGAGTTTATCAAGTGAGACAAGGACAGAGAATTTACCATTGGATTTAGCAATGATGAGGTCATTAGTGACCTAAAGATTTATTTTGGTGGACTTTATATATATAATTTTAAATAAAATCACTTTCCAGAGGGATCTTATTCTCTAAACAAGGCAGAAATTGTAGAGCATCAAATGATATTGAAAATAAATTTAGAGTGTTTAATATTGGATTTGATAAAATTGCTGTCATTGAAGACATTGACAAGGGGATTTTCACTAGAGTGTTGAGAAAGAAAGCTTGATTAGTTTAAGACAAAATAGGAGGTGAGGCCCTAAAGACAATAAAGAGAATGGAAAATAATTTCATGGATTCTCCTACAGGGGAGAAGAGAGTGCAAAGATTCAAAAAGATAAGACAGAGGGTCCCCAGTTTCCCTGGTTTCAACCATTGCTTCTGTTTTCTGGTGTTGTTTTTTTTTCCCTTTCCTCCATTTTGTTAAACCTCTCACCCCCGAACCTTGTCTAACCAACAAACCACAGGCTTACCGAACAGCTCTTGAAAAAAACTGTTCTGACAGTTATTGGGATGTCATTGTGCCAACCACACCAGCTAGTAGGAATGACAAACTGGAACAATCTTCCACTGTCCCAACAGCAAGTTTTACAGGTGTTGGAGATGAAAGCTGCTACCTGAGCCAAACCACATGTCCCTCCCCCTCTCTTATCCTTTACCTACAAAATCCTGCTTTGAGTAGCCTGGTCATGCAACCTGATGTGCAGCAGGTGTGTCTTTAACCTTTACTTGAGTTACTTCAACTAGTTTTTCCCTTGGCAATAGAAATGTGGCAGTAACTGAAGAGAAATCGGCCCTCCAGAGAGGCATGTGTAAATAAAAGCCATTCCTGCTTGTTTCTATTGAAAACAATCCCTACTCTAAAGAGGGAAAGACTCATGATGTGTTTGTAACAGGAGTGGATAATTGCAGGAGAAATGATTGTGTGTCCAAGAACAGATGGGATCCAGTAGAAAGGTGAAAAGTAGAAAGGAGCAAGGACTTAGGAAAGGAGAGAACACCAATGCAGACCATAAGAGGATGTGGTCATGGGAAGATAAGGGAATTCTCTTCTGATGTCTTCTAGTTGCTGAGTGAAACCAGAAAAGTCACCGTATAAGAACAAGGAGAGAGGAGGGGAGTGTTGGCAGAGGAGGCCAAAGGGGGGAAGAGAAGGTAAGAAATGGTGTATGTGAATCATTAATACATGATTTATTGGATTGTGATCCTGGAACGAGGGCTTGTAAATTGGCAGGGAAATGTGATGAAATTGAAAGGCATTGCTAGGATTCCATTTGAGATGGTGTGCTGGGGGAACATAATTTAGATTCAGATAGCAAATGGCATAAAAAAAGCATTTAAATGTTATTTTCTAACCAATGAGGACATATGATTTTTAAACAAGTGCCCACAAGATCAATAAACCTTATGATAATTTTTGACAATAATTTATTCTTAAACATATTTATATAATCTACTCTGTAAAATATTAATGATCATTACTGTGAGGGTAAAAAAATAAATGATTTGTATAAATGCATACTTAATGATTACTTTTAAAATTTGGCTCTATAGTAATTTACAAGCCAAATAAACTGCTTTTAATGTATTAACTGTATATCATTTTCTCATATATTCCCTTACATGCTATTTGCAAGTAGGAGTATTTGGAAACAAATTAAACCCTATATTTCTCATGAAGTGTGTTTCAAAGCACGATGCGTTCTGACTACAAAAATAACACATGCCAATTATTGATAATTTGGGAAGTAAAAAAAGTGCAATGAAGAAAAGTAAAGATTACCGGTAATTCTAAACACAGGTATAATAATGTAAAATTACAGCGTATTTGATTATATACATATATCACCATTTACTTCATTGGTTATATAAGTTATTTACAGGTGCAAACCGTATTTATAAAGGACTTTTTTAATAAAAATTGAAGGAGTGGGAAGGAAGGCTGTGTAATTGCGACCCAAGAGCAGATACTTTTGAAAACTACAGCAAATTAGACAAATAAAGGATGTAAAATTATGCCACCAGTATCCCAAGATGTACATTTTATTATGGCCTTCTAGAATGCAGCTCATCTCTCTACCTTCCCCCACATTAAGACTCCCACATGAGCTGGACCCAAATCAGGAATAAGCCTTGATTCGCTCTGAATCAGAGCAAAACATGTATTATATTACTTTGGGAAACCTCAGATCATATAAAACCAGGTCAGGTTAACCATATGGCCGTGTTTTTTAAGCTCGCTGCAAGTCCTTTTTATCAATGCAGTTTATTATCGTGGCAGGGGAAGGTTTTCTGAGTCAGAAAATGTGCATTGAACTAGGCCAGAGTTTGGATATTTTGAAAAATATTTTTAAATTAAAGCATTATATACAAAATGAAGCAAAGTGGTTTAAAATAACAGTTGAAACTACCTTCTCTCTTTAAAAAAAAGTAATTACTGAACCCACAGGATTTGAAGAAAAAGAGACATAAGGAAAAATAAATTCCCATCAAAATCACTTAGTCTCAAGGTAACTATGTCCATGTTTAAAATCTTAGGACAAAACAACACTGAAGTTTTCCTGTGTTTTTTGGCCTTACGATGAAATCTGATATATCAAGGCAATCTGTTTTGTTTGTGGATTTTTCCCCTCATTGGTCAAAATCACAAATTCATGAAGTACAGAGATAGTAAGATCAACATGTGCCTGGAAAAAAATGAGTTCAGAGAACGACTCATCGAAAAGTAAAATAAAGATTTCAAGTTAATTGCATCTTGCTTCATTATCACCCCGCTGAAGAAGTTGGTAGCCAAGAATGAAGATAATAAGCAATTGCTGTAAAATGGCAGGAAAAAACCAACATTTCCTTTCTCTTCTAGAGAGCATCCTCCTAGTTATAGTTGCTGGACCCATGCTCGGGTCTTATCCCAGGGTTGACCTGTTAGGAATGGAGCCAGTCTCCTGAAGAGTATTAAACCCAGTGATCGGTCAGCCACAGAATAATAAAGTGACTTGTCAAAAGATGTGGGAATGTGAAGAAATCAAGCAATAGGGAGAGTTTTGGTTTTAGTAGACTCTAAAAGAATGTTGGGATTTTGGACTGAGTTTTAGCAGGAAACCAGTAGAGTGATTTTTAGGGGCAGGGACTAGTCACAGGCAGCAAGGCCAGATCTAATTCCTTAAATAAACCAAGGAGATGAATTCAATCTACAGTTCTAGAGGGGTCATGTGATGGGGCAGGGGCTCCTGCAGGCAAGATAGACAACTCAGAGAAAGAAAAGTTTAGATGGAGATTAAGTCTTGATAAAACTTAAGAAGTGAAAGGTGGTTTTGTCTTATGATTCAGTAAGTTTAAAAATAATTAAAAATTAACAAGAGTAGTACTTGGAAATTAAGAAATATTTGTGATAGCTCTTGAGTCAGAAAGGAAATCAAATGTGAAATTTTAAAGCATCTATAAATCAATTAAAAGAATAAATATAGGTTCATACTTCATGTTAAAAATTACAGAGAAAATAGTAACAGGCTTCAGCAGTAAAGAAAAACAGAAAAATGATACAAAAAAAATTAAGAAGAAAGAGTTGATAAAGATAAGAACTGAGCGGTACCTGGGTGGCTCATTCGGTTAAGGGTCTGACTTCGGCGAGGGTCGTGATCTCATAGTTTGTGAGTTCGAGCCCTGTGTGGGGCTCTGTGCTGACAGCTCAGAGCCTGGAGCCTGCTTTGGATTCTGTGTCTCCCTCTCTCTCTGCCCCTCCCCTGCTTGCATTCTGTCTCTGTCTCTGTCTCTGTCTCTGTCTCTGTCTCTCTCTCTCAAAAATAAGTAAAAATTAAAAAAAATTAAAGATAGGACCTGAAATAAACAGAAAATGAGCAAGTCAATTAAACATTGATTTTTGAATATTTGAATTAAATATATGAATTATATAAACCTCTTTAAAATCTGATTAAAGAAAATACAGGGAAAGAAAAATAGACAAGTGTGTAAATATTTTCTTAAAGGTGTAACACATATCCTAATGAAAGCAGTAGAACTAGGGGATCTCATTATCTGTAAATCTATTTGAAAATCTAAAGGAAATAGGTGATTTCACGGCAAAACATAAATTATCCAAATTAACTCAAGAAGTGAAAGAACTTGAATATGTTAATTCCCATGAAAAACTTGGAAAGGTCATCAACATTCTAAACATGTAAAAGACCCCAGGACAAGATATGTTCACAATTGAACTTCGTTTAACTGTTAAATAAAAAATCATTCCAAAGGTATTAAAACTCCCAGTCAAAAGTGAATGGAAAGCTGTTCAATTCATTTTATAAAGCCAACATACATCAGATTAAAAACTTGTTAGAGTACCAAAAAAAGTGCTATTTACCTACATCTCTTGTGAATACAGAAATAGAAACTTTTTTTTTTTAATTTCAAATAGAATCTTGCAAAGTATCTACAGATCATTGCGGTAAGATCAGGAAAGGCTAGTTCCAGAAATGTTACTGGGTGAAACAATAAGAAATTGATCAATATAATTTATTATATATGTATTCCAAACAAAACAGAAAAATATGATCATGTAAATAGAAGACATGAATCAAAATACATGAGTGTTATTCTCACTCATTCCTGCTTCCCAAACTGTCCCTCCCTTTGCTAAGGAAATGTCCTGCATTTACCTTTCTTGGGAAGGTAAAAGTTTCAAGTTAAGAATGTATTATTACTTCAACTCATTTATCATCTAATTGGTTCCAACGTTCTCCTAAACCAAGTTATTTATTTTTAACAGCATTAATTTAAATGTTTGTAATAGCACTAAGAATGTTGAAGTTGTTAAAATGAAACACTTAGAGGCGAGCCTGGGTGGCTCGGTCGGTTAGGCATTCGAGTTCGGCTCAGGCCATCATCTCTCTGTTCATGGGTTCGAGCCCGTGTTCAACTCTGTGCTGACAGCTCAGAGCCTGGAGCCTGCTTCAGATTCTGTGTCTCCCTCTCTCTCTGGCCCTCTCCCTGCCCCCTCACGTTTTGAGAGAGAGAAGGAGACATAGAATCCCAAGCAGGCCCCAGGCTCTGAGCTGTCAGCACAGAACCCCGATTTGGGCACGAACCCACGGACCACGAGATCATGACCTGAGCCAAAGTCGGATGCTTAACCAACTGAGCCACCCAGGTGCCCCACATTAAAAAAATTTTTAAATGAAACACTTAGAATCATCTTGAAAGGTTTAAAATAGATAGCATTATTATATATCATGTCATTTTGCCTTGTTTTTTTTTCCTTGTGTCACTGTGTGATTTGTAGCCAAACATCATTTTCTTCTTTTTATAAACCAAGAAAACACACTTTTGATTACTTGAAATCTAAAATATGTTCTATGACAGAGTCTGCTCTTTTTAGGAAGGTTCCTAACTATTCACTGATTAAAATTTAGAATATTCTTCTTTTTTGAGAGAGAGAGAGAGAGAGAGAGAGAGAGAGAGAGAGAAATCGGTCCTAGTCTACCTTTTCTTGTGTTTGTAATGTATGTTTCTTGGCTTTGGGGTGAAGATCACTCCTTCATTTATCTTTTACAGCATCTGAAAGACTGATTTAAAAAAAAAACTTTTTTTCCTCCAGACTGTTCCATAAATGTGCTTTAAATCTGGAGTGAAATTGTGACGGACTTGGAAGTATTCTGTTTGTAATTTATTTCATTTGTACACTCTTTTTTTACTTGTGAATTACAATATACAAAAGATTTTACACAGACACATGCATAAGAAACAGATATATAGTTTAAGAAAATTTATAAAGCAAATGCCTGTGAAAACACCACTTGAGAAATGGATATAGGGCTTAATCTCTCTTCAAAATAATCAAGTGGAAAAGAAATTTCTTCAAAGCATGCATTAACTATAGCAATGCTCTTTTATGAATTTGGGATTTTTTTGAAACCTGATATAGAATAAACACTTGAAAATATTTCACATGTGCCTCAGAAAAACATGTTATGTTACAGAGTTTTATACATGTCTTTGAGGCAAACCTTATTAATTTTAGTAATTAACAGCTTCTCTTCCCGCCCCCCCCCCCAATCTTGCTCATTCCCACTGACTGTAATCTAAGTTTGTGAATGCTTTAGAATGAATGTTTGTAGATTTACAGGGTTAGGCAAAATTTTTTTGTTCAACAGACTATAATGATAGGTTGAAAACAAGCATGTGCTGAGAAGGCTGTGAGGTAATTTGCAAAGTATTTGCTGGACATTTTTCACATACAATATCACAGGGAAATTATGCAGAATGATCTGTTTCTCACATTTGACACTGGCTTCAGGACCTCAGTTGGTTGCATTTGTTAATGCCCCAGAATTCCATGACCAGCTGAGGAGGTTGCTGAGTATATAACAGATCTGGGGTAGAACAGGGCACATGCACTGTATTTAGTTCAGCCACAAACCTGTAAAACTTGCCTTACTTTGCACTGTTAATGCTATCAGATTCTTTATCCTACTGGTGATTAACATGAAAACTGCTTTAAGACCTTGCGTTACTTATTTAAGAATTAATTGCCCCTGCCTCTCTTCTCATTATTTTAGATTATCTTCAGGTTGAAGACTGGGGTCTGTATGCATTTCCTTTGCTGACGGTACAAAGAGAGGAACTGGAGCTAGGGCTCTGAGTAGTTGTGGTTGATGGGCTTGGTGTTTGCTTTTCCTTCTGAAATTGTTTTTCAAACTTTGCAAGGGTGTTCAGTAGACCTATGTGTTGTGTTTGTATGGGTATTTCCCACAGACTTCCTGTAATCCTTTCCAATTCAGGATGACAATGACATGCATGGAACCTTCTCCAGACAGAGATAATCAGCCTCAGAAGCTCAATTTCCTTCACTACCTGCCTCTCCCTCTCCGGGAGCTTTCCCCAGTCCTTTCCCAGGTACGTGATGATGAAATGATAGGTAAGCATGTGGGTTTTGGTTATATGAGGTTCTTCTTCCATGGTGGAGAAGGATCTTATTTATAATAGTCATTCTCCCTCTCCTCCTTTCTTTTTGCCAGGTCTTTTATTCCTACCGGGAATAATTAGCTCTGGGCAATTAGGATTCATAGTTAGCTCCCTCTAGCCAGCTTCCCATTCTGGAAAAAGCTGATGGCAAGCCACAGCGATTTTCTGACTCTGGGAAGTTGCTGAGTTGACCTAGCACGGCTTTTGCACTAAGCCAATCATCTGCATATTTTCTCCAAGCTTTTCTATACACCCTGCCTTTCAGCTGGTCTCCAAACTGGGGAATCGTTAGTGAGATTTTTAAATCGTGCCCACTTATCTTCACCTCCACCATGTATTCTTTCTTTGAGAAGAAATATGGGCAAAGAGTAGTAACCACTGTAAACACATCGGTCATTTTTTTGCTACAAAGAGTAGTAAACACATCGGTCATTTTTTTTTTTTTCCTGGAAAACCGTTTTTCAAAGACTATAGTATGGAGCTGTTTTCTTTCTTTTGTTGATTGCTGGTTCAGAGTAATTATTATTTTACTTTTTTTTTAATTTTGAAGGAGAATCTACGATTTAGCCTTACTTGATCATATAGAAGCATCGTTGGGCGTTACGTCAACTTTCAAAATCGTGCTTTTTTGGAGTTCAGTATAAATGTCTGACAACATCCAGTCATCTAAATTCCAGAAGGGATGTGGTAGTCAGGCTTCTGAGAATGAGTCTCGATAGCCCTTACTTTTTATAATTCTCTCCTCTGTGACACAATGGGACATCTCTCCCGTGACTATATATGTTACCTGGAAAAGGGATTTTACAGATATAATTAAAGTTATAGATCAATTGACCCAGTTTCCTTAAGGTAGGGAGGTTAGACCTGGGTGGGCCGGGTCTAATGAGGTAAGCCCTTAAAAATAGATTTTTTCCTGTGGCTGGTGGCCGAATAGGAAGTCAGAGAGATTTCAGTCATGAAAAGGACTTGATGGACCATTACTGGTTGGAAGATGGAGGGGGGGCTATGTGAGAAGGGATGCTGGTGGCATCGCAGAGCCAAAAGTGTCCCCTGGCTCACAACCAGCGAGGAAAAAAGGACTTCAGACCTGCGGGCCCAAGGAATTGGGTTCTGCCAACAATCTGAATGAGCCTGGTAATGGACTCTTCCCCCAGAGCCTCCACAGAAGCACCTAATCTGGCCGCAATTTTGATTTCAACCTTGTGAGAACCGGAGCAGGGAACCCCACGTGAGCCTACCCAGACTTCTGACCTACAGAACTTGAACTAATAAACAGGTTGTGTTTTAAGCCACTAAATTTGGGTACTTTTCTGTACAACAACAGAAAACAAATACCCATTCAAGGCAGTCCGCAAGGACCCTTGCAAGGCACACAACTATTCCTGGAGAAATATTTTACTGTCCGAAAGATGCTACGCACCAGCTCCCTATGCCATGTGACCACATTCACTTCCGGTGTTTTGTAATTTCCACTCTCCCTTAGTGATTCTGTTAAAAACTTTTCCCCCACACCAGTCTTTACCCTGATCCACCCACCTTAATTTCCATCAATCCTCTGTTTAGATTTCTAGCTCACTGGGAATTGGCCTCATCCTTTTTCTTCCCTTTTTGGGCCCTATACGTTCCTATTTCTTGCTTGTTATTTTTTTCCCCTCTGCCCCATAGCTCTGTTGAATAGGGGAGTATTGGTTTCTTTTGTCACTTTTCCATAAATTTCATTTCTCTTATAAATAATTAATCTTATACTCTGATAATATATACAAAACAACTGTGGGTATTTAAGGAAAATTGCAGTGAAGCCCAGCAGGTATTACTTTTACAAACAAAGCAGAACTCTTTATGAGTTTAAAATAAACATTTCTAGCAATAGATATATAGAGCTAATTTTACTCAATAAGAAAATATTTAAATCCTTCAAATTGTTCAAATAGGTAGTTAGGATTCTCCATGAGACATTGTCTTCATCATTCCCTATGCCTACATTATTCAGTTCCGTAACTTTTTTTTTAAACTAGGCAAACATCATACTCTGGGAAAATGTTTCTGAGTGGGAAAAGAAATTGCAATGAAAACAAAACAAAGGAAATAGTAAATTACCACATCCCTGGCCCCTTTCTTTCTTTCCTCCAATACAATTTAGAACATTGTTTAAATAGGGAGTACAAATAAATGTATAAAGATCACAGACACATATGGGAAAGGAATAAAGCAAGTACAAGGAGGAAATATTTTTATTTACTACCAAAAAATTGTCTTACCGAGTCTGGAGAATTAGTTCTTAAAGGAAAAAATAACAGATCTAATCGACAAACCGGCATATGGGAAAAAGTGAGGTTTCTGAGAGCTGACTCATTTTTGAAATCCGTTTGTGTAAACAAAAGTTATTCCATGGGTTTTTTGTTCTTTAAAATTAATTCTGTATTATTCATACAAAGGTTAAGCGTGGAAACATCGTTCATTTAAAGAAGCGCGATTATGTTTTACAAAAATAATATCCATGTATTTTATTTTCCTTGACTGCAATACTGTTGGAGTCATAGAATATTATAGCTGATGTGAGGCACTATAAGGAAATATTTTATAGAAACGCATACTAACATTCTGACTTCTCTCCAATATGTCCTGCACTATGCCAATACCAATCTGCAATAAAAATTCACAAGGACAGACTGTGTTGACAGAATGGTACTTGGGAAGGAAATTTAGACATATGAAGCACAATTTGTTTGGAACAAAAAAAAAATGTTGCAAAATAATTTTAGTTGGTATCAAAAATGAGACAAATTGGCAAACTTATCTGAAAGATTTCTATCTTAGAACTGTTGATAATTAAAGCTGGGAACCTTAAAAGTCATTAAGGTGCCGCCTCTTATATGCAGGGCAATCCAAATTACATGCAGCAGATCTCCTACAAGGAGAGTTCTCGAATCTAAAGTACGTGATCATTTCACACATTACTTCTTAGTATCCTTTAAAGGTCTTTTTCAAACTATAGGCCATCTTTCCTAGCCAGGGTACACTGGAGAGGAAAACTATGTGGAAAACTATACCTGGATCAAAAGGGGATATAAGCCATATAGAAATCTACAGAAAAATCAGTTATGTGTTAACTCCTTCATTTTTTCAGCACTCCATCAGGCACTTAGATTACATGGATAATTCTGTTGCCATGAAGTGATGAATCTAGTATAACTTAAATGTGTGTGTTTCATTCTCCTCTTAGATTAAAAAAACCCTAAGAGCAAAGGTTAACTGATTCAAGTTTGTCTGGACACAAAGCTCAAGAGGAATGTGTGTTATTCTGTGTTACATTTGTATATCTTCAATCATTTGTTTATAAGTTGATATGCACCATCACTTATGAACTTCTAAAAGGGAGAGAACATAGTTATTTAATTCTCTTAGTATAGTGTTATGATGAAATGAAAGCCCATTAAGTGAATGTATGTTTTTATGCAATTGTCTTTGGTTGGTTTGGTTTTAGAGGCAAAAAGAAATGTCAGCTGTTGAAACTTTGCCATTCTTTGTCTTTGGATAACAGTCATCATTTTACATAGACATTAGCCTAACTAATTTTACTGGGGATTTTCACATTTCCTCAACAAATGTTCAGTGACATTTCGAGCATCCTACTAGTGTCTCCTCTGTAGCCATGTCTGACGGCTGTAGACACAGGATTGTCCTCAATTAAGGTCTAATTTATTTCTCCTAATATATTGCTCTTTTTACTAGAAGTACATAAAGATAAATAGAATATGCTGCCTGTCCTTGAGGACTGCATAGCCCATTGAAGACGATAGACAAGTTAATGTAATATTAATCAAATGGAACATTTACCATGGGACCTTTAATCTTAGTGCATAATGGCTAAAATTTGAGCCATACATGTATTGGATAAAAGAGCTAATTTTTTACATAACCATATATCCTTCTGCTTAATTTAAAATTCTGTCTTGTTGTTCTTACATCTATGCACCCTTCCTTGATAAATTGAGAGTTACCTTTACCTCTTTTAGAATTGCTCTTCAATTTTAACATGCAGCAAAATTCTTCAACAAAAATACTATATTTCTTGGGAAGATGATGGCATTTAATGATGAACTCCTGGCATGTACTCAATTGTTCGAAATGTGAAAGCTTCGAAATGTGAAAGCATTTTTTAACTTAAAAAAATAAGTCATAAGACTATATAGCAGAGCAAAGTTCATATAAAACAATAGGTTATTTAGATGGTGTTTTATCATCTATCATATTACTTTGATATTTAAGGACTTATTGGTGATATTTAGTGCCACTCACTGGTTGATTCAAAGAAATCTCTCCTGTCTCTTTCTCTTTAAAGATCAGTCTTATCTTATGCAATACACAAAAATAAACTCAAAATGGATTAAAGACTTAAATTTAAAACATGAAACCATGAAACACCCAGAAGAAAACTCTGGCAGTAAACTCCTTGACATTGGTCTTGGCAATGATTTTTGCATTTGACAACAAAAGCAAAGATAACAAAAGCAAAAATCACCAGGGGGAACTACACTAAACTAAAAAGTTTCTGTATAGCAAAGGAAACCATCAACAAAATGAAAAAGTGATATAAGGAAAAGGCAAATTATGGAGGAGAAAATATTTACAAACAACACATCCAATTAAGGGACAAATAACCAAAATATACAAGGAGCTCATATAACTCAATCATAAAAAATAAAAAACAAATTGGGGCACCTGGGTGGCTCAGTCAGTTGAGTGTCTGACTCTTGATTTTGGATCAGGTCATGATCCCAGGGTCATGGGATCGAGGCCAGAGTCGGGGATTCATTTTACATTATACTTCTCTTTGAAAAGCACTAAGTTGCATTAACGGAAATGATCTTTTTCACATTATTATCTTTGTGATCTAGTTAAGGATTGATGGTATTCACTCATCCAGCAGAGGTAAAATATGAGTCTCACCGACTCAGTGTGGTTTCTCAAGCTCAAAATGTAGCAATGTCAGTGTGATGGCAAGAGACTCCAGTAAAAAGTGAAAATGCAGATGTTTTGCAAACTTTCGTCTGGAACTTTTATCACTGGAACAATAATTTCCAAATTTGAGTTTAGATAAAGGTTTGTTATCAGAAAATAATGTTTTCCTCTGAACATATAGGTGGCAATTTTGCATTAATATTAAAATTCTAAATTAGCAATATATCATATAAATGATAGGGCCAGTATCACACACAGCATATTTCCTCTTTGTTTAGGATAATATTACTAATATTTTGCAGTGTATCTTCTCATTCTTTGTGTCTCTATTTCTACTACTCTATTCCCTAAGCACACTAAAATGGGCAGTAGGAATAGTTGGTAGATAATAGAGAAGAATGATACTTATGCACACACAAACACAATACAATGGGGTTAATTTATTTCGTGAATAATCCATGCATGATATATTGACGACTACCCAAAATACTTCTTAGAAATTTAGAAGACATAATCTCAAGGTTTTCTATTTATTTCTTTATTATTATCACTATTATTAGTAGTATTAGTATTAGTATTAGTATTTTGTATTTTAGAGAGAAAGAGGGCATGCAAGCAGGGGAGAGAAGCAGAGGGATAGAGAGAGAAAATCTTAAGCAGGCTCCATGCTCCATGCAGAGCCTGACACAGGGCTTTATCCCATGACACTGGGATCATGACCTGGGCCAAAATCAAGAGTTGGCTGCTCAACTGACCGAGCCACCCAGGTGCCCTTCTGCTGATTTCTGATAGTGCACAAGTCATGTATGCGTAAGTCATGTATGCTACTGAGACAGCAGACAGAACCAACATAGTAAAATAAAATAAAATAAAATAAAATAAAATAAATTTCATGATTTGATATGAATCTGAAGTATAGAATATAGCATGGCTCCCTAATGATTAACTTCATTAGATTAACTTCATCTAGGTAGGTCAGTTCCAGACCTAGCTTTATATAAAAATTATGTTTCCAAGCTCAGCCTATGTTTGTGATTTCTTACCCACCAAAAAATTACCAGGAATGATTCATAACTAGATTGAATAAATGGATTCAAGATGGAAATACACTCATTTCCATGAAAGTGATGATGGCAGATGATTCATTTTCTTACTAGTTCCTAAGTGTATAATTGGCCTTGTTAATAAAAATGAAATACGATAAACCCATTGCTGTATACTCTATAGGATTATGCTGATTATTTTTCTATATGGGTATGCAATGCTAACCATAACCAGGACGTAGGTAACATCAGACATGAATAGGTTTCCTGAGACAAAAACAGATCAGCCATCAGAAAAAAAAATGGATTATGATTTTTACTATTGTGTAGTAAAGAATATCGGACATAATATGACAAAAATAAGAAACTGCCATTGTTTTTATATTTGCAGAGATCTGAATACCCTGATAACTTTGCAAGTGTTGTTTGCAAAAGAAATTGTTACAAATGATGTCGAAGGGAAATTAACATCGCAGCATTAACAGAAACAGGTTTGAACTACCTTAAACCATTTTCCTTCTCATTTTTGTAGCTTCCAAGTTATTGGAAAATTTTTTAAAGAAAATTCAACACCTCACATTTATAAATATAATTTCTTATTTTAAAAAACCAACGGATCCTTTGGCAGGCAAGATAATCTTCAAGCAAAAACCAGTATTTTAAAATGTGTTCTCAGGAAACCTAAAAGGCTTATTTTTGGCAATACTAGTCAACATGCCGTCACTTACCTCCTCCAAGATGCAATTACAGTCAGCACTAAATAATTTTGAGCTTCCGGCAAGAGGCTATATTCAAAAAGGTTTCCACAGACCTATAAGCAAATTCACTTCTAAAAGAACTAGCAGAGCAAAACCTCACAAGCTATTTTCTGGCAGTTAGATCATGGTGGAAAAGTTTGGATATTGGCTGGTTTTTATTATTGAATATTACCTTCAAGAAGCAAAACATTAAGATTAATTTTCCTTTTATAAATTGCCAAGAATTTCTTTGTCACCAATTTTAAATTTTCTGAGAAGTGAGAGCAAATTTAAAAGCCACCTGCAGTTTGTTGTAGCTTTTACTATTACTGTCTTACTCTTACTATGTGGACTTAAATTGCATATCATTTCCTTTACTCCCAGATGCTTAAAAAATATGCGTGTATCCCCTAACATCTCAAAAAAAAAAGACGTTATGAGATGACTAATATTATTTCCATAGTACATTTGTGGAAACTAAGACAAAGACATAAAAAGGGATTCATCACATGTCTTAGCAACTTTTCGTGGTGTAAGTGACAATTCAACCCTTGTTTCCTGCTAAATCCCCAAACACAATCGTCATTGTCACATTAGAAGTAAAATGTCCTAGAGAGAAATTGTTTCAACAAAGGTAAGTGATATTAGAATGTATGGCTATAGTCTGTGTTCTAAGGACCATTGCTAAGATCTCTTTTCTGAGTCATGGGCATATCAAACTATGAAAAAGCAACTTTACTGCATTTCATGAGTGGAATATAATTAATAGGCAGTTTAAACATGAAAGTTTTAAAGATGCATTGATTCATGCTGTATAGAAGAAAAATTCAGGATCTGTGAATCAGACACCCTGTAGACATAAATCCTGATGTTCTAACATTATTCTCTCAGTAAAATGATTTTACCACCCAAGTGAGTAAAAGTATCTTTTTCCATTGCTTGTGTAGTCATTCTAAGCCCACCTCATTAAGTCACTGCCCAGGAAAGTACCTTAACAATACTAAAAAATATGAAGGGCTATATTCAGTCAGATTCTTATCTATTTCCAATGTGGAAAATATTCTATGATTGGCCTGATGGGAGACCAGAGAAAGGCTTGTATTTTTATTCACTGTTAAATGACCATCTAAATAATTAGGCATATTTCATTGGTGCATCATCATATATATTATATAATATCAGCTCTTTCCCCTAAACACAACGTTTATATAAATTGAAAACACTATCCACTGATGGGTACCACAGAAAAAATTTTTAACTTTAACTTTATTTATGTTTATTCTTTTATAATTCTTCATGCTTTACATTAAGAGGATCAATTGATTTATTTTAAAATATTTATTATCAGCCATTGCTATATGTCATTCTCTGTAGCAATTCAGAGTTGATTCCTCAAGAAACTCATGTGCAAATGATGAACTTACTATAAGCTCAACACTACAACTCAAAGTTAGATGTTCTGCTTAAAATTATTAATAAGTAATGCTATAAGCCTGTCACAAATGAAAATAGTCATAATAAACTCAAATTTTGTGTGTTTTCATTTGCTTCATAATTTAGAAATTTTCTATTTTGGGTCTTCTTTAGTTGGAACATAGCAATACAATGATATAGAGACTAAAAAGACAATAGAAGAGATCAGTGAAACGAAAAGCTGGTTATTTGAAAAGTGAACAAAATTGACAAATTTTTAGCTAGACTCACCAAGAAAAAAAAGAGATGAGACTCAAATAGTAAAATCGGAAATGAAAGAGATGTTGCAGGTAATACCACAGAAATACAAAGGATCCAAAAAGACTACTATGAATAATTATAAGCTACAAATTGGACAACTGAGGAGTAATGGGAAAATCCCTAGGAACATGCAACCTATCAAGACTGAGTCATGATGAAGCAGAAAATATGAACAGACCAATTTTTAGTATACTAAATTTAGTAAGGAGATTGAATCAGTAATCAAAAACCTTCCAACAAATAACAGGATGAGACAGCTTCACTGATGAATTCCACCAAGAATTCAAAGAAGAATTAATGCCAATCCTTCTTAAACTCTTCCAAAATATAGAAGTGAAGGGAAATCTTCCAAACTTTTTTCACAAGGCCAACATTACTCTGATACTGCAACCAGACAAGGACGCCACGGGAAAAGAAAATTACAGGCCATGAACATAAATGTGAAATTCTTTAAAAAAAAAAAAAATACTGGCAACCAGGGGCATCCGGGTGACTCAGTTGGTTACGTGTCTGACTTTGGCTCAGGTCATGATCTCCTGGATCGTGGGTTCGAGCCCCACGTGGGGATCTGTGCTGACCGCTCAGAGCCTGGAGCCTGCTTTGGATTCTGTGTCTCCCTCTCTCTCTGCCCCTACCCTCTCCCACTCTGCCTCTCTAGCAAAAATAAATAAACATTAAAAAAATTTTTTTAAATGCTGACAACCAAATTCAACAATACGTTGAAAAGATTGTACACCAAGATCAAATAGAATTTAAATATATATGTATATGTGTGTGTGTGTGTATATATATGTATATATAATAAGCTCATAGATAACAGAGTGAGGTGGTTGCTATAGGTGAGGGGTGAGGGGTGATAGAAATGGGTGGGACTGTTTTGGGTTTTTTTAGTTTAAATAAATTGAATAAAAATAATTTGAGTAGTGCCTGGGTGGCTCAGGTCATGACGTCAGGGTTTGTGGGTTTGAATAACGCTCCGCGCCCCCCCCCCTCCCCCGGCCTGCCCCCTTTATCGGGCTTTGCCTGACAATGCAGAGCCTGCCTCCGGTTCTCTACCTCTCTTTCTGCCCCTCCCCCACTCATTCTCTCCCTCTCTCTCTCTCTCTCTCAAAAATAAAAAAAATTAAACAAAATATAATTTGAATATTAAAGTCATTTTGTCTGATTCTACCTTCTGTTCCTTGGCATCTTACTCAGGTATTCTTATTACCATATAAATGCTTAGTTACTTAATAAATTGCTTGATGGGGAGGAACACTTTTCTATATCTACAATCCTACCTATATTTTATATCCTCTGAATTTTTTTTAAAGTTTATTTATTCATTCTGCAAGAGAGAGAATGGTGGAGGGGCAGAGATAGAGGGAGAGAGAATCCCAAGGATCTGTCAGTATAGAGCCTGACATGGGGCTTGATCCCATGAACTGTGAGATCATGACCTGAGCAGAAATCAAGAATTGGTCCCTTAACCAATGAGCCACCCAGGTGTGCCTAGCCTCTGAAAATTTTTAAAAATAATTTATTGTGGTGAAATTCACATAACATAAAATTAATTATTTTACATGAACAATTCAGTGGCATTGAATATGCCTACAATGTTGTGGAACACCTTGTTTCTAGTTTCAAAGTATTTCCATTCTCTAGAGGAAAGTTCCATACACATCAGACAGTTCTATCCCATTTTCTCCCTTCTCCCAGTCACTGACCACCGCCAATCTGCATTCTGTCTCTATGTTTTTGTTTATTCTAGACATCTCATATAAATTGAACAGTTCATTCTAGACATCTCATACAAATTGAACCGTATTTTCCATGACCATTTGTGTTTGGCTTCTCTCGGACACCATAAGGGTTTTGAGGTTCATTCATGTTGTAGCATGTATCCGCAGTTCATTTCTTATGGCTAAATAATATTCTGTTGTATGTATATAACACGGTTTATGTTTTCATTCATCCTTGATGAACACTTATGGCTGTATCCACCTTTTAGCTATTGCGAATAGTGCTGCTATGAACATGCACACACATGCCTTTGTTTCAGTACCCGTTTTCAATTTTTGGAAGGTAAAGAACTGCCTACCCCAACATCTCCCTGGGGGCTGAGACCACCCTTGTCTGCCCTTCTTCTTGCCTTAAAAATTCCCTTTCTATATCATTGTCCCAGCCAGAGGGCATCCTGAAGTTGGGGAAGGAGTCTTAGACCATAGAATTTGGAAGGCACTGAGAAATCATCTAGTCTTGGTTCCTGGTGTGACAGAGCAGGAGATAGAGGCCCAAAGAGAAGAAGAGACTTACCCTTCATCCAGCAAGTTGGGGCAAAACTGGAAATGTAGCCCTTCCCTCAGCATGACTCACTGCCTTTCCCAGACACAAGGGACCCCGTGAAACAGGCTCAAGGTTTAAGGGTGCATATGGCTCCCTGACCAGCAATCACTTTGGGGGGTCACTAGGTGGGAGGAGTGCTCCTGCCTGACTTCATGCCTTAGTATAACCAAGAGCCTGCCCATAACTTTGGCCCCAAATTCAAGGATGTATGGCCCTCACTGGCCCCTGATCCTTTCCCTGTCCTGGGAGCTTGGAGAAGGGACTGGTCTTGAAGGCTGAAGGGATATCACCTCTTTCTGCTACTCCCTCCACACCCTCCCCAGAGGGCCTGGGGACTGCCTAATTGCCTCTGCAGTCCTCTGAGGTCCACTATTGACACTTCTGCAATGCAGAATAACACTAAATAAAGCCATATGTATTTGCAAACCCCCCCCCCAAAAAAAAACCAAAAACAAAATGTAGGAATAGGATTGCAAGGTAACATGGTAATTTTGTATAACTCTGAAAGAATCAACAAGTTGTCTTCCAAAATGGCTGCACAGTTTCGTATTCCACCAGCAATGTATGAGAATTCTAATTTCTCCACATCCTTGCCAACACTTGTTTTTTTAAATTATAGTATACCCTAAATTTTGCACTCTTTAAAATACAGTAATTGAAGTTCTAATTGCTTTTAAAGCAAAGACAACAACGACAAAACAAAAACTCAAACCACATTTCCTGTGTGAATCCCCTCAAATCTACTTCTACTCCAGGATTTCAGAATTCTCATTTAGATGATGAGCACACATGGATAGGTAAATATTCATTCGAATACTTCTTTTTCCTCTTTTAATGTGGTTAGCAGAGTGCTGTACATAATTTAAAAGAAATGTAAAAGCCTTGAAATAACTAAACCGTTTATGTACCCTGGTAGGATGTTTTTTTGACAAAGATCAAGGACGTTTAATTAACAATTCGTTGACTGAATCAAAGTTAAATGCACTCTCTCAGTTAAAGCAAGGGTGTAACATTTAATGAGTCAGAGCCTACACTTACGGAAACTAAATTGCACACACAGTGATAGTAACAATCCCTTCACAGTAAACTCGCTCAACGGGCTGTGTCTGTCCAAAATGGAAAGCTAGAGAGAACATTGAAAGAGGAGAGAATTAGCCAATATGGCCCAGCTGATAAAGAACTGTGTCAGTCCCCCAAGGGCTGAACGTGTCAGTGAACATAAAGCTTTCATATTTCAATGACTTAACACAGGCAAATCAATCAAACACACACACACACACACACACACACACACACACAATTGTAAACATTCTCTGAATAAACTCAGGCACAAGTTACTTTTTCAACTAAACCCTCCTCTTTTGATACCTTCAGAATCCTACTATTGAGTTTCAATCACCTGTGTCTATAAGCTAAACGGCAACGGTACCCTATTAATTACAAAGGTGTTCTATCTTGATCACAGTCCAAATACATGATTCTATTTCTTTCTTTTTTAAATGTTTATTTCTGAGAGACAGAGAGAGAGAGTGCACATGCGCATGCGTGCACACAAGCAGGGGAGGGGCAGAGAGAGACAGAATCCAAAGCAGGTTCCAGGCTCAGAGCTGTCAGCACACAGCCCCATGCAGGGCTGGAACCCAGAACCTTGAGATCATGACTTGAGCTGAAGTCGGATGCTTAACCAACTGAGCCACCCAGGTGCCCCACAAATACATGATTTTAGAGGCACTGCTCGTAGATTAAGACCTATTTAAAAGAACTGGAAGTAAGGAGACATTAATATACTCAATAAAACATAATGCACTCCTGTGCTGGTCACTTGGATGCACATATATCTCATTTTTATTTTCACAAATACCTTATGAGTCAGGCTATGCCATTATTCCAATTTTACAGTTGAAGGAAACACATCTCAGTAAGGTTAAATCACTTCTACAGAGTCACACATCTCATAAGAGATATACCAGATTTCAAATCCAATCTGCCTCCAACATCTACAGTGATACTATCTGAGCAATGTAAGAAATTATATCTCACCATGACCACCATTCTATATTTTATTTTTAAAACCAAGGTAATTCTATCGCCTTTTCCTGATTATAGAAAAGCAATAAAGTATAAAGAAAAAAGGCAATAACCTATAATGCCATCACACAAAGATAGCACTTCAGTATGTAGTCTCATTATTTTTCTAAGGATGCAAACTCATAAGTATATTAAAAAGAGGGAGAAAGAGACAGAGAGAGAG
Source organism: Panthera tigris (assembly GCF_018350195.1). Classification (NCBI taxonomy): domain Eukaryota; kingdom Metazoa; phylum Chordata; class Mammalia; order Carnivora; family Felidae; genus Panthera; species Panthera tigris. Next base: position 106,309,674 of record NC_056662.1, read on the forward strand.
AGATGGCCCGGCACATACTAAGTATCTGATATTACTAGCACTTTTTCTGATGATAACCATTATTATGGCTGCATGTAGCTGTACTTCATCTATTTTTATTGCCATAAAATATTCTACTGTATAGATATACAAAAATTTATCATTTATGCCTTAGATGGACATTTAGGTTGTTTCCAGTTTGAGGCGATTGCAAATAATACTACCGTAAGCATTGCTTTACACGTTATGTTGCTTTGCACACAGGTACTGGTGCTCCAGAGGAAAAAAAAAAAAGACCCAATTTACGGCATTCAACAAGATTCTAATGTAACTACGATCACTGTGACCATTTTCAAGCAACCACTGTTCTAAGAGTCAGATTACAAAGTTTCTGAAAATTTAACAACTGGCTTTCTGAGCCAGACTAGCTGATTTGAACTTTTCACTCACTTCCCTGTATATATGGAACTGCTAGATTATAAACTACGTACATGATTGACCGTGGTGAATAATGCCAAATAGTTTATCAAAGTAATAGCACGAATGTACACCCTTACAGCAGTACATGGGAGTCCCCATTGTGTGTCAGACGTCAGACTGTAAATTTGAGTCATTCTAGACGTACATGGTAATATGTCTTTGTGGTCTTATTTTCCATTTCCCTGATTACCAATGCGCTGCCTCACTTTTTCATGGATTTATGACATTTCAATATTCTCATGGCTCTTCAACTCATTTGCTTATTTTCTGCTTACCTTTTTTTTTTTTTAACTTATTTTAGATCTTAAGTATTTTGGATATAGCCATGTTTTATGTGTTGAAAATTTCCTTACCAAGACCATAGCTTGCCTTTTCACTCTCTTCATGGAGTCTTTTGATGAACAAACTTGAATGTACTCAAGTTAATTCATCTTAATGTCTTGATTAGAGCTTTTGGTTTGTTTGAGACATATTTTACTTATCTAAGGTCATAAAGATATTCTTCGTGATTGTCCTCCACAGATTCTTTATTGTTTTGCTTTTCACATTTTGATTTATTTTCTACATAAAAGAGAGTTTTGTGTGTGACATGAAGTAGGAGCCAATTTTCATTTTTATTTTTATGGATACAAAAATGCCCCAGCATGATTTATTGAAAAATATTTTCCTTTCCCAGCTCTGGAGTAGCACTCTCTTTATAAATTAAGACTCTACATATGCTTGGGTCTTTTTCTGGGATTTCTATTTTATTCTGCTGCTCTATTTGTCTATCTTTACATGAATATCACACTATCTTATTTAGAGCAGAATTATAAAAAGTCTGGTTGGAACAAGCCCACTCAGTTTGTTCTTCTCCAGGAATATTATGGCTACTTAAAAAAAATTTTTTAACAGATTTATTGAGGTATAATTGAGTTACAGTGAATTGCTCATATTTAAAGTATCAACCTGATCATTTCAGCATACGTATACACCCATAAAAACATAATCAGAGTCAGGGTAATGACTATATCCATAATAAAAAAAAGTTTTCTTGTGTCCATTTGTTGATGAGATTTTGTTCATGTGTTTGTATTGAGTGTTTGCCTATTATAAGTGAAGTTTCTGTAAACATTCAAGTGTGAGTTTTTATGTGGATGTATATACTGAGTAGTGAAATGGCTGGGTAATATAGTAGCAATATATTCAACTCTGCAAAAAAGCCATCAAACTTGTTTCAAAGTGGTTGTACCATTTATCACATTCCTAAAACCAATGGGAAGTTGCCGCTGTGCCACACCCTCAACAACATTGTGTACAGCCAATCTTTTTGACATTCATATTGGTTTGTTGTGGTATCTCATTGTGGTTTCAGCTTGCATTTTCTAAACCATTAATGTGGAGTATCTTTTTATTGGCTCATCTGCCGTCCATAGAGCTACTTTGGCAAGTGTTCAAATGTTTCACCCATTTTTTTCAATTGGATTGCTTGTTTTCTTACTGTTTTGAGAATTTTTTATATATATTTTTCATTCAAATTCTTCATCAGGTATGTGATTTACAAATATTTTCTCTTGCACTACAGCTTGTCTTCATTCTCTTAACAGGATTTTTTGAAGAACAGAGGTTCTTAATTTTCTGAGTCTATGTTTCTCTATGTTTCTTCTATGTTTTATAATTTTAGGTTTTACATGGATATCCGTGGTTCATTTTTACTTAGTTTTTGTATACAGTGCAAAGTATAGGTAGATATTTATTTTTTTTGCAAGGAGATTGTCCTTTCTCCACCAACGGCCTTTGCACCTTCGTAAAATAACCCAGTTGATGTTTTATGTGTAGATCTATTTCTGGTATTCTCCATTTGTCCCAATAGATCTCTTTGTCTATCTTGATATCAATGCCATACTTTCTTGATTACTATAGTTTTATAATAAGGCTTGGAGTCAGTCAGAGAGGCTTAATTCTCCAACTTTTAAAATCAAAATTGTTTTAACTATTCTAGGTCCTTTGCACTTCCATGTTAATTTTAGAATCAGCATATTAATTCATGTCAAAAAATCTTACTTGGATTTTGATTATGATTGAATCAGATCTATAGATCAATTTGGGGAGAATTAATTGCTTAACAAAATTGAATTTTATGATCAATGATCATGTTATATCTTTCTATTTATTTAAGTCCTTCTTTAAATATCTGTAGAATCTGTAGTGATGTCACCTCTGTCATTCTTGATATTAGTCACTTGTGTTTTCTTTGTTCCTCCTGATCAGTTAGGCTAAAGGTTTGTTAGTTTTATCAATATTCTCAAAAAATCACCTTTTGACAATTTTCTTTACTGTTTTTCTGTTTGATGGTCATTTATTTTCACTCTGGTCTTTATTATGTCATTTCTTTGGCTTATGCTATATTTTGTGTTATATATTATTTGCCTTTTTAAACTGGTTTCTCCAGTAGTTAAATTGGCTTTTAATGTAGGCTTTATGTGCTATAAATTTCCCTTTAATTACTGTATACCATGAGTTTTTGTGTTTAGTATCAACTATTTACTAATTTTACTTTTTTCCCCCTTTGATCTATAGGTTATTTGTAAAGATATTATTTAGTTTCCAAAATTTATGAATTATACAGATACATTTCTTTGACTGACTTCTAATTTTATTCCACTTTTATTATATAACAATTTTTGTATGCTATTCTTGTATACTTTAAGTCATTTTCAATTTAGTGACATTTTTTAGAAAGCCCAGAATATGGTCTATCTTGGTAAATATTCCATTAAAAAAGTATAGATAGCATGTATTATGCTATTGCTGTGTGGAGTGTTCTTTACATGATCATTCCTTATCTCTTCATCCAAAGGGAACAGCTTTGGTTCCCTTTCATTTATTCTTTCATTTATTCTTTTCTACTATCTATTTATTTTGTAGTTAACAATACACTGAACTGTGATTCTTGATGTTTTCAGTTAACAATAAAAACATTTTCCAACATTAATGTTTATGCATTTTAATACCATTTCAGGATGAATACTATTCATTAGGTGCATGAGCTATGTTTAATTTAGTTATTTGTTGGCCTTAAATACCTCCTAGAATAAGACATCACAAAAAAATTAATAAATAAATATAAAATTTAATCATTACCTTTTAGATTATATCCAAATACTAATATAGGGGCATGTGGGAGGTTCATTTGGTTAAGCATCTGCCTTTTGATTTTTGGCTCAGGTCATAATCTCACAGTCATGAGATTGAGCCCCACATCAGGCTCTGCTCTGGGCATGGAGCCTGCTTGAGATTCATTCTCTCTCTCTCTGTCTCTCTCTCTCTCTCTCTTCCTCTGCCCCCACCTCATGTGTATGCACTCTCTTTCTCTCTCTCTCTCAGAAAAAAAAAAAGACAAATACTAATACAAAGTTATCATGATCATCTTTGTGGAAGAAACTTTGACATCATTCTGGTTATTTCTATGTATAAATAAATAGGAATTTTTATGGATGTGGATAAATAAATATTAATTTTCTAAACGAAAGGTAAAGCTATTTTTCAGATTATTCACACATGTCCTCATACTGATTTCCAGAAAGTATGTATCAATTTGCTATCCTGCAGAAGATTTATAAATGTCTGTGTCTCTATTAACATTAAATGCTATTTTCTCAAATATTCATTAACGTGGTAAATAGAAAACATATTAGTGTTATATATTTCTCTGATTATTTTTGATATTGGGAAATTAAAAACATTTTTTTATTAGTGTTTATTTTATTTTTGAGAGAGAAACAGAGCATGAGTGGGGGGATGCAGAGGGCAGGGGCAGAGAGAGGGAGACACAGAATCTGAAGCAGGCTCCAGGCTCTGAGCTGTCAGCACAGAGCCTGGTGTGGGGCTTGAACTCACAAACCACAAGATGGGCCACCCAGGCACCACAGGCAATTTTTTAAATATATTTTTGGGGTCTTCTGTGAAAATTTTGTTTTAACCCTTTCCTTTTTTTCTATTAAAGTATATTTATTGCTTTGTGGGTTAGATTGTGAAAGAAAGAGGAAAATTAAAAAATGACACTCTGAGAAAATATCAGTATTTATAAATGCATAAGAAAAATGTTAATGAAATTTTGCTGTCCAAAATTCTTCAACCTCTCTTTGAATACCTAAAAAAAGCACAAAGGAAGTTTTCTAAGGTTCTTATTTTCAGCAGTTTTATTTTTCTACAACATTGAGCCAGTTTTCATGAGGAGAAAACCTAAGAAAGGCAGTCATGAAACAGAAAAATCCCCTGTGACTATGATATTCACCCCCATTGTGATTGGTCTTTCTTCTTTTGGCATACATTTTTTTTTCCTATTTGGTAGTCATATTTCCTACCTGAAAATATTCATATTGCTCTTACTTTTATTATTCTATTTCTTAGAATTTAAGGATGTCTTCCTACCTTTCCTGATGATAGTGCTAAAGAAAATCCATGCACTACTAAAGATTCTTTACCGATAGCATCTGTAAGTAGTGTCTTTTGAGAAAATCACTACTTAACTAATGTCTAATCAATGGCCACCCACTGCAGCTCCACCTGGAATGTTCTATATTGAGAGTTGCCCCTTTGAGAAACAGATTTCAAAAACAACCAAAGCATCTGCATGTAAGATTTTGATTTATGGCTCCCATATCTAGTATGTATCTCTCTGAATAGATGGCACCTTGCTGTACTCACTTTCAACTATTCCAAAAGCGGACATCACATAGCTAGGTTGTCTAAGGGAAAGGTAACTTTGTATAGTCCCTGTGGGCTTATGTTTTTTTTTTAATTTTCAAATGACCCCAAATACCCGTTTCATAGGGAATAACATACAAATATACTGAAATTTAATTTTATGTCTTCATATGAAATAAGGTTCAAGAATAGATTATTTTAAGTGTTTTATCTGACAGATACCTATAAATATAGCTTTATTGGATAGCTACAATGAAGTCATATATATGAGGAAAAATAATGACATGAAATTAAACTGCTATTAAAATGATATGAGCCAATATTTATTGGGCACTTACCATGTACCTGCCATTTTCTAACCTAATTACCTGTATTAATGTGTGAAATAAGTAGTAGAGGAAAACAAAACACAGAGGTTTAAATACCTTGCACAAAATTACAGCGATTAAATAGTAGAAATGGGGTGGGGGAAGAACTAACACCACGGTCAGCATTTTTAACCACTATGCTGACTTCAGAGATTTGTTTAGGAATATTCTAGAGTATGATTTCAGATCTGTTTACATCAAGCCAGAATTAAAAATCACCATTTATATCTCATCTAATGTTAAAATAATTGATTATTAGAATTTTAAGAAGAGGTGAAACTATACAAAAGATGTGAAAAAAACATATTTGTGTATGTCACCAAACAACGAGCTTGTTTTGATTTTTTTATTTATTGATCTTTATTTTTTCAGATTTGCCTAAATATTCTGGCAAGCAGAGGGCTCTAGGAATGTTTATAGCAATCCTCATTGGAAAGATACTTCCCAGGAGGGTTGCCTCTAACTGGCCGGATCATTGGAGGCAAAGCCACAAACTAGAAATACGTCCTTACATCTCGGAGAATTGACTGTTAGGGTCAGACTCCACTGTTCTCCCATCAGGTGCTGGTTTCCAGAGGAAGGTTCTATTCGAAGAAAGTTACTGCAAAGCAAATGGAAGAGCAAGGGTCAGCCAAAGAGACAGTAAAAAATTTTCAGAAGCAGGTCATCAGACATTCATGAGCATTTTCTTTTTTTTTTTTTTTTTTTTTTTTTTTTTTTTTAATTTTTTTTTTTCAACGTTTTTTATTTATTTTTGGGACAGAGAGAGACAGAGCATGAACGGGGGAGGGGCAGAGAGAGAAGGAGACACAGAATCGGAAACAGGCTCCAGGCTCCGAGCCATCAGCCCAGAGCCTGACGCGGGGCTCGAACTCACGGACCGCGAGATCGTGACCTGGCTGAAGCCGGACGCTTAACCGACTGCGCCACCCAGGCGCCCCCATGAGCATTTTCTTGATGCTGGGGAATGCATGTTAAAGGCAACAAGGGCTTGGTCTTCTAAGAATATCCTGGAAATTCATATGGCTGCTGCATATTCATCCTGCTGCAACCCATTCTCTCTCTCTCTCTCTCTCTAACCTGTTCTCCTTTTCATTAAAAAAATATTTTTTCTTTCTACAAGTTACAGTTCTTTTCTTAGTAAAAATGAGTCCCAGAACTTTTAGAATGCACATTAGAAGTGGAATTGCCATTTAGAGAGGGACAGCTAGGCCACACGACCCCAATTTCTCTCTGAACATTCACTGTCTCCTGGTGAATGCTCACTGGTTCCTACAAACTCTGTCTCATGGACCTCTTGGGCTTGTTCTTTTATTTAAACATGTCAGTCCAAGCTTAGGCATACATGAGGCTTAAAATCAAAGCATTTTGTTGGGGTAAAGGGGTCATTTAAAGAATTTGCTGAAAGTGAAGAATAGCCAAGGCAAAAATATCTGCTAGAATATCTGCTTTGCATTGTGTACTTTGTTCTATTTCCAGTCTATCGTTTACCCCATGGCTTCCTCCTGCCAAGCTCTGGCTTCCACTAGATAGGACCCCCAGTTAGCCTTCACCATGTTCAAGTCCAGGGCATGAAAGTAATAGTCTCTTAGCTTACGTTTCTCCATTGGTTTCCTGATTCTCCGGGATAACTTGATATCAGAATTGACCTCCCTCTCTTGGTGTATTCAAACCTCTGGGTCCCCATAGGATGAGTACTTGCTGTTATAATATGGCAACCCTAAGATTTATATAAAATATAATCCCAGTAACAGGAAGGATGGGTGGGAGGAAGCTCGGAGAGACTGTCTTTTTCTTATGTTGACTTCTCAATTTTGGGACAGGCTTTCTAATCAGAAAGATCAGCAGACATAATCAATGTTTTTTTTTTCTATTTTAACTTTCTATTATTTTAGAGAGAGAGAACCTGCATGAGCAGAAGAGAGCGGCAGAGGGAGAGAGAGAGAATCTCAAGCAGGCTCCGAGCAGTGAGCATGGAGCCTAACACGGGGGTTGAGCTCACGAACTGTGAGATCATGACCTGAGCTGAAATCAGGAATTGGACACTTAACTGACTGAACCACCCAGGTGCCCTAGAAATAATCAATGTTTTAAGTCTTTATCAAAGTCTGATGATATCGTGGTTTAGACAAGATAGAGCTTAAATGTGATGTGGTAAACCCCTGTTTAAGCCTGTTTAAACCATGGCTGAAAAGAGAATTATTTAGCCACCCATGAAAAGGGATAGATGAGGAATGAAGTATTGGGATGACTAATGGAAATCCCTTAGCCTGAAGTGGTCTGAGAGTCCCACCCTGTGGAACAGAAGGTAGAAAAGAGTCCACAACTGCTGAAACTGCCACATACCCTGGTAGTATTCATTACCCACGAACACTAAATACTTAATATAATTATAACGCCCTGTGCAACCAATGGCAGCTTATGTGAACTAAGAGGGAAATGAAGCAGCATACCAGAAATTCTTGAAAGCAAAACTCAATTCTAACAAAATTAAGAACAAAAGCGTCTCAAAAGCAGCATGTGAGGCAGTTCTTGAAATTGTGACACATGGTTTGAAAACCAACCGAGACTGAAATTCTGACTGCAACTTAGAATTATGAACATTGCTGTGGGTGAGCAAAGCAAGCAATAAGTACATTTTCATAAGCATCTGGAGGATTGTTTTACGGCTCAGACAAGGCCAGCAAATTGGCTTCAGGGATATGATAAGAAACAGCTGGAGCTGAAAGCACCGGGCTGAGGAATGCCAAAGAAAGAAAAGGGATAAGATGGTCCTAACCATAGAACTCTTAGGGCAAGATCGAAGCCCCACCTAGGCTCATTTTAACTAATAAAGTGCAAAATGAATAATACGAAAATGTACATTGTAAATAGGAAACTGGGAACGACTGCAGATAGTAAAAAATATAAGCTAATTGATGTGGGGAGAAGAAAGGGGTGATGTAAGGTTTGTGATTGGGTATGAAAATAGAAAGAGGGTTTCAATATTATTTTGTCGTCTTCAAACAGTGCTGAAGAGTGAAGGAAGAGACAATTCTTTCTGAACCAGTAGTAAAGTCCATGGCTGCTCTTTGCTACATTTTTATTGAATTTTAAGTGGATTGTATGAGACATGAAGGAAAATATACAATTTCCCGATGATGGTTTTCTTTTGAGTGCTCATTCTCAAACCCCTGGCCCTACTTCTAAGTGGCCAAGTGACCCTTGAATCTTCAAACTTCCCAGTTCAGTTTTCTCTGTCTTATTTTTGTCCAAACTGTCTCCCCTCATACATGACCACCCTTGTTTGCACATAGCAACACAATGCCGTATTCATTTGCGACCCCTATGGAAATCTAGTCACCTGTTGTCCTGTTTGCCAACATAGATAGGCCTTCTTCCCAATTCCTGCCCAACTATCAAGGGTGAGACCCAGAACTCAGAATTTGACCCAGCACCTTCACCAGGTTATATGGATTCTGTTTCTTCCTATTGGTTTTTCAGAAACAAAGCAAAAATGTCAAAAAATATACTACTTGAACAACAGGTAACTATTCTGAATGGAATGGTTATTCATTATATATTTATAAATTAACTTTCAACATGTATTATTCAGAATGAATCTTCTATGTGGGCATGCAGTAGGCACCAAACTATAGAATTACTCTTCGAATTCTAATTTTCTCTGTTATTGTGTTGGAATTTATTAAATTGGGTTCTGTGACTACAGAACACATAAGGGATTTACAGAAAGTTAATGTCTTTCTTGCAAGTAAATCATTGTTCCATTTTTTTTTTTTCTTAATTTTAGAGGACACAGTGACAATGGTAATATATTTAGAGCTAGTGGTGGAATGACAGAGGAAGTCTCTGACAGGTCTATTTTCTGGTAGGAAGAGACCACCTCATCCACATCACAGGGTCTGGGGTTCCTTCACGAATGTCTTCCACACTGCTATACTGTGCAGGAGACTGTTCGTAACATTAAATACATTAACATGCCTTGAGCACAAGAGCCACCCAGATCCCCAGACATCACACCATGTGATTTAGTGTCACTTTTCCCTCACGTGGTTAGAAGGCACAGGATCAATGTGGCCTTTTGAACACTAACCTAAAGGGCACATATTTGTAAGACTGTAAAAATAACTATGGTGCTATATTTAAAAAATTGGTTTTGGCCACATGTTTATGCGTTCTTAAATAACTTTCTTAACTGAATTTCATAGTGTGTGTGTGTGTGTGTGTGTGTGTGTGTATTGAAAGCTATCCATTTTTTATAAACATTATAGATGGTGTATATAATTAAAATACCTATGTGTATAAGCTTTCTTAGTATGTGCCCAGCCCTGTGAAAAGCAATGCAAAACAATATGTTAAAACAGTATGAAAAAAAGGGGTTACTGAGGCACAGAAAGTTGAAATAACTTGCCCAAAGCATACAATTAATGCAGAAGTCTCTACACTATATATTCAAAGTGTCAGCCAATAGGGGCACCAGCTAGTCGGGGCTGCAACAGAATCTCAATGCCATGTCAATGCTGTAATTGACATTGAACATACAAATGTTGACAGTACAGCATCTAATCCAGACAATATCCAGCAAGTGGAATTCAGATGCCTGGGTTCTGATGGGAGGTGGTAGAATGGACTATCCTCCCAAATTTCAAGTACCAGAGAGAGCCCCATCCCCACAGTGAGCCACTCTATAAGCAAGAACACAGTGGTCTAATAGGCAATTACAAATACTTTTGGCGTTTCAATGGCTATATATTTCCCAATGTCATCGGGAGACTGCAGTTGTATTAGGTAAATTCCCCATCATGTGCTTTCTCACTGTTTTATAGTGACAGGTCAAAATAAAACTTATTCAAGTTAACATAAACTAAAATATGGAAAACCCAAGCTAATTCATTCATCATGAGTATAGGGGTGCTATTTTAGAAAGCTGAGAAGTTACCTTAGTCTGTGCAGCATATTATTTTTCCGGGAAGGAATATACTACCTTGACTTTCACGTTCTCTGGCCAGGGAGAGGGAGAAAGAGGACATCGTGTGGGCTTCTGATTTTTATCACATTGACATAACCTATACCTCATCACATTAAAGCATTACTCAAGGTCCTTCAGAAGCTGTAATTGAAAGGATCTTTCCAAACATCTGAGATGCCAAGACAGAATCTAGTAGCAAATGTCGTGAGACCCACGGAAGGTCTCCAGCAAGAGATGTGTTTGTGGATTGGGGGATGTTTAACATGAACCATGGGAATACTAAAACGAATTTTCCCTTGATGAAAAATGTCTTCAGTGGGCTTTCTTTGTGTTAAGGCAACTTCTATCTGCTATCCTGTGCACCGGGGACTTGCGAGTACAGAATTAGTGTGAGCTAACTGGTAGATCCAGTGGAGCATTTCCTCCAATGTCCATGAGGGATTGGCACTAAGAGAATTGGGACCCCCCGGCAGACTAAATGCTGTCACTCTCTGCTACATAAAAATGCAAAACCATAAATGGCAGAATTCTAGGCTAGCTGAGACACTCTTTTATTTCCGTCATGTTAAGGTTATGAATATGACATAGCTTTCAGTTAAATACTAAATGAAAAATTGAAATGTGCTTTATCTCACAGATTTTCTTTCAAGACCATATGTATTAACACTTCCTTTCATTTCTCCTTGACTGGGCTTATAACAAATCCTCAAGCAGTGAAGTAGCTTTCCTTGATAAGATTTGCCCTTTGAAATGCTCTAAGCAAATTTCCTATTTTCTTGAAAAAGTATTCCTAATGCTATCTTCTTTTTCTCTTCTGCTTTCAGAAATCTCTTATTGGACATTTTGGTTGAATTATTAGCTAAATTAATATATATTTATGTGGAATATGTTAGTATTTGAACGTGTGCCTACAGAGTTGCTTTATTGTTACAATTTTATCAGAAGGTTTTCAGAAGCTCTTTGCACAATGCATAGTCCTCGTTGCACTTGCTGGAGACTAAAACGTTTCTTGTATCATATTTTCTTAGTCTTTTAAAATCCCCTATTATATTTAATGGCAGTAAAATCCCAAGTGTTATATCAGCTTATTGGGTGTCAGAGATTAAAACAACAACAACCAAAAAAAAACTATTAGCTTGGATGGCAAAAGATGCAGTATGAGTATTTAGGAAAGAAATGGAAATTGGGTGAAGTCTACTTTGTGCACATACTTGCCTCACCTTATACAACTTAATTCTCTTTTTGATCTTGTAAGTTTTTTTTTTTTAATTTTTTTTTTAACGTTTATTTATTTTTGAGACAGAGAGAGACAGAGCATGAACGGGGCAGGGTCAGAGAGAGGGAGACACAGAATCCGAAACAGGCTTCAGGCTCTAAGCTGTCAGCACAGAGCCCGACGCGGGGCTCGAACCCACGGACCGTGAGATCATGACCTGAGCCGAAGTCAGCCGCCCAACCGACTGAGCCACCCAGGCGCCCCAATCTTGTAAGTTTTTAAATTTTACCTTTACAATCAGAATTTGCAAAGAGCTCAGAGAAGCAAAGCATTTTTCCCAAACAACTAATTATGGCAAATGTGGAATTCAAACTCCTATGTATCTAATCCCAAATTCTTATTATGTCCATGATGCCGTGCTGATTTTCACAATTCAGATATTGATCCCTGTCCTCCATACATGACATGGTAATCTCTGTTTCCCACCCCCAACCATGGCATAATTTTTAAACCGCCTTATAGAGGTATGATTGCATGATAGAAACCATGCATATTTAGTGTATAAGTTTGAAATGCCTCCCAATGATAGGTCCCAGTAAGTGGTCTGTACAATAATCAATTGAATTTTAAAACGTCAGGGAAATCTAATAATTTTTTTAGTTGATTTGAGAGAGGGAGGGAGAGTGGGGCAGGGAGAGAGAGAGGAGAGCCAGAGGATCCCATGCAGGCTCTGCACTGTCAGCACAGAGCCCAATTCAGGACTCAAACTCATAAACCGTGAGATCATGACCTGAGCAGAAGTCAAGAGTTGGGTGCTTAATGGACTGAGGCACCCAGGTGCCCCCAGATCTAATAATTTTATTTATATGGTCTTTATGGTTCTTGGAGCATAATGGTGAGGAATCAAATCTGGGCTCAATTTACTGTTCCACCACTAACTGTTGGTGTAACTTCTGGATACTTCATTTATTGGAGCCTCCGTTCCCTGATCTGTGCCTCAGTTAGAATAAGCTCTGCTCCACAATGGGTAACGACGAAATAAAGTGATACATACAAAACGTTAGCACAGATTCTGTAGAGGGAGAAACAAGCGCTGATACTTATGTAGGTAGGAGAGAGGGAAATTAAAATCAGTTTCCTCTGCATAGCAGATGCGCTAATCTGCTGAGAAAGAATACCGTGAATAATTAGTGGGTTACTGGACCACCAGCAGAAGTCTGAAGAAAAATATAAGCTTTTGTTTTCTCTCTTCTGTGAAAATAACCTATATGGACATAAGAAACAAAAGTAACTTTGAAAATCCCTTTAATAAACAAAGTAGGAAAAAGCTAAGAATATTATCTGCCCAAATCCGTCTCGATTCAAGAAAGCCTCCAACAGTGTAAAACATATCGGTAGTTCTCAAGCAGAGAGCTGTATTGCTCTGAAAAAAAATGATACGATCCCGAGGAAGCTGTGATTCATTTCTCCGGATGATGAGGGCTGGGGGTGAGGCTGACCAGGAGAAGAGTAACGTGGGAATTTGGTTCCGTGGCACAGAGCTTCAGGAAAGGTGAGAAAGAAGTGACGTCAACCATGTCCCATTGGAGACACTCCTCATGGGAGAAGTAAATGGCAAATGAGGCAGGATAGAAAGGGAAAGCAGACATCACCTTGCATCTGCTAGCAAAATTGGAGCAGACGTAAACACTAAGTTGCCCTGAGAAATCCAGGTGAGACATGTTAGAAAAGAGCTACGCTGGCGTCTGTGGCATCGGCTCCCTCTGGAGGAGTGACTCGGGAATGTGTGTCTCCAGGACAGGAAACAACATCTCTGTTTGGGAAATGTTCTGAGAGGACATTCCCAGCTGGAGAGTTCGGACTGCCTCTTGCCATCTTCACTTGTACAAAGAGCAGACCAGAACTCTACAGCCGCCGTTCACACACAGAGAAAGTTCACGAAGGATTATAAAAGGGAGTTGTCAGCGTTGACGTAAAGCAAACTGGAGAAAAGGAACACAGCAAGCGAAAGGCAACTGAAGAGGCAGAGATCAGGAAAGAATTCAAGGTAGCGATGCCATCGTTCCAGAAATGAACAACGAAGATGTTGCCTGTAATAAGACAGAGAAAATGAAAAGGATTTTAGTGACTGTGATTCACACACCTAAGGAATTTGCTATATAATGGAACCCAAAAATGGAGTAGTAGCTAGAGGTAAACAGACAGTAAAGAAACAGAAAAATGAGTAACATGCAGGAAATAAGGGAGAAGAGCAAAAGAATAAAAAGGAACCTAAATGCTCTTCGGTAGACCAGTTAAGTAAATCATGATACACCATATAGTAGAACACCAAGCAGAAATTTTTTCAACAGCTACTTTCCAGTGAATAAACAAGGTATAATAGAATATATTTAATCAACACCCATTTGGGTAACACAGCTGGAGACTGTATTGCTCCTCCTGAGAGGAAGTGAGGGTCAAGCGGGAAGAGTTAGGCAAAGGGGCTTGCCTTTCCCTCTACGTACATTTGTACTTCTAGAAACACACTTCTTTTACCACATATATGTCTTATTTATAGATGAAAATACGTCAAAATGACAAAAACGTCAAGAATAAATTCTTGACTCAACTTCCCCCAAAACCAGCAAATAAGAAGAGATGAAGAGGAAAGAAATTACAAAATATAAAGCAAAAATTAAGAGACTGAAATAAAAGTAAAATATATGCTAGGATTCCTTAGCCACACCCTTGGTTTTAAGTACTGATAATGGTGTTGACTAAGTTATGCCTCTAACCCATACTCTCTGAATTTCCCTAACCTCCAGTTGTTCTTATATCCAACCACAAACTTGAATTTTCACTTGTGTTTCTAAGAGGCGGCTTCAATTTAACACGGCCAAATGTGCCTCTTTCCTAATCTTTGATCTCAATAAAATGCACCATTTCTTATTTGCCCAAGCCCCCATCCTAAGATTTATCCTTAAAATATCCTACTCTTTCCCTCATCTCACCCATACCCCAGTGCTCTTACCATAAAACATATACCAGTTCTGTGTGATTCTATCTGAACAACTGTCCAGAAGCCCATCTCCCCCTCATGTCACATCTCCCTTCCTGTACTCTTACCTATCCACTGTTCACAGTCCAAGCACCACCGCCATTTTGCCACCACGATAAATCCCAGTGGACTTCTACTTCTATCTACAATCCACTCTCCACATCGTGGCCAGAGTGATCATTTTAAACTTCCAGTTATAAAACCAGTAAGTCACGCAGATGCAACATAACAGCTCAAGGAATACATTTCATAATATTGTAATAACTTTGGTGACTGATGGTAACTCGACTTACTGGGGGATCATTTCGTAGCGTATAAAAACATCAAATCACTATGATGTACACCTGAAACTAATAGGACACTATAGGTCAGTTACACTTCAATAAAAATTGTGAAAATAAGATCATGTGATCTCCCTTCTTAACACCCTCCAATGACTTACATCACACTTAAAAATAGAATCCAGGATCCCCACCCTACCTAGAAGTCCCTGTTGATACTACTTCTCTGACATTATTTTTCCTTCCATTTTCTCTTTCATCACTCTGATGCGTCCACTCGAGGCCTTGATTTTGTTCCTTGTCATTGCTAAATGTGTGTTTGCCTAAGCTCATTTGAATGAGCTATTTCATTGTCCTGGAATACTCTGTCCCCATGCCGCTGGTCAGAGAGGCCTTCCCTACAGACCAGTCTGAGGAAACACCATCCCATCCATCAGCATCACACTGCCCTCTTTTATTTACTTTATTGGCCTCATATAACTATCTGATATTTTCTTCTTTGCTTTAGTATCCGTCTATTCCCAAGTATAAGAATAAACACTGCCTAGAAAGAGTAGATTCTATTTTTGTTGAATGAATGAATGAATTCAATTTTTTTAAATGTTAGTGTGTCTTAAATATAGATCTTACATAGGTACAAAAAAATGACTTAAAGATAAACGGGGGCGCCTGGGTGGCTCAGTTGGTTGAGCGTCTGACTTTGGCTCAGGTCATGATCTCTCAGTTTGCGAGTTCAAGCCCCGCGTCGAGCTCTGTGCTGACAGCTCAGAGCCCGGAGCCTGCTTCGGATTCTGTGTCTCCCTCTCTCTCTGCCCCTCCCCCGCTTGTGCTGTCTCTCTCTATCTCTCAAAAATAAATAAATAAATGTAAAAAAAAGAAGATCAACAAAACAATGTGACTGGCTCTGGGAAATTGGATGGATGACCTGGCAAGGAGGTGAACTTGCACTTTTAGTTATGTGCTATGTTCACAATGCTGTGGAACTAAGTTAACTCTTACAATAAAAATTGCATCATTTTTTCTTGTTTAATAAACACATAAAGATTTTACAAGTTGTAAGCCCTCTTCTAGAAAAAAAAAAAGTCAGATACAGATTACTAGAGAGAAAATATAAGACTTGGAAATGGTTTAGCCAAAGACAGGTGGGCAGAGTGCAATAAAATATTTGTTAGTGACCATACTTTCTAACCCATCCTCCTTCCCTTATGCTATAAATGTTAGATAAAATTTTATTGATCAACTATATTCATTGTGTCTTTAAAGCCAGATGGGTGAGATTCACAAGCAAGATATAGAGAGGTTCTATTTTAATATCATAACAGCTTTTTTTTAACAATATGAGTTTATCTAAGTTACATTAAATTGTTACTGATATGCACACATTGGATAAGAGCATCTTTCAGAAGGCACTATTTTGAATTTCTTTTTTTTTTCTTTTTTTTTTTTTTAATTTTAACGTTTATTTATTTTTGAGACAGAGAGAGACAGAGCATGAACAGGGGAGGGGCAGAGAGAGAGGGAGACACAGAATCTGAAACAGGCTCCAGGCTCTGAGCTGTCAGCACAGAGCCTGACGCAGGGCTCGAACTCACGGACCGTGAGATCATGACCTGAGCCGAAGTCGGATGCTTAACCGACCGAGCCACCCAGGCGCCTTGAATTTCTTCTTAACAGACAACGGAAACCTCCATGATACTGTAGGTGACAACATGGGAATGTTCTAAGAAGTGCTTTTATGTTTTACCTGGATAATATTAGAAATTTCGTAAGAGGTTACTATATTTAAAATGTATTATTGATAATCCAATTCTTCAAAAATATTGTGACATGTTACAATCCCAGTGCAACTTCACAGTAAGGATGGAGAAAAGAAAATATTACACTGTTGTCCTAAGTAGGTAGATGCTTTGACAATTGTTACCTTTATTTTTATATTGGCCAGCAAGTAGCTTGAGCTTTAGACACGGAAATCCTGAGTCCCTCTCAGAGACAGAGTCCACAGGCTCTTGGAACTCTACTAATCAAAATAAAATATCCCAAGGGTCACCATGAGAGGAGGGATGGGCTTTTATCAATTTGACTACAAATGATAAAGCAGGACTGCTGTTAGCTCAAATTGTATCCTTGCAATAATTTTTAAATGGCATTTCTTTCTTAATTTATACTGTTACATTGGCCAAATTACTTTAATAAAGAGACAAACCCACAACAGTTGGATCGGAACAATGTCCTATCAAGCAGCACCCTTGTACAGTGCACAACCTGTACATACATACCCAGTGTCTTTGTAATTTAGAAATACCAGGAGACATTCCAGTTCTGAATTAGAAAGACATTTCTAATGTAACTTTCAATAGTCAGAATGAACTATTTCAGTAAGTTCTAAGTCCCCCATGATTGGAGGAATTGAAACCCTGGATTAATTAAATTCACGTATTATGTGGAAATTATAGATAAGATTTTAAAAATCAAATGGCAGTTGGACTAGATAATCTTTAACGTTTTTTCCCAATCCTAATATTTAATATTCTATTTCAAAAACTCTTTTTTGTTTTTTAAGCTTCTTTATTTATGTTGGGGGGGGGCAATAATAGTTTTTTTATTTTTTTATTAAAAATTTTTTTTAATGTTTACTTATTTTTGAGAGAGACAGAGACAGAATGCGAGTGGGTTGGGGAAGAGAGAGAGGGAGGCACAGAATCTGAAGCAGGCTCCAGGCTCTGAGATGTCCACACACAGCCCCATGCGGGCTTGCACCCACGAACCGCGAGATCGTGACCTGAGCCGAAGTCGGACACTCAACCGACTGAGCCATCCATGAGCCCCAATAATTAAGTTTTTTTAAAGATAAAACATTAAAAAGCAAGGCACACATTACTTGGAAACAATTGGTGTCATCAGGAAGCGTGGTGTTCATTATATTGGAGGCACATAATTATCAATGTTCTGACCACAGTTTCACTAAACGTACTGCATCCACTGTTTCTGGTGCCACAAAACAATAAGGTCAATTAATTATGACAGAACAGAGGCCAGGGGTCAGTTAGACGATATAGCAACAGTTTAAGAGTGAAATCGGGAAATCTGGGTGTCTCTGTTGGTTAAGCATCTCGGGTCACGATCTCACGATTCGTGAGTTCGAGCCCCAAGTGGGGCTCTGTGCTGACTGCTCTGGAGCCTGGAGCCTGCTTTGGAGCCTGTGTCTGCCTCTCTCTATTCCCCTCCCCTGCTCTCTCTCTCACACAAATAAATAAACATTTAAAAAAATAGAAATCAGGGATGCCTGTGTGGCTCAGTCGGTTGAGCGCCCCACTTTGGCTCAGGTCATGATATCACTGTTCATTGAGTTCAAGCCCTGCGTGGGGCCCTGTGCTGACATCTCAGAGCCTGGAGCCTGCTTCTGATGCTGTGTCTCCTTCTCTCTCTGCCCCTCCCCCCACTTGTGCTCTGTCTCTCTCTGTCCCTCAAAAATAAATAAATGTAAAAAAAAATTTTTTAATAGAAATCTACAGGTGCTATAGATAGTAAAAAGTAATATTACCAAACGGGTGATATTAAGGGAAGTCTGTAGAGAACAGTAAAGGAGACAAAAACACATATAAAGGATGGAGGAAGTCTAAAAAGAGCCCCACAGCTCGGAGAGGAGAGCAGTTTGGTGGCAGTATCTGTCCCTCTCCTGCAATGGGGTTGATTTGGCTGATGCGAATGAGAAGCCCCTCGCCTTCTCTCCCTTCTGTGATGCTTTCCATCTTGTCTGAGGGGAGCCATTCTTTCAGTAGGGACACGTTTCCTTTGGGTCCCTCTCAACTCATTTTCCCCTTTGTTTGACTTTCCATTGTTATCTTTAATGTTCTGAAGGTTGACGAGATTTCTACTTAATACTTTTTGTCATAAATGCACCAGGGGACTTTAGGAATAAGAGACTGCTGGTCTCTGGAACGACCCCGGACACACCACTGGGTCAACTATTACCATATAAATTATTATGCCACCTAAGATGCATTGCTAGAAGGCAATCAACAGAAGAAATATGGAAACATGGAGGGAAAAATTGTTCATGGAGCTTAAAAATCCATAGAAGAATCTTACTTTTATAATATATAAACACTTGCATAGTGTTTACAAAAAGCCAGATGTTTTTCCAAATGCTTTACACATTACTTCACTCAGTTCTCACATAGGAGATATTATTATTTTGCCTGTTTTACTAACGAGGATAGTCTACATTATTATCTTGTCCTAGAGACCATGAATGAAACTCAAAGGTGGACGGTCTTGATTTTAAGGAAGAAATGAATACAGATTTCTTTGCAAGGACAACACTAGAGCCAAAGATAGAGTTTTGATGTGAGAGAAAGCAAAACTTTCAACACAAATGGATGTTCGAAAGTCGAATTAGTCCATTTTATTTCTTATATGTGAATTGCCTGATCATCTGTATAAAAATAATTTTAGCTTCATTTATATTGTTTCTCATTTTGATGTTTAATATGAGAGCACCTCTGGTTTTTGTTTTCTATCTTAAAAACCCATTTGTTTTCCATTCCCCACCATTTTCAGACTGAAGTGTTGACTAGATTTGGTTCAATAGGAGTCCACATGATGACTTCCCCCAAGCCCCCATGGCGGGGAGGTGGGGGGGGGTATCCCATGACCTATGATGGTGTGTTTAGTCATCTGGGTTTGAAACATTTCTCCTTTTCTATTTCACACGTTCCTATTAAAAGCATGTAGTTTTAGAAAATATTTCATTAAAAACTCAGAAGGTTGGGTGTGAGGGAGCTACAATTAAATGATAATATCAGGAGAATAGAGCATTATTTCAAGATCACCTTCAGCTCTCCTGCTGGAGCATAAATGGGGGCGCAGGGCAGAAGCACTGATTTTCCAAGCAGGAGACATTTGTTGGGTGACAAAGCCTTATTACAATTTATTGACTTTAGTGTACAAATGATGAATGCAAGGGTAATTGCAGTTCTTACAGATGAAGAGACATCGTTCTCCATGTCCGTCCTTCTAGACCGGCGCAAACCACTGTTGGCTCGGCTTGCTGCCAGTTTAATACTACCTTCTGTCAAATGTTGATGTCTCTCACTCTTTCCCATCACTATTTTTTTAGCAGTGATGTTTTTTTCCTATTCTCTTCCTCACGCCCCCTCTTAGTTTCCTCTATGCCCTTGGGTTTGTTAATCTTCTGATTTTTTGTTTATTTAGCTCAGACTTAAGAAATGATTTCCAAACCTGACTGTACATCAGAATCAGTGGAACTTTTTTATTAAAGTAATTATTTCTGGGCCCCACCCCAGGGGATTCTGACTCAAGAAGTCTTTACAAAGGCCATGAAAATCAGCAGTTTTAAAAGTCTGTGTTTTTAAAAAGATTCTCATGTGATAATTATTTGCAGTTAGACCTGAAGATCCTTAAGTGGTATCTTTTAAATTACCTTAGGCAGCTTTCACTGTTTACTTCAAAGCAAGAGAACTTCTAGAAGGCAACATCGGGGTGTCATCCACTTTAGGACAAATGCTCCCATACACAGCCCTCAGTCTACCTGCTCTCTGACCCCCCCAGAGGGCAGGTGAGCTCAAATTCCACAGGGAATGTTTTTCTGGTTGCCTGCTGTTTTGAGGAATGCAGGATTAATCAGACAGTGGGCCTCCTGCCCAGAGAGGCTGTTCTGAAAAAAAAAGTGGCCAGTGTTTGCAAAGCCTCCGTTTGGGATCCAGGCCTCGGAAGGGAGCCCCTTGAAGATGGGGGAACAGCGAGCTCCCTTCTCTGAGTTTCATGCCTCTTCAGTCTTAGCCGTGCACGCAGTTAAGAGAGACACCGTGTCTCCCAACTCTCTTCCCCATGCATTTGCAGAGTATGTGGGAACCACGTGACAAGCACAGAGAGGCTTTGTTTGCTCTTACTAAGCTGGTTCTTCAGTGAGTACATGTGGAGCTCAGTCCCAAAAAGAGCACACAGGTCTCACATACAGGGTATGCAGCACCTGCGATCGTGAATTATTGAGTGCCTGAGAGCATTGTGATCATGACAGCAACTCTTATAATGCCTCTGGAAAATTCTATCATTGGGATACAACATGACAATATATTATTTATAGGATAATGTTAGGATGTTTTGGAAGGTATTTTACCATCTCTTTTTCAGTACAGTGCAAATAAAATTCTTACATGATTTTTCCAGACAAAAGGAAATGCAAACAAACACTATTTGAACTACTTAAGTAGTATCTACTTATTTAAACTTTATAGGTGAAATATAGTTTGTTAGCATACCCTTAAACTCCATAAGCTAAGTCAACATTATTGCTTCTATGTTTTTTTTACATGAAATTTATTGTCTAATTGGTTTCTATACAACACCCAGTGCTCATCCCAACAGGTGCCCTCCTCAATACCCATCACCCACCCTCCACTCCCTCCCACCTCCCATCAACCCTCAGTTTGTTCTCAGTTTTTTTTTTAATTTTTTTAACATTTATTTATTTTTGAGACAGAGAGAGACAGAGCATGAATGGGGGAGGGCCAGAGAGAGAGGGAGACACAGAATCTGAAACAGGCTCCAGGCTCTGAGCTGTCAGCACAGAGCCCAACGCGGGGCTCGAACTCATGAACCGTGAGATCATGACCTGAGCCGAAGTTGGATGCTTAACTGACTGAGCCACCCAGGCGCCCCAACAATCACACCTTCTCAAAAAACACACTGTCTATCTGTGTGTTACAAGTGTGTGTGAATGGTTTTGTTGCAAGATTGTTGTTCTGCTGCCTTAAACAGCCTATTACATTTTAAAAAGAAAGATGATATAAAACTGACAAAATGATTAGACTTCCATGTCTGTATGTATCCGTCCATTGTTCTAGGAACTTGCCCATACATACAGACATATGCACACACACACACACACACACACACACACACACAGAGAAGTGGACTATTTCACACACTTTTTTCATGTAACTGTAATATGGAAAACAATATGGACATTTTGTCAGTAAATATAAACATGTGTAGTCATTCATAATAAATACAGAGCATTTCATTATATGGTTGCCCTACATTTAATTTAACATATTTCCTATTGTTGAATATTTAAAATATTTCTTATTTGTTGCCATCAAAAATATCATCCAAATACCTGTGCATACCTGTATGCTTATTCCCTCAAGATAAATTTCTAAAAGGAAAAGTGATGGCCTAAATTTTAATTTCCGAGACATGCTTGCCCTGCAGACATGCCTACACTTCAAAACTGCACCACTTATCCCCATGTTACTCAAGAAAAAATAAGTAAAATTCTAAATCGCACACCTATTAAAAGGGATGAGATCTGGATTCCAACAAGGATTAGTCAAGATGGTTCAAACAAGGACTAGTCAAAATGGTTGCTAACATCTAACAAGCACATTAAAAACTTATTAAACTCAAATTGACTCTTGATACTATTAAAAGGTTAACTCTACCTCCTCCCTCTGTTTGGGATAATATTTCTAAATAATGAATCCTAAGATTCCATGCCACATATGGTGGGAAGCCCCAAACCCCAGAGATTTCTGAAGTGTATCCTACACCGTCCCGTCTTCTAATTAGCTCTTGTTCTGTGATTGATCTCTGCAGAACTCTTGTTTCAGCTCTCAGAGTTGCTTCTCTTTTTTGGTACCGGTTCTAACCAGAACTGGACTCTCATCCCATTCCCTAAAACCTCATCAATACAAGATTGTGCATGTACATTTCACCAAAGATAAGAGTATTAGCACAGGGGCAGCATAGAACACCTAGGAGAACAAATAATTTTAAGATTAAATATTATCCAGTTCTTCTTTTCATTTTTTTAATGTTTTTTTTTTTTTTTTTTTTTTTTTTTGAGAGAGACAGAACATGAGTG
Organism: Panthera tigris; assembly: GCF_018350195.1. Classification (NCBI taxonomy): domain Eukaryota; kingdom Metazoa; phylum Chordata; class Mammalia; order Carnivora; family Felidae; genus Panthera; species Panthera tigris. The sequence continues at coordinate 106,332,581 of NC_056662.1, forward strand.
AGGGAGAGGCAAAGAAAGAGGGAGAGGGAGAATCCCAAGCAGGCTTTATGTTGCCACCACGGATCCCCATGTGGGACTCAAACTCCCGAACTGCAAGATCATGACCTGAGCTGAAATCAAGAGCCGAACACTTAACCGACTGAGCCACCCAGGTGCCCCCAGCTCTCATTTCCAAGCTTTTTTGCTCTGGCCACTCTTTGGGGTTCTTACTGTCTTATCTTCTGCCATAAATTCCATCCCGGGACGTGGTCACCTTCTTCCCACAGATTCTTTCCCCGGCTGAGAATTAGAATTTCTGGAGAGACTTTATGAAACTGTTGTTGCTCAGCACCCCCCCCCTCCCCACCAAGGAATTAGAATCTTTGGGGAGTGGAAATGAGAAACGGATATTTTCTAAAAGTTCCCCTTGTTAATTCTAGCGTGCAGCCAGGTTGAAAATTACTGTTTATAGACCCTTCGTCCAGGCCTCCTCTTTTGGATTCCTGATTCCTGCAGTCCTCTGGCCTACCAGCCAAAGCCTGAAAACTATTATTTCTTGCTTTTGCTGAGCAAGCTGTTTCTTTTTCTGTTTCTCTTTTTCCCTTCTCTGCACAGTGCCCTAAGGCACGACCTTTTCAGACTCGAAAAGGTGATATCCTAAATAAAAGTGAAACTCTCTCCTAAGGGAAAATTTGCCATTCTTCGAAGGCAATTGGGTCAAATGTCAACCACTCTCAAACTCCAGAGGTTTTTTTCTTTCCTCACTCATCTCTGTAAGGGTCGTCCACCAATTTAGTAACACGTAGGCATTTCTACCCCCAAGCAGATCCCATAATGTCTGTGGTATTGATGGTAAAAAAAAAAAATCTATTAAAGTTGAAAAGGCAGCAATAATCAGTCAGAGAATCCTCTGCTAATGGCCGTGATGTTGTGGACTCTGACTTAGTCACAGGACCTATGGGGAAATGGGTGAGAACCAGGATGTGGCCATTGAATCAATGCACGCCTTTCATAATAGCCTGCATTATTCCAGCCATGTCACCTTTACATGCTGACCACCCTACAAGCATAGCTGACAAGTTGCCACATGGTCAAGATCACTAATTAATCTCCCAATTCTGTAACATTTGAGGAACAAAGTAAAATTTCAAATTACACCGCTTTTAAGTATACCAAAATTCATAGTTCACGTGTGTTAGATGACAAACTATATATGCCTGGGGTCAAGCATATGTCTTTGACTCACTCTAAACTTAATTTATAGTTTCATTTTTCAGTGCAAAAACACTGCCCTCAGAAACAAGTGTCACTAGGCGGTTTTCTAAATTAACAGACCTTTCCTAAGTGTGGTCCTTGCCTGGAACTCAGACATGAGCAGCTGTCCCTGACAGATAGGTCCAGTAGATTGATTCCATTATATTCATGGTGATATTTGCCTGCCTTGCCTGTAAAGCAAGGCCCAGTGGAGAAAACAAGAGGAAGTTCAGCACACACACACACACACACGTATATTCTGCTCATTTAAACTTCCTCGTTTTCTTTGCCAGCATTTGGCATTGTCAGTATTCCAGGTTTGGGCCACTCAATAGGTACGTACATATGCCTCTATTGTTAGAGAATTCTGCTCCTTACTATGTCCCAAATTAACGAATGGGTCTTTTTCAAAGTCAATGAAGGTGAAAGGTTCAGAACTCTTAAGAGTACAACATGAGTTAAAAAGATCTTTCAGTAAAATCTCTTAATTTCAACTGAAGACAAAATTAAGGGATTATCAGAAACTACCCTTCTGTGTTCTTCCGTGCTTTGCCCATAACCTTATTCTCTTCCTTAATTTCTGTTGGCCTCTTCTTTTTTAATTCCTTCAGCCATATGACCAAGACTGAAGATGCCTCCTGGTTTTAGGGGGGCACAAACAGAAGAGTGTCTCCAATTAAAGACTATGAACAGACCTGGGCACAGCCTTTTTTTTTTGAGCTCTGTCTTCATTTTTAATATACAAGACAGCTAAGAATGATGACACAGAATTACAGCCTTTTTATTCTAATTTGGGCTGGTAACAGGTACCTAATAGGCATTATAGGGAAGAGACACAATCTAAAGATTACCATGTATTTATTTTATTGCCTTCTCATAAATCAAATTATGTTTTTTGTGGAAGTGGAATGCCCTATACTTTGTAGCACACTCTTCTAGTGACAGACTCATTAAGTCCCTAGGTTCCTAGTTGAATGACTCTTGTTATCTCATGACAGATTGCCTGGGATGCCCCAGAGCGGCTGCTGCAGGATTGTCTAAGCATCTCCTAACCTTGGGCATGCTTCTGCCAGAACTCCAGTCAAGTTTAATGCCAGTAGGAAGAGAATAAAAGACAATGGAAATGATACCCTTTGTGGGAAATGAAGGAGAGAAATCAAGGAAGAAACTTGTACTAGATACCCTTACGAGTATCATCTTACTAAAACAGGAAAACAGAATAAATGAGATCTGTAGACTCACTCTGGATATTTAAACGGTACTTTTGTATACCTAATGAAAACAATATCTTAAATAATCAATGGAATTCATCACATGTTTAAAATTGCTTCCAGGTGGGGAGCCTGGGTGGCTCAGTCGGTTAAGCGTCCGACTTCCGCTCAGGTCATGATCTCACAGTTCTGAGTTTGAGCCCCGCATCGGGCTTTGTGCTGACAGCTTAGAGCCTGGAGCCTGCTTCAATTTCTATGTCTCCCTCTCAGCTCCTCCCCTGCTCATGCTCTCTCTCTCCTTCAAAAATAAATAAAAACATTAAAAAAAATTTTTTTAAATTACTTCCGGGATAATTAAATTAGCCAAAAACAATAAAACCAAATCACGTTCCTTTCCTTTGTCTGTACATATTTGAGACAGTCCATTTTTTAAAATTATTTATTTAGTTTTGAGAGAGAAGGGGGGGAGGGAAAGAGCATGAGTGGGGGAGGGGCAGAGAGAGAAGAACACACAGAATCTGAAGCAGGCTCCAGGCTCTGAGCTGTCAGCACAGAGCCTGATATGGGGATTGAAATCATGGATCACGAGATCATGACCTGAGCTGAAATCAGAGGCTTAACCGACTGAGCCACCCAGGCACCCGGAGACAGTCCATTTTTTAATGATAAATTTTCACTTGAAAAGTAATTCAAATGAAACTATTTTTTCCCCCAATGAAAAAGTTATGAGAATATTTGAGACACAGATTTTCTTCCTCCTCCACCTTCCCCTCTATCTTCTTTGTCTCTCTTCTTTTCTGTTACTCCTATGCATACTCTCCTAACAAGCATTCCTAAGCTCCTGGAAGAGAATTTAGCTGGCACACAAAATGGAATGCCAGATGCAGCCACCGCAACTCAGAGAAGGTCCACACACTGGAGAAGATCACATCTCCGACCACAGGAAAATCCAAAGTTAAGGAGTCATTCCCAACAATCGATTCGGAGGTTACTGTTATTATTACTTTGGTACTGGTATTCATTTGTCCTTCCCTGATAAACCTGTCTACATTTCCACATGGAAAATCAAGTTTGAGGAGCCTCAAAAGCATTTTAAAAACATTCATTTCCCCAAGCTGCAGATTGCTGATGCCACAAGGGGTAGAAATATAAACAGCCAACAGATAAAACATGGCCGATAAGAAGAGTCATGGAAAGTTTCCTCTAGTCGTAATGTTTTTGCTTCTCGTCCTTTAAAGGGCTTGCTTTCCTTGCTTGAATGATGGAAATGAGCCAAAGAATAAGTGTGATCATTTACTTTGCTCTTACCAGTTCTGTGATGTTACCCCCTATTCCTTAGCTCCAAAAACATTGCAGCTCAAAGTAGAAACATATGTTATCACTATAGCAGCATCAAACAAATAAAACAACAACAAAAAGCCCAACGAAAGATAACTAGATGATAGATAGATAGATAAGTAGATAGATGATAGATAGATAGATAGATAGATAGAAATATATAGATATATGTGGAGACAGAGATCCAACTTTTTATTTGTATTCCAGGGCAAATTCTCTTCAAAGGGCCCTGAATCAGATGTATTGTTATAAAGAGTCCACATAAATATAATGTTAATAGTAACAAGTATTAAGAATTTGAAGCATGTTAATTTCATACACACACATGCCTATTTTTGACTCTTTGCCTGGGAACCAGGGGGAGGGATCTGAGAAGTTGCTCAGGGAAGCTTCTTTCTGATCCTCCCTAAAATCTCTCTCTACCAACTTCAACTATTCGTGTTCCTTATTTAGGAAACATGTCCTTTACCTCATTTCTACCTCAGTGCAAATTATCTGGTTTCCATGGGTCCCACTCCAGAGTGGGAGAACATTCTTCATCTTCTGTCATCAAGATAGCATCCTTAATCATAGCAGAAAAGAAGGGACAGATGTAAGTGATCCTTTTGAAGTGAAAAATCAATCAAACTTGACGCTATGGTTGTGGGAGGTAAGAGAGAAGAAGGAAATCAACAACAGTGAATCAAATGTTTTGGCTTAATACCTAAGTGGTTGTTGTGGAAGTTTACAATATATGCACTTTGCTTTTTATTTATTTATCCTTACTATTTTTTTTGCACGTTGCTTTTTAAAAATGACTTCAGTCACTATTGGTTCATTGCAAAATTGTTTAAGTGGCCAAAATAATATCTGAGCTAGTAAAAAATAGCCATCGTTAGATAATATTTATATATGCATAATTAAAGAAAGATTGAGTAATGATTCAGTTATTCTATAGATTTTCTCCCACTTCCCTTATATTTCAGCCTTTCTGTACTTATATATGAGTAAGGGACTTTCTCACAGACTATTTTGATAGAATTAATTGGCTTGTGAGTGCCATTATACATAATGCAAACCGAATTCTTGCCCTGAAGATAGATTTCACTATGTGACCTAGGTCAAATTAATCTGCCTTAAATGCTTCATTGAAAAAATGGGCATAAAAGGGGCGCCTGGGTGGCGCAGTCGGTTAAGCGTCCGACTTCAGCCAGGTCACGATCTTGCGGTCCGTGAGTTCGAGCCCCGCGTCAGGCTCTGGGCTGATGGCTCGGAGGCTGGAGCCTGTTTCCGATTCTGTGTCTCCCTCTCTCTCTGCCCCTCCCCCATTCATGCTCTGTCTCTCTCTGTCCCAAAAATAAATAAAAAACGTTGAAAAAAAAATTTAAAAAAAAAAAAAAAAGAAAAAATGGGCATAATAACATCATCTTCCTAATAAGGACTTTGTAGGAATTGTGTAAGATGGTTTAATTCACTGACTGGGATGTCATAATCTTTTAATACAAGCTATCATTATAATCATTACCTGTATTCTCTTGATTGATGATCACAGAGATATCTCTTAGTTCTCTGATTGGACTATTGTCTTATGATCTAATCCCTGTAAGGGCAAGTCTAAAGATAAAACGATTTGTACTGCTCTGATTCCGCTGTCATTTGATATATTGCCTATTCCTTATTTGTATAGCACAAGCTTAAATCAATAGCAACTACCTCTCCATTATATTTAATGTTCCTGCTTTGAAAATGTAATCAAAGCAAAGACATATACCAGGATAGTGATTGCAGAATTGTTTACTATGGAGGAAAAAGCCATAATTTACAAATGATCTAAATGATCATCGGTAGGAAATTAAAGAAACTAGTTATGGTTCGTTCTCACAATAAAACACAAGATAATTTTTAAGGACAGTGAAGATGCCCCTTATACTTTGACATGGATCAACCCAGTACAAGAAATCATATAGTCATCTTGAAATCTGTACACTTGCTATTATTCGTACATTCCTTTTTAAACTGCAAAGTTCTTTTTTATTAGGAATGTTACTACAAGACAGTTTACAACCGTTGAAATGGTGATGACAAAAGATTCCAGAAAAGTATTATATCTTTATTTTATTATTCATTCAAAGACCATCCCTATAAATATTTCACCTTATTTCTTTCTCAGTATTTCTGTAATCATAGAGTTGGATTTTTTTCAGTTTTATATTGTTGTCCTCATAGTGACTGTACAATTTCTTCTTCTTCTGGCTTATATATCCTGCATATTAAAATGGACTCAGGAACACAATCTATTATATTCTATTATGTTTATAGAGCATGCTTTATTTATCATTATATTAATTAAACTGCTTAGTTGTTTTACATAGTTTACTGTTATAGATAAGAGTATTATAAAAACCGTTGTGCATAAAGTCTTCTTTAAAGAATTAAAAATGTTTTATTTACAACAATGCCCCAGAGATGAAAAAAGCATGTGCATATTTTAAAGATCTTAGTATATGTCTCCAAATTGCTTTCTAAAATGATTATGCCCATTTAATTAATCTACATGGATGAGCTTATTTCATTTTGCATATTGATTTTTAAGGCCCTTAGGAAATTATTTATTTATTTATTTATTTATTTATTTTGATGTTTATTTTTGAGAGAGAGAGACAGAGAGACAGAGTATGAGTGGGGGGTGGGGGCAGAGAGAGAGGGAGACACAGAATCTGAAGCAGGCTCCAGGATCCGAGCTGTCAGCACAGAGCTTGACACGGGGTTCAAACTCATGGACCACGAGATCATGACCTGAGCCGAAGTTGCATGTTCAACCGACTGAGCCACCCAGGTGCCCCCAATTTACCTATTTCAAGTGTACAATTCAGGGGTGCCGGGGTGGCTCAGTTGGTTGAGTGTCTGACTTTTTTTTTTAATGTTGCCTTATTTTTGAGAGAGAGGGAGGGAGAGAGGGAGAGGGAGGGAGAGAAGGAAGGAGAGGGAGAGAGAAGCAGGCTTCAGGCTCTGAGCTGTCAGCACAGAGCCTGATACGGGGTTTGAACCCATGAACGGTGAGGTCATGACCTGAGTGGAAGTTGGATGCTCAACCGACTGAGCCACCCAGGTGCCCCAAGGGTCTTAGGAACTTTTAAGATCTCTCTCAAAACAAGAAATACTCTCATTTTTTCATACTGCTGAATATTTTATGTATCTTGCTTTACACACAATGGTATGTTGTCAATATCATACACTGATGGGTTGTCCTGTGAATACATTCAGTTGTCAAAAATATAGTCCAAAAAACCAATAGAAAGCAATAGTAAACCCTATCTTTTTATGCCTTTGCCTGTCACTACCATTTCCCCATTTTAAGAAAGAAAGAATAAGTGAAAGAGACATAGAGAATAAAGAAAAAAGTCAGAAGTTTGAAAGGAATATACTACACTGATACATTGCTGTAATGAATGTTTTAAATATATGGGTTATATATATACATATATAATATATATTATATAACACAAGAAAGTATTTTAGTGTACTGAACAAAATCTCCACGTAAGTATGTTTTGTAACTCAGGATAGAATATAAGTAAAAAGAAAACCAAAGAAATTTAATTATTTTGGTAAAAATAAGAAACCGATCATTTTTAATATTAAAATATTGAAAGAAAGCCAAACAACAACAGAAACCAGGTGGGAAATCTAGTTTTGACCATGTTGTACTGCAAGCTGATAGCACTGCACCAAAACCATTGCAACAATAAAGTATTTTTATTTTTATTAAAATGTTTATTTATTTACTTATTTTGAGAGAGGGTGAGAGAGTGTGAGCAGGGTAGAGGCTGATGAAGAGAGAGGAGAGAGAGAATCTTTTTTTTTTTCTTAATTTTTAAATTTTTTTTAATGTTTATTTATTTTTGAGACAGAGAGAGACACAGCATGAGCAGGGAAGGGGCAGAGAGAGAGGGAGACACAGAATGTGAAGCAGGCTCCAGGCTCTGAGCTGTCAGCACAGAGCCTGACGTGGGGCTCAAACTCACGAACTGTGAGATCATGACCTGAGCCGAAGTCGGATGCTTAACCGACTGAGCCACCCAGGCGCCCCAGGAGAGAGAGAGAATCTTAATCAGGCTCCATGCCCAGTGTAGAGCCTGACGTGGGACTCAGTCTCATGACCATGAGATCATGATCTGAGCCAAAATCAAGATTCGGATGCTTAACCGACTGACCCACCCAGGCGCCCCAATGATACAGAGATATCATTAACACAGAGATACACAGCCACTTTGAAAGACAATATTATAGGAATCCTGGGCATAATTCTGAAAAATGAAAAGTAAATGAGCTGAAGTTAGAGATATCGCAGTAACTTGGGCCTCAGAGGGTTCAACACCGGGATACTAATGAGTGAAAATAGGTGTTGGGGTGGCCGAGTAATAAACTCTTGTCTACAAAAGTACTAAACCGGTTGGGAAATGAGAAGAAAAGAATCACCTAATGTTGACGAACTGTGAAGAATTCGGCTTATATTTTTAAGAAAAGGGGCTCCAAATATTGATTCTCAGAATTCAGTGGTCAAATGACCATCACTGAGGCAGTATGGGGCACTACACCAGGCAGAAATTCTTTCTAAAACGTTCCCTTTGCTCAGCATGAAAGAGCATTGCAAAATTCTCGTTTTATGGCTAAGCCTGCTCTCAAAGAACAACAAAATATGCGTTCTAGTTTCCTGGTCCAAAATTCACCAACCGATGCCTTCCTCCAACCCTGGGACGGAGGAAGCACAGGAGTTTCATCCTAGCAGAACTTCCTCTCCCTGGAGGAAAACATCAGTCTTGGGGAAGAAGTGTGCCCCACCGAACATTTATTTACAATCCTTTTGTTCCATTTTTCCTTCAGACTTAGCCACTAAGAAAAGGGCCAGGCAGCAGGGTAGCCATTCCCCTCGTGTGGGGAAATCCAAATCCATCGGGGCATCTGGGCACTTGGCATTCATCGTATGTGAATCCCTAGAGGCATCCCATCCCCTAGCTCAGGACTAGTAGTTGAGGCATTGCATCTTCTTAAATACTCAGAAATTTGCTCCATCACAGCTGCTCTTATCTCTCATGAGTAGATTTCTCATTCTTGTTTCACAGTGACTACCTCTACTATGAAATTACTTCAGCTCTGAAACTTGCCCTGAAGGAAGGTTCGCATCTGGTCTTTATATTTTTTTTTTCAACTGGAAAACTCACTCTCATTAGATTGACAGGAGCTGCTTGGGATGCTGCAGAAACTTGAATCCAGCTGGATCCCTTTCCCCTATCCTGCGCACTTCAAGAAGCCTCTGCATTTTCCAGGACATGAATACCATTCTTTCTTTCTTTCCATTGTTTCTGCAGTAATTGGAAGTGCGGCTGGTATATTCTTTACCTATTATTTACCTGAAGATTCATTTTTCCGGGGGCTAGACGAGGGATAATGGGGAGTGACTACTAATGAGTGTGGGCTTTTGTTTTGAGAGAGGTTGACAAACTCTGGATTAGCGGTGATGATGATGGCTGCCACTGCCACTGAGATCAAGATGACCGGTGGGGACTCACGATTTCCACAAGAATACCTGGACCAGGGAGCCAGTGCTGGATGTGTCCTGCACCATCAGAGGCCATGCTAGAATTTTGCCCCCACCGAGCCCCTTCGCCAAGTAGCCACCATCACCAACCCGGCCACGACCTACAACTATCCAGTGCCCCTCTGAGATGATGGGAACATGACCCATTCGCCCGGCCACCATTATATTTATAATGTATATGTGCATGCGTAGTATATATGTAATATTTAATGTAATATATATAAAGGATAATGAGAGCCAGTTTTTTTTCACTTTGGGAAAAGGGAGTTACAAGTATGGAAAGGGGAAAGACTAACATGCTCCTGTGGTGTGGTATTGGAATTAGTATCAACTCATATAACTGTTACTGTCTACTACTAAACAGATAAATAGAGGCATACATAGGTATATCTGTTTATATAGAGAGGTGTGTGTGTGTGTGTGTCCATGTGTATATTTTCTAGCCCTGTCTACCGGGTGGGCCTAGAGGAAATGACACCCCAGTAGCAATGAGTACATTATTCCCTAGACTTTAGTTTCTAAATGCCATTCTCTAGTGTAAAGAAATCAGGACTCATTGAAGTAAATACTAATGCCAAGCCTGGGGCAGAGAAAATCCAACATGAGTCTGGAACATTTTCACCATAAATTAAAAGAATGCTCAAGAAATCTTGGAGCTGAGTCAAAAAGATTATAAAGGTTCCCACCGGCCAAAATTAGGGCCACTTGAGCATAATAATAATAATAATAATACAATAACAATGAATTGTAACTGAATAAAATAGGAATCCATGAATCTATGTGAAGATACACACACACACATACATACACACATACATACATGAATCAATAATAGAGGAGATAAGAAATCTCTATCAATGCCAGCTAATAAAATATGGAAGAAATGATAGAGTTAGAAATCAATAGTGTTTGCTAAATTTAATGGCTAAAGTTTGATGAGGAATAGGGCATTTACATAGTCTCAAAGTGCCCATCCACAAATTACAGCTTCATTATAAATAGAAACATAATTAAATTACAGTGGAGATTCTTGGCAGGCACAGCCTAACCCCATGACCAAAGTTCATGTTACTCGTGTTGGAGCAAGTAGTCAATATGTGCCTCATTAAGTGAAAAGAGCTCATCACCATATCTATGTTATTCTTGCAAAAAATATATAGAACTCATATTGCATCATGAGGAAACACCAGAAACACTCAAGGTGCAGCACATTCTACGAGTTTATTATTCGTAGTATTATTAGTATTAGTATTATCTTGTCTCTTAAAAATGTCAAGGTCAACAAAACAGAAAGGCTGAGAATCTTCTTCAGATTAATAGAGCCAACCAGACATAATAAGTAAACATAACATGTGATCTAGATTAGATGCTGTACTAAGGGGACAAAATTATAAGATACCTTACAGGAACAACTAGAAAAAGTTAAATACGTGGATTAGATAACGTATTACAACAATGTTCAAGTTCTTGATTTTTAGAGGTATTTAGGAGTAAAGATATAATATCCCTAAATGATTCAGGAAAATTTTTTTCATATGTATCTGGTTACAAATATTTACGCAGACACAGGTAGATGTGTGTGTGCGTATGTGTGTGTGTGTGTGTGCACATGCACACAGGTGAAGAGAGAGAACCTGATACAGCTAAGGAGGCAAAACTGAACGGTTGTTACATCTGGGTTAAAAGTATCAGGGAATTTATAGTACGCATCTTGAAAATATTCCGTGAATTTGAAATCATCTCAAAATAAAAATTTACAAACAAAAGTATAATAATTTGCAGAAAAAGAAAATAAATACACCAAAAGATGAACGGTAGCTTGTGCAGGTACTAGGAGTGTAGGTGTTTTTTACTTGCTTTCTTTTCTCTTATTTTACCCACATTCTTTATTAAAAGTATGTTGCAAATCACCAGCTGAAAAAGTCGTGGGCACCGGAGCACATTCAGACCCTTCTAAGGTCTGCATCAACATCCTTTAGCTTGACCCTTAAATAGAATATGGCATTGCCAGACATCTTAAAATGTTTCTCTCATTTATTATTATTTATCATTTTCATTTTTCTCCTCTATTGATTTAGGTCATTTTATTGCAGCATTTCAGAAACAGCCTTTGGCAGAAGCATTTTTGCTAACGTACATGAAGCAATGAATTACAGCTTTCTTTTTATGGGGGAACAAAATCCGTAATTTAGTTTAGGGATTGACAACAAAGGACAGAAGATGTCAACAGTAACACTGATGTCAGAAGCAAACAGTGCTTGAACCGAGGCTATCTGTTCCTCTGTGTCAATTCACCCCTGGCTATCCGCTCTTTCCCCACTAAATAAAACAAGCCTGTTCCTGTGCTGTCAGATGTGCGAGGTAAATACACAGCTCTCCTCCTTAGCCCCACCTGGAAAAGTCAGCGTATGTGCCCAACTCCAAGCATCAGTGTTAAACAGATACAAGTACTTGAGCTTACCTGTTCTGATCTTCTCAGGGAAAGGTATTCTATAAATGTGCATTATCATCGTTAGATACCAACTCTCCCTCCTATGTTTTGATCACTGACATCTAAATGCTTTCTAATTGGAATTTGCTTAAAATACCACTAGCTGAATTTCTACTAGAACATATTTTCAAACTGGCAAATATTGGCAAAGCTTTCAGAGACATTTAGAGAATGTCCACAAAATACAGAAAACGTTATTTCTTTTGTAGCCATTTGACAATGCAATGATTTTACTAAAAATTTGATGGCATTGGGCGCCTGGGTGGTGTGGTCTGTTAGACGTCTGACTCTTGATCATGATCTCATATTCATGAGTTCGAGCCTCGAGTTGGGATTGGCTTGGGATTCTGTCTCTCCTTCTCTCTGTCCCTCCCCTGCTTGTCATCTCTCTCTCTCTCTCTCTCTCTCTCTCTCTCTCTCTCTCCCTTCTCTCAAAATAAATAAATAATCTTAAAAATTTTTTTTAATTTAAAAATTTGGTGGCATTGGACTGAAACTCCTAACTTATCCAGGGCAACAATTGCTTTAAAAAAATCAAGAATTATTTTTAACTCAATAAGTCTGTAATTGCCTTTTTTTGATCAAAGAAACAAGAAGTAATACAAAATAGCTAGTCTTAATTTCAGAATTAATTCCTTTAGGCAAAAAGTGATTGTGGTTACAGAAGAGAAAAGCTAATCCTAAGGGAGAAAATGACATTTCCAGTTATTATGAATAAAGTGATTTGTTTTGGTTCTGGTCTCCACCAATGACACAACATTTTGTTTCCCTGTGGAGCTAGAAATTTATTTCATTTTATTAACAGAGGTCTATTTCCTGTGGTGGTTGTGATGGTGGTAGTGGTTGTTGTTTTTAAGATAATTGGCAATTACTGTATTAATGTTACTATGAAATGTGAACATTTACTATGTTAATGCTACCCAATCTTCTTTCAAACCCCAAAGTTGTCAGGGAGTGGAACTCTTGCCATAGAACCAGGTATTTGGAAGAAAATATTGGTGTGTGTGTGTGTGTGTGTAGCAAAGACACAAGAGAGATATTGGAAATGACTTTCTTCATCATAGGGAATTTTAGCAACTATCCGGCTGATAATGTCTTTGCTCGCTAAACACTATTGTGACCACTCTCCCCATTTTAAAAGTAAGCTATGGGTACATATCAAGCATTAGAAGACCCAGAAATTAGTGATACTGATGTGAATAAATGAAGGAAAAACGTCACTCATCACAGGTGACAGAACCAACAGTCCATTTTTTAGAATTCTGGCAATATTCTTTTCCTCTCTCAAGGTCCCTTCAGTGTCCACTCAGTTTTAGGTAAAGGACTGTGATGATCACATCACAAAAACAAAATATCTCCAAATGGCCCTGAGATGTCTTGGCTGCCAGGCCAGAGGAAAGATGAGGCAGTTGTGGCCGGTGGTTAATGCCACGATACTCATCTGCCAAATATCCCATGACAAGAATTATTCTGTGGGAGTAACAGTAGTGTATGAACTTTAAGTCTTTACGTACAGCTGTCTCAGATTTGGCCATCCATCTTCTTGACACAGTAGAAATGTACTACATTGCCATTTTACCATATAGTACCTATTATAAACAATTTAAAAAAAGGTGGTTACCCAGCATTGTGTGCCAGTTCTGTACCTGTCACGAGACATACGTTGTCTCATTGTGATGGGAAAACAATGGTCCCACAAAGATGTCTATGCCATAATTCATAGAATCTTTGAACATGTTACCTTACGTGGCAAAAGGTATTTTGCAGATATGGTTCAATTAAGGGCCTGGAGGGGCCCGTGGGTGGCTCAGTCAGTTAAGTGACTGACTTCGGCTCAGGTCATGATCTCACGGTTTGTGAGTTCAAGCCCCACGTCGGGCTCTGTGCTGACAGCTCAGAGCCTGGATCCTGCTTCGGATTCTGTGTCTCCCTTCTCTTTCTGCCCCTCCCCTGCTTGTGCTCTGTCTCTTTCTCTCCCAAAAATAAATGAACATAAAAAAATTGTTTTAAAGTTTAAGGGCCTGGAGAAGGAAAGATTATCCTGGGTTGTCTGTGTGGGTCCATTCTAATCCTGCATCCTTACAAGTGAGGAATCTTTTCTAGGTGAAGAGATGGAAACAGGCAGAGGACTCTACTCGCCCTTCTTGGCTTTGAAGGTAAGAGAGAGAAAGCCATGAGTCAAGGAATGGGGGTGGTTTTTAGAAACTTGAAAAAGCAAGGAAATAGACCTACAGAGAGGAATGCCGCCCTGCCAACACCTTGATTTCAGCCCAGTGAGTTTCATGTCAGAATAGTCACCTTTAGAACGATAAGATAATAAATTTATCTTGTTTAAATCACCAAATTTGTATTGTCACAGCATCATTAGGAAACCAATATACTCATGAAATTTCCACAAATTCATTTCAAGTGTGTAGCATTTTCTCCATTTCACAGATATCAAAAATATTTCTGCTCAAAATGATGAAAACAGTAGTTGAAAGAAAAGCTTTAATCACTGAGTTATTTAGGATAGTCAGTGTCAATATAAAAAGGTATTCTAGGGATTAATTGGATTTTTTATTTAAGAATGAAGAAAAAGGGGTGCCTGGGTGGCTCAGCTGGATAAGCATCCAACTCTTGGTTTCAGCTCAGGTCTTGATGTCGTGGTTTTGTGAGTTCAAGCCCCGCATGGGGCTCTGCGATGCCAGTGGAGAGCCCGCTTGGAATTCTCTCTCTCTCCCTGTCTCTCTGCCCCTCCCCTGCTCACGCTGTCTCTGTCTCTCTCCGAATAAATAAATAAACTTTAAAAAAAAGGCATGAAGGAAAGGATTGATATAAACAAAAACACAGACAACAACCAGTGTTGGTGACGATGTAGAGAAGTTGGAACCCTCATACCTCGCTGGTGAGAACCGAAAAAGATGCAGTGAAATTCTTCAGGGATCCCACAGAACTTAATTCTGCATTGAGTGACCACACAGCCCAGCAATTCCACTTCTAGATATATATCCAAGAGAACTGAAGACATATGACCACAACTTGTACACAGGTATTCATTGTGGAGTTATTCATAATAGCAAAAAAATGCAAACAACCCAAATGTTCATCAACTGATGAATAGTTAAACAAAATGTGATATATCCATATAATGGAATATTATTCAGCCATATAAAGAAATAAACTAATGATTGGTGCCACGACATGGATGACCTTGAATACATTATGCTAAGTTGAAAAAGTCAAAGACAAAAGGCCACATATTATATGACTCCATGTATATACCATGTCCAGAATTGGTAAATCCATGGAGATAGAGTATCAGCTCTGGTTACCAGGGATTGGGGTGAGGGGTAATCGAGAGTGACCACCCATTGGTATGGGCTTTCTTTGGAGATGTTGAGAACATTCCGCAATTAAACAGTAGTGATGATGGCACAACATCGTGGATATACTAAAACACTAAAAGGATATAAATGTTACGGTATGTGAATTTTATCTCCAGGAATAAAAGACCGAAGGGAATGTCTTCAGACAACCAAGCATGAAAAGCTGAATCCAGGGAGCTCAAAATTTTATAAGCAATTTTCATCACTGATACTTACCAGGTAGTTGGAACAAGTTGCAGTCATCATGTGCAGATTTGATATTATCTCCCTAAGAATATAATAAAGGCTGCTCTGAGTTACATTTGGATCATTACAATGTCAATTAAAAAGTTTTAAAAATATACTTATCATTTCTAAATAACAGGATATAATTACAAGGAGATTAGACACAAATTGATTTAAGCTAAATTTATAAATGCAAATGCATTCACATTTAAGGTTAATAGTTTGTCCTTCTCTGAAACTGTCTTGCTTGACTTGAATAGTCTATTGATTTGCTGTCTCAGGGTTTAGTAGAGCACTATAAAAGGGTTTTAGTCTCTAAAACATTGCTGTTTATCCTAGAAAATCTGCATGCACTATATCACATGAAATTTTAATTGAGGCATGTTTTATAATAAACGATGTAGCCTGGCATTGTTCTATTTGCTTACATAACAATACCTCAATTGACTATACTCATTCATTGTTAATTAGCTCCTTACCAAAGGGTATTGGCAGAGTTTCCATAATATTCTTAGCAAATAAAATAAGGGATATAAAGAAACTTAAGAGACTCTGAAGGCTCTTATTCCCAGAACTATTACTTCAGTATTTAAGCATAAAATCAATCTATTTTTGGATGCTGGGTTCTCCCTTTAAAAACAAGGGGAAGCCTGCTAATATACTAAGTGCACATGCATCATTAAAAAGAGGGAAACCCACAAGAATAATGACATAGTGCAGGCCAGTAGCTATATATAAATACTCAAGCTTTCTAGAGTATATGTTTGAGAAAAAGTCTTTTTTGCCTTCCGTAGAATATCTATTATTTTGTTTCTGAAAAAAAATTTAATGTTTATTTATTTCTGAGAGAGAGACAGAGCTTGAGCAGGGGAGGGGCAGATAGAAACGGAGGTAGAGTCTGAAGCAAGCTCCAGGCTCTGGGCTGTCGGCACAGAGCCCGAACTCCCAAACTGCAAGGTCGGGACCTGAGCCTAAGTCCAACGCGTAACCGACTGAGCCACCCAGGCGCCCCTTGTAGAGTTTCTTTTAAAATGTATCTATCGGAGCTGTGTGAGGACTTTAATCCTTTGCAATCCCCCTTCTTGTCTTTAATAATTGCAAGATTACCTGCAAATTTCGTTTGACAAAACATAGAGGCTGGCTACTTTTATTTTAATTTTGAGGTTACTGGTAACAGTCCACCAGTTTTCTCTTGTGTCATAGTTCTCAGAACACAAATTCCAGGTTTTTCATTTGGTACCTGCATGTCTTCCTGGAGCTGTAATGGATGCTGCTGGTTCCAGGTGTGAAGCAATAGGAAAAATACACCAACGCCTGGAACGCTACTTCTTTGGGGAGTGCTGCACCTGACCTTAGCAATTTAAAAGACTGGCTGAGTTCAACTTTGAAAGACAATTAGATGTAGGTGTGGTCTGTGAAGAGCCTTCCTAGAAGAGAGAAAGTAGAAAAGGCTTGAGTGGTGGCGACCATCTGGGTGTATGGTGTTTAGGGTGGCTCTTCTCCTTGTGCTGCTGCAAAGCCATAGATGTCCCTTCCCCTCCCTGCTCTGTGGCCCAGAACTGCCTTTGGGTTACATTAGGGATTGTCTCATCCAGGCTCCTAGCCCTCCATTTTCTAGTTGGAGTCTCCCAGTGGGAGGCGTGGCAGGCATGGAGCACAGAGGACAATAAGGTCAGATTACTTAGTCCCCTTTCCCCACCTCCCTCCCACAGGCTGTGACTCTGAACCTGGAACAGATATACTGAAGAGGTTTTATAGGGATACACCTGTGCCCACCTGCACTGCTCTAACTTCCTACTGAAGTCAATGTTTGAGCCTAAGTCGTTTTCATTGATAAAACAGAGTTTTAATATCAATTTGTCAGTAGAATTGAAGTGACGTAACAAGATATGTAAAACCTATTCCTTCTATTTTATAACCAGATGTGAGTAAGTTTGTGGTTTTTACTTTATCAATTGTTTCCAAAAAAGAACTATTTGATGATGGTACCAACATTTTCATTTTTTTTTTTACCATAACTTTTCCAGAATAAGTGCTAATTCTATGTTTTAAACTCTATTAGTATGTGGGGGTGCCTGGGTGCCTCAATCAGTTAAGTGTGTGACCTCAGCTCAGGTCATGATCTCACAGTTCATGGGTTAAGAGCCGTGCATAATGCTGTCTGTTGTCTGCACAGAGCCTGTTTCAGATCCTCTGTCCCCCCCACCCCCGCTCATATGCACACACTCTCTCAAAACAAACGAACATTAAAAAATTAAACTCTATTATTATTCATTGAAATACAGCTAAGCAGTAGAGACTAAAAGAGCAAAAGTATTTCCATCATACTACTCCCCTCTCTAGGGTAAACACCTGAATGTTTGGCATTTATCTTTCTGTTCTTTTTTCCTTTGGTGTGCATACACACACACACACACACACACACACACACAGGTTTTAGAATGTTTGTAAATAGCATCACACTCTACACGTATTTGTGAATAACTTTTAGGCTTTGCAATTCCTACTGGAACTTCCCCTCATATATACAAAAAAGAATATTATTTTTACCCATGCATAATAGTTCATATTGGCATGTATCCTAATTTATCTAAACCTTCTTTGGTGGATGTTCAGGTTTTGTTTTTTTTTTTTAATTTATTTGTGCTGTTATAAATAATGCTCCAATGAATATATATTTGTTCACAGTAAGGTCATTTCTGTCAAATACTCTCTGAACAGGAGGTTTGCTGGATCAGTGGGATACATATTTTAAATGTAATAGATACTGAAGCATTATATCAGCATATGGATACTGAAAGAGCGGACCTACCCCGGCCAACTCCATCGTGTTCTGTGTCCTCCATCTTGAGTGACTATGTCCCCGACTTGGCCCCCTTTCCGGGAAAACAGCAGAAACCTCAGACTACGCCTCCTCCCCTTGAGTAACTTCCCGCTAACCGGTTCAAACTTCCCGATCAAAACACGCCCGGCAACCTGCCTAACGGGACTCCGATCCTTCCCCAGCCAATCGGCTGAGGCCACGACCCTTCCCCAGCCAATCGGCCAAGGCCACAGCCATTACCTCACCAACTGCCCCTAGACCCCTGTAAAACCTTTGTGCTTTTGAAACTCGCTGGCTCCCTCTGGCATCTCACCGCTGCGTGGGTGCAGGTAGGGGATTGAGCTCGAGCTACTAGCTCGAATAAAGGCTCTTTGCTTTTGCATCGGACTTGGCTCCCTGGTGGTCTTTGGGGATCGTGAATTCTGGGCATAACAGATACCACAATTCATGGTACATAACAGTGCTATTTTGTTCCACCTGGCCAATAGTAGATACTGACACTCAACTCTTTCTTTATAAATTGACAAGGAAAAGCATTTTATTATTTCCTTATGTATTACTTTGATCACAAATGAAGTCAGGGGTGCCTGGATGGCTCAGTCAGTTAAGCATCCAACTTTGGCTCAGGTCATGATCCCCGAGTTCGTGGGTTTGAACCCCACGGTGGGCTCTGTGCTGACAGCTCAGAGCCTGGAGCCTGCTTTGGATTCTGTGCATCTCTCTCTTTGCCCCTCCCCCACTCGTACTCTGTCTCTCTCTCTCTCTCTCTCTTTTAATTTTTTTAATGTTGAGAGAGAGCATGAGCTGGGAAGGGGCAAAGAGAGAGGGAGACACAGAATTCGAAGAAGGCTCCAGGCTCGATGTGGGGCTCGAGCCCATGAACCATGAGATCATGACCTGAGCCAAAGTTGGGCGTTTAACCAACTGAGCCACCCAAATGTCCCTCTCTCTCTCAAAAATAAACATTAAAAAAAAAAGATTTAAAAAACAAATGAGGTCAAGCAGTGTGTCTTATATTTGTTAATCCATTTTTCCTTCTGCAAATTTTCTGTTTACATTAATTGTCCATTTTTCTATTGAACTGTCATTTTCTTCTTTATTTTAGAAACTCCTTAGATGATTGCTATTGATTTTATTATATAGAGAAAATGAATACTATTTTGTCCATGTCTGTCTATTGCTTCTTTTTACCTGAAATGTGGTAGTTTCATGATACAGAAGTTTTAAAATTTCATGTAATCAAATTTGTAAAACTTCTTAAATTTTTGATTTTCAGTCTTTATGACATGTTTGAAAGATCTTCAATTTCAGTTTACTGCATTAGTCAGCTCAGGCCACCATAACAAAATACCTCAGCCTGTGGTTAACAACAGAAATTTCCTTCCTCACAGTTTCTGGAGGCTGTAAGTCTGAGATCTGGGTGCCACCATGCTCAATTTCTGGTGAGAGCTCTCTTCCTGGCTTTCAGAAGACTACCTTCTCACCCTATCCTTACATGGTCTTTCCTCAATGCCTGTGCATGAAAAGAGATCTCTCTCTCTTCCACTCCTTATAAGGCTAACAATGCTGGTGTATTAGGACCTCACCCTTATGACCTCATTTAATCTTAATTACCTTCTAAATGCCCTGGGCTTCAACATACAAATCTGTGGGGGACACAATCCAGTCCATAGCAATTACAAAAAGGCGTTCTTCTGGTTCTTTTAAACAGGTATTTAATTCTTCTGGAATTTTATTTTTACATCTACACAAAATTAGTTTTCTGAAACATGGATCTAACTTATTTTTCCATGTGATATAACTTTCCCAATATTATGTATTGAATCCCATTCTTTTCTCACTAATATGAAATATCAGTATTATAAAATGATTCAATGGATGCATGAATTATCTTGACTTTCTTCTATTCCATTAATTAATAAGTTTCAGCACCAGAGTCACATTTTTTTAACTTCTGGAGCATTACTGTATGCTTTGACATTTGTTAATCATCTTATGGGTATTAAAATTTTCTGGCCGTTTTTTTTTTATCCAAATTGTCTTGGAAATCAACTTTAGAATTTGTAAGATTTCACTTATGAAATGAAAATGTGTACTGGAAATTCGAGCCGCCTTTTATATATTTTTCAGTAAGTTAATAGAGTTTTCTTCTTAGGAGTCTTACATACTTCAGCCAGGACTGCAATGAACTACAACAAATGTGGTCAGGAAATCTACCCACCTCTGGCCAATTTTCCTCTCATTGGCCTCAGTGTAGCCACCTATGATACTGTCTCACATAGAGTCAACATGGCTACCAGAAGCTTGAAGATTCTGTTACAAACAAGCAGCCATTCTGAAAAGGAAGTATCTCTGTTCCAATAGTTCCTGAAATGATCTGTCATGATTTCCTTTTCAGAGATCTCCTTTGCCTTGTGTGAGTAACATGCCCAGCTCCGAACTAATCTCAGTCACCAGTGAGGTAGATTGCCTTGACTGATCAAGTCCAGGCCTGGACCTACCACCAAATGAGTTGGGTTATCCCTACCTGCCCTATAGAGACTAGAAGTGGTGACGTGGTTCTCAAAGTAAAATCCAGATGCTATTACCAGAATAAGGAAAAACTGATGCCAGTGGTCAAAAACAATACATGCTCATCACCCCATGGTACCTTCTCATGTATGTCTTTCCCATTTCTTTGTAACTTACATCTTCATTTTCCTTTAATAGTTTGGCCCTTTAAGTCACATCTTTATCATTCCAGTATGTAACTTTTTAAACGGTCATATACCAATATTAACTTGACTGCCTAGAATCTGAAGCCCCACCAAATAATTAGAGATTCTTTCGATGTGTGAGTCTTCCTGGATTCAAAAAAAAAAAAAAAAAAAAAAGGAAATAGTTGTTCTTCCTGTACTCTGGCAACCAGGGGCAGGCAAGTGATCCACGTTCAACTAATTATATGTTTTTGCCTGGGACATTGAATAGAAACAGGAAATAGGTATACATTACAGTTCATTGTGTCAGTTGATGGTGGAGTCTGGTGTCCAGTGGCAGCTGGGACAATGATAGCCCCAGTTTCTGTTTGCAAGATTAGCGTCAGTGTGCTAAATACATGAGTTCTGTGGTATGACAGCAAGGGTGCCTCTGGCCCTAAAACTCCCTTTGATTTCTGCCTGTTTCCTCATCCCTGACCTCCAGTCTTCCTATTAGTCACCTAAGATCCTTTGAATCAATCCATTCTGCCTAACTTAGGCAGAATGAAATACTGATGCTTCAAACAAGGACCCTGACTGATAAAAATTTAAATTATTGTACATATTCTTGTATAGTTTTATCACTCGTAGAATTAATTGAAATTGTGAAAGAGAATAGATGAATCATAATGAAACATCTTGACACAAAATGTGTTCAACTAAAGAAGAAATCATGGCTTTAGAAGAAGACCACCCAAGCAAAAAGTGCAAGAGGTCAGGGTAAATGTGATGAAAAAAAAAAAAAAAATAGAAGAAATTGAAATGTAAGTCCGCAAAAAGTGAAATAGAAAGGAAAACAAAACCGACACATAAATGTATAAAAAGTTGTAGGGAACTACCATGGAGAGGGAAGTATGAAAATGGAAAAATAGAGCAAAATAAAACAGAAATAAAGATGGAAAAAGGACTAGGGAGCATGTGGTAAATACGAAACAGATAAACAAGATCAAATGTAGATGTGATTGGAGATAATGATAACAACCAAAACAATAACCAAACAAATATTTAAGCCATGCATTAAGAAAACTTTTCCACGATACATTTACTTTTCTACAGTGAATACTGAACTGTAAAGGTTCAAGAGACATGCCTTGGTAAAGTTATTGAGATTTATATTAGGATAGCCAGGTAAAAATTCAAGACATATTAATTTTTTTAATTTTTAATTTTTTTAAGTTGTTTTAGATGTGTATTTATTTTTGAGAGAAAGAGACACAATGCAAGTGGGGGAGGGGCAGAGAGAGAGAGGGAGACACAGAATCTGAAACAGGCCCCAACCTCTGAGTTGTCAGCACAGAGCCCGATGCGGCGCTCAAACTCACGAACCGTGAGATCATGACTTGAGCCAAAGTCGGACACTTAGCCGGCTGAGCCACCCACATGTCCCTCAGGACATTTCTAACGGGAGAATAGTCAAGCTGACCTTAGATTTCTTCACAGAAATAGATGATAACAGAGACAGTGGAACAACACTTACAAGACACATTGTCAAAGAAACATTTCACCAGACATAGTTAAATTGGCAAAGAAAACATTATTCAATACTATTACCACAGGAAAGAGACATTGAAACAAGAGTTCGGATTGTTTTTTAGCACTAGGCTAAGCCAGCAAGTACCGAAGGGCATCAGGGAGGAAGATGTTCAATGTGAAGGCATAGGCTTCTGTGTTTGTTAGTCTACATGCAATGAAGGTAGGCTTCTAACCTGTCCACAAAGTCAGGGAGATAGAGGCTCTATGTTTCCCAATGATCACATTTCAAAAGGATGGCTCCCAGGTCCTTGAGAAGGTCATTTCTGGGTTATCAAACTGGAAAGAGGCTAGGAGAACATTTACAGGTCAAAGGAGCAGAGAAAGAACCTACAATTGAAAGTCTTTAAAGTAAATGCTCTAAGAGAAGGGAATTCAGGAGCCTATCATCAGAAAGAAACATGTTTAAAATTTAGTCAGACTGAGGGGGAAAATCAGGCTGTTTGGGTCAATATGAGAAAAGAAAGTGTGAGCTAAGAGTTTTATATTTAACTAGACTATCCCTCATCCAGACCAGTTCTGTGATGAGAAGGAAATTGGGTTCAACGTATGAGGGGGCTGGACCTAGTCCTGGCAGGCAAGAGTGTGGGGGATCCTTTTGTGGCATGTGTCCATTGTCCTTGAAGCCGTTCTCCTTCAAGGCTGCCTTGACTGTGAACTTGGGGAGAACCAGGCGCCCAAACTGCCAAGGCGGGCTTGTGGGTGGCACTCATGGAACAGCCCAGCCCTCTGCCAGTCCCAGGCCCTGTCCCTGTGTCAGGGAGGAGAAGCTGGGCTGGGAGAATGCTGCTGCCTGCGTTGTTCTTCCATTGCGCGGTAGACCTTGTATGTAATGTATTTAAATCAATGCAAATGTATGCATAGCAAGTCCAATTCTGGCCTTTTTTGGCTCGTTTTCTTTGGTGAAAGGACAACAGGGTAGAATGCAATTTTAAGGATATTTAACCAAGCTAATTATAAACATACAAGGACTTAGAAAATATCCTTGCCATGATTGCTTGGCATGCTTGAGGAAACTAGTAGAACTTCAGTCATTGGGGAGAGATGGCGGTGTGCAACATGGCAGGAAACCTGGTAGTGAGGAGCTGCTGTAAGAAGTGGGACTCAAATAGGGGCGCCTGGGTGGCTCAGTTGGTTAAGAGTCCGACTTTGGCTCAGGTCATGATCTCGCGGTTCGTGCGTTCGAGCTCCGCGTCAGGCTCTGTGCTGACAGCTCAGAGCCTGGAGCCTGTCTTTGGATTCTGTGTCTCCCTCTCTCTCTCTCTGTCCCTCCCGTGCTTTCTCTCTCTCTCTCTCTCAAAAATATATAAAATATAAAACAAATTTTTTAAGGAAAAAATGGAAAAATCTCATAACAATCAATGAAATTTAATTAGTAAATAGCACTTTTCTTTAATGAAAACTCCACAATGTTACAGCCTCACAAGTTAACTCTTCCAAACACTTAAAAAAGAAATATATTAATCTTACATAAATTCTTCCAGATAACAGAAAAAAAAAGAAAAGAAAACATCCCCAACTCATTTTATGTGGCCAAAATAATTTCGATATCAGAAGTTGATAGGAAAACTACAGGGTGATGTTTCTTGTGGACATAGACACATAGATGTATCCTAAAATATAAAAATAAAAAACAACAAGTCTTTATCAGAATACATTAGAAAATAATAAGACATCATTATCAAGGTAGGTTTATACTAGGACTACAACCAGATCAATATAGTTCAACCATAAAGTAACACTTATAAAAAGAAAACTCATGTCAACATTTTAACATAGGCAGAGAAAGCATTCGAGAAAACTGAACTTCCTTTTGTGGAAATTAGAAATATCTAGGAATGTCCTTAATCTGATAAAAAGGAATTGGTAAGAACTTGGAGCACATTGGAGCATATGACTAATGATAAATGATAAATTGTTCTTTGCCTGAAATGAGGAGTGAGGCACAAATGCTCATTATTCACAAATCCATTTGACAGTTTGCTAAAAGTCTTAGCCAGAACAGTAAGAAAAAAGAAAATATAAGGATTGAAAAGAAAGAGGTAAAAACGCCATTATGCACAGTCGACGTGCACATGAATATTGAAAATCTAAAAGAAACTATAATGAATTATTATATATAGTAAGTGATTTTTCAAGGCTGCTGGATACTGTAATGAAAACCAAAACAAATAGAGTTCTTCTATATACTAGCAGTAACCAGTTACGAAGATATTTGAAAATATGCCATTTTGGGGGCACCTGGGTGGCTCAGCCAGTTAAGTGTCTGACTCTTGATTTCGGCTCAGGTCATTATCTCGCTGTTCCTGAGATTGAGCCCCGCTTCAGGCTCCTACAGCACAAGGCCTACTTGGAATTCTCTCTCTTTCTCCCCCGCCCCTGCTCTCTCTCTTTCAAAATAAATAAATATTTTTTAAAAAATAAAAAAAGGGGGCACCTGGGTGGCTCAGTCAGTTAAGCTTCTGACTTTGGCTTAGGTCATGATCTCTCGGTTCATGGGTTCCGGTCCCATACTGGGCTCTGTGCTGACAGCTCAGAGCCTGAAGCCTGTTTTGGATTCTAGGTCTCCCTCTCTCTCTCTCTGCCCCTCCCCTGCTCATGCTCTGTCTCTCCCTCTCTCAAAAATAAATAAACATTTAAAAAATGTTTTAACAAAAACTCTTTAAAAAATTAAAAATTAAAAATTAAAAAAATAAGGTCTTTTAAATAACATCAAAAATGTGAAATATTTTATATAAATCCGTACTTAGATAAAATATCAATCTAATGACAGATGCATAAGACCACTTTGTAAGCATCCTATAAAACATTATCAAGAAAAACTTCAAAAATGGAATAATATACATGGTTCCTAGATTTAAAATCTCAAAAGTTTAACTAGGTCGAATCACTCTGTAGAATTCGGTGCATTCCCCATCAAAATCTGAAAAGATGTGTGTGTGTGTGTGTGTGTGTAGACAAGGTTGATTCTAAAATTTATATGGAAATGCAAAAACAAAAAATTACCAAGAACCCTGCAGAAAAAAACAGATATGATGACTTATTTTATCAGACATGAAGACATACTACAGACCTTCAGTAATTAAGACCATGTGTTGTTGGTTCAAGGTTAGAAAAATAGGTCAGTGGACCAAAATAGAGAATCTACAAGCAAGTTTACAAACATGTGGGAATTTGATTTAAAGCAGTCTTTTCAATTTTTTAAAATCTTTATTTATTTTTGAGAGACAGCGCATGAGCAGGGAAGGAACAGAGAGGGAGACACAGAATCCGAAGCAGCCTCCAGGCTCCGAGCTGTCAGCACAGAGCCCGACGTGGGGCTTGAACTTAAGAACCGAGAGGCTCATGACCTGAGCTGAAGTTGGACGCTTAATCAACTGAGCCACCCAGGTGCCCCCAGAGCAGTTTTTTCAATTAGTGGAGCTGGATTAATTGGATAACCACGTAGGAAAAAATGAAGTTTGACCCCTATTTCACACTATCACAAAATCAGTTAGTGATGAATGGCAAAAAAATAAACATAACAGGCAAGTGCCCCTAGGCCATAAAACAGAAAACTATCTTATAAAATTATTGTACAGAAAATTTTCTTATGTGGGATACAAGACCATTATACATAAAGAAAAATTAATAAATTGGGCTATGTTAAAACTTTATCAAAAACATCACAGAGTAAAAAGGCAAGTGGACGAAAATATCTAAAACATATATGCTTAATAGGGGGTCACACACACAAAATATATATATTTTTAAACTCTCAAAAACTGATGTGAAAAATATAATTAATTATAAAAATGGACAAAGTACTTGAATAGACACTTCATAAGATGTATGCACTAGTGACTACTAAGTGTATGATTTACTAATGATTAATCACTACATAAATGGAAATTAAAATCATAGTGTGATACGTATCCTAAAATATTGGAAAAATGAAGATATTCATGCAATGTTTATGGCAGTATTAACTGGTTTAATCCTACAGCAAGAGAGTCTGGCAATTCTCTACAAAAGCTGAAAATACGAATAGACTATGACCCAGCAATCCCAGCACTACTTGTAAGAGCCCCAAATCGGAAACAAACCAAATATCCTCCAATGACAGAATGAGTAGACACATTCAGTGGAAGATTATAGAGAAAAGAAAAGAACTACAACTATATGCGATAGATGGATCTAACAGATATTCTATCAAATTAAAGTGGCAAAAGAGTATACTGTATGAATCAATTTATGCTAAATTCCAATCAGTTAACAAAATGTGTGAATCTTGAATCAACCTTCATTTGAACACGCTATTGGATGCTCATTTGAAAACTGTTTTACTTTATAGATGGCACCTATATTTCACTTAGCAATTAGATTTGTTGTTATATAAACATACTGTATACTAATCAATTGGAAGAAACAAAGATCTTAATCGTGAAGAAATTGGAAAAGACAGCCCTTTGTGATTTTCTTTATTTTTAATTTATTCTAGCATTATGCTCATAAATGGAAATATATAAATTATCATACTTTAATTTTGTCAAAAGATATTTTCTCTCAAGTTTTGAAGAATTGAAATTCAGCATTAGCTTATAAAGGCTTTCTTTGTTTTCATTATGTTCTCAATGTAATAATTTTTCTGTTTCCTTCCCATATGAGAAATCTGTGAGCTTATTAACCTGAAGTCTTCAGCCTTTTAAAATTACAGTGGAACAGTTTTTCTGGTCCATAAAAAAACTCTAGTTTTCTAACCTACCCCCTCCCAATTTTTTTACTAAGAAGTAGATACTGAACTAAAGTAATCTTGGAGGACATTACATTATATTGAAAGATTTTTAGGTTAGAAATCCAAGGTGCCTTAATAAATGTATATTCAAGATGCAGAAGATTGGAACATACCCAAAACTTACAACTTGTTTTTCTAAAATTCAAATTTAACACCATACACACACATACGGGCACACACGCCCTCCCCCACCCAGTCCTAGCAGAAAAAAGCTATATTTTACTATAGATTTATAAATAATTTCCACTATCTGTCTCTTCTCTGTAAACACTTACGGTTAAGATCCAAATGTGTATCTCTGTCTATAACAGAATAGATAAACGAACAATCTAATTAACAGTAATTCTGTTCACACTGTTGCTTTGAACACTAATTATTTAAAGATTTAATTAAGACCTTGATTTAAAATTTAGTTCATGTAAGTGTTTAGGAATCTTAGATTTGTAAAATGAAATATGAAACTGGTACATTTTAATTAGAGTTGTAAAATGCATATACCATTTCATTTAGCCATTGAACAAGAGAAACAGCAACTAAGCAAAAAGAAACTAACTCTGAAGTGAGGAGTAATTTTGCAAAGTGTTCCTTTCTACTACAAACAGTAATCCGTGTTCTTAACTGTTACATGTACAAAGAAGAAATATGACTCCCATATCTTATGCCTCTTATGAAGCAACTATTCATAATAGTAACTATTGCCCAAAATCTCTGTTAGTCAAACAATCCTCCTTTAGGCAAAGACTATGAAGTACCACGTGTGATTTGTTATTTTTCTTTTTCCTGTTTTAAGAAATAGTACTTTAAAGTAGTTCTTCAAATATCTGAATTATCTTACAGCATTGGATGTATCTATTATAGTTACATAATATTTTGATTTAAAAACATGCATTCGGCACACATAAGGAAAAAAATAGCTCCTAAATTTACACATTCATTATTATTTTTTTTAACGTTTATTTATTTTTGTGACAGAGAAAGGCAGAGCATGAACAGGGGAGGGGCAGAGAGACAGAGGGAGACACAGAATCTGAAACAGGCTCCAGGCTCTGAGCTGTCAGCACAGAGCCCGACGCGGGGCTCGAACTCACGGAACGTGAGATCATGACCTGAGCCGAAGTTGGACGCTTAACCGACCTAGCCACCCAGGTGCCCCTATACATTCATTGTTAAATAAGAAGCACTCATATTTTTGAAAAACCCCACCTGTTATAATAATCACCAAATGATTCTTTCCATATTTTATCTACAACTTGTTACTCCTTATTTAGCATCCTTTTTTTCCCTCTTTCTCTTTTTTTGCAATACCTATCAGATACTTTGCTGAATTTTGGTAATTCTAAATAGGGAACAAAACTAGGCTACGTAGGCAAAAATCTTAGAAGACAATGATGGTGATGATGATGACTGATGACCGTCATTCAATTAGTTACTCATTTAATTCTCATGCCCCCAGGACACTTGTGTTCTTATTATCTCCATTTTTATAAATGAGGAAATTGAGGCCATTGAAATAGTTAATATAAGTATTTAACTTCTCAAAGGTAGTGAGATCAGAGCAAGATGTTAGGGCCAGAAACCTGGGCTCCAGAGATTTATCTTTTCAAACTAGTACAGTTTTTAAAGTCAAAGGTGCATTAAAAGTAATAAAAATTGTTCAACATGTTGATATATTTGTGACATCAAATTGGTTTTATTATGTTCACGGACATAAAACGATGTATTCAACGATTTTTGAAGATAAAATTCTTTCTAAAAATAAAAATAGCATATATAACAAAACAAAACTGGAACTTATATTGATAAATAAATATGTGTATATATACTTTAACATCATACTTTTTTAACATCATACTTTTAAGTAATCTTTACACCCAATATGGGGCTTAAATTTACAACTCTGAGATCAAGAATTGCATGCTTAGGGAACCCGGGTGGCTCAGTCGGTTAAGCATCTGTGACTTTAGCTCAAGTCATGATCTTGCAGTTCATGAGTTCCAGCCCTGGGTTAAGCTCTCTGCTGTCAGCTTGGAGCCCACTTTGGATGCTCTGTCTCCCTCTCTCTCTGCCCCTCCCCTGCTTGCACTCTCTGTCTCTCAAAAATAAATAAACTTAAAAAAAATAAATAGAAAAGTGTTACACACTCTACTGACTGAGCCAGCGAGGCAACCCCCCCGTCAAAAATTTTTTTAATATATAAGAAGGATAATTAATTTTGGCACTTACTCCAAAAGGCTTATAAATATTTCTTCTTCTTCTTCTTCTTCTTCTTCTTCTTCTTCTTCTTCTTCTTCCTCGTCTCCCTATTTATTTAATTTTGAGAGGGACAAAGACAGAACTTGAGTGGGTGAGGGGCAGAGAGAGAGACAGACACAGAATCCAAAGCAGGCTTCAGGCTCTGATCTGTCAGCACAGAGCCTGACACAGGTTCGAACCCTGGAACCAGGAGATCATGACCTGAGCCAAAGTCAGATGCTTAACCTACTGAACCACCCAGGTGTCCCATAAATAAATTTCTTAGCTGTATCTTACGTTGTAACATTGGGATTTTTTTTTCCTAAAGAATGCATTTTTAATATTGTTTTACTTCTTCTAATTTTTGATAAAATTGGTACAATCTTCCTTTCAAGGATTTATTTTATAGCTAATGAATGTGAAATTGTTTGTTGGCATCTTTAGTTGACGCCTTTCTGTAGAACATAACAGTTTCATTGTAAATCCCCTTGCCGCAGGGGTTGAGATACTTGATAAGCTCAGAGCAAACTGTGTGAAAAAAATAGCCTTGATTCAATTTTCAGCTGAAATGCATAAATATTTTAGGTCAAATTTTTTCACAAGTACAATCATTTACCTCCATTCAACATACTTTCTTGGACAAATATGTTTATAAGTCAAAACTCATCAAATGGTTTTTATTCATGATTTATTTGAACACTTAGCAAAATGTAGTTGCCACAAAAGTGAAAGGTCTTCTCAAAGTAGACATGAATCCAATTAAAACTAAGAGATTCTCTCGAAGATTTTTCCCAAAGTCAAGCTATCCCAGAGCCCAATTATGTAATTTTAATATTCAGTCTTATATACTGTTTACTCTCTGTGTTTAAATTCTTCCATTCCTCTTTGTTTTTTTTGTAGGGAAATGTTTCAATATGTTTTTGCTTGCTTTATTTTCAATAACTTGCAATTCGCTAAGGCTTCAAACACTGAAAAATGTTGGCACTCTATTAATCGAATCCTTTAGCTAAAGATTTCCAAAATTGCAAAACAAATGCTATCAAAATCAGGAGTTTCATTTTCAAAAATTAGCAGTAGAATCTATAATTGTGAATTATTTCACCTTTTATTAAATGAAGTTCCAAAGCATTACTTGAATTCTATGAATTGGATTAAAAATTGAATTATGTTTTTGAATCAGATAACACTGATTCCTGTGGCTCCACGTGTAAAATTATTCTTTTGTAAAGTCTTCTTAAAATAATCGTTAGCCTTAAAAAAAAAAAAATCGTTAGCCTTTGAAGTAGATGCAGATGCTCATTCAGCGGATTTGTCTTTTTTTAAGTGTCAAGGGACACCACCACAGCCCTCGTGAAGAATGATAAACATGGACAGAAATTTGTGCAATTCAGCACTAATCATTAAGTTTCTAAAGAAATGCAAATGTAGTACTTATTTTCAAGCTTTGCATGCATTTGTGTTTTTTGAGCTATTGCTGCTTAAGACGTATCTTTCAAAAACACAAGTATCAAATATTATAGATTTATACTCCAAAATCACTGTAACAAGATTTCAGACTGTTCTCTACAGACTCTGTGGGTGGAACTACTTAGCCTCTATTTCCTGTACACTGATTTCAGGTACAAGTATCCTATGATGTCCCATATTTTCCACTGACCCTACCAGACGGTTGCCTGAAGGCCTTGTGCATCTTGAAGCCATTCACACAGGCCGCCACCACTGGCTCTACCGTCAACTGCCTGGAAGAAGCAAGCAGAGTTGAGTACTTTTTCCCATTATCAGCTGAAACCTAGCTTTTCCTGTCAACACACGCTTTGTTGTATCAGCAAGTACCTGCTGGCTCCTACTTAGATGTTGGTGAATTATGGAAAGGTTTGGGGTGGGAAAGATGGATTATTACAGGTCTTCTTTAAGGTTTAATGACATGCTAAAGAAAGAATTCTGTTTACTATACGTGCCTTTGTGTCTGTCCTCAAACACTATCAGATGAGACCGTGACAGAAGCTAGAAGTTCAAAGTCAAAGAGTAATAAATTCTCATGTATGCAAAGTCATCCATAAAGTAGGATAAATCTAGGATTAAACAAGGTAGCCTCACTTCAGAGCTCTTGACTTTCCCAAACTTTTGGAAGTCAGTTATAATATATGTGGCCCAATGGGTTTAAAGATCACTAGAAATGGAATGTTTTGCAACATCCAGACAGACAGATCTATTTTTCTTCATCTGAGCTAGATTCTTTGTCCTCAGCCTGGCTAAGAGTTTTATAGGCATCACAATCACTGGGCCAGTCCTTTGTAATGAGGATGAAAGACAGAGAACAATCCCAAAATACATCCTCTATCAGAGTATCAGGTCAGAATATAAACAGGTAGATGGGCAGAAAGAAAATGGGGAAGCTACCTTTAAAAACAGCAGACAAATCTCATAAGGTAGCTCTCTGCTTCGCCTTGAACTGAGAAACTAAAACCACCGCTTAGCAATTTTATCTTTTCCTCTCCACCATACTATTTTTGGTTTGCAGCTATTGTGCCTGGATTATTAAATGCTTTCCTCGCTGAGCTGTCTTTTCTTCCTTTTCAAAAGCAATCTGCAAAACACTGTCAGATTAATATTCCAAAAAACTGGTTCACATGAGCCGATCATTTAGCTCAGAAGTCCTTTAGAGTTTAAAGTACTATGTATAGAATAAAGTTCAGAATAAAATTCAAGGTCCACCTGACCCTTCTGACTTTCAAAATCATCCACTGCCTATTTCCAATACTCCACTGTACTCCCATCTTCCTCTACACATATGTATGCACGTTACATCCTCTGCTCAGAGGATACTAATGCAAACAGTCCCCAAAACCCATCGGCCACATTCATACCACTCTGCCCTTATTCATACTATTCTTTTAGGCTAAAATGTTCTCCACCCCAGTCGCCATCTATACAAAGCTTATTTCTTCTTAGAGATGCAATGCAAGTTCCACTGCTTGCCTCGTCATTTCGGGCACAACGTAGATCTTGCCTGCCCTGGACCTAAACATTGTTGTTCTTGACATTGCTTTGGGTTATATTCCAGGCAAACGAACTTTCTCTTCTCAAAATGAGCAGCTTCTTCAGACAAAGACCATTGGCTATATATTTTATATATTACATGATGCCTAATATAGATCTGTAAATATGCCTATATTTACACCTATATCCTATTAATAAAACCCATTATAAATTGGTGACTTCTCAAATTATCAGTTGTAGAGTGTATTCGTCTGTTGCAGGATTGTAACATTCAGACTTGACCCTGAAAATCAACACAGTCACAAACTGAGTATCCAGCAACAGCAAACATATGCCAGATCTTTATAAAGAAAAAAAAAAATACTAAACTAGAACCAACTTGTTGAGGATTCAGAAGAGAACTACTTCTTCTGATACACTATTTTTCCTGGGCTTTTAAACTCTTTACAGTGGCTCTTATTTCCATCAGTTTACTTTTCTGTATTCAAATTTAACACAGAATGTGCTTGAGTTGATTCTGATGCCATAATTAGATTAGGTATTGGCTTCTCAAGACTAAAATCTAGCAGTTTAAAAAAATTTTTAAACATCAGTTCTACTGACTTTAATATTGTTCAAATAAGGCATCACACACCAGCACAGAGCTTTGTCCTAAATAACTATAGGTGTAGAAAAGGCAAAATTGTTTTTATTCACTCCCAGATTCCGAAATCAGGGCTACAGTGACGTTCTGGCCTCAGTGCCGAACAGATACTCATCAGAAATGCTGACACTCAGAGAGATGCTCTCAACAATTTTTTTAATATTAAATTGAGTAAATGCATATTGATGTACTCTTTCATTTCTGTTCACAAAATGTAAGAGTCTTGGATCCTGTGAGAATCGATCGGAGCTTTCCCATGGAAATAAATTAAAAATACTAATGGCAATAGTAATGATCATCTCACAAATGAAGAGAAAGGAAGAAAGGAAAGATTTGTGTCAAATAGACCATACCAAAAAAAAAAAAAAGAAGAAGAGAACAACTATTTAAGGAAATTGTATTTTCATTTTAAAAAATGTAAATATTTGCTGAACTGTGTTCTGTCTTTTTAAAGATGTTTAATAAAATGTGTAATATTACCTATGAGAAAAATTAGGAATAAAAATCATTCATTCAAAATATTCACTCTGAGGCTAAATTCCATTGTTAAAAAGTTAAAAATCTGCCCGAAGCCAAAGAGAATAGTTTTCTGTTTCACTTTGAGAAAGAATATTAATGAAATGTGAAATAATTTTCAAACTTTTTATTTCCTAAAAACTAAAACAAGACAGAGCACAAATTAGCAGGGAGAAAATAAACTTAATATTTTCCAAGTCTTACTTTTCGATCAGAAGCCAATTGATAATGAACAACTTGATGAAATGAATGGAGTTAGGGTAAAGAACAAATTTGTGCCTCTAAAACGAAGAGCTATCTCATTTTCTGAAATTGTGATCCAGAAAGTAACCGGAATATTAGGCAAATCCATGGACAATGCCAAAACTCCATTAACCATTTTATTGTTCTCCCGGTGCAGGGTGATAGGAAAATGGCCAGAGCTCATTCGGCTATCTGTGCTCTGTAAAATAAGCATAAATAAGATGATAAGATTGCACTACAAGTAAAATGCTCTACTTATGAAACCAACGGAGCTGAGGAAGAAGGATAAAGTCAGAGTAGCTAAAATAATGCTATCCCTACTTAATGTGTGGTTATGGATTACTTAATTCTCCCCAAAACTTAGCTGTACCGGATCTAACATCAGTCCACAATACTACATTCCATTTTCTTTCACCATCCCGATTGCATTATAGGAATACTGGCTACTAACTTCTCTTGAGGAAAGGAAGAATTTATTTATTTATTTATTTATTTATTTATGTTTATTTGTTTTTGAGAGAGAGAGAGAGCGTGAGCAGGGTAGGGGCAGAGAAAGAGGGAGACACAGAATCTGAGGCAGGCTTCAGACTTTGAGCTGTCAGCACAGAGCCCAACACGGGGCTCAAACTCACATACCATGAGATCAAGACCTGAGCCAAAGTTGGACGCTCAACCGACTGAACCACTCAGGTGCTCCAGGAAAAATTTATTTTGATATTTGGTCTCCCACTGGTCTATATGGTTAAAAAGGCAAGTTAATGATAAAGAGATAATGTGGTTCAGGCTGCTTGCAGTGGAGTTGTGACTTTCCCAACCAAAGTCAAACCTTTGTAATTATATCATAAAAGGAGGGTAATGAAACGATTTTAGTGTTATATGATGAAGAAAGAACAACTTCCGAAAAACAAGGAAATAAAACTCTACAAATTAGCAAATAAAAGTCTCTATATTAGAAAAATCCAGACATACGCTTTTATAGTTTCGTGTTAGCTCAAATCTGTATTTCAGAAAATGAGGGGGAGACTTTTTAAAATACGGCATAGGTGGTAAAATAGCAACAGGGCATAAATTAAAGATTGTAACTGAATGCATCTAACAGTAAATGTATAGACACTGGCAAGACTGGATGAAATATTTGAAGTAATAAAAGATATGGCGCTGCATTGTAAAATATATGGACCCAACTTAAATTTCCCTCTCTCAACACCCTCTTTATGTCCACCTGTATGCACTGTTCACCCATTCGCTATCACAGATTATACAAATGGCAGGCATCCACTTCAACCCCATTAGTTGCTTTCTTTCCTTTCCCTTTTTTTCCCTTTCAGGCGATTTCTATAATATAAGTGGCCGTGGATACGTAGACAGTGGTTTTGCCTTCTGAAACTGATGGCTACACATTTGTACATCCCAGATTATCCTCTCACTTCAGAATCTTTGTGAGTTTCTCGGGATCTCCCTTCTTATCGTGGTCTTCTTGCTCCTGTCTTTCCCGAAAACTTTGCACAAGAAGCAGACGCCTCTACTCTCCTAGGGGTCCTCTCTTCTTCGCCATCTTGCTGCACGAATTCCTGTGTTTTCTCTTTAACATCTCGTTTCTATTTCCCGATGTCGAATAACAAGTAAACTTTCTTCCCAGACCCCCTGCCCGATCACACAGAAATCATTCTCATCAAATTCAAGGACCTTTTGGGCATTAGCCCCAGGCCTGGGAACTTGGGGTCTTGATCTATGTTTTCTTACCTCTAGAGTTCTATTAGTCAACACTAGTTTTGACTGGATTTTCAAAAACACAAATTTAATAAACATTTGTTAGGTGATTATTGTGTGTCGGGCTCTCTGCTGGCTCTGGGGAGATAGAGGTGAGAAAGCCAAGACCATTTGCTCCAGTGGCCTACTGGGGAAGATAGGCAACTGCATACGCTATTACCTAAGTGATGCAACGGAAACACCAGCAGTTTGTAAGGTCCGTGAGTAGGTTATAAATAGCATTAGAAA
Source organism: Panthera tigris (assembly GCF_018350195.1). Classification (NCBI taxonomy): domain Eukaryota; kingdom Metazoa; phylum Chordata; class Mammalia; order Carnivora; family Felidae; genus Panthera; species Panthera tigris. Next base: position 106,368,520 of record NC_056662.1, read on the forward strand.
GCACAGCATTGAAGACGGGAGCTGCCAACCATTTGATGCAAACTTGCCGGACAAAAGCACCTGTGCCACCTTTTGTGCTCTCTTGCGTCCTGTTATTCTCCTTAGCTGTGTCTCCCTTTGACCATGGGCCTTTCTTGCCCTCTCCTGGTCACTGTACCTTATGATGGTGTCATATTGTCACATTTGACATTCTGCCACTGGTCTTTTTTTCCATTTTTCTCTCTTTGTCAAGAGGAGTGGTATGAATTGGATTAAGAGATGAAGCCACGGTGATTTTTTTAAAGCAAAAATGATTAGAGAAGAGAAAGGAGATTGAGAATGGAATATTTATATTTATAAAAGAATAATTCAGGTTTCTAATTCAAAAAAATAATCAAAAAATTTATTTTAAAATGAGATTTGCAGCTGTGTGTCCATCTACACACATTCAAGGTCACAAGTGGCCATTACCAAGAAAGGAAAATAGACCCTCTTCAGCCTTTTCCCTTCTCCCTGGATATTCTTCATCTACTAATAGTAAAATGCTAAAGAAAATAATGTTACTGTATTTCCACATTAGATCATCTTGACCTTCATTTACAGTGATGCACAAACCCCAATTTTGTCCTGTACATTCAAGGCCAATATTATATTTTTCAGAAACTTCTGCATCCTGGGGCACCTGGGTGGCTCAGTCAGTTAAGCATCTGACTCTTGATTTCAGCTCAGGTCATGATCTCACGGTTTATGTGATTGAGCCCTGCATCAGGCTCTGCACTGACAGCACAGAACCTACTTAGGATTCTCTCCTTCTCTCTCTCTCTCTCTCTCTGCCCCTCCCCTGCTCACATCTGCACACTCTCTCTCAAAATAAAACTTAAAACAGAAACTTCTGCATCCTACTAAGAGCCCTTCTATGCAGCAAGGATGTCCCACAGACTCACCTAAAAGTGTGTTTCAAATAGATACAGCTGGCTCCCTGCGGAGGGAGGGGGTCTAGTGTCACTCATTCAGGAGAGCTGTGATAGTTGCTACCTGGTACATGAGGCCGTGTGTGCAAAACCGCTTTTCCCTGGGAGGACTTAGGCAAACTGACCGGCACCGTGTAAATCTGCCACATGGATCATATCATCAACGGGAGAAAATATTGCAGATGTTGTCAAACATCTGAAAAAAATATAGGTGAGAAAGAAAAATCCTTCTATCAGAGAATATCTGTCGTACCAAAAATAGAAGTTAAAGCCTTTGTGGGATTCCCCCCACAGCCTTTATTAAGGACATGCTTCCCCTCCACCTAGTACTCTCCTTGTGGATGGACTTTATTTCCACTGTGATGTGTGCAGTGACCACTATTATCATATGTGAGGATACATTTTAAGCAAGTTCCATGCTTAGAGTGAAGCCCAACGCAGGGCTTGATCCCACGACCCTGGGATCATGACCTGAGCCAAAACCAAGAGTCAGACGCTTAACCGACCGAGCCAGCCAGGTGCTCCTAGGAGAATACATTTAAATGCCATGCTGGCTCAAATAAAAATAGACTCTGCTGTTGGAAGAAAGGAATAGCGTACCATAAGGTTTGCTGTTTGGCTTTAAATTTCCCTTAAGGTATATAATGAGCTGACTTGAGAAGGGATCTGTTATATACTAGAGCTTCAAGTTGAACAACGACCTTTATTTGGGGGGGGTGGGTATGTTAACATGAGGGCTATGCATGCGTTCATGTGTATGTTCGTGTCTAACAATAGACACTAATAGGTACACAAAACCAATTTTGTTTATTGGTTTCCAGCTCCTTTCCTCGAGCTCATTCATGCATGTGGTAAATTATGTGACCAGCAATGAGTTCATGTATAATGGACTAAAAATATTCAAGGGCGGGAAGGCCATTGGGAAGGTAGAGAGAGATGCTGTGAGTGGAGCACTGTTTATTGTCGCATACTTTCTTGACCTTTTCTTCATTTAAGGTGATGCCAATCTCCGGAGCAAGGCTATTAAATTAGCAACGTGATAAGTCTCTCTTTTCATGCAGCACAAACATGCCTGGGAAAGTGAGGCTGATTTACTGACTATATGAACCCTGACAAAGAAAACTAGGGGGTATAATGATGGGATTTAGGACTTAACCTAGCAGCGTTTATTCAAATATCTCATTCATATTTTGTCTCTTTATCTCTTTGCTCCATTTGGTGTTGAGTGATATTTTACAATCTTTAAAAAGAGGGAAACAGACACTCCAGCTCTAATATTCCCTTGTTACTCTTAAGGAACAGAAGTAAAAGTGCTCACAGCTGGGGAGACACAAACCAGAATTTCTTGGGACCAAAGCTTCAGTTTGAGTCGACATTGCATTGTTTTTGTTTCATCTGTCAATAAATCAATGGTAGCCGATTAAAGAAAACTTGCTTGCTGATTGGATGAAACTGGGAAGCAGGGCACTGCTAACTCCAGGGGCACAAGCCCATCACCACCCGAAAGAGTTGTCACTGGTGTCGGGGTTGTGCTTTTAATGATGACTATGACTCAGTTGAGAGCCAGGTAGTCTATGTTGGTAACACAATGTCATTCTATCCAGGACAACAGTCTCTGTGAAGGCCAGACAAAATGCATTCTCTACTGGAAAGAAAAAAGGGCACCAAAAATGAAGAACACACACACAGTAGCTGTAGCTGCTATTTTCGGGTCAGGACAGAGGCCCATGGGTCCTCCTGAGCAGAGACTGGCTCAGGGGAGTTTGGGGATAAACCCAGGGCAGGGCAAATGCCAGAGACTTCTCCAGACTCCACCAGAGCTTGAAGGTCTCCATCTGCTTGCTTCCCTTGTAGAGCACGACATCATCAACCATTGGCACATGCAGCATGTGTGGTGATGTGGTCCTGTTGTGGTCCCTCTGACAGGTCACAGTCTCCTTTCTCACTGGTTCATGTGGCCATTTTATCGAAAAAGTGCCACAAATGCTGTATACAACAGAGGCTTCATGTGGCTACTTTTCCATATCCAGATGTTTAAAGGATTGGGTAAGAATCTGACTTTAATTTGCTTTGGGTAAAGGCTAGTTACAAGGATATGTGTTCTTGGGGGCCTCAGTTCTTTGGGATGTATATATATATTGGTTTACATTCCTCTAGGGATGATCTTTCATTTCCTACTCTTCCCACCTTCTCATCTACTTGAGATCAGGTTCCTCTGAAAGGGATTTTGGCGTATGCATCTATAATTATGCTTATTTAATTTCTCTGTGCGAAGAGGAACAATGTGTTAGCCTTATCAGTGCAAACGTGGCACTCTTTACCGTCAGATTTTCAGCTTCCATTAGGATCACAGTAAGCTAAGCTAAAGCAAGAAAAAAAAAATAAACTCTTTTTCTAAAGGTCAGGCTTCTTAATTAAATGAAAACTCAGGCGGCAGCATTATAAAATGAAATGACCATAGCCTGTGCTCTTTCTGAGGAGACCCTACAGGGTATCCAGCTGACCCTGTCGAAAGCAGGGTGAGCTGAATTATTCCCTGATGGGTAGGAGGCTACAACATTACAATGGTCGTTCCTTTTTTTTTTTTTTTTTTTTTTTGCAAACAAATGGAATTGATTGTGTCTGTGGCCATATGGAGGCTTCAAATCCTGCAGCTGTGCTCCGTGTCCAACCCGCCTCATTGTCACCTCATCGTCGTTGACTTACCACCACCATGGCTGCCACTCCCTGGCACTTTCTGCTTTTGCTACCGCTGTCCTTCAGCCAAGGCCAGTGTGGAGGAAGAATGAATAAAGAGACCCTGAGCTAGGTCCTTTCATATTTAGGAGTTCACGTAAATCCTGTAAGGAAAGCATCACTATCTCCTTTTGTAGAAGAGCAAACTGAAACTCAGAGAGGTTAATTATTTTGCCCATTGTCACACAGCTAGTGAAGTATCAGGCAAGAATGGGCTGGACTGGGGGCACCTGGGTGGCTCAGTTGGTTAGGCGGCCGACTTCGGCTCAGGTCATGATCTCACGGTCCGTGAGTTCGAGCCCCGCGTCGGGCTCTGTGCTGACAGCTCAGAGCCTGGAGCCTGTTTCAGATTCTGTGTCTCCCTCTCTCTGACCCTCCCCCATTCATGCTCTGTCTCTCTCTGTCTCAAAAATAAATAAACGTTAAAAAAGAATGGGCTGGACTGTCTCCAGTGCCCATTCTCTTTCTATAAGATCTAATGTTTGTATTGCTCTGGTTCCATTCCCATTGCCTGTATTCAGGAATCTTCTGGATGGCATCTGATGACACTATCACCCACCCAGGATCACAGCAAAGCTTACTCCGTCTAAACTGTTGGCCTACCTCTGTCCTGATTTTGTTGTGGTTTTCCAAAAGATCAGACCAATTTTAGTTGGTAAGGAGCTCTGTGCAGTCCTCACAAGAGTAAATGAAGCCGAAAGTTTTCAAAAATGTTAAGAAAACTGTAAGAATTGAGAATGGTGGCTTATTGTAACTTCCCTACTTCGATGGCCACATTCCTACCTTTTCCTAGCAACATCACTCTGAACACTCTGAATAGTAATACATGACATGGTGTTCTATCTAGAAGCTAAAGCATTTTACCCAGTTTTGTGTTTGTGATCCTGATCATATTTGTAAAAAGTTTTTTTAATGTTTATTTCTTTTTGAGAGAGAGACAGAAAGACAAACAAAGTGCAAGTAGAGACAGGGAAGAGACAGACGGAGACAGAGAATTCAAAGCTGGCTCCAGACTGAGCTGTCAGCACAGAGCCTGACGAACTGTGAGATCATGACCTGAGCAGAAGCTGGACGCCCAACCGACTGAGCCACCCTGGTGCCCCTATTGATTATATTTTTAATCAAATAAATATATTGATTATGGTAATTCTTGACACATATGTAGGATCTCTGAAGTTGTTAAAAACTACCACATAAAGCTAAAAGAGTTAGAAAATCTTTCCAGGCTCCGATTGTCTTCACATACACAAAGGATTCCGATTAATTATACTTATTAAAAGTCTTGGATTTGAAGGGTTTATTATTTTTTTTCCAGAGAATGAATATGTGTTGAGACACAGCTGCCATCTCCGTGGGGCACTATCTGCATTGAGCTCCAGGGGGAGCCATCGAAATAGTGTGATGTGGTGGCATCTTCCAAAACAGAAGGCAGTAAAGTAATGAGATGGGAAGCAACGGTTTGCATCTCTGGCCACAATTAGAATTGCCAGGGGAGCTTTAGGACCAATGCCTGAGCTTCACTTGAGGTGATTGAGCCAAGTCTCTGGTGGGTGGATCTGGGCATCAGTAGTTTTAAAAGCACTGGCTTAGAGCATAGGATCTGGAGACATGGGACCTGGATTTGATTCCCAATTATTAAACTATCTAAGCTTTATGGGTGTCTGTAGTATGAGGCCATAGGGTGCTCTTACTTTATAAGATTGTGAATCCAACCCCTACCATTGCACTTCTACTAAACATGTAAAAACGATGATCAACTCTTATTAAGAAACAAATCACTGCTGCTTTAATACTTTTGAAACAAAAATAAAAGAATACAGTAGTCCTCCTTTTTCTGTGGTTTCACTTTTCAGTTTCTATTACCCACGGTCAACTGCAGCCCAAATGCAGATGATCCTCCTGATGTATCATCAGAAGGTCGATAGTAGCCTAACGCTATGTCACAATGTCTGCGTCATTCACCTCACGTCATCGCATCACGTGGGCATTTTATCATCTGACATCATCACAAGAAGAGGAAAGGTGAGTATGGTATAATAAGATACTTTGACAGAAAGAGAGACTCCATTCACATGACTTTCATTACAGTACATTGTCATGGTTATTCAAGTTTTTATTACTTATTGCTGTAATCTCTTACCGTGCCTGATTTGCAAATTAAACTTTATCAGAGGTACGTATGTATAGGAAAAAGCATAGCAAATGTAGGGTTCAGTGCTATCCTTGGTTTCAGGCTTTCACTGGGGGTTTTGGAACAGATCTCCCATGGATAAGAGGGGGGGTTACTGTAATATACTATCCGTTAGGCCCAATCTTTTCTCAGAGACTCAAAAGATGTGTAAAATATATTAAACAAGATGACTCAGAAGATAATCCATTCAGTCCAACCTGCAGAAATCCTACTAAACTCTGAATGTGCCATCTACTAAGACCTAGCTAAGGTCTGAAGTGGAAACCCTGCCATTGGAGTTTTGCCCTTGGCTAATCTATCTCATTGCACTCTACTTTACCTCATATATAGAAATCCCTTCAACTCTGTCTCAAACACCAAGACTGAATTTATAATGACCTGTTCATTACCTGTAGTGACCTCAGGTACTTCCAAGTTAACCTTCCTAAGCCAACTCCTTCACAGTTTAAACCCAACCAATGGAAAGTTCTGTCAATAATATTTCATAAAGGTCTCTCAAGCGTTACTCCTCTTCTCCATCTTCTCACCAAGGCTGAGGGCATTTTCTTTCTTGCTACCAGCTCCTAATTAATAGTCTGTGTGCTGCTAGAAATAACTTTTGGAAAAACAAATGCTCACAAACCACTTTATGCTTTCAAGTTCCCTTTATTTATGCTCTATTGCCTGAGGAATCAAGTCCAATGTCCTTAGGTCAGAGGACCTAAAAATCCATACTTAGCTTTCAGAATCTTCCTTCCACCCACCCCTTCTTTCTATAAACATCCTGATAGCATTCTGAAGTCCACATCTCTGATCATGCCAATGTGGCTTTGTATATGCTGTTCCCTTCACTTATTTTACTGTTCTCGTATTCCTTGCCTCATTAACTCCTAATTATCTTTTAAGTCTGAGATCAGGAATCATCACTGTGATGTCCTTTCATGACTCCTCTGAGCATTTGTCCTTTCTCCTTCTGTGTCCTGTAATACTTCACTTAACTGTGCCTTAAGACAATTGATCACAAATGTCTTTTTCACCCAGTAGCCTGAGGGTTCCTTAAGAAATCGGACTCACTAGACTAGGATGAGGGCCTTAGAAAGTTCTAGTGGAAACAAGAACTCAGACTATAGATTAATGAATGAACAATTGAACAGATGTTTCATTCAATATGGATTGAGAAACACAGCTGCATTCTTAGAGAAAATCTCCGTTGAAGCAGAAATATTTTCCTCTCCTGTCTACAGCCCCAACATGACCTGGAAGGGCCACAAAATGTCTGGAATTGATCCTGAGTTTAATTGTTGAGTTAAAGAGAAGAAAAACTGTGTGCTGCTCAGGTGTTGGTATTGACACAAATACAAACATTAAAGGAAGGAAATGTGGCCTAAGTCTATTTGTGACCATCGCTAGTGCATAATGCTTGCACACGAATATTGAAATTTGAACATGTTGGATCACAGGGAAAAGGTTAAAAGTCTATTGTGAAATTTGTTCTCCAGTATGTACTTTGCTTTTGGACAATGAAGATTGAACAAAGGATTCGAAGATGGTCAGAAACCTCTTTTGAAAAGTTTTCTTCCCTGAAATTCCAGATTGATCATCTATTTTGGAAGCTAAATTAGTTAATAAAAAATGATCCTCACTGAGATGATGAAAAAGTTGCCATTCATGGGACTCTGGGAAGATGGCAGAATAGGAAGTGCCAGGAATCTGTCTTCCCACCTAGACAACAATTGCACTGGCAGAATCCATCTGGTGTAACTCTTTGGGAACTCTGAACTCTATTGAAAGCTTGCAACTTCCAAAGGAAGGCTTGGACAGTAAATTGTGCTTAATTTCAGTCTATTTCAGCTCTTGCACAGTAGCAGCTACCCATCCCCACTCCCAACTGCATGGCAGCCATTGCACACATTCCCGGATCAGCTTACAGTGCGTGAGAGCCAGAGTGGGCAAAATGGACCTCGTCCTCCAAATATTTGGGATCTTTGCTCTGACCCCTGATTGCTGTTCCTGATCATACAGATGCAGACCAAAGAGGTGGCAGCCATTATTGTTGTACTTCGTCCCATTGTTGCAAGTCCCTTCCCCTCTGGCTGATGTGACTTCCAGGGGACTTAAAGGGTCACTTCTCCTTCCCCCACCTCTTCATTTTTTTCATTTGCCTCCTTTTGGGAGCCAGACATCAAAGACTAGGACATTCAAAACAACTGCAAATATAGGGGATATTAAAAAGTAACCACAAATGCCCGGCAGAAGACTCAGAAATGACTTGAGATGACCTTATGTTTACATCTCAGGTTGATCCTCAGCACAGAGATAGTCTATAGCAATCACACAGAAACAACAACAACAACAGCAACAACAACAGCAACAGCAAATCTTGGGAAAGAAGAAAAGCCTGATTTCCATGGTTTCTACATTGTTAGATTCAAATGTCAAGTCTTCAAAAAATAATCATACGGTATACAAGGAAACAGGAAAGGATGGCCATTCAAAGGAAAAAATAAATCAACAGAAACTGTCACTGAAAAAGAACTGATAGCAGATATCCTAGGCAAAGACTTTTAAACAATCATCTTAAAGACACCCAAAGAACTAAAGAAGATGTGGAACAACTGAAAAAAAAAAGTGTGAATAAATGGAAATGTCAAAAAAAGAGAAAATCTAAAAACAGACCAAAATGAAATTCTGGAGCTGAAAAGTACATTAATCAAAATTTAGCAAAATTTTTGCTAGAGGAATTCAAAGGCAAATTTGAGGCAGCAGAAGAAAGAATCAGCATACTTAAAGACAAAACAATGAAAACTATGACGTCTGAGGAAGAGAAAGAAAAAAGACTGAAGAAAAGTGAACAGAGCTTAAGGGACCTATATATAGCACACTATCAAGTAGACCAACATACATGTTATGGGGATTCCAGAAAGGAAGAGAAAGATAGAGACATAGAGACTATATGAAGAAACAATGTGAAAAACAATGGCTAAAATACATGCATATAAACATCCAGGAAGCTCAACAAACTCTGAGTAAGGCGAAGTCAAAGAGACCCATATTGAGACACGTTATAGTTAAACTTTGAAAGACAAAGACAAAGAGAGAATCTTGAACGCACAAGAGAGAGAGGCAAGGGGTTTTCACTGAAGGACAGATTTCTCACCAGAAACTTTGGAGGCCACAAGGCAGTGTACTGATATGTTCAAAGTGCTGAAAGAAAACAACTGTCCATCCAGAATCCTACATCTGGCAAAATTGTCCTTAAAAAGTGAGGGAGACATTGGGGTGCCTGGGTGGCTCAGTGAGTTAAGCGTTTGACTCTTGATTTTGGCTCAGTTCATGATCTCATGGTTCAGTTCATGAAATTGAGGCCCATGTGGGACTCTATGCTGACAGTGTGGAGCCTGCTTGGAATTCTCCATCTCCCTCTCTCTCTGCCCCTCCCCCGCTTATATTCTCTCCCTCTCTCCCTCCCTCTCTCTCTCAAAAATTAATAAACTTAAAAAAAAAGATAGTGAGGGAGACATTAAAATATTCCCAGATAAACAAAAACTGAAAGAGTTCATTACCACTAGACCTGCCCTACAAGAAATGCTCAAAGGAGTCCTGCAGTGTGAAATGACAAGACAACAGATAGTAACTCAAAGCTATATGACAAAATAAAGATCTCAATAAAGAAAAATAAAAGGGCAATTATAAAAGCTTATATTCTTGTAACAACTGTGAAGGTTGTAACTTCACTTTTTGTTTTCTACATGATTTATGAGACTAATATATTAAAAGAAAACCAATTATTAGTCTAAAAGCTCATGTCATTATAACTTTGGTTTGTAACTCCAAGTTTTGATTTCTATATAATTTGAGACTAATGCATTCAAAAGAATTATTAGGTTATATTTTTGGATACACAATGTAGGCAGATGTAATTTTGTGACATCAACAACCTAAATGGGTAGGGATGTAGCTATAAAGGAGAAGTTTCTTTATGTTATTGAAGGTAAGCTGGTATAAATTCAAAACAGTATGTTTTAACTTTAGAGTGTTAAATATACTCCCCAAAATAACCACAAGGAAAATAACGAGAGAACATACACAAAAGAAATGAGAAAATAATTTAAACAAGAAAATAAACTAAATACAAAAGAAAGCAGTAATACAGAAAATACAGGACAAAAGAAAGCTATAAGGCATAGAGAAAAGAAATAGGAAAATAACAGAAGTCCTTCCTTATTAGTAATTACTTTAAATATAAATGAATTAAACTCTCCAATCAGAAAACAGAGATTAGAATAATGGATAAAATCACATGATCCATCACATGTATATTCAGTTTACAGGATACCCGCCTTAGAACCAAAGAAACAAATAGAAGGAAAGTGAAAGGAAGGACAAAGATATTTTATGCAAATAGTATCAATCAGAGCAAGGATGGTGTATTAATATCAGACAAACAGACTTTAAATCACAAAAGATCATGAGACAAAAAAGAGTACTATATATTTTTAAGCTTCAATACATCAAGAATATACAACAATTATAATCATTTGTGCACCTGATGACGGACCATCAAAATATATGAAGCGAAAACTGATAAAATTCAAGAAAGAAACAGTTCTACAATAATAGTTATAGACTTAAATACTCCATTTTCAATAATGAAAATAGAACAACCAGACAGAAGATAACTGAAGAGATAGAAAACTTAACCAATACAATAAACCAACTAGACAGGCATATACAGAAACCTCCATACAACAACAATAGCACAACACAATCTTCCCAGTGCACCTAGGACATTTTGCAGGAGAGAGCACATTAGGACACAGATTAACTCTCAAGAGATACAGAAGGATAGCTATCATCCTTCTATAAAAGTAACTTTTCCCACCACCTTAGAAGGTAGAACAGAAGTAAAACTGGAAATTTCACAATTTTGTGGAAATTAAACAATGCAAGTGAAATTAGGAAATACTTAGAGATTAATGAAAAACAAAAAAAAACCTTATCAAAACTGATAAGATCAATAAAAGCAGTGCTTAAGGGGAAAATTCACAGTCGTGTTTATATTAAAAAAAAAAGAAAGATCTCAAACCAACGACCTAATTTTACAACTTAAGGAACTAGAAAAAGAAAAGACTAACCCTCAAACTAGCAGAAGGAAGGAAATAATAAAGGATAGAGCAGAGACCAATGAAATAGAGTAGAAAAATAATAGCAAAAATTAATGAAATCAAAACATGGTTCTTTGCAAAGACTAACAAAATTAACATTTAACTCGGTGGACTAAGAAGGAAAAAAGAGAAGACTCAAATTACTAAAATGAGAATTTATTTATTTATTTATTTATTTTTTTTTTAACGTTTATTTATTTTTGAGACAGAGACAGAGCATGAACGGGGGAGGGGCAGAGAGAGAGGGAGACACAGAATCGGAAACAGGCTCCAGGCTCTGAGCCATCAGCCCAGAGCCCGACGCGGGGCTCAAACTCGCGGACCGCGAGATCGTGACCTGAGCTGAAGTCGGACGCTTAACCGACTGAGCCACCCAGGCGCCCCTAAAATGAGAATTTAAAATGTGGACACTACTACTGACTCTATAGAAGTTAAAAAGATATTAAGAGGGTGCTTTGAAGGCAGCTGAGTGGCTCAGTCAGTTGAGTGTTCAACTCTTGATTTCCACTCAGGTCATGATCCCAGGTTCCTGGGATCGAGCCCTGTGTCAGACTCCACACTGAGTGTGGAGCCTGCTTGGGATTCTCTCTCTCTCCTGCTGCCCCTCTCTTCCACTCACAGTCCCTCTTTAAAACAAGTAAACAAACAAACAAACAAACAAACAAAAAGAGTACTTTGAACAGTTGTACACCAACAAATTGGGTAACCACTAAAATTTAACCAACTGACGTTTGGTAAGTGTTCCTCACACATGACATTAATACCAAAGCTAAGTTGTACTATGGTAATCTAGGAGGGTTGGGAATCATACAAATATCTAAGCTACTCCAAAATGGTTATGGAACCAAAAATCAAACGGAGCTGATACAGCTAGCTGGGATTACAACGGGGATTGCATTTCAACTTAATCTTCTTATCCTAAAGCAAGTATATTTTATCTGAGAAAAGGGAGTGAAAGAAAAGAATAAAAGGAAGATACTCAAGAAACTGAGAAGCACAAAGGAATAAGAAGGTAGGTAATGAGAAAAAAGGAGAAAGGAAGGGATCCAGGGAGACAAGAAGAAAGCAAGAAACAGTCACAGCAACTTGTAATCAAACAGTAAGAAGTTTCTAATCGTTTCCTCTTTCCAGCTGCAAGACTTGGGCTCTGGACCATCTTTCCTGTTACTTCTCATACACTTTATTTAACGTCACTAGGGACACTGCAGGCTGATGTGTCTGCCTCAGGTCCTCTTCAGAAAACTGAACAATTATGAATAGGGCCATCATAAGAAGGAAAGGAAGGCATACCATGGGCCATTATTAGTGAAATAGACACACGTAAGTCATGTTCTGTAATTGTTACTCAAGACCATTGATGTTACAAACCAATGTTCCTCAACTGTGGCCACATGTTAGAATGGCCTGGTAAGCTAAAAAGCAAAACAAAGCAAAACAAAATAAAAAACCCCAAACTCCACCCCTAGAGATTCAAATTTAATTGGTCTGAAGTAAGTAGGCCTTGATATTTTGTGGTTCTTTTGGTTTGTGGTTTGTTTGTTGTTTGGTTGGTTGGTTTTTTCTTTTTCTTTTTTCTCCTCCTCCTCCTCCTCCTCCCCCGCCTTCTTCTTCTTCTTCTTAACTTCCTACATGATTATAATATGATCTGGAGCTTAGGACCACTTTTACAGAAAGACAATTTCCAAAATATGCTACATGCATATTTATTGCTAAAATAATTAATTTTGATTGTTGTGAACTATTAAGCTTTTATTTCCCTGAAATCAAGGGGGATTTTCTGAATGCTTTGATCTCATTCATCTGACAGCAAAAACAAAAACAAAAATAAAAACAAAAAAACACTAATTGTTTCTAACACATGTTCAAGGCACTGTGTCACAACTTTTGTATCTTATTTTGTTTCATTTTAGCCACGACCTTACAAGGACCTCAAGTCAACCTTTCACTGCATTTCTTAAAAGGCATTTTAGTGTCTTGTCTGCAATTGGTACTATGCTATTTGTATGGAATAAAAATTGGTGGGTATTGAGCCTATAACAACCCCATCCTTTTCTCCCACATTCATAGAAGAAAACTTACCTATTCCAGAAACAGAACAAACTGTTTACGGCTATTGTCTTTCTCCGGTCTGCTACGGATGAAGCTTCTGGCAATATGAATCACTCTGCTTTTGAGAAGATGCAGTGAGCATATACATATCTTCCTAAATCCTTACATCTTATTTTAAAAGACTGTTAACATTCTTAGTTGTCATCATAGCAAAGCTTTAAGATTTCTTCTGTTTTCATAATCAAAATGCCTCATGAAGCACTTGAGTGAATGACGGGATTTCCCAAAGACAAGTTCAGGCACTTCTGATAATAGTCCCAGAATAGAGATGTTGGAACCAATGAGTGGAAAGAATCCTGGAGCTGCATTTGGAAGATACAGACTAAAACTGATCTGGAATGCTTCCAGACTGCATGACCTTATGCAGATCATTTAACCCTTATGATTCCCAACGTCTTTGGAGATGGTAGTTCCTGCCCCAGTTAGCCACCAAAAGACACAGTGAGCACAGAAGAGTTATTCTTTGGAGGCACATTTTTTCACTTTTGAAAAGAACGGTGCAAATGGGTATGTTTGTTCCCCTTCCTCCTGTTGCTTGTCTCCACCCCTCTCTGCAAGGTGCCCGGAAAGCACCAGCACTGCTGACCCAGCTCTGTGGGAACAGAAGATTCCAAGTGGCTGAGCAGGTCACCCGGTGCAGACAGGTGGAGGACAGAGATTGGCCTGGGATAAAGGAACCAAAGAAGACAATAGGCTGAAAGATTCAGAGAAAGGTAATGCATGTCTCCACCATGCTTTCTAGAATTTCTTTTGCAAAATATTGAAAGTATTTATTTCTTGTAAGGATATATATCCTATTACACCTTGAAGTTTCCTTTATGGAGTAATCAAAAGCTTCTCAGAAGAAACGGAGGCAAGGCTAACCAAAAGAGACTACAATAGGAAGCTCATTTAAAAATACTAAACCGGGGGCGCCTGGGTGGCGCAGTCGGTTAAGCGTCCGACTTCAGCCAGGTCACGATCTCGCGGTCCGTGAGTTCGAGCCCCGTGTCAGGCTCTGGGCTGATGGCTTGGAGCCTGGAGCCTGTTTCCGATTCTGTGTCTCCCTCTCTGTCTGCCCCTCCCCCGTTCATGCTCTGTCTCTCTCTGTCCCAAAAATAAATAAAAAATGTTGAAAAAAAAATTTAAAAATAAAAAAATAAAAATAAAAATACTAAACCGTACTGGGAGAGAAAATCAACACTTCATCCCCAGATGCTAAAAACACATGACAAGTTATGACCAACAATACAGTACCAGGAACAGAAGGAAAGAAGACAGTGTTAGGAGGCCCAATATGCTTATTGACATTTGTATGCCTCACTCCAAAGGAAAGAGGATGAGGTAAAATACAACGAACGTGTTTCCAGCGTGCAATCACAGCAATCACAAAGTAGCACGAGCCCAGGGAAACTTCTTACATGTCACTTAATTCTGCATATTAAATTAATCATGAAATAGTAGCTACTTCCTGGCAACGATAACTATTGGTCACGAGCTGTCCTGTTGTTACCTCAAATAATTTTCAGTACATTTCACAAGGTGATTACTATTTCATGCCTTCCCACCGTCATCTGCAGATTGGAAAATAGAGACGCCGAGAGGCAAATCACCAAGTGTACTGAGTCTAATGCATTATTTGTTTGCTCTTTATTTATTATCCTTTCTTCCCCTTGGAATCAAAGATTTGCCTGGATTTAATAATTAACCATAGAAGACTGCACTTTTTCTTCTAAAAAAATATTTTTTTATTTATTTTTGAGACAGAGACAGAGCATGAGTGGGGGAGGGGCAGAGAGAGAGGGAGACACGGAATCCAAAGAAGGCTCCAGGCCCTGAGCTGTCTGCACAGAGCCTGACGTAGGGCTTGAACTCACAGACTGTAAGATCATGACCTGAGCTGAAGTCGGATGCTTAACCGACTAGCCACCCAGGCACCCCTGCACTTTTTCTCTTAATGAACAAATCATAAAGGCAAAAATTGAAAAAAAAAATCTATTTCTATCTCCTTGGTTTCAACTAAGTAAAAACTGAGGGACTTCTATGGCCCACACTAAATTCTTCTTATAGCCAGAAAATTCATAAAAATAAAATTCTCAGTGGAAAGAAGCAGGTTTCTAAATTAATAATAGAAGTAGTTATAATTATTATTAAGGGAATCTTCTTTTATTAGGAGAAATGAAACAGCAGTATATTTATTCAATTAATATGTGTGTTACAGAATTATTTTAGAATCCACGTTTATTTGGAAAAAAGTATAACGCCTTTAACAAAAATACTTTTATTTTGCAGTAAGTATAAAAATAAAAATGTAAATGAGTAGTTTATGTAATTTCTAATGCTAAAATAGCACTGAACTGTATCACTGGTGGTATTGACAATCTTAATTAAGAAGTCAATTAATGATAATGTTAACAAATCTGGCCAATTTTTTGAGTCAGACTGACACTACTCAAGACACAAGTCTAACTGATGTTCCCTCAATAAGATGCAGAGTAGAATCTGTAAAGGAACGTCTGATGCCAGTGATAAAATTAAGGTCAAGGACTTGGCAAAATATGTTATACACTGTAACAGATGTTCCCAGATGAAATCACATTTCTATTAAAAACTATACAGATGCTCAGTTGATAGAACCTAGAATCTCAGAACCGTAGAACCAGAAGGGATTTTTAGAGACTAGCCATTCCCATCATCTTAAAGTTGAGGACGCTGGGGCTTCTGGGTGGCTCAGTCGTTTGAGCGACCAACTCTTGATCTCAGCTCAGGTCGTGACCTCACGGCTGGTGAGTTTGAGCCCCGCGTGGAGCTCTGCGCTGTGTAGAGCCTGCTTGGGACTCTCTCTCTCCCTCTCTCTCTGCCCCTCACTCACTCATGTGCACGTGTGCTCTCTCAAAATAAATAAATAAACTTAAAAAAATAAAACAAAGTTGAGGAAACTGACACACAAAGCATTTAAGTGATGAGCACGAGGTCCCACGGTTGGTTATGTGTCCGGACTAGCGCTCAAGCCCTTTCTATGATTCCAGGTTGTCTGTAACTATGAAAAATGAAGGGACGTTTTTAATATTTTAGTTAAAAACATATTTAGGGTGAATTATATTGTGTGGTGAGACTAGAGACAGGAATATCAACCCAGACCATTGTATCTTTTGGATCTTCCCTGATTCTTGCGCTTGGATATTTACTCTTACGTTACACAGTAAATTGTATTTACCCTTAAATTACGCTTCTATTTCCCCCGGAGTACAAATCCCAAGGAATGCTACCACTTTCCAGGCCTTAGGAAGACGCCAAACTAATATTAAATCTGCAACACATTTTTTTCAATTTCAGTAGTACTATTAAAGATCAGCAAATACTAGCACCATACTAGTGTGTGGGTGGTACCTAATGCAGATGATGGGTAAACACTTTCTCAGTTGTTCTTTCACAAGATTTAATATTATCCAGAGTTTGGGTGCTCAGAGTAAACTTCGGTGAATCGCAAAAGATGTGGCCACAAATGGGCAAATACCTAACACTACCAAAATAAGAAGCACTGTAGTGAACGTCACATGCTTTTTCTTTCATAGAGAAATCAAGTGGACAGTGACACAACGCACGTAGAGAAAAAGCATGTAATTCTGAGATACATACAACTTCTCACTTGTGAATTGGTAAGACCTTATCATAGAGGGGGAATGTGAGTTCTATTATAATCTCTTTCATCACAGCAGGAGGGATTCCAACCCCAGCTCTTCACGGACCAACTGGGATAGATTTTGTAGAAGAGAGATGCCAATAAAATGAGGAGAATGAGCCTAATTTTAATCCCAATAACAAAGATTCAAAGCTAATGATCTCTTTCCATTCTAGCCAATGGCAGAACTGGCTATTGTGGCCAATAACCTAGAATTTAGCATGGACTCCTTACTTGTACCCATGCCCCGCCTCAAAAAAAAAAAAATTCACCTTTATCAAGACTACATCTCACTATCTTAAATTCACTTCAGTTGTTCTCACATGTATGGGTTTCAGAATCCCCTGGGGAAACTGTATTGGTACAAACACAAAGGCCCATGAGCCCTCCTACATCAAGGGGCCTGGGCCTTTGTGGGCTTTATTAGCCATCCACACGATTATGGCATGCAACAAATGTGAGAAACACTACTTTAGGGTATGCTCTTAATTTTCCTCTCCCAGACAATTGCACTCGCTTCTTAATTGTTCTGCCCGACTCCAGCTTCTTTCTGTACCAATCCACTCTTCAGCCAGTCAACAAACCTGAAAAAGTCCAAACTTAAAAAAAAAAAAAAATGGCTGCTAATCACACTTGAGAGTAAGTCCAGATTTGTTATGCACTCAACGCCCTTCAAGATTCGACTCTTGTAGGGGCGCCTGGGTGGCCCAGTCGGTTCAGCATCCGACTTCGGCTCAGGTCATGATCTCGCAGTCCGTGAGTTCGAGCCCTGTGTCGGGCTCTGTGCTGACGGCTCAGAGCCTGGAGCCTGCATTGGTTTCTGTGTCTCCCTCTCTGCCCCTCCCCTGCTCATGCTCTCTCTCTGTCTCAAAAATAAATAAAATCATTAAAAAAATTTTTTTAAAAATATTTGACTCTTGTAGTCTTCTCCAGCTTGATTTGTCATCACTCCCCCTTAGGTGCGCAGTGCCTTCCCGGAGTCCAGGTCATTTACCATCATTCTCATACTCATTCAAAAATTATTTATTGAGCTCTTAGCATAAGCACAACGCTGGAGCTAATACTGTGGATAAGGTGGTGAAGAAATAGAAATCATACCAGTTCTCAAAAGGTGAAAAATAGGCAAGTGAACATACTTAACTTCATTAGAATTTTAATAGATGCTCGAAAGAGTAGGAGGTTGTTACAAAAGCATATATGACGGGGGCCTCACCTAGTCTGCGGCTTTTCAGAGGTAGCTCCCTCAAGCAAGGTATTTTTCAGCTAATGCTTGAAGTTTTTATAGAAATCAAAAGATAAATGGCAAGAGGTGCAGAGGGGCCTTTAAACATAGGGAACAGAATGTGCAAAGGTCCAGTGGTGAGAGGAGAACATTTTCAAGGAACTAAAAGAAGGTCATACAGTGGTACATCCTATTTGTGGGGAGACTTTCCAAGATCTCCAGTGGATGCTTGAAAGTGCAGCTGTACTAACCCTATATATAATATGTTTTTTTCCTACAATACATACCTATGAGGAAGTTTAATTTATAAAGTAGGCACAGTAAGAGATGAACAACTCTTAATAGCCAATAATAAATAGAACAATTATAACAAGGTACTGTAATAAAGGTTATGTGCATGGGGTCTCGGTCAAAATACCTTACTCTGCTCTACTCACCCTTCTTTTTCTCGTGATGACCGGAGATGATAAAGTGCCTCTTTTACTATGATTTGCAATATTGAAAAATCCATGACCTAGAAGTGTAAAACAAAATGAAATTCAACCTATCCAATATCAAGAGAAAGATCTTTCATATTAACACACATAACGACTATTGATCTCCAGAGAACCTATGTGTCAGGGATTAGAGGCTAACCGATCTCATCATGTCATACTATCAAATCTGTACGTGGAAGACGCTGTAATCCACAACCTTCTGGAAATGAGCCTGCGACGCAAAGAGGAGGTAACAGACCCTACCTGACACAGACAGAAAGTGGGAAGCCTGGAGCTCACGCTCAGGTCTCGGGCTCTATGGTTCTCATTCACCCCTTAGTGTGCTGTGAGCCTAATGAAACAATGGAGCTGTATTTGGGGCTGAAGAAGTGGATGATGATCTCCACATTCAGATACAAGAGTACTAATGGGAATTTACTCTCTTTTCTAATTAATTGAGAAAAACATGTCAGAAGAGATGGAAATTTTGAGTTAATTGGTTCAGGGAAATGAGATAACTTGATTGAGCAAGAGTACGGGATAGCCAGTAGATGTTTATTAGAGAGGGAAATGAGCCTCACCTAGAGTCCTGGGGAGAGTCCTGGCAGGCTGGGCCTGAAAAGCATGGTTTCCGCAGAAGGGAAAGAGTGGAGACGAGATTGCAAAAGGAGATCCTCAGCCATGAGAAACTGTTTGTGGCAACGTGTGCTTTGCAAGTCTGCTTTCCTGGCAAACTTGAGTTTACATCATCCATCTATCTCCTTGCTTTATTAACTCATTCACTTTCTTCTTTAATTCCAAAAGCAGATCTGATTGTTTGCTACATAACTTGCGCGCCTCTAGGTGCTGGCCATATAAAGACATAGTGGCACACCCTTTTTTAGAGTTGTTTTATTTTTTTTTAAGTATATTCAATTGCGGAGCCCAATGTGGGGCTTGAACTCACTGAGATCAAGACCTGAGCTGAGATCAATAGTCAAGCCCTTACCTGACTGAGCCACCCAGGTGGCCCTTCCCTCATAGAGTTTTACATCCAGGGGACAGCACAGAACCATAAACCAGAAAGTGTAATCTTATATGACAGGTGCTAAAATAGCTGTTGAGGGTGATTTGGAGACACGGCGGGCGGGGGGGGGGGGGGGCGGGAATATTTAGAAGTCAGAAGGAGTATTTTTCAAGAACTCAGTCTTGAAGAATGGGAATTAAGTGGGTAGAAGAGATTTAAAAGGTTTTAAGTAAAGGGGTGCCTAGGTGGCTCAGTCAGTTAAGCGTCCGACTCCTGGTTTCCGCTCAGGTCACGATCTCTCGGGTTGTGAGTTTAAGCCCTACATCAGGCTCTGCACTACAGTGCAATACCTGCTTGGGATTCTCTCTCTCCCTCCCTCTCTCTGCTCCTCCCCTGCTCATGCTAGCTCTCTCACTCTCTCTCTCTCTCTCAAAATAAATAAATAAAACTTAAAAAAAAATAAAAATGTTTTCAGTGAAGAGAATGATACCTGGGAAATTCTTGAGGACAGAGGTAAAGAGTTTGATAGGACCAGAGCAGAAGATGCTTGCGGGCTTGAAATGGAAGATGAGACAAAAGAAGCAGGCAGGTGCCGTGTCACATGAAGGAGCTTGGATAGCAAGCTGGGGATTTTGAGAGAAACCACAAAGCTCTGGGAAGCCACCAAAAGATTTAAATCAGCAGAGTGATAAAATCAGATACAAGCCTAGTAAAGATCATATTGGATGCAATGTGAGAAGAAGACAGGAGGAAGTCCAGGCAGGAGGCATGGAGACCGGTTGGAAGGCTGGTCCCAAACCTGAGTGATTGGGCAAATGGTTATGGATGTGGGAACACAGGACAAGCAGTAGACTGGATTAGAGAAAACGAGTTTCTATCCCAATTATTTTTCCACAAATTCCCATCATCCCTTCTTTAACATATTAATAAGGAGAAGGAAAAAAATATATATAATTGGTAAAGAATGGATTTGGTTATTCTTGTGCTTATTTTCTGGCCCCAATCTGAATGTAAGCTTCCAGGGGACTGCGTTTGTTGTAAATCCACAGATGCAGGAGACCTGAACTCAGAGGGACCCTGGCGGGCAATGTTCTCACCCCGTTCCCTCCAGTCTCCACTCCTCAAGATTTCAAAATATAGGAAGGCACTTCTTCACAGTGACTTCATGATGATCTTGGATGGGTAAAAACCTAAGCCTCTGTCAGGAATAAATGAACTCATTAAGAATATGGTTTTTACTTCGGTGCACTTACCTTTTGCCAAGTAGTGTCTGTTACGCCCAGATTCACATTAGCAGGCAGCATGAAGGAGAGAAAAGCAAAGCATCCACCACTTTGGAATGGATTTCTTACCCTCTTCACTGCGGATAAAGGGCATTATTGATCTGATTCGGCTAGGTCAATTAGCAGAGCAAACAGATTCCTAGACTGGAGAAAAAGCTAAATGACTTTTGTCCTTGACCTAGAAAAATTACCGGGGCAACCAGAACTTCCATTTCTATGTCTCCTAAATGAGCCTGGTAAGTGGTATACTATCCAAAAGAGTGAGTCTCGAGCCCAGCAGATTTTGATGTGGTTTGGGAACCACTGCTCCATGTATAAAGATCGTAGGGAGCTTTTGAAAGCGGATATATTTTATCTGGGCTCCCTCCCTCAGAACGGGATAAGCACAGTCTGTGAAAAATAATGTGAGATTCAAGCAAAATGTAAAAATATCTCCATAAATGAATGTTAGTGATTTCAGGAAACTATAATGCTGCTGTAATAAATAATGCTCGGTAACAAAAATATTTGGTTATTTCATAGTATCATTTGCATGAGGAAAGAGCATTAATTATAGCACTTTCGTTTTCTTTTTGTATAGCAAGCGGGAGTCTCTGGTAGCAAACATAAGAAGCCAACTCTATAATCTAAGGAGAAAATAAAACTTGTGGAAGGTCACGGGGGTGACTCATGGGAATGAAAGGTAAGGTGAGAACAAAGCCTAGAAGACTAGAAACATTGGACTCTAGGGACGTGGGTAGCAGGAACCAACAGAAGTCTCCAAAGGGGGCAGTTGGAAAAAGTAAAATTCTTATCAAAGCCAGTGCTGTTAAAAATGATGTTCAGGGAGTAACGAGCCGGCAGGAAAAGGAGCGATGTTCAAGAAGAAGAAAACGTGCTTTGGAACTTCTGAGAAGCAGTCATTCAAAATGCATAGACTTTAGTTCTTCAGTTAGTGTTGATCCCTTGATGAATTATACTCATTTAAACCTGGAAAGAGCCCAGCAAATATTCTATATAAAGAACATACCTTAGAAGAAGACAGCATGAGGAATAATAATAATGTTTTAAACCTGGCAGTGCTACCCTGATTCCAGCAAAGTAATGAAAGAACAAAAAACAAAGAGGAAAAAAAAAAAAGAAACAGGTTGAGTTGTGCGATGATAAACGTACGAAGGGCTCACAAGTCACACTAGGTCGGGGAGGCGGGGGGCAGTGAGGAGAAGGAGGTGGAAGACGAGGAGGAGGAAGAAACCTACCTTTTAAGTGGTAAAATAAAACTTAATTTTGGCAAAATTTATAATGAACTAAAATTTAGTTCCTTTCAATGTGTGTCAAATTTTCTTAAAATAAATGCCCTTACAGGGCCATGAATGATATCCTGCCCCACCCAATGGATAATTTGACTTAACGGCTGTTTAGTTCAACAACATTTTCAGACAATAATTCACATCACACTTTAGTGTTCATTGTCACCGAATTGAATCCAGAAGTCTTGATGATATGATGATAGAGTTTATAGGACTAATTGTATGAAATGAAGCGTGTCATTTTCCTAACACCACAGTAAGAAGAGTCTCTTTCATTGTGAGACCTCGCGCTCAGTCTTACACTTATTAACCTTGTAGGTTTAGGCAGTCATTCTGACCTTTTTACGTTTCAATCTCATCATACAAAAGGAGACTATTACCTTATTACCAGCCCTGCTTATCTCATAGGATTGTGAAGTACCTGGGGCACAAAGATTGACGGTAAAATCACTTTGCAGATTCTACAGCACCTTATGAATGCAAGGGTTAATTGTAGATACTTTGACGTATTACTTAGCAGTAAGCTTCAGGAAAAGAATTGTAATGTTTTGGATTTCTTGACTAGAGGCCGTAAAAGCAACAGTCAGAGAATTCACGTACATCACAACCTTTTGAAGCAACATTTCACAAGCCAAAACAGCTTTCTGTTTGTTTGTTCTGAGACAGAGAGAGTGTGAGCAGGGGAGAGGCAGAGAGGCAGAGGAAGAGAGAGAATCTTAATCTCCGCACTGAGTGCGGAGCCCTGTGCGGGGCTCGACCTCATGACCATGATATCATGACCTGAGCCTAAATCAATAGTCAGACACTTGACCCACTGAGCCACCCAGGTGCCCCCAAAACAACTATTTTGAAGAGTTAACTTCAAGGTGCTAAATTTATGTCGTAACCCTTAAAAAGAAGTCATTTATGTCTGTGATATATGCGTCTCTATACGCCATTTCCTTTTGAAGGCCAGTGTGAAACATCACTAAAAAAGGCTGCACTTGCAACACCACCTTTGATATGACGGCGCATGAGCATAATTAATATTGCATACAAATGCCGTCTCTAAGTATTAGATAGCGAGCTCACTGCCGAATTGTTCTGAAAATGATAGGGTCCGCTTCTTTTAGGTTAAATCACTGAGAATTTTTTTAATTGCCCTTTAATAGAAATCATACGATATTTTTAGCCTAGAGAAAACAGAGTCTGTGGGAACCACCTTCTCCCACCCATGTCTTGGCAGTGGGAACTGGTGTCTCAGATCAAGACTATTTACTGATCCCCATGGTAACAATGTGCTCTTTCTTGCATAAATCCTAATATCATAAGGACCTAATGGCTCTTTAGTATGGCATCTCAACCCCAAAATAACTATGCTGATGTGAAATATAAATGCTCTAAATAGAACATTTTTTTAAATTAAAAGTTAAAAACCATTGCTATGATGCTAGAAAGTTTGATGTAGCCTTTTCAGTAGAAAACGAACATTTTGGAATGAACCCTCTGCCATTTCTGAGTATGGACGCTGGGCCTTCAAAGAAGTGATTGAGTTGGGCCTTTTAATTTGTTACTTGGCAGAGGATCATGCGGGCAGGAGCAATGTTGGGGTTGGGGCTCTGAATAATGTCCCCATGCCCATGCAGCAACAGTCCGTGAAGACACTGCCCGGGTGCACGGGCTGCCGGGGTTGAGAGGTCATTACCCTCTTGTTTCCCAGGCTTAACAAGAAATTAAATCCCTAAAAGCTTCATCTACCCTGAGACCTGCTTACTCCGAGGTTGCTAGATATATTAAAGCACACTGGCTAAGATTTCAAACAACAAGAAAGATTAATCTCTTTGGGATCCTCAGAAGAAAAATGCTGTACGAATACCAACAAATGGTATACTCTATTTTATCTCCTGGTCAGACCTGACACCTTTAAGCCTCCAGGATTACACGCCCGTTTTAATAAAAGTAGTGCTCTACGGAATGGACTTCCTTCCATACGACGACATTATAATTTTGTTCGAGAGAGTGTAGGTGGTGGTGGAGATAATTCTATTTTTCCTTTGACAGCTTCCCCTCCGATGTTTCAAATGCATTACTGTTTTCAAGGGCTTCATGGAACAAATAAAGTCACTTGGCATTTTCACGAAGAGGAGCGTTTCGATACTCTGGACCCAAAGATTGTACTCCAAATAATGTGCTTCTTCCCTTGGCACTATAAAAGCAACCAGATGAAAAAGAGGGTTGCACAGCTGAGTGTAGAAAGCAGAGAAGAGCTACAGCAAGGGTAAAGGCTGCCCAGGCTCCAGGTTGACTCCCTGGGTTTTAAAATAAGTGTTTTTTTTTTTGTTTGTTCTTGTTTTTGTGTTTTTAACTGGAAGCGTCTAATGAGAATGCTAGCTGGGAAAGATCGGGTGAAGGAACAAGTGAATGTTAATCCCCACCGAGGTCAGGAACTTTATTTTATCCACGTTTGTATTCCATGTGGTGATTGGCCCATCAAGGCCTTACACAGATATAGGCACGAAGGAAAGAAGAGAAAGATTTATGAACCATCAAATGGTCATTTTTGTAATACAAACAGGAGAAAGATTTTTATTTTAAAAAGCGCTATTATTAAGATATCCTCCACAAAGCATAAGTTTGGGGAATATTTCTTACGTAGTTACGTCTCTGTCTTTATGTGTCTGTGATATATCTGTGTGTGATACATGAAGTATGACTATAAATAATGAGGCATAACGAAACACATATTTTGAACAATATATCTGTGTTGAAGTGGAGTTGAATTCAATCAGGTTATGCTGAAGTAGTATTGAAATTCAATACCAAATGTCGCGATTATAGATTGTTCAACAGAAAATATTTATTGAGCCGCTTCTACGGTCTGTATCGATAAAATAACAACACTCTTAGGGACCGGGAAGAATGAAATCACTTCGCCCATAGTCATACAACTCCAGAAAGCAGAGAACAACTTGGCTGGCTCTTGAGGCAATGCCCACCCAAGACCATTTAAAGTTGAGGCATTCTTACCTGTCCATTATACAATTTGACTTTGGAATATATTGTTTCTTTTTTCCTGAAGGAGCCTTTTGGTCATTGTAATTTCAAATCATGATGGCTCAGAAGCTGTCCTTAATAAGAATAAACTGAAGAACTTTTTACCTCCTCCACGGATAGTATCGGCGTCTACGGATGTAGTGTGACTGCGGCAGCAGAAAAAGACATGACACGAGACAGTTCTCAATGAGTTCAGACCTGGAGCCACTATTGATTGTGTTTGCACTTATTCTCAGCTGCAATCACTCAGTCTCACAGTTGGACAACACCTCTCGTCCAAAATAAACCTTCCATTCTTGATTGCTCGGTATCAGGCAGCTGCCATTTCCAGCTGTTTCTTGATCAGAACACATTGCTTTAACATTTGCCTCTTTATGTGCTTGAAGCAAATGAACAAGCCCAGGAATATTTGGAGACATTTTATGACACATACCAGTGTTATTTGACTCTGCAACAAGTTAAAAACAGATCACAATGACTAATGCCGACACGGAAGAACGGTTGTTTCCACTTACCTGTGTCTGTGGATAAGAAATATGTTGAGTTTTTTGGACCAGAGAGTCTCTCCTTCCATCATGGTTAAAACTGCACATGCAGGATGAAAAGACTGGAGAAAAGCAGAATGATTTACTGAACTTGTTGCCTTCAGAAAGCAATCTCATTAAAGTAGCTTGTAGGTAGTCCGAAAGTATTTCAAATAAAATAAGCTCCATTTTGGAGAAATATATGTCTTCGTGTAATGTCTGTGCATTTTTCTAAACACTCATCATGCCTTTTTCCTACGTTAATGCATAGCGTAGATGACATATACAATATTTTATGGGCGTAGACGGCTGTGTGAGCCTCTGGGCACGGTTACTTTGTAAGAAATGCTTAGTAACATGCAGTTTTGCAAAGTCTTTCAACTTGTCTTTGAACCAATGGCCAAGTGTGTTTGGAGAAATGCTTCCCTGCCTTCACAGCCTCATAGTTCTCTGCTTTACCCCTCAGTTCTTCCAAATCAGTCTCGTTCCAACTAAGCCTGACGGGATGCCTCCTCCTTCATCAGTGCCTTTAAATCACCTTCTCCTGCAAAAATCACTAGGGTCCAGCTGCGGTGTTGAGAGAGAATGCTATGGCATTCCAACATTTTCTCTCTACTCCGGTGTCCAACAATTGCAGTGAAAATAACTTGTAAGCAATTTCTTCCCTTCAATCCCTTCAAGCTCTCCCTATACCTCAATGAAATACATGCAAAACCAAAACAAAACAAAAAAACTTCTTCATTATATTTTACATTAGCATAATGTCTCTGCCTGTTCTCTAGTGATAAGCCCAGGGACGTGATCAAGCTTACCTAGGCTGTCTACACAGGAAGATAGAATACACTTTAAATGATACACTATTACAATTAGTAAATCCTTTTAAACACTGATTTTTTTTTTTTATATAGTCAGTGTCTGGTGACAAAAAAAATCCTAATAACAGGAAAATCTGAGTAGATTAATGTCCTTAATATTATTTTAAATTTATTTATTTAGAAATATTACTCTAGGAATTTATTTAGTAATAGAACACCGTATTAGATACTATAAATAGATTATACAGTATATAATGGGCTCAGTTCCTGAAGTCAGGAATATTCTAATCCACTTACAAAGGAGAATCTACAGTTTTTTTAAAAATTTTTTTTTAATGTTTATTTATTTTTGAGACAGAGAGAGACAGAGCATGAGCAGGGAAGGGGCAGAGAGAGGGAGACACAGAATGTGAAGCAGGCTCCAGGCTCTGAGCTGTCATCACAGAGCCCGACACGGGGCTCGAACTCACAAACTGTGAGATCATGACCTGAGCCAAAGTCGGACGCTTAACCGACTGAGCCACCCAGGTGCCCCTGAGAATCTACAGTTTCAATAGAGAGCAAAAATAATTGAATACTGTTGATTTTGTATTCTTTGCTTTGTTTTTAAAATGTTTTTAAAATAGGACTAAACCCACAAGTAACTATGACTATACCATTTCTCTTGCTTTCTTCTACAGGGAGGTCCTTACATTCACATAAAGTCAAAAGAGTATCATTGGACACCTATGAAAGGTTTGAGACCTTAAATCCCAGAAGGAATACGAGACCAGTTTGGGCTTTCTATTCTGTTGTTCAGGTGTTAATCATTGGAAGCACCCCCAAACACCCCTCAAAAATCTGTTTGCAAATAGTTTTTTAAAAATGATCCTTGCAGGAGGGCCTGGGTGGCTCAGTTGGTTAATCATTCAACTTCGGTTCAGGTCATGATCTCACAGTTTGTAGGTTCGAGCCCCGCATCAGGCTCTGTGCTGACAGCTCAGAGCCTGGAGCCTGCTTCAGATTCTCTCTCTCTCTCTCTCTCTCTCTCTGACATTCTGACATCCCACTCACATTCTGTCTCTCTCTCTCAAAAATAAAAATAAATGAACATTAAAAAAATGTTTCTTGCAGATCATGGGACATGAGTTCCAAAGCAGAGGAAGAGGGCTCATCATTTGCAAATGGCATAGAAGAACAAAATCAAACCCTGTGAAGAGCAAAAAAGAGATGAATTTACCCAAGATCATCTCCCTGGATGCCACCAGCTCGGTTAGAGCTAAATCGTTGATGACTTGAAAGCACCAGATCACATAATCTGACATATGAGGATATACACCACAAATAATCAAATATTTTAAAAATGAAAACATCAAATGAATTAAATATCCTTATTATATTAGAGCTATTAGAATTACTTAAGAGATAGGGGCGCCTGGGTGGCTCAGTCGTTTGAGCATCTGACTTTGGCTCAGGTCATGATCTCACGGTTTATAGGTTCGAGCCCTGCGTCAGGCTCTGTCCTGACAGTTCAGAGCCTGGAGCCTGCTTCAGATTCTGTGTCTCCCTCTGTCTCTGTTCCTCCCCCACTTTTGCTCTGTCTCTTTCTCTCTCAAAAATAAATAAATATTTTAAAAACTTTTTGAAAAAAGAATTACTTAAGGGATCTTCTAGAAGCAATCTCTGATGTTAAGCACAATGGTTCTGCATTTTCAAAGCCCTGGGAAGAATTTAAAATACAAGTGATCGTATAAACATGCAGACAAATTTTTAAAGTAGCTAAAGCCCCAACACTTCATTCTGAGGTGTGATTATATACTTCTACACCCCTCCTCCTCTTCCTTCTTCCCTTCTAACACATTAAATTTAATAGTGAACCTAGAAAGCAAGATGTCCCTTTAGGAGCAAAGAAGACATTAAGAATCTTCTTACAGAGTTGGGGCGCCTGGGTGGCTCAGTTGGTTAAGCATCTGACTTCAGCTCAGGTCATGATCTCATGGTTTGTGGGTTCGAGGCCCGCATGGGGCTCTCTGCTGTCAGCAGCAAGCCCGCTTCGGATCCTCTGTCTCCCTCTCTCTCTACGCCTCCCCTGGTCATGCTCCTCCCCCCTTTCAAAATAAATACATAAGCTTTAAAAAAGAAGAATTTTCTTGCAGAGAGTGCCAAGTAGGAACCCACCCACCCGCTTTTCTTTGTAAACGTTTGCTTTCAAGATTCCTGTAGCATTCTATTACCATCAAAACTCATCAAGAAGGAAAATTAAGTCTCATAAAAAAAAAATCGCAACTTTGATTGTGTCATAACTCCTCCACTTAATAGACCCCAAACCAACATGCTAAGCCTGTCACTCAAGGTCCTTTGGGTTTCCTCCATCCCAAGCCTCAACCCAGGTGGACTCCTCACAGTTAGTCAAACAGATTCTGTACCATATTGCCTCTTGGCTTTGACTCAACTTTGTCCACCTGGAATTCCTGCCTTCTTATCTACCATTTGTTCACTCAGGAACTCGGGACCTTTGTACTTGGTCCTTGGTCTGTGCCTGAATCTGTGCCTGTCTCAGTTCTAACCCTGCTTCAAGAGTGAGGAGTCTAATTCCAAGCCATGCACTTATTCCATGAAATCTTTCTTTCTCTCTCTGATCAAGAATAATTTATTGATCTATCCATTCCATCATTTATTTAGTTAAATATTGTATTGAATGCCTATTGTAGGCTAAGTCCTAATAATACGAGTGCAGGCGAAATCTGTTCCCTGACTTTGTGGAACTTGAAGCTGAATTGAAAAAGCAAACGGGTGAAATAGCAGTTACCCTAGAGTTATAGCGTGGGAAGGCAGAGTTGTACAACGTGTGCTCCAGATCCTAAACCGCACTGGAAAGGCCAGCGTCCTCCCGGAGGAAAGAGCAGCTGATCCGAGCCTTGAAGTTCAAGGAGAGTTAGCTAAACACAGAAGACAATGACGAATGTTCTACGCAGAAAGAAAAGGCGCAGGAAAATAGCATAAGAAATGTGAGGAAAACCACGGCTTTCTACGTAGTCAGGCTGTGCATGCAGTACAGGTCACTGGAGGTGGCTTCAATGAAAGGACCTGGGTGGGTGAGTGACCAGAGACGAGATTAAGATGTGAATTGTAATTGGGGCACCTGGGGGGGCTCAGTCGGTTAAGCCTCCGACTCTTGGTGTCGGCTCAGGTCATGATCTCACGGCTTCAGGGGTTTGATCCCTGCATCAGGCTCTGTGCTGATAGTGTGGAGCCCGCTTGGGATTCTCTCTCTCCCTCTCTCTCTCTCTCTTTCTCTCTTTCTGCTCCTCCCACTGTCTCTGTGTCTCTCAAAATAAATAAATAAAAACTTTTTAAAAAAATATGTGAATTGCAAGTAAATTTTAAAACATCCCTGAGAACTAAGTTAAGCAATTTATATTTTATCCTAAACGTTTTGGGGAAGGATTGAAAAGTGTGGAGTGGGGAGTGGAAAAATCAGAATTGGAGTCTGAATGTTACCATCATCCACCCAAACACCCGCATCTGAAAAAAAAATTAAAAGTCCACTTTCTGTATGAATTATGGTTTTATTTTTCTCAAAGAACAGGAAGTCCGGGGTGGGCAACTCGGTGAGGCTGTCAATACCTGAAGTTCTTTCTGCCTGTCTGGCCCAGCTTCCTTACCTCATAGGCCTTTGTCCTCTCCCTTGTCCCCTCCGGGTCACCACATAGGGGCTGCAGTTTCAGTCTCCAGGTTCATTCTGTGGGAGGGAAATAGGTGGGAGGGGTAGAGGGACAAGCGGGGCAAAGCTGACCCTGTCCCTTTTTACCGGATAAAGACACACTTTCCTGAAGTCTCACCCAGGAGACTCCTATTTATGCCTATTTGACCAGAACGTGTGTTACACGGTTGTCCCTGGCTGCAAGGGGCGGTGAAAAAACAAAGTTTCCCTTTAGGAATTCTAAAGTAGAAAAAGGCAAGGGAAGAGAGGGCACTGAATGGTCCCTCTGCCGAGGGCACAGCCGCCATCTGCTGGGTCCGCCACTGAGCTACATACGGTCAGCTTTTTAAATACCGTGTCTTAAAAAGTAACCAATTAACTAAATATCATATCTTCATTTCCCTCAGATACATTATTTTTATATAGAATATATATTTTTATACAGATAACACATTATTATGCATACGTATAATGTGTAGATACTATACAATATAAAATGCACTAACAAATGGAATCTATATATACATTTATGTCAGATTGAAAATATATAGATAATAATAACATAAAATGTATTACGATATAGACTCTACACACACACAAACACACACATATGTCTGATTGAAGGGAGGGAGGGGAAGGTTTGAATGTCATAATATTTTGAATTTTTTTTTTAACGTTTATTTATTTTTGAGACAGAGAGAGACAGAGCATGAACGGGGGAGGGTCACAGAGAGAGGGAGACACAGAATCTGAAACAGGCTCCAGGCTCTGAGCTGTCGGCACAGAGCCCGACGCGGGGCTCGAACTCACGGACCGCGAGATCGTGACCTGAGCCGAAGTCAGACGCTTAACCGACCAAGCCACCCGGGCGCCCCTTTTTTTTTTTTTTTAATTTTTTTTTTTGAATGTCATAATATTTTGAATGAAAAAAATAATTGCCCCTCCTTGCTCTGGCCTTAGTGCTTTGCACAGAGATTACTCAAATCCAGAATTCCTCCAACTTGCCATTAGTACAGCTATTTTGTACCCTTCCCTCTTTTACACAAATTTTAAAATGTACGCAAAGGAGAGAGGATAATAGAATGAGTCCCCCAGCGACCAGTCAACCACCCGCAACAATGATCCTTTTGCCAATCTTGTGTCATCCATCCTTCTCCTTTTCCTCTGGAAGGCTTTAAGCAAACTTGTTCCATTTCAGTGCACAAAAATGAATTATCTCTGCATACCTCAAATTTATTTTTTCTTCTTCAGATAAGAGAGTCTATAGGAATTTTAACAGGACTGGGAAAAAAAGGCTAATGGAAAAATGTTATTCGGGAATTCTCTCACATACGTGCGCACGTGCACACACACGCACGCGCGTCCCAACAGACTGAAAAAAAGAGAGAAATTTTGAAAGAGAGAAGCCGAATTTTCAGGAACTGGAAGGTTAAGTGGAGTTTCCACAGCCCCCTGGGGGAGGACCTCTCCCCTAGAGCTTTATTAGCCGCAGCCAGATTTCTCCTTCCCTACCCTTCAAATTCAGGTCCAGGTTATGTGTCATTTAAAGCATCGCTGACAGTTAATAAGTGTAGCAATTAGTCTTCTGGTCGAGTTTACATTCTTTAACACTATAAAAAAAGTTTTCTGAATCTCGAACTGTATGCTAGATGGTGGATTAGTAGGAATTGCCACAAAGTCCTAAATGAGAAGCTGTGTCTGGAAGAACCTGGCCTTTCCTTCTGTCTTGAAGACTTTGATCACTCTGACCTTCCGTTGCTACCTTATCCTTTAAGACAAATAATTCAGAGTGTTCACAGCTCGTCTTAACTAAATAAGTACATTAAGTATGTATGTATTCATTCATGTACAAATTCACGTCCATTTGTCCAGACATTCATTTATACATTTCACCATTCACTCAACATTTTGCAGGTCCTGTACATATCTTATCGCTAAAATCTTTAAGGATGAAGACCAGACCGTGGTAA
The DNA here is from genome assembly GCF_018350195.1 of Panthera tigris. Lineage (NCBI taxonomy): Eukaryota > Metazoa > Chordata > Mammalia > Carnivora > Felidae > Panthera > Panthera tigris. Next base: position 106,400,611 of record NC_056662.1, read on the forward strand.
GGAGTTATAATTGTGCCTCTGTTTTCATAAGCTAAGCAAACCCACATCCTAAAAGCTCTACGTGGGAATCAGGGGAAAAGTGATTGTTCCCTAAACGTCCGGGGAGTAGAAATGCCAATCTGAAAGCGTATTTCCAAAAAGGCACAGTGGCAGGACGGCGGGGTGGGAAACGGGCCTGGCTGGAAGGATCTCTATATGTGTATTTTTATCGTCCATGTGTTGGATGAAGCAGAGAGCTGCCAGATAGCTTCTTTTCCACAGCTTGGAGTTACTGTTGGGAACAGATCCATGTATGGAAGCGAAAGCCGAAAGGCACAGATAAGCAGAGATCCAGCTATGCAAACCATGTTTAGAGACACTTAAAGGACAAGCATCTCAGGTCCTCTCTTTCTGGTAAATTCGGAGCAGCCATCATACGGGGTCTTTTCTCACATCCAGCCCATGCGGACCGAGCAGCCCAGACTTGACAGAGGTAGGTGCAGGGCTTTTGTGATGAAACTTATCTAAAGGAGCATTCATGAATATTCCTTCCTGAGCTCTTGATGTCCTTTAAGGGAAGCTGCCAAATGATATTTTGGAAAAAAAAAAAAAAAAAAGACAGGAAGAAAGAAAGAAAGAAAGATTTGGGTTGGGGCTGGTGACTGAGAGGTATTTAACAGCTCTGCCTTCACAAGACAAGGCAGCTTGGTTACAGAGGGAAAGCGACAGCACGGAATTCCTGCCAAATCTAATCCCTTTGTCCGGGGTCACTTACCCTTTGGATTTTTGCGGATAGGAGTCTTCCCGGATATTGCCAGCACCTTTGGAATGAGCCACAGCTTGCCATGCATTCTGATGCCGTGTATTTTAGGCTGGGGTAGGTAGGATTTGCCCTTTTCTTCGCCTGCTCCTCTGAAGCCAGCAGAAACTCACACGTGGGGCTACTTCTTCCTTAGACATGGAAGGGCTGCTCATAAACGACATTATTATTTTTGGCAGGGGAAGTCATTTTTGCAGTGTTTCTCAGCAGATCGGAGGTTGATTACATCCTGTTCAAAGATTCTTGGGTTGCTTTCACAAACACAGGTCTTGCGCAAGTGGCAATTGCTGAAGCCAGCTGAAGCGTTGGATGGTTCTCAGTGCCTCTAGCGTTTTTCTTTCTTTTGCATTAATGACTGGAAACAGGAACTTGAGGGGACACTTCCCCAAAGATGCTTGCAGCTGTCAGGGATGTGTTGGGAATAGTAGGTTGTGACAGAGTCACAAAAGCTGTACGTCTCAGGAGTCCAAAGTAAAAGTATAAACGTGAAGACAAGAACAATAGTAGCATCTCTATGACTCTAGTCCATTTTCTGAAATACTGGCTAACTCTGCCAAATCTTATCGGTCACACTTTGAAATGTGACTCTAGCTAATTACCAAATTGTAACAATTAGACCATTAAAGCAGTTCTTTGAGAGTTGCTGGCAAAATCTGTGAACTCTTGCCAAACACTTTAATGAAATCAAGGGACAAATTTACGGGTCACACATGTAAAATGTGTGGGTTTTTCCAAAATTGAATTAAAGTAATTTTTCCACAAGAAAATGAAACGTAAATCCAGAATTTCTCTGGTTGAGAATAATGTGTCTCTATTTCAAGCAAGATTTGAACTCTCGTTCTTTAGGCTTTCAATCTTGTCATAGAGCAGGAGAGGAAAAAAAGAAAGAAAAAATTGGATGTGACTTTTCCTTTCCTTTCCTGATGGCAAAATGATTAATAAACAAGTGAAGGAAAATAATAAAAATGGCTTGTAATACTGACCAGGGAGATGTTCTTTGGATAAATTAGAGAGTAGGAAAAGCAATTCGCTTAGGGGTTGCAGATAAGATGACTCTAGTGATGGAGTGATTTCTCTCAAATTGTGAATATTCCATAATACCAAAAAAAGTGGCAGAGAAGGAGAAAACAGGGTTCTAGTCCCATAATAAAACTTCATCATTGTTAAAATAATTATAATACTAAAGCATGGATGTTTTCATCAAATTATTCCTTTTCATATCTATTCTCCCTGACGGCACATGAAATTAACAACACATTCAAGCTTACCCTCTACAGATCTCTAAAATAGGCTATTTTATTCACCTAAAAATACTAGTATTCTGATACTGAGAGAGAGAGAGAGGCAGGCGATAAACTTTGCCTTCTTTTTTTACACTAACACACACAAGGCGTTGTAACTTTCGCTGAAGTGGAATGGGCCTACAAAAGGGTGGCTTTAAAATACTGAATTAAACACTACATACCAAGCAGCTTTTCCAAAGGAACAGTACAGCAGGAGTCTGGGCAATTTTCAATAAGCAAAGGGTTATTGTAAGTTATGTCACTGGTATTTGTGACCAGATGCAATGCATCTATGATGTCATTGACTGTTTTCTCATATGCTTACTGCCAAGTACATTTCAAGTATTCATTCCTCATGAGAAATGTCTGTTCCTGTTAGTCTTTAGTAAGGAGATTTAAGAAGTGCAATATCAGTAATAAAGAGTGACTTATTGCTATTTTTTAAATAGTATGTAAAGATCCGTGAAAAAAAATGACAAATACTCAAACTACTTGGCCTTTTGACTATGACTTCTTAAGCACTCAGTGATGACTATACATGTAGACAATCTTGGGGAGGTCATGACCTGAAGGAAATTCATGGCGACCAAGAGTGATAAAGAAGTTGAAATGTATCCTAAGAACACAGAGCACAGATTTGAGGCTCCTGTGTATATGACGGTGCCAGACGGGATAGCTCCTGGGCCAGGTCACTCGGGCTCCAATGAGCAGGAAGAGCAAGTCTTTTAGGGGCTTTGATGGGGAACAACTTCCCTGAACACTGAGGGCGGAGTTTGTATGAAAGTGAGAGGAGAGGTTTACTTCTCCAGAGGTACGAAAAAGGATTTTGATCCACAGGAAAGGACATTAAGTTTCAAGGAAATGATAGCATTGGGCTACTTTTTAAAAATCCCCTTGGGGGAAAAAAGACAGAGAGGGAAACAAACCCTAAGAGACTCTTTATGACAGAGAACAAACTGAGGCTTGATGGAGGGAGGGGGGTGGGGGACGGGCAAAATGGTGGACCGGCATTAAGGAGGGCACTTGTTATGATGAGCATTGGCTGTTATATGTAAGTGATGAATCACTGAATTCTACTCCTGAAACCAATATTATACTATATGTGAACTAACTAGAAATTAAATAAAAATTAGAAGAAAAAATTAAGAAAAAAATAAAAATCTCCTTGGGAACTTTAAACGAAATAAAAATCTCTCCGATGATTAAAAATTGTGGGACATTGAGTGGTCTCGGACAGACCACTGACGATTTCAAGAACCTTAAAGATGACAGCAAGCATGAGACTAGGGAACAAATCTGAAGACCAGAGAGGCTATATACTTTCTCCAAGGTTAATCAATGGATTAATCTTTCTCCAATGGTTAATCAATGGGTTCCCCAGAACCCAGATAATTTGGTTTTCTGATCAGAGCTAATCTGCCCATGCTGCTCTTCTTTCAATTTCTTAAGCTTAAAGTTACATATTTTCAAGTGTCACGGCAAGGTATTAGAAGAATTCCGTGACCAAAGAATTTTGAAGGTAGTTTTAAGGCTTATAAAGTAATGAAGGGAACAGATCTCTGTGGCACTTAGTGCTGCTGTGGAGAAAATGGCCTTTCCTACCTTGCTGACTTCTCCCCATGCTTCTCACCTCTAACTGCACCTGAGAATCACTTAGGAGGAGTAGTGTCCACACTGCACTCCAGATGAACTACATATGCTCATGGGGCCCAGGCAAGGGTAGTTCACTTTTTAAATGTACCCAATGAAATGTAAAGCCACAACCAGGATCAAGAACCACTTCGTTTTTGAAATAAAAAAGCGGTAACCACTTTAATTGATCTCGACAGGCAAGTTAACAGAACCACAGCTGAAGATCAAAACTGAACTCTTGCCCAAAGAGATGATTTCTTTGAAAGCTTTACCGATGTAATCTTTGCTGACAAGGAGATCCTCTTTACAGGTTTCAGCATATTTTTTTTTTAATTTTTTTTAACGTTTTATTTATTTTTGAGACAGAGACAGAACATGAAAGGGGGAGGGGCAGAGAGAGAGGGAGACACAGAATCGGAAGCAGGCTCCAGGCTCTGAGCCATCAGCCCAGAGCCCGACGCGGGGCTCGAACTCACGGACCGTGAGATCATGACCTGAGCTGAAGTCGGCCGCTTAACCGACTGAGCCACCCAGGCACCCCAGGTTTCAGCATATTTAAAAAGAAGTTTTCTCTATACAAAGGATTGATATGGATCTATGTGATATCTCTCATACTTCTTTAGCCTGAAATTTACGTGTGCTAGCCACAATTATAGAAACGTTAAAAAATATGTATATGTGACGTTATGGTTCTGAATTATAGACGGTAAATGACATTTTATACTATTTTAGCGAGTAGCAAACAGCCATCTTGAAAGGGCTTGTTAATTTTGGATAGCAACAGTTTTCTCGGGAATAGGCAAATCTTTGCCTTTTTTGCCTTTTGCCTTTCTAAGTGGCAAGAATTCTGGAAAGAGAGTGAGTGATTTTATGCGGGAGATCTATTCGTTTATCACATATCAAAATACATGAATGAGAAACTAATGGTAGCCAAAATATGATGAGGATATGTAGGGCCACAAGAGACTCCTTCCATTTAACGTGGGAAACGAAGACTGGGCTGCCCAACCCTGCAAGGAAAGAGTCTGGGCCAAATGCAAGTAAATACAACTTAAAGATCTTAGATAAAGAAGATTATTCAAGATAGTGGGTGGAAGCAACGATCAGAGTTCTGACTGCTGATGGTAGGTGGGATCAGACAATCTGAGTTTCATCCTGGCTCTTCAATGTACATCATGGCTGTGTGACCTTGGGCAGGTAACATCATCTTTGTAGGCCTCCATTTCCTTCACTATAAATTTTGGATAGTAACAGCATAACCACATGGAAGGGATTAAGTGGCAGAATGCGCACAAGGTATTTAGCTTCGTGGCCAGTAAATGGTGGTACCATCTTTGAAAGCAATATTAAAGTCAAATCAGTCTCTTGAGGAAGTCTCTGAAACTAGGAATATTACACAGAAGAGTGATCACATTTCAAGGAGGGTATAGATGAATTCTTAAATGCCTCTCAAGTCAGTTTTTAAAATCAACCCAGCACTAAAACTGAGCCTTTGGGAAGCACTGATTAAATACTCTTTCATTGGTTGAGTATGTGCACATTGAATCCCTTTCCTACTCTAAATTATACCATGAAGGTGAGCCTTGAAACTGTCATTTAAGATATCAAAAATAAAGACATAAATACAGATATATATTCACTCATGAATAGTAAGAGACATACAAAAAAAAGCAATTTCAAAAATGAGCTCATATCATCATGGCTGAGAAGTGCATCAGTTAACATTTCTTGAATCATTTTCCGAGCAAGGTGTGTTTTAGGTAGAAATAGAAGACTTCATTGAATAGTTGCTCTATGCAGAGTAATGTATTACATTCCAATCAGTAATAATTTATAATAGTAATTATCAGTCTAGGCCTTCAGTCTGCCCAGCAGCTTACCCCCTGAGAGATAAGATGTGATCATTTATGAAATGACATTATTGATTGCAAGCTATTCTTGAATTTCATTTAAAGAAATATAATTTTAACAAACTATTTCTAACTTTCAACTAATTTTACCACTGTTTTACCCATATGGATACAATACATGCAATGACATAAAAAGGTTTGGTTTTGGTTTTGGTTTTGGTTGAATCTCCAAATTCTAGATTCAGACAAATCTATTAACTACCAATCATGCATCTTATCGCCATGCTGGGCAAATTCTCTAGTAACTACCTTGGCATGTGTTGCGCTCTATTATTTTCCAAGCATGCTTCCAAGCAAGTCGCATATATTAACTTATTAATTCTGATCATTGCTCTACAAGATAAGCAGCCATTTCACAGAAAAAGAGTGAGGCACAGAAAGGTTGCATAATATGCCCAAGGTCACACAGCAAGTAAACAGAAGAGGCAGGGTTTGATGCCTGTGCTTAACCTCCGTGTTCTAACTGTCTCACAATTGTTTCCTGGCCTTTTAAAAATGGAAACAAATAAATGAATGAGTGAAAAAATTAATGTCAAAAAATATTCAGTATAGTGTTTGATAAAAAAAGCAAGCCATGTTATTCTTCTCAGATTACTGTTCATTTAGTTTAATGTTTAATGAGTAAGCTAACCATTGGAAATAGTGCTTCTGAAAAGAAAGTGTAATAAGAAATAAGATTTATTTACTTTTATTTATTAAGGTCAAGTATACATTAAATAATATTTCATATCCCTGAATAAGAAATAACATTGACTGTTCTTTATAAACTAACGTTTCCAAATTGTTGACTGGCTATTTTTCAGACCTAGAGGATAAATTATTATTTTGTGACTATATTCCATCTTCTTCCCTCCTCTCTTCATCACATTATGTTTCAATAAGTAGGCGGCAAAATTTTTATATCCTTCCCCCCATCCTTCACTGTGACGTAGCAAAGATGAGCTAGACACAAATTAAAAAATGAGATAAGAATCATTCAAATGAAAGTTAGTATTGTATTCAGGGACCCAGTTCACATGCATGTTAAATGCCATTTAAATTCCAGTTCATAAACCTAAAATGAAGAATGAGAGCTGCACTTGGCATTCAAGTTGCATTTAGATCAGTCTTATGAGCACGGGACCTTCAGGAATTCAGCATGTAACATTGCACGATTATGTATTAGTTTTATGAAAATTATAATGAAACATATTTTAATTATGGCAATACAAATTATACACAGGTTGGCCACTTATTATTGATTGATTGATTTTGCACAGAGCATGTAATGAAAACTTTTTTCCTCTTTTTTATCATGCTTGTGCAGAGGAATAGAGGTCAAATCCACGTTCTACCACTCTATTTTTATTCTATCACATAGGCAAGACCATTTCTTATTGTTTCCCTGGAGATGATTTCGCTACTATTAATTTAAATATTCTTTTGCCTTAAAAGATAAATTTCTACTGTGATGCAGGTAGGGGAAAGGGAAAGCAAATAAGATTAGAGACAAAAAATGGGGCCTCTGCAGGCCCCATAAACTATAAGCCCTAATAGTTTACATTTTTTAAACTATCAAGAGTCAACAACCATATGAACAACAGACAGCCATAATAACCCATTAAATTAAATCACATGACTTCCTCAGCAACTCAGAGTGTTGACAAACAAAAACAAAAACACCGTATACTAAAAACCAGACCCCAAACGTTTCACGAATAAGAGACTACATTTAAGTAATACTATATACTTAGCTTAAGTTCAATCCCTGGGTCCCAAAGCCAAAATTTAGGCCCATGCTGTCTTTGGAACACAGACAAAATAAATAATATAGAGAATATATGTCCCAAAGCTCATTTTTTCCCTTCAATAATCTATATGACTGTATTAGGATAATGTGTAAAGGTCATGAAGGCCATCTTTGCTGCTTCATGGTAAAGAGCTTGGTTTAGGGTAAAGAGTGGGAAGATAGAAAAATTTCCTTTGATACTTTGATGCCCTGGTTGTATCATCAAAACCTGTACCACTCACTGCATCCATAGGGGGATCAAAGATTCTCTCTCTCTCTCTCTCTCTCTCTCTCTCTCTCACTGTTTTATTTTATTTTATTTTATTTTATTTTATTTTAGCTTATTTATTTATTTATTTAGAGAGTGAGAGAGAGAGAACGTGAGCAGGATTAGCAGGGGAGGGGCAGAGACAGAAGGAGAGAGAGAATCCCAAGCAGCCTCTGTGCTGTCAGTGCAGAGCCCTGTGTGGGGTTTGAACTCACAAACTGTGAGATCGTGACCTGAGCTGAAATCAAGAGTCAGATGTTTAACCCACTGAGCCACTCAGATGCCTCTTAAACCTTTTTATTTTAAAATAGGATATTAGACACATCTTTACAATTTGCCTAACCAAAAGGCCCAAGGCTTAAGTGTTTTTCTCAAAATAAATGGGAAGTCACTCACCAAAGATAAAGTCTTAGCAACACGAAGAAACTGCGACCACACCTTGTCCTGGCTGGAACCATAGGTCAGAGGGCCCAGGACCCCTCAGACCAGCAGTCTCTACAGAGGAAAATTTCTCAGCACAGAGTCCCAGTGGGGATGCTACTATGACATGAGGAAAGCCAAAACTACTAGAGCTCCCGTGGATAATATATTCTTATTATTAAGATTCGGTCAGGTCCACCTGTATGCTGTAGGAGATGGGGCCACAAAATTGAAATTGCTGCTAGGTGGTCAAGAGACAGCTCCCAAAGGGCATGATGAAGAACAAACTCAAAGGTGACAATTGTCCATACATCCAGTGAAGGACTTGAAGGAACACTTCTCTTCCTGAGTGTTTTCCCTATCTTATTGGGTGTTTTACTGGGTGATCTCTTGAAAGTTCTTTGCCTCCATGTGTCTCTGGTTCAATTACAGATCAATTTTCAAAAATGAAGAGCATAGATTGATTCCATGTCCTTCCAACGACTGCATGCATGTCAAAAGAGAGTACTTGCTAATCAAAGCACCTAGAACTGGAGGAGATTTATGAAAACTGGCAACATTATTTTAAAATGTCAGTTTTCTAAAGTAAGCAAGTGTGTGGAGTTATTTTTAACTTGCAGACACTGCCTTACAAATAATTCATAAATTTTAAAAAGTTGCTTAAAGAGTACCTCTCTAAATCTCTTTTTCTACTTAGCATTTCCATGGGGGTGGAGGGCAAATGCCCTTTATATTTCTATAGCTACTAATAACAATGGTAGCTAACACATAAAGCAATTTCTATGTGCCAAGCACTTTTCTCAGTGTGTTTACACGCATTAACTCATGAAATCCTGACAATAAGCTCATGAGCTGGATCCTACTGTCATCCTCGTTTTCTGATGAGGAAAATGAGACAGGGACAGACTAATGAAATCTGCCCAAGGTCACACAGTTAATAATAGTAGACCTGGACAAATCTGGCTTCAGAGTCAATCTTATTATCCACTCACTATGGGCAAGTACATAGCAGATACTAATAAAGATAACTACTCGTATCTACTAATGCTACTTCTAGTCCTTATAATCTTACAAAACACAATTCCTATTCTGACTGACATCCCTTGACGTTTCTGAAGAAGAGCAGTTACTACATTTCCCTCAAACTTTCTCTATGGCTCCAGTTTCTTCAGTGGGTCCTCTTATGACATGTGTGTGAATTCCACCTCAGTATAATGCCTAAAGCTCTTCTTTGAATGTGCACTAGATTCTTTCTATTTTTTTTTTTGAGAGAGAGAGAGAGAGAGAGAGAGAGAGAGAGAGAGAGAGAGAGAGAATGCCCCGGGGAGGGGCAGAGGGAGAGGGAGAAAAATCTCAAGCAGGCTCCATACCCAATGCGAAACCTGATTCGGGGCTTGCTCTCACCACTGTGAGATCACGACCTGAGTCAAAATCAGGAGTCTGACACTCAACTGGTTGAGCCACCCAGGCTCCCCTCTTCCCATTTTTAATTTATTTTGTTGCTGTGTTTAGGGGATTGAAAGCTACAACTCAGCCAACAAGTGTGTTGCAGGTAATTTTAAGGGCTCCATGCACGGGACTTTGAGACCTATCCCTATCAAATTCCTGCTTATTAGCAATTTTATGGCCCCTCTTCCAATCTCCAGAATTCCTCAGACTACTGATTGGTTCAAGGTTATCTTTTGAAAAATTTTCATACATTGGTATGCAATTTACTTAAACAAAGCATACGAACAAATTTGGAACAACGAGGTGCTATCTTACCATGACTCCACCTTCCTATCCATACATCCAACTGTCTGTTCAACCCATGTCTGCAGATCCCTTGACTCATGTTTTATATTTTCAGAATTAAACTCATCATTTTTACTATCCACCTGACTGATCTCTCTGGTTTGTCTAACTCTTTGATTAACCTTAAACCAAAAAGTCAGCTTAGACTCCTTTCCTTGACTGACTGTCTCCCTACTGCAACAAATAAGCCCTCAAATTCTTCTATAGTTCCTATCTCTTGAATGTCTCTTATATCTATCACCACTGCCTTTTATAGCTATTACATGAGTTATTTCAGTAACATGCTATGAGATGCCCTTCCTCCAGCCTGGCCACTCCCACTATGCTCCACTTAGTTGCCAAAATGATCTTGCTAAAACACAATTTCAATCAGGCATACTTATATGTAAAACCTTTCAATGAATCCCTATAACTTCTAGGATAAAATCCAAATTTATTAGGTTAGTACCAAGGACTGTTGAAATTGTAGACCTGCCTATGTCTCTAAGCTTGTTCTTCTCTATCACCCAGTAAACTTTCTTTGTCCCAGCTTTACCAAACTATTCACGATTCACTGAAACAGTCCAAAGTGGCTCTGATCTCCATTTTTTTACATGTTCATTACCTTCTTTCTTCAGTGTTTGTTTCTCTTTTCACTTAACAAACCCTGCCCTTGCTTTAAGACTCAAAACAAGAACGCTTCTCTCTGTAATGCCCCACCCCCATTATCCTATTCTGATTTTTTTTCTTCCATTGTGCTCCCACCGCGCCCTGCATAGATCTCCATGATCACACTTAGTATTGTCAATGTGTTTTGCGGCCTCCTCATTAGACTCTAAGCAACTTGGGGGCATGTACTTATCTTACTCATCTTTGTATGTGAAAGGCTTGGCACAGTGTCTAACGTACAGTGGGTGTAGTCCACAAATGCTTGGTGAATAATGAAATGAATAATTCTCATTGGATGGAGAACTAGAAGAAAATGTTCGCTAAGGAATCATGTGTCTTTTGTCTTCCACGTGCCCAAGCAGGAGGCCTGTCCTTCCTCATTTACCTCCAAACTGTTAATTCTAAGAATCCGACTGGCTCTTTACATCCTAAGGTCCACCTGACTAACTGATAAACAGATTCTTGGAACACTACTGATTCACATGTTGAAGGATGTGTGGCCTTTGGTGGTTGATTAACTTCAAACTGTGGTCTATTTATTCTGAGGCTCTCCAGACTCACCAACCTCAGAAGCTAGCCCAGCCTCAAAATGAGAGAACTTACACAGAAGAGAGGGTGATTGAAACCTTTCTTTTTTAGATGAATATTCTTTTTCCTGATTTTATATTCCAATACCAGAAATATTCTGAGAATAACTTTTTAAAAATCAAGCACAGGTTTATCTGGTTATGAGGGCAAAAATAACACATGGTGATAGTGAGAAGCTTCCATTAGCATTTTTAGCAACATTATCCAGATCTTGATCCAACTGTTTGAAGTACTTGCCATACAGTGGTATTTTCTATCTTTAGATAGTTCTGAAATCCTTTTGGGTAATACTTTTAGAAATGGATTTTAATCTGATGACACCAGATATCATTTGAGTAGTGCCTCCATTTGGATCTGGAAACTTAACTCAGTTTACCAATGTACACAATTAGATATGCCAAGGATACCTCATCACATAATCTGTTTATTCAGGCCAATGTGGATATCTCATTTAGATAACATCTAAAAACTTAGATAGCATCTAAAACTTGACTTAAGTTTTGTATTGTTCCATTTATTAGAGCCAAAGTATTTCTTGCCAGTGAGGAAAAAATGATAATGAGTAAGGTGTAAGTACCTGAATGTAGCCACTGAATGGGTCTGCTTAATTTTTTTTTTTAAAGGATAAAATGATACCACTTGAGAACCAAATAATTTCTGGCATCTAACAACTGAGTAATTACTGACAGTCCTCTTTGAAAAATACTAACTCTACCACAGGAGGAGGTAAATCGTTAAACAGGCATGAATTTCGATGCTTGGAGACTAGGGGCAAAACTACTACACTCAAAACCCTAAATCCTGTCTTCACAATCCCATTCTGTCACAAAGTGAATAGTTAGCAAGTCACTAATCTTTTCCAGACCTGTTTTCTCTGTGGGATGAAGAAGTTTGGACTTCATAACCACTGGAATGCCTTCTTGCTGTAAAGTTCATGGTCAAAAGTGTGTGCGACACTTTTGGAAGGCTTTCATATGTACATGTTGGTTTTTTGCTCACTAACTGATACATCCGTGATTTGCTCCCAAACCCAGCCTTCATTCTTGGTATGGCTTTTCATTTTTACATAAATTGCCCCGGTCCTTGTCATCTGATGACAATTAAGGCATAAATGGAAAAGAAATAAAAAGATGCATTAAGAGCATGTCCTGACTTGGACGCTTCTCTTTTGTCCTGCACATTTAATATAGGATATGTTGTTCCTCAAAAGGTGGTGTGTCACTTGCAGCAACATGGATAGTCCATGAGGATATTATGTTTAGTGAAACAAACCAGAGAGTGGAAGACAAATACCATATGATTTCATTTATATGGAATTGAAAGGACAAAACAAACGATCGAAACAAACCACCCCCCCCCCCCCGCCGCCAAAGGGAAGATGGTTTACTTTCAGACATAGGATAATAATAAAAAGGATTATGACTACCATTTGTTGAGCTACTCCATTGGGAGTGGGACAAGCTCGAATTTGAATGTACATCTACCTGACACTAAAATCCATGCTCTTTCTACCATATCTTATATCTGGAGAATCATCATTCAAAATGGCAGGTTTTGTTATCGTGAACACAGAAGAAATCATGTCTGTGAACAATCATAAAATTGTGTATCAGATGATACATAACTTTTCAACTTTATTTATCATAGTGTTTCTGTTCAAAGTAAAGTACAAAGTTGATATATCCAGCATCAAAATTCATCTCCCAGTGCTGTGACTTCTCATTTCAACTGTAGCTTCAGGTGTCATTTGTAAATGAATGATAATAACAATGATTACACTGCATTTGAGGGGGTGTGAGCAAATGAAATAATCGGTGAGAAGTCTTAAAAACATGACACATGACAAAGAATTTGCTTCCCTCCCCCCTCCCAATATTTTCCTCCGAAAATACAACTAAGATCATCAGACAGAAAGACAGAGGCACTTACTTCTGGATCCCAGTTCCACTAATGGCTGACACGAATAACACTCAGGAATGAATGACGTGAACTCTTCTGAACATCAGCCAAAGGAAAGGTGGCACTAAATAATCTCTAGGTCCCATTTGGTTTTACATGATTATAATTTATTTAGTCTCAAAACCAATTTCTCCCACTTGTGCTTCCTCTTTGGAAGCTGGAGCTTATTTTTAGTGTTTGCAGTAAAAATGTGTTTCAGAAAAGCTGTTGGATTGAGGACAAAAAATGTCCAGGTACCTGAAAGAAATTACAAGTTAAATGGATGAGTCACCAAAAGGCAGTGGGACAGCCAGACCTGTCAGGCCCGTTATTCGAATTTGGGCCAAATGATTCAACTATTTGATTGTAGTGATTGCAGAGACCTGCAGAGGGGAGAAGGCACACACGTTTGGGTGGATCAGGTCTGACCTGAAGTTTCTCAGAGCTGCAAAAAGGGAATAAGTATCAAGTGTATTAACCAACTTGGGACAGAGAAAATGAAGAAGAGGAAACTCCATCACAAAGACAGAACGTAACTACCGATTGATTGTCCGTTGGCATAAATAATATGGGAAAGATTGCTGGATTATGATGGAGGGAGAACTGGGGTCTAGGCCTGGTTTTCCAATGCCCCAGTTCTGTGATCTCGGTAAATTTATTTTCATTTTCTGGATCGAAGCTTCTCTGATCATAAAATAAGAGCCTGACTTGGACGTTTACCAAAGGTCCCTCACAACTGTCAAATTGTATTCACAGGAGAAACACAGGTAATGTTATGAAATATCCTTTTTTATATGGAAAGAATCTCTTTGGTGTTGGTTTGTCTTTTGGCCTTAAAACTTCAAAAAAGAAATTCTGTATTTTAACATCAGGCTTGTCATGTTCACATTCTTATAAGAAGAAGTATAACTATAGTAGAAGTATAGTGAATGGCAGGGTTTTCTTTTTTTTCTTTTTCTTTATTTTTGTTTTTCTTTAAAAAATTTTTTTCAATGTTTATTTATTTTTGAGAGACAGAGAGAGAGACAGAGCATGAGTAGGGAAGGGGCAGAGAGAGGGAGACACAGAATTCAAAGCAGGCTCCAGACTCTGAGCTGTCAGCATAGAGCCCGATGCGGGGCTCGAACCCATCAACCGTGAGATCATGACACGGGCCAAAGTCGGACGCCCAGCCGACTGAGCCACCCAGGCGCCCCAAATGGCACGGTTTTTAAATCCAGATTGGAGAAAACATTGCTTACCAATTCTTCAGTGTTACTGACTTGTAGATATCTTTATCTTTGTCTAGTATAACACATGTTTCTCTATAATATGATTAGCATCTTTGCCCATTTGTTCCAACTAGATGTCAGCCATCAGAAAGCTTTACCATGCGTTATACTTTTTGCTTCTTTTTCACCGATGTTATTGATACCCTGTGTTCAATATCTTTGTCAGATTGACATCAGACATCTTACATTTTGAGTTTTATCCTTGGACATCCCTGGCTATTGGAGGAGGCAATTGTGAATTGACTCCATCTTGCTCCCCACAAATCAACTCAAAATATTACCGCATTACCTTCAACTTTTTACCTTCAGTGTGTACTTAAAACTTTCCGTAATGAAGATTCATTAAGTACCTAGAAGATACTCATTTTTGCGTCCTCGACACTTACTGAGATGCTAGGTATCTGGGAGGTTCTAATCAGTCTTGAATAAATTAGTATATTCACATTTATAAGAAGAAGCCTAACATTATGCATTCCATATATGAGCGGAAGCTTCAGAAAAAACAGTTAGAGGATATGAAAGGAATAAAGGTCTGAAAACTTCACAACAAAATTATTCTGTGCTTATTGCCTTCCGAAATACTGAAGTTTCTGTTTAGAATCCACATCAATACTCAAAGGTTAAAACACTAACAAAAACCCATCTCTCCATGTTTTCCAGTAAGCCACGTGTTTTAAAGGCAGGCACGTTGCCTCTGCCCTCATAAATACATGGTTGCCCCTTCCAAGTGATTGATGATATTTAAATGATGCATATTTTTCCCTGGTGGAAGTAAAATATCCACACACTTTCACCAGTTTCTTGGTGGAAACAACAACAACAACTTGTACGTACTTAATGTCATCAAAGTTCTCATGAATGTGTCTTGGTAGGTAAGGGAAAAATATTTTTGTGTGTGTTTGTTTTTAACACAGATTTAACGGCACCATGTAAAATGTTAGAAGTGTATCATCACTCCTCCTTTCCTCCATCCCTGGCAACCACCTTTCTTTCTTTTTCTTTCTTTCTTTCTTTCTTTCTTTCTTTCTTTCTTTCTTTCTTCCCTTCTTTCTTTTTATCCCTTTTTTAAACACCCCCCTTCCTTCTCTCCCCAGTTTCTGGTAACTGCCTTTATACTCTATGTTACTATGAAACCAGCTCTTCTCTCCCAGTTTTATTGAGAAACAATTGGCATACATCACTGTGTCAATTTATGATGTGAACCGTGGGGCACCTGGGTGGCTCAGTCGGTTAAGTGTCCGACTTCCGCTCAGGTCGTGATCTCACGGTCCGTGGGTTCGAGCCCCGCGTCGGGCTCTGTGCTGACAGCTCAGAGCCTGGAGCCCGTTTCCGATTCTGTGTCTCCCTCTCTCTCTGCCCCTTCCCTGTTCATGCTCTGTCTCTCTCTGTCTCAAAAATAAATAAACGTTAAAAAAAATTTTTTTTTAAGATGTGAACCGTGATGGCTTGAATTACATACATTGTGAAATGATTAGCACAGTAGGTTCAGGTAACATCCATCATCTCATACAGATACAGTGAAAAGAAAGAAAGAACACAGAAGAAAAAAATTCTCCTTGTGATGAGAATTCTCAGGATTTGACTCTCTTAACGATTCTCCTATATACCAGACAACAGTGTTAGCTGTAGTCACCTTGTCGTATGTTACATCCCCGGGACTTACTCGTCTTTTAGCTGGAAGTTTGTACCCGTTGACCACCTTCCTCCAGTTCCCCCCTACCCCCACCCTCTGCCTCAGAGTCACAGGTCTGATGTCTTTTGCTAAGAGTTCAGGTTTTGGAGTTTTGTTTTGTGTTGTGTTGCGTTTGGTTGTTTTTTACTCCACATGTAAGGGAGATCATATAGCCTTTGTCATTCTATGTCTTGTTTGTTTCACTTAGTCTAGTGTTCTCCAGCTTCACCTGTGCTGTTGCAAAATAAATTCTGGAGATAGGTGGCAGTGCTGATTACACAGTAAAATGAATATCTTGAATACCATGGAACTATGCACTTGAAAATGGTTAAGATAGTAAGTTTTATGTTATGTGTATTTAACTATAACAAATAAATTTTGTGAGAAGTGTATCACCGTGTGAAGGCGAGTGAGTTCCCTCATTTCACCTTGGGCTATAAAAATCTGAGGACTGGCTTTTTAATAAGGCAACGCTGTACTGGCTCCTTGGGGACTTAGAAAACTGTTTGATTGGCTAAAGTTTTGAGATTGTTCCTATGGTAGAATTCTGCCAACGGACCGGATCCTTTTCCTGCTCAGAGACCAACCGCACAGAGGAAGGTTGTGAGGACGCCATTTAATGGCTCTTGTCAGAGCGGAAGCCTGAGAGTTAAATGCTGCATCTGTCTCAAGGGAAAGGACAAAGTCTGCCTGCTCTTTGGCCCTCCAGCCTTCTGCCCTCTCTCTCCAACTGAAATGTTCTAAACCCAGAGTAAAACTGAGTCTCCAGCCCACTTCCCCTTCCAGCAATATGCCACAGTCCCCTTACCACCAGAGTGAAAAAAAATAAAAAACAAAAGGTTCTCTGGCATCTCCTGAGAGGAATGCTGCACGTCAGAAAAACAAGAAGAAACTTTTAGGTTGGTGACACGACATAGAACCATGACCCTGGGAAGGAAAGTTCTTCCTACTTTCCTCTGCCTTGTACCCCACCTTATGAGGAGTCCATTTTCAGTTCTTCATCTAGTCCATATGTCATGTGGTCCTTAACACAAATGCTATGCCATATATATGTGTGTGTGTGTGTGTGTGTGTGTGTGTGTATTTCTTTTTGATGTACAAGGCCCAGGCCCTCCCATTTAAGCACAGCAAAGTATGAGGGAAATTATACCTTGGTTTTACAGATGGTGAAGCTGAGCAGGGAGACCTGATTTTGAATTCTGTTTCTGCTATAAATGACCAGCAATGTGTCACCTTAGCCTCACTGTCCTATCTGTAAAACAGGGATCCTGATAATGTCCCTGGTTGATGCAACACCTTCATGAGATGTTTGTTAGGCACTCGGTGTTATGCCTGACACAGAGTCAGCACTCAATCAACAAGAGTTGTTATCACTAGAGCATTATTATTTCCACAATTAAGGCTATCTTGTGGGATTCTGGCACAGATCTTCCACGTCTAAGCCTACCATTCTTTTTGCTGTCACAGGGCCATAGTCTCACACACCATTGCAATCTACCTCGGGGCAGTTGGAAGGCTCAGTCAGAGAACACTGTGTATCCCCTCTCTGTTCTCCCTGAAATATTACAATGAGTAGCTCCTCTTGAAGGTCTTAATAATGCTAAGACGTGAGCACAGTCCTGTAAAGTCTCAGTTAAGTAAAGAAATAAAATGATGCTTAATACTAAAATGGCACAAGGAGAGAATTCCTGTGAAGTCGAGTCACCTTTTGGTTAGGAGGAAAACAATCTATGAATAAGGAGATTAATGCGTGAGTAAACCATGAGAAAGGTTTGGATTTCTTTGCCTCCTCCCACCCCCTTTGGTCACATTACTTAAAAAGAAAAGCAGTTGGTTTTGTTGAAAAGTACACTGGCATCTGAGACTTCCCTTTTGACAACTAAAAGGGAACATGCTTGTTCTTTCCACGTGCTGGGCAGGATCAAAAAAAAAAAGGCAAAACAAAAAACACACACAGAAGGAACAAAAAACTGGAGAGTAAGCAGTTTAGGAATCGCGTTTCAAGAGAATTTGCCTGCACATCTATGAAATGAGATGGCAACAGTCAACCTTAAGAGCATATTAATGGACCCGAATCTCCTAAAGTCTATCTCATGGCAGTTCCCAGGCATTTATAGTCTTTCACCAGCTTTCTCAGTGAACTTGGGGGAGTGAGAGAGGAGGAATATGGACAAAAAAGCCTTCACTTTCTTTCAGTCTATTTATTTCTGCACACAGAAGGTGTCCCCCTTGTGGTGACAGCAAAGGCTAGTCTGGCATTTCATCTAATCTTGTGATACTTGCGATATTTCACACATGCACAAAGACCTTTAGTTTTCTGCCTATCCACCCTTTAATAGCTCATGCCTCTAAAAGGGTAAATTTACGCAAATACTCATTCCTATCTGAAGGTTAATGCTAAACCCAAAGCCAGATAGGCAGTCCGCTGGTTTTAAACTTTTTAACCTCGTGTACTATTATTTTAAAATTCTCCTTCCCTGGGACTGGGTGTATGGTTTTTCTAAAAGGGTAAATTTACGCAAATACTCATTCCTATCTGAAGGTTAATGCTAAACCCAAAGCCAGATAGGCAGTCCGCTGGTTTTAAACTTTTTAACCTCGTGTACTATTATTTTAAAATTCTCCTTCCCTGGGACTGGGTGTATGGTTTTTCCATGAAGTAGTGTCAGAGATTAAGATGGTGTTATCTGTCCATTAACAATTTACTTACCGGGGCATGAAAAAGTGCTTAAGCCCAAGTGTCTGTGTCAAAGCCATGGCCAACCATTAAGCTTTCTCAATGATGTAGCCTGCTCTGCCTTTTTAGCAGCGGTGGGAAAACCAGTCTGAGTCAGCAGGCACCGCAACGGGCTCCTTTCATTCCTGTTCCTCTCTCCTTGGAGTCAGAGTGAACACCAAAGGAGGGAGAGATGGCAATTTTGCTTATTTTAAAGGAAGTATCTCAGTTGAACTGCGGTTGTCGTGTGGAGTAGTGAGTTGGAAGACGCTTTTTCCCCTCCCTGTACTGTGTCAATATATCCAATTATCTTTGCCAAAACTTCCAGAATAGTAAAGACTTCCATGCTGCTGGATTCAAGCAAAATAAAAGGTCATTAGGAGATCTGAGACATTAGTTTTGGAAGAAAAATCCAAACTAGACTTAACATCAATTGGAGAACTAAAAAAAGAGAGAAAGGTGAAATGTTCTCCCCAATCAGCCATCTTCTATAACTAAAGTAATTTCTAGGATACTTGGGGAAAATGTACATTGTGGATCTAAATTGTTGACAATTACCAAATATTAAGGAGAAAATCTGAGTAGTGATAAATCCGTGTCTAACAGTATGGCTTTCTACATCTTACATATTTCATTTCTAATGCAACCTCCTCAACGAAGCCTGACAGGATGTGTTTTAAACCTCTGGCAGCTTGATAGCCTGGCATATTTCCTACATATAATGCATATTGTAGATTGAATAATTGGAAAAAAATGAAGTGTATATTTCAACAATGCTTGGTTTATTTATACCATCTTTTCAAAAAATATTTATGTAACAATATTGTAGGCAATAAATTAGGACGATACCAATAGGAAACCTCACTCCTATGGTGTTCTTGGACATATTTTCCCATTTCTATGTATTCCTTCTAACTTTTCCTTCTGGATATTGTTTTGCAATATGTGTTTTGCAAAAGTGTTACAATTTTCAAAAATTTTAAAACATCAGAATGGCTCACATAATACCCACTATGGAGTATGAGAATTGTTAGAAAGAGGAATAGATCTTATTGTCTAAGAACAGAATTAAGCATCCAGACTGAGGCATGCTGAAATAAATGCCATCGTATTTGATACTCAGAATGAAGCAGAGGATATCAATACTCTCTTTCGCAGTCTATATTATTTCTCTTACAACATGAATGTATTTTTCTGGCAGACATTGTTTGAATAAATTTGTTGATCATTTCTTTAAAATTCTGTAGCATAAACAATTTCATTCCTTCGTATCATCAGCCTGTCAAAGTGGAGAAGATACGTAGATCAGTCCAAAGCAATGGTTGATGAGTTCGTTATCATTGACATTTGTGAACAGAAATGAATTGATAAAATATAACTGTGCCTCTGCCAGTGATTGGGCTATTCCTTTTCCTGTGGCATTGGGCACAGTTTACCTTACAAAACAAGTCCTCGTATCATGCCCTGTGATCGTAGGACAAACTGCCAGTGAGTTACTATTGAATCCTGTGATCCTTATGAAGGAATCCTTACCTAAGGCAAAATCCTCATTGTCCAAAGCGCCAAATTGTTCACCTGGGGAATACTATATACTCATTTTTGAAGAGTTAAAATAGAAATATATGAATGAAATATAAATGAGAAAGGCAAAACATCTGGGAAAAACTTGAGTGGCACACAGGTGGAAGAGACATGGGTGTTTACATTTATTTGAGAAGACATAAGAGCTATCTTCCCATATGGAGAGGCCCATCATCCAAAAGTTAAGGGTTTTGTTTAGAGTATAACAACAGCACCCCCTGGAGATTTTATAGTATGGAAGAGCTCCAAACAACATAAAGAAGTTTCCAATGATTTGAGAGGTACAACAAGGGGTTGTGCTTCCTTGCAAAGAAGTGTGTTTCTTGAGGTGATTAAAAGTGTTCGAAGAGTGCCAGACAACTAATTTTCAGATATGTCAGTGAAGGAAATATTTTATTACAAAATATTTTGGACTGTATAGTCTTTAAGGGCACTTTGCAATTGAAATACTTTATTATTGTTTTTTAATGTTTATTTTATTATTGAGAGAGTGGGAGACAGAGCAAGCGTGGAGGAGGGCAGAGAGAGAGGGAGACACAGAATCCCAAGCAGGCTCCAGTCTCTCAGCTGTCAACACAGATACGGGCACAGGGCTCGAACCTACGAACCATGAGATCATGCCCTGAGCCAAAGTCGGGTGCTTAACCAACTGAGCCAACCAAGGAGCCCAACAATTCAAGTCATTAAAAATTATACAATTAGCAAATTATCAGTAAGTGGAAGATTCCAAAGATAAATTCAGCTTCACACATAGCATGTGAAAACAGATACTAATTGAAGGAGCAAAGGAGAATTATTCTTAAGGGGACTGAGTATGAAATCAGCAATCTCAGATGAAGCAAAGTAGTAGGTTGGCCAAGAAAAACGGCCCCAAATCAAACTCCTGCTATTAAATGATTTGCACAGTTGTGGGAAGCACAAAGCAGGTTCTCAATGACTACCCATTGTGTTCATTCGTGCATACAATAATTTATTGGGCACTTTGTATGGGCCAGGCATTATGCTGGGTGCCCATACTTTGTGCAAGGTACTATGCTGGGAACACTGGAGTGAACATTCTTTGCTCTTATATTGCAGTTGAAGAGCTAGATATTAAACACAAATTACATTTTTAACTCATTACACTTATGGTAAGTGTATTTCTAGAAGTACAGGGTGCATAGCAGGGGATCTGATCTGGTCTGGGTAACCAGGGAAAGTTTTCTTAAGGAAATACCATATTCCCTAGTAAGCTGAGTGATGAAAAAATAGCAACCCAACTTTGAAGTGCTTATAGAATGGATGTAGTAGTTCTATACAAACAACATGAAAATGCATAGACAACAGAAAAGCATATAGTACTATGGGAAGCCACATTAAATATATGTAACATAGTCATGCTATTTATACATCATTATCATGGATAGCCTACTTTTTTATTTTTAAATATTTTGACATTTATTTATTTTTGAGAGAGAGAGACAGAGTGAAAGTGGGAGAGGGACAGAGAGAGAGGGAGACACAGAATCCGAAGCAGGCTCCAGGCTCTGAGCTGTCAGCGCAGAGCCCGATGTGGGGCTTGAACTCACGGACCGTGATATCATGACCCGAGCCAAGTTGGACGCTCAAACCGACTGAGCCACCCAGGTGCGCCCCCCGCCCTCTTTTAATGTTTATTTATTTTTGAGAGAGAGAGAGAGAGAGAAAGAGATAAATAGAATGTGAGTGGGGGAGGGACAGAGAGAGAAGGAGACACAGAAGCCGAAGCAGGTTCCAGGCTCTGAGCTGCCAGCACAGAGCCTGAAGCTGGGCTTGAACTCACAGATCACGAGATCATGACCTGAGCTGAAGTCAGACACATCAATGACTGAGCCACCCAGGTGCCCCTAGCCTACTTTTTAAAAAAGAGATTATACCAAGCCTGTTTATGATTTAAAAAAAAATGCCCTGCAGGTAAAAAATTGCATTCAGCAAAATTTGGCCTAAATATTAGTGAAACACTTTTCAAGATCTCTTCCACCTCTATAACTATGATATCTATGAGACAAACAAAAAATGCGGTCAATTGGGGAAAATACAGAACATGTTTGACTGTGAATTACTAGCATTAAAATTACAAGTAATAGACATAGCATTGAGGCACATTTAGAGTATATGTCATCTCCCAGTGTTGATCACTTAACAGGATTTCAACAAATCGTTATTGAACAATTGATTCTTTCTCTGGTCCTTGAATTAATCAATTCATTTGGAAGAAATCGATTTTCTCTTTTCTGAAATATCATGCTTTGTTAGTTTAATTAATTATTAATCCCTCTAAAAGTGATTATTTTACAATATGGCTGATTTCTCATAAGTGCTATTGGTTCTCCAAGCATTGCATTGTTGATCCTGCTCCAATGATCAAACATCTGCTCCTACCATCTACACATTTCCTCTTATCCCATGAAAATGATTTGTTTCACTTTCCACCAACTTCCTCTGTATCTCAGATGCTTTCATTTGCATCATAGCCACCAGTGGTGCTATTTGTAGAACAGTATTTATTTATCAAATTATTCATTCAACAAACACTGAATGCCTGATATGCTCAGATCATATACGGAATCTTCTGCATCATATTTTTTGAGCATCACCAGAAAGGTACTATATATATAATATATTCTCTTTTTTTTTTTTTGCTAGAAATTCTAGCATTGGTAGAATTAATTTTATTAACTACCTTTAATACAATAAATATCCACTACAGGGACCTAATTTGGAAGAAGCTATGTATGCAAATCATCTGAACACACTACAAAGAAAAAGATTTAATGCTAATTTGACTAACATGGTATGATTGAAATGATCATATTTTCTCCCAGAGTGAGAGTTTGTAAGTGTTTATTTGGGTGCATAATAATGATGCATTTGGCTTTTTTTATTTAAAGTGCAGTTGTAGAGTGTTAGTTATACCTACTTGATACAATTAAAATCTTCTTAACACAATGACAGTTGGGGTTAGCATTCATGGTACACATTTTTATAAGTTAGGATTAAATTCAGCTGTAAATGACAGAAACCCCAAATAAACATTTCTTAAATAAATTGTGGTCTCTCTCTCTCTGGTGAACATAATCTGGAAGTAAACAGTTCAAGCCTGATAGAGCAGCTTCATGGTCACTATGACTCCTACGTATCCTGACGCTTTGCAAACTTTAGTACACTGCCTCATGGACCACAGTGGCTGCTCAAATTCCAGCCATAAATCCACACTGGAGCCAGCAGAAAGGAGAAAGGGGAAGAGAAAGGAACAAAGGGAGCAGTCAGCTGTCTTTTAAGAAGGTTTTCTGGAAGTTCTCACATAACATTTCTGTTTCGATCTCATCAGGCAGAACTTAGTCATGTGCCCGCTGTTCACGGCAAAGTCATCTTTATTCTAAGCAGCTAAAAGGGAGGGGCATGTTGCTAACAGAATATTGGACTAAACAATTAGCTGTTTCTTTCATTGTTTGTTTTTTAATTTTGTTTTGTTTTGGTTTTGTTTAATGTAGCTATTCTTTTGTGGAGGTTAGGATTATGCTTTCTCTCCTCACTAAATGTGGAAGCCTTCCACATAGTTGCTCAAGCTGTTTGTAAAGTTCAGGGTTATCTCACCCTTGAGATATACCACCCACTCTATGAACACCCTTGGCTCATTAGATTATAAATTTCCAGGGTGATAGATGTATCTTCTTTTACTTTTAATCCCCCAGAGCCTTCATCAACTACTTATCAGGTATGTCTCAATACATATTCTGAGTGATTGTGTGTTTTAAATTTAGATTTTAAAATATAAAAATATGGGGCGCCTGGGTGGCTCAGTCGGTTAAGCGTCCGACTTCGGCTCAGGTCATGATCTCACGGTTCGTGGGTTCGAGCCCCGCGTCGGGCTCTGTGCTGACAGCTCAGAGCCTGGAGCCTGTTTCAGATTCTGTGTCTCCTTCTCTCTGTGACCCTCCCCCGTTCATGCTCTGTCTCTCTCTGTCTCAAAAATAAATAAACATTAAAAAAAAATTTTTTTTTAAAATAAAAAAAAATAAAATATAAAAATATACAAGGAGAGTAACTTCATAGTAATCAACAATGCAAAACTACTCGACTAATCATTTTATCTATTTATTTGTTGTCATCAGCCCTTTATTTCGTCTAGTAAGAGTGTAACTGTGGGTCCTGTAACAGAAATAAGACGAAGTATCGTCTCTGTATGGTTTTCAGAAAACAGGAACTATCTGGAAGAGAGATTATGTTGTCATGGTAAAAAGAACAAAGGCTCTGGAGACAGGCCCTGGATTCAAATCCGAGCTCTGCCACTTACTAGCTCTTTGGCCATAGCAAGTTACATTCCTCAGTTTCTTCATTGTGTAAAATAGGGACAATAACAAGGTTGGATTGCCATGGTGGGACTCAGAAATAAACGTACTGTGAAGCTTGGAAGCTTATGTCCGGGGACCCTCATATCCATGGGTCCCTTCCCAGGCCCAGGGAGAAGTCCTGGTAACATGTTCACATGATCCTATGCTTTGGTAACATTTACAAAAGTAACTATTTTGTTTGTTTGTTTCATTTCTTAACACAGACTCCAAACTGTGTAAGCTTCCGTTCACACAAAATCCAAAGCCTCCCCTGGCAGCTCAGCTGAATCAGAAGCTGTAAGACGCCTGCACTAGTTAGAACCTTGAATTAGGCAGCCCTAAGGCCGGAGATGGTCTACGTGGGTGTGTCGCCAACTGAATCAGAGATACTTGGGATATTTGTTTACCAGAGGGGAGGTGGGTGGGCTGTGGTTAAATAGGAGATGGGGATTAAGGAGTGCACTTGTGGTGATGAGCACTGGGTGATGTATGAAAGTGCTGAATCGTACTCAATTGTACTTAATTCTACATCTGAAACTAACATGACACTGTTTGTAAACGAACTGGAATTTACATAACAACTTTCAAATAATCTAAAAAAAATGCAGGAACGGGGAGCTTATACCTCCCAAATGAGAATCTTTTGGGATAGGCGCTGCAAATCTCCATTTTGATCAAGCTTCTCAGGTGATTTTCATGTGCCTTAAGATTTAAGACACTGTTGTAATAGCTCTTCCAACTCTGAAATTCTAACTTTAGACTGCATAATCCTGATTCAGAAAGCACCAATCAAAAGAAGGATCAGAAGGTTCTGTGGAAGAATCAGAAATTTGTCCTCCTCTTTCAGGATTTGCCCAAGGCAAGGCATACTTGGGATTTTGAGACAGACAGAAAGGGGTGGAGTTGTGAAAAGCTGAGATCCCACTTTTCAGCACGTAAACACAACTTGTCTAAAAGCGTTAAGACTTGTGAACAATTCGTTCTTCTTTGGTTTATTTTCAAGAATAAATAAAATATTTCATTTTCTTCCCCTACTCATAAGCCCGGTGGTGAAGATTATGATCATTCTCTACAATAGGAGATTCTATTAACCCAAATCAAGCTATATTCTCTTCTGGGGAGAGAAGAGGGATCTAAGAGTTAATGTTACTCTTTCTCAGACACACTGTTACATGTTCTCCAAATAGGATCTTGTTGAATGTTTAGAGCAATCCTGCAAGAAAGGTGCCATGTTCCTCTTTGAGGAAGAAAACTAAAACCCAAGCAGATGAAATAATCTTGCATAAAATCACATAGCTAACATGTTGCAGGGATTCAACCCCAGGTATGACTGAATCCAAAACCTGTTTTGTCCTCCCAACACCATGGCACTTACAAATAAATATAGCATTCATTTGTATGTGCGGTGACATTCACAGCCTAAACCTTAAAATGCTACGATACAATATACCTCAGAACCAATAAATTGCCCTTGTATCTAACGGCAAAGAACACACTCCTCTCTCCCCCTTCCACATTAAAGGATATCTCTATAACGAAGAGGTTGTGGTTGTGATCTTTTATGTTACTAGATATTTGTGCTTAAGCACCAAATCAATGCAGTTATAGACACTGATGAATCTCTTCAAAATGTAAGATTAGACAGTGAGTACTGTTTGCAAATGCTGCACAATATCATGGTCTTCCTCTCTTACCATGTCATTGAGCTCATTCATTCCTCATGAGATAGGGACAGAGAGAAGAGATGTATTCTAGAGTGGCCAATGTGTTCAGCACAACTTGGAAATGAGCACCTTGCACCCCAACAAGAACTGTTGGTTGGGATTCAACTAATACACTCAACCTCCTTCATCACAGCATCATTAGGGCAACTAACCTTTGGCAACCAAAAGCACTGCATTTGGGGAAGAGAGCAACTTTTGGTTTCCTCTTTCAGTGTTTCATGAGGGATTTTTTTGTTTGTTTTAGTTCTAAAGAATAAATGTTGATGGCCTTTCTACTGGCACCACAGAAAATCAGAATCTAATTTAAAAAACAGTAATGAAACTATGCAGTTTTTTTATCATATGACCTTTCCTTGTCCCATTTTTCTCCCATTCCTCGGTAAAATCGAGTCACTACGGAAACCTTATCATTGGTCCTCAGTCAATTTTCATAGCTGTATCAATAGATGTGGTGTCAGGAAGAAATTGCCCGGGTCCATTAGTGAGCAGCCCATGGGTGGGGACTAAGGATAAGCAGTTACACAGCTATTAAATGGACCACTATGAAGAGATAAACAGTGCAAGTGATGTTAAATAGTCTTGCATTTTTCTCCCATATTCACAACTTTTAAAATGTTTTCCACAAGTCCAGAAGTCTTAAGATGTCAAAGCACCTTATAATCCAAGATAAGATGGAAACATTTATCACTCATATTTTAGTGATCTTTCTCAATTAGAAACGAAGCGAGAGGCATCTGGGTGGCTCAGTCAGGTAAGCATCCGACTTGGGCTTGGGTCATAATCTCACAGTTCATGAATTCGAGCCCCACGTCGGGGTCTGTGCTGACAGCTTGGACCCTGGAGCCTGCTTCAGATTCTGTCCTCCCTTTCTCTCTGCCCCTCCCTTGCTAACTCTCTCTCTCTCACACACAAAAATAAATAAACATTACAGAAATTAAAAAAAAAATAAATGAAGGTAGTGTTTTAAGAGATAGGAACACGAAAACTCTGTTTATTTCTCCTGGTGTGTTTTCTCTTTCTAACCAAGATGAGAAATTTCTGTTTCCTCATCTATGGAATGTAAGAAGTATTTATCACGATAATCTCTATATCAGGAAAACTTGAGGGAAAAAGTGGTATCCAGCCAGGTGACCAAGAGAAAGATTTCTATGAATTTAAAGAACACTTATGATTTTCCTAAGCCTGAGAAAAATCCTGATTAAAAGATAAGTAGTATATCAAAAATTTGGGTTTCAGGTTTTAGTGGAACAATGAATTCACTGTGACTATATGCTGTAAACAACCAAAAAAAATTGACACAAAAAATCAACTTTAAATTTGTAAGTTAAAATTACATACAAAATATATAAATCCTGATATCCTTTAATCATTTATTTTCTTAAAATACTGATTTAGAATTGAATTTCCCCCAAAAGGACCTCAGAAATTTAGTCAGATATTTTAAATGTTTATTCAGTAACAATCACTGTCTGAATGTTTGCACATTCTGAATTAGTGCTGAATTGATGGACTTGCAAGTTTTCCTGAAACTTAAAATTAGTTGATCAATAATGAAACGCAATATCCCATGAAATGGATGTGAAATTCCCCAGAAAACCCATCAAAGAATAAAATTATGTTGAAATCTTGCTATCACTGAGATCCTTTGGAACTCATCAGAAACTGATCTTTTAAAAGGGAGAGAAACACGCACTCTATATGTACAGGAAAAACGTATCATGTATACATGTATAATGCAAATGTATATGTATAATGAAAAAACTCAGCACGTGACTTTTTATCCTCAAATGAAATCATAGGTTTTTAAATGGACAGTACATTTGATTCTCTAACACACGTTGCTTTAAATAATTTTTTCACTGTTTGAATTTATAAATACAAAGATGACAGCCTATTGCAATTTGTTGGGATAGTTTAGTTCTGTAAAGGTCACACTGAGTTGAGTCGGCCTCAGCAATATGTAAACAGGGACTGAAAGACACCTGCCTGTTTCAGCGCAGTACTATGCTGATTATGGCTCAAATAACAACTGTCCTCCCTATGACAAGTAGGACAGCCTTAAACAAGTGACTTGCTTTGTTTTTCAGAAAATCGGTAATTGTGTGTGTGTGTGTGTGTGTGTGTGTGTGTGTGTGAAGGAGAGAGAGAATGTATGTGTGGAGAGCAGAAAAACTGTGAAAGAAAAGGACTTCTATCACCCCAACCAAGATACAGCTGAATATAAAAAGGCAGAAAAAAGAAATTACCTCTCAAACAATATTAATGAACAGGCAAAAGAGGGAGAGTGAAACAACCCTCCAGAAATTGTATCACTGGATTTTTACAATTTGATGCCAAAATGTGTGGCCGAAGGAGGCAGGCTGGAATAATAATAATGCTATGTATTAATAGAGCTTTTTTTTTTTTTTTTTTTTTTTTTCTGAAAAGATGTTAACACATTGTGATCATCTCTGACTTTTTTTCCAAGCTGCAGTCCGGATAGCTCCTGAAAAGTACTGGGTCACAACTATTCTGGAAATTCGTTGTGCCACATCAAGCTACTCTAATTCAGAAATGAACATTTACTGAGCCTACTCTAGGCCTCTTGAAAGTTTACCAACCAGTGTCTTTGCATTTAGTTCCTATGTCGACCAAGTCTCTGTGCATACACAAACATGCACACGCACAGGCACATATGCACGGACACACACACACACGCACCTACTGAAACTCAGCAGTTCAACTCAAGGATAAATTACCCATGCAGCTTAAGTGTACAGAGCAGAAAAAAAAAAAAATGCAGTTAAGTTCATCTTCAGCCAAAGGAAGAAAACGTTTCCATGCCAACTGACCCCCTTTTCTTCCCTCAGCAAAAGGTCAAAAGTCTTTTTCATTTGGGTAGTGACTGTAAAGTTGAGCAATCATTTCTAAAATATTGTTTAAGTGGCAAGAAATTACCAATTTTTTTTTAAGTTTATTTATTTTTGAGAGACAGAGAGAGCACGTGCATGCACAAGCTGGGGAGGGGCAGAGAGAGAGGGAGACACAGAATCCGAGGCAGGCTCCAGGCTCTGAACTGTCGGCACAGAGCCCGATGCGGGGCTCGAACTCACAAGCTGTGAGATCATGACCTGAGCCGAAGTCGGATGCTTAACTGACTGAGCCACCCAGGTCCCCCAAGAAATTACCTCTTTTTAATAACGTGAGACAAAGAAATAGGGAGGGGGTAGGGAGACAGGAGCAGGCGGATTATTTTACAGATAACAGCCTGAAGCACAGAGGACTGAACTGATTTGCTCGCAGGCATTCAGAGGGTTCCAGGAATAGGGAGCTACAAAACCTTAGCTCCCCAATCTAGGACTACATGGTAAGGTCCTCTGTCTGTTAAGATAAAAGAAACCTGACATTTTCTTCAGACTCCATGGTAGTTCAGCCTACTAAAATAAATTTTAAGGGCACCTGGGTGGCTCAGTCGGTTATGCCTCAGAGTCTTGATTTCGGCTCAGGTCATGATCTCACAGTTCGTGGGTTCGAACCCCGCATCAGGCTCTGTGCTGACAGCTCAGAGTCTGTTTGGCATTCCTTCTCTTCCTCTCTCTCTCTGCCCCTCCCCCACTTGCGCTGTCTCTGTCTCTCTTAACATAAATAAGTAAACTTTAAAATCACTACATAAATTTTAAAAGATTATGTTGCCCAAGAAATTTACATATGTATTTGACAAGCTTTCTATTCCTGTTTTCAGAGGATAGTATCATATGTTTTTAAACACCAATAACAAATAACGTATCACACTGTCATTGCAATATTACATTTGCTATAAGTAAGATGTATCTGTACATTAATCATAACCATATTTTCCAGACCAAAATATCAGAGAAAATAGACGGTTAACTTTTTATTCATTGATTTAATGTTTCCCTCACACCTTCAAAAATTTAATGAGTACTTAATACGCAGTAGGCATTAAATTTGGTGATGTAAACGGAGTGAACAAGACAGACTATGGAGAGGTAATTATGTTAGAAAATCTGAAATGGGTGATCGCTATTCCTAGATGCTCAGAAATCAAGAGAATAGTGCATGTTCTCCATTGCAATTAGCTTTTTTTTTTTTTTTTTTTTGGAGAGAAAAGAAATGTACATTTCTCACAAGATACTCTAGCCTTCTTGATACAGTCATATCATCAGGACAAAGCTAGTACTGGAGGTACCAGGCTCCAGCATGCTCCCAACTTTTTAAATGGATTTTAGCAACGATGCACATGTCACTCATGCTCCAGTTTTTGTGTCAGGCCACAACCCTGTGTTTCAGACTCACATTCTCAACCGAGACGTCAACGTCCCTTCTTAGAGCTCTACTAGGCATCTCAAACTTAATACATTCAAAACCAAACTTTTCATTTCTCACCCCTACGTTCCCTATGAGAGTAAAGAGCAAACTACATTCACCCAGCAGCTCAACAGAAAAAGCCACGTAGCCTTGTTTTCTTACTTTTTCATATATCCCATTTTTGATCCATCAACGAATTCTGTTGTTTCTACCGTCCAACTAGATCTCAGATTGGATCCCTCTTTTCCCGCTGCTAACATCCTAGTGAAAGCCACTGGCAACTCTCCCCACGCAGGCCTTCCTGCTTCCATCATGCCCCTGAGGCAGTTCCCCACAGTGGAGCGATTCTCTTCAAACATGTCAGTCCTCTGCTTCCTACCTTCCATTAGTTTCCAGCACTCTTAGAATAAGTTGTTACAACCTCTCTTGGTCTTCATCTCCTTTCCTATATTTCTATCATTTGTTCTCTTTGCTCCAGCCACACTGGCTCCTGCTCTTTCCTCAAATGCAAAGAATCCAAGCTTCTTGGCATGAGGGAATTAGCATTTTCTAGGACCTCTACCACAACTCCCCTTGCCCCAGAAATAGATTTTTCCCTTACTTTATTCAGATGTCTAGGCCAATGTCACCTGCTGAGGGAGGCCTTCTCTGCCTACTTTACCTAAATCCCTTCTTTGTCACTCTTTATCCCCATGACATGATTAAGTTTTTTCTAGGGCTTATTATTATCTAACATTAGATTATATCTTTGTCTATTTTCAGTCTAAGGCAAACCTCAGAAGGGTAAGATTTGATCTCTCTAGCCCTAAATGAATGCATGAACTCCAGCAGGTATCGAGGCAAAGGAGTCTGGACAATAGCCTGTGGTGGCCCTGGGAAACTGAGACAACACTCTGCTTTAGGCCTTGGACCCAGAGACTGTATAAGGTCCCTTTAGAGGAAAACAAAGGAAAATAGGTTGTTGCAGATTGGATGATATGAAGAGTATGCCAACAGGAAAAGATCATAGTTGTCAAGAGAATCCGACACTTGCATAGCAAAATCAAAACAGTCCACAATTGTCCTCAAAATGCTTTAACTGACTTGTAAAAATTGCTTTTAATTCCTCATTACTTATTTAGTTCCATGCTTTCAAAGGAAACAAAAGCTCTTTAGAGATAAAACAAGTCTGGCAATATGTTAAGGTTGTTAACTACATTTTGAATAGAAAATTGCTGAGGGGAGCAAAATTCCTCTGAACTCCTTAAAACTTCGGAAACATCATAGAAAGCTATGTGGTTGTTTTTTTGTTGCTGTTTTGGTTTCTTTTTTAAATAGAACTGAAAGTAGGAGAATCTAGTTTATGTAAGTATCTATGGGAAGTCCTAAGGTTTATTTTGTGTTTCTCCTAGTCAGTCATTGCAAGATAGCAGTTCTCAAAGTGTGATGCGGGTGCTGCTGAACGTGTTGGAAATTCTTTCAGGTGAATGCTCTTTCCTTCATAATAATATGAAGGTGTAATTTGCCGTTTTCTTTTTCATCTTTTCACAAGCGTACACTGGAGTTTTCCAGAAGTTACATAGTGCGTGATATTGCGACAAATCCGATTAAATGGAAAATCAGATATGCAAATCCAGCTGCCTTCTCTTAAGCCAAACGTTAGCAACATTTGCAGATCTGGAAAGCAAGACCATTCTCACTGCTGAATATTTTTGTTATAGAAAATGTAGTTATCTTGGTAAAAATTTATGTTAACATGTAGTGGACATATTATGATTTTTGTTGAATGAGTAACTTCATATCGAATACATTCTTAGTTTTAATTTCTAATAAATTTAATTTCTAATAAATAGCCAGAGATATAACCACAAAAGCAAAAGCTCTGTTAGGCCCTCACTGATTTTTAAGAGTATAATTGGGCCCACAAAGTTCAAAAACTGCTTATCTAAGACACTAAGCTATCAACAGATAGATCCCTAAGTAATTATTTTATAACTAAATTTAAGATGATGAAGACATAGTTAAATACCTTGATTATTTTAGTTACATACATTTCTTAGAACTCCAAGAAAGTCATGATTTTTTTTTGCATTCATTATGTCTTCCTCTTTCCACAAAGGTTTTTAGTATACTCTTAGACTATTGTTTCAACTTATTTGCACATACAAATAACTAAAGCTTTGCAAACATGAATCCAAATGTGAATCCGTTTAAGCTCTAACACTGTGGTCATGAGCACGCTTCTCCTGAACCAAACGGCCTAAATTTACTCCCCGCCTCTGTACCTCAGTTTCTTTAACTTTAAAGCATAGATACTATCAGCAACTATGTCGAAGGGCTGGTAAGAAGATTAAGTAACTTCATGCTCATAAAGTGTTCAGAGCAGCGCTAAGTACATTTAATAAAGTTTAGCTACTATTATAGTCAATATAGAAATGTCAGCTACTATTATACTCATTACTGAAAACAATATCAAAATATTAGAAGGCACTGTGGAGGAAAAAAGAAGTTGACATCAAAGCTTTAGGAGGTATGATTTCAAAGTAATTAGAAATTGAAAGATACATTTGGGGCACCTGGGTGGCTCAGTTGGTTAAGCATACGACTCTTGCTTTCAGCTCAGGTCACAATCTCACAGTTAGTGAGTTCAAGCCCTGCATCTGGCTCCATGCTGAGTGCACAGAGCCTGCTTAGGATTCTTTTTCTCCTTCTCTCTTTCTGCCCGCCCTCCCTCCCCCCACCCCCGCCGCCAAATAAGTAAATAAACTTAAAAAAAAAAAAAGAAATTGAAAGATATATTTAATCTTACCATTGAGACAGTATCCTTTTCTGAGAAATCATATATATTTTTGTCCAAAAGTAAATTTCCCTTTCTGGTACTCTATCTAGTAGCCATGAGATGAGGCTTCATTATGCAGATTAAACAGATGCCCCAAAGAAGAAAACAAAGACTGCAGATTATGACTAGTAATTATAGAAAAGATAATCCATTAGGGCTAAATATATCAGGGTGCCTGGGTGGCTCAGTCGGTTGAGCATCTGACTTCAGCTCAGGTCATGATTTCGGGGTTCATGAGTTCAAGCCCTGCATCAGGCTCTGTGCTGACAACTCAGAGCCTGGAGCCTGCTTCGGATTCTGTGTCTCCCTCTGGCTCTGCCCCTTCCCTGCTCATGCTCTGTCTCTCCCTCTCTATCAAGAATAAATAAACATTAAAAATTTTTAAAAACATCATCTGATAACATTGCTTCCCAAGCCAGGATGCCATAGTTAAAATCATATAGCTAGAGGGCAATTGTCCTGATCAAGGATAATGGGATCAGTGAAAACCAGCCTTGCAAGAAGACAACCTACTGAGAGACAGCCAGTCTCATCATTTGCACTGCAGAAAGGAGAACAGTGGGACTAATCTTAAATGGAATGCCTTAGATCATGAAAGTTATCTTTTTATTAGTACTATAACTTGTAGGCATGTTTTCAATCCTAAACCGATTTATGTCTACCTCTATACTGAATATCAATTTATATTGAAATTAATATCACTAAGGACAGTTTACAGAGTGGCAGAATTTGGTTTAATGTAAGAAGAAAATAGGAGAGATCAGAGTTGTCTATCCACCTTGCCTGAGGTAATGAGTTCCTTACCACTGGAAGCATAAAAGGAAAATATATTTTTCTATCAGAAAAAAAAAATCGTAGGTCTATCTGATTATACTCTTTACCCACTGCATTAATACTCAAAGAAATAATGCCATCACCTTCAATTGGCTACAATAGAAATAAAATGTTCTATGTGGCGTTTCATATTCTGGACAAGTCTCCTTCATCTATTCAACAAATATTTATAGGGCAGACATTTATCTAGGAACTTCAAATATAGCTATAAGCAAAACATATAAAACCTCTGTCTTCACATGACATATTATTTTGAGACAAGGCAGATTAATAATTAATTAGTCAAATATATACATGTAGGAAGGTGTTAAGTGCTATGGAGAAAAGAAAAGCAGGGAAGAGGATAAGGACTATTGGAGTGGAGGTGAGGCAATGTGAGTTGGTTAAAGAGTGAAGGAAGGGTATTTCCAGAAAAACAGAAGAAATGGGAATGGGGATTTTAGGAAGATTTATATTTGGCCATTGGCTGAAATTTGATATTAAGAATCACACCAAATAAGCTTATTTTATTTATAATAAGATATTTATTATGTTTAAGTCTTTAATATTCCAAGATAGATATCATCAGGGGTTGTTTTCATCATGTACCATGTGTTAACAATTTCTAGATCCTCTGTGTCTCAGGTCTCTTCCTTGGATGCACGCAGCCAGGAACACTGTACTCAAAACTGCAGGGTAGCATGGGAAAGTTGTCACTAGCTCTCTTCTCTCTTCTGTCTTCTGCCATGTGCACTGCTTCCCTCGGGATGCTCTCCTGACTCCTAAATAGGGGTTGTGTGTCTCCGCTGCATTATCTTAGCTGTACGATGCTGTATTATGGTTCACCTTAAACTTGGCCAACGCCAGGCTTCTAAGCCATAAGCTCTACAACAGATGGTGTGTACATTCTATTCCATCGCTGTGCTTGACCCATGGAGGTGCTCAGGAATATCTGTTGAGTTGGATGCATTAATGGCCCTCACAAATCTAGTAGTCTATAATTTTGGTCTCCACTGATTGGCTATGTAAACTCCAGAAGGGCAGTCAGTTTTATTGTGCTGTACGGGCAGCACCTCGAACAGGCCTGGTACATAAGTAGGCTCTCAGAAAACATTTGTTGACGGACGATGCATCTCTGAAACAGGCAAGAACACAGTTAGGATTGGGTAATTGGCAAATAATTCTAAAATCTCAGCCTTGCATTAACATGATGCTTTATGCTATGCCTAGTGTTTTCTCATTCAATCTCAGTGACTCCATGGGTTGGGGGATGAAGTGCTTCATTTCCATTTTATAAAAGGAGTAACTCACAGAGATTAAAGATTAATTTGAGTGATAGATGTTGTCAAGCTGGAATCTAGATCTTCCAATTCAAGGTCTTAGGGTTTTTTTTTTTTTACTTCACAACATGCAAGGGTAAGTTTACTGCAAGACTATCATGCATTGCTTTATCACATGCAGGTTAGGTCACTGTTGACAGCACTTGGCTCTCTATACATCTTCGATTCCTCTGTTTTCACGCCCACCTGATCCCCCTGGCTTAGACATAGGTCAGGTTTGTCCATTGTCCTTCTCACTACATTCCTCCCCTCAGCCAGAAGAGTGCTCTATCCTACATAGTTGATGCCCTGCCCCTTTCATTCCTCAGGTGACGCATCATAGATGGATACATATCTTTTAAAACTTCTTAATTTTTTTAAGATTTGCCCGTGTGATATAGAAACATGCATATTAAAGTTTCTGCCTTAGAAATTTTGATTAAAACGTGAATCTTGCCCTCTCTTGCCAGTTATCTGATGTTTGCACTGGTTGTAATTTTAAACAACCTGTTTCAGCTCATTGCAATTGGAGTAATCATTTCAGATTTCCTGTCAACTTTCTTGCCACGGGGTGTATGAGTAGGGTATTTCCAGACAGATGTCTGAGGTTGGTTACTTCTTACTTTAATGAAGGGTGTGCTTCCTCTATCTGACTGATGGAAAAACATTATGTCTAGGCAGCAATAACAATTCAGTGTGCTTGGCTCGCAATTTATGACTGTCTCAGTACATAGGGTGGTGAAAGAAGTAGTATGTCCCTCTTTCACAGGAGCTAATGTTGTGCTAGTGATGAGGGGTTAGACATTGATGGATAAGGTAATCTATCCCAACAAATGTGGTGGCAGAGAATTAAGTAAGCTCTTCTCTGTGTGGTTAAGACTTGTCAGATGAGACTTTCAAGGTAGGAAAGAGGTGAATGAGACCAATAGGGGATACAGTGGTCAAGAGGGCAAAGAATGGACTTTAGAGTCAAAAATCCTGGATCCGATTCCCAGCTTAGGAGGTTATTAGCTGTGTGAACATGGCCTTTCCTCTCCTCTGTCAAGTGAGGTTATTGATACTTATACCACAAAGTGAGACTAAAAATTTAAGAGCATAATATGCACAGAGTCTCCATGGACCACGGAACATTAGCAATGGCAAAGGCTTCTTTTTGAGAAACTTAGCCTTCAGTGTAAAGGTTCCAGCAGCCCTGTTTAGTATAAAGTCAGCAATTTCACAGGTGATAAGAAGCATCAAGCGTAGACATAAAATTTTAAAAGTTGGAAGGTGGAAATCATAGCACTAGCAAAACTATTTAACTGTAATCTGTACCATGACATTTAAGGGAAGAAGAAAGAGTGGTGTGTGTTAGGCTCAAGTGACAGTGAACAAGGATCTTCTTTATTTACAAATTGAAAATTGATTTATTGGGTTCTTTGCAATTAAAGACTTTTTTTTATTTATGATTGAAACGTCTTCTTTAATCATAAAAAATAAATCAAATTTTGGTTTATTGTCATTGTTAATTGTGAAAAAAAAGGCATATATATGTATGAAAGTAAGTAAAGTAGAAAGAGAAAATTACTTCAGTGCCACTGTCCAGAAATCTATATAAGTAACATTTGAAGGGATAGGCTTTCTGAATTTTTCTATGCACATAGCTGTATATCTGTATCTATTCTCATGAATTTATTCCTTTTAAAATTATAGCATCTAGCTATACATGATATTTTTTGTAACCTGCATTTAACACAATATATGTTCATGTCAGTATAGATCTGTATCTTATATTGATCTATAGATCATTCTGTTCATGTCAACATGGATCTATAATTCCATTTTCAGTGGTTGCTCATGGTTACCACAATGTGTTAGATAGCCTATTGCTAGACATTTAGATTGTTTGCAATAATTTTTAGCTATTATAAACAATGCTGTGTTGAATTTGTGTGCCTTTATATCTGTGCATACTTTTCAATTATTTTCTTTGGCTAGGTTACTTGATGCAGAATTACTCTGACTAAAGGTGTGTGTGCGCATTAAAAATAAAAAGTTTGCCAGATTGCCCTCTAGAAAAACTGCCTGGATTTAAACATAACAGGAAATGTTTAAGTCTCTATAAAGTATGGAGCCTTAACTGAAATAATGCTGTTTTTCAGTTTTTAATTAAATGCTGTTTTAAGGGGGGGATACATTAAAAAGTGGATTAAGCCAAATAGGAGAAAATAGGGAGTGTGCATAAGTAGGATTACTGAAAGTATTAAAACAGTCTTCAAATCGAACTTCAGGGTAACCTAACAGTTGATGAGAGTAGAGGAGGAGAAATAATTTTCCCTCTGCTTCTCTAGGTTCTTGGCGGAGACCCCCTGTAATAAAAGACAGAATGACAGGAGAAAAATAAACAGAAGTTTAGTAGCATGTATACCTCTTGTATAAATGTTGGAAGATATGCAGGAAAACTGAAAAACTCCTAAAATGGCCCAAACCATCACCTTAAATGCCATCTGCAGATGAAGAAAAAAAAGAAAAATGTTGGGGTTGAGGGTGTCCAGTTATGAAAGGCTATCAAGAAAAGCACAGAAATCAAGCATATGGTTGTTATTGAGATTTAAATACGTGGCTTCTCCATTGACAAGAATTTCTAGAAATTTGGTCATCCTCCTTCTGGTACAGAGAAGGAGATTTCCCTGTAAAAGTAAGTGTTTCTCACAAAATGGTAGCTTCTATTCAGTTTTCTCCTGTGTTGTCTGCTTCTTAAAAATAATAACTCCAAGGGCACCTGAGTGTCTCAGTCTGTGAAGCATCTGACTCTTGGTTTGGGCTCAGGTCATGATCTCACGGTTGGCAAGTTCAAGCCCCGTGTTGGGCTTGTGCTGATAGCATGGAGCCTGCTTGGGATTCTTTCTCTGTTCCTCCCCCTCTTCTCCTCCCTTGCTCGCCAGACTGCTCTCTCACTCTCTCTCTCTTTCAAAAAGAAATAAATGAATAAACCTAAAAAAAGAAACACAAAAACAAAACCAAAGCTGACAGTGCAGAGCCTGCTTGGGATTCTCTCTCTCTCTCTCTGTCTCTGCTTCTCTGCCTCTCCTGCTTGTGCGCACACACTCTCAATCTCTCGCGTGCAAAAACAAACAAACACACTTAAACAAACAAAACAAAACAAAAATTTCTAAAAAATAACTCTAAAATAATCCGTATACCAAAGAGACATATTTGGGGTGGCAAATTCTGCTCCCTTTCAAGAGAAAGTTCTGCTTTTAAGAATTCCAATTAGTAAATTATGAAGTAATGACAGAATATTTCTAATTTTAAATCTCCAATGAAATAAAGGATCTGGCAATAATCATCAATGGTTGCTGAAAACACTAGATGGGAACTTTATGATAGATGAATCAAGCCAAGGATACCTGAACACACTAATAAGTTTAACAACACAGAAAGAGGGCAACCAGACATCATTTA
Organism: Panthera tigris; assembly: GCF_018350195.1. Lineage (NCBI taxonomy): Eukaryota > Metazoa > Chordata > Mammalia > Carnivora > Felidae > Panthera > Panthera tigris. The sequence goes on from NC_056662.1 coordinate 106,439,677, forward strand.
CTTCTTGATATGACAAAATGTGAGGTATATACACAAGACTCCCTATCACACAGTCATGCCAGATAAGCAATGAAATTGATAGAAAAGATAGAAGACAGAAGTCCATTAAAAGATATCATAGTAATGTGTTCAGCAAATTCCAGAATGTGAGAAACTTGACAGAACAAAGGACTTGATGTCTTAGAACATTCAACTGCAAAAATAAAGAGAGGAGGGATTTATAGGTAAAGAGGTTCTTAAAGACACTTCATACGTATGTAACGTTTTAATGTTATTCGGATCACTATTCTCACAGACTAATGGCAAACATATTGTTTAATGAGAGAATCAGAGCCATTTCTTCACGGGATATCTGATGGAATTAAATGATTATTGTCAATTTCTTAAGTGTGGCAATGTTGTTGCAGTTATGAAAAAGAGTCCTCTTTTAGAAATATACATTGAAGTATTTACTGATGAAAATAATGTAATATCTAGGAGTGACTTTGAAATAGCAACACAAATCAACAAAGATCAACTAGTTGATATCAACAATATCAACTAGAGGAGACATCTAGATGCCACAGACTCGACAATTTGTTGTGAACTGGCGAAGCAGAAAGTAGGTACTTGGGGACTAGCTCTACTTCTCCTTCTTTTACTTATGTTTGAAATTTACTATGATAAAGGGTGAGGGATGTATTTAAAGGCAGATTATTATGTACAAAAAATTTCTGCACACCGAGTTAGACACAAAGTGCAGAAAAGAAAATCTACTTTTAATTAAGAGAAATTACAATAAAGATAGAAAATTATGATAATCCAAAAATTCTTTTGCTTTCATGAGGAGCTTACTTGAACTTAATGGGCAATGCTGGGAACCACATGGAAAGACATGAAAAGTCTTCCTCATCAAAACAATTGAGTGATTGTTGACTTGAAAAATTATTGTTTAGATGGACAGGAAAGAACATTTTTTTTTCTGTAAAAAGCAATAGCAATAAACAGTAAAAAATACACAAACGCCACTAATTTTTAAGTAAGTAAACACCACTACAGTCAGTATTATCTCAAAGTTATCTTTCCAGAAAAAGTGAATGACGGTGTTTTGAACAAGATAAAGGGAGTTTCCGAATATGGAGGAGGATGCTGATAAATCCACATCACCTCTCTTGTGACAAATGATGGAACACGAGCTTTGAAACCTAAAGTGAATGCTGAGACTTTATATCATGAAATCTCAATGGTTTAATGGAGGAAAGAGACAGAAATCTGTTCAATACCCATTTTGTATACATTCAACCTGAGATCTAGGATCCTGAACTAGTTTGCTTAATGTTATAGACACAGTTAATAATAATTCATTTTTGCACAGGAATATGATAATATCTGAAAAAATCTTCAATTTTGTTATTGCAAATTACTTTGTGAAGATTACAAGATGATATAGCCATAAAAATGCAGTATCATGAATGTGGTAGAAAAAGATGGTGAACACATAGTAAATTCCAAAGGATCAAAGGAAACCACTATTGTTTTTGGGGGGGAAAAAGTGGAAATTAATAAGGACTTGATGAAAGAAAATAGCATTCTGGAGGGAATAAAAGGACATGAGTTGTTTATGTGAATGTCAAATGCAAAGAGACATCATATGACCTTTAATGAAGAAGCAAAAAGTAGTAAGTAGGAAGTCAGCGTTCTATAGAAGAAACAAAGGGAAACAAACATGGTAGCTAGCAGTGTTTTTGAGAGGAAAAAGAGAATTTGGAGAAGTGAATGGAACAGTTTAGAGTTTTTCCTTCTTCTATAATACTTAAACAATTAATAGCACCATCATCCCTCATCAGAAGCAACTTGAACCATCAGGATGCTGACCCTTGTTAAGGAGGGCAGTGCTGTTGTGTGATCTATGGGCCATGCTCTATAAAGCAGATCCTTTTACGTTGAGCTGTCCTCTTAGTGGCATTGGGTTTACATCAGTCCCTACCCCTGTCTCATCTCTGGGCAGTAGGAGACATTTTCAAGCTGGGTAACTGGGGCTTAACAGTGAAATCTTTGGACAGAAAAAAATTGAAGCTGCACAACCTTCCCGAGGGTCAGATACAAACCCTAAGGGGCATGATAAACACTGTGTTCTATCAGTTTAGACTCCAGCCAGCCTTGGGGCTCCATTCCATTCTTTTCAGAGGATTTAATTAACTATTCCCTCCTGGTGGGATTTCACTCTCAAATTAATCCATCTTTTAAAGCACGTACCCAGCTTCTTTCTTTCTCTGTATATTTTGGTTTTAGAGCACCTGTTCCTATACGAATATATGATTAACTCATCTCAACATCTAGACACTCCTATATTTAGTGCCCTCTTGGGCCATTTAGAATGAGTTAATGATGTCAAGTAATCATAAATAGGTTTTTTCAGGTACATCATGTATGTGAATAAAGAAATTGGCATCATCCATTGGAAATGGAAAGACCAAGTGAAACTTTCTAGCATCTGTGCTCCTTGGGAGAAGGACAAGCAATCAACATGAGCTATGGGTCTGAGTATCTTGGAATGTAAGAAGGTACAGAATCACAGTTCCTGTCATTGCAAACACTTTATGCTTCTTGCACTTTATGATTCTCAGAATCATATTGAAAGAGACAGAAAATTTATTTGAATTCTCGGTTTGCAAGAGATGTAAAGCTCAGGGCTGTTATGACCTTTAATGAAGAAGCAAAAGTTAGCAAATCATCGTTCTGTAGAAGAGACGAAAAGAGACAAGGTTGGCAGCGACTAGTTAGTAGCAAAACTGTTAACTACACATTCTTTCCACTTTTCCAGTACGTGATCATCCAGTTGGAATATAAAAGCTACAGGGAAGGTCCTTAAGTCATTTTGGAATGATTGTCTCCAGTGGAGTTCTCTGGTGGAACTCCTTTTCAGCAGTGGTTCCCTAAAAGGCATACCAATGCAGAAAATTTTTGGTCAATTTGAGTTATTGAGCGAGCCTCATTATTGTAATTGACTCATTCACATGTATTGTTAAATTTCAAGCTCATAATTGATGCAAATTTCTCCCCCAATCCCTGCCCTTGACACTTCAGACTACATTTGCAAGTATTAGACAGTTACAAACTTGGAGAGGTTATCAATTCCTTCACATCCAACTTCCCTCGTCTACAACAAATATGCTGTCGCAAGCTCTTCATGATTCTGAAATAAAATTAATGGATAACATAACCCATTCCATGTATAATTTTTAACAATTTTGTAAAATGTTCTAATTATACCATAAAAGGGGAATAAATGCCAATATTCTAAAAATGAGCTAATATGCTGTTCAATTTATAAAACTCAGGTATCACCATTCCAAAAGATCTGTTGGAGCAGTCAGATGCTTGTCCCATTATGTAGAACTACCCTGAGGGCAACAGCTACAAATGTTGGTTAACAAGCAACATTGCCATCAATGAAGTGATTTTCCAAACTTGTGGACAGCTCTTGTTAATTTTCAAATAAAACAAAGTACTTTTTTCTTTCCTCAATATACACAGTTGTTACATTCCTGGAAAAATCAGCGTTAAGTCAAAACATGCAAAAAATATTTACTCCTACAAAAACGAGAGTTAGGTTCTAGGCTCTGATAGTAAGTTTCTTCATGTATATGAGTGTCCTATAGAACATATGAAAGTTCTATGAAATGAAGAACAATTATTCACTGTATGGAACTGGCTCACACATTGTAATATGCGTTGCCTCTCTGACCCTGGCCCACTAAATGTCTATAGCAACTTCCATGTTATCGTGACAACAAAACACCCCCAAGAATTTCCAAATTGCCCCTAAGGAGCCCTACCACCCCAACTGAGAACCACTGCTCTAAAGACTTGGGGAGGAAGGGATATTGTCTACCTTCTGCTCACCCTCTTTCTTCTACATTCCTGTACTATTTCAGCAGGGATGGAGGAGGGGGAACACTTCTTGGGGCAAGGTTGCAACTCCTTCATGTTGGATCCTACTGCTGACCCATCCCATTGGTTATATGCTTCGTGTGGTCAGGTAAAGTCCTTAACTGTTCCCACTGGGGAGGAACCCTTTCCTCAGCATCTTTTCCAGGCACAGAACAACTTCTGTGTGATTGGATTATTGTTTTGGGTCTACAGCCCTATCTCATCTCCATGCTACAGCCCCACTTCTGAGACCACCACACCCTGTTTCTCCTTGGTGGTCTTTTCATCACCCCAGGACTTTATAATTCAAAAGCAAATTGGAGACAAGACTGGGAAATCAGGTGTCAGTCTCTGCTTCTTACAGTCTTTAAAACAATTCCTTTGGGAGCCTCCTCTCATTACTCAAAGAGGAGGAAATTTTTGAGTACTGTCCTCCCACAACTCCTGACAGAGTACATAACACAATGTGCATAATTGCTTATTTGTATATATACTACAATGCAGAAATTTTAACTTCAAGTAAACAGGTGGAAATATAGGAATCTTTTAGTTATGAAATGCATTGTCAATTTCAGAATTGAACCAGAATTAATTTGTTCACTTCGGCTATCAATATTTCTTCTTATCTATAGGTGTAAGAGGGTAATTTGGGAAAGCATTTATGGAAGATATAAAAAGAACAGAATCTTCTAAAAATGGTCATCTTCCTGTAGTAGAAAATTGGGCAATTTGGTTAATGTCTCTTTTCTTCCTCAGTATGAAAGCCCAATTTTCTCATGTGTTCTCCATAATTCCTTATGTCTCACACAGTCTCTTTCTTAAGAGTTACTTTTAAAAACTCAATAAATGATTGCATGAATAAATGATTTTTATCTGTGATTGTATTGCTAGCAGGTAACTACCAAATTTCAAGCCCATTTCCACAAAATACAAACTCACATCTGTTCTGACCATAAGATACTTTCTCTCACAGAAAAAGGAAAAAAAAGTTTCCTTTATTAATGCAATTTTATTTAAATAAGTTTATTAAAACTTAATTTTAATTAATAATCAAATGTATTAGGGGCGCATGAGTTACTCACTCGGTTAAGTGTCTGACTCTTGATTTCAGCCCAGGTCATGATCTTACAGTTCATGAGTTTGAGCCCTGTGTAGGGCTCTGTGCTGACAGCATGGAGACTGCTTAGTGTTCTCTCTCTCTCTCTCTCTCTCTCTCTCTGCCCCCTCTCCTGCTCTATCTCTCTCTCAAAGTAAATAAACATTAAAAAAATCAAATGTCTTAAATTTTTTGAATAAAATAAATACAATTTCACTTTATTTTATTTTATTATTTTTTTCATTTTATTGTTTTAATTTACATCCAAATTAGTTAGCATATAGTGCAACAATGATTTCAGGAGTAGATTCCCTAATGCCCCTTACCCATTTAGCCCTTCCCCGTTCCCAAACCCCTCCAGCGACCCTCTGTTTGTTCTCCATATTTAAGAGTCTCTTATGTTTTGTCCCCCTCCCTGTTTTTATATTATTTTTGTTTCCCTTCCCTTATGTTCATATGTTTTGTCTCTTAAAGTCCTCATATGAGTGAAGTCATATGATACTTGTCTTTCTCTGACTGACTAATTTTGCTTAGCACAATACCCTCCAGTTCCATCCATGTAGTTGCAAATGGCAAGATTTCATTCTTTTTGATTGCCGAGTAACACTCCATTGTGTGTGTGTGTGTGTGTGTGTATATATATATATATATGTGTGTATATATATATACCATTATATATATATATATATATACACCATATCTTCTTTATCCATTCATCCATCGATGGACATTTGAGCTCTTTCCATACTTTGGCTATTGTGAATAGTGCTGTTATAAACATCGGGATGCATAATAACATTTCACTTTAAAACAAAAGGATGAAGACCTAAACATCTAATACATGCTTTCCCTTTTAAAAATATATCTTACAATGCCAAGTATTGTTAGTGATCAATTAACACTAGATTTCTCCTAATGACAAATGTACAGCTTTTTAGTTTGTGTCAGAATAAGGCTGTGTCACAAGAGGTGTCAGAGACACATATGAAAAAGCAAGCTAATTGGTTCTTCCGGAATCTTTTATCGAACAAATAAGACTGCTTTCAGCAAAACAGTGTTCTTCTAAGTGAGTGAGTGAGTGAGTGAGTGTGTGTGTGTGTGATCAAAAGGCAAAAAATATTTGATTAAATGTTATGACTACATTCAGAGTTTCTTCATCTATATATTTCTAAAATAATATTAAAAGCAGTTTTAGTTACGGGGAAGTAAGAGGCTCTTTATAAAGGCCATACTTTGTCAAACTTGGCTCCATTTGGCTTTCCCACACAGTAGATGTAAATGTCTGACAATTTACTAGTGGAGTGGCTGTAAGGGTGGGGTGAGGGGGTTAGGATCTTTTCACCTGCTCTCTACTTACAAGTCAGATATAAGTCATAGAAAGAAGACCAGATACTCTCAGTTTCCCATATCCTATTAAAAAAGGCAGCCATCCTCATCAAGGGGGTCAGGCAGTGGGAACAGTAACACTAAGGTGCAAAAAATAGGGGACTCATTGTTTGTGGAGAATTTAAAAATAATAATAAAACTCACTGAGGGTTGTCTACTCTTTATTATCACCATGCACCATCCCAGGGATGAAATACTCTCCTTGCCTGTTGGGCCAGATGACCCCCCACCCCCACCCCTTTAGTATACACACTTAAAGGAAACTTGTTTCCTAGAATACTAACAGCCTTACAGACATCATATGTGTTCCAATTGGAACTATCCAGAAGGCTTCCTCTGAAAGTGAAAACTCAGTGATTTAAAAAAATACTGGGCTGGGGAAGGAGCAGTAGTAATGAGACTCTGCTGAAGTTCTGAGCCAAGGAGAAAGATAAACATATTCTTCCTTTGTTTTCCAGTCATCGCTTAGAGTCCCCGTACTGGTTGGGGCCTACTGTGAAATGACTGCGATCATCTCCTTACTGGTCTCTTTATCCTTGACCATGTTCACTTTGACACATTTCATACCCTCCTCAAGATGTACCTTTAGGAAGTGCTTCTCTGGCTCTAGCCCTCATGTGCTCAAAATTTTTCAGAGTCTGATTCTCACTGTGGAGTTAAATTCCTAGAGGTATCTAATTCATGTTTTTAACTCCCACAGGACTTAGTTCATGGCACTGAATGGAGTAGTCACTTACTATTTGCTGCCCGAATGATTTACAAATTCAGCCAGTAAATCTGCAAAGTTTCTTTACATGATTGCCCTATAATAAGGCATGCTCCATTAATTTGCATCATTTATTCAACACATATGTATTGATCATCTATTTTGAGTTAGGTTGGCATTTTGCTGTGAATAATTTCCATATCAAATCTGGTTTTCTTTGAGCAATTTCTAGATGCAGAGATTTTTTTTTTGACATAAGAAACAGGAAGACAAAAACCAAATGTCTCTTAAGATCTGTAAGATACATAAATCAAGTCTCTTTTTTAGGCCTCAAATCTATCATCACTCATTTTGAAAGAGGGCAGTACATGGGTCGTACTCTGTGTTAGCCTATGAGCTGCTAAGTTGATGTGAAACTCAGTATTTAAGATCTGGCCAATTGAAGACAATTAAGGTTAAATAAAGTCAGAAAAAAATTAGAAGTCAGCTATTATTTTCATGTGTTTTTGCAAATTCGCAGATGATGATTTACCAATAATTAGATATTTAGCCACAGTTAAGATTTGTGTTTGTAAACGTGTGCGTTTGTGTAAGAGTGTTGTGTGTGTGAGCTCAATATGTGTGTGTGTGTGTGCGCTATATGTATTTTGTGATCTCAGATAAGAATGTAGAAGGAAGGATACAGGAGGTGTGACAAACTCATGGGAGGAAGCACTAGAACCATCGGTAACTACACATATGTTATTCCCCTTCCTTCCTCACCAGTGCTGTTGACTTTGTGATCAGAGGTCTGACAGCTCTCTTATGTAAAGTTTGCCATCCAGTTGTATGAAGGCACCATCCTTTAAGTAAAAACTGAAGGGACACTCAGAATTCTTGCAGCAGCTCTGCCTTAGAAGAAATACAGGCATTTTGTGTGCAACCTCTGGGAGCTGTCTTTCTGGAACAACTCTTGGATTTACTTCAGACGAATGTGCACCTGAACGCACAGGTGCAAACCACGTGTCGGTGCCTCTGCAACTAGGCCTGATAATGCCCAGCTACTTTGAGGCGGGAATTTCGAAAAGAGCCTCAGCTCAAGGCAGATCAACTCAAATGATCAAGCGAACAAAACACTGTGCTCTATCAATTCGTTTGTTTGGGACTCTCAAAAAAAGGGATCGCGTGGTCAATAGGAAATTCCAACTTCATCGAGGTGTCTGCGAAACTGACCACCTAAACTGGTGCTTGCTTCCTGAAGTCACGATCTTGATTGCCTTGCTTCATTTCCTCCATAGCAGTATCTCCATCTGATACCCTATTATGTGCCCATTTGTTTATGTGGCCTCCCGCCTCTTCTTTTTATAGTAGTATGTCAGTCCCCCCAGGATGGGAAAGTTAACTGATGTTTTCTCCATTGTATCTCAGATCTGGGACAGTGCCTGGCTCAGAGTAGGCTTTCATCAATAGTTGTTGAATGAACACATAAAGGAATGAATGAAATAATGAATTAACATGACATTAACATTCTTAACTGCATTTTATTTGTCTCTGCCCCTCCTCACTTTTTGCCTTTAGTAAGAGTTGCTTGATGACTGACTCTGAACATATCAGAGAATTCACAGATTCCTTGATTCTTGAAAAATAATATATGAAAAAACAAGCACATATCCATAAATTATATGCCTAAAGAGCCTCTCTTAACAGGAAATAAGAGATTCTCTGACATTCTTACAAAGTGGGCCAAATGAGCTTATAAGTAATTCCTGAGATAATTGACAAAGGGTCAGTTTACAGGCGCACGCCTGAGGCTTGGTCAGATTGCCATCTCTGTGTGGTCTGGCCTCCTGCAATGTCACAGACAATCTGTCTGTCATCACAGAGCAGGTGGCCAGGCAGGACTGTGGGTGTGGATATGGTGACATGTCAGTTGCTAACCAGGGCCTGCACTATAGCTACAAGGAGATGATTGCTATTGAGTTGCAATTTGCACTGGACAGGGGCCAAAGAGTTTACTTTACCCTAGAACCAAAGCCCATCTTCTGTCCACACAGGCCAGTCCTTTACAGGGGACAATATGTGCTTTATTAATTCATCTACCATATACCCAAACTGCTCTAGATGCTGGGGATTGAGTGTTCAACAAAACAGAAAGAGGCCACGCAGCCAATGGATTCAGTTTTCTTGATCATCTCTTCTAATCTGCTTGTATATTTTTGTCAGGTCAATTACAAAACTCACTTATGCCCCTTGGAGATGTAAAAGGCCCCCAAACATTTGCAAGCTCTCTTAAGTTTCCAAGAAGAGTCCCTATTTTTATATCCTGTTAAATACCAATGTTTGATGGAATAGCAGACTACAAGCATCATTGTGGCAGATGTAAAGGGATTTTTTGTTTCACTTGTCCTTACCACTAATTACCTATTTGATCTTAGGCCAGTGGTTCTCAGCTCTGGCTGAAACTTAGAACCACTCAGGAACTTAAAACATTTCCAGGGCCTATATTCCACTTCCAACCAATAAGAACAGAAACTCCAAGAGTGGGTCTGAGCTTAAGTATACTTAATGGATACTTACGCGTAGCCGGGGTTGGGTAAATCTGTTTGAACTATCTCAGTCTGTAAAATGAGGGTAATCATAACTCCCTCATTGGTTCCTAAGGATTCCATAAACACAAGTTAGGTTGTATATGGCAAATGATTTCAATAGCTACACAAATGACATTTATTTTGGTATACACTCTCAAAAAATGTTAAGCAAATCCAAAGACGGTTAAGCTTTTTGAGTGACAGGATAAGATTTTAAAAGAAAAGGAAAATAGAACGTAGCTTTGGAACTTTTCTTGCTCATGATTGCTAGACTCTAGGCCACACTAGAAAAGATTCTGAACTTTTAGAGACAAAGGCATATAGTTTCATTATTTCCAGATACTTCTGGTGGTAGCAGAATTGGCATCTTAAAAACCATGGATGAAGACATCCATAAGTTCAGTCTATGTCCTTCTTAGGTATCTTTGCTGTCACCATTTTCAAGGGCTACTGTCTGGACACTTTGGTAACTGCTAAAACATTGGTGGTTCTCAGAATATTCTGATCAGTGGCCAGCAATCGAAGATGCAGTAAGGGAGCTATATGTCATAGATGATGCTTTAGAAAAGAGATTTACTGAAAAAAGCTGAAGTGTAATCTCACAGGGACATTGCTTCGGAACTGGATTGATGAGATTGTGAGGAACAGCTTGCTGGTACAGAGTACCCTGGAGGCTTTGATCTTGAATCTCCGTTGGTAGAGAGTCCTTGAATCAACACTGAGGAAAGTTTGTGCAAACTTAGTGAAGAAGTTTATGTCCTGCAGGTTAAGTTCATCTGTTAATAAAATCGATGTGATAAGCAAAATTTTCATTGTAGTGGAATTTGTTTAAAATGACTCTATTGGAGGGGCGCCTGGGTGGCTCAGTCGGTTGAGTGTCCGACTTCAGCTCAGGTCACGATCTCGCGGTCCGTGAGTTCGAGCCCCGCGTCGGGCTCTGGGCTGATGGCTCAGAGCCTGGAGCCTGCTTCCGATTCTGTGTCTCCCTCTCTCTCTGCCCCTCCCCCGTTCATGCTCTGTCTCTCTCTGTCTCAAAAATAAATAAACGTTAAAAAAATTAAAAAAAATAAAATGACTCTATTGGAAATCATACCCTCAGATTATCACAGAGATGGGATCAAGTTAATACCCAGACCTAAAGGAAAAGAAATACTGTGATCCAGTAAGAATGCTGTTTTGTTTTGGAAAGCAAATTAGTGCCCAGAGACGGAGTTTGTTTTGCCAGAAATTTCTTTGAAGCAGATTCACTGCAGGAATGTCACAAGTCAATAGCATACAGGATGCCTCTTAATAAAGAACAACATGCCTCCAATGAAGAAATAATACACTCCAAATCGATGATTGATTAATCACACTGTTGTTCCAGGCAAGAGGAAAGGAAAGGAATAAAGTCCACATTCACTGCAGTTGTACCTTTATAGGAGTTGGCACCTGGGAGAGATGGGTTAGCCCACTGCAAGCTGATGTCCAGCTGTCAGTGCAAAAGTAAAAGTTCCCTGTTGCTAGACCACGTTGCTAGGGAACGGTAGTTCTGGTGTTGATGGGCAAGATGATCTTTGCAAGGGCTGCTGGATGGTTTTCATCACTGCCAGTAAGAATCGCCTTTACCAAGGCGGGAGCTAATGCCCCAAGGTCTTTGGAGAGCTATTTTAGGTGAACAAGGAGTCGCCTTGCCCAGACCGAACACTCTCAGATAGTCCTTACAAACTCTCCGGTGTTTATAGTCTAAATGCCCATTTGCCTTAGTTGTTTTTTGTATGTTTTTATCCAGAAGCCTCATGGGGGCCCTCAGCAGCTGAGCTGCTGAGTTCTTATTGGTGAGAAGAGATGAGATGATGATATCCTGACACAATTTCCTTCATTCTTGTATCAGAACAACTTTACTTCTAAAAGCAACTTTTTTTTTTTTTTGGTCTTTGTCATAAACAAGTGGATTTGAAATCGTGTCAAACCAATATAAAAAATGTGGTGCCCCTTTTATCCAACATATAACTACACTCTGTACTTCAGACAAAATTGGAAAGTACACAACAGCTTCTTTCATTACAGTGAATGAAAGTACTCTTATACTGTAGAGCATCCGTCTTCCTGGATTTATTTATTGTATAGAATTCTGGATAGTACAAATGATAGTGTGATCATTATTGATAATGAGATGGCCTGATTATGTAGAACCCAATTATATAGACACTTTTTTTCTTACTTTATGAATATCATTTTTATGGAACTTTACCAATAATAGTATAACATCGGCATCGTTTATTAAATAATTACTACGATCAGGAACTATGTCAAGCATATTATATATACTTCATCCTTCCTATGGCTCCTTTAAAGATATTTTTACCATCTAGATTTTCCAGGCAAAGATACTGTGACTTGGAGAGGATAAAGAACTTCTGCAAGATTACACAGCCAGTGATGAGATTCAAACCCAGATATTCTGACTCCAAATCCTTAACTCTTAACCGGTTTCTGTTCTTTACTGATCCACTAATTGCTCTGGCTAATGATTCTGCCATGGAGTTACTCACGGTCACCTTATCATTGGTAAAACTGTGGGACACTGACTAGGTAAAATCCTTAATGTAATAAGGTGCAGAAATGGAGAACAAAAGTGCCAGGATTTGGTCCAAGCCCAATCCTTGACTATAAATTGCTCAAATGTGGAAGTGCAGGTCCCTGATCCAAACACTGTGAGCCGTTCAGAGGAAGTAGGCGATCTGCCAGTGAAGGAATTATGGGTTATAAGTTTGAGTCTACTGGGGAGGTTGCTCCCACCCAGCAGCAGGGTCCACTTACTGGATGGAATTCACAGGGTGGTGCTTAACTAGTCAAAACAAAACAGAGAAGTAAAAGTTTACTTGCAGGAACAAGATCCCAGTGAGGAGGAACGATAGCACTTAGAAGTCAACAAAAAGTCCCTGCAGTCATCCCTGAATCAAAGCCCTGTTTCCAAAGGAAACCCAAAGCACATATGTTGCCAGTGGTCCACCTGAAGTTCCTAGATGTGGGAGAGTGGCCAAGGCTAAGCTCTGCTTGCTGATTAGGCTCGGGAGACTATACTATTTGTTTCTTACGTAGAAATCGGTATCAGACTAAGCCCAAGAATGAGCAGGTAGTTGAGTGTGAAGGCCGGCACAATAGGAAACGAGGTGGGGAATGACTAGCTCCAAATTCACGCCCTGGAGAAGACCCAAGACTAGAAAAATAACAATGGTACCTCTGACCTAAGTGATTCAAAGTAAAAATGAAAGATATTACAATTTGTTTACTTTTTTATACTTGTGTACTTGTATATAACTCATGTACTTGTTTTCCTTATGAGGAAAGATTATTGAGGGTTCTAGTAAAATATTAAACATTAAAAACAAATTTTGGGGGCGCCTGGGTGGCTCCATCGGTTAAGTGTCCGACTTCGGCTCAGGTCATGATCTCGCGGTTTGTGAGTTCGAGCCCCGCGTTGGGCTGACAGCTCAGAGCCTGAAGCCTGCTTCCGATTCTGTGTCTCACCGTCTCTCAACCCCTCCCTTGCTCCTGCTCTGTCTCTCTCTGTCTCTCAATAATAAATACGTGTTAAAAAAAATTAAAAAACAAATTTTGGTAGCCCTGATCATATGTCCAATTTCTCTGTAGACTGGATGAAAAAATAGGGCCTATTCACATTTATACTTGGTCTGAGAATAAGTTTGCTAAAAGATCTCCTGAAGGTTGGAAGGGAATTGGTTCATGAAAATCAGAACCATCTTGAGAATATATCAAATCTTAGTGATTTCCCTGTGGAGTCCCCAGACAGTCATACCATACTGCTTTGGATACATAACATTAGCAATCCATAACCAAGCTCAATGAAAAGAATGGAAATCCATATTCAAGATTACAATTAAGAAATACTATTGGCATTGGAATGTAAATCACCACCTTCCTACATACAATAGTTCTTTCCAAAGCCACAGCCTGCAGAAACCACTCAATTTCCTTACCTTAAGCCTTGTGCCAGTGATGTAGCCTTTGATAATTCTTGCAATAAAAATCCAGTCATGTATGACATTTTGGAGGGAGCAAAAGGTTTGATTTGCCTTCGGGCCCTGGAACCCCTGTAAAGATGCCTTTAATGAGAAATAAAAGGCAAAAAAAAAATAAATAAAAAATAAGAAGAAGAAGAATAAAAAAATTCAGTATTCAGAAATGGGGCCAAATCAAAAAAGGGTGCCAAATCACTGGGTACTAGGCTGCCTTTTAATGGCGTTAGGTAAAGAGAGGACCTTAATGTAGAGTTTTTTCTCCCCAAAATTCAGATTAACCTACTATGAGACTAGATTGGGAAAAAAAGACTAGATTGGGGGGAAAAAGTGTCCTTCAGTTAGCCTGGTCCTGTTTCCTGGGGGTGGAGTCTTTAGTTACATGCTTTGCTCTGTGTCATTTAGAAAGCAGCCGCTTTTCTCTCCAAGTCCCTTTCATTGAGTGTGAGCCAAACGTCTGCCTCTCACACTCCCTTGAAATCAGTACCCTAAGTAATTTTTGGCTAAGGACATACTCTTACAGAGAGGTAGTGACCTTCTGTGTCTCCCCACATGTCATTCTGTTTACACCCACTAGTCAGTGCAGTCTAACAAAAAGTCTGTGGAGAGTCAAGAACATTTTAACTTCTAGCAAGGCAAGGACACTGTTGCTTGGGGAGAATGGTTCCTGGGAACATACGAGACAAGAAGCTTGGTTTCCTCCGCGAAGCTGTGCACCCCTGACTGTTAGATCCATGCAGAACACCCTTGTTAATTAAATCACCATCCTCATTCAGGCGGTACCAACACCACTGGTAAGTTTTCTAGAAATGCAGATCCTAGGCCTGCATAAGAAACCGCAATCCCTAGGTTAGATTCAAATGCACATTCAAGGTTGAGGGCTAGTGGCCCGGAACAGTGGCTCTCAACCTCGGTTACTTGTAGGAATCAACCAGGGAATCTTAAAAAAAAAAAAAAAAAAAAAAGGAAAGAAAGAAAGAAAAAGGAAAAAATTACTGCTGCCTGGGTCCTACCCCCAGAGATTCCATGTTAATCAGTCTGGGGTGTGGCCTAAGCGCTGGGATTTTTAAAAGCTCCCCAGGAGATTCTGAAGTGCAGGCAGGGTTGAGAGCCACTGGCCTCATACTCAAGCTGTGGGGTTCCTGGAGTCAGATTCTCCTTTCCCCCGTGGCCTGGCTGCCACAGAACAGACAGTAAGTAGCGGGGAGAACCCTGCTAAGGACTGAACTTTCTCCCTGGTGCTCTTTTCCTCTCACCTTCTCCATACACCTGCCCCTTACCCCACCCCATCCCCAACCACCCAGACTACACCAGCGGTGGATGTCCACGGGGGCTTTAAACACACAAGCTTGGAGTCTCTCTTGAGAACTTCAACATCAGAGTCTGGAGATGCGACGCTGAAATCTGCATTTTTAACAAGCTTCCCAGGTGTGTCTGATGTGGGGCCAGGTTTGTGAACTCCACAGTGGGTCTAGCCTTTCATCCTGCCAAGTCATTAAGGATTTGTAAGGATGAATGAGCTGTCAAGAGAGCAAGGGCCTGGTGCAATGCTCCTTTATTAATTATGGCGAAGTGATGTATTGGCAATGATAATGCTTCTCTTGGAAAGGCCAATGAATGGTTCGTCGATTGCTGCATTAGATTTTTCTCAACTCAACCTTACCGCTCAGCTCTTACTCCTCTCTGTAGTTGAAAAGCTGCACGGCTTTCACGTTAAACAGCTTCTTGGTCTTCATTCCCAGGTGAGCTGCAATCTTTGAGAGAAACAGCCACACGGAGAATCCTTCAGAGATCTTGGCTGGGGACCACCTCTCCCCTCACCCCCATGTCCTTATCTGCTTGTGTCGGCAGCTTCTAGCCACGGTACTGCTGTGCACGTCTACCTACATGTAGGAAAAACACAATGAGGGGGTAAGAGAAAATCATTGATGCAACCCCACATCCCTTTGCTAAACGAGAGCTTCCTTCAGCACAAGGGATAGAAGGCGGAGGAAGAGAGATACATCTGGAGTAACAATTTCAGAGGTGAGAAATGGGCAGGCAAGTCGGGGTTAGGGTTCTGCCTTGCGGGGAGAGGCGAGGAAGGTTGAAAAGAAAAGTTGCAGCGCCCGTCTGCGCGTGTAATCGATGGGCTGGCTGCCCGAGAGAGCGCTAGCGCGCGGCCGGAACGCACTGCGGGGCCGAGGGCCGGGACCAAACCGAGAAACCTTGGCGGCGGCGGAGGCCGGGAGGGCTCCCCGCCCGCCCGGGGCGGCACCAACCCGCCGGCTCTTCCCCCGGGCGGTCCCCGAGGGCGCCGGGGCCCGGCGGGCCGCGGCGGGGCCGAGCGCGCGTGTGAGCGAGTGCGAGGCTGCGGGCGGCGGGCGGGCGAGTGTGCGCGGGAGGGAGGGAGGGAGGGGGAGCGCGCGCGCCGCCCGGGCCCCGGCCCTCCCAGCCTCCCGGCCTCCGCGCCTGCCTCCCGCCCGCGCGCACCGGCTGCCCGCAGCCGCCGCTCCCGCTCGCGCCGGCGCTGCACGGGAGCCTGCCCGCCGCCGCCCGCTTTGTGCTTCCCCCAGAAGATGGGAGCGACCTCTTCCCGGTCGGGAGCTATTTAAAAGGAGGGAGCGCGCCGCGTTGCCTGCTAGCGCCGCGGAACGGGGCAAGGATCGAGCCACACTCTCCCGAACCAGGTAGGCTCTTAAGATGGGCAGCCGAAGGGATGGGGTCAGCTACCGCCAACTCTTTTCCATTTCGTGCTCCTAAGGCTACACTTCCCTCCGTTTGGGCACAGGACCGGCTGCTGAATTGTGTGTGTGTGTGTGTATGTGTGTGTGCGCGCGTGCGTGTGCCCCTCCACGTTTTCTGGGGTGTCCGCGCTTCTCCGGGAGCGAAATTGCTCGGGCTGGTGCGTCTGGGCGTGAGTGTGCCTGCCTGCCAGCGCCGGCTGCCTGAGGAAGAAAGGGCTGCTAGGGAGGGATGCTGCACCCTGCGCGGCGCGGGGCTCGGAGGCTTCAGGGCGCGAAGAGCTAAGTCCGCCCGGAATGCTGCGCTGCTGGGCATCCAGGCGTCCCCACCCACCGGGCTCTGCTCCGAGGTCATCCCTCCTCCTGGTAATCCCTGGGGTCTTCCCCCAAGGCCACACTCGCGAGTCTCTTTTCCGGCAAGCTCTAGGTGTTCCTTCGCCACGGACTGCGGAGAGGAGGGAGTTGTGGCCAGGGCAGACGGAACAGGCAAGGGGGGATTGCAGCGGGGAGTGGGCTGAAGGGTCCCGGTCTCTGGACACCGTGCAGCGGTGTGCGGTGGGAATTGGGCGCGCACAGGCATCTTTCCCCCTCGAGATTCGAAGGGAACTTTGCAGCTGCATTATCTGCCTCTGGAGCTTTGCTGGCTCTTGGGGAAATGGTCTGTGTGCTGAGATGTGAGGATATCCTTCTTGGCTCCTCCTTAATGAAGAAGAGGGAGGTCTTATGGGTGGACGGTCGGCTAAAGAAACCAAATCTGCCCCGGCGATGCTTTTAAAAATACAGTATGTGTGCATCCTTGATTTTAAAAAATCCACCGCCCCCCCCTCCGCCCCCCCAGGATTCTGTTGACTATTTGATGAATGACTGGGGCTGGCAATTTGTATTTCCCTCTCCAGACAAAGTGGCAGTGGTTGGGTTGAAAGCAGAGTGATCAAATTTAACAAAGAATTTTTTTTTTTTTTTTTTTTTTTGAAGAGAGCTATAATAGTGCATGGTGTCCGCAGTCACTGGAAAGAAAGTCATGCTTTGCACTGGGTATGTTTAGCCACCCCCCCCTCCCCCCCTTAGCCTGGCTCCCTGGCTGGCGCTCTTTATCTCTCCTGCTAGTCAGCCACTAGTGGTTGTGACTATAACAATACAAACTTTGTCCTGCTGGAGGTGTAAAGACTAAAAAGAGAAAAAAGGATATCAGTAGGAGGTGTAGTGGAAGAAGCTTTTTAAAAAATGACAGATGTGGTAAAGACAGTACTGGCATCCAGATCATGGAGGAGCTGTGGAGTAGGTGGAGATTCTGATCAGATCTGGTTAAAGGCATCGCTTGAGTATCTCCAAATATGAGCAATTGAACACCCACAATCCAGCATCTGTGTGAAGATTTCCTAAGGGAAATGGGGAGCAACCAGGAGGGGATTCTGCAAGTATACCTCCCACCCACGCCCCACAAAACACACATACACACACACACGCACACGCGCACACACGCACACACACACACACACACACACACACACACACACACACGCCTGTTTTCTCTTTCTCTCTCAGAGCTACTCCTGCAGCAAGTCCAGAAAGGAGGGAGGAAAATGTGTCTAGATGTTTCATTCATTTCAGATCAGAAAACGAAACCAGAATAAGGGTGATTGCCTTTAGGTTCCTCTTTCAAATCCTGTGTTACTTGGATTTCGCTGGTATGGGTTTGCTAAACTTGCTTAACTGGGAGCTGAGGCTGGTGTGAAAGGAGGAAGGAAGGGAGAGCCAGTTCCATCTTTGGGGCCTTGTGAGTGAGAAGGTGGGGGAAGACCCACTTATTTCATCAAGAAGCAAGATGTGTTTTCTTGAGTGGTTTTCATTTTACAAATTCCACCTGCTTGAAGAATTCCATTTGATTCTAAGTGCTGTTTTGCTAAGATTTCTCCTGCCTACTAAAAAAAATGAGTCCTGCTTCCCTGCCCCCCCAAAATAGCTGTTGTCTTGTACGAAATATGGAATGTTAATTACTGGGGGGGGGGGGAATAAAGAACTGGACAGAGGTAGACCATCATTGACTGTTGAGCTGTGCAGGGGTTGCAGAGGATATAAGTATCCACGACAATCAGACTTCATTTACTCCGTCTTGAAAGCTTAACAGGGCTGGAAAAGGAGAGTAATGAATTAAAAGAATATGAAGGCTGTGCTTTATATCTATCTGTCTGTCGGTCTGTATGTCTATCCGTCTACTTACTTACTTGTCTATACATCTATCTTTCTATCTATCATTACTATTTAATGGTTTCTGCTAGATCATTTTGGATTAAGAGTAGGGGCTAGATAACCATTTTGTTGACCATAAAGGGGAAGAGAGGTGATATAGCAATAGCAGTGTTTGAACTCCAAATAAAATTACAAAAGGAAGATGAAGTATAGTCAGGACTAGTTGCAGGAATCACATTAATTGTTCTTTCAAGCTTATGATGTTTCAGAAAAAAAAAAAATTCCAAGAGAGCTTCAGCATTTTGTTAGCAAGCTATATTTAACATGTTTTTTATCAGACAAAAATAGACTTTTATTTATCTTGCAAAGTAAACGCATGGCTTCTTCCCTCTCAGTATTTAATCTGTTTCTTTGAAAAAAATAAATGAGGATGAAAGCTCTGCAGACCCAATAAAGTTGCATTCCTGCTTTAAAGCAAGTTAAAGCATCCATTTAGGTCATGGATGTGTTTCTCCCAAAGTAAGTGCATTTTAGGACTTTGCCATATGATTTTCATGTTGCAATTCAGTGAGAGGAGCCCTTTCTGCCTGATGCCTTCAGGTAGAGGGAGCACAGCTTGGAGGTTAAGAAGCAAGCTGTCTGCCCCACCAGCATGGAAACGAACAAGATCCCAGTTGAATTAGAAATTAAATCTGGAAAAAGAAACACATGAGTAAAAGAGGATGGTAGCGTACATATCTTGCATGCTTTATATTTTTTTCAGTGTGAATGAATGTTGCTTTTAACCAAAAATTGTTAAGTTGTTGCTTTGCATTTGCAGAGAATTTAGGCATCAAAACGTGGCAATCTCTCTTCTTTCTGCTCCTTTCGACCCCCCGCCCCCCGCCCTTTTTTCTTGTAAGGGATAGATGTCTCTTGCCAGAACATCTTCCAGTATTGTCCATACCTTATAGTTAGACCCCTCATCATAACCTCTACCAAATAGTCTCCCATCTGATCAAATTCTCCTGCTCCCTCTTGTGGCAAATATTCTCCCTGACTTTCCCCAGATTTCAGAATCGCAACTACCATCCCTCAAGGCCCGTTAGCTGCCTATCACTTACTTGGGTTCTAATCTCAGTAATATTTGTGGCTGACCAAGACAGTGGGCTGCTGAACTAGGCATTTCCAGTTTTCTCTCTGAACAAAGGGCAATCTACCCCCTGGAGACATACTTGAAATTTAGTGAAAGTACATGGCAGATGCTTTCTGACCCATTGGGATGGAGTAGATTCTGGAAATGTGAGTTTTCACAGTCAGCTTTTGAGATTTTGATTTGGACTCAGAGCTAGTCCGGTGGGGCCTCATTAAATACAGTGAGATTATTTTCCGTTTTCTTTCCTTCTCTTCCAAAAGATACCTCTTTCCCTGTGTGTCTGTGTCTGTGTCTCTCCATCTCTCCCTTTCCCTGCCTCCCTCCCTTCCCAGGCTCTCATACACACACACACACACACACACACACACATACACACACACACACCCCACAAAATATATTTTATATAACACATATTTTGCATGCTTAAACTGATCAATATTTAGGCTCTCAGTAAGGTTTGTAAATCAAACAATCCATTTTCTGAACTGGAGACTTCTAGGGTGAGCTACTCTCACTGGCATGTTTTCATCGAGAGCGGTTCAGAATACGAATGAGGAGACTGGGTGCCTTTTTCCAGTGTGTTGACTCAACTTGGAAGATGGTTGCTTGCAGCCCTTGCTGCCTCAAGTGTTTTGTGTGGGCTCTCCTGGCTGACAACTCTTATTGAACTCTAAGTGTTTTATTTCCACATCTGTGATCGTCCTTTGACCCGCCCCACCAGGAGAGTGTAGTATGTAAGGAGATAGACAAAGGTTGAAGAGAATCACCTTTTTCTCTTTACCTGAAACTTTGTAGCCCATTTCAGGAGGAGGGGGAGGACATATGGAAGGAGAAAAGTCCTGACTGGCAGCTCAAGTGAAGGAAATGTGTTTATGGTCAAGGGCAAGTACGTTGTAGGCAGCCGCCTATAAAGTGATTGGAGGGGGGCAAAACATCTTTGGGTTTGAAGCATTTATCCATCTGTAAACATAAGATCAGAAATTCTCGCTATGGGACCTTCATTTGAATTAAGTAATTCTATCTAGTAGATCCCTAATAAAACGCAAGGACATCACCCAGGAAAGAGCTACCGTTAATTCTTATAAACCATTGACGTCGGTGTATTCGTTAACTTGTATTGGTTTATCAGATCAGCTGACAGAAAAGTCCTGAAGGCCTGGATCACAGGAAGGTGAAGCAGAAGTGAAAGTAGTTTGAAATTGGGTTGGTGCCCAGTTTGTGCCCTCAGAGGCTCCTTCTGGTGGGGAAGTATGAGGGACCTGAGTGCCCTCAGAGGAAGTAGCGAGTAGCCAGACAGAGGCAAAGATATAAAAAATTTGATCCTTTCTTGAAAACTTAGCTTTTTAAATTCTTCTGAGAATGGGCACATTGTATCCCCCCGTGTGAAATGATATCCTGAAAATCTCAAATGGTTTCTACTATGTGTCATTTTAAAATATTCATACCAATAACCTACAAAATGCACATGCGATACCAATTCAGACAGATGGTTTCTTGCCTGTATAATATAGAGAGAAAAATAAATTCAAGTATTAGAATTCATCTTAATTTTTAAGAAGACAGAAAAAATAATCACTTTGTAGATGTCATTACATGTGAAGTCAGAATAATGAATAATCTCTTCATTGAATCGAACGTGAGATGAAAAGTCAGACAGGCAAGAGGGTGATTCAGCAATTTACTCCAACCCAACCATGATATTTATTGAGCACTCAGTGTATGCAAGGCATTGCACTGGGCTTTTCGGAGAATGCAGATGATGAAGAGGAGTTATTTGACATTTGCTCAGTGCCCACTGCATGCCCAAGGCCAATCTAAGCACCCTGTGTATGTTTTCTCACGTAATGCTCATAAGTGCCCTGCAAGAAAGCGTCGTTCCCCCAATTTAAAGATGAGACCCTGGCTCAGTTAAATAACTTATCCAAGAGCTAGTAGGTGACAGTACCAGTTTTTGACGTTGTTCAAGAGCCCTGCTCTTTGTACCATGTTTTCTATTCTTAGGGATGTTGTGGTCTAGGGTACCTAAATGCTGGGCCAAATAAGAACTATTGCTATGATTGTCTAATGAGCAAAATTCTATAGAGTTGAAAGGAAGAAGAGAATATTGGAAAAGGCTTCCTGGAAGAAGAGGCATTTTAGTTCATTTTCAAAGAGTGAAAAGGACTTCTAAAATAAATAAAGCCTAGCTATTTTTGAAACCTGTAAACCAGTCCCTGCTAATTTATAGCAAGGACAACCCTGCGGCGATGTTCGGGCCATTTCCAGGCTTTTGAAATCAGCTGTGTGTCTAGTCAGAACCAGGCATGGAACAGGGGATCTGGAACAAATGATAGCATAGGCCACTGTATCCATGTATTTTACAAGTAAACCCCAAATTCAGGATGAATTTCCAGCATGACCTTTAAGGAAAGAAGCTGTAACAGTTCGAGAGGTCAGACAAGGGACAGACCACCTGCCAATCTGTTCCTCCCTGAAATTTGATGGTCAGGCTTTCTGGGCCATTACAGGTGGTTTTTCTTTCTTTCTTTGGCACTGAATGGCTCTGGTGCTTTCTCCCTTGAGCTTCTTGAACTTGTCCACCTCCTCACTTCTGCTTCTCCTTAAAACATAAGGCCCAGGGCCCACTGTGGCTCTGCTCTGCTCGATGTATAGCATCCAGTCCTAACAGCAAGTTTAGAGAATCAGACTGCTTACCCTACCCGCAGACCTCAACTTCCTGCGTAGACTGGGGCAGAGTCCCCAGAGGGAGTGGCATCGGGCAGGGGCAAAAGGATAGAGTTTGGAGAGGTGCTAAGTCATATATCGAATGTCTCTCAGAAGTTCCAAGTCGCTCTTCCAAAATAATCTACCTGCCAAATGCTGGAGGATGTGAGCTCCCTAGAGCTGACATGTGTGAGCTGGGACTGGGCAGAGTTGCTGGCTCTTTTTCCCCCAGACTCCTCGCTGCCTCTCTTCTCCTGGCCATGCACCTGTCAGTGGCCCCTTTGAAGAGCTGCTCCTTATCTGTGCTCTTGCTGCTTTGCACCACAGCTAGCTCTGGAAGAAACGGCAGAGATCAAATAAGCAAATGAAACAAATAAGCAAATGAAGGCCATAGGAAAGTGCATGACTTTTCAGAGTGAAGTAGGAAACAGTTGAATTCAGTAGGGCTCTGAGGTCATTTCAACAAAGTCCCATCTTCCTTTTCTTCTCTGATAATATAGAAGGCCTCCAGAAATGTATCTGTGTTTTCTGGCCTCAGGAGTGTCCGGATGTCTATTAATGATTCCCCAAGGTGGAAAGGGAACTATGACTTTTGCTTCTAGACTGAGGGTATTGACTAATAAAATGAAGGGCCCTAGAGTACTCAGACTAAAGTTCGCTGAAGTCAAGAGACATATCACGATAGTCATAATATTGATGTGTATTCAGCAAAAGGGATAGTTAGCATCATGCCAGTTTGCTTCCCTCTGCCTCATTTTCCTCATCTATTAAATGAGAATGATAATAGTAAAAGGCCATGTGGGTTTTTCTGTGAGGAATAATACATTAATAATTGTGAAACATTTGGACTGGTTTCTGGCACGTGAGCGCTCAATAAGAATTTGTTCTTATTCCTTGAGATGAATGGTGAGTCTCTGTCCCTGCCTGTATGCTTTTATATGAACAGGGTAATTATGGGAGGTCGCCATGGAAAGGAGGAAGGTAAGGACACACAGAATGACATACACCAGAGGTCACAAAACTGTTTTCCAAGGGGCCACATAGTAAACATTTTTGGCTCTGTGGACCATAGGGTTGTCACAATTAGTCAACACTGCTGTTGTAGCAGGAAAGCAGCCATTGACGATACACAAATGAATGGTCATGCTGTGTGCCACAAAACATTATTTAGTGACACTGAAATTTGAACGTCATATAATTTTCACATGAAAAAACATTTTTTCATTGTTCCAATTATTTACGAAGGTAAAAAAATTAACAAAATGAGCCTTATAAAATTAGGTGACAGGCTACATTCGACCTGATGGCCATAGTTTGGCAACTCCTGACATACAGCTAGATTGTGAGAGACCCAAAGGCAATATTAGTGAGCCAGAAGAATCCTAGCGTTTGGGGTTGGGATCGCACAAAGAGAGGTGGCCTAGAGCCTAGCATCCAAGACCTCGTGGTAGAGCCTAACCCTGGCAAGTCTGAGATGTGTGGCTTTGGAAAGGTCTTTTAAGTTACCATGGCCTGAGTTTTCATGTTGGGAAAAGGGAGTAGAGGCAAATTAGTTAGGCTTTCAGGGGACTTCCTAGCAATAAAAGCAGTTTTATGAAGGGAGATTGTACATTTAAGATGGATCATGGAGGGCTGGTGGAAAAGCATGAGAAGGGAAAACTGTGCACGTTTGGGTAATTTTTATTTAGTAGCTCAGTTGATTACCGGGAACAGAAATCCTGGGAAGATAGACATGTGCTGTATTGTGAATGTTGACCATGGACACCAAAGGGAGGGATTAGGATATTGTAACTTCATATTGTTAGCAAAATTCCCCAGTTTTACAGATCAGGCCGAGAAGGGGAAAATGACTTGTCCAAGGCCACAGGACTGATCCTTGAGATCAGCAGTCATTGGCCCCCAGACTGATGACCCTTCCGTCTACCTCATTGTCCCTAATGAGGAAAGAAATTAATTGTGATTACATGATTGTGACCTCAGAGGGGCAAGTCTCAAAAAAATTGCAGAAGCCACTTTCAGTATTTTCTAAATGTGAAAGCATCCCCCAGCATATCTAAGAAGGTAGGTCTGTCAGTAACCAACCCCATTCCAGAGAAGGTGAACTGCAAAAAGTTTGACCTAAGACCTTGTACTCCAACAATCTTTTGCCTAGGTTCCTGCTGACTATCTTAATTTTCAGCTCACATGTTATTTCTTCAGCAAAGCCTTCCCTAGCAGGTCTGATCCTCTATGACTTACCCTTGCAGGACTGCGTGTTGCCTTTACAACATTTATCAGAGTTAACAATTGTTTCTTTTTGAAATAATTTAAAATAACATCTGTCATCTGTCTTCCCAGCTACATAATATATTCCAGGAGGAGAGAGAGTGTATCTGTTTACCTCATGATTTTAGCCCCAGTGCCTCTCCCATTCCAGACAGGTAATAGACATTCAGAGTTTGTTGAATGAGTGAGTGAATGTTCTCTCGTAAGTCGTTGATACTGATGAAAATAATCCTTGCTTAAAAGGCGTAAGTTACTATCTTCACTTGCTAATTAAATGATTAAATGATTGGCATTTCTTCCTCCACTGACTTTTTTTCTCAACTCTTTTCCACTGGCTCCTCTCCAATCCCGGCCTATCACAAAAAGACCATAACATAATCGTCTGGGCATAGTTACATAACATTAAAACCATAACACTTTAGCCAATATTTAAACACTTCTTCAAATATAGGTATATGGGATTGGTTTAAAGGGCATATTCACTAGATGCTTTATCTAGTGGAGAAATTGTATGTTTCATAAACTGTGCTCAGGGATTTGTGTAAAAATTTCATGTTTTCCCATAAACTACTCAATTTATTCCTCTAAATATTAGAATTTGGCTAGTTCCTTGCTACCCTGCTTCCATTTAAAAAATCTATTTGTTGTATATACATGTGCATCTAGTTTTAGAGCCATGACATTAGGTATATTGTCAGAAACTTTAGAAAACGGTAGCATAGAATATTGACGAAGGGTCACCATTACACGAGCATCTATCAACTTGAGTTTTTTAAAAGAATATTTCTTTTCCCTTCCTACTACTGCGTTTCTCAAGAACATCTTATTCTTTCAAGGACTGTGATTTGACACTATGCAGAAAAATTTAAAAGACTTACAAACTTCAAGTTGATAGGGTTCCATCTTCTGAAAAGCAATCTACTTGAAGATGAAGCTTAATGACTCAGGGAAAAAGCTGATGAAATTCACCAGCCTCTGCTCACATAACCAGCATTTT
Source organism: Panthera tigris (assembly GCF_018350195.1). NCBI lineage: Eukaryota > Metazoa > Chordata > Mammalia > Carnivora > Felidae > Panthera > Panthera tigris. The sequence continues at coordinate 106,465,379 of NC_056662.1, forward strand.
CCTTGTTAAAAAAGATTTAAAAAAAAAAAGGCATTCCGGGTGTTCCTATCACATAGCTTGAAATTGGATTCTGTATTAAATATCCCCAGTCCCAAGAGCCAACTAGAATGCACAAAGCGACTACAAAGATTTAGCCTTGAGTTGAAGTGAACAGAGGGGGTGGTGAAAAGCCCCACAAAGACCCTATAATTTAAAGAGCACAGCCTTCCTCAGCACCTAAAGCTTCAGGTTTGGGATTTATGTTTCTGCATATTGTCTCCTCTATTCAGGAACTGTGCATGGAACCTGGTTAGAAAGTCTGCAAACTCTTCCATTTATCCTGGGTTTTTGTCATGTGTTGATGTAATGTCCCAGCAGTCCTTAGCTGTTTCTATTTAAACAGGGCAGAACTAACCCTTGGCAAAATTATGAAGTAGGCATAAATGACTCCCAATGCTTTAATCTCTTTTGGGAGCCCCCGTGATCTCCTGTTAGCGTCCATTCTCCTCCACTGTCTTCTCTCCTACCTCCCGACCCCCCACCCTCCAACTGACCAAGGGGCTTCATATTTTGATGCCATCTGGAGTGCCAATCTATGGGAAGAACAGCCCTTCTGATGTATGATTTCACATCAACACCTTGCTGCTATTGCAGGAAACACTAATTCTCGTTTTTCAGTACTAGTCTCTGTCCAGTACTTTGTCTAAGTGCTCTGCTCTGCAGTCTGTGTTTGCTGAAGATACCCCATGCCAGTTCTACTCTCTACCCAGTTCTTCCCTTTAATCCAATGCCGCTGAGGGGTGTTGCCAAGACTGCCCATATCAAATCACCTGGGGTGCTTATTAAAGTTCGAATTTGGGTTTCCTCTTCAGAGATACTGTACATCGGATGCTTTTGTCATCCTTCCAATCCTGTCCTTTAAAAAAAATTTTTTGGGGGGGCGCCTGGGTGGCTCAGTCAGTTAAACGTCTGACTTCGGCTCAGGTCATGATCTCACAGTCCGTGAGTTCAAGCCCCGCGTCGGGCTCTGTGCTGACAGCTCAGAGCCTGGAGCCTGTTTCAGATTCTGTGTCTCCCTCTCTCTCTCTGACCCTCCCCTGTTCATGCTCTGTCTCTCTCTGTCTCAAAAAATAAATAAACGTTAAAAAAAAATTAAAAAAAAATTTTTTTTTACATTTACTAGTTTTTGAGAGACAGAGAGAGACAGAGCAAGAGCAAGGGAGGGGCAGAGAGAGAGAGGGAGGCACAGAATCTGAAGCAGGCTACAGGCTCTGAGCTGTCAGCACAGAGCCCGACGCGGGGCTTGAACCCATGACCTGTGAGATCATGACCTGCCTGAGCCGAAGCCAGATGCTTAACCGACTGAGCCATCCAGGTGCCCCTCGATCCTCTCCTTTTATGGAATCTTCCATATCCTTCCTAGTATTCGTGGTAATTTGAGTAACTAACTATTTGAGTTGCTTGAAGATGGTGAGTTCATCAGGTGCAGGTGCAATCATCTTTGTAATCCCTGTAGTGTTTGGTTTGGTGCTTTGCACATAGACACCATTCAATAAGTGCTTGATGAATAAATGACTGGTCCACTGTCTAGAGCCAGAAATATACCGAGGGCTGTACTTCACTCAGAAAACCCAAATTTCTTAAGATGAAATGTCAACAAGCTCGTGTGGAAAATATTTTTAGGTAGGAAATCTTTTTTGGTGACCTAGATATAAACGCATGCATATGACCTCATTTTTGGTTCCCAGTATGTAAGGTCAGACCTCAAAGAAGGGCTTCTCTTTCTCTTCAGGGTGGATGGCGAACAAATTATTACCTGAAATAGTTATTATTGTCCATAACGAGGCCCCTGAAAGAGTCACAGAGCACAGATGAGGTGTTCTGAGGCCCTGCCTCGAGGAGTTCACTATGCTTAAAAACCCTGGGTTGTAGAGATGTAGGGTGGGAAGTCTGAGGTTTCTAGAACCCTGGTTGTATTAACCCAAGAGCTCAAGTGCATTAACTTGGTAATGAGGTGATCCACTTTGAGTGTGTCGAGGTGTATCCATGATCTCACGGTCTGAATGCCTGGAAAGTCTCTCCTTTTCTGTGATTCTCTAGTAACAAAAGAGTTCTGTTCCAGAAGGGGGACCTACACTTTGGCTTTTATAATATCCCACCAGAATATGAGTTTCTTGGGGGATATTATCTTATTCATCTTATTTTATTTTATTTTATTTTATTTTATTTTATTTTATTTTATTTTATTTTATAGAGAGAGTGTATGAGCTGGGGAGGAGTAGAGAGAGAGAGAGATAAGAGAGAGAGAGAATCCTAAGCAGGCTCCACGCTCAACATGGAGCCCCATGCAGGGCTTGATCCTATGACCCTGGGATCATGACCTGAGCTGAAATCAAGAGTCTGACGCTCAACTGACTGGGCTACTCAGGCACCCCTCTAATTCATCCTTTTTAATACAGTATCTGGCGTATGTGAGTGGCTAAGAGAAGCTTGGCAGACAAAACCATGAATGAATGTGTTTTCCTGTTTTGTTGGATTACTTACTTGTTTAAAAATTAAAAAAAAAAAAAAGTCATGACCCCAGGATAGCAAATTTGTGAGCTGCATTGAAATTCTTGAAAAAATATTGACTTATTGTTCCTAGAGCAAAGTATTAACATGTCGTGCTAAAATTTGGTATCTTTTTCCCTACCCCACCCATCTTTTATTTTAGTTTTGCATGCTCCCTGCTAGGATTTCCTTCTCTATTTTCTTTTCTCCGGACCAAAGGGAAAATCCTTGAGATTATTGCATGATTTTGGAGTGATTTCAGACCTCAGATTTTAGCTGATGATCCCCCAAATGGATCATCTTTCCCTCACTATGTGATGAATAGGAGTGCTTATAAAATGCTTACTCAGGGGATGAGGAGGCATGAGTCAGGAGAGAGGGCCATGAAAGCTCTTGATAAGATAGTATAAATGATAGACATTTATTTAGGGGGAAAGGAGGGTGGCATGGAAAGGTATTTTGCACGAAACACCTAAGCAGGGGGCTCTTTTTTACCAAATAACAGAATCGTTCACACAGGAAGTGGAAACAAAAAGATGCTGCCATTTTGGAAAGCATGATGGTGTAATTAATGCAAAGTGCCTAGATTAAACTCCTAGTTGTACTTAGGTTTGTATGACTTAAACCGGCTTACTTTTATGAACCATTTATTTTTCTCACTGGTAAAATTAGGATGATAGTATCTCCTTGCGATGTCAGAAACCTCGGGGACAGTGAATCCAAAGCAGTCAGTAAAGCCTCTGGAACAAAGCAAGCGCTCAGTCAATGGTTGCAGTCATTATTGTCATAAATACCCTCACGGGGGGCCTTCCTCTGCCCTTGGCACTGGCAGAATGAATCTGAGGACAGTCCTGGCCCAAGATTAGCCGAGCAGCTTCCCTTTTTTATTGAAAGACTCTGTTGTCCAGCTTTCTTTCTCTTATTCCTATTTCCACGCCAGTATGCAGAGTTAATATATTTAAATGTATACTCTTGATGTGCTGATGTGCTTTCCCTTTTATGGGACCTCCCTGATGGAGGTCATTTTTGGTTGGTGTTTGACCAGATGTCTGTTTATTTTACTGCAAGGAGAAGATATGCTTTGTTGGGGATATTCAAAATATCAAGATGAACTTGGCATTCCAAAAGAAATCAGCAAGCCAGAGCTCATGCAGGAGGACCCACCTCCAGGACCTGGGGAAACTGTCAAAGCCCCAGCTCCTCTTTTTATGCTGGAGGTCAGTTTTCCCAGGGTGAGGTTCTCTGTCCGTGAACCTGAATCCCCTTTCCCCTCCTCCACCTAATGCTGACATTGGCTTTTCAGTGTGATACCGGCCTCTACTCAGTTTAGGGGCACCTACTTCACACAGGGCACAGTTTTAAAATCAGATGCCTAGTCCCAGCTCTCAGGTTCTGATTCACCTTCAGAGATTTGGTGAAATCAGCACATGACTTTCTGAGAATTACTGTATTCACTCAATAAGCAGGTGCTGTGTATCTTTCACGTGCCAGATTCTGCTCCAGGAACTGGGGCTCCGTTGATGAACAAAAGAGACAAACATCTTCACCTGTAACAAAGTTTACATCTATCAGAGAGAGATGGGCAACAAAAAGAACCCTTAAATAAATTATATTAGCACGTAAAGAGTAATAAGTGCTACATAGGAAAACAAAGTAGGGAGTACATCTCATGACTTTCCAATAACTTCTTCATTATTTTAAATCCTAAATTCATCTGTATTTTTTTGGCCACACTGCCTGACCACTACCCCAGTTGCTTCCTTTGATGAATGAGCTGGGTGTTTTCTGACACGGGACAGGATCCTGACTGTAGTCTAGTACGTTCAGCCAGAGGGCGGGAGCCCTTTTTATGACCTCTCACTGCCTGTACTCTGGAGGACCTGTCCCAAAGTATTAAACAACAAAGAGGAAATTCTCTTTGAGAAAAAAAAAAAAAAGATAATAGCAGAGAGTCGTTGTGGAAACAGAGATCCTTCCTAACATGTTGTCACGGTCTGTTAGCCTGAGGTTGGGTGCCAGAACAGTAATTTGCACCCTAGATGGCTAGTTAGATAAGGAACATCATCCTCTGGCATCATCCCTTTGTCTAAAAGTGTTTGCAAGTGCTTGTCTCAATAGTGGATAAAAACGTATGGTTGCTTTAATGTTGCCTTAGAAACAGATTAATTGCTTAGCTTTGATGCATTCAGTCAGCACGAATTACATAGAAAGGAATTCTAGGTCCTGATGAGGGAGTCAAGGAGTTCCTTTGAATAACCCAAGCTGCCAGTCAATAGAATGAGATTAGGCTGCCCTGTGCACTGGACTGGTAGGGGTGCCAAAGGTGTTTCTTCTCTCTGAGTCGGGTCCTCTCTGGTAGTCAAACCTGGCTACAGACCCCCACAGGGAACCCCTTTCACTGCTTATTCCTCAGGCCTCTGCAGTGGGGGGCTCTTCCCCACTCTTTACCAAGGAAATCTGTCTTGGTAAAAATCTGTCTTACAGGTGCATGTTCCATTCCTATGACCTCGCCACCTTCAACACTGGTGTCTGGGCCTTTTCACTAACCTTCATCACTGCCATTCACATCTGTAGATGTGGCATTGTTAGTTTTCCTTTAAAATAAATAGTGAGCAGAAGACGATCTGGGTATTCTTGACTTTGTGCCGAAGACTCATTTAGATGATGTAATGGATATTCCTAAGCAAGAATCAGCCTTTGATGTAAGAGTTGATTTGAAACCACTGTGAAAAATAGCCTCCCCCTTGTTACAGAGTTCAGTAGACCAGGGCAGAATATAAGAAAGCTGGGCAACAGAATGACATATCAACAGCCTCTATTCCCTGCTTAATTTTTATGGAAATAGGTATTTAAGGAGACAGGGGGAAGGGTCAGGTAGTTCTGCTTGAATCTGATGACAGAGGAAATACCCTGAAACAAAAGAATGAAGAAGGAACTCTTATTTAGATAACATCTGCCCCACATCCTCCAAAGCATTTGGATTTGGTAATTAATTTAGTAAAGAAAGAAACTGAGGTCCAGAGAGTTCTTTCCAGTCGCTCCATTGCCAAAAATCTGTATCAGGGTTTTGTGTCCACTGATTTCACAGATTACAATACTACCACCTTTTGAATATAATTGTGATGTTTTGAAGTTAACCTCAGAAACCCCCTTCCTTTTTCTCTGATAGGAATTTTTACTGATGCATCCGCCCTTAGACATCTGTACCCTTTTGGCTAAGAATATGCTGTGAGATGTGGGTTGGGCAGGAATTTTTTTTTTTTTTTCTGGCTGACCTAAGGGATTGCCCTGAGAGTGTGTGCAGGAAGAGGTGGCCAGGTAATTGGTAAAAAACAAGCAAGTTTAGGGCAATTGTGTCTAGGAACATGCCAGCCTGTACATTACACCACAGCTCTCAGTGTTTGTCTGTTTGAGTCTCTAATCCACAAGATCAAAAGGGAGGCTGTTGGAAACCTTCCATGGGGGTTTGCTACTGAGGCCCTCCTAACCCTTCATGGAAGCCAAGAGGTTTTCCAATGGGCCAGTCCAAGTCCAAATCCAATAGCTCTCTAAGATTACTTCACACACTATCAGGGATGCTGTTATGGAACAGTTAATGATACCAGTCTCAGAGACAGACCAGGGTTTGAATCTTTGTTTGGGAGTTTACTATCTTTATGACTTCCACCAAGTACTTAACCCGTCTGTGCCTCAGTGAAGCCCGTCTCCAAAGTGGGCTAATAATATCTACTGCATAGGGTGATTGTAAGGGCACTGAGCATTACATAACTCCAGGCAGTGCTATTCTCATGGACTGTAATGTAAATGGCAACACTAGGAGTTGTGTAAAATAGCAATGCTCGTTATTGTAAGTATTAGATATAAGAATACATATAAAGAATTTAGCATAGAGTCTGTTGTAGTGTTTGTAAATAGAACCTCCTGTTAATCTCTCAGGCAATTGGCCATGATTTGCTGTTGTGCTGTCTTGACATTTACTTCTAAGAAAGAAAATAGTTGGGGGCACAGAACACACAGTCTTCGAAGAGCTGGAGGTAAGAACGCATGGTCATGGTCAGGGGATGGAAAGAATTTCCATATTCTAGAACTCAGAGGCTAGATCCTAAAAGGTCTGAGCAGCTTGTTGAGGGGATTGGGTTTTGTTTTCAGGGAAATAGGCAACCAAAGAAGAGTTTTAAGGGGAGTGAGAGAGTCAGAGCTACCTTAGAAAGCTCATTTTGGCTGAAATGTGAAAATGGAATGATGAGATTTGGCAGGGATTTGAAGCAAGTGGTGAATTATATCAGTCCTGGGGACAGGCACAGGTTGGAATCTCCGTTCTGGGTTTCCTCTCTCCATTCCATACTACACTCTGTGAGCAAATACTTAACCTTTCTGATCTCCACAGGTTCCCAAGACGTTTTAAGTTGTAAATTTTCCAAAGGTTTTAAACTAGAAATCTTGATTGTATCCTTTTTTATACCTGCCAGGCATTGGGATCATTTATAATTCACGGTGTTTTTTTTAAGTTTTATCTATCTATCTATCTATCTATCTATCTATCTGTCAATGCAGATCCAGATGTGGGGCTGGAACTCATGAACTGGGAGATCATGACCTGAGCCAAAACCAAGGGTCAGGAGCTTAACCAACTGAGCCACTCAAGTGCCCCCAGATTTTTAAATAAAAGACAAAACCTGGTCTCCTTGTTTCTTGCCTGTCCCTATAACTGTATTCTTCAGGGAACCAGCAGAAAGATCTTTGTAATAGGAAAATCAGCTGATCTCACGCTTCTGATCAGAACCTCCCCATGATTTCCATCTCTTTCACGATCAAAGCCAGTGCTTTAAGGTGGACTCCATTCCTTTCCTGATCCATTCCCACTATGTCCCCAGCTTCTGAGCCCTGTTCCCCTTGCTCATGCCCTCTTGTCACACTGGTTCCTCTATGGCTCCTAGATTACACAAAGAAAAGTCCCAACAGGGTCTTGGCACTTACTTGGAATTCTCCTCCTGTAGATATCCACAGGGCTGGGTCCCTTACTTCCCTCAGGACTTAGCTCCAATGTTATCTCATCAGGGATGCCTTTCTTAACCATCCAATATAAAATCATGTATGCTATGTACACACACTCACGTATACACTCACACACACTCTCATACACATGGACTCCCTGTCCTACTTATATTGCTTTCTGCCCCCACCTCTCCAGCACTTTTTAGCATCTGACATTTATTTATTTGTTTCCTCCCTGATAGAACATAAGGTCTTCAAGGACAGAGACTTTGTATTTTTTTTTTGCTTTTAATTCATTGATGAATTCTTAGGACCTAGCAGAGAGCCCCGCAGGTCATTCTAAAACATGTACTAGGTGGCACTCATAAATATTTGTGGAATAAATGGCTGTGTAAGGGAATTTAAACTAGATCTCCCACTACTCTTGCAGGTTGCTTCAATGTCTCCTTGTTTTAAGCGGCGATCCCACAACCTACCCAAGCCCTATAATGACCAAACAAGTAGAATCACGGACCATGAATCTTGCATATTTTAAAAATATGCTTTTTCTCTTTTTTCAGCCTTTTATGTAGAATGTAATTCTGCTACCATGACCCTCTGCTGTGTCTTTAGTGTGGGGAAAATGTCAAAGCTTATCTCCCAATAACGATGAGCTAAAAGGGGCTTTTTGGCAACGGTGGGCTCTCTGAGGGTCTGCCAGAATGTGCCGGGCCGGGGGTTTCTCCTGGGCCACGGTGAATTTCCACTATATGCCATCAGTAGCAAACATAGGCCAGAGAATATAAATGAATGTGTGGGAGGCTCTTAGACTGCCCCAGGCTCTGAAAAGCTCCAGTCTAGCTCCATTTTTAAGTTTTTATCAGGCCACAAGGTGATGTTCTGACTCAGGACCCCTTCTTACCAACACTGTATCTGATGTCATAACTGGCCTTTCAGACCAGAGTTACCCTGACTTGGACCAGACCTTCCTCTATGTCAGCACCTAACCAAGCCTTAGAGGCAGAGGTGATGTATGGTCCAAGTGGGGTTTTGCCTGAGCTGGTGGGTGAGGTTAGTGCCATGGTTTTCCAGTCCACAACTTTGCTTTGTTTATCAAGCTTTATGTGGCTCAGTGAGTCTGCTGCTAGATCTCTAATTACTTACAGCCCTTCATCATGTATATACTTTGTGGTCACTGTTGTTCTGCCACATGAGCTAATTTAGATGGAATTATTGCTCCTGGATTTTTTGGTCACTTGAACCCTGTGCAGAACCAATATATGTTTTCGAATGACCATGGAAAAGGATGACATCAACACCGAGAAGGAACATTTTATGGCTAGGAAAGCTGATTTCACAGCCTGTCAGACAAGAGCCTTAACACACGACTAGACCCGGGCCTGGTTATCTCCCTTTCCTGCTGTGGACAGCCTGCAGATTCTAAAGCGAGATCTGTACCCAGATTCGAAGAGCTGTGCTTCAAGAACCAGATGCCCAACTGCTAACGTATCCGGGGAACTGGGCTTGCTGAAAATTAGGAGGAAATGTACTCTCCTCAAAATATGTTTTTAAAAACTATACTTAATGTGCAGAAATACTGCATTACAGCAGAATATTTTTCCTCTCAAGTACAAATACCATTGACTTTGTGGGAAACCTTGAAGATATCCCTGTGTTTCCAAGTAAGCTTGGAGCCATAGGACATGATTTCATAAAATTCAGTGTAAGGTGTGCTCCAGAATTTAAGATCATTGAGAGGCCTTGTGTTGGTAAAGTTTTTGGAGTCTGAACATCAGAACAGCAGTCTTAATAAGGTGATTTTGGCAATGAAACCATTTCTGGAAGGTGACTATAGTAACCAAAATTTAAAAGAAAACCTGCATTCGCAACAAGGAGAAAATTATTCAGTGCTTCAGAAGTCTTCCCCCGCCCCCGCCCCTTATTGGCTGCTAGTATGCCTAACTATGTAGTCAACAAGGCAAACCTATAATTCAACTTTTCACTTCCAGGAAGTCAATTGTATACATTGCTCCGGGAATGGAGGCTTCATGTAGAAAAGCAGAGAGATTGAGTTGTGAGTTTTACAAAGGATTGCTTAATCAATGGTGGATACTTAGAATAATGATTCACCATAGATGTTACGGTAGCCAAAAATAAACAAATCATTGGTAAAAGTAATAAAAGTAAGTAATTAGTCATGCTTTGGATCTGGCTCTGATGGTGTGATTTTTTTTTTTCCCTACCCTCCCTCCATCTTATTTCTACTGGTAGGTTGGGACAGTTGGAAGTCTACCATTGTACAACATGCTGCGATTAAGACTCTCACCTACATTTTCGGTGGGATTTCATCTGTTAGCCTTCGTGGCTCTCTTATTTTCCCATGTGGACCTTATAAGTGCTGACACAGAAATGGAAGGAGAAGGCAATGAAACTGGCGAGTGTACCGGCTCATATTACTGTAAGAAGGGGGTGATTTTACCCATTTGGGAGCCCCAAGACCCTTCCTTTGGAGACAAAATTGCTAGAGCTACCGTGTATTTTGTGGCCATGGTCTACATGTTTCTCGGAGTCTCTATCATTGCCGACCGGTTCATGTCCTCTATAGAAGTCATCACGTCTCAAGAAAAAGAAATAACCATAAAGAAACCCAATGGAGAGACCACCAAGACCACTGTGAGGATCTGGAATGAGACCGTTTCGAACCTGACCTTGATGGCCCTGGGATCTTCTGCTCCAGAGATTCTCCTTTCGGTAATTGAAGTGTGTGGCCATAACTTCACTGCGGGAGACCTAGGTCCCAGCACCATCGTGGGAAGTGCTGCATTCAATATGTTCATCATTATCGCGCTTTGTGTTTACGTGGTCCCAGATGGAGAGACGAGGAAGATTAAGCATTTGCGTGTGTTCTTTGTGACAGCAGCCTGGAGCATCTTTGCCTATACTTGGCTTTACATTATTTTGTCTGTCATCTCTCCTGGGGTCGTGGAGGTGTGGGAAGGTTTGCTTACTTTCTTCTTCTTTCCCATCTGTGTTGTGTTCGCTTGGGTAGCAGATAGGAGGCTTCTGTTTTACAAGTATGTCTACAAGAGGTATCGGGCTGGCAAGCAGAGGGGAATGATTATTGAACATGAAGGAGACAGGCCATCTTCCAAGACTGAAATTGAAATGGATGGGAAAGTGGTCAATTCCCACGTTGACAATTTCTTAGATGGTGCCCTGGTTCTGGAGGTTGACGAGAGGGACCAAGATGATGAAGAGGCCAGGCGAGAAATGGCTAGGATTCTGAAGGAGCTCAAGCAGAAACATCCGGAGAAAGAAATAGAGCAATTAATAGAATTAGCTAACTACCAAGTCCTAAGTCAGCAGCAAAAAAGTCGAGCATTTTACCGCATCCAAGCTACTCGCCTGATGACTGGAGCTGGCAACATTTTAAAGAGGCATGCAGCTGACCAGGCAAGGAAGGCAGTCAGCATGCACGAGGTCAACACTGAAGTGGCTGAAAACGACCCTGTTAGTAAGATCTTCTTTGAACAAGGGACATACCAGTGTCTGGAGAACTGTGGTACTGTAGCCCTGACCATTCTCCGCAGAGGTGGTGATTTGACCAACACTGTGTTTGTTGACTTCAGAACGGAAGATGGCACAGCCAATGCTGGGTCTGATTACGAATTTACCGAAGGAACTGTGGTCTTTAAGCCTGGTGAGACCCAGAAGGAAATCAGAGTTGGCATCATTGATGACGATATCTTTGAGGAGGATGAAAATTTCCTTGTGCATCTGAGCAACGTTAAAGTATCTTCCGAAGCCTCAGAAGATGGCATCCTGGAAGCCAATCACGTTTCTACACTCGCTTGCCTCGGCTCTCCCTCCACTGCCACTGTGACTATCTTTGATGATGACCACGCTGGCATCTTTACTTTTGAGGAACCTGTGACTCACGTGAGCGAGAGCATTGGCATTATGGAGGTGAAGGTATTGAGAACATCTGGAGCTCGAGGAAATGTTATCGTTCCCTATAAAACCATCGAAGGGACTGCCAGAGGTGGTGGGGAGGACTTTGAGGACACTTGCGGAGAGCTCGAGTTCCAGAACGACGAAATTGTGTAAGTTCTTTTTTTTTATACGTCTATGTGGGGTTGAGTGCATTTGTGAATGGGAGAGCGTATGCATTTTTTTTTTTTTTTAATGAAAAGGCATACAAGGAATGGAATATTTACTGTAAAGGCCCCTTAAAAAATACCAGTGCTCCCTCACGTGCCACTTATCAATATGGTCTATATAGAGATCTTGATTTGGTTTTATTTTTTTTGTTCTGTTGCATACTTTAAGTACACTATAGAGGTTATGATAGAATGAGTTTTGTGACACAGTTTGCCAAACTACTTACGATGGGTTGAAAGTGTGCATTCTGTTTTCAATCACATGATATACATACAAAAAAAAGGAGATATTTATTTACTTACTTATTTGTTGAAAGTGAATATTTAAACCCTCACATTAGGTCCCTAACTTCTTTACTGAGTACAAATTGGGAAAGCCCAAAAAGGAAACACCTTTGAAAAGAGTTTCCTGGCTACCAGGGCTTGACTGGAACATTTTTTTTGCTGCTTGTATCTGATACTGTGTTTCTGTGACAATATAAGATAATGTTTCTGCTTACATGCTAATGCTTAATTATGACTTCATGACCAATTCTGCTTTTTTTAGTTTTATGCCAACTAAAACTAAACTTTTTTTAGTTTTATCCCAACTATGGGAAAAGTCATATAGCTCTTATTTAGTTCTAGTCTGATTTTACTTTCCATGATTAAGTGAACCCTTTTACCCTACTGATAATAGTGACGGAGAGAGAATAAGGTTCTGTTCAAGCATCCTCTTTGACAAGGAACAGGTTAGGGAAAAGGATTGGGAACAATCTTCCTATTGACACTTTACAGTGACACTTGCCAATGTCGTAACACCGAGTGCCTGGTTGTGTGATGATTCTTCCATTGACAGCTGCTATTTAGAGCTATTTCTCCTTCCTTACCTAGGAGGGGGCATTGCACTCACCAAATGCAAAGCAGAAAGTTTGAGTCAATGAGCAATGTCCAAACTGGAAGGAAGGAAGGAAGGAAGGAAGGAAAGAAGGAAGGAAGGAAGGAAGGAGGGAAGGGAGGAAACTATAATATCTGCAGGACAACAAAGGGTATTAAAATGAATGATTATGTTGGTTGAATTTCCAGGAAAAAATATGTAATACAGTTTGTTCTAAAAATGGTTAACTCTTGTGTAAATGTTATGTGATATGTCAAATGCCAAGTATGTTCTCTCCAAAACTACATTCTCCTGCTAAAAGTGTAGAGTGAGGGTGAGGGGGCAGGGGAAGATGGGCAGAGGGAACAGATATTCCTGAAGATGCCTTCCAATGTCTTTACATCTCTTTGATGTTATATTATAAAGATGGACAGTTACTGACTGTGGTATCATGATGGAATCAAGCAAAGCAGAGATTATAATATCCATCTGCAGATGCGTGTGTGTGTGGGGGTAACTTCGGATGAATATTTATTTTATGTTGGTTCTCATATTGCTAATACTCCCCTTATTGGGATGTGTTTTGTTGGGACATGTATTTTACTGAAAGATAGTAATATAGAAGCAAATGAATACCTTGCATACTTAAGGAAGGATTTTCCCAGAGGCCTTGCATTGAATGTGATCCTGCCCACATTAGCTCATAAACTTTATTCCTTTGGTAGGAATTTTTTCTCATTATATTTTTTAATCATTTCAGTTATTGAACCCTCTTGTATTAGATAGCACTTGTGATCTATATAAAAGTATATTACATGTCACTAAAGTAATATTGAATATTATTAAGTGAACTCACAAGGTAGCCCTTAAATATGACCAAATGGGTGTTTTGTTTTGTTTTGTTTTGTTTATTCATTTTACTTAGGATGTTTTCTCCTGGAAACGTCTTGATTTTGTTAATAATGGATCTGTACTTCTTTATTTGAGAGGCGGTCTTTCCTTCTCTATTCTGCCGTTCAGGACTTTTACCAAACCTTAAACCTTCTTTTGGGCACAGTGTAGAAGACGAAGAAGAAGGGAAAACAAACAAACAAATAAACAAAAAACAACTGACATTGATTTGATGGAATAGCTTATTCTGCCAAGCTCCATTTAAAACATTTTCCCTATGCTATTAAATTGATTTAATTCTTGCTAAGGAAGGAATATTGCCAAATTCCAGCTTTAGAAATTTAGATATCTTGTGAAAATTGGTAAGAACGGGTAGAATTATTGGCATACTATCTCTGTATGTATTCTTTGGAGTATTCTAGATCAGTCACTAGTTCCTAGTTTAATAAAACTCTTACTATATTTTAGTCACTAAGTTGAAATACGAAATTTTAGAAATGGCAAACATTTTATTTATCAGTAGAATAAAATTATGGTCCTCAATTTTTTTTCTTTTTTCTAGAATTTTAATTTTAAAGAGTCTTCATCCTGACATTATGGAGTTATTACTGACAAGCTTTGTAGATGCTTTTAATATAGCTCTTGCTTAAATAAATTTGTTTAGGTGACTGGGGCTTAGCTTTCAGCTAGGCACTAAGGATTTCAACAAGTGTTTCTAGAAAAACATAATATCATCAATGATCCCTTCTTCTTTTTTTTTTTTTTTTAAGTGGATCATTTTTTCCTCTGGAAGTTGTTTCTTTTTTCTTTTTTTTTTTAATTTTATTTATTTATTTTGAGAGAGAGAGAGGGAACGAATGAACAATCAGGGAAGGGGCAGAGGGTAAGAGAGAATCCTAAGCAGTCTCCATGCTCAGCGTGAGCCAGATGCAAGGCTCGATCACATGACTACAAGGTCATGACCTGAAACAATATCAGGAGTCAGACACTTAACCCACTGAGCTACGCAGGTGTTGTTCCTAATGCCAGATCCACACTATCAGATCCAAGCCACAGAGCTTATCATCAGGCAGTGAAGGTGAACGATATGGACTCAACCCAGTTTCTCTTAAAGAATGTATTGATAACTGATCCAATTATACAGTTAATCTTGAGAGGTGGCTTTCTTAGAAACCTGCGATATATAGGTAGGACTGTTGATTCCACTGAACTTTATTAACCACTTAAAAAATCTTTGTCTTTGTTTAATGCTGTGCATGAAGTCAGAATTTATGATTCTTTCCAGAACACCGTAAAGAGATTCTTGGAAAAGCCTGGATTATATTCCCCTCCTGTCCTTTAATACTTTTTTGCGATTTCACTCAGCACTGAAAATTCTCCAACCTTTTGTTTCTATAGAATTGAGTTTAATCTCTCTTCTCTTTTGCAGTAGTCTTAAATAAAATCTTCCTTGCCTTAAAAAAAAAAAAAAAAAAAAAAAACAAAGCAAAAAACAAACTTACCTATTTTAAGAAGCCATTAACCAAGGTAACCATTTCTGCCTTGGATCCAATGTGATCAAGGATGGAGATCAAAAGGCAGCCAACTTTATTGATTCCTTGGTTTCAAGATCAAGATAGATTCCTAATCTTTGACATTATTTTTGTAGAAGTCATTTAAATTGATGATATAAGCATATCTGTAACTATTCATTCACATGTTTATATAAATGAGTTGAATTATTTCAATTTGGCCTTGCTTAAGATCAAAATATGTATCTGACAAAGATACTGATACGTGATGAGTGGTGCTTGTAGTCTTAAATAAAATGTATTCTCGGCAAGACATTTTACAATTACAGTGCAAAGACCCATTGATAGATATAATTAACATTTAGCACGTGCTTTTGTATAAACTCGATCAATGACAAATACTAAACCCATGCCAGCTAATCTTGACTTTTAACAGGGAATTCTGTCTAATGTTAACAGCTAATAAAGAATGAAGAACATGCTAATTTGATTTGTGGTTTGGTAGGTGATATCCACAAATTTGAAGTGCTGCTAATGGCCGTTTTTTAATGATGCTAGTTTAATGGAAATACTTATTACAAAATGTTGTTTGGTCTTCCAAAGTCCAACATTAGCTTGACTGTTCTGTAAAATGTTAAGGTTAATTAAGTAACGTAGATACAAATCAAGTTCAATGACTTAGTCGTAACCCAAGAATATTTTTGGAGAATGACTCAAAGATCATGAGCATTTACTATTATATATTTAAGATGCAGAGTTGAAGGACAAGGTATGTAGGTTGGAGATTTTGTGTAACATATTGCTTAGCAAATCAGTTTAGTGGGGGTTCCTAGCCACAGCATAATTTATTAAACAATGGGTCTGTCCAAACTTAATTTTGTTTTAACAACTAGTACATTTTCAAGTGTGATTGTAACGCCATTCGCTTTAGGAAATACAATATGCAAGACATCTCAACAAATATAGCTTTCTTGGCACTAAATATTTATATTCCTGTTTTTGGAAAAAGAAATAGAAAAGAAATGAAATTTTGTTATTATATAGGGTCTGTGGCATTCTTCTTATTATATTCCAGGGAAAGTAAATACTTTGTTTTTGCTACTTATATCACCAGTGTTCTTCTCTTGCTCTATAGAATTCCGGGGAGTAAAGACCTAGCTCTATGAGATGGCAATTCAATTTTGAGAGTAGAACAAATATGTAATACAAGAAAACAGCCAGCTGTAAAAAAAGAGATGAGGCAAAAATGGTAAGAAAGCCTGAAGTGGTCAGAACAGAAGAATAATTATGTGTGTTTGGGGGAATCAGAAATGATGAAAAATACTATAGAAAATAATGTTAGGCAAGAAAGGCCATTGGCATATATTTGAATCCAACACACTCAAGATTTACTTTATGGAAGAAGAATTTTACTTGCTACATTTAACCTATGAAAATGATAGAAGCGTGGTATTTTATGTTGACATAAAATCGTCCAAGGTAATATACTAAAAAAAGAAATTTAGATGGAATAATTTAAGGATTTTAATGGATTTCTGCTTTGGTGGATTATCTTTTCAGACTGGAATATTTATCTCTTCTTAGCTCCACACCACATATTGTATCATCTGCAAATCTAAATTAAAACTACAAGAAGTGCTTTTACAAACGCATGTTTTCATGTATGCACAACTATTACAAATATAAGACAGGGTAAGCGCCAAAAAAGTTTTCGACTTCCCATTCGCTATTGCCAGGAGCCTAAATTGATATGTGAAGCAGGGTTGTTTACCAGATTTCCATGTTTACTGTTGTCATCTCATTTTCCCGCTACTAATTAGAGTTTAGGGTTATAATATAGTTATGTAAATAAATTTTATCTTACCAAATGAGGAAATTTCATAGTTCAGACACACTGAAGTGTTTCAAGTATGGACTCGTTTCTGAATCATCATTCAAGGCCATTCCACAAGGGGATGATTGCTTCCCTTGGTTAAGGCTAGAAAAGAATGTATATATCAATCAATCTGTACATGCATAATAAGCTACTGATTTGTGCCCAGCACTGGGTGAGTTACTACGAAGGAAACAGAAGAAATACACTCCTGATACTCTAAAATGGGAGATAACGAGATAACTCATGTTTGATAAGTCAGACATCGTTATGAAGGCATGGTGTAAGCTGTAGGAGAAGTCTTAATTTTGGACAAAATATTTGCATTTGCTTTTGAAGGACAGAAAGCATAACTGGAGAGAAAAATGTGTTTTTTTAAGATGGAGTAGTATCTTGGTAAATCTGAAAGTATGGAAAATTTCACTAAACAGGCAGCATGGTTATCAAACTGAGTGAAAAACTCAGTGGACATTTATTTTCTTTAATGGGATTTAAAATCATTATGAAGTTATTTAAATTAATCTGAACATATATCCCTTTAAGCCAGTCACAGAAGAACAAATACCTCATGATTCTACTTATTTGAAATATCTAAAATTGTCAGTCCTGGAAATAGCACAGCTGTGGTTGCCAGGGGCAAGGGGTGGGGGGGAGAGGGGAGCTGCTGATCAATAGGTATAAAGTTTCAATAATGCAACATGAATACCTTCTAGAGAACTACCATAAAACATTGTGCCTATAGTTAACAATATTGTATCGTGCACTTAAAATCTGTTAAGAGAGTAGATCTCAAGATTTTTTCAGTACAATAAAATAAAAACTTAAGTTAAAAAATATAAATAAAAGAACTGCTCTATTTAAAAAAAAAAAAAAAGCTTATGAGCTTGCCTCCCCCCCCCCCCCACCGCCCCGTCCCGTACCGCATTGCCTCTTGTATTTCTAAGGAAAATTCACAAGATTTCTAGCAAAATGTTGTCAGTATTTTATTTTGCACTTTGTGAATTAGTCCTTGGTGTCTATGAATGGTTTTGACTTATTTTAATCCTCTACCTCCTTGAGCAGCCCTTAACCCATGTGCCTCCCACTCTAGCCGCATTTTTTCAGAATTAGCAGCATATAGCCACCATCTTGGTAAAACCTGAGAAGATTTTATACCACATTGTGAAATGGGAAGAGGCTTTCTTTCTTTCTTTCTTTCTTTCTTTCTTTCTTTCTTTCTTTTCTTTTCTTTTCTTTTCTTTCTTTCTTTCTTTCTTTCTTTCTTTCTTTCTTTCTTTTTTTCTTTTCCTTCCTTCCTTCCTTCCTTCCTTCCTTCGGACACTGGTAACCCAGGGAAAGAACTTCAGTGAGCTTAATTCTTTTGAATGGAGCAACCTTGAGGGTATAACACCTATAATGGGGTTATTTGTTGTTACATTGCTCTGTCCTTGTTCGCTGAGGTGTAGACACTTGCCTATGGGTTGCAGTATCTTGAGAACCATAGACGTGTTCCCATAAAATGTCTCCTTCATGTTCGGTCATGGATACTGATACCTGCTCACTGGACCTGCAGTCTTGGGGATGTGAAAGCTGTTAGGCCCCTATTACGTTGGACAGGCCATGCAAGTCTTAAGCGTTATCCTTGCAAGGATAGAAGAGAAGTCGCTTTGGGCCAGGTGGCAGGAGGGGAAGAGAGGACAGCCAAATGTAAGGTGAGTCAGTGGCACTAGCAATGATCTTTGTAGCTGCTCAGGGTGAGCCCGCTGAGGGGAGCCCTGTGGAAGGTGTTGACGGAGCAGGCAAGCAGCTGTGGCAGCTGGTGCTCTAGCTGCTGGCTTCCCACACTGCCTTGTACTTTGTGCTCTGGCAGCGGGGAAGTCCAGCAGGTCCTGGGAGGGAAAACAAGCAGTCAACAATATGGGCAGAATTAAAGGAAATCTCCTCCTTTGCTTCCTCTCCTGGCTCAGCCTCCTGCCCACGTAATACCCATCTATTTGCCAAAGGTTGAGCCAGCCAGGGCTCATTTTTTTTTTTTTTTATTCACAGGCCCATACAGCTGTCTCACTGCAGAGCCAGGCGAAATAAACAATGTCTTTTCATTTCCTGCCTTTCTCCTGAGGATTTGGGCTCTAGATGACATTTTCTTTCCCTCTTGCAATGTCTCCACGGGGTCAGATAGGGAAATAGACATTGTGTTCTTTGGTGACACTTGAAGATACGGAGGCAGGGGGCAAAAGCAGAGCCAAACGCAGAACTCTGGTCCCTGGCCTTTCAGGCTGGTGCTCATGATAACAGAGCAACCAGGGAAATTTCCTACACCTGGTGATTCAGATATTAAGGAAGCAGCCTAGGATATTTTATTTCCGGTAGGCTTAGGCATGAGATATCTGGAGTTCTGGGTACTCTTGAAGCCCTGTGATGACCCTTGACACCAAGAGCACTCCACTTTTCCACGTTAGACTTCCTGAGATAAAGATGGACTTGGGACGAGTCCTCAACTGAGATTCCAGACCCGAGTTTGAGCTCTATCTTGGTCCCCTACGAGCCTTGTGATTCTCAGGAAGTTGCTTACGCTCATCTCGCTGGAAAGTAAGGATGATGTAGGCAGAGGTGGGGATGATGGGGACGGCAGTGTTATAAGATGTGCTGAGAACCAGATTTCGCGCTGTGTTTCTTACGATGTGCTTTGGATTTAATCTTCACAGCGCCTGCATCAGCTCGATGCTTCTATACTCATTTTACAGGTGGAGAAATTGAGGCTTAGACAGTACTCACTTTCTCAGGGTCACACAGCTAAGAAGGCTGGATCCAGAATTTACCGGTAGGACTGCCTGAGGGTAAGATCTGTGCTGCTGCCTCAGGGACTGTTCTCCTCTTGAATGGCTTTCATAGGCGAGAATGGACGCGCAGGGGGCTTGTCGTGCCTTGACCCTGACTACAACGTCCCTTCAACGCAGCTCAGAATGGAGAAAACACAGTAGTCATTTATCTTTCTGGAATTCTGAACATGCATTAACCACACTGCACCCCACCCCCACTCTCCATTAACCTAAAAGATCCGTGATCAGACTGAGTCTGAAAAGCAAGAAAAACGCTGATGTTATAAGCCCTCCAGGTACCTGACCTGTTCAATGACTATCTAGTCTTCTGTCTCTCTTATTTTTCCTTCGTTCCTAAATAAAAACGAAACGTCTTTATTAGTAGCTTTCTGTCATTGTCTGCCCTGGCCCTCTACTGTTTAACTTCCTTATATGGCTGAACAATGAATGTAGCTTTTCTCTATACTTAAAATAGTAGTTTCTTGGTCTTTTTTTTTTTCTCTATATATATTACAAGACAGTGTGGATTAATGACAACAGAGAGGCAGGACCAGAGGATGCTTGTTGTCAATATGTTTATAAAAGTAATGGATTATAACCTTTAACAGAAGCCTCCAAATGTTCCCTCTCAACAGAGAACTTTTCTCTGGCACACACACACACGCGCACACACACGCACGCACGCACACACACACACACACACACATTATTTACAGAGATAAAGGTGGGAAAGTGAAATTAAGTCCTGTTTATATAGAGATTAAATTTTAGGGCATGATAAAACAAAAACAATTCCCAGAGGACAGCTTTCATTCTCACACACTAAATGTTATAATATTAACTTGACACAGTTTTTTAAATGAGCTATTTAGTTCAATGTGTGTATCTCTGAGTGTGAGTTCTGCCTATCAGCTGAAAGAGGGAGAGAGAGAGAGGAGGCAGAGAGAGAGGAGTCAGAGGGGGCAGATTGGGGACCAAAAATGGGGCAAGGGGGAGGTGTCAGAGGGAGGTAGGGAGGGAGGGCAGTTGGAGACAGAATGGTGGTTGTGATAGAGGCAGAAACAGAGAAAGGGAAGGAAGCAGGGAGATAGAGTGGAAGGAGGGGAAGGAGAGGGACAGAGAAGAAGGAAAGAGAGAGAGGCAGAGAGGTACCTAAGGTCAGAGGGAAGAGGAGGACGCTGGATAGTGGGAAAGAAAGAGGGAGAGAGAGAGTGGAGGCTCCCAGTGTACAAAAGGGAGGGATAGGCAGAGAAAGGGAGGAGGGAAGAAGAGGGGGCAGGCAGAGGGACAGAGACACAGGCAACGAATATGCAGCCCTGATTAGATTTCAGTTATTACTAAATGAAGTGAAGCCTGAAATTAGTCCAGATTCTTGCTCAAGCAAACAAAAGGCAATAAGAGAGTAAGAAAATAGACAAGGGATTCACTCAAGCTGCTTCTTTATTAAAAATAGACAGCAACTTTGTCCTTGAAATCAAATGTACTTACAACTGCCTGAGTATGTTTGAGGAGCCAGAGGAAGCTTGTGGAATCTTCCTAGGTTTGATAGAATGGATAGGGCTGGTACCTTTCCACTGATTCCTGCTTGCAACAAATGTTTTAGGAGCACCTGTTCCGTGTCACGTTTCCTGGCAAGATTGTGAAACGACATCGGTGACTCCAACATGGCCCCTGCCCTAGAGAACCTCGTGTCTTTTGCTCTCCTGGAGGTGGAGGTGCAGATATTCAGTCAAACACCAGTGCGGATGTTTCGTTACCACCGTGCCCTCCTTGGCATCATCCTCTCAAGTGCTCTTAGCACTGATGGGGCTCTGCTGCCGTGTTTAGGCTGAGAGCAAATGATAATGAGCTGCCAGCATCCCTACCGGCCACCTCTGACAGCGGCAACCCACTCTGTGCCTGCTCTTCCCCAGAAGAGTCTTCTCCCTCCCAGTCTCCACCCCGGGGGTCTCCTGTCCCCGTTTGGCTTCCCTCTTTAATGGAGACCAGAACAATAGATATCGGGAACAATTCAAATCTGAGCCTTTGTTGATAGCAGTGATGAACTCACAGGGATGTCAAGTAAGGAAATGTACCAGCATTGGTTTCACCTGTCTTCCACTGCTTCCTAATCCTGTGCCTTATCAAGGGAAGTTATGTTGCTCAATCTGAGTCCTTCCTCTAAAAGATAGGACTTTACTGAGCATGAACAAGCAAGGCTGTTAGAGACATCATAGCTTCCTAGCCAGGAATTGACTGGGGCTTAGTGCCTTCGGGGTCTCAGACTCAGGTAGGCTAGCATCTCAGAATATCCTGATAGGGTGTTGAAGGAGGACACATAGATTAGCAAGGAAAGACAGAAAGCTGCAGGGAGTCTTTTTTAAGCTGTGTGTTAATATGGAAAAAAGAACTCTAGGTGGATGAAACCTGGGTTGCTTTAAACTCATATATTCCAAGGAAATGATTCATCTGACCTACACATAGTCCAATCGAACGGTAGATTATTAACAGTATTCATACAATGTATTCATAACACAATCAATACAAACATGTGTATAGATAAAAATATAAAAATAAATATAATAAAATGATAAGGTAAATAGTATAATATGAAGTCCTCATCTGGATGGAAACCTGGCAATATCTAGGGCTAAAATATCCTGCAAAACTTAGTTGTTTGAATAACTGAAGCATCTTCTATAGGTTTGAATTCTTTCAGGAAAGGAACATCTTTCCTAATTTCCATGATTTCCGTAATCCTTGTATATTGTATTCTCTTAAATTGATCTGGTTTTATTTGGGTATTAACCTAATGACTCCTTCCTGCATGTGAAGCCTTTGAGATATTTTGAGGTGGATCTGGGTCTCGGGCCCTACAGTAAAGTTTTCCAGTCTTCTGCTCTGCTGAGTTTTGAGTCCTTTCATGTGCTCTCTCTGTATATTTATTACATGTATATTACATATATACATATAGTATATTACATATATATTACGTATATATTGAAAATATGTTTTTCCTTTTCTCAGTGAGGCTATCAGTGTGCCTAATTCTAATCATGTTCATTTTAAATTTGTTGCCTCTCAAACCTGCCCACAGAATTAGAGTGAATGGTACACATTCATTGTGGACCCAAATGACAACCTTATGAAGTCCTGCTTAGCATTTCATTTAGCGGGTGGGTTTCGTGACATTGTGGCCACCCAGAGGCATCTTCTGCAGCAACATTAATGATTGAGAGCGCAGGCTTTGGGGGCAGACTAGCATGGGTTTAAATCCTTCCTCTCACTCATAAACTAATAAATGCATAAATATTTAACCTCGTTCCATTTCAGTTCCATCATTTACGGAATGAGGGTAATAGCGCCTATTATAAAAAGTTACATCCAGTTAGCCAGTACCTGCCCTATAGTAAGGACTCAGTAAGTGTTAGTTGTTACTGTTGTTGCTTTTAGTTACTTTCCAGATGATTGTTTACACAAATCTAATCTAGTCTTGCTGGGAATTAGGCACAGGGTGCTTCTTTTATCTTTCTTTTCTTAAAAAAAAAAAAAAAAAGCACGTTGTTGTATTTTGTGATTCTGTATATGGTGTGCATGAGTGTGTATTTGTGTGCGTGCTCACATTTAAAGTAGGGGCACTCTAAGGTGTTTGGTTTTCTTTGAATAGCCTAGTAAAAATGACAGCTATAGAAAGTGATCAAAATCATAACAAGATGCTCTCCAGAGTGTGCCTCATCAATGCAATCATCATTTTGGTAAGGAAGGGAGGGAAACAAGATAGAATGTGGAACCCAGGGTGTTAAAGCTGATAGGGAACATGGGAGGGGTCAGAGATAAGGCTTTTTCCTTTTATATAACACTGTGCTATTTACAAGGTTCCTGCACATCTCGTCTCTTTGATCTTCAAAGAGGCATTAGCATTAGCACATCTATTTTAGGGCACAGGAGTGCCGCAGTGATTAATACCTAATAGGAGCTCAACAAATGGTTTTTTATTAGACAGCAGAAAGAAAGAAGGAAGCATCAAAGACCTTGATAGATGGGAAATTCAAGTTCAAAGAGTTAAATGAATTGTTCTAAGTGGCAGAGCCCAAACTGGAAACTAAGTGCGTTGACACCTCCTCCAGTGATCTTGACACCCTCCCAAGTGGAAGTTGTTGGGTCTAGGACTTAGCCTGTGGCTCTTACCTTTGCTACCAACAAGGCCGACTCAGGAGAAGCTTCCTGGCTGGGCACCCACTCAGCCCCTTTCATCACATCTTATTTGCCTTGTGATCCTTTTGAAGAGTATTTTACAGGTTTCCACCTGGATTAAATTGTTTGTCCAAGGAGGGCAAAACTACGTCCTGCATCTCCTTGACTCAGAGGAATATCTATGATGATGATGTAAATATGCCTGAGAAGTGTTTATAAGACACATCAAATTATTCAGGATTAGAGTTGGGGGAGAGTTACGATTGAAATAGTAAGAATAATCATATGCTGTATCGAAGTAGT
Organism: Panthera tigris; assembly: GCF_018350195.1. Taxonomy (NCBI): domain Eukaryota; kingdom Metazoa; phylum Chordata; class Mammalia; order Carnivora; family Felidae; genus Panthera; species Panthera tigris. The sequence continues at coordinate 106,489,447 of NC_056662.1, forward strand.
GGGATGTTCACTTCTGTTACGGCTGCTAGGAAATGAAATTCCTCCTGCGACGCTGCCTGGATCACGTTCTTACTCCTAACCCACAACAAACAGGTGCGGACTTGAGTGGTTCCTTTTCCCTCAATGTCGATGCTGCCTTGAAAGAAGCCAGTTCCATTAGCAGCTTGCCCATGGATCCTCATCTCACCTGACATGCTACTGTTATCCTTACTGTCTAAACTTATCTTTATTCCTCACCAACCATGATTCAACATCCATCCATGTATTAATCAATCAGTTAATTCAGCACAAATATATTAACTTCTTTTTTGAATTTGTAAAACTTATTTTGAGAGGGACAGAACATGAGCTGGGGAGGGGCAGAGAGAGGCAGAGAGAGAGAATCCCAAGCAGGCTCCACACTGTCTGTGTAGATCCCGATGCCGGACTCGAACTCACGAAACAGTGAGATCATGACCTGAGCTGAAATCAACAGTCAGATGCTTCACCAACTGAGCCACCCAGGCACCCCACAAATATATTAACTTCTTAATTGTGGCTTGTTTGTGCTTAACCTAGAGATGTGAAGAATATCAAGAGAGTCCCTTTTATTCAAGCTTAACATTTAGTGGGAAAAAAAAAAGAAATACGATTTTACAAAGTGATAAAATTCTGATGATAGAGAGGTATATACAATGTCAGGGGAGTTCAGTAACTCTGGTCTGTAATTGTACTACTTTAATTCCTGTCTTCTTTCCTTTCTTTTCCTTCTTTTTAAAATGATCTGAGGACATGTTTGTTATAAAGAACTAAATCCTCTTGCTAATTGTGAAAAATATGTGGAAATATCATTTGAGCTGTCTGGAAATACAATAAATTTTTTTTTTTTTACAATTATGACCCTTTTGGTTAGTCACATCATGTTGACTGGTTCCTTGATGGAAAATAATTTCTAAACAAACATGTTTCATCTAAATTTGTTTAGGTGTAGGACAGATGGGGTCATCAAATATGTATTAAACCTTCATGCAAGAAATTTCAGTGTGTTAAAATCCAATTAGTGCAATTGCTTCTCCTTGAATTTATTGATAATATAAATTCAGTAAATAAATATATTTCCCTGATTCAAATGCACATTCTGATTCAACTCAGTATCTAACATGGTACATAAAGGAAATAAAAGCACTTAAAATGGTTTTTGTACTACACTAGTTTTGTTTTAACAAGTATATTGCTCTAAACACATTTGTATTTTTAAAATTTTACCTTTAAATTCTTTGGCTAAACTAATCCTAACACTTGCTTTAGAACAAATTAAACTTTTTATTACACTGAATGTTAAGAAATAAATCTTGACTATGTTTTTCTTAAACTCAGAATTCCCAGTGATGTTTCATGAGCCAGTTTTCCCAAAGTCCCTACTGTTCTTTTGTATTAAAGTCTGTTGCATTGGGCTACCTGGGTGGCTCAGTCAGTTAAGGGTCTGACTCTTGATTTCAGCTCAAGTCATGATGTCACTGTTGATGAGATCGAGCCCCGTGTTGGTGGCAGGGGGAGGGTTCTGTGCTGACAGCATGGAGCTTGCTTGGGATTCTCTCTCCCTTTCTTTTTGTCCCTTCCCTGCTCATTCTATCTCTCAAAAATAAAATAAAACTTAAAAAACATTAAAGTCTGTTGCATTGAAATCAGGGACAAGACACAGAGCTCGCTTTATTTCAAGAAGCAGTCAGGGGCACCTGGGTGGCTCAGTGGGTTAAGCTACTGACTTTGGCTCAGGTCATGATCTCACAGTTTGTGAGTTCAAGCCCCGTGGCAGGCTCTGTGCTGACAGCTCAGTCTGGAGCCTGCTTCGGACTCTGTGTCTCCCTGTGTCTCTGCCCCTTCCCTGTCTGTGCGCTCTCTCTTTTTCTCTCTCTGTCAACAATAAAGAAACCTAAAAAATTTAACAAAAGAACAGTCAAATATCAGCAGTCTAAGAGAGTTTACAATGCTGATTTACAGACACTACCTTGCTTCGCCCCCTGTCAGAAAAGTTGGTAAGTGAAAATTTTTGTGTGGGATCCTTTGGTTTTTCTACCTTTCCCTATTGGAAAATGTAAGGCTTAGGGCAAAGCTAGATATTGAGGACTGTCTCCCTGCCAGGAGCATCATCAGTAATAAAATAAATGAGGAGTCTAATGCAGGAGACAGAATGAAATGCAAACTAAGCAGTGTTTGGACCAGGTCTTCAGACCTAGCTCTGCACTAACCAGACCTGTGACATTGGGCAAGTCATTTCATTTCCCTGAGCTTTGGTTTTCTTGAAAGTAGAATCAAGGAGTTGAAGTAAATGATCTATGTTTTCCTCTATCTCAAAAATGGTTCCTGTTCTCGTGAGACAAAACGCTGAAAAAAATTTACATAACACTGAGTAAGATTTATAGTCAAGCCTGAGGAGACTTGATTTGTATTTCTTTTCATTTTTAAGTCACTCCATGACTTAGTTTTCTTTTTTTGAGTTTATTTATTTACTTGTGAGAGACAGGGAGGAGTGGGAGGGGCAGAGAGAGAGGGAGAGAGACCGTCCTTCATGAGGCTCAATCTCATGAACCATGAGATCAAAACCTGAGCTGAAATCAAGAGTCAGACGCCGAACCTACTGAGCCACCTGGGAGCCCCTTTGTCTTAGTTTTCTTAACATAGCTTTGTATTAAAAAGAAGCATGTTGAAAGACAACAAATAATATAAAAAACAAGAGAAACTTAAATCCTTTCTTAGGAAACCTTGATCAGTTCCGAACTTGCAGAATTATATACGTCCACTGTATTGATCTGTTAAAGGGATCATATCAAGTTTGTTTCAATGTCTTATGTAAATTGGCATTCCTGTCACAACATATCTATGGGAACCATATAATTTTATTGCCCAAATCAGAGCACTTTTTGAGTAAAAGGGGGCACTATGAATAATTATGCAGGTGTAATAGTTAGGAAATGTGGTATAGCCCACCTTATTTTAGCCATGCTCTATATGCATGGTGTCTCAGAAAAGTAGAGATTGCTTTTCTATTGAAGACCTTTGTAATAAGAAAGAAACAGCCCACAGAAATGAAAAACTTTGTATTTGATGTTTCTGTCTGTTTGCTTCACTTACCCACCTCCTATCCATTTTTTTTCAATGAAGCTATTCAAAATCATCTTAATGCAACTTGGCTAGTAAACACGTCTGCTGGAATGGAGACGGATATGAGGAATTAATTAGATTAGAGGCAATGGAAGAGGGAATCCATTATGCACAAACCACAACTCCAGTGGTTTGCTAGTCAAACCACATTGGCAGTTTTTTTTTTTTAAATTTTTTTCACATGGATTAAATAATTGATTTTTTTACTCTGACTTAAGGGAGCTTGTAGAGTTGCAGCTGAAATAGATCTGTGAGATTTTAAGGATAGTGTTGACTCTGTGGCACTCAACAAGTTGCCAGTTATGTCTTTATTAAAGAAAAAAATCCCCGAAGTCACTTCCAACAATTCTTTGGCAGCATTACACTCTCCTGAGACCCCACGACCTTGTCTCACCTTATCTTTCTCTTAGTCTTGGTTGTTCAAGCATAGAGGAATGCTTGGTTTGCTTCCAATGTACCATGACTCCTTAGGCTATCCCCACCAGCCTTCTTTGCGCTGATGTCCGGGGACACTCCTCAGGGCTCTGTCCTTAAATACTCTCCCATTCTCTTCTGCAACAACTATCCCAGTCAGATAGGCCAAGTTCTTTGGTATGCAGATGACACAGATCTGTCTGTGTCTTCCCCGCCCTCCCCCCAGTCATGCCACCTACAGAGGATTTTTTCTCTAATGGATGCCTGTTGTTCTATTATAAACATACATCAGTATCGTTTTTATTTAACCAATAGCATTTTCAAGATGGCTGTAGGAGTGGAAGGAATAATATATTGATTTCTAGGCATAAGCCAATTCATTTCCATATACACTGACTTATCTTAAAAGTATCTCAAGTGAAGCTTACTTATCAATTTAAAAAAAAGAGGGAAAAGGTATTGCAAAAGTACATGAACAATGAATGAACCTCCAAGAGACGAAAACAAGTCCTCACTTAAACATAAGACTGCAGATGGAACAGAAAAATACTTGAAGAATTAAATATTTTAATTAATGAAGTGATAGGTAATTATAGATCAGTGAAGGGGAGAACAATATAGAATTTAGCACAAGGAAATCAATTAGGCAAGAATCAGAGTCATTAGACCTGGAAATATTCTAAAGTAAAGAATATTTTTTTTTCTTTTTGGATGTTTGAGTTTGGATTGACTGTTAGTTTGAAGTTACTCAGCAGAATGTACAGGTAACACCATGTGATGTTCCCCGCGCGCTTGGCATATATCAGCTACACTGTGTCATTAAGATATTGCTTAATCTATTGCTACATCTCCCATGGGACCATATAAATGGAAGCTAATGTGTACAGATATTTGGGTCCCTACACAATTGTTGTCTCAGTGGCTAGAACCTCAGCAGTTCCCAGAGTTTTTGGTCTCAATATAGGATATTGTTTTCCAATAAAATCAATACCTAAAATAAAAAGGAAAAGACTGCAATTTCAATCATTAGTAGTTCTGTATCCACTTTGATTTGTGTTTCATTTTATAAAATACTTGAAGGATAGGAACAATATTTTTACCTTGTAGAAATCAAGGTAGTAATTTTCTGTTTGTAAATTGTTCATAGAATTAAGGTGCCTTTAGACATTAGGTTATTTCTCTTGTATGATTGCCATTAAGTTTCTTATTTACTTGTATAAAATACAGTACTCAGGAACCAAATTTCATAGGAGCTGTTAGGTGGTAAACCAGTATGTATTATTACATGCAACATGTAGAGATACACCCATCATATACTTGCAGTGGGTCAACTCATAGTTTATGAGAACATAATGGACCTTCTTCTATTTACATCTATTATACTCCTACCTGTTTATTCTGGAATTAGTAGAAATAAATATCTGCTTTATAAACAAAGAAAATTGGAATAAAACGTATTGACACACATTATACCTACATATGCCTTTGAGTTGTTGCCAAAAAGATGCTGATTTATATTATGCTTTGCAACGATATATGTAACAAAGCTTCAGACAGGCTGTAGGACAAGGGTGTTCTCACTTGTAGTACTTGATATGAGACTCACATGGTATCTGGAGAGAAGGAACAAATTTAAGGTATAAAATAAATCCATGCTAGTAAGTAACATGCTAGTGACAAGTCTTCCCGACTTTTTGTTTATTAATAAAAAAAGGGATCCCAGGGCGCCTGGGTGGCTCAGTCAGTTGAGCGGCTGACTTCGGCTCAGGTCATGATCTTGCAGTTCGTGAGTTCGAGCCCCACGTGAGTTCGAGCCCCACGTCGGGCTCTGTGCTGACAGCATAGAGCCTGGAGCCTGCTTCGAATTCTATGTCTCCCTCTCTCTCTGCTCCTCCCCCGCTCATGCTCTCTCTCTCTCCTTCAAAAAATAAATTAAAAAACATTAAAAAAATTTAAAAAAAGGAAAAAAAAGGATCTGATTATAAATAGGTAATTGTAAAACCCAATAATAATAACCAGAAAAAAACCCACTCTATGTTAGACTCTAAGTTTTCAGAGGGCATTTAAACAGAATCAGTAACAAAAGTGTCTATTGATAGCTTTCATCCATAGTAAAAGTATGTTTGTGTCTTCCTACCTGATACAATCATTATAATACTCTCTATTTTTATTATCGTGACTGACTCACACCTCTAAAATTTTAGCGGCTGTGGTTTTGCGGACATGTTTGCCAGTGAATTTAACAGGAACTTCCGAAACCAATGAAATTACTGTGCTGTCTTTGATTGTCGCAGGCCCTAATGGCTAAGGAGCAATTTTAGCGAGAAACAATCTGAATCTCCCTGCTCTTAAAGTAGTGCTCTTTTCTTATGGTCAAGAAATAGCTTTAATTAAAAGCAGATGCCCCCTCCAAGGTAGTGTTAAATTTGTGGTAGAGAGAGCTCTAACCAGCTAATTATTCTCAACTTTAGTTCAGTGCTTGATGTACTATGCATGGATGGTCACAAAGTGGATGCAAATGGATGTAATGTCCCTCTCTGTTCAATAACCTTTGTGTTCTCAGGATGAAGAAGTAACACATTCACGAAAATTGGTTATAGAGTAAAGCACACTGAACACGCCATCAGAATCATAAGCCAGATCACCAATAGGGTTATAAAACTTCATAGACAAGGATCACAGTTGTCAGAGATGGCTTGCTGCATGACCTTAATGTATTCAGGCACATCACTAAGCAGCCCATGTGATAAGGAGAATATACTATGGCAGGAAAGAGTAGGAGGTCTGGAATCAGATGATTTGGTTCGAAACCCAGCTCAGATATTTACTTGGAAGGTGATGTGGGGTTAGTTACTCAGCATCTCTCTGCCCCAGTTTCCTCACTTCTTAAATAGGATAACTAGCTCTGTATCAATAATTTTTATAAGAATTAAATGAGATAATATATGTAAAAAGGTTAGAACCCTGCCTGACACATGCTAAAAACTCCACCCATGTTTAGTTACTGACTTTAACTCAGGTGTCTTTATAAAAATAATGTACCCAAAATAAAGTATTTTCAAAAGATAAGGAGAAAATTGTAAACAGTCACACAAATCAGAGATGATTACTTTTTACTCTGCGGTATATGGAGTCTTTGTTGTGCTCTTGCTTTTGAAGGTCTGTGTTTCAAGTGTTCCTTACACAAATAAAATTCTCTAAAATAATATGTTCAGAGCTGAATGATATTCTATTATATGCATACAGTTTTACTTAATGAATCCCCTATTATTGGTTTTTGTTTTGCTATTGTTTTTTCTTCTCTTTTTACAAATGTGTACACATAAATAATGAATGTCATAGTGAACATTTAAAAGAAAAAATCTTGGCCGACATCTTAAGCTAATTCTTTAGGTTAAATCCTTAAATTGGAATACATAGACCAAAATATGTAGACACGTTAAGGCTCTTCATAGCTTTCACAAAGTTATTTTAAGAGCATCTGTACCAATTTGCATTTCTAATATCTATGCATAATTTTCTGATGAAACTGATTATTAGGAAATCCTATCAGTACTTGTATAGGGAATGTTTCCTTTAAAATTTTTCTGTGAGTATTTATTGAATGCCTACTGTGTGCAAAATATTGTGGCAGCCATTATCATACTTTAAATTTGTTACCCTTAAAGTGCGCCTGGATTCCAATATACCATTATTGCTGAAAAATCTTAAATTCCTCTCTTGAAATTATCTTCAGAACCATAGGTAATTTCTTTTTTAAAAATTTCATATGGCACTGTCTTGCCTGATCATTCATTTTATTCAAAAGTCAGTGCCAAAAACTTGATGGTCCCCAAATCAATCCAATCTAAGAAAATTACTATTTCTCAAAATTATGTATCAAGCTTGCAGCTGTATTTCAGTATTATAGAATGGGCATATTTTGGTGTTGAAAAAAATCTCATTTTGAACCAAATTCGCTGGCTTTAGGGGCATAGTTAATTTAGTTATGTGTTCTTAAGACGCCATTTCTTTTCTGAAAAATCACGAAATTAATCCTTAACCAAAGTTCTGGGATGAATGTCATGAGATAAGGTATGTGAAAATGCTTTTTAAATGAGAAAATGGTATTTGGTAATATTATTATTAGCAATATTGGAGGTAATTTGTAGGTGAGTTCAGAAAGTGGGAAGATGAGTTAAAATGGCCTGAGAATGATGAGATGATGATGATTATATTTATACAGTAGAAAAATCTCACAACCTTACTTTCCACTGCCATTTCTGCAAATAGGTATCTGCAAAGTTTTATTCTTTCCTGTAATGCTCATAAACACTAAACCGTTGGTAGAATATACAGGCCTCTTTTACTAGCCACAATCTAGAAAGCTTTTAATGAAAACCAAATAAAACTACTTTCAGTGTGATCTCTTGTACGGGATGTGGATTTCATTCTGATTCAGCCGGTGACAACTGAAAGATTTTGCTGTGCTTTCTGTAAATTGGGATAATTTAGTGTTCAGATGTCCTGATTTTTTTAATTGCATCATGTTATTGCTCTCAGAGGGGTACTGTAATAATCTAACAAACACCATCTCTAAGACTTACTGCCAAAAGCGTTAGTGAAAAGAGGCATGCGTTCTTTCCCTTGCCCCCGTGACTCATTGAGAAGTTAAACCAGAAAGTTTTTACTTCCTCTAGTTTCCTGCTTCCACAGGTTACCTCTTCATTTTTTCCTCTTTCTTTTTTCTCTTTCTCCCCCTTTTTACTCTTCACACTCTTTGCCCATGGTGGCCCCTGTTGCACAGCTCACAGCACAACATTTTTGGTCGTGAAGGTAGGGGAGATATGGAATAGCACTGCTAGCGAATTTGTGGCCTAATCGGTTCATTGATAGGCAGTTTTGAGACTGAAGGCAAAGCAGGAACAAGGGGCCCGTACATGGATGAGTACATTCTTGTCACCACCTCTGCCCTGTAGATTGACAGGGGCAACCGTTGGACAATATGGCACCAGGAGGCGTAATTTCCACTGTTCTCGGAGCGAGATGATTTCTGTTGTAATTACTTCTAACACCCTGAGGATCTTACTTTTTGTTATTCCTTTCCATTCTCCAGCTGTATTAGTTGCTATCGCCTCCAACTTGTTTTCTCCTCAGCAAGCTAGATGACAGATGGAGGTTATGCCGCGAGAATTAGAGTATTCCAGATTGTTGACTACATACCCACACTCGAAACACTGAAGCTCTGGTGGTGGTATTTTGTGGGCATGTTTCTGAAGGTTTGTGAATTAAAAAAATCTTTCGGGGGTTCAAATTTTATTTCTGGCCAGCTGCTTGCTTTGGACAATTCTGAAGCAAGAGTTCTTGACAAACTGCCTAAGGATCCATTATCTTTTGGCTAGGAAGCAAGGCAGAAACCCTGCTTTCTCTACCGACTCCGAGTGTATTTCTAAGCCTGAATCTGCAGATTTGTTTTCCCAATAGGAAAAAAAAAAGTTCAGAATAAAGCCTTGTAAAAAAAATACTACTGGCTACTTAGAGGTGTTATTTTATTCAACTGATAGGCAATTTCAAATGAACCAGTGTGCCTACTTCAGGGAGACTGGCTCTCTCTGAGGAAAGCATCTTGCATTCTTTTTTCAGGGTCTCAAAACTGAGAAGAATTTTATAGACCTTTTTTGAATGGGTGTTTTGCGATCATATCAAAAGTAATGTTTAAAGGTAAAAATTTACTCTGATTTAAGCATGTTATATAATTCTAACATTTTTCATTCCTGTGCATTTGCAGTTAAGTTACCAAGGAGAATTCATTTTTAAGGCATCTTGAGGCTAGAAATTATTCCCTATATTTATGTCTTTTAATTCAATACTGCAGTTAAAATAAAATGTGCTCCAATGCTGTATCTTTCAGCGTAGCAGAATTGGTCAAGCCCAAGAGACAAGTCATTTATATTGCTAAACCTTGATCAAGCTCATGAATTTTAAGTATCTCACTAGAGCCTCTCCAAAATATGGGCCTTTGGTGCTGCTTTACCACTTTTGTGAGCATGAAGGCATGCTTCAGTGTGCAATGGTTTGTTAATTAGCAGTTCTGTCGTTGTAAATTCAGTTTCCCCAGTTAGGCCACCTACTTGTCACGCTCTTATTTCCCAAAGCTGTCCTAATTGCTGTCTCCCTTCGCCCAGATGCAGGCAGTTGAATTATGTTTTATTGTGTAAAGGGGAATGTGTAAAATACCAAAACCCCACGTGGTTTCCAAAGGGAAATGTGGAAAATAAAACAATATAACATACAGCCTGGTGACTGTAGTGAATGATCCTCTACTGCATATTTGAAAGTTGCCAGGAGTATAGATCTTAAAAGTCCTCAGGACAAGAAAAAAAAAAATGTAACTCTGTGTGGGGACGGGTGCTAACCAAACTTACTGTGGTAACCGTTTCACAATCTATCCATATGGTGAATTGTTATGTTGTACTCCTACAACGAATGCAGTGTTGTATGTCAATCATATCTTAATTTAAAAAATCGTTGATAATCCTGCCTCCCAGAAAATAGATCAAAGAAAACGTTGATAAATTAAAGCCAGAGTGCCTGTGCATCTTACAGGGAGCAATATAAAATGCTTTTGAGGCCATGAATTCAGACTGAATGGGATCTGGTTCAACCCCAAACAAACTTTCAGTGAAAATGTATGAGACCTAATATCTGATGCCCCAGACTATGTCAGGGATGAAGAAAATATGGCCCTTCCTGTAGCCAAACTCATAGTCTAGTATGATAGGAGATTATCAAATTGTTATAGAGATAACATAATTGTGACTTTATTACTTATGGGATATATTCCTTGGTACCCAATACAGTTATTTGCCTACACTTGTGAGTAAATGCGAGGTGATCAGTAATCCCAATCACCAGGGAAGACCCACAGCTTCAAAAAGTCACCTCAGACAGAAGAGACAGGAGGCAAGACTGGCTCTTTGTGAAGAGAATTGTCCAGAAAAGCAAAGGGTGACTCCTCTTGACCCTTCCCTTTGCTTGAAGGGACCCTCCGGGAGAAGGTTAGAAAGGTCAGTTATTCACAAGATACTTACTGAGTGCATACCAAGTTTCCCAAAGTTGGGAACGTGGAGAATGTGTTTGTTGAAGAAACTGACAGTTTACGGAGGCAGAACAGTGTAAACACAATGTGCCCAGAGCTAGAGGACCTGCCATTACAGACTGGTGGTGTTTTTCCAGGGTGGGGGGTGGGGGTGGGGTGGGAGAGGCTCCATGGGCGTGAGGGATTACTACTTCCTAAAATAGAAATGAAGAAATGGACACAGGCAACAGCCAGGGAGACGGCATAGTACCAAGAAAGGAGAAACCATTGAAGTTTAGAAGTGAAGGAACTATAGATAGCATTGAGTTTTAAACATCTCCTTTCACAGAGAAGGAAACCATTTAAGAGAAGCCTTAGTAAGTGACTTACTAAGATCACACAGTAGGAACTACCTAGAACCCACTTAGCCTAACCCTCCTGGCCACTTTTTGCATTTGCATGATGAAGGAAGAAAATCGTGGGGAAAAAGGGGGAGAACACAACATAGAGAGAGACTGACTTGTTCCCGTTTTATGTGCATGCAGTCAGCACATGACTTAGATATGGGGAATATGCATCAGATGCTAACTTTCCTGAGTTTAAATCCTAAGGGGGAACTGTGGGACATTAGGTTCTTCTGTGGATGTCTTTGAGCTTCGGAGAAGTGACTCACAAAAGGGTTTTGCCCGGAACTAACAAGAGGATGAGCTGACAATGGTTAGATGGCGGGCTTGTTGGAAATGTCCGACCACACCAGCTCTGTCTTCATGGCCAGGCCCTCAGTACCAAACATGCCACGGTGTTGGGGGGCAGGGGCCCTTGGCGTTCCCACAGCTCCACCACACTGATGTCATCGGTTGGTCTGGGAAGACACTCCACTCCTGTAACTTACTGCCATACGCTCGACACTCAGCCCTTACCACGGGGCAGGTGTTAACACCCGTTCTACTCTTACCTGTCTGGTAGTAAAAAGCTGTAGACACTGATAGATCCATAACCCATTCAGAAGTTTTGATATGTCCTGTTTGGCATTTGTATACCTAATGTTACATTAACATCGCTTGGGGAACACTCTGGCATCTTGCCAAAGTAACGATGCGTTCACAAAGAATTAGCAGGTCCAGGAATGCCCAAAGCTCCAAGAGCAATGATATCTTCTATTATTTTAAAATTGCATATCACAGGGAGCATGCTCTAAATGTTTCTTGAGACCTTACTTGGCATAATCTCTGGCTTATTTGTATGAATTTTTGAGGAAATGCGTTATTTAAAAACTGGAGCTTCTCTGTGTTTCTATACATGCATATATTATAAAGATGACTGATGACACATGAATCCACTATTAATTGCATTTTCTCATGAGTGGAAAACATTTAGAAGCTCCAACCAATGGAAAAAAGATGCTATAGATGTAGCATATAATGACGTAAGACATATTGTGTAAATGATTTTGCCAGGATTGTGATAGTCTTTGAGAATTCAGCCAACAGATGTTTCAAACTCATGCTAATTATTTTCAAGGAACACGGCAAATTTATGAAACTTTAAATTAGATTTCATGCCACAGCTTATTAATATAATCAGAAGAATGTGCAGCTAGAGTGCTGCATGGATTGACTAGAGTAGAAAAAAAAAGCAGAGTGGACAGGGAAAAAATAAAACACCTGATGGCTCAAGCATGAACACTGTATTTTGTTAAAATAGTTAAAGATTAAGACAGTTGAAGAATGATCTCATCCTTCCCATTCCTAAAAAGGAAACATGCCCAGACCAGCCATTAACCATAATCCAGGCACTGCAGTGCAAATGCCAATGCGGTGCAAAAAGGTGAAGTACCTTGTCTGTTGGAAATTGGAAGATGAATTGGGGCACGAGGTCTCCCAAGAATTCTAATTTGTAGAATGTGCTGAAAAAGGGGCCAGCTGTTATATCATGACTCATCCATTTTCTTTTAATTTTTTTTTTAACGTTTTATTTATTTTTGAGACCGAGAGAGACAGAGCATGAACGGGGGAGGGGCAGAGAGAGAGGGAGACACAGAATCGGAAACAGGCTCCAGGCTCCGAGCCATCAGCCCAGAGCCCGACGCGGGGCTCGAACTCACGGACCACGAGATCGTGACCTGAGCCGAAGTCGGATGCTTAACCAACTGAGCCACCCAGGCGCCCCTCCATTTTCTTTTAAAGATAACCTCCTAAAAGCTACCATTGACAAGACATGGGAACATCCATGTGCTTTTCTTCAGCAGTCTATATTTAAGATACCCTTTGGCTTTGATCCACAATATTTCCCATATTTATCTTTTCTTGTAGTAATTGCTTTATCAAATATAGGTACACAGCCCATCATAATGTAAGCCACTAATTCTGCCCTGACGTCTTCACTTAGCAACAAAAATGGGATTCGCTTGTGCTCTGAAACGGATTGGGTATTCTGTCCAATAATTAGGGTGTTTCTTATGGAAATTGGGCAGCATGTTTTCCTAACATTGTTTGCCTTCTACCTATGAGTACTACCTCCTTTACAACACTGACTCTATTTCTCTGCTGAAATGAGCTACGTCCCGCGGGGCTGGGAGGGGAGATAGCTTGGTCTTGCTCAGTGGTTCCGTAAATTACAGAATTTTCATGGGATTATAAATCCACAAACAGAGGTAATTGCTTTTACCCATAAGCCTTCATCAGCTTCTGAAAAAAGGAAAAATCAGTCTTTGTCAATTGCTTGAATTTAGCTTCTCTCCAAAACAAAACTCACCATGGCACCCTACTTTTCAGCATTCATTTGAACAGTAATGGGGTCATTTTTACACAGTCTGTTTAGCTGTTCAGCAACTACTTTTCTGGTTAATTATGCATTTCAACCCAGGAAGCAAAGTACTCCGTGTCAGCCTGAAACTGCTAAAATGCTTCAGTTCTCCTTTCCAATCATGAAAAGGCAGGAAATGTCACTGTAAGTCAGACCAGTGGGCCTAGTGCCCATATTCTAATTTTTAGTGAATCTCGGGTATTGATGACCAGTGAAGAAATGATGATTCATTAATTTGGTTAACTATTTCTTGGATTCGTTTCCCCAAAATGCACGAACTCTTTTGGCTATTGAATTTTGCCAATTTGATAGCTGTTGCATAAAATGAGATGTTTTAATACGGCCTTTTCAATTTATGAATTTTTTTCAGAAAATATATTCCTGAAGGCATCAGATAAATCCATGTATTACAGATGGACTGTAGACATGATCGTGGCATTTGCTAATGACTAAAACTAGGGCTAGGTTTGGTGATCATAGGCATACACACAGAAGGACAAAAACAAAACAAAAAACAGAAAAAAGATTTGTTGTCAGATATGCTCAGAGGGAAGCATTTCTCCCACTAATGACTGGCAAGTGTGAAGGCTGTAGAGAAATATATTGAAATTCATGGGTCTACTTTATCTTGACAGTCTCAGGTTAACGTGCTGTGTTAGATTCCAGTGGATCTGCAAATACATATTATCTTAAATTTATGAAAAGTTACATTTTAAAATAATCAAGTGAAATAGTGACACAATATTCAAAAGCAAGAAAAGCTTTCTACTTATTTCCTTGAGGGCACATATGGCCCTGTCAGGAGTTTATTTTTACTTCATAGCTATATATTCGTGTTCTTGCTTTCAGAGACAATGCTATTATTATTCATTATTAGTTACACATTTGTTTTGGATGCCAGAGTGCTTTCTATGAATAGGTCCTGTACTTCTTCAATCTCATACAATAAATGTCCTCTTACTAGTTTGAAGCTAATGTTGAATTTCAAGCTAACTGGGTATAAGCACAGGAATAACGAAGAGAGCAAATTATAACCAAAGCGTTGTCCAGATTACTGAGAAGATGGCCCGAAACACCTAGGAGTCAGATGGTCAGTGACTTGACTGCTTCAGACCAATTAAAGGTTCTACTGAATTTCCTCCAGGGAAGTTGGGACACTGAGGACAAAATAGGAAACAGGGAAAGTGAGGACAAAGACCTGAGTGAGCACTCCCTGGTGTCAGGTAGACAATAACGTCTTCCTCAATATGGAAACTGCAGCTAATGGACAAAGGTGTTGGCCCCTGTGGTTTGGGGGGAATGGAGTCTGACTGGGGCTCTTTAGAAGGCCAGCCACTGAGAAGGCTCCCCGGGCTGTTTACACAGCTAACCATGGAGCAAATGAATTTCCTCCTTGAGTAATTAAGACTCTACTTTCTTCTTAATGCTTGAGTTTAATGGGAGAATTTTTTGCTTTGGAAAAATGTTTGCTTTCGAAAAAGGGAATTGGCATGCAACACTGCGTAATGCCAAATTGCTTGGTATTTTTCAAACTTGCCTCATTTTTAATGTTTCCTATTCAGTGAGGATTAACTTTAAATACCAATTTGAGTCTAAATTTAAGTTCCAAAATGGTTTCATGTGGTGCTATTGATGCGTATTGTGCACAGAACCTATATGTTATACATTTGAGTGCTGTTTATCAAGGGCACAAATGCCTTATCGGGGGAGAAATTCATGGCTTTAATTTTGTCAACAGTGATGTGGAGCAATAAGTCACAAATAAAAATCAAATGGTGCAGTTGTGTCAGTAGCTAATAGCAAAGGCTTTAATCCGAGAGAGGCACTTACTGAGCAAGGAGGTATAGTCAAGGTGGGTAGCTGAAGGATGATTCCAGAACAACACCTGCAAGCTTTCTTTTCACTTTCCTGTGATGGGAAAGGTAGGAGGGAAGCACTGCAGTATGATGTGGTGAAGACAGTTTTTCTAAAAATTTTTCTTATGTTTGTTTCTTTTTTTGAGAGAGAGAGAGAGCGAGAGAGAGCGCGCGCCAGGGAGGGGCAGAGAGAGGGAGACACAGAATCCAAAACAGGCTCCAGACTCTGAGCTGTCAGCACAGAGCCTGACACAGGGCGTGAACTCATGAACTGTGAGATCATGACCTGAGACAAAGTCAGACACTTTACAGACCGAGCCACCAAGGTGCCTCAAGACGGTTTTTCTTCAACACTGGAAACATGGTGGCCGTAACTAAGGGAAAAATGAATACTAACCTGGGTCATGACAAAAGTCAATGTGAAATTTGAGGTTCTGGTTAGCACATATGTTTTAATCAATAAAAGCTTAGAATTGTACACTTAAAAGTTTATTTATTTTGAGAGAGAGAGAGAGAGAGAGAGAGAGAGAGAGAGAGAGGGAGAGAGAGAGAATACCAGGCAGGTTCCGTGCTGTCCGTTCAGAGCCTGATGCGGGGCTTGAACTCATGAACCTTGAGATCATGACCTGAGCTGAAATCAAGAGTTGGACGCTTAACCAACTGAGCCACCCAGGCAACCCTAGAATTAATTGTACATTTAAAGCTAGAAATCCAGATATGGGACAATTAGCACTTGTATTTTTAGTATCTGACTATGTATGATTTTTCAATGAGCACTGACTTCTGTATTTAGACATGACTCATAAACTAAACTAAGATTAAAAATTTTCACTCATTTTATCTTTTTTAATGTTTATTTATTTTTGAGAGAGAGAGAGAGAGAGAGAGAGAGAGAGAGAGCGCCACTGAGAGAGGAGCAGAGAAAGAGGGAGACACAGAATCCAAAGCAGGCTCCAGTCTCTGAGGTGTCAGCATAGAGCCCAATGCAGGACTTGAACTCATGAACCATGAGATCATGACCTGAGCCAAAGTTGGACACTTAACTGACTGAGCCAAACAGGCACCCCCAAGAATTTTCACTCATTTTAATAATTAAATAGCTCTATAACATTACACACAAAATATTATGTCATTATATAGAAATAGATACAGATAGTTCTCCATAAATATGGGATATAGAATTCAGTTAGTAAAACTTTGCACTAGTTGTAAATAGAATTTGCTTTGGCATTAGGGAATATTTTTCATTTAATGTACAAAGAAATATATATTAAAAACTCAAAAAGGTTTTTTTTTTTGCTTTTGCTAGCCATTCATCTGAAACTTAGTTCTTAGAGTATGCGAAGAATTTTATTAGGCATAATGAATTCAAAGTTAAATTTAGTATGGGAGAAGAAATGTATATACATGTCTTTAATACAAAGAATCATGATAAAAATATCATAGAAGAAAAACAGTTAACGTGGAGATTTAGATGTTTAAAGATACGGGTAATATTCTAACAATCCAAACTGGGCAAAGGAGTTTACCAGGCAGAAAATAGCATGAGCAAAGGCGTAAAGCTAGGGAAACCTTGCAGCCTGTCTAAAGAATAGTACGAATACAGTTTGCCTAAAGTGTAGTATCCTGAAAATAAATGGTGTTTGCAAGATAACACTGATGAGGTTAGTCGGGCTCAACTTGGCTTTGAATGCCAAGCTGATTTTTTGATATTCAGGGGGCAAATGGCTGAACGATTTTGAGCAGAAGTTTAAAGTTAGGTTCATGTTTGGGGCGCCTGGGTAGCTCAGTCAGTTAAGCAGCAGACTTCAGCTCAAGTCATAATCTTGCAGTTCATGAGTTCAAGCCCTGCGTCAGACTCTGTGCTGACAGCTCAAAGCCTGGAGCCTGGTTCAGATTTTGTGTCTCCTTCTCTGTCTGCCCCTCCGCCCCAACTTTCTCTCTCTTAAAAATAAATAAACATTAAAAAAAAGTTAGGTTCACGTTCTATGACAGTTAATCTGATGGCACGTTAGTATAGGTTTGTTAATTGAATTGGATAAGCATTGGAAAAAACCTTGAACATCAAAGGAAGGCAAAATGGAAAGAAGGGATGTGCCTTTGTGAGATCCAATGGCATTTCCAGATACTGCGAACCAAGAATCTATAGAGTGTTGCAACTGATTGAAGTCAGTAAAAAAGACAGATAAGGAGTGGCCAGAAAGGAGACTGAGGGTTGAAAGGGGGATTTTAGAGTTTCAGATCTTGGATTTTAAGCAGTTCCTGAAGGATGGTTGTGTATGCAGTAGAATAAAGAGAAAGGCACTGGGATGGAGGGAAGCCACTTCAAAGCCAGAGTACTCGAGGTTCTTGACGCTACGGTTTGAAATTTACATTTAAAAACAGAAAAATACCAAAATTGGGCATCTTATTTTGTGATTATATTCAAATGTACAAGAAATTCAACCTGAAGTGCCACATTAACTGCAGTTACACTGCATTGCATACAGTGAAGAACAGGATTTGTAATTTTTTGTCGCTAAATTTCATTACGAAATGTATATGAGGGATAAATGTAATTATTGGTCATCAGCTGTGTGCCGTTTATAGCTTTTGGAGTGATGAGGAAGCTGTTGTTACCACAGTGTGACTCTTCAGTGGATGGGAGTGTGGACTCACCTCCCAGGCTACTGACCTGTGGATGGAATTCAGCCCTAGGACTAAGCAACAGGTTCACCAGGTAGGGGAAGAAAGCCAAAGAACAGATAGATAGGTGTGTAGAGCTCTGTGAACACAAACTTATTTTAAAGGCAACATTCAGTTGTTGCTTTTATTCTTGGCTGGGCCTCCAAGGCTGGCACACAGTAGGTTCTCAGTCACCATTTGTGGAATCAGTGCGTCAACCATCATTGATCGATGTATGGAATGTCGGACTTATTTAAAAGATAATAGAAAAAGGCAACCTCCAAAAGATGCTGTCCATCATTTTGACGTTTATAACGTAGATGAGGGGAAAAACGACTTTCGTGTACAGTAGAGAAAGTTGGAAGTTTTACGGTTCGAGATGCTGGGAAAGATGGCTTCCCTGTGTGCTGATTGAGTGACCTTGGTTGAGCTTCAGTCTCTCGTCCGCACAACGGGGTTTAGATCTACCTTGCCTGTTACCATGAGGGTTAAAGATACTGTGTGTAAAGCACATGGCACATAATAAGCACTCAAAGATAGCCACTATTAGCATTCCCTAGCATGTCACTAGGAGGTGGAGACTGAATCAGACTTGAGATTTGGGTCTCTATCCTTCTTTTCTAGCAGCCTATTAGTGACGCCATATTGTTCGCATTCATGGCAAAAGCTGCCTGAACCCAGATGTTCAACCAGGGCCTGATTCGACAGTAAATTCAGTGTGCTCTGGAGTACTATCAAGTTAAATGAGGATTCCAAAACCGAGGAAATGTGCCTTTTTTGAAAGAGATATTCGAACGCATAACAAAATCAGAACTGTATTTGGGTTCACCAGAACCCTCAGATTTGATAGTGTATCCCCATTTATTTCCTGCTGTTATAGAATTGTCACTGATCTGTAGCATTTGTAAAGAGGGCTGACAATAATACATAGAAGGTGCAGCTGGGGAGGCTGCAAAGTAAGATGATTTAGAAGGTAGGAGAGGGCAAGATGTATCCCCTTTGTGGGACACTCATTTGGAGGTCAGAGAAGCTCTCCTGTTGGGAAATGGATGAATTAGACCCTCGATATCATGGTGCTTTGAACTGGGTAAGCATTGGAAAAAAATCTTGAACATGTAACCTCTAATCTCAGAATTTGTGTCTTCTTTCCTTCTACTCGTGGAAATATTGACTGTTCCTACTAGTTGTGAACTGGCCTAATAACATTGCAAATAGTAATAACTAGTAATTTAAGAATACATGACTGTATACAAAGCCCTTCTCACCCGACTCATTCAGTGCAGACCTGCCCCAGTAAAACTGCTCAGATACATGTAGAAAGAACATTAGAACATTTGACCTGTATAAGAAGACTTGCAATCAAGTGTATCACTTATTTCTTAGATTATATCACTTATTTCTTCATCTGGAAAATAGTGATAATTGCGCCCATCTCACAGATCACTGCAAGGTTTCGATGCAAGAGTGTCTATGTTTTGTAAACTGTAAAACACCACGCAAATATAAAATATGGATGTCTCCCTCACCAAGAATACCATGATTCCACGTGGGGCCCTTTCTTTCCCCTCTCCTGTCCTTCAAATCTGGCTTTCCCCCCCATGTTTGATTTGCTCTGTGCCCATTTCCTGCCTTTCCTTATTACAAAGAGAACTGGCACTCTGGACCGTGCCCCCTATGCCAGTTGGCAAAGTCCTTACAAGGCAGCTACTCCGTTTCTGACATCACCACCAAAATCTCTCCCAGTTTTCAGAGAGGAGCCCTCTCCTGCCCCCCTTACTTGCCAGGGAATGGGCTTCTTGTACCCCCGTGGCACGCTATGCCTCCCACTTCATTCTGGAGTAGGCAAGTCATTCATTGCTGAGTTTGCCAGTGGGAACACCCTCTCATTCCTCCCTCCCTGCCTGTCTGCCTCTCCTTCTCCCCTTTCCTCCCCATCTGACCCATGAAAGTTTAAGAAATGACCTTTACCCAGAGGCCAAGAAAAACAAGAGATTGGAAGAGAAGAATCCAGTGAATGTATGGCTTGATTTTAAATGAATTTGCTATGTTGCTAGGGACATCGTGACCAACACAGCTTGTAGTTTCCTTGGTGAATTCTCGGATAGCCAGACCGGTGCCTTTTCTTTTCCTCTGCTGGATGAGCCTTCCCCTCAATGATCTGCCTTCATCCTTCCACTCGAGGATCTGCCTTCAGCCTCTAGCTCTGTTCTCCTTCAACTTAACATACCTCTTTGTTCAGTGGAATTTAATGTTGTGACTAGTGATGTAGGTTGTTCGTTGGCTGTGGAATTTAGAAAAATGGTGGTTTTCATTTTGTCAGGTTTGATAACTTAAAATAGCATCCAGTTCTTCATCAGTGATTTTATTTTTTCAAGTAGTCTGAGTAAAAGAGAGAGGGGCTATTTATTGAATATTAGTGTTTCCCACAGTATAGCATTTTTGGAAACATAACAATTTAAGGCCCCTAGGGAGCATTTAAATCGTTTTTCATTCTGGTGAGAGTCAGATAAAAAAACTGCAGTCTCTTTATATTTTGGATCCAGACCTCTAGAGACTGGGCCATTCCGGACCTGAGTAAAATTCCTTCAACTGACTTCTTCTCTAAGGGTTCTGCAGAAATCAGGCTAGAGTGGTCCTGACCTGGAGCAAAGTGCCAGTGACCACAACCAGTCTGGCATGTGGTCCTGCTGACGGTGTTCCCCAAATGGACCTGATCCTCAGGTGGGGTGAGGAAGGGGGGGTGAGGAAGGGCCTCACAAGGTCATGTCAGCCAATCCCACCTTTGCTTTCCCCAGGGCGCCTTGTTAGTCACAGCTTGCCTTCCAGGTTTACTGTAGAGAAGCTCAAACTGATGGAGAATCTTCCAGCACTTATGCAGTTCTGGTCTAACCCAGTCAAAAGGCATGAAGTCATACCTCAGCTACCTGACTTATCCTTTCTTCTTTTGTAACCATGGAAAGGTTAGTGAATAGTAGACTTTGTAAATAGTAGCTAATCCCAACTGATGATTCTCTGAGAGATGTTCTCCCATTTGTACCTCCACGTTCCTCATTTCATTTTTAAAAGTCAGTTTTTAAACTCTTTTGCCAAATGGGTATATATTTGCATTATGATAGGCTTTATTGTTCGCCCACTTTGACACCCCAGTAACAAGGGATTTGTAAGCTCTAGGCCTGTACCAAGTGTGGCTACAGCGAACATTCCCCCCCCCACCCAGGCCTACTCACAGGATAGGTATGTGTTACAATTAAAAAAAGAAAGAAAGAAAGAAAGGGGCGCCTGCGTGGCTCAGTCAGTTGAGCGTCCGACTTCAGCTCAGATCATGATCTCGCAGTTTGTGAATTCGAGCCCCACATCGAGCACTGTGCTGACAGCTCAGAGCCTGGAGCCTGCTTTGGATTCTGTGTCTCCTGCTCTCTTTGCCCCTCTCATGCTCATGCTTTGTCTCTCTGTGTCTCTCAATAATACATAAACATTAAAAAATTTTTTTTTAATTTAGTAACTTCAGTGATTTAGCACTGACAGTGATTTGAAAACTTAAATGTAAATTTTATTTTATTTAAAAAAATTTTTTTAACATTTATTCATTTTTGAGAGACAGAGACAGAGTGTGAGCTGGGGAGGGGCAGAGAGAGGGAGACACAGAATCTGAAGCAGGCTGCAGGCTCCTAGCTGTCAGCACAGAGCTTGTTGTGGGACTCAAACCCAACAACTGTGAGATCATTACTTGAGCCGAAGTAGGACGTTTAACCGACGAGTCACTCAGGTGCCCCGAGGAATTAAACATAAATTTTAAATTTTCAATGATAACAGGGTAGGAACTTAAGACTGGCTCTCGTAACCCATTTTCTTTCCCCAACTAGTAGTGACAAAATAATGACCAATAGGAGATTTTATAGATCTAGTATATGTAATTATATAACATATGTAATATACACACACACACATAAACTCTCCTTTCAGTTAATGGCAGTGCTTCCTTCTTTTGAAGCACTGGATGTGACGATGATACATATTGGCTTATTTCTTGATAAGCCACGGCAACAGACTTTGTAAACATCAGAATCTGTTCCTTCTTCCTAGGCCACCAGCCAGTCATGATGGCATGGTAGCAGTTGAAGAGTTTACAAGTATCACGGGAGCGTAGGTTTTAACAGCAGAATATTCAAAACAACTAAATATCAATGTTGAGATGGCTATGTCAATTACAAGGAGAGACTGTACTACCAGTAAATATAATATTCTAAATGACTGATTATTGACAAAAAGATATTCATACATTTTATTTCATGAAAAAGGGAAATGATATAATATTGAGAATTTTGTGGTTGCATATTTTTGTAAAAACAAAAAAGAATATGTACATAGGAAAAGTGTTTGGAGATTGTGTTAACAGGTGTTGACCTTTGGTGGTAGTATAGTGGATATTTTCTTTCTGTTTATTTATATATTTTATAATGAACTTGTACTGATATTATCATTTTCTAAGTTATTTGAAATTTAACAACATATGGTAGAAAAATCAATATACCACCAGTAACCAGGTACAGAACAGGACTCAGATATGGGGTATTTGTTAGCAACAGAGCTCAAAATGCCAGTGCTGATAGACTTGTCTGGAAAGCCAACCAGATTGGAGTCCAGTTCAGTCAGAGGAATTGAAAAAGCAAATCAGGACTACAAGAGGCACCAAGGCATGCTTTTTGTTCCTGTTGAACCTGGAATCTGGTTTGCATTGAAAATAAACTGGAAAAGAAACCATGATTCTGTATTTTAAGAGCTAAAAGGCTATGGGTGTTGTTACATTATTTTCTTTCAGTGACTTCTGGAGGGAAAAAAATGCTCTTTTGCCAAGCTGGCACCCATGTCAGATGAACAGAGGGTCTCCCCACTCTGTTATTTTCTTGGCTATTGAAGCATCCATTGGCTCAGCTGTCTAATGTGTAAGTTCAGTGTCTCATGGGCCATAACAGCAGCTACCCAACCATAATAAATTCAGTATCAGGTCTGGATTCAGAGCACACTGTGTCCCACTTTAAGAAAGTGCTCTGGGTCATGTAGCCAGCCATAGAGATCCGTGCAAATGCTGGTGATTCCCAGAGGAGAAAGAATATTTGCCTTTGACCCATGATCTCTATTTCTATTGATTCTCAGGATGGTCATCTTGGTGAGAATCCTTTCCATTTCAGGAAGCTTTGCTCCACTTTTCTCAGGGTGGAGCCTGAGCACTGACATATTTATGAAGCTACATAAATGATTCTCATGTGTAGCCAGTATTGAGAAGATTCATCTAGAATAGTCAAGCCCAGCAAATGTAGCCAGATATATAATAAAGGCACAATGAAAATTTTGAGTGCATAGATGGATGGTGCTCATGCCCATGATGGGTGGGTGATGCTCCTTGCATTGGTTTTCCACCAGTGAAAGCAGATTTGTGGCTGGTCTCTTCCCTCATCTTCTTTGTAAGCAATGGAAAACTTGGTGGAGATGGCCTTTGACTATGGAATAAGAGCCAACTAATCCTTGTTGGAACTGATCCTGAACTTTGTTGTCCGTTATACTCATTTTATCAGCTGAGAAAACTGGACTGATGGCCATAAGCTAGACCGTCAAAGGAACATATTGGCTACTGAGATGTTTATACCATAATAATATATGGTATATATAATGAGGTGTTTATATCAAACACCAGAGTATGGCTCGGAGAGAAAGGGAAAAGGTAGAGTAAGACACATTATTGGATACTTGCTATGTATCAGGAATTGCTTTAGGTGCTATGCATTTATTTTTATTTAATCCATAAAACAACAGTTCATTTTTTCAGTTTCATAAAACTTGCTGATCCATTACCTATGCGGGGTGCTGAAAGATGCTCATCACCCTCTTCAGTTAAGGAAGTAACATCAAGACCTTACTTTTGCAAGGCCATAGGAATTGCAGACTTGAATCCCGTTCTTTCTGCCCAGAACCTGTCAAATTTTATGGAGACTGAGAAAGCACACTTTCCCTGCACCACCCTGAGAGGTAGGTCCCTATAGACTGGAGGACTGACCTAGAAAGTCAAGTCCTCATCACTGGATTACTTGCTGTCGACACAGCAACCTATAGTTTCTCTGGCTTGTTTCTTTCATGGAACTCTTCTGTGTTTTACTTACTTTTTAGAGACAAAGGATTCTGCCTGACAGAGATAAAAGCTCATTTGCACCAATAACTTCTCTTTTTTATGAAATATCAGGTTCCAGAAAAATTTAATGTGTTAATCAGGTGCTTCTTATTACACTTGTCATTATCAGGTTTTTTTTTTTTTTTTTTTTCCCCCAAGCTGTGTAGGCAATTGAAAGGTGTTACATTGCCAGTTATCTTTTCAGGCAGTCTTGTTTTGTTTGTTTCAAATTTCTATCATTTTCTAATGATCTCAAATTTGTTTTAGACTACTGGAATAGAATGGGGGTATTATTATTAAGATTACTGACAATAGAATTGAAGTTGGACTTCTAAAGGGTTTGCAGACCATTCATAGATTCATGTAACCTTGGAGATGTGTGAATTAACAGCTGACATCTGGAGGGAAGGTGATAACCTTTTAAGTTGCTGCCTACTAAACAAATACTTTTCTCTGAACTGAGGATCTAAAGCAGAACAGTGCAATTGAATGCATATTTACTCCCAGTTATATATTTCCCACATTTTCCCTTAGAGATGAATTGTTTAAAAGCATTTTGGCAAATGTTTTTGTTATTGTAACAGAGATTCATTCCTCTAAGCATGTTTTCAGCAAAACATCCAAGGTTTCAGGAAGTAATATCTTTCTTCCCTTTAAACCCTTGCCCATTTCCATGAAGTTAAAAGGAAATGCATAGCCAGGTCTTTGTTTGTTGTGGAAAACAATAAGAAACATGCTGAATTTACACGACAATCTGGGTAATTCTAAGGGTCCACTTAAAAGGTGTTGTGTGTTCATTCTCCATGCGTACTATTAGTAAAAGTGAATGGTCCTTCCCTTCATCTGTTCTCATTTACAGCAGGTCTTTCTTGTGTTGAGGCTCCAACGTAAGCCAGGATCCAATTCTGTAAAGCCTTTGAGTAAGTGACAGCTTTAGTTCCCCCTCTTGAATCTTTTCTTTCCCAGTGCCTAAATTTTGAGTTCTCATTGCTCTGATAATAAGCAGACGTTTCTGAATATTGAAAATCCTTCAGTTCTTCTCCTCTTAGGACAGTAAATAGGTCTGGAATTTTAAGGAGTCTGAAGTCAACCTTTGTTTCCTTCTTCCTCTGGTTCAAATGCTCTGGCCCCCGTTGGTGACATTTCCCATCAGGCGTTGGGCACACATATGGAACACCATAGACAGAACAGCCAGGGGATTTGTCTTGAAAAACTGGGAAGAATCTGGCCTTCACAGATTGGAGTGTCAGTTATAAAAATCCAGGATATCACCGACCATTGTCATGGGACAGGCCTGGACACAGTTCCGGATAGGTATGTTTATAGGCATTCCATGGTTGGAAGAGCAAGGCTAAATCAGATTTGAGATATGATTACCTAATACTAGAAGGAATTTAGTCAGTCAGGAGACTCAAGCAGGATTTCTTGTTTTATCAAGAATTGAACAGTTGATTTTCGGTTTCTTCGACAAGGTTTGCCTACGTCGTATATTAGTCACCACAAGGATTTTTTGTTTGTTTGTTTTTATTATTGTTGGTGTTGCCCTACCCTCAAAGGTAAGTAGATTAATTTTTAAGGTTAATTTTTGTCTTAAGAAGCATTATGTAGTTAGTCACTGTTTTCTGGTGATCTTTTAAAGCATTATCTAGTAGGAGATTAGCTTGTTTAGCCAGACATGATATTCTACCAGGGAATTGGAGGGTTTACACCCTTCTGGGAAACTTTGTGGGAAAGAAGAGAGATCTCACCTCCTTAGCTCCAGAATCTTATTTCAGTGTCCCATTTCCTCTCTGGGACTAGGGTAGAGTTCTTGGCACAAAAGATACTAACAATTAACTTTTTGGAATTTTTGCGTAAGTGACAACTTCTATGGCTTTCAACTTCCCAAAGCTAGCATAATGGGTAGATTAATATGTTCCTTCTTGGCAAGAATGGAAACTCATTTTTTTTTAAAGAAGGAGGAAAAAACATGTTGTTGTGCTAGATCAGTGGTTGCTATGGCAGCAGGTACTCCAGACATATTAGAAAAAGAGGGAAAATGAAACTGCAGTTCTCTAGAAAGGAAGAGAGCAGACATCAGTTTGTGAACTGCCCCCCCCACCCACAAGTCAGTAAATATGTACTAGATCTCTACTCTGTGCTCTGAATGGTTTTCTCAAAGAGTGTAGCAGAAATTTGATGATAAAATTAAATGTCATTTGCTTTGTTACAATTATCTCTATTTCAGAGAATCACACACACAAACCCACAAAGAGCACACATCGTATTTTAAATATAATAGTTACATTTCGTTGTCCTGATAAATCCATTTCAGAGGCATGAACATCTTGCTGGTTCAGAGGTCAGAAACACCCCAAGTGGAACAAATGATTCTCCCTGGAATGGCTATCCTCCCCCACCCCGGCCCCCCTAGAATGTAGAGATTTGTACAACATGTTGCAATGGCCTTGGGTGTCCAGATTCTTCTTAATGTTTAGGACAAGGTTTCTCAGCCTGAGCACTCTTGACATTTTATTCCAGATAATCCTTTGTTCTGGGGGCTGTCTTGTGCATTTAAGATGTTTAGCACCATTCCTGGGCCCTTCTCACTCCATGCCAGTCGCATCCCCCAAATTGTGACAACTAAAAATGTCTTTAGACCCTGCCACTTGTCACCTAGAGGGCAAATGATCACTGGTTTAGAGTAACCTAGTTGTGTTCCCAGGGCTTGTAATATCTGAAGGAGCCCACTGCCTCGCCAAGGGCAATATGCCGACGTATGAATGCTGAACTTTTCAACTTTTTGGTTGATTGGATGACTCAGTGATTTAACCCACTTGGATTACATTCTTCTTTGTCTAATGACAGAGCCTATTATATAAATAAAATGACTGATTTTTCCAGCTGCGGTATTTAATTGTGTTACAAGGTGATTTTTGACAAATCAAAGAACATGGGGATAATATTCCAAATCTTTACTCCTTTACCTCTCTACATTAAAAAGTTATTTCCTTAACTGTTTTTGCTGGGAGCATCTTCATATGGTTTTATAAGGAATCGGGAAGGATTTACATAAATTGGAGTATGTATCTGGAATTAAGTCTTCACAATGGAAATAAGGAAAGGATGTAGTAATATTTTACTGCAAATGGGAGTGCAGATTGTTCTCATGGACTGAAAAACCACTGAATTAAAAGAGCACAGATAAGCATTTGGAGAATAGAGGTCCTTCCTCTGATCTTATATGTGCCTTATACATTTTACTTGTGAGATTTTGTTGTATTATATAATGTCAGAGAAAGTGACCACAAGCAAAGATTGCTGGGTTTTTTAACGTACACACTCTGAGAAATGACCACAAAGTACAATAGAATAGTCTTGGATGGTTGGTGGGATTTTTACCTAATAAAATAATACAGAGATGTGAGATTGGAAACATGTTCTAATCACCACACTTTTTGAATTTTGAGAAAGAATAGAGGGGATGCTAACTCGTGTGTTTTGGATACTATCACTTTGTTCTTGACCTTTTATAATTCTGTAAGAAGACTCAGTCACTCTACAAGATTAGACAGTTTACATATTTTTTTTAATGTTTATTTATTTTTGAGACAGGGAGAGACAGAGTGGAAGTGGGGGAGGGGCAGAGAGAGAGGGAGACACAAAATCTGAAACAGGCTCCAGACTCTGAGCTGTCAGCACAGAGCCCGATATGGGGCTCGAACCCACGAGCCGTGAGATCGTGACCTGAGCCGAAGTTGGACGCTTAACCGACTGAGCCACCCAGGCGCCCCCAGTTTACATAGTTTTTAAAGACTGAATGCATTTATATATCTGGGTTAAAAATGAAAGATAGAATTCAGTCAGTATCAACACTCTCTGGCAATTTCTCTCTCTGCCCCTGTTTTGTCTGCTGACATGTTACCAGAAGTATGTGCATATACTGGTACACTATGATCATTAGGGTTCTCACAAGACCTAAATAAGTATTTAATTTCACGTAGGGGAAAAATAAGTGAACCCAGAGATGAATAGTATAATCTGCCTCAATGTTTATGAACGTTGATGCCAGAAGCCCTCCTTTGCTCCGTAAATCACAACCATGATGTTTTCCTCGTCCTCTTATTTGTTTTCTCATCTTTCCCTTGAATATTTTGATTGTCAGCATTTTGTTGCCAATAAATGGGTGAATGTGAAGGAGCTAGACAGGATAGACAGAGTAAGCAAAATCTTGAAAAGTCTTGGGAGTTTCAGAGATGTTGTAGCAAAAACACAAAGCAAATTTGGTAGCTCTTCAGGAAGTAGCATTTGCCTAGAACAATTAATGCCAGCTCGTTATATATCAAGATACAATATATATATATATACACATGTATATATACACGTGTATATATATATATATATATACATATATACACACATATATATATGTGTGTGTGTGTGTGTGTGTGTATATATATATATATATATATATACGTGTATATATATCAAGGTAGTATTATGTAGATACATAGAGAGATTTCGTTTTGCTCGCTTTCATCAGTAAAAAGGCCTACACCCTTATGTGACCTGAATTTATCAAGGCATTTCTTCTCTTTTCTAAAAATCTTTAGTAATAGAGAAGTTTCTCACTGTTTTGTTCTCTGTTCAGTAATGTCCGGGTGCAAGGCATAGATAAGATGGCCTCTTGAGATTTCCTCTGATCTGAAATTCTACGATAAAAGTTAAGATAAAAGATCTCTAGGTAAATGGATTTACCAGCATTTTGCTGTCTCCACTTGAGGATTGAATGAGAAGAAATGATGTTGAACTTGGTCAGGGATAACTTAGTTTAGCTCTGTGTAAAAATATTCCAGCAGTAAGGACATTTAGTCACTAGCATGACGTTGGTAGTGACGGAGGATAGTGACTTTAGACTAAGGGCTCTGCATGAAAACGGGGAGTCCTGGCTTTTTGTCACTCTTTGTCTACCTGACTGCATTTTACCAGCTGACAAATGGTTTCAGTGCCCCCTAAATTTCCTCTTAGGTTCAGTAATTCTAGAGTCTGTGACTCAGAGTTTTACAGTGTGGAGGCTAGATGACTGCTGAGCGGCTCTTTCGTCCCAGAAGACTTTGAAGTCAAAAATCTGGGAAAGAAAGAGCATGAAGGACATAATGCTGTCATAAATCTTGGGAGATTTACAAGAGAAGCTTTTATGATTAGTGTCAAATCCCGTATGGCTGTATGACTACCCCACATTGAGCGGGGAGAGAGAAATTAGGCTGTAAGCTCTTGGTTTACCATTAGCCCGAACAACTGATTCTTAAAATAGGAGATAAGAGTTTCCAGGAAGTATTTCTACTTCTATACTCTGCTTTTTCAAAAGGATGCATATTTCTATTTATACAAATCCCTTAAAAATGTCACACCAGCATCGCCTTCCCATTCTGAATAATAAACTACTTTTCTTCAAAGCAGCCTTTCCCCTAAAATGGAGTTATTTACATGTAATATGTTTAAAAATATACCCTAATACATAAAGGAAGAAAAGAACACTTGGCAGGAGAGAACAGTGGAGGAGCACTCTTTAAGAGGCACATTTTTTCAAGTTAGAAAAAAAGTCAAAGGAGATAAAAACAGCTTCTGTGAAATGATCTATCTTGCCAATAGTCTAGCTAGATACAGCTCCACAGCACTCTAGACCTGCCTCAAGATCAACCTACCTAGAGTCATTTGGTAGTTTCCGTATTTACTGTTGCCCCTTCAGGCGGTTTCCTACGTGGGGTTAGACATGCTAGGAGGAGGTAAAACCTCCGTCAAATTGGTTAGAGATCTTTGAAGAAATGTACTTCTCGTTTTCTTAAGCAGCCCCTTTGGAATGATCACAGGAAAGTGTTCAGATTAAGATCAATGCAGACTAGTGATATTAAAGTATTGTTGGGATGAATGCTATGCATAGGACTGTTAAAAGGATTGGTGGATGTGTTGGTGGCTTATGCTAGTGTGAAAGTGGCTTACGTCAACAGCGTGGTCAATCTGTAGGATAATGCTGGAGCAAGCATCAAGATCACCTGGAGGTTTGTTAACACACAGGTTGCTAAATCTGATCGCCAGAGTTTATGATTAGCGGGTCTGGAATGGTGCCAAGAATTGCTATTCTAGCAAACTCTCTGGGAACTCTGATATTTCTGGCCCAGAGAGCACAATCTGAGGACCACTGGGATCATAATTATACTCCTGTAACTATTTAGAATAATTAGCAGGAAGTATGTGAGAAGTCGCTATAGGTTTTATAGTTGAGGTAAATCAGCCCCACTTAAGATAACACCTTGTTCGCAATCGAAAACTTAGGGGAAAAAAAGTGGTGAATGATTCTAAGCCAAGAGATAGCTGCAAGATAAACAGATCCTTCCATTTAAGAAACACCAATGAAGAGAACAGGAAAAGGCAGCTGAATCTGTTACTTACACAGCATCTGAAAATATTAAACTTTCTATGAATACTCTTATATTACTATAGTGATGAGGTGGTGTAACCCAAATCTTCCAGAAAAATGCTTCAGTTACTATTGTCCAACCATAAATTATGTTGTATCCATATAATGGAATATCGTGGAGCCACTGAAAAAGCGTAATTTTGAAGAATTCTGAATGACGAGTAGAAAATGTTCATGACATATTGTTGATCAGTAGAATACCAAATTTGTGTATGTCTGTGTGTGTGTGTTTACGAATTGGAATCAAATCACCAGGTTATCAGCTGTGGTCCCTTTTGGGAGACTGAATTATTAGAACAGTAATTTTCTTCATTGTGCTTTTCCATCGTTCCCAAGTTTTTACAGTTTAATCATAAAAATGTACATGAAAACAATTTCTCATAGTTTAAACTCTTCTTTGCTCCCCTACAGCTGGTTATAAGACCCCAAACTGACATGGGATTAGAAAAAGGATAACAGTGGGGGAATTGGGGCCGCTTCTTCAGTTGGAGATCATGGGGCACTGTGTGCTTTCAGGTGAGACATAAAAGTAATCTGAGCAGTGGACTTGTGATTTTGGGTAACTGACCTAGAGAATTTTGTAACCACAGTTAGTCACAACCACAGTATAACAATTTTGTTTCCTAAAACTTAGGCTTCATGGTAAATATTTAAAAATGTCCGTTGTGTCTATCAGGGTGAGAAAACTCTAGAAGCTTAACTTAGATTATAAACAGGAAGTGTGAATTCATGGTTTAAGATTGCCATTGGGCACACAAAGGTTTAGGAATTAGGTGTTCAGATCACCCTCTTAGTACACAGGGCCTTCACCAGGTGACTGGGGATAAGAGATTCAGATGACGTTCTGGGGCAGCTAAAATATCCAAGGGTTAACGGTGGGATATATATGTGTGTGTGTATGTGTGTGTGTGTGTGTGTGTGTGTGTGTGTGTGTGTGTATGTATATATTTGTTTATTTTATATAAGTCAATATGAATATGAATATATATATTCACATAATTCTCTTTGAGTTATCATTTGATTTGACCAAACTTCTGAGCAAAACAAGATATTTAGAGAAGGAAAACATTTAACAAAAGTTGTCAGAAAGCAGTGGGTTTAACAAAAGCATATACCAAGGTGGCATGAACTACTCACAATATTACACAGGGTAGTTTAGATGTACAGGGTGGTTTTGTTTTGCCCACTCTCATCAGTAAATGAGCTTGTCTTAAATAGACCCTTCTTGTGGTCTGGAAACTTGAAGTCAGTACTAAAAAGAGATGTTTTTCAGGATTTTTTCTATGATCAGTCTTTTTTTCTGCATTCTGTGGGGAGTTATGATCGTCCTGAGATAAATGTATCTCCTATGAAATGTATGGACATGCTTTCTGTTTACTCGGGATATTTTGCATTAACATGATCCATAAACATTTCCAAAGGGCTGCCATATTTTGTAGCAATTCGAGTTTAATCACTTTCATGCGTTTAATTACACTCTCAAATGTAGTGTCCTAATCAATGTCTATAATAGCGATCTCTAAAGCAAGTTACGATGATTTTTCCAAATGGCTCCATTCATCAGTAACACAAACATTTATTTTTCGGGCCTAAGAGGAAACATTTTTCAGTGACTCTCTTTGAAAAAGGATCCTGTAGTTTTCAGTCACAATTTCCAGCGGTCAATCTGAGATCTCAGCTTACCAGGATTGTGCTTCTATCTGTACTAGAATTTCATCTATATATCAGTTTGGCCAAATTGATTACTTGGTGTGAGAGAGTCCTAATTCTTTAACTCTAAGTTAATATCTTGCCGGCAAAGTCTAGTTCAACATAATCAGCATAGCTAGTTGTATTACGAAAATACATGTAAATTTTATATACCATAAGTTACATGGTGCCCCTTCATGCAGATATGTAGCAGGAACAGTCAGAAACAACCACGAAGTAACAGTCAACCCCTCTTAGGTAGGTTGGCTACAGAGTTATGTATCTGGTTTCAGTTAGCTTTGCAAAAATGTGGAAAAACATATTTGAAGTTTGAATACTTTAGCCAGTTCATGAAAAACTTGTCTCTTCCCACTTTTACCCCACTTTTACATTTTTCCTATTAAGAGGATATGTCAAAAAGGACACGTTTTAAAAAACAAAATCAAAATAAGGATTAACAGGCTCATTAACTCATTAATTATTCAACCCTTGGGTACCTCTAATTTGCCAGCCACTGTATCCTATACTCGTAGGTCAACAGGCTTATAATCATTAGACAATAGATTGTGCATTAGATAATATAAAAGCAAGCGAAGTATAGTACTTATCAAATATTCAAATGAATCAATCAAGAAGGACATACAATAATTGCAGGAGAATTCTTCTAATTTTATGCCTGGCAGCTAATCAAATTAGCATGAATTTTATTTTTATTTTATTTTTTTACTCAGCAGGAATTTTAAATAAATTTAAAATAAATAACAGTTTAACTAAAACATAAATGTACTTTCATTCGCTAATATTTTCATAGAATAATTAGAATTTTTCTTTAAGTAAGGATCCAGCAGTTGTAATTCTTTGTTTTCTTATTTACTTAAACCACACCCGTAATGTATGATTTCAGTTTCAGTTTCTTTAAAGAGAGTTGTGACGCAGTTTCATTGCAGAGTCCATCCATGTTTTCCCCAACCTTTTACAATGGTCTTCCTTATATTAAATTAGTTTTTTAAAAACTAGTATTAGTTGAGTGTTTATAAAAGCATTCCACTTGATTGTCATAGGAATAACTTTTTTTAAATAGTCCTATCCCATTAGTTCAAATAGCGTTTGATCAAATTACGTAATGACAGCAACAAAAGTGGCGTAACACGCTGGGAATAAACAAACTGACTCATGGTGACCATGCAGTGATGCCATCCAAGCACACCTGAGAATAATCTACTAGGTGCAGGTGCTTAATGTGCCATGCGGAGCATTAAGCTTATCATCAAGGTCATCATCAGTTCATCATTACGTAGAGCTCCGATGGGGCGCCTGGGTGGCTCAGTCGGTGAAGTGGCCGACTTCGGCTCAGGTCATGATCTCACGGTCTGTGAGTTCAAGCCCCGCGTCGGGCTCTGTGCTGACAGCTCAGAGCCTGGAGCCTGTTTCGGATTCTGTGTCTCCCTCTCTCTGACCCTCCCGCATTCATGCTCTGTCTCTCTCTGTCTCAAAAATAAATAAACGTTAAAAAATAATTTTAAGTAGAGCTCCGTTAGGAGAGCTTCAACTGGCAAGTCCTACTGAGCACCTACAATGTGCTAGGCTCTGTGGAAGGCCACTGGGTTTAGCCTGTCTTGATAAATTCACAGTCTAGTGTAGACAGAGACGTAAAGAAGTGAATACAATTCAGCGCATCGACGATACTTAAATCTGCAAAAAAAGTAATTACAATATAGTATTAAGTGCTTCAACAGAGGGATGTGTCAGTGTCTGAAATTGTGAGGGAAGGTTAGACTCGCTGTATGGAGACAGGAGGAATGGCGGGGAGGGGGGCGCACAGTAGAGGACATTTGGCCTGAATTTTGCAAAATGAATACAATTTTGCCAAACTGAAGAGGGAGAAGTCTGTTCTTGAAATAAAGGCCGAGGGTTTACAAATTCACCGAGATACATAAGAAGTAGCAGCCATGACGTTTATCGCGCTGGAGCCCCTATGATTCTAGGCAGCTTGTTATAATCACTTGAAGACAAGTGTAAAAAGAAAGTTATGGAAGGATGGGAATGGAAAGGTTAGTTCCAGCTGGGGGTGTGGTGCGAGGGGTTGGGGGGAGTAGAGGATGTGATGGCTGGGAAGTCTTCCTGGAGGAAGTGACAGTCATGCCGTAGACGATTTCAGGTAAGGTGAGTGTTATTGCAGAGCATAGCCAACCCCTGATTCTGATGTCTGGAACAACCGCAGATGTGGTCGACGTGGATATACAAACTGGTAAACTTGGCTAGCCTGCTTGGTGGAAAATTTTCTCCCTGGGATCACATTCTCTTGTAGGAAGCATAGAGGTTCATGGGGCCCAGAGATTCTGGTTTTTTTCATTCTGGGAAAAACTTCAAACTCAAACACCAAAAGGTGTGGAAACTCAGTGAGTCAAAGCGGAGGGAGGAGGAGAATCTGGCATGTCATGGAAAAAGAGACATTTTTACTGCCCTACTTTGGGTCAGATATGCAGGGTGATTTGTTGAAAAGTAGCACATTCCCTAAAGAAGTAGGACACCTGGTAACCCTTATTTTAGTGGAAAGGCCAAATTTGGCTGTAGCCAGATAAGTAATTTCTGCCTTCCTGAAGTTGTGAAAAGCCCACTCGGATCCGTGTGGACCCTCATTACTCAGGAAATTCTGTTAAGTACGATCATTGAAATCTTAGTAAGTGTAGCAGTAAAATAATTAAGGTGCTCGTCGCTTGCCAAGTGACTTTATTTTGCTTTATTAGGACAAGGAAGCATGCAAGTGGAGCTGGCAGAACCCACTTGTGTGGAATAATTAGTGATGATTTCGGTCAAACTTCGACCAACAAATCAAAGAATTATCTAAACATCTGTCTTAGAGCCCTTGGTTTAAAAAACGGGGGTGAGGGGGAGGGGGTGGGGATGACACAGATAAGTTTTTTTTTTTCCTGGTGAAACTTTTTTATGGAGACTGTAGAGTCTCATGAAGAGATTAAGTCACACGTCGGTCACACATTAATGCCTACATTTGTGGCGTTTCATAGCAGTTCTAATGACCGATTTATTCTTTTTCAAGGGTGTTTTGCTGTGCAAATTGCAAAGCACTAAGTAAGTTAAAGGTATGAATTTGCGATGTTTCATGACACTCATTGTGGACATTATGACACAAGTATAGTGCCACACATTGCTGGGGTGTGGTATCGAGTTACATAAACCAGATGTGAAGTGCTTTATTAATGTTCACACCTCAAACAGTGTGAGATCTCCCAGAGCTCTTTCTTAATAGTTCCATGTTGGCAAAATATTTGAGTGAGCTGTTAAGCTTTTACAACGGTTATGTGTTTTACATTAACTTTAGCTTGAGAACTTTACTAGATTTAAAAAAAAAAAAAAATCCGAGTCCTCTCTGTTCGCCAAAACTTCTTGAGAGTCACAGAAGCTAACTGGAGAGAGAAGAATCCTTGGCAAAGTGTGGCCCGTAGAGGACCAGCATTAGCGTCACCTGCGACCTCAAACCTGAAGCAGGAATTCCGGCAAGAGGGTCCAGCCATCCGTGTTTCAGCAAGTCCTCCAAATAGAGAAACCGCTGATACTGGGATAAATAACAATGGGGAATTTAAGCATTTGGAGTTATTCGCTTACTCACTCAAAGAAGTATTGAAATAGCATCGATCATGAGCCAGACACTCTTCTAGAAACTAGAGGTAGGTGAAAAAGGTGGACAGAGGGTCTGCCTGCATGGAGTGTACGTTCTGGTCTGGGAGACAAAGGGTAAACAAATCAATAAACAAATGATGGAAAGTGGCAGGAAATGTTATGAAGACAAAGCAAGATCGGGGGAGAGAGCTTGAGAGACTGTTATTTTAGGAGATGTGGTCAGAGAAAACCTGTCTGAGGAGGTGACATTTGAGAGGCAAAGCCATTTTATTGTTATTTTTTAAAAATGTTTATTTAGTTTGAGAGAGAGAGAGAGAGCGAGCTAGGGAGGGGCAGAGAGAAAGGGAGAAAGAGAGCAAGCACGGGAGAGAATCCCAAGCAGGCTCTGTGCTGTCAGCCCAGAGCTCAGTGAGGGCCTTGATCTCACGAACCGTGAGACAAAACCTGAGCCAAAATTGGAAGCTTAACCAACTGAGCTACCCAGGTGTCCCAAGGCGAAGCCATTTTAAAGAAGGCAGAGGGTGGACTGGGCCAGAAGACAAATTTTAAGAGTTCCAGGAGCAGGAATGGAACACCAGGCTGAGCTCTCTCCCAGGCTCCGAGCTCAGCTTTTCTCCATGGATATGACTCATCCCTGTTTCTCTGTAAATGGGACTTCGCTTCTTATGCCACAGGAGGAGGCCACTTCTACTCTGACTTGATTCTGGTTTAAAACTCCTGAGAAAGGATGCTGATTTTCCCAGACACTCCTCTTTTCAAAACCCTCTCCTGGATTCCTGCCTCATTCAGCATGACAGCTCCCCAGACCTGGTCTTCTGTTGCCCCTCAGACTGTTCTCACCCCCCCATCTCACCCCCATTGCTTACCCTGCTGCAGCCCCCTTGGTCACCTTCACTTTTTCTAGGTCTTATACTTCAAGGTCTCTATATAAACACAGCCTTGCTTTTGTTCTTTCTTCTGCCTGAAGCACTTTTGTTCTAAACATTTTCTTGGCTTGCTTCCTTTTCTCCTTTAGGCCATGATTCAAATGTCACTTTCTCCAAGAGGTCTACCCTGAGACTCTAGGAAATCCTGGCTCCCTTGTCTTTCCCTATTCTCCTTTTCCCTTTAGCATTTAACCCACATCAAATTTACTGCATATGTTGATTTTTTTTCATTCATTATCTGTTTCCCGTTCATCAGAATTTAAGCTCCGTGAGGACAGGGACTTTTGTCTCTTTTATTCCTTATTTAACACCAGCTCCTGGAACAATGCCTGGCACATAGTAGATGTGTAATAAATATTCAATGAGTGGATGAATGGATGCCATGGGGTACAGGATAATTTTCTCCAAAACCTGTGGGTTGAAGGTGAGTTTAAGTAGGCATTATAGCTGGGCGAGAAGGGTTATATAGCTGGGTAGAGTTAAAAAAAATTCAAATAGCTGTGAGACTTTCAAGATGTGAGGCTTCAGTCTTGGTCTTCAACTGAATGGCCTTGAGGAAGTCGCCAAAACTTCCCAGGACTCTACTTGGCTGTCTCTAATAGGGAGAGCGTGGTAGAAGCAGAGAGGCAGGGAGAGGACTAACATTGTGGATACTTCCAGCTTTTACTCTGTAGTGTAATACCTAGAGCTCAAAGACCAAATATGTGGGACAGAATATATTATCGTCTATGTAGACATTTACTGAAATATACATATGAGGAAACGGCATGGCACATGTGTGTATTGATTCCTTTTGAGCTCTGCTCCAGGGCTGTTACTTAGCATATGAAGCACCCATCCCAGAAGTGGCACTTCAAGAAATCCCTTCCAGTCTCTTTATCATAATCCGTATGTATCTGTTTTCTATTGCCGCATAACAAATTACCAGCAACATGGTGGCTTGAAACAACATGCATTTATTGCCTTACCACTTCCATGGGTTAGAAGGGCTTGCACAGTTTAACTGGGCCTCCGTTCAGGGTCTCACAAGCCTGCAGTCAAGCCTTGGCCAAGGCTGGGGTCTATTTGATGCTGGGGGTATTCTCCAAAGCTCATGTGGTCGTTGGCAGAATTCTTTTCCTTGCATCCACAGGCTTCATGGTGGCTCACTTATTCAAGGCCAGCAGGAGAATTTCTTG
This sequence comes from Panthera tigris, assembly GCF_018350195.1. Classification (NCBI taxonomy): domain Eukaryota; kingdom Metazoa; phylum Chordata; class Mammalia; order Carnivora; family Felidae; genus Panthera; species Panthera tigris. Next base: position 106,527,436 of record NC_056662.1, read on the forward strand.
GAGTATCTTCTTTCAGTGAAGGCCTAGACCTTCCTTAGATCAAACCCAGCCAGGAAGAACTCTCTTTGATGAACTTAAGTCAAATGATTAGGGACCTAATACATTTGCCTACTATCTTCATCTTGCTATATTATGTAATTTAGTTTTAGGAGTGGCATCCCATCACCTTTGCCATATTCCATTGGTTGGAAGCAAGTACTTCCCACTCTGAAGAGACAGAGAATAGACATGGTCATGAGCCATTGGAGGCCATCTTAGAATTGTGCCTATCACACCGTCCTAGACAGTTTGGTAATTATCATGAGATAGAACTCATATCTCATGATATGAAAACTCACAGAGAGATAACTTTCCATTTTGGAATTAAGAATTGTTCAGAATATTTCGTTGGCCAGAGAGATTTTATGGGTCCCTCTGTGCCAGTATTAAGCATGTGTAGAAGCTACTAGACCAGCTGCCTAGCACTTTTGAAACAATTCTTTTGGTAAGAGAGCCATTGGTCCCATTTTCTCCCATTTCACAGGGGGATCTGCTGCCCAACTTGACCATATGATTGCGTGGTCCTACTGTGCCACAGGGTTATATCTGCCTCAGCGTAAGCATTTCTCATGAGGCACATGTCAGACTCTTAACAGAGTGGGACCTCCCTGGGTTTACAATACCTGTCCATTTTTGTGCCCACTTATGAATAAGTGTTTAAAGTTTAAAAGAATTTAGCTTGAGATTTACTTTCATGGAAAAGCCCACTTGATAGTGAAATTGTAGGAGGAGAGACCATAGCTACTATCTACCTCTAATTTCAGGTGAAGCTTTTCCAGAATATTGAGAAGCAAATTGGCTTAGGTCAGCTTACACAAGAAAGAATTCATTAGGGTGCTTACAATGTGCATTTTCACACACTTGAGGTTGCCAAGAAATACTAGAAGGCTAGGGCAACAGTAAATCACAAATTTGTGTAGCAATTAGTGAAACTTAAAAATAGCATGATAATGATGTTGGAAAAAATGTACTCTGGGGAAACTTTTAAGTTGGAAAGTCTGCGTCTTTATTCAGAGTTCTAAATACCTTGCTAAAGAAGTTGACCTACAGAAGTCAACCTAGAGACCCTAAATCTGGGTCCATAGAGTTGCTGAATTTTTCAGTTGCTTTAGTTTCTTGAGGGATGGCTCACACCCTATTTAAAATCCATAATATGTTTTAAGAGAATAATTGGCTAGAAAACCCTAAATCAATTTCATTGAATTCTGTGCTAATGATCTAGAGTCATACGTTATACATGGAAGTTTAATAAGGATGAACAGTATTTGACATCATGTTGAAAATAGAACACATAAAAAAATCTTTCAAAACTGTCCAATTAAGATATATCTTTGAAAAACAAGCTGCACTTTGCAAAATGGATATATTGTAAGTTTTTTAGTTGGAAAAACCCCTGCTCCAGACTCCATTGTCTTATAATTCCCTACTTGAGTTGAGAAGAAACAAAACAAACCAACAGGAAGAGAAATATTACCAATATTTTGAGTCACTCCTGGCTTGAATTCATCAAGCCCGTAGGAACAGCTATCTGAGTATTTGCAGTTAGACAACTCCATTTTTGTGTTTGCTGTGTTTTGCAGTGCTAATGAACTGATTGAGCATTCCTTCGATCTCTAAATTTCTTTAAAATATCAAGTGTGTCTTGTGACCACCATCAGCTGCAAACACAGTATCAATTAACTTACCAAAACAGAGTCTTTGATGATTAATCCGTAATGACAGGGCTGTTCTCCCGACTGATTAAATTCATTATCAAGCAGCCAGAGGTAGAGCGCTTTCCATGGAAGATTTATTGCTTTGGAATTACCTTTCTCCCTCATCCTGATGTAGCTAGATCTGGTAAACAAGAAAGATGACATTGCAAGGGGCTTCTTTTTTAAAAGAGAAGGATAGTTTATTTTTAAAATGCCTAGTCTATATTTCAGTGCCTCAGCACCAAAAAACATGGTATCTTCTTAAACATATGTTATCTTTGGTTATTCACAAGCAGTTGAAAAGGCCTTATAATCACAATATGGAGTGATGGGGTTCTTGTAGATCCTGTGTGGGAGTCAGCCTGGGAAACGGACGGGCCTTTCTCTTTCTACCACTACCTTTGTATACCTTATCTTCAGCAAGACTGGACTTGGGTAATAGCTTCTAAATGTTTTTTTTTTTTTTCCAGTTCTCCCCCTTTACAAGCCTAGTTCATTCATAGCCAAATTCATCTTCCTTGCTATGATCTAGTCTCCCTTGTGCAAAATTTAGTCTAGAATTCAAAATTCTTCACACACACACACACACACACACACACACACACACACACACACACCAGAATAGCCTTAAGCCTGTTCTGTATCTAAATTCTATTAAATTCTATTCATTCATCCCATTCTTCCTTAAAGTTTTCCTAATCACTTGAAAAAGCGACTTCCCTCTCATTGTCTGTATGAGTGAGTTTTGGCATTTAAAGAGCTCTTTCTGTAACTTAACGTTACTTCTGGATGTTGTTGTGAATCTTTAGTGAACCTGTGGGTGCCCGAGGGTAAAAAAGTCCAGACTCTCACTTCATTTTTCACACTGTGTCAGCAAGGAGTATATCTGTGCCCAGACCAATATCCCTGAGATCTCTTGGGAAGGTGACATGAACTCATTGATTCTGTCAAGTTGCCCCCCCAAACCATCTGATCCATACTCATATTCTGAAGATTCATGAAGAATACCTAAACCTAGTACTTTAGGGGCAGCGTTAAGAGATGTAGAGCACAAACAGGAAAGAGTGGGAGAAAGGAGGGCGGAGATATATATATGATGAAATCCATTACCTCCAGACCACTTGCCACTGATCTTTACCCTGTTTTGTATATCTACTGGTTTGTTTGTTTGTTGGCAAGAGACAGAATTCTGGGCTGCAGATCTTACTTGTTACCCAGGTTCTTTGAGCATTCGCTTCCTGATCTATAAATTAAATATATTAATACCTATTCCAGTGAGTTTTGAGGCAAGTTAAATAGGATAGTACATGTAAAACACCTTGTAAAATTCGTACCTTAAAATAGATAAGAGATCTCAGTTTTCCCTCAAACCCTAAATGAGTCTTTGGGTCATTTTAGCTGGAAGGAAAGAGGGTGACTATAACTTTATTACTGGTGAATTAGGATATTATTCATATTGACATTGAATTATAAGCTGTAAATTTTGAGCAAGGAGGATTTGATGATGACTGTGATTATCTATTTGTGAAGATCCCTGTTTTACTGAGATTGACCCCAGCGGAGACCTATGGGGAGAAAAGTGAGTGTAAGACAGTTTCGTATATTTAGTAAAACGACAGAGTCATATATGCTGAGAGAAATTTACTTTTGCAACTGATTCACCTTTTTATAAATTCACTCTTTTTTAAAAATTCCCTGTGCTGTACATTACATCCCCAGGACTTATTTATCTCATAACTAGAAGTTTGTACCCCTTAATCCCCTTCACCTATTTCACCCCCATCTGTCCCCACCCCCCTGGTAACTGCCAGTTTGTTCTTTGTATCTGTAAGTCTGTTTCTCTATTCTGTTTGTTCTTCTAGGTCCATCCATGTTGCAAATGGTAAGATTTCATTATCTTTTTTATGGCTGAGTAATATTGCATTGTATGCATATACCACTGTATACTCAATATATACCACTATATATTCAAATGTCTATTCATCTGTTGATGAACACTTACGTTGCTTCTGTATCTTAGCTATGGTGAGTAATACTACAATGAACATAGGGGGTGCATATTATCTCTTTGAATTGGTGTTTTCATTTTCTTTGGGTAAATACTCAGTAGTAGAATTGTTGAATTGCATGGTAGTTCTATTTTTAATTCTTTGAGGAACCTCCATATTGTTTTTCATAGTGACTGTAATAATGTGCATTCCCACCATAGTGCATGAGATTTCACTGTTCTCCACATCCTCAACAACACTTGTTATTTTTTGTCTTTTTGATAATAGCCAACCTGACAGTTATGAGGTGATGTCTCATAGTGGCTTTAATTTGCGTTTCCCTGATGATTAGTGATGTTGAGCATCTTTTCATGTTCCTGTTGGCCATCTGTATGTCTTCTTTGGAAAAAAATGTCTGTTCATGTCCTCTGCCCATTTTCTAATTGGGTTGTTTGTTTTTTTGATATTAAGATGTGTAAGTCCTTTATATATTTTGGATAGTAACCCCTTATCAGATGTATAATTTTCAAATATCTTCTCCCATTCAGTAGGCTGCCTTTTCATTTTGTTGATAGTTTCCTTCACTGTGCAGAAACTTCTTAGTTTGATGTAGTACCATTTATTTATTTAGCTTTTGTTGCCCTTGCCAGAGGAGACTGGTCCAGAAAAAATATTGCTAAGACCGATGTTAAGGAGATTACTGCTTATGTTTTCTTCTGGGCGTTTTATGGTTTCAGGTCTTACATTCAACACTTTAATCTATTTGGAATTTAATTTTTGTGTGTGGTGTAAGACAGTGATCCAATTTCTTTTTTTTTTTTTTTTGCAAGCAGCTGTCCCATTTTCCCAATGCCATTTATTAAAGAGCCTGTCTTGCCTCCTTTGTCACAGATTTTTTGACCATTGATGCATGTTTTTTTCTCCTTGAGCTCTCCATTTCATTTTATTGATCTATAGGTCTTTGTGCCAGTGTCATACTGTTTTGATTACTGTATCTTTGTAGTATAGTTTGAAATCAGGAAGCATGGCATTTCCAGCTTTATAAACTCACTCTTAATATTGTGACAACACAAAATCTGCCAATAATAGGTTTTAAAAGAGACATCCTTTAGAGCAAAAAAGTAATAAAAATGTTGATGGTATAAGCATTTTGAGATTTCTGGACTCTGTTCTTCAGTTTACAGTGGATGACATAGTCTAATTTTTTTTTCCAAGTTGGTTGGTTAAGTTTAAATGCGGTCTAATAAGGCTGATGTTGATATTTTGTAAGAATTTATTTTTTCCCTTTAGCATTCTTCCTCCTTTGTATTCCCTCAACACCTCTCCCCATAAACACCTGGGATTTCCCTTCCATTCACTAGTAGGTGAGGCAATTTGCTATCCCTTCCTATGTTAAGACCAAAGCCAGAGATAATGACTTTCCATTGTTACACTGGGGAAAGGAATGAAACAACAAAATATCATCCTATAAACAATGGATTGTTAACTGCAGGGGAGGAAGTGTCTTCAGCAAGATTCCCTAGAAGCCAAATTTATCCTGGAAGTGTCTTCAGCCTAGAAAGAATACAGGAAAATGTGGCCATTTCCAAGAATATTTGAACACTTTCAAGATATATTCTTTCTAACCTATAGGCCAAAAGAGGTAAAGAGAAAGGAGGGGGAGAAAAAAGAGTTGAGAGAACGTTCATGAAGTCGGCCACAAGAAAAATTAATTTCTTTTGCCCCTCTGGGGCTGTCGAGCCCCCAGAATATGTAATCCAGCTGTCTTTGATGTTTGTCATAACAGTTTTATCTGTGAAGAAAATACTTCAGCATGGTAAACAGTGAGATTTCCCAAAGGGAGAGGAGTTTGTGGCTTCTTAAAGTGGAGAGTGCTGCGTGTGCTTGAGTAAAGCTGATTAATGAATCTTACTTGTAAATTTTGCCAGAGTTAACAGGTCCCCATGGTGGAGCATATACACAAATTATGAGACATGGTATCTGAGGTTTTTTCCTCCTTCTTTTCCTTTTGCTTCCCCTTAGGAGTTCTGTGACCATATATAGCCATCCATGGCATCAGCTCACAGTCTGTAGGATTAAAGTTTTCTGTTTAGATTTATAGATGAAAGTCTGGAGTTGAATGTGATTATTGTAAATATTTCTTGATTTCTAGTAGCAAGCTGTCTAATCCTTCCTGCATTAAGAGGGGCTTATCATAATTTGCTTCTTTTTAAATTAGTTGGCTTTTGCAACCATGCCTTGGAAAGGCATTGAATTTGCTCCGTAGGGAATAAGCAATGCTTATAAATTAAAAGATGGTTAGGACATTACATCTCAATTTCATGTACGAAAATATCCCTGCTTTTGGGTCTCCCTGCCTGCCCCCGAGACTGACTCCAGACCTTGTTCTGTTGTAAAAGTGTGTTGTCTGGCTGCTGGGCTGCTGCTAAGGCAACAGAGGAACCAGCTAGTGATGTCACATGCCCAGAATCTGCCTGCCAGAGACAGTGTTTCCACAGAACAGGGTCAACCCTACGCAGAGACAATTTTGCATGCCCCATTCCAAAGAATTATAGCTCAGCCTTTCAGTTTTTCGCCTCTTTCAATATGTGCGTCTCTGTTCTATCTCCAGAATCTGATGGTATCTCATGCTAACACAAAGAGCTAGCGTTGGTTTGGCATTTACCATGTGCAAGCCAATACACATTGTGCTTTACATTCATTAACTCATTCAATTCTCACCAAATCCCTGAGGTGGAAGATATTACTTTCTTCTATCCTTTAGGAGTTGGGAAACTGAGGCTTGGGAAAATTTGGAGTCAAGCTTTGTCTGACACAAAAACCCATGTTCAGAAGCACCAGAAACTATACTTGAGTTTCCCAGTCAGGTCCGTGATAGTGGACAGGGGCTGCCCTGGTCCTCTGGCCCTTTTCCCCTTATCCCGCCCACAAAAGCTTCCTTATCTCTGGAGCTGTGATGTTGACATGAAAGATAACAATACAGAAATTTCTTTAAAATTTTGTTTGTTTGTTTGTTATTTACCTATAAGTAAGCTCTATACCCAATGTGGGGCTTGAACTATGACTCTACGATCAAGAGTCCCACACTCTATCGACTGAACCAGCCAGGCACCCCACACCAATGTAGAATATTTAATCTGAGAAAGTTTCTCAGATTAATTCAAAGCGGACCCCTACACTTGAAATTCAGATTCTTGTGTAAAGACCCTGAAATTAAGTAAACTAGAATCATACCAGGTTTGGGGTTGGGACCACTAACCAGTATCATACTTAAAAATCCTTGAGCACTGGGCACAATTTTGGAAAAAGAGACTCCTCTGGTCTTAAAACAAACCTTTCTGAAACTTGGAGGGAGCAGAGAGCCATAAGCCTCCTAAGACTGAAAATGAGATGTAGGTGGTCCTTATAGCTATGGAGGGGGTGTGTTTCCAGAGAACTACTAGGGAGCTGGGTAAAAAACCAAAAATGCACTGAATTTAGAATCATGAACTTTGGGGTTAAATTCCTCAATATCTCAAGTTACTTAATTCCTCTGACCTTTGATATCTTTATTTGTAAAATGGAGATGATCATAGTAATGTGGTATTCAAAATACTGTTAATACCGGGCACCTGGGTGGCTCAGTCCCTTAAGTGTCTGACTTCGGCTCAGGGCGTGATCTTGGAGTTTGTGGGTTCGAGACCCACTTCAGGCTCTGTGCTGACAGCTCAGAGCCTGGAGCCTGCTTCAGATTCTGTGGTTTCCTCTCTCTCTGCCCCTACCCTGCTCATACTCTGCCTCTCTCTCAAAAATAAATATTAAAATTTTTAAAAATACTTAGTATTGGGGCGCCTGGGTGGCTCAGTCGGTTGGGCGTCCGACTTCGGCTCAGGTCATGATATCACAGTCCGTGAGTTCGAGCCCCGCATCAGGCTCTGTGCTGACGGCTCGGAGCCTGGAGCCTGTTTCAGATTCTGTGTCTCCCTCTCTCTCTGACCTTCCCCCATTCATGCTCTGTCTCTCTCTGTCTCAAAAATGAATAAACGTTAAAAAAAATTTTTTTTAAGTACTAGTTTTTACATAGTTAATACTATGGTTGTCATAATTAAATAAAAATGCAAATGTGAAAGGGCTTTGTAAACTGTAAAGCTCTAGAGTTGGTATTAATTTCTTGAGATACTGATTCAAAAATATAATAGAAGCTTACTTTGCTCTCACTGTAATATGTATATTACCTTAATGTACTTTGTAAATTTAACTTATTTTGTAATTCATTATTAGAGGTAAACACACTTTTTAGCAAGAAGCTCCAGTCTGATAAAAATAAGACACCTAAAAAATAAAATTTCTCCCAAGAGATTGTGTTAGACCCAAGAATAGGATAGGCTGTCAATTACACAGGAAAAAACAAAGTTGCTTTAAAAAACAGCACTAGGCCAGTAAGGCCAACACACAAGTTTGAGGTGAAATGAAGAGGAAATGAGAAAAAAAGACATTTGAGAGCCTTTTTGATACAAGAAGTTGGGGGGAGTGTACACGGGAGGGAATTTGGAAGTGTAAATTGATTTCCTAGAGGTCTGGTGTCCTGTCCTCTGTTTAACTTCTAGAAAAATTCCGGAGCCCTACGAACTCGCCAACCTATGGTATGGTTCTGGGAGAAGTTCTGAAAGGGTTATCACCTCTGTCCGTACAGTGACTCAGTGACAAACAGAGAAAAGAGATCCTTTTCCTTCATTTTAATTTGCGTTATATCTCTGTTGAAGCTGTTTGCCCAGAATTCGTAGCCAGAAATTATGGACGTGCAGCTGTTCGAATGCTGCATGTCTCCATGCCGTGTTTTCAAAGACCAACATAAGCATCACATAAAGTTTTATGGTTAGCTCAACTTTACATCTTTGTGCTCTTTATTCCATACATCTTTATCCTTCAGGAAATATCGAGAAGATGTCAACCCAAAGGGGAAGTGTTGCATTCTTTCTCCAGTGTTTCTGACCAGTGTTTTACCTCATTTCTGTCCCCTCCCAGTAGCCGTGGAGTAATACCCTTCCTTCTCATGATGCTCAGCTCTCGAAATTGGGCTGCCGGGCTTAACCTCTAGATGGTCCCTCAAATCGGCTCCAGCTAACAGCTCAACAATTTAACTGGAAAGACATATATAAGAGCTGCTAAAGAGAATCAAAACAGACTTGCCAGAATTTTGTTGCCTGTGTGCTCCATGATACTGAAATGGCTGACGGCCACAGATGGAAAGAAAGGGGCCTTGGGGCTGGCTAGTCCATGACCCACTAAGCATGGCAGAGACAACTGAGATTTGGCTGGAGTCCAGTGAAGCATCCCAGGCTGAAAAACCAGACAAAGTCCTAAAATTAGCATTGCTAACACTATCCAGTTTTCCTCAGAGTGGAGCTGTTCAAGCCCGTGCACATTAACAATTAAGAGATTATGTGCTGATGGCTTCTGTTCCCAACTTAATGCTCTATGTCCTTAGCTAATGGCTGTCATCTAGTTCTCTCCCTGAGCATCATGGAGGTTTGCAGACAGAAGAAACAACCCATCTTAAACGTTAACAATACGAGAGTGGCAAAAATAGGAATAATACAAAATGTTCCCCAATTTTCATGAGAGTGGAGGGGAATTATCCTGGAACCGGCAAATCCTACTTCTTCCCAATAAAATTTGAAGTCAGAATATTAATACTAGATTATAGTGAAAGAATGACTCTTATGTGAATGATTAAGTTAATGTTACATTGATTATATGAATAATATTCTAATAAGTAAATACAATTTCGTTAATATTAAATAGACTGCAGAAATAATTTGGGATAACATAGAGAACTGAATTTTGATTTAACAAAACACCAAGTGAATAGTGAGGATGTGGGAGACCCTTGGCACGAGTTCCTGTGAACGAGATATGAAGGTTTTTGTTGCCTTCAAGCTTCATGTGAGTTAGTGGAACAAAGCTAATGTAACCCTAGGTGGCATTTTAACAGAAACAGTGTATCCAGAACCCTTCAATGTCATTGTCTCCCTACCTACACTTTGTACTGGGTAGACCACAGCTCCCTTATTCAATTCCATTTTAGACCTGCAGCTTCAGATGTCATTGACGGTCTAGCGCTATCTTGATGAGATGGTTGACATCTACAGCAGAGTGGCACAGACTGAGAGTACATTTGTCTCACTTGACAGTGGTTTTCAACAGGATAAGGAAAAGACGTACCACGGTTTAGTAAATTGTGTTCCAGTTAGAAGAAACTGTTTACCAGCATTTATCAGAAATCGAGGGAGTAGAGGTAGAAACAGGGCTGGGCTAGTATCTCAAGAAGCCACAACTTGGTGGGAGATCAGTAAGGGAAAAGGGGACACGTAGGTACCATGAATATGGAGGGCAAAGAAAAGATCAGAGTTGGATGTTAGAAGTTGTCATGCGGTGGCAGAGAAGGTGAGCTGGGGCCAATGTCAGGAAATTCCAACTGGCTGAAAGACGTGGGCAGAAGCAGATTCTGAGCTATAGGCTCGCCATTTGATCTCGGGAGGTAAATGGAAGCAGAGACTAGGAGGAGGAATGAGGAGACCAGAAGTGGCGCCTCAGAGTCCAGCACAGATATGGGGAGAGCTGGGGCTACAGATCCTACCTGGTGCCATCCGCTTGATGAATCAAGAGTTGGTGTGAGCCTTTGCCATGTGAAAACTTGCCTTTGGGGACAAGCACACTGTCAGGGGACTGGGCTCTCTAAGGGGGCCTTAAATTCTATCAGTTTGATTTTGTGAAAAATTCCTGTGAAATCACCCGGAACCACAGCAATTCAGCTGTCTTTTTTGATGACCCCACCTTCAAACCCTTCAAAATCAGATGCCCAAGGTTAATGTCAGGAGAAATTTTGAGATGGTTAGTTTTAATATATGTAATCTAGAACTGATAGATGAAGTCCTTTTAAGAGGGCTTTAGAGTGATTAAATTTGTTAATTGCTGTCATTGGATTGTTGCCACCCACTTTTTTTTTAATTCTTTGACAATAACACAGTATCCCTAAAATAAAACCTATATGTGTATCAACATTCTCGAAGTCCATTTATATATAAAAAAACAAGCGCAGAAATACATAGAAAAAATACTGGAATTGGAGGTACAAAAAAAAGACCTATTTTTGGTCTGAGTATTCCTCCAAGCATCGAGATGACCTTGAGCAGTTACATAATCCTCTTTAAGCCTGTTGCCTCATCTATAAAATGAAGATAATCACGTCTGCAGAAGAGTGTATTTGTGAGAATGAAAATAGAGAATCAACATGATAATTAACATGCATTGCACACTTGATAATTTATAAAGCATTTCTGACATATATTATTCCATTTGCTCTTCAGAACAGCCTTGTGAAGCTGTTTTCGTTATTGTTGGTGTTCTATTCTGATTTTCCTGGTGAAGTAACTTCCCCACAGATCACACATTGTCAGAACTGGTGCACGCATATCATGTACACCCCATAAACATTTATTTTGTGACTACTGTGTGCTACAGCTAACTTAAGAAGCATTGACAAATGTAGTATGAATAAAACTAAAAGCTGTCGTTAACTGAGTGCTTACTGTTAAGTTGCTCTAAGTACGTACGTATGTTATTAGCACATTCGATAGAGATCTTATGGAGTCAGGTGCTCGTTATCCTCGTTTTACAAACAGGGAATATAGAGATAAAAGAGATATATTCATTACCTGTTTTTAGGGAGTTTTAATGTCCTGGGGAAGAATGAAGCCTTGGTTCTCCGGCTCCAAAATCTGTTTTTTAAAAGTATAGCAAAGCAGTTTTTAGACTCTCAAGTACGATGCAAACGAGTGACATATTGTTGTGTGTAAATGTAGGTGTGGTCAGGACATTAGCTGAACAGGAAACCTGACCTTTGTCATCTCCATAAGAAGGACTGTTCCTGAAGAGATCTTCCAAAGGGGACTCAGAATCTCCGTACTGTAGGAATTCTTAAATGGTGTGATTAAGTCCAAAAGTAGAAAAATACTATTTGGCCACATATATCTAGGTAAAGAGTGAAGTGAGCAGTTAATCATTTCTCGGTTATATATGAATGCCAAATATTTGGGTAATTATAAACACATGAATCATAGATTTTGTTTTCTGCAGGTTATTGAGATGTTTTTGAATTTGTAATGATGTGTCTCTGAAGAAAATCCACATTAAACTAAGTATCCCAACATGATATACTAATATATTGCTGATAAAATGCCCACCAACGTGGGTGCTAGAAAGTCTTGCCCCATTTTCATCATTTTGATTCAGTCATATGTAAAATATGAGTATAATTTGTTCCCTGCTTACCCTATGGTTTTCTGAGGTTCAAATAAGGGAAAGCATTTAAATACACTCTAAAAATGGTCAAGTGCCATAAATAACTCATTGAGAACATGGCCAGTATGGACCAGTCCCAGAGTAATGTCAGGCTTGAAAGAATGCGTGCCATGAAATCTAATATTATCGTAAAATAACTCATGTCCCTTACTTGATTAAAGAGACATGTGCTCCAGCAATAAACTTAAAATCCCCTTTTCTTCTCCCATCTGGTATTTGACATACCCTCAAGCTGCTCCCTTTCTTCTCTCAATAAAAACAGTTAAAAAGGATAAAAAATTGCACCCATTGCCTGTCCTTTTTCTCATCTCCTCATTCTTTCCTCCCAGTTTTCCCCATAAAAATGCCAAGAAACAGACTGGCAAGCGGGGACCTTCTTGGAGAGCAAGATCTTAAATAGAGGAAAAGAGGCTGGCTATGGATTTTTTTTTAATTAAAAAACAATTTCTCCCCATGGTGCATGTATAAATGAATGGGGTGGGTAGTAGTAAGAACAGCTGGTACAATTTGTCATCTCCCAGACAAAGGTAATCTAAGTACCTGACGATGGAAAATTACATTGAAAATATTTGGCGGACATGCACATGAATGGGACAAAATAATTGTTTAGAGAAGGAACCAAAAATAAAGTTACTCAATTGTATTAGATTGTGAACTTTTTAGATGGAGAGGCTCTAATTTTTTTAGCTTTACTTACCGTACCTTCTAGCTTATTTTATTTACATTTTAAATGAATCATTAAAGCCTATTACCCTAAAACACACATACACACACACACACACACACACACACACACACATGCACACACCTCTTAGTAACTGGACGATTTCAGTGAGTTTGAAATCTGATAATGTTAAGACCTCGTGGTTTTAGAACTATTTTTGCTTAATTATTTTGTTTCTTTATGTTCCCATCACTTCATTCATCTATTGATCATTGAGAAAAATAGTATCAATGGATATGTTTTAATTGCTTTTATTAGCTGTTATTTTTTCTTAAAAGTCTGAAGCATACGTGATTGTAAGAGCAAAGTACGGTCAGGCAGGTGTACTTTTTTACTATCTGATTGAGAGAGAAATATAAGCTGCTCTTATAAAACCTCGGCTGTGGGTGCAGAGGTAACAAGGTGAAAAAAATCCAGGGTAATTCTAATTAGTCATTTTTAAAACTCCTCATATTATACTCACATTTTTTTTTCTCCCCAGACTCACAGGTACACGTGTAAACGCTACCCAAAAAATTCTCCCTCGGAAAATTTCTTGCCCCACTGAACAGGCAAATAATGTGACTGTCCAGAACCGATCAACCTTGAAGAAATGAATGTTACAACTCAGGGCCCAAACACAAAGCTACCGTTTGCTGCAGTAGGCACGGTCCTAATGACAACCAGTTATACATAATCTAAGCCAAGCCCACGTGTTATTGTCTGCCCAAGAGGTGCAGATCTAAAGGAAGTCTCTGGCTTTGATGGGCTTGTTTCCATGCATATTTTAAGAATTGTATTGTCCGTGGTATAAATAAATAATTACTGGACAACTGGCATGATGGTGAGACATGCTATATTGGGTTATTGCTTCGGGGTGCTTTGGGATTTAATGGCAATAGCTTTTGGTTTTTAACCCTTTACCATGTGGCAGATGGTATGCCAGGTTATTTCTCGTGGATCACCTCTAAGTCTTCACAGGGACGTCACTAACAAGCTCAGGGCTGTTGTGTAGCTTAAGTGCTATTTAAAGCACTTAGTTTAACAGTGGCACCAAGTAAGTGTTTAAGTAAATAAATGTTAGCTATCCTCATGTAAATCGTCATTATCATCTCGGGGGGCCTAGCAGTTGGGCAGGAAAAGAGAAGAAGGCAATTTTTACTATCAGTTGTTTTTTATCCTTTGGGCAATAAGATTTAAGTTTAAAAAGGAAAGTGTGTTGAATGTATGGCTTATCTCATTGACTGAAAGTAGGGTTTTGTGGGTCTGGGTTTTATTTACATGGAGAGGAATGATTATAGCACTCATCTAATACCAACCTTCATCAGTAAAAACGACCTCCTTCCTCCAGATCCGGTGTACAAATCGATACAGAAGAGTCCTAAGCCAGTAGTCCTGAATGAAAGTGGTACCTCCTGGGCTAACAGGTTGGGAGGGGGGTGATTTGGGATGTTTATGGGGCCCTGTTATTGTTATTCTAGTGACTAGGAGGGAGTAGAGTGAGAATTACACTGAGTGGGGGCCCAGGAGCGCATAAACTACCTTGCATGGCATGGTCTCAAGTAACAAAAAATCTCCTTGAGTTCTAGGTCACTCTGAGTGTCTCCCAGAAATCCCCAGAAGTAAAACTTCAGTTACTTATGTATACTATAAGTATATAGGTGTCTGATCCATAGAACCTAACTACAAAACACAAAGTAGTCTTAGCAGTGTTTTAGTATGTACTGAATGTTTGAGTAATGCAATTGTCATGTAAATCAAGGGGAGATTGTACTTGACTAGGTTTAGTATTTTGCCCAGAATTAGTCACGAGTTTGGAAAATCACATCGCCCAGGCAGCAGTAGTTGGGATATTTGAGTCGCCAATACAATACATCACACCAACCTGCAGTTACAACTGTCGCGTGAAAATACGTGGTTTTACTAACATAATATATTATTACTAAACACGAAGTTACAAAGCATGTAGAAATATTTTATTTCTTGCCACCGTATGTACTAAAAAACCTTGTGGACACAACGATAAATCCTTTCTTCCTTTCTTCAATTTGAGTGGGTAATTTGTCCTGGATGTATTCATTCTTACTTAAATTAAGATTATTTACATTTTTCTACTTTCGTATAGACAGAAATCTGTCTTTCATTACTTAACCTAACACTGGCTTTTGGTTTTGTTTTTCCTTTTCTTTTTCTGGAACCCATCTATATGGTATCTGTTTTTAATTTTTCAGTATCCTTTAGACAGGGATGGCTTCTCATCTTTTACATTCTTGCTATTCATGATGGGAAGGTATAACCATCTGGCTATCTAATGTAATTATTGAACAATTACATATTTTATTAGAAAATTTTATAAAATATTTTATTATAAATTTATTTTATTTTTCACTTATATTACAATCTAGGCATTATACCTATATGTTTGTCTTTGATTATGGATGGGTGGGTTTAATTACCTACGAATTTCATTTCAGGGTAATGAAGAAGAGTGTTATAAAATATTTGTTATGAAGGGGAACTGGATCTGATAAGGTTGATAGACACCATGCTAAGCTAAACTCTGGAAATCCTGCTAATTTAGAACCAATCCCCTAGACATTCATTCATCATTATTTTTTTTCCTAGGGAATGATTTGCATGAAGCAATAATATGTAACTGGTGTTGGATGTGATAAAAAGATTATCACATTGGATTATAGTTCATGTGAGGACAAAAATAATTTCCTTTCAGGATCTCCCAAGAACTGGCTGTGAGGAATTTTAAGGGGTTACTATTCTTTCACATTGCATAGAAATGGAGCCGCGGACATACTCTTGGTTCCTGCTGGTGTGGGCCTGTTTTGTTTATTTATTTACTTTGAGAGAGAGAGAGAAAGCACGAGCAGGGGAGGGGCAGAGAGGGAGGGAGAGAGAGAGAGAATCCTAAGCAGGCTCCGTGCTGACGGCACAGAGCCTGACACAGGGCTTGAACTCACAAACCAATGATTTGTGACGCTTGAACTCACAAGAGTTTGAACTCACAAACCAATGAGTCGGACGCTTAACCAAGTGAGCCACCCAGGTGCCCCTGGATCTGTTTTAACTTATAGGTTCTCGTAGTTTGGGAGACATACCTGGTCAAGGTAAACTGCCAGATGGAGAAGAGATAAGCCTGGAAAGGCAGGTGAGACCAGGCTGGAAAGAACTTGGATGATGCTGTTCTGTGGAGTTGTGACTTCCCCCTAAGCAACACAGAGCTACACAGCTTTTTAAGCAGGGAAGTGGCACGAGGAGGCTTTTATTCTACAGCGATAATTACGACATAATGGGGAAAGCATCTGGGAGATGGGGGCCAAGTGGGAAAAAAGAAGCCAGTTTCGCAAGTTCTTTAAATTTGGAACCACCAGAGTGGTAATGGAGGGGAAATGTGGACAGGGATTTAAGAGGTATTTGAAAAAGAAAATTGAGAAAACTTGGTGTCTGACCGGAAATGGGCAGATGAAAGAAGGAAGCAGGAGAATGACCTGGAAGTAAACCTGATCCCAAAGTTTGCACCTTGAGTAAATGTCCATTCATCAAGGTAGAAAACTCTGGGCAGTAAGGAGGTCTATGGGCACCTACTAGGTTAGTTTGGGGGGTGTGAGCCATTTAGCTTCAGATATCTGTGGGACATCCAGGTAGAGGTGTGGACTACTTCTATGTTAGTTGAGAAGTGGAAGAGAGATAGAGGCGATGTCTTAGCAAGCTTAAAAGTAACATGAAGCACATGACCCATCTTGTGAAGTTAATCCAGGTTTCCAGATTATTTGATCTTCTAAGAGAAAACAACCTGAAGAAGCACAAACACCAAATTTTGATTTAACTTTCTTTAAACTTTCCCACTTGAACAAAGTTTGCCACAGTCATTGGTTTTGTCTGCAACTATCATTTTACCTGGGAATGATGTGAAGAGCCAGGGTCCCATCAGTCTTCATCTTCGCCTCCCTCCATCATTCAGAACCAGGTCCAGAATGTTCCACATCAGTTACACTTGAGGAACTAATGGAAATCACTGCTGCATTAAATTTGACTGAAATCAAATTAAAAACAGCTGGTATGGTATTTAAAAGAAAGAATCAATATTCTTTTTTTTAAATGTTTATTTGTTTTGATAGAGATAGAGACAGCACAAGCAGGGTAGGGGTAGAGAGAGAGGGAGAGAGAGAATCCTAAGCAGGCTCTGTGCCATCAGCACAGCCTGATGCAGGGCTTGATCTCAGGAACTTTGAGATCATGACCTGAGCCGAAACCCAGACTCGGACACTTAACTGACTGAGCCACCCAGGCATCTGAGAAGCAATATTCCAAGAAGAAGGTACATGTATTTCAAAGAACCTTTTCCTAGATGAATTTTAAGGTAAAAATAATGTGCTGTTCCTCTTCGTTTTGTGTTACAAAATACAAAACCCAAAGCCTCCCACCCTGGCCCCCCTTGTATTAATTCCCGATCTTTTCTCTCCATATATCTGACTAAATATTGTTGACTTCCTTTTTATTTCATTCATTACCTTCTCAAATACTTTCAGTTACCCCTTTTTCTATGAACTCCTCTCTCTTCACCCCAGTCCTTATTACCAGCCTTCATTTTCTGGTCTTAGAATTTTATCTGAATGTTAGCACATTTGTAAAGGCCATCAGAGAACATTGTGGAGAATACATTTCTAGAACACTGTTTTCGTAATGTCTTCTAAAACTGATAATTTACCAACAACATAATGCGACATGCAAAAGTAGTTGTATTCATTAATTGTGTGTTGAGTGCCTACTATATGCTAGATGTTGCACGAGATACTAGGAGTGTAGTAATGAGAAAGAGAGATACAGGATTTGCCCTCCTGGGGTTATTAGTTTAGAAGAAGAGAAAATTAGACAAGCAATTCTAATACGGTATAAGATGTTCTCTGACAGAGTGAGTGTTGGGAATCTTGGCAGAATTACTTCTCATGGTTGCCAGGGGGCAGGGACAGTCCTCCCTATCTGCTATGTATGTCCACTTAGCACGTAGGGCATTGGTCTGCTTCCATGATTCGCGGTGGCTACAGTTGACCTCAAGAGTAGGGAAACATCAAGCTGATGTCAGTCTATAGGCAGTGAGGCACTTAGATTAGACCACTTTATTTTTATTTTTTTACGTTTATTTATTTTTGAGACAGAGAGAGACAGAGCATGAACGGGGGAGGGTCAAAGAGAGAGGGAGACACAGAATCTGAAACAGGTTCCAGGTTCTAAGCTGTCAGCACAGAGCCCGACGTGGGGCTCGAACTCATGGACCGTGAGATCATGACCTGAGCCGAAGTCGGACGCTTGTCTGACTGAGCCACTCAGGCGCCCCTAGATTAGACCACTTTATAATGAGATCTTGATTGCCCTTCAGATCATCTTGATGGGGCACCAGTGGGATCCCTTTATATCAAACTGCCAGGTACTGAATATTATTCTAAAATTTGTCCAGTATTGGCAACTATGTTTTTTTAGAAAGACAAAACCAAAACAAAATATGATTCCTTTAGGAGCTCTGCTAATGTGCATGGCAATGTTACAGTCTTGAAAGAAGTGAAATGTTCGCATTAGGTCCATATTTGGCCAACAGATTTTCCAAATCAGAGCACTAAGCCCTCTTACCCATCACAGAATCAATCTGTAATTTGACACTTGAAGTAAATGGCACATAGAAAATGCCTGGATGGCTGGTCATAAGCATCCAGTTCATTACCTGAACTGCTAGCAAGCACTTAACACCCAGTGTGCTTAGAGAGTATCTTAACTATTAAGCTCCATTAGTGAACAAGGGTCTCTTGAATTCACTTGTTAACACCCTACTGAGATGGTCTGGGCTGTTGGGAAATTTTCAGCTTACTAACGCTCTTGCTTCACATCTTTTCCCTGTTCTATCTGATGCCATCGGAGACAATTGATAGCTTTCTGCCAGTGGACACTTCAAGACCCAGGATAAATGTGCTCTTTGCACTGAATGAGATGCACACAGATACATGGGCTTCTTTTGTGCTCGTTTTTCTCCGACTCTCCAAATGTCTGACTCACTATTTATCCTTGAATGATTTCCTAGATTCACAAAAGGTGTGCCCTAATAAAGCATCATACTGTGTGGCCCCAGGAAAGGGTGTGAGACCAATGCCACGAAGGCAGACTTTGCCCTAATCCCGGGGAGATCTTCGTAAGAACTAGAGTCCCATGGAGTAGAGGGTTCAGTCTCACAGTAGCTAAGAGTGTGGGATAGGCTCTCGAGTTAGTTTCCTTGGGTTTAATGTCTTGGCGGTCATGTGACTTGAAGCTAATGACCGAACCTCTTGTACCTTAGTTTCCCCCAATTTGTAACATGGGGAAAATAATGGTTCCTACCCCACAGAGTTGTTAAGAATGAAGCATAAATAATATAAATCAAGTGAAATGATTTGAACAGTGTCTGGCACACAGTAAGTTTTCAGGAAATGTTGACAAGTTTTATTATTCAATGAAGTGTGGGATAACCATCTGTCATAAAGGGCTCTTACATAAATACCTGTTAACCACATACAAATGTGTAAGCTGTCTCTGCTTCTATTTTTTTGTTTTAATTTCAAGTTTGTTACACTGTGCCTGAGTCAAATACAACAGAGTTGGAACTTGGCTCTACCCCTTGTGAGCTGTATAACCTTTATTCACTCATGCTGCCTTTATTTACTGGGTATTTACTATAAGCCAGGCAGGATGCTGGGCATTAGAGATACGGTGGGGAGCAAAATCAAAATGCCCTCTGTCTGTATGGAGCTTCAGTCAGCTTTTTAACCTCACTGAGTCTCATTTTACCCATCTCTAAAATGGGATAATGAGATGACTTCCTGAAGTTCTTAGGAGAGCGGAATGAGTTAAACATAAAAGCTCCTGGCACATGAGAGTGGACACTAAATAAATGTTAATTCCTTTACCTTTTCTCCTCAAGCCCTTCCATGGTCCCTTGCACATAGTCAACAGTCATTATGCATCTGTTGATTTCAGATCAACTCTGGTTAAAAGAGATTTAATGTTCCAACCAGAATGTAGTTTCTCGACGTGATGTTAGAAGCTGATTTCCAGTAAAGCCCACCGTAAAACAAAAGCAGCCACAGCCGTGCTGTGTGCTGTGTAAAGCACTTCTTCCCACGTTGTGCTCCCAACTGCCCTGAATTCAGATCTCTAGGATAGGATTCACAGTGTTACATTTTACATTTCCATATATATCTTTGTATTCCCAGCTGGCCTTCTGCCCTGTGGAGGTTCTCGATACCATATCCCATTTGCTGCTGGGGCTGTTGAAGTTTCCCCCCTAAACATCTTTCCTTTCCCTCCATGTGTCACCTCTGTACTCCTTGACCTTAAACCACACTGTTCTGAGGCTTCTGGCCTGTCGAGTGCCGTCCAGGCCTCCTTTTCCATATACCCTCTCGCTGTGTTTTGATCTGTTCTCCATCCAGAAGCTGGAACAATCCCATCATCCCTCTGTCTAAAGCTTTCCAAAGCTTCCAGTTGTGCTCAGGATAAAAACTCTTGTCCAGAATTCAAAGGCTCTGCACGTGTGGCTAGCACTGTCCAATAGAAATAGAATGTAAGCCATGTATGTAACTTTAACTTTTCTAGTAATTACCTTCAGAAAATTAAAAAAAAACCAGATGAAACTAATTTTAATGATATACTTTGTTCAACCCATTATATTTGAAATATCCTTTCAACATGTAACCAATATACACAGTTATTGATATATTTTACATTTTTTCATGCTATGTCTTCCAAACTCAGTGTGAATTTTATATTCACATCCCCTTTCATTTCCAACAGTTACATATGTGCTGAACACCCCACCCCCCACCTTGCTCTTCACTTTCTCTTCTTTCCTGCCCATTCCCAACCTTATGGCCACACTGACCTTCTCGCAGCACCCCCTTACCACGGTTCTCTGTCTTGTTCAGACATGCTGTTCTACCCACACCGATCTCCACCCTTTCACCCGGTACTCTTTCCTTTATCTCTCTGCTATAAAGTGTCTCCCTTAGTGAGGTCTGCCATAACGTTCCTGTCTTTGTTGGTTCCTTTATCAAGCTCGGAGAAGTGCACACACTCCATAGGAGCACATACTCTAATATGTCATTATAAATTCATCAGCGTGGTTATTTTATCAGCATCTGTCTGCCTCATAGATGAAGGACCCCATGAGAGTAAAGTCCTTGTCCCTTTTTTCTCACCCTTGTATTCCTACTGCACCTAGAACAGTACCCTGGTCATTGCCAAGGTTGTTAAATGAATGAATGAATGAATGAATGAATCAATCAATCAATCAAATGGTTATTGCATGGATTAATTTATTTGATCCTCAATTCAGCTCCCCAAAGTAAATAGAATAAGTAGGAGGAGACATAGCTTGGTCTCAAACAGGATTTTCTTGCTCCAAACCTCTGTTCTCTCCTTGATGCAACAATAAGGAAGAAAATCCAAACTTGGGAACTTTCTGACGCAGGCATTGTATTTGATGTTCCCAAGTACCCAGTTCTTTAGCTATCAGGGGATCTATGAAAATATGCTTTATGTGGACTATGGGTATTTCTGCAACCACACTTTTTAGGACATATTTAAACATAGGCACCATGTGGTAGGCTTTTTTTTTTTTTTTAATCCTCTGCCTGGATTTTAAAAAAGTGTATGCATTTGAGGAATGATATAAAACCTGCAGCTAGTTACTGAATTTAGCTTGAATAATGAATGGATGGGGAATGGGGCGGGGAGTGGATGGATGAATGCATTCCTCAGTCTTCTTCCTGTTTGCCCGTCATAACAGGGAGGAGGGCTAGGTCACTACCAGCATCCCCCTCTTTGTTTTATTTTATTTTATTTTTTTGCTTCGGTTGCACATAATTTTTGGCATTCGCTGAGCAAAAATAATTTTGCGACGGATTCCCTCTTATTCCTTTCTATACAAACACATCAGGATAAAATATCTGGAAGCGGAGAGAAACCAGGCAACTCAAAAACAAAGATTTGTCTTCCCAAAAGCTTAAGAGTCCCTAAAGTCAGGGGATAGAAGAGAGAGGGAAAGGGGGAGCAAGAAGCCATCGGGTGGACTTTCCTTAAGAAGAATCATGTGCACCAAAGGAATGCCACATAAGCCAAGAGGTTTGAATCTATCTGATCATTATTCAGTGGCATTATTCAGCTGGCATTTTATATATTGGTAGTAATGGGAGGCAGTAACTTCTACACTGAACACAGAAATATTGCTGTTTACAGTCTTTCTTTGAATACATTTAAATATTGGGCACCTGAGTGGCTCAGACAGTTGAGTGTCTGACTCTTGATTTTTGCTCAGGTCATGATCCCAGGGTCATGGGATCGAGCCCCACGTCAGGTTCCATGCTGAGTGTGGAGCCTTGCTTAGGATCCTCTCTCTCTCTCTCTCTCTCTCTCTCTCTCTCTCTCTCTCTCTCCCTCTGCCTCTTTACCCTGCTCACATTCTCCCTCTCTCTAAATAAATAACTACATTTAAATATCTTTTAGAATGTCATTTCAAGAGTATGGGATTATCATAAAAAATACACTCTTCCAGATGATTTGCTCAGATAAAGCAGGTCCTCTCTCCTATCTGCCTCCTACCCCAACATACATTTATGCAAGTTCTCATTGCAGTGTTCTGCAGATGTAACTGGCAGACTGACTGGTGTATTGTAATTATGCTCGGAATACTCGTGGAGCGTCTTTGTTTATAATAGGACAAGATGCTTGGTGATGAGAAGCAGAGAAGACATGACATGTACTTTTGTCATTTTTTTTTTTTTTATAATTGAGGCTTACAGAGATGTAAGGCTTGTGTTTCTGTAATTAAACTAGAAATGTTACTGCTAATGTCTCACACTGGTTTCTCCTCACATTAACAGGCGTGCAAAAGCGGAAGTAGGAAGAGAGGACAGTCCCCCAAAGCAGGCAGGTTTAAACAGAGGGAAATGCGATAGGTCTCTCGCAGCTGTGTTCTAGTCTGGCTTCCACTTCAGGTCCTTCTCTGTGTGCAGGACCGTGACTTAGCTTGAGACCGACATCAAATAATTTTTTTTTTAATTTTTTTTTTAACGTTTATTTATTTTTGAGACAGGGAGAGACAGCATGAATGGGGGAGGGTCAGAGAGAGAGGGAGACACAGGATCTGAAACAGGCTCCAGGCTCCGAGCTGTCAGCACAGAGCCTGACGCGGGGCTCGAACTCACGGACCGCGAGATCGTGACCAGAGCCGAAGTCGGATGCCCAACCGACTGAGCCACCCAGGCGCCCCAACATCAAATAATTTTAACACCATGCAGATTTGCCTTTGAAAGGGAAATAGGAACATTTGGTAATGCAAACGTATTTGTGAACGTGAGACATTTTCATACAATTTGCATTTAAGACATTGCACATGTGAACTGCGAGTTCACATATGAACTTGGAAAAGCTGAAGTGGGTTTTTTATGTCATCTGTGAGAACAAAGAATTGTTTTCTCTTACTCTGATTGAGTTGATCAGCCATAAGTCTGGATTCTTCCTGTGTGGCTGTCACTGCCATAGATACTGAGGTGATAAGAGATTAAGAGGGAGGCAGGCATACAGTCGTGTAAGTGTGAATGTTGTATATCTGTAGAAGGAGCTCTCTGGGAGCGTGTGTGTCCCAGGAGTGGGTAGCACATAATCCAGACTGACGTGACGTGATGCTTCAGTAAGGCTTCCTGGAGGAGGAGGCGTCTGACTGCATCTGTGGGGAGTGTGTCAGAGCATTCAGAAAAACAAACAAACAAAAACTGTGTGCACAACCATGAATGCCTTTGCACCGGTAGCTCTCAGCAGAGTGCCTGGCACCTGTAGGCTCAATACATCTCATGACAGAAGGAGGGAAGGGGCCAAGCAAAGCGTTAGGCTTTTCCAACAAGTCCCACTTCGGGGGTTCACAGAAACCGATTACATCTTAATAGGTTAGTAACATTGACAGGTTAGGATCCCTGTTGTAATAAACTGACAGAAAATACCAGGAAGAGCAAATGCCAAAGAAACAGAGTGATTAGAACCGTCTGTGGGTTCATTTTGGTATTGAAATACCGAATAGGAGCGGAGGACAGGTGTATGTTACATGCAGTCACCACAGGTTAAGTAAGGCTGGAGCCTGACTGACTTGGTGACTGGATCTCAGGGGATACCACCACCTACATTGGTAAGTCCATGAAAATCAATGAGAAGAAGGCAGGCTCTACATGTAAGAAGAATGACAATGAGTCCCATGTTCTCCATGATATCGTGTGAGAGAAAACCCTCAATGTTTCTTAGGCTGTTTCTCATGCCATTATAGAAGTGTCGATCTCACTCCCTTCACACGGTACCCTTGAGATGGACCAAGGGAGTCACTTGTGGTCACCGAAAGTGACCTTGTAGAAGCATCCACTTTAGAGCTGGGTGACCTGAGCCCTGAGAGGCTGGGACACACAACCCGTCCTCAGGTTTCAGACTCATCAGGATCGCCTCGCTAGAGGCTTCTCTCCCTCTTCCGCCATTTCCCAGCATTACCCCCAATGCTAGGTCCTCTTTCGTTTGTTTGTTATTTTGTTGCTATTGTTTTCTGGCACGAGGACTCTGCAGCCAGATTCTGCTGGGAGACACTGATTACTTTAAGGCATCTTCATATTAAGGCTTTGAGAGATCTTGCAAGAGAAGAGCTTGCTTATCCTTATTCGATCCCACACTTCCCATATATATTTGCCAACAGAACATTTTTTTTTAATTTTTCTTTTTACATTTATTTATTTTTGATAGAGAGAGACAGAGCACAGTGGGCGAGGGTCAGACAGAGGGAGACACAGAATCCGAAGCAGGCTCCAGGCTCCGAGCTGTCAGCACAGAGCCCGACGTGGGGCTCGAACTCACAAACCGCGAGATCATGACCTGAGCCGAAGTCAGACGTTTAACCGACTGAGCCACCCAGGCGCCCCAACAGAACATTTTTTTTAAGGAGTACTTACTAATAGTTAATACAAAATTTATTATGAACTGACACCCTAGGAGAGGTGCTTCTCTGTGCTGTGCTACCTTACTCCTGAAGTCCAGGGATATTTCTGAAGGCCATCTGGTGGGGAGAGGGTACCATCAGGGCCCTCCATATTCCCCATGAATATGATATGATATGAGCTATAATATGTGAAACTAATATAATGTGATATGTCAAGTATATCTCAATTAAAAAAACCAGAAGTAAAAAAAGACATAAATAATAAATAAGTAAACAAAACTTATTTAATGAGGTATGTCTGGAAATGGAATGCTATAAACCACGTTGATGGTCAGATGTGAGAAGTTTTTCTTGATATTTCCTCCTTCCCTCCCTCTCTTATTTTTCTTCCTTCCATCCTTCCTTCCTTCCTTCCTTCCTTCCTCCCTCCCTCCCTTCCCTCCTTCCTTTCTTTCCTGCTTTCTCTTCTCTCTCTCTCTCTCTAATCTGCACAAGTTACAGAAATACAGTTACTACCTTTTAGAAAAAGGAGGAAACAAATCATCCAGGCAAGATTCCCCAAATAACACAGGATGTGAATGCACAGAACAGGTGATCCCTCCTTACTGTGGTCTGCAGTCACCTTTTCATACTTCATTCAGCTTTTGCCAAACCAGTAACTGATGGCTGATCTTGAGGAGCATGAAGGCTTTGAAGTCCTCTTGCTCCTTTGACACGCGCGTCCCATCCATCTTCACTGAATTGGCAGAACATGTATAAGCAGCATTGGCCTTACATCTAGCACGTGGGTAGGCTGCCTATGGGATGTGACTTGAAGTTAAGGAAACAGTGCTTTGGATTGAAAAATGCCTTCTGTCAAATATAGAAATCTAAGGGAGAATACAAATGGCCCGTAAACATATGATCATCTCACTCACAATAATGTGCGTTCAAACCACAGCAAGAAACTATTTCTCATTCATAAGACTAACAGAAATTCAGCAGTTTGACGCCACGTTCTGTTTCAAAGCTGGGAGAAAACAAGCACTTTTGTACATCTCTAGAATGCAAAGTGGTATAACCCTTCTGGAGGAAGATCTGGAAATAATTAACAGAATTGGAGATGCATTTGTCCTTTGACCTAGCAACCCCGTTTCTGGGACTCTGTCCTATAAAAACATCTGCACAAGAATGAAATGACTTATGTATAATGTTTTTCAATTTGATGTTGTTTTTAATTGTTTGACCACTTACTGTGATCGTGTCAGTAAAATGATACGCTTATCCAATCGCTAATTCCCCTTCCCTTCTCTGAGTCAGAGGATCTGGGGCCATGAGGAACTGACTCCTATTCTGATCCCTTCCTCCCTTCAAAGGCTTTTACCTGTACTGAAGGGTGTACAGGTAGCTGAGTGGTAACTGTAATTATGGTAGTGTCATTTACCACCATTGGGGACCAACTCAGGAAATGAAAATGGGACAGAAGATTCCAAAGGGATAAATAGGAGTGGGATCTGGGGGAGGAAGTAGAAAAGCATGTGGGCAATATTAAGGGAGAAAGGTGGATTCTGCCATGCCCAAAGTTTACTACAGTTGAGGATTCTTCTCACAGTTCACAGCTCCAGAGAATATGTCGTACTCATAGTATTAGAGTGTTGGGCTCCATGTGTTAGTGATGTTGTAATGGGGCCATGAGAGGAGGGGGTTTGGGTGGAAATTGTTTAATAACGGTTTAGGGCCATTTTCCTTAATGAAAAACCAACAGTCCTTTGAGAGCCTGGGAAGAATGGGTGGCGGGGGGGAGAGGGGGGCTGGGGATCACAGATAAAGGCAAGTTTTCATAGTTGAATGACCAGGAGAAGGACAGGGCCACAAGGAAGGGCTCTAGGAGGACTTCCTCTTTATTTTTAGCTGTCAAGAGGTGGCCTCCAAGGAGACTTCAAGCTCTAGCCATATGATGGCCAACGCGTATTTGAGGAAGGGAGGATTTGAGCAGGCAGAAGGTTTCCTAAAAAAATTCTCATAAAAAAATATTTTTTTTATCTGGTTCTGAAAAAGATTTACCCCCCCTCCTCCCATGTAACTTTGTAAGTGATGATAGGAGGTTGTAGATGAATGAGGAGTCAGAAGTTGAACACAAAAGCATGGCTATGAAATCTCCACCCCTTTTGAGAATCAAAGATAAGGACATTAAAAATAAGGTGGGGTGTGGACTTTCCGTAAACGAGTTTTACACCCTTCCAGCTTTTAACACCCTCCCTGATTTTTCATAGATACACCAGATAAGCTACAAAGACTTGGAAGACTCTTACTTGTATAGACGTGACTGGAGAGTAGGGACTAGCCCACCTGGGTCCAACGGACGAACATCAGTGCCGATTTTTAGTAACTTGGCACCCTGGTATTAATTTAAAGCAGTACTCTACTTTTTAAGTCAATCAAGTTATATGAAAAAATTAATTGTTTTCTGACTAAAATGTGACCATTATCAGGAAGGTCGCTTAAGTCATTCTTTGCCCGTAGCCAACACTGCATCCAGATTTGTAGAGACCAAAGTTGTGTGTTATAATCTGTGTAGGAAATGAGATGCCATGCCTATTTGTGATGATGAATTCTGATGACTCACAGGCTTCTTTGAATTCCCAGAGATTGTAGAAAGAG
Source organism: Panthera tigris (assembly GCF_018350195.1). Classification (NCBI taxonomy): domain Eukaryota; kingdom Metazoa; phylum Chordata; class Mammalia; order Carnivora; family Felidae; genus Panthera; species Panthera tigris. The sequence goes on from NC_056662.1 coordinate 106,554,847, forward strand.
AACTTACCAGCTTTTGGATACCAAATAGAAATGTCCATTCCACAATGGAAGGAACAGCACGGGAACACATATGGTAGCCATTTGAGATATTCATTGAAATCTAATGCTCCACGATAAACATCATGGATTGTTCTTAGCTTTGGAAAATATTATTTCAGAGATAATAATCTTAATTTTCTGGCCTAAATTTAGCTCCTGCTACTTTAATTCCCTAATTGAGTATGTTCTTAAATTGAATTGTTCACAGGATACATTGGCTCCCAACTTTAATACAACTGCAAGTTTCTTTTCTAAATTCCTGTGATTAAATTTAAAAACAACAACAATAACAACAAAAACACCGACAACAACAAAAAGCAAACCAAGCACATAAAACCACTTATCTAATTCATTCCTGAAGGATTACCTTGTCACAGTTGCTAGGTTAATTATTCGTTAGATTGACATAAGCAATGGCCATTTAAAAAACCTCTCCATTTTCCTTATATTGGCTTTTTGCTTCTTTTGGATAAGAGTTGAATTTTTTATAAATATACGTACGTATTTTGCACAGTATGAGAGAGCCTTCTGAAAACCCGTTAATTTGTATTTGTTGTACATTGCCTTTGGATCACAGGGGAGTCCCTTGGATTTGTTGGTTTGAATCTTTCTTTTGGATAATCTGCACAATCTCAAATACTCAGGCAAGCTAATCCATTAACTGTAATACATAGAGTTCCTCACTGTCTCCATCAAACACCATCTCCCCCCACCCCAACCCCCAGCCTTGTCTTTCTCAAATTTAACGACAAAGAGGCAGATTTAGCATATGCAGAGAGTTGTTTGTGAGTGTTTAGTCTGTCTTGGGTGGAAACTGGACTAAAATACAGGTTTTCTGGCTCTTTGTTGAATGCAATATTCAGTAGACTGGTCTCAGATCTAATGTATTGCTAGGAACAGACTCTAGAATGGAGATTAGGGCACTGAAGCATCTCAGAAGATTTGTCCTGGGCAGCCAGGAAGCCACCTTGGAGGGGGAAGTGCTGTGTTAGAGCCTCTGTGACTGGTATATCCTTCCCTCCTTTAGGACTTCCCATTGCAAACACTGTCTTCATATAGTTTGGATGAAACACGTATCCTCAGAGTTTGGATGTCCGCATGTACAGAAATATAATTCAGACTCAGTCTCTGCCTTCTAAAGTGTGTACGACATGACCCCTGACATAATTAACTAACATACAAATATTATAAAATGCAATACAAAGTCCAGTGGGGAGTTTCATTCTCAGACAAAATCCAGTAATAATGCTTTACTTGGGTGCTGTGACTGGTCACATATCTCTAGAAGTCCCAATTTCATCAACTATAAAATGGCAGCAGTAATAATTATCTTCTTTACAGGAGTATTTGGAGGATGAGAGGTTATTATATTTATATAAAGTATCTACCAGAGAGTCTGGCTCATTATGGGTATTCAAAAAAATGGTAGTTTATACTTATCATCCAAAGATTAGTTCTTGTGCCCTTATACTTTATAACATCTTCCAGTTTTGTACAAGAGATATATTAAGCTTAAGATAATAATTCATACATAAAATGTATGCCAAATTACTGACCTTCTTCTTTCAGTAGATATGCAAGCATTGGAGCAAATATAGCTTATTTTTTACAACCTTAGATTACATTTTAAAAATTCTAATTCAGATTACTTATAAATTTGAATGTGCCTTTTTATTTTATTTTATTTTTTAATGTTTTTATTTATTTTTGAGACAGAGAGAGACAGAGCATGAGCAGGGGAGGGGAAGAGAGAGAGGGAGACACAGAATCCAAAGCAGGCTCCAGGCTCTGAGCTGTCAGCCCAGAGCCCGACACGGGGCTCGAACTCACAGACCGTGAGATCATGACCTGAGCGGAAGTCGGACGCTCAACCGACTGAGCCACCCAGGCACCCCTGAATGTGCCTTTTTAGAACACACAGAACACATGGACAGTAAGCCATTGTTTTATTTCATTTTTTTATCTTTATTATTCAGGATGTGGTTGATGTAAAGGTGAAAATACATGGGCTTTAGACATAGAGAAATTTTGGTTTAAACTCAGGGTCAGACACTTATATCTGTGTTGATTTTCTCATTTGCTGATTCTTAGCCTGTTTGCAAATATGTAAAATGGGGATAAAAATAATAAATTGTTGTGTCATTAAGAATAAAGAAGGTGATCTATGAAAGCCCCTAGTAGCCTGCTTTATAGAAGATACTTAATAACTTTTATTTCACTAAGCATATATGATGGGGGAGGGAGGTGCTAAAATCTCCTTACTAACAAATCTCTACATGGGATAGAATGCCATATAAAAAGACAAAATTCCTTAATTGTGTATTATTTCCTTTCAGTATCCTGTACTACTAACTCTTGAAGCATCCTCTTTTGTATCTAACATAAAGTGTGTATTCTTATCTCAGATCTCACTGCTGTTTCTCCCTTTTAAACAAGGCTGCTGTGCTTGACTGCACATCAAAAGACACCATGGGCAATGAGTGGATGCATTTATTTAGTGGTGTCTTCTAAAATAAAGAAAGGAACAGCCAAAGAGATAAGTAAGTGGGGACTAAATAAATATCTCTCTTCTGGCCAATAAAGTTTGACCTCTTTTTCAGGAGTCATAAGCGAATGCAATGTACAGTATTTTGAAAGTATTTGGTTTCCTTTATTTAAAAATTGTTAGTACAGAGTTTAATTACCTAGTAATTAAACTAGTAGATGATCTACACAGCTAAAAGAAAATGTTGGTATCACTCAGGGAAAATGGCATGTTTTCTCACTGAATGTTTCCAAGAGGTCTGTGCTGTGGGTGTTCTACCTGTTTACAGAGAAGGAAACTAAGGGTCAGGAGGTTAAATAAGTAACTTCTTTGATGTCACATAATATAGCGAAAGGTGAAGTGAGACACTGAGCCCAAGTTGTCTGGCTCAGAACCATGGCTGGTCCCCATTGTTCCATGCTGACTTCTTTGATAGTATGTTTAAAAGGGTGTCTGGGGTAGGAGAAAGCTTGGAGAGGAGATTCTCAAAAAGATTCTGCCTTTCATGTGCTTAAATTTACAGGTTAGAAGCATGAGGTGTGGCTATCTGTACTCTAAGAAGTGTTGAAATAACACTGGTTTACCATTTATTGCAAGCTCACCACCCAGTCGCATGATTCTTTTTGTTATCACTTTTTGAATGTTTATTTACTTTTGAGAGAGAGAGAGACAGACAGACAGAGATGAGTGGAGGAGGGGCAGAGAGAGAGGCAGACACAGAATCCGAAGCAGGCTCCAAGCTCTGAGCTCTCAGCATAGAGCCCGATGCGGGGCCCGAACCCATGAACCGTGAGATCGTGACCTGAGCCAAAGTCGGACACTTAACCGACTGAGCCACCCAGGTGCCAACCCCGCAGTCACATGCTTCTTAAATGATCTTCTTCCAGCCTGAGAACCTAACACTCCAGTATCCCTTGAATGACTGAGATACTATGTGTCTCCTTACTATCGATTTGCTGCAGTTTCTTACATGCCTTACCCCAAGCTAAGGGTTTCACGTGGATGTGTGTTATATCCATTTCACGCTCTGCACACTCCAGGACGTGTCTACTATACAGCTAAAGATTAGGAAATAGGTATCTCAAATTTAACCCATCCAAAGCAACTCTTGGTTTACATTCTTCTCCTTGCTCAAACCTGCTCCTCTGTCTGGCTGCCTGATTTCACCAAACACGATGACCATTTACCTAGTTCTTCAGCGCGGAAACGAACCTCCCCGGTTCGTTTTATCAGTGGATTGGTTAGCTCCTCCTACAGAACAATGTCCTACCTATTCATCTCTCATCATGTCTACAGCTTGTCCAAGACAGCACCGTCTCTCTCCAGTCTCCCTGATTCTTTTCTTGCGTGTGATCCACTCCTGTTAGTGGCACAGAGAATTCTTACACAGCAGCTGGAATGATCCTTTAGAAATGATTTTTTTTGAGGGGGGGAGGGGCTAAGGGAGGGAGAGATGGAATCCCAAGCAGGCTCCACAGCCCGATGCTGGGCTTGAACTCACACCTGTGAGATCGTGACCTGAGCTGAAATCAAGAGTCAGACGCTTCACCAATTGAGCCACCCAGGCACCCCTGGAATGATCCATTGAAGTCTAAGCCAGACCCTAGCATTCTCTTGCTTAAATACCTCCAATGTGTTTCTAGCACACTTAAAAAAAATAGTAAGCCAGACCTCGGACAGATACTACAGGATACCACATATATGAGGACTCCAAAGTAGTCAGACTCATAGAAGCAGAGAGTAAATGCTGGTTGCCAGAGAATGGAGGGAAGGGAGATAGGAGAGGGATTAGTAAAAGGGTACAGAGTTTCAATTTTGCAAGATGAATAAATCCTGGGTGTCTACTGTGTAGTATGATGCCTTTAGTTAACAATAGTGGATCGTGTACTTAAAGATTTGCTAAGAGGGTGGATCTTAAGTTTTAAGTGTCCTTATCACACATGCATAAGAGTCCACACCATTAGCTACAGGCCACATGTGATCTAGCCCTACTCTCGTCCTCGCTTATGCCTCGTGGCTACCATACCTTCTTGATTTCCCAATAACTCCAAACTCATTTCTGCCTCAGGACCTTTGCACTTACTATTCTCTTCAGAAAGTTCTTTCTCCAGGGGCACCTGGGTGGCTCAGTCGGTTAAGCATCCGACTTCGGCTCAGGTCATGATCTCATAGTTCGTGAGTTCGAGCCCCGCATCAGGCTCTGTGCGTACAGCTTAGAGACTGGAGCCTGCTTTGAATTCTGTGTCTCCCTCTCTCTCTGCTCCTCCCCCGCTCATGCTCTGTCTCTCTCTCTCTCCTTCAAAAATAAATAAAAACATTAAAAAAAAAAAAAAAGTTTTCTCCATACAGTGTCCTGTCTCTCATTTTATTCAGCTCTCTGCTCAAATATCAAAGAGGCTTTTACTACCCATTAGGTTTATTTTTTTTTAAGTTTACTTATTTATTAGTGAGAGAGAGAGGGCAGAGGAAAGGCAGAGAGAGAGAGGTGAGGAAGGGCAGAGAGAGACAAGGAGAGAGAATCCCAAGCAGGCTCCACATTGCCAGCGCAAAGCCCAACGTGGGGCTCGAACTCACTAACCGTGAGACCGTGACCTGAGCTGAAACCAAGAAGCTGATGCCTAACCGACTGAGCCACCCAGCAACCCCTACTACCTATTATGTTTAAAATGGCACCTTCACTAACACTCATTTTCTATCTCCACTATGCTGTTTTATTTTTATTTGTAGCATTGGTATTATTTCATGTATTATTATTTGATTGTTTTTTTTTTATGTCTTCTTTTGGAATGTTTGTTTTATGAGATTAGAGCATCGTTCTTATTCTCTGTGTATGCATTCTGTATGTATGTAACCACTTTGGGTACATAATAGCCACTCAAAGCATCATTGTTGAGTGAATAAATCAATAAATGAATGAGTCCTACAGAGAGTAGGTTAGTTGCCACATTTCAAATAGCCAGTAAAGGGCAGAGACAGAATTTGAACCCAGGCACAGAAAACTACCCAAAGTCTATCTAAAATTCTATTACCTTGATGTTGTGGAAGGTGTTCTTGACAAGTGCTATATGTCAATGTGTACGCAGAAGGAGATGGAAAATGAAATAAGCGTTTTTTTCTACCTTTTCACCTGCCTGGGTATGGGCTGATTACTCAAGGGAGGAAAAGCCAGCCTGAAATTCAGTGGAACACACATAATGGCTGAAGATCTGCTCGGACTACTGCTCAATTTAAAATGACTCCAAAAAAAGGGGTGCCTGGGTGGCTCAGTCGGTTGAGCGTCCAACTTCAGCTCAGGTCATGATCTTGCGGTTTGTGAGTTCGAGCCCCGCATCAGGCTCTGTGCTGACCGCTCGGAGCCTGGAGTCTGCTTCAGATTCTGTCTCCCTCTCTCTCTGCCCATCCCCCGCTTGTGCTGTGTCTCTCTCTGTGTCTCAAAAATAAACAAATAAGTGTAAAAATACATAAATAAATAAAATGACTCCAAACTGGAAAGATCATTGAGCTCCAATTTTTTTCCCCCCTTCCCTTAGTTTATTCTCTGTAAATCTTGGTGCCTTTAGACAGGATGCAGACAAAACAACTTAGCCATACAGGTCATTCTTCTCTGTTTGGCTCTCAGACTCATTCCCCTCTCTGCCTTCCTGTGTGCCGCATTCCATTTTGGGGACTGCACTTTAAAGGCCAGACTTCGAAATTCCATCTCAGCAAGAGTTCCGGGGGAAGAGAATAAAACACTGACTCAAACTTGCCCCCTTTCCCAAAAAGGGTCACACTAACTCATGGCAGGCTGTGGCCCTTTGACCGCAAAGCAGACTTGTTGCAACACTGAGTGCTGGTCCCCGCTTTCAGAGATTCTGGTTCATGGAAGGTAGAGCCCTTGATTTGTATTTCTAACAAGTCCCCTGCGATGTCGATCCACTCGAGCCTGGGGTGCAGTGAGTTTCATGATGGGGCAAGAAACTGCCCATCCCAAATCCAATGAAAGAACAGCACGGGAAAGGGAAGGCTTAGCTGTCTCGTCACTCCATCTATCACTCACTGTTTGAGCGGAACTACGGCAACCCCACAAATAGAGATACATAGCCAAGTTTCCCAAGAAATGAACAGATTCAGAGTCTCATGCCAGCTTTTGTTAGTATTGAAGATTACAGTTGAGAAACCACAAGAAAATTTGTCATTCTCAAAATGCAGATTTGCTGGTCATTGTAAAGCATGTTGGTTCAGAGTTGGGGATACTCAGACACAAATTTGCCTTGTTCCTTTCTTCTATTCATAGACCAGTGACTCTGGGAATAAATCAGTGGCCCTGCCCCTGCCAGAGTTGAAGGGAACCATCTTTCTTGTTCATAAATGTATTTTTTCCTCGGGCATTCTCTTTGGGCTCAAAATAATCTTTTGACAACTTTCCTACATAATTAAGATATAAACATGTTTTCTTCCCCATCACTCCAATTTCCTTTGCAGGTAAATGGAAATATAATTTATGAAGCACCCCCAGCATTTTTTAAGCATCTTTATTTGGGCGGGGGGCGTTGCGCTTGGGTGGCTCAGTCAGTTGAGTGTTCAACTCTTGATTTTGGCTCAGGTCATGATCCTAAGGTTGTGGGATTGAGCCCCACGTCGGGCTCTGGGCTGAGCGTGTGGACTGCTTAAGATTCTGCCCCTCTCCCCTGCTCACACTCTCTTTCTTTCTATAATAAATAAATAAGTAAGTAAAGAAAGAAATCAAATGTTTTAAAAAGCTTGTTTATTGTTTTTAATTCTTTTATGTTTATTTATTTATTTAGAAAGAGAGAGAAAGAGCAGGGGAGGGGCAGAGAGAGAGAGAGAGAGAGAGAATCCCAAGCAGCCTCCTTGTTGTCAGGCAGCGTGTGACGCGGGGCTCAATTCCACAGACTTCGAGATCATGACCTGATCTGACATCAAGAGTTGGAGGATTAACTAACTGAGTCACCCAGGTGCCCCACAAGTGTGTTTATTTTTAAAAACCTATGTGGTTATTGACGAGGCAGGGGTGTTGATTCCTTTTCAAGCATGTGACAGGAAATAGGGATCTGGGAAGGGTAGCAGGACCCAGAGTGCATGCTTTTTCCTGTGCGTGTATCTGCTTGCATTGCAAGGAGAGGAAATATTAAATGTCTAATGTTCAGTCTCATCACCACGACACATGAGCACCCACCACAAAATGAAGACAGAGCCTTGACTCTGGAGGAGCAAATATTAGAAAAGCTTTGCCTTCCAAGCTTGGACTACTCCAGTTGAACCAATTGTAAGAGGTGAAAATCCACGGCTTGCCCATTTTGAAACCAGACGGACAAAACACTGAAGGTGACTCCCAGAGCTCTCGACTGTGTGCTCCTCCTGGCCTGTGATGATTGGTTCTTAACGTGGGTGTCAGGGCAAGAGAGAGACGGTGGGGAAGCCTATATATGTGCCCTGGGATCTCACACCCTCATTATTGTCTTCAATAGTTACTTTTGAGCGTCAGGCTCAAGATTTCTTGGCATTGGTCTGGGAATCTAGGTCCCGCTAGGTACACGACCTTTGCCCAGTTCTGAGCAAGAGTTTCCTGGCGGGTCCCAGCCACAAGATTTCAGATTTGTGTACATTGGGCTAGATGGGCCAAGACTAAGGCTACTAGGAGACCTGAGGTTTTGGGGTTTCTTTCTGCTCATCGAATTTAAATATTGCCTCACTAGACGGCTTACTCTCAACAAATGCTTTTTTTGAGGGCATTCCTCCCAGACGTTTTCCTAATAGTTTACATTAAAACAAATAGCAAATCTGGGCGTCTTATTCAAAGATGAACTTTCTCAGAGCCAGAACCACTCTGAAATGTTTGTAGGACACACCTGGAGTGATCTGGTTTCTTGTCCCTTTACTTTTTTGTCACTGGGGAGCAAGGGAGGGTTGGATAGAAACTGTTACAAATTTGCACTGAATCCTTCCCTTCAGTGCATCTTACCTCGCCTATGTTGGCATAGACTCAGTCCTTGACACCATAAAAGATTATAGCAAGGGGCGCCTGGGTGGCTCAGTCGGTTAAGCGTCCGACTTCGGCTCAGGTCATGATTTTGCAGTTCGTGGGTTCGAGTCCCGCATCGGGCTCTGTGCTGACAGCTCAAAGCCTGGAGCCTGCTTCGGATTCTGTGTCTCCCTCTCTCTCTGCCCCTCTCCCACTCCTGTTCTTTCTCTCTCTGTCTCTCAAAAATAAGTAAATGTTAAAAAAAATGTTTTTAAAGAATATAGCAAAAAATTCTAAACATCTTGTGCATTTTTACCTGCTCGGAGTGGGTTGATATCTGAAGTGAATAGAGCAGTGCCTGGCAGGTACTAAGTGCTGTATGCATGTTGGATAAGTACTTGTGCTCAAGTGACCTGAGAGGTGATTAATACAGAATTTCCTAAAGTACTGCATGAAGTTTGTGTTTTCAGTTAATAGGTGACCTTCATAGGCACATTCACAGGTGATGGACAAGAAAAGGTGAGGCAGAGGAGGGTCAGCCCATGGCCAAACAGTTTGAGGAAGTGCATGGTTAAACAGATTTGAAAAGGTTTATTTGCAGCTGAACTCTTTTGAGGGTCAATTATATGTTGCTCTGACTTGCTTTTTAAGGAGGTGTTTCCCAAGTTTTACATTCCATCAGATATCTTTTGCCTTCCCTGTTTTTTTTTTTTTTTTGTATAGAACATTTCACAGAGGAGTGAGAAATTTGCATTAGCCCAATATCCTCATGTTACTCAAAATTGAAATGAGGTCCTAAAAACTTAAGTCTTTTTTTTTTAAATATTTTTTTAAATTTTTTTAACGTTTTTTAATTTATTTTTGAGACAGAGAGAGACAGAGCATGAACAGGGAAGGGGCAGAGAGAGAGGGAGACACAGAATCTGAAGCAAGTTCCATCCAGGCTCTGGGCTGTCAGCACAGAGCCCGACGCGGGGCTCGAACTCACGGACCGCGAGATCATGACCTGAGCTGAAGTCGGACGCTTAACCGACAAGCCACCCAGGCGCCCCATAAAAACTTAAGTCTTAAAAGCTCAAGCTTAGGCAGAAATTTCAGGATATGCCTGGAAACATGCATACCATCCCTTGCTGTATGCAATGAGGACCTCTGTGCAGATGCATTTCACCCACGGATAAATCTTAGAAGTGCTTAGTACCCTTAGCACAGGGTCAAGGACACTGAGTACTGTTTGTATTTTCAGGGACTCGTCTTTTGGGTAACCCCAAAGCTCTCTGGGTCTCCACTACCTCAGACATAAAGTGTAAATGGATGATAATGTTCATTGAAGTTTATTCTGTGAGGATTTAGAATCACTGAGTACAATTGTAATCGTATATATTCCTGTTATTAGAAAGCACTGCTATTTAAGCAAGATCCCCACCTTTTGACCATAAACCATATAACAGCATGTTGACTCCCTCAAGAGAAATACAGAGAGGAAGCAAATTTTAACATTTTCACTTACGTTTTCCAGAAACTTCACTCCTAACTAGCCATCCATCCATCTTTCTTCCCATTCACATTCTAATGCTCTTTTTCCCAATATCAGAATATATTCTACCATCCACCAAATCCCACTATAACTACCTCCACAACAGCAAAATATCTTTATCACGGTGAAAGTACAATTTTCAAAAGTTAAAAACATGACCTACATACATAAAATGACTATGTGTCAGAAAATTCATTCAACTCATTTATTACTTAGGATCTAGTAAGATGATAAGATCATTTGAAAGACCTGAGCCTGCACAGTCCATTTAATAAATATTACAATAAGATTGCTGCATTAGATACAGAAGTGGTTAAAATGTATCTTACAGGGCAATAAATTGCAAGTTTGGGGGTTATCTTCACTAGACAAAAATTATTGGTATCTCTACCAAACACAGGTTAATATGACACTTCACTAAGTCTTGGACTTTCATCAATAATAAAGAGAGTCAACAAAATGCACTTTCCCTAAATAATTAAATACCCCTTGATTATGTCTCTGCCTTCATATGGCACTGAAAGGACGTGCAACTCACATTTGCCTTTTTCTAAGGTTGTAAATATTTTTCCTTACTATCACAAACAGTGGCCATGCTCTAGGCAGATAGGGTACATAATTTTAGAAGAATTCATTTACAGGTAAATCTACTTCAAGGATAAGAATTGTGCTCTTCCTTGGTGGTCCACGCAGTGGGATTTGACCTATGATCACTATTGCCCTGTGGATGTCAGAAATGGAAGTCATGCATAAAACCAACATTAATAATAATAAACTAAATAATATACTAAATATATTTTATCATATTTATATATCAGTTACTTGATTTGGACTCCAGAGTAATCTAAATGAGTCATGGTGTTGTGGTTCTAATTAGCAGGGTAGTCAAGACCAGGTAAGAAGGCGACTGCTACCCCTGCCATTTGCTTTTCTTACATATCCATCCAAATTGGGGACGTGCGTTTGAAAATCAAGCTAACCCCAGGGAGGGGTACTTGCTGGTACCGTTAGAGCTGGTGCTGTTAGAGCTCCTCCCTGAAGATAAATTAACCTGTTTCAGGGAGCCAATGAATCGCTGATCTCGCTTTTCTATATGCGAAAAAAATAGGCACAAAGGACCAGGGAGCACGTGAAGCAAAGCTGGTACCACAGCAAACAAGGGAACAGGCCAGGTCGCTTCCTCGCCTGCACTCCACTGCACCGCTTTCTACTCCAGGGCATCAGCCCCCTTCAAGCTCTCTCTCCCGTATGGATCACATAAAACAATTCATAGTAGGTTTTAAAATGGCTGGTAATAGCTCAAAGGGTGAGCTTTCTCAAGGTAATTTGTGTCTGGGCAGGGATCGAAGCCTTAAGCAAAAAGAACAGAAACTCACACATAATGATCCAGCGTGTTTTAGGCGGAGAGAGGACAAGCTGCCTCTGAAATAACTGCTTTAGACTTCTTCCCACCCTCAAGACCCATAAGGCTGATTAGCCTGATGAATTTGCGTTTTCCCTACTCCCACACTGAGCTGGCAATTTAGCAAGAAATGGATGAGCCCAGGCCAGACTTAGGAATTAAACTCAAAAACCTTGAGCCCTGTGGGGCCCTTCTGCTAGGCAGAGGATTACAGAGCAAAAATCCTAAACCTGGGGTTCACAAGGAGGGGATGGGGAGCTGTGTTTGACACACCAGCCTCCCAACTCCTTTTTTGACCCATTTGCCCCAGTGAGCCACAGAAATAGGACAGGGCATTTGAAATGAACATGTTCCTCATGGCTCTTAGAGGTATATGTTGATCAATATCCTAGACCTCCATTTTTAATATCCAGAGAGTACCTAATATATCTTAACTAAAAGAAAATTGGCCAAAAGTTCCCGGGGGGTACAGGCTACGATGAGCAATGAGAGGTTCTATTCCCAATAGACATCCAGAATGCAGGTTAAAAACTCTGAAAAGCCATGAAGTGATGAAATATATTTCTCTTTATCGATCTAGCATTTTCAACTGAATTTGTGAAGGCATACACAATAGGTATACAATCGGATGCATTGTATATTGATTACTTTCTACATCATGATATTTGTTCAAGATTTTCTAATTACATAGTAACATCTATCTACACATCTGTCTATCTAGGTATGTCTTAGAAATTGAAAGTATCCCAAAATACCCAACTCACACTTCTTTACCCCGGTTCATTGCTAATAATCAGGTACTTTCAAAATTTCCCTGTGCATACTCATTGGTTACCTATAAAATGGCAAAACAGGATCCTAGATTGCATTCTGTTCTATAACCCCCATTATTCACTTCACAGGGACATGTGCTGGACATGTCCATGTACTGGACAGTTTTTCATGCATGTACATAACTTGTTTCGATGATTCTCTATTCACAACCCGGTATTGTGAAAGGATAGCATACATGTTTCTAAAACAAATTCCAAAACCGAGTGTGTATAAAAATAGTGAAGTGAATTTTGGATCTGCCTAACTTGAGAAAACTCTCAACTTCCCTGCAACTGGATTGCTGCAGCTCCTGAGAGAGGCTCAAAGCGTTGCTGCTTCTACCAAAATAAAGTGTAACCAGAGAATGCACGGCACCTTTAATCTCTGGCCATCTTTAAACAAGATACTGTGGTCTGACATGAAACATGACAGCCTGAAAGACAGCGGTTCCTGCTGATAATGGCATCTTGGGAATGAGTGATCTGTTATTTCCATGCTCACTAAGAACTAAACAAACATGGAAGAAGGTGCTGGAAGGAAATAGCATTTGTTTACTAATATAAATCGTCTTGGTTCTTGAAATTTGGACAGATTCTTTGTTTATGTGATCCATGTTGTAGGGTAACTAATTTTCTTTGCCTTAGGAATATGAGAACAGCACATTATCCAAGGCCAACGTTTTGCTTTCCAGGAAAGTTCATTGTCTCTGGCTTAGCGATAGTTCCATCAGAGGATCGTGTGTTAACTTATCATTCAAATTTTAATCCCTGTTTTTCATTTCAGTTATTTTAATATTCATGCTTACTTATATTTATGACATATAGCATCTTGTTTTCAAATCTTTTGAAACACAGCTATGACTTCAAGTTCAGCTAGTATTTTATTGTATTCCTGTAGGGTATAGTGTATGCCTTTTGGCACCGATTAGGAAATTTGAAAAAGCAGAAAATCCAGTTAGTGAACACATTCACCATCTAATTTCAGAGGAAGAATCATCACTAGTTTTTGTGATGGAAACTTGTTTTATTGTGACTTATTGATAGAAACATGCCTATGTCATTAATTTCGCTTTTAAAACTTAAAAAAAAATTTTTTTTAATGTTTATTTTTGACAGAGAGAGAGAGAGAGACAGAGCATGAGTGGGGGAGGGGCAGAGAGAGAGGGAGACACAGAATCTGAAGCAGGCTCCAGGCTCTGAGCTGTCAGCACAGAGCCTGACGCGGGGCTTGAACTCAGAGATCGTAAGATCATGACCTGAGCTGAAGTTGGATGCTCAACCTACTGAGCCACCCAGGTGCCCTGGGAATTTTTTTTTTTTTTTTTTTTTTTTTTTTTTTTTTTGCAGGGATAACTGAGGTTAGTAGTGTCAGATGATAAAAGGCACCCAGGGTGAATCCTAATTCTTTACTCTTCTGAAATTGGTTACAGCTCACAACATCATCACCATGTAGATGCCAGACATTTTTTTTTTTTAATGCTTGTTTATTTTTGAGAGAGAGGGAGAGACAGAGCATGAGCAGGGGAAGAACAGAGAGAGAGGGAGACACAGAATCTTAAGCAGGCTCCAGGCTCTGAGCTGCCAGCACAGAGCCGGACGCGGGGCCTGAAGTCAGACCGCAAGATCATGACCTGAGCCGAAGTCGGACGCTCAACAGACTGAGCCACCCAGGCGCCCCTAATTTGCTTTTAAATAATAATTCACATACATTTATTGAGTGCTTTCAGTAGAATCTGATGCCATGTGAGGAGGCTTACAGAGCAGCAATGGAATCAAAGCCATGATTTGTGGGCCAGAAGCTTTAACTTGGGTTATGTTACATTCTAGACTAATCTTCAGTCAGCAGGCTCAGTGTCCTCAGAATAGCTGGTATTCATTCATATCATCCATTTTATAGAAAACTGGCCTTCTCTGTCTCTCTCTGTCTCTGTCTCTGTCTCTCTCTCTCTCACATACACACGCACGCTATTGTTTGTTTTATAGATTAGTAGGTACCAAAGTTATTTTTATGTGTGTTAAGATTTGTCTTACAGCATGGCAGGATGACCGTGCTTCTATTGTAAATCCGTAAATGTTTCTGCCTTCTGAAAAAGTTACCAGATGCTGACCCACAAGGATTACCCATTGGCTGAATTATAACCTCACTGAAGAGTGTGTGTGTGTGTGTGTGTGTGTGTGAGAGAGAGAGAGAGAGAGAGAGAGAGAGGGAGAGACAGAGAGAGAGAGAAGGGATTGGGAAGAAGGTTAAGACAGAGCACAGCTTATGAACTTCCATATTTTCTACGTTTATATGAGCTGGGTGATACTGTTTATGTTATTTTACTTCTCTGTGCCTCAGACCTTTCCTGTACAGTTACATCGCATAATAAAATGTGATTTTGTGAGCTAAATACCAGTAAAACAGATCTAATTTTGATGATTTAGGATTATTAAATAAGAGATAGGACTGATAGGTGAAAAGAATCAAGAATTTCATATTGATGTAGTACAATAATTGAAACAGACAGATTTCCTGGAGTCATCAGGATACTATATTTCTCCACAAATAGGAAGAATGATTTCATTTATTTCTAGAGTCATAAATAGGAATACAGGAATATAACTAATAAAGAATAAATTGAATTGAAACCAAGGGGAAGAAGTCTAAGAGACAATGGGAAAAGTATATAGAGAAAGAGAAAAGTAAGAGATTAATCCATATTGAATATAATCCCTGTATGCCTGCTATTTGGACCTACTAACTACTATTGCATTACTGATGTTGGGGTGGATGGAAATGAGTAGTTTGTGTTTTTCTTGCTTTTTTACCTCACCCCCTTGATAAGCTTTCTATTGAGTCAGGTCCTTTTTTTTTTTTTTAACATTTATTTATTTTTGAGAGACAGAGAGAGGCAGAGCATGAGCAGGGGAGGGGGAGAGAAAGAGAGGGAGACACAGAATCCCAAGCAGGCTCCAGGCTCTGAGCTGTCAGCAGCCCCCGCGGCGGCTCGAACCCATGAACTGCAAGATCACGACCTGAGCCGAGGTCAGACGCTTAACTGACTGAGCCACCCAGGCGACCCTAGTTAGGTACTTTCTTAAAGCTTAGAGAATTCAGGGTCATAAGGCAAGAAAGAAAAATGATTCTGCATGAATCAACTGCTCAGAGCAGCATTCCAGTATTTACAAAACATTATCATTCTTTATGACGATGCATCCTTTCTTGGAAAGTCATTTCTAACAAAATGTTGCAATTCAAGTATTAATCTCAAAATATCGTTCTGAGACAGTGGATTTATTTCCTCCCCCCCCCATTATTAAAATGAAAAGAAAATGTATTTTACATGTTTAAAGATAAACAGCAGCTGAAAAATATGCCCCATATATTAATTAAATAGTTAACACAATCCGTGTTTATATTCAAACAGACCTTTGCCTTGTTTCATCATCTTGAGAAAAATCGATTGGCTTTTGCACATTACAAAAGTGTTCCTATTTTCTTAGGCATAAGGCCACTATTTATTGAATACCTATTTGGAATCAAAACCACACTCAGATATCACCTCACGCCAGTCAGAGTGGCCAAAATGAACAAATCAGGAGACTATAGATGCTGGAGAGGATGTAGAGAAACGGGAACCCTCAAGCACTGTTGGTGGGAATACAAACTGGTACAGCCACTCTGGAAAACAGTGTGGAGGTTCCTCAAAAAATTAAAAATAGACCTACCCTATGACCCAGCAATAGCACTGCTAGGAATTTTCCCAAGGGATACAGGAGTGCTGATGCATAGGGGCACTTGTACCCCAATGTTTATAGCAGCACTCTCAACAATAGCCAAATGATGGAAAGAGCCTAAATGTCCATCAACTGATGAATGGATAAAGAAATTGTGGTTTATATACACAATGGAGTACTACAGGGCAATGAGAAAGAACGAAATATGGCCCTTTATAGCAACGTGGATGGAACTGGAGAGTGTGATGCTAAGTGAAATAAGCCATACAGAGAAAGACAGATATCATATGGCTTCACTCTTATGTGGATCCTGAGAAACTAACAGAAACTCATGGTGGAGGGGAAGGAAAAAAAAAAAGAGGTTAGAGTGGAAGAGAGCCAAAGCATAAGAGACTCTTAAAAACTGAGAACAAACTGAGGGCTGATGGGAGGTGGGAGGGAGGGGAGGGTGTGTGATGGGTATTGAGGAGGGCACCTTTTGGGATGAGCACTGGGTGTTGTATGGAAACCAATTGGACAATAAATTTCATATATTGAAAAAAAAAAGAATACCTATTTGGTACACTGTGTTGGTATATCATATTTAATGCTCACTACCCCCTGTGAAGTAAGTACTATTATCCCCATTTTCCAGTTAAGGAAACTGAGGCTCAGGGAGTTAACTTACCCAGGGTCAAACAGAAAGTGGCAGAGTCAAAATCCAAACTCTGATCTCTGACACCAAAGTCCATGAACTTTCCATGAACTTAATATTATATTTTTTTCATTTTTTATTTTAAAAGGAACCAGGAATAAAAATATTAAGGTGTCCTAAAATGGAACATGCTGGCAGGACACAGAAGTTTATGCCTGTTTTGGTGGTGAACCAAAGTGAACCTAGCAACCCATATCTATGATAGCATCTCCAGAAATGGAGCCTAGACCAGGAGTTGGAGGAGTCCCAGTAGAAAGGGCCAGTTTAAATAACCTCCCTAAGGGATGTGAAGTTATTTTTCAGAGAAGAGAGTTTTGTTAAGCAAGATTTATCTGGAAGTCTGGGGAGCCCTCTGAACTAATTTAGACCTACCAGGGGTGCTCAGAACTGTCTATAGTATGAAGCATTCTGAGCTTTTTTAGTGAACATCATTATAAACTGTGGGCCGAGTAGCCCCTGCAAGGCCTTTGCTGTCTTGGTTAAATCTTCATTCGTGCGTTGATGTGTTTAGTCATTTGCGGGTGTAGAATATGTCAGGCATTGTTGCAGCGTGATATAAATACATCCTCTGCCTTTAAGTGGAGGAAACATGCAAACAGATCATTGTAATTCGATGTAATCGCTGCTGTAAAGATGCTCACATCTTTAGGGTTTCACCCAAACTGGTCCAAGGGAAGCCACAGTTGTCCTTGAGATTGAAGGAGAGTGGAGAATCTAGAGCCCAGCCATTTGCCCTTCAACATAGGCAGAGATTTTAGTTTGTCACCATGGCATGACATCATAGGGAAATATACAGTGCTATCTTTTCTGACTTTAAATCCCAATTTTTTCAAGATGTAGCTCCAACATTACTTCCTCTGTGGAATCTTTCCTTCATCCCACTCATTCCCAAGCACTTGGTTCATATACCAACTAGCAGCGCCTTCCAAACTCATTCATCTGTCTCTTTCTTGACTTATGGAATAAGGCCATCCGACTTATACAGTAAGGTCAGATTCCAAAGAGCCTATATTCACACACAGCCAGCTGATCATGAAAAAGACAGAGCCTCAAAACACATTCATCTTCTGTTGAGAAAAAAAAAAATCAGCTTATTTCAATTGAGCCAGGCAGTTTGCAGTAAAGGACTATGCCTGGGCTGGCCCTGGGGTCCATGGAAAAGAATCACTTCTACTCTTTGTTTAGGGCTGTTATAGTTTTAAGTTTGAAGAGAAGGTACTTTTGTATTATTCACATGATTTAAAAAAAAAATACAAGTAAGGGAAAGGAAGCTGTGCTCATCATATTTACTAAAAGAAGTTAGTTTACTATCATTTCTATCTTATTTTTCTGTTTATGAACAGCATTCTTCATATATTTAATTTGACAAAACAATGTAAATTTAATCACAGTTACAGAGCAACCATTTTTGTTTAGTTAGAGGGAGTGTGTTTTCCAGATGAAGCCGTATCTGAATCTGAAAGAAAGCAAATAAATGGTAGATGTTACTTCTTTGAATGGTTATTTATGCTTTGATATTTTAGGAAATTAGAAAAATATATGAACATGTTGCCAACTTTCTGGGTATATATCTGTGTATTTTGTTTAAACAACTTAAATTTCTAAGATAATAGGAATGAAAGCCACCTGTGGGAGGATGAACATATATGCATAATGAATATAAAATCAGGGCACCTGGTTGGTTCAGTTGGTAGAGCATGTGACTCTGATCTCAAGATCATGAGTTTGAGCCCCATGTTGGGGGTAGAGGTTACTTTAAAAAGAACTTAAAAAATATATATATATATATTATGATATATATATATATATTTTGATAGAATATATTTTATTTATTTTATTGGTTAATGGTTTATTTTATATAATTATATAGATATATAAAACATATATATTAGATAGATATATAAAATATTTTATATATCTATCACATATATGTATATATGTTTATATATACATATATGTGATAGATATATAAAACATATATATATCTTAGCTAGAAACTCATTTGGTGTTCAGAATATGGCTGTTTACACAACCGGAACCCTGGTGTCCACCTGGAGGTTGAGACCCATGAGGTGTATGAATGAGGCTTTGGGGGTTTTGGCTATCAGAGGGATGAGCAGTTTTTACTGGAGGCCTTTGTAGAGGTCAGGGGGAGAAGAAGATAATGGCGGGATGGCATTAAACGCCTCCCCACCCCCTACTCCACCCCAGCAGTCTGAGGGATGAGTTTTCGGTTCAAGATGAGGGAGTATGACTACAGGAAGGGACACTTCAGTAGTTCTTTGTCATTGGATTTAACTTAAACGTCTCAGACACAAATTAGATATCTTTTCTCTTTGCTATTATGGAGCTATCTGTCTGAAAATAGGGCATGCCATTTCATCAATGGTTTGAGAATTTTGTCATTATAACCCTCAACTTCAGCTATTCATATTTATGGCTGAATAAAAATGTTTTGGGGGACATTTTAAGGGCATTCTTCTTAGAATGATTTTGCCTTTGAGTGCATTACTGAAGTCACCCTTCTTTCTCCATGGTAGACACACAGGTAATGCTTTTGTTGCTGGTACCATGCAGCTTTTACGAATGCTAATGTATATATATTATTTATTATAAACTAAATCATATTCATAAATTTCATTTTTAATATTATTTCAAAACTATGCACACTGACTAAAAATGTGATCATTGTCCAGGTATGTGACCTTAAGCTACGCTAAGACATCTATATATAAAACTGAAATGATAGTCTATATGATAGTAAATTGTTGAGGATATTTGAATGGGCTAAAAGGCAGGAAAGCCTCATACAATATTCAGCACATGGGCATTTTACTTTCTTCCGTCCACAACATCACACTGGACTGGAACTCAGGGTGGGGGTTGGGAAATCAGATACAAGCTTTTCTGGGGGAAAATGACTAACCTCCCTGAACTCCATTTTATTTACTTCCGAAATAAGGTGGCTGGATAATCTCTAAAGCTCCTTTTAACTAACTCTAACATTCTGCGTCTCTATGTATATATTGCTGATGGTACAACAAGATGGGACATCCAAGTAGTATACATATAGATAGATTTACAATGTGATGATTATTGGCTCCACGCTAATAGAGGACAATTGATTATATGCTGAAATAATACTAAGTTATAGAAGCCCTAGAAATCAATTCTTTTGTTCTTCCTTACACTATTGAGAAAATAAGGGTGACAGAAAATTGTATGTTTTCCATTACAGAGCAGAATAAGCTCCTGGGTCTTAAATAAAATAGACTTGAGAATCCCCATAGCATTGGGTACCTCACCATTCTGACGAATGAAATTCTGGAATGAAAGTGACTTTTTATGGAGCGCAACAAGCATTTTTGTTAAGAGTTTTTTCCCCCCAGAATTTATCATCCTACTCAGCCAACCTTCAACTGGAAGCCCTCAAATTCTAACATAATTTAGAAGCGTTAAAAATAAAAAGTGAGGAAAGAAGACTGTATGTTTGTTTCAGCTTGTACAGTATTGTGTTGAAAACTACATTCATGTGGCTAATTTGCTTTTTCTGTCTGAAAAAACTTGGGCAGTCCCAGAGGGCATCTGTTAAACTTCTTGTGCTCCACATTGCCAGTTTGCTCAAAAGTATTTATGTAAAATATATTGCTGTGTTTATCTGATAACAGATAACCCTGGAAAGGTTAATCAATGTAACATAACTCACAGAAATATCAGAATGATTCAACTGGATGGTTAATTTTGGTAGTCTGGGATTATAAACTCACTTCAGAAGATTTTTAAACAGGTTTGAAATTCCTTTCCCATAAGAAAGTCTGTATATACTTGACCTTTGGATTTTAGCCAACTCTCTTCTTTTCTGCAGCATGGTAGAGAATTATGTTCCTAACCCATTTTTGACTCGCTGGTCCTTTTCCCCCCTAGCTTCACCACACAGTGCTGAAGCATAACGTTAAAAGAAGGGTCAGAATAAGGAAGTTTAGAGAAGAGTGGAATCCTTTTATTAAAATGCACTAGCTTGATAAAGATACATCAGAAGGCACAGGAGGAACCCCTTCCTCTCCCCCCGACATGTACTAGACAGAGAGGATAATCATTTTACTGTTTGAATTGAATTATGTGGTAAAGTGAAGGGTAAATCCAGAGTCAGGACTTGCAGTGCCAAAGTTCAAAGCCACTTAATGAAAAACAGAGCTCTTCACCATCTCAAAAAGCATTTCCTAAGCAGCCAATTAGATGTGGTGCTGCAAAGAGAATTACATAGCCCCAGCCCATGACCTTTACAAAGACATAAAAAGATTTAGAAATAAAATGTTTATAGTTTGTCAAGTCACTACACAAATCCTTTAGTAAATCTCCATTTAGAAAAGCCATCGTAAAGGAAAATAATTGACAAGGTTCTATACAAAGCCCATTCTATTTAATGGAGTTCATTCACACAAAATCCCACTAATATATAGGATATTTTCTGATTCCCCTGGGAGTTCTTTGCTATAGGGTTGTGTAGGCATCAGAATGGGCCATGGAAGTGAATCAGAGAAATACCAAACACAGTTGAGCACCGGGAGAAATATTTTCATTGTGTGTGTGTGTGTGTGTGTGTGTGTGTGTGTGTGTGTTTGAACTAGATTATTCTATGAATTTCCTGTAGTATATGATGTTAAAAGCACTGTCTAGACTGTTCAATTTTTCAGCTACACTAATAATTTGTATTAAAAGCCCACATTTGTTGAGAATGTATTGCGTGTCGGGCACTAAGCTTAGCATGATTTATGGCATTCTTTCAATTTTTATAACAATCTCATAACATAGATATTATCATCCTCATTTTCCAAGAGAGAAAGCTGAGGTACAAAGTGATTAGGTCAACTTCTTGAAATCATGAGCCGGTGAGGGCTTGGCCGAGCCAGGATTTGAACCCTTGCCTGTGGACCTATAAAGGCCGGGGCTCCCAGCCTATACATGTACTGCTCCAAACTGCATAATAATCCTTTAGTATACTTGAGGAAAAGAAATGATTTATGATTATTTTGAGATGATTTGATCTACTCCATGTTGTGGCTCTTATTTACAGGTAACTGGATAGCATTAGAGCAGATATTTATCTACAGATATAGGCCTGGATTTAGCAGGTGCATTCATCAGATTCCAAATTAGCGAATTCTGTCATTTGTCCAGAAGGCCTTAATTTACTGAATCATAAACAGTCAGTTCCCAAGCTGTCCGTGCAAAAAGAAAAAGGGACTATGTTTTCATTTTTTTCCTTTTCCTGAGCTAGCAAATGGTGGATTCTGTAGTCAACTTTGCAAATACAACCAACAGACTCAAAATAGGAGGCACTCTGGGTATAGTCTTCTGTCTTTGGGATTGTGGTCTGTTGGTATACATGCACCGGGTTGGAATAACTGGCTGATATGGTGATTTAGGAAAAGTGTCAGGTGCTGCTTTTATGTCTCCTAGCATTCTCTTTCCCTTTAGTTTATTAAATGTAGTCAGCCTTAGAGACCGCCTTTATTATTCACTGGGTATTTTATTCTCGTCCCTTTAATCCAACAACATGTGTTGTGTTTGAACAAATAAAACTGAATAACGGGGAATTTTAACCTGAAGAATTGCAGGAAGAACTGGGCTTAATGAGACATGACCATTTGTCCTCATTTTTAATGTGTTTCTTTTACCAATCTCACTTCAGGCAAAAGCAGATACTATCATTATCCTGGCTCTACGACGCACATGGAAAAAACACAACTGCCACCTAATGTCATGAACCCCAGAAGTCAGAAATGGGTCTTGGGAATAACCCCGAATCCTAATAAACAAACTGTAGAGTCCATTCAAAAATATCTTTTAAAACTCAGCTTTCTTAAGATATGGCATCTACTTTAAAAAAAAAAAAAAAGACTCATGCTCCACACCCTTTTTTTATTTAGAAACATTAGTTTATGTTTCTGATGGTTTAGCTCCTGCTCTTTAAATAACTTGGCTCTTTTTATTAGCTCAGGACTTTCCCAGGGTAAGTGATAAATAAAGTTGGAGTGTTAGTTGCAAGTTCCCTTCCTCTTTCTCCCCTCTATCCTACCTCAGATTTATTTGGAGACCCGGGCATCCCACAGTGTGCTGGGACACCAGTCAGCATCACATGAAGCAATTGGGAAGCACTTGGAGCCTGAGAGTCTTCTGAACTTAAAGCTCTCACTTTTAAAACTCAGCAAGGGTCTTAAATGGGGACAAAAGAGCCTAATACAAGAACTTGAATTTACAATGCTACATTATTGCTAAAGAACCCACCATGACAAGTGATTAGAGGTCTTGGCTTTCATTTTGAAGATATGGCCTAGGGCCGACTAGAGAGGAAAATCATGGGTAACTTCTCACAGCTCTTTCTCCCTTCTGCCCCTCCTCCTCTCCACACCTTTTAGATGAAGATTCTGTTGAACATCTTCTTGAAGGCTTTTGGGTGTAGCCGGTGATCTTCTACTGGCCATTTATCAAGTAGCAGGAGGAAGCTCAGCCTTTGACCAGAGAGAATAAAAATGAAAACACACCCGCATTTATTGAATTTCTTAACTTGGCCTTCAGAAAGAGAACACTGTAGTTGTACAGACAGAAATGTAAATTACTTTGTGCTAGTTAGTTAGAGTACAGGAGTTCAAATTGAGGAGATGGAAGTCGAGGAAGGTGTTTCGAAGTGATAATAATAGTTGGTTGGACCAAAAGATTGTATAAGATTTCAGTAGACAAGAGTGTGTGAGAGTGTTGAATTCCAAGGAAGTTGCAGGAGATTCAGCTTGTTGAAAAGCCATGTCTGTTTTCATTGAATTTTAAATAGTCTAAGGTGTGTGTGTGTGTGCGTGTGTGTGTGTGTAGACAGTTGTAGGATGGGGAGATGAAATTAGAGAAATAGAGTGGATCCAAAGAATAAAGGATCAGGGGAGACACATTAATGTGTTTGGATTCAAGTCTGCCCACTGATTAGATCCGTTGGAAGTCCTTGAGTAGACAGGTGACATAATGCTTTCAGAAGGCACCTGGTAATGGTGTGGAGTGCAGACTGAAGGGGATGAGGCTAGAGGCAAACAGATCAGATAGGAATCCTTGCAATAGTCTAGGTGAGGGACTTTGATGGCCTACAATAGGAAGAAATTGGAATTCGCTGTGTAGCTTGGAACAAATTTGGAAACCTGACTGAATGTGAGCCATGAGGATGAAAGAACCATAGAAGATAATGTTCTTCTGAACTGCAGTGCTTTCAAATGATCTGGAGAACACAGGAAGGGGCCACTTTTGGACATGGTGGATTTCAGATGCTGTCAGTGGCAGGTGGAAAGGTATGTATCAGACCAAAAAAAAGACAATTGAGAGCTGGAGAGATTGGGGAGTTGGAAGCAAGAAGTTATAGTTAGAGCCAACAGATCAAGTGATATGACCTACAGAAAGAATATAAAGGCACAAAAGGACTGGAAGAAAACTTTGAGAAATGCTTTATTTGCAGAGGCTATTAGAGGAAGAACTTGAGAGAAAGAAGGACTGGTTAGAGGCAGAGGAGATGAACCTCAGAGGTACCATATCAAATGTAACAAGGGGAGAGAAAGTTTCAAGGACAAGTGTGAATAACCATTACTAGTAGTGAAACTATCCTTGGAGAGTTTGCAATCTATGTGTATCAGGCTAATGAGTTAAATTATTCATATGGTGCTTTGAGTCACAGGGAATTCCTTAGACTGCTCAATTTTCTTTCTTATCATATTATTTACCAGCCTTAATATTCTTCCATCTCAAATCATTCGAACCTACAAATGTCCTAAGACTCAAAAGCCTAACTCTGCAGCTACTCGTGCTGAAAACGATCTTGTTCTTTCTTTGAATCTCTGTAGTTGATACAGTTAGTTCTCGTTTCACATGTGTATGCCTTACTTCCCCAACTGGACTGTCTGATTTTCTGGGCAAAGACTGTATTTTAAATCCATTCATTTATGCCTCAAAGTCCACCAAAATGCTTTGCATGAAGAAAGTACGCAAAAAAATTTTTTTTTTTTTGGAAAAAAGCTATGATTTGAAATTTGGTAATATGTATTATGTGTTGTAAAATGGTTGACACGTTTGATATATTAATACCTCTTCTGGGGCTATATTTTATAAGAATCATCTGCAATGTGAAAACATCATACACACAAACGTACTTGCCAGGGTTCTATTCCAAACAGTTCAAAGGTCCAGTATTGTAATAATGGAATGTTTATGTGAATTATATAAATGTTTCATTCAATGGAATTATACAACTGTTGAAAAGTATGAAGACCACTTACCAACTTAGAAGCGTGGTTAATATTTTTTTTAAAAGCAGGGCACGAAGTAATTTGTGCCCTGTGGCTTCAAATGTATAAAATGTGCATATGGAAAATATTGGAAAAGAATAGACGAAAGTAAGTTTTCAGAGAGGTAACATTGCAAGTGGTTTCTTTCCTGTTTAGAATTTGCCGTAATATATTATCGTAATAGGTCATCATACATCAAAGTGATGTTTTGTTTTCCTATGGAGAACCTAGTATGTGCAGTGAACTTAGAAGGTTACTTGGGCCATTAGAGGTTTCTATTAATGAGCCAAGATCATGGGATCAATACGTCTGCACTCTGGTTAGGACCCTTCTCTTATTTCCACACAATCATCTTTAACCTTACATTGTTGATCCAGATAGATCAGATAGGTTTGATTAAGGCAACATACTTAAGGTATAGGCCCTTCTGGAAGGGCTAAATGTGTCTCATTCATTCATTCGTTCATTCATTGCTTGTGTTATTCATTTTTTATTCAAGTTTAATTAACATGCAGTGTTAAATTAGTGTCAGGTGTACAATATAATGATTCAACAATTCTATATATTTCTCAGTGCTCATCGTGATAAGTATACCCTTAATCTGCTTTATCTGTTTCTCCCATCCCCTCATCTAAAAAGTGCCCTCTTTAAATATGCAAGTTCTTACCAGGCTGGCAGGATCCATTACTAGCCCATGGTAGTGATCATTACCATTGATCAGCACCACCAATTTGTTTCAGCTTACAATCTTGGACAAGTGGACCATCTTGTCTTTTCATGGTTGGCAATTGTAAGGGTAAAAGAGAAAGAAACCGTGAGAGGAGAGTCAAGAGGGTGGAGGTCCAAGAGAAGGGGAGCGAGGAACTGAGTGGGCTGTAAAAGAAATAGGAAGAGACAAGAAAAGACCAAGGGCAGAGAAGAAAGATTTTTCACTCAAAGATAAGTGTGTCTGCCTCCTTCTGATGCTTTTTTCTTCGCTTTTAAAAAAATCTCTTCCCTGCTGCTCAATGGAACCTTTCAAACAGAAGCACTGTATTTTCAAAAGCCAGGACTATTTTTGATCTTTCCTCTAATCAATATTCTGAGGTGGTCTTGGCAAGAAAGAGACCTACTCTCTTGAATCACAGAGCGTACTATACCAGAAGTGGGAGCCTCAGCCTTGCAGCCAAGACACGGACAAAATCATGGGGTAAATAGAATACCTTAGTAAGAAGGGAAAGTAAGAACGTGGGCTCATAGGGAAACTATAGGATGCCCTCCCCGGGCACCATTTAGCCTTTACCACGTTAAGGTTCCTAGCTCTGAATTTGAAAAGTCTGGTGCTGATTGAGCAGTTGCTGCCTGGGCTTGCCTGAAAAATCCGGAACAAATGATCCCTAATTCTAACGCCACACAAACTGCACAACAGCTTACACGGGTGCCTAACACGGGCTTGTGAATCGAATAGGCTCTGGACGGTTCAGAGCTGCAGGCTTTCTCTGTTGGGCTATTGAAGAAGACAACCGATGCTTGCCCACATAACACAGGCCCAGTAGGGTGCCCCAGCACAGACATTAGTGTCCGTTTAACTTTCTCCTCATTCCGGGTAATCTATAAAGGCAAGTGAAACTTAAAGAAGATGTCAAAGCAAAGAGGTGTTTATTTTTCATGACGGTAAATCAGACACCGCTTGATTCAGGTTTCAGGACAGGATCTGAAGGGAACTGAACCAAGGTTTGTTTTTTTTTTGAAATAGCATTCTTATAATATATAACAAATGTATAGTATATAAAATGTATAATATATAAAAAATGTATAATATAATATATAAATATATATAAATAATAATAAATATGTAAATAGATATAATATATAATAATAAATAAATACTTTATATTAATACAATATAAAATGTATAATATATAAAAATGTATATTATCATGCATAATAATAAAATATTAAATAGTTGTGACCTTCTTTCATGCTCACATTGTTCATAATTGGTTAATGACTTTCTAGAGAAAGGAGCCAATCTGGCTAGCCTTTCTCAGGCACACCATTAGCCAAATTATCAACTGGCACTCTTGGTTTGAAAGGGGAGAATGGCACCCCTGGGCTAGACTAAGACTCCTCCTCCCTGGTTCCAGGGGCCTGAAGGTCTTCTCCAAAAACATTCTCCTTCTGACTTACCTCAAGAGGTCAAGTTTTTTCATTGCATTTCCTAGAAGGGGCAGAGTTGTGTTCTCCCTTAAATCACCACACATCAACCAAGAGCCTCACAAGTCAACTGTCTTTCTGGTCATGAAACAGAAACTATGTTTTCTCCGTACAAGAATTAATTGCAGATCTTCTCTACAGAGTTTGTAGGGAGAAAGCAGGCCTTTAAATAAATAAATTGGGTCATTATTTAAGGAAAGAGTGGGAAGGGATGTGCTGGGAATTTCCAGGGAATAGAGAAAGGGGGTTGGAGTGCAGCAGGAGCAGTATGCTGAGCACGCCGTCAGGCTCTGGAGGGAATTACAGGGAGGAAGTAAACAGGGGCTAAAACTTGTGGCACACACCGTGGGCCACATGTTTCCCACATCCTCTGGCAGCCATTCTGTCCTCCCATAGCAGGAGGTGAGATACGGCAACACTCACCTGAAAGAAGATGGGGTGGGTAGAAGTGCTTTTATAACAAGTCCCAGGGCCGTGACGTTTCCGGTTAAACCAAGGGGTCGGCAAGATACAGCCTTTGCGAGTAATCAGAAGTAGTAAGCTTCTGATGAACTTCAGGTTTCAGACGGGTACGCTTCGAATCAGAAGAAGGAGAGAAAGGGAGGGAGGGTGGCAGGCAGGGGGACCGAGAGAGGAAGAGAGGGAGAGAGAGAAAAAGAGAAAACACGAAGTGGCCATATTGTGGAGACGAAAGCCTTACATTCTTAATAAATGCATGAGCCACTTCACTTTGATTCATATTTAGAACAGGAATTTTTGACATTTCCTCTTATAGTGACAAGAAAGGGAAAGGACACTGCTACAGAGTTGGGAGAAAAGAAAATGGAATGTTTCGTCCTATTTAGGCGTACGACAGGAAGTTTAAATGATCCTACCTTGTAGATTTAGGAAGTGCCTCTGAGATAGCCTCATTTTAACCTTGAACACCATTTTACAGTTGTCTCTCCAAAACCAGATGCAACGCCCCTTCCTATTCCTTGATTTTTCTGGACATTTTCTCTGCTTAAAAATGTAGGTCTTTCTTACCTTTGCATTTACAGTATCGATTAAAGCCACATCTTTACTTCTAATCCTGTGTCTGTTTAAATGTTAAAAGCTCTTTATTAATTTTTAAGCTCATCATATTTCAGTCTTGTGGATTTCGGTTTAGATATCTCTGTCTCTTTATTATATAAGTGTATTTATGAATAAGGTGACTGCATGTCCCGGTTTTCATGAGACAATCTTAGTTTCCACATGTTATCATTTTTATTTTTATTTTTTAAAATAGTTTATTAATTTACTATTTCTGAGAGAGAGAGAGACAGAGAGAGACAGAGAGACAGAGAGAGCACACAAGCTGGGGAGGAGGAGAGAGAGAAGGAGACAGAATCCCAAGCAGGCCCCAGGCTCTGAGCTGTCAGCATAGAGCTTGACGCGGGGCTGGAACCCACAAACTACAAGATCATGACCTGTGCCAAAGCTGGACGCTTAACCGACTGAGCCACCCAGGTGCCCCTACACATTATCATTTTTAATAGTGCTCCTTTTACTCACCCCATGTCCTACTCTAGAATAGAAGTCATATGGTAATTCTGTTTATAAGTGAAGCATGCGTGGAAATGAGAAAAAGATTTTTACAGCCTACTTCTTATTCTAATAATTCTTCTAAAAAAATTACACTCACAAAACTGGAATCACCTCTCTCATAATTTTGTTATTCAAAGATGAAATAAACACCTTGCTAAGAGAGCTATCTGACATCATTTCAAATCATTTAAATAATTTGGAATATTTCTAAATCCCTACAATGCATTTAGAGTCTGGTTAAACACTCCCAGAAGCTGCTTGGGTAGGAGAGTTTGTTTTTGTTGTATTTCCCCTTCCAGAAACTGGGCAGTGGGACAAATAATCATCAAGTTGCAGCTGTTTTGGTCATATGCTCCTTGATAATGCCGCTCTGTTAATTTTGAATTATGCTATTTCCTGGTACTTGAATTTTGCCATACAAATATTTGTGGAATGGGTGTTAATAGATTCTTAAATGGGGATTTTATTTTATTTATTTTTTCTAATTTTTTTAATGTTTATTCATTTTTGAGAGACAGAGACGGGGGCGGGGGGAGGGACAGAGAGAGGGAGACACAGAATCTGAGGCAGGCTCCAGGCTCTGAGCTGTCAGCACAGAGCCTGATGCGGGGCTCAAACTCACGAATGGCGAGATCGTGACCTGAGCTGAAGTTGAGCCACCCAGGTGTCCCTTAAATCAGGGATTTTAAAAAGAAGATTATCCTAAGCAAGGGAGCCATAAATCCAGACTTGTTTCATGTCAAATAGATTATTCAGTCAGGGTTATTGACCTTTAAAAAAAAAAAAGGTGAGATAATTTGAGACACAAAAATGACAATTCTATTTGCAAGACCTTTGAACGTTTCATGGACAGCAGTTTCTTATGGGAGTAATAAGTTCCTTCTATTTGTATTTCAAATCCTGAAAAGGAAATATTGATAAAAATCAGGATGACTATTTATCAAGTACCTACTATGCTATGAATGTCAATCTTTATAGCTTTTCAAGAAAAATGATTATCAACTTTGTAATTTGTCTATGATAAAGACAGTAGAGGCTCTTGGGAAGGAAAGCATTATGGTGTCTGTGCAGTATAGCTTTACAAAGAATTAAGAATACCTCTGTAGATATTTCCCCCTCTGTCAGTAACCTTAGAATCTACCTATCATTAGTTAATTTCAACTGTTATTTAATCAAATAAGATTTAAATTATAAAAGCCTTGGAACTAAAATTTTAGTAGGAATGCAATGGAAGGTGACTCTTCCTTCTTGAATAATGCTAAATACATCTCTGTTTATCTGTAATATGGATTATAAACCTACCATAAAGGATTGTTCTAAGGATTAAATGGGAATATGAATATATTTATATTTATAGAGTATTATATAATTATTTACAAGATTATATTGTAGATATATGTGTGTATATAGTAATATGTGTATATAGATATATATGTGCACACTCATACACATTACCCCATATGTGATACATGACGGGCATAACACAAGTGGCATTTATATGGTCAACTTTGTTATTTCATACTAATTTGATTAAATTGATATTGTTCAAACTTGACTTAATAACAACTTGGCAAGGTATTAAAGTGAGAAAATGATGGCTTACTTTTCCTTCAACAACCATTTATGGACTAATCGTACTTACTGTGGTATAGTTCCTGGGAATTAAAAAAAATGAATAAAATCATTTTCTGATTCGAGAGCCTTAACTGATGAACCAAGGGATACCTGGAAACCTTTGTTCTTATATTATGCAAAGCCACGGAGCAGCCTTCCTGAAATCATTACTGATGCAATCTTTTTTTGCCTCGTTCAGTGAAGTGTAACAGGAGTAAGGAAAATCAAAGAAATTGATTTACTACTTAAGAATGTGTGAATTTTATGAACAAATGTTATATTTGCTCTAGTGGCAGACATCATGGTCTTTGCCATTTTCTTAGAGATTCGGCAGCAAATTTTAAGGTGACTAATGAGTAACAGGATTCCTTAGTTGAAACAGACAGCAGAAGCTTACCAAATGCTTGTGGATTGTTGTAATGAGTAGGAAATACTTTACGTACCTGTATCTCAGGTGACTCCTGACATGGAAGTTAACACATAGACCCCATGCCTTAGTGCGCGTCTTCTAGTCTGTTTCCAGATTCACTGCCTGTCGAAGCATATCAATCTTTTTTTTTTAATGTTTTTATTTATTTTTGAGAGAGAGAGAGACAGAGTACGAATGGGGGAGGGCCAGAGAAAGAGGGAGACACAGAATTCTAAGCAGGCTCCAGGCTTCGAGCTGTCAACACAGAGCCCGACGCGGGGCTCGAACTTGTGAGCTGCGAGATCATGACCTGAGCCAAAGTCGGATGCCCAACCAACTGAGCCACCCAGGCGCCCCTAAGCATATCAGTCTTGAGGCTCAGTTTCTTTTCTGATGGACAGCATCCCAGTTACAACTGATACAAATGGTCATGGTTGCCACGAATGCCTTAGATAATTGACGTGTGCAAACCATACAACAGCATATCAGAAAAATCAAATACAGGGGCGCCTGGGTGGCGCAGTCGGTTAAGCGTCCGACTTCAGCCAGGTCACGATCTCGCGGTCCGTGAGTTCGAGCCCCGCGTCGGGCTCTGGGCTGATGGCCCGGAGCCTGGAGCCTGTTTCCGATTCTGTGTCTCCCTCTCTCTCTGCCCCTCCCCCGTTCATGCTCTGTCTCTCTCTGTCCCAAAAATAAATAAAAAATGTTGAAAAAAAAAAAAAAAAAAAAAAAAGAAAAATCAAATACATTTCTTAACAGCTATTTTCTATGCAATGTTAAAATAATTATTTCAAAAGGAAAAATCCAGCTGTTGGATTTATGTGACAAAAAGAGAGATACCCTGGGACTTAGGAAAGGTGAAGTTTCATATACTGCTTAATTTGTCGATGAGGCAATTGAGACAATGGAATCATAAGTAGATGTATGACCTTGAAAAACATACGGAGCCAAATCTAACACAGGATTACCAACTCTCAAACTGAGGATTTTACAGTATTTTGCCTTTGATTTACATGGCGTTGTCTCATTCACAGTCTCTCCACCTCCATTCAAATGGGATGATTCAAATGGAAAGGCCAGCGGGACAGGCTATTAGAATCAGGGAGTAAAAGCTATTGATGACTAATGGCCAAATTGGCTAATTTTGTTCTGATAGAATGTTCTGAGGGCACAGGGAGGAAAGAAGTCAGCCACGTTTGATTTTAATGCATTTTCATTAGTTCGCCAAATTCTTTTTGGAGGAGAGTCTTAAAAGATCAAGTTTAAAAAATAGTGAAAATGGAGGAAAATGTCCCTTTTAAGTATGATCCATCTTATATGATCCATTTAAGATCAAGCCATTCTTCCCTCTTCTTAACAATGAGATACACATCAAAGTGATTCAAAAAGGAAGTGCTGAAGAGTTTAAAGAGACCTAACACTGCTCATCTGAAAGCGATTTCCTTATTACACTACCCGCCCCCCCACCGCCCTTATCCTTGGTTTCAATCTCTGTGGTTCCAGTTACCCTCGGCCAGCCGGGTTCTGGAAGCAGAGAAGCCTCCTTCTGACTTATTGTCAGAAAGTCTGTAGTAGCCTAGCGTTACATCATTCACCTCACTTCATGTTATCACCTACGTATTTTATCATCTCACATCATCACAAGAAGAGAAGGGTGAGTAAAATACAGTAAGATATTTTGAGAGACAGGGAGATGTTATTCACATAGTGTTTATTACAGTATGTATATTATAATCAATTTTATTATGAGTTATTGTTGTTAATCTCTTACAGTGCCTAATTTACAAGTTAAACTTCAACATACATATGTATACACAGGAGGAAAAAAAACCATAATATATGTAAATTGGTCTGGGTACTAGCCATGGTTTCAGGCATCTACTGGGGGTCTTGGAATGTATCCCTCTGGATAAGGGAGGACTACTCTATTTAATACATTTCTGAGCTTGGGAAGATCCCATCCTTTTTCATTTTTAACATCAAGTTGTAGTTTGCTGTGGGTTTGTTTAGGGTTATCTATAGCTTGAAACAAACACAAAAGCAGACTCTATGTTCAAAAAGGCATCAGCTAATCTCAGGCAAAGTGGACCAGCCAACAAAGCATAGGTGCACTATGGGATATAGTGGTTTGGGGAATTATGGAATAATGGAGGATAAGGTTCCCCCCGCCCCCCTTCAGCCCGGCCGATATTTTAATCAGTATTTTGATGAAGACCGTTGGATGTCTATTAAGTTTGCACTGAATAACAATAATCACTCATCTTTTTTTTCTGGAACAAACTGAATATATATGTGTATATGTATACAAATGTATTATATGGCACTGAAGTTAAAAACAACAACAACCACAAGCACCTGCAACTATATAGGCTGTGACTTAGATGTTGGTAATGGTGATGCTGATGCTGATGATGACGACAGTGACAACAAATACTAATATTAATCGAATCCCAACTCAATGCATCATCGTTCTGCACTTGGCAGTTTATCTACATCCCATATCCCCGTGTAAACCCCACGAAAAGATAGAGCAACCATCGTGTATTCAGGAAAACGTGGATTGAATACTTCCTCTTTGTTCGAATGACACAGAGATCAATGTATCAGAGGTGAATATGTTAAGTGCAGCTCCTAGTACATTCCATGTGGTGGGTGTTCAAAAACCAGTATTTACTTTCCATGTTTTTACAGCCTTTAGGAAAAATGATGACATTTTCGTTCATCGTAAGCCACCGTTCACCTAAAATAACTCATAAACTCTATGTTCATCTGTGTTGATAAAACATACTAAGTTTGGAAGTAGCAAGGGTGTTGAGGAGAAGAAATGTAAAGATTCAAAGGAAACTACAGCGTTCAGCTCCCATCAGGAATACTGTGCTCAATTCTTTGTGCCACTTTTTCATGGGGACAAGGGCAAACTCTTTCCAGAGGAAGGCGATCAAAATTGTGAACCATCTGGAAGTCATATTATAAAGAAACAGTTGACAAGAATGTGGAAGAAGAATTAGGACGTAGGAGTTCATTGTAACTTCTTTCAGATATTAAAGGAGCTGCTTGCAGGGGGGATTGTTTGTAGGCCCAGAGAGGCGGCACCGTGGCTAATAGAGGGCTGAATGAAGGAGAGTACTGTGTGACATGAGCAGCTTTATGACAGGCAGAACTGCTCATGCACGGGATTATGGCATGAGCTGCTTAGTGAGGCATGCGTTCTTTCATTAATTTAATTGTTTGTTCAGGAAACCATGTATCGAACATCTCCTATAAAGAACATATGGCCTAGGGAGGGATCGATACTGACAAAGCTGGAGCAGCCAGGTAACAAAGGAAGCTCTAAGAAGTAATTGAATAGCAACTGTAAAAGTCCATGCTGCAGGAAACCAAAGAGAGGAATAAAAGCCCGGTGACGTCAGGTGAGGCACAGTTGGTCCCTCAGTCCAGTTGCCTCTGAGCCGGGTAAGAAAGGCAAAATTAAATAGAGTCAATGTTGAGCAATCTGTGTCTTATTCCAAACGGTATTACCTGCTAGAGGCTTCATGAACACCTGCTAATTGTTCCACTTAGGAAACTGGAAATCCTCATTGCAATTGTGTGCATCTTGTAAAATGATTTGTCACTTTGATTTCTCTCTGATGTGAAGTGAAGCCATTGCCCCAACCCCCGATAAACAGGACTGTGCCGGGAAATTAAGGCCTCTCACTGTGTCTACCTAGATTACCTACGCGGCTGCCTGTTCACGTCTTCCTTTCCAAGTCCAGTTTCCTGGACGCTGAAAGCCTTCCAGTGGGCATTTTTATAGTACTGACAAATCCATGCAGCCGTTGTTCAAATCCTAGTCACTCTAATATCCGCAGGAATTTTTTTATTCCAGGCACCGATCTCACATCCAAACATCTCATTAAAAGGGTGAGAAGGAAAAAAAAAAATTCCCAAGAATAACCTTCCCAAGCGTTGCACACAGAAGGCACTTAATACAACAGTTAGGCTCCTGCCAGATCGATCCTAATATAACTTCAAGAGTCCTGACGACTGAATTTCAATGTATGTATTTTTCTTTACTGGTTACACTCAGTAGATAAAAATAGTAGCATTATTTTTGGACCAGTTCCCATAAATAGCTCTATGTTTTACTTAGACAGCAATGGTCTCCATGTATATGGGACATTATACTCCATATGGATGGAGGCAGCTTTGTACAGTGGTTAAGTGTGTGAGTTTGGGAACAGATGATTCTATTCTTTCCACTTACTTAGTCATGTGACCCGGGGAAAGTTACCACGTCTTGGTTTCCTTCTCTGCAAGATGGGGATAATAATAATACTTGCCTCATAAGAGTTGTAGCGGAGGGTATACATGGAAATGATTTAGTAGTTTGTGGTTCATAGCAAGTGTGAAGTCTAAGCCAGCACCTGTGCAAATGTGCCGAGTCTCAGAATCACCTGAAATGGGTTTTTAAACACACAGATGTCCAGCCTCCTTCATGAGAGTCTCTGATCAGGCAGTTCTGAGATGAAGCTCAGATGCTCATAGTCTGAGTGCATTTGTCCGGGAAAGTCTGAGGCACACCAGAGTTCGAAAATCACCTGATGATTTTGACTTTTTGCCCTTTGAAACTTAGCACTTGTTACCATGGATCCATATTTAGCCACTCTTTTCCAACCAGATCATGTTTGGCCTCTTGTTGCTCTCATACTTTTCTCAGCCCCGATCCCACACCCACCCCCGCCCCCTGCCTCCTGCAGAAAGCTGTGCTGTCCTTGCGCACTGAATATCCACAGCAGTGACATCAAAGAACTCAGACCCCACTTCCAGGCGGGAAGCAAATGCCAGCATCAGTTTTCTAGTGTGAGGAGAATAAAATGCAATTTCTAAAAACTGAGGAAATAGCACAGCTTATTGTCTTTACATGCTGCCATGATTTTCAGATTAAAAATAGTTCTCTTGAACAAGGACCACTTAACGTGACAGACTTAAAGGAATTGCAGAATTTTGGATCCAAATTACAAGTTGAACTTGTTTCATTTTTCAGCAGTCCTTATCTTTAAAAAGAAGCACCATGCCGAATAACCTTTTAAATAAACATCCCCATCTTTCTAATTGCATATTCTATTTTTAAATTATTGGCACATTGCCCGTGTGTGTTTTTGTTGTAAAGGATATGGAGCCAACCTGTAATTAGCCAATAGTTGTGTAGCGTTGTTATAGCTTCGCCCTAATAAAAGCTGCTTTCAGTTTTTAATTTCTATCGGTGCCCGGTTTGTCAGTGATTTGTTGACATGAGTCAGAATTCTACTCCAGCCTAAACCAAAACAGCCATTATTCCTAACTCAGAAAAATATGAATCATAAAACCAATATGAATACATGATGTGGGTAGCTTATTTTATTACTACTGCCTTGCATCAGTCTGAGACGAGGTGGATACTGTCTGTCTCCAGCCTGGAATAAAAATCAGAGAGAAGTTGAACAAGAGAAGTTTGAAAATGGTATCTGTACTTGAGTCAGGGAGAATTAACCTTGTCCCCGCCGAAGGTATCTTCAGAGAAGCTGAACTTTTATTTTTTTTTTAATTTTTTTTAACGTTTATTTATTTTTGAGACAGAGAGAGACAGAGCATGAACAGGGGAGGAGCAGAGAGAGAGGGAGACACAGAATCCGAAACAGGCTCTAGGCTCCGAGCTGTCAGCACAGAGCCCGACGCGGGGCTCGAACTCACGGACCGTGAGATCATGACCTGAGCCGAAGTCGGACGCCCAACCGACCAAGCCACCCAGGCGCCCTGAAGCTGAACTTTTAAATAGCTGACCAACTTATTTCGGGGAGAACTTATTTTCAGTGTTACTAATACTACTAAGATGAATGTTATCAGTTTAACAAAGATTTTTAACACCTACTACCAGCCAGTGAACACAATTCTGTGTCCCCATGGAGCTTATATTTGAGTGGAAGGAGGCAGAAATAAATAAATGGGTCAGGCGGTGGTAACGTAAGGCAGCATAAGGGGGCTATAGAGAGTTTTAGGGATGGCAAAGGGCCTTAAACCTGGTTGTTTTCTCTTGTCCTGATAAGACTGAAATTAGATTTTGACCACTCTAAGAGGCGGGACTATCACCAGGGAGGTGTTTGGATGGCAGCCATCCAGGGCTCTGCATGTAAAGATAGACTCCTATTTGGAAATATGCTCAGAGTGGATCTGAGAAGCAAAGTGGGGAGGATTGCATAAGAATACTATCAGGCAAAACCTGCAGGAGGGGAATCGCCATTGGCCTCATGTATTATTATATTCATTTTGTGGTGGCTTTCTTTTCCTTCTGAACTGTCTTCCTGTTGGGGGAACTTCTTAGAAAGGCAAATTCCAGACCCCAGCCCAGACCTACTGAATCAGGAGCTCTGTGGTCTGTGTCTGATAGGACCATCAGGTCATCCTGGAGACTTATTTCTGAAGAAGCGCCTCGCCTGGGAAGGAATTTTATTCTGTCTTCCATTCCTTCTCTGGGAACAATTTCGATAAATAGGGCTGTTGACCAGCCCCAAGGACCCCCCTCGTTAAGGCAAGGAAGCTCTTTGAAGTTGTCTGTCGGATCTCCGAGGCTCTGATGGTGGGGAAAAGTCTCTCTGAAGAGCAGGGGACTTGGGTACACCATTTCTTGTTTTCCACCCCACAGCATAACAAAACCTGATGTTTAGTATTAATAAAATTACATGATTCCATTAAGAGAGGCCTAGAATTAGAAGAAACAAGGACTTAAAAATGGCTCACAAATGGGGCAATATGGAAATCGCCTCTGGGGGGCAAAGGTAGGTTGAAGTTCACAGGGTTTGCTAAGCTGTTAGGCACATTCTATCAGAGCAGCTGTGTCCACAATGCTGCGGCAGCCAGATACGCTGCGAACATCCTCGAATGTGGCTGTCCTATCCACAGGCTCCAACTTCAAACTCCCTACACTCAAACCTTTATTCCACAGCCAGCACTTGACAGTTAAAATTTTTTACCAAACGTATTTTACAGGTTAGGAATGGGGGCACTAGGGCTCTGTTTCATCATCTTTAAGATGAGGATAATGTTAATCCTGATGATAATAGACGACATTCGTTGAGTGCTTACTAGGTATCGGGTACCGTCCTAAGCATGTTAAATATATATGCCAGGTAATCCTCCCAATAGCACTGTAAGTTAGGGACAATATATTATTATCCCCATTTTGAAGATGAGGAAACTGAGCCCGGGAAAAGTAAATAACATGCCGATACTGTACTATTAGCTTCGTGGAAGAACTGGTATACACAACCCGGCAGTCTGGCTTAGCTGCTATTACACCTTAATGGAACTTTGCTCCAGTTCTAATCGCAAATTCACCATTATTCAAAGGTAGTTTGGAAACACGCCTCAAAGTCAAACATCAGTGACTTCTGCATCATCTGCCGGCCCACACCTTTTCATTTTTCCAGGTACAACTTCAATGCCATCCTGTCTGTGAAGCCTTCTCCTCACTCTTCCTCTGAAAGTTCCTCCTTCACATGCTCACGCTGATTATGTCTCCCTCATACCAGTAAAATGAAGCATAAGGGTTGTTTGGTTTACTTGTCTATTTCTAACACTGGCATGCATTCCTTCCTTTTCTGTTGCCACATCCTTGCACTGGTGCGCATGACTGAGGGCTATGTTTGAAGGTGCAAGCAATGCATCATGATGTGAATTGACACGCAAGCCTGTGTGTGCAGCAGGTAGGACCATTTATCGGAGGCTTTCGATGGTGCTTGGCAAAAGACTTTCCAAAATGGTGGTAGCCGGTATTCTGAGAATCCAGAATGTTACTGAGCTGACAGCATCGCCTATCACGCTCCAGTTATCTCAGCTTTCGGCACACTGGTTATCTTTGTGTTAAGTTTTTCACTGAGATATCTTTAAGCAGTTATACAGGTTTTTCACTGAATGGGGATGTGAAAGCTTGAAAAACAAACCCATATAGTATACTGCTTCCCAAGGGTACATACATTCAAAACCCAGATAATGCCTGGTGAAGGGGGTAGAGGGGGAATCGGAAGTGAGTAGTCTCAACCTTGGTAAATTTTTAAACCTCATCTGTTAAACGGAAGGCCCCAGGCGCTCAAGAATCCAAAGCCTTGGAATTACAAGTGAACTTGCTCAATCCATTGTGTTTCCATTCACAAATATAACTGAGAGACACTGCAAGCAGGGTCTGAGGAAAATATACTTCAGTACCTAGAAGACCATACTGGCCAAATTGACTGGGGTTATCCTCTATCATATTCCTCGTAAGGTAGTCTAGTCTTTTGTTTTCTAGATTCATTTTATTTTTGAATTCACTTCGTTTATCCAGAAGTATTTATGGAACATCCACCTTCTTCCTTGACTGAGTTTTTTTTCAGATTGACTAAACTCATTGAAGTTCACAAGTCATGTAGGAACGCTATATGGAGGTATTCAGGGTCTACAGATTCTTTGGTAAATTTAAAGAGAAAGCATACTTTCTTCCCAAGAACTGCGTGGCATAACTTGACAATTATATATCTTCTTGCTGTTAATCTGTAGTTGTATATTGATTTCAGAACCATTTTTTTTTTTGTCCCTTAGAATCATTTCATTATGAACAGTCTTGATTGCAGCGTTTCTCCTTAACATCATGTCACCTCCCAGGCAGCCTTGGCCTATACATCACCAATAACTAATTGGTTTATAGGAATATCAGTAATTTCATCAAAGAATTTTTTTTCTGAATTAACAATCACTTGGGTAAAATGGTCACCTCTTTAATTCTGTAAAAGTACACTTTGAGATCAACACGTGTTTCCTTTTTATTAAACAGTTAAATATCAACGAACATTGGTATGGATATATGTAGTTCTGGAACTTAGTTTATGTTTAGTATTGTGGGCATTACTAGTATTGTTATTACTTGTAATTCCCATATGACCTATTGTAACAATTCAGACTTTTTATCATAAATTGATTTAGAAACGCTGGCTAGTTGTTAAAAATGGTGGGGAGATTTTCTTTACAAGTTGATGTCCTTGAATTCATGCTTATAGCTATTTTAAAAGAGAAAAGAACTTTGAGAATGGAAAATTGTTTTGTTGTGGAAATTTGTGATCTTAGCTAAATTGTTATCATGCTTAAATGAAGAAAATATGCTCTTAATTTTAATATTTATAATGAGCTAAGCAGACTTTTTACACAAAATGTATTTATTAGTCCTTGGCCAAATTCCATGTTCATATACAAAGCCCAAATTAATGCCCGCCCCCCCCCCCAAATCCCTTCTTCTAATCCCTTAAGCCCTTTGACTGTCTCTAGGTCTTTTGCAGCGAAGTGAACACATTGTTTTGCAGAGGTATCTAAACTTATTCAAGTGGTGTTCCTTTTAATAAATTACTTTTTTTCTAGTAAGTCTCCTTGTCAGTCTCCTTATGCCCTTGAACTACAAAAGAAAGTCTAGTTTAGTCCAGAATCATACCAGTGTGAATGGATCTCGGCTTATAGACCAAATATGTTTTCATTGTCCATGATCAGCCCAAACCAGTGTTTCCCCTTGGACCACACATACTATGTCAAGGAGTTCTACACATCCACAGAGATTGTCTTGCCAACAGAAACTCAGGTCTTGATTGGAGAACAAAAGACTTTCGTATCATGTTTTTTCCACATAATGTTTGAATACAAAGCCTATGAGCTGTTTTTTCTACATAGAAGGTCTATAGTACACAATTTAAATTGGCCTGGGACCAGTACAATTACTTATCTTGGTTGTGTGCCCAGGTTCATTTCTCGATACAGCACTGTGATAAATGTTCTCATTGCAAGGAGCTTTTGAATATCCCCCCCTTTTGTTGCTTAATGTATTATAACCATGTGCCAAAGTTTACATAGAACCAATGTAAAATTTAGATAAATTTATCTCTCTAGGACCCCATTACTGGAAATCATTTTCCAAGATGATTGCTACTCGGGCTTCATGAAAAGACTCTAGATAAATATTCCAGAAGGTTTATTTTGGATAAGAGAGTGCCATTCAAGATATGTGACCCATTTTTGTTTGAAATTATCTATTTTGACCAATTCTTCAGGCAGAAATCATGATTTGGGGACACAGTAAAAATTTTTTTAAAGTTTGTTTACTTTTGAAGGAGAGAGAGAGAGAAAGTGAGTGAGAGAGAGAGAGAGAGAGAAAGCGTGAGCAGGGAGGCGCAAAGAGAGAGGGAGACACAGAATCCAAAGCAGGTTCTAGGCTCCAAGCTGTCAGCACAGAGCCCGATGCGGGGCATGAACCCACAAACTGTGAGATCATGACCTGAGCTGAAATCAGACTCATAACCAACTGAGCCACCCAGGCACCCGTTTAAAAAAAATATTTTAATGTTTATTTATTTTTGAAGGAGAGAGGAGAGAGACAAAGCGTGAGCAGGGGAGGGGCAAAGTGAGAGGGAGACACAGAATCCAATTTGGGGACACATTTTAAGTTACATATCAACTTTAAAATTCACTGCACATTTTCTCTTTGCTAATACTAGTTCAGAACTAATTCAATTGGATCTACCAAATACAGACAGAAAGGCAGTTATAACAGATTTAAACAATTGAAATTCAAAACTGTTCCTAGAATAGAAAGTAGTTATTTATTTACTTCGCTCAGGCCAATCTAATGTTATGGAGGCAGCAACCTTGACTAGCCTTCTGCTTATTCAGAAATTGCTTTGTCTGAGAATTTAACAGCAGAAAAAAATAAATTAAACATATTATTATGCTGAATGAGTGCCGTTAACAAACTGAAAATGGAAAAACATAATATCATCTCAGTAGAAGCATAAAAAGAATAAATTCAATATCCATTCCTAGTAAAAACTCTCAGAAAAGCTAGGAATAGAAGGGAAGCTCTTTGTTCTAATAAAGGATATCCATCAGAAACTTAAAACTAGTGTCACATGTAAAAGAGTGAATGCTTTTTCCCTAAGATCAGGAAGAAAG
Source organism: Panthera tigris (assembly GCF_018350195.1). Classification (NCBI taxonomy): domain Eukaryota; kingdom Metazoa; phylum Chordata; class Mammalia; order Carnivora; family Felidae; genus Panthera; species Panthera tigris. The sequence continues at coordinate 106,596,617 of NC_056662.1, forward strand.
CAGGGCTATCTCATCTCACCAGTTTTATTCAACATTAGACTAGAGATTTTAGCCAGTACAAAAAAAGCATCCAGATGGGAAAGGCAGAAATAAAACCTGGTATTCGTAGAAAACATGATTGTCTGTATTGAAAATTTAGTGGAATCTACAAAACATGATTGCCTGTATTGAAAATTTAGTGGAATCTACAAAACATGATTGCCTGTATTGAAAATTTAGTGGAAACTACAAAACATGATTGCCTGTATTGAAAATTTAGTGGAATCTTTTGTAAAAGTGAAACTACTAATACTAGTAAGGGAATTTAACAAGTTTGCAGGATTCAAGATCAATAGATAGAAATTAATTGTATTTCTATATACTAGTAATATATGCAAATAGACTTGAGAAAAAGGTCAAGATTTTGTACAATTTGTTACAAAATCATGAAATACCTAAAGATAAATCTGACAAAAGATGGGCAAGACCTGTACGCTGAGAAGTTCAAAACCTAGCTGAGAGAAATTAGAGACAATCTAAGTAAATGGAGAGACGTATCTTTCATGAATATTCAGTATTTTTAAGTAATCAATTCTTTCCGAATTGACCAGAGATTCAACATAATTACAGCGATAATTGCATCAACGTTTTTTTTCTTTTTGGTAGAAATTGTCAAGTTCTTTAAAAATTCATATGGAAAGGCAGAGGATCTATTCTAGATCTAGAATAGCTAAGCAGCTTGAAAACGAAGAACAGAATTTGAGGGTAACACTACCTGATTCCAAGACTTCTTTTTTAGCTGCAATAATCAAGATAGTGTGGTAGTAGCATAAAAGTAAAAGATCAATCAAACAAAATGGAAAGTATAGAAGTAGATACACACTGGGGAGCCTGGCTGGCTCAGCTGGTAGAGCATGAGACTCTTGATCTTAGGGTCATGAGTTCGAGCCCCATGTTGAATGTAGAGATTACTTAAATATAACTTTAAAAAAAAGAGAAATTGATCCACACATATAAACAACTTTTTTAAAATGAACAACTTTTTTTAAACAAAAACACAAAGGCGATTCAGTGAAGGACAAATGTTGCTGAAAACACTGACTATATGCAGAAAAAGATACCTCATACTGTAGGCTTCTTAGGGGCCTTGCCAAAAACATGATGAAAATTGATAACATTTAAACCTTCTATTCTTTGAAGATACCCTTCCATGAATAAAAAAAATAAGCAAGACTGAAAGAAAATATCAGCACATAATTTATCTAACACAAGACTTCTACCCAACTATATAAAGAATGCTCAGAATTCAACAGTTAAGAAAATATACACTTGCCAAAAGATTTGAGTAGACATTTCACTAAAGAAAACATACAGGTAACAAACACATGAAAAGATGCTTGGCAGCATTTATCACTAAAGAAATGCAAATTATAACCACAATGAAAAAACTCAGTGCACACCAAATAGAATGGCTGCAGGTTAAAAGGCCATGTCAAATATTTGTGAGCATCAGGAGACCGTTTCTTAAAAAGGTAAATATATCTCAAGGTGCTGGGGTGGCTCAGTCGGTTGAGCATCCAACTTCAGCTCAGTTTATGATCTCATGGTTTGTGGGTTCAAACCCCACATCAGGCTCCGTGCTACAGCTCAGAGCCTGGAGCCTGCTTCGGATTCTGTGTCTCCCTCTCTCTCTGCCCCTAACCTACTTGCACTCTGTCTCTCTCTCAAAAATAAAATAAAACATTAAAAAAAAAAAAGTTAAACATATCTCTACTGTATGATCCAGCCATTCTATTTCTTGGTGTTTACCCAAGAGAAAAAAAAAGCATTTATCAATACAAAGACTTGTACTTTTAAAAACACCCCCAGATATCTATTAACAAGTGAATGAGTAAACAAATTGTGGTATTCCTAAACCACAATACTGTTTAGGAATAAAAAAGATATACATTCAACGATGTGGATGACTCTCAAAATAGTGATGCCCAATGCAAAAGCCAGACTCATCCTCCTCCAGAAAATATATAATGATGGGTCATTCTACTTTTGGAGATTCACAGTAATCTATAGTGACAGAAAGGTCAGTGTTGCCTGAGAAAGGGACAAATAGGTGTCCAAGGAAAATTTGGGAGTGACTGGATATGTTCATTATCTTGATTGAAGCAATACTTTCATAGATACATATTTCAAAACTTTGCAGATTTGTGAAATTGAATACTTTAAATATATCCAGCTCATTGTATGTTAGTGGCATCTCAATAAAACTGTTTCTTTAAAAAATGGAGCTATAGATATTGAGAACATGAGAATAATTATAAAAAATTATGAGACATAAAACTATCCCACATTTGCTACTATTAATAAAACCTAACACCAAGTTTGACAAGCCATGATTCTAAATCTAGAGGTAGGAGCTTTTGCTTCTATTTATATGATCAACTTGCTATCCAATCGTATCTTGTATTTTTCAGTGAATGTGATCCATTGGTTTTAGAATTAGAAGTCTATTCTTAAAAATATCCTTGAAATTTATAGGACACATGAGGAGAATGTGCCTCTCTATATAGTCAAATAATGAATAAAAATGGAATTATATGAAATTAAATTAGATTACAGAATGCGGTTTCCTGGACCACTGTTAGAAAATGTGCACTACACAACTCTAGAGAAAACCATCACTGTAACAGATGGTGAAAATGGTGCCTCTCACAATTGTTCATCATGATGGCCTTGGTAGTTTGATCTCTTGGAACATAAACATGATCTATGGCTTTCAACTTCATGAATTAGGGAATGGGGTGATTCAAAGTGCTTTATTATTTTTTCAGACATTTATTTATTTTTGAGAGAGAGGGAAAGAGAGAGAGAGAGAGGCGGGGGTGGGGAGCAGACTGAGGATCCAAAGTGGGCTTACGCACTGATAGCAGTGAGCCCAATGCGGGGCTCAAACTCACGAGCCTTGAGATCATGACCGGAGCCAAAGTGGGGCACTGAAACAACTAAGCCACCCAGCGCCCCAAAGTGCCTTACTACTGATCGGACTTTTCTCTGAGGTAAACATCGGTGAAAACAACCTCAATAAACAAGCTCATTGATGAAAATAAGCCTGTGGAAGTGACGGACCCTGAACACTTGGCGACAGGGCAGAGGTGACTAGGCAGCCTAAAGCGTGAGAATAAATTCTAAACCATGAGTTTTATGTGTGGTCTAGAGAGAAGACACTGATTTAACACATCAGAATAAATGAAAAGAAACTGTACCTCTTTGAGCTACAAGGGCATGGGTGCCAAGGGGGAAGGGAGGGAAGTAAACCAAGACCCCACGTGTTTGTTTCCTTTCACAAGCTTCCTTTTGTATTGATTCATATTTGATGTAGAAGGATTGTTTTGTTCTGGGTTTCCAAAGATGATAACTAAGGTTTATTTTGTTGTGGATTCTAAAAGATATTTTTGTAGGAACGAATAATAATGAAGCAGTCTTAACATGTTATCACGGTATTCAAAGTGAATTTTCTTTTTAACATTTTAAATGATACAAGTGATCTGTTTTCATTGTAGAAAAATTAGAATTTGAGAGCAAAGAAGAAAAAAAAGCAAAACAAAACAAAAGTTAATTCCTCTTAGAATTCCACATGGGGACACAATTCTGTAATAATTTATGGATGTCCTTCCAGATGTTTTCCTTGTATTTATGCCTAAATACAAAATATATATGTAAATAGACATCAAACTTTAAATAGTCCTCTGTAGCCTGTATTCTTTAACAAATTATCAAAGTCTCCATGCCCAGAAATATACCTCTATACCACCATTTTAATGCCTTCAGTTGTTTCATAATATGAATATACCAAAACATTTTAAACCATTTCAAGGTGTTAAGGTCTGTTTATTTTTAATTTTTCATTTTCCTGAAGGAACAAAGATTTCCTGTATAACAAAATTCTAGCAAAAATAGATTAAAAAGCTACAGCTCTGAATTTTAAATGGCCAAGTGCTTTGGAGTGCTGCCTGTTGAACTGTTAATTTTACAATGCTGTTGAACACTAAGGACTTTTTAGTGGTCATTACATGATATTTATGTGCATATTCTGGGCATCACTGTTCTAACAATGGTACAGAATTAGGTTTTTTCCTTTGGCTGACCTCTCAGGGAACCTCATTTGTTTTCCTCCGTTTCTAACTCTATAGATTGATACTAATTTATGAAATTTATTTAACATATTAGGGAACCTTGTATGCTTAGACAGTTAGCCAAAAAGCATTAGGTCAAAGGATCCCAAGTTTTTCTTTTAAGCTAATGTGAAAATATGTTAAGACATTTAGCTAGTTCTTGCATACCGTGAGGGTATAGGAGCACAGGCCTGCTAAGCTGCATTTTGACACTAACATGTGACCAAATCGTATTGTTGGCCTGTGGCAATGAGCTATTATGGAAAATGTGAGGGGCAGAGAGAGAGAGAGGAGAGAGAGAGAGAGAGAGACAGACAGAATCTGAAGCAGTCTTCAGGCTCTGAACTGTCAGCATAGGGCCGGCTGCGACGCCCAAACCCATGCACCCTAAGATCATGACCTGAGCCAAAGTCGGACACTTAACCTACTGAGCCACCCAGGCGCTTCTGTGGAAAATGTATTCTACTGAGAGGACGGAGACTAAAAGGGTAAGGTTTGTGAATTTGGGGAGGTGTCCTGGCCTCTCTGGGGCTCATATTGTTCATCTTTAAAATGATGGAGTTGGAGAAGGTAGGTCTAAGTTCCTCCAGTGCAGATATTCTGTGGTTCTGCATCTGAGAACTCTGGAGCTCATGCTTTTAGTCAGGACTGTGGCTACAGACCCATATACTTCATCCCTGGTTAATTGGCTTATATCTCTGGCCATTGAGTTCATCTCACCCACTGTTTTCTCTTTCTTAGTTGGTTTCTCATCTGGTACCTAGAGCGTAACTGTGCCCCTCGGATACCTCCTTTTTATCTTACGCTTTCTTTCCTCACTCTCCAGTTATGCTCTGTCTCTTGTTTGTGTACTGAGAAATCCTGCTGTGTCTCGTTGGGTGACCCCACTTGTTTTTGGCCCTGGTAACCATTGGCCTGCACCACAAACATGTGGTCTATGACTTGTGGCATCCAAGGTTGGTGAGGGTGAGTTGGGTTTGCTTCAATTCCATACATCTGGAAGGAAAACTTCAATACCTAGCTGTCTTGTACATAGTAATTGCATACAAGATATTAGTACTGACACATACTACAACATGAACTTGAGAACATTGTGCTAAGTGAAAGAAGCCAATCACAAAAGACCAGATATTGTATGATTCCATTCATATGAAATATTCAGAATAGGCGAATACATAGAGACAGAAAATAGGTTATTAATTTCTAGGGGCTGGATGAGGGGGAAACAGGAGTGACTGGTAATTGGTACAAGGTGTTTTTCTTTTTTGGGTGATTAAAATGTCCTCGAATTAGAGAGCGATGATGGTTGCACACTGTGAACTATACTAAAAACTACTGAATTATACACTTTAGTAGGGTAGATTTTATGGTATATAAATTATATCTCAAAAATATTTGATTAATATATTCAGGTAATCATTATTTATATGACATGAATTGCTTAAGCATTTGGAAATATTTCAGTAACCAATTTTAGTGAGGTGGTCAAGACCATGTAGATATAGCCAAAACACAGGTGCTTTTTACCTGAGTGCCTTCCAAGGCCTAACACCCTCCTTCCACAGGGAGGTGATTCTCTTGGTTACTGTTGAGAGAGCACAGCAAACGTCTGTAAACTTTGTTTCTGGGTTGTTAATGTAGTTCCTGTCCAAAACATTAAAAATTCGTCTTGACTAAGAAGGTAAATAGGGAAGAAATGAGATTTTGCCTGAAGCACTGTCTCCTTAGGATCTGTCCCTTCAAAAGCTAAATTCAGCAAATTAGATAAATAGATGATAATGATAGATAGATATATAGATACACAGATACATAGATACACAGATACATAGATACATAGATAGATATGGAAACATCAACAATAAGAAAAACAAGTTGGATTTCACTGGTAGAGTTTTTTTTTTTCTTCTCTTCAAAAGAATTGATTCAGCTGGATAATTCACTGGGTCTGGGAGCTTTCTGTTGAATAAACATCATGTCAGTATTTTCAGTTAGCTTTGGAGTCTGCCTATAGGACCCAATGCCCCAAATATTATGGAAGGCCGTCTTCCCTATTCACTTCCCCCAGGTAGGTTTATACCTCGTCATCTTACCCGCTGAGAGTGTGTCCTATTTTTAAAGGCCTCCAGAGAAGATGCTTCTTCAAAGAGATGGGATGACAGAGTCTTGCCCTATGCAGCATTCCCTGTGGAGCTAATTGGCCAGGTGTCTGATCTCCATGGCTTCTACCTGGCTTCTTCCTCCCCCACGGGACCGAACCACTATCGGAAATAACTGTGAGCCCAACACACCATTAGGGGTTTGTTGTTATCTTTGTTTTGAGTATTTTTCCAACAGAGACATTCCTTCTGCTTCCAGAGTAAAGTACAGCACTAAGATATTGGTGATGATCCCCAGAAACCCCGGTGGCTCGGAGCGTTACAGCATCATTTCCCAAGCTGCTGCCTCTCGTTCCCCGCCCCACACAAATGACCCACGTTCACCCAAATTGAGCAGTCGCTGGTTACTTTCCATCACATGTTGCCTCAGTGTATCCTCTGACTCCTTCCACCTTACCCCCTGTCTTTACCTGGCAGATTAGCGAGGTATCGAGCTCAGTCTTATCCGTTTGCAGAAGAAGAAACTAACATGAGGTACAGACTTGCCCGAGACAATCCAGTAAGGTGGTGACTGAGAGTCCAGACCTTGAGGGACTAGCTGAGTGGTTCCCTATTCCCAGCATGCCATGCTGCCATTCTGTTAGGTCTCCATCATTCCAGTTAGATTCATGCTCCATTCACAACAGTAAGAATTATTAAGATAGTATCGCGGCAGCAAATCATAGGCATTGTCTGCTCTGAAACTAGCAAAAGGCAGCTGCCACCAAAAAAGAGCCACTCTGTGCTTTGGTAGGGACCAGAAATCCTCTGGTGTATTGAGCCAGAATGGGTTTCTTAGGCTTGAGAAACAGAATACTCTTGAATAGTGTTTGTTTTGATTTGTGACATTTCATTTCATTTCATTATTCCTTTTTTCATTTTATTATTTCTTAGCGGTTTTTTTTTTCTTTCTTGCTCCTAATGACGCAGAACTGGCAATTGTTTTCAGAGTTGGTCGCTCTGGATGTTACATAATTATGACTCTGTGCTGTCAATGGCCGCCAACCCAGACTTGGTACTGACTGTCCACTTTCCCCTCTAGATGGTTCCAGAGGCTTTGCTGTTACCCCATGCCACTGAAAGACACAAACTAGACAGAACATGGGATAATAGTCCTAAATTGACATTTGTGAATGTGTTTCCTTTCTATGAATGGTGTTACTAACCAGATGCTTCTGGTAAACAGGGGCCTTAACTGCCCTTGCTAAGAAATCTAGCCAGAGATTGTATCCTTCCATTTAATGTCTGAAAAACCAAAGGGTATTATTCAAGAGTTTTTGGTTTTCTTAGGTTGAATTATTTATTTTATTGCTTTTTTTTTAAATTTATGGATTGAAACAGAAGCCGTTATCATACTAAGTGCAGGAATGCCCTTCATGAAATAACAACAAAAAATCAATCAGAGATTTGTCCTCTGACTTATCACAATATTCCTTTAGCATAGATTGGTGGAAAGTATTCACTTCCCCATTTTCCAGATAGGAAAATTGGAGCAAAAAGGTTGGTTCACATAGCCAACCAGCCATGGAGCCCTGGCCTCAGCATCAGACCTGCTGATTTCCACTTCTGTGCAGGGACTGAAGTTGGGGTTTAAATTAAGCAACTGTATTCTAAAAGGGAAGGTTTGCCATTATCTGGGCCAAGGCTTACTGACTTTGGCAATGGGACCAAGTGTCACACTTTCCTTTGGCAACTATGGGTATTCCAGTCCAATCGGTATATGTTTCCAAGAACTTTCCTCGTGGGCCTATTTTTGGCTTCCATTTACAAAATGTTAAGGGATAATAACATCTACCAAGGACGTGTCTGAAAGTTCGCACTGAAATGTTCCACGCTATGCACCCCCCTTGTCCCTTCCTCTTATTTGTCCTCAAATGCCCTTGCACCTCCGTATTCTCCAGTCACAGACTCATTGTTCTGCTTCCAAATCAGACTCTTCTCTATTCCTGCTTCCTTATTGAGATAAATCACCTTATTAAGATAAATCACCTAAACATCTTGACTGTGCGGCCCTGTTAATGAATCCAAATGCTGACATAATCTTTGCTCTGCCACTTGATGCTATCTGAGGTCTCCATTCCCGAAATGTGGACTCTTCCTGGCTTCCCTCTGACTCGGGTTCCCTAAGCTTATCTGCTTGCTGACTCGCCCTCCTATTTATGCGTGGTCAGATGTCAGATGCATCTGTGTACGAATATGAGCATCTCAGAATAGTCTTGGAAATGCATTCATCCTCACAAAACCTGGAGGGGGAAAAGACGCAGCTGCTTAAGAGAATGCATTAAGGTGAGCCAAGCTACAAAATCCACCATTCTGCTTGAATTCATTTACAGAGTTACATGTACCCACACTCCTTTTTGTCATTTTCTAATATGAGTGTGCTTATAATGTCAAAGAAAACAGTACCAACTTCCGTTAAAAAAATGTGATTTATTATGGTAAGGGTCTCATGTTTTTCCGAATAGCCACACTCCATTTGAATTATTCTGAAAGATAAGCTTGCTTTCTTCCCTTGTGATGCACCTGGTAAATATATCCATGGAAATTCATGATGTCGGGGAAGTAATCAGATGTTTATCTTTGGAATGTGCAAATGTCCTTTCCACTAACTGAGGCCAGAAAGGTAAATTGTTACAGTTACCAGGGGATGTGAGGACATCGGCAGTTCACTTGTTTACCTGACAAACTTTTCTTGAGCACTTACTATGTGCCTAACGCTCATCACACACTCTGAAATGGTAGCAATCCCTTTTCTTAAACTGTGCTCTGTAACTTGATCCTTCATTTCAATTGTTCTTTACAAGTCTGTCTCCCACCTAGACCAGGGATCAGTGAGCTGAGCCGAAGTCGGACGCTCAACTGACTGAGCCACCCAGGCACCCCTTCTTTTTTTTTTAACGTTATTCATTTTTGAGAGACAGAGAGACAGAGTACGAGTCAGGGGGGAGCAGAGAGAGAGGGAGACACAGAATCTGAAGCAGGCTCCAGGCTCTGAGCTGTCAGCACAGAGCCCGATGTGGGGCTCAAACTCATGGACCACGAGATCATGACCTGAACCGAAGTCAGACGCTCAACCGACTGAGCCACCCAGGCACCCCTTGTTTCATTTCTTAAATTCCACATATATGAGTGAAATTATATGAAGTTTGTCTTTCTCTGACTTATTTCACTTAGCATTATGCTCTCTAGATCCATCCATGTTGTTGCAAAGAATTTCATCCTTTTTTATGGCTGAGTAGTATTTCATTGTATTACACACCCCATCTTCTTTATCCATTCATCTATCAATGTGTGTCATAATCATTTTGTATCTCTGCTACCACATATGTAGAAGGACTTTTTCAAGTGGTGGCTGTGAGACTAAGGTTGAAATTCCAGGAATGCAGAGAGGAGTAGAACAAAGCCCCTTTTCTAGAGACTTGCTACTCAAGTTCGATCCTGGACCAGTCAGGTTGCTGTCACCTGGGAAGTTTTTAGAAATGCAGAATCTCAAACCCTACTCCAGACCTACTAAAGTCTAATCTGCATGTTAACAAAACCATCTGGTGATTCACCTGCACATCAAAGTGGAGAAACCCTGACCAAAAGAGTTTTACAGTTACATGGGTGAGGTGGATAGGCTGAAGATGCTTCAGAAGCAATGGTCCAAGTTCGCCTGGCAGCAGTGGGCCCAGGGATTGATCTGTGGATTTATCTGTGTAGCACAGGGTTTAGGTGAGCACGGGTACAGCCCAGAATACAGTTGGAATTGGGGACAGAGCGATAACTGGTAACCCAGGAGAAACGGTGCAATACCAGTAGACTAGAAGGCAGTGGTGGTGATGGATGAGAAGACACTGCAACACGAGTGGCAGTGGCTGGGTCAAGGAAAGGGGTGGGACAAGACTCTGGGCGGTCCGTGTAGAAGAGAAAGACCGCCAGGCAGCACCAAGGAGGCTGACAGTGGGAAAGGACCGGCCATGTGCCAAACCCGGGAGAGGCCAAGGCTCTGAGACTGCGGGGGTGAGAGGCAGCGGCCCAGACTGGCTACAGGCTGTTCATTCCATCGTCTGGGTGGCTTGAGTTCATTAGGGGAATCGAGTTACTCAGAATCCTTATACAATAGCTCACAGTCCTTCCAGGACCTGATAATGTGGTAATTAACATGGGGATTCCAGGAATGCCTTGGATTTGAGTTCTGTCTGTAGCAGGCTGATATGTCTGGAATCTGGATATTGGAAATTGCTATTCCAACATCCTCCTTATTTCCTTCACGAAGAATCAAGTGGACGAAAAATCTGAGCGAAAGGGCAAATATGAACTAGACGAAGGAAATCTCATTCTGGTAGCATTTGTCAGGTTTCCCAGCAGCCTTTTTGTATTTGCCTGTGATCAAAATACAACCATTGTTTTGGAACATTGTGACATTATTAAAGCGTATGACAGATGTTAAAAGACTTTGATATTGTCTGTTCACAAACCACTGGAGCCCTTTTTTAAGGAGATGTTGACTTAACCAAGCTCTCTTGGTAAATGACATCTTGCTGTTTAGAGCTTCTGCCACAGCCTAACCATCGCCTGGACATTTTACTTGCTCTGGAAGATGAAAGAAAGTTGCCAGGTGCCCAGGCTGTGGCCTGAAGACCGATGTCCCTTAGTAGAGTAAGGGACTGCTTTAGGACTTTAGCAGACTAAGGGTCTTCCTTTTCCTGCCCCAGATTAGCTATGGCAATTGTCTATGTGTCAGACTTACCTCAGACTTGAACACGAAGTCTGGGAAACCCAGAATCCCTTCTTGTTGCCAAGAGGACAAGTTGCTTAATCTTCTGGAAATTCACCAGTGATCCCTCTGAGTATGTTTTAGTAGCAAATGATACTTCTGAGTTGTGTCCATAACTTCATTTCAGATTGTAACTATTGCCGTATATGCTTTTCTCTTCTGCTAATACCTTTGGGAGCACACAGGAACTTAGGAGGTGACCAGACACGTAGGGATCCCCTAAACTTGGCGATGGTTCAAGAAAAGCAAAGTCAAGTTAGTGTGACTTTGGCATGGGTCATACTTGACAGAAGTCAGTGCTCTCTGCCCACAAAAGTGCTCAGTGCCCAAACAATACCTCCTCCTTCCACTCACCCCACCCAGTGTTGGTCCCATGAGAACTCTGGCCACTGGTTAGACTCTGAAAGTGTGGAGCATGTTTTCAGCTAAGCAGGTAATGGTCACCGAAGTAGAATATCCTCCTCTTTGGGAGGATTGTTTCCTGCAAATGGGTGTGGGGGTTGGAGGTATAAAGCCTGGAATGGTGCAGTTTTTAAACTGAATGAACATGGCATCATATCATTAGCTGAGAATTGTACCTCTGGAGACAGCCGCTTGTCCAAAACAATTCAGATTCTGGTAGAGTATAGACACGGTGCACAGATTCACTTCTTTTTGCTAGTGCTTACAGTCTGCAAGGAGGGAAGAATTTGAAAATGCCTTATTGGCTTTGCCTCTTTCAGATGTTTAGAACTCCATGGACTCCCAGAGCTAGGCTGGCAAGCTTTCAGATCCTTTGGCCCAAGTTCACAATTTTGTGGAAAAGGAAATGGAGGCTTTGAAGGACGGAGTAGCCTAGAGGCCATGACTTTGAATGTTGGATTCATTATGTTCTACTACTAGCTTCGCCGCTAACTAGCTTTGTGACCTTGGGCCAGTTATATCAACTCCTCCTGACTTAGTTCCTTAATCCCTCAGAGAGGACTTACAACACCTAGTTTATAAGGTTGTTCTAAATCCGAAATGAAACAATACATATAAAGCACTCAGCAAAATTTCAACATGTAGAATTCAGGGAACAAAGGTTATCACTATTTGTATTGTTGTTATTGTGCATGGTCATGGAGCTAGGTAGTGCAAGAGACAGGACACAGACCCGGACCACTGACTCCCAGGGGTGCGAACTTGACCACCCGCCCGCCTTCCTCCCTCTGTGCCTACAAAACCGCACTGCCTAATCACATTTGCCCATTTCTCTTTGCCTTGCAAAACTGTTCCCCAAAAAGGATGATTAAATGTTGATTTTTCCTGAATGTGAGTTGAGTTGCCTTAACCCACCAGCGTGAGGCATATGTTGGTAACCCCTTTTCAGTTCTTTGGTCTACAGATGTGGTTAAATACTTCTCCATATGGCTTTTTAAGAACATCAAAGCGAAAAGATTCTCTATAAGACAAAAAAAGAAAAAGAAAAGAAAAGAATGAGCCCTGCTGGAGCTGGTGTAAGTTCTTAGAAGGCTACTGTCCTCAGCCTTTCCCTGAGTAGGCTGCTCAGCCCACTTTGCTTCTGGATAGCTGTCACATGTGGTAATATCCCAGTCTCTCTCCGAGATCAGGATGGGTGGGTTTCTAGTCCCAAGTTGGAGCCCAGTTTCTAGGCTGTGGCAAAATTCAAAGCTCAGGGGGCTGCACCTCACAGCTTATGTCTTAGGTTTGAACTGCAGAAAATGCCTTTGTCCCTGGGGTACAATAGGACCGAGAAGAATTCTAGTCTCCTGTGCTCCCGTGCATCTCTTGCCACAGCTTTATTCCGAGGCGCTGAAACAATACTTTATCATGAGCCAGTCTAGGAAACAAATAGGAAATGTACACTGTCTTCTGTATAGAATAGAACATCCTAGATTTCAAGCAGCCAACTCTCTAATGCGGCGAAACATAAAGGCTTTGGAATCATCCAGGGCTGGATGGAGATCTTGGCTCCACGATGTACTAAGTGCATGATTTTCTTTTAGTTATGTGACCTCGCAAAACCTGTTTTCTCATGTGTAAAATGGATGTAATAATAATAATGACTTCGTAGGATTGCTGTGAGGACAAAATGAGGTCGTATTGGGCACACGTCTGGCATTTGCTAGAGGAACTTAAGTGTCCTAGATTTTACTCAGAGAGCCGTTGGTGAACGGGGAATGTAAAACTATGCTTGTGTTTGATGTTTGTCACCAAGGCCAGTAGTTGGTGTTATGTCTTTTCCCTTTAGAAGTATTAGTGCTATGTGCTCATTTCTTTCCCAAGGGTCAGGATTGTGATGGGAATAATGTATGCGTGCCTGGGGCTCAGGAGTTCAGGAGTCTCAGGGATGCTCACAGGGAGACTGTTCTGGAGATTTTGCCACTGCCTCATTCCCACTGCCCCAAACTGACCAGTATGAAGAAAGATCTGCTCCTTGGAAAGTCATTTGAGTTATTTTTCTCGTGAGCATAGACTATGGCTTAGGGCTTACTGTGCTAAAACCCCCTTCCACCCAAATGCATTTTCACCTCAGAGGATGTTTCGGCAGAGACAGATGGGCAACTCTTGTAGGCGAAAATATAGAGCAAGGGAATCGAAGGTGAGGGAGGATGTAGGTGAGAAGCCAGTCCTCCAGTTCCCTGGATCATCACTCTCACAAGTTCAAACGTTTCCTAACCACCTCTCGGCACCCCTTCCTGGGAAGTAAGGCAGCACCTCCTAACTTTCTTACGTGTCCCTCCCCTTCTTCGTGTCACATCCGGTTTCAGGACAGGATTCACAGATGTCCCAGGGCTTTTGACCCCGAGATGAACAATCCGGGCAGGGAATGAGTTGATCTACAATTTCTATTAGAGAATGAGGGTGAGAAAGAGGAAGAGGGAGAGCCTGGCTGCTGACGGTGCAATCTTATGGCTAAAAGTGCCTTTAATAGTTTTTCCCCACCCTGTGGAAAGCAGGCAAATCACTTAGGCAATCAACTCCTTTCATGGATAATGAGTATGGACATCTTTCCCGGGATCCTGATGGCACAAGATGTAGAAACAAATTGTTTGTGACACAGAGCCATGGAAACGTTAGCTGCTAGGTGCTGTACAGCCTCCTCACGTGGTTCTGCTGTCCGGAGAGCTGGGCTGGGTAATGCCCACCAGCTCCAAATCCAGGTCACTGGGGGCAAGGTGTCCGAGTAGCTGCCTTGCTGGAGAACTGAGTCTGGAACTTTGTTTTTCGTTACTCTTTGAATAGCCTATACCCCCCAGTGGATCCAGGTTCATGGCCACTCTTCTTACTCCCTGTATGTGGCCAGGACAGAGTGGGGGAGGCAGGAAGGATGAGCCCAGGGGAGGGTATGGACCAACTGAATAGTTGCTGTAAATATCTAAACCATTTAGTCTGAGTGGTCTACAAAAACATTTTTAAATTCTAGGTAAATGATCATCTATGATATCTCACCATCAATAACAGTACTCTGCAATTATAATTAATATTCATAGAACCTTCTATAGTTTTCAGTCAGCTTCCCTGTGGCGTCTCCACATGATCCTTACCATAGTGCCCCAGATTGTGTAAGTTATTACCATTTTACAAGTTAAATGTTGACCACAATGTTGAACCCATAGCTTTTTAACTTCTTTCAACATAGAGTAAATGTCAGGACTTCTCTGGAACTATTCTAAAAATATTAAACTAGTTTGTCAGCTTGAAGGACAGCAAAATGTTGGTGAATATTATCTGTGTATAGTTTTTTTTTCCCTGAAAGTAACACCTCCATCCATTTCCCATATGCCTCACCCCCATCCCTTAGAAAACTCTCTTTTTAATAAAAACAGTAGATTTCATTCATAAACCCACTTTAACTAAAGCTGCTGAAAATAAAGTATATCGAGTTTTCCAAACCTATAACCCAATCATTTACAGGAAGAAAGTAGCCAAGAAGTCAGTGTGGCTCCCAGTAGGAGGCAGGTGGAAGCAATTTACTGGACAGAGTAGCCAATTTCTATTTGGCGTGTGCTCTCCATTTCTCTCACCCACCCCCTCATTAGCCATAGTAAACAGACACTAGGGATTTTTAGAATATGGATTTTACAATTCACCCATTCTGTATGAAGTTCATACTTAAATCATACATCTTTCTCTTTGTTGTGCCCAGAATTCTTCATTTTAACAAATTAAATAGTAGCCCCCTCCTCTTTAGAAGATTGATTGAAGGTGAGTCATTAAGGGTTCACTAATTCCCTGACATGATCAATCTATACCAATCTAATGCTAAGATTATCACACTTCCAGTAAAGTGTTTTAGGGTTTCTAAGTTCATATTTACATATGTTAAATAGCTGGAACAAAAATCAGACTGCATTATTTTTGCAAGCTTACAAATGATTGGCACCATGTTGAGTCTTTAGACATGTGATTAAATATTTGCCTTAGACATGTGGAGATTAAACATAGTTGCTGTTATCTTGGTATGTATTGACAAGCTAAAAATAAATTTTTAAAATTTCTTTCAGAAGAATGCATAGAGTTAGGGAAATAGGGTATAAGTTATAAGCTAAAGAATGTTCGATCTAGGTAAGAATCTCATATCTGAAAGAGATCTTAGAATTTCTTAGCAGAGTTAGAACCAGATCCATAGAGACTAAGAGTTGTGAAGATGGCATAGTTAGGACCACAAAAACACTTCTTTAAAAATCTGAGATTCTCCCAATAAAAAATTATTTAACCTATATACTTAATGTCATGTAGTCACTGGGTCTGAAACTGGGAATTCAGAGATGGATAGGATATAATGTCTGCCATTTGCAACATCAAGGAAGCCACTTGCTATTTCTATGTCTTTGACCTAGTTCCTAGTGATGAGACCAGGAGAATACCGTGTGTATTATGTGCTTTTAGTTCAGCGAAACATTTAAGAAAAGCTTTCATTATAGTCATGTGACCAACACAAAGAACTCTGAGATCAAAGAGGGCTGGATTATGGGACTATTAAGGAACAACCATACCAAAGTGTGATGCTTGGTCTCAACCTGGCCTAAAGGGAGTCTCACGTGGAGACACATAGAAGAGTCCTCACAGAGGTCCATCCACTGCTTTGTCAATTACTTGAGTAATCACTGGGTGATTAATGAACTTGACGATGACATAAAAGAAAGAGAGCAAAAACTCTACGTGACAGTCTCAGCATTAACAATCCCCACAGGATGGAAAATGAATTAACAATAAAATAAGGAAAAGTAACAGGAATAAATACAAAATACTGCATGGAACCATCTAGCTTGATGATAAATACATTTAATTAAAATGACTTAGCTACTTTATTTCCAGTGAATATTTTTCGCAGAGTTCTGTCTTTATTTTATTTGGTAAAAAGAAAAATAAAAAAGAATCAGGAAGATTTAGGAAACTCTACTATGAGTATATATCAAGGGGTGGGTTTCTTAGTGCCTTAAAGCAACAATTAGGAATTTGTGCCTTAGATAGTGAATCTTTTATACTCAGTATTTTGTCTCAACACATTTGTAGAGGAAACGGTGGGCATTTTAAGTACATAGTAGCTATACTCCTAGAGTTTCATTTATTAGCATGCATTCATGTATAGAAATTATTCAGGTTACCATTCAGGTCCACTTTCAAATGTCCGCTTACAAAAGGTCATTTCGTTAGTGGAGAGTTTGAAGAGGCCACCAACTAGTTTTCCCCACCCGTGTGGTTAATAGGAGAAAATAGATTAGTGTTTCTTACAGCTACAGAAGGTAGAAAAATCTCATTTTAGCTGGAAGTTTAATAGATCTCCTAAATGAGGCATACCTGTTCATAAAAAAGAAATCAGTTTACTGCTTTTGCTTGGCTGGTGTTATCGTTACTCTCTTTAAATAACTGGAGGTGTCTCTTAGGAGTTAGGCTACAGCAACTGCATATTTCAGGTTGCTCTCAACAAGGAGATGTCATTCCTAGAAACTTGGGGACCTACTCATTCTGCCCTTGGGCTCTCTCAGGTAAGGGGAAAATACCTGAAGCACTTCCTTGCATATTTTTTTTCTGGAATCACTTTTAATATTCTTAAGTTGCCATGGAATGAGTACTAATGTACAGTGCAAATCGGATCTGACTAAATGGATTAAGGAGAGTGGATTGAGGCCTGTTCCTCATATCTTTGTAAAACTGAGTATAATATTAGATTTTTCTACCAAACCATAAGAGACTCTTAAAAACTGAGAATAAACTGAGGGTTGATGGGGGGTGGGAGGGAGGGGAAAGTGGGTGATGGGCATTGAGGAGGGCACCTGTTGGGATGAGCACTGGGTGTTGTATGGAAACCAGTTTGACAATAAATTTCATATGGAAAAAAAAAAAGATTAGATTTTTCTAGCCAAAGTCCAAGAGCAGTGACTAGTTCTACAGGTAGTAAGGGCACTTCATGAATTCTCAATATGGCGCTTGGACACTTCTGTTTTCTCTTCACCACCAGCGGGCACACCCTCTGTCTTTCCTCCATCTCCTTCTCACAAGAGCGAGGATCTGCCATTAAGTCCTAGTGTAGCTGTGTCTCTAGACGTAATATATTCTAAATGTGTATTGTTTGTGGGTGGACTGATAGTAAATTGCTTGGGTTCACAGGAGCTTATTGAATTTAATTTACAGGGCAAATAATCTTTTGATCACATTATTGCTATGTAAGACTAATCAAAATTCCATGTCAATGTGTCACGATTCACAGGTCTTCCTTCCTTCCTTCCTTCCTTCCTTCCTTCCTTCCTTTTCTTTCTTTCTTTCTTTCTTTCTTTCTTTCTTTCTTTCTTTCTTTCTTTCTTTCTTTCTTTTCTTTCTTTTTTATTCACAAGTTAGTTAACATACATTGTAATCTTGGCTTCAGGAGTAGAATCCAGTGATTTATCACTTACATATAACACCCAGTGCTTATCCCAACAAGTGCCCTCCTTAATGGCCATCACCCATTTTCCCCTCCCCCTTCAACCCTCAGTTTGTTCTGGGTGTTACATGTACCACATTTCCTTGTTGTGATTAAAATCTTATAATGGGCTGTAATCCTGCCTTCCAGCATTCATCTTATAGCTGGATTTCAAAGCATAACACTAAATAAATATAACAAATATCAGGATAAATAATTTTCCCATTTCTTTAGTCATGTTTATAGTCAGACTTTTTTAATAAATTAAAAAACTAAATATTTGAAAATTTGAACATGAATCTTCTAAGCATGAGTATAGTATATACCAAATCATTACAACTCCCATTATGATTTCACATTCAATATATTTCTTTGTTTCTTTTAAATCTATCATTAAGTAATACTGTTATATTTATGGATTCATTGTTGTCATTGTTTTTCTCATATATGTGCTGTGTGTCTAAAGAAATTTGGGAATAGTTCTGAACTTAACATTAATAATCTAATTTTCCTTGTATATATTTTTTTTCTTCCATGAAAGTCCTCTATTCCGGACTATACATTTGCTACATGCAGAATACATGTACTTGTGACTATAGACTGTATAAAGTTGGATTCTTTAATAACATCTTTTCATTATTACAAACAAAAATACAACCAGTAAATGTTATACTTTATTTATTTGTTTGTTTGTTTATTTTTAGTGTTCTTCCTTTTTAATCACTGCCTTTAGGGCAAGGATGGGAATGTGGGTGGCATTTAACTTTATTTTAATAACCCAATAAATACATCATTTCTTTGCCATTTAAATATATAAAATTAAAACTATTCAGAAGTGTAAAAAATGTAAAAGGTGAAAGCCCACCTTAGAATTCTGTTTAGAAATAAGAGTTAACAGGTCATTGGTTTGGATAGATACTTCTAGACCTTTTCTAGGCACTTACATGCATATGTAGATGTATATAGAGAGAATGTGCTCTTTATTTAGAACTATATTTAATATGCAACTTGCTTCTTTCTTGTAACCTAAAAATACGTCTTTGATATTGGTTCACTAAATTTAGGTCTACCTTATTTTTTACAATACTTGCTTATGTTCAAACCCTAGGTTAGCCACTTAATATCCCTGTGGCCTCCCACAAGCTACTTTATCTCATTTGTAAAGTGGAGACAGAAGATCGTTGTTCTGAGGATTAACTGAGTGTGTGAAAAATACTTGGAACAATTTCTGGCAGACAGCAAACAGTGTATGTTGGAGAGAAAGAAAAAATCCTAAATCGATCAACATTTAAGAGTTTCTAGGGTATTTTTTTAGGTTTATTTACTTACTTTGGGAGAAAGAGAGAGAGTGGGGGAGCAGAGAGAGGGAGAGAGAGAATCCCAAGCAGGCTCCACACTTTGAGCACAGAACCCAACATGAGGCTTGAAATCACAACCCTGGGATCATGACCTTAGTCGAAATTGAGCCAGATACTTCACCAGCTGAGCCACCCAGGTGCTTCCTAGGGTTTTTATTTTATAAACAGTAATGGTACATGAGAATTTTTATATACCTGTGAAACAATCTGTCAAATAAACTCTTTGAACTGGAATTGCTGGATAAAGGGCATGCATAAGTAATCTCTTTGCTAATTTCGACCATAAAGATATCTCATTGCAGTTTTAGGTGAACGGTAGCAGATTCTGGTTGGTTTCTGTCACACCACTCAGTGCTTTGTTTAAAACATTAAACAGGTTTTCATGGATTCTATTAATCCCAATACTTTCTATACACAAGATTTACTAAACCTGTCACATATAATATATATACATGTGACATATATATACTATATATATGTCACATATATATGTGACATATATATAGTATATATATATGTGACATTTATATAATATATATATTCATATAATAATTGAAAATGCCTTGAACTCTGTACCAATCAGTACTGTTTCTAACGTAACATCTGGATACCTTGTTTTACAATGGATCCAGTAATCTCAAGAGTTTGACCTTTTTTTCTTCTTGATGACAGAAAATTATGTAAGTGAATATAACAGATAAGTCTATAAAAGCCATTCTATCTATATGCTTCTGACTGGACAGCAGTGGAATAGCCACCCTCGAATTGTACCCAGTTGAGGACTTTTCAATTGCCTTAAAGAAACCAGAGAGAAAGAAACTAGGTCAACAGCTTAATAGAATTGCTTTCTCTACCCTTCACTTAGCATCAATACAGTGATTTTTCTTGTACTTCTAAAGCCCTGTAAAGCTAGATATTAAAAAATCTTTGATATTGAGGGAAGAGAGAAGTGTGTAAATTTCACCTAGAGGACATTTTTGTATTCAGAAAAATGGAAATTTTAAATATGTGTTATTGAAAGTTCCACTGATTTGTGTACAAGCTCTACATTCCTAGTTTAAAGTTTACTTAATTGAACACAATGACACAGCTACAGCTTTACTTAAAATCCACAATTATTGGGGCACCTGGGTGGCTCAGTCGGTTGAGCATTCGACTTTAGCTCAGGTCATGATCTCACAGCTCATGAGTCCGAGCCCTATGTCGGGCTCTGTGCTGACAGCTCAGAGCCTGGAGCCTGCTTTGGATTCTGTGTCTCCCTTTCTGCCCCTAACCCACTTACATTCTATCTCTGTCTCTCTCAAAAATAAATGAACATTAAAATTTTTTTTTAAATCCACAATTATTGCTGCCAATTTTTTTCAGAAACTCTATTCATTCAATTATTCAAAAAAAATCTTATATATGGCAAACATTTACTTAGCTCCTGTTATATGATAGCAGACATGTTCTCTGCTTTTTTGAGGCTTTCATATCCGTGGAAAATCCACTAGATGAAGGAAGAGAAGCTTGTATTACTAAGTTTGGTAAGACAATAAACAAGATAATAGAACATTCTTTGTAACCCTTGGTGACACTATTCAAGGTTTAAAATACCCTGGCCTGGCCTTTTGCTCAGAATGACTTAACCAAAGACAAATCAAAAACTACAGTGGGGTGTTGAGAAGGGAGCCATTTTTTTTTAAGTCAATTTACAGAAGGCTTCCAAGGTTTTATTGACTTAAAAGATCACAATCACCCCTCTGGGTACACTTCTCTCTATTAGGTCTTCAATCCATACCATATTATATTCTGAAAGGAGCTTTCGTTGGATGCGTTTACCCCCATAACGGATAATCACGTAAACCATGGCACGTGACCAGGTATGTCTCTAGGACATACCTAGAGGGGTGTCTCCGGAAACAGCTGTGGAGCATGGCTCCAAATCCAACTCAGACACTGAAGACAAAGCCCAAAGCCCCACATGAGAGTCCCTGGTTCTTTGGCGGTTTTGTTGCCTCACTCTCCAAAGGCCATCACGTTACGATGCAGGGAAAATAAAAATGAGAGAGAGATGGGTCGATAGTCTGACTTGTCAGTAGGTGGCATTTGAAGCCTCCTCCGGTGTGTGTTAGTGTCGTGGTAGAAAAGTCCTGAAAAAATGTATTTTCTTTTGTCATTGCCTTGATGGGAGCACACATGTCATAGAAAGAGAAAACTCTGTATGTTGGTTTCATGCTTAGTTTTTCCTCCCTCTCTTCTTGATTGTTTGCCACTGTTTCACATGTAAAACTCTGTATGTAGTTCGTATTTAACTCATAAGTACATGTAACGACTAAAAATAAAATAATGAAACCGCTGACCGTGTGTTGCCGGGGGTTAGTGTGATATTAGAGCGTTGACGTATATTGGTTGTACAGGTGTTTTTAGTGATTTGCAACGTGTAAGATTTTAAAAGCGAGTTGGTAGGTGGTGATAGAAATAAAGGGACCTTTCCCAATAGTCGGGGCATTCTTGTGACTCAGTAAGACCTCAATGTCACAG
The DNA here is from genome assembly GCF_018350195.1 of Panthera tigris. NCBI lineage: Eukaryota > Metazoa > Chordata > Mammalia > Carnivora > Felidae > Panthera > Panthera tigris. The sequence continues at coordinate 106,618,429 of NC_056662.1, forward strand.
TAAAAATTAAGAGTGAATCCATTTTAGCTTATTTTATGAAGACAAGAAGTTTACATTAACTGAAAGATCCAGCGGATCAGTACCTTAATGTAAACTAACAAGGGGCTTTTTGAGGGAGATGGAAAGTTCCTCTTTAAATATGTGAGGTCATATGGTTCTTTCAAAGGTGCCTGAAGTAACACTGCTCTGCAGTGACAGGGGGGCAGAATCACCTGGAGACCATTCCAAAATGCAAATCCCCATTGTGCCATTTTTAGAAGGGTGCCCCCACTTTCCTGCCTCTTTGAAGAAATACCCCAGTGACTCATCTGCAAACAGAGGTGGGTCATATTGTGACAGTAGACCCCTGGGTTTCATCAAGGGCCTCTTAGTTTGGGATCCTGGTAACTTCCAGAACTTCAGCCGGGAAACTAACCTCCCTATTGCTAATGGACAGACTTTGTTTTCATTTTCAAAATTTTGTTAAGCACAGTAAGGCACTCGGATATAAAGCCGTGGAATCATAAGCTCCCGAAGCCATTCATTTTAACACTCTGGACTTTCCTTCTCTTTGTTTCATCTATGGCTTTACATTGTAGTCTGGCAAGTTTGTTTGAGAAAGCACTTCTTATAATAAAAAAACACAGACGTTGAGTTGGCATAAACTTTGCCTGCCCGTCTATTACATTGAATTTTTATGTCTAGAAAATATGCCCAGTGGTTATACATTTTGGTCATTGGCGCAAACCAGGGGGACAATATCAAAGTTGTCAGGGGAGTCAATTAGAGTTTAACCAGGTTGCTTGAGACATTGGTATTTTTATTTTTGTTATTTAACTGCTGGGTATCAAAGTTGAAGAGAGGGAGGTACTGATACGAACCGCTTTAAAATGTCTGCGGAAATGGAGGGAAAGTCATTGCTTATCATAAAACATAGTAATGGGATCTTTGGGGTCCTTCAAATCCTGATGACTAAAACATAAAATCACGCACAGCAACCAAAATCTGCTTTGTTTCCTGGTTTTTAAAAAATGCCTTGTTGTTTTTTTAGGGATGCAGTGTCCCTTTGCTGTAATTCTCTTATTTCTGAGCACCTAACAAAACCTCATAGGGCAGTAAACCTGGATAATGAGAAAGTAGCAGACTATCCCAGGAAATACATTATTGCAAATGTAGCCCTGATCCTGCCATGGTCTTTCTCTTTGACAGTTCATTAGCTTGGCTTCCTCATCTATTGGAAGGAAAGAGGTAATCAGTGTGGAAAGAACGGAAGTTTAAGAGCCGATGTTCTTGCCACACCTGGTGAGAATCGATGCCACGCATGGGTCAAAGAGAAGACGTAGGATCTGCCTAAAACTGTGTTATCTCACCTATATTCTAAACTAAGATAGAAACACAAAAATTTTGAAAACTGGTGATTTTTTAACTCCCATACCACATTTCTCATTCAATATCAAATATCAATGGATAGTTGAACTTTAATATGATCCAGGTGCCATCAGAGAGTCCTTGATTTATTGGAGCCGGCTGTCTAGCCTATACACTGAGACTGAATCATGGGCAGAAATTCTCCCTCCCTCAGGTCCTCCAAGTGCCCTTATGTTGTCCCAAATTCACTATTCTGGATCTCTTACTCCTCCAAGAGAATGCTTACTCAAGACTCCTCATAGGGGCGCCTGGGTGGCTCAGTCGGTTAAACGTCCGACTTCAGCTCGGGTCACGATCTCGCGGTCTGTGAGTTCGAGCCCCGCGTCGGGCTCTGGGCTGATGGCTCAGAGCCTGGAGCCTGTTTCGGATTCTGTGTCTCCCTCTCTCACTGCCCCTCCCCCATTCATGCTCTGTCTCTCTCTGTCTCAAAAATAAATAAACGTTAAAAAAAAAAATTAAAAAAAAAAAAAAGACTCCTCATAGGTCCAGCGAGCTACCTACCAAAATATGGTTGTCTTTCACCCCACTCCTCAAACCCTATGTCTGTCCACTAATCTGATAAAAAAACATATACAATTTTTGATAATCTTCTGTTGCCATGTTACCTATCCGGGGTACCAATGTGTATTTTAATGAGATTGTCTGGACAGAGTAGCTCAATGCTGCAGATAGACTGTAAGAAAGACACTTGGGGCTTTAAAGCACACAGGCAAAATATTCATTAGGAAACCTTTGGGATTCCCTCATCTACCCCGCATGTGAAATTATATTTGTAACTTAAAGAAGAAAAATTTTGCCCTTCATGTTGTAACACAAGCCATACTCATAAATTGTATAACCGGAAACAGTATTCCAAATAATGTGACATTTTTATCAGACTCTGTCAAATTATTCTTTGAAAACATACAGTTTGGTCAGTCTCCTTGCTTCTTTATTCTTTTATAGCTTACATCCCCATACTTTACCCAGAGAGGAAAAATGATATTGCTTAGGATTTTGTAACACATTTGAGTAAAAAAAAATAATCACTGTACTTGAGCATTAAATGTAGCTCGTAAGCCACGGCTTTATAGAACATGTGATAATATTCTAAGTCAAAATATAGGGTCATCTGGCAGAGATATTTTAGAAGTGAAGTACTTTTTGAGGTTCTCTGGGGGAAGAAATGTATTTGCTTTTACCCACTGGTGTGCTGGTAGACTGTCCCCTCCAAAGAAAAGTCCCGATTGGTGGAATTGGTCTATTCCCATGATGTAAACACTTCCGCGATGGATGATTTCAAACTACCAACGTGAATTTGCTGACCATAGAGTTGGAAGGGGTGTATGCACAATTGAGTCTCTCCTGCCCAGCACAGGAGTTATACTCACTGTGAAGGCCTCCTCAGCATCGGCGTTTGAGCTGAGGTTAGGAGTAGAGGTCAGGGGCTGGGACGTGGGGGAGAACTTGGCCCAAGTTAGGGAGAACTTCCTCCTCCTCAGGAGCCACGCTGAAGCCAACACTTCCCCGGTGCACTCCTGCCATTTCTCTTCTTCTTCATCTGAAAGGACATTCCCCGGGAGGGCTATTCCTAAAACCCTTTCTCTGCGTCAGATTTTTTAACGACGAATGACTTAGCTTTCCTACATTGTGATTCTGTTAAATGAAAACAAAGCAGATAAGAAGTTCATTTCGTGTGCGAGGCCCTAGGAATCGTTCTCTGGGAGTGTCTTTATTTGCTCTTGAAATGAAAATTCGTGGAAACGCTGTCATGAATCCCGTCTCCGAGGCAGTTTTATTAACAGAACAGACCACCTTGCCTTAAGCACCACCTATGGTTTGCGGAGTCTACAGGGGGCAGTGCGGCTGGGGACAGCGGAGGGGAAAGCAGAAGTGGTTCCTAAACCAGAGGATCAGGCAGTGTTTTCAGACTACAATCCACTTCTTCTCTTCCTCGTTGCTTCAGGCCGCAACTTACTAAGGTTTGATAACCTGGTGTGTGTTTCTTCCCTTTCCAGCATCCCTGCAGGAGCGATAATCGGGTGCGGGGCTTGGCGAGGCAGAGTTGGGATCCGTGATGAGCAGGGAAGCAGAGGGAAAGTGCCTTCTGTTTCCGTCTTTCCTCTCTGCCCTCTGGCACCAGCCAGGAGTTAAGGAAGTCAACAGCAGGGTACTAGTTAACCGCTGCACTGTTCTGTCTTTACGCAGAGGGACAAAGTACCTGGCTCGGAGTCATACAGTGAGCGAATGTAGAGCAGGTGGGAGGAGAGGAGACAAACTTGTATCCTCCCACTTGCCAGGATGGCTCTTCATCATCGCACCCTGCAGAGCCCCCATTTTAGTTTCCCATCCTGCAGCCCCCATCCCTGCTCCCCCTCCCTGACCTTCACTCCAGCCCCATGCCCCTGTCCTCCCGGTGTCGTGAGCCGGAGCTGTGAGTCCCCTTGTCCTTGTCCATATACACATGTGCTCACCGACACCCGACCTTTCTCCTGCCTGGCCGGCTGAGAGAATCAGGAATAGAATTATCCTCTACAGGGGCGCCTGGGTGGCTCAGTCGGTTAAGCGTCCGATTTGGGCTCAGGTCATGATCTCACGGTTCTTGAGTTGGAGCCCCATGTGGGGCTCTGGGCTGACGGCTCAGAGCCTGGCGCCTGCTTTGGATTCTGTGTCTCCCTCGCTCTCTGCCCTTCCCCTCAAGAAAAGAAGTATCCTCTTATCCTCTACAGCGAGCTCCTGGACCAGGTATATTCCAGGTATTTTTCCTCTTGGAACAATAACACGTCATGAGTTCATATTCTTAAGTCTCTGGTTCAGGGGCGTTATATATAATGTAAGCTTTTGTAAGAGCCTGACTCCCATTAGTTTTCTGAGGACATATAGAGACTGCTGCCAACTCACAAACATGTTTTGAAACATAACCGTTTTATAAGCTCTTGACCCACTGACACCTCCAACAACCACCAATCCTACACCTAGGCTGCCTTGTATTGTTCTATGATTTTTGCATTTGTGTTGGTCTTTTCTATTCAACTAGACACGACAGGACTGCATGTTATACTTTGCTCTTGTCTCGAGGTGGTATTGTTCAATAAATATTTACTGACAGACAGGGAACAAGGTGAATGTTACATCCTTTTAAATATTCTCTGCCAGACAAACAAGACTTGGAAGTTGAGTATAATAATCACTCATTCAGTTCTAAATTGTTTGAAATATCTTTTAGAAAGTGGGTGTGGAAGGGAACTTGATGGCTAATTACTCCTCTTGAAGAGGGCTAGACATTACTTAAGGAACCTAGGGGGTCACTTTTTAAAGTCTGATTCCCAATCGCACTCATACTGGTCTGAGGGCATGATTCCATCCTGCCCATTGTCAAGGGATGTCTAAGTGGAAAGTCCACAGAAGAACACATGTGCAGAGCTGGTGCAGTCATAACTTTGGTCCGACCAATTAAGCCCATGTGACTTAGAAAGCGTGATCCATGCAGCCCTAGAATCATCCGCCGCTCTAAGTTGCACATGGTAGGTCCACGGTTATTCGTTTTCAACTGAAAGTTACTCTAAGGTTGGTTCTTAGGTTGGCCATTGTAGCTCAGAACTAGACAGAAGGTCATCAGTGGACAGAGACACCAGTATAAGTTGTGTGATACAAAGTTTATTAGACGGCTACTTCAGCCCAGCTGCCTTAGAAGTCAGACTTCCCATCTTACAAACCCATCATTAATGTGCGGTCAAGTCTTTCAATTGGAAAAAAAAAATTATACACACACACATACACACACACACACATATATATATTTATATATTTATAATAAAGAACTATTTAATTGAAAGCTTGAAAGCTTCAGAAGAAATGGAAATAAGAATCGTGTGCAGGGCTTTATACAGATAAAAAATGTGTTTTGAAGATTAATCTCCTGAGCATCTGGGCTATACATGTTTGCAGAAATCGTCTATAATATGGACGAGACCACTGCTTCTCTTAAACCACTAGAGTTACATGAACAATTACAAGCTTACTTTTCCTGGACTTGGCCAGAATCCCTGGGGTAAATGGTCATACAGCTTTGCTTTTCAGGAAAAGAAAAAAATGTGGGGGAGGGGATGGGTGAATATGCCAAACCACTGACTCTTCCAGTTATTTTCCTTCTGCCTGATTGTAGCTCTCTATTTGCAAAGCCCTCCTTGTCAGTGCAAGTCTAACTCTATCCCATCTTGTGTCTGTTGCTGGGAAGGCTATTTAAGGATAGAGTGTGGCATTCAGATTCTTCCAGAGATGGAGTTGTTTCGCCTGTGGCAAAAAAGGAGAGGGGCGCCTGGGGGGCTCAGTCGGTTAAGCGTCCAACTTCGGCTCAGGTCGTAATCTCACGGGTCATGGGATCTAGCCCCGTGTAGGGCTCTGCACTGACAGCTCAGAGCCTGGAGCCTGCTTTGGGTTCTGTGTCTCCTTCTCTCTCTGCCCCTCCCCTGCTCACGCTCTGTCTCTGTCTCTCTCAAAAATAAATAAACGTTCAAAAATTAAAATTAAAAAATAAAAGGAGAGCTGAAGTGTAGCCCTGATAAGGAGCTCTGCTTTGATACTTTCAAGGGCTGGGTGCGAGAGAAAATGAAGCAACACCCACTGTGGTTCTTTGTTCTGTGTCTTTGTTTCCTTTCGTGATTTTGGAAAGGGCAGTCGTAAAGACTCTTGGGATGGTGTATAAATCTTCCTCCGTGTAATCGGCAGCTGATGGCTCTTGTGTAGGTGTCTTCGAGAGGTAGACTCTGAACAAACACCTTTAAAGGGGTCCCCGATGAACCATATAACACTCTCCAGATAACGTACCACTCTCCAAAGAGCTGTTCGCGATTCTCTTCTATGTCATTGCCCGTCAGAGATCCACATGTTTTACCATTTGTCTTGCCTGCTCCTCAGGTTTATCACAAAACCCAAAGGTAATATGAGCACCCAGCTCTTCCTATGACCCCAGTACAACTGGATGAGACATCCTTCTCCTTCTTCTGGGGGAAGAAACGGAAAAGTGTTTAAAGGTTTTGGAGTTTCTTTTGTTTTCATTGAATGGACCGGTTTTGTCTGCCATCATGTTCCCACCTCAGTAGCTCCTAAATTGTCTTGATCTGGTAGACTATTTAACTTAATAAAGCAAAACTAGTGACTTGATAAAGAATCCAGGCTGTCTTGAGAATGAGTGAATGAGAGAGAACACTGATGAAAAGAAGATTCTTCCAAGAAGAAGCTTTCATGAGGCAGGACTCCTCAGGAATATGCTCAGGCCACGTCTGCAGTGACAAAAAATAAAGCTAACTCCAGGGTTTTCAATATTCTGGCAGGGGAGGGGCACGGTCAGGGATGTGGGAAGGATGTTTGCATCTGTTGGGTTTATACTGGCTCCCTTTGCAGCCAGTGTTTGGATAGTTTTAACAGCGATTCTTTATTATTGGGCAGGACTGAACACGGGGTTTAAAAGGGATGATCCCTTTTAAAATTGCTGGTGAGGGCGCCTGGGTGGCTCAGTCCGTTAAGCATCCTCCTCTCAGTTTCAGCCCAGGTACGATCTTGCAGTTTGTGAGTTCAAGCCCCGCATCCAGCTCTCTTCTGGCAGTTTGGAGCCTGCTTGGAATTCTCTCTCCCTCTCTTCTGCCCCTTCCCTGCTTGGGCTCTCTCTCTTCTCTCAAAACAAATAAATTAAAAAAAAATTTTTTTTTAATAAATAAATAAATAAATAAAATTTCTGGTAACTGATTCCAGCAAGAACTGGACCTCACCCTTCCCCCCAAAGCTGTAACATGTCTTTCTTTTGGTACGAGGCCCAATCAAACAAAGCAGGGTGTGAAAATGAAACAGATACCTCTCACCTAGCACTGCAGTTGGTGGAAGGAAGGTCTCTTAAGAGCAGAGTCATTCAGTTTCCATTTATGCTTCTTAATCTTGGGTAGTAATAAGTTTAGCAGCCTGCATGTGCCTGAGTGCACGAACAAACGTATACACACGAACTTCAAAAGTAGACAGCCTTTGCATTTCAGGAAGCATCATGCTTGCTGACGACATGACACGCGATGTTCCGGCTAGCATAGAGATACAGAGGAAATAGTATTTGCCCTCTGCTGAGTGTGAAAAGGACTTCACTGGGCGACTGACTATAACAGCTCTTCCTTCCTCTTCCAAATGTTGGTTGGCTTTACTGTGTTTTGTACCTGGGGTAAGAAAGCCGATTAGTGGAGTTTATCCCGGATTAGAAATGACTCCCTGTTACTACTCCGATCTTAAGGATTTACAGAACATCCCCTTTCAGATGTAGTTAGACTTCCCAGCATGCTTCTGAATTAGGTAAGAAAGATAAATACCCTAGAAGACGAAGAAGGAAAAAAGAAAAAACAGAAACAGTGGCATTTTGTTGCATTTTATTATTTTGTTGTTAAAAGGGAAAAAGCAGGGGCGCCTGGGTGGCTCAGTTGGTTAAGCGTCCGACTTCGGCTCAGGTCACGATCTCGCGGTCTGTGAGTTCGAGCCCCGCGTCGGGCTCTTTGCTGACTGCTCAGAGCCTGGAGTCTGTTTCAGATTCTGTGTCTCCCTCTCTCTCTGACCCTCCCTCGTTCATGCTCTGTCTCTCTCTGTCTCAAAAATAAATAAACGTTAAAAAAAAAATTAAAAGGGAAAAAGCAATGTACCAGTTCTAGTCTTAAAGCTGTACTCTTCTATTGCTGGGGCTGAAGAGTCGAAGCCAAGAGTGAATCTCCCGTTACCACAATATTTAGAAGAAGAAACAGACTCCTGCGAATCACCCACTTTGAGTATTAGATTAGGATGAATCCAGGAGGGCTTTCTTCTACCCAGGATTCAAGTGCAGACAAAGCCTCAAAAGCACCAGGATGAAAAATCACTTCCTGAGGATCAGGGAACATTTACCTTTAATAACCATCATTAGCTGATTCTGGCTACAGAAATTCCCCTGAGAACTGGCATGGAAATAATTGCTGTTCTCTGCTTTACTTGCTTTAAAAAAAGAACTCAGGTTTAGATGATAGGCCTCCCTCTTTCCAGAAATTCCCAGCTCCACATACTTAAAGCTTTATTTTGTAAGTTGCCTGAAGGGAGCAGAGCCCTGTTTCTGCTCTGAGATGAACGTCTTTCTGTGTGGGACCTGGGCACGATGCTCGTTGTGCCGGGGAAGGTGGCTGTCTCTTCAGAGCGACTTTCCCAGACACTGGTTGGGACTCCAAAGTCGTGAGACAGAGCTCCCCAGCCCTGGCTGATTTGAGTTGCCACCCTGTAGCTATTCTTGGCATGGGGCCGGGGTGGAGATGGTCTATCAGACTTGCCCCTGTTTATAGTACCTTTCAACTCAGGCACCGAGAATGCTGACCCACACTGATGCTTTTTTTTTTGTTCTTCTTGTCTTTTCCAGAAACTGTGTAGAAGGCAAAACTGTTCCCATTCCTCATTCCAGCCATGCCATCTGAGAGCGCATTTCCCAGACCCTTTTTCCACATGACCACAAAAATGCCTTGGGGATGAGATTCTTTGAAAAGACTAGAGACTTTCCCTTGCCCCTGCCCTGGGAAGGGGGCCATGTTTGCAAAACCCCAAGAGTGGCCCTTGTTAATGAGTGGTTCTGTGGACGTTTTGGTGAAGTGTATGTTTCACAAATGATCTTATTAAACCTCACAGTAATTCATTTTTTCATTGCATCGAACCTATGCTGACGAGTTGTAAGTGCAAGACAAAATAGGAAGCACGGAGATGGATCGGCCCATTTCTAAGAGTGTACTGCTTGCCAAGGGCGACATAAAAGCCCATAAAAATAGGCGTAAGATTCATGCTAACAGAAATATAGGCAACACGCTCAGGTGCCGTGTATGAGATTGATTAGTGCATTTTTACCCATCAATGATTTTGCACAAATCATTCCTCCTTGTCTAGAGAATCTCTGCCTGGCTGTCCTCATAGCGCTTTCAAAGACACCATTCAGATGTCACCTCTTCTTAGGAGCTTTTCCGGATACTGCTGATCTGGATTCCTTGTCCCTTCTCAAGTCACTCCTGTGTGTATCTCTATCTCAGAGCTAATGACATCATCTTTAATTGGGGTTGGGGTTTGACTTTCCCGGCTCAAGTGTGAACTCCTAAGAGCAGGGATTAATTGTTTTATTTCAGCCTTCCCAGTGCCTGGATGCCATTCACTTCTCGAAAGGAAAGAATGAATAAATGAATGAGTTCATTAAGCATGACGGTTTTGCGACTCTGGTGCTTATTAGGCTTTCGTGATTGAAGGCAAATGTGATATTTGTGTTTTTTAACCACCAAATTTTTTGCATCAAGAGAGAGTAGTTATCTAAAAATGGAATACATATTTCCATCTACTCATGTGAAAAATTCTCTGTGGGGCTTTTCAGAAAGGGATTTTTGTTATTTTTCCATTAGAACAGATGTTTTATCCTGTGACCATGCATGGTGAAATTAAAATTTCAGGACTTTTAAGGAAGAGAAAATAACCTGCTATTTTCTAATTGTTTATTTCCTCAGGTTTTATTATCAGTAGATTCTTTTATAATAGCAGACATTCATATTTAGAGTCGTATTTTAGTTGAGTTTACACTGTCGATGTTCACGTCTGCTTTTGCAATTTACATGGGCCAGAGATAATCCTAAAAAGCTGCAACCAATATCCAAAAGTCTAGTATTTCCAATTCTTTATTTTCCTCATCCAACTTCTCAATATGGCATTCGGTGCTCTCCAGAGTTTGCAATTCAGCAACGTTTCATTCTTTAAAAAAAAAAAAAAAAAATGGATTGCATGATTTCAAGTATCATATGGTCTGCACAGTCTACCATACTCAGATATAATTGTGTATTAATCAGATTACTTTTTATCACAATAGAAAAGAAGCAGGGAACAATTCTTATAATCAAACATTTATATAGTGCTTTCTCTATGCCTGACATAATTCTAACATTTTACAAATATAAGTGAATTTCACGCTTGTAACAATCCCATAGTATTATTATTACTGACATTTTATAGATAAGGAAACTAAGGGATAAAATGTTAATGTAGGGGGCTTGAGGCATAAGTGATCAAGGACCAAAAGCAAACGTGAGCCATAGGAGGGTCAAGATCTAGAGCTTTTTAGTGAAGTCTGCCCACTGGAGGCATGTTTAAGCCCAAAACCAGAATGTGTCCATTTTTCACCCTGGTAACAGATTTTACCTTGTGAACTTTAGGTTTATCCCATTCTCAAGGCTGATATAATGACTTTTTCCCTTAGAAGAAGGACTGGAATAGGATTTCCAGAACACGCTTGGGAAATGAGGTGCCGGGCCCTATCAAACATGGCCTCTGATAGAGCACTTGCAAAATCATGTCCAAGTGCAATAAAAAATCAGTAAGTTTGCCTTGAAGAGCCCTCCTTTGAGTTCCTCAGTCCACTGAGTTCCTCAGTGACAACATTAGGAATCGTTGCATTGGGTCTCAGATATCACGATGCCCCAAACTGGTATCGTATTAATCACATCTCCTTATACTAAAGAAGTGACCTACCCCTCACACTAGTTTCTGTAATTTTTTTCTCAGTTGCTGGCACTTGCTTTTTTTTTTTTTTAATCCAAGAGTCATTTTTTGTTTCACTGGCATTTGAATAAGTCACTTGTTTTAAAAGCCTGTATTATAGATCATCGCTAAATTGTCCAAGTGCCCTGTGAATGCCTGAATGGCATGAGACTACAGTAAGCATAAGAGAGCCAAAAACTGATAGTTGAAGGAAAAGCTGTCTCAAATGAGAGCTAAATTGATAGCAGTCCCAGAGGATCAACTCTGGACTCTCCGTGATCTCGGGCACAAAGAGACAACAGCTGTAAACCACTCATAAATAGCTGTGGACCACACATTTCAAAATGTCTACATCAGTGGGAAAACAGTTTTGATTCTTACAATTACAGACTTGATTCAGGGTTTTGGCCTTGTAAAATAATCAAGCTGTCACGTCTTAAAAGTCTGAGATCAAATTTAAAATTCCATGGCTCTGGAGTAACCATTAAGACCCAGAGCAACCAATATTTAAGCATCTGGCCTTAGAAGACAAGTTGAAAAACATGTAGGGGGAAATCGTTATAAAATAAGAAGGGGGAAAAACTGTAAAAAAGGAATATTGATGAAATTGGACAAGATTTTTAAGAGGTCTGATGGCGAGCAGTGGCAGGGGTTCTGTTTTCTTATACAGGCATTGGTTACAGAATAGGAGCTCAATATACAGAAAGAAAAGAGGAGATAAAGGGCCATCTTGTCATAAATCCGGGCATCCTATCAGTTTATGCCTTGTAAGAAAAATTAGAAGAGAGATCAAAAAACCCTTAAGCTCCAGATCTCATTCTCCAAGCCCAAAAGTATATTGCTTTGCCCACATTTGGCATGAGATACCTTTTGTTCCCCACGTGTGAATGAATAATACACAAAGTAACTCCAATTTCCCCATAGCATCATTTTGTGATGCCTTTATTTTGAGAGATACAAGTAAATAAATGAGAGCTGATGGCTGCTATAAAATAACCATTGAATCTATTTTTTAAAGTTTTTTAATGTTTATTTACTTTTGAGAGGCAGAGTGCAAGTAGGGGAGGGGCAGAGAGAGGGGGAGACACAGAATCCAAGCAGGCTCCAGGCTCTGAGCTGTCAGCACACAGTCCGACGCGGGGCTCGAACTCACAAACTGTGAGATCGTGACCTGAGCCAAAGTCAGACGCTTAATGGACTGAGCCACCCCGGTGCCCCAACCATTGCACATTTTAAAAGACAGAAACTCGTGATGTAATAAACAAGATTATAAAAACAAAAATGTGCTAATTAACTTCGGGAAACATTGAGATACCTGCGGACTGGCCGGCCAAATCCTAGCTCCATCATGGAGACTTGGGTAAGTCACTTTGCCTTTCGTTCCTTGGTTTCCCTGTCTGTACAATGAGGATAATAACACAGCTACCTCATGAAGTTGGTGTTAGAATTAAGTACATTAATAGATATAATGCTTGTATGTATTTAGGACAGTGCCCAGAATGTAGTAAACAAACTGTGTACATGCTTATTGTTGTCCTAGTTCTTCCTAGTTTTTAATCTATCCATGTAGTCAAATGAATAAGCATTACTGATCTCATTACAGCTGGTGTTTGTTGAGTATTGACAATATTTCAGACACTCTGCTAAATACTTTGTAGTGATTATTTCATTTAATTTTCATGACAACTTCATGAGGTAGCTACTATCACTATCCCTCTTTTAAAGATAAAAAAAGAAAAAAAGCTACAAGTGAGGCACAGAGAGGGAGAGCAACTTGTCGGAGTAACAAAGCTAGTGAGTGGTAATAGCAGAATCAGAATACGCCCATATGTGTCATTGTTATTAACAGCATAAGCCGTTTCTACGTTTGTTATATTAGCTTCCTCTTCCTCTATCCTTGCACCCTGTGCAATGAAGTTCATGTAGCAGGATTCCATCATTGATTTTTAATTTGTGCGTCACATTATTTTTAGGTGAATCACTTTGGGCCACTGGGTAGAATCTCACTGTCTAGACTTTATAACCTAGACCAGTGCACTCACAATAACCATCCTAAGCTGAACCACCACAAAAGGTTAAGTTTCCCCCATAAAATTCTCAAGGCAAGTTGTGCATTGACAGTGTCCAGAATAAATCCTCTAATGTGCATCACTTTAACCATGGGAAATGCCTACTATAGATAATAACAAAGCAGAGAAACAAAAAATGGGTCCACTTTGGAATAAAGATGTCCAATGAAAACAATGGCTTCTTTAAAATGCATTTTGAAATGTTAACGAAGTGGGGTGCCTGGGTGGCTCAGTCGGTGAAGCGTCTGACTTCGGCTCGGGTCATGATCTCACGGTTCGTGAGTTCGAGCCCTGTGTTGGACTCTGTGCTGACAGCTCAGAGCCTGGAGCCCCCTTCGGGTTCTGTGTCTCCCCCTCTCTCTGCCCCTCCCCTGCTCATGCTCTGTCTCTGTGTCTCAATAATAAATAAATGTTAAAAAATAAAAAAAAAAGAAAGTTTAATGAAGTAGAATTATCAACATACTAAGACAAAGAAAGAAAGCCCTGTTCTTCACCACACCCATCCCTGAATATTTTATATCATCCACTCTGCTGACCTTGATATGAGTTGACTTCACTAGACCGTTTTGGGAGCTGCAGGTTTCTGCCCTTTAAAGCCACAGTGTTCACGAAGTAAGAATGAGCTGGCATGTTTTTGCTGTCGGCTAGAGGATAACGTGTAAGGAACAGACATTGTCTGAAATGAGGAAAATGCATCAAATCTGTTTAAGGCCCTTTTGTTTTCACCCATCGTCTCGTGAAGCCTTGGAGATTTGAAGGGGAACATAGTCTCAGTGTTGTATCCTGGGTCTTCCCCACGTGCTGAAGCAGCTTAACCGACTTCTGTTACAAAGACCTCCACTTAAGGAACAGACCGTCACAAAGCGAGGCCCCGAAGATCATCAGGCGGCAAATCCCACTGCTCTCTGCTCTCTCTTCTCCTCGCTCTGGCTTTAGCACAGGTGCAAGAATGTGTAAGCGAAGGGAAAGCAGCTCGTAATTAGCTCCCAAAGGTCACCTTCCCAACTATTTGCCAAATTTGCCAATACGAAGCCATCGAGTTGGCACAATTTAGGCCAGATTTTCACCTGTTTGAGTTTTACGACCAGCTGTATAGACCCGTGCAGAAGTTAGAATAGAGACATCCTCGGTGCTCAGTCAGCTCTCGTGATAACCGAAGGTGCCGTGTACAGGTCTAGCCCGAGGGGGATTCAGCCTCCACGGCTCGAAGGAGGTAACTATCAGGCAGAGAAGTTACTGTATCCTTCTCTGTGCCCCTCACCCCACGTCTATCCAGGCCGATCTCCCTGCAGAACATCCTCACTCAAATGTGGAAGGCCCGGTGCCCTGCCTTAGGAGAGTATTTCTCACTTTACAAAGCACCTTTCACATAATTATCCCCTGTGATCCTGACAGCAGGCTTTCGAGGTAGACCGTGCTAGGGTTTTTTGTTTTTGTTTTGTTTTTTATTTATTTTGAGAGAGAGAGAGAGAGCAGGGGAGGGGCAGAGAGAGAAGGAGAGAGAGAAAATCCCAAACAGGCTTTGCGCTGTCAGCACAGAGCCTAGATCTCGCAAACTGTGAGATCATGACCTGAGCCAAAGTCAAGAATCGGACGCTTACCTGACTGAGGCACCCAGGTGCCCCAACGCTAGGTCATTTTTTTAATCCAGGGAAAACCAGTTTACTGAAGACCGTGGTTTACCCGAGCTTACATAAAGGCCAACTGACAAGAAAGGCCTCAAACCCAGGCCTCTGACTTAAGGTCCTGTTCTCCTTCCAGACTTCCAGACAATCTGCTACTGTGGATGAAAGCAGGGTCTCCCCCAGCCAGCATAGAGTTTGTTGCTTTTGGAAATTAACTTTAAGGATTTTTCTCCACAGTTAGTAGACTGGCTTATTTGCAACGACCTGTATACTGCATTTCAGGTTGGAGTGACATTTGTCGTCGACGGCCAACTCTGTGGACCCTTAACATAAAACAGTTCTCTCCTTTGTTCAGATAACAATTTGAGTTGCATGGCGTGTAGGTACCTCGTGGTCAGAATTAGTGACCTAACTCCAGTGGTGTGGACGGATCCTTCAGTCTATTCATTTGTTCCAAGGTAATAAAAACTGTAATACGGTAGTTTCGGCCTGATCATAATAAGCTCTGATTACAAAACCGAAGTATGTATTTCCCCGTCCATTCATTTAAAATAAGGTAATTGGGGGGGATTTAGCCATTTGCCACCTACTTTGATACCGATTTGATTAACTTTGGTGTTAAATAAAAATGCCTCGGCTTTGGTGCCCTTTTGCAGCAAAGAGAGGAATGAATTCTTATTTTTAGAGTCTACCGACTGCTTATGGAAAACAGGCACTTTGTGCCATTATAATTTCATATCTATATATAGCCTCAATTTAATATAAAGGAAAAACCAAATGGTGGACGCACAACACAGATTCAACTCTGGTCCATTTCTAGAGAGACCTTTTGATAAGTCAGTCCCCACTCAGAACAGATTACATGTAGGAGTATTTTCCGTTTTTATAAGTGTTTGCTATTCTTTTTTTCTATGGAGACATGCAACTTAGAGTCATTTACCTTTATTGAGGTGGCCATGTAGCATTTTGATTTACTGTCAGTAGTGAAATTAGTTTTCTGACAAAAAGAACAAGGATCCCTATATCCGGATTCCCTACAGCACGAGGATAAGCCTGCTGATATGCCTGCGTCATTACCAAGTCTTCTGCAAAACTGTTAATGAGCATTTATAAAGTCAAATGGTCAGGACAGTTTCCCATCTCTTGATCACATCCTCCCCCACACAGAGTTCCTAAGCCTCTCTGATATTCTCATCTTCCAGACAGTTCCACTCTGTGGCTTTTCATGTGGCTGTGGTTGGAAAGTGTTGGGGCGCAGTTTCCATAGCCCTTTAGCACGGAAGCTAGACAGCCTAGCTTTGGTGTTACTAGTTTATTTTTAATCCTCGAAATTATGTTTATGTACATAAGGGGCAAATTTGGATAAATTAGTCCATGTAGATGGGGCTATACACATAAGCGGCTGTGCCCTGGGTTTCTTTGGTGGAAGACGGTATGTGAATGTCATCACAGGAGGCAAACAGCTGGGAAGGCAGGGGCCCCTAGTCTCTTCCATCCAGAAGGACTGGCCTGCATCCTCCAAGGTCTTCTCATCCGAGACTACTCAGTGAAGGAAATGCACAAAAGTAACTAAATCTAGAAGCAGCAGTGTGGTGCTTTCTTTATAAGAGTCTGAAGGGCAGGATCGTAAGAGAGGTACGCAGACCCTGGCCTGAGTAGCGACACCCAGGTGCCCTGGGAGACACAGAGCCTGGCAGAGAAGCAGGACCACCTCTCTGCGCTCTGGCCAAGACAGAAGACTGTCTGTCAGCCGAGCTGAAAGGAAGAGAGGAACATGACACATTATTTCTTCCGCCTCCTCTTTGCTGTGTGAGCGTACCTGGCTGAATGACTTAGGAACTTCACCCCATCCTGAAGCATTAAATCAGAGAGAAGAAAAGTTCAGACTGAGCTTGAAATGCTAAGGTGTTATTTAACAAACTTATTTAAGTAATTTCTGATTACTGAGCCTCGCTTTCAAAGTAAAAGCTTATACTTAGCCCTTATCAGTCCTCATTAGAAATAGTAAATAGTGGGGCGCCTGGGTGGCGCAGTCGGTTAAGCGTCCGACTTCAGCCAGGTCACGATCTCGCGGTCCGTGAGTTCGAGCCCCGCGTCAGGCTCTGGGCTGATGGCTCGGAGCCTGGAGCCTGTTTCCGATTCTGTGTCTCCCTCTCTCTCTGCCCCTCCCCCGTTCATGCTCTGTCTCTCTCTGTCCCAAAAATAAATTAAAAAAAACGTTGAAAAAAAATATATAAAAAAGAAATAGTAAATAGTTGGGAAAAAAATATATAAAAAAGAAATAGTAAATAGTTGGGGCGCCTGGGTGGCACAGTCGGTTAAGCGTCCGACTTCAGCCAGGTCACGATCTCGCGGTCCGTGAGTTCGAGCCCCGCGTCAGGCTCTGGGCTGATGGCTCGGAGCCTGGAGCCTGTTTCTGATTCTGTGTCTCCCTCTCTCTCTGCCCCTCCCCCGTTCATGCTCTGTCTCTCTCTGTCCCAAAAATAAAAAAAAAAAAAAAAAAAAAAAAAAAAGAAATAGTAAATAGCATCAAATTTTGGACACCCTGCAAAGTACTTTGTGGCTTTCCACGTTGCTTGTTCAGTAAAACCTTAGATAGCAAGCAACTTGTGCTGCGAGTGTTCCACAAGAGGAGCAAATATTTCTGACCAAGATTAACTTGATAAACGAGGGATGTCTTGCAATGCAAAGTAGTACGTGAGGCTGAATGTCACATGATCACAACTGAGCCAATGGTTCTTGATATCTGCTTTGATATATGAGTGCTTTGGATTACAAGCATGTTTCCGGAAAGAACTATGCTTGCAGAGTACTTCAAAATACAGTTTCTGACATCCAGCTCTTTGTTCTCCTCCACAAATTAGTGAGCAGGACTGGGATTTGTGTACCTTGTGTAGCTTCTTCTTGGCTCATCTGTTCATAGGAAGCATCTCCTTACGTGTCTTGATTATTAAGAGTATTTGAAACATGTGCATCTTCCCACACAGAGCCCAAACTAACTCTGCATAATGCATCTTGTAGGACACATAGGGCATGCGTTAATATCCCCTATCTGATTTGCCGTAGGCAGCAGAGCGAGCTCGAGGTTGAAATTAACTCAGGCTAGTTTAGAACCACTCACTTAGCATGCGTTCTGTAAGTAAAACACAGAAATTACAAGCCTAATGGTGAATAAGGAGTGGAAAATGTTAAAAGGGCAATTCCTGGTGCACTGCCACCTAGGCTGGGCTGGGGATTAGGATTACACACCTATTCTAACTTGGCCAGTTAGACCTTCTAGGGTGACCTTCTAGACCCATGCAGCAGGATCCTCAGAGACTCAGTCACCTGACTCCATCCACATGGCACAATCTTCGCATTGTCGGTGCTGGGATCATGTCTCCTGACTCCTACATCCTTGGAATCCTTTGATTATCTAAGGAGTCTCTGTTACCACTTTAAGATGCTTTCATCTTTGTCTGCAAATGAATTCATATGAGAAACGGGAAGGATTAGAGGAGTGTGCATAGAACCTTTCTATCCCTTATCTGCTTCCCATCATGGCCACCAGCAAAAGTAACCTCCCTAACTGATAATCTTACTTAAGGGAAGGGGACCTATTACGGATCTAGCTTAGGTGTTCAAAATAAATACGTGTTGATTAGATGAATGAATAAAAGAATGAATGAGGACAGGGAGAGCCATGAGATGGACATGAGAATTAAAAATAACCGTAGGTCATCAGTAACAGTTGACTCTGGACAGAAAAACTGGTCAATCAGGGGGACACTCGGGGAAAAGGGTAGACCATGTCCGTCATTTTCATCGTTATATTACAGTGTCCTTCCCTAAAATTGCTCAACAGATATGTGTTGAATTCATTCTTTCGGCAAGTATTTGGGTGCCTCTGACGTGTGAGGCACTATTCTTAGCTCATGGCATTTCCTTGTCCTCAGGTACCTTCTGCGTTCTGGTAGCAGAGACAGATAATCCACAAGGAGAACAGGCACACACAAAAATGTAACGTCAGGTAGTGTAAGGAACACGAAACCTAAATAAATATGTTCAGTCAGGGGGATAGAGAGCGAAGGAAGGGGTTGGGCAGAGGGAGTGAGAGTGGTCCGAGTTCTCTGAGGAGGTGACATTTCAACTAGGTCTGGAAACAAGGGAGGGAAGAAACCACACAAAGATATGGAGTCAACCCTTCTAGGCAAAGGGTGCCGTAGGGGCCAAGGCGAGAGCTGGCTTGGGGAGCTGGAGGGACAACAAAGAAGCCGTGCTGGTGGAGCCCAGTGACCCCGGGGGGAAGTAGGGTGAGGGCAGATGGGAGAGGAGTCCTAGGTCATGCCGGGTAGGGCTCTGTTGGCCATGGTGAGGGGCCTGGGGGTCTTGGTGTAAGTAGGAGAGAAAGGTATTAAAAAGTTTTAAACATGGGAGTGACATAACAGGACAGAGTTTTGAAGGATAACTGGCTGCTGTGTGGAAAGTGAGCCTGGGGCAGGGCAAATTTGCATGTAGGGCCATAGGGGACCAGTGAGGAAGGATTGGCGTATAATCCAGGGGAGAAGGGAAGGACCAGAAGGATAACGGTAGCCCTGAAGGTAATTTTTTAAAAAGCGGGGACTTTGGAAAAGCAGCCTGAACTATTTAAAGGGTCCTGGAAAAATAGCACCAATCTGAAGCCCCACAAAGGGAGCCTCCTCCAGAGAGCTTCTTATCTAGGATCCTTTGAATCTCTGTGAATCTCCCTCCTTCACCACTTTTTACCCCTGTGATGGGCAGAATAATGCCCCCCCCCAAAACACACACATACAAAGATGTCCATGTCCCAATTCCTGGCACCTATGAATGTGTTACCAGACTTGGCAAAGGGGACTTGGCAGATGTGATTACATTAAGGAACTTGAGATGGGAAAATGATCCTGGATTTCTCAGTGGGTCCAGTCTAATTGCATGTGTCCTTAGAAGCGGAGAACCGTTTTTGTCTGGAGTCAGTGGCGACTATGGAAGAAAGGTCAGAGAGACACAGTGTTTCTGGCTTTAAGGAAGGGGCCACGAGCCAAGGAATGTGTGGCTTCTAGAAGGTAGAAGGGGCAATGGAACTGATTCTCCCCTACGCCCTCCAGAAAGGAGCACAGCCTTGCTGACACTCTGATTTCAAGCTGGTGATATCTGTTAGGACTTCCAACCTACACAACCATAAGATAATAGATTTGTGTTGTTTTAAGCCCCTACATTTCGGGAATTGGTTACATCAGGAATAGAAAATGAAGACACCCTCCTATGCCATCCCCTTCGTCAGAGCTCCTGGCACCACCTTGGATCTGAAGCTGGAGTTGGAAGGTTCCTGATCCTAGGATGGAGAAAGTGAAGAGATTCTTGCATAACTCGGGCTCTTGAATTTCCCCATAGACACAGTAGTGGTAATTATGGGGCTCTGCTCTCTTCCCAATACCTCAAGGATGGCATGGCTTCCACGAGTGCTGGCTTGAAAGCCTACTGATCATTTATCATGTGGGTTTTTGTTCAATTGCTCACTGTAGCCTAGGGGCTTTAGTCTTGGGACTCTTAGGGAGCTTCAGGCTCTCAGACACACCAAAAGGCAAATGGTGTAAGATTTACCATTCATCCCCCATGCCACAGGCCTTGGGAGACTTCGGTGTTCCACCTTCTCCTGCCTCTGCTTATTTGGTGCTTTCCAAAGAGTGACAGTCAAAATGAGCCATAAGAAGTAACTGAAAGGCATGGGGCACCTGGGTGGCTCAGTCGGTTAAGCGTCTGATTCTTGATTTTGGCTCAGGTCATGATTTCATGGTTAGTGAGTTCAAGCCCCGCATCGGGCTCTGTGCTGACAGTGCGGAGCCTGCTTAGGACTCTCTCTCTCTCTCCCTCTCTCTCTGCCCCTCCCCTGCTCTCTCTCCCTTTCTCTCTCGAAATAAATAAAGAAGTAACCTAAGGGCAACGTGGTGACGGGGAGTAACGACCTGTAAATTCTGCTGAACCCAATACTCAGCAGTCCTCACACTCCATTGTAATCAGTAGCTTCCTTCTCCAAGACCTGACTGAGGTTCATATCCAGACTGAGCTTGGTAAGTCCTCTTCTTGTCTTCAGATTCCTCACCCAGTTCTATAACTTCTCTCTTTTAATAGAAATATCCAATAATAGAGTTGAGTCCTTAAAGCCTTGTGAATGCTTACTACTCTTTTCCACCAGGTTCTCTGACTCTCTCAGGGTTTATAGTTTTCATAGGCACTTGAGTGACTGTATACCTGATGGCCACCATAGTTCATATCTGGAGTTCTTATGCTGTCCCAATTATGTTTCTTAATTTCATGCTGTTCTCTAAGCTGCAAGTGAGGTTCTTTGGAGTAGAAACGTGTTATTTGGGGGAGGTTGATAGCTTTTAACAAGTTTATTCCACACTTTATCCTTTGGGGATGATTTGCTTTATGCATTGTCTTGCTATTCAAACTTCATCTCTTTAACTTTTGGATTTTCTCTGACCCCTCTTAGCTGTGGGGCTGTCACTCACTGAGGGAGCCCGGAGAGCAGGGACCCTTTCAGGACTTTGGAGTTTGCTGATACAATGCAATTGTTTCCAGAAAGTAGCTTACCAACTGTGACCTATTTTCTGCCCTTATACATGTGCATAGGAATCCAGATGGTTTGATTAAATATAGCCTCTCCTGGTTCTAAAGGGAACACTTTTCAGCGTGGAATATAGAGAATGAGCCACATGATTCCCATTAACATTAATGGGGAGTACTAAGGCATTCTTCATATTCTGAGCTGCAAATGCAGCCCTGATGCTTGCTAAAGGGACATTTCTTCCGTTTATAGAACATCTGGCTCCTGGTGGTGTGCAAGTCCATGAAAAATTTCTTGCCCTAAGAATATGCATTTCGAGGCAGCTGGACATAGGCCAGCACTTCTCAAACTTTAGTTGCCATTAGAACCATTTAGTGAGTTGCTAGAAAAGGAGGTTCTGGGGCCCCGTTTTGAGGAATTCCACTTTAGTGAATCAGGCAGGGCCCAGGATCCTTCATCTTCAGCACCCATAGATTGTGCACTAAGGGTTAGAGTCTGGGAAAAGTCACTCCATGTCTCCTCACTTTTGATCGCTCATTTGATGACAAGACCGCTAATGTCAGCAGGGTAAGTTTGTTTTCAGGATTGAATGTGATCAAATGTGTAAAACACCCAGCGCAATTCAATGACTGTGTTTTCCTTCTCCCTCCCATCCCGCTGACCAAGAGACACGTGCTCAACAGTAAAGGCAAGCTGTCATTAACCATCTTCTTCATGCCATCCTGCTGACTGGACACAATATACTCAGGAAAATATGTGGGAAGGGCCCCGATTGTCACAGAGGAGGGCATCACTGTACAAATGGCTCCCTATATACCGGACACACACCTGAAAGTCACTGAAGCTGTTCTTCTATAATACAAGACAAAAAAACATCTAGTTTGTAGAGTTGTTATGAGAATTCAAAACATGGTTAGTGATATGCCTAGCATTCCCCACCACATAATAGGTGCTTAGTAAATGGCAGCTTTTATCATTTTTTTTTTCATCCATTCATTCATTTCACAAATAGTTGCTGAAAACCTTCTGCACATCAGGTACTCCCGTGGCTGCTGGGATAGACAGTCAATGTAAATTTCACAGAGATTACAACTGAATGGGGGGAAGTAGGCAAGTACTGGGGGTTGAGTTCTTAGTGTCTTTCTCTGGACTGGTAATTGGGGAAGCAAGTCCAGGACGTGAGGAGAAGAAACGCATAGCATGCAGAAAAGTGACATGACAGGAAAATGTTAATGAAAAAATTGGTCACTGTATGTGTTATGAGCTCGCTTACTAAGCAAATATTCCTAACTTCCTAGGATATCAATCCATGTATTCTCCCAGTCTACATCCCTTTACTTCTGTTACTTTCAAATGATAAGGGTTACAGCTGAAGTTATCTGGAGACATAAGATATATCTAGGGGACTCCTAGGTCCTACAGGGGAAGGATCTAGGGTCTTGTTAATATGTCAGCAAAGCCTTTGCTCTTTTGTTTTCCTGTTTTATATTCCAGTTAATGAAAGTGCTTCAACATTAGTGGTGGTAGAGTGGTGATAGAAGAGCCCTCTTTTCCTTTCTTTCTTTTTTTTTTTTACTCTATTTTCAACAACTTTGCCCACCTTTTTGCAAACCTGATGAACTGGGATTCCCAAAGTTTGCTGATGCACAAAACAAACTACAAGCCAGAAAAACCCTCAGCCTTGGCCCTTTGGTTTCACAGCTTTTATTTCTAGAAGGCTTAACAAATAACCTAAATTGACAAGATATTTCATCCTTCATCATACCAGTTCAAGCCATTTGCCGATGAGCTAGCCATGTCTTTTAAACAATCCAACTTAGAGTAGATGCAGAGTACTAATTTGATCCATAATCTACTTGTGGGATACAGCATGCATCATGATTCAGGAAATAGTGATCCACAGGCATCAGCTTGCAGTGTAACCAGTATCATTAGCCTGATGAGGCGAAAGTGTGAGATGATCCAAGGAGAAGGATGTGGTATGAAATGTACAGGAATCTGTGAATAGTCTCTGGTATGGAACTGGTAATTGGCCAAGCTGACTTCTCCTAACTGTTCCCTTGGGAAATTTTGTCCTAGAAGATGGGAGAAGGTAAAATGGCAGGCACAATTCTCCAGGCCTTCTAATTTTCTTGTGTCTAGGAGTGATGCGCAGACTTCTTTCTAATGGTTTCAGGGTAGTTTCTATTTTTCCCTCCTTGCTGTATAAGGTCCTTACCCCAAACCTAAAAATCTCATGTGGAAAGGAAATACAAAGTAACTCCTCATTATCAACTTATTGTGGACCCTTGGTTAGGAGTTTCAAGTTAGGATATGGCTGATGAGAAAAATCTGAACCTTACTTTGAGGGGGTTGGTTCTCAGCTAGTGATAGACATATTGGGTTCAGACTGGCAAGCTAAAGAGTAGGAAGCCTGGGAATATAGTTCTTCTGCAGTTTTGAAAAAAAAAAAAAAAAGACATACCTACATATGGTGGCCCAGAAGAGACATCCTTATAGCATTTTGTAAATGGCACATTTATTTCAGATTAAGTTGAAATATGCTATGTACTCTAAATTCTAGAAACTTTTTGAACTCAGTCTTCTAGGGAAATAAGAACCATAGGAATTCGAGGGTCTTTATCCTCTCCTTGTTGAAGTTAGTGTTAAGTTTGAATTGATGTAACAATGGCTCCCCTTGGGAAATTAATTTGGCCTGTTTACCTTAAATGGACTGAACTGAACAGATTGGAAGAATTGGCCTTGGAAAGTTTTTACAGTGGTTGTTTTAGCATATGTTGAGATCTTTGGCTTTCAGTAGATTTTTGTTTTTCTTTTTGCCTAGGAATTCCCCCAGTAAATAATTCCATGCTATAGAAATGTCATGCTCTCGAATCTTGGTGCCAGTAATGTAGGAGGGGAGGCACGCTGTAAATAAAAATTAATCATTTTGCAACAACTAAGCAGCAGCCTGAGTGCCACATGGGGAATGAATTACTGCCTTTGGTCCCGAAGAACATCACATAAATCATTTAAAAATTGATTTAGTTGCTACAGAGTTGCAGGCTTTTGATAAGGACCTCCCTTCATCCTGTGTAATCTTCAGGTCATGAACCTGCGGGCAACAGAGAGTTCTGCAAAACGAATGAATCTTTTCAACCAGCTTTATTACCTTCCCACCTCTCTCCAACTTTTTTGTTACCTTCCATTGACCTTGGATCTGAGAATTTTCTCCCTGCATCTGTGGCAAAAAAAAATTAATTTTGTTCCAAGTCAAGGATAAGAGGAACAGGAAAGTCAAATTTCTCTTGATGAAGTCACATCCACTGGGCTTTTTATTACTAATAAGTGATAAGGATGTCTGTAAGGTGGTACAAGAAGCATTGGCCTTAGTTTCATAAGACCCGAGTTTGAATCCTGGATCCAAATAGTTTTAATCTTGGGCAAACTAGGATAAGCGAGGTTTTGCTGCAATAACAGACAACTCCGAAAATTTCAGTGGCAAAAACAACGGGCATTTATTTCTTGCTCATGCTGCGTTCCATCAGTATTAGCTGGGGGCTGTGCTCTGCACTGTCCTCACTTCAGGACACAAGATGCTGGATGGTCCGCCTCCTGAAACATCACTCTTCGTGGTGGTGCAGGGAAGGGAAGATGGCTTTTAGGGGCTTCCACCCAAAACCAACACCTGCCTCTCTCTTCATGTTTCATTAGCCTAAGCAAGTCACATGGCCATATCTAATGTCAATGGGAAAGTGAAGTGCAAGCCTCCCCTGTGCCCAGAGCAGTGAAAGTATTGATGTTCTATCCCTTTAAGCATCAGTTGTCTTATCTGCCAGTCATATATCCTGCGCTCCTCTCCTCTGAGTGTTGCAATTAATGAAATGTGGTGATTAATGAATATTGTGATTCGTTGAAATATTCAATCTCTGTTGAATAATAACGTATTCAGCTGCTCTTATGTGTCACTTACCATGCTAACAATGCACTATACCATTTTATATTGTATTCACGACAACCCTGTATATAATGCTATCTCCTCTCTACATATGAAACTGATGCTTAGAAATGTCAAGTAAATTTCTCATGAATCAATCGGCAAGTGGTCTGGAGCCACGACTTCAATTATCTGTGCCAACGGACACCCCACCCTGTTCCGTAAGTTGTTCAAACTTTAGATCACTCACTGAAGGCAGGTTTACATTATAGAACCGTTTTAGAGCTGGCGTGGCCATATCATGAGATCAATTCAATATTTCAATCTCTTACCTTCTTGAAAATTACCAGGGGACCATTTGCTAAGAACAGTGTTACCGCACTGACCCCTGGGTATCCCTCTTCCCACTTCATTCTGTGCTTCCCAGGTAGACCTCTTCCTACCCAACTTAGCTGGTGAGAGAGGTGTCAGGAGAGCTAAATATAACCAAAATTGTAGCCAGTCCCTGATGATATCCACATCATTTGTTTAGAGAAGTTTGGCTTAGAACAGCTATTTTGAACTCCATACCCACCAGTTCCAATCATATAGGCATTATTTGACTGAAAGCTCCATGAACAACCATGTGCCATGTTCATCAGGAATCAAGAACAGTTCCTGGCACAATATAGGGGCTCAGAAAATATTTCTTGACTTGTATAAATGACCGCTATTATATCTTATCATTAAAAAAGACAGCGTTGGTGTTTCTGTTTTATGGCTTAAAAATGGGTTACAGACCAGTACACCAAAATGTACCAGGAAATATTAGAATTCCCTGTGAATCAGAGACCACGCTTTCCAGCTGATTTTCATTCCACTGCTGGCTTTGGTCATCATCAAACTTCAAGAAAATCCATACCAACGTCACACTTGGAGAAGGAGAACCAATGGTTTAAAAGAGACTAAGTGTTTATTTATCCTTTGTTGCAGTGTGCCAAGAACTGTGATCGGTATTGGCAATGTAGTAATGAACAGAGCAGGAACACGTTCCCTGTCTCCATGGAGCTTACAACTCAATTGTGGGGCAAGCACCAAATAGACACTACCCAAAGGAAGACAAATTGTAAACTTTGGTAAGAGTAGGAAAGGAATGACCTTCTCTTCTCTACCCCCAAAGCTTCCCTTATATCTGCCCCGTCATCATCTGTTTGTCTTAGGAAGACGTGAGAAGAAAATCTTTGTACTTCCTTTTGGACTTCTTGAAAAACCCAATGCAAAGACTGAATTGCACCACTACGCAGTGCCCACGGCCACATTTTCCTCTTCAAGGAATTCATTCACCCTTCACACCTGCACCCAAACGAGGGCATAGTATCTTGACATCGCAAGTACATGGATTTTTCCACCACTGAAAGGCTGATGTAAAAGCTGCCTCATTTTCAAGGCCTGCCAGATCTCCCTTCTGAAACGAGCATTGCCTAAATCTCGAAGAGCAGGAAATCAAGTCACCCTAGTGACACCTTGGGACTGAAGTCACCCAAAACACCCTAAAATTTTCATCACGTTTTGTTTGAGCATTTCAACCCCATGGGAAATCCAGCAAGATACCAATAGAGCAGTTTCTAATGTATTCTCCTAGATTGGTGCCTCTGCTTAGTATGAAGGAGAAACCTTTTCAGCCAAGGGGAAAATAAACAATAAATAGAATCTGAAAGCAGCTGAGAAATGATTGCCTCTGCAAGAAATGATTGCACACAAGCTGTTAGTATGTGTGCACAGAATACCAATGGCTCGGGCTTCCCCTGTTCTTACTGAAGAGAGGCTCCACGGGGACTTGTGGGTAATTGATCTCAACACATCCAGTGAGCACACCCCAGACTGGCCTTCCAGGTAGCGTGATAGAACTACCCTTTCTACTGCAGAAGATCTTCACAGCCAGATTTCCCAAAGCACAGCAAGGGCCATTTTGATCTGGATCTGTTGCAGTCTTCATGTGTGCAGCATATTTAGACTGTAAAGAAAAATATATGGGAGTCCTTCCATTTCTATTGCTTCCTGTTTCTTGACCAAACTATATTTCCATCTGTGACTCCGTTGGGTAATTCCACCCCTTTCAGTTTCTAGATGGAAACAAGATGAAAAGTTTATGAAGCAACTTTGAACTCTAAAATGTTTGCCCTATATCCTAGGTCTGATTATGAGGGAGAAAAAATTGTATACCTAGCTTTGTTGCCTGCAAGGGTCCAGATGTATAAAATGAGCCACTTTGTTTCAAAGACTGTGGTTACCTGTAGAAGATCTAAAACAAACAAATAAAACTGCATACACACATTCAACTTCTCATGTCAGAAAGGAAAGATAATATATTTCAGCCATGTCACATGTTAGACTACGTCACAATTGGGTTTAAAGGAACTCAAAGTTATTATTTCAGCCTCTTCTTTACTGGAAGGGTGAATTCACACTACCTTTCCTCCAGTGACTGTGGGTATAACTCATATAAATTTAAATGTTCTTGAACGAGAGAGAAGACTTCTAAAAGCTCGTTTATTTTGGTCTTTACTGCTAATGCTTTTGTGTCTGATCAGCCTAGATCGATCAGGGTAGGGTGGAAGTCCACAGGACCAAAGGGTGTTAACATCGATTTGGTAAAGTTGGTCAAAACTGTTCTTTATCTTCAAAGTGGATACCACAGACTTGCCTTCCACAGACGGTAGACCTTTGAGTTGTTCCTTCTGTAGCTGAAGTGACTTTTCAGTGAGTTCTGCACATCCCTTACCTAGCCCTTCCTTATGGGTTTTCCCTTGAGAAACAGCTTCCAGAATTAGATGAACAGGTTGTGGGGGATAACTTACATTTGTCTATGAAGAGGAATGGGAAAGAGGAAAGAGAAAAAGGAGAGAGAGGAAGAAAAAAAAGAGAGACTAAAACATTAGTTTTACTTTGCTGGGCTAAGGAAGTGAGTCACCATTGATGTGTAAACGTTAGGTTGCAACACATCAAAGTGTTCTGATAGAAGCTGTCAACACCCTCGTTTACATTTTTCCACGGAATTCGCTATCACCTTTCTCGGATATGAGACATAGGGCATGTGGATTTTGGTAGGAAAGATGGTTGGAAAAGGTTCTAAGTGCCATCCACCAGGGCTTACTCTAGAGAGAGGGTCCCTGGGTAGCCAGCAGTCAGCATGGAGTTATTGAACGCCTTGTGAAAAGATTAAGAGAAGAAGATACATGGTCGGGGGGAAATTAGAGCTCATTGAATCTGTGTGCTAACCTACATGATTTGCCATATTTCAAGTAAAATGACTCTTGGCTCTTTCTAAAAATCAAAACCCAAATAAAATGAAGATTTACTCTACTGATGGGACTCAAGGACTAACCAAACTGTCACAAAAGAGGGTCATCAGAAGATAAGGTTCTCTTGTGTGTGTAAAGATTGAGAAAAGGATGAAGGAAGGAGTGAGAAGGAGCCCTTTCACCAGGATAGAAAGAAATGGCTATTCAAACGAGGCGATATATAGGGAGTAGGGGTTCTTACCCTTGAGTGGATCTTGATGTCGGGACAGGGTAGGAGGGGCTGTTGCAGACAGCAAAGACCCAAACTTTAGGCTTTTCAGGTGTTTGTAATGCAGAAGGCTGCCTCACCCCCATCCTTGGAAGCGTTCCAGTTCAGAACCTCAGCCAGAAGTATCATAGACAGGAATTCTCTCATTAGTTGAAAAGGTATTTTACGTGACCTCCAGGGTCCACTTCAACACTTAGCAACCCAGACATCTAAGTTAGAGACTGCCGGTGGACTCTCTACAAAATCGTAATATTAGCACCTTACGTCTGTCTCATTGGCCCGGCATCCCTGGAAGGAGGTCTCCTTGCAGTACTTCTCAGTGTATCCGAATTTATCTGTAGAACTGTGCCAAACTGTAAAGAAATTGAATTAGAAAAGTATTGTTTCCATTTTTTTTTTCTTTTTGGTCCAGTTACAGCCATCGGGACATTACCTGGAAATTCGATTTTATATTGAAAAGATCAAAGCCCTTAAAGTATACTTCAACCAAGTCCAGAATCCCAAATGGGGTCTTGGGTAGAAAGGGAGGAAGAGGTGATGGTAGGAGATTTGGTGCAAAAGACCATATTTCAAATTTTGGGACCAGCATGACCCAAAGAATCGAAGAACGAAATGTAGATGGCAGTTGTTGTATTTCATTTTGACATCTGAAAGGCGAGTGGCTTCCCGTGCATTGAGAGGTGCTTTGCTCCTGCTCTTGGCACACCAGCTCTCCCCAACAGTGGCAGGAACCCACCCCAGCGACCCGCTCAACGAATGAGGGAACAAATTGCTGAGCGTCGCATCTGACATTGGAGATGTCAGTCTGCAGGCAGTCCGGAAAGCCGGGGGTTGTAATTTGAACAAAATGTCACTGTTTAGAGATTTTTTTTTTTAACGTACTTTTTCTGTGATGATAAATCACAGGCCTGTGCAGGGGATAATAACACAAAATGTTTGACAGCTTTTCTTACAATTGTTTGGCATTTTGTTTGCCTAATTATTGTCAGCATCACCCACACTGGTAAATTGTTGTTGAAGAGGACTCAGTGGTGACTGTCGGAGTGTTCATCTGTCATTCTGCTCCTGTCACTGGGGTTACAGTTTGGACATCACTGATCTTTGCTATCTGAAAGGCTTAATTAACCTTGGAGTCCTGTGTCTGTGTGGAGATGTGGTTCCACCATCCAACCGGATAGGAAAACAAAGCAGAGAAAGTTGATGGAGAATTTCTGAAAGGTCATATTTTTTTAAAAAAAGGATAATGTACTTCAGTTACGTTCTTTGATATACCGAGGGAAGGGCAGAGAAATCACTTGCCTTATGGGTATGGATTGGGAAATTATCTATTTATGTAATCACCCTGCTTTGCAAGGGAAGGGAATTAATTGCTTTAATTAACTCCAGTGAAAACTAGATTGTCGCAGGGGGAGTGTTGACATGATGTGCTTTGCCATGATCTGATATGCTCTTGCAAATAGTGGCTATCTCTGTAATCATTTTTCTTTCTCTGGAACCTCATTGGATGATGTTCCTGCTGTAAACTAAGGCTGCCTATGAGAAGCGTCAAAAAAAAAAAAAAAAAAAAAAAAGGAAGGAAAGGTCATAGAAAGGGTGGTAAATAGCTCATTTCCATAAGTGTCATTGATTTTTTTTTTTACAGGCGTTTCATTATCATTTCTCAGGTTTCCTCTGACTCTGGCCCATCTACTTCTCCCCCAGTAGCTGATGACGAGTGAGTGGGACATAGTGAGTCAAATGCCATCATCTGTTTAGGAACTGCATGAAGGGAGCTTGTTTAAAAGATATTCCCCTGTACTGTATCTAAAAAGGTTTTCTGAAATATATGGAAAAGTGTCGATGTGTTAGAAAGCCTCCATAGCACACCGGGGTTCATTTCAAATGAGCTAAGATCTGCAAGCAATTTTCACCATGCCTTTAGCTAAAATGCAATTACAAAGATTGTAACTGACTATAAGATCTAGGCTGAGAACTATGAATATATGTATATGTATATGTTTACACATATACACACATATATATGAAATATATGTACACATATATACATATACACATACATATAGATAATATATTTTTTTCTTGATGGACATTGTCCAATATTGGGGCAGATAGAGCTGCAGAGATTGTTGGGCTGGGCTAGCGATGGGCTTACCTACTGTTCTTTCTAAAAAATTTTTTTTAATGTTTATTTATTTTTGAGAGAGAGAGAGAGAGAGAGAGCAAACGGGGAATGGGCAGAGAGAGGAAGACACAGAATCTGAAGCAGGCTCCAGGCTCCAAGCTGTCAGCACAGAGCCCAATGCAGGGCTCAAACTCACGACCCATGAGATCGTGACCTGAGCCGAAGTTGGTCACTTAACCAACTGAGCCACCCAGGCACCCCAGGGCTCACCTGCTGTTTTAAATTGCAGCAGTATTTTCCCTCCACCCCATGTTGTTACCCCCAACTACAGAGGGAGAAACACCAGAGGTGGTGTGATAGGCCGTCCTCTCCCAGGTGGCTTGTTGGAAAAACAGATCCAGCATCCCAAGCCTGTGGATGCAGCAAGTGCCTTTGGCCTCACCCATACAGTAGGCCCGGATATGTTCTGGGGAAAGCCCAGCTCAGGACCAAGGAAAAGCTTTCTGGCTTCTCTACAGATTATTTGCTTTCCCCTGACCGCTTGGCTTAAGCACCAGGAAGTGTTGAGTGATGTCAAAAACAAAAACAAACAAACAAAAGAAACTTACCAAGCTCATGTATAGAACAAAAATGTGCCCAAAAGGGAATGTATAACTTAGAGGAAACATGAATACTAAATATATGCAGTAAAAGACTATATAGATGGTAAAAACAGAATTATTTCCATTAAAGAGCATTTGAAAAGAGAACTTTCACATTCACTTTCACAATTTTGTCATATATAAATACATGCACACGTGTAGGGCTGTACCATAACCACTATATATTCTCAAATTCACAAAAGTATACCTGGCCAATGAGCCTTGGTTTTAAAACATATTAGAGTTAAACCTTTAGAATCTCAAGGAGCCACCCCCACAAAAGTAAATTTATATTCCATATCTCTCCTGTCTTCTTCCACAGAATTTGCAAAGTGTCCTTAAGACAGTGTTGACATGACATTCAGTTAGGAGTGGGAGGGACCAGTTTCACTGGATGTTCATTTTAGGAATCATATTAAAATACTGTGTATCTCATGGTTTTATAAATTACTTACAAGGTCACAAGGTAGCTTTTCACAGAAATATGGTCATGTCACTGCCTCCTGGTGGTTATCCTTCTTGCGGCTTATGTTGGATTTCTGTGTTCCAGCACAGCCCCAGGAACAGCTCCTCGGGTCTCTCAGCCCCATTCTCCCAGTTTGCAAACAGGGATGACCTTACCATGGCCCTAACTTCAGTTCTGACACACACATGGACACAGGTGGGTGCCAGTGAGGGCACTAAATGGAATCATTGCCTCCATTTTTTTAGCAGAAGTCTCTTGGGCTCAGAGTAATCACATTTCCTCGCCTAATTGGTGGGAAGAGTATGGCACTCTATTTACTTTTCCACCACAATTCTTGCCTCAGAGATATATTTTGGGAGCGCAGCAATATTCTACTCTTAATGTAACTTGTCAACCAAGGTAAAGAAGGCATCCCTAAACTATTTTCATTCTTCTCTTAATTCTGCACATATTTTCCATAACAAAATTATAGAATGGTAAAAGCCAGAAGCTCTCACTTTTTAAGTGAGAAAACCAAACTCCAGAGAGGTAAAGTGACAGACCTAAGATCCCACAATTGCAGATGGATGACCCTCAAGGACTCGGTTCCCTGACACTAGCTCCAGAACACCGTCCCCTACCCTACCTTAGTGGAGATCTTCTCTACACAAAATTGGTTGGAAGAGTGTTTTACGTTGTCCCTTTGAATGTACGTGACAAGAGATAATCCAATAGCTGGGAGGCATCCTGAGCCTCTAGGACCTCCCAGAAGCTGAGGCTCTGGATCCCTGCCATGGGCTGTGTCTCCAGCTGGTTTTCTGCCCACTCACAGCCTGCGAATGTGCAGATGGTGAGGATATCATCATTTCCACCATGGAGGTGGGGGAGAGAAGAGACACTGTTTCGTTTTAGTTTATTTCTAATTCCTTGTTGTTTGTCATGTTAAAATTCTCTCACATTTGCAGATGTTAACCAACAACCAGGGGGAAAGAATTCTTGTTTCAAGTGCAGCCATAGAAATGGCATAAGAAAAAAAAAAGGATCTGTCATTTATTAAGGAGAGAGAAAGCAGAGGAGGAAGGAAATCTAGGAAGAAATAGAAGAATCTGGAAAGAGACAAGGTGGAAGGAATGGAAGAATCCATGACAGAGCTCAATCCCATACTGTTCTTATAATTAAATGGTGCCTTGCACCTCAGCCCAAATGTTCACTCTGATAGAATTGTCTTCTCATTAGCATATGCAAAATTACAATTGCACAGTATGAGCTCTCAGGTAGAGATGTCCATATTACCATAATGAGCCTGTCAATGTTGTGAAAATGAACAGAAACCAATATGCCCACAAAAGTTTACAATCTCCCAAGAGTTTGGTAGATCTGACAAGTTGACCAACTCTTCAGACCAGCTAGACCTCACTAGGATGGCCTTACCTTGGAGTGGGTGTCTCGTAGGTTAAGACGCCACTTTCTGCAGTGAAATTTGAAATAAAAAAACAAGTAGATTTTTAACCCAGTTCTATAAAGAGAATGACATTTTTAAGAGTTGCAAACAGTAATTCTTTGCTGCATTGAACTTCATGTTTTCTGATGACCTTTCGGAAGAGGAAGAGGCTGTATCTGTGTGACGCAGCATTGGAACAGCCTGCAGAGAATGCATGTTTAACATCACTCCTTAAGAGCAACTTGATAGGCAGTGTTATGAATTCCACATGCCAAGTCTGGGCACAGAGCACTGGCTGACTTCTTACAAAGTGGTGTTCTTTTTGACCCTTACAATGTAGGGAAATGACTTAAGACCCCAATCTTGT
Source organism: Panthera tigris (assembly GCF_018350195.1). NCBI lineage: Eukaryota > Metazoa > Chordata > Mammalia > Carnivora > Felidae > Panthera > Panthera tigris. Next base: position 106,652,107 of record NC_056662.1, read on the forward strand.
TTCTATTTTTAACCTATTGATGACTTAGCAATTGGAAAGAACTCTTTTTCTTGTAATGTGTAACTTACCAGTGCTAACATTTGCCTTCTGCTTAGGTGGAAGCTTCCCAATGAAGTTAGAGCTGGTTTGCAATCTTATTTTATTCCCTTTCAAAACAAGCAACTTCTATGGTGACGGGTTTGAAGACACACATTAAAAGAAAGGCATTTTCTTTTTTTAAAAAACTTGCAAACAAACTTGCAGATGTAGAAAGAACTGTTTCATTATATCTTGGTCTTGGCGAACTTCATTGTGCTCGCCTCAAACTGCGTGAAAGAATAAACCACAAAGTTCAACATCTGAAACCAGATTCGCATTAATAAATTATAAATTCTTATATGGACATATTCTAGAAAATTTGGAGACAGACATTAATAGAAGGAAGAAAACAGTAACCTCTAGTTTTTGTGTCCATCATTAATGATCACTGTTGACTTATTTATCGTTTGCTGAAGAGCTTTACAGAGATGTATAATCATACTGCATATATGGTGGTGTAAAAACACAACATTTTTCTCACCAAAGCCTATAATGAGAGCATTTTTCTATACCACGTACTGTAAATATCTTGAGGAATGGGATCACTTGAAACGCCACTGCATTTATCTGTAATGCCTCGTATGTGTTGAAGCTAATGCGGGGGAAATAATGGCATCTGGATATGTGGTTGGATTGGATAAACTTCTAAGAGGAAAGGGATGTAAGTCAGATGACACTTAACTCTGTATTTACTTGTTAAATGGTGACCTTCATCAGTCAGACAGACTCCGTTACTCACCCTCTCCCCCAACTTCCAGGCATTGCCCTGCCTGGAAAACACAGAGTAAACACAGGCCGAAAGCGTGAATTAAAAGATCTCCTATGAGACCACTTCCTCACACAGCTGATCAAAGAACAGAGGGTAAAGTAGTGAGGGAATCGTGAGACAATCCATAGGCCTTTCAAGCTTTGTTTCCAAGTGATTTACTAAGATGTCGTCCCTGGGCGGCTAAGTTCATCTCTCAGGGACGCAGATGCCCCTCTTTGGAAGAAAGATGCTTCTATTCTTGTTTTTCCTCTCTCCCTGTCTGCTCTTCTGAAAAGAAGCATGCCATACAACAATGAAGAGGTTTTCCACATTAGCCTTCTTGCCAAGACAGCCACTTCTCTTTGTTTAAGTCTGTTTACCCGGTCTCTTTGGCAACATGAAGTAGAAGTTGACATTTTTTTGTACCGCTGACTAGCACGTTTGGTTTTTCCTTTGTCTGAAGTTTATCCACCTCACACACTGAGCTTTTGTAGTGAGTTTTCTTTAATGCAGTCTAAAAAAGAGAAGAATGATTTTCGCACCCTAGTATTTTAGTAGTATGCCGTTCAGACATCCCGTATTTTAGCGGGGTCTCTGAAGCAAAACCTTCAGTATGATTATTGAACAAAACATGTCTTCTTTATTACAACTTGCTAACGTTGAACTCTGCTCTGTAATTTCAGGAGGTTCTGTAGATCCATACACACGCTGCTGCCTGATACCTTCATGGCAATGGCCTGTGGGGGCCAGAGGCTGAGAAGCCAAGAAAACTAAAAGGCCCAAGTGGGAATCAAACTCCTACCTCCCTTAGTTCTATGATCCCATTAGCGGAACTACTGAATATTCATAGGCACTTTTTTGCATGTTAACATACTTAAGGTTTTTTTTCAGCTATATAGCACTGAAGTACTCTGGGAAAACATCCCACCTGTCCTTCTCCAAATCCCAAATTAAATATGGGCCATAGAGACTTGGTGAGGAGAAAGAAGGTTTCTTCAGTAGCAAATCACTGCAATGGTGACCCAAAAAATATTCCAGGGGTGCCTGGTGGCTTAGTCGATTAAGTGTCGGACTCTTGTTTTCGGCCGAGATCATGATCTTACGGTTCATGAGTTTGAGCCCCACATCAGTCTCTGCTTGAGCCTGAGAATGCTTGGCATTCTCCCTCTCTCCCTGTCTCTCTCCTCCGCTCCCCTTATCATGCTCTCTCTCTCTCTCTACAAATAAATAAATAAACATTAAAAAAATATAAAATATATATTCTGTCTGTACCTCTATTGAAAAGATTAATTGGACCAGTCATTCTTATTTATTTTTTTCCAGATTATTTTAACTGTAAAGTGCCAGTTAATAATCACCAACTTTAATGAAGAGTGATGTTAAGCACCAATTATTTGCCAAGCATGAACTAGATTGTTTTATCCAGTTAGTACTTACAATCTCTTCATAATGCATATGTTATTCTCATTTTCTAGATCAAGAAAGGGAACTGCAAGATGTTAAGTGATTTGTCTAATGCCACCTATGGATAAGGCAAGAATTTTAACTCAACCTAATTCCAAAATTCTATTCTCCTTACACCATACTAAATTTCTTCCCCCCTAATAATAAAGCAATACCTAAGACACGATTCTCTGTATTTCCAGACAATTTTTATTCTGCTAACATTTTTACTATTCATCACAATATCCATTTAACAATTAGGGAATTGTTTCATGGGTTGTTAATTCAGGGTATGAAACAATGGCTTGGTTTAAATTACTTTAAAAATGTCACACACACACACACACACACACATACACACACATACATACACGTTTTGAGACTAGGTATCTAGATGAATAGATTTGAATGTGTACTTCTTAATATAGCCTCAACACTTTTCTTTGAAACAGCTATCACTCCTTATCAAAATACTTCTTTTTTCCACAAATAAAATCCACAAATTGAACATCCATGAGTCATTTCCAGTGAAATCTCCACCCTTCCTTGTCTTAAATAAGGTCTTGGTAGCTAATCAGATCAGGAAGCATTTTGAGCCACGTAATACATTATAGTTTGTCAGTACTCTCACTATTTAAATGATTCTTTGGCAATTTTTACTACCATACAACCTGAGAAACAAAACAATGGTAATATTCCCAACTTTACATTAAAAATTTCTTAAAAAAAAAAAAGTTCTTCAAAGCATGGGTATTTCCATGGATATTGGAAAGCATGGATATTTCTTGAGGATTCATGGAGAATAATGCTTCTCAGGGTGGGAAATGGAAAAGTCAGCACCTCCTTTCCCTCCTACCACCTTTTTTTAAAAAGTTTATTTATTTATTTTTGAGAGAGAGAGTGAGCAGGGGAGAGACAGAGAGAGAGAGAGAGAGAGAGAGAGAGAAAGAGAGAGAGAGAATCTCAAGCAGTCTCCACACTGTCAGCACAGATCCCAACACAGGGCTCGAACTCACGAACTGTGAGATCATGACCTGAGCTGAAATCAAGAGTCAGATGCTCAACCGACTGAGCCACCCAGGCACCCCATCCCTCTTACCACCTTGATGGAGACTGGCAGGGAAAGGCCCAGGCTTCCCCACTTACCTGAGAAGCACGAAAGCTTTTGAAAATGTGAAATGTGGTAAATTATGCGAATGAATCATACAGACACTGAATTTTGAAAACCACTGATGTCATGGGACACATTGGTTTGTTTTTCAGCACTCATCCCAAGTAAAGGTACTTACAATTTTGTAACTGGCATTCTATTTATTTCAAAAGGTTTTGAGAGAACAACTTTCAAGACTGTAGGGGCATTTGTAGATCAACAGGCCTGTTTTCCATTTGGTCAGCATTGTAATGGAGACATTTCTGATGGGCTAATGGCAGCCCTGAGAGGGGCCACACCAAATGAATCCATCTGTTTAGTTGTCACGGTGACATGCAGCTCTTAGCTTGGTCTCCTTCAGGGAGTCATTGTTTTATTAAGTAAACTTCTTATTCACCTGCCTGTAAGATCATGAAGAAAATTGGAAGGAGCCATAATACCATCTCCAGAGCGATATAGTTTTGTGGAATTAGGTTTTCATCAGTTTGTTTCCTAGAAGGGATTGCAGCAGGACACAAAGGGCTCAAGGACACAGTCCTGTGACATTTGGCGGGCTTACCCCATCTTCGGCTCATCCCGTTCTCACCGAATGTCCCTAGAAATAAAAATCCATTTTGCCCCTGGTGGATGGGGAATCAAGACAGAAGACATCATTGGGTGTAGACTTATTTGTTTGTTTTGAAATTGCCAATGGGCAAAACGTTACTTTACAGTGAACAAATAATACAACAATATCAAAGCCAAAAATGACCTAAGATTCTCAAGATTGCAGCTACATCTTCTCTATCAATAAGCAGTAGGTCATATTCTGGCTTCTTCCTGTCTACCATCACCTTAATTTGGTTACAAATGTAATCCATTTATTCCCAGCTATATGTCACTCACAGGAGACTTATTAAACCTAGGGAAAAAACAAAACCAAACCTGACATATCTTAGTATCTCCCCCAATAGGATGTCAATAGGAAAACCTTAAAATAAATTTCAAATGACTATGGAAAAATGCACCCTATGGTTGGTACTTGATGTTTAATATACAATCTGGAGTATTTAGTGTGCTTAATATGCCTTAATGTCCTCAAACACTGAATTTTTAAATTCACTTATCCCCTCGAAAGTGATTTTTTTAAATTCTATAAATAGTTTCAGTGTGATAGAGAACTAAGGTTTAAAAAAAGTCAAGCCATCTGTTTTAATGAACTCAGAATCACTACCTTCCATCAAGCTTCAAGGCAGGAAATAGACACAAAATATCGTTGCAACATTTTGTTGGGAATTGAGCATAGCAGACACAAGTTTATGTTTTTGCCTCTGAATCTATTACAGGTGATAGAGGAGGCAGCACTAAACCTGGAGTCAGAGAGTCTGTATTTCAATCACAGTTCTGCCCTTAATTACCTGTAAGACCTTTAGCAAGGCACTGAACTTCTCTGCAGTCTGGTGAAAGTCTTGACCTCACCTTTAACACGAGGACTGGAGGAGATAATCCCTAAGGCCCTTTTCTCTTGTAAAATCTAATTATTTATGCATATTTATTAGAATCCGATGTGTAAATTTGCATTTTTCTATTAACATATTAACACAAAATCTAAAGCAGAACTATAACCTGGAGTGATTAAAATGTTTATCATTTGAATGCTGTCCAATATAGTTAATGTGACATATATGCCCCGAGCCTTTTTTCTTCATTTTTGTGGCAACATCTGCTGCTTTCGCATTTGGGCGAGTCTATTTAAATAATCACATTAATAAAATCCATGCCTCAGGCCCATCTCGATACACACACACGCACCCACCACACACACACCAAACACACACATACACAAGTCCACACATCTTTGCTGTGTTCTAAAGTTGCTTTGGTCAGGCTTCTTCTGTATTCTGACATTAAGCATTTTCGATCACCTGTCAGGTGATGTGAAGCAAAGCCCTTCTGGTTGTGGCCTAGTTGACTGGTCAGCACAATGGTGGGCCTCGGCTGAGCAGTGCCCCTGGCATGCTCTCAGGGGGCAGTAGACTTCTTCGGTCCAGCCTCCAGAAAGCCAATACCCCATGCTTGGAAAATTCACCAAGACTCAAAGCCTTCACATAGTTAAGAGCTGATTCCAAGGTACCACCTCCCCCCTTCTGCCAAGGATTCTCCTTGGCAAATTCTCCTCTGGCGTTATAGTCTACAGGAAGTACACAATGGCCTTTTCACTCCAGCAAGTTTTCACAATAAAATGACTGTTTCCCACCCGTTAGAAATTACATTTCAGAAAATGTGGGGAAAGAAGGAAGAATATGAGGCAATAATGGAAAAAGCTCTGTTTGTTTGTTTTTGTTTGTTTATTTGTTTGTTTGTTAATAGAAGTCTGTTAGACTGCAAGCTTTGTTAGGCACTGACAGCAAGATCATGTTTCCATGTCCTGGTCACATCTGACCATTTTCCTTGAAAGGGACAGAATTAAAACCGAATTAAACAAAGTTCTCTCAAATGTCATTATGGAAGCCCAGGAACAAGGAGTCGGAATTTTTTTAAACCAATTTTATGTTGAAGAGAATGCAAACCTCCCGGGAACAAACGGACTTAGTGTGAAAGCAGATCAAAGCAATATGGGTTCACCATCTACTTTCTGAAATGAATTAAACAGCAGCCACTTTTCCTTATAAAAGGTCTCTTTGGAATGCAGTGTTGGAAACACAACACACTCAACTGGCAGGTCTTAAAGGTGGATGCACAGAAGGATCGACTCCTGAGTGGACCGACCAGCCCAATGTCTGGGCCACGCTGCTCTGATCTGAGGTTCTGCTTAATGAAAGTCAAGGAAGAGTACTGCAATGAACAAAGTCTGCAGTGGGGACTAGTTGGAAGCATTTTGAAATGAACCGGATTGTGTAGAAGCCAAGTAGAAAAACATCGTCGCCCTATTTGACCCTGGCCAAAAGTTGCAGGATTACAGAGTAAACCCAATAAAAGCAGGCATTCTTCAGGGGAGTCAAGACCACGGTCTGCATATTTCAAGTTTCCCCTGTTCAAAATGGGTTTCTACAGCCAGGTCTGGAGGGATGTGTATCATGAGCTTGTAGTGTGGGTGCAACCACGGATCCGCAAGAAATGCAACTATAGTCTCTATCTGGAGCCTGTGTTTGGTTTTTTGGTGGTTTTTTTTTTCTTCATCTGAACTTGTCTGTGTATGTGTGCAGCTTAAAAATTAAGTTACTGACTAGCTAGGAAAGAAATATTTAAAATCTGCTAAAACTCTTAAAAGAAGAGAGGTTAACTAAAGAGCTGTTTTATCAACTAGTCCAAGATAGATCATATAGTATAACAACGAAAATCATAGGCCACTGAGACAAACCTGTCAAGTCCCAGTGCAGCTACTTCCTAACTGTGCCAACTTGGACAAGTCGCTTGACCTCTTTAAACATCGGTTTCCTCATTTATAAAAGAGGTTTTAGAGAATAAAATAATGTAATATATATAAAACAGGCAACATCTCTCTGACACAGAATACATAATTGTATATAGTTCTATTAAAGATTATAATAAAATGCAAGCTATCATTGCAGCTTAGAAACTGGACATGATGTCTGTTTGGGGACATTTGCCATTATCGTAAAACATTTGTTTGCATTTATCACCATAGGCATCTCAAGAGAGCGGCAAATAGTGCAGGGAAGGAGCGATTTGTCTACTTTTTAAAATTGGAATGTAGTTGGCACACAAATGTGACATTAGTTTCAGGTGTGAAACATAGTGATTCAAGAAGTTTATACATTAGGCTGTGCTCACAAGTGTGGTCACCATCTGTCATCATACAACACCATTACGATATCATTGGCTGTATTCCCTATGCTGTGTCTTTTATCCCTGTGATTTATTCATAATGGAACTGGAAGCCTGTATCTCCTACTTTCCTTCACCCATTTTGCCCGTCCCCTCACCTCCCTCCCTTCTGGCAACTATCAGTTTGTTCTCTGCCTGTATAGGTCAGATTCTGCTTTTGGTTTCCTTGCTTTTTAGCTTCCACATATAAATGAAATCACACGGCATTTATCTCTCTCTGTATGACTTAGTTCACTTAACATACTACCCTCTGGGTCCATCCATTTTGTCACAAATGACAAGAGCTTATCCGTTTTTAGGGCTGAGTAATATTCCAGATAGATACATATGTCACGTCTTTATCCATTCGTCTGTGGATGGACACTTGGGTTGCTTCTGCATTTTGGCTATTAGAAACAATACTGTAATAAACATAGGGGTGTATATAAGACTAAGTGATTTTTTAAAAAAGAGTCAACTTTACAAATAAGATGAAATCAAATGAAAATATTAATGCAACGACATGCCTTCTCTGGTTTGGTTTCTTCTGCTGAACTAGATGGTTCCAGTGAGCCTTGGGTATTAATGGTTCTTTTCTAGGCAGAAACAAACAGATGAGTACAGCATAAAGTCAGAATGTGCAGAAGTTTTACCTTGTCAAATTCCATGCTTTGCTAAATTGTCCTCCCAAGCACTCTGTCTTGAGAAATTCTCACCAATCTACTTGAGGTTTACACATTATTCTCTCCAGGTGGGCATTTCCTGTTTCCTGTTTACTTTTACTGCTAATTTTGTCACAAGATAAAAATGGCTAGAACATATCTCTTCGTTTACAGGCACTTCGTGTGACCACGTAGTGTAGCGTGTGTTGGGCAGAAAGGGGTATCAGGAATAGACCCTCAAAACTAAAGAGGAGGGTGTCATGTTGGGGAGAAAGATCTCTTATCTCGAATAGCACAAGGGTTAGAATTCCAAGCTGTGTGCCACTTCCATGAAACTGTGTCAGTTCAAGTGGGAATGATTCTCAATTTATACTGAGTTACTTTTATTTTGATTTTCCATGGCCGTAACATATGGTTTGTATCATAGCCCATTTCAGCTTGCTCAATTATATTGGTTGCCTATTTTTAAATAGCCATTTATATAATTCTTTCAAGAGCTAGGAAGCTACCTTTGAACACTGTAAATCATCAAACGGCCTCTGATTTACTAGATTTACTAGATTCCTTATCACTTGGCAAATATATACAGCAGACATTTTCCAAAGAGTGAGTGCACAGAGTCTTATCCTCTAGACATTCCTTCCCTTTGTTCAACACCCGCGGGATCATTTGGGACTCCAGCAACTCTTTCCTTAGTAGGAAGACGCCTCAGGATCTCAGGAGTGCCCCCGTGTGGCTGCTCCAGAGTGTAACTGATCCTCTTTCACTGATTCTCCTGAGGCTGGCTGGGGTTGCACTCCACAAAGAGCAAAAGCCCGGCTGAAAATTGAGGCAAACCTGTTCGTTTCAAAATATCCAGCAGTAGGAAAAGGCCTTGATCATTTGGAGAGGGGCTGAAATTGACTAGTGCTTTGTGTCGGATTTTTTTTCTCTCTTTTTTTTTTTTTTTCGGTTTTTCATATCATGCACAACACTTGCCTACCCAACTCCAAAAACAACATTCTCTCACAGCAATTGCCAGGGAAAAACATGAGGTGGAAAAATCAGAGTAACGTCTTCCCTTAGGGCGAGATTATACAGGAAAAGTCACTGGACAACTCCCAGCCTGGGTTTCATAGGTTGGCAGGAAGGCTGTCATTACCTTAGCGTTGTTGGGAAATTTAAGAGATAACAGATGTGAAACGCTCAGGACGGACTCTCACGTAGTAGGTGCTCAATAAACAAAATGGCGGTGGTTATCCTGTGGCCCTCTTCATTTGCATGGAGTCTTTCCTGATTCACCTCCCATTGCTAAATCCAAGAATCCAGAGCTTCTGCTTACTTCCTAATATCCTAGGGAGAAGGTCTGGAAGACTTCAAATTTTCTAAATAGGAAAGCTTAGAGGAAGCAATCTAGCTGGAATGTAATGCTTGCAGCTGCGTTTTCACGGCTTTCCATTAAATTGCTCAAATGTTCATTTTTCGTATCAGAGAAGGCGGGCTGCTGATGGAGAGTTGGCCCTCCAACTCCAGAACCTTCTGCACTCAGTAATTACTCAGAAATGTCACAAGCTGTCTACAAGCTGTCCCCATTCTACCTCCTTTCCTTTTACATTGTTCCTGATTCAGGTGGTCCTCTCGAGGTCTTAGACATGTTTCTTTATCCTCCTCTGTAGACTTATCAGGGGGAGGTCCTACAGCATAGAAATCCTTATACTGTCTGAATATTTTGTATCTGTCATGGGGGAAAAAAAAACATATTCAATTCTAAATGCACAGCAGAGTTGGTGCCCTTGCCACAGTGAATATATTTGGAGTGCACAGGCCAATCCATCACAGAGGAGGAGTGCAATACCCTTCAGAAGACATATGGTGCTGATGTCACTTTGCATTCCTTTTCTCATTTTCCTAGAGTGAGGTCATGGCCCACAGACTCCATTTGAATGGGTTTCTTAGTCTAAAACAGGTAAAACCAACTCTCAAGCCACGACGTCACTAATATTTTGATAGCGAAACTTAGACTTGAGAAATTTTTCCAGTTGCTTTTCATGAGTGGGAAATCACTCCAGTAAGTATTGACTTAGTTTAGTCTAAACATTTAGGGGTTTCCTTAGTATCCAAAGCATCATAGCTACTTTACGTAGAAACTGAGGGTTCTGAAATGGCCCCAGGCTAACTTTGCTCAGAGCCGCAAATTTAGCTTCCTTTTTTTTTTTCTTTTCTAAGCGAGCGTAGAAAGTCTTGAAACGCGTTATGGTTGTATCCCTCTTGGTCTTCTGCTATTATTGAGTAATTATAGGCAGGGTATCTTAAAATCTCTGGTCTTTGGTCTGCTCCTGACAGGATGAATAAAGCGATAGCGAGGGTAAACGTTCAAAGAGGCGCCTGGCGCAAAGAACTAGCGGCAGCAGTCTTCCTAACATTTTTAGGCCTTGGACATTCAAAACAGTAGCTACGCCATTCTGTTTCCTATGGAGAGCTTCGAGAAGGGAGAGTCCAGTGGCTGGGCGCAGCCATTGTTCTTGTGAGTGGATGGAGATCTATAATTATATCCTTTTCTGCTCCGAGCACGTGCCATGGGGAGAAGCTACATAAACACAGGCAGCCTGACGGGGGAATAGCCAGGACGACAATGAGATTGCAAATTACACAAAGCAATTTTACTATTGATGGAATGGGCTTTATTTGCAAATATGGAATGAAATGGAGACTTTTTACCCTTAGGTTTTAGCTTGTTTTTCTACAATGATATTTACAAAGAACTAGACAGGCCTACTTAAATATCGCGGATGTTTTCAGTTCTGGCCGACAGTGAAATTCTAGCGGACTCATTTTGCCTCAATATTCACATATACATTTTCTCCCCACCTTCCTCTCTCTCTTTTTCTCTCTCTCACACACTACACGTCTTTTCCTCTGCTTCAGGAAGTCATAAGTCATTGCTGCTGTATATAACAATTACGCAGTCAAAACGGAAACAACATGGTGCCATTGTGTTCGTTTCTTGGGAGTCTGCCCCAAAGCAAGTAGCAAGCTACAGGAAATACACCAAACTGTCTGGGGTAACATTGCTTGAATTGTAGAATTATGCATAATTATTTTTTCTACCCCAAATATTTAGCAACATAAATGTATTAATTTTATTGTTAGGAAACACGCCTATGTCTATGTGTCTGGTCTCACTGCATTTAGACAAATCAGCAGATATTCATGATGAAAAAACTCCCATCCCTTCCAGACCCAAAAGGTAACAAGCTAGAGTCTGTGGGTGCCCTTTATAGAAGCAGAAGGTTTAGCCTGGGTGTCACAGGCTTTGAATTGGGCCAATAACAGATCACCTTCGCACCCTTCCGTCTCTCCCGTGTTGAGGGTCGTTTGCAGAATTTGGAAGGGCAGGAAGGTTATTGATATCCCAAAGCTGGGGGATGACGAAGAAGAGGTGTAAGGGGAATTAATAGTTATGGCAGCCTTCCCCACCCCGTGTGCTTTACTCATGCTATGTCTTTTAATGCCTGTGAGGAAGGAATTCACTGTCTCTGTCTTAAAAGTGACACACGTGCGTGTCTACATGTGTGTGTGTATACATGTGTCCATACTGGAACCGTATGCCTGGTACTTAGTGTGTGCCCAATACGTATTTATGGAATGGATTACTCTAGTACTCTAGACTTCCATAACTTTGAGTGTCTTGTATACCTGTGTGTCTATACCCAAAAAAAGTGTTTATAATCCCATTCATCTGCAGAGACATGAACAGTAGGAAGATGGCTCCTCTGAGACTTGCGGAATGTGGCGGGAACGTTTTTCCTTCCCTAATGCTACAGTGGAGTTCAGTTCAAAAACTCCTCTTAACCAATCCAAATAATGTCATTTTCCAGCTGCGGTCTTACATTGGGGCCAGTTCAAGCGCCAAAAGCCTACGCCAGAGGAAGCCAAAACAATCACATCTTGAACAGTGAGAGTATTTTCCACCCATCATCGCTCCGTGACACACTGTCTCGGGGGCCTCCTAGAGCTTGGGGAGTCCTCGGCTCTGCCAGAGACTCAGCCCAGAGTCGGCCACCCGTCAACCCTTAACGAGAGTTACATAATAAGTATTCTCTGTCCCTGGGAGAACCCATTGCCAGTCATGATTTATGACCAGGAGGGCTTTCTTTCCCCACATATAATGCCATAACTGTGTGCTCAAAATAATACACTGAAACCCCAACCATCATCAGATAGCTTTAAATTAAGCCCCACCGATGGGTTTCCCAGGCGCTTGACTTGGAGGTGAACACCGATTTCACAGTTGGCTTTATTATGAGCCTGGGTCATTTGATTCGCGTGACATCAAAGTACAGAAGAGGTTGAAAACACTTTCCTTCTCTTATTATATTAAGGCATTAGTTCAGTTTCTAAGGTGCAAAGCAGTAATCCCCACATAATCAATAGATTTTTGTGAGGAGATACATACTTTCAGGGAGAAGTTAAAATTTTATTTCACTTAGCAAATTGGACTAGCTCCTTTGAATATATACGTGGGCAGTGAAGGTCCAGATATTCAATTCCAGAGCTTGACTCCTCTCTCCAGGAAAGAATGCACTAGCTTTAACTGGCAGGGATGTGGACAGCATTCCCAAGGCAGCACGCTGATTGTGTGTGGGGAGGAGAGTCGGGGACCTGAGTTTTAGTTCAGCCACATGAACTTCTTTCTGTACCTTGGACAAAGCATTTATCTTTTTGGACCTCGGTTCCCTCGTCTGCAAAGTAAGGGGCTGGAACAGACATCTTTTAGGTCTCTCAGCTATAAAAGCTTTGTAGATCTAAGTCTGTTTACCATAACAACAGAAAGTCCAAAGATGCCAGAAACTGGAAAAATCATCAGATGACTCCGTGACCTCAGGATGCGCCACCCAGACAGCTAATGCTATGCCTCAGCCAACGACAGGAATAGTGATCGAAAGAAAATGAACAATGATGAAGATGAACATTAGAGAGGTAGCATTTGGGCACTTCACTTATCTTAAAATAAACCTCCTTTATGTTTCTTTATGTAGGCTTGACATTTACTGACTGTCGTTTCCTATTCAGATGAAGGTTACTGATGTGATTTGAGTAAGATGTGGTCACAAACTTCACTACATAATTTAAAATCATTCTCCATAAAATTCTTTTTTTTTTCCTGTTACACTTCCATTAAGATTTATTTGGGAAACTATACGGCCTCAATAATAGAATTGTATCTTATGTTTTGGAACCGTTTCCATGGCAACAGTGACAGGTGCAAGTTCTGGTATATGCATATGTTCGTTTGAAAGGTTACTGCAATTATCTCTGTAAAGGTAAGTTCCATTGCAAACATCCAAGTACCTACATTGTTGCTCTTAGGACAGAATGGCTTCCATAGATAATAATATACATTAATCTCCTCCAGAAGAAAAAAAGTCCACAAAAGAAATTCTTTGAACAATATTTGAGTTATTTTATATAACAGAAACTCGTACTTAACTTCCTAGAATATGCAAATGTTGTAAGGAATTTGGAAGATTTACGTCATAGCTCTTAGGGGGTATTGCTAGTGTGAAACAGAAGAGGAAGCTGGACAGTAACAAAAAGTGATTAGGACTCCTTCTACAAAGGCCATTGAGTTCGAAGATATGCATTAAGTCCCCCCCTTTGCTATTCAATCCTACTCTTCTAATCTCCAGTCTCTCTGTGTAGATAGATGCCGTCTAAACAGCACATCATTCTGAATATATATACCTTGTCATTCCACGGAAAACAGTTGGAGACCAAAAAAATAGTGATCTGTGCCACATTCACATGTTCCATTTCTCTTAAAATAACACACTGTAATTGGAGTATCTATGTGCCAGCCTAACGTGGACATCCCTACCTACATGCCCCTGATCTTCTTTGCCTTTAATGACCATCCAGTGACTTAGGTGCCCAGACAGAATTAAAGGTTCAAAAGAGCACAGTCTTTTGGATCATATCCAAGGTCTCCTCCGGGTTTCTGCTTCCACAAACTCCTAAGTAGATTCTCACCCTTTGTCTACTTGACTTTTAATGACCTACCACCTCTCTCAAGCCTTGCTTCCCTCTTTGAACCAGACCCATTGCCTGCTAACACCTTCCTGCCCTGCTCTGTCTTAGGACACAGCCTCATTCTATTAGATTGTAGGCTTCTTCATCTCAGAAATTTCATCTCCCTCTTGTTGACCACACCCCTCTAGTTCCTAGTCCAGTGCCTCCCCACATTATAGGTGTCCCAGGCCAGAGTCCAGGGATGGCCAGCCTGACTCCAGTGTCCCTGTCCTGGGCTGGATTCACATTCAGACAAGAATGCTGAAAAAAGAAAATAGGTTCCCAAAGTAAGACGCTTTCACAGGTAGCGGTGAAGGTGGCTGCTGTTGATGTAGGTGTTGTTGGCTCTCCATGAGAAATGCACACACCCGACAGCAGTTTAACCTGAGGGGTTTGTCTTCTAAGTGAGATTTATGTGAAAGACATGAGAGAATGTAATTGCCCAAAGCTCAGGGGAGGAGATCCGTGTAAGGAGCTCTGCAGAAGAATTAATTTTCAGAGAAAAGTAAGAGTGCTGGATTCACCACCATCGATGGGAAAACCCATTTGAAGAAAAGAATGGGTGTTTTGACCTCAAATCAAGAAGAAAAAACAAGGGGGTGAAAACATAGCACCGATACAACCATTTTGAGAGAAATAGTCGCTCCTCCAAAGTGTCACCTATGAAAATAAGTGGGAAGGTTTGGAGTCCTGAGCCATCAAAAAGATCTGTAGATGTGGGCACCTGGGTAGCTCAGTCAGTTAAGAGTCCACTCAGGTCAGGTCATGATCTCACCGCTCGTGAGTTCGAGCCCCGCGCTGGGCTCTGTTCTGACAGCTCAGAGCCTGGAGTCTGCTTCTGATTCTGTGTCTCCCTCTCTCTCTATCCCTCTCCCACTCATGCTCTGTCTCTTTCTCTCAAAAATAAATAAGCGTTAAAAAAATAAAAAAAAAAGATTTATAGATGTATATCAGGTATACCCACCAAAATTTGATGTTAATGCCAAAAGGGTGATGGATATTTTCGATTTCTTACACGGATATGGATATGAAACTCTTCAAAATCTAACTTGATTTTTGCCTTATTTTCGCATACTACCTTTTTCAGTTCAGAATAAAAGAAAAAACTGCCAAGAAGTAGTACCTCTCTTGCATATGTGGCATTTACTATTCTTGTGGAAATACTGAGTGTTCCTTATTGTGTGTCCTAAGACAAAGCAGACCAGGAAGATTTTAGCAAGCAACGATGGGGCCCGTTCAGAGAATCGAGCAAGGCTTGAGAAAGGTGGTGGATTATTAAAGGTCAGGCTTGACTTCTCCCTTCCCTCTTAGTTTGGTGATACAGTCTGAGCATTTAACTGCTGGTGCATCGAGACAGGTTTGTTTTAAACTGCTGTCAGCCATATCCATCATTTCTGCCTTCCACGTATATGGCAGCAGGTAGCTGCAAAGGGAAAACTTCCTCCCACATGAAGGAAGCTTTCAAACAAAGACGAAAGGACTCTTCTAAATGGAGAGCAAAAGTCATCCTTTTAATTTGTTGACAAACGTACTTTTAGGTCTTGTTCTTGTAGGCTGTAAAGTAAATATGGTAAAGAGCAGACTTTGATTACATACAAAATTTGCATTACATTTTATATGAAATATCTGCCTAGGCTCATTAATTCTAAACAACATTCAATTAATTATAATTTTAACGGAAAATTGAACAATACATAAACACTTCCCATTTACTGAACCATGCATACTGTGTTCCTGCATCCTTTTAGCAATCAAGTAAAAGCTGAGATGGAAAATTGAAACCATCTCCTTTGTTGAACTAAGATTATAAAACAGGTAAGGGCAAGTGTTTATCTTGTCTTACAGTGTAGAGCTAAGTAGTGCTTCTCATCTGACCTGAGATGTAATGCCTGAGTTGTTAGGATGAAAGCCATCCTCTGGAATGTGCGTTAAGGGAACTTGAATGAAGTAATGAGGGTCAGAGCATTCCAAGAAGCGGGAAAGGCACAAAGTTAGAACAGCAAGAAGGCGCAAGTGTCCAGGGTTTGTCTGGAGCTGAGGATTTGTATACAGAACTGAGGAACCAAGGCAAACCGACAAAAGCTTAATCTTGAGGGGAACCCATAATGTCTCCGGACCGGCTGGGGCTCACGTAAGCCATAAGCTCACAAAGCCTTCTCATAATACAGTGGCTTCTCCTCGAGCCTGGAGTCTGCACAAAGGCCCCAAACTGGGGATATAGAGATATATGGTAGCTGAAGTTCTAGCGCCAGATTTGGAACTTGTATTTTAAAAAATCCGTTCATCTTCCCAGACCTTAGTTCCGAGTTTTGGTTGGGCTTTTCACAGATCAACACCACCACCGCAAAAGTATCTGAATCCATCTAATGAGACAGGAACTAACCTAGCTTTTTGTACCAACGTCATGGTCATTAGTAACTTGACTCTTGTAGATGTACGTCATTCGTAGCTTCAACCTACATACTGTTTCCTTCCTAACAGTCTTTCCTTTACACACGAATAACTGCTCCTTAAGGAACCAAGCACAAAATACAATGGGGTAAAGAGATAATGTGTATGACACACAACATAAATGTTGCTGGGCTGTTTCCAAAGCATTTTTAGAAAAGCATAGTCATCAGCTGATGCTCAGAAGATCACAGTCCCTTCCAGGAAAGGACACGGAGATGGAGCACATCAACAACAGTGGTGCAGTGCTGTGGAAATAGAACGATCTAGAAGTATTTGGGAGAGTTGTCAGCAGAGCATCCTGCAGATAATGTCAACTCTTGATTGACTAAACAAATGAAGTGTTGTAGCTGCATAGAGAGTACAAAAGAGAGAGAAATACGAGGACAGGTTCTACTTTGAAAAGAATTAAGGGGTTTCTCTGGCGATCGTTTGAAGTGTTTTCTCTGTTTAATTAGTTCCCAAGTTGTGTTCTTAAATACAAATTATCTTTATTTATGGGAAAATATATTTTTCTGAACTGCATTGTTATTTTTCTATTTTTTTATAATTTGGAAAATGGTATTCATGCATCTCAGTGGGGTCAGAGGTCGTTAGCTGTCTCCAGTTGGCACCTTTTCTACTCAAGTTTTATCCATGTTAATTGCACATGGAAGAAATTCAGTTTATATGTGAATAGCAGCCAGGTAAACAGCTTTTTAGTACATAGTCAAAATGAAAGGTTGAAATCAGTCAGCATCATGATTATGGTTATTAGATTACGTATAAAAATAAATACAATTTGGGGTGCCTGAGTGGCTAAGTCAGTTAAGTGTCCGACTCTTGATTTTGGCTCAGGTCGTGATCTCACGGTTCATGAGATTGAGCCCCACATCAGGTTCTGTGCTGACAGCAGGGAGCTTGCTTGGGATTCTCTCTCTCCCTCCCTCTCTCTCTCTCTCTCTCTGCCCCTCCTCTGCTCACAAGCATGCTCTCTCTCTCTCTCTCTCTCTCTCTCTCAAAATAAATAAACATTAAAAAATAAATACAATTTATTAACATGTGAGCATTTTAGCATATAACCATTATGAAATGAATCGTGACTGACCCATAGTAGCCTTTCAACAAATAACGGCTTGAATACTTGAAAGAACACTTGCTTTCCCTTTCTCAAAGGTTCATAAAAGGCAAGCCATTTAGCGAAGCCCATGATTTCAGTGGTGCCAATCCACGACTGCCTTCGCCAGGCCCCATAGCAGGGCTCTTGACACCCGGGGATTTGGGCTGCAGCCGCTTGCTTCTGCTGTCAAATTCTCCAGCTTTGTTTCTCAGGCGGCTGCAGCTGCTTCCATTTGGCTGTCATTCCAGTACCACGCCGGTGTAGACGGCAGGCTTTTCCACATCATCCCGTAGCCCCCAAAGCTAAAACTAGCTCCATCTTGCTGCTTTTATGTACGTGAATTCCCACGGAGGCGTATCTGTGTATGTCGTCTCTGCATAGGCAGAGTGAACGCTAATATCTACTGCGGGAAGAAAGAAAAGCTCTCACGTGTGTGATACTAGAGCGTGGGTATCCTTTACACTGAGATGCGATGAGGTAGAGAGTAACTGACTTTCAAGAGTTCTGTATTTCATAGCAGAGAGCTGTGTCAGGGCCTTGACGATAATTTTATTTACGAAGGGCAGTAATCAAGGGAAATTGTTTTGTTTTTTTTTTTTTAATGAAATAAATGATTTCATTTGGAAAGAAAAAAGCAATTTTCAGCACACACTACACATATGCTAAGTGCATTTCCTCTTGCAGGAATTCATTTCCCAAGATGAGCTGAATTCTACATAAGTATGTCTAGACTGTGAGCCCTTGGAAGGCAGGGAGCAGCCCCTTGTTTTCTGAGTTTCCTAAGACAAAGGCACAAACTGAGTCCAAACGACACAATTATCTCTTTGGACACAATAATCAGCACTGCCCTGGCATTGTTGCAGAGCCTGGTGCCGGGGGTAGGGAATCAGAGATAAAAGACAGAATGCCTAATTCCAAAGAACCTCGTAAAGGAGAGAAATTAATGGTTCTCTTTTTGCACCTTGGTATGATTAGGATATAAAGAAACAAAACACTCTAAGAGGTCACAGAGTATGGGACTCACGCAGCCCCGGGTGAGATGAAAAACATCCTTGGGGCACCTGGGTGGCTCATCGATTAAACGTCAGACTTCAGCTCAGGTCATGATCTCACAGTTCATGAGTTCAAGCCATGCATCGGGCTCTGTGCTGACAGCTCAGAACCTGGAGCCTGCTTCAGATTCTGTGTCTCCTCTCTCTCTGCCCCTCCCCCACTCACACTCTGTCTCTCGCTCTCAAAAATAAATAAAACATTAAAAAAGTTAAAGACAAAAAGCCATCCTATTATGGATAGAGAGTCCCTGTTTTCTATTGCTAATAATTTACAACACCCATAAGACAAAGAACCATAAAGAAACTTAAATATCAAATTAAAAGGCTCCTTGTTAGGTAATAAGAGTTCAGAGAAATAATCAGAGCTTTGACACCCAGTAAGAGTAATCAAGAAAGGTCCCACAGAGAATGAAGGTCTCAAAGTATAGCTGTCCGCTACTCTATTTAAAACTCGATGGTGAGCCCTGCCAGCAATGACCCTGTTGTTAAAATGCCTCCTAGTTGTAATCATTATCTGGCTTTACATTTTTCAAGGGAGCTACTTTGATATAGAACAGTATTAGGTTTGCTCTGTCCACACGTTTTATTACACCTCCTGGCCATTACATTAGCAGTGTTAACATCAGTTGCCTCTATTAATAGATGTTCATTAGTGGCACTTCCATTAATTTCAGGATTATACTAAAAGCTACCAAGTAATCTTCTAGATCATTCATTAACAGCTGGACGCCAGCATTTGCTACTTTTATGGACATTCAAGTGTGGACACATTAATCAAGGGTGCTTCCACTTCATCTCTAAGAAGGAAACAAAATGTAAATCAGTCTAATACCTATACTGTTGATTCTCCTATGCCCTCAGAGTAGAAGGGGTAGGGTAGGAGCATCCAGGTATTTTCCAGAATCCTAAGTGTCTGTAACTGCCTCATCCGTGGAGGAAGGATCCAGGTCTGTATACAGAAACCAGATTATGCTCAAGTGCCTTGGCATTCCAGGCCTTTCCTGTGCCTGAGCAGGTGTGTGGCTCCCCCATGCAATCTCTGATTTCCCAAGCCTC
Organism: Panthera tigris; assembly: GCF_018350195.1. Lineage (NCBI taxonomy): Eukaryota > Metazoa > Chordata > Mammalia > Carnivora > Felidae > Panthera > Panthera tigris. The sequence goes on from NC_056662.1 coordinate 106,671,698, forward strand.
TGTTTCAATTCTGCATGGATCAGAAAGCTGACCCTTGAAACCAGAGAAGTTTGCAGTGCCGAGAAAATACACATGGTATGCAATGCTTCCAAACCTTCATCTTCTTGAGTCTTGGAACATTATGTAATCACAGAAGTGCTGAATAGACCCAGCAAGGCTAAGTTTGAGCAATTACGTTGCGAGAGTTGAACCAGCCCAATTCGCCATCCCTTGCCCTGCCTGTCACCCAGCCAGCTCCCATGTGTTTGCAAATTAACTGTCATATCAAGGCCCGACTTTGAGAGGGGAAAACAATAAAACCCACTGTCATCTCAAGTGATTTAAAATAGGTAAGTTGGCCAGAATAATGGGAAGTGAAGCTGGCTTGGGAATTCATCACACGCCCATACGGAAAAGAGAGTACTGTTTACCACCTTATTTGTTTGCTAAGGTGGTGGAGCTTGCCACTTATGTAAAAGCATCAGGATTGCCTGCAGAGCAAAGTATAAATAGAGCAGCTCTAACACTGAAGCTCACCGTTCAAGTGATGGAAGTACCTGTCTATGTCTAGCAGCTCCTAGGATTACACCAGACAAATGTGCTTATCCAAGTGAGGCCAAGGTAGTGTGATGCTTAAGTAGTGGTGTCATCTCTGGGAGGGACCATCCCCTCCCCCCACCCGTCTCCATCTGAGAAAAAATAGAGGGTTTGATAGGTATAAATGCAGCTTCCCGACACATCCCCTGTTCCAACCTCATTTTCCCATCAAGCCCCGTGTATAGAAATTATGCATCTTACACGAGGTGCGAGAGAGATTCTGCGTGATTCATTAGAATCTTTGACTCTATCCCACCTCTAGTGCCATCTCCCCAGTCACTGCTTTCTTTTGTTTACAGAAAAGGGGAAAGGATTGCAAAACGGGATAAATGCCATGGTCTGGCAAAGAGAAAGCTATTAGTAGCCATAAACATTGCAAAAAGAATTGCTGCTTGTTCAGTACTGTGAACTGTTCGTACACTACTACTGTGTTCCAGGCACTCGCTTCACTACTGTATAGATTTTTTTCTCATTTCATATTCATATGCAATTTGAGATATTGTTTGATTCCCATTATGGAAATGAGCAACTGAGGCTTAGCAAGGTGGCATGCCCATAAGTCGCGCAATTAACCAACATTAAAAGCACTGCAGTGCAAATCCCTGTGCTCTTTTCCATACACCCTGCTGCCGGCAAATATATTCCTTGGTTTCTCATGGAACACTCAGAGGATAAAGAGGAATACACTCGGAGGAACCGCGCTCATCTACTCTAAACCCAAGACTTCAGCCCTCCGGGCAAGTTGTGTTAAACGGAAAAAAACTAAGGAACCAGAAAGTATAGACCTGGGTTCTAGTCCCCTGAAGACATGAACTTCACTTTCATCTTCTGGAGAAGACGGAGTAATATTCCTGAGTCAAAAATTGTGAGAATTACACAAATAGTCTTCAACCCTGCGGTGACTCAGAATCATTTGTGCAGCTAAAAAGAAGAAGAAGAAGAAGAAGAAGAAGAAGAAGAAGAAGAAGAAGAAGAAGAAGAAGAAAGAAAGGAAAAAAAAAAACAACAGAAAACTCAACACTACACTCACCTAGCTCTACCCCAAAGCGTAAGAAATCTGAGCGTCCAGTGGATGGTGGGTTGGAACACATATGCAACTATGTATTTTCTCGTTTCCATGGGTGACTAAAATGCGCAGCCATGGCTGGTAATCATTGGATTAGATGAGGTATGCGCACCTCAAACCACTTAGCGGAGTGCCAAGCACAGACTAAAATATTCCTATTCTCCAGCTGTGACTTCTTTAACACCTCCATGAGATTCTGCTTCCTTTCTCATAAAAGGATAGAGTTGTAGCTTTTAGTATCTTCCAGTTCTAAATAGCGAAGTTAACGAGGGGCTTTTAGGAAGGCCTGATTCCCATCATATCTGTAAAAGAGGCGAGGTACCTCTTTGGCTTCTCTGCCTCTGCCTCTTGAAACTTCTCATTAGCAGAATCCCAATCTTTTCTGACCTCCCCAGGACTCCAACCAGACTCTAGGAGACCACTTTATCTCATGCTAAGCCCATACCTTTTCTGTTAGGTTAAAATAGTATGATGCTAAGGGATGGTTATATCACTAGACACTTCGCTGTCATTTCCCTGCCAAATTTCACATGAGTCCCGATGAAATGAAAATTTCAGGCCCTTTAATATCTTTGTGGTGGGCATATGTATAGCTGAGCTACATTGGACCCACTTAGGTGGCCCCTGTGTAGTTTCTAGGCAAGACCTGCTCTGGTTCTTGAAGGCTCATTCCTGCTTTGTCTCTGATGGTTACAAAGACAAGGCAAATCTCTCGCTCATCCTCCCCCGCCCCCTTTCCTATAGTAAATCAGAATATGCTCACTTTTTTTTTTTAATTTTTTGTTTTTATTTATTTTTGAGACAGAGACAGACAGAGCATGAGCAGGGGAGGGGCAGAGAGAGAGGGAGACACAGAATCGGAAGCAGGCTCCAGGCTCTGAGCTATCAGCACATAGCCTGATGTGGGGCTCGAACTCACAGACCGTGAGACCATGACCTGAGCTGAAGTTGGACGTTTAACCGACTGAACCACCCAGGCGCCTCCAGGATATGCTCACTTCTGATACACTGACAATCCAACAGATGAGAGAAAAAAGTTGTTCTCGCGATAAAAATATTTACTTAATGGAAGTGAATCCAACAGATATTTAATCATTTGTATACTTAACCCATTAATTGCTGCTTGCTTTCCTGAGGCCAACATTTCGTACATTAGATATTGTAAAGTAGTGATCAATACAGCACCAGAGACTAGTTACAAATGGGTCTTCCCCCACCCCCTCCCGACCCCCCCCAGTCATTTCTACAAGCTAGGAAGAGAGAAGATGGAAGGCGGGCACAGGAGAATTTTAATTTTCCCCCTAGGAAGATAAAACGTTCAAACAGCAGTGACTAATACTTCAGAGCATTCAGATATTCTCTTAAGAAAAGGTTATATGTATGTTTTAAACTATTAAGAAGATCGCCTGATCGCCTTCCCTCCTTCATCCACTCTGAGCCTGTTACAATTCTGCACCGTTCTTGTAACCATCAGGCAGCCTGTCAGGAGAAGGATGAACAAAGAAGACAGAACCGGGAAGAATGAGGTGAATGCAGAGAGCTGTAAGCCAAGCAGAGTTTAACCTCCCCCACATCCCTACCCTAAAATAGACACAGAATGGCACATGCTTCTATTTCATTGGCCAGGCGAAGCGTTGGCAGAAATTAATAGCTGAGTGCCTTTTTCTTAATGAAGTGCTGCACTGTCAGGAAAATAAAACTGAAGAGCTGTGAGATGAAACCAGTCTCTGGATCCGCTGGTTAGCTGGCCAGCAAGCGGCAAAGCAAAAGGGCAAAGACCTGTGCCCAAGCAGGGCCCTCGCAACAAGCACCCAAACCCTGATGGCTAAAGCATCAAGCCTGAGCCTGATTCACTAATGAACCCCTTTCAAAACAGCGCTCTTCTCTCTCTAGGCAGGTGAAGGAGCCAAATAAGAGATGCCTCAGCTGTCAGAGTTCCACTCCCCGGGGAGCCCTGATGCGTCAATTGTTTTTTCTCCTCCTTTCTAACCTACATCTCTGACCTTCCCTTCCTTTCCATTTCCTCTTCTCTCCACTGTTTTCCCCCCTCTTCCTCTTTCCCTGCCTCTCTCTCTCTCCTCTTCTTTGTTCCTATTCCCTCTTTTTCGTCAAAGAAAAACCTATAGAGTCATAGCCATGATGATTCTTTTTCAGGTTCATTGCTAGCCAGCTGTAAGGCCACAGGTTCAAAGGTACAACAAGAGCCAAGAGACTTTGGCTTCATTTGCCTGAGATGAAAAAAAAAAAAAGAAAGAAAGAAAGAAAGAAAGAAAGAAAGAAAGAAAGAAAGAAAGAGAAAGAAAGAAAGAAAGAAAGAAAGAAAGAAAGAAAGAAAGAAAGAAAAGAAAAGAAAAGAAAAGAAAAGAAAAGGAAAAGAAACATAAGAAATAGTGATCCACCTCTCTCAGGCAAGACAAAAATCATCTTATTTACTTGCAATTTCAGTCAAATTCTGCCTTACCGGACTTGATAAACCACTTTTAAAAAAATCACTCTCTCCACGGGGGGGGGGGGGGGGGGGGGGGGGGCGGTGAGGGCGGTGGAGGGGGGGCGGGGGTGGGTAGGGGTGGCTGTACTGGGCTGCATCGTTTTCCAAGCCATCTCATGGATGGGAAACTGAATTGTAATACATCTCTCCTATGGACTCAGTAAAACTAGTGAAGATACTGATTTGACTCCTTCATGGCTACTTTTAAACGTTAAAAAAATAAATAAATAAAAACATCACGGCTCTAGGCTGAAGTGATCTCAGAAGACTTTACTCGTGAGCTAGGCTAACAGTTTACTAAATGAAAGGTTGAAGGGGAAAAATTACCTTGTAATTTTGGTGCTTGGGGCCTTTGTAAAAATGCCCTTCGGTCGCGTTGTATATCAGAGAGCATCAATGCAAGCATACATTGTCACTGCATTTCTAGTCCTGCTGCTTTGGGATACTTTCTGAGCATTGACTTGGACAGAAGAGTTCGGGTGCCTCCAAATCATCTCTGTGGGTTGGTGAGAAATTTAAGAAAATGTTACCAATATTTTGAAATGTTCGGAAAGAACTGCCTGCTGTCCTACCCACAGCAAACTTTGCCATGTGCTGACAGCAGGGGGTGAGGCAATTACAGTAATTACTCCTTGCGAGCCTCGCCAGTTTCTGAAATTTAATTCCATGCAGGAAGCCTAACAAGGTCAAGTGAGAGCTACTCTTCTGCACTTGCCCTTTGTGTCACATGCTCTGCCTTTCCTCCTCGGTGCATATATACACTCCTTAGGACTCATCCCCACGACCCAACCCCTCTCCTGCGTCCCCATTGAAAGGGGCACATAGATTGGGTTCCCCCAAACTAGAAGAGTCCTACCCGCACTCTTCCCTCTTTAACTTCGCCAACAGAGATGGGTGTGAATATGGCGATTAAATCAGACCAAAGAGGCTGATTCCAGGGCTGCAGGTAGAAATAGAATTTGATGTCGATGGTTATAGAGGGAAAGCCCTATTTCCTCTGATGCACTGGCAGATCTTGCTTTCTAAGTCAAAACTTTAGTGTAAGTTAAAAAAAGCACTGGGGGTAACTCCCTGCCACAAAAGCTGGGCACACAGCCAGGACACTGTGCTCATTAGCCTCGGGGTGAGCCAAGATTCCCAGAACACACCGGTCAGCATTTTTCATCCAAAGATGGGGGTGTCCTACTGAAATCTAAGATAGAAGAAACAAGGTTACCCATCTCTGCAAGCAAGGAAGTTAATTGGTTTTTTCCTCCCACAAGAATGTTTTCATCTTTTATAAAGTATTATAGGCCCTAGATAAATGTGATCATCCGTAAAATCAGAAAAGTACACAGGCTAATACCTCCAGTATGCTTCCTCTTTTTTCTCCCTTTGCTCTATAGACATAAACTTCAACACATAAAGATGTATAATGGTACTTTTCACCTACTTGGTCATGCCAAATTTCTTGTCATTCAGAAACAGTTTTTCAAGCTGCTTGTATTTTATTCAAAAATGCTATGCCTAAATTTATTGCCATTCCCTTGTTCGCAATGCAATAATTACACACACTTTGCAATGAGTTTATCAAAGCAAAACACAACTAGCCACAGAAAATAGAACATTTTTAATGTAAGTCAAGTAGTCCAGGAATCCTAATAGGTAGAAGAGAGGAGAAATACAGATAAAGTGAAATTTAGATACAAAATGGTCACTGATTGAAACTGTCATTAATAATAGGGCCAGAGCTAAGTCAGTTTTCAAATTAACTGTAAGTCGTTGAAATATAATCTCCCACGACATTCTGAAGGCTGTGTCCCTTTGCTACCCCACTGAGACAAATTAGTTGTTCTCTTGCTCTTAATATTGGTTCTGGATGTGAAGACCTGCCTTCACGCAATCCCTTCACCCCATGTTTGTTTATTTCAGATTCCAGAAATGCTTGCTGTTGGGTAAATATAAATTAAGCATATGGTTAGTTAATATGTTTCACTTTTTAACCTCAGGTCTCTTACCATGCAGGTAAAGCTTAGATGGGCTTATCAGTTAAGTTACATAAGTGTATGAAATTAGCATTGTGTGTGTCAATGTTGTGATTAAAATCTTCAAACTAGTCGATTGCCAGGAGACTGACAGACGGGATAATTTTAGCAAAGCCTGACCTTGTGGTTAATTTGGCTCCTGTACGTGGTCTAGGGTGGAGATTGGGATCACAGTTCACTAAAAAGTGAGAATTCTCTGAACTCAGAAGATGACCTTTACCTGCCTCAACAGGGTCTGGAAGAGAGGCATCTGAGAGACCATACAGGACAGAGTAGAAGTCAGAAAGCAGCTGAAGCTCGAAGAAGAGGTCAGGTCATGAAATAACATGCACTAGGAAGGCATATATGTCAACCTACCACCAGCCATAAACACCTAAACACAAGTTGCTGGTATCAGACCAGGGCAGAGAAGTTTGTTAGGATCCTGACAAAAGGGAACATCCATTGGTTTGGGGGCTGCAAACCATGAAATAGGATTAGCTTCAGCAATTATAGGATAAAAATAATAAGAGCTAACATCTATTGGCCTCTTTCTAGATGGATATTTTTTTATAAATGTTTCAGCAGGGCAAAGAAGGGAAACTGTTGAGGTACCTTTACGGATTAGTGCGAAAAAAGAAATTAGAAGATATTTCTAGCGTATTAGAGAATTCACGAGATCCTGCCTGACTTCACAGCATTTCTGACTTTGAAAACAGAGACTGGCCCAAGGTGTTCCTCTGCACCATAGGAAATGATCCTGTAAAACCATTAACATATCCATAGAAATAAAAATCAGGAGACAAAAATTAAGCTGGCAGCCTACCCTGCAGGAACTGGAGAGGGGAGAGAAACTGACCGTTGAGTCAAAGGTTGTGTAAACCTCACACTATTGGGGTTGCTTCCCTTTCTCTGAAGTTAGAGGCACCGTGTGGTCCTGGTCTGGATTCTGTAATGAACACATGAGATGTTAATGTAATCAGATGGCATGATCCTGGACCACAAAAGTAGTAGGACCATCTGAAAGTAGGCTTCCCACTTAGGATGAGATTCTCACCCCCAAAATATCCATCCTTTTTACCCCCCAGTCACCCACTCAAAATGCCCACCATCTGCGTTCCTTTGAATGGTGGCCTGGAAACCCCCTGTAAAATACTGATTCATTAACACAATACACAGTTTCTGAACACCTGGCTCAGGAAACATAAAAGACCGCAGACCTATTTAGGAAGCGTTGAGGGGTTGAGGACAACCATCCAGTGTGGCTCACTGATCTAGAGGGAGGAGCTGTTTGCTTCCTGCTCCAAGGGGCCTTGGATGATCAAGGAGGCACCAGGAGATTAAGAAAAGAGCAGAGAAAAGGAGATCCCAGAGACTGTGAGGAAAACTTCACCTGATGCATAACAGAAGAGGCTATAATTCCTCCATGAGCATCCAATACTTGTGTTTTGGTCTTGCACACGTGAGGGTTCATGGGTGCCTGTGTGTTCATACAGGAAAATGTACAGAAAGAGACAAATGTGGAAGCAGATGCACATGCCAATTCCTAATATCCGTGAAGCCAGGCTTCTCCGGGTGCACAGTCATTATTCCCACCACTAGTGGCCACACTCAGGCTTTCTGAGGATTTCTGAATATCCATGATCATGGGTGGCTCTTCGTTTTCCATGGCCCATTTAATTGAAAGGTGGTGCGGTTACTGTTTTTCTCTTAGGAAAGTGGAGTTTATTGCCCTGCTGTCTCTGGAAATTAGCCACGGCTTGCAAATTTGGAACATCCAAAGCAAGCGTGATAAATTATCCCCAGTGTAATATCCCCAGTGCTTCTGCCAAAAGAAAGGCTTGGCAGCCTTTGAGAGTTGACGCAGCTCTCTTCTGTGTTGTACCAGCTGCAAAGTGGACTTCCCCCCATCCCGCCCTTTCACCAAACCACAGAGTAAAACGATCCCTTTTGAAAAACATTTAAGATGAAGGGGGGAAAAATTGCACTTGGGATCGTACCCCAGATGCTGGGCTCATTTTAGGCAAAATTGTGAAGAAATGAAGGGATTGTGAGTACTCCAAGTTTCCTCTGTGTCCTCTTGCTTACCTTCATTTATCCATCTATCTATTCATATATTCATATATATTCATATATCCATATATTTATTCATATATTCATTTATTCATTATTCATATATGTATGTGTGAATAAGTGTCTCCTCTCTTACAAAACATTTCAGGCAAGAGCCATCCATGTCATTGATCACGTTCGCCACCTGCCATTATACGTTAAGTTCCAGAATCAGTTGTTGGTGGTGGCTTTGTCTCTTTTTGAGACGCTAGTCCATTAACTAGCAGGTACAGGATTCTGGGAAGCATTTACTCCATCTACTGGTAAAACACATTCGTCTTGAAAAGGCTCTTTTATTTCCCTGGACTGTAGACCACGTGCACAGGAGGATGGGGTGGGGGAGAAAGCAAGGAATGCAGTTCTGAATAGACATCTTTAACCTAAAGCAGCAGGTTTTATTCCCGAGTCACTCTGTGATTGCCCCAGCAAATCATCTGTGCAGGCTAGTATCAACCAGGAACTGGATGAGGCTGAAAATTAGAAATGAAAATGTGCCATCAGTTCTGAAGTCCAAGAGGGGGGCTACAGAGAAGAGTCAACTTGGTCATCTATTTTAAAGATTTAAAGCTGCCACACCACAGTTGAGTTCTTCAATTTTGGCCAGTATTGATCTGAAGCTAATGATGATGTCACTTCCACAAATCAGACATGAGTGAGTGTTCCATTGAGTTGCCTGTAGGCAGCCGCTGGCCCTGATTTAGTCTTACCTCTCTTGCCCACCCCCAACCGGGCCTCTACACATTCCCTTTGTTGTCCCGAATTTATAGATCCATCCGTAGGACATGTGGCTGCTGGAAGGAGACAGCACGGCTGCATAAGAGGAACTCTGAAACTAAGCCACTTGGCCTAGAATTTGAAAACATTTTAATGTTTCCTGGAGGGAAAAGGGGGGCTCAAAAGCCTTCACTCTTTAGTGCTCTATCCTTCCTTCTTGAGGTGTTCATGATGCCTTCAAGATACTGCATCTCATCTGACTAGCACTTGATGATAAGTATCAGATAGTCACCAGAAAAAGGAACTATCACTTACATCTCCTCCCTTAGGATGCCTAAGAATTATGTCCCCTCCTCAGCCCCCTTTTCTGGGCCATATTGAGATTCTTTATTTTTCTCCTCCTCCTCTTCTTCACTGTTTATTTAAATTACATAAAATATTTATATATTTTAAAAACGAAGAGAAATGCAATGTGCTGGAGAATATATTATGAATTTATTCTAAATTCCTTTTATTTTTTTTCAAGTTTTTTTTTAAATTTTAACTTCAGTATAGTTCACATACAGTGGGATATTAGTTTCAGGTGTATAATATAGTGATTCAACACTTCCATACATTACCCAGTGCTCATCATGATAAATGTGCTCTTGAATCCCCATCACCTCTTTCACCCATCCCTTACCCACCTCCCCTCTGGTAACCATCAGTTTGTTCTCTGTAGTTAAGAGTCTGCTTCTTGGTTTGTCTCTTTTTTTTTTTTTTTTTTCCTTTGGTCATTTGTGTTGTTTCTTCAGTTCCACATATGAGTGAAATCATATGGTATTTGTCTTTCTCTGATTGGGTTATTTTGCTTAGCATTATACCCTCTTTTTATGGCTAAATCATTTTGCATTGTGTATTTCATTCTTCTTTTATTTCTGCTTTACATTTTGCTTATTGAGCGTTTATTAAGTATAGAATTATGGTATCATATACAGTCCCCTATTCAATTCATGTACCACTTCTTAGGCTTTTATTGTGATACCCATGAATCACTCTACCCTTCACTCTAAAAGTAACATTCTTCCATTTGTCCCCAAGTTTCTATCCACTCCCATGAAATAAGAGTATTATTAGTCCCTTGGAACCTGTCTTTTTCACCCACCATGTTGCTGAGTTAACCCTCTTAAGGATGATTGATTTTCTTCCTAAGTTCCATGATTTTTTTTTTCTAAGTTCCATATCTATAAGAGTTCTATAGTGCTGACCTCTAAAGCCCTGACAACTTGAAGCACCTTAAAGAGTTATTCCTTCGACTTCCTTAACTCTTTCAGAAGTCTGCTACTTAGCTTTTTCCATTGCCCCTACTGGGTCCTTTTATGGCTTGTCTTTCTCTTCCCACTACCAAAATATGAAAATCTCCCAAGATGCTGCTGTCAGCCATTTCTTGTGCCTCCGAGGATCTCTTTCTTTTGCTAGACCTGTGCCTATCACTCGCATCTCAGCATCGATGATTTTCTCATCTGTATCTTTGTTGTAAACTCCTGGTCCACATTAGTGGCTGCCTATTGGAAAAAAACCCAACTGGAGGTTCCACTGGCTCCTTAAAATGACAAACAAAATGTCACAAACTGAATTTAAAAGTCCTAACATCATTAAAAAAATTTTATAGGACAAACTGCTTTACTTTAGAGATGCCAATCTGTAGGACTTTCAGATCTAATGAGTATCCACAGGAAAAAAAAATGAAAAGGGACAAGGCTGTTGTGAGATGACTAGGAGAGTCTCGCTAGCTCCACACCCCAGAGTAGGTCCTCAGTCAACAGCAGCCACTCATTTTATTATTGAACTTGACATAGCAATTATTTCTGGACTGGAAAAACAAAGAAAAGATCCGCTTAAGAATGGCTTGATTTTTCTAAAAGGGATAGCCCTCTTGAAAATGAGAGTCTTGATAAAATCCCACAAGGACTCTGTCATGTGTGAGCTAGCCCTGGGCACCTGTTCATAATTGCATGTGGCTTTGTGGTGTTGATGGTGCTTTATAAACTTTTCCATTCTAAGATGCTGAACATGAGAAAAGGGATGGACTTACGAGCAGACGAAGATCAGGTAAGAGAGAGGAAATGATTGTAAAGGTCAACAAGGCTTCCAAGAAGTAAACCGAGTGGGAAGGAGAGGAGAGAGAGAACTTTGAGAAGCAGTTAGGAAGAGGGGAGAGTTCTGAAGGCCACAAACCAATTCCCAGTGTGTGTGAAGAAATGTCAATAAATGCTTTGATAATTCAGCATTCGTTATGTAATACTAAGTTACTGGTAAAGCAAGAAAATCATTGGCGATGCAGATTTACCCCTCCTCTAACTTTTATTTTATAGCAAGAACCCTTTTAAGATGACTTAAATGGACCCTTTTTTCCCCCTTCTAAATTGCAGAAGCAAGCATACATAACTACATTCAGTAGTGACTAGCACATTCTTAATTATCTCCTCAATTTCTTGAAATCAAATGTGATTCTGTTGGGTCTTGTTGAAAAGTCATGCCAGTCTATTCAAAAGACAAACTCTGGCTGATCTCCCTGGAACCTTTTGAAAACTAAAGCCAGGATGTGCAGAAGATATAACTTTGAGCCAGAATGTAAAGATCTGAGAGTTAATTAGAAATCCATTGAGCAGGTGTCTTATTCCCGCTGCATTAATATGATTCATGTTTCAGACACTCAGCTGCAGCCCTTGGTACCCTTATCCTATAGCATGAATTCCCAGGAGCCGTAGTTATCAGGCCCTCGTGGTGCATGATATTTAGATAGGCATTCTAATTGTTTTCCTTACTAGAGCACTTGCTAATTGGTAATTCAAATGATCCTCAAAGATGGCAGTTTAAAAGACACTCCCTGCACTTCAATTTACCGTAGGAGTAGGTCAGATTAGATCAGAACTGGGAAATACACATTCTCTCATCTGCCAACTCAGATCGATCAATAGGGCTGCTGGGAGGTTCTGGGCAGAGGAAGATTTTGATACCTGTGGGAACGGAGGCAATACCGAGCAGTAAGCACTGTTGATGCCACTAGTCATGCTGTCTTTCCCTAGTTTTCATTTCCTCTTCGCTATCCAGCTATTTCAGCCCGGCCTCTTCTTTACTCTTAGGGCCAGCACTTCCTCTCCTCTGTCCCCACTCTCAGCTGATGATCTGGCTTCCTAGCTCCCTGAGGAAAGAGAAGCAATCAGAATAGACTTTCCACAGATTCCTGCCATCACACCAACCCATCTGCCAGTGTCTATAGCTACAAATTTGCCTTCCTAAGTGTTGCTATTCCCATCAGAGGCACCATTATCTACATTAGCTGCAGTAGCCTCCTGGTTACATTCTTATTTCAAGGATCTATTCTCAACAAATTGCCAGAGTGATCCATTAAAGTTCAAGTCAAATTAAATCCCTTGACTGCTCAAAACAATGTTCCTGATTTCACTCAGAACCAAAGTCCTTTCAAGAGTCTATGTGGCCGGGGCACCTGGGTGGCTCAGTTGGTTAAGCATCCGACTTCGGCTCAGGTCTTGATCTCACGGTTTGTGAGTTCCAACCCCATGTCAGGCTCCATGCTCATAGCTCAGAGCCTGGATCCTGCTTCAGATTCTGTGTTGCCTTCTCTCTCTGTCTCTCCCCTGCTCGTGCTCGCTCTCTCTCTCTCAAAAATAAATAAACATTAAAAAAAAATTAAAAAAAAAAGAGTCTATGTGGCCCACTTGATCTGGCCTCACCGACCACCCTCCTCCCCTATCCTGCTCTTACCTCTGTATCACTTTTTCCACAGCCACAGTAACCTCCTTAAACCATAAAAAGACAGGTGTTTCCCTAGGACATATGATCTTCCTTACCACTGCCTCCCCCTAACCCCCACTGAAAAAACAATCTGTATAGATAACTCTCTCCTTTCCTTGAAGTCTCAAGTGCAAAATTTTCAATAGGGCCCACCTTGACGTTCTATTTAAAATTACAACCGCCACCCCCCACCCAGCACTCCTCTCCCTAACTCTCCTTTTATGTTTTCCGTAGCACTTCTAACATACTCTATACATTATTTATTATATATATATTGTATACATATGTCTTACCTCAAGGAGAGGGCAAGGACCTTTTCCTGTTTTGTTTCACTAATCTATATCTAGCTCCAAGAACAGTCTCTATGGCACATAATTGGTGTGTGTAAATAATTGCTGAATGAATGATAAATGAATGATATCTGGCATGAGTGGGGGAAGGAAAAATGGAATCATTGGTCTCTGGACAGAACAATCTAAATTTGATATTCTCTGGGGGCGCCTGGGTGGCTCAGTTGGTTGAGTGCCTGACTTCGGCTCAGGTCATGATCTCAGGGTTTGTGGGTTCTAGCCCCGCGTCGGGCTCTGTGCTGACAGCTCGGAGCTTGGAGCCTGCTTCAGATTCTGTGTCTCCCTCTCTCTCCGCCCCACCCCCGCTTGTGCTCTGTCTCTCTCTGTCTTTCAAAAATGAATAAACATTTAGAAAAAAATCTAAATTTGACATTCTCTGATTCTTTTCCCCTCAAAAGTAAGCCTTCATGTAGTGCACAGAGTTCTGAATTCTTTAAAGAACATTTAAGCCTAAATGGGCATATGAGAAGAGAAGGGGAAAAAGACCATCGTTGCCCCCTGGCTCAGTTTTTGTTCGCTTTCCATCAGGTAAGAGGAGGTGATTGCTAAGGCCCAGAGGATTCCTCTGGTGCCCAAATTTGTTCACTCTTTCCTGTTTAAGGGACCTCCTAAGCAGAGCAATTGATTAATGTGCCAAAGAGAAAACTGTTACCCTCTGTTTAATTTTACTTCCAACTATAGTAACCCAAACCCCAGGATTAAAAAACAAACTAATTAATTAATTAATTAAATTAAAAATAAAAGGGTTCCAGATGCATTCCCAGACAAACTGCCATGTTCTCTGAAACAAAGTGTTAAGATCTCTTCCCCATGCCTTCCTTCCTGCCCAGTGGTACCTGAACAACTAACATTCACAGTATTCACTTGACTTCAATTTCACTCCCTATTGATTGCCTACTGATTCCCAGGAGAGATTTAACTAGTTACCTGTCATGTGTGTGTAAATGATATTTAGATCTATTCTTGCAAGAAGGAGGAGGTGGGCCTTTGGAACCTTGACCAGGGAGAGAGGTCTAGACCTAGAAAGCGAGAGGCCCCAGAGATCAATTTAGGAAAGTGCTTCAATACTCACTGGGTAAAGGCATACATTGGGTTCTTTCTATAAGCTAGACACTACGACTGTCCTTTCTTGTTCCTGCCCCTCCTTTCACCCTCTATGTTCTCTTCTTCCTTGGCTGTGGGTACTCGTGGTGCATAAGACATTTATAGTAGTTCTTTTGGATAGCTTGAATTATAGAAAGAGAAGTCCTTCCAGTGATATGGCAATCAAGGAGGTCTGCTTCATAAACCTTAAGGTTACTTCAATCTGGCCACTTTCAAAGAGTTGCAGCATACTTTGAATTTGAAGAGAGATATATTTTAGGGTCATATCTTTGGATATGCAACTAGTGGGAGTTCCAAAGAGGAGCACCCCACTGATGCTAAAAAAGGGGGAGAGAAGTTACATTTCACCAACTTAAGACATGTTCTAGGGCCAACCACATAGATGATTAAACCAAACTTTCCAGAAGTCATGACTCCATATTCTAATTTAGAAACTTGTAACCAGCATCTATGATATGGGGACCTCCTACTTCATATTTTCTTGAGCAATCATTTCATATTATTTTTATCTTTTTAGTGAAGTGGATTTGTTCAATGTATAAATATAATCCATTTTGTAAAGTGTTCAAAGTCATTTCGAGTAATTAAATTCGCAAATCAAGATAAAAAGTTCTTTTGTCTTACCTTGGATCACATGTTCAGGTTTAAGAAACTGTAATCCTGATTTCTGTAGAGGTTATTCAAGAAGTAGAATCCCACTGTTTGTGTAGGAATCCATCATTATACTGGTTCTAATCTGGTGCTTTTGATGATTGCCTTTTGGGATAATCAAAGGAAGCATTTCAGTCATTTGATGAACCTTATTTTTAATTCTTATTAAAATTAATAAATTTTATTAGGCCTTCTCTGAATTTCTTAAGCCTAGATGCATCATTATGATGAACTATAATATTAACACATTCTCGTTTTGAGACCAATGTTCATAATACCAGGTAGAAAACAATGCCTAAAATCAAAAAGATGTAAGAACCCTTAAGGTTATCCTTCATATTGGCTGCCTGAAACTTGCATTTAATAGGCACTGAAATCAAGGAATGAGTAAGGAGTGAATAATGCAATCACTCTTTGAGTTAATAGGATTTTGTGACAATAGCTTGATGGAATAATTACATTCAGGACAGATTAAAATAAATGTCCCAAGGTGATGAAATGACACCCTTTAATTCTAGAAGTAGATATTGAGGGAAGTGGCAGATACCCTGACTTTAGGAATAAAATTCAGCAATTTTTCAAAATTCTGGTTATTTGTAATAATACTGGCTTATTCACACTGGCGTCCCAGAAATTAGGTAAGGATGCAATCTAATCGATTCTCTGTTGGTTCTTCATAGCCCTAATCTTTTCGTTGGTCCCATTATCGTTGCCAACTAGAACCTTAGTTATTTATTCTTCCTAAGTTTGGTGAACTCTCTGAAGACAACCGAATTTTCTATAACTCTGTTTTTTCCAGTCCAATCTTTCCATTAAACATATTTTAGTCTCATGACTGGATGAGGATTTTTGTGTCAACAAATCACACAGGCACAATTCATTCCTTTGTCAGATCGTGTTTCCCTATTTCCAGATAGGAAAATGTGATCACTATACCCCCTAGGCTAGTTGTACACAACACAACTGAAGCAGAAAGTTTACAAAATTTTGGAAGAGGCTTATTCACACCCACACTTTCACATCATGCCTTAAGGGGCTTGAAGCATTATGTGATCACTTATTTCAAAGTGGATCAAAACGGATCAAAATGGCCATATTCTGCCCCTAGTACTTTTTAGACCTTAAGAAATTATGTGTTTTTCATTAGAGATCCAGTTTTCCTTAATAGGGAGCAAGCTAGCTGTTATTCTTTTATCTTTAGGTTAATTTACCATTATGAATGGCTCTGTGTCCAGCTCGTGTTTAGGAATAAACGTGAAGCATAAAACTCTTAAAAGGACTATGGGTATGAACAATGGAAAGACATGGGAGTGACACATGTCACCATTCAATCCTACGCTGTCCAATATCCTAGCCACCAATCCATGTGGCTGTTAAGGACTCAATACTTGAAATGTGGCCAATCCACATTGAGAAATGCTGCAACTATAAAATATATACTGGATTTCAAAGATCGAGAATGAAAAAAAGAATATAAACTATCTCCTCCACAAATTGTATATTGATTGTATGCTAGAATGATAATATTTTGGCTGTATCGGGCATTTAAGGTCTGGGATTGCAATTAACTTTGCCTTTTCTTGTTCCTCAAAACAATGATATATTTGGTGCGCTTTGGTACTCCTATTGCGCTGATCTGTCTAACCTGTTCAAAATGAGGCAAGCTTCTCTAGGCTGCTCTGAAACAAGACACCATTAGCTCTGCCAAAGGAATGGAATCATTAACATGTGGCTAATCCATGGTCTCTCACTGCTTGGGCTTTGTCAATTCAATTAGCTAATGGAGCCCTGGCTAAGAACAAGGTCCATATGGTTGTTTTCCCTTCAGTTAAGGGCAAAAATGTGTGGTCGGTTCTGCTAAACACTGAAGTACGTAGTTGTTATTGTGGTTACCCTTAATCGGGATGGGAAAATAATCGGAAAATCTGTAGTTGATTTTGTTAAAGGATCATGGGAAATATGACAAATTTAAAATGCCTTTATATGGGAATTTTCAGACCTTAGAATTTTCTATATACCTATTACACCTGGAATAATTCCCCAATTATTGTAAAGTAGCGATCTAAACCAACCTTTAAGGATAGAACACTGTATCCCAAATTTAAGCTGTTTTCTGAGCATTCAAGCATACCACCTGAATGGTAACAGCAACAAATGGCTTTTAAAAGCATGTAAGTGTGTTTCAAATGTCATCTAAAGAACACACAGATCTTTCTGCAGCTTTTTCCTTCCTCTCTTAAACTAGGTTTATAAAATTGCTTTTAACCCTCACCATGTTAGAATGAAAGAACTCATTAAGCTCATAAAGAACTCATAAAGCTCCCCCCGCCCCATTAGCAGCACTGAATTTGTTAATCTTTTTCCATTTATAATTCTTTTGGTTTTCTCCATATGCTGTCATTACGTATTTTTGGCTAAGACTTACTCTGAGCTATTCTTGCCACTCTCTTGGGCAACTAATGGAAGCTTTAGCAGTAGGCATACTACAGAATGGCATTTTTTCAGTCCAGTGATTTGGGACTAGTTCATGGCTGTGGAACACTTCGTGTTTAGGTTTTGCTGGCAACCACACTGGGTAAAGGGAAAGAGCCAGTAGGAGTGCAATGTTATGAGGCAATAGAGTGCGTGATTTCTACATACATTACACTGATGCTCTTTAGCTGTAAACTGCCCCAGTCTTTTATGCCCTTTAATTTGCTTATCTCTGGATACACACTGAGCCTCTTTCCATTTGCTGTTGAAAGCTGCGTGTCCAGGTTTGTTACCTCCAGGATCAGGAAGGCGGAATTTCTAATAAGTGACATTTGGAAGGAGTTGCAAATAAACATGCTTAAGGGGGGGCCCGAGCAAAGCACGCTAATAACGTCAATTACTGAGAAGAAGGGAAGGCTGCCTAAAGCTTTCCCTTTGTTTTATTGAATGTGAAGAGTTAGCATAAAACAGCCATCCCAACTTATTGTCTGAGTGGGCACGGAGCGTAGCATGGGGGTAGAGTCACTGAGTTCTTTCACATAGCAAGTCAGTTCTCATGGCTCATCACGGGGGCACTTTTTAAAGCATGCCTAATGTTGCTTACATAGATGCCATTCTGGTTGGCATTCACTTCCTCTAGAAAAGCCAGCAAGATCCTTTCTCTGGGCCTAGAGACAATTTCTTAGTCATGAACATATGCTTTCAAACCAAATGGTAATTGCAATTCACGAACAGTGACTTTTTAATGAAGTGACATATTGGTTGCCCAGAGCCATGACTCCAATGACTCTGTCAGGTGAGCTTCTCCCTGCTTGTGTGGGTGTCCACAGTTTGCTCCGGTGGTACTCCTGACCTTGCTACCGTTAAGTTGTGAGCCTCAGGGCTTTTTGTAAATGTTTTGTTTTGGTTTTTGTTTTAGAATGGCATGGTGAGGGTGTGGGGGTGGGGAATGGTATTAGCGTAGAAGAAAAAATACATATGGATGGCTATAGTCATATATTCTGATTCAATAAATACTTCTGACTGTTTTCCCTTCTCAGAAATACAAAGTTGAAGTAGCGAGAGATTTTGTTCTCGAAGTGTTTCTAGCCCAGTATTCGTGATCAGGCAGGAACACAATCACCTTGCAAATCAGAAAGTGACACATTCCATGTGAATTTACAAAATAACTGTGACAGTAAATTCAGAAAAGAGGGAATTCTAAATGATGAAGCACGGATGGCTTTGTGGAGGAGGTGGCCTTATAGCTTTATCTTAAAAGACTGAATAGGCTTTGGACATTACAAAGGCATGGATGAAGGTGGGGGCAATGGAATCAAAAAGTAAATACAGTCAGATCCTGATGAGAATTCTGACACTTTTACCGGTTCACCCGACTACACTGAGTTAACAACATTGGCTTCATCTTTATCCCTTGCTCTTTGCATGCTGCTGATCTAATTTCTGGAAACCCATCCTGTAAAGAGAATAGAGCAGAAAAAAGTCTGGGGCATGCGTGTGCACACGCACACAGGCGCACATGTACACACACACTTAATCATAAAATGTTCAGCATTTCTTATGACCAAACATGTTCCAGATCGCATAGCCCTTTGGTCTACATGATCCATATCAGCATAAGTTTCTCCAAACCAGAGTATGCAGGACCCTCTATGTTTGAATATTCAGAGCCAGACCTCAGTCAAATATCATGTAGTCGTTCAGGGAAAGTGGAGATGTGCCTTCAGGCAACGGCAGTGCTTCTCAGCAAGGGATGACTTTACTGAGGTTGATCACCTAGATCAAGCTTCATGGTCATTTCTCCTCAAAATAAAATACTTGCCTTAAAAGCTCTGGTTTGGGGGATAGATAATCTCAAATATACAGCAAAGAAAAAAAAAGTCAGTAAATTTAATTTTGTTTTGATTATAGAGTTAAAGGGCATTGAATAAATAGGAAACACCGATTAGATCCCAAGCTGTCATACCTTAACTAAGTCAAAAGGAACTGAGAAACAGAAAACCACAAAATTTCACTAAGACCCATGAGAAACAATGGTGGCGTTTATCTTATATCTCTTAGCAATCTTCAAGGAGAAGTATATTATTTATGAATAATTTTTCACCTTTTTTTTGAGGGATTAGGGTCCCCATTCAAGGATAGAATATTTCTGGGTATTTTCATCTGGTAATTTACACTCTACCTTTGAGTTTTTTTATTTTCTTAAAAGGCAAAAAAAAAAAACCTGGGGGGAGAAAATAAAACAAGAGAAGGGAGTATGGTGAGGAACTAAAGACATGTTAGCATTCCCTAGAATATTCAACATATTAGCCTGTTTTACCAATCCTGCTCATAATCATTGGCAGATGATCTATCTGCATAATCATATGCAGGTATCTAAGTGGATTGTATTTTTTTTCCAGTATGACCTTTCATATAAAAATGTCTATTGTGAATAGTTAGATGCGTGAGGTCAATTAAGGGCAAAATCTCCAAAACTAAAAGGAAAACGTTCTTTCTTTAGGTTCATCGCAATAGTTTGAAGCGTTTCAGGGACTCGGTCAGCACAGGATGTCCTCATTTGGCATTTTACCATGAGAGTCCCCTGAGGATGATTTTTTGTTAGTGCCTGCAGCCCTTGTTCCCCGAACATATCATCAGTGCCACAGAGGTGATAAGGCAAGTGGGGCTATAACAGAGATAAGGGAGAGAGGAGGAACTAAGCTTCCAAAATCATGGCTGCCATGGGCTGAGTCCATATGGATTCTGACCTTGGGTTCGAAATTGTTATCTTCCAAGTTCCCACTGTCCAATGGGAAAAGTAATGCACATGATACTGTTACACAGTGGACTGTAAATTAATTCAAAGTCACTAGGGCTTCAGAAGAAAGGGCAAGGAAAACAGGCAAGAAAAGAGCTCCAGCCAATGACATCTTTGGCCTTCTACCTCCCACAAGAACAAGTACCTGTCATTTCCTCCAGGAATCAAAGAAATCAGTAGAAAGGGCATTCTATATTGCAATGACTTGAAGTATGCTGCAGAGAGATATGGAGATATATAGGCTGTGAGCCAGCTGGTGAGTGCCCTGAGAAAATCTTAACTTCTCCTATAGTTTGTGCTTGGCAAGTCCTCTGGAAAGATCTAGCTCACTCTCTCCATGACAGTATACAGAAGAACCTTAGTGTGATCTATTTAAGAGTGATGTAAGCTGACTTTGTTATGAAAACAATGTAATTTTAACATTGAAATGACATCTGGTCTGTGTCACGGCTCTATCAGGATGAATGATAACAGTAGGGGGGAGAGACCTGCCTTTGCCAAATACGGCCACTGATGAGTAATGCTTTATGCGTCTCCTTGTTCCCCTGTTAAGACTGGAACTGAGAACAAGAGCCTAATGTAAGTCCTGTCAATTTCCAAGTGATCAATTACCAGGTAGAATCATCAACATGTATCAAAATGCACAAACTTTGAAGCTGAATTTTTGTAGTTGTGGTTTTCTAAATAAGGAGAGGAATTTTGAGGACATAGTTTCCTGGCAAGTAGTATAGGAGAATTTGCTCTGCTTGCTTCCAGAATCCTAATTCATATGGTCTGGGCAATACAAAGAAGGATTTGCACCTTGAACAATTTTACATAATCATTAAAGCCTTCCTTTGTCGTCTAATCATTATTCTGGAGTAGACTCCATCCATTGGAAAATAAATCCTACTGGCCGCCAGTGTTTAGATCACTTGTGGTATAGTACTGACAGGCTCTACTTAGAATCCTTGTGGAGGCCTATTCTCTGTAGTCTGACTGTGATGCATTAAGAGCATCACGTGTTGGTCTAGAGGAGTCCTACTTCAGGAGATATGGCCCTGTACCCTAAGCCCCATCCTAAGCAAACCAGTGAGCCAACATTAATGCAAACAGGGGTCTCAGAGTGAGTGGCTTCCTTTTCCACCACAGCAAGTAGAGCTGTATAATGCATATTATATTATTTAATTCCTCTGTTTTCCAGGATTCCAAGCAGGCCTCATCACATACCTTCAATCTGATGACTGAAAAATATGGAAATATTTTTAACTCCACTTTGAAATGGGATCATGTTAATTTTGGGAGTCTTAAAATTGAACCATTTTCCATTATATTAGCAGCCAATTTCTGTATTTATTAAGTGAATTTCTACAGAACTTAAAAAATAATGCCTTCCATCAGGAAACTTAATGAGTAATCATGTCATGAGACCTAAAACAGATCCTAGTTGAACCCCTTTTACATTTTTTCTTCAATTGGCTTTCCAGAGAGCTGTGCAGTGCCTCTACAAGCTCAAAGAACTGAGTGCCGAGAGATCCCTTCAACTCTGTATCCATAATGAAAAGGACTGACAATTGAGTTAATATGAATTTTGTCACTATAATAAGGGCCTGGGCGCTCCACTTGAAAATCAGTCTAAACTTCAGGGTCATTAGTGGCTAAAAGAAGGAACCACCCAGTATTCTGCCAGTGTTATTTACATGCTTCCAAAGATTGCTTCTGGGAAAACTGGAGAGTATATCAGATATCAAGGTTTCTGACTTCAGATTCTCCTCACTTTCCATACCGCTGAGGAATTCATTTTTCATTGTGAGTTACATTCTGTATTTACAGTTTGAGTCAGTTTTACTAAATGCAGTCTGGTAAAAAAAAAAAATCAATAAATAATTTTCTCATAGCAAATGAAATTAATAACACTTGAAATATTTTACAGAACTTGTAGGAGTTAGATATGTCACCAAGTGTTTGGGGATTTAAGAGATTATCCCTACATAAATATATAATACTGATATTTATTTATCATCTTTCTAGGCTAGGGAAATTCAAGTACCAGCTCAGATTGGTAGCATTCCCTGAAAGAATGTTCAGTCAGTAAGCTGGTGTGCATGTGACTGATGCTACATTTCAAACTCAATTGTTTCCCAAGAAAAGGGTTGTTTTTTTTGTTTTGTTTTGTTTTGCTTTGGTTTTTGCTATCATTATCTTCTCTATCATTAACTCCTCCTGTATTTCTAACCTGTATGTTTTACCCATGTTTTCTTTGTACCTATATCTTTCACTTCAGCTATCACAAATTCATTTGAGAAGTTAACACACACAATGTTGTCAGTTGTTTAAGGTAGAAATAAATTTTAATTATATAATTTCACCTTATGCTTTCACAGAGAAATAGACTCAAAGACCCTCAAAATTTCCTTCTTCTCAAAGGCCTAACTAGAGTTGGCACGTCCTTCTAGAAGTTTGGAACTAACCTAAATTTTATGGTTCTGATGGGCACTCATGAGGGTCCTTCTGAGCCTGACTTCTATTTGGCACTAGAGGCAAGTGAGAGAACTGAAGATACAGGAGAGAGGCATGCTTTTCCCCTGCTAAAGCCATCCCCAAGGAACATTCTTGGGCAGGCATTCTCTCCTGGAACTTTAGCAATGGATGCAGTTTTGAACCTCACAGGTAACACCACTCTCTTGGTTCCACAGAGGTGGGGAAAAAAAGATGTAGCCAAATGAGAAAATTTCCAAACAGGAAAGAGTCTTGGAGACAATCAGTTTCACTCTCAATACTCAGTTCTCTTTTATTCAAAGAGCACTTAGTTTTGCTTGACCATCCTTGTTTACAAAAGAGTTTGAGAAATAGAAGTGAACCCAAAAGTATATCTACCAGAGGGCAAGGGTGCAAGCCAGAGGATGGTGTGGAGGAGAAGTCTCTTGCTAAGGAGGGAAAGCACCTCACCTTATCGAAACTGTCTGCTAAATTAAATGCATTTCCTGGGCTGTTTTATTCATAAAAGTCAATGTGTAGGTTAGGGAATAATTGATTGCCCAGAAATTGGCGAGTGCTTCCTAAGGAACATTTTTCTTTATGATGTCTTTGGCATTTGTGGTTTACTAGTTCCATTTCCAGCCTTAGCCACCACACCGTAAAATTGTAGCTCCGTCCTGAGGCACCAGCTGTTACTTCTGCCAATAATCTCTGGGCTCAGAGACAATAGTGCAGTTACCGCGTGCATGGAAAGTGGATCCCTCAGTAAATGCTAAATTTATCAGGGAGGATATGACTGTTGAAGCACACTGAATATTATTTCATCTGGCCCCTAAATAGGAACTGGGGCAAATGACTGCGTGGAGTCGTGCCAGACCAAGTTGGTGCAATTCCACGATGATAAATGCCAGACTTCATTTTATTTGCAGCCACTGATGTATGTGATGTGTCCAGGGTCATTTCCATGAGCTCTTCTAAGGGGACAATTATACAGGTTACAGAACAAATTGGTCTACCATAAAGAATACCCCCTCTGCAGAATGCTTTACAGACTTAGTAACTCAATGAGATAACAAATAGATTTTACTACTAATCTATGTACTGAGATTAGACTTGATAGAAAAATGGCCTGCTACATTACAGTGGGTAGAATCCACAAAGGCTGTGAAGAACCACCTTCCGCTTTCACCCTGAAACAATAGCTAATGTCATATCTGATGAATCTAAGAAATTATGGAAAAGGATAAATTTCGGGAACTACTTAAATATGAGAAGTGAGACAATATGAAAGATGTTTTTTTTTTTTAATTTAATGTGTATTTATTTTTGAGAGAGACAGAGACAGAATGCAAGTGGGTTGGAGCAGAGAGAGAGGGAGGCACAGAATCTGAAGCAGGCTCCAGGCTCCAAGCTGTCAGCACAGAGCCTGATGCGGGGCTTGAACTCACAAGCTGTGAGATCATGACCTGAGCCGAAGTCGGACGCTCAACTGACAGAGCCACCCAGGCACCCCTGAAAGATGGGTTTTTATAAAGGCTCTTCTCTTAATTATATTTGCTATTGAGCCTCTTAAGCTGGGGATAGGTGCAGGGCGAGTAAAATATTTTCCTCATGACAATGAATGGATCATTGCTTTAGAATTCTTAGAGGAGATTTTTAACTCGAGAGAGCCCCCCACTCACCTTTCCCCTACACATCCAAAGATTCTGAGTCTATGGTAAGGACAAGAAATCTGTGTGTTTGTTTTTAAAAGCTCTGCAGGAAAGTTTAATGGTCAGCTGGATCTGAGGACCTGTTGGTCTAATGTTATGTTCCTTCCATAAGCCTCAGGACCACACAAGTCTACAATCTGATTTCTCAACATGGCACAAATCTTATTTTTACTAGGAATCCATGCTCTGGTCACTTCCTATGTGGAGAGTCGCCATTCACTATGACTACCCATACTATAGGCCATCTTGTTTACTTTCTCTTTTGTGTTAAAACCAATAAAAATAGGGCACAGGGGTGGCTCGGTTGGTTAAGCGTCTTACTCTTGATTTTGGCTCAGGATATGATCTCACGGTTTGTGAGTTCAAGCCCCGCATTGGGCTCTGTGCTGGCAGCAGGGCCTGCTTGGGATTCTCTCTCCCCCTCTCCCTCTGCCCCTCTCCTGCTTGTGCTTTCTCTCTCTCTCAAATAAATAAACTTAAATTTTTTTAAAAAAAAGGAAAAGAAAAACCAACAACAACATTACTAACTCAAAAATCTTTCCTATCTTCTTTTGAATCACTACACAAACCAGCTCTTTGGCTTTATTTCCAAAAGTCTCTCCTTGGCCCAAACCACGACCCCTCTTTTTTCTCTACAATTGTGGAGGTTCTGATGTTGACATGTGAGAGCCTCCCTCTTCAAATTAAAAGACATCCTACCCTGAGTTTCAATTTCTCACCTTCCCATGACTGGTGCCTTGGGGTGTGTGTGTGTGTGTGTGTATGAGTGTGTGAGTGTGTGCATACGTGCACATGTCCTCTTTTTCACACTGTTACCAGAGACATTACAGTATCAGGTTCTATCTTCCTTGGCTTTTTTTCCCAAGGTCACTCCTTTGGAAAGAGTCTATCAACTCACATGAATGGCTTCAATTTCCATTTCAACATTCATGGCAAATATATAGACAGCCTTCATCTAGACACTTCATCTTCACTGAAGGCCCATATTCCACACATAGCGTAATACATTTCCCATCATAGCTTAAATTAAATATGTCAAGATCAGAGTTTCTTATCTCCTCCGCACAAAATTCCTTAGCCTTCCATATTATTATGTCAGCTATCTCCTTGGAAAATAATATATATTTATATATATTATAGTTGTATTTATTTAAATACATTAAGTATATTAAATATTTAAATATAATTGTACACAATCACAAGGAAAGATAGGACCATACAGAAGAGATTTTGGAGGAAGCAGGTAGAAAGAGCCCAAGGAAAGACATTGTGGTGGCTGCGATTTTTTTCTCCAAAATTTTTTTCTGCTTTATCCCTTTCCTGTAGTTCTCCACCACCCTGGACTGATCCCACCCAGCTTTCTTAGCCCCACCCCACCCTTACCTGAAGTAGGAGGGATTTTAGAAACCTTCCTAGCCTTCTGGACCTCAGCATCACAATAAGCTTGTTGATCATCAGATTCTGACCTGTTCTCCAGTTCCAATAGTCCAGTCTGTAATTTACCAAACACCATGAAATTGCTACAAATTATTCCAGGCACTCAAGAAAAACACACACAAACACAAACACACACACACACACACCAAAAAAACCCAATAAACTGCTAGGTTTCTGAAATCTATCTGAAAGTCAGGTTTGGTTTCCTATCTAGTTTCTGTCTTCCTGTCTTGACTTTAAGACTTTACCTCATCCTGATGAAGGCCCATCATTACTGCAATCATTTCCCTTGGAGGATTGGTACCTCTCAGGAGAACAGGGTTCTGCCACATGATGCTGTATGCAGTGCTTTGCCTGACCTCTCGGTTTTGTTTTATCCTTAAGTCTACATCACTCAGCTCCATGCTTTCTTGCCCATCCCACACAGTGGTTTACCTAGCTTCCATCTACCATTTCCATTCTTTCTGGGTGCCATGTTCTTCTGCATTGGAATGGGCCTCCTCCCTTTGGGTGGGTTTGTACAGCATCTGTCATTTCCAGCTCCCTGCTCTGGTCCAGTGGGCTAGATCTTGTTCCAGCCT
The DNA here is from genome assembly GCF_018350195.1 of Panthera tigris. Lineage (NCBI taxonomy): Eukaryota > Metazoa > Chordata > Mammalia > Carnivora > Felidae > Panthera > Panthera tigris. The sequence continues at coordinate 106,698,019 of NC_056662.1, forward strand.
CGTCGTCGTTCAGTCTGGTTCATCCCATTGTGATGAATCAGGGCTGGCCCTTGGACATAACAGCAGTTGCTGCTGTTGAACTCTTGTTATCTCTTTTGCCTTTAACCGCTCACCGCTCTTGTCTACCTAAACAAAGAAGAGCAAGGAGCAGATGTCATTCTATTCATGCCTTCAATCTTCTTACATCTCACTCACCTCCTATAGCAAATTGCTATTTCTCATCAGAGACCTCAAGACACTATTCTATTTTTTCTTTCTCTGTTTCTCTTTCTCTGCCATGTATGCGTGTGTGCGCGCACACGCACGCACATGCACACACACAGCTTGCTAAGTAACCTAAGAATCAATCACTTTTCTGCTCACTCTATGAGAAGAATGATATTCTTTTTAACCTTTCCTACACCCCAACTTGTAAATTTCCATTTTATTACATCATTTTGGTTGCAGTTCTCTCACCAGTCCTCCTGCCAATACTGTATAAGATAATGTAATGTGATAGCAATTTTCCATGTAATTCATTAGCCTGAGACTTCAGTTTTTGATAGTTTCATTTAAAAACTCAGTGTGTACATCTAGATATTTTGTCAAAATGCTTGCCAAAACCACTCACACTTGATAAAAGTAAAATGAAATATGTGCTCAGACCTGAATTGATGGCAGATAATTAGATTTTCTGTTCATGAAAATCAGGTCAGCTTTACAACCTGATGTTTTCTCCAGAAGAATTTGTATTTTACTACCTTCACCTGGCTTTAAGAAACTGATTGTTGCAAGAGAAAGCAGGAGCTCAAAGAGACCATTTCATGGAATTTCAATTTGTTTTCTCTAACCCACAGACAAGTTTTCAGGAAGAAGTGGTTGCAGAAAAGAAATTAAAACATTAAAGCAATTTCTATTTCTTAAGCTTTGACAGATCTAGATTGGAGGCTGGGGGCCAAACAGTTTCTCAAAACATGCTGCTGGCGGGGTACCTGGCCAGCTATTCTAGCAGGGACATTAGGCTCTGCCCATCCGGGAGACAGCATTTTCTCCATGGCTGCTTCCCTGCCCTCTCCTTCACTGTCTTTCTATTCTTCTACAACATAAGCTCTACTCAGTAATATCGATTGTCCTAAAGGTCAAAATTGATCATGACAACCCATAATCAAAGTGGCCCATTGGCTTTCTGTTACAAGATTGTGCCTGCATGACTTAGCATTTCTCTTAACCCTAAACATTTCTCCTAAGCCCTCTTTCCTGGCTCATCTTCCATCAACCCTGAGCACAAAAACAGGAGCCCAACAGCACCTCACACTTTTCACACCTTTTCGTTTCTCTGTTATTTGCACCAAGTTTGTTTGTTTGTTTTCCTGTTTTTGTCTTTGAGCTTTAAATGTATTTCTGCCTGACAAACCTCTGCTCTTCCTTCAAGACCCAGCCCAGTTATTCCTGCCATTTTAAACTTCCCCACCCTTTGAGCTTTCTCTGCACAGAGCCCTTGTTTAATGAGTATCACGTAAGGGGGTAGGTGGTCTTCAGTTTGCATGTCTGTCACCCCTCTAAGCTGTGGATTCATATTCTTCTTTCTATCCCTGACACCTAACACGGGCCTGATGCATAGGTGGATATTAGGTGAAGGTCTGTGGAATGACTGGACAGAATAACATGCTGTAGGAATCCAGAGTGTGCCTGATTACTTCATTTGGCCTTTTGTTGTGAGGTCCAAGTCGTGAGCTTGAATCACCTACACATTGTTCATTTTGCTCACTCTCATGGCCAAACCTACACTAAGAAGCCTATCTTTTCATCTAAACAATATGTGGGCTGCTTTTTACCGAAAAATCTCCAAGACCTTGGTAAAGCAACACAAACTCAAGTACAAAAGTGTGACAGTGAGAATAGCTGTATCATCACAAATGTCTATGAAGCAAATACCTTGTGCCATCATTATGTCCACTGTCATAAGAAATGTACATGGTGTACCTAGTGGTATCCTGGCTCTTGGCAGCTGGGTTACGATTGAGTATGGATGGCCTAGACAGAAGATTTTACATTATTGGGGCTCTGAAGACCCAGAACTGTATTTTTATGGCTTCACTAACCTTTGAATATCTGTATCAGGAAGGCTGACCTTGTGAAAGAAATTTAGCTAGAATTATGGAGAGGATTTTGATCATTCTAGAAACTAAAAGATGATTTAATAGAAAAAGTTTTTAGGCCCTATGAATGTTACACCAAGACAGCAAGTTAATATAGATAAGAAAATCCATAAATAAACTTTTAAGCCTTTTCTGGTCTCATTTTTTAGTACAAAATACTAAAAAATTATTATTTCTACTGAATTAGTAGCATTTATTCAGGATACATAAACCAGTCCATGAGATGTACTCTTATGTCTCCCTTGTTTCTTCATTTTATGAAATGAACCAGTTATTATAATTAATATGAGTTAAATCCAATTCTACAAGATTAAAGTTAATAGAAGAGTTAAAATCCAATAGGATAGTATCATAATACATAGTTAATAAAGTATTAGTTCATGTTCTAGAAGTCAATTATATCTGCTACTATAATTTCTAAGTCTTAGTGATATAAACATAAAATATAACTCTGAAAGGAGATCCATGGATACGTATCAGATATTACCGACTTTCTGTTTACAGAGTAAACTCTTATTTTACAAAATGAATATTGGAATATTAGGATTAACACACCATATATATTTTAGAGAGGAGCTGAGGAAGCTTTAATGGAAAGATGGTTGGAATCAAGAGACCAAAGCTTGGGGCGCCTGAGTGGCTCAGTCCGTTAAGCATCCGACGTCGGTTCAAGTCATGATCTCATGGTTCCAGAGTTTGAGCCCCACATCAGGGTCTGTGCTGACAGCCCAGACCCTGGAGTCTGCTTAGGATTCTGTGTCTCCCTCTCTCTTCGCCTTTCCGCACTCATGCTCTGTCTCTCTCTCAAAAGCAAATAAACATGAAAAAAAATTCAAGAGACCGAAGTTTGCTCAATTGTATAATGAGAAGATTGAGTTAGATAGGAATAATAAAGCAGCAGCATTTGAAAATACTCTAAGTATGAAAAGTTCTTTCATATATGTTATTTCATTAGTTTTTCATGTCAGGTCTATGGGGTTCTTACTTTACATTTTATGAAATTGAAATTTGGAGAGGGAAAGTGGCTTGACCAAGGTCATGCTACTGTAAGAGCTGTTACATTTATATATTTACAGCTATAAGCTACAAATCGGTCAATGCCAATGCCAATCTAGATATCATATGTCCCCTTCGACCTACCAGATTCCCTGAACAAAAGTGTAGACTTTTTAGAGAATTTGTCAAATAGCACAAGTCATAACAATAATAACCTTTCCCTGTAAGAAGATTATGTCTGGGTCAAAAGCAAAAATAATAGTGAGGATTTGCTTTTTGTGTCCTAACTGTGTACATCATACAACCCATAACAAAATAAAAAATTTAAAAGCTGACTTACATATTTCCTCCTAAAATCAATGCACACTTTAAATGCATCTCATCAGAAGTCCTGTAATTAATCCAAGAATGGCTCACCAAGTACTTTCTCACTGTGTTTGGTCTAGTGGCTCAATTTTTTGTTAAACAATGGCTTTATTTGCATTCTATAAACCTGTTCTGGTTCTGTAAAGTCTAACTGGGGACAACTCCCATTAAAAACATAAAACATAAAAGGGAAAAAGGCAAAACACATTTTCGGTACAAAGCCAATGAACTCTATTCTGGTTTTGGTTAATTTTGATTTTAAGCTTTAAACTGCTGGCATCTACAGGAGGCTAAATTGTCTTCTTGCTGATTTTCTCTTGTGATGATTACCTATAAAGTGCCTTGGGTCCCTTCTGTTAAGAATATGAGCTCCAAAAGAATAACTGTTTGGTGAAGTTTTAAACCAAGTAGAATACCTGAAAAAGATTTAAAGATCCAAACAAGTGCTGTGCTGTAAAGTTCAGCGAGAGTCCACAGCCAGTGAATGACTGTGTTTTGCAGAGTGGAAAGCAGCAGCAGAAAGCAGGGGGCATACTGAGACCCTTGATATTTTGCTGGTAATAATTTTTGATTCATAGTTTATATCACTTTTAATGTTTACCTGGTCGTGATTAGACACTCAGGAAGTATTTCACCATATAGAGGCACACTACCCAGAGCATTTATGGCTCCCTACATTGCTGCAAAGCTAATTCCTTCCAAAATTACTCTCTTTGAATTAGGAAATGGAGTCCCCATAAAATTGAATCATAATCAGGGTGCCTGGGTGGCTTAGTTAAGCATCCAAATCTTGATTTCAGGCTCAGGTCATGATCTCACAGTCCTAGGCTCGAGCCCCACGTTAGACTCCGCACTGAGCGTGGATTCTCCCTGTCCCTCTGCCCCACCCCTGCTTGTGCTTTCTCTCTAAAAATAAATTTTAAAAAATTGAATTATATTCCTTAAATGGAAAAAAATTACACATAATTATGGACCATTCTCATCTCAGTCCAAGTAGATCTTCAGGTTCCTTATCTAGTGGCTAATAGGGATATTCCATGACTCTGGGGGAAGAAGGAAGGAAGCAGAGAAAAATGCAAAGATAGACAACTGCTAAACATGATGCCCAGGAGACTTGGGATACAAATAAGACTATGGGTTGGTTTTGATTTATTCTTTAGTGTTTCTGTGGATGTTTCAGACTGTTTTCATGTCAAAGACTCACTAGGTCACACTCTACACAGTCATCCTTACTACAGGAAGTCCATGTTTCCATTGGATGGGCCCTTTAATTTATAAAGCATTCATCAGGATGACAGACAATGATTTAAAAAGGCAGGAAGTTAACAAAACCAGTCGTTTCCTTTTGTTATCGGCATCAGTTTTTAGTTCATTAAAAAGAGAGGAGGGAAGGAAAGGTTTTCTACAAAGAGTGGTGAATTGGATTCCAGCAGCACGAGAGAAGAAAAACACTAGGATGATAGCAGAATAGATAAATACCAGATGTGGACTCAAACTCTGGAGATGAGTTTTAATCCTGACTCTGGCATCCTCTACTTTTGAGGTGTTGGCCAATGTCAGTGAGTCTCAGTTTGCTCACCTGTATAATGAGAGGTGAAGAGGGAGATTTCTGTGGTGGCGCATTGGGAGATTATGCTTCTAGACTGGAGGGTAGGGTGTTGGTGAAGGCAGGGACCGAATTTGAGTAGAAAATGACTAATACTATTCTGATGACAATGGGAGTGGGTGATCAGGAGAAGGGTATAACCATGAGTATTTGCAAGTGATTTAGCATGAGCAATTATTTGTTACGAAATGAACAGGAGCTTAGTGAGGTAGCCAGAATGGCCTTCTAGGGAAACAACATTGGCAGATGATTCCTGAAAAAATTTTCCAACAAAACTAGCCAGAAGATTAGTAATGACTGAGAAGAGAATTTCCCCTTTTAAAAATTGATGTATGAATTTTCTACATGGCAGAATCCAGACAAGAATTTCAAAAAGGGCCAATAGAAAACGGAGCTGAGGAAGGTTACCATCTGTGGTAGGAGTCCAGAGTGGGACCCAAGCATGTAAAGAAGATTACAAGGAAAATAAACATTCATCCTTAACAGAACTGATCCCAAGTAATGCATCCATAGGAAAACATAAAAAGTTCATAATATTTTTGGCTTGTTTTATTTATTTCCCCCTATAAAATATAGATCAGTCTAGACAGATAGGGACAGTAGAGAGAAAAACAATGACCCACAATCCATTCATAAAGAGTTAATTACATTATTGTAAAGACATTTCATGGAATATCTTATGCCATTCTAAAGAAAAGTTTTAAAAAATTTTATGCCATGGGAAATGTTCAAAATGTTGAACATTAAGTGAAAAATCATGATACCAATTTTTATTTACACACACACACACTATATATATATACACACACATATGTATATACATATATACATATACACACATACATATATACACATATATATATGTGTATATATATGTATATATGTATATACATGTGTGTGTGTGTATATATATATATATATATATATATATATATATATAGTCCAAATTGTGTAGCTGTATATTTTAAAAGCTAAAAGTAAACGTTTTTTAAATGTTAAATGGTGATCTCTAGTGGTGAGCTTATGGGTGATTTTCATTTTTCTTCATTTCTGCATTTGTCAAATTCTCAACAACGAGTAAGTATTACCTTGATGGGCAGGAAAAACAATTTAAGAGAAAGAACACAGAATAACTGAAAGTAATTCATATTATTTTAATTGTATTTAGTGGAAAAGAACCCATGAAATACAGACTAGCTGATATTTCACATGAAGATGGACAGAATTCTGTTCCGAATCAAGTTTTTTTTCTAGATTATCAGAGAAAGCAGAAGCCAAAGATAGACACTGAAAATCTGATTTAAAAGAAAAAGGGTTGTATTATCGATTTCTACTAACCTATCAGTTTTCTACTACTAACCTATCGATTTCTACTAAGCTTGATGTCAGTAAATAAGCCTTACTGAAATACTCTAGTTCCTAGTCTGTCTTCTCCTTGGTTTCCATAATAATAATTTTGACAACCATCATTTGTTGATTGCTTACTATTCTGTTTTTGTATATAATCCTCTCAACAACCTTATGACATAGATATAATTATTCCATTTTTATAGACAAGAAAACAAATATATAGATTAAGTCACTTGCAGGAGTTATAGATGGTTCATTCCCAAAAGTCCCAGTTCTTAACTTGACATAATATTGATCATGGTCATAATAGGAATAGCTAATATTCCTATTCCTATAATGCCTGTGTTAAGGCTCTGTGTTAAGCATTTTGTATGTATTATCACAATGACTGTTTGCAGCAATCAGATGAGATAAATACCATCATTATAACCACTTTCCAGAGCAGGCACTTGAGCCTTAGAAAGAATAAGTAACTCACACGGGTGCAGCTAATAAATGACAGAAGGAGAAGTTTGCAACCTGATTCCCTTTCCTAAGAAAGCATTTTAGAAGGTCATTTTTTTGCACCCCTATTGTGGAGTCACTCAGAGCCATGGTCATGGTCACAGTGTCCTGATTAGCCTTAATAATTATGTTATTTATGGAAATAAATGAACATTGAAATAGTTTAACAGACTTCCTGGAGAGCTTCTTACATGACACCTCCAGTAGAAACAAACCAGAGCCCCACCTGCATTTCTCACATTATACCCCATGGGGTGAGTAGTCAATAAATATTATTATTTATTGTTTTATTTTTTGTAAATCAACAAGCCCCCATTGTGAGATGCAAAACGAAAGTCCAAACATCTTTGTAGAATATGTAGTATGAACACATAAGGATTGATTGCTTAATCTAATGTAAAATAGCATAAAATATTAGACATGCAATAGAAATGCAAAGTACAAAACTCAGCAACAATTCACTCATTATTGATTATTGGCTCTGTTCAAGAAAATACCTGGCATCTTGTCTTTTAGAATATTTTGTATGAACGCATGCAGAGAGACTGATTTGCCATTGATTATTTTGTGGCCATGGAGAAAGGATGGGAAGAAAGAAAAAGAGAGAAAGCATGTAAATAAAAAAAATGTAAGAAAGCCCAGCTTTATTTCATGATGTTCTATTTTTAAAGCTGGACTCTTTTGGATAGAGATGCTTTGAGCATACACTAGCTGCTGTTCTGTAACATTCTAGGAGTGAAATCCTTCCACTGTTTTCCAGGGAAACTCTACATTGAACAAAGAATCTTGACAGAGGAAGAAAGTCCAAAGGCAGAAATAATCTCTGGAGAGAGATTCAGTAATAACCCAGCAATGTTTGAAATGTCCAATATGAAGAGAGCTTTTGAAAAGGATGGGAACTCAAAAGTTTTGTTGCAATTCACCAGCATCAATTTCACTTAATTCCCAATTCTTATTAAGGGCAGTGGCCTTTTATAAAAAAAAAATTATAAATTGAGGACTTGACAGAAGTTTCAAAAATGGAACCAAAGATATTTATGTGTTATGTGTTATCCTTGATGCCACAAAGTATCGAACATTATCCTCAACTTTGAGGGATTTGTCAAAACAACATTTTCTACAGAATTTGGCCTTTCCCATTCCCTGTATGGAGTACAGCAGAGACCTCAGACTGTGGACGCTTAAGCTGTCCTGACAAGTTAAGGGAGCAGTTTCAAGATGCTGAGAACCCTCCACCATTTGGTTAAAAGTCTCTCTCTCATGGAACTTGCGCAACGCCAATAATTTTAAACGGTCTTTAAACATCTAGACAAAGATCTGTTTTCACGTATTTCAACATGATGTCCAATGCTTGATCCACTTTATTTTTCACTATACTGACCAATTGTCAGCATGTACATTTAGGTAACAAACCCAGGATCTTTATGACTTTACCCTCCTTAAGACTGAAGTTTATTGACTGTACAGCAAGGAGGCAATGGTAAGGTATAGATTTTATATATCACAAAATTATGATCACTTTAATACATTCATACCATTTTCTCTTCAAAACTTTACTCATGTGGTTTTCACACTAGCCTGCTATAATAGAATAGAACCCTGGGGGATACTAGAATTCTTAGCATATTATTTATTAGAGCAATAATTCTAGGGTCCCGGCAATGTTTCTTTCAAGTGGTCAACCAGCACAGGACAGGAAGGGAGCTCACAGGTTTTTCTTTAGAGACTAAAGCTGACCTTGCTGAAAGGAGAAAGATCAAAAATGAATTACATTTGTTCCTATTTTGCATTTGGAAAAAATAAATTGGTTGCCTTTCAGTTACAAAAGTAAGCAGAAAAAAATAAAATAGGGTAAGCCGCCATTGGAAAACCCCTGATCCAGTGCTCTGTAAAATTCTGTGGGTATCCCAAGAGAATAGCAGGATTTTAGCTGGCCCTGCCTCTTGCCTTGCTTGAAGCAATCATTTCAATTACCACTTGATAATGTGGAGATCAGGGCATGGATGACAAGCCTCCCGAAAAACTCCCTTCATTTAGCTACTTTAGCAACTCTCAACCTCAGAGTCTATTTAAGTGCCAGAATAGTACTATCCCTGTTTGTCAACCTCTCTTCAGAGCAGGAGCTCTGGAAAAGCATGATTTCAGTCCCCTCCATGTAACTAGCTGATGTAAAAGGGGACCTAGCAGAGCTGGGACTGGGAAGCTGAACACTACTAGCCTTTATGCCACTTGCTTCTCTGATTTCAGGGTTCTGTACTAGGTAGGCCATTATATAGGATGTGATCCCAAGCTACACAGGAGAGTGAATTTGAGGGTATGGCCCATGACTCCATCAAATATTTCCTGACCCCCACCTCCACCATCTGCCAACTGCCTTTCTTTTTTTTAAATGTTAACGTTTATTCATTATTGAGAGACAGAGAGTGAGCATGAGCAGGGGAGGGGCAGAGAGAGGAGGAGACACAGAATCTGAAGCAGGCTCCAGGCTCTGAGCTGTCAGCACAGAGCCCGACGTGGGGCTAGAACTCACAAACCGCTAGATCATGACCTGAGCTGAAGTCAGACGCTTAACTGACTGAGCCACCTAGGCGCCCCGCCAACTGCCCCTTTTGAGGTGACTGGGTAAACAGGCAAGTAAGAACTACAGAGTAAGCCACTCCTTTTCAACTAATAATAACAACTGTTCATAACATTTTAGAGTCCTTTGCAAAATTATTTTGCATGCATTGTGTTATTTCATCTTTGTGACTACCTGTGAAGTTGTATCATCTACAGTTGATGAATGATGACACCCCCTATTTGATCATCACGACACTGTGAACATCAGTCACTGTGCAGTGAGCTTTATTATCCCCATTTGATAGACGGTAACATTGATGTTTAGAAGGATGCCAGAACTGGTCCAAATACCTTGGCTAGAAAGTGGCCGAATCAAGATACCAATGAACTTGTGTAATCCGCATCCCAGTTTGATGCTCTCGACCTGCCAACAAAGGAAACAACAGATTGAGTCATGGCCTGGCCCCTCCTTTATGACCCATCTTAGCATGGAAACTTGAGCAAAATCCCAAGTAGATCTATACCCAGAGTTTCTCCTAATCTAAAGATGATGGGAAAACATTATTAGAAATAATATGAATAGCAGTGTGCTTTATCCTATTTGGAATGTTAATTAGGGGAGTGGATTTGGGTCACTTATGGAAAATGTGGAGAATATATGCGTGAGTCTTCTCTGACTGCCCCTTTCTCTCTGTTACTCCAAATCCCCAACTAACTCATCAAATCAATTTTTGAAGGAAAAAAACAAACAAACAAAGCTTAAAATGGGCCAGGAATTTAAACCAAGCATACAAAGGCAATCCATAGCAAGCTCATCTTTCCTTGTAGGCAGAGAGAAATCAATGTCAACAACGGTGCTGGATAATGCCCGAGGTGATACGTAGAGAGCTGTGGACTCAGCAAGGGGCAGCAGCATGACCTATGATTACAGTCCTTTCCTTTTCTTTTTAAATAAATGCCATGAGGGAAATGCCACTTCTGACATTTCATAATACTTTGTACTTTGGGGAAAGAAACCAGCCAAGGAAGCTAGGCCTGAGGTAAGAGCCACCAGAAATGCTTAGCATGTCAAAGTACAACATCAATAACCCTTGATCCTGGAGGGAAGGATTCTGTGGGGAAACCTGGGGAAAGGGATGGATTGAGGGCCCATGGTGCTGACGGACTGAGCAATGGTGCTTAGCTTTGGGGCACATGGCCCTCCCTGTCTCTGGCATGCAGCACTCCAATTTTCTGTTTAGCAGGACCAGCGAAATTTGAAACTCCGTACCAGAAAGCCTCAACATCCTCACAGCATTTTCTCACCCAAGACACAGTTCTTTCTAAAGACTAGGATTTATCCTGAAGCTTGCTTTGAAAAAACAATAACAGCTTTATGAAGACACAATTCACATGTCATACGTTCACTTATTTAAAATATGTGATTCAATGAGGTTTAGTGTATGTTTGGAATTGTGTAACCATTGCTACAATCAATTGTAGAACATTTTTATCACCCCCAAATGAAAACCCATTCCCATGAATAGTCACCATCCAATTACTGACAACCCCCTCCCCCCTGCCAAACCTCAGCCCTAGGCAGCCACTAATCTACTTTCTGCCCCTATGGGTTTGCCTATTCTGGACTTTTCATATAAATGAATCATACCATATATGAACTTCTGTGTCTGGCTTCTTTCATTCAGCATAATGTTTCCATGGTTCATCCATTGTTGAAGTGTAAGGGAGGAAAGATAATTTTTCCTCTACCTTTTAGGGTTCTTGGCTGAGACCATGGACTAAAAGAAAGATAAATAAGAGAAATAAAACTTACAAACATGTATACTTCATGTCTACATGAGAGACACCCATGGAAAAATTAGTTATTCCCTAAGGTAGCTTAAATCCACGCTGAAATACCATCTTAGTAGGGGAAGAGGTGGGGAATGTAGGCCTCTGAGAAGAAAGCAGATGATTTTTAGGAAAGATGATTAGACCCTTAGAAGAACAGATGGGAAGTATGACAGTTTGTGACAAAGTTTGTCAGGATGTGACATCCACTTGTACTCTCGTCTCCTGTGGTAATGGCTGATGACACTCGCAGGGAGGGAATCTGTGACAGTCAAGCTCCTTTTAGAGTATCTGTCTTTAGGCAGATGGCGGGGGGGCGGGGGGCAGGGGGTGCGGTTCAGAGAAAGGCTGTCCCTGCATTTGCTGTTTTTCGAGTGCCTATAACTCAAAATTATCAGCATACCAACGTGACATGTTCTGCCATCCCTCAGTGTGTGTCAGAATTTCATTTCTTTTTCTTGTTGAGTAATACTCCATTGTGTAGACAGACCACATTATGTTTATTTGCTCATTAGTTGATGGATAGGTTGTTTCCACCTTGGGGCTTTCATGAATAATCTTGCTATGAAGACCTACAAGTGGAATCGCTGGGTCATACGGTCACTCTGTTTTTTAATTTTGGAGATATTGCTAGGTCTTTTCTGCAGCATTTTGCATTCCTGCCAGCAGCGTAAGAGAGTTCTAACCCCTCTACATTCTCTACAACACTTGTCATTATCTGTGTGTTTGCTTCTAGCCATCTTAGTGGGTTTGAATTGGTAGCCCATTGCTGTTTTCATTGGCATTTCCCCCACTAACTAATGATGTTGAGCATCTCTTCACATACTTATTGTGCATTTGTTGATCTTCTTTGGAGAAGTGTCTATTCGGATCCTTTGCCCATTTTCCAGTTGGCTTGTCCTTTTGAGTAATAGTCTATAACAAAGCTTTTAACATTAAATTTCAAATTTGCCTCACCTGATGACATCACGCTGTGGTCGGAGAAGTTGCCAGATGTTTTCCCTTCAGATGTAATCAATCCTGGGTCACTTCTTTCTTGAGTCTAAGTATGGTAGCCCTAATGTGGAAAGTTTTCAGTTCCACCAACATGCCTTTCACTGACATGGCTCAGAAGCTGAGAGTGGGGATATGAGGCATTACTATCTTCTGTGGCAACTGAAATCCTTATTTTTCCTACTCTCCCAGTAGAACTTCCATTGTGTAAAAGCCTATCACCAGAGTTCCTATCACTTGGTTGGGAAGGAAATAACTCTGTATGAGTATAAACCCTGCTGCCTGAATGCTCAAGGTGTTTTCTCACCTATACTATTAGGGTGGCCTGAGGAGACCAGCATTTCCTCAGAGGAGAAAAGAGCAATTTAAATAGTCTATATAATCCACTTTAGTGAAGGACAAAGCAAAATGTTTCTCCCATGTTTCAGTCTAGATTGGTAATTAGACCTGCAATTTAGTTTTGACTCTGACCTCACAATTCTATCTATTCTTTATTTAATACATTCTTTTAAACATCAGGCATACAGTCTTGCTCCCCATTAGCCAGTTGCCAGCCCCTACTGCATATTGGAATCACCCGGAAAACTTTTAAAAACTGTATTCTTGCTGGGGCCCCACAACCAGAGTGTTTGATTTCACTGCTTTCGAGTGAGCCGAGCCCCCCACTTAAAGTTTGCAAAGCTCCACATGTGATTCTAATATGCAGACAGAACCGAAACACAAGCCCAGCTATTACCAGCCTCTTAATTTGTCATCTGACTTAATAAAAGAACGCATTGTCCTCTCTAGATCCGTGATTCTCAAACTTTAACATGCATAGTGTCATCTGGGTATCTTGTTAATACAAAGATCTGATTTGGTGGGCCTGGGGGGTAGGCCTGAGATTCTGAAGTTCTAACAAGCCCCCCACCTCTCCCTATGAGGCTGAGGCTAATGATCGGTGGCTCAAAGTTCTCAGAATTGGTGAGTCCCTACATATTCATGGCACTTTTCGATTACTTCTAATAGGACCTCTATCTCCTCAGGGATTCCACTTTTTAGAACAGCCATCATAAAATATATGTGCTGCTCTCCTTTTAAAAATAGAATTGAAATTCTACTATTGCTAAACTAGGCAATCCTTAACAAAAAGATAAAACAATAAACCTCTATATTAATTTATAATAATGATCCAGATCCTTTAAAGTGGTCATAAAAATACTGCACAGCTGAATGAATAAGGAACTTTGTGCGTCATATAATTGAAGGTATTGGTCTTTGAAGCCAGTCATAGGAGTCTCACTTTGTGACCTTGGAAGTTTCTTAACTTCTCTGAGTCATTGTTTCCTCTGTGAATGTTAAGCAGCAGAAGTTACTTCTAGGGCTGTTATGAAGACAGGTGAATTAAGAAATGTAAAGGGCTCATAGGTTCATTGACTTCTCAGTAGGCCTAAAGAGAGTTTAGGGGTTTTTTTAAATAAATGTTAAAATAGCCATTGCAGTATCCAAATATGTGAAATACTCACTAAAATCTTTTACATGGGGATTTAAAAGTAGAGTCTCTTCTCTTACCTCCCAAACTCATCTTTTTCTCACTTCTCTTAACATCAAGAACAGTCGTGAGAAAAACCACAGAAGGGCAAATTGAGGTTGACATAGAAAAAGAGGCCCTGATGCTACTTTGACTTACTGATGAGATATCAGAATATATTTTACAGAGATTTTTTTTTTTTTACCTCTGCTACGAAAGCCACCTCTTTCTTTCCTTTCCCACCATCTGCCTGAGTCACCACCAGATATACAAACTCCTTGGTCGAATGTTATAAGGTGTTTGGGTCTTTTGAGACCCATCAGATACCAGAGAGACTAAGAAGTCAAAATAGTTGTTGGTTTATTATCAGAGAAAAAGCACTACAAAGAAATCAAAAGGAATGTCCGTATTTTTCCACTAAACAAATCGATCTTCCTTAAAATCTTTTCCCCCCTAGAAATGGAACCAAGGTGTATTACTATAAAAATTTGGCCATATTGAGAAATCATCTAATGTTATCATAAGATTTGTAACTACTTTGCTAGTTTCCAGAAAACATATTTTTTATAGTACACTCAACTTTAGAGAGATGTTTTAAAAAAATCAAGTGAAAAGTTCTCATTACCTTCTTCATAATTATGGTAGATGAAAATTGCACGATATCAGCTTTTCTATTTGTTCCTTATCAGGGCAATCAGAGTACAAGAGTTGTTGTTGGTTGAAGGGCTATGTCTACCTGAGTCTTCCAGTCTTGTTTTGGTTAACCTTTCAGTCTAAAGAAATAAAACTTGACTTGACTGCTACTTGTCGGTAAAGAGAACAAAAGGACAGCCAACACGAATCTGTGTTCTCAGGGAGAGGGAGTCCCTGTTATAAAGCAAAAGCCCTTTGAATATGGGATTGGTGTGGCAATGGGGGGTGGGGGTGAGGTGCAAATGGGAGGGCCTTTAATCTTTTCAGTCCTTGAGATTCTATATCCACTGCAAAATTATGAGGAACAGAGGTGTGCTTCTGCTGATTATCAAACTAGAATAACTGGAGTCCTTACCAAATCCACCCCATCTCATGTAACTTCCCCTGTGATGGAAGAAGTGGCATTAGGCTCTGAAAAGTGAGCAAAGGACAGCCTAAGGATAAGTTCCCTTAAAAATTACATTGGTTAGGGGGTGCCTGGGTGGCTCAATCGGTTAAGCTTCTGGCTCTTGATTTCAGCTCAGGTCATGATCTCATGGTCCTGGGATCGAGCCCCCAAGTCAGACTCTGGGCTGGGCTCTGCGCTGAGTATGAAGCCTGGTTAAGATTCTCCCTCTCCTTCTGCCCCTCCTCTGCTCATGCTCGCTCTCTCTTTCTCTCTCAAATTATGTTAGTCATTTTCACCTTTGCTACCTTTGCTAGGGGGAGAAGTGAAAGGTGAACATTAGCAATCTCTTCTGATTTTTGCCTCTCTTGATTTCAAGGGCTAATTCATAAGGATTAACTTTATCCTGCCTCTTTAAATGGACTGAAATGTCCTTCAATAATCAAGTTGCCTATTAATAGTTTTACTATGCAAGAGCACCAAAATCAATTTATAATTTAATGGTTCCTCCTATCAGGGGTACTATTGATGGTATTATTAATGATTTTGAAATAATATGCCATTATGCAAATCCCATCTATTTTAGGTGTCTTTGCCAGGCACCTACAGAGGTACTGTTTTCTTTTTCTTCATCTTTGACTTTCCAGTCTTACAGTTATCAAATCCTGAAACATTTTCTAAGGATTATGGACCTAGTAAATATTGATAATCTGAAGGTAAATTTTCAGTGCTTATTTTATTATACAAATTGTGTGGGATTTTATATTTCTCATACTCCAGAGTATAGAAAATAAAGCCGCTACAACAATAGAGGATTAAATTCACAAAGGATATGAAACAATGTTATTTGGTTACTTCCATTCATTTGTGAATGAGTGATCATGTTGCTTTTGGGGAAGAAAACCGGTAGTTTTTTCTTAACAGACTTACCCGGTTAGCCAGGCTACTCCAGTCGACTCTATGGTGCTCTATTTATGCAAATCAAAAAAACGTGGGATTACACATAGGATGGGTTGGGACTGCAAGATGCAGAAAGAGAAGTCAAATGTTTTTAGGTAATATAAGCAAGAGCATTGCAACATGACATTCAGCTTAATGTAGCTGAACTACATTAAGCTACATTCATTCAACTTCATGAAGTTGCCTTGATAAGGCATGTTAGACCATCAAGTCCAGAAGATGGTGGCAGGGCCCTTCTAATGCCCATCGGCACTTTGCCACACTTGGTCTTATGGGTGATTTCTTTAGTGGAATTGTACAACTGTAGTTTATGACTATAAGGCAGGAAGATGGAAATTAATACCCCAAATGCATAAATTCAATGACAAAGAGGATAGACATTTGGCAGGTTTTGCAAAATAAATTTGATTTCACTGATAACATCAAATTCAGTTCTGAAATGAAGAGTTCATGTATCATCATGGCTTACATCTCTTGTGCTCTCTCTAATAATTTTTAACTTTTGGAGATTGAGGAATGATCAGATATCTTAATATAGTCAGGACAGGCTGATTTTATTATATATTTACACACTCTCTCACTCTCTCTCTCTGTCTCTCTCTCTAAGTAAATGGGTCACTTCCAGAAAACAATTCTAGAAGTTAGACAGGAACTGTTCACTGTATACATGTAGTTGGACTTCATCACATTGTTGGTAGTTTTGTAAATACCTAACTACTCTTTAAAAATGATTTAAAAAATAAAAAATAAATAAAAATAAAAATAATTATTGTTTTAGTCATTTACAGATGTTCATCTGGACTTAGTATTTCAGTCTTTGAGAACACAGCTGAAATAGAAAAGGCCCTGTTATGAACCCCAATTCCTCAGTAATGAGAAATTAGATATGAGCATCATTCAGGGATATTCTTTAGCTGAGGAGCAGAAAGCCGGTTATGGGGCTCCAAAGGACCAGACGCAATCATTTGATCTCATTTCCACAATGTTAACCCCAGAAAGTAAGACTAAAGCATTTAGCATTAGGAACTAGGATTTTCAGAAAATTAAAAGCAACTTCTACCTTTGTTTAATACTAGGAAAGAACACTGAAGCTCGTTGTCATACATAGGTCTAAATGAAACTTGATGGCTTTGATCAATAACTAGAAGAAAAAAAAAGATTATAAACAAAATTTGTTCCAGAAGATCTAGAAAACTCCACTCAAACTAAATAACGTCCATGACATTAAAACTGTGTCTATGTAAATTCCTTGTTTCAAAAACTTCAGTAAGAAATGTTCTTGGCCAATGTTACTGAAAAAAATTTTTTTTCACGGACAAACAAGTGTTTAGGGGGCTCTGAGTAAGTTGCAATATAGGAAGTGATTAAGCCCTTATTAATTAGAAGGTAACATTAGATTTCTTTTCACAGTCATCAGGCTTATGGGAAATTGACATTTGCATAATATTTGTATTTGTCCTACTGTCTGTCAGTCACTCTCAACCAGAGGACCCTAAGACTAGAAGTGCTAATGGATGGATTACAGGAAGAATTCTTAACTAAATGCCTCGGTGTATTGCTAGAGTTGGAAATAGTATAAATGGTATATTTTGTAAGAGTTGAAATTCAACTTTGGAGGGATGAAAATAACTATAACATCATGGTTCCCCATCCCCCACCTTCCAAAACAGCTTATTGGGAGGCCTCAGCTTTCTTCTTCAGAAAGACAAATAAAACATGAACACCTTCCCCTTGAGATCTAGGTGGAAAATCTGACTAACTTGAATAAGAGTCTGATTCTAGGACATTGGGTGGGGTAACATAAAAGTGTTTGATTTTATTTTGTGATGGTCTTATACATTTATTACTTTAATAAAACTTTATGATAAAAATATTATGTTTGGAAATACAGTAAAACAGAATGAAGGTAAAAAAATTAAAAAATGACCCATAAGCCAGTCACTCACAGATAACCTCTGTTGATATTTTGATGTGATTTACCTATTTGTTCTAAAGGATTGATTTCCGGGGCACAGCTCAGACAATCCTACGATTAAGGCATTTACTAAGTAAATATTTATTTTCTTATTATTGTGATCTGTGTTCTTCTGCTTTTCCTCCTTATGATGATGATAAACCTATTAGTCCTGAGTGCTACATGTTGCCTAAAATCATTCCATGGCCTTGGGCAGGGGAGCTATGCATTGGGTGACCTCTATATAATCTCACAGACCTACCCCACACCCATTCTGGAAGAACAAAGTCACAGTACGGAAGGTTCTCTGGAAGTACAGAAGTTTGTCGAAGTGCAGCTCGTTAACCTTGCTTTCCTCTTCTCTTTGTTCCTTCTCTTCTCTTTCCCTTGTTCGTCAATTTCTACTCTTCTCTGTTTCAGCAAAACAATATCAGTCAAGGTAATTGATGATGAGGAGTATGAGAAAAACAAGACCTTCTTCCTTGAGATTGGAGAGCCCCGCCTGGTGGAGATGAGTGAGAAGAAAGGTGGGGGAGCTGCTCCAGGGCTGAGCCCAACAGCTTCTTGCTGGCCTGTGCCACCCCTGGATGCCTGCACTCTTCAGACGTGACTCACAACACACACATTCCTCCACCTATGTAACAGGGCATAGATCTCACCCCCGGGGGCCACAGCGGTCCCAACCTGTAGCTCCGTCAGCCAATTCTGGCCACTCTGCACGCTGCAGGGCTGAGAAACGAATGTTCAGTGCAGTCGATCAGGCCTCCATTTCTGGGAAAGATGGTGCTAATGTTTGCCAGGCCAAAATGAAGCCAACTTTCTGATCTCTCTTCCTAAGTTGGGGTACTTCCTGACAGCTAAGTGAAGCAGGAAGAAATGGTATAAGTGGTAAATTGGAAGAAAACGTCACCGGGGCCAGCTGGGAGTAGCCGTGATGCCCTTTTACATACTTCTGGAGGTCCATGTGTTGCCAGTTCAACCTTCATAACATCACAGTAACATGCAGCTTGGTGAACACCTAGCATGAGCGTGTGACGCCAACCATTTGTTTTGCCTTTGTCTTGTGTTCCCACAGGAAGATCATTACCATTAGAATATTTGACCGTGAGGAATATGAGAAAGAGTGCAGTTTCTCCCTTGTGCTTGAGGAACCAAAATGGATAAGAAGAGGAATGACAGGTGTGAGAGTATACAAAGACATACCAGCGAGAAATTGTACTCTTCTCTCTCCGTGTCTCCTACTCTCACACTTAACTCTCTCCTCTTCCTCGGCTCCAAGTACTATCCTTTATTTCCTTGGAAGCTTTAGCAATTTCATCCCCTTCCCTCATTCACAAGTGCACCAAGAAATGCCCCCTCTCTTCAGGAAACGCCCACTAACCTGGATTGAAACGCAGACTTAAGAAATACCGTAAGAGATTTCTGTAAATCAGAAGTGATGATCTAAAAGCATGATTTCTGTGTTCAGTTATTCACTATTCAGGGATTGTTCTAAAATGTGCTTCTGACTACCAAATCTCCCCTTGAACATTAGTCATAAAAACTTAGTGATAATGCATATTAGTAATGACTAATAAGTTATGACTTATAACTAATGCCATTAGTCTAATGGCAACTAATAGGAACTTTTGAGATAATTCAGTAATTAGGCTGCTTTTGACAACCCAGTTTTCAAAAAAATAGATATTTAATAAGAGCAAAGACCCTTAAAGAATACTGTTGTACACATCGTAGCATCCATTTGGCCTAAGATTTTTCATTTCATCAAATATGACATTTCCAAGGGACAAGAGGTAGACACGAATTTAGGCCTTGCTTAAGGCCTAGCCAGCCTTATGCTCCAAAATGTTTTGATCCTTATAGAATTGACAGTTTTCTAATATATATAGTAAAAAGGAAAAATAAATAGCAGTATCCTTAAAGCTAGATTTTTTTTTTAGTTGATTTGTACTTACATATTTTTAGAAAATATTTGAACAAAGAAGCCAATTTCTTTGTGCTCTTTGATTTTATATCTATTTCCACGGCCTAGTTTTCATAAGGAAGGACAGGAACTTTATACCACCCTTAAAGATAATATTTTGTTCTGAATTATTACAAGGGCTTCATATAATTATCCTCTACTAGTGGCCATTTTAAAGGGATTACGTAAAATGAGCATTCTACACATTAATAGCTCTTACTCACTGCATACAAACATGCATGCAGTAGCATAGGAGATGATTAGACCACTTGGTAAGAAATTTATACTTTTACATGTAAGAAAAAAAAATCAAATATAGTCTATTCCTATATAGACTCAACATTTGGGGGAATTTGATCTCACATTTGTAAGAACTCACAGACTTCAGAGTCCATCAGAAAAAAAAAAAAGTGTATGTCCTGACTTAATCATGTCCCAAAGGAATATTTTGGGGACTCATTTTAATGCGGTCTATTTAATATGCTCCATAGGCAGTAGGCAGAAGGAAAAGACACTTTAGAAAACTGAGCTGATTTCTTACAAAGATGGGATCAAAAATGCCTCATTAACATACGGGAAAAAAGCACTTAACTTCTAAATGTATTCCTCCAAAACACTGTCTTTTATCTAAAGGAAGAGCATCTTAGATACAGCTCTTTCAATTGCCATTTTAGTAAAATATGCCCTCATGTGAAAGCAAATTAAAATTCCTTGATAGCACTATCTGGTTTCGCACCCTTCCAAGTGGATTCTTGTCACTATAAGTGAAATTACTGACTTGTTTTAGAAAGTATCCTCTAATGCCACTACCATTAGCAGGAAAACAGGGCTGAAAACAATTGTAGCATTCTCCTCCACAACTCCCGAAGTAATTGGTATATGTTTAGCTAGGTAGCTTTCACCAAAATGAAGCGCCACTGTATAGTCTGGGTTTAAAGCACATAACCTGGAAGATAAATCACGGATGTCCCACCCCACCCCACCTCCACCTGCCTTGTCGGTTTCCATGAAGTTACAAGTCCACAAGAAGTAGTGTGATCGTGCACTTATAATATGCAGAAGTCATAGATAAGGACACACACATAAGTACTAATTCCTGGGACTCAAGTTTTGAAGGTTTAAAAAACATAAGCATCTCTTGATGGCCAGTGAATACCAAATAAGTAGAACCTCCAGAGAGGGCTTTACCTTGTGCCAAAGTCTCCGTCAGGCAGGGCAGCCAAAATAGAATTTCCTGAGATGTTCTATCTATTGTCGTTGAACGACAGGTATCATACCTGAGATCCTGGATGATTTAAGGCTCCCGTATGTTGAGTTCAGTAACTCTCTGGCAATATGTAATGAGGAAGACTCAGTCAAATAAAGTTAAGATTAACTCTGTAAAATATTTCTACTGTGTGTGGTAAACTGGATACGTATAGTATATGTAAACATATACAGTAGAAATGTTTTATGAAGTCCCCAGGTGAACTGTACACATATATAATCAACCACACACATTTGCAAAAATTAGCGTTGGGATTGTTTATTTGAAAATATTCCCAATGCCACATTTCCTTGGGGTGCACCCATGTTAGCAGTGGCCCCCTACCACTGAATCAAATCTGCCTGGATTTCTTTCTGCTGATATTCCTCTTACTTTCATTATTCATCTGGTCTCTTACTCTGTGTTTGTCTTTGTCTGTTTCTTTCACAGCCCTGTTACTGAATGAGCTTGGTAAGCATTTCATTTCTTGCATTTCCTTTCCATTTTTCTAAGTTATTTTCCATGAATGTCAGGTGATACAGTACCTTTCTGACTCTTCTTTTATTTCTGTTGATTTACTAGCCATATTGTTGTGTAGGACCGCTGGCCTCATTTTTGTGTAGTTCAGTTTATATTCCATTTTTAGTTCAGTGCAGTCTTTTTAAAAACCAGCGGTTGCTTAGGTATGCACAAGAATTAAATTTGTGCACTAAGCCCCGTAATCTTAAAAGAATGAGTAGCGATTAAATCATGTGCAGATGTTTTCAGTTTTTTCTTAACTGTGAATATAATTTGGCAAGTTTCTGTATCTTAGATGGGTGGTCAGGCAGCCAATGTCACTGGTATTTGTTATTTAGATTGTAAGTTAAATAAATTGTAACATTTGTTCTTTTTTCTTTTTTAGGTGGCTTCACAATAACAGGTATGAATTTTTAAAGCTAATGACGTCAATTTTTTTTTTTTTTTGCTGTTTTCACCATGTGTTGTTTACATTTTTAAAAATCACTTCTCATTTTTATTTGCTTTTATGAAGGAAAATACCTGTACGGTAAGACAGTTTTGTTTTTTTTTTTTAATGTTCTTCATTTTCCCCCAAATGCCCTTAAAAATCAAACCAAAACCACATTTTAGGTAACCTGCGTTAACATTTAGCCGTGGCACATGGTGTGCTCTTGTTGACTTTACACATTTAATGTTTTACACATTAACAACGTGTGTGTTGTGTTTCTGTATATGCACATTTGTATGGAGAACCTGTAATTGTTCACATTTTGATACTGGTCGATTTATAAATGTTCACGTAGCACTGATGATGTGCTGTGTACCCCTGCCAGATGCTCCAGAGTGCCAGAATAAATAAGACAATTGCTGGCCTTAAGGAAACAGAGGAATTGACATCTAGGACCGCTCCATGGCCCAAGTTCAGGCCCCTACTAATACATGATGCCCGGTTAGCAGAGGACAGAGCAGTCCTTTCCCCTCACCCCACAGCACCATTCTGAGCCCCTGTTTGGGGACTTCAGTTTGAGCTTTATAATCATGGCCTCTTCGGGTGCATTACAGAGTGTTCTATAAAAACCCAAACTGCGAGTCAAAAAGTTTAAAACTCTCAAATTCATACTGGTGTCCAGCCTGTGTTGATTACATTAAACTATTCCAAACACTCTAAAGCTATTTTCTTGTGTACAGAAGGAAGATGTTTCCTTACGGCACCCTCCCTTTTGACCCTAAGCATTTTCTCACTTTTTCAGAATCATCTATGCAGATTTAGAGAGGGACAGAAATAATAAATGGTAGGTCTGATCTGTGTGAAGGTGCAGGTTGAAGATGTCTCTAAAGGCATCCTAATGGACATGGCATTTTCAATATGTTGTGCAGATACCAACAGTGCATTCTTTTTTTCCTGAAATCAGCTGAACCAAAATATTTAAGAGGGGAAATATTTCCAAAAATTTCCATTTTGCAAATGCTATGGTGGGGGAGTTGGGAATTAATTAAACCACTGTTCATATAAACTCATGATCAGATCGTTCCAATATGATTCTGTCCAAAGTGGAACTTTCTGAATGCGAGCAATTTCACAGGGGGTCTTTGCTCTCCGCTTCTCCTCCCCGGACACGGCATTTAATGATGAAATAATCCATAGACTCTCAGAGACACAGACATTGAAAAGGATAAAAATGCTAAAACAGGGCAAGTCCTCACAGAGGGTTTTTAAAATCTGAACCATGTGAAGCTCCCCCCACCCGCCCCGTCAAGTCTCCCCAGTTGTGCACTGCTGAAGATGCTGGTTTTGAATCCAAGCATGGGAATTTGCATTTAGTTTTAAAACTTTTATCTTATTTTTCTCATCCCATGTTTGAACTCACTGAAGTCTTCTTGGAAATACTCTGCTCCTGGCACCCAATAAGTTGGTTGTCCTTGTGAGATTTGAGGGAGGTGGAAATTGGGCAAGGTAGCCTTCATGGATTCTGAAATAATTAGAAATTAAAAAGTCAACCATTGGAGAAATATTGTAGGGTCTAGCAGCACCTTAAGTCCTGTGCAGCCTGATAATGAGATCTTCACTAGAAAATCACTGGCTACTAGTGCCTTGTTAAAATACATTGATGTATTTAGCTATTTTCCTATTTTCCTGCTCATTGACTATGTCAGGGTTTTGCTTTTCGGGCCTTCCTTTTGTGTCACTTGAAGCACCCTCCCTTTTAAATATCTAGGTAATAACAGGATCCTAGTTTTCTTTCCCCAGAAATTGTTCATATCATGTTCTAGAATATCCGTCCAGCAATGCCCAACATTTCCTGCCTTGGACACATCTTGCGTTCAAGAGAACAGAATCACTTCTTCCAAAGATTTCTATCATTTCATGTACTTACTTCATTAAATCTTTCTTAAGGCTTTAATTTGAACTAGAGATTTTATGTTCTTGCCCCCCTCTTCCCAACACTTGAAATTGATACAGTTAGAACAAGAGAATGTTCCAAAACTCTCTGGGAATCTCCACATTGGCAGGCCCCTCTCACTTTAGATGACCCTTCTTCTCCTGAGCTGGGTCAGAATACCTGGGATCCACACGCTATAAATGCCCTGGGGAAGGTTCTAAAATTTAGGTCTACACAGTGAAAAGCAGCTTTAAGCCTAAAGAACTTTCCTTTGAAGTCACTTTGAGGCTTTGAAGTCAAGGCTTTGAGATGTAAGGGCAGTAGAGAAGAATTAATCTAGCCCTTGGCCTCCGCCGGCAGCTTTTCTGTAGTCTTGTGCAGCTGAGTGTGAAAATCTAAATCTGAAGCAGAATATATGGAAATTGAAAAAAGTCATTTGGTCCACAGCCCAACATATTTCAGAGATTTCATTAGTGGTGGACATTAAGTGCTGGAGGTGATTTTGGAATTTGCAAATCTTTATGTGTTGCTCCTAGACCTTGCCTCATTGAAAGGCCCTTGTTGGGACCTATGATCTCATTCTCCCTTGACCTTTATGGCATAAAACATGATAACCTCCTATACGTTATAGCTCATTAGAGTTTGTAATTTGGTATACCATTTAATCTTCAACCTTACGAAGATATTATTGTTCTCACCTATATGAAGGAAACGAAGGTTGAAAGAGATTAATCAACTGATTAATCAATCTACCCCAAATCACCCATCTGGATTCAGAGCCTGGCCCTCTAATGATGGGTGTTCTAACCCTAGCACCTTCATTTCCTCCCTTTCAACCTCTTCTTTCCTACCTTCATCTTAACCCCTTTGCAATCCAAAGCCCAGCCATGTCTCATAAATGCCATCAGTGTGACTTCCAGTCAAATGAGCAATGAGGGGGGACTCATTGCGTGTGCATCACACTGCTTGTGGTGTGAAACTAGAGCACATTAATTTGGATTGTTTAAAAAAAATTAAGTATTCTGGTTCAGTTTGGAGAAGAGAGAGGCATGTGCGATTCCCTAAACAGGCAGCCATAGAGTTGTATATTAAAAGTCAATATACTTCTCTCAAAGTTGCTCTCCCAGTTAGATGATTCTCATAATACAGTAGACTTAACAAGGTACGTGGCTTTTTAAGAAAGCCAAAGTATGAAAATTCTGACATTGTAACACACTTCAATCACTGCAGTACCTAGGGTAGAGGAACCAACCCCCTTCAATTTTAGCTTCCTTTACAGTTGAGGAAACTGAGTCTCAGAGAAGAGAATGCTTTGCCCAAACTTAGATGGCAAGCATTTTGGCAAAAGTTGGCACCAAGTCGATTTCATCAATTCTCAGATCAGTTCTAGGTAGCTCTTGGTAGAAGTCAACGGCAGGTGGATTTGGCAGTCGATTGAGCCAGAAGTTTAACGAAAACCCTAGGCCCAAATAACCCAAGAGTTACTGTGATGATGGTGTACCCTTGCAAAGCCTGCCAGTGGATAAAACATTCTCCTATTCAGACTGCCCAGGAAATAAATAAGCATGTTCCCAGATGCTATGTCACTAGACCCTCAAACAAACCTATGCTGTGGATGGAGCAGGTACTATTATCCCCATTTACATGCGGGGAAACTGGGAAATAACCTGCTCGAGGTTATTGGCTATGTCATTGGCACCAGTAGGCTTCAAAACCAGGTTACCTGTCATCACACCAAGTGCTTTCCGTTGTTTTGTGAGGCCTCTGGAAGCAGTCACTTGAAGGGCATGGACACTCCACCTCAGACGCTTGCAGGAATCTAGCAGCACCCCCTACTGAGGAGGGTGTGGTTCATTCACATAATCTGGCTTGGCTCCTAGAACACTTACTGCATTTATTTGTTCACTTCTGTGACCTCCGTAGGAGTAACTCAGTCCTCAAACTAACACTGCTTGTGATGTGTGCATCTGGATGTGATGTTTAGCTTACTAATTCCACAAAGCTCTGGTAGCAAACCAGTACATCCACTCTGCTGATTTTCTGCCTGTCCTTTTTGCTAGGCCAGCCTGTCTTCCGGAAAGTTCATGCTAGAGAACATCCGATCCCTTCTACTGTAATCACCTTTGCAGGTACTCATTGCATCATGGTTCTTGACAACCACAGTTTAGTTAGCTTGAAGTTGACTGCCTTCAAGTGTTCTTGAAGTCTTTAGACATGAAACAGTTTGGCCCCTGTCCCCTCTAGGACATTGCTAAAGGATACAGTGGCTTCTCTGCAGCTGGGAGTATGGTGGGTCATCAACAATAACACAAGCATATCCACACAGGACAGGATGCATAGTCAAGGGAGCAAATGGACCTGAAGAGAAGATTGACCCCATGGCCTCTCCCTCTCAAGTTTCAACATATTCCAGATTTCTCACAAGTCTCGCTTCTCAAAATGGGTCTTACATTCCAAGTATAATGAAGTTTCTTTAAAAGCAAGCTGTATTTCTTTCCAGAGCCTGCCTTCCTTGCCTCCAGGCAATGTGATGATAGCCACATACACACTGATGATAATACATCTGTGGGGGGTTCTCTAGAGGGAACATTGCCAAGGTGACCAGAGGACCACGCAGTCATCCCAAATCTGCCGTAAGCATAGAGCCCAGGCATCATCTCCAAGTCTCTGGATGAGGACAGGGATATTCATTCCTCAATCATCGCCATCACTGGCCACTGTGGTAGAAACACTTCCTCCTGCCCCAGTAGGACTTTCCTATTCCTCACATCAGACTTACCCACTCAATAATCATGATACCCAGACTTGACTGGTGGTTTTATCACAGGCTTGGTTTATGTCCTGTCAATACCGATTTTATGGGGTGCCTGGGTGGCTCAGTCAGTTGAGCATCCAACTTCGGCTCAAGTCATAATCTCACAGTTTGTGGACTTGAGCCCTAAATCAGGCTGCCTGCTGTCAGCACGGAGCCTACTTTGGATCCTCTGTCTCCCCCTCTCTCTGCCCCTCTCAGCTTCACCCTCTCTCAACCTCTCTCTAAAAAATAAACCCTAAAAAAATACTGATTTTTACAGTGGGTATGAAATACACATTTGATCTTTAAATTGTGTTGGTTGGTTAAGCCTATGATGTTATGTGATTTACTATCAACTTCTCAATTAAATATGGTGAATTTTAAAAGTATACTTGTATATGTATGCAGAGACAGAGACAGAGAATGAATTCTCTGACAAGCCAAACTAAAACTCCAGTATGTTATCACTGTGCATAAGTAAGGAGGTGAAACTGACTTGGCCAGAGTAAAATGGACTGTGTTTGATCCAGCATTCAAAATGAAAAGGAAACAAATCAAAACAAAAACAAAAACCAACCAAGTGAAAAGGAAACAAATATAATAGACCATCCAAACAAATGATGTTAAACTGTTTCCCCCAACCAATAAAAGATATCTCAAGAGAGGATTTTTTTTTAAAGAGAGGACACTTTCTTTCATTTTGAGAGAGACAGAGACAGTATGAGCAGCATGAGTGTGAGGGGAAAGAGAGAGAGAGAGAGAGAGAGAGAGAGAGAGAGAGAGAGAGAGAGAGAGAGAATGAATCCCAAGCAGGCTCCCCACTGTCAGCACAGAGCCTGATACAGGGCTCGAACTCAGGAAACCGTGAGATCATGACCTGAGCCAAAACTGAGAGTTGGATGCTTAACCGACTGAGCCGTCCAGGTGTCCCCAAAGAGAGGACACTTTTTTTTTAAATTTTTTTAATGTTTATTTATTTTTGAGACAGAGAGAGACAGAGCATGAACAGAGGAGGGGCAGAGAGAGGGAGACACAGAATCTAAAACGGGCTCCAGGCTCTGAGCTGTCAGCACAGAGCCCAACGCGGGGCTCGAACTCACGGACTGTGAGATCATGACCTGAGCTGAAGTCGGACGCTTAACCGACTGAGCCACCCAGGCGCCCCAAGAGAGGACACTTTTTAAAAAAACAGACCAGTATTTGCCAGCATCAAAAATCTGTACCACAGATACTAATTTATCAGTATCGTTGCAGAGCAACACCAGGATTTATCTAGTTGCTTCCTTTCCATCACATACAATTCTCTCTTAAATGTTCATGACATTTATTAAGTGCAAATAGCCCTGACCTTTCCATGGCATTATGCCTTTGTGCTTGGACATCTGTCTGCCTGGAATGCCCCCTTCTATACCACCTTCTAGCCAACCTTACCACCAACTTCACCTGGCAAGCTGCTCTGCAGGTTCCAAGGCCAATTTCAAATATTTCCTCTTTTCTGAAGGCTTCCCTGACTCCCTTAGACAGAGAGCAAGCTGCTTCCCCACCCCGATTTCTCAGCCTCACCTCGCTGCATTCTAAGCTCTCCCATCTCTATACCTCACTTCTCATGTGAACAACAAACAGAATTTTTATATGCATATACAGCAAATGTCAGGAACTAGTTACAGATATAATAGCACCGAACTAAGCATTTCATCCTGATCAGAAGGATGGAAAGATGACTAAAAAGGGAATAAATAACCCTTTTTAATCACTGTAATTCAATTTCATTTACTACCATGTCCATTTGTTTAATGCCATGTTCCAAATAATTTCATTTTGTGAAATGTGGCATTAAACAATGTGACCACATCACCTTTCTTTTGTAATTTCTCCAATTTTCTACATAAAGTGCCTTGAGTCCCATTTAAAGCAACTTATCACTTATAAGTAAACTACGGAAAAGGAAGCCATAATAAATATTCTCTCTGCATGGTTTTGCAATTCAAATAATAATCCTGGCTGTTCTTCTGGAAAAATAAGTTTTATTTGCTATAAGTCTCTAAGACATCCATGTTCAGCCAAGGTTTTGAACAAAGACACTAAAAGAACCCACTGCTACGAAAACTACCAATAACATTATCCTGAGTTCAAGGATCAGAAAGCAAGGAATCAAAATACGATTGACTTGAGCACTGGATAGACTAGACATCACATATCTCAGCTGACCACTTCCTGGACTACGTACACAATTTCAAGGACAAATCTGGAGGACACCAGTTGGAACCCTTTGCCTTCTCTTGGGTCATAACTTCCCAAGCCTGCTATAAAAATCTCTACTCCTTCTGCAGTTAAAATTAATCTCCTTGCCCCTCTCCTTTGTATCTCTTAACATTTAGCACTTTCTGGCCAGTCCAAAATCACTTATTTTTTAGTCTCCGTCTAATTTCCTTGAGGCCACGTAAGGATTGGGGATAGAAAAGCAGATTCTAAAATATTCTTTTAGGAAGACAAACAAGATTGAATACATACTATACTATTGAATACATACTAAAGCATTAATATGCTACATCCTGCTTTTGCCTTGGGTTGGTTTTGACACTTTGTATTTAAAATGCTAGCTAGCAGTATCCCTAGCCCATCTTCTCTGTGCCCTAGCAGTGAGCTGGCCTAGGAACTGGTTCTCTACAAAATTTGCTAGAGCATCAAATGGAACCACCACAGCAGGGCCCTCAGCAGAAGGAAAACTTGTCTTTGGAGGGAATGAGAGGTATGGACTCCTGCAGAAGCTGATGCCTAAATAAACACAAAAGGCAAGAAGACTGGGCTAGAAGTCCCTCCCTTCCTCGTGTTTCCTCATTCAACAGATTCCTACCACAGGCAGTTTGCCTGGAAAGTTCTAGAAGCAAAGGCATCAGGGCAGAGGTCTTTCCATACCTCCCATACAACTCCCTTGGAGATGAGGTACATTTGACTCAAGTAGCCTGTCTCGTTCCAGCATCCTGGGCCTGAAGGATAAGGAGGTAAAGTGATTATAGGAATGGTGTTTGCCATGTGCATGGCCTTTTTCAGTCTGAAATTTATCCTAATGACCTTCACATAGCGAGGAGCCAACTGTGAGCTTCCCCTCATTAGTGGACTCTCAAGTCCATTAACATTTTCTTAACACCTACTAGCCTCTCCTGGAGTGTAAGGAACCTGGTGGTTCTGGAAATAATCATGCTCACATGGTGAGTGGTATTAACTCCCAAAGGCTTCACCTTTGCCCCCCCTGTTTACTTTAAGATGAGCGTGGTCAAGGTCTTCCTAACAAATCTCAACTTTGCACCACAGAGCAGAAGCACTAGGACACAGGCATCGCTGTGAAACACGGAATGGATGGTTTGCTTCTTAACTGGCAACAGGGGCTCTGGCTAAGATCAGAATTTCCCTTCAACCAATTTTTTGGCGCTGGGGCATTTTCTGTTGCCTCTGGAGAGTGGAGAGGAGGAGGCCAGATCCCTCCATCCCTTGTGTCACTCCAGCACTTTTCATTACGGTTCCTTTGGTCACCTGCTAAAGGAAGGTATAAAAACAGCCAGGTGAACCAGCATCACAGGGGACAGCTAGGTGATCCCTCAGCACAGACGGCGTGCAGGCAGAGTCTTTCCCAGTGATATGCCCATACGAGCTGTTTTCCTGATCCGCGCTTTGGCTTGTGCTCAGGTTGTGGGTCATTTACAGTCACCTGCTGTTAACCGTGATGTGATGTGAAGTGATGACATGCCAGCACTTCTCCCCTCCGGCCTTATGATCTCACCCAAGGGACTTCTAGTAGGTCATTAGGGCTTCCTTCCTTCTCAGTTTTCTTGTAGCAGAACCCAGGGATTTCCAAAGAAAATTGAGCACAGGGCTAACTTTCTTGCCCTTCCCTTTCACAGAGGAATGTGATGACAAGCAGCCGTTGACCAGCAAAGAGGAAGAGGAGAGGCGCATTGCAGAAATGGGGCGCCCCATTCTGGGAGAACACACCAAGCTGGAAGTGATCATTGAAGAATCCTATGAATTCAAGGTATGCTCACCGATGCTGCCCACAGGGGAGGCCAGGCCCATCTCGGGACCCAGCCTGTCCAGACTGTCATCAATGTCAGGAACTGGCTCATTAACTGAGAATCTTTTCAGGGCAGAACTAGAATTAGAAAGGTAGGGAACCAAGAGGTCCTGCAAACTGAACAGTATCAGAACCAGGGGCCAGTGGGTGGCATCTGTCACTGCCCAGGGTCAGAGGTGCCCCAACGGGAGGACTTTGTCTGAGGGGAGAGCAAGGAAGAAGCAAAGGTGGATTCCAAGAGATTGTGATGTGTGGAGGAAACCAAGCTCTATTTGAAGAAGCCAGTAAATCCATTAGAAGCGCACCGTTCACACTGCAGACGGTCAGGAGGCTTTTGTTCTGGAGGGGGAATGGGAAGCTCTCCCTATAAAACATCCACCCCATCGACAAGTTCTCATTTATAATTGGTCCTCCTCTTCAGATCCTAGGACATTTTAGCACAGTCAACATACTAAAGGTATATGGTGCCTGTGACCAGAGAGTTTACAACCGAGCAGATAAAATTGAATTCCTGGTCCTCTGGATGATGAAAAGTCATTTTTCAGAAGTTAAGCAGATGAGCCTTACGGTGAGCTTAGAATTTTGAGGCGAAACTCGCTGTCCATTTTAGCTGCTCCCTCTGTCCCTACTCTACCTCCCACCTGTCTCGTTCACACAGCCCTGACAGCTAAGACCCCAGGAGAGCCACACACTAATTCTGGAGTGGGACATGAAAAGGAACCTCGTTCTCTGGTTTTCCAGAAGTACGCACCCACGCTGCAGCTGCATTTTCCCCAATTATTTTTCAAAAGCAGACCCTGCTCCTATTTGGAAAACCAGAATGAGGATCCCAACAGGGACAATCAGGCCAGGACGTTAGAAGCCTCAGTATTTTATCTCGATGTTTCACAGTAGTGGCCTCTTTTCCTTTAGCTGGATCCATTAATTATTTGTTAAAATTAGTTCACAAACGGAGGTGCCTGAGAGGAGACAGGTAGAAGGGAAAATGTCTTTTTGCAATTGAAGTGAAATTTTTTAAAAAATAAAAAATGCAATTAAACGTTCCCCTTCAGGCTGCTGCAAATCTCTGTTTCTTTCACTCATTCCCATGCAAAGGAACAGGGGTAAACACTGGGACCGGTGCTTTCTGGGCAGACCTCAAGTATCGGAGCTCACCTGTTGTTTGATCTAGAACCTGCGGACTGACACACACATACACAGGTTCCCTGTGATCCCAGGGGTGCAGATACCTCAGACTGTCCATTTCCACGGACCAGTCGGTCCAGATGTAGCCAACCTCACTCTTCCTCATGCCCCCTCTTTTCACCTGGAATCAGAGCGCCTGGTGCCACCTGCTATAACGGAGATTCTACTAGTTGGCAGTTCTGGGCAAGTTTGCCCTCCATCCCTCCAGGGCTCTCATGGGGAATAATTGTATGGGACAGCCTGCCTTATGGGACAGGCTTTATGGGACAGCCGGCCTTCCCCTTCCACGCACCCAAGACTAGGAAGAGCAGTCACAGAAACTTTCTGCAGGAAGCATCCCACTGGGTGTGGCAGGGCACGGTCTTCCAGGCGGCAAAGCATTCTTGGGTCCAAAGCTCTCTCTCATAACCACTCCAATGACCTGGACATTTGAAAGCTCCCCAGTCTCTTTACAGAAGTCCACTTGTTCGGGGTTCTTATCTTTCTAGAATAGCTTCCATAGGCTATTTCCTCCCATCTCCTCAAAGTTCACCAGTAGTTACTATTAAAAGGAAAGGGAGGTTGAGGGCATGTTCCTGAAGTGCCCTCAAATATCAGTATGATGTTATTCTTTTAAGAAATTTATTTTTCTAGGTCCATAGCTGTTTTTAAAGAACCTATTCAGAGCTCTTAGAACTATAAGAGAGACTCGAATCTGGGTGGCACCTCACAATGTCCCACTCTGCGTTTGCCTGCTGGGTTCCTGTTTACTATTTTGTGACTAAGGGTTTGGCTTCCTGACACCCACTGCTGATGGTGAGGCTATTACAATAGCCTACAGGCCCAGTGCAGTGAGAGTTCAAATTCATCTTACTTAGTGTCCCCTCTTCCCGTGGATCAAGGAAGGACACGTATACAAATTAAGCCCTCGGAGGAACCAGGCTGTCCCATAGTCCCCCAGAGTCAACATGAACCAAAGTTTACAATCTACCCTGGGTTTTTCATACACATAAATTTTAACTTTCATTTATTTTAAAACTTTGTTCTTTAGAGATGTTTCTTGAGGCAACTCTGTGTGTTTAACTATCACAGCAGTTTATCTCTTGAACTGTTTATCTCCCAGGTGATGGGATTCTCTGCCTTGGCATCAGAACAGAGGGCTCCTTTGGCGAGACCTTCCCCAAGTTTCCTTTACAGTTAGGAAAAATCAAAGTCATTTCTTGTCATATCCTGCACAGAACTGTGAGTTGGCATCAGCCAAGACACTCAGTGTGCTTGATAAAATGGGGTTGAGTCCAGAGAGAAAAGACATGCCTGTCCTGTGCCTGAAGATACTGTGGCCAAGAGCAGTGACGGTTACAGCGGTTATCAGGGGTGCTAGCAGTTCTAGACACAAGGCTAGGGCGGAAAGGTCACCACCCTAAGGAAAACATCTAGCAAGGAACGATGTTGAAAATACAGAGTGGGCCAGTTGGAGGTGGGCCCTTTCATGCTCATTATCATCTCCATGTTCAGATGACTCTCGTTGAACTAACACACTTGACATTCCGACTGAGCTTTGGCCTTCTGTACAGGCTGCTCAGATCACACTTTCTTCACTCCCAGTTGGCTGAGAACTTGCTCTCTCTCTCTCTCCCAAGCCATAGTCAGTTGACGTGCATTGCATTAAACGTGTACAGATGTTGACCTGAGACAAATAATGTGTCTTTTCTGCCTCTTTGCAATTAGTGGGGATTCGAGGATGCTCTGACAGTAAGTGTGGATATGTGTGGTAGACTAGTCCACGCGATAGTCTCTCTGGGCAGGGTACCCTCATGTCCTGGGAGTGACCCTTCTCCCTGTAGTCGCTATGATTGGTGGTAGTGCTTTGGGTGTATCTGCCTGCTTGGTTCTCCTGTGAATGTTTGGCTGTTGTTGTTGTTACCTTAACTGACATTTAGAAAGTTAGAGGGCGCTCGCTGTAGAAAGCCAAGTGCTTAAAAAGAAGTCTAAGAGAGAAAAAAGAAGTCTAAAGAGAAAAGTAACAGGGAAATTTAGTGCAACATCAATTGCAATGTGCCCTAAACCATATGCATTAAACTTCTCTTGTCTCGCCTTTTCTCGTTTGCAACAGAAGTAGCATTAGAGTGGCTTCTCTAACAGCCGCCAGGCTGACAAAATCAGTAGCCACAGAAAAATCCATTTATTGATGATCCTGCAGCAGATTTCTTGGGGCTCTGCTCTCTGGCTGCATTTCATTGATAAACCAAAGCACAATAATACCAGTTTTTAGTTCCATAATCTATCTGCCAATTCCAGCTATTCAGAAACGTGTAATGCTGAGCAGGCCGTATACTAATTCAGTTATAGACAGGATGCCACAGTTGAAGCCAGGAAAGAAGCAAGTTCATGAAGCATTCAAGGAGAAGGGATGGGCTTCTGCAACGTCTGCTCTTCTAAACACTGAGGCCATTCTTCACTGGCCATTAGGCAGTGAAAGAGGCTCGAATTTGCTATGAAGCAATTTCTACTTCCAAATGGTTCCAGCCAAGGGCTATGCTCGTTTGCATAATCATAACAGTGTTTGATGTCAATACTGTTGTTCTGAGCCTAATATCCCCTACCCTTCGTAGAACTCTGGGGTTTCAAAATCACCAAGGTCTTAGATTTCCCAAGGCTTTAACCAACCCAACAGTTATCTTATTCTTTCCAACCCTTCTAGAGTACCGTGGACAAACTTATTAAGAAGACAAACTTAGCCCTTGTGGTTGGGACAAACAGCTGGAGAGAGCAGTTTATCGAAGCCATCACTGTCAGCGCTGGTGAGTACCTTTCTCTGCATGCCGTAAATGACAACGGCCCACACTGAGCTTGCTTTTCCTACTGGGACCACTTGGTCTAGGTCAAAGCACCAACAGCCTTCCAGGGTAAAATTAAAAGAGGAATAAATGTTTTGGTGGCATACCTGCACATTTCAGAGACGGCCTTGGACTTTCTAGATGAAGCACATGTCTTCAAACATGGCATTCTTCTTCATCTACACTGTGTCTTTCTTTCTGGAAATAGACAAGATAAACGTAAAGGCGTTTAAGGCTTTTGTGTCTCTAATTCGCAGACAGCCAATCGCGAGTCTTTGTCCGGAAACTTCCCTGAAGCAGGAGAAGTGGCCAAATGAAGGTCACTAAGGAAGGAGCAAAATGCTAGGTGGGAGAAGGTGACATTAAGACACTTTATCACTACCATCTGTATCGTTTTACACGCTCTTCAACCCTATCTAACAGATCGGCATTTGCACTGGCTCTAGAAGTGCAAAGGAAAATCCTACCAAAATGAAGTTGTTTTCAAACTCAAGGAGTCAGAGACCCGAGGGAATTAAATATAGAAAGAAAGGTCTTTTTCTTGGCTTCTCAAACCGTGTCCACTGTCTGTATGATTGTATAAAGACAGAGGAAAGCCCCTCTCAAAGATGCATGAAAGCAACACCATTGTGGGATTTCCCCCCTTAATCCTTCCGTTCCATCTTGACTGGTTCTTTCTCTTTAGCACTCCCCACAGCTCCATCTTCTACTGTTGCAGCTATTGAACAAGACTAGAATGTTCTAAATAGTGATTCCCACTGAAAAGTATGGAACCAACATCACTGGCCGTTAGGTCGTGACTGCTAACACAACCCCCTCTTTCCAATCTGCCGTAGAATAATCTGACAGATCTCCAAAGTGCTGTGGGAACAGAGGGTGGTAGGATTTTTGTGCCTCTTTGTTATTAATGCTGTTTATAATCACACTTTGGTTTCTTGCAATTGAGTAAATAAAGGAAACTTATGAACCTTAAATAATGGGAAATTGCTTGGAAAGTAGATTTGGAATTTACATGCAAATTCTCCTCGGGGGAGGGGAAAACTCCCTGTGTTAGCCCCTTGGGGCTGCCTTTACCAAGTACCAGAGACTGGGTGTCTTACAAACAAGCTCACAGTTTAAGAGGCTGAGAAGTCCAAGATCAAGGCACTGGCAGATTTGGTGTCTGGTAAG
Source organism: Panthera tigris (assembly GCF_018350195.1). Lineage (NCBI taxonomy): Eukaryota > Metazoa > Chordata > Mammalia > Carnivora > Felidae > Panthera > Panthera tigris. The sequence continues at coordinate 106,733,988 of NC_056662.1, forward strand.
ACCTTGCTTCCTGGTTCACAGACAGGAACTTCTGTCTTCTGACTTGTCCTCACATTGAGGAACAGGCAAGAGAGCTCTCTGGGATCTTTTTTATTTTTTATTGTTTTTTAAGTTTACTTATTTATTTTGAGAGAGAGAGAGAGAGAGAGGGAGAGAGAGAGAGATCAAGCAAGGGAGGGGCAGAGAGAGGGAGAGAGAGAGAATCCCAAGCAGCCTCTGCACCATCAGCACAGAGCCCGTTGCAGGGTTCAAACTCATGAACCATGAGATCTTGACCTGAGCCAAAATCAGGAGTCAGACGCTTAACCGACTGAGCCACTCAGGCACCCCTGGGGTCCTTTTTATAAGGGCTTTATCCTCATGGCCTAATCACTTCCGAAAGGCACCACCTCCTAATACCATCATATTGGGGATTAGGTTTCAACATATGAATTTAGGGGTAGGGGGCACAGTCTACAGTACTCGCTCACTATGTCTTACATTTTTCTTTAAACCAAACATTAGTATCTGAGGCATGAGCTATATACTCCCTCTTCACAGAGTCAAAAACTAAAAGGACAAAAATGCTTGAATAAGAAATTGCTGATGAGACCAGTTGAAAACATTAAAAATAATGAAATTGTTTTATGGGCTTTGTTATAGCAGAATTGAAACGTTAAAACCATTAAAAGTAGCATAAACTTTAATGAACCATTCCCAATGGTTCACAGGTCTCCTTTGGCTGCAGACGTATGAGCATTTATATAATGGTCACAAGCTGGACATCATTAATTCATTTTTCTACACGTCCATCGTTGTTCTTGGTGGAAGAGATAGGACAGCACAGGAAACAGACAAATACCCCAGCCCAAGTGGAGCTTATATTCTACCCAAGGAGGCAGCAAATAAGGCAAACAAAATCAAGTGTGTGTATGACGATGAGCTTATCATGGAGAGCAACAAAGCTGTGGAGAGAGATGAGAAATATACGTGAGGCCGCACTCGACTGTGGCCAAGAAGACACCATCAATAGACACATTAGCCATGCATTTTCTTTTCGAGCAGTGGAGTGGGTTTGTGTTCGTTTATTCACACATTTTTGTAATTCACAGGGACCAGCACACACATTTAATGGCCAGTCCTTCACAGTGGCAAAAGGGCAGCTTAGAACGGTGAGAGAGATTTTGCCACACACAAGACCAAAGTTGTGATCCTGGTCAGAATAGGTATACAGCGAACCAACTATAAAGACGCTAATGCTTCCTTACTTTCAAGGGGCATATTTGGTTTGCAAACACTTTCATTTATAACGTTGAATTAAATCCTCTCAAAATCGTATGTGAGCGGTATTACGATTACCCTGATCTTCTAGAATCTGAGCCTTGGTGAGGCAATATGTCTTTGGAACAATGCTCAGAACCCCAGTCTTCCAAATGCTAGTCCAGTGGGCTCTCTACTACCCTTAAGAAAGAGAAGTTTCAAAATGAGTCAAACTGCTCCCTCCGCACCTCTGTCTGCTTGAGGGACTCTGGTTTTGTCCCCTCTCTTGGTGCCATGGTTTCGGCACTCTCATGATGGGACCGACTCCTGCCCAGATCCTTTGAACTGTTGTTAATGAATGAAATAAAAAACCTCTCGAGTGTTCTTATTTGTCATGCAGCATGTTGTGTTTTATGTTACTAAATGACTGCTTGGGAATAACACAAAATTGCTCAGACATTTGCAGGCCGCTGGGTAAATTGACCTTATTTACAATTTTGAGACAAAATATCAGAAAAGCAAACCCATATTTTTTAAGCACTAGATTATTAGAAGGGCAGTTAGAAAGCTCAATATTTGTCATTATGATTAAATTTAAGTGTCTAAAGAATGTTAATGTTCTTCGGTTGTTAAATGGACAATAAAATTTGTAAAGCGGTATTGAAAACAGACTTTCATTGGATTTTAAGATTTCATTGCAAAAGAGTTGAGAATCAGAACCGTTTGCCTTATTAAAATATTAAATTGCTGTTAAACGGCTCTACTGAGACGCTTTTTCCTATGCAATTTTCTGTGCAAAATTGAGTCTATCTATCTTGCCAAACAAATAATAATTTTGGAAATAGGATTTTACTTCAATGATTATGTTTAAATTAGTTTCGAGGTAACCCCCCCGGCAGTCTTTTTGTTCCCCTGCTTTTCCTTAACTTCAGTTCCTGGGCTCAGTACCTGGGCTTCCCATAACCTTACTGTTTCTGGGAACCGAGGTCTTAGAGTCTGACATTTGAAGAGTTCAAGGATTCATAAGACTCCAGAGATGAGGTAGGGACTAGACAGTCACGTCCCCGTGGTGGTCCTTCTGTCACCTCCTGGGTGGGATACCAGGAGCAGTAGCATGAAGCAGTTAAGCGACTGTCGGGTGCTTCTAAGACGTGTCAGCAGACAGATGCTCTTCGACGAGAGGCTAGCACTCACTGCATGTCCAGTACGAACTGTCCCCATGTCCTCCTTCTTCCCAGTGTCTCCATCCAGGCAGAATGGAGGGCCGACCTTAAGAAAATGTGTACCAGCTGGGATATAGAGGAGAAACGGTTAGGTCAAGGAAGATGACAGACTCCATCTGGGTGAAGAGAACCAGATGCCAATGCTACCAACTCCACAGCCACCATATTGTTGTTCTGCGCAGCAGTCCTGGGCCATGGTGAGGTGGAGGAGAGTGGTTGCAAGCCTGGCTTCGGAGTCAGATGTGGATCTGTGTCCCAGATCTCCAGAAATTCTCTGGGTGATTCTGGACAGATTACCTCCCCTCCAAATCTCTGTTCCCTCAAACGTAAAGCAGAGATAACTAGTCCTCACCTATGGAGTTGCTATAAGGATTAGTCAAGGCAATTCATCTTTTCATGAGGGCTGTCTCTACACTTAGATACCAGAGTCGGTTGTTTGGGAGACAAGTCTTGTTGAAGAGTCTCCAACATAACCAAATTTTGTGTGAATACAGTCGATTTCAGTTTAATTGCTAAAATGGCGAAGTGACTAAAAACCACTGTCCCTTTTGTAGTGAGTATCGGGCACACCACTGAATAGGTAAAAAACTGAGGTTCAGAAAAGCAACAGAACTTGCTCAAGAAGCAAGGCTGGTAAATGGCAGCGCCAGGGTACAGGTCAACCCAGGATTCTCTCCAGTGTGAAGGGCTCACTCACTCGCTGTACCTGGGGACTGAGTCTGTGCCCGTGCACACACACACGGATACACGTATGGAACACACATCTGGTAGGGGATATCTGATATGCACAGACATGCACGCGTGTGCACATGCATGAACACACAGGGATGCGCAGACGTGTGCACACACAGATACGCACGTGTATCTTACACAGCATGTATCTTTCGTCATTTGGATAATTGAGCCACAGCTTAAAATATGAAGGGTTTTTTCCCTTTAACATTCGTTAAGTCTCCCTAAGCCTAGTTTATAGGCCCATAGGGAGAATACACCAGCCAGTTCCCCAAACAACAAGAAGTATGTCTGCCTACATGCATCCATAGACTTCTCCTGCCTCGTAATTTGTGACCTTCTTTAAAGAAAGTCAGCACGCTGCCCTCTCTCTTATCTGGTAATTTTGGGGATCTGGCACTAGGGATTTTTCCGGAATGCTTTTACTACTTTTGACATAGAGTTTGCATATCCGACATACTATCTGCTGGCATCCTCATAACAAAGGAACACTCCAACGCGGCAAAAGAAAAAAAAAATCCTTCTTGTGGTCTCGGTTCTGTATCTTACCAGCTGTAAAACCTTGACGAAGTATTTAACCTTTCTGAATTTTAGTTTCAGCAGCAATGGAATGAGAGGGTCGGACTAGGCAAGTTCTAAGAAAGACCCCATCCAGTATTGAAATTTGGGAGTTATGTCAGCAGACGGCATAGTGTTAGAGTACCCCTGACAGCATTGTGTTTCATGGCCCACCTGATTTCGGCAATGGAAACCTCTATTCTTCCCACCCACCCGGCTTGCTTAAGTTAGCTCTTCTGCACAGTCACAGTATATGGTCCACACCCATTCTCCCAAAAGGAAAGGGATGGGAAAATAGTCTTTAAAGTGTAGCCTCAAAGAATCTAAGTGAGATGATGCTTTGAAAGTGCTGAATTTTCTTCCTGCTCCTTAATGGGAAATCAGAAATGTCTGTGAAATCTGTAGGACAGACATTCAAAACTCGGCCAGGCTGGTGGATACGGCTGGCCTGTCTACACTCACTCCACTTCAGAGTAGACTACAACCAGAGACCCGACTTCAGCTACAGAAGGAGGGCATGCTCTCCCAATGCCTACCAAGCCAGTGTGGAAACTAGTTCGGGTTTGGGGGACGCTTCGTCATCAACTCATCATCCATGCATGCTATGTGGAGAAATAAGTGTTCTCAATTAAATTGAATTATTTCATAGCAAAAACTGTCAACTCTGGTGCCCCAGACAGTAATTCACTTGAAAATACTGTCAACTTGGCGACAGACCGACTCCATAGGCCTAAATGAAAATCATAAGAATGGTGCCTCAAGTGGGCATGGGATTGCCATGCAATCTGGTCTAAGCAGGAATCATGCTAGCATCTCTCCTATTACTGAACACCGTTAAGGAAGAGGCACTCTCATTACTTAATGTGCTAACCCTGGGTCATTTGAAAATCCCATTTAAGCAGTTTAAAAAAATGCTGCTGGGTCAAGTTTGGCACAGCCCCAGCATAACTATAAGACAATCAGGAGGAAGGAAGGAAGGAAGGAAGGAAGGAAGGAAGGAAGGAAGGAAGGAAGGACGGAAGGAAGGAAGGAAGGAAGGAAGGAAGGAAGGAAGGAAGGAAGGGCTGGCAAAGTAGAGGGAGAAGGTGCTAGAGACTGGGAGTTTCCATTTTGCCCTGTTTCTTGTGTGACTATACAGATTCTTAATTATCCTTTACCTACAGATGATAAGCTTTTTCATTTAATGAACAAGGGTGTGCTGGTTTCATGAGAAGTAGGCACAACAGCCTATACCTCTGTATGAAATTGTGGCTCACATCTGCTTAAACAATATTACCATTTATTGGTTGTCTTCTACATGGCCGATGCCCTCTATTATTTCTAATCCTCACAGCTATACCCTGAGGTAAGTATTTTTTTTCATGAGTTTACCGTCCTGAGGTTGCTTCTATAACGTGTTTCGTTAGGGTCACACAACTAGCAAGTGGCCAGCTAGAATAGGAAGCCCCATTGTTTTGAGTTCAAAGTTGATAAGCTTTCAGTGAAACCCTGGGTGTCCCTCCCACAATTTTAAAAAAAAATTTTAAGGTTTATTTATTTGAGAGAGAGAGAGAGAGAGAGAGAGAGAGAGAGAGAGAGAGAGAGAAGGAGGGGCAGAGAGAGAATGGAAGAGAAAGAATCCCAAGCAGGCTCCACGCTATCAGTGCAGAGCCCGATGCAGGGCTCGATCTCCCCAACTGTGAGCTGAAATCAAGAGTTGGATGCTTAACTGGCTGAGCCACCTAGGTGCCCTGTCCCTCCTACAGTTTTCATTCAGGTCTTAAGTGGCTAGATTTCAAATGAGTTAACGCAAGAGAAAGGGACAAAGTTGATAAGTCCTTTACTCTTGGTTACACACAGCGAGTGAAGTGTTTAGAAATGAGTCTGCAAGCACTGGACAGAGGTGCAGAAGGACCAGAAAGAATACCAGGTGCGGGAATGGACAGGTTCAGTCACTGCAAGGCTAATCCCATCATGAGGAACCCAAAGGGCTTCCACATTCTTTTTGTGATCTTGGAATTGTATTTATATCTCCTGCTAGAAATCATGTCAGGTCTTCAGAAACAAAACAGAATCAATGCCCATTCTTTTTTTCGAGCTCCTGCTGTTTCCCGGTGGTATGATCAGCAATTCAGGCAGGTTTTTCATGCTCTGCACCACCAGCATGCTTGAACTAATAGGAAGGACGGTTATTTTAAACTCTAACAGGAGATGTGAACAACACTGTTGCCCTCCAACTTGGTTCTCGTTCCTTCTTCTAGTATACAGCTAAAATATTCACGTGCGTTGCGATAGTGCACATAACACGGGTGACAGCATTTCATGTAAAAATCGTCCACTGGAATCTCTGGCTTATCTGGAGACTTGAGTTCAAATGGTCAAAGAGCCGCTGACTAGTTGGACAGCTCTAGACAAATCTTCTAACGTCACTTGTGAAATTAGGGGATTGGAATAGGTGACCTCAGTCTCTGGAACATGGAAATATGAAAGGGTCCCCTGATGGACCTTTCATTTTCAGCAATAAATGTCAACTTGCTTTCCCTGGTCCTACTACTTGAAACTTAAAGCTCTGACTTTAATCAAGTGGAGTATCTGCCTTACAGTACACGTTTGATAAACTGGGTAATTACACCAACGTGGCTGAAGCTCATTTGAGACATCTAATGTTTAAGACACACCATCTGATGGTTACATTAACTAAATTCAGTAGCTGCTCTTCCTTGCTTTGAATTAGATATTAAGAAATAAAGCTTCTTTACCTTTTTATCAGCGTCCTTTTCAAAACTGCCTTCCCTGAATTATAATTTAGTTATAATTTTAATCTTTAAAGTATACTATTTGAAAAGTATTGTTTTATCTTTGCTTAGAGTTGGAATAATTCTTCATGATGTCACTCACTATAAAGAAAGCATGATAAATTCCTACTTTAAAGACATTTTATTTTCCCAGCAAATTAACTTTTATCACTTCTGCAGTTAGAAAATCATAACTGTATAATTCGATGTCTCCTTATTCGCTCTGGCTGTCAGAAAGCTCACTTGATGTTTTTTCCCCAACTGGTCAAAATTCACTCAATTCATGTGTCTGAAAGCCTCCTTTATTTATGCTTTCTTTGGATATTTGGGTCCTATTTTATCTTAAAGTATGTTATGCTCTGTTATTAGGTACAGATCCGCCCAGATCCTCTTAGCAGTAAGAATCTAAATTAAAATCCTTTTTAGTTTTAAATAACAGCAGATCTGTCCTGTTGACCATTATTTCTCTAGCACTTAGGACAATGTTAAGCGATGATAACTATTTGTGGAAAAAGAATGAATGAATTTATGTGTGAGTCAGTGTTTTTCAATCCACATGTAACTGGATTAAAAGTCTGTTTTCACTACATCATACAGCTATGTCTGATCTACAAGAAAATCTGTATAAATACATACAGACTCTCATATAGACAGATGCCATATTTCAAAAACTTTCAAGCATACATAATTCTTGTCTAATAAATACAAATACATAGAACATGCAGCTACTCATATGCATGTGTTTGTACACATAAAATATTTTTTGTATGTTGCAAATTGAATGTACAAATCTATATTTAAAGTGGCTTTTTTCTGTCAGTTTTCTTAGTGGAATTTTACCGGTATTTAGCTGATAATCCTGATCCTAACTAAGAAAGAGGAAAGGCACAGGGCATGAGGAAGAAAGGGTTACAGAAATTTCCAGAGAGAAAACTATTTGGGGCCCTATTCGCAGGTTAGGCAAAGCAAATCTAGAATATCTGTCATCTTAAAAATGTCAGTGGTGACAGGATAAAATGTTGAACCAGGTAGCTTTGACCCTGCTTTAGAACGACGCAGGCCAGCTACACAGGGGCGGGAGTATGAGAGGGTGGGAGAAATACGCAGTTATCTTCTGTCCCTTGGATATGCGTTAGCTGATATTTCTGAAAAGAATACTGGCTTGTTGAGCTGTTTTTCTCTTAAATTGCTTATTACAAAACCTTCAGGAAAACACAGTGCCGAAGGGCTCCAGGATGATTCAGCGGCTCTTATTTGTAAGCCTGAAGTCACGTCTCTGATGCAGCTTTCGTCTGGAGAGGCAGCAGCAAACAATGCTCCATCACTGGATCCAGTAGCTCTTTTGTTGGCGTTGGCTGCTGAGACGTGAAGACAGTTCTAGTGGTTGCTTACAAACCAATGCATGAGGCATGGGGGGCATTTCATCCCTAGGCGAGAGCCTTCGTACACTGTTTTCAGTGGGGGAAACATTTCGGCATAATCCAAAGAGGTGGAAGGAGGAGAAAACGTGGCCACGGCCACCACATACACACACCCCAAAGGCAGAGGGGAGCCTCATAAAAGTGACTTGCAGCGTTATCCCTTGCTGTTCAGTCTGCTCTCTTGGTAAAGACCGTGTCATTCTGGTTCTTGCAACTAAAGCCACTTACCTGAAGCAACAGGCTTGGACACACGCCCCCACCCCACCCCATTTCAGCTCTCCTGCCTTGCCGTTGTCTGAACACGTCTGGCTTGGTGTTATGTCTTCTGTCCTATTAAGCGCATCTTAGAACAGAATCCGCCCAGAGCTAAAAAGGAGCTTACTGAGCAGCTATTCCAACTTCCCCTTATTTTGGTAAACAAGAAACTGAGACCAGAGAGGGAAAGTGTCTCATCCAAGGTCACACAGAGCCTGTTTTAGAATTGTTGGCTCTTGCCAAACTTTATACTATTGCTCTCATTTTTTCTTTTAGAGTTGGTATTTGTAGAACCAGCACCTTAGCACTTATTCCATCCATGCCTGGCCCCTGATCTTCCCCAAGGAACTCTGAGTCTCTTGATGATGTGATACTTTAGGGTTAGACAAAGCAAAGACCAAAACTTTCCTGAGTCAACAACTCTGCAGCACTGAATGAGTGAACCATCTCACCAATGGTGGACAGTTTCCTGTTCACGCAAGCCGCACAGCAACCCTGTGCAGTATGTATCCATGAACCCATTTATGAGATGGAGGAACAGAAGTTAGGATTCAGACCCCAACCTATAGGTTCTGATTCTAGACTCAATCCTCCTTCCATCTTGTCACACTTGTGACTCCAGAGTTTAATGCCTGTAGGCATAGGCTTAGTCCTTTTCTTCACACTATGCTCTTGCCTCAGGGCCTTGGCACAAGCTGCTTCCCCACACACACAAGAAAGGCTTTCCCTCTGTTTGGATGTTCTCACCATTAAGGTATCAGCTTCCAGGTCACCTCTTCAGAGGAGTATCTCAACTACCCAGTCACTAGTGTGAGAATAAGCCCACTGATCCAATCAAAGGAGGGACACGGAGACTTAGAGCACACTGAAGTGAGGCTTCAATCAACGTTCTTGCAAGAGCAGGTATCTGATGGACAGGCACACTCAGGGTAGTTACAGCAGACAATTTATCCCCCAGCATATAAGCCCCTCCCCTGATTCCTCATTGGCTGAGTTCTACAGAGGTTACAGCCTTACCTGGATGTCACCTCTGCCCATGTAAAGCAACAAGTAGTCTGACTGGAACAAATGTACATTTCCTGAGGTGACTCAGAGATTTACAGTCCCTCCTTTGTTCTTCGGTGCATGCTCATTGCAAAGCCTGCGAAAATAAGCCCAAGAGATAGAGAGGGGGGAAAAGACCAAAAAGTGTCCAAGGGTCTGGGACTCCATTGTGGTGGGAGCGGGGTTCATACATATTTTCATTAGGTTGGAAACCTATTGTTAACTAGACAGCACAGCTTTTATTTGATATTTCTGAAAATGAATCACCTCCCTTACTTCTCACACGAATACACTACTTGACTTCACTGTCTTCCTAGCCCATATCAGTATCTGAAATCATGAGGTTTGTTCATTTGTTTTGCTTGATTGCTGTCTATCTCTCCCGGTCAGAATGGAAGTTCTGTGGGGTTTTATTTGTGTATATTTCCAATGCCTAGAACTCTCCCTGACACATAAGTTATTACTAAATATTCACCGAAAAAAAAAATGAATGGTACAAATAAAGTCACTCTTTCAACCACTCCATTCCCTTTAAAGATTGACTACAGATACTGGTCCAGGTTAGGGGTTCGGCCTAGAGTTGCGTACAAAACAGCAACGTAAAATATTCTTAGAGTCCCGACCCATAAACTTAATCGCATTTGTTCTGTGCTTTAACCAGATAAGAAAAACAGGCCATAGACTTATAGATAAGGAGAGGGAAAGAGATCTTTTTAAGATGGTTTATATTGAAGAAAACCATCACCACAGCTCCATCAGAGCTATTATTTATGGAAAATTAAAAAGCTCCTGGCAGACAAACTTGATTGTCAACATCCACTGTAACCAGCCTCCCCTTTATGGAAAGTGCACACAAGCAGTGGGAATGGAGGTACCCCATCTGGATGAGCTAATCCTCCCGTCCAAAACAGATTTTACTACATAGAAGCATACAGCTTCTTTTAAAAACTTCATTTATCTTGTCATCAGAACTAATGATGGGGTTTTGGAACGGTAGGGGTTCAGAGCTGACAGCCAGGAAAGAATTCTTGAGACTTCTTTAGCATAAAAAGGTGATTTTATTAAAGTATGGGGACAGACCCATGGTCATAAAGAGCTGCACTGGGGTTGTGAAGAGTGACCGGTTATATACTATGGAGTTGGGGGAGATAACGTCAAGAGGTAGTTTCCAAAAGGATTTTCATATGCCGAAGCAAATTCACAGGATGTGGGAGGCCTAGGCATTGTCAAGCTAAGGTTGTTTGTCCCTCTAGCAAAGCATTAACATTAAGACAGTAGAGAGTTACTGGGGAAATGTCATTCTCTTTATTTGCCTCAAGTATTTGTCAATGGGCTGCAGGTTATAAGGAAATTTAATTTTACCTGCAATTTCCTTCTTGCCTCTGTTCCCCATATCATTATGGAGGGGTGATTTTGGGGGCTCCTGGAAACTGAGTCTACAGGTTTCTGGAGATTAGGTTATTGATAAGATTGCCTTTTGCTTATAATTTACTAATGTATTTGTAAACTGATGGAGACTGATGTCTTGCATGACTGTGATCTTTAACCATTTGTTTTCCCCTTTCCTTTGTTGTTGGACAGCCCCTGGGGAGGGGGGTGTGCTAGCTTGTGCTTTGCCCTCAACTTGCCTTATGCTCTCTCATCACTAAGGATTAAATTAGTAATAGCTATCCTCAATTTCCAGGAGTGGAAACTGAAGCACATGGAGAATCTGTGCCCGAGAACATGTAAATCACTTCATGAAGTCCCTTAGTTGTCAGCGGCAGGCCTATTTACTGGGGCCTCGCTGAAAATCACAACAGAGAGAAGGAAACACGGGCAAGCAGATGAGGGGTGCTAAGTAATTGCAATCATTTTGTATTGTGTGAACCAAAGCCATGATTCTAATTTTAGATACTAAGTGTACATCGCCACCTTGCCAGCAAATCAACTCACAAACCTCGAGATCAGAACAAAATCTCATTGGGGCGCCTGGGTGGCTCAGTCAGTTAAGCATCTGACTTCGGCTCAGGTCATGATCTCACGGTTAGTGAGTTTGAGCCCCCCATCAGGCTCTGTACTAACGACTCAGAGCCTGGAGCCTGCTTCGGATTCTGTCTCCCTCTCTCTCTGCCCCTTCCCCACTCGTGCTCTATCTCGGTGTCTCAAAAATAAATAAACATTTAAAAATTAAAAAAACAAACAAACAAAAAGAACAAAGTTTCATCGAGTGATCTTGAGACCAGGAAGGCAGGCAGGGGGCAGGGGTGCTGGGGGTAGGGGTGGGCAAGAGCTCCTGAAGAGCTGGATTCCTTCTGTTTGCTATGCAGAGAGATAGATGTTTGCCACCAGAATGAAAAGGTTCCCACTTCTCAACAGGGCCAATATAAACCACCAGTAGAGGATTTTCCCTAAGATGAAAGGAAAATCAGACTCTCGCAGAAGAAGAAACTAGGGCCATCCATCCATTCCCCCAAAGAGCATTCAGTATTTTATACATGATGTATGCAGAGGGTTATTTTAAGGAGAGTATTTTTAGGAGTATTTAAGGAGAATATTTTAATGAGCTTAGATTTTATCAGGTTGGATTTCTGCTGGACAAACCACAGAGAATTTTTTCCACTGGAAACATTGGGTCAAGTTAATCTCAGTGAAGTGGTGGAAAGAGGTTCAGCTTTCATAACCAAGTCACTTAAACTCTTCGAGGTTTGGTTTCACCTTTAAAATGGAGAAAATAATACCTCCTTGACCAGATTGCTACAAGGACGAAGATTAGATGGGATGTATCTGTTTACCCGTGTGCATGAGAGTACGCACTCAGTAAGTGAACCTGAACTGCTAGCTTGATCACAGCAGTATCTTAAGAGAATCCAGTCTTTATGCTGCTCTGCATGTGAGGCCAGCTTTGGTACATGTCTGCCTTTACATAAATTTCAGCATTTTCCTAGGACATAACATTGAGCTGTTTGTTGAAAATCACAGGGTTATTGCTGCCCAGAGTTCCTCCAAAGCTCAACTTTGACACTCTAAGAGGGTAATTCAGACTCAGCTGCTGATATTTACAAAGTGTTATCAGAGCCCTCAGGCCAATCTTAGAACCTGGTGTGCTCACAATCCACCCACTGTAACTAAACCATCTAAACTAGCAGGAGGCATCCACACTTGCCGAGTATCAATTTCGCTTGTTGAAGGTTTGTTTCGTAGGTGCTCAAGTCTATAGGGAATATGCTTCTCTACTGCAGAAGCCTGGAACTCTGTTCATCCTACAGTCACTAAAGGGTAAGAGTACACTGAGTTTCAAGATATTTAGCCTGACTTGGAGTTATTTCGCAAAGACAAAGCTTGGGGCATAATTGCATGACTAATTATGTCAAGCTACAATCATTAGGAACACTCAGCTCACATTAAGGAACTCTTTACAAAGAGAAAGGGGGTGAAGCTACACAGTCCGTTTTCAGCTTTAAACTGATTCGTTTTGCTAATATTCAGACTTACTTGGAACGAGCACTCCTTAGTGGATCGCTTTTCATCTTGACACTGGCCACATCTGCTGAAAAATACTTCTGACACGGGAGATACTTCTTGAGCCAACCGTCCTAATAAGGTCCATGATGGCCTAAGCTGGTAGGGATTCTGTTCTTTCACCCAGGGGTTCATTTATTCCAGACAAGGTTGAAAGATATTCACAGGGAGTGAGTTGCCTTGTGTCCCTTCCAGCACTGTCACACATCACATGACCCTAACCCCCCCAAGCATGGGCTGAAATTAGCACTGATCCTACGGGGCAGAATCGCCCATAGCTGTCTCTGGCTTGGAATTGGGGGTTGGGGACGATTAACAAGGTCTATGTAGGTGTCCTCTCCATCTCAGAACAGGCCAGAGGTCCAAGTTACAAATCTATAGCAATCTTGAACTCAAACTTCATGCACAGTGGTGTTGATATCCAATGCATTTACTTATCTAGGGACATAGAATAAAAACTAGAGAGCAGTCAAGTCTCTAGGAGTACACTTAGATGTGGATGTGCAGGCACACTGTATTCTAGACATCGAGTCTCCACGCTAATTCAAATCCCCACTAGTTTGTGAAGATGGACTTCTCTCCCCTAGGCTTGCTCTCAGGCCTTTGCCTGCAGGGACTAAGGCAGACTAGAGATGAACAGCAGGCCTCACACTCTCCCAAAGGACAATGAGCTTCCCAGGGACGTTTTCATAATCCAAATACATTTTGAAGAAAGCTTCAAGAAGGAAAGTTCTTAGAAAGAGCTGGCATGATGTCAAAAGTACAGGTATTCTAATACCTGGTATTCTAATGAAAAGTACAGGTATTATAATATTCAGTTTTAGTGGACTGAACAGATAGTAAGGAATTATGTCTCTTAAAGAGCATAATAAGGACAGATAAAACATTGTATAGTTTTAGTCCCCCCAGATCAGTTATACTAGTATGGGAAATGGGAGTCATGACCTAGAAACGGCATTGAAAGAATGAGTTGTTGACATATAGGTATGAGTAAGTTCTATGTAGGACAGTGTTTGAGGTGGCTACCAAAAGCCCAGTGGGTACATTAATGAAAGTGAATGGCGTCCAGGATGCGAAAGGTGAAAGACCTTCCCACAGTGCAGGTGAGTTAGGTGCCTCTTGAAGTTACACTCAGCTCCACGTACTGTATTCTAAAACAGGAGAAGGACTTAGTGCTCCGAGGAGCACGGCCAGCTTGCCAAAGGAACCTGTAGCAAAGACTGAGGTCGATATGAGAGTATCCAGCTTCAGTTGCCTGAAGGAATGGCATACGGAGCAAGATGGACCTATTCCATATGGCCTGAGAGCCTATGGGACCCGGGCAAATGAACGGAACCTAACCCAGAGCCCTCTAAACCTTGGACTGTGGGATCATGAACTGTCCAGTAGCTAAGACTCTCAAGTGCGGCACAGTTGACCATTTGGTAGACAGATTTTAAAGGAATTCATCTTAAGCAGAAAATTGACCTGAGAAAGCTCTGAAACCCTCTCAATGCTTTAAGTCCAGGCATTTCCTAATATTCACATGTTTCATTTGATAAAAGCAAATGTCTGCATTTTTTCCCTCTGTGCTTTGACAATGCACAGATCTAGTAATCTGAGTAAATTGTGTTTTGAGATTTCTTTTAGTAAGGAGTTATCCTGCAGTTTACTTAGTGGAAAAATGGCTGATATCTTCTACTTGTCATCAGAGAATATACATAAAGTAAATACTTCCTAGCCATTATGTTATAGGAAAATGTTTATAGCACTTCTTCAAAATCCAGAACAAGAGACAAATTCTTGTTTGGGAATGAATCTTTGGGTCACTGAATTTAGTGGCATATAGAAACTGTTAAGAATGGAAAGAGACGAATAAATGTTTTCTCACTAGAAATAACATACAAACACTTAAAGGGGGAAATGGAGGGGCGCCTGGGTGGTTCTGTTGGTTAAGCGTCCGACTTTGTCTCAGATCATGATCTCATGGTTCATGAGTTCGAGCCCTGCATTGGGCTCTGTGCTAATAGCTCAGAGCCTGGAGCCTGCTTCGGATTCTGTGTCTCCCTCTCTCTCTGCCCCTCCCCTCCCCTGCTCATGTTGTGTCTCTCAAAAATGAATAAACATTAAAATTGAGGGGGGAAAAAAGAGGAGGGAATGGAGAGAAAAGTTTTTAGGTCCCTGAGTGAGCAAGACTGTAAAAGCTACTGGGTTTAACTCAAAACCTTATGTATCAAATGGGGGTGGGGGGAGGGGAATAGAGGAGAGAGAGATACAGGAAAGCAAGAGAACAAAAAATTTTCAAATCCACTTGTAGTTTTTCCTCTTAAAATGGGGAGGGTTGATTTCACAGATTGCTAAGGTTTCTTTTGTCTTAACGCTTTACGATTCTGTCAGAACCTTTGAAAGCAAAGAAAAATGGAAATCTACAACTGAAGAGAACTTTTTTTTGGTAATTCCTGTGTATCATGTTGCAAAAAAAAAGTGATAGCTACAGAGGAGAAAGCTCAATAAAATGAGCCTGTTCATTGGTTTGAAGGCAACACATCTTTGTGCTCAGAGACTAGATAGACACCAAATCAAATCAATCCCACTTGGAAAAAAAGGAATAAAATTTCATAAAGAACTTAGGCTCAAAACAATGTGTGTTGAATATAGAAAACCACTGTAGGGTGATCAAGCTTCACAGTTATTGGTTTCTATATTACATGGGGCTGTGGAGTAATGTATGTGGGGCTCAGGTCATATGGATGGCGGTGCAATTGGCAGATGTCATCCTAAATCCACTCTGTCATACTCCTGAAAAGCATCTGGGTCATTCTCATATTCCCTTAATTGGAGGATACTCTTGCAAAAGAAAAATAGACTAACGATAGGTAAATACCTAGAAGTAATTGAAAGACAGACCCTTCCTCAGATTAATAGAAGCACACATTCCCCAAACTGTCCCCTATGTGACAACAGCACACATGTCCCCTATGTGACAACATAGGCCAGTTTCCCAAATTCTAGAGAGAAGAGCCAGATGTAGGCAGGGTGTTTGATTCAGAACGACATGGTTGACCTTTGACAACTAGAAATGGAAATAAGAACTGGCTACACTCAAGTAGAAATTTTGAAATGGTCATAACCATGATGCCCTCCCTTTATTTATTGTTTTCTATGTTTAGTTGGTCCCCAAGGTCTTGGGAAAGATCATACAGCTGACCTGACCCAAAAATGTATCAGATCTAGGAAAGAAACCATATAAATTATGATACAAACAGGGTACATCAATGTTTTCAAATTCCTAAAAAAGGCAAAATTGTATTTATACAGCACTAAGCATTAGAAGTATTCTCAGATTCAAACTTTGAATCAATATGTAATAGATGCTATACTTCTCAACTTGCTTCAAAAAGACATCACGTGTAGTAAAATGTTTCCTGGGCTGTTAGATCAAATCCCAAATCAGCCACTTACCAACTGTGTGATTATTTTAGAAAATCACTTAAACCCTGTGAACTTCAGGGTTTTTTGTATGTACAACAGGATTAATGACGTTTACCTTGTAGCATTATTGTAAGGATTAAATAAGATCAGATATGTGAAAAAGTTTAGTGCCTTAGTAGACACTATCATGTTCTCTCCGGTTTTCTTTTCTTACACTCAAGCAACTTGGGAAAGCTGTGGTGATAATGACTCACTCAAACAGAATATAGATTCTGTGAAATCAGGATCCTCAGATCATATTGATTTACTACCTTCCTTCTGACTAGCAATAGAGAAGGAACATAGACGTCTATCTGTAAAGGGGTTCACAGTTTCACAGAAGACTTTAACATTTCCTCTTCCAGTCCTTACCACAGATCTGTAATGTGGGAGTTAGGAAACGCATTTGACTGATGAGGAACTGAGGCTCAGGAAGGTCAAGTCTTGCTCCCAAAGAAGCTATGAGAATTAGAAGTTGTCTTAAGTCTTCCGACCTAAGTGTCCCCTATACCCCAGTGACCTCTTTTTCTGGTTGATAAAGCCCTTACCGAGGCCAAATCCTGGGTACCTCTGGAGGGATGCACTCTAACACCTGGTCTACATTAGATGCTAAGTTATCTGCAGGTCCCAAGGTGAGGATTCCCTATCATGATCAATTATGCTAATGCTACCTTGTTCCCATGCTCCAGAGCAGGGTCAGTTCAAGTTCTGTTATGTCAGTAGTTGAACTGATGCTCTCTTCTCTGTGGTTTTAATGATTTGGCTATCTTTGTAGCTATATTTAGGAAGTCCAGCAGGTCTCAAGGAAATCATGTGAAGGGCCATGGGAAGGATTAATCGAATATAGCTTGTTATCTTTCCATTAGTGGAATCCATAAAGATGAAAAGGAGGATTCTAACATAAGAAGATCCTTTGCTTGGGATCCTATAAAAGGGAACCCACCAAACTGCCTGTTTCTTTGTTAATGCAGAGGAAGGACTTGAGAGAATTATGTAGCCTCCAGTAAGCCTAAGCTGGCAAACATACAGAACTGGAGCATTGCTATCACTTTTGCCATCACAGAAAAGATGTTCCAGGTGTTTTGTTTTTTAATGTTCCACTGCTCTTTGCAGGAAACAAACTTCTCAGTCCTGGTGGTGATGGACAAACATCGTATTTTTCCTTCTCCAAGACAGGGTAATTGTGCCTCATACATGGAAGTTAGTGGTCATTTTTAATATTTAGGCATCTGAGTTGGAGATTAAAATTTATAAAGAGCAGTGTGATCCCAGGAAGAAGGATGGGAAGGCACTTCTACTTAGAAATGCAATAGAACAGATGGGCCCTCCCATTCCAGATTTATGTGTTAAAATATTTCAGACACCAGGGTGCCTGGGTGGCTCAGTTGGTTAAGTGTCTGACTTTGGTTCAGGTCATGATCTCACAGTTCATGGGTTCAAGTCCCACATTGGGCTCCATATGGTGCAGATCCTCCTTGGGATTCTCTCTCTCCCTCTCTCTGCTCCTTGCTCATGTTCTTGCTCTTAAAAAAAAAAAAAAAAAAATATATATATATATATATATATATATACATATATATACACACACACACACGTGTTTTATATATATATACATGTATATGTTTTATATATGTATATATGTGTATATATACATATATGTGTGTATATATACACATATATACATGTGTGTGTGTGTATATATATATATTTCAGATACCTTGTAATGCTGGAGACCTACAGAAGGAAATTTATCTCTCTGTCCCTCTCTCTCATACACACACACACTTATTTTGCATTGCACACTTATACATCATGAAGATAATTCCAGAGGACAAGATTCAATTTTGTTTCTAAAAGCCTAGAAAGTAACCTTAGGACCCAGCATGTTGACTAACCAATTAAATAATGGCAAGGAAACGCAGTACAATCCCAAGTGTGGGAAAATAATGATAACTACCATGATAATTATTATCTTGAAATATCCTCACTTTGAAGAGATGATCTAATTACTCCCCTGCACATCCCTCATGGGAAAGGTGTTATTATTGCCATCCTGAAGACAAATATAATGTCTACTCTCGATTTACAAGTGTCATTTCTTCAGAGAAGCTTCACTATTTGCTTTTTCTTCATAATGAGTCTGAGACACCCCAAATTAAGTAATTTTGTAGAATTAGAGGCAGAATAATGTTTCTATAAATAATTAAAATCCATGTTTTCCAAACTGCTTTAATCATATATCCTATGAAATTACAAACTGTCCAAAAATATAGAGGATCATATACAAAATAAATATAACCAGAAACTCCAGTGTTTTTCCTGAGCTTCCGTGGGGTATTTTTGCAACTCTCCCATCTTTGAGATGGGGAGTTGGGAAGAAGAGGAGTTGGGAGAAATTAACAGGATTCTCTTCTTCCTCTTTCTCTCCAATAAGCCCTAACAACAGCTGCTCTCACAGTGAGTTCTTCTGGACCCAAAGCATAGGGTGAAAGGGAAATGAGAAGAAAAGTTAGAGGGGAAAAAAGAAGAAATGGATAAGCAAATAAGAAAGGACTGGGTAATAGAAACACTGAGTGGCTGTCCTTAAATATCAGTGTCATGACCCAGGAGGCTTCCGAAGGGACTGTATTAGTTTGCCAGGGCAGCTGTAACAAAAGACCACAGCCTGGGTAGCTTAAACAACAGAAATTTCTTTTCTCACAGTTCTGGAAGATAAATGTCCAAGACCAAAGTGTTGGTGGGTTTGGTTTCTCCTGGGGCTTCTCTCCTTGACTGGGGAGAAGGACTGCCTTCTTGCTGTGCCTTCACATGGTCGTCTTTATTCGCATGCATCCCCGGTGTATGTCCCAATATCCTCCTCTTAAAAGGATACCAGTCTGATTAGATTAGATTAGATGAGGGCACCCTAACAGCCTCATTTTAACTTAGCCATCTCTTAAAGGCCCTATTTCCAAATACAGTCACACTCTGAGCTTAAAAATCTGGGGGAGATAATTCAGCCCATAACATGTGCTTTTATTTAAAATCATCTCCTTTCAGGCAAGATGTTACAAATATGTAATCAGTGTACAACATGACACTGAAGGAGATGGGTGTTAAAAGATAAACTGAGGCACATTAAAAATTTCAAGAGTTTATTGGAGCAAATATGTATTGGAATCAGGCAGAGCCAACCCAAAGTGGTTTAGGGGCACTCAGCCAATAGGAGCTAGGAGAAAGGCCTTTATACAGCAGAGGAGGAAGCAAAGCAAGGAAATTACTTGACTGGCTGTTGCTTAAGTGGTTGCCTTATTTGGTAAAGCCCAGGTGGCCGCCTGTGATTGGTTGCTCTAAAATTGTTTTCTCAGACAAGACTGCATTTATGGAAATTGATCTGGTTTAGGTTTTGATTTGCTTACGTAGATTACCAAAGCATTAGAGCCACCCTAGTCCAAGGGCCTCCTTCAGTGACTTTAACATGGTTAATAATGCTTTCTTACTCTAGTTAGTCACACATTTTACAACCCGCTGGTTGACTTGAGTTCCCTACCTACCTAGTCTCCAAAGGTGATTCCATTCATCTGCTGGGAGCTTCCTCCCAACACTTTGTTGGAGATGGTCCAAAGCCTCCAGGGGGAGTCTGTTTTCTCCACAGATCCCCAAAGGTTGTTTGCATGATGAGCATGTGCTCATCGAAGAGAGAGCAAGCCATTGCCTCGTCTCTCTTCTGTGAGGTGACAGGTGACAAATGGAGACTTTCTTCTTCTCGTGTTTTGTGAGACACCCTCTTCCCTCAAAGCTCCTCTGCTGTAAGGGTTTTCCCAGTAATGATCTGCACCAGATGGCTTCACCACCGGAGTGCCTCACAGAGTGCACACGCATTTGCTCCTTTCTGGTAGTCTCCGGTCACACAGTCAGATGGGAAGTCTGACAGCCTCACCTGCTGCTGCCAACTGCATTAGTTGGACAAAGGGGATCTTTGGTGACAAGATTTGTGGGGGTTGGGGATGAACAAAGTCCTCAAGGAGTTCTTCCCAAAATGGCACAAAACACATGAAATTATATTGGCCACCACTTCAAGAAGAGTTGACATTCAGTATCCCAATTTTCAAACATGAGAATGAGAACTGTATCCCATTCTAGAAGAAGTCTGTTTTAGAATGCTATTATTGATTTCCTGGTTCCTTTAAGTAATAAGCTTGGTGCATTTCTTTATGCACTGATTGTAGGATGTAACTGGCACAATTGTGCAGTGTGTGTATATATTATGTAATTAAGTAGTTATATAAAGTCAGTGGAAATTCATGCATGCACTACTTCATTTAACAAGCACTTAGCCAGCTTATCACAGATGCTGGAGATGGGACCAAACACTAGGGACACAAAAATGAACAAACTCCTGCCCTCGACAGGCTCACAGTCAACTGGAAAAGAAAGTGAATGGACAGTCTGGAGAGAGACTGGTTGTTGAGTGTGCATCAGAATCGCCTGTGCCAACCCTCTTCCACTCCACCCCCAGTCCTCTAGTTTCTGATTATGTGGGGCCAGGAATTTTCTTTTCTAACAAGTTCTCTGGTGATGCTGATATTGCTGGCTGAGGGACCACAGTTTGAGAACCCTCATCTAGTGTCACAAGTGCCGGGGGGGGGGGGGGGGGGGGCAATGGAAGTACTGGCTGGAGGGCAAGGGGGCCATCAGAGGTTTCACAAAGGAAGTGAGTTTTAAGGGATGAGTGGGGAAGGGTAGGGAGGGAGGGATTAGGACATGCCAAACACATTTAGTTCTAAAGGACAAAAGTTGGAGAAAGTACATATGGCTTGAAAACAAATGCAGATGATTCCATTTGGCTAGGATGAAGTTTGAGTTTGAAGTAATTGCAAGAGATAAAGCTGAAGAAATGTGTAGGGCCCAGAGCTGTGATTGAGGGCCTTGTTTGAACACTGTCCTCTAGGTGATTATTTCACCATGGATCTCCAGAGCCAGCCTTCAAGCTGGAAGGAAAGAACTTTGGCCAAAGGGCTCTGTCGTAGTTACCCTGCATCAAAAGAAGCTTCTTTCTGAGCCTGGCACAGGGCTTCCCAGTCTGTTGGAAGAAATCCTTTTCATTTCTCTGAAGGTGATAGGACAGTAGAAAGGGTGTGTTGATGGAGTATAACCAGAACTGGGTGGGGCTTAAGTATTTGCCAGTGACCGGTGAACCACAGTGAGGGGGTTATGTCAGTAGTTTAATAATTAATTGACTAATTATGATTGGCTCTTGGAAAACCCTAGGCTTCAGTCACCTCTAATGACCTCCTGGTTACTCAGGCCTAGGAAGGAGGCAGTTGAAGAGAGGAAGAGCCCAATTAGTGCAGGTTGTGATGAAATGTGCTTCATTCCTGTCTCCAGGGGAAGATGACGACGACGATGAATGTGGGGAGGAGAAGCTACCCTCCTGTTTCGATTATGTGATGCATTTCCTGACTGTGTTCTGGAAGGTCCTCTTCGCCTTCGTCCCCCCTACAGAATACTGGAATGGCTGGGCCTGTTTCATTGTCTCCATCCTCATGATCGGCATACTGACAGCTTTCATTGGAGACCTGGCTTCCCACTTCGGATGCACCATTGGCCTGAAAGATTCTGTGACTGCGGTAGTGTTCGTCGCGCTTGGAACTTCGGTACCAGGTAGAGAATGCATTCGTATATGATTTCCCCCAGACGTGGAAGCCCACGTGCCTTCCTGACCTTTTCTTTCTCACAATTTCAAGGACTGTGCTAACAAACCAGGCTTATGAAAGACAAGAGCCCAGAGATATAAATAATGTCACTGCCAGAAAACTGTCATGGCAGTTTTCAAGGTTAGAACGCTGGCCAGTATCATCATGGTGACAGGAAAGCATTCCCAGAGGGACTGCCTGGCCTGCGTGGAGAGAGCACATTGGTTTGATGGATAGATCGATAGATCAGCTTCCCATTACAATTAGCACTTTCAAAAACACGAAATTACAGGATCATCTTCAAGCACAAAATTTGTCTTTTAGATATTTACTAATGTTTGGATAATTTCCATGAAACTGTATGGTTGGATACCTGAGATAAATACCTACTGAAAACCTGATACAATATTCTCTTGACCCAAATGTTAATGGGAATAAGTTTACAAAAAAAGTCGACATTGAGCAGGACAGGGAAAAAGTAATTCTGGCCAAAGCGAGCAGGGCAGCTACACATTTCGTGGATGTCCCTTCGTGCATTCCTTATAAGCTGAATTTTTCTTCCCACCTACAACTGTAGTTCATTATATTTGCTCAGACTTCTAAGAAATCCTCCTCCCAAACTTGACATTGACAGCAGTAATTTTCAAACTTTGGTGAGCATCAAAATTACCTGGGAGCCTGTTTAAAACAATGCAAATACCCTGAACCTACCATCAACCTGAGGAGTCAGAAGATCTGGAGGACAGGCCCAGACAAATGTGTGTTTTAAGTTCACAGGTGATTCTGGTGCACATCAGAGCCTACTGTAACTGAAGTTCTGGATCCAGTCCCCAGCCCTAGTTGACATCATGGCAGATATACAGCTAACCCTGGCTTTTGGTTTTGAGTCTGAAAACAAGTACGGCTTAAATCATGTATATATCTCCTCACTGGAAGTTACTAGCTGTTCTTCTGCACTCCGACATTTATCATCTCAGTGACTGTGGACAAGTCTCTGAGCCTTCATTCGTAAAATTGGGAGAGTCCTATATAACGTGCAGAATTGTGGGACGGACTGGAGAAGACACCTATAAATTACGCATCTACTAAAACATTTGAAACATAGAAGGAATTTGATTAAAACAGCAGCTTTTGTTAATTAGTTATTTATGAACGGCCGAGGACGGTCTGACCAGGGTAAGTTTGGACAATTCATCTTTGAGTAACTGGGAATAAACTGTCCAGATTTACACTGGTGAGCTATATTACACATGGTATTATCCAACTGATCGACCGTTTGGGAGTCCTGATCAAGGGGTCCGGTGTAGTTCCGGTGTCCAACTGAGATGATGGAGGCGCCAGAGGATCTAGGGGGTACTTTCACTCCTGCCATGGAGCAGGACTATGCAGTCTTCCATTTGACTGCTGATCCTCGGGGGTGGGGGGGTGGGGGGGGCAGGAAGCAGACACCCTCTCAACCCCAGCTGTTTCTAGCAGTTTCCGTTTTGATCTTTACTTTGAATTTTTTCCCGAAAATAACCAGAAATTTAGCAAGCAGGAGGAGAACCTTAAAATATTCTTATTGCGAGTTGTTCTGTTTAGAGAACAACTGTACCAAAAGGAACAAAACATAACGGCTATCCGTTGCTCTATCTCAGGTTACTATAGGAAACTATGCTTTGGAAGCTACTCTCCCTAAGGCTGGTGCTCAGGTTAGCACGCACTGTTGGCCCTGGGTTTAACCCTTGAGGAGAATATGTGCAAATTAGGGTAACGAAAGCAAAACTTAGGTCTCTCGTCAGCATTACTCAAAATCAGCTTACCTCTCTGGAAACGCAGCAGGTGGTCCTACCAAACGCATCTCCTGTTTTCGAAAGGATCAGAAGAAATGATTTTACTAAGTCAAATCCTTGTTTCTAAATATTTACATTTTTAAAAAATCTCCCAGCTCCTCATTTCAATACCTCAAAACTGGTTCCTTTCCCTATACACCAGTCTTCCAACGTGCTTGTGTGCCTCTCGTTTTAAACTCTTGAAAAGTGTGGCAGCCATTACCATATCATTAAGTTTGTTTTTTTTTTCTGGAACGTGACATGTGGATGACACTAAACCTCAGTGTTTGGAGGGGTCATTGTTCTGCCACTTAAAACCAGCTCAGAACCCAGGTAGGGGCGTCAAGAGGTAAGAAAGCCTGTTGGGGAGAATCCAACAGAATCATTAGCTGTCAGAATGGTTTCCCTTCACCGCCAAAAATTCTTCCCATCGGGAAACAGATTCCTTCGCTCTGCTACCTGGAGAATTCCTGTAATTTGCTGCAATATTAGCTGCGCAGCATGCTCCGCACACAATATATTCACAGGTAATCTCATCATATTTATATAAACAGACATCCCCCCCCCAAAAAAAGCTGTGCAAATTGGACGAGATGCTGAGCAAACGTAATATTTCTGACTTGATTCTTCAACCCTGATGATTCAGAGAAGTGCCTTATTATAGCTTCTGACTCCTCAAAAAAAAAAAAAAAAAGATGCTATTGTTCCCAGATGACAAAGCCCCGTTGGTACAGGTAGAAGAATAAAGGAGAGACTAGTTCTTTTCACCGAAAGCGTACCATTAATCGGCACTGGTCCTGAGACCCCGCTTTTTCTCTAGGCTGATGTCTTGACACTTTTCCTAAAGCAGAAGGGTTCCCGGCTAGTGTTCGATGGGCTGCTTGCCTCTTTGTGGTGAGACCCTTGAACTCTCAGCTTGGGATGGCCTGCCCTAAGCAGGATTAAATATTTAAATATCTCAAAGTTGGTTTTTTTTTTATATTTTTATCATATTTTTCAAACTCTATGGGGGGAAAAGAGCTTCTCCCTCATGCCACTGGTATCAAATACTCATTCTAGACTATTGGCAGAGGAGGACCCCTGAGGGTCTGCACTCCCCCTCAACATTAGGTATGCTGAGATGACCTTAAGGACTCACACCTGCTAGCAGAGCAAGAGCCTTCTTTTCCAGAGAAGAGGGGCTTCCTGAATAGTCTCCTCCCACCTCTAAATGGTGGCATAGGCAGAGCCTAGTCTCCAGTTCCCCCTTCCCCATCTGGGCCCATCACACCAGTCTCCATGGCTTAAATGCCGCCAACGTGCCAATGATTACCAAACGTGTATCTCCAGTCTCCACCTTCCTGAGTTCTAGATTCATATGCCAACTGCCCTCCCTATATTGATGCTGGATGTGGAAGTTGGGGCTCCAAATCACCGTGTGCAGAGTGGAACGGCTTTATTTCCACTACCCAGCTGCCTTATCCTTCAACCAAACCTATTCCTTCCAGATCTTGCCTTTTTTTCAGGAAAACAGTATCATCATCTACCCAGTGTCCTTGATTTCTTTTTCCTTGTCCCCATAGTCAAGCCACCCTTAGGTCCTGCAGATCTTACCACTACAGCACATCATGATGGGACCACTTAGTTCTCTATAACCAAGTCCAGACAGGCCATTCTCTCTGACTCCTACAGTAGCTTCTTGTCTCCATGCTTCTTCTAGGGATTGTTTTAAGATGGCAATCAGACCGCATTTCTGCTTACCATCTTCCCAGGGCTTCCTACTTCACTGAAGATAAACTTCAAAAGTATCCTCCTGGCTTACAAAGAAAGCCCTATGTGACTTGGCCCTTGCCTGTCTTTCCATTGTTTTCCTCCTTGTTCTTCAGCCCCACTGGCCTTTTTATTGTCCTCCACACATCAAGTTCGTTCCTTTCTCAAGGTTGCACTAGCTGTCAAAAATGCTCTTCCCCCTCCATTTACCCAAGACTGGTTCTTTGTCTTCAATTATAGTTCATCCTAAATGCCACTTCCTCGAAGAGACCTTTCCTAACCACACAATGTGAAGTGGTTCAAACAATTCATTTGTGTTATATCACCCTTTTTCCATAGAGTCTTTATTACCTTCTGGATTTTTTGGTTTATTTATTTTTGAATGTTATTGTCTACCTCTTCCCACTGAAATGTAGGCTTCATGGGAGCAGAAACCTTGCCCTTTTAATGTCTCTCTCTCATATTTTTGGCTTCGAAAATGATGCCCAGATAACAGATAATACAATTGCATGTGCCCATGTGTTTGGCCGTGTATGTGAATGTGTTGTGTCTATAAATGGACAAATCATCCATTGACACTTTATTATGAGTTACTCAGATGACTTTCTTAACACCTTCTAGAGACAAGTAAGAAAGTTATGATTGAGGGAGATGAGCAGTAGATACTTTTATAGTGTGGATTATTCTTGAAGAATATATTTGGGCAGGTTATTGTAGTAAGAAGGGCAAGGATAACTAGAGAGCAGTGAGTCTCCTCTTTCATAATGTGGCTATGATGGGAAGGGTGATGAGGGGCAAGATATTTTTTGCCTCTTTCTTCATTCTCTTCTCTATCATCCCTGACTTTCAGATCCAGAACTCAGGCCAATACTTTTTAAACTTTAGGTATATTTTGTGTAGTACTAATTAGGCATTCTGCAGTAGCCTGACTTGGGACCATAACTAGGTTATGTCAGATTGTTTCTATGGGAAATAGGCTCAAAATCTCAAAGAAATTAATGCAAGAAGTTTAGAAGCCAGCCATTTTTGTATGAGGCAACACCTACAGCACATACTCTTTCTGCATACAATTATTTACTTGGATGAAATTGGGTACATTGGGCCAAAATATTCCAGCTTCTATATCACATTCCAAACACAGGGGTTCCTTGCATCTCTTGCTTCTATTGGAATCAAGTAGGAGCAAGCATTCTTCCTTACAGAGAAAACTCTTAGATGTTAACGAGTTGGGAATATTTTGACTTCACTCAGTCTACCTTGGTCGTGGTCCATACGTCTTGATTAGGCTTGTGCCTGAAGCTGGCCTACTGCCCCTTGTATCTTCCCATTAGGAGCTGTTTACTCCTAGGACCACAACAGTTTTAAAATTGGGCATTCTAAGGCTGCTTCTTAGCCTCTGGCATTGTTAGATTTCTCTGTTCACTTCCAGTGTTTTGAATATCCTTTGAGTTTTGTCAGGTAGGAATTATTTCATTGTGGACACTTTAAATCATGAAGAGAAAGAAAAGAGATGATCTTAGGCATTTTTCCCATTCTGTATATAGAACCTTTTTTTAAAAAAATAAAACCTTATTTTAGAGAAAACGTATGCTATTTTTAAGTTACATTACTTCCAGGTTTCTAAACACCATAGGAAGAATTTGACAAAAAACTAGTTACGCTAGCTGTTCACTATGTTTGCTTAGTGAAGTGTCATGAATATGCACCAAGGAGGTAGAGAGTTTTAGAACTATAGGTACAGAGTTTTAGAACTGAATCCAGGAAGCTGGACTTCCAACCATTACTCATTGTATGACTGGAATCAGTTGTTTGACTCAGCCTTGGTCTTCCTGCCTGTAAAACAGGCATGATGATACATGGCAATTGGTTTAAACTTTCTTTTAATGTTTTATTTATTTTTGAAAGCAAGAGAGACAGACCACGGGCGTGGGAGGGGCAGAAAGTGAGGGAGACACAGAATCCGAAGCAGGCTCCAGGCTCTGAGCTGTCAGCACAGAGCCCGACGTGGGGCTCGAACTCACAGACAGTGAGATCGTGACCTGAGCCGAAGTCAGATGCTTAACCGACTGAGCCACCCAGGAGCCCCGATACATGGCAATTTAAGCAGAGTTGATGAGAGGATTAAAGTAATATGGATTTCAGAGCACTTTGTCAACCGAAAATTGCTATAAATCTAGGAAATAACATTCTCTACACTGACATCAACTCTCAAAATGTCGAAAGGAATAGAAACCATCAGAAAATGAGAAAAAATAGGAAAAATATTATGATCAGGGAAGGAAACTTTTAAAACTTTACCACTCCACTGTGTGTTAGGCAGACACACTGTATTTATATTATCTATTATTTCATTTAGATCATATCATTAAGTTACGTGAAGTGATTTTTGTCTCCTCTGAGATTTTCTTGTCCCTGAGACCCAACCATTCTCTAAAAGTGAATTTATTTTTTACCTCTTTGGCATTGTGCTAGAAAACATTGCTGATATATATATATATGTGTATATACATATATATATATATGTATATATATATGTATATACACATATATATATATATGTATATACATATATATATACACACACACACACTCTATGTATATGTGTATATATATATAATGCATAATATAACATATATAAAATATATTATTTATTCATGGTTAACATGTTTTGGTTTTTACTTTCCTAACTTCTAAAAACTCTGAAAACTACAACATTATAGAGTATACTTGAGTAACAAAGACATTACAATTTATTAAATCCCGCTGCTTTATTTCCCAGGGGATCCTAACATAACTAGTATAGTCATGCAGGTTATGCCTCTGTTTAAAAGTGGTGCCTCTGTTTAAAAGTCCCTTTATCGCGTAAAGAGAGCACCAATATCCTCATTTACATAATGAAATTAAGGCCCACAGAGAATGATTTGCTCATATTCAGTCCAAGTTTCAGTCGATGACAAATTGTCTCTCCTTATCATAATCTGGTACTCAACCACTCTATTTTTTTATATGGATTTATTTTTAAAGGATTCCATATTTTCCCACATATCTTATAATTTGTGGGAAATTACTTCTTTCTTTGCTTCAATTTAGTATTTCCTACTTTTAAAGCATGCCACGGTAGAATTATATTCAAGCTCTTTGAGGTCAGGCACCTTATATCCTTATTCCTTTGGCATGGAAAGCACCTAGTAGGGTACATGCTTCAAAAAATTACAGAAATGATAAAGGCCTATTTCTATACCCATAAACACTTAGCATTTCCTACCTGTACAAATTTAAAGGAGGTTTGGTCATTCTGGGCCGAGACCAAAGCTTCCTGTGATACACGGCTGTGATACATGGCTGACCAGGCACGGGGGTCAGGATCAGGAAGGGCATATCGGGGATGTTCTCCCAGCAGTCACGTTCTGCAGACTTACTGGAAACTCTGGAAATCAAGCCGTTTCCTAGGTCTCTGAGCAGGAGTAGGAGCCTGGGAGTAGAATCACTAGAAGTAAGTATCCAAGGCATCTATCAGTACATCCACTCAGCCTCCCCCTTACTTAACAACAGAGATGGGGTCAGAAGGAAACACAGCACACTCAGATACTCTCCTCAGGGTAAATTGTATCCAGCCATTCCGAAATCCCACAGCCATCTGATCTACCCTGGAGAATAACGAGGAATCCGACTGAGACAACCATTTCCTCTCCCTCCATCCTACTTCAGATAGATGTGGTGTGTTCATTTCTGGGTTCACGGATTAACTGGGAAACAGCCTCAATATAAGAATTATGCAAAATCATCTCTTAGTGGGGTATTCATGGTTCTCCACAAGACGGTATAAAAGAACATGAGCTTTAGAGTCAGGTAAACGTGAGTTCAAATCCACCCACCCCACCTGTAGAGGCAAATCGCTTGACTCCTGTCAACCTTAGTTCATTAATCTGAATAACAGTAATGGGGACATGAAAATCTACCTCAGAGTCGTAGTGAAGATGGCACGAGAGCACCTTTTTCAAGCACCCGGTACAGGGCCTAGCATATAATTGGTGCTCGAAAAAAATATTAGATCTCTTTTCCTTTCTACCTCAATGTACTGATAAATAGGCTTAGGCCTCCCGGTAGTTAGCTCAGCTATATCACAGCAAGTGAAAAATAGCAAACCAAGTAAGTTTGCAGCCCATCTTCATTACGAGATCCTGTGTTAGGAATTCCTACATTAGGAATTCAGGTTCGGTGGACATTCTCAGTTGTGTTCCTGTTTCCTGCAATTTTACCCCGAGCTTTTACACTCAACATTGGCATTTCAACTCAGACGCGGTTGAAGAGAACGTACCATAGCTACATATTATCTGTATACGAATTTAATCGGGTGATTAACATTTCACAACAGCTTAAATGGGAATGAAAACAAAATTGCTTTACTCTGCACCAGGATTTCCCCATGGCTATAATGTTGGTTCCCCCAGGAAGATCCGAAAGGGCAGGTATATTTTATTTCCAGATACCTGAATAAGCAGTCAGTTTCTTCGCCACCAAGAAAGGTCAGGACTGCTGAAAATGGGCCCTCTGATCACAGTCAGGCCAAGAGGCAGAGCCACCCAGGGACACGGCCAGAGGTCCAGCACCGGGCAACCCTTAATCACTCAGAGGGCTTTCTACAGGACCTTCTCTCACCCTCACGCCAGTAACCAGCCAGCTGGAGGTAAAACGCTCGGAATGTTCCAGCACACTTTCTCATGAATAGGTGATGTCATAGGACTTGAAGGAAGCTTACAAAAGCAAGCATTTCTAAGGACAGAGCGAAACAAAGGCAGGCTGGATACCAGATTTCACAAGATTTGCTCCACAAATGGCACAAGAACTGCCTGTTATTCTAAACTAAAACACAGTGGGGAATAGACTAAGTGCAACGGACCCAAAGCATTTTTGTAAAAACCTGGGAAACACCCATTTCAAAACTATTTGAATCCCTTATTCTTACAGCCCAAAAGAAGAATTTGTATTTAGTACTTACAAATTTTTTGTTGGCAATTGCAATCTTTAATTTGTATCAAGAGGTAGCACTGTATGGGGTCCCTGGCATGGAGCACAAGGCTGGAGGGGGACCAGGATGCTGACAATGATGTCATCTACCAGGAGGTGGCCCCAGGGAGCTGAGAATGCAGCACGTGTCATGCCCAATGTGACATAAGCCTGTCTTTGGATTAGTGCCCCAATCCCACGCCAACCACCTTCACTCAGTCCCACAAAAATCATGGTGTAAAAGAAGGGAAACTAAAAATGTTTCATCCTAGTCTTCTCTGGGCCCTTCTTGCCTAGTCTAGGTCAGACAAAGCAAGGATATTGGCAGAAACATCACGCCGTTCGGTGGTGTGTGTGTGTGTGTGTGTGTGTGTGTGTGTGTGTGTGTGTATGTGTGTTGTGTTGTATTCAGAGAGCTGGTGTTATGAATGTGCAATGCGAATGAATGTAGATTTCCTCTCCTTTTTAGTCTTGAGGTATATTCCAAAGGGGAAAAAAAAAAAAAAACATCAAGTGAAGACCTTAGGCCTGTTTGCTCCAACAGGACTAACAATAGCCTGGGTCTCTTAGAAGTGACTTGAAAATAATGTTGAGGTGATAACTTTCATTTCTCCCTTCTCACATGTGAAAATTAGATAATGAAAATGAAAAATTTCAAGACACTGTTGTGCTTTTT
Organism: Panthera tigris; assembly: GCF_018350195.1. Classification (NCBI taxonomy): domain Eukaryota; kingdom Metazoa; phylum Chordata; class Mammalia; order Carnivora; family Felidae; genus Panthera; species Panthera tigris. The sequence goes on from NC_056662.1 coordinate 106,765,103, forward strand.
TTTTTTCTTTTAAATTCAGGCCTCAGGCTGCATTTTTAAACAACCTTGTAGGCATAATTTATATACCATGAAAGTCACCCATTGAAATGTAGTTAAGGGAGCTTTTTGGTTTTTTTTGTTTTTTTGGTTTTTTTTTTTTTTTTTTTTTTAGCAAATCTACAGTGCCCTACAATCATTACCCTAATCCAGCTTTAGAACATTTCATCACTTCCCTCTTGGCTACTGACAGGTAATCCCCACCTCTACCCACATGAATTTCTTCCCTCTTGTAACTTCCCTCTTGGCTACGGACAGGTAATCCCCACCTTTGCCTCCTGCCCCAGGCAGCCACTAATGTAACTTTGAAGACCCCACAGATTCGGCTTCTTTCAGTGTTTCTCAAGGACCAGTTTGAATGTAAAAATGTCATGGATCCTCCCACATGATGGTAACTATACTTTAGTAATACATAAATGTAGGGATTTACCTCAGATTCTGTAAAATTTTAAGATAATTTTTGTTTCATTCACCATAACATCTCTATAGTCATTTGCAAACTACAAATATGAGATATTGCTTTGTGAATAGAGATATGTGCACCCTTTAAAACAATCCCACTACCCTCCCCCACAACAGTAGCCTTGGCTCATATATTTGAAATCGCTGGGGAAAAATATCACACAATGGTATTTAGAATTAGCACTGTGAATCTTGGGGTAAAACCCCCGTTTAATGATCTATAGAGGCTAAATATCCATGGCCAGTTCAGTCAGGTAACCATAACACACTGAAAATGAGGCAACTCTCATGAGTTCAGCTTCTTACTCTTATCCCCAGCCCTAGCTGTCACCCTGTAGACACTGGTCATTGGCCCCTGGATCAATACAAATCCATGAAAACCATTAGGAAGAGAGTAGAGACCAGGGCCTAGAACACAGGCTGTGAACATTGTCTCCTGCACACAGAATATTATCACTGAATTCAAAAGAAAAAAAAAAAAAAGCGGGCTACAAGAAAAAGCAGAACCTAATTGCCGTGTCATGGGCACCGCATGAGCAACAAAATGACTTTAAGGCTCATTGCTATTTTTAGAAGAGAAGGCAAATAAAATGGTAATTCAATTTAAAAACCAAATCTTACATGTGACTGTAAAGAATTTTAATACCTGTTGGGGATAGTGCATATCACAGACATGAAATCATTGTGCTTGGCATTTAAGCACAAAGCCAGCTGGAATGCCATCAATGCTCCTCAGTGCACAGACCTCACATCCTGCCTTTGCCCAGGACTGAAACTTAAGCTATATATTACCAGTTTATACTCCGCTTCATTCCACAAAAAGGATTTAAATCCATAAAATGCCTCACATTCTTCAGCCACCTTCTCTGGCGCATGACCCAGAAATGCCAAATCTATTGGTGGCCATATTAGATAACCTTTGTTTAACTCAGCACATATAAATCCTACGTTTCGTGCTAAGGAGCAAATAGCCACTTTGGTTCTATTATTTACAATCAGGAAATGCTGTGCCGTGTTTGTTTCCTTTCCCCTCTCTCCCTCCTGTTCTGGAGCCCAGGAGGCTTTTTGACAGGGTCCTCCATAAATTGTAAGCTATTATTAGGTTATCGCCCTAAAAACTCATGGGTTGAGACAACAAGCGAGACTTGCTGTGGTTCCAAACTGAAATGATCCCCACTGGGGTACGCAAATGGAGCCAGCAGAGGACAAATTATACCTTGTCATTCCTGAGTTAGAGTTGTGAAACAACAACTAACCACAAATGTGCAAAAAGATCACGAAAATGTCCTTCTCGGAAGGATTCTTTGTATGATGATGCTTCAGACAGCTGAAAAATGGCAAAGCAAAAACCCTAAACTAACCTACTTGTCCAATTAGAAGACAGCTGGTCAGGGTGCTCAGAAAGGGGTCAACATCCAGCGTGAGACCACACCAGAAATGCTCCCAGGTGCTGCTCGTCCTTTTGTCTGTTTCCGTCTGTGCTTCCAGAGTTCCACATGTAGGGAGACAAGGGTCAAACCACCTAGAAGAACCTGACATTGATAACTTCAGGACCAAGCCTTGTTTTCCTGAGAGTATGGATTAAGCCCTTTCTTCTACAACTTCTACACCTGAGCTCAGTCTACCGAGGAATAGTAGTGAGAAGTAATATTCAAAATAAAAAACTGTGTTCTGACAGATGATGCCAGGAAGCACAAACTGAGTGTGAGACAGTGTGGCATTCTCGATCATCAAATATTCCAGACATCTTCCCTCTACACGAGTCATTAGACGTTAAGTTTAAAACCGTTTTTTAAACAACAGATCAAAGGAAGTAGTATGATACAGTAGCAAGGCATAGGATTCAGAGCCATTTTGCATGTGTTTTGATTCAAGTGTTCTACAAATATTAAGTACCAACTAAGTAGTATACCCCCATTCGACATAGTAGATACAGAGGGATAAACGAGACGGATGTTTAATCCCACAAGGTGTATACCCCAGGGGAAGAAAACAGATACTTAACAAAAATAGGATAAAGTTTCAGATAGCAATGAGATGAACATTCTTAAGAAAATAAAACAGGATCATGGAATCCTGGACTCAAGAGCATGTATACTCTATACACACAGGGGGTATTTTAATAGGGTAGTATGACTCCTTATACACCAATCATTGGAAAATTACCTACTCACTCAAACCTCTGGTTATCCCCCTGCAAACTTATCCCAGCAGTTCTAACCTTAGAAATTATGAAAAGGCATTACTTTTTCTTGACCTATTCCTTTACATACCCTTTTGAGGTTTTCGGTGGTTTACTTTCCTCTCTGGCAGCTGTGACTCTCTTATTACCCCTACCAACATCTGTTCTTAGGGGGATAGTACCCAACTGCCCTGGGTTTTTCTTCCCAATACTTCTTCCCCTCCCAATCTAAATGTTCCGTGTTAGTTATTACTTTGGAATATCCAACAAATGATCCACATTAAGGCATCAGTGGTGAATGATGATTTCATGAGGGCAGGGCATTTGCACTTAACACAAAAAGTGTTTCAACAGTAACCACATTTGCATAGCTTCATTGTTTTAAAAGTACATCTGTATAAATTATCTCTTTGATATCCACAGCAGCCCTGGAAGTTAGGCAATCTAGATGTGTCATCAGGTTCAGAGCGTGGGATAATATCTGGCAAGAATGGAATCTGATGAGAGATCCTGGAAACAAGCCTCCAGCATGAGAACCCGGGCACCAGAAATCACAAAATGTGGATTCTAAACCCACCCCTGCATTCACGTTCCTTCTGCCTCCTAGGGGGCTTCAGCTTCCTCCCCTGAAAAAAAAAAAAAAAAAAACCAACACGGCACCCACCCATCCATGCACCCACCCACTGAATTGTCAGAAAGAACAAATAGAACATCTATGGAAGAGCTCTGAAAGCTCTCAGATGTAAAAATAAGAAATTTTTGTCAAAAGTCATTTAAAAATTATCTACCAAGAGCAGTGCTAGGTGCCTGGGAGAGAGACAAGAACAGAATATGACATTAGAGCTCAGCCTCATCACGTATCCTTAGCAGCCTGGATGGAGCTCTACACCTTACTTTCTAGTCTCCACATTCCAAATTACATCTCTAGTAAGAGCCCAGGTACAAATGATGGAAGACTTGGGTATTCTATCCCTTCCCAGAAATGTTAAGGGCACAGAGCTCTTAACCAATGAATATGCGAAGTAATTTTGTGGGTTGAAGTCAATGGAATACGCTATTAGTAAATACAATATAATGTTACCGTAACACAGATACAGAATTAAGAGAGGATTCTGGCCTTGTCATATAGTCCATCATTGCCTGACAAGAATGGTTCGAAGGAAACAAGGACCCATAGATCTCTCCCCTTCACAGCTCGTCCTCAGAAAAGTTTTATAGTGGATGAGGTTTGTTTTTCAAGATTCTTGTTCCACTCTATGGTCTGTCCTGAGCACCTTCCTAACTCTAAATTCCAGGCCAGGAAACCCCTGATGGCCAGGAAATCTCATTACTCTCGCCCCCCTCCTCACCCTGACGCCTGCTGAGATGCACCTGCTGTGTGTGCAGTATTATGATGCCTTCCCCCTTAGGATCCCACTACCATAGCCCTGATCACCGAAAGTGACCTTTACTGTTTATTGAGATGACTCTATTTGCCTACTTTTAGTAGTGTACACGCTTTCCTGAACTCATAATGCACAAAGCAACCCCTCTCAAAATAAGAAGGTTTATGAGGAATAAATAACTGGGTAACCATCCACAGGACACGGGCACATGTTGGGGGTCTTCAGCGTGTTATCTAGATCTGTAGACTTTGAGTTATAGCAGTATAGCCCAGCTGAAAGGGAAGTTCTCTTGTAACCTACTAAGGCTATCCGGAAGTGGTAGTGAGCGTTTCTGTTTTCTCCAAGTTATAGTACAGTCTTTCTGTCGGGTCCCACTCGGCTACCTGTAGTTCTAGCAAGGTTTGGGGCACCTATGGCTTTACCATCTCTAGAGCAGGACTTGAGAAGATTCAGACAGGAGACAGATGTTCCAGAAATAGAACAAAGCATAGAAGAACAAACCAGGCTTCAAAGGCAAGAAGGGTTGAGGGACAGAGGGAGATTATGGGGAAGGAAGGAACAGCAAGGTGGAAGACACTGACTGTTTCACGCAGGGCAACCCTGGACTGTGTTGGAGGCAACGAGTTCCAGTTGTATCTAATAACAAAATGGCTTGGGAAAGTGACAGTTAGTTACTTGCTGTAGCCCCAAACCTGCCCTTTTTTTGCCTTTTCAAAATTAGCAAAATGCTGCCGATCTAAATCTCAACAATGTTTTACCCTCATGGACTTGGTATTAATAAAGGTTCATTATAAAAGTAATAAAATTCTGGCTCAAAATTGAAAATATCAGAACCTTGATGTTATTTTAAAAGTAGGTTCCTTCAAGCCTGTTTTTATGTACTATAATGTAATAGCAAGAGAAGCCAGGAACTTAGGAATTGAAAAAAATTACTTTGTCAGTGATCTCTAATATTGTTCTAAAGGTACGAAGGGTCATCCATGGAAATAGCCCCTTCTTAATCTGTTTCTGACCCGTACAAATATTTTTCTAAAGGAGTCAGGCTGATGTTTCTCTGTATAACCATTTTAATCCTTTTCTTTCAACTGATAAGCTGTTTTAGTATTGTGTAGTTATAGTCAGAGGTGAACGTTATAAGGTTTCTGGATATTTTCTTGGAACCCTTTGCCCATTTTCAAATTTCAGGTATGTCATTTAGTCCTTGTCAACACCCCACGCTCTTATGCATAAAGTCAGTCAGTACACAGTGCACTTGTGGTTAAGAACATGAATTCTGGCTAGGAGCACATTAGTTTGTGAATACTGGTTTCACCTCTTATTGGCTATATAACTTTAGCCAACTTCCTTATACTCAGAGATTCAATTTTCTCATCTATCAAATGAAGATAATAAAAGTTCCTACTTCATACGATTGTCTTGTAGATTACATGGGAAGCCATATATAATTGTTTTAATGTTTATTTATTTTTGAGAGAGAGACAGACAGACACAGAATCCGAAGTAGGCTCCAGGCTCTGAGCTGTCAGCACAGAGCCCGATGTGGGGTCCAGACCCACGAACTGTGAGCTGAAGTCAGACACTCAACCGACTGAGCCACCCAGGTGCCCTGATGGGAAGCCATATATAGAGCCTCACCTAGGAGTCTCATAAATGTTAACTATCACTGCCCTTATCACCACTATCATTTGTGGACATCAAAGACAGAAACACATTCTCCCTAAATCCTATAGGTTTATTAACCTTAAATCGCCTAGCTGAAGGAAACCATAATAAAAAGTGGTTAATATCATTAACATTCCCTTTGTTATCACCAGAACAAAGAATTCTGAAATAGGAAATATTTGCTGTGCACCTACTAACTTCCAGACACCATCCTGAGCCTTTTTGTAGTGCTTCCTTTGATTATCTTTATGGCTACATAAATAGGGATTTTTATTTTCGCTATTTTACAGATATCAGAGTCTTAAAGAGAGGTTATCCCAAGGCCACACACCCAGTACATGGTAAATGGGACCAGGACCAGGTCTTACTCCATAGCTTAGGCTCCTTCCTACTATAACTAGAGACATTATGCAGTCCACAGTAATCAGCACTGGCATTCTTCAGTAACAACAGTGCTTAACCACAGAGTAACATGGAACCAGGTGACCAAATGAACTATGGACAGTGACCTCTGCTTACTAAGGTTCTCAATGCCAAGCAGAACCAATGATTCACATGAACCCAGTGGGAACTGTGGAATACTATGGTCATCATCAAGCTGCCTGTTTACCACTTGAACAGAGACAGGAGACTTCTCTCAAGTCAGTCAACCCTGCACCCCTTATTTTGTCAGGCGCACGCTGCAACTTCCACCACAATAATCTGCATGAACCTTTTTATGTGGGGAAATAGACAAGCAGGACCCCCAAAGTGAAAGTACCAAACCCACTTAACATACATAATCTGATCCACTCCAAGACCATGTTGATGCAAGTCTCAGGAGACAACCAGGTCAGAATACCACTTCTTTGCTCCACACCCAGCTAGCTGGTTTGGGACTTCTTTCAAGGTCAAGAGTGGGCATGGGGAGGAATGAATAGAATTGAACAGAGTGAATTGAATTGAATTGAATTAGCCCCATTTCAGACAAACCTTTAGAGTTCTTTGAGAGGCTCAAAAGTTGTTGACCTCAAAGATTTAGAACCAGGGATTTGAGAAAATTTCAGCAAACCTCATGAAGCTAGACGTTTAAACAAGGAAGGGGAACCTTGGATCCTCTCTTGAATCTTCATGGACATCATACTGAAAAATCATCCCATTATGGGTGTGTTTAAGAGTGGAGTATTATCATGTTCTTTTGAGAGCACAGATCAAATTACATTTTGGAAGGCAGATCAAATAGCACTGTTGGTTTGTGTTCATTCTCTCCTCCACTTTGTGTTCCTCAGAAAAATAAACCCCCATTACTTTTCCCTTTTAATTAGAATTAATCTCTTTGAATTTCAAATCTCCCAGGATTTCAAATACATAACAGGAAAACAAAGTCCCGGAGGTACCCTTGCAAAGATATCAAAATGAAAACAGTTATTTGGTAACAAAACAAGGCTGGTTTTCGACGATCTGTGCGTCAGGGCTATTCCATACGCTATCCGGGAGGTGCCATTGTCCCCACACGGATGAAGAAACAAAGGCTCTGAATGGTTAGTGGATCTCAGTCTGGTTGGGGGAGCTTTAAAAAATACTGGTGCTCCAGACAAATTAAACAGAAGCTTGGGTGGGGCTAGGAAGCTCGTATTTTTCAAATGTTGCCCTGGTGCTTCTGATTTGCAGTTGGGGATAAAAATGAGTAGAAGCAGGTGTTCCGATGTGCCAACACGAATCCTCTGGAGCTTACTTACCTCTGTTCCCTTCTAAAAATAAGTCACGTCGCCATCTCCATTTCTCTTTTACACTCTTTCAGGGAGCTTTTATGGGCAGAAATCTCATTGAAGGGTTCTTCCCTTTTTCTGTTTTTACAACTCCTAACTGGTCATTAATCCATCAACATCAGTAATTCCTTGACCTCTTGCACTTCACCTGAAAGTCAAATAAGGATTCTTTTGAGATCAACCAATGGAGTGCGTGTGTGAGGCAGTGTGGTTTTCGTATTTACTTGGGTAAATGTCACAACTAAAGACAAAATCTTGTTCAAAGTCCTCAGTGACAGAAGAATTCGCATGTAAATGATTTTCATTTGAATTCTAAAAAAGCAAGACAAAAAGCGCCTAGAGGAGAATAGAGGCCTGCCTGCTTGCCTTTCAGTCACTAGTGAGATTAGGGCCTTAAAACTAGAAGAGCTCCATGCCATTCCATGACTCAGGCTATATGGAATTTTCAAAATAAAGAATCGCTTTGATTTTTGAGAATAATTTTATGCTTTATCGCATTTTTAAATGCACATGATCATAAAGTTAGGCGGTCTTTAAAGGATGTTATAACTCCCTGAAAGTTTAGAATTATCACATTAAGTCAGAATTCCCCACCACTTATTCTCTTAGGATCTGGTGCTATTGGATTATAAAAATAGCCAATAATGCTGAACACTCATTAGGTCTCAGGCCCTAATCTGCGTGCTGCTCACGTTAACACGTGTCTTTCAAAACCCTCTGAAGTAGGTAAGCTTCTTACCTGGCGAATGGTGGAGCCAGAATTCTACGAATTTAAGTAAATTTCCTTCCTCCTTTGGTCTTTCATAGCATCCGTGCTGGAACAATGTTTAAAAATAATAAGAACATAGCATAACTCAAGAGTTGGAGGGCATTAGAACTGGAGGGGCAGCCCCGGCGCCTCCATTAAACCCACCCAAGTGTTTGTCTGAGTCAAACCACCACTAGACATCACTGTTTCCAAGAGAAATTAGCTGCTTCCCCCAAACTGAAACATCTATCCCTCTCAGCAAAGCCCCCCAAATAATGGGTGTTTGGAGCAACAGCCATTTCCCTGGCTCAGAGCCATGGTTCTCAAGCCTTGGTATAAAGAAGAATAATGTGAGGCCCTTGTTAAAATGTGTCCTTTCCTAAGACAGCCTGATTAAGTGGGTTGAGGGTGGAGCCCCAGATCTTTGAACCAGGCTCTCCCAGTATTTCCCATGCGAGTGGTATGCAAACTTGACATAACGCACCAAGTTTGCAATGGTCGTCACTGCCACCATTTATACCATGGGTCATGCATATAAATGGCTGGCTGGTCAGAGGGGTTTCAAGTAAATAATTTTGCCAACGTTTATCTATTTTGAAAAGGCAAATGACTCTGGGCGGTGTGGCTTAGTTTCAAATATTGCCACAATTTGATCAATGGCAATATCTTTGGGTCTAGAGATCTTTCTTCCTAGGATCTTTGAATGTTTCATTTAGGCCATTCTTTAAAATGAGATTAATCGGTTCTAATGAAGATGGGTGCTCATGTACAAACTCCTACAAAAAAGGAAAAACACAGCAAAATCATACATATGAATTTAGTATTTTGATGTATTCTGCACACCACCCAAACAGTAAACTTAGGGATAGTCTTAGAGATATTCTAAATTTTTTTATTTTAGATGAAGAAACTAGAACTAAAAAAAAAAAGTGAAGTGTCTTATCCAACAACGCACATAAGAGCTACGATTGTCCCCTTAATGAGCTTCTCTACTATATCATGAAGCTCTGTACCCCCTGGTCTCTTATATTGTAATTCACAGGTGCTGGGGAAGTAACCATGCCTTGACAAGCAGGCTGGATTCCAATTAAAATCACCATCGGTGTCAGTTCCTGAGGCACAAAGTGCTTGAGGGTTGAACAGCTGGCCCCCCAAATAGGCTAAAAGTCAAGAATAAATCGTCTGGGATGAAACCCTTGCTCTAGATAATAAACCTTGTGTGTGACCTACAGGAATATAATAAGTATCCGTTTTTACAGAAGAGACATTTAAGGCTCAGTCTGTATGTCGCTGTAAAGTTTGCAAGATTCAGGTAACAATTCCTGGAGGAAAGGAGAATGTGCTGACCTATTGTGCACATTGACCAGATGACTTGGCCAAGGTTATACACAGTCAGAATAGGTCTGCAGAGAACAGTGATGTCCTGACTCTGTGATGTATGGTTTAGTTCCAGCCACACTGTCTCCCGACTGAATCTTCCCTGTTGATTTACAGTCATAGGTACCAGGAGGCAGAACCAAAAGTCTAAGACTGTAGGACTAATCCAAAATGCCTCAGAATTCAAGGTGAAGTTAAAAGCAACAATTCCTACTAGAAATCTGACCTAAGCTGTATAGGTAGGAAGACACATATATGTAATTATCAACATGTCTTAGTTTGTGCCAATCACATGGGAAACCTGATTCATGTGTTTGTTAAATGGGCCAAGTTCTGAATATGATTACAACCCCTCTGAGACCACAGCGGTAGTTATTTCTTGGATTTTACTTTGGGGAATGGCATTTGAGTGGTTTTGCCTTGCTCAGCCATAAGCAAGGTATGAGCTTAGTGTCCAGGGTAAGGCTTGGCAGTCTAACGTATGGTGATGCGTTGCTCTTTGCACTAAGCAGAGTAGCGACAGAAGGCAATTTGGGGAGATCCCATCATACTTTATTTGGAAAACAGAGTCGTCTCTGCTGGAGGTAAGGTTACTGGTCTGGGTTTGCATGTGTCTCTGTAATTTTTACATAGCTTGTGAATTAAAACAGATAAAAGGCCTGATGTATAACCCAGGTAAATAAAACCCACGAGACTCAAATAGGCCCCAAACAGGCTTCACTGTTTTGATCAGCTAATTACTTCCACTACTCATCTTGTAGGGAATCCAGAGAAAGGCATTTGAAGAAACAGGAACCTGTTGTTACAAGAACTCCAATTCAGTATTCACAATAGGCTATTGAAAAACAAGAGAGGGAGACATCCCTGCAGACCCAGGGACATCTTTCCGGCAAAAGGACTGGTCTGGGTGTTCAGGGTCCCTGGGCCTCAGGAATCTTTGATTTTACCCCTCATCCCCTTCTGGCACAGTGGCAGAAGCCTCCAGAAAAGTGTAGGGTTGGAGTGGAGATGGAGCACCCAGGAAGTCCTGTGTGCCATGTGCCACAGGCCAGGGGAGGTCAGCAGGTGTGAGTGCCAGGTCGCCTGCCCCTGCAGCATGGGGGAGGGATCATCCCCTACCTCGTCGGGCCCAGCCTAACACAGCCATCTGTTCACCACCAGCTGGTGCCAACAGCCATGTCAGCACAGAACATCTCAAGTGTTCCTCCGAAGCAGCTGAGCCATGAGCTACTTTCCCTTGCCTTCCACTCTTTGCCTTCACTTTCCCTGCTCAGCTCTCTGTCCTTGAAAGAGAAAAGCAAAACGACTTCATTTTGAGGAGGCTGCAGCTCCTAATAACTCTTAATGAATCGCAAGAGACCATTAAGGTTTGCCTCGCTTGGCTTTCACTTGCCAGTCTCCATGATAGTCCTGATGGGGCTGCGGTGTGTGATCTGAATACACAAAGCGGCTCAAATACAGGCGGGTGGCTGAGCAAACCGCCTACCCCTCCTGCAGCCTTTGCTCTGAGACAGGAAAGAGCATTCTGGGATAACCGGTTTCAGAGTTTCTGGGGGGAAGGGACAGGGCCATCTGAAATGAGGAAGGGAAAACTTTAGCCTTTCTGGGAGGGACAGTGCAGGGTGTACGGAGAATGGGCTCTGAAGTTATAACAATTTGGTTTAAAATTTGGTTTAAAAATCCTTGTTCTACTGACATGTCCAAGAGGTGTTCCCAAACCATAAAATCTTTAAGGCTAAGAAGGCTGAATGAGAATCCGCGTGTAACATGTAGGATAGTGCCTGGTACAGAGCAGGCAGCGTTTGTCTAATTATAAAACTAAGTAAAACCTGCTTTCTACCAGAAAGGTCAAGATTAATGAGATGGGCCCTCCATGTTGACTTCCTTTCAAAAAAGAAAGGGATGCTGCTGGGGAACTATCCTCTGAGCAACCTAAATAACCAACTCACCCAGAGTAAAGCGCAAAAATCTACAGGTTGATAGAAGCTTGCATGCTTGATGTATCATCCCCCTTGGAGATCTACAGGAGGATGATGGCAACAGGGTAGCAAAAGAGGGGGGAAAGTGATCCAGATATCCCACAAGTCCATGCCTGCCCAGAGCATCCCAGGAACCTCCGGAGGACCAGAGCAGAGGACACGGCACCTTACGGTAATATCACACCTGCCGTTACTGGCTCTTGCAAATAGGAGTTCAATCTCACAGTTATTCACGTCTTCTATAAGCCTACTGTGCAAGGTATTCTGCCAAGGTAACTGAGAGGACTTCGATATTAACAAGGGAGCTGAACAGAAAAGAAACCGAGTATCTTGCAAGTTCTGTTTATGTGTTTTAAGAAAGGAGCGATTTCGGATGCTGCCTCAACTTTTAGTAAACTGATCAGCCAGCTTTACCCACACAGTCTTTGCAAAAGAACAAAAAGAGCTACTCTTACTTTCTACCAAGATAGATAAGCATTTTACCTATAGCATTTCAACAGCACCCTGAGGTGGGTGTCACTATCCCCATTTCACAGATTGGAAAATTGAGGCTTGAGAAATTAATCCATCTGGGGTCACACATTCAGTTGTGACGACAGGATTTGATGGCACAAACACGCCCTAGGCTCTACTCATCGAGAATATCAGTCACTTGTCCTACTCCTTGTATGGACCACGATTTTCCTATCTTCAGGAGAAGATGCACTCGGGATTACTGGTGAACAAAGCTTTGAGAATGGCCACTGGTACGCATGGCATAGTGAAAGGTACAATGCTGCAGTGAACAAGTACTTGCAGTGACGGCGGGAGGTCCCAGCGCAAGCCCCGAGATGGCTTCTCCCTTGTTCCGTGATGTTGCACCCATCACTTATTCTCCAGAAGCCCAGTGTCCTCACCTATAAAGTGTGCCCCCTCATAGAATTGTCACAATCAGTGCAGTAATGTAGGTGAGTCAGCTTTCCTATTCCTAAGGCTCTAGGCCAATGCCAGCTATTATTATGGTTCAATTAGCTTCAGTTCCACTGAGGATTTGCTCTTGAATCTTTGGAAAGATCTCCTGACACCTTAGCTTCCTCATCTGTAACCTAGAGCTGTTGATACAGAACCTTTTAGCAATTCCCTCCAATAGCCATTCACAAGCTTTAGTGACCTATAATCTCTTGGGATGTTAAATCAGATTCCTGGGCCCCGGTGATTCTGATGCAGCCCAGCTGGATGGAACCTTGTACCATTCACGCTTGAGGACCCCACCTGATTCTAATGTAGATGGGTCGTGATCACTCTGAAAAATGCTGCCCTGCAAGCTCAGTTTCACAAAGAACTGTGCTACCTGTGGGCAAAGAACTTGACCCACGATCATCTGGTCAGTAACACAGCCAACACCAAACATTTGACTTCTGATGTCTAGATCCCATTGTTCTGACCACAGGAGGGGAACTCCAGAGAAGAGGAAAACCTCCTCCTGGTCACAAGGTTTCCGTCAGGGGATTTGACCCCGGGATTTGAGCATCGCGGAAGCTTCCAGTGCTCCACGGACCTAAAATATTGAGTGTCACTGCCTTTTTTTTCCTTCCTCCACAGATACGTTTGCAAGCAAAGTGGCCGCCACCCAGGACCAGTACGCAGATGCATCCATAGGTAACGTCACTGGCAGCAACGCGGTGAACGTCTTCCTGGGAATCGGCGTGGCCTGGTCCATCGCTGCCATCTACCACGCAGCCAATGGGGAACAGTTCAAAGTGTCCCCTGGCACGCTAGCTTTCTCTGTCACTCTCTTCACCATTTTTGCTTTCATCAATGTGGGGGTGCTGCTGTATCGGCGAAGGCCGGAGATCGGAGGTGAGCTGGGTGGGCCCCGGACTGCCAAGCTCCTCACATCCTGCCTCTTCGTGCTCCTATGGCTCTTGTACATTTTCTTCTCCTCCCTGGAGGCCTACTGCCACATAAAAGGCTTCTAAAGGAACAATCAGATATAGTAAATTTATATATATATACGTATATATATATATACATAAAATATTATGTATAATGAACAGAGGAAACTGACATTTGTCATGTTCACTTACCTGCTGATGGAACCCAGCTTCAAGAGCATACTCTGTACTAGGGCGGAAGTGAGAAACCATCACCTCTTATTCCCAGGGGCATCGCCACTTTGAACGAGGCACGGAGGCAGGGGCATCTTTGCAGCTCAGCCTAGAAGGACTGTGTTCTCTCCAGGTTCATAAATCATTAAGTCTTTGATTTGTTTTCTGTTTCTGCTTGTTTTTGGTGGGGGCTGGGAGGTGGCTGACGTTTGACTTTTATTTTGTATTATTTTGTTGGGAGGGTCAAAGTTTCTGTTTCCCTTGTGGGAGGTGATGACCAATCTAAGTGCAAATGGCTTTTTGGTAAAAATTTAAATCGTTACAATTGCCCTTTCTTCCAAACACTTGACAAATTATTTGGGATTCAGAAAGGACATGGGCGCTGAAGAAGAGGCAGGTCTTCGCTCGATCACTAAATTTCGTGCTTCTCTCTGGGACATGAGCAGAGATAAAGCTGCCTCCAAGAAGCAGCATGGGCACTTGAATGGAGCCAGGAGAAGTGACGGCTCTAGATACAGTCTGATATTTAAAGATATGATGCCTGACAGTCTTGTTTAACAGGTACAGGAATAACGTGCCTAGATTCCCAAGAACGTGCAAAATCATTTGTTTCTTATCTCTTCAGGTCTGGACTATGATTAGCAAGGCCCTTATTCTGATTTTCCAGCCTGGCTAACCCCCAGGTCCCCCATCCCAACCCTCCTCCTCCTGCCCACCATCTCTCAGGCAAACAGGAATAACCCCATTCAAAAAAGCACATCATCGTTTTCCATTTGCATCATGTGTGTCCCAGTCCCATGTTTGCTGTTGCCTGGGATCATTTGTCAGTTTTATTTTTGAAAGTATCCATGGCTTGCACAATCCTGTTCCAGTCATGACTGAACATTTGCTCCTTCTTCGTGTGCCTGTTGGGGAATGTTGTCGTGATACCTGTTACACAGTGCATGGATGAAAAACAAAATAAGCGTATCTGTATATAGTAGAGTATAGCGTATACTGTTCTCCCATTCAGCAACGTTGACTGGACATTGAAGATATAAGTGAGTCTCCTTTTCACCTGAGTTGTAACGTTTGTGTTGTTAGTGAGTTTGATTTTACTAGGGATAAAAGGAGAAAATGGCTTATTGTTCATGGACTTGCACATTTCGTTTCTAAGAAGCAATAACAGTTCGTTGGGAAGTTAAAGCTACTGAGAGGACAGCAGGCAAACTACCAACTATCTTCATGGAAAATTAGCCACGTGGAATACACCAGAGGCCTCTAAAGAATCACCTCTTGAGGATTGAGGGCGAAGGAGAAAGGTGTAGAGCAGTGGCCAGATTCGACGTGCCCAGGCTTTGAGAGCCTCCACCTCCCCGACACCCACCCCTGCCCTGCCCCCAAAGTATTTATTTCACTTCTGCTCTGTCTGGGACAGATGGTAGATAGTGGTTTGTTCGTTTTATTTTTTTTTTTTTATGTAAAAGGCTATTTTGAGCCCTGTTACTTTCAACATCCAGACTCCTCTGATTGTACCTGCAGTTCCCGAGTAGGAATGAAGCCAGGGAGACGAATGGGCCTTTAAAAGTGCATCTTCTGTACTTGTGATGAAGGAGGAAGCAATTTAATGAGATTAGTTCCTCCCAGGAGGATTGCACTGGGAGGTTTTTAACCCTGGAAAAGGAATGGCTCTATTTCAGAATACCAAAGAGCATGGATAAACCCAACATTCCAAAGTAGTGAGTCTAGTAAGGAGGAAAAATGCAATGACTTTGGTCCTGTCTCCGAGACTTCTCTATAGAGCATCCCAGGCCAGAGACACCACTGGCCCTCTGTATCGATTCAAAGATACTTAAGAGATAAAAGCTGTTCAGTTCAGAGTTACTTTCTCTTCTTCCACTCATTAATCGTGATCACTCATCATTTCATAAACATCCAGCGAATGAATGAATAATTAAATGCTGGTTACTACTCAATATACCAGGTACTGTGCTACTCTTGGGGACTAAACCATGAACAAGACAGCCCAGATCCCTGCCCTCAGTGGGCTCACAGCTAATGTGATTGCTCTCTCGGTGGGTAAAAGTTATCACAGCCATATGAAAACAGTTTTATCTTGCAGGGGAAAAGCAATTATAAAACTCTTAACATAAACACACTGAAACTGTACAAATACAATTGTCCAAATATCTAAGATTTTAACTTAAGAGATAAAGCACAGGTTAGGGGAAGCATCCTATGTATCCTTGGCCAATCTTACAGATCTGTACATCTCCCCATTGTAAGCCAAGAAAGGCAATCATGTTGGTGATCCAGAGGACTGAACGGGTCCAATTAATCCCAGTTTTTATCTTTGTTGGACAACAGTACTTTTCTATGCCCCACACCTCTACTGTTCCTCATATCTCCAGGAGACTCACCCCAGCAGGCCGTGGTCCAAAATTGGTGGCCTCTTTTGGGGGCACATTCTAACCCATTTTTTTTTAAGATTTAGTAAATGGAAAGCTAGCCTAGAAACACCAAGTAAATATAGTCAAAGGACATGAGTTGTTTAAATATTAGATTTTTGCACTCAATTTTAGCCATATTTGGAATGTCAATAATCCCGCAGATTTTCACAGAGGACTTTCAGAAATTCTTGCCACTGAATTTTAATTTCAAAGCTTTTTGGTTTGTTTGCTTTTTAAAGTTTCATTGTTATAGGGAAAATATGATTCTGATTGTTCAGGGTTGTTAATAATTGTAGTTGTGTAAAATTATTTCATTTTATTTTGTGTGTATTGTGCACAGCTTTAGGGGGGAAGTGCACTAATTGTGCTGTTCCTTATAAATGGTACACGTTATTGGCACAAATAAAGTTTCTAATTGTTTCTGACTTAATCACTAGTGATACAGCATATTCTGTATGGAATGTTTTCTCTCATTGTCATCTACTTCATTTTTGTTTTCATGTTTTGAAGAAATAAAGACCAAAAAGGTATTATTGTGCAATTGGTATCCTCATCCAAAAGAAAGACAATAGATACCCAGTATTCAGACTCTTGCAAATGTCAACCCTTTGGTCATACAGTATTTCCTTTTTAATGTCCCAAGAGAGCACAGTGTCAGAATATGTATCTATCTGATGGTACGGAGATAAATGTTGGATGTTTCTCCATTTCACTAATTTTTTTACATCTTTTAGTACCCTTTGCCTCCTTTCTGCATCCAAGAACATTAACAGAATGTTGTAGTTAATAAATCAGTTCTGATAAAACTGGTCCAAGCGATAGTCTTCTGGTATCAATATATTATATTCCTCTTGATCCCTAATAGAACTTCCTTGCATTAATTTCTGACTAATTACATGCTAGTGACTTTATGTGTCATACAATCAATAATATAGGAAGAGGTGACACCAGAAATAAGCATTTGCAGGGGGAAAAATGTGACCTCTAGTTTGTGTACTTATTTGCAAGCCCACATAAATTATCAGTGGATTTAGTTCTTACAATAGAATCCACTGTGTTCATGTAAATGATATTCATCTGATAGTCTTTCAAATTTGCTTTAGAATTCCTCATTATGTCCGTATATAATGCGGCACACTTTCACATGTGAAGGAAATAAGGTATAATTTAAGTATTTTCTTGGATCAGCAATTAATGTCTCCCAGTTACCAATCTTTGGTTTAACACAAAATGAGCAGCCGACATTTATTTCTTTAAATAACAAAGAGTAATTCAATGACCAGAGTAGTCTTGACTGTTTACCCTTCAAGGAAATGCCTTGGCTCAATTCTTCTCAACCTCTTAGAAGATAATTTTAATTCTTTCAAACATAATGATTCAAGCCTACCACCAGTAAAGATTTCAGAGAGCTTTGCTTTCTATATAGCACACACACACTTTTTCTTCTTGCTTTTCAAAGAAAAAATTATAAAATTTGCTCTTTTAAACCACCCTGCAGGCATTCTGATAGGTGGATCTCATTTGCAATGAGAATCCCTAACACAGCATCTTTCCCCCAGTGGTCTCAGTTAATAGAAGCACATTGCCTTTTCCACACAGGGAAATTCATTGTTGATTCCACAACCCAGGATCCCTGATACTGATCTGTCAATCTGACTGGTCTGTTCTACGCATATCTGAGAATTTTGTGGAAGCAATTAGAAAAAAATTTCCTCCGGTAGATGATGAAGCCCTCCATCCTCAAACACTCAAAACTTTACCTCCTCAAGAATGTAAGTCAGCTCCTTTAAGACTTCTTCTAAAAAGCATTTCCTGGCTCATGATGTTGAGTGTCTCTTTTGATTCTGCTTTTCTGTCTCTGATCTTGGGCAGTTGCATTCAGAGCAAGTTTTGCGTCTAGTTTCATAACTGTATAATGGCCATTTCGTGATTGACAATGCACCACCTTAGATCTCATCCAGACCTACACCTGGCATTCACAGCTTTTGTTAATCACTTGAAAGCATTCTAGCTATGGGCAAAATTGAGCATTTTAATGGATAAACAAGTGAGTGCACTAGGCAGAAGAGCTTTACACAATCATATTTTTCTTAAAAAGATGCTGTTATGAGTGCATTAGCTTTCCTTCAGATCTACCTACAGATTTTTGTTAATGGACGGCACTTCTACTCTTCTTTTCAATATTATGTTCCTATCACTTCTAGCCATGTTCATGGTCTTCCACCCAGCACATTTAAAGTGTTGTGTGGTGCAAATGGTATTCCACCTACAAGGATGACAAAGGAAGGGGAAACAATTCCAACAGTTAGATATTTCATTTTTGGAGCTTAATCAGGCCATGGTTAATCATCTCCCAAGGCAGAGATGTCTTACCTATAGAAGGAACAACCACTGAGCGTTGGGTCTCCCAAGAGAGAGAGAGCACTTAAGCTTTCCAGCCCACAAGAACTGGTGAGTAGCTTTCTGTGACTTTTTCCCTGCCTGCCAAGATGTCCCAAAAGATTTCCTCAGAGGCTCTACCAATTTTCAGTTTTGCCAAGTTTCCTCTGATTTAATCTCCTAAGGGACATTTAAATCAACAGTCATTGTATATATTATTTTGATTTATTTGTAGGAAAGAACATTCCTTCACAACTTCAAAAGGCAATATGACTTTGTAGTTAAAACCACGACTCCTAGCTTTACAGGAAGACTTGCTTGCCCAGAATCACCTTATCTGTAATCAGTGCAGGTCTTCACAGCTCCTTGGTCTGCTCACATTCTTTAGAATCAGGCTGTCCTAACCTTTATCAAAGATCCAGAGAGGTGTTCCCTTGGAAATATGCAATCTTAGTCTTTCTTTTCCCTAATTCCAAACCTTTGTATTTCTTCCAAGGCTATTCCCATCATATTTCATCATCCTTAGTACTGCTCACTATTACCTATCAGCAATAGGGAGAGGCTCATGATAAAGTCCTCTGGGCATGTTTTTCTGAAAGTGAATTTACCATAGGAAGAAACCAATATAATGGCATTCTACTTCGAAAACAATCATTACAATAGGTATCTCTATAAATGTTTGGGACAGATTATACCCTACAGCTATACACTGCAACAGTATTATTGATTTTATTTCCTTTTGAATTTTTCATGCTTCAGTGTCATCCACCTAGCTTTTTATTCTATCAAAATATGTAGGTATGGATGAGAATTAAGGAGCTCACCCCCAACATACACACACACACACACACACACACACACACACACACACACACACACACACACACACTCAACCTCTGTGAAAGCTTCTACAAAAGTGAAGCATGTAAACCTAGAAAACCCTAATGTATAGCTTTCATGCCTCCCCCAAAATTTGAGTGGGTAAAAAAGTTTCTCTGTGGGTATTATATTCCTGGCATGTAAAGGATAGTAAAATTTCACAATAACCAAACACACCAAAAAAGAAATTAGCTAACTTCAGTGTTCCTGAGTCGATTTTGACAGTTAATGCACAGCCCAGCTCTCCTTATTTGTTGGCTGCAAAGACAGATCTACCTAGCCAAATCCAGGAGTGTACTGGGGGTGACAGGGGAATTAATGTGCTGGAATTCTTAGGCAGCCCTCTGTACTGGAAGCTGTTTACCCACCAAGAAGGATCTGGCCCAGAGATTTCCAAAGACCTCTCCCCTACATTCCCAAGTTGAAATAACCCACTTAATTTACAGAACTTTTTGTTAGACCCTTCTTGAAGCCACATGGTAGGACAAGAGATAAATTCTCTAGGGAGAGCTTTCTTAAAAATGTGATACTATTTGTTTTGACCTATATTCTAATATGAAGTTTCCATTCTTTCCAAGTGGAAGGAACAATTCTAATAACCAAATATATAACCACTTTTCAAAATATTTCACTTAAAAAACCAACTGTATAAATATTTAAGATAAAAGTTTTATGACCCAGATAGCTAGTTCTGAGAAAAATAATTTAATTTTTTCTATAGGTACATTTCTCTGCCTTCTTATATTTACCATTAAACTTGGAAAAATGCTCCAAAGAAGAAATCTCGAGATTTTACATTCTAATGTTCCATAAGTGAGTAATATGGATAAAATAATGTTTTAGGTGAAAGTTAATTATGTTGTTGACAGACGTACTTAAAAATGAGAGAATTTAGCATGAATAAAATGTGTAAGATTTCATCACTATTCTTGTCTAAAATATTTGAAAGTCATTAACTTTAAGGAAGATAAATTTCCAGTTTCCCAAAACAGGACAATTTCAGCTTGTATTGTTTTTATATGGAAATCAAAGCTGGGCATACATAACTTCTGGCTTTGGCAACCCCCAAAAAGTATGCTTTGGGCAGCCTTTTCCATATTATCGAGTTATTTTATGGAATACACTGGATCTATACAGGTGTCTCATAAAAATGCCTTCAATAATTTCCCTCTTCTTTTTTTTGGGGGGGGGTGGGGGAGGGCAGGAAGTTTCTGCATTTCAGAATTTGACAATTTAATTTATAAAAGGCTGATTTCATTTTGATGTTAACATTTCAGAATTTTAATATTTTAAATAATCATCAGATGGGCTATTGAGCTTGAGTCTAACCCAAATAAACAATAACGCTCAAACAGACTTATCAGTAGTTGAAAGGCTTCTGAAACACTGGCCTTTTCATGCAAATAGAAGAGTTGTTTTCAATCTTTTTTTTCTACCAAAAGTTGCCATTTCAGCCAGTGTAAAAAAACATTTGAAATGGTGGTTTGAAGATTAATTCGATATGAATCAGACACAATTTCAGCATTAAATCTCCTCTGTCCCATCTCTCCCTAGAGTATAGATATATATCTATATAGATATATATAGATATATATCTATATAGATATATATCTATAGATATATATAGATATATATCTATATAGATATATCTATATAGATATATATCTATATATAGATATATATAAATACAAAAACACACAACGTATGTCAGATAACTTGAACTATGTTTTTGGATGTCTAAGATTACCCTAAAAGCCCGTGTCAGGTTAGTATTCATTTTTATCAGAATTTTTTATAAATGAGAAAAAGGAGGGGGCGCCTGGGGGGCTCAGTCGCTTAAGCGTCTGACTTCGGCTCAGGTCATGATCTCACAGCTTGTGGGTTCAAGCCCCACGTTGGGCTCCGTGCTGACAGCTCAGAGCCTGGAGCCTGCTTCAGATTCAGTGTCTCCCTCTCTCTCTGCCTCTCCCCTGCTCACACTCTCTCTCTCAAAAATAAAGATTTTAAAAAAATTTTATAAATGAGAACAGGGAGAGAGATACAGAAAGAAATGTTTTCCTGATTCTTTTCTTTTTTTGCTAAAGATGCAAATTCAAAGTTGTTTGAAAGCTGCCTAGAAAGTTAATCATATATATCCTTCTAAAAACAGGAGTAGATCTTTAAAAGAAAGAAATTCACTTTTCTTCCCTTCATTTAGCAAGCATTTTTGATAGACAGTCTTTAGGATCGATTAGAGCACCTTTCTGACTTTTCCAATTACCCTCTGTTATTTGGAGGGTGTTGAAAACAGCTCTTGAAAAAAAATTATGCTCATCTAGGTCAAATCCTGAGGGATTAAAAGAATGAGATTTTATATTTTCCCTGGAAACATAGCACTGAGCAGGCAGGCTCCCATACATCACTTGACATTTTCTAGAAATATGTTTTGGCACAATAGGAAAGCATGAATGAGACTCCTACCCAGTTCTGCCACAAAAACCTAATCATCTACAACCATGTAGATCTTCCACTAGCTGTAATTTAACTAAGATATTTTCACTCAAGCAACCGTCAACTTGCATATACACTGGCTGTGTTGTGACTAGCATTTTCCCTCCAAGATCTTACTAACAGACAAACTAACCATTTCAACCAACCGGTACATGAGATTTCTCCAAGGGGTCTAGTCAGGGTAAGGAGTGGGTACAGAGAGGGGTAGTAATATTGACATCAGGTCACTGGAGCCTATTTAACCAACTGCTTCATTGCATACAGGACCTTATTTGGGACACTTATTGTCCCAATATTAGAAATACTGGAAGGACTTTATTGCTATTTCAACAAAATTTTTGCGGTATTGGATCTAAGCAAAGGATAACATCATGCAAAAACTGAAAGTCATTTTTATTAGCTCTCCTATTGTTACATTTTGTAGGAAAATATTATCTTTGAGTTTTAGCCTAAAACTCTTAAGAACAACAAGACTTTTGCTGCCATCAGTAATCCCTTAGGAAATTTGACACTTCGAACCTTCTTAGAGACAGATGATACTATGGTAAATGTATGCAAGTGGCTTAAAATATTCTTGAAGTTCTCAGGTTGTCTTCACAGATCCTGCATAGATTTACATTTTAAAAAATGAGTATCTTTCTCATCAAAATAGATTGGGAATTTTCCCAACAACTGGTTTCATTTTGTTGAGAAAAGAGTCTAGCACCCAAAGAAGCTAGGGTTGTATCAACGACTCTGCTTCTATGCCCCTTTTCATACTTCTGACTCAATCTCTATGGCACATCTTTCAGCACCAACTGTAGATGATGAGAGAAAGCCAAAAGAAAGGGTTGCACTCACTTTCAAAATGGACTAAATCTGCTTATCACCTTGAAAAAATTAAAATTTTCAAACTTTAAACACCCATAGAGATGCTTTTAAATGCCCATTCTGAAGGCAAGATCTCTATGGCAAAGCCTTAAAGAAAACATAATTATTGAGACATAGGATTTAGTAACATCAGTATTCAACCCTTGCCATCTACTTACAGTCTCTAGAGGCAAACAAGCAGTTGGGGAAGGGGAGACAAATCACTATCAATGTCATAAGTCACATCACCATTCAAATACTAGGTGGAGTCGGGAACTATACAAGATACATGGGTCCAAACCTAGTCTCGAGCCCAACCCCACCCTTGCTCACCGCCATGATGGATATGGTCTATGAACATTAGAACAATGCCAGGGTATTATTTTCACTTAATATGAATATTACCTATTGCGATTCCTCTCTGCTCTGAGCCAGGCCGTTTTGACTCAGATCTTTAGAGTCGTACTTGTCGCCTGCCTGGAGAGTGAACCCATCTTTTCAAACTGGTTTCCATGGACTCAATTTTTAAAAACACTACGAAAGCAGCAGAGCCAAGTGGATTGGACCTAGCAAGGAGTCTACCCTTAAAGGAGTCCAAGCTTGCGTTTTTTTTCTTCCTGGCCAATACACTAGCATCCCAACTCTGAAGTCATTCTGTTAGTAAAATGAAAATAATAATTGCTTTGTCGCTGTTAGAAATCATGCCTCTTTAGAGCTTAGTGCTTCCATTAACCAAAACCAGATCCATGGGTGGTAGTATTAGGACTTTACCCAAAGAC
Organism: Panthera tigris; assembly: GCF_018350195.1. Lineage (NCBI taxonomy): Eukaryota > Metazoa > Chordata > Mammalia > Carnivora > Felidae > Panthera > Panthera tigris. The sequence goes on from NC_056662.1 coordinate 106,788,574, forward strand.
TCAGTTTTATGTTGTGAACAAACCTGAACTGGTTTGGGTCCCTTTAAAACAACAGACAAGATATTTAATAATATTTGAAAACAATGAAAAGGGTTCAGTACAGGCTTCTGGGTTAAAGAGGAGGGCAGAGCTTGTGACAGGCTCTCTTAATGTTTTGCTCTTCCCTGTAAATTTTTATCTGTCAGGGTTCCCAGTGGAGTATTTCCCCATACTCATTCTGTGGGAGGACACTGACATAATTCCAGAGTCTGCCTTTTATTTCCTAATTCTCCCAAGAGAAACAGCCATTCCTTAGCTCATAATATAAAAGAAAAACAGAAAGAATAGCTGCCTCACTGGTTGATCCAGAAGGTTTTTACAAAAGCACAGACCATTCAGAGTATCTTTAACATGACTGTGACTGTAATCCAATAAAAAGATTTGATATTTCCAACTCCTAATCAAAAGTCAGAAATTGCTTTGACACTAGGATCTTAATGCCACTTTATCTTCCTTGCTGGTCCTCACAAATCAATAAAACTTGAGAGATGCAGAGAGTGGACAGTGATGATCAGTTAAAATTCAGATCTGGTTACTGAGGCGAGAAAAACATCAAATGGCACATTATCGGAGGAAAAAGAATCAGAAGCTAAACCAAAGAGAACAGGAAATTAGTCAATTTAGCAAGTATGTTTTCCAAAACCATTGATTCATTTTGTATGTAGTTAAAACTTAAAAATCTATACAGTCAGCGCTGTGGAACCATTTTTAAATCAAATGCCAGAGTCTATTATATTTTTCAATCCTGTAATTCTATAAATCTGAAGCGTTTTGTGCAAAGTATTGTATTAGGCATTCTAAGAGGATATGAAGAATTCAAGACACAGTAATTTCGAGAAAATTAACACTAGCCCTGAATTCAGTCAGGAAGAGGCCACTTGTGGCACTCAAAGTCACCTTCCATTTTGGTCGAGGCATTTTATCAATTTGAGACTGCTTAATGCAGCCATCCTGAAACTGATCAAGAAGCTTTTCTTTAACAGAAATAGAAATACTAAGTCTGTTAACTTCATAGTCTTTCACCAATGAAACAAATGAATTTAGACTCCACTAACAGATCCTGAGTGTACAATGAGCCAAACTCTGTGTGAGGTTGATATACAGTCTTTAACATTTCAAGTTGGGGAAAACTGACTTCAAAGATCATTTGCCTCCCATTCCTGAATTTTTCTTTTTTTCTATTGAGTGTGGATACTAAATCATCACTGGATTTTCTTCACTCTGCCTGTTGCTCTTTTTGAGGTATCCGGCTATATACATTTCAGTGAGTTACAACTCCAGTTGTCACATTTTAACAGCCAACTAGGAGGGACCTCAGTCCCGATGTCTGAATACACAAGGTTCTCTTCAACATCAACTAGCCATCAGAGAGGAGACCCGAAGGCTTTCCTCTTTTGAAAATTAGTATTTGTTTCAGAGGGTTATGAATCTTTGGCTCTCTCTGAACTTGGATTTCCTCATCATTAAAGGAACGACTTTACCTCTAGCTTGCTTTCCCACAATACATCAAGCCCTATGTGATCTGGTAGTTCCCTGTTATCTACTGGGTATGGGTTGAAGGTGCTTTCCATTGTGAACAAGTTTCCTCCTAATTCTTGATTGCAAGTGTCAAGCCAATAAAACCACATTAAGTCTGACGGGAATTTAAAAGTTTCTTCTGAAATAATTCTTTGTGCACTGCTGGAAAAAAAAAAAAATGTCCCTTCCCAAACAGGGAGTGAAAAGTTTCTCCCTTTGCGGTAGACCTACAATAGAAAATTTAACAAGATTGGAACGGATTCCACACCAGTGACCTTTGTAAGGCTGAATCCACTCTTTTTCTGAACGTAAAGTGTAAGTTCATACAGTTTCCCATAATAATCCCACTTACTTTTCATTCTTTGTACTTAATGACAATCTTTTAGGAGGAAGACTGAGAGCAGTCATTTTACACCAAAGGGAGTGAATACAAACATGATTCGTGTTGACTGGACAAAAAGATACTAAGACTGTAAAGGAAGATGAAAAAGGAATTTCATGTATGCTACAGATTCAACTGTCTTTTTAAAAGCCTCCCTTGTTGTGGAGAAAATGACTACTCAAAAAGGTTTCACAAAGACTTAAATCCCACCCCTAGCAATCATCTGGTTTGCCCACAGCCCACATGCTTCATTAGCAATCTGAAATTGCACACAGAGAAAACATAGCAAGAAGCAATAGACATTGCCATGGGGGAAGAGAAAAAGCAACCGTGGTGAACTCTGCTTACATAAACAAAGGATGTTTTAGTGGAATAAATGTAAGCTTTCTCTTGAAGGAATCCCAGTTAGTATGTCATTAGAAATGGCAAAACCATTTCAACATCATAAGTCGTATATTCCAGCTTTATTAGCATTGAGGCACAGGGCCAAATTTGTCGGGGGAAAAGTAAACAAATGTTCCCAACACTGTAACAGATCAAGTGATCTTGTGAGCCTGTCGGGAGAAAAAAATTAAAATAGGTAACATTATTTTATAACTATATTAGTAGCTCTGACTTCCACTGAGGGATAAAATTTTATTTTTCCTTCTCATCACTAACTGTTCTATAGAGCCGCTGTTCAGTTGCAGTAGGCATGGGATTCTTATATTTTGATAAGTCCCTCACATTGAATTTGACCCCCATTTCATATTTGATCAGGAGATCCTAAATTGGAAAGGTAGGATTTTCTGTCTTTTTTACACAAATCTGCACCAGAAGCATTTTCCAAAGATGACTGCCTTAAGCCATCTAGGTAGCTCTGTCCATCAGTGGTGGGTGCTTGGTGTAAGGCAGAGAGAGCCTGTGAGTAGATTGAGTCCCCCTTCTGCATAGACGGCTACTCATTCAGACCCTCACGTCTCTTCCTCCTCAAGTCCTTGTACCAATCCAGCCTCCTGAACTGACCCAGCTCCACTTGTCAAACAAACTGCAAATCTCTAAGTGTGCTGACATCTTGTTCAATTTAATTCCCCATCAAATGAATTTCTCGGATTTTTCCCTTGATGATCTTGCCCTCTCTGTACTCATGCATATAGGCCCATAGATTTGATATACTTTAAAGAGGATTTTACTAGGAAAAAAACAATCAACCTTTGTGTTCAGTAAAAAACTATGTTAACCACCCTGAAATAATAGAGGGAATATCACCTGTGTGGTGACGAACTTAATGGTAGTGCTAAAACACTACCTTCAGAAGACAAACTGTAGAGTCTTCTCCAAAAAGCCTTCTAGAGACTCAAACTTAATGATATGGAAAAACATTCCCTTCAGAGGTCATAGGTTAGAGTTTGGTTACATTTCACTTACAGGTTTGTTGTATAAGCAGATAAGGCACTTAAACTTCAGATCCTTTCTTTAATATTAAATCAGCATCTATCGAATCTGTCCCTTACCTACGTTACAAAAACATCGGGGGGGAAAAAATCCAATACCGACCTTCACGTTCCACATGGAAAAGCTTTGTCCTGGGAGCACAATTAAGGTGATTTGGAAAACCGTAGCGTGTTCTAGAATAAGCTATACAGTGACACTTAACATTTGGTCCCCAACAAAACAGTATCAGCAACAATTTTCAAATTTGTTATTTATACAACTTCTCTGGTTCTACCAGAGACCCCAGCCCAGACCTATGAATCGAATTCTGGAAGTGGGCCCAGCAATGTGGGTTTTGACAAGGTCTTGAGGAGGATTCTGGTGCATGTTCAGGTTTGATAGGCCCACTGTCAAACTCCGCATCTTCACAAGAAAAAGCTTAAACGGTAGGTTTCATGTGGGCCCTGTACATTCTGATGTATGGACAGAAATGTTCACTGTTTGGAATTAAAATGTAATTTGAAGGAAAACTAATCCTTGCAAATATTCGTTCCTGGCATAACTGAACTTCAGGCAGGCTCTCCACAATCAGCGAGATTTCTAATCAGCTTTTCCCGTTCTTTCAAAAAACCAACAGTCACTCTGCTTTGCTTGACTGGCGCAGGGCCTCTAGAGTGACCTTGGACCCTTTTAATTGATTAGCTCTGGACCATTGGCCTTCATACTACATCATCGTGTATCAGTACTGAGTTATATTTAATGACAGTGTCTGTTGGTTTGAAAACTGAGTATGAATTAAGCCAAAATAACTACTGGTTATGAGTGAGTTTGGGTTTTAGAAGATAGTTTCAAAATCTCAGTATGGCTCATAAAACCTCATAAAAAGCACAGATAACGTAGACATCATCCCAAGTCCCTCCGGAGCACCCTTCCTGGCTCTCGTTCGAATTGGTGCAGAAATGGAGAGTCAGCAAGTGACTTTGCTTATAAAGAGATCTCAGAAAGAACTTAAGATTGTTCTTGTGTGTGCATGTTTCCTAAAAATCTAACCTGAAAAGATCATACTTAAAACATCCATATATATTTTGACCCCCTTCTTTTGGGGATCCAGAAAAATAATGCAAAGTGTACAAAAGGAGGCCTTAAAATGGAAGCTCAACCATGATATTCTGGAGAGAAATTCTATAACTGTCACTCATTCCAGGCTTCCCTTAAAGGAGTCAAGTTTGTCAGATATTTTGGAATGACTGCTTTTTTAGAAATTACTGAAAAAGAATAACTGATAGATAACGTGTTCTGCCTGCTTCTCTAAAATCTGTGCTCCTCTCCTGTTGCTGGTCAAAGTTTGAACATCTTAAGTGTCTGTTTTCTGTCTCCAAGAATATTTCCTCATTGGCTCTTTCCCAATCATCCTATGTCTCTTCCGCACCTGATCATCAGAAAGCTCCAGCTCAGCTCAAGCAGTACCTCCTTCCTCTGTCTCCACCATTGTGCACATATCCATTTGCATATCATTTTACTAAAAGTTAAAGCCTCACTAAGAGGATGCTTCCTAGAATAATCACCAATGTCCAGACACTTTGGTGATGGAAAGTACACCTTGGGGGAGCAGGGGTGGGTGCTGAATCATATTGCCTGGGATTCACGCAGGTCCAGAGCCTTGACCTTCCTGCAGAACTTGAGTCCACTGTGGTATTTTTACACTCTTAAATCCAAGGCAGAGTTACAGTGGTGGCTTTGCTGTAGCAAATATCCTCCTTGCTGACCTTAGTCCACAACTCATGGTTTATGTAATTGACTCAAGTCCAAAAACCTTTAAACAAACCTAGATTAAAAATTTCTTTCAGAAAGATTAGGAGAAAAAAGTTATATGCTCTAAAGACTCTTACTTATGTGGTACATCAAAAAGGCCTTGATATTAGAAGGTAACATAATTGTTTTAATCTTCAATAGCTTTGCCTTTCAGTGCCATTCATGGTGATTTTCATAGGTCAGTGGTGCAATTCAACACTATTCTAATAAGCCATAATAATTGTTGGCACAACTGTTATTACAATGGGGACTTCCCTGGGTTTCATCTATTAATTTTTTGTAGACAGTAGGAAGCTCACACTGAGAAGACATTTGTAGCTTCCTAGACAAGGGCAATGAAAGGAATTAGCATATTGTACATACTGTATATATGCACTGCTCTGTGCCACTGCGAGTATTCTAAAGAGAGACAAATGAGAAGGGAGAATTTAAACAGGAACTAATTTAGAACTTCTCTCTTGCCTTCAGTGGTTATGGACAGCTTTCGTTCCCACTGAGTAAGCCTGGTAAAGACTTTCATAGTAAACTGAACTCATCCTGAGCCAGAATAGGCAATCCATACAAAAAAAAAAAAAAAAAAAAAAGTGGCAGGTCATTGGGCCAGAAACCACCTCTCCCTAAGAGGTGATCATGAATCCCCCGCACAGGGCAAAAAAGGGAATAACAGCTTGTTTACATCTCGTATGCACAGTTTCAAGGACCCATTGCAAATAACCTTCAAAGAGAGGGAGAGAGTGGAAAGAAGAGAATAAAAACAGAGAGGAAGAGATCTTACCTTGAAAAATGAAGTAAGCAATCCTAATATTCCTCTAGTTGGTCCTGAAAAATGTTCACACGTCTAAAGTTATTTATAAAAAAAAAACTTCACCGCACTTTGAAATTCCTGAGTGGTGGTAGGTCAGTAATGGATTTGGATACTTGAGTTTTTCAGTTTTTATTCTTTAGGCCAATGAATGTAATCTCTAAACTTACCATTCTGAGTACACGCGCACGCACGCGCACACACAACCACACGCACACATATTAAGGTATGTGCACATTACTTATTTTGTAGGAAACACAATGTATAAAAATAAAGAGTCCAGTGGATTCATTCAGTGTGTTTCAGCGATAAGATGTAGTGGGGAATATCCTCCTTGCTGACCATATTGTTAAAATTATAATCTTAAGCAACACTGTTAGAAATGCCTGTGTAAAATATCTTCTCTAGTATCAATGAATCAATACATTTTGAATTCAACTTTCAAAAATACGTGCTAAACTTAAACATTTTTGTATCTGTGGTGTTTTCCTATTAACTTATAGTAGTGAACAAGTCACCAGAAACCTGATATCATTAAAAAGGAAAATGGACTAAATGAAAAGTTAAAAACAGAGGTTATTTACAAAGTCTTTTGCCAAAAGCATTGTTTAATGAAAACGTAATTTCTTTCACTATGAATGTGATCATAAGAAACGCTTGCCCTATCATTCTCTCTCTTTTGAGAAATCAATGTTTTGTATTCCTAAGGGCCAAGAACAATATTCTTTAAATCAGTGTAATGCACAGACACCTTGGGAATGAAAGGCACAGTGACTTGGATCACCTGCATAATGCTGGATTAGAATTCCAACATTTGATGGTAAATATATGATTCTTTCCTAGAATTCTTAGACTGCACTAAGTCACTTCTGGGAATTTCAGTCAATCCTTTTAAATGAAGGCATCGACATTAGTGACAGATCTTATCTAACATGGATGGCATTAAAATGTCCCCTTTCAAGTACCATGAGTGGATGGAAATTACCATCTAACCTTCCCACCTAATCATCTCACATAACTCAGAGGTCTAACAACGTTGCATAGAAGGTTAACAGACTATATGCACCAAGGATACTTCATTTGTGCAGTTAGTAAGAACTAGCCATTTACAAAATACATTCAAATGTTTTGTAAATAAATTTTTTGATTCCTATAGTTTTGTTCAAACTGCTTTTAAAATACTTAGATTTTATTTGAATTTTAAAAATAATCTGTTATAAGTTCGATGTTGCTTTATTGACTCTGTGATCCAATGTACACTCAGCCATATTCCTGTGGGGAAATATCAATTCTATTGACTTTCTTGGCATGAGCCAGAGATTCATAGTTTCTTTAAGGACTCTAAGTATGGGACAAAACCAAAATTAAATTCTAGTGAAGAAATTAGAAACCTATTGTATAAAATGTATTTTTAAAATCTTAAGATATATGTGATTTACACTGCCTGTTAATCTAGTCTCTTTGTGAAATAACCACAGCATAATATTTGTTAAGACTCTGAAACACCAAATATTTGTGATGTTTGTATAGCACCGTTGTTATAATATGTGATTTCAAATGGTAAGCATCTTTGTTGTAATCATGTGAGCCCACAGAATTCCTGCTGTTATGTACAACCAGCTCTCAGAATTCAGATTTCCTGCAGCTGCTATATCACCAATAAATGAGAATTAATTGTGGAAAAAAAAAAAAAACTTCCTAAAGAATTGAGTTTATGCTCACTGTGCATTTTCCTAATGAATGAATTCAGAGTTTTATTTTTACCAGAAATGGTCTCTCTCAGTCAGTAAACACAACTGCTGATTTCAACCATACTATCATTTCAATGGTTTCTATATTCTTGATCTAACTACCCAAAACTGGAAGCTTCTTGCAAGGTGTACTCTCACAGATGTACAATAAATGACTTTTCCTGCATGCTGCCTGAGATATGTTGTAATTTGAAATGTCTTATAAAAAATTATATATTTCATAACCCAAAATTGAACCGGCAAGATTTCTCATGTGTATAATCGATGGTATGTTAACATAAAAATCAAAAGCACTGTCTGTCATACATATATGTTTTATGTGACATTTAATCTTGTTAAAACTGTAATCTCTGAAGTGTTCGTTGACTGAACTAGTCAATTCTGTACAAATCAGTCTTAGCTGTTTTCCTAATTTTAACCATATTTCCTAATACTTAAATATAAATGTTTGTAAATTAGCCATTCATTTTTTTTTAATCAACTTTTATGTATCTTCAATGTGACTCAGTTAACTAACTGGAACAAAGAAGAATCAGAGCCTTCCTTGTCATAGTCCAGCCCAGGCTCAGGAACATTTCATCTAGGCAAAAATCCATTCACTCATCCAGCAAATATTTATTGACCATCTACTATGAATTAGGCTCTATACCAAGTATCAGGAGAATTCTCAAGAACCAGAGAAATCACAAGCTTCTATCTCCCAGTGAGGAATTTCTGAACTCCCCCTATACCATTCTTCTATAATTTCCACGGAATTAAGAAATTATTTTGTTTCTCTGACATAACAAAGATAGAAATTATCTAAAGATCTTGGATTAAAATACAGTCCATTCGGCCCAAAGAAAATGCAACTATCACTCACAGAAATAACGTCTTAAAGTCTTATCTAAAAGTTAAAAGAAAACCCAGTTTAAGAGATTTGACCCTAATTCTGAAGAAATGCTTAAAAGGTCTCCCCTTGAAATGTGTATATTGTGTTGGTTTTCAAACACTAAGATTCTTTGCTAACATTCCCTAAAATGTCGTCTCTGCAGGAGATCAAGAAATTCTGTGAAAGAGGAGGAAAATGGCTGACGAAGGGATAAATATTTATCCACAGAACATGACTGATACTTATATACATCTAGGATACTTTCTCAATGACAGATTTCATTACATTACCTTATCTGTTTACCAGAAATGCACCCATCCACGGACAGTGAAATTCACACCTGAAATGTGGCACATTCTCCTTTTTATTATTCAAGGAGATGCCTCTACTGTCTTTCAAGATAAATTGTTGCTATGACAGAGATAAGGGAGTCTCAGATCCATCCAAGTCAGAAGGCAGGAGATCAGCAATTTGGTCAAAGAATGAAGCCCAAAGTTCCAAGGCAAATGAGTACCTTGGAAGAAACATAAAACCTTGTGATTCCTGCCATTGTGGTGCTTACAGTAATGAGATTGACAGGTGTTCTATGCCTTGACCTTGTGTCACTAATTTTTTTTTTTTTTTTTACAACATTTGAAGTTTCTCTGAACCTATTGAAACCGATTGTAACTTGCCATTCTCACACATATTAAGTCACTCAGTCACTGTAAATATGTGCTACTCACTGGAGGCAAGATTAGATCTATCATACAGCCACACATACACAAGATGAAACAGTGTCCACCAATGCTGCTTTGCAGAATCAGAAGCCTCTGGATTCAGATTCCAGCTTTGTCAATCTACCTGGGTAATCTAGTCTTGTGAAAATCCCTTCACCATTTAGAACCTCAATTTCCTGGAATATAAAATCAGACTAAGAACACCTGCTCTTGAGAACTGTCCTAAGAGTTGAATGAAATAATTAACACTTATTACATGTCTGGCAATAGTACCTGATACGCATAATCCACACAATAAACGTTAGCTGGTATTTATGGCCCATACAATATTTATGTCCCTTAATGCAAGTGACCAAAGCTCTCTCCTTGACCACACTTGAGTCATGTTCCTCTGAGATCTCTTCTTGACTAAGCCCTGACCTTGGGCTCTGTCCCGGGGCCCACTTAGTCCAGTCTTAGCAAAAATCCTGCTGTGTCATTTTAGTGAAAACCCTCCCACCTTGGTATCTGATCAAATTCTTCATCCCTCATCCTTGACATGCTAATACTCTGACCTGCCTTCAGCAAGAATCCTGTGGAGTCAGTCTAGCAAAAATCTACCTAGCTTGGATGTATCCTCTTAGTAATATTCCATCCAATGGCCTCCTTCTCACTTGTTGCATATAAATCCCCACTGTCTTCATTCTATTCAGAGTTGAGCTCAGTCTCTCTCCCTTACTGCAAAACCCCATTGCAGCAGTCCCCTTCTTGAATAAAACTTTCCTGTCTTTAACAGGTGTCTGAAAATAAATTTTTCTTTAACACCAGTATCACTTTCCACACTGAGAAATGAGAAGACCAAATGTGCTTAATTCTAACTCTCTTCATTATAGTAGACTTAGCCAACATTTATTACTTACTATTAACCAGGCAACATACTAAACACTTAACCTGGATGATATCCTTGTTCCTCACCAAAATCTCTAAAAGGAGTATAATTTCTGCCCTCTGACACATGAAAACCTGAGGCTTAGAAAACTTACATATTTGCCCCCAAAATCACATTACTAAGTGGCAGAACCAGAATTTGAATTCAAGTCTATCTGACTCCAAAGCTCAAGTTTATGATCACTATGTTATTAAGTCTCTATAAATCTTGAAAGTATCTATTTGATTTGAGCAAATTCCCTACATGGCATAAAACGATAGCAATATCTAGGGGCACCTAGGTGGCTTAGTTGGTTAAGTGTCTGACTTCGGCTCAGGTCATGATCTCATGGTCCGAGTTTGAGCCTCATATCAGGCTCTGTGCTGACAGCTCAGAGCCTGGAGCCTGCTTCTGTGTTCTCTCTCTCTCTCGCGCTCATTCTCTCAAAAAAAAAAAAAAAAAAAAACATGAAACTTTTTTTTAATTGATAGCAATTTCTACCAAAATACGCAACACATCACCATGAATAAGTCAAAAATCCCATAGAGATTTGATGTACAACTCCACATTAACAATCCTGCATCGTTATCATAGATCTTTTAATTTGTGACAAGAAATCCTATAGAATGTCATATCAGTAAAGAGATTTTAGCTAATAGCCCCCAGATGCAAGGAAAGCTCACTAGGTTTTTCATGCCTCATCAAAGTCACTGTAGACACAGCTCATCCAACATCACCTTCAATGTTTTAGACAATCCTGAGGAGCAGACATATTTATTTCTGTTCTTTGGGCCTGCTTACCTGTAGATGTCTGATTTGGGACCAAAGAAAATCTAATTTCGCTCACAATTTTGAGCAGGATTCTTTTAAGAAATCCAGAGCAACAAGGACATGCCTATGTGGATAATCCATGAATGGGCACAATCACCAGACCAAAATGTGCATAAGTACACCAGGAGTTCTACCTTATCACAAGTGACCATTTTGTTCTCGGACTGTCCATAAAACCCGCCATGTTGCAGCACCATTTTCAGCATCTGTGAACAACTGTGTCTGTCCAATTGTGCCCAGTCTCCGTGCGTTCTGTTATGGAGTCACCCTGACAAGGAAGGACAATATAATCAGATCCAGAGACATCCCGGTAAACTCTTTTCTTTTCAACTTCAATAATTGAACATATTTAAGCGTAGACTTGCAATATCTTACAACTTTACGTGCTTATGTATATGGAACCGTAAGTAGCTCTTCCAGGATCAGTGCTCAACCATTCAATGGCAGATAAAACCTCACCACATTTCAAGGAATAACGGTAGCTACCCTGCAAATATATAATTAGAAGTTCACATTCAATCCTTGGGCAGGCACCTTAGCCAGATGCTTTGTACGTGCCCCTGCTTCCACATTTCAACTACTGGCTAAAAACAGAATGACATAAAATATTTTCAGAAATTCTGAGATGATAAATCTGTAATATATGAAGGTTATCCACAATGGTCCCATGCATATCCCATCTATGAAAGGAAATCATTTTCATCTGAGTAGTAACATTGGCCTACATTACCCAAGATTTGATTTTGCGAGGAAATTTGTATTTTCATACGGCAATGAAAAATTATTTAAAAGGCCAAATGCGAGAACGTATTTTAGGTTCTTTTTTTACCATATGTAACTAAAAACAAGCTACAAGTGTCCCAAGAGTCCAGTAACACAAACTAGAAACTACAACACAAAGTAGGAACTCCACAAACTAGAAACTACAAACAGCTGCACCTGTTCTGACAGCTCTGATTTCACTTTGTGAGGAAAAATGCTAACCCTCGTCGGTTACCATGAGAACTAGAGGACAAACAACCCAGCAAGTTTCCTAGAGGGGAAAAAAGAACGTGGCCATCTGTTTTAAAATTCTAGCCAACAAATTCCAATTGTATGTAAGTCCCAGCCCTAAAGAAGCCAGAACCTAAAGATGCAAATAAAAAAAAGAAAAATCTCGTCTTTTATTAACTAGAGAGCACTCATGTTTGGGGACACTGCAGGAAAAAAAAATAGGGCAAAAATTGCAGTTCTTGTTATTGATTACAGAAAAATCTGTATTTCTGTGACTGGAACCTCCATGATGCTTCATCCGGACTCCTAGTAAGCCAGAGTTCCACAAATTCCAAAGGAAAGACTAACTCAAAATTCTTAACTAATCTCCTTCTGTTGACACATCGGAATGGAGCCTTCTCTCAAATGTCCTTCTCCAAAGGCGTTTCGATTCAATAACAAATGACCCAAGTACCCATGTCTTTCCAAAGATGATCAGAAGCGACGCTCAGATGTCAAAAAAAAAAGAAAACCTCCAATTGTCCAAAAAGCAATCAACACACACACATAATGTTCTTCTACAAGTAGAACAAAGAAATGTCGGAGTCTTTTAAGAATTGATGAAAGATGAAACAGGGGAAAAAAAACAAAAAAAAAACAAATGTCAGACTGTTTGAGGTCAGTCAACCAGGGCACTTCATTTTTATTTGAGTCAGTGAAAGCCTGAGATGAAGGAACATGTTTGGTAGTCATGGGAGGCACTCATGCTTGACCTGCTGTGACCTTTGAAAAATTGCCAGGCGTCACTTCTCACTGTGTAGGATGAACACGTGAGTCTAAGTGTCACTGTATTGCGGTTGCCTAACTCCCAATATGCCTCCGGGCGGGGGTGGGGTGGGGTGGGGTGGGGTGGGGTGGGGTGGGGTGGGGTGGGGTGGGTGGGCACTATAGAATAATGGCTGAGAGCATAAATGCTGAAGCCACAGTACTTGGTTTCAAACCCTGGCTCTGCTAAGCTCTGTCATCACAGGCAAGCGACCTACTATGTGCCTCAGTTTCCTCATCACTAAAATGGGGAAGATATCGACACCTACTTCCTGGAGTAAAAATGAGTTAACATACGCAAAATAAAAGAGTGCCATGTAAATGTCACCTGCTATCCTCTCTGCCATGACAGAGAGAACTGTTACCGGTTCTGTTCGCTATCCATCCATAGTGGAGTATGAGTTGACTCCTAATGTTTGGGGAAAAAGAAGTGGAGGAGAACAGAAGCCACTGATACACAATGGAGAAAAGACAAATGGAAAAAGTACAAAAGTGAGAGAAAGTGCTAACATGACATGGGATCCTGAAGGGACTCATTGCATGTAAAAGAAAAGGGAAGTGAAGAAAGGAAACCTGATGGGTTAGAGTATTGATACAATTAGTGATGCCTGCTAAAGTACTCCACAACTTTTATTACTATGTAACAAGCAGCAATAACAATAGTTCATATTTAGAAAGTGCCAGCCACTGCTAGGCACGTAACATGCATTATCTCATTCTACCTTCATACACATACCAAAAAACCCTCCATGAGTCTGGTATTATTCTTCCCGTATTTCAAATGGAAAACTTGAAACTAAAGAGGTTCCTAATGTGTGAAGTTTGTGTGATATACCGAGCCAGGATGAAGACCAGTCTGACTCCAGAGGCCGTACCCCCAACCACTGTGCTGTACTCATACCCACACAGGCATCAGGACACAGATTCAGTCCTGGAGAAACCCAAATGTTCAACTAGATGGAAGCAACCGTAAAAAAAATCTGGCTCCTGAAATTTACTGTTCTCCTCCTTGTAGTTTTATTTTTGGTGTTACATTAATAGTTTTATATTATAGGAGTCCACCAGTAGCAATGAACTTTTACTCTTTGATGGTCTTAATGACTCTGTGGATTCATTATTGTATGTATGCAAAAAAAAAAAAAAAAAAAGTACGGTTTCAAAAAAAAAGTTTCAGAAAGCTGCTTTGAAACCGTATTTTTTTTGCATACATACAATAACTATAATGAATATATAAATAATATATATATATATATTTGTAATGTGGTAGTAGGAGCCCTTCAGTTATAGAAATACAGATTTTCTGTAATCAATAACAGGTACCACATTGTGTGTGTGGGAACACACATATACACACATTACATATGTAATATACATATTATATATATGTGTGTGTGTGTATATATACACACACATATATTTAAGTCCCACATATCAAAATATTATAAGTCAACTCTAACTTTCCCATATGGGGAAAAAATGTGAAAAAAATGTGAAAAAAATTGAAAAAATTGAAAAAATGTGAAAAAAATTGAAAAAATGTGAAAAAAATGTGAAAAAAATGAGAAGTTTGGTTTATAACCACAGGCACTTATGCTTGATAAACTATTACATTCCAGAAGACTGAAATATATCGTTTTCTAAGCCGAAATACAGTTTTCTAAAACACATATAAATCTTTTTCATAGGAAAACTAATTGCAGAAAATGATGTTGAAGTTAATATTGCATCATAGCATACTTGACAAAGTTCTTATGAATCTTTCATAGTTCCTTCAATATTTCCGTAGCACTAGGTCAGAAGGTGAAAGAACATGTTTATTGTGACCATGAAGTATGTTTTTGGGAAGAAATTTCACAAATATTTGAAGAGCCCCTAAGAAAGATGCAGGGTCACTAATCATCCAGGGAAACTTTATGTACTGTCGTCTTCATTCCACTGTAATGACACTATAACACTATATCCATATCAGGCACAAGAGAGCAAGTCATTGTTCAAAGTTGGGATTAATTTCCTCCAACCAGGAAGATGACAAATGATCACTTACATGCTGCATATGAGAATCTTAAGAATAACATGTGTTTAATCGGTGAAGTGATTTAAGGGTAATTACTTTGCATAAAAGACTGCTTATAAGAATTTAGGACTAAAGCTATGACCAGGATAGGGCATTTCCTTTTGATCTACTGATAATTAGAAACATCGAATAAACTATTGTCTTTATGTAACTGATTAAGTGGGATTAAAGAGGAGTTAGAATATTCTAGAGCCACTAGAAGATTTACTCCCCACCGCACCCACCTCATATGCCAGAGTACAGAAATCCTTCTCAACTATTTCTGGTGGTTCATTTTACTAAATTGTCTTAAGTCACACTGAAGATGTTTAGGAAATTAAGCTAAAATCATATGCTTGACCTAGAGTTGGCACTTATGTATTAAATAGATGAATGAATGGAAGGATGGAAAGACAGGTGGGTGGATGAATGGGTAACCCAGGAATAGTCAGGGTCTAAAGACAAGACTGTGGTAAGTCAGGGTCCACAGTGGTAGGTCAGGTTATTGGGAAGATTTCAGTCCTAAGCAGTTAGAGCACTGGTTTTAAACTCTGGCCACACGTTAATAGTACTAGGGGAGTATTTAATACACATACTTGGCTTAGAACCCACTACAGACCAATTAAATCAAAATCTTGACACATGATAGTAGATGGTACAACTTAAGTATTTTTCAAAAACTCTCCCAAGTAGAGTTAACAGGTTCTGCAAATAAAAATATAAGATTCCCAGTTAAATTTAAATTTCAGATAAAGAACAAATTTTTAGTTTAAGTATGTCCCAAATATTATACAGAATATACGCTAAAAACTTTTTCTGAAATTCATATTTAACTAGAAGTCCTTACTATATCTGCAACCTTATCCCCCAAAGACATTCTAATGTACAGTATTTAGAACCACTGAATTTCATTAAGATAAGCGGGTAGAGCAGGACATCAAGAAAAAATACAACAGCAGCAAAGTAGGATACCCAGCACCAAGGACTTGGCAAAAGACTGGGGATACAGGTCCAGAAGCAGTACTCTACCTTGGGAAGATTTATGGTGGTCAAATAAATCCGCAGTTTCAGAGAAGTTAGGGCATCTAGTAAGCCACATAGGCAGAATTCAAATTCAAGTGAATAAGACCGGGACCTAACTGTTTACTAGACACACTACGGGTGTTTTGACGGACAGAACACTGTTGTGGAAACAGAATCGGAAGGTGAGAACAGAATTCACAAACAGGCAAAATCCTTCACTCTGGCACCAAATTACAGATCCGAGAGACTTAGTGTTTTCTCTGCTAAGGAACAAATTCATTCCAGAGACTAGAATGTGTAATTCCAAGAAAGTCCTGAAGTGACCTTTGTACTGTGACTAGAGGCCTTTGGGGTTGAGGGCTGGACATTCTATTATGGCAGAATCAGTGAGTAAGCCAACATTCACTTCAAAAACTCTTAAAAATGCCTCTACTGACCAATATCATGTCAAAGCAACAGTCCAGATGAGAACAGTAAGAAAAGCAAGATAAATGTCAGTCACTGCCTACAGGAATTTCCTTTTGCAAACTGAAGATGGCAAAATGAAAAACTTTGACACTAATGGAACCATCAAAGAAAAAAGATTTAGGGAGTCTTGCTGTCCCTAGAAAAATCCAAAGACACTAAAAAAAAAAAAAAAAAAAAAAAAAAAAAAAAAAAACACATTAGAATATATAACAGTAGACCATATCTTATTTGGAATGCCAGTTTAAAAATATAGGAATAATGCCAACAAATATAGATCTTACAATCTCCAATAACTTCTATATATAAATATGAAAAAATGAGAAGCTAATGGAAAAATGGATAAAAGAGTATGAACAAGCACTTGCAAAATAGGGTATCCAAGTTACCAAAACAAAACACAAAAAGGCACTTAACTACTTCGGCAACCAGAAAAATGCACATGAAAATCACACAGTGATACTACTACATAGCTACCAAAATAAAATTGAAAAGACAATGTTGGGGTGTCTGGATGGCTCAGTTGGTTAGGCGTCTCTTGATTTTGGCTCAAGACCATGATCTCACAGGTTCATGAGTTCAAGCACCACATTGCACTTCATGCTGACAGTGCAGAGCCTGCTTGGGATTCTCCCTCCCTCCCTGTCTGCCCCTCCCCTGTTTGTGCTCTCTAAACAAACAAACTTAAAAAAAAAAAAAAAAAAAAAGACAATGTCAAGTGTTGGTAAGAACATGAGTTAACTGAAATTCATACCCTGTCAGGAGTGTAAATTAGATGAATCATTTTGGAAAATCATTCAGCACCACCTAGTATATTTATAAATACACATACCCTATGGCCCAACAATTTTACACCCCAGTACTCAACAGAAATGTGTGCAATATTAACCAAAATAATAACCCAGACTGGGAAAAAAATGTGTGATAATAGAATGGTTTAACAGATTGTGGTATATTTATGTGATGGGTACAACATAGAAATTAAAATGAATAAACTGAAACTATTTATTCAAAGATTTGATGAATCTCCCAAATTTAAGGTGGAAGAAGCCAGAAAAAAAATACACTCTGTATGATTTGTAGAAGTCCAAGAACAAGTAAAACAGCTCTAATGCTACAAGTCAGGTCAGGAATTATCTTGGAGCAAGATGTGGCATGGTAATTGGGAGGAAATATAATACTTGGGATGCTGACAACGTTCTATTTATTTACTTTATTGTTCTATTTATATCTCTGCATGCTATATTTTAACAAAAAGGTTTTCTTAATGAATTATGATGAGATTTAAAAGAATATTTGCATACATGGAAATACTCTAGTCTTGTATAGAAAAACTCAGTAACAAGGTATATTATATATAATTAATCTATAATATAATTCCCCCCGCAAATACCAACAGTGTTTTAGACTAAGGAGAGGGTCAGTAGATGACACTTAAATTCACATGAAAAATATAGAGTTCAGAATATTTTAAAATAAAATGAGGAGGGGCGTCTGGGTGGCTCAGTCAGTTAAGCGTCTGACTTCGGCTCACGTCAAGACCTCGCGGTTCGTTGGGTTTGAGCCCCACGTCGGGCTCTGTGCTGACAGCTCAGAGCCTGGAGCCTGCTTCGGATTCTCTCTCAAAAATAAACATTTAAAAATTTGAAATAAAATGAGGAGATAGCCCCCCTAGACAAGAGTGTCAAAAGAAAATTCAGAGAGCTTGTGCTTGATAGTATTTAGGGAAAAACAAACTGCTCTCGGCAATTCCGCCACACTTTATAAAGCATGGAAAGGAAAGTGCATTTTTCCCATTGTGATTGGTTACTAGGAACTTACATACTTTATGTTTTCCTTTTAAATTCTGATGGAGTTAACATAAAGTGTCATATTAGTTTCAGGTATACAATAGAGGGATTCACCCATTCTATACATTTCTCAGCGCTCATCATAGTAAGTGTACTCTTAAACCCTTTTACTTATTTCACTCATCCCCTAACCCACCTCACCTCTGGTAACCATCAGTTAGTTCTCTACAGTTAAGAGTGTGGTTTTCTGGTCTTTTTCTTGTTTCTTAAATTCCACATATGAATGAAGGCATATTGATATTTGTCTTTCTCTTAGTTCATTTAGCATTATACTGTCTAGATCCATCCAGTGGTGTTGTAAATGGCAAGATCCCATTCTTTTTTATAGCTGAGTAATATTCCATTATATATACACACCACTCTCCTTTATCCATTCCTCTGTAGACAGACACTTGTGCTGCTTCTATAGTTTGGCTATTGTAAATACTGCAATTAACAGAGGGGTGGATTTATCTTTTTCAATTAGTGTTTTCGGAGTCTTTGGGTAAATACCCAATAGTAAAATTACTGGATCATACCGTAATTCCATTAAAAAAATTTTTTTTAATGTTTATTCTTTGAAAGAGAGAAGGAGCATGAGCAAGGAAGGGGCAGAGGGGAGGAAAGACAGAATCTGAAGGAGGCTCCAGGCTTTGAGCTGTCAGCTTGAACTCATGAAGTACGAGATCATGACCTGAGCTGAAGTCTGATGCTTAACTGAACCACACAGTGCCCCCTGTAATTCCATTTTTAATTTTTTGAGGAACCCCCAAACTGTTTTCCACTATGGGTAAACCAGTTTGCATTTTTATCAACAGTGCACAAGGGTCCTTTTTCTCCACATCCTTACCAACACTTGTTTCTTATGTTTTTGATTTTAGCCATTCTGACAGGTGTAAGGTGATCTCATTGTGGTATTGATTTGCATTTCCCTGATGATGAGCAATGGTGATTGAGAATCTTCTCATGTCTCTGTTGGTCATCTATAGGCCTTCTTTAGAGAAATGTCTGTTCACATCTTCCACCTATTTTTATTACTTAAGTCATAGAAGTTACTTATACTCTATTGAATATGTCATTTGTAAATATCTTCTACCTTTCAGGTTTTTAGTTTTATTGTTTCCTTTGTTGTGCATGGGCTTTTTGACGTAGTCCCATTAGTTTATTTTTCCTTTTGTTTCCCTTGCCTCAGGAGACATGTCTAGAAACATGTTGCTACAGCTGATGTCAGAGAAATTACTGTCTGTGCTCTCTTCTAGGATTTTTATGGCTTCGGGTCTCACATTTAAGTCTTTAATCCATTTCAAGGTTATTTTTGCGTATAAGTGGTCCAGTTTCATTCTTTTGCACGTAGATGTCCAGTTTTCCCAACATTACCTGTTAAAAAGATGCTCTTTTTCCTGTTGCATATTCTTACCTCCTTTGTCAAAAATTAACTGACCATATAATCATGGGTTTATCTGGGTGGCAATTTGGTATCCTTGATCTGTGTGTCTATTTTTGTGCCAGTACCATTCTGGATTGTGATACCTCCAGTTTTGTTCAAGACTGCTTTGACTGGCTGTTTAGGGTCTTTTGTGGTTCCATACGAGTTATGGGATTATCTGTCCCAGTTCTGTGAAAAACACTGTTGGTATTTTGATAGGAATTGTATTAAGTCCTTAGGTTGCTTTGGATAGTGTGGACACTTTAACAATATTTGTCTTCCCAATCCACAAGCATGGAATATCTTTCCATTTGTTTGTGCCCATCTTCAATTTCTTCCATCAATGTCTATAGCTTTCAGAGTACAGGTCTTCTACCTCCTTGGTTAAGCTTACTTCATTATTTTTGGTGCAATTTTTGTTTTGAGAGAGAGAAAGGAAAGAGGGAGAGAGAATCAGAACCCACCACAGGGCTCCATCTCATGACCATGAGATCTTGACCTGAGTTGAAATCAAGAGTTGGAGGCTTAACCAACTCAGTGGTTAAGCAACTGAGCCACCCAGGTGCCCCTATTTTGATACAATTGTAAATGGGATGTTTTAATTTCTCTTTCTGCTACTTCATTATTAGCGTCTAGCAATGCAATGAATTTCTACATATTTTATAATCCCAAGGCCTTACTGAATTCATTATTCCAGTTCTAGTATTGTGCTGGTGGAGTCATTAAGATTCTCTATAGTATCACACCATGCGCAAATAGTGAAAGTTCTATTTCTTCCTTACCAATCCAGATGTCTTTTTTTTCTTAGTGCTGTGGCTAGGACTTCCAGTACTATGTTGAATAAAAGTGGTGAGAGTGGACATGCTTGCCTTGTTCCTGACGTTAAGGGAAAAGCTCAGTTTTTCACCACTGAGTATGATGTTAGCTGTGGGCTTTTCAGATATGGGCTTCATTATTTTGAGGCATGTTCCCTCTAAATTTGTCAAATGTTTTTTCTGCCTCTATTGAAATGATGTTTTTGATCCTTTCTCTTTTGAAGTGATGTGTCACATCGGTTGATTTGTGAATATTGAGCCATCCTCGCTTCTCGGGAATAAATCCCACTTGATGGCAAAAGATTGTTTTTAATATATCATTGGATTTGGTTTGCTAATATATTATTGAGGATTTTCGCATGTTTTCATCACAGATATCGGTGTGTAGTTTATTTTTTGTAGCATCTTTCACTGGTCTTGGTATCAGGGCAATGCTGCCCTGAATACATTTTAGAATAAATTTGGAAGCTTCCTTCCTCTTCTATGTTTTTAATAGCTTGAGAATAGATATTTGCTCTTCCTTAAATGTTTGGTAGAATTCATCTGTGAAACCATTTGGTCCCGGGCTTTTGTTGGGAATTTTTAAATTATTGTTCAAGTTAATTGCTGGTACTCTGTTCAAATTTTCTATTTCTTCCTACTTCAGTATTAGGGGGTTATAGGTTTCTAGGAGCTTATCCACTTCTCCTAGGTTATTCAATGTATTGGCATATACTTTTCAAAATATTCTATAACTTCGTACTTCTGTGGTGTTGGTTATTCTCATTTTTTTTTTTTTTTTTTTTGAATCTGACAAAAGTTTTATCAAGTTTGCTGACCTTTTCAAAGAACCAGCTCCTGGCTTCATTGATCTATTGTTTTTAGTTTCTACTTATTATTACTTTTGTTTTTATTCCCTTTTTTCCCACTGGTTTTAGGTTTTGTTCTTTTCCTAGTTCATTTAGATATAAGGCCAGGTTGAGATTTTTTTTTGTTTCTTGAGGTAGGCCTGTACTACCACACACTTCCCTCTTATAACAGTTTCTGCAGCATCCCAAAGATTTTGGACTGCTGTGTTTTAATTTTCTCTTGCCTCCATATATTTATTTCCTCTTTGATTTCTTGGTTGACCCGTTCGTTGTTCAGTAACATGTTATTTAGCTTCCATGTATTTGTGTTCTTTCCAGATTTTTTCTTATAGCTGATTTCTACTTCCATAGGATTGTCGTCGGAAAAGATGCATGGTAGGGCTTCAATTTTTTAAATTTGTTGAAACTTGTTTTGTGGCCTAACATGTGAGCTAATTCTGAAGAATGTCGCACATGTTCTTGAGAAGAATGCATATTCTGTTTTAGGATGCAATGTTCTGAATATACTTGTTAGATCCATCTGGTCTAACATGTCATTAAAAGCCATTGTTTCCTTGATTTTCTGTTTCAATGGTCCATCAAAGTAAATGGGGTGTTAAAATCCCCTACTATTAATGTATTACTGCCAATTACTTTGTGTTTGTTTTTAACTGCTTTATGTATCTGGATACTTCCATGTTGGAAGCATATTTATAACTGCTCTATCTTCTAGTTGGATTGTTCCCTTTAGGATCATATATTGTCCTCTTCATCTCGTTAGTCTTTGTTTTAAAGTCTATTTGTCCCAAATAAGTATTGCTACCCCGGCCTTCTTTTCACTTGCATTTGCATGATAAATGCATTTGCATGATAAATTCATTTGCATTTCCCATCCCTTCACTTCCAATCCGTGTATTTAGGTCTCAAATGAGTCTCTGGTAGACAACATACTGATAAGTCTTACTTTATCCATTCCATCATCCCATGTCTTTTGATTGGAACATTTAGTCCATTTACATTCAAAGTCATCACTGATAAGTACCTACCAGTTGTGGGTTTGTTACTTGTCTTATGGTTGTTTTTGTAGTTCCTATTTGTTCTTCTCTTACTTTCTCACAGTTGCTGGCTTTCTCTAGTGATATACTTTATTCCGTTTTCATTTTTTGCTCACTAGGTTTTTATATAACATCTTATATATCCCATATACTTTATACTTATTAAAATATAAATATTTTAAATTGACAGTTCCTTAAATTTGAACTCTTTATTCCTTTTCCCTGCCCCCCACCACGTTTCAGGTATACAGTATCATAATTTACATCCTTATCTGAAACCCCTGATATTTACTCTTGCCTATGGTCGTCCGTTTCCATTCAGAAAGTCCCATTTAACATTTCTTATATGGCTGGTTTAGTCATAATGAATTCCTTTAACTTTTGTCTAGGAAACTCTATTCTGAATAATAGCTTTGCTGATAGAGTATAGAGGTTGCAGGTTTTCTTCTTTCAGCACTTTGAATATATCATGCCACTCTTCCGGCTTATAGAATTTCTGCTGAAAAAGAAGCTAACCTTATGGGAGTTCACTTGTTGTAACTACTTTCTCTTGTTGCTTTAAAAATTCTCTATCATACTTTTACCATTTTAATTACTGTGTGTTTTGGTGTGGACATCCTTGGGTTGATTTTTGTGGGCCCTGTGCCTCCTGAATCTGGATTTCTGTTTCCTTCCCCAAACTCAAGAAGTTTTCAGCTATTATTACTTCCAATAAAATTTCTGCCCCCTTTCCCCTCTTTTCCTTCTGGGATCCCTATGTTATTATGCTTGATGGTGTCACTGAGTTCCTTTAAGTCTATTTTTTTCTCTCTTCTTCTCTTTTAGCTTGTTTTCCATTCTCCACCCTCCAGGTCACTATTCCATTCTTCTGCTTCCTCTACTGTATTTATTCCATCTAGCAGATTTTTGGCCTCAGTTGTCGAGTTCATCTGATTGGTTCTTTCTAAAGTTTTCTCTTTGTTGAGGGTCTCACCGAGATCCTTTACTCAATTCCAGTGAGTATCCTTAGGACTATTACTTCCAAATCTCTATTAGACATATTATCTCCGTTTCATTTAGCTCTCTTGCTATTGTTTTGTCTTGTTCTTTCATTTGGGATATACTCCTGTTTCATTTTGTCTAGCTCTTTGTATCTACGCATCAGGAAAGTCAGCTACATCTCCTGATCTTGAAAGTTGTGGCCTTATGAGGAAGTGCTGTAGTGCCCGGTAGTGCAATGTCCCCTGTTCACCAGAACCTGCACTTCTGGGGTGTCTTTGTGTGCTGTATACACCCTGCTGTTGTCACTGAGCTGTGTTTGCCTCCAGGCAGTCATCTGCAATGGCCTCTCATGGTCTACTGTCAGCAGGATTCAGTTCCTGTGTTAATGGGCCAGTCTGGGGCTGCCTCGGGCTTGAGTGAAGTCAGACCATGCATCTGCCAGAAATTCAGTAGCACCAAATTGCAGGGCACTTCTCCTATCCCCTGAGCTTTCATTGGTGGGTGGGACATACAGACAGACTAGATGTCTGCCCCATCCCACCCCTGGGGATGCAGTCAGGCTGGTGTGATTACCTTCCCCTCACCCTGGGGCAGGAGTCAAGAAAGAGTGGTGCCAGCCCCTGTAGGGCTGCTTAGACACTGCCTGACTTGTGGCACCACTTTGGATGGGCTCTGGCCAAAGGCATATTGGAGGGGGCAGGCCCACATAACTCGAGGGCAGGGTTGGGGCAGAGCCAGCAGGTCTGTGTCAGCGGCAGGAGGGACCTGCAGCCCCTCAGGAAACTGCCCAGGCTGGGATGAAGAAGGTAAGTCTTCTAGGAGCACATGGCAGGGCACACTATTAACAAGCTAGGTACAGAGCATAAATGTTGTGCTTGTTCCTGCAGTTCAGGCAGGGTTAGGGAAACGGCACTCACAGACAGCTCTTTTGTGCTTAGGGAAGTCTCCCAAAGATCCCTGCCCCTTCAGCGCACAGATTAGTAAATAAATCACATTCCCACATACCCTAGGGATTTTTCAGACTACTTCTATACTGTATCTCCGTGGTATACAGTATATACAACTGTTAGTTGTGCTGTTTCTTGAAAACCAGGGACTCAGTTTCTTATCCTCCAGCTCTCCCAAAGCTGAGCCTGATTTCTAAAGTTTCAGGTGTTAAGCCCCATAGATTTTAATAACTCACAAAATTATATCCCTCTGGTTTTCAAAGTCAAATGTCATAGGGATTTGTCTTCACAGTGTGGGTCCCCTGTGCCTGGGTTGGTGTGTGTGTGGGGGGGGGGGGGGGTCTGTTCCTTTTCCTTCTCCATGTGGCATCCCTCCCTTCCAGGGAAAGTCCCATGCATCAGTTTGGCCCTCTTCTCTACATTTAGCTGTGAAGAGTCTATTCTGCCAGTCTTCAGGTCATTTTCTGGGTTATTTACACTATCCTGGAAACTAGGTGAGCCTAGGATCCTCCTACTCCACGATGTTTCCCAGAAAGTTTCCTGAAACTTACATTCTTTTTAGTATTAATACCACTAAGTTTACTTGCTTGCAGCTGATTGCCTAGAAAACTACAAGGCTATGCTGACATGAAGAAGTATTATTTAAGGTGAGAGTCAGCATTTCAGGGAAATCGGGACAGCTTAAGTTTTGGTTACATCATGGCTATGGGTGGTTGGCTTACAGGTATACTCAAATTGCGGCCTCCATTTTGGTTTCGCTTTATCAGTAGTAAGACAACTTGTAGTAAAACATAAAAATGTTAAATTTCTAAGTATAGAAGATGCATTATAAAATCATAGTAATAAATTTAGAACACGTAAATGAATAGAAAGATTAATAAGTTGAATGTTAAGAGTCCAAAAATAAAGTTACATGTGGAAATTTGGTAGCATTCTAACTCAGCAGAGGAAAAACAATAGAACACATTGGAACTGCATATTCACCTTACAGATAGTGAGGCAAGAATATAACCTATGACAAAAATATTTTGAATGGATTAAGGATTTAAATGAAAGTAAAATTAGAGACAAAAAAATACAATCACAAAAGAAATTTCTTAAAGACCAAATATCTAAATTGGTTTTGAACTACACATGCGATTTTTTTTTTTTTAAATCTAAGTGGAAAAAATGCTCTAAACCTCATACAACTTAAAAACTGGGAAAGGGCTACTTTCCTTAGTATAACAAGAGTTCTTAAAAACCCAACATGGAGGGGCACCTAGGTGGCTCCGTCAGCTGAGCATCCAACTCTTGATTTCGGCTCAAGTCATGATCCCAGGGTTGCAGTACTGAGCTCCAGGTCAGGCTCTGCACTGAGTGGGGAGCCTGCTTAAGAGTCTCTCTCCCTTTGCCCCTCTCCCCCACTCATACTTCCCCTCTCCCTAAAATTAAAACAGCAACAAACCAATAAGGAAAATAGCATTAAACCAATTGAAAAATGGACAAAGGACAGGAAGAGTACAAAAAGGGTTTAAATATATTAAAATATATAAATTTTTATCAACTTTTACCATCTTAACCATTAAAGTGTACAATTCAACGTGTTCATATTGTTAAACAGATCTTCAGCTATGCCAACTCTTAATGTATGAAATACAAATTAAAACTAAATTTTCGGAGCGCCTGGGTGGCTCAGTCGGTTGGGTGGCCGACTACAGCTCAGGTCATGATCTCGCAGTCTGAGTTTGAGCCCCACGTCGGGCTCTGTGCTGAGCACTCAGAGCCTGGAGCCTGCTTCCGATTCTGTGTCTCCCTCTCTCTGCCCCTTCCCTGCTTGCTCTCTCTCAAAAATAATCAATAAAAAATATTTTAAAAAACTAAATTTTCACCCGGTAAACTGACAATAAAAAATTTGGTAATGTAAAACCAAATCAGTAGTGAAAGAAATAATGTCATTCCTAACTGGTAGGAGAGCAACTTAGTTTACCATCTTTGGATAACAATTTGGTAATTTCCCAGTTTTAAAAGCATACTTTCTGATACAGGATATATACACCTAGATGGGTTTTTGTAAAGATATGTCCACATAAGAACAGAATAATAAAGTGTGTAGTTCAGCATTGTTTATGAACCCAAATGTCCATAAATTATCTATTCAGTAGATGAAACGTAATGGAATA
Organism: Panthera tigris; assembly: GCF_018350195.1. Lineage (NCBI taxonomy): Eukaryota > Metazoa > Chordata > Mammalia > Carnivora > Felidae > Panthera > Panthera tigris. The sequence continues at coordinate 106,814,999 of NC_056662.1, forward strand.
CTAAATAGCCCCTATAAAGAATAAGGTCAATTTTTGTGGGATGATCTGGAATAAACTCCAAAATATAATAGAAGTTTTAAGATTTTCAACGTGTTACCAATTGTGCTTAAAAAAAAAAAACACCACACACACACACACACACACACACACACACACTGGCAAGAGGGATAAGTAATGATGCACTCAGGTATAGAGAATTCTCTGGAAGCATTCACAAGAGAGTAGTTTGAAAGTTACTTCTTGGGACTGGAACTAGAAGAGGAAGGTCAAGAGAACACAACATAAAAACATGTTTTATTGTAACCTTTTGTACTATTTGAAATATGCCCGTTCATGTCTTACTAAACCCACAACAGCAAAACAAACTGAAACACAGTAACTTTCGTGCCTTTGAACCTGTAAAGTTTTATTAACTGGGCATTTTTCCTTCAGAGTAAGTTCTTCCTAGCAGCTATACTGCCTGGACTTTGCTGAGGAACGGAGTGGGGAAATATCACCTAGTGTTGGATGTCAGTCTATGTAACGGTTTCTAAACTTTCAACATAACAGGGAACGTCACTAATCCAACATTCTCTGGGTTACCTCTTTGAGAGGTCGACCTAAGTACTTAACCACCCCACATCTCCATTTTGTGTTCATCTGCAAACTGGGAGTGATAATGGTTGCCTCCTTCAGAGGTTTGTGTAATGAAATCACGTTCGTGAAAATGTTTCATCCACATATGTTGTCATTTATTTTGTTTACGTACCTGAAATAGGTTTCAAAAAACACTAGCTTACCTGTACAATGGGCCATCTGACAGAGATCCCCAAATGCCTCCCTTGCTTGGACTAATTAACCAAGGCAAGTCTGGCTCATTGTTGTCTCATCCCGTGTGAAATAGAAGTTTCAACAGTCCTAACTTTCAGACACAGCAAGCATTAGCCTTTCAGAAAATAAGATAGGTTACTCACTATTCATCTGTTCATTTTCCCAGTGATATTCATCAAAAGTTTTCACACAGTTTCAGGTTTGAAATTTGACATTTCATGAATAGCCAGTGCCCTACAGAAAGGGCATGTTTATACTGAAGAGAATTGAGGTGCAACGGGTGACCTGTTTCTCCCCTGTTCTTTCTCCATGTGGAGATCCTTCCAAACCTTACCCTCTCTTCCTTTTCCTTTAACTCATGCCAACTATACCTCCAGGGGCCACGGTCCCTCTGAGGTTTCCACTGGCTCAACACAGCCCATGCCTGCCTTTGTGCCAGTCTATAGGGAAGCCACCCTAGACTCTCTGCATGACTGAGTCCTCCTCTGGCATCACACCCACCTCTCCTCTCCCATGTGAAGTTTTAAAGTCAGCTTTAATCAACTGTTCTCCTTGCCTCCCCCTTTCCATCACAAATATTAAGGTGAGGGTTTTTCCCAAAGTGTTTGCTCTGAAAAAGAGGGAATCATGTTATCTACGTCCTTAAAAATTCTCAAAAAAACAAAAATAAAGGGGCACACTCTATAAAGCTTTATTTGGAATAAATTATCTTCTGAATTAAAACCTATTAGCCTTAAATGCCGTAAGCAATGTTAAAGGTTTATAGAAGTCACATGACAGATTCGCTTGTGGACAATGAGGAAATGAGAAATGTAATCAAGGAGTAGTAATTATTCCCGGGGTGTGAGCTCAGAATTGTGAGTACTAGATGCCATTATAAACAAGCTTTTAAAGACCATTTGAAGGACACCTGGGTGGTTCAGTCGGTCAGGCGTCCAACTTTGGCTCAGGTCATGATCTCACAGGAGATCATGGGAGTTTGAGCCCCACACGGGGCTCTGTACTTACACCTCAGAGCCTGAAGCCCACTTTGGATTCTGTGTCTCCCTGTCTGCTCCTCCCCTGCTCACATGCTCACTCTCTCCTTCAAAAATAAACTTTCAAAAAATTTTTAAAAAATTAAAAAAAAAAAAGATCATTTGAAAAATCAACATGTTGTAGCTATCAAGCACAAAAGAAAAATCAAGTATACTAATGTCTTTTGAAAGCATTTGTGAGGACAATAAATGCCAGTTAAAACATCATACGCAGATTCAAAAGGGACTATGTATTAGCTGGAAGTAAAGACAGCATACTCTGGAAAACTGTGAGATGGTCCAAAAGTGGCTTTATTCATGATGATGCCAATGCTCAATATGTGTTTAAAATTTATAAAACATGAGAAAAAATACTATGTGACTAATTTTTATGAAAAATGCTATTTTAACATGTCTGCATCACTAAATTTTGACATTCATTTGCATCCTGAAAAGTATAACTTAACACACTCATTTCGTGTGCCTATGATACAAAGGGAAAATGGGAGACACCTTATTTGGAGTCTCCCCATATTTATGCTTGTATGGCAGTCATTGGAGTTCCATCCTCAAGTCATGTGCTCAAATATTTAGGAGAACTGAGGCCCAAGGAGATGGGCCATCAAGACCCAGTAGTTAATGGCAGAGGTTGGATTAGAACCCTGGTCTCTGTGTAGGTCACAGGCTCCTTTCAATTAGAGAGGGAAATCCCAACATCATCACAGAGACAGGATTAAGTCTGGTGGGAGTGGAAAGTTGTAAGGACAGTAAAAGACCAGAAAAGTCAGAAGACTTTTTTTTTTTTTTTTTTTTTTTTGGTACTGAGAAATACAGACTAAGAATAAATTGAGGGTTGATGGGGAAAGGGAGGGAGGGGAAAGTGGGTGATAGGCATTGAGGAGGTCACCTGTTGGTATGAGCCTTGGGTGTTGTATGGAAACCAATTTGACAATAAGTTTCATTAAAAAATAAAAGAGATAAATACAAATACATAAAGTATTGTCAGGAGTATCTACCATATGCCCTCAGTGACAGGAGAGGCACAGGACTTGGTTGGGTCCATGAGAATGTCCCCCCACCTCCTGACCACAGTTATGAATCCATCTAGGTCACATGACTGAAGGACCAATTAGAATCCTCTGGAGAAACACGGTCTCTCCTGGTGTTACAGAGTGTAGACAAAGACTAATGTTACCAATGCCCATCTTTTGTGGCCACAAGGAGGAAGCTCATCCTCAAGGGAGGTGAGAATAAGGCCAACACAAGGAGAAACAGGGTCAAGAAATCTAATGAATAAGAGCACCCTGCTTTCCGCCCCTTGTTTGGGCTGTTGCTGAAATAGTGCCTGTAGGCTTCCCAAGCATAAGTATATTGAGGAAAATACAATCCAAAGAAACTAGAAATCAATCACAGTCATTCAGGAATCACACACACAATTACGTGTGGGGATGTACTCTTTAATACAAGTTTTACTAACCATATATTTCACAGGAGATTTAACTTTTCTAATTTCAATTCTAATGTTAACCAGTTGTGTAAGAGTGAGCTATCCTTTAAACTCTCTGGTCAACAGTTTTTGCATCCATCAGGCAAAGACTTTGGAATTAGATCACCAAGATCCTGCAAAGCTGCACAGGTAAAGTGAGACCAAGAGTATGAAAAGACCATTTTAAATGCAAGGTGGGGAAGTTTGGCAGCTGGAGAGGTCTTTCCAACTCTATTACTCTGTATTTTCTCTTTTTCCCCCCATCTTACAACACCATTGGAAATTTTAAGAGAGTCCCTCCAAACACAATTAACTATTTTCTTCCTTAGTGTCCTGTCCTTTCCTAAGGACACATTTTTATTTCTCTAATTACATGAAGTGAGCCTCCTTATATATAAGCCATGGTGGTGACCTTGGCTTCTGAAGAGTCAAAGTTTTTAAAGCCCATTATTCCTCCTGCTTTCATGGTCTTAGGTCCATGCTCTTATTTAAGATCCTCTCCTAAATCCAAGCACAATTGATAGTACCTTACCAGCTGATACCACCTCAGTTCGCCTCTCATCTAATAATAGCTTCTATCTAGATTTCCTTTCAGGCAGTTCTAAATTTGATTCCGCTTCCATTCAGCCACAGAACAATCCCTGAGTAAAGGCAGAAGTAGGTTATGAGCCTTCATCACTCCTGGGAATCTTAGAAACCTAAAAAGGAATTCTCCCAAGAAAGAGATCTCCCTGTGGGAAGATGAGTAAACCCGTTTATCTAGCATGTGGCATTTGCTCCTGCTTCCAGTAAATTCCTTTACAGACATGACTTCTAACAGCCTTTCCTGGAACTGGTGGATGCTGCAGTGCTCAATATACAACTGGAGGAAAGCAATTCCATCACAAAACTGGAGTCTGCAGTCAAGGCCCGGTATCCCTCTGCCAAAGTCTCTTACCTATCTGTGCAGTGTATGTTCTAGAAGCAGTTGGAAAAATTTGCACTCTGAAGCAGCAGCCCTGCCCCATCCACCCATTCCCATGCCACACAGGTTTTGGTATAAAACCACAAAGTCCTTTAAAAATCCCATGGGGACTGAGGAGGGGAACAGAGGAGGAGAAAGGGCTCACTAAGCTGTTACCAGCTTACACAATACTTTCTTGGGACTGAATTCTTTACAGAGTTTATAGGGTTTACCGTAAGCAAAGTTCACATTTCAACAGATAATTTCTCAAGAGGCAGGGCAGGTATCAGTCTCTTCCTACAGATGATAAAACAGAACAAAATATCCACTTTGCACCCTTCATCCCAAATGCAGTGTTCTCTCTACTCCACTGTACTGCCAACTTTGGGAAGGGAGAACCCAGTGTCAGGGGTGGGGCTAATCCAAAATTTGTAACATCTAAAGCGAACCAGGAAAAAAGCACAAAAGGGTCAACGGAAGCTCCAAAGGGCACACTCTTTGCTTTTATATATCCACCAAGGGATCAGTCTCTACTCTCCCCTCTTCTTCTGTCTCAATTCCTCACTTTCCTCCTCTAGAAACTGTCATGGGTTGAACTGTGTTTCCGCGCAAAGACACATTTAAGTCCTAACCCCACCACCTGAAAATGGGACCTCATTTGGAAATAAGGTATTTACAGAGGCAATGGACTTAACGTGAGGTCATGAGAGCGGGCCCTAATGCAGTTTATCTGATGTCCTTATAAAAGGGGGCAAATTTGGACACAAACATATACAGAGGGAAGACAATGTGAAAGCACATAGGGAGAATGCCATGTGAAAATGGGGGATTGGAGGAGTACATCTAGAAGCCAAAGAATGCTTGAAGCTAGGAGAGAGGCATGGAATAGTTCATTCCCTTATGCCTCAGAGGGGGTAGGGCTCTGAGGACACCTTGATTTCAGACCTCTGGCCTCCAGAACTCTAAGTTCTGATGTTTACATCACCCAGTCTGCCGTACATTGATGCCAACCCTGGTGCCTTTTCCTGCCATGTACCCCCTCCTCTTGGGCCCCCACCCAGACCTTGGGTATCTGGGGTCAAATGTCAGACTTGTTCTGGTCTACAAGGACTCTGTAGACATTTCAGTCCTTTGCATTTTGTCACTACTAAAGCTTTTTCTACCTCCTCCCTTTGATTTCTAAGGCTCCCCCCACCCCCCAGAACTGATACTTTGTATTTCACGTATACTTGCTGCCAATAGAGCCAGACCTAGCCACACTCTGGTTGATCCACCATTCTCAACACAGTGTGAACTTAATAAGGATCCATTTTCCATTTTATTGACTCCTGCCCCAGAGACACTGGTCTGCAAGCTCGAGCACTGATCAGAATCACCTGGAATGCTAATTAAAATAGATTATTAGGCTCTAGCTCCAGAGTCTCTCAATCAGTAGGTCTGGGACAGGGCCTAAGTATCTTCATTTTCAACAGGCTCTCAGGTGCTGCTGGGTTGGAAGACCACAACACTGAGATACCCAGGCTGGCCTGAGGGTTGGGGCCGCCTGGTGATGTCTAGGGAGGTTGGAAGGTGGGCAAATTCAGGTTTCAGAGCCTCAAGCTGCCTGGGAAATCCAGTGGGGATTTTTAAATTAACATTTGTTGTCTACATTGAAGGTACCAAGGGCCAATTCTTCAAGTAGACCCCACAAAATAATTTTGTATCATAGCATCTTATGACACAGCCTTAGATGAATGTGGAGTAATCCTCTCATCCTCCTACCCAACTTTTATGGTTCAAGAGTCCTAAGGACTTATTTTTGTAGCTCTCGGTGCCTATCCCTTAGGCGTTAAGACTAAAGATCCTGAGAAGGCCACTCAAATGCTAACACATTGGGAAGGTTCTAAGTCAACAAGAGGTAGTGAGCACGGGGGTTAAGAGTGCAAGCCAAGTCAGACGGCCTGTATTTCAAGTTCTATTCCACAACACACAAGCAGTATGACCAAGGCCAAGTCCCTCAACTTCTCCATGCCCAAATTCCATTTTCTGAATGAGGATAGCAACACTGTCCTCAAGTGGTTATGAGTACAATAAACGAATCCTCTTTCTGACCTGTAGTAAACTTCAATAAAATTTGAGTATTACTGGTTCCATCCCAATATTGTCCATGATCATAGCACGAATTCCTTTATCAGATGAACAGTGTGCTGAGTAAAGCAGGAGTTACAAAGATATAGGGAACTGTGTTAGGGGATCATGAGGTTGGAGTACTATGTGAAGATAGCAGGACATACAAGAGTAGGACATCAAGAGATAGTATAGGTTAGATACTTATGTCACAATGTTGCATAGCGCTTGAAGAGAGGGCTCCCATGTTATGAATTAGACTAAATGATCCTGTGTCTTTCCTTTCTGGAACTGAAAATCTGTATTAACTAAACCCAGGTGAGAGTTCTCAGCTTTCCCTCCAAACATTTATTATGAGTTAGGTGTAAATGAGTAGGAAGCAGATGAATTAAATTGCCACCTAAGTGTATAGGGGGTTGAGAAGCAAATGGAAAATAGGCAAAATACTTGGAGTTCACTGAATCTTTAACACCTGACAAGGTGTATTGCCAGGTGCAACATACCCAAAATGTAGCTTTCCAGACGGAGCCCTCTCAAATTCCCCAGAGTCCCCCCCATCTTCCACTTACCTCTGTTTTTACCAAGAGCCATACAGACAAGCAGCGAAGTTTCACTTCCAGCATGGGAAGGTACTTCAATTAAATATACTTTTTTAGAGGAAACTGCTCTAAAAATTCTTCAGATCCTGTCTCTGAATTCTTACCTCCTTTCCTATTCTGTTAGCTGGATGCAAAAATGCAAAAATGAACCAAAACTTACCTTTGTGTGTTCAAGCATCCCAGACAAAATTCTGCTTCTACGTGAAAAGTATTCATCTACTGAGGATATTACTTTCGACAATTAAGCCCTATTGTTTTAACAGTAAACTCTAAGATTATCTGCCTAGCACGTCTTTTATGTTTTCCCTCAATAAAATTTTTGAATGTCTATAGTTACATTAGTTTTATGACTATTTGTCTCTTACCAGTATCCTTATCCACTTATATGTTAAGATGCCGCCTTCTCAGAGAAAGCAGTGAATATGCAGTTATAGCAAAGAGCAAACAGGCAGAACCTCTTCAAGCTTAAATGTTATTCAATAGTGCTTTAAAACATTTTAATTTTAAAACCAGTGTGTATTAAAGCCTTAAGAGAAATGTTTTTTCCTGGGAGGCTGCTTTGGGTTAATCCCCCAACCCCCAAAATACCAGAAGTATAATTTCATTTTCCTTTATTAGGGGTACTCATGAAAAATACTGTGAAGCATATGGGCCTGAGGATATATGCACAGCATCAGGGCTGAAGGGGTGGGGAATGAGAATGCCAATAGGCACCCCCCCCCCACCCCCACAGAGAGAGCATGCATGCATGCGCACCAGCAGGGAAGGAGCAGAGAGAGACAGAATGAGAATCTTAAGCAGGCTCCATGCTTAGTGCAGAGTTGGCCGGGGGGCTAGATCTGACAATCCTGAGATCATGACCTGAGTTGAAGAGTTGGATGCCTACACAAGTGAGACACCCAGGCACCCCAAGAGAGGTTAAAGATAAAAGGATCTCCCTCTTGTATAACAGGATGTAATACGGTTTCACCTCTCTCAATTTCTCACTTCTGATGGTTTTCATCTTATACCATAATGCATCCTGGCTGCATTTATGAAGGAACATCTTACTCCCTCTCTCTCCTTTCTACTATAGTGTTTTTCAAACTTATGTGTCCATAAGACTCACTGAGGAAAGTTTTTGAACATCCAGACTCCCAGTCCCCACGTCTAAGGATCTGAAATAGGGTTCAGGAATCTGCATGCCCATCAAGCCCCTCCAGATGATTCTGATGGTCCTTTGACGACACAGAGAACCATTCCTCTATCATGTATCACAGGTGCAAATGTGAGAATATGAAGCCTACCAATATTTCTTAGTGAGCTGTTCACAGGGAAACAATACCAACTGTTGAATAAGAACTTATTTCAGCCATATTTTCAAACCTAATTATCTTGTTTAACCAAGCGAATGCTAATTCATTAATGCTACAAAATTCACTGAATGGTTCATGTACTGGGATCTTAGATGGCAAAATCAGAACCACATATTCCCTAAACTCAAGCAGATCACGTTAGTTGAAAAGACAGAGCAGTTCAATTATACACAAATTTGGTAAGTATTATTCCAGAAACAGGAAGTGGGAGACAGCTAACTGCTTGGGGGCAGTCAGTAAAAGCTACATTAAGTCAGTGACATTTAGGCCAGGAGTTGACATGCACATTTTTAGCAAAACATGGGGCAAAGAACATGTGCAAAGTGCCTACAGCCCCTCCTTTCCTGTCTATAGAATGGCCAGAAATTCAGTGTGGCAGAGGACTGATGAGATGTGGGAAGAAAAGCCCATCACTTCAAACCATAATAGGTGAGTTGGACCAAGAACTACAGAGAAGGACACACGTGGGGCAAGGAGTAGAAAGGACCAAGGATAAGGCACTAAGGTGGCAGGGGCCGGGTTTAAATCCAATCAAAATGCAGCCCAGGGCCTACTCCATGTCTCTCTAGAGTTGCTTAAATGCCCAGAAAATTGCACCCAGATGTTTTTATATGAGGACCTCACTTCCCAGGAAGTCAATTAGACACATTTGCTGCTTATACATAGAGTTCTGGTTTCTGCCAGCTTATTATGCACCGCAGGGGGATGTGTGGTTCAACCCTGTCGTGTCTCCCCAGTGTAATTGTCATGTATGTGTCTGGAGCTAATTGATGCTTGCTTGCTTTTTAATAATTAGTCAGGTGGTGGTAATAAAAATTGAACGAAAAAACGTGGGCTGAGTTTCATTTAATGACTGTTTGGGTAATGAAGATTAATAGCAGAAGAGTCGAGCACAACACGCTTTGACCTTGTGTGCTCAAGTGTGGAGCTGAGGCAGGTCGTCTTGCTAGTCCCTCAGCCACGCCTCCCGCTGAGCACCAGGGGTGGGGGAGCAGGGAGAGAGTACTGGGTGTAGCCTGCGGCTGTTCCAGTTCCCTGAAGACATTGAACAGTGATCAGTAGAGCAGACAAAACCTGTCTTTAGAACATTCCCTTCACCCTTTTCCCACTCCTTTTTCCCCCCAGGGTGCTTTCCTATGGCCCTATTTTGCCAAGCTCCCCTCTGCAGAATTGCAGAAGACACGTCCAGCCAGGAGGATCCTCTGGGTAGCACCTTGATCTACCATATCCAACAGGAAATGTTAATGGAGGGCTCCAGCAAATGTACTACTGATAGCTGTGTAAAAGACCCAGAAACCTCTGGAACAAAGGTTTAGATCACTTCATTAGACAAAGAAACCCAGTTAAAGCTTTGGCTAGAGGTAGGGAGAGCCTAGAATGAATAATATCAGAGAAAATTCATTAACAACAGCTAGACACTTGCAAGTAATTAGTAAAGAATTATTTCAGCTTCTACATGTATTCTTCTCATATTTGCCACTCAAGCCTGGACCTCTCTAGTGAACACCAGATTCCTGTATCCTGCTGACCTTGACACCTGCTCTTAGAAGTCTCATAGGCACCTGAAATTTAATATATCTAAAGACAGCTTCTTTATCTGTCTCAACCGTCTACATTTCAAATAGGTGGCAACCACCAACTTTCCATTTGCTGTGGCCCAAAACCATGACATCATTTTTTATTCTTTTTCTTACACTTCATATTTAATTCATTAGCAAATACAGTTGGCATTATACCTTCTACGTAAATCCAGAATATGATTTCGTATCACTTCACCCACTATCTCCCTGGCCTGTGCCATCTCTCCATTAGCCAATCTTTACATCAGCAGCCCCTGAGATTTTCTGCATTCAGGCTACGAGAGGACTTTTATTGAGTGCTATGTGTGAGCCACTGTTCTAAGAATTTCATGAGTATTAACTCATTTGATCCTAATAGCAACTTCACGAAGTCAGCACTAGCTCTCCAGAGTTCCTAAATGAGGAATCTGAGGCATGAGGAGGTAATCATCTTGCCTCAGTTCCCAGACTTACCCTTATTTTTGTCCTTAAGGCCTGGTTGGCTGTCTCTTCCTCTAATGTTGAGCACAACCATTGTCCTTCCAATAAGTTACTATTAACAGGCATAACTTCCTTTTGCAGAAACAGACAAAACTTCCTTTTGTTATATGCTGGTTTCACCTACTAGAATGTCTTTCCCAGTGTTTCTTTCCCATAAGGATAGCTACTTAATTCCTAGTTCATAACTGAGAAGTGGGGTGTGTGGGCACATATGTACATACTTCTAAGATCTCATTAAAAGAACTGCATTTTCAAAGACGACTCCTAAGTATATCATTCCTTAATCCTGGAGAAATAATTAATGGCAAAATTCCTGGCACTGTGATAGGTTCATGATGGCAGTATTTGGGGGGGGGAGAGGGGGAACCTGCTCATAACTGATTCCCCTGAAGTCACATCACATAACGGATTCCTCATCTTGGCAATAGCTCCTGAACTTCTCTATGTTTAGCTTGACACCTCAAGGAAAGACTGATCAGTCGCCCCAATACCCACATTTTTCTGAAAACAGGTAGATACTTGGAAATTCCACACTCATTTTAAAAAAGTTTAGAATGTCAGGTTAAGATATAAAGAAAAATAATCTCTTTATCCTCCCACACTTTATCTTTTCTGTCTAATTTCTTTTTCTCTGTCATTTCCAAGAGGCTATAAAGGACATCTATATATCATACTCAAGAGATTTTTTTCCGTGTTCTCTTCTTTAAAATGCTCCAAAGGTAACAATGTACATCTCCAATAAGTAGAAATGTTGATTTGTTAAATGTGGCCAATAATTGCCTCCCTATGAAAAATATTAGAATGACCTTTGGAGCTAATTCCTTTAGAACTGTTTTTATGTAGTTTAATGTAAGGACATATCTGCCAATGAAACCAGCAATAAAATGAAACCCTCAGGGAATGATTTAATCTAAACCTCAATTGAAATGGCTGGACTTACCCAGTATTTTTTTCAAAAATTCACCCTTAGTTTGCCAACCCCATACAAAGGGATCCAAGGTGCTTTGCATTAAGAATCACTGGACAGACTCAAGGGTCTTCCAGATCTGATTATGTCTGATATGAGAAGAGTCTGTCTCAGCAGAGGACTTGCAAGGAATTAAAACAATCTTGGTTACTAACAATAAAAAACAGATATATCACCCATTCCTCTTGGCAAAATGAGAATTCAGAAATCAGGAGAAGAGAGCAGGAGAAACAACAAAAGGAATATACAACTATATTAATAGGGGAGAATGGTGTGAATTATTCAGATTGATGAATATTTGTTTCACTCACTCATCCATCCATCCTTTCATTCAGCAAAGATTTCTATTATACATACTGGGGAAACTAGTGAGCAAGAGTCCCAGATTTAATGCTAGTGTTGAATACAGACACTACATACATTTTTTAAAGGTGTGAGAAGTACTATGATATATGCAGCAGAGAGCGCTATGGAATCATGTAATGGCAAAAGTTCCCTGGAGGTCAGATCAGGCTCAACTAAGGAAGGGACAGTATCAAACATGAAGAATTAACAGGAGTTAGCAAAGCAGAAGAGCATGGTGAACAGTGTTGTAGGGAAGAGCATGTTTAAACACCTGGAAAGAGAGGAACTAAAAGATACCTGGTAGGTAGCCATGTGGTTAAATGGGAGCAGGGGGCACTGAGATCGGCAAGGTGGGCAAAGGTTAATCAAGTTTTATATTTAATTTTAGGACAAATACATGCTATTGAAGGCATTTAAGCTAGAACAACAGGAGTATAATCAGACTTGCAATTTTCAAAGAATACTCTGGGTAGTATCGTACACTCAGATTAAGAGGATAACCACCAATTTATAGGAGTGCCAGTCATTTTCTCAAGAGATACCCAAGAAAGTAGATACAGCTATATGAGAAAGTAGGGGGTAAGACTCATCTAGGATTCAGGGTTGCTCTAAGTGGGTGTAATGAACCTGAGACAGGGGAGATTAGGTTATTACAAGAGAGTAGTTGAAATGATAGAATATTGTACATAAACTGAATAAGAATATGGGAGATGCAAAACGTAGAGGACTCAATGAGAATTCTTGATATGGTAGAATAAGAGATGCCATAATGAGTCTGAATCATGACTCTGCAACATGTTTGGCTGATGACAGGGGCTCCAGACTGTAACTGTCCAGGGTAAAACTGAATGGATGTAGAGATCCTTGGAGAGAGAGAGAGAGAGAGAGAGAGAGAGACAGAGAGAGAGACAGAGACAGAGACAGAGACAGAGACAGAGACAGAGAGAGAGACAGAGAGAGAGACAGAGAGAGAGAGACAGAGAGAGAGACAGAGAGAGAGACAGAGAGAGAGACAGAGAGAGAGACAGAGAGAGAGACAGAGAGAGAGAGGGAGAGGGAGATACACCATGGCATTGGATGGGTCATCCAGAGAGCATGAAAATCACCCTGGATTAGGACTGGACTTTGGAACCAGAGGGAAGGCACAATCAGGATTAAAAACTCAATGAGGAGGAGTGACTAGGTGATGTAATAAGTAGATAAAAGTAAGGAGGAGAAATTAGAGGGTGCTGGAGCCCAAACTCAGGAGCCTCAGAGAAGTGAAGTAGCAGAATCATTCTCTGGAAACCTTAAGGAACGAAAATTATGCCATGCAATCTCAGAACCTGAGATAATGTCCCAATGGCAAGATTGGAGGCCAAAGGCCCATTTTCTGAACCATCATTAGATCCACCCAAAATAAGATGAACTTTTATTCTTTTTAGGTCAGAAACATTTCCTATTTGTAGTTTTTCTCCTTCAGTTTTTGATCATTATTGTCTAAACCAATTCCTTGGAAAGCATACTAAATTATTTGAATTTTAAACAATAAATCACTCACTTTTAGCACATGGAACAATGCCACGCATTGTTCAGTTTTTCTAGCCAACTGAGACATGAGGTGCCAGCTGGATGATCTTAGGACTGAGGAATATAATGTGTAGGCACAGAGATGAGATTGGTAGAAACGAAAAAAAAAATTTTTTAAATGTTTTCACTGAAGACTATTATTTGAGAGTCCTAGGTGAAGTGGGGCAAATTTGCATTTCTCATAAGGAAATCTGAGTTAACTTAGCTCCACATTTCCAACATTTCTAAGAATTCTGACAGGCCTTAATCTCCTCATACTGGAAAGCACAGAAGTGCAGAGTGGATTGTCCTTGGGAGGATGCCTAAGATAGTGATATGAAGTGAAAACAACTGGGATACTGAGAAGCCAGAGCTCACAGTGTCCATGCTGAGAAGGCCCTAGGGCTCTGAAATGGAGCAAGGGGCTCCTTTGCCTTTAGTTCAATGAAGGACCAGCAGGTGCATGGCCTAAAAGGGTGAGCAGGGACCTTGATACCCTGCACGCACATCATCCCTGAGGACTCCTCTCTGCTGGGCAGCTAGCTGCAATACTCTGAGTGTGGTACAGTTTAGACCTTTTTCTCAGGTACTATTTGCTAGACTTCTGCTTCTGAAGATTACCAACTAAGAATAAAGACAGAATTTAGTTATTTATTGGTTATTAACTTCTTTGTGGTTGTCTAGCATCTATATCCCTTCCAATCAGCACTTCATCTTTCTATGGGGCCTTGTGGAAGGGCGATTTCTAACATCTGCCTCCCCCAGCAGGCTCCTCCTATGGAAACTCATAGGATCTTTGATCAATCGGATGCTTGCTCCTAGAACCCAGAATCCTGAGCAACTGTAACCAAGGCAGGACAGTTAGAGGTCAAATTAATCAGCAGTGATAGAAGAGCAGTATCACTTGGACCAAAAGGGGCTTTATAGTGTGATCCCAGCTGGGTACCTGGCTGCCCCACCTCCAGGGTTCTCTTGATTTCTTGTCCTTTTGCCAGTCTTGGATCTTTAGAGTCACTTATCACTTTAGAGACTCCTTTTTGTTAAGGTGGTTTGTTTGCAATCAGAAACCTGTTATATTTTCTATGAAGCCTTTTTTGCTCAATCAAAATACTCAAGAAACAAGATTTAATATTCTCCCTTATTCCAATAAAAAGTTGAGTCGGCATGAATAGGAGGACAGAAGAAGTACAGATCACTTAGGACTTGGACTGGGTCTTTGCATTATTTCTGAGAGTATGATCTACGCCCAGCATAAATGAGAGTGAAGAGATCTGTCAAGAAATGGTACACAGGAGAACCGAGCTGTCTCCTAGCATTCTTCTGTGTTGTTGACATCATAATTTGTAAGGAAATACTGGTAATTCCCAGTACTCCAGATACAGCAATTCAAATTTAATCACAAAATTACACTTCAACATAAAATATACTCTATAATATTAACTACTTGGATTCTCTCAGATAACCCAACAGTATAATATATAATCATATATATATATACACACACACACACACAAATATACACAGATGCATATAATCATACATAACAGTCATCAGGATTCAGAGAGATTAACATTGATGCAGAATAACTGAAAAGTGCAACGGAAGAAAGAAATACTCAAAAATCTTGGAAGGTATAAACAAAAGGAGCAGATATAGAACTCAAATTCTTTGGGATTCAAAGAATCCACAAGCACCACAGAGATTCCAATTCATCTCTTATTCCACATTAATATAGAAGACTGTACTTATGAAATTTCTAAAGTTAATATCTTTTCAAGTACTCTAAAAGCTTGGAAAAAAACATAGACCCAACACAAAATGACAGGTGTGATATCAGCGGTCAGGAAAAAAAAAAAAATCAGTTGAGATGATCTAGAGAAGACACGCTTCCTTCAAGAGGTAGTAAGAGCCATTTGCCAAATTAAATAATATGGTGATTATTCTTTTTCAAGTAGGCCACCATAACTAACCACATAGATTAAAATTCAAACAGCCCATCCATCAAGGTAATGACATTGGTTTGTTAGTTCCAAAGATACTATTTGAAAGCTAAATAGCTGTTTACTAAGTACAGGAAAAATGAGATAAATAGGTAAATGACTGCCAACACTTAAGGATTTTTGTAAATTAAATAGCAGCAGCAGTTGCTCCCTTATCACATTCAAAGACTCATCACTAAGGAACTCTGGGAACTTAAAGTTTGAATCATTTAGTAATGTACAGTATTTACTTGTAACTTTGATTTTAAAAAGAAAATTCTCACCTGGTGTTAAATGTGAATGAAATTATATGTGTGGTACATAAGTGTCAGCTCTGAAGCAAGACCTAAGGAATCCAAGTTTATGGAGCGTTAATGATTTGGCATTAAGCAATAATTCAAGCAAGCTTCTTTCATTTTGGGGGGGGGGATTTTCCTACCTGTTACTTGTTTTGCATGTGTCCCCAAATGGGGAAAGCATGAGAATATGTATCTTGAAGATTTCTAAAATACTTTAGGATTTCATCCTTCCTCCTGCACTTATGCAGCCACATCTATTTGCATTAGCCTCCATTCATGTGTTGAATTAGAAACAGTCATTTATTTAAGCTGGTTTCGGTCAACAGTGCTCTGAAAACATAAAATGGTGTAGAGATACAGTTTCCACCATCAGAGGAATATCCTACCTAGTTTGATCTCTCCAGCCCATCTTTCCGCAGTTTATGTCAGATATAAATGAGAATAGCCAACTCCATGAGAACAGCCTCATGCTTAAGAGGTTCTGTGGGTGCAGCTGAGACTCCCTCTGCTGAGTCCCACTCCCCTCCAACCCACCCATGCCCACTACCAATTCACTCTACCTCTGGGTCTTGCTGCCAAAGGAGAAAGTTTTCAGAAAGAGAAACTGGCCTCTGTCAGCAAAATGCGCAGTGCCACTAGCTGGAGATAGAGAGCCAGCAGCCTCCGTAGGTAGACTTACAGGTTTTGCAGCCCTTAGCTGCTGCTACCTGTGTGCAGGATGGAAAAGACTGTGGGCTCAGTTAGCTGGAGGCAAGGTCTTGGATTTTAAGTTGAATGAAAGGCAGGAAATGCAGCTTGGGGAGAGTTGGGACGGATATGGGACTGGCAGCAGCCAAAATCCTGTAACTTCTTCAATATCTAGGAAAGAAAAATTTCAAGGTACTGATAAACAGTCACATCTTGATTCTCCCAGAAATGTTCTGTAGGTAGATTTCTGAAATTTATCTTTTTATATATAGATAGATATCACTACCATTATCACTTATTATCCACACTCCCCTTTTCTTAACATGGCATTAAATACAGACCCTTATGTAAGAGTACTACATTCACTGGAATAGAAATCGCATGGAAATATTTTATGAATTAACATCTATTTATAATGATGACTGCTATCCAGATGCATCTGGGGCATAATCCTTATGACAATGTGCTTACTCAGAGCTTTATAATAATGTCTCTTTCAGTAGAAATCTCCTGGGGAGGTTAGAATAGTAAATATTTTCCTTTTATTCAAATCCTGTTAATTTAGAATTACTTAGCAAATACTTTTATAAGTATCTTACTCTGTTCCAAAATGAGTTAAGGCAGCAAGGTAAAATAAAATTAGAAGTGAGGGAGAAACACCAAACAATAAAATTAACAAATGAATATAAAAGAATGGAAAATAGAGTCAGGAGCGAGGCTGATTCTACCGCATTCTCATTAAATAGCCTGTACCGTTTAGCATGGTTGAATGCCCTTCCATTCATTTATTTAACAATATTTAGGGGCATCTAAGTGTCTCAGTCGGTTGAGCATCCGACTTCAGTTCAGGTCATGATCTCACAGTTTGTGAGTTCGAGCTCCACATTGGAGCCCACTTTAGATCCTCTGACCCGCCCCCCCCCGCCCCCTGCAAAATAAAATTAAAAATTAATAATAAATATTTAGTGCCTGGGTGCCACTCTCCATGAAGTTTTCCTCCTTAGCTTTCAGAGCAATGTCCTCTTATCACGCTCCTCCTCTCCCCTCTTAATTGGCTCTTGTTCCTTCTTCCATACCTTAAGGCATCTTTTTGTGTTCCCTCTTAACCCCTTTGTTTTTAGCTTCTAAAATAAATAATTGGTAAATACAGAAGCAATCTCTCCAAGATTCAAGTTTTGCATTTCTAAAAGGTCACAGGATGTCTGCACCTTAATGTTCTGCAGCACCACAAACTCGTGTGGCAAAACTACTCTGTGCTGACCACCTGAAATCCTAGCCCCCAGAGTGCATGCCCACGCATGACAGACACAAACCTATCTCATCATCTCCTCCACTTCACTGTGGTCACTGCTAAACTTCCCGCGCCCCCTCCCCATCACAAGGCATTAAACCATGAAAGCATCTTGTCTGGTCCCTCCATCACCCCCTGCCACCAGCCTAACAAAGACAGGGACAAAATCAGAAAGACTGCCAGGTGCACTCACACAAAAAAGGCAGGACAGGCCATATGTTTACGGAAAGAGGAGCTGGTGAAAACAAGTCAGATTTAGAAAGAAAAAGGAACAAAAATAGGCTAGCTCAGAAATGATAAATACACATAATCGTGTGAGATGCAGAAGATTAAAATATTTATAAAATAGTGCTACAGGCAACTCTGTGGCAGCAAATGTGGAAAAACTAAGGCTCAAATATTTGATGGCTGCCTCTGTAAATAAACCTATAATGACGCAACCAATAACTTTCCCAATGCTATTTCCTATGATGAATAATTGGTTCTAAATATAAACAAAAGACATGGGCATTGAAATTGCTTGGGAGTACTTGCACGCTTATACTAACAGTTTTGTTTTAGGGTTTAATCATCCTTATGCATAACTGTCATCAAGAAGCTGTTGCTTTGTGAACATTTATTACATGCCCAACAGTATATTAGGCAACTCCTATCGGTGATCTCCTGGAGACTCTTTTTGCACAAACAGCTAGTAAGTGGTAGGGTGTACAATGGAGCCTAGGAAGTCTTGATTCCAGAGTTGGTCATATTAGTCAGTTTAAGGTTTACTGTTAACTTAGGCTATGCTGCTACAAAATAACCCCTAAATCTTCGTGACCTAAAATACCAGCTTATTTCCCAGTTAGTTCACAAAGTCCGGTATAGTCCAGCAATTCTCCAGAAGGTGGCCCCGTGGTCCGTGTTGCTTCCATTTTGTAGCTCTGCCACCTCAACACCTAGCTTCCAGAAGGGCTGCGGCAGGAGGCTAGAGAGCAGCACACTGGCTAGTAAATACTCTGCCCAGAAGTGACACCTGCCATCTTTGCTCCTGGCTCAGAGCTCAGACAAATCACATAGCTACAACCTAACCACAAGGGGAGCCAGAGAACACCTTCCTGAGTGCCCAGGCAAAGTGAAATGGGATTTGGTGTGTCTGCCATAATGCTTTCGATTACTCAGTTTCAAACTTTTTAAAGAGGCTGTTTAATATACAATAAATAGAACTTTCATTAACAGAAGGCCTTTTTAAGAAGGGCACGGTCTCTATCTCAAACTGTTTCCTTAAGGCAATTGTGAAAGGATAGGAGACTCTCAAGGGCATGATCAAAGCTCCAGAAGGACGCTAGTAACTTGCAAGAAAATGAGAAGGAGAGACCTTTGTTCTGCTTCTTAGGATGATCAAGAACGGACTATACTTAACAACTAATTAGAACAGACCAGATAGGAACAAACACCAACCTAAAGAGCCTGGGTAGCCACAGGAACCTGTTCTTGCTACCTAAAGGAAAGGGGAGACATAGACAGAAAAAAAGATAGCTGGGGAGATGGCAGGAGACTCCACATAATGTGATCTCTCCCGTTATAACCCCCAGTCTATAGTAAGTCTGATCAGAGGAAGGAGAATAAGTGATTTTTATTTTTTGGTCAAAAATGAGGAAAGATTTACATATTTGTGAGCTGCATCAGAGCCAGAAGCCAAGGAGGCCATGAGAAAGTAAGTCCCCAGGAAACAGCAGACTCTAAAATCTAAATCCTTACTTTGCTGTATTTCTTAAACCAAAGGCAATTATAAGCCCACACCCACAGAGGCAAGATAGAATTCCCATCAGTCATTTCTGGGGGACCTTCCTTAGGGTTTTGGCAAAGTCCTATAGCATCATGCAGAGCCAAGAATCAGGGAGCCCCCTTAGGTCATCACTCTATCACTCATCATTCTTGGCCTGCATCAGTCACTTACCCCAACCCTAGATGCCACTGCCCAGCAGTCTTGAGACTTTCAGAAAGGCAAATCTGCTTCTTCTGTATCTCTTGTGGGGTCCTGGGAGCATTGGCCAGGCTGAGAACCACTGTGCCTCAAGCCAATCTTTTCACCCAGGTCATTCACACAGGGTACAGCCACAGACTGGGCAGAAGCCTGATATATGTGAGAATCTCAGGCCTGTAGCATCCCTCCAACCCTGGGTCCAATCTCCTCCTCCCCTGCTCCTACTAAGGTGCTAAGATTGAAGGTTTGTGCAGCTCCCCAATTCATATGGTAAAACCTACCCCCCACCCCCCACCAAGTGATGGTGTTTAGGGGTGGGGTCTTTGGGAGGTGAATAGATCACCAGGATGCAACTCTCATGAAATGGGATTTTATAAATGCCCCTATAAAAAGGACCCCAGACTACTCTCTGCTACATGAGGATACTAGAAGTTGGCAGCCTGCACACTGAGGAGGTCCCTCACCACAACTCAACCATACTGGGCACCCTGACCTCAGACTTTTAGCCTCCAGAATTGTGAGAAATTTTAGGGTTTTTTTTAATGTTTATTTTTGAAAGAGAGAGAATGAGTGGAGGAGGAGAGAGAGGGAGACACAATCTGAAGCAGGTTCCAGGTTCTGAGCTGTCAGCACAGAGCCCATTGCAGGGCTCAAACCCACGAACTCTAAGATCATGACCTGAGCCACAGTCGGACGCTGAACCGACTGAGCCACCCAGGCGCCCCAAGTTTCGGGTGCTAATAAGCTCCCTGGTCTGTGATATTCTGTTATAGTAACCCAAACGAAGACTCAGGGGCTCCCCGGTTTCCCCTTTTCCTCCGGAATATCCAAAATAATCTCCACAATGTTTTCAGGTCTTTACAAGAGACAGGAAAATGCCCTAACCTCACATACTATCTACTTTCAATTCTTCAAAATTCTGAGCTAAGTATTTAGGATTGAACAGTGGAGACAAAACAAAAAACACCAAGTCTCGATACAAAGGAAAACCCCACCAATATACACATATAGAATACATGCACACTAGGAAAAAGTAATTTTTCATAAGAAATCCAGCAGAATGTTACTTCTTGAGAAGTGGGATTATGAAATGTTCTCAATTTTCCAAACTTTAGTGGTGAACACATGTCACTGCTATAATAAGCAGCAATCTCCTAGGCTGAGGTGGCTTCACCAATAAATGGTTTCCAGCTTGCTACAACCCCAACTACCTCCTCCAGCTCCTGCTTCTCTCCCGTCAGAAAGCTTCCTCAAACACTGGGAGCACCTGCTCAGCCTTGTGCACCTGGACGTGCTGTGGAACTGAGGACCCCAGGGCCAACCCCCAATTTATGGGGGCTGAGAGTCTGTAAACGTCTAAATTCCCCACCCTGTGGTAGGTCAATTCTGGTGTGCGTGCCACAGGGTACTTCAGAGAGTTCCAGTGGGATCCACCCCCACCTGCTCAACAACATACTTATTGACTTTTCTCCCTTCCCTGTCTCACCTTCCCCGTTACCCCACCATGTTTTCTGGGATCACTTCCCAGATAAACTACTCCCACCAGGGTCTGCTTTGGGGGGCAGGAGATGTGAATTAAGAGAGAAAGTCAACACTTCACCAATCATGAGCCTGTTCACATCGGTCTATAATGCAGGGGCCCCTTGTTCAGAGCTTCACAGTATCAGGAAACCTGGATTACACCAAGCACCAACTCTTAGCCCTTACATCTCTGTACCTCTACATCACTTAGTATAGAGCCTGGCCCCCATTAGATGCACTATTAAATGCTTGGGGAATTCAATTAGATTTTAATTCGCCACAGCCATAACAAAAACTTGAAGGCTCTCCTAAATGAGCCAGCACTAACACAGATTCAAAACCAGGCCTCTGAATCACTATGTGCAGCACGACCAAAGTGTGCACCTTAGAAGGGCACCGTGTAGTGACAGTGGACCTTTATAACTTGTCATGGTTGCCCAGGAACACAAGATAGCTGAAGTCGGTGTTGTTAGTTTACAAATCAGTTCAAGTGGGCACCGTTTCACTGACAGCATCCATTACAAGAGGCTTCCTCTGCCCATCCCCCTCTAGAGTGGTCACATCCTTTGCCTCCAGCAGAATCTCCACAATGTTAGCTACCCTCAGAATAGATGTGGGTTCATTGACATTCCCTTAACATCCACTCTCCATGAGCCACTGCTTCCATGATTTGCTGGTATGAGGAGAATTTATATTCCTAATGACGACAGAAACACTAATTGCATAGTCTTCAAGAGCTATCATCAAAGAAAAATTGAATTAAGTTTCATTGTAGGATTTTTCAAAAGTGGGCAGTCCATCTGTGGGCAACTAGTACCTCTCAGTCAACCAGAACATTTTATTAACAGCAAGACCTACGAGCATGCTGAGCCATCTGAAGTACACAGACTACTGCACAAGTCACTGTCACCAGTCCTATCCCTCTGCCCCATAGCTTGTGTGTAGCTTGGGTCTTTCAGCTTGGCATCCCGAGACCAAGGAAGGAGGCTGAAGGGGAGAGAGGGGAGTCCATAACCGCTTCAACTTTGGAGGCAGACACAAGTTTGTAATCTTTGTTTCTACATTTAAACTAGCTCATTATGACCTAACATACTTGACACATAAGGTGAGCATTTTCACGGCCTTTTCAATAGCCAGAGAAGTGTCTCAGGCACTTGGTGGCATTGAAAAGGTCTAGAAAATGCTTCCCATCTCCCATTGCATTTGAAGCATGGGATTTATTTAGGACAGATCCTGACCCCCCCAAAAAATCAATTTCTTCTCTCTTCTGGTGCTCTCTGTTCCTCCATTCTGCTCGCTTTTCACTCTTCCTCGAGTGCTCCCCTCTTAGGGAAGAGGGGTAGATGACAAACATGGAACTTTGCTCCACAGACACAACCCTCATCTGGAGTTTAGTTCACTGTGAATCTTTACTAGCTGAAGAGAGAGATTCATGTGTCAGTTGTGTTTATGTTTGATGTGAATCAGGAATTGGGGAGAATAGCAGTGAAGGGGTGACAGAAGGTTGAAAGGCTTCTACTTGGTACAGTCCTACATATTTAGACATATGTTCTGCTCTTCTCTTCCTTCCTGCTGTTATCACCCCGACCTTCTCCTAGTCTTATGTGCCAGGCACCATTCGAGATCTTTTCATATGTAATGCCTTAGTGCATCTGTTTATATTCAAACCCAGTTCTCCCTCCTCTAAATTGAGGGCTGTGTTTCTCTACCCAAAATTAAGAGGAAAAGTAGTCATAATTAACTAGTAAAAATGACCTTGTACTTTTGTCCAAGTATCCGGTTTTAGGTTCAACCCAAAGGAAACCATGAATTCAAAAGAACCAAGAATATATACAACTACATCATCCTCAATGAGCAACTAGAAATAAGTGAGAGAAAAGTACTACTGTAGCTGTGATCAGTACCCAGATAATATACGCAGAATGGTAGAGTGGCTAAAATTTGTGGGTTTTTCATTATATTGCCTGTTCCCATTGGAAACTTAAGGAAGCTAAGGTTCAGAAACCTTATTGAAGGGAGATACGATCATCTTAAGCCATACATAGCATTGGTAAAAGACTACATGAGAATGCATGTAAAACACTTAGCACAATCCTGAAACAATCAATTGACCATAAAAGGGAGAAGCTGATTCTGAGCACGGAGTCATTTCTTTCTGTTAAAACTCATTTTCCTGTTCTTCATTTTCATTTCATGTAGCTCATACTCAAAATTAATAGCCTCCTTTCCTTCCTGATTTGCTTGTGTTCTCTGTGTGTTATCAATTAGAATCTCAGCTATTCGGGGAAACAAGGTCTGATTCACCATGGGTGTTGACGCTTTCATTGACAGTAATTACGCTAACAGCAGTGGCTGCTCTTGAACCTTAACTAGAGCTGTCTTCAAAGGCACTGACTAGTTTTCTCTAGCCGGTGGCATCCTGATTATGCCTCTTTCACACTTCACTCTCCCTTGCTCACAACATGGTATTCAGGAGCCATACCCTCTAGCTCTCTACCTCAGGAAAGCCAGCCTGAAATGCTGACCAGTTCCAGTTCAGTTTAAGAAACTGGAGGATAATGAGGAAACGGAGTTGATAAAGCAGCCAGAGGACAATGGAAAGTCTGACATGATTCACACATAAAAATCGATAAAGGTGAATACGTAAAAGAAAACACAACATAGCTGAGACAGAAGAGTACAAATTCCTGCGTTGTGCTAGATTTTGAGATCTTTCCAATCGCAAAGGGAAGTGAAACTTGCCAATGAGCCTATGATCAAATCAAATTTGGAGGTTGTTAATCATTCGATTCTTTGAGCGTCTACCATACAACAGGCACTCTTCAAGATGTTGTGATACAAGGCTGAACAAAATGTCTACCACCAGAGAATTGAAGGGTGTTGCCTGCTAGCTTGGACCAACTTAGCCTTTCTCTTGTCCTGTGGTCTGCACATTGCATTTGTTTAAAAGACACCAAAAAATTTTCACTTCCTTATTAATTTTTTTGTTGTTTTTAAACCAGGAGGCTCTTGCCAGAGCCACACTTGTGCATAAAAATACATTGTGAGCAAAGTGCTGGGGGGAAAGCAGAGATGGGAAAAGAGCTTTCATAAACCAGAACGTACCCAACATCCAGCCCATCAAAATCAGAAACTGTGTTGATAATAAGGGAAAGAATAAGACAGCTAAGCCTTTTGAAATAACTTCCAATACTAAGTGTTCACGATAGGGTTACTACTAATTCTGAAGAGATTAAAGCTAACTTAACACTTTTCCCAAACTCAGTTAAAAGCCAACAAGCATAGTGGAGGCAATGTGGTAGAACTGTTAGGATGTCCCTTAATGAAAGCAGAGCTGTGGTCTGTAGGTCACAGAATATACTAGAACCTATGATTAAGAGTAATAGGGTCACCTGGGTGGCTCTGTCGGTTGGGCGTCCAACCTCGGCTCAGGTCATGATCTCACCATCCATGGGTTCAAGCCCCGCATCGGGCTCTGTACTGACAGCTTGGAGCCTAGAGCATGCTTCGGATTCTGTGTCTCCCTCTCTCTCTTCCCCTCCCCCGCTCAAGCTCTGTCTCTCTCAAAAATATTAAAAAAAAAAAAAAAAAAAAAAAAAACAGGAAGGAGTCTATTCTGATTCTCCATAAAATTGACGAGAATGATACATGTTGACAGTGGACTAGTGAATAATTCTTAATATCTAGAGGTTTTACTGAGAAAAGTCTAAAGAATTCAAAGATCAGGCGACATCACGACCAGTTGTCAAGAGAATGGTAGTTACTGAGTATGTGTTCCCTTTCTGCCTGTTAGTAACTCATGTCACAAAATTCTGCTACCACCAAATATTTTGAGGATATCCAGTAATTTATAACTCTCCCTTCTCTAGATCACAGCTCCCATTCCTAGACTGTATTAACTTTCATAGCAACATGTAGCTCCCTTTATAGCAATTATTACAGCTACATTTTTCTATTGACTTGGATGATTATTTAATTGGCCTCATTTCCAGAGGGCTACCACCAGGGTATACAGGCCAGGGAGCAGAAACTATATTTTCACTTATTACTGAATTACCGGCACTTAGCACACAGTAGGACCTCAATAAATATCTGTTAGGTGAATAAACTTTCAACCTTTAAAGTTGGGGAATTGGTTATATTCCAAACACAACATTACGATGGACAAAGTTGGTGTGAATAAGTCAAGAGGAATTGGGAAAAGGGAAGCAGAATGAGACTTGTGATAAACAGTAAATTGTGCCTGTGGGAAAGTCCAATTCAATTCCAGGAAAGAGCAGGCATAAATCCATGGGAATCCGATGTGCTGAGGTCAGCTGCTTCAACAGTTTTCAAGGCTGATATTATCAATAGTTGCCTTCATCATCCACATTATTTGGGGCTGTTTTTATGCTAGGCATTTTACATATATTATTGACTTTCAATAACCCTTAAGCATGTATTACCCCCATTTTACAGCTGAAAACATCAAGGCCCCAGGAGTTCTTAAGCAGTAGAACCAGACTCAAACTCAACGCTGTTCCAAGTATACCTAGACTTCCTCCCCGACATTGGCTCGGGAATCAATCATCTTTTCCAGGGGGAGGTCTTCTCAAAAAGTCACCATCTTAGACCTCACAGCTCTAAGGTTTTGCCCTTCCATCTGACTTGGTTTGACCCTACTGGTGGCCATTAGATTCATCTTTTTCTTTTTCCAAATAAAAGTTTTCTGTCTGTGACGTATTCATTTCGTAGAGAGTCCTATGCTGACAGCTCTGGCTACTCCAGCAAAAGAGTAAATGTGACAGACAGCCCTAGGAGGAATAACCGCAGTGAAGCACTGAAATCATGCTTATTGTGGCTCATAGGATAGGGCCAGCTATCACTTCTCACCAGAAAGCTACAGAATAGGAACAAAGTGATCCTTTTGTTAAGGTATCCTTTAAAAAGCTTAATTCTTTTTTGTTTTCACATATGGGAAGTTCAATAATTCAATAAAGGAAAATGCCGAGCCTTAATCACATTGCCCTTTCCCATCCCTAGTCACAATTATTTGCATAATAGAAACCTCATAAGTGTTTATTGACTCTAGGGTTTTAACGGATCATATATTCCAGGGAGAGAGGAAGATCTAGTTTGAAAATGATAGTGAAAACAATAAATTGACCTAATCAGATGTGGTGGCAAACCATGATTGTAATTGAGTGGAATTATACAAATGCACATGGCTCTACCTAGCTCATGCCATGGCACCTTGGTGAGCACTAGCCCACAATATCAAGACAAGAAAGACCATCAGAGCAGGCTTCGAGAGATGAGGATTAGATTTAATGTAGCTTTTTTTCCCTCTCATTTATAGCTGGCTTTGGGAAACTGATGATGTTTCTCATTAACCCGTGGATGCATGCAACTTCAGGGTCCCTGCGGGTGGCTAGGATAGAAAAATTGGGAAATCATGCAGGGTTCAATGTAAATAGCATACATCAACTAGTTTAGTCTGATGATGAAAAATACTTTTATTTTCTCTTTATTGTATCTCAGTATCCAGTATGTTAAAATGACAACAAATTAGCTGTACACCTTCTATTTTTCATCCAGTTTCAAAATGTTTGATCTTTTACCAAAATATTGATAAATGCAGTAAGTAAATGACCTCAAGGAAAGAATATCTCTTGAAACACATTGCAAGTTAAAGGTGCTCCTCACTTTAGAGAAACCCAATGTATGAGATTCTAAGATTTCAGCCCAAAGTCTGTGTACAAATTACGTATAAGTAGCAAAGGATTTATTTAAATTACTAAAATAATCTGTTCTATCACACAAGATTCTCTGAAGGTTTCCTTTAAATGGTGCATTAGTACATTAAAAATATGGAATAGGATTTAATGGATGGATGAAATTAATATAGTGTCCCAAGGCTCCTCCTTTCAGATACTTGACCTTTGGATTCAATTCAACCAGCTTACAAGGAAGGCTTGGCTGTGGTAAATACTGGAGGTGTGGAAGGAAGGTGCAGAGGCAGTCAGTTGCCTTATATCCCAGGGACGCAAAAATATAGGATTGCCTTTTATTCCAAATGGTCTTGGAATCTAAGACCAGTAACCACAATTTAAAAGAATCCCCCAAATGAATTAACCTTATTGTTTTTAATCAACTAGATGGAGCATTCACTGATGTGAAAGCAGAACTTAATTAAAACTGAAGCGTAGATGAGCTGGAACTGGAGAGAGGGGAAGTGCTATTAAAACCAAAGCTGTCTTTGCTCTCATGCCCTCTGTCCCCAAGCACACAAAGCAAGCAGTAGTGTGCAGAGGGGATAGCAGAACCCTATTAGGATAAAAATTATCATGCTAATACTACTACTATAGACAACTATTATAATGATTATAAAGCATTAATTATACCAAACTGTATTACTGATGATATCACAGTAATGACTACTTCATGAAAGTTAATCTTAAACTAGTTTCAATTATTAACAGCAGTCATAACAATTGAAATTACTTCCCCTATCCTCCAATAAGGAGGCACTCTCCCAATGGCAGGGAGAAAGACGACACATATTTAGAGGTCTGGAGAAAGACTTCTAAGGAGAAGATAAGGTGACCCTTTTTGTACCCACAAGCAGCACTGGAGTCTGGTTCTTTCTGATACCTAGCTACTGAGATGATTACCTGTGTTTCCTCACTTCCTCATCTACCCTTCTAAATGCCCACAGGTTTCAACAGTTTCTTTTAGCCAGAAAAAAAAACTGTTAACTCACCTGGCTAATTCCAAGTCTGCTGAACTGCTCAAAGCTCACCCCATTGTTTTGAGAGATTTCAAGACGACAGAAAAATCCCTCCGCCATCTTCCTACCATTGCCCTCTACTCTTGCCTAACATCCAATAACGTAAGACTTCAGAGAAACAAAAAATTATCTCATCGTGAGAAGACGAGGAATCCTTAATTTCTACTCCCTAACGCTCATAATGCAATCTGGGGCAAAAGGTCTGATGAATCAATCGGCAGTTACTCAAGGTCCTAATAAATCACCTTCAAGCTACAAACCCAGTCCAACAGATAGAAGAGACAGCTCTGTATTGCAGCTACTTTGAGCATACTAAGCATTTCCTGTCCCAAACCCTGCCTTACTTAGCTCAAGGGTCTGAAATTCTGTACCCTTATACTTCATGTGTATGTACATTTTAGGAGATCCCCCATAAGCAACATGTCAAATTTTGGGGTTTTTAAAATCCTGACGATCTTTAAATTAGAATATTTTCAGCATGTTTACTTCAAATGTAATTACTCATTTGAGTCTAAACTATCATATTACTATTTACTTTCTACTGGCTCCATCTGGTCTTTTTTTTTTTTTTTCTCTCTCTCCTCCTCACCTCCTCCCCCCTTGGCTTCTTTCAGATTTACAGAATTATTTTTAATCTGTTTTCCTCTTGAATATCTTCTTTGTACTAGTCCAGTTTGGAGTGTGTATCTCTGGCTGGAAGGTTTTTCTCATTTCTGGAAGAATTCTACACCTTTTATCTCTTTAAATATCAGCTGTCGTATTCCCTCACTCTCCATCTCACCTTTTATTTTCTTGAAAGTATTAAGCATAGGTATTTTAAAGGCCAGGTCTCATAACTCCATTACCTGGATCCGCTACAGGTCTGGTTCCTTTGTTTCTTATTTCTTTTTGCTTGTGGTTACAAAGTTGTATTTCCTCATATTATATGGAAATATGTGGAGAAAACTTGAGGCTCTACAATATAGCATCTTCCTCCCTAGGAGTTTTAAATTTGCTTCTACACCTAGGCTAGGGGTGCTCGCAATTCCAGATCACCACAATACAATCAGGGTTTGACAGGATTCAAGACCCCCTACTTCCAAGTTACCCTTTCTCCTTGGGAGTGTACCTTTGGGGTTCCAACAACAAAACCTTGTGATTTTGGCAGAGCTCCCTCCTTAGTGAGCCCTCAACTCTGGTGTTTGTCTCACCAGCCCTATAAGGCTGTCAAAGCTCTGAGTAAGCTTCTCAGCCTTGAGTTTTCCTTAAGTAAAAGTCTCTTACAGGAATGCAGCCCCCAAAGCCAGACTCACCTCTTTGGGTTTTGTTCTTCCCCCAAACCTTTGATTCCTAAATTGTCACTGTCTTGCTATGTTGTTAAGTCTCAGAACAGTTGTTTTCCATAGTTGATCCAGCTTTTCCACTATTCCCAGGGGAATGATTGGCCCAAATGACCTAGTTCACCATTGCAACTCCAAGTGCCCAGAATTTAACCTTTGAAAGAGGTCTTTGGCTGAAGGGCTTTGTTCCTATGTAAAATACAAATACCAAGAAGAGCCTATCGTGCATTTACATTTTCAAGGAGGGTAGGGTTAGGGGCAGAGAACACAAGAGGAGATGTTGGGTGCTTTAAGCTATACTTTAGCTGGTGGGAATGATTTCCCAGAACCCTTCGGATATACAGATAACAGGGACAAACCAGTATACACGTTGATCTACATACATTTTTAATCCTACAGTTATATAGATACTACTATCTAGATGGTTCTTTGGTAAGACTGCCTTGCTGAAAAGATCAGTGTAAGGACAACAATCCATCTCTTGGAGGCTGCCAAAGGCAAGGTCAATCATCATTTGTACTGCTTGCCCTTAGCATGAAAAATCTGCTCAACCTTAGCCTGATAAGCAACTCTGATGCCTTTCCTCAGGGAAGCACTGGCTGCTAATTGTGAAATGATTCTCTTGGTATTTCATAAAATTTATGCTCCCAACCAAGGGTTGGGATGGCCATTTATTTAAACATTTATTCTTAAGAGTGTGTGTGTGTGTGTGTGTGTGTGTGTGTGTGTGTGTGAAGCACTAAGCTAAGTGATATGAAAGGTATAGATGAATCTTATTCCCATCTTTTCATAACACGATTCTGGTTACCATGGTTTTAAGAGTTTTATTGTACACATTTTTATTGTAAGTCATTTCAAGTCCTTTTTGAAAGCAGTCAAAGCATAAATAATTAATAAGTCTATGAACAAATCTTTATCCCTGTTCTCAAGAAGTTTATGATCCAGAACTAATTCAGCTTACTGCAGAGTTAATCAGGATTGGGTTGCCCTTGAATGGGAGGTCATTGAGCTACTTGGGAGCATACAGGGATGCTCTTTTGAAGCAGACGCTGAGTTCTCTTCCCAGCAGCCAATGCTCTTTTTAAACAGAGCCCAATTCTGTTCATGTATTTACCTTCCCTACCCCATTATCAGGAGTCTTTAGAAAGCTGACCAACTCTCCCTTCCCCATAGCTTCAGGGGAGTGTGGATCCTTCTGAAGTCAATTCTCTTCCTCTGGCCAGAAATTATGGCAGTGATAGGCACATGAACCACTTCTGGCCTTTGAGATGGGAGAGCAAATATCCTAAGCAGTCCCTAAGACAGTCACGGGAAGAGACTTTCTCCCTTCTTTCTCTGGATGTTTCTGCATTTAACTATGGCACCTACAACTGCAACAGGCATTTCACAACAAGGCTAAGGACAAAGCCCACATAAAGGACAGGAGACTCTAGAGATGGAAGACACAGCACCTTGATGACATCATTGAGCCAGTGGGCTGAAAATAGGTCACTCATTGTAGCCATGATTTTTAACAGGGAGAGACGAATAAAAGTGTTTTTAAAAAATGACAAAAAAACATGGTAAAACTGGGTGGAGCAGTTTTTGTAATGTTCTTTAATATTCCAAGAAAAAAAACTAGGATGAGGAACAAGATCTCTGTTGAATAGATCTGTCAGGTTCAACTAGAACACTCCCTGAAGATTTTAGAGGCAATTTCTTCTAACAATCACTTCATCATAATCTGTACATTTCTATCAGCTGTTCTTGATCAAAAGGCTAAGATAGCAACCTCAGCACTACTGACATTTGAGCCTGATAATTCTTTGTTGTGGGGGCGGGGCCTGTCCTATGCAGGGTGTATACCAACATTGCTGTCCCTACCGGTTAGATGGCAGGAATACCCCCATCTCTCGGTACGACAACTAAAAATGCCTCCAGATAGTGCCAAATGTCCTGTGAGGAGGCAAAATCACCTCCAGTTGAGAATAAGGACCCAAAGTTACTGTTTTACGCACCTCAGTCCAATAAGAAGGAAAATATGCATCTTTTAAAAATACACCTGGGGCACCTGTGTGGCTCAGTTGGTTAAGCGACTCTTGGTTTCGGCTCAGGACACGATCTCATCATTTCATGGGTTTGAGCCCCACATCAGGCTCTGAGCTGGCAGCGCGGAGCCTGCTTGGGATTCTGTCTCTCTGCCCCTTTCCCTACTTGTGCTATCTCTGTCTCAAAATAAACTTAAAAAAAATAAAAATATACATTTTTTCTTTAAAAATTTAACATTTTGAACTACAGAAACACGCAATGCAGAAAGTCATTCATAACCCAATCCTTTTCAAATATTAACAACTTGGTATAGGCCTTAATATTTTTTCCATTCATGTGTTTGCATATACAGAGATCATTTTGTAAATATAAATAGGTTTGTATGTCAGTTATATTTAATTTTTTTTTAAGTTTATATACATGACAGAGAAAGCACATACTTGAGTGGGAGAGGGGCAGAGAATCCCAAGCAGGCTCTGTGCTGCCAGGGCTCAATCTCACAAACCAGGAGATCATGACCTGAGCAGAAATCAAGAGGCAGATGCCTAACTGAGCCACCCATGTGTCCCTCAAATTTTATTTTCTACTTACAAATGTATATGATGCATCTTTTCACATTTATAAGTATAGATTTGCATATGTATGTATATTACCAAGCCTTATCTTTTATAATAGTTGAATGGTATTGCATTTCTACCTATGTAAAAATCAACAGATTTCCAATTATCTGCCATTACGAGTAACAATGCGAGGAGTAACCTTGCATGTACATTTTGCATACACATGTATTTCTCTAGGATAAATTACTTGAAGTAAAATTAATGGATCAAAAGTTATAAAACCAGTTTTGAAAGTTTAAGTGTACCTCCCCATGTGGAATAAGAAGAATGAGGATTCTATTGCATACCATTCAAATGTGATAATTTATGTATGAGAAAAATTCAATCTAGGGTGCATGGAGGTAAATTACCTAAGGTCACTCAGCTGTGTGTGTGTGTGTGTGTGTGTGTGTGTGTGTGTGTGTGTGTGTGTGTGTGTGTGAGTCAAAGACTAGAACCTGGGCCTTCTTACTCCTTTTCTGGTATAATAAACAGGGAGAAGCACGTGGAATGACAATTTACAGTGCTAGGAGTTTTTTAGATTTTAAAGAAAGCTGTTCTCCATCTGTCTGGCTTACAAAACAGTAAGAAACAAGCATTGACTTTTATAAGGAGCAGTGGTTCTCCACAGGGAGTAAGCCTGCCCCCCTCTCTCCATTCCCAGGGAACATTTGGCAAAGCCTGGAGACATTTTTGGTTGTCATAACTGGGTAGGTGCTATTGGCACAAAATAGACTAAAGTCAGAGATGTTAATTTCCTACAATGCAAGAACAGTCATCAACAATTTTAGGCTCAAATGTTAGTAGTGCTGAGAATAAGAAACCCTATACAGAGACAAAAAATTTAGATATACAGATGTAGACTATTTTCCAAAGTTTGACCCAGGAAAAGAACCAAGGACCCCACCATATCCCTTCCTTGTCTCATTCCACACACATTCACAAATGCAAGAACCCCATGGAAGTCACCAGGGTTGGGAGATAATCATTAACTACATCCTTCACTAACAGTTTGACTCCAGCAGCACCTGGGTGGCTCAGTCACATAAGTGTCTGACTCTTGATTTCTGCTCTGGTCATGATCTCACAGTTCATGAGATTGAGCCCTGGGTCGGGCTGTGTGCTGGGTATAGAACCTGCTTAAGATTCTCTCTGCCTCTCCTTCTGCCCCTCCCCTGCTAGCTCGCTCAGGCTCTCTTGTGGTGCAGGGGGCTGGGGAGGAGGTTGACTCCATTTGATAGAATACAGAATTGGACAAATGATCATGAAAATGGCAGCACTGGGCTTTCAGGGAAGATGACAGAGTAGAAGGATGCTAAGCTTACTCTGTCCCATGGATAGAGGACACCCACGCCAGTGTAAGTAACCGAGAAAAAAAACCCAAAGCCCGACAGAACAGACTCTCCACAGCTAAATGGAGAGAAGAGCCCACAAAGAGGGCAGGAAGGGCAGAGACACAATCAGTAGGGCTTAACACTGGGAACTTTAAAAATCAGTGGGCTCTGCTCTGGGTAAGCTGAGAGGTTAAGAGTAAGTGGAGTCTCCACCCTTAAAGAAACAGCATAACAAACAGCCCCCCTGAGATACAGCAAGAAAAATCTGAAAAACAATCTACCTTACACCTAACGGAGCTAGAAAAAGAACAAAGATTAGACCAGAATAAATGAAATAGAAACTATAAAAAACAAGAAAAAAAACCAAAACAAACAAAAAAAGCCAATATAAACAGATCAGTGAAACAAGGAGCTTTGGAAAAAAACAAAAATAAACCTTTAAGCTGGACTCATCAAAAACAAAACAAAAAACAAAACGGAAGGGATTCAAACAAAATCAGAAATGGAAGAGTAACAACCACTACAGAAATATAAGAGATTATAAGAGAATATTAGGAAAAATTAAATCCCAATTGGACAACCTATAATAAATGCATCCATTCCTAGAAACATAACCTCCTCAAACTAAGCCAGAAATAGAAAATTTCAACAGAACTATTACCAGCAATGAACTTGAATCAGTAATCAAAAACCTCAAAAATCACACAAAAGCCAAGGACCAGATGGCTTCACAGGTGAATTCTACCAAACATTTAAAGGAGAATGAACACCTATTCTCAAACTATTCCCAAAAAATAGGAGAGAAAGGAAAGTTTCCAATTTCATTCTATGAAGCCAGGATTACCGATACCAAAACCAGATAAAGACAAAAACAAAACAAAACAAAACAAAACTATAGGCGATATATCTGATGAACATAGATGCAAAAATCCTCAAAATATTAGCAAACCAAACCCAACAATATGCTTAAAAAAAAAAAAAAAAAAAAAGCATTTACCACGATTGAGATTTATTCCTGAGAAGCAAAGGTAGCTTGATCCTTTCAAATCAATGTAATACATCACATCAATAAAAGGGTAAAAAAAATGATTTCAATAGATGCAGAAAGAGCATTTGACAAAGTATAATATACATCTGATAAAAAAAAAAAAAAACCTCAACAAAGTAGGTTTGGAGGCAACATACCTCAAAATAAAGGCCTTATGTGAAAAACCCACAGCAAACATATTGAGTGGTAAAAAGAAACCAAGAGCTTTTCCCCTAAGGTAAGGAATTAGACAAAGATGTTCATTGTCACTTTTATTCAACATAGTACTGGAAGTCACCACAGTAATTAGACAACAAAAACAAACAAAAGGCATCGAGATTGGCAAAGTAGTAAAACTTTCACTATTTGCACATGACATGATACTTTATATAGAAAATTCAAGACTCCACAAAAAAAACTACAAAAACTGATAAATGAATTCAGTAAGGTCACAGGATACAATATACAGAAATCCGTTGCATTTCTGCACACTGATAATGAAGTAGAAGAGAAATTAAGAAAACAATCCTATTTACAATTACACCGAAAATAATAAAATACCTAGGAATAAACTCAACCAAGGAGATCAAAGACCTGTGTCCTGAAAACTATAAAAGAGTGATGAAAGAAATTGAAGAGGATACAAATGGAAAGATATTCCATGCTCCTGGATTGGAAGAGCAAATATTGTTGAAATGTCCATACTACCCAAAGCAATCTACAAATTACATGCAATCCCTATCAAAACACCAACCACATTTTTTCACAGAACTGGAACAAATGCCCTAAAATGTAAATGAAACAACAAAAGACCCTGATAGCCAAAGCAACTGTAAAAAATAAAGAACAAAACTGGGGGTACCACAGTCTTAGATTTCAAGATCTACTACATAACTGTAGTAATCACAGCAATATGGAACTGGCACAAAAATAAACACACAGAACAATGGTACCAAATAGCCCAGAAGGAAACCCACAATTATATGGGCTTTCTTTGACAAAAGAGGCAAGAATATGCAATGGGGCAAAAGGCGTTCTCTTCAACAAATGGTAGTGGGAAAACTGGACAGCAACACGCAAAAGAATGAAACTGGACTACTTTCTTATACCAGACACAAAAATAATCTCGAAAGGAAAACTTAGATGTGAGACCTGAAACCATAAAGATCCTAAAAGAGAAGACAGGCAGTAATTTCTTTGACACTGTCCATAGCAACATTTTCTAGATCAGGTCTCCTCATGTAAGGGAAACAAAAGGAAAAAATAAACTATTGGGATGGTATCAAAATAAGAAGCTTATGCACAAAGGAAGCAACCAACAAAACTAAACAACCTATTGAATAGGAGAAAATAAATGCAAAGGACATATTTGATAATGGGTTAGTATCCAAAATACATAAAGAACATTAAAAAAATAATCCAAGTAAAAATGGGCCAAAGACATTGAGTGAACATGAACAGACATCTCTCTCAAAGACATAAAAATGGCCGACACATAAAAAGATGCTTAACCTCATTCATCATCGGGGAAACCAAAACTCCAATGAGATATCATTTCACACCCGTCAGAAGGGCTAAAATAAACACAAGAAACAAGTGTTCCCAAGGATATGGAAAAAAGAAGCCCTCATGCACTGTTGATGGGAATGCAAACTGGTGCAGTCACTGTGGAAAACAATATGGATGTTCCTCAAAAAATTAAAAATAGAGGAGCACCTGGGTGGCTCAGTTGGTTAAGGATGTAACTTCAGCTCAGGTCACAATCTTACAGTCCGTGAGTTCAAGCCCTGCATTGGGCTCTGTGCTGAAAGCTCAGAGCTTGGAGCCTACTTTAGATTCTGTGTCTCCCTGTCTTTCTGCCCCTCCACCATTCACGCTCTCTCACTCTCAAAAAAAAAAATTTTTTTTTAATTAAAAATAGAATTACCACAGGATTCAGTAATTTCACTACTAAGTATTTACCCAGAGAATATGAATACACTAATTCAAAAGTATACATGCACCCCTATGTTTATTGCAGTATTTACAACAGCCAAATTATGGAAGCACCCCACCTGTCTGTTGATTGATGAATGGATAAAGAGATGATACATTTATTATGAAATATTGCTCAACCATAAAAAAGAATGAAATCTTGCCATTTATAACAATGTAGATGAATCTAGAGGGTAGAATGCTAAGTAAAATAAGTCAGAAAGACAAATTCCATACGATTTCACTTTTGTGGAATTTAAGAAAGTAACGAAGGAAAGAACACAAACCAGGAAACAGACTCTTAGTTACAGAGAATTGATAGATCACTATACACCTGAAACTAATGTAACACTGTATATTAGCTATACTGGAATTAAAATGATCCACGATATATATATTAGAAAGAAGAAAATGACAGCATCATTCCTGATGAAGCTCAAGAGACCGTCGACCTATAGCCAGAGTTGAGTTTCCTGATCTTTTTAAAGTTTACTTTGCCCCAAAGGAAGCTTCCCCCACCCTTGTGAGGACAGGAACCTACCCACAAAGCTCATGAGAGTTAAGAGCAAAGAAGTACTGTTGAGAACAGGTCGTCCCAATAGACACCTGGGCAAAGCTGGGTTCTCCATGTTCAATCCCTGTATTTTCCACACTCACAGATCTTCTGTCCCCCATTTTCCCTGAGAAATACAGTGAGGGCTGAGGAAAAGCCATGTGCATTCCTCCCATTCTTTTCCATGTTCCATGTTGGGCAGTGGTAGTTCCTTTCCTATCTATGAAAATTTGAGGAAGGGGACAGCCCTTTCACTCAATTAAATGGGGCGGAATGAATAAATCAATCAACCAACCAAAATTATCTGAGAGGGAGAGAGAGCGTGCAAGCAGGGGAGGGGCAGAGAGAAAAGGCAAGAATCCCAAGCATCTCACAAACCATGACCTCAAGACCTGAGCCAAAAATCAAGTCAGACCCTCAACCAACTGAGCCACCCAGGGACCCCAAAAGGCATCACTTTTCAATACCCTGGTCAGCGACACACCTATGAATACGAATACCCAGAAACTCCTCAAAATGAAGTGTCTCCATTGAAAAGATATCAGCCTCACTCTTGACTTAAGGAGCACCAGCTCTGGGCCTTCACACAGTTGATCCTCCATCAAAGGAAACAACTGCTGAACTTAGGGATGAGTTAAGCAGCTCAAAGTACTAATGATGGGGGGACAAAAATGCTTTTGAGCCCTACTGCAATTTCCCAAAGTCAAGCTGCCTAGGACAACTGGTACAAAATCAATAGTGAAGAAAGCATTCAGTGTGTGCGTGGAAAGCTGCCGTCCAAAAAATGTTCAGATTTGCATGGCCAACCATCCTTGATCTGAGGCTGATAGAAAACAAACATTCTACAGAGCACAAAGTACTCAGTCCCACAAACTAGGTTTGGTATTTTCGCTCATGAACTTCCAGCAGAGATGAAGTAACACTGACTTCAGCCAACATTTAATAGATGCATTAAAATAACACATTCTCTATCCCCCCTCTTTTTTAAAAGAAAACTTTTAAAAAATACATTTACCAAGAAAATTAAGAGGATAATGGACCATCTGTGCACACACCAACTTGAATAAAATACAATCAACACATAGAAAGTCTTTCTCATTTGCATTACCCTCTCTCCCTCCCCCCACAGCTAAGTACCCTCCCCTGAATTTGCCATTTATCATTTTGATGTATGACGCTTTTTACTTCATGTATGTAATTCATAAACATACATAGTAGTGTATTAATGGTTTTTAAAAATATATAAATAGCACCCTATGGTGAAGATCACTGTTGCAACTTCCATTTTTTTCTCTCTTCAACATATTTTCCAGATTTAGGAGGCAATTAGTAGAGATTTAAGACTTGAGACCAGAGAAAGGACAAGATTTTCCCTCGTTTTGGTTTAAACCACCATAGTCTTGGGAATGATCAAGTAGATGAGTAATAATCCCCCTAAGACCTCACACCAAGGTTATTGGGTTTACCCATAATGAGCTAGAATATTTTTGAAGCAATTGAGAAAAAATAATTCCTTCCTCTTTATATATTTTGCATACCTCTTCTCCTTCCATAAATACCACCCCACACCCCTCCATCCTACCTGCCACCGTCCAAGACTAAGAGAAATATGTAAACACCAAAATATTCTATGGTAGGAAGAAAGTAGAGAAGGATGGCTTCATCATGCTTGATCCTAGAAAAGGGACAGTCATCTTTGAAGAGTTATGATGGAATGGGTACCAAAGAGACCAAGTCCCCAAGTTATTCAAAAAGCAGTGCCCGTAGGTTACCACCACAGTTCACACAACCTGTCCCCCTGCAATATGAGCCCTGTGAAGGCAGGGCTAGGTTACTGGCTCTCTGTATCGAGTGTTTGACATATGTCTTCCACAAAGCTAGTTCACAGGATTTTTTGATGAATCTGATAACGGTGACACCACCACCAAAAAAATAAAAGTGCAACATTAACTCAATTTCAGGGTTTAAATGCTCGAGATTACTGACCTGTTACATTTTTATGTAAATTCTTCTAATCCCTTCTAATTGTTTAATCACAAACATACCATTTAGTGTTTTTTGAATCTCATTAGTAAAAAGGGAAAACTTGCCATCCTTCCAAAACTAATTATCCTGACATTTTGATATCTGAGGCCAAATATATCATCCATGAGTTTTAATCTTATCAGTTTAAGCCCTGCACCACTGTGCTGACAGGAAAGCCAGCCAGTGCCCAGAGGGTATTCTGTCATGGCTACAAATCAAGATCTTCAAAGAATCCTCAAGCCCTGCTTCATGTAGGCCATTGAAGGAAAAATAAAATGTACATGCTCCAAAGTCAATACATAATTCACAAGAAGAAATCTATCTACCCAGGAGAACTAGGCCAGCTACAAAGCTTGGGTATCCTCTTTCTAACAGTGTGCTGGAGATGTGCTGATAGCATTTGTTTTCCAGAAGGTCACCTGTGTGTGTCTCTTTGCAGACTTGCAAAGGTTCCTCTCCTTCTCAGCCAGAGGGAATGTCCTCTTTGACCCTTGACCAAGTTTACCATTCTCAGGTCTATTTTGCACTCAGTGGGCTTCTGAGTACAAGTGAGAATCTCTGCTTTCAATCCCCTTTGAGTCTTAGTTTGTCCTTCTGTTAGTTCCTCTTACTAAAAACTTAGCTGATTAAGCCTTGCTACGAAGAGCAAACCTCAAAGATACTGAGCAATGTGCATGTGAAAGTTGAGCTTAGTACCATAAAACCCAGGTAGGCTCTTTCTAGATCAAAACAGTCTGGACTATACCTACTGGATCGAATCTATATTTAAGGCATCTAAAGATTAATTAAAATTACTGTCTAATGAAAGAGACATGTCTTCAAGAAAGTCTTATACAGTGGTTTGTCAGCAAAGCTCTCAACTCTAAAAATTGTAGATTAACTCAAGCTGAATTAGTGAGTCAAGGAAATAGATGAATATACACACTGGAAAAAAAAAAAACCAAATGACAATCCTCTAGGACTTTGTTAAAAATAAGTTAATAGATTTTTAAGACAATTTTCATAGTAATGTTTAGATTGACTTTGTATGGCCAAAATAACCAAGCTATCACTGAATGTTTTGTCAGGACATTAAAACATTTGAATCAAACAATGAATGAAACAAACATCTGAATCAAACCAGGATTTATTTTTATAAGATTTATTTTTTTGAAAGAGCACAAGCAAGGGGCAGAGAGAGAGAGAGAGAGAGAATATGAGTATTTCAAACAGGGTCCATACTCAGCATGGAGCCTTACACAGGGCTTGATCTCACAACCATGAGATCATGACCTGAGCCAAAATCAAGAGTCAGATGCTCAGCTGACTAAGTCACCCAGGTGTCCCCAAACCATGGATTATATAAAACCTAATCAGTGATGTGATCAAAATTTATATTGAAAGAACACAGAAACCATCATATGAAGGTCAAGCATGCTCCAGCTTCAAATGATCCCTGCACATCTAAACCAGTATAAAAGATTTCCCATAATGCCCAGTAATTATTTATGGATTTTAATCTCAAAACACATAAAAGAGAACTGGCATCCAGTCAGATTGTTAGAAGGCACGTCATACAATTTTAAAGCCACTTAATTTGGAAAATTCCAAAGAAATTCTTAGAAGAGGAGAGTGATTTTAAGTTCTGGCTAATGTTAAAAGCCAACCTTTCAATAATTCCCTTGTGAATTTAATAAAACCTGAGCTGACATAAAGCAAAATTCTTTGGCACAAAATCCAAAGGTTTACAATAAGGTGTCCAGTTTCCATCTAGTAAAATTAGACAGGTTTGTGTTCTTAAAAAAAAACGCATCATTTTCTCATTTAAGGACCTCCCCTTTCTAACATTGAAGCCAGAATATGAGCTTGTGTATTGACCTCAGATGATGGGAGTCCAGTGGCTGTCCTCATGCTGAATGCCCAGAGTCAAGCCATTACAAGAGTCAGAGGGGGAGGAGATAAAAATAGCTTCAAACATTGACCCTTGGCTGGTGAGTATAAAAGAGGGGGTAGAGCAGCTAAATGGATGTCCATCACCTCAAGCCAGCAGGAAAAATTACCACATGACATATGAAACAGACCTTTAGTAAGTTTTCTAATAATCTTTACCCAGTTTGTCTCTATTAGCCAGCAATGGAGCTGATCACATCCAGCATTCAGCAGCCACACCTTAAAGAGCACCAAAGTTTTCCCCAAGCAGTGGGGGGATAGGATGCAAAACACAGCTCCATGTTGATCCTGAATTGTCTGCTGCTCACTAGACTCTGGCTATGAGCAAGGTCATCACCTGAGTCAGTTTTTTCTAGCTGGACTATGGCCAAGATCAAGAAAAAATGAACGGTCATTTCATAGGAGTGGTATATGCTCTCTTGTCCGACAGCAGAGTGCAGAAGAAGCAGCACAGGCTCACAGAGCATTAAGGGTTTGCATCTCATGTCAGCCAACTAGGGACTGGTTTACTTAGGAACAGTTAACATGTCTAGGTTTTATTTTCCTCATCTGTAAAATGGGGATAATGACATCTACACCTTGCTTTTTAAGAGGCTTCTTTGAAATGAGTTTTGCAAGGGCAGGGATAGAACATAGAAGGTACTCAATAAAGTAGTAGTTGTGGCTGTTATTTTAAAGATCATCATCCTGATGCTGACTGGATGATCCGGGGAGGCTGTGGGAGGGACTGCATTAACAAGGCATAAGGAGGAAAGAGGAGAAGCAGAGCTGACCTGATTCAAACAAAGGGAAGTAGTGGCACTGGGGGAGGAGGAATAAGAAAAACAGGAGCAAAACTTGAGAAAGTCAGATGTGGGAGATCTGGGAGGAAGCCAAAAACCAAGTGAAAATAGGTTGAGGGAAGGAGAAACAAAGCTCAGGGGGTGACAGTACTGAAGGAGTTCTAGCAAAACCATTAAACAAACTGTACAAGAATATAATGCTCCCCCAGTTAATAGGACTGCAGGTAGGCCCTGTGATCAATAGGATTTGCGAAGATTCCTTGGGAAAAGCATTCCCATCACAAGAGCCAGTGAGAACCTCTGGGAAAGGTATGATTGCTGCGGTCATGCAGGCATCTGAAAGGAATTGCTTTGATTACATGGAGAGAATGTAACAGATATACACAAATTCACTCTCCTGGGAGGTTCCCTTTGAGGGAAAGGAAAGAGGGTAACAAGGAAAAGAACATGTCAATCCCAGTCAATTCCTACATGGCACTGAATAGCAGAAATACTGCAGAGTGGGGACACAAAGTTTCCATCAGCCTTCAGGACTTTCAGTAGGAAAATATGAGGACTACGAAGTCCACAGACACCATACATGTTTCAGGGGAAGTTTTTTTAGAAGGAATTCTCTGGTACGTAAATCAACACTGCCAGGCCACAGCTAACCAGCTGGTTTACTGGAAGAAATCCAAGTTTCTTGGTAAATACCACCAGGAGCCAACCTTCCAGCATGCAGTGCAAGGCTTTCCTCATTCTGTATCGTGGGCTGAAGGTGCCTCTCACAAGGCTCTATCTTCAATAATGTAGATTCTTAGATTCTTTATCTCACCACCTCTTTTACCCAAGGCATCCTGCTGCTGGATTACAGAAACTCTTCAACAACAAGAAAGCTAAAGTATACTCACAATAAAATGCAGGTAAACTTAACCTCACAGCTTCTGAGGAATCAACAACTGCAGGCCTCCTGTCTCTCCTAACCTCTCCATCAAAGGGAAAAAC
Source organism: Panthera tigris (assembly GCF_018350195.1). NCBI lineage: Eukaryota > Metazoa > Chordata > Mammalia > Carnivora > Felidae > Panthera > Panthera tigris. Next base: position 106,857,297 of record NC_056662.1, read on the forward strand.
AGATGGGTTTTTTGAAACAATGGAACATCTACCAGGCTATACCAATATAGGGCATGCACTTCCTAGCAAAAATACTTCAGCCCTGAACAAGATGAGAAGAAACTCCAACGTGGGCAGACAACACACAGAGACCCACCTTGAATGCGACAGAAACACTGAATGCAAGGACGTGGAAAGAAGAACAATGGGAAATAGGCAAGTGGACATCACGAAGGACAAGAGAATGTGGCACAAGAGGCCCAGCAACACTGTTCCTATCCAAGGAGTTCAGGATAGCAGGTTAAGGGTGGGAGCACTCGCATGGAAGAGGACACAGAACTGGCAAAGAACAGAATGGGTGGAAGCCAGACCGTAAAGAAGTTTTTTCCTGCAGTCCCAGCATATAACTTACTTCTGGATGCTTCTAGGAGGAGCCACAATAAAGCTTCTTCTTAGTGTGGACTGTTACAAAGAGCTGCTACTTAGCCATATTTTACATAAAACCATCATTTCTGGGGCGAAAACATTGGTGCCAGGTGAGAAAATACATTCCTAGGAGGTGAGTGGCTTCGGCCAAAGGGTCAAAGATGTAGCATGTATCCTTACCTAACAGCTTTCCAATAATCTTGGTCAATACACATTCCTCAAGTGCCTACACAGGACAGGATTCAATGAGAAAACAATGCTCACTTGTTTTCAGTTTGGTCTACAAAATATTAAAGAAAATTCCTTTTGATTTTTGTGAAAGAAAAAATGCTCAAAAGAATAAAAACAAGGAAGTGAACTCAAAAGTCCTGCTATTCTGGTCTCTGAGCTACTTAGTTACTAACTTTAAATACTCATCATTGGCCCTTTTGCAGAACTGAGCAGCCACCAATCTTTTATTGAATTATTCTTTAATAAAACTTTCTTCAGGCAGATTTGGCCACACCCCAAGAAAATTCACTTAGTATCCAAAATTAAAGGCAACAAAGGTTTATAACGCTTTACAATTTAGCATTTGAGCTGGGCAGAAACAGGGATTGATATTCTTCCAACGCTATGGCTGCCCCATGTCCATACTGCCCCTAAAGTACCCAACTTGTCTGTTACTGACTCTGATAAACCGGGAGCAAGACCCTCGAGTACTATGAACAAGGAATAGGGGGAAACGGGTGCCAAAGAGTTTAGGATCTCCCCTCACCTTCTTAATCCACAACCCAAGATCGAAGACAGATAAGGAGGGGGAAGGAATAGAATGACAACATTAATCCTGGGAAAAGAAAGGTGACGTTCATCAAGTGGTAGAGACCTGCTTAAACAGCTGAATACCCCACCTATTGCCAAGTGTTGCTGAAATCAGCCAAAGAATTACTCCATAATCACCTGGAGTGAGGAGTTCATGTATCACCATGGAGAGGAGTTCTCCTCACATATAGACCAGAAACCTGCCTCCACTGCATCTGTATTGGCAATCTCTAGTCTTTATTGTGAAAAGTGGATTCACACTGTGATACTGGGTGATACAGACAACCTGACAGATCATCCTGGAATGATGCCTATGTGGTGTCGGTGAAGCAGCTCTTAAGTAGGTAATCCTAATGTCAGTGTTTTGCTTAAAACATCTTGCAAAGAAACCAACTATTTTGTTCTAAAACAGGGCACACTAACAAAAACGGTTTTGCTCCCCCAAATAAGGTCACCACCTTATTTGGGATGAAACAGTGGTGAATACCCATCTCAACTGGGTTTTATCCATTAAAAAGATTCAGAGACACTCTTTCCTGCTTTGTTGAAGACTAATTGACCATATAATCATGGGTTTAATTTCTGAGTTTTCTGTTACATCCTACTGATCTTTGTGTCTATTTTTGTGCCAGTACCAAACTGCTGTGATTACTACAGACTTGAAGTGTGGAATAGTGATACCTCCAGCTTTGCTTTGCTTTTTCAAAATTGCTTTGACTATTCAGGGTCTTTTGTGGTTCCATGTCAATTTTATGACTGTTTGTTCTAGTTCGGTGAGAATGATGCTGGTATTTTAACAGATTTCATTAAATCTGTAGATCGCTATGTGTAGTATGGACCTTTTAACAGTATTTTTTCTTCTAAACCATTAGCATGGAATGTTTTCCAGTTGTTTCATCTTCAATTTCTTTCAGCACTATTTTTATAGTTTTGAGAGAACAGGTTTTTCACCTCTTTGATTAGGTTTATTCCTACATATTTTTGTGCAACCCTAAATGTGATTTTAGTTTTTTTAAACTTTATTGAAAAAACACACATATTGTGTGTAAACTAGTTAAGAGTCAAGCCCATTGAATTGTGACAAATCAACATAGTCCAGATCTAGATCATCTCCATCCCTCAAAAATGCTCCTGGTGTCCCTTTACAGTGGATTTATGCCCCAGCAACCTCTGCCCTAGGCAACCAGTGATATGCCACAATAGATTTCTGTCACTATAGTTTTGCCTGTTCCACAACTTCATTTGAAGGTAATCCTACAGAATATCTTTTAGATCTAGTTCATTTCACCTAAAGTATTTTGTGACTCATCCATGTTAATACATGTATCATTTGTTTTTATTGAGTGGTAATGCCAGGATATGCCAGGATTCTCTAATCCATTAAACCGTTGGTTGGCATTTGAGTGGTTTTTTTTAAAGTACCTCTGAACAGTTGGATACAGGTCTTTGAACATATGCTTTCATTCTCTCTGGAAAATACCTAAAAGTATTTACTTTACCACATAGATCTTTTAGTTTATACAGTGCTGAAAAATTGATGTCCCATTTTACATTCCCACCAGCAATATGGGAAAATTCATTTGATCAACATCTTCTCCACAATTTGGTTTTAAATTTTTAACCAGGGGATCCTGGGTGGCTCAGTAAGTTAAGCATCCAACTGTTGATACTGGCTCAGACCACGATCTCACAATTTGTGGGATCGAGCCCCATGTCGGGCTCTGCGCTGACAGTATAGAGCCTGGTGGAGATTTGCTCTCTCCCTCTCTCAAATGAATAAACTTTAAAAAATTAATTTTTAACCCTTTTAGTGGGTGTATTGTTCTATCTTGTTTTAATACAGGTTTCTCTGATGGCTAAGGATGTTGAACATTTTTAAACGTTATCGATCCTTTGTGTATCTTCATTAGTGGAGTATCCTGTTCGAACCATTTTCTCATTATTTGGGTCATTTGTTTCATTAAAGAGGCCTTTATATATTTTTGACAAAAGAAATATGCATTGTGAATATTTTATTCAATTCTGTAGTTTGTCCTTTTAATGGTGCCTTTTAAAGAACAGAGTTTTTTAGTTTTGATGAAGTACGTTTTAGTGAAGTAGTATTTAAAAATGTGTACATAAATGAAGAAATAGTTATATACATATATGTGTGTATAGATGTGATTAATTCTCTACTTCATTATTAGTGTATAGAAACATGTCTACACATTGATTTTGTATCCTTCAACTTTACAGAATTCATTCATCAGTGTGTGCGTGTGTGTGTGTGTGTGTGTGTGTGTGTGTGTGTGTGTGTGTAGTATTTGGAATTTTCTGTATTATCATGCCATGTTCAAGGAAGAAGTAAAACTTTCACCCTTTACCAATTTGGATGCCTTTTCTTTTTGTTGTCTAATTGCTGTGGCTATGACTCTTAGTACTATTTTGAATAAAAGTCAAAGTGGACAAAGATGGTCATATAGTATCAGGAAAATTGGACAGCTACATACCAAAGAATGTAACTGGACCACTTTCACCATATACAAAAAATAAACTCAAAATGAATTAAAGACCTAAATGTGAGACATGAAACCATAAAAATCCTAGTTAAGAATCCAATAATTTCTCTGACATCAGTCATAGAAACATTTTTCCAGATAGGTCTCCTGAGGCATGGGAAACGAAAGCAAAAAGAAAGCTTCTGCACAGTGAAGAAAACAATCAACAAAACTAAAAGGCAACCTACTGCATAGAAGATATTTGCAAATGACATATCTAATAGTTAGTATCCAAAATATAAAAAAACCTATACAACACCCAAAAAACAAATTACCCAATTAAAAAATGGGCAGAACAGACATTTCTCCAAAGACGACATCCAAATGGCCAACACATGAAAAGATAATCAACATCAGTTATCATGGAAATGCAAATCCAAGAACCACAATGAGATCAATCTGACACTTGTCAGAATAGCTAAAAATCAAAAAAAGAAACAAGCGTTGGCAAATACGTGAAGAGAAAGGAACCCTTTTGCACTGTTGGTGGGAAAGCAAACTGGTGCATCCACTATGGATAACAGTATGGAGACGCCTCGAAAAGTTAAAAATAGAACTATCTTACCATCCAGTGATCACACTACTGGGTACTTACCAAAAAATACATCCACCCTTATGGTTAGAGCAGCATTATTCACAAATGCCAAATTATGGCAGGAGCCCAAGTGTCCACAGATAGATGAATGGATTAAAAAAGATGTGGTATATATGCACAATAGCATATTATCCAGCCATAAAGAAAATCTATCTTTTGCAATGACATGGATGGAGCTAAAGAATATACTACTCAAAAGTCAGAAAGACAAATACCATATGATTTAACTCAGGTGTGGAATTTAAGAAACATTAAAAAAAAAATGAACAAAAAGGAAAAAGACAAGCCAAGAAACAGACTCTTAACTATAGAGCACTGACGGTTACCAAAGGAGAGGGGAGTGTGGGGATGGGTAAAATAGGCAATGGGGTTGGAGGCATGCACTTGTCATGATGAGCACCGAGTGATATATGGAATTGTTGAATCGCTGTATTACACACTTGAGGCCAAATATAACACTATGTTAGCTTTAGTGGAATTTAACATTTTTTAAAAAGATCGAAAGATACATATTGCTTTACTTTGTATAACTCATTTGAGAGTTCATCAACTTTTGAAGCTTGCATGGTACAGTAGTCCTCAAAGGGAAGATAGGCAGAATATTTATTGCTTTTATAAGTGAATAGTTACTTTGGTTGGTTTCTCTTAAAGCCCATGTGTCCTCAACTACCCCCCTCTACTTTCTACCACTTTTGGTGTTTACATCCCCAAGTGTGTAGCATGAGCCCCATGAACAGCAGGATGATATCCAAATGTAGGGTCAAACAGTGTAGGAGTCTACAGCAAATACTGGTTCCTAGGATTTAAAGATAAAGTGATCCCTGGAGAAGGAAACTGAAGATTCGACACATGACTGAAGTGGTTTGCAACCAAACTGCTCAAGAATAGGGATACACTCCATATCAGTATAGCCTTCCAGCAATTGATTAAAGTTACAAAGGAAACTTTTGTTGTAAAATCTGAGGAATATTGTGTTAAAGAAGTTGAGTGGTCTACAGAGATTTCCTGAGTATCCGTTGGTAGATCCTTTCTAGTTAAGATCAAGGTCTTATCTATTATAGAAGAGGCGTGGTTCATCATCACACTGCTCTAAAATCTGGATAGCATCTATTTCAGGACAACTTTCTTGCTTTTGCTCTGACTCCATGATTTGGAAGCAACTTTATGATCATTAATTTTGGGCGCCAAATACCACATCAAGAAGACATTCTGGATACCGAACACATTAGTCCAATCATGAGAAAAGCATTTGCCCCACTGTAAATCAATAGATTAACCTCTTGGCTCATCGCGTATTTCTTGGGGGCTTAGTGTATGTATCTAAGAGCCGCAGGAACTCTGGGAAAATTGAATCCCGAAAGCTATCTCTTGCCCTTAATTCATAACATCCCCATCAAGAAGTATCTAGTAAGGCTTTAGCTGAGCTGACTTCACTCATCAGGTTTTTTAAGCAGAAAAGACAAAATGTTTTCCCTAAGTACTCTTCAGTCTTGCTCCAACAACACGCTGTTCTCTCAACAGATCAAGTTCATTCCCCACTATCATGCTTAGGTTTTAGTGTTTCTGGTGAACAGTTCTAAAGGCAGAAGTTAGAACAATAAGGAGTCATTTTTATTGTGAAGCCTTGGTAAGTGTACTTCAAACTTGTGAATCCGGTAACTTCTCATTCCAGCACCCCCCCAAAAATTCATCTAGTCTACCTCACTGCAATCAAATGCCCTACAGCATACCAGAAATGTGTTTAGAAAGAATAAGACACTTCAAACACTTGTGGCGCCATGGCAAAAGATCCCTGGCTGGGTGCACATGTGAGACCCTCAGGCCCTTAAAAATGGGAAGTTACATAATGACTTTTTGTTCCATAAAGAAACTGTTTCCTTCACGGAGATGCTCTAAAGTAGAAAAAATGGAATGGGTGTGCCCTGCTGATTGGAATGCAATTTGGTGCAGCCACTATGACAACAGTATGGAAGTTGCTCAAAAGATTAAGAAGAGTTATCATATGATCCAGTAATTCTACTGAGTATATATAACCAAACAAAAACTAATTCAAAGGGATATGCACCCCTATGTTTGTTACAGCATTATTTACAATAGACAAGATATGCGTGCACTCTCTCCCTCCCTCTCACACACAGAATACTAATCAGCCATAAAAAAAAAAAAAAAAGAGGGAGTGCAATCTTGCTATTTGTGACATGAGATAGACCTTGAGGGTATTGTGCTAAGTGAAACAAGTTCAAAGACAACAAATACCATATGATCTTACTTATCTAAAGAAAAAACGAAACCCAGACTCAGACATAGACAGAAGATTGGTGATAGCCAGAGGGGAGAGGAGGGGAGTTGTGGGGTGCAAAATAGGTGAAGGGGATTAAGTTGTTACAAACTCCTAGCTATAAAATAAGTCATGAGGATGTTATGTACAGCTTGTGGAATACAGTCAATATTGTATTAACTTTGTAGGGTGACAACTAGACTCACTGTGATCATTTCATGGTAAATCACTATGTTGTGCACCTACAAATAAAATTCTGTGTCAATTATACCTCAATTTTGAAACATATACTCAATACTAGCCACTTTTTTCCTTGGAACCCTAGGCCCTTCATAAAATACATCATTCACTATTACGTATTTCAAGTATGTATCAGACATAAGTGTAAATGGGTCAAAGCTGATTTGTCAGTGTAGAGGAGGCTTAAAATTTGGCTTGGACTTAGACTTGGAAGCCATTTACAAAGTAGGCTTGAAAACATGGTTTTAACTCAAAAAATACCGATTAGACCTAGAGCTTACCCAGTGCCAGACAGCGGAGAGCTTTGACACGTCTATAATTCTCCCAACTACTCCTCAAGATAGTTATTGTCCAGCTTTTACTAATGGAGAAACTGAGGCTTAGGAAGGTTAACTAACTTTCCCAAGGTCACACAGCCAGACAGGAGAGACAGGTCTAATACCTCAAAGTGTTTTCCTTGAAATACACTGGAGCACCTCATGGAACAGCTTTGCTCAGTTCTGGATCAACGAATACCTTTAAACAAGCTCTTTGTCTCCATTTTTTCCTTCTATAAAATAAAGGCAGTATGCTAATTGTGAGCTTCTTTCCTGCTTGAAACCTGAGGACACCATGTGAACTCCACGGCAGAAGGCCGCACTGCCTGCTCTACCGTTAGCAGTGGCTCCCTGAGACCACAGAAGCCTTTGAAATTCTAGAACACAAAACCTCGTTTATAATCTATTGATTACACATTATGCCAATATTGAACCTAGAGGGCAACAAGTTGTCACCGTTTGTTCCTGAAAGTTTGAGAGCAGTCAGTAGAAAAGAACAGCCTTCCTCAATGAATCTAACTGTAGTCCTGCCATCTCTATGTCACCTCTGAGGGCTGTGCCTGTGGACCATTGCAGCTGACAATTCTGATAGCCTCTTCCCCACGTGGAGGCCACCTTTTCCTTTCAATGATGCCTCTTCCTTATGTAACATGAATAACCTGAGAGCAGAAACACCACAGCTGACACTTCCTGCCAGATGCCAGGTTCCAGTTATCTAGTCCATTCCAAGATCCCTTGTCAAGATTTTGGGTTTTAAATAAGGCAACACGGTTTTGCTCTAATTGTGAATGATTTCTGTCAATATGGCAAAGCAGTTTAAGTCAGACACAGGTTCAAGTTCTGTTCTGCCATGAACAGCCTGTAGTACAGAGTTAGACACAGAGCTGACCAACCTCCTCCAAACTTCGATTTCTCACTGGGAAATAGGCAGAATATATTTACCTTGAAAGTTGTTCTGAGGAATAAGGAAGATCAAGTATATACCTTGGCTGAGCCACCATATCATACTTGGATTCCTGGACTGGCCTCTCTGCCTATATTCTAGCCCCTACAGATTTTCTCAGTACCGTGGCCAAAGGGATCCTGTTAGAAATGGAAGGAAAAGGACTTGCTGGCTCATTCACCACAAAAGCCAAACATTCTTGTATATCTTATTAGGTCCTGCATGACCTGAACCCTCTTCCCCACTCTTTAATCACCGCCCCCTACACTCCTTTGACCTTACCTCTGGGTCACCCTCCCTTCCCAACCCTGTTACAGCCCCTCTGGCTTCTGGGCATGCTCCTGCCTTAGGACCTCTGAACTTGTTGCTTCCTCTGCTTGGAATTCCCTTTCCCTGGATACACGCATAGCTCATTCTGTCACTCGTCTGGGTCCCTCACGAAGTACCTCCTCAATGTGGACTTTCTTGGCATTTTTCCCAAAATGATAATTCCTCTGCGTCCAAGGCTTCCTTTCTCTGCCGTTTATTTTTTTAACATTAGTATTCATTACCACGTAACAGACTATCCATTTTACTTGTTTTGTTCGTTTGCCCTCTACACTGTTACATCCCCAGTTTTTTGAATAGTACCTGGCATATTAGTATTCAATACTTTTTTCTTTGAATAAATTAAAGGAAGAAAGGGCAGCCACAGCATTGCCCATAGCAAAAATCTGGGAAAAAATATTCATTAATAGAGGAGTGGATAAATACACTGTGGCATGTGCACAAAAAATTATTTAGTAATGGAAAATCAATGCAACAATGTGGAAAACATACATGGCCCTTAGAAATACGCATTGAGTGGATAGAACAAGTTGTAGGAGACTACAGACACAGAATACTAGAGCCCAATTACAAGGAAAGCAGAATAGCGTAGTGTTAAGGATACATTCATAGGGGATTAAAAAAAATAACACTTGTTTTTAAAAGGGATGAATTTGGTTCCCAGATAATCTCTGAACACTATTCTTCCTCTAGCCCTCACATATGTAAGTCTGGCTGACCACACCAAACAACAGTATGTATTTAAAGGTGCACAACATACATAGTGAAGGTATAAAAACACAGAAATGTGATGTGCAGTTGCTTCAGGTTGATGGGTATCTCAGGAAAGAGCACTGAAATGGAATGTAGAGGATTATCTTTAGCTAGATCTGTACTATTTTCTCCTTTCCTGATTTTCTTCCTCCTGCCCTCCCCCCACCCCATCTTCCTTTCTCTGAGAGATCTGAAGCATCTATGCTTCTAGTTAGAACCTATTTAACTTGATGGGTGTTATAGAACTGTTATATTATGTATTTTTCAACAGGTTTAAGATGTTAAGAGTTTTAAAGTAAAATTTGAATTTTGTATTAACACCAAACACATGGATAGCTTCCTAAAGAACGTGTTATTAAAATAAAATCAAAATAGAACAAGAATAAACCTAAAACTGTTTATGAAACAGTAATTAAAAATCTACCTACTGGGGGAGGGGGAAAAAGCCCCCAGTGATTTTATAACAAAGTTCTACCAAATATTCAAGGGATAGAGGATATTAGATTATGCGAAGTATTCCTGACAATATGAACAGGGAGGGGGAAAAAAAAAAAAAAAAAGGAAATTCTCCCTCTTTAAGAGGCCAATAAAGTCTGGATTGTGGTATCAGACATGGGTCATAAGAGACCATAAAGGTGTAAGATTTGGAAAGGAAAAAAACTTTCCTTCACTGAAATTATAACTGTAGATTTTAGAAAATCCAAAAGATTCATATTCAAGCTAGTAAAACTAATGAGGAAGATAGGGAATTTCCTGAATAAAAACTGAATATACAATCTGTAATTATGTTCTTACATAGAGATTTTAAAAGTTTTATAAAAAGCTACTCTTTACAGCAGCATTCAAAAATACATTTTTCAAGAATAAATTTGAGGATAGAGAATGGAGAGATGCCATCCCTTCATGAACAAGATTTTAAAAACCATTAAAATCACCTGAGAGAAAAGTCAATAAAGGCAAGAGAACACAGCCATGGGAAGAAACGATGGTGTGAAAGCATTAAGTCTTCGCAAACTATACTTTCCATGTTATTAAAAATAATTCCAACAGATTTGGAAGAATATGGTCTATTACACGCTTGGAAGATAAGCATATAATCCCGAAACTCATAGGGAAAAGGCCCATGAAATATAGCCATGAAATATACAAAGAAAGAATATGAATAAAAACAAGGCTATCTACCCAAACACCTTGGCATAATGGTTAAGCACATAAACTCAAACCAGATTTCATGAGTTTGAATCCTTGTTTTGCCACTTACCATTGATGTGAATTTGGGTGAGGCCCTTCACATGACTCTAAGGTTCAATGAATTCATATATACATACACACACATATATATAAATAAAGCCCTATAAATTTTGTCCAATGTTTAGTGTTTTGTGTTAGGTGCTGTTATGAAAATAAGAAATTAGCAAAGATATAAAAAGGCAATTCACTGAAGTAGAAATCTGAGCATCCAAGAAACAAAAAATACTCTTAACCTCACTAGCAACTAGGGAAATGCAAGTTAAAACAAAAAAAAGTCATGGGCAAAAATTAAAGTGTCTGACAATACTAAGTATTGAGAAATATATGGAAAAAATAATTTTTAAAATTATATCTCCCCTCGCCCCACCCCCCAAAATCTGGCAATACTTGTTAAAGCTGAATAGCATAGAAGCTACAGTCCAACAATTCCACTCATGGGTCAGTGCTCTAGAAAAACTCTCTCAAGTCTTGCACAACAGGAAGACTCCCAATAATAATTGTTACAATTTTGTTTGTTAAAGCAAGTATTGGAGACACTATCCACATACCCAAATGGGAGAATAACTAAATAACTTGGGGTATGTTCACACAATAGAACACCATGAAGTATGTAAAGCAACTGGAATTCTACTTAGCCATGTGAACAAATATGAGAGTGAATAGAGTTATATATAGGTATATATAGTTCGTTTATAGAATTTTAACTGTATTCAAAATATAGTAACACTTTTATGAAAACATTTAGTAGAAGTATAAAAACATGCACTGGGGTTGAATAAGCACTAAATTCAAAACAGATTACTTCTGAAGGGAGAAAGGGACAAAGGAAAGGTATAAAGGAAACATCAATATATCTAATATATACCTTCACTACAACCCACAAACCAAATACAGCAAAATGTAACCATTTCACAAAACTTAGGTTATGGGTGTGTGGAGATTTATATTATGGTCTCTTTTCTACTGCCTGAAAGACTTCATAAGACTTCATTTTTTTTTTTTAAATCTGAGAATTATTGACTATATCTTAGAATACCACATTTAGAAGGATCACAATCCTGCAAAACAAATACACAGCACAAGCATGAATACATGCATGTATGTCAATATATTAATGAAGGTCCGGAAGATGAATATTAACTATTGACAGTGGCTACCTCTGGACTAAGAAATAAAAGTAAGAAGAGGGACTTCTATTTTTTCCTCTAGGCTTCTGTATTGTTTCAAGCCTATTTGAGAATATATTATTTAAGTCATAAAGGAAGTCATAACAAAAAGACAACACAACAGGATCAAGCCCAGAGGAACATTCAAAGGCAAAAATCCAAAGAATATGGAGGTCAGACCCCAGTTATGCAGCAAAATTAGAATACTTGAGAGAAATATCTCCCTTCTTCAGTGCCAGTGAATCCTTCAAGGGCACTGCAGAGAGCTAAAGTATATGAGGCAAAGGTGGAGGGGGGGGGGGGGGGGGGGGGGGGCGGGCGTGGTGGTGATTATTACTAGTGCTATTCTGAAGCTACATTTCTCTTAGCAGGAGACTGAGTCTTACAATAACACAAAGACTACCACCATCCTATTTACTCATGCAAGACCAGTTCCCCAAGCCAAGGAGTATTCATGAAATGCAACCATCTTGAGTCCTATAGATTAATGGGAAGATAGTGTTGGGGGGGGGGGGGGGGGGCTGGGGGGAATGGGGAGTGGTTTGAGAAGCTGTTCTTCTGATCTCCAAGGATGAGGGAACACATTCTCATTAATCACAGTGAAATCAGAGCTCAGCAATAAAAACAGCTGGCTTTAGAATGAGCTGTTTTCCAGGAGCCATTTATTTGATGTTAGGTCACTGATAAACTGTGCCAACCAGGACTTGCCGTGATTAAGCCAAGTTTATTCAGATGCACACCACTGCCTCCTGAAACAGCTAACACCAGAGCCCTCAATCTTTGTCAGGGACTCCAAACTATTTGGGAGACTGAACAACAGGTCTCTGGTAATAGCAACCACCAGTGCTTTAAAAGAAAATTGTGCTCAGCAAAATAAAGCAAAGGGAAGGAAGTCGGGGGGTGGTGGGAAGGAGTGGGACACTGAAGAACAATGTCAGAGAATCTTATCAAAGTCAGGATTGTTGTTTTCTGAAATTCAAATATTTAAAGCAATACATAGGAATAACATCTGCCATTTCTTCTGGATCAAATCATATGGGCAGCAGGATGCCCAGTGCCGTTTCTGATTTCCTTTAACAGTCATAACCCCATGAAGGTGCCTGGGTGGCTCAGTTGGTTAAGTGTCTGACTTTGGCTCAGGTCATGATCGCACGGTCCATCAGTTCAGGTCCTGCATCAGGCTCTGTGCGGACAGCTCAGAGCCTGGAGCCTGCTTTGGATTCTGTGTCTCCCTCTCTCTCTGACCCTCCCCCATTCATGCTCTGTCTCGGTCTCAAGAATAAACAAACATTGGGGCGCCTAGGTGGCTCAGTCAGTTAAGCGTCCGACTTCAGCTCAGGTCATGATCTCCAGGTCCATGAGTTCGAGCCCCGCGTCGGGCTCTGTGCTGACAGCTCAGCGCCTGTTTCAGATTCTGTGTCTCCTTTCTCTGACCCTCCCCTGTTCGTGCTCTGTCTCTGTCTCAAAAATAAATAAACGTTAAAAAAAAAAATAAACATTAAAAAAAATTTTTTTTTTAAAGTCATAACCCCATGCAGGCAGCTGTGTCATCAGGCCAAGCCCTCTGAGCTCACAGCAGAGGTGGGCTACCAAGAGGCTGGGGCTAGATCGAGCAAATTAAAAGTCTAGTTCTGTCACTTACATGCTGGATATGTTTACACAAATCATTTCTCTGATCCCAGATAGTTTTTGAAAAATTTTTTAGCTATTAATTGCTATAAAGCCTAGACAAATGGTAATTAGGCATAATATTCTTCCAACATCTAGCACATATGTAACAGACGCACGCCTGTCCTCAATTGCATAGGCACCATGTCATCTTTTGCTCAGGAAAAGCATATCCTTGGCCTCTTTCCTCAAAGCAACATCATTCCCTTCAAGTATCTGGAGACATCAGAGGATTCACCTCAGTCTTATTTAGGTTACCATTTCTATGGCATATACTAACACTTGGAGAATGTTAGTTTTCCTGGAGTTTTGCTGGACACGCTCAGGAGATAGCCACAGCCTGCAGGGGAAGTAGGACCGGCTGATGGGACAGGGCTGAGAGAACTTCAGTAACCCCAAATAAGTCGCTGGGGAGTCCAGCCAAAGCCCACATCTCAAAATGACCTACACCAAATCCTCTGAAGACAAGACACAGAGCAAAATATGAGGCTGGTACTCACGTGGTCCGAATAGAGCAATACACACATGTTCCATTTCTATCACACTGCCTGTCTTACAACATGATTCCAACACCCTCACCCCCCCACCCCTTCCCACCATACAAACACCAACTGCATTCACTCAGCCGACCAATTTTTTCTGGTCCACTCTCAGGGACCCAATGTAGTTTCCATCTAAAGATGCAAATCATTTTATCACCAAAAAAAATGACAGTGTAGTTTTATTGCTTTTAATTATTCAAATAAAAAATATCTTGTTAAAATCACAGATAAGCCTTAAATGCTCTTTGACCACTACCCTTAATCATTTTAATGCATTTATAGGCATACACAAACATACATAAAATTATGTCACAAATGATCTTACACTGTGCATATTCTGTAACTTGCTTTTCTGCAACAATATGTTTAGAACTTCTATCCATGTTAGCTGTGAGGTCCTGTTTATATAGACTCTGTTCTATGGAACTTGAGGAGATTGAATGGATCCTATTTATTGTTACTTAGAAAAAGTGAGGACAGTTTCCATTTCCAATTGAGGAGAGAAAGGAACAAAAAAGAAACTGCTGGGCTGGTTTCAGGGACATCAGGTGTCCTGATCCTCAGTTGAATGATTAATCCATACTTCATCCCTTATTTATAAGGGCCACTGTCAGGACTCAGGCAAATCAGCATAGAATACACAGTAACTGCTCTCAGGGCTTTAAAACACAAAAAACACTTTTCAGCTGGAGAAGCAAGATTTCAGATTTCAAATCCTTTATTTTACAGATAAGAAATCGGAGGCTAAGAAATATTAATTTATCCAAGGTTACATAGCCCAAGTTTCCTGGCTTTGCCCCAATACCAGGTTTTCTTTTTCCTACTTCCACAGATCTGTCTCAAGGACTTCAGGAGTAATCAATAAAATAGTCCATATTTTTAAAACAAACCTTTGTAAAGCTCACCAACTATAAAAGGTGCTGTATTTGAATCATTCTTTGAGCTGGAAGACTGCAGTAAAAAAATTGATACTTAATTAACAGGGATGGTGACAGATTACTTCAGTCATTTCCAAAGACCTAAAAAGTCAACATTTGCTCAAGTAGGACAACCACAGGACTTCCACCAGCCACAAATACCTGTGCTGAGAATTAAATATAACTGAGGCATATGATGAATTTACTGAAGCACAAAGCCTGGTACATAAATACTTCCTAATGGTTAAACATTCTTATTTAAAGAGGCCCTCTTTGTTGGAACCTTTCTTACTTCTCTGAAAGAAACAGAGGACCACTGCTTCTGCTCGCCAATACCCAAGCCCAAGTCAGCTCCCCAATACTTATTGTAATCAAAGGGGTGATGGTTACAGCAAATACAGAGCCATCTGAGTCAATTCCAAAAGAAAAATAAATCCTAGTTCATTTTATTAGGAAAAGTGTCTTCCCATTGTAGAAGTCAACACTTTTCCTACTTGGCATCTCTTCTCCGTTGTGAGTGAAAATGGTTTGTGATCTTCCCCCCAGCCCTTCTCCAAGTCTTCAGGCAACTGATCTGTGCCAGCTGGCAATAGGCTTTTGAGTTAAGAGACCCCTCTCAGGTTTTTCACATTTGCTGCATTAACAAGTTTATCCATTTGATTTTTTCCAATGCTTTCTTTCTAAATGAAAAGTAAACACGCCATTGTCCTTGGATAAGAGCCTCTTTGACCTTCTCCTCTTAGTGGCTTATGAGAAGCAGATGCTATGTGGTTATAATTTGGACCCAGGGAAACCCATCAGTGTTCTAATCATATACGTGCAAACCAGATGTTGGCCAAAGAATCCCGGCCCCTTGAAATGTAGATAAAAATCAGCTCTGATCCCTGTTCCATGCCCAATGCACATCCAAAATATCGGTCCTCCCCTCTACACATTTAAATTCTGATTTTTCCTGGGCAGTCTCATTCTTCTGGTCACCTCTGCTCAAGGCTATTCCTCATGTGCTTGCTTTCTTTTTTCAGCCCTGTATTTCCCCAAATATCACACTTAGCCTTATAAAGCAATTTCTACCCAAACACATCCCCAAAGCACGCATGATTGTAGTTCAATAAACTTAAGGATCTGGGTGAGGGGCAAGATAAGAGGGTGTTCTATCACAACTTTTATGCCTCCTCGTTCTTAAAATGTCTTTTGGTCACCTCACCTTTGGAAATTTCCACTAGCTGCTTTGATGACACTAACTTCTTCACCCATCTTTCTGGTTTTCTTGTCCAATTTGTTTCATCTCAACCTCCTCTTCGTAGAACTCCAAATTCCTCTTCTTCAGTTGTGCAAAGCCATTCAATTCTCTCAAGATAGCAAAAGTCAGTTTCAGCTTACCTTCATTCAACAAACCCAACAAGCTCTTCAGAAGTACCATATAAGCTCTACTTTCTTTAGAGGGCAGTTGTCATAGCTAATAGAAGTTTTCTTTTCCCCCATTTTGTTACATAGGAATCAAGTTCTTGGTTGGGGATAGGACCAGGGGACCACACTGAGGTTTTTGTGGATTGCAACCCCTGGAGTTGTGCAGTGCTCAGATGTATGGTCATTTACAGCCACCTTGAATGGAACCAAGGAGCAAACTTAAGACATAGGACAAAAATGAATAAACAGCCAAAGTTATGGGCAGAGAAAGCAATGTAGAAGAGTGGAGAAACACGGTGAGAAACAAAAGTAGCCAAAAGGGAAAGGAGGAGATAGTTTTATGACAAATAGGAAAAA
Organism: Panthera tigris; assembly: GCF_018350195.1. Taxonomy (NCBI): domain Eukaryota; kingdom Metazoa; phylum Chordata; class Mammalia; order Carnivora; family Felidae; genus Panthera; species Panthera tigris. Next base: position 106,873,801 of record NC_056662.1, read on the forward strand.
AAAGAAAAATTGTGAAGACATTGAGGGGGCAGGGGGAGAATGGAGGGGACAGATGAGGACACTCTACCCACATTTTCTCCTGGCTCCACCCCCCTTTCAACATTACCCAGCCCATAGGTCACTGGCAGGATAGTCTAATGAGAGAGAGCACAAGGCTTGAGCCTTGATTCTGATAAGTGTCTGTAGGTAGGTCACTCTCTCTGGTAGGAGTCATCTCTAAAAACACAGCAATTAAACTCAGTGTAAAGGTCCCTTTCTAGTTGCGATACATGGTCACCATGAGATAGGATAGCTAATTCCTCCATCACCAACACCACTGCACTTAGTCGCTACTTTCCACCCTCCTAAGCTGGACATACTGGATCCAGGAAAGCAAACTTATGCTGAGTAAAATAACCATCTACTATCTAGGTAGCTACTAGCTACCAAACAACATCCTTACATCCCCCAGAAGGGGATACAATTTTCCAAGTGCATCATTTTAACCATGATTCTAGCCACTTCAAATAGTTTGACCTCACAGAACAAAATGTAGATTTGCCTATTCAACATTCATCTAGATTTGCAGATCTTCTAAAATCAAAGTAAAGTGGATTGAGGAATCAGGGGCATCCTGACCAGGGACGAATAGAGGTGGTCAACAATGGATTGGGCCAGAGGGTTCTTGAGGTAGAGTGCAATAAGCCCTCACAGCCCTCATCAAAATTTCCACCTTCTCAAAGCCCATCCCTAAAGGTTTTTTTGGGGGGGGGGGTGGGGGGCGATGGACTAAGAACGAGAGAATCTATTTCACCAAATGCATCATTGGCTGGAAGATGTTCTAAGTACTAATAATATATAATATATAAGAATCACTAAGTATACAATTCAGGTCAAGTAATAGGCTGAAGCTAAATCTATTTTTGAGCAAAGGGACCTTTTCTGTGCTTCTGAAATTATACTATGCAGACTAGATATTTCTCTACCTATATATCAAGTTGCATTTTTAAATTGAAAAAAAAAATGCCATGTGCTGATGCTACAAAGGAGAAAAAATGAAGGGAAAAAAACTGGGAGATAAAGGCAAAGAAATTGATCAAGAGTATGGAGAAAAAGAATTTGGCCATTATACTTGAAGCAGGATTTATATAGAGCAAGCCTCGCTGTTGCAGATTATATGCCTGAGAATTAGGTCAGAGATCGGATGGCGCTTACAGTTCTGCAAGTTTAGGGGAAATCCTGAGTGAAGGTTTCCACGGTCAAATATATTTGAGAAATGCTATATTCTTTACCTGTCTTTGATATTCACAGTACATATTAAAGACCTTGAGATTTCTAATAGTAAAAATTACCTAGTTTGATAAAGCTCAGCCTTGCCTAAACCTATTGCGCCACAGAACCTTTTCCCCATAATGCCTCTTAGCGTATTGCAGTTCTGGTATTCTAGGAACACGCTTCGGGAAGGACTGACCCAACATCATCCCAATGTTCCTAATTAACCTCTCCTCTGTCCTAGAGAGAGGACAGAGCCCAGGAGCAATAAAAATAAAATTACCCCCACTTGGTATTCACAGATGACAAGCAAGTGGCAGGAAAAGGGGGTTGTAATTGTGTCAGGTGTTTTCTGGCTGATAGAAAATGCAGATTAGCCAAAATCATTGAGATGTGCATTACCATAGGAAGTCTTTCACCTTTTTGGCCATTACTATGGACGTGTAAGGGACTACATGATACTGAGCTATCTTTGTGCAGCATATCACCTGACCTCCTTCCCAGATAATCATCTTTCCTTAATTCTTCAGTGATCTTGTTTTGTCTTCAGTGCACAAGTGGTCTTTTGTAAGTGTCACAAAACCAAAGACTCTTACGGTAAAACCTAAGTCACTAGCACCAATACGCGTGATACCAGGACACATGCAGTTTCATGCGGTCTGTGAGAACTAGTAAGTACAGGGCCTTGAACAAGTCGAGGCCACCAGCTAGCTGTTGTGCAGCCTTTCCCAGACCACTCAAGATTTGGCCATGACTGCCCTCGTTTCTGAAATGAGAGTGTAGGACTTCATTCGGCTTACAAGTCCCCTCAGCTCTAACAGAAAAGGAAACAAGATAAAAATGGTTAAGTATTCTGGCTTTTGAGTCACACCAAACAATTTCAATCCCAGTCCCACTACTTACGGCTGCATGCTTGGACCAGTCATGGAACTTCTCTCTGCTTGGGGATAACAGTAATCCCCAAGTGTCCATTAGTATTTAGTTGACCTAATACACATCAATCAAATTCATTTTATTAAAGTTTATAGCCTGATACATAAAAAGGGATCTATAAATATTCCTATTAGGATTATCAATTTCCTATGCCATTGAATTCTTGCAAGCTATAATATGGATGGAGCCAAAAATAAAGATAAGGGCCAGATCGGGCCACGTGAAGTCCAGACAGATGTAGAATAGCTTGATCACGACAGCCTACACCATGTGCTAGGACAGCCTACTGTCAGATCATGGAGAACTTGAAATGAATTAGAATACTTAGTGTCAACGGTCTGCTTAAAAACTGACGGCTGCTGCTTTGCATCTAGAATAAAATGCCAATAATACCTGGCATCATCTGGCCCAGATTTTCTCATCACTGCTCCAGCCATGCTGCTTTGACTTCAGGATTATGCGCCCGCTTCTGCCCCTGCCTGGACTGCACTTGCCCTCATTCCTTGCTGGCCTGTTCATGCTCATCTTTCAACCCCCAAGTGAAACACCACCTTTTCTGAGAGGCCTTCCCTAACCACAAAAACTAAAGTGGCTTCCATCCCTAACCACACCATCCCAAGGGGCTGCCAATCTCCTCCACTTCCCTTGCCAAGTCCCATACTCTTTATCCTAGCAGCCCATGATCATTTATTGATTTAATCGGGTCAAGCTATAATGTCCCAGAGCCCATCTGAATAGTTTATGCAATTATTGCATTATTGAATTATCGTTGCATCATTGAATTATTGAATTATTTTAGTCTTGATCTTTTGACTCCAGTGTTCTCTAGTCCCCAATCATAGTCTCTATGTCTATTAAGAGCCTAAAGAGAATCTTATTTGTGCAGCTAAGGTTAGAGATTCATCCTTGGTCCAATCAACTGTGGTGATGAGATGAATCCCTGTCATACAAACATGACCTACTTTTATGAGCAAAGGCTGGACAGGTACCCCAAAAACATGTCTGAGCAGTGTTCAAGGCCTGTGAAACACAGTAAGAGAATCAAGCTCTGAGCAAAAGCTAGAAAACTTCTGCTCATTCAAGACCAGCTCAGCATCTCCTCTCCCTTCTTCTCTTCTTCAGCGAGGCATCCCTAGCCTCCACGAAATCTTTTCCTAAGAAACAAGGACACGTCCTCCTTTTGAAGAGTGCTTGCATTAAAGCATGGATCTGACCGCACTATGATTCTTTGTGACTAAGTCCAGCTCCCCTAGTGGGCTATGAGCACTTGATACAGTGCTAGTGCATATTAGATGCTCAAAAATTCAGTAAATGAATAGATTAATATGTAAACAAACTAATTGGAAATTAACTAGTGACTATGGCATTTTCAACAGGAGAGCAAAGAATATTGTATGAAGTTAGGTCAGATATTCATGGTGTTGAGCTACATTCATGATGTAGAGAGAGATAATCTGTGTACCCCAGGGACTGGCACACAGTAAACCTTCAGTAATTGACAATTGTACATCGCGACGATGAGGAGGATTTCAGCACTTGGTGACAAACTTAAAACATTTTTCACTTCTAATAAAAATTATTCAATGTGTTTTCATCTTCTATGTATTTTTAAAGGTCACTTTTTTAAAAGACCACTTTTTCTGGTTCTATAGGAAGTTAAAATATCTGCATTCCAGAGGATGCCTTAAGCTAAACTGAACTTAAAATTTAAAAAATAATTCCATTTTTTCCCCCAAACATCTTGAAGCTCTTTTGCTCTTTAGCAAGGAAGGGCAATCCAGTTTTTATTTGCTTTGCTTGAATACAGCTGCTTCCTTTTGCTGAACCAGATGGAATTCATCTCATTTCCAAAGTTTTGCTTCAGAATTTGGCTTCCCCCCCTTTTCCAGGTCTGGTGTAAATAAGGACATGGGCTAAGAGAATGAAAACGTAAACCAAGAGCAGCCATCTAAGGAGTTCTGAAGTGTGTTTGCATTATAAGCATTGCTGAAACATCAATCCATCACCAATTTTCCAGGAATGTTTAGGTGTTGGATAGGAGACCAATTACAGATCGTCTGCAGAGAGCAACTGGTGTCAAAATGGACAGAACTTTGGAGAAACAGTTCTGTAAAAACTCGTGTTTCTCAGAATAGCAACCTTAATGATTTGGGCAACGTGAATGAAGCCTGTGGAAGCATCACCTCATGTCCAGCAATCTTGGAAACTGGCTAAACATACTGCTCAATGACAAATGGATATGGTTATACTGGACCTCAGCCATTGGTTTTCCAGATTATGAAGATTTCTGAGAGTCCTGACAGAGGTTTGATAAGAGAAAAAAGTAGTTGCTTTCCCCACACTAACAATAATTATGGTGATTCCATAGTTATTAACAAGTACTATCAATGATATTTTGATAGCTTAATACTTCTAGACAGTTGGGTTTCAATCCCAACTCTGCTACTTACTAGCTATGTAACCAATAAGTTATTTAATCTCTCTAGGCCTCAGTTTTGTCACCTGTAGTGTGAAATTAACAGTGTTTATTCCATACAACTGTGAGGATTAAATCAACAGCACATAGTAAAGAATGAACACCCTGTAAATACTAGCTCAGTTGTTACTGAGGTCTTATGTGTCTCAAGTTGGTTTGACACTGTAGTCTGTTCCTAATCACTGTTCTATCTTGCATCCCGGATGATGGATGGTAGGTGGGGTGGGTGAAGAGGGTGGATGGATGAAAGAGCTAAGGAAAGAACAAATAGACTCGAGACTCGTAGCAGTTCACTTTGTGATTCATAACAAATTCAGAGAGATTTATAAACCATGATCTCTCTAGAGAGGAGGGGATCTTGGAACAAATCTCATTGTGTACTCCATGTTTCTTCCAGACTAATATTTTGAAACAGAAAAATTCTGATTAAAGTTAAGATTTAACAAAGGTTTGTTGAATCATGAAAGAATGAACCAAGGATAAATCTTAGGTAATAAAGAGCAGTTTGCAGAAGGTAAGGGGGAAGATACAGTATATAGCAGAGGACAAACTGGCAGGGGTTGCGGTGGGGGGAGGTGGGAAGAGGAGGCTACAAATGAAACGGAGGGCACCTCAGTAAACCATCATCTCTTCTGTCCAGAGGACAGAGCCTAAAAGAGCACCTGCTTACAACCAAGTTCTCTGGGAGGCCAACTCTGAGACAGAGTCTAATGTGCAAGGAATTTAACCAGAAAGTGGCCTCTGGGTCAATTCTGGTGGAAGCTGAGCTGTGAAGCAAGGCCCACAGCCTCAGCTGACCCCATAGGGTGCTCCAGATCGGCCTAGGACAGGATGAACTGCCCCTAATGCTCCCGGCTGGAGTTACCAGATAGGAGAGGTGGAATGTGGGAGAGGCAACTTTCTGCAGGTGAGGCAACCTCTGAGGGTCTGTGGAGCTGACAGCAATCTGCTGATGGCACTCCCAACTATGGGGGCAAAAATCCTTTTTGGAAAGGTGACGTGGGTGACAAAACTGGCCGTCCCTCACAGTCCCAGATTAGTATTTCCCTACCTGTAGTCAAACAACCACCTGCATCAGCCTCACCCCAAAGGGGCAGATTCCCGAGCCCCAACTCCTAACTTATCAGAGTCTCTCAAGGTAAGGCCTGAGAGCACAACATTTTAATAAGCTCCACAGGTGCTTTTAGTCCCCAGTGAACATTAAGAATAGCTATACAACGAGGGGAAAAAAAACTTGCTGCCAAACCAAGTTGAAAAAGAATTTCCAAATTCAGCTACTAACTCCACCATGTTCAACGTAATTTACAAAGTAAATTCAGGCCTGAAATCTCCCCTCAGCAGCTCTAAGCAGATTTTCCTCCGTGAGCATGGACCCATTATCTGTAGCTGGCCATCCATCCTGTATGTCTGCCCACAGACACCTGGAGGGACACAGGGCTTCTAATACATCAGCACAAGCTTGGCAGACTTAGCACTGCAAGGACTGATTCATCGTGCCAACAAGGTCCGCAGGCTTATTTATGCCAGTCTGCCATCGAATTCTTGGTGCTTTTGAAGAGCCTCTATGTTAATAGTATAGCCCAGCTAAATCACAGCCTTGTATAAGGAAGCTTTGGGAGGTCACTGAATAAGCCCCCACCCCCAAGCACAAGCATATTCAGAGGGCAATTTCATGTGAAGCCTGATTTCTGGGCCACTGCCATGCTTACCCCTCTCTTTTAGCCTTCCTTCTGATGAGGTCTGAGGCTAGCAAGGACACATCAATCTAAAACCCTTAAATCTAAACCAGAAATTGAGTGAACCAGGCAAAATTAGACCTATGAAAAACACCAATGTTTCAGAAGTATCTGTATTTGCCATAAACATTAGGAGACTTAAACTTCACATGCTTTCACTGTCAGAATTCACCTAAGGAATAGTAATAAACATGGAGAAAGCACCAAGACGCTCATCACAAGATTATCTGTAACAGTGACAAAAACAGAGAAAAGCTAAATAAGATACAAAACGAATATTACATCATGTAGTTAAAATGTTTATGGATAGTTTAGATAATATTAAATGAAAGCACTTTGTTAAGTGAGAAGGGAAGGACACATTGTTGTTTACACAAAAATGCTCAGAAAATGGGGCGCCTGGATGGCTCTGTCGGTTAAGCATCCAACTTCAGCTCAGGTCATGATCTCACGGTTCATGGGTTGGAGCCCTTTGTTGGAATCTGACAGCTCAGAACCTGGAGCCTGCTTTGAATTCTGTGTTTGCTTCTCTAACCCTCACCCACTCGTGCTCAGTCTGTGTCTGTCTCTCTCGTTCTCTCTTAAAGATAGATAATAAACATTAAAAAAAAGGTTTTTTTGGGGGGCGCTTGGGTGGCTCAGTTGGTTAAACATCCGACTTCGGCTCAGGTCGTGATCTCATGGTTAGTGGGTTCGGGCCCTGCGTCGGGCTCTGTGCTGACAGCTCGGAGCCTGGAGCCTGCTTCGGATTCTGTGTCTCCCTCTCTCTCAGTCCCTCCCCGACTCATGCTGTCTCTGTCTCTCTAGAAAATAAATTTTTTTTAAAAAAAAAAAAAAAAAAAAAGGTTTTTAAATGCTTAAAAAATAAGTTTGCCAAGATGTTAATAGCTATAGGTCTGGTTAATGAAAACGTAGAATTTCTTCTTTGAGAATTAGAACTTTAATACATTCTAAGTTTATGATTTTAAAGAGATCTATATAACATGTAAATAAATGCTTGGGTTTATAAGTCATCTTTACATTATCTACATTAAAATGCAGATTCCTAAATAAGAAGACACTATCTCCCTCCTAGAGATAGCCCATTACATAGGGAGATTACAGAAGTGATAATCTGTTAATATAGGTGTAACCAATCCACAGACTTGGGAAAGGTTTTCTCATCTGTGTTTTCTGCAGAGTTATTTGTTGATAATTCCCAAAGGAACTCGTCCTTCCCTGGTGATACAATCATAGCTCCAAGCACTCGCCTCTGGAAAGCAGCTTACTGCTGCCTGCCTCCATACACGTGATGTCCACAGATTGCTTTGTTTTAGGATCTGGCTGTCTCTACGGGACCCTCAGGTATTATTTCTGGTCATTTTGTAAGGATTAACCTTCTGTGCTTATTCTTTCATGGAGACAACAGACTTGATTATAAATTCATTTACATAAAAATTATGAACAAAATTAAAAGGATAAGAGTTTTAAAAGCTGGAGAAACATGTCACAAATCTAAGAGGGTAGTATCCTTTTAATTAAAGGACTAACCAAAATGGGTTTTGGGTACAAAAATATTTGCTCTATAGAACCTGTTTTTCACCTTTTTCACCCTCTGTCCTAGTTCCTGAGGTTAAGGAGATAAAAAAGAATGCTGTATTAAAAGATTTCCATAAATCAAGAAAAATAGTTCATATAAGATAGCAAATAGAAATATGTTAACATTCAAAAGTGAAGTGATTTTTGACATATTCAACACTGGCAAGTGAAACAGACACTCTCATACACTAATGATGGGAGTAGATACTGATACAGCCCTTCTTGAAGTCCACAAAGCAATATCGATCAACAGCCTTTAAAATATTTACATTCTGAGAGTCTTTTCTAAGAATCTAGTCTAAGAAGATATATAGAAAGTGTTCTGGTTATTTATTGCTGTGTAATAAATCTTTCAAGACTTAGCAGCTTAAAACAACTCATATTTAGCTCACAAATGTATGATTCTGCAGGAAAGGCTCATGTCTGCTCATGCAGCATAAGCTGGGACAGCTGGGACAAGAAGATCCACTTCCAAGGCTGGTAAACTGGGGCAAGCTAGGATGGGCTGAGTTTTGAGATACTCCCAACCCCCCTGGGGGGCTTCTCCACATGGACCATGCCACGGGCTACTTGGGCTTCCTCACAGCATGGAGGCTGAATGCCCAAAGTCCCAAGAGACAGGAAGTTTCTTAAGGCCCTGAAACTGGCCTAGGTCCCTTCCACTCAACAGTTTTTTTTTAAAAAAATCTAGAACCTACCTCTAGATAGGAGAATTATCAAAGAATGTACAAGCCGTCTGATCTCTTCCCCCTCTAAATGTTTATAACTACTGGTTTCCATCATAATAAGCTGCTTTCCAGAGGCGAGTGCTTGGAGCTATGATTGTATCACCAGGGAAGGACGAGTTCCTTTGGGAATTATCAACAAATAACATCTGCAGAATTCTTTCATCTACATGCCACTCCTCTCCTTGATAACTCAAATTATCATCCTGACATCCCCCAACACCTAAGGCCCACCACATGGCTATAACTATTCCCCTTCTGTCTGCTCCTATAAGATTCTATAGGGATTCTTATTGCATGTATTCGTAGAACTACCTGTGTATTGTCAATCTTCCCCAGCAAGTTATTAACTCCCTAGGACAGGAATTGTCCTGACTACTGTATTTATGGTAGATCCTAGCTTCCCCCCAGAGCCATCTGCAAAGCCTTCTCCTTTGCCACATCTCCCATTACGGATTGCAAACTCTAGTGCTTGTTTTGTCAGCCTTCATTGTAGCTAGGAGTTATGGCCTATGAGACATCAAGTCTGCCATGAGGACTTCTCTAATAGTCAGTGATCTAGCCCTTTTCCTTTTCCTGTTATTACTACCTTAAATGTTATAATAGCAGTCGGACAGGTATAGGGAAAAGCCAAAATATTTCAGGGACAGTTGAACTAACCCGAATTGAGTCTCAAGAGCAACACTATAGTTGCTATCTGTGAGCATCCCATTACCTAAGCAGAATAAAATCCCATCTGTTTCAATCAGCAAACTATGGGCCAAATGTAGCCCATGTCTTAAAGGTTTATTGGAATATAGCTATGCCCCTTCACTTACATATGGTCTCTTGCTGCTCTTACAATGGCTGAGTAATTGCAATAAAGATCATATGGAAAAACCTAAAATATTTACTAACTAGCCCTTCACATAAAAAGCTTACTGACCTCGATTTAAGCATCTGTTGGTCACATTTCCTGTTGATTACAGCCAAGTGACTTTGATTAACATCCCTCGACCTAACACAGGGCCTATCCCACAGAAAATGCTAAAATGATTGAATGGATGGGTCAATGATTTGAGATCAGTAATGATTTCACCATTAAAAAATCTTCTCCCAGGGCCAAGCAATGACTTCTATGGTAAACACTTAGGTATATATAGATTTTGTCTACATGTGGATATAAAATATATATATATCCAAAATGATTAGAGAAAAATACTAAGCTGTGTAGACTTAAGTATAGGAGCTAAGACTGCTGGGCTATGTGTGAGGCCCTAGTGCAGTAAATTTTCATGGTACAACCAGGAATTTTAACTATTCTCTTTACCTGAAAGGATTCTACTCAAATTCACACAGCATGTGACCAATAAAAATGGGCTTTTAGTGGTATGTTAATTTAGAATGATTTTGAAGAATATCTCATAGAACTTCTGGTCCTAAGGATTTGACAAGGACTCTGGTAACGGAAACACTGTTTAACCAGGTAGGATTTAAAGAGAAAATGGCTAAGTGGGAATTGAAGATGGCAGGTAAAAGGGATTAGTCCAAGTACAAAGCATAAAGAAAAACCCTGACACACACAACCTAGAATAGAATTCCATTTCCTTTTTATTCTGGAATGCTGTTTTCCTTCTAACTAAAAACAAATACCACTTCAGGATATCCATGTGACCTCTCATCTGATATTATTCATTGTCTCCTACCTAGTGGTCTATTTTTTGTGAAAGACTTGTAGAACAGTCTTTCTACAATGTACATCTTTAATCTGAAAACTCAGGCACGTCCAGCAAAAATCAAAACCTCTTTTGCATTTTGAAGTAATTTCCATCCTAAAGAGAATGTGTTCAAATAGAGATTCTACTTTTGATACCCTTCTATTTCAAGAACAGAAGCCCAATATTAAAGACCTTGTCTGACCACTGTCCCATCCTTACCAAGTATTATCTGCAAAACTGCCAGAAATCTGAAAAAAATCTGATGCTCAAAGAATATAAATGAAGATTGTGTTTCCAGGAATGGAAAGTGGTTTTACTGGGGGGTGGGAGAAGAAAAATGAAACGGAAGGAAACTTTATCTTGAACCGAGCCAAATTAAGAACAAACACCATAATGTATCTACCCAAAGTTGATGTGAGTGACTCAAGGGACCAAGGTTGGTAGAACTGAGCTTATCAGGAGATAAAATGGAAGGACAAAGGCCAGGCATATAAAACTAACTTGCTATTTCCACAATCTTAAGCTTAATGTGCTTAAACCCCACACATTTGTATACAGACATAGAACATTAAGTTTTCATGAAAAAGTTTGTACCCTTACACCCTAGAGCTTAGTCAGCTGAAGCCCTGAAAGAAAGATGAGAACAAGACACAGTGAGTCTGTTTCTCTAACACTTGAAATCCTTAACTCCCTAGGGGGCCAGTGATAGAATTTCTGCCCCCCTCAACTTTATTCTCCTTCCTTGAAACCTTTCCATTCTAACCACAAAGCATTGGCTATTAAAGAGTTTTAGTAGTATGTTGATCCCTGATGACTCAGAAGAAAGTCAACAGATTTATGATCCTAAGGATTTGGTAAGAAGTCAAACTCATCTAAAGACTGACATCTTGGGGTGTTTAAGAATTCTTGACCATATAGATTCTGGGGTTGTTTTTTTTTTTTTTTTTCTTTATTCACCATTTGTTCTAGTTCCTGAGACTAGGAAGATAAAAGAACACTGTACTGAAATCGAGACCTGATTTCTGGCCAAGGATATGCCACAAATCAGTCAAGTCACTTTGTCTTTGTGTCTTAATTAGGTCTTCTGTAAAATAACAGTTTAGAGCTCTGAAGCCTTTTCCAGCAATATGGTACCCAATAGCAAATCAAGATCATTTAGCGATTATTATTCTGGATTGTTACCACTTTAACATCACTTCTGAGCTCCTGTGGAAACAATACATTTGGGAAGGTGACAGGATATAACAACATTTGTATCTGGAGTCAGATACCTAAGCTGACAAAGCTGAAAGAGTTACTCTATATAAACACAATCCAGGTGACCTTGAGCTGTTTAACTCAACCTCTTTGAGCCTCATTTCAATATAAGGGTATTGTGAGAATTACATAAAGCAACATACCTAAATATTTGGCAAGTTGCCTGATAAAGGTCAAGTACTTAATTTATGTTCATTCCATAGCCTCTTTTCCTTTTCTTTTTAATTAGTGAGGGGTAGAGAGGCAAAAGTTGAAAATTACTAAGGGCTTGACCAAGACTAACTAGGAGTATAGTGAATAGAAGTTTAGTAGAATAAAATGGTTGAAGATTTAGACAGTCCAGTTTTAGGAATACTAGTCTGAGGTAAAAGCTAGACAACCCAGAGAAAATGTCTATTGGAAGATAAGAACATAGAAAGTAAGACTCATAAAAGATTCAAAAGGATAATTCATTAACTCCCTAGGAAAAATTCTTTAGAGCAAAGTTTTTCAAATATTGACTGCAAGGCATTTGAAGAAAGACATTTGACATTTCTAACTACTACTTGTTAAAGTACATGTGTGTGCACATATTTGTATACAGACATAGGACAATAAATTTTTCACAAAAAAGGTTTGTACATTTACGTGAAATATAGTTATATGTTTTTCTATTGTATTCTAGCCTACTCTACTTTTTAAGGGGAAAAAGAAGTTTTAGAAACAACTCCAAATTGGTTGCAAGGCCCAACAATGAGCTCAGTTTGAAAAACACTGTTTTGGAAGAAAGTCATGACTCAAACTATTACCTAAACCACCTAAGAACTCAATGATTTGCTAGCTTTCTCCAACAGAATGAGAACAATCCCTGCTCTCCTGTGACACGGTAAACTATACCATGTGTGTGCTAATTTGTTGGGTGATTAATGTTGTGCCCTGGAACAGTCACTCAGATGAATGGAAGCCCTTAACAGTTTTAAACCGGGTGCATTTGCCCTTGAACCTTTGATCTCACCAACTCTGGTGAGAATTAACATTCACTCATTAAAGAAACCAAGGTCCCCAAGTCACACAGCTGTGAGCCCAGATTTCCTGAATCTAGAGGTCACGCCCCTCACAAATACAATCTGCGTTGCTGTTTTGTTCAAAGCACCATGCAAATCGATAAACTACAAAATATTCTTACTGAAATCAGTTCTGACAACTGCTCAAAAGGCAATCATTTTACAAATTCCATCCAAAACCTAGGCAACCTAGACTTGTGTCTCCCTCCAATGTCTCCAAACTCACATATCAAGGTTCTGGGCATCTGTCTTCTGTTAAGCTTCAATACTGTTTCCACATAAGATGAGAGATAATCATAATTGTGATTATTCACCTTATCTGGTTTCCATTAAACCAATTCCTTAGCTAGTCTCAATAAGATTTTTTAATTAAACTGAGTAAAAAATTCAACGGGGGAAAAAAAATGCCTTTTCTCACAACTCTTTACCATATAAATCTCCCACTCAACGAAGAGAGAAACTTGAGGGTCATGAGCTGGTTTAGATCCCTTTAGTTTTTTTTTTTTTTTTTTTGCTTCAGATAAAATTAAGTCACCAAATAATTTTGCACAGGATTTTCCTCTTGAAATTCTTCAAAATCTACAGTAAATGCAACTTCTTTACAAAGATTTCCTTGGCCATAAATTAATGACTCCCTCTTGCAATGTCCCATAACATGCTCTATGCATCTCTGTTCTACCTGTATCCTCTGCTTTCATTATTTAAAATTTGTTCTCCACTTTAGAAGTATTTAAGTTTTATAATTATAGGTTATATGTTATGTATTATAATACCTTATACATAGGAAGGCTACAATACTGAGATTAAATCATCCATATGTTGGAAATCAAAGTGTTTTGCAATATTCTCTTGTATTAGTATAAACAGTTCTTATACAGATATTACTTCTTAGAGAAATAGTAATTAATACCATGGATATAAAGAAGACTTCTATAGAAGGCAGAGCAATAAAGGCAGAGTCAACCATGGAGAATTCCGGTAAAACAGCTGAGGTGAATGGGAACTTAAAAGAAAAAAAAAGGAATGGCCTACCACTCACTGTGAACCTAGTATGTGGCAAATATATACAGTGCTTTACCCCATTCTCATAATTCAACAAAGGGGGTGACCTACCTTTCCACATAAGAAATTAAAGCTCAGACAAGCTAACCACTTTGCCACAGTTGCACTGGTTAAGTGCTTGAATCAAGATTCAAATCCAGGTCTGATACAAATCCTTCCTTTCTCCTTATATGACTGGTGGTCCAAAATGGTTTTCCCATTTCAACTGATAGGAAATATAAACGTAGATACAGGTGTCCTGTGTCCAAAATTCCACCTCTCAGCTCTTATTTCTGCCTTTGATCATTATCCACTGGACACTGGAGATACTTCTATCAAGGAACTGTCAGAGCTGCTAACCTTTAATCAGAGGTATCTGAGGACAAGGTTCCTTAGGCCATAATATGGAAACAGTAGGAGGAAGATTTGCAGATAACTCAAGCTACACACTCTATTGGTTCAGGGCAAGTGTTTGATCACGGGGGTTTTGTATCAATTTATAATTTCTTTGCCCTGATCATTAAGAGTTGGAAGATCAAATATTTAACAGAGTGACAAATAGAACTACCCCCTTAAAAGATTGGCCAAATACAATAGTCAAACTTAAAGCAGCAGAAAATAGAACAGTGGTTTCCAGGGCCTGAGGGTAGGTGGGAGGGGTACACGGAGTTGTTGTTTGACAGGTCTAAAGTCCCAGATACTGAAGGTGGAGTTCCAGAGATCTGTACAACATAGTACTTATTGAGAAATACTGTGCTATGCACTTAAGAACTTTAAGAGGATAGATCTCATGTTAAGTATTCTTAATCCCAGGAAGGACTTCTATGGAGGAGGGATCTCAGAGTTCAGGGTACCAGTTTTATACAGAGCCTGTCCTCAGCTTCTAATTTAAACTTTCTACGTTTACTTCAAACAAATGAGCAGATAGAATACTCTTCATGTAAGAAATACAGGGAAAAAAATTATCATAGGTAATACTTGGACTTTTTTTTTTTTTTCACTTAACCAAGATACCCCTGAAAAGCACTCCAATATCAGCTCGAAGAGAATTCTTTTTACCACCCCATAGAAGGCCACTGTATGCAAGTACCACAGCTAATGCAACCTCTCCTATGGACGGACACTGAGATTTTCTGCCAGTATTTTTCAATTACAAATAAGCTTTGTGCATTTATATTTTCATACTGTTGGAGCTGTATCTTCAGGGTAGATTCCTCAGAGATGGCTGGGTCAAAGGTAAGCACTTGCGGTGTCTTGTTAGGGATTGCCAAGTAACACTTAAGCAACGTTGCTCTGGTTTGCAACGTCAAGTGGCAGGTGCAGGAGTAATGGTCTCCCCACAGCCTCACCAAGAGAGCATACCGTACATACTTTGATTTTCACCAATCTCAAGTGAAAAACGGCATCACGGTGGGTTTTGTTACTTTGCATTTTTTAAATGTAAAGATTTCCCAGTGTTCCAGAGCCATTTCTACATGTTAATTTGTAAATGGTCTGCTCAGGCATCAACTTTCTCACTTTTCTGTTGGGTTTTTGGTCTTTTGTTCCTCAACCTTTAAAGTTTCTTCTTTACATGTAAGGGATAGCTGGCCTTTGCAGTATATGTTGCAAATACCGTCTCCTGGTTTTCAGTGCTGGTGTTTTGAGTGCAAAAACATTTTATGTAATCAAAGTTATCAGTCGTCTTTTACGACCTATAGATTGAAGCTTCTCCACAGTAGGATTAAACAGGAATCCACTCCTGTTTTCTTACAGTACTGGTTTCAGTGTTCCATTTAGATCTTTGATGCATATTGAGCTAATTTTGTGTGTTGTGTCAAGTATGGAATCTTTTTCTTCTTTCAAGTGGCTATGCCAGGTTGCTCAAGCTTCTAAAAAGCCCATCTTTGCTTTTTATCTTCTGCCAAATTTCCATATGAACTCTGGTCTGTTGAGCTTTTCTACTCCACTGATTCACGCTCCAGTACTTAATCAAAACAGGCTGTATAGCAGGTTTTAATATCTGATGGGGTTCGTCCACCCTCAATTTCTCTTTCCCTGTTTTCTTGGATATCCTTCTAACATTTGTTTTTCTCAAAGAATTTCAATATCAACTTGGAAAGTTCCATGGAGCAGCTTTTTTAGATTTTATCAGTATTACGGTAAATTCAGAAAAGAACAGACATCTTTATAATGAGGCATTCGAGTTACTCTTATCTTTGATTTCTCAGGTTTGTGAAATATGATAGATGCAAATAAAGATCATTTTACTACTTGATCCATTCTTATACTTAGATTTCTCTTATCTAATACAGGGGCTAATACCTCTAAAAAAAAAAAAAAAAGTTGAAATTTAGTGACTATGGTAGCATCCATGCTATCCGTTCGTCTCAGAAATTCTTCTAGTATTTTTCCATTAATAAGATACCGGCTGTAAGATCAACATATCTTTCATTATATTTAGAAAGTACCCCTCAATTCATTTAAGTTTTATCATAAACTGAACTCTACCAATGGCTTTATCAGCATCTATGGAGAGAAATAGAGGATTTTTTTTCTTAGAACTATTAATACCATGAGTGATATGAGTTTCCTAATATTAAAGCTAAACATGGAATTCTACTTGGTCTAGTGTACATCTTAATACTGAATTACATTGTTTTTGCATCAATATTCATAAATATTGGTCCCTGATTTTCCTTTTTGTCAAGTGTTTAACAGGATTAAGTTCAATATTATATTGGCTTCATAAAAAGAAGTTTCCCCCTCATTCTCAAAGCTCTGAACAATTTATAGAGCATTAAGACTACTTGGTCTTTGAAGATTTACTAGAATTTCTCTGAAACAATCTGGGCCTGGCCTTTTTTGTGGAATAGTTCTCTAGTAACTATTTTCTACTATGAAAGTTGAACTTTCCCACTCTAGTTAGGGATTATCAAAATTGACCTATTCTCAAAATTTAAAATCTAGGTGAAATGGATAAATTTTATGTAAAGACCTGTAGCTTAGTGATGATTTTGAGATTTGTTTGAATGGTTATTTCCCCCTAATCAATTCTTATTTTGTAAATAAATGCTATTGGTATATTTGGTAATTGGTATTTTAGCCACTAATTTACTTTGTGGAAAATGGCAACATAGTTGTAGAGTAACAAAATGAATTGAAGAGGTTTGATTCTGTCAGAGGATAAGCTTCACCTAACCAAGAGATGACTGAGAAAATTTCAACCCAAGGATTTTGCTGAAAATCCTAAAACTCAGGTGAATATTTCAGTATTTAAATGTAGATATAATAAAAACTTGGTGGGAAGGGGAGTGGAAGTCTACAGTACAAATGTATGTTGTGACAAAGTAGATAATGCAGCTGGAAAGGGAGAAGAGAAATAGAATAAGCTTTTTGACTGTACATAAGCAGTAGGTAGGAGTTAAAGCAGGGTAACAAAAAATGGTAAACCCTATCTTCAAGAGCAAAATCGTACCCAAAAAATCCCAAGAAATTAGAGGCACTAAACAAGTTCAAAGATAATCCTAACAAAAACACAAAATTCTAAAAGCCAAAAAAAAAAATTAAAGAGCAAAGAACACGCACCTTATAGAAAAAGAAGCTTAGCAAAAATACAAGTGTTTTTGCAACAGAGACGACCACCAGTCACATCAATAACTAAATAGATTTAACTCTTGGACTAAAAGAAAACGTTCAATCTAGCTCAAACACTATATACTACACATACCGTATACACGATATATACCTGAAACAAAGTGGTTTCAAAAGGCTAAAAATGAGGGAACAAAGGCACACCAGGCAGATGAAGAAATAAGGAAGTAGGAGGTAGTATGTCTGAGATCAGACAAAATCGAATTGATGAAAAAGGGTATTTTCTCTTATCGTGGAATACACATAACCTAAAATCCATCATCTTAACCACTTTTAAGTGTACAGATCAGTGGTATTAAGCACATTGTTTTGTGTTGTACAACTATTACCACCCTCCATCTCTAGAACTTTTATATCTTGCAAAACTGAACCTCCACCCTATGAATAACTTCCCTCCCAGCTTCTGACAACCCCCATTCTACTTTTGGTTTCTCTGAATTTGATTATTTTAGGTACCTCATAAAAGTGGCACCCTACAGTATTTGTCTTTTTGTGACTGGCTTATCTCACTGAGCAGGATGTCCTCAAGGTTCATGTTGTAGCAGGTGTCCATTTCCTTCCTTTTGAAGGCTGAATAAAATTTCATCTCACACACACACACACACACACACACACACACACACACACACACACACCCACCAGACTTTGCATATCCATTCATCCTCAGAAACTTGGATCACTTCCACCTTTTAGCTGTTGTGAATAATGCTGTGAACATGAGAATAAGCTCATTGACTGTTGTATAAGCAATATACAAAAGGTGGGAGTTAAAGCATGCTAACAAAAACGGGCAAAACCAGATTGTCAAAGGCAAAACCCAACCAGAAAACCTCAGAAAACTAGAGGCACTTTCTGATGGGAAAGTCACAATGTAGATCTATCCTTATATTTTTGTATCAAATAACATAGCAATCTTTATAAAAAATACAGGAGATGCAAAGAAACATAGAATCACAGGAATAGGACACTTTCATGCAGCAGTCGAGAGGCATGACAAGCTGGACAAAAAAATGAGAGACCTGAACATGATCAATGGAGAAGATCTTATGAACAAGTATCACTCACACTCTATACCCTCCCAATAGAGAGTACATCTTCTCAAGCTCCTGCAACAGTCACACAACCTGTACATTTACACAAAGTAAATTCACTGATAGGATGGAAAAGCAGCAGCTCTTTCAGAGGAAATAAAAAAGCCCTGACTTACAGCATTTGCTGTTTTTTTTGATGTAAATCCTCCTTTGGCCGAAGCTACCCCCCTGGAATGTCACTGATCAAGAAGTTGGGAAGAGAGAGATACACAATTGGCTTTCCTAAGCCAGTACAAGTCCACTCCAGCACACCCCTCAGATTCAGAGTGTCACTTGCAATATTTCTATTTCATGATCAAAGCAATAGAACTAGAATTTACTAACCAATAGAAAGTCCATCTTGAAATCTAAATGCCTTTTATCAAACTACTCCTAAGGGGAAATACAAAATGAAAATATAGACTTAAAAATTAAGGAGAGATCTCTTGTCAGGACCTACAGGATACATTTTTAAGCAGAGGTCTTTTTTTTTGGGGGGGGGGGGTTGGTGATGAAATTTTTTTTAATACAACTTATTGTCAAGTTAGCTAACATACAGTGTATACATTGTGTTCTTGGTTTCGGGGTAAATTTGTCACTTACATATAACAGCCAGTGCTCATCCCAACAAGTGCCCTCCTCAATGCTCATCACCCATTTTCTACTTTCCTCCACTCCCCTTCAACTCTGTTCTCTATTTAAGTCTTATGGTTTTCCTCCCTCCCCCTCTGTTTGCAACTGTTTTTCCCCCCCTTCCCTTCCCCCATGGTCTTCTGTTAAGTTTCTCAGGATCTACATAAGTGAAAACCTAGGATATGTCTTTCTCTGGTGGACTTGTCTCACTTAGCATAATTCCCTCCGGTTCCATCCACATTGTTCCAATTGGCAGCATTTCAATCTTTCTTATTACCAAGTAGTATTCCCTTGTATATATAAACCACATCTTCTTTATCCATCTATCAGTTGATGGACATTGAGGCTCTTTCCATGATTTGGCTATTGTTGAAAGCACGCCTATAAACATTGGGGTGCACGAAGTTGTCAAAGAAATGCATACCACATGTGAAAGTCTTTCCAAGGCACCTGGGTGGCACAACTGGTTAAGCATCCAACTTCAGCTCAGGTCATGATCTTGTGTTTGTGGGTTTGAGGCCCACATCGGGGCTCAGTGCTGACAGCTCAGACTCTGGAGCCTGCTTCGAATTCTGTCTCGCTCTCAAAAATAACATTAAAATTTAACTCTTTCCAAGGAACTTTTAATAACATACCCACTGAAGTATTTAGATATAATCAGTATCAATCTTATCTTTGCTAAAACCTACAACCTTAATAATGATACTCAATGCTGGCATCACCCCCAGACAATTGCAGTTCTGTTTATTCATTTGATGTCTTAACATTTAGTTGAATTCTCTAACCAAAACACCCCAAGAATGGAGTAATTATATAAACAGGGCAGAATAAGTATAAAGAGCAGTTAACATGTAGCCTGAGTTAATTTGCATATTCTCCTGAGGTTTGGGCTCTGGAGGTCTTTGCTATCCATTTCATTATATCCTTCCTTGATATCTGCACATTTACTAGTTTTCTTTAATGAGATCCTACAAGAGGTTTTCTTTACTTAGGCATCATATACACATACTCATTTCAAATCAGAGATACGCCCAGGAGTCTTGGAAACATAGGTGGAGTATGATTATAGGACACTTTGGAATGGTAACAGGGAAGAAATGCATGAGCGAGTTTGTCTGGAACTAGGCCTTCTGTGCCCATGGAAGGCACCAAGTCTTAGATTACCTTCCTAAATTGGCCTTCAACCACATGTACGTTAACTCCTCAGGAAAACCTCCAGCATTTGACTGTAAATGAAAACATCATACAATTTTAGAAGACCTGCTTGCAGTTCTAGGCCCATTTCTTTAACCTCAAAGGTAACTTTTAAAAGGATTATTTCCTTCTTCCCATCCTCTTGCACAGAAACTGTATATTCCTTGAACCTACTTGCTAAGGTACTTGGCAGCTTGACTCGGTTCCCAAGGAAAATGTGGTTTGGATTCATGTGTCCAAATCACTTGCTTTAAAAATACATCTCAAAAATACACCCCTTGAGTCTCAGTGAAGGCTAGAAATGTAGAATGCATTTCATAGAACTCAAATTCTCTTTGGGGGGGGAAAAAAAAAAAGGAAAAAGATTTTGCCCCTATGCAATGTTGTTTTGCAATGTAACAGATTAAATAAATCTCAAGGACAGATGAGAATATGATGTTCTATGCACAAACAGAAATATTGAGGTATATAACCAGAGCATGCTCACTGTTAATCCCATTCTATGTACCCTAAAATAAGGAAAGTAAAACTTTAAGCAGAGACATTCCCTTGACTTTATGCTCCAAGGATTTCAAGAACAGGTACATGTGAATTTAAGTCTTGATGAGGTGGTTAGTATACAAAGGGAACGTAAATGACTCCTCAGTAATTCACTCTCAAATTTTTAAGAACACCCTGTAATTTCAAAGGTTCAAATTATGTGACTGATTTTTGCATGACAGGTGTTAAATATCTCAGCAATTAAGAATTTCCTTGAAGGGTATGATAGTAGTCTGCTAGTATCTTTTATACTGATATTTTCTAAAATATCTCAAATCCCTCTATGAATTATTCTCAACGTTTTATAATAGTGTAACTTTTAGCCTTCTCCAGTCTAGATGAAGATAGGCCAACAAGCACACCTAGAATGAAAATGATTATCACCAGGACAAGAAGGATAATATGGCGGGATTAGGACAGAAAGGGCAGGCATATTATGCACCAAACAAAGGTTTTTGCTCAAAACAGGCAGGTTGAAAAGATGACAAGAGGGCTGAGGCTGACTGAACATCACACCTAGAAGAATCCATCACGATGTGGTTCTTATTTTCAATCTTATAGTCCTTGGCACTGGAGACTCAGAAATGAACTAAGTATTACTGATAGGTACACAGTTAAAAATCACAGGAGACTTCTATATAAACTCGAAGTCCAGTTGATGAAATTTCCAGTGGGGGCATAGCAGCCATGGAGATTCAAGAGAGAATCTGCCACAAGGAGTGTGGTTACATCTTGGGGATCTGCTGCAGAGTTTGAACAGAGGCTATGCTGTTACCTGGCAGCCCCTGCAGCAATTACTGAGCAGAGCACTGAACAGGGATGCTGCTCAACACAGACTTTTCCTTTCCGTGGGCCTGGCCATTTCTGCCCAAGACAGACTCTTCCTCCTATGGACAATCACTAGAGCTCTCCTAGTTTGGCAAACATTTCTTACAGCACAGTCTAAGGCTGTGAATCTACAGAATCTTCCTTCTTTCTTCCTCTCCTTTCACAAGTGTGAGACTTGCACTGCAGACTCGTCTCTTCTAGTCGTCACCCCCAATAAATCTCTCACTTCTCAGCATCTTCTGCTATTAACAAGTGCTCAATAAATGCAATAACAAGTGCCTTTGAAGTGACAGCAAAATAAGGTAACTTCAGAATTCTCCTACTATAAACACCTACAAATACTAATGAAACGTAAGAAATCTTTAATGGGTGCCTGGGTGGCTCAAGTCAGTTAAGCCTCTAACTCTTGATTTTGGCTCAGGTCATGATCCCAGGGTCATGGTATCGAGCCCTATGTCAGGTTCCATGCGGAGTGTGGTGCCTGCTTAAGATTCTCTCTGCCCTTCCTACCCTCCCCCCCCCCCCCCCCCCCCCAGTGACACTCTCTGAAAAACAAAGAAATCTTTAAGATGCATTGCTGGGACTTACTTATAAAGAAGGGGACTTCCCAAATGCTAAGTGAAAACAGTTACAGCTTCCATCTGTAAATCCCCACTCTGATCTAAAATAATACACAAAGGAACAATCTTAGAGACTGCATAAGTATTCTCT
Source organism: Panthera tigris (assembly GCF_018350195.1). NCBI lineage: Eukaryota > Metazoa > Chordata > Mammalia > Carnivora > Felidae > Panthera > Panthera tigris. The sequence goes on from NC_056662.1 coordinate 106,896,147, forward strand.
TCTAAAAATGCCAGCTACTAGTATGTGAATCTGACAGAAGATATGAAATAAGTATAATTATTACATACACTAATGGAAGAATCGAAGTCCTATGATGACACTATCAAAACAGATGCAATTAAGGAGAATTTCATCTACACAATTTTGAAGAAAATATGAAATGTTAATAAAAAGAAAAGTCAGAAGCTCAAGAATGAGACCTTATGTAGAAAAAAAAGTTGAACAAATCACAGTATGTCTCAATAGACACTGAAATTGAATAGATTAATGATTTCAGTGACTTAATAAACAAGACACATCTACAGAAATCCAGAATGAAATAAACAGAGTTAGAAAATATAAAATGTTAAGAGGCACAGAAGAGAAAGAGCGGCTCTAATTTACAGCTAGGAGTAAATGGAGAGGCAATTTCAAAAAAGGAATAGCTGACCACGGCCTAGAGTGGAAAAAAAAGACGAATCTTAAGATTGAGAAACATAAGGAATCCCAAGAATAAAAACCACTGAAATTACAGAACACACATACACAAGAAGGTTTCTTGGAGTAACCAAGAAAAAAGAAAAAAGAAAAAAAAAAAAAAAAGGAACAATGAGATTAAGATTTCTGTTCAAGATTAGGAACAAGGATAAAAATCTTGATGGAATCAATAAAAATGAGTTTGATTTAGGCAAAAGAGGACAGATGGGTGTACAAAATAAAACCTTCCTCCATTACCTAGTTACATCTTCTTAGAAGGATTTTTAAAGTTCATTCAATCCTGTTAGGGGAAAAAAAATCCTTTCATCATTACTGTCCATCATTATCAGAACAAAGTCAAGTAAAGCTTCAGAGTGGGGTGAGTGAGATCCATCTAAGCTACGGGCCACAGTGAGGCTCCATGAAATTACTACCCCACAGCAGAAAACATCTTTCTCCTATGGCCAGAATCACAAAAGGCAAGCACTTAAGTTTATGTAACAAGATTTCAGGAATCAAGCTAATATATAGAACAGGTCTCTGAGAAGACTTGTGTTCAATAAATGGAATGACACCAGGGAGCACACCACTGGAAAGTCTTCAAGTACTTGGCACGGAGACCTGTCCCCCTGCAGCTCAGGAGAAATGGATTCCTGTGGCATGGAGACTTAAGATGAAACTCAAGGGAGCAAATACCAGACTAGCCCTGATTAACTGCACTATCCCCAAACGAGGGCTTGGCATTTATGTGCACGGATTTCAGCATAATTGGTTTTGTAAAGGCAGACTCCGCATTAAGAAAATGGAGGTTCACGGGGAGCCTGGGTGGCTCAGTAAGTGTCCGACTTCAGGTCAGGTCATGATCTTGCAGTTTGGGAGTTGGAGCCTCACGATGGGCTCTGTGCTGACAGCTCACAGTCTGGAGCCTGCTTCAGATTCTGTGTCCCCCTCTCTGCCCCTTCCCCTCTCACACTCTGTCAAAAAATAAACATTAAAAAAATTTTAAAGAGCAAAGAAAACGGATGTTTGAAATACTATAAAGGACATGTTGTATCACTACATGGTGTATCTGAAACTAATACAACACCATTTGTTAACTACATTGGAATTAAGATTATTTTTTTTAGTTCTTAAAGTACGTAAAGCCTTTGGAAACTGCGACGTTTTCCCAGATGAACAGCACAACAAAATGATTAGGTCTCAAACCAACCTGACCAAAACCTGCATTGCTCATAATGAACCTAAAACAGATCACTAGATACCACCTTAACTAAGGGGGTCTTGTCCCTAAGGGAATATCCACATATAGATCCCATGTAAAATGTTAGATCCAGGACCAAACCACAGTCCTTTCCTCCAGCCATGGCTTTTGCACTACACCAGGTGTCTTCCTCCTCTGGACACTGAACCCAACCCCAAACCCAGAGGCAGTTGAAAGCGAGGAGGAGGAGTTCCAGGAATATCTGTGTGGCATGGAAGTAGTTTCAAGGAGGATTTCCTCTCCTAGAGGAAATCCAGGGATGCTTATAAGGAAGTTTAAGGAAAAAAAAAAAAAAAGAATAAAGATAAGGTGGAAAAGGCAGGATGCTTCTACAGACTTTTTGTACTGAAGAAACCAGCACATTAAACTCGAACTCAAGTAGTAATGTTTGAGATTAAGTGTCTAAATGAATCCGGTAAGGCTCTGAATTAAGCACCTCACATTTATTCTCCTAGTTCCCTATAAGGTAGGCATTAAACTTTTCCCCATTTTATCGAGGAGAAGAGTGAGGCTCAATAATGTTCAGTTGCTAGTGTAGGATCAAAGGGCTAGCAAGTGACAGAGACAGGATTTGTAAGACAAAGATGAAGTCTGGCTCCAGCAACACCACTGCCCAGTGAGGTCTCCCGTCCAATCCTATTAAGCTGTCAGGAGGAGTGATTACACTCACAAATGGCAAACAGGTTTTAACTCAGGCCAACTCTATTTGTGGTTATTTTGATAAGGATTCCAATGCTCCAACAGGGCTCAGTGACAAAGGATGTTATGATCGTTTAGCAATGTCTGCCACTGGTGAAAAAGTAGTAGAGTGACATTTGCTACGTATCTGCCATCCCCAGGGGGGGAAAAAAAAAAAATCAATTCTTTGGAGAGTTTCTATCTTTAACACTCAAGTTAAAATTACGAGAAAAGTAACATTGACAATTGCTGCCACTCTTAATGATAAGACACCCATCTGTGATATAAAACTTAAAAATGGAATACAAGCTGCTAAATTGTTCCAAAGTCTGTATTGGTGAAGGTTAGCCTCAAATACTATTGCTTGCAATATTCCAGAAATTTAAAGGCTAAAAAAATAATCCAGCAGCCGAGACAAAGTAGTACGCTTTAAAAAAAAAAAAAAAAAAAAAAAAAAAAAAAAAAAGTCTCATAACTGTCAACAACCGCCAGGAGCTTCGGGAGCCAAGTCCCCAGATTAATAAATCCTGGTTTCCTCTCGGATCCAGGGAAACACACAGGAAAAAACCACACCTCTCTAAATATACCTAACCACCTCTCATCACTACACTAGCAGCTTCCATCCTGGTCTCTCACTGGAGTTAGACTAACAACCCCCTGCTTGGCCACATGGCTTCTACCCTTTATTGTCTACAAAACTAAGCACAGGTGCTAGAATGATTCTAACACCATCCAATGACATCCCATATTCTTCAGTAAAAGCTAAAGTTTTTACAGTGGTCTACAACACTCTAAGAGGCCCCTTTGACTTATCTTCACCTTCCTACCACCCCCCTCCCTCCCCTCCTTAACCACCCGTGCCTTTCTGCAATTCTGTAAACTACGCCAGACCTGCTCCATCGCAAGACATTTGCACCTGTGATTCCCTCGGGCTAGAATGTTCTCCCCTCAGATATTCCCACAGCTCACTTTCTCACCTCCTTGTCTTTAGGCCCGTTGCCCTTTTAACAATGAAACCTTTCGATTTAAAGCTGCCACTCCACACTCATACTGTACTGCCTTCTCTAAGAGAATGTGGTCCTCCATATCACTTGTAACTATTCTGCAAATTACATTCACTTCTGTTGTGATTCTCCCCTTCCCCGAGGACAGGGATGGTTTCCATTTTGTGCTCTGCTCTACCCTCAGGGTCTAAAATTGTGGCTCCATATAGTAGGCACTCCTGTGACCCATCATTGTTTTCTGGGCAACAGAAAACGTGAACAAAAAAAGTGGAATTTTTTTTTTTTTTTTTTTTTTTACAGTGGATCCAAAACTGAAAGAGTTTCCTAAATGTAGCTTCATGTACACTTTAATGTTTATTTATTCTTGGGAGGGGGAGGGAGACACAGAATCCGAAGCAGGCTCCAGGCTCTGAGCTGTCAGCACAGAGCCCCTTGCAGGGCTCGAACTCACAAACCGCGAGATCATGACCTGAGCCGAAATCAGTCCCTTAACTGACTGAGCCTCCCAGGCACCCCTATGTGGACTACTTCTTGACAGAGATGCTCATTTCTAGACGTCTCAGTCCCTAAGACTCCACACTAAAGCACTTCGTCCACAGTGACCACAAGAACATGTCCCGTCCTTACTACTGCACAGGCCATCTGGAGACGTGCAGTGTCGGCTGCAAACTTGCCAGCAATGTAGACCTCAGTCCTCATTCCAGAACTTAGGAGTCTTAACGCATTTTAACACGTATATACACCCATGATGACTTTAATGCACAAAGCCTGAGCAGCATGAGGAGTTTCCAGCCAAAGGCTCGGAGGTCTTATCAAGGGAAGCGCAAGCCAGCCATTGGAATCCCGGATACCCAGGTGTCGCTCAGCTCCTAGAAAACTGAACAAGTACCTGGGTCCACAGGTCACCCTTCCATTTTTAAGTGTCCTATAACAGCAATGGGAAATCTCCAAAGTTTAAAAAAAAATCCACAATCCTTAATCGTCCACACCACCTTTAGGTTAGTGTCCCACTGCCAGCACAGATCGTGGCTTAGCCAGGAAAACCCTGCATGAGGAAAGGGATACCCGAGCTCTTGAGTTGTAAGCCTGCACATCCCATTTTCTGCTTGGGGCCCAGCTGACTTACCTGTTAAGGTGGGGAAAAACTCTCCCTCCCTCAAGTATGTTTTGAGTTTCAGATGGGATTATTTATCCAAGTTTTCTGAAAAGAAAATTGTGCTGCATAAAAGGAGATCTTTTTGTAGCATTATTTTACTTGCCATTTCCTAACACATGTTGGCTCGTGCTCAGGGAGATGGATTCGCGCCATATCACGATTCTCATTTGAAGACAACTTTTGTTTGTTCTTACGCTTAGAAACCATAGCCGCTAAGGTAGCACATCTTCCAATTATATGGTTTTAGTTCTAATTGTTTTGCACCCACACAGCAGTAAGTTTTCCCTGGCCACTAGCAGAATTACGAGAACCATCCTTCCTTCCTGCAGCACTACAACCGTGAGAAACAACCTTTTCCAGAGAATTTCACTCTTCCTGTGCTTCCCCAACTAGGTCCCTACCGACTCTTGCCTCACTTTGAGAGGCAAAATTAGCCCTGTCCTACCAAGAAGGAAATTTTTCCACCTACCAGAAGAGACCATTGTCACCCTTGGATCAACAGACAAGCCACAGTCTCAGAGTTGCAGGTTATTCATAGGTAAGGACACAAAGTCCCTGATCTCCTGGTCTGAGCCCTGTCTACCACCTGTTCCTTAATAGATGATCTCCTGTAAGTTGCATTTCTATCAAAACCCTTTTTCATTTGCTCAGGATATTTGGTTGTCGAGCTCAGTTTGCCAATTCTGTTTTGATTTTTGCAAATTCCTCTGACCTCAACATTGCTCTCTGAATTCATAGGATTTACCCAATGTCGATTCCATGATCTCCCCAAACCCTCCAGTTGTGATCTTTGCTTATATGCTGCATCATCAATTAGGGCCAACGCGCTTGGGTTTGGCCCCCTCCCTCTGGGTCTCTTGATCCCAATACCACTCAAAACCTGGTACTGAGCACCAACGTGCTGGTCCTCCTAATGAAACAGCTTTTTGCTAAATGTAGGTGCCATTGTGATCTACAACCCCATGACTGTTCTATGGAAGCTATTTAACAGCTCTCAGGCTATACTCTTGGTTTAAAAAATAAACTTATTTACTAAAGTATAATACACAAAAGTACACAAGTCGTGAAGTGGCCCAATATTCAGAGTAAGCATACCTGTGTAACGTCCATTCAGACCAAGAAATAGAACATTTCCAGCATTTTCGAAGCCCATCCGGTCGTTAAAATCCTTAAGATAAACACTTCCTCCTCCCTAGTCATTAGCCACCCACGCCCCAAAATTGCCACTCCCTTGATTTCCTAAGCACCAGAAATTAGTTTTCTCTGCCTTTAAACTTTATGTATGGAATCACGCAGCATTCCATGACTCTTTTATGCCTGCCTTCTTTCACTCAGCATGACATTTATGAAATTCACCCATGTTGTTACACAGTTAATTACTACCTAGCATTTCATTAGACGAATATACCAGTATTTTCAATGGACATTTGGTTATTTCTAGTGTTGTTCTATTGTAAACAGCATTGCTATAAACATCCTTGTTTGTGTCTTTTGGTAAATGTAATGTACACATTTCCTGAGCATATACTGGTACTGACTTATACACCTAAGTAGTTTCAGGGGAGATGTACAGGAAAAATAGATTCATAGATGGTTGTGGAAACATTTCTATTTTTCATTTAAGATAATTTTACATCAAGTATGATCATATCTTCACCAAATTAAGATCATGAGTGTTTCACAGTTAACTTTTGTTGGATAGCAAACTAAAGGTGTGGTGATGTAAAACAACAGTCACTTATTTTTCTCAGGAATCTAAGTGGCAGCAGTTTAGGCTGTGCTTACCTGAATGGTTATGTTAATTGGACTCCTTCACATTTGTGCCTAACTACGGATCAGTGCACAGCTCTGTTTCTGGGGGCTGACTAGATAGCTCCTGGGATGATGGAGTACCTGGGCCATGTGTGTATCATCCAGAAGGCAGCCTGGGCTTACTCACATGGTGGTCCCCTGGTCTGAGAGCAAATGGAAGTGTACAAAAGCCTCTGAGGGGCATAGGCTGAAAAACAGCGAATACCATTTTTGCTTCATTCTATTGGTCAAAGGAAGTCACACGTTATAGGAGATCATGGAGACATTGTGACTGCTCATTGACCCAGGGTATCAGAGCCTTCTCACCCCCTTCCCTATTCTTTGAATACATGTCCTATTATTCCCATACTAGCAACCATTTCAAGGATATAGTCTTGAGAGAAAGAGGTTGTGGAGACACCATTTAGATTAGACCCTTTTCAAAGCCTCTCTATGAACGTTTAAGGGGCGCCTGGGTGGCTCAGTCGGTCGAGCGTCCGACTTCAGCTCAGGTTATGATTTCATAGTCCGTGAGTTCAAGCCCTGCATCAGGCTCTGTGCTCACAGCTCAGAGCCTAGAGCCTGCTTCGGATTCTGTCTCCCATGCTCTCTGCCCCCTCCCCTACTCATGCTCTCTCACTTAAAAATGAATAAATTTTAAAGTTGATGTAATTTTTTTTTTTTTTAAAGATGCTGGCAGGCAGGTGCAGGTATCCACTCATCTTAGCAAAAAAGCACATTGGAAAAGTCAGATATGGCAATAGGAAAAATGGCCATTTTTGAAAGTATTTTCTACAATATAAAATGTCAGACAAACATATTAACTCTATCCTTGTTTGGATTAGAATTCATCTTTGTAAAAAAGCTTTCCCAGCATGAAGATGAGGATGTGTATTTTTCTATCACATGAACACATAGTGAAAAACTAATACCCAGGGTTGGCAAGGGAGTAAGGAAACAGGCACTTTCATACGCTGATAGGCATCTGCATCAAAGTACATATTTTTGAATCAGGACTTCCACATGGAAGAAGTCACTCTAAAAAATCATAGGTTTCACAAAGATATAGCTCTATGGCTATATAATGAAGCATTTTTGTTTCATTTAACCAACAAAATTGGTTAAGCACATTATAACCATATAATGGAATACAGTATCCTTAAAATGAGGATGTAGTAAAATATTAAGTGATATAGGAAGATAGTCATAACATTAAAGTAAAAAAATTTTATGTTGGTGTTGGCGTTATCGGATCTATGTGTATTTTTTCGTTCAGCTTTTCTGAAGATACTACAATTAGTTCTGTTTTTGCAATCGGAAGGGTAAATACCCTTCAGCAATAGCTTTGTCCATCCTCTCACTTGCTGCAAACATCACATTAAAAAATACTCCCAATCTACCTTCACCAATATGGCATTACAGAAGAAGTTACAAATATCACATACTGTTATTGTTTAAACTCAAAGCTCTGCAGTGAGGCATGACCTGTGCTTGCCAGTCGTTTGCTATTTTAATGCTCCAATAACTGGTATAGGCAGTAGGATTTATTTGGAATACTCCTATTACAAAAGATGTTAATAGATCCAGCTTTGTCACATTCCAGTTGAATGACTTGGAAAAAGCCGCCATCTCTTTTAATTTCATTTTCCCCATTTGCTAAATGAGGATATGACAGACTTCAAATTCCTTGAGAGCAAAAAAACTGACCAGGTCTAACTCAACTTTGTGCCCTCAACCTCGCCTGTGGATACATCATATGTGTTCAAATAGTGTACCTGCCTAATTCATGGAGGTGTTTGGGGGAACCATGCAGACTGTATGAAACATATTGGCAAGTGTACCATCACTTTGCAAGGAAGGGATCTATCAAGAGGGAAGATGAACAAGAAACTTCTTACATACCAGGTCAGAGCCTCTCAAATTTATCTATCCGTAGGGCATTTGGCCACTTGTTCTAGCCTCAGTGACTGTAGTAGCTACCAAGTCTGTGGGAAATCTGACCAACATCACATGGGCACAACCCATCTCACCACATACTCCTATCACATCCCCTCTCTTACCTTCCTTCTGCCCCAAGGTTTCCCTGTTGATGGGAGTGATACCCTATGGGATCCAAATGCAAACCACACATACGTGAAGTGAAGAATACTTGGGGCAAAAACCCTCACCAATGATATGTCTTCTCCCTTCTCCTGCAAACAGACGGTCCTGAGAAGTGGTCATTTATGGGAGCAATACCACTTGACATCACTTTGATAACATGCCATCATGGTAGATTTTCCACCTTCCTTGCTACACTCCACACTTCCTACACTCCCACTTCCTTGCATTTCAGGCCTCCTCAAGGAGGGTCTTATCCTAACCAGTAGTTACGGATATCCTAACAGATGTGAGCAGTGTATTTTATTACTCACTTTGTAAGAGACCTAAATGGCCTGAAGTACAGATATACAAGGAACCCCGGGCACTGGTGAATTAACTGGCCAGCTGGTCAGGGACCTGGCAGGGACATATTGGAAGAGTGGAGAGAAAGGTCTGAAAGAAATACAACATAGGACCACAGACAAAACTTTATGTCTCATATTGTCCTTCAGAGAACATTTACCATAGAGAAGACTGTTAAAAACCAAATGGATAGGAATGATTCGCCCTATAGACATCAGCCAGGATGTCCCCTTGAACACTTCAAAATGGCACAATGGGCCCATGAGCCGAGACCATGATGGTAGGAATGGAGGCTGTGCAAGAACACTGTAGCGTGTACTCCCTTCTCAGCAAGACTCATCTGGTTCTGCTTAAGGCACCAACTGCCAGCAGGAAAGACTAATGCTGGTCCCTCATGACACTATTCTGGAAGAAATTTACCAACCATTTGATGACAGGGTAATTCTCTCCGATGCATTCTATCCTGGAGGAGATAGCAATTAACCCCAACTAGAATCCCTATCTACTCTGGATACAGGCTTGCCTTCCCTACTACAGTGCTACTACCAATATTACCATCTAAGAACTTAAAGAATGTCTGTCTTACTGACACGATTTCCCATCTAATATTGCTTTGGACCCAGGGACCATGTGGTTGACCAATGACCATGTGGTCAATTGCTGGTTACCCTAAAGCAGCCAATCTAACCAAACAGTGAACAGCCTGATAAAAGCTCAGCTAAGGTGCCAAACTGAGGACAACCATTAGGAGGTTGAAGAGCTCTTCCCTAGAATATGGTATGTGTATTTAAGGAGTAAGTATTAGGTCCTCAATATAGAATACAGAGGTTCAGAAACCAAGGAATGAAATAGGATTGGCCCTTATTCCTGATGACTACAGAATATGCATTGCTCAACCGATTTTCCAATTCTGGGTGGGGGTAGAAATGGGGTAAGAATGAACAACAGATTTCTCCATGGGTGGATGGTGTGCATAAGAGTTCAGTGTAGTACCAAAGGTCACTGGCTTCCTCATGCTACTAGACCAACAGTCATTCTATTGGTAGGAGGAATTTGATCCTGACCACCATGGGGAGCCCAGGGTAGCTGTTACACAATGGATGAAAGGAGGAGCCAGTCTAGAAGCAGAAGATGCCTTGAGAAATCCCTTGGGTCTTCTCTGCTCAGTAAGAACAACAAACAACTGAAGCAATCACAGCCTGACATCAACAAGACCTAGAATTCCATACCCATTGACTCGTTGGTCATGGGTGGGGATAATCTACAAGAGAGAAGAGGGAGATGATAAATATCAATTAGCACCTTGTGACAACAGCAACTATGTAACACTTGTTTCATTAACCTCTTTGACAGGGCACCTGGCTGGCTCAGCCAATAGAACATGCAACTCTTGATCTTGGGGTTATGAATTCAAGCCCCGCATCAGGTATAGAGTTTAAAGATAAAAATCAGCCAAGAGGCACCTGCACGCCTCAGTCAGTTAAGTGTCCAACTCTTGATCTAGGCTCAGGTCATGATCTCACAGTTTGTGAGATCAAGGCCCACATTGGGCTCTGTGCTGATAGCACAAAGCCTGCTTGGGACTCTCTCTCCCCCTCTCTCTGCTCCTCCCTCAAGCTCTAGCTCTCTCCCGGTCTCTCAAAAAATAAGCTTTAAAAAAATTAAAGATAAATCAAGAAATATTTAAAAATACCCCTTAATTAAAAAAAAAAATAAACCATTGTCCAAGTCTTTTCAGAGTTTGCAGCTGGCCATTACCTTGAAAGAGCCTCTGTGACAACACTCTCCTTCCCAAGAGGGCACCATTTTGTAGTATAGCAGCAAAGTTTAACACCTCTTCCCATACCTGCACCAAATATTTCTAGGCTCCTGCCAGGGCTTCTTGTTGATACTGACATGGGAAACACTGCAGAGCCCACATATGCATATTCAAGAAGTTCAGAGAAATTAACACCCCAAAGGTTAACTTCTAAACAGCAGCAGATAAAGTCTTCCTATCCATGAGCTTGTTTCTCCCTTGGAAAGAACTTCTTACAAACTTCTTACCAAACACAATCTCTCAGAAGGTGATCCTGCAAGACTGAGCTCTTGGGTGCTCTTAACCCCAAGTGGTAGCTGGTTTAATAGCACCTTTGTATTGGCTTTCTCTCCTCTCCCATTTCCATTTTTCCTTTCCTCCTGTTCCCTTGGATTGCACCCCTAATAAAGAAGTAGCACATAAGCCTCTGCCTTGGGCTCTGATTTATGGTGAAACCAGGATAAGACCAAAAATAATAGGCAGGCACAGCTGTAGTATTCATACAAGAGGGAGGGGGAAGATTTGTGGGACAGGCATCAAGGCTCCCCACCCACAGATGGGAAAACACTCTTCCCAGAAACAAAGTAGTGTTCATGAGTTTCCCCAAGGACCTGGTCCAACACCAAGATTAAGGCAAGGAGTAGCCCTTGCTTATCCAAATGGATATTCCCATAATCCCTTTCGTCATCAGCCTGAGAACACATCTTTCCTGTTTTAATGGTGTTGCCCCCACCTTCACCCCAAATGAAGGTCATGAAATCAGGCCTGGCCTGTCAAAAGCTTCCTTCTCCATAAGTGTCATAATTGCTTCAGGGACCGGTCTAGTCTTTGACTGGAGCCAAGCCACTCAGGATCTTCCTCCAAGATCTTTCTACCAATTCCAGAAGAAAAGAATGCTTTCTCTTCTGAGGATAGGAGTCTTGAGCTTCTAGGGACCTTCACTGATACCACATGGAATCTGCCCAATAATGAAGCCAGCAGAGCTTAGAGGTGAAAACAGACTTTTGTTGCTGCCACCACTGCTGTAGGCCCAGTTGGGACTATCAAGAAATACGATCAAAAGCATGCATTAGCTTCTAGGAAAGGAGTCAAGGTTTTTAAATGACCACAGCCTTGGAACAACGTGTTGGGACCTTTATTAGCCAAGATATGAAGGCTGTCAAAATGTCATTAAAACTAGTATAAGCAAAACAGTCTATAAGGTAGTACTGGCTTCAGGCATGGCTGGATGTCAGGGTCCAAACAATATAATCGTGACTAGCTCTTTTCAGCTCTAAGCTCCGCTTTTCTTCTTTTGGCTTCATTATTGGGCAGATTCCATGTTGAGAGCAGCCATATCCTCTAGGCTCAGTGGGATTACAGCAACTGGTGGTTGCAGCAGGAAGTAGGAGGGGGAGCTGGGATGGGGCCACTCTGAGGAGGGAGCAGTAGGTCCATTCCCACATAAAGGAGTAAGAGGTGGCAAGAGCAGCAAGGAGAATAGATGCCTCATTTGGTGGTGGACATAAGGAAAAGGCAGGTATACATCAGAGTCCGGTCTAGGGATCACGATGGAAAAGGGAGAAATCATACTTTTGATTTGCACTTTCCTCTACAGCTCCACCTGTATCCTGCTAGAAGCACAGACCAGATCAAACGTTAAGCAGATGACGTTTGACAGTTACAATGCAACATTTCCTCTTCTCACTGTACCATTTCCTTGCTATTTGGTTTCCTCACTCCTGCCCAAAATTCTAACAGCCGAGTCACAAGAAGGGACTTAATACTTTAGTTTTTGTTTTTTTAAGGTGAATGTAAGCATCTAACTGTAAAATCTGAGCCTGTATGAAATTTAGTTTTGCAATGAAACAAGTCTCCCAAAAAAGTTCATCCTTACATTCCATGGTATAGATAGCATTCTTGTGATGCCCAGGAACTGAACACATAAGAGTAGCAGCTCAAGGAAATGACTATTGTTGCATTTTTCACAGAGTCCAATCAAATGTGTTTAGGTCAGCTGTAAAGTGGGAAAAGAAAAACGGTTCCTACTGTCCTTTCCACCAAAGGAGCAATGCTTGAAGGAGCTAATCATTGCCTCAAGAACCCCATCCCAACCTTCCCCTGACAACCAAGGCCAAGACTATGTTCAGCTGGTGGCCTCTAGAAAAACTGGAACCTCCATCCACACACAAACTTCAGAGGTGTCTTCACCCACCCATAGCTAACCCAAGGGATTCCAGGGAAGTTCCTCGTTTCCTTCAGGGAACACACAACTTTCAATCAAGGAATTTTGAAGTTTCCAAAATGTGTGACAAAGCACCGAGATTTGCCAAATATAAGAGGTTTCCTGTTATCAATTCCTTCTGCTTTCTAGAGGGTTTCAGTATACTTTGAGCTCAAAGAGAAATAATGGATGAATTGCAATCCTTCCAGGAAAAAAACGAGATAGATGAAGCTAATAGGAAACGCTTCCCTATTTTTAAATGCAGTTAAAATTTTAATAATCAAAATACTTGCCCTTTTCCAAACAGCCTTTTGCATGGCCAGGAATGGCCCTGTACTGAGAGCACAATGTGGTGAGGAAATGGAAAGCAGAACCCTGCCTATCTACAATCAGGGAAGCACAGGGTTTGCAGGAAGTGGTGTGAAGGGGCCCCTTACCCAGACTACGAGGGTTAGAAAACCTTCCTGTGGAGAGTTTAACCAGAAACTAAAAATTAGGTTTTAGACAAATGGGAGAGGATAGTATTCCAGGCAGAAGAAGGACATGTTAAACCTTGAGAGGACAGCATCACTGGAAGAAATTCAGGAGAGTGCATTTATTTGGGGGATTGTAAGTAGAGAAGAGGTGAAAATGGGAACTGGGGTGGGGAGTAGAGAACGAGGAGGACATGAGAATGGAGGGAGGGAGACAGGTTTTTAAGGTCATGCTTAGGTGTTCACAATTTAGCCTAAGAAAATGAGAAGACACTGAGGAGATTTAAACTGAGAAGAGAGGTGAACATAGGTACTTGAGAATCTCGGCCACCCCACAGTCTAGCATAGTGCCAGACTCTTAACAGGTGCCAAATAAATGCAGCAGTGATAAGGTGTGGCAAGTATGGAAGAGAGGACACACCAATACAGTAGTCTTTAGAAACCAATCTTTTAAATAAGTAGTTATAAACATAAGGTTTGTAAACCTACTATAAGACAGTCAACTATCATTAGACCACAGTCACAAAAATCACCAAAATGTTTAGGAGGCCAACATCGCACCCTATTAAAAACAAAACCATGAAGTTATTCATGAGCGTTTCCTCCTTGCATAAATCAGTTTCCCTAACGCTAACACTGAAGGAACAGGTGGCTTTCTGAAGAAAAGCAAAGCCAGAGTGTTGCGGAGCCTGGGGGCAGGAAGAGAGGATATCAACTATCTCAAGTTTATTACAGCAATTGAATAACATACTTACGTATAAAGCAACTACACTATGCCTGGCATTTAGTGATGGTTCAATGACTGTTCACTCAAAGGTCTAAGATACTTGGAAGAACATTGTGGACACTGTAGAGACCTCATGGAACACTTGAGGGTTGAGAGCCACCAGAATACAATTTAAAAAGGAAGAGGGTGCCAGAGAATCCTCCCCTATTCCAAAATCCTAAGATATAGGCACACCTCCTTTGAGAATTTAGAATTGAAACCAAGTTTTGGTTCATTTTAGGTTTATCCATCATGCCCCCAGATACTTGTTAAGCACCTACTCAACACTAGGCACTACTCTAGGAACTAGATATTTAACCAAAAAATAAATTTAAAAAAAAAAACAGGAAAAATATAGTGAATTATTTAAAAGAAGGTTTACACCTACAAGAAGGAAGGGTTCTTAGACATTTTATGAGCGACAGGTTTCTTTTTACTTCCCTAAGCCTAGAGATGATGTACTGGCAGTAAAAAACAAAACAAGAACCCTGAGCAAAGCAAACACACTAACAATGATAAGTGACTGGAAACAGATACACAACCAGCAAGTCCTGAAGTGTTGATTAAAGTCACCAGGTTGGCAGAGTTTGGGAGAGTTCCTGAAGAATCTTGAAAAAATTAGGGGGAGAAGAGAGCACATAGAACATCTTACTTAATATGTTTTTCATTTAGGCAACAACAAAGCTCAAGGAAGGTGGTAGGGTACCTGCTCAAGAGAGGAGGGTGGGAAACGAGCAGCAGCAGCTTCAAAGGTACAAGAGAACTTAGAACCATGTGTGGAGGATAGGAGATTGGTGAGTGGGTTTACAACCACGATCAGACTAAATACAAAGGAAAACCAACACATTTGTCTGGATCTCATTAAGAGAAGAGAAAGGAAGTCTTTAAGTCATTAACGTGAATTATAATTCACTTCTGTTGCTCCATAAGGGTCCGGGAGGACATCAAAAGAATAGAGCATGTTTTTATAGAAGCGAAAGGACAGATGAAAACTACAAAGTAATTTGTTTCATCAAATGTAACCAGTGTGGTCCAGGTCTCTCATGAATCCCTAATTCCCAAATTACAGTATCTGAGAGATCCTTCTCCTATTTGACTGGAGAAGTTTAGCCTTTTTCAAATTTCCATCCTAAGTGTTCTGGACTCTTTGGGAAATGCATGCATGCTCTTCAAATCCATTTGGTCACCGGACACCTGAGCGAGCCACTCAGCTCCAGGCATCTTATGTAGACTAACACTTGCATATGTGACCTCCTGCCACCGTCTCAGATGTTACTGTTTTAACTGGGCCACTCCTCTCCCTTAGACTACTTTGCCTGAAACCTGGGTACAAGGCTTCTTCAAGTCCAGTTACAGCAGAGACCATGTCCACCATATTTCATTGCTGTTTGGGAGATAATAGATCAAATAAAAGGAAACAAGGCAGTAAAACTGAAACCATTTTTAGATATGGTGCTCTCAAAACCTACAAGCCAAGACCCAAGACTAACTTCAAGAGATTCATACCTGTAACTCTCCCATCTAGACTGTTTCAGGAACCAGCTTATGAACCATACATATCCCCCAGTGGAAGGTCCCTGAACACATCCCAAGTTTTCAATGGGGAAAACAAAAAAAAAAAAAAACAAAAACACAAAAACCTTAACTTTATCTTGAGACCGTGGGTACGGGCAGAGAGAGAAAGAATCCCAAGCAGGCTCTACACCCTTAGTGTGGAGCCTTAATGCAGGGCTCAAACCCACAAACCTCAAGATCATGACCTGAGCCTAAGTCTGTGGCTTAATGGACTGAGCCACTCAGGTGCCCCTCAGTGAAACATTCAGGTGTGGAGATCATCTGGATGGTATACCTAAGAACCCAGTTAGGGCCTATACTTAAGTTTTTAAGATTTGGCAGCCAGGTGTGGAGACCTACTTGTCTCATGGCCGCCCAAGACAAGCCTTATAAATAAGCTTCCTTATTAGAATTGCCACTTACCAATCTGAAGCAGTCTCTTTCTTTGGTCTCTCCCTGCCCTCCACATAAGGCAGCCAGTTTGCAAACCAACAGAAAGCCCAAAAATACACAAAAGTTTATTTAATGTAAATTAATTCCCAGGTCTGGACATTTCACTCTTCTGTGTAAGATTTGGGGCCTCAACTGTCTAACTGGTGTTGTGCTACATCAGACTCAGAAGATGAAGATCCTATCTACATATGTTTTCCAGCCAGGTCTTCCATTTTCCTATCATTAGTGGCTTAAGCAAATGCACATGAACTTATCCACAGCAAAGACAAGACTTGATTGCTGTAGGGAAATCCTAATCTAATACACAGGAAAGAACCATGTTCTAAAGAAAACGATCCTCTGAAATGCAATCCTGTCTGCTGTAAAGACATACTTTTAAATTATAAAGTCAAACAGTTTAGCTCTTTGAGACCAAGTAGTCTCAACCCTTTTGAAGTGCAGAAAGGAAACTTAGCTCTGCATTTAGCTAAAGGTCCATGGGATGGGGGATGGTGGGCCCAGAATAAAGAATGATAATGAACCTCTGGTTAAATTTTTTCAAATTCTACCCACTTTTCTACTAGGGACTATCATAGGAGAGCTTTGATATATAACCAATTTGGTATTTGTGAAGTTCTTTACTATTGTGGCAATAAATATATTACGCATTTCTTTCATAACTAAAAAAAATGTCGAAGGGCAAATGTACGTGAAAGAGCTTCAGCAAGTATAAAGTATTGCCTTAGCAACTCTGAGGTCAATCTTTGGAAAGTTGAAGACCAATTAATTTAGAGACAAGTCAGATTAAAATAAGCCCCAAACCCTGCATATCACAAAGAGGGGCAGTGTCCTCAAATTCTTTTATATCCCAAGTTATATCCTTAGATGTTTTGAAAGCTCATTGCCACATATCCATGGCCAGAGGTCTTAGAAGTCTTTCAGTTCGCCCTAGTCCTTAACACTACTTTAAAGTTCTTTGGTGCCAGAGACTCACTAGTTGATCAGTTGCTACTCAAACTGCAAATGCTCCTTGTATCTAAAGTTCTCTTACAGAATCATTGACTGTAAATGAGTTTTCCATCCATCTCCGTATCAAGCTTGGGGTTCCAACTAAACCTAACTTGAACGCACATTTATCTTCACTTCTTCCCAACTCCACTAAAATTGCAATAAATTCATTTCAAAGGGCAGGCCAAATTCCTTAGGCACAGGAATTCCCTGGAGATACCAAGTGCCTCTGGAAGGCATGGGAATTCAGGACAGACGGACACACACACACACACACACACACACACACACACACACACACACACACACACACACACGAACACGCGCGCGCACTACATGTGAAATCTCTAGTTCTTTTCCCAGTTAAACTCTCCAAACTCAAAGCAGACAGACATATGCTCCCCAGCCAGGAGACTGGAGAATTCTCCTTAAGAAAAATACAAAGATCCACATATATTCAATTTTACATCCAGTACTCCACAATGAAATTTGATCTCAAAAGTCCCATGCTCACATGAGATTTTCCAGAGAGTATTTCAATATCCCACTCTTAAAATGCACAGCCCAGGATCATGAGATTTAGGAATACCTCTAAGTTAGACCAAAAAAACAGGAACAGAAAAAAATAGGAAGGAGAAATAATGCAGGGAAGAAAATATTTGAGAACTATTAGTCATTATGCTCCAAGAGGTAAGAGTTTTGAAAACATCACAAGAAAGAGGTACTTGGAGGTGATATAAGCATCATGGTGGTGTATGATATTTCTCATTTTTGCACCCCCCCCCCAATCAATTCAGCATCCATCCATAGACAAAAGAACCTTTGGAATCACTGGGGGTGTCCAGTACTAACCGCCAAGAGACGTGGAAGGAGTCTCATCCACCCGTAAACCAGGTGACTAGCAGACAGACGTGAGCCTAAGCTGTGGACCTGGCTGTAGCCCATGAATCACTTCTAGCAATCTCAGCTGCAGTCTAGGAGCCCTTAAAAAACACCGTCTTAGACATCACCCATGGATGAAAGAGCTTTTGTGAAGTCCAGATGAGGTTTCCAGAGAAGTTCCAGCACCCACCTGGATGGTGGGGGGGAAGAGTTTGGATACATGAGAATGGGTAAGAATACTAATTAGTAAGTAACACGAAAATGTACAACACATTGGTAGAAGTGTATAGACTCATGTTTTATATAAACATCATAGTAACTACAAAGCAAAAACCTGCAGCAGATTCACAAAAGGGATATTAAAACATACTTTTACAAAAATAATCAACTCAAAAATTCAGGCAGCCAAAGATAAATGAACAAGGGAATTACAAAACAGCTAGAAAATGGTATCAGTAAGTCCCTACCCATCAATACTGAATATAAATGAAGTCCCCAAAAAGAGTGGCTGAATAGATTAAATGTAAGAAGAAAAAGGAGTGAACTGTAGGTGGTCTTCAAGACGCTCATTTTAGCTTTAAGGACACACAAAGAGCAGGGATTGTTCTATATGACAAAATAGACTAAGTCAAAAATGGTAAGAGACGGGTCGCCTGGGTGGCTCAGGCGGTTGAGTGTCCGACTTCACCTCTGGTCATGACCTCACAGTTTGTGAGTTTGAGCCCTGCATCAAGCTCTGTGCTGACAGCTCAGAGCCTGCTTCAGATTCTGTGTCTCCCTCTCTCTCTGCTCCTCCCCCACCCATGCTGTCTCTCAAAAAAAATAAAAAATGGTAAGAGACAAAGTCATTACATAATATAGTGGCCAATTCTTTGAGAAAATGGATAAAAACATTCACCCAACATCAGAGCACCAAAATACATAAATACTAAGATCTGGAGGGAAAAATGGACTACAATGTAGTAGTAGGGGACTTGAATATCAACTTTCAACAATGGCTTTCTATATGATCCAACAAATTAATTTGAACCATGTTTTAGACCAAACGGACCTAAAAGACATATACAGAACAATCCATCTGACAGCAACAGAGTATACATTCAAGTGCACATAGAACATTCTCTAAGATAGTTCATAGGTCACAAGTCTTAAGATTAAAATCATACTACCACAAAGAGTTTTCCCACCATAATGACATCAAACTAGATACCAACAACAGGAGAAAAGGTGGAAAATTCACAACCACGTGGAAATTGGACAATACACTCCTGAAGCAATTGGTTAAAGAAACAGGGAGCCTGGGTGGCTCAGTCAGTCAAGCATCCAGCTGTTGATTTTGGCTCAGGTCAGGATCTTTCAGTTCATGGAATCAAGCCCCATGTCAGCCTCCCTGCTGACAGAATGGAGCCTGTATGGGATGGATTCATTCATTCACTCATATTCTCCCTCTGCCCCTCCTCTGTGTGTTCATGTTCTCTCTCAAACATTTTAAAAAATGGATATCAAATATCTTGAAAAAAATGGAAATGGACACAACATATCAAAGGCTAGGCAATAATGAAAAGCAGTTTGATAAGGAATGTAGGCTTTATCACCGTAAGCTTTAAGAAGTATTTCAAACAAACAACCTATAATTACACCTCTCAAGGAACAAGATAAATGAGAAAACTAAGCTCAAAGTTAGAAGGAAAACAGGAGATAAGTGAAAGAGAGACCAGAAAAATAGAAAAGATTCGTGAAATTAAGAGCTGCTTTAAAATTGACAGACGTTTAACAAGACGAAGACTCAAAATCAAATCAAAGATTTTGCAATCAATACCACACAAATACAAAGGATAAGAGACTATGATTATACGCCCACAAATTACATAACCTAAAAGAAACGGATAAGTTCATATAAATATACAGCCTACCAAAACTGAATCAAAGAAATAAGAACTCTGAACAGATCAATACTAAGTAAGGAGAGTGAACCAGTAGTTAAAAGCTTTCCAAAAAGAAGTCCAGAACAGATGGCTTCACTGGTGAATTCTACCAAACATTCAAGGAATAAGTACCAATGCTTCTGAAACTTTGCAGAAACAATTGGAGAGAATAATGCCCACACTCATTTTAGGGGGACACCATTACCCTGATACCAAGGCCATAAGAAAACTACAAGGAAACCATAGGCCAGTATTCCTGATGAACGTAGATCCAAGAATTCTCAAGGTATTAGCAAACCAAAGATCAACAACACATTGGAAAAATCATGTATCATTAAGAAAAATTTACTCCTGAGATTGAAGGATTTAACATACACATAATAAATGTGGTACACCATACTAAAAGAAGATTAAAGACATCTGCATAGATGCAGAAAAACTATTTTGCAGATTAACCTTTCATGATAGAAACTCAAAAAATTTAGAAGGAATATAGCTCATTATAATAAAAGTCATATGACAAGCCCACAGATAATATCACCCTCAATGGTACAAGGTTGAAAGCTTTTCCTCTAAAATCAGAAACAAGACAAGGGAGCCTGCTCTGTTATTCAACATAGGATTGTAAATCCTAGCCAGAGCAGACAAGAGAAAAAGCATTCAAATGACAACGGTAGTAAAATGGTCTTTGCTTGCCAATGGTCTAGTCTTTTAAACTTTTTATTTAAAATTCCAGTTAGTCAACATCGGATGTAATATTAGTTTCAGGTGCACAAAGGAGGGATCCAACACTCCCATGTAACACCTGGTACTCATCACAGTGAGTGCACTCCTTAATCCCCATGTAATTTCTGCTACAGAAAATTCTAAACACTCCATCACAAAACTGTTAGAACTAATCAACAAATTTAGTAAAGTTGCACAATAAAAAGTCAGCATGTAGAAATCAGCATTTCTATACTCTAACAAATTATCTGAAGAATAAACAATCCCATTCACGGTATAAAGAAATACTTAGGAATGAAGTTAAATCAATGAGGCAAAATACCTGTACCCTGAAAACTACAAGATTTTGATGACAGAAATTGCAAAGGAAACAAAGATATTGTGTCCATGGATCAAAAGAATATCGTTAAAATGTTCATTTTACCAAAGGCCATCTACAGATTCAATGTAATTCCTAGAAGTGCCAATGGAATTTTTCATAGAAATAGGAAAAAAAAAATATCCTAAGATCTGTATGGAAACAAAAACCCTGAATAAGCCAAAGCAGTCCTAAGAACAAAGCTGGAAGCATTGCACATTGATTTCAAACTATACTACAAAGCTACGATTTTTTTAAAAAGTGAAAAAAACTGTACAATACTGGTATTTAAAAAAAAAAAAAAAAAGACACAGCCCAATGGATCCCTCACATATACAGTCAATATTTGACAAGGAACCCAAGAATACTCCATGGCAAAATGATCTTTTCTTCAATAAATGGTGCTAGTAAAGCTGGATAGCCACATGAATAAAATTGGACCCCTGCCTTACACCACTTTCAGAAATTAACCTGAAAGGGATTAAAGACTTAAACATAAGACCTGAAACCATAAGACTCCTAGAGGAAAATGTAGGGAAACCATTCCTTGATGCTGGCAGTTTCTGGATAGGACACCAAAATCACAAGCAACAGAAGCAAAAATTAGTAAGTGGGACTGCATCAAACTAAGATTTTCAACAGCAAAAATATCTATAAAATTTCTCCCATACTGGGAGAAAATATTTGCTGGTCATAGATCTAATGCGGGGTTCATATCCGAAATATGTAAACTGAATAGCAAAAACAAACAACCTGATTATACGATGGGCAGAGGAACTGAATAGACTTTTTTTCCCAAAAAAGACATACAAATAGACAACAAGTATATAAAAAGGTACTCAAAATCATTAGTCATGAGGAGCATCTGGGTGGCTCGGTCAGTTAAGCAGCCGACTTCAGCTCAGGTCATGATCTCAGTTCATGAGTTTGAGCCTCGCATCAGGCTCTGTGCTGACAGGCCTGAGCCTGCTTCAGATTGTGTGTGTGGGTGTGTGTGTGTGTGTGTGGGTGTGTGTGTGTGTGTGTGGGTGTGTGTGGGTGTGTGTGTCCCTCCCCCTCTCATGCTCCATCAAAATACTGAAGAGTTGAAAAGTTTTTTTTTTTTTTTTTAAGTCATTAATCATGTGGGAAACAAAAATCAAAACCACAATGAGAGACCACCTCACATCTATTATGATGGCCATCATCACTGAGACAAGAGAGAACGTGTTTGCAAGGATGTGGAGAAAAGGGAATCTTTATACACTGTTGGGAGGAATGGAGATTGGTACAGCCGTTATGGAAAATAGTATGTAGGTTACCCAAAAACTTAAGATTACCATATGATCCAGCAATCCTACTCCTATATGTATATGTGTGCACATATCAGAAGTAAATGAAAACAGGATCTTAGGATATCTGCACTCCATGTTCACTGCAGCATTATTCACAATTTATACTGTATACATTGTACTATATTACATGTGTGAAAATCGCCAAGAGATTAGATTTTAAATGTTCTCACCACAAAAAAGAGATGGTAACTAGATGATGTGATGGAGGGGCTCGCTAATGTTATATATTGCAAAATGATTACCACCATAGGTGTCAAATCAAAAAAAAAAAATAAGTATCAACATGCTGCACACCTTCAACTTGTATATAAATTAGATCTCAAAGTTCTGGTCAATAAAATTTCATCTGCATTGTTTAACATTTAAAATTAAACAATTCCTTAAGTATCAGATTTGTCTATAAGATGAAGTACTTGAAAGTCAATATTAAATTCATAAATTTAACAGATTTTTTTAATGAATTTCCTTTATGGTCGAACTGGCTTCCATACAACACCCAGTGCTCAACCCAACAAGCGCCCTCCTCAATGCTCATCACCCATGTATGGTGAACCAAGTTGTGAACTGATCCAATGGAATAGTTCAGAAAATTAAAAAAAAAAAAAAAAAAAAAGAATTGGGTGCTTTAAAGAGTAAAAAGGAACACTGTGGACCAAGCCAGTTTGTGAGAATTAGACATACCATACATATTAGAATTCAGTACATCTTAGAAGATAAGAGTTAAACAAATCTCCTAGACAAGTAGCAGGGGTTGTCTCAGGGTGTAGGCCACTGAAAAGCTGTAACATGAGTGGCTGTCACACCAATGGCTGCCCCTGGCATTGTGCCACGTCTGGCCCCACTCCAGAGCACAGCTTCCAGGACACTATGTACATTTAGTCCACCTTAAACAGTCTGAAGAAGCAGATAAAGCCTTTTGAGCTTTTGTTTCTTCCTCTTGTCACAAAGCACCAAGACATTCTACTCAATGTGATAATTAGCTATCAGATAGATCATTGGAATACAGGATGCACGTATCTCCATACTGGGTTCAGTCCATAGAGGCACTGCCCTGAAGCAGGGAGGAGAGACCCTCGAGTGTCCCATTTACTGTGCGACGGGCACTACAAAAAC
Organism: Panthera tigris; assembly: GCF_018350195.1. Lineage (NCBI taxonomy): Eukaryota > Metazoa > Chordata > Mammalia > Carnivora > Felidae > Panthera > Panthera tigris. Next base: position 106,919,510 of record NC_056662.1, read on the forward strand.
AGGAGGGCATTTCTCCCCCTTCCGCAGTCAGTTCTAAAGGAATGATTAAAACACAGAAGAGCTTTTGTTACCCATCACTGTTGAGTAATGATCACTCTAGTCACGAAGGAGTCTGCTCAGATAAGGAGACGCATTGCCTGGAAAATGTAATGTTTCATACTCACGCATCTGCACTCTTGCAAATGCTTTCTTGGCACCATATTTTGTATGATTAATTTTCCACTAGATTTACCCAAAGGAATCCAATTCCAATTCCGTCTTTATAGAAGTCTGACTTGGATTTTCTAAGTAACTCCTGACACCAAACACAGAAATCATGCCTTCGTGTTCCAAAGGAAAAGTTATTTTCTTCACACTTTTAGCTGGACATTACCTTTTCTACTATACAGAAGTAGTAAATAGTCCGTTTGCTAGATCATTAAGATCTCCTGAGTCATCAGGCCTATTGCAGGCCTCCTAAACTCTGTAGAAAGACAAGAGAATAAAACTCAGCCTACGACGTACAGAGCACACTACTGGAGACCCGTCAGGGCACAACTCTATACAAGAATGGCATGGCACTCAGCTGGGCTTGCTGTCCGTTGTAAGAACGCACAATTATCCCTCTTAGGAACTTGAGTCGTGGTCATGGAAAGTGATAGAAACCTCAGGATCCTATGTTGAACAAAGAACCAGGAAGTAAGCTATATAAACTAGGTGCTATGCATATAGATCAGGAGGCACTATATCTTATAGACCGCTTTTGAAAACAAAACATAGCTTCTTTTCACATCCCTCTAACCCAGCCTGCCCTCGCCAATGCCTCCATACACATAAAATTTGATTACATAGAAGATGGGCTTTGAGAACCTATAACTTTTAAAGCTCGCAAGTAATACTAACAATCCACTGAGGAACCATCTCTAAAAAGCCCCTTTCCAGAGCTTTGATAGACAAGATGGCTGTGCTCTCCAGGAACTGGAGATCTAAATTAAGACAGAACAGAGCAATGTAAGGGGTTACAGGAGCTATAGAAGTATCTTAAATAACAAAGCCTTAAGAGTGTAAATGTTCAAAACTCCTTTCAGGAGGAGACAGACTCAGAAGTCTCAATGTTTAGAATGAACAGCAGGAGAGAGGGAGGAGGGCACTCCTGGAGACACAGGAGAAGTGCACCAGCATGAAGTGCAGCAGGTCGAGCGATACATGCAGGTAAACACTGGCTGTGAGCAGTAACCAGCTTGGTCTGGACACAGTAATCCTCCCCTCTGGGGGGCCTTTGCCCCAGGTTTGCTTAAAGATTTCCTTCAGAGGAAGAACAGAGCATCAGAAGAGTCCTCAGCCTACTACATTGATGAAAGCTATGCCAGACTGACTACAAGGCCTAATACAAATCCTGTGTCTTATCATAAAGCCTTCTCAGACCAAACTTTTCTTCTTGGAGTTCCCTGAACTCAGTTAAGGATGAATTAAAAGCACCTAATCCAGCTTCCCTTATGTTACAGATCATCATCCTGAGAGGTTTAGTTGCTTCCCAAAGTAGACATACTTTGCCCTATTCCCCCCCTCCTGCCAAGTTTAACGGAAACTCCCTGGACATTGTATATAAAATAAATAGACTCCAAAACACTATAGATATTTTAAAATGCTGAAAAGTTTTTCGACTATTCCACAGAAAGGTGGGGCGGGAGGGGGGTGTGGCAGGAAACAAAATGGCAGATTTAAGCCTTTATAAAGAAAATTGTATTAAACATAAGTGGTCTAAATACATCAATATGAAAGATGGCAGACTGGGTTTTTTGTTGTTTTTGTTTTGTTTTTAATGATCCAACTATATGCTATCTACAAAAAGCTCCCTTTAAATACAAAAATATAGACAGGTATCACAAAAAAAGCTAAGGATATATATCATGCTGTTACCAAAGGAAAGCAGGAGTAACTATATTAATATTAGGTGAGTAGACTCCAGAGCAAGAAAATTACTGGTTCCAAAAAAAGTTATCATGATAAAAGAGATAACCCACAATAAAACAATCCTATATATGTATACATTTACCAATGAAACTGCAACATATGCAAAGCAAAAACTGATAGACTAAGAAAAAGACAAATCCACAATTATACTTAGAAACTTCAATATTCCTCTCTCAATACCAATAGAGCTACTCAGAAAATCAGCAAGGATATAGAAGAACCCAATATTCATCAAGACCTAATAAACACAGAACACTCCACCCAAAAATAGAATACACATTTAAGAACCTACAGAACATTGATCAAAATAGGCCATATCCAGGATCATACAACAAACCTCAAATTTAAAATAATTTAAGTCCTAGAATCACTAACCACAATGAGACCAAACTGAAAATCAGTAATAGGTAACAGGAAAAAATCTCCAAACACCGGAAACTAAAATACTTCTAAGGAATCCATGAATCGAAGTCTCCAAGGAAACTTAAAAATACACTGAAGTGAAGGAGAATGAAAAGGAGACATGATCAGAACTCGTGGGACACAACTAAAGCAATACTAAGAGAAACTTCTAGTGCTAAATGCCTACGTTAGAAAAGAGGAAGCTCTCAAACTCATGCTTCAAGAACCAAAAAGAAGTAATCAAGTAGAAGGAAATAAAATGGGAATAGAAAAACAGTTGTGAAATCAAGGAGACACAAAGTTGACAGACAAAATTGTCAAATCTTAACACTGACAAAGATGACCTACATTGCCAATAACAGGAACCAAACAGGTAATATCCCTACAGGCACTACAGACACCAAAGGAATAATGAGGGAATACTAGGAAGATCCCAGCAGGCATAAACTTAAGTTAGGCAAAACGGACCAATTCCTCAAAAACACAAACTACAACTCATCCAGTAGGATGCACTAAACGAATACCCTATAACTAGTAAAGATATTGGATGATAATTTTAGAATTCCCAAAAAAGAATTCGCTAGGCCAAGATGGCTTCACTGGCAATTCTGCCAAGTATTTAAATTAACATCAACTCTACACAACCTCTTCTCAGAAAATGGGTAAGAACACTCCCCATTTTAGACTGGTACTGCCCCGATACCAAAACCAGACAATACTCAAAGAAGTCTACAGATTTTTTTTAATTTTTTTTTTTTTTTTTTTTTTTTTTTTTTTTTTTACATTTATTCATTTGTGAGAGTGAGAGACACAGAGTATGAGCAGGGGAGGGGCACAGAAAGAGGGAAACACAGAATCCGAAGCAGGCTCCAGGCTGAGCTGTCAGCACAGAGCCCGACACAGGGCTTGAACTCACGGACTGCGAGATTATGACCTGAGCTGAAGTCGGACGTTTAACCGACTGAGCTACCCAGGCACCCCACAGAATATTCTTAACATGGAGGTCTAAAGTCCTTAAATAGCAGCAAATATAGTTTTTATATATTGCTGAATTCTAGGCCAGTTATACCTCGATTTAAAAAAAATTATACACCATAACAAAGTGGTTTATTCTAGGAATAGAAGTCTGGTTCAATATTTGGGGAAGTCGATATAATCTATGTTAACAGGCTAAAAAGAAAAATCCCATGATTCCATTAATGTGGAAAATGCATTCAATAAAATTCAACATCCACTTATTTAAAAACAAAAATAAAACCTCTCAAGAAGGGAACTTTCTAAACTTGATCAGGAGAACCTACAAAAACCCCACAGCTAAAATCATACTTCATGATGAATGACTGAATACTTTCTTAAGTTCAGAAACAAGGATGCTTGCTGTCACCACTTTATCCATTACTATCCCGGAAATTCTAGCCAGTGCAAGAGAAAAAAAAAAAAAAAAAAAGTACACAGATCAGAAAGAGAAATAAACTGTCCCTGACTGTAGATGACATAGTCTATGTAAAATCCCAAGACATCTACACTCTTAAAAAAATACCTCTCCTAGAATTGAGACTACCAGGTCACAGAATACAAGATAAACACACAGAAAATCAACTGTGTTCTTGTATACTAACAATGAATGCTTGAACACAGTTAAGAAATACCATTTACCATTGTTCAACAAGAAAAACAAAGGTGTAAATCTAATCAAACTTGACATGCTGAAAACTACACAATGCTGATAAAAGACTTCAAAAGCTCTAAAAAGAATTACATTCTTATTAGAATAACCAAAATAAAAATGGTGACAATACCAAATGCTGGTGAGAAAGCAGAGAAACCCGATCGCTCACACATTGCTGAGGGGAATAGGAAGAGTGCAGTCACTCTAGAAAATAGGTTGGTAGTTTCTTTAAAATATAAAGTTACCATGTAACCCAGCAATTGCTCTCCTGGATCTTTTTCTCATAGAAAGGCTAACTTACAACACAAAAACCTAGACACAAATGTTCATATCAGCTTTATTCACAACCATGCCAACTGGAAATAATGTAGATGTCCTTCAAGTAAGTGGTTAACCCGTGGTATACCTATACCACGGACTACTACTCAGCAATGAAAAAATATTGATGCACTCAATGACTTAGGTAAATATCCAGAGGAAGCTGGTGAGTGCGAAGAAGCAATCCCAAAAGGTTACATGTTGTATAATTCTATTTTGTAATTCTTGAAATTACAAAGTCATAGAAATGTTAAACAGGGCAGCAGTTTCAACAGGGAGGGAAATAGGTGTGGCTATAAAAGAGAACAAAAGATCTTTGTGGTGATGGAAAGGTTCTGTATTTTAAAATCTTTTTAAGTTTATTTTGAGGTGGGGGTGGGGTGGCGCGCACGCGCGCGCGCACACACACCAGCAGGGGAGGAGCAGAGAGAAAGGGGGAGAGAGAATCCCAAGCGGGCCCTGCGCTGTGAGTGCAGAGTCCGACATGGGGATCGATCTCAAACCATCAGATCATGTCCTGAGTGAAAAATCGAGAGTCGAACACTCAACCAACTGAGCCACCCGGGTACCCTTGGAAATGTTCTGTATCTTGACTCGATCAGAGTTGATAGATTGGTTGAGATATTGTGCCGTAGTTTTACAAGAGGTTACCGGCAGGGAAAAAAAAAAAAAATCAGGTAAAGAGTACATGGGAACCCACCGCATGATTTCCTTCAAGCACACGAAAAGCTACAATCTTGAGATGTACAGTCTCCAAGCGTTTTTAAATAGGTGGCATGCTGCATGTATAAAATTTTGGATCAGCAAGGGTATTTCTTGAAGAAAATACTCTTAAATAGCTCACCCTGGATACCTACTACCTTCAGCCTGATGGTTCTAGGGACTACTAGGGGAAGAAGAGTGGACAGAGGGCTAAGAAGGTCACACACCTAAGCACTGGAAATCAACCGAGTTGGACAAAATGCAGCCCTTAATCCAGTTCCTGATCTACAGCCAAACCGGAGGGAGGCTTGAAGGCTCAAGGACTTCATCTTTTTGTCTATGTAAAAGGGCACAAGGATAGCAGTCCCCACCTACCACACAGAGCCCTCCTGAGGATAGGCACAAGAACTGAATTCAAGACACTTCAGTGAGGAATCAACTTCTGTGGTGGTCATACACCTACGATTTGCAAGTGGCAAAGTGGAGCAGGATTGAAGTAGAGAAGGGAGAAGGAACGGTTTTAGTCCCAAATGGCACAGGCTTGATTTGTGGCCAGAGGTAAACCACCCCCATGACCCACGGGCACCAGACCTTAAGAATTCCTTTCAGGATGTATGCTGCCAGTAACAGCAGAATCCAATTACAGTCATGTGGCGTTTCCTGTCATATCAAATTGTTTCATCAAACCATTTTGTATAAATTTAGCAATAGCCCACATTTCACACACAGCTTCCTCTCAATGTGAGGAGCTGTCAATGTCTACGTGTCATTCCAATGCCAATACTACCCTCTAGTGGCCAGAGCAGGTGGCTGGCCTGAGAACCGAACTCGCCTGTTTGCTCAGGCTTTTCTGATTCATAGTACTGTCCTCATCAAAAGCAACCTCACTCAAGAGGGCTTTGTTTCCTAAAAACGAATTCATTCTATAGTGTCATGGATTAAGCATGCTAGAACAGTAGTAGCTGGTAGGTTAACGATCATACTCAAGCCTCACTAATACCAAAAAATTCAAGAGGTCATAGGATTCTGTTCAAATACCAATATTCCTTGTAAATTTGGAATAGAATTTGATTTACAAAAGTGAGGTCTTTTCCCCACAACTCTAGAAATACACCTATGGTGTGAGTACAGAGATTTTCATTGCCATTAAAGGGTAAAGGAGGTTTCTGCCTCCTCAGTGGACAAGGATGTTCAAGGGGTTGTACGGGAGATAAAAGACACATGAGGATCTCCAATCCAAGTTTAGGTCCAGTCCTGCCACTGGTTAAGGGTTTTGGTCAGGTCACTCCATTTTGTGATGCCTTGTTTCTTTAAAAAAAAAAAAAAAAAAAAAAGGGGGGGAGGGAGGGATTAAAATAATGCCTGGCTTACAAAGTGGGGGGAAACGTATGTACAATTCCTGGCACATAATAGGTACTCAATAAAGGACATTAGGTATAAATTTGTACCAGTTCACACATGCTCAAGAAGCAAAGAATAGGTGAAATGTCATTTGAGAGAATTAGAAAAAATGAGAGGGATACTAGCCTTTCCTCTACGATTACCAAGATAGGATCCCTAGGACTTTATCTGTAAAAGCCGTAACTTTTAGTGATTTTTTTTTTTTTTGCAATAGATTTACTGTATACTAACCACTGTTCTTGATACTTTATATGAAATACCTCATTTAATCTTACCACAAGCCCCCTACAGGAAAGTGAGGTAAAGGTCACATAGTATATGTGGCTGGATGGGTACCTGAACCCAGACACCTGAACTCCAGCCACGCCCTCCTACTATGCTATCCCATATCCTTAGAGCAAGCCCAGGCAGGTAGAGAAGACCAGTTGGAGATTTTTGTCACTGATGGCTTATTCTTAAGACTTCAGGTCAGGCTGACCAGGTTTTGGAGGACAGAGAAGTGAGCTACTGCCTAAGAGTCAAAATATTTCTGACTAAAAACTGTTCCCACCCACCCTCATTTTATTTGCTGTCTATTAACCAGAAAACTGAACACGCAAAATGTTGACATTGGTTCAGCAAATATGGTTTCTTCAAACCACTGAAGACCAGTTCCATCTTCACAAGAAGGCTGACCCAGGAAAATATGCCCCATTTTATACATCGGAGGTTAAGACAGTTAAGTAGACCATCCAAGATCACATAGCTGGTAAAGGCACAGCTAGGACCCTTAATCCCCATTCTCTGCTGCCAATCCCACGCTTTCCTTTACCAGGTTTCTGTAGAGAAGAAGGTCTGTGGAAAATCCTATTTCTAAATAGAAGATCTCAAAATTCGACTTTCAACAGTGCCAGCGGTTCAAAATCCAGTCTTCACTGAGGGGAAAACACAGGAACAAGTTTAAGGTTGATCTGGCTAGAGGTACTACATTCTCAAGGGGCCATTGTTGCCTTTTTCTGATCCCAGGTCAGCTATGGTCTGCCAGGCCTCAAGAGAGATTAGGACAGGAGAAAGCTAGGTAATGCGAGTCTTCACATTTGTGAATCCATCAGCACTAATACAAACAAATCCTCATCTGCCAACTTTCTGGGTCAGTAACTGCATCATCGCATTTGAAGGTCACACCATGTTTTGTCTTACAATCAGACAACGGAATTGTTTTTGTATACTAGTATTTTGAGCTGTGTCTTCAAGCTGCATCTAAGCACATCCTAAAGCCTCATCTTCAAAAGATATTTTAGATGTTAAGCTGGAAGGGCCCAGTCCCTTGAAACCTCTCTCTTCTACCCTGGATAACCTATCCACTTTTCATGTTCCTAGTTTTTACTCAAAATGAAACCATACTGACCCCTTTTATTATTGAAGGGGGGGGAAAAACACCTCTGTAAAGAAAATTGGCTGCCGGTCCCCCAGCTACCATGTCGTCTCACGGATGGGTGGAAGCTCCAGTGGCCTTTCAATTCAAGAGGCAAAGTCACCCTCAAGCATATGGGGACAACCAAGACTACACTTTGCAACGTTCTCTGGCAAATTATCCTGTCCCCTACTAAAAGGAAAACAAATCCCTACAGATATGTGCAGCTGCAAGCAATTACTCATCTCCATTATACACTCACTTAAAAGACTAATTCAAACCCTGCTGCCTACACCTGTGTGAGGAAAGTAAACAAGTTATAAGGGGAAAGGACGACAATGGGAAAACCGGTCTATAAAAGCATGTATGTGGTCATTTCCAGAACCCCAACATTAACTGATCAAGGCATCGAATAACTGTTCTCATTACTAAGTGATCTGGGTTACTCCCAGGATAAGCAGTATGTCACTTCTGTTGCTAAATATTGTCGATCTCTTACACAAATACAAGTCCCATGCTACCCTTTAGAAAGGGCATAAAATTAATGATTTGAAAGAGCCTTTAGGGTCCAGTAGCCTATTTCCACCCAGGGGCTGAAGAACGTATGCTCAAAAGAACGAAGCAACCAAAAATCTGCAGAGCATGAATGAGAGATAGGAAGGTCTACCTCCATGGGCAGGACCTATGTTCCAGACAGTGTGCTGGAAACATTTCATGGGTTATTTTCATCATGAATATGGCATTGTTCATATCATTTTCAAAGTTTAAAGAAGAAACCCGTCCATGATCACACAACTTGAAAGCAGCCTAATGGAAATCAATCCTCTCACTCCCAAGCCCAGGGCTGTTAAGCACTAGGCTAGATCTCCAGGGCTGAGCATTTAACACACGGGAGTCTCAGGGCTGGCTGACTGCATGTTGGGAGTCACCTGAAGAGGTTTCTTTTTTGGCGGGGGCTAATATCTGGGTCCAACCCTCAAGGAATTTGATTTAATAGGTTTCAAGTGTGCCCTGGACTTGGCAGTTTTTTCTAACACTTAATTCTCCTATGCAGCCACATTTGCAAACCACTGGTGAAACAGAACCAGAAGGCCATGTGCATTCCTTTTCACAGTGGATGCCAGAAACAGTTTAGCATAAGGGCTTAAAAGAATCATCTCAAGGATCATCTGTATCTGGATCTCAGACTCAGCTCCGTCACTTGCTAGTTTTATAATCTGGGCAAAATTAACCTCTCAACCTTAGTTTTCCTCGCTTGTAAAATGGAAACTCCATGTTCACGAGGATTAAGTTAAATATGATTATGTGAGAACTTCGTATAGTGCCTAATGGGCAAAATAGCATTCCTATCATCTAGTGAAATATAGGAGTCTAGTGATTTCATCTAATCTAGATAAGAGATCATGCATAAAATATCATTAATGTTAACTATCCTGAGGGTTACCCATTAGAGTTTGTGAGACATTCACGTATCTCATTTAATGCTTATCTCTGTGACATACCAGATTACAAGTGAAAATGAAGTTCGGAATACCAACTCTTTCCTAATGGCACATATTTCTAAGTCACACAACTAGCTAGAATTTGAATGACTATCAAATGGCTCAGGTTCAAATCAAAGAACTTCATACAAACTGAGACTGGGATTTTTTTCCCCCAAAATCTAGCAAAAGTTTTAAGTTTTTCTTCAATATAGATTCCTTATTCTAAACAATCTGATGACTTCTCTTGAAATATTTTGAAGCCGGTTTTTTAAAACACAAGATAAAAAAGCTACCCTCCTCTTATTGTTCCTTTTCTATACTAGGAAGTATTATCCAGTTTGATCACTCAATCCATGGTGCTTACTTTTGAATGATATTTGAGCATGGACTTGATTTCAAGAAATGAACACTAGAGAGAATGAGCATGTTTAAAAGATTCAACTAGTTTCAGGAATTTCAAGAAGCTACAACAGCTTACAAAAGTTAGATATACAAGATCTGCTTTGCCTTTAGTTCATTTCCTCATTTTACTGATACAGCTTGTGTATGTGTAGATCTCTAAAAGGTACAAGTGAGACTTCAGGAAGTGTCCAATAATTTGTATCGTTATAGAAAAAAATTTTTTTATCTTTAATTCCAGCCAAGCTAAAGGCCCCTAAATCGGTTTCATCAATTGGGAGTAATTTTTCCTGATACATACATCTGACTTCATTTTTGTTATAGAAATGACCTCTGAATCTTAGAAGCTATCCTAGAGGTTTAGCAGGTCTCAGTTTCTTTACATTTTAATTACCCCTGAAGTGATAATAACTATACTCTTATCAATCCTATAATCTTTAGGAAATTGAGAATATTTTTAAAAATGCCTGAAAGCTAATCTCAGAAACTTGATCCTAAGTAATTATGGCAAGAAACTTGATCCTAAGTATGAAATATATGGCAAGAAGAACTAAAAACCAATACGGGCAGCAAATTTAAGTTAGGTCCAAAGGCTGTTAAAACTAGAAGGGATAAGAGGTCACCCACTCTCCCCTGAGGTGAACTGCACACAAAGATGACAGACCAGTCCTCTAACAACTAGCAGAAACAGACTAGAATTCAGAAAACTTACAGATTCTAAGGGCACTGTGCCACAATGTTTGATTTGCTCCAAACATCAAGAGGATAGCCCCTACAGCTGCAACAGTCTTTTAAAATGTGATCCCAATGATGTATTAGAGGGGTAAGGAAAAAAACTACTGATGTTGAGTCCAAACAATGTTAGACTGTTGAAAGTCCATAGATTCCAGGGGCTAGAAAAATCAAGCATCTAGGACTTACAAAGAGATCTACTCACTCACTTTACAAGTAAGGAATCCACAAAAGAGGACATAAAAAAGACAGCAATAGCACAGTGATTTTGCTATGGGTTGAGCACTCCACCAAGCCACTGATGTGCCAGTTCTCCTTATCTGGTTATAAAAGCCTTAATAGGGAAGTTCTATTAGTATTCCTTTTAAATAAGGAAACTAAGCAAGAGTGTCGGTAAGTTACCAAGGCCACGTGACTTAAAATGGCCTTCAGCAACCCCTGCCTTCTGGTATTCACATTTACTAGTGACTGATTCCTAACAAATACAGCAAAAGGGACGGGTTACAAGAGACTGACCGCTGACTTGCTAGCGCTTACTAGTTTCTAGCTTCCTCACCACAATGAGGCCAGATGTCATGATGTGAGCTGCCCGTGGAACAGAGGGTGGGTCTGGCCGGGAGTCAGCAACAAGCTAAAACCCTCAATCCAATGGCCCACAAGGGACTGACTCCTACCAACCACCCTGTGAGTGAGTTAGAAGCTGATCTACCCTCAGGAGATGACCACAGCTCAGGCCAACAGTTTGACTAGTTTGTGGGAGACTAAAGATCCAGCTAAGTTGCACCAAGACGGCAGACCTACAGAAACTGGGATGGGATGGTTTTAAGCCACCAAGATTTGGGGTAATTTGTTATGTAACAATGTATCTAGTACACTGAAATCTCAAGATTTAAGGGTATCCAACTTCAAAGTCTATTCTCTTACCTTATGCAAGAAGGTCAAGGATAGTCTAAGCAGCTCATAGCTAACCTACAATATGACTATGTCCATGTCTGCCTCCTTTGATTCCTTTAAAAATTGCAGACACTGCTAGGTGTCAGGAACTCTCCTACCTTCTAGGATATGAAGACAAGGTTTCTGATCTATTACTTGCCTTCAATTAGGGAAGAACATATGCAAGCAGTAAACATCGTTAAGTTACCAAATTCAAGTTGTAGATACTCATATTCAGGAGCAAACATGCAATTCTGGCCATTCCAGATTTTAACGTAGAGGCCCACAGAGCATCTAATTACTATTTTTGTTGGTATGACTCTTTTAGCAGGACAGAAATAAACCCTGTTTCACGCACATTATCTCATATAAAAGTTATTCACCTCCATCTCTTTGCTTAACCTAAGCACAATATTTTAAATAATGCCTCCTAAAATTAATACAAAGTAGACCTATAGCAGATGTTGTATTAGGAAAACCTATAGGGAAAGAACAGGGGGAGATTTAGAAGTATAAATTGGAAGTTTTAGGGAAAAAAAAAAGGCAAGGGTGGCATTCAAATGGACAGAAGAGTACAGATAGAGTACTGACGGCTTGCTCTAGCTAACCCCTGTGCTTACTCCTCCCTCCCCTTTCCTTTTTCATGCAGTTGAGGAGAGTTCACACTAAAATGATAACCCATGGCTTATTTGAAAATGTAGCTGACTTAATTAGCAGAGGATGACGGAGTGGATAATAACGGCACTGAATGTGGACTTTGGGTTCCTAATGGTTTTCAGGAGAATTTGTCTGTTTGGTTGAGGAGCCTGACAGGCTATGAAGTGAAAACAGTGACAGAATGAAAAATGATGTTTTTCCTCAAGCTATTTGATCAAGAGCTGGAGCTAGATTTTTTGTGAATTTACATTTTAATATCCATAAGTTTCTTCCTGCATCAGATAGGTTTTTTTTTTTTCCCCATCTTTTCAGAAATACTAGCTTTGGCTTACTTCTCAGTTTTCCATTGTTTCCTTTCCTGTCCCAGGTGCTGTAGGTTCCACCCTACAAATGACTTATGGGAATTAAATGTTTTTTAAAAATGTTAATGTAAGGGGCACCTGGGTGGCTCAGTCGGTTAAGTGTCCAACTTTGGCTTAGGTCATGATCTCACAAGTTTGAGTTCAAGGCCCACGTCGGGCTCTGTGCTGACAGCTCGGAGCCTGGAGCCTGCTTCGGATTCTGTGTCTCCTCTCTCTGACCCTCCCCAACTTGTGCCCGGTCTCTCTAGGTCTCTCAAAAAATAAGTATAAAAAGAAAAAAATTTAAAAAAATTCTAATGTGAAAAAACACAACTTCATACTAAATCATTCGTGCCAGAACATTTGACTAGCAGGTAAATATCTTCTCCAATTACCCACCAACAACATGATTCCATTTGAATTTCTAAACTAAGGTACCTTAGACTATTTTTAGAGTTCTAGAGAATCAAGGGTCAAGATCTGTTGGGAATGCTCTTCCTAGGTTATAAATGGTTGCGTGCTTGCTGTGGTCACATTGCCGGGGGGGGGGGGGGGGGGGGGGGGGGAGGTTGGGAAGAGAGATCATTCTAACCTTCTCCTCTATTCCTAGGACACTAATCCAAGGGAGGGGATCTACCTTCATGACCTCATCTCAATCTAATCATCTCCCGAAGACCTCACCTCTGAATATCACATTTGGGATTAAGGCTCCAACATATGAATTTGGAGAGAACACAAATATTCAGTCTTGATCTTCATTTAGTGCACCGGGGCTAATGAGCCCAAGTGAAATGAGGAGATGCTGTGCTCAGCCTGTGCAACATAGTCCTGAGCAGCTAAAGCAAGACAATCAGGTCAAACTGGACTATGAAGTACAGCCAACAGAATAATCTATATATGAGGAAAAGCACTGGAATAGGTATTTGAAACAGGTGTAACAAAGATACAGATCTGACAGAAGATAAAATAAGCACAATGAATGTTCAAAACCTAAAGCCAGAACAAGATAAAGGATTTTAATATTTTCAAGATGTATACGTGAAAGATATTGCATTGAAATGAAAACTCAGTTGAAGGAATTAACAGCAGAGTGGACAAAGTTAAATAGCAAATTGGTGAGCTGAAAGATTGTGTTGAAGAACTTGCCCAGAACACACAAAAAATACAGATATTAAGGAGTACACATAAAAAACAAAGATGTAAAGTAGTATAACTGTCCAAAGAAAAAGGAGGGAAATTATTTGAAGGAATTAAAGAGACTTTCCCAGAACCACAGACAGTAGGATCTGTGAAAGAGTTTAGACTGTAAGAGGGTTTGAGAAAGTCATTCTTGAGGGAAGCAAATCTTCAGAAAAACCTGAAACTGATCTCCAATTTCTCATCTGCATTGGATACATAAGTACATGTTAATATCTTCAAACTGCTAAAGAGATGGTTAACCCTAGAATATTGCATCCTACTATGCTAGCATTTGAAAGAAAGATTTTTTCATATTTACAAGCAGTCAGAAAAATATGCCCACACTGAAGCTGTTTGAAAGGTACTCTACAGGAAGAGGAGAGATGAATACAGTAGGAAGAGATATAGGAAGTAGAGATAGAGTTCTAAATCTTGTGATTTAATTAAAGAGGAACAGAGGTGGGGAGAAAGAGGGAGGTGGAGATGAGGAGGACAGAGAGGTGGGCAATGAAAGACAACAGAAAAGAACAGAAAACCAAGAAAATAGATCCTTACTCTGGAAAAGAGGAACTTTGACACGAAGAAATGAATTTGGAAATGGCAGTAGGACAGGAAGAGACAACAGCGAGGTCAGAGTAGGCTACAGTCTTCTTATTTGAGATGAAGGAGTGGGGGCAGGCAGGACAGATGCACTTTATAAATAGGGGAAATAGGTTAAGTAGGGCTTTCAATTTATATTTAATTTTCCTTTATTTTGAGAAACAGTGTGTGAGGGAGGGAGGGACAGCGAGAGAGGGAGACAGAATCTGAAGCAGGTTCCAGGCTCTGAGCTTTCAGCAGAGCCCAACATGGGGCTCAAACTCCTGAACCGTGAGATCATGACCTGAGCCAAAGTCAGAGACTTAACCGACTGAACCACCCAGGCAGCCCAGGGCTTTCAATTTAGGAGTAACTATCAGGATAAAAGTTAAAGCTCAACTTTCATCCTTATCAAAAAAAAAAAAAAAAAAAAAAGTGTTGACAGAAGACAAAGCATAGTAAAACAGGAAACCATTCTCAAATCTGCCTTTTTGTCATAAACTACATATTCTGACATTGAATCACTCCTTGAGGTCAGCTATACTTGCTTATGCCCCATCTAAAAAGCCATCAAGTTTGTCTACACAATACAAAGGTCTTTATGTTCACAAATGAAATAGTCTTAATTTTGATGAGTTGTCTGGTATTTATATCAAAGTTATTCAACCCCTGTATAAGGATTCAAGCAGTTTTACTCAAGTTATGGAAACACTGAAGATACAATACTAGGTGTGCTTTGAAGAACTACAAAACCTTTTGGGTCTAGTGCATTTTATGGCAGGGTAGATTCTTGCCACCTTAAGGTCTTTAATGGTAGTAAGTCATTAAGGCTCTTTTCATTCTGTCCCATTTAGATCTCCAGATACATCATCCTCAGTTTCTTACAACCTGAGCTCTAAACTAGCTTACTTGCAGTCATGTGAAACTTACACTCACTCTGACTCCACTCACTTGTCCTTTGCACAGGTTAGGTCTTCTTCCTGGAATCCCCATTTATCCATCCACCTGCATTTATTGGCAAGGAGAACTTTGGCATTTCATATCTCAGCCTGTGCATCTAGTTCTCCTGAACACTTCCATAATCCACCTTCTAAAGGGTCTATACAGGCCCTGTCCATTGGATTGGGTCAACCCCTGCAAGCATCACCTCTTCCATTTGCACATCTCCTGGTTTCATGCTTGATACATTTTCACGGTTCCCTCAGGTCCATACCCAAGAGCATGGAACACAGGCATCCTGCCACAGCCCTTTAATCCCCATCTCCTCTATGAGCCACACTGACCTCAAGATGCCAAGGCCCTCCTCAGGCCTCAGCAACCTGAGAATATTAAGGGAACTTAACAGAAGTCCATGGGGGAGGGGAAGAAGAAAAAAAGGTTAGAGATGGAGAGAGCCAAAGCATAAGAGACTCAAAAACTGAGAACTGAGGGTTGATGGGGGGTGGGAGGGAGGGGTGGGTGATGGGTATTGAGGTGGGCACATTTTGGGATGAGTACTGGGTGTTGTATGGAAACCAATTTGACAATGAATTTCGTATTTAAAAAATAAAAAGGGAATTTTCAATGATTAATATAAACAAGATGGTATTTTCTAATTAACAGGATTCCTCTTTTACAGAACTATCAGCTTACCAGGATATGCCATTCAGACTGAGAGAAGCCTCAGGACAGTCTTTGATCAACAGTCCCTTATTGACCCAACCTCTTCACGAGCCCACAACCACACCTCACAACCCTGTGTTCGCCAACAAAATCCTGGACACATCATATAGACTTTTTTACATCCAGGTGATGCTAGAGTAGAAATGGAAAGGCAATGGATAAGAGGCCACGGAGCTGAAGGTAGACCTGGAATCAAAGGTTAAGGCCCACCTACAAAATTTGGTACATCAGGATAGTGACTTTAGTACTGTCTTACCTTCTCCCTTGCTAAGTATCTCCGTCTAGCTCAACAGATCCCTATCAAAGGGGAGATAAAGTGAGATTTCTCATCTGAAGGTGTGTTATAGAGTGAAGAGCTATATGTACAGAAGGTATTAAGTGAGCAAAGAATTGTTGGCTAACCTTAAGAAGGACTGCAAGACTTTGTGGCCGGCCTGCACCATTTTATGTATTAAGTAGAATTTTCTAAGTGACAATCTCCTGGCTTGAAACATTCCTATGATTTCCCCCTAAAATTTTTGCGGACTTCTCCTGACTTGGCATCCAGGTATATGGAGGAGTCAGGTGTGTGAGTCTTTGGGGATCCTTGGGGATCCTGACCTTGTACCAGGCTGCAGGAGCAATAGTCCTAGTCTTCCTGGGTGCCCCAACAGTCTGCTGGCTTCCCATGAAGTCGGCAGATTTCAGGTTCCTTTTCCCAGCTCAGATGGGCTCCTGTGCTCACTACGGCTTGCCTTCCACAGGCTACAAGTTGTTCAACATCACCTCAGTCAAGGGTCATCACACAGGACTCCATCAACCCCCTTTCATAGGCCCTTGGGCTCTCAATTCAGTGACTTCCGGACAAGAATTGGGGTAACTCCATAAAGCTCAGCTGCCAACTCCTCTCTGACCACCCAGTATGCTTTCTTGCAGTGGTGCTCCAGAGAAACAAGGCAGTTTCCCCCCCTCTTTGGCACCAGCCTCACATACCCAACACACCTATTTCTCAAGCCTAAACCTGAAGGACAAAGAGGCAGCAAATGTCCTGCCATCTCCCTCATCTCTGTTCTCTGCACACAAAGAGTAGTAGTATTTTCTTTCTCTTACATTTTCTTCTCTCCTCTTCAGAGGGGCCAGGCTGGTATTAACAGACAGCAGAGCCCTGCCAGGTACGAGGAAGAGGCCTCACTTGTTGACCTACCAGCCTTATTTGTTGATCTTAAGGGAACTGGAACGTCCTTCCTCTAGACCATTACCATGGCTTACTAACCATTATCTTGCTAACTAATCTGATTTTGATCAAATTCTGAGTATTTTCCTTGGCTCTTCCCTTTAGCATGACCTTTATAATATATCCTGTTCCCCAGAACTTCCCAAGCCCCTACCCCCAGACAACTGAGTGAAGTATAGCAAGAGCAGTTGTATTGAAAGGAAGAAACCAAACTATTAAGTTTGAAAGTATTACCCCTGTGACCGGTAAATACATTGTGGGGAGATACAACGTTTTCTTGTAAGGATAAAAAATAGAATGCAGACACAGACCTCCTTTGGAAGCCTGAGCAACTCAGGCTTCTTTGGAATACAAGGGACACACTGGTATTCAAGGAACCTAGTAGATGTAGCCTAGAGAGGTTCCAAGTCTGAGGGGTCAAATCCTAATAATTCATAGTCACTTCCCAACTACTACTGATGGTGATAATGGGGAAAGCATCCGACTAGAACTAGCCAGAATCTCGATGTTTATAGACAGACCACAACCCCAGGTGTTCAGGTGTTGGCTATAAGAGGATGTCAGAGTAGACAGGGATTTTAGGGAACTAGATGAAGAATTTTTTTTAAGCCTTTAGTTTCTGCCCACCCCCACCATGAGCATTTATTAACATAGGTATAGCCTGGAGGTGCCTGGGTGGCTCAGTCCATTAGTGTCCTACTTTGGCTCAGGTCGTAATCCCGTGGCCTATGGGTTTAAGCCCCACATCAGGCTCTGTGCTAACAGCTCAGAGCCCAGAGCCTCCTTCAGATTCTGTGTCTCCCTCTCTCTGCCCCTCTCCTGCTCATACTTTGTCAAAAATAAACATTAAGAACATTTTTAAAAGGATATTATAGCCTGTAGTCAGATTCCCATCTTTTAGGATCACTTTAATTCTGTGTAAGTCTCAATTAGTGTCCTCCAAGTGAAGAGGGGATGGGCAGCACAGAGAAGGTAAAAAGCATCTCAAAATACACCAAGTACAGTAAATTGGTGCAGCTCACTTCATATCAAACAACGAATCTTTAAACCTTGTTCTGTCCATTTATGGTGGGGATAATATAATGGGGCAACCGGTTTCTATCATAATTGATCCTAAGGTATATTTAGGCCAGGGGTCACAAATCCATGTGGCCCCAGAGTTCTTGCAGGCAGGACCACTGGGTGGGGTAAGAGGTGGGCCACAGGTTGTGGGCTGTGAAAAATGGGAAAGGCATGCTTACCCATAAATATCGAAACCTAGGTTTTATGTAACCCTGGGTGATCTCTGCTGCCTTTGGTCAGCAGGACACCACTTTCCACCTGCAGTATATACGAACCATGCCTGGATCTTCTGAAGAAATGGATTTGGCTTCTATTTCACAGAGCAAGTGAAGCTTTTGGCTTGTGCATTAGATTTCTCCTCTGGGTGCCCAAGTGCACATGTGTGTCTATGGCCAGAGATAAAGACCAAGTGTCTCTCCTCTGAAGGGGTGAAAGTCAGGGAGACAATTAAGACAAATACCACAGGTTTCAAATTTTTCTCTGGAAAGCAGAAGCCTGACACACTCACCCCTTTCGTATATTCTGTCAAGGAGAACCCGAGTTGGAGAAAACCATGGATTTGTGGCTGGGGGCGGGGGGGGCGAGGAGGGGAGAGAAGTCTAAAGGGAAAGCCCCACACTTCCCACGTGTTAGTCCTACATGAACCGAAGCCCTCACTTCGGTAAAGCCTCACTTTACAACAGTGGGTCTTCTAATAATCCAAATCAGAGTCGAATTGCCCAGGCAGGTTTCCTTTTGCCTGTCCAGTGTTTTTGAATCTTTGATTTTAAAGGATGGTAAGTAATTCAGAGTTCAAAAATCCCAGCAGCACTGGAGCCAACATCCTGCCTGTGCTGAACAGAGGATGCCTCCCCAGATGGGAACTGTACTCTCTAGATCATCACAGTCCCTACCACAGAGCTTGCCTTTTATCACCATCTTGGGCTATTGTTGTGTTTTATTTTTAAACAGCTGATTACTTAGGTTTCCTGCCTGGCACCATGGGCATCAGGGTCTATAATCCCTCTTCTAGAATTCCCTGCTCACTCCCCTTCCCATCACCAGGAGGCAATCAGGATTACCACCCCATGCTCAACACTATGCCCGCCTACACACAGGAATGCCAAAAAATGCAGCGTGTACATCGTCAGAGGTGTTTTGCCAATTAGGGAGCAATGGTTTCAGAGGGATAGTCATGGCTCTGAGAATCCTGACTCTACCACCTGACCTAAGGCAGACTGGGCTCTTGACTTTAGTCCTGGACAGCAGTTGGCACAGTTTCTGGATAAATTCCTAAAGGGACTTGTTCCAAGTGTTGCCATACATAAATTTCCTCTTCCTGGGAAAAAAAAAAAAAAAAAACACAGATCTTATTGACACTTAATAGTCATAGTTTCTCTGTTGTCTTTAAGAGAAAAAAAAAAAATCAGCATCAAACCTGAGGAGTATTATTAAGGAGGGTGTGAACAAGCTGTGATTGAGATACTTCCCCCTTTTCCTTAGAAAGTGGATTTCGTTTTCTGCCTCCATGTATGGATTTACAGGATTTACCAAAATTGTGAAATCTCAAAAACCTTTACTTCTAGCCTGGTCGTAGGGATTTCATCCCTGCTCACAGAAACCTCATCTGTGCACTTGGCAAGCATCTGGCCACCTTGGAAGCCTAGCCTGTGACTCAGGGTTTGACACTGACATTACCCTCTCAAGAGCTCATGGGCTGTTGGCTTCTCCCAAGCAAAACCCAAGCCTAAGAGGATGAAAGAAGTCATTTGTCAAAAATTGGCACTACCTGTTTGGCAAAAGCAAGCCTAGAATTAGGAAGGGACAGGCAGGGAAGAGAGAATTGGGTCCAAATGCCATTTGTCTAGGTGTATAAATTTTTAGGTATCTCCTAGCATATTTGCCCTTCTTGGTAACCGTTTCCTTACAGCCCTTCAATTTGTGCCCTAGACAAGAGAAAGGCAGATACCACCTGGGGCAAGAGAAAATGTAGAGGCAGTTCCCGTCCATCAAGAAAGGAAAACAGAAGCCCTTGATAGGAGAGGAGAGGTAGCTGTCAAGAGAAAAAAGGTAGCCTATGAGCTGTCAGATACATTTGAACTGGCA
The DNA here is from genome assembly GCF_018350195.1 of Panthera tigris. NCBI lineage: Eukaryota > Metazoa > Chordata > Mammalia > Carnivora > Felidae > Panthera > Panthera tigris. The sequence continues at coordinate 106,939,674 of NC_056662.1, forward strand.
TGGTAGGGAATTAAGAAACCCAACTGGCTATGTGTCAAGGCATGTTCTGTAATCAACTTTATTAGTAATGGAACGTTTTTCTTCATCTTTGAACTTTTCAACTGGTTATAAGTAGAAAAAAAAAAAAGGGGTGTGATTTATCAATTCCTCCTTAAACCCCAGTAAATAGCAAGGGATTGGGTGCAGAATATTAGCAATTCTCTTGAAGTGTAACTTTGATTAAATTCTAACACCTTAAACAATGATAGGAATAAAACGGGCTATTGAATCTGGCTAAGGATCCTGGTCAGCCTTCCATGAGAAATAGCAATGAAACTGCACTGTTACATGGCAGATCAGATTGAAAGGACTTAAGAGCTAAGCAGTGGAAGAAAACTCTTGGCGGCACAAAACATTTTTTGAAGAAAAAGCGCCATTAAACCAAAACCAGACTTTTACTCTTCCTCCCAAAGGCCAAGTCTAAGAGTGGAAGAGGTCATCTGTGAAAGAGAATAGGCATATAACCATCTGAAAGTTATACAGAAGAATGAAAGTTACAATGCAAGCCATTGACATTTACAATGTTAACATCAGAAATGTAAGGTTTCACTTTGAACTCTTATCAAAAAAGTGGCAGAACAAATGATGTTCTAATGATGATTTCATGTAACGGAAACCCTGCAAACAACAAAGGACAAAATAGAAGAGAGCCAAAGTGAAGGGTGTATGTGAAGATCTAAAGCAGGAAGAGAGAACATGAAGACACATCACTCTACACTTTGACCCTTCCTCTCCTGCAAGATGCGTAGACAAGGCCCTGACCATCTCTCAACTAGGGAATCACATAATCAATGAACATCAAATAACATTTAGGCCAAAGGGGATTTTTTTCCTCCACCAACTCCTTACAGCCTATAGATACTTCCTGCTGAGAGACATGGACAAGGTAATGGGTTCCCAAAGCCCTTCACCTCATGACTTCATGCTTTCCTTTTTTCGTTCAGCTCCTCAGATTAGCTCCTCTATACTATCCCCCAGCCCCACATTCTCCAACTTGGTTTTTTGTGACCATTTGAGATTTTCACTCTCACCTTCAAGGCTTCTCCCAGGGCACACTTCACCCTGGAATTTCATCCTTATCCTGCCTCCTACTCTAGCCAGCCACACATACCCCACCCCACCCCCCAATTCACAAGGCTTTTCACTAATTTTCCCCAAAGCTTTCACCATTCACATTTTCTAACCCCAACTTATTAAAAAAAGAACGGTCTTCTAGAATTGGTCTAGAAAATGGTCTGCTTAAACATGCCAGTTCCAGGAGTTTTTATTCACAGAAATTTTATATCCTATGCAAGCAAAAGGGTAAATGCAGTTATGGATGTAGTGAGGATTTCTGGATAATTCTTTTATTGGCCTCTGGATGATAAGAGATCCGGCCCCTGTTACTTAGCTCCCAGAAAAGCAATAATGCTTTTAACAATGAAGTTGAGGGGCACCTGAGTGGCTCAGTTGGTGGAGCATCAGACATTGGCTCATGATCTCAGTTCGTGGATTCAGGCCCCACATCAGGCTCTGTGCTGACAGCTTAGACCCTGGAGCCTGCTTCAGATTCTGTGTCTCCCTTCCTTTGCCCCTCCCCTCACTCACTGTCCGAAACAAAAAAAAAAAAAAAAAAATTAAGTTGAAGTTCCCCACAAGCCTGCATCCATCCTTCAAGGCAAAAAAAAACAAAAAACAAAACAAAACAAAAAAAACAAACAAACCCCTTTTACCTATTAGGATAATTATTACTCCCACACCCCAGTCCCAAAAAAACAGGTGTTGGGGATATAGAGAAAAGGGAACCCTTGAACATGGTTTGGGAAAATGTAAAATGGTACAACCACTGTGGAATATAGTATGAAAAGCCCTAGAGAAATTTAGGAATAGAACTACCATATGATCCAGCAACCTCACTTCTGCATCTATACCCTAAAGAATTGAAAGCAAGGTCTCCAAGAGATTTTTGTGCACCCATGTTCATAGCAATTTTTAACAGCCAAAAGGTAGAAGCAACCCAAACGTCCAGAGGACTAGATTAACAACGTGATTTACACAAAGCAGATCATCAAGTCTTAAAAAGGAAGGAAAGCCTGCCACATGCTACCATATGGATGAACCTTCAGACCATTATGCTAAGTAAAAGAGGCCAACCAAAAAAGACTGCAGGATTCAACTTATGAGGTATTAGAAGTAGTCAAATTCATGGAAACAAAGTAGAATGGTGGTTGCCAGGGGCTGGAGGGAGAGAAGAGTTAAGGAGTACAGACTTTGTTTTGTGATATTAAGAAGTTCTAGAGATGTTTCATAAGAATGTGTATACACTTTAACCTTACTGAACTGTAGGCTTTAAAATGGTTAAGATGGTAAAGTTTTGGGTTTTACACCACAAGAAAAAAGAATGTATTCAGCCTCATGTCCAAATGTTACCTACTGAATTCTGATGTTCTCAAATCTGATTCACACTGTATTGTACACCTAAAACTACTATTAGGCTGCATGTTCACTGGAATTTAAATGAAGTTTTTACAATACCTTGTTGGATTAATGGGAAATGAATGGCTCTAATTTTTGCACAGGTTTCACCAAAACCTCCATGTAAACTAGGCCTCAAACATGTGAGGGTATCCCTATGGCTAGTCCAGTATATGAATATCAATGGTAGCCCAGTTCGGGGCCTTGGCCACATATGGTGATAGAAATTTTAATGGGGGTGGAGGGGACCAATTTACCCTTCCCAGAGAAGCAGGAACTGGAGCTTTCTTCTGTGGTTTTTGGGAGTCTGAACTGGGAGCAGAGGTAGGGGCTAGAAGCTTTAATGATGAAGATAAGGTAGATGGTTTGACAGTCATGGTCCAGAAAAGAGAATCCAAACAGAACGCCCATTTGAAAAGGGTCGGTCAAGAGAAGTAGAAGGAGTCTAAAGGAAGAGAGTCAATGAAGAGGCTGAAAACCTTTCTTGACTTCCCTTAACCATGTAGGTCAAATGGCCAGCTCTTTTACTCCAAAACCACAAGTTCTTCCTCATAGCCTTCATTTCAGTGACAATTACCACATGATAAACAGAAACATCCTACCTGAATCCAATACTCTAGTTATGGTCTTACTACAAGAGACAAGAGGAAAGCCACCTTGTTAACATCACAGACAAGGAAACTTGAACCCAGAGTTGTCCAGGTCACCAAGGTTGGTAACTAAAACCTGCACACTCTGCCCAACCCACAGCACCCGATTTTTTTTTTAGTATTTTTGAGAGAGAAAGAAAGAGCAGGGGAGGAGCAGAGAGAAAAAGGGAGACACAGAATCCAAAGCAGGCTCCAGGCTCCAAGCTGACAGCACAGAACCCAACATAGGGCTTGAATTCACGAACCGGGAGATCATGGCCACAGCCAAAGTTGGACACTTAACCGACTGAGCCACCCAGATGACCCACAGCTCCCAATTTAATCATGGGAACAGATCACACCTACACATTTGAGAGTTAAATTTCTATCTGGGAGACAAATCCAGAGAGGGGTGGAAGTAGGATATTAAGCAACAATCGCTGATCTGCTATTTCATCCGAATTTCTCTTCATTTAACAACTACCCTGGGAAAAAAAGGGAGGAGGAGAATGAAGAATTTCTCAGATTTGTGGAGACCAAACCAGAAAGGCTTAAAAAAAAAAAAAAAAAAAAAAAACTTCTACTCTTCCTATCTTTCGTAAAAATTTAACACTGACAAAGACCTACAGATTAGGCTGTTTTTATGCTGTTTTAGGTTTCCTGAACTAGGCAATTAAAAACTAGAGGGCAACTAATTCTTCAAAGTAATGAAACTGTACCACATAACCTTAACAAGTCTTAGTGTCTTCCCACCCCCCCTTAAGCCACCCAAAGCAGCACTTACCCAGGTAACAAGAATTTAACTGAAAACTAAAAATTTGCCTAAATTTCAGTTTCCACTTCCCTGCTATGTGGTCCTAAAAAAAGAAAAATTTGGGCTCTCAGCACCTTCATCTCCTATGAAATGGGTACCATACGATATACCTCATGGGATTGTGGTGAGGGTTAGTTTCGTGTAAATGCCTAGACCAGTGCTTGATATAGAAGATGGCTGTATAAAAGTTAATCCTTATTTCCTCATATTCGCCAGGTTGGTTAAGATCCATTTGGTCTGAATCTTCGTATGTAAATCCATGACCAGACCTCCAGAAAACGAAGTTCACCCATGTAAAATGAGAAAAACCATGGGTCTCCCTCAAAGTTGAGGAGGTTTAAATAGGATAATCCATTTAAAGCATCTCACCTGTGCCTGGTCTAGGCTAATTGCTCAACTTTTGCTTAGCTTTCATACATTCAGTTAACAGCTTTTGAAGGCATTCTAGTTAAGGCAGTGGGCACAAAAGGAGAAGACAGTCGCTTATTCTCAGCAATCTTATTCCCTCTTACTGAATGAGGATACATTTAGGATTAGGATGCGGGCAAATTGCTAGAGAGTGGACAGTATAGATGAATCATGCAGAGTGCCAAGCAAAGACACAGGAAAAGGTCTCACGGAGGGATGGCATCTATCTGAACCAACCTTTAAAGAATGGACAAGACCTTGAGGGATAGAAATAGGGTAGTATAGCCTTGTCTAACAGGTTAAGAAAGGAGTCTCAAAGCAAAGGTCACTTGTCCCAGAACCTTCAATTAGCAGGGGGTGGGGCCCCACCCTGCATCCAGGCTTCTGGTCCCAGAGCCCATGCTGTCCCAGTTTCACCCCAATTCCTCCAGCAGTCCTCCATTTTTCTTGTGGAACATTTAGAGAGTACATTTTAAGTTCAGACTAGAGAAAACCTTCTGGCCCAGTTAACATCCTAATTCTTCTTATGGCTATATACCTTCTCTCTAGCTGTTCTTCATTAATGGAGACCTAGGCGTCCATCACACCTCTAACCCTGGAAAGGCTCATGGGGTAAAAGGAAAAAAAAAAAAACAAAAAACAAAAAAAAAACAGCACACCACATTTAGAAAACAAAAGACCTGCTGACCTGCTTTCATCTTGGCATTATATGTTAATTCCAGACCTTAAAAGAGCTGTTAGCAAAGGGTCAAGCCTCTCAGGAGGGCAGGAAGGATGACAGGCTAGCACTAACTGAGTGACCTTGGGAGACTTCATCTTGAGTTTTTCCTCCCAGAGTGGGAATGGTGACATTTACTGTAGATCCCTTGCACATTGACCAAGGCCGAAATTTGTTAATGTTTGTAGTATTTCCCTGAGGAAAAACCTAATCTTTAAGGAAAGCAAATCTGGAGCTCTCGGATATTGGCTGACACTCATGATCCAGTGGGGACCCATTGGTCACCAACAGCAGTGACTTTTCAGAATAGCTCACTATAAACCAAGTTAACCACCAAAGGTAATTGTCTAGCCTCTTCTGCCCGCTAGATAATTTTCTATTGATCATAGTTTGTTCTCAGGTAGTTTTCTTTCCAAGTCTATTTCAAACTATGGGTCATAGAAGACCTTGACTGATACCAGATGCGATTAGATTTGCAAGAATTTGCCAGAAACAGTTCTGTACATTTCAGGGCTACAACTTGAAGAGAAAATTGAAAACTAAGGTGGAGAAAGTGGAAATATTCTGGGGAGGGATGGACAGAACAGCTTCCTTCTTCCCGAAGATCTAATGGGATCGGCAGCTCCCACCAATGGGGTGTTTGCTGGATGTCAGGCACAATATGCATTATTGCTTAGATTTTACAGTTAAAGAAACCAAAGCTAAGACTAGTTAAACTTGCCGTAGGTCACAGAGCTACTAAGTGGCAGAGCTGGCATTTGGAAACAGCACTACCCGATCCCAAATCGGCGGTCCCTCTCCCACACACCCTGATCTTGTGAGTGGCCCGTTAGAGACCCCGGACTATTCTGGAAACAGGAAAAGGGGATAGAAGGGATATAAATAAGTAGGCAACTCCTAGGCACAAACTGTTATAACATTTACAAGATAAAAATCATCAGGGCACAAAAAGCTGAAGTTGAGAACAGGGAAGAAAGGCTTGATCATGAAACAGAGCTACGTCTATTCCAGTCACATACTACATGGCTTCTCGGAGTTCTCTCCTGTAAAATGGTACTAACACCACCTGGTTCCTAAGGTTGTTGTGCCACTATCAGTTATTTAATATGTACGGAGTCATCTAAAACATAGGAAATGCTTAACAAGTGCTAGTTCCCACAACTCCTCATAGAGGGGTGTCAAGGGACCTCCCCTATCTCCTAGTGTTTGAAGAGTTGGACATACAACCCAACAGAATAGAGCTCAGTCCAACTTGGTCACAGCCCACATACTTCTTTCTGCAATTGTATAACTCACTGGATAAAGAGTTTTGAATAAAGGTCTACCCTTAGCCAATCTATTTCCTTTAGCTTATTCCCTTTTCTATATAAACCTCACTTATACGTGGGAGACAAAATGTACTTAATATGCTTTCAAATAAGATTTCCTTCCATCTTCCCCGTGGCACAGCTCCCAGAAAAAGTCTTCATACCTCGAAAAAAGATTTTATTAAGGGTTTAGTTCTGGGTAGGCTTTCTATCCCTCAAGATCTGGCTGTTGGAGGTTTTTCTCCCCGCCCCCCCCCCCACAAAAAAAAAAAAATATTCTAGAAGACAATGGAAAAACAAACCTCCATAAACAGATTATAAGTCTTATCACTAAGACATTATGTAGATTTGCCACACTTGGTAAAGTTGCAGTTTTAAAAAATGTGACAAAGAAACACTAATTATGGGCTGTGACTGTTGCAAGCCAATGCTATGTCGCAGACCACTTTGCAAGTATACCAAATCAACATATTATAGACCTTCAACTAAAAGGTTATAGGTTACTTACATCTCAAGACGACTGAAGAAAACCAATAGGCATGACTCAACAGTTATACTCAAATGCTTGAATTACATTATCCAAAACATCAAAATCATTTTCTAATTTTATGGGATGTTTTTCTTTTGTATTTTTGTATTACTTAGAAATCCCTAAATACAATTTTTAAACCCTACCCGCTGAGTCCATGCCACACTCCTGCAGCTGGCAGATCCTCACATCCTTCTAACAAAATGTAATATTATCTATTGATGTTTGGAGAAGATTCTAGTACCTGAAGGGCAGAGTTTCTGTAATCCGTTTTGGCTCCTAGCTCAGGGTCTTACACATGGTTGTTCAAGAAGTATTTAAAATCCATTGAGCCACATCTTGTTTGTCTCTTGAACATCAGATATAGCTTAAAATATTACCTGCTATCTAGGCCAAACTTCATATATCCTTATTTTATTGGATTGGTGGTTTGTTAACCTCTTTAAGGCAAGCTTGGCACTTCACGTGGAGAACACATTCCCTGCACATTCAATTAAGTGGGAGTTAAACTGAACATTCCCAGGAACAATCGGTAAACTGTAGAAAGTAGCTTGGGGTCCTACTCCATACTCCAATGGAAGAATAGGAAAGTACAGTTGATTCTTATAAAGATCAAGAAAGGATTCACTTCAAGTACGGAATTGTCTTTTTTCTTACTAGAATATGGGAAGTTCTCATTATACATAAGGTCTCTCCTCATAAAACTCTAGTTTTGTGAATATTGCATTACAGGAGACCAAAGCAATGTGGGACTTCTTCTGCAGCATAAAAAAGGGACCTAAAGTGGGAAATCCCTCTATTCTAGATCAGTGGTTCCCAACAGAGAATTGTCCCCAGAAGACATCTGGAGACATTTTTGACAGTCACAACTTGGGACAGGGGGCAGTTTACAACTAGTATCTAGTAGGTATAAGTGGGATATGGCTCAATATCCTACAACGCACAAGATTTTCCACCACCACGAAGATCTCTCTACCCCAAATTTCCAATAGGGACATTGAGAAACCCGGTTCTAAATGAAGCTCTGCCATTTTCGTGACCTTGACCAAGTGACTTTCCTTAATCTTGAGGTGGGCATAGAATGCTTTGTCTAGCTTTTAAGACACAAAATGCAAAAGTACATGATAGACTACAAGTACCGATGTTAGTATGTTGTTAAACCAGAACACAGGAGAACTGGTTGCTAAGTGACAGGTAGCATTAGCCAGTCAGTGCACCCTCAAGTGAGCAGACCCAGGAGGCCAGGCCAAGGACCCAGCTTCAAACACAGCCCTCTAGCAGGACCTCCAACTTTCCCTAGGATCCTAGGTCCAGGTCAGAGCAGACCTTAACTAAGACTATTCTAGAACAAACATAGTGCCTGAGAGATCTAGGAGATGCCTGGAGAACCACTAGGAGTGGAGTTTACTCCACTGTTGGCCTCCATCAGACACCAAACCAGCAGCCAGCTAGCCTCCTAGCTGCCAACTTCCAACTAGAGCCAACCAGGGAAGCCAAACTTCCATTCCAGTGCCTGTTCCTTAAGTAAAGAAGTGGTTTTCAGGCTATAAATGTTTATCAAAGACAGGCTACCAAAACATGTTGACGTCAAACCTTGAGTGCCTAGAATTTAAGGATTCATACCAGAAGTCCAAATCCAGCCCAAATATGTATGGAAATAGGGTATAGTTCAGAAAAGCAATTTTTATCAAAACCTAGAAAGCCAGCTCTTTTTCAGCTGATGAGAACTCTAGCAGAAGACACTAAAGTAGTTCTTTTTCCTTCTGCAATCCTGAAAGAAATTTTCTAGAATGGTCTTCACAAATCCTACTTGATGGAAAAAATGTGTTTAGTGGGGGGAGGCAAAAACAGATCCCATACATACAGAGGATAACTGGTAGGGAAACAAAGGAGGGTGAGAGGCACAGCCTTCCATTATAGAAGTAGTCACGGGAATGAAAGGTACAGCACCCGGAATATAGTCAACGGCATTGTAATAGCATTACATGGAGACAGATGGCAGCTACATGAGCAGAGTGTAACATATATAGACTTGTCAAACCACTATGTTATATGCCTGAAACTAACCTTGTGGGTCAACAATCCTTCAGTTAAATAGGATTTTAAAAAAAGTGTAGGTACACCTGAGAGTTCAAACCACAATTTTTTTTTTTTTTTTTTTTTTTGCAAATCCTTGATATTTAGGGCATTTAGCAGGTCCCAAAGGGCAGCAAACGGAACACAGAATTTTAAGATTTTTGAGGTTTGGCATTAGAATTCAGTCAACATGCATCAATGATCTCCTATAATAAAGACTAAATCTTTAGGTTTATAAAATAGATATTAAAGTAAGAAGAATTAAGGCATGTGTGGATTTAAAACTTGAACGTGAGAATGAGAGGAGGAAAGTAAAAGATCATAGGTATGTGGCATTTGAATGTCACCTCTGGACTTCCCACCATAGATAAGGCAAGTTTTCTTAAGATATATGGCTACAGATTTAGGCAGGAGGATATTTTTCAAAACTAAGAAATGTTAGTCCTTGTAGTAGGTTACTACTGGCCCTAGTTTTCCCCCCCCCCCCCACTTTCAAAGAAAAATGAGATAGAGAATATTTTTCATTCTCCTCTACATTCTGTGCTTGAAAACACACTAAAACCAAACTTCATTGAAAGGTCTTTCTCCTTAAATGATCCCTGGATTAGAGGCTATAAATAAGCTACTGACAGCTTTTTCAAGTACCCAAGTACAAAGCACCTTAAGGACTCTCAAAAACATCCAATCCCACAGGATTCCTGCCTTCATTAAAGATCTAGGTTTTTAATTTTAATTAGAACATTTAAAATTTTCAGCTATATTAGAGCAGGAAAATGGAATATATAAGATTAGTAAAAGTTCAACAGAGGATCATAAGGAAGTTTTATGAGTAGGATTACTTGTTCTGTACAGAAAAACTGAACGCTATTAGAAAATAAGGCCAGAGGAATTATTGTGAACAGGAAAGACTTAGGAAGGTGCACAGATTAGAATCAGGTCTTCAAAGATGACTAGAATCATGATAGAATAAAAAGGGAAAGGTACTTCATCATGCCAAACAAAATGCAAAGGTGAGAAAATCCAGGGGACAGAGGATTGAAAAATTTGGACCCAAGGGTGAAGGGGAGACACTACAGGGAAAATTAAGAAAGACAAGGTTACAAAGAACCTCGTACATTACAATGATTTTTCCTTCCAAAAGGGAATGAAGGGGGGTGCAGAGAAGGAAGAAACCCCTCCTTGAGCCCCAATCCTGCCAGGCTAAGGACACAAAAGGATATTTTCAATAAGACTTGGTAGTAAAACAGTACATCAAGAAAGGGAAAGCCAAGAGCTAGAAGGACCAAGGCCAAAGACTGAAAGAACTACTGGATACCTCCAAAGCTCAATTTCTTTAACTATCCAAAGCTGTATGTATGCTTTACTAAGAGTGACAGAATATTAATTGGACACTTAGTTTATATACACATAGCTGCCATTTATTTATGTTTCCTGCACACCAATCAGTACTGTTAAAAAGGAATCCTTTGATGGATTCTACCACTCCACAGTTAAAATATTATTCAGTGATAACCAAGGATCATAGATTATCATAAAGACTTAAGATTAGGTAGTCTTGTAGTGGCTAAATGACAGGAATATTGGGGCACCTGGATGGCTAAGTTGAGCTTCCAACCCTTGATTTCAGCTCAGGTCATGAACCCAGGGTAATGGGATGGAGCCCCCTATCACTCCCCATGCTGAGCATGGAGCCTGCTTAAGAGGTTATTGTTTGAATTAGGGAATTCAAAAGTTTTACCAGTTCCTACACATCTGGAACACTGCTAAATTCTAGGGGCCATATTTAGAAGGACACTGGTTGATGTACCTGAATTACCCAGAACAGGTTAACTAAGTAGGATATAAAGTCCAAAGAACAATTAAAGGAAAAATCCAGATTCCTTATCTGGTTGCCCGATTCCAGACTATTATATGTAAAAGATTTTCTCCTTTCTCCCCCAATTCAGGAGAAAAGAATCACAAGAACTTTCACCAACATTCGAAGCAGCATCCTAAAGGCATTACCATGTACTTCTCTGCATGTCAGACTAGAAGCAGAGGGTAGAAAATATAGGGAAATGACTTTAGTTGTCTGAACTTAATTCTGTTTATCTAAAGACAATCATTTGACAATAGACCTCCTCAGGTCATAGTGAGCTTTCCATCACTGGAAGTATTCAGTCAGAAGCCAAATTACCATCTGTCAAGGAGGCTAGGAGGGCTTCTTAAATTTGGTGGAAAATCTAGGATTTAAATCAACTCTTATCTGCAGCCTAGGATTCACTCTTCTCTAAAGACTTTTTAAACAAAGTAATAAAACGTACTCGAACTTCAAGGGGAAGTTTTACTGAAAGGACTCAGGGGGATCTTCCAGAATCTTAAGGGCAGGAAGAGTAGTGGAGGTCACAGGAGGGACTGAAAACTGGAACAGAAGGGGATCAGGAACCAATCTTTATTCCTCCAACTCTTGCTTGCTCCTTCCCAGGGTTTTATATTATATAGATTTAGGTGTTTACTAAAACACATATGAAGTATTGATAGATGTCAAAACATTCAGAGAGTAGTACTTCCCACATTCCCATATCAAAAGGTCTCCTTTTGGCCCTCAGGACTACAAAGTTTGACATAACATATTGCATCTCCATTTCATAGGTTATAAAACTGATTTAGAATTAAATGGAGTCTACTATTCTTAGGGTTAATGGCCTACCTGGGCCTACATCCAGGCTTTCCCAAGTTCTTTCAGCTCTTCCTTCCACACTGCCTCCTTTGAGATTTTAATAAGTTGGTAGACCCAAGAATCACTTCACAGCCTGATGAATAGTCTATTGTTTCTTACACATCTTTTCACAACGAGTGGCCTTCAGTGACTACATGTTGAACGTGGCCTTGAAAATAGTTTCAAACAGTATTACAAACAAGGACAAATTTGTAACTGCTCTTCGTTCTGCTGGGACAATCTTCTCAAACACATTTCTCCATCATCTCCCCTGTCAGGATAGAAGCTCCATAAGCACCTAGAATGGCAGCTGGCACAATGTAGATGCACAGTAAATATTTGTTGAATGAAAAACCCACCTTTCTGTCTCTGGCCCTCCAAGAATTCTGGACCCTTTTATAGCAAGACCAACCAACTCCCTGCTGTCATTTTACTTCATTTTGATTAAAAGAAACTTCATTCACCACATAAATTTGAGTACAACCTTGAACAAGAGAAGCAGGCTATATTTTCAAGAATAGGGTCTGAAACCTGCCTAACCCAAAGGAAAAGTGAGAAATGAAATAGACTCACATTAAAAATACATGGGGCACCTGGGTGGCTCAGTCAGTGGAGCGACCGACTTCGGCTCAGGTCATGATCTCACGGTTTGGGAGTTCGAGCCCCGCGTCGGGCTCTGTGCTGACAGCTCAGAGCCTGGAGCCTGCTTCTGATTCTGTGTCTCCCTCTCTCTCTGTCCCTCCCCTGCTCATGCTCTGTCTCAGAAATATAAGAAATTAATACTTGATAAAGGCCTACTAGCACATCAGCTGAGATACCTGGAGGGGACAAAGTGATACCTCTAGAGCAGGTGGGACTGACATGGGTATCTGAGTCCAGAGAAAAAGGACCGTAGACACACAACTCAGCTGTTATCTGGAGATGCTAAAAACACTTTATGCAAGTGAAAACCCAATCCAAGGTACCTAGAAAGTCCAACGTACCAGTTTCAGGTACAGTTTGGGGCAGGAGTCAAGTGATAGCACCAGGACTCAGGGTCTCCTTCCAGCTCTGCCTTTTTTCTGCATTTGGTTCTGACTCCAAGTAAGCTCTTATTCTGAGACAAGAGACTGCCGCACTCTAATCCTTCTAATTTCAAGCTCAGCAGAAAAGAGGGAATCTGCTTCAATGATGGCAAACCAATGTCCCAGAACAGAGTCTCATTAACTCCTACTGGCCTTACCTGGATCAGATGTTGGTCTCTAATCCAACCACTTTGGCTAGAGGAATAAGAGGTTTTGATTGGCCTAGGCTTTTTTTTTTTTTAAAGTTTGAGAGTGCACACACATGCAGTTGGCAAATAGGGGAAGAGGAGGAGGAGGAAGAGAGAGAGAGACAGAGAGAGAATATGAATATGAATCCCAGACTCTACAGTCATCCTGGAGTCCAACTCAGGCCTCAAATACATGAGCCTAGAGATCACTATCTGAGCCCCAAACCAAGAGTCGCATGCCCAAGGGACTGAGCCACCTAGGATCCCTTAGGTCTTAAAGCAGAATTGGTGGACAGAGGATTCCCCCAATGGACTATCAGGATATAGCTTTCGTGAGGGGAAGTAGATGCTAGAGGCAAAAAACTATTAACTATTCCACCCTCCAACTAAGCCTAAGCATGGCTCTTATCCTACTTGGCCAAGAGTAGGCACCGATCCTGCATTCTCAGAATCCCTCAAGACAAAAGCAGTGGTATAAATTTGGAAAACAGGAGTTAACTGGCTCCAACTTATATTTGCCATGTTGCCTAAAGTTATTTAGCCTCATTGACCCTCCATTTCTCACATGCAATATAGTGATCACACCACCTTCCTCAGTTATAGGACTTAAAGAATGTACATAATTTGCGGATTTCATTGACTAGTCAATCCCAAAGATGGCAGTGAAGATGGGGATATTCACAGTTGCATCACTGTCAGAATTCCATTCACCATTTTTACTGTGCTTGGCCTACTCTTATTGAGGCAGAGTTAGTCTTAAGAGGGCACAGTGGGCACCTTAGTCCAGGGGTTCGGTCTTTGATTACAACCTCCTTTATAAGCAGCTAAGATTAATTCCCCTGGCTTAACCCCTTCTAGATCATTTAGTATAGGTTATACTAAGTATTCTCTCCCACAAAATTAAAGATTTCAGTTCTACCCTAGAACGTCTATATTTGCCATAAAAAATATCAAATCCCTTTGGAAAGCTGGTCAAACAGGGACAAACCCAATTTGAAATAAGCACATTTTGCCTCCGTCATTCTCCACATCTACAATTTGGCCATACCCTACAAAATCCCTTCCCTTGGATAACAGAAGCTTTCAGTGTATCGCCACCTGTTGGTAGGGACTAACAAAGATGGTTCATCAACAGACATGGGCAAATCCTCCCAGCACCTTACCACGGTCTGGGAAAACGGAACTTCCATCTTGTATATAGAAAGTCTTCACTTCGGTTTTGCCTTTGAACATGCTACCTAAACTTCAGGCTCTCAAGGACACTGGGGAGGACTCGCTAGGACTATTAAGTAGGAGGCAAGATTTCCTCACACATTTTAGCACATCGAGATTTCAAATGCTGTCTCTAGGTCCTTCGCCTTTCAGGATCACTAGAAGATCCTCCGAAATCTTCTGAGAAGTCTTTGGCATGGCCCATAACTCAGGTGTCCTCATCCAGTTTTGTTCTACATTAGAGAATATGGCTGATTATGGTCACTCTTGGCTCACTGAGCATCCTTTACATCAAGGGAAAAAACTCCATTTTAGGATATGGGTCATAATCTGAAATATTCTTAGTGCAGGTTTTAGTACTAAAGGTGTGGAGTTTTTTGTTTTTTTTTTTGTTTTGTTTTGTTTTTTTTTTTTTTTAAAGTCCTTGCTTCATGGAACATTTTTAAAAGCTCAGTTTTCTGACCTTCTATACATTAGGTTAATTTGTCAGACCACTTAACATTCATTACATCCTTTCTCAGATTTACTTTAGGAAATGTTAGAGGGCAAAGTGAATTGTGTATTCCAAAGTATGTAGATTCAGAAGGACACTTCAAATTACAGGATACCCCCACCACGTTGGAATCTTTTTCATCACCATGGTGCTCAGCAGCTATCTGGGCCCAACAGACTAAGTTCAAAAACTAAAGCCACCAAACTCAAGCATATGCTCATCACCCACGGTCAGGGGATAGCTAAACTCAGTACCTTTTCCAGTATATATAAAAAAAGCACTTACAGGAAATCTTCACTGTTAAAGTTACCTGTTTAAGAATCGTAAAGAGGGGCACCTGGGTGGCTCAGTCGGTTAAGCAGCCGACTTCGGCCCAGGTCATGATCTCACAGTCCGTGAGTTTGAGCCCCGCGTCGGGCTCTGTGCTGACAGCTCAGAGCCTGGAGCCTGTTTCGGATTCTGTGTCTCCCTCTCTCTGACCCTCCCCCGTTCATGCTTTGTCTCGGTCTCAAAAATAAACGTTTAAAAAAAAAAAATCGTAAAGATATAGACTTCTAAATATGGTCTTCAACATTGGTAAAACTTCATGCCATTTAGTTTGGAAGAGAATTTACTTGGGAGTTGAAGCCAGAACAGAGGATTTTCTCCAATGACCAAGGGAAGGATTTCTCAAGATTAAAGCTTGCTAACCAATCGATTGGACATCAACCCCCACCTCCATTCTTCAATAGCACTGGTTTCCCTGGAAGACCCCTGCTTCTAGGATATTAAGTTCTATTCAAAAATCAAATCCGATTTATGAACAGACTCCAATTTTACCTGCTTTCAATAGACAAAGTTTATTTCCTCTTCCTTTCAACCTTAAGGACCCAATCCTTTTATAGACCTTATGATTCAAGTGTTTTCTGGAATTTGAAGGAAACCAAGTTCTGGGAGATTAAACAAGGTTTACTGTACATCAGAGAAAGTCTACTTCTAGCTCGTTTGTTAGAGCTCCAAGAGGAGAGGAGAGGATGGTGGGAAGGTCAAGTAACCTATATCAGAGTCCCCTTCCCTCCCTCTCCTTCTGCCCCCTATGTGCTGGCTTCCTTACCAGCACACCCTTACTCCACCCTCATGAAGCTTACAGACCAGCACTGCCATCAGAACACAATAGGTTAAATGCCACAGTGAAAACACACGGGGGAGTCACCTTAGCCACCCTCAGGACTGGCTTTGTAGGCGTACAACTTGTGATTATATAAGGACCCCTTGCTCTGCAGGATCTCAAGCTTGGTTTCATGTTGGTGTGGTGGTCTTGAAGTCCTTCACTTTTAAGAATGGGGCCCTGCATTCATGTTGCTCTGGGCCCTGCGAGTTCTGCAGCTAGCCTTTGGCCACACTCATCATCCAAGGTCAGACACAGGCCCTACTATTCAGGCCCAGTTTGGCATTTAGAGCTCCTTCCCTGGAGCAGGCTCTAATGACTCAGCATGCTTTCCTTTCCCCCCTTAGTGCCACAACTCCATTCTTTATTGGGCTTGCCACCTTCCCACATTGGCCGAATGATGCTTAATGCATTGTCTCATCTGCTTAATAGACAAGGAGATTTTTCATTGGATGGTCTTGTAAACCCTAAGGAGAAAACTAATAAAGAGGTCATAAAGTTACTAAGCAAATGGCAGATTACTTATATTGCAGTTTTAATGCTTATTTTGAGACCGCATGCCCATGTGCACAAGCAGGAGATGGAAAAATGAGTGAATCCCAAGCAGGTTCTGAGCTGTCAGTACAGAGCCGGACACAGGGCTCTATCTCACAAACCAGGAGATCATGATCTGAGCCGAAATCAAGAGTCAAATGCTTAACCAACTGAGCCACACAACCACCTCTATTGCAGCCTGTTTTATCAAGGATGCAATAGAAAAACCGCACCCCCCACCAAGCCTGAACAGTGAAGCAGAGGAGAATACAAACTACTTGGGTGGCTGGCCTTTCTGTAGTCCAGACTGGGCCCCTAACACCCAAGAAAGGGAGCCCTTGAGGTATTTTTTCAGAGGTTAAGACCCATGAAGTCTCCAGAGCAAACCACTCAGATCAGCTCAGAAAGTGGCACCCCCTGCCAGAGGTTTGGAGCACTGGGACAAGAAACACCATAGGATTCCACCCATTTCAATGGGAACGGTGGTGCTTAAAGGGGTGAACTTTGCAAAGGTCACACAACTAATAAATGAAGGACCCAAATCCCATTTGCCAGACTTCAGAACCTCGACTCTTCCAGAAGCAAAGATAAATTTATCTGTTGAACTGAACTTTGTCGTTATTTTTTCCCTTAGGTTGTCTGGGTTCAGGGGGGTGTATGCTTATGTATATGTTCTGGGATGCACCCCCTTCCACAGCTCCGGTCTTCCAGGGCAGCGCTTTGGCCGCCCCATTGTTCTCACTCAAGGTTTTTCAGCTGCTGTTTAAGTGGGTAGACCTAGAAACCAGCAGCTCTACACCCTCAGCAGCTTCAGGCCCCAAGTGTCGATGTGGGCTTTAGGGAAGAGGCTGGCGGCATAGCCAGTTCTAACTTGGGAGAGCCAGCCTACAGACAGGGACAGGCCTGCACCATGGGATGACTAAAGGCACACCCTTCCTGCTTTCCAGGAAACTGCATTCTGGGAAACAATTTTATGGAGAATAGAGGCTGGGGTGCCTGGGTGGCTCAGTCGGTTAGGCCGCCGACTTCGGCTCAGGTCATGATCTCGCAGTCCGTGAGTTCAAGCCCCACGTCGGGCTCTGTGTTGACAGCTCAGAGCCTGGAGCCTGTTTCAGATTCTGGGTCTCCCTCTCTCTGACCCTCCCCCATTCATGCTCTCTCTCGGTCTCAAAAATAAACGTTAAAAAAAAAATTATGGAGAATAGAGGCTTTGGAGAAAAGGGCAGTGGAGTAAGGCAACAGTACAGAAGCTGAAGGGAAGGACTGGGGGCCATTCAGTGAGAGCCAGGAGGAACAGCCTCAGCAGCTGCCATGAACGGACAATCAAGAAGGGAAGACTGCTGATTTTTAGGAAGCTTTCTGAGTGGAAGGCTGAAGGAAAAAAGAAAAAAAAAAAAAAAAAAAAAAAAACCTATACTGCCCTGGGGTTCCAGGGTGGTTCAGTCGGTTAAGCATCCAACTCTCGATCTCAGCTCAAGATCTCGTGGTTCATGGGTTTGAGCACCACATCAGACTCTGCACTGACGGCACAGAGGCTGCTTAGGTTTCTTTTCCCCACGCTCTGCCCCTCCAATAGCACGCACACACGCTCAAAAATAAAAAACACACACTTTACCTAGACTGCCCTTCAACAAAAGATGGTTAAGACAACATTCTTCACATCTTCTCAAATTAGACTTTGTTTGAAGCAGTATCAACATATCCTGGGCCACAACAGGCTAGGGTTTACTCAAGTTACCTAAGGAACAAATCAAGCACTTCACCATCTCTACTGCTTTGGAAGTAACTAGAAGCCTTCGGGCAAGATTCATCCTACCCCATGAATTCTGCCACTGGCCATTAACTCCAGTAGATACTACCTTTTTTTTTTTTTTTTTTAAGCAAGCAGCTTTTAAGAGACCAAACAGAGCCACAGAAGTCAAACCTTAGTTTTTTTTTTAAAAAAAAAAAAAAGCCCTTCAGGAGAAAGGGCCATGGAACAAAGCAAATCAGTTACCTAGAGAGAAAATAAGCCACATATACAAGGACTATGAATTCCCCCCAAAATGCTGGTTATGGGGAACCAGCAGAGACCTGGGTTTCCTTAAGTAGCTGGACTTCAGATGAGCTCTGTAGACCCTTGATGACTGAGCATGTGGGTGTATTCAGGTAATTAGTCATTTCCTGGACCCTTATGCCAGTTTTCAACCTTAGCTAAGTCTCGGATTGAGAGTTCATTAAATCACATCTGCTCTTTGGAGACCGACTCCCTGATCTAGAGTAATGAAATAGCAATACTCACATATCAGGGGAGAAAATTAAAGAGGTTATTTTCACCTTAACAGGGAACAATTCACCTGGCAAACCACCCTGGGGGAGGGTGAAGGAACTAAAAGGTCAGAAGCAAAAATCTTGATCAAGTTAACCCCCAAACTCCTGAGGTTAACTTTGTTAGCAAAACAGGTTTTCTAGGCTCTTTAAGGGAAGTCATTCCCCGAGAGACCGACTCCAGGTGTGTGAGGCAAGGGGACACTTTCCTTGGACTGTAACAAGCCATTCCAATGAAACTGGATTCTCAACCAGACAAGTTCTGACTTTTCCCTAGAGCTTTCCTCATGAAGGGTGAGGAGTTACATGGTCACGGGATCCTAAGCACTCCTAGTGCTTTCCTGGTTTGCTTTTTGAATTGAAATAAAACCGCACACAAAATTCACCTTTAAAGTGTACAGTTCAGGGGCATTTGGAATATTCATGTTGGGCAAATACCAGCTCTAGTTCCAAGGGACTCCTCACTAGAGGGAAACCCTATACCCATTAGGTAGTCACTGCCCCTGCTTCCCCCACCCCACACAGCCCCTGACAACACTAGTCGGTCTTCTATGGATTTACTGATCTGAAGGTTTCATGTAAATGAAGTCCTGTAACAGGGTACCTAGGGTCTCTGGCTTCTTCCATTTAGCATAACATCTTTGAGATGCATCCATATTGTAGCATGTATCAGTAGTTCATTTATTTCATGGCTGAGTATTCCATTGTGTGAGGATATCCCATTTTGTTTACCCACTTGGTATATGGACCTTCGGGTTGTTTCTGCCTTTTGGCTAGTAGTAATACGGCTTCTAGGAGTCCCATTAATATTCTTGTGAAGCCCTTTATAACCCTCAGCATTTTAGATGTATTACCTCACCTGAGCCTCTAAGAATATTCTCCCTACTCCTCACAATTTTCCTCTGACACCAAGATATAGATTTCAGAAGATGTAATGCCAAATCACTCATTTACAAGTGGTAGGACCCAGGTCCTTGGGTTCTTAATAAAGGGCCCTGTACCCCATATAGAACTTGTAGTCTTTATTTTCCTCAGGCAGAGGAGGCCACAGGAATCATTCCCAGGTCCAAATCCCACTGAGAACAAGGACAGATTCCAAGGGAGTAGGAATTCCGTTTTAATTCTGCTTTATAGTCCAGAATGTAATACAGTATCTAATACAGTGCTGGCACATACATGTGCACACATACAGTTCAGAAGGGAGAAGGAGAAGGAATAAGAGGAAGAAGGATACACATTAGACACATTATCAAGGTTAGGAAAATCCAATAGCACCTCCCCATACCTTATCTGCAAAGGATACATTCCCAGACTCCAAGGATGCTGAAAACCCTAGATGGCAATGAACCCTATATTTTTCTAGTGTTACAAAACAAAACAAGCCCCAAATGGAGTCCTCTGCTCCCCCAGCCCCCACCAAGAAGAGCAAACCAAGACTTAGTTTCAACTTATTCCCGGAAATGTGACCTTTTAACAGCCAGTAGGTTTCCTGATCAGTACTAGTGAGATAAGCTGCTTAGTAAAAACCTCCACCATTCCTTCCCCTGCAAAAATAAGACATGTAACTTTTTCTTTTGCTGACAACTTCTCGCCCAGACCTCCTCCCTATAAAAGCCTTCCATTTTGTACCACTACTTAGAGCTTCTCCCCATAGTACTTACTGGAAAAGAGGTTGACCAATTCATGAGTCCCTTAGTAGAGAGATTGGCTTAATAAAACCAAGTAGATCTTCAAGTTAACTTGAGTGAATTTTGGTCTTTAACACAATACATATATACCTATGAAAATCTGGTTTGTAGATTAGGCACAGTAAGATTAACAACAGAGATGGCACAGTTACAACAAGAGACTCGAATAAGTCAAGTGATGGGGTCTCTCAACATCTTATTGCATGGTACTTACCCTTTGGGTGAGGATATGCAATGATAAAATATCTATCTGTGGAAGGGAGTGATGTAGGCTTGGTGACCTAGCATTCAGCTACTACAGACTTCCTGACAATTTGTCAGGAGTATTATCTGCTTCCAGACAACAGGTAACCAACAGAAAATGAAACTGCAGATAAGGGGAAAAATACTGTATTTGCACCTGTGACCTCCTGACTAGTGTACTTTCATGCACAATGGGAACAGGAGTCCCAAGAAAGTCCTGACTGTAAGTTTAAAAAAAAAAAAAAAAGTGGTAGGAAGTGCTGCAGTCAGATCCCCAATCAGCAAAATTCCCCACCGCAAATCAAGCCTTTTTCCCTTCCCTGTGTGGATACCATCTAAGAACAAACTAATACGAAAACTGAACAGCAACAAAAAGTACTTCCTAAGACGACCAGAGCTCCATCACCCTCCTGCCAAGGGTCTACCACCCAACCCATTTTCCATGTCCAGGAGAAACTGTGGTTCTGAGTATACATTCTATCCAGGTTAGCTCTGGATTTAGGATCCTACCAAGGAGTACAGAGTTTCCAGGATGCTGGACAGGTACAAGATGGACTCCAATCCTGGAGCCACTATGGAATCAAAATCTCAAAAGCCTGTCCAAGTCCTACTCCCAAGGTCTTCCCTATTGCAGTACACAGAAGAAATTTCTCCACAGCATGTCGAGTTAGGTGAAGAGCTGCCCACCGTGTGGCACAATGGGCTTAGACCTGCTGAGGTAAATTCTTTAAATAGGAATAAAAACCCAAACAAAAATCTATGGCAATAACCTAGTGCTTAAAGTTTTCCCATTAGAACCCTCACGTTAGCATCATATAGTCCTCAAGAGGGCGATCTGAGGTAGGGAGCAGTCCCATTTTACAGATCAAGAGACAGAGGATCTAAGTGTAGTTAAGTGATTTATCCAGCTGACAAGCAGATCTACTGCTCTAAATGGTCCTCTGATGGATTACATCCGTTGCTTAGGACCTCAATTGTTCCCAGGCTTCAATAAGCATCAGTGTTAGAAGCTTATAAAACCTATAGATTCCACTATAGGTGGAATTACGGAATCGGTTTCTGATAAGCCCCCAAGGTACAGCCAGTCTTGGGCCCATATTCAGGAATGGGTGCGGAGCTCACCACTGCTGTCCAGAGCTCCAGTTTGGCCAAGTGTTCACAACAACGGATTACCCACGGACTTAACCAGGTTTCTCTCCTCCCCCACGGGCCCCTGAACTTTGACCTGCCCCAAGCCTGAGCAAGCACGAAAACGCAGAACATTGAGCTCTTAACAGCTTACATCTGGGGTAGGCCAACCACCCCGAGAACATTCACCGTCCAACCACCCCATCCGGCTGTCTGTCCATCCTACTTGCTTGCCCCATTTTCCCTCCCCACAGAAGTTCCTCCTTCCTAGTCCTGTTTCCCCTCCCTTATGGAAGAAAGGCCTTTTCCACTGCTTGGTTTCGAGATGCTTATAGATCTGGAGACCCGAGTGTGCCTTATTACAGTTTTCTCTTTGAATGTTTCTCCTTACAGAAGTCCAGGTTTGTTTTCATTTGACAAAGTCCTCAGCCACTGCCTGAGCCTCAAGCTTCAGAGAATTCGAGGACACCATTTTGGGTTCTTTTGTGGATGTAGGACTCTGGCTGGGGGGCTGACCCCATCATGGACAGCCGTGGGGTGCCAGCACAGGCTGACAGGTGTTCGTACCTCCCGGAAGACCTTTCTGACCCAGCTTCCAGGTTCAATGCCTGGTATTTGATTATTAGGCCTACGGGGATCCTGAGGTAAAAGCCTTTCTATTTATCCAGTTTCTCCTCAAACTCAGGAGTTTTGCCGTGAACTCCTCTTCAGAGATGTACCCAGCTTACACATTTTGCAGAGACATCAAGGCTCCTTCTGTCAAAGTGATCTCGACAAGTGACCATTTCCCCCCCCAACAAATGGCCTCCCATGGTTTTCGTGACTCCAAGGTTGAGACCCTTTCCTCAAGTATGACTAAGCAGAATCTCAACAGTCTTAGGCTGCTACTCCACCCCTCCCTCTCCTAGCTCAACACTTGGCCGTGGCTTAACAGAACTCTTGCCAGGAAATCACCCAGGCTCTTAAGATGCAGAGGAGAGTGCCAAAGAGGGAAATTAAAAGAACGGTTTTCTAAATGTAAAATCCCTTCCCATCAGAATTAGAAAGAAGGAGGCTGTTTCTCGTCTAATGCTAAAAAGGAGTTCATTTGATGGTTGTTTCTAGAATTATACAATTATGCCCTATTACACAATTCTGTGATCTTGCCAACTTTGTCTTTCAAGAAAAAGAAAAACATTCTTCGTCATAAGTTTAAGAAAAGAGTAGCACAGGAAATTCTGTGTCTGTAATGCTACCAGAACAGTTCTGGACTATGGTACAGCTTTCTGAATAGGGCACACTTTTCCTACACTCCCCAGGAGACTTAAAGAAAAAAGTGACCAAGTGTTTAATAAGCAGCACATGTTGGGAGAAAAACCTTGAAGTAGAAACACTGGGGGTTAAATCACAACTCACTATGCAAGGCAAGTCACAACACTTCGACTACTTGACCTGTAGAAGCAGACCTGAGGAACAGAACCTAGCCTGCCTCGTTTGGTAGGGGAAAGCGAGGCAACTTGAAAGCATTTTAAACCAGTCAAGTAGGGGCACCTGGCTGGCTCCGGTGGTTAAGCTGCCGACCCTTGATTTTGGCTCAGGTCAAGATCTCAAGGTTCTGGAGTTTGAGCCCCGTGTCCGAGTCCGAGCTCACAGCGCTAAGCCTGCTTAAATGAACATTAAAGCATATACATACCAGTCCAGTGTTCTAGAAAAACAAAGCAACACATATGAAGTGCCACCAGCATAGGCTTCCAGTCACCCCAGCTCGACTGCTGGGGGGGGGGGGGGGGTCCTTTATTTTGCTTCTCCAAAGAACAAACAACTCTCACCTCTGGAGCATATTCTGGAATCTACAATAAGGCTCTTGTTACAAAGTCGACTTTACCGGTCAGTGTTGTTACATTAACAAAGCAAGCAATGTATGTAAATCTTTCTAAAGGCGTCTTAAACCACATGCCACGAATTTAGCACAATAGCACTCCACTTGGTGCTCACAAAGCCTCATTTGAACCCTTGTGGGGGATTAAAAGCACTTTATGTAACTCCAGAAATCTGGCTGTACATAAAGGCAGAGATTTTTCTTTTTAACAGACCAGAAGCTTTGTTCCGAGCAAGTCTTCTAAGGTCTCAAGTACATTCCCTGTTCTCACGATACACCTGCAACAAAGAATTATCGTATTACTACCCCTGCTGTAGAGAAGGGAACCCAGGCACAAAGCAAGTCCGTCAAAAGGAACTTTCCAAGGTCCGTTTTGTTTCTCTAGTCCCCGGCCTGGAAAAGTTGAAAGCCAAGGCTCTACCTTTTGGGACTTCACCCCGAGTAACAAACGGCCCCGGCAGCGCGAGTGGGGAAGACAAGACGCCGCGGAAGGCTAGAATTTGGAGCAGAGGCTCCAAAAACAACGGTCACCACAGAAATTCAAAACCAGCCCAGAGCGTACCTAGACCTTTCTCAGCCAAAACGCTCTCCTCTCCAGCAGCGTTCAAAATGCGACCTTAGAGCGGCAGCAGCAGCAGACAACGTCTTACTAAAATCGCGGCATCCTATCTACGGGCCCCACTGGAGACCCACTAAATAAGAAACTCTGGGGGCGGGGCCAGTCTGCTTCCACGCCCTTCTGATGATCCTAATGCTCACCTGTGTCCAAGCACCTCTGCTTACTTCGCACCATGGTGGGAGTTTTAGGACGCTGTTCCTGGTGCCTGAAGTGTTCCGAGGTTCAAAGTCCCTTCATTTGCCACTTTTTATGCTTTTTATTAAAAGAAAAAAATCGAAGTCATGGGGTTTAAGAAAAAAAAACAACAAAAAAGCAAAGCACTACAAATAAGTTGAAGCCACCTGTGATCCCACAACTCAGAAATAACCACTTAAGGCCACTGCACTGCATAACCCCGGGGCTGTGTTTCAGGTAGAATGCAACGTACATTTGGTAACTAACACAGGGGCCTTGCACACTATTCATCTTTCTGTGAATATCTTCCAATATCTCCTCTATGGTTTGATAACTTGGTTATTTACAATTTAGAGCCCTTATAAATAGGTATTATAGTAAACAACTTACAGCTGTTTCCTTGTGCATACCTGTGGCTTATTCCCTTATAGTCTAAGCAGGGACTAAGGTTTGCTTTTTATTTGCAGTGTTGCAGTTCTGTTCTTTCTGGTATCAGGCATTAATCTCCATTATTTTGAAATTTTTCTGACTTACCTTTTTAAGCGTGCTCAAATACATTAGGCTTTAGCTTGATTGTAGCTCAACAAAGAATCAGTAAGAAAACACATGGATTTGTCCACATGCCGCCATGTTAAAGAAGATTCAGATCCTACAATAATTCTGTTTGTTGTTGTTTTGGAAACTCCATACCATTTTCCATCTTGGCTGCACCATTTTTTATTCCCCCAACAGGGCACGAGTGTTGCAATTTCTCCACATCCTCACGAGTATTCGTTACCCAACGATCCCACTTCTGGCTGTGTACCCAAAAGCGCTGAAAGCAGGGTCTTGAAAATATATTTGCACACGCATGTTCACACCAGTATTCACAACAGCTAAGAGGTAGAAGCAACCCAAATGTCCACTGACAGATGAATGGATAAACAAAAAATGGCATACACATAGGATGGATTACTCAGCTTTAAAAAAGAAAGAAAACCACATGAGGAGGCATGAGGACATTATGTTAAATGAAATAAGCCAGCCACACACACACACACACACACACACACACACACACACACACACACACAACGGTAGGATTCCACCCATGATGGATCTCAAGTAGTCAAATTCATAGAAACAAAGTTGGTGGTGGTTACCAGGGGCTGGGGCGGGGGTGGGGGCGGGGGTTGGGGGGGAGGGCAAGATGGTTAATGGTAAGAGTTTCAGTTTTGCAAGATAAAATTCTGGAGATCTGTTTCACAACAATGTGAAAATACTTTTTTTTTAATGTTTACTTATTTATTTATTTAGAGAGAGGGATAGAGAGTGAGCAGGGGAGGGGCAGAGAGGGAGGGAGAGAGAGAGAATCCCAAGCAGGCTCCGCACCGTCAGCACAGAGCCCAATTCGGGGCTCAAACCCACAAACCATGAGATCATGACCTGAGCCAAAACCAAGATGCTTAACCAACTGAGCCAGCCAAGCGCCCCAACAATGTGAACATACTTAATACTACTGAACTGTACACTTAAAATTGGCTAACATGATAAAGTTCTATGTTATGGGTTTTTACCACAATAAAAAAGAAAAAGGAAAAAAAAATACACTTGGCTTCAGGTCTAAATATTACCTGTTGGATTCTGATGTTCTGTTTACTTACAAAACCTGTATGTAATCTGGGGCACCTGGGTGGCTCAGTCAGTTAAGCACCTGACTCTTGGTTTCAGTCCAAGCCATGATCTCAAGGTTCATGGGTTCGAGCCTTGGTTCAGACTCTGCACTGACAGCATGGAGCCTGCTTCGGATTCTCGCTCTTCCTCTCTCTCTCTCTCTCTCTCTCTGTCTCTCTCTCAAAATAAATAAACTTAAAAAAAATAGTCGAGCTCCTAGAAACAGAGAATAGAATGGTGTTTGCTGGGGGGTTGGGGGAGGGAGAAATGGGGAGTTGCTGCTTAATGGCTATGAAGTTTCAGTTATGCAATATGAACATGTTCTAGATATCTGCTGTACAACATGGTGCCTGTAGTCAATACTATATTGTGCACATAAAAATTTGTTGAATGGATGCCATGTTAATGGATACCACAATAAAGGGGCATCTGGATGGCTCAGTCAGTTGAGCCTCAGACTCTTGATTTTGGCTCAGGTCATGATCTCATCATTCATGAGATAGCACAGGAGTGGCTCTGATAGCACGGAGCTTGCTTGGGATTCTCTCTGCCCCTCTGCTCACACACGTGTGCTCTCTCCAAAATAAGTAAACATTTTAAAAAATTCTTACAAGAAATAAAAGTGAATAAAAATTCCCAACCTCGCTAATAATCAAAGCCATGCAAATCAAAGGAGAAAAAGAGAGGGGGAATGGAGATCCTAACACAAAGATGAAGTTCTTTCCAGACTCAGAAGGCCTGACAATTCAACATTAACAGTGATTACCCACGTGCTTTCCAAGATCAGTACTGCCCCCCAACAGCTTCCAAGAAAGCTAATTAGCCAAATTGAGTCCTGTCAGCTGAATCACAAAGGAGACTTTCCCCCACGTTCCAGATGCTCTTTGCTCACTGAAGTTCAGCTACTTTCCAGTATCTGGAATCCTTCAGTGGCCTTTTTTCCCCTTCCACCTGTGACTAAATGGACCTTTAATCAATTTGCATCGTGTAGGAGCAAAGCTGCTCTGGAACGGATAGTGTTCCTGTGCTCTCAACGCTGGTGGGGGTATACCGTGCTCTCTCCAAGGAGCCAGGTTCATAACAGAAGGCATGACAGGCACTTCATAGCCCTGGAGCACTGTGACTGCGAGCTCGGGGCCTGCGTTAGGCAGGCAAGGAAAATCTGCACATCAGTAGAGCAGAACCAGGCCCCTGGTGGAGCACCGCACTCTTTTGGCTGAAAGCTGCACAGCCCGCTCCAACGCACCAGCTGGGGGGAGGAAATGAATCACGCAATAACACTGCATGTGTTCACCTCTCTGGTCGCCACCCATCTACGTGCAGGCTGGTTCCTGATGTCCAGCATGCCCAACCAGGGCCATTGGCCAGCTTGCATGGCTGGAGGGAATTTGGTTTTCTCTGTCTTCCAGATTATCACCTGATCTGCTGTGTTCCCATTTTTTCCAGTTAGGGCAGACACCTTAATACATAAAGGGAAGCAACACGGTCCACGGGGAAAGGTGGTTGAGAACCTCGTGGAAGTAAAAATCACCAAGGCTCCTCCTTCTCCACTGATTGATCAGTGCCCTCACCTGTAAACCGGTGAGAATGGCGGCCATACTCATCGATCTCCTATGTGGGCTATTAGGCTGGGCCAGCAATTCTTACCACTTATGAACTTCTCCTGTGCTCCACTACCACCTTCAGTCTCCAGGGGCAAGTCCCATGGTAGCAGGGAGTTAATCATGCCAGAAGTTAGAAACCTGTGGGCCTTGTTTTGCCCAGTTGAAATGGTCTCTTTCCAGCACCCCCTCCTTCTCCACCTGTTTGATAGTCACCCTTAGTCATCCTTCCAAGTCATATCAAGCCCTTCATAGCCACCACCAAATTCTGACCATCCGGTCCACATGGGTTGATGGGTCACTGAAGGATTCCAGACACCAGCAAGTAGCTGAACTTCAACTTCATTACTTCAACTATCTATTTCTTGCCACCCCATCCACAGCAGGTTCTCCCTTCACGAGTCAGTCTCCTATAGCACTTGGCCTTCCCACTCCTTATAGGCTTACTTGCTATGTTATCATCTAATTTTTGTGTGTATCTCATCTCCACCACTAAATTATAAACTCCTTAAAGTCAGAGATTATGAACTATACTCCTGTACATGCCCTACGATGCCTCCCATAAAATTTCCCATAGGAATTTTTCCTAAGAAAATTATCACAAGCGCTTATGATTGGTAGCAACCAATATGTGAACATCAATAACCACTGCAAAAGTTTCTTTTCTCCCCATAGAGCCCAAAAGGGCAGTGATAGTCTGAACTTCCCTCACTTATCACTGTCATGTGCTTCCTAATTCACTCGATTCTAGGACCCAATCCCTGCAAAAGCCTGTTTTGTCCTCTACTCCTCCAAAAACTCTGGACTGGGGAGGGCAGGGTGGGCTTGTTGCTAAAATATTCTATAGGGTATAGCTTGTTTGGCAAAATTCCATGTTGCCCCCAATTTTCTCAAAAACTCTCAACATCAACAAAACACTCTCTTCTAGGGAAGTCTGAACTGAGGAGTGAAAATGGTGGAACCCAAATACTCCCGGTCTTTAAGTTATTATTATGACGTAAGTGGTTTGCGTCTAAGCCTTAATTCAGGCTTTGATAGACCAAAACTCAGAGACTCACCTAAGGAAGAAGAGAATAGAAAAGGAGAAGAAGTCTCCCTTGGGGGTCAACAATGGATTTTATCCCATTTTTTTAGTCCTGATAACATCTACTTCAAAGTAATAAGCAACAGAATAAAAAATAGCCATTCATTCTTGTAGAGTGTGAGGTGATCTACAAAATACCTTCATCTCCATTGCCTAATTTGTTTCCCAGAATAATCCTGTGGACAGAGTTCTAACTCAGGTGCTCTCGCTGTCCAAATCTGAGGGCTCTGCACCTGACACCTTCCTATTTCCATGCAACCAAATCTCTCCAGAGAGCCCACCATGTAGGGTTCTCTGCTGGACACACTCCCAACAATGATGCCCCAGCCTCAATCGGCTCTAGGACAGCAGCCATGTGGACAAAGAACTCTAGAACGAGGTGGAGAGTAAGGACTGCCTCTTGATAAAGAGAAAGGAAATAATCACAGAATTTCACAGAATGTGAGGAATCACATTCCTCAAGATTTTGTATACTTGGGTCCCCTTGTTTTCTGACACTTACAGCTAGGAAGTCAGGGACCATGTTGGTTCTTTCTGTTTCGTGTAATCTCTCCTTTTACTTTTTGCACAATCCTATAGGTTTGCAATCAAAATTGGACCCTTAGGTCACTTATAATATTCAAAATTTTTTTCAACTCAGGAAGGTTTTCTTTAAGTTTAAATATATTGTTGGTTACTACTTCTATCTGGAATGTTCTGGTGCATCCTGGAGAACATATAAAGTAATTAAGTTGGTTCTCTATTCTTTATTATACAAACATGTGTGTATGTATATCTATATATACACAAATGTACACGTATGTATGGATGTACAAGTATATACTATCTGATATGCATAGGTATAGAATTTCATCTTATCTTTCTTTCATCTTTATTATCTCTTTGCCCTTTTCCCCTGAATTCTGAGAAAGCTATGCTGCCTTCCACACCATTGATCTGATGTTCAGTAATATCCATTCTTCTCATTATTGCCTCTAATGAGAATTTAAATTCTACTTCATTTTTTAATTTTTTATACTTTCTTATTACATCAGTTGTCCGGGTTACATTTCTGGTTGCTCTTTCTTTACAGTTTTCTGCTTTTGTTTTATAGGTATCTTGTCTTCTAGCTTTTTATTGAGACAGCTAAATAGTTATTATATTTTCCCCTGTGGTCCCTACTATAAATAATTTTAATAAGTCTCCTCTTCCTCTGAATTTTCAGGATTATATAGCTTCTCACTTATTTTGCAGCAAGTTCTATCTCATAGGAAGCATATCGTCGGGGGGTTTTTTGAATTTTTATTTTTATTAAAGCTCAAATGAGGGACTTATCTATCCAGGCCTGCATTTACCAAGGGACGAGGAGTTTGAGTTGTCCTTGACCCAACTCTCTGTTCCATTTAAACCTTGTTTAAAATCCCTTCTCAAATCAGTAGGGTGCTGTGCATAATTCAGACCAGTTTCCAGTCTTGAGTGGACTTTCTTCAACAGGAGCTCTGCCAGGCTTCTGCGACATCTTCCCCAACCCTGGCTGGCTACTTCTGTGGAGTACTGAACAAATGGAGTAAATAAAAACCTCTCTGCATCTGCCTACAGACCCTCATGGAGTCAGTACCAATGAGGATATCACGAGCCCCACAAATCGCCCACCACCACCTCCTGCCCACAGAGGTCCCAGTCTCTGAGTGGAGGTCCTACCCTGAAAGCAAAAAAGGAGGGTCTATTGTAACAACATTAAATTATTAGCACATCAGCCACGGAGTAATGGATATATACTTTGGATATATGATTTTCTGGTTGATACCAATCTCACATTTTATGTATGGGTAGCCCACGAGAAGTGGTTTCAAAGGGTGTTTTGTCCGTACTCTTAGGAAGGCAGTCTTAGTTCATTTCTAAGTGCAGGTAACTGGCGACTGTTTTTCAACTCAGTTCTTCAGCCACGTTGTTTGTGAAAAGTTCTCTCAAGTTCTGGCTATGGATTAACTGTCAGTCATATTCCCTATATTTTTCAGTGTCTTCCAGGATACTTTATTCAGAAGCTGGGAAAGGTTATATAGGGACCATTTAAACCCCACTCAACATATGTTTTTTATAGATGCTTCTCTTTAGCATCAAAACTGAACTGCAAGAATTATCTCCAAAGCGGAGGAGATAGCAGGATAGGGAATACAAGAGCTGGAAAAATTCATTCCACTCCTCCTGGGTCTGTACACTCTCATCATCTTTTGCATAGGGAACCTATAAAGCAAGGATGAAGATTTGAACTTTTTGGTGTTTATCCTGCCTGCCCTTGAAAGAATGCTTTCATGAGCACCAGACTAGAATCCATGCCTGAAAACTTGGCGGTAATCAAACCAGAAATAAAAAAAAATATAAATGTGAAGGTTAAACTAGGACTAAGATCTCTAGACTCTAGTTCCACGTGGCTGTTTGACTTTGGAAAAATTCCTTTACTCTAAGCGTTGGGGACACTCAATCATTTAAGAAGTTGCTGCTCTAAATTAATGGTTCTCAGTCAGGAGAGATGTTCCTGATAGGACTGTACCACACACGATGAGTGTGGACACAGATAAAGGATTTTAAAACCCTAAATCTTTCCCCAAAGTGGCAGCCAGGTCTAAAGGCCTTTGATTTTACGAAAACTGAATTCAGCAAATGAGAAGTAGTGTTCTGGGTGATATTTGGTCCTCCATCCCGAAGGCCCATAACTTTCCTGAATTACCAGGAAATGCTCTTGCCAAGATTTCTGGCATGGCTTAGCCCAAGATTACTTTGGGGCTGGTATGTGCTTTCCAAAGTGGTAATGTTCTCTGGATTGCCAAACCAGCTGTGCTGGAGTCAAACAATGACAAACAATAAGTGTAAAACCCATTAAACCAAACCAGGCATAAAGTAGTTTAGGCCAATGCATATTGCACAAAATAGATAGTTACCTCATTTTTTTCTTTCTTTCCAGCAGAGTGGAGAAAAAGGAGAGGAAAGCCTACAGCTTTTGTATTTCAATGAGGGGGAAATGGAGCCCTCTCATGGCACCTTTACTGTGTCTCCTACTTCTGTAAGTCACACACAGTGCCACCTCACAGGGTCGTGCACTTACACAGGCTATAATGCAAAAGGCAGTCTTTATGTTCTATACTGAACATCCTGGACAAATATACACAGCAACTCTTGTACATACATATGTGAACATATGTATGTACATACCCAACACAGACACATACACATGTCCATACACATACACTCAACATATACACACATACCCAGGCACATATACACGCAAGTACCTCCAACAAATATACCCATACATAAACACTAATGCACACATGCAGATACAAGCACATACACCATACAGCATATATATATACCTAACACATAGGCATTCACATACATAAAAGTACACATGCACCACACACGTGCATGTATATATGCGTTGAAATATATATGTGCACAATAAGCATGCATGTGCATACCCATGTACATACCACAAGCACCTATATACAAAGCTATGCACCTGCACATGCATTTATAGGCTGACCCCATGACAGTAAATTATAATTCATCAATAAGAACAACAGTAACTTTACTGAGCACTCCCCATGGGCCAGGCACTTTTCTAAATGATTTGCACGTATTAAGTTATTAAAACTAAAAACATTCAATGAGATAGGTCTTATTTTTAATCCCCATTTTACTGATGAACACACTGCAACAAAGGAAGGTTCAGTAACTTGCCTGTGGTCATGGAGCAAGTAAGGATTGGAAGCCTGATTTGAACAGAGTCCATATTCTCACATTACGAAAACCAATGAAGTAAAGCTAAGGTATCTGGGAGGATTTGTGTGTGCGAGAAATATGTCATTTTAGCAAGAAAAATGGTTTGTCACGACTGTGAAGCAATAAAGGCAGATAGCGATGGCCTCTCAGCAACCCTTTCAAAACATTTTATTCCTTTCCTGATGCCTCTTCTAAGTATCCACGTCCCCCTCCTTACCATTTTTACCTCTGCCCTCCTACACACACACACACACACACACACACACACACACACACACACACACACACCAGCAGTCTTTCATACCTTCACCTTATGTATCCACATACATTATGGGTAGTTATTTATAATTATATCTAATATGTTTCTAGCTAGTGCCTGCTATACAGAAGATGCTTTTCATGTGTTTTTACATTTTTTAATTCTCATAGCATCCCCAAAATGCATTTAGTATTATTCCCATTTTATAAGAGACTCAGCACAGGGAGAAGGCAATTCGCTCAAAGACCCACAACTAGTAAATGACGGAGCAGTTGTGAAAAACAGGTGCTCTGGCTACAGAGTTCACAACCTCTTCACAATGTCACCCTGCTTCCCTCTTTTCACCTTATAAAAATTCCTACTGCAAATCACCGCAATTGTGAAAGACGTAATCTAGTGAGCAAAAAGATTTTAAGGTTTTTGAAATGTGACTACTGAATCCAGTTGTAAATAATAAAAGCCATTAGAGCCATGCTCGGGAGAAAGAATTTTAATACAAGTGATTGGGTGCTTACAAAATTATTGGAAGGTCTGAAGGAGCAGGGGCTAGGCTGGGCCCGACTCCCAAAACACCACTGCAACACCACCCACCAGTGCAACTTCTACCCCATCACAGCCAGGAATCTGGAATTAGGAAGATGCTGTTCCAGCTGCTGGCGCCTGGGTCACACCTGCCGGCAGTAATCTGAGAATCAGGAGGCCCCTTTAAATTTTTTTTTTAATGTTCATTTATTTTTGAGAAAGAGAGAGACAGAACGCAAGGTGGGGGGCGGGGGGGAGGAGCAGAGAGAGAGAGAGGGAGACACAGAATCCGAAGCAGGCTCCCGGCTCCAAGCTGTCAGCACAGAGCCCAACAAGGGGCTCGAACTGAAGAACTGTGAGATCATGACCACTTAGCCGAGGGAGCCACCCAGGTGTCCCCAGGAGGCCCCATTACAATGGCTGGTCCTGGAGCAGTGCCATGCCTGCTGGACTCTCGTGAGCAAAACGGACACCTTCTGCAACACCACCACTCTCCCTTCCAAACTGATTTCTGAATTTCAGTCTCCTTTGACTGTACCCAGTTGGTGGAACCCAAATCATATCCAAGTCCCTACTACAAGGAAGTCTGGCAAAGAAAATTTATAGTTTTCCAGCCTCTGCAGGGCACAAAAGATCAGAACAGACGTTGAGAGACCCAATCTACAGTTCCCACCCCATCATTTTTAACAGAAAGGAAGCAAATCTCTAAAAGAGGGATTTCTGAATGTGTATTATATTCAAGACAGGGAGCCTCACAGCCATGTAGCAAATAGCCCCATGAAGGAAAGAACCTAATTCTATTCATTGGTAAAGCCAATCTGCTGTGCTAAGGAACCAGTTTTGCCCTGGGAACTTCTAAATATTCCATTTGTGACAAGGATGGCCTTCAAAGACTGTTGTCATTAAAACTTCCTTGAGACCCGGGAATTATGGGCAACCCACTCCGTGTCTCAAACTTGGAGTGCATCTTTCCCATCACTGAGAGAAGACAGATGGGTGTTAAATGCCCCTCAGCGGGCTGGAAGAGGTAAAGCACTTCCCGAGGGCTCTCGTGTACTAGTCTCTCACCACTTGGATCCTGTCCAACCCCAGGCATTTTCAGGCGTTTTCATTCTGCACACTGAGGACCTGGCAGGGAGAAAAGCCATCCCAGTCCAAACTGGGCAAAGTGAAACACATCCCTCTCCCCGTGCTGAAGAAAAAAAAATATTGTGATGACTCCCTTCTTCCAAAATCGCCTTTATTTTAATCAGTCTGTGTTTGCCTAACTTTGTGTCAGATGGGCCAGAAACCAGCTTTGACACGTCAAAGCAACTAAACAGTTGAGTGAAAGAGTGAAAAGAGTACATTTAAAAATGTGAATAAAAGGAAAGAAAACTCTTTTTTGAACACCTCCCATGGTCCAAACACCGTTCTAGACGATCTGTATGTATATGTTACTTGATCCATCTTGACACCAAGTCGTGGGAAACAGAACACCACAGTGACCACAGGTGCATATTCATCCAGGCTCCAAGATCTCCGAGAAAACTCGAGATCCTGAGGTTAAGAACAACCTGAAAGGACTTGAGTGAATTGCCCTTGGAAAATACGGTCTGCCCTTTAGTACGCAGATACGGATGTTTTGCTCAAAGGAAGCCAGAGGTATAGAGCACAGTCCATTCACTCCCTTCTTTGTCTTTGCTTCTAGCGTAAAGATTCTTATCAAAACATATGTGTCTGCAGAACTGCTCTCATACGCAAGATACATACGTATGATAGCTGAATCAGATGTACATTGTTGACATGCTTTGCTAAGCTTCTGTTGTTAATCATCGCTGACCTGTTTTTCCTGAAAATGTATATATGAAGATGTACAATAAACCTCGGGGCCTCAGGCTGTTGGCTCTGGGTCCCCTGTGCCTAGCTATACTGTCGTCTCTTTTTCTCAGTTCCTTCACCACCCCAGGTCCATGGCCCTTTGAGGTCGACACCAAATCTGCAAAATAATTATTATTCTCTCAGTTTTCCAATGGGGAAACTGGAAACTTAGACTGAGTAACTTGCTGCAGGTACACAGCCACTGCGCTGTGGAGCTGGGATTCAGACCCAAACCTCTGATCTGATAGCCCTTGTGCCTCTCATTACATGGGTATTTCTCAACCTTTTCAGCCACTTCCCACCCTAGAATCTCTGCCAACCATCCTTTCAGTGGCTTATGTTACAAAAATAATGGCCACTCATTTCATTTTCCAAATATGACTTCATATTTCATTTTCAAAAATAGAATTATGATATGAGCAGGTTTACTCTAATCCCCCAAACTACATACACATCCCAACTCTTCCAGAGATTTTAATGATACACCTTTTCCCTCACTATTTCTATTACACTGTAAAGGATTAAAATAACATCGACCAACAAAAAATAATTGAAAAGGAAGTAGAGGCAATTTCTAAACAGAGTCATGACATTGACAAACACAGCCACTTTAAACTGAGATATTCTGAATGGAAGTTTGGATCTCTTGAGAGTTGGCATCTTCATTTATATATTGATGACATCCCACATCCCTGAAAGAGTTGTGAAGGTGAATTATAAATTATATGCATGCAAAATGCTTTATAAGTTGGAAGACTGCACAAAAAAAGATAAAGTTGTTATTTTGGATAATGAGACATCTGTAACCAAATGGATCCCTGTGGTTGAATAAACTAATACTCATATTAAAAAGCAGTTACTGGAGGGGCGCCTTGGTGGCGCAGTCGGTTAAGCGTCCGACTTCAGCCAGGTCACGATCTCGCGGTCCGTGAGTTCGAGCCCCGCGTCAGGCTCTGGGCTGATGGCTCGGAGCCTGGAGCCTGTTTCCGATTCTGTGTCTCCCTCTCTCTCTGACCCTCCCCCGTTCATGCTCTGTCTCTCTCTGTCCCAAAAATAAATAAATTAATTAAAAAACGTTGAAAAAAAAAAGCAGTTACTGGGGTGCCTGGGTGGCTCAGTCGGTTGAGCATCCAGACTCTTGATTTCGGCTCAGGTCATGATCTCAGGGTCATGGGATTGAGCCCTGCATCGGTCTCCACACTGAGCATGGAGCCTACTTGGGTTTCTCTCTCTCTCTCCCTCCCTCTGCCTCTTTGCCCCACTCTCTCTCTCTCTCAAAAAAGAAAAAAAAAAGCAGTTGTTTTCTTCCCTAGACAGACATAAGCATAATACTCTGAAAGAAATCTGTCTCAGAATTCCATGGACACAAATTTCTAGAGAGTGGAGATTTTTGTTTTGCTTTGTTTTGTTTACACTGGAACCAGGAAGTGTGGCCATAGTGAAAGAAAGAGCACACACTTTGGAGTCACAAATCCTGGACCCGAATCCAGGTCCTGCACACAGTTATTTACATCACAGATTTCAGGTAAGAATCATGTGAGACAAAGTATCATGAAAGCTCTATACACATAGCAATTATTACATTACACACCATGTCAGTATCTCTGAATTGACCAGGCATCAGAATAAACGACCAAGTTATCTTTTGATAAAAAGCTTATTATTTCATTTTTAAAATAAAGGCTATGTATCTGTGTTGCTCCTGAAGGAAGAAAAAAATATCTAACCCACTGACCAAACATGTAAGGCTGTTTAGTGAACAGCAAACCTTTTGGTTCCCACAGCTTATTCCCTGAAATATTAACATGAAATTCTTGCATCTCTTTAGTTTCTGTTTTGAACATTTACATGCCAATACTATTCACTCGGCAAAGATTCGATTTTCTTGATATTGCGTGTAGCCTGGGTCAGCAGGAGCAGTACCCAGAGTTGACTCTCGGCAGCGCCACCTACTGGCGAGGGGCGCAAGTCACATGCAGGCTCTACAACCCGTGTGGGTGGTAATTGCTATTTCTCCGAGTTCCAGAGCCACTTACACAACTTAACACTACCTTCTAAAATATACACTACATTGAGGTGTTTTAAATAGAGGAAGCTGGTCTTATTCATCCACTTCATGTTTATTAAAAATGTAAAAAAATAATGTATTATTCCTTTCAAAAATATTTAAAGAGAATGCTTTTAACAGACCTTGTACCCTTAGGATAATGAGAAAAGCATGCTTCCAAAAATGTTTAAAATACCCTTTATATACATATATCTGGGAAACTTTATGGGAAAGTTAATACTAATATTAATCACAAGCAAAATATTTTAGCAAATATTGGCCCCCAAAGTGGCAAAAATTATAGCTTTAGTCACAGATTCCAAGTACCCAAGAACATGAAATATTTTTTAGAAAGTGACAAAAAATACAAGGAAATTGCATTTAACTTGATGAGACGGACGCTGATGCAAAAAATAACCGAATAGTCATGAAGCATAAAGGGTAAAAGCGCACACACACACACACACACACAAAATGCAAGCTGTGTGATATACTTTTCCTGGGGATACAAATACAATTGAGAGTTACTTTTATCTGCATTTTAGAGATGGCTGGGTAAAGGAGAATACGTCCCTGCCCTGGGATAATTCTTTTCTTTTAAAAAGGTAATAGATTTGCTGTGCCTGTGTGGCTCAGTCAGTTGAGCAGGGGACTCTTGATTTAGGCTCAGGTCATGGATCTCACAGGTTTGTGGAATCAAGCCCTGCATCAGGCTCTGCACTGAGTGTGGAGCTTGCTTAAGATTCTCTCTCTCTCTCTCTCTCTCTCTCTCTCTCTCTCTCTCTCTGCCTCTGCCCCCTCCTCTGCTCATGCTCTGTCTCTCTCAAATTAAAAATATACATATACATTAAAAATATGATAGATTCCTGAAAATCCCTGGAAAATTATCATGCAGTATCCTGGAGAACAGGTGTCCACCAAACTCCATTCCACAGGTAACATGAGAATTCACAGGTTTGGTTTTTATTCTCTACTAATAATTTTACATCTGAAACAAGTCAAACATATAGAAAAGTATAAGGAATAATGAACGCACAAGAACCCACATGAACACACGTTGACATTTTTTCAATGCACTTCAAATAGTGCTTTGTTTCTTTGTTTTGTCTTTAAAAATAAAAGATTGAAGAAATTGTTAAAGCCCTCTATTAACAACTCCTACATCCCATTCCCTCTCTTCCTACCCAGAGGTAATCGCAGTCATATAGCCATGAATGTTTCCTCTTTTTTTAAATTTATTTATTTTAAGAGACACAGAGAGAGAGCAAGCAGGGGAGGGGCAGAAAAGGAGAGAGAGAGAGAGAGATAAAGGGAGAGATAGAGAGAGAGGAATCCCAAGCAGGCCCCGCTGACAGCACTGAGCCCGATGTGGGGCTCGATCTCACAACCCATGAGATCATGACCCCAACTGAAATCAAGAGTCAGATGCTTAACCCACTGAGCCATCCAGGCGCCCCTTTTTTTATGGGCGTTTCCATTTTAAAGAAATGCTATCATACTCCATAAAACATTCTGTAACGTGGGGCACCTGAGTGGCTCAGTGGGTTAAGCATCCAACTTCGGCTCAGGGCATGATCTCACAGTTCCCGAGTTCAAGCCCTGCATTGGGCTCTGTGCTGACAACTCAGAGCCTGGAGCCTGCTTCAGATTCCGTGTCTCCCTCTCTCTGCCCCTCTCCTGCTCCTCTCTCTCTCTCTCTCTCTCTCTCTCTCTCTCTCTCTCTCTCAAAGAATAAATGAACATTAAAAAAAAATTCTGTAACTTGTTTTTTCAGTCAACAGTTTAAGTATCTATACTGATAAAAGTGGTTGTGGCCCATCCACATGTACTATATAATTCCCATGTATCCTTATAGCATGATTTATTTTTCCATGTCCTACTGATGAATATTTTGGTTATTACAACATTTCCTGATTACAAACAGGACTTTAGTTTAAATGATCATGCATGCCTTTTTAAAGACATGTGCAAAAATTTCTCCACGTTACTCAAAGTAGAATTAGGGGGTAGGTGCATCTTAAACTTTCTTAACTATTGCCAGGCTAACCGGGGAAGTAGTCGTATCAATTTATACCCCCACTAGTGTGGGAGTTGCCACTCCTTCATATCCTTTCCAACACTTGGTATCTTCAGACTTTTTCAGTGTTTGCCAATCCTATAAGACGGTACTGGATTTTGCTTGGGTTTGCATATCTTTGATCGCTATCAAGATTGATCACTTTTCCATTTGTTTATAGTCCATTCAGCTTTACTCTTGGTGAACCATCTACTCATATTCTTTGTCCATTTTTGTACTGAATTGTTTGTTCTTCACTCACTGATTTCTATGTTATTTAAATATTCTAGAGCTAATCCTTTGTCAGTTATGTGTGTCTTTTTATAGTCTGTGCCTTGTATTTTCAATGTATTTGTGGTTTTCTGTACAAAAAAAAATGTTTTTGATGAAATCAAATTTAGCAATGTTTTCCTTCATAGTTTGGTTTTTGGCATGTTGAGAAGGCTTTTCTGTTCTTAAAGTTATAAAGACAGTCTCCTCTATTTTCTTCTCAAGTGTTAAAATTCCATTTTTAACATACAAGTCATTAACCCATCTATATTATTTTTTTTATAAATGATTAAAACAAGAAATTTGTTTAACTTTTTTCCCATGTGGATACCCAGCACCATTTGAATAACCCATCCTTTTCTCAGTGCCACATAATACCACCTCTATCATAAGCCAGGTTGTCTCATCTTAAATATGTTGGGTATTTAGGGTTTCTCTACTTACTTTAATTGGTCTTTTTGCCTTTCCATAGGTCAATACCACACTAGGTAAATATAACTTTACACTAAGTTTAGATCTCTGGTGGGGAAAATGGACTACTCTTCTTAAAAATTATCAGACTATTCTGGACATTTTAGGATGTTAAAATTTGTCAAAATTCCCCTACAAATCCCCGTTTTTATTTCACTGGAAATAACATTTAATTCATAGATTGAGAAAGAATTGATATCAAGATATTGGTATATCTTGATATTGATATATAGTCATCTGCTCCATGAACATTTTTTAACTTTCCATTTAATTAAATACCATCTGATGTCCTTCAAAAGCAAAACCGTCTTGCACCTGTTTCATTAAAGTTATTCCTGGATACCAGATAATTTTGGTTTATCTTCTAAATTCTAATGTTATTCACTATCTCTATCTTCCAAACAAGATAAAGATTTTTAAATGCTTGAACTATTCCTTTAAATATATCCCATCTCATTATATCTATATACACTTTACTTTCTATGTTCTTGTGTGTACAGACCAAAAACAATCCATGCTTAAAACTTACTGACATTTCATCCTTTCTTGTGATCACCACAGTTTATTGCCTCTACACCCTCCTCTGGGTTTACTCTTACTTTTGGTTCTTTTAATACTCCTTTTGCTTTAGACTCATCAGTAGTAAACTCTGAGTACTTGTATTACCACAATGTCTTATTTTGTGTAATAATTTAGGATGTACAATTCTAAACAGACAACTATTTTTCCCTGATAACTCCAGAAATATTTTTTCAGTTTAATTCAGTGTCTTGTTACTGACGGATTCTTTGCCATTGGTCTAATTGTCATTCTGTTGTAAAAAAGCTGACTTTGCTCTCTTGTAATTAAATTTTTTTAAGATTTTTCTTTATTCTTTAGTCAGCAATAATATGGGCAGATGTGGATTTTTAAATTTTATTTCATCTGAAAAACCTTGTCTTTCTTCCGTTCTGGAAAAATCTCAGCCATTAGCTTTCAAATATTGCTTTTATGTCCTCTATCCCTCTCCTTTATTAGATGTAGACTGGAACCTGTCAATCTGTCTTCTATATCTCTTAACTGTCTTTTAATATCTTCAAAATGTGTATTCTGGGTGAATTCCTCTGTATTATAATTTGATAATGGTATCTTGCATTAGGTCAGTGGCTACTTTTATTTCCAATATTTGTATTGCTTTATTTTTATATAAACTGTATTTGTTTCATATCTCCATGTTTTATTTAAGAATTTATCTCTCTCTTTTTTTAAGTAAATGTTATTATGCCTCCATGCATCTCCTAGAGGATCCTTGCCATACTGTTAAACTACTCACGTGTTTGTAAAAGCTGGCTTTTAAAGTTGCTTTATTTTTTTCATTTCAAGTGGGTTGAATTCCTCTTTTTCATCTCTCATTATTGAGTATATTGGCTGCCTTTCTCATCTCTTCCTTTAGGATTTTATTTGCCAGCTTATTTTTGTATCGAAGTTGTTTTTCTTTCCTTTTCTTCTTCTTTGCCACCCTTTTCTGTCAACAGGTTTCATGGTTATTTACTCCCAGATCAGAATTAAAAGTATTGACAGATAAGAGTTATGACCTACAGTGGTATTAAGAATATGACAGATATTCCGTCTAGAGAGCACCTTGCTTTGGTTCTTGGTTAAGAGCCTGGATCTGAGGTACTTTCTATTCCTTGGTCTTTAAAGCTTCAGCCTAAGGCACTGGTCAACAACAGGGGTTTTTTCTCCCAGATTCCTGTAATAAGAAGCGGAAGTACTACCAGGGCCCTGGTTTCAAATGATCACCCTGACTCTGTTTTCCCACTTTGTGGGAAATTTTTAATACCATCAGTCCAGAGGACCAAACTTCCAGTCACCGAGCATGCATCCAGTCCTGATTCCAGTCAGTCTGGGTCTTCAGCCCTACCACTACTTGGTGTTTCTGATTCAGATCTCATCCATGAGAGGTTTACTCTGTTCTTTGGTATGTGGATTATTTTAATTTTTCTTTTTTTTTTAAATATGTTAATCTTTCATTAGAGACAAAAAAAGGAGTGCCTTGAAAGCACAGAGCCAATTTTACTAAACGTCTTTCTTCAGTTCTCATATTACAGTATTATGGAGTCAGTGCTTAGGATTTAAGTTCCAAAGATGTTGAATAGAGAAATTTTCCTTTAAGTAGCTTGAACAATCTATACGTGGCTGATACACTCAATGATTCCTTGGGAAAGTTAGTATCTACTTACTTCAATATTGCATCAATATCTACTTAATATTGCATTGTCAGAGTATTGAAGAATCTGGTAGACATAACTTCAGAGTTTTATGGCTGAGGACTTAAAATTCTAAGACTAATAAAAACATGGCACCCACCTCTACCATTGCTCCCTCCAAATCCATAACAGACATCTCAAATTGATCATGTTCTTCCTTGCTTAGCCCTGAAGGAGCCTCAGAACACTTCTCAACACAGCACAGTCAGCTCACTTGAATCAGTTGGTTCCAATCCAAGAAATGAAACCTCTTGCTGTGTCCAGCTCGACAATAAAATCAAGAATGTGGCCAAAACAAGGGTTGCAAATGTAAGAACTCATTACAACAAATATTAACTCCATTTAATAAGACATGCTGTGATTAATACTGCCAATTATGAAATAATATAAAGTGTATCTGTTGAGAATAGTCGAAGGGAGAATGTGTTGCCTTTATTCATTTGTTTTACTTCACAGCCTAAGTAAACTTCATTAAAATCCACCCCAGTGTGGAAAAAATTAACTTTTAAAAATTAAAATAAGTCAGTATCTGTTACAAGGATGGCGTTCTTTTTTAGTCTGGGGTGATATTTGTTCCCCAGGCACAACAATCTCAGCCAAGGGATTCAATAGTGCTTAATTTCTTTTGTTCTTATAGCTTTCTTTGCAATATTTCCCCTGTCCCTTATGTAGTATTCATTATCCAGAATGTTCCAGCTCATATTAGCAGTTTCCATCATAAACCAATGGGATTTCTAAAAATGATGGCAGCATTTCAAACCCATCTGCAGTCCTTTCCTGATACTTAGCTTCCTAGCTTTGGAGCTACACTTTCCAAAGACTCTATTATTTTGAAGCTATTTTCATCAACTCTACTGTTTTATTAAGTGTATCACAAAATTTCTCTTCATTCATTTCCTTTCTGAGATAGCTTTTGCAAGCACTATAATAGAATAAACTTTTAAAATCTTGTGCGGCCTCTTGTTTCAAAATTTTTACATCATAAACTGAGCAAGAATTTACATCATAAACTGGGAATTACATCTTCCTGGCTAGAGGTGTGAACTATGTAACATCCAAATAGAAATATTTGGGGGTGCTGACTATCTGGTTTTGCCTTCACTGGGGATCAGGGTCTTATTGGCTATCAGCTTGCCCAGAGAGAGCATCTTTAACTTCAGGACTTTATGAAGACAAAAGGAATTGTCAGGATTACCAAATGCACATTTGCCAGTAAAAATTATAAGAAACTTCCTATACATATTCATATGTAGCTGTGTATAGAGTTTATCCACTGGTAATAAACTTTGACTGTAACAGATGAGGGAATAGTGGTGGTGGTCATTATTCCACCTTCGTGTGATTCTCCATCACTGTTCTTTCCCTAAATAGTCTTATTTCAGAATCCTTGGCACTCTCACAGATCATTTGTAGCCTTCTGTTATTGACCCACGGGGCTGCAAAATGATGTAGCTCTCGCTCTCTGTCTCCACACGTGGAGCCTGGTGTCTGCATAGCAGCCTCACTGTAATTCTGAAAGACATCTGAGCATTGTGACATTAAAGGGACAGTGGAGGCCCTGCCTTCTGCTAGTAATGTACCGCAAATGGATTCCACAATTGTATTGTACCATGATACTTAGTGTGCAACATCAATCCGTACTCTCCAATCTCCTCATAAAGATAACTTAGGAGAAACCAGCACATTATGATTGAAGTCCTCTCATGTCCAGTCATCAGACCACAGATATCCTTTGACAGTTACAGGGAACCATCAGAAGTGATTGATTTGTTTTTCGACCTTCCTGACTTAAACTATCCTGGATAGTAGAGCAGAATCTTGACCACCAAAATAAGCTGAATATCATCAATACCAATGAAGAGTATTTTCATGGCCCTCTCTGGCTACAAGGAATGTGTACCCAAAGGAATAGAAATTCACTGATTCAAATAGTAGAAAATGAAACAGATGTTATGGTTGAATCCTACCTTTCTTTTTAATTTTTTTAATCTTTATTTATTTTTGAGAAAGAGAGACAGAGTGCGAGCAGGGGAGGAATAGAGAGAGAGGGAGACTCGGAATCTGAAGCAGGCTCCAGGCTCTGAGCTGTCAGCACAGAGCCTGATGCGGGGCTCGAACTCACTAACCGTGAGATCATAACCTGAGCCGAAGTCGGATGCTTAACTGACTGAGCCACCCAGGCACCCTGAATCTTATCTATATTTCTACTTCTTTCACACCCTGAATCTCTCACCCTACTAATGTCTTCCTTCTTTGAACTTCTGCTGCCATACATTATCACATGGCTATACACTGACCCATACACTCTCCCATTGATCCCTGCCTTCATCTTGACTCTGCAGTCTATTTTTGAGAATGAGTGTTCCTCAATACATATGAGTCCCTCCCAGCACCTACCCTATATCTAGGCACATGTTACATGCTCAATAAATACTATGGGATAGCTGGGCACTCATGATTCACTAAGAACATGATTCACCAGGATA
This sequence comes from Panthera tigris, assembly GCF_018350195.1. Taxonomy (NCBI): domain Eukaryota; kingdom Metazoa; phylum Chordata; class Mammalia; order Carnivora; family Felidae; genus Panthera; species Panthera tigris. The sequence continues at coordinate 106,984,318 of NC_056662.1, forward strand.
TCCTTTCTTTGTATATCAGCCTCCCCAGAATAAAAGCTAAAGTGCCACAAAACCAAACTCTCTCAAGCAGAGCCACTGTCAAGCATTTCTCCTTGAAATGGAGTAGATATAGAAGCTGAACAGTAGCCAGAAGACTGTGCTCCACATCCCACTGCTTCAGACCTGGTCTGCAGCTGTCACCCCAGTTAGTACTGGTATGAGGATCTGCCTGAGGCCAGCATCAGAGTGGACATCCCATCATCACTGCCAATCCCCCCATGATGATGCCAACATCTTGCATCAGCTTTGCCTTCCCTCAGGTGGGCCCATGAGCCTTAATCAGGAGTCTGCATCATGGTGGATGTTCAAGGCAGACCACCCAATGCTCTGCTTTGAGGTAAAGGCTGACTCTTGATCATTTCTCTCTTTCATAGATTATTTTGCAACTGCTTACAAAGAAATGAGCTGTGGGGCTAATTGCAATAAAGCCACTATTAGACCTATGACCCCAATAGAGAGGAAGAGAGACCTGTATGGCCTGCTATAACAGTGAAGCATAAAATAAAAGTCTATTCATTTTTCCTATATAAGCCTACAGCAAAAATAAACCAATTACTAGCTCTAACCTCCAAACCCAGTGCCGTTATTATATAGATCCCCTCTTCAGTGAACCTATAGCTCCTTCTATCTGTAACAATGCCCTTCAATGATGCGTGTAACATCTATTTAAAATTAAAACATGATGCAGATTCCAACACAACAATTAGACTTTGATTTACTTATTCACTCTGCAGAAGATGCTTTGTACCCATATAAAGTCACTCATGAATCTTGTAAAGTCACTCACGAATCTCATAATTCTGCAGCCCTTGGGATGTATGGTCCAAAGATTGGGAATGACACTAGTCACTTCATAAGTATTGGCCAAAAATGAGGATGGTCTTCAATTGCTATATTATTCATTTAAAAGTAAACTCTTTTTTTTGATGTATGGAATTTTTTTAATATGAAATTTATTCTCAAATTGGTTTCCATACAACACCCAGTGCTCATCCCAACAGGTGCCCTCCTCAGTGCCCATCACCCACTCTCCCCTCCCTCCCACTCCCCATGAACCCTCAGTTTATTCTCAGTTTTTAAGAGTCTCTTATGGCTTGGCTCTATGTTTTCACTCTCATGTGGATCCTGAGAAACTTAACAGAAGACCATGGGGGAAGGGAAAGAAAAAAAAGTTAGAGAGGGAGAGAGCCAAACCATAAGAGACTCTTAACAGTAAACTCTTTAAAGGAAAAGGTACATGCATGTTGTACAGTTTTATCCCCAGGGGTTGGAATAGTAAATGTCATAGAGGAGGCACTAATTAGGCAATTGTTAAATGTTACTTGAATTTACATAATTTAATTTCATTTTTCATATATTCATGGTTTCTTTCTCCAATTAGATTTTGTGTTGTTGGGAGAGGGGGCTGTTTTATTCATTGCAGGCTCCACACCATCCAACACTGTGAAATAGTTGTCCCTTAAGTATCTGAGCATTTACCAAATTGTATTCAATGGCAAACTCTTCCAGAGGATGTTACTAGGGTGTAGAGTGAAATGTTCAGTGGTCAAATAAATTTGTAATATAAATGTCAAAGATTCACAATGCATATTTTGAAGACTTGAGAAATCCTGCAGTGAAGAATCTCAGTTTTCTTTGGGCAACTAATTTTTCTCAAATTTGAGCATAATACTTCCTTTTCCATGGCATATCCATTAATATCTTGTGGTATAGTGTTCAGTGATTTATTGACCAGTTTGAAAATGTCCTCCAAGTCTATGTCTCTACACATAAATATGGTATTCACATAATGACAATAATGATACAGTGGAAAGAAAGTTAGTTTAGGTACCAAAAGAACCAAGTACTAGCCCTACTTCTCATATTAACAACAGCACTTGGAGAAAATCATTTCATGAAGGTTGTTTTCGGTGGAACTCCTGCCAAGGAAAGTAGCTGAAAAGTGAGAAAACCAGGAGTCAATTCTCTTTTTCTATTTTGTAATGTGAACATTGAAAAAAACCCTGACCATGGAGCTTTGGAATCTGGATTCCACTGTATCTTATAATGTCATTGATTCGCATTTGAAAAGTTACCTCAGAATCAGTATATAAGGTGTAATATATCAAAACACTAAGTTGTACACATTAAATACATTCAGCTTTTATTTGTCAATCATACCTCAATAAAGCTGGGGGAGGGGGAGGTCATCTTAATATTGCAATAAGAAAGGAGCTGCCGTAGAAAGAATGTAAGCTAACTGGTGTTGATTGAATAGGCCACTGTGGTTGAGGTGTCTTTAATACCCATTCCCCTCTCCTTACATAAGACCCCTTGAAGCCAGCATAGCTATATGATCAAATTATGGCTACAAAATACAAATGGAAATGTCATGTAACATCCAGAAACTTCAGCTGGCATGCACCCTTTGCCTCTTTTCTTCCTTGTCCCTCTCTCTGTCTAGCTCCTTGGGACATCGACGTGATGGCTGGAACACACAAGAAGAAGGTCCATCCCTAGGGACAGTGTATTGGTGAGCTGGAAGGAGTCTGGGTCCCTGAGAGCTTTGTGACCAGAACTGCCACAACTCTGGACTGCCAATCCCCAGACTTCCACATGAGAGAGAAATAGGTTTCTATCTTATGTAAGTCACTGGTATTGGGGGGCAAAGGGGCAGGAGTTCCTATTATTCTCACCTGAACCTAATCTTAACTGATTTTAACAATTTTATGCCTGGAAGTTGGTGGCTGCATGGAACCAAAAGTAGAATACATGTTACTGACTTAGGCTACTGAGCTACTGAGGCAGAGGAAGAAGTTTACAGATAAAATGGGACAGGGGCGCCTGGGTGGCTCATTCAGTTAAGCGTCTGATTTCAGCTCAGGTCATGATCTCACGGTTCATGGGTTCGAGCCCCACATTGGGCTCTGGGCTGACAGCTCAGAGCCTGGAGCGTGCTTTGGATTCTGTGTCTCACTCTCTCTCTGCCCCACCCCTGTTTGTGCTCTGTCTCTCTCTCTCTGTCTCTCAAAAATGAATCAACATTAAAAAAAATTTTTTTTAAATAGGACAGAGAGCTGGTATCCTTGTCTAAAGTGGCAGAATATATGATTATACTCTCCTCTACTGTACTTTGGGAGAGCATGTGCTGACAAAGGCTGTGGCATTCAGGGAAATGGCAGGAAAAAAAAAAAAAGAGACCAGAATGTCGCAATCTGTGCTTCTTGATTATGAAAGAGATAAGCGCAGCCTGGAGCTAACTAGTTTGCAAGCTGAGATGGAAAGTTAGAAGCCCTGTAATGGATGTTCTTTCTGCCTGCAATTTGGAGCCTTGCCGGACTGAAAAGCCAACTGGTTTTACATCCTAAATGGAAACAATAATAAGCAGACTTAAAGCTGCAGCCTTAACAAGAGATCACTGATGCTCTGGCATATAAAGGTCACATAAAGGTCATAAAGTCCTGCTGTTAGACACCAGATTAACTGTTGCCTTTCCTCCCAAGCCCATTGTTTCATTCAGCCTCAAGACAGGCAACATTAAATTGAAAGCAAGAAGAGCACAGCATAGGGTCCAGGAAGCAAAAAACAAACAAATAAACAATAACAAAAAAAACCACCATCACTGTCTTAAACCTTAAAACTATGTCCAGCCAAGAACTTGGCTATGGATACTCACACATGGAGCTTCCTGGAAATTTAGTAATTTAGCTCGAGAATTTTCTAAGCAAAGACACCCTAAGCCTAGTCTATAAAAGCCTGTGATGGTTTCACCCTTGGAGCCACCCTGGCCCTCAAATCTGCACCAGCATAAAGCAATCTTTGTAAACTATGGAGCCCCCAAGAAATGCATCCTCTTTAAAGATCTCAGATTTAACCTGGAAGATTGTAGTCAAGGACAGAACCAGGGGTCACAGAGGACAAATGATAAAGGAGTTCTTTCCAGAAAGCAGAACCAGGGGCTCTGGATGAGCTACTCTAGAAGTCTACACTACTGCCCCGGAAAAGAATCGGCAACATTTTTGCCTAGCACGCTTTGATAATCACTATGGACCAGTGCCTATGACGTGTTTCTCATTCTTCTCTCTTCCAGTTTTCCTGTTTCTACTCCACCATTTTATATTGTGCTATGTGGAGGCAGAGAGCTTGTGTTTTAGTTTACGGGTTGCCGGGCCATCAAGAGCCACATCTGAGATCATGGAAAGGAATTTGTATCACCCGGAGATCCTGACTTGGAGGTTGGATGGCATTTGGGGCTCTCTACCTTGGGGATGTACTCTGTAAAGGGAAGAAGAATAAGTACAGATTATTACATGGTCAAACAGGCAGACTGTATCAGAGCCAATCTAACTTTTCTTTTTGTTCCATAATAATAGTGCCTCCAAATTTTAGTTGGGCACACGGACACCCAAAATAAAGATCTGGTAGAGGTAGTGAAAATTGTCAGATTCTGCATATGCTCTGAAGATAGAGCCCAAAGATTTGCTTAAGGAGAAGAAATGAGATGGAGAGAAAGAAAGGGATCAATGGTGACTCCAAGTGTTGCGGCCTGAGAAACTGGAATGATAGAACTGCCATTTCCTGAAACAGAAAAGACTGAACAAGGAGCATGCTAAGAGGATGAAAGCCCATGAAGGCAGTGTTGAACTTATTAAGAAATCTTTGCAGAGATGCCAGTCAGTGAAGGGAAGACCATGTCTCCACAGGTGGAGAGTGATCAGCTGTAGCTAATGCTGCTCGAAGTTTGACTCAGTAGAATCCTGAGGAGCTTCTGTTAGACCCCTCCCTTATTACTGCTGTGAGAGGAAGAAGCATGGTAACCACCCATCCCTCTAACCCAGGGTGCAATGTTTGGTTGCACAGTACACAAACTGCACAACCACACATGGCAGCCTGAAACACTTCCAAGTTCTAGTCCTATGTCAGATTATTTCACCATGAAGCAAGATCCCTAGACCTGACACTAACATAACAGAGAACATCAGCCAGAATACTTCATGGCATTCACACATAACCACCCTATTAGAGCAAGAAGCATGCGCAATGCCCTGTAATACCTTACTTTTCCCACCTCTGGGTCCATTCTGGATGATGGTCACATCTTAGGCACACTTCAATGCTTCAACTCAGTAATTAATGTGGGGCCTTGGAGTATTGTGCTAGAACCCAGAAGAAAGATACTTGGGGGTTTTGATTAAAAGTGTTTCTTATGGCTTTCAAAACATACTGTATCATTGTACTCCTTACGTTGAAATGACTTAGCAATGTTTTCTTTCAAAGTTGATGTCAGCAGGTGTTGGACAAAGCAATCCCCAGGAAAACAATGAGAACACATAAGAAAATGGATTCAGAAGGAAATCGTCTATGAGGACATGACACATAACTTTGCCTGACTAGCCTCCTAGACGTTTGGAGTAAGAGGTGTGGACTTGAGGGAGAGAGAGGAAGAGGGAAGGGAGAATTTGCCAGGAGTCTTCTATAGGCAGCTTCAGACTTAACTGAAATGGAAATTTTGTAATTATAAACCCCTTGAGCATCTTTGAGACAAGAGAAAGGACAATGGAAAACATTTAAATCATCTTTTCCTTGCAAAACAAATCAAGGAGTTGAGACATTTTTATGGCACATAACAGAAAGTCAGGTTTCAACCCTGCAGAGGAATAGGTGATTTTAAATCTGAAAATAGAGATTGGGAATTAATAGTATCATTAACATTTAAAAATGCTGTTCTGGGCACATACACTAGAAAATTATAATGTGAAGCTCCCGTATTAAATAGCTCAGTGCTTCTATATATCCTGATCTGAGAGCAAACACTTGGAATTGAAGAAAAGCCACATTTGCCCTTTGTTCACTAGGATATACACAAACAGTAGACTTTTTCCAGTAGCTCCTATACTATCGTCATGATAACCATGGCCCCTCCTATACTCTTTCCTTCTGTGTCTTCTAAAAAATAGACCACAGCAGGACTCACACGTGGCATCCTTCAGTTACCCACGTTTTTTTCCCTCTCTGAAAAACCTGACAAGATGTTGCAATCAATTTCAACCTTTTTACATTAACTTATTGAATAATACCTTTGGCCCTCAGGGGTTTGTCACATCTAACCTGTCAGCAAGTTGTTAATATTTAGGATATAAGGAAACAGAAAAATCAAAATGTGAACAAAACTCTCAAATCTCACAATGCAAGTCAAATTAAAAAGAACGCATTAATATACTATTTTCTTCTAATATTTTACCTTTGCACTTTCATCATCAGTAGAATCACTGAGGCAGGAGAGGGGGACTAGGCCTATCTCATAAGCTTACTTTACTGCATTTACCCTTTTCTCTTTGTAGCACGAAGGACAAGTCTGATCAAGAAGCACAAAGATTCAAATTTAATCATGTCTCTACCCCTAACAGCTATGTGGCTTTCAGCATGGTTTGTTTGGAGCTTTGGTTTCCTCATTTATAACTCTATTCCAGATCCTCTCTTGAGCTCCAGATGCATGAATCCGCTGACGTCTCCACCTGAACAATCTCCAAGTATCTCAATCTAACAAGAAACTAACTTGTGATTTTCCACCATGAATTTGGTTCTCATCCATCGCTCCACACCCATCTACTTGAGCGAGCCAGAAATCTAAAACCCATGCGTGACTTCACTCTCTCCTCTTAGGCCCAACATATTACCAAGTTTTACTAATTTATACCTTTCATTTGTTAACTTTATGTCTTCATTTCTGCCCACCTCTCTCCATCTCCACCACAACACCAACCCCATCTAGCCACGCCCACTCTCCTCAGGACTATAGTTGAGAGCTTCCTCGCTAGTCTACCTCCATGTACTCTTCCAATCATCGGCCCGTCTAAATCAGTATTCTTTTTGAAATATAAATCTGATAATGTAACCTCCTCCAAAAATGTTTTTTGAGTGACTCACACTAGCTATTTGGAAATTCAACAATACCCTTTGAAGTCCTATCACAGAATCTTTTCACTTCCTTGAACCGGTCATGCTCTCCCACACCACACGGCCTCTGTACATGTTATTTCCTGCCTGTCATAGTGCCTGTCCTCCAGTCAACATCTAGTCTTCCATTAGGTCTCATCTCAATTCTCACTCACTCAGAGAAGCTTTCTCTCACCTCCCATAATAGGCCAATTCTCCTTACGATAGATGTTCACAGTATCATCACAGGTGTAATTTTTCATTTATTTTGTGATTATTTGAAATATCACCAGCTTCCTCATTAGACTAGAAACTTTGTAAGGGCAGAAACCAAATCTCACTTATCCCAATAAATATTTATTGAACAACTGAATGGATCAGTGAATATAAATAAATTAATAAAGCAATAAAATTAAGTACCCTCTGATCACTGAAACCCTACACGGCTATTATTTAACCTCTCTGCGTATCGGATTTTGTTGCTCGCATAAATAAATGGGTCTTGAAAACAATTCCTGATGTACCCAAAATTCTTTTTTTTCAGAATTTTTAATTTTATTTTTTTTAATTTATATCCAAATTAGTTAGCATATAGTGTAACAATGATTTCAGGACTAGATTCCTTAATGCCCCTTACCCATTTAGCCCCTCCCCACTCCCACAACCCCTCCAGTAACCTTCTGTTTGTTCTGCATATTTAAGAGTCTCTTATGTTTTGTCCCCCTCCCTGTTTTTATATTATTTTTGTTTCCCTTCCCTTATGTTCATCTGTTCTGTATCTTAAAGTCCTCATATGAGTGAAGTCATATGATATTTTTCCTTTTCTGACTAATTTTGCTTAGCATAATACCCTCCAGTTCCATCCACGTAGTTGCAAATGGCAATATTTCATTCTTTTTGATTCCCAAGTAATACTCCATTGTGTGTGTGTGTGTGTGTGTGTGTGTGTGTGTATATATATATATATATATATATATATATATATATATACCACATCTCCTTTATCCATTCATCCATCAATGGACATTTGGGCTCTTTCCATACTTTGGCTATTGTTGATAGTGCTGCTATAAGCATGGGGGTGCATGTGTCCCTTTGAAACAGCACACCTGTATCATGGATAAATGCCTAGTAGTGCAATTGCTGGTCATAGGGTAGTTCTATTTTTAGTTTTTTAAGGAACCTCCATACTGTTTTCCAGAGTGGCTGCACTAGCTTGCATTCCCACCAACAATCCAAAAGAGATCCTCTTTCTCTGCATCCTCGCCAACATCTGTTGTTGCCTGAGTTGTTAATGTTAACCATTCTGACAGGTGTAACGTGGTATCTCATTGTGGTTTTGATTTGTATTTCCCTGATGATGAATGATGTTGAGCATTTTTTCATGTGTCGGTTGGCCATCTGGATGTCTTCTTTGGAGAAGTGTCTATTCATGTCTTTCTCCATTTCTTCACTGGCTTCTTTGTTTTTTGGGTATTGACTTTGATAAGTTCTTTATAGATTTTGGATATTAACCCTTTATCTGATAGGTCATTTGCAAATATCATCTCCCATTCTGTCGGTTGCCTTTTAGTTTTGCTGACTGTTTCCTTCGCTGTGCAGAAGCTTTTTATTTTGATGAGGTCCCATTAGTTCATTTTTGCTTTTGTTGCCCTTGCCTCTGGAGATGTGATGAGTAAGAAGTTGTTGGGGCGCCTGGGTGGCTCGGTCGGTTAAGCGTCTGACTTCGGCTCAGGTCATGATCTCACGGTCCGTGAGTTCGAGCCCCGCGTCGGGCTCTGTGCTGACAGCTCAGAGCCTGGAGCCTGTTTCAGATTCTGTGTCTCCCTCTCTCTCTGCTCCTCCCCTGTTCATGCTCTGTCTCTCTCTGTCTCAAAAATAAATAAACGTTAAAAAAAATTTAAAAAAAAAAAAAAAAAAAAGAAGTTGCTGTGGCCAAGATCAAAGAGGTTGTTGCCGGCTTTCTCCTCAAGGATTTTGATGGCTGCCTGTCTTACATTTAGGTCTTTCATCCATTTTGAGTTTATTTTTGTGTATGGTATAAGAAAGTGGTCCAGGTTCATTCTTCTGCATGTCGCTGTCCAGTTTTCCCAGCACTACTTGCTGAAGAGACTGTCTTTATTCCATTGGATATTCTTCCCTGTTTTGTCAAAGAGTAGTTGGCCATATGTTTGTGGGTCCATTTCTGGGTTCTGTATTCTGTTCCATTGATCTGAGTGTCTGTTCTTGTGCCAGTACCATACTATCTTGATGATTACAACTTTGTAGTGTAGCTTGAAGTCCAGAATTGTGATGTCTCCTGCTTTGGTTTTCTTTTTCAAGATTGCTTTGGCTATTTGGGGTCCTTTCTGGTTCCATACAAATTTTAGGATTATTTGTTCTAGCTCTGTGAAGAACGCTGGTGTTATTTTGATAGGGATTGCATTGAATCTGTAAATTGCTTTGGGTAGTATTGACATTTTAACAATATTTGCTCTTCCAATCCAGAAGCATGGAATCTTTTTTCATTTTTTTTTGTGTCTTCTTCAATTTCTTTCATAAACTTTCTATAGTTTTCAGTGTATAGATTTTTCACCTCTTTGATCAGATTTATTTTATGGTTTTTGGTGCAAATGTAAATGGGATCAATTCCTTCATTTCTCTTTCTGTTGCTTCATTGTTGGTGTGTAGGAATGCAACCGATTTCTGTTCATTGATTTTATATCCTGAAATTTTGCTGAATTCATGAATCAGTTCTAACAATTTTTTGGTGGAATCTTTTGGGTTTTCCATATAGAGTATCATGTCATCTGTGAAAAATGAAAGTCTGACTTCCTTCTGGCAAATTTGGATGCCTTTTATTTCTTTGTGTTGTCTGATTGCAGAGGCTAAGACTTCCAATACTATGTTGAATAAGAGTGGTGAGAGTGGACATCCCTGTCTTGTTCCTGACCTTAGGGGGAAAGCTCTGTTTTTCCCCATTGATGATGATATTAGCGTTGGGTCATTCATATATGGCTTTTATGATCTCGAAGTATAATCCTTCTATCCCTACTTTCTTGAGGGTTTTTATCAAGAAAGGATGCTGTATTTTGTCAAATGCTTTCTCTGCATCTATTGAGAGGATCATATGGTTCTTGTCCTTTCTTTTATTGATGTGACGAATCATATTAATTGTTTTGTGGATATTGAACCAGCCCTGCATCCCAGGTATAAATCCCACTTGGTCGTGGTGAATAATTTTTTTAATGTACTGTTGGATCCGGTTGACTAATATGTTGAGGATTTTTACATCCATGTTCATCAGGGAAATTGGTCTGTAGTTCTCCTTTTCAGTGGGGTCTCTGTCTGGTTTTGGAACCAAGGTAATGCTGACCTCATAGAAAGAGTTTGGAAGTTTTCCTTCCATTTCTATTTTTTGGAACAGCTTCAAGAGAATAGGTGTTAACTCCTCTTTAAACATTTGGTAGAACTCCCCTGGAAAGCTATCTGGCCCTGGACTCTTGTTTTTTGGGAGATTTTTGATTACTAATTCAATTTCTTTACTGTTCAAATTTTCTATTTCTTTCTGTTTCAGTTTTGGTAGTGTATATGTTTCTAGGAATTTGTCCATTTCTTCCAGATTGCCCATTTTATTGGCATATAATTGCTTATAATGTTCTCTTATTGTTGTTTTTATTCTGTTTTTATTCTGCTGTGTTGGTTGTGATCGCTCCTCTTTCATTATTGATTTTATTTATTTGGGTCCTTTCCTTTTTCTTTTTGATCAACTGGCTAAGGGGGTTATCAATTTTGTTAATTCTTTCAAAGAACTAGCTTCTGGTTTCATTGATCTGTTCTACTGTTGTTGTTTTTTTTTGGTTTTGATAGCATTAATTTCTGCTCTAATCTTTATTATTTCCTGTCTTCTTCTGGTTTTGGGTTTTATTTGCTGTTCTCTTTCCAGCTCTTTAAAGCTTAAGGTTAGGTTGTGTATCTGAGATCTTTCTTCCTTCTTTAGGAAGGCCTGGATTGCTATATACTTTCCTCTTATGACTGCCTTTGCTGCGGCCCACAGGTTTTGGGTTGTGGTGTTATCATTTTCATTGACTTCCATATAGTTTTTAATTTCCTCTTTAACTTCTTGGTTGGCCCATTCATTCTTTGGTAGGATTTTCTTTAGCCTCCAAGTATTTGTTACCTTTCCAAATTTTTTCTTGTGGTTGATTTTGAGTTTCATAGCATTGTGGTCTGAAAATAGGCATGGTATGATCTCGCTCTTTTTGTACTTGCTGAGGACTGATTTGGGTCCCAGTATGTGGTCTATTCTGTAGACATTCCATGTGCATTGGAGAAGAATGTATATTCCACTGCTTTAGGATGAAATGTTCTGAATATATCTGTCAAGTCCATCTGGTCCAGTATGTCATTCAAAGCCATTGTTTCCTTGTTGATATTTTGATTAGATGATCTGTCCATTGCTGTGAGTGGGGTGTTGAAGTCTCCTACTATTATGGTATTACTATCAGTGAGTTTCTTTATGTTTGTGATTAATTGATTTATATATTTGGGTTCTTTCACATTTGGTGCATAAATGTTTACAACTGTTAGGTCTTCTTGATGGATAGAACCCTTAATTATGATATAATGCCCTTCTTCATCTCTTGATACAGTCTTTATTTATTTTATAGAGACTTTATTAAAGTCTATATTGTCTGATATAAGTATGGCTACTCCGGCTTTCCTTTGTTGACCATTAGCATGATAGATGGTTCTCCATCCCCTTACTTTCAATCTGAAGGTGTCTTTAGGTCTAAACTGGGTCTCTTGTAAACAGCATATAGATGGATCTTGTTTTCTTATTCATTATGTTACCCTATGTCTTTTGATTGGAGCATTGAGTCCATTGACATTTACAGTGAGTACTGAAAGATATGAATTTATTGCCATTATGTTGCTTGTAGAGTTGGAGTTTCTGGTGGTGTTCCCTGGTCCTTTTTAATCTTTGTTGCTTTTGGTATTTATTTATTTATTTATTTATTCATTCTTTCATTCATTCATTCATCTTTTCTCCCCTTAGAGAGTCCCCCTTAAAATTTCTTGCAAGGCTAGTTTAGTGGTCACAAACTACTTTAATTTTTGTTTGTCTGGGAAACTGTTTATCTCTCCTTCTATCTTGAATGACAGCCTTGCTGGATAAAGAATTCTTGCTGCATAATTTTTTTTGATTCAGTACATTGAATACATCCTGCCACTCCTTTCTGGCCTGCCAAGTTTCTGTGGATAGGTCTGCTGTAAACCTGATCTGTCTTCCCTCGTATTGATATACCCAAAATTCTTAATAAAAAAGCAACCGCCTATCAGGGCACGATAAGAAAGATTTACAGGAAGTGAATGTTTTGATGGAGAGGTTGAAAACAGGAAAGAAAAAGTGGTCCAGACAAATACTGACAAAGGGAACATCCTAGATAAAGGATATCTGAGGAGGGGGAAGGGACAAGGGGAGTCAGCTATGGGGTAGATGAACAAGAAGTAGGACCCACATAAGGAGAAAAATAGATAGGAAATTATGAAATAATAGAGCTGGGTCATTTGTCACCTGAACAACCTCACCTAATGCAGGCTCTGATTGAACAGGTGCCCTATAAAATAGTGTCAGTCCAAAAGTTGAAATTTTTTGCTTGGAACAGCAGTTTTACTACAGTGTTTTCATTTTTGGCAGCCTGAAAGATATCAGAGCAATGATTGTCTCCTGCCAGCAGTGTGCTATTTTGTTGGCTGTGCTTGTGGCAAAACAGTTTGATTCTGGCTGTAAAGGAGGGTTTCTTCATTACCTGCGTTAAACCCCTCACTAAGGGCTGTGTGAACAGATTCTGGGAAGGGCAGGTTACAGGAGCTTCAAGAGCTCCCAAAAGAATCTAACACACACACACACACACACACACACACACACACACACGGGCCTCTTAAGCACAGCACAGACTTGCTCACTCAACTAAAAACAAGACAGAAATATATGTCACCCTTTTTTAGAAACAAGCACCTTTTCTGGAAGACTCTGTCCCAATGCTACATGCACACAGCTGAAAATCAAAGGGATTCTATAATTGGCTCAAGCCCCTACCTAAAATGTGTATCTCAAATCTTCTAAATATCATAGGGGATGATTGTCACTCTCCCTCCTTGATGACTAGTACAATAAGCCCAACAATTTGTGTCCTTCCCACAAGTCTTAAGTCAACAATTGGGAGCAGCTCTTTCTCAAGCGAGTTCCAGCCCAGCAGATGGACTAGCAGAAGCTCCCAGAGGCAGTGCCTTGTCAGGGGGTTCTCTCCAGCCTTCATGGCTCCTGGCGTCTCACTGAGAGATAGAAACACAAGCATTGGTGTTTCGGAGCCCCAGAAGGGTCCTGCTGAGCCCTCTCTTAACAATAAGACACAACTCTTGAACAGAAGTTGTTCAGGATCTCTTAGCGTTGGATTCAGCACTCTAGTCTCTGAAATACCACCCAGTTCATACCCTTCCAGTCTGTTCTCTGAGGGAAGACATGGGTGTCCAGACTCCCTCTGCACCAGGTCATTTCCATATGAAAGGAAGCCTCTCCTGGCAGTTCTCTCCTGGCAAATTCATACATGGATATTGTAACAACCGTCAAGCATCACCCGGCATAGGCCTGAAACTGGGATGACAAATACCCACCCAGCTACCTCTCTTACTCCTGTGGCCAGCTGCAACAGTGGTGCTCCATCCTGCTGAGCTGGAAGTACTAAGGTGCTAAGTATGGCCTTCATGGAAAAATCATGAGTAAATGCTGCCCCGCCCATCTCGTTATGGAAAAAAATAAAGGAAAATATTACCAGAAGAGAATAAAGAGCTTGAGGCTACCTACATTACAAGGTCATATTTACTCAACTGTCTGGTTAGAGTTCTACCAGATTTACTCAGAAGCCAAATCCCTTTGATATTCTCACTTCATGTGGGTCTAAATACTTGGATTATGCCTATTTAAGGGATCCACTTTTTACAGTTTGGAGAACCACTACAGATGATCCCTTCTCATTGGTTTTTTTTTTTTTTAATATTAAAAAAATTATTCACCATAATGTGCATTATATCCCCAGAACTTACTCGTCTTACAACCAGAAGTTGTAGCCTGGGACCACCTTCACCCATTTTCCCCATCCCCTCCTCTGGCAACAACCAGTCTATTCTCTGCTTAAAATATACTTGTTATACCCTTTTACTTTGAATGTTTCTGTAGCTTCAAAATCAAAGTGTATCTCTTATAAACAATATACAGGTTAATTTTGTTTTTTAATCCAGTCAGACAATCTTTATTTTCTAGTGTGTTTAGTCCATTTACATTTGATATAATTACCCTATACTGAGGTTTAAAATCTACCATTTACTTTTTTTGGTCACAACTATTCTATTTCTTTTTTCTCATCTTCTTGCTTTATTCTGGATTAAGTAGTATTTTATTATCCCATTTTCCCCTCCATTAGCTTCCCAGCTATACAATACATTCTTTTATCATTCTTGTAATAGTAACCATAGAAATTACAAATGCAACCCTGTTTTATTAAAATATAATTTAAATTTGTGGTTTTACCAATTGCTGAACAGTGCCAGGATCTTTTAACATGCTAATTCTATATCCCCTTCTGCCATGTATTTTAATTCTCCATATATTCTAAACCCCACAAGTCCTCATTGCCATGGTAGCTCTCTGATGTGCATGCATGCACACGCACTCAGCTTTTCTAGTTTTTTTTTTCTTTCAATGCAAGAGTTGGTCAGTAACAAGTCAGTTCTGTCATTGTTGGACACAGAAATCCAAATAACTCTATTTTAAATGGATTAGTAAACCCTGACTTGTTCACTAATGTTTCTAAAGATCATATTTGTTATATTGTTATGATATATATTTTTTAATTTTTTTAATCTTTATTTATTTTTGAGAGAGTGAGAGACAGAGTGAGAGCAGAGGAGGAACAGAGAGAGAGGGAGACACAGAATCCGAAGCAGGCTCCAGGCTCCGAGCTGTCAGCACAGAGCCCAATGTGGGGCTCGAACCCACGAACTGTGAGATCATGACCTGAGCTGAAGTCAGACACTTAACTGACTGAGCCACCCAGGCACCCCTTGTTATGATATATTAATAGATTTTTTATATTTTCACCAGCAGTTACCTTTAAGCTTCCCTTATTTAATTTAGGAGTTGGAAAACTAGCCTGTGGACCAAGTCAGGCCTGTCACTTGTCTTTGTAAATAAAGTTTTATTAGAAAACAACAGTCACACCCATTTACATATTGCTTCTGGTTGCTTGCACACTACGGGCACCATATGGCCTGCAAAGCCAAAAATATTTACTATCTCACCATTTACAGAAAAAGTTTACTAATTCCATGACTTAATTACCATTTTGAAAATCAGGACTTTTATCCATTCCTATTTCTCTGGTCTCCTTACCTCTACTACATGTATTCCAACCCATTCTGGATATCACCAGTAGATTAATATTTCAAAATTCAGTTCTCATCACATAATTCTTCTGCTCAAAATGATAGTATTCTACTTTATATGTTATTTGTATGTGCTTATTTTCTTACTAAAATATGTACAGTATTCCTTCTTTGAAAGAAGAATTTTTCCTTTGTATTCTAAAGTTCCTTTTTACTATGCTACACATGATAGGTAATTAATATTCATTTAATTAAATAACAAGTTTATTGTTAGAAAAATTTAAATGTTCTTTTCTACTCCAGAGTCTGAGCATTGGTAGTTAGGCATCTGAAATGATACGTATTATTTCCAAATCATTTAACTGCAATTTTGCTTGAAAATAATGCACCACTGCCTCTACTGGGATGTTTCCTTCTCTGCCATGCATCATCCCCCATGGGACCTAATTTTATCTTTCCATCCCAATCTATGTTCTCACCAGCCAATTCAATTTTAAGCCCTCCTAATTAATTAAACATTTGTCCTTCCAACCATATCTTTCTCAGTGTGTATGAGATGTATTTTGTCGTAATCTGTCTTGTCTTTTTGTTCAGAAGTCATGATTTATTAGATAAAATCCTGCTCTGCTAAATTGTATTTATAGCCAACTCACCTCCCCACTCTCCTTTTGATTCTACAGCCATAGGATTTAACTAGAAGAATAAACTAATATAAAACCTCGGTAACCTTTACCTTTCTCCTCTATTTTCCTGTTGAAAGACTCAAATCTCTGTAGAAAATTATAGATGACTCATATCAAGTGATTCAGTAGATGTAAAGAAGTTTGGGGTAGGCAGGACAAGCTACCAGGCTACAATACACATCAAACATTATTCTGAAAAGGTCTCCAACCAACTCTTTCTACACCCCTTTGTTTATTATTGAGATAGACTTAACTCAGAGTTTTGCACAGATCGTTCTTTAGAACATGGGTACTCCTCGTAGTGTACATCGGGATTGTGTAAAGATGACTTTCTTAGTTACATTTTGGGAAATTGTAAGTTAAACAGGTTTTTCTACTGCAAATGTCTAATGGGCATCCTGGATCTTCAAGGGAGGAGTACATAGCAAGAACTTTCCCAAGTTCATTTCAACTCATTTTTGGAGATCAGCTACTATATTCCTGATGAACTACCAGTGTTCCTCGAAAAACAGTTTGGTAAATGCTCATAGAACTCCCAGCTACAGATTGGTTGGGAAGGGAGAGAATCTTTTTCAAGCTAGAGCACTAAAGAAGATGTTTAAGACAGAGGAGGACTTTTGTTGAATTATATTCCTCTCATTATCAAACTGTTATTCCTTTCTATTGAAATACTACTTCACTGTCAACTTAAACTCATAGTTCCCATGAAAGCTTAATTTCTCACAGGCAGAGTATTCCCAGCAAGGCCTAACCTAGCTCTCTATGAGCTTCCCTGGGGGGCTGTGAGTAGCAACATATCTCCTGATGGTGCCTAATTTGATTTGGATAATGCTGAAGTTAACCAGCCAAAGAAACTACAGAAAACTCTGATTTGGAGTCTTTATAGTTCTATATATTTTTCTTTTATTTTATCCTCCCTGTTTGATTTTAAATTGCTTTAAGTGATACTCAGGGTCAAAAAGGAAAGTAAATTACAATTATTCAATTATATTTGTCTTTCCCAACCCTTCTCTTGTCTCTCTCTCTTTTTTTTTTTTCCTTAAAAGAAAATAGCCCCGACTCATTTGTTTTGTGTTTCCTTTTCCTCTCTGGGTAAGATTATTAAATCAGTTGGGTATTGGTTTATCACTTAGACCACCTTGTTGTAGAAGCAATTTTTTCAAACTTATTTCTCATCTCCAACACATTGATAGAGAAGTGCATGATTAGTTTATGAACAGATGCACACTGCAGATACCTTCAATAATGTGACCATAAAAAACATACTTAAGAAGCAATCATGTCAGTCCAGGAGCACTTATGAGGCCACTTGTGATGATCAGAGAAGCCTGGTGGCATATTGGTAAGAAATGGATGACAGAGGGAAGTTATAGTTTACTAACCTATTTCATGTTCAGATGAATTTTTTAAAAATCCACTTTCAAGCCTGTTATTTTACTACTAGTTTAAAAATAGAAATGGCTTCCTCTCAGAAACTTAAAATACTCTTGTAAAGGGATTGCCCACTTGCAAAATTAGTAAGATTTAAAATTGCATCCACGTGCATTACTCCTGTCTCTTCTCCTTTCCCAATTTGTACCTCTTTTAACATGGGATGAAAAGGGAAACTTTAATGTGATTATTCAGGCATAATTCGATCACATCCTGATGTCTCAGTCACCTGACTCTTAGGAATTTTTTCTAGGAAAACACTTTAACAACAACAACAAAAGTACTATGTGCATCAAGAAGTTGCTGTAACACTTATAGCAGAAAACCAAAAAAAAAAAAAAAAAAAAAAAAAAGGATATACTCTAAGTATTAATAATAGGGAAATGTTAAATAATTTATCTGTAACATGACATTGGATAGTAATATTGATATAGAAATGTTGTATATATTCATAGAAATATTGTATAAATTAAGTGAAAAGGCAAAATGCATAAATTTTAAAGTCTGAAAGAAACATATACACATATGGATATACTAGGAAACGCAAATCAATGCACTGGCTAATTTTCACCTTATACAAATTTATATTATTTTAGGTGAATGGTTTATTGCTATTCTTTGTGAGGATGTACATAGCATAGAAACCACTCCAGCATCCTTATATCCTCTTTGGGCCTAATTAAGATTGCATTTATCAAGTGAAAATACAGTATACACCATTAAACTTGAATTTCAGATTTTAAAAAAACAACTAATTTTTAGTGTAATGAGAATAAAATATAATTTAGTATAATAGTTTAATTTTTAGTATAATATGCATGTAATTTGGGAATATACTATACCAAAAAATTTGGTTATTTTTATCTGAAGTCTAAAGAGGAACTGGAAAAAGAGGTTAGTATATGGGAAAAAAAGATCATTTAAACTCTAGTGACTCTTCTTCTCATTTATGTTCCAAAAGAAGTGCCCATATTGAGTTTCACACCAATATGGACGAGCTTCTCCAATGACTAACTTGTCCTGACATGCCTTGACCTTAAACATTGTTCCTTAATGTGGTCAGAAATGGTTTGCTCTACAAACATAGAAGAAACCACAGAAATTTCATACAGATAAAAAAGTCTGAACTACTGGGGCCCCTGGGTGGCTCATTTGGTTAAGGGTCTGATTCTTGGTTTCGGCTCAGATCATGATCTCACAGTTTTGTGAGTCGAGCCCCGCATCAGGCTCTGTGCTGGCAGCGAGGAGCCTGCTTGGGATTCTTTCTCCCTTTCTCTCTGCCCCTCCCCCACTCACACTGTCTTTTGTCTCTCTCAAATAAAATTAAAAATTTTAAATATATATATTAAAAAAAAGTTTGAACTGCTTTTCTCAGATGGGGGTAAAAAAGCACTTAGATCTTTTGGACTCATCTCCATGACAAAATTCAAATGGAAGAATAAAATATAAAATGCTTCCCTCATGTCAATCTTAAAAATCAATATACCTAGGGGCGCCTGGGTGGCGCAGTCGGTTAAGCGTCCGACTTCAGCCAGGTCACGATCTCACGGTCCGTGAGTTCGAGCCCCGCGTCGGGCTCTGGGCTGATGGCTCGGAGCCTGGAGCCTGTTTCCGATTCTGTGTCTCCCTCTCTCTCTGTCCCTCCCCCTTTCATGCTCTGTCTCTCTCTGTCCCAAAAATAAAATAAACGTTGAAAAAAAAAATCAATATATCTATATGCAAATGAGCTTTTATAGCAATACTATCAGTACCTTGCTACAGGAGGCAGATTGGTTTGTGAAAACAGGATTATAGGAATCAAAATAGAATTTAATATAAGTATTGGTAGTCCTTCAAATTCTCAATATTTTCCTTTACTAACCTATACTACTAGTCTGGTTATCAGAATTTTTAATGAGGGAATATCATAAAAATCTCAAAAGTACAGACGACAACTTAGAGAGTAGAGAGTTACATGCCTTGTTTCACAAATAAAATGGAGGTACCAACAGGTTAAATGAGCTGTTCAAGGTCACATCTACTTCCTGACTTCCCTTTAGGAAGAATAATTGAAATTTTTCCATGTTTTTCACCAAGGCAGAAAGGTGATTGAGGACCAACCATTGACAGCAGTGAACTGATTTACTTGGACTAGGAGGTTTATGGTAAGCAAAAGGCAAAAAAGACTTAGGACAACAGAGGTAATTCTTGACATTTTGCTTTCAACAAAACTCAAAGATGAGTTCAAAGATTATGATTAACAAATATGTATAGATGTCAGCTAAGAATATAAAGACAATTTGATTAGGAATTACACTGATTTCTACTTTATAAGTCAAAGCTTTGCTGTGACAGCCTTCAATTTTACATTCAGATGAGTGTGTGTTGATGGGTGCATAGAGGGGTGTAGGTGTTCATAAAAGTAACATCAACCAAATCAGAAACAAACCCTGTATCCATTTTTTTGCTTTCATAGACAACAGATCTAAACATCTCTCTGGGAGAAAATTAGAAGCTTCAAATTGTGGAGAGTAACAATGTTATTTTGTGGCCTTTTGTAACAGCTTGACTCTACATGAAAAGCTAGGCTAATACCAAGAACCCAAAGTAATAAAGCTTGTGCACACAACTGTAATCCATTGTCGGATAAGATGGAAAAGTAATGTTTCCATAACGCTTAAAAGAGTTTTGGAAATTGCCAATAAGGCACTAGTTTTCTTTCCTTGCCCCCAAACGTGATAGAACAAAAGACAATTGCTTTTCCTTCATCTAAGATGAAGTTCCTTGATGTAAAAGCAAGAGAAATGGACTCATAAAATACTTGCATTTTATCTAGTTATCTTAGTCTCTTCTTTTCAAGGGAAGGGTGGCATCTTGTGGCACAAACATGACTTACTTCAATAAGCTTACTTTCCCTGGGAGCAAAACAGTTTGGAACAGGACATCTGGTTCTGAGCAATTATGCGTATTTTTAAATTTCTTTTCCCTCTAGGATCAGCCCCTTTCCTGCCCTATTGTGGTTGCAGTTGCTGTCAGTAGACAGAGAGCAGTGGGTGGAAGGTGCTTGGTTTATTGAACACAGTGTGACAGCCAAACCACCGGATCACGATGCTTTCCACGCAGCTCCGCTCACCTCTTCCTCGCCCTATTCTACTGGGGCGGGGATCCTGATTTTCAGATTGCCTGAGATTTTTCTCTCCTTGCTAACTTAGCCTAAATGATTAACCCTTCCTATAATTACAGTCTCAAGCAGTTTGCTTCTAAAAGCACTTGGCCTATTTCTGGGGTAGAAAACAGTAGCTGTAGGTTTATAGCAATTCAGTGTTAGAGTTTTAATCACAGTGCAGGGAAGGAGGAAAGAAAGCCCTACCAGCTTGGGGCCATGGAAGAAAGAAGCAAAAGTGTTCCTAAAATGTTAATTTCATAGCAAAGGAAGGCAAGAACTCTGACGCTGTCATGACCTTTGTGGGAGTTAACCTTACATGCAAACTTTTGGCTTTTCAGAAAATCTAATTTGGGGAGAGGGGTATTTTCTTTTAATTGTCAGTGACGAATAAGACCGAGGTCCACTGTGTTTCCTCCACGTGCTGAAATCACATCACCAGATACGGCAGATATACGTGTGCACAACACAGAGATCCATCCACTGAGCCCCTCTGCAGCTTATTCTATAACAACCAGACACATCAAAGGCTTGCAGAGAGGTTTTAAACCATGTTTACAGGTGCTCCCTATGCTACTTTATAAAAATAACATCAGAGCACAAACTGTTTCATAAACAAATGATTTCAATATACATGTTGTGTGTGCAGACATTTGCCCATGGCATGGAATTTAACGACAACAGTTGTCTATATAGATATATTTTTTAACCCCCATCCTCACCACAACTGTTAAGCACTTAGGTAGTTCTCCAAATAATACTTTGTACATCTTTGTGCACATTTCTGATTATTTTCTTAGGAAAATTGTCCTCAAAAATAAAATTTCTGGGTAAGACAATATGTATATTTCAAGAGTTTTGAAATATATAGTTTTGAAATATATTGCCAATGTGACAATCTAAAATATTGCATCAACTTACATTCCTTGAGCTATATTTTCACACGGCAATTTGAGTTTTATCACATTTTTAAACCTTGCCATTTTGATAGGTGAAAACCAGTGTCTCATTGTTAAAAGATACATTTGTCCTAGTGGACAAAATATTTACATATTTTCACCATATAGGATTATCTTCATTTTTACTTTTTCAAATACTTTGTCCATTTTTCTATTAAATTATTTATCTTTTTTATATTTGTTGGAATAGTCCTTTTGTGTGTTAACAAAATCAACCCTTTAGCACCTAAGTGCAAAATATTCTCCCCAATTTTTTTATTTCATCTTAATTCCATTTATGGTATTTTTCTTTGGATTCTGGTTCAGTGTGTTTATATATCTTACATGTGCCAGTAGCCTCTTTTCTTCTTTTTCTAGCACACTTTAAGTTGCCTAGATTTTGGAGCCTTTATTCCTCCCAGAAATTGACTTCCTTCATCCATCCAATATTTGTAACAGGTTGTATTTCATGTCTGAAAAGAATGGATTGTGGTGCCTGGCTGACTCAGTTGGAGGAACAGGGTCGTGAGTTCAAGTAGAGATTACTTACATAAAAAATAAATAAACAGAAAACTTAAAAAAATACAATATGAAAAGAATGGATTGATTATTCAATAAATGGTAAACAGGCAATTAGATACCTAGAAGGAAATAAAATTTAGATTCTTACTACAGGCCTTAAACATACACATAGGCATGTGTGATTTCCCAATGAGTTCAAGATCTAAAGATAAAATAAATAATAAAACAAAACACAATAAATAATGAAGTAACTAGAAAAGGCAATGAAAAGAAATAAGGTCTCAAATCTCAGGAAAGAATCTTGTACTCAAGTCCAGCAGGGTAGCTGAAGCAATGGGGCTTGAAAAGCAGGCATATGGATGATATCCATATGGAGTATAGAGCCCAAGGACCTGGCCAAATATATTGCTCTGCCTAAGAGAATCTTCCCACATCCATGAAGGTTTAGGAGAAGAACCCCAATGATGACTAACCATGAATGCCCATCTCTGGGAGGGTATTGTGAGAGATGCACATAATTGCATTTAAAGAATATAAGGTAATATGGTAGTTCCTACACATCTGACTGGAGTTACAGACTCAAAACTGATAGATGATAGATTGATTGATAAATAGATAGGTGATAGATAGATAGATAGATAGATAGATAGATCAAAATCCAGATTCGGTATATTTTAAAACTCCTGCAAAACAATAAAAATACAGTGAAAATGGGTGAAGTATATGAATATAAAACTCACAGGAATAATATACAAGTGGGGAACATACATATGAAAAGATCTCTAACTCATTATTAGTCAGGGAAATGCAAATTAAAACAACGATGAGACATCATTCTTTAAAAAGCTGGCAAAAATCAGTAACATCGATAATATCCAATCTTGGGAAAAACTAGCAAACACTCTCAAAGGAGTGTAAATTGGCACAGTTCTTTTTGGAAAGAAGTACCTTCTCATGTTTTAAACGTACAAACATTTGAGTCAGAAATCCACAGGTGCCCTTCCTAGAAAAATACTTGAAACTATGGGTAAAAGTGGTGTAAAACTTTTTTTTCAGCATTATTTTTCAGTTTTATAGGAAAAATTTCAATTAACACCTTTGTGCATTATTTTTGTAAGCATGTATTTGTATAGAAAAGAAGTGAATTTGCTGAGTCCAACGTATACACGTTTAAATTTTTTGTCAATAAACTGACATTCCACCAAAACGGTCTTACTAATGTGCTCTCTACCAACAGGGTTTGAGAATGCCTATTTCCCTGTTTTCTTGGCAAGAACAGGTATTGTCAACTGTTACCAAACAGTGACTGAGAGGATAAAATCTGTTAAACAACTTGCCTTTCCCTAGTTATTAGAGAGGGTTTCAGTTTTTATGTGGTTAAACTGGCTTACAGTCTCTTTTATAGCTCTTGAGTTTTAGACATTTTTCCTAATGCTATTTACTTTTTTACCTTTTGAAAAATTGTAGTAAACTACACATAAAATGTACTAGCTTCACCATTTTTAAGTGTACGGTTCAGTAATGTTAAGTACATTCACACTGCTGTACCTCCAATCTCCAAAACTCATCATCTTGCAAAACAGAATTTCTGTACATATTAACCAACACTCCTCATTCACTTTTTCCCCAGCTCCTAGCAACCATCATTCTACTGTCTCTCTCTATGACTCTGGGTTCCTCGTATAAGTGGACTCATACAGTATTTGTCATTTTGTGACTGGCTTATTTCAATGCACTTTATTTGAAAAACTAGAAACGACTTAATAAAAGATAGAATAGTTAAATAAACTATAATATATCCCTACCTTTTATACCATGAAATTATTTGCTTGTTTTATAAAACAGATGTAAATGCGCTGGCCAGGCAAGAGGGAATGATGACTTGGAAAAAGATCACCATCTTGGATGCAGATGGTAAAAACTGGCCAGATTCTGGACACACTGTAAGTTAGCGCCAACAGTATTTACAAGTGGATTGGATAAGGGAGTTGGAAGAAAGATGTCACTAGTGTTTCTGACCTGCGGAAAGGGAAGATTGGAGACAGATTGGAGATGTCTTCCCAAGATTGGGACTATGACTGGAGGAACAGTTTGGGATGTGCAGGAATCAAGAGTTGGCTTTTGGTCATGTTAAATCTAAGATGTATAATTGACATCTACAGTTGCATATGAAAATAGAAGAATCATTTAAGAGCATTTATTTTAATTCACTGTCTCATGCCTTGAGATTAGAGCAATATGTGTATATTTTTTTAAAGGATTCAGTAACTTCAACTGGCTGGATTTTAAATGTTTTTTTTTTTAACATAAAAAAATGAGTACCATATGCAAATACAATCTTTTAGCTAAATTTGCATTTTAATATGGTGGCCTATTATACAATGCTACCACCTGTGTAAAATGAGTCAAACATGGCTCAATAGGACTTGGATATAATTTATAATGTAAAATAGAACTATCACATTTGGTGATTATCAAAACTGCAAGCTGAATAAAATGAGAAGTTCCATCTGTTACTACCTACCTTTCACCCTTACATGAAGGGAATATAAAAGGGAAGAGTTATAGGAGTTTCTCCAAGTGGTTGCATAGAATGAAAGTTCCCATTTGGCAAGGACCGTGTGTTATTCATTTTTGTATCACCCACAGTGGCTTGTGGGGAGTAGGCGTCCAATTAACGTTAGTGGAGTTTAATCAAAGTCTATTGAGCTGTAAAGAAAAATGTCACAGTCATTATTCAATACATTTGCACAAGCATTTGTTATGGGATGTTAAAAAAACATAGCTTAACTTCTGGTAACTTCAATTATCTACAACACGGATAGTAACTGAGAAAACAAGTGAAAAAGGATTAACTACCATAAGAATACTTGTACTTTGCTATTTGAGAGAAGTTGGTTGTCACCTTCAGGCCAGAGAAGGGCTTAGAATTAATTCTAAGTAAATTAAAATTCATTGATTTAATAATAGCATATACATAATAGCATACACAGGAGGGCATCTAGTTTATCCTAGGAGCGTATATAAGAAGACTTACTCTAAGTGCTGATACTCAGACTCAATCCTAAAGACTCCTAGTCCTGAAGCAAACAAACTCAGTGGAAGATGTCTTCAAAATCTAATCAGAGGACCAACTCATCTCTACTCTTGAGCCCATCATCATCTGAAAATCGATTAACTTAATAATTCTATCAAGTATCTCTCTTAGAGCCTCATCCTCTCCTTTCATAAAAGCTCTTTCTTCTCAGCATAGAAATATGTTCATCTTCTTCATCTTTGTTATCTTTTGCTCCCATGACTCTTCTAACTATTGCCCGACTTCTCTTCTTTCCTTTACAATCTTTTATAAAACATGCTCTGCTCCCTCAGCTCCCATTCATTCTTCTTGCTGCTTTACCAGTAATTAGTCTTGCCCAGGTTGCCAATGATCTCTTGCCTGCCAAATTCATTTAATATTTTACCTTGTCTTCCTTGACCATTTTTTCTCCTTCTGTGGCTTCTCAAGTCTTTCAGTGACTGTCCACTATATTATAAAAGTTCATGCTAACAGGATTTTGTGTGAGGACTTACCCAGTTTGAGAAACCAGTTTTTATTTCAGAAACAAATGCCTAGAAGGAAGTAGACGAGGATATATCACAGGGAAAGCATATTTAATCAGATAATCAATTTACAAATATAATTTAAGAAGCACGTGACAGAATTAATGGCCTCACCAGAGCCTTTACTACCAAGCTAGGGTCATGGACAAGAGCAGACCAACATTCCTGATCTCTGTAGACAGGGAGCTCTCAAGGAAGAAAGAAAGAGCAGACTAGGTAATTTGAACTAACCTTCTCACTGAGGACAACTAAGAAAACTGGACCAATAAAATAAATTAACTTACAAAATTATGCAGTACCGCTAGGCCAAGACTAGACGAGAGTTAGAAAAAGTAAGCCCAGCTGCTCAAAGCTACATTTTTTCCAAAGGCACTTGCCTATGATGGAAAAGAAACTATGAAGTTCATTTGCATTTTGGTGTCCTCTTGAGGCCAAAGAGATAGGAATCAAAGCCTGGACACTGCCAAGGGATGGGACTCTGATCAATTAATTCCCACTTTCATTACGAAATTGAAATTTCAATTTATTTATTTCAATTCAAATTATGAAAAACATGCCCTCAGAATAGATGTGAACTAAAAATCAGTAAACCTCAGCAGGAATTTGTAATCTAGTCTCTAATCAGCAAGATGTCCAGGAATCTCAAGCTTTGAATCAAGGTTAAAGAGGTCCCAGAATGGTACCACTCCCAAACACCTAGCTGAACCAGATCAAAGTCCTCTTTGGGAGAAGACACCATCATCCTAGGCATCAAAACATTTCCCTAAATATCTTTTAAATACAATGTGTAGCACAGACTTAAAGGTAACCAAGCATACAAGGAAATAAACACCTTAAGAAAAAAACAATATAAACAACAAGTAACAGAAATGATCCACAAATACAGTTTACTCTTGAACAACACTGTGGTTGGGGGCACCAACCCCTGTGCAGTCAAAAATCCATGTATAACTTCTGCTCCTTAATAACTTTACCAATAGCCTACTGTTGATCGAAATCCTTACCAATAACATAAACAGTCAACACTAAAATAAGCTAAAAAAATGTTATTTAAAAAATCATAAGGAAGGAAAGAACACATTTACAGTACTGTACTATATTGAAAAAAATCTCCACGTAAGTGGGACCCAAAAAATTCAAACCCACATTGTTCAAGGGTCAACTGTATATGATGTATTGAAATTGCCAAATACACACTACTAAAAAAGCAGAACAACAAAAACCAAAACCATGTTTATTATGTTGAAATAAATAAAGGTCAAGATTGAAAACTTTGCTGAAACTAAAAACCATAAAAAATAACAAAGGCGAGAAGAAAAACAACTAAAAGTCTAGAACTGAAAAATACAATTTTTAAAATCAAGAACTCAGCAGATGGTTTGAATAATATATTGTATACAGAGAAATGCAGTCAACTGAAACACTGAAAGTCAACTGAAAGGTGAAAAGAAACTAGAATATAGCACAAAAAAATTCAGAAAAGAAAAAAGATATCTGGAGGATATGTTGAGAAAGAGGAGGATATCTGGAGGATATGTTGAGCAACAAACGTTTTGTTGCTGTTCCCAAAGAAAAAGAGAAAGAGGATGTGTTAGAGGCAATAGCTGAAGACTGATGAAAGACATGCATCCACAGACTGAAGAAGACAAAAATATTCCAAGTAGGATATATACAAGGAAATCCACAATTAGACGCATCATATCACAAAGGCAGAAACAAAGACTAAAGGGAAATCTTAAAAGCAGTCAGAGTAAAAAGAGTTTCAAAGCATCAAAAGTTAGAATTATAGCTGGCTTCACAATAGCAATAATTGAATCCAGGAAACAATGGAATATCTTCAAAGTATGGGTGTGGAATTCCATATCCAGCAAAAATATCTTTCAAAAATCTGGGGTGCCTGGGTGGCTCAGTCAGTTAAGCATCTGACTTCAGCTCAGGTCATGATCTCACAGTTCATGGGTTCGAGCGCCACATCAGGCTCTGTGCTCAGGCTCAGGGCCCAGAGCCTGCTTCAGATTCTGTGTCTCCCTCTCTCTCTGCCCCTCCCCTGCTCATGCTCTATCTCTTTCTCAAAAGTAAATAAATGCAAAAATATCTTTCAAAAATGAAGACAAAATATTAACATTTTCAAATTAGGAAAAAATACTAAGTCATCACCAGAAGACCCATGTTAAAGGAAATTCTAAAAAATATACTTCATGCAAAAAAATAAATAAATAAAGATCTGAGATGGAATCTGAAATGCAGTACAGGATAAAGGATGAATAAGGTGGTAAAAATAGGAGTTAAATATGAAAGAATATTAGCTGTATAAACTAAAAATAATGTCTTATAATTTTTAAATAAATTTTTAATAACAAGATTACCTGGAAACAATAGCATATTGGGAAGGTAATTAATGGAATTAATAAGATTCTTGGATTACCTTGGAGAAGGGTAAAAACCTTGATTAATTTAGGCTTTCACAAATTATTTTTGTTAATTTTATTTATCTGTTTTGAGAAAGAGAGAATCCCAGGCAAGTTCTGCATTGTCAGCCCAGAGCAGAGGCCAACACGGGGCTCAATCTCATGACCCATGAGATCATGACCTGAGCCGAAATCTAGAGTTAGACGCTTAACCTACTAAGACACCCAAGCACCCCTTGACTTTCACACATCATTAATGATTATTTTTTGGTAACTATAAGGTAACTTCTAATTTTGAAGGTAACCCTTAATAGAATAAAATAAAATGTATAATTTTTTGAATAATAGATTTTTAAAAGATGGAATTATATAACTAAATTCAAAAGAAGACAAAAAGAGAGAGAGGGAGAGAGAAACAAAGAATGAGTATGACAAGTAAAAGACACATAATAAAATGGTAGATTTAAATCCAAACATTCAGTAATTTCAGTAAGTGGACAGACTCAGAACTAGAAAGCCCTCCTCATCTAGTCACAGTAATGGCTGGAACAGTCACAGGCCTCTCATGGACACCGATGGAGGCAAGCCGCCTTGTAAATGTTGCAGCAGGGAGAAACAGAACAAAATGCATTCTTCCTTGGGGCAATTTGATCTCAAAGCAAAGCAGAGGGGAAGGGTGTCTGGATGTCCACTTCCTGTTCCCACGTTTACTAGGCAAATAATTAACTTTTCACAGAAGAAATGTATGAGGGGACAGAGAACTGTCAAGAATATTACAATGATTGATAAAGCTAGGGAAAAGTCCACCCACCACCATAGAAATATTTATTGCTCTAGTCTAGGCCACTGTAACATATTTGGTTGAGGAGAGGTTAGGGACAGAGGAAGGGAGGGTACATATAAGGTAAATCTTAAGAAAATTATAAAACCTCTACCAGGGTTAGGGAGGAGTAAGGAGAACATCTCAGATTTTTCCAGCACTTATTAGGACAAAAACAGAGAGCAACAGGAGCAGATAGGAATGATTAGGAGAGATTGAGAAGAAGAATTGGTTAATATAAAATTTCAGATGAAATATAATTCCTCCAAGGCTGTATGTCTGTCTTAACCTACATCCCTTGAAAAATATCATTAGCACAGAAGCGCTTTTAAAGAAGGTGCATTTTTCAGCTAAAATTGGACAGCAGTTTCAATCAAAGGACTCAAACAGAGTTAGAAGAGATATCACCTCAATCCCTCCATCTTTAAAAATAACCCTAAACTAGACACCTCAAAAAGCTAAAAATGTACCCTATATGTAAAGACCTCCAGAGAAAGATTTTACACGCCATCTCGGTGATTAATTTTTAGCACTTAACACAAATTCTTTTTTTCAACTAAATTATCATTCACAACTTGAACAGGAATTTCTTTGAAAAAGAAAACAAACCCAATTAATTTAACCTACATCTTAAATCTAATTACTTTTCCTCCAGGAAGATAAATATTGTATGAGTTCTATAAGGCTGGTGGTAAGATGCCCTGTGGAACTGTAAGGCAAACCTCCCCACAAGAAGACATAAAAGTAGAAAGCGGCACAAAAACGGAAAGAATCGCTCTTCATCCTTATTGCCTGACAGATCCGGTGTAGTCGCAGGATTTATAATGCTGAAGTGAATTGCTTGACTTTGTGGAAATCAATGAAAGTAAAATTCAATTTAAACTTTTTATTAAAATAACATAAATTTTAAGATGTGACTTTCCTGTCAAAGTAAATCATCAAGACGTAGTAAGGACTGCTAGAGGTAGAACCAGAGAACCATCGTTCGAGCACATGAATTATACCCTGAGGAGCAGAGTGTTGGCCCTTTCGGGCCTGTCACAAAAAAAAGAAGTTGGGCCAAGTCCATATACTCCAGGCACACCATTCTTTCCATGTCAGTAGTCTCTAGAGATAGTGATTGATATTGCCAAGTCCATTATACAGTAATCACCAGAAGATTAATTATTAAAATTACTGCAATTCCTAAAATCGCTGAAATTCGGGAAGGAGCCATGGTATACACCGTCCTTTTCAAACACCGTGATAGAGCTTGAAAACCGGCAATGCTATAAAGAACTTACACTTGTAACATGACATTGAACTAGCCCAGGCTGCTGGCTCCCTCTCCTGAACCCTACCCTAAAGAAGCGAAAGTAAAACAAAGCAAAAAACAACCAAGAAGGAATCAGATGTACTTTCAAAAACTAACATAAAACTCCTAAGATACCCCTGGAGACACTGAAAATGATTATGACTGTGAGTGGACTGGAAACGGTAGTCTCACCAGAAGGTTTATAAACCAGGGCCTGAGCTTCAGACTCCTCTCCCTGGACACTCATGAAAAGCCCACGTAGCAAAGACCCCAGGCAAGATAAGCTCGGAAGGAAAAATGGCATACGAAGAACATAAATGCTATAAAACAAAAGACAATGAACAATAGCAAACAGCAAACAGAGCTGAATTAACGGAAGGAGCAGATTAAGAGTTTAAAGTAGGCAGAAGATCAGGTATTGGTGACATGATGCAGAAATAAGAATCTTAAAGAACCAATGAAGAATCATGAAATGCAGTATATAGATGGAGTGGAAAACTAATTTAGTGAGCTGGAAGACCAAGACTAAGAACCAGTCTAGAAGGATTCAGGGATGGATTAACAGAATATATGTGGGATATTATGAGTGTATGTTAGAGATATGAAAATAAAGCATCACTCTCTGCTTAATAATATGATGGGAAAATAAACAGAAGGAAGCAAATATCTGAAGAATTAATGACTGATAGTTTCCCAGAATCAAAGATGAAAAGACTTCAGGTTAAGAAGGCATACAGAGTGCCAAGGGCCAAACAGGAGAGACAAAAGGAGAAGAAAATCCAAAATCCAGATATCAGTGGAGGAAAACCAAAGGACTTCAAAGTCTATGGGAAAATTCTAAAAGCTTCTAGAAAGAAAGAGTAATTCAACTACAAAGAATAAAATTCAGATTATTCATTCTCTCAACAGCTACACTAGAGAAAATGGAAAAATACTTTTAAAGTATTTCAAGAAAAGAACATTAAACTTAATATTTTAAGTCCAGTAAGTCACATTTAAATAGAAGGCAGTAAGAATATCCTTTACATACAAAGCCTCAGATGTTTTTTTTTTAATTTTTTTTAATGTTTATTTATTTCTGAGACAGAGAGAGACAGACAGAGTATGAGTGGGAGAGGGACAGAGAGAGACACACACACACAGAATCAGAAGCAGGCTGCAGGCTCTGAGCTGTCAGCACAGAGCCCGACACGGGGCTCGAACTCACAAACCGTGAGATCATGACCTGAGCCGAAGTTAGTCGCTCAACCGACTGAGCCACCCAGGTGCCCCCCCGTTTTTAAATTTTTATTAATGTTTATTTCTGAGACAGAGAGAGATAGACAGAGCATGAGTGGGAGAGGGACAGAAAGAGAGGGAGGCAAAGCCTCAGAAGGTTTACCACACAAAGACCTGCTGTGAAAACATTCTTAGAAAGAATATTTTAACAGAAAGAAAAAATAAATAAAGCCAGATATAAAGGAAATCAGGGTGAGCAAATAACTTAATAAGGTTTATTTTGTCTAAAAAAGGAAGGGGGTATGTATATTATGTATATTAATACATAAAAATCCATAACTAAAACAGGATGATACTAAGTACCTTGCTTCAGAGAAGAGGGAAGTAGAGGTTGTAGTCAGAGAGAAGAAAGATTCCATTTTACAGATGAGGAAATGAGTCACAGAGAGGTTAAGAAACCTATACAAGGACACACAGCCAGTAAGAGGCAGTGCCAATCATTCAAAGTCAGGCCATCTGGGGTGCCTGGGTGGCTCAGTCAGTTGAGTGTCCGACTTCAACTCAGGTCATGATCTCACGACTCGTGAGTTTGAGCTCCATGTCAGGCTCTGTGCTGACAGCTCAGAGCCTGGATCCTGCTTCAGATTCTGTCTCCCTCCCTCTCTGCCTCTCCCCTGCTCATGCTCTGTCTCTCTTGCTCTCAAAAATAAATAAACGCTACAAAAGCATTTTTTTTTAAGAAGTCAGACCATCTGATTCAGAGTACAGTCTTCAAGGGGGAAGACATAAGTATTGACAAAATCAAGAACTATGAAAGAAAAGATAAACATAAGAGAGGTCTTAGTAAGGTTTAAGTAACCATCAGATAATTAAAAATATAAAATGTAACTGTCTTATGTCCAGGGTAAGAATATTTGATTTATTTATTGGAAGGAAGGAGAAGAGAAATAAATTAACCATATAAAAGTATGATAAAGAAATAATTTTAATTAGATGGCCTCAGTACCTCTAAATATGACCATAACTAAAATAAATGTAAATGGTTAAAACTAACCAAGAGAAATAGAGTGTCAGATTGGCATAAAAATAAACAAAAAGTAATATGCAAAAACAAGTCGTCTACAGAGATAAATTTAATACAGACAAGTTGAAAATGAAAAGGAGGAAACAGATATAATAGGCAAGTACGACAAAAAGAAAGCCAGAGAAGAAATTTTCATGTCAGATAAAAGTAAATTCAAGGCCAAAAATGG
Organism: Panthera tigris; assembly: GCF_018350195.1. Lineage (NCBI taxonomy): Eukaryota > Metazoa > Chordata > Mammalia > Carnivora > Felidae > Panthera > Panthera tigris. Next base: position 107,017,005 of record NC_056662.1, read on the forward strand.
CAGGGAAAAACATGAATATGATACATGGATTAAAAGATATAAGCCAGGGGCTCCTGGGTGACTCAGTCAGTTAATTTCTGGTCATGTCATGATCTCGTGGTTCGTGGGATAGAGCTCCACACTAGCGCTGATAGTGTGAAGCCTGCTTGGGATTCTCTCTCTCCTTCTCTGCCTCCCCGCCACTCATGCTCTCTCTCTTTCTTGATAGATAGATAGATAGACAGATACATACATACATACATACATACATACATACATACATACATACAAGCCAAAAATGTAAAATGATTATATCCCTTCATTTGGTGCTTATCATATTCCAAGCACTATTCTAAGACCTTTAGATGTATTAATTCAACTAATCCTCAACAACCCCACAGGATAAATATTATTATCATCCCCCATTTTGCAAAGAAGGGAGCTGAGGCACAGAGGGTTAAGACACAGAACATGCTAAGACTGTCTGATTCAGAGTTCACATTCTCAACCTCTATTTTCTGCTAATATTCTAGATTGTAAAGTAACAACTGACAGGTTTTAAGGGAGATATATCAAGAATAAATGATAAATTTGGAAATTTTAACATACCCTATGGAAATTGATAGGTCAGGTAGATAACAAAGTAATAGAACATGGGTCAGCAAATCATGGCTTACGGGCTGGCCACCTATTTTTGCAAATAAAATTTTATGGGAACACAGCTATGCTATCTATTTGCATATCATATATGACTGTTTTTGCATTACAAAAGCAGAGTTGAGTAGTTATGACAGAAATTGTATAGCGTGCAAAGCCTTAAATACTTACTTTCTGTCCTTTAGGAAAGTTTGCCAGCACTTGCTATAGAAGATTTAAACAAAATTAACCGGCTCAACCATTGATAGAAAGAGCATTATACCCAGAGAAGAGACTCTGCACATCTTCCAAACAGTGCATTGATTACCATAAAGCTCTAATTCTACCCTCCTTGCACAATAACACAGGTCTCCAAAATATAACCGTAATCACAATATTATAGAATAAACAAACATGAAGGCCAAATAAATAAGATGAAAACCACTGCCTTAAGAAAAGGCATTTGAATGTGACAGTGAAATGCACAGATCTTTGGGGCTAATTTAAATGAGCGTAGAGGTATGGACTAGTAAAACATCTCAATGCAACTGTGACTATTAGTCAATGAATTTTTAATAAGCATTTACTATACAGTTACTTGAAGTATCTACTGCACATCTCTTGAAAGAGAAAGCCAGTAAGAGCCTGGGCATTGAGGTCAAGCAGCAAGAATTCTCTTCTCAGTTCTGCCCCTTAGCAGTCAGTGTATCTATGGAGAAGTCACTTAACCACTCTGTGCCTCAATTTCCTAATCTGTAAGATGAAGCTAATAATAACACCCACCTGATTACAGAGTTATTGGGAGTAATAACAAGATAATGTAAACGAAAGGGGACTAGCATAGTTCCCAACACACAGGAAGTTTTCTATGATACTATTGAATAATATCTACTGATAAATGGGATACCACTCAATTGATAATTGGGAAACCACCATGACTCCAGAAACAATGTGCTGTGAGATTACTTCCTTCTACGTTTTTTTTTCATCTTTTTCCTGTTTTAGTCACTGAAGCAGCCATATTTTGAGAGACCAGTTTGCTGCTATCCACTATTTTCTCATTTAGTAAGAATATCCAAGCATAGAAGCAAAGAGGTTGTGGGAGAGGAGGCAGGGAAAGAGCCTGACGTGTATAGTAAAGGGAGAATAGATTCAAAATGTAAGGAAATCCAAGTTTAAGAGGCTATCTTTTATTTAGTTCTGTGAATATCTCCTAATAATGACTGTCATAAATGATGGTCAAGGCAGAGATGTTTTTATGATCAATACCATAGAAAGCAAGATGTTTGTGGCAAGGTTCTCTCTGATAGGGAATCAATTTTAAGAACAGAAGTACAAAGAATATATTCTCTTAGCTCTAACCATGATGCTGTTGTTCAAAAAGCTCTAACTCATTCTGATCAGGGGTGAAGAGATATAGAAACAGGGTTATCAGACTTCACCACAATTTAGAGAATCCAATTCTTATTACACAGGCATCAAAAATAAAGGCAAAGCAAGAAAAACTGGCAAAGCTCACAACTCAAAGATTGGGTTTAAGAGCAGAACTTGGACCCAGAATAGGTCATTAAAGACGCTTGGGGGAAAGTTCAACTTTACATACCTCTTGAAAAACACTTTAATTTGTATACTCAAAAAATAACCATAACCTTTGTAATGAAGGAAGCCTAGGGAGGAAGATTAGAGTATGTCTATCATTTCAGATAAAACTTCTTCCAAGATTATGAATCTCTTTTGTAGGAAATTTCTAACTGCGAATATTATCCTTTATATAAATAGAACCAATTGATTCATGGCTGACATTGTGTATCATGGGTTTCATGTGATCTGAGACCCTTTATATAAAATGTGGGAACCTCATAAATGATCACTGGAAACCCTTAAGGCCTTCTTTTTTTCCAAAGCCATTTTTTTTCTCCTATGCCTGTAAGTCCTTGTAGGGCAGTATGCTGATTATCTCATCAAGGCTCAGCCATAAGGACCACAATTGGTCATTTTCATTGAGACTGTTTTTTAGAAATACCCAAAATAAACTCTGAAAAATCAATAGTTTGAGTTGTATCATTGTCATAAGGTTTCACTGGTAGAATTAAAATTTTTTATTTAAATAAATTATAGTATCAACTCCAAAGGAAAAATAACTAGAACAAGTTTATAGACACTCCATCTACTGATGTGCCTCTTCCTAGAGTATATTGAAAAAAGATTTTTTTTTTGGTTTCTAAATATTTTTATTGAATGATGCCTAACCATACACAAAACATATAGCCTTGCTGATTTTCAAAGTCAAAGCAGCAACACTAAGCAACTTGGAATTTGATTCATTTTTCATTCTGACATTTATCTACTGAACTTGTTGAACAGTAAAAAAAAAAAAAAGAGAGAGAGAGAGGGAGAATAATGTCACACTTCATAAAATCTCATTTCTATAGGCAGTGCTAGTGTTAATGCAATCAAATAGCACAAACAGGAAAACACTTATAAAAAATTGTTTCCCGTGATGATTACTACTTTTTAAATTTGTTCCTCAGGTCATATCTTATCACACTTCTGTTTACACTTAATCCAGGATGCACATAGGATGATTTACCTCTGCCAGATATTGAAGCTTGGATAAAATAAACAGTTTTCATTTGGTGCCATAAAACTTGAGACCAGAAACAAGGCCATCGCAATAACTCAGGGAGGCAAACAGAACAGCGCAGTCCAAACAGAACGTTGTTTTTCTCCTCTCACTTCATAAAACCGAACTGGGCTAAAACCATGCAGTCACAAGGCATCGGGCAGCCTAGACCACATCTCTTGAAGGCCCTGACCTCTAGAGACTTCTGTTTCTCCTGCAAAACTATTTTATGAGCAAAATTTTATGATTATCGGTTGCCCTAAAGAGAACATGAGGACTCCCATATAGTGCTACAGTTTGGCTAATGGTGAAGCTATCTCCCTTTTCATGGATATTTTTACAAAAAAAAAAAAAAAAAGGCGCTCTTCCTGGTTTTTAGTGTTTGCTCTATTCCTTATCCCCCAAGTACATTTAAATGAGTACTCTTCTGGGGCGCCTGAATAGCTCAGTTGGTTAAGCGTCTCACTCTTTTTTTAAATTTCTTTAATGTTTATTTATTTTTGAGAGAGAATGAGAAAGAGAGAGCGTGAGCAGGGGAGGGGCACAGAGAGAGGGAGACAGAATCTGAAGCAGGCTCCAGGATCCCAGCTGTCAGCACAGAGCCTGATGCGGGGGTCGAACTCACAGACTGTGAAATCATGACCTGAGCCAAAGTTGGACGCTTAAACGACTGAGTCGCCCATGCGCCCCAAGCATCTCACTCTTGATTTCAGCTCAGGTCATATACTCATGGTTCGTGAGATGGGGCCTTAGATCAGGCTCTGTGCTGATAGCACAGAGGTTGCTTGGGATTCTCTCTCTCTTCTCTCTCTGCCTTTCTCTCTCTCTCTGTCAAAATAAATAAACATTAAACATTACTTTTCTTTTAAAAAATAAGCCAAGGTGTAGCTAGTGAAGAATTTTCCCCACTGTGATCCCTACAAGAACCTCTATGTTTGTTTGTTTATTTATTTATTTATTTATTTATTTATTTATTTATTTATTTTTAGAGATGGAGAAGGAGGGAGGCGCAGAGAGAGAGAGAAAGAGAGATGCATGAAGTTTGACGCAGGGCTCAATCCCATGACCCTGGCATCACGACCTGAGCCTAAAGCAAGAGTCAGATGCTTAACGGAGTCACCCAGGCACCCCAGCCTCTTCTAGAACTTCCCACCTTCTGATACACTACATAGCTTCTTTATTATGATAATGGTTTCTTTGCTTGCCTCCCTCACCCCCTAACTAGAATGTAAGTGCCACAGAGGTATTTTTAAAGACAAAGACACTTGTTTTGTTCATTGGTGTTTCCTTCCCATGTGCTTAGCAAAATCATGCCTGGCACAGGGCTGACTGATACTCAGGAAGATTTTTTTGTTCAATGAATGGATATTATTTTTTAAAAGTAGATATGCCATTCTACCACGCTTATGTTAATGACTAGAAATATAAAAACATAAATGTTAAACTGAGTAAGAATTACACCAGCCATGGTCTGTTTTTGATCATTTTATCCCAATATATTTTATGGGAAATATCATGAGCTTTTGTGATAGCTGTTACACATTTAGACAAATTGTTTTAGAGTTTTAGCCAGGTTTTCTGAAAATCATTTCATCCTGGGGATTTATTTGCATGTAGTTTGAGTTTGGTCTAGGATACCCTTTGTTTCAGTTCAGGATGCTTTTGTAAGCAGATAATTAAGGAGGGAGCCACTGTTAGGGAGATTGAACCATAAAGGCATTTATTGTTTACTTAACAAGAAAAGTAGGTAGTCCAAGAGTTCAACAATGTTATTCCAGATCCAGATTCTTTCCAACGTTCTGCTTCCCCATGATTAACTTGTTGGGTTTTTGTTCTTAATACTTGCCTCGTGGTTGCAAGATGGCTACCAAAGCATGAGGCATCATATCTGCATTCAAGACAGAAAAGGGGAAGAGGCTACACCATTGAGTTCTCTGGTATCTGTTTCTTTTATCAGGAAGGCAACAAGTTTTCCAGAAGACCCAGCAGAATTCTACTGGCCAGAACTAGGTCACATGGCCATCCTCAGGGAATAAAAAGCTGGGAAAGGCAAATAGCTAGCAAAGAAGAACAGGATAGCCTTATAATGGTTCTCTATCCTAGGAGACTTTTAAACTCCTAGTGCCTCGGCCCCACTTCAAACCAATTAAATCAGGATCACCGAGCGGGGGAGCAGGAACCTGTATACGCAGGTAGGGATGAGAGCCACATACTGGATCATTCAAGAGTCTAGGATGAGGCAGCTAGTCATCACAAGGGAAATCTGGGTTTTGTCAAAAAGAGAAGAAATAAAGAGGATACGTTAGGAAAGGAAATAACAGTGCCAGCCACAACCTTTTACTATTAGTCCCATAACTCTACTTGAAAAGACTCATTCTGATGTTCTTTCTGACCTTCATTAGCAGACATTTATTAAGCTCCTCCTAAGTGATGGCCCCTGGAAACAAAATATGAATAAGTTCCATAATTTAGAGACTAGTGAAGGGGGCAACCATGTAAGGAAAAAAATAATCTATCAAAACCCAACATGCCAGGGGCTGGGGGAAGAAGGAAATGGGAAGTTGTTCAGTTTTGCAAGATGAAAAAGTTCTAGAGATCTGTTGCACAACAATGTGACTACAGTCAACACGGCTGAACCACACAGTTAAAAATGGTAAATTTTATGCGAGGTGGTTTTTACCACAATTAAAAAAACAGAAACGTAGCAAAAAAAAACCATTCTGGTAAATAAATCCAAATAGAGGGATAAAGCTAAAGAGCTAATGGGAGAAGAATGACTTTTTTTCATTCATCAACATCTTTGCAAGTGGGTAATGATCCAGCTACCTTTTTCAGCAACTGTCTCTGCCCTGTGATTTCAGGCTTTGTGATCTGATCTGACACCTACCTTGCTTAGAAAGGGATCAACAGAGATAAACGTCAGTCGCTGCCCTCTGGGACACCCAGAAACACCATAATGGGAAAGGAATCGGCAGGCCAGACAGCCAGAACATCAGACCATGGCATGTACGAGTTCCAAAAATCTTTAAAGGATTGAGCCTGCACCATTTTTCAGTCCTCTTTATAAATAGGCCAGTATCTCACTGATGATTCCATTCATATATTTGAAGATACTGAAGGCTTTTCTTAACCTTCCTTCATTTCAGCAAGCTAAACAATTTCAATTCCTTTTAACCTTTCATGTAAGATTTATTTTCCTTAGCTCCTTCTTTAATTTTTCTCCCTGAACTTCTCCACTTTCATATCCATGTCAAAACGAAATGATTATAATAGTCTGAAAACTACCATGCTAAATCATAGTTAACAAATATAAAATTTGTGGTTAGCTTATAGTCTACTTTAGCAGTTAGGCTTATAACAGCTAGATTTGGATTAAACTTGTGCCTACTCTTTCTCCATATTTTTTCCTTGAATTTGCTCCCATCAGATTTATCTTATTATAAAGACATTCTTTTCTCAAATATTTGAATATCACTGAGAGTACCTGGGTACAAGGCGAACCATAATTTTTGGGACACCTGGGTGGCTCAGTCAGTTAAGCATCCAACTCTTGATTTCAGTTGGGGTCATGATCTCATGGTCGTGAGATCGAGCCCTGCATTGGGCGTTGTGCTGAGCATGGAGCCTGCTTGGTCTTCCCTCTCTTCCTCGCCCCACCCCCCATTCTCTCTCTTTCCCTCTCGCTCTCAAAATAAACAAATAAACTTTTTTAAAAAGAGATTTCTTGGGGCACCTGGGTGGCTCAGTCAGTTAAGCATCTACTTCGCCTCAGGTCATGATCTCACAGTTCATGGGTTCAAGCCCCACATCCGGCTCTGTGCTGACAGAGGGTGGGGGGGGAAGGCTAACCATAATTTAAAGAAGAGAGAAGAGCAAGAAATTTCTAAATCAAGTTATCACCTAATGCAGTTTTCAACAAAAGTTATGTGTAGGAATATTTTTAATTCTGTGTATGGCCAGTCTGAAAGAGCAAATGTGTATCACATTGCTCCGGAATTATTTGGATTAATGATGGTTTTGAATTATTTGTTATAAGTGCTCTACCTTCTGAGGAAATCAAACCCTTTAGAAATGTCACTGCTATTCTTAGTCCACAGACAAAGAGCCTCTAAGTTTGTAACAGCATTTCCCCCCCTCCTCCAACACACACACTCTTTCACAACTTTAGAAACTCATCATTTAAAAGAAGCCAAACTCACTACCACAGTGAGGAGAATGCTGCCAACTTAGAGAGCATGTGTGTTCAGCCTAAAGTCTGGGAAATCCACACTAGCATCTAACATCCAATGCAGACAACCAATATAACAGCCAGTACAAACTATGTACAAGGTCCGGATAACGGCTTTACACAAGTCTGATTAATGTGATTAATCTATGTGCTAGTGCAAAGCTAGTACTATTTGAAATTTTATAGAAAAACTAGCAGAGAGTGAAAATCCAAAAATATAAAATTGAGAATGTTAGGCTCAACCCCTGATCATAATCCCCCTTAGTTAACCTGTCCTGGGTTGCCCCAAGATTGCAATGTCTACCCATGCTTAAATATTAGACACTTGGTTTATATCAAATTTATTGTTCCAGGTGAGGGACAAATTCAGCTGCACCCAGCTGTCAACGGCATTTTCATTATTTGCCATTGGCCTGCAGCACCCCCCTCTGCACATTCCTTGTTAATAGACCCACACACTTAGGTTTCTCTTGGCAGCTATGCTCTGAGTTTCTGATTCTGCTGAATTTTCTGACCAAAGTCAACCAGGGTCCATGTAAAGGGTGCTGCCTCTTTTCCATATCACAACACCCTGACACTATGAATCCTAAAATACCTCAGGCAAAAAGCTATGTTTTGTCTATTTGTTTTACTGAAATTTGGGGTCACTGAAGACAGTTCATGGCAGCACCAGAAACAAATTTCAATTGAGTATTGAACATCCTTAGAAGTCCTTCAGGTACCATACTATAGGCCATCTCTCATTGGTTGTTTAACCCCACCGGCCTCAGTTTCCCACACTGTTGCCCCATATGTCCCCTTTCCTTATCAGGTCTTTCCCCCTCAGGACATTCCCTATCTTCTGTTGACTTTAATGCAGAACAGTTTGATAATTTCTATATGTCTCCGCTTGGTGACTTGAAGCCTTGCTAAATTCCATCAAGGATATTTCTTAAAGATGATTTGGTACCTAAGATGAATTCTGAGGCCAGCTTTTAATATTTTTCCCAACTTGGCTACATTTAGATCTTTTGAACTGTGTGAGGCAGATAATCTGTATAGTTTAAGTTGACCAAAGTGACAGGGCAATAAAACAACATGTCTTGATTAAAGATGTGAGTATTACCTGCCTATAGTATAGGCGCTCAGCTAGTACCAAATAATTTCCGGCATCATGTCCTACTCTGAAGGTATTTCATGAAGGAACCAAATGATAGCCTAACCCTATATTGCAGGTTGCATGCTTTTATCTTGTATCTATACTGTTTTTCTGGTTAGCCAAGTAATTCATATTATAAAAAATTATAACATTAAATATTAGTATATTCTTAATTATTAAATTTCAAACTTTTTTTTTATTTTAGAGAAAGAGAGTACACAAGAGGGGGAGAGGGGCAGAGGGAGAGAGAAGTAATCGTAAGCAGGCTCCACACTCAGCATGGAGCCCAACGTGGGGCCCGATACCACAACCCTGGGATCGTGACCTGAACCTGTATCAAAAGTCAGATAGATGCTCAACGGACTAAGCCACCCAGGCACCCCATAATCAAACGTTTTGAAAGAAAATTGTTGAAAGGCAAGCCTGATTATATTTTTCTGATATGTATCAGAAAAAAATTTTCAAGGGTGCTAAATTCTATTTTTCAAAATAGCACAAAATGTTCACAGGCAGTGAAAAATTATTGCCCCTCAACAACAACAACAACAACAAAAATACAGAGTTGAAAACATAATAAGCTTGCTTGCTCCACAGTCCATTCTCAACGATCATGCCAACAATAGAAGGAAAGTTGACTGAATTAGGCCAACATTCTAATAAAATCTTCAGATTCTATTCTGCCAAATACCATTCACATTAAAACAAGGTACTCTGTCTGTATTTCTGAAGAAATAGAATCTGTACCTTGGTTGTTTTTGTTTATTTGTAGATCACATTTGCTTGAGTTTTAAGGTGATTCTGTTTAAATTGCACTGATAAAACAGGCAAAATAAATGACCATCTACTAGAAAGGAGGGAGTCTTACCAGAAAATGAGACAAATTTCAAAATATGGGAATCCTAGCTGGTTTGGGATATTTGAGGGGCTTTCCTCATACTAAGAAATAGGATGATTGTTAATAACAAGCCTCTAATGGAAAAGAATCCATAGTAAATATACACATAAATGCAGTACAAGAAAAGGAATATTAAAACAACAGTCTGAGTGAGGTGAACAGAACTGCAAGAAAATGGCTTTATTTTATTTAGGCAATATAGTTCATCCAAGTAAATTAAAGAAAATTGTATATTCAGTCATTTGTTCAGTCAGAAAATGTATCAAAGAAATAACTTCCATACCCCCTTCCAGATGGGATGTTATAAAGGTCTATCAGATGTGAATACAGTTTTATGAGCTCAAAATATATTTAAACAAATAAAATCACATCAAAACCCCCAGTGTTTTGAAATATGCGTTAAATGCATGTCGCATTTTTCCAAAAAAGCACTGGATACCTAGACTCTATTTGTACATCAAAATAATAATGAAATAATAAGTTCATGCACTGCATAACTAAAGCAAGATAATACATATAAAGGAATTTTCCCTCTAGATCACAACACGGAGATTACACTTTTTGAATTTTGATGTTACATTAAAACTACAGTGACATAAAGCTAATGAATAAATAATGCTCCACAGGCAGTATTGATATACACAAGGCATTAATGTTCTGCTAAATTTTCTCTTTTCTGACTATGTATCTCAAGGAAGCACCACTCCAGGTGGTTACCGTGTGCACGTAAGTGACTACTCTACGGCCCATAGCTTGTTCTCAAACTGCGTTTGCAGTTGCAGCCGTAAAAATATGTTGTTTCCTTCTTTCACAATCCGCACTGACTTGGTTGGAATGTGTGTGTCCAACAGACTTCTGTGCCTGTATCTGAGGTTTTGCCACAATGCCACAACTCCATTGACTTCTAAAAAAACTGTAAGATCCTAAAGTTACTACGCTGGGTTGTGTGAGCAAAATCCACTGTGTCTCCACCGTATGCACAAACCTTGGGCCTCGGGCGCTTCAGAAGACAGAGAATGTCCTGATTTGGCAAAGATGCTCAGAGGGAGATGAGAAACCACAAACATAACAAATGTTCACTGGTCTTCAGGATAAGTTCACTTATTCAACTTCATTTACTTACTAAGTACCTACCATGTGCCAGGCTCAGCTGCTTTCTTTTCCTCACCATATATCACATTTTATTGTCATTCTTTGTATGTCTCTCTCAGCAATCCAGCACCATCACCATTACCACCCATTAAACCGAACGTTTCTCACAGGCTGGAACCTTGTCGTATTAACAGACATACTAACATGGAATCAATAAATATTTATGAATGAATAAATAATAAAGGTATAAAATATTATGTAAATGGAAGCATGCTAGAAAGGCAGGAGAGAGCATTCTGGAAGAAGTGGCATTCTGCCTCAGCCTTAAAGAAAATAAATGGAAGAGAGAATTCTAGACAAAGGGAGCAGTGGAAGCAAAAGCCTGGGAGGAGGGAAAGAGTGGGTGTTTCAAAGAAGTTGGCAATCGAATCCATTTGGGATACAGCAATGGTTCCTGTTCTCCTTAGGAGAGGGGCCTGGCTCAACACCAACCCCACTCAACCGTACCAGAATACAGGGTGGGGGGCAAATATGACATCGAAAAGACCCCTAAGGTCATTCTGACAAGTATTCCTTGTTAAGTGATATTATTTATAAATTGTGTGGGGAGGGATAGAGAGAACGGGGTCCCTCTATTCCCTCAGTGCCCTCCATTGGCCTTAGTCCTCCACCCTTATCCCCATATTGCACTCACAAAGGCCCCTGCTGGTGTGGTGGTTATTGCAATCCCTGCCGGCTGAAGAGGACGTCTTTAGTGAGTGGGTTTCCAACTAGTTACATTCCATCCAATTCAGCACACATTGATGGAGAGCCTACCATAGGCAAGCCAGTGTGCTCTTTATGGATGCCTAGATCAATGAGATCATCCCATCCTCAAGGATCTCACAACCTAAAGCATTTGCATTTTAATACCTAAGTACATGCATCAAACGCTTTTAAGAATGAAAGGAAATGCCAATTGCACCAAAACATGGAGATCTTGAAGCAAATAATCAAGCCCTAAATTCCTTAAACACTCCCACTTAAAAGTATATCTGTTGTAAAATTGTTTCTGCCAACCACCAGCTTCCTACCCGTTGAATATGTGATATTGAAACTGCAAAGCTCAGCTGGATATGCAAAGCGTCTATAGGGATCAGTGGTTCTTTTCCAGTAGAGACATTTTTTTAATGAGAAGCAGAAATGATGGAGGAAAGAGTATTTGAGTCACACAGAGAGAATTCCAGGCAACTCTCCTCTCAGGGAACCAATTATTTTCTCCCTAAAGAGGCAAAACTCCACCTATTTCCTCTCATCTCCAATACTGTATGATGAAAGGCATTCCCGGAAGCGCTGTGCTACAGCAACGCCCAAAGATGAGCAAATGCACTTGACTCCCCGACCCCAACTGAAACAAGAGTAGCTCCAGACTGATAGTGCCGACCAAAGGTTCTGGGTGGCGGAAAGACCACAGAAGAAGAGAAAAGAGGATATAAGGGGAAGATTGGCTCTGCAGGACTGAGCCTCAGCTCAGCAGTGGTTTGGCAGGAGAGCATGTTGCTAGCCAGCCCTACACTGGAGAAGTCATTTCTTCATCCACCATGGGCAGTGTTACCATAACATTAGCCCTACCACCTGTCTACCTTGATCTCCATCAACTTCCCAACTCATGTAATTATGCTCTAATAGCACCTAACTGCTGATGAGGCCTTCCTGTCTGCCCCACCCCGCCCCCCACACACACACTCAAATACTCACTCACATTTGCATCTGAGTCTGGCAGAGAGTGGGTATCCATAATTTGTTGAACTATATTTCTGGGTGCTTACTATCTTGGGTACAGAATGTAGGAAGTACTAAGGAGGTTTCCTGGGTGTCCCCAGACATACTAGAGTACCAGGAATCACAAAGCATAAAGCTAAGTCAACTGCCAAAAGAATGAAAACATAAATATGGAGGCAAAAAAAAAGAATGAAGGAAACTAAAGAATTTGCCAACATGAAAGGTTCTGAAAAGAAGTTTGAGGACTGAAACTTTGATACAGTCATGTTATATGATTCCATAAGAATTTTCATAATACTGTCCAAGTAGACCATGAGCTGGGGTGAGGTGGGGAGGAAGAGAGGTAGTATCTGCCATTCACCTAGGTATCCCATTGAACCACATGAGAGGCACTTGCCAGAAAGATAGCCAGCCGTTCATTTAATAGTTTCTATATACTGTCTCTTCATATAACTACATGTCGACTTCTATACAACAGAGCTTATGTAATGCTGTCCACTTTGTCATATGGATTCTATTCCTCCCAAGTAATATTTTCATTGCCAATTCAAAATTCAAAATTGGGCACCTGGGTGGCTTAGTTGGTTAAGCATCCCAATCTTGACTTGGGCTCAGGTCATGATCTTGCGGTTTGTGAGATTGAGCCCCAAATAGGGCTCTTTGCTGCCAGGGCAGAATCTACTTTGGATTCTTTCTCCCTCTCTCTCTCTGCCCCTCCCCTGCTCTTTCTATCAAAATAAATAAATAAACATTAAAAAGAAAGAAAGAACATTCAAAATTAGAGTAGTCCCTTCAAATACTGTTAAGACAGCCAATTAAACCAGGTGGCCCAAACTAGACAGTGCATTCATCATTACCTTCATGGTGAATGAACTTAGAAGTGCAAGAAATGTGAACATAAAAGCATTCCACTGGAGAGTGAGAATTTCTGCTCTTGGTCCTGAGGATTCCCAACTTTGGCCCAATTCTTGGTGAAGACAGAATAGGGCTCCTTATGTCAGGAGAGTAATGGCGAGTGATAAAGAAGAGGGGAGGAGAAATTTGGGAGAAATAGAAGCTCGTTATACTGGCTATCAAGACCAACCTCAGCTCTATGCCACCTGTCCCTTGGCCTGTTTAGGGATCAGCTTCCTCAATCTCAAAAATAAGGCAAATGGATTAGATGATATATACCGTTTATATAGATTCCAATTACAGATCCCAACTGTATGCCTTCCATATGTGACTCCAAATAGTTCCAATACCTAATCAGGGAAATTCCGAGCAGTTAACCAAGGAGCCCCACAGCCACCCCTCCGAGCTGACCCGCTCCCCCGCCCCCCCACCGGCCCCACCGGCTCCCACCGGCCCCCACCGTCACCCCGGGTCTCCCTGACAACCCTAGCCTCTGACTCCACCCTGCCCCGCGGCCCCAGTGCCCGCCTCCGGGAGAGCCGGGACTCGCCGCGCGCGCCCCAGGCCACGTGACCCCAAGCGGCGGGCCCGCGCCCGAGCCGCAATGGCGGCGGTTCCTACAGATTCCGGTTCGCGGCCTGCAGCGGGCGCCCGGTTTTTCTGCACCGCGGGCCGCGGCCTGGAGCCCTTCCTGATGCGGGAGGTGCGGGCGCGGCTGGCGGCCACGCAGGTGAGTCGGCCTCGCTGCGCGCCCGGGCGGGAAGGAGGGCGGCCCTGCCCCCGTCCGCGCCGGGTCTCCCTCCCCGCCAGGGTCCGTGTAGACTCTGGAAAGCAAGAGCCTCGAGCCCCCCAGCTCTCAAGCCCCAGACCTCGGAGTTCTGACACGTCCTTTAATTACTGCAGGAAAGAATCGCCAGTCGTTCTCCCTTCCACATTACCGCGTATCTCTCATGCCTGTATTTTTTTTTAAGGCGGGAAGGAGTTTGAGGCAAGGTATTTCCTAGATTCTTTACAAGAAGGTACTTGATAGTGCCAATAGTTTAGACCCGTCACAAAAGCCTTTCTCCAGCCTTTAAATACAAGTACAGCCTTCAGGTTGTTACTGGACTTGTCTGTTTCCTGACAATGATGGTATTTACCCCATGGGATTGATACAAGGTGCGTAAAGTACACCTTAAACACCGAGTAAATAGTAGCTAAAAAAATAATAGTCTTGGAGGCTTCGCAGTCCAGCTTCTGGAGGGAAGTAACAATTGCTGGTGTTAATTTCAATGACATGAACAAGGTTTTAAACTTGAGTTTAGGTTCTAGAACATGCTGAGCTGGCTTCTTGAAAGCAGAGGGAAAAGATGTAATAGAAACAGACTCCACTGACTTGATGGGCTGTATATGACAGTGTGAATCATGTGTTTTTGTAAAAGGAAAGCTTACTAAATGAAATTGACCAGTCAGTCTTGCAGCCCCTATAGTGTTAGAAGCCACAAAAGGATTTTCTGCAATGAGGGAGTTGGGGGCATGGGGGATAGAGGGGGTCACGAAAAATGACATCAGCTTTATTAGATTACCAGCCACTTGTGGTTTTGGTCGCAGAATTTAATAGAGCGCTGAATACGGCTAATCTAAAAAAGCAACAATGTGGGGCGCCTGGGTGGCGCAGTCGGTTAAGCGTCCGACTTCAGCCAGGTCACGATCTCGCGGTCCGTGAGTTCGAGCCCCGCGTCAGGCTCTGGGCTGATGGCTCGGAGCCTGGAGCCTGTTTCCGATTCTGTGTCTCCCTCTCTCTCTGCCCCTCCCCCGTTCATGCTCTGTCTCTCTCTGTCCCAAAAAATAAAAAACGTTGAAAAAAAAAAAAAAAGCAACAATGTAAGAATTGCCCACATTGATTAAGCATGTTCTTAGGTCCTCAATCTGTACTCACCTGCTTAATTTTCACAACACTGTGAGGTAGGCTCTACATGTAACAGAAAAGGAAAATGAAGCACAGGTTAAGTCCAAGAAATTATTCAAGTCATGTAAAACGGCAGACCTGGGATTCAAACCCAAGCTGTGAAATCAGGCATGAGTATATAATCATGTTTAACCCAGGCAGGCCAGTACCCAGGTCCAGTTCCTTCCATTACATCATGCTGCACTGGTTTTTTGGTTTTGTTTTTGTTTTTTAATATTAACTTAGAGCTCTTAGTATGAAAAATAGAAGCCTTCACCCAACTGCAATACGTCGAATTACCAAAATTATCTTCTCTGCTTGTCCTCCATCTTCTCTAAAGACAAAATGAGATGTGAGGGGAGGGGGTCTCCTCACAGCAAAAAAGTTCAATTAATTATAGGGACAAACTTCTTGGCAATGAGAGGAATCAACCACAAGATTTGGGGATTCCCATATTTTGATTGTGCCTGTTTTAAGGACAGATATGCCTGGAAATGGGATCTGAACAAATAACTTCTGAAATGTCATCTCTAGTTCGCTCTCAAAGTTAAAGCAATCCCGAAAGAACAATGATAGCATCTAACATTTATAAAGCCCTTAAAACGTGTCCGACACTTTTATGTACATGATATGATTTAATCCACAGAAGAATCCTATGGGAGACGTCATTCCCCCCCTCTGTTTTACGAAGAAATAAAGAGAAAACTGATGCTCTGTGGTGGAGCTGGGACTTGTATCTGGATCTTTATTGCTTTGAAGCCCAGGTGCTTTACTAGTACACTAAATTATAGTGGGAAACTTCCCCGAAGCTTGTAAGTTATTTCTGTGACAGCGTGGAAAAGAGTATGTGTAGGGGCGCCTGGGTGGCTTGGTCGGCTAAGCGTCCGACTTCGGCTCAGGTCATGATCTCACGGTCCGTGAGTTCGAGCCCCGTGTCGGGCTCTGTGCTGACAGCTCAGAGCCTGGAGCCTGTTTCAGATTCTGTGTCTCCCTCTCTCTCTGCCCCTCCCCTGTTCATGCTCTCTCTCTGTCTCAAAAATAAATAAAAACGTTAAAAAAAATTAAAAAAAAAAAAGTATATGTAGATCTCAGAGGCAAAAAAACATGTGTTCAAATTTTAATCTTCCTTTCATAGATTTTTGAATTTGGGGTAAATACCCAAATTTCTGAGCCTCACTTTCCTTGGATAGAAAATGGAGAAGATTATACCTACTTTAAAGGATTAGAGCAAACCTTGAGATAAAAATTGATAGCACGTGTAGCACAATGTCTTGCAATTAGTAGGTGATCAATGAATGTTCCCAAAGAATGAATTGCACAGGAATACTTAAAACCATTCGTGCAGTAATAAGAGTGTTAGAAACTTTGATTTGCTTCAAGAAAAGTAATATTGTGAAGTCCGCGTTTATAAAATGAATTTAGAAGTGATTGTTTCCTTTTACAAATTAGTCACGCCTTTCTAATCGGTGTTTTAGTGGACGTAAGAATCACGCAGGGAGCTTGTTGAAAATGTGTGTCCCTAGTTGCCACCCCCCAAAACTTTTCTTTTGGTAGGAATGTACATAGCTCAGTCGTTTGCATTTTAACTTGCAAACTCTCCCTCCTTGGAGGACTGATGCAGGTGCTTCCTCCAACATGCAGCTTGCAAGAGAAAGTGTCCTGTGTATTCTGTTCAGCTTTTTATCACGGAGAATTTCAAACATACACGAAGTAGAATAGTGTGGTGAATCTCACGTGCTCACCGACCCGCTGCAACACCGATCCCACGGTGAATTCTGCTCCATTAATGCCCCTCCCGCTCCACCCATGTTATTTTGAGGCAAGGCCATATCACTTCATCTGTAAATGTTTGCCTATATAGTAGTCGTCCTTATCCATGGGAGATACATATTCCAGGACCCCCAGTGGATGCCTGAGAGCATGGATAGTACCAACCCTATATATACTGTGTTTTGCTATATATACATACCCATAATAAAGTTTAATTTTTAAATTAAGCACAGTAAGAGGTTAACAATAACTGAATAGGACATTATAAAAATATACTGTCATAAAACTTACGTGAACAAACATGTTTTCTTGCTCACTCTCCCTCTGCCCCTCCCTCCCTCTCAAAATATCTTATTTGTACTGTACTCACCCTTCTTGTGATGATGTGAGATGACAAAATGATGAGACGAAGCGTGGCGCATGACGTTAGGCTACTATTGACTTTCTGACGATACTTGATACTGCGGAAGGAGAATTGTGCTTGACGTAGCCTTAGGCTGTTGATCTTACGTCAGAGTGGGGGGGGCGGGGTCATCTGCTTGGGAACCACGCAGTTAAATGCAGTGACTGGTTAAACGCAGTGACGGCAGGAGGCTATACTGTGGATAAGGGGACTATTGTATATAATGAGAGGACGCACAGCATAATATATATAGTATAATATAGAAGACATCATACAATGGCTCTTTTTAAAAATATAGACCACAGGGGCGCCTGGGTGGCTCAGGCTCACAGCGCGCGGAGCCTGCTTCAGATCCTATGTCTCCCTCTCTGTGCCTCTCTCCCGCGCTTGCGCGCGCGCGCGCGCGCGCGCGCGCGTGTGTGTATGCGTGTACGCGCGCTTGCGCGCTCTCTCCCTCTCTCAAAAAAATTTAAATTAAAAAAAATATAAACCACAATATCATCACATCTAAAAATAATTCCTTATCAAATATCTAGTAAGTGTTTAAATCTCAACTTTCTCATAAATGTCACTTTTCTTTTTAAGTTTGTGTATTTGAATGAGGATTCAAATAAGGACCATGTATTGTGATTGATATTCTTTTAAATCTCGTTTGTTATAAAAAAAATTTTAAGTCTCTTTTAATCTGTAGATTTCCCCTCCATCTCTCCCCCACCGCCCCACCACCACCACCAGCAATTTATTATTTGTTAAAGAAGCAGGGTTGTTTGTTTATCCCATAGTCTAGAGCAGGGGTTGGCCAATTTTTTCTCTAAAGATCCAGATTGGGGTGCCTAGGTGGCTCAGTCGGTTAAGCTTCCGACTCTTAATCTCGGCTCCACTCTTGATCTCAAGGTGTGAGTTTGAGTCCCATGTTGGGCTCTGCACTGTGCATGGAGTCTTCGTGTAAAATAAAGGCCAGATAATAAATATTTTATGCTTTGTAGTTCACATATGTGGATCACTTGTTGTTCTTTATTGTTATTGTTTGTTTTTACATCCCTTTAAAAATGTAAAAACCATTCTTAGCTCACCAGGCCTCATTTTCTGAGCCCTAGTCTAGAGCTGTGGTGTCCAATAGGGTATGGTGGCTATTTTAATTAAAATATATGACAAAAAAATTCACTTTCTTAGGCACATTAGTCACATTTCAAGTGCTCAGAAGCCGTATGTGCTAGTGGTGACTGCATTGGACAGCACAGGTTATGGAATATTCTCATCATCACTGAAAGTTGTTGGACAGCACTGCTAGAAGTTCCCCTGACCTAAATATTGCTAATTGCATCTCCATGGTGTAGTTTAACATGTTTCTCTGTCCTCTCTATCTCCTATCAGTTGGAATCTTGTAAGTTGTATCTAGAGTTTGGTCAGAGTCAGATTAGATTTTTTTTCCACTTGGTGGTAGGGCAAACTTATTTATAGGTTCCTGGGTATTTTTAAATATTCAATTTATATTGTATAATTACGTATTTTTATATGTATAAAATATTTTATATACATACATATGTTTATTTTACCTAGATTACTTTAAAATTAAGAAAAATTAAGCTATAACAATGTATAATGTATTAAATACTGCTATTATAAACAATAATAGCAAGAACAGTTATTTTTAAGATAAAATTCAGTATAATAGAGGTGTGCCTAATACCAGCTAGCCAGAAAGGCCCTGTCAATGGATTAATTGGTCTTTATAAACCCACGTAGCAAAGACTTTTAACCCAGGACCTGAACTTGAATAAGCCAACCAATTTTTAATTTTTTAGTAGGGTCATGGTGATAGAAGGTAGTGGGGTAGAGCTAACCAGATAATTGGATTATTTCATAATTATTTTATTTAAAGGAGTAATTGTGTAGGTTGATATTTTTTAATATCCTATGCATTTCTTGCAGATTGAATGCTTTTTTAAAAATTAATTAAAATATATTTTGAATCCTTTCTTCTAAAATGAACCAAAAAACCTCATGTACCACCTCAGCTCTTCACTTAGCAATGTATAATTAATTCTAAAACTAAATGGCATTTGTAGAATTAGGAGAACTTTGGTATCTCCGTATCTTCCTATGCATTTTGCCAAGACTTAAACTTTTAATTTTTGGGTTAGACTTGAATGCCTGAATTTTAAAAGAAAGGCAAAAATGCTAACTTCTTAGATATTCTAGCTGATAACAGAAGTGTTTTTACTTTAATAAAGGCTGTTATTTCATCTTCGAAAGTGTTAGACATAAAACCAGCTGGTTTTAGACACTTCGTTATGATTTCATTCCAAATGGAAAAAACAGATTGTATATATAAATAAATTTTCAAGTAACAAATATTAGGGTGAAGTATTCTAAAATGCCACATTTCTCCCCTAAGTATTATAATTGAATATGATCAGTTACAAGCAACAAAGAAAAAGGTTAACACCAGCTTCAGCAGTTGTTGAAGTCATAAGCACCAAAATTCATTCTCCCCACTGCTTTAAGATATCATACTTCATCTTCACAAAGGGTACAACATTATAGTGCTTTCGTGTATATGATTATTTGATTCTCATAGTGACTGTTTAGCAATTTAGTAAACTACTTTTGATTACATGCTTATTACTTGTAAAAGGAATGTAGGCCTTACATTAATTTTTAAAGAAAGAAAATAATGTTGCTTTTGGTTTTGAGAATATATTTAGCATTTTAATGCTTCAAGACATTATTCTTATGATTTGATTCCCCCAATAAATTAAACCTTTTAGGCCCTCTCAATTAACTTGATTTTCAATCATGTTCTTTATTTGTTCTTCCCACCACCCCAAAACGATGATATTTTTAAAGGAAGTTTGCTGTGTAAATTGTTTCCCTTCATATTTCAAATAAGTAAGAAAAGATCTTTGTACAGTTAAATAACTATAAATTAATATCTAGATCACTGACTACTTAGATTAAAATCACTGGTCCAGATGTTTGCACTAGTTTGTTTATAGGACTTGAATCTTAAAACCATACATCTTCAGTAAAATACTTATTTCAATTACCCCATAATCTTGGCAACGTGTTTCATGTCTGTTAACTTGTTTTGTGATGGCTTTAATATCAGCTATATTTTTATGTCAGGTAACATAAAATCTAAATTTTTTAAAAGTTACTTTTTAAGGGGAGCCTGGCTGGCTCAGTTGGGTAAGTGGCCAACTTCGGCCCAGGTCATGGTCTTGAGGTTCACGAGTTCAAGCCCCATGTCAGGCTCTGTGCTGTCAGCTCAGAGCCTGGAGCCTGCTTCAGAATCTGTCTCCGTCTCTCTCTGCCTGCTCTCATTCTGTCTGTCTGTCTGTCTGTCTGTCTCTCTCTCTCAGAATAAACATTGAAAAAAAATTTTTTAATAAAAGTTACTTTTGAAAATTTTGTTTTCAAGTTCTAAGCATTTTGAGGTATATATTTCATTTTGACTTCATGGGAAACATCACCTTTGTAATGAGAAAGAAGTAAATTCTAGAAGCCAAAAGTTCTTATTTTAGTTACTTTCTTATGACCTTAAATATTGATTCCTAAACATTCTTCTCATTCCCTGCTTTCTCCATCTATCTTGGTCAGATGCATTGCTGGGGCTTTTATTTTTATTTGTTTCTCTGGCGTTACTGAGATATAATTGACATATACCATTATGTAAGTTTAAGGTGTACAACATGTTGATTTGATACATTTATAAATTGCAAATGATTACCACCAGAGCATTAACTAACACCCCTATCCAGTCACATAATTACCATTTACTTTTTTGTGGTAAAAACATTTAAGATCTATTAGTAGCTTTCAATTATATAATATAGTATGAGCTATAATCACCATGCTGTACATTAGATCCCCAAAACTTGTTAATCTTATAATGAAGTATTTGGGCTTTAATTGGTGTCAACCTAGGGCTTCCTCTGCAGATTCTTCTTCATCAAGCTAGAATGGTAACCCCAGAAATTACCATCCCCAGAGCTTAATTAGACCATGTCAGATCAAAAGTACAAAAACACTTGGAGTTCAAGTTCCCATTGGACGGGAGCTGCCTAAACACATGGGAAACCCCAAATTCCCCATTACCTCAGTTCTAGGAGATAACTTAGAACCATATTAATCAGCTGATGGCCACTGCTAAAAGGAAAACTTTAAGGCATTCCACATCCATCCTGAGCTTGAGAGGGTTGGGTTGACTCCAAAAGTTTTAGGACCTTATTGGTATTGAGATCCATTTCCCATACCTCACTAGACTCTATAGTTAGTGCATTTTTCATTTTCTTTCTTCTCTGGCTTTTACCACATATCCATCTTGCCTCCAAAACCTCTTTCCGGTGATGCATATTTCTTGCTGTTATCCCTTTTCCAGTTCCACAGCCAAGTTTCATTATTTCTACCTTGGTAGTCTCCTTCTTCCTCTGACATCACATTCTACACTCAGTACTTTATGCCTCTTCCAAAGTAATTTTTTCTGCTAGCTAATTCAGTGCTGTCATAGCTTTCATCAAAAGTCTGTAATGGTTGACCATTACCATCTGGGGTACTCAAATTTTCACGACCATTTATCAAGCTGGTCTGAGCTACACCATCCATCCACCTGACACTATCAATCAGTGCAAACAGCAAATTTTGCCATGCTGACTTACACTTTACTTCAGCCAGGCTGTCACTCCCACCTCTGCGTCTTGCCCTTTGTTCTTCTGTTAAAATCTCTCTTCTCAAATCTTGCAGAGTTCTTTCCCAAGACTTTTACTAATGATGGTTCCATAATCAGTGCTACTTATTGTACATACAGCTTATCAATGCATTTACATATTAACTTTTTTATTTGGGGTTTAATTCAAGTTATTTTCTGGTAAATATTATATTTTAATTTGTATGTCAATACGTACGTGTTACATTATTATTCATCTTTAGGATTTATTTTGCATGTTTCCTGGTAGACCACAAGGTAGGTGTGTAATAAATCCCTACTGATGATGTTAACCTTGGACTAGACGCCTGATTTGTCCTAGAAGTGTACTTTACAAATGGTAACATGGCACAGATTATGATCTTGGTCACTGTGTGACTTCATACCGGTTATTTAACCTATCCAAGCCTCAGTTTCATAATCCGAGAAATGGGGGTGATAAAATCTACCATAGAAGTTTGTTATAAGGATGAGGGGGAAAATGTATTCTGAGTGCCTAGTAGCATGTCTGACAAGTAGTACATCTTTCAGAAATGGTTGTTTATTGTTAATCTAGATGCTATGTTTTAATTCATTTAGAGGGGAAAAGGGAAATGATTCTTACTCTGACACAGGACTACATTAATCTTTTCTGTCTCTAGGTTGAATATATTTCAGGAAAAGTTTTCTTCACCACCTGTTCTGACTTAAATATGCTGAAAAAATTAAAATCTGCAGAAAGATTATTTTTGCTGATTAAAAAGCAGTTTCCACTTAATGTTTCTTCTGTAAGTAAAGGTACAGTATATGCCTATTGCTTTTACCCACATGATATATTGTACTCCAAAGTTTTCTGCTTGATAATTAATTTGTATCCATTTCATATTTTTAAGATTCATTCATAGCTGTGGAATCACCAATTATGTATTTTTCTGTATTTCCTGAATACTATCACCATATTAATCATATTATCACCTAATTGTGTCTCTTTGCAACCTGCTACCTATTTTCTGAGTCACATTTCTTCTGTTTTAATTATGATCAGACACCTTCTCTAAAGATACATGTGATCAGTTGCTTCTGTTTAGATTTAGAAGTGTATAATAACCCGGAATGCATGGTTTTAATAAGTTGATCAAAACTATCACTTTGTACTTTTTAACTGATGAATTATATAATTGGAAAAAATACTATGTTATAAAATTTCCTATTTGGGTGACCTTAAATTTAAAGTTTTGAATAAACTTACGCCCATTAATAAAGCATTACAGCTAAAGGGAGTTAAGAGATTCCCTCTTCGCTCTCTAATTTTACACACATGCTGCTAAAATAATTTAAGGATCTTAATAGAAGCACCAAAAATAGTCAGATACTGCTAGACTAAACATTGCCTTAAACTTCATTTTAATTGCTGATCGTGCACAAGAGATCATGTAATATTACAGTCTGCACTAAACTGTGTCGGTAAAGATATAAATGGCAAGAAATCAAGACAGGGCAGAAATGTGGTTTTAAAGCAAATCCTAAGGTGTTATACCATGGGGTCGATATAATTTCATCCCAACATTCTACATTCTCATCTTTAGAGAACACTGTAATTATTGTTGGGTCATCTCGATGACCCTTCTTCATCGAAAAAAGATTACATTGTGTTGCGCATGCTGACAGTCCCTAACTTATGAATGGGTTGTGTATCTGAAGTGTTGCTTTATGAAAACTCATTTTATGATGTATGCTAGTAGTGTATGGTTTAAGATAGTCTCAAGATTCATTTGCTCTTGTTTCAAAGCTTTGTTGTGCAATTTATTCTGTTTTTTAACTTAGTTTTTATAGGCAAGATCTGCATTATTTCAAAGATCAATACATACTCTAGGCCTATGCTTATATTGAAGATATAGATATATATTATCATAAGACAAATGATCTTGCTAAAATACATGATAATTCTATAGGATTTTAAAATAATTTGATATTAATTATGAAATATAAGAATGAACTTTAGTGCCGCCTGGGTGGCTTGGTCGGTTAAGCGTCCGACTCTTGGTTTCGGCTCAGGTCATGATCTCACAGTTTGTGATTTGGAGCCCCACGTCGGGCTCTGTGCTGCCAGTGCTGGGCTCTGTGCTGCTGGTGTGGAGTCTGCTTGTGATTCTCTCTCTCCCCGCCTCTCTCTCTGCCCCTCCCCCCTCACGCGCTGACTTGTTCTCTCTCAAAATAATAAACTTTGTTTAAAAATAAAGAATGAACTTTATCCTGCACAATATTTTTATGTTAAATTATATAAACTCCAGGTGAAGGTGAATTCACTATTCATGTAGCAGTTTAATAAAACTGATTTTAAA
Source organism: Panthera tigris (assembly GCF_018350195.1). NCBI lineage: Eukaryota > Metazoa > Chordata > Mammalia > Carnivora > Felidae > Panthera > Panthera tigris. Next base: position 107,041,380 of record NC_056662.1, read on the forward strand.
GAAATAAAGGTAATGGAATTTGGGGGTGATGGATGTAATAGACTGTCTTTAAAGCTTCGATAGAGGATTAACTGACATCTTACTTATTTAGGAAAAATATTAAGTGAGATACAGAGACTTATAAATGATGATCCAGAAAGTTGGTTGAATGCCATCTCAACTTGGAAAAATCTTCTTGAACTTGATGCAAAAAAGGACAAACTCTTTCAAAGAGCTGCTAACCCGCCAAAAAGAAAAGTGGAGGAAAATGACATCATCAATGCTAAGAAATTAAAAACAGAACAATCGCAAGAGTTACAAGAGAGTGGGGAATGCCTGCTGGAAAAGCAAACAGAAGAAGAAACACAGGAGCAAGGAGATTTTTTCACTGAAAGAGAAAAATCTCAAGAAGCATTTCAGAACGATGTAGTAAAAGCAGCTGATGCCAAAAACCAGAAGGACTTGACGTTCAGAGTTTCCTGTCGCTGCAGTGGAGCTATTGCAAAGACCTTTACTGCACAGGTACACTTACCTCCCAAGGTGGGGTTCCATTTTCTCAAAGAATTAACTACTCCTTAGCTTTAAAATGAGATGACAGCCTTTCACGGAACAGTTAAGTAGGCCGAGGCACATCACTAGGCCTAATGTCATGTAATTAAATCTCTTTAAAAAATGCATTCTTTTTTTTTTAATTTTTAATGTTTATTTATTTATTTTGAGAGCACGGGAAAGGGGCAGAGAGAGAGAGACAGGGAGAATGCTAAGCAGGCTCTACGCTGCCAACACAGAACCCAGTGCAGCGTTCAAGCTCACAGAAGGTGAAGTCGTGACCTGAGCCGAGATCACGAGTCAGACGCTTAACCGACTGAGCCACCCAGGCGCCTCTAAAAATGCATTTGCCTTTTTAACTTCACCTCAGATGCTTTAAGAGTAATAGTATGCCATTCCATGTAATCACCTCCGTTTTTTCCTTTCTCACTCAAAGTTTCCCTTAAACTCATAGGTATTCTTGACGTTTGGAAATCCTGTGTTATTGTCCTAACCTTTTGGGTTTTCTCTTCAGTTCAGTCCTGTGTTTATTAAATGGCTGCTCTGCGCTCTGCCTTGTGTGCGTGATTGTCACCAGGACCCAGACTGCAAATACACAAATGCACAAGACACTCGAGGTCTCCGTGGGAGTGAATACCACGGTTTCCTTCAAAACGCTTTATTACTCGGCCCTTACAAAGTTCAGTGATGTCAGGGGGCAAAGGTCTGAGTCCTTTCACCAGCCTTAAAATCAGATAAACCCTAAAGTTTGAGTCTAATGCTACTGTTCTGGTAATTTGTAAACATATAGGATTGTAGTTGCTAAAATAGTTCATCTTTCACTTTGCATTTGTTTGCTAAAACCCACAATGACCATTTTTATCGATTCACGATCTGGTTATTTCAGCTCTCTCAAGTTACAAGAAGACAGATTACACATGAGGAAGCATCAGTGCCATAAGATATTTTGGGGGGTTGAAGAGGTCAAATGCAGCCTGTTTGCCTTGAACAGAAAATGCTTTAGTGTCATATTCTTATATTGCAGCCCTAAGTTACCATCAAATAGTCTGACCTGATTTTTCTGCATGCTCTCTTAGTTTTTGCTTACATTTAAACATAAAATTTTCAGTTTTAGTGCTCCTTTCTGTAACTTTCTGCTTTTCCAGGAGGTAGGAAGAATAACTGGAATTGCTCTTATGAAACAGTTTGGATGGAAAGCAGATTTGAGGAATCCAAATTTAGAGGTACTGAATGTTCATTTTATCCTCTGTGCCTATAACCTAATTGTTTAAAGACCACGTCAGCTATCCTTATTGTACTTTTCAGTTTTGCTTCAGAGTTTTTAAAAAGCATGTCTGCATGGATCCAGCAGTCTCTTTTCTCTTTAATAGTGGAGTAGTGCAGATAATTTTCCTAGTATTTTTCACTGTAAAAATGTCTTATCCAAATAAGATGTTTGGGGGTGGAATTATTTTACCACAGTTGAATTTTAGAGATGACCTCTACAATCACTAGAATATGTAACAAATCTCTAAAATAGAAAATTCTATAAATAAATAAATAAATAAATCTAGCTAATGTTAAAAAAAAAGGAAAATGAATAGAAAACAAAAATGCCCACTCAAAATTCAATAGTATGTTAATATGGCTTTGTTAGGATTCTGGGATTATGTTTTTCTTTTTTTTCTCTATTTTCAAAATTAATTTAATTAGGTTTCACTGTTTTTCATTGGAACAAAGTAAAACACTTATATGGGCAAACCAATGCTAGCCATAGAAAATATTCTTCACTTTTTTGAAAGCCATCTGATAAATTTGACAGGTGGTTTAGTCCTTTTCATAATTCATTGATTCATAAATTTATTCTTATATAGCTTTAAATAGAATAATAGCTGGCCATATTAGAACATTTTGTGTTATTTCATTTTTTAATGTTTCTATTTGGTATTTTCACTTTTACAAAGTAATGCCTGGTGTATGTCCTTCATTACTGTCATGAAAAATATTTTGACCCCAAGAATGTTGTAACATGAGGGGGTCCTCCTCCCAGTTCCCCGCTCCAGTTCCCTTATCTTGTGCTTTGCCAGTTTCAGTCTCCCCATTTCCCCTTGGCCCCATCTCACTGTCTGAGAATTAGTTTCCTCATAGTTTTAGCTCCTAAATAAATATAGCTAATTTAATTCCTATCAGTATTTAATGTAATTAATAATAGCTATTATTGGTAGAAATAACACAGAGCAAAATTGACAACAGTAAAATCACACAGTAAAATTTGTGAACAAAATTAACAGAAGAATCAAATCTTAACAGATTTTATTTGATAAAATTAATAGAAAAATTATAGTGGGAGAAGCTATTCTCAATAATATTTGATATATAAAAATATTAGTGTATCTTATCTTTAGAATCAATTTTAAATATAAAAGAATCCTAATAAATACTTTTGCTAAAATGAATAATGCAAAACATTGGAAAGTTTACTTTGCTGATCAAGGATTTAATGGACTAACTGGAGTCCATTCCAGATCATTCGGTATGTAATAAAAATTTGTCAATATTGGAGTAATTCTGATTAAACTATAGAGTAAAAATAACTTTAGGGTGAAAGTATCAGGGATCAAATGCTCTTGAGATCAAACAACGAAGTTAGAATATTCCATAAACTTCATCAAACTATACAAAAGTAAGATTCTAACTTTTAAAATTTAATTGGGCTACTAATTATAACTTGAGACATTTAAATCCTCTTTGTGGCCTAACAGAAGAAGGGTAATGGAGAGAAAGAAACTCACCCATGGATAACGGAGAGAGAAAACATTACCCTTGCTATAATATCTTTGGCCTGAAGAAAATTTTGTTACCCTGGAAATATGTGTAGCCTATGATGATCCTGTGTGACCTCAACTCTCAATTTGAAGTTAAAATTAAGGTGGGAAGAATTAAGGTTAGAAAGTCTTCTCTAACCCCAAATGCTGAAAAGTCTGACCCAGTCATAATTCAGAGAACCCCAGGGAGGAAAGAACCCAAGATGTCTTCAGAACATGATTCTCCATATATAATACCTTGTATAATGAACTATCCTCAGAATCTTCCTATGGAATGTACTGAAAATTTACTTTGCCTGTGCCCAAGAAAAAATATTATAGTGGGGCACCTGGGTGGCTCAGTTGGTTAAGGATCTGACTTCGGCTCAGGTCACGATCTCACAGTTTGTGAGTTTGAGCCCCGCATCAGGCTCTGCATTGGCAATGCGGAGCCTGCTTGGGATTCTCTCTCCCTCTTTCTCTCTGCCCTTCCCCGACTTGTGCTCTCTCTCTTAGAATGAATGAAAAAATAAAAAAATTAAAAAATAAAATAAAATAAAATAAAATAAAATAAAATAAAATAATATATATTTTATTTATTTTATTTATTTTTTATTTATTTATTTTTTACATTTATTTATTTATTACATTTTATTTATTTACATATGGACATTTTTCCATATATTTAAACAAGGCCTTAGAATTTTTTTAATATAAATTATTTAAAAAATTAAAAGTAAAATAAAAGATAAAATTTAGATTATATACAGCTTCAGAATAGAAGTTTTCAAATTGTCAGTGTATTTGGTAATGCATTTCCTGTTCTGTTCTAACTTCTCTATTTGTTCTTTCAGATCTTCATACATCTAAATGACATTTACTCTGTGTTGGGAATCCCTGTGTTCAGGTAGATACTGTTCTGTAAGCTTCTGGTTTGTCCCTTAGAGTTTGTGAAAGTAAGAACTTTATGCTCTTATTTATAGTATAAGACATCGATGTAACAGAGCGGGGCTAAGGACAAAGCATCAGAGTTCTCTGCTTGAGCCAGTAAAGTGTTTTTTTAGTACATAACGCATATGATTTAATCTGGCCAGTTAGAGCTCTAAAAGATTTGATTATAATCATGCACTGATTACATGATTCGTACTGAAAAATTATATCTAATTATTTCTATTATTAAATGATTTTCACAGGCCCTTAGTCTGTTGGCATCTGGAGTTTTTATTAAAATAGAAAATACAGCACATTTCTTAAAATTCACGTTTACACATTCTACAAATTTTATTGCCATTATTCTTTTATCGTGGGAGAGTATTTCCAACTTTTATTTTTATTTTTTAATTATTTTTTTAATGTTTATTTTTGAGAGAGAGAGAGAGAGAGAGAGAGAGAGAGAGAGAGACAGTGTGAGCGGGGGAGGGGCAGAGAGAGAGGGAGACACAGAATCTGAAGCAGGCTCCAGACTCCGAGCTGTCAGCACAGAGCCCGATGTGGGGCTCGAACTCATGAACTGTCAGATCGTGACCTGAGCAAAGTCAGATGCTTAACCGGCTGAGCCACCCAGGCACCCCTATTTCCAGTTTTTAAAATCTACTTCAGGTATCTCTCTAATCTTGCAGGGTACTATATAATAATAAATGCAAATGATTCATTTCCTTATTTCAAAATATCTGTTGAACACTTACATAACAGGTATTTTTCTAGATGCTTTAGGAAGAGAGAGCTAGTTGGATGAAAACAGTGATTTCCAGTTCCTTGGAAGCATGTAGGTATTGTTGGCATCTTAATGAAAAACATTTTGTATGCACATCCCTGTTTACGTAGTATAATGTGATTTAGATACCCTTTTTCTAGATTCTAGGCATGGAATATTTTCAAAGATTATAAAAATTCTATAGGAATACCCCATTTTCCCTAAGCTCACATTTATGCATCTGTAAGCCCAAAGCAGGGTGTAAAAAAAGAATGCTTAAGGTTATTGTAATAGCTTTTATCAAGCTTGCTTTTTCATTACATTGGAAAGATAGAAATAATATTTTGAAAACCTCCATCAAATCTGGAAACATTGATAGTAGCAGTAATGAAGCAAAGGATAAAGTATGCGGTGGTACATAATGGAGGCCAGTGAACTCATCTGGGAGATGTCTGCTTCAGCCTTTCATTCCATAAATTATTTTAGACAATGCAATGTCATGCTTCATTTCATCTTTTGAGAAAAGATGCAAATGAGCAAAAAGCAAACTTACAAAAGGGATTTTTTTCTAGAAAACAAATTTCAAGGGTTAGCATCCATTCAGCCCTACTTTCCATACCGCATCTCTATCACAGTATGTTCCTCTTGATGACTCCAGCAAGAAAAGGTCTATTCCACATGGGAAGACAGGGAAGTATATTAACACTTGAGAAATACTTCCCTCATATGTGATTAGATTTTTCTAAGTTAAATACCTAAGAGTTTAAATTTCAGTTGTCTTACAAATGTACCTTTCTGAAATACCACACTGGCTGGTCAGACGAGGTGCCAATGAAAAAAGGGATTTTTGTCATAAGGTTAAAATATTCTGTAACTTAGGGGAACTTAGTGTATGTTAGATGAATATATAAAGAGGAGGTCACAGATACGACAGGTTAATCAGTTTGTTTATATCACACTTTTCTTTAACATACAGTAATGTTGGGTACGTCATCAGGTTCTTTTCTTTGTAGGATTCCTTTGGCCAGCCGAGCTTACATCAAGACAGCAGGCCTGAGGTCTACCATAGCATGGGCACTGGCCTCTCTGGCTGAAATTCAGGTGAGGAAGTGTTTTCATCTTACGATAGCAAGGTCCTTTCCGTAATCAACTGATTGATGGGCATCTTGGTTGCTTGTTTGTTTTTTCCCTTCTTTTCATTTCTCTTTTTCTTCTACCCTTCTCTTTCTCTTGCCATTACACTTCTGAACTGCTACAGCGATATTTTTATATATCGTTGAACTTCTGAGAGTGTTCTGGCTATGAAAATGCTGAGTCCAAAGATAGCTGCGTTTTTATGATTTCTAATCTTTCATGGCACAATCATGTGGTCTGTAAATCCTCCACTTCTTAAAATTTAAGTTTTTCTCTGTGACCAAGATCTTGATAATTTTTGTGAATGTTCTGTGGACATAAGAAAGTAATTTTATTTTTTAGTCAACAAATGTCTGCTATATTAATGTTTTACTATCTGCACGATTCTGAAAGAGGTATTTCAAAATCTCATCATGTTACCGTATTTGCATTTTTGCTAGTCGTCAGCTGTGGTCTAGTTTGGTATATGCACATTTATGACTTACTGTTTCATCAGGAATGGTGCCTTTTCATTGTCACATAAAGTTCTCTTTATCTTGATTAGTGAGTTTAAACTTAAATTTCATTGTGTCTTATTAATGGTTTTTTAGTCCTTTCTTTTTCTTTGCATTTGCTGCATTTCTTTGCCATTGCTTTATTTTCAGCTTTGTTTTCAGTGTGTTTGTTTGTATGTTTGTTTGTTGTTTTGTTTTTTATACGAATACCCAGCTCTGTTTTTTGTTTTTTTTTTTTAATTTTTTTTTAACGTTTATTTATTTTTGAGACAGAGAGAGACAGCGCGTGAACAGGGGAGGGGCAGAGAGAGAGAGACAGAGAATCCGAAACAGGCTCCAGGCTCTGAGCTGTCAGCACAGAGCCCGACGCAGGGCTCAAACTCACAGACCGCGAGATCATGACCTGAGCCGAAGTCAGACACTTAACCGACCGAGCCACCCAGGCGCCCCTACCCAGCTCTGTTTTTATCCCATTCAATGGTCCCTGTCCTCCAGGGAGGGAATTCAGTGTTTATGACACACACTTGATTGTGTTCCTCCTATTTTACTCTGTTTACAACTTCTGACACTGTTTGTTTTTACTGGTTTGATCAAGTTACTTGATAATCACTTCATTGCTCTCCTTGAGGTTGGAAATTATACTTTATTGTTCTGTTCCACTAATGGTTCAGGTTGCCAGCTCTCTTAATTAGACACGTGGGACTCTGCTGTTGCTTTAAAACAAGATATCAACTCTTTCCTGTGTCAGGACACTGTTTTTACCACCCAAATACTCTAAGCTTACCCTCTTCCCTAGCACAGTATGAGGCCTCTTGAGTACTTTTCTTCTCTTCTCCTGACCCCCCTTTACTGCTCCCTACAATGAGACCTTTGAAACGTTTTTGCACCCTTCCACTATCAGCCCCCAACTACTAGATTGTAGTAAATTATTTATCACATGTAAGAATTTCCCTTGCAATACACCCCTTGTGTTTCAAAAGTTCTTATTTAGCACTTACATTACACAGCCTGTCCTTAGTCATTAAGGTATCACTGTGCACACACACACACACACACACACACACTTTTTCGTATAAGCAAAGACGTGTTCCAAGGTGTATCATTCCTCCCCACTGTTCTTCCCTGTTTGAGGTCTCTGCTCTGGTTTATTTGTCACTTGGTCAAAGTCTTTTCTTAGGCAATTTCTTCAAGTGTGGTGTCCAAGTAATACATAGTCAGAAATTCCTATACAGCCTCAAATTTGTTTTTCATCCTGGGGTACAGACCCATCTTGGCTGGCTTTAAGAGTTGTGTCAGTCCCCTGCCCTCAGAGGTCTGTAGACGCTGTCCCCTTGTCATTTAGTTTCCTGTGTTCCAGGTGAGTGGTATGTGCCAGTAGGATTTCCTTTTCCTTTAGAGCTGCTTAGGGGCTTGTAAGACTTTTCTCTTTAATCCTCCAAAGTTTGGGCATATTAGCAGGATATACTTAACATATGTGTGTTTTCTATTCAGCCCAAGCTGAGTTCTAATTCTGGTTACACCACTTCCTAGAAAACTTTGGGCAAGATATTTATATTTAACATCTGCGTGCCTCAGTTTCTCATTTGCGAGATGAAAATAACAACCTCCTAGGATCATGTGAGGATTAAGTGAATTAGCATGAATCAAATGGTTAGAACAGTGTGTGACATATAGGAGGTGTTTAAGTATTCCCTGCTGCTATGCCAGTAGTAACTGTAATAATTACAAAAGTTATTGTTACTATTTCTCTGGCTCAGGCACTCTTTCTTTCATTATTTAATTATTATTGTCCCGGCTGTTTTGCTTTAGTGGCTTTTACCTTAAACTACTTTCTTTTCCTGCTTCCGAGATTATAAACACGTTAAGCCTCCTGGAGCTAGTCTCCCAAGTTGCCTATCCTCTCTCCAGAACATGGTTTCCGTCTTTCCATAGTTTGAGTCTACGTTTTGACTTATTCTTGAATGTTATCTTCCAGGCTATAACAGGAGTCATAGAATCATGTTCTCCTTTATTCATTGGAGTGTTTTAGCTTAGAAATCATTGTTTTTTAGCTTTGAAAAGTTGTGTGTGTACTACATCTGAATATCTCCAGAAGCCCTTACCTCTTTTCTTCAGATACTTACCTGTCTCCTCCAGGAGTTCTATTTCATTAGATGTATGTTCAGATTGTTCTGTCCGTTTACTCTCTCACTACTGGTGGACCCCTACCCTTTAGATTTACCTTTTTTTTTTTTTTTTTTTTTTTTTTTGGCTCACTGGGGGTCAATTGTGGTTACTAAAATATTTGAAATGGCTAAAATCCTAAAAGTGCTACAAGGCAAGTGGATCTGTGGCACTACCGGGCTTGGCAGTGGAAGGAGAATCTGTCAGCCGTGCTGAAAACTTTTTCTAGGTGAACACTTTTCTGTTCACTGGTCTCCCGGCACATCTGTAGATCTCTGAAGACCGGATTCTCCCCGGTTGCAGTGACTTCCCCGTCTGGGCTCCAGTGCTCGTCTCTAATCCCCCATCCAGCCTTGGCAAAGAGGCCCCATGGAGTTCCTTCTTCCAGGACCCAAACCAAGCCCAGGGCTTCTCTTGGCATTAGTTGCCTCCAGGTCTGAGCATCACTTGGGCTCAGGGGAAGTAAAGAGCTTGGAGGTGAGAGAAAAGAAGAAAGCTGCTTTAAGATTATCATGTTCCCAGAATCCATGATTTTCTTTGTTATTTGATTTTAATCTTTAGTCCAAATCTCTTTTAGTCTAAGGAGAGAGTTACCAAAACGCCAGTGATCTCACCACAGTTTATATAACAACATGTATATATGTGTGTGTGTGTGTGTGTATTATATAAATATAAATTTATATAACCACGTACAAATTTGAAATGTTACCTTTATCTTGATATAAACATCCATTTGTCCGAAAAGTAGAAAAGTAAATTAAATATATCCAAAGATGATGCTTGTTAAAATTTTCCCTTACTGTCAGTTTGCCTTGCCAGAACCGAGAGTAAGGAATGTTTCTCTAAATGTGACCACCAGCATCGGAATGTTAAAGCATGTAAGAAGTAGCACAGCACAGTTGTTTTGGAGGAGTTTAGTAAAGACCCACAGTGTGAACGATCCCAGTACTCAGCCTTGATCCAGTCCCCTCTAGGGAGCATGGTACCCAGAGCAGTGCGTAGACAGTTCAACCTTGGGTAAGCCAATGCTATTAGCACTGACATGTAAACATGAGCATGTTAGATATTTTTCATGTTTACCACACACTGTTCTCCTTCCTACATATCCTCAAAAGGAAGGGGCCCCTGGGTGGCTCAGTCAATTAAGCGTCCAACTCTTGATTTCAGCTCAGGTCATGATCTCGTGGTTTGTGGGTTTAAGCCCCACATCAGGCTCTGAGCTGGCAGTGTAGAGCCTGCTTGGGATTCCCTCTCTCTCGCTGCCCCTTCCCCACTTGTGCTTTCTCTCTCTAAATAAATAAATAAAACAAAAAAAAATCCTAATAAGGGAAACCAAGTTCTGTAAGTTTTAGTTATTAATATAAGCACACAGAAATACTTGTCTGTTTCTGCCTGTGTACCCAAATGTCACAGCAAGACAAGGTCCTATGATAACGTAAAGACATTTATAGATACTAAGGTCAGGTTACCTCATTCAGCGAGGACCATGTTGGAGAGAGGAAGAGCACAGTGTTTGACACATATCAAGATCTTCATAAAAATTAGTTCTCATACCATTGTTATTTTTGACTAAATTTTAACTAAATTCTTTCTACTTGCCGCCCCTTCGTGGGGGCATCCGTAGGATACTCTCCTTAGAATTTCCTGCTGGAGCTTTCCCTCTCCTGAAGGACATTGTGTTTCTTTCCATTAGGTGTCCTCTGGCTCTGACCGAAACCTGGCTGTCCATTGAGGGCTCTGCTTCCTCTATAGACCTATCAAGGGACCAAGGGCCTGGAGGTGGTAGGTGTCAGCTTGAGCCTCTCTGCTCTTCTGCCCAGAACCTCTCTGTGCCTTTGAAGCACGTGCCGGGAAGTTATCCCAGTCGTTGGCAGACCTCTCTTCTATCATTTCTAACAGAGTATAGGCCACTATGCCTGTCATAGTTCTTTATGATGTCAGAATCCGCTCTGTAACCTGACCCTTTAGTGTCTTGGCTTCCCTACCTCTGACGATCTGCCCTGCTCAGATCCTGTACCTCATCGTGCCCAGAGGCTGAATCTCAATTTCAAGAACCCTGCTCTTAGCCCCTTCCTCCTTCCCGTTCAGCTCCTCTGGCGCCCTGCCACACAGTTCCTTAGCCCCCGCAGGGGGTTAGTCATTTGCCCTCACCACCCTCCATCGCTCCTCACCCGTCCTCATCGCTGCTTCACGGCTTGGATTCTACGTTCTACCATGACAGTCATTTCCTTGCCCACGCTTTTCACTCTCCTGCTCCTTATTTGACTTAAATACTGGAATCAGCAGAGAACGTCAGCGGGTTCTCCTCACCGAATCTACCAGCATGCTGGAACCTGCACCCACATGCTTTGCCTCATCGCCATCACAACAAGGGAGCTGTCCTTGTTTCACTCCAGTGCTTGGGGACCGGACTCCATCACCTCGTGCCCACTCGAGGACTTTCTCTCTGCTGCGCATGCCCATCAGCACATATACTTGATTTAGTATCTTGTAATTTAAGAAAATAGCCCTTTCCTGAACCCACATGCTCCTTCTCTGCTTCCCCTTACAGAAAAACTCTTAAAAATAGTTGTCCATATTTGGTGTCGCCACTTCCTCCCGTCCCCTGTCTCCTGTGCCCGCTTCCGTCAGGCTGTCATCACCAACACGCCACTGACACTGCTCATCGCACTTACCTGTTAGCACTTTGATACTGTCATCACTCTCCTTGTTGAAACATGTTTCTCCACTTTTTTTGGAACACCGCTCTGGTTCTCCTCCTACATCAGTATGTGCTGCTGTCAGTATGCAAGGCTGAATCTTCATCTACCAACATCTATACTTAGGAGATCACCAGGGTCCAACCCATAGACTTTTCTTTTTTAACTTCTCTCACATTCTCGATGACTCATGCAGTTCTGATGCTTTAAATATCTATCGTTTATGACTAACACTGAGTGTTCCCAACTTCATGTCTGTAGCCTGAACCTCTCCCCTGAACTCCAGACCCATATGTTCAACAAATCACTTGACATCCATACTTGCTCTAAGAGGCGTCTCAAAATTTAACCTGTCCAGAACCGTACTCCCGTCTCCTTCAAAGCTTCTCCTCCCCATCTCTTCCCATCTCAGTAACAGGGAAGTCCATTCTTCCCATTGCTCAGGTCAAAACCTTTAGTCATTTCCAACTATTGTCATTCTTTAACATTCCACATCCAGTCCATCCCATTGGCTCCACCTTTAAAATATATCTAGAATGTAACCACTTCTCATCACTTGTACCAATACCACTCTTAATTCAAGTCACCATCATCTCTTGCCGGTGTCCCCTAACTAGCCTCCCTTTTAACACTCTTACCCTTCTCTGGTCCATTCTCAGCAGAGCAGCCAGAGTGAGACCTTTGAAGTGTAATGTCCTGTTACTCCTCTGCTCAGATCCTTCCAGTCGTTTCCCATTCTTCAGAAGGCAACCAGAATCCTTACTGTACCTACAAGATGTGATGTAATGAGACATCCCTCCCCCATAACGGGAAAAATTAGTTTTTTCTCCAAATTTCCTGTTTTCCCAGGCACAAGTAGGATTACACTTTCTTTGCCCCTTCAAACTGCGTGTGTCATGTGACTGACATGCTTTAGCCAGTTAAATGTTGGTGGAAGTAATGTGTCTCATTTCTAGATGGCACCTTTAGGAAAGTATACGATTTGTCATGCTTCTTTTTCCCCTCTGATGGCAGGGCTCTGGATGGTGACCACTTCATGAGTTTGGCTTCCAGAAGCCCCAGATGTCCTTCTGTGGAGATGTAGCATTAGCTATGTGTTGTTTTCAACCTCTGAGATTTGGGGATTGTTACTACATGCAGCATAACCCAGTCCATCTTTTTTTTATATATATATTTATTTATTTATTTTTGAGAGAGAGAGAGACAGAATGTGAGTGGGGCAGGGGCAGAGAGAGAGAGACACACAGAATCCGAATCAGGCTCCAGTCTCTGAGCCTTCTGCACAGAGCCTGACACAGGGCTCAAACCTACAGACTGCAAGATCATGACCTGAGCTGAAGTCGGAACGCTTAAACGACTGAGCCACCCGGGCGCCCCATAACCCAGTGCATCTTGACGGAATAGCCTATCTCTAATGTGAACACCACATTTTCCATCTCACTCACTGTGCTTTGGCCACACCAGTGACCTTCCTAATCTTCATACATGTGGAGCATACACCTATCTTGTGGCTTTGACCACCTGAAATTCCTAATAAAGTGTAAAAAGGAATCTCTGCTCTTGAAATGTTGATTCCTCAAGTTTTAGGTTTCTTTTATAATATATATTATGATAGACTGAATAATAACAAATCAGTATTTCTGTCTGCAGGCTGGTGCATTTGTTTTAGATCCAATGTGTGGACTCGGAACAATACTTTTGGAAGCTGCTAAAGAATGGCCCGTAAGTACTCACGTTTGGTAAATCAAGCAGTATGTTTAATCATTATATGTATTTTCACTGACCAGTTATTTAGAAGTAGATTGTCTATTCAGGAGTATTAGTTTTGACTACATGAGTTGCTATGTACTGTTGTCAAAATGGATTATGAAGGGTTAATTAAATCACTTTCATTTCTTAAACAACTATTTAGGAAATCGTATTTTAGGGAATTTAGGAAAATGTGAGCAATTTCAATAACTAGTCATGGCAGATTATGATAATCCCCAAATTCTTTAGGCATTTGTTACTGGAAAATATACTAATAGTTTCTAAAAATTAACAAAAACTTCTAATTTTTTACTATTGAATATCATTTTAAAGAAATACTACAAATTTGTTTTAACCTGAATTAAGAAATCTATTAAATTCATTTTCATTTATTTGAGAAAAAGCAAGTAGGTTTTCTTAACTATGTAAAATGTCTGATAGTCTTATTTATACTTAAAATATGAATTTCTTTCCTCATAGGATGTATATTATGTGGGTGCTGATGTCAGTGACTCACAGTTACTAGGTGCATATGACAATCTGAAAGCTGCAGGCCTTAAGAATAAAATTGAGTTACTTCAAGTTTCTGTTATAGGTAAGATATAAAAAATGCAAACATTTGGGAAAATGAACATATGTAAGTATACTTAGAATCATAATATTAAACAAAATTCACTTTCCGTATGTAAATGTTTCCATATGTTGAATTCTTTGGAGCTAATACTTGGTTAATTTCCAATACTATAATTATAACTTATTTTTCAAAAGGTTATTAGTACCAACATTTATATAGTATCCCTAAGCATTTAAGTGAAAGGCCCTTTTTTTTTTTAATGTTTAGTTGATTTTGAGAGAAAGAGAGACAGAGTGTGATCAGAGGAAGGGCAGAGAGAGAGGGAGACACAGAATCCAAAGCAGGCTCCAGGCTCTGAGCCATCAGCACAGAGCCCAATGCAGGGATCCAAACCACAAACCACAAGATCATGACCTGAGCCAGAGTTGGACACTTAACCAGGTGGCCCACAAGTGCCTTTTTAAGATGTGTTTGTTGTATGTGAACTGTTCTCATATCATAACCACAGACCACTTAATATAGGGATAAAATAAAGAGGACAGAATCATCATCATCATCATCACCTTCTTTGGATTTTTTTCAGATAAACTGAAATGTTCTGAATTATCTTATCTTTCTCTTGCCTCACATTGGACAGTAGTCCTGTGGTATATAGGAATGAGGTTACCAGCCATCCCTGTCTGCTAAACCAATACTTCCAGGGCTAAAACTAGGCAAGTCTGGGGCAAACCAGGATAGTTGGTCACCCTGTGAGGTAGAGGGAAACCTGTTGGGGAATCAGCAGTGACAAACAGACTAGGAATCAACTCTACTGAGTCCAATCAAAATAATATTTCCCTAAGAGCCATCCATCTAAAATGGTGTTTAGACCATTTTAGACAAGTCTTACATTCCTTAGTTTCTCCCCTTCCCCTAGTACATCTTTCTCCCTTAGAAACGAGCACATTTAATTCCCAACTAAGAAAATGGCATTCTCTTAGTAGATGGTCCCAGTGTTAAACCTATAATCTGGAGGAACAAAATAATTGTTTAGAAATTTTTTAACGTGGGGGTGCCTGGGTGGCTCAGTCGCTTGAGCGTCCGACTTCGGCTCAGGTCATGATCTTGTGTTCTGTGAGTTCAAGCTGCACATCAGGCTCTGTGCTGACGGCTCAGAGCCTGGAGCCTGCTTCTGATTCTGTGTCTCCCTCTCTCTCTGCCCCTCCCCCACTCATGCTCTGTCTCTCTCTCTGTCTCAGAAATAAATAAACATTAAAAAAAATTTTTTAAAGAAATTTTTTAATGTAGTGGAGGAATAATAGAGTATCAAGAAGAAGATATTAGGGTAACTATGGGTAAAAACATAGTAAAGCAGCCCCAGAGGAGAAGGTGTATTGGGGTTTTGGGGTTTTTTTATTTATTTTTTTTAATTTTTTAAAATATAATTTATTGTCAAATTGGCTGACATACAATGTGTACAGTGTGCTCTTGGTTTTGGGGGTGGATTCTGGTGATTCATTGCTTACATACAACACCCAATGCTCATCCCAACAAGATGGTATATTGTTGATTGAGATCTCAGAGTCGTTTGCTGCCAACGACTGTTTTTTCAACCTTTCTGTCGAGGTTTTTAATGGGATAAGACGCGGGTTTCCAGAGGAAACTAAGGGGTGATGAGGCCGAAATCAGCTTTCATGAACTCTAATTTCTTTCAGAAAGCTATTTGGGGGAGGGGGGTACTTGCAAGAGGACTGGACTGGCTTCATCAGCTGTTGCAGCATGGTGGTTTTTCAAACCCTTTACTATCTCCTGAGCCTCGGGCGCGTTGGGAAGGAAGTACTGAGCTGTCCGTCTGACCTCCGCCACAACTCCATTTTTATCTGTTTTCATGTGGGGGGGCTTTTCCCACAAGATTTCACTTTAAAAACAAGCAAAAGGCACAGTTGTCTTAAAAATAATAATAATAATAAAAGTGTTAAAAACAACGTTCTCTATAGCACCAAGGAGTCAAATAAATTGTAGTTTTTGGAAGGATCAGTCTAACTGCCATGTCAAGAATAGACTACAGCAGGGAGGATGGAAAACGGGAAACAAAGAAACTAAGTACAGGATGGAAACAGGAAACAAAGAAACTAAGTACAGGCTAGTGTGATAATCTGGTAAGAAATGATGGTGGTTTGGCCCAAAGTGCTATTCGTGGGGGTGTTGAGAAGAGGTCAGGTGCATAATTTTTGAAGGTGGAGTGAGCAGGATGTGTTGTTGGATTGAATGTGGCATGTGAAAGAACAAGAGTGACGATCTAAGCAGCTGGAGGGTGGGGTGGCCACCCTCGGAGTTGGGGCAAACTGCTGGGGAACCAGTTGGAGTTTTGGAACCTGTTAAATTCCACGTGATCAGTAGGCACCTAGTGGAAAAGATGTCAGGTTAGTAGCCCCACCCCCAGATCTGGAGTTTAGGGGAGAGGTGAGGCATCAGCAGCATAGATAACGTTTAAATCCAGGAGATCACCTCGGGAATGAGGATAAATAGAGAAGGGAAAGCACTTGGGAATAGAAGTTGGGCGTGGTTTCTCCACGCCAGCTGCTGCTGTAAGTGCACGTTTCCCTAAACCATTGTCAAGACGAGATATTATCATTTTATTGCAGTTTTTTTAAACTGCAAATTTGATACATTTTTCAGACTTACTCTTCCTTAATTCCTAGTGAGATAAAACATTTTTCACATTACGTCATTTGTAGATTTTTCTTTTGCAAATTAATTGTTTTCAGGGTAACACTCTGGAGGAAAGAATAAACCATCTATTTTAAATTGTTTCATCATCCTAACCTTTTAATGTTAAATTTCAGTCTAGAGGGAACCATATATATCTTGTGTGCAAAGGGGCCAATATTAACTAATAATTCGCCCTTCATAACACATCTCTGCTTGAGAGGTGGAATTGTAGCTGGATCCAAGTGTTTATTTTTCTTCGCTAATTTGGTTTTACGTTTCAAAGCTTTAATCATAAACACAACTTAGAGTGGGGAGACCCATGAATTGTTCGACGTTCACAGGTGTGAGGATTTCACATCTTTTTACTGTAGTAAGTAAGAGCATGTAAAGACTTCAGAATCAAACAGACCAAGTATAAATCCTGGCTCCACCATTGTTTCATTACTCTGTGGCCTTCAGCAATATCCTGGACCTCTGTATTTTATCATCTAGAGTCTGAAGGTAATCCCTGCTTCATAGAGCCTGTGCTGAGGATTTATCACATAAACACACAGAGCACATTGCCTAACACGCAGCATGATTAAGGACCTCTGTAAACATGGAGATGTCTGGGAAGTTAGTAATATTCCCGTTGTGATTTGTTTCTGCAGAATCACTATCTTTGTTCTCTTTGTGAGCTTTAATGACTATATCTTTTCTACCTTTTTAGTAACTTTCACCTTACAACTTTCTACTAGTATAAAAAGAGATGATCCTTTAATATGCAGGAATTGCATGTGTTTATTCCTAAGTTTTACTTAAGAAAATTTGGAACCAAATGAGTATTATGTTACAGGCTATCTTGGGAACTAATTAGTCATTGGCTAGGCTTTGTTTTCTGTTAATCTACAGATACATATACATTCCTAGGATAAGATGGAGAGCTGTAATATATACAAATTTGAGCAAAAGAAACACGTATATAAATTAATTAAAATGACAAAATTGTTGACAGGTGAGAAAAGGAATGTTTTCACTCCTTTCAATTAGACATTCTATAGCCTGTCACACATTACTTCAGTGAGAATTTATAACAAGCTTATTGCCAACAACTGTGCTTTGTTCTTAGGTGTTATTCATTTCCACCCTTGTAGGAATAAGGCATGCTTTTTCAGTACACCCACAAGCTGCCCGTAATGTAGTGGCTGCATTTTCTTTCGTATCAGTGTGTTTTTCTCTAATTCCTATCCTGCCCTTGCTGGCCTGGGCTCTGGTGTTCCATCCACGTATCTTGTGGCCTGTGCCGAATTTTGCAAGATTCATGAAGCTGCCAGGCTCCGTGTTTGGGAAATCAGAAGGAAATGTGGGAAGTGATGGGTTAGGTGTATGTAAAGTATGTGGAAATAGGGGATAAGAAGCCTACCATATTGAGTGTTTTCTTTGGTACAGTGGCCTTACAGTTTATCGTATGGTATCCTTTCTTATTGTTTGGCAACACTTGTATTCTGAAACAAACTTTTTCAGCATTAATAAGTTCTTAAAAGCATACGTTTAATGAAAAAGTGAATACAGAGTTGCCATTTTGTAAGAAAGCTGATGAACACATATCTTAAGTAAAATGTTTGTTGACATTTATCATCCGCTGGGAGGGCCATGGTGATATCACTGACCAAATGAAATAGATCTGTGTATAGAAGTGTGTAGCATTTATTTCAAAACACTGCAGGTATTTTAAGGGGACAGAGCCCAAAGACAGCCATTTATCAAATGCAGCTAAAGAAAACGCATTTAACTATCACTCTGTAAAGCATGACTTTTCATTTAGATCAAATGACTATTCTAAATTAATTTTGCTCATCTTCAATACCAAGTTTTCTTATGTACATAAACAAAATGAAGCTATAGCTATTAATTTGTTGGTTCCATTAGTAGAAGACCTTTGCAGACAGTTAAACGTTGCCAGTTTTGTTTCAGGGTTATCAGATGCTTCGAAAAGAAAATCCATAGGGGTACCTGGGTGACTCAGTTGGTTAAGCATCCAGCTCGGATCAGGCTCTCTGCTGTCAGCGCAGAGGCTGCTTCGGATCCTCTGTCTCCCTGCCTCTCTCTCTGCCCCTTCTCTGTGCACGTTTACTGTCTCTCAAAATAAACATTTAAAAATAAATAAATAGGGGCACCTGGGTGGCTCAGTCGGTTAAGCATCCAGCTCTTGGTTTCAGCTCAGGTCACAATCTCATGGTCTCATGAGTTCGGGCCTCATGTCGGGCTCCACATAAGGCTCTGCACTGGCTGTGTATAGCCTGCTTGGGATTCTCTCTCTCCCTCTCTTTTAGCCCCTCTCCCATTCACACTGTCTTTGTCTTTCTCAAAACAAATAAATAAATAAACTTTAAAATAAATGAATGCACAAAAAGATATCCTGAAGGCTCTTAAAACCTATTGGAAGAAAATATATTAGAGCCATAATTCTGAGTTTTAAGCAGTTCTTACCCATTTTTCTTCTGGCAAGAGGGAGAAATAGAGCAGTTCTTTTGTTCAAGATACACCAGTATTTTACATTTTTTTCATGTTCTTGAGTCATCCTGCAGAGTCGTACAAAAGGGATGAGTTTTATATATTTGTTTTGAGCTATGTTTCTATTTCAGAATCTTATCTCCTTAGCTACAAGCAAACTCTTTGTTCACAGGACGTTCAAGGCATTTAATAATTGAAAAGATTTAATGCGTTGAAAATTATGGGTCAGGTGTTCATGATTTCAGGAGTTTCCTCATCAGAAACTCAGGAGGTAGGGCCAACGGTCTGTGTTCTACCAACCCTCCGGTCAGTTCTGATACGCACTACATAGTAGGTTTGGGATGAAGGGAGCAAGACTTTGCACTTAGGGTTCCCAGGAGATTCTGATGCTGCCGGTGTCTCCTGGGGATGCTGCGCAGGAGGGATGGCTGCAGCCTTGAGAACCGCTGCTGGAGGAAGAGCAGGAAAGAGGCCCACCTGGAAGCGGTGGCCCTGCTGGGCATTTGAGGAGCCGTGAGAAGGATTCTGCAGAGCTGCTTTGAAGGATTCTGGCCCGCCGGTCTCCACCTGGCTGTCATCTGCCTGTACACCCAGAGAGGACATTGTACATAATCACCACAGTCATCGAGTGCTCACTGGGTGCCAGGCACTGTCCTGAGTGCTTTCCATAAGTGACCTCACTTGTTAGGACCCTGCGATAGGTACCCTTACCTCACTTTACAGACGAGGAAACTAAAGCAGTCATTTCCCGAAGTCCCACTGCTGGTTAGTGGCAGAGCCAGATGCAAGCCGTCTAATAGCAGGGCCTGCCCGCACTCTCAGACACATCAGCAAAAACTTGTTTTATGCTCTGTTGTAAGATAGCATCGCTTAGTTCTAGAACTTTTTGAAAAAAAAATTATTCCATTTAAGTTTATTCCTTCAACTTCTAAAATTATTTAAAGCAGTTTAGCAAATTATATAATACAGAGTAGGAAAGTTGCAAATAAAAATAGAGACTGACAAGAAAAAAAAAATGTTACCAAACCTGACCAAACTGGGCAGCTTGTGTGTGTGTGTGTGTGTGTGTGTGTGTGTGTGTGTGAATGCAAAAGAAAGATGTGGACTCAAACTCTAGAGTCAACTACTGCATGGTTTCTCCGGTATAAAACATCTGATAACCATGATTGCCTTCACGGTACATTTACCTTGAGTAGCCCTGCATAAAGTATAGAAACGGTATTTAAATGTACGTGTCCTGTAGCAACATCCTAAAACTAAGTGCATGAAGCTAAAATATGACCTGGAAAAAAAAAAGAATTCATGTCTAGCTTTAAAAGAATATTATCCTGAGCCTTTTTTTCTGACAACCTATTATTTTTTTCTACTAATCTCAAGTAAGGGTTAGAACTAGGAAAGATCTTCAAGTGTTCCTTAGACTTTCCCCGATAATGGGATTTTTTGTTTTGTTTTTAAATTTCCAGCCAACAAAAATGTATATGGTATTTAGAAGAGCAGAGGTTATTTAAATTGTATTCTGTTCTTACAGAGTTAAATGCTATTCAAAAAACGAAAATTGGGACATCTACCTTATGAATATACAACTAATTTACATGATGGGTGGGAAGTAAAATAAGTAGAAAGTGAAAAGTACACTCAGAAAGTGTGGAAGTTAAGATTATGTGTATGACCTTCTGGGAAGCTAATTTCTGAGAAATGTAAAGATGAGAAAAAAATTCAGATTCAGTAATCAAATACTACATTTAATTTTGTTTAGTAATGATGTTCATTTTGTTGATTCGTTTTTTAGCCTTTTCTCTAGCCTTAGGATTTATGTCAATGTTCTTAACCTTTGGGTCTCCTTTAAAATTTCAGTGAAAGCTAAGATCATCTCCCTTTTAAAAACACATAGATATACACAAAATTTTATATGTAAGTATGAAGAAGGAAATGAAAGAGCATATAATTTGTAAAAGTTTTTTCTAGACAATTTAATGTGTTTCTTCTTGGGTCTGGCAACTTTGTATTCATGTAATATGTTTAGAGAATTCAATTTTCTGATTAATTTAAGATTTTGCTTAACTTATGTCATATTTTATCATAACAGAAAAAACAATTTTCAAAGAACAGAATCTAATAACTTTATCATTTATTTTTTAGTTGAAAAGCCTTTCAGGAACTTATAATTTCTTGGAGACAATGTTAGCAACCCTAAATTGTACTTAATATGCAAAAATAATTCTCCATACTTCAGTTTTCTCATAGTTAGGTTGTAAATATTTGAACTTAATGTAACGGGTTTCTCTGGTTTTTGTGTTTCAGACTTGCCATTGCCTTCAGAGAGTGTCGATATTATTATTTCTGACATTCCATTTGGGAAAAAGTTTAAGTTAGGGGAAGACATCAAAAGCATTCTACAAGAAATGGAGAGGTAAGTTTTGAGTTTATTTTCATGATTTTTGAGTTATTGGTCATTTAACTGAAATATATCCTAGTTCTTCAGCTAAGATTTGATTGCATTTTAGTAATTTCCCAGAGTTTTTATACTTAAATTTTCTAAGGTTTCAAATCAGAAGGTTATCACTGAAATAGTTATTCCGTATCATCTTACACTATATTAAGTTTTTTTCCAAGAAAGGTACTGAGTTTTCATTATTGGCTAAAATTTGAGTATCTGGATTAGTGACCTATATTTTAATCACTGAGGTAGGTAATTTACATATTATAAACCTCACCAAAACCCTGCCTCCTAATGTGTTAATCGGCCACATTTTACAGATGAGAAACTGGGACCCAGAAAGATGAACTTTCTCAAGATCACAGCTACTAAGCCCCACAACAAAATTCACATAAGGAGCATTCAGTATCCTAGAGAGGCTACAACACTGCTGATTGTAAAATGAAAATTTAGAGGTGTCGTCATTCATGTCAGGGTGTCTAAGGTTGGCCTCAGGGAATATAATTCAAGGAAAGTATTTCTTTGAGAAGTTCAAACAGTGAAGCCTGAATATATATTTTTCTGATCATTTAAGCTGGTAAAGGAGAGAACCTAGAACACATGGAGGAATAAATAGATATGACCAAGAAGTCAATTCATTAAATTGTCTCAGTTGGACATTTGATAGAGCAAGACAACGTAAATGGTCAAGAACCTGTATATAAATAATGTCACCGATAGAAAAAATGAGCCATGGGTTTTGGATGGAGAAAATTCAGTGTCAAGGCTGACATTCTGTAGGGAAAATTAAAGACTTAACTTTATATGAAGACTTGACATGAAGTCTAAGTCCAACTAAGAACCGTCTCACCTCCATCTTGTGAACTGGATGCTCCACACTTTTTTTGGATTATCTTATTTCTAAGCAACTTCCCCTGTCACACAGTTACCTAACCTGAGATCTCTTTCTGGGCACCACCTATAATTCAGGCCTGCACTCCCTTCTGCCTGATAACACCTTCCCCTCAAGAAGATTTTGCAACCCTGACTTCATATTAAAATCATTTCAGGGGCTTTTGAAAAACAGTGATGCTCATTCTCCACCCCTCCAGTTTAATGGGTCTAGAGTAGAACGTGGGTGTATTTCTTAACAACTCCCAAGGTGATTCTGTCCTGCAGCCTGTGTTAATACCCGCAGCCTTTGTGCCCAGTAGGTAATTCACCAGCCACACTATTAAGCCAACTCATAGTGAAATACTAATATGTGTGAGCAGTGACTTATATTTAACCTGAAACTTCCCAGAAGATATTCAAGATTCCCCCCATAATTTCAATGCCTCAGTAGGATCAGTTGAAAAGTGTATGTATTTGAACATAAGGAACTCCTATGACCGCGCTTCCTTGACACCTGCCCACAGCCTTTATGGTTTGATTTTTCACTTTTTATAGTTGGAGGTTTTATATAGGCAGTGGAGCCTGATATAGTGGAGTTCGGAGACAAACTTGTCTTGATTCACTGATTTTTTAGATGAGGGAAAGCTACTTAAGCTCCTGATATCTTTGTTGGGTGTGGAGGAGATTCCCTTTAACTCTTGACCCTCTAGCTGTCACCTTGTCTCCGTACCTATACAACCAAACTTACTGAAAGAAGAGTCTACACTTGACATCTCTGCTTCCTCACCTTCCAGTCCCCCTTCGATTCTGGCAGACCAGCATTTTCTCGTGTCCTCAACTAGGATTGCTGTCCCCAGGTTCACTGAGGACCTCTTGTAATCCTAGTCACCTGTTCGTCCTGTAGCATTAGACACTGTGGAGACCATTCCCGCCCTGAAAGTGTGCACCTTTCGCTTCCATGCCATCACTGTTGTCCAGACTTTCTCCCGGGATTTTGTTCCATGGCCCGTCCCTCCTCTCTCCTTCCTTAACTGTGAAACCTCTGTTCC
Organism: Panthera tigris; assembly: GCF_018350195.1. NCBI lineage: Eukaryota > Metazoa > Chordata > Mammalia > Carnivora > Felidae > Panthera > Panthera tigris. The sequence goes on from NC_056662.1 coordinate 107,064,740, forward strand.
TGGGCCCTTTTTCTCTTCTCACGCTAACCTGCCTCCCCAGGTGATGTCATTCACCATCACAGCTATATCTACCGTGTGCTATTGACAGCTCCGAAATCTCTACCTGGAGCCCTGGTCTCATCGCCTCCAGGCTGTATATCCAACTGTGGATTGGAGCTCATGTTGGCCTGTCCCTGAGGTCCCTCAGCATATTCCAGACAGCCCTCTTTTCCTCCCTCCTCCTCCCACCCCTCTGATTCACCCTCACGCTGAATTTCTTTCAGTGCCTCCTCCTCCTCACTTCTTCCTTTCTGCTGCTTTTCTGCCTCCAGCTCCCTGCCTCGCTCCAGCCCCTCTCTGTCACTTGGCCTGACTTGGTCCCGCTTGTCCTTAACTCATGGTGCACGTTTGGGACCCAGTTCATGTGTTCCCAGGGGACCTCGTACTTGCCTGGAGGGTGGCATCGCCAGCCTCTGTAACTCTCCACTCGCCTCTCTCCCGCTTTCAGTAATCTCTTTAGCAACTCCGAGGACTGTGGTTGGGCATCACTTTTTCCACACAGAAGTGCTCTGCAGAATTTGGTCAAGTGATTGAGCAATTCTCCTCAACAGGCTGACATTCCGAGGCCTCCCCTTTTCCCTTTCTGAGCTTCCCCGTTGTCATTCCTTGGTCCACGTCCTCACTCTTTCTGGTGCTTTTCTTCTGCCATCAGCCTAGTGTATGCTGATTCTATAGGATTCTTTCATCCGCCTTTTCCTTTGTACAATCACTTATTAGAATGTGACTATGAATTACTTTGAGGCTTGCCTTTTAAGTAGAGTAAAAATAGATAATTAAAGCAGATTTGTGCTCATGATTCCATAATTACTATAATGAATATGCATTATGGAAGATACTACCTAATTATCAAAATCCTTGTGTTTAAATAGATAAAATTAAATTTCAAATTAAAAACCCCAAATATTTTAAATAAAGTGGGATTGTTTGTTGTCTAAAAAGAAAGAAGTACTCATACCAATTACCATTTTTTTTTGTCACAGGGTGCTTCACGTTGGCGGAGCCATTGTATTGTTGCTTAGCGAAGAGCACCACAGGCGCCTTAAAGATGGCGAACAGAGCAGCATCCCTTTGAATTCCAAGGACAGCCACACAGGTGAACCTTCAATCAAAAAGTGCTTGAAGCCTGGAGGAAAAACTGGCACATCAGAGACAGTGTCATCTTCATTGGAAGCCAGTAGCCAGGAGTGCTTAGACAAAACACCACCCTTTGGCTCTTTAGTGCCAGTGGAATGCCACAAAGTTAGCCTTGGGAGAACAGATGCATTCATATGCAAATATAGGAAGTTGCACTCTTTGGGACTCTAGCAGCCTCGCTACTGCAAGCCGGTTCGAGTCCTCGCCGTGTCAGCCAGCCGTACAGCCGCGAAGGTAGTTGTCATAGGATCTTGATGGGGCCACAGAGTTCCAGGGAAGCAGACTCCCCTGGGGTCAGGAGGCATGGCTGCTGGACGAGTTCCAGCTTCATCCTGGAAAGAGCTGAAAGTTGCCAAAGACCAGTGAATGAATATTCCTACTAAAGAACTCTCAAACTTTGAATTCTGTTGGAATGTGAGGAGTTGTGCCCCGCCTGCAGTTTCTGAGAAGGAGCTGCAACTTGGAACACAAATTTTCAGAGGTTCACATAAAGTATATTGCACTCATCACAAGGTTGATGATATTTTAACTATCAGAGTTTTTAAAAAAAAAATTTTTTTAACATTTCTATTTATTTTTGAGAGACAGAGAGCGAGGGAGACACAGAATCCAAAGCAGGCTCCAGGCTCTGAGCTGACAGCACGGAGCCCGATGCGGGGCACTCACCAACCGTGAGATCATGACCTGAGCTGAAGTCGGATGCCTAACTGACTGAGCCACTCAGGCGCCCCCAACTATCAAAGTTTTTTAAATGTGGAAACTTCGATGTGTTACTTCTTTTGATATTAAACTTGATTTTTAAGCCGGTAATTTTCTTCTCCATTGGAATGAAAATAATTTTTATTTGCAATACCTTTTATATGTCCCATATGTCCCTTTTTTATGTCCCATTTTATAATGTAAAACATTAATGGGAATAATAGCAATAAGAATCCAGCCAGTATCCTCCAACATGATAGAAAATAAAGTTTGCTCTTTTTCTAAAAACATTAATAAATGTTTTTAAATGTCACCTCTCTCTTATTTAAATAAAATGCATTCCTTGTGTTTACAACTTGAGAAGAAAATCTTCTTAATAGAAAGTTGATGCAAATATGGTTTCCATTTTTTTTTTTTTTTTTCAATAAAGTAGTGACTTGGGTTCTTGGCTGCTTTAGTACTGTGTGAACAACCTTTCCATGTTTAGGCAATTTCTCACCTTGTGAATCCCACCTCTCCAAAGCAGAAGCAGAAAACTTATTTTCCAGCTAGGGTGTGGCATGTAACCTTGGCCCAGTATCAAGCTAGGCCCACCAATCAGTCTGGGGCTAGTGGAGCACCTGTGATAAGTGAAATTTACTTAGTTACTACCTTACTGATCTGAAAGCAATTCACAGTAACCCCAGCAGGACCTAGCCTATCACATACTCATACAACAAATATTTATTGCACAGCTATTATCTGCCAAGGCATTGTTCACATCTGTGAACCAGAGATACTTGCCCTCAGAGGACAACAGTCTAGTAGGGGAGACAGGTAAGAAACAGTAGACATAATGAATAATTTATTTGATGGCTTAGAAGGTGATATGTGTGGGTTTGGGGGAATGAAAGTAGAGCAAAGGTTTGGGAAACACAGGAGGATGGGGATAGAAGTGCCTTCCATTTTTAAATAGATCAAGCCTCGTTGAGAATATGGGAGTTGAGCAAATACTTGAAGGACGTGGAAGAGTGTACCAGGCACATGGAACAGCCAGTTGCAAAGGCCGTAAAACAAGAGCCTGCCTGATGTATTTGAGGAGCGGCAGAGAGGAAATTTAGCCCGAGCAGAGTGAATGAGGGGGAGAAGGAGAGGTTGGAGATACGTGAGTGGCAGGTGGTGGTGGCTGGTTAGACCAAAGGGGGTCTTAAAGGCTTCTAGGAGGACTGACTTTGACTTAAAACTATTGGAGGGGTTTGAACAAGTAGAAATCTAACCTACATTTTACAGAATCACTGTGACAACTGTATTGTGGACAGGCAAAGGTGAAAGTAGACCCATTGGGAGTTTTTTGCAATAATCCAGACAAGAGAAAATGGTCACTTGCCCCAGGGCAGTGGCAGTAGACGCAGTAAGAGGCAGCTAGATACTGAATATATTTTGGTTCTTAAACCAGCAGGATCTGCGGATGTGTTTGATGTGTGGTGTGATAGGTGGAGAGGAGACAGGAGTGGCTCTAAGATATTTGGCCAAGCAACCTGAACAGTGCAGTTTCCATCAACTGATGGGGAAAGGCTGCAGAGGGGGCAGGTTGGGTGTGAGAAGGCAGAAGCTCATTTTTAGACTTGCTGACTTTTGAGATGCGCATTAAATATCCCAGTGGGGGTGTTGAGTAGGCAATTGAATACAAGAGTCCAAAGTTCTTAAAGTTCTGCCCTGGAGATATAAATTTGGGGATTTTCAGCATATTGGTGCCATGAAACTGGATGGGATCGCTGAAGGACTAAATGGAGGAGAAGGAAGAACAGGGGTTCCTCCAACACTAAGAGGTCAGGAGAAGGGAAGGGGTCTGCAAGGGAGACTGACAAGGAATAACCAGTGAGGCAGGAGGAAAAGGAGTGGTTGCCTGGAAGGCAAATGAGCAAAGGGTCTGGAGGAGGAAGTGACCTATTAAGTACTGCTAGATAAGATACTGGAAATCGACCCTTGGATTTAGCAATGGGAGTTTTGGTGGAGTGTGGAAGGAGCAAAGTCACCCTGGGTTGGAATTAAGAGAAAATAGGGGAAGAGCTGAAGGTAATGAGTACAAACAACTCTTGCAACTAGTTTGCTGAAAAGGGAGCGAAGAATGGAGTTAGTAGGTGGGTTAGGGATGTGGAATCAAGACTTTTTTTTTTTTTTTTTTTTTTTAAGATGGGAGAAGCAGCAACATGTTTTTCATATTGAAGAAACTGCTCCGAGAAAGGCAAAAAATTCATGAGGTAGGAAAAGGATAAATGCTGGAGCAGTGTCCTTGAAAAGGGGGTTGGAATACATTCCACACATGGGGGAATTAGCGTTCGATAAGAGCATGAATAATTTCTCCATGGTTACGAGTGGGAAGGCGGCACACAGGCATTTCTGCAATAACGTGATAAATGTGCTCCTGAAAATTTCTTATTCTCAAATTCATGCACTAAAAATAACAGAATTCACGGAAGAAATATGGGGCAGACCATTTCAAACCTGTCCGACTTTGGAAATTGCATACCAACAAAAACACCAATTAACATAGTTTAAAAGAACATGTTGCATTCCTAATAAAGTTGACCCTTGAACAACACAGGGGTTAGGGGGCCCTGACCCACACCCAGTCAAAAATCCACATATAATTTCTTCCAAGTCCTCCACAACTTAACTGCTAATAGTCTACTGTTGAACTGAAGCCTTACTGAAAACATAAATAACTGATTACCATATATTTTTTTGGTGTGCATTTTACACTGGATTCGTATATGAATGTAAGCTAGAGAGAAGAAACGTTATTCAGAAAGTCATAAGAGAAAACGCATTTGCAGCACTGTAGGTGTGTTTATTGAAAACAAAAGTATAGGCTGGTTGGGTGAGCAGGTCAAGTGCAGTGGCAGCAGAGGGTCGAAGCCTGGTGGCCTTGGCTCAGCAGCAGCAGCCAGAGGGCAGACCTGTGGGTAGCGACATTGGCCAAGTACAGTACAGCTGCCCTGTCTCCCTGCAGGTGTTCTCCACCCTGTGACCGTCCCGCAGGGGGGGGTCTGCACCTGGCCCAGCAGAGGCCCCAGTCCTGGAGCCAGGAGCCAGGAGGACCAAGGCGAGACTTCCCAGGCTAAGCTCCTACAGCATTCTCCCCGCCTTCCAGAAATGGTCTTCTGCTTCAGCCCAGCCTCCTGCCCACCAGCCGGGGCCCTTTGCCCAGCCACCCTGTCAGCACACGGGGGACCGGCAGCCTTGCCTGGTCCTGGGCCCCCGGGGTCTGCCGATGGCCTTGATGGCCTCACCAAATACTCAGAGGGCAGCAGCCATGACCTCTGTACCCTTCGCCTTTGATTTGCTCCCAAGGAGACCAAGGTGGGCAGTTGTAAATAAATGCCTTGTGGCTTTTGCTGTCACGTAAAAGTGGTCCCCTGCTGTTCGAACCCCTGTTGTTCAAGGGTCAGCTGTACATCAGTAAATAAAGGATTTCGCCTTTCCAAGAAGAAGGCAAAGGCAGCTTGATAGAATTTGGCAGAAGGAAGGGTAGAAGCAGATATGTACACAGTAAGCACTTCCAAGACGGAACCTGTAGCCCAACGGCCCCAATAAGAAGATGCAGTGAAAAGGGCTCATGTAAAGTACCTGATTTCTTCGGCAGTTTGCTCATTCAGCTCATTCCACTGGTGTCTCCACATTCAGCTGCTCTTATCTGATGGCACAAAATATTAATGGGGGAAACATCACTTAGGAACCGACCCAATTTCCCCATTATAGTGACATCATCCCCCACCTAGCAATAATATTTGAGTTAATGCCTATTACAGAAGCACGCATTGTAGAACAGACTGTAAGTGGGAGCAGATGCTGGGAGGGGGGCGGATGTGGCGGTGGTAGGGCTGTGGAAGTTCTCTTCTGCCTGCTTCAGTTTTCCCAGTGAGAAATTATGTGGTAATTTCCTCAGATCCTGCCTCTGTACCTGGAACGGTGCCCTCAGCAAATGCAGCAACCCCACAATGGCTTCCACAGCATGGGGGTAAGCATGGCGTCTGTTAATGGAGGGCCAAGATGCCATCCTCCCGGGGCTCCCCCTTCCTGCCAAAATGGCCAAACAAAAGCAATAGTTCTTCCTTTGTAGGAACTGCAACGATTCGTGCCATTAAGGACAAAGAAGCACGGAGGCCTCGCGGAATTCCTTGGCAACAGAAGGCAATCGATGTCACCCTCGGGTTTGCTGCTCTGACTCATTTACTTTTAATGGAGCCTCGTGCAAGGGAGGGAGCTCTCCAGCTGGCTCAGGCCCCCTGCGAGCAGCTCTGCATACTTGTCCTTATGACCCCGTGCTCAGAAAGCCTGTGACCCACCTGGCCGCTGTGCAGAGCCTGCAGCAAGTCCTAATAGGGGAAGCATAGCTGTCGCCTCTTAGCTTTTGGAGCAAAGCCAAGCTCTCCCGTGCAAGTAATTATTCTCCTTTCAGAAAGAACTCTTGGCTGGCCCCTGAGGGCTTGACCACGGGGCACTAGGTGACCCTGGGACCTAAACTGCCCATGTTGAACTCAGAGTAATTTTTTTTTTTTAATGTGCATTTTGATTTGGGGGAGAGAGAGTGAGAGAGCACGGGTGGGGGAGGGGCAGAGTGAGAGGAGACAGAGGACCCGAAGCGGGCTCTGGGCCAACAGCAGAGAGCCCAACGTGGGGCCTCGAACTCACGAACCGTGAGGTCATGACCCGAGCCAAAGTCGGACGCTTACCTGACGGAGCCACCCAGGCGCCTCTAACTGGGAGTGATTTGACCCGCCACACCAGAGTTCGGTGAGCCCAGCCCACCAGCACGTTTGCATCAGATGGAAGGGGTGTATACGAGCACCATGGCTGATGGGCCTTATGAGCCACAGGAACAGTCGGCGCCTTATCCTGCCATGTGCCTCCTGACTTCTGCGCCGCTCCCCTCCCTCACCGCCGTGTTCCCGTGGGGGAATCCACACCGAGCCGTTCGCCAAAGAGGAAAAAAGTCACATCTGGTTTGCGGACGGTCCTGCAAATTTTGCTGGAAACTACTGGAATTTAACTGCAGGGGCTCTCCAGCTCCACTGGGGCTGAGAGACAATGGGGAAAGGAAATGTTCTCAGGGAGCCAAACTTGGAGCAGTCCACCTGGTACACTTTTCCTGAAAAGGAGAGAGAGCCTGAGAGGCAGATGCTAACCATGTCGTGGTAGTGACTCCCAGGTTGAAAGGACGGTCAGCGTCACGAAAGAAGGTCTGGGAAAAAAGAACGGGATGGACGTCTCCGAGCTGGGCCCGGTCTATGGGAGAATATTTGTGTCACACTAGAATGGCCACAAAAGCTACCACCGTGGAGGAGGTTCTGAGTACGCAGGTGGGAGATCGCCTGTCCTGTGCCTTCCCTTTTTCCCTGGCCACCCACCCTTGCTCAGCGGCTTCATGGACAAAGTAGCTGTGGTTTCAGGCATAGAGAGAGTTCAGTGGCCCACCAAGGACTTCTCCTCACCAAGCGTCTGCTGCCCACTGCTGATTCACTTTCAGGAGCAGTGACCAGCCCTGAGATTTGCTGTAATACCACACTCAGCAGGAAGATTACAGTGGAGACCCCTTCCATTGTGGAGAGGGCAATAACTTGTCCTCACTGGAATAACGATGCATTCGGGGTTTGGATTCTCCAGGCCGGCAGCACGTCGCAGGGACTTAGCCAAACTATCTTCTTCAGCATCGTTTATTTCCGGGCAGCAATGCTTCTCACCAGAGTTCAGTTACAGCGATGGGAGGGAGACGATAAGCCTATGCTCAGAGGATTTCTCACCGTGTCCCCCACCACCTAAAACAGAAGGTCTCATGGCATGGTGGTACAGCCTACCGAACGCTCCATTACTGTGCTGGCAGAGATTATTCCTTGAGAGGGGGCAATGCCTCCCTGCAGGATGCTGTGTGTGCTCTGATCCAGTGACCAATAGATGGTGCTCTTTCTCCCAAAATCAGAAGACAGAGACCAATGGGGTGAAAGTGGGAGGGGTGTCTGTTACCATATCACCTCTTACTAAGCAAGCACCAAAATGGAGCCCACTTTCTGGAAGGGTGGTAGAATAAGCATCTGGTCCCAAGGGTCAGCAGGGACAGAGGGCAGCATTCAGGGCCCAACATCGGTGGTGCAAGCCGTGGTGTGGGTGCTCAGCGGAGGTGTCAGCGGTAACAATCCCATCATACAGTTTGGATGGTGTTCCCAGTTGTAGAGCCAGCCGGACAGGTTTTCTGGCCCTCTTAAACACCTTAATATATTTTAAAATAAACTCCTTTTCTTCTAAGTCACCTAACATAGACTCTGTTGATGGCAGTGGGGAACTCTGTCCCACACACCTCGGTCACTAAGCACATTCCTGTCGTGCGGGCGCGGCCTGTCCCAGTCTCACTGGAGTGCTTCCGTATGTTTGCGTTTGCCCTGTGGCCATATTTTCCAGGTCTCGATTTTCTGTTTTGCGGCCCCTCCCCAAATTACTTTCATAATGTTTTGGCCTCCTAAAGATTTTGAAAAATACAGTCTTTTTTATTCTGTGTCTAAGCCTTATTTTCATCTTGAGGAGAAAAAAAAAATACATGTGGGGGTGGACATCTTTGTGTGTGTAACCAAGAGGCAGCAAATGACAGAGAGAAAAATGTGTTTCTTCATTGACTTGAATGACAGCAGCGGAGATCATTGGAGGCAGTGGTTCTAATGATCTTAGTGTATTTCACAGAATTAAATCATGGTTTCAGGTCCTGCTAAAGCATCTTTAATATCAAATGCATAAGGCAATAAAGCCTTTTGAGGATTTTCCAAAATTTGAAAATTATCTTCTAGTTGGGAATATTCTGTAGTATTTTTTCCCCTTTGGCACAGGGCATAGCACATAAGAACACTTAATATTTCTTGAACTACATTGCACTGGCTCCTGTTAGAGGGGAACAGATAAATACTCGTGGATCTGAGGACAGTGAAGGGACATTCAGAAAGCCATGCAAGAGATTTATTGATTTTCAATATATTTGAAATATATATTTGAAATATATTGAAATATATATTTCAATATATTGAAAATATATTGATTTTCAAGAGGAACCACTCACTTAGATATAAAGTAAATATGATTGTTCAAACCACTATGCAAGAAAGCCTTTGGACTAAAATTAGGTGAGATGTAAACTCTTCACAGAGAAATCCTGGTCATTATGAAATCTCAAGTGTGGGGCACCTGGGTGGCTCAGTCAGTTAAGCATCTGACTCTTGATTTCGGCTCAGGTCTGATCTCACGGTTCATGGGCTTGAACCCCAAGTTGGGTTCTGTGCTTCTGGTGTGGAGCCTGCTTGGGATCCTCTCCTTCTTTCTGCCCCTCCCCAGTTCTCTCTCTCTCTCTCTCTCTCTCTCTCTCCTTTTCTCTCTCTCAAAATAAATACATTTTTTTTAAAAAGAAAGAAATCTCAAGTGAGTATTTTTATACATGTTATACCAACACTATTTCCTACAGTGTATGTAGCTTCTTCTATTCTCCTATTCTTTTCTCACTTATTTACTCCTTTTTTCGCTGAGCTATCAAGCATTTACTGAGTACTTGCTATGTGTCAAGCTCCAGGGATGCTCCTTGGTAGACTGGCCTTGCCTGAAATGCTGCCATGACAGCTCTGTAGAAAGAAAGGCAGGTGGGGAGGGAGGTGGGGTGCCGGCTGGAAGTCTGAGTATATGAGAGAAAAGATTATCCTCGACTTCTGGAAATGGAGGGATGAAACCACTCAGAAAAAGCTTGACCAAGAAAGAGGAACAAAGTCCAGGAAATGTTTGAATGACAAGCAATGGATTTGTTGGGAGTTTAAAGAAACAACTGAAAACATGCCTAGATATAAGAAGAGCTTAGCTTTCTTTGTCTTTCAGTTAATTTCCATGAATCTATTATGTTCAAAAGAATCCGGAGATTTGAAGTATAATTTTGCCATCTGAATGAGACAATCATTTAATATTGTCAGTTTTCATCAAGTTCCTTCAACGAGTAACTGCCTTCTTGAGGGTGTAACAAAGGAAAGTAATTACTCCAGGTCCCCTCCCTGCCCACCCTCCTCTCTCTTACTAATTATTTCTACCACTTCGTGGTCATTCTTCCACCTGCCATTTTGTACTCTGCCCGTGATACCTCCACACTATTTGAGATTGAGTTCATCTTGGAAGAGCGGATACATTAACCATGTGTTCTGCCTGTGTGCTCCAAATACCCAGTACTGGCCTCTGGATATTAACATGGAAACCAAGGAAAATTAATTCACTGAGCCAGAAGTTTTTTGTTTTTATTTTTGTGTGAGTCAGACATATCACTCTCCTGCTCAAAACCCTCCAATGACATTTCATTTTACTCAGAATAAAACTTGGCGTCCTGATGTGGCCTCTAATTTCATCTCTAACACTCGTTCGTTCTGTCCTCTTGCTGGCCATGGAATATGCAAAGCTTCGTCCCATTTCAGGCCTTTGTCCTTCCTGATCCCTCTCCCGGGACATTTCCTCCCACACCTGCCTTGCTCAGCCTCTCTGCTCAAATGTCCCCTTATCAGCGAGGCCATCCCTGATCTCCCTATCTAAACAAACCACCACCTCACCCTTCACACTATTCTCCTCACCATCTCTATTTCTTTTCCTAGCCCCTAGCCCCAGCACAAGGGACATGTTTGTTTGTTGTCTGTCTCTCTGGCTATTACTGCGACAGCTCCTGAGGGGAGTGGCTTTGTCGATAGGCTCACTGATGATTCCCCACACTGAAGTCAGTCACTGGCATATACTAGTCACTCAGTATAGATCCGATAAATAAATGACCACACACAGGTTACTTTTCAAGGTCATCTGCCCAACCAAGCGAACAAACCAGAAAGTTCCAGGATGATAGACCAAGTCCCCCCTTGCCCGAACCAAATCCTCACATTCCAATGTCACAAAGGGAAAAGGAAAACGTTTTTCAACTGTTATTCCCTGAGGGAAGATTTTTTTTTCCCTTTTTTTCCTTTGTGACATTGGGATGTATGGAATCATGCAACACAGAACCAATCGTTCCTAGGTAAAAGCTTGACATTTTCTGTGACACCCTTCTTGATTATGTAGGCGTATCACAGACCCACAGGCTGATTGCTTTAAAAATAATGAAATTGCACTAAATTCCATCTTAACCCGTTGCATTCTTCACTCCTCTGGCTCCCTGCCGGAACTGGTATTTTTCACAAGGTGGAGAGAGGGGTGCATCCACATGTCCTGCGTGGCATGGCTGCCTGTGGCTTTCGAGGCTCTGTCCCTCAACCCACCTCTCTTCACTCCGCCTCCGACCTTCCTCCCTCACTTTGCTCCAATTCTCTTGAAAACCATTCCCCATTCCCGTGAACACTCTTTAAACTGTTACTTTATTTGGAAAACTCTTTGTTTAAGAACTGGCTCATCCTTTGAATCAATACTGCATTAATCACTCATGGTATCTCCCCCAGATTACCTTTCACAGTTGGTTTAGTTTCAATTCCCACGTCCATTTTATTTGGGAAACGTGTTGGCATGAGAGCGATTTACTGTAGTCACCGCAGAGGCATTTCAAGCAGAGGCTAGTGGTTTATCTACGTGTTTGCGGGAATACAGATACTTAGCTATGTGAACTTCAAAACCTACTTAGCTCACTTGCTAGGGAGTTCGACACCTTGCCAGAGACTGGCCAAAAGACTTTAGGTTACTGTTCAGTGTCTCAGTTTCCTCTATTTTTGACAGGAATGGCATTCAGAGCCTCCATATACTCCCAAGGCTGTCTTAAGGTTTGGTTTTGAAGTCAATGCACAGGGACGAACCTCTCAAAGAGAAACAGAAAATGAAGTACCTTTCTTGATGTGTAATAAGAAATGTGGAAGATATCCTTGTATTGACTCAACATTGGATAGCTTCATGCCATTGTTTCTGTAATTTACACTGTAGGTTTTCATTTATTTTTTAATGTTTGTTTGTTTATTTATTTATTTATTTATTTATTTATTTATGTTTTATTTATTTTTGAGAGAGAGAGGAAGACAGAGTGCGAGCAGGGGAGGGGCAGAGAGAGAGGGACGCACAGAATTCGAAGGAGGCTCCAGCCTCTGTCAGCACGGAGTCCAATGCAGGGCTCGAATTCATGAACCATGAGATCATGATCTGAGCCAAAGTCAGACACTTAACTTACTGAGCCACCCAGGCACTCCTATTTATTTATTTTTTACGATTTAAATTTTTTTAATTTTTCACAGTGAAAACATTCACTTTATTTTTTTAATTATTTAATTTTTTTTAAATTTTGGAAAAGTATTCATGTCTTTTGCCCATTTCTTCATGGGATTATTTGTTTTTTGGGCATTGAGTTTAATAAGTTCTTTATAGATTTTAGATACTAACCCTTTATCTGATATGTCATTTGCAAATATCTTCTCCCATGCCATTGGTTGCCTTTTAGTTTTGCTGATTGTTACCTTCACTGTGCAGAAGCTTTTTATCTTGATGAGATCCCAAGTGTTCATTTTTGTTTTTGTTTCCCTTACCTCCAGGATGTGTCAATTGAGAAGTTGCTGCCTGCCAGTTCAAAGAGGTCGTTGCCTGTTTTCTCCATGAGGATTTTGATGGCTTCCTGTCTTACGTTTAAGTCTTTCATCCATTTTGAGTTGATCTTTGTGTATAGTGTAAGAAAATGATCGAGGTTCATTCTTCTGCATTTTGTGTCCAGTTTTCCCAACATCATTTGCTGAAGAGAGTATCTTTATTCCATTGGATATTCTTTCCTGCTTTGTCAAAGATTAGTTGGCCATACGTTTGTGGGTCCATTTCTGGGTTCTCTATTCTGTTCCATTGATCTGTGTGTCTGTTCTTGTGCCAGTACCATACTGACTTGATGATTACAGCTTTGTAATACAGCTTAAAGTCCGGCATTGTGATGTCTCCAGCTTTGGTTTTCTTTTTCAGGATTTCTTTGGCTATTCGGGGTCTTTTCTGGTTCCATACAAATTTTAGGATTTTTTTGTTCTAGCTCTGTGAAGAATGCTGTTGTTAATCTGATAGGGATTATATTGAATATGTAGATTGCTTTGGGTAGTATTGACATTTTAACAATATTTGTTCTTTCAATCCATGAGCGTGGAATGTTTTTCCATTTGTGTGTGTGGGTTTGTCTTTTTCAATTTCCTTCATAAGCTTTCTATAGTATTCAGTGTATAGATTTTTCACCTCTTTGGTTACATTTATTCCTAGGTATTTTATGGTTTTCAGAGCAACTGTAAATGGGATCAATTCCTTGATTTCTATTTCTGCCGCTTCATTATTAATGTATAGAAATGCAACCGCTTTCTGTATATTGATTTTATATCCTGCGACCTTGCTGAATTCATGGATCAGTCCTAGCAGTTTTTTGGTGGAGTCTTTGGGTTTTCCACTTAAGTTTTATGTCATCTGCAAAGAATGAAAGGTTGACTTCCTTCTCGCTGATCTGGATGCCTTTTACTTCTTTGTGCTGTCTGATGGCTGAGGCTAGGACTTCCAACACTATGTTGGATAACAGTGGTGAGAGTAGACATCCTTGCTGTGTTCCTGACCTTAGGGGGAAACTCAGGTTTTCCCCATTGAGGATGATATTAGCGGTGGGTCTTTCATATACGGCTTTTATGATCTTGAGGTACCATCCTTCTATCCATACATTCTTGAGAGTTTTTATCAAGAAAGGATGTTGTATTTTGTCAAATGCTTTTCTCTGCATCTATTGAGAGGATCATGTTGTTCTTGTCCTTTCTTTTATTGATGTGATGTATCACATTGATTGTTTTGCAGATATTGAACCAGCCTGCATCCTGGATATAAATCCCACGTGGTCACGGTGAATAATTCTTTTAACGTATTGTTGGATCCAGTTGGCTAGCATCATGTTGAAGATTTTTGCATCCATGCTCATCAGGGAAATTGGTCTGTAGTTCTCCTTTTTAGTGAAGTCTTTGTCTGGTTTTGGAATCAAGGTACTGCTGGATACATAGAGTGAGTTTGGAAATTTTCCTTCCATTTCTATTTTTTGGAACAGCTTCAAAAGAATAGGTGTTAACTCTTCTTGAAATGTTTGGTAGAATTCCCCTGGAAAGCCATCTGGCCCTGGACTCTTGTTTTCTTGGGAGACTTTGATTACTAGTTCAATTTCTTTACTAGTTATGGGTCGGTTCAAATCTTCTGTTTCTTCTTGTTTCAGTTTTGGTAGTTTGTATGTTTCTAGGAATTTGTCCATTTCTTCCAGATTGCCCATTTTATTGACGTATAATCGCTCATAATATTCTCTTATTATTGTTTGTATCTCTGCTGTGTTGGCTGTGATCTCTCCTCTTTCATTCTTGATTTTATTTATTTGGGTCCTTTCCTTTTTCTTTTTAATCAGATTGGCTAGGGGTTTATCAATTTTGCTAATTCTTTCAAAGAACCAGCTTCTGGTTTCATTGATCTGTTCTACTGTTTTTTTGTTTTGTTTTGTTTTTTGGTATAATTGATTTCTGCTCTAACCTTATTTTTTCCCTTCTTATGCTGGTTTTGGGCTTTATTTGCTGTTCTTTTTCCAGTTATTTTGGGTGTAAGGTTAGGCTGTGTATTTGAGACCTTTCTTCCTTCTTTAGGAAGGCCTGGATTGCTATATACTTCCTTCTTATGACCACCCAGAGGTTTGGGGCTGTCATGTTTTCATTTTCATTGGCTTCCATGTGCTTTTTGATTTCCTCTTTAATTTCTTGGTTAAGCCATTCATTCTGTAGTAGGATGTTCTTTAATCCCCAAGTATGGTCTTTCCAAATTTTTTCTTGTAGTTGATTTCAAGTTTCGTAGTTTTGTGGTCTGAAAATACGCAAGGTATGATCCCGATCTTTTTGTACTTGTTGAGGGCTGATTTGTGACCCAGTATGTGATCTATTCTGGAGAATGTTCCACGTGCACTCCATGTGTATTCTGCTGCTTTTGGATGAAATGTTCTGAATATCTCTGTTAAGTCCAACCAGTCCAGTGGGTCATTCAAAGCCACTGTTTCCTTGTTGATTTTCTGCTTACACGATCTGTCCATTGCTATAAATAGGGCGTTGAAGTCCCTTGCTATTGTGGTGTTATTATCAATGAGTTTCTTTATGTTTGTGGTTAATTGGTTTATATATTTGGGTATTTTCACATTTGGAGCATAAATATTTACAATGGTTAGATCTTCTTGGTGGATAGACCCCTTAATTATGATGTAATGCCCTTCTTCATCTCTTATTACAGTCTTTATTTTAAAATCTAGTTTGTCTGACATAAGTATGGCTACTCTGGCTTACTTTTGATGACCACTAGCATGATAGATCGTTCTCCATCCCCTTACTTTCAATCTACAGGTGTCTTTAAGTCTAAAATGAGACTCATGTAAGCAGCATATAGATGGGTCTTGTTTTCTTATCTATTTCTGATACCCTATGTCTTTTGATTGGAGCATTTAGCCCATTGACATTTAGAGTGAGTACTGGAAGATATGAATTGAGTGTCATCGTGTTGCCTGTAGAGTTGGTGTTTCTGGTGACGTTCTCTGGTCCTTTCTCATCTTTGTTGCTTTTGGTCTTTTTTGTTTTGTTTTGTTTTTTCTTTTCTCCACTTAAAGAGTTCCCCTTAAAATTTCTTGCGGGGCTGGTTTGGTGGTCACCTCTGCCTGTGGGGAGGCTGTATGGCCTCTACCAATTGCTCTCCAAGCAGGAGAACTGCTTCTCCTTGTGTGCACACAGACCCCTCAGACCCGGCTGTCTGCTCCTGGGGATTCGTTCTGCTTCCTCACCAGAGCACCACCAGGCATTGAGCTCTGGAACTTCAGACTCTCACTCCACTGTTTATAGAATCCTGGTGGTATTGAAACCCTCTCCTTTCTTCCCATCAGTGGTTTTGGGGCACAGATTTCTTGTTCAGTTGCCTGCGAGTGTTTTCACTCTGTCTCTCCAGCTACTTTCAGGGGAGTGTTTTTCCTGCACTCTCCCGAAGTGCTGCACTCTCCCCCTTTCTCTGTCCTTCCTCTGCAAAAACAGCTCCCTACCCTCCATGGCTTTTCTCTCCCCCAGTTCACCTCTCCCCCAGTACACCTGCACCGTGTACCTGCCAAGTTCTCTGTCTCAAGTTATACAGATTGTTGTGTTAATAGTCAGATCAATTTCCTGGGTATGCGAAATGTTTTGGAGCTTATCTAGGTGCATTTCAGGGATGAGAAAAGCGGAGGGTCTCCATGCTGCTCCGCCATCTTGATCACAATCCAGTGTTTATTTATTTTTAAGAGAGAGAGCATGAGTGGGGGAGGAGCAGAGACAGAAAGAGGAAGAGAGAGAATCCCAAGCAGACTCCACAATGCCAGGGCAGAGCCTGACGAGGGAGTCAAACTCACACACTGTGAGATCATGACCTGAGCCAAAGTTGGATGCTTAACCAACTGAGCCACCCAGGTGCCCCTACATGCTGTATTTTTAAAATTCGTTCACATTACAAAAGATTAGTTCACATTCAACTTGGAAAAGAATATAAAAGTTTATAGAGGTGTTCAAAGTATTTCATGGGCTTCTTAAACGGGTGGTATTGCCAGAGTCCCTGGAAAGCCCATGAGCTCCTGAATGTCTCCAGAGGTGCATGAGAGATGATTGACTTTGTGGAACATGGTCACAAAACAAAGACTAAAAGTCATGTGTCTCTGAGTTCCTATCCTATCTCTAACCACAAGACTATATAGCCTCCTTTTTTGAGTAATTGCTTTCATTGAATAATTTTTAAAAAGCCACCAGGGATGCTTTCACAGGACAAAGTAAGGAGGATCTACCCATTTAAATATTAATCTTTGAGCAGTCCTGGTGACATGGGAATTTCTCAAAATGTTCTGTGGGAACAGTGCCAAGAAGGTAATTAAAATTGCTGTCATACCTTTAGGCTACTGCAGAGGACAGGGGCTCCTGAAGGTCAATCAGTAAGGAGAGGTTCTGTGCTTATAAAAATAGGTCTGGCATTCTTTACAGGATTACAAAGGGTAGTGTGTGCTCTGGTTTAGAAATGCAGCTGCCTGATTAAAAACTGTAGAGCAGGGGTGCCTGGCTGGCTCAGTCAGCAAAGCATGCGACTCTTGATCTCAGGGTCAGGGTCCAAGCCCCATGTTGGGTGTAGAGATTACTAAAACACAAATGAATAAACTTAAAAAACTGCAGAACGGTAACTTCCAAGGGGAACCACGAAAACCATGGGGGAATGTGAATCTATCTAGATGTGTATAATCGGGGGAAATAAGCTCAGATATGGTTAAAGATGCACTGTTGCTGCTTGTGCTGGGTCTCAGGTAGGATGCTATGTGGGAAAGCAGAAAAATTCACCACCAAACCTTGGCTCTGCCACTTAGGATCTTAGGGAAGGTTCTTTAACTTCTATGAAGCCTTGGTTGTGCCATCCATAATGTAGAGGGGATAATAACAAGATAGAGTTTGGCACTGAGGAAATGCTGAATCAGTCCTACATGTAGCATCTCCTCAATGCCAAAAGACGGGTCTGGAGAGGATTTTGAAAATCAGAGCTTTCTTTTCCACTTCTCGTTTACGTCCAACATTTACATGAACATAGGAGACATCCGGATTGGCGGGAATGGAACTCCAGCGCCATCCGTTTAGAATCGGGGACTTCAAAGCGAGAGAGGTGGGGTTTTTTTGAGCACCCAGTAGAATCCAGAAGTAATGAAAGGAAGCCCAGGGCTTCAAGAGAAATGAGAAAGCCTCAACAATCTCTGCAGCTTTCTGGGTTCCTTTTGTCCTCTTAGGCTCAACAGTTTCAACCCGTGTGATGAGACAGGATTGTGTGTCACGGGCAGGGAATGAGTTTGAAGCCCGCTGAAGCCACTGTTGAGTGAAGTTCGGTTCAGGCAAGTTTGTAAAGCAAGTACTCATGTGCTCATCACAGTCAACTTGACTGGCAGGCAAAACCATGAGGATAAAAATGAAAGGTGTTATATGATTCAAGAACTAAGCACCCTGATTTTGACATCTGGCTGGGATTGATGGGTAACTATTGTGTTCTGGGGATGTAGTCAATGGAGTCCCAGTCCAGATTCTTGTCCGGATCTAGTAGACCCTCCAGGAACCCCTGTTCTAGCAAGGCTTCCGTGTACTTTCCAGAATTCCCAGAGGATGTCACTCCACATCTATGCAGATATTGGGGGAATTTACCTCTAAGGTCCTTTGTAGATTGAGGACATTCCCGAAGAGCCTGAGGTATAGTTCATCCATCCGCACAACCTGCACCCGAGGCCGTGGTGTCATCAGAGCCTCGGTCATCCAAAATGAGCAGATCATGGGGCAGCCGTCTGTGCATCTTGCGCACGTTGGCAATGCCAGTCTTAAGACATGATAGAAACGTAATAAAAGCGGACCAATAGTCTATCAGGTATGATGTACGCTGGGGAGGCCCGTGTATGACCTGTGTCTTTTCCATTCGCTTCCAATCACTACATGCTTTCCCCTTGTGCCTGGACTGAAATCTTCACAGTCACCGCGAATTTCTCAAGTTCACACTCAAACTGATTAGTGCCTTGGGCATAGGCAGCTCCTGGAGAATAACTAGAAATCAAAGAAGATGAGGCTGGTAGTGGATCAATTAGGGAGAAGGTGCATTGGGGTCATTGGACCATACTCTCACCTGTAGCTTTTCAGTCCTGGGTTCTACTCAGTTAAGGATAAATGCCATCCGAGGTGACACTGGGTTCATCATGAAACTTAGTATCTTTTCCCTCTTTTTCAAATCCGTATCACTTTTTTAATACAAGAATCATAATTTCCTTAGTAAATAACCTCACTCTAAAAATTGCTTAGTTGTCATCCTTGATAATGTCCCTTTATTTCCCCCTCTCCAGCCACCCAGCAAGTCTTGTCAGACCCATCGCTGAAATATATCCACGCTCACCTTCTTGGTCCGGGCCACCATCGCGTCTCCCGGACTCCTGCAACACTCTCCTCCTCAACTGGCTTCTTCACCTCCACTGGCTTCTTCCAATCCATGTTTCACCCAGTGGCCACACCAACATTGGAAAACAACAATCAGATCACATCACTGTGCTTCCTTAAACACTCTCATGGCTTACCGCAGCCAGAATGAAACCCAGCTTCCTTAGGGCAGCCAACATACCTTTTATCTCTGCAATCTCACTTGCTCCTCTGCCCCTTTATTCTCACCTTTCCAGCCCCATGGTCTTCTCACAGTTCCGGTCTGCAGAGAAGCCTGAGCACAGCCCCAGACAGCAGACAGCAGGCAGTATTTTACAGTACATGCCACGGGGAAGAAAAAAAAAAAAAGAAAAGAAAAGAAGGACAGAAAAGTATCTTATAGCCGACCAGTTTGTTTTCCTTTTATGGAAGCTACCAGAAGACATATGCTAATAGGTTTTAGAATAAGTAGAAATCTTGCTTTGAAGGTTGGAAAAATATAGATTGCATATGGGGGGAAATACATGGGACAGCCATGTTCCCAGTCTCCAATGGGGGTGCCCTGAGCATCTTCAAGTTTTTGTGGCTGTCCTCATCTCCTTTGAATCTAAGGACAGTGTCCTGGAGAAACTCAACCAACACAATTTAAAAGGGTTCTTGGTCAGTATAGCTATTTGCATTCAAAGGAAGTCATTTTTGAAGTGTTCCTTTCGGAATTCCAATTAGAGATTTAAAACATACCCGCACATAAATGGGAAAGCTTTAAATTGAGGTGTAGAATCATATTGAGGTTACTAACTTAATAGTATTTGAGCCATCAAGTAAATGTTCCATAGTACTTAGTTCATAACACATTTCAAGTTACATCTGGGCTAGTTTGGGTTAATAGTCCCTTTAATTATTCTAATGAGGCTTACTTGCTTGCCAAGCTATATTCTCATTCCATTTAGCCGATTATACTACCGTATATATTTTGATGAGCTCCCTACAAGTGGTACAAAGGGAGTCACTTCCGTCCAGGGGAGATGAAAGTTTATCTTTGTGACTCGGAATTCATGCATTTATTCCACAAAGATTGACGAACACCGACTGTGTTCCTCGGCTGAGCACCGGAGACAAAACAGAAACAAGACACAGTTTATACCCAGTTAGCATGCAGAGCGTAACTGGCAAAAGGCAGGCTCCAGGAGCATTGCACGGAAGCTGAGACACAAGGAAAAGTCAGCGTGAGCCAGGCAAAGTTTGAGTCCCCAGCGGAGGAAACAGCCTGAGCAGAGACCTGGAGGCAGTGACCATGTGGCATTAGCATCCCAGATGGACCGGCTTTTATTGGGTAGTTCATCTTGACCTTGCAGATTTCTGAGTCTCCAGGACCCTAGATTCCTCTTCATCTTTAGCTTAGGTAACCTTAAATGCCCAAGAACCCGGGTTCCTTAGCTCAGGTAAATTGAGGTTTACCTGTGCCAAACATCTTTGTTGCTCTCAGGTTTAAATTTCAAATGGGAAATCCTGGAGAGGCCATGCCCCAGCACCCCCAAAAAGTTAATAATGTACTTTTTGTGTAACTGAGGATAGATTCAAATAAGAATGATACGAAGTGCATAGCCAATGAAAGTGTAATTCAAAAGAAACTTATTTTAGTAACTGTGCTGAATTACTTTAATCCTGGATTTATGAAATCATTTGGGGCTTAAAAGGGCGACTTTAATTTTTACTTGTACTTTGCCGCATTTTACTAGAATAAGGTTCACAAGGGCAAGAACCTTTGTTTTGCTTCATTGATGTTTTCCAAATGCCTGGAATAGTACTTGGCACACAGTAGGCACTCAATAAACAACTGTTGAAAGATATAGTGCTCTTATAGAGGAATCACATTCTGTGTAAGTTTCCTACATCCTGGACTCTTGACTATCAAGGGTCCATAATACTCCAATGAAAGAGGGGTTGGGGTTCTCTCAGAGTGGGCTGCAATAGTCCCAATGTTGCAAAGAAACCAAGGACAACATTGGTAAAAGGAGAGGCCTGTGGGGCTTATGATTACCTCATCAAGGTTTAGGATAAAGCTCTCTTTTTTGGTAAATGTTGTCTATATATGGCATATGGACATGACTCTTAATCTAGTCAATCCCAAGTGTTCTGTAAATCCACTTACTTTCTATTCAAAGCTCTATCTTGCAGGAGTGGGGGAGGAAGGCAGGAATTAGCCCTCAGTCTTTATTGGGGAAACACACACACATACACGGTTGTGCCAATATCCCTGGGTCAGGGGTCAGACTGGCTACAACTGAGAAGCCCATTGTTCCAAGGGCTTCAGTTTCCCTGAACACCCTGGTTTCCCTGGACGCTCCACACAGCCATCCTCTCTGTGGTCCTGATACCTTTTGGGGAGGGTACAGTCCAGCCAGTCATGTGGTTGTCATGATTGTCTATTTCAGTCTCTGAGATGCCCTTGAGCACTTTGAGCCCACAAAGTCAGCCTGCTAGCCTGTCCTCCTTTCTGGATCCATTGCATCATTTCAATGAACTCAACCACCTCTGCTTTGTGCCCAGCAGAAAAATCCCCAAGGCAAAAGAATATAGTCCGGCTACCAGCATGCAGACAGAAGCGGGACAGAGAGGACGTGAAGAGAACAAATAGATCGTCTCCATAAATTATTCTGTTCCATGCAGGACCGAGCGGCCATTTCAATCATTCTTCATTGATAAGCCAATTAAGAAAACACTCCTAAGAGAAGGCCAAGGACTGGGGACCCAGTGCCTGACGTTGGCAACATTTGCTCACGGTAAATAGAAAGCAAGGAACCGTTGGGCACATCACTCCTTGCTCTGAGCTCACTTTGGCTGGAAGGCAGGGGCGGCTCTGTTTTTGCCAGCACACGTTTGAATGTAACTGAACCCCCCTGGCTTCTGGGCATCTTTGTGGTGTGTGAACCCTTCAACCTTCTGTCACTCGAGGCTTTTTTCCATTCTCACCTCGAATCCCTAGGAAGCTTCTCAGAAACTTCAAAAGTCACTCACTCAGACACTGCTTTGGTGGTTGGAATATAAATGTTGAAGTGTCTTGACATCTTCTATGGGGATCTTTAAAGAAGACTTCAAAGAAACAGCTCTCCTGCTTTGAGCATTTCCCACATAAGTAATAAATGAAAATAATTCCCCTTGCTATATGTCTCTGATCTCATTCAGAGGGATGGGTTTATTAAACAGACCTGAGAGATTGCTGAGGAATCTCTCCACAGGCCCTGAGAGCCTGTGTGGTCACTGGAATCATTTAACCTCTTCCAAAAGGCTTATGTGACAATAGGTGGACACTGTCATTTGGAAATCAGGCTTTATTTGTAGGGGACGGGAGGGGGGAGGGAGTAGGTGATCATTATCGTTATCCTTCCGCAAGTACCAAAGCAGCTTTTATAATAAAGAAAAACATATCTGTCACGAAAATAAAATCTGAAACAACGTCTTACTTCCGGATATGGCATCTTCCCCTATTTTACAGAGTAGCATTAGCACACCTTGTGTGCAGGAAACAGGATAATGTCAGAGGGAAAAGGAAAAGCTTAGAAGTTCGCTAGTGTCCACCCTTCTATTTAAAAATAAGGAAACACAATAGAAGGATTTTAACTTTTGTCCTATACCCTGACATAGGAAAAAGATTGAGGAAAAAAATGAAGCAAATTGAGTCGGAGTCTGATCCTCAGCTCCTTATCATAAAAATAGAATAAAAGTCCCTGTCTCACAGAGCTTTTGAGCAGGTTAAGTGAAATCATACCGGGGCGCCTGGGTGGCTCAGTCGGTTGAGCATCCGACTTTGGCTCAGGTCATGATCTCACTGCTCACGAGTTCGAGACCCGCACTGGGCCCTGTGCTGACAGCTCAGAGCCTGGAGCCTGCTTCAGATTCTGTGTGCGTGTGTCTCTCTCTCTGCCCCTCTCCCACTCGCTCTGTCTCTCTCTCAAAAATAAATAAAAACATTAAAAATTTTTTAAATGAAATCATACCTGGGGGAAAAAAGACATAGCCCACTTACTGGCACACCTTCAGTGTGAAATAAATGTTTACTAAGGAGGTTACCACAATGCTGGCCCAGAACAGGGACCTCAATCCAGCTGCACATCAGAATTTTCTGGGATATGGCTTCAAAAATACTCAAGCCTGGGCCCTGCTGCAGACATTCTGAGTCAATCGGTCTGAGGTGGGGCCTAGTTTAGATGTGGCTGAGAAATTCACCAAGTGACTTTCTTTTTTAATTTTTTTTAATGTTTATTTACTTTTGAGAAAGAGAGACACAGTGAGAATGGGAGAGGGGCAGAGAGAGAGGGAGACACAGAATCCGAAGCAGGTTCCAGGCTCTGAGCTGTCAGCACAGAGCCCGACGCGGGGCTCGAACCCACGAACCGTGAGATCATGACCTGAGCCAAACTCGGACGTTTATCCAGCTGAGCCACCCAGGCGCCCCTCACCAGGTGATTCTTCATGTGCAGCCAAGATTGAAACCCGCTGGCCTAGGAGGTCCAGGGACAAAGGAGACACCGTGGTTCCTTAGCATGGGCTGACTACCAGAGAGATGATAAAGGAAGAGAGAGGAAAAATTTTTAAATACCATGGAAAGAAGTTTGAAAATGACACACACAAATAGCAAGTGTGTGGCTGCCACAAAAGATAAATTATAACCCACCTAATGGAAGCAACTAGGAAGCCTTAGCAAGAGTCTTACTAAAACAACAGAATTCCTACTCTGTGCACATGGGTAAGGAGACCCGTTACCACTGCGGAAAGAAAGCACACCCAGACTAACAAGAGGGCAGTCATTTAATGCAGAAATCCAGTTAACAGAAAGAGACAGAGATTAACCAACAGGGAAGACATCGAACAATACTGCATAGTGTCACGGATTAGCTCTTACACGGTTGGTCTGTTTTTCTTAGGATTTGGATTCCGGTACAAAGACAGAGAAGAGACTTCCATTAAAAATAAATAAATAAATAAATAAATAAGGCAACAGAAGAGGAATCTTCCCGTGACAAGGAACACCCACCAATGATGCACAGATATTTGGTGCTGACACAAGACACCATTAGGACACGTGCCGAAGGGACCGCATTAAAACTTAACAAGCGTGGTACAATGACAAGAAAATTATACTTGCTTTGTTATGAACCCTTTTGCAAATAGAAAGGACTCTCGGGTAATTGTTATATACAAACTTTCTGAAATAAACGGCAATCATACAAATTTTCCCATTGCAATTTCCCCTTTTTTCTAAACCTAGAAATGTTCCATGGCACTGCTCCCAATTTCTCACAGTCAAAGCATAAATAGTCATTAAAGCACTTGAATCCACAGTAGTCTTGTCCGTAGAAAGGTATGGAGGTTTTGCGTGATTTTCTATCAGTCGTCCAGAAAGGGCTGGCAGGCAACGGTTCGGAACGTAAAAGACCACTTTGTGCTTGGGATCCCGACTTGAATTCCACCACGTTCCTCTCAGGAGTCGTCGGCACTGTGGACGGGCCACCGAGCAGTGAACTTGAGTGCGGACAGTCATACCGTGGAGTCCCTGCCAGACTTTAGATGTGCAATCTTGGTCCGGCTAATAAACGGATAAGCGATGCACAGACCTCCGGCTGCCACGATAAAGCCCAAACTGCACCAGGCACAAAAGATGGACCAGCTGTAGCCATGTTCCACGTCATCAGGCAGGCTATAAATGAGCTTCGGGAGCCGGTGCAAGTCGTAGGAGATGCTGGCAGCATACGTACAGAGGGAGATGGTGCAAAATATCCCTATAAATAATGCAAAAGAGAACACGGTTACGGTGTTGCCTGCTAGAAGGCAAGGGCCACACAGGCTTCTGTGAAAATCGGGCCAACTGATGAGGTGGTCACTCCAAATTTGTAAAGGAGCTGTAATTCCTGCGCTGGAAGTCGCCTGACTTCGTTCCACAAACACTGGAGAAACTTTCGTGTGCCAGGCTGTACACGAGGTGTTGGAGGTAGAAGAGGAAAGAATACAGGAGAAAATTCCGACATCTTGAATTATTCAGAATTAGCTTGCTTGGATTTTATGTATGTTTGAACTTATTTTTGGCTTTTGTTCTTTTTTTTTTTTAATTTTTTTAATGCTTATTTATTTTTGAGAGAAAGAGAGACAGAGAGAGAGAGCACGAGAAAAGGAGAGACACAGAATCCGAAGCAGGCTCCAGGCTCTGAGCCGTCAGCACAGAGCCCGACACGGGGCTCGAACTCACAGACCGTGAGATCATGACCTGAGCCGAAGTCGGAAGCTTAACCGACTGAGCCACCCAGGCGGCCCCTTGGCTTTTGTTCTTAAAACAATAAAATAAAAATTCTAACTATTTTTGAGGAAACAATCTTTTCTATAATCACTCACACCTAATACGAGAGTCTTCCTTTCCCCTTGTTCTGTACATGATGGGATACATTTTTATGCAGTTGCAAGCATCACACAAAGTCTGTTTTCTTTTTCAATTACTATTTTCATTAGTATTTACCATGTTCCCTGTAAATAATATCTTACATGAAATTTTCAAGTGCTAAATTATGTTTTAAGGTACAGGGCATGGTATATACTAAGGCCTCAACAAATCATTGTAGGTTTTTTTCAATGGATGAATAAAAGCTTTTAAGTGATATAAATTAAATCCAGGATGTTGGAATTGATGTAAAATATCTGAGTTAGGAGATAATATACTTCAACCATTCAGAATATAGGAGGCAATTTGAGTGACATAAAGAAAATGGACAGGGACCCCTGGGTGGCTCAGTCAGTTGAGCGTCTGACTTCAGCTCAGGTCATGATCTCAGGGTTCGTGAGATCGAGCCCCGTGTCCGGCTCTGTGCTGACAGCTGAGAGCCTGGAACCTGCTTCGGATTCTGTGTCTCCCTCTCCCTCTCTGCATCTCCCCTGCTTGCATTCTGTCTCTCTCAGAAATAAACATTTAAAAAAAAAAAAAGAAAAGGGGCGCCTGGGTGGCTCAGTCGGTTAAGCGTCCGACTTCAGCTCAGGTCATGATCTCATGGTGCGTGAGTTCGAGCCCTGCGTCCGGCTCTGTGCTGACAGCTCAGAGCCTGGAGCCCGTTTCAGATTCTGTGTCTCCCTCTCTCTCTGCCCCTCCCCTGTTCATGCTCTGTCTCTCTCTGTCTCAAAAATAAATAAACATTAAAAAAAAATTTTAAAAAAGAAAAGAAAATGGACAGACCCCAAATTTTACTTTTTTGTACCAACACACATATGTATAATTGTCTTTCCAGAACGCTAAAATCAAGACTTTGATAAAAATTCTCCAAACACAGTATTTTTAGTACTTAAGTGATGTTCCAAGGATATAGATGGTCTATTCCACCACAATGGACTGCCAGGGGTGCTCCTTTTGATGGGCAGGGGATCAGAATGTGGCAGTTGCTGACGATGGATAATGAAAACAGAAATGAACACCTAGTGCAGTAATGGGATGCCCAATTCTGTTCCAAGCCCGGTGCCTCTCTGCTTCATACTTTGGTTTATCCCAGCGTACAATGGAGGTTGTATCTATTTGCTTGAAAATTGCATTGAGGATATATTAAGCATCTCCATAGGTAATAACATAGATTTGAGGGCTAAAAAGAGAGGGCCTAAAGTAACAGATTTCCCTTCATCCTTTTTAATAGAGCTCTGGCGATCAGAAACACTAGCAGAAAACCAAATTCAGTGCAAGCAGCAATTGGGAGAAAATGAAGGTGACCTTAACGCCATTTTTAAGTGCCAGAATTCTGCCTGCACTTAAATCACATAAGGGCACATTGCCTGAATCCTTTTCCAATTGTGCATTTAGAAAAGAAATGTTTCAAATTAAGAGGATACTTGATCTGAGATAATCTGATATTTCCGACTCTTTGTCTAATTCTGTTTTTCCAAAAAGGATACAATCTTATCTTCTGACTTCCTGCTCCAGATTATTATGGCAAACATATCATTTTGAGTTCCCCAAAGATCAGATGGAAATAATTCTTCCATAAAGGAACAGGCCAGTCGAAAAATAATACTCCTCTGCTTTTTTCAAACCTCGTGAAGAGCAAACGTTCTTACGTTTACATGAATGTTTTCACTGGCACCAAAACAAAGCCAGTGTTTCTATATAACAAAGTCCTTCTAAGGAATGCTGGTCATAGAACAATAAGGCAGTTAGAAAAAATTGATCTCTGGAGTATCAACAGGTAAAATATCATAATAGAACAATGACCCATTCACAGGAAAAACAACTCTATTCTGCATTCAGCTGTCTGCACAGAGCTGAATGCCTAAAAGCAAGGCTTTTTACAAGTAATGTAGGTTTAATGACCTCTGAAAACTTGAGTTCAAACTAAGACTTTTAAGCATCCTTTGATGTCCAAATGCATCGGGCTGAGATGCGGGAAATGTGTATTCTGGTCCCCAGATCTACCGCTGATCACTGTGTGACCTTGACATTACCCGAGTCTTAGTTTCCTCAACCAGGAAAAAGAAATGGGGACTTAGTTACTGCAGACCCTTACAATATCAGATTTCTGTGATTCTGTTATTCCAAAATAAAGGCACGGAGCAAGAACATTCCCCACGCCCACCACCAAAAAAAGAATGCCATGTATATACTATATATGCTCCCGTTGATTTTATACTGAACATTGATTTTATTAGCACCTCTCCCCTGCCAACTCCATAAAATTGCTTTTGGTGAAATGAATTTTAGTATAACACCACTGGCACTGAATAGAAGCGGGATTATAAGAAATCATCTACCCTGAAGGCTTAACCAGAAGGATGATTTTCTCTGCCCCTGGTGTCATGAATGATTGTGCCTTATGTCTATCCATAGATATCCATAGCTCATGGAGACTGGGAAAGATGTCACTAACAGAAATTCCTTTCTCTGGGGCACCTGGGTGGCTCAGTCAGTTAAGTGTCTGACTTCATTCAGCTCAGGTCATGATCTCACGGCTTATGAGTTTGAGCCCCGCACTGGGCTCTGTGCTGACAGCTCAGAGCCTGGAGCCTGCTTTGCATTCTGTGTCTCCCTCTCTCTCTGCCCCATCCCCACTCATGCTCTCTGTCTGTCTTAAAAAAAAATAAATAAAACATTAAAAAAAAAAAAAGAAATTTCTTTCTCTGACCAAGTTCCTGAAACTCCCTAAAGCTAATCAGTGGCCCACCATGAGCAAAAGTTGGGTACTTCATGTCATGCTTTTTGCTACTGATCTCACCCTCGGACCCATCTTGCCTTGCAAACCCAATTGTCCCTGTGTCGTATTTGTATTACTTGTATTTATTTTATGGTGAAATATCTATGTCTCTCAAGTTCTTTTTGGAAGAGGGCACTTGTCAGATCTGGATGAAAACCTGCCTTATTTTCTGCTGCCTTTACTCACTTTGCTTAAAGTTGGCGGGAGGGTTACTGCGAACCCACAAAAATTCCCCCGTCTGCCCTTCTCCCTTCCCACCAGTGCTCTCACAAGCTGCCCTTCGGTGACATTTTTAATTCTTCCAAGATGCTTTTGAAATTGTTCTGAGAAAGAGGAAAGCAAAGATGAACAAAACAGCATATGCAAGAGTTCCCCTTTTTCAGACTCTCACATCGTTCAGAGAGCTTGAACATAGGTCGCTGCCACAGCTGCCTTTTGTGGGATGGGAAGGCCTGTTTGTGATTATTTCCAGGAAATGTACTGACAGGAGACAAAACATTGTTTCCACCTTGCCCAAAAAGACTTTATAAAAGAGGCCCAACCCACTGAAGATATTTTAAAAAGGAAAAAAAAAACTCCAACACTAAAGACACCAAGAAAGAGTGTTGATCATATTATAGGATTAAGGCCCACCTTCATGACCTTATTTTACCTTAATCACCTCTTTAAAGACCCCATCTCCAAATGCAGTCACACTGTGAAGTAAGGGGGGTTAGAACTTCAAACATCCGAATTTGGGGAGGGATACAACCCAGTCCATAACATCATCTGTGGGTGTAGTCAATGCGTGAAGTATATTTCTATTCCTTTCATAGGTCTTAGCAAGAGTTTACTATTTTAAATGTTACTTGATCAGTTATTCAGTGATCAGTTATCAAGCATCTACTATGTCCCAATCCAGTTCTGATTATATTAGAGGTGGTTTAACGAGTCCTTGTTGGTCACAGCCATGATGGGTTTGACGTCGCCATGATCAGGAACCTACTTTGCTCTCCAGCATGCATCTCAGGGCAAGGTAGTAGAGACCTCCTAGACTTTTGGTAAGTTCCCCATGGAGTCTAATAGAGCTGAGCACATGGAGTCAACAAAACCTGATGAATGAAACTGAGTTCTACAACACACTGAGTTCTACCAATCTAAGGACCAGTTCATCCCAAATTACCCCGTGTAGGACTTACCCCCTAGAGCCAGTTATTGCTGTTAATGCTGCATTTTTATCATTAGCAATCTAATTAATGCAAGGTATGGGGCAGGGGTATGAAAAGATAAATAAGGTACCACGCCTGTACTCAGAAAGTTCAAAATCTAATGGTCCTTCCTGATGATCCATGGAGAGAGACGTCGTCTCTCCTCCATTCTTCCCCGAGGCGTTCCTTCCCTTTCGCTCACTCCCTGACCAGCCAGAAGTCCCCCTCAGCTACCACTGACAGTCTTCAGCCCAGCTGGTGGTGCCTGGGGAGAGAGGTTCTTGAGTCCCAGCCTCAGTCATGGTTATTGCTGGTAGCATCTTCAAAACAGTGAGTAATTGGGGGTATAGCTCAGGGGTAGAGCATTTGACTGCAAAAACAGTGAATAATTACTGGTTCTGAAAAGCCCTGTATGCAACTCCTTTTCTTATAAAATATTAAAAAGTTTTCTACCAATATTCTTAATTAGAAGATACCAGGATATCACAGAATTATAGGGTTGGAAGGGATCTTTTGCGGATCAGGATGGAAGTAAATTTATGCAGCCGTCCCAGATCATCAACCTAATTTCCTTCCCTGAAATCTTCAAGGTGCCTGTGGCCAGCTGGCAAGCTGTAATTAGGGTAACTGGGCCCACTCTTCTGACCATCCTCCTTTGATGTGCTTAACAGTCCGAAAGGAGTGAGGCCGCCTCACCCTGGTTAGCCTGTTTGATAAATAACATAACCGCAACACCCCAAGGCATAAACATTGATTTTTTTTTTTTCACTCCTTCAAAAGACAGCCTGCCCATCATTCTGGTCTCTTTGCTCTTCCAGCAAAAATGCCTCCTGCGATTTTTCACGCAGATTGCCCAAAAAGCCATTCCTCAATTGTCTTTCCTAAATGAATAGGCAAGACTAACAGCAACAGACAAAACTTAAAAAAAAATAAAATAAAATAGAAGGTCCACAATCTGCAATTATTAAATCCAAAACATCCACTCTTTTCCTGAAAGGTTGCAGCAATCTTATTTAATGCAAACCCTGACCTGATGTGACATGAGTCTATAGTCCTTATTGATCCTGCTTCATGTGAATATTCATATGTTTTGCTGCAGAAATGTTAATGTGTTTGATTTCAGACCCTGCTGAGGGTGTTAATCACCATATTTACCTTTCTAAAATGAAACTTAAAAATCCTGAATTCCAAAACACATCTGGCCCCAAATGTTTCAACTGAGGTCCTAAGGACCTGTGGTTTTAGGTCATAATCAATGGATAACCTAGATAATTTCATTTATCTACTACAGCGAAGTCTTTTTTTCCTCCCCCTTTAATGCATCGAAGCAAAGGAAGGGATAACCCAACATGGGTGTTGACTGTCCCTGAGCTTTGCTGGGCAGCCTGGGCTCTGTCACTTTTTGTCGGCTGTCACAACACTCACTGGACAGCCCTGCCTGTGAAGGGGAATGATCCAGTGGGCAGTGAGGCCCCTATCAAGAAAGGCCCAAGCTTTACCCAATTTTTGAGATTCCCAAGATTTTAAAAGATAATAAAACAAAAGCAACAGCAACATAAACGTTACATTTTAAAATGTTTGCTTTGAATAAGTTAACCCTTTTAAAGATTTGTGTACATATAACTGAAATTATTAAGTATCATGATTATATCACCACAGCGATGCATCATTGAATGTTGATGGAAATAGGCTTTCACAGCACCCCGAGAGCAGAAGATAAACTGGAAGATGTCTTAATCCCTCAGTCCTCTGCGCGGGCCTCTTCAATCCTGTGTGTGTGTGTGTGTGTGTGTGTGTGTGTGTGTGTGTGAGAGAGAGAGGGAGGGAGGGAGAGCTCAGAAGCCATGAAGTCAAAAGGCTGTATCTGGGGGGCTCTGGGGGATGTGAGGCCTTCCCCGGGTCCTGCTAGAAGGCCCCTGGAGAGGCCCCAGGGGAGAGGAAGGGGCCCAGAACGCGGCTCCCATTGTGAACAGTCAGCAGCACTGCTGGTCCACATGTGGGTAATCAAGAGCTGTCTGTATGCAATAAGGCAGAAGGAGGAAGACTGTTTCAAAGTTTCCATTTTAACATCTCAAACTGTCACATCCCTGATGCTCTCCATTGAAGGTTTGGCTAATAAGTTCAGGCGGAGAACGAAGATGCCAGCGCATTAGAAGGGGCTAAGTTTAGCATCAGAAATCTGTGGGAGAGATGCTGACAAGCGCTGCCGAAGACACTTCTGCTTAATTAAAATCAATTCTTTTAACCCTTAGTTGCTCTCTTCCACTGCTACTACATATGAACATCCCCCAGCTAATTTATCTCGTGCAGTGGATTAATGTCGCTACCCCGGCATTTACAAAGGAAATATAAAGGCACGATTTGAAATAGCAAAAATCAAACAAACCTCTCTAAACCCTACAAGGAAGGGAACAGATGAACACAACACAGCATATCCACCCCTCGGAAGAGCATGTAACTATGGAATACCATTGAAAACAACAGAGCAAAAAAACAGCAGAACAATGTGGGGAAAGCTTATGGCAGGATGTTATTTTTTTTCCTAATTTTTTTTAATGTTTACTTATTTTGAGAGAGAGAGCCAGAGACAGAGAGCCAGAGCACAAGCAGGGAAGGGAAAGCAGGCTCCAGGCTCTGAGCTGTCAGTAGAGAGCCCGACGCGGGGCTCGAACTCATGAGACTTGAGATCATGTCCCAAGCCGAAGTCGGACTCTTAACCAACTGAGCCACCCAGGATCTCCCCTTTCTTTTTAAAATTTTTTTTAACGTTCATTTATTTTGAGAGAGACAGAGACAGAGTGCAAGTGGGGAAGGGGCAGAGAGAGACAGGGAGACAAAGAACCCAAATGGAGGATGTTAAATGGAAGCCCAGAAGACTAAATACTTTACTGTGATCATGGTTACAAACATCTTTTTTTTTTTTTAAATGAGGCAAACTCATGGGCAAGATTTGGTCCAGAATAAGAAAAATATTTCAACAACCTCCTTTTTCAGCTGGTGGGATCTACAAGAGGATTTTCTCCTTATTCCCAAATGTTGGGCCAACCAAACATTTGTTTGGCCAACCAAAAGCCAAGAAAACTGGACGATGTCATGTTGTGTCTGTTAGTCCTTCAGGACTGGTCATCAGACTTCAAGTTTCTAAGCCTGGGGTATGTTTTTTTTGGCTGTTGTGGGGTTTCTGTGATTGTGGCTATTGTTTTGCTTGTTTCGTTTTTGTTTAACAATTG
Source organism: Panthera tigris (assembly GCF_018350195.1). Classification (NCBI taxonomy): domain Eukaryota; kingdom Metazoa; phylum Chordata; class Mammalia; order Carnivora; family Felidae; genus Panthera; species Panthera tigris. The sequence continues at coordinate 107,097,196 of NC_056662.1, forward strand.
CACATGGGCTTTTGATGATAAATCCTGAGGATGCCCGAGTCAATCTGGCTCGGAGTTCTAGTCCACATGAGGATCAGAAATAAGGGCTGAGCATGGAAATGTGGAGTGGGGGCAGGACGCTTGGCTGCTAGCCTTTCTCCCTGCCTACCCAGTGCTCAACAACCACCCCCCTTTATTTAAAACCAGTCCGGCCTGCGACCTTCCTAGGAACTCTCACTAGCCCTGGCTTTTATGGCCCAGTGGTTTATTTTACTGCTAACGATTGTTTTATATCTAAGAGCATCCTAAATTATTTATGCCTTACCCATATTAAAGTGTGCTTTAAAACCACCACTAAGGTTTTCTTGTCTATAGCTTCTCTCATTTTCCTGACAAGGGGATATAAGGTGAGTCTTTCCAGGGTTGGGAGGGGAGGCGAATCTGCAGTTCTTTGATGTATACACGGACAAGAGTCAGGAAAATGGGGGCTCAACCAGTAATGGGAGGGAAGAACATGGATGAGATTTTTAACGACCATTATGCCCCAGCAGAGGCTTAAAGGGATCCTCTGGGCAGACAGGCCTCTCTGCTTCTTTGCTACCCTGACTCATCCATTCTACAATTTGGATTTTAAATGAGGTACCCAATGGCTAGTCTGGAGGGTTCAAATCTTCCTCCAAAACCTCAGGACCTAGAATTTTAGCCTCCCTGTGCTACAATCTAAGAGCATTCACCAAAATATGGAAAGCTCAACTTGGTTTTCTGCTCAGACGACTCAGGGGCCGTGTGACCTCAGACTGTTCTGTCAGGGTGCTTACGACGACGATGACCCATCTTGCTCACAGAGAGAGAAAGGGGCTGAAGGAAGGGCCCCTGCCTGTGACTTGGGTTACTTAGGCTGCCGATTGTCCGACCACACCAGAAAGCAAAGCGCCACCTACCTGTCAACCCTGAAAGAAGGACAGACGGGAAACGGTGCCAGCCAATGGTGTCAGGCATCATTGCCCCCAGTTAACAGGTGGGGGAGCGGCTATTAAGGAAGAAGCGCTAGCAAACCCAGGTGTGGTCGTTTGAAAAACTGAACTCCAGAGAAATAGGCAATAGGCTTGTTCAAAATGGCGACATATGCAGAGTCATATTGGCTCCGATACTGAGTAGACTTGTGAAACTGTTAATTTGGCATTTACTAATCACTAATACATTAATTATCTTGTGAAAGAGGAGAAGGGAAAAAAAGGTTTCTTCCCTGTAGCCGCCTTCAGTGTTAGCTGTCACCTCAGCTCCTGACTCCTTTTTAGACAAAAGCACCCTTCACCTGCTAATCAAAGAGACCACAGGCCTGTCTCCACACTCTACCCCCTTTCCAATACGCTGCTTGAAGATCCCTCTTCTGCTTAAAACCTGGTGGCTTCCATTACCCTTGGATTGAAATCCAGCCACTGCCTACATCTCCCACCTCAAGAGACACTATCCTTTTTCTCCCTGCCCTCCAACCACACCGGTCTTCTTTCCATGGCTCGAGATACACCAAGCCACCCCTGCCTCAGGACGCGGCTCGCCCTGCAGCACATGCCCACCCTCTGCCGGCTGCTTTCCATGATTTAGCTGGGAAATCACCTCAGCCAGGTGTTCCCTGAGACCCCTATTCCACCTTCTTTGTTTTCCTCACAGTATTTATCATTATCACAAGTTATGGTCTCTGTCTCCCTGCGACAGAAATGGAGAAGGATTCTGTTTGCCTTATTCATGGTGTCTCTGGTACCTAGAGTAGTAAGTCCTCAAAAAACATCTGTGGAGTAATTTGTGTGTAAAAATGACACCACCACGGTGCCTGGGCGGCTCAGCCGGTTACGCATCTGACTCTCGGTTTTGGCTCAGGTCATGATCTCACGGTTCGTGGGTTCGAGCCCCGCGTCTGGCTCTGTGCTGACAATGTGGAGCCTGCTTGGGATTCTCATTCTCTCTCTCTCTCTCTCTCTCTCTCTCTCTCTTTCTCTGCCCCTCCCTCACTCATGCTGTCTTTGTTTTCTCGAAAGAAAGAAAGAAAAAGAAAGAATGAAAGAAAAATGACACCAAAGACACCATCACTAAGAGAAGTACTTTGAGTTGACTTTCAGCCTTGGGGGCGGGGCGGGTTGTGCTGATCACTCTTTCTCTCCTTTCGGGCTCCTGATAAATGATGACCAGGGCTTGCCAGGAGTCCAGGCCAGGGCTAGGGACATGGTATGAAGCAGAGACAGAAAATACAGGGCTGGCTCATACGGAGATCAAGCCCAAGACATTTCCGTCCAACCTTCTCAGGGCCCACAGTGGAGAAACCAGGCCTGTACTATTAACACTGCTGTTTTCTTTAAATTGTGTATTACCCACAAAAGCCAAACGACCTCTGGTTGCCCTTTTCACAAGTGAAAGCAAAATTAACAGAGCGAGGCGGGCCACAGGCAGGCAGCCTCCACTTTTGCTGAAGTGTTGGGCGTACCTGTCATGAGGAAAAGGAGTCCGGCCACGTGTTGGGTCAAGCTTTCCTCCCAGAAGAAACTGACCGTGGCCACGATGCAGCCACAGAGCAGGACGGCTACAGCCATGCCCAGGAAGCCGGCAGTGATTCTTCTCAAGTCTACTCTCGAAACACAAACATTCCGAATGAAAAGCAGAAGCAGCAAAGTCATTGAAAACCAGAGAACGAAGAGCTTTGTATACACATTGTCAAAACTACTAAGTGACACAGGCAGTCTTAGGGTCTGTGGGGCTGAGGTGGTTTAGGGAAGTCTCTCCCCAGGTATTCCAGAAGAGGACAGACGGGGTCCAGCACATCCGGGGGGCAGAGTCTACCTTCTCTGAGTCCACGGAGAAGTCTATACCCCACGGAGAGGAGGCCAGAGGACAACGCCAGGGTAAACCTGGGTAATAGATAGCAAGTTCCTTAATGTACTGAGAGTGAGGTAGGTAAGAGAAATATCTTTACTTCCCTTAACAGAGTGATGGAAATGTAGCTTACCACCACTGTACCGGCCCTACTTAATCCGGCTTTAGAGAAAGAGCCCACAAAGCGTGTTACAGTGAAATATGGTTTTACCTGAGCACCTCGATGGCCGATTGTTTTATTTCTCGCTTACATCTACTCCCGCCTATTTTCAAAAAGGATTTGAGAAAGTGGAGGCAATCGTGGTGACTGAAATGGGGCCCAAAGTGCACATATGGGATATCTGCTCATAAACTCCCTCTCCCCTTAAACACAGGCCCCACAACCCAAGTACCCATTTCCACAGGCTGAGGAGAGACCTTTCTCATGGCCAAGTGTCCGCCGTAGACACAACCGGCAGGTATGGTCTGTCACAAAGACGCAATCGGGATCCCGGAGCCAAAAACCCAGCCCCTCCACCACCTCCTAGGCAAAACCAAGAGATGGACCGACTGCAGGCACCTGACGTATTGTCACTCTGATTGCTACCCTCAAGCAGTGCTCTGATTGCCCACCCTCTGCTATTTCACTTCTTCTATCTCCTCACCTTTTGTTTGAACAAATGTACATTTTTAAAATTGTTAGCTGAATACCTGTGACCCTTCTTAAAACAATAGATCTCAAGCAGAGATCTGGTGCCCCTGAGGCCAGTCGATAGCTCTGGGCACCCTTGGACCATTCCTTTTTTTTTTTTTTTTAATTTATTTTAATTTAATTTAATTTTATATATGTATATATTTTTATTTTTTAATTTTATTTAAATACAAGTTAGTTAACATATAGCTTAATAATGATTTCAGGAGGAGAATTTAGTGATTCATCCCTTACATATAACACCCATTGCTCATCCCAACAAGTGCCCTCCTTAATGTCCATCCCCTGTTTATCCCATACCCCCCACACCTCCCCCCAGCACCCTCAGTTTGTTCTCTGTATTTAAGAGTCTCCTATGGTTTGTCTCCTCTCTTTTCATCTTATTTTTCCTTCCCTTCCCCTATGTTCATCTGTTCTGTTTCTTAAATTCCACATATGAGTGGTATCATATATTTACTTTCAAAGGGATTTCCCATTTTCAGCTCAGAGCATTAAATGAAAGCAGAGCATCTCTGCCTAGATGAGGAAGTGTAGACACCTCAGACCAAGGGCCAGGGACAGTGATAATTTAAAGGGGCTGAGTTTAATGTTAAGGGTATAAGTCATTTGGAGACATCCACATCTGAACAGGGGAAATGTCAGAAGAGTTCAGTCATTAGTATCTCAACTCCCTAAATTCCCTGTGGTTTCAGTAGTAATTCTGTTGTCTATGACCATTAAAAGGTACAAGGTTCAGATATAACCCACATAGGATTTGCATCAGTACCAGACATGTTAAGTTTATCTGATAAACAAGGTACAAATCACCAAATATAACTTTCTCAGAAAGGGCTATGCATGCAGATACCGAAAGTCTCTTTCTGAGAGAACCTCAAAGAGGATGAAGGGAACACTCAAATACCGTCTTGCTGGGCAACAGCAGGGCACAGACTCCTTGAGTACAGAGGTGACGCTCTTTCTCAGGTTCCTATGTCTATCTTTTCTCACCAGACAGAAAAAACAGTGACTGTGTGGCTTTCTAGACTTGTTGATTAAGGCAAAGAATTTCAAACACGCTCATAAAGAATTCAGATGTGAGAACACTTAGATAAATCTCTCAGATCTGCTGAGAAATGCTTGTTAAGATCAGCGAACAAGAGAGAGTTCTCAGGGAGTCATAGCACTAAGGAAAAAACCACATTTCAGCCAATGACTTTCCAAGTCCTAAATCTGCCAATCAGAGTATGTGTAACATTGAGACTGCTGCTGGAGCCGTGTCATAAGAGCTTTCATGGTCGGGTGTGGAGTTCAAAACAGAGCCTTTCATCTGCAGAGATTTCCTCACAAAATGAGGTTCTGCTTGGTTTTCTGCAGTGGCCTTGGCCACCCAACTGGATCACCAATGTCCTCGCTGCTTACTTCATTGGCAAATGACAGTGTCAGCCTCTGATTAGAGTCTAGTTTTTTTCTCTCTCTCTCTCTCTCTTTTTTTTTTTTTTTTTTTTTTTTTGCTTTCCTGAGTCATCTATCACCAGGCAGCATGAGTCAGCAATTTTCAGGTAGATATCTGCCCTCTTTGGTATCACATGGCATGGTCCTTTCAAGATTTTCACATTTTCCTGACAGTGAAAAAGAGTAGTTCCCATCATTGGGATGTCCTCTGATAACAGACATCCTCTGAGAAAATTACAACATGCACTCATGAAGATATTTTGGCAGAAATACCAAGGTCTGAGACAGACATGGTAGCTAAAATGAATATTCTACAAACGAAACAAAACCGAGAGTACCTAAGGTATAATCTCCTTGGTTTACTAACCTAAGTGGCAGAGCAGATCTTCATGCACGATGACTTGGTAAAAAAAAGATGCAGGAGGCCATTTGGGTACAGATCAGATGCCCCCAGGGCAGAAACACACACACACACACACACACACACACACACACACACACTGCCCTGTCTCGAAAAGCCTCAGGCCTGATTTTCACACGTTCCACCTGTAAACAAGTTGTGACCGCAGCCTAGCGAAATGACTCCCTGAGTCTCTGACCAAGTCGGATGGGGCCCACGTAGAATCAGCACAACGTCCTTCCGTCCAAACCTGAGAGGGCTGGTGGGAATACTTTTTGTGCGGCAAGACACCATGTCCTCTCTGACCCGTTCCCAGAAATACTCACGAAGCAGGTGCCATTCATCTTGCTGAATTGTCTTGGTTAAATTGAAAGGAATGTTTCGTAAGCGGATTGGCTGAGAAAAGTGGTACTTGATGGCTGTGCATCGCTGTGCAATACCTTGAAGGAAATAAGAAATGCGATTTACTAGTCCGTGTATTTGTAATAGAATTCTGGAGATCTACAGCCCAATAACGTGTCCTGAACTGGGTTGAACGGGGGGAGGGATAGGAATCACCTGATGACTCTCAGTGATACAGGCAAGTCAGAGCAGTAAAAATCTAAAATGTGAAATAATTTTTTAAATCATGTGTCACTTGTGAATGTCATAAATTTGATAAAGATCTAAACTCCCCAAATTGTTTTTCAACGCTGAGTTTGTGTTAACTAAACACAAAACTCCTCAAGGAAAAACGGCCTAAAAGTATACATGTGGTTGGGGGAAATCAGCTTAAAATTTTAAGTTAACCCAGATAAATTACATGTGTCTGAACTCGATCCAATCTCAAACTCTCAAACGGGTTGCATCAAAAAGTTCATTAGGAAGTGTGTTATTTGGAAACCAGAAGACATTATTCCATGAAGACAACCCTCTACGTGGTGGCTTAGGTGGTGATTCAGTCACCAGATAACCCTCAAGAGCCTATTTAACCCCAGGGCAGCTGATACATTTTCTTAATACAAATTTTACTGACCTAAATTCTGGGTCCCAAGAGAAAGAGTAATACTAACAGTAGAGAGGGAAACGAAAATTAGAGAGGAGAAAGAAAAAACTTTCCCTACCTTTTCTGGCTGCATGCCCAGCCCTAGGCACAATATTTTGAAATTAGCAAGTATACCCATCGATTTATCTAGTATCTTCTCCTACCCTCTCTCCCAACCCATGCTTTTATTGCATAAATAAATACGGGCTTATTTTTCCCCTAAAATCTTCTGAGCCCCATGATTCAGCCTGAATCCTATGATAACCCTGCAGCTACTAAAAAAAAAAATCTTCATAGATGCAAATAAATGTCTAATTTCTGGAATTTAATTACTTATAGAAATAAAACTTTGGGGGGCACACAGGTGTCTCAGTCAGTTAAGCGTCTGACTCTGTTTCGGATCAGGTCATGATCTCATGGTTTTGTGAGTTTGAGCCCCACATCCGGCTCTGTGCTGACAGCTCAGAGCCCGGAGCCTGCTTCGGACTCTGTGTCTCCCTCTCTGTCTGCCCCTCCCTTGCTCGTGCTCTGTCTCTCTCTGCCTCTCAAAAATAAATAAGCATTAAAAAAATTTTTTTCTTTCAAGTTATAAAAAAAAAAAAATGTACATTCCTGGATGGACCCCACCCAAGATATTCTAAATCAAAGGATTTGGGATGGAGCCAGGAACCTGAACTTTAACAAACATCCCAAGTAATTCTGAGGCAGGCAGTCCTTGAATCTCACTTTGAGAAACACTGCCCCAAGACTACCTCTGCTTTGGGGAAGATTTTTCTTTTCTTTTTTTTTCATCATGAAACCACCAATTCCCTCAAAGTTCGAAGCTCTATTTTTCTCCTTGTTTTTTCAACATGGGCCCGTGGCAGTGGTTCTGTGGTCTAAGGCACATAAGTTAGATGTTTACATAGAAGTCAGAAAACGCCTGTGCTTAAAAAGAACAAACAATCTAGGACGAGAATAGTAGCAGATAACATGCTGCAAAGGTATTAATAGCTTGCATTTGTATTTTTCAAAACTGTCATTCCAAGCGGTATTCATCCTCTGGCTGACCTTGAGGCTCTGTAAAGCAGGGAGTGAAGGCTAAGGCAGAGCTGAAGACATGAACGACATCCACACAGAGCCCATCAGCAAACACTGGGACTTATTAGTTCCAGGCAGCTAAGGACATTTCTGTCCATTAGCTTCACACACAGCTGGTCAAGCAGAGACTTCAGGGGCCACATATGACAAAGAATAGAGACTTTACAGAATCAGTTAAGGAAAGACACTAAAGAAACCAACAACAACACCACCAAATAATAACAAACCCTGAGGAGGAAGAAGAAGAATCTAATTTCTAGAGTTGCTACATAATGTGGTTTGATGAACCACAAATAGGATAAACTCAAAGGGAGCCACACCCAGACACATCATAATCAAACTCCCAAAAGCTAAAGAGAACATTTTGAAAGAAGCAAGAGAAAAGCAACTTATCACATACAAGCGTTCCTCAAAAGAGTAGAAGATGATTTCTCATCAGAAATTATGGAAGCCAGAAGGGAGTGAGATGACATATTCAAAGCAACAAAAGAAAGATAATTAATCAAGAATTCTATATGCAACAAAGTCATCTTTCAGAAATGAAGGAAAAATTAAGACATTTCCAGCAAAACAAAAACTGAGAGAGTATGTCACTAGCAGACCTGTCCAACAAGAAATACTAAAGGGGGTCCTTCTGGATGAAAGGAAAGTACAGTAACTGAATCTACATGAAGAAATAAAGAACATTTGTCAGGGTGCCTTGGTGGCTCAGCCAGTTAAGTGTCCGACTTCGGCTCAGGTCGTGATCTCACGGTCCGTGGGTTTGAGCCCTACATCAGGCTCTGTAGTGACAGCTCAGAGCCTGAAGCCTGCTTTGGATTCTGTGTCTCCCTCTCTCTGCACCTTCCCCACTCTCTCTCTCTCTCAAAAATAAATAAACATTAGAAAAAAATAAAGAACATTTGTCAAGGTCATGACATGGGTAAACATAAAAGACAATATAAATGTACTATCTGTGCTGTAACTTTTTTTCTATTATCTGATTTAAAAGACACAAAACATTAACCAATAATTGTAAATCTCTGTTGAGGATCATACAATGTAATTTGTATGATAATAACCATGCAAAGGAGAGGAGAGGGAATGGAGCTATAAAGCAGCAAAGCTTTTACATACGAGTGAAATTCAGTTGGTATTAACCCAAACTTGATTGCTATAAATTAAAATGTTAATTGTAATTCACAAGGCAACTTGTGTGTGTGTGTATGTGTGTGTGTGTGTGTGTGCGTGTATACATACATATATAATACATATTTAAAAGGTTACTAGAAAACATCCATTTAACACAGAAGAAGACAGTAATGGAAGAATAGAGGAACGCATAGAAAACAAATAGCAAAACGGCGGACATAATTCCTCCCTTATGAGGAATTACATTAAATCTAAACAGATCAAACACTCCAATCAAAAGACAGAGATTGGCATTATAAATAAAACAACGTGATCCACCTATATGATGGCCACAAGAGACACACTTTAGATCCAAAGATGCAAATAGGTTGAAAGTAAAAGTACAGAAAAAGATATACCACGCAATCACCAAAAGAGAGATGGGAATGGTATACTAACGTCAGATAAAATAAACTTAAAGACAAAAATTTTTACTATAGGCAAAGACATTTTAGAATGGTAAAAGGGTCAATCCCCTGGGAATTTATAAAATTATAAACACATATGCACCTACTTACCAACAGAGCCCCCAAAATACAGGAAGCAAAAACTGAAGGGAGAAATAGACAATTCAACAAGAATAGTTGAAGGCTTCAATATCCCACTTTCAAACATGGTACAACATTTAGAAGATCAGCACAGAAATAGAAGATTTGAACAACACTCTAAAACAACTAGACGAAACACATCTATAGAGCACTCTACCCAACCACAGCAGAATACACATTCTTTTTGAGTGCACATAGGATGTTCTCTATGATATATGTTAGACAATAAAACAAATCTCAATATATTTAAAATTATTAAAACCACATAGAGTATGTTCTCTGACCATACTACAATGAAGTTAGAATCAATAAGAGAACTTGAGACATTCACAAATTTGTGGAAATGTAGTAACACACTCCTAAACAGCCAAGTGTTCAAAAAATAAATCACAAGAGAAATTTAAAAGCACTCTGAGATGAATGAAAACTAAATCACAGCATACCAAAATTTATGGGATGCAGCTAAAGTGGTGCTTAGAGGAAAATTTATAGCTGCAAATGCCTACATTAAAAAACAAGATGTCAAATCAATAACCTGTCTACCTTAAAAAACCAAAAAAAGAAAAGCAAACTAAACCCTAAGCAGAAGAAAAGAGATTATATAATTACAGTAGAAACAAATGAAGTAGAGAATAGAAGAACACAGAAAATAAGCAAGACCAAAAATTGGCACTAAGATTAATAAAATTGAAAAAATTAAGATTAATAAAATTTAGTTAATCTAACCAAAATAAAAAAAAAAAAGAAGACTCAAGTTACGAAAATCAAGAATAAAACAGAGGGCATTACCAATATGGAAATAAAAAGGATTGTAAGAGAATATTGTGAAAAAATTATATGCCAACAAATTAGATTATACAGATGAAATTTGTAGAATGACATAAACTACCACAACTGACTCAAGTAGAAATAGAAAATCTGAAAAGATCTATAATAGGTAGAGATTAAGGTAGTAAATAACTTATTAAAAATCTTCCAATGATGGAGTGCCTGGCTGGCTCAGTTAGTAGAGCATGAGACTCTTGTTCTTGGGGTTGTGAGTTCATGCCCCGTGTCAGGTGTAGAAATTACTTAAAAATAAAATCTTTACAATTAAAATCTTCCAGTGAAGAAAAGCCCAGGACCATACATCCTTACTGGTAAATTTTACCACATATCTGAAAAAGAATAACGATCATTCATAAACTCTTCAAAAAAAAAAATAATAGAATTCCCAAATCATTCTAGGAGGTCAATATTACACCTGATACAAAAACCAAAAACATAACAAGTAAAGAATATTTCAAAATATTCTTGTGACTATTATATACAAAAATCCTCCACAAACACTAGCAAACTGAAATCAGCAACATATAACAAAGACTATGCATCATGACCAAGTGGGATTGATATCATGAATGCAAGACTGTTCCAACATGTGAAAATCAATTAATATAATAGGCCTTATGAAAAGAATAAAGCACAGAAACCACAAGATCATCTCATAAATGCAGAAAAAGCATTTGACAAAATCTATTTGATGCTCACCCACAACCCTATGAACCAGATTAAAAAATAATAAGTATGATTTGCTCCATTAAGTAGGTAGAAAAATGTGAAGTTCAGAGACATTAAGCAACTAGCCTAAGGCCACAATGCAAAGTAGTAGTAACCGAGCTTTTTTTTTTTCTCTCTTTTTTTTTTTAACGTTTATTTATTTTTGAGACAGAGACAGAGCATGAATGGGGGAGGGTCAGAGAGAGGGAGACACAGAATCCGAAACAGGCTCCAGGCTCTGAGCTGTCAGCACAGAGCCCGACGTGGGGCTCGAACTCATGGACCATGAGATCATGACCTGAGCCGAAGTCGGCCGCTTAACCGACTGAGCCACCCAGGCACCCTGTAACCGAGCTTTAACATGTATGCTGTCATCCAAATTTTGTATACTAGTCACTCAGGAAAGTTAGAAATCCTCAATCTTTTAGAAGTGCATCTTAATTCTGTGGGTGGCTACAACGAGTTATTAAGCAAATTGTCAATTTATAGGGAAAAGCACATTTTTTTCATTTTTTTTTAAGTTGGCTCCACGCCCAAAATGGAGCCCAATGCAGAGCTTCAACGTGCAACCGATCAAAAGTCAGTGGCTTAACTGACTGAGCCATCCAGGCGCCCCCATTTTTTTTGGTTTAGTAACAACATGTGCTCTTTTGGAAACAAAACTTAATTGAGGCTTCTGTCTGTATATTACCCATACCTTTTGATAATGTTATTTGGAGACTGGATTGACTCTATGGCTGACTCAGTGACTTCATTCTACCTGCATCTCACAGAAGCTGCTTCATGCTCAAATGGAGTGTGGACTGAGTAGAAACCGTTCTCCGAGAGCGCGAGGGGCTGGCCCTAGGACAGCTTCTATGCTAGGGAAATACATGGTTCCTTTTACATCACAGGGGACATTCTCAGGGCTCATCTCAGCCCCTTGCTAGGAACAGGCACGATCCCAGGAGGAAGAGCCACAGAAAGGAGGAAGGCAGCTGGCCAGTGCTCTCCTGCTTCCCCAGGGGCATCCAGCATGTGCCAGGAGTGAGGTAAGCAGTGCTCACGTAGCCAAATTACCTTTCCTTCCCCGCTAGGCTCCCAGGCTAAATTTAAACTGCCAAGCGCTCTGAAACGAGAAGAGAAAGGAGGTGTGGAGAGTGACAAGGTCTGGACCGGACGGTAACAAGCAGTACTCAACAATCCCACTGATTGGGAGCCTGCTGGCAAGCCCAGAGCCCCTCAGCTGAGCTTGCAAGAAAACAGTCTACGGCTCCTGTGCTCCACTCCCTTGGAAGATGATCAAGACTCCAGGCAGAATTAGGAGACAAAGTGGGAGTGAAGGACAGATCAGCAGCAGTGTCAGGGGCCCACATTAGCTGTTGTATTTCCTTGTTCTTAAACTCCGCTGCTGTCTCAGAAAGTCAAATAGATTCGAAGGGGGGAGTATATTATTAAGGTCTGGCTTCTTACAGCATACGCTTTAAACTGACAAAATGAAACTTGACAAAAATCACACAGGAAAAGACCTGTAGTTGCTTGACAGCTTGCCAAAGACAAATTAGGTCCTTTTGATGAAAAGACATGTGTGCGTGTATGTGTGGATGGTGGTAAAGACCGAAGTTCCGTGCGATGTTATGTTAAAAAGTGATACTGTGGAAATCCACAAGGAGGCATTAGCTTCCAATTTTTTCAAAGCCATGCATGCAAACTTTGAAATTAACTGGCTTTCTGGGTATAGACAGCAATGAATCTGGCTCTCTGAAAAGGAACACAAAAAGCATGAGCTCATAGCACCAGATGGCATCACACAATGGGGGGAAGAAACATGCAGAGGGTTGAAAAGAACAAGTTGTGATCTATATTTAGTGATTAATTAGCTTCTTAAAGGGCCAAGTAGAGCTGCTTTAATGATGATATAAACCACAGAAGAAGATACATAAATATACTGCACAGAGGTTAGGAATAGGGTTTATGGTCTGGTGAATATCTGTTGTTTCTGGTGCTTAGGGAGATGAATCAAATTCTAAGCTAAGTCACAGAAACTCATACTCAAGGTTAAATGAGAGACAAACAGCAGAAGATGCTGTAAAAAGTCACTAGGACCAGGCAATGATGTGGTGGCTAAAGGTCTTGCAGTCAGACACACTTGGATTTGAAACCCGGCTGTGCGACTTTTGGCAAGTGACTTAAACTCTCTGAGCCTCTGTGCCTTCATCTGTACAAGGCGGGGGGTGGGGGTGGGGGTGGGAAACGGCAGATGCCTTCTGTGGTTATTGTGAGGAATGAAAGAGGTCATTCAAGGACTTAGCATGGGACGCAGCCAGTCGAAGCACTCGATAAATGTCAGCATTTGGTTATGAAATATCTCCTGGCACTTGCTCACATTCACCATACAGAACTATTGCCACACACACAAGGAGTCTGCACCCCAAATGTGCATCGCAGATTAACCCAAGTGTACAGAGAGATAAACACATGCAATGGAACGCCTGAACGGCGGTCTACCCAATGGCTCTCATGTTTCCTCTCCACTCAACGCTCAGTGCAAGACTCCCATCACTGCACTCCTGAAGAGCTGGCCGACTGGCCTCCTTACCGCTCTTCTCTCCACCCTCCAACCCACCCTCTTGCCACTGCTGGATAAATCTGCTGTGGAAAGGTCTGGAGCCTCTGGAGCCTCAGCTGCCCATCTGTAATGCAGACTATGACAACCCTTAAGATTTTGCTATAAGGGGCACCTGGGTGGCTCTGTCAGTTAAGTGTCCGACTCTTGATTCTGGCTCAGGTCATGATCTCACGGGTTGGTGAGGTTGAGCCCCATGTCGGGTTCTGTGCTGATAGTGCAGAGCCTGCTTGGGATTCTCTCTCTCTCTCTCTCTCTCTCTCTCTCTCTCTCTCCCTCACCCTTCCCTGCTCACGCTCTCTCAAAATAAATAAATTAAAAAATAATTTTAAAAAAACAAGATTTTTGCTATAATCACCTGCCATTTACAGTACCATGCACTTAATATGTTTCTTTAAATTGATTACTACAAGTGGGACACAATTTTACCTCCCATAATGTAATTAGGTATTTATTGTAGAATTATGTACTTATTTTAAAATGAAGTACTCAGCACATAGTAAATGCCACCTGTTTATTAAATAGCTTTAATGCTGTGCCAGTGTACCAACTTCCACACTTGGGCAAACAGAAGATGAGAAAATTCGTGGTCCCTGAGAGCAATAAAGCCTGAGATTTTCATCATCTGGCTCTGTCTTGCCTCTACATAGTAACATACCATTGGCTTCCCCCTAATCAAAACCAGGCTCTAGGCCCTTGTCACTTATCCCCGCCCCCCACTTCACTTACTTTTACTGCAACTGGTCCCCAGGGCTATATCTCCACCACTCCCAGACATGTGCCTTGGCAGAGTCAGGCCCCTTTCTTCCTACAGCTATACAGCCATCACCTTGGAACCACCCCAAACCCCCTAAGCCCCCCAAGCCCAACACCTTCATTCAAAATGCCTTCCCGAAGGAACACAGCAGCCGTCGCAGCTCATTTCTCTTCTCTGGTGTTGCAATGTTAGGGGCTGAGCCTCACAATCTGGCTCTGGATCATTTCCTAATAGATCAGAGAGTCTGCCTCCGTCGGAGTGTCCCGAGTTCCTTAAGAGCCGAGGCCGTGACTTCTTTCTGGGTCCTTGACGTGTAAGAGCTATGGCTAGCAGATGAAAGGGTCAGTGAACAGCCTGCACTGTTTCCTAAAACATTTCAGAGGCAACGTGGAATTCCATAACTGGCCCGTGGACAGAAAAATAAAGAACTCTTTTCACACCAGCTCTGCCGGCACGCATCCCGGTCTGAAAGGAAAGATCCATCATGGGGTCACAGGGCAAGGGGGCTGCCATGTTCTCATCAGAGAGATTTCGTTTCAGAGGGAATCAGGTGCTAAGCAGACAAAAGAAAACGTCTTCCTTGTCGCCTCCTTTAAGGGGTACGAACAGCCCTCACTGAGATAAATAAACCAAATACAGTGAGTTTAGTGGGCTAATGCTGGCGATTTTAAGCCTCAAATGGCCAAAACCAGTCCTGAAGTCAAGCCCTGAGGGCAAACCCATCATCAGGTCTCCAGAGCTGAGAGGAGAGAGGCACAAAGTTAGTGACTGTGGAGTGGCACTGTCCAGTGGAAATACAAGCCATATTTAGAATTTCAAGTTTTCTGTGGCCATGCTACAAAAATAAATAGGCAAGAATAATTATCTTCTATTTTAATTTAACATAAAATCAATATTTTAAAAAGTATCAGTGGAATTTTTTTGAGTTTACTTATTTTTTTTAGTAATCTTGACACCCAGCATGGGGCTTGAACTCACAATCCTATGCTCTTCCAACTGAGCCAGCTGGGCACCCATTAGTGAGTTATTTTACATACTTTTTTCACACTAAATCTTCAAAATCTGCTGTTTTTCACTTAAAGCACAGCAAGTCTCATCCCCAGAGCTCAACAGTCTCACGTGGCTGCTGGACACTGTACCGGAGAGAGGAAAGTTCCAGATGAAGGTGAACAAGACTCCAAATGAAGTAAAAGCAACTGAGAGCAAGTGTTTGATCTAGGAAGTACCTGACAGGTGTCAAAGTCGTTCTTGTTTAGACTCTCCATAACACACTACTTTGTCCTGCTACTCTTGTGTCTTATTACTAATGGGGAATCACCTTACTTGCGTGGAATTATATCTGTGTTCACTCTATATTCTCTCTCTTTTTTATTTTTTTAAATGTTTTTATTTATTTTTGAAGGAGAAAGAGAGACAGAGCATGAGTGGGGGAGGAGCAGAGAGATGGAGACACAGACTCCGAAGCAGGCTCCAGGCTCTGAGCCATCAGCACAGAGCCTGATGCAGGGCACAAACTCACGAACTGTGAGATCACGACCTGAGCTGAAGTCGGACACTTAACTGACTGAGCCACCCAGGCGCCCAATTCCCTCTCTTTTTAAAAAAAAAAAATGTTTATTTATTTATTTTTGACAGACAGACAGAGAGACAGAGAGGCAGAGGGAGAAAGAGAGAAGCCCAAGCAGGCTTCAAGCTGTCAGTGCAGAGCCCGGCTCGGGCTCGATCCCATGAACCACAAGATTATGACCTGAGCCAAAATCAAGAGTTGGATGCTCAACCGACTGAGCCGCCCAGGTGCCCCTCTATGTCCTCTTTGAAGCAAGACACCTGGATTTGCATTCTGGCTTCACCACTCACTAGCTGTGTGTCCTCAGCAAACTTCCTAACAGCAGTTTCCTCAGCTGTAATATATGGACACCGGTAGTCCATCTATCCCAGAGGATTAAATGAGGCATTCATATAATACTGTTAGTGTTAGCTTCTATCATTATCGTTATTATATTTATCATTATTATTATTCATTATTATCATTATTCTGCTACTGCTACTTTTTTTTTTTTTTTTAACCTGAACAAACCCAGACAACTGGACTATTCCTTGAAGGCAAGACTCTAGTGAGTTCCTTGAACTGTAAACACATGATCTCTAGGGGCCAAAGAGGGAGGATTCAGTGACAAGTCTGACAGACTCAACCTACTGCAGAGAGAGTAAACATCACCACAGGAAGTTGAAAGGAGGAGGGGAGCAGGGGAGCAAACCAGAAATAACAGTGCTCAAACAAGCACGATCTTGCGCACAGGTAGCGGCTGTCACGGGGTTAAAGCAGCGAAAGACCGCTGGTTTGCTGAATCCATTTTTCAATTTCCTTTAGTGTAGTTAGTGTATCTACAATAAAAAAAAAATAGAATTAAAAAAATCAAAACCAGGGCTTCTCAGCTTCTCAAAACCGTGAGAGCACGCAGTTGGGGATTAGCCGGTAGGACACGGATTCACGATTGGAGATTAAAGACAGGATGTGATTTTATGTAGCCGATGGGGGATTTCAGCCCACCGGAGTGCTGTCGGCTTGTTTCTCTCTCCCTCCACTTTCTCCTCTCCTTCCTTTTACCTTCTCTCTCTAACGGGAGATGGTGAACCACAATGTGGAGCCAGGTTCCATTCTTTCTTCTCCATCTCAGAGCTGCCGATGTGGGCAAGGGAGATATGATTATGCCATTGGTGAGAAGGCGGACACAAGCAAGAACCGACACCTGTCCCATACCTTGCTCCCTGGGCCCCGACCCAGGTGAGACCAAATACAGCCACGGGCTCAATGGACGTTCCAGCTCAGTCCACAGTGGTATTTCCCTTCCCACGGGGGATGTCATGTTACAGGGACAGGCCAACAGTTGCTGCTCATTACTCTTGCTCTGATCATGACCTGCTGACCTCAGAGAGACCGATACAGTCTGAACAAAACCTGTCTTAATAGTACACGAGTCTAAAGCTGTTAATACACACCTGAAGTTCAAATCTCCTAGATTCTGGAAGGCATCCGGTCGGTGCGGGAAGCAAACCTAAGCTTTATTCATTCACTCTCCAGTGTGACTTTTTTCCAGTAGTACGAACATTGATGAATATGACTTTTTTACTTGGAAGTTTAAACCTGCGTACTCTCAAATATCGGGACTTTTCTACATTTAATATGTGCGTAGAAGCAGCGGCACGCAAGTGTGTAAAGGAGAATATTGTTTTTAGAACCAGCTATGTGACTTAGAGCAATAAACTCAACCACTCTGAGCCTCCCTTTCCTCATTTGTACCATAGAGGTAATACAACCCCACAGAATTGTCATAAGGACCGAATGAGATAATATATATAAAGTGTCCTAACAGTGCCTAGTGCACAGGGACAGTGGTCATCCATGCCCTCTTCCTGCTGTCTTTGTAAGTAGCACCAGTAAAGTGTGAGTCCTGACCTGAGGGACCACGATACTTGTAACCTCATCCTCACCTCCAGCATTTGGGGAAAAAATTAGGGGCCAAGGATCAGTCATTACCTTTTGCCATCAAAAGTCAATCATCTCCTCATTTAGTCTTTCTTTCACTCATTCATTTATTCATTTGTTCAACAAACATTTATTTAGCAAGTGCCTTCTAGACAGAAGACCTACTTTCTGAATCTAGACTATGGTTCCACAAAAATGCCATGACTCTGAAACAGGGAGGGCGGAAGGAGGGATGGAGAGATAGAGGGGGTGGGGGGGAGAGAAATCTCCCACATGCCACATGGGGACCCATAACTTCTGATGACGTTAGCAGTTTCCCAAATACTCAGAAAAGAGCAAGTTACTGGAGAAAGACTGCCCATTGTGGAGTGGGTTGGCAGTGTTCCAGGGCAAATTATCCTTAAAAACAATGCACTCTTGGCTGTTTCCAGGTGCCTTCATAGAGTCTTCCTAATTGAGCTACACTTTCAGAAGTTTGTTTCCTTTACGAAAGTGAACCCTGGATCAAGCTGAATTGACTAATTACTGGCGGATATGGAGATTAGGGAAGCAATGTTTGGTAGAGCTAATTTATGGCAGTATAGGCAAGGGTAATGGATCTGCTCAAACTGTGAAAAAATTTAAACATATTTGCTACCATGAACAGTGTTCTTATGTCCCCTTCACCAGATGGGCTGCTGGATTTATGATGAGACATGTCACAGATACATATCAAGATAAATGGAAACTGGGAGCCCTTTAGAGCCAGACTTCGGGATCTATAGAGCACCTGTTCTATTGCTGGCTCGATAATTGATAGAGTTGTACTCCTGGGCTTCGGTAGGCTATTGAAATCAATTTCAAAAAACAATATAAATTGATTGGAAACAATATTTTCAACTTTTTCGCAGTAATGATCAAGAATGAGCAACGACCGAGCAAACCTGACAAGTCCGATTTCATTTCCTTTCCCTTCTCCAGCCCCTTCATAGTCAGGTGGCCGGGAAGACACCAGAGACAAGAAGTGAAGGGGGACAAAATCTCCAAATTGAATGGATTATCCAGGATTCACTGCAACGTGAACGATGGAGGATGGCACTCACCACCTCCCAGTGGCAAGAACTTTATGGTAGGAAGAAACCAAATCCCAGAGCCTTTTGAGGCAGCGGCAAGGAAGATGAGAGTCCGGGCGGGACCCTCTTTCCCACTATTTCCCGTGTGTGCCGGTTCCTCCAGCAGCTCCAGAGACACCCCTAAGTCATGACATAAATCTGCAGCCAGGTAAGCACAGGTGTGGGACCACCAGAATTGCTCCGGTGTGGCCTACAGGAAAATGGCATAATCATGCTTTTATTTATCACGTAGCCTGTTATGCTGTGTTCAGAGTGTCTCGTCACACATCCTCACAAGTCATATACGGACGACATTCTGTTCCTTGTACAAATAGGAAGAACCAGGCACAGACCCCTTAGGCGGCCTGTCCCGATTCGTGAGTCCAAGCCCCACATCAGGCTCGCTGGCGTCAGCCTGTCGGCACAGACCCTGCTTCAGATCCTCTGTCCCCTCTCTCTGCCCCTCCCCCACTGCTCTCTCCAAAAATACAAAGATTTTAGATAAATAAATAAATAGTTGTGAGCATAGCTTTCTGAAGGATTGCTAGATGACGCCAGACTCTAGGCTCAGAGCTTTACTCACATGTCCCTCGTGAGATAGACTCTGAGGCTACCTCTGTTTTACAGAGGAGGAAACTGAGGCTCAGTGAGGCTAAACCATCTGTCCAAAGTCCCAGGGCTAACAGAGCTGGCATGGAATCTGCATCTCCTTCCAAAGCCAGTCTCAGATATCTTAACAGACCTTGTCAGATGTGAGTCACTAATGACTACACCTGAGCGTGCCCAATTGGTCCCCTTAAAGGGACGAGGACAAAGCAGGCAGGCACGGCTGGACTTGTGCGTTGCTTTTATCCGCAGTATTATTTGTATGCTTCCATTTCCTTTGTTCTCATGCTGCCCTCTACCCACAAGGAAACAGAAGGAAATACTCGAGGAAACCACTGTCCAAACCTCTGCATGCACGGATTTCTTTCCCTGCTGGCCGAGCAGGCCGTCAGGTGCCTAAAACCCCGGAGGAGGGCTGAGAACAAACAGAAGGGGCACAGGGATGCCTGAGGAGAGGGAAGCAGGTGGAGCACGGTGGCCAGGAATGAGGGCTCGACTGCATCTCTCTGTCACCCAGAGCCCCACACCTGAGCCCCAGATTGGTGGGGCAGCACTCCAAACCTAGAGTGAGGATGGGAAGGGAAAATCTTCCCCTGGGCCAAATTGGAACTGCCATCCATTTGGGAATCTCTATGTGGGGAAAGAGGCCCACCCCCACGGCTGCACACTCCAAAGTGAAGTCCCCATTCTTCCTCCTACCACAACTCCCCACCCACCCACACAGCTCAAAGGGTCAAAACAACCATCAAGTGCTTGGGCCCGAAATATAAAACGTACTTCTGGTCCAGTTCCAACGACAGCGTGCAGCGAAGCTGGGCTTCTCTCTCTGACCACCTGTGCTTATCACATGCAGCCCCCAGAAGCCTCGGCGGAGGACGTGGGGGGGACAAGATAACTCGCGAATGGTCCAGACCTGCGCCTCACCACTGTGGCCTCGCATCACACACAAGCCCTGCCACGCTCCAGCCCACATTGCATCAGAACATGCCCACACGATGTTTCCAGCCCTAATTTTACCTCAGGCAGCCTGAATGACATAGACAGCCAGACAGGGGGGAAAAAAAGTGCCAATAAGCAGTTTTGCTAAGCATCATTCCAATCCTCTGAGAATGCCGTGTTAAGAACCAGGGAGTGGGGGAGGGTCTATCAGAATCACAAAAATTAGAGATTAACGCTCAGCCCCCCAGTTGCCTGGTGGGGCCACCCTCCCTCCCCCTGGGGAGGGCAGTGCAGACCCTGAGCCTCTTATCTGCTCCCCGCCCTGCCCCTGGGCCAGTGCGCAGTGAGGCCTCTGCCTTCAGCCACCAGCTCAGCCCAGAGCACAGCGCATTAGCATTCCTGACACTCCCCACAACCCAAGGGGAAAACTTCCAGCTGCCTGGTACTTAAGCATCACCCTCGGCACCATAAGCCTGAGCCTGTGCATAATTGACAAGGAATATGTTGATAAGGAATGGGACTGTTCCAAGTTTCTGAAGGATAACTAGGTAATTAAAAGGAAAACCTAATTTAAGAAAATCCTGAAGAATTTTTTTTAAACTCTCTGGCAACATCCTTTCTGGATTATTCTCCTTTGCCAGAAGACTTATGTTTTGCCTCTGTTGGGTTTTCAAAGCCTGGGGCTAGAAGTCTGGCGTTCCAGGGAACCCCACGGTTCTCAGCCTCCCGTAGGGGTGGGGGTGGGGGTAACTTTCGAAAGCCTTGGACTA
Source organism: Panthera tigris (assembly GCF_018350195.1). NCBI lineage: Eukaryota > Metazoa > Chordata > Mammalia > Carnivora > Felidae > Panthera > Panthera tigris. Next base: position 107,118,175 of record NC_056662.1, read on the forward strand.
GAAGCGGAAGGGCCACCTCGTTTCCTTGCAGGGCTCAGAATACCTGTTTCCCTAGTCTCAGCACTGTGCCCAGGACTTAGCACAGTGCCCTCTGAGGATCCCGGGACCCTGGCCAGGAGCTGCCCCCACCTGTGTAGGGCAAGGCAAAAGGACTGGGAGAGCACCATTAATTGCCAGGGGCACAAATGTGCAGTGATGAAATCAGCCTCTGCCGATCGCCCTGCTTCTGGCTGCACGTCTTTGCTGCCTGGCCGGTTTCAAACCACGCAAACGAGTCAGCCAGCTGCCAAAAGACAACCTGGGACACATAAAGAACATGTGGGGCTCTACAACAATACCCCAAGAGGTCCATCACTTCCTCGTAGACAGCCTGGACTGGCCTGTCCTTCATTCCAGGCTGCCTCCCCATCCTGAAGGATGGCTCAGCATGAAATGATGGCCCTACCACCTGCCATCTTTATGAAATTCTCTGGGTCTTCGTTAACCTGTAAAATGGGGCTGGTAGTATTGATTTCATAGGGTATGCCCAGGACTATGAAAGAGCAGGTACTTTTATGCACGACCACCTTTAATCCACAGCTCCTGCGCTGCCCGACTTGGTCACATCTATCTCACATCTATCCAGCTCGATCTCTTTGAAGACTTTGTTCTAACCTCAGCTAGTGGATGTGGGGATTCTTCCCCCAATCCAATTCTATCTATAAAGTGGATGAAAACGAACAGAGGCCCTACCCTCAGAGAGCTTAGAGTCTAGTGAAAGACACTGACGTTATTGAAATAATAGCACAAATAGATGCAACATTACAACTCAGACATGAAGGAGAAGCACACAGTTCCCTGAGACCAGGGGACAGGATGCCTGAGCCATGAGGGCAGTCCAAGACGGCTGAGGTCTTGAGGATAGGCAGGAATATTCTCATGGGGCAGAAGGAAGGGCATGGACAGGACTTTGAAGAGTATGATAGGATAAGATAGGATAAAATAGGCAGAGATGGAAAGGATGGGACTTGAGGTCCCTGGGTGGGGAAAACACTTATTTTGCAACAATGCCGGGAACAGGTGACCACAGCAAACCCCCTGAAGGCATAAGGTTCCTCTTAAGAATGTAACAGACACCTCCCACTCCCCCCTGAGGTTTCCCTCAGGAATCTGACAGAAGATGGCCATAGACCACCCCTCCTACAATGGAAACGAGCCAATCAGGAATGGACAACACAGCACCTACAACTATCAAGCCAAGAAGGGTAGAACCTGAGAAGGAACAAGGGGGAAGGGAAGGAGGAGGGCATCAGACCCTTATAAAACAAGAACCCTCGCCTATAGTTCGCAGGCATTCACTTTCGAATGCCCCCTTTCTGTAAAGAGAGCTTGCCTACTATTCTCCCTTTCCAATCTTATACTCTGATAAACTTTTGCCTGCTGCTCATTTTGTGCCCACCTCTTCATTCTTCAAAGTTGCAAAATCCTGCGATAAGAGGAGGGTCTGCGGTACTGGGGTGCAGAGTGTGAGGGGGCCAGGGAAGGTGTTGCTAGAGAGCTGAGTGGGGACTAGAACACGGAGAGCCTGAAGGCGGATTAAGACAGAGCCTCAATGGGAGTCGCCACAGATTACAAGCGATCAGAATTGAGGGCAGGCTCAGAATTGATTTTTTGTTTGTTTTTGAAACAAGCATAAAGCACTTCATTCTTGCCTTCATGTGGAGAACGGATTGGAGGGGGCCAGGAGTCACTTAAGTGATGGGGGTACAAACAGGCTGTTACAGAACTGCCCGGAGAGACCCGTTCCCCGTGAAAGGGGGAAGTCAGAGATGCCATCCAGGAGTGAATTTTAAAACTGAGTCAGCATCAGCCAGGTCACGGATGGTGACGTCAGGGGAAGGAATGGGCATTCCGGACAGAGGAAGAGCTAAGGCAGAAGTGCAGAGGGAAGGAGCGTTTGCAGGGACTGACGGACAGGAGGGTCAGGAGCATGAAGTGTGAGACGGAGAGTGGTAAGAATAAGGATCTGAAAGGAGAGGTTGGCAGGCAGCTGGCAGCCTAGCTTTCTCCCCACTGCAAGGCCTCACCCAGTAAGTTATCAGGAGCCACAGAAGGGTTTCAGCAAGCCAGTGATAGGATCAAGTTTTATTTCAGATAGAAGATTCCGTCAGTTGGGGGGAAAAAAAAGGGATATGAGGACATAGGAGAGTCAGAAAGAATAGTTAACTAGAAGACTGGGCGTCCACACATTAAAATACTATGCAGATATTAAAAATGATAAAAACTGCAAAAATTCTTGTGGCTTAACGCTGGCTGCAAAGCAGTATATATTATATTATCCCAAATACGTCTTTGTGTATACATTTGTGTAAAGTCTGGATGAGAAGAAATCAAACTTTACCAGGCTTCTCTAACTAAGTCGCAGGGTTATAAATGATTTTTGTTTTCCTCTCTGCGGTTTTCAGCATTTTCTACAACGAGCATATGTTTTTGTAAGGTCATAATGAGAAAAATATCAAGATTTAAACGACATAAAGTCAGCATGAATGGTCCTGTCAAACTGGTGGCAACAATTTACATTTTGCTAGTGCCTGATATCCAGTGACCCTAAATCTTAAGCCACAAGATCATATCGTTCTGTGTTCACAGAGAGGAAAATGAAAAACAGGGAGGCGAAAATGATTCATTTAACGTGACACAGAGGGCTAGAGGCAGAGTAGATAGGAACGAGGTAGATGTATACACACTCTTCAGCTGGTTCAATTCTTTTTGCTGAGAAATTATTTGAACAGAACAGATCATGCACAATCCAATAATTAAGATAGCCAGAATAATTAGGAACAGCCCAACAGACTGCATGATTATCAGCCCCGATCAATAAAGAAGAAGTCAATCCGAAGCCTCGGATAAATAAGCCCACAGGCTATACTGTTATATATACCGTTATATATTCCAGAATCCTGAGCTCAAGTCTGACAGCATTTTTCTGGAAGTGAGGCGGGGTCAGCATTAGTAGGGAAGAAGGCAGAAGTTGTTTCCGCACCTGTGCCCATCGTCACCCACGCTGGTTGTGTTAAAAAGGAGGACAAAGCTAACACAGGTGGTACACAATCGTGGCACACGTAACTTCCACGACAAAAGAGTGGCGCAGGTAGCCCCATTTCTCTAATTACTGATCACCTCGTGGCTTTCCCCCCCATACCTCCCTATTCCCCTCAGGAGGTACATAAACACGATCCTGGATGAAACCACAGCTGCCGACTTTAGAGCCCCCGTGCTCCCCTCCTACCCAGGATGAGCTCCTGTCCCCCACCTGGGCAAGGGAGCTGTGGTCCCAGGAAGCACCAGGTCTCGCTGCTTCGTTGGGTGCACCCAGAAAGCACAGCAAAGAGAGCCCTAGGAGAGACCAACCTATGCGATGCTTATTAATTAATTAATTTACTTCAGAAAAGCTTAGAGAAACCCAGTGGTATTTTTTAATATGGCTCCTACAGCGTGAAGCAACATTCTTGGCTTTGCCGGATGGGTGAGGTGAGACTATGGGGAGGGAGGATGGTGGGGGGGGTGTAGGAGGCTTCCCAAAATTGCCAAGCTTGCAAGATTAAACAAGTGCAAATTAGTCAGTGTCCAAATTTATGCTGAAAGGGAAGATACTGTATTTTGCAAGCTAATAAAGTGGCATTTCCATGTAAATATGCAGAAAATGAATAACCAATTTACCTTTTCTTAATCTACTACAAGTGGCCTTGAGGATCAATACGATGAAAATTAACCAGAAGTTCAGCATCTATGGGTCCTAATTCAACTCGGCCACTGCCAATCCCCCGTATCTGCTTTATCTAAAGGAGGTAGTAATGGGCTGTCACGGTAGAGAATGGCTGGCAAGCCAAGGCTGGGAACAGGATGATGGTGGGGGATGCCCTACGAATGAGACCTGGCCTTGCCTGTTCATCATCTGACACTCTCACAGATCCGCCCATTTGCCCTCTCAGTGACCCCTTTCTATTTCTGAGCCCTCTTGGCATTCTTGCCCTGCCACCGTTCATGTCTTCTCCTGTAAGGAGAATGGTCACAAACTTGACATCGTTCCGTAAATACACCTTCATACTGTACTCATGCAAGGCTTACTTACTGCAACGGGGAAGAACGCCCCCAAAAGCCTCAAGCGCTGGCAATCAGGTCTTCACTGGCAGGAATACCTCCTGAAATCCCTCCTAGAGGCTGTTTGCTCTAACTTCAGACCTTATTCCTACTTGCTTCGTCTCCAGCCCCCTGTTCCTAGCCCATTCAAACCAGCAAAGTAGAATATAAAAAGGGAAGTTAGAGGCGGCGGGTCAGATAACAGAAGCAAAAGGAAGTGGTATTTAGAAAAGCAGCAAGCCAAACAAACAAAAACAAAACAAAAAAGAGAGCAAGCACAATTTTTTTAAGAATAGTAGACTGTGGTGTTACTTAGTTTTGAGGCCAATAGTTCTACATACTCACTACATTCCCTACGGGTACCTAAGTACTACATCATTGTTCATAACGATAACCTGAATCACTACGCAGAAGTTAAATTTAGTGCTGTTTCAGAAGGCAGGGATGTGCATAAGGCATTGAATAAATATATCCATCCATTTAGATAAACACCAGTATTGATGCACAGAAAGGCAGGTTTCAGCTATCTGGAAAACTCACCCCGATGTCCTGATGCTATAAATAAACCATAAAATGTAATAATTTGGAAAACTCTTAGAAGTCATGAAGTCCGACCCTTCACTTTAAAAATGACCAGCTGAGGGGCGCCTGGGTGGCCCAGTCAGTTAAGCGTCTGACTTCGGCTCAGGTCGTGATCTCACGGCTCCTGAGTTTGAGTTTGAGCCCCACGTGGGGCTCTGCACTGACACCACAAAGTCTGCTCTGGATTCTCTGTCTCCCTCTCTCTCTGCCCCTCCTCTTTAAATTTATTTATCTATTCTTTTTATTCTACTTATTTATTTATTTATGTATTCTTAAATAAATAAATGTATTTATATTCTTAAATAGATAAATTTATTTATATTCTTAAATAAATAAATTTATTTATATTCTTAAATAAATAAGTTTATATATTTAAATAAATAAATTTATTTTTAAATATAAATAAATTTATATTTTTAAATTAATATTTAAATGTTTAAATTTAAATATATTTAAAAATAAATTTCTTTATTTAAATATATAAATTTATTTATATTTAAATATAAATACATAAACTTATTTTTAAGTATAAATAAAATTTATTTTTAAATCTAAATCAATAAATTTATTTTCAAATAAAATTTATTTATTTTTAAATAAATAAATAAATAAAAATAAGGAAATGACGTTCACTTATTTTTAAATAAATAAATAAATATAATAAATAAATACATACATACACACATACATACATATACATACGTCCAGCTGAGGTCTAGAGAAGTTTACGTGACTCGGCAAGGTCTTACATGCATACAGGTAGGCCTGTAGCTCCTGGTGCCCAGGTTTCCTCATCTCCCCCCTGCCCCCATATCCCACCACCGCTGGAACACTTGAACCCCCTCTGTATACAAATGGTAACTACCAGCAGTTCTAATGTCCTTCTCCTCTACCACACGTGCTTACTCTGGAAACACGTCTCCTCTTTCTCCTCGTAAAAAGCCGCTTCGAGTGACGTGGAAGGAACATGCTGCGTACATTTAAGGTGCTTTTTTCTTACCCCATAAGCATCACACTCATCATATGGCTACGACAGAGTAATTTCACTTACCTAGTTCATAATCTCCCAGGGATTGTATAAAACTCTTCCCTAGCATTACTGTTTATAAAAGGAAAGACAGAAACAAAATCCCAAAAGAATGAAGAAACTTTCTAAGAAAAATATTCCCAAATCAAGGGACCAAAATTAAGACCATTCTGTGATGCCTCTCATTCTCCATGGACTTGCTTCTCTCCCATCTTTCCCATCACCATTCAGTGTGGTTTCCTTAACCTTTTTTCCCTCCTCTTAGACAATCTTCGAAGTAGGTCTCCCAAATAACCAAATGCTTATGACAGGGGCCAGGTTAGGGACTACACTCAGTACCTTAGACCACATACTGTCTTCTGGAAGTCACACTCTGGCTCTCTCGGTGAGAACCAGCCTGACCCCAATGGAGATGATGTAGATAATTGACCTGTCTACCTATTCTCTGCTTCATGTGGAAGGATTTCAGTGAAAACAACTGTTCCTATCAAGGATCAGAAGTTGAGCAGCAGATGTGCTATCACGGCCAGGGATGACTAAAGAGGTTACCTGGGTATATCCTTTCCTCGGCAAAGGAGGAAATTTGGGGTCAAGGAAAGTCATGGCATGTTCAAATTTTTTTAATAAGGCTTTCAGTAAAATTAACTATTTAAAAAAAATTTTTAAAGTTTATTTTATTTTTGAGAGAGAGAGAGAGACAGAGCACAAGCTGGGGAGGGCAGAGAGAGGGGCAGACACAGAATCCGAAGCAGGCTCCAGGCTCTGAGCGGTCAGCACAGAGGCCGACGCGGGGCTCGAACTCACAAACTGTGAAATCATGACCTGAGCCAAAGTCAGACGCTTAACCGACTAAGCCACCCAGGTGCCCCTAAAATTAACTATTATGCCAGTTACAATATGTGGCAAGCAACCTAAAATATCATTTGAGGGGGGGGAAAGAAACTGAAATGAATAATCAGGATTCATAACAAGAATTAAATTAAACTGATCAAATATAACTTTCAGGTATCACACACAGTGGAATATTAAATTTAGAAAGCATATCTTTAAAACTTTTGAACAAAATGAAGTGTAACACATAACTGTAGACTTCTCATTGACTTCACATGGATTATAAGTATTAAACACTCTTCGAAGCAAAGAAGGAATAAAGCTAGAATTTTTTCTGTGGTAACAAAAAAAATATGAGTTTTTTTCTTTCATCAAAATCTTTTCAAAACTTCCTCAAAGACATTTAAAAATGAGCCAGTAAGGCAATATTTAAATGATACTATGCAATTTTCTAAAGGGTAATCCTTTTTGTTCTCTATTATAAACTTTGACTCTAGTCCCTAAAACCAGATATAACTTATTATTACCAATTCCCTATAAAATCCTCTAAGAAGAAGAAAAAATTATACAGGTGAATTCTTCCAACCAAATGGCAAACATTGCTCCCACAGAAGAGAATTCCCGGAACAATACAGAAAAGTCCTGCTTTCTCCTTTGAAAGCCTCAGGAAACGAAAAAGAAAATTAAGCAATAAGAAAGCCTGTCACATTCAAAAAAGCAAAGAAAAGAAAGACATACGGGGGAACAATCTGAACACAGGAAAAGCCTCGCAAATTTGAATTGTCCTACAGCTCACCTGCTTCTAGAGAGAACTGACCTTTTCCTATCCTTACACTTTGCAAAGTCAATTAAGCTGCTGTTTTCTGGGCATCCTGTAATTACCACCAGGTAATGGTGAAAGAGACCCTACAGGTTACGCTGATCCAATCTCTGTATGTACGAATGAGAAAATGAGGCTGGAGAGGTGAGGCGACTTGCCCAAGGTCACAGAGTGAGTTAATAACAGAGCGGTGAGGATGCCCCAAGTCTCCTGACTCCTGTCTCCTCAGAAAACTGCAAAATAAACGTGTTGGAGAGAGATCACTTCAGAATGCCAGCAAAGCTCCTGGAGAGCCACCTCTGCTGGGAGAGCCCTAAAAGTGCTCTTGCACCCCGTTCGATTCTCTAGCTGACGAGAGCCTTCTAGTAATGAGCCCGACTCAGCGGACAGCTCGGTATTGAGCCTGATGAAGGGCACAGCCAAAGGTCTTTCTGCAGTTTATTCCAGCTATTCAGGTTGCTGGTCAAAGGAAGTATGTAATTGGGCTTGCAACAATGCTATTGAAAAAAAAAAAAGAGTATTTAACATACCAAAACTGTACAAAGGAACACTTAGAACGAGCTTTGCAAAAACACTACGTATGTACCGGGTTCCTAGTATTTATAAAGCGCCCTGCTAAGTCCTGTGAGTGAACAGGGACAACCTGGGCAGTTCCTTGAGGGGAGAGACTTCCTGTGGAGATAAGCAGAAAGACAAGAAAACCTCAATAATAATATAATCCTTTAGTGCAGGATTAAGAACATTTTAGAAGGAAAATCCCTCGTACAGAAGCACTTTGTTAATTTTACACTGATTGTTTTGAACACTTCAAAAATAAAAGCAGGTCATAAATGCTTTTTTACATCTAAACTATGACTACTTTTTAAAAATGCGAAGTACTTTGTCTTGAATTCATTATTAGAGTCCTAGGCTTTGAAAACTGGGAATAATTCTCCCTTCTCCTTGCCCATGAATTGCACAAAAAATGATGGAGGGGGTGACAAGAAAATGAACCAGATAGGACGACCATGATTTGAATCAATCCAATGCAATTCTCTCAACAGCCATTCTATGGAAAGATCACCATGTGCCAGATACTGGGCTGGGTGGCATCTGTCCCTGGCCGTAAGGTAGGGAGAAAAACGGACAAGGAAACAAACCACAATACAATGTAAGAAGTGCTTTCATAGAGGAATGTATAAAACACACTGGGGTCTCAGCTAATAAAGCAATTAATTTTGCCGAGCGAGGGGCTGAGGCTAGGGTCAAGGAAGTTTAGAGAGGAAATAACAAAGGCACTAAGCTTTCAAGGAAGAGTGCCCAGATGGACAAGAGGGCACGGTATTTCTCTGTGGATTGGCCTATTCTGGACATTTCTATAAATGGAATTATACAATACTTTGCCTTTTGTGTCTGGCTCCTTCCACTTAGCATAATGGTTTCATGATTCATCCGTATTGAAACACGCATCAGCAAATCATTCCTTTTTATGGCTGCATAATGTTCCATGGTATAATATACCGCATTTTGTTGATCTATTCATCAATGGATGGACATCTGGGTTGTATCCACTTTGGGCTAATATGAATGGTGCTATGCACATTCGTGTAGAAGATTTCATTTGAGTCCCCGCTTTCGATTCTTCCGAGTTTATTTCTAGGAGTGGAATGGCTGGATCATTTGGTAATTCTGTGCTTAATTTATTGAGGAACCCTGCAGACAGAGACTTTTAATAAAAGGAAAGGCATGATAAGATTGTATTTTAGAAAGATTAATGCACTAATAGATATTTAAAGAAATAAGATCCACATAGAGATGGTCCTCCAACGATTCACCAAATAGTTGCTCATTTGTTCTTTCCTTTCCTGCCTGCTCTCTTGCCTTTTTTTTTTTTTTTTTGAACCTACAAATTGGCATGCAATCTGGTGGTCCAAATATATGTCCACCCACATACCTTGTGGCTCTCCACCATCTTCTGAGGCTTCTGTGCTAAAATCCTGCTAGCTCAGCCCATCTGTAATGGTTCAGATTATTTTCCTGCCTTGAAATTCCTGCTCTAAAGAGGTATCAAGCTTTAATAAATAGTCCGCTCAGTTTCAAGTAAGATGTCCAAGAGGAGCGTAGCAATTCCATCAAGAAATGTGAGGTGCGCTGGAGTGGGCTGGCTTTGAACATTCCTGCTGAGATGACTGAGATTCATCCTGACACGGTCTCCCTCCACCCCCTCCTCCAAACCCAAGATCATACACGACCAAACAACTGCCTCCTCACGTGGCCTTCCGGATTTGCAATTCTGAAAGCAAACAGTTCTTCACAGAGATCTCAAGGATTATTCAAGCCCCGTAAAGACACTGGTAAAGCGGCTCTTCTTCAGATTAGAATTGGTTAGCTTCTCAGGTTTTGACTACGTGCCTGTACCAACACATCAGGACACAGACAACCGCGGAGTGAGTTGCTCATTTCCTTTCTCCAGTTGTTGTAGTGACAGACACATGCTGTCTCTAATAATGGCCACTCGGTCACCAGTCAAGGGATGAGAATGAAATATGTTATGGTCACCATGGTTTTCCTACAAGAAATTAAAACAAGTCATACTATGGGGTGAACAGATTTTTATAAACCAAGCTGGCTTGAGGTGGGGAGAAAGGTATATTCAGAATAATGGTCACCACAGAGCTCTTCTCTAATGTGCACTGAACTTCTACATGGGTTGAGTTGGGGGGCGGGGGAGGTTGGGGATGGGGGCAAATGTATATCCAGGAAGCACTAAAAACACTGAACTCACCAAAGTAGTGTGCATCAGATTTATAGCAACTGCACTATCAAATCTTAGAGTACATCCATATCCCCTAACACACACAATTTTGAACACTTTACCTTCCATGTCTAAAAGTGCAATTATAAATAAGCCTCCTTAGAAATAATCATGAAGTCTCTAGGTCATTAGAGAGTAAAGAATCACAACGGGCTCTTCACAAAGGCACCAGGATTTCACCTGGGTGGTGACTCAGTCGGTTTCTGACTCTTGGTTTTGGCTCAGGTCATGATCTCACAGTTCGTGAGTTCGAGCCCTGTGTCAGCCTCTGTGCTGAGCCTGTGCTGTCAGCACAGAGCCTGAAGCCTGCTTCAGATTGCGTCTCGCTCTCTCTCTCTCTGTCTCTGCCCCTCCCCTGCTCACGCTCTCTCTGTCTCTGTTTCAAAAATAAATAAACATTTTTTAAAAATTAAAGAAAAAAAAAACAACAACAAAGGCACTGGGATTTCAAGGCACTACTGTGTGCCCAAGAAAGTTAGCAGAATATGCTGCCCCAAAACATGCTACTTTTGCATAAGGACTATTGTGAGCTGAAGGCAATTGAGAAGAAGTAGATATAAGAATACTTCTCTGCCCTCCTCCTTCCCCTATCTACCAGGAAGGTTGGAAATTCATCTCTAAGTGCTCCCGTGTATATGCACCATGCATATGTTAAATTTCTGTTGTTTTCCTTTTGTTAATGTGAATTCCATAAATCTGATTTATAAGGTCCCAAGTGGAGAAGCTAGGCATGCAGAGGGAAAAAGGTATTTTTCTTCCCCTTTGCCCATGAGGGCAGGATACAGAGAGACAACATAGTAAATCTGGGAAAGCTGGTAGAAAACCTGGGTTCTCCTCTCAGTTCTGATCTACCTGCAGAATAACCACAGCTGGGACAGGACTGCCATTTGAAGTTCCCTACTGCGGCAGGCACTATGGTTGTAAACACAACAACCACATTTCCTTAGCTAACAGAAACCAAATCTTGTTCCCCTGTCAGGCAGCCAAATGCTTCCTGGGAAGACTGGGCCCTTCCTTCTCCAGGGCCAGAAGAAAACTTAATTGGTCTACGGGAATTCTGATCATTCCATTCCACTGCCAGGGATTGGTTTAGGGAATGGTCATGTGACAGAATTCTCACCAATGAGACCTCTGGGAAGTCTGCTGGGAGACTTATGGGAAATTACACTTTTTATCAAAGAGGTTCACCAAATGGGGTAGTCTCCCTTCCTTCCTAGTTTGAACTGTTGCTGTATGGGGAAGTGACTCATGGCACCGCTGTGACCAGGAAGAGACAAACCTGGAGGCAAAAACAGCCATGTTGGGACTACTAAAGCCCAATAGCACTGAATCTTTAATCAGCCCAGGTGCAGGCTTCCTCCAGGCTTCTTGTTATGGGAGATAATACATTTTCCTTGTAGGTAAAGCCGTTTTTATTTAGGTTTTCTGTCATTTGGCACTAAGAGATCCTCAACTGATAAACCCACCTAGGTAAGTGGGTGTTTATCAAGCACTTTATTAATTGCCTTTTATAAAAATTAGACCCACAGCTCAAATTATAATGTTTCCTACCTAATCAGAAATGCTGCTCTACCTGACCTTTGCAGAAATAAAAACAACTCCAGAAAACTCCATATATAGACTACTTGGCCAGGGGCAGGAAATAAGTCTGCCATTTTAACGGTAAATAGAACTGGAAGCATGCTAAAACAAAAACTCTGTGATAGTTTAGAAATAAAAAACCAACCAACCAAACAAACAAAAAAACATGCTCTAAAAAGTACCCATGCCACAAATTTCCAAAATGAAAATCTGGCCAATTAGGAAGAAGCGCTCAATTTCCCCCATGGCATAATCAAAATATTACTGCAGAATCATCTGTATGTGTGGATTAGAGAACAGGGAGTGACTCCGTTTAAGGTCTCTCAGAGGCTCTCAGACATATTTATTTCAATAACCGTGTCACATCTGGAGGGCATACAAAACTGTGCTCCTGTCACTTTTTAAAAATTGTCCCAAATCAGGTGTGTTGGGGCCAGTTCAGAAGACTAGCCGGTAATGAGTTATTTACACAGCTCCCAATTTTCCAAGTCAGTAGTGGTGTCCGGGATGACTCCGGGGGACCGAAGTGCCCATGCGCACAATATCCATCAGCCCCCTTCACCGCCCTCCACGAAGAATATGCAATGTGGATAAAGCCCCCCCCGCGCCCCCCACTGCCTGTCAGACGGCGATCTCTCAGCTTCTTCTATACAAGATTGAAGGGCCTCCTTTCTCCAAATGATAGACTGTTTTATAAATTAAAACAGATTCAAAATGCTGCTGATTACAACATCCCCTCCCTCACAGGCGTTCTGATAATGGGCTTTCAGGAAGAAAAGGAAAGGAAATTCGGGCCGGTGTGCTGGGAATTGCATGTAATTGATAGGCATTCGCAGCACACGTGGAAACCTTCTACCACAGGCATCATCGCAAAAAAATTGGGTGAGGATCGTTGCTCAAAGTCCCTTTCAACTCTGTGGATCTTTGATTCTACATGTGCTTACCTATTTTCCTCCTACCATGCTGAGTCTCCTTCAGAAAGAAAAGGTAACTCTTGAGACAAAAGGAGGAAAGAACTACAACTTGACTTTGATGCTTCTTGGGCGGACATCTTCTGGCTGGATGTTCTCTTCTACTGCTGAATAGTAAACGCTTTCCTTGCATCTTTTGTTTTGTTTGTTTCGACACCCGAACAAAAAGACGGCGTTTTTCAGAAACATTCGTGTTAGCAGTCACTGTCACTTTTCCCGCCACACTTTTCTTCAGCTCGTCTCATTATTTGTCTAGTACTTGTGAGTTTTAGCTTCCTTCAGTGAAAGCTTCCATTGTCTGAACACCAAAGTTTCCTCCAATGTGTTGGATGCGAAGAAGGAAATGATCCAGAAGTGATTCTGAAGCATCAGTGACATAAAACAAATACTGAGCTCCAGTTGGCCTGGGCTCAGTTACTCCCATTGTAACTCCCACTGTCACCGTGATGATCTGTTTCATGATTTCTCAATCCCATGACAAGTGACCAGTTCTGTTGTTTTTCGGAATAACTTCATTGAGGACCATTTTACGGGAGGCACACGCTTAAAATTCCATGACAGCTGTAACCGTTACTGTAAGCAGTTTTCAAAATCGTGAGAACTTACGAAATGGCATTTGAACCCAAATTAACGACCTACCCAAACCTCCTTCCTCACTGCTCTGGGTACGGTTAGGGAAAGTACAACCCCACAAGACAGGAGGACATAACACCCATATTTTTCACTAAGCAGCCTCTCATCTTCAAAGGCATTTCCTTTCCAACACTCAGTAACATTTGTTGACTGATCACTGAGTGAAGCAAATGCTCACATCCCCTACACCAAAGAAAAATTCCTTAAAATGTTAAACAAAAGAGATCCGAGCCAAATATAGGTTCCCCACCCTCCCCACTCCACCATTCTCCCAACCCTGCCTGTTCCCCTGTGACAGACCCGAAGTCTGCATGTCAATGCTTATTGGCAGATGAAAGGATCAGTGTTGATTTGCAGTTGAGTGACCTGTTGCAAAGGGACAGTCAAGCCCCCCTGGAATTATCGATACATTCAGAATTTCCAACTTCTGTTCCTGGAAACTTTTCCCTCCGTACCTATATGGTATCAAATTACCCGGAGAGACCAAAAGGGAACATAGTACATCCTCTAGGTCCTTAGAGGAGAAATGAGTCGATTGATTTTTACCTGTGAACAAAACATCGAAAAGTCTGAACACTTTTCTAGCAAGTTCTAGAAAATCATTCCATGTGTCCGCAGTAATTTAAGATCACAGAAACTAAAATACGGTTGGTATTGTTTCCCTTTTTTCCCTTGCTAATGCATCCTCTGATGGATGCCCCCATGACATTATTGTTAGGTCTGCAATCAGGTTATCTGGCTGAACTCCAAGAAAGATGGAGCGCAGCATATAGTTTCCAGTTAACTCCGCAGCAAACAAAGGCTGTCGGCCTCAGACGGCCAATGCCTACTCTCATGCTCCAAGTTCAGTCACATCCTTTTAGTTAAAACTTGCAATAAAATAGATTAATCACTGCAATCACTTTTAACCACAGAGAAACACTGTAAGAAAGTGGGGAAAAAAATAAACTGACATAAATTTTATCAGGTTTCGAAGACAACGTCCACTCTATTTACAGATGCCTTTATTTTGATAAAAATCTTTACAACCAGTTGTGCAAAGCTTTAGACAATATCAATATTGTGCTGGGTTTGTTTGGTTTTTTTTTATCGTAACTGTAGGAAAACAAATTTTTTAAACCTAAAGCAAGTCTACACGGTCTTAAAAATGATCTTAGCTGAATTGCCCCAAAATGTGGAGTTAGGTTTTACTCCAAAAGAGACATGTTGGCTCTGTGACGTATTTACCAATCTTCCAGTTTGATTGTTTTTAACTTGTCCTTTCTATTTCACCAGTTGCTTTTGCAAGGGGGGAGGAAGTGAAGAGGATGACCAAATCTGATTATTTTTATTCTTTTAGCCAGCAAGCAGTACCAGAAAATGGAACCCAGATGTTCACGCGATTGGGTAGCAAAGAACAGTGGAAGCTCCCCGAAAGGTAAGATGGGAACAAGCAAGGTGGGCTGAGGGAATGAAGAGACAGCCACGCCAAGGTCACAGCTTGCTTGGCAGAGGTCACAGACCAATAATCTGGGGTGCACTGCACTTCAGGTATAAGGGAGATCAAAGGAAAGGTCATGCTTGGTAAGTGTTGGGAACACCGGATGGCCCGCCTAAATTCCTTCAATGTTCCCACTCATTACGGTCTCCAGCTCAGCATCCACACTGGGAGTCTCCCTTGCTCCCTCAATGGCATGTAACGTCCAGATGCTCCCCTAACAAAAGCTTATCTTCTACAGCAATCAAGAACGCTTGCAATTACCAGTAGCCTGCCTGATGGGATTTGAGGGCTCTTGTTGAGCTGTGGAGAAGAAAAATCAGTAGCTAACACAAAAAAATCACAGCAACTTGGATATAATTGGATATGAACTTTCTATGACATAGCAAAAACTCTTCCTTTTTTCTCCCTCAAAGCTATTGCTAAATGTTATCCATGAGACATGGTGGATACAAATGTCATTGATTCTGGCAATTTTGATCACAAGCCACTTAACACACCATCCACTTTTGTGTTTAGAAGTCCGTTTTAAAAGACAATTCCTATGTGCAGACGGAAAGAATTTAAGCAAGTATTTTTTTTTTTTTTTTTTTTTTTTGCTAGCACAGTGGCAAGTCAGAATTTAATTTCTCTTCAAGATAACCTTCAGGAGCGTTAGCAATAGAACGTGTGGAAACACTCTGTTCAGCCTCAAAACGCTGTGCGGCAAAACTACAAATCTAGTCGTTAAGAGTTGTGTGGTATGAGCCGGCGGTTGTTTAATCAAAAAGAGCTCATTTAATACTGTGCCTAGTGTCAGAAATGATGCAGAAAGAAAATGTGTCTTCTTCCCCTCGTGCAAGATGAATGTGTGTGACATAACAGTGCACGGGGAGATCCCCCATGAAGTTCAGCCAGGATGGGAAAGATCACTCCTTTCTCTGCTCAGATGAGAGACTTGGCTCTGCTAACAAGCCGGGAGAGAAACGCTCTTCAAAGTGGGGTGTGTACGTGCCACCTTTTGGAATGCAGGGTGAAAAGAGGTGAACTTCTGTCGATATCTATTACCACATCCCTTCAAAATTTGCTTCTGTCTGTGCTTTATGATGCATGTGTTAGTATGGCCCATGCACATAATTTAAAAATGAATAAATACAAGCGATATGGAGTGCTGCTCAAAACGGTTTCAGAGACCACTTGCTTTGAGAAAAAAGGAAGAAAAAGGAAGTCTTATTGATATCCCCAGCACCCCCAAAACTAAGGAATCCCTTTGCCAGCGGCATCTTCTGGTCCAAGAGAAGATCTGGGGACAATATGTGACCTAATGGGTCAGAGGGGAGAAACAGTGCTAGTCTCTCAACTTTCCTAGATATAGCTACTCTTGGGAGATAATTATTCTAACACAAATGATACTTTGGTCTACAAATGAGCTGAAGAAAAGCATCAATCTAATTCTGTGTCAGGTAGAACTTTGTGGATCCTGTACAGACTATTAATTTCATGGAAAATAAGCAACAAGGGAAACAGATAAATCATTAGCAGAGTGATCCAGTGAATTTCCTATCAATTTTCCTACTTTCTTTCTCTTGCAGAGAACAAAATGACAAAGTATTTGTGTCCCACTGTCTTTGATATCTCTGTTTATCTCATTAGATGAAAAATGCTTCTGAAACCACAAGGACATGTTTTATTTCAAGTTTCAGGAATTCAATCCCAAATGATTTATACAAGTTAACATTATGCATACAGAATTATGATCTTCACATTTCTGAAATTCTATCCCTTTAAATTTCATAAAAACAAAACACTGCAACATTCATTTTCTTTTTGTTTATTGCAGGCAATATATGATTAGAATTTGATCTCCATCAACAAGGCACATATATTTGAAACGTAATGTTAATTGCTTTTAATGAAGATTTTTAATTAAAAAATTTTAGGAAACTAAAGTGAAGGCCAGTAAGAACAGTTGGGACTTCTGATATAATTTCAATGACTAATCCCCATTCAAAATTAATTTCTCCAAAGCTCACCACATAATGTATTCACAAGTCTCATCAATGTTTATTTATTAAAATCAGTGTTTTCAGTTACTGAAAGCAGCATTATATAATGTTTCCAACTGAGATTCCTTCCATCTGCCCTCCTATTTGAATGTTCATCGAGTGGTTTAAACAGAGGAGTTGTACTTGGAACAGAAGGGCCAGGGACCCCAAAGGGCAGAGCACTCCATCACTATGCACTGTACTCTCTATCATTTGCCAACCAGTGCTAGCTGCCCTCCCCAAGTGCTCTTCCCATAACCTACTAAGTGCAGTTACTACATAACCCACTAGAAACTAACTGCACCACTTGATATGAACTCTAACGAGGAGAGACGTTTGTATGCATTGATTCATTCCTGTATCCTCCACACTGACAGTAATACCGGGTACCTAATATATATCTGTTGAGTGAATAAATCCGATGGATGAATGAATGAGTCAATGAATGAATGAAGATCCTGTCTTTAGGTCACCTCTTCTCATTTCCTGGGCTTCTTATTTAATCCGTGCCACATCTACCCGCTTTACTGGCTTTCTGTGACTTTTGCATGGACAGGTCACATTCAAAATTCTAGCAGTCCCGGTGGCACTGAGGGGCCTGAGGCTCTATGCTTTAAGTCTATTCTCTCAAGTTCCTGCAACCGGGGTCTCTCAACTTTTATATCCTTCTTACTGCCAAGTGGAGGATGACTTCTTTGGATATAGTCCCTACTTTGACCAGTGAAGCTTCCTTAGCATCAAAAGTTAGCTGCAAGAAGGAACTACACGGAAGAATAATTTAGAATCAACGGACCAACTCAAACACAAAAGAGCCGCACATGGCAAATCTTCCTCATATTGCCTTGAACATAATAGGCTTTCAGTGGCCACTTGCCGCACTGGATAGTAAACTATGGAAAAATACAGTGTGAACCTAGTATCTCTAAAGCCTTTACAAGCTATCCCAGTGGGCAAGAGAGTGAAATGTGGACTGGTCAGCATAGGGCTGGTTAGAGGACTTTGCAGCTGGAAAAACAAATGTCTTCCAATTGTGCTGTCAAATGGCCCTCTGTCAGCCTGGTAGGCTCTATCTAGTCTTGGTTCTTAATGGATTTATCAATAATAACTTCACCACCATTCTCACTGAAGGTCCTGCTTGTAGGGCCAGTCTAGACCTCCTAGGGTCACGCTGGGCTAGCAGTGAACTAGAATCATAAATGAAGGGTGACGATCAGAATTTGGTGACTTTTCCCAAATATCTGTCCCATCGAGACCAATGCTTTTCTGGCTCGTGATTTCTCTTCAGTAGAGTAAGATGACATAGACTATCCGTCTATCCGTGTCATTTCTAAACTAATCTCTCATTCTCTACATTGAGACTGTTTCTGTCTCCTCTACATCTCTCAGAAATACTTGCCTGGCCTCCAGGAACACGAAATACAAATGATCCCAACTATGAGAATGTTTTCACATTATCAACCCACACTTTCTTCTCCGCAACTTTTACTCACCTCCAGGCTTGGCCTTCTAAGTCCGTATGTAGAACAGCTAATCTCTTTCTTTTTCTCTCAAAAGCTCACTAACTATCCCAGGCGGTTCTGTGGCCCTTGCCCACCCCACCCCACTCTCCCATTTGAATCTACTTTCCTTCATTTCTCATGGTTAAAATTTCTGAAGGTTAGAACTCATAAACAAGGCAATTCAGAGAAGGAAGTAAAAATAGAACATAAGACCCTAGTTATCTAAATTTTTAAGAGAGATGTGATTTCAACTGCTAGATGTATATGACTCATTTAAGAAATTCATCCCACAGCCACTAAGGTCTGATGCCAAGACAAAGGTAATAATGTTTCCCTAATACTGATGCCAAAATCAAATTGTTCATAGAATCACAGAATTTTAAAGCCGTTCATTTTGCCCATTCATTTCGCAGCTAATGAAACGGAGATCCATAAGAGTTATATAACCAGCCCAAGGTAGATTAGTAGGAATGTTGAAAGTACTTGACACATTTTTGGCCATCTCCCAAAAAACAAATTATGATCCTATAATGTACTGATATCTGTCATTTTCTCCAAACTCCTCATGTCTTAATAATGTCAGCTCATTAACTTCCCAGAAAGCTAAATTTACACTGTTATTATTACAACAATGTTAAATTTTAGAACTAGAAAATTCCCTAAAGAGTAGTCAGCTTTCCTGATACCACAGACAAGCGAACTGAAGGCCAATGAGACCCAGACACTTCTTGGAGGACACATTGCAACTGAGCAGCAGAGCCCGTGTCTTCTGGTTACAGCCTAGAACCCTCTAGTGTTCTGCACAAAGAATGAGCTAAACACCATCAATATTACAAAGCTGATATTGCTTTCATCTAAAACACCGCATTCATGATGAGAAAAATATAATTCTTTTAACTAGTATAGGAATCTTATGGAAGTGCTAGTCTGGACAAACATTTGCCAGAAAGACTGTAGAAGAAGGGAGTTTGAACAATAGGCAGGAGATTGGATTCAGTGACCTCTAAAGTCCCTTCCACCTTTAGGATCATTTGATTCTGGACTGCCCAAGACCTGGGCACCACAGCTAGCCAGGGCACTTCCAGAGGTGGGGAAGGTGCAGTATCCCAAGGTGGGGGTGGGGAGGTGGTCCTTCTCCTGTTGTCAGGTTAGATTCAGCCCTGCTGTCCCAGGCATTCCTCTCTAGCCAATTTACATGCAATCAACTACCGTAGGCATAGAAAGAGTGTAAGGCAATGCAGCTCTCTCGTTTCCAAAGACAGACTACACTGCTTAGCTTTCAAAATTGCCTTGCCTAAATGAGCATTCCATAACTGAGCCTCCAAATTCAGCTTTTGCAGTTTGTTCATGTACTATGCTACTATCAGAATTAATTATGCAGCATCTTCATGAGGTGAAATCAGATTTGGATGCGAGTTAGGAGAGGAAAGAAAAAGGTTTACTTCCTTAAGGAAGGCTTCTGTCCTTATCCTCCCCCCCCCCCCCAAAAAAAAAAGCTCTGGAGTCCTTCCATGCACAGACAGATTTCAGATGGCAGTCCCCAGCTGAGCTAGCCATGGGAAGGAGGAAGTTGACATGTATGAGAAATGAAGAATATGCCAACTAACAAGACTCTGAAGGCCAAACCGTTATTAACCCCCTCCTTTCTACGTGATTCCTTTCCACACTATAATTCAACACAAGTCCCTTCTCTGGCTTTCCTGAATGGCTCCTAGATACTAAAACGTACAGATTTTAGACTTTTTCCTTTTTGCAAGAATGAGTCCAAGGGAAAGAAGGTATGCTTTTTCATCTCAGAGAAAAAGAATGTACATTAAGAGTGGAACCCTGAAAGTTAGAAGGAAGCTTCACCCATAGGACGGAATCGTTGAATATTTTTACATGAATGAGATTACCAAAAAAAAAAAAAAAATCAAACTTTTGATTACATGCATGGGACCCAGGTGTTGCACAGACTTCAGAAGAGCAAACTGATGCTGTACAACTCAGTACCCAAAACCAAAACAACAAAAGCAGCCTTACACGGTATCCCAAACATGAGAGACTCCACTCCAAACCCAGAAAGCTGCACTTTAAAGGGCTTTGGAGGGTTCTCTCCTCTCACCCTGGCGTGCCTAGACACCGAGGATGGTGTGAGGAGTGATGGATCCGGAAGGCTGGAAAAAAAGTAGACGTCCTATCTGCGTGCAGCTGCCTCACCAATGAATTAATGCTATCTGAGGTCTAATCAATACGAACCCTGCACTTTGGGGTTGGGAAGAAAACCTCGGGCCTCCTTAGCTTCCCATTAGCCTGCCAGGCTGGGATGACCACACCAGTTCCGTCTAATGCCGACAGGAGGACAATACAAGAAAAAGCCCCTTTCTGCCTCTTCTGAGGCTTGCACCACTTTACTTCCAAAGGTATTTCTAAAAGGAAAGCACAACTTGAGAGGTGGCCGGCTCGGAAAGGTCGGGTCTTTCTTATTGTTACCCTCCGTAGGGGAGCAGCGGCGAGAAAAGCTGCACATGCATTCCAAGTCTGGCAGGTGTACAAAGACAGCGAAGGACGAGGGGAGAGGAAAGGAAGAGGGGCACAGGAGGCAAGGAAAAGAAAGAAGCAGCTAGAAGCCGGGGGTGGGGGCTACAGCACAGGCTTGAGGGAAGGAGGGGAGGGCAGGATGAGAAGGGAAGAGTCGTGGAAAGAAAGAGCGAGAGAAGAGAAGAGGGGAGGGACGGGGAAGCAAGAAAGGACGAGAAAGGAAGAACCGAGGCGGCCGGGAAGGATGAAAGAATGGGCCGGGGAGAGGGGCGCGGGGACGCGGCCGCGGGGACCGGCGCGCCCCGGGGGAGCCGCGGGCTGCGCTCCCCGCGCGGGCGCCCGGGGCGCAGGGCGCGCCCGCCGCTCACCTTTCAGGATGAGGGTGTCGATGTCCCGGTCGATGCCCAGGAAGTAGCACTTCCTCCAGAGGCCCGAGTAGGTGGCGAAGAGCGGCCGGCCGCACTCGGCGTCCAGCCCGCCGAGCCCCAGCAGCGAGCGCCAGGACTCGGGGTCGGCGCGCCCCGGGCCCCCCGGGAGCAGCCGGCGCCCCAGCGGGGGCGAGTCCCGCAGCGGCAGGTGCGACAGCGGCATGAGGCGGTTCTTCTGGTCCGGGGGGTCGGCGCCCGCGCGGCTGCGCTCGCAGCTCTCCTTGTGGCGCCGGGGGTCGGTCTCGTACCAGTGGTCGGTGAAGATGGCCGTGACCAGCAGCCCCAGGGAGCAGAGGCTGAGGCCGAGGCTGAGCGCCGTGACGAGCGCCCGCGGCTCCATGGCTTCCCGCCCCGCCGCAGCCGCCGGTGGGCTCGCGCGCCGCCGCCAGACACAATGCACTTGGCCTCGGCTCTCCGCCGCGCTCCCTCCCGCGCTCCCCCACCTGCCCCCCACCTCCCTCCCTCCCGCGGCCTCCCCGCCCCCCGGCTCCCCGCCCGGCTCCGCTCCTCCGACCGCCCCCCCCCCGCCCCCACCGGGCCCCCGGCTCCCCGCCGCCCCCCGCGCCGCTCGCACTTTCTGGCCCTCCCCCTCCCCCTCCTCCCCGGCCCCGCGGCGCCCCCCACCCGCTCACTCCCCTCGCCTCCTCTCCACCGCCCGAGCCTGCCGTCCGCCCTTCTCCCCGGCGATCCCCCTTCCCTTTTAATCCCTCCCCGCCGCCCTCACTTTTCTCTCCTGTCCTCCTCTCTCTCTCCCTAACCCTGGCCCCACTTCCCCCTACTTTTCTTCAACTCTTCCTCTCTCTTTTCCCCACTCGTTTGGTCTCGCCGTTCGCCGACTCCGTGTCCCTTTATACCCCTGCCCTGGACTGGAAGCTTCTCTCCACCTACCCCCGAGCACGCTGCCTCGCGTCCTCTCCCCTCCAACGACCTTAAAAGACATCCACCGAAATCAGACTCAGTCTTGTCACTTGTCCAAGTTGATTTTGATCAGTGTCCCGTTTTGCACCCAGAAGCAAATCCCATCCAGAGCTGGCTGCGTGGTGATATTTAACTCTTTGGAATCGTGATGTGGAGCTGGAGCCCCTGTCTCTCGACGCCTGAAGGATGCAGCCTCTTAGACCCCTTGGCCGCTCTCTGTCGGTGCTCTCTTTCCCTCTCACTTGTCCACTGCAACCTCCAAGCCTTCTCTCTGCTCCAGCCCCTCTTCTGGGGGCGGGGGCTGGGGGGGCGGGAGAGGCACCGAGTGTCACTGGAGCGATGGAACGTTGGCGGGGGATGTTCTTCCACTTCCCCTGAGCCTGTTGTGAGACGACTGCTTTTTTGTAGACCACCTCTATCTCCAGGCAGAGTGACGGCCTCCTGGAATTTCTAGAAGAGCACAGGATCCACGAACCCTTGCAAAGGCACGTGCTCTGTGAGGCGATTATTGCATTTGAATAAAGAAAGCCCCCAGGGATAGATCAGTGATTTAAACAGAAATGATTTTCTCCCGCGCAAGTTTCTTGCATGGGATGGGAGGGTCGACAAAAAAGCAAAGCTGCACGACAAAGTCCACAGCTCAGCCCTCTTCTGGTCTTCCAGGGCACTCGGCGGTCATAGATGTTAATTAGGAGAATGACAGCTTCACATTTCCTAAAATGAGGAAGTGTTAGAAGGCAGGGTGACTGAGGGATTCAACGGCTTATGTTGTGTCGTCTTACTACAGAGGTGCGATACCCTGGTGCCATTTAATGCCCTTGGGGGCATGTCACAGACAGAAAACCTTGCTGCATGAGCCCAGGGATGCCAATTCTTGTGTTCTTGTGCTATAAAATATTAATGATCAAGAGATTATGAGGCATTCATTAGACGCTAAATGTCATTACTGCATGATTTAATGGGACTTATTAATTAGTGCCCTACATCAATTGGTATTAATGGGATTTATATACTTCCTCTGGAATGATGTCTGTGAAGGTGGCATGAGAATCTTGCTGGGATTTATTTCCATAGCTGTTTGTGCTGGGCAGCTTCGGAGCATATGTTTCCGATGAAGACGGTGTACCTCTTCTGAGCTGTGTAGTTCACAGATAGGTCGCTTAAGCAAACCTTTCCGCACATCGGACCCCCGTGCCCATCTCTGCTGACCTGACAATGTGAATTATGGCCTGGGTTTTCTCACAGCTTCAGCACAATCTATGGGGAGCTCTGGTCTAATTAAGGAAGACAAAGAATTATAATTTTAGTGTTTCTCTCACCTATAAGCTTTTCCTTAACAGGAAACGCTAAGCTCATCAAAGGAGTCTTATCTGGATTTACACAAAAATGATGAGCCTTAGAAGCTTTCTTTTATTTATACTCTATAATGTGTGTAAAATCCTCGATCTTTATGGATACACAAGAGAGAAATACCTCTAACTGTGAGCCTACAGTTGACATCTGAAATTCACTCAAATTGTCACGTGTCCTTTTATTTTTAAAAAAAAAAAAAGCCTCTTGAGAGAAACCTTGCAAGCCCCAAGGGTGATCAGACCTTAGCAA
The DNA here is from genome assembly GCF_018350195.1 of Panthera tigris. Lineage (NCBI taxonomy): Eukaryota > Metazoa > Chordata > Mammalia > Carnivora > Felidae > Panthera > Panthera tigris. The sequence goes on from NC_056662.1 coordinate 107,142,001, forward strand.
GCCCTCACCCCTTTTTCAAGCACAGACATCCTGCAAGAAATAAACATTATGCCACGTTTCAGGGTCACCTGATTATCTTCACACAAGAACCCTGTCCCCAACTGAAGTGGACAGAAGGAAACCTCTTTTTCAGGCACTTTTGTTTAACTTAAAAGAATCTAATGTTCTGCTTTATTTTCCTAGCCGGAACTCTTTGATCATACCCTCCTTAGAAAATAGCATTATTTCTGAAGTTCATTTATGCCTATGGTCAAAACCAGTCTCAGCATATAATCCAAAGGTTACTCTATGATGGATTACCCTTGATAGTATTTCGTAAAAAATGTCACACATTACAAATATGGGCCAGCAGCATGTAATGAGAGCCCTGCCTCTGCCGATGCAGCATTAACAGCATCAGCAGGGATGTGACATATGATGTATACACAGTCTTTGCTACGGCAACTGCACATCGCACCGTCCATGTTCTTAAAAATTCTCCTTTGGATATTTCTGACAATGAAGTATCACCCACTAACCCCCACTCTGTTAGGGGCATGGAGGTACAAAGATGAGTGAACAGTTCCCCTCTTCAAGATGCTCCCAGGCCAGTGGTAAGAGAATCACATAATCAGTCCCATGTAAGAACAAAGTGTTGTGGGAACACGGACAATGAAAAAATGCCTGGGGAGTCAGGCAGGCTACTTAGAGAGAGAGTAACTTCTGAGTTAGTTCCAAAGGATGCGTTAAACTTTACCAAGAGGATTAGATCAGAGATATTGGCATTACAGTCAGAATATACCTCTGATTTACAGATCTACTTCACAAGCTTGGAGGCTTTAATATTTGGGGCCACCGTAAAATAAGAAGTGTTTTCCACATTTTTAAATCTTGAAGCCAGCATGTTCTAATGCCGGACGCCAAGCTAAATGCTTGCAGATGACTAGAAGCAGAAGTGTAAGCCAGAATACGGTCAGTGTGTGAGGGCATTTAGCCTGGCAGAGAGTCAAGGAGATAGGAGATCAGATATCCAACCAGAACATGGTGGCATGTCTCAGCTGTGGCCATGTTATGACCTCAACATTTTCAAACTTAACTGGTTTCTCATCTGCTTTAAATTTCGTCTTTGCCATCGCAAGGTCTGATATCCCCTCTGCATCCCTCAGGGAGCCACAACGTCCTAAAATGACGGGGGTAGAGCCAGGGAACTGCCATGTGGGTGTCTCACTGCATTATTGAATTCTACACGTGCAAAAGCAAATTCCTATTTTCCTGTGGTCTGGCTGCCCCTCCCCACTTCTCCTTCCTTGGCGTTGACAGGTCATTCAAGTCCTCAAACTCAGTATTGGAGAATTATCTATCACGTTCACAAAAATCACAGGGATTTTTCCTTTGAAACATCTTTTATAGCCAGTCCTTCCTCTACATTTCTGCCACTTGCCATCACTACGTCTCTATCCCCTCACATCTGGATTATTGTCACAGCCTCCCTTTGGGCCCCAATGGTTTCACGAGCAGCACTGCCTGAAGTTATCCTGGATACTGTTGCCAAATGCCTCTTTCTCAAATAAGACTTTGATTATGTCATCCTTCGGCTTCCAACTCTCCTTTCCAGGTTCGAGAGCATTATCCACTATATTAGGGTCCTTCTTTATTCCCATAACGTTTACACATCCCGACTGGTGTGTTGGCCATGTTTAAATATTTAGAAAACAAAATGCTTTTGTCTTCTGCAAACACACTTATCATAATATCTAGGTGCTTTGTGACATTCATCGTATTTCTCTTCACAACCAGGAAGTTCTTAAATAAATACTTCCCTACAAAATGTCCGTGTGTGTGTGCACAAACACAGATCTCCACTTATCACAGAGCCATGGCAATGATTTTTTGACATACCTATGCTAAGCTACCCATGCTAACCATGAACATTCTAAAAGGCTTTCACCCTTTTACCCCAATGTTGAGACCAAAAGCAACATCGTTCTTCACTTCAAACATTTGGATTCCACAGAATTTAGACTGTGAAGTTTAACCAAACCACCCCCTGGCTTAATAAAGAATGGGATTTTTTTGCTTTTTTTTTTTTTTTTTTTTTTTTTGGTAATATCAGACTTTTTTTTTAGCATTTCACATAAGGATCTAGTCAATGATGTTATTGATATGCAATATGTCGTTTCTGCAAATAACTGAGGTATCTTGTGTTAAAGTCATTATCCCGAACTGTTTCCCTAAAACAATTTTAATTTCATTCAATAGCATATATTGAGGACGTCTAGGTCCGACCGGATTATGCAGAGATGAAAAAACCGGGGCCTGTGCCCTCAAGGGAGTTTAAGTCCGTGGAGGAGGAAGATTAAAATGCAGGAGGCTACAAGGAAGGATCGTCTGGGATGAGCGCCATCACAGAGGTTCACAGAGGAAAATCTAGTACCGAGAGATTAATTTCCATTGGGAAGAATATAGGTAAAGCCAAGTGGAATTGACGCGATCTCAGTTAGGCCTCGGAGGGAAAGGCATATTTTCTGTATGTGTGCCATCTCAGCCCAGGGCAAAGCCAAAAGGAAATTTTAAAAGTGGTGCCTACCACAGTGCTCTTCTGCACCCCACGCAGGTGGTAAGTCACGCTGGGAGTGCCATTTTGTCACTAACTCAAACCCTGGAACCATAAAATACCACAAAACCCCCGAAATAGACGGTGCCTGATAAGTTTCTCATTTCAGTGACACACCACAGAATGTCACCAATTTTTTTCACATTCCTGGATTAAGCTGTTTCCTTTTTGGAGCCTTTAAACACATATGGTGGGAAAAACACACACACACACACATTCAAAGAAATCCAGAGCCATGTTAAATCCCACTCAGAGTGTGATGTTTCAGCAGATGGTAGCTTATTAATTGCCATACGTAACTGTATTTCCTGCCTTGTCTGTGTATGTGGATACTGGGTTTTGAAGCTGGGGTCTAATGCAGCTCACTGAGGCCACGTTTGACCACCAGTGTAGAATTGGATATAGTTGAGGTACTCAGCCTCTCCAGTTCACGGCAGCCGGGGACGCTGTCCACGTGAACAAAAGAGCTAGTGTTTCCAGGTGACTCCCTTTCTCTTACCTTTGAACCTCCTCCCTCCACTGTGTCTGCTCTGAGGCACCCGGATCTGGGAACCGCACAGAGGCAGTGGAGTCAGACCACCTGTAAATTCCAGACCTGCCGCTTCCTGCCTGCTACCCCTTAACCAGTTAGCTGACGTCTCCAAATCACCTAAGTTTCAACAAAAAGGGCTATCAACACCTACCCCACGGGATTCACAATTCATGATTACCGCATGTTAAATATGTTACCCCCCCACCCTCGCCCCCACTACCTTCTCCTCTCTACTCCATATAAACAGGCTTCAGAAAATCCATAACCTAATTGTCTTAAACTCACCTCATTTATATATCATAAACACAAATGGCTAAATAAGTTATTAATGATGTGATGTCTTTCACATTATTTATATTATTTTTGTAGGAGAGGCAATCTACTATTCTCATTTTTTCATGTAACGTTTCTTGAGCACCTGTGGGCCAGGGAGAGAACATTCCAGGTAGCGGGAACAGCCCGTGCAAAGGTCCTGAGGCACGAAAGAGCTTTGTACCACTGAGGAACTGAAAAGAGACCACTATAGCCAGAGAGCAAGAAGTAAGGCTGTGAGTGGGTATGAGATTCAGTTGCAGGCCTAGCCAAGGGCCAGATCAGATATGGTCTTGAAGGCCATGCTATGGAGTTTGGAGTTTAGTCAAATGAAAGCCTTTGAAGAGTTTTAAGCAGGGGTGGAGCATGAGTTGATTTGTGTTTTAAATGTCACTCAGAAGACTATGGGAAAAGTGAACTGGGGCTGAGGATAGCAGGTACAAAAGCAGGGGAAACCAGTCTGGAGTCTATTGCAATAGTCCAGACAAGGGTTATTAGTGGTTTAGACTAAAGAGACAACAACAGACACAGAGAAGTGGGTAGAGGTTGAAGTCACAGAATTACTGGGAGTCCAGATGAGGGAAAGGAGAAATCAAGGCCCAGTCACCCATTTCTGGTCTGTTCGAACTGTGGTATCATGTGTGGGATGTCAGGATACTTGGGGGAGAAGTAAAAATTCTGTTTTGGATTTGTTAGGCTGACGATGCCATTTAGAAATCTCAGTTGGATATATGAGCCTAAGAGGCAGGCAAGCAGTCTGGAATGAAGATTTAGATTTGTAGAGATGTCAGCATATAGGTGTGGTATGAATGTTGATATTTAAATTCTCGGGATGAGATAAGATTGCTTAGGGGGAAATGTAGCTAGAAGAATTGAGAGGTTCACATCAAGGCCTCCTCGTAAACACTCAAGCACACCAAGATAATGCATGCTCCCCCACCTCCCAGCCAAGGCAGGGGGGTCCAGTGATATGTCCTGATGATACATAGAGAGACAATACAGAGTCTGGGATGTGGAGTCCAAGACTTGGGTTCAAATTCTAGCGTGATTTTGTTGTGGGGAAGAGGGACTTACATAGCCTCTCCACCCCTCTGTTCCCTCATGTGAGCAATGGGGATCCAAGTAGTAATATTCTTCTTAGGGTTGCTATAAGAATCAAATCCAAATCAAAGCAAATCCAGGTAAGTGATCATAAAGCACTTAGCAACATAGTGAATGTAAAGGCTGACCTATAATAAGTGGTCCGGATATAAACGGCAGCTGTTGTCACTGTTATTTATCGTCTGCAACAATAACATTTAGTGGCTGTTCACATTTGCAAGCCATGATCCTAGGTACAGTGCAGAACGTCACTCTCCTAGGGACTGTGCCCTAATGAAAAGCATGGAGGCCTACCATAAGGCCCCCAAAATATGAATCGTCTATAGTATTGGTGGAATGAAAGGCACTCAAAAGTATGAGAAACCATTATGCTCTTCCAATAGGTTCTTCTGTTATGAGCCCATAAAAGAGGTTTAATGCTATTTTGTGAATAGCCAAAATAAGCTGCCAGACGACGATAAGTTATCTCCATTCCTCAAGGTCTTTAAATGGACTAGAGAGAAAGGCCTCTATGACACTGCCCATAGCTACTGCATTTTATGGGTACAAATCATGTTCGGAGAAGACAGAGAATGCCTACATCTTGCCCTCCCCATGGGGAATCCACGAGAAGGCAAGGAGACGCTAAACCAGCTGTGGGTATCATCTGGATGAGAGAAGTAAAACAGACAGACTCCTTGTAAGGACGGGGAGAAGAGAGTAAAGACTCAAAGAGGACCCAAGACTCAGCCAAGATCAGCTGCTACAAGTTAGAAGAAAGCTCTCCACAGATGATGAGAAAATCCACACTTTGCCCACATGAGCCAGGTCAACCTTCCCAATTCACACTCTCAAGACCAGGAGACTAAGATTGAGTCCTACGTCCCTGGAAAGGGTGAATTCAACCGAGGTCTGCAGGCATGTGTCTCCACCTCAGAGAGATCACCGTCCTGAACAACTTGGTTTTTTTACCTTCAGTTCTTGATTTGGATAAACCTCTTGAAACATTGAGTCCAGGGAATCATTAACCAGTACGTGAACAGCCATCATGAATGAGAGACTCCAAAGAGTACACAACAATGTATTGTATTCTCTGCAGCTGTCACCATGCCAGGATTTTATCAGGCACCGTGGAGTGTAATCATCTGATGTGCACAGTGCTTGGAGAACCATCCTGTTCTTTTGGAAGGAGTAACCAGTTTGGCAGGACTTGGCACACACCTCCCCACAGCCACACCTGAGCCCCTGTAATGAATGGGTGCCACGTGGCATTGAGGGTCACTCAAGTGGAGCTGCAAATGGAAGCTGGAGGACAAATTACCATCTCACCTCCGACTATTGGTATGGAGAGGTAGGACCTTGTCAGGGTCAGATTTATGAGGCCGATTAAAAAAGAGAGAGAGGAAATGCACCAATGGCCAAAAAGGAATCCAAGTAGGTGGCTTTGATGTATGAGTTCCATCTGCCTAATTTATTTGGTGTCTGCAATCTGTATGTGATCAAGAGCCTTGGACTATGTGGGTGGCAAGTCAGGGAGGGGGCTGGCGGTAGGGGGGATGTCTCTTAGTGTTTTCCAGCCAGGTGACCATGTGCCCTTATGAATCCCGTGCCGAAACAAAAGCACAACAGAAAGGGATTCTCTCCTAAGAATTCAAGTATTTAGCTAAAAGAAATCCCTGAAGTTTTAAACATTGAAGCTTAATCTCAATGTCAAGGGGTTGTTTTCTGGATATTTAGGGAAATTCTTTAATTTCTCAATTTCCTTTACTACCTGGCCTTTGTGGTTCTGAATTTTGTGGGGATAGTTTGTATTAGTTACTTTTTCCACTCTCACTCAGCACTTACCCCTTTTTCCATTCCACAGCAGCCTCTGTTGCCAAGAAGCTCTGGTTCTTTGTGTCAATAAAATGAAAACTTAAAATGGCTCTCACAGCCGTATTGTTAACTGGATTTATAGAGCACCTTTTAAATGTTATATTTGGTAACAATGACAACAAATTAGATATGGAATCCTGAAAGGGGGAGATCAACCCAGAATATAGCCAGCATCGAAACTAAGGCTGTCTAAGTTTCCTGGATATTAAAAGGAAGTTTGGAGAAGAGGAACTACAGAAATTGTTCTCAAGACAAAGGAAAAAGAGGGGACAATAGCAAATAGTACACAATCAAAAAATATTACCTATGTACTACTGTTCTATAAATCTATAGGTAAAAACCGTACAAAATAAGCAATATACTAAGCAGTAGGCACAGCTCAGTGGGTTGGAACAATGATTCCCAAGCCTCGGTCAGTGTGGGTTTGGGTATTTAAAGACTTGCACTTGATCTTAGCCAAAAGGCTGAGAAGCGATTGGATGTTTAAAGATTTGAATGGCGGGGCGCCTGGGTGGCTCAGTCGGTTAAGCATCCGACTTCGGCTCAGGTCATGATCTTGCGGTCCGTGAGTTCGAGCCCCGCGTCGGGCTCTGTGCTGACAGCTCAGAGCCTGGAGCCTGTTTCAGATTCTGTATCTCCCTCTCTCTCTGCCCCTCCCCTGCTCATGCTCTGTCTCTCTCTGTCTCAAAAATAAATAAACGTTAACAAAAATTAAAAAAAAAAAAAAAAGATTTGAATGGCTCGTGCTTAGGAGAATGGCCATTTCCACAGTTCCCTGATCTTGCCTACTACTTTTTATCTATTATCACGGAGTTCCATAAAGACCTATAGAATAACAGTAGGTAGCTAACATTTGTTGATCACATACTATTTGCTAAATACTTTCTAAGCACTTCATATGTTTTTCTTTATTATTTAATCCTTGTAGCAATTAGTAGTAGTCATATTGTTAAAATTATTATCCCTATTTTACAAATGAGGAAACGGAAGCACAGAGAGAGTACATAATTTCTCCGAGGTCATTCTCTTAGTAAGTTGCAGAGCCAGGATTAAAGCCTGCATGCTGTGACTCCAAGGCCTGCACTCTTAACCGCTATCTGTATGGTTAATAGAGAGATGACAGTGTTTTAGAACAGGTGGTAACAGTAGAGGGGCAAGAAGTGGGGTGATTCTAGATAGATACTGAAAGTTGAGCTAACGAGATTTGCTGATACGTGTAATGTGTGGTGAGAGAAAGAAAGGGACCAGGTGGAGCTATCATCAACAGACATGGGAAAGACTATGGCAAGTGCAGGCTGGAGCAGGGACAATATCAGGAGCCCAGCTTGGAGTGCACTAAGTTTGAGATGCCTATTAGATATCTAAGTGGAGATGCCCAGTGAGAAATTAAAAATACACATCTAGGGTTCAGGGGAGGAGTTCAGGCTAAAGCTATAAGTTTGGGAGCCGACAGGATCTATATACTGATGGAACTTTAAACCATGAGACTGGATGATGTCGCCCAGGGAGGGAGTGTTGATAGAAAAGAGAAGGAGGGGCACCCGGGTGGCTAAGTCAATTAAGCTTTTGACTGTCGATTTCTACTCAGGTCACAATCTCACAGTTGGTGAGGTTGAGCCCCACATGGGGCTCTGCACTGACAGTGTTAAGCCTGCTTGGGATTCTCTTTCTCCCTCTCTCTCTCTGCCCCTCCCATGTCCTCTCTCTCTCTCTCTCAAAATAAATTTTAAAAAGAGAGAGAGAGAGAAGAGGGCCAAGGCTTGAGACAGGGTAAACTGCTACAGGTTGAGTTCTAGGAGAAGAGTAGGGGCCAGCAAAGGAGATTGAGGGGAGTAGCCAGAGAGCCAGGAGAGTGTGGAGTCCTGGAAGCCATGTGAAGAAAGTTTCAAATAGGGGATCAAGGACTCAAAGTCATCAAGGACTCAAAGCTTCTGATTGGTCAAGCAAAATGAGAAAAAGAGAATTGAGCATTGGATTTAGTGGAGGCCTTTGGTGACCTCAATAGGAACATTTTCAGCAGTTGGGGCACCTGGGTGGCTCAGTGGATTGAGCATCCAACTTTTGATTTCGGCTCAGGTCACGATCTTGAGGTTCATGAAATCGAGCTCCACATCGAGCTCTGTGCTGAGCATGGAGCCTGCTTAAGATTCTCTCTCTCTCTCTCTCTCTCTCTCTGCCCCTCCCCTCGTTCACAGACTCTATCTCTCTCACTCACTCTCTCTCTCTCAAGATAAATAAACATTTGCTTTAAAAAAGAGCATTTTTAGCAGAGTGTTGGGGATATAAGCTTGACTGGAATGCATTCAAGAGAGAATGGAGAGGGAGAGGTTGGGGCAGTGGATACAGATCACTTTTCCAAGGAATTTTGCCATGAAGTGAAGGAGCAAAAGTGGATACTAGGAGAGGCAGAAGTGGGTTTAGGAGAGGGTTTGTTTGTTGTACTGAAGATGAGAAGATAACAAGATGTTTGCATGCTAATGGGAATGACCCAGGAGGGATGGAGAAACTGATACAGAAAAGAGAAGCAGAATGGCTGGATCAAAGTCAGTGGATGGGCAAAGGGAGATGAGTGGAGAGGTTGTGTTAGGTAGATGCATGCAGAGTTCATCCCTAGGAGCAGTGGAAGGAATTGAGGACATGATGGCAGTTGCAGGAAGATAGGGGGGTGGAGATTGGTCCTTATGGAAGTTCTCTGCTGATCTATAATATGCTCGGAAAATGTTAATGTGTTCAGAGGAAGGAGAAATCTTATAAATAGAGATGGCCAAAGAAGTACTGATGAGGAAATTGGGACTTGAGCTTTGAAAGATCTATGGGAGTAAATTGGTGGAGAGGAGGAGAATACTTCAGGGATGGAAAACCACATGCACCCAGATATAGTAACAAACAAGCTATGTTTCTGGGACAGCGAGCATCCTGATCCTGCGAGAATGGAAGGTTTGTGATGAAGAATTCAGGATAAATTTGGAAATACTGATTAGATTCAGACTGTAGAGGGTTTAAACAACGCTAAGATCTTAGGCAATGAAGAAAAGAAGAATTGATGAAAGAAGGGAGATTAGGAATTAACTCTAGCAGTGGTGGTGAAGTACGTGGTGAGAAGGACTTCAGATCACCAAGGCCTGTGTGATGGGAGTCATGATGGCGGCATTAGCCTCAAAGGAAGAGATGCCAGAAACATTAGGAGTGAAGATGGTGAATATGTCAAACAAAGGGGGGAAAAAAAGAGACACAAATGCTAGAGATTCAAGCCAAAATCACTAGGACAATGATGGATCTGTTGACTAAAACAAATAAAGAATATTTACATAAGCAAGTAGGTAAATAAATCAGGAGGGAGAATAGATTTGGAGGCTTAAGCTCTGGCCATTTGCATTTGAGAGGACAGAAGGATATCTGTATGGAAATGTCCACCAGCTATCTAGACAGTACATTGAGCAGGTATCCAACTTAGAGGCGACGATGTTGCAGCAGGGGTCGTGTCTGGAGGCCAGGGAGAGATGGAGGGCAGGGAACCAGGGTCTGGCAGCTGTGGGTGAATAAGGCGAGCTACACAAGCCAGTGGTAGGGAGTTTCAAGAAGGGCCTGGTCAGTGGAATCGAGAATTGCAGGAACATCCAGTAGTCAGTAGAAGGGAGAGAAAAGGCCTCAGTGACATGATCCCCAGGGCCTTCGGCAGGTTGGTGTCAATGGAGAGGATAAAGCAGGAAAAAAACTTCCAGGTTCTGAGAGGTGAATAGAAGTTGGAGGGGGAAAAAGTAACAAATGTTGAGTAATTTCTGGAGAACTTAGGCAGTCAAAGGAGGGAGAGGAATCATTCTGTAACTAGAGGTCAGAAAGATTCAAGTTTTTGAAGGCAGAGAAAGCTCATGTATGTTTAAAGAAAAGACATGGAGAGGAGAGAACAAATTTATCCCTAAAATGGCAATTAAAGTAATAAAAATGAATAAAGAAAAAGTATGATATCATTGGGGTGCCTGGTGGCTCAGTCCATTAAGCGTCCAACTTCGGCTCAGGTCATGATCTCATGGCTCACGAGTTCGAGCCCCACATTGGATTCTGCTGACAGCTCAGAGCCTGGAGCCTGATTCGGATTCTGTGTCTCCCTCCTTCTCTGTCCCTCCCTCACTTGTGTTCTATCTCTCTCTCAAAAATAAACATTAAAAAAAGTATATCATTAGTATTATTATTGCTTGCCTATAATTTCATTTGTCACAAACTGAATTGATGTCAAATAGGGATTTTTTATTTATTTTTAAAATTTTTTTAAATATTTATTTTTGAGAGAGAGACAGAGTATGAGTGGGGGAGAGGCTGAGAGAGAGGGAGACAGAATCTGAAGCAGGCTCCAGGCTCTGAGTTGTCCGCACAGGGCCAACGCAGGGCTTGAACCCAAGGACCGCAAGATCATGATCTGAGCTGAAGTCAGACACTTAACTGACTAAGCCACGCAGGCACCCTGGGATTTTGTTTTTTTTTTTTTTTTTTTTTAATCTATGGATATCCCATTAGACCTGAGGATGACAAAAAAAAGTAGGTCTAAAGGTCTTCCTTTCTCTATCTCAGTGAGGATATAAACTTCGTGGTTGTGTTAGGATAGGATAACTCTTCTCCCCACTCTTGAACCTATGAATATGTTACCTCACATGGCAAATGGGACTTTGCAGATGTGATTAAAGATCTTGGAATGGGGAGATTATCCTGGATTATCTAAGGGAGTCCAATCTAATCACATGCATTCTTTTTTATTTTTTTAATGTTTGTTTATTTTTGAAAGAGACAGAGACAGAATGCGAGTGGGTTAGGGGCAGAGAGAGAGGAAGACACAGAATCCGAAGCAGGCTCCAGGCTCTGAGCCGTCAGCACAGAGCCCAACGCAGGGCTCGAACTCACGAGCTGTGAGATTGTGACCTGAGCTGAAGTCAGACACTCAACTGACTAAGCTACCCAGGAGCCCCTAATCACATGCATTCTTAAAACCAAAGAACCTTTCTTGGCTATAGTCAGAGAGAGATGTACAATGGGAGTAGGGTGAGAGAAATGTATTGTTGCTGGTTTTGAAGACAGAGGATGTCGGCCACAAGCCAAAGAATGCAGGAAGCCTCTGGATGCTAAAAAAGGCAAGGAAATAGATTCTCCCCTAGAGCTCTTCGAAATACACCCCTGCCAATGCCTTGGCTTTAGCCTGGCAAGACTAATTCTGAATATCTGCACTACAGAACTGTAAGATAACAAATTGTCTTGTTTTAAGTCCTTAAGGTGGTGACAATCTTTTATACCAACAACTGGAAACAGACAGGTAGCCTACAATTCCCCACTACTTCCCATCCTCCTTTACCCTTCTCCCTCTTTGATCATGCTTCCAAGGGTCTATTGAATTCCAAAAGAGATGACAATTAAAATTCCTAACAGCTGGAGATTGAATGTCTGAGCCAATCCTCTTGAGCCCAGGCGGCCATGTTTCTCAGGCATTTATTTTGGCTGAGCACTCCTTCCCTCGCCCAAAGGGCTGCTCCAGCCGCCATCCAGGAATAGGAGAGGCTGACAGTAATGGTAGGCAACAGAGAAACCCAAGTGCAAACAAGTGTTCGTTACAGTCACAGGAAAGATGCATCCAGTGAGTTCTTCAGATTTATGTAGAACCATGAACTGTTTTCTGTCTCAAACAGCCAGGAAGATTTTTTTTTTCCTTTCAGCTTCCCGTTGAACGCCATCATAATGAATTTCCACCTGGTGTTTAACAGAATGAAGAATGTATAACTATTGCCCCCATTACTGAAACCCAAGTTATCAAGGCGATAGCAGTTGCCTTTGGACTCTAAATATTAAGTCTGAAAAAAGACCCAAGGTTTTTGAGAGTTACTTACAAGGCAGGTATAAACTGAGTGAGCAGTATTGATCCAGAGGAAAAATTTAATGTACAGCAAGAAGGAAAGACATCAAGGTTAACCAGTAGAAATAAAAGGTGCTAAGTTAATAAACCCAGGGGAGTGTGGATAGATGGTGAATATTTTATGGAAAAACAGCCAAAAAAAAAAAATAGGAAGGAGTTTCATATGGTGACAGATATTAACTACATTTATTGTGGTGAACATTTCCTAATGTTTGTAATTGTCGAATTGCTATGTCGTACACGTGAAATAAAATTTTGTATGTCAACTATACTTCAATAAAAAAATAAAATTTTTTTTTAAAAGCTATCATAAAAAAAGAAAATAGGAAGGCGAAACGGAAGAATGTTTATATTCTTAACACTATAGAAGTTGAAAGGTGTTGGGGCGCCTGGGTGGCTCAGTCAGTTAAGCGTCCGACTTTGGTTCAGGTCACGATCTCACAGTCTGTGAGTCCGAGCCCCGCGTCGGGCTCTGGGCTGATGGCTCAGAGCCTGGAAGCTGCTTCCGATTCTGTGTCTCCCTCTCTCTCTGCCCCTCCCCCATTCATGCTCTGTCTCTCTCTGTCTCAAAAATAAATAAAAACGTTAAAAAAAATTTTTTTTTTTAAATAAAAAAAAGAAGTTGAAAGGTGTCAAGAAAACAATTGGGGTTTAGTTATAGAGCACAGAGGGTTCCACTGAGCTGAATTACACCTGCTCCTGTCTCTGTTGTCCTAGCACTGGCTTTTTGGGGTTTTTTTTTTGCCTTGTCAATGATGTTGCGATAAGAAAAAATTACATTAGTTAGTTATTAGAAGTTGGACTACCTGTCTAATTAGCATCATTTGGGAAGGAGATCTGAGTAGGGGCTTGGAGGAACGGTGTTGGTGTAGCCATAAATGAGGTCATGAAAGAAAGAAACTGGTTATGTCTACAGGAGGCAGTCATACCTTTCCAACAGAGAGAGCTCCTGGCCCTTGTTGCTTCTCTGGCTGAACCAACAAGTGGATGTAGGTATTTAAAAAAAAAAAAAAAGGTGTTTGTATGTAAACATTGTCTTGCCAGCCCCACATGGAAGAAAATCTCCAACACATAGGCCGAAAGCCAATTTGACCCCCTCGTGCTGTGACTTACCCCATCTCACTAGCATTCAAGAGGGTGTGCCGGCCCAAGAGGGTAGGTGTCGAAGAGAATAGAGTCGGTGGAACTAATCATTCAGTGTAAAAACAAAACCAAAGTTCTATAATGTATGTGAGCTAGTTTTTGATGTAGACTTGCTTAAGGGCACCACAAGTTACAGCAAACAAATCCCTTGATCCTGATAATGTCTTTACATAAGTCATTCCTACAAAAAAACAAAACAAAACAAAACAAAACAAAAATGAAAGATGTGTGCTTTTGGTACATTTTTCAGGGATCTTTTCTCTAACTAGTCAAGGGAAGTGGCAGGTGTTCGGGCTAAAGGGGCAATACTGTGATAAATATTTTGCAATTTTAAGATCCATTTTTGTTAAAATTCCACAGTACTTCTATTAAGGTTTATATTTTATCTTCCTGCACCTTGATAAAAGGTAGATAGTGAAAGGCGTGTGTATATATCAACTTGCATGCACCCTCACACTTTTATAAATATATACTACCTCTCAACTTGACAAGTGAGTTAATATACGTGTGTGTGTATAAGGGAGTAGGGGGGTGGGATGGGAGTGGCTAGAAAATTCCACCACTAAGAACCCACTGCCACCTGGTGATTGTATAGTGCAATTGCAGGAAAAGTGAGGAAAAAAAAAAAAAGCTATCTCCCGTGATAAAGTAATCTAGTGGTCTTGGAAAAAAAAAAAAAAAACACATACGAATAAACCTCTCCCTCCAAATAACTAAATAAATAAACAAATTCCTAACGCAAAACTCCGTGATCCTCAATAAAAGAGTAATACGTTAGCACACGTTAGACAGAGTTACAGGTTACAGATCCAATTTTTTTTTTAATTTTTTTTTTAACGTTTATTTATTTTTGAGAGAGAGAGAGACAGAGCATGAACGGGGGAGGGTCAGAGAGAGAGGGAGACACAGAATCTGAAACAGGCTCCAGGCTCTGCGCGGTCAGCACAGAGCCCGACGCAGGGCTCGAACTCACGGACAGCGAGATCATGACCTGAGCTGAAGTCGGCCGCCCAACCGACTGAGCCATCCAGGTGCCCCTTACAGATCCAATTTTACCAGCACTCCTGTTTGCCAATTCTTTGCTTCCTTTTGAGGCCAACTTAATTCATATCAGTCTATATTAAACATGTCTTTTTATTCCGATGCTTTGACATCTGGGGCTTTGTTGAGCATGAAGAGACTGCTCCTCCCAAGGCTAAGCAGTTCCTAGAGAAACTGAAAACCTCACCCACCTTCCTTCCATAGGCAGACCAACCAATCCAGAGCCAGACCTAAGCCACCTCTTTCACTGTGCTTTACTGGGCACATAGGGGGCTGAGCCCCTGGTTGCCTGCCCTAATCACCACAGAGCCAGGTGCCAGACAACTAGAGACAGCCCCTCCACCCCAGAACTCACCGGAATTCATTCCAACTAGCCAATCCTAAGTCTCTTTCTCCTGCTCACCTGTTTCTTCAGGTGGAAACTATAATAAAAGCTCTGTTTCCCCCTCATTCCCTCTGCCTCCTGACTGATGCTGGTGCTTCCCCGCATACCCCCACCCCCCCATGGCATGGCCTAGCCCTTCCCCTTGGGAACCGTCAATAACAAATTATCTTTTTAACGGTGGTCATGTCTTGATCTACTGGCCTCACCATACCAATAAAAACAAAATCTACATCTTAAAATACAGCCCTATGAAAAACACAAACAAGCAAGCAAAAAAACCAAGAAACCAAAAACAAACAAACAAACCCCAAGCCTTAATGTGTGTAGGCTCATGAAAACTGTGTTAATTAGCAACACATTACGATTCACGTGCTTGAGAGACGGAACGGATAAGACCAAGGTGATAGTTCAGCCATAAGAAAAGTCAATTCTTTTGCTCTGACCTAAATTTGCCAAATATCCACGCTGCAAATTCAGTTACTTAACAAATATTTATTTAGACCTGCCATGTATCAACTAGATCTGTATGAAACCATCCCTCTATTCTAATTCAAGGGGAATCCTTACATAAGCAGCTGAAATGGCCAAGACCGGGATAGAAGAACAGGTCTATCAGGTGGGCCACGACCACCTGAGTCAGTACAGATGTACAGTGTTTAGGAGCATCTTTATGTCCCATCTGGGAAGGAGGGGCACAGCAGGGATGATGAGACCATATTGCCTTGGGTTCCTTCCAACTAATTTGCAATAATTAGCCCTTTAAATCTCTTCATAAATATACAGCTTTTTACTTCCACTTAAATATGTTAATAGAAAGTATGTCTGTCATGTCTTCACAACATAAGTATTTTTGAACATATGCATGGAGTTGTCCTAAAGTTCATTGGGGGGTGGGGGGTAAAAGCATTTACTTGGTTTCACTTAAGTCATCGTGTACGTTTATACTTAGAAAGCTTTCCCAACCTGGCTTAGTAGTCAAGGAACCTGAGACCTAGAAAAATAGTGATTTATCTGGAACTAATGGCTAACTAGGGATAAGGATCCCTGTCGGATACCTACTGCAATTCTGCTCAAACTAGTTGGGTGATTTAGAGCACATCAACTCACTTTCCTATTCCTCAATTACTCCTTCTGAAAATATGGATAATAGTATCCCTTCACAGCTTTGTTGTATTATTCAAGATGTGCAAAGTGCTTTGTAAACTGTAAAATAGGAAATGAAAGACGTATATTATTAATAGGATTATTAAACTGACAGAATAAAAGGACCAGATCAATAGACGGCTTAGACTTCTGCTTCTACCTTCTCTCAGAAGACAGAACCCATATTCTAGAAAGACACTGGGATGAAATGCGTCGACCAGTAGCCTGGAGCTACTGTAGAACCTCTGTTCGTAATTATGGATTTATTCTTTTTGGGCTACTGTGTAATCCCAGGATTACTTTGGGAGTCTTGACTGAAAAGCTTTTAAATTATTTAATCTCCTTTTGCAAATATGTATTTAGTTACAGAAGTAATACATGTTAATTGCCAACTTTCCAGTAACGCAGAAATGCAGAAAGCTAAAGTGATCACCGCCCCCCCTTACCTTCCCCAGCTCCAATCCCCAAAGACAGCACTGTTATACATGTACAGTTGTTAAAACACAGAAATGGGATCAAATCATACAGATAGGTTATATATATATATATATATATATATATATATATATATGCCATTTGGTATGTTTTCATCAGCAATCTATGGATTATGGACATACAGAATGACTAAAATCAAAAACACAAGAAAAAACAAGTGTCAGGAGAGATGTGAAGAAAAAGGAATCCTCATGCGCTGTTGCTGGGAATGCAAACTGGTGCAGCCAGCATGGAAGACAGGATGGAGGTTCCTCAAAAAATTAAAAATAGAACTATCATATGATCCAGTAATCGTATTACTGGGTATTTACCCAAAGAAAACAAAAACACTAATTCAGGGGATATACGCACCCCTATGGTTACTGTAGCAATATTTACAGTAGCCAAATTATGGAAACAGCCCAAGTGTCCATTTGATAGATGAATGGATAAAAAATAGGTGATACACACACACACACGCACACGCACGTGCACACACACATAGGAATATTACTCAGCTATAAAAAAGAATAAAATCTTGCCATTTGCGACAACATGGATAGATATAGAGGATATAATGCTAAGTGAAATAAGTCAGAAAAAGACAAATACCATATGATGTCACTCCTGGATGGAGTTTAAGAAACAAAACAAATGAACAAAGGGAAAAAAAGTCGACAAACTAAGAAACAGACTCTAAACTACAGAGAACAAACAGATGGTTACCAGAGGGGAGCGGGGTGGGGGGATGGGTAAAATAGGGGATGGGAATTAAAAATACGTATCTTGATGAGCACTGAATAATTCGTGGAAATGTTGAATCACTTTATTGTTCACCTGAAACTAACGTAACGCTGAATGTTAACTACACTGGAATTAAAATAAAATAAAATAAAATTTTAAAAATACATGATGGACATCTATTTCCGTACAAGGCTGCCTGGCTGCTTTCACAGCTGCGTAATACTCCACTGCATGACTGTATCATAATTTAAGGCTCCCTCCCGTTTACGTTGTTTCCAATTTGTCAGGCCTATACATGATTCCATGATTAGCTTCACGGTGTAGGTATTTGTGGACATTTGTTTGAGTAGTCCTGTAGAATTGATCCTGCAAGTCAAAGGGTAGACCCTTTGGGAAGGCTCAGAGGACCCAGACTTCTATGTTTTCACTGTAAGTAACTGTCCTGACTTTCATCATTTTTTCCCACCAACTCCTCCTCCAGGCTGACTATTGTGCACAAGCCCAAGGCTGAGGCAGTCTAGATGATGCAGCACTAGAATAGAGTCCGTTGCATAAGAGAGGTTATCTGGCGCGCTCTGCAGAGTGACTCAGCCCTCACATCATGTGCCTCTCTCCCTGTCAAACTCCGCGTTCCTGCCGACTCAAGGCATCTGTGTGTATAATGAAACTTTTGACAACACCAGCCTAGGGTTGCTTTAAATATACCAAGGAGGTCATGTCACAGTGAGTGAGCATTCATAAATAACTTCCTAATGAATAAAAACCAGAGGACGCCGAAACTCCCATTCTGCAAGAAGGTCAGACTCGCTCTCCATTTGGAGACGGAATATGGATCTCTCATCAGCCAGGAGAGGCCCTGGCACGCCCAAGGCAGGCTTACAACCCAGAGGCTGCTTACAACCCAGCCTCTCTCAGCTCCCACAGTCCCAGCCTGTGCATCTGAACTCCATCTTCTGGGAAAATGCTGGAACAAACCCCAACTTTCGGAGTTATCTTCAGCTTCGAGACAATATTTTCAGGAGTCCAATTGTATTTACTGAACATTCGTGGACGAATTCCTAATGCATCCAATTTTCTAGACCAACTGTAATTCACCTGTTACATTTGGACTTGTGGCTATGCTACAGTTTTCCTAAATTGAAACGTTTCTTATGTTCAAAGTTCTCCCTGGTGTTCAAAAGCAAAATTGGTTTCCTATAAAAGCTTGGCATCACTATCATTAATTAACAGAAAGCAGAATGCCTCTGTGTGTTTACCTCCACAAAGTGTATCCATGCAATGCATTTCTTTCCCAGAGGCATAGTTTATTCCTATAGACCCCAAATTAAGAATGTATTAAAAAAAATAAATGCATGTCTTTCACCAGCAGGGAAGTTTTAAGAAGTAGACTAATATATTTCATGAAAGGACATCAGACACAGGGGTGCGAAAATTAAATAGAACCTCTCACTATGAGAAAGCATATTATGTTAAATCGCCCACTTTATCCAAGGCTACTTTTCTGTGGCTTGATCCAATTTGCCCAACAATATACAGGCTCATCATCCAGCCAATCAGTAGTTGTTCATTGGCCAACTTTCTGTCTGATCCAACTCGTTAGTGATGCGGGGCAGAGGGGTGTGTGTGTCTGTGTGTGTGTGTGTGTGTGTGTGTGTGTGTGCATACCCACTCATGCGTGCGTGATTTTATTACTAGTTACAGCAACAGACTCTCAAGAACTTTAGAGCTTAAAGTTAGAATTCTTTGAAAGACTGGTGCTGGAAAGTAAGACCACAACAAAGGTTCTCTGGATGGTTTCTCTTCAGTTGGCATAAGTTGAGTCATCAAGCATCTAAATCCATGAGCCATATTGAAGTATTAGTCACATTTCTATATGCATGAGATGATTTAACGTCATAATGACTTCTGGGTACAGAAGTCTCCCTGAAGTCTGGAGCCACACTTTATATTTTTGCCCCCATGATTTTATAACTAGGTTAGGGATGTTGAGTAAGAGTGATCACACTAGACTTTTGATAAACACTTGCTGACATTAATTAGAGATGATCTCTTCCCTCTACTATTTATGTTCTGTGATTGAGAACATAAAATATTTGAATTCAAAAATCCCACTCAGAGTCTTTCAGGCTTGTCACCCAGAGAAGCAGGAGGCACGGTGGGACTCATAGTCGAAGGAAATGGCCTTGTTGGCAGCTCTCTTTTCTTTTCCCCTTCTGCTGAAACCAGAGTCTCAGCCAAACAACAATGCCATGTGTCCTGGGAGCGCTGAGTAACATCAATTCTATTAAACCGAAAATGGGACAGAGCCCAGACTTAGGCAGGCAGGAGGCTTGCTGGGGCCTTGGCAGCAAAGGGCAGGCAGGAATGGGCATCGTGAAGCAAAGTAGAAGCCAGGCCAGCTGCAAACTTGATGCTTCTGAGTCCAGTCTGACAGGTGCACGCTGCGTGGCAGGTAGAGGGGCCACAGGGCCTGCGAGATCCACTCTTCCTCCCACCCACCCACCCCTTGCTGGGGCCCGGCCTGCCCTCGGTGCTCACCAGCCATGCATTTCAGCTCCATTTCTACCTGGGCACTCTGTCCATCTGGTTTTTTGTACAGTAACCCGCCCCATCACCTCCGGGCTTATGACATTTCTTCTTCCTCCTCATGTGAACGTGTTCAACTGCTTTTCTAGAACCATGAGCATCATGGCCCCCCAAGCCTATCTTTAGGACTTAACTCCTGTAACTGCCCCCACAGGCAACAGAGCATTTAGCCCAGCATTCCCAGATTACACTTTGCCCTTGGCTCTGGGCTTAGAAAGAATCAGACTCAGGCCTGAGGCACAACGGTCAAAGGAGACTGTGAAGTCAGCCCTGGTTCAGAGTTTGGGGATACACGGAGCTTCGGCCCAAAGGGAAGAACCCACCAGCGAGAGATTCTCAGGGCAGAATGAGCTGTGATCGCAGGCTGGAGGTGGCTGGCGGGTACTGTGTGATAAGGAAGAACTCTGGGCCAACCGCGAGTCCAGTATTTGTGGCCATATGACTGGACACCAAGGCCTGAGAATGTGAAACAATTCCATGAACTAATTCCAAAGGTGAGGCCCCCTGCCAGAGTTGATTGTGGAACTGAGGTGGACATGAGATTAGAATTAGGAGCTTTTTTTTTTTTTTTTTAATGTGTATTTATTTTTGAGAGAGAGAGACAGAGCACGAGCAAGAGAGGGGAAGACAGAGAGGGAGACATAGAACCTGAAGCAGGTTCCAGGCTCTGAGCTGTCAACACAGAGCCCGGCGCCGGGCTCGAACTCGTAAACCATGAGATCGTGACCTGAGCTGAAGTTGGACTCTTAACCAACTGAGCCACCCAGGTGCCCCGGAATGGGGGCCATTTTAAAGCCAGCTTTAAGGAGTTAGGGAAGATGAAGCCAGAAGAAAAAAGACGGCCACAAGAAGTAAGTGATACGGCTACTTCTTGGAGGAGACAGACTTTTAAAAAATGACCATTTCTAGTAACAGAAACACACAGAGAAAGATCTCTTATTTCCACTAACAAGAATTATGTTTGAGAGAACTTTTAGGAAAGAAAAAAAAAAGAAAGGTGGTATAGTTAGCATTTTAAGTTTTCCAAACTAAACAGAAAATAGTTACGACGAGCGGCTATAAATGTACTCACAATCCAAGAGCACCTACTTCCAGTGGGCCTGCACCTTGCGGAAGGAAAAAGAATAAACTTCCACTGCACAACTCACCAGTTCCAAGTTGGATGACAACTTTGTCAAAAGAGGAGGTAACTCAAAGGCAAGATTCAGGCTAGGAGAGGCCTGCTGGTTGCAAGGTAACATCTGAACTCACACACCCAGCTCAAAAGGTATCCTCCCAAAAGCGTACGTCTGTGATTTAATTCTCCTCGCTGGGTAATCTGATTTGCCGCTATAAGTCAATGCAATAATCACAGTAGCGGATACTTAAATCTATGCTTCAAACCTGGATAATTGCCCAGAAGTGAAATGCATCCAAGGATCCGATATTCTGACATTTAATAAAAGTTTGAATTATATTTTGCAGTCTGCTGTGATTTAATTTTCTTGAGTTCAATATTTAATAAAACAATAGAAAATTATTACAAATATCTTGTGCTATTCCAAACCTACTGGATATGAACCCGGTTCTGGATTGAGACTGAAAGAGATGAAATCCCGACTTTGCCACGCACTGGTTGTTTGACCAGCAAATTACTCACCCTAGCGGTCCTTAGGTTTTTCTCACCAGCAAAGCAGGAATTATCATAAAATCTACTTACCGTGGCTGTTGTGAGGGTTAATGAATTATTACACACAAAGAGCTTCCAGCGCTGCGGGGCACATAGTGAGCACTCCGTGTAAGTTAACCAAGTTTAGTATGTTTTAAAGTGGAACAAGTCTCCTCACCCTTCTGATTTGTTTGCTTGCTCCTTTGTTTCAAATAACTATACAAACATCTGCACGTTCTCCCAGTTTATTTCAAATATTCTTCCAAATAAACTGTTTTTAGGAAGAGAAGAGTTGGAGGCGCCTGGGTGGCTCAGCCGCTTAAGTGTCCGACTTCGACTTCAGTTCAGGTCAAGATCTCGCGGGTTGGTGGGTTCAAGGAGCCCCTGGTCCGTCTCTCCCCGCTGTCAGCACAGAGCCCCCCCTTCAGATCCTCTGTCCTCCTCACTCTCTGCCCCTCCCCCGCCTGCGCTGTCTCTCTGTGTCTCCCCAAAATAAACATTTAAAAAATAATTTAAAAAAAAAAAAAAAAAAAAAGAGTCGGACTGATTGCAGACTTCAGCCTGGGGAATCTGAGATTGATTGTGTGGCCTGGGGATGTAAGTAGCAACTGCCTTTGAACCGAACGAGATCACAGAGGAATCTGACTTTAGGGCAACCTTAAACAGTGGTGCAGGGCGCCCGGGGGGCTCAGTGGGTTGAGCATCCAACTTCGGCTCAGGTCATGATCTCACAGTTCTTGAGTTCGAGTCCCACGTCTGACTCTGTGCTGACAGCTCAGAGCCTGGAGCCTGCTTCGGATTCTGTGTTTCCCTCGCTCTCTGCCCCTCCCCCACTCACGCTCTGTCTCTGTCTTTCTCAAAAATAAATAAACATTAAAAAAATATTTTTTTTTTAAAAAGTGGCATGGCCTCCGAATTCCAAATCCAAGAGAATTTTCACAAAGCTCAAGGAAAGAAACACACAGTGAACGAGGTAACACGCCTTGAATTTCTGGTGGGTTGCTTAAATGAATGAGGTTAGAAATGAACCATAGACTTGACCCTGAGCAAATAATGCATCCTTTCTTCATGTACGTTGGCCCTGTATTAGAGCAAAGTACTTGTGAAAATAGTGCTAGCTAGGGCAAGCATTTTGCTTCATTTTTCTATAAAATCTTGTTGAGGGCTTTTGTTTTTCCTTCAGCATCTCTGATTGTTTAGGTAGAATAGGGTATAAAGGGTAATAAGAACACACAATAATCATATATTCCATTTATGGAGAGTCTAAATGTGCCAATCTCTATGCTAAGCACAGTATATTTAATCTTATAAGAAGTCTGGGCTATTGCTATTACTATCGTACTAGTTTTACAGATGGCGAAATGGAGAACAGATAAGTTAAGTAGGTTTTTCAAGATCACACAGCTAAAAAAAAAACAGCTGGCACAGCCCTAAAATCCAGCTTTATCTGATTCCTTTTAACCAGTGCCCTGCCTTAAACTCTCTTAAAACTACAAGATATCTTAAGACTACAAAAAATACAAAAAAAAAAAAAAAAAAAAGACTACAAAATATTTATACAAAAATAAACTCTCTTAAAACTACAAAAGGATCTTGCATATTTTACAGCAAGGAAACTGAGACCAGAGGTGTGAAGTGCCTGGCCAAATACCACCTGGTTCCTCAAAGGCAGAGCCTGGGACTTGAACTTAGGATTCCTGACAATTCAAAATGCTTTCTCCTGTACCTAATCACTTCCTTTTTAACAAAAGCGGTCCTATTCCAACTTCGGTAAACCTCTGTCGATCCCTTCACCGAATGCGAAAAAGAATTTCCCTTCCAGAAATGACTTAACGCTTGATCAGTTCTTTTATAATCCAAAAAAAAATGTACCACAAAATAAATCCCACAGGTTAGTAGTCTAAGCACTCATTTTGTTGTTGTTGTTTCTCCTGCCTTGAGAATTGCCACTCAGGGCGTGCAGCCTGTCACTGGCTCCATTCCAGGGACCCAGGCCGATGACGGAAATAAAAGGGAAGAAAAGACAAAGTCCAAACCTATTTGCACAATCGGATCTAGCATTCACCGGATGATTGCAAAGTAATAGATGTGAGTGGCAACAGTTACCTGATGAGGTCTAGCATCTTAACTCAGATGCCCATTGTGTCCAATCCATTTGTTAAAGTGCCCATACTATTCTGACCACGTGATGATTAAGGCATTGTTCACCAAACCAGGCATTAGGACTGATGTTGAAAAAAAAAAAAAGCCATATATGCAGAATGCAAATGTGATCACAGCAAGAAAAATACTCTTTTTAGTTTACAAGGAGATGCTACTCCAGCATATGTGCAGGCCGATTTGCTCTATTAATGCTATAGCGGGGACAGGCCACATGCTCACTCCCCTGTTAGAATCTAGGGGTGTCTTCCCAAGAGAGGGAGGGGAGAGGATCCTGTTTAGGGAGATAGGGAAAAGGGCAATGGACACAGGATCTATGTAGTCTCTGGAATCACCAATGGAGTCTGCAACAGAAGCATCCCTGTTAAAATTGTCCTTTTCACTTAGTCTATGTGGCAAAATGTGGGTAACCATTGAATCTGGGAGACTGTTAAAGGGGTCTCTTACTCTATTCGGTTTTTGTGAATTTGAAAACTTCACAACAAAACATCTTTTTTTTTTTTAATCTTTATTTTTGAGAGAGAGAGAGAGAGAGAGACAGGGAGGGAGGGGCAGAGAGAGAGACACAGAATCCAAAGCAGACTCCAGGCTCCAAGCTGTCAACACAGAGCCTGACACGGGACTCGAACCCACAGACCACAAGATCATGACCTGAGCCAAAGTCGGACGCTCAACCGACTGAGCCACCCAGGCGCCCCAGAACATCTTTTTTTTTTTTCTTAATGTGATCCTTTCCTGGGGAAGAAGCCTCACAGAGCCTTGTCTCAGTGAAGATGCCCCTCCAAGAAGTAGGGAATAACAGAGGGCACTGACTTGAACTCAGAAGCCCACTTGGGTTCAAGCCCACTTGAACCTCTAGCAGTCCAGCTACCTCTCTGGCCACACAGCCTTCCCGGACTCACAGTCTACTTTATATTCTCCTCTCCCTTTGCTCCCGACATACGCCTGATAGCCCTTGTCATCTTGTATTTCCTTTGTTTTCTTCCCCACTCCCCCGAGAAAATGAAAACTCCTTGAGAGAAGCAGTCACAAGCTTTCTGACATTGGAGCACCAACACCTAGCACGTCTGCTTGTAACCAGCGCTCAATAAATACTTGTTCGGTCGAGGAAGAAAGCAACTGACATTGATTAAGTATATATTTATTAGCACCACCCACCTCATCCTGTTGTAAAGATTACGTGAGTTCACTTAGCACAGTGGCTGGTGTGTAGTAAGCCTTGTATTTAATGGTAGCTGCTTTAATAATTATGCTTATCACTACCATCACCTTTATTTCCCATCTATCATCTGCTGTCTAATAGTCACCTGAAAGGTAATGCTCAGAGAGTTCCCAATCACACTGTTACTAAGTAGCAGAATTCGAACCTAAGACCATTTGTCTCCAAAATGCACGCTCTTAGCAGGCTCTGCATTATTCTGATTTATTTCTCAGGTCACTGACAACTCTAACATAAATCAGTCTGTAGATGGGCCTAGTAGGAGCCAAAGGATCTCTGTTGTGGATTGTTATCCTCGCCGATAGGATGTCAGATTCGAGAGGCAGGACACCTGGCACCTTCCATGGCTGAAAGGAAGAGCCATCAAACTGTTCCAGGCTGCTTAAACTCAATTTAATCCCTGACTGAACAGAAAGAAACAAATCGCAGTCACTACAGTTCATGGGGTGTATTTCGCCTAAGTCAGCAGTTTTCTCCCCAAATATGCATTAGTGTTAGTTTACTGTGCATACACCCTTTTTCTTTACACTTAGTTTACTCATGACTATATTAAATCACGTGGGTGCGGTTAGCCCAGCAGCCTCAGTTTGGATTAAATGTTAAGAGAACACCGGACGAAAACAATTTCCTTGTCCTTCATGTGCATTTGGATCTTCCTTTTCCTAAGGAGCTGTGAAAGGCAGCTGTCACGTTGAGACGTTGAGACAAAGTGTGAGGGCAGCCGGGCTGGGCAAGGCGTGCACTAAAGGATGATCAAGCCATCAGCTCTGCCTCTTGCTCTAAATTGGTAATCTCAGACAAGCCATTGTCTGTCTTTGTGCTTCTGGTTGCCCAGCCATAAATGAGAGATAACGCGCAAATGCAGTGAGATTGCGAACCCGTATTTATTTGCAAAGCACCCTGAAAACCAACATAAGAATTCATAAACGGGAATTTATGACACATGCAAATCACGCATCATGTTAACCCCACGTGAAGAAAGTATCGAGAAACCGTAGCTTATCTGAGTTTCACTCTGGTGTGCCTTCCCAGCCCTCAGCTGAAGAGCCAGTGCCAGGGGGCCATCAGAATGCACCCTCAGGGTCTTTTTGGTTCCTAGAGATCCGCTGTGTCCTCCTCGCCGTGTGTTTTTCCTGTGAACTCCGCCAGGGATCTAGGCTTGGACTTCCAGGACCAGCCCTTGGAAACTCCTTTTCTAAATCTATTTCCCAGATCATCAGATAAAATTGCAACTGCATCAGACAACCCAGACTAAGCCCACACTTGCAGCTTCTCAGGACCTTAGAGTAAAATTCCAAATGACCTCCCTGGCAAAGGAAAAGAAGCTCTTAAAAAAACCAAAATGAATCACTGATGTGGCAATAGAAGGTTAAAGGTAGGAGTGCATCAGATCCTAAGAGGTTTGCCAACACCTCCAACTTTCAGCGTCTTCCCCTCCTTCCAGGTGTTTGCAGATTCCTTTAAAGAAGGGCAGCACGGGAGCGCCTGGGTGGCTCGGTTGGTTAAGCATCTGACTTCAGCTCAGGCTGTGATCTCACGGTTCATGGATTCGTGGGTTCGAGCCCCGCAGCGCTCTGCGCTGACCGTGTGGAGCCTGCCAGGGATTCTCTTCCTCTCCCTGCCCTTCCCTTGCTTGCTCTCTCTCTCTCTCAAAATAAATAAATAAACTTTAAAAAAAAAAAAAAAGAAGAAGAAGAATAGCATGAAGGGTCTTAAAGAGATCCTGAGAAATCAGATATTTCCCTCTACAACAGCAAGTCCTCCAGGGAGAATATAAAGAGCTCCCCTCCCACAAGCTCCACACACAAAATAATAAATAGGAAAATAGCGAGGGAAACAGGAAATAGCAAAATCAAATAAGACTAAATGTTCAGAAAGCAAAAGAGAATTTTCAGTTGGTTTAACAACTCACTGACTCCCTAGGTGAGTCTAGAAATTGTAATCATAATGGAACACTGAGACAACTTCCCAAAGGCATCCCTAAGCCATTTCATCATGAACAAAAGGGAAGGATAGGTCAAGATGCCCAGGAGAGATATGCACCCAGCCCTAAGAGTTAGGGAACCACTGCCAGATCCCTGCTGAGGAAAAATTTGTCTTACCCTTGTGTCCCGGGCAAGGGCTAGACATAACTAGTTGTGCCAGGAGTTGACTAGTTGAATGAACACCCAATTAACTCTATGGAGCACATAGAGTTATCTTCAAATGACCCCTTCATGTTTCTAAGCTTCAGTTCAAGAATCCTAACCAGATATTGTTTACAGCAATGAAAATCTGAATGTGACAGATCGTAAATGCCCCCTGACATCCACGCTGGTGGACAGATCAGCCTGAATTGGAAATACAGGCACGTTCACCATCACGAGGAGAAAAGGTCAAACACCAGATACGAATGACCATATCCAGTCCTCATATTCCCTTGTTGGTCTCTAAAACTGGTAGCCAGTCTGCCCCTCCTCACCTCCCCTGCATTGCCATTCCCCACCCTTTTCCCTAAAAATAACACTCCTATTCCCTTGTTTTGCAGTTATCTGGTTAAAGTAATTTGTATTAAATTGTGAGCCTTAATCCTTCCAGAAGAATTTGCATTTTTAAAGTAGAAGACCCAGGGGCGCCTGGGTGGCTCAGTCCGTTGAGTGTCCGACTTTGGCTCAGGTCATGATCTCGAGGTCCGTGGGTTCGAGCCCCGCGTGGGGCTCTGTGCTGACCACTCAGAGCCTGGAGCCTGTTTCAGATTCTGTGTCTCCCTCTCTCTGCCCCTCCCCTGTTCATGCTCTGTCTCTCTCTGTCTCAAAAATAAATAAACATTAAAATTAAAAAATAAATAAATAAAAAATAAAGTAGAAGACCCATTAACACCAACTGATCCTCAATGTAAAAGCTTTAGTTAAGTGTAGGTGATTTTAAAATATATATATTAGAACATCTTGGTCTTGGGGTACAAGTTATTGAAGGCAAATCAAGCTTCTTCAAGCCAAAAGGGACTCTATGTTTCATTCTCCTCTCTCCTATAGACCACTTCAACTGCTTCTTTATCCACATGGCAGAATAAAGTTGTCCCATGTTCTTGAGATTCTATGTTACACTTCTAGAGAGATACTGCCCATCCCTAAAAACCATTTGTAATGTGTGGAGAGAAAATCTGACTGGCACTGCCTGGCTCCCTTCATGGATGTGGGGATGACATAGGTCAAACATGAATACTCAGGTCCTACGTGTGGGTAGTGAGACGTGTTAGTTAATACCTTACTGTCCGGATGGGCATCCTAAAAACTGTCTCCTACAAGAGGTTTGCCTTCAGGCCCTTTAAATCAGTTTCCCAAACTTCCCTGATGGTGGAATCATCGGATCCTCACCTGAAGAGTCTGAATCAATGGGTCTCAGATGGGGCCAGCCGTTGACTATTTTTAGCAAACGCATCAGGTTATTTTTGTCATGAGGGAAGCTCGGGAAACTCTTGCTGACTCAAACCACAGAGGCTACTGCCTATGCAGAGGGACATCCCTGAGCTGTGCACCCAGCTCCACCATCCCACAAAGTCATTGTCAAAATGTCTTGGCCTATGATTCTCAGTGAGCTTACTCTCCCCTTAATCTGGTGTCTTGGGAATCTTCTATCCTGAATCATTTCACAGTCTCTGGCAGTAATTGCTAAGAAAACTCAAAATTACCCGGACTTCAACTTTAATAAGAGATAGGGGTCCATTTTTCAATGCTGGCTGTAAAGCAAGGATTTAGGAAATGGAAACAGTCGGCTTCCCATACAGATTCCTCAACCCTTCTTTAGAGATCAAGGTGGTAAGAAAAACTTTCTTCCTTCGCTAACTTCAACTGCCATGAGAGTGGATGAACTTGACATGTCTCACATTCTCCCTTCGCTTCAATGCCACCCGTACAACTCACCTGGGTAGTCTGGTCTCAGCCACTTCATCACATAGCTTGGACGATCAATTTTCCTCTCCTAGAACATCCCCATAAAGGGTTTATGGGACAGTGATGTATAGCAAACTACAGGCTTGGCTTTACATATTGTTTTAAGATTCAAATAATATTATCCTAAGGGAGAAAATGTGATGCTGGTTTATCTTTAGGTGGGGGTAATCAAATAAAAAAAAGTCCCTAGTTGCAGCTAGAGTAAGGATCGAGCAGACAGCTAATGACAAGCGCTGACATCTCTTTCCTGTGTACAGTACAGGAAATTTTAAAAAGAAGTGTGTTGCAAAATAAATACAAAAGGCCAATGAATATATGAAAAACTACTCTTCCTTAGGAAGGACACAAATTAAAAGAGCAACGACCTTAGTCTTTGCCTATCAAATTGGCAAAGATAAAAAAGAATAATCCCAGGGTTTATTGGCCTGGGTGGTTAAGTTGGTTGAACATCCCTGACTCTTGATTTTGGCTCAGGCCATGATCTCATGGTTCATGGGATCGAGCCCCATGATCCCATGGTTCATGGGATCGAGCTCTGCACTGACAGTGTGGAGCAGACTTGAGATTCTCTCTCTCTCTCTCTCTCTGCCCCTCTCCTGCTAGTGTTCTCTCTCTCTCTCTCTCTCTCTCTCTGTCTCTATCTATCTATCTATCTATCTATCTCTCTCAGAATAAATAAATAAACTTAAAAAAAAAGAAAACAAGGATAATCCTCAGTTCTGGTGAGGGTGTGGGTAGGTGTACTACCTTGCTGGTGGGAGGATGAACTTGTGCAGTTTTCCCAGAAGGTAATTTGCGTATGTACTTTTAAAGCCTTTAAAAAGCATATACTTGTTAGCCTAGCAATTTCGTTTTTAAAGAATTTATCCTAGGGGCGCCTGGGTAGCTCAGTCGGTGAAGCATCCGACTTCAGCCCAGGTCATGATCTCACGGTTCATGAGTTCGAGCCCCGAATTCTCTTACTGGGAACCTAGAAAGAAGAGACACGAAGACCTTGCTGCCATGACTGCTGACTTGTGAACTGAAGGGTACTATCAAATCAGGGCTCCAGTGGCCATCTTCATTCACCTGTAAATGGGGGAGGAAGCAGAGAAGACTTGCCTGCAGAGAGGAAAGGAATAAAACAGGGAAACAAGGATTATGGGTTGGAGCCCCACTTTGGCTCTTTGCTGACAGTGCAGAGCCTGTTTGCTTGGGATTTTCTCTCTCTGCCCCTCCCCCCCTCTCAAAATAAGCAAATAAACTTTTAAAAAGTTTTTAAAGAAGAATAAACCTCTAAATTTAACATATTATTTCTGAAAGATGGAATTTCAGATCAGTTTTTTTGGTCTCAGTTTTGGTTTTTTGTTTTTTGTTTTTTGTTTTTGTTTTTATTGTAGCCTATGAAAGCAAGCCCTCCAGCCAGGGTTACCTTATTAACTGAGCGACTATTGAAAGTCATTCTATTGTCTAGATTCTGGGGGTATTTCAAGCAGGAAATTCCAGACTTTCTGAAAAGGATAAAGAAAACTCATGGGGACAAGATCAACAGAACTCCATATCTGCCCAGCTTGTAGATAGATGGCTCGAAATCTAAGTAAGAAAGACAAGGGGGTGACTGAGTGTCTAAGTCAGTTGAGTGTCCAACTCTTGATTTTGGCTTAGGTCATGATCCCAGGGTCGTGGGATCAAGCCCTGAGTCGGGCTCTGCACTGATCGTGGAGACTACTTACGATTCTCTCTCTTCCTCTGCCGCCCCCCCCACTCATGCTCTCTCTCTCTCTCTCTCTCTCATTCTCTCTCAAAATTTAAATAAGTAAATAAGTAAATAAATAAATAAATAAATAAATAAAAAGACAAAACAATAACCTGCACTTATAAAGCCAACAAGTAGCAGCCTAGATGTGGATTCAGGTTGCACTATATAGTGTGGGGGGGGGGGGTTAGGCAAATTGCTTCCTGGTTCTGTATCTCAGTTTCTCTATCTGTAAAATGGGATTAATTCCTATTCTACTGTCCATCAGGCTGTTGAAAGATTAAAATAAGTGAGCCATGTAAAGTTCTCCATATGGTGCCTAGAACATAGAATGAGCACTTGTAGCTCCCAGAGGCCTCTTGAAGGCAAGAGGATTTCTCCCCTGCCAAGAGCTAGAATCTGCCCCTGGGCCCGTGCTTCTCAGACTTCAGTGTGCCTTTGAATCCCACCCCCACCCCTACCAGATGTTGCCAAAAGGCCGCTTCCATTCAGTAGGTCTGGGGTGAGACCCGAGAATTTGCATTTCTAGCTAGTCCCACTAAACCAGTGCAACTGGTCTGCCAGGCTGCCTCGAAGAAAACCTAACACATAAAAGCTCTTCATACCTGTTACCAATATGCAAAAGAATCATCAAGTAACTGGGAAGCTTTAAGAGGGGAGCCTTTTGGTTACTTACATGTTCTAGTTGAATTGGGGTTAATCAGTACCACGTTTTCAGTTTCAGCTCCTGGAGCAGCCGTTTCTAAAATATATTATTAGTTCACTTTTTGGCTTTGGTAAGTACAGGACATAATTTCATCTTCCTTTGATGATTTGTGAGGCACTCAGGCTTTTGCAGCGCCTCGGGTCATTATTTAGAGCATTCATTTTCATTGCCTGGCTCCAAAGCCACAGGACGGAATTACAGGATAAGAAATTGGACTGAATTTGTTCAGACTCAGAGCATCGGCTGAACTCTGTCGAAGGGTTTTACATGTTTCTCCTAACTCTGGAACAAGTATCTTGCCGTAAACCGAGATGCCATAAACTTCTCTTGCATAAATCAGGATGTTATTCTGGTGAAGTGAAGGGCCCAATTGTGCTCTGCATAGTTGAGTTGTACACAATGCTACATGATAATCCCATGCCAGGGATGTAGCCAGGGCCTCCGTCATATATAGGCTGCCCTGACCTTCTGCGGAGAGCGCTAAAGGGAACTTCCACTGCCATATTGCCTCACCACTAAGCCAAACGCTTCCTTCCTCCCCAGTCTTATCTTAACAAAGAATTAGGGCAGCTCCCAAGCCACTTCTCAAATAAACTCAGGGCTGCTGCTCCTAAACATTTAGAAAACTTGTGTTTTTCTTTTCCCTTGTGGTGGTTTTACAGGGGGTTTCTGCTCCTTGGGTGGTATTTCTCAAGCTGTTTCAAACACAGCATTGGTTACAGACCACACGAACCACGTCTCGTCTCACCCAGCTACTTTTCTCAATTCAGTTCTGTCTATTCCCTTCCTTCTCCTTATTCCCCTCTTTCCTTTCTTCTTGGACTGTTTCTCCTCCCTCCCAGCTGTTCTTACTGAGGCAGGACCCATGGTGGTCACACTCACCAAGAAGGCCACGTCTTATTTCCAGGGCCACTCTGGCATCCCCTTTGTTTCCAACTCTTGCCCTCTGAGCTTTCTCTGTTAACACCAGTTCCATTCTTGTAGGAACGCTTCTGACATATTTAAGTCAGGCACCATTTCTTCTGAATGTTTCTCTGATTTGGAACCTTTCTGAATGTCTCCCTAGTCTCAGCACACATGACAAATGCTCCTCTTGGAGCTGGAGACATCATGTCTGATCCTTCCATTCTGGCCATCAGTAGACATGAACGTGAAGGTTTGCTTGGACAGCTGTGCAGCACGGCCCAGGCCAATCCAAAATAAACCCAAATCTAACCCCAGAAGCTTTGAAGAATGATGTAGATTAGTTGTATCCAATAGAAATACAATGTGAGCCACTTACTTGAAAACTTTACGTTTTCAAGTAGCTCCGTGTTTTTAAAAAAATAAATAAAAAGAAACTGGTAAAATTGATTTTGATAATTCACTTTAATCCAATATGTTAAGAATACTATCATTTCAACAATTTTCATTGTAAAAGGTTATCAATGACACAGATATTTTACATTCTCTTTTTCATATAATTTTTCAAAATCCCAGGCACATTTCAATTTGGACCAGCCACGCTTGAATGGCTCCGTATCCGCACCTGGCTCGTGGCTCCCACGCTGGAAAGAACAGACTGTAGATATTTAGTGATTTTCATAAGGGAGCAAGGGGAGAGGTTTTTCCCCAGCGTATCATAAAGGCTACGTCCTTAAAACCTTTTCTAGACCATTCTCTCCACCCAAGGCAACTGCTGACAATCTCTCTCCCCATGTACCCCCATCCCCTCTTTTCTTCTTTTTCCCTCCTCCTTCATAACTTGCCATCCCGGCCCTAGGGCCCTGACACTGAAAACTCTCCTGTGACCACTTTTTAGTATCACTAATTTAGTAGTGAATAAAACCGACTATTTTGTTCGCTTATTCTTCAGGGTTCACAGTTGAGCCGGCGCCAGCTCGCCAGTGGCCCAGGTTTCTCGTGGGGGCCACGCCTGGGTGAGCACTGGAGCACCCCAAAGGGGAGCAAATGAGCCACTCTTCGATGCGTGGGGACTTTACCAAGGCAGCCGGGTCTGCCTGCGGTGAAAATGCTCTGGCCACCCCGCCCACTTTTCAGAGCCTTCCTCAGGACGGAGGCCAGCCCTGCGGCCCTGACAGAGGGTGAACGCGAGAGAAAGGATTCTACTCCTTGGCAAACACCGGTCCCTCCCTACAACGCCCGAGAGCCTCGGGAGAGGGTAGGGGAACACGGATGCAAAGCAACCCTCCCTGGACCCCACTTTTATTATATTCAGCTGCAAGGGCTACGGAATTCATCGTGATCTGTTTATACAGCTTTTCTGTCGACACCAATTAGATCTACTCTCTGCTTCTCTAAGACTCACATGGGCCATCCCCCAAAGACACGCGGGTTGAGTTACAGCTTCCGGTGGTGAGAATGGAATTGTTCGTGTTCAGTTCTCTCCCTCCACTAAGATTCCTTGTGAAACTCAGAGTTTTAAATCATGACGTTTGCTCCTATGATTAGATGCTCTTATCTGTGGAAAATAGACACACACAATAACATCTAGGTAAGCAGTCTTGACCTTCTTAAGACATGTTGGATCCCACTGAATGACCCCTCAGTATCACTACATCCACACGAAAGATAGGATTGGACCCTGCGAGACCTATCCCCCAAATGACCCAAATTTTCACAGGAATCAGAATTCACTCAGACTCCTCAAGGTCATTCAGATCAGGAGAGGCCTAAAGCTAGTCTATTGGAACCCAATAGTTCTTTTAAACCAATGCAGTTCTGGCAGAAATGGGTCATCCAGGGAGAGAGTGGATTTGAACTACATTCACATCACCATCTTTCACCTCATGTCCATCACTCATAGAAACCTTGGGCATCAGAGAAACCTGACTACTCTTGATACACCCTTTGTATCTAAACATTAAAAATACCTAAGAAATATCGATTGTTCTTTTCATTTTTCCCCAGCTGAATCAAGTCATTCTAACATTGAATGGTTTTTTAATATCTTTGACACAGTCCTCCTCCTATGCTTGCCAATAATATAATGCATTAGTTGGCTGGTGAATTTTCTCATTTCTTTTCTCAACTCAGCAGCCAGAACTGCTTCTCCCTAGTTGGCAGAAGTTGAGGATGCCCACTTTTGCTGACTTTTGTGCCTGTTCATTGCCGGAAATCCATAATATTTAAGATTTTTAAAAATTTCTCATCTTTTGCAGGGAGGCTATCAGCTGTGGCCAGAAAGCCAACATTTCCTGAATTTACTCTATGCTTAAAAGGTACCCAACACAGGTCTCTACTTGCCTGCAATCCTCAAGAAACATTTGCCAGGTTAGACAAGTTATGCAAGAATTCTGTATACAATCCAATCACCTGGAAGATGTTTTGTTGCTGTTGATAAGTATAGGAGCATGTCCTTCTGTGTGTGGTGTAGAGCTAATTCATTTATGATACTTCTCTCTGTTGATCTGGATGAATGACAATTTCTGAAAAGCTTAAGACCGTTGCGGGACAGCAATAAAGGTGTCAATGAACTGGACTCTGCCACTAGCTAATTGTGCTCTTGGAAAGTCACTTAATCTCCATGAACCACATTTATCTTTGTCTATTAAAATAGGCGATTAGATTAGATCAGTGGCATATGTAAGTGATGAATCACTGGATTGTACTCCCGAAGCCAAGACCACACTCTATGTCAACTAACTTGCAAATGAATAAATAAATAAATACGATTAGATCAGTGGTTCCCAAAGGGCAAGTCTCACTTTGGAAGCCTCCGCATCCCTGGGCTCTCCAAATCCTTGTGTGCACCTAGAATGCTATAGCTGAAACAAATGACACGTTACGCTCATATAGATATAGTTAGTTGTTTCAAATATATGTAATTACTGTCCTGATTAATAAAGGTTAAATTCATGCAAATGACTGTTGAATTCATAGGGGCATATTGTCATTGTGCACCTTCTGACCCATGCATGATACAATACCTATTGTATCCTGGCTGCTAGATGCATGGATGCTACGTAACATGTAAGTCCTACTGAATGAGAAACCAAGATACGTTGAGGTCAAAAAGGGATGCTCGCACTTGAAAAGGCTTGAGAAATCTGTAAGGTTTCTTGCAGCAATAGAATTCTATGGCTAAACATTTCCATTTTGACAGGGGGTTATTCCATGCTGTAACTCAAAGACCAGTAAGGGAAATAACTGAGCACGGGGCAGACTTCAAGGAACCGTCGACTCTCACCATGCAGGCCAGACCTCCCCTGGTCACACTGCACTCTAATTAACTGCAAAAGCTCTTGCAGAAGAGAGGAAAATTCCAGATGGGGGCTATTACTGTCTTGCAAGATTTCTTGAGACTTTTTTTTTTCCTCCTCTTTTCCATTTAACTATCAACTCACTTCTGGCTCTATGTATCTGGAAGAGTCCATCTATATTAACTGTAGCAGCCAAACATAAAGCAAGTATGTTTAATTATAGCCAAAGTATTTTAACTTGAAACCAAGAAGTCTTTTCAAAATAGGCATATGCAAATATTAAGCAAATTATACCCAAACCACAAACCGCTTCTTCTGGGAACCATCTAATTATTTTTTTTTCACCTTAATATAAGCCTTAGGATAATCCTGATAGTGAGAATTATTCCAAGGATGTAGGACCACATAGTCACTTATGTAAGAAGCCAAGTTGAATGATTATAAAAATAAAAGGATATAAAACCTTTTTAAAATGTTAATTCCAATATAGTTAACATACAGTGTTATAGTAGTTTCAGGTACACAATAGAGTAATTCAGCAATTCTGTACATTATTCAGTGCTCATCACAAGTGTACTTTTAATCCCCTTCTCCTGTTTCACCCATCCCCATGCACCACCCCTCTGGTAACCATTAGTTTATGCTCTATGGTTAAGAGTCCGGTTTTTGGTTTGTCTCTTTTTTTCTTCATTTGTTTTGTTTCTTAAATTCTACATGTGAGTGAAATCATATGGTATTTGTGTTTCTCTGACTGACTTATTTCACTTAGCATTAAATTCTCTAGATCCATCGATGTTGCATATGGAAAGACTACATTCTTTTTATGGCTGAGTAATATTATATATAATATATAGTAGTAGGAACATTTTTTTTTTAATTTTTTTTTTCAACGTTTTTTATTTTTTATTTTTGGGACAGAGAGAGACAGAGCATGAACGGGGGAGGGGCAGAGAGAGAGGGAGACACAGAATCGGAAACAGGCTCCAGGCTCCGAGCCATCAGCCCAGAGCCTGACACGGGGCTCGAACTCACGGACCGCGAGATCGTGACCTGGCTGAAGTCGGACGCTTAACCGACTGCGCCACCCAGGCGCCCCTAGTAGTATGAACATTTTAACAATGTTGGTTCTTCCAATCCATGAGCATGGATTATCTTTCCTTTTGTTTTGTCTTCAATTTCTGTCATCAGAGTTTTACAGTTTTCAGAGTATAGGTCTTCACCTCCTTGGTGAACTTTATTCCTAGGTATTTCTTCTTTTTGATACAATTATAAATGGGATTGTTTTCTTAATTTCTCCTTTCTGCTCCTTCGTTATTAGCATATAGAAATGCAACAGATTTCTATATATGGATTTTATATCGTATGATCTTACTGAATTCATTTATCACTTCTAGTAGTTTTTGTTTTTTTTGGTGGAGTCTTTAGGGTTTTTTCTGTATATTGTGTCATGTCATCTGCAGATGGTGAAAGTTTTACCTCTTCCTTACCCATCTGGATGCCTTTTATTTCTTTTTCTTGTCTGATTGCTGTGGCTAGGACTTCCAGTACTATGTTAAATAAAAGTGATAAGAATGGACATGCTTGCCTTGTTCCTGATTTTAGGGGAAAGCTCTCAGGTTTTCACTATTGAGTATGATGTTAGCTGTGGGTTTTTCATCTACAGCCTTTATTATGTTAAAGTATATTCCCTTTAAACCTACCTCATGGAGGATTTTTATCACGGATGGATGTTGAATTTTGTCAATGCTTTTTCTGCGTCTATTGAAATGATCATATGGTTTTTATCCTTTCTCTTGTTGATGTGATGTATCACACTGATTAATTTGAACATGGAACCACCCCTGGAAAAACTCCCACTTGATCAATGGTGAATGATTTTCTGATGTATTGTTGGATTTGGTTTGCTAATATTTTGTTGAGGATTTTTGCATCTGTGCTCATCAGAGATGTTGGCCTGTAGTTCCTTTTTTTTTTTGGCATGTCTTTATCTGGTTTTGGTATCAGGGTAATGCTAGCCCCATAAATTGAATTTGGAAGTTTTCCTTCATCTTCTATTTTTTTTAGTATAGTTTGAGAAAAATAGGCATTAACTCTTCTTTAAATGTTTGGTAGAATTCACCTGTGAAGTCATCTGGTCCTGGACTTTTGGTTTTGGGAATTTTTGATTACTGATTCAATTTCATTGCTCATAATTGGTCTATTTAAATTTTCTATTTCTTCCTGTTTCAGTTTTGGGAGGATATGAATATCTCTTAAAGAGATAAAAAAGGGACAACTTACTTATTATGAGTTCCTTGAAGGGTGGACTATCTTATTTATCTTTGCATCTCTGAATACTAGCATTTGTTTATGGTCATTGTTATAGATAAATATAAATGAGGAATTTCCTGAATATAAAAAAGAAAGCAATAGAATTGAAAGAGGATCTTGATGGCCCCGTGACTAAAGAGGATAGAATTCGAAATTATCGATCACAGTCTGTGAAGTTAATATGAATGATACAGAATTGAAGTTTATTTATGTGAATATGTTTTTGAAGAGCTTAGGAAAAAAAACAGGAAATAAGCCAGAACTACCAGAACATATCAGTGTAAGTGATAGGTAATAATTTTTCCGCTATCTTAACAAAAGGACTTCCTGGGGATTGGCGTATCAGATTAAATGTGGAGTTTGCAAACTATCATGACAATATGATGTGACTAAAAATGTCAGAGGAATGACTTACAGGGACTATTTCTCCAATCCAAAGATGCCAGAGAGTAGTAGGAAGTAAAACTCTTAGCAAAAGAAGGAAGCAAAATGATTAAAAAGAGAGGTGCTTTCCTGAGATCAAGATGCTCAGAAAATACATGAGGTGCCTGGGTGGCTCAGTGGGTTGAGTGTCTGACTCTTGATTTCAGCTTAGGTCATGTTCCCAGGGTTGTGGGATTAAGCCCTGCAAAGGTCTCTGAGCTGAGCAAGGAACCCGCTTAAGATTTTCTCTCTCTCTCCCTCTGCCCCTCTCCCCCACTCATACTCTTTCACTCTCTCTAAAAAATAAAAATTAAAAAGTTTTTAAAAACCGTCTTAAAAAATGATGCTCAGGAAATACAGAGTTTAGGCAAAAACAAAACAGCTGACTTAGCATGTTTCAAAAGAGAGACAGCCTTGGTGAGCCTGTGACATGTGACTAAGCAGTTAGCATGACCACAAAGAGAAACTTCAACCAAAGAAAGAATTATCTACAGGAATAATAAAAGTGGGCATCAACATTTTGTTTTTTTAAGTAAACCCAGTCCTAGGCACTTTACTTTCTCATCTAATTCCATTTTCTCAATTCTGCCAGGTAGGTATGTGCAACATGATACCACTCCAAAGATGAGGTTGGAGAAGTTTGCCCCAACTGGCCCAACCAGAAAATGGCAGGGCCAGGATTCAAAGACATGACTCTTTGACCTGATCAATGTTCAACATTACATGGCTTCCATTGGGGATCCTAATGGAAACCAAAGGAGCGAGGGATTTAAGGAACAAGAGGAGAAGTGCCCTTGACTGTCAAAAGTTTGGTGTTGACTTCTACTAAATCCATGGGAAAAGCCTAGCCGCACGTAGAAGGAAGGTGAAATGGTCCACCCCATGAAACAGAGTCTGAGCATCATTTTAAAAAGGAAGAGAAAGAAGGAATTAGTAGCAGAGGCCATGACATTGCAAGACACTGTTGACAAGATTTTTGCACAAAATCTGCTGCAATGGCTGACAGAAACAGCCAAAAGCGTGATATATACAACCTGGCGATCTGCCCTGGAGAGGCAGGAAAGAGCTGACAGTTTGGGTGAACTTAAGAGAAGTCACAAAGAGGGAGTGAAAAAGAAAGTTAATAGATTTTGAGCAGGGAAAAGGCTTTGTGCTCAGACAACACAAATCATATACACACAAACTAGACAATAACACAAAGCAGTGTGGAGCGTGGGAAATATTACTTGTGATATAGACTATAAGAAATATAGGAAATCAGATCTTGGTGCTAGAGACCGTGTGTGCATTTTACCATAATTTTTTAAAAGATAGTTCTAAACCCAAATTTGAAAAGTATTTTTAATTAGAATTCAGTTGAGCGAACAAAAACCAGTGAGGTTTCATTGAGTAATAATAGAGGAAGGACTGGACCAAAAGTCTAGAGATTTAATATAATATTTTTAAACAAATACATTGACATTTCTAAAACGTAATTTCCTCACTGGTAAACAGGCTATAATAATAATAGGAGGCTCAGAGGATCTTTGTGAACATTAAACGCAATGATGTTTGTGAAAATTGCCAGTACTACTCGGTCTTCTTCCTCCTCATTATTATTATTCCTGCCCCAGTCCTACTTAGCACTGTGACCTTAAACAACAGTAAAATGAGAGTGGAGGTGGTGAGTTAGGCTAGATTATCCCTTTAAACTCTCCCATTCTCTGCTTATATGAATCATTACTTTCTCTTCAAAATCATGTAAGTGTATTTTGTAATAGATAAGCAATTACAATGTGTAAGAACACAGCATCCCCGTACCCAGTGGATAGGAAGAGAAATTAACAAGAGAGGCAAAACTGCTCATCTAATCTCATACATTTTTTTCATAATATATTTTATTTAACCAGTATATCCAAAATGTTACCATTCTACCATGTAATGAATATAAAAATGAGTAAGGATATGCTTGCATTTCTTTTTTTATTGAAGTACCCTTGACACACGATGTTACATTGGTTTCGGGTGTACAATATAGTTGTGCATAGCTACCGTCTGTTACCATACAAGCTATTACAATATGGTTGCCCATATTCCCTGTGCCTTTACCCTCATGACGTATTCACTCCCTAACTGGAAGCCTGTACCCCCCAATCCCCTTCACCCATTTTGCCCATTCCTCTACCTCCCTCCCCTCTAACATTCTCTGTATTTTCAGGTCTGTTTCTGCATTTTATTTGTTTGCTTCTTTATTCATTTGTTTTCTGCCCATATAATTTCAAAAGTGCCTCCACCTAGCGGTTTTCCAACTAATATATAACTGAAATCGCACTCACTGCCAAGAGAGACAACCCAGTGTCACATTTCATGTCCTGGATCTCTGGGTGATGCACACATCTCTGACATCCAGCTATGGGTCCTCTTGATCCAACAACCCGCAGTTTAAATGATCACTTTAGGGGTGCCTGGGGGGCTCAGTCGGTTAAGCATCCGACTTCGGCTCAGGTCATGATCTCACGGTTCGTGGGTTCAAGCCCCGCATCTGGCTCTGTGCTGACAGCTCAGAGCCTGGAGCCTGCTTCGGATTCTGTGTCTCCCTCTCTCTCTGCCCCTCCCCCGCTTGTGCTCTGTCTCCCTCTGTCTCAAAAATAGACATTAAAAAAAAATTTAAATGACCACTGTAATGATCCCCTATACCTCCTTGACATAGTAGAGGAAAGAAAACAGCATATCTTCAATTAAAGGTCCTTTCGGAAAGACCAGCATGGCATGTGCCATACCCTGTAGAATAACTTACATCTTGACGGTGGAACCAATCTGACCACGCAGGCTTTGCCCTGTAGACAGATCACCCAAGTTCATTCTTCTCCAAGGTATGCCTGCAATGAATGCAGAACAAAAATTCTTCTGGACGTCCTGCCCCTTAGCATCTCTTTTTTGTGGGGTGTTCTCACAAGGACCTGGGGATTGCCTTAGAAACCTAACCATCTCAAGCACATTGGAGTTGTCATTCCTCTGGCAATTCAATACATTTTTGTTAACTTTGTTTTTATGTTTATTTATTTTCGAGAGGGGGGAGCAGCAGAGAGAGAGGGAGACAAAGAGTATGAAGTAGGCGGTGCAGAACCCAATAGGGGGCTCGAACTCACGAACCCGTGAGACCCTAGCTGAAGTCAGACACTTAACTGACTAAACCACTCAGATGCCCCAATTCAATTCTTTTTAAACCCCGGTCTTCTACTGATTTGAGCCCACTTCTGTAAGTGAAAACCAGAAATCTTGTCTTATCCTGTCCTTGATTACAGACCAGACTCTTTTGCATATCTGTCCCTTAGCAGCAGGTCTTAGCTCCCAGCTAAATGACTCCTCAGCTAAATGATGGCTCATCAGTGCTGTGCCCAAGCTGAGGCCATTGGTCGACTGTTTACCAGAGAGTGAATTATTACTTCACCACCAGCAAATGCTCAGCAGGATAGTTTGGAAGAAAGCCTTAAAGGATCAGGCTTCCAGATTTCTCAAATTCCTCCTGAGTCCCCTCCCACCTCCCCACTTCAGCCAACACTAACTTCCGCTTGGGGCAGGGTTATTGGCTTCTGTAGTTCCACGAGGCACGTGATTATCTGACCCACAGCAGTCTTAGATTACCACTCACAGCCAAACAGGGGAAGGGCATCTCTTAACAAAGTTACAAAGTATTTCCTTCCTGCTTTCAAAGGGATCAATTTACGTTGAAACTTTTTCTTTTCATGAAAGATGTGCAAGAAGCAGGCAGCCTTCTAAAATTTTGACAGCCCTTGGGGCGCCTGGGTGGCTCAATCGGTTGAGCGTCCAACTTCGGCTCAGGTCATGGTCTCTCGGTCTGTGAGTTCGGGCCCCACGTCGGGTGGAGCCTGGAGCCTGCTTCGGATTCTGTGTCTCCCTCTCTCTCTGTCCCTCCCCTGCTCATGCTCTGTCTCTC
Source organism: Panthera tigris (assembly GCF_018350195.1). Lineage (NCBI taxonomy): Eukaryota > Metazoa > Chordata > Mammalia > Carnivora > Felidae > Panthera > Panthera tigris. Next base: position 107,184,074 of record NC_056662.1, read on the forward strand.
TCTGTCAAAAATAAACATTAAAAAATTTTTTTAATAAAAGTAAAATTTTGATCACTCTTCTAAAGTTCCAGTGTCAGCAGTTATGCGGTCTGAGTCCTAAGAAACAACAGGTGACCCTTCAGCCATATATTTCAGAAGAGCATAACAAAGATGGTCAAGTTTCCTGCTCTTGATAGGAGCGGCAGGCGGGGGTCCTCTGTGTCCTGTGCCACACTTAGACTCATCCAAATCCTCATAATAGAGTCTGTCCCTACCAATGGCTTATTCCTAATATCAATTCTATACCTTTTTTTTTTTTTTTTTTTGGTTATATAGGACAGAAAACCAATTCAAACCATCTTAAGAAAAACAAAGGAAATTTATTGGTTTGTGTGGCTGGAAAGCCCAAGAGTAAAACTTCAAGCACAACTAGATCAAAGATTTCAAACAATTCACCTGGACCCTTCTCCGTTTCTCCTTCTCTTCCCACCAGCTCAGTCTGTCTCTCTCTATCTCTCAGACCTGCTTGTTTGTGTTTTGTTTGCTTGTTTCATTTTATTCATGGTGGCTTCAGTCTGTCTTACTATAGATGGACTGTTCACATGACAGGAAAGATGGCCACTGGCATCCCAACCCTACATCCATATAGGTCATAGTCCATACATGTAATTTAATTCAAGCGTCCTGATTGGCCCTATTTGGATTATATATCCACCCAGTCCAATCATTGTGGACAGGTTATCACAACCAACCAGGTCTAGGGATATACTCACTCTGAAGTGATAATTGCACCAAAAATACATGGGTTGGGGGTATAAATGTTCCTCAATCAAAAAACAAAAACAAAAACATGACACTGAGCAGAAAAGCAAAATAGATGTTCCATCATTCTGACATACTTGTCTTCTATGCTTGAGGGCATTCCCAATATTCATGGGATGATAAAATACACTACCCAGCTATCTTTTTTGAAAAATGTACTTGAAGAATTCTAGCTAACCAAAATTAAGATATAAGAAAGAAGATGTCCAAATACTAAAAAAAATACTGGCATAGTTCTTTTCCTCAGTTTTGAAGGAAACGGTTTTGACCCTAGGCTTGGGAGTCAAGTTTTATTTGTGTTTTCAGATAGATCTTGCCATCATCCATCATCCTAGGGTGATTCTTCGTCCCATTTTTTTTTTCAACTATGCTTTTCCTAGGTGCCTTTCCCAGTTCCTAGAAATCTGATTCTCAAGTCACATCCTTCATCATGCATTTCAGGGGGCATTTCTTAATTGGATTTGACCAGCTGATACATAGCTAGTGGGGTGGCTAAAATCCAAAAATACCAACAACACCAAATGCTGACAAGTATGTGAAGCAACAGAAACCCTCCATTCATTGCTGGTGAGAACGCAAAATGGTACGGCCACTTTCGGAGACAGTTTGGCTGTTACTTCCTCGGTTAAACGGAGTGTCACCATACAATCCAGCATTCATACTTCTAGGTGTTTACCCAAATGAGAGAAAACTTCTGTTTATAGCAGTTTTACTCACAATTGCCCAAACTTGGAAGTACTCAAGATGTTCTTCAACAGGTGAACGGATAAACAAATTGTGGTACACCCTTTCAATGGAATATTATATGGCAATAGAAAGAAATGAGCTATATTTCTGATTCTCTAACACAACCTTCTGAAACAGCCACACACAGAGAAGTACAAGTCATTGACACCTTGACCAGGATAACCCAGTGAGCTCCCTGTTTCCTGCTATAACATGAAATTCAGGACAACTCTAGCATCCCAAGGACTACCCAGATTCAGGCCTGACCAGAACAAGCGTGGAGGACCCAACACTTAGAGCTACTTTCAGGAAGATAAAATGGATTTTAGGATAATTTTTAAAAAAAAAGAAAACCCTGGGGGCGCCTGGGTGGCTCAGTCGGTTGAGCGTCCGACTTCGGCTCAGGTCATGATCTCACGGTTTGTGGGTTCGAGCCCCATGTCGGGCTCTGTGCTGTCGGCTCGGAGCCTGGAGCCTGTTTTAATTCTGTGTCTCCCTCTCTCTCTGCCCCTTCCCCGCTCATGATCTGTCTCTCTCTGTCTCTCAAAAATGAATAAGTGTTTAAAAAAATTTTAAAAAAAGAAAGAAAACCCTGAAATTTAGAGATTCTGAGAAAAGAGTCACCTTTAGGTAATATGCCCAAGTTACAGGGAATCCTGGGAGAGGGCCAAAATTAGCCTTGTTCAAGGGAACTCCTGATCAAGAATCAGGCAAGATGTATAGAGTATCCTGGGGTGCCTGGGTGGCTTAGTTGGCTAAGCCTCTGACATCGGCTCAGGTCACAATCTCGCAGTTTGTGAGTTTGAGCCCCATGTCGGGCTCTGTGCTGACAGCTCAGACCCTGGAGCCTGCTTTAGATTCTGTGTCTCCCTTTCTCTCCGCCCCTCCCCTGCTCATGCTCTCTCTCTCTCTCTCTCTCTCTCAAAAATAAATAAATGTAAAAAACTTTTTTTAAAAAGATGTATAGACTATCCCACAAGCACCACCAAAAATACTGGGCTTGTCTCAATATAGCTACAGCTTCTCAGAAATACTGTTAGTTAAATATTTCATTTCACTCCAGCCTGGTATCTTTCTTTTAGTTATCCTTTAGCTACCCTTTGTTATTGATTTATTCCTGATTGGGCTGTGCTTAAAGTTTGCGGTCTGTAGATTACCAATTCTTGAAATTTACTGAGACTTGTTTTATAGTCCAGTACATGGACAGTTTTTGTAAATGTTGTGTGACATGCAGGAATCTATATATTTCATGAAATAAAACTTCTTAATGGTCTATGAAGCTATGAAAAGACACAGAAGAACCATAAATGCCTATTGCTCAGTAAAAGAAACCTGCCTGAAAAGGCTACATATTGTATGATTCCAACTATATGACATTCTGGAAAATGCGAATCTATAGAGACAGTAAAAAGATCAGTGGTTGCCAGCAGTTTGGGGGTAGGGAGAGGGAGGATGAATGGATTGAGCACAGGGACTTTAGGGACAATGAAACTCCTCTGTATGCTACTGTAAATGTGGATACATGACCTTGTGCATTTGTCAAAACCCCTAGAATGTACAAACACAAAGAGTGAATCCTAATTTAAACTATGGACTTCAGGTAATAGTAATGTAACAACGTTGATTCATCAATTATAACAAATATAGCATATCAGTGTAAGGTGTTAATAGGGGAAACTGAGGCAGGTGTATGGGAATTCTCTGCACTTTTTATTCACTATTTTTGTAAACCTAAAACTACTCTAAAAAATAAAGTCTAGTAATTAAAAAAAAACATATTTGGCTGAAGCATCTCGTGGTGTCAGAAATAAGGAAGTGGTTACATCACAAAAATGTGGTTACATCAAAGGACACAGGAGGGATGCCCGGGTGGCTCAGTCAGTTAAGAGTCCCACTGTGGATTTCGGCTCAGGTAATGATCTCATGGTTTGTGAGTTTGGCCGGATGTCAGGCTCCACGCTGACAGCATGGAACCTGCTTGGGATTCTCTCTCTTCCTCTCTCTCTGCCCTTCTGACCCCTCTCAAAATACATAAATAAACTAAAATAAAATAAAGGACACAGGAGCCAATCTAAAGGAGCTCCCAGTAGCCAAAGCTAGATCAACTTACAACACAAAATAAATGATGATAGTGTAAAGTTATAATCTAAAGAATAAAATAAATATTCACAAGTCCATATTGATGTATATAAGTAAGTAAACAGAGAAAGGATAACTTTTCCTTATACAAGAATTCCAATTTAGAAATATATAAGGAATCAGGGTCATAGAAAATCACCATTAGAACACTATAGTAATGGGGCACCTGGGTGGCTCAGTCAGTTAAGCATCCAACCTCGGTTTAGGTGAGTTCTCATGGATTGTGAGTTCGAACCTCGCGTCGGGCTCTGTGCTGACAGCTCAGAGCCTGGAACCTGCTTCAGACTCTGTGTCTCCTTCTCTCTCTGCTCCTCTCCTGTTAGCACTCTGTCTCTCTCTGTCTCTCTCTCTCTCAATAAATAAACATTAAAAAAAAAAGAACAATACAGTAATAACTGCTACCAGCTAGATCTTCCAATGAATACTCAAATTAGTGGGTGAAAGTTTGAAGAGATACAGGATATTTATCTAATCTCAAAATATTGTCCACAAACTATTTACTAACTATGATGGGAAAATAGTAACGGTACAGTAGAGAAACCTGGAAGATACACCGTAACCCAGTGATCAAGGTTAACATCACTAGTAATGAAATATATTGACTCATTTACCCACCAATGTGGTATACTGAGAAGGGTATATAATCCCGATAAGATCCTTCCCAAATTGCATAGTCACAATCTAATCATGAGAAAACATGAGGAAATCCCAAACAGAGGGGCATTCTATAACTGTCTGATCAGACTCTTCAAAAGTATCAAAGTCCGGGAAAGGCTGAGGCACTGTCCCACATTAAAGAAGAATAATGCAACGAGATTGTGGCTGGTTCCTGGGACAGGAAAGAGACATAGCGGGAAAACCGATGAAATCTGTATACAGTCTGCAGTTTAGTTAATAGCACAGTATTAACGTCAGTTTCTTCATTTTGATCATCGTATCGTGGTGATGTAAGATGTGAGCATTAGGAAAAGTTGGGCAAAAGGTATACGGAAAGTCTCTGTACTATTTTCGTAATTCTTCTGTAAGCCTAGGCTTCTCTCAAAACAAAAAGTTAGGGGCACCTGCCTGGCTGGGTCGGTGGACCCTGCAACTCTTGATCTTGGGGTTGTGAGTTCAAGCCCCACGTTGGGTGTAGAGATTCCTTAAGAATAAACTCTTTGTTGGCACTGGGTGGCTCAGTCGGTTAAGCATCTGACTCTTGGTTTTGGCTCAGGTCGTGATCTCACAGTTTGTGGGTTTGAGCCCCACATCAGACTCTGTGCTGACAGCGCAGAGCCTGCTTGGGATTCTCTCTCTCCCCCTCTCTCTCTCTGCCCCTCCCCTGCTCATGCTCTCTCTCTCTCTCTCTCTCTAATATAAATAAATAAACTTAAAAAAATTAATTCAAAAATAAAATCGTTGTTAAAAACAAAAAAACTATACAGAATACAAAGTTAGAAACAATAGCTGTTGTTTCTTCTGTGCTGGTGTTAGTTCCCATTGTCTAACTTGTTCATGGGGCTGGGAAGACCTACTAACTAAAACTTTCCTCCAACACAGAGTCATATGGAGCACCAGTTAGGTTCATTGGCGAGAAATCTGAAGAATTTCTATATTTTAAACATTTATACTAAATGGCCCTAATGCTTTGCATGTCGCCTTCCATCTGGCCCATATGTTCGTCATGAGGACGAAATGTGTCATTAAGTATAAAGTACCTATAAAGTGCCTGGCCCTTAAGTAGGCACCAAAACAAAGATAGCTCTTGTGATGGTTGCTATTTATATAATCTCATATTATATCACTTGGTTTTAGAACTTCAGGTGACATATATTTGTCTTTATACTTTTCTGTACTTTTCAGATTGGCTGTGATACTGCTATTATAGAAACAATGGGCTTCTAGAAAAGAGTCATACCCTGTGTTTGTAATTTTTGTAAAAAAAAAAAAAAACAAAACATTGCGCGTACAGTCATATCACTTCCTTCCCTTACTACCTCCTCATTGCCCTCAGGAAAAGGTCCTGAGTCCTTAACACACACACACACACACACACACAAAGACTTCCAGAACCTGTCCCTTCTTCCCTCTTCAGTCTCATTTCTCATTCACAACCTCACAATCCAGCCATAATTGATTTCTCTCAGTTACTGAAAAATGCCACTTTCTGTCTCCGCCAAGCCTTTCTATTATGTCTCTTTCTTGGAACACTTTTCTCCACCTTACGGCACAGGTTTACACCTCCTTATCCCTCAGCTGTCACTTGTTTGTGCATTCATTCATTGATTCCATTCATTCCACAGAATTTTATTAAGCTTCTACTTTATGCCAGGACTCTGGGGAAGAACAGTGAACAAACTAGTTCCCTCTATCATCAAGATCCTGGTGGAAAGCAGACAACACGCTCACACTGGGTAATCTGAGAGGAGTTTAATAATAGGGACGAATCAAGGAGGTGTGGGCAGGGTGTAGAGGAACTACAGGGATGGTCACCGGGGACACCACTGAGCCCACTGGGCAAAGGGAAGAAGTGGTTTGGAGCCTGGAGAGAGAGCTTGTGGAGAGGCCACCTGGCAGGACTTGTGACTTTCAGTCAAGGCCAACAGCTATCCTGATGTGACCCAGAGGAATAAAATTTCCCAGCTCATTCCCCCCTTGTCCCAATCTCCTGTCGGGGCTCCACATTAGCAAAACCCAACCTGAAGCCAGAAGCAAGCACTATTGATGCAGACTGTAAAAGCCAGTCTGCTGGGTCAGTGGGTAGGACAGAGAAGGCCGAGCATGGGTCTAAAGGAGCTAATGGAAAACATTCAGCACAAACCTTGCTCTTTATTCTAGTGGAGGGAGACAAACAGTATAATAATGGCTAACATTCAGCAAAACCAGAATAAGTGCCAGGCACATCCTAAGCACACATAACTCACTTTCTCCTCACAACAACTAATGGATTCAAATTAACAGGTGAGGAAACTGAGGCACAAAGAGGAACTGAAGGCATCAAAGCTCTGTCTTCTTGGTCAGTTACTTTTTTTTTTTTTTTTCCTTTTCTGCTGGAGACCACCCCGGGAGCTAGAGCCATCAACCATCATAATTTCCCAGGACTGTCGGTTTTCCCAGGATGTGGCATATTCAGTACTAAAACCAGGACAGTCCCAGGCAACCGAGATAGTTGGTCCCCCTAACCGTGGCTTTTTTCAAGCCTGTAAGAAATCCATGTTCACCTCCAGGCTCCTACCTGCTTCCTTCATGTACACAGCAATCAAACATTCTTGACAGATGGACAGATCAATCCTTATCCAATTCAAGAGGAGAAAAGAAATGTACCTAAGAGAACTTACTTGAAAAAAAAAGACAAAGTCACATCTAAACTCTAAATAAACCATGCAGTGTTTTTGGAAACTACAAAGCAATATTTGGGGAAGATGGAAAAAAGAGGGAAATATGAATATTATGGATAAAAGACAGAAGGTTTTTTTTTTTTTTGAGTAGTAAAATAAAGCACCAAGACTAATGGTCGTAGGGATAAACTGAAATACAGTTGCCAACACATGTGTAAAAAAAAAATAATAATAAAATGTCAAAAGCACTGGATCAAAAAAGAAAACACATTATAGAAAGAGAAAAGGAAGAAATAGAGGAGGGGAAAATAATATTAGCATATTCTGTTACACAAAATTAATATGCACTTATAAGCATTTAAGTATTCATGCTATGTAAATGCCTTTTGCAAATGAGATTATAGATTTGCTTGCAAACAGTAAGCATGCTAAATAAACGTAAGGTGCTATTATTTAAACAACAACAAAACAACGAATGGATGATATTGGCAGCCGTCCCTACAGAAGCCTCAAGCCTCCAGGAAGATACTGTCTATAAAGAAATTTACACTGCTCACAGCATCCCCACAGCTAGACAGGGGTTAGCAAATGAGAAATAAATATTCCTCTCTGAGTTCTCCCATGAATTGAAGTTGACTGGCTGGCTGGACAGTAGCATGGTGGGTTTCAGGATGGATGTTAAGGGGGACAGAATCCTTGGGCTTACGACTGCTGGACAAAAATCTCTCTGTGGGACCAGGACAAATTCAACCGGGCCTTAGCCCAAGTAAATGGCCCTCCAGCTGCGGGACTTGTAACTGTGAACACATCTGCTGTCCACTCAAGTGCCCCCCTCCCCTTCATCCACAGAGCTGATGAAGCAGAGGGACCGCAGGGGAAACTGAAGTCACTGTGTGTTTAGATCCGTTCTGCAGGACACGGCAAAATCCGAAATGGATTGTGACCTGCTGATAATATTTCACAACGAACTAAGTGATCATTGATTAAAAATAGCTTTGAACGTGTATCGCACATCTATTTCAGGCCTCGTTTTATTTGGAATGCGGATAGCGCTGGAAGCCAGAGCGACATGAGCAGCAGCTGGAAATCTACTCAGACATTCTAGCCAATTCACGTCAAGCCCAGTTGGCAAAATTAATGCCATTCTGCGGTCTCAGGGAAGGAGAGATGGTTAATTATGCCCCACTGCCCAGTGGTTCCTATTATGGACACATCTGGACTGAAAGGCTCATTTGAAATCCCCAATTTCACTGCTTCCCGGAGTCTAAACCGAGTTTAAACATTGATTTGTGAGGATGAGAGTGTAGCGCATACAAACTGCCTTGCCCACAGACTCCAGGTAGGCTCTAATGAAAGTCTGTCCTGGTTTCAAAGGCTCTTTTATGCCTTGGGTACTCATATTTCCATCGGTGTTTCCTACCAGTTCCTAAAATGCAGTATTTGGACAGGTTTCTCAGTGAATAATAAATAAAACACACACGCCCATCTCCGCACCTCCGGGCTAAGGAGTCTTAGTTTCCACGGCGCCCTCAACCGCTGCAGGCTGTGATGTTTTCATCTCTCTGATAGGAAGGCGGGCTGGGACCTTGTCTGTTTCGAACAGAAAGACTTCTAAGGAATGTCTCTGCCCTGCATCCAGGGACACAGCGGTTTGTTCCAAGGAAAACTTCCCTCTAAATGATTGCCGGTTCCTGTGTTTGTAGCAGGAATGGTTGAATGGAAATGGCACTGTTGGAGGTGCCATCTTTGAGAAGAGAATCAAAACAGATCCTCGGTCAAACCCAGGGTGGCTATTCAAATCCTACAGGGCTTCAAGTTTAGCAAACCGGTCACTTCCTGTTGCACTTAGATCTCAAATAACACAGCTCCCTTTGCTCCGTTCCAACCTCCCGTGAGACCAGCGGTGTTCACAGAGCAGAGAGCAGCATGAGGCCAGGCAGCAGCCCCAAGGGGGAGACGTACCTTGGTGAGTCGGGTGTCCCTACAGGAGGTGGTATCAGAAACTCTGGGAAGCTGTGTTCCCTTCCCCCCACCCTCCCTCGAGCTGCCTGATGACTACAGTTCATTTTGAATCTGTTCCTTTACAACAAACCTTTCAAGGCTTCACCCTCAGTAAACGGTAAAAGCTCTTAGGAGGGGGCAGCCACAGGCCTTCTCAGTCACTTACACCTGATGGTGGCTGAGTTTCCAGACTCCTGACAGCAGGGATTCTGACAGAGGAAGAAAAGTTAGACTGGAGAGGGTGAGCACGACTGCCCCCCTAAAGGAAAGCAGCACGAGTACGGATATTGGGAGGAGGCTCCTCTGGAGACCCTACTGATATGTTTGCCAGGAACTAACGGTGCTCAGTCTGTCCTAATTCGCATAAACAACTTGGTCGATGGATCAGCTTAATAGAAATCAGCCTTTCATAAGAATGAGGAAAATCCATCAGCTGAAGGACTTGAAAATTATACAGAGCAATATATAAGCTTAATTTCAAAACCATTTCCGAGCTGCCTGGCTGCCTAACAACGTGCCAGTGAATGCAGGGGACGGAGCTGTTCCACTCCTGGGAAGCATTTAAACAGCATCTGCATTTGTTCCTGACAACGGAGCCACAGAAGCCACGTTTGCCTTAGGCGGGTGTTGGAAACGGATCAAGTGGGAGGTCCGCTGCATTCTAAGGTTCTGACGGTGTACTCAATTATCTCATGGAGACGCAGGATTCCGACCAAGGACGCTGAGGTCAGTGTGACATCACAACAGCCAAAACAGAAACACGGGTGCCGGAGACTCGTAGGTGTAGGAGATCAGGCCACAGCTCCTCTGTGCCTCTTTGAACTGCCTGGGGACGAAAGAGGGGACTGCAAACTTATCAGGCTGGCCTAGACACGGAAGTATTTCAGAGGCAGGGTCGCTGTGAAGGACCCCTGACTCACAGCCTCACCCTGAGCTTCTCAAAGGCCATAGGATAGGAGGTGGTAACTAGAGGGCGGGCCTCTTGTGTTTCTCTACCATGAAACCAGTAGTGCTGAGACTATGAATGGTTCTTCCAGCCGGAACTAAAGAACCAAGTCAGGGAAGGGGATGATAGCTTGGAGTCGAATTTGGAAGCTAGGTGGCATCCAGATTTGCTCAACACTAAGGTTAAGGGTGGAGCCTGGATTCGGAATCTAATGCAACAGCAAGTGCTTGGGAGGCAAACAGATTTGCATTTAAATTCCACTTCTCCCCGGAGATTTTTGGCAATTGCCTTACACTTTCCAAGCCTCAGTTTTCTCATGGGTAAAATGGAGCTGATGATGCTTCCTTTAAGGAACTGTATGAGAGTTAAATTAGATAGAGTACGGGGGAAAAAAGACAAAAGGAAAAGCTGGGCTCAGAGCGGGCATCCTGATTTCTAATTGTCCTGCTTCCTACTCCCTTTGCACCGCAGTCCTCCCCCCTGGCTGCAGAATTGAATCACCGGGGGAATTTTTTAAACCATTCCTATGCCTGAGCCTCCCCTGCCCCAGAGATTCTGATGTAACCAATTCAGGATGAGACATAGTTATCGAAATTTTCAAATATTTAAAAAATCTCCCCAGGAGACTCTAATAAGTTCCCAAGATTGGAACCCCTGCCCAAGTATATCAGAATAAGTATCATCTTTGGATTCAAAATTTTCTATTATGGTTTGGGCAAATATTTTACTTCTCTGAGGCTTAATTTATTTAGTATTTTAAGAAGGGGAGTAATATTCCAATTTTATAGAATTCCTTTGAATATATAGTGAGATATATTTCATAAAGCTCCCAAAAGAAGTAACTGACAATTAATAGATGCTCAATAAATACTCATTTCTCTCCCTTTCATTTCTTTTTTCCCCAAAGTTTGTTTATTTATTTTGAGAGGGGAGAGGGGCAGAGAAGGGAGAGAGAGAGTTCTAAGCAGGCTCCACGCTATCAGCACAGAGCCTGATGTAGGGCTCTATCCCACGACTGTGAGATCATGACCTGAGCCAAAACCAAGAGTTGGACACTTAACCGACTCAGCCACCCAGGCGCCCCTCTCCCTTTCTTTTCTTGTCATTAATCAAGGAACACATGTGTTAAAATATAAAATATGAATAAATAAATAAGGCCAATAGACATGACATAGTACCAATCAGACAGTTTTGAAATTAATTACTAACTCCGTTAGGCAAGAGTATCTTACGTATCTTCTGCTACGTAAGGTTAAATCCTAAGATAGGGCTGGCAAAAATGGCATTCATTAATCCCATTCCTCCCTTCCATGCTCATGGCAGACATCACTAATCAATCATAGCACTCTTTCCCACTGACCCCTAAAGAGGCATCAAATTCCTTTACCATACAGCCTATACTAACAATTAATCAGAGCTGCCATTTGTATTGAAAGACATTTGCCTTCCCTGTCTTAGGTCATGAGCTGCCTCAAGCCTGCAAATGAAGCATACTGCAGAGAAAATTAAGTGGACTTCCGGGTAAGTGGAGAGAGTGTGGAGTGGAGAGAAATAAAGGCAGACCCTGAGAGTGCCCAGCTCTGTGCCCCCCGATCTGTACTAAGCTAAAACTCTATGCTTTCCGGTGAATGCAAGGAATGCAGTGGGGAAACAAGTGAACGCCAAGCTAGAAATGAAAGAACCAGCGTCTGCACGGTGCCTAGTGCACTCAAGGTGCACTTCCCTCCCACGATTTCCAGAAAGGGCTAGCAGAGTGTTTTCCAAAGCCAGCTTATTTCTCTGACTCGGAAATGTGAAACTAACTATTGCAGTGTTTGTCCCCTAAGGTGATAGGCAAGGGCTCTGACGAGAAGGCGCCCATGAAGCTCAAGTCAGCGGGGGAAAGCCCCACATCGCTGCCTGAAAGCTTGTCACAGCTGAGACCTCGCACACGCCAAGGACACGTGCGGACGGCTGGGATCCTCCTCTGCTGTGCCCACCCAAGGACAGCCAGCTCTTCTGCAGAGGCTTCTGCTGCTATTCCCTGTTGCTGATTAACCCCTTCCTAGGCCACAAGCACGTTCACTCGTCACGGCACGGCCTCAGCCCCTGCTGGGCAACACTGTGTGACCACTTGGACCTGATTCCACAGCAGGCACGGGGGGTAATTCTGATAGCCTGGTATAAAATCTCTCCTTTGGGACCTTAAATAAGACAGTAACTTACTACACTCAATCTCTCCCTTCTATCACAAGTGCTTCCCTTTGTGAAAATTCAGGACCAGGCGCTGGGAAATAGAACCACAGCACACGGCACAGAAGGTGGATTTTGTTCGTTTTCTTTTTTTTTTTTTTTTTTGCCTCCAAAACGTTCACCAGGCTCCTTTCCCTTCCACCCCCAGCATGGAGAAGTCAGCATAACGACTGAAGTCACAGGGCAGTGACAGCATTTGGGAAGCCACACAGAGGCGTGGACAGGGAGCCCCAAGCCCAAGGATCCAGGGCAGGGAGGGGTGAGGCGCCAGGCAGGAAGGGTGTGGGATGTGGAGCTGAGCAGGAGAAAGACAGCTGGTGTGGTTGGGAGATTGAGCAAATAGGTAAATACACTGAGGATTATACGAGCCAAAATTCTCATTGCCAGAGAAGATATTTATAAACTGAAACAGGAAGTTTAGAAAGAACCCTGAGGTGTTGGACTGGAGCTGAGGTATCAGTATGAACTTCTGTTTTTATTAGTGGGTGTCTGTGTGTGTGTGTGTGTGTGTGTGTGTGTGTGTGTGTAAATATACACAGACAGACAGATAAATACAGAAATAGTCACAGATGAAAATGTGTACACACGTGTATACCCATATACACATATAATGTACAGTATACATTTCCCATCTCTGTCCACTGAGTGAGTGAGCCTAAAAGCAATGTACCCCACTACCAATTAACACACTGAGTGCCTACATGTCAGTTCCTAAATGTCTTTTATTTTTTAAGCCAGTTTTAGTAATTTGTTTACTTATTGATATTTTTGTGGGGGATTTTTTCAGGTTTATTTATTTTTGTCTAGAGAGAGCAGGGGGAGGGGCAGAGAGAGAGGAAGACAGAAGATCCAAAGCAGGCTCTGTGCTGTCTCGTGAATCGAGAGACCATGACCTGAGCTGAAGTCAGATGCTTAACTGACTGAGCCACCCAGGCACCCCTTTATTTTATTTTTAAGTCAGCTCTGCACCCAACGTGAGGCTTGAACTCACACCCCTGAGATCAGAGTTGCATACTCCACCAACTGAGCCAGTCAGGTGCCCCTAAATGTCCTTTATTAAAAGAAACTAGAGGACAGACTGGGTAGCTCAGTCGGTTGAGTGTCCAACTCTTGATTTGGGCTCAGGTCATGATCCCAGAGTCATGGGATCGAGTCCCTCTTTGAACTCCAGAGTGAGCATGATGTCTATTTGAGATTCTCTCTCTCCTCTCTCCCTCTGCCCCTCCCCACCCTCTCTCTCTCTCCAAAATTTTAAAAGAAGAAGAAACTAGATGTCCTTGGGGAAATGGTGGATTCCAGGGCTGCAACAGAAAAAGTACAAGTTGAACCTGAAACATCATTTATGCCAGAAAATAAGGAAATGCTCATGAACGATGGGGAGATGTCAAAAGGATACAGGAGCCAGCGTGATAGGGTCAAATCTGGGGCAAATAAATGCTCAAACAAGAATAGTAATAATGGATTACAACCCACTGAATAAAATTGGAATCCATGTGTGCATATTCATATACACAATGAATGAATGAGGGAAAAGGAAAGCGTTCTAGTAGAATGCCAACGAATAAACATGGAAGAAATGATGGAACTAGACATTTCACCATCTGGCAACCTTCATAAATGTGGTCGATTTCAGTCAATGGATGCTAAGGCCAGTAGTTAGAAGTTTAATAAGGAATAGAAGATCGATTAATCTCGGAATATGTTCCCATAAAACACTAATCAATTATAAAAGCCAAAATGTTGAATTTAGGGGGAAGAGACTCAACAGACAACATGACCAAGTAATCAAAGTGAGTGGTGGGAAGAGGTGACAACATGTGCCTCCTGGTGAACCAGGAAGAACAAGCATTATTTCTGTAGAATTACTTCCCAGATATATATAGATATAGATATAGATATAGATATAGATATAGATATAGATAGATAGATAGATCTCCTCTGACCAAGTAATTACATTCCTAGGTATTTTCCCAAGAGAAATGAAAGTATGTCCACACAAATACTTGTACAAGAATGTTTAGAGAAGCTTTCATCATAATAGCAATAAATCAGAAAGATCCCAGGTGTCAATTAGTAGGAAAATAGACTGTCCTGTACTTATACAATGTAATACTACTGAATAGTAAGAAGGAACAAACTATTAACACAAGGAGTAGCATAGATGAATCTCAAAAACACTATGCTGAGTGAAAGAAGCATGACACAACAGACATAGTGTATCATTCCATTTATATGAAGTCCTAGAACAGGTATCAACGGTGGGAAAAAAAAAAAATCAGAGCAGTCGTTGGGTAGGGGGGATTGATACAGAGGTGGAGAAGTGCCCCAGGCAAGAGGCATGAGGGAACTCTCAGGTATGATAAAGTGTTCTCTGGATAGAGGTTTGAATTAAGCAAATGTTGGTATTCACTAAAACGTATCCAACGGTACACTTAAGATTTGTGCATTTTTGTGTACCAATTTTACCTCAAAAGGAAAGAAAAAGCACTATAAACAAATATTTAACTATAGCTATTGATATGCATACTGAAGTATTTAGGGGAACATAAGTTGACTGATGTCAGTGACTTCCTTTGAAATGCGTCCCCCAGATGAGGTGGATCACTGGATGCATAGAAAGACAAACAGACACACGATAAAGCAAAGGTAGTAAAATGTTAACTATGCAATCTGGCTCAATGCTCCCTATAAATTTATGTTATCTTTTCTGTATATCTTAAAATTCCCACAGTAAAATGCTGAAAATACATATTTTTTAATTTTTTAATGTTTATTTATTTTGAGAGACAGAGAGAGACAGAGAGAGAGAGAGAGAGAGACAGCGCAAGTAGGGGAGGGGCAGAGAGTTTAACGGACTGAGCCACCCAGGTGCCCGTGAAAAAGTATTTTTTTAAAAACTTGCTGTGTGGGGCGCCTGGGTGACTCAGTTGGTTAAGCATCTGGCATAGGCTCAGGTTATGAATGATCTCGTGGTTTCTGAGTTCGAGCCTTGCATCGGGCTCACAGCTGTCAATGCAGAGCCCACTTCGGATCCTCTGTCCCCCACCCCCACCCCCCGTCCCTCCCTCTCTCATGCTCTCTCTCTCTCTCTCGCTCTCAAAAATAAACATTTTTTAAAAAAACTTGCTGTGGACTAAAAGAAGAGGAATGGTGTCACGATGGTGAAACAGCATGATGCAAAGATTTGGATGAGCTGAAAAGCCTGGGCAAGTTGCGTCGGCGCAGGTCTCCCTAGCGTGTGTGCTAAAAGAAACGAGATACAGGAACACCTGTGGGTCAGTTCTTCCCATCATCCCTTGCGTCGCCATCACTCAGAATGCCTACCTATTTGACCACTGACTGATAGCATACTCTAAAACACCAAATCGACCTGATCATTTTTATTTTGTCTCTCTCTGAACGTGTTACCAGTTAACTACATCGCATGAAAACAGCTTGTTTGATGTAAGTGAATGTCCTTTCGTTTCTGTTCTGGATCAGTAGTTATCTCCCAGGGAGTGTGCATCCCAATGGAATGTATTTCTTTTCGTTGCTAGTGTATTATACTGGCAATGCATAATATATCACACTTAATATTCTGCTACATGTTTTGTGCCTATTATATCCCTGGACAGCTTTCCATGTCAATGCATATAAATCACATCATCTGCAAAATGGAAACATGATAGTTGTGAAGAGTAATTTAGTTAATACTTATAAATATTCTAGAACAATGTCTGGCACAGAGTAATTGTTTAGTGAATGTTAACTATTGTTACTCCATTGTACAGGCGTTCCATAATTTGTATAACTTATTGATGGGCATGTAGGTTGCTGCCGATTTTTCCCTATTACAGATAATATGGAATTGAACAATCTTGCACATGTATCTTGATACATATAAATATCACTAGGATAAATTCCTAGAATTGGAACTACTACATCACAGAAAATGTATTGTGTGCCAGTCGTATATCTAGTGCTCTCAGCCAAAGCCCATCCTCCCATCCTCTGCTTTATGACCCTGGCGTGGGACTCTTTCCCAGACTGCCTTGCCGGCTGACCTCGTTTTGGTCTCTTCCAGGAAGATATTGCCTAATCAGGGGCGCCTGGGTGGTTCAGTTGGTTAGCCATCTGACTTTGGCTCAGGTCATGATCTCGCGGTCCGTGAGTTCGAGCCCCGCGTCGGGCTCTGGGCTGACAGCTCAGAGCCTGGAGCCTGTTTCAGATTCTGTGTCTCCCTCTCTCTGACCGTCCCCCGTTCATGCTCTGTCTCTCTCTGTCTCAAAAATAAATAAACGTTAAAAAAAAATTAAAAAAAAATAAAAGGGCATCTTTCTGTATTTGCAAAGTGGTGGTGGTGGTGGTGTTTTATACAACTGTAATGCCCTAATCCAGACCTTCTGAGGGAGAATCTAGAGGGGTGGGGCCCGGGTATCTATGTTTTCTAAGAGCATCGCAAGTGATCTGCACAGCCAGCTATGAACATTGTTCTAGATCTTTGATTCCCAAAGTGTGCTCCCTAGATCACACCTGGGAGCTTGTTAGAAATGCAGAATTTCAGAAGCTGCATTTTAACAAGCTCCCCGCGGAATCCGCATGCACATTAAAGTTTAAGAAGCGCTGCTCTATAAAGGATGCTGTCAGATGAACAGCAACACATCCAGGTTTTGTGGGACCTAAAGCTCATATAATTTGGGAAATCTTTTTTACCAAAAGTGAATACAAAATTACAAATGAAAATTGAGTCCAAACTGAATATTCATTTACAATGAAGGAATAAGTCACAATAAAATACTATAAGCTGAAAATATCACCAACATCACAGAATCCAGGGGGAAAAATGACAAAACATGTATACTATTGAACTGATAACACCCATCTATAATATTTTTCTAAATTTTTAGCCATCTTATTATATGATTAACAATTTGTTCTATAATTTTTCTATCTATAGAGAGACGAAAAAGGTAATCCGGTCTCCAAGAAATGTTTTTCTTAATATTGATAATTTAGAAAAAGTTTTTTTTTTCAACTTCCAACTTGTTACATACAATGTCATGTCAAATCTTTAGAGTTTTGTCAAATCTGGGATAAGCTGTCTCCAGTGTCTTTCAGCTGTGAGCTAAAAGAGTCATGGTATTTCATGTTTCTTGTGCAGTCACTAATTTTAAATACCCTTTGTAGCAATGACACTCTATTAACCTTTCTGTAGCCCACGTCTTTGTGTGAGCCATTACTTCCATCCTTCTGCTTATTTCTTTTTTTTTTTAATTTTTTAAATGTTTGTTTATTTTTGAGACAGAGAGAGAGAGAGACAGAGTGAGAGAGGGGAGGGGCAGAGAAAGAGGGAGACACAGAATCGGAAGCAGGCTCCAGGCTCCGAGCTGTCAGCACAGAGCCCAACGCGGGGCTCGAACTCACAGACTGTGAGATCATGACCTGAGCTGAGGTTGGACGCTTAACTGACTGAGCCACCCAGGTGCTCTTTTCTTCTGCTTTTCTATGTCTTGCCCTAGAATGTGCCAATTCACATAAATTTCCTTCTTCTGTTATCATTTTGTGTATATTTTCTTTGCCATCATGCTCCTGAGTGTCTTTATGCTTTCGACCACCAAAATTTTTAGCTCCTGTTGTGACCAAATAAGAGAGTTTTCCATATTTTGAAGTTTCTGCTGGTCTTCTTCCTTTTCCAGGAGGATACATCCCTCCCTTCGTGTTTGGATTTTAGCATAACCAACCATTCCAAAAACTGATACAAAATGAATGTGAAACTAAGGCATCCGCGGGAGTGCATCAAATACATTTTTAGATTGTGTCTACAATATATTGAGCCACGTAATAGGATAACCAAATTACTCTTCTAACTACATCAGTTGCCCTGCTGATGAATATAGGAGTTCTGTCACCAGGCCCTCTGGTTCTTTGGGGCTTTTTTGATGCACTGTATCAATATTACATGCTATTTCTGAAACCCGCAGAATTCATCTAGACAAGATGAGTCAGTTATGCTAAGACTTATTTTGAGATGCGTAAAACCTGCAACATCACAGACTATTTGCAGTACTAGTATTATGGTTTTTGTTCCTACAAACACAGGCTTTCTGGTAAATTCTATTTTCAGCACTTGTAATTTAAAAGAAAAGAGAAAACAGTATGTTTATAATGGCATATACTGTACTACTGAGTATATTCTTGATGAAAGAATATTTCCGTTTTTTTTTTTTTTTAAGGCATCATTGAGAACGGACTCCTCTATTTACTTTTACACGTGTGATGATTGAAAGAATTTTCAACAGACCAGCTTCTGCCTCTGCATATTTCAAGCCTCATTTCACCCCCACTCCCCACAGGCTTCCAGTGCTAAGGGTCATAGGATCAAGTTCATTCTATGACACCAGGTATGGCTTTGCCTCTTCATGCCACAGTGGTGACTAAACCAGCACAGTAGGTGGTAGAAATGTTCCTGGAGGCCACACCGACACGAGAACAGCAAGCTACAGTGTAACTATCTCCAGAAGTAACTATAGCCTGCATAAAGACATATCATTAAACTCAAAATCAACATATGCCCAACTCAGCTTCCCTTGATCTGGATGCCAGAAATGCCTGGCCAACACCTGGGGAATTGTAATGAAGGTGGGGAGTAGTAAGAGGCAGCTGTCTTAACCAATTTCTGTCAAAATATCTTACTTTTGAAACTTTATAAAAATATATAGCCATGTCAAGGACTCTGATGGGGCCCCTCCCAGGGCTTTGGAAGGAGCTCCGCAAGCAAAGAGCCCTGAAGCTGAAGCTCCATTAAGTTCATGGTCAATCTGTCCCTGCAGAGGAGCACATAAGATCAAAATGACAGAACACAGAAATATCTTCACAGATCACGAGTAAGAGCCCCCTTGTCATGAAGACAGAGAAGCCGAGGGCCTCCGAGGTTGCGTCACCTCCCCAAGACCACACATCTGGTTAGTAACAGGGCTGAGACAAGAACCTGGACTCCAAGTCCAGTGCTCTTTCTCCAGAGTGCATCTAGCTTTGTGGGGTTGCCCCTGAAGATCTTCAGACTTTGAGAGCTAAATTTATGCTCCATGTGTATTGAAGGAAGTCAGGTGTTAGAAGAGGTGTCGCACCAGATTTCGTATAGGCAAAGTACCAAATACATGCCCCTGACCCTGTGATCAGTCTTAGAGCCTCTCACAAAGTTGCCAGTAGAGATGTTTTGCGCGTCTATTGGATCTCACGGGACAAAGGAAAAAAAAATCCCTTTGATAAGTCATAGTCACAATACACATGTCGATGAGATGTGATTTGATAACCAAAATAGGCATTCTCTACCCCAAAGAAAGAAGGATTACTGAATGCTGACCCTAATGCTGGTGTTAGTCTATTACAAGTGTCTCATGCTGTGGCTCCATTCTGATTTGTGCCTTGAGATAAAGATTTAATATCCCTCATTTAAATTACAGTATCTATTGAGTTTTTATGGGCTGCGGTATGTTCCTATACTAACATTTCAATGCAGTCATTTCCACCCTGAAGATTTATTTGGTCTGACTCTTCACACACATCACACAATGAAAACAACTTAAACATCAGCTCGGTGGGCCATATTCTTTTGTCCTTATGCATGCAACAATTATTTATTGAATGTCCCCCCCTCGGCAACAGGCACTGTAATAGAGGAAATAGGAGAGGCGTGTGACATTGAAGAAGGGAGACAAAGATGAATGGTACAAGATGTTTGTCCTATACCTGACGAGCGTCTCCCACCTGGCAGCCCAATGGTTACAAGGCAATATGGCAGAGTCTGAGAACACAGAGGAAGGGAACAGATATTCGGCCAGGGAGAGGGAGATTCAAGAAGGCTTTGGAGAGCTGACACTTGAGTTCATTCTCAAGAGACAATGTTTTCCAAAGAGAGAAGAGGCAGGGTATTCGAAGTAGACAGGCCAACAATGTGCAAAGGTTTGGAGATGTGGGGAGAATGTTCAGGAGACCGCCAGCAGTGTATCTGGGTGCCTGGGAGCAGGGAGAGGACAGCTGGAGAAAAGCTGAAATCCGAAGAGTGTCATGTCAGTCCGGGAAGGCTTTGTGCACCATGCTAAGGAGTTTGGATTCGCTTCTGGAGAAAAGAGTAAGACTTAGGCCGCGTAGTGACATAATCAGACCTGTGTTTAGGAAAACCAAGTATAGGAGGCCTGCAGTCACAATGCTGTGCGGCAAAGATCCAGGCAGGATGTGAGAGCCTGAGTTATAAAAACGCCGATGATCGAAGAACAACCTCCACTGGGAAAGGATCTCAAGAAGTGCCTTCTGATAGGGGCGCCTGGGTGGCTCAGTTGGTTAAGCATCCAACTTTGGCTCAGGTCATGATATCACAGTTTGTAGGTTCGAGCCCCGTGTTGGGCTCTATGCTGACAGCTCAGAGCCTGGAGCCTCCTTCAGATTCTGTGCCTCCCTCTCTCTCTGTCCCTCCCCCACTCGTGCTCTGTCTCTGTCTCTCAAAAATAAATAAACGTTAAAGAGTACCTTCTGATAACCGTCTCAGGTAAACGTCTGGAACTGGAAACATCAGGGCTGAGTAACCCTCCCCACCTTCTTTCATGCCGCAAGCCATTATTCACAACATGAAGCTCTCGGATCATTTCCATAAATAAATAAGACATGTACCAGGATGACCTATATCTGATCCTTTCCTCCTACCCCCGCCTAGTGATGTCACATGCCATCCACTTCGCTTTTTCTTTTTTATCATCAATGAGGCTGAGTCTAAGTGGGCCAAGAAGTCTGAATCTTACAGACAACAACGATGTAAGAGGCTTGGGACCCAAAGCCCTTCCCTTAGGCCAAAGAGGAAAATACAGACACACACTGGCCCAGTTAGAAGGAAAGTGTCAGCTTAGGCCACCACGCACCCAATAATAGCCCAAAAGCAGAGTTCACTGGTAAAAGCTAGATGGGAGGACAACAGGTTAAACTTTAGGACAAATGGGGCCACTGCTTCCTTCCCAAATCTATACCTTGGGGCCTGAGCCCTTGGCATGCCTGTGATGAATACACCCTCAGAACTGACTGCAAGTTCGCTCTCTCAGCCTTCGGAAGGGATGAGGTCTGCGATGCGTAGCAGGAAAGAGTTTCCTGCTCCTTCCCTTGTGAAAGAGAGGAGGGGAAGAGAGCCCTCAGCTCTGGAGTCCAGTGAAAGCCTGAGTGGAAGCCAAAGATCTTGCCTGTGTCACTTAGTCCTCGTCAGTCAGCGGCCAGAGAGGTCCCAGCAAGAGGATGGAGAAAGGCAGAAACAAGCCCCTTCATGGTGAGAGGGTCAGACCTGTTTGGTGGAAGGCAGTTTGCCAAAACACAGAATTCCCAGTTAAATTCGGATTGCAGGTAAACAACGAATCATCTCGTAGTATAAGAACATCCCAAATATTGCGTGGGGACACGGACTAGAAAGATGTGCTAGGGGAAGCTGGGCATCCTATACCTTTATGTGATAAATCTGACAACCCCAGTGGGAGGCTCTTCCTTTCTGGCCTGGGCGTTCATATCCTCCCCCTCCCCCACCCCGTCTGAATTCGAAGCTCAGAGTTCTAGACACGGAGAACTTTACAATCACGCAGTCCGGCAGCTTAAGTTTCTTCAGGATGAGGGCAAGGAGGCGCAGAGAACCGCGGTAACTGGCCAGAGTCATGCTGCTGATTAATGGCAGACCGGGGAGTAAAATACATCTGTAGATCCTACCGCCATGTTCTTTCTCTTTGGCCACCCTAAGTCCCCTTTGCCCCTTTGTCCTTTGGCTCACCAGCTCCTGAATGAGATGAAAATTCCCTCAGGGCAGAGGGAATTATTTTTTAATACCTTCTCCCAACGCCTCACACAAAGCTTTATGAGCCCATCACACAATGCT
This sequence comes from Panthera tigris, assembly GCF_018350195.1. Taxonomy (NCBI): domain Eukaryota; kingdom Metazoa; phylum Chordata; class Mammalia; order Carnivora; family Felidae; genus Panthera; species Panthera tigris. Next base: position 107,206,116 of record NC_056662.1, read on the forward strand.
TTATGAGCTGGGAGCGCCATCGATATTGTGGAGTGGCAGGCCATGTGGCTAAATTACCTGGATCACCGCCACTCTCCCCACTCCACTCACACCTTCTGCCTTCTGCACCTATGAAGCCGTCTCGAGGGTTGCTGGGACGTTGGCCCAGCCTTGAGGCAGGTGTGAAAACGGTCCTAGCCCTCTGGAGAGGCAGTGAAGTATTACTTTCTGGATAAGACACAGCCTTTGGGAAAAATCTTCTCTACTGAGGTGAGGGGTTCGGGGAAAACACAGCTGAGACCTGCTGGCTTTTGTGAAAGGCAGTCTTATTTTAATCGGGAACTTCCTCTTCCTCCGCAGCAAACCTTTGACCAGAGCTGCCGGCAAAGAACCGGCTGGACTTTTAGGGTTTCTTTCTCTCCTTTCCCTCGCCTCCCTCTTGTGGACAAGCAGGCACGCAGTTGGTACAATGGACGTGAGGAGGTGAGGAGTCTGGAAACAGCCGCACAGACCGGTGGATGTCTCTTGTTGGGCCAGCCCTTGACAGCCTTGCCGAGTGGGGTGATCTTCGCTGCCCTCCGTTGCTTCTCACAAATCACACCATGTTGCCGGCCTCCCTCCCCGCCCCCCCCCCCAACCTCCCTCTCTCCCGGCCTCCATCTCCATGTTCCTGACTTCCTTCCCCCACAACCCAATGAAGACGTAGGCTTGTTGGAAACCCATGCCCAGAGCGAGCAAGTCCTTATTATTCCAGGAAACAAGTTGCCTCTCCACACAATCTTTCTTTCTCTTAAGGTTTTATTTTTAAGTAATCTCTGGGGCGCCTGGGTGGCTCAGTTGGTTAAGCGTCCGACTTCGGCTCAGGTCATGATCTCGCGGTCCGTGAGTTTGAGCCCTGTGTCGGGCTCTGTGCTGACAGCTCAGAGCCTGGAGCCCGTTTCAGATTCTGTGTCTCCCTCTCTCTCTGCCTCTCCCCCGTTCATGCTCTGTCTCTCTCTGTCTCAAAAATAAATAAACATTAAAAAAAAAAATTTTTTTTAATTTAAGTTATCTCTGCACCCAACATGGTGTTTGAACTCACAACCCTGAGATCAAGAGTCACATGTGCTACCAACTGAGCCATCCAGGCTCCCCAACCACAGTCTTCAGCAGGATGCTGAGATGCTTCATGAGGATAATAATAACATTTATTTAGTGCTTCACGAGTACGAGCTTCTTTTACTAAACACTTGGCACACATTGTCTCATTTACATTCATAATCTTCGCAGCAAACCAGTGAGGCACATATTGTGTTTGTATCCATTTTACAGATGAGGAAACTGAGGTTAGGAAACGCTAACTAATGCACGGAAGCTGGCAGAACTGGGACTCAGGCTCAGAAAATCCGACACCAGGCTCCAGAAAGCCCTGCCCAGTCGGACTTGCCGTAGTAATGGAAATGTTCTACATCGTCCGGTATATGGGAGGCACCAGCCACAAGTAGCTACTGAGCACTCGAAATACGATTACGGCAACTAAATTTTAAATTTTATTTAATTTCAACTTAAACAGTCGCAGATGACTAGCACCTGGCTCCTTCATTGAACAGCACAGCTTAGAATATAACCCCTCAGCCATTCCGGTTACTCATTTTCCCCTTCCCTACTACGCACATACTGACATGGTACCCCGGGTGGGTGAGGGAGATCTTTGGTTCACAGCATTGCCTTGGCCCTCACTCCACAGAGTAGACTCCGAACAGAATGCTGATAATCGCCTTATGTCCTCTTTGACACAATAAGGCAAGGAGAAGCGAATTGATGATGTAAGAGACGGGGGCTTTTCTCCCTGTGCTACCGGTGACAAGTGGCTGAATTTCTCTAGGCCTTGGTTTCTGCCTCTTTACGAGGACAGAGCTGTACTCCATGATCTCCAAGATGGCTTCCAGTTTGGACATTCTGCAGTTGGAAAGCACTTCACGGAACCCCTCTCTGGCTCTCAGGGTGGCACATTTTAAAACAAGAGCCCCAGGTGATGAGTCTGGCACCAACAGTGATTACCTAGAGGAACAGTCAGCAAGCATGCTTGATTGTGCACATCCAACACCCCGTAATATATGGGGTTCTTTTTTTAGAACCCTAATCAGAGATTCCATTTGCATAATTAACATCTTTAGGAATAATTACAAATGACACATCTGTTCACTATCACTCCCTCCTCGGCAAACTATGTGTTCTAAACACAGTTTCTTTAGCTCTGTAAACACTTGGTGCCTGTTTTTTGCTTTTTGCGTTAGTCGCTTTCCACCTTGGTGAGAACCCTGCGTGCCTTATCCCTGCGTGGTTCCATCCCTTCTGCCAGCGCTGCTCAAACCAGAGCGGGACCTGCTGGCAATACCTACCCATTTTGACTGGCCGCAGAGCATGAGTTGCTCATCTCGGCTCCCTGGACAAAGGCTTCAGAGGAGTCATGAAACTTTAGGAAATTCTTGGGGGGGGGGGGGCGGGTAATACAGTTATGTGTGTACATTCTGGGGAGAGGGCTCATGGCTTCCAGCAGAATTTCAAGGGGTGTCCATGATCCAAACAGTAGTTAAGAATCACATACTATTTGATTCCATACGTATGAAAGCCCAGAAGCAGGAAAGTAGATTAGCTGTTTCTTAAGGTAGAGATGGAAGAGGGGGACAGAAGGATGGTGGGGGTGGGGGGAGGTAATAGCTGAAGGATATGAGGTTTCATCCTGAGGTGATAAAAGCATTTGAAAATCGACTATGGTGGTTACACTTATCTCTGAATATGCTAAAAACCACTGGATTGAATACTTTAAGTGGGTATGCATTATACCATAATGTACGGCATGTGAATTTCGTCTCACTAAAGCTGTTTCTGAAAAAATAGCTAAGAATTCCTGCCTAGAGAAAGGGGCCATAGACTACGTGTGCCCCTAGTGAGACTGGGCCCTCTCTGTTCCCAGAAAGCCTTGGGTGGTACTAAGCACAGTTCTTTTTTGGAAGTAAGGCCAGTTTTACGTGGGGCCTCCCATGGGATATGATTTAATGGTTTCAGAAAGGCCCTCTAGGCCAACGCTTCTCAAACCTTAATGAGCATACGTGTTAATTGATGATCTTGTTAAAATGCAGATTCTGATTCAGTGGTTTTGGGGTGAGCCCAGGATTCTCCCGGCGTCCCAGTGAACACACTACAAGTAATGAGGCGCTAGACCAAAACCACGTGAGCATCCTTTCACCTCTCCTTATCATCATGCCATCTAACTACTTACGACAATACTTAATTTCCTGAGAGATATATAGCCCTGGGTACGTTTTATGCCCGACGAGGACTAGCTCCCCAACTAATTTATCTGTTGCCTTGCTCCAGTGAACTAAGCTGAACAACTTCGAATCCTCAAGGGCCCGCTTTATCCTTCTCCTTTCAAGACAAAGCCAGGTACAGGCCCCGTCAGCTCATTAGTTTTATTTCCCCTCAGCCCCATACTGGCCCAATTTAGCCCTTCAGAATGAGGTTGTCGCCCCCAAAAGGCATACCTAGCTCAAATAGAACTTGGACAAAAGAAGTTATTCCATCTTTGTGTCCTAAATGTGCACTTCCTTTCACTCATCCCACTAAATGTTTTGTTTCCCCAAGACTGGATAAAGAAGCATGGGACCCCGAAGCTTATTTTGAACCAAAGGGGTATTCGTAGGAAGGGAGAAGGCTGTGGGCGGTCAATCTGAAGCAGGTTTCCTCAGGGAAAAACAAGGACCCCTTCACTAATCTTATTCAAGTAGACCAGTATCAGACATGCTATCGCAAGGACTGAGCCATGTAGTAAATGGAAAACTATGGCCACACTATTGTGCAACAACTCTCCTCAAGGGGTGGGGTCTGTTTCTCTGCCTTGAATCTGGCCTGGCAGTGTGACCTGTTTTCACCAATCGAATGTTGAGCCCAGCCCTCAAGAAGCCTTGCAGCCTCCTCCCTCCTGAAACGCTGCCATGAGAACACCATGTAAGGAACCCAGTCCAGCCACTAGGAGGAGAGGCCACGTGGAGAAGAATGAGGCACTGCAGCCAACAGCCAGGACCATTTGCCAGAATGCAAAGGAGGCCATCTTGGACCCCGCCCTCCCCGTTCAGTACAGCCACATAAGTGAGTCCCACATAAGTGAGGTGAAAACAGCAGAGGAACCACTCAGCCACCCTAGAATTGTGGGAAATAAGAAATCATTGTTGTTTTCAGTCGCTACATTTTCAGATGGTTTGGTATGCAACAGTAGATAACTAAAATAGGTGGGATGCTGGAACAGATCATCTAGAGACCCTTCAAATGCGATTCCGTGTTTTAAGTAATGGTGGGGGAAGGGGAGGGAGTTGATTAAGCTCCCATCAAGCTTTTCCTTCTGTGTAGTTACAGCTCTGTTCTCCATTCACAAGTCTGGTTACTGCACGTGCTTGTGTTGCTGATCTGCCACGTGAGAAAAACAATGAATGCTCCCCACCCCAAAAGGCCTCTTCACATGTTTAGCGACACTAAACCTACATAACTAATACAAAACTGATACCACGACATGTCTTGCTCGAACTGCAGGAAGGATGTATGAACTATGCTCAAAGGTACTATAGTCCTGTCCTATGTCCCCACTGCCATGAAGGGCTATGCCTGCGGGCTTTGGGGTTTAAACTGGGCAAACACGGGATTTAGGGTGCCGACCTGGGGTGCCTCGGAGAAGAGATGGGAAAGCAAGGTGACAATGGCAAGGATGGGGTAGTCTTCTCTGCACCCTGACTTCAAACCCGTTGCAAAGGACTAATTTTGAATTTCAAAAAAAAAAAAAAAAAGGGAATGATGCCAGAGCTGAAGGAAGAACTTGAGGAAATCTAGGCACACACGTGCTGCTTTAGAGCCCAGGAGACAGAGCTGGGGACGGGGTCTCTCTGCCCTTCTTCACCCGCCTCAACTCCAACATGCATACAAAGCAGCTTTGGCCTTCCTCAGAGGGAAGACTACGGATGTGCTTACTAGGGCCCCATTCTTACCGAGAGCCCAGTCACCCACTACAAAAGATAAGGGCCCCTGAAAAGGAGTTGACACACAAACTGAGCTGCCAAGATACGCCAACACTTTGGGGACCTCCTTGAGATACGTAGGGGAGCCTCTGGGGAGAAGGAGAGGAGGTTCAGCGGGTGAGGCTCCACCTGCAGCATCAAAGGGAATGTGTCCAAACATGCACACACAGGCTGGTTTACCCAGTGAAATTAAGATCTTTTTCAGTTTCTCTTCCTGATCTGTCAGAGATTCCCATGACCTGCACCAGATGTTCTGATATCATCCAGGTGCTTTGTACATCCTTCCTTTTTCAGGAGCTGCTTTCCTACAGGTGTTTTAGGTCAGGTGCAAAACGAACGTAACTTCCCAAGCTGGGTATACATTTCCACTAAGTTTGAAGGTAAAGTTATGGAACGCGAGTTTGGAGCTCAGAGGGGTCACTTAGGACTTCTCTTCCAGCTACTTGCCTATTATCTATTTATGGCAGAAATATATACAGATGGCATGTATAGCTATAGAGAGAATATAGGAAAATGCTAATCCAGGCACTATTTTACCTCAAGTAGGAAACAGATGGCAGTATATTCTTATTTCAAGAAGGGAAATACAACCATATATATCATGGACCAGGTTATGGAGAGTAAACCCAACTGGCCTGATTCACCTAGTTTTTTGTTACATCTTGTCATATTGGTTTCCTACGGCTTATTCCTTTTTAGTCTAACCATTCGGAGAAAGCCATATAAACGATTTTCAAGGGCCCAGTTCACGAATTTGATAATAGTCAATGATACTGAAGGAAGGCTTACCTTATAACCCCACAGTTCCATTCTTGGTTATATATTCAGAAGAGAAAATCTCACACCTGGGTCTGAGAAGACCTCAACAGGAATATGTATCCTAGCACGGTTTGTAGTAGGGAAAAGCCTGTTCATCAATAGGGGAGAGTGAAATAATTTGGAAAGCGATACAATGCCATGGCTAAGATAATTGAACTAAATGTATTGGTATCAGTATGGATAAATTGCAATATAATGTCAAATGTAAAAAAGTGTTAAAAGGATACTTATAGAAAAACCACAAGAGTTAATATTAAAAGCCCAACCCCAAAGAGGACGACATATTCTTTCTGTATATATATCTACATAGTGAAAGTAATTTTAATGAACAAGAAAGATAAATTCAATTATTGTGATACCAGTTCTCTCTGGAAAGAAAGAGAAAGGAATGACACAGCAGAGTGAAAATATGGAGATGTGGCTATGCTGCAACCTTTTATTTCTAAGAAAGGAAGAAGGAAGAAGCGAAGGAGGGTAACCAACGCTAGGACGGCAAAATGGCAAATCTCAGTAGTTAGTACATGAATATCGGTTATAGTTTTTTCACAGTTTCCTTGTATATTTAAACTATTTCCTTTTTTAAAATTTAAAGATCACCAACAGCTTACCAGCAAAGGGACTTCACCCCTTCCACTGTGGTGCCTATTCTAAAGGAACTTCCTGGGTTTGCTAATGACCGAGGTACAAGAAAGTACATCCTCGGATTAAACACCACTACTCATCTCTTCTCTCCTCATACAAACTGTTTTTCCTCGCTGTTATATACATGCATAACCTTTGGTTTCTGCCCAATGACACTAGCCCCAGGAGACAGGATAAGAGGGTGGAAACACACAACCAAACCCTTGTAAGACACGAAGAAACACTCTGTTAGAGCCCACTTTGGAATGCCCTGTGTTTCTGTCACCTCGGGCATTCTGATTCATTCTGAGCATCTCCTCCAGATACAAGTCATTTAGCCGGGCGACAGGGGGAACAATTACTGCTGGCTTAAAAGATTGGTTGATTTCTCCGGCGTCTATTTGCCTGCAGTTCTGGCTCTCTGACAAATCAAGTCAGATCAATTTGTACCCTAAAGAGTAAATGGGAGGATGTGATTATTTTCTGGTTCAATAGAAAAGCATTTCATTTCAAAGGGCTGCTGCATAGCATTTCTTTTGAGATCCAGTAGGAAGAGGTCAAGTCCGTAGAGAGTAAATGACAGATTCTCAGGAGGGCAGCTGGGCTCTGCTTCTCACCTAAGCTTTGGGAACAGAGGCAGGACGTGGAGGTGAACAGAAAGTGTTCTCCTCTGAGAGGCAAGACTCTGGATATCCCACTGCCCTAGTCAGTTTGGGCTACCGTAACAAAACACTGTAGACGGAGTGGCTTATCAACAGCAGAAACTTATTTTCTCACAGTTCTGGAGGCTGGGAGTCAAAGATCAGGGTGCCCACATGGCCAGGTCCTGAGAAGGACACTCTTCTGGGTTTCAGATGGCTAACTTCTTATTGTATGGCAGAAAAGAGAGCTAGCTAGCATTCTGGGCTCTTCTTATAAGGCCACTAATCCCATTCCTGAGGGCTCCACCCTTGTGACCTAATCACCCCCAAAGACACTCCCCTCTTCAGATACGATCACACTGGGATTAGGGTTTCAACACAAAAATTTTGGAGGAACACAGACCATCACACTCATGTTTAAGGAATGTGTACTTTGCCTCCTCAAAAGGAGTGGGTTTTTAAGAGTTAAAAAAAAAAAAAAAAAAAAAACAGCCTAAGGTTCAAGAGGATGAAATCTAATTCTACTGCAGCCAAACCAAGACCTAGAAAATTACCCCTCAAACAGAACCAAAAAAGCAGAAATAAACTTCTGAAGAATAAGAGGTAAACACAGGTGAGAAAATACTCGAACCAGTTTGGTCCTGGGCACTTTGATGCCCTTTACTTGCCTGCTCAGAGATTTGTTCACTGGGACGCAGTGTTGGGGGGAGAAGCCAAGTGAGAAAAGCCTTGGTTGGTTCTGTTTTCTGTGGCCGTGGGCTTCCCCATGCCCTCTGCCTTCTCAGATGTTGTCTGACACTTGAACTCAATCTTCAGGGTCAGATTCAACCCCCTCCACTCCTGCACATTTTCCACTGCCTCACCCCACAGACGGCATAGCTGACATGTAAGCGTTGGAATAATGTCTTGGAAACATGTGGGCTTTGGGGGCAGGCCGCTTGGGTTCAGTTCTCAGCTCTGTGGTTTAGGAGTCGTGAAACCTTGACGAACGACGTCAGCTTCGATTCCCTCATCTGTAACACATGAGCAGTAACAGCACCGTCCTCACAGGGTTGTTATTAAAGGACACAGTGGGTATAAAGCTCTTAACACAGTCCCTGCTATAGATGAAACACTCTACAGATGTTCATTATGATTACTGCTGTTATTATCTACTGCCCTGGATGTGTGATGCTGTTTGGTTTCCTGTGAAAGGCTTAGAGATTTTTAAATCCAAATTCTAGTGAGAATAGATCTATTACATGAGCATCAGGTCTATCAATGCTAGTGGGCCTCTGTCCTTAAGGGTGAGCTATAGGCTTCCTCTGAGTCACTCCCATCTGTCATGTAATTGTCAACTTTCTTATGCTGATCTCCATGGCAGTCAGATATTTACCCTGGCTCCCCATCTCCACAACCCTCTACATGACGTCAATTTATTCATGAGCACCTGTAGTGTAGCAATGTACACGAAGTCAGAAGGCAAGAGTTCTGGCTCTTTCCATGGCAATAACCAGTTGTGTGCGGGAGAGACTGATTTATCCCTTCTGCTTTTTGGTTTCCTCATCTATAAAGTGTGGACCGTCTTTCACGTTCTAGTCACCCCACCAGGTTATGGAAAACTGAAAAAACTAACATGAAAGGTATGTTGACTTCTGAAGAGCGAGGGTGAAATGTAAGAGACCGTTGCTGGCTGGTTGTCTTTATTCTGCCATCTCCAAGTCCTTGCATGCAGGAACCCAACAGAGTCTAACATGGGAACACCTCTACAGAATGCAGGAAAGCCCATCTACGTAAATTCTGCTTCAACAGGCCTCATGTCGTACAAAGCATATTGTAACAACTAGGGGCTTCGTACGTATTGTTGATAATGGCGGGTGCCTGAATAAAATGTAAAACTTTTCAATGTAAACTATAATGTCTGTCTGTAAACTGGTCATCGCTGCCACATACTACATAAACTTAGCAACTTAAAAGCCTCCCATCCTAAAACTAGAAACTGACCAAGCACAGTTTCTGCTAGGTGTATAGTATTTGAATCTGATCTAAAATTTTTTTCATAATGGAATGCTAAGGAACAAATACATTTTTGATCTGCTTCTTTTCATTTTAAAAATACGGTTGTAGGGGCACCTGGGTGGCCCAGTCGGTTAAGGGTCCGGTCGTTTAAGTCGATTTCAGCTCAGGTCACGATTTCAAGGTCCACGAGTTCGAGCCCCATGTTGGGCTCTGTGCTGACAGCATGGAGTCTGCTTGGGATTCTTTCTCTCCCCCTCTCCTGCCCCTCCCCTGTACATGCTCGCTCACTCACTCTCTCAAAATAAATAAATACACTTAAAAAACACAATTGTGAAGTATTAACCGACTTCGTGTTTTCTGACTACATGTTGAAAGTCACTAGAACTGTAGCCAAACCCATTAAAACTGTTGTTTGCAACAGAAAATGGCTATGAACATTTTCTCTGGGTTTCTGTTAGGACTGAGCTAACACCCATTGCTATTGTTATCTGCTGCATGGTCCCAACAGAATGATGCTCACAAGGTAAATTGCAAACAGTTTATTTGCAACAAGCGTTCCCTGTTGCTAAAGACTTTTGAGCACCCTGCTTCATATCCTTGAGCAATTTGGAAATGATTAATCGCCACTCCTGCTCAAAGAATGCAAATATAGGCAACTAGGGAAAACGCATTTATTGATATTAATGGGATTTATTTCAGATTTTTTTAAGTGTGCGGTCCCCATAGTTATGGCAAGACCAGAACTCTCGGGCCCTTTGTTCCGAGGAAATTACTATGCCCTTATCTTCATGCCTTTGCTCATACTGTTCCCTCAGCCTGGATGCCCCCGTTCCTCCACTATTTCTGTATCTGTCAACATCCTTTCACACACCACTTAGTTGGTGGTGCCTCCTTCACACCGCAGCCCCAGGCCAACTCCTATTCCTCTAAGCTGCCGGAACCGGGCACCTCTATCTCCTCACTGATTATTTTGCTTTGCTTTTTAACCCCTTGTCTCACGCAGAATATTATGTTTCTCGAAGGACTGGGAACCACATCATTCAGATTTTTACTCTCTCTCTCTCAATACACATGCATATACGGCACCTGCGTGACGCTTTACACATAGTAAACACACAATAAATATCAACTGACAGCCTCATAACAGCCATAATGTACTCATCCAAGAAGCATCTATTACACACCTCCCATGTGCAACGTTATGCCGGACTCTGCAATTGGAAGGGGATAGCACGGATAAACAAGACACAGTCTGATGGAGGAGACACCCATGCCAAAAAAAATTACAGCACACTGTGATAAACGCTCAGATCAAAATGTACAAAGTCATATGGGTGCACAAGGAAGGGAGAGACGAACTCTATCTGGGGAGGTCCAGACAGGCTTCACGGAAGAGGCAGGCTTTGGTCTTCAACTAAAAGCATGAGAAGAATTCACCTGGTAGGAGGGGTGTGTGGTAGGTTTGGAAGGCATTAAAGGAAAAGGGAATCATTTGTGAAAAAATCACAGCAGTGTGGAAAGAATGACAGGGGACTAGGATTGGAGCCTGGGCACACAGGAGTAGGGGCAGAGGGAGGGGGCCGGAGAGAGGTGGAGCCAGATTGCAGAATGTCTTCTGCGCCTGCCTAGGGAGTTCACCTTGTCGCAGCAGGCCAGCAGGAGGGAGACCTGTCCCGGGTTTTGCAGCAGGAGAGGAAATGGGCCAGAGCTGGGTTTTCGAATGATCCTGCCCGTGGCTGGCAGTGCAATTGGCCATAGCTTCTGGCCCTTGCTGTCCTTTCCTGCCCCCAGCCCTGGTGCTTCACGACTCACTGGGGGAATTTAGAACAGATGACGGTGAGTTCCCAGGAACTGTTAATTCCCTTTAATGGAATTTTTTCAGTCCAAAGCAGTCACATTCTCAGAATATAAATTTACTTCTGCATACCTTCACGTAGACAATCACAGTAAACTAAATGTTGTTAATTCGTGTTGGTCTTAAGACTAACAGCGTTTAATCCCCACCCCACCCCCTCCAACGATATTTCCTTTATGAGGAGTCAGAAAGGAAGGGAAGGGGGCGAGTGAAATGTATGAAGAAAGCAATCACAGTAGTTTAATTAAGTGAAAGTCTACCAGCTGCTGTGAATGTGACCCCACAGACTTACTTTGTTTGTATTTCAAATCATCCCTTCCAAAGAAAGGGAAGAAGCTTGTCGGGGAGGAATCTTCCTCCACTCCTCCGCCACCCCACCCCCCAATATGCACATTTTTAGGCAAGCCTGCTCTAAATGGAATCATTTTTCACACCCACAGTAGGAGACAGTGGGAGCAGTTGACAGTGACCCTCTGAGCCTGCAACTACCCTAAAGCCTCCAAAAATAGGGAAGGAGGAGAGGGACATGGGGGATGCTCTAATTCTCAGTTGGTACCACCACACCTTTTTGAGTCTTAAAGAGCAGGGAGCGGCCCTCCTATGAGCTAACAACACTAAATTTCTCAAATACCACGCTCTGTCTTGGGGAGCCATAACCTTTAGCAGCCCAGAATGCAAAGATCTCGTTCCAAATGGCCACTGTTTCGTTTTCCCAGTCCTTTGAGGAGAAACAATTAGCCTGTTCATTTCAACTGTTGACTCATCCCTAGCCAGTGAGAGCAACAGTTCAAGTTTGGGCTGGGAACCGGGTACTTCTCAGGTTCTGACCTTTGATCCACAACTTTCTGGGTGATTTGGGGTATGTTATTTACCCTCTCTAGGCCTTGAGCCCCTCCTCTGTAAAGGACAGTAAAGAAAGCATCTAACTCAACAAGTTGTGAGGATGAAATAAAATAATGGATGTGTCTGGCACAGAATAAGGACCTTGTAAATGTTAGCATCATCAGCGAGTGTCGACAAAACCTTATTATCTATCGCCTCGTATCTAAGAATACGAATCAGTGTGAACTCCTTTAGAAATAGAATTATAGAATCTGGGTTGTCAAAAAGTCAAAGAACACCAAATCAAACATTTCTTTTTTTTTTTTAAGTTTACTTATTTATTTTGAGAGAGACAGAGCTAGTGGGGCAAGGGTGGAGGGAAAGGGAGACAGAGAATCGCAAGCAGGCTCTGCACGGCCAGCACAGAGCCTGATGTGGGGCTCGAACCCACGAAACTGTGAGATCATGACCTGAGCCAAAACCAAGAGTCAGATGTTTAACCGACTGAGCCACCCAGGTGCCTCACCAAATCCAACATTTCTACTCTTCAAAGTGAAGTTCAGCGATCTACCCTTGAGCCCTGCCTCTTTTACAGTCAAACTGGGACCAGTGCTCCTCCTCAGTTCTAGTGAACTGCCTTCCCCCCGTGTCGTGCTTTCCTGTGTAAGAATCTGAAACCTCTCAGCTTCACTGAGTGCCTGAGGAGCTGATGGTCAGGTATATACCCAGTTCCTAGGCAGTGTTCTGCTTACAGTTAGGGTCACCATCTGGCCGAGTTTTCCCAAAACTGAGGGGTCTCCTGCATCACAGGGCCTTACGTTCTAAAACCTGGACAGTCCCAGGTAAACTAGGCAGTTGGTCAACTTTCTTAATACAGACCCTCAGTATTTATTGATGAGTGAAAGAATGTCTTCTGAGAACCAGTCAGGCTGTCCATGTGAAGGTGGCTGGCTTAGGATAAGTGAGACACAGGTTCGCTCGGGTGGCTCACTCAGTTGAGTGTCTAACCCTTGATTTCAGCTCAGGTCATGATCCCATGGTCGTGAGACTGATACCCATGTCAGACTCCATGTTCAACATGGAGCCTGCTTAAGGTTCTCTCTCTCTCTGTCTCTCTCTCTCTCTCTCTTCCTCTCTTTCTCTCTCCCTCTGCCCCTCTCCCCACTCATGCTCTCATAAAATAAAATAAAATAAAATAAAATAAAATAAAATAAAATAAAATAAAAAGGAAAGGTGACACATGAAGAAGGGAGAAAGGAAGGGTCCGCCCCCTTTGGTCAACAATGGAAGTCTGTTTTTCTAGAGAACTGTATCTTCTTGGTTCAAAGGACAGTGTCTCAAAATGGATCCTTAGTAAGAAAAGAAAAACCGAAAAGTAAAGATGAACCATGATGAATTGTATTTCAAGGAAAAAAAGCAAAAGGTTAGCCAATAAAAGCCACAGTCAGGGTGCAGGCTGGCCGGGTTCATTTTCCCTCAGGGCCCCATTCTAGCCGAGAACCGAGAACGAGGCTAGAGCCCCCTCAGACGCGCAGAGGCACAACTGTCCTGTTCTGGGGCAAAGAGACAGATGTGCCCTGTGTCTACACCTCCGAGGGCTGCATGGAATCAGAGACCCTTCCTCCAACCACGAAGAAGTAACACCAGATGAGAGAGAGAGATGGAAGGACGGAAGAGAAAATACAGCCACTGGCCAGCTACTTTCAGAATAATATAAGGATTTTTCTGTGAGCCACGGGCAGCCCAGAAAGACAGTCAGGAAGTACAAAGCAATATTTCAGGGCCCAAGAATTTGCTGTGCATAAATAGCCACCACGGTCTCTCTGAAACAAAATGGTATTTCCCCGAAATCTAGGGCTGCACTAAACTGGTAAAATAAGTGCCTTCCTGCCATAACTTCTGTTACAATTGCCTTTTGGCAACATGGTCTTTGCTCAGTCAGTGGGCTAAACCTTGAAACATGCAGAAGATATGTCTTCCCTTTTTAATACTACGAGGCCAATGGACACACTCAACCTGATGGTGCAAGGTAACAAACATGCCTGCTGGTCATTTTTAATTCGTTTTTGGAAAGTTCCCGCTTCAGCCAGATGCTCTTTCAGGTGATCTTGGGTAAATCACAGCCCTTCTCTGGACCTGATCCTTCTCCTGGACTTGGCAAAATAAAGAGCTCACTTCTGTTCTTCCGTTCTCTGCTATGACAACCTAATAACGCAAATATCTTGCCTATCCTCCCAACACAGCATTAAGGCTATGGCCAGTCTTAGACTGTACTTGGAACTGGTCATCGGAAACGGATCCAGAGCAAGATGAATGGGCCAGGTGTCTTAAGCCCCTAGAAACTGGGTTTAGGAGCCCAGCAGACAGATTCGCCCAAATTAATGAGACCAACCCTACAGACACCAGACATGTATCAAGGGGCAGAGAGGTTGCGACCCACCTGGTTCTCATCCAATAGCTCTGCTTGTTTCTGTTGCCAATTCATGCATAAGTTATTCTTGCAGCTGGACCGAGATCACTGAACCTGAAAGCATAAGGTCCACATGTCCCATGATGAAACCTGACAGCAAGTCTGGGATCTCCTTCCTCCACAGGGCTGTGGATATAGATATCTTCAGCATAAAATCAACTGGCTATGAATATACCATTGTTCGTTCTCACCGCCATCAATCGCATACTTTCTCATATCTTCCCATGGTGCTTCTCCTGCTACCTACGTATGGTAAGCAGGGTAAAGTGTAGAAGGCAGAATTTATCAGTAGATGGAATTTTCCTGAGAGACCCCTCCATGCCATGATTTGGGCCATGCCAATTACCTCCCGCTGCTCCATAGTCAACAGGATACCACAACCCGAGCTTTCCAGCTACAATTGCCAGTTCGGTGCTATTATGCTCCAGATCTTTATGGAACCATGTTCTTTCTTTGGAGTTACCTCCCTCTCTCCTCTTTTTTCAGGGCCTTTATTGCCAACAAGCTAATGAATCTTAGTTAATTTAGGCGCTAGAAAGGGATTCTGGCAACTTTTCACTTTATGTCCTTCACTTTTGTAAGACAAAGCAGTTATATAATAGTGGAACCAATGTCTCATCCAAAATGGTCTCATAAAAATGGCAGAGGTTAACCGTGGGGCACCTTGTGGCCCACAACTGAGCGCTAAGCGTCCAACTCTTGATTCCAGCTCAGGTCATGATCTCAGGGTTCATGAGATCGAGCCCCGCATCGGGCTCTGAGCTAACAGTGTGGAGCCTGCTTGGGATTCTCTCTCTCTCTCCCTCTCTGTCTGCCCCTCCCCTGCTCTTGCACACTCTCTCTCAAAATAAATAAATAAACGAAATAAAATAAACGTAGCAGAGCTGAGATTCCAAGTGGTCTGACTCTAGGTCCAGTTCTCCCACTATTGTGAATGGATGTGGCTGCACTCAGAGATCATTTTAATAGCGCATTGCTTCACCTGCCTTTATCCTGAGGGTCGCTCTACTGCAACAATTCTGAACAAGGATCATCATTCATATCTGCTTGTGTATACTTCTCTAGATCACATCCCAGGATTCAATAGGCCTGAGGACTTCTGAGGACAGGACATTTCCAGCCAATTGAGCAGAACATTTCCCAGACTGTCAAATGAAGTAAGATATCAGGACAATTTGAATAAATAATCATGGACAAATAATTGCTGGCTCCCTGAGCCAGGATGGCAGAACAGGATCCCGCTGCTTTCTCCCCAGCTCCTCAAGGCATTCTGTTAGCCCACAGAGTCCCAACAGCCAGATGCCAGGCTGATAATGTTGAGAATGCCGCCCTTTGTTTTAGTTGGAAAGAAGTTTGGCAGCTTGGCAAGAGCAGTGGCATGAAGGAGAAAGCAGAATCTGGCTTAAGAGGGTTTGGGGAAATTTATCAGTAAGAAAGACACCAGCTTATGTCTTGGAACAAGTTGTTTTGATTTTCATTTCCCTTCAGTATACAAAGTACTAATGAATTACTTCTTAGGAGAAGTAAAAGACCACTGGAGCGAGTGACAAGGAAACCGTTCTGTAACTGTTTCTTTTGTCCTTTTCCATCCCCACTTCTGACTTTCTTCGTCTTCTCTCCTCCAATCCTGGATTGAAATAAATAGCAGCAGATAACGAAGTAGCTAGCCCAAGCTAAGCTTGCACACTGCGTGAACTCATGCCCAGAGAACCAGAAAGAGAGGGAGGAAGAGAGAGTTTTCATTCAGAGTCCCGCCATGTATACTAAAAAATGAACACTGGGCTTGTTGATAGAGACGTAACAAATTACCAATCATCTCTTAGGCACCTGAAAATTCCAATATCCCTTAAGGGGAAAAGAGGAAAAGGGAAAAAGGTGTCAGGCAAGTGCTAGGAGTTACAGCAGGTTCCCACCAAAATGTGGAGAAGCAGAAATCTGTCTTAGAGCCGCAAACTCCCATTCTGTCCTTCTTTATCCCTAGGGTGCTCTCAACTGCACCTGCTTCTCAAACACCTGGATTAAGTTCTCTCTCTCTCTCTCCAAACTCCATTCAACAACCCACTCATTCTTCAAACCAAGATCCGAACGACTAACAGCAACTTAAAGAACTGTTCCTTTCACACGCATTTATACTTAACCTCCACCAAAATCTTAAGCAAAAGGATTGCATTCTGTCGTGCATATCAGCCATTTGTACCTGACTGTGTCATTTGCTATATTACATAAAAAGTAGGTAGCATATATTGTGACAGTCAGTTTTATGTGTCATTTTGCCTGGGTCACCGGGTGCCCAGCTATTCAGTTGAACATTATTTCTTGGTGTGTACGTGAAGGTGCTTCTGGGTGAGATTAGTGTTTGAATAGGGAGACTGAGGAAAGCAGACTGCCCTCCCCATTGTGGGTGGGCCACTTGAAGTTCTGAGTAGAATAAAAGACTAAGAAAGAATTCTTTCTCTCTGCCTGCTTTTCTTTGAGCTGGGACGTTGGTCTTCTGCCTTTAAGCTCAGATTGGAAATATCTCACTGGCTCTCCTGGGCCTCTAGCTTGCCAACCACAGACTTGGGACCTCTCAGCCTCCACAGTCACATGAGCCAATTCTTTAGAGTAAATTTTTCTGGAGAACCCAAACTACCACACGTATGTATTCACTATAAAGTACTAGAAAACAACGTGAGCTCATGGACCTACAACCCAACCCAAAAAGTGCATTGTTGTTGCTCTCCCCTTTCTCTATCCCACCCCCACTCCTTACCAGATGGCCAAAAATATTTAGAACACTTTTTTTTTTGACATTTCGATAGATCCCTACTCTATAGATCTTGCCTTCTCAACAATAAATTAAAAATTACTAAATAAAAGACTGTATTTCCCAGTGCTCCTTGTGCTGGGGTGCCTAGGGTGATTGAGATTCCACCAATCAGATGCACTCATATTAGACTGATTCAGAACTAAAGTTTATACGGAAGGAGGCAGGGCATATTCATATTTTTAGCATGAACTAGAACCAGCACTGTGGCGGCTTCCTGAGCATAGCATATGCTCCAGCTCCCTTGGAAGGTTATTTTGGAATGTGGAAGTGCACACTGGGGTTATTCCTGGAAGATTACCTAGAGTCTGTTTCTTTAACCTTTGTAATGATTCTTTAAGCTCTTCATCCCTTAACAAATTCCTTTCTGCCTAAAGTAACCAGAGTAAATTCATTGACTGCACCCAAGGAACTCTGACCAATACAAAAGTTGAACTGTAAGTGATTGCAAACAGTAGACTTCAAGGACAGGAAGCTTAGCCAACCTGACCTAGTTGGGTTTGAAGGATTTGGGGACTATTAAATGACAGGACACTAGTAATCCATGATATGGGAGATAGTAAGACAGCAACTTAAATGATTCCCTTTTAGGGGCGCCTGGGTAGCTCAGTCGATTAAGCATCTGACTTCTGGTCAGAGCATGATCTCACAGTTTATGGGGTTTGCGCCCCACGTTGGGCTCTGTGTGGACAGCTCAGAGCCTGGAGCCTGGTTCAGATTCTGTGTCTCCCTCTCTCTCTCTCTCAAAAATAAACATCTTTTTAATGATTACCTTTTGTCATTTGGCATAAAGTGTCTACTGAAGCCAATTTTGATTGCTTCCCCACAAACACCATTACGTGGTGCTAAGGAATAAAGGAAGCTGGGTTGGGATGGCTGCCTCCATTAACATCAGTGAGCTTCTAAAAAGAATGACAGACTTTAAAGAATTTAAATTTTCAGACCAAGGTATTGTTAGAGAAACAGGGAGCTTCTAGTACTCCTCTAAAACAATTTTTTTTATCTCATAGTCCCAGGGCTGGCATGGCCAAAAAGCAAACTGCAGAGTCAGATCTGGCCAGCTAGTTAATTTCAGTGTAGGTCGAACCATATCCTCATTATCTTATATGAAAGTCAGGGCATTATTTGGGAAAGAGGGAGCCACAAAAATTGGAATGAGGGCATTTGGGAGGATCTAGATGATTCTGAGTACTCTCAAACCTCATTGCATCTCTCTTACTAAAAAGAAGCAGTCCCTCCCCCCTCTAGCTGAAGATGCCAGTGTGGTCCTGCCTGAAGACCTTATAATAGCCTCATCTGGGGACGTTATCTTATACAGGAATTCTGGCTCTCCTCATGCCCTCTACCTGTGCCCTTTCATTCCCACCAGACTTATAACTAGCTCCAGATCAAGCATGCCCATAGGGGCCAATTTAAAAAGTCAAACATGGATGGAAAGGTTCACATGCCAAAAGAATTGCAAGATTTTCTAAAACTAATACTGACAAAAATCTGGAGAATATATTGGGTATTCCACCAGAAACACAATTTTATGGGCCAAATTATTGGCATGAATACACTAAACCAGAAATTCTGGATTCATTCTTCTTAGCTTGAGACAATTGTTAACTTGGTGAGTTGATTGAAACCTGGATTCTACTATGGCCTATTGCCGAAGGAAGTTGAAATATAAGAGTCCAGAGATTCGGAGAGATAAGAATGTTAGAAAGGATTTATAGCATACAACATCTAACATACACCCAAACTAAGCCTAGAGAACACTCCCTTTTCTAGGGCATTGAGGAAAACATTAATGAAGAGAGAATCAGAACCTTCAAGAGTGCTTTGTTGAATTTCTTCTGTACTCTGGGGTCGACGGTAGGAGATATTGCTGTTGAAAATAGTTCCCTGATTTCAGCAGGGTTGATGGATGCCCAGAAGGGCAGACACTACACAGTAGGATTGAACTACCAGGCACAGAGTGGATGTGGTTATTATAACAGCAGAATGAGGGGCGCCTGGCTGGCTCAGTTGGTGGAGCATGGAACTTTTGATCTTGGGATCATGAGTTTGAGCCCCATATTAGACATAGAGCTTACTTTTAAAAAATAGAATGATTTGACTTGCAGGGATATTTTGATGATAGTGTTTCTAAAACTGAACTAGATGGTCAACCTCTGAAGGATATACTTGACCTGTATACCTGAAAAACAATTCTAAGCTTGGTGAACCAGACTTAGGTAATCGTAGTATCTGACTTAAATCATCACTAGAGAATCATGAGCTATCTTCCAATATCCAGACTCTCAATTCAGTAAATGAAAAGGAAAAACTTTGAGTGAGGATATCGTAAGAACCTACAAAAATCTTCCTCTACCCCTTCAAAGTACCTGCATACATTTACCGAGGTAATTGTGTACTAGAGAAAGGGAAATACCTATACCTTTCCCAAATTACTGGACATGGCTTTGAATGTGTGCAAAATCCCAGTGACTCAGAATATCACCGTTTCTCTACACACACACACACACACACACACACTCAGAGAACAGTCTTATCTATGGGGATCCAGTGATAAATGGAGTTTGAGTCCAAGTCCACTGCATGGTGGGCACAAAGTTTCTGTCAATCCAACCCCTGATTATTTGCCCCGGTTCTTGAATTACAGTATGAATGGATAATTTCAGTAAATAGTAGAATCCTCAAATTGGCTTCCTGACCTAAAGTAAGCAGTAGTGGGACTGCCCCCTCCTAACAAAATAGTAAACCAAAGGCATGGCTCTATTTTTAAGAGAATTCTGGAAATGAGTATCGTCATCAGAGAAAATTGAAGGAGTGGTGATTTCTATTATGTCCCCAGATTGAACTCACCTGCTTAACATGTGCATCGAACAAATGGATCTTAGAGCATGTTAGTGAGTTATCAAAATCTTAGTAACTTTTGTTGCTGTCCCTCTTCCTGTGTCTGTTCTGGAGCAAATAAAATGGACACCATTCTGACCATCTAATATGCACTTATTATGTCTACAAATGCTTTTTTCCCTCTATCCTAATAAGCCAAAGATACCAGAAGCAGTTTGCTTTCACTGGGCAGGGACAGCACATCACATCCGGCCTCTGAGTTACATCAATTCTCTACATATCTTTTACATGTGAAAAAAAGAAACTTCTATCTTATGTAAGTATTACTATTTCAGGTGT
Source organism: Panthera tigris (assembly GCF_018350195.1). NCBI lineage: Eukaryota > Metazoa > Chordata > Mammalia > Carnivora > Felidae > Panthera > Panthera tigris. Next base: position 107,226,355 of record NC_056662.1, read on the forward strand.
CCTGCATTAACGGCTAAACAAAATTCCCAACAGAAATATGGATCATGTCAAAATATATACCGCTGTCAGTGGGTGTGGAAAGAAGGATTGGGGGATATCTTGGGCCTTTCCTATTTAATAAATCAGAATTTAGACTCAAATTATTTATCTCAAAGGCTATTAAAAAGACTCTCTTAATTGTAACAATCCACCTGCTCTGGTTCACATGCTGTCAAGTTAATAGATAAATCAAACATGTAAGCAGTTTTGAAAAAACCCATCAAAGTGGTGGTTGGGCTGAATTGACCAGTTGTTCCAAGGGACTGACAAGTCAATTCTAATCAACAGCCCCGAATGGATTCAGTCTGTGAGACTCAAGTGCCTTTGATTAACAAAATAGCCTACTTCCCATCACGCAATAGCAGTTTTTTCAGTTTGTTTTTGTTGTTGTTGTTTTTATGTAGACTTAGCCGCAGACCTATCCCTTTTCTTTTGGTTCTGGAACCAATACAGAATTTGCTAGTTTGACTGAAAGCTTAAGCTCTCTAGACCTTAGTAGTGAGAGAATAATAACACTACATTCCCCATAAATTTCATCAATAGAGGAGTTATGAAGATGGATGAGGCCATATTGGGCCAATTTCCTGTTTTATGTAAATCTAAGACATAGTCAGAGTCACACAGGATTAGAACCATAGGCACTGTGTTTTAGATTCCCAGAAGAAAGTCACTTTATCAACATAAACTTGGCACAATTTCGAAACACAACAACATCCATCTTATCAGCCCATTGACTGGCTGTAGTAAGTTGTGGTGTTCTCCTTATTATTTTATGACCAGAGCCACAGAAAGATTAATGTTACAAGTTAAAGCAAACAGTGTGGTATTTATAGCTTACTCTGGTGGTGAATATTAAAGTTCCTTCCTAGGTCCATCTTCCTGAGGACCACAGGAGAAGGTCACACATGTGCTGTGGAGACAGTCCGTGCACTTTCCCTAATGTTTAGTCCACCAAATTAATGTCCATGTTCAAAGGCAGGAAAGAAAAGGAAAAACTGCCATCTGTCATTAGGAGCCAGGGTGTAGAGTGATGAATCAATTTAGAGAAAATACTGTTTATGAATAAGAAAGAAGATCTGTACTCAGCTCTGGGTCAGAAACAAGCATTGATTTTACAGATGAGAAAGTGGCAATGAAATATCCCTTCCAAAGGGATCTGCTTGTTTCTAGTTTTTCAAAATATCGCCTTCATCAAGGAGTCTTATTGAGAATGTCAGGTACACACCAGAGGCTACAAGAGGAACCGAAGCCCTTGAGAAGCTCTATTTCTGTGGCATCAGGGAAAAAGGGAGTGAATCCTAGGTGATGCTATAACCTGAGTATCATGGGACTCTTTTTTCAGTGCTGGCAGCATAATGAACACCTGGACCCCAGATTTTCCATAAAGAGTAGAATATGGCATCCCAAAATATGCCACTTGACATATTGATTATTTTGAGTTAAAGGCAATTGAGAAGAAGTAGATACAAGAAAAGTTCTCTATCCTTCCCCTGTTTGCCCAAAAGTAGGACATAAACTTATAAAGATGTTCCCCCCTTTCCTCTCTTTCAGAAAAGACAGAATTCAATCATTGGAGCCACCTCTAGACCCTTCTCAGCCTGGAGAAGAATCCACATAAACTTTACCAACTAGCCTTTGTCTTCCATTAGTTCCCCTATATATTCACCTTTCCACAATTTGCCCCCCTAGAAACTCAAAGTCCCTTCCCTTTGTCTTGTCACTTCTCTAAAAATGTATTGTTCTTTTGTTAAGATACTATAAAAGCCCAAGTTCTAACCACCTCTTTGAGTTATTCATCTCTGAGTGCTCCCATGTATATGCACAATGCACATGTTAGCAAACTTCTATTTGTTTTTGTCTTGTTAATCTGTCTTTTGTCAGTCTAATTTGCAGAGCTCCAATTAGTGAATCTAGGAGAGTAGAGGGAAAGAGTTTTGTTCCTCTCCTATGCCTGGATTAGGTCACCAAGAAGTCGGCTGTGATGCATATCTGAACACTCACCATGAATCAGAAACTTGACTATAATGGAAGATACACATGGGGTAAAACAAGTCCTCAATGAATTCACAATCCACTAGAATAGACAAACATGCAAGCTAGCCATTAACATATGAGAGTTTCCAGTCTTCACCTATCCACCCTCCTACATAGAAAACTCTGTCTTTCTCCGCCCACTGGCTTCTTCCTGGCCCTTGGAGAAGTAGGCAACTTTCCCAGATAGTTCCAGGATCTGGGGGATGCTGTTTTGGAAAATGAAAAGATAAAGGCCTAAGTAGGAGGTCTGCTTATAAAAGAGACTAGGCAGATGTACCAATAAGTACAGTAAAACCTTGGTTTGTGAGCATAATTGTTTCCAGAAACATGCTTGTAATCCAAAGCACTTGTATATCAAAGTGAATTTCCCCATAAGAAATAATGAAAACTCAGACGATTTGCTCCACAACCCAAAAATATTCATATAAAAATGATTATAATACTGTAATACAATACAAAATAAAAAGGGAAATACAAAATATAAAGAAAAATAAATTAACCTACACTTACCTTTGAAAACCTTCATGGCTGGTGTGAGGGAGACAAGAGAGAGGAGGGTTATTGTGTAGGACGACTTCCACTATCACTGACAGAATCATTGCTATCCATTGGTTCAATGGAATCTTTTTCTTTCCATGCAACTTTAACAAGGAACCTATATAATGACATTTGCTTTTGCCTCCTTTCGAAGATTTCACAGAAATATAATATTGCATCATCATTAAACAGATTCGTTGCTCACACTGCTACAGCCTTATTCGGGTGGTGCATTTCTACGAAATTTTGCACTGTTTCCCACATTTTACACATCTCCCTAATCTCATTTGAAGTGAGGGGTTCCTCTGCTTTTTTCTCCTCCTCCTCTACAGACGAGATGCAGAGACATAGACTTCTTATAAAATCTTGCAGTTTCGGCCACTCGCATACCTCATTTGCACTTCTCGATTTTCTTAACTCCCACCATAATCATCTCCTTCTTACCGCCTTTCTTTTCAACCTTTTTCTGCCTGGGGGCCATTGTATATGCTCACACGGATGTTGACTATAGTACAGTATTAATAAACTCTTGTCATATACAGAATTTAATGTATCTGGGAATAAGGTAGCAGAGGAAAGGGTCTATATCTACAGGCAGCCTGACCTAGAATGAAGCAAAGCATTCCCAAGCTTACTCTTGGATGGAACAGCAAAGGACTGCCCATAGATGCTTTGAAGTGACAAAAATACACTAGTGCCAGGTGTTGTCATCTTCCAACATTGATTTTACAGATGCCAAACATCACGGCCTGAGACTGAGTATCTGAGTATGGGAGGTGATCACCCACAGTTCCACAGTGAGGGAGAGAGACAGAGAGAGGGAGACGGAGAAGATAACCATTGGCTCAGTTGTGATCATGTGACATTTGGCGTCACATACTACTCGTATTGCAAGACATCGCTCATTTATCAAGGTAAAATTTAGTAGAAATGCTTGCTCGTCTTGCAGAACACTTGCAGAACAAGTTACCTACAATCCAAGGTTTTACTTTGGAGGGACAGAGAAGAGTGGGAGAGAGGAAAGAGAATGAGATGGAAGAGAAAGGAGTATGAGAGATCCCAGAGCACTTTGAAACTGTAGTGAACTGGAGACGAAAGATAAAAGGTTTCAATAAATCCTGTTGGGTGTTCTGGTCTTGATTCTTTTTTAGTATTGTTTGGTGACTATAAGGTAAGATTAGGCTTCCTTTTCATTACTTTGGGCCACTTGGGCTGTTTCTTCATATTCTGTGTTCTTGTAGAGATCAGACCACATGGGACCTCAGGAGCAGGACCCAACTTCCCTCTGAATTTAAACCCCCTATATCTGAGCCCAGAGGACACTTTTCACCAAAGTTGCCAACGAACAATAGTGTAAAGAACAGACGTTAAACAGGTTCAAGCCATAATGGCTATTTGTAGAAAACTGGAAAGCCAAATAAACATTGAGAACACAAGACCATAGGTAAGGCTACAAAATATAGGCAAATGCATAGTGAGGGAGGCCAGCCAGGGAACCACCCTGGGGAGCAGAGCACCTTCTCAAACCATAACCAAACAAGAGTACATTAAAATGCAGTGGGTGATGGGCATTGAGGAGGGCACCTGTTGGGATGAACACTGGGTGTTGTATGGAAACCAATTTGATAATAAATTTCATATTAATAAAATAATAAAATAAAATAAAATTAATTAAATTAAATTAAATTAAATTAAAATGCAGATTCTAAACCAAAGCAGGAGGCATCACAATCCCAGACTTCAAGCTATACTACAAAGCTGTAATCATCAAGACAGTATGGTACTGGCACAAGAACAGACACTCAGATCAATGGAACAGAATAGAGAACCCAGAAATGGACCCACAAACATATGGCCACCTAATCTTTAACAAAGCAGGAAAGAATATCCAATGGAATAAAGACAGTCTCTTCAGCAAGTGGTGCTGGGAAAACTGGACAGAGACATGCAGAAGAATGAACCTGGACCACTTTCTTACACCAGACACAAAAATAAACTCAAAATGGATGAAAGACCTCAATGTAAGACAGGAAGCCATCAAAATCCTTGAGGAGAAAGCAGGCAAAAAACTCTTTGATCTTGGCCGCAGCAACTTCTTACTCAACATGTCTCCAGAGGCAAGGGAAACAAAAGCAAAAATGAACTACTGGGACCCCATTAAAATAAAAAGCTTCTGGGGCGCCTGGGTGGCGCAGTCGGTTAAGCGTCCGACTTCAGCCAGGTCACGATCTCGCGGTCCGTGAGTTCGAGCCCCGCGTCAGGCTCTGGGCTGATGGCTCGGAGCCTGGAGCCTGTTTCCGATTCTGTGTCTCCCTCTCTCTCTGCCCCTCCCCCGTTCATGCTCTGTCTCTCTCTGTCCCAAAAATAAAAAAAAAAAAAAACGTTGAAAAAAAAAAAAAAAATTTTAAAATAAAAAGCTTCTGCACAGCGAAGGAAACAATCAGCAAAACTGAAAGGCAACTGACAGAATGGGGAAGATATTTGCAAATGACATATCAGATAAAGGGTTAGTATCCAAAATCTATAAAGAACTTATCAAACTCAACACCCAAAGAACAACCCAGTGAAGAAATGGGCAAAAGACATGAATAGACACTTCTCCAAAGAAGACGTCCAGATGGCCAACTCACACATGAAAAAATGCTCAACATCACTCATCATCAGGGAAATACAAAGCAAAACCACAATGAGATACCACCTTACACCTGTCAGAATGGCTAACATTAACAACTCAGGCAACAACAGATGTTGGCGAGGATGTGGAGAAAGAGGATCTCTTTTGCATTGTTGGTGGGAATGCAAGCTGGTGCAGCCACTCTGGAAAACAGTATAGAGGTTCCTCAAAAAACTAAAAATAGAACTACCCTATGACCCAGCAATTGCACTACTAGGAATTTATCCACGGGATACAGGTATGCTGTTTCAAAGGGACACATGCACCCCCATGTTTATAGCAGCATTATCAACAATAGCCAAAGTATGGAAACAGCCCAAATGTCCATCGATGGATGAATGGATGAAGATGTGGTGTATATATATATATATATATATATATATATATATATATACACAATAGAGTATTCCTCGACAATCAAAAAGAAGGAAATCTTGCCATTTGCAACTATGTGGATGGAACTAGAGGGTATTATGCTAAGTGAAATTAGAGAAAGACAAAAATCATATGACTTCACTCATATGAGGACTTTAAGAGACAAAACAGATGAACCTAAGGGAAGGGAAACAAAAATAATATAAAAACAGGGAGTGGGACAAAACAAAAGAGACTCATAAATATGGAGAACAAACTGAGGGTTACTGGAGGGGTTGTGGGAGGGAGGATGAGCTAAATGGGTAAGGGGCACTAAGGAATCTACTCCTGAAATCACTGTTGCACTATATGCTAACTAATCTGGATGTAAATTAAAAAAAATAAAAAATAAAACAAGTTAATAAATAAAATAAAATGCAGATTCTGCACTTCACACCATTTAGGGTGGCTACAAAGAAATAATGAAAGAAAAAGGGATAAAAGAGGGAAGGAAGGAAGGAAGGAAGGAAGGAAGGAAGGAAGGAAGGAAGGGTTGGCAAAGATAGAGGTTGGGACCCTTGTGCACTGTTGGTAGGACTATAAAATGGTGCAGACTCCATGGAAAATAGTATGGCAGGTCATTCCACTTCTGGATATACTGAAAAGAAATGAAAGCAGTCTCAATGAGGTATTTGTACACCCATGTTCATAGCAGCACTATTCCCAATAGCCAAGAGGGGGTAGCAACCCAGGTGATGCCCACCAACAGATGAGTGGATAAACAAGCTGTGGTATAGACATACAATGGAATGTTATTCAGCCTTAAATTTAATTTCTTTTCAGGGTGCCTGGGTGGCTCTGTTGGTTAAGCGTCTGACTTGAGCTCAGGTCGTGATCTCACAGTTCGTAGGTTCGAGCCCCATGTCGGGATCTGTACTGATGGCTCAGAGCCTGGAGCCTGTTTCAGATTGTCCCTCTCTCTCTGCCCCTCCGCCACTCATTCTCTCTCTCACTCTCTCTCTCTCTCTCAAAAAATGAATAACATTAAGAAAAAAATTTTTAATTTAATTTCTTCTCTTTCTCTCTCTCTTGTTTTTGTTTTAGAGCACATGTGAGCTGGGGAGAGGGCCAGAGGGATAAAGACAGACAGAGAGACAGAGAGAGAGAGAGAGAGAGAGAATCTCAAACAGGCTCCCCACTCAGTGCAGAGCCCAACACGGGGCTCAATCCCTGGGATCATGATCTGAACTGAAATCAAGAATCAGATGTTTAATCAATTGAGCCACACAGGCACCCCTATTCAGCCTTAAAAAGGAAGGAATTTCTGACACATGCTACAACATGAATGAACCTTGAGGACATTAGGCTAAGTAAAATAAGCCAGTTACAAAAATACAAATACTGTATGATTCCACTTATATAAGGTACCTGGAATTCATGGAGAGGAAAAGTCGACTAGTGGTTACCAGGACCTGGGTGGCGAAGGGAAGCTGCCGTTTAATGGGGGTAGAGTTCAGCTTTGCAAAATGAAAAGAGTTCTGTAAATAAGTTCCACAACAATCTGAATGTACTTAACACTACTGAGCTGTACACATAAAAATGGTTAAGATGGTAAGTTTTATGTTAAGTCTATTTTATAATAAAGAAAAATTTTTTAATACAAACTCTGCTTCGGTCGATCTGGAGTGGGGCTAGAGATTATCCATTTCTGGGGGATCTTTTTTAAAATCCCAAAGCCTAGGCTGTACCCCGGACCTATTCAAACACAACCTCAGGCGGTGTAACCCAGGCCCAAGTGGGTTTAAATCTCCCCAGTTGATTCCAGTGTGCCAACATGTTTGAGAAGCCCTGTTCTTGGGATTCTCCCAAGTTGAATCCAACTGGCTCTATTCTAATAAAGAACAGACTGGACAGCCCAGAACAGAGGTTCTCAATCCAGCCTGCACTTTAGAATCATGTGAGGAACATTTAAACACACTTGCACTTTGGCTCCAATGTTTTCCACCTTCCAAGAAATTCTAACTTAATTGGTCAGGAGAAAGGCTCAGGCCTGGGCTGTTTTTGAAGCTTCTCGGGTGATTCTAATTGAAAGCTCTTAGCGGAGATGTTACCCACTGACCCTGGCCTTCTGTTCACCCTGCCTCTCTGCTCTCCTTCGGAGCCTGCCTGCTCGGATACCACCCCTTGCCTGCCCTGTGTGAGTCCCAGCGTCCCACGCTCTGATGTCGGGTTGATTATCCATGTATTAAAAGGTGGCTGATGATGAAGGAAGCACAGTAGCAATTGATCAAGTGTATCTGGCAGGCACTGAATGCTGTCAGAAATCACGGAACCACTCCTTCTGTGCCAATTAGCTTCACGCCCAGAAAACTCTGATCTGTGGCCACAAGCCATACAGTTGACTTTAAGCCTCACAGATGCATATCATTCGTTACAAAAGAAGTCAGGAAAAGGGTGGTTGATTCATACAACCTTTCCCACTATGGGGGTGGGGCGGGCAGGGTATTTGGAGAATATGGGTGTGATGGTTAATTTCATGTGTCAGCTTAACTGGTCCACAGGGCGTCCAGATATGTGTTTAATTATTTCTGAGTGTGTATGAGAATGTTTCCAGATGAGATTAACATTTGAATAGGTAGACTGAGTAAAGCAGATTGCCTTCCTCAGAGTGGGTGGGCCTCATCCAATCCACTGAAGGCCTGAATAAATTAAAATGCAAAATAAGAACAAATTTTCTCTCCCTGCCTGGCCATCTTTGAGCGGAAACACTGATCTTCTCCTGCCTTCAGACTCGAACTTGGACTGGAAATTGTACCTCACCTTTCCTGCTTCTCAAGGCCTTCAGGCTTGACTTGGAACTCTAACTCAGCCCTCCTGGTCTGGATTTCTCTCTCAGCCCCCGTAATTGTGTAAGCCAACTTACATATGAATGTATATATGCATATATGTATGTATATGTGTATATTATATATGTACATATACATATTTGTGTATGTACACTTATGTATATGTGTATATATGCTATATATAAATATATTTAAATAGGGGAGCCTGGGTGGCTCAGTCAGTTGAACGTCTGACTTCGGTTCAGGTCATGATCTCACGGTTTGTGAGTTCAAGCCCCGCGTCGGACTCTGTGCTGACAGCTCAGAGCCTGGAGCCTGCTTCGGATTCTGTGTCTCCCTCTCTCTCTGCCCCTCCCTTGCTTGTGCCATGTCTCTCAAAAATAAATAAATGTAAAAAAAAAAAAAAAAAGATTCTCTCTCTCTCTCTCTGTCCCCCCGCCCCCTGCCCTGCTCACACACACTCTCTCTCTCTAAAATAAAAAAAAAATTTAATTTAATTTTTTTAAATTTTTAAATATATTTAAATTCTCCTCCACATACACATTCTATTGGTTCTCTGGAGAATCCTGACCAATACAAGGTACCCTAGTAGTATTTCATGCATTCATTTTATCATTTAAAAATACATATTTATTGAGAACCTACTATATGCTGGGCACAGTTCAAGGTACTTGAAAAAAAACAGCATGAACTCTCCTAGCTGTGGATGACACCCTTTCCCAGATTAGTATCAAAATCCAAAGACTTGTATTTTATACACAGTATAAGATACAGATTCTGTGCAGACAAGTATCAGTGCTTATTAGCAGAGCTTTGGCAGTCAGGCGACATGTTAAGTCCCTGCCTGTCATCTCTAATGTTAGACCCAGAGTTTTAGGCAATCTCAGGGACACAGTGTCAGGCAGGGCTAAGGAGAAAACATACTTTATAAACACTGATTGCTTCTTGCTACACCTCGCTAATGTAATCTGCGTTGCAGATTAGAATTAGCATAATATTACAGGTAATGCCAGTAAAAATGGTCTGAGCTGCAGTGCTGTTTGTGGCTTTGGTTTTGTTCTTCAGGAAATTGCTGTAGGAAGGGCAGAGCGAGACCTTGTATTTTCTTGCCAGAGTTATAAGGGAGAACAATTTCTTTGCCCTTTCCTTTTTCAAATAATAAATCATGAGTAATAGGCTACATCACCACATCGTGTCTGACTGCTCCCGGCCAAAGAACATTTAACAAAATTCTGTTGAGTCACAGGGTTTGTGGGTTTGTTTTTTTTTGTTTTTTTTTTTCAGTTCCCTTTGACCTTTCAGATCAAAGCTGTGACTAACAGCGATGTCTGGGCCAATTACTTTTATGGTGTGCTATTTGTAAAAACCCTAAGCCATGGACTTTCTAGAAATAGGTGCTCATGCACACCTACACATAAGTACAGCTCTTCTGAGTGCTAGTTTTCTGCTGATTACATGTTGGCCTCCCTCATCTCCCATATTGTACTATAAATCTCCTGTGGGCAGAGGCCTTGCCGGTTCGATAGGATACATTTCATGCCTGCTGAGTTGGTGGAGTTCTTGTGGCTTTTTTGATTATTGTTCACTCACTTCCTTTAATACTGAGAAGGACAGACTATAGGAGAGACACTAGCCACTGATGCTCCAGGCAGCCTCGGACGCACAGGGGTCAATGGCGTTTTCTGGGTCCGGGCAGGATTTCAGGGGTAGGAGAGATGCTTCACATCTCCAGCCTTCAGCTTGGTCTCAATCTCTGGGCTCTGGATATGACTCATTCTCTCAGACTCCCACCTGCTGGGAGACATCCCACACTTTGTTGTCAGCTTGAACATTCTAGACTAAGTCTCCATTTCAGTTCTCTGGAAACCCCTTACCACCAGACGTCAGACCTGAAAAAAAATTGTTTCCTGACTAGGATATTCATTTTCATGTCCACTCAAGAGTAAAATGGGACCCTCGGCCAAAAGACTTAATTAAACTTTTCATTTTTTCCGACGGTAGAATCAAAAGATAAAGCTGTGGTTTTGATTTTCCACCAGGGAGAAGCAAGAATATGGAGATCACTATGCCACAGGCCCACTCTGACCCTTGGAAAACCATTTCTCCCGATGAGGCAGATTGGTGTTGGCCACAAATAACCCCTATTAGCCCAATTTTCACTTTTTCCTGATTTTAGACATTTCCATCATTGCCATTGCACCTCTCCAGGTTAATTATAGAGAAAGGTGATGAATTTGTTTTAAGTGCTTAACTCAAGGATGGTGAAAATTTTAAACTTGCGAGTACTCGAGATTAGGATGCATGAATTGTATGCAAGAGAGCTTTATTTTGTTCAACTGATATTTTTATGTTCTCCCCAATTGGCATATCTTCATTCTTTTTCTCTGACTATAAAAATAATATTTTCTCACTATAAAAAAGTTCGGGCAGTAGAGGAATGAATACATGAAGAAGTAAAAATTATCTACAATCTCATTATCCAATAACTTCTGTGAATCTTCTTAAATTGAGATATAATTCACACAACATAATATTCATTCTTTAAAGTGAACAATTAAGAGTTTTTTAGTGTATTCACAGGTATATTCACAGGCGCAGCCATCACCATTACCTAGTTCCAGAACTTTCTCCTCATGTCAGAGAAACCCCCATACCTATTAGCAGTCACTTCCCTCCTCTGTCCCCTCATCCTCTGCAACCATTAAACTACTTTCTATCACTATAGATTTCTCGACTCTAGACATTTCATTTTAATGGAATCATACAACATGTAGTCTGTGGTAACCAGAGCCTTTCGCCTTAGCGTGATGCTTTCAAGATTCATCCACATTGTAGCATGTATCAGAACTTCATTCTTTTTTATGCCTGAATAGCATTCTACTGTATGGATATACTACTACTTTTTTTTCCCAACCCATTTGTCATTTGTTGATGAATATTTCGATTATTTCCACTTTGGGGCTATTATGAATAATGCTGCTATGGACATTCACGTACAAGATTTTGTATAAACGTTATGTTTTCAACTCTTCTGGCCTAAGAGTATTTCAGTGAATAACATTTCAGACCTTTTTCTACGTGTATCTACGTGTACAGATAAATATATGGTGAAACATTGTATTACTGTTCCCAACTGTTTATTCCCCTTTCCTGGAGGAGAAACAGTTCCTGTAGGCAATCAATCAGTTGCCAAATGGCTTGCGGTACCTTCTGTGGTAAGAATATATCTATCCCCACCCCATCACCGTGCCCAATATGTTGCTTGCCTTGGCCAATGCCTATGAGTGGTTGTAACATACACCATCACCAGGCAGAAGTTTTAGAGCCATTGTGTGCCCGTGAGCTATCTTCTTCTTTCCCTCCACCATGAGCAGGAGATTCAAAATAAACCACACCCAGTCTTATTCTGGATCCCAGAATAAGAAGAGACAGGAGCTGAAATGCAGCTTACTGTAGCCATTAACATATATATGGAAGAGGAATAAATTATTGTTGTAAGCCACTGAGATTTGGTGGGGACGGGGGGGGGGGGCATCGTTTCTGTAACAAAGCTGACAAATGCATAAGTAAATCATTTACCATCTACTTTTCCCACCTAACAAAATAGCGTGGACGTCTTTTACAGATGTAAACGTCTAACAATGATGTTACCAAAACCGAGGTCCAAACAGATTAAGTGACTGGTTTCAGGTGACAAAATGAGGAAGAGAGACAAAAGCCAATTTTATATCCCGGTTCTGATTGGCAACCCAGTTTTCTAATGAAAGTGAGGGAGAGGGTAATCTTGGACACTTTGGGGAGGTTACAGGAGGTTTATAAAGATCCTCGTGAAACTGCCTTTTTGTTGGGCTGAAAATTCCAAACTCGCTCATGCTGTACTAATGAGTTCATACCAATTAGAAAATTGTAAGAAGCTGACATGTGTGTGTTGTGCTTCTTGCAAAAAGTTTTTTGAAGTAGGAGAGTATATTATAAGAGTTAATCCTTCTTTTTTATCATTGCAGCCTTTGGGTCTGGGCTAGATTGCTACTGACAAGTAGTTCTCTGCTTTCAATTCATTCCACTGCCTCACCAAACAGCCACTCCATTTTGCAAGATTTAACACAACTGCCTGCCTTTGCCCCAGAGACTGGATGCTTAGCCTGCAAGGGGCCATGGATGGAAGGAAATCTTGGCCAGCATCTGCCCACACTCCGTCTGGTTTGAAGCAGTATTTTCATCTTTTTTTTTTTTTCTGTCTTAAACTCATAAATAAACAACAGTTTTGCATAACTTATTTTCAGAAAGAAAGGGTTTTGGTAAATCGTCACTAATGTTTAATAATAGCTGACCCCTTACAAATCACGAGGGTTGGGGCATTCTGTTTTCACTATTGATTTCGCTTGGAAGTGCTAAAAAGCCACTGGTGGGCTTGAGAAACCTAAACCCGGCAGGCCAATATGGGTAGAGTGTTCCTTCCTTACATTATACCAAGTAGGCGAAACCCCAATCAACAGTAACTGATTTCCATGCTGTAATATAAGAGTTAAGAACAGCAGAAGAAAAAGTAAGAAGTTTCTTCTGTCAATTTCTTGTTTCTCAGTAAATTTTACACAGATACATGTCAACTGTGAACCTTTTTTTACCAAATCGATTTTCTACTTGTTATGGCACAGGCCTTTAGAGATCATCTTACAAGCAAGAAAATAATAATATCCTCAGAAAGAAAAATAATATCCTCAGAATGTAAAGGCTATTTCCCAAGTCATTAAGCAGGTGGTAATGCTGGGGTAGAACCCTCATGTCCTGACTCCCTATCCAGTAGTCTTCTTACTCCATGACACTACCTTAGCAAGAGGAAATGTCTAAGACCTGTCCAAGATGGGAATAAGATGCCCCACAGAATCTTCTAGAAAGCTGAGCTACCCATGCAAAGTGCCCTCTCAGTAGCCAGAGCCCCTGCCAAAGACTAGGAACAAAGATATAACTAAAGTGATAGCTGGAGGCAGACACAGGCCTTTATCCGGTGGCAGAATTATAACCAAGAATGTTTCTATAATCCTCACATTGCCCACACCACCTCCAGGGGGACAAGGCAGGACTAGTCAGGGACAGCAACCTCAAGAGCAGTAGAACAAGGAACACTGTGAGGGGACAGTTGTTAAGACACTATGGATGTATTAACCCCTGAGCCCAGCAAGATCTGGGCTTAGTCTATGAAAGGGACGAGCAGTTGTGGTCCCTCTGGCTCCCATTAGGTTAACATTCTTCTCATCCAGCCAGTAGCCTTCAGTACCCGGATCTGAAGGGAGAGAAACATTCTCTGGCCAGAATCACCAGGGTGTCCACATTTTGCCATGACCCAGGTGTCCTCTGGAACTGGGAGAAAGGTCAGAGGAAGCAAGATTCTGACAAAAGGGGGCAGAAGGGAAACTAAACTCAGCGGGTGACCCTGAAATACAACTACTGACTCTGATCCAAGATCAAGCTTCCAAGAGGGAATTAGAAATGCCCTTCGTGGGAAGCTTACACAGGACTTAGTCTATTTGTTTTTAAGCCACCAGGTTATTCTTAGGCACAGTGTTTCATAAGGTCCCCAAGATAAGCCAGTGTTGGAAGGCTAAAAAGCTGAGACACCCAGGCTCGGTAATTGGACTTGTGGAAAAAATTAGGTCATCCATTGTTCTAAGGCCTCAGAGAGCCAACAATCTAAATGGTTTTGCTTTCTGAGCTTTAGACAATTGCTGGGGGAATGTGGTGGGAGAAGGAAGCTCAAACTATAAAACAATGTGGAAAACAGACATGGTGTGAATAATCATGACAGAAAGACCTTTTTTTCTATAAGTAGAAAGACTTGTGCATCAGTAGAATTTTTGGTAGAGACCTCTACATAGATTATTCTTGGCATTTTAAATTTCTTTCCCTTTCCTCCTTTCTCTCAACTCCCCCAAATAGCCTCTGCTCACTGAGAAAACAAATTCAAAATGCCAAATAAATCTTCACTCTGACTATAAAACTCCAATGTGCAGGCATTCTGTCACTGCTTGTTATTAAGTAATTTCTGCTTCCAAAATGTAATTTTTTTCCCCTTTTCCTTTCAAACTTCCCCCACCTTCCATGCTCCCCATCAGCTGTTTTTGAGAACTTACCTGTTAGGCAGGTCAAGGAGAGTTTTATCTGCATATTCCACTGGAATGCAGAAAGTGAGGTTAAGCGGCAACATCAAGGACACAGAACCAGCCAGGAGCAGAGCAAGAGCCCGGAGGCCCTACCACCCAGGGTTCTGCATGCCTCATTATTACACTGCCTCTCCAAAATCCTTGCTGAGACTGGAGTCCCTCCAGCTTTTATTGTCACCATTAAAAATATTAATGGCCCAAGAATCCAGAAGCCCAACTAGAATTTTCTTGAAATACCTTACCATGGTTGAGGCACACTCAGTGTGAAGCATCATTAAACCACGCTGCCCACGGACCAAGCGAGACAAAAACGCAACAGAAACCTACTTGTGAAACTACAGGTATACTCAAGGGCACCCTCATTACAGTCACTCCTCTATTAACAAGGGGAACGAATTCCCATAGCGCTTTGGTGTCAGCATCGCCATTACCAGAGGCAGAAATTATCCCTGAGATGTTAAGATATATTTAAGTGCTCGCTTTTCTTCCCAGGAGGGCTCTGGTGAATGAATCGCTCCTCTACCTCACCGCCCCCTTGCCTCCTATGCTTTGCAACTGTTTCTTCCATATTTGTGATGGGACCCCACTGGGGACCACCAAGGACTGGATTCAGAAGAATCCTTCTGCTCCCAGGAAGCCAAGCTCCTTGGGCTCCAAGTGTGACCTTGCCCTGGGGAAGCTCAGAACCTAGAGGCACCTCCCATAGCCACTGTCAGCGATTGGTCTTCCTGACCGTGACCCTGCCCTGAATGGATCAGAGCTGCTGCCTGAACTTTACTAGCCAAGGCAAAGTGGGATGCGTTCCTCTGGCCACTGAGGCTTACGAGTAAGATATCTGTCAATATAGCAACACTACACCCAATTTAGAGCACAAATCTGGTGCTCTACATCAACATTAGGGCTGTTCACGATGAGAAACTGGGGGCTGTCATTTTAAATTCTAATTTTAACTATTCATACTGAAAAATATTTGATACCTAAGCAAAAAGTCCTCAAAGGTCAATCCTGGATGGCATTAACCTGAATCTGTCTGATAACAGCCTGCAAAAGAAGGACACCTGCTTTCTAATCTCATTTCCATCCATAACTAGTCTTGTGACCAAGTCACAGGGCCTCTCTCAGCTGTGTGAGTTCCTTATCTG
Source organism: Panthera tigris (assembly GCF_018350195.1). Classification (NCBI taxonomy): domain Eukaryota; kingdom Metazoa; phylum Chordata; class Mammalia; order Carnivora; family Felidae; genus Panthera; species Panthera tigris. The sequence continues at coordinate 107,242,139 of NC_056662.1, forward strand.
GGGAAAGGCAATGCTTCCCACTTGACCTGAAAGTACTTCACCAGTGACATTAAGCAACACGAGAAAAGACACATGGTGAAATGGAAAGTTCTGTGTTCGGGAGGGAGACCACTGTTACTTCTTTGTTCACTTGTGCTAACGTCACGCCGTATGAAAACTGGAGGCCTCTGTCAGCTGCAGCCAATGTCGTTGGCCAGATTTTAATCACCCCAGTGTAGTCCAGTGGCTGTCCATTATAAGCATTGTCTGAAGCTTTGGTGTATCTCTTCTGTTTTTAATAACAACGATATATTTGTATACCTCCTCATGGCGCGCGCCCGCACGCGTGTGCCTGCGCACTCGCATTCTCATCTAAATCTTTCAATGACACAGGAACCAGTTTTCAAGGAATTTCTAAAAACGTATTTCCCGCTAAGGGCATCTCTTTTCTCAGACCTTCTCTCCAGCATCTACCTAAAATCAAAGGCTGTCAGGCAGCCTGCAGAGTCACCTAGACTTTTATTTAACCCTGTCTCGTGATGTTATGGGATGGAAACAAACAGGAATTGCCAAGATGGCATCTGGTTGGTTGGAAAGCAGCCTGGGCTCGGAGCAGAGGCCTCCATCACTCAGCCTAAAAAGTGGCCATGGCCTCTGTATATAAACCAAACAACAACAGCAACTACAAAGCGAAAAGCATACAGACTCTCGGCGAGTCATTTGCAGTGGAAAAAGAGAGAAAGGGACAGACGGATGAAAGAGATTTAAAAAGAGACCTGAAGTCCTATTGACACATAATGCCCATGAGAAGGACACTTTACCTCTGTGGTATTCTTTCCCAAAACCCATAACTTCAGTCTGATAATGAGAAAACACCAAATACATCCCAACTGAGAGACTGTCTACAAAATACCTGATCAATATGAAGGTCATGAGAAACAAGACTGAGAAGCTGTCACAAATTGAAGGAGTCTGAGGAATCGTGATGAGAAGTATTGTAGTGTCCTGGATTGGATCCTGCAACAGGAAAGGGGCGTTAGGAGGAAAATTGGTGAAACCGGAATAAAGCCCATGGGTTACTTACTGGTAACAGATCATATTAATCTCTTTGCTTTGACAAATACACTGTAATTATGTCAGATGCGAACATTAGTGGAAACTGGGTGAAGGGCGCACAAGAACTCTGTCTACTATGTTTGCAACTTTTCAGTAAATCTGCAATTATTCCAAAATAAACCATTTATCTTCAAAAAGAGAGAAAGAGAAACTTAACCAACATTCTCAAACGAGACTTACTTGAATCTTGACCAAACTATTTAAAAAATTCGTGTATGAGGCAACTAGAAATTTAAGCACAGGCTATTTGATTATACGAAGAAATTGTTAATTACTTTTAGGAATGCTAATGGTACCGTGGTTATGTATTTTTTAAAGGAGTCTTCGTTTTTTTGGAGAGACAAACTAAAATATTTATAGATGAAGTATATGATGATATAATGTCCTGCTTCAAAAATAATACAGGAAGGGGAAGCTGAAGTGTTGAAAATGGGTGATGGGTCTATTTTACCTTCCTTGGATGTGTTTAAAATTCTCTAGAATTTAAAAAATTCATTTTAAAAAATCCAAAGAGATTGGAGCTGGAATTACCGCGGCTGCTGGCACCAGACTTGCCCTCCAATGGATCCTCATTAAAGGATTTAAAGTGGACTCATTCCAATTACAGGGCCTCGAAAGAAAAAAAAAAATAAAAATAAAAATAAAAATAAATTTAAAAATCCAAAGAGGAAAAGCCATAATCGCTCACATTTTGATCACATAGCATTATCTCTGCTGCTGTATTGGCCACAATATTTCCGTTCAACATCCTATTGTCACCAAACCCACAGGCCCAGCTTCTGGGTCAAAGTCCCCTCTGGATCTGTCCATTCACACGGGCTTCTGGAACTTGCTCAAGGATGCTGGAACATCATCATCCAGCTGGGAAACCAACCCCAGGAACCTGAATAGGTTGTCCATACTCTGGGGGCGACGCAAACCACCGAGCCCAGGAGTGAGGAGGAAACAGGGTGTTTATCATGAGTCTCCTTCAGCCAGCTATAGGAGCAGGGAGGTCCCTCCTCTCTCTTAGTGATGATTTTGACATTTTAGTTCCTTTCAACCTCAAAGCAAATTGGATCTGAACGCAGATGAGCAGGAAGAGAAGTGACGACAAGTCAACGCATAATTTTAAAGCAGAGCTTTTTTTCTTCCCCAGTGCAGAAGTCTTATTAAAGAAACAGCAGGATGCTGACAGGAAAACTGTTTGTAAGTAGAAATAACACTTATTATAACAAGTCAGAACAGCAGGCAGATAGGTTTGTTTGTTTGTTAATTATATCTGGTTTTATTTTCTAATAAGTGCCTTAAGAAAAGGGGGAATCATTTTGACAGCTGTTTGAAATCAACTTTTAAATCCCCTTGGAAAGATGATGCAGAACAGGGGCAATTGGATTCTATGAAGCAAGAGGAGGTCTCCTCCACCCCCTTTTGTGGATCAGATCTGTGAAGCTTAATGATTTATAATCCTGAGAACAAGTATCTAAATTCCTGCTTTCACTGACAGGTGTATCAATAGATACAGAAAGGTTTTTGCTCACCTATAAGGAAGGTACTGATCAAGATAGACATGGAATGTATATGTAATTTGCCCACTTACCAAAAGTAATCTATAGGTCTTCTACATGGATGACATTCCCAGAGAAAATGCCTTTAGAGGAAAGTGTTAACTTTATCCAGATTAAACTTTAACTAAATGCCTACACACCGCAAATCAGAAAAGAGTGATAATTTTTAAAATGAGGCTTCAAATGAGAAAGGGAAACAAAACTATTTGGGGAGCAGGGTTGGGAGTGAATTAACCGGCAATAGTGTTTTTAAGTTGCCCTTGGGGTAAATTAAGCCATCTGCTTTTTTGCTAGAAATGAGTGATTACTAAAGGAGGCAGCAGAGGTCACATCTTGGCATTTTTATCCAGAGTTAAGGTTTCACATTATACATTCACACTCTATTTTTTTAAGACCCTTTATCGTGTAGCTGTAAATACTTGCAAAATCAATCGAGGGTACCCCAGAGATCAGATGTATGCAGACAGAGAGGTCTGAATCATTTAAACTACAGCAAAAACTACATGTGATTGACAAAATACAATAATTAAGGGGAAAAGCACATTTGACTAGATAATCCAAAGCATCATCTCACTTCCAGAGGGATTCTCCTCCCTCCTTTTCCCTTGGCACTTCTTTCCCCCAGACCACCTTCAAAACTCTGCTTCAAGAGATGCCTCCTACAGGAAGCCCTCCCTGGTTAACTGACCTGATCCTTTCATTCGGTCCATCGCTACAAGAAACATGTCTGTATTTTGCAGTTAGTCCTTATTAGCTTGTTTTATATCATTATTAAAGTGTTCCTCTGCCTTTGTGTCTTTATTTTATCTACCTGCTTCTGGAGAAGTTCTGTAAGTACCCCACTGTGTCTTCCATTTTCTCGGTATTTCCCCAGGGTGCTTACTGTTTGCAAAGAGGACTCAGGAACATTGCCTCTGGACTATGTAGAGCCAGCACCAACTTCACAACTTTGGCTTGGGCTTTGAATCCCTTCCAAAAGTTTTTGGGGCCAAGGGGGAGGGAACGTGAGATTATATAAATAACTTTAATTAGATTCTTTTAAAACCTCTATAAACATGTTTTTTCTTTATCTGTCGTGTAGGGATACTGTGAAGTTCCCTTCCCTTCCCTTCCTCCCGCCCTTTAAAAAAACAACTGGCTATTCATGGGGCACGTGGGTGGCTCAGTCAGTTAAACGTCTGACTTTGGCCCAGGTCATGATCTCATGATTCATGAGCTCCAACCCCGCATTAGACTCTCTGCTGTCAGCGCAAAGCCCACTCCAGATCCTCTGTTCCCCGCGCTCTCTGCCCCTCCCCCACTCTCATGCACACTTTCTCTCTCTCTCTCTCTCTCTCTCTTTCTCTCTCTCTCAAAAATAAACACTAAAATGGGGCGCCTGGGTGGCTCAGTCGGTTGAGCGACCGACTTCGGCTCAGGTCATGATCTCAGGGTTTGTGAGTTCGAGCCCCGCGTCCGGCTCTGTGCTGACAGCTCAAAGCCTGGAGCCTACTTCCGATTCTGTGTCTCCCTCTGTCTCTGCCCCTCCCCTGCTCATGCTCTGTCTCTCTCTGTCTCAGAATTAAATAAACATTAAAAAAAATAAAATAAAATAATAAACATTAAAAAATAAAATAAAAATAAACAAAAAAATAGCTGGCTATTCTTGTTTTCATTGGATCAAGGGTTTCTTCAGGCTTGCCTAAATTTTGCTAATAAACTTAAAGGCTGGTCAGTGGCCTGGATGCAAGCTGGGTCAGCACAGATTTGGAGGTCAGGGTTAGCGGGGCCTCCTCAGAAGGCCTGGCTTGGCCATATCTTGAATTTAATGCAATGACTATGGCTCAGCGGAATTTGACACAAGAAAGGGGTCCGAATTCCTTTGGCCACTGACTGTAGAGTCCCTCTGGAGAGGAAGAAGGAAATAGAATTCTTTATCAAATTCTCAAGGCCACGGAATTCTGGCAAACATTCCCATGTTTAATTCAAGATGGGAATGAAATAAAGTAGGGCAGGAGATTGGGAATTGGTTTCCTAGGGATTGAAGTAACGATATTTTCTATTTGAAAAATTCTCAAAATTGAATTTTTTGGTTTTTTTGCCCTCTCTTTATTAGCATCCAGCATACTCAGGAGCCCCTCCTGAGGTTGCTTTAGCAAAGACATCTAGGCTTGCCCTTAGAATTTAGGCTATGTTGGGATTTGGGAAGGGAGGAGAATTCAGTGTGAAGAAACACATCCTTCCAGGCACTGAGCCAAGGAGAGCAATCCAGTTTGCAAAGTGTCCCTTCTTTGCTCTCACTTCACCAGCATCTCACACATCTTCTCAGAGTTTTCAAGAAAACCAGTGGAAGAGGTCATGCCGACAACGAGGAGAAGCTATATGAAAATAAGCTTGGGTGTGGAGGTAGGAAAGAAATCAGGCTAAGAGCTGAACCGCTAAAGAAAAAAGGCAAAAGCTGGGGTGCCTGGGTGGCTCAGTCAGTTGAGCTTTGGACTCTAGCTTTCAGCTCAGGTCATGATCCCAGGGTCGTGGGATTGAGCCCCAAGCGGGGTTTTGCGCCGAGCGTGAAGCCTGCTTGAGGTCCTCTGTCTCTCCCTCTGCCCCTCTCCCCACCCCTTCTCTAAAATAAAAAAAAAAAAATGGCAAAAGCAGACCTACCTGTTCACAGCACCGGTGATGTCCCCCAGCTGCCGCTTCGCAGTGACATCGGGTAGCAGGGGAAGTAGGGAACAGGAAGCCGAGCAGAGAGAGAAGTTACCAAACATCCAGTGACAGGGTTCCAGCCACTTTGCCAGCACTGAGAAGCTGGGACCTGGCAGCTGCTGAGCCTTTCTAGACCTCGGTTCCCTCATCTGGAAAGAAGTGAGGGCTGCTTCATAGGCACAGGCATGCACTCGGTCTAATGCTCTGCTGTGACCTTCTTGAGATTCCTGAAATTCGCCACATTTTTATTCTGCACGAGGCCCCACAAAAAATATCACTGGTCCTGAAGGTACAGGTGGGGTATTAGTGGTTCTGGTTAAATTAATTGATTCATTTATTTTATTTTGCTTTATGTTGTCTGTAAATTATCCTATGAAATCAGTGATAAGAGAAGGAAACTAAAAAAAGCATACACTTTAATTTTTTTTTTTAATGTTTACTTATTTCTGAGAGACAGAAAGAGACAGAGCGTGAGCAGGGGAGGGGCAGAGAGAGAGAGAAAGACACAGAATCTGAAGAGGCTCCAGGCTCTGAGCTGTCAGCACAGAGCCCGTCACGGGGCTCGAACTCACAAGCGGTGAGATCATGACCTGAGCCAAAGTCGACGCTTAACCGACTGAGCCAGCCAGGCGCCCCAAAAAAGCACACACTTTAAAGTAAATAAGCTGTATTGGGGCGCCTGGGTGGCTCAGTAGGTTAGGCATCCAACTTTGGCTCAGGTCATGATGTCATGGTTGGTGACTTCAGGCCCCACTTCAGGCTCTCTGCTGTCAGCACAGAGTCTGGAGTCTGGAGTCTGGAGCCTGCTTCTGATCCTGTCTCCCTCTCTCTCTGCTCCCCCCACTCTCAAAAATGAATAAGCATTTTTTAAAAATCGGGGCACCTGGGTGGCTCAGTTGCATCCAACTTTGGCTCAGGTCATGATCGCATGGTTCATGGGTTCAAGCCCTGCATCGGGCTCTGTGTTGACAGCTCAGAGCCTGGAGCCTGCTTCAGATTCTATGTCTCTCTCTCTGCCCCACCATCAAAAAATAAATAAATAAACATTTAAAAAACAATAAATAAAAATATGTAAGTAAATATGCTGTATTGGCAAATGATGTGGTCTTAATCAATTGGCTGCTCCAATTAACTGATAAGATTAGCTTAACTCCTCCATATAGATTAATTGTCATAGCAATAAGATACTGAGTTACAAAGTAAACACTAGAGTTTATACCAAAAGTATTTGAATCTTCTCTTTCATGGCCAGGGGATGCTCATTCTAAACCATAATCGTCATTGAACAATACAGTATAGAAAATTTGTGGTCGTTTTAGTTTCTGGTTATAAAGTTAAGGGTTAGAATTAAGGTTAAGCATTGGGATTAGGGTTAAGACATGATACCTGACCTGGAGACATATTAATTTTTTTTTACATTTATTTATTTTTTGAGAGATAGAGTACAAGTTGGGGAGGGGCAGAGAGAGAGGGAGACACAGAATCCGAAGCAGGCTCCAGACTCTGAGCTGTCAGCACAGAGCCCGACGCAGGGCTCGAACTCACAAACCGTGAGATGGTGACCTGAGCCGAAGTCTGATGCTTAACCGACTGAGCCACCCAGGTGCCCCTGACCTGGAGAAATATTAAACACAGAATCTAGACAGACTATTCATGTATACAAATAATACACACACACACACACACACACACACACACATACACACAAGAACAAAAGAAGGAATCTTGGTTAAGAGCCAATGAGCCTCAAATTACAGAATATTGCAGGAGTTCAGGGGATGGGAATCACAGGAAGCAGGAAGCCAGTCCAAACCATCATGGTCCCCTTGGTGGCAATGGGGTGGACCCCATTGTATCACTTGGTGTGGGGTTCTGTAAGTCTGGGAGTCACCATGATTCAGTGAATACACATTTGCTGGGAGGCTCTGGCTAGTTTTATGGAGATACAGAAGCGACCAAGTTAAGGTTCTGGCCTCCACATAGCTCCAACCCAAGCGAGTAATGAACACAGAAATATGACCAAGGCCTCACCAGTGAGTCGTCAACCCCGCCCCCCTACCAGCTGAGTGACAAGAGGATTCGCAGAGAAGATGAGTCAATAGAATTCTCTTTGAATTATTGATTGAGACACTGAGGTGAAAAATGAGAAAAATATCAATCAGGGAAATCAAAAGAAGCAGTCTTCCATCAGTAAGCATGCCTCAGAGAAGGTAGTTAAGGGTGGAGACTCTAGTTTTATGCATTAGCTGACTGACTGTCCCAAGATTTTCCAAATCCTATTTGCTCAGGGCAACAGTCCCAAAAATAATGTTAGGCTTCTTTTCTAAAAATAAATAAATATGCAGTGTAGCTTTGCCTTGCTTTAAGCAACCCTGGTTTTTTAAATCCAAACAGATAAATCACTGAAGAATTCTTGACTTTATAAAATGTCTCACCACAAGATGGCCTTAAAAAGTAAACTCCCATAGCAGCACAATTTAGGTGGAATTTGACTTGCAAAAAAAGAATTTATATGCAACATTGAAGAAGCGCATCTGCTACATAAAATCAGGTAGCCTTACAGTTGATCCAAAGTCATAAATAACATAAGAAGTAGTCATTCTTCACCAACATTATTCAATTGAGAAATCTGGAAGAGCAATCTAAACAATCTTCCTGTCAGTGGCTATATTATTAGACCGCAGCTTTCCAGTTTCCTGTATGTTGACAGGAGGCCGATCTGCTGAAGTAGAAAGGATAAGACGATGCATACCCACAGGATCATTTCTTCAGCCCCATTGAATATTACTCAGGGCCAGTTTGTCTACTCAGAGCTACTTCATCTGCAGTGAAAAGTCTCAACAATGACTCTCCAGGCAAGTTCTAGAATGGAGTATTTAGATGATGATTTGTGAGCGTTTAGAAATTAAGAAGTGATCACTCAGAGTCAGCCTGGATTCACTAAAGAAAACATGATAAATGACATCTTTTTCTTTTAGAGCTACGTACCATACCAGGAAAGTTGAGAAATGCCGTAGATGAAACTCACCTGAATTTTAGCAATGTGTTCCATTAAGCTGTGAAATTGTCATAGACACGGTGGGGGGAAAAAAGTGCATTCAATTATAATGCAATTTATAGGGATTTGCATTTTCTTGACCAAGGATACTAAATGGTTGATGAATAGACTCATGTGAACCTGGTGGGGGAAGACCCTAAAATGTATCACAGGGCTCTCTCCTGCTCAGCATTTTATAAATATCTGGAATAAAAATTTAGAAAGCCCTGTCATCAAGCTCACATACTATACCAAACTGGAAGGCTAACATATTAGATAGCAGAATCTGGATTCGAAAAGTTTTAGTAAGGCAGAAGAAAAATCAAAACAAGCAATATAGTTTATAAGGGATAAATGTAAAATTCTACTTCTAGGATATAAGACAAAAGACAAAATCTGGCTTAATGGAAGGACATACGATGGATGAACCAGGCATTTCAATTGGACACAGGTTTCATACAGGCTCTTAATGAATCATGGATGTTAAAAATAACAACAAAAAGTTAATAGATTCTTAGTAGTTAACATTTATTTTCTCCCTGGTTATCAAGGGTTCTTTTTTTAATGTTTATTTATTTATTTATTTATTTTTAATTTTTTTTTAACGTTTATTTATTTTTGAGACAGAGAGAGACAGAGCATGAATGGGGGAGGGTCAGAGAGAGGGAGACACAGAATCTGAAACAGGCTCCAGGCTCTGAGCTGTCAGCACAGAGCCCGACGCGGGGCTCAAACTCATGGACCGCGAGATCATGACCTGAGCCGAAATCGGCGGCCCAGCCGACTGAGCCACCCAGGCGCCCCTGTTTATTTATTTTTGAGAGAGAGCACATGTGCATGCACACGCAGTGCGCACGCGCACACACACACACACACACACACACACACACGCTCAAGAGAGGGGGAGGGGCAGAGAGAGAGGGAAACAGAGGATCCGAAGTGGGCTCTGAGGTGACAGCAGAGACCCCTATGTGGGGCTCAAACTCATGAGCCATGAGATCATGACCTGAGCCAAAGTCAGACCCTTAACTGAGTGAGCCACTCAGGCACCCCAGTTATCAAGGATTCTTATTTTCTTTATGCTATTTGAATTTTCCAAATTTTCTACAATGAGCATATGTTATTTTTATGAACAGAAAAAACTACTCCTGGTATTTGAAAATATTGAAATGACTGTCTATGGAAGTTGGAGCAGACTATTCTGTACAGTTTTAGAGGCTGAACTTAGGGAAAAAATGTGAAGTTACAGAAGACAACTTTAGGCCAAGTATTAAGCTCACAGGGGAGTGAGTGCCTATCCCCGAAAATGTCCGTGTAAATGTTGGATCAACTACAGAGGTAACATAGCATAGCACAATGGTTAAAAGTTCTGGCTCTGAAAAACCGCATGGGCTAGAATCTTGACTGTAACGTTTGCCACTCATGACTCTGACTAAGCCTTCTACTGCTTCTCTATCTACATAAGATGCGTGACGGTAACTGTACTTAAAGTGTACTTACCTATATGGTTGTTAGGAACTAACCGCATTCATCCATATAAATGTTCTTAAGGCAGTAACTGACCTATGTTCCATAAACATTAGCTATTATTATCTGTCATGAGTCATATGGAAGGGATTTCTGCTTTGCTTAAGAAATGAGATTACGTGATTACTAAGGGTTCCCTCCAAGTTCGCGATCTGATTGTTCTAGGTGGAATATCACCTTTCCTCAGATGGTACTCTCATTATCGAAGCCTGAAATGAACAGGATCCTAATAACAACAAAAGTATTTCAGGAGAGCTAAATATACCAAAAAGGAGGAAGTGTTCAAAGGTTATACAGAACCTCATAGATTTCATTACCAGCAACAGAAAGTAAGTTCAGCAGCCCTGGATGTATAAACCAAATCCATGAATTGAAGCCCCAATGCCTAGACAAGGGATAGGGCATGGATGAAACAGCCAGAAGAGGGAGCCAAAGAAATTAAAGAAAACTGTCTGGGTTCATTCATTCATTCATTCATTCACTCATACATTCATTTGTTCACTCATTTAACAAATGCATCTGCCAAGAACCTACTATGTATCACTGGGCACCCTGCTGGGTCTGTGCACAGAAAACCAGGCACATTCGTTACCTTAATGGAACCTACAGTCAGCGAGAAGTATATTTTAACTAAACAGTCATATCTATAAATATAAAATTATCGCTGTGATCAGCGTATGAGGGGGAAATACCCAGGGCCAAATGGTAGAATCTGCCCTGGTCATAGAAGTCAGGGAAGACAGCCCTGAGGAAGCCATGACTGAGCTGAGATTTGAAGAAAGGATGGAAGTTACAAGGTAAGGAGGGGGAAGAGCACCGTGGGCAAAGAGCAATTGGTGACAGGCAGCAAACCAAGTAAAAGGAACTGAGGTGAGGCCAGAGTGGCCAGAGTGCAAAAACCATGGCAGAGCATGGTTTGAGATAAAGCTGGATAGGTGCCTGGCCTTGTGGTCATGTTAAGGAATACTGTACCCTCAAATAATGGGAAGGTATTCAAGTAAACATTTTTAGGTGAGCTGGTGGTAAGATGTGAAGATCAGATGAAGAAATCACTCTGGATATACTGTAGGAGGTGGAGATCAAAATGCCTGCAGGTACGCCAACAAGGAGGCATTTACAGTAATCCGGGTAAGGGATGATGGTAGCTGAGACTAGGATAGTGGGAATGGAAGTAGGGAGAAGAATATGGATTCACGACAGGTTTAGGAAGCAAAACTGAATGTGAAGGGTAGGGCAGAGGGAAGGGGCATGGTGACTCCAAGTTCTGGCCTGCTTCACCCTTCAGGGAAACAGGGGGCACTGATGAGATTGGAAAGAAAGATCAAGAATTTGGTTTTGGATGAGTTACATTTTGGATGCCTGGTAGATTTCCAAGTGGAGATGTTGAGTAGGATGTTGGACATGTAAGTCTAGAGCGCAGAGGAGCGATCTAGGCTGGGGAAACATTTGTGCCATGAATAAAATATAGACTAAGAAAAGAAACATGTCTAGGATTGAATCTTGGGTATTTTAATATTTATTGACCTGGGAAGAATAGATAAGGCTGCAAAAGAGAGAGTAAATGAGCTGTCAGAGAAGATAGAGAAAACGAGAAGAATCTTGTGTCAGTGAAGCCAAGAAAAGACCGTTTCAAGGAGCAGGGCTGGTCAACAGTGTAGACTACTTCTGAGACGTCAAGGAAGATGAATGACCTTAGCACAAGATGTTGGGTTGGGTTGATGGAGCAGGAGCCAACCTGAGAGTGACCTGAGGATTGAATGGGAAGTGAGCAGACTCAGCAAGTAGAGTATTCTTTCCAGAAGTCTCTGGGAAGGAGAAAAGAAAATGTGAGAGTCTGAAGAGAGAGTAGGGTTGAAATAAGGTTGTCTCCACTCATCCCACTCCACTCCCAAAGGGCGTCTTAAGCATGCTTCCAAGCTGACGAGAAGAATCCAGTGAAGAAGAAGACACTGAAAATGAAAACATAATGAGAAAGCATGCAGCAGAGTAGAAGGGATAAAGGCCTGAAAAGGATAGATGGCCAGGGACTTGCCTGTGGGCCAGGGAGATGAGTCAAGGAGAAGTGCCTGGTGGTGAAGGGGTCACAAATGTCAAGAATTCTATTACTGGTATGACAATGCTGGTAGGAAGGGAAGCACTTGGGGTCAAAGCTGCATGTTGCTCCCTGGTTTAGGGAGCAAAATATTTATGAGAAATCGGTGAGATGCTATCAACGAAATCCTATCTCATCTATCTCAGAGATCGGGTCCTCACCCAAAACTGAAATAGAGCAGCCCCTGTGGGCAGGAGTCCTCAGGAATCTCTTCTGAGTTGAAATCCAGACCAATCATTTTTTGAGGAAATGATGATCAGGTACGTGTCCTCCTTCAAGTCACAAAAGTATTTCCCAGAACCACAATGTGTTGCAAACAAGGACACCGAGCTGCGTCCCTAGCTATGGCTCATCACATCCGGGATGGAAGAATTTAGCTTGCCTGGGTTTGACTTTCCAGTGTTTTCTATAGTACAGAATACCTGCATGGCATGATGCCATCGTCTGAGACACAGTGTCTTCTGACACCCACCGCCAGGCCTCACAAAGTCACAGCAGGGAAGGAAATGCACTTAGTCTGCAACACCTGCTGGGTGCCAGGCTCTGTGTCCTTTGCCTTCGCAGACCACTATCTCATTTAATCCTCATAATACTCTCTGACGTCTGGACCTGAGCTCCTACCTAAGATAAGAGAAATCTGCTTTGCTCTTTGCGGACAGCTCCAGGCCAGTTCTCTGACCTCCCTCTTGGCCTTCACGTTTGACCCCAGGCTAACTGGGCCTGCCAGGCCCTCAATGAGGTAGGTGTTTGGGTTTATGATATCACATTTCCCTGAGCATTTCCATACCTCTCCCAGCCAACCCAACTGCTGGGAAAGGTTTGTATTTTTATCTTCTCAACTTTCCTTTTTTCCAAGTTGCGTTCCAGACAAATATTTGTGGCCATTGCCCATTAAAACCAAAGTACACAAATGTCATGTGCTGGAAGAAGGAAAAAAAAAAAAAAAGCAGGATTTTCTGAGTACTTACCAGGGATCTAATACGTTATTCTTTCTTAAGACAGCAACCTCAAGCCCAACGTCCACTGCCAAAACCCTTCTCATCTCTCAGTTGACAGAACTAGAGAAGACCACTGAGCGGGGCTCTCCAAGAAATAGGAGGTAAGTCCCTTCCCGTCTCCATTTCTCAGCTGTATATTCAGTGTGTCTCTGCCACTAGGCACCCTGAGGATTAAGTTTCCTTGTCATTTGTCACCCTCCCGTAATGCAATACCTCCTATGAGAACATCTCATTATTCAGCTTTTATGTTCTGGATTTCTACTGTATCTTGTTTGGTTTTTTTTTTTTTCGTATCTTATTTTTCCTGGCTTTATAACCAGGTGATATCAAACGCCTAAGTAGAATGCTGAAAATCGATCACCAGACTCATAAAAGCAGTCCCTAAACAATTTGTTCCTGAGAAACAGCAGCTCCAAACCCAAAGGATCTACTCCTTCACGGGGCAAGTAAGCACGACGTGTCTATAACCCCAGAGTGCCCTGAGGATTGCTGAAGTGGGTCAGAGATTCAGAAGCCTGCTCCTCTCCCTGCTGAGAAGAATTCCTACTCCCTCGCTTCTCCAACCTTTGTCCTCCGGCCCCACGTCCCCTCCACCACTCCTCCACGTAAAAGTGGGGGAGGCTTTCTTCCCACAAGTTAGCACAGGCCGGTCTCCAACTGAGTTCAGTGATGAATCAGCCAACAGGAATTTATTGTCTATCAGCTACACGAGAGACTAGATTAACCGTCCTTTCATTACGTATATTCTGCATAGCTTGTTAAGAATGAGGAGCATAACACTTTGAAAAACCATACTGTAGAAATGCTGACTAATAATGGTAACTAATAATAACCCACCAGCCTAGGTGGAAAGCGGGTTTTACTAAAGTGGATAAAATTACCTGAGGCGGACAATGCATCTACTGAATAAAGTGAGTCAGCATCCACACGCTTGTGCTATTTGTAAAAGTGATATTCTTTATTCAGCTTTTAAGTGACACCTGGCACTCAAAGCCACTCTGTTTCTCAAACACAAGGCCCTTGAAAGCTTTTCCTTTTTAATAGACTGAGGCATTGTCTTATTCGCTGGACTAATTTCAAGTTATGGGCTCTTTTCCCAAACGAGATGAGGTAGGAAGAAAAATGTTGATGTGAATGTATTGTGTCTTCATGCCCTCATTCATTCATTCCTCCGGTGAGTACGTATGGCATGCCTGCTATGCTTAAGGCGTTATGCCAGGTACTGAGACGCCAGGGTGAATAAATTGCAGCCGTGATCATGAGGCGCTCACAGTTCAGCAGGCACCTACACAAATTACAGCAATAGAGTGTTACAGGTGCCATGACAGAAATCTGTAACGTCATTACAGTAGCGACCCCAAAGCCATTACAATGGCTCTACCCATGGAAGATCATAGAAGACTTCACAGAGGAGACGAAGAGGGGTGGCTGAGCCAAAAAATGCATAGCCCTGCAAATACTCATCCACGCTCCATGCCTTCTGTCATCTCCATTCTATACATTCTGTCATTAAGTGACTAATCATTCCAGACACAAAAGAATTTATTTCTGGCAATAATGCTAGACACATTTAGGAGCTGTGGCGTTGGCTCAGTCAATATGCGTGAGATGTTTTCAATTATAGTCTGCGGTCTCTATATTCTTCTGCAGAACAATCCACAATTACTGTCTAACTTCTAGTTCTCAGCTGGCTCATCTACAAACACAAGAAAGCAATGATCTCAACCCATTCTGGAAATATTTTTCTAGCTCAGTAGCTGCTAAAGTTGCATACCCTAGAGTTGTGACTTCACCATTTAAAATACAATGTGGTGAAATTTGAATAAGCTCTGTAGTTTAGTTAATAGCTTGGTACCAACATTAGTATCTTCATTTTGAAGACTGTACTATGTTTTCATAGATGTTACAATTGGGGAACTTGGGTGAGAGAATATACGGGAAATCTCTGTATCAGTTTTGCAACTTTCCAGTAAACTTAAAATTAGTTCAAAATAAAAAATAAACAAATATATGTGTATAAATATGTATGCATGTATGTATATATTTACATTTTTATGTGATCAGTGCTAGTCTAAGTGTGTTTTACAAACACTTTATTATCAATCAGATAAACTAAATATGGAAACTAAAAGCAGGTATTTAGAAACTTGTATAGCAATTTAACATTTCCACAGTATTTAAACATATGATCATTTTCCTAGATATTTATTTTTATTGCATTTTTAAGTATCAATCTGTATTAGTCAGCACTCTCCGTTCTCCAGAGAAATAGAACCAAAAGGATGTGTGTGTGTGTGTGTTTGTGTGTGTGTGTGTGTTTTGTGTGTATGTCTAGAGAGAGAGAGAGCACGAGTGAGGGAGGAGCCAAGAAAGAGGGAGAGAGAGAGAATCCCCCACTAAGAGCACAGACCCCAATGCGGGGCTCAATGTGGGGCTCAAGATGGGTGGGGCCCAAAGCGGGCCGTGGGGCTCAATGCCGGGCTCAAACACTCGAGCCAAGAGCTCATGACCTGAGCTGAAACCAAGAGTTGAATTCTGGGTAGCTGACTGAGCCACCTAGATGCCCCGTGCAACAATTTCTTCCTGCTCAGGGAAATTCTCTTTGCTCTAGTAAGACCTTCAATTCATGGGGTAAGGCCCACCCATGTTATAGAGGTATTCTGCTTTACTCAAAGTCCACTGATTTGAATGCTCATGTCGTCGGGAAAAAAACACCTTCACAGAAACATCCAGAATAATGTTTGTCCAAATATCTGGGCACTGTGGCCCAGCCAAGTGAACACAAAAATTAACCATCACATAATCCATGACAGATTGGAAATTTAAAAAAAAAAAAAAAAAGCCTTTCACTGAAGACAGCTTGAGAAGCATGGTATACAATAACTTTAATAGTCTACCAAATAGCTGCATTAATAAAAAACATTCCGACTAAAAATACTTCATTTTATGTAGGAACAGGGGGAAATACTGGGAGTAGTATCTCCTGGCTGAGATGGGAAGAGGAGAATAGAACGACTTCTTTATTCTCCCCTGTGAACCTAAACCGTTACAATCCACCTTACCCCTTGATACACTTTGTATTGCTGTCATCCAGAGGTTCCCAAACTGTCTCCATTCATAACATCTTACAGTCTCAATAATTTTTTTACAGTGTCCCTAGCCCAAAAGAAGTACAATACAGAATTATTATTTATTCAGGGGTGCCTGGGTGGCTCAGTCGGTTAAGCATCAGGCTCAGGTCATGATCTCAAGGTTCATAGGTCCTAGCTCCACATCAGGGTAGGTGCTGACAGTGCGGAGCCTGCTTGGGATTCTCTCTCCCTCTCTCTCTCTGCCTCCCCTGCCCCCAAATAAATAAATATAAAAAATCATATATATATTTATGTATATCATTATTATTTAAACAACAAAGTTGTTGTTACCTAACTAATGGATAAATTATATATATATATATATGTATATATATACATATATATGTATATTATGTATACATTGTATATGTATATATACATATATATGTATATTATGTATACATTGTATATGTATATATACATATATATGTATATTATGTATACATTGTATATGTATATATACATATATAATATAATTTTATATAATATTATATAATATAATATATAACATATATAATATAATATATATTGTATATGTATATATGTATATTATGTATATATTATACATAATATACATATATTATATACATATATACATAATATATACATGTGCTCTCTTGCTCTCTCTCTCTCAAAAATAAACATTTTTTTTTAAGTTGTGTGTTCCTTTTTCTGTTTTTTGTCATTGATGAAGGCTGGACATGACTGGAAGGCCCCCAATGGCTAGGCATCCCAAATATGTGCCTCAGAGAACACAGCAAAATCTTTGCCCTGCTTATGCATTAATACAAGAGTAGTTTTTAACTATGTTACTTTTTTTTTGATGTTTATCTACTTTTCAGAGAGACAGAGTGCGAGTGGGGGAGGAGCAGTGACAGGAGACGCAGAATCCGAACATGTACATAAATTATATATATATACACACATATACATATATTATATATACATATATAATACATAATATACATATATTATATACATATATACATAATATACATATATTATATATATATAATTTATCCATTAGTTAGTCCCAACAATTTTGCTGTTTAAATAATGATATACATAAATTTTATATATATATATATATATATATATACACATATATTTTATGCTACTCCTAACCACGGTTACTTATAAAAAGAAGTATATGTCAACTGGACCCTGAAAGGCTTCTTAAACCTCAGAACCTAAACAGGCACCAGCACCTTCACCTGCTTTTCCACACTGATTTTCACTCGGTACTTGCATTTTATAACAACTGCTGAAAACCCAATTCTCAGACACAAGATGTCTTTGAAAGGAATAGAGCACAATCTGCTGTTGAAACTGTGAACTGTCTTGGCCTCTTAGTTCCTGTGGTGTCCTACGTATCTCCATGTCCCCTGGACATCTAACATATGCCACCACGCCCCTGTGAGTTTGCTGTGGTGTCCTGGGCACCTGGCACGTAGTTTGGGACTTGTGGCTCTGTTCTTTCTCCATTTTTTTTTAAATTTTTTTTAATGTCTATTTATTTTTGAGACAGAGAGAGACAGAGCATGAATGGGGGAGGGTCAGAGAGAGGGAGACACAGAATCCGAAACAGGCTCCAGGCTCCGAGCTGTCAGCACAGAGCCCGACACGGGGCTCGAACTCACGGACCGCGAGATCGTGACCTGAGCCGAAGTCGGCCGCTCAACTGACTGAGCCACCCAGGCACCCCTCTTTCTCCATTTTTGAATCTGTCCTCTCATTTGCAAAATAAAAGCATCTACCTTAAGTGTCTAGCGACTACCTCTGTTAAACCTGGGATGAAGCACATGCTACCATTTACCGCCACATTATGACTCTGACCTTCCACTGCTGCCCTCAAGAAGTTGTATATTCATGGGGCCCCTGGGTGGCTCAGTCGGTTAGGCATCCGTCTTTGATTCAGATCATGATCTCATGGTTCGTGACAGCGCAGAGCCTGCTTCAGATCCTCTCTCTCCCTCTCTCTCTGCCCCTTCCCAGCTCTCATGTGCTCTCTCTCTCTCTCAAAAATAAATAAACTTTTTTTTTTTAAGTTGTGAGTTCCTTTCTCTGTTTTTTGTCATTGATGAAGGCTGGACATGACTGGAAGGCCCCCAAAGGCTAGGCATCCCAAATATGTGCCTCAGAGAGCACAGCAAAATCTTTGCCCTGCTTATGCATTAATACAAAAGTAGTTTTTAACTATGTTACTTTTTTTTGATGTTTATCTACTCTTCAGAGAGACAGAGTGCGAGTGGGGGAGGAGCCGTGACAGAAGGAGACGCAGAATCCAAAGCAGGCTCCAAGCTCTGAGCTGTCGGCACAGAGCCAGATACAGGGTTCAAGCAAGATCATGACCTGAGCCGAAGTCAGACGTTTAACCGACTGAGCCACCCAGGCGTCCCCATAACTATGTTACTTTTTAACAGATGATTCTATCAAGACTGAAAGCAGTACAAAAAGTTACAGATTTGATACCTTTCTCACTAATTTTTAACCATTCTCAATCACATCTTAATCTAATCCTGATTTTTCTATTCAGTTATATATATTTCACTGACCCCAAATTCCTCTAATTATACTGAAAAGCCCCTTGGATCATGTAAGTAGCTCTGGCAGCAGTACTTTGGGGCTTAAGTGTGGCTCGAAATCAAACACCTTTTTTTCCCCCTCTGGGTCAACACCATCTCTTCATCATTAGGGTCATTGTCATCATCATAATATAAACTATTTAACCCGTTTGGCTGCAGTTGGAAAGATCACCTCCCTCTGTCTCCCATCTCTAGTGTTTCCCTGCCTCCCTGCTCATAAGGCAGAGTCAAGGGGAGAGAGAGAGACCCATACATCTCTTACCTTCCCTTGTTGTTGGTTGTCGGGATGATTGTCTCTTCTCTCTCTCTCTCTCTCTCTCTCTGTCTCTCTCTCTCTCAAGATCTCCTAGGTTCTTTTATCTACTGTTTACTACCAGCTACATACAGTTGGTACAGCCAGCCTCTGATTTTAAGCTACTGTCTTGTAATGGAGACTATATTCCCTCACTAGGGCTAAATCCAAGCTTATCTGAACATACTTTTTAAAAGCTCTTTCATTATAAACGGCACACAATTTTGAATAGTGGCACAGGGTGGTTTCACACCCCAGGACAGGTCTGCGATGCCAGAACACAGGAGAGCAGTATCCAGCTAGATGTTCAACGTCCCCCTTCTTTCTTGCTGGAGCTTTTTTTATAAACCAGGTGTCAACAAATATATTGGATTCTTTACACTTTAATCTGTGTCCCATTTTGAAAGGGTTGAGAGAGTTGGGCACACGACTCCTTCAACCACGGCTACTTTCCGATTACCCTCGGGGGGGGGGGGCGGGTGTTAGCAGGATACCTGTTTGGTGGCATCCCAGAAGCCACCGTGCTGTGTTTGGGCTCCACCTGGCCCGAGGCCTGCAGTGGGCAGGCTGATGAATGGTGCTCAGTAAAAATTAAAAGCCTTGGAAAAGTACAGGCCCCCGGGCCAGAACAAAGCAGCTGAATGATCGTTCCTACTGGGAGCAGAGGTGGGAGCTTTTTCTTGCCCTGCTCCTGGGGAAAAAAGTGAAGTCAAAACTTCTTTGCAACAGTGACTCATCATCATCAGAGGGCCTTCCTGCTTTTGCAAAGCCGACTTCATGAGTGGTCAATGAAGGAGCTCTCAGAGTGAGAGCCGATAGAGGAAGAAACGGAGAAAAACTACTACCGAATCCCTCCACCTTACCCGCATTGTGAAACAGGAGGGAATTTTTTTTTTTAATTTTTTTTTTCTTTTTTTAACGTTTATTTATTTTTGAGACAGAGAGAGACAGAGCATGAACGGGGGAGGGTCAGAGAGAGGGAGACACAGAATCTGAAACAGGCTCCAGGCTCTGAGCTGTCAGCACAGATCCCGACACGGGGCTCGAACTCATGGACCGCGAGATCATGACCTGAGCTGAAGGTGGCCGCTTAACCGACTGAGCCACCCAGGCGCCCCAACAGGAGAGAGACCAGCCCACCCGCCAGATCTCCCTCAGACACGTTTTCTTCCTTCCTGACTCATCAGATTTCTTCGGGAAAGCCTGGCGAGAAGGGATTAGGAAGCAAGCAAGGGAGCCAGCCTTTTCTGGCAGCATGGGACATCTCGATTTCAGATTGTGCAGGCCCTCAAGAACAGATTCGATGAGCTCGCGTTCCAGGCTGGAGGCCAGCAGCACGAAGCACGTCAGATGGTCGGCGCCTCCAGCAAGAGACCCAAGGACTTTCCCGAAGCTGCACCTCTTGGGAAGTTTGGAGATGTCAGAACAGGTTTGCCTCCTCGAAACGTGCAAATGTCACCAGCCGGGAGTGGCAGATGCCAAGAGGCGCCTGAAAACAGATCTCCATCTGGTATTGGGTTAGGCTTCCTGGTACACAGATTAGAATAGTTTGAAACAAAGTGACGGAAGCACGGGTTTGGCTTTTCACATATTGTCATGGGCTCTGGGTCATTTCCTGCCCTGGGAATTTATTTCCTTTGCAGGTTCAACAAAACCTACTGAATGGCACGAAAGAGGTTGGGATTTTTCTTTGCCTCAGGCCCCGTGAAGGAGCAGCTCCGCGTCTGTGAACTTGCATCTATCTCTGCAGGGGCTTCAACTTCCCAGGCTCCCCTCTACACTCACGCGGAGCCCGGGAGGAGTGAGGCTTTGGGAATAGAACAATAAATTAGGAAAGGGAGCCATCTCCAGTTGAGTCAGATGAATCCTCTAGTTCCTAGAAAACCAAAAGGACTGGGAAGGATGAAATGATGCTTCCTGGAGGGGACCGCTTTACCACCAGGACTCCGTGCAGGGATGCCGGCCCCCCCTGGAAGGAAGGAGGCTGAAATCACATCCACATGGCCCCACCCCAACCTCCTGGAGGCAGCCAGCAGGCCAGATAGGTACTGTCTACAGTGACATTTGCTACACAACTGACGACCTGCCTTTTGTTTTAGTTTACTAAAGTTCGTTTTCCACCTTGTGCCCAAAAAAGACTGAAGATCGCAACAAGTGCCTTCCCCGCAGCATTTTTATGCGCGTTTGGGGACTTTTGAAGCTGATAGGAATACTTCTTGCAAAATCTCTCTGCAGCCCCCAGGATGCCCTGACGACCCACTGCCATTCTGCAGTGCAGAGACACCCTCCCCACACACACACACACCCGCCAAGGCCAAGGTGAACCCTCTAACTCCAAGGGCTACAAACTTAAAGCAGGGGCCGCTGCCACTGCTGTTCCTCTGAGGCTGAAAAGGTCTGTCTCTTTGGGAGAGTGATCCATGGTCACGAGTTCCTACTGCAGGGCCCGCTCATGCTGTCCTCGTTGTTGGGAGGAAGACTGTGAAGTGTGGTTCGCATGCCCAGAGCCCATCTCCCTCTAGACTGAGAGATCAGAGTTCACAGCCTTAGAGAAGTAATTTTTGCT
Source organism: Panthera tigris (assembly GCF_018350195.1). NCBI lineage: Eukaryota > Metazoa > Chordata > Mammalia > Carnivora > Felidae > Panthera > Panthera tigris. The sequence goes on from NC_056662.1 coordinate 107,263,694, forward strand.
TCAACCCTCAATCTAGACAAAGCCAATCTGGCAATGCCAAGGAGTGGCAGCTGGTGATCCCTCTATCCTGGTGCCCGCAATCCCCAGAAACAAAAACCAAAAACTCCCTGTCCTCCCCAGTGCCTTGCACAGAAATGATTCCAACAGCATTTAGGAAGTTCCAGGGGAAGAAAGGAAGCGCCTAGGGACAGAGTGGGCTCTGAAGATAAGCAGAGTCAGAAACACCTGTAGGGTATGATTTTTGAAGCAACAATATGTCCGCCCAAGGGCCCCAACTTTCCCTACAAAAGAGCCCTCTGGAAGATTCAGGCATTCTATTTCCCCTTAGAAGTGTCACCCGGGACTGGTAACTTTGTAAGCCATTGCCTTTCAACTTTAGAGAATCTGGGTGCGCAGGTCTGGCAGGAGTCCAGGAATCTGTGCTTTTTATCAAGCCTGCCTTCTGATGCTGGTACGGGTGATCTGTGGCCCACACTTTGGAACACTATGCTGGAAAGAATTGGGAGTCATTGTCACATTAGCATGGGCGAACCGGTAATATGGGAGAGCATAGCACTGGGATTCCAGGCCGGGCTTTGGCATTCTGTGTGGCCATGGGCAGGAGCATTTAATACTCCAAGACTGAAGGCCTCTGGACCAGTTGGTGACCTCTAAAAATTCAGCTGGGGACTGGTTTCTTCATCATGGCCCACAAGTCTGCAACGTGTAAGGACTGGTCCAAAGGCTCACAGAGTCTAGGCCTTCTCGCCAGCATGGCCTAAATACTCAGCGAAGTTCTGTGGTGCAGAAAGCCCCGGGGGCCAAGGAAGACCCTCTTGCCCCGAGGCTACTGTCCTCATATCTGAAGTCTATGGGGCGGCAGAGGGGTAGCACACAAATACTTCCTTCTTTGCTGTCAGCTATTTCCAAATAGAGAACAATGAAAGGGGGAAGGTTAAATTAATTTCATGCTTTGTATGTGTAGGAGCACTGACGACACTGACTGGTCTTTAGCCCTCTGTCTTCTTCTGCCCACACAATGACCGCCCTCCAGGCTACGTGTTCCAGGCCCTGTGGAAGTTGATGTATTAATGTATGCCCTGACCGGAGTGTGGGAAGGCTTGTTCTTATCTTTCTTGAAGTTGTGCACAGAAGGCCCCACTTTCGGTAACTGGTCGAGATGCCTGGCGCACGGAAGGTCTCACTTTAGATAACTACCCTGTGATCTCACCACCATGCCCCTCACTCCATAAGGGCCAGACTGAGCGGAGAATGGCTAGCTGTGCAGTGCCCTGGATGGTCTGTCCGTCCTCCCACCTACCCGCCTGATCTCCCCTGTCAGTAAATCACCCTAGCTAACACTCTGTGTAAACGGTATGAAGTGGCTTGCTTCATCTTTTGGGTCTTAAAGTGACTTCTCGGACTGGAGAATAGATTACTGACTTGCCTTCACCTTCTAACAATAACCATTATCTTTTAAATTTTCAAATAACCCTAGGGACTCCTGGGTGACTCAGTTGGTTAAGCATCCGACTTCGGCTCAAGTCATGATCTCACAAGTTCGTGAGTTCGAGCCCTGCGATGGGTTCTGTGCTGACAGCTCGGAGCCTGGAGCCTGCTTCCGATTCTGTGTCTCCCTCTCTCTCATACTCTGTCTCTCTCTCAAAAATAAATAAAACATTAAAAAATTTTTAAAAATTCTCTCATCTTCAAAATGGAACTAATAATACTAGGGTTATTTGAGAATTTTTTTGTATTTTTTTTATTTATTTTTGAGAGAGAGAGAGAGTGCAAGTGGGGGGAGGGGCAGAGAGAGAGGGAGACACAGAATCCCAAGCAGGCTCCAGGCTCTGAGCTGTCAGCACAGAGCCCAACGCAGGGCTCGAGCTCACGAACCATGAGATCATGACCTGAGCTGAAGTCAGTCGCTTAACCAACTGAGCGAACCAGGCACCCTAAAGATGAGAAAATTAAAGATTAAAGAGGTTGAATAACTTTCCTAAATTCCCAAGATCACATGGCTATTGAATGCTTGGGGTGACGTTTGAATTCATGTCTGTCAACGTGTGGTTCCATGTTCTTTCCACAAAACCACCCACAGCTAAAAGTTATGCCGTGGCCATTCTGAAGGCATAGATGCTTTAAGACCCTCAAAATACCCTTCCCTCTCCCTGACCTTTATTCATCCCTGTTATCTACTCTATTTCAGAATCTCACTTTATCTTTGATCTTTATTCCATCCCTATTGGACCTCCAAACAATCCCTCAGCCTTGCTCATTTGTTAGCCCCACAACTCCTTTACCCTCAAGGGTGAAATATCACACCACCACCTTTCCTGGGCCCAGGAGTACTTTCAGGTCCACACATACTCCAGTCACTGACTTTAAGACCAGTGGGTCCTCGAGAACGCATGATATCCCCAGAGGTTTCCATGGACTTAGGATCCTCACATGCTTGAAAGGCATTTGTGTACTTACCAACTCAAGACCCCTCTTTTCGCCCCGCCCCGCCCCCATCTCTTCTTGGCTCAGGGCAGAGATGCAGGAAACCTGGGTCAGCCAGTGAGCGCCCTTCTATGAAATAAATGGTGCCCCCTGAAATTTCAGCTTCCTAGTAATAGCGATTATTCTGGGATGCTGGGCACCCCCTAGTGGGAGGAATGGAGAGAAGCCAGACTGTTTGGATGCTGTTCTCAGTCATCCATCCACCCCCAGCTTCCTGCCCCTCAGTCACCTTCTCCTTCCAGCCCTTCTGGCTGTTCTCAGAATGATTCATTCTTCCCACAGTGATTGGGCCTTTTGCCCCATAAAGCCCTCCCTGTCTTTACAGACATACTGAACTAAAAATTAAGCAGAAGGCAACTCGGGCAGCAGAGCAGGGAAAACTTCCTACTGCGAGAGCTCCTGAAACCCTGAAATTCCTTATAAGGCAAACTGATCAAGACCCAACTGCACTGGGCAGAACAATAGAGAATATCTTGGAAAGATATTTTTGGAAGTGAGGAGGATAGGCTGCTTTCCAGATTTCAAGGTCTATGTTAATGCCCACATATGACCCCCTCAGATTTCAGACTGGTACCAATTCCCTGTGCTATATCTTACCCCTTCTAAGGTCAAGAGAACACCCAGCATTTACCTATTTTGGAATAAACCAATGAATCCCTGTCCCAACAGAGGGCTAGACTATCCGAGGACGGGGCACTGCATACCACTGTGGGACTTTCCAAACATTCGTCACTATCACTTACTGTTTAAAGACTGGGGCCATAGCCCCCCATGACAGGGGATGAGCCCTATTACATTGGAATTAACAAGCCATTTCTGGATACCTACGATATACAAGGCTCAGGCAGGCTGACCATAAGTTCAGCCTATGCATTTTTTTAGATCTGCCACGGCTAGTTTAGCCCCTTATCTAAGAAAGGGCCTTAATAAAAGACAGAGAGAGCTAACATATTTGAGTTCATGTCCTAAGAATTCCTCTGGTCAGATACACAGTCCATATTAGTTAGATTCCCGATCATTTGCTCAGTGGGAAGAGGTTAGGCAATTTCGTCTTGTGGCCCAGTGCCTGTCCCTAAGGGACATTACAATTATATAGCAACCCACCTCCATATGTGCTTGGTTGCTATAGTCTGATTTGTTCCTGGATCTGAGCCATCAACTCATTAGTACCCATTCAAATTGACCTTCTCTGATAAGTTCCCTGAAAATTTGTTCATAATGCTAGCAATTCCAGGGCAGGATTTTCACGACTATGGCTCCTGCCTTCTCTGGAGCCTCATCCATTGGACAGTCTTAGTCTTACAACTGCTTTCATTGTCAATCCCTTTCATCTTTTCGGAGACATCTGATGATGTTCATCTCTCTGACAACCAAGAACTTTGGAAGACTCTTGCCCTCAGGCACTTCGACATTTTTGTGTCGAGATTGGCAGCCTTTCAAACTCACCAGAGGCCTCGCAGAATGAAACTCTGTGGAGGTTCAGAGAACAAATTAAACACAAGTTCGTTGGCCTTCTGAGAGAAAGAAGAGAGGTCAAGGATGCTCCAGCATGGTCAGCTTCACAGGCCAACAGCAGAAGCTGTTATGATGCTTTCCTGCATAACTGGGGCTTGATTAAAGGCATTCTTTAGTCTGGAGACCTTTGGCCTCATTCTGAATGGAACACTCAAAGGGCCGAGTAGCATTCTCAGCTGGCAGGAAGGATACACTGACCACTGGGCCCCTGCCTTTCCCAACCTGGGGTACACAAAAGCTGTGGTGAGTTAGCTGAGCCACCTGGAATGCTTCTGTCCGTGTAAGTTGTTCTACAGAATGTAAGCTGGCCTTGACTTTGTAAGAAAGGGTAGCGATATGTTTATGTGCTCAGAAGAGAAAACATAAAGAGAGAATGAGGATCAAAAGGAATAAACCTAAAGGGTGGCTGCTTTGCAGGGCTAGAAAAAAAATCCCGAGAAGGGGCCCCAGCCCTGACAGAGATAAAGGGGACTTCCACTGCTTCTGTCTCTATTTTTAGAAGAAATAAAAGCCAAATCCTAAATCTAAAGATCAAGGTGCATTCACGTGGGGAGAGGACTAAACAAACTATAGCATCCCAAACAGATACAAGACTGCAAAAATGAACTCTTGTAATCTACTCGTAGCCATATTTCTTTCCTAAAGTCACCATTGATTAAATACCAAAGAGAGGGTTATAAAAAATTCCATTTCATGCAGATTAAGAGGCATCGATCGGGGCTGTCTCTAGCAAGCTGGATTCCTAGCACTGGATGCTTTCCAAGAAAAAGCGAAAGGTGAGCAACCAGAGCAGATATGGGAAATTTAGGTGTGTGTTTGTCAGGAAAGTTGGGTTCAGCTGGCCCAGAGATGCAAAGCAGAGATCGATGGCTCTACAGCTTGAGAGATGCCAGAGGGGATGGGGGCCCTGGATCAGGCCTTCGGAGAACCAACGCCGAGCCCCCAAAGCAGGGTTTGTGGGAGGACAGGTTAAAGCTGCCTGCCAGTACCTCCAGCAAGGTAGCTATGCATTATCTGCTAATGTCCCTGAGGGAAGGGAGTTAGGTGCCAGCTGGAGATCTTGCAGGAAAGACAGGGATACAGCTCTTGGGTGATGTCCAAGGAAGCCAGGTGAAGGCTTGAACTGTAGCCAGGGAGTCAGGGTGTGTAACATCTGAGGAGGCTGGGTAGGAGTCACCAAGACTCAGGCAGGGGAGACTGGGGTGTGGTGTGTCCATGAAGGGTAGGCGTGAGCATTCCAGAGCCTAGATAATGTTCATGGAAGAAGCTTCAGTAAACATAGAATACACGTCACTCTGGCCTTCTGTCCTAAAACTGTTTCTGCAGCTGAGCTCAACATAAGGAAGTTCTCAATAAAGTCAAAGCTAAGAGATAGCCATAGATTGGATGAGATGGCCAAATCCGTAGCCTAGAGCCGAGGACACAATACAAGCCCTTTTGACTTGAATTAGACGTTTCTGAATCATAGTAACTGAAGTTAAAGACAGCACAACAGGCTATCAACTTAGTTTTCCTTCTGTCACTTCTGGGAAGGCTTTAAAACCACTCTACGGTGTCCTTTCCACCCTTTATTTCCTTCTTGCCCTTTCTCCCAGTTATTTCCAGCGGCATGCTGGACCCAGTTTCTACCATCTTCTGACTCCAGTTTCCGTTAACGTCATGGCAGCTTACAGTCAGCCATGATGGAACCATTTGTACTATGGAAATTGGCAAACTCTACAAATTAGAGCTTTCTATTTACTTCTGGAGAGCAAGTCGTTAAACATTTATGAGTGCACTATGCCTGTAACTGAGTTTTTACATGGGAAATGGGGCAGTGAACTGAACGTAGGAAGTTTGGACAGGGGAGCACCAGGATTGGCGAAGCCCAGAGTGTCTAGGAGGAAGTGGTACATGGTCAAGACTGGCTTTGCCTCCCGCACAGATACACTCACCCAACCCTAACACACGCTATCAATTCAATAGTTGAGAGTTGTTCAGTAACGACCTGCTCTTGTGTTTACAACGACGTGTAGACTTTGTTTTCTATTGATTTGGGGGGTGGTTTTTATCTTCCCACTTGAACATTTTTTGAGGTGTATGGCGCAAAATATAATAACACAGGTATAGAATGTTTTTCCTAGTATGAATTTAAAGTGTTTCACAGAGATTCAATCCACTTTTCCTCTTCCAACTCCCGCTCCACAGACACATACTAGCACGGGCTCCCCTTCCCCTACATGTGCTTATCATTGACCTTCAGATTCAACACCTTAACTCTTAGAAAGATATCTCTGAGATGGATAATTATTACTCCCTCTAGAGGAGAATTCGCTAACTTTAATGGACATGCAGATCACCTGGGGACTCTTGTTAAATGCAGATTTGCATTCGGTAGGGCTGGCTGGGGCCTGAGAGTTGCCATTTCTAACAGGCTCCTGGTGATACTGATGCTGCTGGCCAGCGGGTCACTCTCAAGGCAGGGCTCTACACTGACATGTTATTCCATTCCACCTCCCACAACTACCTCTCCCTTCTATCTCTTCTGCTTTAAAAAGTCCCGTGTATATCTCTTGAAGGAACAGATTGGACCAGCACTGGAAGCATAACCAAACAACCAAATCGATATGCCAGGTACGGTTAAATTCTTTCAAGAATTTGAACTACAATGCTATCCCGGCCTGGGTTTCCCGTTAGAGCACAGCCAGAGATAGAAGTTTGCATGTAGCAATTTATTTGGGAATCCCAGAGAACGAGAATGCAGGATATGGGAAGTAAAAGAGGGGAGGAAGAAAAACCGATATGAGGATGTGCTATTGAATGAACCATGGCAAAGGGCCACAGGTGTTCCATCCGGTGGGACCTGTTAATGGGCCTTCTGATATGCCTCTCGGTACTGTCTCCATTTATCCAGACTGTCCTTATGAAAGTACTGATTAAATGCTTTATTTTCCAGTTTCCAAATGATGGTTCCCCAGCACCCACTAAAAGTCACCAATAAATTTTATTTTAGTTATGCGTATGAGCTCATATATATTTAAATATATTTAATATACTTCAACCCATTGCATTTATTATTCTAAGTGGTGCTCAAAATTATCCTACCGTTCTTTAATGGAAGTTTATTTGTGTTGACTCCTGAGTCTTTTTGGTACAACCCCAGTGGTCTTGGATAGCTTCCTTCTTTTCTGGTATAAAGCTGTTCCAGAGTGGCTCTATCCAATGAAACTTTCTGTAATGATGGAAACATTCTATATCTGCACTAAAGGACAATGTAGCTATTAGCCATATGTAGCTATTAACTACTTTAAATGTAGCTAATACAACCAAGAAACTGAATTTTAAATTTTATTCATTTCATTTTAAATAGCCACATGTGGCTGATTGCCATTGGACAACACCATTCTAGAGTTTAACCATCTGAGTAACAATTGAAGGAAGTTACATACCGAGAAGCAGGAGGATTTGTCTGTGATGGAATTCTATCTTTATCATTGGAATATTGCAGGGACTCAGTGCATCTGAATAATCTAGGGAACCTTTGTAAAATACTGATTTCTGAGCCCCACCCCCACATATTCTGATTCATTATACATGGGGTGGAGCTCAGGGAATCTGTTGTTTTATTATTGTTACTTTAATATTACCATGGGATTCTGATGAGAAGCTAGGTTCAGAAACCACTATACTAAATTGCCAGGATGTGATATTTATATTATGGCTATGGTTCATTGCAAATCATTCCCATGAGTCAACTATACATCTTTAACTCCTTCTGGTCAGTTTTAGAACTTCTCAGAGCAGGGGTGCCTGGCTGGCCTGGTCAGTTGAGCATCCGACTTCGGCTCAGGTCATGATCTCATAATTTGTGAGTTTGGGCCCCTCATTGGGTTCTCTGCTGTCAGCCCAGAACCTGTTTCGGATTCTCTGTCTTCTCTTTCTCTGCTCCTCCCCCACTGGCACACACGTGTGTGCTCGTTCTCTCTCTCTCTCAAAAATAAATAAATAAATAAATAAACTTAAAAAAAAAAAAAAAAGAAGAGAAGAGAAAAAAGAACTCCTCAGAGGACCATACCGCTCTGCTAGTTACGAAATCAAGAGCTACGGTTTCTCACAACGGCTTGCCTCTCTCTGACTTCAACATAGTCTTCTGGCCTTAGTCTTCCGGCCATAACATAAATACCATAGACTTAGTGACTTATAAATAAAGGAAATCTATGTCTCACAGTTCTAGAGGCTGGGAAGTCCAAGATCAAGGCACCAGCACATTCAGTGTCAGGTAAGAGTCTGCTTCATATAATGGCTTTCTTTTCACTAAGGTTTTTTGTTTATTTGTTTGTTTTTTCGTTTTTGACAATGTTTTTTCAATTGAGGTAAAATTCACATAACATAAAACTAAACCTTTTTACAACAAACACTTCAGTGGCATTTTGAGACCCCGTTTTCTAAGAGCACTGAAGAACCCCCACTCTTTGACAATGGGCCACAAGCCAACCTGCCCAACTTTGCCCCAGAGAGAGGCATGGTCTTTATGATAATGTAAAGCAAACAAACCTTCCTTCTGCTCCACATGGAGACACTATCTCTATCTGCCAAGGCTGTTTAATATGAAAACATAGTCCCCAACAAAAGGCTGCCAATGTCTTTGCTTAAAAACATGCAGAAACATGAGAGGCCCATGGAGATTCGTCTTCCCATAGTGTGCACCCCAGGACACTATTCTTGGTCCATCCACGATAAACCCCCAGAACATAAACCAAGACTATAGTACTGATACAGAAACTTTTCTCTCCTAATTATGATGACTTTGGACTTGGCTGTGTCCCCCAGCAGGAGGTAATAATGCATAGTTGTTAGAGGAGAGGTCTCTAAAGTCAGACTATCTGGGTTCACATCTCAGCTGTGCCAGTTACTAACGTGAATGAGAGATTTAATTAGCCTCTCTGAGCCTCAATTTCCTCATCTATAAAACAGGAATACAATAATATCTACTCCAAGGTTATTATAAAGATTACATGGTAAGTGTTTAACACAAGTTACATAGCAAGTCCTCGGTAAACACTGGCCATTGCTATTGCCACGCTTTTATTATTAATATATTCTCATGACTTTTCCTACCATAGTGGACCTACTTGCTCATACAGAACCCCAACACACACTGGCTTCTTTGGGTTTAGTTGAAATTCCCAAACCTGGCCTACAACCTCCCACTGCAACCTAAGAGCCAGTTTGACACCCTACTGGGTTTGCTCTATTCCTCCAGTGTAAGCCTGTAAGCCGAATCTAGCCGACGACCTATTTTTTTTAAATAAAGTTTTTTTTTGTAACACCACCACATTCACTCATTTACATATTTTCTATTTTTTGTTTTGTTTTTTTAATGTTTATTTATTTTTGAGACAGAGAGAGAGAGAGAGAGAGACACACACACAGCATGAGTGGGGGAGGGGCAGAGAGAGAGAGGGAGACACAGAATCCCAAGCAGGCTCCAGGCTCTGAGCTGTCAGCACAGAGCCTGATGCAGGGCTCGAATTCAGAACTCACAAATGATGAGATCATGATCTGACCTGAAGTCAGACTGAGCCACCCAGGCACTCCTCATTTACGTATTGTTTATGGCCGCTTTGGTGCTACAACACCAGATAGTAAGCCTAAAATCTTTACTGTTTGGGCCTTTGAAGAAAAAGTTTGCAATCCCTCCTCCATTCTAGTCAGACTGTATCCCAATCCCATGCAACGATCTTGTGATGGGTTATTGATTACCAAGGGGACCAGGTAAGGGTGGAAATGAATCACTGTCACTTCTTTTCACTAGAAAAACAATTCCAAAGTGCTGTTAGCAGAGCAGGCATCAATGTACCCTTTTAAGAGCAGTGCTTTATGTTGTCCTCTGAATTGGACTATTTACACAGCCCATCACTTGGCTAACGTCATTCGACAAGCAAAACATTAATAAACTTTCTTTGTGTAAGACTATTAGCCTGAAAACAGAAGACTATTTCTAAAGGAAACTTCCCTTTATTAAAAGCCTTTTGTCAAAGAGTACTCTAAAAATAAATTAGCCTTTCAAATAAGAGTAAATATAGATAGAATTTATCACTTTCATTTTCTCCACAAATATCTTTGACATGTTAATAACCACCAAATGAAGATAGACACTAGATGAATATTTATGATGGCTGTGGCTGATGAATATGATTCATGAACTGTGCATTTAGTACTGGATTTCAGAACAGAGTCATGAGATATGTTTAGTCATTATAACTGAATACACATTGAATGACCACTTTATATTAGGCCCTCAACAGTGAGAATGCCCATACCCACACAGTAGTTTCAACTTCTTTCATGAAATCACATTTCAGGGCAGAGAGACAGCAAGTTATTGGAGAAACCCAGCTCTGACCAAATAACACAGATGCTTTTATTATGATCAGAGGTCAGGCTTCAACATCCTTTTGAAAACAACCCAGACCCAAAATTGCAAAGGGAATGAGAGGGGAGAGAGTATTTGGCAATTAGAGGTATTTCTGTCATCGTCGTAAAGACAGTACAGGTGTTTTTTTGTCATTTTAAAGAAAAACTCCCTGTATCCTTCCACCTGATACAGCTGTTTTCGTTGTTACGTATTTGCGTGTAGACTTCATCCAAATTCATACACCTGTTCACCTACAGCTGACAGTCCATGAGAGTCCGTTTGTAATGGGAACAATTTTTTCAATGTGCACAAAAGATCACCCATGGAGGAGGAATCAATGGTATTGTATGGTAGGGCCACGAGTACCGCCCAAACCTGACTGTGTTGGCCTCATTGAGAAGGTTTGTTCAAATACTAACCTTCTGGGCCCACCAGGCCGAACATGATTTAAGTAGCCTGAGGTAGGGGGCAGGGTTGGGTATTATTTGAAAGTTCTTCAGATTCTGCAAATTCTAAAACGTAGCCAGGTTGGGAACCATTGCTCTAGCTGGATGCCTTAATTTTACAGGTCGAATACTGAGGCAGAGAAATGCACTTGAAGCCTGCAGCTCTTGCCTTAGCCACAGGCTTCCCCGGGGCCCCTGAAATCACAGCCAATAAACAGCAGGTCTGAAACCCTTCTGTGGGATGGAAAGTTCTCGGAGCTTTTCTTGGTTGGGCTGGTGCGGGTATATTCCAGGGTTCTGAGAATGAGGATTTAGCCCTTTCAAGGCACAGAATGCAACTTTCTTGAAATATTCAAGATCTACCTCTCTGTAAATAGGGGATGTGCCATCATCCCTCAGTTGGAGCTATACCTTTGGCCTAGTCAGTATTTATTGTCCCGATGTCTGGGATTGTGTCACCTCAGCCATCCAGTCCCCACTCTCATAGTCAACAAGATGGCCACCGTTAGTTAGAATTCCCCTGAGAGTGGGCTCCAAAGCTGAAGACTTGACATGCTCCCTCTTCTCTCTTTTCCACGGGGTTGCAGTTCAAAATGTTGTTGTGCTGTCTCTCCCTTTGGGAATTTCCTCTGGAGCTGGAGATTAATTATTATGCAAATATTAAATATGTTGAAAGTTGGAGAAGGGAAGGGAATTTTTTAAAGCAATTTTGTTTTTGGGCACCTGGGTAGCTCAGGCAGGTAAGTGTCCCGACCTCGGCTCAGGTCATGATCTCACGGTTTGTGGGTTCGAGCCCTGCGTCGGGCTCTTTGCTGACAACTCAGAGCCTGGAGCCTGCTTCAGATTCTGCCTCTCTCTCTCTCTCAGCCCCTCCCCTGCTCACACTCTGTCTCTCTCTCTCTCTCAAAAATAGATGAACGTTCAAAGAAATTTTTTTAAAGGCAATTTTTTTATTATAGTTTAAATGAGAGATAACGAATAGCTGTTGCGTTTGGCCTGCATTCGAATTCTACAGTGCGGTGTGTGTGATATATATATATAATAGTTAAATCTTCTTTAAGATGTATATGTATCTTTGCCAAAACCTCTGGGTTCCCATAAATATCCAAATATATCGACCATCACCCAGCCCGTTTGCCCTCCCTCCCAGACATAAAGGCAGTTATGGGAAAAGACAGATTAAAACCTTTCTCCCTCGGAATGTTAGTTTGAGACATTATTTAGATTTTTTAAATAGCCTACATGCCTAGGGTGATCTGAAAGGAAATGCTGCAGAGTGTAATGTTGCTTAATAAATAGGAGAAGTCATGCTCACTCAGGCACAGCCCAAAGGGAAAAGCAAAGTCCTCACTCTTGTCCTGAAGGTCAAAATGTCTTTGACTCCTCTTGTCATAGTCTCTTCCTTGTGTCCTCGTGGGTTTCCAAACAATAAACTGCTAGTTAATAATATTTTATATTAAACTTTCCATGCTCAAATCATGGTGGGGTTTCTGCCTGCTGTTCTGACCCATACAGATACCAGGCCCTTTCTACACATGGAGCTCCCCAAGAGCAAAGGACAGTCAGTGCTCCAGGGCTGAGATGAGGTGACACAAGCAAGGCACGCAGGTGCATGGAGTGGCAGGGTTATTCAAGTGCAGGGTGGGCCCCTGAGGGTGGTACCTCCTTGAATGTCGTGCCCTAGGTCCTTGGTGTGCCTCACCCTAGTCCAGACCTTGCTGCGCTATTTTCTTTCTTAGCGTTCCATCTAGCACATTCCAGAGAATTTCTATATTAAAGCCCTAACCCCCAATGTAGTGGTATTTGGAGGTGGGGACTTTGGGAGATATATAATTAGGCTTAGATAATTAGGTTTAGAGGGTAGTGCTCTTATGATATAATTAGTGCCCTTATTAAGAAGAGGAAGGCAGAGTGAGAGCTCTCGCTCCCCCTTACATTCACCCAGGAAACACCATGTGAGCACGCAGGAAGGCCAGGAAGGGGACCGCACCAGGAACTGAATCTGCTGGCACCTTGATCTTGGACTTGCCAGCCTCCGGACCTGAGAAATAAATGTCCGTTGTTTAAGCTACCTGATGATGCTATTTTGCTATGAAAGTCAGAGCTAAGACAGTGTCCAATTAGCATTTACTGAATGGCTGAATTACCTTCCTTGCCTCAGAACCGTTTCTCTGACTCAGGTTCAGCAAACAGTTGAGTCTATAAGCAGTATGGCGTGGTCTTCGAAAGCCACACTTTAAAGGTTCAGCCTTAGCCCTACAATGACCCTGGTCTAGTTACTCCCAATGCCTCAGTTTCTGTAGCTGTAAAATAGGTGAAATGGTAATACCTACTCCATAGGAGTGTGGAAAGGATTAAATACGACTATGCATGCAAAGGACTTAGCTCAGTGCCCTCAAACATTAGTTGTACTGTTAATAGTAAGCTCCATTCACTTCCCATTACATTAACCTCTAAATTCCCCCTAGTCTGAGTCACAAAATGATGAACTAAAGCCAAAAACCATATGTGAGTAATTAGTCCTTCAGAGGGGGTCCAAAGTCTCAAAGTTGAACTCGCTTCTCTCTGTCCCAAGAGCCAAACAAAAGCCAAAGTAAACAAGGTTTAGGAAGGAATGTAAAAAGACAGCAATGGCATCGATCTCCTTTCCCATCAGAGAAGATTAGATTAGAATAAATATCCAATCCATTCTTTTTTGTTCCCATTTCAAAAAGTTAGACCTTTATTCAAAATCAGTTCATTGGGAATGTGTAGCACCCCCCCCTTCCATGTTCCAGGAATTATGCCAGTTAGTAAAGATTTAAAAATCAGATATCCTCTTTGCTCTCAAGCAGCTGAAGGTCTTGAGGTACAGAGATAAGCATGTAAACAAAGCAAAGGTTATTTCGAGTGATGGTTAGTTCAGCCGAGGTGGAGTCCACAGGCTCTGCAGGAGGGGATGGGCAGGGACCCGGCAAGGTCAGAGAATCCCTCCCACAGGAGAAAAAGGTACACTCCGTAATCCATATTGCTACCGCACTGAGGAAGTTGAACGGGAAGCATGGAAGCTAATTCCCAGGTGGAAATCCTCTCACCGTGGCCCAACTGCGAAGATTTAACATCAGGTTTGCACCATTCCTTGGCATTTAACAGTCGGCTCTCCCAAGCTGGTGTGAACCAACTTCAGAGCATCCCCGTGGAGGTGCTCTAAACCACGAGCAAAATTACTCTCAAACTGTATTGAGCACAATTGAATTTCACCTTGATAATCCTGGAGTGTACTTCATGGTGGTGTAGTTCCTGAGAGCCAACACGGGGAACATTAATTGCTCTTGTGCTGTGTATGTGCAGAGAGTTCATCAACAGCATAGCGGTAGATAGCTTACAAGACTAAAGGGCTGAGAAGGAAAAGGCAGAACAAAACGTCTTCTTGCTGGTTGGCGGTTGTATGGTTTTATTCCTTAAGGAGCTCTGGAAGGAACCCGGTAGAGACCATCACCTTCCCTAGGTGAATTGATTATGGTATAAATAGTAACAACAGCGACAGAAGTCATCATCATTTTCTTCCAAAGGAATAAGGCTTTACAATTCTCAAGGTGAATTGGGCTTTCGCCTCGAGGAAAACAGAATAGAGGCTTCATCTCCAGAAACAAATGTACAAAATTCAGTCTTTCTCTTCGGCCCCACGCTACCGTCTTCTGAATAGCATTCCAGTTGTATGTATCTGGGGCTTGGGAAATGTTCCTAGTTCTTGGGAAGGAAGTGAACTAAAACATCTGACATCTCTGGCAAGAGTCACAGTTTCACACAAAAACTTTCTTGCAATAACTTCACATATTGCTTCCCCTGGTAGCATCGCTGTCTCTAGGGGAAGCTTGGGTCTAAAATGACAACTCTGTTTAATGAAAGTGAGAGCTGAATGCTAACTCCAACAGGCTTTATTTCTCAAGAAGTCTTCATCTTAAAATCACTCGTTAGGGATGACGTTATGACAGAGATAAGTTGTTCCAGATTTTTTTCTTTTTGTTGTTAGAGCATAGAAGCAGGTTTAAATGTCTTGCATGAAAAAAAATAAGCAAATACGGCCACTGCTCTTCAAGTCAACAGTGTTTCCTGTAGATAAAATATGACAGGGTATTTGCTGTTTACATGGAATTGGAAGCGGGGGGCGGGGGGTGGTCACTGTAAAGAATGTTGGCAGGGGCGCCCAGTCGGCTCAGGCAGTTAAGCGTCCGACTTTGGCTCAGGTCATGATCTCAGGGTTCATGTGTCCAAGCCCCTCATCGGGCTCCGTGCTGACAGCTCAGAGCCTGGAGCCTGCTTTGGATTCTGCGTCTCTCTCTCTCTCGCCCTCTCTCTGCCCCTCCGCCACTCGTGCTCTGTCTCTCTGTGTCTCAAAAACAAATAAACATTAGAAATTTTTTTAAAGAGAGTGTTGGCAGAGATGGGTGGCTGTAAGATTTCTTCCTGAATGAGGCTGGTGATGGAAATCGATGCTTTCAAATTTTATAATGTGCTATATATGGTAAATATACATATGCCCTAAGTAAATACACACAAGACAGTATTTGCTACCCTTCCAGTAGAGAAAAGCAAAACCACTGCAACATTCAGGGATGAGGTTGCTACCTGTGGGTGTGGGACCTGCCATTTATGGACCCACGTGTACAAGGGCCAGGATCTGCCCCACAGGCTAATGCTGGACCTCAAGGTGTGCCCTACATATAAAAGATTTTCAGGACATATCCTTTGACCATCACACTGATGAGCTGGTGTTAAAAGGTTTGACAAACACCTACCGCAGGCAACATGGTCATTACCTGTAGGAAGGGGAGGATCAGAGCTAGAAGAGTGAAATTCTAAGTTTCCGAAGCTTCAGTCGCATCAGTGGCACTGAAGAGTGACAGAGATGGCTGTTCAAATCCTCTAACCGTCCCCTAGACTTTGTGATAGAAGAATGAATAATTTGCTATGAGCTTGAAATAGCAAAACCAATAATCATTCCTAATTTTGCTACCGTATTGACTAATTACTTGCCTATTTATGATTGGCTACTTACCTACACCTTGTGGAGAATTTTAAGAAAACGTTTGTGGTGTACATCTTCACGAACCCAAAAGTTACTTTCTTCCCTCTATTGAAAGGCTCTGAGAGGGATGCCTGGGTGGCTCAGTCGGTTAAGCATCCGACTTCAGCTCATGTCATGATCTCACGGCTCATGAACCTGGAGCCTGCTTTGGATTCTGGCATCTCTCATACTCTCTGTCCCTCCCCCGCTCACAATGTGTGTGTGTGTGTGTGTGTGTGTGTGTGTCTCAATAAATATATGGGGCACCTGGGCAGCTCAGTTGGTTAAGCATCCGACTTCAGCTCCGGTCTTGATCTTGCAGTCTGTGAGTTCAAGCCCCGTGTCGGGCTCAGTGCTGACAGGAGCGTGCTTCAGATTCTGTGTCTCCCTCTCCCTCTGCCCCTCCCCTGCTCATGCTCTGTCTCTCTTGCTCTCAAAAATAAATAAAACGTTAAAAAAATTCTTTTAGAATACATCAACATTAGACTATTTTTTTAAAAAGTCTATGAGAACACAAATGTCTGCCTGTAACAATTTTAACTGACACTTTCCCACAAATGAGTGTGTTTAAGAACCTCTAAAAAGATTCTAATAATCAGATGTCAGATATATGAGGTAGGAGGAGGAAGAAAGAGACAGAATGGAGAAGTAACAATCCACAAACAATCTCTAATGCAATCTCTTAAATTAGAACATTTAATTTCAGCTGCTGCTCCAAGAATTCCACAGCATGTTCTTGCTCGTGGATACAATCAGGGACAAAAAATGAGATGGTCAAGAGATAGCCACAAAAAGAGACTAGGAGAAACAATGATTTGATAAGATCCCCAAGCCAAAGGAGCAATCCCTGACTAGCGAGAGGGACGTGGTATGGGCTTTGGATTAAAATATAGACCGATGTTGGAATCCCGGTTGTCCGTGTATAAGCTGTGTAATAACGTTGGGCAATTCACCTAATTCCTCTGAGCCTTTATTTCTTCAGTTCTTAAGTGAGATAATTGCACCTAATTCATAAGATTTTTGAAAAGATTTACAATAGAAGCTCAATTTTAATTATCATCCACAGGCAGTAAAGTCTGCTGTGTGATTCTCTTTGAGGTTGTGAGTGAGCGGATGTAGCTTTCTCTAGCCGATCTGTGCCAGGAGACAGGAAGGGTCGGAGGTGTGCGAAGCCTCGTGCCTCCTGTGCTTCCTTGCACACTTTTGTCACCCCTGGTGGAGTCTCCTGGATGTGGTTAAGCCTTCACGGAGGTGGTTTGCACGGTTGGCGTTCCCATCTGGATGGAGGAAGCCCCGCAATGCTTGCCCCACCTGTCCGCAGGTCACCCAGAGGGCATTTATCACACAGCAGCCAGAGGCTCTGAGGCTGACACCATAGGATGTTTTGCGTCCTCTCTCTACCTTGTACTGACAGGCAGAACGGCGCCTTGGTAAGCAGCATGGGTTGTGACAGCAAACTGACCTGTTTTCAAAAGCTGCCTCTGCCACAGGCCACCTCCAAGCCTCAATTTCCTAAACGGTAAATGATGATCAGAATAGCGTTTCTTTCTTTCTTTCTTTCTTTCTTTCTTTCTTTCTTTCTTTCTTTCTTTGTATTTTGAGAGAGAGAGAGAGAGAGAGAGAGCAAGCAGGGGAGGGACAGAGAGAGAGAGGGAGAGAGAGAGAGAGAGAGAGAGAATCCCAAGCAGGCTCTGCACTGTCAGCACAGAGCCCCACGCGGGGCTCGAACCCACGAACTGTGAGATCATGACCTGAGCCGAAGTCAGACGTTTGACCGACTGAGCCACCCAGGCGCCCCGATCAGGGCCATTATGAGAATGAATGGCCAACACATATTGAGTCTATTGAGTGCTGCCTCCATACCACTCTAAAGGCTTTGTGTAATTTAAGTCATTTCTCCCTTCATCTCTGTAAAGTATTGTTACAGTCGTAGAAACTGAAGCACAGTTTCCATTGCTTGCCCCGGGACCCGCAGCCATATTAGTCTGGCTCTGTGTCCATGTGGCTAGCTACTATGCAACCTGGCCTAAGAAGAGGAAGTGAAATCAGGCACAAACATTTCCTGGCACAGTGTCTGACTCTTAGAAAATGGTCCATACATGATAGTTAGTGTTAGTTCAATAGATACTGTTCATCGGAGACTTTGTGAACTCCTGTTTGGGTCCCACCTGAACCTCTGCTGTGTCTGCTTCCAGCATTTGTACTCTGACTTCTCAACAGATAAAGTCACAGGGCAGATGTGGGGAGCCATCCCGGCTGAATTCTCCCAAGACATTGGAGATTTCAGTGGACAGTCGGGCAGATGGGCCAACAGGACTGGCAGTGATCGTCATTCATCCCCTGGGTAATTTGGCACCTAATCTCACCAAACTATTGAGAAATCTGTTTTATTGGCAAATTACTTCAGAACTCGTGAATCTTGGCAAAAATGTGGCCACCATTTAGGTTAATAAATTTTTCCGTGTGATAATTTCCTATGTGAGTTATAAATTTGGTTATATAATTTGCAAGGAAATTCTTTTATGTTAATGGTGTGTGGGAGCCGGAGGGGAATGAGGACAAAGGTAAAGTTAGTGGGGTGGTTAACAGTATAATTCTGCAGGGGAACCTGGGTGGCTCAGTCAGTTAAGCCTCCCACTTCAGCTCAGGTCATGATCTCATGGTTCGTGGGTTCAAGCCCCACATGAGGCTCTGTGCTGACAGCTCAGATTCTGATTCTGTGTCTCCCTCTGTCTCTTCCCCTCCCCCACTCGCACTCTGTCTCTGTCTCTCTCAAAAATAAAATAAACTTTAAAATGGGGCGCCCGGGTGACTCAGTCAGTTAAGCATCTGACTTCGGCTCAGTTCATGATCTCCTGGTCCATGAGTTCTACCCTCCCACGTCGGGCTCTGTGCTGACAGCTCAGAGCCTGGAGCCTGCTTCCGATTCTGTGTCTCCCTCTCTCTCTTCCCCTCCCCCGCTCAAGCTCTGTCTCTCTCTCAAAATGAATAAACGTTTAAAAAAATTTTTAATTTTTTTATTAAAAACAAACAAATCAGTGTAATTCTGCAAATATCTCAAGTAGGTTAAAAGAGAAAACCAGATGACAAATAAAGGAGCTATTAAGGAAAATGCAATTGCATTCCTACTGGACACATATTTATCACCACTGAACTCATGTCTTACAGCTTTTCTGAAAAAGAAACCATCAAAGTGACCATAAAGTGATTCTACTTTGCATCAACTGTTTTACAGAGGAAAGAACAAATGTTCTTGGGCACTGCCACCAGATGGGCTGGGATTTTAATATCAGTCTTCATGCTTACCAACTGTGAAAACTTGGGCAAGTGACTTAACCAATCTGAGCAGAAATTTCTTCTTATCTAAAATTTATCCAACAAATTTGCTGTAAGGTCGAAAGCATGTAAAATTTTTGTCACCTAGGAGATGCTCAATAAATGGTAATTAATGTTCAGTTTTTCTCTTTTTTTTTTTTAATGTTTATTTATTTTTGAGGGGAGGGGGAAGGACAGAGAGAGAGGGGGACAGAGGATCCAGAGAGGGCTCTGCACTGACGATTCCCAGGCGAGGCTCGAACTCACAAACCGTGAGGTCATGACCTGAGTTGAAGTTGGCCGCTCAACCAACGGAGCCACGTAGGTGCCCGTTTGGTTTTTCTTTGAATAAATTCCTATGACCTAAGTGAGGGAGTTTATTCAAGGCATTTATCTAGATGTTTATTAGAGGGATTTTTAATCCAAATTATACACATCAAATTGTTTACTTGAGTGGAAAAATTCTGGAATGAAGAATTGACTTTCTAACGACTAGACAAAGCTGAGTAAATTATCTAATCAGTTCAAGAACGAAAGCAATGCCAGGGGCTCAGAGGCTGGCCTTCCCTTCTGCCCATTGGTTCAGTTTATTGCTGCAAGCTTCTAATTTGTTTCAGCGATGGAGACATGGCCATTCCATCTCCCCTTTTGCCCTGGAACTAGGACTATATATTTTTTAATACATTATTTTTACTTTTTTAAAAATGTTTTTTTTTAATTTTTTTAACGTTTTATTTATTTTTGAGACAGAGAGAGACAGAGCATGAACAGGGGAGGGGCAGAGAGAGAGGGAGACACAGAATCGGAAGCAGGCTCCAGGCTCTGAGCCATCAGCCCAGAGCCCGACGCAGGGCCGAACTCACGGACCGCGAGATCGTGACCTGAGCTGAAGTCAGACACTTAACCGACTGAGCCACCCAGGCGCCCCTAAAAAATGTTTTGAAGTAAACTGTACCTCCAACATGGGCCTCAAACTCACGACCCCAAGATCAAGAGTCACATCCTCCACCACCTGTGCCAGCCAGGCACCCCAGAACTGTATTCTGAAATAGGGACAACGGGATTTAGAAAATTCCTTTTGCACAAATATAACTCGTTTACAGCTAGTTATTGAAATATCCAGTGACAGCATAATAAAAATATGAGACCTTCGGTTAATGGAATGCTCTGGTTTACTATTCCCTGTGAATGTGGTTGCACACATTTGGAAACTGCTCTCTTTCATGTATTTAAAATAGCATCTAATAGTAAGGCAGTAATTTATTAAGAAGTAACTTGCTGATCCGAAAGTGCTGACGTGATTTCAAAATGTATTTAAGATGAATCCAGCTCAATGAGGCTTATACATATAGTTTGGGGAAATAAGGAGCTTATTATGGGATTGTCATAGCCACCTCAAAATGGCAAATGAAGATAAATTCCAGAAATCAGGACTGCATGTTGTAATCAAGGAGGAACCTTCCCACAGACTGAAGCAAACTTGGGAAGCAAGTGAATGGGAGATTAAACAGTGAAGTCTGAGTAAGATTACTTGTTCCCCTGTGATTAAAGCCTGACAGTCACCATGAGTCAAAATGTAAACACATCCTAGTTCTGGTGGCCCTCGCTGGTTGAGCGTTTGGCAAAGCACAGCTGCCTCAAATTTACCATTGAAAAGGTGTTTTGGGGGAATGAAACTAACTACCGTCTTCTTTCGTGCATGTGATTTATTATCCATCATAAGCGTTTTCTATGATGGGAGTAAGCATTTGTCTCATATTCTGGTGACTTTTCTACAATTTGAAAAATTGAAAAATATATTTGAGAAATATATTTATAATTTATAAGCCCCTTATTGTTTTCATACCTAATTCACAAAATATTCAAGAATTTCCCATTATGTGCTTAATTGTAAGGTCTGAATTTTTAGATGCCTTCCTTTTTCTGAGCTGGAAGCTTTACTGTGCACTACTCCAAACATATAGACGGACAAACAAATACATACCAAGAAGCACACGGTATAAATGAGAGGAATCTAAGTATGAAATCAGCTAATAATAGTAAAGCTAATGTTTATTCTGTTACCTACTGTTTGACAAACACTGTGCTAAGCATTTTAGAAGAACTATTTCTGTTGTTTTTTTTTTTTAAGTTATCTATTTTGAGAGAGAAAGAGAGGGTACAAGTGCGGGAGGGCCAGAGAGAGAGAGGGAGAGAGAGAATCCCAAGCAGACTCCCCAGTGACGGCACAAAGCCTGATGCAGGGCTCAAACTCACGAACTGTGAGATCACGACCTGAGGCAAAACCCAGAGTCAGACCTTAACCAACTGACCACCCAGGTGTCAGAGAAGAGCTGTTTCTTTTCATGTTTTTTTCTTTTTTTTTTTTTTGTTAATGTTTATTTATTTTTGAGAGAGAGAGACAGAGCACGAGCTGGGTAGGAGCAGAGGGAGAGGGAGACACAGAATTGGAAGCAGGCTCCAGGCTCTGAGCTGTCAGCACAGAGCCCGCCGCGGGGCTTGAACTCACAAACCGTAAGATCATGACCTGAGCCGAAGCCGGACACTCAACCGACTGAGCCACCCAGGCGCACCTCTTTTCATTTTTTTAAAAATTTTTATTTATCTTGAGGGAGAGAAAGAGAGGCAGAGTGTGAGCAGGGGAGGGGCAGAGAGAGAGGGAGACAGAATCCAAAGCGGGCTCCAGGCTCTGAGCTGTCAGCACAGAGCCCGACACGGGACTCGAACTCACGAACCGCGAGATCATGACCTGAACCGAAGTCAGACGCTCAACCAACTGAGCCACCCAGGCTCCCCAAGAACTGTTTCTTTTGATCAGCAATCCTTACAAGATAAAAATCCCAGTGTTCCAGATTATAAGAATAAAGGGTTTTGAAAATCTTAATTGTTGATAAGGAATTAAATCCCTAAATGAAACTAGGGAACTATTATACAGGTGATTTCTTGGCAATTTGAAAAATTAAAGTTTTCCTAAAATTAGCTGTATACTGAAACCTACTCATCATACACTGCAAGTGTCTCCAGTCGAATTTTAAGTGATTTCTCTGCTTTGTTAGCCATTTTTATCAGAATTTATATGAAACTTCCAGTTGAATCTCCAACTGAAACCAAAAAGATAAAACCTTTTCCATATTGTAAGTCAACAAGATCTTGGAACTTTTGTTCATTCCTGGGACTGTGTTAACTACCTACTGTGCACCACACCTTGAGGACACAAATAAAGTCACGAATTCCGCCCTCAAACAACACCCAGCCTAGTAAGACAGATATGTAAACAAACCACAGCAAACGTAACGTGCAGCACATCGTACAATAGAGGCAGGTAGAATGGAGACCCAAAGAGGAAGTAGCCAATTTTCACAGAAAAGAAAGAACCAAAAAAGGAAAATTCTAAGAAAGTTCATGAAAGCAGTGACACAAAAGGTAGTGTCTGAGGGGCGTCTGGCAGCCTCAGTGGATGGAGCACGCAACTCTTGATCTCCAGGTTGTGAGTTCGAGCCCCACATTGGGTGTAGAGGTTACTTAAAAAAAGAAAAGAAAAAAGGCAACGTCTTAAATGTAGATGAAAATCTGTGGTTTTTGGTGGTTGTTCCATTTACTCATATACTCAGTCTACTTTTTTTGTCAAAAGATGAATTACTTTAAAAAAAAAAAAAAAAGCATAGGATTCCGTATCTCAGTCACCTACCATTCCATACTGTTTTCTTTCCCATTCCCTACATTCTGTTTCCCGCAGCACTTATCTTAACTTCATTTTGTTCTTTTAAGTAACTAATCAGATTGTTTTCCTATCAAATGAAAATTCATCTCTATACTTATGACCCAACTACGACTCCATACAATTCTCACAAGGAGACAGGTACAAGTATGTTTATTCCTGCATTGTTCATCAGAGAAAAATAATGGAAACAATCTAAAGATGTGTCAGTAACAGAGTGGATAAAATGTGCCCCTTTTATACAATGGAATACCATATAACAGTGAACTACAACATGTGTATTAATACGTGTCGAGTGAAAACTTGAGAAGTATAAAATATGTCATTTAATAAATATGGAAAAGAGGCCAAAACCCATTATTGTTTATGGATACATATAGAGTGTAAGTGTTAAAAAAAAAAAGCACACAAAAATTAAAAGTCAAAATTCAGGGATGCCTGGCTGGCTCAGTCAGTAGAGCATGAGACTTAGATTTCAGGGTCATGAGTTCAGGTCCCATGTTGGACATGGAATCAACTTAAAAACAAAACAAAACCAAAAACACCACCTCACACTTCAGGATACGTGTTAACTCTGGATGGCAGGAGAAGAATGGGACAGTTTGGTTACAGGGACTTTAACTACATGTGTAAGATTTTACTTTGGAGGGGTGAAAGAGAGGAAGAGAAGAATAAAGGAGGGAGAGAGAGAATGAGGAAGAGAGCAAGATCCAGAGCAAATATGGCAAAATTTTGTTACATGATTGAACTGGGTAGTAGATACATGATTTGTTGTTATATTATTCTCCATACTTTTTTGCATGTTTGAAATATTCTATAATAAAATAAACGATTGCTGGGGCGCCTGGGTGGCTCAGTTGGTTGAGCATCCAACTCTTGATTTCTCCTCAGTTTTGATCACAGGATTGTGGAATCGAACCCGCATCAGCATCCACACTGAGCGTGCAGGCTACTCAAGATATTCTCTCTCTCTCCCTGTCCCCCTCCCCCTCCCCCAAAAAATATTGCTAATCTTTATAATATTTGTCCACAGTGTTACTAACCAAATCTAATAAATAGTGAAATAAAAATTTTAAAGTGAAAAATTAGCAAACATGCACATGTAATTTTTTAGTTTTAATAAATTTATTTGCTTCTATGGGCGATAATATTTACTTGTAACTTTCCCACATCCCATCCAGAGCATTCTTTATTTTTTTTAATGTTTTTATTTTTTTTTTTTTTGAGAGAGAGACAGAGCACAAACAGGGGAGAGGCAGAGAGAGAGGAAGACGCAGAATCCTGAGCTATCAGCACTGAGCCTGATGTGGGGCTTGATTCCACGAACCAGTGAGATCACGACCTGAGCCAAAATCAAGAGTCGGACGCTTAACCAACTGAGCCACCCAGGCACCCCTCTTCTTTTCTTTAAGTCGCCTCAGGACTTTTAAGGAAGAGGTTCAGAGTTTAGCAGGCCTCCAAATGAAATAGCATAATATTGGGGCGCCTGGGTGGCTCAGTCAGTTAAGCGTCTGACTTCAGCTCAGGTCATGATCTCCTGGTTTGTGAATTCAAGCCCCGCGTCGATCTCTGTGCTTACAGCTCTGAGCGTGGAGCCTGCTTCGGATTCTGTGTCTCTGTCTCTCAATGCCCGTCCCCCACATGTGCTCTGTCTCTCTCTATCAAAAATAAATAAAATGTAAAAAAATATATATTTTTTAAAAGAAAAAGCATACTATTAATTCACTTGTTAATAACCAAATTATTAGTTCCGAGGCAAAATTAAAACCTCAGTTTGAATAGACCAAATTCGTAGCTGGGTCTCTGCCATCAAAGTAGGATAAAGATTTGGGGCGCCTAGGTGGCTTAGTCAGTTAAGCGACTGACTTCAGCTCAGGTCATGATCTCACAGTTTGTGAGTTCAAGCCCCGTGTTGTGCTCTGTGCTGACAGCTCAGAGCCTGGGCTTGCTTCGGATTCTGTGTCTGCCTCTCTCTCTCTCTCTCTCTCTCTCTCTCTCTCTCTCTCTCTCTCTCAAAAATAAATAAACATTAAAAAAAAATAGGATAAAGATTTGAAGAGAGGCCATATTCAGGGAAAAAACCCAGAGCTGGGGGGAGGGAGACCTAACTCCTAGGGCTAATTCTGCTACCAACTACATACAACTAGTAGGGTGATTTTAGAGTGTTCACCTAACCTCTCCCTAAACCTTCGTGTCATTGTTTGTAAAGTGAAATATTCAATCTGATGCCTCTACAGTCCTTTTCAGATCTAAAAGTCTGTAATTTGGTATCCTAAATCATAGCAAGACATGAGCCCTTAGAGTTAACCACAGGCAATAAAAAATTCTCATTAGCGATTTCCACAAGGCTGATAAGTAAGGTAGAAGTATGACCTGAGCTTAAACAGATCATTCCTTCCTCCCCAAAAGAGAGATGGAAGGTATATGCGCTGTGGAAATTAACACGAGCTCTTTGGCATCTGCAAGAGATCATGGAAAACTACCATAAAGCCAGAGAGTGGAAAGCTCAGATGCAGCCACTCCATAAATCTTTCGGGAGCTGTTGTGTTTCGGGCATGGTTACACACTAAAGGATACAGTCCCAGCCCTCAAGAAGCTCAAAGTTTTTGTAGGGAAGACAGAAAAAGAATTAGACGCTAAATATTGTAACACAGGCACGTACAATGTGTTACAAACTCAGATAAAGCACTTAATCCTGACTAGGGAAATCAAGGAAGACTTCCTAAAGGAGACCAGGTTTGAACTCAATTCTAAAGGATAAATAGGAATTAGTTGAAGGAAGAAGCAAGTAGGAACCCCATATGAGAAGGCAGAGCAGCGATATGAGAACATGGTTATTTCAGTAAAGAGCACGTACCATGGTACGGCTATAACTTAGAGAAGAGAGATATGGCAGGAGATGACAGTGGCCATTTAGGCAAAGGTTAGATCATGAAAGGCATTGAATGTCAACCAAAGGAGTTTAGATTTTTAACAGTAATGAGGAACCACTTTAAGCCAAGGACAGAGATAAGATACAATGCGAATTTCAGCTAAATCTTCCTGAAAGCTCTGTGGATGATAGACTGTAGGTGTGAGAGACAAGTCAGGGGGGACCAGTTGTAAGACACCAGTATAGTAATCCAGGTGACAACTGAGGAGGGCCTGGGGGGGTGACAAATGTTCTTGTTCTCGAAAAGGTAGAAAAGGACAGATTCTGGAAACTGTAGATCGGTCAACCGTATTTTCGTCTCTAGAAAACTCCAAAAGTCACCTACAAGGTCACTGGGGAGCCCTGGAAGATATGTTGATCACTAGGAGCCACTGTCAGTTCACCCAAAGAGGCATCCAGGCCAGCCCTCTCCTTTGTGATGGGTCTGCCAGATTAAGAGATCAGAGGATGGTTCGATAGCCAGTGTGCCTTGACTTCTCCATACCAATACTACCCTACACTTTGTTTCTGGCCTTGCCCCTTACCACAATAACCTGGATAAAGGTTTCTCTGGAAGACCTGTTGAGACTTCAGTGAGACTTACGCAACTCAGAGATGGGTCTTTATATCCAAAAAAAGGCCAAACGGAAAGTACTGGGCCTTGCCTAAAACTACTTCCCAATTTCAGAGGCTGTGGCAGCCAATCCCCTGTGAGCCTTGATATGTCAAGGATTCAACACTTTACTCCAGATGAGAACTGACCAGGCTGTCAAAGCCAATTAATTTTGTTTCATATCGGTTATTCTCAGTGTTAATCCTTATGTCAATTTGACTCGTTCCCAATGGATGGTTATGGGTCTCCAAGATCTTGCCAGCCTCTCTTCCATCCCCACCTTTGGGCTCTTTGCACGGCTGGTTCTTGCCTAGAATGCCCTCTCCCCATGCCTCCCTTCTCTGATTTTAGGCCTCAGCTGGAAGACCTTCTCTGGCTTCCCTACCTAAGGGTCGGGTACTCCTCAGTTTCATCATCTCTGGCCCTTGTTTTCCTTCAGGACATTCATTACAGCCTGCACTGATTTGTTTGTCCCCTTTCTTGTCTGGTTTCGTTTGGTTTTGTCTTGTCAGTCTCCCCATAGGAATTAGAATTCCCTGAGGGCAGCGACCAGGTCTGTCTTATTCATCGTTGTATGTACCATGGTGTCTGGAACATAGTAGGCTCTCGATTAATAATGAATGAATGAATGAATGAATCTCTGTTTTCCTTGATCCAGACTTGGCTCATTTATAAGACTCCAGTTGGCTTCAGCCTCTCCACTTTGCTTTCTGCCCTGACCAGCCACCAACCTTCTCATCCACACAGTGTCCTCTGTCACCCTTCACCCCTCCCCAGCTCAGCCCTTCCAGCCTGAGCTCTCCCCTCAGGCTACGCAATGAACAATGTGTCTTGAAGCTGTTTCTTTGCTGCCTCAGTGGTCAGCTGGAGCTGTTAACCTCAGCTGATCCTTGCAAAAACACAAAAAACAAAGAACAGCCAAAACCACAGCTGCCTTGGGATGCTACAGCCAACCCTTGAGTACTGACTCTAATTATCAAATTTACATCATGCACAAAGTTGGCAGTGTGGCTAATAAAATGGTGAATCAGTATCATGATGATCTGGAACAATCACATCTTTGGTCAGTCACATCACTGGCACACTATTTTCAAGGTGGGCTCCACATTTTAAGGGGGGGGGGGGAATGTTGAAAACTTAAAGCATGTCCAGAAGAAGGCAATGAGTTTGTAAACTGTTGGAACAGGAATGGGGCTTACCACGGCCAGGACTCGGCAGCCAGACTGGGTTTGAATCCAGGCTCTACTACTTACTATGTGATATTTATAAATTAATTAACTTGGTGCCTTTGGTTTTCCCAACTGTGAAATGGGGCTAATGACAGTGCCCATCTCATAGGGCGTAGTGAGGGTTCGGTGAGTGGACACACGCAGAGCACGTAAAATACTGTCAGGCACATATTAAGTGCTCTATCAGTGTCTGACGTTATATGAAGAATGGTTAAGAAACCTGTTTCTGGTTGAATGCTGTGAAAAGGCAAGACCATTAAAAAGGACTTTTGATTTGGGCCCAGGTCATGATCTCACAGTTCGTGAGTTTGAACCCCCTGCCTGGGCTTCTGCACTAACAGGACAGAGCCTGCTCAGGATTCTCTCCCTCCCTCTCTTCTCTCTCTCTCTCTCTCTCTCTCTCTGCCCCTTCCCCATTCGTGCTCTTGCTCTCTCTCAAAACAAACAAACGTTAAAAAAAAAGGAAAACAGTTTCTTCTTACTGATGAGATGAAAAAAATATGCTGTCATATACATTTTTTTTTTAATATCATTTTCTGTGCATTTGGTTTCCTAACCAGAGTATAAGATACTATATGTCAGGGGCCATATCTTTTTCTTTTAGATTCCCAAACAGAACCTAATATACTGTACTGCACACAGTAGGTGCTCGATAAATGCACTGAATTTCAGGAGTTGCTGATCTCACCAGACGTAAATCGATTTGACAATAATCAGATGATTAATACCATTAATATGAAGTAAATCTATGGCATTAGAAGACCGGAATCTGCCACAATCTTCCGCTTCCTGGGTTAACCAGGTATTTACACAGAAGGCAGCAATGGGAATTGTTAGGAAAACATGTAAACAGATAAGGATTAAAATCCCGGTTGTGTCTCTAATTTGCTCTGTGAGTCCTGCCCTTAAGTTGCTTAGCATTTATTCAGGCTTCAATTCCCTCATCTGAAATGAAGGTGGAACACAGTAGTTATGAAAGCAAATAAGAATTATGAGGAAAGGCATCAAAGACATGACTGGGCAGAGATCCATTTCTGTCAAATCTCCCGGCGGAGAGATCCCTGGTTCCACCTTGGCAGGGTCACCACTTCCCATGTTGTCCCATGTCCCTGCTTCAGTGAGGTGGTCAGTGAGGCCTGACTGAATACTAGGAAAGGATTCTAAATCCATCAAGGTTCACAAATTACCCTCCATTAGGACTCCTAACCAGCATTGTAATATAGACGGAATCACACAGAACTTTTGGGGAGTGGGCAAATACCAGCTTTAGGATGTGAAGGGATTGGGGTGAGGGAGCAAGATTTGGCATTAGGTGGTGTAGGTACCCATCCGTGTAGGGTATCCAAGCTGCAAAGATCCCTCTCTGCCAGGTGAGGGAATGGGGGTGGGTAGTAGGGAAAAGAAGGGAATCAATATTGCCTTGCTTCACTACACCCTACAGACGCCCAGACAAGACGGCCCTGTGTCTCAGTCCATTCGAACTGCTGTAACAGGGTACCATAGACTGGGTGATTATAAACAACAGGAATTTCTTTCTCACAGCTCTGGAAGTTGGGACGTCCAAGATCAAGGCACTAGTAGATTTGGTGTCTCGTGAGAGCCCACTTCTGGTTCACAGATGGCAGTTTTCTGGCTGTGTTCTCACATGGGGGAAGGGACAAGAGAACTCTCTGGGGTCCCTTTTATGAGAGCACTAATTCCAGTCAGGATGGCTCCACTTTCATGACCTAATTACCTCCCAAAGGCCCTACTTCCAAATACTATCACATTGGGAGTTACGTTTCAACGGATGAATTTGGGGGACACAAACATTCCGTCCATTGTACCATTCTTAAAAGAGTAAAAGAGGTTCATTTTCTTCGAAGACTCCTCATCACTAAACCAAGGGTCGAGAACAATAAGTAAATACACTACTTGCTGTTCTAAGACTGCATTGTGAGTTAATCTTGGTTCAAAGAAAATGAGACAGGCTGATGTTTCAATGCCAGAATGATAGCAAAAAAAAAAAAAAATCTGATGCCAAATATGGAAGTTTATTATATCCACAGTGGGGTAGAAAGCAAAGAATTAACAGGAACAAAAGTAACACATATGCCCCCAAATCTTCAGTTATCTCATGATGAGTCACTTGCTGAGAACAGTGGCTCTAGAGGGCTACACCATATTTTGAAACTGTGCTAAGTAACAGAGTAAAGAGGAAGAAAAAGGATATAGAATCTTATCAAGAAGGAAATGAGCCAAGCAAAAGCAAGAGAATCTCTAGAATACCTGTGAACTAAATCTATTTAGAAACCTCAGAGCCCCTTAACCCTTTGGGGAGGAGAACCATTATTAATGTAGGCCCTTCATGGTTTATCTTTCATAGTTGTGAAAATTGGCCAAGTTCAGTCAGAACTACAAGACTGTGCTGTTGGTTTTTTTTTTTTTTAATTATATTATTGGAACATCAGCTTGTTGAAAAAAACAACACATTTCAATAGAACAATACAGATCACATGAAATCAAATACAACATTTATAAGTGGATTGATTACTGGGGCAACTGAGTGGCTTAGTTGGTTAAGCAGCGGACTTTGGCTCAGGGCATGATCTCGCGGTTCATGAGTTCAACCCTGTATCAGGTTCTGCACTGACAGCTCAGAGCCTGGAGCCTGCTTCGGATTCTGTGTCTCCTTCTCTCTCTGCCCTTCCCCCACTCACACTCTGTCTCTCTCTCTCAAAAATAAATTAAAAAAAAAAAAACATTAAAAAAATTTTTAGAAGTGGATTGATTTCTGATGCAAGCATTGCCTGTCCCGAGTGGACATGATTACCTGCCCCAGGAATAATATTCAGATAATGAAAGTTGAGCCCAAAGATATAACTTTCTTTATTGGTAGGTGGTTCTTGAGGTGGCTTAGGGAAATAAAATCGAACAAATTTTCTACCTCCAGCATATTGGATTCTCTTTACCATGTAATTCTTAGTTTCCTAATTTACTGCTTGATTGTTAACTCTTCATTTCAAAAACAATACCAGCTTCTGTAACAAAATTCTATGCATTCTCTCATGTTACAATTGTAGAAATTTCTTCACTCTTGAATTCCACTAATTTCCATTAATAATCATTAGATTAGTAGATTAAACTTTGTTAAGACCTTCTTTCACTGAAATGTTTATTAACCTAATTCTGCCATTCTCACTAGGGGGCTGTTAACTCAAAAATATTTGTTCTTTTGTGTTTGTATTTCTGTTTATTCTTTTCCCCTCTAAAGTTAATCACTGGGGACTTTGTTTTTCCTGCTGTAAAATGAGTGCCTGCATCACATAAGCCTAATATTAAGAAAACACATCTCAGCACCTATAATAAAAGTGACCTAATTGCAGAAAGAGACAATGAACTAGTTAAAAAGGGTTTCTTTCTTTCTTTTGACATATAAGCTATACAATAATTACTAAAAAGTACAATTCAGTCACATTTCTTCACTGAAGATCAAGTCTATTGGAGTGTTGGTATTACTGAAACCAAAGCACTTACTATTTAGTAACATCAAATTCTCTGATGAATAAGCTTCTGTTGAATGTTTACATTTTTTAAACAAGAACAGTGTTTCAGATTTCTTATGTACCTATTTATATTCATCATGTGAAACTGGAAACCATATGTATTACATTACATTATAATGAATCATTGCCACTAGGCCAACAGGAAGGAACAAAAAAAAAAAAAAAAGCCAAGGAACAATGCAATTTTTTCAGAGTTAACTGAATGCTAGACATTTTTCAATATAGCACCACTTTCTTTCTATGGAATAGACAAGAATGCCAACACGTATAGGTATGTGTATACTATATACGTATAATAGAATGCCAACATTTATAGGTATATGTATACTATATATGTATAATATATAGCATATAATTATATACACACAGGCATTCATATGTAGATGTACACATAGGAATAAACACATATGATCAAATCCCAAAGCAAATACATTGTTCTCATTTCTCTCAGTAAAAAAACAAAAACAAAAACAAAAAACAAAACAAAACAAAAATCTGTATCTTAAAGTTGAATTTAAAAACCATTATAGGGGCGCCTGGGTGGCTCAGTCGGTTAAGCGTCCGGCTTCGGCTCAGGTCATGATCTCACAGTCCGTGAGTTCGAGCCCCGCGTTGGGCTCTGTGCTGACAGCTCAAAGCCTGGGACCTGCTTCAGATTCTGTGTCTCCCTCTCTCTCTGCCCCTCCCCTGCTCATGTTCTGCCTCTCTCTGTCTCAAAAATAAATAAAAACATTTTAAAAAATTTTTAAAAAACCATTATAAAAATCATCTTTACACACTATATCTAATCTACATCTAATATGTGGTTCTTTGAATGTCTATTTCCGCATGTAGTGTGATTTTTCTTACAAAAGTTAAATTTTCTTCCAAGTTTAACACCTCACAAAGGTGATCACATCTATTTCCTACGTAAAATTTCTTTTCCTGAGAGAAAGCTTCTCAGAACGAACGACAAACTAAGAAGCAATAAACAAATTGATTTAAAAATCAACAACCCTTAAAATGAGCTCTTAAAAATGAGACTCTTTTTAATCTTGGTAAATTACCGCGTTGTAACTGATCCTTTTGCATAGTGCTTATTAATGCAGAAGTGTGTGACAGAGTAATCATTTTCAGTCCTGCAAGTTATTTGCAATAAGATTAGATTCTGTTTTCATTTCTATGTTGATTTTTTTTTCCAGTTAAACATTTTCCTTATCCTTATCTCCACATCTCCTCTAATTCTGGTAGCATCTGTAGATCCCTAACACTTGGCATGTGCTACTTCAGGCAAACATAGCCCATGTACAATCTATATAAAGGAAGGGACCTCTCAACCTCCCTCCCTGTCTTACGTGATTTCAAAAACAAACTCAGGGTTCAGTGGTATGCATTTATGGCCACTAACATTTTTTTTTAATTTTCAGAGAAATCAAGTTTTGAGTTGATTATACTTAAGCTACAGAATTACGGAGTTTTAGGCAACAGCCCTTCGTTTTACCTCAGAGATTAAGTGACTTGCTCAACATCACATAGCTTAGCAAACAGAAGGCTTGCACCAGATTTCGAGTCCCTTTCCCAGGTGGGTAATCCCCAGTGTGTGTGCTGTAAGATAAATACAAATAACGTGTTGGGATCTTTATTGAAAAGAAAATGAGAATCAGCACTCTAAAATACCATTCAGTTCCATAGGATCCCAGGCTATTCTAGCCCTGTTCTAAACAAATAGAAATTCATAGATTTTATAAGTAAAGCCAAATTTTCAAATAAGGGGATAAAGCAAATGCAGCAGCATAGGAAATATGTGTGCTAAAAAAAGAATGTGCCTCTTCTTATCTCAGCAATACTTCATATACATTTTCTTAACTTGAGAAGTCAAGCTAAATTTGATTAAGCACATTTTTACATATCACATGAGCCCACCACTAGTAGAGAAGAGAGTGGAAACCGAAAGAAATGCCACAGATTTCATGGTGTGATTCAGTTTCTTTCCAAATGACACTTCCTTTGAAAAGGCATATATTTGGAATTTGCCTTTTGGAAAATGCTTCTTTTCAATTTTCAAATATAATTCTGGTGTAATTAATCTAATCTGCATTTCAAAGCTTCTTGAGCTGAACTTTCTCCCAAGCACGTGATCTCTGTTTATGGACCAGAATAAAGAACAGTGTATTGAACACAGTCCAGAACGGTCAACATGGTGATAGCCATGACAGAGCTTCCGTACGTCATCAAAGGCATAGTCTTTCCAAGACGCCTTATCAGACACCTGTTTATCCTTGTTCTGTCCACATTCAAGTGCCCAACAGACATTTTGCTGCTGCTACAACTCCTGCAAGGTAAACAGAACAGGTGCCCAGAAAAAGCATCAGATGAGAAAACAGATGAGATAGAAAATAAAGTCATACCCCTTTATGGAAGGTGGGCCTGAGGATGAGGTCTACTTAAAACACTTATATCCGAGGCAGCTATACGAGGAACAAACAGCTAATTGCTAACTTAAGAAATATTAAATTCTGGACTTTATGAATCAAAAGCGAAGTGTTTATCTTGACTTGACACTGGACAAGGGGAAGAAGAAAAATGTGGAGCCATTGGCCAGTGGTCTTGGTTCTCCACATACTCATTTGTTTCAGAAATCAATAAAGTTGCCATGTTTACAGGAAATGCATCAGAGATTAAAATAGCAGAAGAAAATGGAGCTGCTGTTTGAGGAGGAACCAATCTGATGCAGAAGATTTTGCGTGATGAAATTCAATCAGGCTTTTATGTAGCTGTGCTGGAAATAATGCCCAAGCTCAATCCATTAAAGAAGAAACTGGGGGGCGGAGGGGAGGAGAAAAGACTTACAAAGCTTACTTGGAATTCCATTGCCTGTGACGTCCCAAAAGTTCTTGAATTATTTAAATCTGGACACAAAATTAAGGTAGATGAAGAAAGGGAGAAGTTTTTGAGACCAAAATAGCTACACTAGATGTCAAGTGACCAGATAGCTGCTGATCTACAAGTAGTTGTTCTGTTACCAGTGTAGGCACTGGACCGCTGAATCAGGGACCCTTTGTGGCATGTGCTTTCCCTGAAGTTTGTTACTAAGGAATGAGCCATTGTTGCCAAAAGTAGCAGGAGCCCAAAAAAGCAACAATGAAACTGCCTAGAAGTGTTGCACTGTGAAATTTTCAGTCAGTGGATTAAGAAGCAACAGAAAAACTTATAAAACTATTAATTTAGTGTCTTGTTATTTCTTTTCTTTCTTCCTTTCTTTTTTTCTTTTCTTTACTTTTCTTTTTCTTTTCTTTTTTCTTTCTTTCTTTCTTTCTTTTTCTTTTTTTTTTTTTTTGAGAGAGAGAGAGAGAGAATGCACCCAAGCAGGGGAGGGTCAGAGGGAGAGGAAGAGAGAAAATCTTAAGCAGGCTCCATGCCCAGCACAGAGTCCAATGAGGGACTTGATCTCACGATGGTGAGATCATGACCTGAGCCAAAATCAAGAGTCAGACCCTTTACTGACTGAGCCACCCAGGTGCCCTGTTGTCTTGTTATTTCTTGATCAGCATGTTTAAAAATGAATTTTAAGGCTGGAAAATCTTGTAACACTTTCAAAAGTAAGAAAATAAAATGTTCTCTGTGTCTGAAAAAAAAAAAGAAACAGTGTCTTAAATTGCTAGGTAAGTTTTTGTTCTTTTCTTCAAATATTTACATGAATTATTTGAGCTTTGTATGGATGGAATTTTGAAATATTCAAATTCCTTGAAATATTTTATTATTTAAGGTTCATATTTATTAAATCCTGTAGCATGTACTTTTCTGTGGAAGTGAGGGTTCAGTTCAGTTATCATTTCTTCAGTACAGACAGTATACAGAGCAGAGTCTGGGTGATGGAGGAAGTGTAAAGTAAGCCAGTCTTCAGAGATATTACCCATCAAGGGGAATACAAAGCGATAAAATGCTTGTAAACCACAAGTTATAGAGGTCCTAAAAAGAGATACCTGCCAGCAGTGGCTAGACGAAAAGCTTCAGAGAGAAGCTGGCACTCCAGATGGGCCCTGAAGAGCCAACAAGGGTATCACGCGTGGGGTGGGGGGCAGTGAAATGAGGGGCTGAGGGGCCAACTTGACTCTTGCTCTCTTGTTTATTCATGAAGCCCCTTTTTTTAGATAGGATAGGATAGGATAGGATAGGATAACCCATGCAGTCATCTTCCCAGCATGGTGCCAGCTCCTTTGGCATCAACCTTGATTCACCCTCCCCACTGGGAAAACACATCTTGACTATCCCAGGCACCTGTTTCCAAGGGCTTACCTGCACCCCTTCACCCACAGTGACTCCCCTGTTCAGCAATTCTGCAGGTCCCAAGCAGCCCTAAAGAAGCAGAGGAGAGCAGGCATCACAATTCCATCAGAACTCCCAACAGATACCCATCCCCCCGCCCCCCTAATCTCTTGAGTCCTGCTTGATGAGAAGACACCATTCAAACTAGAAATCTGGCTATACATGTGGCCCTGTGGCCCCATCCTCACTTCCAATGCTTCCTGACACCCCAAATGATAGTCCTTAACTCGGGGTAAAAAGCTTTTCTGTCCAGCTCTAGATCTCCCCTGTCCCTGGCTCACAGTGACTCTTTGTAGACCCTGCCGCACACACACATGCACACACTCACAGGCACCTGTTGCTTCACTTGTGTTTTGCTTGCGTTTCCCCCTCTATGTGAAACACAAGCCTCTCTTCCCTGGGTTGCCACAGTAATTCCTAGCCATACGTGAGTCTCAGCTTGAATGAATTCTTTTCTTTTGATAGCTTCTTGCTCTCTCTAATATAACATTTTAGCTTTTCTAAACTGAAGCCATTACTCAGATCAGCACAATACATCCATCTTGAATTTTTGTCCATTCAATAGAGGATTGTTCCTCCTTTGGGGTAGGAGAGGGAATGAAGCTACGAATATTTATGTTAAGTCTTTTTTTGGTGGGGGCATCTAAAATGATAAATTTTGACACAAACTCATCAAAACATTGCCACATTTAACTCTCCTACTTCATTAGGAAACCACTGAAATTACCTAAAAGAGGAATGATAAGGGATCACAGCAGATGCATGAACAGGGCAATGGCAAAAAAGAGAAAATTCAAGGAAAGAGGATCAATAGAATGTGTAATTACCTGTCTCTGGAGAAAATAGGAGGAATCAAGGGAATGAATTTGAGCCTTAGAAACTAAGAGAAAGATAGTATCTATGATGGAATTTGGAAGGTTCAAAGGGGAAGAAATTTCTTTTTAATTTTAGAATTCTTTTATTGAAGTGTAATAACATACAATGTTATATTAGTTTCAGGTATACAACATACTGATTCAATAATTATATATATTACTCAGTGCTCATCATGATAAGTGCAGTCACCATCTATCATATTGTTGCCGATATTCCCTATGCTATACCTTTCATCTCCATGACTTATTTATCCCATAACTGGAAGCTTGTACCTCTTAATCCAAAAAAGGGAAGGAAATCTGATGGGACAGCAGGACATTAAGTGAACGTACAACCTGCAAATTTATAGCTATAGAACCTAGGGGGAAAGGAGTGCCTGGGTGGCTCAGAGAGTGAAGCATCTGACTCTTGACTTCGGCTCAGGTCATGATCTCCTGGTTCATGAGCTCGAGCCCCACATCAGGCTCTGTGCTGACAGTGAGGAGCCTGCTTGGGATCCTGTCTCCTCTCTCTTGTGCTACCTTTCTCTCTCAAAAATAAATAAACTTTAAAAAAAAAAAAAAAGGACCTGGGTTGGGGGGGACATCCTAGTGTGAAGAAGGTAGGGAATCATTTTAGAGATTACTGAAGACACAAGAATGTATAAAAAAAAGAGAGAGGGTAAAACCAGTGCAAAGGCTGTAGCCTAGTGGGACATCTACAGTCACAAAATGAGAGGAGGAAGTGAAAGTAGTTTAAAAATTAAAAAAAAAAAAAGAAAAAAGAAAAAAGGAAGCGTCAGAAGAGGTAGTGAACCAGGACAGTGGAGTATGGAATTAGCCAAAAGGAGAAAGGGATAAAGGACAAGCTGTCAACATTGTTGGATGCTGCTGAGGAGTGAAGGAAAATGAGGACTGAAGAAAAAAAAAAGCTGTTCCATTTGGTGATCGGGAAATGACATTGGCGACTTCAGAGAGCACAGTTTCCGAAAGCAAAGCAGGAGGGGAAGCTAGATCACGGACAGTTGAGAACAAAATGGGAGTGGACTTAAAGCCGTGACGGTGCTTGGAGGGACCACTCCAGTCCAGAATGATAGTGATAACAGATGGAATATCAAATGGGAGAGATGTTGGGCATGTTCACACTTCAAAACACCTCTGCAGCCCAGAAACGGAACAGAAACGATATGGTGAGTGGCCTAAAGCTATAACCTGCTGGATTCTGCCAAAAGCCAATAGAGGCATTCAGGGCCTGGTCTCATATGGTGCATTAGGGGCTAAACATCTCCATGTGAGGCAGAAGATTCACCTGAAATCAAGGGCTGGGATCAAGAGTCAGGAGCTGCCTAGGGCTACGGGCTTGTACAAACCTACATACCTAGGGAGGGTGGAAAAAGCAGACACAGTCTCATAGCCAGAATCTGATCCCGGGGAAGAGATTGGATGTACAGTACTTTATAATAATAAGACAAGATCTGGCCTGGGAGTCCCAGAAACCACAAAGCTACCAAGTAGGGAAGGTTGAGTTCTGAGGGACAGAGAAAGGAAGGAAAGGGAGCAGGGAAGGAAGGATGATGGAAGGAAGTGCTGAGAAAGAGAGCCCAAAATAGAAGCAACAGCGCTGAGAAGAGTTCACTCCAGACCAAAAAAAAACCAAAAAACAAAAAACAAAAAAGGATGGGAAGGTTATAAGACAAAGAAAAGAACTTGGAAGTTTATATAGTCAAATACTGAAAATATTGAAAGAGGTTTAAATACGCCTGTGTGTTTTGTCTGCCCAGCATCGATTTCCTTTTTTCCTGGTCACAGCATTCCAATTTTCCTTGGATAACCTGACTCACTCCCTGTCTACATGCATATTCTAACCCCCTAACTAAAATGATTGGTTCAGAGATGAGCAGGTGAGCAAGCCAATGAATTAGAATCAGTCCTAAAAATGTTTGTGGATAGCAACACTAGAATAGAAGTCCCCTGCCTCTGGGTATTGCTGAGAGAATAGGAGTCTGGCACTGCCGGCAGACTTTTTGTCATCGCACAGGGAGCTCCTGCCTAGAAATGGAGCCAAGACGGAGAGAAATACGTTAGAGAGACGGAAAAGGCAAGACCAAGACCTAATGGCAGCATCTGATGCCCTGGGTCCAGCCATAGGGGCTTCTTATCAGTTTAGTGAGCCCACACGTTTCCTTTTTTGATTAAGTTGGTTTGAATTTGTTTCTGTTATTCTTACCTAAAAGACAGCTGACAAAACAAAAATGAAGAGGCACAGGTGTTTCTCTTTGAAGATAACATGAGCAGCTACCTAGAAAATCTAAGAAAATCAACCGAAAAGCTATCAAAAACTAATGATGCAAGGTCAAATGCAAAAAAAAAAAAAATAGTCAACAAACTGATCGTTTTAAAAATAGGAAGTGTGATAAGAAAAAAAACAGATTCCATTTACAATAGCAACAAAATTAGGAAATAGTCACCAATAGCACCGTACCTTGTAGATATGTTCAAGAACTACAAGAAAAAGATTAAAACTAGACAAAGACCTGAATAGGAGGATTTAATGTTGTCAAGATAACACTTGTCTCCAAATTACTCATAAATTCCATGCGTTTCTAGTTGAACAAGAATTGATCAGTAGCTCAATGGAAAAGAATAGACAGCTCCGAGACAAGCTCAGGTACATGAGAAGTTAGTATTGTGATAAGGAAAAGAACGGACTCCTCAATAAAGGATATTGAAACAATTGCCTATTTAGAAAAAACTTGTTACTTTTTTTTTTTTTTGAGAGAGAGAGAGAGAGAGAGAAAGAGAGTGTGTACACACAGGCCCACACGAAAGCAGGGGTGGAGCAGAGGGAAAGGGAGAGAGAGAATTTCAAGCTCTGTGTCCAGTGTGGAGCCCAATGGGAAGCTCGATCTCACCACCATGACATGAGCTGAAATCAAGAATCGGAAGCTTAACCAACTGAGTCATTCAGGCACCCCTTAAGTTACTTTTTTACCTCATGTGATTTTTTTAAAAATAAATTCTAGGTGGATTTAGGTAGGGAAACAAAAACATTATCAAACTATTAAAGGAAAATATATAGAAGACCATGTTTAGGACCTTTGGGGGTAGGAAAGTTCTCCTGAAACAATATGCAAAATGCAAAAGCTGTAAAAAGAGAAGGATTGAAAAGATAAATAAAATTTATTTTATTAACCCTTTAAATTTGTTGAACAAAAACTGTAAATGATATTAAAATTCCAGTTGTAGACAGGTGAGCACACTGTAACATATATAGCAAAGGACTTAAAAGTTCTTTGTTATATGTCCTCAAGAAAAAGATAAAACAAAATAGGAAAATGGACAAAATATATGAGAGGCAATTTACAAAAGAGGAAACATAAATGGCAAACATTTGAAAAGTTGCTCAGTCTCATCAGTTTGGGGGGGAATGCTAATAAAAACACGGGGATATCATTTTTCACATATTTGACCGACAATACATAACAAAGATTGGGTTAGCAAGCCTTCTGGAAAAGAGGTGCTCTCTTCTGTCGTTGCTGGGAATGTAAACTGGTCAAGCCTTTTTGGAGAACAGATTGGGCCGTGGTCCGTCCAACTTTAGATGCACCTATCTTTTGACTCAGCAACCTCACACTTGGGTATCCACCCTACAGAAATACTCGTGTATGTGCAAAAGGAAAGCAGGTTGTTCACTGAAGTATTAAAAACTTAGAGCAGGTTGAGCACTGGGTGTTGTATGGAAACGAATTTGACAGTAGATTTCATATTTTAAAAAATACAATAAATAAAAAATAACAATAAAAACTTAGGGCAGGGGCGCCTGAGTGGCTCAGTTGGTTAAGCATCCAACTTTGGCTCAGACCATGATCTCCCAGGTTCGAGCCTCCCATCGGGCTCCAAGAGCCTGCTTGGGATTCTTTCTCTCCCCTTCTCTCTCCCCCTCCCCTGCTCGAACTCTCACTCTCTCTCTCAAAATAAATAAATGAACTCAAAAGAGAAAAAAAAATTAAAGCAACCTAAATGATCATCAAGAGAGAGACTGTTAAATAAATAGTGAAGCATCTGAGTCGTGTAAGAATATGCAGTGCTTAAAAAAGAATTAGAACACCTAGACACAGAAAAATCTCCAAGAGACAAGGCTCAATTAAAAAAAAAAAAAAAAAAGCAAATTGAGGAACAATCCATACTATGTCCACACTTCATGATATGCAAAACTTCCTCTCCCTCTCTCTCTAAATCTCTCTAAATACACACCTATGTACATAAATAAATATACAGGTAAATCCTGCGGTTATGTAAATCTCTGAAAAGATACATTCCAAACTGAGATCGGTGTTTGCCCCATGCAGGAACCTGAAATGGAGGTGGGGAGGAAGGGTAGGAAGAAAAATGTTTTATTTATCTGTGGTGTGCTTTTCTTTTTTTAAGACTCCTTATAACTTTATGAATGCGGGTCTTCACTCTGTTTAGGAAAAGACCTTCCTCCTTTCGAAAGTCCTGCTCCTTGTGGGCATCTGGGCCCCTGCGCTGCATTCCAGACTAGCTGCATTCCTGGTGAGGCAGTGAGTCAGCCCAGGGTGCCCCAGGCTAGGCCGGGGAACAGCAGTTCTGTGCTTCAGTCCTGGGTCAACAGTCACAAAGACGGACCATGGGTAAATCAGTTTCAGTTCCTTTCTGGTTTTTGGAGCAGACATCACAGAATGGAGCGAGAATGAGGGTCAAACGAATTGCCACTCCATAGGCCACTTCCCCCACCCCCACCCCCACCCCCACCCCCTGCCCTGCCCTGCCCTCGGTGCCTCTGGTAACCAGCCAAACCCATCCGGCAGCGGGGAGCTGGAGATTTTAGGGGAATTGCTTGTGGAATTTGGGCACCGCTCACAGCAAAAGGGCAGGCTGGGGATACCATTGCTGGAAATTTTTTAGTGCAGTCAAGTGTTCCTTGTCCATCTGTCCAAAAGCCTACATGGCTTTTCCTGCACTCTTTGTGGATAATTGTAGGGTAGACAAAATGGCCCTTCACCCCAGCGATGAAACTCTGGAGAGATGATCCATAGACCACAGAGATACACTGAAGTGGGCGGGGGAGCCAGAGTGCCATGAACAACCTCTAAAGGGAATGCTGTGAATAAAATCCTGACTTACCAGTCAGTGGCGTCCTAAAAGGAGAGGAAGTCGGCACGTATAAAACAGCTGTGTAAATTATAAAGCTTCCAGGGTACAACTAACCTCATCATGTTACTTCCTAAACACTGGATTCCCTCCTCCTTTCTCCTCTTATACCCCAAAATAATCTAAAACAATCATCAAACTGGGGGAAAGGCAAACCATTTTGGGAAGGAAAAAATAGCAGCTGCTCTAGATATCTTTTTCAGAGTCTGGCTAAGATCATTTAAGTTATTTCTCATTCTCTTTTCTCCTTGGCTGCCTTGACAGCCCTTCAGGATTTCAGCTGGCTCCAAGCACAGCTCAATAAAGATTATTCCGGAGAAGTTTCATATTCCTAAGATTCCTTACATTTCTTTCTTTAATTTAGGAAATGAGGTTGAAAAGGCTGAAAAACAGCCCAGATTGCCCCATTTCCTATGCAAGTTTCTTGCAAAGCAAGCTGTGCCTCCCTTTCCAAGAAGAACAGAGAGAGGCAGTTCTGATTGGAAGGTGGGCGGTGGGTCCTCTGGAGCAGCGGTAGGACTGTTTGTCTTTTGAAAAGGCCCCAGCGGGCCCAAAAGCTGTCTGAAAACTTTTTGTAAAGGAAGGGAAGGGAAGGGGGGGCGGGGGTGGGAGGAAACTTTTGTGTGCTCAGCCACTGGAAAAGCCAGTAACTGCTCTGTGGATTTCATTCATTCACCAAACGAATGTCTACTTTGCACCTGTGTGGTGCCAGGCTCTGTTCTAGATGCTGAGGGTAGATGGGTGAAGACGACCAACCAAGTGTCTGATCCCTGCAGGGAGTTTCTGTGCAGGAGGTG
This sequence comes from Panthera tigris, assembly GCF_018350195.1. Classification (NCBI taxonomy): domain Eukaryota; kingdom Metazoa; phylum Chordata; class Mammalia; order Carnivora; family Felidae; genus Panthera; species Panthera tigris. Next base: position 107,306,042 of record NC_056662.1, read on the forward strand.
GGGGCTCCACCGAGAGGGCTGGAGGAAGCCCCGGCCCTGGCTGTTTCCTCTCAGTTGGGTGCTTTCCTTCCCTCCTTCGGGCTCTTGAGTCCCTTCCTCCTCCTGCGTCCTTGGTTTATTATACCCTTCACCTTTCCCCTTTATAATCACATGTGCCGTTTGTAAACATCAAAGGAAAATAAGCAGGACTGGGGAGCTGATGAAAATGAGGCCTATGACTCAGAGGAGGATGTTGTTCTATTTTTCGTTTATACAACTCCCTTCTCAGAAGAAAGCAGGAGACTTTTCGTTATGAGAATGGTCTGTCTCTCTGTTTTAGAGATTCCTCACCTCTGCTCTCATTGTCAAAGTCTCCTTTCAACCATCCACAGCGGTGTTGACCTCCAACTCACCTGGGCCCTCAGAGGAGCCTGGCAATCACTTCTTGTTTTCTCATGCAGCTTTGTTGTTTTTCGTCCTTCATTTAGTCTGTTTCAAAAAAAGAAAAAAGTCTCCATACACCTCGGCTTTCCCTGACCACATCCCATCCCAACTTCCATGCCCACCCAGTTAGCCTCAACCAATGACAGTGCTCATACTTTAGAGAGAAAATACAAACCATCAGCAAATCATCTCACCTACATAGACTGATTGTTTCACCCACTAGATTCATATGCTGAGACCTAATCCCTAATGGGATGCTATTCAGAGGTGGGGCCTTTGGGAGGTGATTGGGTCATGACTCCAGCCATCATGACTGGGATCAGCACCCTTATAACAGAACCCCCCCTCCCAACAGTTCTCTTGTCCTTCCCCCAACATGAGGACACAGTGGGAAAATGACCAGGAAGCAGGCCCTCAGGAGACACTGAATGTGCCATGCCTTGATCTTAGATTTCCCAGCTTCCAGAACTATGAGAAATAAATTTCTGAGGGTGCCTGGGTGGCTCAGTCGGTTAAGCATCTGACTCTTGATTTAAGCTCAGGTCATGATCTCATGGTTTGTGAGACAGAGCCCCATGTCGGGCTGTGTGCTGACAGTGCAGAGTCTGCTTGGGATTCTCTCTCACTCTGCCCCTCTCTGGCTCTCACGCGCTCAAGTCTCTCTCTCTCTCTCTCTCTCTCTCTCTCTCTCTCAAAATAAATAAATAAACTTTAAAAAAAAAAAAAAAAAGAGGAGCACCTGGTTGCCTCAGTTAGTTAAGCATCAGGCTTTGGCTCATGATCTCAACATTTGGTTATGATCTCAACGTTCATGAGTTTGAACCCTGCATTGGGCTCTGTAGTAATAGCTCAAAGCCTGGAACCTGCTTCAGATGCTGCGTCTCCTCCTCTCTCTGCTCCTCCCCCACTCACACTCTTTCTCTCTCTCTCTCAAAAATAAATAAACATTTAAAACATTTTTAATAAAAATTAAAAAAGAAAGTTCTTTATTTATAATCCAGCCGGTCTATCCTGTTATAGCAATTTGCCCCTGCACACTCTGTGCCCCTTGCACAGAGAAAGGGTGCCCTCTTAATTAAGGTGAGCCCCTGCACCACAGCTTTGTATCTACCCCATTTCGTCTTCTCAGGGAGAGCACTCCATCAGTTACCTACTTCTTTACCCACCCCCCTCCATTTCTTCCCCTCTGCTGGATCTTTCCTTCTGTCTAACACAAAACCCTGGCCTTTTCTCATAAGAACTTCCGGCTAAAAGCTGGTCCAGAAACATCCAAGGACAGATAATAAAAAAATGGGGGGAACCAAGATGAAGGCTCTCATAAATACCATTAACTGACTATTAGACCGTTTCGAATTACCCTTTATGTCTCTCACCTTCTACTCATACTCTACTTTCTGAGATGTTTTATCAACTGTCTAATCTTTCCAGTGGACTTTCACTTTTGCCAAACATACTTTTCATTCCCAGGATTTCCACGTATTTCTGAACCTTCTTGTTTTACCATCCTTGCTCCTATCTTAGATAGGTAATATCTTCTCAAATCTCTGAAAATACTAATTAGAGGTTGTTGGCTTTTTTAAAAAAAATAAATATCTTTCAGGGCGCCTGGATGGCTAAGTTGGTTAAGCATCCGACTTCAGCACAGCTCATGATCTCATGGTTCATGGGTTCGAGCCCCGTGTCGGGCTCTGCGCTGACAGCTCAGAGCCTGGAGCCTGCTTCAGATTCTGTGTCTCCCTCTCTCTCTGCCCCTCCCCACTTGTGGTCTGTCTGTCTCTCAAAGGCGAATGAATGTTAAAAAAAAAAAAATTAAAGAAATATGTTTCTGTTCCCTAAATTATTTCTCTGTGGGATCCTTGTCATTAGGCATAAGCTGCTGAGTACACCCATTTATATTGCTACTTCCAGTCGCATTCCTGAACTCCAGATTTATATCTTTAATTGCCTACTGAACAACTCTACTCGGACATCCTAAAGACACCTCAAAGTGAGCTCATACTTTCCTCCAAACTTGTCGTTGTCTTTCGTCTAGGAGTAATTCTTGACTGATCCTATTTTTACTCACCTGTTTCTCCTACATTAATTCCGAAAGGTTCTGTCTCCTTCATGTCACTCAGCATTGTCCTAATGTTTCCTACTTTGCTGAAGAAACAGAGGTGGTACAACAGTTGGCACATCTCCATGCATTTAACTGCTCCATCTCAGGGAAGGTGGAGTGACGCGTGATTTGTACATCGGGAAGGACAACCTGGGCGTGTTAGTTCTGAGCCACCCTTTATTCTCTCGGCTGTTAACCCCAAGGACACACATTCTTTTTTTTTTTTTTTTTTTAAGTTTCTTTTTTCTTCTTTTTAGTAATCTCTACACCCAACATGGGCCTTGAACTCACGACCCTGAGATTAAGAGTCCCATGCTCTTCTGACTGAGCCAGCCAGACATCCCTATGGGGACACACATTCTAATAGTCATCCAGGTGCAGCATTCCCCAGAGGATGTCACAGTTTGGGTTCCTTGGAAAGCAGATGCTGAGATAGATATTCATGTATAGGAGGTTTATTAGCAGTGTTCTCAGGATCAATACTTGTGGAGGGAAGTGAAGAGAAAGGAAGGGAAGGGAAGGGAAGGGAAGGGAAGGGAAGGGAAGGGGAAGGGGAAGGGGAAGGGGAAGGGGAAGGGGAAGAGGAAGGGAGGGGAGGGAAGGGGAGGGGAGGGAGGGAAGATTGGACAAAGGGAGAAGTTGAGCTGAGATTCAGTCTCTATAAAGGCTTTAGATGACCTTGGGGTGGGAGGGTTCCAAAGCTGAGATGACCTTTCAAAGTTGTCTCAAATTGGGGCTGGAGAACCAAGACTTTATATTCCACTCTGATCTGTCATTGGATGCCAGCTACCCCAAGAAGGAACATGATTTGGGGCTAGTGGTTCTCTTTGGCCAAGGCCATCCCTAAAGAGGGCTACTAGATGAGGGTTCTAGCAGCCCTCCCAGCAGCCAGGGGAATAAATCCTTTATTTCCGAAGAGGCGTCCAGGTGGCCTTATCTCAGAGAAGCCTGCCCTATTCCAAGGGTTTACTAGCATCTCATTTGGCTCTCACATTCAGCTAAAACTTCCACCATAGTTGTTTTTTTTTTTTTTTTTTTTTCAGCCAAAAATAGCATGTTTTGGAGTCTATCCGCCCATGTTTGTTTTATTACTTAATTTTCTCAGAAACCTAGACTGGGACAAGGGATGCTAATTAAATCTCAGATATTTCTCAGTATCCTTCCCACTGCTCCCCAGGATCAAGCCATCTTCACCTCTGTCCTGGACTACAGCCGTTTCCCATCTGGCCATCGATTCTACCTCCATTATCCGTATCCATCCATTCTACCTCCCCAAAGGGACATTCCAAAAACACAAATGTGATTATCTCACTCCCATGTGTAAAACCCTTTCCTCGGGTGCCTGGCTGACTCAGTCAGTAGAGCATACAACACTTGATGAAGCCGTGAGTTCCAACTCGTCATGAGTTCGAGCCCCATGTTGGGCGTAGAGATTATTTTAAACAACAAACAAAAAACAACCCTTTCCTGCTTTCCCCTTAGCCTCGGGGATAGGGTCTAACCTTAAGAGGGCTGAGAAGGCCAACAAGATTTTATTTGAGCTCCCTGGTCTGGTCTGATTCTGTTAACACTCCCTTATCCTTCAGCTCTGTCCTTGATGCCCCAACAAGAGAAAAGTACTTGCAGTCTCCATCAGCACCCCAATGGTTTTCTTGGCTGTGCTTTTTAAATATTTCCTTCCTTCCTTCCTTCTCCAATCTCACTCACGTGAATGTGAGCATCTTGGGGGCTGGGGCACTTCTATGTTCTTACACTAGGCACTCAATAAATATCAAGTGAATGCATGAATGTTTCTAGAAAGGATTTATATGCTTACTTATTAGCAGCGGCCACTAAACCTGGGAAAATGTTTAACCTTACTGTGAAAAAGGCACTCTGAAACAAGGAGATACAACTTTTCACACAGAAATTGGCAGAGTTGCTAACAATAATACTTAAGGCCACCAAAGGTATGGCAAAATGGGCACTCTGATACAACGCAAGCATCAGACCAGCATTTTGGCAATATGCAACAAGTCTTAAGGTACTTAAATCACGTGCTGTAATAATTGCACACCTATGGATCTATCCTATCTGATCAGAGATAGAAGTAAAATTTATATACAAAGGTATTCACCATAACATGTTTTCTCTTGTACTCTCACACTGTTCATATGTTCCATAATGGGCGTGTTTTAGTTTAAAAACCAGCAAAATGTTAGTAAAATGCTGATAGGGTTAGAGTTCGCATCACAGCTAACGGGAGCCAGCCTCTGGGACAGCCCCATGCTTGTTGCTTCCTGGAAATGGCAGCAGATTGTTCCCTCGCACATTGTCCCAGAGTTGATCTGGGCGGCCAATAAAATATGACAGAAAAAATGACACACGCATTTAAGATTAGGTTATAAAAGACTCTACAACGACCATGTTAGTCTCTTTTTCTTACTCTCAGATCAGACGCTTTTGGGGAAAGCCGACTGTCCTGTCATGAGGGCACTCTATGGAGAGACCTACAAGGCAAGACATTGAGGCCTCTTGGTAAAACCACACAAGTAAGCTTGGAAGCAAATCCTCTGGCCTAAGTCAAGCCTTCAGATGACTGAAGCCCTAATGACATCTTTTTGTTTTAAGTTGCTTTTCATTTCTTTATTTAGAGAGAGAGAGAAATACAGAGCAAGCGGAGGAGGGGCAGAGAGCAAGGGAGACAGAAAACCAGGCAGGCTCTGAGCTGTCAGCGCAGAAACCCTCGAGAACCATGAGATTATGACCTGAGCCGAAATCAAGAGTCAGACGCTTGACCAACGGAGCCACCCAGACACTCCATCCCCACTGACATTTTGACTGCAACCCTGAGTCTCCCAGTTAAGCTCCTCCTAGATTCTTGATCTAGAAACACTATGAGCTAACAAACATTTATTGTCTTAAGCTGCTACATTTTGTATAGGATGATCAGCTGTCCAAGATTTACTAGGACTGAGTTTCCTGGGATAAGGGATTGTCAGTGCTAAAACCAGGGAAGCCCGGGGAAAATTGAGATAGGTGGTTAAACTAGTGGTTTTCCCACATAGCTTTAGTGAGATATAATTCACATACCTTAACATGTGCCCACTGAGATTTCAGTGGTTTAGTATATTCAGAGTTGTGCAACCATTTCCACAATCTAATTTTAGAACACGATTAAAAAAAAAAGGGAAATCCTGTTCTCTTTAGCTATCATCCCCAGTCCTCCCAGCCCTAGGCAACCATTAATCTTTTGAGGGCAATTTGATACACAATAGATAATAAACACAAGGTTATGGGTAGCGGGATAAAGGATGCTTGCTTTTCCATTACTCTTTTACTGTATACGCTTTTAAATTGCGCGAATTTTTCCAATAGGCATATTTTCATTTACTCTAAGAAGGTAGTAATATTCTGATTTATTGAAAAGGTGATGAAGATTTCACGGAACTGTTGTTTTCTCCACCCAGCATCTGTCAGCTCCCTGTTCTTCTGGTAACAACACTACCCTTCTTCCTTAGGAAAGTGCCTTTCCCCAACCCCAGGTTGTCCTGATGCGATTGCCACAAGACAAGGTGGATACTTGACTCAGTCTAGGACGATCAGATTTTTCTCTCCCAATAATTTGAACCTCGAGTAGAGGCACACAGGGACAGAAGGCATTTAAAACAAGTCATGGTGGGGGCGCCTGGGTGGCTCCGTCGGTTAAGCGGCCGACTTCGGCTCAGGTCATGATCTCGCGGTCCGTGAGTTCGAGCCCCGCGTCGGGCTCTGTGCTGACAGCTCAGAGCCTGGAGCCTGCTTCAGATTCTGTGTCTCCCTCTCTCTGACCCTCCCCTGTTCATGCTCTGTCTCTCCCTGTCTCAAAAATAAATAAACGTTAAAAAAAAAATTAAAAAAAAAAAGAAAAACAAGTCATGGTGGGGAGTGGGGGCAGAATACCAGAGAGCTGGTTAGGGAATGTTGTTTCTAAGATCTCTGTAAACTTCCTGGCTCTTCTTTCCTCTAGGACATTCAGTTATTCCTTTGATTCTTTAAGTTACTCCTCTACGGCTCCATAAATCTCTTCTTTTATTTAAGTTCATTTCTATTGCTCGCCACAAAAGAACTCTAACTGATTCAAATAATAATAAAGAATATTCATGGAGGGGAAACCCCTTCTACCTGCTAGGTGGGGTGCTGTCTCATTTGTGAATCTTTTAATAAAGCCAATTAGATCTTCAAAAAAAGAGAGAGAGAGAGAGAGAGGGACAGAGACAGAGACAGAATAGTTATAGGGAATGGAGGGAAGTTTACCCCCTCAAACCCTCAAAAAAAATCCATAAATCTATCACTCCAACACAAGTCTTACTTTTTTCATCTTACCTATTGGTTCACTTCTACATAGTTAGAATCACGGTATACATATCACCTCACATTTCAATTTTTCTACCTAACATTATAATTGCAAATTTTTTTAGCGTTTCTATAAGGAGCTCTATACATCATTTTTAATGTGTGTTATTTTCTTGTACTGGTATATCATAATTTATTAAATCTTGATCCAGGGGTTGGATTTGGGGTTGATTTTAGTGTTTTGTCAGCAGACATCATGTTCAAAATGAACATTTTCACGGCAAGATTTGTGCTTCTGTTGAGTCATTTCTTTTCTTCGGATAAATTTCCAAAATTGAAAAATAGATCTGCTATGGGTCTCATCCTTGTTCCTTTCATGCATCTGATGTGTTGCTTTGTAAAGTGAAAGGTGCTTTTGTGCCACAAGTAATTTTCTGTTTTGTGTGTTTGGATTTCCATTTATAGGATATTCTTAGATTGGGCAAATTCAAACAAATAGAATTTACTTGGTTATAAATCGTGTTCTGTGTTCTGACTGTTCTACAAGTATTCATGTGAGTATGACTTTTTACATAAACCTTTTATTGAATATATCATAAATAAATAAAATGGCACAAATCAGAAGGGTAAGATCTCAATGACTTTTTACAAAGTAAACACTCCCTTGTGACCAGTATGAAGATCAAGGAGACCTCTAGCACTCTAGAAATCCCTTTATGCTCCCACTCAATTACAACTTCCTGTCAGATATCCACAATCCTCAGGGCACCTGGGCGGCTCAGTCAGTTAAGCATCTGATTTTGGCTCAGGTCATGATCTCACGGTTCCTAGGTTTGAGCCCTGCAGCAGGATCTGTGTTGACAGCTCAGAGCCTGGAGACTGCTTCGGATTCTGTGTCCCTGCCCCGCTCACTTGCTTGCTCTCTCTCTCTCTCTCTCTCTCTCCCCCTCTCTCAAAAATAAACACATTAAACAAAAATTAAAAAAAGAAAAAAAGATAATCCTGACTTCTATCACAGTAACCTAATCTCTTCTGTTTTGGAACCTTAAATAAATGCACACTTTTGTGTGCTGTTTCTTTCACTTGACATGTTTAAAAACTTCATCCATGTGTAGCAGCAGTCTGTCCATTCTCATTCTGCGTAGCATTGCCTTGCACAGAGATACATAATCTATGTAGCTATTCTACTATTGATGGGCATTTTGTTTTTTCCAAATTTTGGCCACTACTGGTTTGTAGGTTACTCCCATATTCAGTTTTCTTAGAAATTGCCAAACAGTTTCCCAAAGTGATATACCAATTTACATCCTCACCAGCAGCATAGAAGGGAGTTCCAGTGGCTCCCATCTTCTGATTTTAACCTGTGCTTTTGCTGTGTTTATTGGGCACTTGGGGATTCTCTTTTTGGAAGTACCTGTTCAAGTCTTTGACCCAGTTTTGAAATTCTAACTAATAAATATATAAGGAATGATTAGGTTGGAAAATCATCATTTTGTAAGCAGAGTAATGATTAATTCAGGAAACAATCATCAAAAGATGTTAAAAGTTAGTGGGTGAGGGATGCCTGGGTGGCTCAGTCGGTTAAGCATCTGGGTCTTGGTTTTGGTTCACGTCATGATCTCAGGTTTTATGAATTTGAGCCTTGCGTTGGGCTCTGTGCTGGCAACGTGGAGCCTGCTTGGAATTCTCTTTCTCTCTCCCTCTCTGCCTCTTTCCCCCCACCAAAAAAATAAACTTTAAAAAAAAGTTAGTGGGTGAAATTTAATGAAAAACAAGATATTTACATAGTCTCAAAATATCTCCACATAAAATACCTTTAGTTACATAGAGGAAGCTCTAATTTTATAAGAGAGGAATGTGATATACATCACCTTAACTCAGCAATAAAGTTAACACTACCAGTAATGGGACAAACCAAAGCCATGGGCATCCTGATGTAATACGCTGTTGCAGGTATAATATTATTTCTTTGGTATTCCTGCCAAAAATGCATTATCTGAATCAATTCATGAGGAAACATTAATTGAACCCAGTAGAGGTGCATTCTGCATAATAACAAGCTTGTACACTTCAAAACATCAGGATCATAAAATAAAAAGTAAAGATAATGAATATTTTGGATTTTAAAAGATTAAAGTGATATGACAACTCGTGTAATGTGTGATCCTGGATAGGACCCTGGACCAGAAAAAAATACTTTTTTTTTTAATTACAAAAAGTTGTATTAGGAAAACTGGTGAGATTTAGTAAGTTCTATAGATTACATTAAATTATATATCCTTGTTTTGGTAATTTTACTGTGATTATATGCATAGATTGTCCTTAAAATTATATACTGAAGCATTTTAGTGATAAAGAGATATCATGTCTTACTCGTAAATGGCTCAGAAAAGTAAATAGATTTTAAATAGACAAAGTGACATTAAAAAGACAAATGTGTGGGGCGCTTAGGTGGCTCAGTCGGTTAAGCGCCCGACTTCGGCTCAGGTCATGATCTCATGGTCCGTGAATTCGAGCCCCACCTAGGGCTCTGTGCTGACAGCTCAGAGCCTGGAGCCTGCTTCGGATTCTGTATCTCCCTCTCTCTCTGACACTCCCCTGCTCATGCTCTGTCACTATCTGTCTCAAAAATAAATAAACATTAAAAAATTAAAAAAAAAAAGACAAATGTGATAAAATGGAAATAATTACAGAATCTTGCTGAGGGTGATACAGGAGTTTTTCCTCTTTCTTTACAACTTTTCTAGAAGTCTGAAACTCTTTCAAAATAAAAGACTGCCAAAAAAAGAGGAAATCCCTAGTTTGCTAAGAGTTTTAAATCATGAATAGATGTTGAATTTTATCAAAACTTTTTCTGTATCTACAAGGATGAATATATAAATTTTCTTTTATATTATTAATTGGGTACATAATAAGATGTTAATGTTAAACCAACTTTGAATGCTTGAAAAAAACACATTTTATGTATAATATATTATTGGGTTTGTTTTGCTGATATTTAATTTAGAAGTTTTTCATCTTTGATAAGAGAGAGAATGGTCTATAATTTTCCTTTCCTGTAATGACCTTATCAGGTTTGGGGATCAACACTTTATTGGCCTCATAAAATAAGTTATCATTTCTTTTTTTCTGTTCTCTAAAAAAGTTTACATATGATTGATGTTACTTCTTCCTTAAATATTGGGAAAATATAGTGGTGAAGACGTCAAATTCTGGAGATTTATTGTGTGAAGATTAAAAAAGAATGTTTTTTTATTTTTGAGAGAGACAGAGCATGAGAGGGAGAGGTGCAGGAAGAGAGGGAGACACAGAACCTGGAGCAGGCTCCAGGCTCCCAGCTGTCAGCACAGAGCCCAAGCAGGGCTTGAAATCATGGACCACGAGATCATGACCTGAGCTCAAGTCAGAGCTTAATGGACTGAGCCACCGAGGTGCCCCTATTGTGTGAAGATTTTTAGTCACTATTTAGTTTCTTTGGTCGATAGGACTATTCATGTTTTCTACTTCTTTGGTGTCACTTATTGTATTGGGTTGTCCTAGAAATTTCCCATTTCATCTAATTTTTCAAATTTATTGACATTAGGTTTTCTAAAATATTTTTAATTCAACTTGTAATGTCTGTATGATTTATGGTGACGTCCCCATTTCCAAGCCTGATAAAGGTAATATGTACCCTTTTTGTTCTTGTTTCTGTTTTCTATGTGTGATCTGTCTTGCTAGATTTACCAGTTCTATTATTTTTTTCAGTGACTCTTCTCTACATTTTTCATTAATTTTTTTCTCTTCACTGTACCGTTACTTTTTTTTGTTTTATTAATTAAAAAAATCTTTTTTAATGTTTATTTATTTTTGAGAGAGACATAGAGCACGAGCAGGGGAGGGGCAGAGAGAGAGGGAGACACAGAATCGAAAGCAGGTTCCAGGTGCTGAGCTGTCAGCACCAGAGCCTGACGTGGGGCTCAAACGCACGAACCGCGAGATCATGACCTGAGCTGAAGTTGGACGCTTACTGACTGAGCCACCCAGGTGCCCCTATTTTATTAATTTTTTAAGTTTATTTGTTTATTTTGAGAGAGATAGAGAGAGTGTGAGTGGGGGAGCAGCAGAGAGACAGGGGGGATCTCAAGCAGACTCTGCACTGTCAGTGCCGAGCCTGACGGGGCTCAAACTCACAAAACTGTGAGATCATGACCTGAGCTGAAACTAAGAGATGGATGCTCAACTGACTGAGCCACCGAGGTGCCCCTATCATTACCTTTTTTATACTTTCTTCAGGTTTCATTGTTTTTTTTTTTTCCTAAGTTCTTGAGATGGATACTTAGGTAATTCTTGTTTAAAGCCATACATTTCAGCCTTTAAGATTATAAATTTCCCCCTGAACACAGTTTTAGCTGCATCTTAAAATTTGTAATGTGTCATGTTTTTATTGAGTTCAAAATATTTTTTCATTTCCACTGTTATTTTTTCTTTTACTAATGGATTATTTAGAAGTAGTATATTGCCTAATTTCTATGTGTTTGGGAATTTTGTCGTTTTTATTTATTTTATTTTATTTTTTTATTTTTTTTTTAACATTTATTTATTTTTGAGACAGAGAGAGACAGAGCATGAACAGGGGAGGGGCAGAGAGAGAGGGAGACACAGAATCCGAAACAGGCTCCAGGCTCTGAGCTGTCAGCCCAGAGCCCGACGCGGGTCTCGAACTCACGGACCGTGAGATCATGACCCGAGCCGAAGTCGGACACTTACCCCACCGAGCCACCCAGGCGCCCCAATTTTGTCGTTTTTAAAAAATTGTTGACTGCTAACTTAATCCCCCTCTGCTCAGAGAACATACTCTGCATGATTTCTTTTGAAATATGGTGAGGGGCTTGCTTCATGGCCCAAGAATTGTCACTTTTAGTAACTGTTCAATGCTCACGTGAAACAAAAGTAAATTCTGCAGTTGTTGCCTAAAATATTCCGTATGCGTCAACTGTGTCAATTTTGTTAGTCATATTTAAATGTTGTGTACCTTCACTAATTTTTTCTCATTCTTTCCAACACTGAGAGATGTATTAAAGGCTCCTACCGTGCTTATAGATTCGTCTATTATTCCATGCAGTTTCAGCAATTCTTTTGCTGTATATATTTTGTAGTGTGTTGTTGGTTGTGTACAAAATTAGAATTGTTATATCTTCCTGATAGGTTAATATTATTATCGTGAAATATCACACTTTATTTCTAATAATGCTTCTTTCCCTAGAGTCTACTGTAGATATTATTGTATAGCTGTACCAGCTTACTTTGGGTTAGTGTTTGCATAAAATGTCTTTGTTTCACCTTTAATTTTTTTGTGGTAATTATTTTACTTATTTGTTTATTTTTCTCTGTCTGGGATTTTACTAGATTACTTTTTCCCCCAACATACCTGTTTTGGAAGATGGAGACAAAAAGGTACAAACTCACACGAAGTAAACAAGATAATATAATCAGTTCTACAAAGTGTATTTTAGAAAAGAAGTAGCACTAGGAACCAACCGAAATAAGTCAGGAAGCCCCAGCAGGGACTGTAAGAGAACTTGGGAAGATATATTTATGCCCACCATACTGACCCTGTCCCTGACCTCTCCCTGTGAGCAGACCAGAGCCCAGCACCCTCCATCCCCCTTACAGATGGACGCTGCTCCAAACTGGGACTATGACCTTGGAAATCGAATGGCAGCAGCTGGTCTGAAGGGGCATAGCACATCCTCTGGTACTTCTGTGGTATAATTTTAGATTGTAACTTTTATATCTTTTGTAAACAGCATATATATACTTATCATAATATTATATTATTAAATATTTATATTTAAAACCAGTTTGGAAATCTCTGCTTTTTAATGGAATATTATACCATTTATATTTAGGGTAATTAAGGATATATTTGGATTCATAGCTAACACCTTACTATTTTGTTTTCTATTTATCCTATTTGTTACTTGGTCCTTCTTCTTTCTTGCCTTCCTTTGATTTAATTGACTACTTATAAAAATTATTATGCCGTCTTTCTTCTATTTATACATTATGTTGTTTATACATAATTTTACTATTCTGTTAACAGTAACCCTAGAGTTTATAATATGTACCCTTGTTGTTTCAGCTTAGCATAAATTAATACTTTTACTGCATTTGGGGCAATATATCCTTGCTGGCATCCTCGTCAGAGGTGTCTACTATCCTGATATGCTATCTAGGAGTAGACGTAGGTCCTTACCATTTATGGAAACCGACCCCTGTCTGATTCTCTATTCTTTGGGATTCAACAGATCCAAATTCTCCTGAAGTGAAGCCACTCCCCTTTTCTTAGAACCCCCTTCCCCTGCCAGAGAGTTATGTTTTCTGCCTCCCTGAGGCTTTAGAAAATCACCATCTTAACCCTCCCTCTAGAGAAGAGAAGGGAAAAATACTTCTCTTTTTACTATGATAAACTTATAGATAAGAAAACAAGATACAATTTATTAATCTACTATCCTCTCATACCTACTAATACGTTGGGTTGTAAATCTAACCATAATCACAATATTTTCATGGGGAAATTAATTCTAAGTTACAAACACTTACCCTTTAGGGAAATTTTAGGACCCAATCTACTCTCTCTCTCTCTCTCTCTCTCTGTGTATATATATATATATATATATATATATATATGTATATACGTATATATATACGTATATACATACATATATATATAATTTGTATAATAGCATTTTTCTGACTTTATTTAGGGAAAGGAAAAATTGCAGAGACCAATGATAAAGCTCCTCATTACTATAGGAAAATTCTGGTCACTTTACTTCAGGGTTTTGCTTCAACACTAACATTTTAAAAATGAGTGAAAATGAGGGAATATATGATCTTTTACCAAATTGCATGATATTTTCGTGCCCTTAGTTATGTTCATTAGGACACAAATGACATAGAGATAGAGGAGGGTAATAAGAGATATAAGTCCCTGAGGCACACTGTAGAGTTAAATAATGCAGTCATAAATACAGATGGAGGTAAGTTTTAATTTCGAGAACTGTGTTTTGAGTGTTATAGTACTTAGGCCAAAGAACCACGAGATAGTGGCCTGGTTTCATACAATATTACAAAAGTTTCCTTGGGAAACTGTTCAGGCACAAAAGTGGCAGTAGTTTTGACCTAGCAGCTACTGCAAAGCTAAAAGTAACCATACTGATTCTTAAATTGATCTCATTCTTCAATACCCAACTTTCGGTTCTGAGGAGAAATAAATACCAGAATGAAGGCAGATTGATAACAATGTATATCTGTGTGTGGCTATGTAGCATATTATAAGAGGAAATGTTTTTTCCAAAATAATTTGTAAGTTTGGCCTAGGATCAGCTGAAAACTGGAAATGATCTATGAAACAAGTCCATTGTCATAAAATAAAATTTTAAAATCTGCTTTTACTCATAAGAGATTTTCCACACTTAATCATTCAAGAACTGATTATCCAGAATGTGTAATATACAAACCCGCTATTTCTTTTTTTCCCTTCTGCTGCCTGAGTTTTGGTCATTTCACAGCTCATTACTACTCTCTCTCTGGGAAAATAAAAGCAAATGTAGCTCCAACTAGTATTTTCAACTTTCTAGATAAAGGCTTTGTAGCAAGAGTAATAATTATTGGTTTATACACCACTTTTCTTTTAATAAATGTCTGGTTAGACTCTGCTGGGCACTGGGGAAGGATTTTAAAAGTTCAAGACATTATCTCTGCTCTTAAGGTTCTTACAATATAATTGGAGAAACAAGGTTTGTGTACAATAAAGCCAAATATTACTGCAATGCAATATATATTTAAACAACATGAAAGAATTCTGGTCATACAAACATAGTATACAAGAGAACTTTATTTTTTTTTCCTACCCCTTCTCAGTACCTAAAATGTGGCTTCAACATACTGAGAACAAAAGTCATTTTGATAAAATCATCATAGAATACAAGAGAACTTTATAGACCTATTGTGGTTTAGAAAAGGGAGAGCATAGTATGGACTGACAAGATTGTCATAGAAATTCTCAATAAGGTAGTGAGACTTGAATTAAATATCAAAGTATGGATGGAATTTTAACATGGAAAAAGGAAAAAAAAAAGAAATTTCTGCACAAAGAAAAAAATCCTGTAATTCCACCATTAAAAGAACATTTGTATTTTTAAATGAAATATTTCAAGTATATATGATATAGAAAATAATATTACAAACTCATCTTTCCCACCAGTTTTTGTCAAACATTTACTTTTTGCCATATTTTTTTTCCAATCCACTTTGGGGGAAATACAGATTTGGCTAAAGGCTTCTGTGTACTCTATCATTATCCTTCTTTTTCAGCAGAGGTAACAACTATCCTAAATTTGGAGTTACTATCACTAAGAGTATTTTAAAATGTTTATCACTGGGGCTCCTGGGTGGCTCGGTCAGTTAAGCGTCCGACTTCGGGTCAGGTAATGATCTCACAGTCCGTGAGTTCGAGCCCCGCGTCGGGCTCTGTGCTGACAGCTCAGAGCCTGGAGCCTGTTTCGGATTCTGTGTCTCCCTCTCTCTCTGCTCCTCCCCTGTTCATGCTCTGTCTCTCTCTGTCTCAAAAAAATAAATAAACGTTAAAAAAATTAAAAAAAAAAGTCTCTAAAATGTTTATCACACATGGAAATATGTACTATTGTTCCATGGGTCTAAAGTTAATGTAAATGGTAGCAAGCCTTATGGGTCTCCTGCCACTTTTTTGTTTTCACTAGATATTCTATTTTTTGAGATTGATGGATATTATAGCTCCAGTTCTAGTTCATTTATTTTAACTATGATATGGTATTTCACTGTGTGGTCATACAACAATTTACTTAACCATTCTCAGGATGATGAACATTTAGATTGTCTCCAATTATTTTCCTGTTATACATGATGCTTCAATGAATATTCATTTACATGACTCCTTATGCGTTGATGGGAGAGTTTCTTGCATATATACAGAGAGAAATGGAATTGCTGGATTGTAAGATAAGGGCATCTTTCGTTTTAATAGATGTTGCTAGATTGCCTTCTAATGTAATTGTACCAATTTATTTTCCACTCAGTAGTATGTAAGAGTTCCCATATCTTCCTTATTTTTGCAATTTTGATGATTACATCACAGGCATGGAACTGCCAGAGTACCCTAGAGTCAATTCTTCCTGTAAATGGGCTGTCTGTGTCGATGATGCTCAGAGTTGGATCTCCTTATGAACCAGCCTGGCCCAGGCTTACAGGAGATATGAGTCTTCTTAGAACTGGGGAAGAGTCAAGAAAGAATGGTATGGTGGCTGAGGATTGCATGCACATTTTAATCATTGTTGTGCCCCCACGATGTAGCACAACCTGCATCTCAGTAAGCAAGGCTCAGTAGGTATTCAATTGAGTGGAACTAATCATTAAGCCTGATCTCTTTCTGGTTTTCACTTCTCGAAGCTTCAATTTCCCCATCTGTAAATTACAGATGATGATAATTTAAGGGATCACCCAAAGATAAAAGAAGATATAAAAGTGAAAACATTTTTAAACTCTAAAAAGCAATGCAAATTAAGTTAGAAAAGATTTGAAAGCTGTTTCTGTGTCATGACTTCTTAGTATGATCAGTTAACATTTTAGCAGTTCAAAACCATTGCCAAATTTCTCATTGGCATTCTTCTTGGAACTCTAGTAAGTCCTGGGGTCCCATATGCCTAGACTCTGCTCAGTATCACATATAAAGATACACGGCAATTTTTAAAAGGTATTCCAACTTTATTTACAGATCTCAAAGAACATCACAGAACCCATTTATGGTTACAGAGACACACGTGGGTTCCATTCTATTCTCTCTCTATATAAATCCCCAAACTCTTTCTCTAGGACCTAGTTGATTGGGCTTTTGGTTACCTCCCTTCTCCCTTTCTTCCAACACTTTGAAGGTTGACTTAACTCCTTTCTAGCTAAATTATTCCCCTTCTCTTCTCATTTCCCCACTCAGGTCTACGTTCTTCTTACCTTAGATTACACATCACAAATATAGCAAGCTAGGGCAAGCTAGAAAACACTGCCTGGGAGAAGAATAGATATTCATATCTCAATAAATCATCCCAGAGCATAAGGTCTTGTTATGGAAGCCAGTAACATTATTTTCACTTTGAATGTTTCAAAAACAAGATTTGTAAACACTTTCTGCTTCTTTTAAGTGGTCCTTTCTTGAATGAAAGAAAGAAAGAAAGATTGCTCACCACTGCTCTATACTCTAAAACTTTCAGAGATCTTTCAGAGATCAAACTTTTAGAGATCTCATGATTGATTCTACCGTCTTTACTTATAGGACTCACATTTACACATCACGATCTAATTCCCTCTTGCACTTCCTAAATCTGTCACTGTCCTTGTAATGTCTCCTCCTTAATGCCCTTTCATCCCCTCAAACTCAACATACTTAAAAGTGAACTCACATTCATTCCAAATTTAGCTTCCCCTCAGGACTTCCATATTTCCATTGTTGGCATTTTAAGAAATTATGTTTATTGCCCAGGTGTAGTATTATCAGAAGAAGAACAAAATGGGGCCAGAGAGACTAATTAAGAGACTTGCACCACATAACAGAAACAGACTGCATTCAGATTTGCAGACGTGGTGTTTTGGGTTTATTTGGAATGACCTGAGAGTTAGGTGAGAGGTAAACCCTAAATACCAGGATCAGCAACTTAAGAGTATTATACTTTTCAGCATTAAAATTCATGTAAACATTTTCAGATATTGATGCCCAGTTAACAGTTTCGAGGTTGAGATAGAGAAAGACTGCCTATACGTGGTGCCACATTTATGCTTGTAAAAGGCTATTCACAAATTTCACAGAGGGGTCAGCTATTTGTAAATAAAATACAGAGCATCAGGGAAATTTTCATGAGTTTCCTTCCTTTTGTTATTCCGTCAACACAGGTTTAAACCATTCTGATGGTATCAGATGCTTAGCTGGGGAAGTTCATAACTGAGTCTTGATTTAAACATATATACATATTTTATTTTTTTATTTTAGAGACAGAGAGAGTGGGGAAGAGGGGCAGAATGAAAGAGAGAGAGAATCTCAGGCAGACTCCATGCTCAGTGCAGATCCTGACACGGGGCTTGAACTCGTGAACCATGAGATCACTGTGACCTGAGCCAAAGTCAAGAGTCAGATGCTTAACCGACTGAGCCACCCATGCACTCCTAAACATATATATTTTTAAAAGTATCTTTAAGTGACCAAGATGATCAGATTCCAGGCAGGAAGTTTGGCTCCCATACCAAGAAGAAATATGCCTTGATCCATCCAGATGGGCTTTGCTATGAGCTCAGACCCAGCAAATAGATCCATGTCCTAGGCAGAGATCTGGGTCAGTTTGAGAAATGGGTTATCTTCACATCACCTTGAACTGTGAGCAGGGGTAGGAATAATGGAAAACTCCTGGCACTTTATTTGAATTATTTAACTTAGCTTTTATTGCTATTTTTTTTGGTGTGTTTTGATCAAGAAAACCTCCATACCAGGTTTAAACCAAATTAGTGAATTTTTTTTTCCCAAAGAGATGAACTTTCTAGATCTATAAGCAGATAGCTTTATCACAGGTTTTGTTGGGAGTGGGGGTTGGAGTCCTCCTAAGAGTAAGAATTACTAGAATAAAGTTTCCTTCTTCTTCTTCTTCTTCTTCTTCTTCTTCTTCTTCTTCTTCTTCTTCAAGTTTATTTATTTCTTTTGAGAAAGAGAGAGAGCGTAAGGGAGCGGCAGAGAAAGAGGGAGAGAGAGAATCCCAAGCAGGCTCCTCTCTTCAGCACAGAGCCCTACGCGAGGCTTGAACTCACGAACCGTGAGATCACGACTTGAGCCAAAACCAAGAGTCAAGAGTCAGACGCTTAGCCAACTGAGCCACCCAGGTGCCCCTAGAATAAAGCTTGTTTAAAAAAATGCCAGCATGATAACGCTCTGGGCAATAACCTACTCTGGAAAAAGTGTATATCACCACATTTGTTCTGGACCAACTCGATCTGGCCCCATAGTGGCCTCACTCTATATTTGGGAACTAAGGGTCAGGGCAATGCCCTTTAACTGGGAGTATCTAAGGGGAACTGTAGGCTAGATATTATGTAAAAAGGAACCAGGAAACACTATGCTATAATCTACCGTGGGATAAAAGGTTAATATAATCAGGAGTTTCATCAATAAGATTATCTTAGCATCTCTTAGTCTCTTACCCAGCCTGTATCCCACCTGTACTTTCTTGCAGTCCCTTGATACTTTGTTATTTATTTTTCACACAGCCTGTACCCCTCAAGGATTGGTTGAGTTAAAAAGATATTAACTACAGTGCTGGCCAAACAGCACCCCCTCAAACTCCTGGCTTCTCAAGAAGATAGGAAGTTCTTGTCTATCCAAACAAGGCTCTAGGATCTTATCTAATTTGTTTGTCTTTTCAAGACCTCACCTGGTAGCAATATTGGGTAGAGGTATTCTGTGCCTCGTTTTGTTGTTGGTGTTGTTATATGTGCTTGGTGATGAGAAAATGGTATCTGGTCTGATGAACTCTTGGCAAGACAGGAAATTTATAGTAGGATGCACAAGACCAGGTTTCCTGTCCCCAGAATTTTATGGCAATGAGGTTTCAAGAACTCTTCTGATGATATGATTAAGAGGGGAGCAAATGTGGATTTTGGAGATTTTTAAAATCAGGACCCAAGGGCCAGGTTGGACTTGAGGATTATATAATCTGAATGGCATCCCTTGGTGTGGAGCAGTACAGTGGCCCTGAGTTTGTCGTGGCTATAAAAAAAAAAAACCAAAAAACTGAATCAAAGTATAGGCTAAAATATAGTGTTCAGATAACAGGTAGTTATAATCTTCCTATCGTCAACATTGATCAGACTGCCTGTGGAATACTGAACTCACCTCCTGGTGCCAGAATTTACAAAGATATTCACAGGGCACCTGAGGGGCTCAGTCAGTTGAGTGTCTGACTCTTGGTTTTAGCTCAGGTCATGATCCCAGGGTTATGGGATCAGGCTCCCTGTGGGACTGTGTACTGAGCATGGAGCCTGCTTGGGATTCTCTCTCTCTCCCTCTCTCTCTCTCTTTTTGCCCCTCCCCAGATGGTGCTCATGTGCACATGCTCTCTCTGAAAATAAATACACATTTTAAAAAACACTTACTTAAAAAATAAGGTGAAAAAAAAAGATATTAACACATTAAATGTGTCCATAATGAGGGTGTCTGGATGCGATGTATGAAGACTATAATGTATGACCAAATTGAAGGGGATCTGGGAGAATAACACTAAGAGGAGACACAATAGCAGAACAGGGACTATGAACTTCAATAGTTAGACTGACACTGACCTCCATAGTGACAGATCTGGTGACACTTTTCTGTCTCCCTCCTTGTCAGTCTCTTTCTGGCATTTATCACAAGCTTGATCACTCTCTTAAAATTCCCTCCTTTGCTTCATTGATATCAATTGTACTAGTTCAGCAGATGGTAAAATTGAATTAGAAGTGTAAGATGCACCTGTGAAGGATAACGAGGGAAGAGAGCAGGAGTAGGAGGGAAGACTCTCAGACTGCAATGCATGGCTTCATACCTGTGAAAGGAGAGAAAGAAGGAAGAAGGACTGGGTAGGAAGAGCCTCAGTCTGCAGGGACGCTCTGTAACTGGCTCAGTAGGCTCACGGGGGGCCCCGGAGCAAAGCTGCCCACTAGAGGAAATTCCATGGGCAGGAATGGCCGGCTGTGCTCAGTCATTTGTTGGGAGCATCTGGGGAGACTGAGACCTCTGCATGAGTTCTGTGATGGATCCCAAAGGCATGGTAGCTGGAGGCTGTCAGCGATTCACACTCCTACAGCAGGTGCTTCCTTGAAGGGCTCCTAAGTGGTACACACCTATGGCTACCATACCATTCCATTTCCACATAATGGATTCGACCTTCCTAGCCTCCTTTGCTAGATCCTCTGCCTTTGCTCACAGTCTAAATGTTGGGGTTTTCTAGGAACCTGTTTTCTGCCTACTTATTCTACTTATTTTCCCTATGAGAATTCATCTCAACCCACAATTTCAAAGACATCACCCAATGTTGATGCTGAGTCCATATGTTCATTCAGACCATCATTCTCTCCCACCTGGACTGCTATAATGGTCTCCTATTCTCCCAGCTCATCCCCAGTCTTGCCACCTGCCTTCAATTCATTCGCCACCTGCAGCTGGTGGACTATTTCTAAGGAGCAAATTAGACCATGTTACTTCAGTGCTGAAAACCCACCAACAGCTCCCTTTTGTTCTCAGGAAGAAATGTGAATTATTCAACACAACTTACATGCTCCTTAATGGACTGGTCCCTGCTTACCTTCTAGCCTCGTTTGTCATTCTCCTTAAAAGGAACTACTTTAGTTTCTTCAAATGTAATCTCTCGGGGCGCCTGGGTGGCGCAGTCGGTTAAGCGTCCGACTTCAGCCAGGTCACGATCTCGCGGTCCGTGAGTTCGAGCCCCGCGTCGGGCTCTGGGCTGATGGCTCGGAGCCTGGAGCCTGTTTCCGATTCTGTGTCTCCCTCTCTCTCTGCCCCGCCCCCGTCCATGCTCTGTCTCTCTCTGTCCCAAAAATAAATTAAAAAAAAAAAAAAAAAACAACAAAAAAAAACGTTGACAAATGTAATCTCTCTACCCTTGGTATGGAGTATACCTTCTTGCCTGGCTAATTCTCTACTTGTCTTTTAAGTCTCAGTCTGGAGGCTCCTTCCTCTGTGAAGACTTCCATAACCTGCAAAGACTAGATTCGGTGTCATCCTATGTGATCCCAGAAACTGTGTGATAAAGGGCAGGTGAAATCTTGGTTGTGAATCTACAGAGGGCAGTGAAACACCACTTGGGTGCTAAGTATTGGAAATCGGAGGGACAATATTTTACATACCAGAACTTCTCTCAGGAAATATACTATATGAGATAGAAAGGAATACTACAGTAACAGTTTGATGTGGGTGACAGTTCTCCCAAGGACATGATAGGCAAACATTCTCAATCCAGTCACCACCACCCCTGCCCCATCCTCCATCCCAGCCCAACCCTAGACATTCAGAAATATGTGTGGCTATTTTTGTTGTTGATGCCAGTGTGGCTGGGAGCAGTATTAAAATAGAGGACAGTCCCACACAAGGAAGAATTGTCCTACCCAAAATGCTAATAAAACCTCCATTGAGAAACACCGTACTGAGACATATGCAAATCTGGGAGCAAAACTGAACTGCTCAGAACATCAGAGTGGGAGTTGAAAGTTGACACCTGAGGACTTCCATCTCCACCTACTCCCCATGCAGAGCTCTACCTTACCTGTAAATAAATGTAGAGTATACCATTTAAAAATACACTCGTTTTTGAGAGAGAGTGAGAGAGAGCATGCACACGAGAGAGCAGGGGAGGGGCAGAGGGAGACAGAGAATCCCAAGAAGGCTCTGTGCTGACAGCAGAAAGCCTGATGCGGGGCTCAACTCTTGAACTACAAGATCATGACCTGAGCCACAGTCAGAGGCTTAACTGACTGAGCCACCCAGGTGTCCCTGTTCAAAGAAAATTTTTTAAACATATATTGGCTTGAAAAAGAGCCAAATTATTAGCCCAAGGAGCACCTAATAAATATCTCCTTCTAACTCTGCTTCCCTGCACCCTAGTACTTATCTCATTGTAAAGGAATTATCTGAGAATTTGGAGCCTCAACTTGAATTCAGGCCCTATTTCACATTCAGAATCTAACATAGTGTTTGGCGTGTAATAGATAATATATATTTCTAAACTATGACTCTTAAAATTTAAAAATTAGCCCTGACACCTTTTCTAAGTTTCAACTCTATGTTTTTTTTTTATGTTTATATATTTTGAGAGAGAGAGAGAGTGAGAGCGAGCAGGGGAGGGGCAGAGAGAGGGGGAGAGAGAGAATCCCAGGTAGGCTCCATGATGTCAGAGCAGAGCCCGATGCAGGGGCCCCACCTCACAAACTGTGAGATCATGACCTGAGGTGAAATCAACAGTTAGAACCTTAACCAACTGAGCCACCTAGGCACCCCTCAACTCTATTTTTTGTCACTAATTTTACATTTACAGTTGAGCATCTCAATCTTACCAGGTAAGAGACAGAATCATTTACTTCGACCTAACGTTAAAACCCTCCCCCAAGTAACCCTCATACCTCTGTTATGGCAAATGCTATCACCCTCTTGGGACCTTCTCAGTTGTTTAAGCCTATTTGTCACCCATTGTCTACCTGTTTCCTCACCCCACGGACCTTTAAGTCCACAGTCCAATGATCTTTATGTTCTTTGTCTTCTGTCTTCAGCATCCCTGGCCTCAATTGAGGTTCTCTTGTATATGTTATTGCATTTGTTTTCCTAAATAATATCTCCATTCCTATCCCCGTGACTTGTCACCCTTTAAAGCATTCTAAAATGGGGTGAGGGGAGTGGGAGGTTGGGTTAAATAGGTGATGGGTCTGAGTGCACTTGTAATGAGCATCAAGTAATGTATGGAATCGTTGAATCACTATATTGTACACCTGAAACTAATATAACATTGTAAAAAATAACAAAGTTACACTTATACCAAAAAAAATTTTAATTCTAAAATATATTCAAAATAGTAGCAATTAATACTCTGTGGGCTCACTGTGGTAAGGCACTGCTGACTTTTATTTCGTTTTGACTCCATAACAGCCCCATTTTGAAATAACCTCCTCAAGGTCATTCAGTGAAGGGACAAAGCTAGGAATCCAGGTAGCCTGACTCAGAGCTCTGCTAGGCTAGGCTGCATGACATCCTGGAATTCTCTGTCATTGTGTTACATATGTCTCCATCTGATTCTCCTCCTCTGGTGGATGGCCTGGTTGTCGTCTTTTTGAGCCAAGGCCTGCTTTGTGTTCCTTTCCCAGAGCTGTTGGTCTACTGAAATGTGAGTGGTGATTATGAGGTCAGTAAGTCAAGGAAGTGGATCTGATGGATAGTTCAGACAAGAAGTCTTCAGGGTAAAACTGAGAGCTGCTACAGAGACCAAAGAATCCCTAAGCCACACACCCATGAAGGATGGGCTAAGAGAAGGGTGGTCTGAATATACTGTCCATTTTAGCCTTTACCTGCTCCCTACTGTGCGATGCTCACATGGGTGAGTGCTTTAAGGGGCTTAGGGCTAAGTGGCCAGCCTGGAGCGTACGACCTCCCCTTTATTTCTTTGGCTAACTCCAACACATTTTTCAGGATTTACCTTTAGCATCCTTCCTGTATCTTCCTGCCTGCATTCCTGCCCCTCTTCTGTGCTTCTCAGTTATGTGAGACTGCCTGAGGGCAGGCACTGTGGCTTTTCTTCTCTGTATTCTGTACCACTAGAATTTAATAATCATTGACGCTAAATGCATGACAGGGAGGCAGATTTGGGCTTAGCATAAGATAATTTTTTAAAATTTATTTTTGGGAGACAGAGAGAGTGGGAGTGGGGGAGGGGCAGAGAGAGGGAGACAGGATCTGAAGCAGGCTCTGCGCTGACAGTGGAGAGCTGAACGCGGGACTCAAATTTACAAACCAAACCGTGAGATCATGACCCGAGCCAAAGTCAGACACTTAACCAACTGAGCCCCCCCAGGTGCCCCAAGAGAAGTTTTAAAAAGTATACTGTAAAGCAGAGTACAGATTAGTGACTGAGAGCCTTCATGTCTTACCCTGTTCAAATTTCAGCTTTCTATTACCTTGAGCCAGCTTAATCTGTCTGTACCTCAAAAAATGATATTATGTCATTAAGTTGTTGTTGAGAATTAAATGAGATAATACATGGAAAATACTTGGCTCAGTTCCTGGCACCTCATAGGCACTAGGTAATGCTAGATATTACTATTGTTTTTATTATTGTTACTTGGCTCATTCACTAGCACTGTCTCATAACAAGGCAGGTTGCTTTTGGAAGCAGCGAGTTTCCTTTTGTTGAAGGTATTCAGGTAGCAGTAAAGACAGGATAGATGCTGTAGAAGCAGTTCTTAAATTGAAAAGATTAGATGACTTCTAAGGATGCTTTTAATCACAGAAAAGGGAAGCTATTTCTCAGATTCAAAGAAAGTGTGATCATTAGTGTTACTTCTAGCAAAGTTGAGGAGCATTGGAATAGGAAAAACAAAGACATCGGATTTGGCATCTGCATGTATCTATATTACAAAGAACAAAATATTTTATTCATTGTGAGCCGTTAATTGCAAAAGCCTTTTTATTTATGCTGTAACCCATATGGCAAATCAGGCCCTTACACGAAAATCAATCCCTTTTCAAAAGGACTAGCTAGCTCGGCCCTGCCAAAATGGAACAAACAAAACCTTAAAGACTGTTTCAGTCCTACTGAAATGTCTTTTCCCTTTGAAAGAAGTCTATTAGTGATGCAAATGCAAAGTTATCTGCACAGATGATAATCCTAGCGAACAAAACAGTGAAACCATTATGAGGTTCTCTTGCTGAGAATTTGGCTCCCCCGCCCCTGTTAAAAAGGCAGAGAAAGCGAGTAGAGCTGATTCCTATTTGGGATAGTTTATTAGGTCTGCTTATCTGAATCCTGGACTAATTATTCTTATGTTTGGCTTAAAGGGGCCAAACAATTCTCCAAATGTGGACAAGCTGAAGAAAGGCCTGCAGTCTGGGTCCCTAGCAAGTGCCTTAAACAGGCAAAAGCAGGAATGGAGTAACATTTATATTCGGGAGTTCAATTTTCAAGATACCAGAGCCTTAAGGTAAGATCTAGCTAGAAGAAATCCAATGATAAGCACTCATGTGGGAGTAATTTAAGTGATGTGCACATGTCACTCATGCTTTAATTAAAACAAAACTATTTGTATGGGTGAAGAGACGGTCATTTTCCAACACCTTCTCTTCAATAGTTACTCAGAGTAAACAACTTCTTTGAGAACTTAATATGCAATCTTCCTGTGGGCAAAAGGATTGAAATGAGAAAAATGAGGCAGTTAACTGTAACTGGCTTGACTATTATTTGATTACACTTATTTTATCCTTAAGAGGTTTGAGAAGACCTAGTTTTTCAGGAGTCATCAGGCATTAGGGAGCACTAGTGGTTAGAAGGTGTGGTGCCTATGGATATTAGGAAGGCATTTCTGAAGCAAAGTAGTATTGTCAAAGTGGCCCTCACCTACTTGGTTAAAGCTTTTGGACATGCCTAGTGGACGGTTTATTGAGAACAGAAAATTAACTCTCCATGTCCACACGCTTTCTTGAACAGGTATTAACAGGTGGAGCCGGTGTCCACAAGACTGGATGCGATGCTCACCATCTGGGTCTCACTCTGGGTGGGGCTTTGGGTAGGTACACTAAAGAGCTTCCGGATCAATCATGTGTTTACATTTCAGGCGCAGGATGGGTCTTGTTCACACCCCACCCTCCACCACCTTTCCTTCGCAAGGTTGCTCACAGCTTGCACTGTCCCCGCCCCGGGTCTTTGATAATCCAGGCGTCTCTGGTGAAGAAGGTCAACCACTGTTTTAATTCTGGGCTCTGCCAGCTTCCCACGCTCTCCACTCGGGCTGGTGAGCAGCCGCTCAGCGTGTTTTTCCCCCAGAGCTTCCCACGCCCTACCCACTCCACACGCCTCCTGGCTGCCTTCCAGGCCTGCCCTCTTTTGCAGCCAGGCAGGCCAGCTCCAGTGTCGGATATCTAATCTAGCAAGGTTCACTTTTCTCAGGGGCTTTCCTCAGGGCCACCCTTTCCCCGCAATCTCAGAAGGTCTCTGGTACTCGGCTGTGTCTTCTGCGTGCAAGTGCTTCTACAAATAAACTGGGGCTCCTGGCTGTCTTGCAAATTAAAACTTTACTACCTGCTTAAGGTTGGGACGTGATACAGCGACATCAAACTTTGCTGTTCAGGGAATCAGAAGCGAAAAGGAGCTACTTTTTTTCCGTCCCACTCCCCGCGGCCCCTGGGACAGGCACACCTTCCCCGCAAGGCTCGGCCGCAGTTGGGCGCGGGTCGGCAGCGCAAGAGTCCTGCTCCGGGACGAGGGTCCGGTGCGGCCGGGCCGCCCGCCCACGCCCGGCAGGCGCGCGGAGCAGGAGCGCGCACGGGGCCGCACGCGCGCGGGGCCGACGAGCGCTCCCTCCGGGATCGCGGCTGCGCAGTCGGGCCGGAGCCGGGAAAAGGGGGAGGAGGGTGGAGGAGCCGGAGTAAGGGGAGGGGGAGGAGCGGCGAAGGCGGAA
The DNA here is from genome assembly GCF_018350195.1 of Panthera tigris. Taxonomy (NCBI): domain Eukaryota; kingdom Metazoa; phylum Chordata; class Mammalia; order Carnivora; family Felidae; genus Panthera; species Panthera tigris. The sequence goes on from NC_056662.1 coordinate 107,333,139, forward strand.
GCCATGTTGGAGTTGCACCCCGAGCGAGGGGCTGCGAGCGTTCTCCTCTCCTTGTGGGTGTGACCCGGGTTCGGCTGGCGGCGGACTGCGGGGGCGGGGACGGTTAGCTGGGTCGTCGTCCGCGGCGGCGGCGGCGTGAGAGGAGCGGCGGCGGCCGCAGCGTGGAGCCGGGCGATTGTGACCGCCGGGGGAGCAGGGGGCCGGCCGCGGCTCCCACTCTCCGTGTGGCCCCCTGAGCGCCCCCCCTCCCCTGCCCGGGAGGGAGGCGGGGGGCACCCGGGGCCCGCCATGAACCCCGGGTTCGATTTGTCCCGCCGGAACCCGCAGGAGGACTTCGAGCTGATTCAGCGCATCGGCAGCGGCACCTACGGCGACGTCTACAAGGTAAAGGCGAGGGGCCGCGCGCCGCCGAGGCCGCGGGGTCGGGACCCGTCGCGGGGAGGGCGGGGGGCGCCGCCGCTGCCCCCTGGGCACCCGCGTCCGCGCTGTCCCTCCGCGGGAGGCGCGGGCGCCCCGGGAGCAGTGGGGGAGGCGGAGGAGGAGCGGGCGCCCGGGGGGCTCTGCTGCCTTGGAGCGAACAAAGGGCCAAACGAGTCACCCCGAGACCTCCGAGCCCTTACCTGAACCCTCCCCTGGACGCGCAGTGCCCGGCTAAGGCTGGACGCGAGCGGGCCGCTCTGCTCGTTACAGCGCGGAGAGGGTCTGGCTGTTTGCTGCATTGGCAGGGTCAGAGCGACGAACCAGACGGCGGGGGTTTGGCGTATGTCAAACCGGTGTCCATCAGACGGACCCGGGACTGCCCGCCGTGGGTCGGGCACTGCTGCCCACCGGGCGGGCGGTAGTTTGGAGCCTGGGCAGCCTCCGCCCACAGCCCCCCAACCTCTGGCCTCTTAGCATCCGCATACCAGTTTTCTTTTAATCTTCCAAGTATTGACTTGGGTCAGTAAAACAGATCTAGTTAGTATAATTTTTTTTCCTGTTTTGGAGAAAAAAAGCAACTTTGTTTTCTCCAAATTGAATTGGACTGTGGTGCCTTATTAAACTTGTTTTTGTCAGTGACATAGAAGATTCAGATTCTTTTTTTTTTTTTTTTTTTTTTTTTAACGAATACTCAGCAAGGGTATTGGTTTGACTGGGTTAGAATTCAAAGTCCATTAGTCGTCCAGCTTTCCTGTTGTAAAGGTACCCCTTGTAATGTGGGAGATAAATCACCCTTCCGTGGCCAGCTCAACTCTTGGCCTCATAGAGACTGCCAAGATGGGGATAGCGCCAAATGTGGCAGCAGTCTTGATTTATTTGTGTATCTTCTTACTGGTGACTGACTGAAGTACAACTCCTGTTTCACATAACATCAGAGGATGCACAGAGAAACTTAATTTAACTTTGGAAAGTTTTGTCTTAACTTTATTTTGCCCACGGATGGCAACTCACAGGACAGCCAGGATTCTGCATTCGTCTCCTTTTGTGGATGATTTGCTTTCCGTCATCACCAGTCTCATCAGTTTTTCTCATGAGATAATACAGGCGTTTTGTGCACACCTGTTATCTATACGGTACTGGGCATCTAAGCACTTGGGTTGTAGCAGAAAAAGATAGACATGTTCCTAAATCTTACTGGGAGTTTATCTATTTTGGGGAGGGGGCAAGAAGACCATTAAACAACCACTTAGATAATTATTTTATTGCAGTTTTATTTGTGCTGCCCAGGAGAAAAGAAGATTAGGATTAGGGTGATGAGAGCACAGTAACAGGAGGACCTGATCTCTGGGGAGTCAGAGGCAATGTGGAGAGAAGATTATGTCAGATAGAGGCACATAATCTGCAAAGGCTCTGAGGCCCCAAGGAACAGGGGGAAGATTTGAAAGGCCTGAATGGCCTGAGAAGCCAGAGAAGGAGGGTGGCCCTAGATCATACAGGCCCCTTAGGTCTTATGAAGCGGTCAGATTTTTCTGTAGGACAATGGGGAGCCATGGTAGGGTTTTCCGTGGAAGAGTAAAATTAGATTTGTACTTTTAAAAGATCTGCCTTACTGCAGCGGAGATCGGAGGGGAAAGAACAGTTAGGCAGCCATTGCCACAGTCCAGGTAAGAATGACCATTGGCTGTGTTTTGGAATTGGTGTGATTATGAAAGTTGAAGTGAATGGATCCAAGTAGATTAGAGCTATTTAGGGGAATCTAGTTATATTCAATTGAAAAGGTGACTAAAACTTTACTAGTGTGTAAGTCTTAGGTGGCAGTGTGTACAGTAAGTTCTTTTCAAGAATAATTGGCCATGTATTTACTATATTTAGAAAAAACAGCTGGTAGTTAAGCCACATGATTAAAAAGAAAAAAAAATTAAGGCCTATAATTTCCTAAGGACTTCTAAGTGCAATACAGGTATAAGTTGATTACTCGTCATCTGTTTAAAGTAATGATAATGAGAACTAACATTTGTGGAGTGCTTATTCTTTGCTAGGTACCGCTGTAAGGTTTTTCCGTGTATTAATTTACTTACTGCTTACAGCAACCCTATGAAATCGGTGCTGTTATTAACTCCATTTTGCATTTGAGGAAACTGAGGCACAGGGAAGTTGCGGTAACTTGCCAGGGTGGGTAAGTGGCAAAGCACAATTCGAACCTTATCCTTTAGAGACTGCATTCTTAACAATAGCAGTACTGCCTCTATAAAGATAGGATATGAGCAGGTAATGTCTTACTGAATTTTCCAGTGGAGAAATCAGGGCACACCTTTTAGTTCAGCATACGTGTTGTAGCCATACTCTGTGTTAGAGTGGATCTTGAAGCAGTAGTCGGAATCCCTAACTCCTACTGTGCAGCCAGGCCTCTTTGTTTTTGTAGAGTCTGCCAAGTGGACACCAGATAATAGATGCTTGATCCCTGCGCCAGACTTTTCCAATACCAGGGGCCCAAAGCAGAAAACTCCATGTGGTTTTTGGCATCGTACGCCCTGCTTGCTAAATCACCCAAAGCTTAAGCTGTTTGTATTTTTGTCTGTAATCACGTCCACATATAAAGATAAAAGATTTTTTTTTGTATTTGTTTGGCTGTTTTAGATTTTTCTTAATTGTACAAACTGTGTTGATTAGAGAGGAGTACATAAGAGGGTTTGTTTTCAAAAGCCAGTGTGTATAATGTGCTCCTTAATTTGTCAGTTTAGGTGCTAAAAATGGAATAATCAGATTAAATAAGTTAGAGACTTAATTGTTTATAGTCATTCTTGGAAGGTGGGTGCTTCAAGGGATTTTTATTTTCAAACTGTATCCTAATGTGATAACATGCTTGTTTAAGGTGGCATGGTGTAGTTAAAAAGCACTGAAGTAGAATGTGGAAGACCTGGAATTTATTAGTTGTGCAGCCTTGTAAAATCATTTAGCCTCTCAGCTGTTTTGTTGTGAAGGTGTTATTACCATCATATGCCTGTTTATGGTGTTAGATAAATGACTTGAGTTTTACCCAACAAGTTTTCATTTTTTCTAGGCCAAAAAATACAAGTATACATTCTCTCTGTACTACCTTAAAGTACGTGAAAATAGAGTTAAAAAAAAAAGTCATACTTTTAAATGTCCTGTAACTGTATGGACTTTATCTGTGAGATGAAGTATTTGTAGCATCAGTTACCTAGGGACCTAGGAGTTGACAACTAGAGAGCTCAATGACTGGGCCTCAGGAGGTCCTCTGACATTAATAGGTTTAATGTATGTATATACATATATGTATGTATATATATATGTGTGTGTATATATATATATATACACATATATATATGGGTGTTCTTTTGGAGAGATGGCTTATAGTGTTCATTACATTTAGAAAAAAGAAAAGAATGAACAATCTATAGGTTTGTCATTTCAGAGAGTTCTCTTGGAGAAATTAGGTAGTTTACCAGATCACATTATCAATGTTTATTCAACATTAATAGGATTTTCACATGCGTTGTACTATTTTTTCTCAGGTAGCTTTTTCAGTTCGTCATATTCCTACACCATGTCTTGTTGTTTTTCTACATTTATTGCTAGAGAGAAGCAGAAGATACTAAAGCTGGAGATAGGGTAAGGCAAGGATGTTTGAAGGACCAGTCTTACTGTGTCTGTAAGGAAGTGTCTCATCTAGTCTCATGGCTTAAGCTTGATCCTGTGAATGACTCCCAAATGTGTTTCCGGTTCGTGCTTTCTCCTGAGCTCTAGCCCACTGTCTCCACCTGACCTCTTTCTTTACAGAGCACATCTGCCTCCAGATGGCCTTTCCTTATATTCCACTTCTGTCAAAAGCCCCAGTGTTGGCAGTTTGCTAAGGCTTGGGGCCTTGGAATCATCTTTTATTCCGGACAGGACTTTGTAGGCATTTCCCAAAATGTGTCTGGGATGCTCCAGAGAAAGCACTACTATCAGTATACCGAAGACTGAGACATCATGTGGTAAAGAAACCTGTTAAATGTTGCTTAACCCAGCAAACTCCAAACTTGCTTGACTGTGGGATTCTTTTTCTCTGTAATCCATATTGCTTGTCCTTAGAATCAGTGTCCTGTAGAGAACATGCTTTGGAAATGTTGATATTGATTTTATCTGTGTGTGTTTGGAAGCCATTCCCTGTGAAGCAGAGGCTGCACTGTTGCTAAGCATCGAAGTAGCACTCACATGGTAGTCTGGGTAAACAGACGGAGTCTCTATGAAAGCTGATAGGAGCAAAACGGAAGATTGGGCAGTGAAATCAGAAAATTCATTTGTTCAAGCATTTAGTGAATTGTGTTGGCTTATTTGTAGCTCTGTATCTTTCAAGGTGTTCTGATTAATATCCTCAAACACTTTCTTTCATTATACTCCATGTTTATAAGATTGGAAAACTCAGTTCTGAAACCTGACTTCTTTTGAGGAACATGAATACCTTAAGCATGGAGAAAAGAATAGCTGAAGGAAAATAAAGCCTGATTGTCTAAGGCTATGCTTATTTTTTACTTAAATGGAGGACAAAGTCTAGGGGGACCTGAGGTCCTAAACTTCAGAAAGGTGGTTTGAGTATTTAAGGTAAAATTAAGGTAGAATTTTCCAGCATCAGTAGTTACTTGAGATGGCAAGTGACAGTGGGACAGATTGTGGGATCATTTTTCTTGAGAGCTTTAAAAACAACAACAACAAAACCCAGGTTATCTGACTTTGATATGGATCTGACTCCCTAAAGGAGGTGCTTACCTCCAAGGTTTAATATGTATACATATTTACTTGTGACAGAACATTTAATACATTATTTTGTATTGAGAGTGAATAGTTGGTAGTTCTCTTTTGAGAGTACACTGAACAACCATCCTACATTGAATAGCAATACTGTGAAAGGAAATGTGTTAGGGACTGTGAGCGGAGTAGCAAAAATGACAAGATTTGGCCCTTGGTATTTATAGGGACGTAGAATGTGGACCTACTTTTAGCTATCATAGTTTTGAGTTCAAAACCTTTTTGATTTCTTCTTTTCTATTATATTAAATATCTTACTGGCTGAGAGATTGTCTAGACACCATAATCTGGACAGATGACTTCTCTGTAGCTTAGTAAAGTGGTTTAAGAGCTGGGTTCTGTCTGGAGTCAGAATGCCTGGTTTCACCACCCTTAGCCAATTACTTAATCCTTTTTTCTCTGCCTCAGTTTACTCAGCTGTAAAGTAGTGATGCTTAGAAAAGGGCCTTGTACTCTGTGCCTCTAATCATTAATTGCTTCCAGTATTATTTATTACATATTTCTTTTGCTACTGGCCTAACCTACCCTGCTTCTCATGCTCCTGCCTCAGGGTTTTTGCACTTGCTGTTCTGGGCCTGAATTCTGCCCTCCCCCGATAGCTATATGGTTTGCTTCTTTGTTTCCCTTGGGTTTCAGCTCACATGTCACCTTTTAATGTGTCTGTTCCTTACCACCTTATAGGAAACAACACCCCATTCTCTTTTTTTTAATGTTTTATTTATTTTTGATAGAGTGTGAGCAGGGGAGGGGCAGAGATAGAGGGACAGAGGATCTGAAGCGAGGTCCGTCCCAGTAGCAGCAAGCCCGGTGCAAGGCTCAAACTCATGGACAGCGCCATCATGACCTGAGCCTAAGTCCCACACTCAACTGACTGAGCCACCCAGGCACCCCACCCTACTCTTAATTTTCTGTCTTTAATAGGGATGCATCCAGATTTTGTAGGGCCTGAAGTTTATATAGTTTGGGGGGGGCCCTCATTAAGTAAATAAATAAAAATAAAAAATTTGGTATAAAAGTGAATATTTAGAATGAGAAAAGATGTCCCAACAAAATGTTGTAACCTTAGAGTCAGGTCCTTTTTTGAGATCTCTGTAGGCATTTACTCAGAAGTGGTCTCATAAAATGCTCCCTGTTAGCATCCTGTTACTGGTCACCGTCTATGTTCTGCATGTCCCAGTAATTCTCAGCCCTCACAGAGGCGAGTGAGGAAGCCTGAACTTGAAGTTCTGTTAGCTTTATAGAAAATTCGCCCTCTGCTCTCTTCCTAGTTTTCGTTTTTATTATGACGTTTGTCACCTTCTATTTAGTTGTGTATTTCCTTTCTCTTCCTACTATAGTGTAAATCCAGGAAGCTGGTGGTTTTGTTTTGTTCACTACTGTGCCCTAGTGTGTGACACATATTAGACTCTCAGTACATATTTGTGGAATGAATGAATGAACTGACAAAGGGAACAAACTATATGCTATGTGAGTTTAGAGAAAGGAGATCATTGTTTCTGGTTGGGAGAAATCACAGCAGGTTTTACAGAGAAGGTAGCATTGGGCTGGATTTAAAGTTCTGGCAGTAGTGGGTACAGAATGAATTACGCATTGTGGATTATTATTAGGCCTAAACTAAATCAGTAGGCTTAATGTGAGTATCTTTTGCATGTTAAGTGGTGGTCATACCTATTATGTGCATATGAAGATACTCTGTCATTTTAAACTAAAGACTTTTAGTGACTAGTGAGTATATGGAGCTGTTATGTATTGGTTTTATTTTGTTTTTTAATAGAATTAAACTGGGCTTTTAGGAAAGGATTTTGTTTACCAGTACCAAAAGGCCTTAGATTCAAGAGATGAAAACATGCTATTTTCTGCTTTAGCTTTGTCAGTCTTTTTTTTTTCCTGGAGGATGGATGCCACGTTTCAGAGTTCCAGGCTGCCTTGACCTGAGATTGTGGGTTTGGATTTCTAGTGTGACAATGCATTGCTTATCTTAGTCCTTAAACTCTGTAGGAGAATTTTAGATTTGACTGTGAATTTTAGTTACGTTTAAATAAGACTTTTATTTTGTTTGAAGTTTTGTTAGAAGTTTGAGATGGTCATCTACCTTCTGCTCAAAAAATCTTCTCTACATTGCCTGTGGACGAAAGTGCATCTTTTTAAGCCTAACATTAAAGGCACTGTCCTTTTTGCCCTCTGGCCCCTAAGAATGAGTTAAGTTTAGGTAGCTGGGAGGGGGCAGGGAGAGAGAAGAGGCTGGCAGAGAAGGGAATGGGGCGTTGGTATTCCCAGGTGTATGTAAACTATAGGGGTAAAGGCTTGGGGACTAGAAGAGAGGATTAACTAACTTGGAAGGCTTGTGTTGGGAGCATGGAGAAATAAGATTTGCTAGATAAGGGAGGGCCAATTTTAAACTTCTTGGAAGCTAGATAAGGTTATTTAGATATGAAGTGGTAGCTGTAAAGGTTTCTGTACAAGGAGTAATGTTGAAAGTGCTCAAGATTATTCTGGCAATCATGAAGAAAATGGATCAGAGAGGAAAGATGGAAATATCTGCTAAATAGAATCTGTGATTCTTGAACTTTTTAGTTTCAGAACCCCTTTATGCTTTTAAAAGTTATTGAGAACCCCAAGCTTGTTTGTTGTATCTATTGCTATTGACTATCTTAGCAGTTAGACATAACCGAGTTTTAAAAAATGCCAATTTATTAAAAAGAATAAACTTATTACATGTCACATAAGTGATATTTTTATGAAAAATAACCATATTTCCAAACAAAAATTTAGTGAGGAGAGTGACATTGTTGTACATTTTCCAAGTCTCTTTAATATTTGTTAAATAGAAGACAGATTCTCAATTCTTCGTTTATTCTATTGGGATATTTTGTTTTGTTGACATATATAAAAAAATCTGATCTCTCATGTATTTGGAAAAGGAGAATATTTTAATAGCCTTTTCAGATAATTGTGGGTATTTTCCTCTGATTCTTTTCCACAACTTGACAGTTCGTACCTTCTTAAAAGTTAGCTATCATGTGGAATCCAAGACCATATCAATGAAGCTTTCTTACTCTTATGTTAAAAGTCTCTTCTTGGACTTAAGTGGATCTTTTTTTTTTTTTTTTTTTTTTTTTTAACATCATGCATTGGTCATTTAGAAAATAGAGATTATTAACTGAGTTATCCTGATCTTACCAAAGTTTCCATATTTCATTACACAAGGTCAAAAATCATCATTCCTCTTGATGGAAAAGCTTTTTTTCTTTTGAAGTTTATTTATTGAGAAAAGGGAGAGAGGGGCAGAGAGAGAGAATCTCAAGCAGGCTCCGCATCAGCACAGAGCCCGATGTGGGGCTTGAACCCACAAACCGTGAGATCGTGACTTGAGCCAAAGTGAAGAGTCGGAGACTCACCTGGCTGAGCCACCCAGGCGCCCCATTGGCAGAAAAGTTTTGAGGTACTGATGGTAGATAGAAGTTTTCCAAGATTCATATTTCTCTCTGAAAGTACTAAATGTATCACTTGCAATAAATACTGTTGGTTTTTTTCACTGAAGTGACATTCATTAGTTCATTTTCAATAAAATTTCAAATGCTTAAGCATGAATGACCAGTTAGTCAGTTCTTTTAAATAAAAAATGGTGTTCTGTAGAAAAAGTGGCTAGTTCAGTTTGCAACTCACAATCACACATGCTGTTCTTTGAGACAACCATTGTACTTTGGTATGCAGTGGAAGTGTTTTGTGGATATCATCAAATAGAATATTAAAATGACTTGTATTAAGGGTTAAGAATTAATAAAATCAATAATTATGCTTCAGTAAAGGCATTCTTAAGTGAAACTGGTATTTTGTTGTTGTTGTTTTGTTTTGTTTTGCTTTTCCTTTTGAGTGCGTGGCAGTGAAAAATACGGTGACTGGTAGTACATTGTGGGACCACTGCTTTGATTTGTGCCATGGCACCAGCAGTTTTATCACCATTGCTTTTGCTTTTTTAGTGCAAATGTCAACATGGTAAAAGGAGGCAAATAACATTTTCATATTATGAAAATCATTTTGTCCTTTCAAACCCTCAAGATAGGGACTCTCAGGGATTCACAGAATTGTGCTAGAATATTATATGGAATAAGCTAGGGGTGAGGTACGTAGTGATGGAGCAGACAAGGTGAGAAGAATGGCAAGGAAGGAACTGATGAGAAGCATCATGAAGAAACATTTGATGGGGCTTTGTGAAGAAATATGAAGATGGAGAAAGACGATTTAAAGAGGACATCAAAAACTTTTTTTTTTTAATTTTAAGGAGGCTCCATGCCATGGTGGGGCTCGGACTCATGACCCTGAGATCTGGAGTTGCATGCTCTACTGATTGCACCCCAGGACTTCAAAATTTTAAGCTTGAGGAGCACATAAAATAGTTGTTCGAGCCAATTAGTAGTGGGAGAATGATGTCCGTTACAAAGACAGTAAAGGTGAGAGGGAGGAGCTCGGATGGAAGTAGGGATCTTATACTAGAAAATAGGTATTTGTGAGATTCGTTGTCGTTGTTGTTGTTGTTTGCTGTAGTTTCTCTGAAGAAACACTAATAGTGACTTTTCCTTTTTCTGTGGAGTGTAACAGTTCTTTGGCAGTGTCTTTAAGACTAATGAAAATTGGCCAGGGTCAGTACCTTTCTCCCAGCACTTAACTGAGGGATTACTGGAGGACCTGCAAAGATATGTCTTCCTGTTGAACCGTGCTACACATTTGAATGGTAACTAAGGTAGGAATTAGTGGAACAGTAGAATATGGACTAGATATTTTTATTGTGCCATACATTTTAAAAATTTTGTTTTATTCTTACAGCATATACATTATGTATACATCCACATCGTTAATAATTTTAAAATGATCTAACTCCCAAGAGATAAGAGATACTCTTAGTATTTTGATATATTTTCTTCTGTTTTTTTAATAAGCAAATATTTTACAAAGCTTTTATGCTGTTATGTATTTCTAAGGTAGAATTAGTCTACTTACAGGGAAATGATTCGATCTTAGTGTTCAGTTAGGAGAGTCTTAACAGGGGCGCCTGGGTGGCTCAGTCGGTTAAGTGTCCAACTTCAGCTCAAGTCATGATCTCACAGTCCGTGAGCTCGAGCCCTTCGTTGGGCTCTGTGCTGACAGCTCAGAGCCTGGAGCCTGCTTCGGATTCTGTGTCTCCCTCTCTCTCTGCCCCTTCCCTGCTCATGCTTTGTCTCTCTCTGTCTCAAAAAAATAAAAAAACATTAAAAAAAATTTTTTTAGGAGAGTTTTAACATACAGAAAACTGCATAACCCACACCCTTATTAAGAAAGAACATTTCCTTAACCTCAGAAAATTCCCTCATGCCCCTTCCCAGTCTCACATCCCCCTCTCCCATGGCAATCACTATTCTGATTTCTGTCAGTGTAAAAGCTTTTTTAGAACTTCATGGAAATGAATCACAAGTGAGTTGCCTTAGCACCTTTGGCGATAAATATATGGGGATATTCTGGCTTCTGTTGTGTTCTGTTGAGCTGTATGGCTGTACTTGTACCAGTGCATCACAGTCTTGCTTACTATTGTTTTATGGATAGTCTTGGATTCAGGTAGTGAGTCCTCCAACTTTGTTCTGTTGCTGTTTTTTTTCCAAAACTGTTGGCATCTATTTTAAGTCCTTTGTTTTTTCCATGTGAATTTTAGAATTGCTTTTCAAATGATATAAAAAAGCCTGCTGGGATTTTGTTTGGGAATAATTATAAACTCACAGGAAGTTACAAAAAGAGTACAAAGGGGTCTTGTGTACCCAACACCTAGCCTCTCCCAGTAGTGACATCTTTATATGACTACAGTGCATTATCAAAACCTGGAGCTCGATTGGCACAGTGTGATTTAACTAGACCTTGGATTTCACTGCTTTTTGCATGCTCTCATTTTTACGTGTCTTTGTGCATAATTTTGTGACATTTGATCATGTAGATGGTCCGCTGGGATTTTACTGGGACTTGGTAGGATCTGCAGCTCAGTTTGTGGACATTTGAGATCTTAATAGCATTGAGTCTTCTGATCTATGAATATGTCATTTCCCTCTATTTATTAGATCTTTGTCTTGTCAGTGTTTTACCTTTCTTTTCTTTTTTAACTTCTAAATTTTATCCCTAGTCTTTTCTCCTAACATTGTAGTAAAAGATAACTATTAACGTAATATTTCTTCAAGGTGGTGCAGTAATCGAATTTTCAGTTTTTATTAAAATCTTCACTGTATTAGTAATGTCTGACTTCCTTTCACTTGACCTTGTACATTTTAGCTCTGAGCATGTGGACTCCTTTTAAAATTGGCGAAAGTGAAAAGAAAATGGGAAATGACTATTTAAAATCTGTTCACTTGAGCTTTCTTATCTGAAGATTAAAACAAAGTCTTTAAAAATCTGAGATATTTATATATATGAGATATGGGTTTATGTGTGCATATTTTGTAGATTTCATATTTTTTGAATTTATTAAAGAAAAATAACTTAAAGTTTGCTTCATCCTTAAGTGAATAATCAACAACAATGTGCCAGCTTGTTTAGGAGATCCTAAAAAATTTCTTTCAGATTTTGAGGAGCTTATGCTCAGATTGAGGAAACAAAATATGCCTAAGTGGAACATCTAAGGAACATTCCTAAGGCAGCAATTTAACAATTAAAAAAGCAACGATGTGTCATAAATTCTACAGAAATTCAATTTAAGGGCAAGATGACCTGGGGTTAATCGGTAAAGACTTCCTGGAAGAGCGTATCTTGACTTGGGACTGGAAGAAATACTGGGTTTGCATTTGTAGAGAACATTGGGGAAGCCGTATGAGTAAATATGGATAACAATACTGCTGTGCAGTCAAAGTGGGCAGAGAGCCATTTTGACTAAAGTAAGGGTCCATATTGGGAAATGTGATAGATAATGTTTCAGATACCCAAGATACAGACAAATGAATGCCAACTTAAGGATATGAACTCATTTGATTTATAGTATAAAACTTTCCAAATTCATTAGAGCCAGTCTTGTCTTTCTAGCCTGTTTAGTTCACTATTTCGATGGTATTAATTGAATTTTCCTTTATTCCTCCCCCCCTCCCAATTGAGCTCAAAGTTATACATTTCATTTTTATACTTTTGGTGATTACCTTAAAATTTCAACAGGCATAATCAGGTTAATGAATATCTCTGTTCTCTTTCTGGTCCGTACATGGACTTTAGAATGCTTAATTCAATTACTGCCTTTTTGTATTGTTTCTTGTTTGGGTTCTGCATTGTTTTACATCTTCCTGATTAGTATTTATTAACATTATTTTATACAGACAGTTCTCTTTTACATTTACCTATACGTGTTCAGTTTCATTGTTCACCATTGTTTCTTGGCATTGTACTCGTGTTCTGGGTTCAGGGTTCTTCCTGGTGACCACTCTTTGGTAGGGTTCTTTCTCTTTCTCTCTCTCTCTCTCTCTCTCTCTCTCTCTCTGTCTGTCTGTCTCTTTATTTCTCTCTTTGTCTCTTTCTCTTTCAAGTGAGGGACTGTGTAAGGTGAACTCAGAGTTTTTTTTCCCTCCTTCAAAAATGTCATTATTGTATCCTTACTTTTAAATCTTAAGTTAGCATGGCATAGAACTTTGTCTCAGAACTTTGAAGATATTCTGTTGTCTTCTGGTTACCTGTTGCTGTTAAGTCTGTTGTCAAAAAATAAAATGATAAAAAAAAGTTTATTGTCAATTTAATTCTTGTTTCTTGTAGCTAATCTATTCTTTCTGATTGACTTTTAAGATTTTTCTTTTCTTTTTTTTCTTTTTACTCTGGTCCTGTAGTTTTCACATTGATGTTTTTTAGATGTAGATTTGAATACAAATATTTGTTGTTTTTCTATAAGGAGTAGCATATTTCTTCAGTCCTGGAAAATTCTGAGCTGGTATATCTTTGACTATTATTTCTTCCCCATCTCTCTGTTGTTTCCCTTTAGAGCTCCTATCGTATGTTGTATCCTTTTATTTCACTGTGTCCCATAAAGTCATGATTTTTCCAGCTCTTTATTCTGTGTCTTCTGTTATGGTTCATGTGTATAGTATCTTTGTGTCTGTGTATAATCTGTTGCTTTTTGAAAATCCTTTTTTCGGGCGCCTGGATAGCTCAGTTGGTTAAGCAGCTGACTCTTGATTTGGGCTCAGGTCATAATCTCATGGTTTGTGAGTTGGAGCTCTGAGTTGGGCTCCATACTGTCACCACCTAGCCTGCTTGGGATTCCCTCCCTCCCTCTCTCTCCCTTTCCTTCCCTCTCCCCCCTCTTCCCCCACATGTGCTCGCTCTCAAAATAAAGAAAAATCCTTCTTTTGGGTGGAAATAATTTGAACTCCTAGGAAAATAGCAAGAATAATATGAAGAACTGTTTTATACCCTTACCCCATATTCAACAGTGATTAACACTGCCACATTTGCTTTTTCACATTTTCTCTTTCTATCTATACATATTATTTAAAAAAAAAATTTTTTTTAATCCTTATTTATTTTTGAGAGAGAGAGACAGAGTGGAAGTGGGGAAGGGGCAGACAGAGAGGGAGACACAGAATCTGAAGCAGGCTTCAGCCTCTGAGCTGTCAGCATGGGGCTCGAACTCACGGACTGCGAAATCATGACTTGAGCCGAAGTAGGACACTTAACCGACTGAGCCACCCAGGCGCCACTATACCTGTTTTTTTTTTTATCTGAACCATTTGAGGGTAGGTTGCAGACATCATGTTCCTTTACTTGTAAACATTTAATAGATATTTCTCAAAGTAAATATATTCACTTAAAACAGTTATCAAAATCAGAAAATTTTAATATTAGTACAATACAGTTGTTATCTGATTTCCAGACCTTGTATTCAGGTTTCTACTGATGGCCCTAATGGTATCCATAATATCATTTTCTTCCCAGTCCAGAAACCAGTCCAGGATCATATTTCGCTTTTCGTTTCCAAGACACTTCATTCTTTTTTAACCTAGAATAGTTTTTTAGCCTTTCTTTGCCTTTCTAGACACTGACATTTTTTAGGAGTATACATCATTTATTTTGCCAGATTTCCATTTTGGGCAGAAATGTATATAAATGATGTGTCCTCTGTGAATAATATCAGGAGGCATGTGATGCTGACTTGTTTCATTATTAATATTTTGATCACATGGTTAACATGGAGCTGCCAGATTTCTTCAGTATGAAGTTATTTTTTTCTTTTGTAATTAATAAATTGTGGGGAGATATTTTAAGACTGTATAGTATCTTACCTAACTTGCAGCCATCAGTTTTAACATCCATTGGTGAATCTTACTTGAGTTATTACTATGTGGCTGCAGAAGAATGCTTTTCTAACTCCATTAACTTCTTCTGCATTTATTAGTTGACATTCTGTTGTGATGAAGAGCTTTTACTTCTCTATTCATTTTTGGACTTAATGGATTTTTTTACTTTATTCATTGGGTTCTAATTGATCATAATCATTTATTTTGATGTTCAAACTACTTCAGATTTGGTCAGTTGGATTCTGTCTTAGTTCAGGCTGCCAAAACAAAATATCATAGACTGGGTGGCTTAAACAACAAAAAATTTATTTTCTCACCATTCTGGAGACTTGAATCTAAGATCATGATGTGCCAGCACAGTTGGTTTCTGGTGAGCGCTCTGTTCCTAGCTTCTAGATGGCCACCTTCTCACTGTGCTCACAAGGCAGAGACGGAGGGGGTATCTCTGGACACTAATCTCATCATGAGGGGCCCAAACCTCATGACTCATCTAAACCTAATTATTTCCCAACACCATCGCTTTGGGGGTTAGGACTTCAACATACAGTTTGGTATGTGTGGTATGGGCACAGTTCAGTCCAGAGCAGATTCCATTGCTTTTTAAATTATAATAGTTATATTTCTAGAAGCTCTGTTTTATTACTTTTCAAGTCTGTGTATTCTTTGTACATAGTTTCTTGTTCTTAGATTTTTGATTCCTTTTTCTGATTATTTTTACATATGTAACATTCTCTTTCAAGTTACCATTCTGTCTTTTCAAATTTTGAGAATTTGTAGTCTTGCTGTTTGTTGTTGTATTTGCTGACTCACTCATGGTAGATTTTTATTTTAATTCTGAATTCATCAAGTTTTTTCTGTAAGAATATTTTTGTGGCTCAAATTGTGGGGGTGTCTTTCCAAAACAGTTCTGCTTTTGCTTCTTCCAGGAACCTCAGGAGTCTCTTTGGTCTGGGACTGATATTTATGTTAATTTCCCTGTTTGAAATTCCTCACACCTTATGGATAATGCAAATTTGAACCCCAAACCCAAATGAGAAGCTGGGCTCTTGGTTTTGAATTCTTAAGGGACTTTTTTCTTTCTCCCTGTTCAAAGCCCAAGCAGAGACAGGCTGTTGTTATCCTCCTCCTGTGCTTGTGGGTTCCTTTTTTTTGTTTTTTGTTTGTTTTGTTTTGTTTTTCTTTTCACTTTACTGAGGGTGCAGTCCTTGCCAGGTCCTAGTTTTATCCAGAGGTCTCTGTCCCAATGTATTGTTTTGAGTTAATCCCAAGATCTGTTCACCTGTCCTCAAGTAATTTTATTTTATTTATTTATTTAAAAATTTTTATTTATTTTTGAGAGAGCACAGACAGGGGAGGGTCAGAGAGAGAGGGAAACAGAATTCGAAGCAGGCTCTGTGCTGTCCCGTCAGTGCAGAGCCTGACTCAGAACTCGAACTCAACAAACTCCTAGATCAGGACCTGAGCCATAGTCGGACACTTAAATGACTGAGCCACCCAGGCCCTCCTGTCCTCAAATAATTTAAAAACCCAAACATCTAGTTTGTAGAGGCCAATTTCCCCCCTTCTGTATCCCTTCTATTTTTTATCCTTATCCCACTGTTGTTGGAAGCCTCAACTCTGGTTTTCTATTTCCCTTCATTTATGGTACCCAGGATTTTACTTGTATTTTTTGTGGACCCCATTAGTTTTAGGTTTACAGAAAAATTGAGCAAAGAGTACAGAGTTCCTATACACCCCTATTAATGTCTTGTATTAGTGTGATACATTTGTTAAAATTAACAAAACAGTATTGATCCATTATTATTTTTTTTGCTGCTTTTTTTTGTTTGAGCATGAGCTGGGGAGGGGCAAAGAGAGAGAGGGAGACAGGAACTGAAGCCAGCTCCATCCTGACAGCAGAGAGCCAGATGTGGGGCTTGGACTCAAAAGCTGTGAGATCATGACCTGACTTCTCACAAGCTGCGAGATCATGACCTGAGCTGAAGTCGTATGCTTAGCCAACTGAACCACCCAGGAGCCCCTGATCCATTATTATTAGCTAAAGGCCATTACATTAATGAACTTCAGTTAAGTTTACATTAGGGCTCACTCTTGGTGTTGTACATTCTATGGGTTTGGACAAATGTATTAGGACAAATGTGTTAGATATGTATCCATCAAGGTATCATACAGAGTATTTTCACTGCTCAGAAAATAATCTGAGTCTGCTTCTCTGTTCTCCCTAACCCCCTCTCCTACCTCTGGCAACCACTGATCTTTTTACTGTCTCCATAGTTTTGCCTTTTCCAGAATGTCATATAATTGGAATCATAGGTATGCTGATTTTTCACACTGCCTTCTTTCACTTAGCAATATGCATTGTTTCCTTCGTGTCTTTTTGTGGCTTGATATATCTCATTTGTTTTTTTATCACTGAATAATATCCCAATGTATGATCGTACCACAGTTTATATATCCTTTCACCTATTGATTGACATCTTGGTTCCTTTAAAGTTTTGGCAGTTATGAATAAAGCTGCTATAAACACATGTGCAGGTTTTTGTGTGGACGTAAGTTTTCAACTCATTTGGGTAAATACCAAGGTGTGCAATTGCTGGGTTGTGTGGTAAGACTGTTTAGCTTTGTAAGAAACTGTCTATCGTCCAGAGTGTCTGCACCATTTTGCATTCCCAGAAACAGCAAATCATGATCCTGTTGTTGTACATCTTTGCTAGCATTTGATGTTGTAAGCATTTTGAATTTTGGCTATTCTAATAGGTGTGTAGTAGTATCATTGTTGTTTTATTTTTTATTTTATTTTATTTTTAAAAAATGTTTTTATTTATTTTTGAGAGCGAGAGAGACAGAGTACAAGCAGGGGAAGGAGAGAGAGAGAGAGAGAGGAAGAGAGAGAGAGAAACACAGAATCTGAAGCAGGCTCCAGGCTCTGAGCAGTCAGCACAGAGCCTGACATGGGGCTCAAACTCACGGACCGTGAAATCATGACCTGAGCCGAAGTCAGACACTTAACTGACTGCACCACGCAGGCGCCCATCATTGTTTTAATTTTCAGTTCGCTAGTGACCTTTGATGTTGAGCATCTTTTCATATGCTTATTTTCAATCTGTATACCTTATTTGATGAGATGTCTGTTCGGATCTTTTGTCCTTTTAAAAATTGGATTGGTTGTTTTATTGTTGAGTTTTAAGAGTTCTTTGTGTATTTTGGATACAGGTCCTTTATGAGCTATGTGTTTTGCCAATATTTTCTCCCAGTGTGTGGCTTGTCTTTTCATTTTCTTTACAGTGTCTTGAGCAGAGCAGAAGTTTTTATTGTAGCAAAATCCAGCCTATAAAAAAAATTTTTTTTTTGGCTGATCATGCCTTTGGTGTTGTATCAAAAATCTCATTTCCAAATCCAAACCAAGGTCACTTAGATTTTCAGTTATCTTCTAGAACTTGTATAGTTTTGCATTTTATGTATAGGTCTTGATCCACTTGAGTTAAATTTGGGACAAGTGTTAAGCTCTGTGTCTAGATTCTTTTTCTGTCTGTCTTTTTTTTGCATGTGGCTGTCCAGTTGATTCATTACCATTAGTTGAAAAGACTGTCCTTTTTCCATTGAATTGCCTTTGCTCCTTAGTCAAAGATCACCTGACTATATTTGTATGAATTTGTTTTTGGATTCTTGTTTTAGAGCTTTCTAACAAAGTAGCACTGACTGGGTAGCCTAACTGGCAGAAATTTATTTTCTCATAGTTCTGGAGGCTAGCAGTCTGAGATTAAGGTGTTGGCAGGATTAGTTTCTTAAGAGGACTGTCTCCTTGGCTTATAAATGGCTGTCTTCTCCTAGTGTCTTTACATGGTCTTCCCTCTGTCAGTATTCAAACACAGGTAGTTTGAGATTATTAAAAAGTGGTAATTTGGAGTCATATATAGCAGAGAACTAGGGGAGGTAAGTACTGGTAGACCAGTGAATCTAGTTAGGAGGATATACTTGATGTCCATAGTCATTTTCTTGAGTGGTTGGAATGCAAAGAATCTAATTGCAAGTGATTCAGAAGGTAAGAGGGGATGGTGACATCTTCTGTAGTTTGTTGTTGAGAAGTTTCATTCCGTTAGCTTACTTCTGGTACCATATTATTCTTAGCCTTTTAGTGTGTTCATCAGGAGTGTTTGTTGAGCATCTGTGCTGGGCTTTGGCTGATGTGGAGGATGTGATCCCTCTTCTCAGAGAGGTGGCAGACTAGATATAGGGATAGGACCAGGTAATTTAATTACAGCATTAAATAGTATGTATTATTTTGTGGTTACGTATTGAATTATGTGATTCTTGGTAAAAACTGAGAAATGAGACAATGCTTCAGTCTACTGCCAAATAGGAAAGACTTTTTGGAAGAGATAATAGAGTGAAAGGTGGGCCATGAAGTGTGGTTTAGATTTAGGTGGATGAGGTGGAATGGTATTATAGTGGAGATGGATATTGCAGAATAAAAACCTGATGGGGGAGGAATAAGCAAGAAGGGGTCATGCAGGAAACTGGTCAAACATGCCTCAATCTGTATTGGAGAATACTAGGAAGTACTGGATATTGATAACAATAATTATAATAGCAAATAGCATTCATGAAGTACTTGCTATGTACCAGGTGTGGTTTTATGTAAGCACTTTACAGGTATTCTCATTTTAGTCCTCATGGCATTATGAGGTAGGCATTGTTGTTATTTCCATTTTATAGATGTGGAGACTGAGGCACAAAAAGAAAGGTCAAGAACAGACCCAGAGTCATACATCCAGTACGTGGTAAAACAAGGATTTGAATTCAGGCAGTCTTTACTCCAGAACCTATGCTTTGTAGTCAGTTACTATGTTCTGCTATAGAGAGTAGTTGAGACCAAAATATGTCTTGAGAAACTATCTCACAAATGAAATATGATAGAAATAAGGGAACCACTGAAGATGTTTGAGACAAAGTGTAGATAATGAGCTACTTGATTGCAGGGACCACTTAGTCCCATGGAGGATTGGTGGGTGTGATGTAGGGTGGACATGAATCCTCAATCTGATATTTCAGATTATCTAGAATATCTTGTTCCAATCCAAGAGTGAATGGTAATGATGTGACTCAGATTAACAATAGGGGAAGTTTTGGACATAGATGGCCTAGAAGAAGTTGAGCGAAGAGAGATGTGGAATTAGGTTTTGGGCAAATTGAGATAATATATTTAACTAGAAAGGTGTTGTCCCATTCCCCTCCCCTCTCCCCCTGAAGTGGTAGACTAGCAGATTTAAAGGGACCCTAGGGAGGTACAGTTAAGGAAAGAGCACACATGAGAACAAGAATTCTTCAATAATCAGAGGCTAGATAAGGGACATCTTTTGTGCTTAGTTTTCAAAGGAAGAAAAGCTCTCATCTAACTTCCTCTTCACTTTTAATATCCAAGGAATTCAAGATTCATGGTTTCAAGCTTTCCTTTGAGGCATAACATTTAAGTGAATGAATGAAATATATGACATAAAAGACCTGTAAGTAGACGTTTGTGGAAGTTATAGTCTTTAGGAAAAGGTTTGCTATTATAAGTTACTGAATATTTTTTTAGTTGAAACAGGTAAGAATAATGCAGTAAACAGAGATAAAGATCACCTACTATTTTTGTTATCAGAGTATTCTTTCAACACGTTGTTCATCCTTAAAATCCATTTTTGGATTTCTATTATCCTTCCAGTGCCTCAGGAATAGATAACTTATCTCTCACTGTCCCCATGTACTCCTCTCTCTCCATGTCCTTCTTAGTAGGTGACAAAGTTGACGGAAATGAGAAGGCATTGAAGGTACTGAGAGATAAACCAGATGGACAGTATCATTATTAAAACTTGTTCATCTTTTTCTTTCTGTTCCTTGCTCACCCCATGCTCCACTACCCTTTCTCCCTTCAATAAAAACTCAAACCCCAAACCTTCAAAGAGCATCAAGTAGAGACTATAAAGCCTTTTGCAGAAACAGACCAACAGACACAGTTAGGTTGTTTTTTTGAATGTCATTCAGTTTGAACAGTAATGTCAGTCATTGTCATTTTTATTTCAGTCATTGTGTTGACATTTTTCTTATGGGGGGGGTCTCCTGTTTCTGGTTAGTGCTGTGACGTTGATTTGCCAACACAACTGGAGCAAGTTGATTTGCTAACACACTGGAGTAAGATGTTTTGATTTGGAATGTTGAGTTTTTTGTTTTTTTTTTCCTTCAGTAAACTGTGGTTATGTGAGGTTTGACAAACTTTTTTTTCCCCAGAAACCAAAATTGAAGGTTTCCGTTAATTACTGGGCAAAGTTGCTATTTTTACTGTAGGTTTAAATTGTTTGTGCTGAGATGTCTTTAGCTGTTTCTATCATGTTATAATGCAATATTTGAATTAAAATTTAAAGAATATTTCTGTAACAACTTTCATAGGAAGTGATCATATAAAAAGTGTGAAATTTAATTAGGCTATGTTTTATAAGAGTTTAAGACAAAGTTTTAAAAATATGACTTAACTTATCTTGGTGGTCCGGAAAAGTCTGGAAACTAACCTTATGGGATCTAATTTTTTTAGCAACATTGTTAGAAACTATTTACCAGATATGATCAGCTCTTTTGGGAGACAAATACTTTTTTGTTTATCAGCCAAGATTTAAACTCACCTTTTTAAACTTGTAACATTAAAAAAAAATTGAATTGTTTAATTCTTTAGTTAAGATTTTAAAAAACAAACTTTATTTTAGAATAATTTTAGATTTATAAAAAAAAAAATCACAAAGATAGCGATAGAGAGTTTTTGTGTCCCCTAGAGAGTTTCTGTGTACCCCTTCCCCAGTTTTTCCCCTTTTGTTAATGTCTTATTTCACCATGGTATATTTGTCACAACTAAGGAACCAACACTGGCACATCACTATTAACCAAACTCCACAGTTCATTTGGATTTGACTAGTCCCTAATGTTCCTTTTCTGTCCCAGGATCCCTGCAGGATAGCACATTACATTAACTCATCATGTCTCTTTAAGCAGAATTTTCTGGTCTCTGACAGTTTCAGACTCTTTTTTGTTTTGATGACCTTAACAGTTTTGGGGAGTGCTGATCAGGTATTTTGCAGTGTGTTTCTCAGTTTAGATTTGTCTGGTGTTTTTCTCATGGTTAGACTGGATTACGAATTTTAGAGAGGATAAAATATCCATGCTATTAACATGACTTATCACTAGTGATGTTAACCTTTATCACCTGGTGGTGGTAATGTTTTCTAGGTTTCTGCATTATAAAGTTATTTTTTCCTACCTTTCCATGTTGTGCTCTCTGAAATCACCAAACTCAGCCTCACACTTACAGGGTTAAGCTTCATCTTTTTTTTTTTTTTCCCCAGTGTTTTATTTTTGAGAGAGCAAGAGCAAGAGTGAGAGTGGAGGAGGGGCAGAGTGAACCGGGCAGAGAGAGACGGAGACACAGAATCCAAAGCAGGCTCCAGGCTCTGAGCTGTCAACACAGAGCTCGATGTGGGGCTCGAACTCATGAACCATGAGATCATGAGCCGAAGTTGGATGCTTAACTGACTGAGCCACCCAGGTGCCCCTCATCTTTTTGAGGGAGGGAGTAGTTATATAAATTAACTGGAATTCCTCTGTATGGAGATCTGTGTTTTTGCCCTTCAGTTATTTTATATCTGATAGATTTATTTTATACTTTGGAATATAATCCAGTAGTCAGATTGTTCAGATTGTTTCAGTTTAGCCATTGTGAGCTCTTTCAGGTTGCTTCTTGTGTCCCTTTGACAGTATCTATTGTTTTGTTTTTGATACTTGTTTACTTTCTGGTAATATAAGATGTTTCAGGCTCCTCATGTATATTCCATTTCTCTAAGGATCCCTGGTTCCTTTTTTTTGGAAATAGTATAAGAAAGCAAGATATAGGCTCTGGGTATATTTATTGTTACTGCTATGTTATTACTTCTAGGCCCTCTTTAGTGGATAGAGCAAGGAAATCACTACTAACTAAATTACTGTGTTACTGGACCAAATATATATTTAAATACAACTAACCCATATAAAAAAAAAAAATACATATATATATATATATATATATAATTATTTCTGTACCTAACCGTATCTATTTTAGGCTGAACATGCGTTCATACTGCTGTCTCAAAATCTAATCCACTACCCCATGGTTCATTCTAGTCTTGCCCTACTGCTGATCTGTAGCCTTCTCCAGTAGTGAGATACCTGGCTCCCACCATCCACTGTCCATTCATGTATTTGTTCAGTGTCAGTATATCTGTATAGCTTTTTAGGAATTGTCACAACTCTGTAAGTTTTCAAACCAGACTGTTCTCATACATTTTTTTTAAGTTGCTTGTTTACTGTTTGAAATAATAATAATACACCATGTGCTAACTGTTGTTTTATGAACTTTTATATGTAATAACCAAATTTAGTCTTACTCCATTGGTATAATGTAGGAACTATAATTGTCCCTCTTTTACATATGAGAATAGAGGGGCACAAAGAGCTGTAGTCCAAGAGTTTCCAGCTTATAAATGGCAGAGCAACAGTTGAACCCAGGCAGTGTGCCGGTGAAGTCCATGCATTTGGCTACACTGCCAAGAGTAGGTGTGTGAACGTGGAGCTATACATCTGTCACGTTGGCTTCTAGTTTTTAAAGAAGTATTATCTTTTGCCAAGGAAGGAGGGTCAGAAGTGATTTAGTGATACCAGAAAAATCCCCAAGGTGTCCCCCTGTACACGGGAGGGGACAGATGTTAGAAAAGAGTACATTTCCTTAAAAAGCAACCATGGCGAAAAGGATCTTAGGAGATAAGTTTGTTTTCTTCTGGTCAGCTGGGGAGATTGTACTTGCGAAGAAAGTAGCTGATGCTTTTAAAAATGTTCTGGAATTAACAGCTTTTCCCCCCCTCTAAACCACCCCACCACAATTGCCAAAAGATTATTTTTTCCTTCTGGTAGAAGCATGTGGTTCTCACCCTCTTCACATATGTCTCTTGCACAGAGGGGAGAGGAGTGGGTCAGAATTGCAGTTAGCAAAGGCGTTCAGCTGGCTGCTAATCAAGAACGAAATCAGTTGAAGGGATTTCTTTATTAACATGCCAGAAACATCTAATCTCTTCTGTTTCAGCAGAGCCTGTTTAGCATTTGGTTTCATTGGTCAGTTTATATAGAAAAGCTTAGTTATTCTGGAGCATTGCTTTCAAACACTGCTGTCCCCTACTCCTCAACATCTGACTTAAATTTTAACAGCTTTGAGATATAATTCACATACAATGCACCCATTTAAAGTACAATTCAATAAGTTGTATAACCAGTCTGATTTATATGTGAGTCTTAAACTCAGAGACAAGATAGTGATAGATGGAATTTATTCTTCCAAATGTTGACTTATAGTTCTGTTTTTATATTAACTGCTGTTAATGGAAACCAAAGGTGACTGTTACTGCCTAACATTATTACCTTGTAAAGAGTGGGGAGACATTAAAACCATTAGAAACTCTCAGAATGTGGTTTAGTTCTCATGGAAATAATGCACACAATTGCCTTGTTTTCACCGTAATTCTATTTTCCCTTCTCCTTCTGTCTCTTTTTCTCCCACTCAGTTTTAAGGGCATTTAGTCCTATAAACCTGTTTCAATGGAGTCATAATTGACTGGATCGTATTATTACTCGTCTACCAATAAGTGCAACGGGAAAAGGTCTTTTTTATGTGTGCTGAGAAGTTCCATTTCTTTAGTGTGGAGCATGTTAAATTTCTCCTGTTGCTTAAGCAAATCAGATCAGTTAGTGTAGAAAATCTAACGTTAATCATTAATTCTGATGCTTGTTCATTTGGGCCACATGATTCTTAAATGACAGCCACACATTTGGAACTGTTTGAGAACCATAACTTTTAAAAAGCACCACACTTCCTAGGAGGGGTTTGGACTTCACAAGTGCAGACTGTCATTTGACAGAAAAGAAAATGTGGTCGTGAACATAACCAATCAGGGGCCATTGTACTTGGCTTATGGGATTGCGTATAGCCTCTTGAACTTCTTAGTTCTTCCAAAAATTGTTGGTGATGGTAGTTATGATTCTCTGTGAATTTGGGCCTTAATTTCGGGTAAATGAATTACCATTATTTTTTAATGAATTACCACTTACATAACATTTGGCTTCAGATATGTTGTGATTGTGTTGCTATTCTCACAAGTACCAGTATAATACAATCATACCACTGATTCTGTACCCAGTCCAGTTCATCCTCTGTGTTCATTTGGTCCCCATCTTCAGGATGTGAGAATAATGGTGGACATCAAAGGTTGGTTCTGCTCCTGTTTCTGGCTCCCTTGTTACTTAGGTAACTGACTCTGGTTCAGTTACTTAAGCACTCAGGGCTATAGTTTTCTCATCTCTTGCTAAGTCCTCTTTAATTTCTGTTGAACTTGGTAACTCCTGTTGTTTTCTTCGTGTTGTCCAAGGAATTTAGCCTGCTGCTGTATGCGCTTTTTACTGCCACTGTGTGGTCTTTGATGACTTTCTTTATAGCCTAGGTAAAACTGTATGTCGAAATGCAGTTTCTACTTCTCCTAAGGGGAAAAAAACCACATATAATCGTTTGTTGGGTCTCTTTGCTGGTGACTTCAGGGAGGTAGACAGAAATTACTTATATGTAATAGACAATGAGAAGGTGGAAAAAAATCTTTAAAATTATTGAAATGGCATTTTGGTATCTGCCAAGTAGATAACGACTTGGTCAGATGGCCAAATAGGAATTTATCGTCTTGACCTAGATTGCCACATTTGAGTTTAAGCTCTGCTGGTTTGTGACCTTGAGCACCTAATTTAACTTCTCTCTACCTCAGTTTCATTTGTAAGGGGGAAGTGTTAATAGTACTTACTTGAGAAGGTTATTGTGAGGTTTAAATAATAAAGCATTTAAATCTTTGTACAGTACCCTGTACATACTAAGTACTTCGTAACTGTTAATGTATTTGTTCCTGTTCCCACCCCCCCCCAAGCTCTCCACCCAACGTGGGGCTTGAACTTTGACCCTGAGATCAAGAGTTGCATGCTCTACCGACTAAGTCAGTCAGGTGCCCCTATTTGTTTCTGTTCTTTATTACCTAAGTTTGAGCTTATATTCATTCATTTATTTTTATTTGATATCAGCCCATCTCAATCGTATTCTCTCTACCATATCATCCAGATTTTTGTTTTCACTCCTGTATAGCACTAGTCAGTCTGATATTTTCTTGTTTTTGTGTCCACCAACTGGAATGTAAGCTCTGTGGGATCATGGACTTGTCTGTACCATTCACTGTTATAACTCCAGCATCTAGCATAGTGCCTGCAATGCAATAGGAGCTCAGTATATATTTTGGAGGAACATTAATTGCTGCATTTAGTTGTTCAGTGTATATATCCAAGAAAAGATGGCATTGACTTTGCAGCTAGGCATGGTGGACATTTTGGTTTTCTCAAGAGCTATTTTGTGGTCTTTTTTCCAGGTCTCTGACCTTCTGGCTATCAGTGGATTTTGCCTCTGGAAGTATGTTCTCTGACTTGATTCTTCTTATTTTATTTGGTACATGAGTGCAATTTTCCAGAGTTTGTTTTCTGGAACATTAGATGCTTAAAATGATCCTTAATTAAAAGATTAAAGGATTCTGTGATCAAATGAGTTTGGGAAATGGTACTGTTCCCTTCCTCCACTTGAGATTCACATTATATATTAGTATAGTGAAGAGTCTCAGAAGTCCTGCAGTAGATACACTTTTTAACCTTGATCAGTTATTTTTCTAAATTAGTTGATCATGAACCTAAACAAATTTATTTATTTATTTGTTCTTTTACCTAATGACTATAATATCCCAGTTCCACAGAACACACTTTGGGAAATGCAAGGCTAGCCTACTGCCAAAAGCCTGGTTTACCTTCGCTCAGTTCCTTTCCATGTAAAATTATGTCAGGAAAATTAAAATTAAACTTAAATGTAGTGATAGTACTTTGAGAACTCTCTAGAGTGCCATAAGGCACTACTTGTCAAGAATTTCAACCTATTCCTATTAGCCACCATGTAACTGTAGCAGCAGGTATCTTTGGAATCTGAAGGCACCACATTTCCCTTTCTGCAGACCTCACATTTTTCAGTGCTAATAATCCCAGTTGTTCTTACCCTTAGAATTGTTTTTTTCAACTCTGGAAGACTTCTGTGCTCATATATAGAACTGAGGTACTTGGCGTACCCCAAACTGGATGAATGATGAAGCTCTTGCTACATCAAAGTTCACTAGTTGTACTTTCTCACAAGTTTCACCTGGCCTTCCAGGGGAATGGACTTGCGGAATTCTAACATTGTAGTTTTACCACATAGCAAAGACATAAACCATAAGCTAACAGTAGCATTGTGTTCATATACCTCGTACCATACCTGGCATGTGATTGACTACTAGTAAGTATTTAATAACCAAGCAAGACACTGAAATCATGCACCATTCTCCTTGTTTTCACATAGTGAACTGGAGTCACTGTCTAGAGAGGGAATGCAATTTGGTATATTCAGTTTGGATTATGTACTACGACTTTGTGGTATGATTTTTAAGTAGGAAAAATGTAGGCAAAACATCTGCATTTATGCCAGAAGTAAGGGAGTCAACTGGCTGTTTCTTTGTACTCTGCTTTTAAATTAGATCCTAAATAACAGCTTTAACTAAACATAGAGGTCAAGAAGACTTGCTTGTTGCATGTAGATGTCCATTTTCTAGTACTTTCAGGAAATCCACTCTCAATTTAAGGCGTAAAATTATAGAGTATATCTTGCTTTAAAAAATTACTGTTTAATTATTGTCTTGTATTTAAGAGGACATTGTATTGGGTTCTGTCCATTTATTTACAACTTTAAGTAAAACAGTATAATGACATCAAGTTTTTTATTCTTTTAAATACATTTAATTATTTCTAAAATGTTTACTTAATGCCTGTGTAGATTGTATGGTATGGATATATTTCATTTGAATGAATAAATAGAAAAACAGTGCTAGACTATTAGTATCAATAGCTACGATATATATGTTCCTTTAACATCATTATACCACATAGCCTTTATGTATTTCAAATGGCTGTTTCCTATGTTTTGGTTTAATTGCTACAGTAAGAAAGTTTCACTTTTGAGAAGCTAGAAAGCTTTTCCGATGTTAGAAAACTTTTTATATTTTGTATTATTAACAGTACTGATTATGATCTTCAACCAGAGACCTTTTAGAAAATAATCCTTTAAATACCATTTTCATTATAATTAAATTAATGTTTGTCTCTTGAAGGCAAATTCTGTTTTTATTCATATACTTGTGTGTTTGTTCCCAAATCATGTAATAAGATTCTTGACTGTTATAGTTTAATGACTATAATGTTAATAGAATTGTTATTGTAATGTATGGACACAGAACCAAAATTTAATGTATTTAATTTAGATATAAAGCTTTAAATAAATTCTAATTTTTTTCAGTATTACCAATTGCTTTGTTGTGGTTATATTACTCCAAGTTATTAAAATGGGTCCAAGCTGTTGCATGAATATAGGGAACTCAGAATTCTTGATTCTGGGTATTTGTGGTAGATCCTGCCAATCCGTCTAGGATTCTTCTGCCTCTTCTACTTAAATAATGCAGTGCCCTGTTCCTGAACTAGAAATCAGCCTTCTTGTTAAAAGACAGATTCCTAGGCCCTCTTCCACTCTTCTAAATTACTGTTCTGCCATCCAGACTGACATGTAATTGGAACCAAAGAGAGATTAGCCAGAGTTACTTCTCTAGCTGGAGAGAATCAGAAAAACCTAAAGAATGTTAGACATAAACCTATGCAGCATTTTGTGTCTCAGGCGCACGGAGAGAAGATTTTCAAAGTACTTTTATCAGTAGAAGTGTTTTTCTGCCATTTTTAGTGCATTGTTGGAATTAGCACTGGAAACTATCTGCTTACACGCTATTGACCCTCTTAATGCTATTCCTTCCCTGAACCACACTGTCTGTATCTTAGTGCCTGTGAATTAGAGGCTTGTCTTTACATTTGTTATAGTAGTAGGTAAATAGGCATTTATGTAGACTCTAACATAACTACCAATTCCATTTAGACTCTGGATAATTAGTCTGTGTCCATAGTGTTAAATTACTGTCGTCTTTAGTTTTTATCTCTGAGTTTATCTCAATATCTACTTTTTCTTCTGATTTCTGCTCTTCACACTCAGTTTTTCTGGGTAAGTTCAGAGAAGTGTTTATACTGGCTAAGTGTTCATACTGAAACATTGAATCCAGTTTCAAGCGGATCTTTATTGAGTCTTAGCAGTATTACGCATCTTTGACTCCTTTTCATATTTACATCCAGCACCTATTTTCAGACCAAATTCATTTACCTAAGACTCTGCATTGGTTTTTAAAGATTAAACAGAAATTCAATAAATTATTCATGTATGGAGGGAGCACTTACTATGCATAAGCACTACTCTACTATGTCTTGGGCATAAAAATATGAACAAGACATTCTGGGAGCTCACAGTCTTAACAGGGAAGACAGACATACAAATAAGCATAATAACAGTGTGATTTTATTTTAGAAGTATATTTTAAGTTCTGTGATGTGGTACGAATACAGATTCTGCCAGAGAATGCCAAGAAAAGTTACAGTGTGGGGAAAAAATGACCTTGAAGTTTTCTTTTTCTTTTTAAAAAATGCTTTATGGATGGGGCGCCTGGGTGGCTTAGTTGATTAAGCCTTCGACTTCGACTCAGGTTGTGATCTCGCAGTTCATGAGTTCGAGCCCCATGTCTGGCTCTGTGCTGACAGCTCAGAGCCTGGAGCCTGCTTCCACTTCTGTGTGTGTGTGTGTGTGTCTCTCTCTCTCTCTCTCTCTCTCTCTCTCTCTGCCCCTCCCCCGCTCACGCTCTGTCTCTCTTTCAAAAATAAATAAACATTAAACAAATTTTAAAAATGCTTTATGGAGGTGTAATTGATGTACAGTAAACTGTACATATTTAAATTGTATGATTAAAATTTTTACATATGTATATACCTGTGAAGCCATCACCTTTATCAAAATAATAAATATGCATAATCCTCAAAAGCTTCTTTGTGCCCCGCATATAATTGCCTTTTTTGTCCTTAACTAGTCCCCAGACAACCACTGGTTTGCTTTCTGTCCGTTTAGGTTAGTTTGCATTTTCTAGAATTTTATATACATGGAATCATACAGTAGGTACTCTTTTGTCTGGCTTCTTTTATTATTGTGAGATTCATCCTTGTATCAGTAGTTTATTATTTTTTATTGTTGAGTATTGTTCCATTGTAGGGGTATAACATAGTTTGTTTATTCATTCATGACTCTTATTCGTGCTATTTTTGTTGTATTAAGAAATAATTTGCCAAACTCAAGGTCACTATGGTGACCTTTTAAATAGTTTTTCCAGCATTGTTGATGTATAGTTTATAAACCATGAAAATTATCCAGGACTGTATTATTACAGTCTGATGTATATAATTGTGTTTCTTAAAAAACAAGAAAGAACCAAAAAATTAAAAGATTAAGCATTCACCTCGAAGAATCAGAAAAAGGACAGAGCAAACGCCTAGGCACTAGAAAAAATGTAAATAAAAAGGAGGGCAGGAATTAAATAGGAAGGAAAAAATTTTTTAAGTTTTTTAAAAAAATGCTTATTTTTGAGAGAGAGAGAGAGAGAGCGAGCGAGCATGAGCAGGGGAGGGGCAGAGAGAAAGGGAGACAAGAATCTGAAGCAGGCTTCAGTCTCTGAGCTGTCAGCATGGAGCCCAGTGCAAGGCTTGAATTCATGAACTGTGACATCATGCTCTGAGCCGCAGTCACATGCTCAACTGACTGAGCCACCCAGCCGCCCCCGGAAGAAAAAGTTTTTTAAAAGTTGATCAAGGAAACCTAAAGCTGTATATTTAAAAAAAAAAAAAAATATATATGTGTGTGTGTGTGTGTGTGTGTGTGTGTGTGTATGTGTGTGTGTGTGTATAAGAAAGATAAGTTTCTAACAAGATCACATAAGAAAAGAGAAGGCGTAGTTTTTATTTATTATTAGGAATAAAGAGAGGGCATACCTACCAATATAGCAAATATTTAAATATTCATAAGGGAATATTATGAGCAGTATATGTCAATAAAACTGAAAGCTTAGATGCAGGGATTGTAAAGTCAAGACAGGGTCTAGGCTGGAGACTGTTGTCAGCATTGCAGAGAAGAGAGGATAGTGGCCAGAACTCCAGGGCACTAGGAGTGGAAACGGAAATAAAGGATGTTCACAGAATTTATACTACTGTGAATGGAGAGGTGGGGAGTGGCAGGGAAGGTTTAAAGCATTCAGTTATAGGATTTGGGCTTGGATGGTGTTGTGTGGTGGCATTACACCTGAGGAATAGCAGGGTTTGAGGGAAAGAAGGTTGAATTTGAGGTATATTGGGGGACAAGTGGAATTATCTCGTTGGTTATGTGGATCTTGAACTTAGAGAAGACTGGCTAAAGTGTCTGCTCATTTTGCCACAGGATTGGGTTCTTGTTTTTAAATTCACCTGCTTGTTTTTCTTTTTGTGAGCATGCCTTTAAACGTTCCCAGAAATATAAAATACCTTTTTTAAAAAAATCAGATTAAACCTTCCCCCATATAAATATTATTTACCCAGGTAGATCTCAGATATATGAGAACAAAGAGCCTACTTAGAGAGCAGTCTGTTATAATAAACACTAAAACGTATGCTTGTAACAGGAGCCCTTAACTTTTTGGCACAGTTTTTATATAAGTATTCAGATTTCTCTGAGTGATGTGGCTACGACTTAGACTGTGATTCTCCAGAAGGCACGGTCAGGCATATCTGACCCTGCTCCTAGGCAGCTGGGGCAGCCTTTACTAGAATATAGCTCTTTTGTCTTAGCATTCATTTAACTAGTGAAGTTCCTAAAATAGTTTTTAAATTAGTCACTTTCACTTATGTTAGTGAGGTGCTAAATGTAGACTTTATTTTCTCCTTATGGTCCTAGCAAAACTTTCCGTCACCCAAAGAGGGAAGCAAGATGGTTCTTGTGTCCTTTTTTGTTCTATTAGAAGAGAATGTGACAGGTACTGGAAGTGGCCTTTCCTTTTATGCTTTCATTTCTTGACTGGATCTAAGGCTGCTGTTTACCAGTTTTAGCATAATCCCAGCCTGACCTGCACTGAGCTGACTGTTACTAAAACCTTTACATTGCTAGAAGTATTTACTGCCTGTTGCCAAGTCCTGCTGACTTCTATTGACATATAAAGTGCAACTATAAATTTGAACCATGTGAATTGCATGCTTTTTTGCTACACAGTACAACATGTTTTCAAAGTGTAATACATTCTCTAGTTTTAATAGATTTGTTTGAAATTTGGTATGAACATAGACAAGTATGATTACATTTGTGATGTTGATGTTTCACACAGTGATCAATGTTGTAATTTTAATTATTCTTTTAAGTATCACTTGGGAGAGGCTTATAGCATGGTCAGATAAATTTTTTTGACCAAATATCAACCAAGTCAACAATTCCTTTTCATCTTTTTATTTCAAATTTAATTGTTTTAAATTTAACTTATTTTTTGAATAGGGAATGTATTTATTTACATGGTTCAAAAATCAAAATGCTGTTTTTAAAAAGTATACCCTGAGGAGTCTTGGACCTGCCCATCCTCATCCACTCCTTCTCCCCAGCCCATTACATGTCATTATTTAAAAAAACCCTTTTTTTAAATGTTTATTTATTTTTGAAAGAGAGAATGTGAGTGGGGTGAGGGGCAGAGAGAGGAGAGGCAGAATCCGAAGCAGGTTCCAGGCTCTGAGCTGTCAGCACAGAGTCTGGTGTGGGGCTCGAACTCATGAGCTGTGAGATCATGACCTGAGCTGAAGTCGGATGCTTAACTGACTGAGCTACCCAAGTGCCCTACATGTCATTATTTTTACTAATTTCTGGTTATTCCTCCAGATTTTATTTATGCAAATGGTTCAAATATGTATTTTTATTTCCTCCTCCTTTTACTCAAAAGGTAACATGCTATTATTCTTCACCTTGTATTCTTTTTCAGTTTTATACCTTGGAGCTCAGTACATAAAGATCTTCCTTTTTTTTTTTTTTTTTAAATGTGTAATATTCAGTTGTGTATGTATGTCATAGTTTATTCAAACCATTACCTGTTGCCAGTTACTTGAATGTGTTCAATCTTATGCTATTACATTTTCATGGTCAATAATCTTGTTTATGTGTTTTTTTAAGTTTGTGGCGTCTTGTTTATTGGGTCCTAGAAATGTTTGCTAGGTAAAAGAGTAAATACATTTGTAATTTTGAAAGATATTTTTGTATTCCCTTCATATAAAGGTTGTACATTTTCCACTAGCAGTGTACAAGGGTCCCTGGAGCATCCGGTTCCCTAAAGAGTGGTTGGACTTACATCAGATTTTGCCAATCTGATAAGAAACACTGTCTCAGTGTGGTTTCTGGTTTGCATTTGTTTTCATGAGTTAGGTGAAGCATCTTATCTGTATATTTAAGGGCTGTTTGTATTTCTTTTTCTCAGGTACTTTGTCTACTTTTCTAGGACTTCTCTGTTTATAGAAATTCTTTATATGGGTCTTTCTAGACTTTCTATTTTGTTCTTTTGGTCTCTGTATTCTTTTGCCACTTGTACTGTTTCAACTTTTGAGGCTTTATAGTAAGTTTTAATATCTGTTAGAGCTGTTTTCTCATTGCTCCCCCCCCCCCACCAGAGTTTTCATGGTAATTATTGCTTATTTTTCATTAAGATCTTTAAAGTTAGCCTGTTCTGGAGGAAAAACAAGTTGGCCTTTTTTGGGATTTGTGTAAATTATAAATTAATTACCTGAAGAGTTGACACATTTGTTATGTTTACTCCGTGTCTCCAAGAATATGATTCTTCCTTTTTCTTCATTCACTTCTACTTTCTTAAGGTTTTGTGTTTTTTAAGTTTATTTATTTATTTTGAGAGAGAGAGAACAGGGGAGGGGCAGAGAGAGGGAGAGACAGAATCCCAAACATGCTCTATGCTGTCAGTGCAGAGCCCAGTGTGGGGCTTGAACTCGCAAGTGAGATCACTACCTGAGTTGAGATCAAGAGTAGTGTGCTCAGGGCCGCCTGGGTGGCTCAGTCAGTTAAGCGTCTGACTTCGGTTCAGGTCATGAGCTCGCGGTTTGAGAGTTTGAGCCCCGCATCAGGCTCCGTGCGGACAGCTCAGAGCCTGCAGCAGTGTTTCAGCTTCTGTCTGTCTGTCTGTCTCTCTCTCTCTCTCTCTGCCCCTCTCCCACTCATACTCTGTCTCTCTCTCTCTCTCTCTCTCTCTCTCTCTCTCTCAAAAATAAATAAACATTAAAATAAATTAAAAAAAAAAAAGTAGTGTGCTCAACCGACTGAGCCACCCAGTCACCCCCTAAAGGTTTCTTCATAAGCTTGCACATTTCTGGCCAAGCGCAAATATATAAATATTTTAATGTTTTGTTGCTGGTGGAAATGAGGCCTTTCTGCTGCACGTCAAGAATGCTGTGTAGTTGTTGTATATTATATGAACAATCGGAGTAGTTGACCTTTAAGTTTCCTTCCAGCTGTTTGGATATTAAGTGTAATGCATAGTTACTACTCTCAAGGAGCTTGCAGTGTGCCTCAGTATTTGCAAAGACAAGGTAGAATGTGGGGGAAAAGATTCTTCCATCTTTTGCCAAATAATCAATAATGAATATGCAGATAAAATAATTCCTAATTTGTAGAATATATGTAGATCTCCATGACTGTTAAAGTTCTGTGCATGTCAATATTTCATCAGTGACTCAATTTGGCCCAAACAGTACAAAATAAAAAGTAATACCTTTTTTATATAACTTGGAAGGGAAAAAAAAAAAAAAAAGGAAATGAGGCCTTTTCTCCCTTTAAATCTTCTATTGTTTTTTGCATTTATACATATTGGCTATTGATTTTCATACATTCATTTTATAGCCTACCATTTTATTAGATTCTCTTAGATTTGTGCTCAGAATTTTTAATGCTGTTTTCAAGTACATTGGAAAGAGGTGCCAGGTATTATATAGCTTTTTTGGAAGGGTTGCTAAATTCCTGGTTGAGAGACCTTATTTATTACCTATACATTTTTCCTGGTGTAGATATGTAGGATGATGAACCCTAGCAAGTTGAAAAAGAATCAATTCTTTGATTTAAAATTTCAGGGTTTTTACTTGGTGGGTGTGTTAAGGGTGATATGAAATCCATTTATTGGTATGTGATGCAATTTAGTTAAGTCAAATAACCCAGTTAGTACATGTGTTTTTGAATAATTTAGTAACATGTTTTTATCTTGTAGAAGTTTCATTGAGTGTAATCAAGTTTTTATTTTTCTCCTATTTTTTAACATTTTTAAATTTATTTTTGAGAGAGAGAGAGAAAGGTGGGGGGAAGGGGCAGGGAGAGTGAGAGCTGGAGACACAGAATCGGAAGCAGGTTCCAGTCTCCATGCTGTCAGCACAGAGCCTGACATGGGGCTTGAACTCATTAACCATGAGATCATGACCTGAGCTGAAATCGGACACTTAACCAACTGAGCCACTCAAGCGCCCCTTATTCTTTTCTTTATACAAATAGTAAGTATAGGAAATCTACAAGAAATCACCAATTTGTATATTGTAGCTGACCAAGACTTTGCATCAGTATAGGCTCTACTTGAAGAGTTTTCTGATCTTTCATATTTTAGAAATAAAGATCTGCTTCCCTCAGAAAGTGAGAGGGTTTGAGCCTTGAGTGGCTCAGTTGGTTAAGCATCTGACTCTTGATTTCGGCTCAGGTCATGGTTTGTGGGTTTGAGACCCACATCGGGCTCTGTGCAGGGAGCCTGCTTGGGATTCTCTCTCCCTCCCTCTCTCCTGCTTGCACACACACTCTCTCTCTCAAAATGAATAAATAAACATTAAAAAAAAAAAAGAGTGGTTTCTCATAAGCTGTGAAGAGAGGGAACTGTTTTGGGATAGTTATTTTTGTTGAAATTGTTTTATGAAAAGTGCTTTACTGTGATCTTTTAAAAATTTTGGGACTTGAAGCTAAAGCATGTTTTCTTGAGCAGAAAAATATTCCCACAGTTCAGAAGCATAAACTGAATTGTCTTATTTTACCCAGATGGACTCTGGAGTATTAGGCTGTTAGCATAAAATTACTTGCATTTCCCTTCCTTGCTTTTCTGATATATATATATTCTACACAGGAAACACAGTATCTGTCATCTGAACTTTTTAAATGGGCTCTAGTCTTACAGATACTAAACTTTTTAGGTTTTGAATAAAGCATATATATCAGAAATACTTTGAAGAGTAATTGAGATCTCAGTTGTTTTTTTCCTTGGTCTCTCCCTTTTTCAGGATAAATGAGAAGGAATTATTTGATAAAGTGTTTTACTTTGTTCTGTAGCGTGCTTGGGTTTCTGATTCTTTGTATGATGAATGTGAGAAAAGTAAGAGAATTGAAAATTGGAGTAAGTGTAGAATGCCACAATAGATTTTAGTAATAAGAGTCTTAAGTCACAGTAGTAAATAATAATAGACAAATGGGATAAGGATAATATGAATGTCCTTAGCGGTAATTAGGAAATTATGTTCATCCTAAAAAAACAAAACCAGTAAACTGTTAAAGTCAAATTTGATGGCATTTAATAGTGAGAAAGGACACTGATAGCATAGTCTTGCAAACTTGAATTATGTAATGTCTCTTTTGTATAAAAGAATAGTTTCAGAGGTATTACGTTTTCCTTTTTAGATATAGTTAATGAAAATCTGATGATTGTATGTATTGATTGACAAAGTGAGCAGAAGCCAGTATTGTCAGGTAATAGAAAAAATTACTTGCCTTATTAAATCCACTATGAGTTAAAAGTGCGTGTGTGTGTGTGTGTGTGTGTGTGTGTGTGTGTCGGTTGTTTGGTTAAATCTGCTTTTTATATACTTGTTTTAGATTTGTCAACAGCAGGCCATCAGGTTTCTACTCTTAATCTCCGTGGTATTTTCCACACATCGAAAGCCCCTTACAGATGAGTTTATTGCACATTATGATATTAGTGCTTCATTATGAGTTGATGTTATTTCTTGAATGGAAACAATGGCATCTATCCTTTTTTTTTTTAACTAAATATTAGAGTGGTAGAAAGTTGTTTAATTTCATGAGTGTCTGAACTACTAGTATTTGCTCTTAATGCTAACTAAGGTGATAGTTTCTAATTGCTATCACAGGTGGAATCATACCTTGGTTATTTTTGCTTCAGATTTTTAAGAATTAGGAAATAAAAATCTTTCATATTTCTATGTGTTTATGCTTCAAAGGCACAAAATCTTCTTGGTCAAAAAGCCTGTATCATACATGTAATGTCAGATCACAATTGATTATCAGAAAATCCTTCCCTGACTTCCTCTTACCTAAAGATCTCCTAATTATTCTTACAAGCACAGTATTAAGTTTCCAACCCCATTGTAAATGTTTTTCTTCTACATCAGACCATCTTCCCTCAAGAGCTCATTATGAAGAACATCTTGCACAGCGCCTGGCACTCAGTGTTTGTTAAATGAAGCAATTGGTGACTTTGCAAGTATTCTCTAATGTTTTCCTCAAAAATGAAATCTAGGCACAAGTGAAATTCACAATTAAATCTTTAATTTTGTATTTGTAGCAATTGAAAGTGTATATGGTGTTTGCATAATGAATATTCATTGTCAAAGAATTGTCTTTGAATAACATTCCTGATTATGAGTAACTTGGTTATTAAGAGCATAGCTTTTTGGAATCAAGACAGTCTGGATTTAAATTTGTTAATTTCTCAGAGAGCCAGTTATGTGTTCTATAAAATAGATTTAATAATAATGCCTGCCTCATAGGATCATTGTGGAGTAAATGAGCTTTACACATAAAGCTTCTGGCACAATGCCTGGCACATAGTAAGTGCTTGGTAAGAGGCAGTTCTTTTCTGTTCATTGCTAGTGTGGTAGCATCATCAGCATTATCAGTTTCTGAGCAAGTACCATGGTTCATATGTTGAACCAAGGACAAAACATTTCTAGTTAGGAAAGCTGTACAATTATGTCAAGTTAATATTCTGCTGTGTTAGAGTGCTAAAAACATATTGTTGGCTATGAGTTAATATTTTATTAAAGATAACCAGAACACATTTTAGGAACAAAAAAATCACCTTGTTCAAGCACTATTAACTTGTTCTGGGTAATTAACAACTATAATTTTTTGAAGGTTATAGGATATTTGTAATTGGCAAAGATTGATTCTACTTTTTGAGGCTTTAGGATATTAACATACATAAAAGAGATTGCTATCCCAACAAATAAGAGTCCAGGACCAGATGGCTTCCCAGGGGAATTGTACCAGACATTTAAAGTAGAGATAATACCTATCCTTCTCAGGCTATTACAAAAAAATAGAGAAGGAAAACTTCCAGACTCGTTCTATGAAGCCAGCATTACTTTGATTCCCAAACCAGACAGAGACCCAGTAAAAAAAAAGAGAACTACAGGCTAATATCCCTGATGAATATGGATGCAAAAATTCTCAATAAGATACTAGCAAATTGAATTCAACAGCATATAAAAAGAATTACACACCATGATCAAGTGGGATTCATTCCTGGGCTGCAGGGCTGGTTCAATATTCGCAAATCAATCAATGTGATATATCACATTAATAAAAGAAAAGATAAGAACCATGTGATCCTGTCAATCGATGCAGAAAAAGCATTTGACAAAATTCAGCATCCTTTCTTAATAAAAGCCCTCAAGAAAGTTGGGATAGAAGGAACATACTTAAACATCATAAAAGCCATTTATGAAAAGCCCACAGCTAATATCATACTCAGTGGGGAAAAACTGAGAGCTTTCTCCCTGAGATCAGGAACACGACAGGGATGTCCACTCTCACTGCTGTGTTTAACACAGTGTTGGAAGTTCTAGCATCAGCAGTCAGACAACAAAAGGAAATCAAAGGCATCAAAACTGGCAAAGATGAAGTCACGCTTTCACTCTTTGCAGATGACATGGTATTATACATGGAAAATCCGATAGACTCCACCAAAAGTCTGCTAGAACTGATACATGAATTCGGCAAAGTTGCAAGATACAAATCAATGTACAGAAATCAGTTGCATTCTTATATGCTAATAATGAAGCAACAGAAAGACAAATAAAGAAACCGATCCCATTCACAGTTGCACGAAGAAGCATAAAATACCTAGGAATAAACCTAACCAAAGATGTAAAAGATCTGTATGCTGAAAACTATAGAAAGCTCATGAAGGAAATTGAAGAAGATACAAAGAAATGGAAAAACATTCCGTGCTCATGGATTGGAAGAATAAATATTGTCAAAATGTCAATACTACCCAAAACTACCTACACATTCAATGCAATCCCAATCAAAATTGCACCAGCATTCTTCTTGAAGCTAGAACAAGCAATCCTAAAATTCATATGGAACCACAAAAGTTCCCGAATAGCCAAAGTAATTTTGAAGAAGACCAAAGCAGGAGACATCACAATCCCAGACTTTAGCCTCTACTACAAAGCTGTAGTCATCAAGACAGCATGGTATTGGCACAAAAACAGACACATAGACCAATGGTAGAATAGAAACCCCAGAACCAGACCCACAAAAGTATGGCCAACTAATCTTTGACAAAGCAGGAAAGAATATCCAAAGAGACAGTCTCTTTAACAAATGGTGCTGGGAGAACTGGACAGCAACATGCAGAAGGATGAAACTAGACCACTTTCTTACACCATTCACAAAAACAAACTCAAAATGGATAAAGGACCTGAATGTGAGACAGGAAACCATCAAAACCCTGGAGGAGAAAGCAGGAAGAAACATCTCTGACCTCAGCCGCAGCAATTTCTTACTTGACACATCCCCAAAGGCAAGGGAATTAAAAGCAAAAATGAACTATTGGGACCTCATGAAGATAAAAAGCTTCTGCACAGCAAAGGAAACAACCAACAAAACTAAAAGGCAACCAACGGAATGGGAAAAGATATTTGCAAATAACATATCGCACAAAGGGCTAGTATCCAAAATCTGTAAAGAGCTCACCAAACTCCACACCCGAAAAACAAATAATCCCGTGAAGAAATGGGCAGAAAACATGAATAGACACTTCTCTAAAGAAGACATCCAGATGGCCAACAGGCACATGAAAAGATGCTCAACGTCGCTCCTCATCAGGGAAATACAAATCAAAACCACACTCAGATATCACCTCACGCCAGTCAGAGTGGCTAACATGAACAAATCAGGAGACTATGGATGCTGGAGAGGATGTGGAGAAATGGGAACCCTCTTGCACTGTTGGTGGGAATGCAAACTGGTACAGCCGCTCTGGAAAACAGTGTGGAGGTTCCTCCAAAAATTAAAAGTTGACCTACCCTATGACCCAGCAATAGCACTGCTAGGAATTTACTCAAGGGATACAGGAGTACTGATGCATAGGGGCACTTGTACCCCAATGTTTATAGCAGCACTGTCAACAATAGCCAAATTATGGAAAGAGCCTAAATGTCCATCAACAGATGAATGGATAAAGAAATTGTGGTTTATATACACAATGGAGTGCTATGTGGCAATGAGAAAGAATGAAATATGGCCTTTTGTAGCAACGTGGATGGAACTGGAGAGAGTTATGCTAAGTGAAATAAGTCATACAGAGAAAAAAGATACCATATGTTTTCACTCTTACGTGGATCCTGAGAAACTTTACAGAAGACCATGGGGGAGGGGAAGGGAAAAAATGGTAGAGAGGGAGAGAACCAAACCATAAAAGATTCTTAAAAACTGAGAACAAACTGAGGGTTGATGGGGGGTGGGAGGGAGGGGAGGGTGGGTGATGGGTATTGAGGAGGGCACCTTTTGGGATGAGCACTGGGTGTTGTATGGAAACCAATTTGACAATAAATTTCATATTAAAAAAAAGAATGTATGTAGATGAAAAATTGCCTTTATATTCTACCTTACTCTAATAAACTTAGTTTATTGAAAAAAAAAAGAGAGAGAGAGATTGCTAGTTTTCATCTGCTCCACACTAGGAATTGCTGCTGGAGTGGAAATTGGCAAGAATGACTGAAAGAAACTGGTATCGGTGTTGCAAAACTGTTGAAGAGATAGATCATGACCTGAAATGAGGGCT
This sequence comes from Panthera tigris, assembly GCF_018350195.1. Taxonomy (NCBI): domain Eukaryota; kingdom Metazoa; phylum Chordata; class Mammalia; order Carnivora; family Felidae; genus Panthera; species Panthera tigris. Next base: position 107,373,886 of record NC_056662.1, read on the forward strand.
CTGAGAAAGTAACATAATCCTCTGTCAATGTCATGAACTGTTTGCCTTACAATATTTAAACTTTAAATATGCTTACTTTGAAATGCCAGGATTCCTAACTGGGAAATACATATGGTTTAGTAAAGTTGCATTCCTCATATAAATCTATGCCTTTCAATAAGAAATCTTAGGGACATTCTCTTTTTTTCATGGAAAACCATAAAACTGAAATCTTTGTGCTTTTCTTTGGCTCTGTGCATGGTATAGTGATACTGCTTAAAGCCTTCAGAGATTGAGAATCTGCCAACACTGAATAATTTAGCCTAAATCGTAGATGAATCACATCCTCAGTTTCTTGTGTGCAGTTTTTATCTTGTATGTGGATTGTTGTGGTGCTTTTAAAAGTTATTAGCACAACTTTTTAACACTTCACCTTTTCGGTTTCTAATGCATGACTTTTTAAAAAATCAAAACACTAAAATAGGGGTGTGTGGGTGGCTCATTTGGTTAAGTGGCGGGCTCTTCGTTTCAGCTCAGGTCACGATCTCTGAGAGAGAGAGAGAGATCCCCACGTTGGGCTCCATCTCACGGTCCTGAGATAGAGCCCCTCATAGGGCTCCACTCCCTCCCCCCACCCCGTGGAGCCTGCTGAAGATTCTTTCTCTCCCTCTCCCCTCTTTGCACCATGTGCTTGTGTTGTCTCCATCGCTCTCCCTCACTCTCAGAACAAAACAAAAAACAAAAAACACCAAAATAAGTGAGAGTCCCTTCCTTCTACCTCTCCCTTTGTTACCTACATCTAGCCACTGGTTCCTTGTATATATATGTTTCTAGAGCTTTTCTATACATGTGTGAATTCTGTGTGCAGAATTCTGTGTGTGCACTATATACTCATACATGTAGTTTATATCATTATGCGCCTTGCTCTTCTAATTCAGTACTGTGTTATGGAAATCATGTCCATACATAAGGCTCTACTTCCTATGGCATTTCATAGTATGAATTTACCATAATTTTATTTGATCATTTCCTAGTAATCAGCATTTAGGTTGTTTTTACATTTTATAAATATTGCTGCAGTGAATACATACACATATTTGTACATTTTTAGAATATTTTTGGAATAGATCGTTAGGGGTGAAATTACTAGATCAAAGGATATGTGTTTTAAAATGGTGACAGTAAAAAATTATTTCTTTAAAAATTATTCTCCCAATACCCTCCTCTAAATATGTGGGGATGTCCATTTTACTCCTGTTTTTTCCTTTCATTCATGTCATTTATTCAAGTCATTAATTTATTTGAATTTTGCCAAACTGATATGCCAAAATATGCATTTTATTATTTTAACTTACATTCTTTGATTTTAACTGGGCTTAATAATTTAAAAATATTTATTATTTATATTTCTTCTACAGATTGCTATTTTGTATCATCCTTCATCCGTTTTCTACCTACTTATTTTGCCATGTAGAATCCTTAATTGTATCTGGTGAGATATGTTGCTTCTTTTTCTGTGATTTCCTTCATGTTAGTTTTGAGAGGATCTCTCTCCATGATTATCAAAATGCACTATCTTTTTTCTAGTATTTCAGTAATTGTGCTTTTTATATTTAAGTCTTACAACACCTGAATTTATTTTTGTGTATAGCATGAGATAAAGGAGTCTGATTTTCCCCCCCACCTGAATAAACAGTTGTTCTAAAAGGGTCTTTTCACCGCTGATTTGAATTGCTATCTTTATCATATTCTAAATTTGGACTCTTTTGTTCCATTGATTTATTGGTCTATTCATGTGCCAGAAACACACTTCTCTAATTATTGTGTCTTTTTCATATGTGTTTTGGTACTTGATAACAGCAATATCCTCTTCATTAATCTTTGAAAAATTTTCCTTGGTTAATCACATGTTTTCACTTCCAGATGTATTTTTAAATGTTCCTTGTAGGGGTGCCTGGGTGGCTCAGTCGGTTAAGCGTCCGACTTCGGCTCAGGTCACGATCTCACGGTCGGTGAGTTCGAGCCCCGCGTCGGGCTCTGGGCTGACTGCTCAGAGCCTGGAGCCTGTTTCAGATTCTGTGTCTCCCTCTCTCTCTGACCCTCCCCCGTTCATGCTCTGTGTCTCTCTGTCTCAAAAATAAATGAACGTTAAAAAAATAATAATAAATAAATAAATAAAAAATAAATAAATAAATGTTCTTTGCATGTTTTCTAGAGAAAATTTGCTAATGTGCAGTGGGATGGCATGCCCTTTGCTCTTTTAGGCTGTGAACAGATGACTTAGTAGTCTCAGATACTCCGTGCTCTTATAGCAGCGCCTTGACCATACTGCCCTTTGACTTCCTGTGATTGTCATCCCTGGCTGTCACTGCCTCTTACCTTTTCTCTTTGCTACTCTGTTCTCTTTTAGCATCTTACCAACACAAGAAGCCTCTGATTTCTTTGCCTCTGTTCTTCGGCACTTGTGTAGAGCTTCTAACCTTTTGTTGCTCACACTGGCCAATCAGAATGTAAGCGATAGTAGTACATCAGGTTATGACCTTAGGGTTTCCTCACTCTTAGCCCTTTCATTGTTGCTGGCTGCTTAGAGTGTGCTTTACAAATGCCAAATAAACTTTTTTTTTTTTTTTTTGAGCCATGCTTTTGGAGCTGTTTCATTGCTCAGATTTACAAGAGGTCTGTTCTCATAACTGAGATATTATTGGATAATTATTATGATAGTGTGTTTGTGTCATGCACAGTTTGAGGTGACATACTTACTTGCTTTACTACCTTTGCTCTAACCTTTCAGCTAAGTCCTTAAATGTTGTAGCAGGATATATACCATGTCAACATGATCAGACCGAGTTTGGAGTTAAACGGTATGATTAACTGTCCCAGTCTCTACTGTTGGATAACAGCTTCATGAAAATTTGTATTTGTAAAACAGATAATTTTAAAAGATGGGTTTTTATGTTATATAATAATTATTTGGTTTGCATAAACGTCATCTTAACTAGACACGTAACTATGAAGCTTCTTGATTTTAATGGCTTTTTTAATGGAATTACTATTTTTTTTCTGAATATACCTAATAGAGTTCATTTTAAGCAGATTCATGTAGATGTCTCAGTATTTTCCCGGGTTATCCAAATCTTGAGAATCACTTCACTGAGTTAAGACAGTGGAAAACAAAAAGTACAAAAATCTCACGCTGTGTCTTTGGTCTTAGGTACACCTTGAAATTGTTCAATTTTTTAAATAAGATTTTTTTCTGATTATGAAAATATTTGCTTATCTGATCATACTTAGCGAACAGAACATTGTAACAAAGAGAATAAACATTACCTGCCCTGCTGCAAATATAAAATGAAATTTCATGCATTTATATGGAGGCTTGATTAATAATGGAATAATAGTTGATAGTGGGCACTTATATTTACCTATTTTGTTCTAAGCGCTTTATAAGTACTGACTAATTTAAGTCTCACAGCTACCTCATTTATATAGTTTACGTCATTTATTATCTTCATTTTACAGATGAGGAAACTGGCACATGGAGGTTGAAGAACTTGCTTATGGTCATATAGGCTAATAAATGCATTATGTGTGTATTCATAATAAATGATGGAGATCAGACCTAAACTCCTAGAACATGTATATAACCACTGTCTTTATTGCCTTTGTATGTATTAGTGTTTGCATGCATATATGTATCATCTTGCCTACGTATCTGTTTATTTTAATAGAATAAGGGTTTCTAAAAGGATTATTGTAGTTTGCCCCTAAGATAAATAAAAAATAAAAGTGAAAATGTTCACTTTTCTAATTTTAAAAAATAGATTTTTTAAAAGACTGGTATTATGAATTCATAGGTATTTGTTCCATATTGTGAGTTTCTTATTCTGGGAGAATAGAGAGTCATTACCTCAGCAGTTTAATGGATTTACATGTCATCTGACTCACAGGAAAGTCTCTTTCCAGGTGAGATTGACTTTGGGAGGAGGTTATAACACTGACCAAGGGCAGTAGGAGCTCATTGTCCAGTTTCTTTACTTCAGCCCTTAAAGACCTATGTGGGCTTGTAATGGCAAACCACAAGCTATCCTGTCAAAATGTGGTACCTGAAAATAATATTCAGCAGCACCAGGGAGATCAGTTCCAGTTATTGTTGGTGATCTGGATATGTAGCCACTGCTGTGCCTGTTTTTGGCCTCGTGACCACATTTACCGTTGTCTTGTTCTGTGAACTGGTCTTCTGTTTTCCATAATCTGCTCTTAAGTTCTTTTTCCTGTCCATCTGGCTAAGGTGTTTCATAACTTACTTGAGGATATGCGGTCTTGATACTTTGCAGCCTGACTGAAGTCAGGTCCAGCTTTATTGGAGAGGAATGGCCCAGCTCCATTGTGGCTTTTCATGTGAAGACTGTTCTAGACAACTCTGGATTGGAAGTGCAACAGAGACCATAGCTGTTTATTCCTGAAAATAATTGCTTAAGTAAACATAGTGTGGTTCTTGTTAATTTTGGCTCTGGACACCACAAACTGGAAAATGTGGGATGAAATAGAATTTTAACCATTTTTGTCCATTCGCATTAAATTATTTCAGCTTCATTGATCATCATTTCAGGCCTGCTGTAATGCAATATGGCCTTAGAGGTTGTCCTACCTTCCACTGGCTCCTCCTGCACTTTATCCTCCGAGATTATGGTAATGTTACAGAAGTAAAAGCCCAGCAGTAACAGAAGCAAATGAGATGCATTTGAAGGGTTTTAGGAACACAGAAGAAATGTGGAAATTATGGTATTCATATTGGGGATTCTCCTGTAATAATAGGTGACTTTTTACTGAAAGGAAGAATAATGGTAGAATAATTTTATATAGTATGTCTCTTAATATCGCTAGGAGTGCTTTATGAAAGTAGCATTCATTGATTTGATGAAGCTAAGTTTGTCTCTCTTCAGAATATATTTATGTTTGTATCATTAAAAAAGCATATGTATGTCCTCATATCACTGGGTTTGGTGTTGTATAAGTTCTCTATATTTTGGATACTAACCCTTTATCGGATATGTCATTTGCAAATATCTTCTCTCTTTCACTAGGTTGTCTTTTAGTTTCAGTGGTTGTTTCTTTCACTGTGCAGAAGCTTTTTGTTTTGATGTAGTCCCAATAGTTTATTTTTGCTTTTGTTTCCCTTGCCTCAGGAGACATATCTAGAAAAATGTTGCTATAGCCAATGTCAGAGAAATTACTGCCTGTGCTCTCTTCTGTCTAGCATTTCTATGGTTTCAGGTGCTACATATAAGTCTTCAATCAGTTTTGAGTTTATTTTTGTGTGTGGTGTAAGAAAGTCATCCAGTTTCATTCTTTTGCATATAGCTGTCCAGTTTTCCCAACACCATTTGTTGAAGAGACTGTCTTCTTCCCATAGCATATTCTTGCCTCCTTTGTCAAAGATCAATTGGCCATGTAATTGTGGATTTACTTCTGGGCTCTCTATTCTGTTCCACTGATCTGTGTGTCTGTTTTTGTGTCAAGGTCCTATTGTTTTGATTGCTTTGTAGCATATCTTGAAATCTGAGATTGTGATACCTCTACTCCTGTTCAAGAGTGCTTTGGCTATTCAGGATCTTTTGTGGTTCCATAGAAATTTTAGGATTGTTTTAGTTCTGTGAAATAAGCTGTTGTATTTTAACAGGGACTGTATTAAATCTGTAGATTGCTTTGGGTAGTATGGACATTTTAACAATATTTATTCTTCCAGTCCAAGAGCACCGGATATCTTTCCATTTGTTTGTGGTCATCTTCAGTTTCTTTCATCACTGTTTTATAGTTTATAGAACGCAGGTCATTCACCTCCTAGTTTTTTCCTAGTCACTTTAATATTTTTGATGCAATTGTAAATGGGACTGTTTTCTTATTTCTCTTTCTGCTACTTCATTATTGGTGTATAGAAGTTCAGTAGATTTCTGTACAGTGATTTTGTATCTTGTGGCCTTACTGAATTCATTTATCAGTTCTAGTAGTTTTTTGGTGGGGCCTTTAGGGTTTTCTATATATTGCATCATGTCATCTGCAAATAGTGTTTTACTTTTTCCTTATCAGTCTGGGTGCCTTTTATTTCTTTTTCTTGTCTGATTACTATGGCTGTAACTTCCAGTACTATGTTGAATAAAAGTGTGGAGAGGGCACATCCTTGTCTATTCCTAATCTTGAGGGAAAAGCTCTCAAATTTTGACCATTGAGTGTGATATTAGCTGTGGGTTTTTCATATATCCTTTATTATGTTGAGGTATGTTCCCTCCAAACCTACTTTGTTGAGGGTTTTTGTCATGGATTGATGTTGTACTTTGTCAAATGCTTTTTCTGCATCTTATTGAAATGATCATATGGTTTTTATTTCTCTTGTTGATGTGATGTATCACGTTGATTGAACCACCCTTGCATCCCAGGAATAAATCCCACTTGATCTTGGTGAATGTTGGATTTTGTTTTTAAAAATATTGTTGGATTTGGTTTGCTAATATTTTGTTGAGGATTTTTATATCTGTGTTCATCAGAAATATTGGCCTGTAGTTCCCTTGTGGTTTGTAGTGTCCTTATCTGGTTTTGGTATCAGGGTAGCATTGGCCTTGTGGAATGAATTTGGAAGCTTTCCTTCCTCTTCTGTTTTTTGTTTTTTGTGTTTTTTTTTTTTTTTTTTGGAATAGTTTGAGAAGAACAGGTATTAACTCCTCTTCTTAAATGTTCAGTAGACTTCACTTGTGATGTCATCTGGTCCTGGACTTTTTGGGAATCTTTTGATTACTGTTCATTGCTGGTAATCAGTCTGTTCAAATTTTCTGTTTCTTCCTGATTCAGTTTTGAGAGGTTATATGTTTCTAGAAATTTATCCATTTCTTCTAGGTTGTCCAGTTTGTTGACATACAATTTTTCATAATATTCTCTCTAATCCTCTGTATTTCTGTGGTGTTGGTGGTTATTTCTCCTTTCTTTTCTTTCTCTTCTTTTTAAAAATCTTTTTGTTTTGCAAGAGGCGAAGAGGGGGAGTGGGGCTGAGGGGGAGAGAGAGAAAATCCTGAGCAGGCTCCACGCTCAGCACGGAGCCCCATGTGGGGCTCGATTTCATGACCCTGGGATCACGACCTGAGCCGAAATCAAGAGTTGGATGCTCACCTGACTGAGCCACCTAGGTGCCCCCTCCTTTCTTTTCTGTTTCTGTTTGTTTGTGCGTGCTCTCTCTCCTCCCCCTCACTCTGTGTGTGTGTGTGTGTGTGTGTGTGTGTGTGTGTGTGTGTGTGTGTGAGAGAGAGAGAGAGAGAGAGAGAGAGAGTCTGGGTAAGCGGTTTATTTTGTTGCTCTTTTCAAGGAACTAGCTCCTAATTTCATTGATTTTTTTTTTTTTTTTAGTTTCTATTTCATTCATTTCTGCTCTTTATTGTTTCTTTTTTCTTTTTTCTTTTCTTTTTTTTTTTTTTTAACCATTTTTGGCTTTTGTTTTTTCTTGTTTTTCTAGTTCCTTTAGGTGTAAGGTTAGGTTGTTTATTTGAGATTTTTTTCTTTTTGAGGTAGGCTTATATTGTTATAAACTTCCCCTCTTAGTACAGCTTTTGCTGCATCCCAAAGATTTTGGACCATTGTGTTTTCATTTTTATTTGCCTTCATGTATTTTTTGATTGCCTCTTTGATTTCTTGGTTGACTCATTGTTGAGTAGCATGTTATTTAACTTCCATATATTTGTGTTCTTCCCAGAATTTTGTTGTTGTTGTTGATTTCTACTTTCATAGTGTTGTAGTCAGAAAAGATGCATGCATGGATGGTGCCCTTGGGTGGCTCAGTCAGTTAAGCATTAGCTTCTTGATTACAGCTCAGGTCATGATCTCACGGTTTGTGGATTTGAGCCCCACATTGAGCTCTGCACTGACAGCATAGCATGGAGCCTGCTTGGGATACTCATTCATTCTCTCTCCCTCTCTCTCTCTCTCTCTCTCTCAAAAATAAATAAACATTTAAAAAAATGAAAAAAATGTATGGTATGACTTCAGTCTTTTTGAATTTGCTGAGATTTGTTTTGTGGGCTAATATGTGATCTCTTCTGGAGAATGTTCCATTTGCACTTGAGAAGAATATGTATCCTGCTGTTTTAGGATGGAATGTTCTGAATATATATATTAGATACATCTGGTCCAGTGTATCATTCAAAGCCACTGTTTCCATGTTGATAATCTGCTTGGATGCTCTGTCCATTGATGTCGGTGGGGTGTGAAAGTCCCCAACCATTATTGTATTACTATTGATTACTTCCTTTATGTTCACTGTTAGCTCCTTTATGTATTTGGGTGCTCTCATGTTGGGTACATAAGAATTTACAATTGTTATATTTTCCCGTTGGATTGTTCCATTTGTGATTATATAGTGTCCATTTTTGTCCCTTGTTACAGTCTTTTAGTCTTTTTTGTCCGATGTGTAAGTACTGCTGCTCTGGCTTTCTTATCACTTCCATTTGCATACTAAATGCTTTTTCCATCCCTTCACTTTTGTTGTGTGTGTGTCTTTAGGTCTGAAATGAGTCTCTCCTGGGCAGCACAAACATAGGTCTTGCTTTTTTATCCATTCCATCACCCTGTGTCTTTTGATTGGAGCATTTAGTCTGTTTACATTCAAGGTAATTATTTATAGGTATGTACATATTGCCATTTTGTTACTTGTTTTATGGTTGTTTTTGTAGTTCTTCTCAGTTCCTTTCTTGGAAAAGTGGGTCTTAATCTTTGGGTTATGGACACTTTGAGATACCTGATGGAAGCTATAGAATTTCTTTCCAGAAAGATGCATTAACATATTATCAGTTTGCATTCAGTGTCAGAGGCATCTTGGGTTCCCTGAACCTATCCTTGGGTCCCAGGTTAAGAACCCATGATTTAGTAAAGGACAATTAGCTTTGTATATCTCTGTAACCTTTGAAAGCATCACTTTATGACAGTTTATAGGTAATTGACAATACTGAGTTAACAGAAAATGCTAAGTTTTGTACCACACACTTAATAAATATATAGTATTTCTTTGAATTGAAAAAAAAAATGTACATTTTTCCACCTAACGTAGCATCCCATTACCTGGAAAAGTCAGTCTTCATTCCTCAGGAATACTAGTTTATGAGGTGTTAACTCTGTATTTCCATAAAATAAACTATACTCAGCATTTTAATCATTAATGTTCTGGAGCCTTTTTGTGCTAGTGAGATTATGAGCATCTCTTTCCCACTCTGTGTTCAGAGATTTCAAACTGGTAGCCATGGTGGGAGTGTTTACAATGTAAAATACCACCAATCAAGGCTTGCTTTCTCCTTTTCCCCCAAACTGATTTTTTAAACATTTACCAGCATGCAACTGATATTAATTACTCATTCGGCAAACATCTTTTGAGTTCCTGTTCGAGACACTGTCCTAGGTGCCAGAGGATACAGCAGGGAATAAAAAACATTTACTTAAGTGAACATCATTTTCTAAATCTTAAATTTGCTAATGAAAATGGGGAAGAATTGGGAGTTCCTTTTAATCAAATCATGGTGAGAGAGTGGAGTCAAAAGCAAATGGATTTCCTTACTGTAAACTCTTCAGACTTTTTTTTTTTTTTATGTTTATTTTTGAGAGAGAAAAAGAGACAGAGCATGAGCAGGGAAGGGGCAGAGAGAGAGGGAGACACAGAATCTGAAGGAGGATCCAGGCTCTGAGCTGTCAGCACAGAGGCTGATGTGGAGCTTGAATTCACAAACCGTGAGATCATGACCTGAGCTGAAGTCGGCCTCTTAACCGACTGAGCCACCCAGGTGTCCCTTTTCAGACTCGTTTAATGTACTATTGTACATTGTTAATCTCTAGGAAGAGAATATATAGTATTATTTTCAGTGCAAGAAACTCTTTCCCCCCACCCCCCTCCAGAATATATTTAATATCTTTCAGAAATACTATTCTGCTCTCCTGTGGCAGTCGCATCCTAGATGTTAGGAATTAGTGAATGAAGGGCATTTACTCAAAGAGTGTAGGTCAGAGTGTGGCCGGGGCTTCTGAAGACAGGCCTTCCCACCATCTGCTTTATAGGTGGTTCATTTATGGTTTGTGGATTGAATTGTTTATTGATGGTGTCCTGAGTCATTCTGTTGTAATTTCATTTCCAGTAATTAAAGAACATTTTATTTTACGTAGTGGAAAAGCATTGTTCTACTTCTATTGTTGTTAAATTTAGAAAAATTCTTTTCTTCTTGATCTGCAGTTTCTGATTTGGGGACTCCTAATGGTATGTGCAGGTGAATGGCCACCACCTACCCCCTGCTGCTGGATTTCTCCTCAGCAGTGGGCATTGCTTGCTCTGGAACCTCTGCCTGTACCGGGAGTCTCTGAAACCCTCTTCACCTGCCGCGTCCCCTTCATTAAGCTGTAGTGTTTCTCAGAGTGTGGTTGTTGGATTGTATCACAGTTGCTCGGGGGTTATTAAAACTGTAAGTTCCTGGGTCTCGTCACAGACCTGTTGATTCAGAATCTGTTATAGGGGGAGCCCAAGAATTTGTGACTTGAAGCACATTTATAGGTGATTTTTATTGTTTAATTTCCATGTCGAATTATTTAAATTCCATTTTTGGTAGTTGTATATGTTATTTCATACTGTTATAGGGCTATTGACATTTTGGCTAAGACTTCCACTCTGTGGCACTTTATAGGCACAGCAGGACCTTTAAAATCCTTGGCTCCTACCTACCAAGTGCGTTGTCATCCCCAGAATGCCTTCACACAATCCCAGACACTTCCTTTCTAACACAGGGGGCTAGTGTCCTCCCTAATTACGCATCACTGCTGTATACTTCTTCTACTATTCGAGAAGTTACTCTTATTAATACATGTATCTAATTGAAGACCTCACATTACTCGCTAACTCTACACACCTCCTAAATAATACACATTCCTGAGAGCCCTTTAATATCAATCACACCTTTCAATTTACATGCCATTTGTTCAGTATTTGAGTTCTATCTTTTTAAAAATGGCATAAATTAGACATTATTATTACTGCTCTCTACAGTCATCAATGTTTGTTTATATCAACCCAAGATTGCCAAATTACTTTATTTTTGCACCTTTTGGCATTTAGACTGTCTTGAAACTTTTTTTAAAATCTTGAACTATACCTTTAGAAGGATATACTCCATGCCTTTTGGTGGTAAACTCAGTTTTTATCAAAAAATGTATGGGTTTTTTTTTGTCCTATTTCTTGAATGATGTTTTTACCTAGGAATGCAGTTCTAAATGACTTAATTACTCTTACCAGAGTATTATTCCGACCTTTATTATTTTTCTGAGAAGTCTAATTGTTGTTCCTTTATAGGAACCTTTCTCTGTCTGATTTTAAAGATCACCTCCTTGCCTTTGGCGGTTTGCAGTTTCATCTGATGTGTCTGGATGTGGATTTCTTTTTTATCCTTCTTGGGACTTTTAGTGTCTCCTGAATATGGCATCCTCTCTTTATTCTGGAAAAATTTCAGCCAATGTCCCTTGAAGTATTGCTGCTTCTCCATTTTTTTCCTGTTCTTTCCTTCTGAAATTTTAATCAAATGTAAGTTAATCTCTCTTTCTTGAGATGAGATTTAATGAGACGGGATGGTTTTAAGATGTCTCTTAATCTCTTTCATGTCTTTTATTTCTTTGGCTTTCTTTCCTGATTCAGGTCAGTCATTTTGTTTACTGATTCTTTCTCTGTGTCTACTCCAATTAGGTTTTTAATTTCAAGGATTATATATATTTTCCCCAGAAATTCTATTAGGTGTTTTTTGTTGTTGTTGTTGTTTTTTTTTCCTGTCTGCCTAGTCATTTTTGTTAGCCTCTTCTTTCTGGCCTATATATTCAATATTTTATTTCTGTACATTTTTATTTTATTTTTTGAGAGTGGGAGAGGGGAGGGGCAGAGAAAGATAGGGGATCCGAAGCCAGCTCTGTGCTGACAGCGGTTAGCCCAATGCAGGGCTTGAACTCACAAACCATGAGATCATGACCTGAGCCCAAGTCAACCACTCAACCAACTGAGCCACCCAGGTGCCCCAATTTCTGTAAACTTTTAAGGCATACCTAATTGTAATTTTATATTATATATCTGTAAATTCCAAAATTTTAATTTCTTGCAGGTTTAATTCTGTTTTTTATAGCTTTTGCTGCTGTGGTAGTTTGTTTCCTTTTGGTTTGATAATTTTGTTAATTTCCTATTTGGATAATAGTCGTGTTTAGGAATCTCCTGGGATGTGGGTTGAAGGTATGTTTGACTTCATGCAGAGAATTTGCTTCTCTTTCTGACAGGTGCCTTGCATTACCACCAACCTAGAAACAGCTGAAATTCATTTATTGGCTTGAGGCCCTGGTCCTTGTAAGAAGTGTAAATTTATACTTAACTGAGAACAGGCTTGTAATAATTGTCACTGGACCCCATTCCAGTGAAGTCCTGATTCATATGGTTGTGTTTTTATTTGCTCTCTTCGTCAGTGGCCAGACATGCCCAGCCCCCATACCTACTCATTCACTGAAGGGTGTGGCCTTTCACGGGTATTGCTGGTTTTAAGTAGTGGTCTCAGTTCCACCTTTCATCACATCTAATAAAAATCAAAATTCAAGTCTCTATATTTGTTTTTTTTAATTTTTTTTTAATGTTTATTTATTTTTGAGAGAGACAGAGACAGAGTGCGAGTGGGGAAAGGGCAGAGAGAGAGGGAGACACAGAATCCGAAGCAGGTTCCAGGCTCTGAGCTGTCAGCACAGAGCCCGACTCGGGGCTTGAACTCACAAGCTGTGAGATCATGATCTGAGCTGAGGTCAGTGGCTCAACTGACTGAGCCACCCAGGCGCCCCTCAAGTCTCTATATTTGAAGTTTGAGCTAAGATCATGGTTTTAGCTCTTGCGCACCACTCTATTTTCATTAAATAAACACATTCAACAGATATTTTTGATTAATTACTATTTTCTCTTTGTTTTTGCTGTCTGTGGATTTCTTGTGAGTTTAGCAGTGCATTTAAAAGAGTATTTGGGGGCGCCTGGGTGGCACAGTCGGTTAAGCGTCCGACTTCAGCCAGGTCACCATCTCGCGGTCCATGAGTTCGAGCCCCACGTCAGGCTCTGGGCTGATGGCTCGGAGCCTGGAGCCTGTTTCCGATTCTGTGTCTCCCTCTCTCTCTGCCCCTCCCCCGTTCATGCTCTGTCTCTCTCTGTCCCAAAAATAAATAAAAAACGTTGAAAAAAAATTTAAAAGAGTATTTGTTGTGGGGCGCTTGGGTAGCTCAGCTGGTTAAGTGTCTGACTCTTGATTTCAGCTCAGGTTATGAACTCATGGTTCCTGAGCTTGAGCCCCATCTTGGGCTCTGAGCTGAGCCTGGAGCCTACTTGGGATTCTCTCTCTCCTTCTCTCTCTACCCTTCCCCCCTGCGCTCTCAAAATAAAGACTTTACTTGTTGCATCTTATTTGCTTTATCTAGGTATTTGTAATATGAGGGATTCTCATATCTCAGCTAATGCTGAGCAAAAAATCCAAAAGCAAAAACCTCAGGTAATTTCTATTTACACTGGGGTTTGAGCACCACTGGGCCAGAGATGCTGCTGCTGTTGCTTCTATAATGGGAAGTTGGAATTTGGTTATCTGCACCCTTATGTTTTCCCAAACTCAATGCCACTGTTCAGTTTTAACCGTATTAGTAGTTAAATTGACATTTGTAGTCTGCCATTGAAAAACGTTACTGATACAGAATAAGCCCACTTTGAATTCTGAATTAAACTTTGAAGTATAATTTATTATGTTGCCTTTTATCATGCACAGATTATTTTCCACTACATGCAGTCATTTGCTAAGTGCATTTTTTTTTTAAATGTTTATTTTTGAGAGACTGGGAGAGAGCACAAGTGGGGCAGGGGCAGAGAAAGAGGGAGACAGAAGATTGCAAAAGGGGGCTGCGCTGACAGCAGACAGCCAGAGGTAGGGCTTGAACTCCTGGACCATGAGATCATGACCTGAGCTCATGACCTAAGCTGAAGTCGAACACTTAACCAACTAAGCCCTCCAGGCGCCCCTGCTAAGTGCATTTTTCACAAAAAGTTAGCATGATAGTCTCAATCTGGTTTGTTTTTTTTTTTTTTTAATTAGCACCATATAGTCCCAGAAATTTAGATCTTTAAACATCTGGTTTTAAAGGGGCACCTGGGTAGCTCAGTCAGTTGAGCGTCTGACTCTTGATTTCAGCTCGGGTCGTGATCCCAGGGTTGTGGGATTGAGCCCCATGTGTGGCTCCATGTTAAGTGTGGAGCCTGCTTGAGATTCTCTCCTGCTCCTTTCCCATTCATGCTCTGTCACTAAAATAAAACAAAAAATTTTTTTAAAAATCTGGTTTTAAGAAATAAAGAGCGATGTAAGGTGATTCTGGAAAATAGAGGCTATTGTAAAGATAACGTGTGATATGAAACTGGAAAGTTGTCAGGAACTCAAGGCAGCTTTGGAGATCTGTTCCTTTCTCATGGTCTCTTATAATTTTTTTCTGCGCATTTGTTCTATTCTCTGTTCTTTATTAACTATCTCCTCATAGTATCTCTTCTACTTCTTCAAATCTTTACTTTGCCAAAGGTCTTGCTTGCTAAGACCCTGGCATAATTTTATGGCATAGTTTTCACACTGGGTTACATTGTGTAGTGGTACCGTTTCTCAGGATTTCCAAGTTCACACTTTTTAGACCTGTGATGTCTAATATAGTTGTCACTAGCTACACATGGCTATTAAAATGAAAATAATGTGTTGGATCTGTATGCTGTTAACTGTAAAACACTGATGAAAGATACCAGAGAAAACCTAAACAGAGATTGGTGTTCATGGATTGGAAGACTACATAGTAAAGATACCAGTTCTCTCCAAATTGATTTATAGATTTAATGCAATTCCAAATAATCCCAGCAGGATTAAAAAATATATATACAGACAGGTCGATTCTAAAATGTATAGGGAAAGGCAAAAGACCTTGAATAGCTGAAGCAACTTTGAAAAAGAGGAATCACATAATAATTAATTTTTAAGACTTTTTGTAAAGCTACAGGAATCAAGACTGCGTGTAGTATTAGTAAGGGATAGACACAAGATCAGTGGATCTATATAGAATCCAGAAATACACCCACACAGGTATAGCCAACTGATTTTGACAGAGGTGAAAGGCAGTTCAATGCAGGAAGGATAGTCGTTTCAACAAACAGAACAGTTGGACATATTCCTGCAAAAACAAAAAACCTCGACCTAAGTGTCCCACCTTAAATAAAAATTAAAGTAAAATGTATCAAATCTAAATGTGAAACTTTTTTAGAAGAAAGCATAGGAGAAAATTGGGATTGAGCAAAAAGATTTTTTTGGACATGACACCAAAGCACAATCCATGAAAAAAAATAGTGGATAAATTAGACTTTATAAAAAATATAAACTTTTACTCTCTGTATTAGTTTACTAGGGCTGCCATAACAAAGTACCACAGATTGGGAGGCTCAAACAATTGAAATTTTATTTTCTCGCAGTTGTGGAGACTGGAAATTCAAGATCAAGGTGTTGGTAGAGTTGGCTTCTCCTCAGTCTCTCCATGGATTTCAGGTGGCCACCTTCTTGCTGTTTCTCACATGGTCTTTTCACTGTGCGTGCACATCTCTGGATCCCTTCCTGTTCTTGTAAGAACGCTAGCCCTACTGGATTAGAGCCACCCGTATGGCTTCATTTAACCTGAATTACCTCTTTAAAAGGGCTGTCTCCAAATACAGTTACATTCTAAGGTATTGGGGGTTAGGACTAAAACATACGAATTTTAGGAATGAATGCACACAATTCAGCCATAACACTCTGCAAATGATGCTATTAAGAGAATGAAAAGAACTTGTATCTGGAATGTGTAAAGAACTCTCAAAACTCAACAATACGAAAATAAACATCCCAATTAAAACATAGGAAAAAGATTAGAACACACTTCACCAAAGGATGGCAAGTGAGCACATGAATAGATATTCAACATCATTAGCCATTAGGGAAGTGCAAACTGAAACCACCACGACATGCCATTACACACTTGTTAGAATGGCCAAAATTAAAAGTACAATACCAGTTACTGGCAAGGATGTAGAACAACTGGGGCACTCATAAATTGCTGCTGGAAATGGACAATGGTATGGCTACTTTAGAAAGAGTTTGATAGTTTTTTACAAAGTTAAACATATACCTATCATATGACCCAGTTTCACTCCTGGGTATTTTTGTAACCTGTACTCAAATTTCTAGGAAGCTTGATTCATAGTCACCAAAAACTAAAACTAGCTAGTATGTCCTTTCACTGGTGGTGGATGAATGGTGGTAATATCCATACAATAGAAAACCACTAAAAAATGAGAAGGAATGAACTAACAGTACATGCAGCCACTTGGTGAAAGAAGACAGTTTCAAAAAGTGACATGATGATGGGCGCCTGGGTGGTTCAGTCGGTTAAGTGTCTGACTTTGGCTCATGGTTCGTGAGTTTGAGGCCTGCGTCGGGTTCTGTGCTGGCAGCTCAGAGCCTGGAGCCTGCTTCAGATTCTGTGTCTCCCTCTCTCTCTGCCCCTCCCCTGCCCATGCTCTGCATATCTCTCAAAAATAAATAAACATTAAAACTTTTTTTAAAAAGTTACATAATGAATGTTTAAATTTATATGAAATTCTTGAAAAGACAGAACTGTAGTGGCAAAGATCCAGTCAGTGGTTGCCAAGGGTTGGGGGAGGCAAGAATATAACTTCCAAGGGAGTTTTTGCAGTAATGGAACTTTTTTGCTTCTGGCTGGTGATGATGGTTATACAAGTCTATACATGTGTTGAAACTACTAGAACTATGTTTTTTAAAGTTGATTTTTTCCAGTTATAAGCTAAATAAATCCTGGGGATGTAATCTACAGCATGTACTACAGTGATCACAGTTCTGTATTGTACATTTGGAAGATGGTGAGAGAATCGTTCTTAAAAGGTCTCATCACAAGAAAAAAGAACTTTTAAGTGTGTGTGGTGGTAGATGTTAACTAAATTTATTGTGGTAACCAGTTTGCGGTTATGTACATATATCAAGTTATGTTGTACACCTGAAACTAATACATTTTAAATGTAGTAATGCCTCAGAAAATTAAAACTCCCAAATATAAATATTTTACTGCATGCACAAATATATAAAATTCAGTTTTTCAGTGGTACTAGACATATTTTAGTTGATCGATAACTACATGTGGCAGTCTATTTATTGCACGATGCAGAGACAGAACATTTCCATCAATGCAGAAAGTCCTGTTGGACAACGCTGTTGTAGAGTGAGAGTCAGCCAGTTTTTCCTGTAAACAACCCAATAGTAGGTCTTTCAGGTACTTCATATGGTCTCCTTCTCAACTACTCAACTCTACCATTGTATTGTGAAAGCAGCCATGGACGGTACTTAAATGCACATGGCTGTGTTCTAGAAAAACTTTATAAAAATGGACCTGTTTCAAATCAGGAAACAGACTCTTAACTACAGAGAACAAATAGGTGGTTACCAGAGGTGAGGTGAATGGAGGGGATGGGTGAAATAGGTGAAGGGGATTAAGAGTACACTTCATCATAATGAGCACTGAGTAATGTACAGAACTGCTGAATCACCGTATTGTGCACCTGAAACTAATAGAACACTGGAATTAAAAAAACAAAACGGATATGTTTGCTGACCCCTATGTTAGAGAATCTGGCCTATATCCTTTCTTCATGTCAGCTCAGGGTTTACTGGTGGAGTGACCTTGTGTTTTACCATTCAAATTAAATAAAAATTTAAGTATCATTTTGAGAATGAAAGTGGGCACTATTAAGAATTCTGTTAGGACTTAGGCATAAACTAGGAGTGTCCTAAGCAAACCAGGGACTGAGATCACTCTGGCTATCAGTCTTCTAGTGTATTTAGTTGCCCTTGTGGTAGGCTCACACTCGTTCAAGTAACTGGAAAAGCAGTCAAAACTATTCCTTCAGCAGGGACTGTGGGTTAGCCATCTCCCTCTGTAAGGGAGTATTTATATGGGAGGTACCCTGAGGCTTGGCCCTCCATTTACACTCAAAATAGCCCGTGTTTTCTGTCCCAGTGCCCTTGCTCATGCTTTTCTTTCTATGCCGTCTTTCCCATCCCTCTTCTGTGTTTGTTGTTATCCAGCCCATCTTGCAAACCTCTGATTAAATGGTAATCTCCTTCATAAAGCCATCCCTGTAACACCCCTTTCAGACTTAGAAGTTGGTATTTATTTTATGAAACTCATGGCACAGTGCCTTATACCATGTCTCCAGACCTGGTGGGACGTCAGAAGCACCTCAGTAGCTTTGAGTACAGATTTATGGTTCCTGTCTTAAATCTGTTGATTGAAAACCGCTGGTGGTGTTTTGTTGTTGTTGTTGTTGTTGTAGCTAGTTTAGTATATGGAATCTGTTAATTTAGACTTAAATTATTCGATGTAAACATTGACCTTTGTAAGGAACGTTAGAAATAGCCTTTTTTCACTTTCTTGTTTTTATTTTTTTTTTAATTTTTTTTTTAACGTTTATTTATTTTTGAGACAGAGAGAGACAGAGCATGAACGGGGGAGGGTCAGAGAGAGAGGGAGACACAGAATCTGAAACAGGCTCCAGGCTCTGAGTGGTCAGCACAGAGCCTGACGCGGGGCTCGAAC
Organism: Panthera tigris; assembly: GCF_018350195.1. NCBI lineage: Eukaryota > Metazoa > Chordata > Mammalia > Carnivora > Felidae > Panthera > Panthera tigris. The sequence continues at coordinate 107,392,588 of NC_056662.1, forward strand.
TTACAGACTGCGAGATCATGACCTGAGCCGAAGTCGGACGCTCAACCGACTGAGCCACCCAGGCGCCCCATTCACTTTCTTGTTTTTAAATTGCAGGAACAGAATTGGGAAGAAGACACAGGGAAATCACTTGCTCAGATCCCATTGCTAGTTACTGGCAGGACTAAACTTCACATATCTTCACTCCCATTTCTGAGCCTTTCTTCTTCATATTCATGTCAGACAAACCTTTCTAAGGTATAAGCTTTGAATACCTGGAAGTGCTTGGTCATAGTCGATGGTCAGATTATTTTATTGGTAGTGATGGTCTCTAACTCACTTTATATAGTATGTAGCATACTTTTTGCTTCTTAACGATTGCTTCTGGATTATGTTGTTTACTCCCACTCTCACACTCAAGGGATATTTTTCTGATAGTTGGAGATGGTGCAGTAGTCAGCGTGAAATTATCTCAGAAAAATCCTTTCCCAAATTCCATCATGAATGGCCTCTAAAAGGCTGACTGAACCAAGCTGACTTCTGGGATACCTTTGAATCATAACAGTTTGCAAAATCCCCTCTAAACTGAGACCAGTTCTAGATCTGTAGGACTTCCTAACCAGGCCCATTCCCATTTGAGAAAGGTTACCCAGGATCTTTGGGAGTATGTGTGTTTGGGATGTCCAAGCCAGAATAGAGATAGGGAAAAAGGCATGGGGGAAGTGATGATGACCTAAGCTGAGCGTTAAAGGATTATCTAGGAGTTAGGCCCAGGAAGGAGTTGGGGCAAGCATTCGTCTCGGCAGTATGTTCCAAAGGGCAAACGTGTGGATAGCATTGGGGAATGGCAAGTTGTTTAGTTTGGCTGCAACACAAAAGTGCAAATTAGGAAGTGACGGGGGCAATATAGTAGAGAGTTTTATAATTAAAATGCTATATTTCTCAACTAGATATATGCACGCAAAAGAATGAAATTGGAGTTCTCCTGGACGCCATGCCAAAATTCACTCACAATGGATCATAGATCTAAATGGAAGAGCTAAAATTCTAAGATGCTTAGAAGAAAAGATAAGAAAAAAATTTTTGGCACCTTGGGCTAGACATTAGTTTTTTAGCTATAACACCAAAAGCACAAGCAACAAAAAATAAATTTAAAAACTTGATCAAAACTAAAACCTTTTGTGCTTCAAAGAACACCATCAAGAAAATCAAGACAATCCACAGGTTGGGATTAAATATTTGCAAATCATGTAACTGATAAGAGACTTACATCACAATCTATAAAGAATTCTAGGTCAGTAATAAAAAGACAACACAAAAATGGGCAAAAGTTGAATATGACATTTCTCCAAAGAAAATATTCAGATGGCCAGTGAGCATAAAAAGATGCTCAACATCATTAGTCATTAGTGAACTGCAACTCAGACCACAATGAGATACTACTTCACACCCACTAGGACAGCTGAAATAAAAACCGTAACAACAAATGTTGGCAAGGATGTGGAGATATGGAACCCTTGTGTATTGCTGGTGACAATATAAAATGGTGCTGCCACTTTGGAGAAACGTTTGACAGTCCTTCAAAAAGCTAAACATAGAGTTGCCATGTGATTCGGCACTTTCCCTCCTAGGTCTGTCTGTACCCAAGAGAATTAGAAACAAAAATGTGTACGCTAACATTCATAGAAGCATTATTCATAATAGCCCCAAAGTGGAAACAGCCTAAATATCCTTCAGCTGACAAATCGATAAATAAATTGTGGTACTTCCATACAGTGGAGTATATTCAGTAACGAAAGGAATCATGCACTGATACACCATACATCATGAGTGAACCGGAAAATGTTATGCTCAGTGAAAGAAGCCAGTCACAAAGGGCCACATTTTGTATAATCCTATTTTTATGAACTATCCAGAGTAGTCAACTCCATAGAGGTAGAAAGTAGACCAGTAGCTGTCAGGAACTGGGAGGAGGAGGAATAGGGAGTGACTGCTAATTGATTGGTGTAGGGTTTCTTTTTGGGGTGATGAGAAGTTCCAAAGTTAGAAAGCAATGATGGTTATGAAACTGTGAATGTACTTAAAACCACTGAATTGTATGCACTGAAAGGGTAAACTTTATGGTATGTGAATTATATCTCAATAAAAGCTGTTATGAAAAGTGTTGTAATTAGTGAAAAATTTAAATTCTCTTGACAAGGAATTTGAGATTTGTCTTTATAAAAAGGGTTCCTTCCTTCCTTCCTTCCTTCCTTCCTTCCTTCCTTCCTTCCTTCCTTCCCTTCCTTCCCTTCCTTCCCTTCCTTTCGCACAGGAGTTGGGTAGAAGCAAAGAGAATCCCAAGTGCAGAGCCCTGTGCAGGGCTAGATCTCACCAACCACGAGATCATGACCTCAGCCCAAAGCAAGAGTCAGATGCTTAACTGACTGAGCCACCTAGGTGCCCCTTGAATTTTGTCTTTAAAGCAATGGTGTGTATTCCTGAAGAGTTTTCCATTCAAGAACAACATGATCTGAATATCACTTTCAAAATAAGTGAAGAATGGTGGGCAAGCCAGTGATGTGGCAGACAACTCCTAGGTCTAGATGCTAAGAATATTTATCCTCAGTTTTCTGCCCTGAGCAAGTCTGAAATTTTCACATTATTGATACTGAATTAAACAATTTTTAACTTTAGGGGTGCCTGAATGGCTCATTCAGTTGAACGTCTGACTCATGATTTGGCTCAGGCCATGATCCCATGGTTTGTGGGTTTCAGCCCTGCATCAGGCTCTGTGCTGACAGTGCAGAACCTGCTTGGAATTTTCTCTCTCCCTCTCTCTCTGCCCCTTCCCCATTTGTACTTTCTCTCTCTCTCTCAATATAAGTAAGTAAAACTTAAAAAAAAATTTTTTTAACTTTGTACATGGCAATATTTTATAATATTTACCTTGTTCTCGTTTTCTTCCTAATAAATTGCTCTGGGTGATTGCAAAAAGATTAGTAGTTGCAGAGTATAAGAGATACTATTACTTTTTATATTTAACTCCGTATATAATCTTGACCATTGTAAATTTAGAGACAGCAAAACATGATTTAGCTAGAAGACCAAGAATTTTTTTTTTTTTTTTTTTGAGAGAGAGAGCAAGCGAGCGAGTGCAGGAGCTCGAATGCAAGCAGGGGAGGGACAGGGAGAGAGAGAGAATCTTATGCTGGCTCCATGCAGGGTGTGGAGCTCGATCCACATGGGGCTCAATCTCAGGACCCTGAGATCAAAGAATCTGACACTTGCTTAATCAACTGAGCTTACCCAGGAACCCCAAAACCAAGATTCTTGATGAATCATAATGCTTTAAAGACTTTTTGTTAATAAATGTCTGTCTGCTGCATTTTGATGCAGAAAAGCTCAGAAATTCAACTTGTCTGGGTTTTTTGTTGTAATTTTTCTTTTTGTGAATTACCTTAGTTCTGTCAAATAAAGTTACATACTGGAAAATATTTCAGAAGGTAAAAAAAAAAAGTAGTAATCATTAGGTGTCTTCTGTTTTTTTGTTCATTCTAAAGAATCATAATTTTAAGGACTTGTTTGTTATCCTTAAAATTCTGGAATGATTTAAATTTTGAAAAATTATATCTGAAGTCACGCCTGTAGTAAACATTGACTTCAGTCTGATAAGTGCTACTGATAGTTTGCTGTCCCAGTTTCTCTGTTAAATATGTGCTGGTGTTAACTATTAGTAAATCTGTTTTTAGAAGAGAGTTGTACATTGTGTACAGTAGCCATTTTGGACACTCTCTGTAACTTGTGTTGTCAGTAGACATTGTGCCCTCTTGTGGTCAATTAGGAACAAAATTTCAGCTATAAAAAATCATCCTGGCTTTCTGTGAGTTCATATTCTCTCTGCTCTTCTGTAATGGAATCACCCATACTCTGATTTTCTTTCTTTCTTTCTTTCTTTCTTTCTTTCTTTCTTTCTTTCTTTCTTCCTTCCTTCCTTCCTTCCTTCCTTCCTTCCTTCCTTTCTTTCTTTCTTTCTTTCTTTCTTTCTTTCTTTCTTTCTTTAAATGTTTATTTATTTTTGAGAGAGAGAGAGAGAGAGAGAGACAGAGAGCATGAATGAGGGAGGGGCAGAGAGAGAGGAAGACCACAGAATCCAAAGCAGGCTCCAGGCTCAGAGCGAGCCCAGTGTGGGGCTCAAACTCATGAACCGTGAGATCATGACCTGAGCTGAAGTCGAACGCTTAACCAGTTGAGCCACCCATGCGCCCCTGAACTTCTTTGGGTGAACAGAAAATAAAACCATGGCAGGATTTTTAAATGGAGAATTGAGAAGTGGGGAGAGTAGCATCTTGTCTTAGTTTATTTGGAGAAGTGCTAGAAAAGATGGGGGTTAGAGGACAGAGTGTCTAGGGGGAGGCTGACAGGGCAGGTTCATGAAGTGTGAGGAGAAAAAGCAAGTAGTTGTGATAATGTTTGAGAAGATTTATGAGTCCTGTTTCTGTGATATACCTGAGTATTGTACAGGTACACTTTGCTGGCCCTTCACAAAATGCTCCCAGAATGGTGTTCTGATTTTATTTCTGTTTCAGTGTGTGTGTGTGTGTGTGTGTGTGTGTGTGTGTGTGTGTGTGTATCTTCTCATTCAAGAGAAGGGAATGAGCACTTATCTAGCACTATATTGAAATGTCTATCTCATTTAACAGAAACTAAGTTTAGTTTGAAGTAACTGTTCAAATCTGTTTTGTACTGCTTATAAGTTGGCCATGGTAAGTGTTCATTGGTTATGGGAATTTTTTCAGAAGGAATGAATTTTCCCTACAAATTTCAGTTAAAATTTTTTCTTTATATGGGGAGATCTCTCTTTTATAAAAATATTTATTTAAGTAATCTCTGCAGTCTTCGTGGGGCTCAGATTCATAACGCTAAGATCAAGAGTCACATGCCCTTCCAATTCAGCCAGCCAGGCACCCCAGTAGGGGGAGATCTTTTTAATATCTTTGAGTTAAAAGGTTAAATTTTATATTTCAGCAATGGCTGTGCCCCATATCTACCTTCCTAGATTATCATCTGACCTTTTTAATGCCCCAGTATTCTTAGAAGGGTTCTATTGTTAATGCTGCTATCATTGCTTGTAGATGATTCACTGATCTTCACCAATCCATTAATAAGAAAGTGTTGTGGGGCGCTTTGCTGGCTCAGTTGGCAGAGTGTGTGATTCTTGATCTTTGAGGTTGTGAGCTCAAGGCCCACATTGGGTGTATAGATTAGTTAAAAATAAATAAAATTAAAAAAAAATATGAGCGTGTTGCAGTTCAGCTCACAGGACTGTATCTTTCTGTGATCAGTGAATTGTGTGTATTGATCTTCATTGGCTGATATGAAAGTTAAGTTTCAGTGAGCAGTTTTATGTAACAGTTGTAACAGTTGCAAGTATTTTGAAAGTTCTGATCAAATTATAAAACATTTTAAGTTGACAAAGAATTACTGCCATTTGCATATAAATTGAAAAGACAGCTTCAGCTTATTACATAATTACAGTTGTAAATACCAGCAATTTAATGTTATTGATTGATCTCTTAAATAATTTTTATTTTTAATATATGGCTCATGAAATATATTTGATTTGTACTGAACTGCACTGAATTGATTGTACCATCAGCTGTGTTTAAACAGATGCGCAGGGGGGGCTGTTTTTATATTTATATTATTATATACTTATAAATTATTAGCTTTTCATATTCTCAGATTTTTAAGATTAAAAGTTTAAGGCTAGTTAATCAATTCAAAAATTTTAAATGGACTTAGAATGAATGGCAATAAAGTGTAATGCTTAAAAGTTCAGACTCTGAAATCAGTCTTCTTGGATTAGAATCATTACTGTTGCTTACTAGCAATATGGCCTCGGCAAGTTCTTTAACTTGTCTGTGCTTCAGTTTTGTCATCTGCAAAGTGGATATAATATTAGTACCTACCTCATAAGATTGTTGTGAGGATAAATGAATTAAGAAAAAATACTTAGGACAGTGCCTGGCACATCCTGAAGTCTCTGTATGTGTTAATTATTATTATCACTGTTATTAAATTTACACTTGAATTAATGTTGGCATTCATTGTAAAGAATATATTATTTGCTTTGTAAATATAAACCCCTTTTACAGTTCTTGCATTAAAAATTATTTCTGTATAACTGAAAATAAACAGTAAACTAAAATGACATTTATAAAGTTTTTCATCAAAACTTTTTTTTATAGTTATTTTTTCTTCTCTTTTAGGCACGGAATGTTAACACTGGTGAATTGGCAGCAATTAAAGTAATAAAACTGGAACCAGGTAAACTGAAATTTGATGTATCTTATTGCTGTAAGCCACTGCATATCTTTAAGGCTGATTTTAATGATGTTTGGTCAGCATTTTCTGATTTTTCCTAACATCTTCTGGGAAATAGAACTGGGGTCTACTCTTTCCTCCTCCTCTTTGAGTTCTGTAGACACCTGTCTCAGTTCTTCTTGAAAAAATAACTCATAATGGGGGGAGGAGGAGAACTTCTGAAGAGACTGTTCCTTCTAACTCAGTTGAGCCAACTTGTCACCAGTCTCTAGTGCTGTTTTTCTAGGTTAGCACTGTCCTGTACTGAGAGGGCACTGTGATGCCAGGGGGAAAACACTGAACTGAGATTGGAGTGCCTGTAGTCCAGTTCTTTCTGTCCCACACTCTTGCTGTGTGAACTTGGGCAGGTAGCTTCTCTGGGTCTCCTCTGTTTTCTCAGTAGACCTAACCCTCCCATTTTATGAGTCATTAATATTGTAATACTAGGTTACCTTCCAACTTGAGCAGCTTATTGTAGAGCCCCTAGATGACTCTGCTTTTTTTTTTTCTGCTTCAGCTATATTTTCTCTCTGAAATCCCCTACCCTTTACAAAACCCATGTCGTTATGAGCTAACTACATACCCTTGTTTATCCTCTCTTAAAAGTCCTTTTTCGGGGCGCCTGGGTGGTTCAGTTGGTTGTGCGTCTGACTTTGGCTCACGTCATGATCTCGCGGTTCGTGCTCTGGTGCTGACGGCTCAGAGCCTGGAGCCTGCTTCAGATTCTGTGTCCCCGTCTCTCTGCCCCACCCCTGCTTGTGCTTTGTCTCTCTCTGTCTTTCAAAAATGAATAAACATTCATTAAAAAAAATTTTTTTTAAATCCTTCCTCTTTTTTTCTCTTTTCTATCATAAACAAGTAGTTGTGCTAAGTGTCTAGACTGAGTTCCACGGTGATGGTACTGCCTTTCTGATGGCTTCCTTCACAACAAATTGATAATACATGAATTTGGTAAAAACAAGTTTTATTCCTGGTGTGAGCAGAAATCCATTTGGTAGTTTTTTTGTTTCTGTTTTTGTTGTTTTAAGGAGGGCACTTTTTTTTGAAAAGTCCAGATAGTAAAGTATTTTAGGCTTTGTGGACCATATGTGGTCTCTGCATACAGTTACCCCTCTTTCCTCCCTCTCTGTCTCCTTTCTCCCCCTAAAATGTAAAAACCATTCTTAGCCATTCTTAGCAAACCAGGCCACCTGCAGCTGTAGTTTTCCTGCCCTTGATTTAGATCATCAGTAGACTTTTTAGAAGTGCCATTAAGATGAAATTTAAGGATGTGTTGATGGACTGTGATCAAACCACACTTAAATATAATGAATGAAAAAATACTTTCTCAGTTACACATATTTACAGATTTTGTATAGTCTAATTAATACTCTAACATACAAGATAGTTTTTTCTTTGAATCTCCTCTGTTTTTAGGGGATATTTAAAGTTGGTGAAATCTGAGGTTAAAAAAAAAAAAAGTGAAGATTTGGCATTTGAAGCAGGGTCTTCATTTGTAATCAGTAAGGAGTGGCTCTGTTATTTGATGAAATCGTCTCTAATTAGAAGCAGTTTGTACATACATCATTCCTTCCAATCAGTTTAGTGTCTCCTGTTTCAGGTCTTCCTGCCTCTTCTCTAAGAGCACTTAACCACGTCTGTATTGTCATTCTAGAAATGCCTTTCTTTGTTCCAAGGCTTTTGGTCAAGTTTGTGTCCATAGCACTGAACTTAGTGTCTGGTACACGGTACCTGTTCAGTACCTCTTAAAACTTCCTTTAAAAAATTAGGAACTTGAAAAATCTTTCTGTTCATCAAGTCCTTTGTTTTCTGATTAATGCAATGTTTCTGTTGTTACGATGTGAATCTTAAACTGTCATGCATATGTTGATCATTGTTTTAAAAGTAGAAAATACAATTAAATAAAAAGAAGAAAAATCATTCATGTTCTATCCAGAGATAACAGGGTTATTATCATTTATATGTTACTACATATACCCTTTAGTTTACTTAACATTGGATTCCCTACCTAGATCTTCATAGAAGCCACCTGACTTTGAATACTTTAATTTCACATATCACTTGTTGGTGAGCTTGAAATATATGGCCCGGTGTTTAAAAACACAGGTCTAAAGCCAGGCTACTTTGATTGTAGTCCTGGCTTTACCACATTGCTTAAGCTTTCTGGTTCTGTTTCTTGATCTCTAAAATGGAACTAATAACAGTAGCTTCCTCTTAAGGTTGTTGTAGGGATTAAATGAGCTAATATATCTAAAGCACTTAAAACAGTGTCTGGAACAAAGTACCGTAGTACCTTCTATAGTAGGTAGCTGTTATTACTACTAACAGTACTCCAGTTCTCGAGATATGACTAACCATATTCCATCTATACCCACCACCCTCCTTCTCCCATTTGTAATTTTGAATGAGACCCCAAATATCAAATCATTAATATTTCAGCATGTATAGCTAAAGGATAAGAAGTCAAAGTATAACCACAAACAGGAACCCTTACAAGAACGTAAAATGGTGCATCTACTTTGGAAAAACAGTTTGGCGTTTTTCTTAAAAAGTTAAACATTAATTTGCCAAATGACCCAGCAGTTCTTCTCTTGTGCATCTGCCTGCACGGCTTTCACATACAAGTTCATAATAGCATTATTCACAGTAGCCTGAAGTTGGAAAGAACTGCCCATCAGCTGGTAAATGAAGAGACTAAATATGTCTATAAAGTGAAATATTATTCAGCAATAAAAACAAACTGCTGATGGATGCAATGACATAAATGAACCTAAAAACTAAGTGGAAGGACCCAGACACGAGAGACCACACAGTGTATGATTCCTCCTATGTGAAATGTTCAGAAGAGGCAAATCTGTAGTCAGAAAGTGGATTAGTGGGCTGGTGTGTTTGTGTGTGTGTGTGTGTGTGTGTGTGTGTGTGTGTGTGTGTGGACTAACAGTTAATGGACATGAGGAATCTTATTGGGGTAATACTCTAAACTGGTTTACAGTAATGGTTGTACACCTTGGTAGATTACTAAAAAAACTATTAAATTGTACTCTTGATATGGATGAATTACATGATTTTAAAATATGCCTCAGTAAAGTGATCAAAATATATAACCACAATACCATTGCTGTCTTTCAACAACTTTAATAAGTTTCCTAATAACAAATAAGTCCCACGTACTGCAATTAGTTATGTCTCAAATTTCTTTTATATTTGTATATTCCTTCTTTATCTCTCCTTTTTAAAAAAAAAATCTCTTCTTTTTCCTTGCAATTTTTGTTGAAAAAAAACTAGGTTGTTTGTCATGTAGAATTATTCCCTCAGTCTGGATTTTGCTGATTGCCTCCTTGTGGTGTCATTTAATATGTTCTGCGAATTGGTAGTTAGCCTGAGAGGATTGATGAGATTCAGGCTAGATTTGGAATGTGGTGGAGGGAGACAACTTCATGGTGGCATGTTTACATTTTTCTAAATTAAAATTCTGATGGACTGTCTATGATTTTTGGAAAAACAAAAACCAAATCTGAAATACTTAAGTGTATGTAATGAAGAATTACATCCGAAGTTTGTTATTTTGTTCCTTTTTTTTTTTTTTTTTTTTTTTTTTTAAGCAGCTGATAATCCAGTTTGAATCTGACACTAAATGAAGACTTATTCAGACATGTGGACAAAATTGTTTGCTTAAGTGTGAAGTTAGTCTGTTTATGTCACTGGGACTTACAGTCTTATTCATGTGGCTTTAATTTATATTTGGTTTCCTTAGTCATCCTTTGATTAACCAAAGCCTGTAACATTTTTTTAAACTTTTCGTTTGAATTCCAGTTAGTTAACATAGAGTGTAATGAAAGTAAAAAAAAAAAAATACAATTAAACAAAAAATAAGAAACTAAGCATCATTCATCATTCTACCAAGTGTGTGAACCCTGTCAACAAATACAGTTAAATAAAAAGAAGAAACTAAGCGTCGTTCGTCATTCTTCCAGGTGTATGAACACTGTCAACTTCTGACGATTCTCTGGATTTTCTTGTATGTTTATATACAAACACCCACACATACATAGACATATAGGAACCACACAGTTATGTAGACCACAAAGGGCTGGTGGAAGTTCAAAGATTGGCAAGAGTACACGACCGAGATTGGCTTAATTTGCTTGCCTGCCACTGAACCAGTGAACAGGCACCACAGAGGACAAGTAAGATAAGGATGCACGTGAGTGGACATGGCTCACCGGGGCGTCCCCAGGTCCTCGCAGAGGGAGGGCTACACTGGTGGTCTGTGCAGTGAGTAATTTGTCAGCCACAAAACCTAGTTTGCCATCATGTATGCTTTCAGGCTTGGAGAGTGACATCATCTGTAGTCAGCAAGTGGTGCAGCTGCTGTTAGAAAAGGCAATTATTTGTTGTGACACTGTTCTGTGCTTTTGTGTTCCATTTCTTGCAGTGTCCCCGGACCTGTAGCAGGCCTGGCCATCGCCTGCCTTACATGTAAACACATGTACGTGTATATGAGTACACGTTATTCATATAAAGGACTTATTTTGTGTATTTGCTTTTCGTTTGAAAAGCATTTCATGAATATTTTTCCGTGTTAACATTTTTATGCCAGTGGTTTTTTAGCTGGCTGCATAGTAGTTGGTTATATCAATCACATTTATTTACTCAGTCCTTAATGATTGTAACATGTAAGTTTTCACGGTTAGAAACAGCACTACTGTGTACCTGCGAGGATATCTTTTGTTTTTATACATGATGGTTTTGTCATGATGAATTCATAGCTGGTCAGAAGATGTGTCCATTTTTAAGAGTTAGGATATATACTAGGAAGGTTGTGCCTGAAATTTCCTGTTTTTTCCCCCCCTATACTTTTGCCCACAAAGGGTATCATTAAAATAAAATCTTTACTATTGGGCAGAAATTGATACCTGTTAATTAATGGGCATTTCTTTGTCTTCTGGCAGTTGGATTTTTTTTTGTGAAGAATTTGTTCATGTCAGTTATTTAACAGAAATGTATTCAGTGTCTACTGTGTGCCAGTCTGTGGTCTCACTGTCCGGCAAATAGTGGTAAATAAGGCAGACTCTTACCCTTGAAAAGCTTATATTTTAGTTCAAAGAGACAGTAAACATGTGGTGAAACATGTAAACAAATACTTTATGAACTAAAGTAAGGTAATGTTGAAAATCGTGTGGTCATGGGAGGCCTCTCAGAGCAGATGACATTTGGGTTGAGACTTGAATGATGAGAAGATGACAGTCCTGTGACAGGCGTGGGGAAGAGCATTCCAGGTAGCCAAGATCAGGTGCAGAGACAAGAAAGAGTGCAGCGCGGTTGAGGACAGAGAGAAGGCCCATATGGCTGGATCATTGTGAGCCAGCGGGCGTATGAAACGAAATGAGGTTGCAAAGCTAAATTACAGGTGGCCTTGGGGACTGTAGTCAAGAGATTAGGTTTTATTTGAAGTGTGCTGGAAAAACTTTTAAAGAATTTTTGACATCTGAGCAATGAGGTGGTACTATAAGTACTGTTAGTGAAATGGAGAAGACCTAAAGGGTGGATGGAATCAGTAATCCTGTATGTTTTATTAGTAATTCTGTATTTGTTATGTGTGTTTTAGACATCTGTTAGATGACCAGTTGCACATGTTAAATAGGCAGTTTGACATATGCATTTGAAGCTGTGGGAGAAGTTAGGTTAGAGATACAAATTTAAGGGTCCTTGGCAGATAGGTGGTAGTTGAAGCTGTGGTAGTGGATGAGGTGCCATAGGAAGAAAGTAGAGAGAAGAGAAGGCTGTCTGGCTGAGGTTATAACCCTGGATGACTGCAATATTAGAGGCCTGCCAGACGGGGAGAACCCAGCTAAGAGAACTTGAGAACAGCTGACAACTGAGGAGAAATACCTGCTGGGTGTTTTGTCCTGGGAGCTCAAGGAAGAAAGTCTCTCAGGAAGGAGGGAGATGAAACTGTTGAATGATGCTGAGAGATGTGGAGTAAGATCAGGATGGAGACTTGAACGTTGGTTTTGGAGACTTGGACAATTGGTGGGCTGCTCGAGCAAGTTAAGGGGAGAATGAGAGGAAAGGAAATGAAGGTGGCAGGAAGGATCCGCCTCTCAAGGCCTTTTGCTGAAAGGGTAGCAGAGAAATGGGGCATTAGCTAAAGCGGGACCTGGGGTTATGGAGGGTTTGTCTAGAATAGATAATGGTAAGTTATGTTTTGTGCCATTGAGAATAAACCCGTAGAGAAGAAGAAATTGATGTTGCGGAAGATAATGCAGATAACGCCAGGAATGAAGTATGAGAAAATGAAAAGAGGTAGGATCCAAGGTATAAATCTGAGAGCAAGGAGAAATGATTCATTTTTAATAGATAAGGCAGAGGACAAGTATATGCATGTTCGGTGGTGGGGTTAATAGTGGGAAGCTTACCTGATTGGGCCCATTTTCCTTTTGGAACTATAGGGCATGGTTATCAGCCCAGAGTGAGAGTTGGAGGGTGTACTGGAGATATAGTGCTGGAGGTAAAATACGTGAAATAGTCTCAGGGACTGGAAAATGATACATAGAGTAGGATGGTCTGGCATTGATCAGTGACCCATTGAAATATGAAGCTGTAAATTTGAGTGTACTCTGTAGATATTGCTATGGTACAGGGGAAAGGAAAGCTGAGGTGTATCATTGTAATTTTGCTGGCAAGTATAATGGAGGGAGAGAGGTCTGTCTCAGGAGTTAAGGGTGATTGTAAAGGAGTGGTTATATTGCTGGTTCATGGAGTCTGGGCAGAGAAGGACAGGAAAGTGGTATGGATAGTAAAAAATGATAAGCTCAATGAGAACAATCCTTGAGATTGGAAAATTGTTGGAATGGGAGAACTTTAGTCAGTCATATGGAAAGACTGGATGACCTGAATGGGATACTTGAAATAGAGGCTTTAAAGGTGGTACATTGGAGGGGCACCTAGGTGGCTCAGTCGGTTAAGCGTCCGACTCTTGGTTTTGGCTCGCACGATCTCTTGGTTTTGGGAGTTGGAGCCCTGCGTTGGACTCTGCGCTGGTAGCACAGGGCCTGCTTGGGATTCTTGCTCTTTCTCCACCCCACCCCCTTTGTACTGTCTGTCTCTGTCTCTCTGAAATAAATAAATAAATAAATAAAATAAAGGTGGTGCATTGGAGCACTTCGGTGGCTCTGTCGGTTAAGCATCTGACTCTTGGTTTCAGCTCACGATTGGTGGATTCGAGCCCCACATCAGACTCTGCTGATGGGGGAGAGCCTGCCTGGGATATATTCATATTCTCTCTCTCTCTCTCTCTCTCTCTCTCTCTCTCTCTCTCTCTCTCTCTCTCTCTGTGTGTGTGTGTGTGTGTGTGTGTGTGTGTCTTGTCTCTTCCTCTGCCTCTTCCTCTTTCTCTTTCTCTCTGTCTCTCCATTATCAACATTAAAAAAAAAAACATCTAATTTAAAAAAATAACTAAAGGTGGTACGCTTATGAAGGATGATGAGATGCCCATGTGAATAGGGTGGGGCTGAAATAGAGATTGTTATAGCTGAGCAGGTCATGCATCCAAGAGGCCTGGGTGTTTTGATGATCATTTATGAGGATGTCGAGGTCACGGAACATGAGTGAAGTAGTGATGAGCCAGGTGCCACAGTGTCAGTGTGTGAGGGAGAATGGCTAAGAATTCCAGAAATGCAGCTACAAGGAGTAGGAGGTGATACCCTGTGACAGCAGCCGCTTCAGGAGAGGCTGGGCTTTGAAGGAGAAAAGGGGAAGGGGTATTTGGAAGCAACAGCGAGGACGGAGGATATCCACCCCGCTTCTAGGTCCTGCAGGACGTGAGCAAATTTCTACACCCTGAGAGGACTAAAGAGGAAGCAGCATCCTAGGGGAAAGCCAGCTTTCAGTTAGAATGTGAAGGTGAAGGGAGCCTGAAGAAGGGCTGGAGGATGAAGAGGAGGTCCTGATGACCTGTGAGATCAAAGGATGCCCATTTTTCTATGGAGATACCTGTCTTTTATTGATTGATGTTTTTTTTTAATAGAGAACACTTCTGGGGTGTCTGGGTGGCTGAGTTGGTTAAGCGTCCAACTTTAGCTCAGGTCATGATCTCACGGCTCTTGAGTTCGAGCCCCACATCGGACTCCGTGGCTCTGTGCTGCCGGCTCGGAGCCTGGAGTCTGCTTCAGATTGTCTGCCTCTCCCTCTCCTTCCCTTCCCCTGTTTGTACTCTGTCTCTCTCAAATATACGTAAACATTTTTTAAAAATTAAAAAAAAAAAGAACACTTTAAAAAAATGTTTATTTATTTTGAGAGACAGAGGGAGGGAGAGAGAGTATCTAAAGCAGGTTCCGCGCTGTCAGTGTGGAGTCAGACTCAGGGCTTGAACCCACAAACTGTGAGATCATGACCTGAGCTGAGGTCAAGAGTCTGATGCCTAACTGACTGAGCCACTCAGGCGCCCTTATTTATTGATTTTTTTTTAAAAGGTCTTTTTCTATGACAGATTTTAATCCTTTGGTAAATTGCAATTTTTTTTTCTAGTATGCCTTTAAAATTTTGATGACTTTTGGATACAGGTAAGTTTTTAATTCATATGTAGCTAAACCTATCACTATTTTTCTTTATGCTCTGAAGGTCTTGCTCATTCCCCTTGTTTATTTTTATGTGTGTGCATATTTTATATTCACTTGACTATTGTACTTTTTTCAATATTTAAATCTTTATCCATGTGGAATTATTGTGGTGTATCACCTGAAGTAAAGATCGAACTTGATTTTTTTTTCTTGCATAATTAAGTTAAGCATCTTAGTCCTTCGGTATAATTGGGTCTTTTCTGGGCTTTCTGTTTTAATTTAAGGAATTGCCTATTTTGTTGCTAATGCCACACTGAAACTAGATTTTATTTTATTTATTTAAAAAATTTTTTTAATGTTTCTTTTTGACAGAGAGAGAGAGAGAGAGAGAGAGACAGAACATGAGTGGGGGAGGGGCAGAGAGAGAGGGAGACACAGAATCCAAAGCAGGCTCCAGGCTCTGAGCTGTCAGCACAGAGCCCAACGCAGGGCTCGAACTCACAAACCGTGAGATCATGACCTGAGCCTAAGTCAGACGCTCAACCAACTGAGCCCCCCCAGGTGCCCTCTGAAACTAGATTTTAAAATAATACTTGTTCTTGAGGCAGATTGATTCAAACAATATTTTTATAGGATTGATAGTGGTATATGTTTGGACAGAGATAAATAATGTATTCAGTGACAGTGGAAAATAACAATATAGGTAAATTTTCTAAAATCCTCCTTTAAATTGCAAAAATTATTTTGACTGTTGTTTGTAAGTATTTCTCAAATGCACTTATCTCAAATAGCATGCTGAGAGCAGTGTACTCACCATGATGTAACTGATAGTTGTAAGTGAAATCCTCAACACCTCATGACAGAGAAATGTTGCCTCCCAGAGAAAGGCTCTCAGCGGCATTTTTTCCTATCGTTTGGTGTCACTTCTTGCTTGTTTTTATCAATAAACATTTACTGACATGCATTAAGATAAATGAAAAGACACAGTTCTTGATTTTGAAGTGTCAGCCCCTTATATCTGCCCCCTTTATCTGCTGTTTCTTTTGCATTGTTGGCCGGGAGATTGGACAGTTAGATTTGTTAAAATGGCATTTACTGAAAAAGTAAATAATGCTATGAGTTTATCAGAAGAACTTTCCTTTGAGCTTTGAGTCCTCTCTGTTGCCTGATCAAGTTAACTTTTTGTCCATGCCTGGTTCTCATTTATGTTCTGAAAAGTTAATTACTAAATAAGTTCTTAGTTTTGAAGTCTAATTGTTATTTTGGAAGAGTTTCTGTGATGGGTAGCAAGAATCAAAGAGTGGTATGATGGTGAAGGAATAATGGTTTAGAATGTAAACTTTGGACCCAGAGTCCTTTGGTTGTAATTGAGGCTCCATCACAGTAAGCGCCATGACCTTAGCAAATTACGTAACCTGTTTTTATACCCTCCTGCAAAGTGGGTATAGCAGTAGTTCCTATTCATAGGGTTGTTGTGAAAATTAAGTATTTTAATACATTTAAAGCATTTAAAATAGCTATTATTTTTATTAATAGAGACTTAAAATTTTTAAAGTATAATTTCATGTATTGTGAAATTGAAATTAATAAAATTAAGTAAGCTATTATGTTTTCTTTCATTCTAGGAAACAAATGCAGTAACTGATTTCTTAAACTGTCTGTTGACTTAATACTATCCCTTATTATTCTCCTCTGTCCCAACACACACACACACACACACACACACACACACACACACACACACCTTAAACACAGTAGAGATCCTTAGAGACATTTATGCACTTTGAGTTAGATTTTTCTTTGTGATAATCTGGGGGCTGTGGAATAAGGCAAGCTTGGGAAATTATTTCCTTAAGCTTAATTTCTTTACAGTGACTACTCAAATGCAATCAAACCAAGTTCTAGAATTGCCTCTTTTGAACTTAAATATTCTGTCCAGAGTAGGCTATAAAATCCTTGGTGAAGGTGGCTTTTTTTAAAATTATAACCTTGAGACTTTGTATAGTTCTAGGCACATAAATGCTCAGTAGGTATGTTATTGAATGAGTACTAGTGATCAGCTATTTTAAAAAAAATTTTTTTTTGTTTATTTATTTTTGAGACAGAGAGAGACAGAGCATGAACGGGGGAGGGGCAGAGAGAGAGAGGGAGACACAGAATCGGAAGCAGGCTGCAGGCTCTGGGCCATCAGCCCAGAGCCCGACACGGGGCTCGAACTCACGGACCGCGAGATCGTGACCTGAGCCGAAGTCGGACGCTTAACTGACTGAGCCACCCAGGTACCCCAGTGATCAGCTATTTAAGTGTCAGACACTGATACTGTCAGATACTAGAAAGGCTAGAATTTCCAGAATGATGATTTTTTTTAATGCAAAAACATTTTTTGATGTAAAAAAAAAAACAAAAAACCACGCTTATGAGGTCAGTTGCTAAGGTTCTTATACTTTGCCGAAAAAGTAACTTTATAGCCTTTTGTAGGCTACCCATCCTAATTTCTGGAGAAAATGGAGAAAAGCTTTTATTATTTGCAAGATAAAATCAAGTCAGTCTCATGATAAAATTATTTTTAAAAATTTTAATTTCAGTATAGCTAGCATACATATATATACCAATATATATAGTGATATATTAGTTTCAGGTGCACAATGTAGTGATTCAACAATTCTCTGTGTTGCTCTGTGCTCATCGTGATAAGTGTACTCTTAATCCCCTTCACCTGTTTCCCCCATCGCCCACGCATATCTTCCCTCTGGTAACCATCAGTTTGTTTTCTAGAAGTAAGAGTTGGTTTTTTAGTTTGTCTCTTTTTTTTTCTGTTTTTTGTTTCAGATCGATCCTTTAATATGTACATGTTTAGTATTAAAATTAAGTCTATGTCATCTATGTAAGTGGCATTGATAGGCTCTGAAATGCTGGTGGGGAAAGTACAGCTATCATATTAGGTTTGTTTTCTGTTTTTTATGTCAGAGGAGGTATAGGGGAGATTTTGGCAACATAATTCAAGCACACCCAGAAATGTAGGAAATGATGATATGCAGAACTTGGTTTAACAGGAATTCACTTTCTTATTAGTGTTTTTCCAGATGGTGGAATTTTTCTTCTGAAATTCACATACCCACATAACAATAACAATAATGGTGATAAAAGTCACAGCGACCACTTTTTGAACATTTGCTGACGGCTGCATGCCAGACTCTATACTAAACTCTTCATATGCATTGTCTGCATCCTCAGAGTAACACCTTGCAGTAGGTATGGTATTATCATCCCCATCTCACAGATGTAGAATAGAGGCACAGAAAGATTAATTTGCCTTAGGGCTTTGTAACAGTGAAGCAAATTCAAATCCAGGTTTGTGTTTTTTCTAGAGCCTGTGCTATTGTGTATATTGCCTTACAGTTACTTCATGGAATGTTGAGAATAATTCCTGGTTCTCCAGCAATGTTCTTTGAAAGTTTTGCCTCTTTATTGAACCCGTGTTCATTTATTTTTAATTTTTAACTAAAAATTTTTATGTGTTTTATTTAAGGTAATTGCAGAGGATAGAAAAAATTATAAGAACAGTACAAAGAATTTTGGTATTTCACCCAGATTTCTCAATACTCAATTTATTATTTTTGCTATATCCTTTCCTACATTAAAAGATAGACTCTTCCCCTGAATACTTCAGTGTGTATTTCCTTTAACGATGAAATGGCATTGTCTTACATAAGAGTACGGTGATCAAAATCAGGAAATTAAGACTGATAGCGATGCCTATTATTTAAACCCCAGACCTTACTCAGATTTTGTCAGTTGCCCCAATAATACCCTTTTAAGGCAAAAGAAAATCCAAGATGATGTGTTGCATTCAGTTCCAGGTCTCTTGAGTTGCCTTTAATCTGAAAGAGTTCGTGAGCCTTTGTTTTGGATTCTAGGTATAGTTACTGCTACTGAAGTATCCTTGTTACTAGGCTGCCTTAAGGGATGGAGTTGGGAAATAGAGGTCCCATGGATGTGCACACACGAATATGGGTTTACCCACACCTCCCCCTCCCTTCTACCCATATGATTGTCTAAAACCAATACCAGTCTAACACCACACGGTTCACTTTCTCCTGTTCATGTTTGTAACTCTCTTCTCCAATAGAGAAACCTAGTTTCCATTATCCACAGTATATTCATTCCTTTGCTTAATCCTTGAACACAGAAGTAATTTCAAGATTGTTAATCCATATCTCTTTGAGAAATCAACTACTAACTAGAAGTCACTGTTCAGAGTTCTGTTTATCTTTAGAACATATACTGTTCTCGTGTTTGGTTCCCTACCACCCTTACCCTTTCATAGTGTTTATGCTATTCATTTGAAGTCTGTGTGGTGTATTAATTTCCTAGGGCAGCCATAACAAAATATCACAAACTAGATGGCTTAAAGCAACAGAAATTTATTCTCTCACAGTTCTGGGAGGCCAGACATTGAAAATTAAGGTATCAGTGGAGTTGAATCTATCTGAAAGCTCTGGAGAGAATATGTTCCATCCTTCTCCTTCAGTTTCTGGTGATGGCCAGCAATCTTTGGAGTGCCTTGGGTTGTAGAAGGCTTGAATCTCTGCCTTTGTCATCACATACTGTGCTCCCTGTGTCCAAATTTTTCCTTCATATAAGGACACCAGTCATAGAGATCTCCCTAAAGGCCTCATCTTGACTTGATTACTGCAAAGACCGTATTTCCAAGTAGGGTCACATTTACAAGTACTAGAGGTTAATTAAGACTTCACCATATTTTGGGGGGAGAGGGGACACAATTCAACCCATAATATATAGCCAGTTCATTTGTTTCTGTTTGTATTCATTTGGGGGATGCCTGCCTCATCTTTGATTTTATTTCTTTTCTTTTAGAGTGTTTTTAGAACATAGGAAACTTTAACATGATTCTAAAAGGCAAAACTATACAAAAAGGAATATTTAGGAAGTATTATATTTCTGTCCTTTTTACCCTATTCCTGCTCACCCCCTATTGATAACCACTGTCTTTGGTCTCAGGTTTATCCTTTCCATGTTTTTTTGTTGTGCCGTTTGTTTGGTTGGTTTTGTTTTTTACCCAAAGGGACAGGTATATGAATATTTTCTTGTTTTATTTTTTTATTTCACAAAGGGTAGCATACTATAGAAATCTCTTTGAATTTTGTTCTTTTCACTTAGCAACATGTCTGGGAAATCACTCCAAAATAGCCCATTATACACACACACACACACACACACACACACACACACACACCCCAAAGTTAATTCAGTCACTGTCCCATGTGTGAGCATTTAGGTTCCAGTGTGTTGCATTTACAAATAATGCTGCTTGAAAAATTTATGTCATCCATATTGAAAAATGCTACAAGGAGGCCTCGGAAACATGCCAAAATGAAGGAAGCCAGACATAATAGGTCTCTTGATGTGTGGTTCCATTTATATGAAATATACAGACTAAGTAAATCCTTAGAGACAGAAAGCAGATTTGTGGTTGCTGGGGAAGAGGGAGGAAATGGGAAGTGACTGCTTAAGTGTATAGGGTCTCCTTTAGGGGTGATAAAAATGTTTTAGAATTAGAGGTGATGGTGGCACAGCATTGTGAATGTACTAAATGCCACTGAATTGTACACTTTGTTATACGGATTTCACCTCAAAAGTATGTATTATCCATAAGTTAAAATAGCTACTTATTTTTTCTCATGGGTCTTGGTGCTTTGACATTTCAGCCCTTGAAATGTGCAGTGCATCTTTAAATGCCGAGGTTCGGGGCGCCTGGGTGGCTCAGTCGGTTAAGCGGCCGACTTCAGCTCAGGTCACGATCTCGCGGTCCGTGAGTTCGAGCCCCGCGTCGGGCTCTGGGCTGATGGCTCAGAGCCTGGAGCCTGCTTCCGATTCTGTGTCTCCCTCTCTCTCTCTGCTCCTCCCCCGTTCATGCTCTGTCTCTCTGTCTCAAAAATAAATTAAAAAAGTTAAAAAAATTAAAAAAAAAATAAAATAAAATAAATAAATGCCGAGGTTCATCATGTTGATGATGGTGTGCATAACATATATACATTGTCTGCTCGCACATTTTTTTTGGTTGCTTTATCAGAATTTAGAGTAATTTTCTTTACCTCTTCTGTCTCTCATTTTGCAGAGCTTTTGGGTTATGTTTTGTTTTTCTCATACACTGGAGAGAGTTGAAGTCTAATGATGCTGGAGCTGAAAGTATCTGTGGGGAATTGGGAGCATGGTCAGGGATGGGAGTGGGTCGTAAAGGATGGAAGCTAGAAAGATATTAAGGCCAGATTGTATACCATGACACTTTCTATGCTATGCCAAAATGTCTGGAGCTGTGGGTCATAGAAGGTTATTAGGGAGAAGACTAATATTTACCCTGTGTTTTAAATATAACTGGCAGTAATATGACAAATGTACTGAAATGTAAGTTAATACTGGAAATAGGGAGACCAGTTAAGAATTATATTGGGAAGTGTATTAGGGCTCAGGTTAACTGCCATACAAAGAAACTCCAAAATGACCTGAGTAAGATAGACATTTATTTCTCTCTCATGTAACAGTTCTGAAGTGAGCCCAGACTGGTGCATTAGTACTGTTACATGAGCTTCTTGAGGGATGCCTGTTCCTTCCATTTTATGCCATCACCCAGTAGAACACACATTCACCTGCTGTGTGAAGCAGGGTCATTGGTGTGTCCATCTGTTTCTTGTAGGAACCAAGAGACAAGTATTTTAAGGCAAGCAACTTTTAACTAATGAGTCTGGAAGTCGCACACCAGCTCTGCTCATTGTCCATTCCTGGAAACTTGCTTACATGGTCACACAGATTCATGAGAGGCTAGGAAATGTGTTCTTTAACCTGACAGCTATATGTCCAAGAAGGAAAGAATGGCTATTAGAGGTAAAAATAGTAGTCTACCCCAGGAGGCAATTTGGCTGTTATTATGAGGATTTGAACCAAGGTAGTTACAGTAGGGCTGGATTGGAGAGGTATTTAGGAAGTAGAATGAAGAGAGAACGTATTTCCATTGATTTGAGACATGTTGATTATGAGGTGTTTAGAGATTGTTTTTGTAGATATGTATAGTTGTCAGTATGATCTACAGGTCTGGGGCTCAGGAGAGAGGTCTTGGCTGGATGCCTGGATTTGAAAATCATTGGTGTTAGGTAGTAGTCAGAGAGTTTCAAAAAGAAAGAAGGCATTGCTAATATTAAATGCTGCTTCAGAATTGATAAGAGGCCTTGGATTTGGATCTTAGAATGACACGGACCTTTGCAAGAGTAATCTTAGCAGAGTCCTGGAATGAAAAATAGATTGGGTTGAGGAATGCATGGAAGTCATGAAAAGGAAACAAACCTGAGACTACTCTTTGAAGAACTTTGGCCGTGCAAAACAATAAGGGGACTGGTTTAACAAGAGAAAAGAAGGTTAAGAGAGAGTTTTTACATTGAAGTAAGTTTGAGCATATTTGTAGACTGAAAGGAAAGGAGTGGTGATAGAATAAAGGTATCAAAGAGAATATAATAAATGATGAAGCAACGTTCTGGGAGGGCTTGGAAGAAACAGGATCAGGAGGTACCTCTTTTGAAAAGGAAGAGAGTACCTCTTTTGGGATCATATCTTTATAAAGGGCCAAGACTGGGCACAAATATAAATTAGCTTTAAGGTTGAGTAGAAGGTAGTAAAAGAAGATCTCTACTACAGGGCCTCCATTTTCTCAGATGGAGGAAGCTTTGTCCTTAGCTGAGAGTGAAGTAGAGGTGGATAAGTAGGATATCTGAAAAATAATGGAAATGACTTTTTGTTGTTGTTTAGGAGCCACTGTAGGAAATAGAAGAAGAAACTGACTATTACCAGTGATGGGACTGTTGGACGGTGTTATGTGCCTAACTGAAGTTTAGAAATAAACCATTTTTTAATTGTTTCCATTAACACAGCTGTGTTACTGTTCAAGAACTATCATTAGAACATTGCCTGAAAACATTATGCCATCAGTTTTCACGGATTAAAAGTTTCTCTTTTCTCTAGAAATTAGAAATATGGGGAAATTAGTGTTAAGAGAACTAGACAAGGGTAGTACTCCGATGTAGGTAAACTTGTCTCTTTCAAAAACTGTTCATTAGTGAAATTCCTGTCCCTGTAATGTTAATTATGCATCCATGATACCTGTCCTCCAAAGTCTCCGAGGATAACAAGCATATATTCATAATGTACCTTCAGCCTTACTCACAAAGTAGGTTAAAAAAAAAACACCAGTAATACTAAGATAAATGTTTAATTAAAGTTAGAAATAGTACTTTTATAGAAAAGAGAAAAACAATACTGAGATATGTCACTCCATAATCTCATCCTTTTGCGTAAAGTCTTCTTGATTCCAGATGTGTAATGCAAACCAGTGATTCCTGGTATTTAACATGAAATGCTGCTACCACAAATGTAATATTTATTGTACTTCTATATGATGCCAGTATGGAAGAAAGTTCAGTTTCCTTTTAAGACTCTTGCTTCTACTAAAGCCTATGTTTTCTTGATATGTTAAAAAGGGACATTGTAGTCCTAGAGGTCTTCACTATAAAATACAGCCATTCGAACAGATGTGAGATGGTATCATCTTGTGGTTTTGATTTGCATTTCTCTAAAGATTAATGATATTGAACACCTTTTCATGCACCTGTTGGCTACTTGTATGTATCTTCTTTGGAAAAAAATGTTTATTCAGTATTTCTGCCCATTTTTAAATCACATTTTTTTTTCCTGTTAACTTGTGTGAGTTCTTTATATGTTTTTTGATATTAACTCCTCATTGGACATGATTGGCAGATATTTTCTCCCCATTCCACAGGTTGCCTTTTTATTTTGTTGATGGTTTTCTTTGTTGTGCAGAAAGAAGCTTTTTAGTTTTTTATCATAAAAAAGACAAGAGATGAGTGTTGGTGAGGATGAGGAGAAAAGGGAACCCTTGTGCGCTGTTGGCGGGACTATAAATTGGTGCAGCCACTACAGAAAACAGTATAGAGGCTCCTCAAAAAATTAAAAATAGAAACTCAATACAATCCAGCAGTCCAGCTTCTGGTATATATCCCAAGGATATGAAAACAGGATATTGAAGAGTATCCACACTCCCATATTTACTGTAGCATTATTTATAATAGCTAAATTTGGAAACAACCTACATGTCTGTCAGCGATGAATGGACAAAGAAGGTGTAGTGTGGACGTACACAATGGAATGTTACTCTGCCACCAGAGAAGGAAATGCTGCCATTTACAGCAACCTGGATGGACCTTGAGGGCATTATACTAAGAAGTAAGTTAGAGAAGGCACATACTGCCTGGTATCACTTCGGTGTGGAATCCTAAAAAACAAAAGTAAAAAAAGGTCAACCTCCTAGAAACAGAGTAGAAGAGTGGGTGCCTGTGTCTAGGGGATAGGGAAATAGTGTATAATAAAAAGGAAACAAAATTAATTCAGAAGGTAAGTTCTGTATATTGTTATGAAAAAGAGAAGACAATACTTGGCTTAACAACAAAGCCCCAAAATATATGAGGCAAAGCTAACAACTGGAGAGAGAAATGGTTTAAACAATAATAGTTGGAAACTTTAATACCCCACTTCTATTTATTCATTTTTGTTTTATTTTTATTTTTTGAGAGAGAGCGAGCAGGGGAGGGGCAGAGGGAGATAGAATCTTAACCAGTCTCCATACTCAGCAAGGAGCCCTACGCTGGGCTCGATGTCAGGACTGACCATGAGATGGCCTGAGCTGAAATCGGGAGTTGAATGCTTAGTCGAATGAGCCACCCCAGATACCCCAGTATGCCACTTTTAATACTTAATGGTAAAAGTAGGTAGAAAATAAACAAGGAAATAGAAATACTATAAACCAATTAGACCTGATATACATCTGTAGAACACCTCACCCAACAGTAGCAGAGCACATATTCTTCGCAAGCATACATAGAACATTCTCCAGGGTAAACCATATGCTAGGCTATAAAACATGCCCGAATTAATTTAAAAGAATTAAAGTCATACAAAGTATGTTCTTCGAGAATAGTATTAAGTTAGAAATCAGTGACACAAAGAAATTTTGGAAATTCACAAATATGTGGAAACTGCACAACACTCTTTTAGTTAACTAAAGGCTCAAAGAGGAAACCACAAGGGTAATTAGGAAGTACTTTAAGAGGAATAAAAATGAAAGTACAACATATAAAAACGTATGTACAGGTGTGCTGTTTCAAAGGGGCACATGCATCCCGATGTTTACAGCAGTGCTATCGACAATAGCCAAAGTATGGAAAGAGCTCACATATCCATTGATGGATAAATGGATAAAGAAGATGTGGCATATATATACACAATGGTGTATTGTTCGGCAATCAAAAAGAATGAAATCTTGCCGTTTGCAACTATGTGGATGGAACTAGACAGTATTTGCTAAGTGAAATTAGTCAGAGAAAGACAAATATCATATGACTTCACTCATGTGAGGACTTTAAGAGACAAAACAGATGAACATAAGGGAAGGGAAGCAAAAATAATATAAAAACAGGGAGGGGGACAAAACTTAGGAGACTCTTAAATATAGAGAACAAGCTGAGGGCTGAGGAGGGATTGTGGGAGGGGGGAGGGGCTAAATGGGTAAGGGGCATTAAGGAATCTACTCCTGAAATCATTGTTGCACCATATGCTAACTAACTTGGATGTAAATTAAAAAATAAATTAATTTAAAAAAAACTTATGGAATGTAGCTAAAGCGGTGCTTAGAGGGGAGTTTATGACTGTCAATGCCTGTATTAAAAAAGAAAGTTTCAAGTTTGCTGACAGCTCAGAGCCTGGAGCCTGCTCTGGATTCTGTGTCTCCCTCTCTCTGCCCCCCACCCCCTCTCAAAAATAAACATTAAAAATTAAAAAAAAAAAATTAAGCCAAAAAAAGAGGAAGAAATTAAAGACCAGATTAAACCAAAGGCAAACATAAGGAAAGAAAATATAAGGATTAGAGATAAATAAATACAGTATAGAACAGTAGAGAACATTGGTGTAACTGAAAATGGGTTCTTTGAAAAGATCAACAAAATTGACAAATCTTTAGTTAAACCAAAGAAAAAAGTGAAAAAAGGGAAGACTAAAATTACTAAAATCAGGAATAAAAGAGGGGAACTTACTACCGATCTTACAGAAATAAAAAGGATTATGAAAATACCATGGACAGCTGAATGCCAACAAATTAGGTACATAGGTGAAATGAACAAATTTCTAAAATTACACATCATCAAAACTGACTCAAGAAGAGATAGAAAATTTGAATAGACCCATAACAAATAGCAGTTGAATTAGTAATCAAAAAACTTTTCACTGAGAAAAATCCAGGAACAGATGGTTTCACTGGTGAATTCTACCAAATGTTTAAATAAGAGCACCAATCCTTCACAACAACCCTCCCCACAAAAAAAGGAAGGAACGCTTCCCTCCTCATTCCATGAGGTCGATATTACCCTGATATCAAAACCAAACAGATTTTACAAGTTAACTACGGATCAGTCTTAATATAGATGGAAAAAATCTTCAGCAAAATCATACATGCAACAATGTGTAAAAAAGATCGTAGGGGTACCTGGGTGGCTCAGTTGGTTAAGCTTCCAACTTCAGCTCAGGTTATGATCTCACATTTCTTGAGTTCAAGCCCTGCATGGGGCTCTGTGCTTACAGCTTGGAGCCTGCTTAAGGTTCAGTGTGTGTGTGTCTCTCTCTCTGCCCCTCCCCCACTCACACTCTGTGACTCTCTCTAAAAATATAAACATTAAAAAACATTTGGAAAAAAAAAAAAGATTGTACACCATGACCAAGTGGGATTTATCCCAGGAATGCAAAATTGGTTGAATATCTGAAAACGTAATACACCATATTATTAGAATAAGAACAAAAATCATCTCAACAATGCCAAAAAGGCAATTGACAAAATCCAGAACCTTTTCATGATGAAAAAAAGAAACTGAACAAGGTAAGAATAGAAAGGAATTTCCTCAACCTGATAAAGTGCATATATACAACACCCACAGTTAGCAACCATACTTTGTCTTTGATGAAAGGCAAAGATGTCTTTCCTGTAATATCAAGGACAAGACAAGGAAGTACATTTTCACCATAACTATATATACATCATTGTAGATCTTCCTAGGACAGTTAAACAAGAAAAAGAAATACGAGGCATCCATATTGGAAACAAAGAAGTAAAATTATCTGTATTTCCAGGTGATATGATCTTGTATCTAGAAAATCCTAAGGAATCAATCCACTAATATACTATTAAAACTGAAAACAGATTCAGTAAGTTTGCATGGTACAAGATCAATATGCAAAATTTTATTTCTATACACAAGCAGTTACATTCTGAACATGAAAGTGAGAAAATCTAGTTACAATAGCATCAAATTAAGATTAAATACTTAGAAACTAAGGTTAAAATATTTATGTATAAGTTTAACAAAAGAAATGGAAGACTTGTGCATTGAAAACTATAAAACATTGGACAAAGAAGATCTAAATAAGTGGAAGGACATTCCATATTTATAGATGGAAGACTTAATATTGTTGAGGTGGCATTACTCCTGAAATTGATATACAGAGTCAACACAATTTCTGTTGAAATCCCAACTTGCTTTTTGGCAGAAATTGACAAGCTGACCCTAAAATTCATATGGAAATGCAAGGGGCCCAGAATTGCTAAAATAGTCTTGAAAAAAAGAACAAAGTTGAAGGGCTTGCACTGCTCCATTTTAGAAGTTATTACAAAGATGCAGTAATCAAGACAGTGTAGTATTGACATAAGGATCGACATGTAGATCAGTGCAGTAGAGTTAAACATCCAGAATTTAATCCTTGTATTTATGATCATGATTTTTGAGAATGTTGCCAAGACAAGTCAGTGGGGAAAAGAATAGTTTTTTAGATAAGTGATGCTAAAAATGAATTTGGGACTCCAACCTCACACCATACAGAGATTAACGCAAAATGGATCACATAACTAAATGTGAGAGTTAAAACTATAAAACTTTTAGAAGAAAACCTAGGAATAAATTTTTGCAACCTTAGGTTAGGCAGTGCTTTCTTAGATATGACACCAAAAGTGATAAAAGAAGAACTATATAAATTAGATTTATATCAAAATTAAGAACTTTTGTTCTGGAAAATGACCATTAATTTAACAAAGTGAAAAGACATTGTGTGCAGAATGAGAGAAAATGTTTGTAAATTAAAGGGACTGGATCTAGAATATATAAAGAGCTCTTTCAACTCAATTAAAAAAAAGAGATAACCCAATTTAAAAACAGGCAAAGTAGGGGCACCTGGATGGCTCAGTTAGTTGGTCAAGCATCCGACTTTGGCTCAGATCATGATTTCATGGTTCATGAGTTCGAGCCCTGTGTTGGACTCTGTGCAGATAGCATGGAGCCTGGAGCCTGCTTCGAGTTCTGTGTCTCCCTCTCTCTCTGCCCCTCCCCTGCTTATGCTCGTTCTCTCTCTCAAAATTAATAAATGTTAAAAAATCTTTTTTTAAAACAGGCAAAGGATTCAAGTAGACACTTCCTCAAAAAAGGATTTACAAAGGGCCAGTAGGCATGTACTCAAAAGATGCTCAACAGCATTAGCTATTATGAAAATGCAAAATTTGAGATACCACTTTATACCCATAAGGATGGCTGTAATAAAAAAAGTAACTGTTGGTAAGATCATGGAGTAATTGAAACTGTCATACATTGCTGGTGGTAATGTAAAATGGTGCAGCCACTTTGGAAAATAGTTTGGCAGCTCCCCAAAATTGTTAGACAATGAGTTACATATGTTCTAGTTTTTCCACTACTAGGTATGTACATAAAATAAATAACAACCTACATTTACACACGAACCTGTACGTGAATATTCAGAGCAGCATTATTCATAATGGCGAAAAAATAGAAACAACCTAAATATCTATCAACTGATGAATGGATAAATAAAATGTGGTGTATCCACAATGGAAAAAAAGGGAATGAAGTATTGATACATGTACAGTATGGATGAATGTTGAAAACTTTATGGAACGGAAAGAAATTAGTCACAAAGGACCACAAATGGTATGATTCCATTTATATGAAATGTCTATCATGGCAAATTTGTATAAGCAGATTAGTTTCCTAGGGCTGGGGGAGGAATGATGGGAATGGGGAGTGACTGCCAATGAGATTGAAAAGGTTCTAACATCGATTGTGACGGTGGTCATACAGTCCTGGAAGTATATTAAAAACCATTGAATTGTACACTTCATTTGGGTGAATTATATCTCATTAAAACTGTTGCAAAAATAGTACTCGTAGTATTAATAATTACTAGAACATAATGCTTATTGCTGTATTAATACTTCAATTTAGAAACAGCTAAAAATAGAATCTTGGGCTCTTACTGATTACAGGTATGTAACTAATTATACTAGTTAGACTGCTAAGGCAGCTAGTTTGTTCACTTAGCAAAGAGAAAAGGTGGCAACAAGGAAAAGGTTGAAGAAAATGCAAGAGTAAGAAAGATTAAAGATGATATTTGGAATTGAGAAAGAAGTCTCCTTAAGGAGTGATAAGATATCTGCGAAAAGAAGGTGTGGTATGAGTTGGGAACAAAAATAGAGTGGGGGAAGAAAAGTAATTAACAGTGCTGTCCCTTGGAAACCTTCTTAGTCTAAAGTAGCCTAAGCCCCTTAACCAACAACTTGCAAGGAAGCAGGAGGAAGGGGACAGAGCAGGAAGGCTCAGGAGGAAGGGTTGATGTTGAGGTTCTTTAGTTTATGTGGTCAGAACTTGTGAAGTTGTGAAATTTTGGTTAGCCTTTGTTTTTTGTTTCATTTTTTGTATGCAGTTGTACTTACTGTACTTTTCCAAAACCATCAGCTGTAAGTTGATGACGAGTTTATCTCATCTTGCATGAGATTTTTTCCACTTTTAGTACTGAAAGTGCCATGTTCCAGGGAGTCCTTAAGAGTCCTTCAGTCCTTGGTCACCCTAGTTGTAAGATGTGCTGCTGATTTATAATAGCTTTTTTGCTATGCGTGTGTGTGTGTGTGTGTGTAGATGATGAGGGAGAAAGATGCATTAAATGTATACATTACCGGTAAAATTCAGTTTGGAAAAAAAATGAATTATAGAACCAAGAATTAGGGAAATGCCACAAAATATTTGTTGACTCTTACATTGTTAAGACCCTTTATAGTTAGGCACTAAAGTTATCAGCACCAAGACATGGGCCTTGTTCTAAAGGAACTGTCTATAATGATAGCAATTCTTTGAGATGATATCTTTTCCTCAGCAACAAGGGTGTGTGTTGTTTTTTCTTTCTTTTTTTTTTTTTTAATTTTAGAGAGAGCGTGCTAGCACGGGAGAGGGGCAGTGTGGGGGGAAGAAAGAGAATCTCAAGCAGGCTCTACACTCAGTGCAGAGCCCGATAATGGGGCTCAATTCCATGACCTGAGCCAAACTCAAGGGTCAGATGTTCAACCGACTGAGCCACCCAGGCACCTGAAGCGTCTATTTTTAGTAGAAAAAAGTTGAAAGAACTGTTGGTAAGAATGTGGTGGTCCTGAAGTCTTCACAAGACTATAATTTCTGTGAAGGCAAACTTCATATTCATTTTCTTTAACATAAGATTCCCAGTGTCTGGTAAGTTGCCTGGCACCTATTAAAGACTCAGTAAATATTTATTGGATAAATCAAATTAATGAGGAAGATTAGGAGACTGGACAGAAGATACTTTAGAGATTTCTTAGAGATAGGTCGGTTTAAACCAGGATTCTTTTTTGGTTTTTTGCTAGTAGATAGCTAATGTTTACAGACTTTGTGCCAGGCTCCGTCCGAATGCTTTGGTTGTTGACTCATTTAATCATTGTATTATTATCCCTGTTTTTTATAGATAAGGAAACAGATGGCACTGAAAGTTTAAAATGCTTGCCTGAATAGAGTGGATCTTGGATTTGCACCCTGGCAGTGGGCCCCAGAATCTGCCCTCTGCCTGCTCTCAGGAGTTGGCAGTGGTGTGGAAACTGTAGTATCAAGTTCAGCTGGATGTTTACTTAACCTAGAGCTAGTACATGAAAGCCTTTGTTGGTAGAGCCACCACTTACCCAGCTAAGTGATTTCTCTGCACTTTAAAGGAATAGTGAACTTCACTGGGTAAGATATAAATGTTTCTTCAAAACCTGTAAATTTGCCCAAACTGGGCATCTTTTGTGGAGAAATTAATGAATAATATACAAAAAAAAAGAGATAAACCAGTGGGTGGGAGGGAGGAAACGGTGGGTGATGGGCATTGAGGAGGGCACCTGTTGGGATGAGCACTGGGTGTTGTATGGAAACCAATTTGACAATAAATTTCATATTAAAAAAAAAAAAAGATAAACTAGCAAGTAAACTCTGCCTTCTAATTTTTTTTTTTAATTTTTTTTTTTTTTAAGTTTATTTAGTTTTGAGACAGAGAGAGACAGAGCATGAACGGGGAAGGGGCAGAGAGAGAGGGAGACACAGAATCGGAAGCAGGCTCCAGGCTCTGAGCCATCAGCCCAGAGCCTGACGCGGGGCTCCAACTCACGGACCGCGAGATCGTGACCTGAGCCGAAGTCGGACGCTCAACCGACTGAGCCACCCAGGCGCCCCAACTCTGCCTTCTAAAGAGCATAATGTAAACAGTTTAATTAGCAAGTTTTTCATGCTCTGACACAAAATGGAGACGGGAATGTCAAGTAACTAATGGAGAAAGTAAAAATTTGCCTGGCTGTTTGTCAGGCTGGAATTACACACAGAAAGCCTTACACAATGTTTCTCCCAAGAATAATGCAGTTGGAAAGTGTTGTAATAAGCCCTCTGAGTGACGATGGCTTGCTTATATACCAAGAAACTTTGTTCTTGAAAATCATAGACTGTCAGAAACTTGGCTGTGTGTAATTATATCTGGAAGAGTAAAATATCACCCTCTTGTCTGGAGAATCTTAAGTCATTTTGATATGAGAAGCAATCTTGACCTACAGCTGAGTTACACAGCTTCAGATAAGGGGTTTCTGGATACAACATCCACACAGTTGTTAAGGAAAGAGGACATTGGGTTCTCTTTGCAGTCCAGTCCTGAAGTAGACCCGTTTTACATACCGCTCTGCTTTGCTCTAAGCCTGTCACAGCACTGCTTAGTTTAAATTTCACCTAAACTCCACTCCTCCCCAAATCTCATAACTGTTACCTTTCCTCTGTTTTGTGAGATGGCTCAGGATTCCTCTGCTGTGCAGTCTTCCTCATTGCAATGCATCAGTACACCTGACTTCATCAGGTTCCAGGTTTGTTCCTGTGGTCTTTAACCTGATCGGACTAGCACACTGCTGACTCTTGGAGACTGATTTGAAAAGAAAACTAAAATTGGATCAAGATGAGAGCTCATTGCAGAGCTTGCTAGTAGAATAGAAATCACCTTGCAGTTCTTATAAGGTGTCATTGTGGGTCTCTTGAGTCTTTTTTTTTTTTCCTTTGTGTGTTTTAAAGTCATTGTTAGGAGCCATAGGGAACTTTTTAGGTCTTCTTTCTCAATGGTTATCAGATGTTTCACAGCTTTCAAAATTTTTGTCATAAAGAATAGGTGGTGACGGGGAAGCACTATTTGAACAATTGCTTAAGCCTGACCCTTATATTTCCTGTTGTGAAAAAGTAGGCACCGCATTTATAATTCCCCCAAACTCACACGTTTTATTTGTGGATCTGATTCCTCTGATTCTTGGCCCACTGTTTAGTTTTTCACACTAAAATATAGGATTTAATTACAGTTCCTCATAATTACTCATTTGTGGTATTGCTTGCAGCACCACGATTCTACTAGTTTTTAAAGTAGAACGTAAATGCAGAGAATACTGATTAATTAGGTAGCAACTCATGGGAGAAGCTCATTTCTTCTACATGGGGAAATTCATTCCTTTTCCAACATAATGAAAAGTATAGAGGTTGGTGTGCAGGGTAATTTGCAGTAAGAAAAATAGGGTATTATGTTTTGTTTTCATTGAGAGCAACCTTTATTAAATTGTAGAGCAAAATTCTGAAAGTGCGAAAAGTACCGGAAAGACCTCACTCTACTATTTCTTCATGGTTCTCCAAAGTTGTATTTTATAAGTTTTCTTTCCTGTCTGCTTTTGACATTAGTTTTTTTCTGTCCTGAGAGGTAGGAGAGGTGCTTTCTCCTCTTTATTTTCATCATAGAGTAGAAGACACCAGGGAAATGATTTATCTGGCTCCTTTTCTGTGTCCCTGGAGTGCGTTAGTAGTAGATCCCTTACCACCTGTTGTTTATTCAGTGTTGCACTGTGCTTATTGCCATCGCAAAGAGAGTCTTTGTTACATCATTTATGATAATTTTCAAAGATTAATCATGGGTTGCTTAACCATTCTTTAATATATTAGAGGCATGTTATGGGCTTGAGGCTGACTATACTAGACGGATTCTGTATTTAACAATTGAAGGGTCATAATGCTCAAAATTAAAACACAAATAACAAAGGACTTTTTGTTTAATATAGCTGCCATTTCTTCCTCATTTCCAATCCTGTGTGTCTGTTCAGTGGATTTAGCTGCATGAATATTTAGCACTCAATTTAGTTAGGATAGAAGATACAAAGACAGGGTTCCTGCCTTCATAGAGCTTGTTACCCAATGTGAAAATGAACTAGAGAGTGTTTTTGTAGCAACCTAACTACAGGGATTGAGTCAGGTATGTGTGTATTTGAATTGTGCTGACAGTAAGGAATGGGCGGACTGTGACTAGAAACACTTAATCGATTCCCATGTCAATGAATAGCTGGCTTTGACTAGTCGTTTACTCTGTGAAATACTCTAGATGGGGCGTATCTAGGCAAGATGCTCTGTGAAAGGACACAAATAGGACATATATCCTGATTCATTTGATGGGTTCCATAGAGGTTGTAAGGTTCATTTCACTTGGTATAATTAGGAAAGGAACAGTTCAGCCGAGCCTCCAAGGCTGGCTAGGATTTTGCTAGCTATAGGAGAATAGGGGTATTTCATATGAGGATACTGTGAAAGCAGAGATGGTATTGACATACCCGGCCTGCTCTGTTTGGGTATAGTGGGAAACAAGGTGTAGAAAGCAGATTGATGATAGTTTATGGAGAACGGTAAATAGTAGCTGAAAGATTTAGACTTTACCCTGCAGACTGTGAGATTTTTTTTTTTTTACAGGTTAGTAGCACAGTGTACATAGGACAGAGTGAGAAGAGAGATCCTGGGAGTAAGAAGACCTGTTATTCTTACAACATCCACAGTTGAGTAGCATGGAAGGCAGGGATGACCGCATGAGATTTTAGGGCGGAAGGAGGAACAGGACTGAAACATGACTGATAGGCTACTACGGAAAAGGAAAGAGGTACAGTGTATGTCCAAATTGAGGTTATGGGGAGAATAGTTTTGCTGTACTGTTTTTATTTTGGGAACTGATATTTTCTTAAGTTTTTTTCAGCTGTGACTTATGCCTACATAGCCTCCGGATCAGGAGGCATAGAAAATTGTATTTTAAACCAAGCCTTGTGAGAGAGAACCAGAACACTAGAGAGCTCGAAGTTTTAGAACTATCCCTAAACAGTAAAGTGTGGTTCTTGTTGTAAGCATGGTAAAGATAGAAAAATTATTGCCCATTATATTCTTTGCTTGGTTTAAAATCTGTACCATGATTTGTGTGTCCTTTTTGTTCTCACTCCAGCTTTCAAGCCTGCTACAAACCTACTTTACATAAAGAAATTCTAGGTATGCCGCTGTAATTTTTAATAAAGTAGTAGGGATATAATCCAGAGGACTGGTACTGGGAATTCACTACTGAGTTATGGGTACCTCCTTTATTTTGAATCTTCCATTAGAGCTACGTTGATAAACTGGGCTCTCAAAAGAAGAGCTGGATCCAGGTAAGAGAAAAGGAGACCTAGAAGGTTAGTTAGGAATTTCTGGTTAAGTCAGTCTAACCTCACTACCTGGAGACCATCCGTTCACATTGGGGAATGTTTTCTCAAATACTTATTTAAAATGAAATGAGTAGAATTTCGTTCTTTGGGTG
The DNA here is from genome assembly GCF_018350195.1 of Panthera tigris. Taxonomy (NCBI): domain Eukaryota; kingdom Metazoa; phylum Chordata; class Mammalia; order Carnivora; family Felidae; genus Panthera; species Panthera tigris. The sequence continues at coordinate 107,427,591 of NC_056662.1, forward strand.
TGAAAAAATTTTTTACTCTTTTTATGTATACAGTGCAGATACACACACACATATAGAATATCTGTGGCATTAAAATTTCATCGGGAAAGGCCATTAGGAAAACAAGATGGAGAAACGCTGTATTAGGAGTTTTTGTTTTTGTTTTCTTTCCCCTAGGAGTGGGAATCCTGTTTTCTTTAAACCAAATATACCTAATCATGGAATGATGATGGAAACTGTTCTGGTACACCAGTCAGGATATTTTAATCTTCCACTGTTTAGTTTCAGCAAGGAAATTTCTTGATCCTGTTGAACTCAAGTTCAGAGTTGATTTGTAACCATTTATGCAAATGTAAGTGATACTTACTTTAAACATTGTTAATCAGAAACACTTATTAAAAGATGGCCAAACAAAAAATAAACTATAAGTTATTTTCATTAGATCATCTATTTGAAGAGTCATTTTCTTATTTGCAGTCCTTAAAAATACCAATACTGCTATCATCATTCATTTTTTCATTTATATTGGAATATCTAGAAATCCTTGGAACTATTAGATACTTCCTTTATAGTTCTGTGTGGTTTTAATTTGTAATTTGAGTATTCTCCCCAAAACTAAGAATTGGGTACTAGTTCTGTGGTTTGCAAAAAATATTTTACAATTTTATATTGTAATTACTTAAAGTCATTTTCTTATCTCTTTAAAATTAGCCATTAGATTTCATGGTAGTTTAGGATAGTAATTGGATTTCAGTATTTCCTGGTACCCTGATGGTTTGGGACAGTAGTTGACAGCTTGTTTAAGAGAATAACAGTCCTGGGAAGAGAGCCATAGATTACTGAAATACTATTAATTCCATTTATTATTTCTATAATATGAAATGGAGTTTTATAAATTATGTATTTTGAATGGTACCATAAATCAAATTAAAAGGCAACTCAAAACTGGTTATAAAATACATGTAGCATGGATGGACATTGCCATTTCTCTGTGTTTAACAATTCTTTTTTAATGTTTGTTTCTATTTGAGAGAGAGAGAGAGAGAGAGAGAAAGAGCGCAAGCAGGGGAGGGGCAGAGAAAGAGGGAGACACAGAATCCGAATCCAGGCTCTGAGCCATCAGCACAGAGCCCAGTGCGAGGCTCAAACTCACTAACCATGAGATCATGACCTGAGCTTAAGTCGGATGCTTAACCAACTAAGCCACCCAGGCACCTCTCTCTGTGTTTAAAATAGAATGGAAGCAGGAATGTTTATGAGTGAAGTACCCATAAGATGGACATGGAAAATCGTACTTCTTTCCCATAATCTAAGTTTAAATTTTCTTTCTGGCCATAGAACATTGTGTGTGCATGTGTGTGTGTGCATGTGGTTAAAAAATACCAAACCAAACAAAAAACCCACAGATTTAGCTTCTTAACAAATTTTTAAGTGTATAGTACAGCATTAACTATAAGCACAATGTTGTACAGCAGATCTCTAGAACGTTTTCATCTTGCATGATTAAAACTCTATACCTGTTGGGGTGCCTGGACAGCTCAGTCAGTGGAGTGTCTTACTCTTGATTTTGGCTCGGGTCATGATCTCAGAGTTGTGCAATCGAGCCCCATATTGGGCTCCATGCTGAACGTGGAGCCTGCTTAAAATTCTCTTTCTCTCTCCCTCTCCTCTACCCTACTCATGCTCACTCTCTCTAAGAAAAATAAATACAAATAAATAAATAAATACCCAGAAGTTGTATTGCTGGATCATATGGTAGCTCTGTTTTTTCCTTTTGTGAGGAACCTGTTTCCTGTTTTCCATAGCAGCTGCATCATTTTACATTCCTATCAACAGTTTACAAGTGTTCAGATTTCTCTACATTCTCACAAACCTTTCTTTCCTTTTCTTTTTCCTTTTCTATTCTCCCTCCCTGTCTTTCTTTTCTCTTTTTCTTTTTTCTTTTTATTTCTTTCTGTTTCTCTTTCCTTCTCTTTCTCTCTTTCGATAATGGCCATCCCAACAGCTGTGAGTTGATATCTCTGTGGCTTTGATTTGCATTTCCTTGATGCTTAATGGTGTTGAGCATTTTTCACGTATCTGTGGGCCATTTGTACATATTTTTTAGAGAAATATCTATTCAAGTCCTTTGCCCATTTTTTAATCAGGGTGTTTTGGTTTTTTGGAATGTTTTGCTTTTCATTTATGGGAGTTCCATATGGATATTAACCCCTTATCAGATACCTGGCTTACAAATATTTTCTCCCATTCTGTAGTTTGCATTTTCACTCTGTTGATTGTTTTCCTTGCTGTGCGAGAAGTTTTTTAGTTTGATGTAGTCCCACTTGTCTATTTTTGCCTTTGTTGCTTGTTCTTTTTGTGTCATATCCAAGAAATCGTTGCCAAGACCAGTGTTACGAAGTTTTCCCCCAATGTTTTCTTGTAGAAGTTTTACATTTTCAGGTCTTGAGTTTAAGTCTTTAATCCATTTTGAGTTGCTTTTTGTGTATGGTGTAAGATAAGGGTCCAATTTCATTTTTCTGCATGTGGATATCCAGTTTTTCCAGCGCCATTTATTGGAGAGATTATTCTATCCCCATTCAGTAGTCGTCATGCCCTTGTTGAAAATCAGTTGACCATACGTGTGTGGGTTTATTTCTGGGCTGTCTGTTCTGTTCCATTGGTCTATATGTTTGTGTTTATGCCAGTACTGCCCTATTTTAATTACTATAGCTTTGTAGCATGTTTGAAATCAAGAAATGTGAGGTCTCCAGCTTGGTTCTTTTTTCTCATGATTGTTTTGGATATTCAGGATCCTTTGTGGTTGTTTTATATGACTTTTAGGGTTGTGTTTTTCTATTTTGCAAAACTAAACAAAACAAAAGCCACTGGATTTCTATAAGGATTGCGTTGAATCTGTAGATCACTTTGGCTAGTATGGACACTTTAACAATATAAAGTCTTCCAGTCTATAATATGGACTTTATTTGTGTCTTTAGTTTTTAGTATACAAGCCTTCCACCTCATTGGTTAAGTTTATTTCCAACTATTTTATTCTTTTTGATGAGATTGTAATTGAGGTTTTTCTTGATTTTCTTTTTGGATTATTTATTGCTCCAGTATGTAGACACAACTAATTTTTGTATGTTGATTTTATATTCTGCAATGTTGCTGAATTTTTTAATGCTTATAGTTGTCTGTTTTTTGGAGTCTTTAGGGTTTTTTACTTATAAGATCATGTCATCTGCAAACAGAGATAGTTTTACTTGTTCCTTTCCAATTTGGATGCTTTTTATTTCTTTTCCTTATCACTCTGGCAGAAGACATTTAACATGATCCAGGGTAGACAAAGAATCAAAAAAAGGTGAGAATTCTTCTGGACATATCCATTCTTAAATAAGAGCTACTTATTTTAAAGTAATACCAATTACAAAATGGTTCTCCCATGTTTTTCTTTTCTGATGAATATAATTTTAAATTTTTTTATGTTCAGAAAAAGATTTGGTTGGTATTTTGGTTGGTGTATTACATTAATTCAGGGATTAATTCAAGAGACAGTTGCCATCTTTACTATAATAAAGTCTTCTCTTCAAAAGTGAAGTGTCTTTCCATTCTTTAAAAATGTTTATTTATTTTGAGGCCGGTGGGGGGGGCAGATAGAGAATCCCAAGCAGGCTCCAGGCTGGCAACGCTGAGCCTGACACAGGGCTTGAACCCATGAACCGCGAGATCATGGCCTGCGCCAAAATCAGGAGTCAGACGCTTAATTGACCGAGCCACCCAGGCACCCCATCTTTCCATTTGTTTAGATCTTTTATCTCCCAAAATACTTTATTTATGGCCTACACATTTTGATGCTTATCCTTAGATATATAATTTGATTTGATGTATTCTAATTTGTTAATTTAAGCATTTTAAAAAATTGTTTCTGGTTGTTTTTTCAGTTGATTTTTATTTGCTTGCTTTCTGGGAACATATCATATATACTAATAATGAGAATTTTGTATTTTTACTATTTATCCACCTATTTTTTTCTGTTGTGGATTTCAGTTTCTTAGTACTTCTAGAATAATTCATTGACTCATTCATATTCAGTGCCCCTATTTTGTGTTAGGAGACACAGTGACTAAGTAGACATATAGTATGTTAGATATGGCAAGTGCTACAGAGAAAACTAAGGGCAGTAATGTACTGTAAGAGCAGTTGTAGAGTTGTGATTGTGGGTTGCTATTTTGTATAGGGGTATCAGAGAAGGTCTCACCTTGAAGGCAACAGATGAGTAGAGCCTTGAAAGAAGTGAGGAAGCAAGCCGTCTGGGTTAAGAGAGCACTTTAGGTAGTCTGAATAGAAGGTGTAAAGGCTGAGAGTCAGGAGCTCATTTATGCTATTCAGGGAAAAAAGCAAGGGAGACAGTGTGGCTGAAGCCGAGTGAAGGGGGAGAATAGTAGGAGAAATAATGTAAAATTACAAATAACAAATCATACTGGGAGATAATAGTAACGAACATTTGTGAAGCCTCGTTCTAAGCATTGAAGTATTCTTTCATCTAATCCTTCCAATAAGAGAATTAGAGGGAGACACTGTTATCTCCATTTTATGAGGAACCTGAATTCAGAAAAAGAATATGAATGAATTTGCCCAAGATCATACAGCCAGAAAGCTGTGAAATCAGGTTTCATAAATCAGTATTTTGATTCCAAAGTACATGTCCCTAATTATGACACTGTGCTAAACATGGTGAGTCCAATAGCAAAGTATAGATTTGATGTTATAGAAATAAAGGAATTACTTAAGGTTTGAGTTTAAACTATTATAGTTATTATAGTACAGATTTCACGTCCCCTGGAAGTTTCTTAAAGTCAAGGAAAGTATTGTTCATTTCTGGAACTCTACCTATAGTTTCTAAGCACATTCTCACTTGTATCATATTTGCTGCTCAGTGTATGGTGGTTGTTGAATGTATTCTCAAGAAACACCATCTAAAGAGAATAACTGGGGGCACCTGGGTGGCTCAGTCAGTTGAGCATCTGTTGATTTGGGCTTAGGTCATGATCACAGGGTCATGGGGTTGAGCCCTACCTACATCGGGCTCCAGACTGAGCATGGAGCCTGCTTAAGATTCTCTCCCTCTCTCTCTCTGCCCCTCTCCCCCTTAAAAAAAAAAAAAAAAAAACTACTCATCTTTATCCAACTGTAAAGTGTTAGGTATTTTTACAAACGAGATATATATATCTTATATCTATATCTATATCTATATATAGATATAGATATAGATACAAGATATATCTATCTATATATAGATATATATATATAATTTCACAAATGTATATATGTACGTGTATGTATGTATATATATACATATATGTGCGTATATGTACATATACACACACACACAAACACCTCATTACAGAGTTCTACACTAGAAGGTAAATCGTATCTATAACAAGTTGAGAAAACTTGTTTTTGAAATCTTAAAAAAATGATAATTAAAAGTATTTTAAATTCTAACTTGCTGTGTTAAATAACTGTTGATAATGCAGAGAATTATTTTATTATAATGACACTTGTCAAGACATTTCTGGAAAACCATCACAACTTATTAGGATTGTGAAGATGTCAAACACTTGGAAGAAAGACATAAAGATGACTGAAGGAAAATAAGAAAACAAAGAAACAAAATAGGATACAGGAAACAAAGTAAGAACACCAAGGGAAATTGAGGATGCCTTGTAAACTTGTGTTTACTTCACAGGGGGCAGAACTAGGGAAATAGAATACACAGTTTACAGATAGACTAAGACTTGGTTCTTTGAAAACACGAACATACTTGTCTCTTGGTTCACTTCCCAATGCAAGATAATCCTTAAATTTTCCTGGTTTGATTTTCAGATAAACTGTGCTTCCGTTTAGTGTGAAGGGACATGTCAACTGCCTTCATATAACGACTTGGATGGAATTAGATCCATAAGCTGTTACGCAGACCAAATGACATTGCTACCTCTTAACCAATAGTTCCATTTTTTTCATGTTTTATTTTTTTGCATTTATTTATTTTATTTAATTTAATTTTATTTATTTTTAATATAACTTATTGTCAAATTGGTTTCCATACAACACCCACTGCTCATCCCAGCAGGTGCCCTCCTCAATGCCCATCACCCACTTTCCTCTTTCCCTCACCCCCCATCAACCCTCAAATGGATAAAGATGTGGTTTATATATACAATGGAATACTACTTGGCAATGAGAAAGAATGAAATCTGGCCATTTGTAGCAATGTGGATGGAACTGGAGAGTATTATGCTAAGTGAAATAGTTCCATTTTGACAGTTTCACAATATTTATCTGAACAACAATATTTGTATAATTATATTACTGAATTCTTATTACAGTTTTACAAAAAAGTAAGTAGTTTATTAATTCAAAATGCTTGTGTTAATGTACTTTATAAAACATACACAGTTGACACTAGTGAAAATAACGAGGCATACCAAAAAAGCAGTTAGTTGGATATTTGACTTAAGTACTATTTTGTCAAAGAAAAAGTAAAGAATTTTATGAAATTTTGGAAATACAGTGATTGTTAGTTTGTATCTAAAAGGCAAGGAGGTATTAGGGATTCTGTGTTTTCTTGTAGTTTTCAGGGAAAGACCCACCTCCATGGCATTGAAGTCTCCTTGTTTGTTCTCACACATCTGACTAAATATAGCTGTTTACAGGAAAGCATTGTATACCAAATAGAAATGTCTATAATCTGGTTCATTGTTATCTGTCATTGTATCTGTTCTTTATTAAATGGAAGAACTGAGTCTTTTTTTGTTAAAAAAAAAAAAAAGTTTGTTAAAACTCTAAAACATTTGTGAAGCACCTACTACAGTTTGGACAACGTTTTTCATAAATGGATGGTAATAATTCTATCAGCTTAGAATAATGTTGACTACTGTAATAACTAAACTAGAACATATGAATGGCTTAACATAATCAAGTTTATGTAATAGTTCAGTGCAGATGTTCAAGTTGTTGGATGACTTTCTTCCTTTTAGTGACTCAGGGACCCAGACTTCTTGCAATTCTTGGGGCCTCACAGTGTCATGTAGTTTGCTGATAGGGAAATAAATCGTGCAACAAGGACACATTACTTTTGCTCAGTTTCCATTGGCAAGAACTAGTCCTTAGGCGCATCAGTGTTCACTGTGAAGGAAGTGTCATCTTTGACTAGATGATTGTCTCTCACCAGTAACTTCTACACTGCGGAAGGAGTACACAGATTGAGAATGGCTAGCCAGCTCTGCCACAGTAATAATGTTGATAGTAATAATGTGTTAATTTCCTGTGGCTGCTGTAACAACTTACTACCAAATTGACGGCTTGAAAAGCACACCTTTTTCTCTTAGAGTTCTGGAATTCTGAAATCCAGAGTGTGTTTCACTGGGTCAAGAGCCAAGTGTCAACAGGGCTGCACTCTCTCTGGAGACCTTAAGGGAGAATCTCTTTGCTTGCCTTTTCCAGCTTCTAGAGCCATATTCCTTGCACTCCTTAATTCTTGGCCTCTTCCTTCATCTTCAAACCATAGCAACTTGCTTCTTGGCCTTCTTATAGTCAAGTCTCCCTCTTCTTCCCTCTTACAAGGACACTTGTGATTCCATTTAGATGATCCAGAGAATTCAGGGTAATTTCCCCATCTCAAGATCCTTAATTTCATCACACTTGTAAAAACCCTTTTGCCGTATACGGTCATATTGACAAGTTTTAGGGATTAGAACCCTTCTAGGGCCATTATTCAGCCTCCTGCAAATAGTTAACATTTATTGAACACACTGTGCGTCATGTTTATGTAGAGAAATTTTCATGTCTTAGTTTCTGTTTTTCTGCCTGTTTATTCATGATCCGGTCTACTTACAGGTTTGCCTGTTTTTCTGTTATGGTTTTCTTTTCTTTTCTTTTCTTTTCTTTTCTTTTCTTTTCTTTTCTTTTCTTTTCTTTTCTTTTCTTCTCCCTTCTCCCTTCTCCCTTCTCCCTTCTCCCTTCTCCCTTCTCCCTTCTCCCTTCTCCCTTTTCCCTTTTCCCTTTTCCTTGTCTTTTTTTTCTCTGCCATTTTTTGGAAAATATATTCCTTACTTCAGTGTCTAAAAATTTTACATAAAATCCTAGACTCTCAGAATTGGAAAGAATCTGTAGAAATTGTCTGGTATAACCATCCCAGTCTACAGTATCCAATTAAGTGTGCTAGGATTTGGGATGGGGGTGCCTGTTAATTTATTATTTGAAATATAGTTCTCTGGAGCTTTGATGAAAGCGCTTTAAATCTACTGTAAGGCTTCTTTGGATTACTGCTGCATTAAACTCTGTTTTTTTTTTTTTTCCTACCCAAATCACCCTTTTTCAGTTACCTTTAAAAATCGAATTGTGCATTTTTTTTACTCCCCCCCCCCCCAAAATGTTGAATTTAACTCAGCCATTCTCCTAAGCACATAGAAATGACTTGATAAGAAAAAAGGAAGCATTTTGGGTTAACACCAGTTTCTGGGAAAGAGGGTAGTTGAAGACTTAAAGCCATTCACAGGTTTTTGTAAAATATGAGAGTAGCAAATAAGCAATTAATTATATAAAACATGGTAATAACTGGTTGAAATTAAACCAAAAGCAGCATTCTTGATTTAGTGTCAGCTTGTAGAGGAATTATGTGGTATTACAGATTCATTCAGGCAACAGTTCTATTGATCACATATTAGTTGCTATGGATACAAAGATGACTAAGACATAATCTTGTTCCAGAGGATGTGATATTCTAGTGAGAACGTAGACATGCACTGATGCAGTGTCATAAGGGCTATGATATGTGCAAAGATCACCATAGAAGATGTGATACAGTTGTGAGTAACAGAAACCACAACTCAGGGTAGCTTAAACAATACAAACAGGGAATTTATTGATCACGTGCAGGTATATCTGAAGCTTACAGAGTCAGATGAGGCTAGCTGCGGTGGCTCAGGCAAGCCTTCTTCCTTCCCCTGTTTTCCTGTTTCTCCTCAATGCTTTCTACAGATCAACTTTATTCTAAAGCTATCTCCCTTTGAGGTTGTAGAATGACTACCACCAGAACAACAGCTGTTATCCTCTGACCATCAAACTAGATCAACTTTGATCTTGTGTAAGCCCTTCACTGCTTTGGGGAAATGCGTAATTGAGAGGCAGGTGAAAAAGCAAAATTTAGAACTTTCAAAGTATTTAATATGTGCCTGAAATTTGGTATTAGTTTTATTTGGCTTTATTATTTCTAATTAGATTTTTAATTTATTGTTACAAATTGGATTTTTCTTAATATGATGAATATCAGGAATTCTTGATGGGGAATAAAGTCAGAAGAGAATCCTAGTTCAGTGATTTTCTTCTGAAAATTTGGAAGCATAAAAGTTTTCTGTTCTCCCTTTGGAGATCTTTGATTTTGTATTTACTTCATTGCAGAAATTAAGAATCTGACATACTGCCTTTTGTCTTTTATTTCTTCCCTTGTAACTGGGACAGTAGAGTGGGTTTTGACATTGGGTTCAAATGGTTCATGGCTAGGCTACTTCAAGTCTCAATTAGGTTTACAGTAGGAAACTGCCAAGGCAAGAAATGTCAGGGCTTGCCATAATGACCTCATACTTACAGTTTGAGCTGTAATTTAGGGAATCTGTTTCTTACTTTGCCACTAATATACATTGGAAATGAGGCTGTTCATAGTATATAAAGCTTTTAAAAACTCAAAGTAGTGCAAAGCTACTTTCATGTAGATGTAAGGACTACCATTTGTTCCTTCTACCTGGTCCCTGGTTCACCACATTTGCATTCACTGCAGTTCTCTTTCTATCACAAGTGTTCATTCAGGAGCCATACCATGCAACACTGCTATAGGATTGCCAGATCTTATTTTGGAGAATTTGGGCAAGAAGGGAGTAGAAGGAGATTATTTGCTAATAGTCTGACCAGGCTAAATACAATTCCATTCTGCATCCGAATATGGCTGGAACAAGGCAGTTGAATATAGGAGAAGCCTGTGTATGTGGGCCATCTGGTAACCCAGTGCTGCTAGAGGGTGGCTCTCTCAGCCAAGAGCCTGTGGAGGTATATTTGACACTCTTGGTGCATAAGGGTTCCTGCCCTAACTTAAAAAGAACTACTTCCTTGTGCTATCATTATAGTAAATGTTATTTGGTAATAAAGGAAAAAAGCTGTGTATGTTTTCTAGTGAATTATATGATGATTATGTCCAGTGTGTAATAGTAATAATAACAAATGTTTATATAGCACTTACTCTGTACCAGGCACCATTCTAAGCATTTTACGCAAATTAGCCCATTTAATTTTTCCAACAGTCTTAGGACAAATTATTACTATTTTTATCCCCATTTTGCAGAGGAAGAAATTGGCACAGGTCAAGTAACTTGCTCAAATTAACACAGCTTAGTAAGGGACAGAGTTAGTATTTGAATCTAGATAGTCTGGGACCTGAGTTCACACTTTTAATCACTGTACTTTTTGTTAACTAAAGACTGAAAGTGTAATTAAATATAACATCAGTAACATTATTATGTTTTGAAACAAACTGACATTTTGAAACTTACCTACTAAATATTCGACATGCTTGTTTTTTATTCTAGGAGAAGATTTTGCAGTTGTACAGCAAGAAATTATTATGATGAAAGACTGTAAACACCCAAATATTGTTGCTTATTTTGGAAGCTATCTCAGGTACATTTTTGTTTCCCATCACCTAATACATTTAACAAAATAAAGTTAGCTCTAATAGCATGCTTTGTAGTTTTCTTCATGCTTTGAAGATAGGATATTTTTGTGTGAATGAAATTTTTATTTCTGACCTGTTTATGTTCATTCTGTAATCAATATCATAGTCTGATTTGTCTCTTGTACTCTTGGGAATTCTGGATGTGGTTTCAGTGAAGAAACTTGCAAGTAAAAATGAACTTTTATGGTTAATCTTTGCGTGGTAGACCAGAGATCTAAATATGCCATTCTGTTGCCCCTTACTCACAGACTTGGGTATATTTAGAAAGTCAGGAGCATCTCTAACTGCTAGGTTTTTATTAGAAACTTTTTCTTTCTTTTATGCTTCTAGCTCAGGGTATTGCATCATCCCTTCCCTTCATTTTGTCCAAAGGACTAGGAACTATAATTATTTCACTAACTTCTTATTTTCCCAGGTTGTAAAGTAAACTTACACTGTGAATTGCAGTCTCTTGCTTTGGTCTGGCAGGACCACGCTGGGTTCCCCAGGTCATAGTCCATAGGGGTTGACCTCAAGGTCAAATCCTGTTTTTCCATTTACTTCTCTGTGCAGTTGTGAGCTGAACTCTGTGACTGACTTGTTTTTAAGGTTCCTTCCAAAAGGAGGATTGACGAATGTTCTCTTCCTTATGTATTAAAAAACCCTTAATGTTTTATTCTGGTGGATGTACTGTGGGATATATAAGGAAGTAGCTTATCCCAGCTTCCATTGTCATATGACCCAGGTATTAAAAAAAACACTTCTCTCCTGATGTAGGCACAGCATATGGAAAAGACAGGGCAGTTCTGCCCCCTCTTTCCAGCTTTCGAAAAGCCAACCAAACCAGCTCTTCTTGATTCTAACCACTCTTGAACAGTTTTGATTGCCCCATCTTCATTAAGGTTGAAGAGTAGGTTTAGTGGAGACGTTAGTTTATGTAGGGACAGATACTACGACCAGGTCAATGACTATTATATATTTTGAATGAGTTCTATAACAGCCAATTTAAAACCACTTTAATGGTAAGTGGTTCAAATAATACCTAACACAATTTCTGGTTCAGTTTTTATTTTATGGACAGACCCAACACAGACAATTACTGTATCAGGTCAAAGAAACAATCTCTTAAAACTCAGTTAAGTTTGTGATAAAAATAATTGATTGCTGCTAACACGTTAAAATCATCACTTCAGGACAATTCGTTTTATTACTGTTGTTGCTCCTAACAAAATGACCTACTTATACTCAATTGGGAGAAGCATCACAAAATACTTTTCCCCCCAAGGGCAAACAGGTCTTTGGTCTAAGAGTTTTTCTCAAACATGGTCTGAGTCGTCAGGAACTATGGGACCATTCAAAGGCTAACCTATTATTCTGGGATAGCCCCATCCATTTATATGGCACCTTGGTCTTTCTGCCATCAAGACAATAGCATCTTTGGTGGTTAAGAGTTCTGGAGTGAGATCGTTTGGATTGGTTGAGTCCTGACTCCATCATTTATTAACTGTGTGCCTCACAGCAAATTACTTAACTACTCTGAGCCTCCATTTCCTCATCTATAAAATAGGAATAATAATAATAGATACAAGATGTGATAGCTACAAGGATAATGAGTAAACACATGTAGTGTTTCCAACAGTGATTAAAATAAAATAAATGCTCCATAAACATTAACTCCTATTAACTACTACTATTGCTGCTGTTACTATTACTATTTCTTAACTATTTTTAAGTGTTATCATGTTAGTGCCTCATTTGATCTTTTCAGCAACACTGTTACCAGTATTTCTCTATGGTAGATACTATTTCCATTTTACAAATAAGATGCTTGAGAGAGTTCAACATCAAGTAATTAGTTTACAGTCCAATTTCAAGTTATTGACAGTAAGGTTCTACGTTCTTTCTGTAATATTGTGTTCATAGATCACATGACTTTTGACTTAGCCCTTTTGCCTCCTTGCCAAAAGAGCTGACCAAATAAACTTCCACCCCCACTCCCTCAGGTCCCTCCCATTGCCCCCCAAAAATCCTAACACTAAACTGGACATTTGACTGTGTTACTTAGGCAAGAGTCTTCCCACACAGGTTAGGCAGCAAAACATTTGTTCTTGTTACCCCCAAAAGGTGAATTACTTACGAGTTTGTATCCAGTTTTGTTTATAAATCTTGGCTTTGGCTTGCAGCAAAATAGTGCAACTCTTTAGTAACATGTCCATTAACCTTCACTTTTAGACGTACAGGAGAGAGCCAGTTAGATTATGCTTAACAAAAATTGTATTTACTTTAAAATTTTAGGAAATGTGTATTCTGACTATATGTTGAATATCTTTTCTTTTTTAATTTTATTTATTTATTTTGAGAGAGAGTGTGGGGGGTGGGGGTGGTCAGAGAGAGAGAATCCCAAGTAGGGTCCATGCTGTCCGTGCAGAGACCCAGGGCTCTGTCTCCGGAACAGTGAGATAATGGCCTGAGCCCAAATCAAGAGTTGGACGCTTAACTGACTGAGCCACCCAGGCTCATGTTTTGTGTATAGCTAGATGAAATTTTTAAAGGGGTTCTTTGAATCCAAATATAAGAATACAAAGAGCAAACTTGCCCCAAAACCAAAGTAAAACAGACAACATTAGAGTCGTTTTTTTCAGTAGAGCTACCTGTGTTAGTGGAGTTGTATGATCTAATATAAGAAATACTGGTTTAAGTAGATGATTTTATTCTGTAGCTGGCATAGCTGATGAAAGTGATAGAAAAGCAAATGTAGTATAACATAGAACAGCAATTAATCTTCTCTTTCTCTGCCTCTTTTTTTCTATAGAGATTTTTCCCTTCTTCCCTAATTAAAGTCCAGACTCAGTCAAATTTGGAGTGTGAAATACTAATGATTAGACTTGCAGGATGTTAGAGCTGGAAGGGACTAAGAGATCTTGTCACTAGTCCCACTCTTTTTACTGATGAGAAAGTGGGGTGCTGGATCAGTGACTTCGTTAGGTCATCCAACTACTCATTGTTGGTGGTGGACTTAAACCAGATACCAGGTATGTACAGGTACCTGGTTGGCTATCTTTTTGGTATTCTATAGTACTCAGCCTAGGAAGGCCAGATTTAGTCTTAAAGGGAACATGGTTTCTTGGATTTCTTCTCATTATTGAATGATTTTACAAAAGGCAGGGAGCTTATTTTTTAAAACTTGATACAAACCCCCTAAAATGCGTACTGTTCTTAGCAACTTTCTTCCTTGTATTTTATTGCCATTATAGCCTATTACAACAAATTTAGACCAAAATAATGAGGAAATTGAGCTAATGTGGTTTTACCATTAGTAAATTTCCCCTTCAGGGAATCAGCCTTATCCTATGAATTTACTGAATAGATGACCAGCATGTAATTAAGTTCAGAAGCCTGTTTTGTAACAGGGTAGCCATCCTCATTTCCTGAAGAAATACAGAAACGGAGCTGCTAAAAAACAGAGTATCTTATGTTATTCTTAATAGGACATTCTCTGTTCCTCTCTTCAATATCATTAAAAGTCTATGTTTATTAAGTACTTAAGTACATATACTGTACAATGAGAACTGGATGGACAAAACTTCTCTCTGAAGTATAAAAAAGTAAATAGTCCTGATTTGGTGTAGATTTTTATTTGTATATTTATGTGTGTTCCTAAAACAACAGAGTTAAGTAATCATAGACCTATTCTTTAATCCTAGTAGAGCTTAACTATTGCTTCTTTTAAGTAAATAATGACTCTTTAGGTTCCTTCTAAGCATTCCTAGCCCAGCATATCCTTTCATAATATATTTAAAAAATTGAGATACTTCTCTCCAGTTTAAACTCTTAAAGTTGAGGTTGAAAAACAGCAAATGCTCCTCAAAAAATAAGCCAATAGTTGGGGCGCCTGGGTGGCGCAGTCGGTTAAGCGTCCGACTTCAGCTCAGGTCACGATCTCGTGGTCTGTGAGTTCGAGCCCCGCGTCAGGCTCTGGGCTGATGGCTCGGAGCCTGGAGCCTGTTTCCGATTCTGTGTCTCCCTCTCTCTCTGCCCCTCCCCCGTTCATGCTCTGTCTCTCTCTGTCCCAAAAATAAATAAAAAACGTTGAAAAAAAAATTAAAAAAAAAAAATAAGCCAATAGATTAGATCCATACAGTAAAAAATACTAATTTGGATCAGAGATTTTAAACCTTTGAAATCAAGAATACTAGTTTCAATGAGCATAATTTATCACATAATAATAACATATTTGTAAATCACCACCATTAACAAAGTGTTTTTACATTTCTTTGGATGTATAGAGTGCTGTATTGGGTTCTAGATATGTAAAGACAGATAAAACATAATCCTTGCCTTTAAGGAGTTTATAATCTAATAGAAGAAATACTCATGAGCAAATAATTGCAACATAGTATGCTAGGTACAATAATAATTTCCACATAAGACGCAAAGTGTAAAGACGGTAGAAAATCTGATTTTGTCAGAGTAAGGGAATCAGAGAAAGCTGTGTGAATGATATGATTCCTAAATGTTGGGTGTTAAAGTGTTAGTAGGCATTTACTGTAGCATCTAATGTGTGGAGAAAATTATAACTTCTGGCAAAGGAAATGCATGCGTGAAAATACCATGAACTACTCAGGAGGCAACTAATAGTTTCATACTAAAGCTTAAAGGGTAAGTGTGTAGTTGCAGTAGGTAAGGCCATGGAGATTTGGCAAAGAAAGGCATCTTTTATCCCTTAATTAGGACCTATAGGTATTGAGCATACTTGTTAAAGGTTTGAACACAGAGTACAGAGTAGTGTATGTGTGGCGGATGGACCTGGTGTGTGGGGGATTGAGACAGTGAGGATGTTCGTTTTATTACAGTGTGAATGTCGTAACCCAGGAAGGAGATGTTTGTCCCTTGAGTTATATCGAAACTGGAAG
The DNA here is from genome assembly GCF_018350195.1 of Panthera tigris. Lineage (NCBI taxonomy): Eukaryota > Metazoa > Chordata > Mammalia > Carnivora > Felidae > Panthera > Panthera tigris. Next base: position 107,443,230 of record NC_056662.1, read on the forward strand.
AAATTTTTTTCTAGAGCTAGAGGTGGGACTGGGGAGGGAACTTAATAACTGGAAATGCTTTTTTGAATGCTCACACTATGGAAATAAAGATTATCGTTAAGTTCATTTTAATTTGTACCTAGCTACCCTCTTTTTTAAAAAAAAGGAAACTTTTAATTTTGGAATGTATTAGATTTACATAAAAGTTGCAAAGATAGTACGAAGAGTTCTGTCAGTATTCCCTATTGCTAACATCTTACATAATCATGGTACATTCTTCAAAACTAAGAAATCAACATTGGTACCATACTATTAGCCAAACTAAGGTACTTGCTATTAATTTCACCAGTTTTCCACTAATGTTCCTATTTTGTTTTTAGTTTTCTAGTTATACTGATACAAACATTTGTTTCCTTCAAGTGCAACCAGATTAGTAGTAACAGCAGTTACTTCACACGCTGGCTAGGGTAGTTAGCAATGTCCTGGCCTCTACTAGATGCCAGTAACACCTTCCCAGTTAGGACAACCCGAAATGTCTTTGATAAGCCAAATATGCCTTTGGGGACAAAATCACCCCCATTGAGAACCACTGCTTTAGGAAGAAAATTTGGTGGAACTCTCTTATGAGATGCCTCCTTATACCAGAATTGCTAGGGTGTTTTCTAGGAACATTAGTTCTGAGGGATGCTAGTACATGATTTGAAAACAAGGGGTCTATGGAAAAAATAATTTGGGGAAGTAGTGAACTAAACAAAATTAAAGAAGTTTTCTTTCTTTTTCCTCTTCCCTCTCTCCTCTGCTTTTTTTAAAATCCCATTCTTCCTCCTACCCTTTTTCCACTTCCTAACTTCCTCCATCCCCATTCTTCCTTTCTTCCGTCTCTTCCTTCTCCTCTCTCCACCTGTTCCTCCTTCCCTTCTCCCAGCTACCCCTGCCTCACTGCATGATTTCTTAGAGCCTTTAACATATCTGTGGCATTGTTAATTTCCAAGAGAAGACTATAGTATGTGACATTCCTAAAACTGGTTTAACTGCACATTGATTTTTTTTTTTATGGGAAGCATACTTCACATAGGATTGCTGTCTGCTCACCCATTCTTTGGAAATTAGTAGGTTGAACTGGGGTTGTTAGGTATAACTATAGAGAAATAGGTCAGCTTGTATCCCCGAATGCAAAACTACCCCTCATTGTTAAAGGGGAAGTAGATAGATGAATTACCTATAACTTTTTGGAATGCAATAAATTTTGTCTGTTTCAAAATGCACCAAAATATTTTAAATTCAGTTCACATTAAATAAAGTTATCCTATATTAAACAACTAGCAGTTTATTAAACTTTTTATTTTTCACATTGAAAGTTATGATTAGGAGTTGAATTATTTTGCTGAATATACTGGAGTAGTTACTGGGAAATGTTTTGTTCAGCAGGATAACCCACAGTTAAGTACAGGGATCAGCCGACTGCAGTATCGGGGCATGGCCAGCTGTCCCATCCCAGGGAGAATGATTTGGTATGCCAGTTTCTAGCAGACATTCTAGAGCTGTGGATTCTTGGTGATCCTGCTCACATTTTCTTTTACTTTTTCAATTATGTTATATTTGGGCAAAATATTTAAATCCACAATGTTTAATCAGTTTTAAGTCAGTGATGTGTTACAAAGTGTGGGAAGATTGGGGTGCCTTGGGTGGCTAGTCATTTAAGCACCCATCTTCGGCTCAGGTCATGATCTGGCAGTTTGTGAGTTCAAGCCCTGCTTTGGGCTCTGTGCTGACAGCTCAGAGCCTGGAGCCTGCTTCAGATTCTGGGTCTCTCTCTCTCTCTCTCTCTCTTCCTTCCCAGCTCCCGTTCTGTACCTCCCTTCCCTTTCCCTCTCCCTCTCTCTCTCTCAAAAATAAAGATTAAAAAAAATTTTTTTTAAAGTATGTTTTAGAAATTGTAAGATTTTTAGCTCAGTGAAATAATTATTAGAATGTTAATTCCTATATATATGCTCTAGTAAACATTGAACTAGAAGATTAAAATTTCCCTCCCTTTACTTATTTTTCTATTCCTTATAGAAAGAAAACTTTACAGAATAAGAGAAAAGAATTACAAGAAAATTTATAGTGATACCTTGAGTATTTACCTTGGTGGTTAATTGTTTCAATTCAGATATCTAGGGACAAAGATTTTAGTATCTATTGGCCTGCATGAAATGGGCCAAGTGAGTCAGGTTCTTTCCTATTAGGCAGATGGCTTGGTAAATGACCAAAAAAGTAGATGCAGATTTGTCTTCGCAAGAGGGACATTCATGGAACAGATGGAAGTACTTTTTCTAAAAGATTCTGAATATTCAACCTTTCTGATAATACCAGACTTAACTAAATATATTTTAGACATCTTAAAAAGTAAAGTATATATATAGTATATATAGTTTTTAAATCATTATTTATTTTCCTTTGTAAGTTTGGAAAGTAATTTTACGTAGAATGACTAGAAAATTTGCTTTAAGCAGGATTGGGAAGGGGGATAGACCAGCGTCAAATAGAGGATAGTGTAATACTGAAATATGTAAGAAAGTGGAGAACTAATTTCTTTTGTCCCTTTTCTCTACAGAGGAGAATTGTTTTCCAATTGGAGAGGATAGGAAAATCATTATGAAGAAGGGATTGAAGCAGGAGTTAGATGAGGAGATAATTGTAGAGCAGCTAGATACTTTAAATGAATCTGAGCTTTGAGACTTATATAAAAATCATATCTAATTACAGTGAAAAGTTATCAGATGGGATTGTTATCCACTATCAGTGAGTGTCTTTTGACAGATAGAAGAGGTACCAAAAGATTAGTGGTCAGCAATGACCAATTTGCAAAGGAAAGGAAAAGGAAATTTCTGGAAAATTGTTAACCTTGTTGTCCATCATCAGCCCCAGCAAACCTCTAGAATAAATTATTAATCAGATAATTAGTGAACAGTCATAAGAAAGAAGTGGTGATTACCGTGACTTTAGTAAGAAGTCATCAGTCCCATCTCTCTCTCTTTTTTAAATGTTTATTTTGAGAGAGTATGAGCAGGGGAGGGGCAGAGAGGGAGGACAGAGGATCTGAAGCAGGTTCCAAGCTGACAGCACAGAGCCCAATGCGGGGCTCAGACTCACAAACCATGAGATCACGACCTGAGCTGAAGTCTGATGCTTAACCAACTGAGCCACCCAGGTGCCCCTCTTTTTTTTCCCCCCTTAAAAAAGAAAATGCCAATTTTATGTGTTTATAGCGTCACTGAGTTCCAGGAGCAACTTAAGGTGACTTACAAAAATAGACTACAAGATGAATTATAACAAAAGGAATAGAAAATAGCTTACATTTATTGGGCTTATATTCTGGGCCCTTTTCTAAGCAGTTTACATGTTACTTTATTCTGAGCAGACCCAGAACAACCATTCACCCAGTTTTTCTAAGATATGTCAGAACCCCTGCTACTTGTCCTGTAAATGCTTGTGTCAAGTATTTTACATGAAAGATTCATGTAGGACAGATGTGAAAATATTTTAGAGCAGTGGTTCCCAAACATTTTGCTATTAGAACCCCTTTTATTTTACACTCTGAAAACTTACTGAGTACCACAAAGAGCTTTTGTTTATGTGAGATTTAACAAATAAGGACAAAGTCCTATGCATAGTTTTAATGAACCAGATAAACAAATGTGAAGCCGGAGAATCATCTGACTCCTTTTTAACATGAAAAAGATCCAGAGGTTTTAGTTAACTTCAAACTGAAAATCAGAGGTTTTAGAGCAGTTGCTAAGAACCTGAAGATAGCCTTTAGCCCAGTTAATAGAAATATAAGTGTTCAAATAAAGGAGATAATTGTTGATTCTCAAGGGTAATTAGACTTCTCCCTGTGTAGCAATCACCAGCCATAAATGCCTTCATCCTTTTGGATAAGACATCCATCTGCCAGCCCCGGGCATGTGTTCTGAGAATTAGTAAAACCAGACCACTGGGCAGCTAGCTCATACTTTACCATCCACTGTCATGCCTCAGTTTCATTGGTCTGTGGACCACCTGTGAATTTTAGATACTAGAGTGACTTCAGATTTCTTCTTCCGGTCCTCACTATGTCAGCTTTGCCTCTAAAATCATGGTGTTTTTTTCACTGTGTACTGATGTTCATGCTCGGATCCTTGTGTTCCCTGTTACATGCTGCATGGTGCATCGTACTCAACCAAGTCCACTCTCCTTTGTAGGTCTGGTTAATTTCTCACCACCACCATGTGTGATCTATGATAACAACTCCACTTTTTTAATGTTTATTTATTTTAGAGACAGAGAGACAGAGCACGGGTGGGGTCAGGGCAGAGAGAGAGGGGGAGACAGAATCTGAAACAGGCTCCAGGCTCTGAGCTGTCAGCACAGAGCCCAACACAGGGCTGAAACCTACGAACCATGAGATTGTGACCTGAGCCGAAGTCAGACACTCAACCAGCTGAGCCACCCAGGCGCCCCGGCAACTCCACTTTTTATGCAACACTTAGAATAGTACTTGATTCTGGATGCTACATTTTAAAAGACACTGACAAAGTAGAGACCATCCAGATGAAGGTAACTGAACTGAGGAGTTTATAAACCAAGCATTGTTTTAGTGTCACCCCACCTATTCTAGCTTCCTTTCCTGCCATTGTCTCTTCAGGTAGTCTGCGTTTGATTCACATTAAATTACCCATAGTCTTTCTTTCAAATTTTCATTCTCTGAGCAGGCCCCTTCCCTGTCTCTCGGTGATGAATTCCTACTTTAACTTCAAGACACAACAAATGATATCTCCTCCCTAAAATTTCCCTTGACTTTCCTAGATATTCTTACCTCTGGGTTCTCACAGAATGTTATTCATGCCTGGATTGTGTACTTAATCAAATTACAGTCTAATCCAGGGATCAGCACACCTTTTCTGCAAAGAACCATATGGTAGATATTTTAGGCTTTGTCTGTTTCTCTGTCACAGCTACTCAATTACGCTGCTTTAGTACAAAAGTAGCCATAAGTGAGTGTCACTGTGTTTCAATCAAACTTTATGTGGACACTAAAATTTGAACTTTGTATAATTGTCATGTGTCAAGAAAAATTCTTCTTTTGATTTTTGCCCCCAACCATTTAAAAATATAAAAACCGAAGCAGTAAAGAGTATCCAGTGGAAAAAAGACAGTCTCTTCAGCAAATGGTACTCAAAGAACTGGACAGCGACATGCCGAAGAATAAAACTAGACCACTTTCTTACCCGTAAGACAAAAATTAATTCAAAATGGATGAAAGACCTAAATGTGAGACAAGAAACCATCAAAATCCTACAGGAGAAAACAGGCAGCAACCTCTTTGACTTCGGCCATAGCAACTTCTTACTTGACATGTCTCCAGAGGCAAGGGAAATAAAAGCAAAAATGAACTATTGGGACCTCATCAAGATAAAAAGCTTCTGCACAGCATAGAAAACAGCCAACAAAACTAAAAGGCAACCAACAGAATGGGAGAAGATATTTGCAAATGACATATCCTATAAAGGGTTAGTATCCAAAATCTGTAAAGAACTTAGCAAACTCAACACCCAAAAAACCAAATAATCCAATGAGGAAATGGGCAAAATTCAGGAATTGACACTTTTCCAAAGAGGACATCCAGGCGGCTAACAGATACATGAAAAGATGCTCAACATCACTCATCAGCAGGGAAATACAAATCAAAATCACAATGAGATACCACCTCACAGTTGTCAGAATGGCTAACATTAACAACTCAGGCAACATCAGATGTTCGCGAGGATGAGGAGAAAGGGAAACCCTTTTGCACTGTTGGTGGAAATGCAAACTGGTGCAGCCATTCTGGAAAACAGTGTGGAGGTTCCTCAAAAAATTAAAAGTAGAACTACCCTACGACCCAGCATTGCACCAATAGATATTTATCCAAAGGCTACAAAAATGCCTATTTGAAGGAGCACATGCACCCCAATGTTTATGGCAGTGCTGTCAACAGTAGCCAAAGTATGGAAAGAGGCCAAATGTCCATTGGCTGATGAATGGATAAAGAAGATGTGTGTGTGTACACACACGCGCGCACACACACACACACACACACACGCACACGCACACAGGAATATTACTTGGCCATCAAAAAATGAAATCTTGCCATTTGCAACAGCATGGATGGAAGTAGAGTGTATTATGCTAAGCGAAATAAGTCATGGGAAGACAAATACATGATTTCACTCATGTGGAATTTGAGAAATTTAACAGATGAACATAGGGGAAGGGGAGGAAAAATAAGATAAAAATGGAGAGGGAGGCAAACCATAGGAGACTCTTAAATACAGAGAACAAACTGAGGGTTGCTGGAGGAGAGGTGGGTGGGGGATGGGTTAAATGGGTGATGGGCATTAAGGAGGGCATATGTTGGGATGAGTACTGGGTGTCTGTCATATGTAAGAGATGAATCACTGGTTTCTACTCCTGAAGCTAAGACTGTGCTGTATGTTAACTAACTTGAATTTAAATTAAAACACGCACATATATATACACACATATATTCATATACATACATATAGATGTGTGTGTGTATACACATAAACCATTCTTAGTTCCTGGGCTGTACAAATCAGACAGTAGGCTAGATTCGGCCCACTGGCCAGAGTTGCTGACTCTTGATCTAATCAATTTGTTTATTTTTTTCAGTCACTCTTGTATTCATTCATTTATGAAATACTCATTTGCTGGCTCTTCTAAGCACTGTGAATGCAGTGGGGAGAGAGACAGACATGTTAAAGTAGAATCTTCTGTGTTCAACTGAGCTTGCTGGGTTCAGAGACTTTCTATTCCATCTCTGCCCCCTGAGAATAGTATATTTCCTGGTACATTTTGAGATGAAGTTGTGAATGATTGAACAAGGAATAAGCTATTAAATCTTTGCTAATTATTTCTCTTGTGACTGTGATTATGATATCTTAATTGAGTGTGAGAGGGAAATGCTGTGTAAAGACAGGTAAGTGATAAATTTTAACAGATTGTTTTGGAAAGACCTTTGTTTACTAGATGTGATGGTAAAATTTGCATTTTGTCTGTTTTGTTGATGATAGCACTATTAATGTGATATGCTTTGAGATGTATTGCCATTCTGTGATGAATCTTCTACATAGTTTTTGGTCTGAACATTTTAATTAACATTTAACTTCTATAATACTGTCTTGGGGTAGGTAGGTAAACTGGGAGGGGGAGGGAAAGTTTTTAACTAGAGGGAATTTCGTTTGGATGTGTCTGACATTTTTATATCCTACAAATGGTCTATTTTAAGGGTTAAAACCTTGGATTGAGTTATAACAACACATTACATTAATTCTTTTACTCACAGAGATTAACTAGCTTTTTTTCTTAGCACGTTGAGTTTATGTGGTTTTTCAAGGTTATAGCATACAACCTTAAAATACTTGTTACCTCAGATCATTTTCATCATGAAAATGTGATACATGTTTATATTCTCTTTATAGGCGAGATAAACTTTGGATATGCATGGAGTTTTGTGGAGGTGGTTCTTTACAGGATATTTATCATGGTAAGACAAAAGTTATGTTTTATAGAGATTAAGTAGAGTTTCTTAAAATATAGTTATTATATTAAAGCATTAATGTTTTCAGGAGAGAAAACTAATGTTTTATTAGTATTTAGATATATAAAAGAATGTAAGATATATATGGATGAAAGGAGCATTTGCTTTATAAGTTACAAAATTATATGCAGTTGAATTCGTTGCTATTTCTAAAGAAGACATATTATATATAGTTTCAGGGGGCCTGGGTGGTTCAGTTGGTTAAGTATCCGACTCTGGATTTCGGCTCAGGCCATGATCTCATAGTTTGTGGGATCGAGCCCTGCATGGGGCTCTGCACTGACAGTGTGGAGCCTGCTTGGAATGCTCTCTCTCCCTCGCTCAGCCACTCCCCTGCTCATGCTATCTCTCTCTCTCTCTCTCTCTCTCTCTCTCTCTCTCTCTCTCTCTCAAAATAAATAAACAAAATTTCAAACTCAAGCTTGTAAAAAAACATAAAAAAGGCCTTGATGGTTAACGCTAAGCCAAAAGAATATCTAGTTAATACACGCGTGGTATTAATACAAAGATCATTGATTTGCTCTTGTGTATTCAAGAAGCATCAATTAAATTGTTTACTTTTTAAAAATACTAGATTCTGGGGTATTAAAAATTATTAAAACTTTTTGGGGTGCCTTCGTGGCTCGGTTGGTTAAGCGTCCGACTTCAGCTCAGGTCATGATCTCACTGTTGGTGAGTTCGAGCCCCATGTCAGGCTTTGTGCTAACAGCTCAGAGCCTGGAGCCTCCTTTGGATTCTGTGTCTCCCTCTCTCTCTGCACCTCCCGCATTCACATTCTGTCTCTGTCTCTCAGAAATAAATAAACATTAATAAAAATGTTTAAAAATTATTAAAACTTTTTTATTGAGATTTCAGTGGAGTATGTAAGAAAGACTTGTAAAGTAAAATAACAGCGTTTACTGTCTTTTCTTTCTCTCCCTGTCCTGTTCTGTTTCTGTTAATGGGTTATTGTCACAAGCTGCAGAGTTTATTCTTTTACTAGAGATGTGCTTTTTAAAGATTAATGTAAAGTAATGTCTTAATAAGTCAGATGCCAATTTTATGAGAAAATATTTTGGAAAAGGTTTGCATTTTTCTTTATATGGGATTTTGGCTCAGATTTTCCCGTTAGGGCCTCTTAAGTAATTTTGAAGGCTGATTGTAATAAAACAGATGTTAAAAGACTATTTGGGTAGGAATTTTACTGTCTCCATCTCACTTCACTTTACTGTATCTTCTTGGTATAGATTTTACTTTTACCATAAAGATTGACGTAATAGTATTTTAAAGTACTGCTAACTACAGTTGGAATAGGAAAAAGGAAATGATAGATTTTCTGGAATTGTTTTTGAAGGCTTAATGAGGAAAATGGGTTTTCAATTGATGCATAAACTTTGGGTAGAAAGAAGAGGTGCAAGTACATTCTAAGAGGTGAAACAGCAGTACGGTGATGTGAAGGTATGACAGGTAACATCACTCTTATTGGTGTGGGGGGGTGTATTTGGGGGATGGGGTCAGATACGGAAAGACTTGAAAGCCAGATGGAAGAACATGAGAACATTTCTGCTTTATGAAAAGTTCTTTCTTTTCTGAGTATATTTTGTATTAAGTACAACTGTTCTTTATATGTGAGAAACTTTATTATTAATGACATTTTGATTTCAAAGATTCAGTGAAAAGTGAGATGTATGTGGCATTATTTTGCATTGTAGAACACACAGTATTTCTGGAAGCTTGTGATTTCTTCCGAAGTCACAAAGCTATTTCCCTTTTTGTTGTCTTAATTTGGACTAATTTGTCTATTTTTTCTCATACTTACTCATTTAATTTCCTTCATCCTAAAGTTCTGTACTAGGTCTTCTAGTGGTTGAACTCTCAGTGTTTGACCCTCACCCTTCACTTGTCGTGTAAGAGGCATAGACAGATATTTGCTGTCAGCATTGTCTTCTAGCTTATAAAAGCTAGAAAAACTATAAAGTTTTTCTATAGTATCTTCTTCTGTCACTATACATTGATCCTTTTCAGGCAACCTTTTTCTAATTGGTTTTAAGATTTTTTTTCTCTTAATTTATGGTGTTTTTAGTATCTAAATATGGATTTACATTTCCTTTTTTTGCATAGGTCTTAAAGTGCTTACCTCAGAGGATTTCACTTATTCATCAAGCCTGGACAATTATCAGTAATTCTGTCTTCAAAAGTCTTTTCTACCTCAGTCTCTCTGATCTCTCCTTTAAAATTTCAATTAGATATACATTAAATCTTCTCTGTGTCTCTTAAACTCAGCCTTGTATTTTGCACTGTTTAATCCTTCCGTAGAGCACTGAGGATACTCATAACCCTCCTGTAGTATATGGATTTTACAGCTGTGATTAGTACATGCATAAGGTTTTAATTTTTGGTGACTGTATTTTTCATTTCTAGAAATTACTTCGTTCTATTTCAAGTCTCCTTCATTTACAAAAATTTTTTAACGTTTTATTTATTTTTGAGAGACAGAATATGAGCAGGGGAGGGGCAGAGAGGAAGGGAGACACGGAATCTAAAGCAGGCTCCAGGCTCTGAGCTGTCAGCACAGAGCCCGACACCGGGCTCGAACTTGGGAACCGTGAGATCATGACCTGAGCTGAAGTTAGACGCTCAACCTACTGAGCCAGCCGGGCGCCCCTCCCTTCATTTTATATTTGTGTCTTATTCTCTTGTAATTTTTCATTCATTCTTTTATGACCTTAGTTTTAAGCGTCCCTTTCTTAAGCCTTTCTCAAATTGTCAAGTAGTTCCACCAGATAATATGTATGCATGGTCTTAGGCATCTGCTTCTGCTTTCTTCAGGAAGAAGTAAGAGGACCAGTTTAGTTACGGAAATAGTTTTGTCGTGATTGTTGTCATTTCCATTTCAGCCAAACGTAGGAAGTAACAAAGTAATATGGATTTGTTAATATTGATTCATTTAAACTGATCAGCAACTGGGTCAATGGGAGAAATGATCATTTGCAATGCCCTGAGTATTCTCAAATGTACATGCGAGGGATTTACATGGTTATACAAAGAACCCCAGACCCTGTCTCTCTGTTCACTCTTGACTGCACCCTGACTTCTACCAAATGACCTCCTCGTGGAGATGTGTGTGCTCCTCTTTGAGTAGTCTGCAGCGCTCTCTGCTTACATGGCCACATAAGACATAAACCTGTATTTCTCTTTCTCTTCTCTCCTCTCTCTTTTATCACATTGTCCTTCTGTGGGAGTAGTGTAATAACTTGGGTTACCTTATCTAGTAAAAGAGAAAGTTCTTCTTTTCTAATAACCCTAATGCTTGTGGGGTTTTGCTTTTTTTATAGGTATCTACAAACCATATTTTGATCTGTCTTGCAAAATTTGTAAAGAACTTGCCCTTTTTTGGGTAAAGCCTGCTTTTTTCCCTCTTTTATTTTGGCTTTCTAAAGTATCATTAAACCAATTTTTATATTTTGTTTTACGGCTCTTAATTCCATCACTCTATATGACTTTTTAAATTTAAATCTTAAAAGAGAGAACTGTATTAGTTGTCTATTGCTGTATAACAAATGATCCCCAAATTTGGCAGCTTAAAACAGCAAATATTGTGTCACAGTTTCTGAGGGTCAGGAATTCAAGAATGGCTTAATTGGGCGAGTCCAGCTCAGATTCTCTCATAAAGCTGCAGCGTTGCTGTTAGCTGGGACTGCAGTTATCCAGGCTTGACCAGGGCTGGAGAATTTACTGTCAAGTGGTTTCACTTAATGTGGTTGTTGACAGAAAGCTTCAGTTCCTTGATGGCTGTTGGCAGGTCTCAATTTTTTGCTCTGTGGATCTAGCCATGGGACAGCTTGAGTGTCTTCACAATATGGTGGCTGGCTACCCCCCTCCCCACCCCACCCCCGCCCCAGTGCAAGTGATTCCAGAGAGCAAGAGGAGGCCACACAGCCTTTTATGATGGAGTGGCAGAAGTCATATGCTGGCCCTTCTGCCATATTTTGTTCTTCAGAAGCAAGTCGTTTCTGTCCAGCCCATACTCAGGAAGGGAACTAAGTTCCAACTCTTGAGGGGGAAATATCAAAGAATTCTTGGACATATTTTAAACCACCACAGGTGTGTGTGGGGGGATACATTTTGAATTTACATTTTTTCATGAGTTTTTTCCTCTCCATTTGTGTACTTTTTCTTTGAAGAACTAACATTAGAACCTTTTATTGTTCCAGCATAATGCATTTTCTCCTCTATTTATTGAGCATTTTCATTTCTGTTTAATATTGTTAACAATTTTCCACAGTTTTTCATGTCAGTTATGGCGAATTGCTTTCTCATTTATTTAATAATTTTGAGTTCTGAGATCATCGTCAGTGGGAATTATACGTGGCTTTTGAGAGTGTATCCTTCCACAGTGGGTTTTTTCCTGTGACCCCAAGACGTCAGTGTATCCAGTGTATCTGAACCCTGAACGTGAATAACCAAGAAGCCTATGGTGACAGCATCAGGAGAAGATATTTTCCCCTATCCAGATCCCAGGCCATGGCACAAAATCCTGAGTCTTCTCCTTGTGCTTGGCTGCCCTTTTAAAATGAGGATGTAGTCCTTCGAGGGTTCTGGTTATGTGGGGATATTTGTTTTAACTCTGCCTCTACAGACCTATGGCCTTTTCTTCTGTGTTCCTGTAGGGGATAAAATCAACGCCCCAGCTTACCAAGATTGGCCTTTCCCTTAGAGACGGCTAGAATATTTCACATTTTTACCATTCTGATTTTCATTTCCTCTTTGTTTTTGGTTCCTGGGAAAGTCTCTTACTGTTAACAAACTTAGCTAGGCATTTAAAAGATTATTTAAAATACTCTTTTCTGTCATTTGTAGGTGTTATTTTCAGGGTATTCAGATTGTTTGCCATACTGTGGAAACAAATCTAAAGGATGCCCATCTTACTGAATGAGAGTAGGCTTACAAACCATTAGAATTAGTTATATGGATGGCTTGTCTTCAGACACTCAGACCCAGACTTGTCCTCAATGGAAACTTTTTGTGTGTGTGTGTTTATCCATTCATTTTGAGAGAGAAAGAGAGCACAAGAGGGAGAAGGGCAGTAAGGGAGAGAGAGAAAAGGAGAGAGAGAATCCTAAGCAGGCTTTGCACTATCAGCACAGAGGCCAACACAGGGGCTTGACCTCACAAACTGTGAGATCATGACCTGAGCCAAATCAAGAGTCATATGCTTAACCCAGGCGCTCCAGTAGAATCTAAGTGAAATACATTTCTCTCTTCCACAATTGTGAAATACCACAAGTACTCCAAAGTAAACATTTTTACAAAGTTGTTAAGTTTGGGTAAATATGGGATTACTATCTAGAAAAAGATTCCACCACTGGAATTTAGTTCCATTGTTAGAATAGTCTCTCCCATCTAATGTATTTCTTTATTCTAAAGTGATTTAGTAGTGAAAAAGAGAAAACTACTTAAATGTCTTCAGTAGTGGATAGATGCACACAGAGAAATATTATTTAAATAATATGATTTAAGTTACATGTATTGATATGGAAAGGTGTCTGTGGTAAGTGAAAAGGGCAGGTCTCAGAATTGTATATGTAACATGATTCCGTTCATAATCTTGTGTGAGATGCATAACATACATTATTTAAAATGTCTCTTTATAAGATTGTCTGGTAGACCTTAGGCCAAACTATTGATATTGAGTAATTATTGAGTATTATTGAGTAATAGTTTGGGTAAGGAAGAGACCTTTACTTTCCAAACTTGTCTATTGATTGCATCTTTATGAACATACATTATGTTTATATATATGTTTATGATCATATATTAATGTGCTGTCAGCATAGATAGGGACTCTCTGTCTCCCTCTCTCTCCGCTTCTTCCCAGCTTATGTGTGCACACTCTCCTCTCTCAAGATAAATAAACATTAAAAAAGAAACTAGCTAAACCTCTAGGCCATGATTTATTTCTTTTAACATTTAAGAGGTAATATTGATCAGCAAGGTACAAACATGAAAATATAATTAATTTCAGAGAGTATTTCAGTCTTTTATTCATTCCACAACATTTGTTTGCAGCTTTCCCCTGCCAGGCACCGTTCTGAACACTGGAGATACAACACTGAAAAAACCAGGTTTAAAAAATGTTGCCCTGATGGAGCTTATGTTTTAGTACAGTTTTTTAGGTGTATTAAGGCTACTGCTTAGTGGAACTTGTAAAAACTTTGCCATTTACTGAAAAACATGCTTTGACTAATTTCATTAATATAAATTTTCTTCTCTTATAGTAACGGGACCTCTGTCAGAACTGCAAATTGCATATGTTAGCAGAGAAACACTACAGGTAAATCCAGTGCTGATTTAACATTTTTTATTAGACTGTTTAATTATTGTGCATTGTCTGTTAAGTAAAGTAAGGATTGAACATCTAATTTGGTAAATTCTTGTATATTAACACATTTTAATTGTCTAGTAGACTCAAATTTTATTTGCAGATAAGCACTATAAAGCCTCAGTGTGACAATATGACCTCCTCAAATTTAAGTGCTGTGAATTTGTTGTTTCGTATTTTTATACTTCTCTTAATACCAAAGAAAGGCTTAAAAACTAAGCACTCTTATGGGAATTGAAGCTCATTTTAATACTAATTGCATTTATGCTTTTTAAAAGTTATTTCAAACTATTTGCAGAGTTTAGTGGAAAGTATTGTCTTAAGAAAATTAGTGTTTCCAACAGAACTTTGCCTTTTTTCATTTTCTTGATTCTTCTTTTAGGCTATTTCAGTAAAATAAATTAATGATTACTGCTAGATTATCTGTGATGAGTAAATAAAAAACAGAAACTGCTACTCAGTTGATCACTTTAAATCCCAAAGTATTCTCTGTAATAAATAAAGTCTTGTTAATTTTCTGGTTTGTTTTTTTTTTTTTTCTTTTTCTTTCTTGAAACTCCAGGGATTATACTATCTTCACAGTAAAGGAAAAATGCACAGAGATATAAAGGTATACATCATAAGTTTAACCTAATGGCCCTCTCTTCATTTTTTAAATACTCGGACCAAACTGTTGAGCAAAATTGTCTTAGTCTATCTGATGAATTTCTTACCTGAAATATGTTACTGTAATAAAATTAAGTGATACTTTTAAGAATTTTATTACTTTCTTAAAGTAGCTTTATTGAGATACAATTCACTTTGTTGAGATGTGATTCACTTGCCACAAAATTCACCTGTTTAAAGCATACATTTATGGATTAGTGTTATAATAACCCATATTAGCTTATCTCTAGTTATTTATTTGTAAATTGCAAATTAAGTCCTTAGCTTCCATCAAGTTAGGGTTTTTACAACATTTCATACTTTGAGTATTTTAGAAAACTTTGGTAGTCTCAAGGAACTATCATTAATAATGTTTCAAAATGGATAAATTCAATTGTAACATCTTCTGATGATCTGATTTAACTGGCAGAGGAGAGCAGGTGCACTGGGTGTGCTGGGGTCAGCTCCGCGGTAAACCAGGGTGCTTGGGCAGGGCTTCCTGAGGTTCTTTCTAAAGATACTGCCATCTCCCCAACT
This sequence comes from Panthera tigris, assembly GCF_018350195.1. Classification (NCBI taxonomy): domain Eukaryota; kingdom Metazoa; phylum Chordata; class Mammalia; order Carnivora; family Felidae; genus Panthera; species Panthera tigris. The sequence continues at coordinate 107,458,373 of NC_056662.1, forward strand.
TAGTTCTTTTCTTTCATTTATTTTTCTTTTACCTTCTTCCTCATTCATCTTTTCTCCTATTTCTCTCCCCCTTTTATTTTCTGAGGTTTTCTCTGGCATAAAGGTTCTTAATATTTTTTTTCTTAATCATGTTGTTCTTTGAGTCTCTAATGAAAGCCATGGACTCTCTTTTCAGAAAATGTCCTCATGCATATGCCTTCATATTTTGCATGAAATTTCAGTGAACTCTCAGATCATCTGCTGAGATCCTTTACTTTAAGTGTTTTTCATAAGCCATTTAAGACCTAAGCAAAGAGCTTTGGAGTTTATAGGGAGAAGTATAACATGAGTGCATTAAAAGCACTGTGTCATCAGCACATAGATGATCTGGAAAGACTGATAAATTTGTGTCAGAAATGGAGGTTGGAGTGCCTTCCAAGCAGAAGAAACAATGTAAGCAAAAATGAAGACGTCAGAAAGTGTGGGGTCATTTTAGGGAATATAAAAGCTGTGCCATATTATCAAAGAGAAGAGAACATATGATGGGGATAGCCGGATGGTTTTGTGCTCGATTCCAGGAGGAATTGTGTGCTGAACTTCAGAGTTTGAGCCCAGCTGGGGAGAGTGTGACCATCACCACTATTTCTACCCTGGTCTAAGCCATCGGTCTGTTAATACCTGCACTTCTGCAGCAGCCTTCTAACCAGTCTCCCTGTTCCTGTTCTTGTGTGTTTCTGCAGTCCCTTCTCCACCTTGCAACCAGAGTGATCTTTTTAAATCAGAGCTTGTCACTCTTCTGCTTATAAACCACCATCCCGTTATTCAGTATAACATCCAGATGTTTGTTTTTGTTTGTTTGGTTTTTTTGTTTGTTTGTTTTTTACCATTGCCTGTAAGGTGTTACATGATCTGGCCCCAGCTTTTCTCTCTGACTTAATCTCATACTCCTCTCCATTTTACTCATTTTGTTCCAGCCACACTGAGCTTGCTGTTTTTGGAGTATGTTGACTCATTCTGGCACCAAGACTTTGTATTTGCTGTGCCCTCTTCCTGGCATGTTTTTCTCCCAGATTTTGGCATGCCTCTGCACCCTCACTTCATCTAGATCTCTGCTCAGACATCACTGCCTTAGAAAGGCCTTCTCTTCCTGCTTTACTTGGCTTTAGAGTACTTCCCTCTTCCTGGCTTTGAATCATTTGTTGGTTCGTTCATTCATTCATTCATTCATTCATTCATGTGTGCATGTATTTTTAGATTTTCTTTCTCTCCTATTCACTGTAAACTTCATGAGAGATGGAGCTTATTCTCATTACTATAACCCTAGAACATAAAATAGTACCTGATTGCTCAAGGAGAGAGAGATGGAAGGATGGAAGGAAGAGGGGAGCATCAGAGGCCATAGATGCACGTAGTATGATATAAACTGTAATTTCGGAAAATTAGTCTGGAGCTGGGCAAAGACCAAACTGAGGACCGTGGCAGACATCTAGATCGCTGGGGCTTAGATCAAATTAAAATCCCTGCTGTAGTCCCTTCTCCCTTCTTTTTCTTGTTTCTCCCATTATTCCCAGTAATATCAGGGGGTACAGTCTTCTTTATGGCTTCCTCTTTTTTGGGTGGGGCCGGTTTCCTAATGGTTTTCCTGTTAGCCTATAATTACATGATTGTTGGCACCTTGGACTAAAGATTTAGCCTGCTTACTTTTGCTTGCTCATTTAAAAGTTACAGAAAAGGCAAAAAATAAAATTTAGAAAGTCTCTATACCTTTGGGCTTATTGAAGATGTAGTGGTTTTATCGTCTTTTTTGGAGCTCAGATCAGGAAGTAGAGGTGGCCAAAATGCTACTAACATTGAAATGGGAAAAACTGAGTTTTTTTTCCCTTTCTGTGTGGGGGAAAAACCCAGTTCTTTCCGACTGTATGCTTCTTTCCTGAGGCTTCTTTACTACTCACACAGAACACTTCATTCTGACCCTGGTGGTTACCAAATGTCTGCAGGTTTTTCCCCAGTGTGATACCAGCTGGGTGTCCTACAATTTAACTCAATTCTGACACTGTCTACTTGGAGAGAGCATCAGATCCCACAGATAAGGGCTCAGCCCCATGAGACTGTCCCTTCCCCCAACACACACACACACCAGATACTGGTTCAAGCCCAGTTTATCAGCTGTGCTTCTGAGCAAATGACTGTATAGATTGGAGGTTCCAAAGACCCCCTCCTTGAGTTCAGTTAATTTGTTAGTGTGGCTCTCAGAACTCAGGGAATTATTTATGTTTACCAGCTTATTAAAGGATATGATAAAGGATACAGATGAACATCCAGATGGGAGAGGTGTGTAGGGCCAGGTGTGTGGGAAGGGGCAGGGAGCTTCCATGCATTCTCCAGACACACCCCTCTCCCAGTGCCTCTATGTGTAATTCAACCCGAAAACTCTCCAAACCCCATACCATTGAGATTTTATGGAGGCTTCCTCATGTAGGCGTGATCAGTCATTAACTCCATTTTTGGCTCTTCTCCCTTCTCAAGAGAATGGGGGGCAGGGCTGAAAATTCTGAAGTTCTAGTCATGGCTTGGTCTTTCCAGTGATCAGCCCTCATCCAGGAGCCTACCCAGAGTTGCTCCATTAGAACAGAAGACACTACTCTGTGACCCCTGAAATTACAAAGGTTTCAGGAGCACTGCATCAAGAACCAGGGTCTGCGAGCATATACTAGAACAAAAGATGCTCCTAGGGCTCTTGTCACTTAGGAAATTACAGGGCTTTCAGGAGAACTGGGCTAGGAACCGGGGGGTAGAAACCAGTGTATTATTGTTATCTCACAGTCATGCAGCCAGGTGACATTTTAATCCGGTGGGCCTGTGGCTAGTTGTTTATATTCTGGGTGGTCCTCAACTGTGGGCAAACACATTAAGATAGACAGCCTCATGAGTAAGCAGCAAGGTTCAGTCTTATGCACCAGCAGTGGTTCAACTGATGATGAACTCCTAGAACAGGAAGTAACACGTTTAAGATGTAATACAGAAATTGAAAATGCCAGTATTAGGTCATGTTTTAGGGCAGTCACAATGTTTGATCAGTAAGAATATAACAGATGAAAACTAATACATCATTTTCATAATAACATTCATATTGTGTTAATAGCAGCGTTTTGCAAGGTAGAACATTTTATAAGAATAGTCAAATTGTCTTAAAAGACCCTAAGTTTTCCTGCAAATATAATAATTTGACACTTTAATTGGGCATACTTTAAATTTTAAGTATTTCTAGGTCTAAGGCTGCCACTTGTGATCATTTTATGTACGTATATTTGATCAATTATATGTGCTGTCTGATAAAAAGTTTCTTACTTTAACTAAAATGTTCTCGCTTTGAAGGGAGCTAACATTCTGTTAACGGATAATGGTCATGTAAAATTGGGTAAGTAAATTAAAATTTTGTCATTTGAGCAAATTTATTCCAGAACATAGGAAGTTTTATTTGCCTCTGAAAGATTAGTTTTTCCCTCAGCATCTGTGTATTTTTAGGTGGAAATCTGTTTGTGGGCATATGTAACCTGTTTCTGTTCCCTTTTCTCCTACATGGGGATAGAGTCCGCCCTTCACATATGACAGATTTGTTGTAAAGGTATGGCAAAACAGTAATTCTTCAGGAATTCTTTCACCTGTAACCTGAGGAATGTGACTTTTAGTAAGAAATTTGTACACAATTGCCTTGTAACCAAAAAACAGGGTAAACAAACAAAAGCCAAAAAATCAATAACACCAAAAATCCTACATCCTTTACATTAGCATTTAAAACTAAATATAGTCGGGGTGCCTAGGTGGCTCAGTTGGTTAAGAGTCAGACTCTTGATTCAGCTCGGGTCATGATCCCAGCAGTCGTGGGACCCAGCCCCACATCGAGCTCTGTACTGACAGCGCGGAGCCTGCTTGGGATTCTCTGTCTCCCTCTCCCTCTGCCCCTTCCCCACTTGTTCTCTCTCTCTCTCTCTCTCAAAAAAACAAAAAAAAACAAAAAAAAAAAACCCCAATATTACTAATATAAGGATGTAATTTAGATGCTGGATGTTGCTTTATTTCAAACTGTACCTTTTATAACTTTTGGTTATGACTAAAATAGAGTTCCAAACCTAAATAATAACTTAATTTGAAAGTTTGAGACTGGGAACATGCATAGTATAGTAGTTTTTATAAACAGAATCATGGATGTTAGGTATTAAATGAAGAGTTTAATAAATAGGAAAGTTATTTCGGATTATATATTACTATAAGACAAATCAGAATTCAAAAAACATTTATTTTATAAAAGCATGAATAAAACTATTTTGAATTATAGCCTACAGTAGGACTGATCAGATATAAAAGTATCTGATAATTAACTTACATAATAAAATTTTGCTGAGCTACCTCTAAAGATGAAAAAAGCATTTATCTAACTATTGATGTCTTAGTGAACAGTTTCTATCAGCAGTTTAATATTTTGTGTTAATATTATGTGCCTTACTGACAGAAATCCTATATATAAAACGCTGGTTGATAAGGATTTAGAAATGACCGTTAAAAAACTAGAAAATATTTAGACCTCAACATACTTAAAGAATAGCAACAAGTCCTGCATAAAAACAAATTTCCTAGTGATTGGTGTTGGGATTAGAAGGTATTGCTAAGGTAAGATTTTGGGGAACATTCTGTTTGGGTGTCTTTTCAGGCTAGGCAGATTTGCCAGTAGATTCTTGGTTTGTTTGATGTCAGTCATCATGAGTATGGCAGGAAGTGAATGGAATATATGACTATGTAAGGTCCCTTCCAGTGATACTCCTTGAATTTCAGGTCCTGAGAATTTGAAATTATAATATTATTAAGTCTGGCGGGTTAAATTTTCTCAGCTCTCTCTTTCTCATCAAAATCATTGACTTTTGTTTTCATCTGATTCATGCAGGGATATATGAGAATCTATTTGGCTGTAATACACCCTGACTACTTAGTGATATTTTAGTGCTAACCCATAAAAGTTAAAAAAGTTTAATGTGATGTTTAAGAATATCTCGTTTCTGTGAAATTAGTTTAATGAAAATAATTGTTAAACGTTTCTTCTCATGTTACTGTAAATATTTTACCTTCCCTCAGTTTTCTTCCCTAAATGTTTCTTCTTTTTTTAATAGCTGATTTTGGAGTATCTGCACAGATTACAGCTACAATTGCCAAACGGAAATCTTTCATTGGTACACCATATTGGTAATTGTATTTTAATTGATAATTTAACATTTTGTTTTTCTGTCATTATTGAATACAGCATTTATTGAAAACATACACTGGTCAAAAATTTTAAGACTAAAACAGATTAAGAAGATCATCAAGAGCTTAAGCAGTGTAGGCGGGTACACTTGTGGATACACAGCCAAAGAATATTTTACCATGTTCATTAAGTGGAAGAAGCTCTAAAAAGATTGATAATGGCTTTTGGGAACCTTGCTATAAAGGAACTCTCGCTTGCTCTGTAGGGTCCAGCATGGTTTTTATACATATTTAGTAAATGTTTGTTGATGATTACTGATCTCCAACTGCAGCTTCAGAGATTAAAAACTCTAATGTTATTACCCACAAGAGAGTGAAACTGTCTTCAGAACGTGGGAAATTGTGAATTAGGCAAAGTAAATTTTTGGAACACACTCTGTCTTCATCTCTCTCTCTATATATATATATCATGTCTTTCCCACATGAACTCTAGGGATGTAGAACAGAATGGAATGTCTTGTCCAGAGTGACTAAGGTTGGCAGTTCCTCAGTTAATCAGAAACATCTGTTGAATGGCAAATCTCAAAATTAACACAGATGTACGTTAAACCTTTTAATTTCAGGCTTAGGAGTGTCTTTTTCTTTTTTACTTTCTTTTCTTTCTCTTTGTTTCTTTTCTTTTTCTTCCTTATTTCCTTTTTCCTTTTTCCTTTTTCCTTTTTCCTTTCCTGCCATAAGACCAAGGCCTTTTCTTTGAGTGGCTCTCTAATTAGAGTTACATCTTAATAATGTAAACTATACCCATAATACATCAACTACATTTTCCAGGTTGTGTTTCTCTAAAGCACAATCTTTAGTTCTAAAGAACTTGGACATACAAAGCATGTGCCTTTTTTTTTTTAAGTCAGGTCTATGAGGTATAGATTTAGCCTTACTAGGTGTGCAAGTCTCCCAGTGTTGAGAGACTTGTATGCTTTGGTGGTGAGAAATAGCACTATACTGAATATAAAAGATAGGTTTCCAACACCCAAGGAAGTGTTCTTTTGCCCCCTTTAGTAAATTCTGTCCCTTCATCCCTAGCCTCTGGCAGCACTCAATCTGATTTCTGCCTTTTCCCTGAATGTCCTACAAATGGAATTATGCATTCTGTAGCCTTCGTAGTCTTTTAGAGTTGTCATATTCTCAACATAATTTTCTAGGTTTTTTGGTTTTGTCTTTAGAAACTTGGCTTTAACAAGCTTTTTTGTAAGCATTCACTTTAATTTTCATAACTTACCTTTTTAACCTGCTAACAAATCAGTTTTTTATAACATTTAATTAAATTGCATATTTATAATATTATATAATAACGTATACAATATAATGAATAAAGAGGTTCAAAGATGAACTCAGTTGACTGTATAAGCATACAGCCTAGCTGGCAGGAGTAGAAGCACTAGCTGGGGTCTTTCACTTGTGTATTTATAGAGGAGTGGAGAACGTCTCCTCGCACGGCAAGTGGGGCATATCAGCTTTATGCATTTTCCTTCTCTGCTAGTGCACTTGTACCAGTAAGCTGGAAGATTCCAACCATCAGTAAAGTAATAACTGACATACTTTAAAATTCACTTTTCTTATGACAGTTCGAATATTTTTAAGAAGTACTTTAAGATTAGAAAGATTTTAAGAGGAAGCATTTTGAAAGTCAGAAGGGGTGTGTGTGTGTGTGTGTGTGTGTGTGTGTGTGTGTGTGTGTATGTGTATTTTTAACTTCACCACTTTACTTGACTTCCCTAAAATCATAATAGGACAAGTGTGTATTTGTAAAGTTACTTATTAAAATCATTCTTTTGATATGTAAGAGTTGGTTATTTCCAAAACCGTTGTTTAGAATTTAAAAACTTTTATATTTGAAAATATAATTTAAATCAGTCAAATAAAAATTTATAGAGCTACAATTGGGATAAGACTATATAGGAAAGTTAAAACTAAATTTGGGTAATTTTCCTCTAAATAAATACAGTTTTAAAAAGCAGACACTCATTTTTATAACTTCCACCTTTAAAATAAAGCTGAAAAACTGCCAGTTAAATTTATAGTAAGTATGAGCTAAATACTAAATGAAGATTATTAATGCCCCAGTAAGTAGTTTTGGTCATATGAAAACAGAGGCCAGATTGCAGTTCACTGGTACAAACGGGTAAGAGCTAAAAATTATAGATCATTTATTGCAAGATGTTATTTCTCTGTAAAATTCTACATTGTACAGAGAAAAGAGATTAAGGTGTGGACAAATTTGGGTTATGTTGCTGTACTATAAATGTCAAGTTTTATAAACCTTTATAAGTATAGCAAAGTAACCAAGGAATCACCAGTAGGGTCTTGGGATGGAGGGTCTTTTAAGGGATCAAGATCTCGACAGAGATCTTTAAAACACTGCATACTTATTTTTCAGATATCAAGGCCTAAATAGGCCTCAGCTTAGAAAGGGATAGTTCCAAGTGCCTCTGGTGGGAAGATGGGAGAAAATACAGTAAACACAAGTTTTGCAGTTTTTTTTTTTCCCTGCAATATTTCCTTCAGGATGGCTCCAGAAGTCGCAGCTGTTGAGAGGAAAGGGGGTTACAACCAGCTGTGTGACCTCTGGGCTGTGGGAATCACTGCCATAGAACTTGCGGAGCTTCAGCCGCCTATGTTCGACTTGCACCCAATGAGGTCAGTGTGTCATAATTGAAGAGTTCTGTGCTTAAATTAAGGGTGATCCTCTCACCTCCAGTACTTATTACATCGTAAATAGAATTATTTATATTATGTATTAAAATATAAAAGCTTAAAATGCTGTGTAACAATTTGTTGTTGATTTTTCAGAGCATTATTTCTAATGACAAAAAGTAATTTTCAGCCTCCTAAACTAAAAGATAAAATGAAATGGTAAGTATTTTTGTGTTATTTACTTTATAATCATGACCAAAAATAGAATTAAAATTTAAAAGTCTTAATTTTCAAAATTTCTTAGGTCAAATAGTTTTCATCATTTCGTAAAAATGGCACTCACCAAAAATCCAAAGAAAAGACCTACTGCTGAGAAGTTACTACAGGTATTATTGTTCCCTGAAATATCTTTCTCTCAAAAGGTAAAATGTCATCCAATCATATTTCTAATGAGTGTTCTGTTCTATATTATTTTTATAGCACCCTTTTGTCACACAACCTTTGACACGGTCTTTGGCAATCGAACTGTTAGATAAAGTGAATAATCCAGATCATTCCACCTACCATGATTTTGATGATGATGATCCTGAGGTAGGAACTGTTTTTACCAAGTATACTTATAACATATATGTACGTATGTGTGTGCATCTCAGAAGCAGTATTTTACGGTTCTGGGTCTGGTTTAAATAATAAACTCGTGAGGGAATAATGAACTCTTTGAATTGGTCTCTCCTAGGGAAGTCATGTGTTGGATTTTTCTTACTGGCTTCGTGTGGGTGACTGTTTTCTGAAAATGGCAAAGGCACAATCATCTAATCCACTTGGTGAAATTACTGTAGTTATTTCAGAGTAGTCATTTTGGATGAAGTTGCCAAATAAATTGTCCACTTTAAAAGAGAGAGTGCAGACAGGAAGTACCTAAGTCAGATGTTAGAATACATTCAAAATTTCTGTTCAGTTTTCCTCTTAAAAACAATCCTGCTACAGTACCTCATGAATTATTAGTGGTTAGTAGAAAGTATAGGATTGATTTTGTTGGTGACTAAAACCTTAATTATCCACTATGGGAATGTTTTAAAATGAGCCAGTGTTGGGGTGCCTGGGTGGCTCAGTCGGTTAAGCATCCGACTTCAGCTCAGGTCATGATCTCGCGATCCGTGAGTTCGAGCCCCACGTCAGGCTCTGTGCTGACAGCTCAGAGCCTGGATCCTGTTTCAGATTCTGTGTCTCCCTCCCTCTCTGATCCTCCCCCATTCATGCTCTGTCTCTCTCTGTCTCAAAAATAAAATAAACGTTAAAAAAATTTTTTTTAAATGAGCCAGTGTAGTTGTTAGAGAATAAAATAACTAATATGATAGAAGGATTGATATCAAAGGAAGCTTCTTTTCTGTTGGCATACTTAACATTCCTAGCCCAGCTAATAATTGTGACACCTAAGAGAAACTTGGTAAATGTGACATGGCAGAATTTTGTTATTGGATATATAACTTGAGATGGATACCCTTGACCCTGATGACTGGCTTTATGGAAGATACTTAAAATGGTGTAAATTTCTTGATACTGAGGGAACGATAGCTCTCAGTGGTTGGAAGGATGGTTGTGTATTGTGTTAAGTCAGAACCTTTCTGTCAATTCACCATTGTTCTAGCTTGCCATCATTATACAGCTGTAATTAAAAAAGCTATCTGTCCTTTTGTTCAAAGTCTGGAAAGGAGTTTGGAAACATAAAACTTAAGGAACGTAAAGTGTTACTATTGATCTTATAATTATAGTAGGGAAAACTTGTTTTATTGTTATGCTTAAGTCTTCAATTTGCATGGTAATGTGGGACTATAAAAATGACCCTGGTAGCCAAGACACCCTGCAAAGTGATCTTAATAATCAGTGGGAAAGTGACAGTTGTTCTGTGACTTTGAAAATTTTTTGTAAGAACATTAAAAATTCTCTTACTGTCAGTTTTAAATGTATAAGGAAGTGAAAAAAGTAATTAAGACTAATATTTACTTACTGCACTGTTATTTAAAATATTAGAACCAGTGAGAATTAACGTGTTTTGTTTTTTTACAAAAAAACTTACATAGATTGATTCTCAAGTAGTCTACTTACTAAGTAGATTGCACAGTGCTTGCCTTCTTGTCATAATTCTGTGACACGGAGCAAGTATCTATTTTGTGCCTTGGTGAACTGTCCTACTCCCTTTCTAAGTTCGGGTCAGTTTCCAACATTCTTTTCCTTTGTACTTCCAATGCATGAAATATCTCCGTATTCGTATTCCCGTGATGTGAAATTTTTTGTGGATGCCACTTCTTCGGGAGCATCTTCCTCTTTTTTATCAGAACCGCTTTCTTCCTTTATACCAGTAAGTTCACCTTCACCGAGTTCTCTGGCTGTGCGTCTATAGGCTCGTGAGCGGCAGCCGGGTCCACGCTCTTACCGTCATCTGTTTCTTCCTAGAACTCCACTTACATGTTACGTTCAAATTTTATTTCCAGCATGATCCAGACTTCACGCTCTTTATTTCTTTACAGCACTTTCATCTTTGTTGGCTAATTCCCTCTTTCAGCTACCAGTTTTTGTTAAAATGTCACATGAGTGTATCCTCACTGGGAGACCAGAGGGAACACAACTACCCACTCTGCCGTCTGTGCACGAGCTGACAGGTGCTCAGTGAGCAGTCACAGACATGGGAAGAAGCGATGTGATTTGTCACTGAATGTGACGTGCGTCTGTTTGTCACGTGGTGATTTGTGGCCTGAATAGAGAGCTTGCAGTGAAGTTTGTACATTATACAGTTACAATTCATGTACTGAATGTTAATAAGATATTAATATACCAAATATTATACGATTGTAGAGTATCTATACAATTAATATACTGCTGACTGATATTTGAACCATGTTATGGGGGACTGGTGTCATTTAACTAATTCATGGTGACTGAAATTCGTGCATCCTGAGGCTGCAAGGCAAGGACTGCCTGTGTCTTCTCAGTGCACTGAATGCCACCTCGTTGTCTCTTCGCACGTCCTGTACACTCGTCACACTGAATTACGAAGTCCTTTTGAAAATGTACTTAAACAGGAGAAATAATAAGCCAAATACAGAAGCAGTCTGTGGAATGAAGATGCTTCTGAAGTTTTCTCATGTAGTGGAGAAAGAAATTCATCTTTCTTGTGAAGTCTGTGTTGTTCGTATCATAATTGTAGGTTGTGGGGGGAGAACTTTTCTTCTCATCATGTTTAAGATAAAACTTTACCCAGAGAAGTTCATAATCTTACTACTTGCAAAGTGATCTTGCAAAGTGATGGTGTAGAAATTGCTAAGGGCTGCGTTCCCACTCATAATTTGAGTGACATGTATCTAACCTGCATTTCAGGATTTGCTCTGATACTGTGCATGTTGTGTGAAGGCTGAATACTCTTGAAAACATTGAGCACATCTGCTAATTCTACAGTGTCTAAAATGTATTATCTATCCTACACTGTTGGAAGGAAGTCTGACTTTTTTTATTTTGGATTCCCATGTAGTTTTTTAGAAAGGTGCTGCACATTATACATAATACAGTTTTCTTCGACATGTTAACCCATTTACTCTGTTCAGCATTCTGAGATTTAATAATTTTATAGTTATACCGTTTAAGCTGGGAAAGTAAAACTGTTCTCCTAGGCAGTCACAGGTTTTATTCATGTTCACTGGTAATAGCAGTCTGTGTGACTAGCCTGACGGGATACCTGTTTTTGCTTGCTTGTTTGTTTGTTTTTGCTCCTATATATTGTTATCAGAAGTACGGGGTTTGTTCTTTTCCGGCTCTGCGTCTAATTAGCTGAGTGCCCGAATTTTGAGTCTCGGTGTTCTCATCTATAAAATGAAGAATAGTACTTGGTTCACAAGTGTAGTTTGAGGACAGAATGAGCTGAGGTGTACGAAAGCACTTTGTAAAACTGCAAACCACTGTGGACACGTAAAGTTTAAATACTTCAGTTTTGAAATGGCTTTTGCTGCTGTTTGACTACTATCAGTATTTCAGTGTTTGGGGTCTTTTAGATTCATAAGGTTTTATTTCCTGAGACGCCCCAATATGAGAATAGTTGACTTGGGTCCTGTTCTTGATCTGCCTTTTGAATCTGCTAATTTGAACTTAAATGTGAATGAATTACATTTTTCACGAAGATATATCTACGAGTGTGTCTCCTTCAAAGGTAATAACTTCAAGGGAAGCGTTTCACACACAGAAAAAAAAACCTATTTGGTACGTGAAATAGATGCTGGCATCACCTCTTAAGGTGAGACCTTCAAGTGTATGGGCGGAAGCTGCAGAAGCTTCTCAGATAAGGCCCCTCGTACTCCATATGGTTGGAGGGATGTCTGTGATTGAATGTTTCTCTCTGGAAGTGGCAATACACAGAGCTTTTAATACAGTAAAAGGAAAGAAAATAGAGTGCTGTTCCTACAAGAAGAAACATGAAGGGGGAAAAAATTATGCTTACTAAAGTAAGAGGACCATAAATCTTTAATGCCTTTAGCATCGTTTCATTTTATTCACCCCATTCTTTTTGATAGAAGAACTTGAGGCAGATTTTTTTTTAAATCACAGTATCCTCTTCTGCAACAGGGAAAGCTGCAGCTTTTGAACAGCTGTTGAATTATTGAAATACTCAGTTTTGGATATTTATTTCTATTTATTTCAGAGAACGTTTATTGGGAACCTGCTGTGGATAAAATATATCCATAATCTTAGAAGCTCCCAGTTGCTGGTTGCCTCCTTTGTAAAAAATAACCACAGAATCATTATATTTTGTCCCGTGTTTGCATAAAATGGGGTATTTCTTTCACATTTGGGTAATTTTGTGGACCAGACTGTGACTTGATTATCAAATGCCACATTATCATTGATTTTGGTCTTTTCCTAGCCTCTTGTTGCTGTACCACATAGAATTCACTCAACAAGTAGAAATGTAAGAGAAGAAAAAACCCGCTCGGAGATAAACTGTAAGTATATACTTTACACAGTTCATAATTTAACAATGAGAAATAAGATTTCAGGTTGTAATTTAGTTAACAATTACTTTTGTTTCATTTTTTTCCAAATAGTCTTTCTTAGTAAATCTTTTTAAAGGTAGAGTTTAATTAAGGCAGTAAAAATTTTTTACTTACTTTATTCCTGGGGGATTTTCTGTGGCAAGAGAGGGGATGTATTCATGTTGTTATTGTTTGGGAGGAGGAATAAAATCCCTCAACCAGGCAGGACAGAAGTAATTGAGGCACTGCTTCTTAAACCGATAGGTGTGTACAACTAACCTTGAGAGCTTGTTGAAGTGGTTTCTGATTCAGTGGATCTGCTGTGGGAGTGAGGTTCTTTACTTCTCACAAGCTCCCAGGTTATGGAGACGCTTATGGTTCCAGGACCACACTTTGAGTAGCAAGGAGAGATAGAGATCTGCAAACTGGCTTAGCGTCTGAGTGTCCTGAGCACCTTTAAAACTAGGTTCCAAGCCCCACTTTTCCACAGATTCTGATTCACTAGGTCTTGGGTCAGCCCAGGAATCTGTCTTTTAAAAACAGCCCTCTGGGTAATTCTTATGTACACGAGCGAGTTATGGGCCCACCGAGACAGACCTTTCATTCACAGGGAATCTGGTGCTGTCAGCTCATCAGTGATGAACTCTGCCAGCAGGAATCTGCAATAATAGTGCCTGAACTTCGTTTTTCTTTTTGGAAGCATTAATTCTCTATGACTTAGAATACTAATTTAGTGCAATCGGGCACTGTGATAACAGTTTTCTGTGAATTAAAGATGTATCCTGAAGGACCTAAAATCCAAAATGGCTTTAGTGAAATTATGTGGTAACTTAAAGATAACTACTGAAAAGAAGCTGTTCCCAATTTTTGGCTAGATTAGTAATGCTAATTATAATAATACATTTCATACTTCAAGATGAATCCACCTCTTTGTCTGAAAAGCTAATAAATAAGTAGTGGCAGACACCATTTAGTAGGAAAAAAACAAAAGAAATGCAGAGATGAAGAGATTTGCCTGTGGGATGGAGGGAGACTCCAGGTTAACAGCAAGCCCTGGATCCCTCAGCCTCCAGCCCAGTGGTCTTTCACAAACACTGCTCCGTTTCAGAAACCGCCTCATCACACTTGTGTGGCTTTTACACTGCAAGTCCTTTGTAAACTTCCTTTGAAACTTTGGCTGGACCATACACTGTATATTAAGTTCTTAGAAAAGCTTTGTGCTGGTGCTACTTGGAAGTACTCTTAAAAAGGAGGAAACTCTTGGGGCGCCTGGGTGGCTCAGTCGGTTAAGCGTCCGACTTTGGCTCAGGTCACTATCTCACAGTCTGTGAGTTCGAGCCCCGCGTCGGGCTCTGTGCTGACAGCTCAGAGCCTGGAGCCTGTTTCAGATTCTGTGTCTCCCTCTCTCTCTGCCCCTCCCCTATTCATGCTCTGTCTCTCTCTGTCTCAAAAATAAATAAACGTTAAAAAAAAAAAAAAAAGGAGGAAACTCTTGAAAGAAAGTACCGTGCATTGTACAAAAAGCCCAGGACTGGGATTTGGTACTCTGTTTGCCAGCAATTGCCTGTGTGACCTTTAAGCTCCATCTGAAGCCAGATGGTTTAAACTTGCTGATTTTCCTCCAAAAGTATTTTTCTGAAAATGACAACCTTAGTATATGAGCAAAATTTCCTTTTTTTTTTTTAATTAAAAAAAATACTTAAGATGTCTTTGTCCTTTCTTTGATAATACGGATGGTAAGATCAGAGATGTCTTTGTAGTTCATTTAGAAAACTTTATATATTCAGTACTGTTGAAAATCTCATTTAAGGTACTTTTATCTTGTTATCCAGTTCTTTTAAAAAATTACATTATCAGACTCTTTATTGCAAAGTGCAGTTCTTACTGAATCATTCTTTACAAATTTATATTTGTGACTCTCAGCTTGTAACTGCATATGCATGTGTATGCTATTTAAAACTAGATGCCTATACCCCAGTTTTTCTGAGATTCTCATGTGCCCTCCTTTTGGTGGGAGCAGGTCTCTTCTCCCCCATTTGCCAGTAAAAGAGGTGTCATATCCCTCGTTGAGGTAGCAACAGAATTAAAACCACCACTTTGTTAATTTGTGAGTTTGGTATTTGAGGCTTTTAAATCTTTCACAGTGTTCTAATATCTGCTTTCTTAGAATGTTTTATGACTTTATGTGAGATATGATAGAATATAGAATAGTTAATGCTGTTGTCTATAAAGACAAGCTTTGGAAAAATTATTCTAAAAATTGTATACAGTTGTTCCTCCTGATAATGTTTTATGTTTACATTTACATGGTGTCTCTCCATGCAGCGAAGGTTTTCTCTTTATGAAACCAGATGGTGTTTAAGCAACATATATACGAAAACTGACTCCTGTGCAGAAAGGGTGTTATTCTTTCCCTTTTAGGAATCCTCTCTGCCTTCATATCATTAAATACAATAAGCAAAGACTCGCTTTAGGAAATAATTCCAGGGCTCTTCCTGTCTGCCTTAATAGGGTTAGTTTTGATCCATAATTGCTAGTGTAGGGTCAGCAAGTGGGAATGTTGGAGTGGAGCTGTCTCAAGCTAAAAGGGAGTTTTCATCTGGATATTAAAATAGAAATTTACAGTGTCTGGCTTGACATATGTTCAAGGAGATGGTAGAGGAAACAGATCAAGACCAATCGACAGCTAGTTACAGATAAGTAGGATTTTCTCACATTATGAAGAACATCATAAATAGCACTGCAGCCTAGGATGGTTGACCAATAATTATTTGAACAGTAGCTGGAAGATTCTGTGGCAGAAGCTTGACATCACTTGAGGGAGTTTGAAGAGAACAGGCATGAAGAATAAATCTCCAGAGGGACTGTGCTGCGCCGTTCCCCCCCCCCCCCCTTCTAGCAATGCATTCCCACAGACTACAGAGTAGTACTTTGCCCACAGAGGACAGGGGTATAGGAGCCCTGCTACAGTTAAGATTTTGTCCTTGTTAGGAAAGTTAGTCTAAGACAACATCTCTGCTCCCCAGCACTCAGTGATTATACAGATTATATATATACAGAATATACAGATTATTCTGGCGGGGGGAAGCAGGTATGTTCACATGTGACAGTAACACAAGACAGATAGATGCACAAACTGTCCTCGTGTAAATTTATTACACAGATTTAACTTTGCTGTTTGATGACAAATACAGGTGAGAGCTGTTCAATAGGCCTGTATCAAGGTAAGGTAGGCAGATATTAAAATATTTTAATACCTTACCTAAGAGTTATTTTATGATCTTTGATGTGTGATCATGTGTGGACAGGGGTGAGGAACCCATTACTGAAGAACCTACTCATCTCTAGGGGCCAGAATTTGATATCTGGTCCATAACAGCTGTAAACTATGTACATACTTATACAACTGGAGGTCTTACAGGGCTGTTTTTCCCAGCCTTTTTCACTTATCCCTTCTATTGATAAATATTCAAATCTCATGGTTTCTTTTAACTGGTATTAACATTCACAATAAATCATACGTACTAAGCTAAAATAAAAACAATTATAAAAATGATTATACTTTAAAATTTCACTCATTTCCTGACCTTGATTGAGAATGACTGTTTTGGCTGAAGCTCTTACTAGTTGAACTGTGATATATTTGTGATTGTGTTTCTTCTTTTTAATGTTTTGTTTGTGCCTCTGCTTTTATTTCAGTGGTTTTGAATGCTTTACCCTGGTGATAAAAGCAGATAATGATAGTGAGATATGGAAATTAGAGGTAAAGATAATGAAACATTCAGTATATTGTAATAGCAAGGAAGAAGGTGAAAGTAGCACAGTTTATATATGCTCTAGGTAGTTTATACCTGAGCTACAGTGATGTACTATTTATTGTTGTATAATAAATTTCCCCAAAATTGAGTAGCTTAAAATAATGAACATTTATTCTCATACATATTCTGAGGCTCAGGAATCCAGGACAACTTTGCTGGGTGGTTCTGGCTCACATCTGTTATGAAGTTATATCAGCTGGGGCTAAAGTCATTTGAAGGCTTGGCTGGGCTGGAGGATATGCTTCTGTGGTTGCGTAACTATTAACTGAGGCTTCAGTTACTTGCCACTTGACTCTCCTTAGGGCTGTTCACAACATGACTTCAGAGCAAGTAGTCCAAAAGAGAGCCCAAGATAGAAGCCTTACCTTGGAAGTGATACACCATCACTCTGCCATATTCATTTGATCACAAAGACCAACGCTGGTGATGTGGGAAGGGACTACACAAATTGATGAACACTAGGAGGCAGGAATCATTAGAGGCCAACTTGAAGGCTGGCTTCCAAAAGTAGTCTGCCTCAGTTGCTGTCTGCCCACCTAAATCCTGAGTTAGATGCTCTCTAGTGAATGCTGGGTCACAGTGAAGTAGGTTAGATCCTGACTGTAACATACACAGAATTCTGCTAATCATTTTTTAATTTAATTTAATTTTATTTTTTACTATGGAAGAGGCCTAGGACTAACAGATTTAGCTTTAAATAGCCTACCTAGACTTTCTTGGACTTTTTCCAGCCAACAGATTCTTAATTTAAAACATTGGGTTTTGATCCCTAAATGGTACATGGTAAAATTAAATGTATTGCCATAGAGTAACTTCTAAAATTATTACGTCTTTAAGAATACAGAAAGAGATCATGGCTTTACTTCTTTTCTTCTTTAGTTGGCCAAGTAAAATTTGATCCACCCTTAAGGAAGGAGACAGAACCACATCATGAACTTGTAAGTAGTGTAGTCTTGGAATGTTAACACTAAAAATAAATATTTTAATTAGTCTTTGTGATATTGGTAATGACTAAAAAGTCTAGTTCTTGATATTTTCAAAAGCATTTGGGGAAATAAAAAGGTAAGTAATTCTAAAATTACAAAAAATAAATCTGTGTTGCTGAGGTCGAATATTCTTAATGTTAGGAGAAATGTACTAGTTTTACCATTCTCCTATTAAATGTTTTTAATGCTGACCTGTTAATTTTTTTTTTTTATTTTTGTTTTCCAGTTTTCGAGGGGCTTTTTGTGTACGCATTTGTTAGGATAAATGCCACCATTTTAAATTAAAATGTTGGACCAATAAAAACATCTCATTGAATTTATGGGCAGCCTTTTAAGAGTGTAAGCCAGTTTTCTAAACATGAGGGTAGAGTCAAATCTATTGGGACTAAAACTCAGGAGAGACCAGGCATACATAATAGATCAAGTCTGTCATTCGTTTAAGGCTTGCTAACTCTATGAATGTTCTTTTCATTACTGTTTTTTGTTAATTTTTTATAAACACCTTCCTAGATATGTGATAATATATTTTTAGATTCAGTCTTAGAAACAACATGTTTTGCAAATATTTGAGATGTTACTATCCTATGGAAGAATTTAAAAAATGAGACTTAAAAAACAAAATCAATCCTAATGAAATTAGTTTCCTAGAGCTCCAGATTATATGTTTTTTTTTTTTTTTCTGTTCAATACTGAGAAGAAAGTAACTATTAATAAGTAGTAAGGATTGAAATGGAAACTTTCTTAAACTTAATGCTTTTGTGAACCCACTTGACTAAAGGTATACAAAGTGGAGTTATTCTAATTCAGTATACCAGCATGGAGGAAAGGAATGTTAAAAATTCTTAAAATGATTATAACATTTAAACCTAACATTTATGTAGAGGATGTAGAAGGTTAAGAACAAAAGTAGTAATGATGTTTATAAATGCTAATAGTTACTTTGTTAAGGCAGTTTGAGTTTGTTTCCTGTTTCTCTTTTGAAGTTGGCATTGCATGTATTTAAATTATATACTAGTTTAATAAAACTGTATTACAAAGCAAAGTTGTTGCAATATTGCTATTTTACAAGCTTCTTAAGATTATTTGACTTGGCATTTGCCTTAATAAAATTATTAGCAGGACTAATCTCATTTGTGACAGTTTCCCTTTGTGAATTTGTGGCTTTTAGTTTAAGTGTAAATAACTTGGGTTTCTTGGTCTCTGCTAAACAGCCCGACAGTGATGGTTTTTTGGACAGTTCAGAAGAAATATACTACACTGCAAGATCTAATCTGGTATTTCTCATCTTCTGATTTTCTTTGTCAGCATTGTTTAGTCTTAATTGTTTTTGATTTTTTTGATCAAATATTTTGTTCAATTTTAATGAACCAGTTTAAACATCATTTTATAAGTTCCTGCCATTTAGCAAGGTTCTATATATTGATTATAGCATTTTTTTCCAAAACAAGTTAGATGTATCTACTCAAGTGTATTATAATGTAATAAAAACTAAAATCTATTTTCCTTTTTTATGGAAAGTATTTAATTTTCTCACTCAAATGGGTTTTTTTAGAAATTACATTTCCCTATAAAAATGTCATTTTAATAATGTGACTTATTTTAGTGAACTAGAAACCATCCATATATGTATTACATATCCGTTCATATATATACAGCTATTTTTATATATTGCATATATAACATATATGGAAATAGTTTCAAAAAATAACTTACCCCTAGTTAACAATGAAATCTGTCTCAGATGAAATTTTAACTTTTTAGCATTAGGTAATATCTCATTTTCTCAGGCCAAAATTTGGATTTTAAAGCCTCTCTGAAGTTATAAGTATTAAGGCTGTTTTACCATTAGGTAAGAAAAGAGGGAAACTAACCCTGGTAAATATTAAATAAATAGTAACTTTAATAGTTGCTATTGAATAGTTTTTTTCTACTTCAGTAGGTAGCCGGGACCCGAAGTTGCCTCCATATTTATTCTTAGATTCTATTTTTCTGCCTTTTCATTGGAATTTTCTTTCTTTTTCCTTTCTCTCTGCCTTAATAACGTACTTCTTTCAATTCTGGTTAGTTTAAATGATTCTTTATATAAATTCTTTAATCTATACCCTATAACATTTGTAGAACATAAAATGTTGAGCATAATTTCTCTTTTGAGGAAGTTGCTGTCTTAATGGGAAGAAATTCCTTGGACATACAAACTTTCAGCTGTGCAACAAAATATACAGTGGATTGCCAGCAGGTGTTGACTGTTGAGGAGAGGCTGATATTTATGTAATAAGTGTATGGAAATCAGAGGAGAAAAGCTTTGGGGTTAATGTGGCTTATCTGGCTTCAGGAAGGGACTAAAACTGATTTCACTGTAGTGTAGGAACCCTTATAGAGTCTTCAGGAAGTGAATGGACAGATGCCTCCAATGTTTCATGGGAATTGATGTGGGAACAGTCATCGGCACAGATGCCAGTTTTGAGAGATGGCAGATAAAGAGCTGAAATTATGAAATTGGCATACTACTCCTTGAATCATGGTATTGGCTCAGAAGAGGAGGATTGAAGTCATCAAAGAAGAAGTGATAGATGAAACCATGATTGCATTTGTTCCCTAGTTAGGTCCCAAGAAGGAAGGAGTGCAGAAAACTGGTTACCACAGTGGGTGATGCCTGTGTTTTGCAGTTAAAGGTAGAACCAACATGGGGGAGAAAGAAGCAGTTGGAAAGCTGGAAGAGTCAATATCAATACTTGGACTGTCACGAAAGAAAGAAGGATGCATCCGATGGTCCAGAGAGGACCAGAAAGTGTCAGGATTGAGAGTTAACTGTCCACAGGGGCAAGTGAGATGAAATGTCTGAAGAAAACACTATCAGCGGCTTCTGGATTGAAGATTTTTTTCAGAATTACACATACATAGGCTAGAGTGACAATTAGTGAAATTTGTTGTGGAAATAAAAGATCACAAAATAAGCTTAAACTGACCATCATTAATATTCTCTAGAAAAGACAACAGCAACAAACCCAGAAACATGGTCTTTAAAATTACAGTTATTCTCTTCTGTTCTCTGGGTTTCTAGAACTAGCCTAGTAACATGAATAAATTATGGCTCTGTTCCCTAGAACTGTCCTACCCCCAAATAATCAGGAGTTTCTGACAGAGGGAGCAGCTGACAGGCTGTCTTGTGACAGAGGGCTTTAGGGACAGTTAACTAATTACATAGTTCTGGCAGAAAAGGATGAACAAAATATTTGTCAGACCCTACAGTTTATAAAATCAAACTTTAAAAGTTCACCTCTGATGATGGTAAAAACTAACATTCATCTACAAGTTTTTATACACCAGGCATTCTAAATGCTTCAAATGTATTAAAATCTTTGTATTAGAAATGAGGGAACTTAAGGTGCAAAGAAGCTGAAATTGGTCTTACTCCTCAGCTAAATAATAGCCCACCAGGGGTTTGATCAAGGCAGCTGGTTCAGGAAATGAAACCTAAACCACTGCCTGTTGCATCTACCCCAAATACTGAGCTCACGCTCATGGTCTCTCTTTTTAATCATGTATATATGTTCCATGGTTATTATTATTATTATTTTTTTTTTTTGGTTATTATTATTTTTGAAAAGAATGTACCTGTTTTACTGTTTGTTTTTAATGTTTGTTTATTTTGAGAGAGAGCGCGTGTGTGCGCGTGCACCAGCGGGGAAGGGGCAGAGAGAGGGAGAGAGAGAATCCCAAGCCAGGCTCTGTACTGACAGCAGTACTGATGCGGGGCTTGATCTCATGAACTGTGAGGTCATGACCTGAGCCGAAATCAAGAGTTGGGTGCCACCCAGGTGCCCCCATAGTTATTGTTACTTTTTCTTTAATTTTTTTTTTTTTTTTTTTTTTAGAGAGCATGTGCATGTGCACAAGCAGGGAGGGGCAGAGGGAGAGAGGGAGAATCCTGAGCAGGGCCTCAATCTTGGCAACCCTGGGATCATGACCTGAACCAAAATCAAGAGTTGGATGCTCAACTGCCTGAGCCACCCAGGTGCACCATTATTCTTTTATTGTGGTAAAATATACATAACATAAAATTTACCATTGTGAGATTTTTTAAGTGTGCAGTTCAGTGGCATTAGGTTCACTCATATTGTGCAACTATCACCGCTATCCATCTGCAGAACTTTTTCGTCTTTCCACACTGCAACTCCTTACCTATTAAACAGTAACTCCCATTCCCCCTTCCTTGCAGCGCCTGGCAACCACCATTCTATTTTTTGACTCTTTGAAGTACCTCACAGATGTGGAATCATACAATAGTTGTCTTTTTTTGACTGGCTCACTTCACTTAGCATAATGTCACAATGTGTTTAAGATTCATTCATGTTGCTGCATGGGTCAGAATTCCCTTTTTAAGGTCGAATAATATTCCTGTGTGTGTGTGTGTGTGTGTGTGTGTGTGTGTGTGTGTGTGTGTGTGTATGTACACGTGTGTACCACATTTTGTTTGTTCATTCATCTATCAATGGGACAGTTGCATTGCTTCCACCTTTGGACTATTGTCAGTAACGTTGCTGTGAACATGGTGTACAAACATCTTTCAAGTTTCTACTTGAAGTTCTTTGGGGCATAGAACATGAAAGGGAATTGCTACATCATATAGTAATTCTACATTTAATTTTTGAGGGAAATGCCGTGCCATTTTCCATAGCAGCTGTGTCATTTTACATTCCCCCCAGCAGTTCACATGGGCTTCCAATTTTTCCACATTCTCTTCAACGCTTCTTATTTTCTGTGTGTGTGTGTGTGTGTGTGTGTGTGTGTGTGTGTGTGTGTGTGTGAGATAATAGCCATCCCAATGGGTGTGAAGTGTCCATAGCTGTTTCAATCCCCTGATTTCATCAGTCCTGAAACTTTGGCACTGTCAGCAAGATTTCCAGCTGTTCCAAATACTTGTTGCTGGCCACTAGAAAGAAACCTGTTGCACACAAAATGTCTGGCCATCATCTTAGCACCAAGATGGCAGCTCTAAATCTTTTGGGACCCAGATTTACCCTTTTAAAGACTTGTTGCTTAAAAGTCCCATATCATCAGTGATTTCAGTGCTAAATGTATTCATTTTATGATTTTAGAAATGAATTGAGAATATTACATCTCAGTTTTCGTTATTACATTACAATGATTTCTTAAAAATTAGAACAGAGCTTGATTTCTAGGATTGTTAGTAATAAAGATCTGCAAATTTTGAGAAGACGCTTAAATTTAAAAACTTCACCATAATGCAGTAATTAAATAGTAAGAGTTTTGCTTCTAGAAGAAAGCATAGGCAGTAATCTCTTTTGTTGCCTTAGCAACATTTTTCTAGGTATGTCTTCTAAAGCAAGGGAAACAAAAGCATAAATAAATTATTGGGACAATACCAAAATAAGCTTTTGAACAGCAAAGGAAACCATCAGCAAAATGAAAAGGTAACCTATTGAATGAGAGAAGGTATTTGCAAATGATATGTCCAGTAAGAGGTTAATATCCAAAATATCTTGAAAAAACTTACACAACTCAACACCAAAAATACAACCCAGTTAAAAAATGAGCAGAGGACCTGAATAGACATTTTGGCCAACAAACCGATGAAAAGATGGCCAACAGCACTAATCATCAAGCAAATGCAAGTCAAAACCACAATGAGTTATCACCTTACACCTGTCAGAATGGCTAAAATCAAAAAGTCAAGAAATAATAAGTGTTGGCAAGGATATGGATAAAAAAGGAACCCTTATGCACTGTTAGTGGGAATGCAAATTAGTGTAGCCACTATGGAAAACAGTGTGGAGGTTTCTAAAAAAAATGAAAAAATAGAGATACCATATTATCCAGTAATCACATTACTGGGTATTTACCCAAAGAAAATGAAAACACTAATTCAAAAAGATACACGCCCACCCCTCTGTTTATTGCAGCATTATTTATAGTAGCCAGGATGTTGAAACTTAAGTGTAGATAAATGAATGGATGAAGATGTGGTATATATATACAATGGAATATTAATTACTCAGCAATAACAAAAAATAAGATCTTTCCATTTGCAACAACATGGATGGACCTAGAAGGTATGCTAAGTGAAATAAGTCAGAGAAAGACAAATACCCTATGATTTCACTTATATGTGGAATCTAAAAAACAAAAAGCAAATGAACAGATAAGCCAAAACAAACAATCAAACAAAAAACCCAGGAGCAGGCCCATAAATAAAGAGAACAAGCTGGTAGTTGCCAGAGGGGAGGGGAGAGGAGATGGGCAGAATGGATGAAGAGGAGTGGGAGGTACAGGCTTCCAGTTACCGAATGAATTAGTCACAGGGATAAAAGGTACAACATAAGGAATATAGTCTGTGGTATTGTAAGAATGTGGTCTGATGATAGATGGTAGTGTGGTGAGCACAGCACAATGAATAGAGAGGTCTAGATCACTATTTGTATGCCTACAACTAATGTAATAGGTGTCGATTGTACTTTAGTTTAAAAAAAAAAAAACTTTTTATCTTTAGGAGGTCCCAGTAGTTCGTTTTTGCTTTTGTTTCCCTTGTCTCCAGAGGCATATCTCTAGTAAGGAGTTGCAGCGGCTGAGGTCAAAGAAGTTGCTCCCTGTTTTCTCCCGTAGTATTTTGATGGTTTCCTGGCTTACATTTAGGTCTTTCATCCATTTTGAATTTATTTCTGTGTATGGTGTAAGAAAGTGGTCCAGTCTTATTCTTCTGCTGTCCAGTTTTCCCAGCACCATTTACTGAAGAGACTGTCTTTTTACCATTGGATATTCTTTCCTGCTTTGTCGAAGATTAGTTGGCCATACATTTGTGGGTCCATTTCTGGGATCTCTATTCTGTTCCATTGATCTTTGTATCTGTTTTTTGCACCAGTACCATACTGTCTTGATGATTGCAGCTTTGTAATGCAGTTTAAAGTCTGGAATAATCGTGATGCCTCCAGCTTTGGTTTTCTTTTTCAACATTAATTCAGCTATTTGGGGTCTTTTCTGATTCCATACAAATTTTGGAATTGTTCTAGCTCTGCAAAGGATGCTAGTGTTATTTTGATAGGGATTGCATTCAATGTGTAGATTGCTTTGGGTAGTATCAACATTTTAACAATATTCTTCCAGTCCATGAGCATGGAATGTTTATCCATTTATTTGTGTCTTCTTCAGTTTCTTTGATAAGCTCTCTGTAGTTCTCAACATACAGATCTTTTCTCTCTGATCAGGTTTCTTCCTAGGTATCTTACAGTTATTGGTGCAGTTATAAATGGGGTCAATTCCTTGATTTCTCTTTCTGCTCCTTCATAATTGGTGTATAGAAATGCAACCGATTTTTTTTTAAGTTTATTTTTAGAGAGGGAGAGAGAGTGTAAGCAGGAGAAAGAGAGAGAGAAAGAGAATCCAAGCAGGCTCAGCACTGTCAGCACAGAGCCGGACGTGGGGCTTGATACCACGAACTGTGAGATCATGACCTGAGCTGAAATCAAGAGTCAGAGGCTTAATCGACTGAGCCACCCAGGCACCCCACTGCAACCAATTTCTGTATGTTGATTTTATATCCTGTGACTTTGCTAAATTCATGTATCCATTCTAGCAATTTTTTGGTGGAGTCTTTCATGTTTTCCACAGAGTATCATATCATCCGCGAAGAGTGAAAGTCTGACTTCTTCCTTGCCAATTTGTATGTGTTTTATTTCTTTTTGTTGTCTGATTGCTGAGGCTAGGACTTCCAGGTGAGAGTGGACATCCCTGTCATGTTCCTGAACTTAGGAAAGCTCTTAATTTTTCCCCATTGAGGATGATACTAACTGTGGGTCTTTCATATATGGCTTTTATGATGATGAGGTATGTTTCTTCTGTCTCTAATGTCTTTTTTTTTTAATGTTTGTTTGTTTGTTTGTTTGTTTGTTTGTTTTTGATAGAGAGAGAATCAGAGGCAGGCTCTAGACTCTGAGCTGTCAGCACAGAGTCCAGCGCGGCACTTGAACTCACAATGAGATCATGACGTGAGCCAAAGTCAGACGTTTTACCAACTGAGCCACCAGGCACCCCTGTCCTTAATTTCTTGAGGGTTTTAATCAAGAAAGGATGCTGTATTTTGTTAAATGTTTTTTCTGCATCTGTTGAGAGGGTCATAATGGTTCTTCCCTTTCTTTTATTAATGTGGTATATCATGATTGATTGGCAAATATTGAACCAGCCCAGTACCCAGGAATAAATCCCACTTGATCAAGGTGAATAATTCTTTTAATGTACTGTTGAATTCGATTTGCTAGTATCTTGTTGAGAATTTTTGCATCTAGGTTTATCAGAAAGATTGACCTGTAATTCTCCTTTTTAGTGAGGTCTTTGGTTTTGGAATCAAGGTAATGCTGGCTTCATAGGACGAGTTTGGAATGGGAAAAGATATTTGCAAATGACATATTGGATAAAGGGTTAGTTTCCACAATCTATAAAGAATTTATCAATCTCAACACCCAAAAAAACAATGAATAATAATTCATAATAAACCAGATATACCAATAATAAACCAAAAAATAATAATCCAATGAAGAAATGGGCAGAAGACATGCATTGACGCTTTTCCAAATAAGACATCCGGATGACACAGACATCCAGCAGACACATGCAAAGGTGCTCAACGTCACTCATCATCAGGGAAATACAAATCAAAACTACAATAAGATACCACTTCACACCTGTCAGAATGGCTAAAATTAACTCAGGTAACATCAGATGTTGGTGATGATAAGGAGAAAGGGGAACCCCTTTGCTCTGTTGGTGGGAATGCAAACTGGTGTGTCCACTCTGGAAAACAGTGTGGTGGTTCCTCAGAAAATTAAAAATAGAACTACTCTACGACCCAGCAATTGCACTACTAGGTATTTATCCAAAGGCTGCAAAAATGCTGAAGGAGCACATGCACCCCAATGTTTAGCAGCACTATCAACAATAGCCAATTAGGGAAATAGCCCAAATGTCCATCAGCTGACAAATGGATAAAGAAGATGTGATATATACATATATGTACAATGGAATACTATCCTGTGATAAAAAAGAATGAAATCGTAACCATTTTCAACAACATGGATGGAACTAGGGTGTATTATGCTAAGCGAAATAAGTCAGTCAGAGAAAGACAAATACCATATGATTTCACTCATATGTGGAATTTAAGAAACAAAACAGATGAACGTAGGAAAAGAGAAGGAAAAATAAGATAAAAACAGAGAGGAAGGCAAACCATAAAAGACTTTTAAATACAGAGAACAAACTAAAGTTTGCTGGAGGGAAGGTGGATGGGGGATGGACTAATGGCTGAAGGACCTTAAGGAGGGCACTGTTGAGATAAGGGTATTATATGTAAGTGATGAATCCCTAAATTCTACTCCTGAAACCAATACTACATACAGGTTAAATAACTTGAGTTTAAATTTCAAAAAAAGAATAATACAGTAGATACATATTTACCAATGTGGAAAAAAATAAAAATTAAAAAAAAGAAATGTAAACATATCCTTAATCATTTTTATATTTATTTCATGGAGGAATGATAATACTTAGGATATGTTAGTGAAAAAATATATATTATTAAAGAAATAGTAAGAGTTTTGCCCATAACCATAAAAATGGGTTTATCTAACGTACTGTCTTTAGATTTAAAAATTATACACCTGTTTAATTGATGCCAATTTTTTCTAATTTGCCCAGTTTTTCTGGGTATTTTAGCCTATACAATAATGAAAAATATATTTAAAGTTAATTATATGGAAAACATGTTAATTGGTGTGGAGGAACATAAGTAGTAACATAATCTTTGCTCTGAAGAAAGTTATGGTATACTTGAAAAAGTAAGAATAAAAAATTTAAATTATAATTTAAAACATGTCAGAAAGGGGTGCCTAGGTGGCTCACTCAGTTAAGTGTCCAGCTTGGACTCAGCTCAGGTCTCGATCCCAGTCATGAATTCAAGCCCCGCATTGGGCTCCATGCTGGGCGTGGAGCTTACTTTAAAAAAAAACAAATATGTCAGAAAGGTATACCCAGTTGATCATTATTAGTAAATAAGAAAAGTACTTTAAGAAACCCTTGAATTACGGACTTAAAGCCATATTACAAAGCTGTATGGTACTGGCACAAAGATAGACACTCAGATCAATGGAACAGAATAGAGAACCCAGAAATGGACCCACAAACGTATGGCCATCTAATCTGTGACAAAGCAGAAAAGAATATCCAACGGAATAAAGACAGTGTCTTCAGCAAGTGGTGCTGGGAAAACTGGATGCGACATGCAGAAAAATGAACCTGGACCACCAGACACAAAAATAAACTCAAAATGGATGAAAGACCTCAATGTAAAACAGGAAACCATCAAAATCCTCGAGGAGAAAGCAGGCAAAAACCTCTTTGATCTTGCCCGCAGCAACGTCTTACTCAACACTTCTCCGGAGGCGAGGGAAACCAAGGCAAAAATGAACTACTGGGGCCTCATCAAAATAAAAAGCTTCTGCACAACGAAGGAAACAATCAGCCAAACTAAAAGGGAACCGACAGAATGGGAGAAGATATTTGCAAATGATATAGTAGAGAAAGGGTTAGTATCCAAAATCTATAAAGAACTTATCAAACTCAACACCCAAAAAACAAATAATCCAGTGAAGAAATGGGTGAAAGAGATGAATAGATACCGCTCCAAAGAAGACATCCAGATGGCCAACCAACACATGAAAAACGCAACATCACTCATCAGGGAAGTACAAATCAAAACCATGACGAGGTACCACCTCACACCTGTCAGAATGGCTAACATTAACAACTTAGGCAACAACAGATGTTGGCGAGGATGCGGAGAAAGAGGATCTCTTTTGCACTTCTGATGGGGATGTAGACTGGTGCAGCCACTCTGGAAAACAGTATGGAGGTTCCTCAAAAAATTGAAAATAGAACTACCCTACAACCCAGCAATTGCACTACTAGGTATTTATCCACGGGATACGGGTGTGCTGTTTCAAAGGGGTACATGCACCCCAATGTTTATAGCAGCGCTATCAACAATAGCCAAAGTATGGAAAGAACCCAAATGTCCATTGATGGATGAATAGATAAAGAAGATGTAGTATATGTATACAATGGAGTATTACTCAGCAATCAAAAAGAATGAAATCTTGCCATTCGCAAGTATGTGGATGGAAATAGAGGGTATTATGCTAAGCGAAATTAGAGAAAGACCAATATCATATGACTTCACTCATATGAGGACTTTAAGATACAAAACAGATGAACCTAAGGGAAGCAAAAAGAATATAAAAACAGGGAGGGGGACAAAACATAAGAGACTCTTAAATATGGAGAACAAACAGAGGGTTGCTAGCGGGGTTGTGGGAGGGGGGATGGGCTAAATGGGAAAGGGGCATTAAGGAATCTACTCCTGAAATCATTGTTGCACTATATGCTAATTAACTTGGATGTAAACTTAAAAAATAAATAAAAAATAAATAGATAAAAGTTAAAAATAAAACCCTGAATTAGGTCAAAATTAAATAAAGTCTAAAAATTATTCTGGAATAGAAACAGTAAATGTCAACTTCTGTTTATTTTAAATTTGTTAAACTATTACTATTAAATTTATATGATGTAGCTACTTTTCTTACCTAATATATATGAAGACAGTTTCTTAGGAGAACTCATTTATTTTGCACAACGATAGGACATTTTCTACATTGGCAAACCTACCCTGCTTGATCTTCATGTCCGAGTTCATCATGTAAGAGTCATGAATACTGTTCAGCATTTATCTGTTAGTGTTCTGACCTCACTTGCTTCTCTTTTTAAGAAAGTCTTTTTTGATTTGTCCAAGATTCAATCCCTTTTTACTAATGTAAATTGCTGTATTAAAAGGTATCTTAAAATGACCTTATCTAAATCATAATTTTCTCATTTTCTGATGAGGAAAGAAATTCTCTTGAGCTGTTCCCTTTTTTGTTGATTAAAATATATTGCTAACATATTTTTTCTTTTATATTTTTGTAGCCAGCTCTATCAGTTCTGTTAACTTCCTGCTATTTTCTCATCACATGTAGGCTTTGCAGCCTCACACAGGGTTTACAAAAAAGAAAACAATAAAAAGATTTTCTTGAACATGTTTTTCCCTTTCCCGTGTTCCATGTTCTATCCTTTATCTTTTTCAGTGCTTTCTGGCTCTATCCTGCGCTTAGAAATACTTCCCCATTCATTAAAACTGAAGTTAGGATTTTCTGACCCAAAAAGATATTTTCATTGGGCTAGAGTAACCATCTTCAATTTTTGTTTGAGCTGTTCAGATCAAATCTATATAAGGCTATTGCATGTTTTCAGCCCATGTTGTTACTTGTTTGACTTTACTGTATAGCTAAACATTGTCCTTCATTAATAACTTGATGCCTCATTTGTTACTAATTCCCTTATGTTTCTCTTGGCATGTTCAAATGTGTTCTTATTTAGCTTATAAAAGATTGCTATGTTTTACTGTCATCTAGGGTTATCTTTAGTGCTTTTCCAAGCATAATTTTGGTAGCATTTTTCTATTACAGAATAGCTTCCAAGTACTTTCTGATAAATGTTTTAAATCAGTCTTTCTTAGAATGTTCTAAAGATATATAAATGGCTACTAACTTTGCCCAACTTTTACTTTTTTTCCTTTCCTTTTTATTCTCATTTTTCTTGAATGATTTACTGCCTGAATCCCTGCCATATAATAGGTGGTTGGTAAATAATAGTTGAATTACCTGAGATTCAGTACTTACTAGAGGACTTAGTGTAATTCTTTTACCTGATTGGATTCCTAGCACATTGTTTTTGTTCCATGGTTGCTAAAAACATAACTTGATTTATAGAGAAGGAATTAATAAAGAATAAGCCCCTTTTTATTTTGGCTTTCCTGGTAGTGTTTGACACATGGCACATTTAATCATCACACTTGGATATATCTACAACTTCTCCCTGGCCTGAATGTTATTTTGCTTATGAACCTATGTACAATTTTCTATTAAAATACTACATTTGTTATTTTAGACTCTTACCTTCCTAAATACCTTGCTAATCTCAATGGATTTTTTTAAATCATTGTCATCAACCCGGCAATTGTCATGTACCATAAGATGACTGTTCCTACAACAGCCACATGTGTGTTTATATAACAGAAGCTATTGCCATTCTGCACAAATGTAGAACACTTTTAGAAGCCATTATTTGATTAGGGCCTTAAGAGATTATGTTGGCTAAAGAGATTGCTGGTGTGGTAGAGGAGGGACGTTACCTGGAGCTGAAGAAAAAAACTTGAAGTTAGGAGTGTATTCATTGAGATTAGTACTTCTCTGTACTGAATTCCAAAGATTAAAGGTTCCTGTACAAAGTCATGACCACTTCAGTTGTACAGCATAATAATTGTGTAGCAGTCTTACGGTAACAGTGATACCATCCTATTAATATCATTATGAATTAAATAGAACAGGTACCCTTTTGCACTAGAATTTCACGTGATACCAGTGTGGTGATGGTTGACTAATCTTACTGTTTTTGATGTATTCTCTCTTCTGTCACTAGTAAGAACATTTATTATGCATGAAAGAACGCAAATATTGAAGAAGACAAGATTTGAATCTTGTCTAAACCAGGATTTTTATTTTGACAGGTCTTGGAGTACTTAAATGTTAAAGTGCTTTTTACTTAAATGTAGTGTATCGTTTAGAGTTCTTATGTTCCTAGGCTTAGTATTTTTGTGATCTAGAATTTGTGTATCTTAATGAGGCTGGAGTGTTAGTTATCTGCTTGCAGGAAAATGAACTACTGGCATTGGAACAAGAATTTGTTTTAAGGGCCTGGTTAGTGTGTGGTAGGTGCTATTCTAGACTTTGGGCCTGTAGGGAAGAAAGATGGACGTAACAATTTTCCTGTTTTGAGGAGCTCACAGACTGGTTTCTGTTTTTATAAACTGGTTAATAAATTAATTAAAAGGCAGTTTAAGTGCTAGAGGAGAACTATGTATTCAGTGCCATGAAGACATGGGAAAGGTTGCACCTTCCTTCCTGTACAGTCTTGGAAGCCTCCTCCAAGGAGGTGTCTTTTGCATTAAGTCCTGACTGTGCATCTGGCGATACCTTGTGTATTAGAAAACACTTTATTCTATATTCTGATGAAAATAAAACTCATTTTAAATGTTAAATATTCCCCCTTTATTGTTAAAATCATGCTTGAAATACAGTGACTTAAGGGGAGAAAGGAAGCTTTACTTTGTACTTTCCATAGTTGTTGGAAAACAGTTTTTTCCTCAAGAAGGCATTTGAGTTGAGCATTTATGTTGTTACCCCTTTAAATTTCAATTCTTAAGCCTACAACCCGTAGCATTCAGTGGAAACGTTTAGTTAAGGGACTGCCTTAGTAATACTCCTTTGAAGTTTCACTACTTAGCTCTTTAAAAAATTATTCAAAGCCCTTTAAGTGTAATTTGCAACCTTGCCCATGTTCATCTATACAATTTACTTAAAAAGAGCACCTATTCTATATGTTTAAAAATGATTACCTGCCTAAAGCAACAAGAAATATGTGAATGTGTATAAATACATAATTATTGCAGATCTTCTGTACAAAGTCAAGATTTTTGTTGCTTGTTCTCTTCTGTAATTTTTTTGCTTCATTATAGCTTTGCTATTAAATACCTTATTTGAGCATTTTTCTTTCTAAAAACTGGGTTTTTTTGCAAATTTTAACTAAGAAAGCAATAACCATAAATGAAACTTACATATATTATTCAAACAAGTTCCCAGAAAAATACTGAACTTAAATAATAAAATACGTAAACCACAACTACAAACTTCTGAGATCTTTTATTGTTGGAAGTCCTACCATACCTTTTTTTTAAAGAACATATAGCAATACAGATTTATTTGCAGTCTGGGGTTTCTCTTTTAAAATATATATATTTGTGTATTATGATTTGTGATATACTACTATTTTGCTAAATACATCATTTTGTACTATTAGGATCTACAACTAGAATATGGACAAGGACACCAAGGTAGTTACTTTTTGGGTGCAAACAAGTAAGTAAAGTTCTTTCTAAATTAAATTTATATTCAAGAATAATTAAGTTGCTTTATATTTTAATTTATTTATTACATATATCTTGTGCATTTTATTATATATTTAATATAGAAAAATATGTTAATATTTCCAGAAGTAAATTGTATTAGTCTGGTAGATAGGTTTTTATAATACGCTTTCAACTTTTCTTCATTGCTACCTTGCTAATCATTTAGTCAGTAATTGTCATAATGGAGACATTATGTTTTTTATATCAAGCTACTTTGTAGACCTTACTTGTTAGAGAAAACGAAGTACATTCCAACTGAAGACGATACATGTTTCAGAATTTTTTTAATTTTATTTTTAAGGTTGACCTCTTTATTCCTTATAAAACTTGCTTTGGTACATATCCCAGTGTGTTGGCTCTGAAAATAGCTGAAAATATTTACAGTGTTTAGAACTCTTTATCCTAACTTTTTAGTTAAGAGCTTTTCAAAAAGGAGATAGTAGTTAAAATGCATCTGCTGTCTTCAGAATTATCAATTCATGCAAGAAGTAAATAGAACAATTATTCACGGCCTCTCCTGTACACCAGGCACTGTCTAGGTGGTACAGCACTGTGGTGAAAAGGCAGCTTACAAGGAGTAACAATTTAAGTTGTTCATAGTCCTCAGCAGAGTAAGGGGACAGGACTCTGCTGTTCTTTGTAGATTCTCATTTTCTGAGTTCATGGAGAAATTACCATTATAAAATCTAATATGTAAGGAAATACTATTTAAATTGTCAAAATCTCTCAGCAATGTAGATACTGTTTTAACAATCAGAACATCTTAAAATTGCAACATATAATTTCACTTATACATTAGAGTTGAAAAATATGTATACATCCATAGTTTAAGCAGTTGAGGAACGATGACTGAAGACAGTAGTTCAGATTTAAAGATAATGCAAAATCGTGTCTCCTTTTTTTAGACTAAATGTTTAATTTAAATACCCTATCTTTTCTCAACACAGAGAAGAGACTTTGAATGACCGCCTAGAGAAATGCATTAGTTTGGATTTAAGCTGAATTTCAATTAAATACGATGAATTTGTTTTTAATTAACCTGATTTAAGTTTCCTAAAATGGGAAAAAGGCATACAATTTCCCTGATAGAAAAATGAGATTTTATCTAAATAGTAACTGTGTGCTATTTATAATCTCTCCTGATTCATTAATGGACAGCAAAGGAAGGTGTGTCTCATAGTGGTTAGCAAATAAAAATTCTGAAGTGCTTTTTTTATTATTTTGTCTTAATATAAGGTCACTAGTTTTAAGGACCTTGTTAGCAAATTTTGGTGTATTTTAAGAGACAGTGGATGATTTGGAGAAAAATTCCATTTACACTTTTTTGGTTCATTTTAAATATATTTTTAAATTATATACTAGCAAAAATGCAAAAAAGAAATATGGCCCATCACTAAATGCTTTTCCAGATTCCTTAGTTCCCATTGTCTAATATCTGATTGTTAGACATTTTCATAGTATATAGTTACTTTGGCTAGGTAAAATGTTAATAATTTGCCCAACCTTCATTTTTTGATTAATTGGATCCCTGCTTAAGGAACTGTATTCTATATAACGAATCACTGGCAAGGTAGGTTGGCCAAAAATTTGACCTTTGGCTGTGTTTCGTGTACAGGTATATACATACATGTGACATGAGCATGGATGTAGCACTTCTCTTACTGTACTGATATGTCTGCTTTATTCTTGTGACCAGGCAGTGTTTTAAAACTCACAGGATTTCCTGCTTTCTCCATAGGTGATCAGGCAGACAGATTTCCATTTATGGGTTTCTACCTATTCCAGACCATACAAGAACTAAGATAGGGTGTAGGTGTTTTTGTTTTTGTTTTTTTAATAGAATATGTATTTTGACTTAACTGAGTTTTCTTTTCTCTTGAATGCTGTTGTTGGGGTCAACTTTTCTGATTATTTAAAACCAACAAAATACTATTTTTAATTTAAGAAAACTAAATTATTTCTGATTGTTTTTAATGTAGAGCAAAGATTCTAGAGATAACTTAAATTCTCTTCTAAAGACTTAAATAATGGTGAAAAAAGTAACTTGAATTACACAGTTCCTAGCACAGTTGAGTGTAGTAGTAGTGAATGCCATATCTGGAGTCAGAACTGTCTCTTCCTGTAAGCTATGTGACTTTGAGAAATTTACCTCAATTTTCTCTAGTAAAATGGGGATTATAATAGTCCCTGCCTTGTAGGGTGCTAAGGGTGAAATGTAATAATCATTGCAAAGCATTTTTAGGACAGTTACGGTTTAATAAATACTTATTAATTGCCCTTATTTGTGTAGTATTTACTCAGTAAGTAATTTATTATAAAAGCAAGTGAATGTGAGTGAATAAAACTGCTCTTTGGTTTTCAAGAAATAGGAGATTTTTTGTTTTGTCTTCAGATATACTCAGGACAGTACTTAAAGATTGTTTTTAGCTACTTAGACAATTTCAGAAGATTTCAGAAACCAGCATGTGAATTTCTTAGCTAATTTTAATATGCTAAATATTTTGGCTGTGGGTTTTTCTTTCTCTTTTTTTTTCACTTCCCTGTGTCAGTTTCTTCACTTTCATCAGTTAAATTTGTGATTGCATATTGTTCCCCATTTTTAACATTTTCATCCAGATTTCCTAATGTTTTTAGATTGACTTAGTAACTCAGTATCTGTGGGCATCATTTTTGTTTTACTTCGTTCATTACTTTCTAAAAATTCCATAACAGAAGAATCCACATGGACCAGTGAATAGTGGTTGTATAGCACCCAATCTTGGTGATTAAATCAGTGTTACTTTTCCCCAGGGCTCACAAGATACAGTATTTACCATAAATGCACCTCTTAGCAAATTTAGCCATGTTTCACTTTCTCTTTTATAAAGCCTGAGAAGCAAATCATATATCCTACTTTTCATTAACACTTCATGAATTCTGTAAGTTTATTAACAAAATACGTGTTAACACATAGTAGGAGATATACTAGTAAATGAATTGAAAATATACGTGAGTCCCTAACAATAAAGCATAGCTCCTTTTCCATGTTCTCTTATTCAGCCTTTCTCTCTTATTCTTGGAGAACATAGTACTCCTGGGAACATTCTTTTTTAAAAAGTGGAATGCCCTGTAAATCCGATTAAATATGGTAATTGAAAAATAAAGTACATTTTTACTTCTTAATTGTTTTCAAATCTGAATATTCTCTATTGGAAAAAGAGGTGCACCCCCCCCCAAATACTGGCATGTGCTTAAGAAAAAAAGTTTTTCCTATCTTCTAAAATGATATAAAAGCCCACTATACAGTTCAGAGATACTATATTTAACTTGGTAACACAGTTTAAAGCAGTGCTTCCTAAATTTTTGGTCTCAGGATCCCTTTACACTCTTAAAAATTACTGAGGACTCCAGAGCTTTTGTTTATGTGTGTTATAACTGTCAATATTTACGGTATTGGAAATTTAAACTGAGAACTTTTCAAAATATTTATTTACTTAAAATAGTAATATACTCATTACATGTTATCATAAATAACACTTTGTGTGTGTGTGTGTGTGTTTAAAAAATTCCTCATGGGGGCCCCTGAGTGGTTCAGCTGGTTGAGCATCTGACTTCGGCTCAGGTCATGATTTTGCAGTTTGTGAGTTCGAGCCCCACGTCGGGTTCGCTGCTGTCAGGCTGTCAGCGCAGAGCCTGCTTCCGATCTTCTGCCCCCCTCTCTCTGTCCCTACCCCACTTGAGCTGTCTACAAAAATAAATATTTTTTAAAAATTTCTCATCATTAAGGACCAATTTAAATGCCACCTCAAACCTAACACCGTGTAATTCCTCTCATGAGATTTAGAAGCAGCAAACAATTGCATTAATAGATTTTATATATGTCCATGTAATTCAACAAGCTTAATTGAGGCCCACTAATAACATTTTTTATGAAAAACAGCTATCTTTCTGAAACAAAATAATAGTAAGGAAATGGGCATTGTTTTATTTTTTTTGCAAATCTCTTTAATATCTGGCTTATTAGAAGACAGCCGAATTCTCATATCTGCTACTAATCTGTTGTGTTATCATGTATCCTATAACCTCTGGAAAACTCCAGAGTTTCATTCCCGATGAAAAAATTAAGAGTGAAAAAGGTAAATGCTTTTTTGTATTATATGTATTATGAAACTAGTTTTATTCTTGCAGACCCCCTACAGGAGGCCAAGGGACCTCTGGGATCCCTAGACCACACTTTAGAATTGCTAGTTTAAAGAAATGTTGCGTAGCCCATCATAATAAAGAAAATGTGAATTGAGTACTTACTGTATTTTAAATTACTATTCCAAGCATTTTACCCATATTCATTGTATCTTTCGATAAATGCTTTGATGTAGGTACTGTTATAATTCCTGTTTTACAGATATGGAAACTGAAGCAATGGGAAATCAAAGTACTTATTGAAGGCCACACAGCTTACAATGGCAGAGGCAGGACTCAGATGCAGGCTGTCTTTGCTTTACAGGCTGGCATCACTCACGATCCTGCCCGTAGTCAGAAGCTCCCATCTCCCTAGAACTAGCCCTTGAAGAGCTTTGTGAATAAGATCATACATTTGACTGAAGTACCTCAATTTTTTTTATCTGCAGAGTAGGATTTGCAATTAGTTTATGGCCTTCCCATGTCATTTACCACTCGAGTTAGAGCTTTGTCATTTTTTAATACTTAGGTTGTTAGTAAGCTGGCCTAATTAAAATATTTGAAGACTAAAATGTATTCTGTTGCTCATACCAGCTAACTTTACCTTTCAATTTCTCTGGTTTTATGTTTTGACAATTCTAAGGGGAGTTTTTTCCAATATATATCAGTGGGAAAAATGATCAGAAGGTATTGCCTTGCCTTTTGAGGAGACTAGATTTTCCGTTGGCTCACTTCTACCTCAGTAATCTGTTAGTAACCATATTTCTCCCTATCCCGTTGGCTTTAAGAAGGCTGCTGAGTTTTTATGCTTGAAGAGTGCAACATAGGAGGTTCGCTGCATGGACTTGCAGCGAAAAGGAAGGGAACTCAGGAATGCCGTGAGTTCTCTCTCACATTCCTGAATAGCAAAGTTTCATAACTCGCTCCTAATGATAAAATCCTCGCACCTGGTCTGATACAGGCTTAGTCTCCCAAAAGTGTAAATGTGTTTGCCAGTACACCACTGGAGAACAGATATCTCAGGTAAGTGAGTGTCTTCTGTGAAAGCAAAGTGCTACTACATTCATGTATTCACATCACATGCATGCATGCTTTTGCAGAGAGATCCAACATGTTGAGTTTCATTTTGTAGGATTGCCTGAGAGCATGAATTTTTTTTAAAGTGTGTCACCTTCCTTATTTTAAGAAAAAGAAAATATAATTTCAGGTGTCAGGTAAAATGTTCCAGGTAGAATTTGAATCCTGGAAACCCCTGACTGTGACCCTGCAATTATGGTTTTGTCAGTCCTATTGTGACATTTCATGGTGGGTTGTCCTCTGTTTGAACTGGTATTTTTCAATAAACATTAGGATTTATTTTGTTCATTTCAAATACATGTATGAAGACATTAGCAGAAAATACGGATATATTATTAAGTATAACTTGATGTTCTATGGCATAGAGATCATTGTAGCTGATGTTACAAAATAGTAAAAAGTAATTTAAAAATTTACGGTTAAGGTTCAAATGAGGAAAATATGTACTTGGTATTCCTTTCCTTATTTATTCACATTGGTTTTTGTTTTTTGTTTTTTGTTTTTCTTTTAAGGAGTCTTCTGAAGTCTGTTGAAGAAGAATTACATCAGCGGTAATTTTGATTTTTAATTAAGCTTAAAATACTTTATGTCACAGAGAGTAGAGTCTGTTTGCCCCCTTCTCTGTCATGTAGCCTCACATTTTGTTGTTTAATTCTGAATCCTGTAAAGCTGCAGAAATAAAAGGCTGTCTTGCAGTAGCCCTTCCTACACTTTGTAAATTTCTTCTTAAGCCATTTTGGTAAAGTCCATTTAGTAACAGTGGAATTGTCCTTTGTCCTTAGAGGGCACGTGGCACATTTAGAAGATGATGAAGGGGATGATGATGAATCCAAGCAGTAAGTTCTTTCTCTGTTTTTGATAAAAGATGTCATTTGATGTGATTTCATGGGTTTGACAGCTTTATATTGAGAGTATTATGGGTTATATCACAGTTTATTTCTCTGTTCTAGTTGTGTTACCTCAGGCAACATTAACAAAATACCATGGAGAGGTCGTCTAAACAGCAAGTTGTCTCACAGTTCTGGAGGCTGGGAGGTTCAGGCTCCAGCTGCTAGCCAGTTTGGTTCCTGGCAAGAGTTCTCTTTGGGCCTGCAGATGGTTTTCTTTTCACCATGTTCTCACATGGGCTATCATCAGCGCATGCATGCACACAGAGAGAAACCTCTCTCCCCTTTTCGTAGAAGGCCTCTAATCCTATCCAACTAGGACCTCACTCTTACGACCTCATTCAACCTTCCACTAAACATTAGAATATGAACACAATTCAGCCAAGTTGTCTACCTCTCTGACAAGGATCACTTTTCCTCCCATTTCCAATAATGTGCTCATCATTTCCATTGCAGACCTCCACCATTTCCACTGGAGAATGGCCTTTAATGTGTACATTCTACCAGTATTCTCTTGGTAGTTATTGATGCATTCTCTAAGAAGAGGGAAACTTTCTCTTCAGCTCTCTCTCTCAGCAAAATCATTGTTAGCGTCCATATTTCTAGCATGTACCTCAGAACTCTTCCAGCCTCTACCTGTTAATTGATAATTGATTCCAAAACGGGGGTGCCTGGTTGGCTCAGTCGGTTGAACGTCCAACTCTTGATCTCAGCTCAGGTCATGATCTCACCGTTCATAGATGGAGCCCTGCGTTGAGCTCTGCACTGACCACGTGGAGCCTGCTTGGGATTCTCTCTCTCCCTCTCTCTCTGCTCCTCCTCCATGCACTGTCTCTCTCTCTCTCTCTCTCTCTCTCTCTCTCTCTCTCTCTCTCAAATAAACTTTAAAGAAAAAATCTTAAAAAATAAAAGCAGATCTTCCACATTTGGGGTATTTGTTGTAGCAGTACTCCACTCCTTGTTACCAAGCTGTGTCTTAGCTTAGGCTGCCATTACAAAATACCACAGACCGAGTAACTTGAATAACAGAAATTTGTCACAGCTCTATTCTGTTCCTGGTGAGGGCCCTCTTACCTGGCTTGTAGACAACTGCCTTCTTTCTGTGTCCTCAGATGGCCTTTTCTTGGTGTGTACAAAGAGAGTGAGGAGAGATCTCTCTTCCTCTTCTTACAAGGTTCTGTTGGATCAGATATATGGGAATATTTTCACTTACATAAGCATTGAGGCTTAGTTTTCTTAGATTCTCTTTTTTTCTTTAAATTTTTTTTTTTAACGTTTATTTATTTTTGAGACAGAGAGAGACAGAGCATGAACGGGGGAGGGTCACAGAGAGAGGGAGACACAGAATCTGAAACAGGCTTCAGGCTCTGAGCTGTCAGCACAGAGCCCGACGCGGGGCTCAAACCCACCGACCGCGAGATCGTGACCTGAGCCGAAGTCGGACGCTTAACCGACCAAGCCACCCAGGCACCCCTCTCTTTTTATTCTTTAAAGAAAAGTGCAGTTTCATGGTAGAGTGACAGGTACCTGACTAGCAGTTGGAGGCATAAAGGCATAGGTTTTCTTTTCTGTCTCAGTACTCTTTGACCTTGAATCAGGTCACTTAACTTCTCTGGACCTGTTTCCTCATCTGAGAGTTTATGCTCCATCTTTTAAGTTTTTGTACATCGAAAACTCCCAATTCTGAGTTATAATGAATCTTAGCTTCAATCAGATAAATTCTGCCTAAAATTTTGTAGAGAATGTATGTAGCTTTTGATGAGCTTTATCAGAGATGTTTCATCTCTAACAGTAATAAAAATGAAGCTTACATTGTGATATATTTTTATACTGTATCATTTTGCTGTTTTTCCCTAACTAGTTGTTGCTAGTGTTTTCATAATAATTACCATTCAATTGATATAAACTAGAATTGTAGTTATCTTTTCCTATTTTAATTTGAAACCAAGAAAGCATGTCTACTTAATTACTTCTGAATAAAACTTCATTCAGCATAACGTGAACATTGTGCAGAACGTTTTGGAAAACACTCATAATCTCAGGAAAGGGAACTTGTTTCTGTAAATTTTCTTCCATATCTTTGAAAAATTAATTATACTTTAGTAATCATTCAATTCTGATCCTAAACTTTTACGTTTTTATAGTTCAACCATGAAAGCAAAAGTTCCACCTCCTTTGCCACCAAAGGTAAGCAGGTTTGTTTTTCAGTTTGAATTATGTGTGGGTGTGGGTGTGTGCGGTTGGTCTGTCACATCAGTACTATATTAATAGTTACTCTGTAGCTTATTTTCACTTGAGAGCCACAAGAAAACATGAAGTTACCAGCCATGATACTGATGATTGTGATTAATTTTGGCTGCTTTTTTAAATTATCCAATTTGTCATTTAGTATTTATTCTAAATAATAAAGTTCTAGAAAT
Organism: Panthera tigris; assembly: GCF_018350195.1. Classification (NCBI taxonomy): domain Eukaryota; kingdom Metazoa; phylum Chordata; class Mammalia; order Carnivora; family Felidae; genus Panthera; species Panthera tigris. The sequence continues at coordinate 107,499,769 of NC_056662.1, forward strand.
TTATACATGAAAATGATTAAATTAATGGGTTAGTATTCATTCACCTGGCTTAGAAATCTCACATTTTTTGTAAGATTTTTTTCCTTCAGAAGCTATGATCTACTAGTAAATGATTTCCTAAGAATGGGTAATGGGCAGTGATTTATTATCATAGATATTAAATTATCAGAAGGTACTTTTAGGGGCGCCTGGGTGGCTCTGTCGGTTAAGCGGCTGACTTCAGCTCAGGTCATGATCTCGTGGTCCGTGAGTTCGAGCCCCGCGTCGGGCTCTGTGCTGACGGCTCAGAGCCTGGAGCCTGTTTCGGATTCTGTGTCTCCCTCTCTCTGACCCTCCCTCGTTCATGCTCTGTCTCCCTCTGTCTCAAAAATAAATAAACGTTAAAAAAAATTAAAAAAAAAAAAAAAGAAGGTACTTTTACATTAAAAAAACAATCAGAATAATTTTCAAAAATTTTTGGCAACTGTTTTGTCAGAAACATTGTAAAATGCTAAAATTCTCACTGATGGGTTTTTTTTAAAAGGCACAATGAGTTAATATAGGTAATACTAATATAAATTTATTTTATGAGTTTATATGCACAGCAAGTTTTAATTATAAAATGAACTGTTTATAAAATGAGCTGTTATAAGGTTTGAAATCGGGGTTTATAAATGACAATTGGAGTCTGGCCCGTCTTGGCATCTAATGTTTTACTATATTTTCATTTAGGTTTATTCAACTATCGTTTCATTTTATACTTTAAAAAAATTATGAACGCTATCCGGGTTTATAATGTTTATTTTTGAGGGAGAGAGACAGAGTGAGAACAGGGGAGGAGCATAGAGGTAGGGAGACAGAATCAGAAGCAGGCTCCAGGCTCCAAGCTGTCAGCACAGAGTCTGACGTGGGGCTCGAACTCATGAACCACAAGACCATGACCTGAGCCAAAGACACTTAACCGACTGAGCCACCCAGGCGTCCCGAAATCAGGGTTTATAAACGAGAATTGGAGTCTGACCAGTCTTGGCATCTAATGTATTACTGTATTTTGTTTCATTTTATACTTAAAAAAAAATTATGTTTCCCACAGGTAAATAATACTGTATTTGCTTGTTTTGTTTTACATTAGAATTTCAAAAACATAAGTGTGAACAATCTTTCTAGTAAGGGACACATTAAGAATTTACAAATTCTCCAAACCTTCAGCTGACTGGGGCTTTTTCCATTGTCTGCACAGAAAGTTTCTTAGCCATTCCATATTGCGGTGTTAATCTTTTCCAGTATGATAGAATTTTAATTGGTATCTTCTCCTGCCCCAGTCTGAAAGGTTAGGCATTAACATAAAAGACACTGAGTCATCTAAAAAAATTTTTTAATGTTTTGTTTATTTTTGAGAGAGACAGAGACAAAGCATGAGAGGGGGAGGGGCAGAGAGAGAGAGGGAGACACAGAATCTGAAACAGACTCCAGGCTCGGAGCTGTCAGCACAGAGCCCGATGTGGGGCTCGAAATCACGGACTGCGAGATCATGACCTGAGCTGAGGTCGTACGTGCAACCGACTGTACATTGAGTCATCTGAAAGAGACAGTTAGTCTTATAAAGAACTGTAATTTGATTAGTCTGAATGTTTAAAATAAAGAGACTCATTTAAATTGGAGAACAGAAAGAGCAGAATATTTTTATTTAGCAAGTCTAGATAGGAAGGCTTGCGAAGGAATTAATAGAAAAGGACCTTTTTTCTGAGAAAACATGTTACTGTACATTTTTAGGATATATATTAAGATAATATGAATCAGATAGTTGAATAACCTTAAAGCTCAGCTAGTAAACACAGAATAGTATTTACTTCAGGAAAGACGTTTAATATTTTTCTTTTTTGAATGAAACAAGTAATTTCATGTTTAATCATTGATCTCCTTTTCTGTATTATTTCAGCCTAAGTCCATATTCATACCACAGGAAACTCATTCTACTGAGGATGATAATCAAGGAACTATCAAGAGATGTCCTATGTCAGAGAGCCCAGCAAAACCATCCCAAGTTCCACCCAGACCACCACCTCCCAGATTACCTCCACAAAAGCCAGTTGCTTTAGGTAATGGGTGAAGGGAGGGTGAAATAAGTACGTTACCAGGTTTTCGTGCTGTGTGAAGAAAATGGAGGGTGTCTTTTCTTTTAAGAGTATCTGAAATTCCTTTGGGGGGGGGGAAGGAAGGCAGTGACTGTAGAGATGGCTTCTGCTTTTTTGCCACATAGTTTGAAGTGTTCATATATGACAGGATTACTGTGACCCCTTCTGGTATTAAAATGTCCTTGTTTCTCATTTCATATCTAGCCTTCTTTCTTGGGGAATTGTAAAGGCTCAGTTCATCAGTTACCTTAGTGTGGCAATAGAAGAAACTGAACGAACAAGGACAATGTGTTTTGGTTGTAGGCTACTTGTGTTTTAGAAAAAAAAAGAGGGTTCTTCATCTAACTCTTTTCTTTTATTTCATATTATCATTTTTAGAAAAATGATTGTCACTTTTGCTAGTTATTTGTCTCCAAATTAATATTAGAAGATGCTGTTTTAGTACCGTATTGTGTATTATGCAAAAGAAACAATTAAAAAGCAACTAAAATTTCCTGGATATTGTTAATTGCCCGTTCCTGAAAGTAGTTATATATTCAGTATTTCTTTGTTTTTCGCATAAATATATGTGCTTAGATTTAACCTGATTTTAAATTTGTCTCTATGAGGGGCACCTGGGTGGCTCAGTTGGTTGAGCATCCAACTTCATCTCAGGTCATGATCTCACGGTTCATGGGTTCAAGCCCCGCATCAGGCTCTGTGCTGACAGCTCAAGAGCTTGGAGTCTGCTTTAGAATCTGTGTCTCCTTCTCTCTCTGCCCCTTCTGCACTCGTACTTTGTCTCTCAAAAATAAATTAAAAATGTTAAAAAAAAATGTTTAAAAAAAGAGATAGAAGTAGAACATAGGTATCAGACTTTTTTTCCTTTAGTACTATTTCTGATCGGATGAAGGCAGAAACCATCTGAGAAATCGTATTTTTCTTTCCTACTTGATAATTTTCTAAGTGAAAGTTTTCATGAAAATTAATCCTTTTTAAATATATTTAAACATCTTATTGAAGGAAATGGAATGAGCTCCTTCCAGTTAAATGGTGAACGAGATGGTTCATTATATCAACAACAGAATGAACATAGAGGCACAAACCCTTCAAGGAAAGAAAAGAAAGATGTACCAGTAGGTATTTATATTTATAATATACTTACTATATAATATATAATAATACTTAATAATATAATTGTATTTTCTTTTTCATTGTTAAGTTAGTTTTGTTATTATAATTAAACTATAGGGATTGTATATTTTGCAATTAGTATGTTGTTTTTTTAATGTATTAATTATAATAGATTGCTTAGATCTTAAAAAAAAAAGTAACTGCTGTGGCAAACTTGAATGATGACTTTCTGCTATTCAAATTATGTAGGCCTTTTTTTTTTTTTTTTTTTTTAATAATAGTGTATTTTAAATGTGACCTTCAGCATACAGGTAACTATTATTATTCTCATTGATGAGATTCTTAAAAGTTCCTAACAGTCTCAAAAAGTTATGGAAAGAAGGACATGGACAGATAAGGAAAGCTAGGACTTTTACTTAGGACGAGTTTTTAACTATAGATTACATAATTCGTGGTATTACTACTGTTACTCAAAGAAAATAACAAGGAGAAAAATGAAAATTATTTTCCAGTAGATATAAAATGTCATTTTAGGAAAGATGAAATTAGCCTCAGCAGCTATTCTTGTTACAAATGTTGGATAAAATACTGTGACATAGCTATTAAAACATAAATAGTATTAGGATATTAAAATTTTTTAACATTTGTAAAAAATTTGCTCATGATCGTCAGAAGACATTTGTCTTTCATCATAGAACTTAAAACAAAAATCCTTAAAATACCCAATTCAGCAGATGACCATGAGATCATAAGATGAGAGTATTTTTTAAGTTTTTGTGTATGTTGGGGCACTTGAGTGTCTAGGTTGGTGGAGCTTGATTTCTGCTGAGGTCATGATCCCAGCCAGGGTCATGGGATCAAGCCCTACATGGACTCCCCACTGAGTGTGGAGCTTGCTTGAGATTTTCCTTCTCTCTCTCTCCCTCCTTCCCTCCCTCCCTCCCTCCTTCCCTCCCTTCCTCCCTCCCTACCTTCCTTCCTACCTTTCTTCCTTTCTCCCTCTCTCCCCCCACCCACACATGAATGCACACACTCTCTCTCAAATAATAAAAAAAAAAAAATCAAAGTTTTTGTGTTTACTAATATTTGCTTTTATATAGTACAGTTAAAGTACTTATGTGCATATAGCTATGGTTTTATGCAGGAAGCACATTGTTAGAGGCTTTTGTACTATAATCTGTTTTTTTAAGATTTCATGACATAATATGACATACCCTTTTTATGTTTAGTTAAAGCATTTAAAAATCTAGGATTATCCATCATAAGTTGTGAAATTTAGGTAGGGTGTTGTTAACAAAAGCATCAAATGCCCTTTAGGAATGGGTTTTTATGATGTCTCTTCAACTGAACAGGGCCTTTTTGTGTTCACTGGTTTAAATTTTAGCAGCACTGTTAAGGTAGTACAGAAATACAGCTTCATGACTCTACGATGCAGCATGAGAACTTTTGAGAGATGTATACATTTTTTTATGTGTGCATTTGTAATTCTTTCTCTTACCTTATTTCATTAGGATAAGGAACTACTGTACCGTAGTAGTAAAACTAACAGTCTCAGTGATTCTGAAATATGTCGGCAACTGTATAATAGGATAAACAGTATCCATATGTTGAAACGTGATTACAGTTTCTGCAGCTTGAAATTGTTTATAGCCAATTCTGTCAGTACTCAATGTAAATCTGACAGTTTCAACATTCAGAGCTTGCTAACTTAAAATGTTTTGCAGGGCATCTGGGTGGCTCAGTTAAGTGTCTGACTGTTTGGCTCAGGTCATGATCTCAGTTTGTGGGACTGAGCTGACAGGCGAAGCCCGCTTGGGATTCTTTCCCCACCCCCTCTGCCCCTTCCCTACTCATGCACATGCTTTCATGCGCGCTCTCTCTCCCTCTCTCTCCCAAAATAAATAAATACACTTTTCAAAAATGTTTTGCTCATATAGATGATCTAAGGTAACTTAAGGACATAAATATAAAACCAAGCACATAAGTTAGTTGCAAAATGAAAAAAAAAAATTATCACAAATTGGTGGCAGCAATAGGCTATACATCCTCATACACATATCTACAAAGTAAAATTTCAAATAGTTTTAATTTCAGAAGTGTCTAATAGTTACAGAAGTAGTGTTACACAGCATATTTTATTTGTATCAGGTATATGAAATCAATTAATAGATTTTGATTTTTGTCACAGTTAAATAATTTTGACGTAGAGTGACAAAAATTAGGAAGTCATTCCTTAAAATGTTATTAACATTAACCCCCAAAGAAATGTAGACTTTCATAAAACTTATATTTAAAGTATAATCCCTCTGAAAGGGTGGGAGGCAAATCATATATCCAGGCATGTGGCCCCTTGGAAAAATATCTGGTATTCTTGAGCTTTTTTTTTTTTTTAAATTTAGAGAGAGCACGCGCAAGTCAGGGAGAGGGACAATGGGAGAGAGAGACAGAATCTCAGGCACACTCCACAGTCAGTGTGGAGCCCAATGTGGGGCTCGATCCCACGACCCTGGGGTCATGACCTGAGCCAAAATCAAGAGTTGAGCGCCCAACTGACTTAGCCACCCAGGTGCCCCTCTTGAGCATATTTTTACTCTCCTTATAATTATCAATATACTCTGACCAGTGATTGATGTATTTGAATCCCTCAAAATGTAAAACTTCAACTCACATTATAAACAAGGTTAAGATAATCTACAGACTAGGATAAAACATTTGTAACATATTTAATAGATAAAGTATTCAAATCTGGAATCTATAAAGAACACCAACAAATAGATAAGAAAAAAGATAACTCAGTAAAAAAAAAAAATGAGAAAAGACAATTCATAGAAGAGAAAGTACAGATAGCCAATAAACTCTTTTTAAAATATTCTCAATGTTCCTAGCAATCAGAGGCATGCTTATTAAGGAGAAAACATTTTTTACTGATCAGTTTGATAACATTAAGTGTCTGTGAGACCAAAGGAGCCAGGGCTCATCCACACTGCTGGTGGGTATAATGTGAAATGGGCACTCAGAAAGACAGTTTGGTGGTCAGTATCCACTGCAGTGTAAGAGGTACAGACTTTATATTCCAGTAGTTTCTCTTATCACAGCATCCCCCCAAAAAATAATTCATACATTGCATAGTAAGGTAAATGCAAGAGTGATCATTTCTGCATTGTTGTTATAGTAGAAAACGGAAAATAACTTAAATACCCAATAATAACTAGGGAATAGCTAAATAAAGTTTGTTATATTCGTACTGTGCTGCAGTTAGATGAACCAAATCTGTGTGTGCTGATACGAAGATCTAAGACCCGTTAAGGCAAAAGACAGGTTGATAAAAGAGTGCATTAACTATGTTCTAAAGCACACACCAAAACAGTGTTTTCTATGGGGACACATATAAAAGTATATACAAGGTGGTATGGAAAGATACACAAATACATGAGTACATATAGTTGCCTAGGAAGAGGTTTGGAAGGGGCACCCTAAATCAGCTTTTTTGGAGAGGGGGCAGGTACCAGGGGTAAATGGACTGTGGAAGGATTATAGGGGACTTTAGCCTTAGCTGTATTGTGCCCTTTTACAAAGAGAGCGTACATGTGTATTTTATTTCAATAATTATGTTTGAAATACAGTATTAATATGCCAAACAACAACAAAAGAAGTATATTCATGCATGTATTCTTTTTTCTAGAAGCCTATTAGTAACGGTCTACCCCCAACACCTAAAGTGCATGTAAGTATAAATATCAAATAAGTTGTTTTCAGGCTAAATACAATGACCAATAATTGCTTGACTGTGTACCTTTGGTTAGATTTTTTAGCTTTTTGAAAGAATCTCCATTTAGTATTGAAAAAATCTATAAGATTGCTAATTTAAATATAGATTGTTACATTTTAAAGTTCCTTTATTCCAGAATTTGTTACTATCTTCTTTGCAGACATTTTTGAAGAAATGTAGAAAAGGCACATGGATATAATAGGAAGTACAGAATCTAAATAGGACACATTTTTTTCTAGCATTTTCAATGATCAAAAACAGTTTAGAACTAGAAGGAGCATTAAAAGACCATCTGACCCAAACTAGTTTGCCCACGAGTAAAAAACTGAGACCCCAAAATATTCACAAGATCACAGAACTACCCCCCAGCTCCAACCAGAGCTGGAATAGACGTTAGATACAGCCCTGTGTTACAGTCTGTTGTGGTTTTGTTGTTTGATTTTTTTCATTAGACCATGCTGTTTTAGGATTAAAATTATATTAGTTCAGTGTAATTGTGTCAGTATAGGGAGAACTATATTTTTGCTGCTGCAACTCTTTAATCTGAAACATAGTGTGACACTAATTTAGGTGTCCACAGAGTTTCTAGTCTGTAACCTGCCAACTCTACTTTTTAGCCTTTTAGTTTCTTATTTCTTAATTTTTAGCCTTTTTTCTCGACTTTTTAAATTAATATGAAGATCTAAATATTTATGCCTTATCTTATAAAAGTTTTGAGGGTGAAGGGCTCCCAGGTCTGGCAGAGACATTCCGGTTGTCCTGTTTGGATACAGTAGAAAACTCTCCGGTCAGATGTACAGCTGATGGGGAGGAGCCTCTAACTGGAAAGGCAGGTGGGACTGACCGTACAGACTGGCTTACACTCGGAGCTGGTTTGATTGTTCGGCACCGCATTGTGTCATTTGGATTTTTAGGGGTTAGGCCACACCTCCACATGTGAATTTTAGCAGCTGTCTTAAAGCATAATTACCAGAATGAGTTAAATGATACACTTTCTGCCCTACACCAAAAAACATGTTTATAGGTCTTCTGCGAGGTGGTTGTTATTTGGTGCTAAAATCTTAAAGATATTGTTTGGTAGGTTTCTGTGAGCAGAAGGAAATCTTAGGATTTATTATTTTGATTCTTTTTTATGTTGATATTTCTAATCCATTATCATCAGCTACAAGGGTGTGTGTTCTGTCTCTGGGTATTGTCTCCATATTTGTGAAGAAAACACTCCAACTATATGATGCACAGTGCTCTTCTTTTCATCAAATATTTGTGTTCTTTCCCCCCAAGTTGTTGCTAATAAAAGTGATTAAATGAGTAAGCTTTCTTGTATTTATTTATTCTAACATGAACAATAATTTGAAAACTAACATTTTATTCTTTCAAGATTAAAAAAAAAGTTCAAATGAATGATACTGTGTTTCCTTATAAGGTATTTATTATATGAAAGACTTGTAAATGGGTTTAATAAATATTAACATAAAAAAATAAAGATTTTTATTGAATCCATCCAGAGAAAATAATCACATTGCTCAGTTTTTCTTAAAAAATGGGTCTGTATGTTTTAAAGTACATATATGAATTTGAAACCAGCCATACCTCTTTCATGTTGAAGTATTAAATTCAATGATTAATAACATTGTATTATTATTTAACATTTTTCACTAATAACATTTCAATGATTCAATAAATAAGAAAATTTTCACCTTTGTAGCAGTTATAATTTCCTTCTTAGCAGGGAATATCGTATTACTTGGTTATTCTTTGTTTTTCCAGATGGGTGCATGTTTTTCAAAGGTTTTTAATGGATGTCCCTTGAAAATTCACTGTGCAACATCATGGATAAACCCAGATACAAGAGGTAGTACTATATGTTATTTGTTGTTGTTGTTGTTTTTTAATGTTTATTTTTGAGAGAGAGACAGCATGAGTGGGGAAGGGGCATAGAGAGGAGGACACAGAATCTGAAGCAGACCCCCAGCTCTAAGCTGTCAGCACAGAGCCCGACATGGGGCTCAAACTCATGGACTGTGAGACCATGACTTGAGCCGAAGTCGGACATTTTACCAACTGAGCCACCCAGGCAGCCCCTTTCTAGTTGTTTTTTAAACTGAGCTCATGGAAGTATTCAGTTTTCTTCCTGCTCTGAATGTCTTTCTGAAAAATATTTTGTTATAATTCAAAAAAAAATTTTAGGCTATGTTTCTCTAGCTTATTAGCAGTGCTTGAGGTGACTCATGACACTAAAATTTCACTGTGTTGTCCCCATGTTAATATAGCAAAACCATGTACTCTATGCCACCCTAATATTCTCCACAAAAGTTTTTTCCACTGCTGCACACTCACTGTCTTTGTGTTTTAGACACAACTGTTGTTAAGGAGTTTAGCTACCCAGGGTCCAGGGTGTGGTGACCACGTTAGAGGATCTCTCCACCTTAAAGGAGATCATAATAAGAATTGTTGCCATTAGTCACTGACTAAAGACTATCTGCATTCTCCCACTATATATCTGTGTATAAGGTATGCATAAGCGCGCGCGCGCGCACACACACACACACACACACACACACACACACACACACACACACACACACATATATATCTTCTTACTAAATCTTTTAGAAATCCAAGGTGGGAACTTTTATTTCACAGGTAGGGAAAGTGACATGCAGAAAGGTTCATCACCGGTCAGTAGGAGGGCTGCAGTTCAAACCTGGTTAGGTTGTATTCTTGGACCACAAAGCTTATGTCTTCAATCTGCCATTACTAATCCTAAATATTGGGCAGTATAACAATGCTCTTGGCCTTCTAAGTTCTTAGCATACTTCAGTTTAGTCTGGAGAACTTCCTGACCTGTTGTTTTATATTGTCAAAAGCAGATCAGACAGGACCATAGCTAAACTAACATCTTCTAGAAGATACTGAGTACCTTAGCCAGGTATCTAAGTTTTAGTTTTTTAAATAGGCAGTAGCCAGATCCCGGTTTTTGATGTTATTTCTTACAGCGGTAGCCCATCTGCAAAAATATTTTGAATCTATATCAGTTCTTTATTTACATTCTGTACATCAACTATACTCTTAAAAGAATTTTTTTTTACTTTTTTTTTAAATGTTTGTTAATTTTTGAAGGAGAAAGAGACAGAGTGTGAGCGGGGGAGAGGCAGAGAGAGAGGGAGACACAGAATCTGAAAGGGGCTCCAGGCTGTGAGTTGACCACACGGAGCCTGACGTGGGGCTTGAACTCAAGAACCGAGAGACAATGACCTGAGCTGAAGTTGGTTGATTAACCAGCTGAGCCACCCAGGCTTCTCTTAAAAGAATTGTAGAAAATGAGCTATGGATTCTCTGCCAGTCCTCAGCACCCTGTGATGAGTGAGGAACCCTAGCATTCCAGTCTTCAAAACCTCTTTTACATAAAAGTTTTCCTCAGTGCTTTGAGGCTGGTATTTATATATAACTCAGTTCATTAAGGCAGAGTTTTTAGCCACTTAATTTGTATTAGAATATATTTAATGCTTAGAGGTGCCTGGGTGGCTCAGTTGGGTAAGTCTCTGACTTCGTCTCAGGTCATGGTCTCGCGGTTCATGAGTTTGAGCCCCACATCAGGCTCTGTGCTGACAGCTCAGAGCCTGGAGCCTGCTTCGGATTCTGTGTCTCCCTCTCTCTCTGCCCCCCTCACTTGCTCTCTCTCTCTCTCAAAAATAAACATTAAAAAAAAAAAAAAAAAAAAATATATATATATATATATATATATATGTATGTATGTATCTATAGCTTGTCAATCACAGTAATTCCTTTTTCAGGTTATAGTACATATGTACATAATTTTAAACTATATAAATCCATTTTGAAAATATTTTTTTTTATCAAAACCGGTGAATTACTTTTGTCATTTCAGATCAGTACTTGATATTTGGTGCTGAAGAAGGAATTTATACTTTGAATCTTAATGAACTTCATGAAACATCGATGGAACAGGTACATTATTTTGTATTTTCCTTTTTTAAAGTCGTATGCATACACTAGGTGAGAAATAAGTTTCAGTTCTGTGATTTTCTGCCTCTTTATTTTTTTATCCATAAAAGCTTCATCAAGTATGTTGTGTTTATCTGGTACTGAGGACGTATTGGCAGGACTAGTCCTTACCCTTCAAGGACCTCACGGGTGTAATAGAGGCGTGGCAGTAGCTGTAGCACTCAGGTTAGGTGTCACACTAGGAGTGAGCACATGCCACTAGCACCTCCTGTGGGGAAGTGAGAAGAGACCGTAAGTGGCAATGAGCGGATGAGCAGAACGTTCCCAGACAGAGAGAGGGTAAATGTAAGTGTGAAGGTGTGAAGTGGTGCAGCGGAGTGGCCAGGGTGGGGAACCCTGAGCAGACAGTCTGACTCGAGTGTAGAATGAGTGCAGAATGGTAACAGGAAGGGGGGGGGGGGAGAGGCAGCTGCCAAACCCCAGAGCTTTGTTCGTGAACTGATCCGTGTAGAACGGTTTGCAGCATGGTGGCAGATGACGCTAGAGATTTTGGTCAAAGGGCAAGGAAATGTTGAGTTGGGGCAGAAAGGAAAAAATGTGTTTGGAATTGCGTGGGGATGTTTCTTTATTGTCACAGTGACTGGGGGAAGCTTTGGATGTTTAGTACCCAGAGGCCAGCAATGCTAAACAACCTACAGAAATGATCATGATGACATCAGTAGCTAATGCCTGTATAAAACTTACTATGCACCAGATACTGTTTTTAAATGCTTTACATAGAGTAACTAATCTTCACAACTCTCAGAGATAGATACCATTATGAGTTGCATGTCAGATGAGAAATCCGAGGCACAGAAAGGATTAGTAACTTTTCAGAGATCTTACAGTGCTTGAGTGGATGAACTGGGATATGAACCCAGGCCAGATGGCTCCAGAGTTCATGTGCTTAACTACTTGACCACACTGCCTCTCCCACTTGTATTCCTCCCATAGAGAAACACTAGATCTAGGGAAACAAGAAAGACCTAGAATTGGCAAATTGAATGACCAGTTCAACACGGACATATAATAGAAGCATTTTACTTACTATCTTTTATAAACTTTGCACTTTTTTTTTTTTATCAGCTATTCCCCCGAAGGTGTACATGGTTATATGTGATGAACAATTGCTTACTGTCAATATCTGGTAAGTCTTTTAGTTTTTATTTTCATTTTTTTAAGTTTATTTATTTTGAGAGAGAGAGAGCGAGCGAGCTGGGGAGGGGTAGAGAGAGAGAGAGAATCTGAAGCAAGCTCTGTGCTTTTAGTGCAGAGCCCGACGTGGGGTTCAGACTCACAAATGCTGAGATCGTGACCTGAGCCGAAACCAAGAGTCAGACCCTTAACCAACTGAGCCACCAGGAGCCCCTAGTTTTTTGATACCTAACACTTGTTCCTATTTATGTTATTAGCTTTTATATCGTGTTTATTTATTATATTTTTTTTTTACAGGTAAAGCTTCTCAGCTTTATTCCCATAATTTACCAGGGCTTTTTGATTATGCAAGACAGATGCAAAAGTTACCTGTTGCTATTCCAGCACACAAACTCCCTGACCGAATACTGCCAAGGTAAGTGTGCACTTATGTCTCATCCTTAGAGATTACATGTTAATTAATTCTAAATAATAGTTACACTGCAGAAATTGAAAAAGCACTTAGTTTGCATTAGTAGAAATCATGTGTAATGAAAAACTTGTGAGAGGTAATAGATTTTCACAAGAACTGAGAGGCACCTCTAGAAGTTTAAAACTAATTACTGTTTAGTATTTCATACAACATTAAAACTGATTTTTCTCTATAATTTGCTAGTAATTTTTCTTCCTATCCAGTGCTTTGGACATATTTGTGTTAATTTGAATAACATGAATTTGTCTCAAAGCACAGTTTCTAAACTTAGAAAATCAAAATGATTTATTAAATCAAGGTTTTTACATTAGGAGATAATTACTTAGGAATTGAGGGGTTTTGCTTTTCTGCTTTCAGGGATTTTTCATTATGTTCTCTCCTCCTTTGCTTATTATATTGTACTTCATTTATTGACCGAAAGGTCTTCTGAGTCTGCTATAAATTTTATGTTACAGAAACATTATACTCTGGCCATTCTTCCTTTACCGTATCAGTTGTAAAGCAACTAATGTACACCGTTAGCTCTCAAGTACCTTGAAAAGCTGTTCTCAATGCTGAGTTTACAGCTAAAATGTGCCCCTTTGTGCAAAAGACTTTTTCAAAATTAATCTTTTTGATGAAAATCATTTAAAAGTTATACTGCATGCTTTTCTGTCTTAAAATAGATTACATTGAGTTTAATTGGACCTTTTCATGATGGCTCAGAGTTGCACCTATGAACTTGACTTATTATACTTCTACTGTAATGTCTACAGTTGGGGTTAAGGGCAAGAACTACCCCAAGAATGGGGCCAGGGGGCTTTTTCACATAGAGTTTATCTGCCCCTCTTTTCCTCTCAGCTGCCACTTGGTGCTATTGGTTTTCTGTCTTCTTATAGCACATTTCCCTCTAGCCTTCTGACTTGATAATCCTAAATTCTCTGGGCATGGAAACTGGCCCCAAGCTTTAAAATATACAAGAGCGCCCCCTCCCCCAGGAATGTAAAGCACATAAACTTTAATACATTCACTTTTTTATATCATTTTGTCAGAATAGAGACCTTTGTAGTTTATTTATAGCTGTGTTCAATTCTTCAAATTTTACTGAATATACAAGATGTGCGGAAAGTTTCCTAGTATGTAGCTAAAACAAAATTGAATAACGTATTACCTCTTCCTTTAAGGAATTTCCATAGAGGAAGATGTTACCTCTAAGAGTGCTTTACCTCGAGGCTTTTATTTCATGTAATTTTGTTATAGTCAGTCTTTAGTGTTGGTAGCACTCACCAATGTGTCCTTCCCACTTTCTTCAATTTTGTTATCGTAAAATCTACTTTTTTTTTAATGTTTATTTATTTTTGAGAGAGAGACAGAGTGGGAGCAGGGAGGGATAGAGAGAGAGAGGGAGACACAGAATCCAAAGCAGGCTTCAGGCTCTGAGCTGTCAGCACAGAGCCCGACCTGGGGCTCAAACTCACGAACCATGAGATCATGACCTGAGCTGAAGTCAGATGCTTAACAGACTGAGCCACCCAGGCGCCCCTAGAATCTACTCTTAATTCTCTCATTTACTGGCAAGAAATCTGAAAACCTTTTCTGCACAATAAAATTTTATGTTCTTCTGCCGTAAAATGAGCACAAATTAAACTTCCTTTGGGAAGTTTATAATGTTCTGTGGTTCTCATTATAAATATAGGTACTCATTGTATTGTATGGTAAAGCTTCAGTTAAGCATAATTTTTAGAATCCAGGTAGACTTCAATTTAAATCCTACATTGTTCACTCACTAGGTTCAGGACCTAGAATAAATTGTACAACTTCTCAGGGTATTCATCTGTAAAATGGAACCAGTATACCTATCTTGCAGATTGTTTTAAAAATGATAAATTATGTATGAAAAGTATCCACCATGGTTTCTGGCACATATTAGGCTCTTAAGAAATAGTCGTGTTATCATTATTATTAGTCATGGCAAATTGAATTGTGTCTGTAATGTACCCTAAAATATCTTACATTAAGTACATTGAGAATGTTGGTTCACAGGATTCTAGTTAATTGGGTGCTGTAAATAAATTTTTTTGCCTTGTAAAATCATAACTAAAATTAAGGTAAGTCTATATGTAGATCACTGTAGAAAATTATGAGTTTTTATAACATTTCAGTGTGCTGCTCACAGCTCAGTTTTGAACCATTTCATTATCGTTAACTTCTAAGCTATACTTAGTAGTTGATTTTGTCTTGACTGTGTAGCATTCTTTATAATCTTTCAAAACCTTGCAGTCAATTAATCCTCCTGGGTTTGACAGATTTAGTAACTTAACATCTAAGTTAACGTTGGGGGCCAAAGGACAAGTTCACAAGTGTGGATGAGGAACATTAAGTTGGTTGCAGTGGAAATCTATCAAGAGCTTGATTCAGATTTTTTTTAACTGTAAAAAGCACTTTGGTTCAAGCAGTTTACTTAATTTAAGGGTATGTGGAATTTTTGTTTTATTTTAAACTGTATGAAATTCCAATGCCTATGAAAGGGGTATTTTTGTAATTATTAATGTAATTTATGAATTGGAATGTAAAATTCTCCCCAGTATGAACTTAGTCGATAGGGGCTTTAACCCAAAATTTGAATCAAGATATTCTAGATTGTCACTTTAGTCATTTAGTCCCTCAGTATCTGACTAATTTCTGTGTCACTGTTTAGGTACCATAGTATCAACAAAATTCTAATTCACACAGATAAAGTACTTACAAGTGATAACAGATTTTAACAACTTACCTTGCAAACTCAGAATACTCTTTAAAGTGATCCAGAATCATAAAAGAGAAGTAGATTTGTTTTCAAAATTGAATCACTATGAATGTTGCAGTTAGGCTAAGACACTAGAGTAGAGTTCTTCCTGAATTGCTAACTGTATGATCTTGAGGAAATTACTAAATCTAACCCTCAGATTTCTTTCTTCTTTTTTTTCTTTTCTCTTCTTTTCTTTTCTTTTCTTTCCTTTTCTTTTCTTTTTTCTCTTCTCTTCTCTTCTCTTCTTTTCTTTTCTTTTCTTTTCTTTTCTTTTCTTTTCTTTTCTTTTCTTTTTTAGAGAGACAGAACACACAAGCGGTGGGTGGGGAGGCGGGAGAAAATCTTCTAAGTGGGCTCCGTGCTGAGCACACCCCCTAACCTTCAGATTTCTATACTGTGACCTATCTCACGGCATTATCAGAGGGACTGACAGAACATGTGAAATTCATGGTAAACAATAAGATCTCAGTAAATGTTAGCAATAGTTACTATAGATTTTTATAAATATCGGCATATAAAACATATTAAAAGCTAAAATTACAATACCTCAGCATTATATGACTGATTACTACTCAGCTGCCAGTTGTACAGTGATAGGAACATACATCAAGATTGTTCTGAGCTTGGGGTGCCTGGGTGGTTCAGTTGGTTAAGCATCCAAATTGATTTCTGCTCGGGTCATGATCTCACGGTTTGTGAGATTGAGCCCCACATCAGGCTCCGTGCTAACAACGCAGAGCCTCCTTGGGATTCTCTCTCTCCCTCTTTGTCTGCCCTTCTCTCTCAAAACAAGTAAAAATAAACATTTAAAAAAAAATAAGATTATTCTGAGCTTGTTTGGAATGGCATTGTGCATCACATACATGCTCTACAGTTCTGTTACCAGCAAAGGGCAACTCTGTTTTGTTTTTTTAAAAAGATGTGCAGAGCAATGACCTCTAATATGTGGCGTGTTTACACATGTAAAAGAAGTTTATGTGTACAGAAATGGAGAAGTATAATTTGAGGCTAGCAAAACCTGGTACGTTAGCAGTCTGTTATATTAATTTTCATTATAAAGCCATTTGAGTTCATGGGTACTTTTTTTAATTGTAGTTTAAAAAACAAATGGATTTTTACATATTAAGTTTGAATCACCTGTTTGCAGAACCCGTAAAGGACCTTAACAGAAAATCTATATCTCACTCTTCCTGAGCAGAGAAATAAAAATGTCTTAAAAAAGTTCTTATAAATTGTTTTAGTGATAAGACAATGTTTTACATAGCTTAAATTTATTATATGTGCTAAAAAATATCTTTCCCCCAGTTTATGGCATATCTTTTTACCTTTTTAGTGTTATCTTTTGGTAAACCAAAGTTGTTAATATATTCAAATTCATTCAACAAATTGCCACCTGTAATTTGAAGTGGTAGGGATCCCTAAGTAAAGAAAGTATCAGTTACGTTTATTAATATTGGGGTGCCTGGGTGGCTCAGTTGGTTATGTGTCCGACTTCAGCTCAGGTCATGATCTCGTGATTAGTGAACTCAAGCCCTGCATTGGGCTGCTTCATGTGAAGCTGCCGTCACCACAGACCCAGCTTTGGATCCTCTGTCCCCCTCTCTCTCTGTCCTTCCCCGGCTCACACTCTTTCTCTCTCAATAAATAAACATTAAAAACAGAAGTTTATTAATATTTTCCTGTATAGTTTGTTTCTTTTTGTATTTTTTAAGGAAATCCCATGGTTCTATTCTTCTAAATCTAAATATTCTATAGTCTTGTTTTTCATACTTTAATAAATCCTTAATCTATTTGGAATTGATTGGAAGAGGGATGACAAACAGATCAAATATATTATTTTTAATAGATTACCTATTATGTCAGCACCAGTTTTTATTTTCCATTCATCTGTAATGATACCATTATCATATACTAACTTTACCTACATGTATTATATATTCATTTTCATTTACATTTAGGAAATTTGCTGTATCAGCAAAAATCCCTGAAACCAAGTGGTGTCAGAAATGTTGTGTTGGTAAGTAAACTGTTCCATAGCACGTAGCTCTCCTGCTTTGCGGAGCGAATGAGAAAACACTGTGAGGCTCATTTTTAAATCTAGTATGAAACAGTACTTCTCCAGGGTATTCTGCCAGTGATAGTTTATTTTTACCCCTTGAGTAAAACAAATGTCTTGGCCATCCAGTCTCCGTGTAGACTAACCCTATAATATAGTACCTTGTACATAACAGTTGTTTTGCAAATTATTTATTGACTGGATAAATGGAGAAAGTAGGATGACTTTATTACAGCACTTTATCACACCCTGTTCTCCAAGGGGCCTGTTACTTGTCATTCACATGCTGCTTGGTAATGGCTTATGAGACTGCATTTATTCATTCAGCATATATTTTCATGCCTTTAATGTGTGAAACCTTATGCCTGTGGTGTGAAGGTTATAGTCTCTCTGTTCACACACACAACCCCGAATCCCTCCCCACCCCCATAACAACCAGCTGTTTTATTTGCATCAAGAAAAACCAAAAAAATCTTTTCCCTTAAAATCTCTTCCCTTCAGAAACTCTGAGGCTTTGTTTTATTATTTGTAAACCTATATTTTGAGATTTCGTTAATGTCTTCATGCTGTTGCAACCAAAGCATTACTACCTCTGAACATTACTACCAAAAGCATCCTTAATCACCTGTCCCGAAGTGTGCTGTAGCCTATCAGTTTGGCAACTTCCCCCCAGATCTTCTTAGGACCCTTCCTTTAGGGTCCTGCTGCCTCACCTAATCTCCCTGCTCCCATGAGATGCAAAATCTTTCTTCCCACCCCGGACCCCAAAACAACCACCGGTTTCGTTTGTGCATTAGACAGAAATCCTGCAAGTGATGAAGGAGTTTCCTGCTGTTACCTGCAAGTTTTTTCACCCTGTAGTCTAATTAAGAAATTGACCTAGCAGCCAGCTTTTGTTTGTTCTCAGAGCTTGCGACTACTATCATGAGGATTTTGTATCATAAGAGGACTTACATACACTTTTTTGCCTTGACAGTGCGAAATCCTTACACAGGCCATAAGTACCTATGTGGGGCGCTTCAGACTAGCATTGTTCTATTAGAATGGGTTGAACCAATGCAGAAATTTATGTTAATTAAGGTAAGCACGAAAAGCAATCTAAGTCATTCTTAGTATAAAAGCTTATAAATGAAATCAATTTTCCTGTTCCTGATTTTTTCCTTAAAAAAACCCAACAACATGTTTTCCCATTAATTCTCAAGTTAATGTCATGATTTTGGATTATGTGGCAGGGTGGTGAAAGTCTGCGTGTGTGTGTTAATCTCCTGCCTGGGTATTCCATCTCCACTTCCAGTGTCAGTCACGAAAAATAGTGAGACCTGAGAGTCCCCTGTCGGGCCACATCTTGTGCACTTTCTCCGTCAGATCGTAAGGAAATGAGTTGGCCTGATGCAAGTTTCAGAAGAGACTAGAGGGATGGTTCAGGGAAGTGACAGTAGGAGCTGGAAACAGGGTCTCACATACACAGTCGGATATCCAGAACCGGAGGTGTTGAAAAGCAGTGAAATGCTGTTCCAGTGTACCCTCTGGTTGACCGGCTCCATCACAGCAGGAGAATTACCTGCAGGTTGGCGTTTGGCCCAAGAGGACAAGGGGTAACCATGCTGAGAAGGAAGTTCTTGATCTGAGTTACATGCCTGCCTGCTGATTTTGATTTGCCCAGGCTTTCCCATGAATGGTTTTTTGGTGACTGAGTTTCTCTAGAATCTGTAATCAATGAACATTCTTTAAAATATCTACTATTACTCAGCAATAACTTTAAATTGGAGGAAAAACTAACTCAAAATGTGTGAAGTACAGGTTCACTCACACCAAGGGACTGCCAAAGGAATTTTTTAAAGCTGTTTCCTTTGCTATTTTATGTAAATTAAGTAGTCTTAGTTTTTTGAGCATTTGAGATCTCCGTAGAAACTGGAGTCAGGAGGGGCGCCTGGGTGGCTCAGTCGGTTAAGCATCCGACTTCGGCTCAGGTCATGATCTCACTGTTCGCAAGTTCAGGCCCCACGTTGGGCTCTATGCTGACATCTCAGACCCTGGAGCCTGCTTTGGATTCTGTGTCTCCCTCTGTCTTTCTGCCCAACCTTGCTCACATGCTCACTGTTTCTCTCACTCTCTCTCAAAAATAAACATTAAAAAATTTGAAAAAAAAAAGGAAATTGGGATCAGAATATAATTGGAGTGGATTCTTCGTAAATTTTATAATACAGCATAATAAAAGCTTCCTTTTATTTAAATTTTATAAGTGACTGAGGAATCTATTTTTAATTTCGTATCACTATTTGTTAACCTCAAAATTAACTAGGGCTAAAGAAATGAAAAAATAGTTTCAAGAATTTTGGATCCATTGAGGTGGTATTGCCACAAATCACTGAAACAAAAATTCTTTAAACCAGAAGCTGCAGGGGAAAAATAAATAGCCTTAAGAACTGTCTAAAGCAGAGCTTCTGAATCAGCCCATTTATGGCAAAAATTGCTATGTCCTCAGCTCCTTTTTTTTTTCTTGCCCATTTCACAAAAATACACCTTATCATAAATGGAGGAGTAAAGTGTACATGGTTTGATTTTTCAGCAGCCCTCCCCTTCCCTGCCCCTTCCTTTCCCCTTTTAGGTCTATTTTAGGTACATCTTCCCTATTCCTTTCATTCTTAACCTCTGGTAGAATGAAAAATAGTTTCATCATATCAGTGTTCATATCATCAGTTAATAATCTGATTAAACCATAGGATGAATGAATTTTTTATGTAATTTGATATGTTATACCACTTACCCTAATACACAACAAAGACTCTTCTCTGTTGAAGGAATTTCAGGTATGAAGAGCATGCAGGAGAGAATGTATAAGACATGGGAAGCTTAAAAATTACCCGTCCACATTTTCTGTCTTCCAAGTGGATAGTCCCAAGGAGCCTGGCCCTGGCTAATGAGGCCTGTTGCCAGAGTTCAAAGATACTAGACTTACAGTATAGTCTCCCTCAAGACTTCACGCCCTTCCCACTTTCCCCTTAAACTCCCTGAGCTCTCTGTAGGCTCTTACTCTCCTCCCTGAATCTTAACCGGCTCGGCTCTCCTTCCCCTGCCTCTCTGCTCCAAGACCCTGTGGATATTTTGTTTCTGTATTTGACATTGTTGTGGTTAGTATTTATGATGTTGCTTTTCTACACTCTTACAAGATGTGCTCAAAAACACTTTTATCCTTTATCCTCCTCTTCATGACATTTTTGACAGTTTTTGATTTATTAGACTACATTTTCATCATAAAAGTTGTAAGTTAAAGACCTTCCCAGCAAACAATTATGTACTTACTACCAAGTATGCCTTTATGCCTCTCTGCTCCAAGACCCTGTGGATATTTTGTTTCTGTATTTGACATTGTTGTGGTTAGTATTTATGATGTTGCTTTTCTACACTCTTACAAGATGTGCTCAAAAACACTTTTATCCTTTATCCTCCTCTTCATGACATTTTGACAGTTTTTGATTTATTAGACTACATTTTCATCATAAAAGTTGTAAGTTAAAGACCTTCCCAGCAAACAATTATGTATTTACTACCAACCAGGCACAGTGCTGTTTAAGGAGACAGAAATAAGTAAGATATGGCCACTGCCCTCAAGGACCATCACCAACAGCAACTGGATATAAAGCTTTTAGACGGGAGTCCTCTTCTGTTAATGACTTAACACGTGATTATTAGAAACTAAATAGAAATATTCAGAATCTCTTGGTTTTCTTATTTGCTGACACACACACACACACACACACACACACACACACACAAAGAAGCACTATTTTTTACTGTACTGCTCTTACCACATTTCAAAGAGAATTATTTTAAATGTTTTACCTTATTAAAAATATGACAGATTTAGGGGCGCCTGGGTGGCTCAGTCGGTTAAGCATCCGACTTCGGCTCAGGTCATGATCTCGCGGTCTGTGATTTTGAGCCCCGTGTCGGGCTCTGTGCTGACAGCTCAGAACCTGGAACCTGTTTCGGATTCTGTGTCTCCCTCTCTCTCTGACCCTCCCCCGTTCATGCTCTCTCTCCCTGTCTCAAAAATAATAAATAAACGTTAAAAAAATACATATGTATGACAGATTTTATCCAAAGCCTCTCCCCAGGTAAGGGGAAAGCTTCTAAAGAGAGGGGGTTTGGGGAGTGTTGATGAAGAAGTGTCTGTACCCATGGGATGGAGGCACTCTGGCAGTCACAGGGAAGGAAGGAATACGGGAACAACAGGTGCACATAGAGCTTCACCTTCTAGCCACAAGGACGACATTGTGTTTTCTAACACTTGTGTGTGTGTGTGTATTTTCTGACACTTTTAAGAATAATAGTTATGGTGGACCTGTTTCATCTGTTTTTCTCCAGAATTTATTTTCTTCAGAATTTACATGTTGCCAGATTAAAAAATAAATCAAATTCAGTAGCTTTGTTAAATACTACCAATACTAACCTTGGGGGAAATTAAATGAAATTACAGCCCATTCATGAGAGCAAAAAAATCTAAAACATACTAAGAGTGGACTTACTACCGTATGGATAAGACCCATATTTTTTGAAAAACAACCTTTTCTGTTGTGAGGAATATCATCAGCACCTCTGAACTCCCCATGGCACCCCATCCACTAGGAGTCAGCTCCCTTACTTTCCATTTTCACTGTATAAACGTACACCCCTAAGCCCCTAAAATTAGAATTAATTTTACCTGATTCTTCCCCAGTATGTAAGTGGAGTCATAAAGTATGTATTCGTTTGTGTCTGGCTTTGGTGCAGCATCAGATTTGTGTAGTTGTTGGATATGGTTCTAGTTTGTTCATTTTCATTGCTCTGTGACTTCCCATTGTGCGAATAGGCCGTAACTTTATCTAGCTATTGTTGATGGGTATTTGAGTTACTTCCAGTTTTTTGTTATTTGAACAATATTGCTGTGAACATGTTTGCATCATGTCTCCTGTGCCTGTGTGCTCGTATTCTCTAGAAAGGATAAGAGTATTGCAGGGCCCTGACACTCACAGATAATGTAGTCAGCCAGCATGGCCTTCCCTGCTTATGCTCCCATCACTTGGTGAGCACTCGTCTGCTCCTCCTGGTAATACTTGTTACTGTCACTTGTTTCATTTTAGGGGGATATGGATCTTATCTCGTGGTTTAATTTCCTGATTACTGAGGATGTTAATGTTCTCCATCCATTTTCCCAAACTTACAAAATACGAATTTATTTAGTCTCTTGGTTGCAATGTAAGAATACTTTTGAAATTATGTAAAAGTAAAATTGGTTGCATCATAAGTGAGTTAATGAATAGCATCACCTGTGCCAAGAAGCTAAATTTCTCTTATTTATGGGGTTTTTTTTACTGTCCACACTTAGAAGAGGAGTGTTTCTTGCTAATTAGCATTTCTGTGCTCTCATTCATGTTTGCTCAGTTGGATAAGAAAGCAGGGAAATATAACTGAAGCAGCATCCAATGGGGAGACAGGAGACTTTGCAACAAAGTCTGGGGGACCCTGGGCCAGTCCCCAGATTTCTGGATCTCAGTTACCACCTGGGTTGGACAGGTGATTTATAAGTTCCCTTCTAGCCCTAATGTCTTAAAATTGTGTGATTTTTAACTTAACAACATTTTACAGTGTTAAACCTCAAATCAAATACTTTATAATCTGTGTTTTTCTACATACCCAGAGTTTCTGTGACAAGAAGCAGTCCTAATAGTAGAGAGTTATTTTCCATGTGTTTATAGAAGTAAAAATTCTTAGTGCTCTCGTGACACTATTTGGCTTCCGTTTTCCTTTGTTTAATGTCCTTTTGTTTCTGTGTCTAGCACATAGATTTTCCTATACCTTGTCCGCTTCGAGTGTTCGAAATGCTGGTAGTTCCCGAACAGGAGTACCCTCTCGTCTGTGTTGGCGTCAGCAGAGGGAGAGACTTCAATCAGGTGGTTCGATTTGAAACCGTCAACCCAAATTCTACCTCTTCGTGGTTTACAGAGTCAGGTTTGTGACTTTTACTGAGTTATTAAGGCCAATACATATCAGTGGTTCCCAAACATGAGCATGGATCAGAATCCCCCGGAGGCCTGCTGGCCCCCACTGCCAGAGTTCATCTGGTGGATCTGGAGCAAGGCCTGAGAAGTTGCTCTTCTGTGTGCTCCCGGCCGATGCCGGTGACGCTGACACAGGCACCGCCCTGTCAACTGCACATACACAGGCCTCAGGCTGAGGAAAGGTGATCTAAATAAAAGCAAAAACTGCACTGAGTCTATTTTCCATCATATTCTGGTAATTGAGACACAGGTACTATGCAGTCACTTTAGTGAATTTTTTAATGATTCATAATTAAGATATAAATATAGCTAAACAAAAATATTTGAGGGTGCTTGAAAATCATTCTTTTGTACAATTTGTTTTCTTAAATTTTGATCTGCGTTGCCCAGTGGCGTAGCAGATCCTTTCTTCATACTAGTATCTTGGGAAATATTATTTCCAATTAATTATCTTTTTACAGAAATTTGATTATAGTTTGAAACGTCCAATCTTGTTGGTGTAGTCAGTACATATCAGTAAAACTTGTGTTTCGTGGTAAATAAATCTGATTCAACTTTTTACACTTTAAAAAAAGTGACCTGAATGGTCTTTTTTTTCCTGATTTTTAAAGCACTGTGTTTATTATGGAGCTCCTTTTGCTTTTTTTCCCCTTTAAAAATAACACTGCACAATGTTTTGCTGTAAAATAGACAGTGGCCATTTAAGAAGGCAATTTCATTATTTTTTTAATGTTTTATTTATTTTTGAGAGACAGAGAGAGAGCGCGTGCATGAGTGGGGGAGGGGAGGAGAGGGGAGGAGGAGGAGGCAGAGAGAGGAGACACAGAGTCTGAAGCAGGCTCCAGGCTCTGAGCCGTCAGCACAGAGCCAGACATGGGGCTCGAACTCATGAACCATGAGATCATGACCTGAGCCGAAGTCGGATGCTTAACCAGCTGAGGCACCCAGGCACCCCAAGAAGGCAATTTTTAAAGGTCTTGCAGAGGCCTTTTGTCAGGGTCTTTGGGTTCTTAGGGAAATATTAAGAAGACAATTGGCCGATAAATATTGATTAGTCAGGAGTTTGTTGGAAGCCTAAAAGAGTGTTCACAAAAGGAAAAAACTTAGAGTTGTGGGTCTTTGACACTGAAAAAAAATCATCGCAAACACATTCACAAAAACCTAGAGACAATTACATGACTTCCTGAAGCCCAGGAAACTTGAGACAGCTTTCCTTTAAGGACACATTGTTGAAGGAAAACATGGCTGGCCCTTGACAACGTGATGTGGCTTCCTTGGCTCCCTAGAATTCTCTGTTCTGCATTCTCTCTTAGACACCTATCTACCCTTTCAGACAGCGGGTGCACTCCTGCTTTCCTGATCTCTTCCTCCCTGCTTAATAGGAAGGCATTATTGGGTGATTGATATTTTATTGTTAGTGGATTTCAGTTAATACCTTATTTCTCCCAAGCATTTTAATTTTAAATCCTTTTCTACTAATTGTTGAATGAAGGGCCTGATTTCTGCACAGAAGAATTTTGTACAGCTGTGTGGGTACCTTCATTCTAAGGAGCTTCTGATTTCATTCTCTTACTGTAATGAAATCACTTTATTAGGAGTTGGATTTTTTTGTTTTTTGGAAGTTTTTTTTTTGTGAATTAACATTAGATTTCCTTTTTCTTTTTTAATATAATTTATTGTCAAATTGGCGAACATACAGTGTGTAATGTGTGCTCTTGGTCTCTGGGGTAGATTCCCGTGGTTCATCGCTTACCTTTAACACCCAGTGCTCATCCCAACAATAGAAACTAAGTATGATAACTACAGTTCATCTCTGGTTTTGAGATGCTAAGGTAAAAATTGAATGAGAGAAAGTATGGTTAGAGTTTTGCATCATGTGAAATTCTGAGTCATTGGTTTCCTAAACTGCGTTGCACTGTACAGCCCACCTGGGAAGTTTTAAAACTCCTGATACCTCAAGTCACATACGCCGCCAATTAAATAAGAATATCTAGACGTGGCAGCTAGGCATCAGTATTTTGTAAAGATCTCCGGGTGATTCTAGTGTTTGGTAACTAATTGATACAAGCAGTTGGTAAAACCTTATTTTCCTGACTTTCTCTCTGGTATGCTAGCCTGGCTTCCTGAACTGAAGTCGATTGTATAGATATGTTCAAATTGTTAATTTTCACCCACGTATGTAAGAGCTACAAAGATCTGATTTCCAGGAGGCCTGTTCCGTGTCCTTTCAGCTCTGGTTGGTTACAGACGTACCAGGTCTAAAATACATTTGAAGGTCTAACGGCAGGCCTTGGATGTCCTAAGACTAATACTGTAGGAAGTAGAAAACAGTAACTGTAGGTCATCAGACCCACTCTCAAGGACACGTAAGGCCAGAAACAAAGTCCTGTAGATCAGCAGTTTCAGTTTTGATGTTCGTACAAAGTTTGGGGTAGCCTACTTTTCACTTCATGGAAAATCATTTAAACATTCTATGTTTGGGGGTGCCTGGTTAGCGTCCAACTCTTGATTTCGGCTCAGGTCAGGATCTCGCAGTTCATGGGTTTGGACCCCACATTGGTCTCTGCGCTGATGTCATGGAGCCTGCTTGGGATTCTTGTCTCTCCTTCTCTCTACCCCTCCTCCACTTGTGCTTTCTATATAGATACAGATACAGATCTATATCATATATATATGTGTGTGTGTGTGTGTGTGTATATATATATGTATATATATGTATATATTTATTGATTGATAAATAAATATAATATTTTTTTCAAAAGCATTCTTGGGGCGCCCACATGGCTCAGTCAGTTGAGCGTCCAACTTCGGCTCAGGTCATAATCTTGCAATTCGTGAGTTCACACCCTGCGCCGGGCTCTGTGCTGACAGCTCAGAACCTGGAGCCTGCTTCAGATTCTGTGTCTCCCTCTCTCTGCCCCTCACCCGTGCGCATACGCACGCTCTCGCTCTCTCTCTCTCTCTCTCAAAAGTAAACAAACATTAAAAAACAATTACAAAAAAATTCCCAGTTTATAAGAACTTTAATAAATCTTAATAAAAAAAATGATTCCTGTTTGCATTTTGATAATATTTCATACTTCTCAAAATACTTCAGTATTTCTTTTAACTCATTTGTACTTGAAGTAGTTTGTCTGTCCTTCTGATTCATTCACTCAGTAAATAATTATTGCATGTGGTGCTGGACACTGCCATGTGATATACAAAGCAGTCCCTGGCCTTCTGAGCTTAAAAGCAGAAATCAGTCATAACTATAATATAGAGGATTAGACTCCTGATTTCACATATGAGTGAAAATAATGACATCACCAGCAGTAATGACAATAGTTAGCGTTCCAGTGAGCCCTGACTTCCTTCAGCACTTGCATCAGAGTTTAGACCCAAGCAGCCTGGCTCAGCCAATACATATGTATAGCTAAAAATTTAAGTCTGTTTCAGATTCAGTGATGTTCAGAATTCTTGTTTTTAGGTCTCTGTGCTTTCAAAATTACTTTTTTTATGTCAGTTTATTGAGTTTGTTTGTGTTACAGATAGCCCACAGACAAGTGTTACTCACGTAACCCAATTGGAGAGAGATACCATTCTCGTATGCTTGGATTGTAAGTTTTTATTTATGAACATCTTATTTTAACACCTTCCTTTTATCTTAGTTTCTGAGTGACTCTCCCCCTCCCCGTCTCTAGGTTGTATAAAAATAGTAAATCTCCAAGGAAGATTAAAATCTAGCAGAAAATTATCATCTGAGCTCACCTTTGATTTCCAGATTGAATCAATAGGTAAGTGCAAGTTTTGTATTTCTGGTTTGATTGCAGTAAGAGCTGCTTAAAATATCTTACCTGATAATTATCTGAGATTATAGAAATATATTACTAAGAATACATTTTTTACAATACAGGGTATAATGAATATGAAGTCAACATCAGTCTTCACTTTTATACATTCTCTAAAATAGTTTAATAACTGACATCTAGAAATAATGTTGTCCTCCTTACAGATTTGACATTTCAAAAGAAATAAATACCATTTTTCATAAAACAGGAATTTCCATTTCCTCCAAACTCCTGTGGAGTTTCCCTATAAGTACTTTAAAATTTAGTACTTAGTGTACTCTGTTGTACTTCTGCTGTTGTATCTGCTGACCAGAGCAAAATGTGAAAATGGCAAGAAGGAGATTCCATTATCTCATTCTCACATTTTGCTGGACTACGGTGTTTTCTGAAAAAGGATTTCTCATATATTCAGTATTCTAAAATTACTACATTCCAGGGGCATGTGGGTGACTTAGTCAGTTCTCTGACTCTTGATTTTGGCTCAGGTCATGATTTCATGATCATGAGATCCAGCCCTGTGTTGGGCTCTGCACTGGGCATGGAGTCTGCTTGGGATTCTCTTCTTCCCTCTCTCTCTGCTCTTTTCTCTATGTTTCTCTTTCTGTCTCTCTCTCTGCTCTTCTCTGTTTCTCTTATTTATTATTATTAAATAATAAATTTATTTATTAAATTAAATAAATAAGTAAATATTAAAATGATTACATTCCAGAAAAATGAGGTAAAAATGATCACAGATGGTGCTGGGAATATGAATGAGAGCTAATTCAGTATTTAACTAGGCACAATTTTTTTGCTCTTCATTATCAATGGAAGATATTTGCACATATGTAAAGAGGGTAGGGCCAAGGACAGATAGTTCATTTGTTTTATTCCTGGTTCTACTTTTACTGTCTCCTCTAAGTAGAATGCCCTTCTTCCAGCAAGCAAATGCTGATAATAAAATGAGAGAAATCTCTTCACGATTTTAAAATGGAATCTGTGCGGGACGCCTGGGTGGCTCAGTCGGTTAAGCGTCTGACTTTGGCTCAGGTCATGATCTCACGGTTTGTGGGTTCAAGCCCCACATCAGGCTCTGTGCTGACAGCTCAGAGCCTGGAACCTGCTTGTGATTCTGTGTCTCCCTCTCTCCTGTGTCTGCCCCTCCCCTGCTCCTGCTCTGTCTCTCTCTGTCTCTCAAAAATAAAAAAAGTTAAAAAAATTGTTTTAATATATATAAATAAAAATAAATCAAATGGAATCTGTGCTTAAAAACTCATAGCCAAAGCCAAAGAATAAGATAAATAAAGAACAGAAACTCAAAGCAATATGTAGGCCTGCTGTGCTCCTTCTGATAAAGAAGACTAAAAGTATCCTGTAGGAAGTGGGAACCAGAGCCTGGCTCCTTGCTTGAGGTGCCTAGTAATCAAGAGTCTCCCCACATAAAGCCTGACATCCTTATAGGAGACTGTTATCCACCCTTAAAAAGAGATAATCCCTATCCTGTACAGACTATTTCAGATTACTGACAAAGAAGGAATGCTGAACAAATCAGTGTTTAACACTGATACTAAAATCAAGCAAGGTTAGTATAGAAAACAAAAGAATCCATTCTCATGAAAGCAGAATTTGAACAAATCTGAAACAAAATAGTAAATAGAACTCCACACCATCAAGTATAATAGAGTTTATTTCAGGAAAGTAAAGATGGTTCAGCATCAGAAAACTTGTTTATGTAATATATAATATAGCACATTAAATATTAAAAGCAAAAAGTCACATAACTTTCAGTAGATGCACAAAAAAAGCATTGAGTAAAATCCAGATCATTCATGATTTAAGAAAAAACTTCTCAGCAACTTAGCAATAAAAGGAAATGTTCTTCATCTAGGAAAGCCTATTAAAAATATTCATGTTTGGGGCTCCTGGGTGGTTAGGTTGGTTGGGCATCCGACCCTTGATTTTGGCTCAGGTCATGATCTCATGGTTCATGGGATCGAGCTCCAAGTCTTGCTCTGTGCTGACAGTGTGGAGCCTTCTTGGGATCCTTCTTGGGATTCTCTCTCTCCCCTTCTGCTTCTCCCTCATGCACATGTGCATACTCTCTCAAGTAAATAAACTTTTAAAAAATATACTTAAAAAATAATAAAAAAATATTCATGTTTCATGGTCAGATTCTGCCATTAAAGTCGAGAACAAGATAAGAATATGTGCTATCATCACATTTGACATTGTCTTACTAGACAAGGAAACTATGAGGATTAGAAAAAAGTAAAAGATCCTTTTTTGCTGATGATATGATTATATGGACTGTATAGCTCTCTGAGTAAACTGCTGGAATTAGTAAGAGAATTCAGAGTTGCTAGATATGACTCACACCAATAAATAGCTTTTTGATATGCCAGTAATTAGGAAATTAATAGAAAAAAAGATCTCACTGACGATGGCAATAAGATAAGAAATTTGGAAATACATGTAATCAAAATATGTTTAAGACCATTATTTAGGAAATTCCAAGTTACTGTTTGAAAGCATAAAAGATTTGAACAAATGAAGAACTATACCGTGTCTGTGAATATGAGAAAGGTGTCAGTTCTTTATAAGTTAAACCACAAATTTGGTTCGTTTAAATAAAAATCCTGGGGCGCCTGGGTGGCTCAGTTGGCTAAGCATCTGACTTTGGCTCAGGTCATGATCTCGCGGTCCCTGAGTTCAAGCCCTGCGTCTGGCTCTGTGCTGACAGCTTGGAGCCTGGAGCCTGCTTCGGATTCTGTGTCTCCCTCTCTCTCTGCTCCTCCCCTGGTTACTCTGTGTCTCTCTCTCAGAAATAAATAGACATTAAAAAACATTTTTTTTTAAATCCCAATAAAGTGATTTGTGCCATATGATAAGCTGATCTAAAAATTCATGTGACACACAAAAATAAATTCAAAATGGATGAAAGACCTAAATGTGAGACCGGAAACCATCAAAATCCTACAGGAGAAAACAGGCAGCAACCTCTTTGACCTCAGCCACAGCAACTTCCTACTTGACATGTCTCTGAAGGCAAAAGTGAACTATTGCAACCTCATCAAGATAAAGACCTTCTGCACAGCAAAGGAAACAATCAACAAAACTAAAAGGCAACCAACGGAATGGGAGAAGGTATTTGCAAATGACCTATCAGATAAAGGATTAGTATAAAAAATCTATAAAGAACTTACCAAACTCAGCACCCGAAAAACAATCCAGATGTGAAGAAATAGGCAGAAGACATGAATTGACACTTTTCCAAAGAAGACATCCATTTGGCAAACAGACATATGAAAAGATGCTCAATATCACTCATCATCAGGGAAATATAAATCAAAACCACAATGAGATACCACCTCACACCGGTCTGAGTGACTAAAACTAACAACTCAGGAAACATCAGGTGTTGGCGAGGATATGGAGAAAGGGGAACCCTCTTGCTGTGTTGGTGGGAATGCAAACTGGTGTATCCACTCTGGAAAACAGTGTGGAGGTTCCTCCAAAAATTAAAAATAGAACTGCCCTACGGCCCAGCAATTGGACTACTAGGAATTTATCCAAAGGATACAGGAGAGCTGATTCAAAGGGACGTGTGCACCCCAGTGTTTGTAACAGTGCTATCAACAATAGCCAAATTAAGGAAAGAGCCCAGATGTGCTTCAACTGATGAATAGATTAAGAAGATGTGGGGTGTGTATGTGTGTGTATGTATATATGTGTATACATACATGTATGTATACATACACACATACATACATACACAATGAAATACTACTCAGCGATGGAAAAGAATGAAATCTTGGCATTTGCAACAATGTGGATGGAACTAGAGGGTATTATGCTAACCAAACTAAGTCAGTAAGAGAAAGATCTCATGATTTCACTCATATGTGGAATTTGAGAAACATAACAGATGATCATAGGGGAAGGAAAGATATAACTAGAAAGGGAGGCCAACCATAAGAGACTCTTAAATACAAAGAACAAACTGATGGTTGATGGGCATTAAGGAGGGTGCTTGTTGGGATGAACACTGGATGTTGTATGTAAGTGATGAATCACTGGAATCTATTCCTAAAGCTAAGACTATGCTGTATGTTAATTAACTTAAGAATAAATTTATTAAAAAAAAAAAAGGAAAAAAAAATAAAAATTCATGTGAAAGAGTCAAAGGCCAAGAACAGTAAAATAAATTTGGATGAATACTTGCCCTACTCAGTATTGGAACTTTTATAAAGCTATAGTGATTAAGACAGTGTGGGATCAGACGGATAAAAAAGTAGAAGAGTGGCACCAGAAGAGAAGGCTCAGAAGTGGACCTACATGTAAATGGAAATTTATAGCATAAATATGTCAATGGAAAATGGTGGACTGTTCAGCAAATGATGGTGATGCAATTGCTTATCTGTAGGAAATAAAATTAGATGTCTTCCTCACTGAATACACACAAAAATATGTATTAAATATGTAAATATTAAAAGCAAAACTAAAATTTTTAAAAAGTATGCCTGTGTCCCATTAATTCTGTTTCTAGAATTAGAAAAATTTGCACACGTATTAAAGAAGAGGTACAGAATGTTTATTACAGATCAAAAACCTAGAAACAGTTCAAATGTTCACCATACCCCACGTATGAAAGTCGGAAACAGTTGATACAAAGTTTGATATTGTGTAGTAATAGTAAAAACATGCATGAGAATGACAAGCATCAAATTTATAATAGCGGATATGTCAGGGGGAAAGGAAGGCCTGGAATGGACGGGGCCAGCTGCTCGGGCTGTATTCAGGTGCTGGCTGAATTTGGTTGTATTTTAAACGAAAGGCATATAATGGCAAAATGTCAGGATTTGAGAGTTGAGTGGTAGATACATATGTTTCTGTGCTCTTCTCATGTTTTTCGGTATGTTTGAAATATTTTATAATGTTGTCATTTTCTCAAAACAAAAAGTTTCTGTAACAAAACAATATTTTCAATGAATCTTCTTTTTTCTTGCCAAAAGATGACTCAGTTCTGTCTGGTATATGTATATTTTTAATTTCAGTAGTAAAGATGCCATGTAAACATGGAATAGCTGACATTAGTTCTTAATGGAAGTACTGCTGTGCAAGATAGAGGGACAGAATGATGCTTATCGGTTGAACTTTTGTACTATTAACAGTAACTGAGCTGTTCTTGCCTGCTAGTTTGCCTACAAGACAGTGTGCTAGCTTTCTGGAAACATGGAATGCAAGGTAGAAGTTTTAGATCTAATGAGGTAAGTAGTCTTTTCAAAATTATGTCCATTAAATAGGCATGAAACTATCAGATTCTACTTCAAACAATTTTCTTTAACTTTGCCAAGTTCCTAATGGATGCGAGGAACACTTGATATGCTCGCTGTTGATGTTCAGTGTATTCAGTCTGGTGACGAGGTTCATAGCGTCTGCTCTGCAGCCACCTCTCTTTCTGCATTCACCCAAACGACTTCAGTGCGCATTTTGTGTGCAACCACATACTCACTTGTATATTCGGGACAAGAATTTCCTAATACTGCTAAAAGTGATTTCCTCGCAGCTCTCCAACTCTCCCAGCCCATCCCTTGGAACAAGAGTGCAGATGCTGGCTCTCCCCATCTTGAGGCACCATTTCTACTTTGGATTTCAGAAATGATGACCAGAGCAGGCTTATAAGTCAAGGATCCCACATTCCTCTCCAGCCACCTTGCCTCCTATTTCTCTTACCCTCCTTCAGTTGGCATTTATAAGACTCTTTGCCCCTTTTTCTTCCTACCTAAATTTAACTCCAGGAACAATTTAACTCCCAAGTCTTGTGAGTCAGTTCAGCTCACCATTTCCACCAGAGAGTGCTGGGGTTACAGACATTGTACTTGGCCCCGGGAATATTACAGGCAAGTGAAACCAGAAACTCTCCCAGTACCCCCAAATCAGTCTCAGCAGTATAACTTTCACTTAAACATTAGAGGGAAACGAAAACCTTCGGCTCCTCAAGCAAGAAAGCTCGTTTATGCCCCAGACTGTCATTCTGAGCTCAGAGCATTTCTGCTAACCAAGTGGGCAGCGTAGTAGAGCGACCGTCAGCATGCGTTCCCGAGTTGCGACGCCAGGTTCGTTTCTCCGCCCTGCAGTTTAGTACATGTAGCCGTGGCATGTCACTTAGCTCCTTTTCATTTTCAAATGGGAGATAACAATCGTACTTATTACTTCATGGGATGATTAAGGGAAAGGAAGCATGCGATGTGATTGGCATAATGCCTGATTTACAGTAAGTATTCGATAAAAATCCAAGGAGCGCCTGGCTGGCTCTGTCGGTACAGCATTCGGCTTTTGATCTTAGGACTGTAAATTTGAGCCCCACGTTGAGTTTAGAAGTTACTTAAAAATAAAATCTTAGAGAAAATACAGTTCGGGCTAATATGTTCCTAGCAGTAATTCCCACAAGAGGGTTCACTTCTCAGGAAGATGTTTTAAAATCATCTGTGGAAATTGAACAGGGAATTAAGAACAGTCAACAACTAGTAAACACTAGGCAGAGAAAGAAAGGCACCATAGGCAGGATACAAGAGAACAGTTTTTACAAAAAGACAAGGTTGCCCCCAAAATCACCTGAGGGGCTTCTTCAAAGTGCGCCGGTAGCCCTTACTGAGTACTGCTTGTCCAAAAACATGTTGAAGATCAGTCATGAGCACGATTACTGAAGTGAGCATGTTGTATCCTTCAGGTGTGCTGGGTTCCAAAAGAGTTGAGAATCCCTGATGTTTCCAGAATAACTAATTGTAGAGGTACTAATGCAATGGGGAGAAGTTACTGCCATTATAATTTGGAATGTTTCGCATTCAATAAGCAAAAGGAGTGGGTCTTTCTTCTGTAGACATATCTTTAACTCTCCAGCTGGTAATCGGTCACACTGAAGACTTCCTGAAGGCTGTATGCCATCAGAAAACACTATTTCAAGAGACTGGGGGGGGGGGGGGGGCGGTGGATATGGGAAAGAAAAATCCTCTGTTGAGCACTCCCATAGCTAGGCATTATACCCACTGATACTTTTAAGAATACTGCACAAGACTACCGCAGAGTAGATATTTTCTCTCCTGTTTTGCAGAAGACAAAACCATTTTCAACAAAATTACGTACCTTGCCCAGTGTCATAGCTAGTAAGTGGGATTCAAATTCCAGTCTTGAGTTTGTCCCATCATGCCACACTGCAGCCTTTTAAAAGTAAAAGGGCCCGATCAAAGTGGCTTGCTGCTGCAGTGGCCTTGCTGTTAGCATTAACCTAACTGACAAAAGGTTTTTGTTAAATAAATGGACTGGGTGCTTGCTTTTAAAGTTTTCCCTTGAGGTCTAGAATTTTGTTTTGTTTTGTTATGTTTTTATTTAACTTCCGGTTAGCTAACATACAGTGTAATAATAGTTTCGGGAATAGAATTTAGCAGTTCATCACTTACATGTAACACCCAGTACTCATCGTAACAAGTGCGCTCCTTAGTATCCACCACCAATTTAGCTCCTCCCG
The DNA here is from genome assembly GCF_018350195.1 of Panthera tigris. NCBI lineage: Eukaryota > Metazoa > Chordata > Mammalia > Carnivora > Felidae > Panthera > Panthera tigris. The sequence goes on from NC_056662.1 coordinate 107,534,595, forward strand.
CCTGCCCACCTCCCCTCCAGCAACCTCAAGGTCTGTAATTTAATAAGTAAATGGTTTTCCTATTCTCCTATTTTAGGATTAATTTGAAATTAGCCATGTTTTTCCTAGGCTAACAAATTGACATATCTCTGTGCTGACTTAACAAGTTAACAGTCATATAGGGATCTGTTTTCATCTTAGGAATTATGTTTCTTTTCAATAGAGTTATAAATTAAATGCCCATATAAAATTGTGTGCCTTTAACTTTGGAAATTAAATTTATATTTTAATTGAACAGGTAACACAAGAAATTTCAGATAACACAAGAATTTTTAGGCTGCTTGGATCCGACAGGTATGGAAAGGGGTTGTACTAAAAACATAGTACTAAATGTGTTTTATAAAATCCAGCATGAAACTGATTTCATTTTCAAGGGAATTGAAATTTCTACAGTAATATATTCAACATTGTATTTTTCACACCAAAGAATCCACAAGTCAGGAAGTTATAAAGCCTTTGAGAATGTACCTGCTGTTCCAAGTAACAGGAATATATAGATCTGTCAGTACTAATTTTGCATTACGGTGCTGTCCAAAGTGTGGCTTACAGCACAAGAAAGAAGAAATACCATATGCTGACAAATAAAACTTTTTGGTTTTAGCGCCAGATAGAATTTTTAGGTTCTATTCTGATATATTTCCTGTTTCTTGAATGACAGATTGTTTTATACTTTATGAGAATTAAGTTCCCCCAAATTATTCCAAACACAGGTTTACCCACCCCCTGCTCCCTGACTCTTAAAACAGCACTGGCTTAGAGGTGGGAGGTGGTGGGCAGCAAAATTACTTACCGGAGCTGGAATTGGTTCTTTAACTATAATGATTTGCAAATGATGGTCTGCCCACAAATCAAATAAACAGTATTTTATAGAGGCATAAAATGAAGAAGTAATGGAAACTGTTTCTGCTGACATTAGTTTTCAAGAATAACTTTGTTCTGCTACATGTTTTTTTGTTTATTACTTTTAGGGTCGTGGTTTTGGAAAGTAGGCCAACTGATAACCCCACAGCAAATAGCAATTTATACATCCTGGCGGGTCATGAAAACAGTTACTGAGAAATGTTGTGCTTTGACAGTTAACGCCAGAAAAGGAGGACACTACCGCGGCAACATTAACGAATGCTTGAAGCTGTACAAAGGCTGCAGTGACCTGGCTTCAGTTACTTGTAATTTATTGTGGCATGAGACAAGATGGGGGAAATTTCTGTTTTAAGTGGTATGGATATATTTAGCATATTGAACCACACAAGTGCTTAATTCATTGTTAATGTAATCTTTGTACATATAGGCAGTATTTTTCTGTGAAACTTCATATTGCTGAAGACATACACTAAGAATTTATGTAGATAATGTACTTTTATGAGATGTACAAGTGAGTGTCTTATCTGTACAGATGTAAATGTTGATGAAAAATGCAATTGGGGTTAATATTTTAAGAATTCTTTAGTATATTCTTGGGTGTGGCTATATTACAAAACGGGATGCTGGCAATGAAACAGTACATTTAACACTATTGTATTTTTATTATATGTAATTTAGTAATATGACTATAAATCTTGTAACTTCCAAATTGTAATGGAGGCTATAATCATTTTATAATCTTGTTTTTAATTTTAATGCAAGTACACTGGTGTTTATATTTGCACAGAGTATTGATACGTGATGTATTAAGTCACAAAAGTAAGCTGTGACAATGTCAATATGCATTTGGCCCCACAACATCTTTTTTAAATGTCTTTGGATTGTTTTCTATGTGAAACAAACCAATTAACCACCTGTTGTAGTAACTGGTCTTTTTATATTTAAGCAGAATCCTGTAAGATTGTTTGTGCTTAAAAATATACCTTTGAAAAAATTTTGAATCACAGAATAGCGGTACCTATAATAGTGACGCTGCAATTGTTGTCAGAATTACAGTGTGCACAAAGAATAAATCAGCGTTATTAGAGTCCACACTAAACATTTCATATAGTCACGTTGAAGAACTATAACATTCCATCGAGTGGAGTGGTTCAAATTTCTAGTGGGATTTTTACTTTGGTTGGCCTTATTTTATGCTCATTTTCCTATTTCTTTTGACTTAGAGTATTAATACATGGCCAAAATAATTTAGTTACTACCTCATATAAACAATATAATGGTTACTACACATCACAGGAACTTAGCTTTGGTTTAAAGTCATTTTTGATTGCTTTTTTCCAATGGAATATGTATATACCAAGTTTTAGCAAAAATGCACACTCTGGCTCTTTTTTGGTATATGTTCTTTATATTTTAATGTGGGTATATACACTAGGAACAAACTAAATTGTGATTTATGGTCTTCACTTATTTTAATTGATAATGCTTTTAAATATGTTTTTGATTGTACATAGTGTAAAATAAACATGTTTTTTAACACACGGTTGTACAGTAGCTTGTTATCTGGCTTAATCTATATAGAGTAAGACTAAACTATATTAAGGAGAAAAAAACGTTTACTTATTCTGCATACCCATTCTGGTCCCTCAGATCATATTTTTATTTGATCTGTCATCTCAGTTTCATAAAGGGGCATCATCTATAGAATCTTCAACTTTCTGATGAGGAAGATCAAAACATCCATAGTCTTAGGAAGCAGGTGTCGGCAAACATTCCTCATCCCAATCCTGCTCACCATCTGCTTTTTGTAAATAAGGTTTTATTGGAACACCACACCACATACTCATTTATGTGTTGTCTGTGGCTGGATTTGCTGTACAGTGACCGAGGTGAGTGGTTCCGAGAAAGCTGTATGGCTTACAGAGCCTTAAATATTTACCAACTGGCCCTTTATAGAAAATGTTGCCGACTCCTGGGTTACAGAAAGGAAGGGGACAGTGTTGGGGAATGCAGTTCTGGAGGTTAAGGAAGGGGACACTTGGGTGGGAAGAACTGGATTGTGTGTCATGAGGCGCCATTTCTACTCTTGTTAGTTTCACTACCCTTCTCTGTGACTTTAGGGAATTTACTTGACTCTAGAACAGATTCCTTATTTAAAAACATGACTCTAAGTCATATAGGTATAACATTATCATCAGTTTGTTGAAAAACAGAGACTCACGGAATTGATTTTCAAGAAATCAAGAGCTGTTCTTGGCATTTATTGACAAGGCTGTCGATCCTTTTTCTGGGCCAGTTTTTTCTAGTTTCCGAGTCCTATATGTTACATAAAGGGTCACATCTCAAAAAAGATTCAGCCATCCTATTTAATTGTCAAACAGAATTCTTCCCAGAAATGCAACTGGTTTGTAGGTCACTCATGGGCTTTTTAAAAATGTGGACCTCTGGAATCACTCCCTGGGGATGAGGCCCAGTGACATACTATTTTTATAAAGTTGTACAGATTATTCTGATGTGCAGCCCCTGTGTGGGGAAACACTGGTTGACTTGAATTTAAATCCGTTTTCTGAGGGTGGTCCAAGGATCACATGCCTCAGAATAATCTGATGACCCTTAAAAATGCAACTTTGTAGCTCTACCTGGTAAGTTTTGACTAAGGATCTTTATTCACTCAAAAGGAAAAGAGCCACTCACCTGAATGTTGGAAACAATCTATTTCATCTTCATTAAACAATCTATCTCGTGAGCTAGTTTCTTAGACATTAGTGTTGAGATGAGATTGGTTGTTTCTGGGCCCATTGCCATCATTCAGCTTGCAAGTGCGCCACTGATTTCAGAAGAGATCAGGAAATAAAGAACAAATAGCGGTTTTCACCATTGTTAGAAAGAGATGAAAATGTGTGCTATACAAAATACTAGGTAAGCACTAAGAGTCTGACTTGAGGGAATATGGTAAGTGCCCAGGGCTGTGTGCCAGGTGGCTATCCTACATGCTTTATATAGATTCTCCCACTAGAGCACCACAACAGCCCAGTGAGTAGGTATTGTTAATGCTCTTTCACAAATGAAGGAACAGGCACATACAGCTTAAACAACTTGCCTAAGAATAAAGCTGGTAAGTGATAGAGCTAGGATTTAAACCCAGGCCACTTAGTTCAGAGTGCATACTCTTTAAGTACCACACTAAAGTATGTATTCCACAGAATACAAGCAATATATATATCCACTGCCCTCTAAAATATAAGCATTTTCCCCCCAGGAAATTAGATTTATTTTCACCAGGAGTTGAATTCCAAATTCTGATTCTCACTGTGTCTTGCAACAAGAGAAATTAACTTTCTGTCTTAGTTTATTTTTGCTTTGTCAGAAAGCATTTTCTTTATTCAAAGTGTTTCGTATTAGAATAAGAGGATTTGCATAAAATTACAACTAAAGCTTAAGTAAGTGTAGTCAAAGCTCATTGCAAAGACGTATGTGTGTGTGTGTGTGTGTGTGAGAGAGAGAGAGAGAGAGAGAGAGAGAGAGAGAGAGAGAGAGAGAGAGAGAGACTCCATTATTTAACCAACTTCTATTGATAATTTTCAGTGTATCCAGACACTTCACTGGCACTGGAGAAAAGATGGAAAAGGCGGCATTTCCAGTATTCAAGGAGCCCATTTGGTTGAAAAGCGATAAAGAAAGGTACAAAAGGCTGCACCGAATTCTGCTTTGGGAGAAGGAAAGCCTTTATGCAGAAAGTTCTATATAATCCAGGTGGTTGATGGATGAATAGTTTATGAAGTGCAGGAGTAAAGGGTAGCAAGCTGTAGGCTAGATCTTGAATGCAGATGCAAGGAACAGTGGTGATACATGCAGCTGAGTTTAAGGTGCCTTGGAGCACAGCAACAGGGCATGAAGCTAGAAAACAGGTTGGGCCTGACTGTAGAGGGCTTCCGCACGAGAAAGGAGCTCTAGTAGTCTATAGTTTCAGGAACTTCGTAGATGGAACACATGACCATGGAAACAGGCCGCTGGGTTTTCGCGTAGTGATCACCTGTGTCCTTACTGAGAAAATTTTCTACAGCATGATGAAGGCAGAAATGGGTAGATGTGAGTTTAGGTAGATTTGAGGGTATGCTTGGTCTTGAAGGAGAAAGGAGATAAACATTTCTGGCTTTGTTTTCTAAGCAAATGAAGGCAATGGAAAACTGAAGATGAGAAAAAGGGAGTAGAGCGACCTGAAGGAAGAAGGGGAAGTATGGCCACCCCAATCCGGCATGATGGGGAGCATTGTATTGATGCTGAACAAAGTATGTATGTGCTCATTAACATAGCATTTTTAAGTTCCTGTTTGGAAACAAGAAGAGTAAGCTTTGGCAAAAATGATACTGTCCAGCGTTCATCACATTATTTGCCTGACTTGCTTCCTCACTGGCTGGCAAATTGGTCTCTCTCTGAATCAGCTCCACATACTACTACCCTGCTCGCTGAATTATGAAAACGGCAGCAACGTGTACCATAGCTAATAGCTGCCTGTCACGGATAAGCCTCCAGAAGTTTGCTGAAAAGCTATTTGGACAATAAAAGCAGGACTGGAAAGTCCTGACTAATAACAGAGGATCTGACAAACTGAAAGTCTCTGCCCAGGCAAGGAAACAGCCTCATTTCAACGTTTACATGCGCTTAATTTTAGTGCTCTTGAGGACTCGGAGAGGAACAGGACTTCGTATAATCAAGTGTTACTGGACAAGTAGCTTAAATATTTCCTGAGCGCCTTCTTCGGGGCCCTTTCGGGGTTCCAGAGAAGAAGCTTCTCCTGTGTCTGCACTACGACGTTGCGGCCCTGCCAGACGTTGCCCACCGACACAAGGCGGCGGGGCCACGGCTTCCCCTGCAGCAGGTGCGGCGGCGGGGGCGGGGAGACCTCTCCGGAAGTCGCCCTGCCCGCGCGCCCTGAGCGTCCGGTTGCCCGGGAGACGCCGCGGCCGTCCGCGACGCCGTCGCCGTGCGGGTGGCTGCCTGCGCACAGCGACCCCCGCCGGGTTGGGGCCGCTCGGGGCTGCGCGAGATTACGTCGCCACCGTCCGGGTCCGCGCCGTAAGTGGAGGCGCTAGCGGTGGGTCGGGGGCCTGCGGGCTGGCGCGAGGGGCTGATGGCGAGAGAAGTGGAGTCTGCTCGCACGATGCCAGAGAAGGGAGAGTTCCCGAGGGCAGGGGAGCGGGCTGCCCTCCCCTCTGGGAGCCGCCGGAGGGACGGGGAGGGTGGGGGCGAGGGGCTAGAGGTGACAGGGTGCTCCCGCCAGCCTCACGCCCCACCCGCTGCGGCTCCCTAGGAGCTAGAGGGAGATGCGGTCCTGGAGTGGCGAGCGGCGGCGGGGACGCACCCGCGCTTTGGGAGACCCTTGTGTGGCCGAGAGGCTGAACTGCCATTGAAGGGTCGAGACCTCTTCAGAGGCCTGGAAATAAAGAGGACTATGCCAAGCTTCCAGATATGCGTATAGATGAAATGTGGTGGTTGTTTTTTTTTTGAAACAAAATTAGTTTCTTGGGTTATATAAATTATATGGTCTTCTGGTTTCCTGGGGAGTGCTTTCAATTCATCTGTGCCATCACCAAGACAAGCTTATTAACAGGTGTGTGTACTTTCGAGGTTCTGTAATTCAGGGTTATGTTCATAAGATAGATGCAGATGGGTCTTGCATCTGACTTTCTGGGTCAGTTTTATAAAGACGAATACTGCAAGTTTGGTTGCACTGGAAACACTACTAACAACATAGCACATGGTGAGTTGAAGTCTGCAGAATCCAGCTGGTCTGGCCTGGTCTTGAAAAGGTCTCCTTTCCCCCCAATTCCTAATGCCACCATTTACACCAGTTTCTTATAAACTTCAGGAAATGTGTCAGTATTTTTTCACCCCATTACTCTCCTGTTTCTTAATTTTGTTTTTCTTCCCCCTGCGCATTCCATAGGCTTGCTTGAGCCCTCAGGACCTGCTTTGTGATACAACCATGGAAAACAATCTGCCTCCCAGTGTTTTCTCTGTTTCTGTGGGCATCATTTCCTTAAGACTAAGGAAATTAAAAAGAAAACTTTCAAAGAATTTAATGATCCACTCAAGTATCGTATCCATCTTTCTGTATTTACCAGTGGGCCTAAGTGTATATCTGTTTTTACCTTTATACACAGAACTTCATGAATTTAACAGATATTTGGTAAATTGTGAAGTCAGGAGACCCCATAGCCAAGATATAGATATAGATATAGATATAGATATAGATATAGATATAGATATAGATATAGATATAGATATAGATATATAGATATAAGATCACTAAGGATAGTGAAAAATATTTTCAACCAATTTCATCTATTCCCTGGCAATAGCTATATCACTGCTTAATCTTGATTTCCTGCCCAAATACTGTATTAACAACCAAAACGTGATTATTTCCTTTGCTTAAAAGAGAGTGATTTCACATAATTAGCAGAAAGGTTAGAGAATAAAATTATGGAAGGACTTCAATAGATTTAGCACCTGCCATGTGCCAGCCGATGGGCTAAGGATGCAAGTCGGATGTAATGAATAATGCGTAAAAAAGGAGTGGGGAAGTCATGAACACAGTATGTGTGCAGAGAAAGATTGGGGTTGGGGAAGGCTAAGACAAAGGACATTTGAATTGAATTGCAAAAGATGAGGATTTCAGGATCAGACCTTCCCAGCAGTGGCATAAGCAGAGACAGATCTGAAAATGTCTGGGGAAGAATCTGAGGAGCATTGTGGGAAAGGTCCATTGGGACCAGAGTGTAAAGGACTGTAAATATCATACTGTAATCTGAAGTTTATTCTGTGGCATTAGAGGCCATAGGACATTTCTGAGGAAAGGTAACATCTGAGGATATTGATGTTTGAGAAAGATGTCTTTGGTGTAATGGAAGTTGATATGCAGGAGAAAAGTGAGTTAAGACACTTCAGTCCCACCATATATAGGTTTTTTAAATAGCTGCATTTTGATATAATAATTTCAAACTTGAAAGAATAGTACAATGAACTCCCATACATTTTTGTGATTCATTAATTATGCTCCATTTGTCTTATCATTTCCTTCCTGTCTCTCCATGTATAAATACGTGTATATTAATTTTTCTGTCTGTACCTTTTGAGAGTAAGCTACAGACATCATGCCCCTTTACCCTTACTTATAGTTCAGGTGTATTTCCCAAGAACTAGGCCATTTTCCTACATAACCACAGTACGGATTACATAAATCAGGAAATTCAGTACGTATTCCACAGTCAATATTTAATTTTTTGTTTTTACATTTATTTATTTTTGAGAGACAGAGAGACACAGAGCACAACGGAGGAGGAGCAAAGAGAGAAGGAGACACAGAATCTGAAACAGGCTCCAGGCTCTGAGCTGTCAGCACAGAGCCCAACGCGGGGCTCGAACTCACAGACTGTGAGATCACGACCTGAGCCAAAGTCGGACGCCTAACCAACTGTGCCACTCAGGCGGCACCACAGCCAATATTTAGATTTCATCACTTAGCCCAAGTATAATTCTTTATAGTTATCCCATTCAAAAATTCAATTTAGCATCACACATTGCATTTCCTTTTCAATCTTTTTAGTCTCCTTCATTCTGGAACAGTTCTTTGACCTTTGTCTTTTATGACCTTAACATTTTTTTAAGAACACGGGCCAGTTATTTGTAGGATGCCAAAGTAAATTTGTCTACTGTTTCCTCGTGATCCGATTCAGGCTTTGCATTTTGGGCAGCGGTACCACTGAGGAGTTGCTGGGTCCTTCTCAGGGGTACATTTGCCTTTTCTAGAAATTTCATGTAAATGGAATCATATAATATGTGTGTGGGTGGGGAGTTGTCTGGCTTCTTTCACATAGCATATGTTTTCAGTTTTATTTTTTTATGCTCATCACACTATAGTATGAATCAATACTTTCCTTTTAATGCTGAACAAGTATATCATTGCATGGATTTTCATTCATTAGTTGATGTGCATTTAGATTGTTAGATTGTTTTTAACAGGAGCTCTTATGAATAATGATACTATAAACACTTGCATACATGTCTTTGTATAGACCTATTTTTATTTTTCCTGGATAGATACCAAAGAGTGGAAGTGCTGTTTCTGTTTAACTTTTATTTTAAATTTGTGTTTAACTTTTAAGATATTACCAAACTGTTTTCCAATGGGACTGCGCCATTTAGCCTTCCTACCATTAATGTGTGAGAGTTCCAGTTTCTATGTATCCTTATCAATCCTGGATATTGTCACTCTTTGTCTTTTACTCCTTCTGGTGGGTACATAGTGGTATCTTATTGTGGTTTTAATTTACATTTCCTAATGACTAATAGCATCCTTTCATGTGCTTATTAGACATTCATATATCTTCTCTGGTGAAATATCTATTCAAATCTTTTGTTCATTTCTGGGGTGACTGGCTGGCTCAGTTGGTAGAGCATACAACTCTTGATCTTGGGATCATGAGTTCAAGCCTCATGTTGGGGGTAGAGTTGACTTAAAATCTTTTGTCCATTTTTAACTTGGGTTATCTGGCTGCCTGATGAGTTGTAAGAATGCTTTATGTATTGTGGATACAGATCCTTTTCTTTTTTTTTTAATATTTATTTTATTTTTGAGAGAGAGAGAGACAGAGTGTGAGCAGGCGAGGGGTAGAGACAGAGGGAGACACAGACTCTGAAGCAGGCTCCAAGCTCCAAGCTGTCAGCACAGAGCCCAACTCAGGACTCTAACTCACAAACCGTGAGATCATGACCTGAGCTGAAGTCAGACACTTGACCGACTGAGCAAACCCAGGCGCCCCATGGATACAAATCCTTTATCTAATGTTTTCTTTAGGCTCTGTCTTGTTTTTTCATTTTCTTACTGGGTCAGTTTTTTTGAAGAGCAAAAGATTTTAATTTTGATGAATTCCATTTTATCAATTTTTTTCTTTTATGTATCATGCTTCTGGTGTCGGATCTTAGAAATCTGTGCCTAACTTAAGGTCACAAAGATTTTTCTCTTAATTTTTGCTAGAAGTTGTACAGTTGTAGCTCTTACATTTTGATCTGTGATGCATTTTGAGTTAGTTCTGGTATATTGTGTGAGGTACTTAAGTTTTTTTGTTTTTGTTTTTATTTTATTACATATGTACACCAACTGTCCTAGCATCATTTGTTGAAATGATTGAAATGATTGAAAACAATCTTCTTTTTTCATTGAATTGCCATCGCATCTTTGTGAAAAGCAATTGACTGTAAATAAAAGGGTCATTTCGTGACAGTCCATTCTGTTTCACTGATACATATGTCTGTCTTTATGCCAGTACCATATTCTTTTCATTTACTCTAATTTTACGGTAAAATTTGAAGTCAGGTATTGTAAGTCTTCCAGTTTCTTTTTATTCCAGTTGCTTTGGCTGTTCTGGGTACCGTGAGTTTCCATACCAATCTTAGGTTCATTTTGTCAATTTCTATCCCCCAAAAAGAGTCTGTTGGGAATCCATTTTTGTTGTTTTTGTTGACTTGTTCTCCCCCACCCCCTCCCCCCACCGCCCTTGAGTATCAGAAACACTTTCCTTTTGCTTAACATCCCTCATAATGTTTTCATTGGAAACTGGGCATTTCAGATAATACATCAATGCTGGATTCCAGTTTTCTCCACTGAGGATTTTTTTGTGGGTTGGTTTTTGTGTTTGCAACCTGCCTGTATTCTAGAATCTACCTCCTTCCAAACGTGTGACTGTTGATGTCTGTGTTCAGTTTTTTAATTATTTTAGCCTGGCTTTCTAGGACTCACCACTGTCTGCATAGTTTGGTGGTCACCAATAATTTGAGCAGCAGTGGTACTTAAGCACCTCTAGGCATAGTCCTTCATCCTCTTCCAGTGGACCAGTGTGTGGGTTGGGCACTGCATTCAGAGTTCAGTCAGCCCTCAAATCTGCCTAGGACCCTACTGGGTCTTCCCTCTGTATGCCTCAGAGTTTCCCAGTTAGCCAGAGATATGTGGAAAGCCAAACTACCCCTTCTGGGGCTCTTCCATGATCTTCCCATAAATTTTTGGCTAGTCTGCAGCTCACTCCACCTGGAAGTACATCCTTAGGCTTACAAAGCTGTGGGGCTTTCCCCTGCTGGTTTCCTACTGAATTTTACTTACAGTCCTGTCACGGGTTTTCAGCCTGTCACGGGTGTGAGCCATATCAAGCACATTTTCCCTTGGAGTAAGGCTTCTGGTTCATGGCCAGTTCACAGTAGTTGTGGCAGTGCCCCTGCTGAGCTGGGGGGATGAGGGTAGAGGAGGAATGGCAGCAGGTCCAGGCAGAAGCCACAGACCCCCATTGTTCTTAAGTGGAATTCTAACTGATCATGAATAAGTACTTTTCAATTTGTTTTTTACCTTTGGTTGATTTCCAGAGCCCCCACATTGTTATGGGTTGGTTCGGGCTTTCATTTTACTTTTTTGACAATTTTCCCTGGCCTTGTGTTTTCGGAAGAGAATTTACCAACCTCTTTACCCCACAGTAGTCAAAGTCTGACCCCTGGTGCTTTTTTGTAGGATTTTTAAAAAATAAACTTTCTTTATTTCTTATGCAGAAACCACTTTATTTTTTTTTTAATTTTAATGTTTATTTTATTTTTGAGAGAGAGAGAGAGAGAGAGAGAGAGAGAGAGAGAGAGAAAGCATGAGCAGGGGAGGGGCAGAGAGAGAGGGAGACACAGAATCCGAAGCAGGCTCCAGGCTCTGAGCTGTCAGCACAGAGCCCAATGCGGGGCTTGAACCCACAGACTGGGAGATCATGACAGACGCTTAACCAACAGACACTTAACTGACTGAGCCACCCAGGTGCCCCAGAAGCCACTTTAAATTCTCAATCTTTAATCAGGTAAATTTTCGTAAATGGTATTTTTCTAGAAAATTATCCATTTCATCTAAGTTTTTAAATACATTTTTATAGATGCCTGCATGGGGCGCCTGAGTGGCTCAGTTGGTTGAGTGTCTGACTTCAGTTCAGGTCATGATCTCACGGTTCGTGAGTTCCAGCCCCGTGTGGGGCTCTGTGCTGACAGCTCGGAGCCAGGAGCCTGCTTTGGATTCTGTGTCTTCCTCTCTCTCTGCCCTAACCACCCTCCCTTTCTCTCTCCAAAATAAACACTTAAAAATAAATAAGTACATAAATAAATAAAAATATAGATGCCTGCAAAGTAGACTCATGATTTTGAAAAAAAAAAATTGTTCTGTTTTATTACCTCTTGTTATTTCTTATTTTGTATATTCATTCTTTCTCCCTTTTTTCTTGAATAAGGTAGTTACAGGTTTGTTTAATTTTTTTAAGGAACTAGGATTTGGGTTTATTAATTAGATCTATTATTTCTGTATTCTCTATTAATTTCTGCTTCAATGTTATTGTTTCTCGTGCTTTATTTTGGTTTATTTTGTAGTTCTTTTTTAGATTATTGCATTTATTTATTATTTTTACTCTTTTATCTTTTCTTCTATATTGTTTTGATCCCTGGATTTTTTCTCTCAATTTCTATATGTCAGGGTGTCTCAATCATGGCATTATGAACTTTTCAGATAGACCATTCTTCTTGTGGGGCTCTGTCCTGGGATAAATATTTAGCAGCATTCCTGGCCTCTACACACTCATAACAATCAAAAATGTCTCCAGACATTGAAAAATTCCTCTGAGGAGCAAAATGATCCCCAGTTGAGAACCCCTGCTTTAAATGTATCTCATTGATTTCGATATGTAGTGTTTTCATTATTTTTTTTTTAGTTCCATTATTTCAGTTTGCATTTCCCCCTCTTCCCAATAGGTGTTTAACTGAAGGCTTTTTTAGTTTCTAGGTAGAAGCTCTTTTTTTTATTATATATATATATTTTTTTTTAATTGGATTAATTTCTAGTTTGATTGTGATCAGAATGTTTTTATAATATTTCTAGTTTTTTACACTTTCTGATGTGTGCTTGAGAAGAAGGTAGATTTTAGATTATCAGAGTATATAATTCAATGTATCTGTCTCCTAAAGATCTACCTTATTGGTTATATTGTTTAGGTATTCTGCATAGTTACATGCTTTTTTGTTTTGTTTTGTTTTTTGTTTTTTGTTTTCCATTGGCCTTGCCTTTTCCTCAAACTGGTGTGTTTAAGTGTCATGATTAATGTGTTTGTATACATGTCTCCTTACATGTCCTAAATAAAGTTTCTGCTTTATAACAGTAATTGCTATGTTATTTGAGGGCTGTTATATCTTCATCGTGAATCGTGGCTTTTAGCATTAAAAACTTCCCCCCTTCTGTCGTATTTAATGCTTCCTGTAGCTTTAATTCTATTTTGTCATAAATCTCCTTTCTTTATATTTCCATTTGTCCTGAATACCTCTGTTTGTCTTTTTATTTTTAACCTTTCTGAATCACTTTGTCTTAGATGTGTCTCTTGCATATAGCCTATAGTTGAATCTAGCTTTGTGAGCCAAATTGAAATCTTTTTCATTTAATCAATGATTTAAGCCCACACATATTTATTGATATTGATAGTCTTTACCCTGTCATATTGTTTTATATTACAATTTTTACATGTATAATGTTAACCCTGTGTTCTTTCTCATGTATTGTGTTTGATTTTTATTTCTTAGACTTCTTTGGGTATTTTTTTAGTGCTCTCAGTCCATTTTCTTATTTAACTTTTTATTCTCTGGTTTGTCTGTTTTTTTTTTTTTTCAAGTTTATTTATTTATTTTGAGAGAGAGAGAGAACACGCACGTGTAGGAGGGGCAGAGAGAGAGAGAATTCCAAGCAGGCCCCACACTGTCAGCATGGAGCCCAATGCAGGGCTCAAACTCACAAACCGTGAGGTCATGACCTGAGCCAAAATCAAGAGTTGGAGCTTAATCAACTGAGCCACCAAGGTGCCCCTGGTTTGCCTCTTTTTAATGGTGTATTTTACTCCCATCTATTTAGTTATCAATTTATTCTGCTTTCTTTGTTCCCTTTCCATTTTTTAAACAGATCTTTAATTGCATTACCTTCTACATTGTCAGCACTTCTAACTTTTATATATTATTCTTCCACCCTTGTCCCCATCTTTGCTCTAGTCATCAATTAAATATATTAAATGCTCACTATAAATCTCTTCTTGAAGTTTTCCCAATCACCTCTTGGCTGGGTGAAAGTTTCCTCTTGTAGATTCTTTAAGAGGGTTCATGAATATAATATTCCTGGAGGTCTTGCATATTTTAAACTGTTTATGTATGATTTTGCTACTTGAAGGACGGCTTGGTTGAGTGTAAAATCCTTGGCCTTCACTTTCTTCTCTTGAATCTCTTGAAAAGGCTGCTGTTGCACTGTGTCCTCTAGACAAGGTTGATGTCACTCTGTTTCTCTTATGGCTGCAGGCTATGAGAGTATTTGTTTTGATAGTTTTATTCAAATATGTCCGAGTTGATTGTTCTGATTTAGTTTTGCCAACTACCTGACGGGCCTTTTCTTTATTTTGACTTTGACTTTATTTTGCTGCCAGAAAAATTTCACGGATTATACTTTCAACTATTCGTTCTGTTCCACCATTTTGTTTTCTTCTTCGGAGACTCTAATTACATGTGTTGGATCTTCTTTGCCTGTCTTCCATTTCAACCACTTTCTCTCTAAACTCTCTTACTTTTTCTTTTCTCATTTTTAATCTCTTAATTGTTGTTCTGTCTTTTTTAAATGTCCCTTATTAAGTTTTCATTGGAATCTATTCTTTCATTGGTGTCTTGTTTTTTAGCCTTTATTTCCGAGATGATTTTGTCTTTTTCTTGTATTTTTTTTCCCTGAGTTCAATCAACTATCTTTTTTTTTCTTATTTATTTATGTTTTTGTTCATTTCTGGTCTTATTTGAATTTCTGATTCCAAGTGCTTTTCATATATCCAGATGAATGTTAGAAGATATTTAAATCGGTTTGGAGTGTTGTGTTAGTTTTCTTCTGCTTCACTGTTAGGTTTTTTGGACATGATTTTCATCAGCTGAAATGTTCCATTCTCATTTCTATTTTCTTCCAATAATAGGTTTGTGTGGAGACCGCTTTCGTCTATTTGATTCCCTGGGCAAGGTTTGGCTTGTGATAGTTGACAGCAGTCCTAGGTCAAGAGAGTCCGCTCTGTCAATGTACCAAAGTGCAGTTTCTTTAATGAGTAGCACTTTTTTTTTTAATTAGGGGCAGAGAGATTTGCATGTCCTTCAGTTTTGGGGTTCTCTTTTGTCGTGCAGGGGCACAAATTTACCCTCTTGCTTCTTTTACTCTTCACTCTCCAGTCTCTGACAGAGATTGGATAAGCCTCTCCCTTCCCTCTTGCCCTTCTCTTCCCCAATAGTGTCACACTGACTGATGCCTTCTCGACATCCGTAACTTTTAAGTCCTTTCCCTGTGGTGACTGCTCTGATCCACTGAGACACTCTCAGTATTTTTGCACTTGTGATGTATTTTCTCTTTGGGTGGGGGGAAGGGGGGATGATTTTAAGTCTATCCCAGGCCCTTCATTTCCTCTCCTGTCTCCTTTACAGTTTTTCCAGATCCCACCACATTTCTGTATTCGTTCTCTGCAAAGGCTTCTAGTGGGATCCTAGGAAATATCTCTTCCAGAATTTGGAGTGTACTTTTCTACTTAAGTTTTTAAATTCCTCTTTCCTATTATGTTGGAAGCATTTCATTTATGTGCATTTTCTTATTAAGTTTATTTTTATTTAAGAGAGAGATAGAGAGCAAGCCACATGTGGGGCCCAAACTCCCGAACTGTGTGATCATGACCTAAGCCAAAATCAAGAGATTTAGATGCTTAACCAACGGAGCCACTCAGGCGCCCCAATGTTTATGTGGTTTTATTGTTCTGGTTGATTTCTACAGCTTTGTGAAAGACACGTGACAAGATTAGAGTTAGACAGCCATCACTATCCTTGGCTGTCTCAAAGTTCCCCACCATATCCATCTTCACAAACCGTTTAGGTAGAATGTGGAGCAGGTATGTGAACTTTGGGTAGAGGTAGAGGTAGAGGATAAGAAAGAAGGCATTTGGCTTAGAACAAACTGACTTTGAAACGATTCTATTTGTGTAGAGATAGTCATCAAACAGATAGTTGGGCTGTACCTCAGATAAGAGATAGAAATTACTGCTTCTTAAAACTCTGGTAGAGTCCTAGTAGGCTGGAATTAAAGCCATAAATCCCTTTGAGGAATTTCTGTCGTGGTCTAACTCCTGCCTGCATGCTCAGACCCATCTTCCATGAACATATAAGCCCTTTAGAAAGCAGCTACCATTGAGAGGTTAACAGGTAAAGTACTATTTTTCTGGTGTTTTATTTTATCATATTCAAAAGTTTGGTTGATGTGTCTGAGAAATCTAAATATTAGTCTGAGAACTCAATCATTATTAAGCCAGTTAGGGAAAAAAAAAAAAGAAAATCATAGATCAATAGATCAAAATATCTATCTAGAGGGAAATAGGAACATAATACATAGACGAACATCATGAGTAAGCTTTCTGGCATATTCATAGTTTCTTCCAGTAACCATAGGGCTTATCGAGTAGGTTAAGTTCATAAATCCACAAAGATCTATACTGATAACTTTCTAAAGCAAATTCCTAGTTTCTACTGTTTTATCACCTGTAACTAGGCTAAAGAACAAATCTATGCATGTTTATATATAAACAGATTTAAGATAATAATACCTATAGGGGCGCCTGGGTGGCGCAGTCGGTTAAGCGTCCGACTTCAGCTCAGGTCATGATCTCGCGGTCCGTGAGTTCGAGCCCCGCATCAGGCTCTGGGCTGATGGCTCAGAGCCTGGAGCCTGCTTCCGATTCTATGTCTCCCTCTCTCTCTGCCCCTCCCCCGTTCATGCTCTGTCTCTCTCTGTCTCAAAAATAAATAAACGTTAAAAAAAAAATTAAAAAAAAAAAAGATAATTCCTATATAAAAATACAGTATAACTGATAGAGATTTCAGAACATAATCTGTGATGAATTTTCCATGTGTTATTTAAGAGTGTATGCTTCATTTTCATTTTCCTTGTGTTATTTAAGAGTGTATGCTTCAGTTTTCTCCCTGTAATAAGAAAGAATAGAATCTACAAAAAAAAAAAAAAAATGAGGCATTGTAAAATGGTTTAGTAATAGTCATTTACCAAGGTAAACACTCCCCCAGTTGTGTCTTTCTATGGTGACGGGTGAGAGTAGATGATTTCTTTCTCCATTGAGACAATCTGTGGGTGGAAAAGATGTTAGTGAAGTAAAAAAGAAAAAGAAAGAGGATACTCATTTGAACATGAGAAATCTGAAAAGGGATCACCTCTTTTACTTGACATTTGATTAATACTAAGACCTGGATAAAATGGTTCTCCAAGCTGTGCATTCTTTTGAATTAACTGAGAGGCAGTATAGCCTAGTGATTGAAATTGTGATCTCTGGAGCTTGACTCCCTGGGTTCTAATTCCATACTAGCTTCACCTTGCCTTGGTTTTCTCGTCCATATAATTGGATGAAAATCGCACTTACTTCATAGAATGGTTGTGCAAATTATATGTGATTTTCCTAGGACAATGTTATTTAAGGGCTAGCTCTTATTATCACTATTAGATTATATTAAGATTCTGCTGGATAAAGTGGGGTGGGATTTTTGAGACTTACTTGAATTTTTACATTTTTAATTCCTACACTAATTTCTTTAATTATGGTGGCCTTATTTGTTACTTACCATGTGATCCAGTCACCACAAAATTCACACATGGGTGATGCAGGACCAACAAATTAAATATTTCCATGGACATCATTATGGATATGAAAGCATTTGTGAAAAATTAGAGAAATCTGTCCTCTTTTTTGTGCTTTTTCTTTTCTTTGGGAGCTAAGAATTTAAGGATATGTTCCTTCATACATATAAGAGCCAAGAGCTGGAAAGATTTTGTTACTGTTTTTAATGGCTGCTTTATTTGACAGTCCATATCTGCTCTTTCCTCTGTCCACCAGGTGGAAGTGTAGCACTTTGTACCTTGTCTGGTTCTCAGTTCTTCCTAAACCCCCTTGTCAAATGGGTGAGGAGAGAAAAGAGAAACAATGTAATCAAGAGTATAAAAATGTTCCTTCAGTTGGATTTTACAGCATCATATTTTAATCATTTACTTGAGGATAATGAAAATAGACTAGATAAGGTTCCTTTCCACGAATTCCTTAATTCAACTGAAGTAAATACAGACCCACTATAAGAAATATATGAGAGGGGCGCCTGGATGGCTTGGTCGGTTAAGCGTCCGACTTCGGCTCAGGTCATGATCTCACGGTCCATGAGTTCGAGCCCCGCGTCGGGCTCTGTGCTGACAGCTCAGAGCCTGGAGCCTGCTTCCGATTCTGTGTCTCCCTCTCTCTCTGACCCTCCCCCATTCATGCTCTGTCTCTCTCTGTCTCAAAAATAAATAAACGTTAAAAAAAAATTAAAAAAAAAAAAAAAAAAAAGAAATATATGAGATCTTGGGGCACCTGGGCAGCTCAGTCAGTTAAGTGTCCGACTTCAGGTCATGATGTCACAGTTCATGGGTTCGAGTCCTGACTTGGGCTGTGTGCTGTCTGCCAGTGCAGAGCCTGCTTGGGATCCTCTGTCTCCATCTCTGTTTGGCCCCTCCCCACATCTTCTGTCTCTCTCTCTCTCTCTCAAAAATAAATAAATGTTAAAAAAAATTTTTTTAATAAAAATCTTAAAATAAAAAAGAAATATATGAAATCTTTGCAGTAGCTCAAAGAACCACATAAAGACTGAACTAAACTGCCAAAATGATGTTCACATCTTTCTAAGTGTATTTAAAATTAATCGATGGAAATAAATCTCTGGCATCCTGAGTAAATTGGTTTTATGTAAAAGATTGTGAGAACATTGACCTTGATGACTTGATCAAGCTGAGTCGTCTTATTTTCCAGGTGCAACATTGTGCTGCAAGGCAATCAATACAGTACCTTAAGTCACTTCAACCATAATGGAAAAGTATGAAAAATTAGCTAAGATTGGAGAGGGGTCCTATGGGGTTGTATTCAAATGCAGAAACAAAACCTCCGGACAAGTGGTAGCTATTAAAAAATTTGTGGAATCTGAAGATGATCCTGTTGTTAAGAAAATAGCACTAAGAGAAATACGTATGTTGAAGGTAGGTTAACTTTCTCTATATATCTATAACCTCATGGTATTGGATGAAATATGTATGCCCAAATTACAATTTGAATGCATCTTAAAGTGGTGTTGTTTTTCTGATTGGGCTTAAATTTCTTGGCATCAGCAACTGTGGAAAATGAGTTGATTATCACTTTGGACTTTGGCAGCTCTGATCCTGAAGTACTTTCCATTCTGGTTGGTAAATATCTACTGTCCTGAGTCCCTTCATCCCAGTGTTCACCCTCCCCCACCCCCGCCTTTCTCCGCTCATCCCCCACCCAATCCTCCTCCCCACAAACAGGCAACTAGAAGACCATCTCCCGGCACAGGATCCCCCAGGACTGGACTGTGGCATCCATAGGGGTTGGTCCTTCCTGTGTTCCACTGATTCTTAGAACTATTGAGTATCTCCCCCAGCTATGTATACACATTTTCCACAAATAATTTGTTAGTTAGTTGTTGTTGTTGTTGTTGTTGTTTAAGTAAGCTCTATCCCCAATGTGGGGCTTGAACTAGGACCTGGAGGTCAAGTCACATGCTCTACCAACTGAGCCAGCCAGGTGCCCCTAAAGTTGTTTTTACTCTGATAGGATTTGACACGTAAGATTCATAAGTCTTCAATGGAAATGTTTTCCTGTCCTAGAAATGTTACGGTTTTAGAACCAGAAAAGAACCTAGCGACACTTCTCATCCAGCACCTTATCTTATCAGGGAGGAAACTGAGGCACAGGGCAGCACCTCCCAAACATTAATGTGCATTGGAATCCCCAGGGGACTTTGCTAAAATGCACGTACTGAGTTGAAGGTGTGTGGTTAGCCTGAGATGCAGCATTTCCAGCAAACTCCTTGGGGGCACAGAAGGTTTGGAGACCAACTTGGAATAACAGAAACGTGATTTATATCCTCAAGAACACACAGCCGATCTTCACTTTTGACATGTGTCATCTTTTTTTAGGAAAACCCCAGAAGTCAGTTTTTAAAGGGAGATAATAATGATCATATTATCTGTACTTTCCAAGTATTATTTGCAGCAGGATTCCTAAAACTAATAATAGTTTAAAATATAATTTCATATACACCGACTGAGTTTTCAAGTACATCCATCATAAAAACCGGTTCACTGTTACCTCGCAGCCAGCAGAGGGCGCTGGTCAGCAGACAACTTATCACAGAGCTAAGCTACAGGGTGTGTCTGACCTGGCTGTGGGTTGTTTTCTAATGAAAGTAATGCTTTTTTATCCCCCACCTCCCACCTACCCACGACTGCAAGTAAGGTTAATGCTCGTAGTACCTCCTGGGTCACAGTGCCCCAATTTGACTTGAAGGTAAAAAGTAGCCAGATTCCACCTCAGCTTGGTCTCTGGTGACGGTTTCCATAACGTACCCCTTTTCTGCTTTTAGTATGTTATACCCATGCATGCCCTGAACAGTTTCCTTCCATGATAAACTTCACGTCCCTTCCTCCTATCTTCCTGTCATTTAAATGTGATTTGATTTTTGTCCTCCTTATCACCTGTGTTACTGATACAAGTCACTGTTTTCCTGGGCTAAGTTAATTTAATTTGCAAAGGGGATATGTATTGCTCATCTACCCCAAACCGGGTTTGACCAGGTTAGCATCTGTGAATCCCTTAGCCTCCTGGTAGAGACACTGTTTCATTTCCATCCTGTGGTTTTCAGTGTAGCACAAAGCAGCTAGCTTACCTGTGTGACCTGTTTCCTCCCGTTTGCCTCTCTGCTGTCTTAGGCAACGGCAAGTTGATTTTGTGCTCTGGACATATTTTTAATATGTAATGGAGTCCTTTTTCCCAAACTGTTGAACAGCAGACACATAGTTGCAGACTCATTTTTTTTTTTTTCCTTCAAGTCATGCTTACAGGTACTAAAGTAGAGGAGGCTATCGCTACTGGGCCTGCAAAGTATTTATGCAGCTCCTACTGTATACACAATACTGTGTTCCCTCTATGTATCTTTCTGAGTAAGTGGTAGAGGGTTTGGAAAGTGATGTATCTGTATACTGGAAAACAATAGGGAAGACGAGTTATATGTAAGTAGGAGTGATCAGATGTCCTGATTCATAGCTTTTGTCCCAGAATCCGGTCTGGTTAGCACCCTCTTTCAAAAGCACCCTAGGGTGTGAGGGCGATCTGTCACCGCCTGGACTGCCAAAGGTGGTTTGGCTGATCCGGCTGGCTAGGCTGTTTTCCTCTTCCTCCCTCACCACTCCATGTGCATCTTGGAGCTTGGAGCTGCATGCTTGGCCGAAGAGGACGACCTTCCCTGATACAGGAGGACCGCTCTTCCGTCAAGGGCCTAGGAGTAGCTGCGTTCCCCTGCTACAACCCCCAAACGAGCTCTCAAAAGCCTCCTGGTTTGTGCGCTAACTTACACGGTGGCCCTAGCTGTAGGCAGGATGACCGTATCTGCCTATGTGCCTGGGACAGTCTTGGCTTATGCTTGTTACCCTGATTGGATAAGTTATATAGTTAACTCTATGATGGATTATCTTCAGCAGAATTTTCCCTCTGGTTCATAGCATTAAACAGGTGCCTTGTGAAATCCTTCAGCTTGAGACGGAATTTAGCACATAAGACATCTAAGCATAAGAGAGAACAATAGAATCAAAGAACAGAGATGAAAACATGATAAATAAAGTAAAAACACACTGTGGGGACTCGTAGAATAGGCAGCTTAATCAGAGTTGAACGTTGGGATCTGGTATTTCTGAAAAACAACACGCAAATCCAGACTGGGTTTAAACCCATGACAATATGCAAACTTAGTGGGGATTAATAATTTTTAGAGCCTTTTACTCAGTAATTCCATTTCTTCAATTTTTTATTTAGGTTATTTTATGACCTGGATGTTTAGAATTTTCACAAACTACAGAAAGTGTTTGTGGAATCAGTGCCTGTATTTTAAGTTGTGCACTTTATTTGCTATCTCCAGAGAGATTCAAGCAGTTTAATTACCATCTATACACAGGTACATTAAATAAACTCTTAAAGGATTTATTTTAAAGAAGAAGGGCGCCTGGGTGGCTCAGTCGGTTAAGCGTCCGACTTCGGCTCAGGTCACGATCTCGCGGTCCGTGAGTTCGAGCCCCGCGTCGGGCTCTGGGCTGATGGCTCAGAGCCTGGAGCCTGCTTCCGATTCTGTGTCTCCCTCTCTCTCTGCCCCTCCCCCGTTCATGCTCTGTCTCTCTCTGCCTCAAAAATAAATAAAACGTTAAAAAAGAAAAAAAAATTAAAAAAAAAATAAAGAAGAAAAACATCTTCTTTTTCAACCTCAAGTTTCTATGATTCTTACCAAGAGTAGTTCCTCTTGTGAGTAACCATCATAAAATTATCCACAAGAGATGCACGGGGCATGGTAAGCAAGGCCTTCTATTGTTCAAATTGTAAGGGATCCGGGGAGAAAGTACTATAAGAAATAAAATCACCAGACTTTGTATTTCAATTCCTTTGCAGCAATTAAAGCACCCAAACCTTGTGAACCTCATTGAGGTGTTCAGGAGAAAGAGGAAAATGCATTTAGTTTTTGAATACTGTGATCACACACTTTTAAATGAGCTGGAAAGAAACCCCAAAGGGTAAGTGACACAGAAACTGAGGCTCTTGTGGCCATTTGGTTTCATTATATGTGGGATTAACTGTGGCAAATTTCAAATATGAAACACAGTCCTCTTTCTACCAAGATGTGTCTGCTGGCTACCCCTTTCCCATCTGAGTTAGGATGTGCTCAGAGGAACACGAATATTAGCCTAGAATAAAAATATTTAGGAAGACAAATCTGCAAATATAAATCACAACGCGTTTTGAGGCTAACTTCCCTACAGGCATACCTCGGAGATATTGCAGGTTTGGTTCTAAATCATTGCAATAAAGCCGACATTGCAATAAAGTGAGTCAAATGAATTTTTTGGCTTCCCAGTGCATACAGAAGTTATGTTTACACTATATTGTAGACTATTAAGTGCTCAATAGCATCATGTCTAAAAAAGCAATGTACATACCTTCATTTAAAAATATTTTATTGCTGAAAAATGCTAACCATCATCTGAACATTTAGCGAGTCATAACCACTGGTCCCAGATCACCATAAAATACAATAATAATGAAAAAGTTTGAAATATTAGGAGAATTACCAAACACAGAGACACAAAGTGAGCAAATGCTCTTGGAAAAATGGCGCCAGTGGACTGCCTCCACAGGGGATTTCCACAAACCTGCAATTTGTGAAAAAACACAATGTCTGTGAAGTACAATAAAGCAAAGCATAATAAAGCAGGGCAATAAAACGAGGTATGCCTGTCTTGTCAAGGAATGAACCATGGTTCAATATTAGGATTCCACTGAAATTAGAATCCATATAATTCACTAAAAGGTTAAAGGAGAAAAAATACATGTGGTTGATAAAATTTGAAAAGGCAGTTGATAAATTCAACATCCTTTCCTGATTCTTAAAAAAAAAAACAAAAAAAACCTTAGCAAAGTAGGGTTAAATGCTTTCCTAGTGCATATGCATGCACACACACGCCCCTCTTCAGATCAACAGCTAGTTTTATACTCAGCACTAAAGGAACCACCATTAAAGTGAGAAATGAGGAAGTCAGTTGTCACTACCATAAGGCAACACTGTTCTGAGAGCTCTAGCCAATGTAATGTAATAAGAAAGACAAATAGAATATGTAACTTTGGAAACAAGATCGAACTGTCTTTATATGGATGATAGTATTCTACAAAATCTAAGATAATTGCCTAAAGGATCATTATAACCAGTGGAATTCAGTATCATGAGTACAGCACCCCAAATTCCACACATAAAAATTAACCGCTTTTGTATCAATGAGCACTTTAGGAAAGCTAGTGGAGAAGGATCTTATTCAAATATCAGTAACAAAAAAGTTTAGAAATAAAGATAAAAAGAATTGGTCAGACTCTACATAGGAAAGACAACTACAAAATTTAAGTGAGGTACATAAATGATTTTATTTAAATGAACATGTATTTCTGGGTAGAAATATTCATTATTATAAAGATATTGCTTCCCTAATTTATTTATTTATTGCACAAAATCTAATCAGAATGCCAATGGGATTTTTTTTTAACTTGAAAAGCAAGTTCTCTAAATCAAGAAATTTTTTAAAAAGAAAAAAGGGGACTTAAACTGCCAAATATTAAATTATATCAGCTTTAGAGATTCCTTTTGACAAAATGTACCATAAACAAAACTAAAAAAGAAGTGGCAAATTAGGTAATTATTTGCCAGATGAAGAATTAATATCATTTCACTTGCAGATTTTGCAAATCAAATGTTTTAAAAGATTAGTGCCCCATTTGAAAATATATTCATTCAAAAAAACTTGAGTAAAATACTACTGTTTTTCCAGCTAGGTGCTAAGGATATAGCAGCAAACAGAACACATTAAAAAAGTTCCCTGGGGGTGCCTGGCTGGCTCAGTCGGTTGAGCGTCCGACTTCGGCTCAGGTCATGATCTCATGGTTAGTGAGTTCAAGCCCCGCCTCGGGCTCTATGCTGACAGCTTAGAGCCTGGAGCCTGCTTCGGATTCTGTGTCTCCCTCTCTCTCTGCTCCTCCCATTAACACTCCACCTCTCTCTCAAAAATAAATAAAGATAGATAAATAAATAAATAAATAAATAAATAAATAAATAAATAAAAGTTTATTTATTTTTGAGACAGACAGAATGTGAGTGGGGGAAGGGCAGAGAAACGGGGGGGTTCACAGATTTTGAAGCAGGCTCCAGGCTCTGTGCTGACAGGGCTCGAACTCACGAACTGTGAGATCATGACCTGAGCCAAAGTTGGCCGCTTAACCTACTGAGCCACTCAGGCACCCCTAAATGGTTTTCATCTTTTAACCAAGAAAGGACATTTAGAGAAATTTGTAGTAAGAAAATAATCAGATAGGTGCAAAAAGTTACACATAAGAATGTTCAACACATCATTATTTACTACAACAACAACAAACTGGGACTGACCTAATTTTCCATTGGTAAAGCTTTGGTTAAATGCACTTTGCTATATCCATACAATGGAACACTATGCATCCAACCCATTAATAAGGAAGTTGGATAGTTCATGTTCTGGGGAAAATGTTCATGAAATGTTATGTGAAAAAAAAAAGAGATTATAAAGCATAATTTTCAGTGTAATTGAAAATTTATTTTGAATTGTCCCTATATCCTAGTGAATGCACATATTTTCCTCTGAAAATAAAAATTAATTAAAAAACACAGTTTAAATGAGGAATTAATTCATAGTTCAACTTTATTGCGAACAAAATAGGGTTTTGTATTGGCTTAGACAACAGATTGTTCAGCCATCCTATAAGTTAATTTATAAATTACATTTTCAGAAAACTTAGAAATATAATTTTTTTAATGTTTATTTTTGAGAGAGCGAGAGACAGAGCATGATTGGGGGAGGGGCAGAGAGAGGGAGACACAGAATCTGAAACAGGCTCCAGGCTCTGAGCTGTCAGCACAGAGCCTGACACGGGGCTCGAACTCACAGACCATGAGATCATGACCTGAGCCAAAGTTGGACACTTAACTGACTGAGCCACCCAGGTACCCTCATTTTATTTTTTAGAGAGACAGAGTGCAAGCAGGGGAGGGGCAGAGAGAGGGGGGGGGACACAGAATCCAAAGCAGGCTCCAGGCTCTGAGCTGTCAGCACAGAGCCTGATGCAGCCTTGAACTCACTAACCACGAGATCATGACTTGAGCCGAAGTCGGACGCTTAACCAACTGAGCCACCCAGGTGCCCCTTTGAAACTTAGAAATATAATTGTTCAAGGCCCTGAAAATAAAACGTACAGTACATACTACACGTGTACCTGTTTAATTGAACTAAACATCTTTCTCTTCCCTCTATGATGCATAAGCTTTCCTGCTGGTAGGACTTAGCTGATGCTCTTCCTTTAATCTAGAATATTCTAAACTTTTCCACTTTCCCTATCTCTATCATAATCTTTACAATGAGAAATCCTACCCCCCACTCCCTTCTTAAAACCTACTTAGAGAACAGCCAGGAGAGTGTAAAACCAGTGACTAGCAAACAGAGGTAAACAACCAGGCCACATACATACCAACCCTCTTTGAGCCGTTGTTTATTAGGGTAAATTCGCAGTTTGGGGAAGTCACGGTGTGCAGCCATGAGACAATCGATGTGGTGGATGTGTGGGATGGGCTGTGGGATGGTGAGATGATCATCCAGAGACCTGAGGACTAAGTTACCTCATGAAGAAGAGCTGATTTAACACTAAGATGGTGAAAGTACTGCTTCCTCTGCCAGATGGAACCTCTGGTGTCCTCTACTTTGTGGGGAGCACAAAAAGCATTTGTTAGATAACAGCGGCATAGCGAGTACTGAGTACGGCGACAGTGTCGGATTTGCTCGGGTAAAGAAACCACACGGATGTACAGCAACTGAAATTGGCATCATCTGGTTAAACTTGAAACGATCTAGTCCCATTCTGTGTTCTACAGTAAGTACAATGGGTAAGTTAATGGTGATGTGATAGACATTGCCTTCCCGCCAGAGAAAGGATTTTCTTTCCCATTGCACCACGTATAATGGAATAATCCTGCCTTCAGGAAGCTTAAAATCTAATGAGGAACCAGAGATACAAAAGAAAAATTACAAATGATTATAATGTTATAAAACTACTAATGGGTTTATAAAACTATGGCTGTCCACTCCACTTCTGGCTGACAATAGCATGTTATGTACATTTGTAAACCAGGGCTTCAATTTCTTTCTTTTTTTTTTTCAATTTTAGCTTTATTGAGTTATAGTTGACACATAAAAGGTTTGAATTTCTTTCTCTTTCTCAGTTAACTGTTCACAGAAAATTTCCCGTGAGACCGGGTGTGGTCTGGTGGAGAGATAGCAGTGAATCATGAGTACTGAGAAATACATTAGTGAGGGTTGCACAAGCGTCATGTCCCAGATTATGAAGTGGGGAGATCCTTTCTCTGAAATGGCTTCCTGATTTCAGCGGGGATGGTGGGATCGCTGGATGACAGAAACCAAGTAGTAGTGCTTCGTTTCCAGAATTGCTGTAATAGGCAACAGAGCCATAGTGATGATCAAAATGTTTTAATTAATCATAGGTTCTCTGAAACCAAAATAGATGGGCAGATCACTAAAGTCCCGTTTGTTCTATAAAAACTGGGGACTAGAAGCTTGACTTGAGTCACCACAGTAGCCAATTCACAGAGCCAGGGCCTTGTGAACCAAGGGAAGACGGCTGTCCTTGAAGCATAGCCCTACAATGACATCACACATATGTATTTAATTCTTCCCCTCAGCCTGCCCTAAAGTAGTCTGCCGCCATTTACAGGACAGTTGTGCACTGGGAAAAGAGAAATACCCTATCTTTTGGGAATTACTGGACAATGCTCTGAGGTAAAACCAGTCCCCAGTGACTTTGAAAGCCACTGTGGTTCATCAGTTTTGGGGGGATGGGGAGCATTAAGCATTAGGTCTGGTAGTAAATGAAATCTTGACTCAAATGCATCTCATGATCATCCTACCACATCCACAAATCCATCCTTGGGATTATTTCCCCATTTCCTAACTGGGTACCTGAAATAGATACACTAACAGATGGAAAAAGAGCCAGTTGACTCTGACCCAAGGAATGAAAACTCTTGTGGTAGGAAGAACCAACCTAGTGGAAGTGTCTGGTAGGCTGCTTCTTTACCAAAATAGAAAACTGAAAGCCATACTACGTATTCGAGGAAGAGCATAAATTGGTGCTACCATTTTATGCTACCATACATTCATGGTATGCTACCATACACTTTGAGGAGACACAGTTGGGAGGTAGATAAGCATGTTGCATGTGCAGAATCCTCTCCAACACTCCTATCTCCTCAGATCTTTGGATCTCCTCCTCCTCATTTTCCTAATGAATTTCTGGCAGTCAACTTCAATTGCCATAGACAACCATTTCGTCTAGGTTTCAATCAACCAATTTAGCAATCAACTAGACCCACTCCTAGCTGCTCCAGATAGTCTGTTGAAACTAGAATCTCTAGTAAGTTTGCCCATAGTGTTATAATCAGCCCAGTCTAAAATTATGATTCTTCCTGTCTGTTCCTACATCAGTGAAATCCATTTTTACATGCATTCACCACTGTAAATTAGCAACATCTTATAGTTCTTTTTTTGCTGCACAAACCCTTTTCCTCTGTTTGACTTTGTAATAGGCCCCCTGGGACATGCTGAAATCTGACTTTGAGAGGTGATGGGGGGAGGAGCCTTGAGAAGAGGCATCCCCAGGCCATGCACCTGCCTCAAGTGAGAACACTGGAGGCTTCTTGTCAAGGCAAAATCAGCCTCATCATACAAGTCTGGGCACTGCTTTGCATGACACGGGATGTTCTGTGGGAAATTGGGGTGCTCATAGTAATATGAATACTTCCGAGAGTCACATTTCAATTCTTGAGGCTTAGATAGCTCTTTCTCAGTTAACTAACCGAGAAACTAATTAAACTCACACAAGTCAAATCTATGTTGTCACTTAGTACCCTGTAGGATTATTCTCAGTGTCTGATTTTTCAGTCATTTCATGGTATTCCTATGGGTCCACAAAGTGAGCCTTATAGACATAAGTAAAAAGGGGTTCTTTTAGGGCAAGCATTGAAACTCTGGCTTCTTAACTGTGCCTTGAACCAAGATATAAAAGCCCTAAACGTGACCTCTTTAAAAATTTCTCATGAAGTTAGAAAGAGCCAGCACACCCCACTCTTCTTTGATTATTTACATTTCCCATATTACTCTATCACATTCAGTCCACCAAAGCCCTGCCTTGAGAAGGCACTTTTTCCAGATGACCACAGATGATGATTTAACAATTATCTCATCACTAGGTGCCCATCTACCATCTATTCCAGTCACTAATGGTAATTAAGTTCTCCTGCCTTCAGACCTAATTAAATCAGATAGCCAATCCCCAATTCCCAATCCTTTTTGCCCACACCTACTTCTGGTATTGAATTCTGAGCAGGTCAGGATTCAACAACATAATTCACTCCAGCTAGTTTAAGCAAAAAGGGATTTATTACGAAGTGTTAGTTTATAAAATTTCTGAAAGTGCCAGAGAACAAGCTTAGTTTAAGTACCTAATGGATACCAGGTACCTTTCTAGGCCCCGGAGCTTCAATAAGGGACAAGACAAAGTCCTTGAATTGGAAGAAAGCACAAGGAGTCAGGGAATGCCTAGGGAAAGGAGGAGAATGGACCATAAACACAAAGATCTGGGGGTCGCAAGCCTAGGCATGTTCAGGGAATGGCAGGAACCGATGGGGCTGGGGCAGAGTACCTGTGGGAATGTGGGAGGAGACAGAAGGGGAGGAGGACAGTGTGAAGGGGCTGGTAGACCAGAGTAATTAGGTTGGCTTTCATTCTAGGATAGCAAGGGTTTACCGAGAAGGACTCCTTTCATCTCGGGTCCTGACAATGAAATCAGGTTTTCCCATATTAAGTTATATAACAAATTAAAACAAAGATGCTGCGTTCTGATGTGAGCATCAGGATTCCCCTGAGTGACCGAGAGAGAGAGAGAGAAGTCCCCTGAGCAATCCAGCCTGAATTCCCTGATGGCGCCACCCTTATTACAGTCTTGAGCTAGGATGTCTAGTTTTTGCTCTGAGGCCTTCATTATTCCTTGCAATATCCGTTTCTGCACTCCCCCAGAGGATGATATTTAAACACTGAGTGTCAGTTGACTTCTTCAGAAGGTTTTATTTCCCTTCAGAACACTTTGAGAAATGCTGCCTGTGGCTGAATAATGTTGCAACTCTCTATCTTTCTGGAATGAGCACTGTGTGAATCTGTATTCTCTTTGATAACTATCTTCTCTTTGTAGGGTCAGTGGTATTTGTTTGTAG
The DNA here is from genome assembly GCF_018350195.1 of Panthera tigris. Classification (NCBI taxonomy): domain Eukaryota; kingdom Metazoa; phylum Chordata; class Mammalia; order Carnivora; family Felidae; genus Panthera; species Panthera tigris. The sequence continues at coordinate 107,564,598 of NC_056662.1, forward strand.
TTGGTATTTTGTATATATGTTGTGTTGCCTGTGATGGAACCTGCCTTCTTGGAATCTGAGCTGACTATTCTGTGTAGGGCCACGCCATGACACTTGATGTGAGATGCCATGAAACAAACACTCCTCTTCCACAGTGAGAGCTCGGGACTTCCCTATGGCATTAGTTCATGTCTGATTCCATGTTATCGACGCTAGAACCCTGGGTCCTGCCAGTCCCTACCTTGTTTCCCGATCCCAGGACTTGAGCCCCTGTGCCAGCCGTCCTTTGATCCCACCTGGCATTCCATTTCTGCATGAATCGGGTCCGGTGTTACTCTTGCTGGTCCCTCACAAGGACTGAAATCCACCTCCCTTCCCTCCACCACCACCACTGTAATCAGAATCACCAGATCTCACCAGCATTATTAAATTTGCCACCTAATCAACCTTCCTGTATCTGCTTTGCCCCCAGAAATCCATTCTCCATATTATGCCACTTGCCTTCTTGAGTCCTTTCAATGACTTTCCTTTAGATTCACAGTAAAATCCAAACTACCTACCCAGATCTGTAATCCCTCCGTGACTTGGCCTCTGCCAGCCTCACCTTCTTCACTCATGCTTTGGCCACACTGGCCTCCTTATTGCTTTTCCCACACTCCCCATTCTTTCTTACCTCAGGGCCTGTTGTTAGTCTTTTGAGGCTCTTCTTGTCTTTGTATAGCGTCTGAGTCCCATCTACTGGCCTCACCTGATCTCAGACCCACATTTCCTGAACCTATGGAGATACTAAAACCCAGACTCTTAGGGCATAGACTTCTTAATAAACTTGCAGGGCACTGTTCTATTTTTACACATGAGGAACACTGAAGGCACATATAACTGGCCCAAGGTTATAAAACTTGGAAGCAGGGATTTGAACCGTGCCTCATAGTGCTCAAAAATGGCTCTACTATTCTATTACAAAAACGTTTAAGCGATGTCTCCAGCTTGGCTCTGGGCAAAGAGGGGAAAAAGATCAAGTTATATCAGAATTCAGTGTGGGAAACAGAAATGGCTCTAGATACTTCCAGTGGAAAGGGATTTAATACTGAGAATTAGGGGCTTTCACAATATTAATAATACTTAATAATTAGAAGAGCTGGAGTCAAAGGGCTGCCGTCAGCCTGTGAATATCAAGAACAGGCCGCCATAATTGTGACCTGAGATCAGAAAACTGCCCTGAGAAAAACACCTCCACACACTTGCCGCTTCTCCATATATGCCCCAGCTCCACACGGTGGTGTCTTGTGTGGACCAGCGACACCTGCAGGATGAGTTTAGTTTGTAAAAAGTGATCTAGGGGCGCCTGGGTGGCTCAGTCAGTTAAGCGTCTGGCTCTTGATTTCTGTTCAGGTCACGATCTCACCGTTGGTGAGTTCGAGCCCCACACGGGGCTCCTCACTGACAGGTGGATCCCACTTGGGATTCTTCCCCTCTCTCTGCCCCTCCCCCACATGCACTCTCTCTGTCTCTCAAAATAAATAGAAACTTCTAAAAAATTGATCTAAACATAGGATTTACATTTCCAAATATGATAAAATATTAAAGCTGAATGACTAGGTGTGTTTGGGATATTCGATAATCCTAAATTTTTTAATTAAAAAATTTTACAGTAAGCATTTAGCAAAAGACATCTTGTGTTTCAGATTTTTGAAACTATGCAACCAGCAACCCCCATCTCCACGAATAGGGTTGAAAAACAAACAACACCTGGATAAAAATATTTGCGGCACACATGCTGACTCCAGTGTATGTTGAGCCTTCATAAATCAACTTAAAAAAACTTTTTAAAGTTTTTATTTATTTTTGAGAGACAGAGAAAGACAGAGCATGTGTGGGGGAGGAGCAGAGAGAGAGGGAGACATGGAACCCGAAGCAGGATCCAGGTTCAGAGCTGTCAGCACAAAACCCGTTGCAGGGCTCAAACCCATGAACCATGAGATCATGACCTGAGCTGAAGTCGGACGCTTAACTGACTGAGCCACCCAGGCGTCCCTTCGTGAATCAATTTTAAGAAGAGTAAACAGACCAGTCAAAAAAGACATAAAGGCCATGAACAGGAAGAACACAAAGGAAGAAATGTAATGTCCAATAATCATGTGAAAATTAAAAGTCACTAGTAATTAGTAAAATGGAAATGAAAACCAAAATGAGCTTTTTATTTTAACCACAGATTGGCAAACATAACATTGGCAAAACCGGCTGTTGGCAAGACAATGAGGGGACAGGGGCTTCGACGCGCAGATGTTTGGTGGGAGCGTTAATGGGTCTAACCTTTCTTAGAGAAGGTAGTTTGGAAGTATGTAACTGAAAACGTCTTCAGAGGGACAGTGATGTGAGCAATGGCAAAATGTCAGCAGAAAGTTACGGGGAATGTAATTGCTATCATTTACAGAGATGGCTACACGAAATAGACTCGTCCCAGATGGAGTGGAGGTTACCCAGATCTCCATTTCCGCAATGGAAAATACCTTCCAGTATTTCCAGGGCTCTGCAGGGACAAGAAGCATCCAGCCTTCCATCCTCCTGGGGGCTGTGTTCTCCCTGGCTTCCCCTGGCTGGGGACCTGCCTGCTTACCGGGTGTACGAAACTTACCAAACAACTGTAGCACGTGTGCGAGTGTGTTTACCACCAAACCCTCGGAAGTCAGTCTTCCAGTTTGCCCTTCCTCCTACAGGTCCTACCTGCAGAATCAAAATGTAACTTGCGCCTACCGTTAGCCTTAGAAATCCCACCTCTAGAACTTACCTTAAAAAGATGATTACAGATGTTCATTGACATGTTGTTTCTAGGCATAAAATTGGGCCAACCTAATTGCTCACCAGTGGGAACTAAGTAAGTAAACTATGACACATCCGTATAATGAGACCATGAAATAGGTGTAAACGTATTAGTATTTGTGCCGCTATGTATTAAAATGTTTCTGAAAGAGGTGGGGGGAGTTGCAGAAGATGAAATGTATGACTAGCCAGGTGTGAGAGAGATTTCATCACGGATATGCTTTTATACTCTTTAAATGTTGAGCCATACGAACACATATATTTAAAATTGAAGTTAAAAAGTAAATGCAGGGACGCCTGGGTGGCTCAGTCCGTTAAACGTCCAACTTCAGCTCAGGTCGTGATCTCGCGGTTCGCAAGTTGGAGCCCTGCGTCAGGCTCTGTGCTGACAGCTCAGAGCCCGCTTCGGATTCTGTGTCTCCCTCTCTCTCTGCCCCTCCCCTGCCCTTTCCCTCTCAAAAGTAAAAATAAAAAATGAAAAATAAAAACAAAAAAATGAAAAGTAAATGCAGAGAGAGACAGACGGAGGGAGAGGAACAGAGATGCCTGAAGAAACACAGATGCCTGTGCATTCCAGCAATTATTTTGGGGTAGCAAGTTTTGAGTCAACACTTTGTATTCTTTTGCTTGTCTGTAGTGTTTGGATTTTTGTGATAAGCATGTATCATTTTTGCAGATCTAAAGTTTTTAAATTACAAAAGAAAATTGTATATCTATAATGAAAATATAGTAAAGGAGTTTTCATTAACACATTAAGAAAATGTATTTCCAACACACCCTTTGCACCCTGTTTGTTGGCCATGACAAGCCCTATGCATTCCATTTCTGTTCCCAGCTCTTGGCCCTGACGCTTCAGCTTTGGAGTTTTCAATTCCTTTTTAATTTTCTTTCCCCGCCAGAGTTGCTGATGGAATGATCAAAAGTATATTATGGCAAACACTTCAAGCTCTTAATTTCTGTCACAAACATAACGTAAGTAACATTTTCTAATATATTTGTCAATTTATTCTTTTCTTCTCAATAGCTCAATGATCTATTTAAAGAGCCAAAGACGGAGGGAAAGGAAAAAAGCTACAGAATGTGGGAAAAGCAAGTCATGGCTTTTTTTCCCAATTTCTGTAAGAACCAGATTACTAATTCCTTATGAATTAAAAATTTGTATAAACTTGCTGTTCCTTTTGCTATCCTGCTGATGATTCCTGTGGTCATATTTAAATTGAAATAAGTTTGCAGGATGTGTAACTCCCCATGGCACTTGATTTGATTTTGTTTTTGTTTTGTTTTTTTAATTTTTTTAAACGCTTATCTATTTCTGAGAGACAGAGACAGAGTGTGAGCGGGGGAGGGGCAGAGAGAGAGGGAGACACAGAATCCGAAGCAGGCTCCAGGCTCTGAGCCGTCAGCACAGAACCCAAAATGGGACTTGAACCCACAAACCGTGAGATCATGACCTGAGCCGAAGTCAGTCGCTTAATCGACTGAGCCACCCAGGCGCCCCAGTTTGATTTTGTTCTTATGTTTCTTGAGTCTTTTATTCTCTAACAGTCCCCCTTCCTCTGTCCTTTTTCTAAAATGTTTTCATTATTAGTTTTTTACACCCATAGTTTTCAAACTTGAGCATGTATCAACCCCCTTGGAGGTCTTATGAAGACAGTTTGATGGTGACTTTTGAAATCTATTATTTCTTCTGCATTTATGAATTCAAATTCTATGGAGAACAACCTACCCTCATGGACTCTGGCTACTGTAAAATACCGTCAGAAAAAAGATGTGATTATTTCCTTTACTTGTCAGTGCTCATAGTGATAAGTTGTTATGTTAACAACCTCCAAGAGTGAATCATGAAGGGTTTGGGGTGGAATGCAGGCATCATTTCAAATTTATGGGTTTTAGGGGCGCCTGGGTGGCTCAGTCGGTTAAGCATCCAACTTCGGCTCAGGTCATGATCTCGCCATCCGTGAGTTCGCGAAGGCCCCGTCTCGGGCTCTGTGCTGACAGCTCAGAGTCTGGAGCCTGTTTCAGATTCTGTGTCTCCCTCTCTCTCTGCCCCTCCCATGCTCACACTCTGTCTCTCTCTGTCTCTGAAAAAATGAAGAAACCTTAAAAAAAAGTTTTTTAAAAACAAATTTATGGATTTTATATATTGATGTGTTTCAATCCTTTGCTTTCATCACATTCTCTGATGTTCAAATTGTCCCATCTTGGGCCAGTGGGAGCTTCTTTAAGTTGGCTTCTGGGGACTCTTGCTATAATGATAGTTTTTAAAAAATAACTCTAGACCTTTTGAGTTGGTGCCTAGACAGAGGCAGTGCCTGCTCAAAGGTACAGACTACCTTATGGTCAATTTAATGCCAGCAGAATGTCTATCATTGTCTAGGATCACTGGAAAAGAATGCAAAATCATGGAAATGGATTTCAATACTTAGTGGAAGCTTCCTTTAGTTGTAAGGAAGTTAATGAAGAGTTCATTAGGATCAATCAGAAGCTTATATTTTGTATTAATAAAGTATAGAGAGGTGTGCCTGGGTGGCTCAGTCGGTTAAATGTCCAACTTCGACTCGGGTCATGATCTCACAGTCCGTGAGTTTGAGCCCCGCATCGGACTCTGGTGACAGCTCAGAGCCTGGAGCCTGCTTTGGATTCTGTGTCTCCCTCTCTCTCTGCGCCTCCCACTCTCACACTCTCACACTCTGTCTCTCTCTGTTTCAAAATAAATAAAAACATTAAAAAAAATTTTTTTAAGTATAGAGAGATAGTATTCACAAAATACATAAGCCTGTTCTTCACGATGCAAACTGTGCTTTTAAATACTTACTAAAGATGATGCTGAATCAAAACCACATCTCTGTTGCTTCCCACCATGATATCAGAGGTATTACAGTTTACCTAAGATTCCTGTAGGAGTCTTATGGGTAATTAAAATGACTTTTAAAAAATTCTATTTACCATAAGTGTTTGTACCCCATCCTTATATAATCAGGCACTTACCTGTGTACTAGGTTATAAGCCTGAATGCAGTATCTGGACTGATTTATCTCTGTATCTCTTTAATACCTAGCCTGGGTCTTTTTATATAAAAGGTTCTCACTCAATAAATATTTATTGAATAACTGGATGAATGAATGAATTAATCAGACAGTCAGCCAGTCAGTCAATCAACTTACCTACATGATTGTGACTTACTATTTCACAAACCCAAACATTATTATAACTCAATGCAACTGCCATCATTTCTCTGCTTGGAACAACATGTTCTATATCTTAAGCTTTAAAACCTCCAATCAATTATCTTTGACCTTTATTTTTTTTATGTTTATTTACTTATCTTGAGAGAGAGAGAGAGAGCACAAGTGGGGAGGGGCAGAGAGAGAGGGACAGAGAGACTCCCAAACAGGCTCAACACTGTCAGCACGGAGCCCGATGCACAGCTTCAGGAGATCATGACCTGAGCTGAAATCAGGAGTCAGTGCTTAACCGAGTGAAGCCACCCAGGCACCCCAATCCATGACCTCTATTAAAAATTGATATTTTTTTCAGACAAACTTCCCTCCTCCAACATAGGAATTACTTTTGAACTCTGTTTGTCTCATTTTTTTATGCACTGGTAAGCCTTTGTGTATCTTTTTATTTTATCACTGAAATGCATGCAAAGGAAACGAGTTAGGTCATATATAAGACCATGACTACCTTATTATCCCCAGAGTGGTGATCCTAACCCAGACAAGGAAGGTTAAAGTTATAAGGGATTGAGGCCTTGTTACTCAATGTGTGCTTCACAGAGATCCCCCGGGAGCTCTTTAGGAATGCAGAACATCAGGCCCACCCTAGATCTACTGAATCAGAATCTGCATTTTAACAAGATCTCCAGGAGATTCATGTGCACATTAAATTTTGAGAAGCACCGGACTCGAGAAAATACCTACTCATTTTGTTCTTTCTTACCCTTTAATATTGCCAGGATAAGTTATCTAAGTGACCCATTGAGCATCATTATGAACGCATGGATTTTTATATACTTGATATAATAGACAAAAAGAACTTCATCTCAAAACGACAAAACTACAGTGACTTTCAAAGACGTGTGTCTTTGGGGCTGCAACATCCATCATCATCTTGTTAATGTTAACGTTCTCGTTGTCAAGAAGGAGGTCCCTTTCCTCACTGCTGTATCAGTATCCATCTCTAAAGCTCAAAGAGAACAATCTTCTCAAATAATAGTAAACTTTTTGAGAGAGAGAGGGAGAGAGAGAGAGAGAGAGAGAGAGAGAGAGAGAGAGAATCCCAAGCAGGCTGCACACTCATCTCAACCATGAGATCAGAACCCGAGCCCAAATCAAGAGTTGGACACTCCACAGACTGAGCCACCCATGTGCCCCACAAACTATTATTTAGGGGCATCTGGCTGGCTCAGCCAGTGGAGCATGTAACTCTTGGATCTCAGGTCATGAGTTCAAGCCCCACATTGGGTATAGAGATTACTTAAAAAACAAAATCTTTAAAAAAAAAAAAAAGAATAGAAAACCATTATTCGATCAGGTTGTATAAGAAGCAATTTGTAGAAGTTTCTGGAGATGATTCTTAACATTGGGGGTCATGGATACCTCTTCTTGTTGGCTTGTGAGCCAGTAAAAAAGAGATTATACATTAGCCACAATGACCCAACTTGAGCAACATTTTCTAAAAGCCGTGTATGCAACCCAAGTTACTGAAAGGACCTGCTTCTGTCACAAACCTGACAGGCAGGTTTCTTGCTCTTTGGTGGAAAGTAACCTGATTGCAAGAGGCCTGCAGAGTTTGCACTGAGTGTGGCTTTGCAGCGGGGAAGTGGATGCTGTCTGCCTAAGCATCTCCCCTTCTCCGTGCTGGATTTCTTACTGTTCCAGGATTTTTACTTTTTTCTTCTTCAACATCCTATTCCTCTTAATAATAGTCTCTCTTACCTGCACCTACACCAATAATTTTTCTATTTCTTTGGGACACATCAGTGCTTCGTTTTTGCCTTTGTATTTTTTGGTTGGAAAATAAATTGCTAAAAATTTCACATGGATTTGCATTACATCCAAAAATCATATTTAAATAGGCCAAAAGTCAAATGTCAGTGTGAGCCCATTTGCTTGGTAATGCCACACATAGTCCAGAAGTTTTAGAATATGATACAAACTCTTTTAAGGGACATAACCTGTTCCTAGTAAATCACCAACTATTGTGAGTACGACTCAGCGTTAATTCGAGTTTCATAAACGTGTTGCTTAAAAGGTCGGACGTCAAAACTGTGTTGGTTTATATTACAACAATGTATTTTTTTAATTAATATGCAAGGCCTTAGGACTTTAAAGAGACCTAGAAATTTCTCCTGTTAGTCATATAAATTATGAGACAATTGATAATAATTGAGACCAAATAGGAACCAGCTTCTACTACCACTGCCATTTTTGTGACCTAAAATGAATTTAGGACTCAGCTTTTTCTCTTCCCAGATAGCTATCATAGAAGCAAAGAAAAATTATTGCAAAATTGCTATTTTGGCAGGAATATATAAAGGGACTGACAGCACAGCAGAGAAGTGAGGCAAAAGGAGTGGATGATTGTGACGCTTAATCCAGAGACCCTGTCAGTGGCCATCTGCAGTCACAAGGTTGTTGCGGGAATGAATTCGTGGGCAAGTGCTCTGAAAAGGACAGAGCTCTGTATGAGGGCTGAGCTGTAGAAGAAGAGGGACATCATTTCTAGCTGTTTGTTTGTTCGGGAAGGAGGCACAGAAAGATAAAGTTCTGAAGAATAGGGCCCGAGTTGTGTGCTGGGCAAGAGGGTCTCCATTACATGGAACAACCATTTCTGGAACAGCGATGAGTGAGGCTCACTCAGCCCGCCTTCATCCTTACCCCAGCTTGGCCCTCGCACATCCAGCGAGGGGCACCTGCCCCATCCAAGGCCATTACAGTGAGGCAGCCAATTGTAAGGTCTCCGCCTCTAGAGGGATAGCGGGAGCCTGTCGGAGGTGACAGCGCCTCACGGTGGTGTCCCACTCTCCCAGTGGGAACCCGGACAGTGCTGGGTGGGCATCTCTCAGGAGAGCTGCTGATCCTTCCAGGTTAGCTCGTGCTGAGGAAGAATAAGTGGTTCTCATCCCCTGATGCCGAAGGCTTTAGTGTCTCTCCAGAAGTAGGTGACCATACATCTCAGCTTTCCCAGGACAGTTGTGGTTTGTTTCTGTTGTCCTGGCATAGTTACTAACAGAGCCCCTTTCACACGTCCCGATTCAGGCAACAAATAATATGGTCACTCTAATTACAAGCCAATTTTTAAGCGAGTTTGTTGTTGTTGTTGTTGTTGTTGTTGTTGTTGTTGTTATCATTCAGATCTTTTCCCAGTGTCTCAAATCTGCAATACTTATTCAACCTAGATTGTGATTCTTGGCTGGCAGGAGTTATCAGAGCTACATGGAGTCTAATCTCATCTAGGGCTTCACGTCTTCTGGTTTAAGTAGAGTGCAGTAAAAAGTGGCAAAAATACTTGTGTGACACCACCTTCTCCAAGAAAAAAAAAAGTTTTCATATCTAACAATTATGATGTCAATTTCTTCACTTATATAGCAGCATTTTGACTTTTTTCTTTTGTTACGGTAAGATTTACAGGTGGAAATTTGCCCACTAACGTTCTTTTAGGAAAATGAAGGAAAAGCGTATTTGTTTGAATCTCATAGGCTGTGTTTATCATTTAAACTAATAGTTAATGTTTATGCTTTGTCCTTTTGATGGCTCAGAGAAATGATCCAGTGTTATCTTACAGTGTATTCACAGAGATGTAAAACCTGAAAATATTCTAATAACTAAGCAAGGAATAATCAAGATCTGTGACTTTGGGTTTGCACGAATTCTCAGTAAGTAGCATTTTTTTTTAAGTTTATTTTGAGAGGCAAGGGTGGGGGAGAGAGAGAGAGAGAAAGAGAGAGAATCCCTAAGAGGATCTGTGCTGTCAGCACAGAGCCCGATGCAGGGCCCAAACTCACAAACTGTGAGTTCATGACCTGAGCCCAAATCAAGAGTCAGAGGCTTAACTGACTGAACCATCCGGGTGCCCCATAAGTAGCAATTTTTTATGGACTCATCCAATGCAGAGGATTATGAAATGATATAAGATCTTACTTTAGATACTGAATGTATGCTAAATGTGATGTTGTTATTATTCAGAGAGGAAGAGTTCACTTTTACCTTCTAGCCAGGACATGGGTTTGCACCTCAACTGTGCTCCACTCCACTAGAATTTATTGGATGTCACACGTATGTGCTTTGCCTTGTAGAGAAGAGGAAAAGAATTATAAGATGTATTTCTGCTCTTCATGCACTTATAATTGAAGTAAAGGAACCAAAAGAATAATACAAAATGATTCGCAAAGAAGTACCAAAGTGAGGGTCCAGATCCTTCCCTGGAGAAGGTTCCCTGTGTGCTAGAGAGGTCGGGAAAAACTATGTAGTTGGTAAGACTAGGAGAGTAAATGGAAAATTAAGGAGAGGATTCAGAGACAGTGCTACGAAAAGGGAAGTCATCCCAGTCGTGGGGATGGGGGTAACCAAAGGGAAAGGGGAATAGACCATTATTTCTCCCTGAATCTAGAACTGCACCGCAGGCAAAACCTGTATTTGCAACAACTCATTGGAAGGCAGGTGTGTCCATAATCGGGATCCTGATAGGACCAGACACAAGGGGCTTCACAATGCACTAGGAAGTTGTTTTCAACCTGAAGTTGCACTACAGAAATCCTCATTCCCACCTGCCTCTCTGTGGGGGATGATGTAGAGGCTCACTAGCTGAGGGACCCCCAGGAGTTGAACTTACTGACCGAGTGCACAGTGGAACTATTTACTCAATCAGTGCCTCACCGCATCAACGGTTAGGAGTGCTGTGGCCTCCGAGTTACTGAAGCTTGCCTGAATGCCTGACCTGCTCTCGGGAGTAGTTCATGTGTCACAAGAATGTGACCCACCTGATCTGATTGACGCATTTGCAGTTCCAGGAGATGCCTACACTGATTACGTCGCTACCAGATGGTACCGAGCTCCTGAACTTCTTGTGGGAGACACGCAGTATGGCTCTTCAGTAGACATATGGGCTACCGGTTGCGTTTTTGCAGAGCTTCTGACAGGCCAGCCACTGTGGCCCGGAAGATCAGATGTGGACCAGCTGTATCTGATCATCAGAACACTGGGTAGGAGTTGCATCGTATGGCTTACAGAGTTGCTAAATTGTTATAGCAATGGTACATTCCTGTAATGCGCAGCAAGAGCTTTCTTGCTCCTCCAAAGTGCTGCTCAGGATGCTTGTTCTGGGTTGTAGCCAAAGCCCAACCATTTTCTCAATGTGGAGCCATAACTCCTCGCACTGAGGAGTTTTCAGATTCCTTTCCAAGTCAAGCCAATTAGCCATGGAATAAACCACACACTTACTTTCCACATCAGGCTAAGATAGGGGATATGAGTCATCCGCATAGAGCTTACTCTAAGAGAGGTTTGATCAAATGTGATTTCTGCCCACTGTAAAAGAGGAGTCTTCCCCCTTTACTGTGGAGCAGGGGTCAGCAGACTTTTCTATAAAGGGCCTGATGGTAAATATTTTAGGTTTTGTAGGCTCTACAGTCTCTGTTGCAACTCCTTGACTCTGCTCCTTTGTATATAGCACTTAAGAATTTATGGATCACTGGGGCGCCTGGGTGGCTCAGTCAGTTAAGCATCTGACTCTTGATTTCAGCACAGGTCATGATCTCTCAGTTCATTAGATCGAGACCCTCATTGGGCTCTGTGCTGACAGCACGGAGCCTGCTTGGGATTCTCTCTCTCTCTCTGCCCCTCCCCCATTCTCTCCCTCTCAAAATAAATAAATAAACATTAAAAAACAAGAATTTATGAATTACTTTCAAACACATCATCTTTACCAGTCTTAAGAACAACCCATGCTGGGGCGCCTGGGTGGCTCAGTCGGTTAAGCGGCCGACTTCGGCTCAGGTCATGATCTCGTGGTCCGTGAGTTCGAGCCCGCGTCGGACTCTGTGCTGACCGCTCAGAGCCTGGAGCCTGTTTCCGATTCTGTGTCTCCCTCTCTCTGACCCTCCCCCGTTCATGCTCTGTCTCTCTCTGTCTCAAAAATAAATAAATGTTAAAAAAAATTTTTTTTAAAAAGAACAACCCATGAAGGACATTGTAACATTGTTTAATCTTGCCTATGTTACACATGCGGAAACTGAGGCTCGGGAGCTTCCGTGATTGGCCCCGAAGGCATACAACAGTTAAGTGCACAATAGGAATGCGACTCAAGGGGCCTCTTTCACAAGCTTCCACGCGTGTCAGCATCCGTGGCAGGTGGAAGAGGACATCAGCCAGAAGGGGGGCTGTGGCTTTTCACACCAACAGCATGGACGCAAGGAAAGCGGTACATGCACACACAAGATGGGCATTTCCGTGTTCCTTTGCCGCAGGCTCTCCTGGCAGCCTGGCTGTTGGGCGATGGGACCACTGCTGTTTGGTCTGATGCACGTCCCTGTTTGGTTCCAACACATCCTTCTGGAGAATTCTACAGCATGAAAACTGTGGGGGAGAATGTCACCACAGGCCACACCTTAGGTGTGTATATACCTTAGGTATATATTGTCTGACTGATTTCCTGAAAGGCGTGTGGAAATTTACCTGATGCAATCATTAGACAGACTTGAGTTCGAATCCTGGGTCTTTTAATGACCATGTGACTTTAGACAGGTTATTAAACTTCTTTTTTGTAAGTTTATTTATTTATTTTGAGAGAGAGAGAGAGAGAGAGCATGCACCCAAGTGGGAGAGGGGCAGAGAGAGAGAGGGTAAGAGAGAATCCCAAGCAGGCTCCATGCTGTCAGCAGAGAGCCCCACGTGGAGCTCGATCCCACAAACTGTGAGATCATGACCTGAGCTGAAACCAAGAGTCAGACGCTTCACCGACTGAGCCACCCAGGTGCCCCGGGGTTACTAAACTTCTGAGCCTCGTTTTCCTCACTGGTGCAGTGGAGGTGAAAAATAGCAACTACTGTAGATTGTTATGAGATCACGTGTGTAGAGCCCTCAGCATGGGTTTCCTACCTCCTCTCTTGGTGGGAGATGAAGGGCAAAGAGAGGTGCACGGAGAACTGACCTCCCCTGAGAAGGCAGGATTTTGTAGCGGTTCAGACCTCCCCAACCTGAAAGGAACAATCAGGCTCAGCATTTCTGGTACATCTGGACCTCAGAAGTTAACCATATAAACACTTTTATTTTTATTAAATTTATCATGAGTTACATGGTTTGTATTTTACAGGAAAACTAATCCCAAGACATCAATCTATCTTCAAAAGTAACCAGTTTTTCCATGGCATCAGTATTCCTGAACCGGGAGACATGGTAAACTTGCTCAATTTTGGATATTTTATTATTTGTGTTGCAGCCTTCTCTAAAGGGGGATTTTTAAAAATACGTATACTTTTGGCTCCTGTTTTCCTTCTAGAACACACTGACACGGATCAAAGAAGTTCTGTAAAGCTACACATATTAACCAAGAGAATGCTTTAAAAGCCTACTTGCCCTAAGTTAAACTCACAGTTAAATCTGAAGTGAAAGTATATTTAATTCCTTACATAAACACCTTGATCCTTTTTTTTTCATGTTTATTTATTTTTGACACAGAGAAAGAGAGAGACAGGACGTGAGTGGAGGAGGAGTAGAGAGAAAGAGAGGGAGACACAGAACCCGAAGCAGGCTCCAGGCTCTGAGCTGACAGCACAGAGCCCGATGTGGGGCTCGAACTCACGGACCGCGAGGTCATGACCCGAGCTGAAGTCGGACGCTTAACCGACTGAGCCACCCAGGCACCCCATCACCTTGATCCTTTTAGTCAAAACACTTAGTACCTTTCTGTTAAACAGTACTTACCTACCGTTAGGTACTTACTGTCATCTTCTCTATTTTGAAAACACGCAGCCTCTATTTTTTCAGCTTGTAAAACAAAGCCCAAATCAATAAAAGCCATTTCTCCATAGCAGATATTTTCACTTGGAAAGTCCTTCTACAAAGTGATCCTCATTGTGTCCAAATCAAAACTCCGAACCTCATTGATCACTGCTAGGCTCTTGCTGTGGTCTCTGCCTTTCTTTGGGAATGTGTCAATGACTTGACCCTCTTATTCTCTATAGACATTGATTTCCTACCTGTGTTACCTAAGTGTAGCCTATGGTTTTTAAAGCTCCATGTGGTTTAAATTCTGCCCATAGGATGAAAGGGCAAGAGGTGTGTGCCCACATTCAGGCTGTGTTGGTACAAGAGGGGTGCAGGGGTGGGGTGATCTGGAAAGCCACTTCATGATTTATGGCACATGTGAACAATCTGAGGTTTGAATGGTCCCAACTCTCTCTCTAGCCACCCTTCTATTTTAGATTTGGTATTTCATATAATACTTCGAGATATAGATATAGATACAGATATAGATATAGATATAGATATAGTTATAGATATAGACGCATACATACATACTAGATTTCTTTTTTATATTTGTTAAAGCTTTTAAGAAATACAGCAAAAGGTTAAAATTGAATTAACAAGGCTAGAGGTTGAATTACAGAGGAATATTTATATAATGTATTTAATTTTAAAGAATGAAATACACATTCACAAGTACACGCTGCCTCGTTAAAGGGCACTATTACCGTTTATCTTTGAAGCTTACCCTTCCCCAGGTGCTCCTCCCTCAATCCCATCCTCTTCCCTCCCTACTATCCTGAATTTTATGTTTAGCATTCTGTTGCTTTTTTTTTAAGTTTTTTAAAATGTGTTTAAAATTTATTTTTACATTTTTTTAATTTTTTAAACATTTAAAAAAATGTTTAAAATTTATTTTTTAAATAAATATAAAAAAAGTTTTTATTTTGAGGGAGAGACGGAGGGAGTGTGCTCACAAGTGAGGGAGGAGCAAAGAGAGAGGAGAGGGAGAGAATCCCAAGCAGGATCCATGCGTGGAGTCTGAGGCAGGGCTCTATCTCGCCACCAGGAGATCATGACCTGAGCCAAAATCAAGAATCAGACACTTAACCAACTGAGCCACCCAGGGTCCCTCATTCTGTCGCTCTCTGTAGTTCTCACACATGTAACTCAACATATTTGCATTAATGCACAAAGGGTCCCTGTAACAGATCTGGCACAGATCAGATATTAAAGTACTGTTGTAGAAAAAATAAAATAAAACAAAATACTGTTGTAGGATTTCAGGGACATTTGAAGGTCACATTTATAAAGCATCAATTGTAAGACATTGTGAAATTAAGAAAATAATTCCAACTTTTGCTTTTTAAACCTTTACACTACAGTGCAAAATTATATAAAAACAGGACTTTTTAAAAATCCTTAAAAGGAACCATCTAACCTATGGGGGAAAGTCTTTCACCAAAGTGTTCTTATTGCTAATGTTTTCAAAACTAAATATAACTTTGTTGTTGTGTAACATTGAAATTCTTTATTTTGTTTTCTAGGAAACTCTTGAAGAAAAGTTTTCAGAAGCTCATCCCATGTCTTTGAATTTCATGAAGGTACTTAAGAATCAAGTATAACCATTATTGACTGTTAATTGTAATAATTGAAGCTGGTAATTCTGGGAGGGGTTGATGGTAGGGCAAATAATGCCAAGGTAGGATGTAGTCATGGAAAATAATAAGGAACTGTAAAATAATTACAGTTAAAGGAACATCAGTAGTTGAAGATGTAATCTTTCTAACATGTCCATTAAAACTAGTTGAAGACAAAAGAGTATAATTAGTGTTTGCTGTGATGAACACCATTACTTCTTTTGCATTTATTAGGAAATTTACTATTAAGTCAGTATATTCAGACTATAGAAATTTATGAGGATGAATGTACTCCTTAAATTTGAAGGTCTAGAATTGTACTGTCCAAGATAGTAGTCACCAGCTACATATTACTATTGAGCACTTGTAATATGGCTAATTAGAATGAAGATGTACTAGATTTCTATGAAAATAACTCTAAAATAATATTAAATATTTCATTAAGAATCTTTAGGATATTAATTACATGTTGAACTGATAATGTTTTGGATACACTGGGTTAAATACAATTTAAGATCATTTAAAAAAATTAGTAGATCAGGAAAACACAGAAGACATGCAGACACCAGAAATAGCCCCTACACTATGCCCAAAAGAAATAGTCAAAGGATGAATTCTAATAAAAAGCAGAAGAAATTCACCTATTACGAGTCTGCCATTCATGCTTGACCAAAGGATCCAATGCTAGAAGGTGTGACTCTTACATCCACCATGGATTCTAAAAGCTCTTAGTGGGATACAGATGGAGATATCAGTAAGGATATCTATCTTTAACAACCAATTAAATTCTATCTATAGCCGTGGCTTCAATACTATTCATCAGAATGACTACTCATCAGAATGAGCTTTTTAAAAATATACATTCCAGTATCTAACCTCAGATTTACCAAAGTAGAATCTCTATGAATAGGGCCTTGGAATTGGTATCTTTAAACATCCCCGTAGGTGATTATGATTTACAGCCTAGCTTGGAAATCATCTGATCTAGAAGGTAGAACCATCTGAATGACCTAGCATCCATTTTGTAGACTAGCCATTGTGCTAGTGTTGGTCGCTGCCAAGGTGCTATCCAGGGTGCTGGATGCCTCTGGTCTGAGTCCTCCTGAGAGCCTGACGCCTCAGACTTGCCTTTACCACTGCTTCACTGGCCCTCAGCTGCCTTCTGTCTGCCTCACTGCTCTGACCTGCCTTAACTCAGCACTCCGAAGGCCCTGCCCTAGAAGTCCAGTTCCCCAACCTTGTTCTGGACAGGTTGTTCTGACCCACCTGCAATTTAACAAAACCTCCTGCAGGGAGGGTGTCTGTCAAGCACTGTAAACCCAACCCATTCTGAGGTGCAGGCCAAGCCTTGTTCTGGTTACTCCTCTAACTAACCAGAGAGAAAACTTAAGTTGCCCTGCAACTCCAGGGCAGAAAAACTCGCAAGGTATAGGACAGATCCCTGTCCTCAGCTCCAAAGGTGAAGTACTCTGTTGCCCTGCCCAAGATTCTGGATGAAGCTGGTTTTGTCACTGAGCCATTTGATTTATACCTGTAATGTCTGACCTGAGATCCAAGGATTCTCTAAGTGCATCAAGGATTGTGCTGTTCTGTGGGTCACACCCTATCTCCTAGACACCTGCCCCAGGTTAGATGAAGGAAGGCTTTCTTTCACTAATTGCAATTGAGACATCTTTAACAACAAATAAATACCAGCTGCCATAACAAGTCATTATCCCATGGAACGAGGCCATCATCTATGCAGGCGGCTGCTCAGATGGATGAAGTGCCAGCCAATGACTATGCCAAAGTCAGTGGTGGCCTGCAGTGGCCAATCTATGGCAGAGTTCTTGTGTTCTCTTCATTATGAGACACAATAGACACTGGATTATTTATTTCCCAGTTGCTTTCATAGGCATAACATCCTGTCACTCTATCAGTTTAATCTGGTCAAAGAAGTCTGTCGACTCTTGGAAATATTTTTAAGGGTTTTCTGTGAAATTTGAAGTTTCGAGAAAAGGATCCTGACATGTACTTTGCAGTTCCAATTTCTCGTCCCTCATCTTTAAAACCTTTCCCAGGTTGGGAACACTCTGATCAGGGAACACCTCTGAGAATTCATCAGCCTCTTGGTACGTGGAAAGTCATTAACCCAGGCAGTCAACAACTCAGAAGCCTCAACTCCACCCAGTTCATCGCACGGCTCCTAAAACTAACAAAACAGGACATCATTCTAGCCCAGGCCCCATGGAACAGCTCAGCATTAACAGCCTCATCTTAGAATCTAAAAATATTCTTTATTAAAAAAATTTTTTTTACATTTATTTATTTTTGAGAGACAGAGAGAGACAGAGCACAAGTGGGAGAGGGGCAGAGAGAGAAGGAGACATGGAATCCGAAGCAGGCTCCAGGCTCTGAACTGTCAGTACAGAGCCCGACACGGGGCTCAAACCCACAAACCGTGAGATCATGACCTGAGCTGAAGTCGAACGCTCAACCGACTGAGCCACCCAGGCGCCCCTCTAAAAATATTCTTTATAGTAAAAACCCGTAGGTATTTAGTAGACTAGATTTCAACAGATTGAAAGCCCACTAAAGAAAATGAATGAATTCAACGCATGATTGGAAGTAAAACTGGTAAGACTCAGTTATGATTCAGATCTGGGGAGTAAATAGAGTAGAGGGCAGCGAATGTAAGCTATGTGTACCAGTTTCCTAGGACTGTTGTAGCCAAGTACCACAAGCTGGGTGGCCGCAAGCAGCAGAAATTTATTCTTACTCTTCTGGAGACTAGAAGTCTCAAACCAAGATGTTAACAGGGCCATGCTCTTTCTGAAACTTTCAGGGTGGATCGTTCCTGGCCTTTACCGGCTTCATAAAGGGTCATGCTCTTTCTGAAACTTTCAGGGTGGATGTTCCAGACATTCTTGAGCTTGTGACAGCAGAACTCCAGTCTTGGCCCCTGTCTTCTGGTGCTCTCTCTATGTCTGTCTTTGCGCTGTCTTGCCTCTTACAAGAACACAATTCCGTTGGAGTAGGGCCCACCCTATTCCATTATGGCCTCATCTTAACTATTTACATTTGCAAAGACCCTATTTCCAAATAAGGGCACACAGTGAGACACTGGGGGGTTAGGACTTCAACACAGTTTGGGGGAACACAGTGCAACCCGTAGCAGTGCCCCTGAGATAAATCAGAAATGTTAAGTAGGCCATTGCATATGTGGGTCTGGAGTTCAAAGGAGAGGTCTGGACCAGAACTATACACATGGAAGTCTCTGGTAAACCTTAATAATTGAAACCATTTAAAATCAGCTAGAAACAGGTAAGGAGACAGGGGAGCATTAAGGAATCCCATCCACCCATTGCAGAGTAGAAGGTAAGTCAACACAGGTTGGTTTGAACAGTGGTGGTCATGAGGTAGGAGGAAGGAAAGGGAGGCATCAGAGAAGCCAAAGGGAGTTTCAAGGAGGAGGATATGGTCAGTAGTGTCTAACACCATGGAGATGAGAACACAAGCTACCTATTGGACTTAAGGATATACAAGTGTAGATAGAGATCATAGATGTGGATAACAAGAGCCACTTAAGTGGAATGGTGGAGGCAAATGCCAGAATGAAGTGATAAAGAAATAGAGACTCCCACAGTTTACATTCAAAGTTGTCCTTCTGTGCTGGTTATAGTCCTGACAGCGTTAGGGTTTGAGGAGACAGACTCCCAGTAGTAGCTAGACTTAATTATGGCATGGATCATTAACTTGGGGGTGGGATGGGGGGAGGGGGTCTGCTTGGAGCAAGTAGTGGCCCTGCAAGTAGGGACAGGAGAATCTAATTATGCCAAGCAGGGTTGTTTCTTAAAACCAGGTCCAATCAGGCGGCTCTGAAGGGCAATTGAGACTGTAGGGGTAGTGGCATTTGCAGGGATCTCAGAGACCTGAGGTCAGCCGGGGTTAGGAAGGAACAGACACCACAGAGCAGCCCAAGCTGGGGTAGCCTCAGTCAATGCAATTATGCCTCAAAACTAAGCCCATTGGATTGATAGATTTTACTTCTCTAGTACGGTCACAAGGCAAGAAATTTCAGGTCTCCTGTGCCTCGGTGATCTGAGGCTGCTCTAGTTCTTTATAGATCATAATCTGTCTTTCTTCATGAGAAAAGTCCCATTCTCTGAGTACTCAAGTAGTATCACGGCTTTTTGAAGAAAATCTTTGTGTCAGGATTCTACCAACCCCACGGCTGCCAGAGTCCTCCCCACTCTTGAAGGCAAAGTGAGAGGCTTCTAGTAGCCTCTCGTATAAAGGGTGATGGTGCTACATTTTCCTTTTTGCCTCTAGTTATTCCTATATGAATATATATACCAATTATCCAGATTTTAGGTTTGTTTCGTTACTAAGACTAATACTTCAGCTGTCCCCCTAAACCAATGGCTCTCAAACTTGAGCAGGTATCAGGGCTTCTCAAATGCAGATGGTTAGACCCCACCCCCAGTGCTTTTGATTCAGCAGGAACTACATTTACAAGTTCCCACGTAACACTGATGCTGCTGGTCCCGGGATCATACTCGGAATCACACATGAAGTGTCTCACAAACTATTTGCTTTGACGAGTGATGAAGAGCTGTCATTGGTAGAAACACCTGATCTACCTGTCACCCCCTTCCAGAGACCCCAGATGTTCATTTCTACCCTCAAAAGACTTTGGAATGACAAAAGAAAAGCAATTCTAGTTATTAACAAGTTTCGAGTACTTGATGGTACACAAACTTGAAGATTTTGTAAACTCCTATTTGCTCTTAACAAGTTATTCAGTTTGGGGGCACAGTAAGAAAATAGCAACAAAATTCTAATACCTTTTTTCTTTTCTTCCAAAGGAGTGTCTGAAGATGAATCCTGATGACAGATTAACCTGTGCCCAACTCCTGGAGAGCCCCTACTTTGATTCTTTTCGAGAGGACCAAATTAAAAGAAAAGCACGCAATGAAGGAAGGAACAGAAGACGTCAGCAGGTACCTCTGTTCAAAAGTTAAAATGCTATAAAAATGATTCTTTTTTTCCTTTCTATCTTTCAAAGTCAGACCAGGTGGACACCAAGACCTTTGTTTGCACTGGTTTAGTTGTATTTGTTTATCTTAGTACATTTCAGTGATTGGCATAATAAAACCATAAAACTACGAAAACACCCAGATCATTGCAGAATCTTATTCCAAATACACTTGAATCAACTTTTAGCTACACTGATTAGATAGCTCACCTATTGGATAGCTCACCTGCCAGATCGTGTACCCGAAATACAACAACTTCGTACAATAAAACCCAGATTACAGCAGGACTGAATGTCAACATCGCAGAGGAATCTGGAACCTTCTGTAGCCTCCAGACACACCATAGGGGAAACTTGACTCTTCCTGTCTTTTTACCAATGGCAGGCAGCAAAGTCCGCCTTCCCTAGGCTTTTCCTCAAAATCAAGGACAGCTCTGGCAGATACTAAGAGAAGAAATGCAAACACCTGGGAACCAAATTTTACCCCAAAATGTGCCGACATTGTAAGATAACACGAGGAACGTGACAGTGACTCTGCAGCTTATTAGGGGGCTATCTTTTACCTGGTTCCAGAAAAACCTTGAAGCTAAAACATAAACCCCATGGAAGTAAGTTTGTTTTGGTTTGGGGTTTACTTTACATCTTGTGTCCCCAGCACCTAAAACAATGTCTGACCCACACATAGTACTTGGTAAACATTATCCAAAATAAACAGATAAGTAAATAGATGAACACTGCTCATTCATAAGTGAGGATGTAATTCTCAATTGATCAGACCGACAATCATCCCATTCTGTGTTTACTTAATCTTCCACCTTTGACCTACTTATTGGTCATTGATCTTCTCCTTAGCATGTCTACCGTAAAGGGAGAAAGCAGGTTTTGTTGTTTTCAGCCTTTGGCTCATGCAAATTGAAGTTTGTTGAGAGAGAAAAACCAAGCCAATCAGTAAGATGACATGTTAAGATGATTTCCCAATTTTTACCACACAGACCGTTTTACCTTTTACTGTTTAAGTTATGTGTTTGCAAGTCAAGCCCAGCACACTTTACTTAACCAAAAGAGTAGGGTTTGCTCAACTACGTCTGAGGCGGCAGTCTGAATACAGGGTGAACTGTGTGTAAAAACACTGTCGCCTTACAAACAGCTCACCAGATTCCCCACACTTAACCCGAGAGGGTGAACAGCAACACCGCTCCATCCCGCCCCTGGGTTCCTGATTCAAGTTCTACCAGCCTCGAGCGGGTAGGGATGCTGGGCTCCTAAGTCTCCAGGTCATAGTGTTTTCCATTCCTTATTACCCTGTAGCCTGGCTGATACAGCTCAGGGACTTTATTTGTCCAAAAAGAGAAGAAGCACGAAGAGCAGCACATACAGAAGTTACTTCACGTTCTCTGTGTTTAGTCAACTGCGTCCTTTCCCCTTTATGAGAAAGCCTTTCTAGGGCACCCACTATTAAGACCAAGCCTAAACATCTTCCACCAGCAGGTAAAGTCTCTGGAGGGCAAGGCCAAGAGAAAGACAGGGATGTCTTCCTTTCTTTTGTCCTTTTTTTTTTTTTTTAATATTTTTTTAACGTTTATTTATTTTTGAGACAGAGAGAGACAGAGCATGAATGGGGGAAGGGCAGAGAGAGAGAGGGAGACATAGAATCGGAAGCAGGCTCCAGGCTCTGAGCCGTCAGCCCAGAGCCCGACGCAGGGCTCGAACCCACTGACCGCGAGATCGTGACCTGAGCTGAAGTCGGACACCCAACCGACTGAGCCACCCAGGCGCCCCTGTCCTTTTTTTTTTTTAATGTTTATTTATTTATTTTGAGAGAGAGACAGAGAGCATGAACAGAGGAGGGACACAGAGAGGCACAGAATCCGAAGCAGGCTCCAGGCTCCCAGCGGTCTGCACAGAGCCTGACTGGGGGCTCGAACTCACAAACTGTGAGATCGTGACCTGAGCCAAAGTCGGAGGCTTAACTGACTGAGCCACAGAGGTGCCCCAACAGGAATGTCTTTCAAGTTCCGGTTTTCTTTCTGATATGCACCTCTTGCCTAAACATTTTACCATATCAGAAAATAAACTAAAAATTCAAGAAAATCTTTTCATTCAGTGTGGTTTCATTTTGTGAGTTCAAATTCCTATCTGGATATCATCTAGATCTCTGATGAGTGACCAGCAATTTCCTTAAAGACTAAATTTTGTTTAAAATGTATAGTATGGGGCACCTGGGTGGCTCAGTTGGTTAAGCGTCTGACTTCGGCTCGGGTCATGATATCGCTGTTCGTGAGTTCGAGCCCCACATCAGGCTCCGTACTGACAGCTGAGAGCCTGGAGCCTGCTTTGGATTCTGGGTCTCCTTCTTTCTCTGCCCCTCCCCTGCTCACTCTCTGTCTCTGTCTTTGTCTCTGTCTCTCTCTGTCTCTCTCTCTCAAAAAATAAATAAACATTAGAAATTTTTTAAATGTATAGGAAAGAGGTTTTAAATCTTTACTGTTTTGCCAGTATCCTAAAATTAAAATTTTGAGATAGGTAGAATGTAGACTCTTGGAATTATTGTCTAACAGCTGGTGGGCATCTAGCTTTTAAACACTGCCTGGATACTCAAAAATGAACATCCTGAAATAAATCAACTACCTCCATGAGAATCGTAGAGTAAGTAATGGAACCTAATTTCCAAGTATCAGAATATCACAATTCTTGGAAAGGTAACCCTATTTGGTTTTAAAATTGATGTCTTTTGACATCTTTGTACCGTGTGTATTCTTTTCGTTTTACCATCTTTAAATCAAACTGTACAAATAGGAATTCTTTTCAATTTACTTTCTTATTTTTGTCTTGTTCTGCTATTAGAATCAACTGTTGCCTCTCATACCAGGAAGCCACATCTCCCCCACACCTGATGGAAGAAAACAAGTCCTCCAGTTAAAATTTGATCATCTTCCAAACATTTAGGAAAATGTTCTTTCAAGTGGAAAGTAATTTAATATGTACACATTTCCGTGCAAGAGAGATAGGAATTCTTAGTGTTTCAAATGCAAATGAGCCATATGAAAATTAAGATGCCTTCTAGAATTGTTTTGCTCTGATCATTACTGATTCCTCTGCCCGTGCTTTTTACATGCCAACTTTATCTTCTAGAACATTTTCTTTAAATGTTATGGAGTCTGAAACTGCACATATGGAGGAGACATTTTCAATTTCATCAGAGCAGCCCCTCCTGAGGCAATTTATGTTGAGAATTTGTGGGCTTGTACTTTGATTCTTGAAAGAGATTTACATATATCGTTTTGGTTTACCTGACCACATAATGTCTTAGAGCATTATCCAAATAGCTTGCCTAGCTGTTGTTTGTGCAGGGAATGATATCATGTTTCTTTCTTTTTTTTTTTTCTTTCAATTTCAAAAACTAACTTTAATGAGGTATGTTTTACATATAATAAACGTACTTATTTTAAGTGCAGAACTTTTCCCTGGATTTCAGCAAATGTATACACATGCACGGCCTGACCAAAGGAAGATATAAAACATGGTCATCAAGCTTAAAATGTTCTCCACAGCCTTTTGTAGTAAATCTTCCCAAGATCACTGGCCCCAGACAGCCATGGATCTGCTTTTTCTGTCACTAGTGATTAGTTTTTCCTATTTGGGGATTTGAAATCAAGGGAATCATAGAACCTATATTCTTTTGCACCTGACAACTTGTGCTCAGCATGATGCTTCTGAGAAAGGAATGACATTATGTTTCTGCATTTAATCACTCTTGTTGTAACCAGGACTTTTGAGTAATGCTAGATTTTATATTGGTGCAGAAAGGGAGCCTGAAATGTCGTGTAGTTTATCCCTTGTTTCCAGGGCAGATTCCAGAGCTACAAGGAATTATCATGCTCATCACATAATGCTGCCCTTTGGTACATTATGGTTTCTTACTCTTTTCTCCTGGCTCAGTCATCTCAGTACCTAGACCTATCCGGTGGGTGTGTTTCCTAAATAGTTCACTGTCGATACTTTTCCAAACATTTGCATCCAAAGCCTCTGTGAATTTGTGCAGCCCTAAACTTGTGTAGCATGCCAGATCAGGTTTGTAAATGCTTCCGACAGCAGAAAGATTATCTTTTCAGTTAACTTCATTTTGTGTCTGCTACCAAAAAAGAGAAGCAAACAAGATACCTCACTAGGCAAGCCCAATTTACACTGGGATATTTTCCCAAGTGAACTGGACAGATATTCCTACATACATACATATATAAATGTATACACACATATATATACTTATATATATATATACATATATATGTACATGTATGTATACACACATAACACATATATATTTATAAGTTTTGAAACATCATGGTAGATGCCTTTTATCCTAGACGTCTAAGAACAATGCCGTCTGTGTAACGGACTTTTAGTTTGCTTACAAGGAACTCATGTAAAATAATAGCATGGGGTTGTCCATCACTGTCTGGCATAAAGGCACAAAATAGTCAATAAATTATTAAGGTTATTAGCTCTTTTCTGCTCCTGGGTCTGGAATGCTGACCTGAACGTTGTCAAATTGTGCAAATACACATGATTCCAGAAATGCCTTGTATCAGGAACCAAAATATCGAGCATAAATTGTTTTTAGGAAAACACACTAACATCTGATGTTCATCCTCTAAAAGTTTATTGCATTTATAAACATGGCTATGTAAACTTCTAGAGAAGCCTGTTGAGTTACTTGGGAGCATCTCTTTACTTGGGAATTATGGCATCTCAACAATGGTTTCTTGCTCACCGGAAGAACATTTTAAGTGGACTTATTTGGCCATTGAACATGCTTAGTGTGAATATAAGCTGCTACGGTCTTCTTATTGTCATCTTATCATTAAGAAGGCGCCTCTTCACATTTGTAAGTTTCTTGCATTTTTAATTAGATGATGATACCACAGGCACAAGGAATTTGAGAAATAAAAGATAGAAGGCATCTTCGATGAAAGATTTCTTTTTTATTTTCATAGTGTTTTTATCATGTAAGCCTTCTTACTGCCAAGCCACTCATGCTGCTCCAGCTCTCCTAAATATCTAGATTCTATCTCTCTCTCTCTCTCTCTCTCTCTCTCTCTCTCTCTCTCTCTCACACACACACACACACACACACACACACACACAGAAGTTCAGAATACACACAACTCCAATACCCATTTTGCTTATAATCATGCTTCAGGCAACAGTGGAGAGTTTGGTAAGGGTTGATAGGGTGACTGCTTTTCTTATTTTTGCTTACATTTAAGAATTAACAAAACTGGCATTTCTCTCTCTCAGTTTTTTTCCTTAGACAAATCCATCATCTAGAGATCACTGGGGAGGGGAGAGGAGAGGAGAGGAGGAAGCACCCAATGCTTGGGAAAATGTTCTTTCACTACCAGGGAAAACACTCTTCTGACGACTTTTGCACCCCGCACTTTCCCTGGGCATCCCGGGGCCACGTAGCCCTGTCGCCGGCTCAGTCACGCAGGCACACGGACCTCAACCTGCAAGTCTTTCTGTCTCAAGGCCGGTTTCTCATCCCTTGCATTTCTCAGCCACACGTAAGACAGTGGCACCTGAGGGTCTCGTGCCCAAATTAACTAGTGGGTTTTGTACAACTTAATCAGGCTCTTCACAGAGGCCCACACAACTCTGTAACCAGGTGTTTTCTTTCCATCCATGTCCAGTTTCTGGCTTACCTGCCGCTTCTGTCACCGCGGCACTGGTCAGGCTTTTTAATTTATGGATATAGCTCTTTCCTGGTGCCATCCAGGTACCGCAGGGTCGTGGTGAGTGATGCCACCCGAGTACTCTCCTTTCCTCCACCTCGGCATGACCCGTTCACACCCCAGGTTTCCTCCACTTTGTACCTGAGAATCTCCAAGCAGCCAAGCAGCTCTTTTGTATTGTGTTTTGTTTTGTTTTGTTTTGTTTTTTGTTTTGTTTTGTTTTGCCTTGTTCCGTTTTGTTTGAAGAGCTCTTTACAGAGAACTAAAAATGCAGACTGTACTCCTTTGTGCTCTTGCTTCTTCTTCAGGGAAGAAAGAAATACACCATAGAAAAGGACACCTCATAGACCTTTATCAGCCCTGTAAGCTACCTTTGGTCTCCATTTCAGTCCTGGTGATATCTGAATGCACTTGTTCCAACTTGCCCCAACCACAAAGCCCTTTTTTTGGGGGGGAGGGGGAGGGTCACTTTTTGAAGATTATTTTAACTAGACTGAAATTATTAAAAAGTTGTATTTGAGGGACGCCTGGGTGGGTAAGTTGATTAAGCGTCTGACTTCAGCTCAGGTCATGATCTCCCAGTTCATGGGTTTGAGCCCCGCATTGGGCTCTGTGCTGACAGCTCTGAGCCTGGAGCCTGCTTTGGATTCTGTGTCTCTGTCTCTATCTGCCCCTCCCCTGCTCATTCTCTGTCTCTGTCTCTGTCTCTCAAAAATAAATAAACATTAAAAAAAATTTTTTTAAGTTGTATTTGAGAGGCTTTTGAATGCTTTGGATTAGGGAGATAATTGAGTAAGGAGTAAAAACAAAGCTCTAGGGTAGGAAAGAAAGAAGTGGGCAGGAATAGATGTTCCCTCTTTTAAGTGATCCATATTACTCTTCTTCGTTGATCTTGCAGATCTCCCAGACTATAAGACTAAGAAAATTTATAAGTTATTTTGAAAGAATTCTCAATTCTGAAGATGTTTTTATGGTTCTTCAGCTGCCTTGCCATAGGAATACTGTTTTTAAAAAAAGATGGCACTTTCTTTTCTTTTCTTTTAAAAAATTTTTTTTAATATTTATTTTTGAGAGAGAGACAGAGCATGAGTGGGGGGAGAGCAGAGAGAGAGGGAGACACAGAATCTGAAGCAGGCTCCAGGCTCCGAGCTGTCAGCACAGAGCTCAACGCGGGGCTCAAACCCACCAACCGTGAGATCGTGACCTGAGCCAAAGTTGGATGCTTAACCAGCTGAGCCACCCAGGCACCCCAAGATGGCACTTTCTTAATCATTTGTCACCACTAATGATTTCCAATCCTGGGTTTGGAACAGCTTGAATGGCACAGAATTCTGAAAAAACAACCAAAGAAAACAACAGCAGCAACAACAACAATAACAAAAACCTAGCTTTTTTGGTTAATTAAAACATACTACCAGAAGAAGAATGATCCTAAAATTCCACAAACCTTAAAATCTTGAAAACATTAGGAAGTCAGTATAAGGTATTAGCTGAATCGCAGATTCAGAGTTGTAATGCATATATATGCATTATATACAAATATACAGACTTGTGATGCATATGGTTATACAGATTTGTGATGCACATAACCAAGACAGAAGGACAAAATGCCACTCACATGACAAGGTAATGTGCTGGGTTTGTGTGTGTTCATTTTCCATTAAAACCATGAATTCAGCAACTTCATTCTTGTTTTAGTAAAAGACAGTCTTTAAGAGTGGTAGGTTTAATGACTAATATATCATTTGGTCTGGGAGTTAGGACACCAGGTTCTTGGCCTGGCTTGCAAATCTCTGTGTAGCTTCTTCACAACATGTGACTTTTCTGTGCCTTCATTTTCTCATTTGTAAATAAGGGAAGAGATAAACTAGCTGATTTCTAGGGCTCCTGTGATTTTCAATAGCACATGATGTTTCTGTCCTGGACATCTCTCCCACTAGAAGAGGCTTTGTAGAGATTGTTTCTCATTAATAATACTGAGATAAAATTTGGGGTTTTTAAAAAATATTTGTTTTTGGAGGGGAGAGGGCAATGGAGGAGGGGTAAAGAGAGGGGGACAGGATCTGAAGCGGGCTCTGTGCTGACAGGCTGACAGCAGAGATCCTGATGTGGGGCTTGAACCCACGAACTGTGAGATCATGACCTGAGCCAAAGTCAGATGCCCAACTGACTGAGCCACCCAGGTGCCCCTAAATTTGGGGTTTTTTGATCTAACCAGGAGCTAAGAGATCTCTCCCTGTTTCTCCCTCTCTCCTTCCCCCTCTCTCATCTCTCCCTCGCTTGCTTGCTTTCACACTCACACAAACACACACCCGCCACCACTCCCTGCTAGTTCTGCCGAGTCAATAGTAGTTTGCAGACAATCATCTAACAGAGGTTACATCTTATAAACTGAAGTGGGCTTTAAAGCTAATTATCGCTAAATTTTAGTTAATGTAAATAAAACAGGTGTGCTTTGAAAACACAGAGTAATATGTAATCATTCTTTGTTTTTATTTTTTTATTTTTTTTTCATTCTTTGATGTTTTCATCTAACTCCAGTTGGCTTGAATATGACACCTATGCTATGAAATAGCATCTTAATTTAAGATGCTATTAATTAATTAATTAAGATGCTTAATTAAGATGCTATTAATTAATTAATATCTTCATTTAAGATACCCATTAAGGCAAAGAACTCTTAGGGCATTTCTAACTTCAGCAAAACTTTTAGTAACTTTCAGTAGGTGAAAACTTAAAGGAATTCTGCAAATATATATAAATTATAACCATGTTGTATTTGAGCAGCACAGACTCAGGTTCGGGCTACTTTATATTTAACCTGCAATTTACTCAAGCTGAAAATCGGTTACTACCCTACTTAATAGGAGTATAAACACCTTGCATTTATAAAGTTAAAATTTGTCTTTCTGTTGTGAACACTAGCCACTGACCATATCTGTCAATATTGTCACATTGAAGATGTTGTGTCTACTTATGATTTTAGAACATATTAGTACGGAAGCAGATCTATTTCAAATCGCATGAAATTGTAGCCATATATTCATTAGCATGTGATAATTTGCATAATGGCAACTTATGCTACCAGAAGCAATTCACTACAAAGTTTTAGTTGTAGCATGTTAAATATACATAATACTTTTAAAATTTAGCTTAAGGTACTTAGAGAACCTAAATATGGGCTTAAATACTTTGGTGACCTTATATTTGTATATATAACTTAACCTGAATATGTTCTCTAGCTTATTTTAATAAAAGTTAGAAATATTCCTGTCTCCTTACTTCCATTCAACTCTCCTGTTAGTCTGTTGCCTAATACTTTGTATTTAAGTGAGAAAAAGTCACATTCACATAGAAAGTTCAGAACTCGTTTAATTTCCTCTCCGTTGGAATATCTGAACAGTTGATGGAGTAACTATTCCTTTTTGTGCCTTGGGTTGGGAATTTTCACAAAATGGAAAAACTAACAAAATCTCTTCCAGTCCAACCCGATCGACGATTATCCCTGAGAACATTTCCTTTGAGGCTGTAAGATTCTTTTTCTTGCGATTCATCAAAATATTTCTCTGACCCTTCCCAGCACTTAAGCTACGAAATATGAAATTTTCTCACAACTTCAATTCCAGGTCCTAACAATGGTTTCTGTTGGAGGCTTAAAAAGGTGAAAAGTCTCAAGACCAAACTTAGACCAATGATCAAAAGACAGAAAGACAATTAGTACCATAATGAATGAAGTCATTACTTAAAGATGCTTCCATTTCTTTTGTTTTCTTTTGAACTAGCCTTTCTGCTTTCATGATTTTTAATAGCGCTTATGTTGAAGGAGAATAGTGGATTCTTTCCAAGGCTGACTGCAACGATGTCTCCCATTCCATAGGCCTTTTGCAATGACACTTTGCCATTCCTTTTATCAAGAGGTGAAGGCTCCCTCTCCCACCCCACCTTGTGACCGGTGACTTCCTTAGACTAATAGAATGCAACAGATGTCCCTCTATGCCATTTTGGGGCCTAGGTCTTGAAAAGCCTGTCAACCTCTGCTTTGTCTCTCTGGGGAAGCCAGCCACCACGCTGTAAAGAAGCTTAGGCTAGACCTCCAGATGATAAGATACCGTGTGAAGAGAAAGAGGTCACTGGAGGAGCACCAAGGGGCCAGTCATGGGAGTAAAGCCTTCCTGGACCTTGTAACTCAGAGCAGCCACCAGCTGACTATGGCCAAGTTAAGTGTCAAGTAGAACAGGAAAACCGCCCAGCTGAGACCAATCCACCTCCAAAATTATGAGAAACGGTCAATTGTTTTAAGCCACTGTGTTTTGGGATGATTTGTTATGTAGCAATAGATAACTGAAACAGAGTATGTTTTTAAACTGAGTGCCGTTAAAGTTGAGAAGCATGTTCTCAAATAATGTGCACACTTAAAGTAAGGCATGGGATCTGAAGTTATTTAGCCTAGAACTATAAATACACTCTTGGGAATCTGAAAATCGTTCTTCCCTACTACCCACTGGCCCTCTCTCTTTGGATCCTATTTATTTTAGTCAAGGCTGTTATGCTTCCAAAGAGGACATCATCTTCTCATAAGACACGTGTCACCACCCTATGCAGGAAATCTAAAAAACTGTAATGAAGAAATGATCCAGACATTGGATTTTACCAAACACATGCATATGATGTCAGTAGAAATTTACCCGATCTCTTTACGGCGGCCGAAGAGGAAACTTCCTTCTTTTTGCAAGAAAAATATTCACGTCTGTGTTAGATAACTGGATAGATGCCAGACTATTAGCGTCCTACCTCTTGCCCAAAATAAGAGTCAGTCAGTTTGGGTCCTACTGGGTGTTTTTAACCAGTCTCCTCACTGAGCCTCCCATTCAGCAGATATCAGCCACTGAACATCTTCTGGGCTGTTGAGGAAAAGCCTTATCCAATTGCATGAAAAGAGCTTCTCCTCATTAAAAAAAGTCTCTAGCACCTTTGAGTATTCAGGACGACGGGTACCGTTGTGTTTCCACAATTTCCCCTTTCTCTCTGAACCAGAAAGACATCCTACCAGAGGTTGTATTTTGGCTTTGCCACTTGCAAGATCATGACTTTTGATCATCAGTGTCTTCAGCTCCACAGTGAGAATAATAACACTTCACCTGAAATGAGAATCTTAACACCTGAGGTGGTTAAAAGTATTATATGAAACAGTGATGTCAATGTGCTCTGTAATTGAAAGAGCTATATAATTAATTACTTTCCTTTTTTTATGTTTTTTTTTTTTTGAGAGAGAGAGAGAGAGAGGCAGAGCATGAGTGGGGGAGGGGTGGGGAGAGAGAGAGACACAGAATCTGAAGCAGGCTGTGCCAACAGCTCAGAGCCTGACACACTTGAACCCACGAACTGCGAGATCGTGACCTGAGCCGAAGTTGGACACCTAATCGACTGGACTACCCAGGTGCTCCTATTGATTATTACTTTTATTACCTTCTAGAACTTTGGGAATATATTAACTTCTACATTAATATGTGGTCCTTTGAAAGAAACCCATAGAATTCTTCTGGTTTGACTATTTATTTATTTATTTATTCATTCATTTATTTATTTATTTATTTATTTATAATGGAAGTATAGTTGACATAAATACTGTATTAGTCTCGGGTGTACAACATAGTGATTCAACATTCATATACAGTTCAAAATGCTCATCACAGGAAGTATATTACCAGCTGTCACCATACAAAGTCATTATAATATTATTGACCATATTCCCCATGTTGTACTTTCCATCCCCATGACTTATTTCTTTTGTAGCTGGAAATTGGTGCCTCCTAATCCCCTTCACCTATTGTGCCCATCTGTCACCATGCTCCCCTCTGGCATTGATCTAGAATATTTTTTTAATACAGTGGTTGCCTCATTTCCTCCCCAAAAGGTGTGAGACCTCATCATCCTCAACTGCTTCTATCTTGCATGTGCTGGCTTTTGCATTTCCAACGTGAAAAGGCTCTTATCTTCTGGCGGACAGAAATGTCAAGTTTTTCTTTTTACATCGATTGAATTTATTGACATTACTTGAAATGTTTGCTTATTGTCTAGCAAACACTATCAAGCTATCAGGTACTGGGCAGACACAGAAGAAAACAAGCTTTCAAGGGAATATGTAGCCACCAAGAAGAAACAGCCTGATGGGATTAACCACAAGTTAAGACCTCACCAGAAAACTTTGAGAAGACACCAATATCCGCATCATGAGATAATCTGACCATAACTCCAAGAGACTTCCTGAGGGGCCAGAATCATCAGAGACAGAAGAATTGGCTAGGGAGGTACAACTAAATTTTTATGAAAAATCACTTTAGGTATGGGGAGTACACAAAACAATTGTAATATTGTGTTTGTCCAGGATGATTAGTTACTGGCAACTCAACTAGAGAAAAAAAGCGAGAGATCCATGCTAGACACAAGTCTTAATGTGTGTGCTTTGGCGACTGAAACCTTATGAACAATTTATATTTGCAAGGCAGTGAAGATGTTCTGTGAGTGAGAAGAGGAGTCGGTCTCCATCTTTGAGAAATGCTGGCAGTGAGGGAAAAACAAGGAAAGGGGAGGAACCATCAGAAGTGCACCTAGGGGAAGAATTGGCATTTGTCACTCATCCCTGCCACAGTCCCCGCCGTGAGATCCCCACCGTTCCTCCCTTCCTTTTTCTTAATCATCCTCCTTTCTAGCCACGCATCTACTTTTCTCTGATTGGAAACCCTATCCTATGTCATGAGTTTCTTCCTTCAGCAAATACCCATCACCTCACTTTCTGCTCTGACAGAAAAGCATAGAAATTGCTCCGTTATCCAATGTCCTTCCTCATGGATTTGCTAATCTTCCCCTTCTACTACCTGCCACTTTCAGGTCTGAGAAAATCATGTTGTATTTGATCTTACCTAATATAAGAACCCCAGCACTACCTTATATAAACTAAATTTGAAAATAATCTTAGATTGAATTCAAATAAATCTCTAAAATATGTTTTATTTTTTATTTATTTATTTATTTATTTATTTATTTATTTATTTATTTTGACAGAGAGAGAAAGCACAAGCAGGGGAGGGGCAGAGAGAGAGGGAAAGAGAGAGGATCCCAAGCAGGCTCTGCACTTAGTGCAGAGCCGATGGGGGCTCAAACCCGCGAACTGCAAGATCATAACCTGAGCCAAAATCAAGAGTCGGTTGCTTAACCAACTGAGCCACCCAGGCGCCCCTCTTTTAGAGGACTCAGTTGGTAGACCATGTGGCTCTTGGTCTAGGGTTTATGAGCTCAAGCCCCATGTTGGGTGTAGAGCTTACTTAATTAAAAAAAAAAAAAAAAAGAGTATATTAGATATTGACATCTCTTTAGATGCCATACTCTCTGTTCTTCCTTTAATGGGATCACATTTGGGGGAAAAAAAATCTCTCACCAAAATTGATTCCATCAAACATTTCCTCTAAATCACAGGTTCTTAGCCATGAGTCAGCTTCAAGGGATCCATTGGAAGTCCCCTCTTCCATTTCCAAATCCAAATTCTATAGTGTAACTCAGGGCTACTGTTGCCCCATACTCCAGAAAGCTCTTCCAGGCTAACACCTAGATAGCTCACAGTACTTCCAACACAGGACATACGACCTCGACATTGGACCTCTTCCCTCTTGCCCTGGTACTTCCCAGTTTGCCTTTCCGGGCATCTTGAGCTCTTAGACTCGAAATAGCAAGACCATGACTATTCTGCCCAGAGGTGGAATGGTCTAGAAGAGATAAAAATCTCTTCCTCATTCTGTTTTAAATATTTAACATTTAGAAATCCATCTGAGTTCAGAGTATTCCCACTGAGAAGATTAGGGAGATAAAGTACCAGTTAGGATTTTCATGTGAATTTGTTTAGAGGACTAGCTTTTCCAGGAGCTATTTGTCATCAGTAGGCTGAGAGAATGGAAGCGTGGGCTGCGGTGGGTGGGGCTGCTAAGTGGCTGGAGGGCAACATGAGGTCACTAGGTCTCTCTTTAGGGATCGGGAGTGGAGGGCACCACAAGGGGTGAGAAATGGAGATGAAATATGCCTACAGCAAACTGTGAGGCTCAAAAGTTTACTACTACCACCCACAGCCATCATTTCTTACAAAGTTCATCAGAGCAGTGCAGGGAAAGGGAGATACCTTGGCAGGGTTCTAGAGCCAACTGTGCTGTTGACTGCACTGTGCTGAGCCAATGTTCTCTTTTGTCTCTGGCCCCTCGGTCTGTAATTAGGAGTAGTCAAGCTCAATGCTTTTAAGGATCCCTCTGGCTAAGATATCTTGTGAAATGATATAGACAAACAACCGGCACTTATCTCTTGTCCTGTGCCTGTGTCCTCTTCCACCCTCCTTTTCTCGGGTCTGTCACAGATGGAATAGAGAGGTGAGGACAGACAAGGAGCTTAGCTAGAGAGCATGCTCAGTCTGCCTCCCAGGGCAGGGACTAGTCCTGTGTCCTTCCACCGTCCTGATCTACTCTAAGATCTCTTTTCTCCAACCTGTCTGATGCAGAGAGCTAGCTCCATGGTGGCAGGGCAAAATCCTGAGGGTGCAGTTGTTTTGCAAGAGCCCAGCTTCCAATTTTTAAGCAAACCAGAAATATATAAGAGGTATTAGAGGGTTTCCATTATTCAACACCGGGCTTGGTATTGGTTTTGTTATGGCTGTTGTTTTGCTTTGCCTTTGTAAGCACTTTAAACTCCTTGTCGCCACAGATTATGGCATACCATAAATAGATAAGCTGGATGCCACTCTCAAGAGGAAGAATATCATTTTTGCCCAATAAGTGCACAACCTGCCCTTTGATCAATAACATCGACAAAGAAGAATACATACGGCTGAAAGAATAGCTATTAAGCACAAGTGAAATTGAAACTTCAGTTTTCAAACCGCACAATTCCTAAAGATTAAAGTAAATCCTTGGCCAAGATCCCAAGAAGACTCTATCTGGAGACATTGCCAGGAGATTTTCCAGTGTTCTCAATATGTAAAATCCTAAAACATTATTTACAGTATTTTTATTTTATCTCAACTTGTTAACCATCAGACCCTATCTTGCACAAATTTGCCAAGTGTTTTTGGTTTGATTTTTTTCGTATTCAGAATTCCTTTATTTTGTAAAGACTTTTAAGTATAATCTGCCCCCCAATGTGACCCCAAGATCGAGAGTCACATGTGCTACTGGCTGAGCCAGCCAGGCACCCCTTAATTTTCAGAGTTTCTGAACTCCCAAGGGAGCAATAATGACCAATACAGTTGAATATTTTAGGAAATTTGACAGGATCAAAGCTAGAGAGAAGCACTAAATAATAATAGAAATCTCAAGCCTTATGTAGTAAAAAGGAAAGAAATATTTTAAATCAATATTCTAAATATAAAACGACTATCATGTTGAAATAAAAGTCATTGACACATTATGGAGGCAAATTATGGCTGTTTCAGTTTATCCTTAATTTCAGCAATTTATGCATGTATCATGTATTGGATTATGTATTATCATCTCTCTTCTGATGGCTTTTATGTTTTTGGTAGATTAACTGGTCCAAGGGAACTAAATTGCATTAAGCCCTCCTCAGATGTCAGGCATTGCACTGGGTGTTTTCTATGTACTCTCTCATATACTCTCCCAAACACTGTAGGAAGTAGGTATTGGCCACATTTTACAAGTAAGAAATCTCAGGTTCAGAGGGATAGTGAGGAATTGGCAGAGCTGGCTTTAAAATTTTCAGAAAACTGGGGTGCCTGGGTGGCTCAGTCTGTTTGTTAAGCATCCAACTCTTGATCTCAGCTCAGGTCATGATCTCAAGAACCGTGAGATCAAGCCCTGCATCAGGCTCTGCGTTGACAGCGTGGAACCCGCTTATGATTCACTCTCTCCCTTTTTCTCTCTACCCCTCCTCTGCTAGTGCTCTCTCTCTCTCAAAATAAATAAATAAACATGTTAAAAAGTTAAAATTTTCAGAAACCTTGCACCAAACTTTTCACTTATTTTTGCCCTTAAAGGTGGTAAGCATTAATTGTCTGAAGCCGGGTCCCTTGCTTTAGAGCATTTTCAGTATTTGCTAAATTCTTACATCCTGATATTTGTAATTTCTTTAAGGCCAATCCTAACCAAAATAACTGTGTAAAAACATATGTCCTTCACTAAGTGGCTAGCCCCAAACTATAGCAAGGTGTCTTTGGGGTAGATCTCATCACATTTGTAAATAAAGGCATCTGTATATTCCTCTTCCATATATGCAACGCCTGGCTTGAACCAACATAATGGTACTGAAATTACCATGAAGTATGAAACAGCCATATTAATGCTACCTAAAAAAATAGAATTTAAATCAGAGTCCTTTGTGAGATCACACCAAACATCTGATTTTATAGATAAGAAAACCAAGGCCTTGAAAAAGTTCAGCGCCCCAAAGAAATGTTAAACACAGATTAACTGGGTGGTCAAAACAATTTTGTTTATTTAACTACGTGTGTCTCTTGGTTGCCTTATTTGATAATGCATTTGAAGCAGCCTCTATGTATAATAATTATAGAATAAAATGAGGAAATAATTTCCAAAAACAAGAACGATGAAAATGTTCTAAAATAAGGGAGTAGTGACAGTTGCACAGTCTGTGAATATACTAAAACCTTCAAACTGTATACTTTAAAAGGGTAAATTTTATGATCTATGAGTTATATCTCAATAAAACTTACTTTTTAAGAAGAGCAGGGCTATATTTACTTTTCAGTATAGAATAGAGGATAACACCCTTAGTGACTTTTTTTTATTTCATTTTTATTTTTTCCAGTCTCTCTTCTGAATTCCACATTACAGCACTGCTAGTGAGTTGGCCTGCATCACATTAGCTTAATGAATCAAGAACATTGATCTGTTGCCTCCATTTCTCTGTCGTAGACTATTAGCTAGGTTTCAGAGTTTCTGTCGGAGTTTTCAAATAAGACTCTGGAATATATTTCAAAGGAGAATACAGTTTTTCCCATGAGAAACTTTCTGAATAAATCAGAGGCCATAAACTAAGAGGTCTTGATGACATCTGTTAAGAAATAGAAAGCTAAGGGGTGCCTGGGTGGCTCAGTCGGTTAAGCATCTGACTTCAGCCAGGTCATGATCTCACGTGGGTTCGAGCCCCACGTTGGGCTCTGTGCTGACAGCTCAGAGCCTGGAGCCTGCTTCAGATTCTGTGTCTCGTTCGCTCTCTCTGCCCCTCCCCCGCTTATGCTCTGTGTCTCTCCATCTCTCAAAAAATGAATAAAGGTTAAAAAAAAAAAGAAATAGAAAGTTAAATCTGTTAGCCTTTATATATAAGCATACATGTGTGTACAAGCATACATTTCAAGCAAAATCCTTTAAGATCGGTACACACAAACTGATCTGGGAAGTCCCCTTCCTCAAATTTATCATAGGATATAAAGAGTTCAGAAAAGGGCTTGAAAACAAAGATATTCATCCTAGAATTATCATTATTTATATAATGAAAAGGTGGAAACAGACCTAAATGTCCAACAGGAAATTTTAGGGTATAGTGGAATATTGTACAGGCCTTTAAAAATGTGATTTTCATTTATTTTTAAAGCTATATTATTTTTCTTCTTACAGAGATAATAACAATATACACACTATTTTAAAAAATTTTAAACCTCCAAGGGCACCTGGGTAGCTCAATCGGTTGAGTGTCCAACTTCAGCTCATGTCATGATCTTGTGGCTCATGAGTTCGAGCCCCATGTTAGACTCTGTGCTGACAGCTCAGAGCCTGGAGCCTGCTTTGGATTCTGTCTCCCTCTCTCTGTGCCTCTCTCTCTCTCTCTCTCTCTCAAAAATAAATATACATTAAAATAATAATAAAAATTTTAAACCCCCAAATATTTCCCCATAACTCTTCCCCTTAAGAAATAATCAAAATTATGTGCTCAGTGACTATTTTATGTGATCATCTTGTAAAATGGCTTTGCAACTTGCTTTTTGCACTTTATAATGAATTTTTATAAATCAGTTCCTGCAGGTCTGCCCCACTAGTTTGTATGGTGTATATTTTTTAAACATTATTTTTAAAAGTATTCAAGACTTAGGGAGATGTTCATGATATAGTGTTAAGTTTTTTCAAAAAACAGAATAGAAAAGATTGCATATGGTATGATCCTAAACTGGGTAGGACCTGGGGGGTGGCACAGATTATACACAAATTTACATAAAAGACCTAAAGAAATACAACAAATTATTAATAATAGTTAGTCCTAAGTGGTAGAATTATAACTTTACTTTCTTCAGTATAAAATTTTATATTTTCCAAATTCTCAATGATGAGCATGTTAAAAATAGCATTGGCTTTTTCTATTTCCAAAAATAATTTAGGTTCCTTGTAGGCAGTCTGGAAGATGCAGATAAACTCAAATAAGAAAATAGGAAGTCACTCGTGATCCAACAACCCAGAGATAATAACTCGCCACTTAGATAGATTCTTTGAACAACTTTTTTCTCGGTGTTGTGCATGTTTTACAAAAATCAAATTATACTGGTCATAATTTTGCAACTGCCCTCTGTCACTTAAATGTATTGTCCACATTTAAAAAATTTTATCTTTTCCACAAAATGATCTTTTGGTTACCCAAGACCATAATTCATATCTAAGATTCAGTTATTACCAATTTTTGCTTTCACAATTGAAGTATTGAACATTTGCAAGGATAAATCTTTGCGTATATGTGCTGTATAATATTTTCATCTGATAAATAGAAGTAGAATTGCCAAGCGAGATGGTCTGCAAGATCGCAACGCTTCTTATTACCACGCTTATTGCCAGTACATTCTTCAGAAAAGATGTAACAGCGTCTCTCCCCAGCAACGGTATGAGAAAGTGGTCGTTTTCCACACTTTTCAGCAATGACAGGTGTTAGTGATCTGGAAACTTTTATTATTTTTTTCTCTTACTAGGAAAATAATAAATGTTTAGTATAGAAAATTTTAAATGTATAGTTAAGCAAAGAGAAGAAAATAAAAATCACTAAGGATATCATCAACCACTGATTCTATGTGTGTGTGTGTGTTCTCATGTGCATATTACCTATATCCTTCTTAATTTGATAAAATTAAACCACATAACAAATAGCAGCTAATATTTATTAAGCAATACCTATTTGTTAGATTCTATGCTATGCGTTTAAATTATCTCATTAAATTCTTATGCCTCTATAAAATAGTATTTTTTTAAAGATTTTATGTTTAAGTAATCTCTACACCCAACATGGGGCTCGAACTTACAACCCCAAGATCAGGAGTCACATGCTCTTCCAACGGAGCCAGCCAGGTTCTCCAAAATAGTATTTTTAGTATTTAATATGTCCATTTTTTTAATGTTTATTTTTGAGAGAGAGAGAGAGTGAATGTGAGCAGGGGAGAGAGAGAGAGAGAGGGAGACAGAGGATCAGATGTGGAGCTTGAACTCATGAACCGTGAGATCATGACCTAAGCCAAAGTGGGACACTTAACTGACTGAGCCACCCAGGCACCCTACTATGTCCATTTTAAAAAAAGAAACTATTCTTTAGTTTCCCTCCAATACTGTTCCCTCTAAGAGGTGGTGCTCAGTTTCCCTCCCCTTGAGTGTGAGTTGGCTTTAGTGACTCTTTCAAAGAATAGAATATGAAAAGGGACAAAATAGTGACTTGAGAGGAGAGAAACCTGCAGACCCCCCACTCCCTGTGTGATCCAAGTTAGTGTCACCACTGATCAGCCATGCTGATGTCTCGTACCCCCAATCTGGTGTGAGGAGAAGGGTGCTTCATGTCTGGTATTCTTCCCACAACCCCATAACCCCGGTGTCATCGTGGGAAAAAAACATCAGATGAACCAAATTTGAGTGTACAAAATACCTGACCAATACTCCTGAAAACTGTCAAGGTCATGAAAGATAAAGACTAGTAAATTGTCACAGAGCAGAGGAGACATGATTCACTGCCACGTGGGATCCCAGACCAGACTAAAACAGCAAAAGGAAATTGGTAGCGCAACTAGCGAAACCCAAATAAAACCTGGAATTTAGTTAATAGTGATGAACCAATATTGGTTTCTGGGGTTTTAACAAATGTGCCATGGTAATGTAAGAAGTTAACATTAGGGGAAACTGGGTCAGGGTATACAGGAACTATAAGTAGTATCTGCAACTTTTTTGTAAATCTAGAATTATTCCAAAATAAAAAGGGTGGGGTTTTGGGGTTTTTTGTTTGTTTGTTTGTTTTGGTTTTGTTGTTGTTGTTTTTGTTTTAAGGATGCCTGTTTTAACAGGAACAGCACTTGTGAAGGCAGAGATAAGGTTCCAGCTATGACAGGCTTTTCATACCCTCAGGGTCTGAGCTAGCCTCCCCTCCCTTTTTGTCATTGCTTCCCAGTGAGAGTCCAGTTGTCCAGCCTGAGGGAGCCCAAAAGGGCACACTCAGATGGGGCAGCGCAGACAGATCTTGAGGGCCTGATCCCAGGACTCCAGCTAGTTTTTCTATTAATGTTGATTTTATAGTTTCTGCAGGACCAAAGGCCTGATCACCAATGGTCACTCATTGATCAGTCCATTCCTCTGATATATTTCTTCCTCATTTATTAGCGAGCAAAGGAGGTGGGGGTGGGGGGGAGTCCACTTCTGGATTGACTTTAAGCAGCAAGAAGTCTGGAGCTGGATGCTTCTACTACAGGGCTCCTGGCATTACAAGTGGCCCATGGAAAAGAAAAGCGTGTTAAGATCACCCGCAGAATGGCTCCCAAAAGAAGGGTGGAGAGAAGGGTCATTCTGCCATCAGTAGGGTAGTGACCAGAGAATACACCATCAACATTCACACGTACATCACGGAGGGGGCTTCAAGAAGCATAGCCTGCAGGCACTCAGAGACATCTGGAAATTTGCCTTGAAAGAGATGGGAATGCCAGGTATGTGCATTGACACCAGGCTCAGCAAAGTATCTGGGTCAAAGGAATAAGAATGTGCCATACGGTATCCCCAGGTCGTTGTCAAGGAAACACAATAAGGATGTACCTGTCACCATTTTCAAAAACCTGTAGACAATGTGGATGAGAAGTAACCACTGATTGTCAAAGTTATAAAACAAAACAAAACAAAACAAAAGAGAGAGAGAGACAGAGACAGAGAGGGTAAGTATGAGACAGGGAGGGAGAGAGAGAGAAAGATCACCAAATACCCAGAGAATAATACAGCCCTGTTCCTTATCTTTAGCTCAACTATCTCTGCAATATTTCTTTAGATTATGAAGCAGGGCTGTTTCCTTGGTTACAAAGGCCAGCTCACTAGGACAAAGGGCACAGTGGTTGAGTCAGTCCAGGAATTTGTAATGGCAAATGCCAAGCTTTCATGTGAATATGTGTCTATGTGTCCTAAGCATTTGGAATAGACTATCTGTAGACTTGCAGATTACTATAGTTCTCAACCACTCTGTAACCGGCAGCTTCATTTTTTTTTTCACTTAATTAATCATGAACATCTATGCATGTTATCTTTTTTAAGTTTATTTACTTATTTTGAGAGAGAGAGAGAGAGAGAGAGAGAGAGAGAGAGAGGAGCAGGGGAGGGACAGAGACGGAGGGGGAGAGAGAGAATCCCAAGCAGGGTCCACACTATCGGCACATCTATGCATGTAATTAAATGTTCTATAAATCCTTTACGAATGTGATCCTCTCAAAATGGCTTAGGTAAATTAAGGGACACATATCAAAGGATATGGATGTAACTCTACAGTTACTTAAAAGAATGAGGTCACTATCCATGTGCTTATATTGCATAATCTCTAAGGAGAATTAAGGGTAAAAAGCCAAGAGCAGAACAGTGTGGATAGTGTGCTACCATTAAAAAAATACACGTATGCATATATAATTTAATAGATTACATAGTCTAGGATATACATATATACATATGCAGGGGAGAATGTCTCTGGAAAGACTGGAAGGGAAACTGGAACATTTGCCTTCAAGGAGGAAACTCAGTGGCTGGAGCATAAGAGTAAAAATAAGGTTTATTTTACATCTGTTTAAAATGTTAAGACACAAACTATTTACTTCAAAGGGATAATTTTTAAAAATTATAACATCATAGTTAATGCCTGCCTAGTATATACGTTAAGCTGTTTCCAGTTATCACTATCATATATAGGGCTCCAAGCCACATCTTAGTAGCTAAATCTCTGCCTGTATTGATGCTGATTTTCTTCAAAAAGATTTCTGCAAATGAAATTGCTGATTCGAAAGGTGGGGATATTTTTAGGATTTTGATATGTTTTGCTAAATTCTCCAGAAACAAATTAATTTACATATGTCTCTATGCCATCATTGTTTCTCCCTATGCCCTCACTAGCAAGAAAGAGGGTTTTTTTTTTTCTTTCCACTCTGGTAGGATAAAACATAATGCCATATATATGTGTGTGCACGTGTGTGTGTGTATAGTTTTATTCTGTGAGGAGCTCATGAACAGTATGCCTTCCAAGTTCTCGCATGTATGCGTGTATCTTCATAATTTTATCACTTGCAGATTTTAAACTCAGAATACTTTTCTCTCACAACTTGGAGGACAGGGCTCCAATACCTTCTAAAGGTAATGATCTTAAGATTGCTGATTGACATTGCTGATCTTAAGCCTGACATCGTCTGACTAACATCCTTCGTAAGTTACGAGATTTCTCTTTTTCCCCTCTGGAAGCTTTTAGAGTTTGGGCTTCATATTAGTTTGCTTTCACCAGATTGGGCTGCAAAACAACCTCAAAATCTTAGTGGCTGGCCACAGATGTCTATTCCTTGCTCACGTTACAGGACAGTCAACGAGGGTTGGCTGCAGGCTGTGGGTTGAGAACAGGTTCATGTGTCTGCTCACTTAGGGACCCAGGCTGAAGGAGCGGGTCCTATATGGGGTATGCCCTTCTTGAGGCAGAGGGCACAGGAACGAAAGGCCTGGCGGAAACCTGCAATGCCTCTAGAATCTCCTGGTCAGGAGTGGTGGCAGGACACTTCTGCTCACAGTCTGATGCCCAACCTACAGGACCGAATAAAGCCTTCTCCTCAGGGTTCCAAATTTTTCCCTAGGAAGTGTCCTGCCATGAATTCAGCTTCTGATTTTTTACAAAAATTCTACACATACAAAGTAATTTGTGGGCAGCAGTCCTTACTATGGACAGGAAGAAAATGAGAAGACAGAGGTGGGGTATTTTTAGTGGCTCCAGAAA
Organism: Panthera tigris; assembly: GCF_018350195.1. Classification (NCBI taxonomy): domain Eukaryota; kingdom Metazoa; phylum Chordata; class Mammalia; order Carnivora; family Felidae; genus Panthera; species Panthera tigris. The sequence continues at coordinate 107,607,994 of NC_056662.1, forward strand.
ACTCCGGATTTGAATTTTGCCATTCATGGGTATCAAAGTCCTTTCTCTGCACCCCCCTCCCCACCACCACAGAGGTCATTTTACTCTCACCTCACCCCACATCCCATCTTCTCCCTCCTCTCCATCACTCTCTATTCTCCCTTCCCCCCATTCTCCTCAGTTCTTGGAATTTGGGGATTAATATTTTGGAACTTGAGCAGGAAGTGGGTGACCTGACAGAAAAAGATTAAACATGCCTGTTTCAGTTATCTTTTGCCGCATAACAAACCACCCCAAAACTTTGAGGCTGAAAACAACAGCCATTTTATTATCTCTCACACTTCTGTGGGGCAGCAGGGCCTTGGTGGGATGATTACTTCTGCTGGCCTCCTTCGGGGTATCTCATGCTGCTGCTGTCAGATAGTGATGGGGCTGAAGCAGCCAACATGGCTTCACTCATGCATCTGCTGGAAGGCAGGCTGGGGCGGGGGGGCACTGGGCGGCCAGGCCTCTCTCTGTCTCCCCGCCCCCCCCCACACACACACCTGTAATCTCAAGGCATTTCTCTCTCTGTGTGATCTCTCCACACAGTGCTAACACACAGGGTAGCGAGACTTCTCGTATGTTTACTCAGGGATCCAAAATAGGCCAAAAGCAGAAGCTGCAAAGCCCTTCTTAGAGCATAGGCCCGCCCGGAAGGGAGAGGGTGTCACTCCTGCCACTTTCCTGGTCAGTGGGAGTTCCCAGGCCAGCCCAGATTCAGCATGGCAGGGGATTGAGAACCCAGGAGCACCCAGGAGGCATGCTGCATGGGGGCCATCTTTGGAGAAAGATACCACAACGCTTTAGGCAGCAGTTAATGTGTGCATACCTTTGTTAAGTGTGCTATAAAGTCCTAATAAAAGTTGATACCCTCTGGCACTATTAGATATTAAAGTACTGAAATTAAACTAGGTATTTATTACTTTGGGGTTTTTTTTTTTAATTTTTTTAATGTTTATTTTTAAGAGAGAGAGTTTGAGAGCAGGGGAGGGGCAGGGAGAGGGAGACACAGAATCCAAAGCAGTCTCCAGGCTCTGAGCTGTCAGCCCGACACGGAGCTGGAACTCATGAACCCGTGAGATCATGACCTGAGCTGAAGTCAGACGCTTAACCCACTGAGCCACCCAGGCGCTCCTTTATTACTTTGCTTTTGATTGCTGACTGCAGGTTTCGATCACTTTTATTCCTCATTTCCACTTTCCTTCCCCTCTGAAGAGAGACAGCATTATTTGGGTCCTCTATTGGATCCCTTTAGACCTTTAGTATACTTACACCTTTTAAAATCAATCAACGATACTCAGTTCATAAGGTGGGAAACATTACTCCGTGATCACCTCTCCTCTTTCTCCCTGCTAACTTCTGTCGGCTGTACCTTCTGTCGCCAGGGTTGGTAACATTTACAGTGTTCTGTAAGTAGACTTGTTTTAGAATCAGTAGACTGATTCTAAAAACGCTCAAAAACCACAGGCAGTCACGAGAGGCCTTTGTGGACCAGCGTGAGAACTTGGATTTGACTTTGAATGAGATGGGAGCCCTTCACCTCCTCTTCAGCTGCGTCCTCAGCCCTGACTCCGCTGGCCACCTGCAATAAATTAAAAAAAAAAAAAATGTTTTTAATGCAAGAAAGGAGGGGAAGGCAAGGAGGAGGAGGCGAAAGGGAAGTGTGTGCCCACGTTAACCCACGGTGCCTGGGGCGGAGAGGGCAGGAGCTAAAGGTGGGTGACCTTACCGGGACCACTGCGGTGGCTATTTGGTACCTTTCACTGCACATCGAAGTAGAATAGCGTGATGACAATTCCTTTTTTCCAAGGTATTGCATATCAAAAAAAAAAAAAAGTCTTTTACTCTCGTGATCGTGCCCTTTGCGGGTGGGAACTGGTCTGTCCCCACTACTGACCATCCTTACAACAGCCAGAGGCCCGAGGTGCTTTGCCTGCAGGGCGGAGCCATAGATGGGGGGGAAGAGGGCCACCAATAAAGCAGGAGAGCGAGGCTGGTGTGGACCCTGAAGGTTTATCTGCCAAGCTGCTGCCTCGGAATGGTTTCTGTCCTTTGTACCCAAACTGTCCATAACGGCTCATTAAAAATGATAGCCTGGGACTGCTGTGCAGTGAGAAATTGAGGAGCTTTCATACAGAAGGGACGGAGCCGCCGGGGAAAGAAGAAGTCAAGGGATAACAGCTGAGGGGACCCGTAATGGAGCCAAACCCTGAACACCTATAAAGAGGAGATTTCCCCCAATTCGGTGACGGAAACTGCATGGAAGCTGACTTCCTGTCACGTCACAGTCCAAGGTGGGGCTCCCCAGCCGCAGATGTCTCTGCTCCACACAGACACGCAGGGACCCCGGGTGGGGGCTTCGGTCTCCCTTGGCACGCAGCTGCCGAGGTCAGTTTAGTCGTCACCATTCAAGCCCAAAGGAAGGAGAAGAGGGAAAGTGGAGGGAGTTTCCCTTGACAGAAGAGAGAAGGCATTTTCTCACCCAACTCTTACTCACGCTCCCTTGGTTAGAGCTTAGCACACCTGGGAGGAAGGGAGGCCTGGCCGTGTACTCGGGACTGACAGGCCTGTCCTCGCTCTGTCTTTTCTTCTGGAAAAGCGGGCGATTCCTTCTTGGTGGACAGCCAGCCTTTCTCTGCTACTGTGATCACAGCAGAGACCAGGGGACGCCAGTGGGATGGGAAGCAGAGGGCAGAGGTGGCACAAGGGCAGTGTGGCTGCTTCTGGACTTGACCGGAGCTGACGATTGCCAGAGAGACATTCAGGGACTCGCCTGAGGCAGCAGCCTTTGCACTCTGAGAGAGAGAGCTGGGGAACACTTTGAAGGGAGTGAATTTCAGGCAATAAAGTTGCCCGGATTTATCATCTTAATTGGAATGATGAATGGTGTGGTTTTTTTTCCCCCTCTGCTTTGATTGAGAGGCAGTGTGATAAAGTGGAAGGAACAAGGGGTTGGAATTAGGAGGCCTGGGTTTACATCTTAGTTCTACCGGTCACTTAGTAACTTTGAGATTCGAAGCCCCTCATTTTGGGAGGGGGGGGGGCTCCTGGCTGGCTTAGTCGGTAAAGCATGCAACTCTTGATCTCGAGGTCATGAGTTCAAACCCTACATGGCATATAAAGATTACTTAAAAAAACAATCTTAGAAAGAAAGAAAGAAAGAAAGAAAGAAGCCTCGTGGGGCGCCTGGCTGGCTCAGTCTTTAAGCGCCTGACTTGGTTTCAGCTCAGGTCATGATCTCACGGTTTCATGGGTCCATGCAGCTAGTGCGGGGCCTGCTAGGAATTCTCTATCTCCTTCTCTTTCTGCCCCTCCCCCACTCACACCGTCTCTTTCTCTCCCTCTCTCTCAAAAGAAATAAACTTAAAAAAAAAAACCCAGAAGTCTCTCATTTTTAGTTTCCTCATCTGCAAACTGACAAGACCGTTCCTCCTTAGCGTGCAAGACTGTTGAGTCAAATGAAACAATTTTAAAGTCCTGTGCAAATTATAAAATATTATGCAGATAAAAGAAAATTGCTCATGATAGTAATAAACTTAGTTGGTTTATCTTGCTATGAGATAAGATAACGCAAGAACCTAAACAAACAAACAAACCCCTACAAAACCCCTGGTCCTTTGGCAATCTCTCCCCTGCAAGCAAGAGCTCCCGGTTGAAAGCAGTAGTTAGTAGTTCACACTGCCTCAGACCCATTTTTGGAAAGAGGGTCTAAATCCAGGGTCCTAAATCTGAAGGAATGGAGATAGGAGCCTTATTGCTTTCCTATTTTTTTTTAATATAATTTATTGTCAAATTGGCTTACATCCAACACCTCGTGGTCATCCCAACAGGTGCCCTCCTCAATGCCCCCCCCCCGACTTTCTCCTCTCCCCCACCCCCATCAACCCTCTGTCTGTTCTCTGCATTTGAAAGTGTCTTATGGTTTGCCTGCCTCCCTCTCTGTTTGTAATTGCTTTCCTATTTTTGCCATTTGGTCGCGTGAACAGAAAGTACCCAGTGTCTAGCACCTTGTTCTTAAGCCTATAAATAGCCTTGCTTCTGCAGTCTCCTGTAAGGAGGGAACTTTTAGAAGTGAGGCCCTCAGCCTTCATCTCCAGCTTCAAGTGACCATCTCTAAGAAACAGAACCTCTCCACACATTCAACAAAAAAGGCAAAGGAAAGAACGCTCACCAGATAAAGCCCAAACCCAAATGCCAACTATGAAGAATGAAAGAAAAAGAGATAAAAAAAAAAATTTTTTTTTCTGGAAGTTCTTTTTTTAAGTGACTCTAACATCCTGAAACTATCCCATCATGGACTCAGATTATCATGGGAGCCAGCCATCGGTAAACTGTGAGAACGGCCGTTCGCCTCTGTCTCCTGACCTTGCGCAGCAAACACATTCACCCTCCTAAGGCATTGGGAACCCACAGCCATTTTGCTTTCTCCTCTTACCTCAGTGAAACCCCCTTTGCTCTCCGGAAAGGAGCTGAGGCACTCAAATTTTTTTGGGGGTGTAAATGCCTGGTAAAGCAGACAACACTTTAAGCCAAAGGAATAGATACCTAATTGTGGAGTGTCAGGGACCCATCAGTGAGTGCTTTAGAACCCATTTCCCAAAAGTCTCACATTAAAAAATCTTTAACATTTTAAAAACTTGTTATAGGCTCATGTCTTTGCCAATTTGCTAAATGAAAAATGGTAACTCCTGGTTTTGATTTGTATTCAATAGAAGCTTTTCTTCTTTTTTATTTTTTAATTTATGTATTGTTTAATTTACATCCAAGTTAGTTACATATGGTGCAACAATGATTTCATGCCCTTTACCATGTAGCCCATCCCCCCTCCCACAACCCCTCAGCAACCCTCTGTTTGTTCTCTATGTTTAAGAGTCTTTTATGTTTTATCCCCCTAGATATAAGCTTTTCATATGTGTTTTTGCCACTTGTATATTTTCTTTTGAATATTGTGTATTCATTTCCTCCAGGAGCTTAGTAGAAAGATCACTGGGCAGGGAGTCAAGAGATCTGGGAACCAGCCCCAGCCCACACACCTCAGGCCTGGGTTTCTTCAGCAATAAAATGAGGGAGATTGGTCCAGGTGACCATTCTCTAAGAGTTCTAAAATGTACCGCTGACCACATAATGACCAGTTTTCTACTATTTTTGCTTAAAAATAACCAATGGCATAGACAAAACTAAAACCAGGAGCCAAAATCTTTTATTGCCCTTCCAGGCTTAATAAACAAATAAGAATGATTCATAGGTAGCCTGCATTTGCATCAACCCAGCCAATTTGTATCATCTACGGCCCTAAACCTGTTCTGGCTAATTTCAAGGTGAATTCTTATTTGAGCCCTTTATTTATCCTAGTTATGTTTCAGAGATTAGCTTAATAATTGCTCTTCTTCGGGGCGCCTGGGTGGCTCAGTCAGTTGCGCTTTTGACATTGGCCCAGGTCATGATCTTGAGGTTTGTGGGTTCGAGCCCCACGTCGGGCTCTGTGCTGACAGCTCAGAGCCTGGAGCCTGCTTCGGATTCTGTGTCTCCCTCTCTCTCTGCCCCTTCCCCGCTCATGCTCTGTCTCTCTGTCTCTCTCTCTCAAAAATAAACATTTAAAAAATTTAAAAAAAATAATTGCCCTTCTTAGACATTACCTACTATGTTTTCCAGAAGTGTGAGAATAAGAGTACATTAGATTGTATCTGAATTGTTTAAATACTATATACAGTCTTAAGCAGGCGCTTGAATGTGGTTCAAGTGATGAATTCTTAGAGAAAAACAAGTACCTGCCCCTCACCTGATAAAATGCAGACACTTCAGTAGAAGTGGTGGCTAAAATACCACAATTCTGGTTTAAAATATAATTACCTAAAGTCTTATTTTGGAGAAGGTAGATGGGAATTACTACACCCACATCCAGATTCCCCTCGCATAGATTCTATCCAGCAGAAGAGGTAGATAAGGAATTCTAGGTGCAAAAACTCCAGACTGTTTCCAATAAAACCACACAGAAGGAGGCACACACTATTCTTGATACATTGTTTCTTCCTGATTTTTGTTGCTTGTTTCGAAAGATGGCAGGAAAAAATATACCACACTTGCCTGTTTTCAGCCTAGTCTGGAATGAAACAAAATTAGAAAGTACATTGAAAATAAGGAGAAATGACATTGAAAATATGGAAGTTAGATTATAATTACAGCTACACGGTTTCGATCTGTGCTGCCCAACACGGTAGCTGCTATGTGAGCCCTTGTAAGCACACAAAATATGCTTACATGTAAAATACACAGTAGGCTTTAAGGGCAGCATGAAAAAAGAGAACGTAAAATATCTCACTGGTACTTGTTAATCAATTACATGTTAAAATAGTATTTTGGATATATTGGGTTAAAAAAGTTGTAAGCATGTACTTCTAATACGTCTATATTTATAAATCATACACATGTACATACGAAGCTAAATGATGTGCATTAGAAAATATTTTAATTACTGACAAAAAATTTGCTCTTACTAAAAAATATCATAATTATTAGTAATTAGTAATATCATATTAGTAGAGCAATATAATTAGTAACAGCAATATGATTGACTATGTCATAATCGTAATGTTTGATTTAGCACTTTGCAGTGAAGCAAAGGTCTGGTTCTACATTCAGCTTTTTTTCCAATACATTCTTTTAAAGTCTCTCAAAGCTAAAAAAAAATACTTCAAAACAATATGTGTTATGTGTTATTAGATAAGTTTACTAAACCATAATACTCATTTTTAATCCTTATCTAACAACTATATTAATGTTTTTTTAAAAAAAAATTTTTTTAACGTTTATTTATTTTTGAGACAAAGAGAGACACAGCATGAATGGGGGACGGGCAGAGAGAGAGGGAGACACAGAATCGGAAGCAGGCTCCAGGCTCCGAGCCATCAGCCCAGAGCCCGACGCGGGGCTCGAACTCACAGACCGCGAGATCTTGACCTGAGCCGAAGTCGGACGCTTAACCGAAAGTTTTCCATTTTCCCTAAAGCGAATTAGTTATTCTTACAAATCACAAATCATCTTACAAATCTTGCCAAATTCTTATTTTAAATAAGTGTATTTACAACCTATTGAAACGCTTCATTTGTAAGATTTTAAAACATGTTAGAAAATTCTGTTTTTAAGTTTTTCATGTGTGCACATGCAGATTTTTTTTAACATATCATTATATTGTTTGAGGTTTAAAAAAAAATCACATAATGATAGGATCCTTTCCAAGTATATTTTTTCAGAATAAATTCTCCAAAGTATACATTTCTTTCAAAAAGCAGTTACTGTATTACTATTTCTAAAATATCACCAGTGTCTTGAAAAGTTGGTCTGGTTTGTTTTTCCAGAAAATATCCAATAGCAAGCTTAAAAATGACTGATGGCCTCTTGTCATTACCTAAAAGATCAACACTTGTCTTTTTGTCAAAGAAAGATAGGTAACTCTTCACCAAGGTTGACAATTCCTTTCAGGACTTTGCCTCTAGATAATCAGGAAACCTTTGTCTTCTGGTCATCTCCCGAAATTGATTAGGCAGGGCTCCTGGTTGAAAACAGTAGAATCTACTCTAGCTAGTTTGAGCAGAACGGGACACAGGTAACTAAAAGAATAATCAGAAGGGCTGGGGAAACAGTTCCTTGAGTGAAACTCCTCCTAAGGGTCTGAACCAGAACTGGCTCCCCAAGGGACCTAACACCTGTGCCTGCTGGCTTTAGGAATATGCCACTTCCTCCTCCTCCTTCTTCTTTTAATGTTTATTTATTTTAGAGAGAGGGAGACAGAAATAGAGCGCCATTGGGGGAGGGGCAGAGAGAGAGGGAGACACAGAATGGGAAGCAGGCTCCAGGCTCTGAGCGGTCAGCACAGAGCCCGACGCAGGGCTCGAACCCACGGACCGCGAGATCGTGACTTGAGCCGAAGTCGGACGCTTAACCGACTGAGCCACCCAGGTGCCGTAAGACCATGTCACGTTTGCCACCAACCATGACAGCAGCATGAAGCCTCACACCCTGCCTCTTCACCTGTGTAATTCAGTTCCAAATCAAAGTCTTACTCAGGTGAGCCTTACACAAGGAACCTAAATCAAACGTCTGCAGCTTAGCTCAGAAAAAGGCTGGGCCAGATGGTTTTTCACATTCTATTTTGAGAAGTGGGATTTACAAATGATCAAATTTGGGGAATTATCAAAACATGGAGACAGTTCTAAAGACTTTGAGTAGTCCCAAAGGAAAAGATGTTTCCCACACTCCCTACCTCATTACAAAGTGTTATCAATATTCCACTAAATCCACGTAAGAAGGCTCACCAACACTATGAGATTCCACAAATACTCCAATATGCTAAAAGTCACAGAATGAATGGAAGCATCATTCTATCCATGTCATCGAACCCCTTTCTCTCAGATGTGGCTGAGTGAGGGTGCCAGCAGTGGCCTTCGTGTTAGGTAGCAGAAGGCTTCATTTCTTTCTTATTTTCCAGACAAGAAAAAAAAAAGTGAATAGAAGTTCCAATATTTTCCCTCCATGAGATCTTGTGCCTTTGGGGATGTCTGCTCCAGACCAGCACGTCTCAAAAAAACAGTTGGTTTTTTTGGACCACAGCAAAAATGAGAAAAATATGGACCAAAAAAATAAGTTTTTCCTAAAGCCAAATTAATTCAAAAGTCCCTCCTTTGTTCTTCCTTTTTTAAAAAGTTGAAATGTCCTCTCATTTATAAAATGGTGGCCATAGGACATGGCAATAATAATTAAGTCCTTTCTTAGCAACAACTACAAAATATAATAAGTCAATTCCTCTAAAATATTTTCAAATGGAATTACTCTGTGAGAATGAAAAATCTGTAGTTTATTTTTCTAGATATACAGTATTTCAAATTGTTCCTGCAAAAGGATTGGAAAAATGTGGGGAAAAATCAAGAAAGCTGCAAAGTAAATCTGCAGGAAGACATGCAACATCATATCATTAGGGAAATGCACATGAAAACTGCAATGAGAATGCCACTTGACATCCATTGCAATAGACATTATTAAAAAAAAAAAAAGGAAAATAACAAGTATTGGCTGAGAAATTGAGAACTCCCTCATACACTGCTTCAAGGAAGATAAAATGGTGCGGCAGCTATAGAAAACAATTTGGTGGTTCTTCAAAAAGTTAAACCTAGAATTACCATATATTCCAGCAATTCCACTCCTACGTATAGACCCCAAAGAACTGAAAGCCTGGATTAAAACAGGTCTTTGTCTACCAATGCTCGTAGCAACATTATTCATAATAGCCAGAAAGTGGAAACAGCCCAAAGGTCCATCAACAGATAAACAGATAAAGAAAATGTGGTATATACATACAGTGGAGCATCATTACCTTTAAAAAGGAATGAGATTCTCACACATACTTCAACAGGGATGAATCTTGGAAACGTTATGCTAAGTGAAAGAATCCAGACACAAAAGGACAAATGTTACATGGTTGCATTTGTGTGAGGTATCTAGAATAATGAAATTCACAGAGACAGAAAGTAGGATAAAGGTTACCAGGGGCTAGGGAGATACGGTTTATTGGGTACAGAGTTTTAGTTTGAGATGTTGAAAATTTTCTAGAAATTTGGCAATGGCGGCACAACAGCATGCATGTACTTAATGCCACTGAATTGTACACTAAAAAATAGTTACATGGTAGGGGCACCTGGGTGGCTCAGTCGGTTAAGCATCTGACTTCGGCTCAGGTCATGATCTCACGGTCTGTGGGTTCGAGCCCCGCGTCGGGCTCTGTGCTGACAGCTCAGAGCCTGGAGCCTGCTTCCAATCCTGTGTCTCCCTCCCTCTCTGCCACTCCCCTGCTCATGCTCTTTCTCTGTCTCTCTCAAAAATAAACATTTAAAATTTTTTTAAATAGTTAAATGGTAAACTTTATGTATATTTTGCCACAATAAAGAAAAAGCAAAAAAAAAAAAAAAGAGGAACAAACTACTGACCATGTGACAACATGGATGAGAGACTTTCCATTCAATGACGTTATGTTGAGTAAAAGGATTCAGATACAAAAAGGAGAGTGCATAGTGCACAGTTCCATTTACATAAATACAAAACAGGAAGATCTCTCAATGTATGGTGATACAGATCGGAAATGTGGTTATTTGTGGTTAGGCTGGGATAGGTAAAAAGCACAAGGGAATTTTTGGAGTGATGAAAATGTTCTGCATCTTGATGTAGTTTTGACAATCAAAACTCATGGAATTGTACATCTAGTATCTGTGCATTGAGCTCTATGCAACATGTATGTCAATTAAACAATATGACGAACTGAAATAGAACTGAATTAAAAAGAAATAAACATTTAAAAATAGAGTTGTGAGACAAGACTACACTGTATGTTAACTAACTTGAGAATAGAAAGAAAGAAAGAAAGAGGAAAGAAAGAAAGGAAAGAAAGAAGAAAAGAAAGAATAGAATGAAATGAAATAAAAATAGAGCTGTGGCACATTACAAAATAATGTAATTATTATTCTGAGTCGCCAGGGCTCATCTCTTCCCTGCTTACTCAGTGGATGTCAACATGAAAAATCCACAACCCCCAAGAAGAACTTAAAGTATTTTTTCATTGTTTCTTGTTTTTTCAGTTGTTTGTTTTACCTATTAAGACAAGTGAACATTCATCAGAAAACAAACTGAGCTGGAAAAGAACATTAATCTAAGTTCCAAAGTATGGCTTTCCCAAGTATCTCCACTACGGTTCATGAGTGCTTGAGAATTTCTTGATTTTAGAAAAATACTCCCCTCTATACTGGTTTTACTCTATGGCATTCTATTCCATAGGTTTATTTTATTTAGAGAAAAACAAATGATGTCAGAAAAATATTCTGCCTGGTTTTCTGATGAAAAAAGTCCAAAGGATGGATTAAATCATCAATGCAAACTAGAATGTAAATCCCAACCAAACCTACTGGGAACCACACCCAACTTCCTGGGTAGCAGGGCAGATCCTGGGGAAACAGGGCCATCAGGGCCAAGGAGGTAGGGAAAAAGAGAAGGGGAGGGAGGATCACAGGCTATTTTAGGAGATGTACTCTATGTCATTCAAAGAATATACAGAAAAATATGGAAAAGAGATTCAAAGAGAGGTAAAAAAGAAAAAAAAAAAAAAAGAAAAAAAAATTCCTGCCTATCTTTACCCACCAAGTACAAAGTCATATCTTAGCAGAAGCTGACAATGACAGATTCCAGGAAGGACTGGGTGGAGGTGGCTGCCAAGAACAGTCACCTCCTAGGAACTCCAGCACCTCTTCCTCCCTCCCCAACCCCCTCCGCCCCACCGCCCCACCTCCCCACATCCCCAGAACAGGTGGCTGGGCTTTTGCAAGACTTGTCTAAACAGCCAGTAAAAGAAAGTGTGTGTTTAATTTTGGAGAAAAGACCTGCTGTTTTACATGATTATTTTTAATTAGCTATTTTCTGGAGTTGATTAAATTTGGGAATAATTGCATCTTGGGAACTATTTAAGAGCCGCAGATTGTAAACCTAGGCTGCCTCAGGAGTTCGGGGATGGGTTGTCATCCGATGACCAATTGCCAGTCCTGAAAACAAGCATCCTTTGTCTATAGAAGAGATTGTGGTCATGCAAATTTTTTTCTAGTTCTTTTCTGCCTGGAAAGAGAATCCCATCTGGCCGACTTCTCTCTTTTCTCCATTTTCTTATATGAAATATGCAAAACACAAATGCATGAGCCACCAGAGCAGCAGATTATGTGGCCTGCATGTGGCAGATAAAATTGAAACATGACAAGAAGTTAAAATTTGCCCCTGGGAGAAGCATGTAAAAATGCTTTATTTGCATAATGATTTCATAAAAAGTTTAATAAGTCCTAGATGGGAAGTCAAATAATTATGGGGGGAGGGGGGAGAAAATTGCCAGTTTGGAAAATTCTGTCATAAATAAAAGTATAAGAGAAACAGTTTATGTTTCTGAAATAGTTTAAACTGAGATGTGAACTTGCTTTATAAATAAAAAAACATAAGATATGTTTTATACCATTAAGATTCTATGTCTAACCCAGTTTACAAAACATTTTCACACACCCATTATGCTAATACTCATGATTATGAGGTAGCGAGAGAACTTATTACTAGATTTACTTTACAGATGAAGGAACTGAGGCTTAGAGCAGTTTTGCCTAAATTCGTACGTGAGCTTTAGTTGGAACCCACAAGCAGGTTTTGACATTCAAACCTCCTGGGCCGTTGCCACAGTACTCCACTGCTTCTGTTCTCTTCCTGAAAATATTATGAAACTAAATAATAAGTTAACCATAGAGCAAGCTCTGTAGTTAATTATAGTTACTAGTACACATTTAGAAAGGCATTATAGTGTGGCAGTTAAGAGCATGGACTGCTTACCACTACTTAGCTGCGTAACCTGGGGTAAGATATTAAACCTTTCTCTGCCTCAGTTTACTCATCCATAGAACAGGGAAAATAAAAGCACCTGTCTCGTAGAGGTTTTGAAAGCAATAAACCAGTCAATATGTGTTAAGCACCTGGTGCAGTGCCCGACTCACAATAGTCATTTAATAAGGGTAAGGTATTCTCTTTGCAAATTAATTTATGTTTAGGTTACTCTGGTCTGCATTGAAATATTAATTATTTTAAACAGCTGTATTAAATCTGCAAATTAATTTTATGCTTAGGTTCCTCTGATAAGCATTGAGATATTTTAAGTAGCTTTGTATATGCCATATTACATAGATTCTAAAAACCATACAAATTAAAGACAGAAACCATATATCTCATTTTACTATCTCTGGCATGCTCTTGCCAATTATGAGTAAGCATTTTTTCTATCTCATTAAGGATCAGACCTCAGAGTCAATTAACCTAAAGTCTTAACAAAACACTGCAATTTACACCTATTCTGAATCACCCTAGTCTAACAATCATGGAAACTTCGATATAACTTTGAACAGGCTTTGCCCTTTCCAAAATAATGGTGAAACTCACCTTGCTCAAATATATTTACTGTAGAGGACATTATGTAGAACATTATGCAGGTCCCTTCTGGTTAATGTTAACTAGCAGACTTTGTTCCTGCCTTCAAGATTCATGTAAAAACAGGTAAATACACATTCAAGAATCACCCAGTCTTCCTGTGTCAGGCAGCAAGATGCTCTCAACATCTCCTGGAGCACGGTGGAAAGAACACAGGAATAGCTTAAAGGAGATTCCATCAGGTAAGTGAGGGGCCATTTGGATATTCAAAAGAATGGTGACTGTAACAGATTTTGCATACTGAATTTCCAAAGTCTATGAGTCCGTGGTGTTGGGGGAAGAGAAGAAAATAGAAAAGTAGGGCAAGCAAATCAGTTTTTCCATATAGAAGGATTCCAACTAATCAATCAACAAAATGAAAAAATCAGCCTACAGAATGGAAGAAAATATTTGCAAACCATGTATCAAAGGATCAATATCCAATATGTACAAAGAATTCATACAACTCAACAGCAAAAAAAAAAAATCCCATCAAAATGGGTAGAGGAACTGACTAGATAGTTTTCCAAAGAAGACATACATATGGCCAACAAATACATGAAAAGAGGCTCAACATCACTCACCATCAGGGAAACGCAAATCAAGCTATGATGAGGTCTCACCTCACACCTGTTTAGAATGGCTCTTGTCAAAAAGACTAGAAACACCAAGTGTTGGCGAGAATGTGGAGCAAAGGGCATATTTGCACACTGTTGTTGGGAATATATATTGGTGCAGCCACTATGGAAAACAGTATGGCGCTTCCTCAAAAAATTAAAAAATAGAACTACCAGATTGCTGATCCAGCAGTCCCACTTCTGGATTATGTCTACCCAAAGGAAATAAAAATGGGATATTGAAAGGACATCTTCACTCCCGTGTTTATGGCAGTATTATTCACAATAGCCAAGTTATGGAAATAAACTAAGTGTCCATCAATGGTTGAATGCATATGTGTGTGTGTGTGTGTGTGTGTGTGTGTGTGTGTGTGTATCATGTGTATACACATGAAATATTCTGAAATATTCTGAAATATTCTTCAGCCTTGAGAAAGAATGAAATCTTGCCATTTGTGACAAGGTGGACGAATCTTAAGAGCATTATGCTAAGTGAGACAAGTCAGAGAAAGACAAATACTACATGATATCATTTATATGTGGAATCTAAAAAAGCTGAACTCATAGAAACAGAGTAGAATGGTGGTTATCAGGGGCTAGGGGCTGGAGGAAATGGGAAAATGTTGGTCAAAAGGTACAAACCTGCAGTCAGTAGATGAATAAGTCCTGGGGATCTGCTGCAAAGCATTGTGATTAGCAATACCGTATGATATACTTCAGAGTTGCTCAGACACTAGATCTTAAATATTCTCACCACAAGAAAAAATAATAGTTATTATGTGGCCTAAAAGAGACGCGCTTTAATTAATGCCAGCAAGGATTATCTAACTCAGAGGTTCTCAAATGTCAGTGTGCACCAGAATCAATTAGAGGCTTGTTAAAACACAAATTCCTGGATGCCACCCCCAGAGTGTAGCAGGTCTAGGGTGGGGCCCAAGAATTTGCTTTTCTATCAAGCTCCCATATGATGCGGATTCCAGGATCACACTTTGAGAACCACTGGCTTGAGAAGCATTGGGTGATGGATTGTTAAGGAGGAGGATATCCACACAAGCAAGGATTCTTCAAAATAAACATTTAAAAGCAAAAAAAAAAAAAAAGAAAGAAAGAAAGTGGACCAACACCGTTTCTAAGTTCAGATACTGCTCATGTTGTTATCTGGTCCTGGAATCACGGGATCTAGAGAGGGCAGACCTTCCCTGAAACACCAGGCAAGATCACACTGAAACCTTATGAGTCCTTTCAGACCAAGGGATCTAATTTTGCTTTTACTATTAACAGACTTGTTTGACCTCAAGCAAGCACTTGATTTTTCGTTAGGCTCTATCCCTTTACTTATAAAATTAGGATCTTGAACTAAATGTTTTCCTTAAGCCTAATGGCAGAGGGTTACAATGCCTGAAGAAATTAGGCTCAGAGAAATTACTGCATTTTGTGGCTTTGAACTCAGAAAATAGCAATACAGAGACACCCATCTCTAGTGAAAATTATTTTTATAACGTTGCATCAGGGATTTCTTTTTCTAAGAAAGTTGCTTGTCTTAGCATCTTAGCAATATAGATCTGAAAAGAATGTGAAAGAGAAATGTTGTAAGACAAGTTAAAAAAAAATCAATGTTGCTGCAGCCACTCTGCTTTATATAGCAGGGGAGGGGGGAGGC
This sequence comes from Panthera tigris, assembly GCF_018350195.1. NCBI lineage: Eukaryota > Metazoa > Chordata > Mammalia > Carnivora > Felidae > Panthera > Panthera tigris. The sequence continues at coordinate 107,623,315 of NC_056662.1, forward strand.
GGGCTAGGAATCACTTTACTCTGCAGAAATAAATTAGCTCAGTTCTTTGGAACCAGTACGACTTTCTTGCTAGATGTAAAACCATAAACGCTCTTGTGAAATTCCGTGTGATAATGAGGTAGATTAAGGAAGACCATACCAGAAAATGTATGTTTCTTTGCTACTGACAGTCTGTAGAAGACAGAGAGTTTAATACTCCATGTATTTTAGGCAGGCCAGGCTTCTCTTCTTTACAGACTCCCCAACCAGTCTCGAAGCCATTCTGAGGAATGAGTGGAGTTGGATCCTCAGTGGGCATAATAGTAAAGGGTACACTTCTCTAGTTCCTGCCTTTTTACATGAATTTCATCAATAAAGACCCCCTTGGCCGGGAAAGGGTAGATCATATTGATGGGCAAACAGTGGGGGAAAAGGGGTTTTCCAAAGCAAAGCTCTTACCGGCAGAAGGGGGAACTAAACAGGCAAAAATAAGGTTACATGTCAGGGTTTGGTTCAGTGAATTCAGAATCTCTGAGGACGTAGTCGTTTGGAGCTGGGCAAGTGAGGAGCTTGGGAAGTGAGGCTTGGGCAAGGAATGGGGAGATGGAGAAGAGAGGCAGCCAGGTGGGTAGTGTGGGCTGAACGGAGCTCTGGGCAGCTTGACGGTGAAACCTGTCTGTCAGCTGGGGAAGAAGAGGATGACCTGGAAAAACTGGGCTGGCTTTCATTTTTCTTATGTTGCAAGTGGATTATAAATGTCACTTTCAGCAGAGCTGAGAAGACTGAAATTCTGCAGTTCTGGGCTCGACAATGGCCTCTATTTCTATCCCATGCCCCAATCAGCACAGCCTTTTCCTCCCTTTACTTCACACTCTTCCAGCCCAGCGAGACGCCTTTGTGTCTCTTGCTTTCCGTTCTAGCAATGGGTTGTGGAGCCCTGAGAGCAGAGCAAAGCAAGAGTGCTAAAGGGCTGTGCCCACTCTTTCCGCCTCCTGAGCTCTAATCTCCAAGTGCCCTGGAGTGAAAGCCAAAGTCAGTTGTGCCAGACTGAGAACCCAGGGGGAAAACCGTGTCCAGTCTTTGGCTCCCCTACATTCCACGATAATTATATACAACAGAAACACATAATTAAAGACATTCCAGTGTGCACTTACGCGTACACATTTATTTGGCTTTAAGAAAATGTCCTAATATTTCAAATTTTAAAAGATTTGTAAAATAGTAGAAAACAACCTTTTTTTCCCCCTTCTGATGGTGTCATATCATGGTAAATTAACTTAACGTGTCTCATTGTTGGGACACTCCGTGATGGCCTCACTTTATGTAGAGCATATAGGGCGTGTACCTATCACAAACATAAACATATATTTTTGGTGTCACGAACTTAGGCCAGAGATCCATTTTTCTTTTCTTTTCTTTTTTTTTAATTTTTATTTATTTATTATTTTTTAAATGTTTTTATTTATTTTTGAGACAGAGAGAAACAGAGCGTGAGCAGGAGAGGGGCAGAGAGAGAGGGAGACACAGAATCCGAAGCAGGCTCCAGGCTCTGAGCTGTCAGCACAGAGCCTGACGTGGGGCTTGAACTCATGGACTGTGAGATCATGACCTGAGCTGAAGTCAGACGCTTAACTGACTAAGCCACCCAGGCACCCCGTAAAGATCCATTTTTCAAGGACTAGGTTTCAAAGGTAGAAGTTCCATTGTGACTCAGGATCCTACTTACCTCCTAGAAAACAAAACACTGAAGAACAAGAATGGGATTGAGCAGGGCAAACTCTTCAAGTCGCAGCCTGCTGTCAGCCCCAGCTGGACCTGAAATGGTCTCACACATGAGTGTCCTTCAAAAGATCAAAGAATGAAACTGTTGGAACTTCCCTCTCTTGAACAGTCTCATTTTTCAGAAAGATAAATCTGACACAGCAACGTACATAGAGTCCTTGGCATTGGGACTCTCTGGAAATGAAGTGAACTGAGTTAGCACGGACTTTAATTTTTTTTCCATGTTTATTTTTGAGAGAGCCAGAGAGCACGAGTGGGGGAGAGGCAGAGAAAGAGGAGACACAGAATCCGAAGCAGGCTCCAGACTCCTAGCTATCAGCACAGAGCCCAACGTGGGGCTTGAACCCACTAACCACGAGATCATGAGGTGAGCTGAAGTCAAACGCTTAACCAACTGAGCCACCCAGGCGCCCCCAGTAGTACAGATTTTAGAGTCAAAAAGCATTGCACTGGGGGAAGTAGGGCAAAGTGCTTAAGCTAGCTGAGCCTCAGTTTTTCTCTCAGGAAAACGGGGATACTAACCCCTGCTTCATAAACTAAAAATGTAAGTAAGGTACCTGGGATGTTAGAAATGCTCAAAAAAGGCTAGTTTCCTTTGCTCATAGCCAAACCAATTATTTGAGAGCAGCACCATGGGGTGATACACATGGTCCTTGCTTTAGGAATGAAGGAGAAGGATATGGCAGGATGCGAGAGCTCCAGGTTAATGGTATTGATTTTATTAATGAAATAAAAGTCAAGATCAGGAGCAAAAAGGAGGTGGAAATGGATGGGAGAAATAAGAGGAAAAGGTGTAAATTAGGTGTTCTGAAGATTGATTGCATTTACAAGAGCCCTTTTGAGGTGCATGATTATGAAATTACAGTGACGCCAGCTGAGCGATTCTCTAGCACAGCCCAAGTCCCATATGCACACGCAGAACGAGTGGATGGACGGGCTTATCTGAGGCTGGACTTCTTGCAAGGCAAGTATGGTGAAGGGAGAGAGGCAGGGAAATGGAAAATATTTTCGAGGCATTGATCATAGTGGTAAACATGGAATCTAAGTCAAGAGGGGGAAAAGGACAGTAAGAGATGGCCCTGAGAGAGGAATAGAGTAGCGTGGATATTTATTCTACCTCCAGTATAAATCATGTTACCTTCCCCTGCATAAGGCAGAAGTAGTTAAGACCAATTTTGTTTTGGAATAATAATTATTTACCTCTGTCACACCAGCAAACTGAATCCAGAAGTTTATTACAGAAGCAAGGACAGTTTATTCTAAGAACACACGAGTACGTAAATATCACATCAAAAGATGAAAGGAGAATAATTCAATGCTCACATCATTAGATACGGTATCAGTTATCTATTGCTGTGGGACAAACCACCTCCAAAGCTTTGGGGCATAAAACAACCATTTTATTACACTCATAAATTCTGAGGGTCAGTAATCTAACAGAGCACAGCAGGGGCCATTTATCTCTGCTCCACAGTGTCCAGAACCTCACTGGGGAGACTCAAGGCCTGGGGTGCCTTGACGACTGAGAGAATCATCTGGAGGTGTCATCACGTGCTTGTTTTGCACTTGATGCTGGACTGTCAGGTGGAAAATTTATACATGGCCTCTCCAGTTGCTTTCTCCATGGGTCAATCTGAGCTTTCTCATAAGCATGGCTGATGGGATCCCAAAGTGAGCATCCCAAGAACAGAAGGTAGAAGCGTGTGGCATTTTTATGATCCAGCCTTGGAAGTAACATACTATCACTTCTGCCATACTCTGTCCAGGCGGTCACAAAGATACTCCCAGGTTCCAGGAGAGAAAGTATAAACCCCACAACTCAGTGAAAAACATGTGAAGCATGAGCGATAGTGATGACGTTGCAGCATCTTAAAAAGTATATCATCTGCCACAGGTACTAAAAACTTGTTTGATAAAATCCAGCAGTCCTTGCCTTTTTAAAGCTCTAAGAAGAAAGAAATGGGTATGCATTAAAAGCAGGGCTCAAGAGAGATATTTGCACAACCATGCTCTTAGGGGTATTATTCACAACAGCCAAGGGGTGGAAGGAACCCAGTGTCTATTGACAGATGAATGAATAAACAATGAATGAATAAACATACAGTGGAAGATTCAGCCTTAAAAAGGAAGGAAATTCTGACATACACTATAACATGGGGATGACACTTAAGGACATTACGCTAAGTAAAACAAGACGGTCACAAAAAGACAAATACTGTATGATTCCACTTATATGAGGTATCTAGAGAAGTCAGATTCATAGAAACAGAAAGTAGAATGGTGGTTGCCAGGGGCCGGGGGAAGGGGGAAATGGGGAGTTAACAGTACAGAGTTTCAGTTTTGCAAGATGAAGAGTTTTTGGAGATTTGTTGCACAATAACGTGAATATACTTAACAGTGTTCAACTGTACACTTAAAAATGGTAAATGGTAAGTTATATGTTATGTGTATTTTTTCAATGTTTATTTATTTAATTTTGAGGGAGAGAGCGGGAGCGAGGGAGGGGCAGAGAGAGGCAGAGAGAAAATCCCAAGCAGGCTCACAAACCCTGAGATCATGACCTGAGCTGAAATCAAGAGTTGGACACTTAACCAACTGAGTCACGCAAGTGCCCCTGTTAAATGTATTTAATCACAATTAAGAAAAAAAAATAAGAAAAAAGAAAAAATAAGGAAACATGCTAACATAAGGAATACTGTGGCCAATATTGCAAATTGGCATGCTCTCTAGAATGAATGCACAGATGGAAGCTAAAAGACTCCCAGACTCTTTGTGGCCAGAGCTCAAGATGTGCTTTGGGTCCCACCAAACAGGAGCATGCACGTGAGACTTCGATTGGGAACTGAGTCATCTGTGGAGAGGCTGTGCATAAAGCATCTGTGCTGTTGGTGTAGACCATGGCAGAGGTGGTCTAGTCCTGGAGCCAGCTGCCGTAGCAGCAGCTTATTAATTTGGCAGATGACTTCTTGATTCAGCAGCTCTCAGCATCAGCGGTGGCAGCCTTCCCAACTGTGGTCAAGGCAGAGTGGAGACCGGGTATGGGGTCCAGGAGCTCCTCCCACATTTATGGAAAGGCTGAAGGCAAAATTGTCAAGGTTTGCAGAAAGAAGGATTGTAAACATAGAGAATCAAAGACACTGTATTTTTAAAAAAAATTTTTTTTAATGTTAATTTTTCAGACAGAGAGAGAGAGAGAGGAGCGTGAGTTGGGGAGGGGCAGAGAGAGAGAGGGAGACACAGAATCCGAAGCAGGCTCCAGGCTCTGAGCTGTCAGCACAGAGCCCGACGTGGAGCTCGAACTCACAAACTGAGATCACGACCTGAGCCGAAGTCGGACGCCTAGCCTACTGAGCCACCCAGGCGCCCCAGAGACACTGTATTTTAAAAAGCAAACTGTTGGAACGAATGAAAACCTTCATGAGGTGGCCAGATTTAAGACAACTATATGTAAAAAACAGTGCTTTTTCTTTGGCCTAACAAGGGTCAGGTAGCCATGTAATCTTAAAATTCTATTCCGAGTGACAACAAAAGTTAACGAGAACCAGAAATAAACTTCCAAGAAATGTGTTAGACCTAATAGGCACACAGATTCTACCTTAAGCCTTTCTCCTTCTGTTTCACCTACAGAATATGTCCCATAATCTCCTAACTAAAATCAGTAAAAAACTGAAAGGAATATTACAACAAAATATTTCATGAGAACTGGTCCCATTGGTCTCAGTAATAAGAAAATCTGTTCTTGCCTGACCAACTGAGCAAATTGAAATTCAATTCATCTTTAGCTGTTGGTGTTGTTTTCCATCCCAAGGTTATGTTGTTTGTGTTTGAACTTCTATGCTAGAGTTAAGAAAACAAAACTATCCACCCCATAAACCAAGGCAAATTTTTTCATTTTTAGGCAGAGGAGGTTAAGAGGAAATCGATTCTGAAGCAGCAATGCTTCTGCCTCAGGGAGAGAAACTTTTAATATAATCCTTATGACTCTGTGTTTCTGGCATTCTCTTCATAAACCATGCATGTATAAGTAATTTTCAAAGATTTGGGGAAATTAGCTGTTGCACAAGGGATGATGGGATGTGTTATGTTTTGTATTTGTTTTCTTTCTCTCTCTCTGCCTCTTTTTTTTTTTTTTTTTAGAATTGCTGATAGTTTATTGGCCCAAAAATGAAGAGATTGTCTCTGTCAGAAGCAGTCAAAGAAGAAGACGAAATTTCAATGCTTTAGCTGTATTTATCATGATGAAAATCTGCTTAAGGAACATAATCAAAATTAGGGTAAACTGCAATCTTTTTACTGAGACATTTAGAGCCATATCAATTTCTGTGCATATCACATGAAAGAAATCCATTTAAAAAATTGTATATGTATTTCTATAATCAATGAATTTGAGTGTTTATGCGGATGCATCATGATTCAAAATACCGATTGATAACCTGTAAAACAATATTTATAGTCAAACATATGAGTTGGGTCCACTGGGGAGACCCAACTGAGATGAAGTTAAGCGTGCGAAAGGCTTACTGAGAAGGAACATCTGTGAAGGGAGAAAGGAGGAAGCAGGGCTGGGCAGAGGAGCCAGCAGACCACAGAACCGATCTGCCAATGACTCCACCATCCCAGCAGGGAGTTCCAGAGCAAAGATTGCTAAGTACAGGAGTCCTGCCTTGGGTGGACATGGCCAGGCTTTCGTTCCACCACCTTGCTGAGTCACTGATGGGGGCCCACCTCAAGATGAGCATGGCCTTGACTCAAAAGCTGAAGGAGACATGAAGGAGTTAACAGCTGGAGGCTGTCAGCCAACTGCACAGTCCTTGCAGTTGGGCGACGAGTCTTTTCTTAAAGGGACATCTGGGCTACGTGGCATCTCCATGTCTGCCACAAGTTAGATCAGTGTTACATACAAAACAAATTATGTGCCGTTTCTTTACAATTTCTTTTTTTTTTTAATATATGAAATGTATTGCCAAATTGGTTTCCATACAACACCCGGTGTTCATCCCAAAAGATGCCCTCTTCAATGCCCATCACCTACCCTCCCCTCCCTCCCACCCCCCATCAACCCTCAGTACAATTTCTTATTTAAAAAAAAAATGATGAGGCTGTAAAACTTATAAACACCAGCTGTTCTAAGAAATGACAACTGAGGGGCGCCTGGGTGGCTCAGTCGGTTAAGCGTCCGACTTCGGCTCAGGTCATGATCTCGCAGTCTGTGAGTTTGAGCCCCGCGTCGGGCTCTGTGCTGATGGCTCAGAGCCTGGAGCCTGCTTTGGATTCTGTGTCTCCCTCTCACTCTGACCCTCCCCTATTCATGCTCTGTCTCTCTCTGTCTCAAAAATAAATAAACGTTAAAAAAAAAAAAACTTAAAAAAAAAAAAAAAAGAAATGACAACTGACCAATTGGCCTGACCAGTTCTATCATTTGTTTATATACTTGTAAAAAACAGCCCTTTTGTAGGTCATGTGTGTTTAGTGAATACAGCCAGTGTGACTCCACTAGTCTGACAGATCATCTTAGCTCTCAATGGGGTAACAGCCTTGACAGCAGGGGCACCTGACTGGCTCAGTCAGAAGAGCATGGAACTCTTGATCTTGGGGTTGTGAATCCGAACCACAGGTTGGGGGTAGAATTTACTTTAAAAAAAAGAAAAAAAAAGAATTGGGGCAGCTGGGTGGCTCAGTTGGTTAAGCGTCTGACTATTGGTCTTGGTTCAGGTCATGATCTCACGGTTTTGGGGATCGAGTCCCGCATCAGTCTGTGCACTGACAGTGTGGAACCTGCTTGGGATTCTCTCTCTCTCTCTCTCTCTCTCTCTCCCTCTCTCTCTCTCTCTGTCCCTCTCCCACTTGTGCTCTCTCTATCTCTCTCTCTCTGTCTCAAAACAAGTAAACTTAAAAAATAAAAATAAAGGATTGACAGCAGATTTATTGTGGAATAAATTTATCTGCTGTAATTAATTTACATGCTTTACAGAATGAACACAGAATAAGACAATAGTATAAAAAATGATCATTTGTTCTATATAGCTCAGAAGGTATTTCCACTTCAAGGCATGACATATGACTTCAAAGAAACTAAAAATACTGCTTTAAAGTCCTTATAGGTACTAATATAATAGGAAGAGCACTATTAGGTAACTAAAATATACTCTCTTGGCTTATTATTACTGCACCACTCCTAATGTGCACCCTAAAATCCATTATGAACATTAAATAATCAGCCCTCTAATTTGTCAATATTTATCAAAATTGCAAATGTACTTTCTATTGACCCACAAATCCCTTCAGGGAATTTATCCTCAGATATACTTGAATATAAGCAAAATAACTTTACTCATTGCAGCACTGTTTGTAATCAAAGATTAGGAAAAAATCAAATTCTCTCCAAAGGGGACAAATAAAATAAATTATTGTATGTCTATGTAATAGAATTCTATGTAACTATGTAAACATGAGAATGCTCTCTATCTATGTATGGATTTGGAGACATTTTTAAGATAAACCATTAAGGGTAGGAAAAATATTTAAAACGGTGTTTGTTACAATTTGTTAATAAAACAAGAAAGTAAGAATAAATAGCTTCAGACCTGATAAATGAGTTTAGAATGTTGCAAGATAAAATATAAATATACAAAAATGCATTTCTATATACTACCAATATACAAACTGATAATGATATTAAGAAAACAACTATTTACAATAGGATCAAAAAGAATAAAAGAGAAATTAGAAATATATTTAACAAAAGAAGTGCAAAACTTATACTATGAAAACTACAAACCGTGATTGAAAGAAGTTAAATAAGATTTATACAAGTGGGAAGACATCTCATGTTCAAAAGTTAATATTGTTAAGATGGCAATATTCAGTGCAATCGCCATCAAAATCCAAGCTTCCTTTTTTTGTAGAAATTGGCATGCTGATCATAAAATGCATATAGAATTGCAAGGAACCAAGAATAGCCAAAACAGTCTTGGAAAAGAATGACAGAGTTAAGGACTCACATTTCCTTACTTCAAAATTTACTACAAAATACAGTAACCAAGACAGGGTAGAATTGGCATAAGGATAAACATATGGATCAATGGAATAGAATTCAGAGTCCATAAATAAACCCTGACATTTATGACCAATTAATTTTCAATAATGATCTCTTCCTCAAAAAATTAAAAATAGAGCTACCCTACGACCTAGCAATTGCACTACTACGTATTTATCCAAAGAGTACAAAAATGCTGATTCAAAGGGGCATATGCACTCCAGTGTTTATAGCAACACTATCAACAATAGCCAAACTATGGAAATAGTCCAAATGTACATCGACTGACAAATGGATAAAGATGTAGTGTGTGTGTGTGTGTGTGTATACATATATATATATATGTAAGTGTATATATATATATATATATACACATATATATAATGGAATAGTACTCAGTGATCAAAAAGAATGAAATCTTGCCATTTGTACCAATGTGGATGAAACTAAAATGTATTATGTTAAGTGAAATAAGTGAGGCAGAAAAAGATAAATATCATATGATTTCACTCATATGTGGAATTTAAGAAACAAAACAGATGAACAGAAGGGAAGGCAAGGAAAAATAAGATAACAGAGATGGAGACAAACCATAAGAGACTCTTAAATACAAAGAACAAACTGAAGGTTGCTGGAGGGGTGTTGGGGAGGGGGCTAAATGGGTGATGAGCATTAAGGAGAGCACTTGTTGGAATGAGCACTGGGTGTCATATGTAAGTGATGATTCATAAAATTCTACTCCTGAAACCACTATTACACTATATGTTAACGAACTTGGATTTAAATAAAATTAAAAAAAAATAGTGATCTCAAGACAATTCAATGAGAAAATAATAGTTTTTTCAATAAATGGTGTTGGGGCAACTGCATATCCATCTGCAGAAGAATGAAATTGGACTCCTTCACACCATACACAAAAATTAACCCAAAATGGATCATAGACCTAAATGTAAAAGCTGAAGTCACAAAACTCTTAGGTGAAAACATGGAGATAACTCTTTATGATGACAGGTTAAGCACATCCTTCTTAAAATGACACCAAACACACAGTAAACACAACAATAGATAAGTTAGACTTAAATGAAAAAGTTTTGTTCTTCAAAGGACCAATAGCAAAATAAAAAGACAACCCAAAGAATCAGAGAAAATACTTGCAAATCATGTATCTGGTAATGGACTTGTATCCAGAATTTACAGAGAACACATACAATTCAATAAGAAAAAGACAAATAGGCCAATTAAAGAATGAGCAGAGGATCTGACTAGACATTTCTCCAGAGAAGATATACACATGGCCATTAAGTACATGAAAAGATACTCAGTATCATTAGCCACCAGGGAAATGAAAATGAAAATCAAAACCACAATGGCATACTGCTTCATACCTACCTAGGGTGGCATAATAAAAAAAAAAAAAAAACAGACAATAAAAAGTGTTGGTACGGATATGGAGAAATCATGACCCTCATACTTTGCTGGTTGAAATGTAAAATGATGCAACTACTTTGGAAAATGTTGTGGCAGTTCTTCAAAAGATTAAACATAGGGTTACCATGTGCCATAGCAATTCCGCTCCCACTTACATACCCAGGAGAAATGGAAACATATGTCTACCTCAAAACTTGTATGTAAATGTTCATAGCAGCATTATTCACTACCCAAGAAGTGAAATAACCCAAATTTAATCAACTGATGAATGGATAAACAAAATGTGGTATATCCATATAATAGAATATTATTTGACAATAACAACTAATGAAATACATGCCATAACATCAAGAAAGCTTGAAGACATTTTGCTAAGTAAAAAAAGCCAGTCACAAGACCACATGTTGTATGTTCCATTTATCTCTCTGGAATAGGTAAATCTATGAAAACTGGAGGTATGTTAGTGGTTGCCTGAAACAGGTGGAGGTTGGGGAGAAATACAGAATGACTCTAATGGATATGAAGTTTTGCGGGGAGGTGATGACAAATTCCAAAATTGATCATGGTGGTGGTTGTAGAACTCTGAATATACTGAAAGCCATTGATTTGAACACTTTAAATGATTGAATTGTACAGTATATGAGTTACATTTCAATAAAGCTGTTTTTTAGAGGCGCCGGGGTGGCTCAGTTGGTTAAGTGTCTGACTCTTGATTTCAGTCAGGTCATGCTCTTGGGGTTCGTGAGATGAGCCAGGCATCAGGCTCTGAGCTGACAGCATGGAGCCTGCTTGGGATTCTCTCTCTCCCTCTCTCTCTGCCCCTCCCCTGCTTGTGCTCAATTTCTCTCTCAAAATAAATAAATAAACATTTTTTAAATTAAAAATATAAAGCTGTTTTTAAAAATAAGATATTTGTACATGTTACTAATTAAATACTAGGGCTAAAAATAACTTTACATTGGAGAAACATCGCTGACTCCACCTTTACCAAGTAACCAAAGTTAGCATCACCAATGATGGAAGAAACTGCCATGTTATGCCCCCTGATGTGACACACTCGGAAGGACACATCATTTATGTACTGTTCCTGCCAAAAAGGCAAAATCTAAATCTTATCATGGGAGAACTGCAAACAAACCCACACTGAGGAACATTATGAAACAAAATGGCCTGTCCCCTTAATGTCTACACCATGAAAGACAAAGAAAGACTGGGGGGACTGTTCCAGATAGAAAAGGAGACTGAGGAGACATAAAATCTAAATGCAGTATCTATGATCCTGACCAAGAAAAGAAGTCTCTGTAGAGAACATTGTTGGGACAAGAGATGAAATTTGAAAAAGGTCTGGAGGTTAAAGCGTAGTATTGTATCGATGTTAGCTTTCTGAATTTAATAATTTTACTATGGTTATGTAAGTGAAAACCTTGTTCTTCGGAAATGCACACTGACCCACTGAAATGTTCGGGGTAAAGGGAATGATGTGTGCAAACTGCAGGCGAGTAATTCTGAAGAAATATTATACACACATATGTGTATGTATGTATGTACGTATGTATAGAGAGACAAGAACAGAGACAAGGACAGAGACAATGAATGATTTGGCAAATGTGTTACTATGTTAAAAATTGGTGAATCCACATGAAACATATATGGGAATCCTTGCACTGTTTTTGAAACTTTTCTGTGAAAGGTTTTCAAAAAGAAGTTTTTCTTCAGAAGAAAGTTTCTGAAACTATTTGGAAACTTTTTTGTTAAAAAATGTATATTTGTGGGGCGCCTGGGTGGCTCAGTCGGTTAAGCGTCCGACTTAAGCTCAGGTCACGATCTCGCGGTCCATGAGTTCGAGCCCCGCATCGGGCTCTGGGCTGATGGCTCAGAGCCTGGAGCCTGCTTCCGATTCTGTGTCTCCCTCTCTCTCTGCCCCTTCCCCGTTCATGCTCTGTCTCTCTCTGGCTCAAAAATAAATAAACGTTAAAAAAAATTTTAAAAAAATCTATATTTGTGCTTGCTTGTGTTTACATGGAGAATCTCTGGCACAATAAATAGTAATGAAAACTGTTACCTGTTAGGGAATAGGGGAGAAAGAACCACTGCAGCTTGTGGCCAGGGTGGAAAAGACGCTTTTTGAATCGTGTGAATATATCACTTATTTGGAACTTAAAATGCCAAATGATTTTAAAAAATAACCTTTGAGTATCTTTCAATTACATATCGTGGTTCATCATATTCAGATATCGAACTCCCCGTACAGCAGGTGCTTGGCTGATGGGGTTCCTCTGGACATAAATTATACAAGTTGTTACAATAGATATTAAGTAATTTGCTTAAGGCAACAAAGAGCAATAAAGGACTGAGTTGGTTAACCTGAGTAGCTCTTATCTCTCCTCCGTTGCTCCTCTAACCATTATTACCTGAGACTGAGAAGCTTTGGAGATGTTAGCCTTTTGTTGATGGCGAGAGGAGAAAAAAACTGGCAGTCAGTACAGATGCTTCATAATGGTTTGTCTTTATGATTTTTTAATGATTTATTTGTTTGTTTGTTTGTTTAGAGCAAGAGCGAGTTGGGGAGAGGCAGAGAGAGAATCCCAGGCAGGCTCCTCGATATCAGTGCAGAGCCGAATGCGGGGCTCAGTCTCACAAACCGTGAGATCATGACCTGAGCCAAAATCAAAAGTCAGATGCTTAACCGACAGAGGCACCCAGGTGCCCCTGGTTTGTCTTTAAACTGCTGCTTACTTGTGCTTACTTCTAGCCCCTTCCAACTCTGATCTATACTCATGAGCAGGTAGTTTTTATTTCGTAAGTGCGTTTCTGAGTCTGTCACCATCCTGTTCAGAATTGTCTATAAATTCGCTTTGCTCTCTCTATATTGGTCCTTTGTGGCCTATCATGCCTCCTTGGCGTGTAGCATGTATTTATAACATATCATACATACAAAAAGGGGCATATGTGTGTAAATTTTTAAACAATAAGACAAATATCTGAGTATATATACTACTCAGGTTAGAAATAGAACTTTACATGGGGTGGCTGGGTGGCTCAGTTGGTTAGGTGTCCGACTTAAGCTCAGGTCACGATCTCAGGGTTCATGAATTCGAGCCCTGTACTGAGCTCTGTGCTGACAGCTCAGAGCCTGAAGCCTGCTTCAGATTCTGTGTCTCCCTCTCTCTCTGCCCCTCCCCTGCCCTTGCTCTGTGTCTCTGTCTCTCAAAAATAAATATTTTTTAAAATTTGAAAAAAAGAAAGAGAATATTACCAGTTTCTCAATAAGTCCTTGTATAAAACCTTCCCAATTACAAACACTGTTCTATACTCTTTTTTCCTACAATTAACAATATATCTTAAAGTCTCTTCATATCTGTACATCTCTCATAACTACCTTTATGAATTAGGTATTAATTTAATATTGTGCTATAATTTTGCACTTGTGTATGTATCCATAAAAATATTAGTTTTCCAATATCGCTTAACATATTAGCCTGAAACTTAGTGGTTTAAAACAACATATATTTATTATCTCACAGTTTTTGAGAATCAAGAATTTAGAAATGGATTATTTGAGTGGTTCTGGCTCAGAATCTCTGAAAATTTGCCGTCAAAATATTAAACAGGTTCCAGTTATCTGAAGGCCTTACTGGGGTGAGGGATCAGTTTCCAAGATGGTTCATTCATGTGCTGATGGCAGGAGGCCACAGTTTCTTGCAGTGTGGGCTCCTCCATAGAGTTTCTTGATTTCGCTTCCATAACATGGCTACTTCTAGAATGAGAAATTTGAGAGAGAGACAGACTAAAGTCACAATGTTGTTTAAGACTTAGCCTCAGAAGCCGCATATACAATTTTTTCTAAGTCCTATTTTACAGACTGACTATTGAATAGGATTGTCTGTCAGTGTGGGGGTGGTGTCTATACCAGGGCAGGAATAGCAGGAGGTAAGGCTCATTGGGCCATCATGCAGGTTGGGTATCACAAAAAATAACACACAACTCACTTCTACTTATTTTTTGCATTTTATATAATGAATCATAGAGTGGGTAGATTTCTCTCTTTCCCAGTGTTCCCCCCGCCCTCTTCTTTGGAGGTTCACGAGGCACATTTCTATATTATCAGTGTTCTTTTTTTTTAATTTTTTTTTAACGTTTATTTATTTTTGAGACAGAGAGAGGCAGAGCATGAACAGGGGAGGGTCAGAGAGAGGGAGACACAGAATCTGAAACAGGCTCCAGGCTCTGAGCCGTCAGCACAGAGCCCAACGCGGAGTTCGAACTCACGGACCGCGAGATCATGACCTGAGTCGAAGTCGGCGGCTGAACCGACTGAGCCACCCAGACGCCCCTCAGTGTTCTTTTTTTAAAGGTTCATCTATGTTGATGCGCGCCTTAGTTTGTTGGGATTGTTATAACAAAATACCATACATGGTGGCTTTCAAACAACAGAAATTTATTTCTCACAGTTCTAGAGACGGGGAAGTCAAATATCAAGGTGCCAACAGGTGAGAGCCTGCTTCCGGTTCACAGATAACTGTCTTCTCTCTCCTTCTCACATGGTGGAAACGGTGAGGGACCTCTCTGGGGTCTCTTTTATTTTAGCACTAATCCTATACATGAAGGTTCCACCCTCATGATCTACTCACTTCCCCCAAATCCCACCTCCAAATACCATCACAATGGAGATTAAGATTCAACATACAAATTTTGAAGAGAACATAAACATTCAGTCTATAGGAATGTTGTATGGCTGTAGTTCATTCATTTTCACAGATGTCTAGTATTCCACAATTTGTTTACCCATTCTACTGTTTACACTCTTACAGTTAAGTGAGGAGTTTTCTCTGGAATATATATACTATGGGAATATATCTATAGTAGTTTATGTAGGACATGCCTATGTTCACCTTTTAAGACACAGTTATCTAAAGTTGTGTATTTGTTTATTTTCACATAGTCATGGATGAGAATTTCAATTGCTTTACATCTTGCCAAAGCTTAGTATTCTGCAACGTTAAAATTTTTGCCAATTCATAGGGGCGCCTGGGTGGCTCGGTTGGTTAAGCGGCCGACTTCGGCTCAGGTCATGATCTCACGGTCCGTGAGTTCAAGCCCTGCGTCGGGCTCTGTGCTGACAGCTCAGAGCCTGGAGCCTGTTTCAGATTCTGTGTGTCTCTCTCTCTCTGACCCTCCCCCGTTCATGCTCTGTCTCTCTCTGTCTCAAAAATAAATAAACGTTAAAAAAAAAAATTAAAAAAAAAATTTTTGCCGATTCAATGGCTATGACATAGTATTTTACTGTGGTTTTAACTTCACATTTCCTGATTGGTAATGAAGTGAACATGTAGCCATCGTTAGTTCCTTTAAAGGAAACTACATGTTCTGAATACTAATTCTTTTTTGGTTATGTGAGTTGCAACTACTCTCTCCTACTTAACTTAGGCTTGTCCTTTCACTTTTTTTTTAAAAAGTAAACTGAAGGCCCAATATGGGGCTCACACTCATGACCTGACTCGGAGATCAAGAGTCATATTCTCTACCAACTGAGCCAGCCAGGCAGCCCTTGCCCTTTCACTTTTTAATGTTATGTTTTGATTTACAGAAGTTCTTAATTTTAATGAAGTCAAATTTATCAAACCTTAAATTTATGGTTTGTGTTTTTGTGTCTTATTTAAGAAATCTTTTCCTATGATGAGCTTATGAAGATATTCCATATTTCCTTCTCACAATTTTATAGTTTTGTTTTTTATGTTTAAAAAGTTTCATCCACGTGGGATTGTTTTGTGCCGGGTGTGAGTTGGGGGTAGAATTTCATTTTTTCTATATGTATTTGTCAATTGCCCATATTTCATTTATTGAACAGTAATATCCCTTCCCCAATCATCTGCAATGGTTGCTGTGTCATAAATCAAGTTTCTATATATATTTGGCCCTTTATTGATCCATTGGTTTGCTGTCTGTTCCTGTGCTGACACCACATAGTTTTAATTACTCTAGCCGTGTAATAAGTCTTCATGTCTGGTATGTTTTCCTACCTTTTGTTTGATAGAAGACCTAGGGTTTTGTTTTGTTTGTTATTCCATATACATTTTAGAATCAGTTAATCAAGTTTCATGGCAAACTGTTGGGAATTTGATTGAAGTTGCCTGGGACTGGGAAGCAATCGGTTTGCGGTGCCATAGACTCTAACTTGAATCAACTGTAAAGAGATTTTTGTAGAACAACTGGACTCCGTGGAAATCTTTCAAAAACAAGTGCCAGGAACAGTCCCATAGATCTTAGAGACCTTTCGACCATTTCTTCTAATTGTACCTACCTTGCTCCCCACCATCTTTGCAAGAGAGAGAGAGAGGGAGAGGGAGAGAGAGAGAGATGGAAACGGAGGAAATCCAAGTTGTAACTGAAGGTGATAAAAGGTGGGTATCCAGTAGTTTTATCAGCCACTATTTTCTCTGCTGTATTTTCTAAGGACATACTATTTGGAGAAGTGGGATTGAAAGTAAGGGCTGGGAAGAAAGGGTGAGTTGAAGCATAAAGGGAGGATATGCTCCTGAAACTGCTGTTTCTTATGCCTAGTGGGTTCTAAAGTTTGAGGGGGAAGAGTCCTGAATGGGGGCTAGGAAAGACTTCAGAGAAAAGGTGGCATTTGCGCTGGAACAACAGCGTGGAAAAGAGTTCCTTGGTGGGTGCCCATATGGGAGATGGGGTGAAGCTGTGACAGGAGGGACTGAAAAGAAAAACGGTTATGGACACGCCAGGCGGACGGAGCAGCATAGGCAGGAAACAAGAGAAAAGGATGGGTTAATAGGAGGCAACAGTAGTTCACTTTAAGTGAGATAGAGCTGGAAAGATAAGGAATAGCCTGATTGTGCAAGGTCCTGATGAATACAGAGCTAAGGACTTCGGACTTTATCCTGGGAGGGCAGTGAAGGCTCTTGAACAGGAGAGTAACCGGACCTGAAATTTGCTTCAGGAAGACAATTGTGGCCATAGCGAGGAAGGGAACCCCGTGGCTGCGTCCGGAGGCGGAGCAGGGCAAAGAGCACTGCCGCCTGCAGGGGGCGCGCCGCTAGACCCGACACCCTCCCCGCCCCCTGCTCCGCTGCCCCGCTCCCGTCGCGACACTCTCGGAACTCGGCTAGCACGCCTGGACGCGTCCCACTCGGGCCTCGGCTGGTTCGTCTGGACGCGCCCCCGTGCGTCACGTCCGCTCCGGCACTAGGCTTGTTAGCGCCGAGGAGGGGCGCGAAGGGAGCTTTTGCGCCTGCGCCGCCGCCAGCCACTGTCGGCGGTTAACGCTGAGGGCCCCCGGAGTTTTCACGTCTCCACTAGCGCGTTTTTGAGTCCGCCACGGTTGTCTATAATGGCTGCACGCCCATAGGTGTTTTGTGCCAAGAGATACAACCAAATGGCACAGAGGGGCTCGATTGCTCCCCGACCTTAGCGGTGCCGAGCCCAGGTCTCTCAGCTGAAAAGCGTCGAGCCTCTCCGCTGCAATTTTCCTCCAGCTGCTTGGTCTCAGTTTGCGGCCCAAATGTCCAAACTAGTGAAAACCTGTCCCGGCTGCTAAGCATGCCCATGACGGGCTGTAATCCCTGTTTCTTAGGGCTTGTTTACCTCTGCAGTCAAATCAGAGGCTCCCAAGTTGTCAGGGATCTCGGAGGTCAACAAGTCCAGCCTGTTAACCCCGACGTCCCAAGTGAATGAATGTACCGTTTTCATCCGCACAGCCCCGCTTCCTGGGACAACTGTGATTAGCTTGTCTTGAACATCTATTGTGTACCAAGTACTGTAGGTCCTGGGGATGTAATGATGAAGTAGGTTGATCTCTTGCAGTATATTCTAGTGGCCGTGATGATGCTAGCAAGGGACTAACCAAGGTTTATGGTAACAACATATAGGTGGGAATTTAGCGTGATCAGAGAAAGCCTCTTGGAGGTGGTGACGTTTCTAACCAGCCAAGTGAACAGTTAGGAGCAGAGTGAGTTTCAGGCTGAGGGAAGAGCAAAGAACCTGCGCAGGAAAGAGGTTGCTGTTTTCTAGGAACAGACAGAAGGCCACTGTGACTGGAGTGTGGTGAGACAAGGTTGAGAATGGTAAGAAAAGGTTGAGAATGTAAACAGCCAAATGCAGGCTTTGTGGGTCTCACCAATTGTGAGATCATGACCTGAGCCTAGATCAATAGTCAGATGCTTAACTGACTGAGCCACCCAGCCACCCCTACATATCATACGATTTTTTCTATATTAATCCTTTGATATCAGATATTTGAAGATGGCTGACATGAGAGTCCCTTTCCTCTGAGACCCCCTTCTCCTACCTTAACTCCACTCAAAGCTATGGTTCCTCTATCTCACCTTACCCAGAGGGTGTATGGATGATTTTCAAAATGCCATTCTAAATACTTTGAAAGTGTGAAGGATATTAAAATATAAACCATGTGTGTACATTTTAAAAGGGAAGGACCTAAGACTTTTATTACGAGATTTGTAAAGAGATCTTGTAGAGATTAAGAACCACTGCTTAAACATTTTTCATCCACGTGATCCTGGTTATTGTTCTCTGAAATAGCTGAACAATATCAGCTTCAACCAAGGCTAATTCTCTAAGCTGTCTCCTCATCTGTTAAATGAAAACAATAGGATTCTATGACTATTAAATGAGATTATGCTCAAAAAGTGCTTAATGGTAAACCATGAGGGCCAGCTGCACCGTACCACTGAGATGAACAATTTGTAGATAATGCTCATTTAGCACTCCTCAAACATTCACTAACTGTCTATTCTGTGTAGAGCCTTTAGTGAAAAAGATCTGCCTTCCAGGAGTTTGCTATCTATTTGAAAGAGCCTGGAGAGATTACAAAACAGATAAACTAAATGCCCTTAGAGGGACATAAGTAAGGTGCTCAGGGATCTGGGAGCTGCAAGAGAGGTCTCAATTTCCACTGAGGTAAGTGGTTATTGGAGTTCAAATTTAAGTGGGCTTGAGAGATGAACATACTGAATTTGAAACGCACACACAAAATCTATACTGCAGGTACGCATTTTATTCTTGGTGATGTGGAAAGACTAATCGGAAACACTGCAATCGTTTCTATTACCGGACAAATATTGAGTAGTAGGTTTCGTTAGAAAGGCACCTATCTTTTGTCCAGTCTGTTTACTATACATTGCATGCTCTGGGCAGTTCTTATCTTCGTGTTCAGGAACAAAGTACACACATACACGCCCCTTTCCGAAACTACAGGCCCAGAGACGCCAAAAGAGAGGTGGGATTCCTCGCGGCCCAACCACACAATGGGGGCCGCTTCCCCGTAGCTCGCACCCCACCCGGAAGGCCCGGGTTCGACTTCTTGGGGCCCTTTCGCTCCTCCCCTGCAGTCCTCCGGGGCGCCCTTCCTCGCTCGCGCTTCCCTCCTCCTTCGCTGGGGAGCAGGAAAACCCGGAGCGAACCGGCCCTGCTCGGCAGCGCATGCTCAGTAGCCAGCAGGTTCAGTTCGCTAGTAGGAAGCTCGAGCGCTACACCGGCGTCGGCGGCGGCCGCGGCGGCACCTCCGGGCAGCCAGATCCTCCAACGACGACCTCGGGCCTTTCCCCTCCCCCGCTACCCCCCGGCCCCGCTCCGCCTCGGGCCGCTCGCGTTTCGGGGTCGCCGCTGCGCGGAGCGGGCTCCGCGGCCGGAGCGTCCCTCCGCACGCCCTCCCCCAGCCGCCGGCTCCGCCGCGGGGCCAGGCCGGGCCCGGGAGCGTAGCCCCGGCGGGCGGCGGCCGCGGCGGAGGGCAGCCCGGGGCGGCGCCGGCGGGCCGGGAAGGGGGGGGGGGCCCGGCCCCGGGGCGGTGGTGCGGGATGCCGCCGCCGCCGCCTCCGGGCTGCGTTCGCTCTCCGCGGCTGGTGCCCGTGTCGGGTGGGTGGCCGGGCGCGAGCCTCGCCCCTCAGCCCCCTCTCCAGGGCTAGCCCGGCCGCGCGGCGCCCCGAGGGGGCCGGGCCGTCCGGTGGGGCCGCGGCCCTGTTCGGTGCTGCGAGCTCGCCCTCTCGCGGCTCCCCGGCCCGGCCGCCGCCGCCGCCGCCCCTCTCCCCGCCCAGAGGCGCCCCGGGGGCACCATGCAGGCGCAGCAGCTGCCGTACGAGTTTTTCAGCGAGGAGAACGCACCCAAGTGGCGGGGGCTGCTGGTGCCGGCGCTGAAAAAGGTGAGGAGCGCGCGGGACCCCCGCTTCCCGGCTTGCAGCCCCCGCTAGGGCGCGGGGCCGGGGCGGTGGAAGGGCTGGGGAGGCGGGGCGCGCGCAAGGCCGTCTTTCTTCCCGGTCTCGCCGCCTCCCAGAAAGGACCGCGCACGCTGAGAGGTTCCCCCACACTCGCTGGCTCCGTGTTGACATTCACCCGGTGTGTGGGAAGGCCGCGGCAAGCCAGGCAGAGTTTGTCCGAATAAAACAGCCTCCCGAGAGGTTAATGTCCTGTCCCTGATTCCGAGACGAGAGTTGGAGGAGGCTCAGTTTTCAGTGGAGGTCACAGCAGGCCACTTTTCCGCCTTCTCGGTCTTACCCTGGAGCTGCTGTCAGCCTCCGGTTTTAGGTGTCCAGTATGCTGGTTTTAGTGGGCTCAAGAATGCTCTAGCCATAATGCTTGCTCTAAGTAATTGCAGAGCTCGCTTGCCAGCGGGAACACGGCCTGCTTTGCTCGCCCTGTGTAATCGCTCTTCATTCCCCTGAATTCCCCCACTCCTCCGATTAACAGGGGCGGATGCACATGCCACTTTTGTTGTTGTTGTTTAGAGTCTTGGTACTATCTTTCGGGCTGTTGATTGGAATTTTTAACCTTTCTCTGTGTCTTCAGGTTTGCCACCTTGTTATCTAAAGTTGTATGCTCCCTGATCTTTGCTTTTAAATGTTTTAGTAGCATTAGGAAATGTTGCTACATTTTAAAAGCTTCTAAAGCAACATTGTGAGTTAGTAAATACATTACAACACTAGAAACTGTGTTTGAAGATAAAAACAATCCTTGTTTTTTGTTTCCCTTTTACCTTTTCTGTGGAGATTGCTTTAGTCTCCGAGTGTTTCTGAAGTCCAATTTGTTGTTGCTCAAAGAACGTTTTATGTTATTAAAATATATTTTAGCTCCTCCTGAGAGTTGAGATTATGCTGTACCTTTTGTTCTGAACATGTATACTTTGAAAAAAACTGTGTCTTAAAAGGTGCCTGATGTTTCCCAAAGGCCAGCAACTTTTACTTTCCCTTTTGCCCTCCTCCCCCTCCTTGGAGACTTACAGTGGAAACTATTTAGTGTGTTAGCAGAATTTGCTCATTTTTTTCAGGTGTAAGTTACTGACTTTTTCCCTTAAGTGACATCAAACGTCTCCGTGATACTGTTTTCTAAGAAAACCAAAGAGATGCCATCTTCCTTACATACCTTATTCATTAGAAACTCCATCAGGGCTCTCTTTTTACTTTTGCTTTACCTGCAAGCTTGGCGTCTTAGCTTATAATAGGGGAGTGGGAGGTCTCAGTCGTGTCTGAAGCCTGGTCCTGGCAGAGGTGGGAGTGGAGTGGGGAGGAGACCAAAAAATTGTTGCGAACATACAGAAGAACTCAAAACACCATCAGTTTGGGGCTGTTTTGCTTAAGAGCAAACAACTCCTGTTCCAGGGAACCATCAAGACACTCTATCAGTTGTGAGGGTACTGTCAAGTAGTGGAGAGAGCATTCTAAGAGTTGGCCGACCAGGTCTGACTCTGCCACCCCGGTGCCCCTTGCTGAAATCTGTCTCCAGAAGCATTTTGTTTGGCCGGCACCCTGTTGTTTCACTTTTAATGTAACTAGTTGCCACTATTTAAAAGTGGGAGATGTTAAAATCCGAATTTTCAGCTTTTCTTGAAGAATAGGAGGGCCTTTCCCCATTGGGCAAGACAGTAAACTGCTGGAGCTGAGTAAATGGCTTCCTTCTTTAGACTGGACATGTATCTCCCATTTGTCAAGGTCCCCTCAGTCCTCTTTGCTTATTTGCAAAAACAGCCTTAAGCATATGCAGAGATCCCCTTGCAGGACACAAGTGATGGGAGGAGGTGGGAGCATACACAATCCAGCCGGTAGGTTCTTCTAATTCTTATTTAAGATAGCCACTGGTGATGATTCTGCGCCACCTAAGATGAGGTTGAGAATACAATTTCATATCTGGATGTACTCTTGGGAGCTCAGAACCTGCATTTGCACCTGCCTGCTCTCTTTATCTTGAACTCTTCCTTTAGACTCAATGCACTATTGCAGATGTGCCCAACTTGAGCTCTTTTACCTGAGGCTCTGTTGTCATGTTATTCTCTTCCCCTGGACTGCCCTTTGCCTGGCCTAACACTACTCCTCCTTCTGGACTCACTTGACCTCAGGTGTTTTCTCAAATCCTCAGGGCTGAGTTGGATAGTCTTCATTTTCTTTTAGCACTGAAGCCTAGCACTTAATAATGAATTGTAAGTTCCTATTCACTTGTCTGCCCCATCCCACAACTAGATTAGATGGTCCTTGAGAACAGGAATGATATTTTACCCTCATTTTATCCTTCATGCATACAGTGCCTGACACCTAGTAGGAACTTCCGTTGCTTGAATGAATGGGTCGTGGAATACCCAAACTACATCATCTGTCTCCTCCTTCACTGACCATTAAAAAAAAGTCCTCTTGTTGTTTATTTGGTTAAAAACTTTGGAGTCGTCTCGGCATTCTCTCTCTTACATTGCTGCCCAAACCCAGCATGGCCTGTAGGTTTATTCCCCTTTGACACGTTCTTCTAATCTGTTCCCTCCTACTCTTGAGTCCCCTTTCCTTTTTTTTTTTTTTTTAACGTTTATTTATTTTTGAGACAGAGAGAGAGACAGAGCATGAACGGGGGAGGGGCAGAGAGAGAGGGAGACACAGAATTGGAAGCAGCCTCCAGGTTCTGAGCCATCAGCCCAGAGCCCGACGCGGGGCTCGAACTCACGGACCGTGAGATCGTGACCTGAGCTGAAGTCGGACGCTTAACCGACTGAGCCACCCAGGCGCCCCTTGAGTCCTCTTTCCTAGACTACTGTGATAGCACCTTAACTAGTTTACTGCGCCTCACCTTTCCCGTATCTATTTTTCAAATTTCAGAAGTTCTAGTACACATCTGAATACGTTGCCCTCTTGCTCAGAACTAACGATATCTTTTGAGGTCACAGGATGCGGTGCACGGTCATTACCAGAGAATTGATGGTGATCAGTGATCTGGCTTCATCCTGCTTTCCTGGCTGGATTGCCCACCATGGTCTTTCATATTCTTTATGCTTCAGCCAGACTGGACTACTGCTTTTCCTGAATATGCCCAGAGTGTCCCACTACCTCTCTCAGTCTAAGTCCTATCTTGTCTATTGCATAAATATATCATGCTTACTACAGACCAAGCATTGCCCTCGGCACTAAGAATAAAAAGGTATGACATCATCCAGAAACGACTAAGTCAGAGCACAGTGGGAAGTGGCAGAGGATGAGTTTGGATAGGAAACTGGTTTCGAGAGAAGTTTTTTAAATGTTAAGCTAAGGAGTTTGAATTTTATCTTGAGGGGATGAAAGTCATTGAGGAATGGGGGAGTAACATCAGATTGGAATTTTAGAAAATTCACTTTGGCCAGAGAATAGAAAATGAATTGGAGAAGAATGAGACCTGAGGTAAGGAGAAAAGTTAGAAGGCTAGTTTAATAGTCCAGTCAAGAGATACTATGCATTTGAATTAAGGATGCATTTGAACTCGGTTGGAAACTTAGGGATGGATTTTGAGAGATGTTTAAAGGTAGAATTGACAGGACCCAGTCACTCCCTCAGTGAGTAGGGCAAGTGGTAAGAGAGCAGGAAGAGTCCCTAAGTTCTGGTTTGTGTGCTTTTTGTCAGAACAGACAATGGAGGAGAAGAAGCCGTTGTGATGGAGAGAGTGGCCTAAAGAGATGAGTTTTAGACACGTTGATTTAAAAGTCCTTTTGGCTTATCCAGGTGGACTTGTCAAGCTGGCAGTTGTCATTGGTATCTGCCACCGCAAATTTGGAACTTCCAGGGGTGGAGGTAAAGCCTTAAGAATAAATGAAGCCTTGGAGGCGCCTGGGTGGCTCAGTCGGTTGAGTCGGTTGAGCGTCTGACTTCAGCTTAGGTCATGATCACGTGGTTTGTGAGTTCAAGACCGACATCAGGCTCTGTGCTGACAGCTCAGAGCCTGGAACCTGCTTCAGATTTTGTATCTGCCTCACTCTGCCCCTCCCCTGCTCGTGCTCTCTCTCTCTCTCTCAAAGAATGAATAAACATCTCTCTCTCAAAGAATAAATAAACGTTAAAAAAAAAAAAGAATAGATGAAGTCTTTATCCATACAAAGACTTATACAAGGATTCTGTTCATGAGAGTTCTCTTCAGCAAAAAAAGAGGAAACAATCCAAATGTCCATTAACAGGTGAAAGAATAAACAAATTGTGAAATAGCCATACATTGGAATACTACTGGGTAATAAAAAGGAATGAATTATTGATACACATGACAATATGATTGAATCTCAAAATAGTTCAGCTGAATGAAAGAAACCAGATCAAAAAAAAGAGTATATACTGTATAATTCTATTATATAAAATTCTAGAAATTGCAAACTTACCTACAACGACAAGGAGCAAGTGAGTGGTGGTTTTAGGGGGAGGCTTTTATGTTCATTTGTTGATTGTGCTGATAATTTCACAGATATATACATACATTAAAATTTAGCAGATTTACAACTCAGATATGTGCAATTTGTTGAATGTCAGTTGTACATCAGTGAAGGAGTTAAAAGTAGATAAAGCCACCTACTGAAAATTAGAGGTAAGACTGAAGTAGGGCTGTCATTAGACCTGGTTGGGGAGGGGGAGGAGTGGGCAATAGTGTGTAGGAGAAGAGCAGGGGAAGGAGTGATTCAAGGGGATGAAGAAGGAAGAAGTTGGAGGGGAGCCTGGGGGGGCTCAGTCGGTTAAGTGTCAGACTTTTGGCTTCGGCTCAGGTCATGATCTCACAGTTCATGGGATCGAACCCCACATCACGCTCTGTGCTGACAATGTGAAGCCTGCTTGTCCCCTTCTCTCTGCCCATCCCCTCCTCACTCTCTATCCCTCTCTTTCTCTCTCTCTCAAAATAAACACTTTAAAACAAAACAAAAAAACCCCCTATGTTTAAAAAAATCAAAGAAAGAAGGAGTTGGAGTAGAGACTCCTCAGTCCTGGGCCTTGTGGTTTTGTTTTTCTCTTCTGGACCTGAGGCTTCTGCCAAAATTATTTCTCTGTTGGATCCTTGGTCAGGCCAAGAGACATCAGATCTTGATCCCCCTCTTCGTATTTATTGTACGTCTTGTACCTGACATTATTCATTCCAGGTGTTGGTTGAGATAGGAAGTATAACCCAGAGCCTGGAACAAACTGGGTCCCAGTGATCAATACAGGGTCTACTCAGTGAATGTAGATACAGCAAGCTGAAGAAAGGAGGTCCAGACTTCTAAATTAAATGTTTCACGGGGCTCCTGGCTGGCTCAGTGAGTATTATGCTACCTTGATCTCAGGGTTGTGAGTTCAAGCCCCATGTAGGTTGTAGAGATTACTTAAAAACAAAACCTTAAATCTAAAATCTTAAATTAATTAATTAAATGTTTCACTGTAAAGCTGCTTAGAGTGAAGGTCTTCCAGAAGCCATCCACACAGTTTTCCACTTATCCGGGAAATACTTCTTTTCTAAATGCACAAAATCGTGTTGGTATGTTTTGTTGGTGTTTATATTGATTAACTGATATCTGCAACTTTGTATATATCATTATTTAATGCTGAAACTCTGCTCTGAACTTTATAACTAGGGCATAGGAAGTAAACTATGAGAATTTGAAGGGGAAATATAAAAAGAAGGAAGGAGTCAGGTAAAAAGTATGAGACCCTAGTGTCTGAGAAGCCGAGAAAGTAAGGAGCTGCAAGAAGAGTCGTTAAGTGCGTCAGGCTACGGATAAGTGAGGTAAGGTGCTTGAAAATGTTAGATTTGACAGCTAAGGGGTCACTTCCGTCTGAGCGGTTTCAGTGTGGATAGATGACGGAAGAACATGGAAAGACAATAGCAAGGTAGCAAGGACAGATGACTTCTGCCGCCCTGCCCCCCCCCCCCCCCCACTCTCCAGATTACTATGGTTTTTTTTTTTTTTTTTTTTCCAGAAGCTTGGAAATGAAAAG
Source organism: Panthera tigris (assembly GCF_018350195.1). NCBI lineage: Eukaryota > Metazoa > Chordata > Mammalia > Carnivora > Felidae > Panthera > Panthera tigris. Next base: position 107,649,739 of record NC_056662.1, read on the forward strand.
AGATACTGCTGTGGCAAGAAAGGGATTCAAGCTTGGGGAGGCTTTTTATTTGAAGGTGATGGAAACTTGTATATGTTAGGAGTCTTTGGGGCAGGAGCTGGTAGAGAGTGCTGGTGAAGATACTGAACAATGAGGAGATGAGTAGCCCAGGAACACAAGTAATGGGATTTGTCTTGAACTGTTTGCCAGGTACTATTTTAAGTACTCACATGTGTTTTCTAATTCTCATTGGATACTATTATTGCTTCCATTTTACAAGAGAGAAAACAGGTTTAGAAAGAGTAATTTGGTTAGAGAGTCTGCAGTTTTAAATACTATGCTATGCTACCTCTAGCAGGGCATCTTTGATGGCATCTTTTTTTCCTGAGATGGGAGGGAAAGAGACAAATAAGGGTTTGTAGGTTGAGCAGCAGGGAGTTCACGTTAGGTATCCTCTATTTTCTTAACGAAATGAATAGCAAGATTCTTTACATAGAGCGAGGAAAGAGAAATGAGTAAGGAGTTTAAGAAGCATGGTGAAGTTTTGAAATTGCTGTTTTGGAGCGTGGAGAAGGAGCCAACCAGTGAATCAGAAAGAACTTGCTGAGCAGTGCAGAGTGTGAAGACCATAAATTTGGAGGCATATTCATTGGTCTGGTGGTTGTGAGATTTCCTCCAGCAGCACTCATCGGTTCAGGTGAATGGACACAGAAGGAGAGTTGATTGCAGGTGGCTGCAGTAGAGACTAAGAGGATAGCAATATTTCAGGTGATAGAAAGTAAAGCTGTAAGATGGGTTATGGGGGTATAGATGAAGGCTCCGTGGATTAGAAATCTTTGATGAGTTGGAGGAGGAGGGTAGCGAGAGCAGACAGGGGATTATGATTGGAGATCATCATAATAATTTAGGGTTTTAAGATTCCAGAAATGAAAGAAATAAGACAATTGGGAGCTCTGGAGTTAGTGTATTGAATGATGGATTGGTGTATTACATATATGGGTGATGACGAGGTCCACAAGGATTATGGCACATGTCATAGTGGAAAGGAAGACTGTAATCCAGCAATGGCAGTGAGATCCAGAAATCACAGCAGTGAGGATGCTTCATCCAAATAATAAAAGTGGCAACTACTCCCTGTTCCCCATAATGTATTTTGTATCACAGCTTTGGGTAGAATAGGAAAAAATGTTGCACTTCATTTTAGAGTGTTTTTGTCTTGTGATTAAGTTGTTTTTTTTTTTTTAACCCAATGTTTTATTATGGGAAGTTTCAAATATGCAAAAAAGTTGAAAGAATTATTCATTAAAACACCTGTGTACCCATCACCTAGATTCTGTAATTTACATTTACTATGTTTGTTTTATCGCATGCCTATCCATCCCTGCCTCCCTCCATCCACCAATCCATCTTATGTTTTGATGCATTTCAAAGTAAGTGGCAGACATCAGTACATTTTACCTCCAAACATTGCAACATGCATGTCATTAAGTAGAGTTCAGTATTTGTTTACAGTTCTTTTTGGTTTTTAGGTAAAAACCTAAAATTAAGTAAAATTTATGTACAGTGGAATACACAAATGTTAATTGTACCATTTAATGAGTTTTGACAAATACAACTCAAACCTCTATCAAGATAACGAACATTACCATCACTCCTGAAATTTACCTCCTGTGCCTTCTCAGTCAATCCCTGTAACCATTGTTCTGATCTTTTATCATCCTACCATAGATTATTAATCTTACCTATTCTAGAACATCATATTAATAGAGTCATATAGTATATAATTTTTGTAAGGCTTTGAGGTTGTGTTTCTTAGGAATTCAGTTCTTTTTTCCATCATAGGACTATGTCAGAGTTTGTTTATCAAGTGGCTGGATACCTAGGAGGTTTCCAGTTTGGGGCTATTATACATAAAGCTTCCATGAATGTTCTTATTATACAAGTCTTTTTGTAGGCCTGTGTTTTCATTTCTCTTGTGTAAATATTAAGAGAAGTGGCTCATAGAGTGTTTAGTCTTATAAGAAACTGCCAGACCTTTTCTCAAATTGGTTGTACCTTTAATATTCCCTCAACAATGTATGAGAGTTCCAGTTGTTCCACATCTTTACCAGTATTTGTTGTTATTAGTCTTTAATTTTAGTCACTGTGGTGGGTTTGTAGTGGTATCTCACTGTGGTTTCAATTTGCATTATCCCGGTGATTAATGATATTGAACACTTTCTCATGTTCTTATTGGCCATTTTGTATCTTTCTTTGGGCAGTGTCTGCATAAATCTGTTGCCCATTTAAAATTTTGCGTTCTTTTTAGTATTGCATTGTAAGAGTTCTTTATATATCATGGGTAACTGTTCTTTATCAGAAAAATGTTTTATGAATATTTTCTTCCAGCCTGTGGCTTGTCTATTCATTCTCCTAATGGTGTTTTTTGATGAACAGAGTTTTTAATATTGATGGAGTCAAATTTATTAGTTTGTTTTTTTTTAAGGTTATTGCTCTCTGTATTTGAGAACCTCTTGCCTGCCACCAAGCCATGAAGATACTGTCCTAATGCTGTGTTCTAAAAACTTTATAGAAAAGTTTTTACATAATCTGTGGTCCATTTCAGATTAATTATTGTGTATAATATAAAGTGGGAATTGAGACTCATTTTTTAGGCTGATATCTAGTTATTTCAGAACTATATGTTGAAATACAGGTGTCTGGGTGGCTCAGACGGTTGAGTGTCCAATTTTGGCTCAGGTCATGATCTCGTGATTCATGAATTCAATACCTGCATCAGGCTCTGTGCTGACAGCTTGGAGCCTGGAGCCTGCTTCAGATTCTGTGCCTCCCACTCTCTCTCTGCTCTTCCCCACTCGTGCTTTGTCTCTCCCTCAAAAATAAACATAAAAAAAATTATATGTTGAGATTTCTCTTTCCCTGTTGACTGTGATGTTTTTATGAAAATTAAATGAATAAGTATTGTATATATTTATGTAAATATATATACAAACATCTCCATTCTATCCCACTGATCTGTTTATCTTTACACCAGTACCACACTATTGGTTACTGTAGATTTATACTGAGTCTTGAAGTTAGGTAGTATAAGTCCTCCAATTTTTGGTTTTCTTTTAAAATCTTGTTTTAGCATTTCTAGGTTTGGATTTCACTATAAATTTTGAACCAGCTGTCAATTTCTACCAAAAAATCTTGCTGAGATTTTGATTGTGATTGCATTGAATCTATAGATCACTAGGGAGAATTTGTATCTTAACAATATTAAATCTTTGGACCCGTGAACATGGTGTATCTCTCCATTTATTTAGACTTATTAATTTCTGTCAGCAACACTTTGTAGTTTTCAGTGTAAAAGCCTTACATGTCTGGTTGAGTTTAACCCTAAATTGTTTTTTAATTTTATTGTAAATTGTTTTAGAATTTTATTTTCTAATTGTCACAAATATGCAAACATAAAGCTGCTTTTTGTATATTGAACTTGTATCCTTTGATTTTGCTGGTAGTTGCAGATTCCACAGAATTTTCTACATTATTATCATGTGCTACTACAGATAATCCGATATTTGTTTTTCTTGCCTTATTTTACTGACTAGGTCCTCCATTAAATGTTAAATGAAAGTAGTGAGAGTGGTCATCTGTTTCTGTGGCTGAGTTTTACAGCAGAGGAAATGGGTCCTTAGGCAGACTGCTCAAGATCTTATAACTAATAAGGAATAGAATCAGGATTTGAACCTGAATCTGTCTGGCTTCAAAGACCACTCTTTGTACTGTACTGTATTGCTTCCTTTGAGTAGGCAGTATAATATAGTACAGTAGTGTTTTCATTATCTTGCACCTTAGATTTTAGGGAAGAAGTACCTTAGGATAGAGGAGGTTGACTGAAGCTTCGAAACCTTTTGCTTTAAGCTGAGAAGCTCGGCCCTTTTACATATTAGGGCTCTGCATAGGATTACATTTGAAAAAATGGTTCTGCTGCATAAAAAAGTAAGACTTTTAAAGGCACTAGTTAATGGAAAACCAGTATAGACCATAGAGGAATGGGCTGAGAAATGTCTTGGTGGCATTAGGTAGCTTGGAGACTGTCCTGTGTGCTTCTGTTCGGGAGTGACAGGAGTGATGTTTTAAGTAGCAGTGGGAGTTAACCAGGTGAGGATGAGGAGGAAGAGTGTTCAAAGATTTATGGTGGCTTGGAGTTCATGAGGAGCTGAGCATTTTAGAAATTCTGAGTAGCTGGGAGTCTGAAGCGTGGGGCCAGATCTTGTGAGCAGTGGGGAAGGCCAGTTAGGGTGGGATAATGGTGGTTTTGACTAGGGCAATAGCTGTGGGCATACAGAAAAGTGGATAGATTTTTAGATGTAAAAGTAGATTGATGATTGAATGACAGAGTAGTAAGAGAGGCGTCAAAACTGATTCCTATGTTTCTGGCTTAAGGGTCTAAGTGGTAGTGGGATGAAAGAGGAAATACTGGGGGAGGAGCACGTTAGGAGGAGAACTAAGAAGCCTCCAGTTCTCTGGGAATGAGAGGATGTGAGAGAATTATGATGGGAGGGATTTACACTTTGGGGGAGGGGTGGAGCCAAGTATGGCAAGCATGGAAAGTGTCTTTGTTGGACTGCTCTCAGGAATGAAGGCTCTGACAATGTCTTTCAAAGTACATTTCAAATACCATTTTCTCCACAAAGGCTTTCTACTACAACCCCATCCCCTAAGTAGAATGTATCTCTTAATTTACTTAGTGCTTTATATGTCAGTTTTAGTACTTAATGATAGTCTGTCCTTCAAAGTTTGATCTGTGGCTTCTCTTTCTCTATACTGGGAGTTCCTTGAAGGTAAGAATAGGGTCCTACTCACCTTTATATTCCCTATAATGCTTAGCATATTTCTCACATATAGCAAGCAGGTGCTCAGGACCTTTTGTTGAATTGCATGTGGTTCTGAGCCTGTCCCCTCAAGAATATACTACTAATGAGCTTGTTGGGTGTTAGCTGAGATCTTCAACTTCAAAAGGCATTGGAATTGCCATGTTCAGTGTATTCCATTTTAGCACATAGGTAAGCAAATACTATATTTTAGAAATAACTCATTTTAAATGGCTAGATTTTTTTTTAGGTTTATTTTTGAGAGTGAGGGTGAGAGAGCACGTGTGCACGAGCAGGGGAGGGGCAGAGAGAGAGGAGACAGAGAAGCCTAAGCAGGCTCCACACACTGACAACACAGAGCCCCTTGTGGGGCCCAAACTCACAAACCATGAGATCATGACCTGAACAAAATCAAGAGTCAGGCACTCAACCGACTGAGCCACCCAGGCACCCCTTAAATGGCTAGTTTTTTAAAAAGTGTGCAATGCAAGGGAGAAGCAGATGCCAAGGTGGGGTTGGGTATACAAGAAATGTATTAGCAGTGCTTGTGAGAGAAAATGGGGAAGGAGTCAAGGAGAGTCTTGAGACTGTAATGCAAGTCTGACTCCCAAGTGAAGGAGAGAGGTAAGGGAGGAAGGAACTTGGGGTGAAAGTGTCTTATACTGCAGTGCAGTTCTAAGGAAAGTTCACCCAGGTCTCAGGAAGTTCTTGAGTGAAAGTTGCGGGTCACAGGAATTCCTCATCCCCCAGGAAGAGGCCTGGCTTAGTATGCGTGCCGTGCTCGGTCCTTGACGGGGTGGGGGGGCGGGGGGGGGCAGCCTGGGAGAAGCAGAGCCTCTGCACAAACACAGTGATGGATTTCATAGTGCAGCAGCTGGAGTCTGAGGTCTGAGAGACTCATTCTCAGAGCCAGCCAGGGTCACCTCTGAGGCTATCGATGGCCTGATTCAGGATAATACGGTTACAGACTTCCTCCACTGAAAGTGGATAATTTGTTCCTCCCAAATCCCTTATGCTTTCAAAAAAGATATCTTAGGTTGAGTTCTGAAAGTCACAAGTTCATTATTGCTGATATTAACAGTGCACAGTTTGCTTTAGTAGTTACCAAATAAAGTTTGCCTTTCATATTCAAGTTTATTTCATAATTAACCCTTTGATGTACAAAACCCACAAACAAAGCAGTAAAGGCAAAAGAAAACAATGCAAATGATACCCATGTTATTACTACGTGAGCTAGTGAACTCAGAGCACTTCGGCACTACCTTGAGTAGTCCAGCTCTCTGGCCATGAAGGTGACTACTTGTTGATTTTTCTTTCCAGGCTGGGCTATCTTGGAGGCAGACAAACACAAATCAGTAAAGAAATTCCTCATGAAGTCTGGTAACTTAATTTCTGGTACCATAAATTCTGGGAACTTCCCACTGGAGTTGAGGATAGGAGTATACATAGGTGAAAAGTAATTTGAAGTTTTGGTTTTATGGACTCTAAATTACTTAGATATTATTTTTAAAATAGATACTTTAAAACTGTAATGGGTACCTGGGTGGCTCAGTTGGTTAAGCGTCTGACTCTTGATTTTGGCTCAGGTCGTGATCTCACAGTTTGTGAGATCGAGCCTTGCTTTGTGCTTTGAGCTGATGGCGCAGAGCCTGCTTGGAATTTTCCCCTCTCTCCCTCTCTCTGCCCCTACTCTGCATGCTTGCTCTCTCTGAAAATAAATAAACTAAAAAAAAGTGTAACAGGAATATGATTTCAAAAAAGTTTCTTTAATGTTGCTTTCATGCTGCTGATTTTGACTGGTTTGGTTTTATTTGCTAAATTTATTGAGCTCTTATTGTATGGTAAGCATTATGGATATGCAAGTAAAAATAAAACAATTGTTTTTATGAAACTTGTATCTGGTGATAAAACAAAAAGTCTATAGTCTGCCCATATATGTTAAAGTATCCCCTTTTCAAATGGGATTAATCTTATTATATAGAAAGAAGTTTGTTTCAGGGTTCAGAATAAATCAATAACAAATAGGTCTTGAGATTAAAAGAAAAGTTGAATTTTTCATTAACCAGAGACTTTTTGTAATAAGCTAATAATTCCAGTTATTTTATAATGCCTGAAATGAACTTTTCTATATAGACAAGACTAATTTTCTATAATCTAAGCCACTTGCAAGTAAATTGATTTCTATATATGGCCAAATAATTTATAATGGAATGCACTTGGGGCACCTGGGTGACTCAGTTGGTTAAGCATCTGACTTCAGGTCATGATCTTGCAGTTTGTGGGTTTGAGCCCCATGTCTGGCCCTGTGCTGACAGCTCAGGGCCTGGAGCCTGCTTTGGATTCTGTCTCCCTCTCTCTCTGGCCTCCCCTGCTCATGCTCTCTCAAAAATGAAAAAAATGTTAAAAAAAATTATAATGGAATGTACTTACTGGTAATTACACTTACACCCGTTTTGTTTAAGGATTTCGGTAGGATTCTGATTTCTGTACATATATTTAATAACTTTTTTCTCTTAATTTTATATATAACATCAAATTAGTCATTTTAACTGTTTTTAAGTGTATAATTCAGTGCCAATAAATATATTCAGAGTATTGTGCAACCATTACCACTATATTTCCAAAAATTTTTCATCACCTCAAACAGAAACTCTGTGCAAATTAAGCAATAATTCTCCACTTCCCCCTCTTTTAGCCCCTGGTAACCTCTAATCTACTTTTTGTTTCTGTGAATTTGCCTATTCTAGATATTTCATGTAAGTGGAATCATACAATATTTGTCCTTTTGTGTCTGACTTATTTCACTTAGTATAATGTCTTCAAGGTTCATTTATATTGTAGCATGCGTCAGAATTTCATTTTTTCTTAAGGCTGAATAATATTCCATTGTATGTATATACCACAGCTTGTTTATCCATTCGTCTGTTGATGGACACTTGGGTTGCTTCTGCCTTTTTGATATTGTGAACAATGCTCCAGTGAACTTTAGTATACAGGTATCTGAGTCCATGTTCTCAGTTTTTTTGGGTACATACCTAGACATGGAATTGCTGGGTTGTTTGGCAATGCTACGTTTATCTTTTCGAGGAACTGCCGTACTGTTTTCCACAGCAGCCATTGTATATTTCCACTAGTAATACACAAAGGTTCTGACTTCTCCACATCCTCACCAATATTCATTTTTTGTTAAAAATTGCCATCCTAACTTCTTGGGATGAGCACTGGGTGTTGTATGTAAGTGATGAATCACTGGCTTCTACTCCTGAAACCAATACTACATTGTATATTAACTAATTTGAATTTAAATAAATTTAAAATAACGATTGCCATCCTAGTTGGTGTGACATGATATCTCATTGTGCTTTTGGTTTGTATTTCCCTAGTGACTAATGATGCTGAGCATTTTCTCATGCACTTGTTGGCCATTTCTATATCTTTATAGAAAATGCCTATTCAAGTCTATTGCCCATTTTTAAAATTAGGTTGTTTGTATTTTTGTTAAGTTTTTGTAAATAATTATATATGTTCTTGGTATTAGACTCATTCAAACCCAACCAAACGTGTCTTAGTTTCTTGATAATGTCCTTTGCACAAAAATTAATTTTGATAAAGTTCAGTTTATCTCTTTTTTCTTTCATTGTTCCTGTTTTAATATCATATCTAAGAATCCTTTGCCAAATCCAATATCATGAAAATTTACCCCTAAGTTTTATTCTAGGGATTTTATGGTTTTAGCACTTATATTTAGGTCATTGATCTAAATTTTCTATGTGGTGTAAGTTAGGTGTCATTTACACTTAGCATAATGCCCCTGAGGTCCATCCATGTTGTAGCAGATGGCAAGATTTCACTCTTTTTTTTTAATGGCTAAATAGTATTCCATTGAATATATCATAATTTCTTTATCCATCCATATGTGGACACTTAGTTTGTTTCCATATCTTGGCTAATATAAATAAAGCTGCAGTGAACATGGTGGTACATACAACTTTTTGAGCTAGTGTTTTTGTTTTGTTTTCTTTGGATAAATACCCAGAAGTGGAATTGTTGGATCATTTGGTAGTTCTATTTTTAATTTTTGAGGAACTTCCATACTGTTTTCCATAGTGGCCACACCAATGTACATTCTCACCAACAGTGCTTAAGAGTTCCCTTTTCTCCACATCCTTGCAAACATTTGTTTCTTATCTTTTTATTTTTTTGATTTTTAATTTTAATTTTTAAAGATTTTATTTTTAAGTAATCTCTACAATGTGGGGCTTGAACTTACAACCCTGAAATCAAGAGTCACATGGTCTACTGACTGAGCCAGCCAGGCGCCCCTCTTGTCTTTTTAATAGTAGCAATTCTGACAGGTGTGAAATGATATCACATTTTGATTTGAGTTGCACTTTCATGATAATTAATGTTGTTGAGCATCTTTTCACGTACCCATTGGCTATTGGTATGTCTTCTTTGGAAAAGTGTCTATTTAGGTCTTCTGCCCTTAAAACTTTTTTTTGGTGGGGGAAGCTGTTGAGTTGTATGGGTTCTTTATATATTTTGGATATTAGGCCCTTACTAGCTATATGATTTGCAAATATTTTCTTCCATTTAGATGGTTGCTTTTTCATTTTGCTGTGTAGAAGCTTTTTTAGTATGATGTTGTCCCACTTACTTTTGCTTTTGGTGTCAGATTCAGAAAAACATTGCCAAGACCTATGTTAAGGAGCTTACCACCTATGCTTTCTTCCAGGAGTTTTATGCTTCAGGTCTAATGTTCAAGTCTTTAATCCATTTTGAGTTAATTTTTGTGGTCAAGTTTCATTCTTTTGCATGTAGCTGTCCAGTTTTCCCAGTGCTCGTTATTGAGAAGACTTTCCCCATGGCACATTCTTGACTCCTTTGTTGTAAATTAATTGATCAAATATGCATGGGTTTATTTCTGGGCTCTCTAGTCTGTTCCATTGACCTACATGTTCATTTTTATGCCAATGCCATACTGTTTTAAATCTTTTCAGAGAACCAGCTCTTAGTTTCATTGATCTTCTCTGTTGTATTTTTAGTCTCTATTGCACTTATTTCTGCTCTAATCTTTGTTATTCCCTTCCTTCTACTAACTTTGGGCTTCATTTGTTCTTTTTTTCTAGTTCCTTGAGGCATAAAGTTAGGTTGTTTATTTGAGGCTTTTCTTCTTTCTTGAGGGAGGCATATTGCTATGAATGGCTGTCTCAAAACTGCTTTTGCTGCATCCCACAAAATTTTTGTTATAGTTTTATTTTCGATTGTGTCAAGATATTTTTGAGTTTCTCTTTTGATTTCTTCTTTGACACATTGGTAGTTCAGTAGCATGGTGTTTGATGTCTACATATTTGTGAATTTTCCAGTTTTCGTCATGGAATTAATTTCCAGTTTCAGATCATTGTGGTTGGAAAAGATGCTTGATATGATATCAGTCCTCTAATACTTATTATCACTTTTTTTGTAACCTAACATGTAATCTATCCTGGAAAATGTTCCATGTACACTTGAGAAGAATGTATATTCTGTTGCTTTTGGATGGAATGTTCTGTATGTATCTGTTAGGCCTATTGGTTTAATAGGTCATTCAAGGCTGATGTTCTCTTAAATACTTTCTGTCTGGATGATCTACCCATTGATGTTATTAGGGTATTAAAACCCCCTACTATTGTTGTATTGCTCTCTGTTTCTTTCTTTAGGTCTGTTAATTATTTGTCTTATGCATTTCTGTGCTCCTATGTTGAGTGCATAAATATTTACAAATGTTACATCCTCTTGTTGGATTGACCCCTTTATCATTATGTAACATCCATTTTTGTCTTTTTTTATAATTTTTTAAATGTTTATTTTTGAGAGAGAGAGAGAGGGAGAAACAGAGCATGAGTGAGGGAGGGGCAGAGAGAGACAGAGACACAAAATCTGAAGCATGCTCCAGGCTCGAGCTGTCAGCACAGAACCTGATGTGGGGCTTGAACTCATGAACCGCAAGATCATGCATGACCTGAGCCGAAAGTCAGTCGTTTAACCAACTGAGCCACCCAGGTAACCCCCATTTTTGTCTCTTATTACAGATTTTCTTTTATGATAAATAAGTATGTGCAATATATATATTTTTAATTTTTTTTCTTGTTGGCTTTAATTTTTTTTCTTTTTTTTTAAATTTTGGTATACCCTCTTTTGCATCCTTGTTTTCCCCTCCCCCCTTTCCAACGTATTTTAGAGAGCATAGCATTTAAGACCACCCTCATTCTTTTCTGTGGCTGCATGCTATTGTTTGGTTGTACTATAATTTAACTAATGTATTGAGAAACAGGTCATTTCCTATCTTTTTGTATTGTAAACACTGTTGTAGTGAAACTTGTATGTATGTTATATCATCTGTATGTGAAATCTTCATGTCTCTTGCCCATTTCTGATTGGATTGTTTGCCCTCTTACTGTTGAGTTTTGAATGTTGGGTTGTTTTTTGTGGGGTTTTTTTTTTGTATATTTTAGATACCAGCTCTTTGTTGGGAATGTGGTTTGTAAATGCTTTGTCCCACTCCTTAGCTTGTCTTTTCAATCCATTTAACGGGCTTTTCAGAGCTAAAATTTTTAATTTTGCCTATTATTGGATCCTGAAAATTTTCTCCTATATTTTTTCCTAAAAGTTTTTTTTTTTTTTGGTTTTACATTTTACATGTAAGTCTTTGATATATTTGAGTTATATTTGTGTAAGTTGTGAGATTTAAGTTGAAGTTCTTTTTTTTCTTTCTTTTTTTTTTTTCCTATGGATGTTCAGTTGCTTCAACACCATTTGATGGAAAGGCAATCTCTCCTTCATTGAATTTTTTTGTACTTTCTTCACAAATTATTTGGGCAAATTTTTGTGGGCCTATTTCTAGGTTCTCTGTTCTGTTGCATGGTTCTCTCTCTGCCAATACTACACAATTTTTATTGCCATAGCTATATAATAAGTCTTAAAATTGGATAGAATGTCTTTTCCCATTTTATTCTTTACCAAAATTATTTTAGCTATTCTAGTTCTTTTTCATATAAAGTTTAGAATAATCTTGTCAATATCTATAAAAAATCTTGCTGGGATATTGGTAGGAGTTGTGTTAAACCTATGTGTTAATTTAAGGGGGTGGGAGGATTGATTTTCTTACTGTGTTGAGTCTCCCATTCCATGAACATAGAATGTCTCTCCATTTATTTAGAGCTTTGGTTTCTTTAATCGACAACAACAACATTGTGTTGTTTTCAGCATACACATCCTGTACTTGTTTTCTTAGATTTGCACTGAAGTATTTTGGTTGTAGGGGTTATTTTTAATTTAATTTACGTTTAGTATGCGTGTGTTCATTGCCACTATATCAAAATACAATTGGTTTTTGTAGGTTTATCTTGTATCCTGTGTCCTTAGTGAACTCACTTATTTGTTCTAAGAGTTCCCTCTTTTTTGTTATTTTTGGGGTTTTGCAGGATTTCTTTTGTAGATTCTTTGGAATTTTCTACCAGGTAATTATGTTATTGGCAAATAGGGACATTTATATTTTTTCCTTTTCAAATTTATATGTGTTTTATTTCCTTTTCTTATCTTATTGCACTAGAAAGAACTTCCAGCATTATGTTCAATATGTTGACAGTGGATATTCTTACCTCCTCACCACCCAATTTTGGGGGAAAAACATTGTCTTTCACTGTCAAGTGTATGTTAACTTTAGGTTTATTGTAGATGCTGTTTATCAAGTTGAGGTAGCTCCCTTCTGCTCCTATTTTTCTGAGAGTTTTTTCTTTTTCCATGAATGGGTGTTGTGTTTTGTCAAATGCTTTGTCTACTTCAGTTGACATGATCATGTGGACTTTTTTCTTTAGCTTTTTAATGTGGTGGATTACATTGATTAGCTTTACAATATTGATGCAGACCTGCATCCCTGTAATAAACTCTGCTTGGTCATGGTGTGTAATAATTATTTTGTGTATATATTGCTGAATTCCACTTGCTGGTATTTTAAGAATCTATAATTCTGAAGCATATTGGTCTGTAGTTTTCCTTTTTGTTCTGTTTTTGTCTGGTTTTGGTATCAGGATAATACTGGCTTATAGAATGAATTTGAAGTGTTTCCTTCAATTCTATTTTCCAGACAAGATTGTGGGGAATTGGTGTTAATTTTTTTTTAAGTTTGCTATAAATTTCAATGAAACCATTTGGGTCTAGAGAGTTTTTAGGGTGTTTTGAAATTACAGATTCAATTTATTCAGTAGGTATAGGGCTATTCAAATTATTTCATAATGGTTAAGTTATGGGAGGGTTGTGTTGTTTGAGAAATTGGTCCATTTCTTCTAAGTTGTCAACTTATGTCTGAAGAGTTATTCATAGTTTTCTCTTATTATCCTTTTATAGTTGCATGGTCTGTAGGGCTATCCATGCTTCATTCCTGATTTGATCCTAATATTGGTAATTTGTGTTGTCTTTTTCCTTTGCTAGTCTTGCTAGATGTTTGTCAATTTTTTATTTCTTAAAAGAATAGCAGTTTCACTGATTTTTCTCTATTTTCCCCCTGTTTTCAATTTCACTGGTTTCTGGTCTTCATTGTTTCTTTCCTTCTTGGTTTGCTTTTAGTTTGCTCTTTTCTGGGGTTCTTGAGGTAAGAACTTAGATGATTGATTTGAGGCTTTCTCTTTTTTTATAATGTGCTATTTTACCTATGCCCTACAAATTTTGATATACTGTGTTTTTATTTTCTTTCATATATATGTGTATGTACGTGTGTGTTGTGTGTGTGTGTGTGTGTGTGTGTGTGTGTGTGTGTGTGTGTGTGTAAATTCCCTTGAGACTTACTCTTCGCCCCTTCGAGCCATAGGTTATTTAGATAAAAGTTTAGTTTCCAAGTGTTTGGAGATTTTTCTGATACCTTTCTATTATTAATTTCTAGTTTTATTTTATTGTGGTCAGAGAATACATTCTATATGATTTTGATACTTTTAAATTTGCTAAGTTTTGCTTTGTAGTCCTAGATATGTTCTTTTTTAAAATCTTACACACTTGAAAAGAATGTGTATTCCACTCTTGTTGTATGGAGTGTTTTATAAATGTTGATTAGTTCTTGTTGGTTGATAGTGATGTTGTGTTCTTTTAAATTCTTGGTGATTTTCTGTCTAGTTTTATTGTTCAGAGAGGGGTGTTGGATTATCCAACTATAACTTTGGATTTGTCTTTATATTCTTTCAGTTCTCTCAATTTTTGCTCTGCATATTTTGGAATTCTGCCTGGTGGATACACATTTGGGATTGCTATCGCTTCTTGGATTGACCCTTTTATAGCTATGTAATGTCCCTCTCTGTCTTTGATAGTCCTTGAAGTCTGTCCTTGAAGTCTACTTTATCTGATATTAATGTTGTCACTCCTTTTTTTTGATTAATCCTCATGTGATATATATTTTTATGTCAGCCAACTTACTATATTTGAAGTGAGTATCATGTAGATAGCACATAGTTGGGTCATGTCTTTTAATCCTCTTTGCAACGTTTGCTTTTAATTGGTGTGTTTAGACCATTTTTATGTACTGTAATTATTGCTATATTATGGCTTGCCATAAATGGCCTGCCATTTTAGTTGTTGTTTTCTATTGTAGGTAATACATTGTATATGCACAACTTATTTCAGTGTACTGTGTCACTTGATCAGTTTGATTAAGTATAGAGGAATGTTACCTCCTTCCCTTTACTCACTTCTGTTAATGGTTGTCTTAATATTTCTTCAGCATACATTTAGAACCACATGAGACAGCATTAGAATTTTGCTTTAATCATCAAACATGATTAGCCTATTGTATTTACCTGTATATTTTTTCATGTTCTTCTTTTCTTCTTAATATTCTGAAGTTCCTTCCTTTTATTGTTTTCCTTTTTTTTAGACAACTTCCTTTAGCCATCCTTTTAGGGTAGGTTTGCCAGCAACACATTTTCTTAATTTTGCTTCAATTGTCTTAATTTCCTTTTCATTCCAGAATGTATTTTTACTAGATATAGGATTCTGGATTAATAACTTTTTTCTTGGGGCGCCTGGGTGGCTCAGTTGGTTGAGCATCTGATTTTGACTCATGATCTCACTGTTCCCGAGTTTGAGCCCCACATGGGGCTCTGTGCTGACAGCTCAGCGCCTAGAGACTGTTTCAGATTCTGTGTCTCCCTCTCTCTCTCTCTGCCCCTCCCCCACTCATGCTCTGTCTCTCTCAAAAATAAATATTAAAAAAATAACTTTTTCCTTTGCATCTAAAAAATATTGTGCCACATTTTTCTGACCTCCATGATTTTTGTTGAGAAATCTGTTGTTGTTCTAATTATTTTTCTAGTGTAGGTAAAGTGTTGTTTTTCTCTGGCTGCATTCATGCCAGTCTATTTACAAATTCTGCCTTGCATTTGCATATGATTTTTTTGGTGTGTGAAAATATTTTTTTTCCCAACTGAAATTGTATTGTGTTGGTCTTGAAATAAAAATAACCTAGAAAATTTTAGTAAATTTATTTCATAACGAAACCACTTTTTAGATGGCAGTGTTATACTCCATTATTTATAGCAGCTAAAGCTATGTAAACCCTTGAAAAGAAAATCTCCAGTGAAGGAAAAAATTGTATTTAAATTACATATTAAAATTATCTGTTGCCCTTTCCTCATTCCCCCATTCTCAGCCAGAGTATTTCAAATTCTATTATAAAAGTAATTTTCTCACCTGACATTGGTGGAGGAGTTAAGATGGCCGACTAGTAAGGAGACCCTGGGTTTGTCTTATTCCTTGAACTCAGCTAGATCAACATCAAACCATTTTCAACATGTGGGAAATCAATCTGAGGATTAGCAGAAAAATCTGCATAATTTGCAGGAGAGAATGTGGCTGGTGCATGATGTGGAGAGGTGAATTGTGGGAGAAAAGAGCTGTGTCGCTGCGGAGGGGAGAGAGCCATTTTCACAGAGAAGAGAAAGAGGGGGGAAGAGAGAGCAGTGCATTGGGTTTGCGCAAGAAAGCACTCCCCCTGAAAGCAGCTAGAGAGAAAGAGTGAAAAATGCACACAGGGAACTGCACAAGAAAACTATTCCCCAAAGCCATTAATTGGGGAAAAAGGAGAGGGTTTCAGTACCACCAGTTTTTTATAAATAGAGCCCAGAGTCTGAAGTTTCAGAGCTCAGTGCCTGGCGGTTATCTGGTGAGGAAGCAGGGTGACTCCCTGGGAGCGGGCATCACAGGCTGAGGATACCCCAGGTCACACAGGGAGAAGCGGTTCCTCTGTTTGGAGTGCATTTGGTAGAGGTGATGTGGCCTCTCCACAGATAAAAGTCCCAGGGGGTGCCATTAAACCACCATGTTCACCCATATAGGAACAAATACACTGGCTGAGGGCAACAAGCCCGGAGTTGGCTCTGTGTTGCAATTTACTGTGTACTCTGAGCCACTGCCACTATGTGGTGGTGCAACCATTTCCTGGGGCAGGTGGGCCACAGTGGGGTGAGACCCTCCCCCAGAGGATCACTGCAGGCCCAAACCATGGGCATCTCTGATGTGTGGGGTTTTGAAACACAGATGCACCTGAGATAAAACTCTGAAGGGAGGCACCACCTAGGAGATGGACAGCTTAGACACGGGTTGGGGGGAGGCGGAGAACTGACGGAAATGAGGGACACAGGAGGGGTGATTAATCACACATCTCTGAGAGTGCATACTTCCCACTCCAGAGACTAGAGAGTGGGTTGAAGCCATTTTCATCACTAGCCCACCCACACTGATTGACCCCAGAGATCTAAACATCTCCGCCAAGTGGAGAATGGAGCCATTATACCAACCCCTGCCCTCCTGTGCCTTCCAGGCACATTTCCACTAGGGCCAGTCCACCTGAGAATCAGAGCAGCAGGCCCCTTCCCCAGAAGGCCAGCACAAATCACTTCCACAAGCTTAGTGTATTTAGAGTAGACTGCAAAGGTTCAGCTCAAGGGGAAACTGGATCTGGTTTCATTTGTTTTCTTTTGTTATTTAATGTTTGTTTATTTTGAGAGAGAGAGAGTGCACATGTGAGCAGGGGAGGGGCAGAGAGAGGGAGAGAATCTCAAGCAGGCTCTGTGCTGTCAGTGTGAACCCTGATATGGGGCTCGAACTCACAAACTGAGATCATAACCTGAGCCGAAGTCAAGAGTTGGGCACTTAACCAACTGAGCCACTTAGGCGCCCCTGGGTTTTTTTTTGTTTTGTTTTGTTTTTTTTTTTCATTTGTTTTTTCATTGTTTTTGTTTGGCTGTGTTTTGTTTATGTTGCTGTAGTTTTTCTTTTGTTTCTTGGACACACAACAATTTATTTTTATTTTATTTATGATTTTTAATTTTTTTAAATTTTTCTTCTTTTTTTCCCCTCTCTTCTTGTATCTTTTCTCTTTTTTCTATCAAGCTTCTCTGAACAAGCAGATCAAAACAGACCTAGGACCTAGCTTCCTTTATTTGTTTTTTTTTTTTTAATTTTTAAAATGTTATTTCATTCTATTGTTGTTGTTGTTGTTGTTGTTTGTTTGTTTCTTCCTCTAAAATGACAAGATGGAGGAATTCACCTCAAAAGAAAGAACAGGAAGAAATGATGGCAAGGGATTTAATCAATTCAAATATAAGTAAGATGTCTGAACTAGCATTTAAAAACAATGACTATAAGGATACTAGCTGAGCTTGAAAACATAGGAGACCCCAAAGAATCCCTTTCTGTGGTGTTAAAAGTACTAAAGCCTAGTCAGGCTGAAATTAAAAATGCTATAACTGAGGTGCAAACCCCAATGGAGGCCACAAAAATGACAATGGAGGACACAGAGAAGCAAATTAGTGATGTAGAAGATCAAGGTCAGGGATCATGAAGGCAAACTTAGGGAACTCAGAGATTTATTGAAACTCAGTAACATTCATTTCATAGGAGTCCCCAAAGGTGAAGAGAGAAGAAGGGACAGGTATATGTGAGCAAATCATAGCTGAAAACTTCCCTAATCTGGGAAAGGACATCAAAATCCAGGAAGCACAGAGAACTCCCATTAAATTCAATAAAAGCTGGCCATCGCCAAGACATATAGTCAAATTCACAAAATACACAGACAAGGGAAGAATCCTGAAAGCAGGAAGGGAAAAAATAGTCCTTAACCTGCAAGGAAAGGCCGATCAGGTTCATAGCAGATCTGTCCACAGAAACTTGACAGGCCAGAAAGAAGTGGCAAGATAATTCAACACGCTGAATAGGAAAAATATGCACCTAAGAATACGCTATCCAGTAAAACTGTCGCTCAGAAAGGAGAAAGAAGGAGTTTCCCAGACAAATATTAAAAACTAAAGGAGTTTGTGACCACTAAACCAGCCCTACAGGAAACACAATGACACTAATATCATATTTTTCAGTAATCACTATGAATGTAAATGGACTAAATGCTCCAATCAAAAGACATAGGGTATCAGAATGGACTAAAAAAAAAAAAAAAAAGGCAAGATTCTATATGTTACCTACAAGAGACTCATTTTAGACCTAAAGACCCCTGCAAATTGAAAATGAGGGAATGGAGAACCATCTATCCTGCTAATGGATGTCAAAAGAAAGCCAGACTAGCCATACTTACATCAGACAAACTAGATTTTAAACCAAAGGCTGTAACAAGAGATGAGGAAGGGCATTATATCATAATTAAAGGGACTGTCCATCAAGAAGATCTAACAATTGTAAATATTTATGCCCCCAACTTGAAAGCACCCACATATGTAAATCAATAACATAAACTCCTTGATAATAATACAGTAATAGTAGGGGACTTTAACACCCCACTTGCAAGAATGGAGAGATCAAGAAAATCAGCAAGGAAGCAGTGCTTTGAATGACACACTGGACCAGATGGATGTAACAGATATATTGAGAACATTTCATCCAAAAGCAGAATACACATTCTTTTCAAGTTGCACATGGAACATTCTCCAGAATAGATCACATACCGGGTCACAGAGCAGCCCTCAAAAGTATACAAGGATTGAGATCATACCATGCACACTTTCAGATCACAGTGCTATGAAATTTGAAGTGAACCACAAGAAAAATTTGGAAAGCCCTCAAATACATGGAGGTTGAAGAACATCCCACTAAAGAATGAGTAGGTTAACCAGGAAACTAAAGAAGAAATTTAAAAAAATACATGGAAGCAAATGAAAATGAAAACGCAACAGTCCAAAACCTTTGGGATGCAGCAAAGGCAGTCCTAAGGTGGCAGTATATTGCAATTCAGGCCTATCTCAAGAAGCAAGAAAGTTTTCAGATATACAACCTAACCTTACATTTAAAGGAGCTAAAAAGGAACAGCAAATAAAGCCTAAAGCCAGCAGAAGAAGGGAAATAATAAAGATTAGAGCAGAAATAAAATGATATCGAAACAAAAAAAACAGTAGAACAGATCAATGAAACTAAGAGCTCGTTCTTTCAAAGAAGTAACAAAATTGATAACCCCCTAGCCAGACTTATCAAGAAGAAAAGAAAAAGAACCCAAATAGATAAAATCACAAATGAAAGAAGAGAGATCACAAGCAACACCACTTAAATACAAACAATTATGAGAGGCGTGCTTGGGTGGCTCAGTCGGTTAAGTGTCTGACTTCGGCTCAGGTCATGATCTCGCAGTCTGTGAGTTTGAGCCCTGTGTCGGATTCTGTGCTGACAGCTCAGAGCCTGGAGCCTGCTTCAGATTCTGTGTCACCCTCTCTCTCTGCTCCTCCCCCACTCACACTCTGTCTCTCAAAAATAAATAAACATTAAAAAAATAAAAATAAACAATTATAAGAGAATACTATGAAAAATTATATGCCAAAAACGGGCAATCTGGAAGAAATGGACAAATTTCTAGAAACTCACAAACTACCAAAACTGATACGGGAAGAAATAGAAAATTTGAACAGAACCCATAACCAGCAAAGAAATTGAATCAGTAATCAAAAATCTCCCAACAAACAAGAGTCCTGGGCCAGATGGTTTCCCAGGGAATTCTACCAGACATTCAAAGGAGTTAATACCTATTCTTCTCAAACTGTTCCAAAAAATAGAAAGAAAACTTCCAAACTCATTTTATGAATGAAGCCAGCATTACCTTGATTCCAAAATCAGAGAAAGACCCCACCAAAATGGAGAATTATAGGCCTATATGCCTGATAAACATGTATGTAAAAATTCTCAAATCAAATTCAACAGTACATTAAAAGAATTATTCACCATAATCAAGTGGGAATTATTCCTGGCTGCAGGGCCGGTTCAGTATTCACAAATCAATCAACATGATACACCACATTAATAAAAGAAAGAATAAGAACCACATGATCCCATGAGTAAATGCAGAAAAAGCATTTGACAAAATACAGCATCCAGTCTTGATTAAAAATAAACAAAAACAAAAAACCCTCAACAAAGTCGGGATATATGGAATATACCTCAATATCATAAAGGCCATATATGAAAGACCCACAGCTAATATTGTCCTCAGTGGGGAAAAACAGACTTTCCCCTACAGTCAGGAAAAAGACAAGGATGTCCACTCTCAACATTGCTCTTTAACACAGTACTGAAAATCTTAGCCTCAGCAATCAGACAACAAAAAGAAATAAAAGGCATCCATATTGGCAAGGAAGAAGGCAAACTTTTACTATTTGCAGACAACATGGTCCTCTATATCGAAAACCCAAAAGTCTCCACCAAAAAGTTGCTAGAACCAATACAGGAATTGTGCAAAGTCACGGGATATAAAATCAAAGTGCAGAAATCTGTTGCATTTCTATACACCAATAATAAAGCAGCAGAAAGAGAAATCAAGGAATCGATCCCATTTGCAATTGCACCAAACCAAAAAGATCCTTAGGAATAAACCTAACTAAAGAGGTAAAAAGATCTATACTCTGAAAACTATAGAACACTTATGAAACAAATTGAAGAGGAGGACACAAAGAAATGGGAATGCATTCCATGTTCATGGATTGGGAGAACATTGTTAAAATCTCTTTACTACCCAAAGCAGTCTACACGTTTAATGCAATCCGTATCAAAATACCACCAGCATTTTTCACAGAGCTAGAACAAACAATCCTAAAATTTGTATGGAACCACAAAAGACCCTGAATAGCCAAAACAATCCTGAAAAAGGAAAAACTGGAGCCATCATGATTCCCAATTTCAAGCTATATTAACAAAGTTGTAGTCATCAAAACTATATGGTACTGGCACAAAAAAAGACACATAGATCAGTGGAACAGAGTAGGAAACCCAGAAATGGACCCACAACTGTACGGTTCACTAATCTTCAATGAAGCAGGAAAGAATATCCAATGGAAGAAAGACAGTTTCTTCAACAAATAGTGTTGGGAAAATTGGACAGCAACATGCAGAAGACTGATACTGGGCCACTTTCTTACACCATACGCAAAAATAAATTCAAAATAGATGGAAGACCTATATGTGAGACAGGAAACCATCAAAATCCTAGAGGAGAACACAGGCAGCAACCTCTTTGACCTCAGCTGTAATAACTTCTTACTAGACACGTTGCTGAAGACAAGGGAAACAAAAGAAAATATGAACTATTGGGACTTAAAGTGCACAGTGAAGGAAACAATCAACAAAACTAAAAGAGAGCCTACATAATGGGAGAAGAGATTTGCAAATGACCTTTCTGATAAAGGGTTAATATCCAAAATCCATAAAGAACTTATCAAAGTCAATACCCAAAAAGCAATAACCCAGTTAAGAAATGGGCAGAAGACATGAATAGACACTTTTTCAAAGAAGGCATCCAGATAGCTAACAGACACATAGAAAGATGCTCAACATCTTTCCTCATTAGGGAAATGTAGATCAAATACCACCTCACACCTCTCAGGATGGCTGAATTTAAAAACACAAGAAATAACAGGTGTTGGCAAGGATGTGGAGAACAGGGAACCCTCTTGCACTGTTGGTGGGAATGCAAACTGGTATAGCCACTGGAGAACAATATGGAGGTTCCTCAAAAAACTGAAAATAGAACTATCCTATGATCTAGCAATTGCATTTTTAGGTGTTTACCCAATGGATACAAAAATATAGATTCAAAGGGGTATATTCACCCCAATGTTTATAGCAGCATTATCAACAATAGCCAAAGTATGGAGAGAGCCCAAATGTCCATCGATTGATGAATGGATAAAGATGTGATATAGATATAGATACATATACAGATGTAGATTACATTGGAATTTTATTCAGCCATCAAAAAGAACGAAATCTTGACATTTACAGTGATGTGGATGGAGCTAGAATGTATTATACTAAATGAAGTAAGTCAGAGAAAGACAAATACCATATGATTTCACTCACATGTGAAATTTAAGAAACAAAACAGATGAACACATGGGTAGGCGGAGGGAAAGAGAAGAGAGGGAAACAAACCACAAGAGACTGTTAATGATAGAGAGCAAACTGTGTGTAGATGGAAGGAGGTGGGTATTAAGAAGGGCACTGTTGAGTACTGGATGTTGTATGTGAGTGATGAATCACTGAATTCTACTCCTGAAACCAATATTGCACTATATGTTAACTAAAATTTAAATTTAAAAAAATGGGAGAGAGAAAAACCCTTTATTTCCCTTATTAAGTAAATTTTTTTTTTTTGAAAAAAAATATTTTTTTTCACTTCACTGACATACTTGAAATTTGGAATCAAGTATCTTAGCACATAATATTTATACTATAAAACTACCAGGACTTGAGTGTAGTGGAATCTCCTTATGACTATATTTTAAGTTAAAATAGCATTTTACCTGAGTAGTTTAAAGCGTTGCAAGGTAGGAAAAGTATAAGTAGCCAATTTTTTTTCATATCTGTATAATAAGTCAATTTCAGGGTTTTTTTGTCTTTTATTGAGAGTTCTCTTACAGGATTCAGGTTGAACAACTTTGAAGTCGACAAAATACACAACCTAATACACTTATTGATAATTTATTAACAGTTTTAGTATATGAAATGAATTCTACCTTTTCTAATGATGAAAGTACCAAAGTATCCAGCTTCTTACAGAATTTATTTAATTGTTATGCCATTAAACAACTCCTAATTTTTTCATGTAGTCCCCACAATGGAACAAAAATATCAAGGGAGGCCCCTGGGTGGCTCAGTAGGTTAAGTGTCTGACGCTTGGTTTTGACTCAGGTCATGATACCATGGTTTGTGGGTGCAGAGCCCGCTTGGGATTCTCTCTCTCTCCCTCTCTCTCTGCCCCTTGCCTGCTCTTGCTCTCTCTCTCAAAAGAAATAAACTTAAAAAAATATACATATCAAGGAAAAGCCAAAACATTCCTTTTGTGATTTCCTTCTAAGAATATCAGTACTTAATGCTTTTTAGCAATTTAGAGTACTAAGCTGTTTTAGTCTGGATGTTTTGGTTACAGCAAAAATACAAATTTATTTCTGTATTAAAAAATAAAAATTTTGGGGGCGCCTGGATGGCTCAGTTGGTTAAGCATCCGACTTCAGCTCAGATCATGATCCCGCAGTTCAGGCTGCATCAGGCTCTGTGCTGACAGCTCAGAGCCTGGAGCCTGCCTCAGATTCTGTGTCTGTCTGTCTCTCTGCCCCTCCCCAGCTCATTCTGTGTCTCTCTCTGTCTCTCAAAAATAAATACACATTAAAAAAATTTTTTTTAAATAATAAAAATTTTGAATGGCCAAATTTAAAAGGCATTATGCTGGTAACTCTGGGAATATCCATAATGGTTTTGTAGCTATCACAAAAATTAAAACAAGAAGTTAAAACATTGAGACCTTACCTGTGACTCACTTATGGGGATCTTTTTTTTGTAGTAGTAATAAGCATTCAGTATTCAAATCAATAATACAGATACATATAAGATAAAAATGAAAATCTCTTCCTCCTCTTTTCCTTCCTTCATCTCACCAGCTTCGCTCCTCAGAATCTATATGGCCTAATATTTTGGACTTCAAAATCCTTAGTTTTCCATCTCAATAAACTTCTTTTCCATTTTTAAAAATAGAGATAGCCCTTAAGAAAATGAATAAACAAGACATTAAATGAAAACTCAATATATTAAGAGATCACGAAGAAAGTTGTATATTTTTTTTCTTCTTGCAGAGGCAGTGAATAGAATTATGCTGCCTCCTTACCTTTACCTGGTGGTGCTCCACATACCTCTGGGGAAGCTCTCAGTTCTTTGCTCATAATTTGAAAACTTATGCTCTGTGTGTGCGGCTCATCATTAAAAGCAAGGAGAAATTAGTTGAGAATTTTATGAGAGAAGAATACATCTAATTTTTTAAGTGTATTTTTAAAATACCTTTATATTCCAAATATAAATGTTCCCTTGTCAGAAATTTCAACATTTGGAACAAATCTTGCTGGTTAATTTCTCAATAAATATAACTCAAACTGGCTTAGTTAGGATGAGTGCCTAGAATGCTGTCAGGATTCATATGATGTTATTTTCTATAGTATTTAATTGTTCAACAGTTGGTTTAAGTATACTACTGAAACTGTCCTTGCAGCTAATATATATGTTTTTCTTTATCTTTTCTTGTTTTTCTTCTCTGCTTCTGTTTCTCTTTCTTTTGGGTAGGAGTTTTCTTGGTGTAGAATTTATGTATTTTTTTTTTTGAGTTTTTTTATTTTTTTAATTTATTTTTTCAATATATGAAGTTTATTGTCCAGTTGGTTTCCATACAACACCCAGTGCTCATCCCAAAAGGTGCCCTCTTCATTACCCATCACCCACCCTCCCCTCCCTCCCACCCCCCATCAGCCCTCAGTTTGTTCTCAGTTTTTTTTTTTTTGTTTTTGTTTTTTTTTTTGATTTTTTTTTTCAACGTTTATTTATTTTTGGGACAGAGAGAGACAGAGCATGAATGGGGGAGGGACAGAGAGAGAGGGAGACACAGAATCGGAAACAGGCTCCAGGCTCTGAGCCATCAGCCCAGAGCCTGACGCGGGGCTCGAACTCACGGACCGTGAGATCGTGACCTGGCTGAAGTCGGACGCTTAACCGACTGCGCCACCCAGGCGCCCCTGTTCTCAGTTTTTAAGAGTCTCTTATGCTTTGGCTCTCTTCCACTCTAACCTCTTTTTTTTTTTTTTTTTCCCTTCCCCTCCGCCATGGGTTTCTGTTAAGTTTCTCAGGATCCACATAAGAGTGAAACCATATGGTATCTTTCTCTGTATGGCTTATTTCACTTAGCATCACACTCTCCAGTTCCATCCATGTTGCTACAAAGTATAGGCCACCCATTTAAATTATACATTTCACTGGTTTTTGATATATTCATAGAGTTGTGCAACCATCACTACAGTCAATTATCAATTATTTTCTTCACCTCAAAAAGAAATCCTGTACCCTTCAGCTGTCACCTCCTAGGCTCCCAGCCCCAGGCAACCATTAATCTACTTTCTGTCTCTATAGATTTGCCTATTCTGGACATTTCATACAACGCAGTCATATAATATGTGTGTGTGTGTGTGTGTGTGTGTGTGTGTGTGTGAGAGAGAGAGAGAGAGAGAGAGAGAGAGTGTGTGTGTGTGTGAGAGAGAG
Organism: Panthera tigris; assembly: GCF_018350195.1. NCBI lineage: Eukaryota > Metazoa > Chordata > Mammalia > Carnivora > Felidae > Panthera > Panthera tigris. The sequence continues at coordinate 107,675,160 of NC_056662.1, forward strand.
AGAGAGAGAGAGAAAGAGAGAGAGAGAGACTGGGTGTGTTTCACTTAGAAAGGTGTTTATAAGTTTCATCCATGTTGTAGTATGTATCAGTACTTCATTCTTTTTTATGCCAGATAATAGTCTATTGTATGGATTTACTACATTATTTATCCATTCCTCAGTAGATAGTCATTTGGGTTGTTTCTACCTTTTGGCTGTTACAGTGTTATAATGTTGCTATGAACATTTGTTTCCAAGTTTTTGTGTGGACATAATGTTTCCGTTTCTTTCTGAGTGGAATTATTGGGGTATATGGTAACTCCAGACTATTTTCCTAAGTGGCTGTACCATTTTATATTCCCATCAGCAGTGTGTGAGGTTTTGATTTCTCCTTGTCACCAACACTTTAGCTATCCTAGTGGGTGTGAAGTGATATCTCATTGTGGTTTTTGTTTGCATTTCCCTGATAAGTAATGGTGTTGAAATAGCATATTCAACATAGCATATTTTTACCTCTTCTTTGGGGAAATATCTATTCAGATTCTTTTCTCAGTTATTAATTGGGTTATTTGTACTTTTGTTGTTGAGTTGTGAGAGTTCTTTACATATTCTGGATACAGGTTCCTTATCAGATACGTGAATTGCAAAAATTTTCTCCCATTATGTGAATCACAGCATTCTTAAAAATATAATATTGTGATTGAAAAAGAATAGTCAAAGCTTACATAAACACTTAATTTTGTTTTAATACTTACTTATTTTGAGAGAGAGAGAGATTGAGCAGAGAAGGGAGAGAGAGAGAGAGAGAGAGAGAGAGAGAGAGAAAATATCCCAAGCAGGCTCCAGAGCCCGACATGGGTCTCAATCCCATGAATTGTGAGATCATGACCTGAGCCAAAATCAAGAGTCACTTAACTGACAGAGCCACCCAGGTGCCCCAAACATTTAATTTTCAATAGGTGAAAATACTTAAACTCTTCTCATCATGGGTTAATCCTGGACTTAACTTAAGCTCTTGTGCTTGTGATCAATTGTTCTCAAACTTTATTAAGCATCTGAATCACCTGGAGGGGCTGTTAAAAATTTACTCCTTGGGGGCCCACTCCTAGAGTTTCCTAGATATTAAGAAGGTCTTGGGCGGGGCCCAAGATTTTACATTTCTAAGTGGTGCTGGTACTGTTGTTTTCAGGATTTCTACCTTAATGATCCACAGGAACAATTATAAAGTATTAGAGTAATGCTGATAAACAGAGGAGTTTCTACCTGATTAAAAAAAAAAGATAAAATTTAGATTTGTACCCCACATTTGCATATATAATTTGCATGTACTTGCATATATATAGGTTCTTGTAATATTTAGCCCTTGTTAGTGGCTCAATTGGTTTCTTTTAAGATTCCTACATACATAAAGTAAACTTTTCTTCATAGGGCTATCTCTCTTCAGATCCTCACAGATTTCCTTGAACTTAAGAAAATATTTAATAATCAAAGAATTTTGGAACTTAAAGGAACTTTATAGATCATCCAATTCAATGCCCCCCATAGAGATTAATTAAATCACTTAATCCAAGGGGCCCCTGGGTGGCTCAGTTGGTTAAGCGTCCGACTTCAGCTCAGGTCATGATTTCGTGGTTTGTAGGTTTGAGCCCTGCGTGGGGCTCTGTGCTGACAGCTCAGAGCCTGGAGCCTGCTTCAGATTCTGTGTCTCCCTGTCTGCCCCTCCCCGCTGTCTTTCTCAAAATAAGTAAACATTAAAAAAAAATTATAAATCACTTAATCTAAGATCACATAGCTAATTAGTGGTAGGTATAGGTAGGTCTTAGTAAATTTATTTCTGAAATTGTTGTTAGAAGAGAAGTAAAAATTTATTTCAGCTAATATATTTTTAGTGTTTTTCAAATACAGATCTCCTTGGTAACACATTTCATTAGGTAATAAAAAGCTTAATACTTTTAAATGAGTTTTTATACTTGATACATATATTTTTATGTAAATGGTATTTTATTACTTCACTATATACCAAAAACAAGACCAGACAAACCCACATGAATTTAGCCTGGCAAATAATTAGGTTTTAAAAGGTGTATTTTATAGATATCTTTTTGTTTTTGTTTTCCCTTTTCCCCTCCAGCTTTACTGAGGTATAATTGTCAAAAACTGTATATATTTAGGGTGTAAGACATGATGTTTTGGTATACATATGCACTGTGAAATGTTTACTACAATTAAGCTAATTAACATATCCATCACTTCACATAGTTGCCAGTTTTTTGGGTTGTGAGAACACTTAAGATCTACTCTGGTAGCAAATTTTAAGTATATAAAACAGTATTATTGACTGTAGTCACCATGCTACTATCCATTAGATCTCCAGAGGGGCTCCTGGCTGACTCAGTCGGTAGAGCATGGGCCTCTTGATCTCGAGGTCATGAGTTCAAGTCCCATGTTGGGTGTAGATTATTTAAGTAAATAAAACTTAAAAAAAAAAATAACCAGCTCAGCATTATATCTCCAGAACTTATTCATCCTGTGTAAATGAAACTTTGTACCCTTTGACCAGTGTCTACCCTTGTAGACATCTTTTCTATTCTGTCCTTAAAGGTAACATAAGGAAGAAGATTGATGTTAAAGAATGTGTGCTAGTGAGATGTGGGATAGATTTCCATAAATAAACTCATGTAAAATGGAGCACATTGAGCAGATTGTTTCTAAGAAACATCTTACATTTATTAGAAAATTCAAAGGGAGTGGGTTGAAGAAAGGAAGTAACAGAAAAAGTGTAAAGCTGCCCGCCCTTCCCCTTCCTCCCCCACCTTAAAAAAAAATCTCCCTAGCTAAGTCTGGGTACAGGGAAGGACAGTCTTGCTTTCACCTTTCTAGGTTATAGGCCAGTAGATAACTCGTTGAAATACTAAAATGTCTTTTTTTCATTTAGCCCTTCACTGTAATTGTTAAGCAACTTTTGGGAGGTTGCTTTTTTCATAAATTAGTTGATCTGCATTGTTTCTTTTAGAGGAGTTTGGGTAGCCAAGGAGGTAGCTCCACATAAACATCTAGCTTCTCAGGAACCAACTGTAAAATGCACAGAAAATTATATTAAACATTAAAAATAGATTGTGAAAACACTGCTGACTGACTTATGAAATTATTTCCCAGTTGCCCTTTGTCAGCTCATGCCTAGACTTCCCTACAGCCAATAGCTTCTTCTAACCATTGTATAATGTTGCTAAAATAATTTTTCTGCTTCACTCTTAAAACTTTAACGACTCCCCTCTGTCTTCTTTGAATAGTGACACAGCCCTATCCTATGTGCAACTGGAATAATTTTTGTCTTGGAGGCAGATATTCCCATTAAGACTTCAGGCTTGGTGTGTTTTCACCTTTTAAATTTTACCTAGAGTAGGGAACTTGGCAAAGTAAGAAATGTTCATCTGGCCCATATTGAGGAATAGGGAGTTATTTTACTATCTGAATCACAAACTTTTGAATGTAAATCTGCAGAACTTTGGTACTTTAGAGCCACAGACCGGTTGGCAGTTGGTTCTTCTTATGACCTGGAAACCGCGGCTCATCTTAGCCCTTCCTCACTGAACCTCTCCTCTGAGCTGAGGTTTTTCTGCTTGCCTAGTCGTAGTGTGTCTTTCTTCAGGAAGCCTTTTTATGTTAACTCCACCCATCTACCAGTCCTCAAGCAGTTTCTTAAGAATTTGGAGACATTCTCGTGGGTCTGAGAGTTCTCTGTGAGATTTTAACAATTTTGTGGTTGTCTATAGAGATGCAGATAATACACATCTGGTTTCTACTAGGGGGTGAAGTTGAAACAGTAGCAGAAGCCTTTCTGAGACTTGAGTAAGCAGCAGATTTAAGCAGCGGTCTAAAATAAAGATTTAAATCAGTGTAATTAAATCAGTGTAATTCTAGGTAGTACCTTAGGGGTCTTCAAGGTAGCTAAGGGGGTGGGTGTACTGGAGGCAGAAAATACCACCCTCACTTTGACCAGAGTAGCTTCACTTTTATTCATGTTATATTTGGTATTATATACTGTGGTTCAGTGGAGATTTCTCTTGGGAGCTCCCTTCTCCCCGCTAAACGTTCTGAAGGTTCCTGGACTAACATGTTAATGGTTTAGGGTTTTAGTGAGAGAATAGAGATGATGTTTGTAGCTGACTAAATTATTTGTAAATAGATTTTCTGTAGTGAATCTGACAAGGAGTCCTTCCAAATTGTTAGTGGTGTTTGGGGAATGCTACTCCAGGACACCTTAGCTTGGTAGATGGGTAGTTCTCAAGTTTTTGATCTCAGGGTCCCCTGTACACTCTTAAAAAATTATTGAGGCTCCCAAAGAGCACTGTTTATATGGGCTATACCCATGAATTTATATTTTTGAGAATAAAACAAAAAATTTTAACTTATATTTTTATATAAAAATAATAAACTGTTAAATAACACATTTTTATTAAAATAACTATATTTTCCAAGATAAAAAATTTAGTGAGTGGCATTGTGTTACATATTTACATTTTTCCAAATCTCTTTAATGTCTTGCTTAATAGAACAAGCCTGGGTTCTTTTTTTTTTTTTTTTTTTTAATGTTTATTTATTTTTGAGACAGAGAGAGACAGAGCGTGAGCAGGGGAGGGGCAGAGAGAGAGGGAGACAGAATCCAGAATCCAAAGCAGGCTCCAGGCTCTGAGCTGTCAGCACAGAGCCTGACGTGGGGCTCGAACTCACAAACCGTTGAGATCATGACCTGAGCCGAAGCCGGACGCTTAACCGACTGAACCACCCAGGCGCCCAAGCCTGGGTTCTTATATCTGCTTCTACAGTCAGTCAGTTGTGATATGTCGTTTTAGTTGAGCTATATGAAGAAAATCTAGCTTCATACATATAAATAGTTGGAAAGGGAAAATATATTTAACAGCTTTTTTCAAATACTATGAGTATTTTTCTTTGACATCGGACCCCACAAGTGGTAGTTTCTTAATTGCAGTGTGGAATCTGAAACCATAGCAATGAACTTTTTGTTCCCTGAATTAAAAGTAACAGTGCGCCCTTCTCAAAAGGCTCAATAGACCTTACTTACCATTGGCTTTTCATCATTGCTGCTCCGTTGAGCTCGAAGTCAATCCTTAAGTGATCTGGCCTCCTGTCTTTCTTACCTCATCTCCAAACTCTGCTGACTCTGCTCTAGTCACGCTGAACTTCTTGCCATTTGTTCCTCTAAGCAGTCTCCTGTGTCGTGCTTTTGTGCTTGCCGTTTCCTCTGACTTCTTAGCAAACTCACTATTGTGTCAAATTATCTTTTTTTTTTTTTTTAATGTTTATTTTAGAGACAGAGAGACAGAGCAAGCAGGGAGGGGCAGAGAGAGAGAGACAAAGAATCTGAAACAGGCTCCAGGCTCTGAGCTGTCAGCACAGAGCCCGACGCGGGGCTCAAACCCACAAATTAAGAGATCATGACCTGAGCCGAAGTCGGACTCTCAACCGACTGAGCCACCCAAGCGACCCTCAAATGATCTTAATTAAGTAAAAACCTACCAGTAGAACGTATCTGATTTTGAATGTGAAAATAGGAATCCCGGAGTAGAATTGCTTATACCTGATTGCCATTGGCATTTTGCAGACAGAAACATTTACCCTGTCCTGTGTTGGTGGAAATGAAAGTGGCACTGAGTCTGGGCGCCTGGTGGCTCTGTCGGTTATGCATCTGACTTCGATTCAGGTCATGATCTCATGGTTTGTGAGTTCCAGCCCCTCGTCGGGCTCTGTGCTGACAGCTCAGAGCCTGGAGCCTGCTTCAGATTCTGTGTCTCCCTCTCTCTCTGTGCCTCCCCAGCTCACGCTCTGTCTCTGTCTCTCAAAATTAAATAAATGTCAACATTAAAAAAAAAAGGTAGTACTGAGTCATTTGGATTGCTAATACTTTGCTGTAAAGTGCATAAATGTGCTTCTGCATTGCAAAAACACTAAAAATTGTCTTATGAGGACCTATCGCATAGGTGATCAGTTATTTCAGGAAAATATAAAGTAGAAAATCATTATTTTATGTTAGGATTTTATTTAAATCTAGGTGATTGAAACAATTAAGCTACTAGTCAGTAACATTCAACATGTTTTTCCAAAAGAATTTCATTTATTGCTTGATGTATTTAGTATTCTTCACTTTAAAGGTATAATAAACTATGCCTTTTCAGGAAGTTACATTTTCAGATGATATTTGATGTTTTAACTGAATTCACCAGATTATTCAGTGGCAGGCCAGGGATACAGGGGTTAAAAAGAAGCATCTCCTGGGGCTCCTGGGTGACTCAGTTGGTTAAGCGTCTGACTCTTGATTTCAGCTCAGGTCATGATCTCATGGTTCATGAGATTGAGCCTGGTGTCTGGCTGTGCCCTGACAGCACAAGGCCTGCTTGGGATCTTCTATCCTCTCTCTCCCCCTGCCTCTCCACCCCTCCCCCCACCTCTCAAAACAAACAAACTTAAAAAAAAAAAAAAAAAGATGTATCTCCTACCCCAAAGGAGGTTATAGAATTATCATGGTGTTATATTGTATGATTAGGAGCCCCAATTAAACAAAGGCAAATTCTTACTAAGGTGTTAGGAAAGGCCTGTCTCCAGTTTAGGGAGTTAAAGATGAACATTTGGGAATTTTTTTTTTCTGTTATGTGTTAAGCAGACAGAAATATTTATATAGTTTTATGTACCCGAGATATCTGTCATGACTTGATACTTTAAAAATTCAATTTTAGGAAATAATTATTGATATATCTTAATGATTAGAAATTTTAATTAATATTACACTTAAAGCCCTATAGGCCAAGTGTCAGGATGAGAAAGAAACTCATCCACCTTCCTTATCTAATTTATTTCCAGATGTGAAAAAGACGAACCTTTCTGTTTGCCATTAGTTTAGTGTATCAGTTGGAGTTCTTGATTTCAAATAAAAAAGGTCTTGATCATAAAAGAAATTTGTTGGAAGGTGCTGCTCAGAGGTTCATGAAGGGAGGAGAGCACCCTTGACAGAAAAACTGGCAGGAGCCCAGGGAGCTCTGTCTGGGGCCTCAGGGTTCATGCTGCAGACTTCTAAGTGGGAAAGGCCTGCTGGATCTCTGCTGCTGCGTGTGACCGACTTCCAGTCTGTCTTTCCTTCCTTGCGTTACCTGCTTATGTTTTAGGGAAAAGTGTTTGTGCGCACCCCCTGGAACTGGAAGAATTAGGGGCCAGCCTGTTGGCTCCTCTGGTGGGAAGTGGTCACCAGAAATTACTCTTCTACCAACATTGTACAGAGGGGAAAGGTAATTCCTCAAAAGGAAGTCAGAGTCCTATTAGAAGGCAACCAGGAAAGACACATTTTAGGGAAAGAGTAAAATACCTTGATAAATCCACAGAAGGAACCCAAAGGTTAGTTAAAACTGGATTGTTGCCTTGATTGAAAGAAGAGAAGATTGCAGTTAAAATAACACTTTTTGTACAGTAGTACAAAAACACCTGGATTATTAGTAATTTCTGAAAGAAATTTTCTTAAGTCACCACTTAACTGATGTGATATTACTGTCTTGTGATACAGTGTATAGCAAAGGGACTTCAGTTACCACTTCACTGATAATGGAGTTACTTAAAATTTTATGGGCTGACTCATACACATAATAATCCCTTGAATGAATTTATATAACATATTTGAGTTTATTATTTAATCTGTGTTGTGACATAATCTTGGTTGTAATGGAGGTATTATCCTCAGATTATGGAGTAGGAAAACTAAGAAGTTAAATCTCTTGTCTAGTCATATAGCTACTAAAAGAATCAAGATTTAAAAAAAAATTTTTTTTTAATGTTTTATTATTTTTGAGAGAGACAGAGAGAGAGCATGAGGGGGGAAGGGGCAGAGAGAAAGAGAGAGGGAGATACAGAACCTGAAGCAGGCTCCAGGCTCCAAGCTGTCAGCACAGAGCCTGACGTGGGGCTTAAATCCACAGACTGTGAGATCATGTCCTGAGCCCAAATCAGGCGCTTAACCAACTGAGCCACCCAGGCACCCCAGGAATCAAGATTTTAATTCAGGTCTTAATTATTCACATATATTGAGAATGGCCTGTATCAATCTTTATTATCTGTATAGTGGAGAAAATACTGCCTATCTTGCAAGATTGTTTGAAGATTAAAGAAAAAGTGTAAGAAGTTTCCTGTTACTGTAAGCGTTAGCAAACCTTTCGTTAAATGTTAGTTTAAAAAATGCATTTATTTTAAAAATTAAAGTATTTCTGCAGTAAGTGATTTTTTGAGATCTTTGTATATGCTTAGAGCCACTTCTTTTTTAAAGTTCCATTTTACCAAAGAAGTAGTAGTGCTTCATAAGAGTTCTGAAGTTATAACAGAACTTTGATATTTAGAAGTAAATTGTCATATTCATTTTAAACTTTAATTGGAGAATTGAGTGGTATGCAGTTTTTCTTGAATGCCTAGTTTGAAGAGACTATTTTTACAACTAATTAAGAGCTTCCAAGTGGGTTTAAATTTGTCTTTTAAAGAGATTTTATTTAAAAATTTCATAAGTCTTTTCTTTTGAGGCATACTTTGAGTTTTTGGTAAAAATTCATTTCAAGTTTTAAATATATCACCTACCTCTCTTGCCTCAAAAAGGTATAATTTGTCAGTAGATATTAAGGTATAAATACATGGACTTTGCTGTTTTTAAAAGTTCTGATATAAATAGAATGCGAATGCATGTTGTGAAAACACAAGGAAGGGAATATTTAAGAGAATATATACAAGCAGTAGTGAGGAAGAGGTCTGCTGGGCCACGCTGGAGAATTATGAAGTGTTGGGGATTTAATTTTTATCCAGGAAAATTTATAGTAGGCCAAGTGGTCCGGTTGCACCTGGTAGACTATGAAGAAGTAGGGAAAAGGTGTGCTTTAGATCACTGGTTCTCAACCCGTAGTGATTTTACTCCTACCTGCAGGGGACATTTGGCAATTTCTGGTGACATTTTTGGTGGCCACAACTGGCCAGCACAGGGTTGCTGATGACATCTAATTAATGACATCAAACCTGGTTAGAGGCTGCTAAGTACCTTAAAATACACAGGACAGCCCCCTACAAAAGAGAATTATTTGGCTCAAGATATCAGTAGTGCTAAGGCTGAAAACTCCTGCTTTAGATCCAGAATGGCTGGTCCAAAATGGAGTAGGGCTGATAAAGTCATCTTAAACTAGGCAGTTAGAAAAAAAAAAGCAAAGAACAGATACTGTTTACATCAGCACCCCAAAATTGAAATACTTAGATATAAAGCTAACAATATATATATATATATAAATAAATCTGTATAAGGAAAACTACATAACTCTGATGAAAGGAATCAAAGAACTAAGTAAATGGAGACATAGTTCATGTTCATGGATAGGAGCTCTCAATATTGTCAAGGTGTCAGTTCTTCTCAACTTGATCTATAGATTCAGTGCAATATCAATCAGAATTATCCCAGCAAGTTAGTTTGTGGATATTCACAAACTGATTTGAAAAGCAGGGGTACCAGTCAGTTAAGTGTCCGACTCTTGATTTCACCTCAGGTCATGATCTCACAGTTTGTGGGATTGAGCCTTGCATTGGGCTCTGCACTGACAGCACAGAGCCTGCTTGGGATTCTCTCTCCCTGCCTCTCTCTCAAAATTAATAAATGAAGTTTAAAGAAAATGGTCAAAATCTAGAACACTAAATGGTGGCAAGGATGTGGAGCAACAGGAAACTCCCATTCATTGCTAGTGGGAATGCAAAATGGTTTAGCCATTTTATTTATTTATTTTTTAATTTTTTTAATTTTTTTTAATTTTATTTTTTATTTTTTTAAAAAATTTTATTTAATTTTGAGAGAGACAGAGACAGAGTGTGAACAGGGTAGGGGCAGAGAGAGGGAGACACAGAATCCGAAACAGGCTCCAGGCTCTGAGCTGTCAGCACAGATCCTGACGCGGGGCTCCAACTCAAGCCATGAGATCGTGACCTGAGCCGAAGTTGGACGCTCAACCGACTGAGCCACCCAGGCGCCCCGGTTTAGCCATTTTAAAAATTAGTTTGGTGATTTCTTACAAAACTGAATATACTCTTACCATATGATCCATCAATCACACTTCTTAGAATTTACCCAAAGTAATTGAAAACTTACATCCATGCACAAAACCCGCACATGGATTTTATAGCAGTTTTATTCGTAATTGGCAAAACTTAGAAGTAACCAAGACTTCTTTCAGTAGGTGAATGGATAAACTGTGGTATATCCAGACAATGGACTATTATTCAGTGCTAAAAAGAAATGGGCTAACAAGCTATGAAAAGCTATAGGGGACTTTAAATGCATGTTGTTAAGTGAATGGAGCTGATCTGAAAAGGCTACCTACGCTACAACTCCAAACTATATGACATTCTAGAAAAGGCAAAACTCTGGAGACAGCAAAAAGATCAGGGCTTGGGTGGGAGGGGAAAATGAAGAGAGTACAGAGAATTTTTAGGGCATTGAAACTACTTCCTGTGATACTATAATGGTGTATACCTGTCCTTATACATTTGTCAAAACCCATACAACACCAATAGTGAACTCTAATGTAAACTAAAGATGTTGGGTGATAATGCTGTGTCAGTGCAGATTCATCAGTTGTAGTAAATGTACCACTCTGGTGGGGATTTAGCCTCCGGGCTCTGAGCTGTCAGCACAGAGCCTGACGTGGGGCTTGAACTCACAAGCTGTGAGGTCGTGACTTGAGCTGAAGTCAGAGGGAGGCTATGCAGAGGGTATGTGGGAAATCTCTGTACCTTCTGCTCAATTTTGCCATGAACTTAAAACTGCCATAAGAAATAGTCTTTGAGAAAAAGATTAGGTGTGGGTGCCTGGGTGGCTCCGTTGGTTAAGAATCTGACTTCGGCTCAGGTCGTGATCTCTCAGTTCGTGAGTTAGAGTCCCATATTGTGTGAGCTGGAGCCCCGATTCAGGTGAATGTGAGCCTCGCTCGCGCTCTCTCTCTCTCTCTCTCTCTCTCTCTTTCTCTCTTTCTCTTTCTCTCTCTTTCTCTCCCCCCCCCCCTTGTGGGATTCTCTCTCTCCCCCACTCTCTCTGCCCTCGTTCACTTGTGCCCTGTCTCTCTCAAAAAAAAAAAAAAAAGAAGAAAAGATTAGGTGTTATCAGTGTTAAAAAAAGGCAATGAAATCAGATCTATGCTGCAACATGGAACAGCCTTGAAAACATTTTTCTAAGTGAAAGAAGTCGGACACAAAAGGACAAATGTAGGATTCCACTTATATGAGGTACCTAGAGTGGCCAAATTCATAGAGACAGAAAATAGAATAGTGGTTACCAGGGCCTGGGGAAAAGAGGGGGTAGAGAGTTATTGTTTAAGGGCTACAGTTTCTGTCTGAAATGATGAAAAAGTTTTGGAGATGGATAATGATAATGGTAGTCCAACAATGTGAATGTACTTAGTGCCAAATTGTACACCTAAAAATGGTTAAGTGGTAAGTTTATTTTACCACAGTTTAAAAAAAAGAAGCATGTTCCTTGGCTTCACCCCAGGCATACTGAACCACAGTCTCTGGGGATGAGACTCAGAAGGCTGCATTTAAAAAAAAAATTTTTTTTCAGATAATTGTTATGCATAGTTTAGGTTAAGAATCACTAATATTTGGGATTATATTTGGGACGCTCAACTGACTGAGTCACCCAGGTGGCCCTGTTAGTATATATTTTTAAAGAGAAACTAGCAGATTGATGATGAATTCAAGTACATATAATCTTCATCTATGGTTTTTATGTTCAGTTGTTAAAATTTGTACCTTGCTGCATGTGGTGATATGAATAATGATTACTCATAAGCATTTAGCATTGTATTTTAAAAAATAATTTTTTTTAACGTTTATTTATTTTTGAGACAGAGACAGAGTATGAACGGGGGAGGGTCAGAGAGAGAGGGAGACACAGAATCTGAAATAGGCTCCAGGCTCTGAGCTGTCAGCACAGAGCCCGACGTGAGGCTCGAACTCACGGACTGCGAGATCATGACCTGAGCTGAAGTCAGACACTTAACTGACTGAGCCACCCAGGCGCCCCTGGCGTTGTATTTTTTAAGGTGCTTTCGGATAATATGATTTTATTTGATCATTACAGTATCCTGAGGAGATGGGTAATGATATTGCCATTTTCAGGTGAGAAACTTGAGATTTTAGGAAATTTAATGTCTTGCCTAAGATCACACATACAGGTAAGGTCAGACCTCCAAGATACGCATTTTGACAACTGTTATTTCCTGTATTGGCAATCTCCAAGAAAATAGCAGATCTTGTTTGTTATTACAAAGATCCCATGGATTTAATTGTTTTGTGATTGAAAAGTGTGAACTTGTTAAACAAATCATAACACTTTATTTTGCAGGCAAGACTTTATGATTTGACAGCCCTATTATTTTTGCCATGTTGGCAATGCTTAGTATTTACAAAACTGAGTTACACTGATTCTATTTAAGGAAGTATTTTTATGAAGTATAAATATGTGATACTTAATAGATGCTAATTAATGTCAGTTGTCAGGAAATCTGAAGCAAACCTGTCATTCTGTGACACTGTTTTCTTCTCTTGAATCAAAATGATCTCTACAACCAACCATTTGTGCCTAGTATGCTTTTCTTAAATGTGACTTTTTTTTTTTTTTTTTTTGAGAGAGAGAGAGAGAGAGAGAGAGAGAGAGAGAGTGAGTGAGTGAGGGGTGGGGAGTGGAGAGGGAAAGAGGAAGAAAGAGAATCCCAAGCAGTCTCCACACTCAGTGTGGAGTCTGAGGTAGGGCTTGATCCTACGACCTGAAATCAAGAGTCGGATGCTCAACTGGGTGAGCCGCCCAGGCACCCCAAATACGACTGTTCTTTCTGAGCTTCCCTTTGAAGAATGTATTTGTCACAGTTGAGCCGAGGAGTCAGTCGATTCTGCTCTTTTCCAGGGACATTCAGCCACATTCTAGAATAGTGCAAAATTGGAGGGGAAAGCCACTTCTAACATTCCTGTTTTATACATACCCTCTGTAGTCTTACTGTCTACCATCATGGAATTGATTGGGGAACAGCACCCCTTACGGGGTTATGGTCTTCAAAACATTGAAATACTTCCAGTTTCTTCTCAGTAGTATGGGATGTCTAGGAGAAAAAAAAAAGTTTCATCTGGTTTCCTGTGGCATTATTATTTTATGGTCATTTAATATCTAACCACTTCTTGCTGTTTTGATAGGATAGAGGCATTGTATGATTGAAATTATTAAAAATACAATTCCAGACTTGTTTACCTGTACATGAAACTGATCATTTGCTAACTTCATGTCTCAAAGATATCTCAAGCATAATGAAGTCCAGAACTAAACTCTTAATCTCCTTGTTCCCCTTCCCCTGTAGTAAAACATCTGTTCTTCTTACAGTATTCTTTATTTTAGTAAATGCATCTGCATCTGGTGCATCTGGCCAGTGATCTGGGCCCTACCAAACCATCTCTAATGTTAGCTCCTTTACTCTCCCTTTGGTGTCTGTTCATGCTGTTCCCTTTACCCTGTCACTTCATTCGTCCACTTTTCACCTAAATTCTACTCTTCACCCTTCAAGTTTCAGCCTTACTCCTCCTTTCCAGAACCCTAGGTTAACGTAGGCTCCTATTTAAGTCTCATGGCATCCTTTGTTTTAAAAAGAACAACAGCAGTAGTTACAGCTAACGTTTACTAAACACTGACTGTGAACTGGTACATAATATTATAGGAGGGGTTAAGTGATTTGCTTGGGGTTACACCCTGATCATTGAAAGAACCAAAATTTGAAACTGGATGGTTTAGCCCACGCTTACCCTCTTTACTATTTTGCCTCTTACGTAGTTGTTTTTGTGATGATCTGTTTAATGTCTTGTTCTCCTTCTGTATTTCTAAGCTCTGTGAGGGCAGGGACTGTGTCTATTTTGTATCCTAGTATCTCACACAATATGTGGTGAACACATGCCTGTGTGCATGTATCTTATTTGGGATATAACCTCTTTTACTCAAAGTCTGAAAATGGATAACATTTATAAGTGGAATTCACAGATGACATTGACTATTTTACCTTCTCGAAGTGGAAGTATCTATAAATGCAAAGAAATCTATTTAATTCATCTAGTAAACCAATTTGCTCTGTTAGTGATTATATGTCAAGGAACCTGATCTATTTGGGAAAGTTTGCATTTGAAAAAGCTTTTCCCTCTGCTTCTATGCCTTTGATTCACTAGATTTTAGAATATTATATTACACTTAGAAGTTAGGGGCAATTAGTTGTGAATCTTACTAAAACAATGTTCAAGTCACAAACTGTTATCTGTTGGTATTTTTAGGAAAACTACCAAAAAATAGACAATAGATACACATGTATTATGAATGGTTACTCCAGCTTTAAAGACGCCTCTTTGAATGGGATTCAGACTTCAGATAGGAGAGGGTGTATGGGAGCACTGTGGGGAAAAACTGGGAATTTTATAAAGAGCTCCTACTTGTGTCAGGACACCACTGATAAGGGCTTTCTGTCACATTTGGAAGGCTCTTGAGTATGAAGATTAAGAAAATGCTTGAAAAAAAAAAAAAAAAAGAAAATGCTTGAAGAACTAAAAAACCATCAGATGGCTTTCTCAAATCGTTTTTTGTTTTATTGGTGGGAACTCTGTTATCACAAAAAGCAATAAAAAATTTGTTTTGGAAAGTCATACTTATTGTTTTTAAAGCAAAACAAATGCAAGATGATATGAACTTGGCACTTGACACGTTTGGATTTTGACTTGTATAGTTATTTTCTGTGGGAAATGGCTTCAAATACTGTCTTTCCCATGGCTAATGTACACACAGCAGAAAAGCAATCATGAAAATTTTTATTTAAATGAACACTAAATAAAATGAAAAAAATTAATTAAATTTATATTTTACTTTATATCTACACACATACATAAAATGTTACAAAAATGCATAAATATGGCACAATTATTTTCAGTATAGTTTTCTGGGGGGATGGGGAGAGGGTGATTGGTTCATTTTTCTCCCTTTTTTTGTCCTTTCCATCCATATCCCTGCCAGAATCCTCTAACCCATGTTAATAACCTAGCTTATATTTGTCCATATTGTCAATGTCATCTACAATATATATTTATAATATATGGTACATACACACATGTGTACATGGGTTTTTGAGCATTCCCTGTACTTTTTTTGTTTTTAATGTTTGTTTATTTTTGGGAGAGAGAGAAAGAGCATGAGCAGGGGAGGGGCAGTGAACAAGGGAGACACAGGATCTGAAGCAGGCTCCAGGCTCCAAGCCGTCAGCACAGAGTCCGATGCGGGGCTCGAACTCACGAGCTGTGAGATCATGACCTGAGCTGAAGTTGGACGCTTAACTGACTGAGCCACCCAGGCGCCCCCCATTCCCTGTACTTTTAATTTTTGTCTTAAAAATACCTTGTGGAAGTCTGTCAAATGGCATAGCTCTAGTTCTTTTTAACGGATACATGGTTGTATTAGTCTGCCAGGGCTGCCATAACAAATTGGGTGTCTCAACAGAAATTTACTTCATTATAACTCTGGAGGCTGTAAGTCTGAGATCAAGGTTTTGGCAGGGTTGATTTCTTCTGAGGCCTCTCTCCTTGCTTGTAGATGGCCATCTTCTCCCTGTGTCTTCCCATGGTCTCTCCTCTCTGTATATATGTGTCCAGATTTCCTTTTGTTATAAGAACACCAGTCAGATTGGATTTGGGCCTACCCTAATGACCTCATTTTTAACTTAATTACCTCTAAAGATCCTATCGCCAAATATAGTCACATTCTGAAGTACTGGGAATTAGGCCTTCAACATATGCATTTTTAGGACACAATTCAGCCCAACAACAACAGTGTCCTGCAAAGCATGTTTAACTCATAATGATATAGCTAATACTATATAGAATTTAGCAATGTGATTCATCCATTCATTTCATAAGTACTCTGTGAACTCTTGTTCCTCTGATTTATCCTGATATGGGTAGGGACAGTGGCTTCTGGAAGAGAATGCAAGAAGGAGTGGAATTAACAGGTGAAATGATAGTTACAATAGTGTAGATAGGATACAGGCCTGGCTCTGTTGGGGGGAGAGATGATTTCTGGATTAACCACCAGTTATGTGCTTACATGATACATTCATTAGTTGTGTGTAAGTAGAGTGTTTTTTGTACTTTGAGTAATTAGACATTCAATTCATAGAAAAGCTTAGATGTGCTAAAAAAGACTCTCATATGTATTGTAGTTACATCTATAGTTTCCTTTTTACTTACATATACTTGATGTCTCATTTCAGTGGATTGAGGTTCAAAATAAGATCCTATTTTTGAAAAAGCACATGGCTGGAGCCCTTTTCTTACTAAAATAAAAGCTCAGTGTGAGCAACGATTGATATATTTTGTTTAATGTTGGATCTCTGGCATTTAGAATAATGTCTGGCTACAGAGCAGAGCTTCAATAAATATTTGAGTCCAGGTTGAGGTAGAAAATAACTTTTTCCTTTCTTTTTTTAATGTTATTACCCCTCCCCCGTTGATAAATATAAGAAAAGGGACTTACTTAGACTAAACATAAGTCAAGGTTTTAGTCATTACACAGAGTAAAAACTAGAAATATGAATGGTCCATAGCAAACCATCCTTGTGGTTCTTATTAATACACAGACAGCCAACTACTTTGTTGAGGTGCTTGAGAAAGTGCTGTTCCGCAGCACAGACACAGCCCCCAAAAGTGGAGCTGCTGCTTCTTAAAAATTTTTTTCTGTCTCCATTGCTGCGACTCCAGTTACATATATGTTAGACTGCTTAATATTGCTCCCACAGGTCATGGAGGCTCATCATTTTTTTTCAGTCTTTTTTCCCCCTATCTATGCTTCACTTTGGAGAGTTTCTCTTGCCATGACTCTAAGTTCCCTTATATTTTCTTTTGCAATATCCAGTCGGCTCTGTCTTCACTTTCAGATAATATAATTTTATCTCTAGAAGTTTTACTTAAATATCCTTTGTATCTTTTTCCATAGCATGTTCATATTTTTCCTTTACATTATTAAGTATATAGGGTATATTTATATTAGCTGTATTTATTTATGTTTCATCATGACAAATGTACTCTTTAATCCCCATCCCCTATTTCACCCATTCCCCACCCTCCACTGCCCCTCTGGTAACCATCAGTTTGTTCTCTGTAGTTAAGAGTCTGTTTCTTTCTTTCTCTTTTTTTTCTTCTTCTTCTTACTTTGCTCATTTGTTTCTTAAATTCTACATTTGAGTTGGGCACCTGGGTGACTCAGTCAGTTAAGCGTCTGACTCTTGATTTTGGCTCAGGTCATGATTTCACGGTTTGTGAGTTCGAGCCCTTCATCAGGTTCTGTGCTGACAGTGTGTGGAGCCTGCTTGGTATTCTGTCTCCCTTTCTCTCTGCCTCTCTCCCGCCTGCTCTCTGTATCTCACTCAAAATAAATAAAAATAAACTTAAAAAAAATTCCACATATGAGTGAAATCATGTGGTATTTGTCTTTTTTTTTTAATGTTTTATTTTTTTTTATTGAGAGACAGAGCGCGAGTGGTGGAGGGGCAGAGAGAGAGGGAGATGCAGAATCCAAAACTCTAAGCTGTCACCACAGAGCCTGATGTGGGGCTTGAGCTCACAAACCGCGAGATCATGACCTGTCATGACCTGAGCCGAAGTTGGACTCTTAACTGACTGAGCCACCCAGGTGCCCCAGTATTTGTCTTTTTTCTGACTAACTTCACTTAACATTATACTCTCTAGCTCTATCCATGTTGTTGCCAGTTCAAGATTTCATTCTTTTTTAAAAATGGCTGAGGGGCGCCTGGGCGGCTCAGTCACTTAAGCATCCCACTCTTCATCTTGGCTCAGGTCATGGTCTCATGGTCATGAGGTTGAGCCCCATGTTGGGCTCCACACTGACAGCACAGAGCCTGCTTGAGATTCTTTCCCTCTCCCTCTGCTCCTCCCTGCACTCTCTCTCTCTCAAAATAAGTAAACGTTAAAAAAACGGCTGAATCATGTTCCATTGTGTATATATACTACATCTTCTTTATCCATTCGTCTATCGATGGACACTCGGGCTGCTTCCATAGTTTGGCTATTGTGAATAATGCTGCAGTAAACACAGGGGTGCGTGTATCCTTTTAATTAGTATTTTTGTATATTTTGGACAAATACCAAGTACTGCAATTGCTGGATCATACAGTAGTTCTATTTTTATCTTTTAGAGGAACCTCCATACTGTTTTCCACAGTGCTACACCAGTTTGCATTCCTACCAACAGTGTAGGAAGGTTGCTTTTTCTCCACATTCTCACCCCCCCTTCTTGTTTTTTATGCTTTTGATTTTAGCCGTTCTGACAGGTGTGAGATGGTATCTCTTATTGTAGTTTTGATTTGTGTTTCCCTGATGACGTGTGTGCGTTGAGCATCTTTTCATTGTCTATTTTCAGTGTCTATTGGTCATCTCAATGTCATTTTTGGAGAAATGTCTATGGTCCATTTTTTCTTTTTTTAATTTTATTGTATGTATTCTTGAAAGAGTGCACAAGTGGGAAAGGGGCAAAGAGAGAGAGGGAGACACAGAATCTGAAGCAGGCTTCAGGCTATGAGCTGTCTACACATAGCCCAACATGGGGCTTGAACCCACCCACTGCAAGTTCATGGCCTGAGCTGAAGTCGGATGCTTAACCGACTGAGCCACCAGGTGCCCCACTTTTTAATTGGATTATTTGTTTTTTGGTGTTGAGTTGTAGATATTATATATATATATATATATATATATATATCTTTTTTTAATTTAATTTTTTTTGAGTACTAACCCTTTATCAGCTATGTCATTTGCAAATATCATCTCCCATTCAATAGGTTGCCTTCTTATTTTGTTGATTGTTTCCTTCACTGTGCAAAAGCTGTTTATTTTGATGCAGTTCCAGTAGTTTCTTTTTGCTTTTGTTTCCCTTGCCATAGGAGACATATCTAGAAAAATGTTGCTATGGCCAATGACAGAGAAATTATTGCCTGTGCTCTCTTCAAGGATTTTTATGGTTTCAGGTCTCACATTTAGGTCTTTAATCCATTTTGTATTATTTTTGTGTATGGTGCAAGAAAATGGTCTAGTTATATTCTTTTGCATGTAGTTGTCCAGTTTGCCCAATACCATTTGTTGAAGAGACTGTCTTTTTCCCATTGTGTATTCATTACAACTTCGTTGAAGAGGAGTTGACCATGTAATTGTAGATTTATGTCTGGGCTTTCTACTCTATTCTGTGCATCTCTGTGTCTATTCTTGTGCCAGTACCATACTGTTTTGATTACTACAGCCTTGTAATACAACTTGAAACTTGGAATTGTGATACCTGTAGTTTTTTTTTTCTTTTTTTAAAAACTTTTTAAAAATGTTTATTTTCAAGAGAGAGAGAGAGCGCACAAGTGGAGGAGGGGAAGCGAGAAAGGGAGACATAGAATCCAAAGCAGGCTCTGAGCTGTCAGTACAGAGCCCGAAGTGGAGCTCGAACCCATGAACTGCGACATCATGGCCTAAGCTGAAGTTGGATGCTCAACTGACTGAGCCACCCAGGTGCCCCTGTTTGTTTTCTTTTCAAGATTGCTTTGGCCATTGAAAGTCTTTTGTGGCTCCATACAAATTTTAGGATTGTTTGCTCTAGTTCTGTGAAAAATGCTGTTGGTATTTTGAGAAGGATTGCATTAAATCTGTATGCTTTGAGTAAGATAGACATTTTAACAATTTCTGTTTTTCCAGCCTATGGATGTGGAATGTCTTATTGTTTCTTTGTGTTTTGAATTTCTTTCATCAGTGTTTTATAGTTTTCAGGGTACAGGTCTTTCACCTCTTTGGTTACGTTTATTCCTAGGTATTTCATTGGTTTTGTGCAATTGTAAATGGAATTGTTTTCTTAATTACACGTTATTAGTGTATAGGAATACAACAGATTTCTGTACAGTGATTTTGTATCCTCTTGCTTTACTGAATTCATTTATCAGTTCTAGTAGTTTTTTTTGGTGCCATCTTTAGGGTTTTCTATATATAGTGTCATGTCATCTGCAAATTGAGTTTTACTTCTTCCTTACCAATTTGGTTGCCTTTTATTTCTTTATGTTGTCAGATTGCTGCAGCTAGGACTTCTAGTACTGTGTTGAATAAAAGTGGTGAGAATGGACACACTTACCTTGTTCCTGACCTTAGGGAAAAAAAGCTCTAAGTTTTTAACCAGTGAGCATGATGTTTTCATATGAGGCCTTTATTATGTTGAGGTATTTTCCCTCTAGACCTACTTTGCAGAAAGTTTTTATCATGAATGGATGTTGTACTTTGTCAAATCTTTTTTTCTGTATCTATTGAAATGATCATATGGTTTTTATCCTTTCTCTTTTTGGCGATGTATTGCATTGATTATTTTGCAAATATTGAACCATCCTTGCATCCTGGGAATAAATCCCATATGATCATGGTCTATGATTTCTTTAATGTTTTATTGGATTTGGTTTGCTAATATTTTGTTGAGAATTTTTGCATCTGTATTCATGAGACATATCGGCCTGTGGGTTCCTTTTTTTGTGTGTGTGGTGTCATTATCTGGTTTTGGTATCGGGGTGATATTGGCCGCCTAGAATGCATTTGGAAGTTTTCCTTACTTTCCTATTTTTGGAATAGTTTGAGAATAGGTATTAATTCTTTAAATGTTTGGTAGAATATTTCATAATAGTCTGTCATGGTTGTTTGTATTTCTATGGTGTTGGTTATTTCTCCCTCTTTCATTAGTGATTTTATTTATTTGGGTCCTCTTTTTCTTCTTTCTTTCTTTCTTTTCCTTCTTTCTTCTTTTTTTTTTTTTTTTTGAGTCTGGCTAGAGGTTTATCAATGTTTTTGATCTTTTCAAAGAACCATCTTCTGGTTTCATTGATCTGTTTATTGTTTTTTTAGTTTCTATGTCATTTATTTCTTCTCTCACCCTTTTCATTACTTTCATGTTCCTTCCTTTTACTGTCTTGGGGATTTGTTCTTCTTTTTCCAGTTCCTTTAGGTGTAAGGCTAATTTGTTTATTTGAGATTTTTCTTCTTGAGGTAGGCCTAGACTACTGTAAACTTCCTTCTCAGATACACTTTTGCTGCATACTGGCGATTTTGGAGCGTTGTGTTTTCATTTTCATTTGTTCCCATTTTCATTTGATTTCTTCTATGACTTTTTGGTTGACCTATTCATTGTATAGTAGCATGTTATTTTATCTCCATGTATTTTTGCTTTTTCCAGATTTTTTTTGTGGTTGATTTCTAGTTTCAGAGTGTCGTGGTCAAAAAAGATGCATGGTGTGTGTGACTGATTATTTTTGAATTTGTGGAGACTTGGTTTGTGGCCTTATACCAGCTATTTTAATTTCTTTGCTAATTCCATCATCTTTGCCATTTTCTAGGTTTGTTTCAATTGGTTAACTTCTCTTTTGCTTTTGGGTTATTTTTTCCTGCTTCTTTACACGCTGGTAATTTTTTATTGGTTGTCGGGAATTGTGAATTTTACATTGTTGAGTACTGGATTTTGTTATGTTTCTATGAATAGTGTATTTTGTTCTGACAAGTAATTAAGTTATCTGGGATAAGTTTAGTCTTTCTGAGACTTTCTGAGGCTTTGTTAGAGCAGTTCCAAAGCAGACTTTAGTTTTACTACTGAGACCGTATTTTCCTGAGCACTTTGCCTGATACCCTGTGTACTATTAAGAAATCTTTCCAGTCTGGCTGATGGGAGCATGAACAAATCCCAGTTCTGTGTGAGCTCCAGGAGTTGTTTTGTCAACTGTCTTCTGGTGGTTCTTTCGTGGCCTAGGGGCACTTTTTCTCACATATGCATATCAGTATTCAGCCATAGAATTAAGGGTACTCTGCAATCTCTGGAGCTTCCTCCATCTTGGGCAGTCCCCTCCATCCTAATACCCTACTGCACATATTCTAGCCACCTTGACGTGCATGATTCCTATTTCTTTCTCCTTATCTTGAGATTGCTAGGCTTCTTTTGAGTTTTTGTTCCACACTCTTCCTGCTCAGTGACCTGAACGCTGCCTCCAGGCAGAAGCTGAGCAATTATAGGGCTCACCTCATTTGTTTTTCTTCTCTTTTGGCACTGTAGTTTTGAGCTGCCTGTTTCCCAAATGTCTGAAAATATTTGGTTCATATATTTGGTTTTATAAATTATTTGAAGTGGGAAGGTAATTCTGGGACCTCTTAACTCTATCATGACCAGGGACCTGTTCCTTTTGTTGCAACTGCTGGAGGTGGGTAGGAAAACTGGAAACTGGGGAGGGGACAGGCAGGCATAGTGGTCCCACTTGTCCTAGCTGGCAGTTCAATACCCTTTCAGCTTTTGCACACTTTTCCATCGCTTTTCTCAATCTACTGTTTATTTCTACTTTCTTCCCAAATGGATTCTAAACCATTATCCTCAAACAAAATGTCTGATTTCAGTATAGTTCCCAGTCTGTGTTCCCAGTCATATTTATCCCTAGTCATTTTATTACATGTGTAATACCCAATTTGGTTAGGAACAGAAAGAAGGAAAACACACTCATTAACCACTAAACCTTTATTAGAAATAAAAGCAAGTCATGGGACATCCATTAGATATATGTGGTGTGTCAGTAAGTATGCTTTGTAGGCAATTCATGAAAAAGACACAGTCCGTCCTCTCCAAGAGCTTTCAGTTCATTGAGGGAAACAACTATAGTATACATCAGTGTTGAACTATTAACCAAAAAAAGGTATAATAACTTGGAGAAGGCCTCAGTTAATTCTGATTGGGAGATCAAGTGAATTGATATGATAACAGGGTCACAAAAGGATCATTAGGGTTTCAGTCGGCAAGGTTAAGGGGAGAAGGACAGTCAAGGCAGAGGACAAGCATGAGAAGGCATGGAGGTAAGTGTGTTCTGGGAAGCCCACACTCATCCTTTAGATCTCCGCTTAAATATTACTTGATCAGGGGGCGCCTTGGTGGCTCAGTCAGTTAAGTGTCTGACTTCAGCTCAGGTCATGATCTCACAGTTTGTGAGTTCGAGCCCCACATTGGGCTCTGTGCTGATATCTCAGAGCCTGGAGCCCGCTTCGGATTCTGTGTCTCCCTCTCTCTCTGCCCCTCCCATGCTCACACTGTCTCTCTGTCTCTCAAAAATAAACATTATATATATATATATATATATATATATATATATATATATATATGTATATGTATGTATATTACTTGATCAGAGAGGATGCCCCTGATCTCCAAATCTAAATTTGGGGTGCCTGGATGGCTCAGTTGGTTAAGCATCCGACTTCGGCTCAGGTCATGATCTCACAGTTTGTGAGTTTGAGCCCCACATCAGGCTCTGTGCTGACAGCTCAGAGCCTGGAGCCTACTTCAGATTCTGTCTCCTGCTGTCTCTGCCCTCCCCACTTGTGCTCTGTCTCCCAAAAAAATAAATAAATAAACGTAAAAAAAATTTTTTTTAATCTAAATTAGATTATTCCTGTCCATAAAACTGTTTTCTTCATACAGTTTTAATAATTGTTTCATATTTTTCTCTTTCGCTAATTTGTAAACCGCATGAATACAGGCAGAGCTGTCTTTTCATTGTATTCCCAGTGCCTGGTATTATATCTGAAACATAGCGGGCTCTCAAGAAATATTTCCTGAATGAGTGGATGTGTCAGGCAGTATGCTAGTCTGCCTCATGGGTGTTGAATGTGAAGTGAACCACACACATGTGTCAGTAATTTCTCTTAAGCCTTTATCAACAGAGGTAAAATGTGTTCCTATAAAGGGCGTGAAATAACGAGTAATAAATTTTTTTCTCACAATTGGGCTAGTATTTCCTTTACCCTCCATGTTCTGCATCCCTTTTCAAGACTTCTACAGTTGTGTCTCTTCTTTCTTTCTTTGCTAACATTCCCCTAAGAGCAGTCTGAATTTGGGGTCCCCCTGCCCCTCTTTCTCCTCCCATGTACTCCTCTATGGCCTTCCAATTGAGTTTCATTTGGTTGAGTTCCATTTGAGTTGCCATTTGGATTCTGCTCCTGCTACTCAATTCATATTCTCTAAGAGGTCACCACTTATGTGATAATAATTGTTCATTGGTTGGCCTTTTCAAAATATATTCTGTTTGAGTTTTGCTGTGTTTAAAGCTGATAGACAGTGGTTTTTGTTTTGCCTCATGTCCATCTGCTTGCTGCTTGGATGTAGGTGCTACCAAGATTTCATCCTGTCTTTCACTGCCTATGGTCTACCTTGGGCTGGGAGATTTTATCCACCTCTACTTTGTACTATTTCCTGTGAGTGATTGGGTGAATTCCAGATCCTTGTCTTTGGCCTTAACCTCGTTCTTGAGCTTTAAGACCTAGCTTGATTTCCAGACATTCTTTGGTAAATTTAGAGTAAAATTTGATTATTGCATTAAGATACCTTTTCTTAAATATTCTTTTTTGGGGTGCCTGGGTGGCTCAGCGTCTGGCTCTTGGTTTTGGCTCAGGTCATGATCTAGCGGCTTCGGGGGTTTGAGCTCCATGTCGGGCTCTGCCCTGGCAGTGCAGAGCCTGCTTGGGATTCTCCCTCTCTCCCTCTCTCTATCTGCCCCTCCCCTGCTTGTGGTGTCTCTGTCTCTCTCAAGATAAACAAACTTAAAAAAAAAATACTTTCTTTATTCTTTCTTCTTTCATAACATAGATCTCATTTTTCTTTGCCAAAAATGTAAAAGAAAATGAGGGAGAAGACAAAGTAACACAAGACAAACTAACACAACCTAAAGCAAGGAATGTAAGTTCTGTGAGGACTAGAACTTTGTTATGCTATTCCCAAATGCCTACCACACCGCCGAGTATATGGGCTGCTCAAAATATTTGTTGCACAGATGAAAGAAATGCAAGGGGAAGGGCATTACAAGAACTAAAACATTCTATCAGGCTAATGTGGTCTATAGTCTTAACTCTGACGTTTATATAGTAGTGTTTATTTTATTTCTCCTCTTCCTGCAGCCTGAATCATATTTCTGTTTTCCCATATGAACTGAGATTTTGGACAAGTTTTGTAAAATACCTAACTATCCTATTCCTGGCTACGTAATAGCTGAGGGCTTAAGTCCTTATTTCAAGTTTGATTTACATTACATATTAGATATAAATAACAAAATGGAATAAATTGAACAGTTCATGATATTAGTTAAATTAAGGCGGGTTAACTTTTCTCCCTGGATTAAACATTAAAATTAGAAATAGGATGGTTCTGGGTGAAAATTTCAAACTCAGATTTGAGAAAATATCCCTGTTCAGCATCTTTATACCCTGACTTGGGTTGAAAATATGATAAGAAGCTAATAGTGTGTAACAAGGCAAAGAAACCAGGCACCTGTACTTAATTAGTCCAAGACTTGTTTATTCTTAGTACTTTAATTTGTCAGTTTTTTCAACTTTTTGATGTGATGCATTGTATTTTCAAGCTATTTTGTAAGACATTCTCTTTAGGTGGGGAATTTAGGATACAGAGTCACTTCTGGCTCTTTCTTTCCAACACTTAGATTTTATGATTGTATGTGTTTGTGTTTCCTTTCTTCAGCTTTACTATTAACTCTTAACTAGGTATCATTTTCTATATCCTTTTTAATATAACCTAGCAGAGTATTCTTTATGGAGAGAGTTTAATGAATGTTTTTAATAAAAGATTCAGGGGTGTCTGAGTGGCTCAGTTGGCTGGACCTCTGATTCTTGATTTTGGCTCAGGTCATGATCTTGCAGTTCATGGGTTTGAGCCCTGTGTCGGGGTCTGAGCCGATGACACAGAGCCTGCTTGAAATTCTCGGTTTCCCTGTCTCTCTGCCTCTCTCTCTCTCAAAAATAAGTGAACATTTTTAAAAAATTAAAAGAGTTCTATATTATACTTAGAAGTGGAATTGCTAGATCATAAAGTGTGCTCACACGTACACACACACACACACACACACACATATATATATATATGTATATATATATATATATATATATATATATACATATATGTATATGGCTTTACTAGCTATTCTCAAACTTTATTCCAAAAAGGTCATGTTGCTTTATATTTCCACCAGTAGTGAATGAAAATTCCCATTTCTTCATCTCTTCACTAACACTTGATATTTTCAGACTCTTAAATTTTTGTCAGAATAGTAAGACCTGAAATTATAATTCATAGTTTTAACTTGTTTTGACTTGAATACTTATAAGGTTGAGGCTGAGCACCTCTGTATTATTTATGGGGCAATTGTGTTTCCTCTTCTATGAAATGCTTGTACATGTCTTTCCCCCATTTAAAAAAATGAGGTGTTTTCATTAATACTTAATAGTTCTTTATTTATCCTGGATATTTATCCTTTGTAGATTATATGTGCTTCATTTATTTTTGCCCAGTGTGTCACTTAGCTTTGTACTTTTTGTGTTTGATGAAGCAGTACATTTTTTTTTAACATTTATTTTTGAGAGAGAGAGACTGTGTGTGTGTGTGTGTGTGTGTGTGTGTGTGTGTGTGTGAGAGAGAGAGAGAGAGAGAGAGAGAGAGAGAGAGAACGAACGAGAACACAGGGGAGGGACAGAGAGAAAAGAGAGAGAATCCCAAGCAGGCTCCACACTGTCAGAGCCGAGCCCAACACAGGGCTTGATCTCACAAACTGTGAAATCATGACCGAAGCCAAAGTCAACAGTTGTGTCCTTGACTAACTGAGCCACCCAGGCACCGCAAAGTAGTAGTTCTTAATTTAAGAAATTGAATTATGATTTTTCTTTGTTTTGTACTTTTTGTGTCTTTTCAAAGAAGTTCATTCCTACCTCAAGTTATAAAGATATTCTTCTATACTTTTTGGGGCTGGTGGCAAGAGAGAGCATAAGCAGCAGAGAGGGGCAGAAGGAGATAAAATCTTAAGCAGGCTCCACACTTAGAACAGAGCCCAACTCGGGGCTCTCCCCATGACCCTGAAATCATGACCTGAGCCAAATTCAAGAGTTGGACGCTCAACCAACTAAGCCACCCAGGCGCCCCTCTTCTATGCTGTTTTTAAAGGTTTCTAAATATTTTGTTCATCACAATTATGTACTTGATCCATCTTTGATTTTTTTTTATATGGTTTTCTATCTTAGTCCATTCAGTTTCCATAACAGAATACCATTGACTGTGTGGCTTATAAACAACAGAAATGTATTTCTCACAGTTCTGGGGGTTGGGGACTCCAAAAATCAAGGCACTGGCAGATTTGGTTACTGGTAAGGACCTGTAACCTGGTGCATAGATAGCTATTTTTTGTCTGCATCCTCACATGGTGTGAGGGGGCCAGAGAGCTCTCTGTTTTTTATTTATTATTTATTATTACTTTTTATTTCTTTCCTTTGGGAAGTACTGTTTTAATATATCTTTCTCTCCCCATCCCCATTTTCTTAATTTGGATGCTTAGCCCATTCATTTTCATTCTTTCTTTACTTCTAATATAAACATTTAGGGCTTTAAGTTTCCTTGTGATACTGCTTCAGCCACAACCCACATTTAAAAGTAAACCTTTTACTTTAGAATAATTTTATATTTACAGAAAAGTTGCGAACATAATACAGAAAATTCCTGTATACCCCTTACCTAATTTCCCCTTATTAATGCCATATGTCACTGTAGTACGTATGTCACAACTAAGAAATCAACATTATTTGTACGTTATTATTTACTGAATTTCATATCTTATTCACATTTTGCCCGTATTCCCCAGTGTCCTTTTTACAACTTTAGGATCCCACCCAGGATACCACATTACATTTAGTCATCTTGTCTCCCTAGCCTCCTCTGGTCTAAGACAGTTTCTCAGACTTTCCTTGTTCTTGATGACTTTGAGAAGTACTGGTCAGGTTTTTTGCAGTATACACCTCAATTTGGATTTGTCCATTGTTTTTCTCATGGTTAGACTGAGGTCATAGGTTTTTGGTAGGAAAACTACAGAGGTCAAGTGCTATTTTTCCCCAAACGATATCAAAGGCATGTGTTATAAATATGACTTCTCATTTTTGACGTAACCTTGATCACTTGGCCAGGGTAGTGTTTGTTAACTGTATCCATTATAAAGTTTCTCCCTCTCCCCTTCTTTTACATATTCTATGGAAATGGACTATAACTGAAGAGAACAGTATTAAGTATCCCTCCCCTAACTTGCTTCAGAAGAATATGGAAAATGTAGGGGAGGGCGTAATTTTATAGGGGTGTGTGTGTGTGTGTGTGTGTGTGTGTGTGTGTGTGTGTTTCATATATGTGTATGTTCCATATATATATATATGTATGGAAAGAGACAATCTCTATTTAGAACATAAATACATATTTATGTTTCATATATCTATCTGTATCAGTATGGCCGCATAGATGTTTGTTTATTTTGTACTCTGGGTTTGGGTTATAATCCAGTACTATATTACTTATTTTCTTGCTCAAATTGTTCTAGCTTTAACCATTGGGAGCTCTTTAATGTTGCCTTCTGTATTGCTTTCCCTTTCATTCTTTTCTGCTCCTCCCACTCCCCCCTATGATTTTTTTTTTTATATACCCTACCCTTTTGTTTTTTGAGCACTTCTTTTTTTTTTAATTTTTTTTTTTTTAATGTTTATTTCTGAGACAGAGACAGAGTATGAGTGGGGGAGGGACAGAGAGAGAGGGAGACGCAGACTCAGAAGCAGGCCCCAGGCTCTGAGCTGTCAGCACAGAGCCCGACGCGGGGCTAGAACTCACAAACCATGAGATCGTGACCTGAGCTGAAGTCGGACACTCAACCGACTGAGACACCCAGGCGTCCCAACACTTCTTTACTTTCTAGCACTACAGCATGCTTTAGGCTCAATTTGTTTATTCCCTTCTCTGACCTAGAATCAGGCATGTTGCCAAGGAACCCTGCTTTCTCTTTTGGAGAATGGTGTTGGAAACCAGGACCAGGGCACTGGATGTGCTCATTGTTACTAAGGTATATGTACCTTTAGGTCCTCTCAGTGGACTGAACTAGGAAATACATGTATTTCATAGTATGTACATAGGCACATACTTTAGGTACATAATGGCAACATGGGCATATTGTTTTATTTTTGTCATTCTACTTAAGAACATTTGACTTTAGTGCCTATTTTTAAGCCTCATTTTAGGTAGTGGACAGGGTAGGGAACCTAGTTGAAGGTAACCTTGTGATAGTGATATCTCGTCTTTTTACAAAAAGGTCTTTTTACCAAGACCCTTTTTAAGACAAAAATAGTCCTCAAGGCACTATGGTTTGTTTCCAAAGTCCCATAACTGAATTGTTTAGAATGTAGAATAAAATTTCCCTTAACACCAAATATATTAAGTGTAGTTTAATTTTTTTTAGCATGGCCTACAGAAATCTTTTATTTTCTATCTCTTGCCCACCTCAGTTCTTACCACCTCCCCATGCTTCCTAATATTCTAATCATACAAAACTGCTTGACATTTCCTAACCTGCAATACATACTCTGATATCTCTTTGTGTTTACCTGTAGTATTCCTTCTAGATTGCCCTTCTCTTTGATTCACTCAGACGATTTTCATTCAGTTTTCAAAAGTCAGCTCAGGTTGTAGATCTTCTATCAATCCCCCCTTAATTGGTCCAGATATATTTAGGACATGAGAGGGAGAGCGAGAGCGTGAGTGGGGGAGGGCAGAGAGAGAGAGAGAGAGAGAGAGAGAGAGAGAATCCAAACAGGCCCCATGTGTCAGGCTCAAACTCATGAACCGTGAGATCATGGCCTAAGCTAAAATCAGGAGTCATACCCTTAATGCACTGAACCACCCAGGTGCCCCTAGGAGTTCATTCTTCTATGTTAATATTTCTCGAAGTGTGATTTCAGGACCACTTGCAAGAATCGCCTGAGACAGGGGCGCCTGGGTGGCTCAGTTGGTTGAGCGTCCAACTCCAGCTCAGGTCATGATCTCACAGCTCATGAGTTCGAGCCCCATGTCGGGCTCTGTGCTGACAGCTCAGAGCCTGGAGCCTACTTCGGATTCTGTGTCTCCCTCTCTGTCTGCTCCTAACCCACTAGCATTCTGTCTTTTGTCTCTCTCAAAAATAAATAAATATTAAAAAAAAAAAAAAAAAGGATCTCCTGAGACACTCCTGAGGTATTGTTAAAAACGCAGACCTTGGGGCCCGTCCCCAGACCTTGGCAAAGGGAATAGTTGGAGTGGGGTGGATTTGCATTGTTGATAGTCTCTGTAGGCGATGTGCAATATTTTTATGTCCCATTCCGGTGTTTTTAAAGAGTCTTTTTTTTTTAAATGTTTACTTTTGAGAGAGAGGGAGAGAGAGAGAGGGAGAGAGGGAACATGCATGCAAGTGGGGGAGGAGCAGAGAGAGGGAGACCAAGGAACCCAAGCAGGCTCCACACTGACAGCAGAGAGGCAGCCCAGTGCAGGGCTCGAACTCAGCCATATTTAAATGAAAAAATTTAAATGTACACAAAGTAGACAGAATGAATATTCATGTGCTCATTACCTAGAGTTAAGAGGTATCTGGATTTTGTCACATTTACTTCATCTACCTTTTTATTTTTCTCCGAAGTATTTGAAAGCAAGTTGAGTTCACCAGAGGTCGTTTTTCCCTTACATAACTTCAATGCCACTATCACAGTTATCAAAATTAACAGCAGTTTGTTGGTGCTATCTAATAATACCAGTCAAAATTCAAATTTGTTCATGTGTCTGAAAAGTGTCAGTTTTGCAGTTGGTTTATTGGAATCAAGGTCTTCATATTAAATGTAGTTGTTATGTCTCTTAAATTTCTTTAATACACAGATCCTCCTCTTCCAGTTGACTTATTGCAGGAACTGAATCAGTTGTCCTGCAAGATGTTCAACATTTTGGAGTTCTCTGTTTATTTCCTTGGGGTAATATCTAACTTTTCTTATATCTGTCATAGTTGCTATAAATGGAAGTCAGCTTTAGAAGCTTGATTAGATTTATTTTTAGCTTTTTTGGCAAGAATACTTCACAGGTGGTGCTGTGGCTTCACACTGCATCAAGTCTGGCCCCAATTTTAGTGACGTTAACTAAGATTGATCAGGGGATTCAGGAGGTAACAGCCTGAGCCCTACTTAAAAAGATCATCTCTTTATGTAGTGGTTTCTTTCATCTGTTGGTAATTAGTGTCTGAATTTATGTTGTTCAAGTCGCAAATGGGTGGTTTTCTAACTCTGTTCCTTTTACATTTGTTACCTGGAATCCTTCTATAAGGAACAATTCATCAATGCCAGTTGTTTGGTTTATCCCAGAGTATAGTATAGTTCAGACAGGAAAAGAAGGATGTGTATTAATTCTTTCAGGATAAAGACTTGGTGCCCCACTTATTTCCAATTTGGTATTTTTTGAAACCTCATTTTGACCTCATTGGTTTTTGTAGATTCAATGTATTTCACGAATTTGCATGTCATCCTCGTGCGGGGGCCATGCTAATCTTCTTTGTATCATTTCGATTTTTGGTATATATGCTGCTTGAAGCAAGCACAGATTCAGTGTGTTTCAGTTAGTTGCAGCTGATTTGGTTTTTGAGGTAGCCCTTTGCCTTTTCATGAGATTCCTGTGTTGTTTTGTTACGTTTTGTTTTGTTTGTTATGGCCCATTCATCTGAGAGCTTCCTTGCTTTCTGGTACAATAAGACATCCCAGGCTTATATTTTCATTTACAATTTAGATTGAATTAAGAGTTAAATGTGTATGTGTTTTAAAAATTCTGTGCATATCTCCTACTATAGTTGGAAATTTCTTCATATGAGATAGAATTTTTTAGTAACAATATTTACTATAATTTAAAGTTTTTGCTGTATGTTAGCTGTATCATTTTTTTCATTGCTTTCATTTTTAAAATTTAATTACATTACAATTTAAGTTATCTTTATTATTTTTGTATATGCATATTTTTGGCCATAGTAGTGGTCTAAAGCTTCTTCTACAGTGTTCACAGGTTCTCAGATATTTTGTTTATTTTTGCTCACAGGACAAAATATGTGATAAGTAGTCTTAAATAATTTTTACTTATTTCAGTTAATTTATTGTAACCATTTTCATCTAACATTAGTAAAGGGGAAGAATCTTGGAAATTGGGACTAAGTTATTTGTAAATATTCTTTAAATAAGTCCTCTTTACTTCCTGTAGTTATGACAGCTAGTAAGTTAATAAGTAAATATATCTCTATGGTAAATACCCAGTAGTTAGGTTGTTTTGCTACTTGAGTATTTGAAACACTGTTTGGGTAAATAATTCTCCACAACCAAAAAAATAAAATACAATAAAAATTTCAAAACCACTTAAAAAAAAAAACAGTTTTAGTTTTGTTTCACTACATGTAATACAAAAACCTTAAATTGAGGTGTTAAACTGAATTTCTTCTCTTTTCTGCAAAATATTATCCTATTCTAATATTTCCTACCCTGGTTAAGTTAGTGGTTCTGATTGTTGCCCCCATTCTCCTCCAAAATAGTTATCCAAACACACCTCCTCACTTTCCCACCTCCCACGGTTTCTCCCTCTGTTCAGGCATCCACAGTTTCTTTTTCCAGACCTTGCAGCATCCGTCCAATTAGTTTTGCTTCCTTCAACCTCATCTTCCTTTAACTCATTCTTAATACTGATACCAGAAAGATTCTTAAGCAAAGGGATCTAATTATGTCAATGTCTTGCTTAAAACCTTTCAATTATTTTCTACTTCCCTGGTTACTTCCCCACTTCTTAGCATTCCACACAAGCCTGCCCTTTCCAGGCTTAGCTGTCCTCACATTTTTTCTTGGCCTCTGTAATTTTTTATATGCTAGCTTTTTTAGTAACATATGTGCTGCCCTTAACACCTTCGTTCTCTGTGCACCGGTTCAAGTGTGTTTTACTTGATACTTACTTCTGATAATCCTCACACACCATTCAGCAAGGGTCACTCTTTTTTTGAGGCTGGGGGTTGTCACTGTGCCTTAAATATAACTCCATTTTAGCCTCATCACACTATGTTAAGTCAGTTGTGTATATTGACTGTGTGAACTGAACTCTTTGTGTCCTCTTTGTGTCCCCAGCAAATAAGAGCTTAGGAAAGGGGTGCCTGGGTAGCTCATCTGTTAAGCATCTGACTCTTGATTTCGACTGAGGTCATATCTCACCGTTCGAGGGATCGAGCCCTGTGCTGGGCTCTGTGCCGACAGCTGACAGCGTGGGGCCTGCTTGGGATTCTGTCTCTCTGCTTCTGCATTCTCCCTCTCTTAAAATAAATAAACTTTAAAAAAAAAAAAAAAAGCTCACGAAATTAAAAAGATTGTTACATATATGGACCTAAAGGCTAATTAACAGACTCCAAGAAATGAGAAAATATTTTTAGTCAATTTTATTTCTAGAAAAGATTTAAGTTCTCTGATTTAATTTTTATCTCCTTTAATTTTTTTAAAGGTTTTGCTTTGATTTTTAAATCTATGAATGAGGGAAAATGAGGCCTGAAACATCAGATGTTGGCTAAATAATCATTGTAACATTGCAAAGAAGTTTAACAATGCAAATCTTTATTATTTGCTATGATAAAGGTTTTGAGAATACAAGATTTATTTTATATTCTCCTGTTAAATTTAGAAATAAAAGTAGCAGATCTGGGCTCAAGATATGACAAAATACACTCTAGAAGCCTTTCTAATTCTTCAGAGAGCCATTAGCTAGAAAAGCCTATTAAAAATTCATCAGAATTCAACATAGTGTTTTCTGGCAGTTTACCCAAGGGGCTGCTGAGTACACTTAGAGAACTCAAGTCTCAAACAACCTAGGATTTGATACAGACCTGATCCTTGTTTTTTTCAGATTCCACAAAATCTGGCAATAAGAGCCAACAGTTGCTTCTGAATCTGTTGGAAACCACTAGAGACCAAATGAACCATCAAGAGAGATACAGGCAGTCCTTAAAGAAGGTTTAAAATTCAATGTGGCATCTTTAGTTGAATATGATGATTATACCCTAAAAGAATTCTTGTCATGATCATGTGACATTCTTATTCACGACTATGATTAATTAATTCTTCAGTGAAGTTCTTGCATTTGCTTTACTTAAGTTACCTAAAGTAATTTTCTAAGTATGTGAGGTTTTTGATATCAGTAAATAGAAGTATAAAATATAATATTTTTGAAAACTGTGTATAAGGGAAAACCCACATCTAATTTATAAACCCAATCCTAAGTGCTTATTATAACTACACACACACACACACACACACACACACACACACACACACACACACACACACACACCCTTAATGAATATCAGCTGTAGATGACTTCTGAAGGCTGTCGTAAGATTGGCAGTGTAACCTATTCTGTATGGTCTTGAATAATTTGGATCATTTGATCTATTAAATACCTTTCAGTACCACTTAAATGGAATAGAACACTTTAGCTGTAATACTATCCCATAGAAAAGAAGTGTTTTTTATTCTGTCTGTATAGGAAATGTAATACTACTTCTGTCTGCTCATTAAAGAAATCTCCTAATAGCATCTTCCTTAAAAGAATAAAGAGCAAAGTCTGTATTTCAGAAATTGGTGTTCTGCTTGTCTTGAAGTATTTACCATTGTCCATGCTTTTCAGCCAGAGATTTTGAAGTATTCTTTTTGTTTTTAAGGAAGTAAAATAATTTATTAGTCTCTTGTACGAAGGAACCTTTTGATCCTAATTTGACAGGTTTAATATATGATGAAGGTTAATATTCAGAAACTTAGAAGTAACAGTTGGCATTATGCATTATTTCTGTTTAGGCCTAATTCTTTGTGTGATTTATTTACCTAATAGGTTTTATTTGGATATTAATAACCATCAATAAATAAAACTGTTTGAATTTAAATTTCTAAAATTTTATGCATCATGCTAGGTGTCAAACTTGGCCAGCATTTGGATTATATGTGCCTGAATTGTAAGCAGTATCAAGTTTGTTTGTCTAAAGCATAGCATTTTACCACTGTGGTTACATACAGTTCATTTGATTCTACAAAATAAACATCTATTTTAGTTTTGTCTTTGTATGTTGAACGGTTTCTGCTTTCAGGGTTTATGCTCCTGAAATCATCTAGCCTTACCACTATCCCTTTTCAACCTTAATTCCAAGAATGAAATATTTTATCCCTCTCACCCCTGCAACACCAAGGCTTTGAGTGAGTATACTCTGAATGTCGGGGATTGAGAGTGAAATGCTAAGAGAATATGATTCTATAGATAGATGAAGAAGGCCCTGCCCAGTAGGATCATCGACATCAAGCAGACAAGGGAACGTGTAATTTTAATTCATTATGACAAACTGGTAACAAAAATGTGGTATCTAGTACAAGCATTAGCAGAGTATAAGGCCCATATGAGCAGGAACTGTTTTTGGCTTAGCTCTGTGTATCCAATACCAACAAAGTCTGATATATTTATAATGGGGTCAGTAAGTCATTTAAATGAATGACATTAATTCTGCCTTAGAGAGAGGCAAGAAACAAGGAAGTCTTCCTAAATGAGACGAGATCTGGGTTTTGAAAGTCAAACAGGTAGATGAGAGCGTGAATGACAGGCATGGAGAACAGTGTGAGTAAACTGCATGCCATGTTTTAGCAAACTACAAATGGTTTGAATTGCTGCTTCAGCTTAAAGTGTAAGTTGAAGAGCAGCTGGAGAGGGACCTGTATTAATGAAGAATTATGTTTCCATGGGTTTCTTTGAAAAACAAAGAACATTTTAAAAAAATAATCTGATTAATTTACTTTAGAAAGAACACTTTCTAAAATGTGTTTCTGTGTACCTATACCTCAAAAGTCTTTGATATTTTAAAAAATTAATTAAAATGATTGCTGATTAAATATGTTCTTTTTCATTTTTTTCATTTTTTTATTTTTTAAGTAAGCTCCATGCCCACTGCGGGGCCTGAACGCACGACGCTGAGATCAAGAGTCACATGCTGTACTGCCTGAGCCAGCCAGGCGCCCCAGTATTTTCATTTTAATATTTATTATCTCCAGCATTTTAGCTATATGTTGGATTTTTTGTGAATTTGTAATTTATAAATTTTACTTTATTTGTAATTTTGAATGAGTAAAATGATTTTACCTTTTCAGATGATAGAGATTTATAGTGCTGCATTTGCATTGATTACATGACAATGTTTATTGAAGTGTGACAGCATACATCAAGCCATGTGTTCTCTGGAAGCCCGTTATGTGAATAGATACAGTTTGTGGGCATTCTCTCTGTGCTGATGGAGCCACTAGCACACTCCTCAGACTCCAGATTCGACAGTCAAGGGTTTAGTGGAAAGAACTATATGGCCCAGACACCAGGAGGCCCAGGTTCGGTATTTACAGCGTTGCTAGTTAACTGCAGGATCATGGGCATCTCCTTTGTCTCATTTGCTAAATAGAGGCGCTGAGTTAAATGACTTCTCAAGTCCCTTTTATTTCTAAAATTCTGTGGTTTTATAAATCTATAGCTATAGTTTATATGATGCTGGAGCCTTGGACAGAAATGTAACCCCAATTATAGTTACATTTTCCAGTACTACATCTTAGTGAAAACAGGGGCTTCTATATTGTCTTTTTCTAAAATATATTTCCATTTGTTAAACTGAGTTCTATGTGTGACATATAATTTTTCTTTATTTTTTCAAGTGCTTTTTAAAAAAAGATTTTATTTACTTTTAAGTAATGTCTACACTCAACCTGGGCTTGAACCTACAACCCAGAGATTGCATGCTCTACCAACTGAGCCAGCCAGGCACCCTGAGATATAGTTTTTCTTATTAAACTTTTATAGTAAGTTCCTTTTTCTCACTAAGTTATATTAGAGATTTTGGTAGGATAGATGGAGATATCTAACAAGTGATTTGAAGTGTGTGTCTAAAACTCAGGAGGCAGGGGCGCCTGGGTGGCTCAGTGGGTTAAGCATCCGACTTTGGCTGAGGTCATGATCTCACTGCTCATTCTGTGCTGACAGCTCTGGGAGCCTGCTTCAGATTCTGTCTCCGTCTCTCTGTGCCTCCCTTGCTTGTGCTTGCTCTCGTGTGCACTCTCTCCCTCTCTCTCTCTCTAAAGTATAAAATAAAATATTAAAAAAAAAAATTAAAACTCCGGAGAGAAGTCAGAACTAGGGGTAGATTTGAAGTTGTCTGCATTGGTTGTAGTTTAAAATGTGGAGGTAAAGATTACTTGGGAAAGAACAGAAGAAAAGAGCAGGCAGAAAAGGCTAGAATCCACAGTTAAGAGGTGGAGGAAGCTAAGGAACTCCACAAGAAAATGGAAAAGGAGCAAAGAAATAAAAGAAGTAGGACAGGTTGTGTCACTGGTCAGAAAAGAGAATTAAAAAATGAAAAGACTTGGGGCACCTGGGTGGCTCGGTCGGTTAAACATCTAACCCTTGATTTCAGCTCAGGTCATGATCTCACAGTTGTGAGATCAAGCCCCATGTCGGGCTCTACACTGACAGCACAGAGCCTGCTTGGGATTCTGTCTCTTTCTCCTCTCTCTCTGCCCCTTCCCCATGCCACCCACGCCCCATGCTCTCTCTCAAAATAAATAAACTTAAAAAAAAAATGAAAAGACTGGACTGAGAGTCCCTCAAGAAAAGCCCACTATGTGGTGTTAGGATTCACTGATAAATGAAGATAAGTTGGTTATGAAGCTAAAGGGTATCTGACAAGACAATTTAAGCCAAATGGGTGCATGCAATTCAATCAATAAAAATAAAATTTTGTAAGCAGAATCAGACCTGAACAAACTGATGGCTACCAGAGGGAAGGGGGCTCTGGGGATGGGCTAAATGGGTGAAGGGGAATGGGAGATACAGACTTCTGGTTGTGGAATGAATAATCACGGGATTATTAACAGAATAGTCCATGATATTGTGTTAGTATTGCATGATGACAGTAACTACATTTGTGGTGAGCATAGCATAAGGTAGAGAGAAGTCGAGTCACTGTTGTTGACCTAAAACTGTTGTAACATTATGTGTCACCTGTACTCAAATAAATAAATAAAACTTTTTATCAAATTCCATCTTAAAAACAGAAAGGTGGTTTAATGTTGTTATGTGCTGAAGGGAAGTAAGTTTACAAGGTCCATTAGCTACACACATTAGAGTGTGATGGCATGGCAAATAGTAAGCCCAGAGCTGAGAAACACAAATTCTGGGGTTCTAAGTCCAAACGTTATCCGTTATTTTAACTGCACGACCATTCAGTCATCTAACAGGGTGAAGAGATTTATAAACAGATTAATCACAATCAGATTGGTAATTGCTATACTGAATATGACCGGAAATGATCGGGCAAGGGATTTAAGCCTTTTGCGGCTTAGTTTCTTCACCTATAAAATAATAAAAAATTGCTTTAAACCTCATACTTGATGTAGCATTCCCCCCACAGTTCTGAATTGTGATTGCCTCTAAAATATTTTTCCTTAAAAAGTATTTTAAATTCATGTGTACGGATATATACATATCTATGTATTTTTAACACACATTCCAGAAATTAATAATATAGTACACTGTGTGTAAAAATGTACCCCTACACTAAGGCTGTCATACCCTGTTCGATAATGAGGTGTAATAGGACAGATCATACTACATGCTCTTGGCCAGCGAGTATTGTGCACTTTTCTCCCAAGAGGGCTCTGCCCTTTGGAGAGTTGACTATATTTTAAAACCTATATTGTTTGTTTCCTGGAACTGATTTTTCTGCCATTTGTTAAAAGGAATAGTTGTGACCCATAGTGAGTGACAAAAGGATGCACGTAAAGGCTAGCATGCTGGTAATTAAAATGTAAATTTTACAGAGGCCAGTGGCCTGATGGGCCTCCAACCAAATGGTTGAGGAAAATGAAGGTAAAGATGATTAGGCATTTATGAATGAGTGACTACCAAGTTATCTTCATAAAGCAGAGACAGTCACAGATTGTCAAAAGTGCCCATTTTGTGTCCTTTGGTATAGGGTGATTTTGTGTTCAACAAACATTTATCAAGTTTGTATTCTGTGCCCTGCACAGTGCTAGGTGCTAGTGTTACACTGGTGAATAAGAGAAATCCTTCTTGGATTTTATCATTTAGGAGGAAAGGTAGAGTTAAAACAAGGACCAGAGACCCATGGGAGGTCAATTTTGCCCAAGCAGTATGTTGAGTAAATGTTCTGGTTCTGGATGAAAACCATAGCCTCTCCCTCCTTCTCTGCATTCCCATGTCTCAGGGTAACTGTGGTTTAAAGAAAAAAATATATTGAAATCTGCAGTTAGGTATCTGAACCTCCAGGACCATGTTAATAAGCATGTATGGTATTGTGGCTGGGGAGAGATTGAGAACGAACTTCTGGGTCATCACATTTAAATCTGTACTTGCAATTCAGACCATGTGCTTGAGTATAAACCTACATTTTAATTACTTTGCTTTTTGTTTATAGGTCCAGGGGCAAGTTCATCCTACTCTTGAGTCTAGTGATGATGCTCTTCAGTATGTTGAAGAATTAATTTTGCAGTTATTAAATATGCTATGCCAAGCTCAGCCCCGAAGTGCTTCAGATGTAGAGGTATGATAAATTTTGCCTTGTATTTGCTTTATACACACACACACACGCACACACACACACACACACACACACACACACTGTGTACTTGTTGCAGTGTCAGTGAAAGTGTTCTGAAATGAACTTTTGTTGGCCTCAAAACACTGCCTTTATTTTGTTTTAAGTTTATTTATTTTGAGAGAGACAGAGACAGCGTGAGAAGGGGAGGGACAGAGAGAAAGGGCAAGAGGGAGAGAATCCCAAGCAGGCTCCTCATTGCCAGCGCAGAGCCTGATGCGGGGCTCGAGCTCATGAACCTGTGAGATCATGACCTGAGCTGAAACCAAGAGTCGGATGCTTAACCAACTGAGCCACCCAGGCACCCCTAAACACTACTCCTTGATACTAGAATTTTACACACACACACACACACACACACACACACACACACACACACACACACAGAGTTTTAAGAGTGGAATATGTTCAAATGTTTCTTTTGTTTTTAAAGCCCACTGTCATTTAAAAACATTTCGGGGCGCCTGGGTGGCTCAGTCGGTTAAGCGTCTGACTTCAGCTCAGGTCATCATCTCACAGTCTGTGAGTTCCAGCCCTGTGTCAGGCTCTGTGCTGACAGCTCAGAGCCTGGAGCCTGCTTTGGATTCTGTGTCTCCCTCTCTCACTGCCCCTCCCCTGATCATGCTGTGTCTCTGTCTCAAAAATAAATAAAAACATTTAGTTATTAATCTGTTGGTCTTCAGTTGTTACATGTATTTTAGATAGTAAGTGAACTCCTTCCCACCAATTGGAAGGGAAAGAAACATGTAAAAACCTAGGAAGTTCTGCAGTCTACTACAGCAGTGACCTGGCCCTGTCTTTTTTAGGGCTTAAAGTTTGGTGGAGATGCAGGAATAATGGCAATAACAGGATGTGATCCACTGTGCATAAAAGTTTTGAGGGACACCATAAAAGGGACAAACTAATAACACAGGCCTTGGGGCTTAGGGATTAGCTTCCCAGAAGAGGCATCTGAAGAAGTCAAAAGTCTGAGAAGAAAAGAAAGAAGGTTTGAAGTTCTAACTGTAGAAAATGGGAGATAGAGCTGGAAATATAAAAGTTGTCTAACAACGATAAAGAACATTTGACTTTAATGACCTTGAATGTATACTAGTACAAATCTTTGAGTTTCTCTGGCATTTCTTTTGCAGTACTCAAATGTGGGCACAAGAAAGATAGTTGGGTTGAATGGAATTTCACCATAGACATACAGTAGAATAGTAGGACAAGGAAATGATGGAAATTGGTAATAACAGGGCTTTACAACCTTTCAAGACACAACACACATAGAATATAACAAAGATTTTATCTCAAATGGTGGCTGGGTAGGAGGTATATCTATCTACCCCAGGCCCTACCCTGTCCCCCAGGGGATGAGGGATTGATAATATAGGCATATCTAATGAGAAACTTCTGAAAAGAGCATCAGAGAACCTAAACTGGATAGGAGAAAAAGTGACATATAATAATGGCTGATATTTAAGTGCTTGCTGTAATGTGTACTGTTCTAAACAGTTCCGTGCTTTATATTTTATTTAAAGTTTTTTAATAACCCCATGAAGATGGTGCTGTTTTCTTCTCTTACTAGAATGTAAGCTCCAAGGTTATTTTTCTTGTTTACTGCCAAATTCCTAGCATCTAGAACAATGTCTGGCACTGAGAATGCACTCAGGAAATAACATGTTGAATGAATAAATGTGGAAACTGAAGCACAGAGAGGTTAGATAAATTGCCCTTGCCCAAGGTCACAGCTAATAAGTAGCGAAGTCAAGACTGTAGCCCAGAAAGTCTAAGCTTTTTGCATGTACATTACAACTCAAGTATCCTGCCAGGAGAGGACAAGTAGATTGGAAAAACATGGAGGGAATTAGGGTATTGGATTTCCCAATAAGGTTAAGAACTGATAACACTAGAATACCTGAGTGAGAGAATTAAAAGAATAGATTGGGATCAGAGACAAAGTTGTTGGAATTTAAGATTTCCTCAGTAACACAGTTACAAAGCGGGATGTGGCCATGTGATGGTGGCTGGGGTAGAAAGTCTCCAAGATGAGGTATTCAAAGAA
Source organism: Panthera tigris (assembly GCF_018350195.1). Taxonomy (NCBI): domain Eukaryota; kingdom Metazoa; phylum Chordata; class Mammalia; order Carnivora; family Felidae; genus Panthera; species Panthera tigris. The sequence goes on from NC_056662.1 coordinate 107,716,890, forward strand.
TTAAGAGGCCAGGGTATTTCATGTGTCCTTAAGGTAGACAGTAAGGTCACACAGGATCATGACAAGATTTTACATGATCCAGAAACAGCTTGGGGAATGGAAAAGATGCTAAATTTACCTTCATGCAGGTTTTGGGACAAGGGCGGTTTTTGCTCTCGAAGTCTTCAGGGGAATTCCAGATTTCAGCTGAGGCAAAGAGATATTTGAAAACATTGAACTACAGAGGTTGTAGATGTAGAAAAGATTGTATACAATGGAATAGTAATTCACTTTGATTTCTTAAGTAATTTAAAGAAGGTTTCATACATTTTTATCCCATTTTTCCATTGAATTATAAGGTCAACTATCCTTTATTCATGATTTCCTTTAGGCACTTAATTACATTGGTCTTCAGAGTAGATCTTGAATAGAACTCGTTGCCTGACTCTTCTCATGAACAATTCCAGTTGCTCTTTTGGATCTTAGTTAGGTTCTCCCACAGTGTTTATAAAATACAGCATTCAGCCTTGTGCCTAGTGTGTTAGAGTAGGGTTATGGAACTCATCTTGCTTATTATCATTCTGATGTTAGAGGGCGTTCTAGGAATTTGCTAGTTTGATAACATTGCAAACTCAAATTCAGTTCTTTCTTGATATCTCATACTATACTGTGTTTATTTAATTTCCTTATTTTTATTAATACAGAAACTAATATATAATTTTTCCAATATTGAAGGAGATCTCCATGAATTCTTGAAAATTACTGCATCAGTTTTTGACTTGCACAGGTTTGATCAAAATGTAGGCCCTCAAGACTCTAAATATTAATAAAGGATATTTCTTAGCTTCTTAATAGAAAACTTCTGAGATATTGAAGATATATAATTATCCAGTGCCCTGTCATGTTATTTTTAAGCGGTAAATCTGAGCCCTTAAAGTGGATGTAGCCATGTGATATACCAATGAGCTGGCTTTGGAATTGGGAAAGGTTGGGAAGAATGTATGAGTGAAATAGAAATAGCCATCAGTTGGGTAATGGGCTTTGTAATTTCAGAGTACAGTTATATACATAGTTATGTCTTTACAACAACCCTATGGAGTAGTTATTACTTTGCTTATTTTATAGATTACACAGCCCTCAGAATGGTAGAACAGATTTAATTTTTTTCTTTTTTTTTTTTTAAATAAAATGCAGAGCTTGAATTCCCAACCCTGAGTTCAAGACCTGAGCAGACACTTAGTGGACTGAGCCATCCAGGTGCCCCTAGAACAGATTTTTAAAAAGGTGGAAACCTGGAATCTAATCATGGTCAAATACCCTTCTTACTGTACCATTCCTGGAAGCGTATTTAGACAAAAATATAGATATATAGAGATTTTAAATGAATATAATGGTGTGTTAGATTCTTTTATCAGAAAACAATTTTTTACTTTCTTTGTTCATAAGGATTTTATATTTCTTTAATACATTTGTTTTATTTCCTTAATACATTTACAGAGCCTTTTTTTTTTTAAGTCATAAGGGTCATGAATTTTATAAGCCCTTCAAATAAATTTTGAGGTAAGAGATAATTCATCAAAGTTTTTTTAAAAATTTGAGGCCCATATTAAAAACCGTACTTAAAAAAAAAGACCTGCGTTTGGCTTTGTGCAGATAGCTTAGAGCCTGGAATCTGCTTCGGATTCTGTGTCTCCCTCTCTCTGCCCCTCCCCTGCTCATGCTCTGTGTCTGTCTGTCTGTCTGTCTCTCTGTCTGTCTCTCTGTCTCTCTCTCTCTCTCTCAAGAATAAATATTTAAAAAAATAGATCAGTCTGAATTAATGCAATATATAAAATTTCTGTCTTTCTAAAGAATACGTTTTGATTAAAGTATAAACATAATTCAAAGTAGAGTAGCAATTCTTCCTTAATACTTGGCCCCAAGGGGATTTATTTTAATGAAAAACTAAAAGTGGGTTTTAGTTGCCCTATAGTTTTAGGAATATAGATACTTTGAAAGTGCTTGAAAACTGATGGACTATATATGTATCTATACTATGTTAATTGAATATTATGTTATTTAATCTTGCTTATGTTAATTGAAAAGTTTTGAGAAATTGTACTAAAGATTGTGAACTATCAGAGTCCAAATGAAAGGGATTTCGTTTTACTGACGTAGCCAAAATTCAACAATCCATGCCACCAGTATTTGAGTATTGCTATCTGTCAGGCAGTGTTCCCGATGAATAAAGAAGCATTTATATGAGTGCTCTGGGAATGTAGAGGAGGGATATGTATTGTTTGTTTCTGTCTTTTCACAATAATTTTTCATGTTAGAAGATAGTGTATAAAAATTGCTCCAATCCGGTTCATTCTCCCTCGTTTTCTGTATTTAAGCTTTATAAAAAAAATAGAAGAAAAAACTAATAGTATTTTTTCTGTTCTGTGTCCCTGGTAAAGTATATTCTTTGTTAAATTTATTTTTTTTCTTTATTTAATTTCTTAAGTCTTGTCTTTCCATAATTATACCTGTTCTTTCTCTGGGAAGGGATTGCTATTCTATTTTCTTTTTCTTCCACCTCAACCCCTGCCTCCATTTTGCCTATGTAATTCTACCAGTGACTTTTTTTCCAAAGACCTATGTGAAATATGTTTAAGAATTGTCGTATTGAGTTCAACGTCTTTTCTCTTATACTTTCACTACCATACACCAGTGCTTTTTAGACTCTAGGTCAGGACACATTAGTAAGTCATAAAATCACGTTATGCATTGCCCAACTAACTTTTTTTTTAATGCATAGAAAATATCAGTGTAATATCAGCGTGTAATAAGGGCAGGTTTTGTTTTATGAACTTTGTTTAGTATGTGTATGATGTGTAAGGATGCAATGAGATGTATTAAGAATTTATTATTTCTTACTGTGAGTTGAGGTTAGAAGGAAGGAAGAAAGGGAGGGAGGGAGGGAGGGAAAGAGGTGAGGGGAAAGAAAATAGCAGTACAGGGCCATACCATTATAAGATTTGTACCATGGTTAACCACAGGTTAAACCCATCACTGAAATTTTTAATTGGAAGCCATAGTTAAGTTAGTCCTAAATCTCTTTAATTGTCATTTTTGGATTAGCAAATCTAGTATTGACTGGGAGAAAGGAAAAGAATTTTAGCTTTGGATGTTGCTTTCCACCTTCTCCTCCTTTTCTTTTCTCCTTTTTTACCTTCCAAACTCCCCCAATATTTTGGACCTTTGTATTATCTGTATAGTGTCCTGGCAGATAGCTTTTTAACTAGGCATTTCAATAAATTTGTAAACTCCATTTATAACTACAATAATTTCTTTCAACATACCTCCAGTTCCATTAATTAGAATTGAAATGATCACTTCTTAACTTTGGCAGCTGATTTAGCCTCAAACCTAGATGAAGAGAAAATTATACTTTATAAATTTGTTCTTAAGATGTCCTAAAATCAACATGTTTTCCCTCCAAAGTGTCATGTGACAGTCTCTTTTTTTTATTTTTCATTTTAACAGCAACTGACAAAACTTTTTATTTAGGTTTATAATCAGGAGTGACATTTAATTTTATCTAATAGTTTTTACAAACTAGTTATCTACATGGGTTTAAATTACGTTAATAGCGACCTCTACTGGTTTTCACTGTGGTATCCTGAAAGAGTCACTTTTGCTTGAAGTGAACTACATTAGTTTATTAAAGTAGGAAAATTCAGCTTTTACATTAACATGAGTTTCTTCACTTTCAATGGAAATGCTAACCAAGTAAGTGCTAGAAATTTTGTAAAAATTAATGACTTATAGAGGGTTCAAACTCTAATGATGAACTACGGTGTATAAAAATTGCTGTTACCAGTGTAAACCCTTGTTTTCCATGATCTGTAAATAGTTTTGAAGTCAAGTACTTTTGCATGATGAATAAAGAAAAAATTTCTTAGAGGTTTCAAGTGCAAAATGCTACTTGAGGTTGTAATCGGTATTATTAAAAGGTCAAATGAATGAAAATTAGATTTAGATACTTGCTTCTTGAGCTTAGGTCTTGTTGAGATTTTATATGTTTATTCTAATCATTCTTGTCATTAGCTTTATCACAGTTAAGTTGAAATCCTGAATGTGATTTTCTCCCCTAGATAATACAAAGAATGTTTAATCTCTTAATTGTCTAATTAAGAAACTAATCCATTGACAGTAGAGTTTTCTCTTAAGTATGGTTGTAGTATAAATTATAGCACATGTGAAAAGCCTGCTTTTGGTATTCTTTGATTTTTAAAGTAAATTATAAGTGAAGAGCACTATTTAATATATTTGTTGCTTAGTTGTTATTTTCCTATTTTCCAAGGAACGTGTTCAAAAAAGTTTCCCTCATCCAATTGATAAGTGGGCAATAGCTGATGCCCAATCGGCTATTGAAAAGAGGAAGCGAAGAAACCCTTTATCTCTCCCAGTAGAAAAAATTCATCCTTTATTAAAGGTAAAGCTGAAATACTACCTTCTTGCCTTTTAAAAGCAAAATAAAACCCATCGTTTTCAAACACTCAGCATATATTTTATGGATAATAGTCAATTGAAGAGTAAAATTCTCTCATTTTAATTTTTCCAGAAATTCATGTCACGGGGAGGGATGATATGACAATAGGGAAATATAAGTTGGGCAACATGATTTAAAGTAATTTCATACCGACAAAAATATGCAAATTGAAGGGACTAAGAAAAGTTATAATTGTGGATTTCGTTCAGCTCTGGTGTTACTAGTACCTCAAAGAGAATTTATAAAACTCCTTTCTTATTGGGTAGACCTAAGTGTCCCTACACATCCTTCAAATCTTAATCCTTCACGTTGTTAGATGTGTAGGGACCTCTATGAGTCTGCCACAGGGCTATGTGTAATTTCTGAGCAAAAATTGTCTAAAGATTACCTGAACTACCCAGTCCCACCTCTCATTTAAATCAGTCAGCTGAATCTCTCCAGAGCTAGTAGAAAGAATAATTGTTGGAAATGCTAATAATCCTGTTTCTACTTATTTAATAAGATTAACAAACTGTAGATTAACTCTCACGTCAAAAATATAGGTATTATAGTAATTAAAACCTTAATACTTACGATACCGATAATTTTTATGTACTATAATACAAGCAAAATGTTAATGCTTTTGCGTACATTACCTCTAAACTTTATTACTCAACAAAGTTATTATTGTCATCCCCAGTTTGTAGATGAGGTGACTGAGGCAAAAATGGATTAAGTAACTTTTAGTCCATGTTCACAGGGCTCCAAGTGATGGTGTTAGGGAATTCAGGTCTGTTTGATCTCGTCCAAGACTTAAGATTTAAGACTAAACACTTGGATTATGTTTAAGACTGTCAAAGGTTATGTTTTGTACTCGGGTTGTTGGAATAGAAATATCTGTCTGTATTTTACTGGTCTGAGGAAATAAGTGCAAGCTATAGAGAATTACTAAACTACTAGTAATTACATACTTCTGTATAATTCTCTTTTCCTAATTTTTACTAGCCATACATTGAATTTTATTCTGAGAGAATTAACACATTGAGGTATGTGCCTGTTGTGTCAGTAATGATCCTGAACTTTGAATTTTATGATCTAATTGCAGATACCATTTCAGTTTATTAATAAATCTTTATCACTATAGCCATTTCATAGTTTTTACATATCTTTAAAGGTAAATGCCACCTGCCGCCAACTTATAAGTAAACTTCGTGTTTCAAAGGTTTTTTTTAAATAGGATTGTTTAGAAAATAGAATTTGTTTCCCTGTAGCAACTGGTCAGCCCCACAAAAGCCCATACCTTCTTTGAAGTCTAATAATACTATTTAACATGTTCTTAGTAACCACTGTTGTTCAGTAGAACATAGCATACATTTTTTCTCATTGAAACAGTACAAATACCAGAAATGCGCCACCAGGGTTTTGGGATCCCAGATTCCTTTGGAATGAAGAACAGAGGTATAAGGCTAGTGTACATATTCCCAGATATCAATAATACATTAACTTTTGTTCTGAATAAAGAAAAAACCTCTTTTGTCATAGTTAATTCCAGGTATTTCAGATTAATTCAGATTACTAATTCAGATTAGGTAAAGTGAGCATTTCTCCTGTCCCCCAAACTGGGGCTTCCCTTCTTAAGTTAAGGATGATCTATTTAGTAATCTGTACTTATTAAGTATTTTACATGATCGTAGGTAATTTTGCTCTACCTACATTTCCAAATAGCAATATGTATATTATTCATAGATGAACCACTTACAACGAAATGTTGTTGATAATCACAGGCCTCAGTAAAAGTTAAGCTAAATTGTATACATGTTTTTTTAAATTTTTCATCAGTGTGTCAAATTTATAGTATCTGATTTTTAAACATGTTTTTCTTTTAATTTTTCAGGAGGTCCTAGGTTATAAAATTGACCACCAGGTTTCTGTTTACATAGTAGCAGTATTAGAATACATTTCTGCAGACATTTTAAAGCTGGTGGGGAATTATGTACGAAATATACGGCATTATGAAATTACAAAACAAGATATTAAGGTGGCAATGTGTGCTGACAAGGTAGGATACTGATCTTCTGTATGTCTTGTTCTTAAGTTTTTATTCCTGATTTATTGGATGCTAACATACTGTTCAGATAATAAAATTATATATTATGTGTTAGGGTATATTTCCAGTAGTCTAATAGCAACTACACAAGATATCACTTTATGGAAATAGAGTATTATGTATATAGTATTAAATCATGTTTATTTTTAAAAATGTTTCATTTATTTATTTTGAGAGAGAGAGAGAGAGTGAGCGAACCTGTGAGTGGGGGAGGGGCAGAGAAAGAGAATCTCAAGCAGGCTCTGCACTGTCATCATAGAGCCTGACCTGGGGCTCGATCTCACAGACCATGAGATCATGACTTGAACCGAAATCAAGAGTCAGATGTTTAATTGACTGAGCCACCCAGCTGCCTGTAAACTGTGTTTAAAAATGTCATGCAGTTTTTCTTTTATGTGTTCCTGCAAGTAGAGTAAATGATAGTAATAATCTCTTATTAGTGAAATTCTTTAAATTATTTAGATTGGAATACTTAGAAGATGACAAACTTTGAAAACAAATTTTGAAAATGTAAAAATACTAAACTCTTGAGGGCTTTATTTCAACACCTAACTCTCTTTAGATACTACTTCTGTGGTTTTATTATAAAAATATTAAGAACAAACATTGGGGCACCTGGGTAGCTCAGTCGATTACGTGTCTGACTCTCGATCTTGGGGTCATGAGTGCAAGTCCTGCGTTGGGCTCCACGATGTGTGTGGAGCCTACTAAAAATAAAAAGAGCAAACATTATTGAAGTTAAGCATATATGTAATTTATTTCCTTTCATCTTTGTGGTACCCCTGTAAGGTAGGTGCTCTTTATAAAAGGGAAACTGAAGTTTAGAGAGATACAGAAATTGACCCAGAACTTACTAAGAAGTTTCAAAACCTGGACTCAAACTCTAGATCTCATTATAAAGCTCTTAGTTATTACTCTAGATTGCCTCAATATTTTCATTTTATGAAAATGACTTTTCAGAAAAGAAAATATTTTCGGATGAGCATTTTGTTCCATTTTTTCCTCACTATACTCTTATTGATTTGGACTATTCTCTCTGATTACTAAATCCACTTAATTATGTTCTAGTGTTTATTTTTTCTTTTAGAATGTGAACATATAGAGTAAAAATCACCTGATCTGAGGAAGGGTCTCAAATGTATTGACATTTTTAAATGAATAACTATTTGGTTTTTAAAATATTTTTCAATGAATATAAAATATCTGTTACCTTTTAAATCAGATAAGTAAAATATTTTTTAGTACATACTATGAGCTTACACAGAGAGGAGATGCAAAAGAAGTATAAAACAAGGCTGCAGAGTTGATGAAGGAAAATTTACATTTGTGAAACAAGCACAGAGTAATACAAGATAAAATATTTCATCATGTTGTAGAGATAATGATGTCAAAATTTATAGAAGGGGAAAGGTGAGATTTAGTAAGAGAATAATAATAGGCTTCTTGGAAGAAGCAGGACTAGTTTTGATCAGTTTCCAACAAACGTAGTCAAGGAGGCCAGTTAGCAGACTGTGAATTATTCAGATACAGGGCAGTGAGGCCCTGGAATGAGGTGGTGATGACAAGGGTATGAAACAGAGGAAACTAAGGGAAGTCTAAGACAAGATTTGGGAACAAATTTGAACTAATAGGTTAACAAGAGAGACAGACAGGTAGCAGTATTAACAGAGAGCTTGGAGGAGGCAGTTTGTGATATTAGATGTAGAATTCTGTTTGTAGAGAAAATATGCAGGAAGCAGTGGCAATATAGCCAAGAAGAGATTATTGTGTTTCTGCTTTTTATCACTTATGAACTGTATTCAAAGAGCAACTTAGGGTGCTTATCTTTAACTACAGATTCATATTTCACTGTACTTTTTTTGTATCTCTGACTATGTAGGTATTGATGGATATGTTTCATCAAGATGTAGAAGATATAAATATATTATCTTTAACCGATGAAGAGCCTTCCACCTCAGGAGAGCAAACTTACTATGATTTGGTAAAAGCATTTATGGCAGAAATTCGACAGTACATAAGGGAACTAAATTTAATTATAAAAGTTTTTAGAGAGCCCTTTGTCTCCAACTCAAAATTATTTTCAGCTAATGTAAGTATTGTTGTATACACATATATCATTGTACGTGTTAATTTTACGTGATCCCTTAAATTTGAATTTGTGTAGTTTATGATTGCTAATTTTTTATAACTTTTTAAGCTGTGTGATTTAATTCATAGTGACTATGATCTCAGAGTTGCTACAACAGTTTCAATAAATTCAACATCAAAAATTAAAAGACCAAATCTAAACTAGACTGAACTATAAGTGCAAGTGAATTCAGTTTTCCATGTACTCCAAGGAATAAAGCCTCTTGTTAAAGTGGAAGATTTTTTTGTTTATTTTGACTCATTTGAGTCATTCAACTAATACTTCATCAGTACTGCCTGTATAAACTGTTAGGCACCATACAGTACTTGGCAGTGAGGATTCAGAGATGAGTAGGAAACAATTCCTTACCTCAAATTGAGTCTAGTCAAGATGGAAATGTAAACTTGATGTTAAATTGCAACACAGTACGGTAATTACCATAATAGAAGTGCGACGACAATATTTTGGGGAGCAAAGAGAGGGAGCCAATAACATTGAAAATTAGAGAAGGGATTACTGATCTTACAATAGCAATCAAACCAACCTAACTGAATCCTGGGAAAATGCTGAATGCTGAGAACAGTTGAGATTGTCTAAGGGGGCTGCATTTGTAGATTGTCTAAGGTAGAACTCTAGGCATGGGTGACTGACAGAAAAGCAGTGCTCACTACAGAAGCTGGCACTGGGGCTCAAGTTACGGCAATGAGTGAACGTTAAAAGTTAACAGGAGTGGTTTATGAGTTGCACAAACCTTTAAGTATAGTAAAAAAGACATTGAATTGCTGACTTTAAATGGATAAATTACATGGTATGTAAATTTTACCTTAATAAAGTTGTTTTGAAAAATAAAGGAGTAAAGAATAGGTAAAGATTTCTTAGGACACAAAAATCAAGAACCATAAAGTAAAAAATTAATGAATTGGATTTCATTAAGATGAAAAACTTTTGTTCTTCTAAAGACACTGTCTCAGAAATAAAAATGTAAGCCACGGATTGGTAGAACCTATTTGAAATACATATATCTAATAAAAGACTTGAACCCATAATATATAAAGGACTTAGACAATTCAATAATTAGAATAACAGCCTGACAATTTTAAGTGGGCAGAAAATTTACACACTTTATAAGAGAAGCTATTCCAGTGACCAAAAAGCACATTGAAAGATGCTCAACATCCATAGCCCTCAGGGTTATGCAAGTTAAGACCACAATGAGATACTACTACAAACTCATTAGAACGGCTGTAATTAAAAAGTGACATTACCAAATGTCAAAAAGAGTGTGAAGCAACTGCTTGTGGGAATGTAAAATTCCCTCGTTGCTTGTAAGAATGTAATCTGGTACAAATACTTAGGAAAAGAGGTTGGCCGTTGGTGTAACATTACACATAAACTAGCCATACTGCCTGCAATTCCACTCCTAGGTTTTTACCCAGAAGAAATGAAAACATGTCCACACAAAACTTGCTTGTGAATGTTCATAGCAGCTTTATCTGTAATGGCCCCAAACTGGAAACAACCCAAATATCCATCAACAGGTAAATGGATATACAAATTGTGGTATGTCCATACGTATGGAATACTACTCAGAATTAAAAGGAATGAAGTAGTTATATAAGCAACATGGATGCATCTCAAAAACGTAACCTAAGAAACTAAACAAATATGATAATGTATGATTCCATTTGTTTAATATTGTAGAATTCTAATCTGTAGTGACAGAAGGCAGATTGCTGGTTTCCTGGGGGCAATAGAGGTGATTAATGGGGATTGAGCATAAGGAAACTTCTCAAGGTAATAAAAGTGTTTTATATCTTGACAGTGGTGACAGTTATAAGAGTAAGTAACATCATAAAATCTCATCTAAAAGTACATCAAAATAGGTATATCTTATTGCATATGAATCCTACTTCAAAGTTGATTTGACAAAAAAATATAGTCAATAATAAAGATAATCAAATAAAAAAAGTAACTGAACAAATGCAAATGAGTATTTGTTTTTCAATTACCTAGACGTTTTTCTAAAAGTTAAGATTGACAATCTTGTATGTAAGGGTTGTATGTAAGGGTTTCACCAAACTGTTACTCCCATACACTGCTTATGGGAGGGTAGACCAGTGGACTGTTTTAAAGAAAATGTCCATTGACATTTCAAGTGTGTAACCCCATGACAGAAGCCCATCCAGGAATCTGACCTACAGAACATCGTAAGTCACCCAGTGTTGAATTGAGCATTCTTGTATCGTGTCTACTTGTAACAAAAATGAGATAACAAAGGAATAGAATGAAGACATGAAGTAAAAGGGGACTGTCTGGACTCATGGGGGTTTTTTCTGTCACTACTGGTAGAACAAGAGCTGGGCATCCCATGAGAAAGCCCAGGTAAGAGAAGCGCTGAGGCAGTTGGGAGGTTTGTGTAAGCACTTGTGCTCCATACCAAAGTAGGGTGGCTGTGTTGAAGGAAAGCGCCATATGACTGAATGGCTACCTGAACTAGCCATTTTCTTCATGAAACACTACTTTTACCTGAAAGAACAACTGACAGGTCTGTAGTTATTTAGACTTGTGTGTTTGGCAGACATTTCTCAAAAATGAATGAAATGGGGGAATAAAACGAACAAACCTGTCACTTCAAGGAGCGTGGCAATATTTGTTGACAGTGATAAAATTTGAGCTTCCAAATGAAATAAAATTTTGGAAAATTTGTATCTACTCCCAAGATCGGTGGTGATACTAATAGGTTTGGTCTTTTAATATTCTATAGTTAAATGTGTTAACATTTGGAAAATCTGCAAAATTCAATGGACCACTGTTTTCCAAGTGACCAAATTCATAATGCTACGAAAACACACATAGGTAAAGAATCCTTTCAAAATTTAAGATAGCCCGATGGATTTTGATGTAACAGTACAAAATTGATGTGGTTTCAGATTCCACTTGCAACTAACCTTTAAGAAACTATCATTGGTTGATTTTGGGCATACTAGCATGAAAGGGTGTTTACTCCATTTATATGAAACGTCCAGAATAGGCAAATCCAGGGAGATAGAAAGTAGATTAGTGGTGGCCACCCCCTGGGCAGAAAAGAAGAATGGAGGATGCTGCTAATGGACATAGATAGACCTTCTCTTTGAGGTGACAAAGATATTCTGGAATTTTATACTGGCGATAATTGAACAGCTCTGAATATGTGAAAACCATTGAATAGTGCAATTTAAAAGGGTGAATTTTATGGCATGTGCCTTACATCTTAATAAAGAAACTGTACTGAAAAAGAAAAGGATATCTACAATTATTTGAGTAGACAATTAAAATATTCCTCCCTTTTCCAACTACCTATCTGTGTAAAGCTAGATTTTCTTTGTATGCTTTAACCAAAACAATGTCTCACAACAGATTAAATACATATATATGAAAATCGAGCTACCTTCTATTAAGTCTATTAGAGATTTGCAAAAATGTAAAAAAGTGCCAGTCTTCTCACTGTTTTAAGGAAATAACAGTTTTCAAAAAAGTGCTATATATTGAGAACCACTGACCTTAAAGAAATATATTTGCAAATTGTACACCTTTGCAAAAAGAATTCTTGAGCTGTCTTTTGCTTACGTTTCTAAGTTGTTAAAATTTCTCACTGTATTTGTCATGTTAAATTTTATGATTATAAAATGACTTATTGGCTTAAAATGTGTTTTTTATTCTATAGCCTAACTGAATTAATATGTTTTTCCTCCCGACAGGACGTAGAAAATATATTTAGTCGTATAGTAGATATACATGAACTTAGTGTAAAATTACTGGGCCATATAGAAGATACTGTGGAAATGACTGATGAAGGTAGTCCCCATCCCTTAGTAGGAAGCTGCTTTGAAGACTTAGCAGAGGTAAGTACTTTAATTATACACCCAAAAAAGTCCATATAAAAGCCCTACATTGCATTAAAATTGGAGTCTTAATTCATGTTTCCAACTAAAATCATAGATATTAACTGATGACCACTCAGCTATATTGCCTGTTCCTCATAGGGTCATTGTCAACATTTGTTTCTATTGTCTTATGAAACCCACAAAAAAGTAGTCTCTTATCCATTATGAAAAAGGAGATCCCACCAAGGAGAGGCATTTACAGCTGACACTCAATCATCTGTCTTATATAGCAAAGCTAAGAAAAGTCCATGAATGCCCTGTCAATGAAGAAGCCATGGAACTTGGATCTGAGGTTAGACTACTTGTGTTCTGGTCTAAATTCTGCTACTTACTAGTTGTATGTGACTGTGGGCAATTTATCTCAAATCTTTAAACCTCCATTTATATATATATATATATATATATATATATATATATATATATATATATATATATATATATATATATATATATATAAAATAGAGATAATAGTAGGGCTCAGGATTTTTGTGAAAATTAAAATAACCTACCTAAAATATTTAGCTAACCACCTTCACACAGTAAGCTATTCAATATATGATAACTATACGTTACAATTTGGAATAGTAGGAGTGAAGTGAATAGGAAAATCAGGTCTAGGACCTAGATGATTCAAATGCTGTGGGGGTGGAAAAATAGTGACCCTCTCCTTGGGTATTCAAATGCTACAGTATATGAGTTAGTCCTAATAAGTTCGCATTGGTAGTCATTCTGAAATTTTTAGCTCTTCCTTTGTTCTTACTCTAAAATCCACAAACACAGAGTTGAGTTTGTAAAATAAAAAATTTAAGATTTTCAGGCAGAATAGCTTAAGCTTCACTAACAGCCCCTCTACTCTTGCTTCAAACACATAGAAGTCATAGAGTATATTTTTTTAAAAAAAAAGGAATATATATATATATATATGGGGTGCCCAGGTGCCTCAGTCAGTTTAGTATCTGACTCTTGGTTTCAGCTCAGGTCATGATCCCAGGATCATTGGATCGAGCCTCGTGTTGGGCTCCTCACTGAGTGTGGATCCTGCTTGAGATTCTCTCTCTCCCTCCCTCCCCCTCTGCTCCTCTTCCCCACTGTGTGCTCTCTCTCTCTCAAAAATAAATAAATAGATATTTTTTATAAACTTAAAAAGAAGGAATATGCATAACTGGACTAAAAAATAAGATCAGTAGTAGAGTAGAAATAGAGTAGGCATTCAAGGTAATGATCTCTGGTAGCTGAGTGTTCAACTCTTAAGGATAATGAAGATTAAATGTGCTCCATGAAAGTGAGCAAGATTTCTTGTTTCAAGACCCTGATTGTAAGAGGATGCCAGAGAAATCTGTCAATTTCCTGCCTGCAAAGTTTTATAGAAAGTTGTAGACTTGAGGTGGGGGAACAGAAACACTACCTTATAACAAATATACTTTAAAACTTAACAAATTATCCCACAATATTAAGCCAATGTGACTACAGAGCCTGAGACCCAAAAATCACAGAACAGGTTCTGGTCTGAAAGAATGATCATAAAGAGATGGGAGAGAAAAAAAGGAAACCAAACATTAGAAGCCTCCCCCTAAGAAATCCCTAATGCGCAATTCCAAAATACAGGACAAATAATAATGCCTTAGTGTGATATCTAACAAAATCAACAATTAGGAAAAAAATCATTCCAGATGAAATTAATTTTGTGCAATAGACATATGAAGACTTTAAAAGAAGTTTAGGAGGCTCAAAGAGATAAATGAAGAAATATTTATAAATAAGACATTGTGAAGCAAAAATAAGTGGAGGGAAAATAAGAACAGGTAGCTATCAAAAGAAACAATTAGGGGCTCCTGGGTGGCTCAGTCGGTTAAGGGTCCGACTCTTGATCTCAGCTCAGGTCTTGCTTGATCTTAGGGTCATGAGTTCAAGCCCTGCTTTGGGATCTGTGCTGGGCGTGAAGCCTAGTTAAAAAGGGACGTGGGTGTATGCCTGGGTGGCTCAGTTGGTTAAGCATCTGGCTTTGGCTCAGATTATGATCTCACAGTTTGTGAGTTTGAGCCCCACATCAGGCTCTCTGCTGTCAGCCCAGAGCCCACTTCACATCCTCTACCCCACCCCCACCCCATCTACCCTTCCTCTGCTCACGCATATGTGTGCACTCTCTCAAAACCAAATAAAAACTTAAAAATAATTAGGGATATTGGAAATTAAATATAAATAAAAACTCACTATGTAGCCAACATTTGCTAGACCTGGTTCAAAGAGAAAATTTATGAATTGGAAAAAGGAATTGAGGAATTCACTGAAAATGTGACACACAGAAACCACGATTAGAATATGATCCTCTTAGAACAGCTAAGAGTAATGAAGTCTACACTGAAAGACTTTCATATTGTCTAATAGGAGTTTCAGATAAAGAATGGTGGAGAAGAATAATTTGAAGGGGTAAAAGCTGAGCATTTTCCAGAAATGAAGACATGAGTTCCCAGGTCAAAAATGAATTCCAAATAGTGGGCAGGATAAATAAAAATAAACCTACAGTCAAAAACCGTTACAGTGAAACTATGGATCAAGGATAAAGAGAAAATCTTAAAAGCTGTAAGAGAGAAAAGAGTACTACTTGAAAAGGAACTATAATTAGAATGACAGAAGACTTCTCTTTAACAATAGAGGCTAACAGTCAGTTGAGGAATATCTTCAAGTACTAAGGGAAAATAGAATTTTCTGTCCAACTAAACTTTTATTCAAGAGTGAGTTCAAAATTTAAAATAATAAAGCTTGCGGAAGCAAATGTGAGAGATCTTCATGACCTTAGAATAAGCAAAGATTTTTAAAACAAGACACCAACACCATAAAAGAAAAGATTGATAAGCTAGATTTCATTAAATGTAAGAACATGTGTTCAGCAGGGGTGCCTGGGTGGCACAGTCCCTTAAGCATCTGACCCTTGATTTCAGCTCGGGTCATCATCTTGTGGTTCGTGGGTTTGAGCCCTGTGTCAGGCTCTGCACTGACAGTGTGGAGCCTGCTTGGGATTCTGTGTGTCCCTTTCTTCCCGCCCATCCCCTGCTCACGTGCATGTGCTTGTGTGTGCTCTCTCTCAAAAATAAATCAATGTTTATTTAAAAAAAAACTGGTTATCCATATGGAAAGAAAAAACTCCTTCCTTAGCTCACTTCATACCCAAGTTCTCAACAGATTAAAAATCTAAAAAACAAAAAGCAAATTTTGAAAGTTTGGAAGAGAGGGGCACCTGGGTGGCTCAGTCAGTTAAGTGTCTGATTCTTGATTTCAACTAAAGGTCGTGATCTCGCAGTTCACGAGATCAAGCCCCGCGTTGGGCTCCATGCTGACAGCACAGAGCCTGCTTGGGATTCTCTCTCTCTGCCCCTCCCCCACTTGTACACACATTTTCTCTTTCTCTCTCAAATAAACTTTTAAAAAATTCAGAAGAGAATATAGGAGAATATATTTATGACTTTGAGATAGAAAAGCTTTCTTGGGGCACCTGGGTGGTTCAGTCAGTTAAGCGACTGACTTCAGCTCAGGTCACGATCTCATGGTTCATGAGTTCAAGCCCCACATCGGGTTCTGTGCAGACAAATCAGAGCCTGGAGCTTGCTTCGGATTCTGTGTCTCCCTCTGGCTCTCTGCCCCTCCCCCACTCACTCTCTCTCTCTCTCTCTCTCTCTCTCTCTCTCAAAAATAAATAAATATTAAAAAACTATATTTAAAAAGAGAAGTTTTCGTAAAGAACCTAGAGAGTGCAAGCCATAAAAGATTAAAGTTTTTAAACTTCTATTCACAAAAAGACACTATAAAGTTATGAGAATATGAAAGAATGAAGTTGAACTTTGTGCCTCACACCATATACAAACATAAAATAGATCTAATGTAAGAGCTAAAATTATAAAACTCTTAGAAGAGAGCATGGCTAAATCTTCACAACCTTGGCTTTGGCAAAGGATTCTTAGATGTGACAACCAAAGCATGAGCTACAAAACAAAAAAATACATAATTTGGACTTGGGCGGTAATGGGAGGGAGTGAGGTATGATTCTAAAGGGGCAATGAGAGACCCCTGTGGTGATGGAAATGTTCTGTACTTCACTACATCAATGTCAGTGGCCAAGTTGTGATATTGCACTATATTGTACTATTGGAAGATGTTACCTTTGTGGGAAACTGAGTAGTGTGCACACAGGATCTTTCTATATTATTTCTTACAATTGCATGTGAATCTAAACTATCTCAAAAAAAGTATATTTATTCAATACAATGTTAAAGAATTTAGAATAAATGAGTGGAAGAAACTACATTAATCCAAATGGATAAGTCTTGGACATAAGTTTGAATGTAAAGTACAAATTGCAGAAGCATAAATACATTACGATATTTATATAAAGTTTGAAAGCATTGCGTTATTTCTTGATACATGTGTAATTATATAAAAACATACATGGAAATGATAAAATTCAAATTCAGGATAATGATTTCCTGTGGGGATCAGCAGGGGAGGAGATAAGCTTGTGAAAGAAGGATCAATTACCACTAAACTGTCTTTCTTTTTTTTTTTAAAGAAATTATTATTTCTTTTATTATATTATTATTTATTGTATTATAAAATGTTGAAATTATAAAATGTTGAAATTTTTGGAGCTGAATGGTGAATATAGTTACATTAGTTGTTCTAATGTACTTTTCTGTATGTTTAGAATATTCTACATTTTTAATCATTAATATACAATTGTGTATATTGATCATTGTTTTGTGAATCTTGTATTGAATTTTAACCAGTAAACTAATCATGTATTAACTTATATAAGGATATAAGGAAAATCATGTATTAACTTATATAAGGATTCTTAGTAGTGCTAAGAGTTCTACAAATTTATGCTCAAGGATAAAACTATGTGATGAGAGGTTGGATTCCCAGTTGGCGATTTTTTTCCCTTTTGAGATTAGCCAGGTAAAATTATAATACTGCATACTGTTTATTCAGTACTTTATATGTGCGTGCACTGTTTGTAAGCATTTTGCATGTTATCATTTAATTCCTAAAACAACCCCTTGAGAGTAGGTATTATCCACATTTTCCAGTGAAGAAACTGGCTTTGTTTATCAGAGCTCACATAGCTAATAAGTAGTACAATCAGAATTAGAATCTGAGTCCCTATGACTCTAAAGTTAGGCTTTTAAGCCACTTTATGGCCTTTATGTATATAGTTGTCATAAAAATTCTATAGTACATTTGAGTTTATTGAAAGAGGAGGAATGCAAACATTATCTTCTGTACAAGATAATTTCTAGAGTTCAGGAGACCCAAGATAAAAGCATCAAATCACATTTTTATTCCTCTCTCCCATTTACTCTGTCCATACCTGACTCCTTGTTATTGCTGAAACCTTACTATCCCTTCTTGTAAAACCTACAGTGGACTGCAATTTCCAGTTTACATTATTATAGAAATTTTTACTTGGGAAAGTAGTTGAAGGAGTTGAAATTGGGAAATGAATTAGGAACCAGTTCAAGGAATTCAGGATGACTTAGAACTATATAAGCCATATTGTGTTTCACAAAGAATAGAACTCCGGTCTCCTGATTTCTGATCTTATATTGTCGTTATTCAATCTTAAAAAAAAAAATCTAAGAAACATTAAGGGTAATTAACACAAACATCATTTGTTCTGTCAGTCCTTTCTGTACTCCTCCACTAGATGTCCTCTTCCTCTTTCTAGAATTACCCGTCCTAGAAATGAGCTCTTGCAAGAAACTAGAGTACTGTTTTCATAATAGTTTCTTAAACCATAAATAAGTTAGAGCATAGGATGGCTTCTGCTAAAATCATGACGCCCATTCTCTTGTTCCTCAGGAATCATCAAAACCAATAGATTACAACCTAACCATTAAAATTGTTTAGTCTATTAACGATTGATGATAGAATTTTTGGGTAGTTTCGATTAAACTCTTGTTTAATTGCTTGTGAAAACCATAACAATGAATTTTAGATGCTATAAACTGTTACCTCTGGCTTACAGAATGTGAAAGTAAAAGTCTACCACTAAGAAATAACCTTGAGAAAATAAATGTTGGGCATCTGTATTCTAAAGGTTTATTATATACTTTACTTCATTGTAGATATCTATATTTTTGTTGTTCAGGCTAAACTTTGTTTTCTGGAACCAAAAGTCTGCCCATTCTTATGACTGTTTTTGTTGAAAATGCTCTACTAGAATCCGTGATGGGAAGTATCATAAAATACAAGAATGCCATTATTCGTCAGAAAGAACTGATTTACTTACTCTCTTACTGGAGAATATTAAACTTATCCTATAACAATTATAATTAATAGCCATGTAATTTTGTTTAGAGGCTTTAAGAGAAGTACCTAATTGTGCTATCTTAGATGTACCCATAATTTCATCTGTCTGTATTTCTGGTGGTAGGTTATTTATGTTTTAACTTGGAGAAAGTTTATTTATGTTTTACCTTCTTTATTTTCTAAGGAACTGGCATTTGATCCATATGAATCATATGCTCGAGATATCTTACGGCCTGGTTTTCATGATCGTTTCCTTAGTCAGTTATCAAAGCCAGGAGCAGCACTCTATTTACAGGTATAGTAATTTTTAAATCAAGATATATGATGTCTGAAAAGTAATCTTAAAAAAAATTAATCACTTTTTTTTTTAGTCAATAGGCGAAGGTTTCAAAGAAGCTGTTCAATATGTTTTACCCAGGCTACTTCTAGCCCCTGTTTACCACTGTCTGCATTACTTTGAGCTTTTGAAGGTAAGATAACTCTTACTGCTATTTATAAAACATTCAAATATGATGCAATTTTTTTTTACCAGTTTGTGAATTATTATGTGAGCACCCATGAATATTAGTCTATGTCTATTTTCTTTTTCTAGTTAAGAAGCAAATGTAGGGGTGCCTGGATGGGTTAGTTGGTTAAGTTATCTGACTCTTGATTTCTGCTCGGGTCATGATCTCACAGTCATGAGATCAAGCCCCCCCACTGGGCATGGAGCCTGCTTGTGATTCTTCTCTCCCTCTCCTTCTGCCTTTCCCTCTCCTCCCCCTCTTTCTATAAAAGAAAAAAAAAAAGGGCAATGTAAGTGAATCTGCAAAAAAGTGGTGCGTTTTCTCTAGTTTCAGGAGTGAATTTGAAAGGAATCATCAGATATTTTAATCTTGTGCCCTTTTTGTTTACATGGCCAATTGTTTGGAAACAACCTTGGATATACGCATCCATAAAATCTAGCAAAAAGCAAACAGCTGCAGTATTTTTCATATACATGGACTATAGGCAGGTAAAAACCGACAGGAATACAAAATTACTAACTTAATCATCTGAATAAGACTAAGTGTACATAATTGAGTTTGAGGTTATCATGTATGCTTTCTCTTAAATGAAAAAATAGAAAATTTAACACTTGAAATCTCCACACCTTTCTTAGGTTTTATTGGTAATAAAAAGTACAAGATTAGCAAAATAATTGAGGGAAAACATGTCTGAGTTTAATTTCAACACCATAATAACCATGTATTTATAGAGAAGATTAAATTGAGGACCAACAGAATGATAAGATTGTAGTTGATGTAATTTCATTTATAATAGTGCAGTGTTTATCGTGATAATAAGCTTTATTTTAGAAAATAAGAACACTAACAACTTTAATCTGAAGGCTCGCATGGTTGGACTTTGGCTATATGTTAAAGTTAAACATTAAATTTTTTAATGTTCCTTGGATTTTTGTGTAGTAGACCAATTTGAAGATTGATCCTTTTTCCCCTTACCATCACAAATATTACAAAAATTGTAGCCCCAAATGCTTAAGTACAGGAATTGTGTGGGAAAGGATTACAGATAAAAACTTAGAACTGAGGGGCACTTGGGTGGCTCAGTTGGTTGAGCTTCCAACTTCGGCTCAGGTCCTGATCTCACAGTCTGTGAGTTCGAGTCCCATGTTGGGCTCTGTGCTGACAGCTCAGAGCCTGGAGCCTGCTTCAGATTCTGTGTCTTCCTCTCTCTCTGACCCTCCCCAATTCATGCTCTGTCTCTCTCTGTCTCAAAAATAAACATTAAAAAAATAATAATAATAAAATTAAAAAAAACTTAGAACTGAATAGTGCAGTTGAGTGGAAAACTTAGGATCAAAAATTGAGAAATGGTGGGGCGCCTGGGTGGCTTGGTCGGTTAAGCGGCCCACTTCGGCTCAGGTCATGATTTCGCGGTCCGTGAGTTCGAGCCCCACGTCGGGCTCTGTGCTGACAGCTCAGAGCCTGGAGCCTGTTTCAGATTCTGTGTCGCCCTCTCTCTGACCATGACCTCTCTCTGATTCATGCTCTGTCTCTCTCTGTCTCAAAAATAAATAAACGTTAAAAAAATTTTTTTTTTAACTGAGAAATGTTAAAATTAAGAGATTATTTATCCTCCCCAAATAGTCTGTTTTTTTTTAATGCTACACAAAACAAATTGGAAAAGGCAAATATAAATTGTGCTACATCATACACTTTAAACACTCACTAGTGACCCTCACATAGTGTGCCAGAAATTCTTTGTAAAGAAATCTGCTCCTCAGACCCCTTCTGCAAACATCTTGTATACATTTGTTAATGGCTTTGGTTCGCTGCCTTTACGTTTGGGAGCTGGACAATATCAAACGTCTGCTACTGTGGATAATTTATCTTCTTTTTTTCATGTTTTGCATTTATTTTAACTGCTATATGCTTCAAACTATCTATCTATTTATTTATTTAAAATGTTAATTTCTTGAGAGAGAAAGAGAGAGAACAAGCGGGGGCGGGGCAGAGAGGGAGGCAGAAAAAGAGAGAATCCCAAGCAGGCTCCACACTCATCTCAGAGTCCGATGTGGGGCTCAATCTCACAACCACAAGATCATGACCTGAGGCAAAATCAAAAGTCTGATGCTTAACCGACTGAGCCACCCAGGTACCCCATCAGACCATTTTTTATACTGCCTATAAGCTGATGTCTTTCTTTTTTTAAATTTTTTTAATGTTTATTTATTTTTGAGAGAGAGAGACAGAGCATGAGCAGGGGATGGACAGAGACAGAGGGAGACGCAGAATCCAAAGCAGGCTCCAGGCTCTGAGCTCTCGGCACAGAGCCTGATGCAGGGCTTGAACTCATGGACTGTGAGATCATGACCTGAGCCGAAGTCGGACGCTTAACCGACTGAGCCACCCAGGCGCCCCTGAGCTGATGTCCTAATACGAGCAATAAGAGAAGATTTAGAAAACAGCTTCTATCATAAAAATAAGCACAACAGAGGTCTATCTAGCTTCCATTCCCTTAAACTAGATTTCTAAATTTAGACATTCTTATCCAGAAACCATGGGTTCAAAGCAGTGAGCTAAATGGTATTATGGCTGACTACAGATGTTAAATGTCTAAAGTTAAGCATAGGATAGTGTAATTCAGGAGCCATTGTAGTAAAAACACAATTAACAGCTGGCTATTGTACTATTCCAGTTTTAAATTTTAAATCAATCAAACTGCTGTGAGGTGCGTTTATAATTTTGGTAATTTTCTCTTTGATAAGAATAGTTTTGAAAGGTGTTTTATTTTTATAAATGAGCTATCCTAACATTTTTTTAGGGTTGATATCCTGTTTAAAGTTTCAGACTCCTTTCCATCCTTCAGATTTTAACTTGCTTTTACATTATTCTTGCATTTTCTGCCATTTTTCTTTAATTTCCTCTCCTTCTGGAACTCTAGTTACATATATGTTGAACCACTTTATGTTGTCCCACAGATCTATAAGATTGTTCGTTTTTCTTAAATCTTATTCTTTGTTCTTCAAATTAGTAATTTTTATTGATCTATCAATAGAACTGTTAGTATCTTGCTTACTCTTGAATTTCCATTTGGATTTTGTTTTACAGTTTCCACAGACTCTCTATCTGTCCATTCAGTAAGACCATGTTTTCCTTTAATTCTTTGAACATGATCAGAAAAGCCACTTTGAAGCCTTTCTTAAATCCAACATCTGGGTCCACTTGGTGTCAGTTTCTATTAACTGACTTTTTTTCCTTGAACATGAGTTATATTTTCCTGTTGTTTGTTAGTTAACAACTCTGGATTCTATAGTGTTGAGGATTGTGGGATTCTTGTTTTTGGATTGTTGGTTTTTTATGCTAGTAGACAGTTAACTTTCCTGGACTCAGCTGCAAATTTGTCTCTTCTGTGTTATACAGCAGCTGATATCTCTGTTTACTTTCTAGGATTTCCATATGATGCTTTTTTAGCCTGATTCTCTTGGATCTTCCCTATACATGTATGATTTGGTAGTCAGATAAGTGTGTGGGCAGAGATGATGTTCAGATTTGTGGGCACAGTCTCTGTGGTTCCCTTATACTTGGAGATTTCGTCCTTAATTTCCAGCCATTCTCTCAGCTTTAAACGTTATCCCCTGGCATGTGAAACCAGTAAGGCTTCAGTTTTCTGCTGCCTGAGCTGTGTATAATTTGGGGAATAAACACAGTTTTTTTGTTGTTTTAATTTTTTTTAATGTTTATTTTTGAGAGGGGGGAGGGACAGAGAGAGAGGGAAACACAGAATCTGAAGCTAGTTCCACGCTTGAGCTGTCAGCACAGAGCCTGATGTGGGGCTCAATCTCACAAGCCATAATAAGATCATGACCCGAGGCAAAGTCGGCCGCCAAACCAACTGAGCCACCCATGCGCCTCTGTAATTTCTTTTATTACTGCATGTTTCAGACTAGAAATTGAACTTAGCTTCAATCTGCTAAAACTATTAGTCTTTTTATAGAAGGAAGATACTCTGATAGGTATACAGAAAGCTGAAGAGCACATATTTAGCATCTGCTAAAAGTGTTAAAGTATTACTTTAAAAAAAAACAGCAAAAATAAATAAAAAACAGCTTTATTGAGACATAATTTCCATGCCAAGTGTTCTCCATTAAAATGTACTGAAAAAAAAAAAAGAACAAATTCAGCTCCAGGGACCTGTAGGGAAGGAAATTTTTCTTCAACCCACTTACTGGGTCTGAAAAGTAAACTGACAAAGACTAACAGGAGAAAAAGCATACAACTTTATTTATTCATACAAGTTTATTTGATGTCACTTTTACATGATACAGGTGCATTGGCGCACTGAATATTTAAGGTGAAGGAACTTAAGAAAACAGAAGCAAGAAGGTCATTGATCTGTTTTCTAAAACCCCTTCGACTTAAAATATTTAATATGTCAAGGTGCTATTTGGGGGGGTAGCATGTCCTGAAACCCATCACTCCTTTCACCTCCTCCCACCCCCAATCCCATCATTTACTCATGAAATTGCTCTGGATAAAGCAGTGACCCCTTTGCTATTAGGTAATAAACTGCCACACCAAACGTTGATTATGGCAACATGAAAAAAATTAGGAACTTATGCAGTTCTCATTAGAATTAAAAGGATTCAATGAAGAGAGGGGTATAAAAAGGGAAATGTAGAGGGACGCCTCGGTGGCTCAGTCAGTTAAATGTCTGACTCTTGATTTTGGCTCGAGTCATCATCTCACGTTCCTGAAATAAAGCCCCGCATTGGGCTCTGCCCTGACAGTGCACTCTGCTTGGGATTCTCTTTCTCTCTTTCTCTCTCTCTCTGCCCCTTCTCCCACGGGCATGTGCTTACTTGTGTGCTCTCTCTCTCTCTCTCTCTCTCTCTCTCTCAAAATAAATAAACATAAAAAAAAAAGGGGGAATGTGGAAATGTAGGCTGTTTATTATCCAACTGTTTATTGAACAACTTTGCTTGTTTATTATGTAAGCACGTCAAATTCACTTTCTTCAAAACTCACTATCTTTTCTAGCAAAAGTACTCTTTCTGTGCTCACTCTCTCATGAGCAGCCCCCACTGTCCATCTTGCTGCTCAGTAGAAACCTGAGAGTCCTTGGGGCTTCAGTCAGTTAAGCCACCTTGGGGCGGTTCAGTCAGTTAAGCGTCTGACTTTGGCTCAGGTCATGATCTCACAGTTCGTGAGTTCAAACCCCGCGCAGGCTCTGTGCTGACAGCTCAGAGCCTGGAGCCTGCTTCGGATTCTGTGTCTCCCTCTCCCTCTGCCCCTCCCCCACTCATACTTTGTGTCTGTCTCTCTCAAAAATAAATAAAAATTAAAAAAAAAAAAACAAAAACCCAAGAGTCTTCAACTCTTCTCTCTCATTCTTTCTGTCACATCCATTTAGTCACCAAGTAAGTCCTTTTCGTTCTTGAAAAGGATCTTCTTTTAGATTCATCTTTTCGTTTCCTCTCAATACTCTGAAGGCCATGATCATCTTATCTCTATTATTGAAAGTCTCCCTTTAGTCTTGCCTTTTCCATCTCCCTTCCCTACACAATCTGCTCTTGAGGAGCTAAGTAAACCAAAGTCATCCTTCTAAATTGCAAATTTGATCATGTTAGTCACTAGCTTAAAACCCTTAATGGCTCCCCATTGCCGCAGGTTAATGTCCAAGTTCCTAATAAAGCCTGAGGTTGACCCATCACTTCTCTCCAACTTCTTTTCTTCCCACCCACCAGGCTCTACTCTTCAGCTAGTTTCTCTCAGTCCTGGTCCCTAAAAATCTCTCAATCACACATATTATTTCATCTGCCTATTTTAAATTCTTTTACCAATGTTTCCCCATTCTTATTCTTCAGTTCCTATAGTCATTTCCTTCTGGAACCCTTCTTCCTGCTGTGTATTTCCAGAAGGCTATATTTCCCCCATTACATAACACTTTGTCATTCATTTCTCTTCTCTTCCATGCTTTAAGCTAACAGTAGGGACCAAATGGGCTTGCTCACCATCATATTTTCATTGCTATAAATATGGATGGTTAATTAAATATTTGCTAAATTAATTCCAGTTGGGACCTGATTGGCTTTGCCTTGTTGATCTGCCCTTTTGAGGTTTTTTTTCCACTCAGCTACTATTAATGTTCTAGTTTCTAAAAGACAAAAAGACATCTACTTAATTATCTCAATAAAATTTGTGACTTTCCTGAAACATCTTTGAGAATATTGCTTTTATTTCCTAATAGTGAATTATAAGTCATGTTATAATTTATATTTTAAGATTTCATTTTTATATTTTCAACCACTGGCTAATTTTATAAAGATATTACTTATTTAACTTACAACTGTAGAAGAAGTATACATTTATGCCATAAATTTATACTGTTTATTCCATGTATTATATGCAGCTTTGGTAATGATCATCTGCTCACTTGTCTTGGGGGAAAATGAGGGTTTCTTTAGGCTGATTAAGTAAAAGAAGATTACATTTTGTTAATATCATTAACATCACTTCCTGGTTGAAATTTCATATATTATAATAGAGTTATTTGCATATATGAAATCACTAACTTAAAAAATAACTTTGAGGGGAAAGGAGGGAACTGGTTATGAAATGTACTTTCTTGGGGTGCCTGGGTGGTGCATTTGGTTAAGTGTCTGACTTCGGCTCAGGTCATGATCTCGTGGTTTGTGGGTTCAAGCCCCACATCGGGCTCTGTGCTGACAGCTCAGAGCCTGGAGCCTGCTTCAGATTCTGTGTCTCCCTCTCTCTCTGCCCCTGCCCCACTCGCACTCTGTCTCTCAAATATAAATAAAATTAAAAACAAAAAAGTTTAAATTTAAAAAAATATATTTTTTAAGATTTTTTTAATGTTTATTTATTTATTTTTGAGAGAGAGAACAAGCCAAGGGAAGAGCAGAGAGAGAGGGAGAGAGAAATCCCAAGCAGGCTCCATGCTTTTGGTGCAGAGCCCAACATGGGGCTCGAAGTCCCGAGCTGTGAGATCATGACCTGAGCTGAAACCAAGGGTCAGACGCTTAACCAAATAAGCCACCCAGGCATCCTGAAATGTACTTTCTGACTTAACAAGTAATATGAGCAATTTAAAGCTGAAGATAATCTCTAAATCTCATTTTAGTTAAGAATTTCATCTTTTTCACCCATAGCTTTTAGTTGTGCTGCTACTATAAAAGAATAGTTGAGGGTCATTGCCTTTCTTTGCTCAGCCTTTAAAGGGATATTTAGGTTAAAGCATAGCAAAGAGTCGGGAGCAGTGGTTTAATTAGTTGGTTTCTGGATAATTTGGATAATATTCCATACATTTGTTAACAGGACTAGTAAATTAAATTTACTGTTTGACCATATATTTTCCACTTTGTAATCTGTTCTTAGCGTCTCATCAAAGAGTATACAAGTAACCACTCCACAATCAAAATGTGATCCTCATCTTTGCTTGTGTTTTTCCATTCTGTGATAAACTCTCTATATACACGCAACATTTAAGACAAAGACAGATCTTTATTTTATGTCCCAAACCGTAGATAATTACATTTTTCTTGATTCTATATTTTGCCATCCTGTGCACTGCATGCAGTTTACCTATCTGAATGGGCTAGATCTTATTTGGTGAATATTTTCTAAATAGGTATTTCAAACTTATTTTGGTGTTTTGGTTAGTATATTGAAAAGCCCTTGAACTCAGGGTCAGAAATCCTGGGTCTTGCCTGCCTCTGCCATCAAGTAATGGCAATTCCTTCATTTTAAATAATCTAGTGTTGGAAAAAGTAATTTCTAGAAATAAAAACATGAGTTCAAAGGGTTTTTTTTTTTTAACCAAAGGAAACCATTACATGTTTGTGAATTAGTTGGACTCCTATAAAATGCATCAGGTGTAACACTTTATTTTTTGTATGTAAACAATCTTCAGTTTTGTCTCCTTTTCCAGTTCACAGCTTCTTAAATTTAAACCCATTTAAACCCTGGAAACTTCCCAGGGTTTCCTTTGGACACGCAGTACCCCATGTTGATTTCTGCCCCTTCACTTCTTTCTAAAGGACCAAGAAAAAGTAATCACTGGTATAAGTGGATCCTTTCTTTTGGGAATATAAATTTTATCAACACTATAGAGCAATGAGTTTTCACTGTGCTTTGGAATATGATTCTGTGGATTATTTTAAATATAATCTCATATACAGCAATTTAACCTCAAGACTTGATCATTTTTAACTATTTAAGCAGAACTGTATTTGTAAAATTAAATTGTTGCTGTTGCACAATGTTATTAAATAGGTACCCATGACAAGCATGGTATTGAACATCACTTTGGTAAAAAGAGGATGCTGCTTTGTGGAGTCTTATTTACATACTGATTGCCACTGCTTTGTTTCTGTAGCAACAATAAGCCACCGCTTTGATGGTAGTTAACTTCAACTATTCTGCACCAATGCCCAGTTTAAGTCAGCTATGTTAAGCAAAAGTGCCTATAAGAAAGGTCATTTATTACATTGAAATTTATTTTAGATGCTTGACTAATGCTATGAAGGTAAAAATTACATTTAAAAATTACTTCATGGGGCGCCTGGGTGGCTCAGTCAGTTGAGTGGCCAACTCTTGGTTTTGGCTTGGATCATAGTCTCACAGTTCGTAAGTTTGGATCCCCACATAGGGCTCCGTGCTGACAATGTAGAAACTGCTTGGGATTCTCTCTCTCTCTCTGCTCTGCGCACTCTCTCTCTCTCAAAATAAATAAATAAACTTTAAAATAAAATCTTTTAAAAAAAACTTAAAAATTACTTTATTAGTAAAGATTTATGGGTTTTGACATAGACTTTGGGTTTGGGGTTTTAGAATGTATTAACAATATTTTTGAGATACTGGTATATTCTGTATGTGAAATGCTGTCGTTAAATGATAGATAAATGACCCAGAATCTTCAAACATTTATGGAATAGAAAACTAAATACATGCCAAAATGCATTTGTTACTTTCATAGTTCTTTTTATGTATGTTAAAACTGTGTTTTGTATGACTTTAGGTTTGTTTGCCTGAATTAATAATACAAAAAATACCACAGGATAGAATATGAAGGACTCAATATTCTGTTCCCTGTTGGTGCCAACTCTTTAAAACTAAAAACTCTCCATGTGTCTTATTGACTTGAATATCTGAGCAATTAAATTCTGAAACAACTCAGTGAAATAGTTCTCATTTGTGGTGCTCTCATTATGCCATGTAGAATTCTGCCTCTTTTTCATGAACATTGCTTTCAGTGTGAGATTGCTGACTTGGAAGTAAGGATTAACAGTAACATTTTATTTGTCTCCCAAAATTCTGCCATATGAGAGGTGAATAGTTTTAGAGTGATAGGGACGGAAGGTATTTTGAGAGATTACCCAAAGTCCAGCCTTCAGCTTACCAGTAATAGCCGTTAAGTAAAAATCTAGTAGCTGTCTTTCATGAACACTTGGCCATTGACTTCCTTTAATCTAGCTGGCCATAGTGAAGAACAATACTATGAGTAAGTGATATCTGAGTATCTTCTGATATATATAGATATATGAGATATATGTATACTTTAAGTCTTTTATCCTTTGGGGGGAGAACCATTTTTTTACCCTTTTTATCTGGGGGATTGTGAATAGATTTTTATTTTACTAACACAATTGAGACTGAATATTTTTCTAAAAAGTGTAGTTTGCACCTTTTAGTTGAAAGTATGGTGAGTTTTTAATAATGAATATAAGAAATTTGGATGATAAAAGCTGAGCATTAAATAGACTTTACAATACGGTATTTATAACTTATGGAATACTTGAGCATTTAAGGTATTTTAAGTAAATTATTTTTAGAAAAACGGTTTAGGGCTTTGAGTAAGAAATAAGTTTACTTTTCACAAATCATCAGAATGTGTATATAGTCTTTAGCAGAACTGAAAAGGAATTTGTTGTTGATCTTTAAGGAATATCTTTCAAGAACATAAAATCCTTAGAGTCATAATGAATAATTACTCTCATTAAAAAGTAAACCTTTACAAGGTACTTTGAATATTTTGTGGTTTTATTTCTCCTGTCTTTTCCTTTGTCATAAAGAGTAAATGTTCTTAAATATTGCATGAAAACTATTGGTAAATGCTATTTCTTAACTTTTTCTTTTTGGTAGCCAGAAGCAGGTTTATAAGTTTACTGAATTCTTGTTACTTATTGTAACTCATACCTTGCTCAGTTAACTGCTTGCTTCAATTATAGCCACGTGTTGTATTGATAACTGGTAGTAATTGATGACTCAATCCTTATTAAGCACAGACTTTTGCCACCAGTAGAAAATGTGCTTGGGTTTCACTAATAGTTACATTTCTAGTTTTACTCATAATCTTAACGTGTGAATACTGACAAAATTCTTCATGATACCAATATTAATTCTATAGAACTACAAAGAAAACAACTTATACTGTACATTACCATTTACACAGTGCTTTGATTTTTAATAAGAATCCCATTAAATAGGCACCTGGGTGGCTCAGTTAGTTGAGCGTCTAACTCTTGGTTTCGGCTCAGGTCATGATCTGACGGTTTTGTGAGTTCAAGGCCTGCGTTGGACTCTGCGCTGACAGTGTGGAGCCTGCTTAGGATTCTCTCTCTCCCTCCCTCCCTTTCTCTCTCTCTCTGTCCCTTTGCAACTCACACTGTCTCTGTCTCTCTCAAAATAAATAAGTAAACTTTAAAAAGAGAGAGAGAGAGAGAACCTCATTAAGTAGGCAGGGCAAGATTTTTATGAAGCTTCATTTAATAGTTGGGAAAAGTGAGACTCAGAAGTCAAATAATCTGCCCCAAAGTCACACAGCAGTAGAGTCAAAATTTGGTCCTAGGTTTTGTGTCTTCAAGTTCCTCTCCACCATATTGCATCCTCCTGTGTGTATTTATCTTCCTAATCATCCTGTTGCTACAGCAGCCGTGTTGGAATCAGAAACCTAAGACCAGATTCCATACTTAAGAAAACCTCATCTATGTGCTTGCTGCTGTGCAAATCCTGTGCTGGTTAAGAAGACACTTTATGTCCCTCATTTCTTTTCAGGAATAGTCACCTGAGAAACTGCACACTATTGCCTGTCACAAGGTGTGACATCTCTTAACACTGCTTCTACTGGTTTTTGTTTTTTTTTTTTTAATGTGGAAAACTTGGTTGCATGTTAATATAGAAAGTAATACATAAAGAAGAAAACGCTTTTTTAAAAGAATGCATTTTATGACACATTTACAAGTTGCATTGTGATAGAAAGAGTTGAATCGATGTTATCTTTATTCTTTTTGTCCCAAACTGTCCTACTGGTTCAGATTTGTCATTTTGACTTTGCAGCAGTTAGAAGAAAAGAGTGAAGATCAAGAAGACAAGGAATGTTTGAAACAAGCAATAACAGCTTTGCTTAATGTTCAGAGTGGTATGGAAAAAATATGTTCTAAAAGTCTTGCAAAACGAAGACTGAGGTGAATATTTTTACTTTTTTAATAATCCTCCTTTTCACCCTGAATATTTTGGTATAGATTCAGGGATCTCAGTTCCCTCGTCAGTAAACAATGAAGAAAATAGTTTTAGTGACAAGCTTGGTCTTTCAGAGGAAGTGACATCAAAGCCAAGAGAATTTGTTATTGTTTGAAAAACCTTTCATATTTGTGCATTTTCCTTGCATACTCCCAGACAAGACCTCCTGAGAGCCAACTGGTAAGCTAAAGGAGAGAGAGAGAAAAATGTCTTGCGTAGATTTATGTCAACATCACCGTTCTGTGAAAGTAAAATTCGTAGTGTCCTTTATTTAGGGGTTATGTAACTTGAGGTATTAATTCAGATACATTGCTTCCAGTTTCCTCATTATAATCTGTGCATGATTTTTAGCTTTAGCTCTTATCCACTTAAACATTTTTAAATAATTTTTTAAGTCTCTTCTTCTTTTCACTGTATGGAGCTACTTTTTAATATTTGTCATTCTAAATAGTAGCCAAGGTAGAAGTAATCATTCCGTAGCTGGATTTATAGAGTAGAATTTTGTCAGTAGTCACTAAAAAAAGTCTCTACTGTGTTGCTTTGGTTTCTAAATGGTACAGTTTTGTATCACTAATATATGTGGAGAATTAGTGAACACCTTGTCAGTGCAACTTTTTTTTAAATGTACTCTTATTACTGTCCTTTATTTACGTGAATTCTAGGTTGCCTGTTACCTGTGCACTAATACTGTTTTTTCCTTTATCCCAGTGAATCTGCATGTCGGTTTTATAGTCAGCAAATGAAGGGGAAACAACTAGCAATCAAGAAAATGAACGAGATTCAAAAGAATATTGATGGTTGGGAGGGAAAAGACATTGGACAGTGTTGCAATGAATTTATAATGGAAGGAACTCTTACACGTGTAGGAGCCAAGCATGAGAGACACATATTTCTCTTTGATGGCTTAATGATTTGCTGTAAATCAAATCATGGGCAGCCAAGACTTCCTGGTGCTAGCAATGCAGAGTATCGTCTGAAAGAAAAGTTTTTCATGAGAAAGGTACAAATTAATGACAAAGATGACACCAGTGAGTACAAGCATGCTTTTGAAATAATTTTAAAAGATGAAAATAGTGTTATATTTTCTGCCAAGTCAGCTGAAGAGAAAAACAATTGGATGGCAGCACTGATATCTCTCCAGTACCGGAGCACACTGGAAAGGATGCTTGACGTGACGATGCTACAGGAAGAGAAGGAGGAGCAGATGAGGCTCCCTAGTGCTGATGTTTATCGATTTGCAGAGCCTGACTCCGAAGAGAATATAATATTTGAAGAGAACACACAGCCCAAGGCTGGAATTCCAATTATCAAAGCAGGAACTGTTATTAAGCTTATTGAGAGGCTCACGTACCATATGTACGCAGGTAAGAAATGTAATTGAGTTGCCTGTCACTTGTGTTTTGCTGCTTCCAGCTGAGATTCTTTGCTGCACAGGTCACTGTGCCTAAAATAGAAAGCAGACTAACAACGAAGGATGATCTCTGCATTATCCCAGTTCATTTTCCTTTGCCTAAAAAACACTGCCATTTATACTTTGTCTACCACATTTACATACTATTTTGTAGCTTTATAACCACGATTGCAAATGAGAAAATAAAATCACTTGGCTAAATTTTCCCAGTTAGCGGCAGGAACAAGACTAAAAGTCCTGAGAAATCATCATCGTTAGGGTCTAAAAAACTTTTTCACATAAACTTCACCACTTGTTTTTTTCTTTCGTCTGTTTCCATTACTGAGACGATAAAGTCAGTAAAAATTTTATATATGTTCATCATCAAAATTGTGCTGGTAGTACAAATACACACAGCATTGGGTTTTCTTCATTTCCATTCCTAAGACTTAATTAAATTTAGCAATCCTGAGAGTCATGTAAGTTTTCAGTATTTTTTGCATTTTACAACCGATGTTATTTAAAAAAAAAAAAAAAAAAAAAAAAGTCCATCTTAGTAGGGCAGTTTTTTAAGGACAAACATGTCCAAACTACCTAGGAAGATTGGTAGAGGCTGAATCAAATATGATGTTTGAGAGTCAGGGAACAAATGTGATGATTTTTTTTTAAGTAATTTTATTTCTTCTAATAAAGTAACCAATGATAATCCAATATTCTTCGACCTTCAGTAGAAAGCTTGGTAATTGTAAACTGTAGCGTATGGTATAGTGGAAATCTGGATTTATGTCGTCACTCTGTCACAGCTCCTTACCATCCCAGAACCTTAGTTCACCTCAAAAATCAACATCACAACAGTTATCTTCAAATGCTGTCGGAAAGAATAAATGAATTGCTAAAGGTGAAAGCTCTTTGTAAATATAAATGTAAACTTACTTTCAAAGAATGTTTTTATTACAAAGACCTATAAACTGAAATGTAACTCTTAGAACATAAGTGTTATTCTTAAATAGTTGAATGAGAAAGTTAACCTCCATCCCTATACTTCTTGCTTAAATATATTTCTGTCTCTAGGAGATGTGCGTTTCTGAGGGAGATGTGTTTCTGGTTTTGGTTTGTTTTTTTCATCGTTGATGTTTTTCATTGTTTAAAGTCCTATAAATGGGTTCTCAGTTCTCTCTGGAAACTGCTCTGGCACCAGTTAAATTAAACTTTTAAAGATACCCATTAACTACTCGACTGTAACAAAGATGACTAGCATTCAATAACGTTAATCTTTTCAGTTTATTAAATGGCCACTTAACTACTTAAATGGCCTGGCAACTATATCAGGGCCACCTTGCAAAAAAGTAAAATTAAATTAGAATATTTTTATCAGTGATATCAAACACTTTTATAAACATAATGTTTCATCGTGTCCACATGTCTCTGGGATAAATAAGCCAGACTTTTGTTTTCTTTGTAATTTTTATTTGGCCTCTCATTGGTAGTTCTCTTGCTAGCCTTTTCCATAGTAAGATATGAGTGCTTTCCATAGGCCATTAAAAGCAGTTTGGGTTCTCTAAACAGACTGCATTTGGTAATAGCAGTCAGTAGCTGAAACACATTGAAGGTGGCGAAATAAGACTAGTCTGGCGTTCCAATTTTACTACTGATTTTTTGCCTAGAAACTGCCACAGTCCATGCACCCATTTTACTGACTCAGAAAAAAAAAAAAAGTCAAAGCACAGGAAAGTTAAATAAGCTGCCTAAGATTTTACATGAAAAAGAAATAGGTTATTCTGGCAACTTTGTTACATATAAAACATTTTGAGAGGTGCAATTTTCAGTAATTATTATGACCAACTTATTAAATGATTTTCAACCTCTGTATACTTCTTTAAGACCTAGAATACAACTACAAAAATGTTTCATTAAAGTACTCAAAATTTGTGGTTGCAAAACACTTATTTCTTTGCTTTTTAAGGAATTTTTAAGGTTACACAAGCTTAAATTGCTTTTCTTGCCACATTATTCTGATTTTTAAGCGTCTTGAAAGAGTCATTGATTTATTTAACATAAGTATTCTAAGCTATTCATCATTTTATTTTAAATACCTGTGTTTTGAGCTCTTAAACCTTTTAGCATAAAATTGATCCTTAGATTTTTATCTGTGTGGGACCAAAGCTTTACTGCTTTTTTTTTCTTGTAGAACAGTATTAGTGGAAAGTGCTAAGGAGACTTACCTAATGTTTACTGTCACGTCAGTGGGATCTGAGTTGGAAACCATTTTCAAATTCCCAATTTTTAAATGTAATTGTTTCTGTAAAACTTGATTGTTAATGATAAAAATTGTTTTTAAACTGCCTGCTGAATTTCACAGAACTAACTTACTATTATTAGTAAGCAGTTGCAGAACTACAATTAAATATTTTCTGGGGAACTGTGTGCCTTTTACTTATTTTCCGAACGAGGCTACTTTAAGACGTGAATGAGCATAGCCGATGGATTTTCTGCATCTTGGCTGTGTTTTCTCTTTAACGTGCACAACACTGGCCAAGTCTGCAGACGCAGTACGTGTGCCATGGCTTCTTATTCGTCCCTCTAGGTAGTTGCATTCATTTATATTAACTTCTAGCTTTTGAGTAGAATAGTATTTTTAAGTGTTTTACTTCTAGCTAATATAAAACACTGACATTTCTAAATTTATAGAAGTTTTGCAAAGTTAAGTGTGTTCGCATTTAAATTGACAAGACTGTTTTACTTTTTTAAAAAGTCAAAATTTTGAAAAAAAAATTCATTAATATCTTGAGGAATAAAATGCCAGTGTTGGTTTTGGAAGTGTTGTGGCCGAGTTTTTTGACATTTTTCTTTTCTATCTTCTTTTGAAGCTTAATTGAATATTTTAACATATGTGACTAAAGTACATGACTGGTGTAACCGGAATCCACAAGCAGTTTTCATGAGCTGTGATTTACAGTACACACAGCTTAGTATTAATTCCTAGCTTATTTGGGCTCTTCTGGACAGGGTCTCAGTGAACGTGTTACAGGCAACGTGGGATGTTTCTGATAGACCATCTATGAACTCATAAAACATGAAAGCAGTTAATTTTTTAAGGTCTTTTCCAGCCCAAATGTACTTTGAGTCCTCACTACCATAATAACAGATCAAGTTGCCATTTGTTTTTAGAATTATTCATCTGCTCTTTTTGGTTTGTTTGTCTCAATTGGTTGGTTCGATATGTTTATTGGAGGACACACAATGCAAGTTGGGCTGAAACAAAGGCTAAAATTTAACTTGCACATTTTTATTATATTGTACAGAATTATAATAAAAGACAACGGCTATAATTAAGAAAACTTAATATCTGATAAGCACCACTTACACACATTTTTTAGGTTATGGGTTGGTCAGAAACCTAAAAAAAAAAAAAAGAAAGAAAGAAAGAAAAGAAAAAGAAAAACTGGCTTAACCTTACTTAATTCAGACTTTACTGTGGCTTTAACCAACTTGATCCCTCAAGTGTTTTTAACAATAATGTTCAAACAGCGCTATAGATTTGTCGTGTTAGACCAGATTACCAATCCCTGAATTTAGAGACAAAAACCCAAGGCCCCTGAAAATTATGTGATTTGCCAGAAATTATTATATCTTCAATTAATTGCAGAACAAGGACTAAAATTTAGGTTTCTTGATTCTTAATAGACTGTACTTTCCACCATGTTAAAGTGACTCATCCAAGGCAAATTTTTCTTCATGATTAAAATATAACATGATTTTTACTATGTGTATCAAATAATAAAAATAAAGAGAATTTCTTGCTTGGTTTGAATTTCCAGTAGTATAAATGGCTTGTTCATCATTGGGCACACACAAGTTTACTATGAAGACTTTAGCAGAGTAATTTTTTTCTCTTATTGAAATAGGTAATTAACTCTGACTATAGATAAACTTCCATTTTAATGCATAGACTTTAGTATATAGTTAGATACTGGGCATCATTTTAGTTTTTAGCAAAATCCAGTCATTAGTCTACTGGTGTTGTGTGCTCTGTAAAGAAAAGCTTTCTGGGAGAAAAAACTTAATTTAGGTTAATTAGAAAATGCTTAACTGTTGCTTAGAAGATTGCCACAGGGTCTTATGTGGAATCTGATTTATACTTGTCTCTCAGATGCAATATTTCTGGACGTCGAGTAAGTCACTAGCTACATCAGAACTTTGGAATTCATTTCAAATGCTGTGGGGCGTGGGAGCATTATCTACTTAGAGCATTCTGAATCTGGCAAGAATAGGAAGAGACTTTCTTCCTTACCTACCTTAAGAAAGCACAGAGCAATGTACATAAAGAAGCAGCGATGAGAGGAGGACTTTTACTTCTGTTTCTAAAGTACAAATTAATTATTGAGACTTTCAACAGCATGAGTAAAGAGATGTGTGGTAATGGTGTGTCTGGTTTGATCGTCTTGTTTTAGAGAAATGAGGTGACCTTGAAATAGGGAAAATTTAGAACTGACACTACATGGAAATAAAAGCTTTTCATGTTTGAAGTGTGGGAAAAAGGTGTTTCCCATGCATGACGAACTTCTCTTTTCTAGAAAATGGTGTTGAAAAACTTAAGCCTGTTGATATTTTTCTTTAAAGTATTTACTGGTATTTTATGCCCTTCTAGAAAATCCTCAAAAATCTAAATTAGATTTCTTTTGCCTTCATGGCCTATATAAGTTCAGTTTGGGTGTCTTAACTTTTAAAAAAAAATCTCTTGAACAATTTTTGATCTATAGGGCAGTACTGTTCTATTTTTAAACTCTCTGATAACTTTTTTAAAGTGTTTGTGCGTCAGCATAGCGTCTGTTTCCTTTTTTAAGGAATTCAAGAGTGATTGTTTATAAATCCTTGTTGAGGAGCTTATTGTTTCTGGTGGCTTTTTAAATGGCTGTATTAGAGGGAGAATTATCACATGAACAGACATCCTGATTAACAGTGTTTCACTACGGTGGTGGGGGAAGGGGCGTTCTTTACATAAATAGCTCCACAGAACAAATATTTCATAAATTTCATTGACCTTACCAAATAAAATGTCAAGTGTCAATCAAAATAGGTACCTAAGAAAAAGGGATTGGATTATCACCTCAACTTTAGTACGTTATATTCTGAACATTAACGTAGGATAGTATATTCTGAGTTCCTAAGATTCTGATGAATTGTGCGATAAAGTATTATCAAAGGATAGTTTTCGAGTTAGGGAGACAAGGCAGCGAGAAGACCAGCAGAAAATAGTCCCTGCAGCTTGTGTTTGAAACAACCTGGACCTAGCCCAGGAATCTGCTAATACAGCCGGCAGGCGTTTGCATAGCGAGCTGCATCGAGGGAAGGAAGCAGACCAGCTAGTGAGCCTGGTGGAAATCTTACTGCAGGGATAGGAGGATCTAGTAAAATGATTGAAGAAGAAAAACCACAAGGAAGTTTGCATCATCGCTCACACTGAAATCCATTTGGGATTATGTTTGAGAAAGAGGCTTCTGGAATTTACATCCACAATCAAGTGATAAACAGACAAAGAGACTATCAAAATAGCCAATTTTTGTGTTCTCCACAAGTATTTGCACTTAGGTTTTAAAACCAAAGCAGGCCTGGCTTTTGCATTTTCATGCATTTGCCTTCCAGCTGTCTATGCAACACCGTTTTATAACACAGGTGG
This sequence comes from Panthera tigris, assembly GCF_018350195.1. NCBI lineage: Eukaryota > Metazoa > Chordata > Mammalia > Carnivora > Felidae > Panthera > Panthera tigris. The sequence continues at coordinate 107,754,915 of NC_056662.1, forward strand.
GCAGAGGCCCCTCCACAGCCGGCAGAGCCAGCGGTTAAGACTTAGCTCTGATGGTTGCCTGTACTCTGCGTTCTCACAAAAGTATACAGCCTGTCCTTACTGAGGAGTATTTTTAAGATATTGAATTATCTGAGTCCTTTACATCATCTGTAAGATCACGGTTTCTAGGGGTTAGTGTGACATAGTACATGTTGGAATCACCTAAGTGGGGAAATTGATAGAGGTAAAAATAGCTTCTGGACTATCTACCCTTCTTTCGTGTAAAGGTTCAAGTACAGGTGTTATGTCCTCTCCATAGAAGTTTTTCACTCATTAGCAATTTTGCACTGCTTTAGACTAAAAATGGATTCTATAAATTATACAAGCCTGGGAATATATGCAGCCTTTCAGATATTTTTCGAAAGTACTTAAACTTTTGCCAAATTTTTTTGGCTTATTTTTAGCTTCTGCTGGTTTTTGTTTGTTTTGTTTCGTTTTGGCAAGACTGCTTTTACTTCTGATGAAGCTAAAAAACAACTTAAACTTGAGTCACTTTAGAATGTAGTACAACAGTGACGATTGTGGGAGTGTTTATCTCACTGCCCGCTTCAGAAACTCCTTTTCTGAAGACTGTACAGGAAGGCACAGCAGCTACTTCCTAAAATCTGGAAGAAGGCTTAACAAGAATTACAGAATCACAATTAGACTGCTGATTTTTCAGTGATTTTCCTAGTGCCTTAAACCAAGATTAGCAGAGTACAGCTATATTCTAAATTAATCATTTATGTAAGTTTTCTATAATGATTACATAACTCATGGAACCATTCTTTATATTTATATGTCACAGCTGCGGAAACCTTAAAGGATCCTTTAATCCAGCGAGGTTATGTGTGACACAGTAGAAAAAGGCATAAAACTAGAAATCGCACAATCTAGACTCTCTGCCATTCTACTGTGTAACCTTGGATGAGTCTTAGCTACTTCTCTCATATGTAGAAAGGGAAAACAACAGCCCCACTCACTTTGCAGAAGTCACATGGAATAAATTATGTGAATGCTCTTTGCGAACGTTACATAACAGATATCAGGAATTGATTTGATCCCCGTGTGACTGATGTGGCACCAAGGCCTAGCACAACTTTCCCAGCATTGTCATCAGTTACTCAAGTACTGAAATGACCAGAAGTTTTGGTAGAAGATGAGAAGGCAATTTTAAAGTAGTTTGCCTTTAAAAATAGGCAATTTTCTTAAAAAACAATTCATCTAGAACTTGCTTTTGTTCTGTTTTTCAACTTAAAAGTACCTTTGATATCCCACAACTTTTTAACCTGACTCAGTTGGCATCTGAGAAGAAATGGATCTGAATATTAATTTTAGGCTTTTAGACCAAAATAAATTTTTTTTTTTTTTAATTTTTTAAAAAGGAGGGGTCAGCCTAAATTTAGAACACAGCTCAGGGATTCTAGGAACACTCTGTTGTACCATGAGTCTGGGCTCTCTCTCCATTAGCGACAGCTCAGCACCTCTTTAGTGGCCACTGCTTTGGATTCCTAAACATAGGATGTTTTGAGTAGCCTCACCTTACAAATAGATTTGCAGAACAGGAAGTAGATTCTTGAAAGGGAGGATTGTGATGAAACCGATATAAATCTCTGTTTTAAAATCTTGTACAGCCTTCTGTTTTAAAATCTTTTCTTCTGGATGAGACATTAGTCTTTAACGTTTGAGGAACTCTGTAACTGAAGACAAACAATAAGATACCAACAGAGAGGAAATTACTAAAGGATTGTATATATTTAAATTACCTTTATCAGTACCCCACTGTAGACTTGGAAGGCAAAGGAGAAGAGGGACATTTAAAACCAGTATGTTTTTATTCTGTAAATTTTCTTTAATTTATAAAAGCATTATAAATTCAAGGTTGTCTGATATTTAAGTCAGTTCATTATCTTGATGACCACATGTACCAATAGATTAGAAATAGACTTCTATTTTTATGATAAATCCATTCATTTGCTTTGCTGGGGGAGTTAATATATTATCATTATTTTATGTTAAGGCTAAATTTAGAGTGGTTCTTAATCAGACGGAATCAGCCTAAGTAGAAATTTTCCACACAAATGAACTCTGAGTCTTAGTAAATCCTATCTGAATAAAAGATATTGTACTTAGAAAGGATCCACAAAGGTACTCACTATTCTCAATGAATTTATCATTAAATTAGAGCTTACCGGTCTGTAATGTAAAATAGGAAAAGGATGTTCCCAATAGAAAAGTTAATGAATTCTCCCCTCCCTCTTTTTGAAGACTTACAACTAAATGTGGACATTGATGAAATTTGAGTTCTAGAAGTGCGTGATTTTTTTTTTTTTTCCATTGTGGGAAGATGTCTCTCCCCCTCTTTACACAGAAGATGACAGACCAGGTCTCTTGTGCTGATGACAGCAGCCTTTCTCCACAACTTGGGAGAATACTGTCAAGGAGAGACTGGAGTAGGCCAGGCGTGGGGAAGTGATGACATTCAGTCAGCCTCCTGATTTACTTCATGGAGATGTGAATGAAAAGTAGGTCCTCTCTTGGAAGGGGCTGGAGACCCCTGCTCGTATGATGAAACTCTTATTGTGACTACTTGAAATAAAAGGGATTAAGTTGTGAATAGAACCAAATCCACATTCTCACACATTTAAGAGTTTTAATAACTTACAGGTATGTGTAAGCTTCTTTTAGCAGCTTTAATTAAAACCTCTAGCAAATCATTTAGAAAGCGTATTTAGCTTAATCTAGAACATTGTAGTATCCAGTTTCTAGTCGTATGCTCTGTTAATGTGATTGAAAGAAATCTAGATAACTGATCCTAGGTAAACAGTCTGGATGTCAGAAGAAGTACCGGGCTATTGCTGTGGCCTTTCTCTTTCTCTTTGTCTTTCTCAAGAGAAAGAAGCCAACCAGAGATGCTCTAAGATCCAGGTAGCAGGTGGGGAGCTTGTGTTGCGTGCTCTTTTTGCCTTTCTTCCTTTTGCATTCCTGCAGCCGATGAGGAGTTTCAGTTCAGCTAGTCACAGTGTACAGAAGTCAAGAAATAAGCTGTTACAGAATCCTAGTATCAATGGTTTTGCCACTAATTTAGGAAGTGCTCAAGCTAGCAGTTTGTTATAAAGTCCAAAGCATTCTATGTGGTCAAAACATTTTGGGAATTTCAAAACTGACTGTTTTTCATCTCTCTTGAAAATGTTTTAATAATAGCTTTAATCATTCTGAATCAAAGATTTTAATAAGATATTTTTCCTTTTTCTTCTTAGATCCCAATTTTGTTCGGACATTTCTTACAACATACAGATCCTTTTGTAAACCTCAAGAACTACTGAGTCTTATAATAGAAAGGTCTGTTAATGTAAAATGTGTAAATTCTTTTTTTTTTTTAAAGAGAGTGAGCTAAGATCCTACATGTCTCTCAGAAATAAATTGTATGAGCTTTAAATTGTAGTTCGTGAGTACTTTTTTAAGAAATAAAATCTCTTAGATGACCATTTATTTTATAATAATCTTGTGGTTTTCATTTATTAAAGTATAAAAATAAGCATTCTTTTTTATATGGTAACTATGAAATTGCATATTTATGGAATTAGTCAAGTTAAAGAACTATATAAAAATGTATATTTTAGACTCTGGATTTTGGACTTTTATATAGTTTTATTATATAAAGAACTATATAAAAAATGTATATTTTAGACTTCTAAATTTTGATGATTTAGATGTTCTAAACAGAATTTTTCAAATATACCACATGTTGAATACAATGGAGCTTGTCAGTGAACAAATACATTATATAATCGAGAAGTGTTTCAGCCACTCAGAGAGCAGTCTACTTTTTAAGGATTACCCTTAAGGGTAAAGTTTTATGTTAGGTGATTGAGTGATTACACAGCCAAAAATAAACATCAGTCCCATAACTTTATAATCACATCTATTTTTAGACTTTGCATGTATTCTTTATTCTTAACTATGTTTCTAGGTTTGTTTTTATTGTCAAGTATTAATTTCTTTTTTAGAAATTAAGATCAGTAGAAGTCTTACTTATTTTCACCGATGTGTGTGTATGTCTTTAGTAATTTTTTACAGAGCTCTCTTGATTGTGCTGACTGGTGAAAAGGTTTGAGGTTTTCTATTTGAATAACTTGATATTATTAGTATTTTCATTAGTTTGTTCTCTTTTATGTTAGGTTTGAAATTCCAGAGCCTGAGCCAACAGAAGCTGATCGCATAGCTATAGAGAATGGAGATCAACCCTTGAGTGCAGAACTAAAAAGGTTTAGGAAAGAATACATACAGCCTGTACAACTGCGGTAAGCAGTAATTAAATAACTGAAGGCATTAAGTCTGTACTGAAGTTTTGTTCCAGAGTTGACATAAATAAGGATCTTTCCCAAGCAAGGAGAAGGTAACAAGTAAAATGAGTGAAGTAGAAAGCAATTATCAGAAATTATTGTATAAGTCTTAATTAACATAGAATTTTGAAAGTAGTCAGCCACTTATAAAATTATTTGGTAAGAATTACTGTTTTAATTTATGTGATTCATTGTGATAAACATTTATGCCTGAGTTCCCATGTAATTCAGTTATTCTTCTTTGTTAATGCCATAGAGTATTAAATGTATGTCGGCATTGGGTAGAGCACCATTTCTATGATTTTGAAAGAGACGCAGATCTTTTGCAGCGAATGGAAGAGTTTATTGGAACAGTAAGAGGTATGGTTTTTTTAAGTGCCTGGTTTCATATGTAATAAAAGTACCTTTTGGTGACTCTCAGTTGATGTCATTGTTCAGTGTTGTTAAGAGTTGTTTATAAGTGGCAACATAACCATTTGAAAAAGTTAAAAATTTTCACCAAACAACATTTTGACCTACAAATTGCTCAATAATCACCCTGCTGGCCCAATGTATTTGCATTTAGTAAATCCACTTACTGATCATTTTGGAATTGGACAGAAAAAGTCTCAATTCATTCTGTCTTTCCACTTATCTGAAGGTCTGTGTCCCAGAAGACAATTAGGAAGCGGTGTGCCATTGTAACACCACTGATGGAAACTGACGAGGCCCCAGTTAGGTGAACAGTTAGGAAACTGACTACACCCAGTTAGGTGTATCAGAGAGGCAGCAGAGCAGACTGAACCGAGAGCCAAGAAGCGAGAGTTCTCTTCTGAACACTGCCACTCACCAGATACAGGACTTTGGGCCAAGCCACTTTGATTCTTTAGACTTGGGTTTCCTCATCAGTAACATAAGGAGTAAGGCTTGATGTTTCCAAAGTCTCTAGTTTTAAGGATTCTGTGATCGTATAGGTCTAAGAATGACCTAGACAAACTTGTTTCTAATTGCCCTTGTGCACTCTAAAGGAGAATCAGAAAGTAAAGAGTTAAATAATAGTACTTTCATGCATAATACAAAACAAAGCCACATCAAAAACTCGCACTAAAATGAAGGCATGGATCCTCTGGTACTGTTTGGTTTATAAAATGCAACATTAATAAGATTAATAGTGACTATGAATTGTCTGTACTTCTAAATCTCATGTGTGTAAGATCTATCTTATGGAGAATTATAATATTTTGAACTGACGTTCAGAAGAGTAAAGGTGAAAAATGTCTATGAATAAATTACTTTCTAATTTTATTTAGAAGGGATGTAGAAGAATATATATCAGACTATTAACCGCAGTTACCCATGTGAAGAAGAATGAGATTAGGATAGGGAACAGGGAATAGTAAAGAGGAACTTCCATTTTTTTTTTTATTTTGATCATTTGAACCTTGTAATAGCAAATATATATTCAACTATCACTTGTATGATTTTAAAATATTTTAAAAGAATAAAATATTGAGTAAAAAGTATTTAAATGTTATTTAAAATGTAATGTATTTCAGGTAAAGCAATGAAAAAATGGGTTGAATCCATCACTAAAATAATCCAAAGGAAAAAAATTGCAAGAGACAATGGACCAGGTCATAATATTACATTTCAGAGTTCACCTCCCACAGTTGAGTGGCATATAAGCAGGCCTGGGCACATAGAGACTTTTGACCTGCTCACCTTACACCCAATAGAAATTGCTCGACAACTCACTTTACTTGAATCAGATCTATATCGGTATGTAATTTGACATTCAAGCTGAAAAATCATTTCCAAGGAGTTGATTTTTTAAATGAAATACTGTTTTCTGCCTTATAGGAATGTTATAAGACCTAAGTGAGCTAGTATATGAAGGGGAGTAGTAATAAAGCCTGGTGTATAGAAGGCCACCTCTTCTCTCACTCCTACCTGGTAAAGCTGAGTGCAGCGTGTGTCTTTACCAGTTGCTGGCTGGGTATGCTTGGGCAACTTTAACCTTCGTGTGAAACTTTTATCCCTTTGTCCCTTAGCTTCCTCAAGGTTAAAATGGAGCTAATAACGGTACCTATTCTTGGGGCTGTTGTGAGATTGAAAACAGTCAATATATAACATACAGTGCTTAGCCCAGCACAGAGTAAGGGCTCAGTAAGTTAGCTACTGCCCTTGTAGTTGTAAACTTAAGTCCTGGCCCGTCACAGCCTTTTTTAGTTTTTCTACCTTGATGTAACTACTGTCTCAAAAAGTGTCCATTTTTGCTTGTTTGTTTGTTTGTTTTAAATGGGGACTAGTAAGGATTGCAAACTTTTGAAATAACTAAATGAAAAAAAAAGGAACTAAATTTATAGATCTCCTCCCACCCCAAAGATCATCACTATTCCCAAAAACCAATATTAGAATCTATTTTATTTCCCTTTATTTACCAAAAGGTGGTAGGGTTTCCCTCCCTCCTTTAGAAGAAAAAAAAGATTTCTGAATTACAGTGATTACTATATCCTCATTGAACTGATTATTATAACAGGTATCATTATTTAAAAGAACAATCCCCGATTACATTGTCACCCTAATTTGTTAAATAATCTTTGTTAAGTGCTAGGAAAGATATGAAAAAATCTCAATGTTGCCCAAAGCAAAATGCTACTATAAAGCAATAATAAAAGTACACAAATATATGCATAAAAATATTTTTTTAATCTATAGAAAAATATACATAATTATAATTAGTTGTGATATGTTGTTTTCATAAACCTTTCTATTGGTGTAAAAACAAAAGGTTTATATGGGAGTTTAGTTTTATTTATCTCATTTACTTAGTAAAACAGTATGCTACAGGGAAAAGGATCATGGAGAATTATGTCTTGATGATTTCAGAGCTGTACAGCCATCAGAATTAGTTGGAAGCGTGTGGACAAAAGAAGACAAAGAAATTAATTCTCCTAATCTCCTAAAAATGATCCGGCACACCACTAACCTCACTCTGTGGTTTGAGAAGTAAGTGTTACTGACACTCTCGCATTTCGGAGCAGTCAGCTATTATGATTTTAAATGCAATTCTATTTTTATATGTCTTGCGTCCTTTTTTTGTTCTCTGTCCCTCCTTTCTTTTGCACTGAGTGAATACTTTCCTAATGTAGCATTTTTATTTCATTAATGATTTTTTTCATTATATCTTTTGGAGGGTTTTTTAGTGAATGCTTTAAGGTTTACCATAGACAGCTTATTAGAATCCACTTCAGATTTCTACTAGCTTAATCCCAGTGATAGAAATGTTCCTCCTGTATAGCTCTGTTCCCTGTCTTCCTTTTTCCTGGCACTATTGTCATACATATTACATATAATTAATGATGCAAATCTAACAATACATGTAGCGATTATTGCTTTCCCCTTTGTTATTTTCTTAGCCCATTACAGCTTTGCTCTTCCCCACCTCCTTTGTCTGGTTATTGGCAATTTATTCTATATGTATATCTTATAGGCCCAACAATACGTTACATTCACATTATTTTATACAGTTGCTTTTTAAATCAGTTAAGAGAAGCAATGAGAAAAAAACGGGCATTTATCCTGTCTCCTATAATCACATAATTACTTTTACCACCGCTCTTTGTTTTCGTGGACTGGTGTTAGCATCTGGGGTTCTTTGCTTTCAGCCTGAAGAACTTCCATTACTATCTCTCGTACGGTGGGTGTGCTAGCAACAAATTCTCTCCGTTTCTGTTCACCTGGGAAAGTCTTTATTTTGCCTTCGTTTTTGAACAACAGCTCTATCTCCAAGTTAATTAATTTTTTCTTCTGGCAGTTCAAAAATTGAGCCCCTTTAGTAAATTTATTTTAAACTGTCGTATTTTTCAGTTTGAGTTGCCAGTTGTTATTGCTGTGTCTTTTATGATACTTTCTTCTGCACATTGTCATTATATCTTTCTTTACTTTTTAAATCATGCCTTCTTTCCTTTAGTTCTGTGAACACATTCATAATGGCTACTGTGAAATCATTTTCTGTTAAGTCTGACATCTGGTCCCTCTCCCAGGCAATGCTTGTTCCCTGCTTTTACTCCCCCGGTGAACGGATCATACAATAGTCCCCCCTTATCCACAGAGGACACTCAGTGGATGCCTGAAACCACAGATAGTACCAAACCCCTTATACTGTTTTTTAATTGTTCATTACTAACAATAACAGAACAGTTATGACAGTATACTGTAATAAAGGTATGTGAATGTGGTCTCTCTCTCAAAATATCTTACTGCACTGTACTCACCCTTCTTGTGATGATGTGAGATGACACAATGCCTACATGATGAGATGAAGTGAGGTGAACGCTTTAGGCACCGTGACATTAGCGGTATGCTACTAAATGACCTTACGACACCTCAAAAGGAAGCTATCTGTGGTACCATAGTTGGCTGCTAGGTAACTGAAACTGGGGAAAACAAAACAGCAGAGGGGACACTACTGTACTTTCTTGTTTCTTTGCATGCCTGGTAATTCTTTGTTGGACACTTGCTGTTGTAGCAACTTGTGGGTCCTGCCCCTCCGACTCCCCACCGCCCAGAGCTTGTTCCTTTAGTGACTAGCTGGATTCTTCTCGACAAGCCTATCCTCCAGCTCCCTCCACACTTAGATGTTTAGCTGAGAAGTTCCTCTTCTGAGAGGTACTGTTTTGGGTATGTCCACGGTCACTCCAAGAAGGCAGCAGGAGAGGTAGTGCTTTCTTTCACTCCTGTCCTGACCACATCCAGCTGTTAAACTCTGCTAATTGCCAGCTGGTTGCTCTATTGTTTTCAGCAATTTCCCTAGTGGTATAAATTGCTCTGCAAACTAATCCAACCAAATTGTGACTCCTTTTAAGGAGTGGTTTCTTAGGTTTCTGATATTTGTTCTGACCCTTGGAAGGCTCGTCCCAGCTCTTATTCCCTGGTTCTCTCCTGCAGACTAGTCAACCAACAATTGTTAGATCCAAGAATCTTACCATTGCCCTGCACCACAACCTTCACTGTTTTGTGTGTGTGTGTGTGTGTGTGTGTGTGTGTGTGTGTGTGTGTGTGTGTGTTGAGAGAGAGAGCACGCGCATGCGCGCGCACAAGTGGGGTAGGGGCAGAGAGAAAGAGACAGAGAGAGACACTCAAAGGATCTGGAGCAGGCTCCGTGCTGAGAGAAGTAAGCCCCCTGTGGCTCAAACTCATCAACCATTGAGATCACGACCTGCGCCAAAGTCAGACGCTCAATGGACTGAGCCACCCAGGCACCCCCTTCACTGTTCTTGAGAGCACCTTTAGGTTTAAACTTCTCCAACGGTTTGTTGCAAATGACAAGAGAGTAGGAGCTGTTTGAGCCTGCACTCTTGTGCTGGTGGCAAATTTCCCCGAAACATTCCTGCTCTAGGAGCTGAGTGCCTGGTTGGAGGTGGTGTGCGAGGTCCTCTTTACTCCCCTCTCCTGGCATGGAACCACTGCCTCGGGAACCAGGGAGAGGCTGTCTTCCCAGCATTCTCAGTGTGCCACTTGCAGGTGAGAGCCTGTGTTCCATGCAGGAGTTTGGCAGAAGGGAGTCCCCACTTCCCAGCTACACTCGCCAGAGATTTAGCCTCAGCCCCCGCCAGCTGGGGACTGGAAATGCTGAAGTCCTGTTCCTCCAGAGAAGAAAGCCCTCCAGCTGGGAGCCAGGTGGACAGGGAGGCCTGCATTCTCAGCTGCAGCTGTCTGGAGTAGACTCTTCCCTCCACTGCCTGGGGTCCTCTGGGAGCAAGGAGGGAGTGGGCTTGGTTCAAAAGCCGTAAACTCTTGCCTCTCTTACTGAATTTTTGTAGTTTTCCCAAATAGATGTTTCTTTATTTGCCATTTGCTCTTAGAGCCATTTCCAGAGACTTTAAATGTTGGGGAAGATGGTATTAATCATGATTATGTTTTTCTTCATATATTTACTCTTCACTGGTTTCACTGAGGAGTGGGTAAGCAGACCTGCTTATACGGTCATGTCAGCAATCTAGAATCTCAATGCAGTTTTATAGTTGGGGCCACAGATTGGCATTATATATGTCAGCCATATTTTTTTGAGTAAAAACACTATGACTAGTTGACTAATATTTTATAAGGGTGATATGAGGTTCCTATTGGAATTATCAGAACAAGAGGCCAGTGACATAGGGAATGACTAGAACCTATGCTACAATGTGGATAAAGACTTAAAAGCAATTCCTAAAGAGAAATAAGCATTCCAAGTCACTTATGTTATTATTTCCTAGCCTGTAAACAGTAAAACTTTACCATTTGCCCTCTAAGTGTTGCTTCCTGATTTCTTCATTATCAAATTAAATAATTCCACTTAAATATGCAGAAGACCTTTTCCATCATAATAATTAAAATTTGTGTCTGTAAAGGAGAAACATAACTGATAAAATAGACCATTTTTATTTCTGTCCTGTTTTTTAATAGATGACTGAAAAGGCCATTTCCTGCACTTTTTCCTTTTTCTTTAAATTACTGTAAGAACATTTAACATGAGAGGTACCCTTTTAACAGATTTTTTCCACTGTGCAATACAGAATTTTAGTTATATAAATTATTAATTTGTAGGCATAATGTTGTATAGCAGATCTCTAGGATTTATTCATCTTGCATAACTGAACTTTTATACATGCTAATTGGTAACTCCCTATTTTCCCCTCTCCCTGACTCCTGGCAATCACCATTCTATGCTTCTATAATTGTGACTATTTTAGATACCTCATATGTGTAGAATCATGCAGTATTCATCCTTCTGTGACTGGCTTATTTCACTCAGAATAATGTCTTCAGTGTTCATCAGTGTTGTCACATATTGCAGGCTTTTCTTCTTTTTTAAAGCTGAGTAATACTCCATTGTGTGTATGTACCACATTTTCTTTATCCATTCATCCATAGATGGGCATTTGGGTTGTTTCCACATCTTGGCTATTGTGAACAAACACTGCAACGAACATGGAGTGCTAATATCTCCTTGAGACCCTGCTTTTGAATAAATAACCAAAAGTGGGATTGGTGGATCAATCATACAATAGCTCTACTTTTAATCTTTGAGGAACCTCCATACAGTTTTCCATAGTGGCTGTATCATTTGCATTCCCCCCACCAGCAGTACACAGGGGTTCCAACTTCTGCCTTTTCAGTGTGAGAGATTCTTGTCCGTTTGCTACGGTGGCTCTTAGCCATGGACGTATATTAGAATTGGAGTCACCTATGGATAAATCACCCCAGACTTACCTGGTTGTTACAGAAACTCCACAGGTGGTGACAATTTGTATACCTAGGTAATGTCAACTGAAGTAGTCAAATACAAGATGTAAATATATTCTACTTGTATTATACCCTTTTAAATGTCCAGCTAACTAGTTAGCCAGTATATGATGTATTTGTAGAGATCTAGCTAATGCTTTAAACATGTAAGCATGTTATGTTTAATTTGATAGCAAATTTGATTTTATGTTTATTTTGATAGTTCTGCGACAGTCTTTTTCTTAGTGTCAGGTTATCCTCATCAGAGAATAATGTAATTTTCACCTTTACAATTTTAAAAATGTTTAATATTGATTTATATTTATTTTCTCTTTTGTGTATTGTTTTTCTTAGATTATACATTATTTTATATTACATTATTAAAAACCAAGTTTAAAATGCCTTTTTCTTTACTGGTGATTAGTAAATTTAAGATTCTCTCTAATATTAGAGAGTAAATGCTCACTGAGGAATTTTCTCTTTTTGAACCGAGTATGCTTTCTTTTAGCTATTTATTGGTATATTAGCTGTATACCTTCCAAAGATTCTTGGTATTTAAATGTAAAGTGCCTTTGATTTTTTTTCTCTTTCTTAGTGATTAAAAAAATTTTATTCTTAATTATGGTAAAATACTTTCATTGACTTTTTAACATCACAATGTTTTTCTGAAGAGCCGTTCCTAGAAATGTAGCTAATTATTTCAAAGAAAGAAAACATGATCACCAAAATCTTGAAATTAGGTGAAGAATAGGAGACACAGAATTCTTGAGTTCCAGAATAAATTCCCCTAGGACACACCCACATCCCGAAGACCAGCAGACGGTCAACAAGATGTTAGTCTCACCAGTTAATTCTAATACAGCAGGAAAATGATTGACTGGTGGCTGTGTCCGTGTGAAAACCAGTGAAGAGCACCTTGCCTGACTGGAGCACCGCCTGGCGATCCAGTCTCCTGCTCTTTACCTGTCGTTCTGAATATAGATCCTCTGGGGTTACTTGATAACCGCACCCCCACACACACACACATTATTTTATTTACTAAATTCCTTAAAGCATATCTTTGTTGGGGAAATTATAGATTATTTAATTCATTTTTTTGTCTTTGATTCCCAGATGTATTGTAGAAACTGAAAACTTAGAAGAAAGAGTAGCTGTGGTGAGTCGAATAATTGAGATTCTACAAGTCTTTCAAGAGCTGAACAATTTCAATGGTGTCCTTGAGGTTGTCAGTGCTATGAACTCATCTCCTGTTTACAGACTAGACCACACATTTGAGGTAGGTTCGTCTAGTCATTTTGTAAATGAAGAATCAGGATTTTAAGAATCATGGTCTTTAATTGTTAAGTGCCTCATCTGTGTTTTCAGTGACAGTTTAAAACCTGGAATTGTCTCAATTCCACTATATTTGTATTTGTATTGAACTGGTTGCACTTTTAAAATTAGGAATTCTCGTTAAAATGCTTTCATGGGCCCTAGCCTAGGTGACAAGAAGAAAAACCTTTCAGCACTTATGTATAACATAAAATCAGATACTCTCGTAATTGTATAAGGAATGGCAAGATAAGCTAGATTTCACTCACATACCACACTCTTGCAATTTGTTCTGGGGTCCATGAAGATAGTGTCTTGATGTGGTTATTCTTAGAATCAAACTGATACCGTTGTGTTTGGGCTTTATTCTTAGCCTGGCATTTTGGGGCAAAACCTATGCTTCCTTTTATAAACTCACACTCCCTAAATTTTTTTTTCTTTTTTTTTTACTGTAGCAAATACCAAGTCGCCAAAAGAAAATTTTAGAAGAAGCTCATGAGTTAAGCGAAGATCACTATAAGAAATATTTGGCAAAACTCAGGTCTATTAATCCACCGTGTGTGCCTTTCTTTGGTAAGCATTTCTTGAATTTTTTTGTGTTTCTGGATAAAACAAGATACTTATTTCATTAAATGACTGAATATACATATGTGTAATATAGCAGCAGAAAATGCTTATTTAATAAATACCTAGCACCTGAGTCACCTTAGAATTTTACTCTCTTTATTAGGACTTTTTAAGATCACACCCAACATATACATTCCATTTTTTATTTCCATCTGGGGCAGCTGTTTGATATCATTTAATGCTTCTTTGTGCTTTATATTCATAGAAATCTTTTTTTGTTGAATTTTGATAAACCATACATTCTACAGAAGAAGTTTGGCCTTGGTCATTTATATTTATAATCATGTTTCTTGTAAACAGTTTCACATAGCTAAAAATCATACTGCATGCATTCTTGAACCCACACCTTCTATACATCAAAATTTTACCTGCCATTTTTTCTTTCCCTTCTCACCAGAGGAAGGAAGTGCCCTTTCCTTCCTTTTAAAGCTGAAACATGTACCATCCAAATCTTCACCCTTCATACAGGTTCTTCTATCTTATTTCATCATTTATTTCCTATATTTCACATCTTCAATATCTCTTTCACAACTGCTTTCTTTTTTTTTTCTGTTTGTATATATGCTCTGATGATTCTTCCTCTGAATGCTTACAAATATCATGCCTATTACACATATTATGGTGTAGGTTTTTTAGTAAGTAGTATATTTCCTTCTAGCCATTTTCTCATCTATAGCTATATATTTTCCATATAGCTTTAAGTTATACTGTCCTGATATTTTTTCAATTAACATCATACAGTTATCACAAAAGCCTGTTTTTGTTCAAGCTTTTATAACCACTTTTGTATTTATTTCTCATCTTTTTGCCATGCACATTGTATATAGTCATAAGTATATGACATGTACACATTATTATTTACTTTAACTTACCATATCTTAAACTTATTATTGTGTTTTATCAGTCTTCATAATATCATTTAAAATGGCTACATAATAGTCTCTAAAGTTGGTATGACAGTTTATTTTATTACTCTATGATTAGATACATAGTTTCCAGCTTTTTTATTTTCCTAAATGTTGTGATCAATATCATCATATTTATACCTTTTATCTATATTTGAGAATACTTCCTTGAGCTAGATAACCAATCTATCTAGATACTTTATATCTAGCTGGGAATTTCTTGAGCTAGATATTTTACCAATCTGCTTTTTTATTTTTATTCTTTGATATACCATATTTTAAAATTCTGTAATCTGCCCATCTTCCCCATTATGATTGCTCTTGTTTCTGGCCTTAGAAAGCTCTTCCAGTCTAACAATTTAGTATTTCAATCATATTTTCTTCTAGCTTAATAATGTGACTTCTAAAAATCATATTTAAGTCTATTTAATCAAAGTCTCTTTTAGATATCATATGAAATCTTCAAATTTATTTCTCCACTAAATTGTTTGTTGACCTAAGTATACTGAATAATTTTCTTTACCCCATTAACATATGGTACCTCCTTTAATAAATATTTTTTCCCATTAACTTATTCTATTAGTTTCCCAGTTTTAATGACTGGCACTTTACAATCTGTGATTCTCAACCAGGGGTAATTTTTGCCCGCCCCCCCCCCCCCAAGGGAACCCTTAGCAATGTCCAGAGACATTCATTATTATTCTAATTGGGAGGTGCTAGAGGCTTCTATGGGATAGAGGGCAGGAATGTTGCTAACATCCTACAGTGCACTGGACAGCCCCCTGACGACAAAAGAATTATCCAGTCCAAAAGGTCAATAATGCCAAGGCGGAGAAACCTTGCTTTATAGTGTTTTCATATATGATAAAGTTGGTTCGTCAATGCTGCTTCAGTATTTTCTTTACCAGTTTTGTCTCTTTATTTTTCCAAATGCACTTTATAATGGGAGAGGGTGTAATTCCCCAAAATACAGTTGGAACAGCCTATCAATTAATTAGGAAAGAACACTGATGATAGATACTTTTGGTTGTGAATGATCTTCATTTTTTAATAGTCAATTACTCTTAATTCTAAAAAAATTTTTTTAATGTTTACTTATCTTTGAGAGAGGGAGAGACAGTGCGAGCAGGTTAGGGGCTGAGAGAGAGGAAGAGACAGAATCCGGAGCAGGCTCCAGGCTCTGAGCTGTCAGCACAGAGCCCGATGTGGGGCTCAAACTCACGAACCAGGAGATCGTGACCTGAGCTGAAGTCGGATGCTTAGCTGACTGATTCTAAGAAGTTCTGATTTCCTTGGATTTTCTAAATATTTGATTATGTCTCTTCCTTTTGTCTTATTTCTGTGCTATGCATTACAGCATTGGTCATACCTTCCCACACAAAGATTTAACAATAATGACAAAAATAAGTATCTCTGTTTTCATCTCCGTTGCAGCGGGAATAAGGGTGATTCTGCTCTTTGCTCGATTAGATGCTTTTTGTTATGTTAAAGTTTCTTTTCATAGTTATCTTCTGTATCTTCTGTGTTTTTGTTAGCAGTATACATTTACTTTTATAAATAGTTGCCATCTTAGTGAGAGAAAGATGATTTTTTTTGTTTAGCAAATTAAAATTACAGATTTACTAATACCAAACTTTCCTATTTGCTGATATTAAAACTTATTTATTCATGATCTTTTAAATGCACAAATGAATTCTATTCATTATCATTTTATTTAGGGTTTTTGTATCCATCTACATAAATGAGATTGATCTGTGATTTTTTTCTCTTTGTGCTATATTTATCAGCTTTTGTTATTATAGTTGTATTTGCCTTGTAACATGAGTTAAGTAGCTTTCCATCTTACTCTATTCTGGAATATCATGAAATGATCTAGCCTTTAAACTTTGAAATATTCCAGTAGAAAAGCCCATCTGGGCCTGGAATCTTTTGTAGGATGTAATTCTTTAGTGACGTTTTCATTTGTTCCTTAGTTTTTTTTTCTATTTCTATTTTCTGATACACAATTGTCTAATTTCATTATTTTTAAAATACTAGTATTCAGTTATAGTCTCAAAAGCATTATTTTTAAAAATTGTTCCTATTTGCAATGTTTTTCCCGTTTGTGTTTACTTGTTTTACTTTGCTTACTTCAAAAAGATAAAATCTTAAACTTAATTACTCTCTGATTTTGTTGTTTTTTTTTTTAATTTTTTTAATGTTTGTGTATTTTTGAGAGAGACAGAGCGTGAGTGGTGGGGGGCAGAGAGAGAGGGAGACACAGAATCTGAAGCAGGCTCCAGGCTCTGAGCTGTCAGCACAGAGCCCAACATGGGGTTTGAACTCACGAACCACGAGATCATGACCTGAGCCAAAGTTGGACACTTGACCGACCGAGCCACCCGGTGCCCCATCTGATTTTGTTTTTTATATCATGTATTACCTTTTATCATTACTAATTTATTGTCTTCCTGAGAACTTTTTGCCCCCTACATTCTTGATAAAACTATTTTATTTTCTCTTTATGGTAAAACATTTTCTTTTTAATTATAAAAGTACAGATTCAGTCAGATTTAATTTTAAAAGTGGAATGTATCCTACATAAGATCTTATAAGTTAGAAATGATATACCAATCTGGGCACTACAGAAGATGCACAGACCTTCCACAGCTCATAGAGGAGAGAGTGTAAAGACAATTCTGATAAGGAGTAAAGAAACAATTCAAAAATAATTTACAAAAAGAGAATCAGGAGCCAGATGCATTTAAAGTCTATGTATTTTAAGCATGGTGAGTATGGTGCCAGTTCATACAAGGGACCTGGGTAGGCCTGACGTTCATTTCATTCAGTCAGTCAACAAGTATTTCTTGAGTACCTGTGAAGTATCAGGGACTATGTCAGGTGCTTAGAAAAAGTGAAAAATACATAGTCCTTCAGTGTGTTCACTGAACTTACAGTCACACTACTTGTGATATCCTACTGCTTCTGGTACAAAGAGGTAAAAAGAAATTCCAGGGCCCGTTCGCCCGACTCACTGTTTGGCCCCTGCGACCCCATCACCCTGATCGGTGAGCATTTGTTCCCACAGACTGAACTCTTTAAAGTACTCTCCCTCCCAAATGTATGACGTACCATAACTGATCTTCATAACATGCTGTTACAAGAAGAAAAGAAGTTTCAGACCTGTATTTAGAGTATGATTCTGTGTTTTAAGCTTGGCCATGTGATCTGGTGAGTGGACACAAACATGCAGGCAGTTTGGTAGGAACGGACAGCGCGCCTGCCAGCTTTTTACCCTTTTCTGCCTGTTTTCCTGCCTGTTGAGCCTCTTCTCTTCTAAGGGAGGGCCTCTCAGCTGTCCCTGGTCTGTTCTGCTCTAGGAAGGTTTTTGCTGTTCCCAGGTTTTCAGTTCATGGGATTAGCCACACAGCCTATAATGGTTCTGACCCGAGAATAGAGCCAGATGTTTTTTTATTGCGCCTTCTTAATTCTCTCTCTTCTGTATGGTGGTTTGGAGAAACTCCTTCCAGATTCTTATCCTTAATGCTGGACACAGGTTTTTTGGATTTTTTTTTTTCCCTCTCTACGGGAGGACCAGCGGTAGTATCTGATGCTTTTACTTCCTCTGTCATCTTACCAGAATTCTCATTCGGGTCTTTTGCTGGTACCACACCATTTACAGAATAAAAGTCAGGCAACTTCTTCCAAGGCTACCCCAGACTATGGGTCCACATCCCAATTTTTCTCCATATAATAAAATGTTCTACTCGTAGGTAAAGTGGACATATACAGGCAAACTAACATTTCCTCTAAGGTAAAAGGATGTAGATTCTTCCTTCAACCAAGCCTCACCTCTCTTCTCAAACATCCAAGCCTGTAGCATTGGCTTTGCTCTTTCCCTTCACCCAGCTCTAGTTTTGCATCCTCCTTCCGTTTCTTGTCAATCTGCTTCATCTCCACTCTTATTTCCCGCCATTTTAGAACTGACTGTATGTCTCTTGCATCCTGACCTATTCTTCAAATGCTTTCTCTTCTATTCTGAAATAGTGTACTTCTTTTTATTCATTCAGAAGCATTGCTGAATGTCTCTGTGTTCCAGGCCCAGGGCTAGGTGTGATGAATCAAGAGACAAAACAGAGTCTTCCCTCAATAAGCTCTCTTGAAAGAGCAGAAGAATAAATTACAGTACCATATGCAGTAAATGTAATGCTGCATCGTAGAAATGTGTGGGTTGGAGATGAACAAAGTGCTATGGGAACCTAGAACCCTGAGGAGCCACTTTTCCCTGGAAAGGCTGGGCAAGGCGTTAGCAAAAACATGAAACCTCATCCCTCTTCGTTATTTATGTCATAATGCTTTGCTTTTGCTCTCCCAGACAGCTAGCTGTCACCAGAGCAGGGTATGTAAAATGATCTATTGAAAAAAATTAAGCTTTAACAGTATATAATATTCAGGTCTTTGTATATACTTATACTAAATTTTTTATTCAAAAATTTATATATATATATATATATATATATATATACACACACACATATATATACATATATATATATATATATAGAGAGAGAGAGAGAGAGAGAGAGAAGGGGGGAGGGAGAGAGAGAGAGGATCCATGCTTAAACATTTGTTACTGATGGAAGTGTATGATCAACAAAATTTGGACACCCTCTCTTTGGTCACTTATTCTTCTTTTAACTAGCCATTAATATGTCATAAGATAATTTCCACATTTTATCCTGAGCTCTTTTAAAATGCTACTTATAAGCATTTTCACAACTTCATTCAAGTATACTTTCAACACACACAACATCCCATAACTTAGTGCCCTCCATCTTCCCAGTGGCAGTCATTACACCACCACCCATTCAGTCCCTCAGGCACAAAGCTGAGAATCTTCTTTCTCAGCCCCCACCCTCTGCCCAAAACAGTTAATCAGTTGTTGTGGAGTCTACCCCTTAAATACGTGTGCATTCCCCTCTATCCCTGTGGACCCTAAGATAGCCCCCATCATCTCAACAGGGCTACGTTCATCCTGCTAACTGATCATCCTCCTTCCCGTCTTAACTCCTTCTAACCCATTTAGCTTCATAGTCCAGCCAGAGTAATCCTTCTAGAATGCAAAGATGCTAATAATGTCCTAACTATTGAATACAAATTAAGCTCTTTAAAAAAGCCTCTTTATGATCCAATCCAGGTACTGCTACCCACAAACTCTTCATAGTTGGGCCATCAATGTGTGACCAGTAATGAAAAGTTGATTCCAGCTGCCCTTAAATATGTGTACTGTACGGGCACGTCTGTCAGACTGAACATTGAGCTAAGTGCATCACGCAACTTAGCGTAGTGGAGAATATAACTGGCTGCAAGTAAAAGAGCCAAGTGACAGGCAGATGTGGAAAATAAAAAGCCTGAGCATTTTAGAACACATCGTAAATTTGACTCATGAATGTACAATCAAGAGTAGCCTAGGTGCTAGGAAATAGCCAACTAAGACACTTAAAAACTGGATACTTTTTAGAACCAAACAGGCATGGATGTCTATCATATTTCATTATTGCTGACCTATTCACTGAGCTTGAGTCATTTATCTTTACAAGAATGAGGGCAAATATTCAAGTAGTTGAAAGTAGGCCTCTACCACAAAAGCCTTTGGACCCACTTGACTAGGATTAGAACCTAAGCGTCTGTTACTTTGTTCGTTCCTCATCCTGTGCACAACCTGCAGTGACGGAGGACCAGAACCACTGATGCCTTGCCCGCGTCTGTCCTTGCAGCCTGCACCCTTCCTGAGTCCATACACCAAAGCCCTGTGGTCTGGCCGTACTAACCAACGTACTGTCTCTGAGTATGCCTTCTGAGCTTCGTCGCAAACCAGCGCCTTCTAACACATAGATGCTTTGCCTAGAATCCCCTTCCAGCTTACTCTGCTCATTTGACTTCGCTCATTATTAGAGACTTTTTAGGCATCACTTCATCTGTGATGCTTTTTCTATTCACACCAGCCCAAGGCAGAGTTAGGCACACATCCTCGGCGGCCTCACAGCATCTTACGCATTACTCTAATGCAGTACTGACCAAATTGTACTGTAGCCCACGTTCAAAGCTTTGAACTCCTTGAGATCAGGGACTGTGTGTCTTGTTCATCTCTGTGTCTGCGGTACTAAGACAGTGCTGGGCATACAGCGGAGACTCAGTCCTTGTGTACTGAGTGAATGAACTCAGGTACTCATACATTCCCTTTTCTTTAGTGGAAAGTACTTCAGGGGAAGACGCAGAAGCCTAAGAGACCAGGCCAAGAATAGCAACAATAGCATCAACAATCACAACCATAGCTGATTAAGCATTTACTTTAGTCAGACCTTATTCTAAGCCTGTACATACATTTACTCACTTATTTCTCACAACAACCCTGCTATCCTCATTTTACAGATGAGAAAACCAAGGCATAGAGAAGTTAAGCAACTTGCACAAGACCACGCAAGTAGAGTGCAGCAGAGTTGGCTCCAGAACCTTTATGCTAGAACAGAAAGGAACTCAGGTGCTCCTGGAACCACAGGGCTGTGTACAGAATGAGAGCGCCTGTTACCTGGTTCCTTCTCCTCCTCACCCAGCGCACAGCCTGCAGTGATGTGGAAACTGGAGCTCATTTTCGACATTGCCACTAAATCTAAAAGTGCTGAAGATCAGAATAGAAATAAATTCTATGCAGTGCTGTGTTTGCTAGGCTTGCAGAGCCTTCCACACTCCCATGAGCAAGCCTATCCGAGCGGTACTGCCTCCGAATTACAAATCCTTAGCAACCTTTGAATAAGCAGAAAGTATGATCCTCTGAATTTAACATTTTCCTCTTTGGCCAGAAATACGTGTTATTAAGTGATGGGTTATTCTTAAAATTCCTTTAACAGAACGGTGACTTATGTCAAATACCACGTGGTTTTGGAGGTACGGAAAATTGGGGAGTCCTGATATAACTCTTAAATTTCGTTAAACTTGGTCCCCCTTTTTCTTGGGTATTTATAAAACTTAAGTGTCACAGAATAATTTGATACTTACAAAAATGTTTCTCTCGATATTTAGGTAGCTGGTTGTTTCTCATAGAATGGAAATCTGTGCCTTAAATCTTTGGTTATGGTGATTGAGATGGTACATTGTACATACATTACTGTACACGTACATATTGATTGTACCTATGCCTACAGTTACTGACAAAAAAACTAGCTGGTTCCTTTTTCATCCTTGAAATAATTTCATTATATCTTCTAGGAATTTATCTAACTAATATCTTGAAAACAGAAGAAGGCAACCCTGAGGTCCTAAAAAGGCATGGAAAAGAGCTTATAAACTTTAGCAAAAGGAGGAAAGTAGCAGAAATAACAGGAGAGATCCAGCAGTACCAAAATCAGCCTTATTGTTTACGAGTAGAATCAGATATCAAAGTAAGTTGAATTATTTGAGGATACATCTTTCTAATTAAGTTTATAAACCGGCTGATGAAAGACAGGTTTATTTCAGAGAAGAGATAAAGGAAAATAAAACTAAAAATAACTCAAAGTTTCTTTTGTTAAATGTTTTCTGCAGTTATTTTTGTGAATGTCAGACTGCATTTAAAATATTTAATATTAATAACTGTTTATTTCTTTGCATTTAGAGGTTCTTTGAAAATTTGAATCCAATGGGAAATAGCATGGAAAAAGAATTTACAGATTATCTTTTCAACAAATCCTTAGAAATAGAACCGCGAAACCCTAAGCCTCTCCCAAGATTTGTAAGCATACATATATTCATATTTCTTTCATATTTGTATATCTTTTGCAGTTATCGATATCTGGTGATGTCATTAACACCATATATGTTGCACAGATTAGTTTTCCATAAGGGCATTCGGGGATGAAGTGCACAGGTGATGGATAAAAGTAACAAATAAATGCTTAATAAATATGCTCAGGAATATTCCATTTGGCTGCATATAAGTGAGCAGTAATATTAATCTGAATAAATCCTGGTACACGAAGAAATTGGGCAAATAAATGAGTTTTGTTTTTTGTTTAAAAAATATTTTTAATGTTTATTTATTTTTGAGAGAGAGGGGGAGGGAGGGAGCACAAGTGGGAGAGGGGCAGAGAGACAGGGAGACACAGAATCCGAAGCAGGCTCCAGACTCTGAGGTGTCAGCACAGAGCCCAATGTGGGGCTTGAACCCGTGACCCATGAGATCGTGACCTGAGCCGAAGCTGGCCACTTAACCGACTGAGCCACCCACGTACCCCAATCATTTTTTTTTTTTTAAACAAAAATGTTATCCAAGATTTCCTTTAAGGGCAGAAATTTGATTAATTTATACCAATCCTTTTATAATAAACATGTATTTATGACTTTTCTAAAGTAATGACTTAGGAAAACTTTTAACTATGAATCATTAGCCATAATAATAACAGGTTTGGTTAAAGATACTTTTGTGGGGGAAATAAAGTTTCCATTGTTTTCTTTACTTGCCAGTGCCTGGCCAACTTTATGTTTAGTATCATCACCTCACTGATCTGAACATAATCTCTCTTGTTCATAAGAAAGTAAAAAAATCAATAAGTAAATATAAATGGCTTCCTACGTAACCAAGATAAACTTCAAAGTATCTGTGAACTAAAGCCTATGCAATTACCTCACAAGAAAATTTCTCAAGGCCTAAACCAGTTTCTCAAAAGATGGACTAAAAACAGAAAATTAGAAATAGCTATAGAGTCTTGCTCCAAAGAGGCTCACTAATAGCACCCTGTAAGAAAATTTCAGAAACCTAAACATATACACACACAGATGAAAACTCCAGCAATTTAATGCATTTGTAAATAGCTCAAATGATTCCAGCATCACAGTATTACAGCATAGTAAGGTATCATAATTCATAATAATGATCCTGGCTTCTCCAGCAAGGTTAAATTCGTTCAACAGGGTCTATTTAAAAAGCTAGAGAAATCTACAATATATCTTAGAAAGAGTTCCATTCAAAAATACTAAGATAACAAATACTCTGGCATTTTTAGGACTAAGACTCAGCTATTTAAAGAAATTCATTGCCTAATATTTTAGATAGCCAAGGCTTTATGGAAATGGGATGTTAATATTTTAACTTGGACACTTTAGTTTTAATCATTATACAACTTCTTTACTAATGGTTTATGGTTTTCCTAGATATTGAGTTTTACGGGGCATATATAGAAAAACCTTCCTTTCTGTTATGGTGTTTTAAATACTGTGTTTCTTTTGTTGTGTTTACAGCCAAAAAAATACAGCTATCCCCTAAAATCTCCTGGTGTTCGTCCATCAAACCCAAGACCAGGTACCATGAGACATCCCACACCTCTGCAGCAGGAGCCAAGGAAAATTAGTTACAGTAGGATCCCCGAAAGTGAGACAGAAAGTACAGCATCTGCACCAAACTCTCCAAGAACACCGTTAACACCTCCTCCTGCTTCGGGTGCTTCTAGTACCACAGATGTTTGCAGCGTATTTGACTCTGATCATTCGAGCCCTTTTCACTCAAGTAGGTGCTAAAATTTTAAGTGCTTAAAAGTAGTTGTTAGTATTCTGTGTGCTAGCAGTAATAAAGAATCTATATAACTTTTTTATTTTTTGTAAATTTGTACACAAATACCATTCCAAAAGATATTATTATAAAAATATAAAGCAAATTCTGAACTCCAGCAACTTATAATTTTTTTAAAAACCTGTTGGAATTGCTCTCTTTAAATTTATTATGCTTTACTGAAAGGACTGGTGATGAAAATTAGTAATTTAAGCTTGAAAATTGGTATTCGAGTATTTGCTTTCAGTTGGTGAATTTAAAATGGCATCCCTCATATCCAGAGAAAACAAAGATAACTCCTGAAATCTGCAAGGATTGTCAGTCCGACGCTTTAAATGCTGCCTCCAAAATTATTATCTCCGCATACTACTCAGTACATCATTCCGGTTCCACCAAACTCTGTAGTTTCAGATTTTGCAGCAAGAATCAAATTCAAACTCTTCCTTAGTCTGCACCGTCTGGCGGACAGTATGTGGTGCCCGCTAATCCACTGCCTGTGCTTTCCAGCCCAGCCGGACAGATCTCCCAGACTGCACACTGTTGCTCACCCCTTTCTTATTTCTAGACCAGTGTCGTCTAATAGAAATGTAATATGAGCCACGTATGTACTTCAAATGTTCTACAGCCCCATTTTAAAAAGCAAAAAGAATTAGGTGAAATTAATTTGATTAATATATTTTATTTAACTCAGTGTATGCAGAATGTCATTTCAGCATGAACTCAGTATGAAAAGTTACTGAGATATTTTACATTCTCTTTTTTGTTCTAAACCATCCAAATCCCATATGCATTTTACACTTACAGCACACCTCAATTCAGACCAGCCACATTCACATGTTTAATCCACACATGTCTGGTGGCTACCAAACTGTAATGCTCAGCTCTAGCCCTCTGAAGAGACTACGTTTTATACATGGGTCACCCTGCTTCCACTGACTTTCTAATCAATTCCACGTGCAGTTTTAAAGCTCTAAGAACACACAGCCTTTTTCCATTTGTTCAGTATTAAATCCAAACTTGAATCCCATCACCTTTAACCCTCTCACAGCCACTTGCACATGCTTTTCCCATTGGCTGTCAGCTCAATGTACAGACCAAGTTCAACCCCAGTATCTGGCAGCACAGAATCCAGTCCTGAGGGACAGCGTGTCATTATTGTGGGGAGGAGGTCGAGAGGCGGGTGACCTAGGAGTTAGGAATCAGAGGATCTAACTTTTTAACAAAAATCGACTTAAAATTATTCTTTGAAGGTATATTATTTTGAGATTTGGTCCAGAATCTTATTTATTTATTCCTGTGTTATACATACATTTGTAGTTACCCAGAAGTTTGTCTTGTCTGTTGACCACCCTAAAGTGTGTTTGTTTGGAGAATTACTACATCTTGGCTTTATTTTGCTCCTGGGGGTTATGGAGTCACATTATATACATATATTTCTGATAAGTTCAAATAAATACCAGGTTAAGAAAAAAAATCCCACCTATTCTCCCCAATCCTCTAAAGCTAAGTAATGAAACCAGCATTTTTTGCAGTATACCCCACCTAAAATCATTTTTTCTTCTGCCCACTTAACTGTTTGCAGGGTTTTTTTTTTCTTGAAGCAGAGAGCTAGTCTGTATTATAAGGATTCCCAAATAAGTAAATTATTGAAGTCCTGTGAAAGCTATCAACTGCAAATTCTATTTCTCCTAGTTTAAAAAGTAGCTACAAATGGAAGAGGTTGGGAAACGGGAGATAAGTTACCTGCTAGTTCCCTACTAGTTCCCTACTAGTGCTGAATCTTTACGATAACTAGCCAAAAGGGGAAGAAGGGGTCGTCTTGGAATGCAGCGGTCTGGAGCTGTGCTCTGCCATGTGTGGCGGTGGAACAGGATTAAATACTGGACAAGTGGAGAAACCACTGTTCCAGGAGTTGGGCTTTGTAGTCTTAGCTTTGGGGGTTTTCTCAATTTCACTTTCTTTGTGATAAAGAAAACACCTACTACTATTCCTTTTGCTCTTGGTAGAAACTGAAAATAACTGACTTCGAAATGAAAAAACCTAGCCAAGTCTAAAACCATCTGTATGTTCAGTTAGTCGCTTACTTAAAACTTACGTGGCCTGCGTGTAGTAAAGATCCTCATCTGCTGTTGACCTCACTTCTGCTTAACAGATCTGCTGGTACCATGGGGGCCACCACCTTGCCCACTGTGTTGCCACCACAGCGTGAACTCCCCCTTCCTCAGGGCCTGGCAGGAAAGAGCTGCCGTGCCTACATTCTTACGTCATCTGAACACCTGCCACTCAACAGAACAGCAGAAAGTTCCGCTGCCTAAGTTTTTCAAAAGGCAGTTTGACCAGAATTTTTGATCAGTTATAATAGTACTGTTTTGCTTCATATAGTTTTGTCTTTCAGAATGATTTACTTTAAAACCGTACTTGAGGCACCTGGGTGGCTCAGTCGGTTGAGCGTCTGACTTCGGCTCAGGTCATGATCTTGTGGTCTGTGAGTTCAAGCCCCGCGTCGGGCTCTGTGCTGACAGCTCAGAGCCTGGAGCCTGCTTCGGATTCTGTGTGTGTGTGTGTGTGTGTGTGTGTGTGTGTGTGTGTGTGTGTGTGTGTCTGCCCCTGCCCCGCTCATGCTCTGTCTCCCTCCCTCTCTCTCAAAAATAAACATTTAAAAAAAATTAAAAAAACAAAACAAAACCATACTTAATTTTTCAGCCAGTATCTGTTGCATACCTCACTCCTTGCCCAGCACTCCTACATCACATTTTCTCTGGTAAAGTTTATAAATCTTACTGAGAGAGGAAAAATAATCATGGTTCAAAGAAAATCACAGTTTAGTGCTTTAACCATTGTTAAATGCTGCAATTCTCTCTTCGTACTGTGTTTATTTTTCACTCTCAGTAAGACTGCAAGCTTAACTAGAGAAGATACGTAAGGGCTTAGCAAAGCAAAGTGCTAAATGAGTGAAGACATAATGCTGTAGGAGTTTACACAAACGATGACCACAGAATGGGCAAGAATGGTCACATCAAGCTTTGTGGTGAGGAACCTGGCCATCCTCTTAGTGCACCCACATACACCCTCACATTCAGAGCCCTGCCCCACACCCTGCCCTGGCCAGCTCCACCTTTGAGGTGATGATGACAGTGGCCCTGACCAGGGGAGAGACCACCCAGCTCGCTTGCTTTGTCTCTGCTGCTCTAACAAGGTGGAGAGGATGAGATGCTCTAGGGACCTCCCTGTTGTAAAGACGGCCTGGTCAGAGAAGGGAGCCAGAGGCCCCACCTGGTCTGTGTGCTGCAGATGAGCTTAGCTGTGTCCCTCCGCAGGGGAAGCTTTGACAAGAAAAGATGGTAGTCCAAGCTTGAAGCTGGAATGCAAGGCTTTTCTTCCTAGAAGATTCTTGTAGGTGCTTAGTTTCTGATCTCAAATGAATTTGCATAACAGGCTTTTGTGAGTTTAAGAAGTTATTCATGATTGATTTTTGTCTATAGGGAAATTTTTGTCTATAGGGAAATGCTTATTTCTATTTTAAGAAAGACTCATTTATAAATTGAAAGCATCTTGAACAGTGGTTTCAATCCTGACTGTGCAGTATGATCCCGTGGGGAGCTTAAAAAAAAATACCTATATGCCCAGCCCCTGTTTGAATTAGACTGGTATTAGCACTAGGAATCAGTAATTTTTAAAAGCTTTCCAGGGGGTTCTTTTTTTTTATTTTTTAATTTTTTTAATGTTTATTTTTGAGAGAGAGAGAGAGAAAGAGTGTGACTGGAAGAGGGGCAGAGAGGAGACACAGAATCTAAAGTAGGCTCCAGGCCCTGAGCTGTCAGCACAGAGTCGAGTGCAGGGCTTGAACCCACAAACTGTGAGATCATGACCTGAGCCGAAGTCGGACACTTAACCGACTAAGCCACCCAGGCACTCCAAAAGCTTGAGACTGAGAACCACTGAGCTGTCATTTGGGATTTGTACTTAACAAGTTAATACTTTTTTAATTAAGTGGGTTTTCACTCCTAACTCATTATAAGTAAATTTGTTCACTGACAAGGATTTCTAGTATATATTTCTTGATTAGAGCATGTATAATTCAAAGAGGGTTGTTTTTTGTTTTTTGTTTTTTGTTTTGGCATTTTCCAGGCAGTGAGACCAAGAAATCCATTTATAATGACAAATCAGAAAAGTGCCCTTGATTTACCAAACATACAAATCTAAGCCTGCGACATACATATATATAAATATGACCAAAACCAAGTCTGTGTATGCACAAGTGTTTATGTATAGGTATAATAATTCTTTTTACAAGTCTGCAGTTTATAACTATCATAAGCTTTGTGTTTTTATTTTATTCCCGTATTATACTAAGTGTACTACCATATTCTTGAGGCTTATCTCCAGGAGGCATATTTATTTCCTTTCCAAGAAAAGTAGAAAAAACATAAGTAGGTAAATACTCCCTTAACCCCTGTTATGCCTAATAAGCAGTGGAGTGAATCATTGACAGAGCAACTGCTTCATTTAATATCAAAGTATAAAAATTAATCTTCTGAGAGATAACTTATCAGAATTAGCTGGATTGCTACCTTTGGTAACTGTGGCCTCCAAATAAGTATCAGTACATAAGGAAGGGAGATTAATGGGATAGATTGTTAGAAACTGGGGTATATGGAAAATAAACCCATAGCTATAGAAGTAGCAATCACATTAATAATCTTGCCAACTGAACCTGGAACATAAAATTATTCTTGTTCTCACCAAAGAAGCTAAAAAAACAGTGGTCCAAATTGAGTGCTTGTCTATTGTGGAAAGAGAGACAGGGGGAGAGACAAACCTGAGTTTTAAAAAATCAGCTGAGTCTAGTGTTACAGGAATTATTTTAGTCTCGTGGATATTATCTCTTCCGTATGTTGGTAATATGAGACAGTGTAACATAGACAACTATGTTGATTTAGAACCACTACAGATAACTTAACCTTTTGTCTGTTTTTCGCCTTTATTGCTCTTGGGGCTTTGACTTTTATGGTTTTCAGTTTTTTTCTTAGATGAACTAATAATCTGTTGAAGCATTGTAAAATTGTCAGTGAGTTTCCTGTACAAAATGTGTCTAAGTGCCAAATATTAATTGATTTTTTTAAAGAAGTGTTCAAGAATATAGAAGGGAAAAGGCTATATCACTTTCAAGCTTGTTTTGTAATATCCAAAGCTGTAGTTATTTTGTCATGCTCTAAGAATAATTTCGTAAGTATATAATATTAGTAAGAAATTCCCTTTTATTTTTCAATTTACTAACATAAATTCATTGTTTACTACTTATTTCACACAGTTGAGTTTTCAAAATAATCTCTAGTAAGTGACATATTTTTATATGTCCAGCTGAATTCTTTGCTTGAATTGAGTTTGTACATATTTTAAAAGTATTCCACTAATAGAGAAAACTTTAGTTTCCTCATGAATGCTTTTCATTGAATTATTATGGCATCAGGTAGTGAATCTAAAAGGAATCTTCAACATTCCCAGTATGATATTAACTCAATTCTTTATTTTTCTCAAAACTGAGACGTAATGAGCTTTTACGAAAAAGACTGTTGTACCCTTCTTTACTTGAATGACAAAAATAACATTTCTATCGTGGATGAATTTCTGCAGATGAGTTGAATTTATCAACGAAAGAAAAAAATCTGCTTCTCTTGTTTCCTTTCACAGGCAGCGATACCGTCTTTGTCCAAGTTTCACTGCCCCATGGCCCAAGTTAGTATATTTAGTTTAAGACTCCTAATTCTTGCTTTGGCTTCAAAAATTAAACCAAGTGCCCCCCTCCCTGCTAAAACTCTTCTTGGGCCTGGCAGCACTGGTACCCCGCTTGCAACATCTTAGAAGTGAGGCCTTCCCTTGTGCTACCTTTTGATCATAGATGATTTGCTTAAACGTATATACTCTTCATGCTTTTTGTAAAACCCTTTTCTCTTTTAAAAAAACATTATTATATGGGTGACTTCCACATTTAACCATTTCTCTTTCCCAACTGTAGAGTTCTTAGTAGTATTTTAATGCTCAACTTAAAAAAAAAAAAAAAGCAAGAGCATGCATGCGCATATGGGAATGCTGGCGGCTACGGGCAGCGTCTGAGTCACAAGATACACTTAGCCTGACGACCTTGGCACAGACTGCAGGCAAATGACCGTAATTTGGCTTTAGAAGAACTATCTTATAGTTGTAACTACTTAAATCATGCGGCCTAAATATTCATCACTGTTAAGCGAAATAAAGTGCCATTACAGATATTTGCTTTTATTTTTAAAGTCAACTAACAATTCACCAAATTAGTCCATAAATTTTAAGCTAATAGGTTAATGGTTTTTGCTGTCCTTCATACAAATGGTTTCAAAATGTATCCAATGGAAGACATTAGTTATAAACTAATTAACTTATTACATAGTCTTTTAAGAAAAAAGGTAGGTGATTAAAATGTTTCTCATTTGAATAACATCAGTACACAAAGTACTCTTTAAGTTCTATATTGTTATAACATTTAGTTGACAAAAGCTTAAAGGAAAATGAGAACCTGCCAAGTATAATTCTGGATGATCATTTAAGTATTTTTTCATATCTTTTTTATACTGTGCATAAACTAACAACTTACATGAATGTTGTCTTTCATAATGTAATTATTTTATGCCTAGATTATGCCCTTGTCATCATAAATGTCTATAGGATGAGTTCTGATTAGAAGCTTTACTCACCTGTCTTGTGCCAGTTCATCAACTTTTTAAATCCGGTTCACTAGATTTAGTGTAATTTCTGTTTTTATCAGGGCTGCCTCACTCATCTTAAATAGCTCCATCACAATTAAAATGTTTGGATTAGAGTATGATGAACCCGATTTTCTGCCAAGGAGAGCCAGCCTATATGTAAGCAAAGTGAGGAGAGACCCCTCCCCCAGACACAAGATTCTTCCTGGCATCCTTTGAGACAGTCGCTGGGGAGAGCAGTTAAGATCAGAAACTAATCCCAAGGACTGACTACCACCTAATGGCAGGGAGATTCTATACTAATACAGTCAGGGAAAGAAAATGAGCCCATCACAAAGGCTTAACAAAATTACCATTCCAAAGGTTTCTCCCAGAAATCTGAGAATCATACCCAAATAAAAACTTCCAATAATTAACAGTGGGAATGTTATTTTGTTCCAAAAGCAAAATAACAGAATATCTTAGGCAGCTTTTTTTTCCCCTGAAA
This sequence comes from Panthera tigris, assembly GCF_018350195.1. Taxonomy (NCBI): domain Eukaryota; kingdom Metazoa; phylum Chordata; class Mammalia; order Carnivora; family Felidae; genus Panthera; species Panthera tigris. The sequence goes on from NC_056662.1 coordinate 107,786,153, forward strand.
ATTCTGCTAAGAAATTTCTGCATGCTTTTATAGCAGTTTGCTTTGATAAAGGAAATACTACCGTGTATTGGTTTATTGAACTGCTTTTGATAATTCTGTACATTTCTTTTAATAAATATAAGCAGTTTCCAGCTAAGCCTTTTCAGGATTAATAGATGAGATAAAATTCCTGTGAACTGTTAAAAAAAATTTCACATCCTACAGGATCTGCTTCAGTATCATCTATAAGTTTAACCAAGGGCACTGACGAAGTGCCTGTCCCCCCTCCTGTTCCTCCACGAAGACGGCCAGAATCTGCCCCCGCGGAATCTTCGCCATCTAAGGTACGTAGAGAGTCCTGTCATCTGGAGCCCAGAGTCATTACAGTTACATTAGAATCACTTGCCTGTGTCTAGTTTAGTTCCTACCAGATTAGGTCAACACTTCAGGGTATCTGGGCTTAACTGAGTTTAGACGAGGACTAAATACGGATTTACCCTGCGGTAATATTTATTTCCTATCTTCTGAAAGTAGTTTTTTGGTATGTTTTCAAAACCTTGTGAGTCTAAATCATGGGTACTGTCCAGGAGAAAACAAGTTTAATCCCAAAAGAGTAGAATGTAGTCTCACGCAGACCACACAGAGAAAGAAAAGCAAAGAGGTGTGAAGCTTTCTATATGAAAGCACGTTTTAAGTGAAACTTAAACATGACCCGTCTGCGCCCTCGATAATAAATCTGATATGCTTTTAAACGGGATTTTCATAACAGTTCTGGGTTGGAAGAGACCTTAAAGACTTGCAATAGCTATTTTTTTCCACTTGTTTAAATTTCTTTCTTTGCCAACTGTTGACTTGATTCGGTGGTTCTCAGAGGATCCGGAGAGCAGGGCACCTGGACAAGTCAGGACACTCTGCAGAGTGTCATAAAATGTGAACGTAGTAGTTTAAAATTGTAAGATTGACTTAGGTTAAGTCATAAATTGTCTTAGATTGATAGGTGCACAGTAGCAAACAACAAAATTTTGAGAAAAATTAAAACTTGGAAAAAAATTGTTTTTAATGAATTGGCATAACTCCCTCCCTTTAAAAAATATGGCAAAACCCCCTGATCCGTGCCTCACGCTCTTCCAACAGTGTGTTTGAAGACCCCAATTCTTAATATAGTCACAGTACTGCATAAATTAATAATAAATGTGTGTTTTATTCCTTTTTCATTTGTGTTAGATTATGTCTAAGCATTTGGACAGCCCCCCAGCAATTCCTCCTAGACAGCCCACATCAAAAGCCTATTCACCGCGGTATTCAATAGCAGACCGGACCTCTCTATCAGACCCTCCCGAGAGCCCTCCCTTATTACCACCGCGAGAACCTGTGAGGACACCTGATGTTTTCTCCAGCTCACCACTACATCTCCAGCCTCCCCCTTTGGGCAAAAAAAGCGATCATGGCAATGCCTTCTTCCCAAACAGCCCTTCCCCATTTACGCCACCTCCTCCTCAAACACCTTCTCCTCATGGCACGAGAAGGCATCTGCCATCACCACCACTGACACAAGAAGTGGACCTTCCTTCCATCACTGGGCCGCCGGTTCCTCCACGACAAAGCACTTCTCAACATATCCCTAAACTCCCTCCAAAAACTTATAAAAGGGAGCACACACACCCCTCCATGCACAGAGATGGACCACCACTGTTGGAGAACGCCCATTCTTCCTGAGTGTCTCTGTTCCAGGATGGACATTTTCCTAGCCCCAAATCCATTGCTGGCAATGGATGCACGGAATGTGCCAGCACTGAGGAGTTACAGTGACAACTCCAAACACTAACGACTCTACTTCAAGATGCAGTATAAGACAATGAATTTTAACCTAGACATAATTATAAAATGAAAATGGTATTCGTTTAGATACGGAAAGACTGATGTAGAGGAATTGGACAACTGATTGCACCTGAAAATCAAGTAAAGGGACTTTTTCCAGCCAATAGGCAGGAGTCCTCTTTTTGTGAAGTGATCTTTATCGTTAAAGGGATGGAAAACATAGTCTAGTGTCCAGCAGGCCCACATGATGACAGTTTTTGTAATTCAAAATATGCACTTTTTAAAAAGAAATCTTAAACAGGGATCTTCATATCTCCTTTGTTTTCCTTTGCTTTTACTCATCCTACTTTAGAATATTTTCCTAGAAATCATTTAAAGGACTGTGGGGAGTGGCTGTGGTGCCTGACCTTGTGGGAGTCCAGGCCCCGTGCTGTGCCACAGTCCCGTTTACAGGTTATTACAGTGAAGTGAATGGGTACCGAGGCTTCACCAAAGAGGTACTTTTTTTCTTTTTCTTTCTTTTTTTTTTTTTTTTAGGAATAATTATATTAATTTTAAGAGCATTCCCCCACCCACCCTCCCTACAAACAAAATATGGTGGTGATGCCTTCAAACAAGAAGTTTTGTGTCATTAACATGACAGAAGAACTTTTTAAAAAAATGTAACTGTCAAGTATACGATTTACATTTAGGAGACTGTTAATCTGTGCTAGATTGTTATTGCCCCTCCCCACCCCCCACAAAAGTTTACTGGTAACCCATTTCATGGCTCATAGCCGTCCCTCTAACCATTCTCTGGAAATGCAGTCACCCAGTGTGGAAAGGAGCATTGCTGGGCGTCCCTGACACCGCTCATGTTTTACGGATAGTTGAGTAATCCGCAGATCTAGAATTACCTTGCATTGCCGAAATCATGTGTATATAGTGAATGTTATATAATAAACCTGGCAGGTCTGTTTTAATTTAATTGAATAAAGATACAAATACTTTGTTTGGCTGGCATATATTAAATTATTATATGGAGAAAATGGTTGATTCTTATTTCTTTCAGTTGAAACACACACACACACACACACACGCACGCAAACACTAAGCATAAAAGCACGTATTGTGGTACGCCTTGGTTTCTAGTTCTGGATTGTATGTATTCATCTTAAAGAATGATAAAAAGTTGCAGTTTGGCATGTAGGAAAAAAATTTGGTTAGAATAGAATGGGTATCTTTTAAGCAGAACTTTGTAAGTTTTTTAATTTGCTAAGCAACATGTATACAGTTTGTTAGTTTATATTAAACATTCTACCTTGCTTGAGGTCTTTGCTCTATCAAAACTATTCATAATAGAACATCTACCTACATCATTAATATCATAATATGGATTATTCATTAAGCCTATGTACTGATCTTCTGAGTCTAACAAATACTGTGACTGAAATGCATGCAACTTGTTGAAGAGAAAAAGTTTTATTAATCTCCACTCTAATGTCTATGAAATGTGCAGCATTCCATCATTAGAGAGTCATCCATTCGTCAGTATCTGCATGTGTCCTCAGAATAATGAAGCAACATTTCAGCAATTCTGTTAACCATGCCATTAGAGACATTTTTAGAAGTGCTGCATCATGGTGCAAACCTAGTACTTTAATAATTTCCTGTGATATTTATTAGAGCATTAAATGTACATCACAGTAGTACAGTATATTGTCCTTTAAGACCAGAATGTTGATTGCATCATCATTAAGCAATCCCTCCTATCACATCCTTTCTTATTTGTTAGAGTTGAATCTTTGTTTAATATCTGTACCATTCCTATTATGGTAGCCATTTTTCTCTCTGTAAAATGTCTCTTTTTAAAAGTCTCCCAAAAAATTAATTTCGAATCCACTCTTGTGTGCAACACGTCCATAAGACCATTCATTTAACAAGTGTTTATCTAAGCCTGCTTACTAGTGCTGCTACAATTAATCATAATACACATTCCAGAATCCCCCATGATTTTTTATTAGAACAGCCTCATTTTCCCTAGGGTTTCCCTTTGTCTGTCTTACTGATCACTTCTCTTTTTAATTACCCCACCCCACTCCATATGAGAACCTGAGAAGTCACATTGGAGCTCATTCAATATCTCCCTGGCCAGTGTGTTAGCCTTCATTAAAGGAGGCTTTTCAACCCGCCTGATCGTCTAAAGAGCAAAAGCTTAGATTTGGAGTTCTAATCATACTTCTCCCAAAGGGAACCAATCTTCTACCCCAGTGGTTCTAAGAGACCACTTCACTGTGCATCAGCACTGTGGATAGAGGATATTTGTATTCTGAAGCTGACATTTGGGTAAAAATATTTTCTGCAGTGGTGACTGCTTAGAAAAATTCCAATTGGGTGCCCTTAAATGGAGGTGGAGAAGACTGTATCCTTGCCTTCTTCATACATGAAACATGAATTAGCTGACAAATTTATTCTCTGTAGTAACTAAAATATACTTATTCAGGGACAAGAAGTGGCTGAGAAGACAAATGCATCACCACAAAATTCTGTTTTTGAATCCAGGACATTACAAGACAGTCAATGCAGCATGACTATTCCTAAACCACATCCCAAAACATGAAAAATTTCTTTTAGAAATGGAAATGTTCTTAGATGTGTCATCTTTGGATCACAAAATAAAAATATTTCAAGGTTGAATTTAAGTGGGCTATCAACCAAGAACAATACAAAGGGAGGCTTTTCACGTCTGAGCACTTTTTAAAACAGGAACAGATAGGTATATGTTTCTAAGTTTACTGAAAGATTATTTACTGTTCCCAGCCTTTCTAATGCTTTTCAAGAATACAAATTATCAGGAAATAAACAAGCATTAAAAGTTTTCTTAATTAAAGGTTGTTGGGTATCAAAGGAGATATTTAGTCGATTACTACGCTCTAACAGCTCAAGAAATGTTTTAATGGGTCTGAATTTAGGAAAGCGCCTGCCACACTTCGTGATACTACAATCAACACAACAGTCTAGTGAACAAGTACCATTTCAGTTGGAGGCTATGTTATGGTTCTAAATTCTTCCTTAATGAGTTTTCTCATAAGTTGAAAATTACATAAACCGAAACTTGGTATCTGTGATCATGATCTTAATTCTCAAGTTTGGCTTACTCTAGTCATGTATTTCATCCTCTGTCTTTAAAGACGGCTTAAATTCAGTTTTAAGTGGCTCAGCAAAACAAATAATGGAAATGGAGGGAGAGGTTCCCAATTTGTTAGTGTTGTACATATCAAAGAAAACCTTTTATTTCCTCCAGATTTAGAAAGAAACTAACCATTTGTTTCTTGGTATTCTGCTGTGGGTAGGTTCACTTGTTCTTTTAACCTATATTGTATGACTGTTGCACAAGTGTAGGTCCTGTTGCACATTAATCTTTATCAGTAAAATACAAACCACAGGGTTAAAATTGGTTTGGCTGAAAGAATTATGCAGAATTGTTTGTAAGGGAAAGTGATGACTTAATTTGTTTATTCAATATTTCTCCTTTGAAGTATCTCATTACTAACTTAAAATCAAAATCCCTTACACATGAGCCAATGAAATATTTTGAGCTCTGGTTAAGAAGCATGAAGTCTATATGATTAAACAAAAGCACCTAATACTTGTTTTGTAAATTTCATGCCTTATTTTCCATTTTTGACACCGTAAAGTGCATTTTCTGTCGACTGTGAGCAAATTTCCCTTTTGCCTTTAATGAAAATAGTGCATTAAGTAGCCAATTGCTGCAGAATTACAAAGCAAGTTAGCTAAAGGTGGATCACATTGGACTACCACTCAAACAAGATGCATAGCATGGAAGTCACATGTGTGGCTTTAGGGAGAGCGCACCTGTGCCAGATGCATGCCACTTTCAGTAGCTGCCAAATGTGCCTTTAATTAAGAACATCTCTAATTTGTTTCTTCAGATCAAGTCAGCATTTGGGGGCGGGATCAGGGCAGGGGACCTTGGGGTGCAAATATCTGGTGAGACACACCAGAGAAGAAGCCTTTGTCAAAGTGACATGTATAACTTCAGTTGAAACGTGTTCATGTATATATGTGTGTGTGTGTGTGTGTGTGTGTGTGCGTGTGCGCGCGCGTGTGTGTGTATTTGCCTTTGTTTAGTAGCACGGTATTTGCTAAAATAATTGTCGAAAAATTGCTCTGTCAGTCTTACTTTGATGTAAAAATAAAGTGCAGTCTATACATCTAATATGGCCTTTGTACCTGACCATGTTCGTAGGTAATCTTTGTATTCTGCGTGCAGCAGTATTTGGTTTGCATTTAAAGTGAAAATAATGGCTGTTATTTTTCTGGCATTACTAAGATAAATTGAAAAATAATAAAGAAAAATGCCTTACCTAGTCCACAAGTGTATTATTTTTGTATTTATTTTAGAAAGCACTCTTTTCAAGATCAGTCGTGATTCTCATTTTAGCTTGTGCTTTCCACATGCAAATAGTTTGTTCTATCTCATGGTCTTGCTTTGGAGACACTTTTTCCTGTATCATGTTCTCTATAAAAAGTTCAGTATTTCCTTCTGTATCAGGCTCTCTGACTGTAGTGAGCAGGAGGCCCTTGGGATGAAAATTAGTGACCTTCAGCATCACCTTTCAAAGGGCTGAGGGAGGCATTTGTATTCCATCAAAGTTTTAAGATCTCACAATTCCTTGACAGGCAAGTTTCACTGAGCCTGTTGGAAAGTGGCAGCCTGACATTCAGCAACTCTTTCTAGGCTTGGCATAAAAAGATACAGTTTATGGTTATACACTGTAAAGAATTACACACTGTCAAGAATTTTTGTAAGTGTGAGGTCATTCATGGTGAACTACAGAATGCAAAATTGATGAAAAACTGGGGTGCCTGGGTGGCTCAGTTAAACGTCTGACTTGATTTTGGCTCAGGTCATGATCTCACAGCCATGGGACTGACCCCCACATCGGGCTCTGCGTGGAGTGTGGAACCTGCTTGGGATTCTCTCTCTCCCTTTCTCTGTCTCAAAAATAAACCTTAAAACAATTGGGGGCACCTGGGTGGCTTAGTGGGTTAAGTGTCCAACTTCAGCTCAGGTCACGATCTCAGGGTTCATCAGTTGGAGCGCCACATTGGGCTCTGCACTGAGTGCAGAGCTTGCTTGGCATTCTCTCTCTCTCCCCCACCCGCCCCTCTCTCTCTCTCTCTCTCTCTCTCTCTGAAAAACAAACTTAAAAAGAATATGATGAAAACTTAGAGATCTCATACCCTTACTCAAAACTTAAGGCAGGTGAGGCCTGGAGCAGTGAGATGACTAAGCCAATATCACGTGGCAGTTAGTGACCGAGACAATTGGCTCAACTTTGACTCCTGGCATTTGGAGGACTGTTTTTAGGAACAGCTAAAATGTATTTGCGGTTCCCCTCCAAATTTAAAGACACACAATCATTAATTTGTACAAATTCCATTTATAGGCCACTGAAATCCAAGCAGGTATTATTGAGTATATTCTAGGTAATCAATTTAAGAGCTAAAGGAAAATAACATTAATGTTGATATTAGTCAGAAAATAACATTAACACTGATATTAGTCAACCTGGTTCTGAGTTTGCTCTTGAAATGTCACTTGAATTTTAACCGGGTGGTTTACTTTTTACTCATTTTAATCATGTTAGCTCATCACAGATTCAGGACAGTTAAGTCTCTAGGGTATAGCCCACAACTGGGCTAAAGATGTACATAGCTTCCAGAGGCAAGGAGAGCTTTGACAGAGTAGAATTCCAAAAAATCTTATCCAGGGCTCCTGGGTGGCTCAGTTGGTTGAGCATCCACCTTTGGCTCAAGTCATGATCTCACAGTTTATGAGTTCAAGCCCCACTCTGGGCTCTCTGCTATCAGAGCAGAACCCTCTTCAGATCCTCTGTCTCCCTCTCCCTGCCCCTCCCCTGCTTGTGCACGTTCTCTTCCTGTCTCTCAAAAATAAACATTTAAAAAAATCGTATGCACATTCTAACATTTTAAGACTGTTGATTCTCATTAGAGGCAAAAAAAAAAAAAATGCAGTCCTTTTTTAGAAGCTAGTTTCTCTACCTTCATGACTCCTCAAGAAAAGGAAGAATCACTGTGGTAAAGTACAATAAGCAGTTGCTTTGGAATCACACATGTCTGTGTTCATATTCTGGTTCCATTACTTACTAGATGTGTAACTTTGGAGAAGTTACTTAAATAATCCTAGTCTCTGTTCCTCATCAACACATGAGGTTAATAGATCTACTGGGGACTATGTGAGGTTTAAAGGTGATATGTGTAAAACCCAATGTCTTTCACAGAATAGGTGCTTAATAAAGGTAACTAAAGATATAAGGGATATGCTTTCAAAGTCGGCCTGCTTTTAGGTATCTTTTAAGAAGCTGAGACTTCATCCTAAAGTCCCCCTAACTTGATTCTTTAGTATCCAGATTCCTTTGATGTTTACTATCACTTCAATTGGTTTTGAGTGACTGTATTATAAACATTTGATAGGGCCTATCTGACTATTCAAAAATATTTACTGTTCCAGGTCCACTTCTGATGTTAGGAATACAGCAATGAACAAAACAAACAAAAATCTCTATCATCACGAGATTGGTTATCTAGTGAGGAGATGTAGACAATAATAAGAAAGAGCATATAATACATTAGAATGTTGTAGCTGCTATGAACAACAAAAAATAAGGTTCCTGGGAATGTAGGGGACAGGTTGGTGATATATAAATGGGATGGTCAGAGTCAGCTCATGGAGAAGGTGGCATATAAGTAAAGAAGGAGGTGAAGGAAGGAGATGTGCAAGTGTCTGAGAAAGGAGTATGCCAGGTCATGGCGAAAGGCCAGTTCAAGAGCCTAGAGGCAGGAGCATACCTGGTACATGTAGCGAGGTTACAGAATAGGAGATGCCATCAGAGGTTTAATGGGATCCAGGTCACTTGTAATGACTTTGGCTTCCTTTAGAAATAAATAGAGCCCATAGAGCATTTGAGCAGGGGATCACTCTGGCTGCCATGTTGAGAATAATTAGGGGTTAAGACTGGGAGTAGGGAGGCTAGCCCAGTAGAAGGCAGCTTGGGCAAGGTGATAGCAGTGGAGGTGGTGGGAAGTTGTTCAGAGTCTGGATGGATTTGGAAGACAGCCAATTTGCCGAGAGCCTGAACATGGAGTTTAAGAAATAGAATTGTCAAGGATGACTTCAAGGTTTTTAGCCTGACCAACTAGAAGGACAAAGTTACCATTAACTGAAGTGGGAAAAGTAGAGTTGAAGCAGAGGCTAGGACACGTGAAGTTCAATAAATATGTCAGACATTTGAGGGGTGCCAGGAGGCAGTGGGAGATGTGAGTCCGAAATCTGGGAAAGAGTCTGGAACAAGGATATAAAATGGGGAATCACTTCCATAGAGATCATATTTTAAAGCTAGCCCACTGGATAAGATCACCAAAGAAGTACAGACTGGAAAAAGAAGATATCTAAGGAGAGCCCTGGGACCCTCTAACAAGAGAGAGAAGAAAGGAGAACCAGCAAATAGACAAAGAAGGAACTGCCAATGAAGAATGATGGCAGCCAAAAGGGTGTTGTGCCCTTGAAGCCTAGTAAATTATTTCAGAAGGAAGAGGTGATAAGCATGTCAAACACTATCTGATAGGGAGAGTGGAGTACTCATTTAGCAAGGTGAAAGTCAGTGATGATCTGGACATGACCGGTGTAGGGGGGAGGTGTGAGCCCAGTGAGTTTAAATTTTTTTTTAACATTTATTCCTTTTTTGAGACAGAGACAGTGTGAGCAGGGGGAAGGACAGAATCCGAAGCAGGCTCCAGGCTCTGAGCTGTCAGCACAGAGTCCAACGCGGGGCTCAAACTCATGAACTGTGAGATCGCAACCCTAGCCGAAGTCAGACGCTCAACCAACTGAGCCACCCAGGCGCCCTGTGAGCCCAGTGAGTTTAATGATAAGAGGCAAGAACTGGAGCAGTTTCCTCTTTCAAAGGTAAGCAGAGACGTGCAGCATACCTGGAACAGTCAAGATACTTTTTGCTGTAAAAATGGGAGAAATAAGAGCATGATTGTATGCTAAAGGGTTTGCCCCAGTTGGAAAATGTGATAAGGAGAGGGTGACCTAGTGCTAAATGGAAACAACCCACTTAGAAACACACACAGTATCGAGCAACAGTCCTTTACAAAGTAGATCCCACTGTCTTCAGATGAACAGCTTTACATACACGAGGAGGGAACACAACACACTCCATTTTCCTGCTAAGAATTAAGAGAATTTTAATGCTCCTACCTCTGAAGGGAATGAGGGAAGAAGGAGGGAGGGGGAATCTATTTTATAGATAAGAAACATGTTTAGATGACTTACCGAGATCATGTATAAGCTCTTTGAAAACAACAAGTTTTGGAAAACAAGTTATTTGGGTAGAAAGCTCTTGACTATTTTGCATGTCTGACAGCCTCCAAAAACAACAACTTCAGCACTGCCCAAATCATATCCCATATTTTTATACATATGTTTAAAACTTAGGTCTAGTGTCACACACCAATTTCTATTTTTTCCCTTAAAATATATAGGTTTCCATCAATTTCCTCAACCTTTTTTTTTTAAACTCATTTCCCTTTTTGAAGAAGTGTATCTCCTCTTCCTGTTCCCTCACCCCCTCTCCACCATGTGAGACTCACTGGCCTATATTCCATAAATGCAAAGATGCCCGGATGCTGAGAACACTACACTTACATCTTTAAGTTAAATCAACTTTTCAGAATATGAGAATCCAAAGTGTCCCCAATTACTGTTTTAGGCTCAGGAAGAAAATTATTAATGGTGATGTTTCAAGAGAAAGTTTAGTCTGAAAACTGTATCTAATTTTATTACACAACTTAACAGAAGACATTCATTTTACCATTTTTCTAAGTGCATGCAATTATCTAGAATATACAATCAACTTTACCAATTTATTACAAAGAACACTAATCCTGTATATATGTATATTTTAACCAAAATTTTACTGTATGTTATAGTAAAGATCACAGATGAATTTAAGAAAACCTCAGAAAGAGTCACTCTACCAGCTTTCTGTATCTCAAGGTAAATATAATCAATTCTCTATTCTGTCCTAAACTTCCATCTATGGATAGAATCTGAGTGCTGATTACATAGTAGATCATCCAACTTATTGGTCTAAGAGGTAATGGCTATACAATTTCAGCGGGCCAAAGAATCACCTGGGTGCATTTAAAATGCAGATACCTGGGGGGCGCCTGGGTGGCTCAGTCGGCTAGGCGTCCGACTTCGGCTCAGGTCACGATCTCACAGTTCGTGGGTTCGAGCCCCGCGTCGGGCTCTGTGCTGACAGCTCAGAGCCTGGAGCCTGTTTCAGATTCTGTGTCTCCCTCTCTCTCTGACTCTCCCCCATTCATGCTTTATCTCTCTCTGTCTCAAAAATAAATAAACGTTAAAAAAAAAATTTTAAATGCAGATACCTGGGCCCCACTCTCAAATTTATTCCAATAAAGTGGGACTGAACTAGTCGCCAGGAATCTGAATTTTTACAAGTTCTCTCATGGAGAAAGTAAAGTGTTAGTAAAGACTTGAAGAAGGTAAGTGAACGAGTCATGAGGTGCTATAGAAAGTACTATTCAAAGGGTTCTCCCTGAGCAAGGAAGAAACAGTCTAATGGCAAGCCCCAGATGGGTTTCAACTATTTGTCATAGGGCGAAACAGAGGACCCTGGAGCACTGGTCCACACATTCCTGGTTCTCCAAGCTTCCAGTTTTAGAGTCAGTAAAGTGGGGCAAATCCTTGTTTAGGCTTGTATACAGACCACACCCAGCTACAGAAGGGACCTGCTGGCCCTCCCAGCTTGTGCAGAAATACCCAACTCATCTTTTGGTGGGGCGCTTCCTTCTGTTTAGGGACCCAAACACTTCCAGAAGACAGCCGTGGTCCCCTACGTAAACTGTACTTCTCCATGGGACTGGAGCTCACAGATGGAGGAATTGCAAACCTCTTTCCCACCCTGATTTCATCTTTAATGGAACATTACATTAAATGTCATTAAGAAACATCATCAAAGATCCTATCTCTGCTGTCAATTTACAATACTATGAAGTGACCCAGGACAACACAGAAAAGAGTAGCACTTTCTTTCTTTTTCTTTTCTTTCTTTTTCTCTTTTTTTCTTTCCTTTCCTTTCCTTTCTTTTTTCTTTCTTTTCTTTCCTTCTTTCTTTCCTTTCTTTCTCTCCTTTTCTTTCTTTTTCTTTCCTTTTCTTTCTTTCTTGCTTTTTCTTTTCTTTTCTTTCTTTCTTTTTTTGTGGAAAGATGTTTGCAAATGTTAATACTGTGAAAAGGACAGTAGTGCTTTTACTGCTCTAGAAGACAACAGTGTTTTATTTCTTTTGTGATTGGTATTTTTCCTAAAAAGAAAAAAAAATGAAAGGCAAGAAGGTAAAGAGACAACCCTGAAGCTCTGTCAAATCATGAGCAGAAATTATTCTCTGCAACTATGTACTGTTCTAGAGGTGGAAAGGAATTTTAAAAGATATGTCATAGTTCCTGCCCTCAAGGGGACTCAACATTCTTGTTGGGAAGACAAGACAAATATATAAGAAGATAGACAAGTTACGGCACCAGAGATCATAGAAAGATGAGGGACTTACCCAGGGCCTTGAAGACTGGCAGGGGGAAGGAGGCTACAGAAAAGGCATGACGCAAGGGGCCATGGCTCACCAGCAGGCAAGAGAAGCCCAGTGTAACTGAGGGCCGGGAGTCCAGTAGGCTGGCAAAGTAGGAGACAGCAGCCAAAGAGAAGACTTGACACCATGCTGGACAGACAGCCTTGAAGGTCAAGTCGAGGAGTTCAGAATTTGTAGACAAAAAAGAACGTTCAGAGAGTTTCACACAATGCAGCATTTGGGAATATTAATGTGTTAAGAGAAGTACAGGACTGATGCGGAGCTAGAAAGCTACTGGAAAAATCCAGATACCAGGTGAAGGAGACCCAGGGAGTAGCAGCACTAATTATTACTAGTTTTACATGCTAGTTTCATAAAATACAATGAAACTGAGTTGTGCTACCGATGTAACATCAAGATTCTTTCAAAGAATGTTATCAAAATGAAAATCTGGGAGGTGTGTGAAGTTTTTGAAACCTTCCCAAGTAATCCATCATTTTTATGATAACCATTATGAAGGGGAAAGAAATTTTATTGTTTTTACATTTTACTTAAAAGACTGTGACTTGCAGTTCACTTTCCATATCCAGTCAGTTCTGCATTGTGCTCTCAGACCCTGCCCCCGAACCTTCTTTGGCCTACTAAACAGAGATAAATCTAACTTCAAAGGAGTTCATTAATTTCAGGAAAATGAAAAGCTTGGCTTAACCTTAAATACTGGAAACTCCCAAAACTTGACAGCAATCCTGTAGACATTCCAGACCCCCTACTGTTCAAAGGCTAATGGATGAGTTCCTAATTAATCATCAGACTTGTAGAAAACGTGTAACAAGTAAAACTTTACGATTTTATCAAGCAGTACATTCCTAGAGGAAGAGCCTCTAAAGAAGTCGGTTTGGGTACCAAGATTTTGAATGAGTGGTAGCCAAATGCCTCTAATTCATTATAGATAACTGCCTGGGAAGAGAGACAAATTGTTTAAAACTAATTTTTTTCTATTATTCTTGTGTTAGGGGCATGTCAAGGCTGTGGACCATCCTGGACATGGGGAAGCAGAGCACATTTTATTATCCTGTAGCCATGAAAGCCTCACTGCAATGATTCCTCTGTCTGAGCTGTTAAGAACTCTGTTTGTTGTGTTTTTTTTTTTTTAAACAGCTTACTTCTGGAAAACAGAACAAGGTCTTACCAGCCCTAAATTTTCATCCTGTTCCGGTGTTTTGTAGCAACTGCTGTGCATGTGCTATTAAAGCACTGATGTTGTTGCCAACTTCTTTCCAGACTGAAGAAAGTCTTTTAAAAGAAGACGTAGCTAAATAAGTTTTTTTTTTTCCCCCAACCCATCTGCTTATGAGTGTATGTGACACTCAGGATCACTAATGTGTCTCTGAATCCTGAGAACTCAATAACACATAGACTCTAGACTATTCTCATCTGCAGCACAACTCACGCAAGTGAAAACGTTTCTTTGGCCTCCCAGTCTCAAGAGAAATCACTGTTCCCTGTACTGATTCTCATAGCCACAGAGAGAGAAATACTACTCTTCTGGTTCTCTTCCCGTTTGGAGACCAGTGTGTCTATAACCCTTGAACCTTCTATGTCATGGTGTAAGCACAAATTCTCCACAACTCAGATTGGCAACACGTAAAATACAACTCTTTACTGATCCTTTGCCTTAAGGGATGTTGGGTATTGCTTTGGGGAAGACATATAGCAAGACAGAACTGGCCCCTAACATCGTGTATATTAGCCTAAGAACATTGGGATGAATTAATAAGGTAAATGCCTAGGAAGCATAAAATTCACATCCATGTTACACGCTCAATTTTATACTGGGGGGGAATGACTTTAAGTTGGAAGTTTTTGTTCTTACAAACATTTATTTTCCTCCAAATTTATTGTGTTTCTATAATGCTGTGAAAAGTCTTCGTTTCCCTGTTCCCAAGTGCTGAAGTTCAAAAAGCCAGCTCTCAACCACAGACTAATCTTCATCTCTTCAATGTCTTGTATGTTGATTTAGCTTCATATGTAAGTATTTATATTAGTTTTCCTCAGGGACTTATACATCTATATATATATATATATGTATATATATATTCCTACACAGATATATACAAGCTTTTTACCCTCATCTTACCACTTGACAATACAACTTTAAGTATGTTTTACACAGCTGTTCCTTGGTCAAGGTCATTTGCAAGAGCAAGTCGGTTTCTGAAGAAATCTTGTTTGGTGGGTGAAGGATCCATTGAGGGATTCTCATTAGTTTTTTCCCTGTATTCTGATCCACTGGACCTAAAATCTCAGCACACAGATAAAGTACAGGTTGATTTGGTTTTAATTGTTTTCAGATATTTTATCTATCCAAATTGTTTTGCATTTGTAAAAACAGTTGCCTCTTAGATCTGGAATAATTTTTACTTCCCCTGAATTTCATGACTCAGGACATGTGTAGCTAAAATTTGCAAAGAACATAAAGAGAATTTCTGTCTAATGCTTTATGGAGACAATTGTGACAACTGTGTATGTTAGTGTAAGATATTATGTGATAACACTGTAAAAGGGAAATAAAGGCTCAGAAAATTTAGTAAATCCTATTTTTGTTTCAACCGAGTAACTACTCCACAAATTACCAAGGCCCTTAAATTAAAATGGATGGAATTCATTGGTCTCAACTGAGGTTATCTAACAAGGGCCATCATTGAATTTGGGCATTACATTACAAACTCTTGCTGTTGCTTGTTTTCATTTTTAAATGAAAAATTTATTGAAGCCAACCACACACATATGCTACATTTGGTAGAATTCAGAAATTAGTACAGTAGTCAGATTGAGGAGATTCTATAATCTCAACCACCACAAAGGAGACCAAGCCCAATCAATAGTCAACAACTCAAATCAGTCCAATGGAGTCCCCAGTCGAGGGTGCATTCTTCCTTTATCTTGGTTAAGCCAGTTGGGTAATCCATCCCAGCTCTGCACCTTCTCCAGTTTGTTCATGTCAGAAGTCCCTGGAGGGAGGAGGCTTTCTGGAAATAACCTTTGAAAGGCTAGGCTGGGCCCTTTGGCTAGCTTAAACTCAGAGCTAGAATGGGTAAAACTAGCCCACTGACTGAGAACCAGTATCAAAAGACCTCATGCAGGATGTATGGAAGTGATGTTAGACATGAAATTCTTTGTCCAAAGCTCCTATACAACTGAACAAGTTCTCCATATGCTGAGGCAGAATCAGGCATGCTTCCACCATCCACAAAAGAAAGGTAAGCTCTTTCACTATCATTGGTATGCTACAAGTCCTCACTGTTGTTAGATAAGTTAACTATGACTCTTATCAGTTACTGAATTAATTGGGCAGAATTCAAACATCCCTTTACATTATTCAAGGAAAGCAGCTGGATCCACACAAAGACTAAAATCCTGATGTCTAGAAATCTGATGACTGACTGGAGTTTTTTACTCTTCACCCTGATACTTGGCCTCACAGATGAAGCCAGAGCTGCCCACCATGTTTTCTACTTCCAGTCAGGAAGAAGCACCATCCCACTACATCCCAGGGCATGGAGGAAAAACTATTCTTTCTCACCACACCAGTGCATCTGGGTACTCATCAGGTAAGATTATATCTGGCTGGGGTGAAAGTCCTTTTCCTTTTGAGAAGCCCCCTTGAAACAGCCTTCACGTGCCCACCCCCAAAACTCTACACCTTCTCTCAACTCAGAACTCCCACCTACTTCCAGTTCAAATCATCCCTGATTAGTACAGTTGTACCCAAAATGTTAGGGAGATATATTTTTGACCATTTTATTCCTTCCCCATATCTTCTTTTATACAGAAGGCTAGGAATGCTTATAGTTATGGGGGGTGGGAAGTAGGAAGCAAGATTTGAATCTGGCTGGTGTTTCTTCTGAATGTTCCCCCACATGGCAGTTTCTGATCAGAAAGCCATTAGTCAGAACTTAAAATCTTTACCTCTCATTTCCCCTCTTAGCTACATCTGATCTCTCCAAACCCCAGTATGTCACACTTTGATGGTTCCAACATGCAACTGTTTAGTGTTTACCTGGAAATGGGAAAGCTTTGATGTCACCACCAGCCCCAAGGACCACAGAAATCTTCACCAGTTGCGTTCCCATTTCTGAAACAAATGCCAAAATCGCCCTGTCTAGTTTTCAAAGTCCACAAACTCAGCTTAGTATTTTCTTTTTTTAACCGCTCTTCTCACAAACCGCCTTCTCTGTGTCTCCAGGTGTGTGCATTTCTCGATAGTAACTATTAATTAACTAATGGCTAACTTGCTAATACTTCTCAAAATCCAGCATTCTACGGTAGCCAGAACTATAAGCTTATTTTTACCCTTGTAAAGGTAATTTTAACTGATCTCTTTACATGCTTACATGGTATGTGGTCACTTGGACTCTTCCAAATGTGTGGCTATGAGGCTCTGATGTAATGTGTACCTAAATTACTGGGAAATACCTACAGAATCTAGGAGAAATCGCCAGCGTATTTGCTTGTATTCCCTTTATCTATAAAACAGGAATGGCTTTTGAGCTCCTGGGGCCATTCTGGTTGAATGCAGGGCAGATCTGAGCAGACACTGGAGGGGCAGGCAGGCAAACACTTGCTGGACCAAGGTACAATGGCTGCCAGTACATTGGGACACATAGCCATCCAAGTGTTTGATGGAAAGAGAACAACCTGTTGCTAAGTTCCCTTCTACTCAGTCCACACAAAGAAAATAACAAGCTGGGTACATTATACAAGTACAGATTTGCTACAAATAAGCCTTGAAAGTTTGTCTGGAGCTTGGAAAGGGAGGAGGGGTAGAATCCAGCGCCTTGGAACCCTCTGACCTAAGAAGGGCTGGTTTTCTGATTGGAAAGATTGTTCACTGTGAAAGCTTCAGGAGCACATGGAAAAGTAAGGGAGCAGGGGAACACCATCCTGTCAGCCAAATGAGTCAGCCCTAGTAATCAACAGGGTAACACAATGAGCACTCATTTAGTATATGTCTTTTGAGTGCTTAATATCCTCTAGGTACTGAACCTTCAGCTAGGTTACCCTTACCTCTGAACTGTAAGCTTCTAATGGGCGAGAACTATTTCTTTTACTTCTTTTGTGCTGGACAGAACCTAGTACACTGACTTAGTGATTGATTTCAAATGACCTATTAAGAAAAATTTGTAATGAGGTTTAAGTAATCTAAAATGTTATGCCTTTAATCACCTCCTTCAATTTTAAAGTTATGTAGGGAAATGAGATGGGAAATGAGAGAGAAACCCACAGTGGGTAAGAAGAGGAGAAGGACTTGAGATAGGCTTTGAGGAGGCAAAGAAGAAGGTGAGGGTAAAATTATCAATTAAATCTTTAGGAGTCCTGCTTTCAATGACATGATCTTTTCCACTGCCCATATACTAAAACATATGGGCATATGTTTTATGTTGGGCATATACTAAAACAACTGATAAGTCACCAAAAGAAGAGAATTCACTGACGTTCAATTAAATGGGGATGCTGTAGAATTAAATGGGTGTGTGTGTGTGTGTGTGTGTGTGCGCTTGCACGTGTGTGTGCGTGTGCATGATTAATGGATTTTGATGTGATTGGTGCAGGGAGGAGACACTGAGGTATGTAAGTTATAAAGTGTTAAAGAGGAAGGGAATGGGTAAGGAAGGAGAATTAGTCATTTGGAAGCCATATTCTTTTTCTTCTACTCTCCCAAATTTGCAGATAAAAAGAGCACCTATATTCTACCCCTAAACTGCCTTATATAATCCTCTTCCTCCATGCCACACCCCTAACCAAGAATACTTACTAAAGTAAGTGCAGGATTTATATATAAAGTAGCATTTGCCTCACACTTCAGAATAGTCTAGATATAAGTCTTTGACAGCCTCCATGTACAGCCTTCTAGAATGGAGTTTGCCTTACTCCCTGATCAAAGGCAGGGAAATAAGGATTCAGTGCAGCAGTAGCCTATCACATTAGGTCTGTTTCTGGCTTCTAAGGATCTGCATTAAAAATTTTTAAAGTCACTTAACATTTTCAAGCTTTAGATACGTATAGTCTTTATGCTGATCAATTCTGGGCAGCTTTCAGGGACATGTGACCTGGTATCTACCCAGGACAAATGTGCCTGAGATAGAAATAATCAGAGCATCATTCTTTTCCCCAAATATCTTGGGTGTTTTTCAGGATTTTGTTTTTAATGATGTCAACTTGACTCTCCCTTTTGAATCCTTGTGGGTATGAGCATTCATTCGGCCCTCCCAGCCTCAGAGGGAAGAGAACCCTTTCTCAGGTTTTCTGTTGCATCTGGCTCCATGCCTAGCTTCATCCCGAAGCAGCATTCTGGGTGTGTGGGGCCACCAGCCAAACAAGCCCCTATGGATACAAAAAGTGTGTCAGTGTAGACAGGAATGAGCCTCCAGAGGGCTGTGGGAGAGGCAGGCAGCGAGCCCCAGGTGTGACACAGGTGGCTTTTCTGGCACTAGTCCATTTTGGACCTCTGAGGCCAGGTTCTGGCATGGTTTTGGTACCCAGGATTAACCACTTCTTAAAGTCACAGGGCTTGCTGCCACCCTGACCTCCCAACACATGGGAGGAGAATAAGCTAAATGTCTCGTTCCAGTTCCTCCCTGTACCTGTCCACATGCCTGACTTCAGAGTGCAAGCTCCTATACAGCAGCTGGGACTGTGTCGTTTGTGATTCCTGTACAAGCGTCTCATACAGTACGTGCATGTAAGAAAGAATGCTTAACTACTGAGAAGAATGGTGTGTTCTCATCTGAATTAAGAGTCACTGACCTTTCTGTGCTACACTGGGACCTTCCTGCCCTTCCTCTCCATCTTAGCATAATGGAGCAAACTTCCCCACGGTTCTCCCTTGAGAACACTCAGGAGAAGGTACTCAAGCTGCTTCTCTACCCTGTGCAGAGTCCCAGAGCGCACGCTGTGGCACCGTGCACACAGGCGATAAGCAAGTATCACCTGGTGGTGCTCACAGTCCAACCCCAGATGTTCAAAGCCAGGAAAGCCTGCCGGAGGGAAGAGCCATCTGTGTGGTACCCCCCTTTACTTCCATTCAGGTAACGCTTCAGATTTTAAATACAAAGGCAGCAGCACGATTGGTGGCAGTATTGTGATTGATGCAGGAAAGACTGATCTATGAGAAAGGATGAGAAGGCTAAGGGGATCCATTTAACCCTCTAAGAAGAAGGATCCCCAAAAGGTACAAGAAGACAGAAAGCAATCGACCAACATGAATTTGGAGAGTCCACAGCTAGTCCTCAGCATTGTGCCAAGGGAGGTGGGGGGCTACAGAAAGATAAGTCAGGTCTTCCACATGGTGAGTCTTTAAAATTATAGGTCCCAACGCCATATTAATTTCTTGTTCCAGGTGTTAAAAAGATGTGATTACTCAGATTGATCTAAAACAAAGCCAACAAAGCAAATCTCAGCACTAGGAAGAACTCAGGTGCTTATCTTGGGCAATCTCCCACTTAGTGTAGGAATCCCTTCCGTTAGCACCCCTGAGGAGGGCCACCGTCTTCTACTCAGGAGAACCCACACCCTCATGAGGGAGCCAGCTCCGGATTCAGGCACCTCTTACCCATTTCTCCTAGTTCTGCCCCCTGGATACACAGAGGACAAGTCTACTCCCTCTGCCTCAAGTACTGGCAGAGCATTTTCTAACATCTCTCTGAAAAAAGGAAATTTGCGAATCCATGGCTCATTGCTTTCCAACAGACAGTACCCACTCATTATAAATGTCAGTGGGCAAAAAGTAGCTGTTTGTTTTGGGAATACTGTGGTTTTAAAAAAGAGATAGGCTCAAGCAGTGCCTATCTTAGGAGTCCTTAGAAGGATTTAGGGGCCTAAATCCCAAGGTCAGGCTGGAGAGTTGTCTCCTTCCAGGTCTCTCCACCCCGGCCAAACATGATAGAAACAGGCACTGGGCCGAGAAAAATCTGTCTATGAACCTAAAGAGAGGGATACAAGTCTTAACTCCTCACCCCTTGCATAAAGGGATCTAGCAACAGGCATGCACCGGACTACCTCAGCAGAAATTAGCTGTGTCTAATTGCAATACTGTTGCTCTCTTCCTCTTTCTCATTCTTCCAGTAATAACAGGCAGGGATCCTCAGTCAGAGATCCACTAATCTCAGTACCACCCTCCCCATAGGAGAAAAATTAGACAAACCATGAAAAAAAGTTCTTACTCCAGGCCTGTCCTCAACTCTTCCATCAAAACCGTTATCTAAATCAGCCAGTAAATTCTACCCTCAAGGATAAAGTGATTTCCCTGTACTTCCTCACTTATCAGCAACTCTCCAAAGGCAGCAATATACTTTGCCATCCACTAAATGTTTAAAACTGACTGCAAGAACCACCTCTACCGAGAGAAACTAAGTAAGGGTGAAATCTCTCTAAAGGAGGGGGGGTGGTGGCCTCAGGCCCAGTGGAGATAGAGACAGTAGTCTCTCAGGCAGACAATGGCTGGACTGGACAATCCCTCTAAGGTCAAACTCTAAATGCTCAGATCTCTCTTCCTTACATTTCATGCTGGGGTTTGGCCACCTTCTCCCAGTCTGTAAGACAGTGCTGGTAAGTGCTGGCCAAAATGCCTGGTGGGTGATTTCATACAACAAGGACTTAGAACCTTAGAAGGACCACAGAAGGGAAATGTCTTGTTTTTGCCTCCTATGGAGTATGGAAGCTCCATTAAAGTGATTTTTTAACTAGGGCCCAAACCAAATTCATTCTATCATTTCTGCTAGGGAAAACACTAGCAGAAGTCCCAATAAACATGTACTAGCATCCAGGATAACTATAGACTCCTACAGGCAGAAGTGCTGAGATCCCTTGGAAAACTTTCCACAGGTGGGGAGATTCGCATGGAACCTCCCATTACACCCAACCCCACGCCTCCCAGTCTAAAAGGGATTTGATTGTCACCAGCTCGTTACCCAGGGGACCTCCTCTGCTTACTCTCCTCAGACATATGACTTGGGAACAAGGAAGTAGAGCTAAAAGATAGAAGAGGCAGAGGACAGGGCTGAGTTTGCTTTTAACTCTAGGAGATTACAATGAGAAACATCCTGACCTGGCAGGAATCATGGCTACTGGCTGCAGGCACTGAGCTTGAAGCAGTTGAACCAGGCTACTTGAAACTTATTACTATTAAAACCTCAAGATTTAGCCCAAAGGGAAAGGAGTTATGATGCTGTCTTGTCTAAGGGCTACTCACTTCTTTTTAAAGAGCTTGCGGAAGGAGCTGCGAAAGCCCCCTTTCTGGTCTTGCCTGGGGTTTTGATCGCTGAAAGAGGTCTGTTCGCTCTCTCTTTCTTCCTTTGGACAGAATCTGGTGGTATCTTCTAAATGCATCTCCTGAAAACACAAAAGAGGGGTGTTTATTTACTCTTTTCCAAAGCTAATATCATCCTGACTGGGACAATTTTTTTACCTTCTGTCACTCTCCTCTCCCACCCCAACACACTAATGGTGAGCACCCTATTCCAACTAAAGCAAACCTAGGCTAATTAAGAAATCAGAAGTTGAGGGGTGCCTGGGTGCCTCAGTTGGTTAAGCGTCTGACTCTTGATTTCTGCTCAGGTCATGATCTCACAGTCGTGAGATTGAGCCCCATCAGGCTCTTCACTAAGCATGGAGCCTGCTAGGGATTCTCTCTCTCCCTCTCCCCCTTCCCGTTTCCTGCTTGCACATGCGTGCCTCCTCTCCCTCACTCTAAGTAAATAAATAAACATTAAAAAAAATGATAAATCAGAAGCTAAACAGAGGACAATTTTCTGCTGAGTGCAGAAATAATTTGTATGTATCAAGGCAAACAGTCTTAGAGTAGGATTATCCTATAACAATAAAGATGAGGACATAAAGGAAGTTAGCAAGTATCTAGACTATGGAGAATAACTTCTTATTCTGGCACCAATACTGTTCTGCTGGAAAACAAGTAGTGGTCCCCCCACATCTCTGCATATGTTTCTCTTTCCACAAAATAAGGCAGTTTCTTGATTGCAATGTTAGTTTTAAACTCATGTTCTTGACTCTCCTAGACATAAATGAGGGAAGGAGGCTTTGAGAGGTCAGATCTGTTTAGAAGTAAATGGCAACTATGTATATCTGGGCATGTACGTGCAAGTGTCTGTGTGCGTGCCACACATTTCCAACCTGCAAATACACCTTTAATACGGTTTTTATAATTCTTAGTCCGTGGTATTTGGCGTGCGAAGTAAAAATAAATAAAAAAGGCTCTATCTCCTGTGAACTTTCTAGTTTCTTTTTAAACGTGAGATGTGCTAGGGGTGCCTCCGTGGCTCAGTCTGTTAAGTGTCTGACTTCGGCTCAGGTCATGATCTCGTGGTTCATGAGTTCAGGCCCTGCGTTGCGCTCTGTGCTGACAGCTCAGAGCCTGGAGCCTGTTTCAGATTCTGTGTCTTCCTCACCCGCTGCCCCTCCCCTGCTCGTGCTCTGTCTCTTTCTCTCTCTCTCTCTCAAAAATAAATATTTATAAATAAATAAATAAATAAATAAATATGTGAGATGTGCTAAATAAAAAATGCACTTATATTTATGTTCCATATGAACAAAATATTTACTATGAGGGTGACTGAAACTTAAAAGTAACCAAAAATAGCTGCTTAATTTTGAACGTGAGAACCCAAGAAGTCAAAGCAAACACTACCCGAAACTTTCATGAACTGGATGGGTGACTGCTTGCTGACAGTGAAGTGAAGCGTGGGGATTTTTTTCTTTTTTTTTCAGGAAACATGGGTTTGACTTTGAGAACTTAACGTGGGGTTGTAGTAGCAGATCTAGAGATTCTCTGGACTCTACTAAGAGTCATAACTAAACTATGGAGAGCAATATCTTGATGGCTTACTGTGGCATTTTTCAAAGTGTGGTCCTAGAGCAAGAGAATCAACTGGAGCTTCTATTTACAATGTAGGTCCCTGGGGGACCTGGGGGCTCAGTTGGTTGAGCAGTCAAGCATCAGACTCTTGATTTCTGCTCAGGTCATGATCTCATGGTTCATGAGATCGAGCACCACAGAGGGCTGCACACTGACTGCGGACCCTGCTTGGAAATCTCTCTCTCTCCCTCTCTCTCTGCTCCCTCCCACCTCTCTCTCTGTCTCTCTGTCTCTGTCTCTGTCTCTCTCTCTGTGTCTCAAAATAAATAAATAAACTTAAAAAATAAAACATAATATGTAGATCCCTGAGCCCCACCCAGACTTTCTGAATCAGAAACTCTGGAGTTAGGTCTAGGTAATCCTTATGCACACTTAGATTTTAAAAATCAGTGGTTTGAATTATCCTCCTGCCCACCTGTACTTAATGTTTGTATGACACCCCGGGGAAGCTTGCTAAAATGCAGAATCTGATTCAGTAGGTCTGGGGCAGGGCTCAAATTCTGCAATTACAATTAAGCTCCCAGGTAATGAATTACTAGCCCAAGGATCACACTTTGAAAACTGGGCTTTTAGGGACTATTTAGGAACTACATATATTAAGTCTAAGGAAAATCTCTCTGTGCAATCATGATCTTGATTATATCTTGCATTTATATAGCATCCCAGACTTTACCAAAGCATTCTCACATACTTTATCTTTCTTGGCCTGACCCTACAACAACCCTGTGAGTTAAGTAAGGTATATATTGGCTTATTTTTACAGATGAGAAAACTGGAGGCACAGAGATGCCAAGTGAATTGTCCAAAAGCACAGAGCTATTTGTCAGCAGAGCCGGGACTAGAACCCAGATCTCCTGACACCTAGTCAGGTTCTCTTTGCACTAAATCATGTTGCTTTCTCTCCTGACTCTGAGACACAGGGTTTGGCTGGTTCTGCAGGGCAGGGGTGGAAGATACACAGAGTATATTTAAGGAGATGGAACAGTAAGAGCTTTATACATCTCAGCAGGAAAGAGCTGACACCGTTAAAGACACGGCTTTTGAATGGTTTTTTGCCAACTAAAACCCCATCTCACTTTCACCTCAAAAACACTCACACTCACATGCACACACATACACATATATTCACAAACATAGATGTGCCCTATACACACATGCATGTACATCCCCACCCATACACACGTGCACACACATAGACCCACAGACACACACAGCCTCGGCCCACCTGGACTTTGCATTCTGCCTCTCTCTAGGATTCCTAATGATCCACACCTTCTAGATTTTTAGAAAGAAAAATTTTGTCCAAAAATGGAAATAATAAGGTGAACTTTGTGTGAAAACCTCACATGCTTGGCAAATTTAGGGATAACCGTAAGAGAAAAGGCCTGTTTTAATTGATCTCTGATATCTCCTAGTGTCACTTTCTGAACTGACTTGACTCATGTCTGACACTGTTAAGGAATGAAACTTGCTGTCTAGTATGTGTGATTAATAGTCCCTGATATATTGTTTAGTATTATCTGGTATGCCTGATAAACAGCCACAAATATTTTACTTACTGTTTGCTTCTCAGGTATATTGTTATCTCTGATTAATGGGTTTTTTTTTTCCTGTCAATTGTTGAACTCCCATTTTTTCACATATTAAATAGGGGGATAAAAGATACTTCTAAGAACATGTGAAAAGCATTCTTTGCAGCTTAGACTATACTACTTAGAAGGTTCTGTATGTAAATCTTTGCCCATCCCAAGTCACTTTGAATTGGCATTATTATTTCCTATCTCCTTCCCTTGTTAATGAACTTTTAAAGTTCAACACATATCCAAGATTGAGTTGTCTAAGAAATTTTGCCTAATAGAATTTTGTAATGCTCAGAGTTGAAAATCAGAGCCCCCACAAAAAAAAAAAAAAAAAAAAAAAAAAAAAAAAAAAAAAAAAAACACCTCTGGGAACCCTGGGGGAATCCCAGCAATTTTAGCTGAGCATAGGAAGGTCCCTCTGCAGAAACCAGTCAGATTTGGATTCCTGGAGTCCAGATCAGCTACAAGTTCCAAGGTTCTTCACAACCCAGTCCCTTCCTGTTCCTGGGGCCTGTCACATTTGTTCATATTTCCCTATCTCACTCGTCATCTAGGCAGCTTTTAAAACTGAATTCAGACATTCAGTTTATCCAGGAGGCCCTCTCTGACCATCATCACCCCAGGAAGGTTTAAATACCCCTCCCCTGTGTTCCCACAGTTTATTATAATTCTGTGTTTCTGTGTTTCCTCCCTGCGATAAGCCAGTGGTCCTGGAGGTCAGAGACTAGGCACCATTCATTTCTGAACCCTCAGCACTTAGGACAGAGCCCAGTGGGAAGCAGGTGCTCCCTGTCTGCTGAAAAATGAATGAATGAAAGGAGTCAGTGATCCTCACTCTGTCCCCACTCACTTGGAAATAGGAATAGGTGTATAGGGCCCTTATTCCTGGAACACCCGCCGCCTCAGCCTAGGCAAAGGATCTCCAGCGCTTGATACAAATGATACTTAATGCAGGTAAAGTTAGTTCTGGACTATATCATTTTCAAGATGTACCAATACAGAGCTGCCCTGTAAACCCTAACCACCATTTCTAAAGTGATGTTGAACAGGAAGGATGGTGGCAGAGGTCAAAGCTATCCAGCTACTCTCTGCTTAATCAGAAATTGCGTTATTCTAATCACATGCTGAGAAATTAAGTGTTTGCTCAGGAACTACTAGACCTTTCATGGGTAAGTATTTAAACACCTCTTTAAATGTCCCAAGGCTTGCAGACAGCAAGGTTAGACATCAAAATACTGAACAATGATATGGACGCTAAAGAAGGTACTTGTGAGTCAATGTCTCCTTGACTATTTTGTTGTCCCCATCCCAGTGGAGTCTGCAAAGCAGTGTAACACCCTTTCCCAGGCACAAGGTAAGCAAGCAGAAATGAACTTCGCTTTGCCGCTGACTTTGCAGGGAGTCCACTGTGAGATTGAGCCACCTGCCTCTTCCCTAGCTACGAGCAAGGCTAGTGCGTGTCGAGGAGTGGAGCAGGCTGGCACACCGCGTTGGGTTTTAAACGCCTCAACAAGAAGGTGCGCCTAGCGGGCAGAGGAAGAAACGAGCCTGGGACTTGCGTGCAGGTCTTTAAAAGTGAAGTGCAACTGTGAAGTGCCACAGCTTAAGCAGCGAGGCAGAGGACACCTCTAACTCTTGGAGGGGGCGGGAGGGGGGCGGTGTAAGCAGGTCTAACAGTCCGTCTTTCCTGCTGGCTCTTTGCCGTCATACATACACATGCAGAACACGCCCTCGTGCCCTGGCACTGCAGAACGGGCGCTACCGCTCGCCTCCGGGGGCATCTGAGGGGGCAAACCTCCGATCTGGGCTCTCCCTCGACGGCCTCCGCTCCCCCTCTGGCCAGCCCGCTTTCCCCTCCACGCTAGGGGAGCCCAGGCTGCTCCCTGGAGATCTAGGCCCGGGGCTGCCGGCGCTGTGGGTCTGGGTTCGGTTTTACTTTACCCTCCTTACTTCCAAATAGGTCTGCTTTTCGCTTTGGGACCTCTGTTGGGGGAAGAAGGTCCTGGGCGCGCCGCGGGCTGCGGCCGCCGCTGCGGCGGCGGCGGCCTGGCCGTGCGGCTGCGCGGCGCGCTCGGCCTTGAGCGGCGCGCGGCCGCCGCTGCTGCTGCGCGTGCTGTAGAGGCGCGGGGCCACGCCCTCGGCGGGCGGCGCGCGCGGGAACTCCTTGAGCGAGCGGCTCAGCGGCTTGGCCTTGCCGTGCGCCTGCGCCGCCGCCTCCAGCTTGTAGGCGCCGCTGCTGCCCGCAGGCGACGTGGCGCTCTTGGGCAGCGGCTGCAGCGGGTGCTCGGGCCGCTCGGCCTCCATGGCGAAGCTGACGGGCCGGAGGAAGCAGATGTCCAGGCTGGACTCGGAAGAGGCGGGCGAGCAGTTCTCGAAGAGGGCCGGGGCCTGGAACGGCTCCTCGTCGTAGGGCGCGGGCAGCGCGAAGATCTCGCCGCCGTACTCAAACTCCTCGTAGCCCGCGGGCACGAAGCCGCGGGCGTCGGGCAGGAGCTCGGCCGGGGCGCGCAGGGAGCGCTCCACGTTGCCCAGCGGCTCGGCGGGCGAGGGCTCGAAGTCCATCTCGGGGATGGCCTGCAGGGGCCCGGCCAGCGCCTTCACGTCCTGCTCGGCTGCACAGAACTGCGCTGGCGCCAGGAGGCTCTCGGGCCTCTCGTGCTTTCTGCCCTCCATCTCCCACTCGCTGGGCTTCCCGGGCTGCATGCTCTCCATCAAGCTTTGCGGTTGTTGGCTTTTCTTCACTGGGGGCATCAAATGTCTGTAAAAAAGGAAACAGTACAAAAAGAGGTGTGCTTACGGTTGGTTAGTTCAGGCCGCTTCCCAAGCAGCGCGAAGCCGGGAGCAACACGGGAGCCAGATAGCGCCTAGGCGCAAAACTGCCAGGTCCTCTCCTCTCTGCCCTCCCAGGCGTCTACGTGTGTCACCGACCAAGCTCCGTAGGCGTCTCCAGCCAGGGAGTCCCCACGAGCCCTGGTCCCCACGTGGGAGGGTGAAAATGCTGTCTATAAAGCGGATGCCTGAAGTATCCGTCTGAGCAAGAAGGCTCTGCGCAGAGATGGCTGGTGAGCCAGGATGGTCATCACTCCACATATGGAAGCTCTTACCCGCCCACCACGTGTCCAGAGCCCCAAGGTGCCTCCTTTCTCTCCTCTCCCTTTTTTGCCCTAGCAATATGATACAAAATAATGGAAAGAACTTTTATTCGGCTCCTGGACCTACACGCTTAAGAACAATTATATTCCTCGATGAAATCAGTGTGGTACAAACTTGAAAACTGTTGAATCTGGATGATGGTATGTGGGGTTCCCTGTACACTTTTGTGTATATTTGAAGTTTTCATAAGAAAAAAAACTAAAAAATTCCTTGTGGCTATAGAGCATGCTTTTAAAAGTTGTCTCAAACTTTCACCCACAAAAACATGACCGAAATGAAAAGGCTGTCACTCTGAATATGCCCAATTTCATGGAAGGATGTTTTGTTTAATCATGAATAACGAATAATTTACATAGGATATTAGGGTAGTATACACATCAGATTGGATGTGATTTGCCAGTTCTGGAAGGTAACAGCTAGGCAGATGTGAGTGGAGGACTACACACTGACCCAGCCTGATTGTTCTACTCGTTTATTAATTCTACCACAAAAATGCATTAAAAATACAAATGTAAATGCTGAGTATCTTTCTCTGGTGATACTCTGGTGAGTATCTTTATCAGGTGAAAATGAGGTCTCCCACTTTCAAAGGTGAAAAGAAATGATAAATGAAATGCTGACCTAACCTGAATTGTCTTTTAACTTGGAAATTGTTGAGTTTTTTACTGGCTATTTTCCCAACACAGAGTGCAATGGCAGCCATCTTTTCGGGCTAGATATAATCTCTAGGGATTTCATTTTGGGGCTCTGTTTGTTTCACTTCAAAGATCATTCTCATAAAAGCTGAAGTGGGGGCACCTGGGTGGCTAGGTCAGTTACGCATCCGACTCTTGATTTCAGCTCAGGTCATGATCTCATGGTTCGTGAGTTTAAGCCCCGAGTTGGGCTCTGCACTCATAGCACAGAGCCTGCTTGGGTTTCTCTCTGGCCCTCTCTCTATGCCCCTGCCCCACATGCTCCTGTGTGTTCTCTCTCTCTCTCTCTCTCTCTCTCTCTCTCTCTCTCTCTCTCAGTGAGCCCAACACAGGGCTTAAACTCACGAACCTTGAGATCATGACCTGAGTCGAAGTCCAATGCTCAACCGACTGAGCCACCCCAGTGCCCCTGGAATTTTGAGTTTTGGTTCCCCTTATCTTTCCAGAAATCCTGGTTTCAAAAGTAGCCAAGTTGACTTTATCCTTATCCTTTAGAGGTAAAGAGTTCCAGATACATAAATGGCCTATTCCTTAATGTAAAAATCATCAAGAAGTTTGTTCAATAAGAATCCAGCTTAGTGGGGGCACCTGGGTGGCTCAGTCGGTTAAGAGTCCGACTCTTGGTTTCAGCTCAGGTCATGATCTCACGGTGTGTGAGTTCGAGCCCCGCGTTGGGCTCCATGCTGACAGCACAGAGCCTGCTTGGGATTCTCTCTCTCTCTCTCTCTCTCTCTCTCTCTCTCTCTCTCTCTCTCTCTCCCTCTCTCCCTCTCTCCCTCTCTCCCTCTCTCCCTCCCTCTCCCTCTCTCTGCCCCTCCCCCACTCACTTTCTCTGTCTCTCTCTCAAAAATAAATAAAACTTAAAAAAGAATCCAGCTTAGTGTGCTAGAGGATTGTATGCAGAGACTTTAAAAAGCTGTCAAATACATCCACAGCAGAGAAAAACTTTAAGAGAAGCTGTCACAAGTGGAGAAAAGAGCTTATGAAGTCCTTTTATGAAGAAGCTTCAAGGGGAATCAGGAGGACTAAACTACACTCTCTGTGCATCACCTCAGGCCTATTTCTCTTTTCAGAGCCTGGAGTTCCACTCCCCCCTGACTGGGATTCTCTCCCTCTACTGTACCTTTTGGAGAACGTAAGTAGGTTCCCACCCTTCTGAGGAGCTATAAGATGCCTTCCTGTCTTCTTGCGGCACTCTCTTCCACCCAATCACTGTCCAAACCCAAAGAGACTTATGTTGTAGATGGAGGGTGGTTATGTGTGGTAAATTGTTAGGAGTAGCCGTCAGCCTCTAGGCCTGCCCCTTGACATTAGCCTTCCTCTGGGATCCAAGTTTTGCGTCAGCTGCTTGCCTGCCCACATAGGCCTGATGGGGCAAGAGAGAGGAGAGTCCTGTAGATCATACTCCTCGTTCAGGCTGTCCTGCTACCCCACACAGACCACTTGGCACCCAGGGCCTTGCCATTAGCATTTCCACAGCAACAGGTGCTTACGTGACAGCAGGGCCAGAGCTGGGAGCAGAAGGGTAGGGTTGTAGCATCTCTTCTGAGTGGATCCCGCTGTCACGGACAGCCTCAGGGCCTGCAGTGGGGGAAGCATCTTGTCCAGTGTTTGCACACTGGGAAGCCAGGCCTTTGTACAGCTTCGCCATGGATGACCTGTGAGAATAGAAGTAATCATTTTCAGGGTGTACATTGGGAAATTGGCTCTGAACACACAGATTAGGACAAGAAAGATAAGGAGACATTTCTTAGATGAAGCTCATCTGTGAAGTTCTCTCTCTCTCTCTCTCTCTCTGGCCCTCTACAAACAAGGTTGTTTACATAACAGTGTAAGCTAGATGCTGGGCAAGAATAAGGATGCTGATTAATTGCCTGAATTAAGTTTGGGGGAAAGGGGTGGTATAGGAAGATATCCCCCAGACCAGCATCTTTTTCCGGTCTCAAACACCCACAGAAATTATTCTGTTTTCCTCATTGATTGGAATGAGGTTGAAGGAAATCCAGGTCATTAGAAAGTTCTGCTACAGATTGCTTCTGTTCCCTCTGAAGCCCAGATTCTCCCCAGTCAGCCCTTTTTGTTTCTTTTTAGCATTAATTTGTTCAACCACCACCCCTCCCTTATTTGTTTTGTTTTTATCCATAGCACTTATCACTATCTAACTTACTTATTAACTTGCTGTCCAGCCCTAGAAAGTGAGTTCCATGTGGCAAAGATTTTTGCTTGTTTTGTTCGTTGCAGTATACTCAGTGCATAGAGCAATGCCTGATGCATAGTAAGTGCTCAATAAATATTTGTTGAATTAATGAAAGAACCTGCATTCTGGCCTTTAAACTGCATTTTTTTAGTCTGGCAAGCTTAGGGAAACAATTTCAATGGTTAGTAACATGAGATAAGGGGTCTGCATAAGTATTAGAGTAAAACTGTTTATTTTTCTGAGGTAATTTCCCCCAGGTAATAGGTACCTCCCTCCCTATAGCCAGCCTGGCCATCTCATTCCCCACCTCTTCTCTGTTCTCTTCTACCTCCTGTCACTGCATTTCAGCCACTTTCAATACAGTGCGGTTACTTGTGACAGGTACCCACATTGTCTGTACTCTTGTTCTTAGAAACCTTTGATAAACCCTCTAAGCAGCACCATCAGAACCTTACTTCTTGAGCTTTTTCCGTTTCTGAATAAGCAAATCCTCGTTGCATTGAAACAGCAGGGTGTAATGCGAGATAAATACTCGAAGGCGCTGAACACACACCAGAAGTAGGTAATAGTCAGGGTGTTCCTGCTCTGTGAACTTCAGGACGTTCTGGATGGAGGAAAAAAGGAAGCAGCATTGCATAATTAGAATGAAACATTTTGTCTCTTGTACCCTTTGCCTCCATCTGTTGTGAGCGTTTGGTAGCCATTTAATCAAAACAACAATACATATGGCCAATCTAATTGGCTGAAAGGTTAATCTTAATCTAATTAATCTGAAAGGTTAAACTTGACGTTCTCTTTGTCCATCCCACCAAGGGAGACTAATAGTCATCACTGTTCCTGTTTTGGCTGGATGTAAACATAGGCTAATTCCATCTGAAAAATTTGAAGGATCTATTCATTAGATTTTTGAGGTAATGGAGCCATTCTAACAATTACTGTCTATAAGCAATGCCTTATAACCCAAATAAGTCAGACTAATGGTGAGAATGTCAGACATCAAGGGGAGGATGTTTATGATCAAACCTGGTCTGGTGGTCCCTACTATATTGCCTACTGTGTGGTAGTGAAACATGCATGTTAGTTGGATCTGGAAAGCTAATGTGTATTGAGTCTTCCTATTGCCAAGTACTAATCCCTTTACATATTTGTTTTCTCATTTAATGTTTACCACAGATAGATAGGTGCAATCATTATCTCTGTTTAACAAATAAGGAAATCAAGGCACACCGAAGTTAGGTAATCTTCATTAGGCCACACATCTAACAAGTAGCAGAGCCAGAATTTGAACTCGTCAGACAGTAGAATCGGGGCTCTCATTTATCATACTGCTTGCAAGACCTGGGTTTGAGTCCTAGATTTTTTCACCTATAACATGTGTTAACTTGAGGAAGTTACTTAACTTCTTTGGCTCTGTATTTCCTTATCTAAGCAATGGTAATAATACCTCTTTCATGGGATTATTGAAAACATTAAATAAGATAATTTAATTTATTGTGAGAAGATCTTAAAATCTAAAGCCACATATAATTGAAAGTCTTCTTAATAGTGATACTGGGCTACTTCTACCTGAGATAAATCCCAAGCATTTCTAAGATGCTTTCAACTGAATTACTTAGGAAAATCAGTCAGCAATTAAACCAGAATAGGTGGATGTTAGAAATAAGAGGGACTGGTAGGGATGCTGGTGAGCCTTTCTCTCAACTCTACTTCCTCCAAGGTGCTGCAAGCCCTGTGGAAAAATGATGTGCAGAAGTCACCTCATCAACTTCTTCATGCTTTGTCTGTGACATAAGATATAAGCAATATATGGCAGGCTCTTGGACTCAAGGCAAAAGAAAGTAGTCAAAGAGCACTTAAGTGGACAGGTTACATAGATACTTCTTAGATGCCAGGGATGGGGTAAGAGTTTAGGGGTACATTTAGATGGCTGTAGAACAAGATGGAAGGGACTCAATAGGTACTTAGAGTCTACCAGGAGCTTCTATAGAAAGATCCTGGATCAGCAGAGGTAGTGATTGCTGGTAAATGAAGATAGAACTTCAAAGGCAGACATCATGAACCAAAAATTTTTAGACATTGAGATTGTGGTTCGTACTACAAGGTAGGAATGGGATAATCATAGCAATCTAAATCATTTAATTACTCTTTAGAAGTACCAATGATTCTTCCTTGACCCTTTACAGTGTTTCTCATTTAGAAGCCAAAAATAGTAGTTTAGCTTGAAAATCATCTTGGTGACTTCCTAGCCACGCCTACCTGCAGATGTATCAGATATTCAGGGATGCGCTGGACTATGTGAAAAAACAGTGTGTAGATGTCAGATTTAATCTCTTCGTCACCCTGAATGAAAGAAAGGTAGAGTCACTCTTTGGTGTCCCTCTGGCTCTGGCTGCAGAACCCCAAAGTCAGTCCTACCAGAGTAGGCAGAGTTTTTTATTCCCAGAGCATTTTCTTTCTCTAAAGTGTCATGGTCCTTCATTGGATAGGCCACTTGTTCAGAGACATGCTCAAGGAGACAATTCTTCTGTAGCAGGGAGCA
This sequence comes from Panthera tigris, assembly GCF_018350195.1. NCBI lineage: Eukaryota > Metazoa > Chordata > Mammalia > Carnivora > Felidae > Panthera > Panthera tigris. Next base: position 107,819,720 of record NC_056662.1, read on the forward strand.
TATCATATCATTCTTTCGAATCCACCCAACTTTCCAAACAACCCCCTCCCTCCCCACTACTCTTGTTAGCACAGTGCTGGACACAAGTGGGCACTCAATAAATTATAACCGAGTTGAATAAATTCATTCAGGTTCTCTTGTAAGTACTCATTACAGTGGCTTAGTAATAGGCCCTAAGGGTGGACTGGAGCCTCATGAGGGTGAAGACAGAGTATAACTAGAAACTGGTCAGCCGGGCTGGCACAGCAAACATGTTGGACTCTCCCCATGTCCCTTTCTTTCCCTCCCTTTCCCTTCCCTTTCCTCCCCTCCCCTCCCCTTACTTTCCTTTCCTCAAATATTTGATGGGTGCTAACATGTGGTAGGCGTTATACTTATAGGGTTGAGAGTAGTTGGGAGGGGGGGTGGAAGTAGAATGTTAATAAGAAAGAGACCCTCACCTCTCGTGAAACTTGATTAACTCTTAACTTTAGGCTTCTGATAGAGTTTCTTCCTATTGACCTAAAATAACTAGAATTGTTAGATATTTATATGTGCTTCTTGAGCACCTACTATAGCATTGCAGTAGCAATACTTAAAGCTACATGTTTAGAACCACTTTATGATCTTATAAACTGACACAGGATGATTTCAGTTTAATATTCAGATTCAAATTGTACCTGGAAAAAAAAAAAACCCTCATAGAGCATGCAAGCTGTGGCCTGAGGATCTCTGCTTAGAACACCTGTTTACTTTGTGTAAACTTCCAGTGCAATAGAACAGAGAGTCAGCGAGGCAGGGTGTGGACCAAAGCACTGGCACTCATCCTCGAGTGGGCTCCTTTAACTCCAGGTAGGGTGTCAGGGACTCTGTTGGAGCCATTCCTCAGCCTGGAAGACAAGCTGAGTGCATGTGTTGTGTTCCCCTAGGTGGATGAGCAACTTCCTACAGATATACCTGTAACCAAAGGGCAGTACACACACAGAGTCACCTTACCTCCTTCAGAACAACAACATGAACCAAAGAGATGCATTCAGGTAGGTCCCTCAGGTAGGCAACATAATAATCCAAGAAATTATTCTTAAAAACAAACACAAAAATGCATGGTAAGACTCTGGAAACAGGAATGATAGCAGCTAATAGTTTTACAGTCGTGTGTTTCACAAAGGAGTACTTTGCAGAGATTATTTTGATCATTTAATGTGTTCATTAATATGTTTTGGGGGGTTTTTTAATTCATTTTTTTTAACTTTTTGGTTTCAAGGTAAATATCCCTATGAACTTGAGAACCAACATTCAATAATCCTGCTTTCATGAGAGAAAGTGAAAAACCAATGCAGCGGAGAGGGGTCATGTAAGTTGAAAATTTTTGTGTGTGTGTTTATTTATTTATTTTGAGAGAGATAAAGGGCAGAGAGAGAGGGAGAACCCAAGCAGACTCCACACTGTCAGCACAGAGCCCCAATGCAGAACTCGATCCCATAAAACTGCAAGACTGAGACCTGAGCTGAAATCAAGAGTCGGACACTTAACCAACTGAGCCACCTAGGCACCTCGAAAAAGTATTTTTAAATTGTTAAATGATTAAAATGCATTATTTTGTTTTTAAGTGACTTTTAATTTCAGTCATCTGCATCCAGTGAGGAACGTTGTCCAACCCACCTTCCGGTGTCTAGACCAGTGATTCTCAGTTTTTGCCACTAATTGTATATTCCCACCATTTGTTTATTCTTCTATGCAGTATGCCTTCAAGAAAACAATTTGCAGCTTCCAAAGTTATATTCCCACAGATATAACAACTCTCAGCCCAAGAAAGCATACTGAATACAAACAAGTAAAAGTGGTATTAGAGGGATTGCATTATATCCATACAAGTAAATAGTTTGTAAACTATACAAGTAAATAATTTGTGAACTTTGTCTTATTACCTGCAGTTGAGAATCACCAATATACAGAATTTGATTGCAGGCTAACTATGGCTTGCAGACCAATTTTAATTAGCCCACACACTATTTTTTTTTAATGTTAATTTATTTTTGAGAGAGACAGAGAATGTGAGTGGGTCAGGGACAGAGAGACAAGGAGACACAGAATCCGAAGCAGGCTCCAGACTCTGAGCTGTCAGCACAGAGCCCGATGCGGGGCTCGAACTCACGGAGTGTGAGATCATGACCCGAGCCGAAGTCGGATGCTCAACCGACTGAGCCACCTAGGCGCCCCTCACAATATTTTTTAAATAAGAAATTTCATACAAAATTCTGGATTTCCAGCGTCTCTTAAAATATCAGATCTGGAAACTCTAGTCCCTTCTTCCTGGATAATAATTGGATAATATTCCTTGTAGAAAAGCATATGTGTTCCACTTAAGCTCACCTCCCAACAGTCCATACTGTATTACACTCCACTTATTTCCACTGATTTATATCACTACCTGGTCCCGTAGGCATTTGAGTTTGCAACCTCTGGCCTGGGTCATACTTTCTTTGTAGAACATTACAGAGATTTCAAAACTTAGCACTCTTCTCCAAAAAGTGAAAATAAAAAACATTCAAGACAAACCACTGCCTATCACATTTTTAAATACCGCTAAGGAATGAAATTAGGTGAGAAATACAAGCACATATACAAACCCCCCTATACTAATTTTGGATGGATAGATATGTATAGATAGATAGATAGATAGATAGATAGATAGATAGATAGATTGATAGATTGATAGATAGACAAATACACACACACACTTACGTGCATACTCAATGGGCCGTTCTACATAGTACAGTGGAAAGCGATGGGCTAGAGGTTAGGAGACTTGGGTAACAGATCCATGACTGCCTAGCTAGCCGGGTGATTTCAGCAAAGTCTTTCAATGTCTCTGAACTTTATTTCGTTATCTGTAGAGTGAGGAGGTTAGACTAGATCTCAGCGGGTTTCCTATCTCTGAAAAATCACTGGTTTGAGGTTCTCCATTCAGAGAAGCAGACAAGAGAGACACAGGTGCATGTAATTCAAGTTTATGCAGGATTTTTTTTTTTTACAACTTACCTCATCATTTGTTAATTTAAGGAATAAATCTCCAAGAACTCCTTGGCGTGGCCACTTCAGGACCCTTTCCTGCAGAGCATGGAGCAAATCGAGGTGCTGCTGGACAAGGTACCGTAAAGAACCAGGGAAGAGGCTTGAAACAGAATAGAGATAGGATCACACAAACCAGGTGTAGAGAAGAAAAGAGCCTATAAGAACATATGCAGGAAGTCCCATTTTCCCAGTCATTCAAAATATTCTGAGCTCCGCATATCCTGAGCTCTGCATTCAGGATTTTTTTTTTTTTTAAAGTTTGCCATTGTAGACCTGACAGAAAATATCCTCAGGATGTAAAAAGACCCATTAGCAATGGTTCCTACACAAATCTATATTGTACTAATAAGGAGCATATCACTTGAATGGCTTTTTTTTTTAAGCTTATTTTTTTTAGTAATCTGTACACCCAATAAGGGGCTCAAACTCACAACCCTGAGATCAAGAGTCACACGCCCTCCCAACAAAGCCATCCCGGCACCCCTTGAATGGCCTTTTTAAAGCCAAACTGTTACTCTCTCATTTATGCGACAGTGGAAATTCTCAGGGAAATCTCTTCCAAAATTTTAAAGTTATTTCCACTTGATGTGCAAAATAGACTATTCTAATTAGTGTTGTAGACAACAGCACTGAGGTGGCACTTGGTCATTCTTAGCTACTGGGTAAGAGACTGATTTAGGGAAGAAGGAAAACTTGTTTAAAGCTGGCAACTAAACGCTCAGGAGACAGGCATATGAAAGTGTTCATTTCCCTTCCCGTCATTATCCAAGAGGAAAACTGAGCAAGGACAGAGACTTGCCTGGGAAGGCTGTAGACCAGGCCTGGCCTGTTACTCCCAGGAGTTTCACAGAGCCCCTTCCTACTCTCACAGCCCTCTCCCCCATCCCTTAGTGTGCCTCTTTTTTTGTCTGTTTGTTTTTGTTTTTTGGTTGTTTTGTTTTGTTGTTTTTTCAGAGGAAATGAAGGGAGGAGAAGTGTCAGAGAAGGACACAGTGGAGAGGAGAGAGAGAAAGAATCATGGGAGGAAGAAGGGGGTGGATGGAGAAGAGTGGGACAATCAGAGGCCTATGGGAACAAGGATGCAAGCTGCAAGGAAATGGAGTCTTGCTGGGCTACAGCAGGGATCTGAGCCCTAACTTGGTGACTTATGGGAACTGAAAGTAGGCTCCCTTGTGTTTTGAAGACCACACGTTTAACAAAGATGAAAGTGCTGGCCTGCTTGTCACCGAGAGCTGAACTTACGTGGATATTTCTCCAGGGTCCAACGAGAGTAAGTTAGTGGACAGTTGGTGTGCTTTGTCCACCCTGAACAAGCAGACCTTTGTTGAGAACAGTAGAAAGACCATCAGTTTGATAAGAGGTCTTTCAACCCATCTCCAAGGAAAGCAAAGACTCCCCTGGAGATATAGCTCAGAGAAGACACACAGACTGGAGAGGGTACCCAGCCCCCTGTGAAAAGATACAAGGCCTCCTTCATTCCTGCCTTTTCCGCCTCCACCTCCTGTGCCACTGGTCTCCGCATACGCAAAGCCTGCTGGTCTGCGCTTCCTGAGCTCTTATGGCTGGCATGGTGGGCTTAGGAGATCTAAGTGATCCCTGTCTGGACAGAGGGAATTTGGAGGAGTGGCTAGGAGACAGTCTGACTGGGAGGAAACCATAACATTGCTGGAGGAAAGCACAACTGATTGAACTGAACAAGTGAAACACTATGCCAGCAAAAGGTCTAGATGTGAAAGATTTCTCCCCACCCAACACTACCATGGCTTCCGGTGATATTCCTGATGTGACACTGAAAGCTGTTAGGGCCCCACACCATGGTAAGATATGACTTGGAGATAGGTTGTCCTTTTAGGTTTTGTAATATCTCTTAGATTACCCCTTTCCTTTTTTTCTCTCTTTACTGCTCTCCTGGCCTTGCCTGGCCTCACCTGAGCTCACCTTCTTTCTCTTTCTTTTGAGACAGCTGCCTTCTGCTACATGGTGATCAGTGTACTTGCAGCGTTGGAGAGCTGGTAACTTGGTTGGAGTCCAAGTACCTCCTGGACTGTCCACTGGGGTAACAGAGATTTCAGGGTGAGGGATGAGGGTCAGAAAAGGCTAATGCCCCCATCAAGTATTATGGAAACACATAAGTTACAGGAAGAGCAATGACTTGTGGTGGGTTCTTCACCAAATATTGGGGAAAAAATGTTCTATTTAATAAGGATATTATTTGAAATTGGAGACGAGTGTGGAGAACGTGAGCCAGGAGATGGAGAACAGAGAGAGAAAGAAGGCAAGCAGTATAGACACACACACACATAACCTATTTCACTGTTTTGCCTAGAGCCAGACCTGATTCTCAGAAGCAACTTTTTCATGAAGATGAAAGTATTAAATGCTCAACTTCTTATCTGTTCCTTACCAGGAGTGAAATTACGGCAACGTGAATTTGTTTATTGTTTTTTAAAACCTTCAAAGTTATTTCAACTCCCACACCACAGTACTTAAAAACAAGGGAAATAAACTAAAAGCAATGAAAGAAAACCCAGTTATAGTTTCAAATTAATAACTTAGCTCTTGCCAGTTCAATTTTAGGCCAAAATAACTCCTGAGTTTCAGCAGCAGGATGTGACCCAATCTGACCCGCGTGGATAAAGAAACATTCGCCACCTGGTGGTGATCTGTAGCACACTGAGTTCTTGGTGGATGTGGCACTGGAGTTTAGCTTATAAGACTAACTGGCAGTCAAGTCAAGCTGACTTTGCCCCTCCCTACAAGTATTCAGACAGACAGGACTATTTGATCCTGAGCTTATAATTCTATCTATAGAGTGAATCAGACCAGAAAAATCCAAGAACTCCAACTTCTGTGATCCTCCAACAAATGAACAACAGCCCACATGTTCCACTCAGACCTCCGCTGGTAGCTTGTGCCACTGCAGTTTTCAGCCCAGACGCAGGGCTGGCTTGAAACAGGTTGAGGAGGCTCTTGAAGGCTTTTTTCCCCCCTAGGGAAATCCTAAATTTGTATCTTAAAGGTTTGAGAAGATGTGGCAACCTCAGTTTTGAGTGTCAGGTTATAGTTACGGTGGGTTTTATTTTCACCCCCAAGTTACTTTTCAGCAGGAGCAGAAAGTGCTGAAGCCTTGCAATGTGTGATGGGAAAGATAGGAAATGTTATTAACTTATTTTCATCTTTACATGGGGGAAAATGTCAGTAGAGAAAAGGAATAATCCCATTCTGCTATGTTTTCATTCAGCTGGTCTATTTAAAGCACACACAGAGGCTTCAGAAAAGCTTAGAAAAAAGAAGAAATGTAGTAACTGAAGGAGGATAATGGAAATCTAACCCTAGGGTGGAAAAATGGCAACACTGCAAAGCTCAGAACTAGAATCTTTATATTAGTAAGACTGAGAGTATCAACTTAAAGCTTTTCTCATCTTGATCTATGAAAAGAAAAAAGAGGGTCAGCTTAGTAAATAACTAACATGCATAGCATCGTCATGGATATCAGGAATAACTTATCTTACTTTCATGGAATTTTGTATAATAGTTTTAATTTTTTTTTTAATCTCAGGATTTGGGGGAGATTAGTCCTTCCTCAGCAGTGGGTCATAGGAGAACATCTTAGACAAGCAGGAAGTGATGGCAAGTAGAAGAGAGCTTCCGTGAGCCAAGCACATTTCTAGCATCCCTACCTGACAAATCAGTTGAGATCTGAAGTAAGAACCTGTGGGCTGTTAGGAGGGAAGCGTAAGTTGTGAGATGGGAAGAAACAGAAAGTCTGCTTCTGGCTGAGAAATTTGATACGGCGCTTGTCAGTCAGGTGACGTCTTTGAAACTACAAGGTCCTTAGAGAAGTGGCATGATGTGGAAAGATCACAAGGACAGGGGCACACAAGCCTGGGTTTGAATTCGGGCACTAATTGGCCATGTGGCTTTAAACCCCTCTGGACCTGAGTCTCTTCATCTGTAAGACAGGGTTCACAGGGTTCTTGTGAAGGTTTCATGAAGTTATAACTGAAATGCCTAATTACTGTGATCCAAAATGAACAATTCTCTCTCCTTACCCCATCCCCAAATTTTCAGGGACAAGGAAGAGAAGCTGCTGGCTTAGTATCTCAGATGTGGAAGCAAAACCACACCCAGAGTTAGACTTGCCTTTACATTTGATTCATATGTAAGATTGGAGTCTAGCAGGGGAATTAAGGGGCCAGATGGGGAAGGAACGACCAGCAGGACTCTAGGTGGCCACTGAGAGAAGGTGAAGCCTGGTCCAGGGTCTCCAGTGGTCAGAGTTTTCACCATGTCACATCACCCTTTCTGTCCCTTGTTTTCTATGCTTTGTTTACCTCAGTTTTGCAGTAAAATAATTCTTGAAAATAGTCAAGTCATTTTCGAGTTTGTCAGGGAGTATCCCCTCATCTCGGCCATTTAGCTAGGGGAAGCTTTGTGCTCTGGTGACTAGGTACCATGTTGGTAGCCGCAAAGCCAAGTGAAACAAGGGGATGGAAAAGAGCAGGAAAATTTGACAATTAGGGGCTTCCCTAGATAGATTCACAATATGAACCATCAGTGTCTATTACCTGATAGCGTATTTAAACCGGTAATGCCACGTTTATCTATAATAGGCCATAATCTAGACTTTCCAAGATTTTGGATTGACCTTTTCCTCAACTAATCTGGATTATTCCAACTTCATCACATTAGTCCTTTCCACCAAACCAGAGTTTCCTCCTTCCTGCTTTTCTCAATGGAGAAGAGGCAGAGAAAATAGAAAGATTATGGACAGATACCTGTCAAAAGAGTGTTGTAATCTTGGGACCAGCATGCTCCAGACCCTGTGGAAGCACTGCCCCACAACACACACACCATACACACACACACCACATACACACACCACTTGTGCACCATTCGGTACTATGGGACCACCTGAACAAATGAGAAAGATCCAAGTGCCAGGGTTAACCAGCCCCATGCCATTTATCTGATGGCCACTTAGTCCTTCAGACCTCCCTGCGTCCATTCCCTTACACCCCCCGTGAGACCTGTGGTCCCACGAGAACATGCAGATGTCAACAGAGAGCAACATCTCCCTCACTGTAGCATTTATTTTCCCTTTAGGTTCTTTACAGACATGCCAGGGATACTGAAGGCCCCAGAGACTATACTCAGTTTCTTATCTAAATTTGTGACTTGCCAGGGGTTACCTGCTATCACTGCCTACGCTCTTTTCAAAGACTATTCCTGGAACTCCTCACAGGTCCCAGAATTCCCCAAATGGAAACAATAAACAACTTACCTTAAATCTTAAGCAATCTGAAAAAGGAAAGGCAATGAATACATGGGTACCTTCTCTCTTTGGAATTCCTCTTTCCATCTGACCCTTGGAACGTTGCCTTGATCTTCAGGATCAGAGAGATGTTGATGACGTATTTTCTTTCCGATTCAAGCAGTTCTAGAGCCACGGTCTGTCTTTTAGCTTTAAAAATAAATCAAAGAGGGAATTTTTGTCAACCACTCCTTCCCAAAACTCTGTTAAATTATAGAAAGCAATAAAAAGACACTAAACCCAATAAAAAGAGACATCGGCAAATTTTTGGAAGATGGAAAACAGAATGGAAGCATGGTAATTAATTCAGCAGAGTGAGGGCACAAAACCTTGGTGTTCTCATCCGCAGATGGAAAATCTGCTAAGAAGCAGAAAGGCTCAAGAAGTGGAGGCACCAGGTGCCACAGAAAGTGCAATTTAGGAGCAATGCTGAAAACAGGAGACATGGTCTACATAAAGTGCAATTGAACTTCCAGGCCCCTCCCCCCCATGCCACATGGCTTCCTCATTTATGCCCCATGCGAAAATGGGAAAAACTAAACTAGAGGGGCCCTTATCTCTGGGGTCTGGACTAAAAACATCAGAGAGGAGAAGGAAGAGTTGAGATGCCAAAAGGAAAACAAGGGAACTCAGAAGGCTTGTGTCCTTCTGGAGGAACAGGGAGACCTTCCTGCCCCCCCAGCCCCTTCCTCTGGAGGTCTTCCCACAATGCCAGTTCCCACTCCTGCCACTCTTCAGGCAGGAGACTGGAGGATCTACCACTGAAGAAATGGAACTCTCCAAGGAATAAAGACCTACAGACACTGACATAAGGAAGTCACCTATCGAAAAGTTAATTTGCCACTCGATTAGCCTACAGTGAAGCCCATTTCCTGATAAGCTTGGCCAGTATAGAATTTTGCAGTTTCTTTTTATTTAGGGCTGTATGTATATGAAGAAAAAGGTATTTACCCATTAGGAATAAATAGAGACAATGCAGGAGATGGAATGTATAGCATGGTGACTATGGTTAATAATATCATATTGCATAGTTGAAAGGTGCTAAAAGAGTAGACATGAAGTTCCGGCAAGAAAAAAAAATTGTAGTTATGTGTAGTGACAATGTTAACCAGACTTACTGTAGTGATCATTTCACTGTATATACAAATATCAAATCATTATGCTGCACATCTAAAATTAATATAATGTTGCATGTCAATTATATATACCTTAATAAAAGAGACAATGGAGAAACAAAACTTTTTAAAAATCCTACAGTTAATACCTCAAAGAGGTACGAGAAAAACATTCTAATCATTTAATAGTTACATGATGCTAGAGGCGCCTGGGTGGCTCAGTCAGTTAGGTGGCTGACTTTGGCTCAGGTCATGATCTCAAGGTCTGTGAGTTCAAGTTGCACATCGGGCTCTGTGCTGACATCTCAGAGCCTGGAGCCTGCTTCAGATTCTGTGTCTTCCTCTCTCTCTAGCCCTTCCCTGCTTGCGCTCTGTCTCTCTCTCTCTCTCAAAAATAAATAAACATTGGGGAAAAAAAAATTTTAATAGTTACATGATGCTGGGTTTTTTTTGTTTGTTTTTTGTTTTTGTTTTGTTTTAAGAAAAGAGAACACTCCAGAAGAAGGAGGAGGAGAAAAAGAAACTTTTTGGCATTTTTTCAAAGATGAAAGAGTGGAAAGTAAAGTCAAGGAGGTTTCCTGCCTTCTTCCCTACTCCCCCACCCCCAAAACAAGAAAGACATGTTGAAGAAAAATAGACTAGAAAAAGATGGTAGTGGAGAAAATCAATCCATGAGACCCAACATCAAATTAGTAGGAGTTTCAGAGAAAATAAAGAAAATGGATGAGAGCATATTATCAAATGAATAATAGAAAAAAAAAAAAATACCAGGACACTCATTTCTAGAGGAAAGAGCCCATTGTGCTCAGCGTAATTAATGAAAAAGACTCTCGCACCGCTGTGACACTTCAGCACACCAGAGGTAAAGAGAAGATCCTAAAAGTTACCAGAGAGAAAAATCCAGTAACATACAAAGGACTGGGGATCAGAATGGTACTGGGCTTTCCAACAGTAACACGAGAAATTAGAGGACAATGGAACAATGGCTTCAAAATGATGAGGGAAAAAGATTTTATATTCACCTAAATTATCAACAAAGTATGCGGAAGCTACTGGACAATAGGTTCCATCAAACGAGAAGTAAACCGAGAAACCAAGAAGGACACACAAGATAAAAACAAACAGGAATCTAGCATAGAACTATGAAGGGAATTCCTAGGAAGAGTGGGAAGTCCCGGGAAGGCAGCAGTGCAACAGGCCAGCACGGAGCAGGAGGACAGAGGTCTCTTGGACACATGCTTCTGGGGAAAAGAAGAAAAATGTAAATGAAAGATTTTCCATTACACTGCTAAAAAAATTAAAGAAGACCTATGTAAAGGGAGACATATACCACGTTCTTTGATAGGAAGACTCAATACTATCAAGATGTAAATTCTCTGCTAATTGGAATAAAAAGAACATAGAGTCTAGAATTAGACCCACCCAAATGTGATCACTTGATGTTCTCTATGCAATTCAATATGGAAAGGAAGATATTTTCAATAAAAGGTGCTGAAGCAACTGAATAATCACATGAGGAAAAAAAAAGAACCTGGACTCCCTCACACCATACATCAAAATTTATTCAAGATTAATAGATTGGGGCGCCTGGCTGGCTCAGTTGGTAGAGCATGCAACTCTTGATCTCAAGGTCACGAGTTTGAGCCCCATGTTGGGTGTAGAGTTTACTTAACAACAACAACAAAAGATAAGTAATAGATCTAAATGTGAAAGCTAAAACTATAAAGATTTTAGAAGAAAACACACTAGAATATCTTCACAACTTTGGGATAGGTGAAGATCTCTTGGAAGGACACATAAGTCATGATCTATTTAAAAAGTTTAAAATTGGGGTGCTGGGGTGGCTCAGACAGGTAAGCATCAACTTCAGCTCAGGTCATGATCTCATGGCCCGGGGGTTGGAGCCCCAGGTTGGGCTCTATGCTGACAGCATATGGAGCCTGCTTTGGATTCTGTGTCTCCCTCTCTCTGCCCCTTCCCCACTTGTTCCCTCTCTGTCTCTGTCTCTGTCTCTGTCTCTGTCTCTCTCTTTCAAAAATAAATAAACATTAAAAAAAATTTAAGTTTAAAATTGATAAACCTTATCAAAGTTAAGAGCATCCGTTCATCAAAAGAATATTAAGAAAGTGAAAAAGCAAGCCACATACTAGAATTAAATATTCTCTGTACATACATCTAACAAAGAACTCATATCCAAAATATATTAAGAAATCCTAGTAACTGATAATAAGAAGAGGCACTTCATAAAAGAAGGTGTAGAAATAACCAATTAGCATGCGAAAAGATTTTCAACATCATAAGTCATCAGGAAAGTGCAAATTAAAACTACAATATGATACCAGTTACACCCCCATGAGAATGGCTAAAATTTCAAAGACTGACCATACTAAATATTGGGAAGGATGTCAAGCAACCAGAACTCTCAGACATTAGTGGTAGGAGTATAAAATGTCCCAACCTCTTTGGAAAACTGTTTGATGTTTTCTTTCAAAGTTAAGCATAATCCTACCCCAGAATCTAGAGATTTCACTTCTAGGTATACATCCAAGAGAAATGAGGGCATACATCCAAAAAAGACTTAGATGAGAATATTCATACCAGTTTTGCTTATAATGGTCCTACACCGGTAACAGTCCAAATGTCCATCAACAGGAAAATAGATAGGCAAATTGTGGTAAATATATTCCATGTGATTGAACTACTGAATGAAAGACACATAGTGTATTGAGAGAAAGGAGTCTGACTCAAAAGAGTATACATTGTATTATTCCCTCCATATGAAGTTCCAGAACAGACAAAACTAATTTATGGTGACTGAAGTCAGAAGAGTGGTTCTTCAGGTGCATGAGAGAGCTCTCTGAGGTAACAGAAATATTATATATCTTGATCCAGAGAGTGATCACAAGGGGATATACATACATACATACATAAAAAGTCAATAAGCTTAAACTTAGGTTTTGTGAATTTTGCTTTATGTAAATTTACCCTCAGTAAAGTACTGATAAAAAAAAATAGCATAAACTGGTTTCAAAACACAGAAGCAAGTACCAGAAGGAACTGTGAAAACAATTTAAAGGGGTTGCTGCTTTCTTCATAATAAACCTTTCGGTACTCTTTATTTTTTCATGTGTTTGATAATAAAAATTAATTTTTGAAAATTACTTTCCACAAAATAGCCAGAGGGAAGTGCCATTATGTGCCATATAATAGGTGTTCAGTAGCAACTAGTGATAGAAAGGAGAGGAAGGAAGGAAACGAGGGAGGGAGGGAAGACAGACCTTGATGCAGTATCTGGTATTTTGGTGGCAGACTTCCGATCCAAGATGCACATATGGAAGATTTTGCGTCACTGACAAAAGAGTTCACAAAATTCTGCCCTCTTCTCCACCACCTTTATGCCTTTTTTCTCCCAAAGCACTGCATTTCTAGATGTCATCGATCCCCAGAATCAAGGTGGTGGTCCCAAGCCTGCCATGTGACCTCAGGTGAATCCCTTCCCCTCTACAGGCTTTAGTGTTCATCTGAAAAGAAAACTGGAGACCAGGTGGTCTCATATCTCCACTGAATCTAAATTGCAAGAATTGTAGCCTGTAGGCTTCCTGTTCTTCAAACTTTCGGCCTGCATTCCCCTCTAGGGCTTACCAGCTAAAGAGGTTTCGCATAAAACATTTTCCAGAGAACTGTGCCTGGGCTGGCCAGCGTCCTTGAGTTTATCTGGGTGGTCTTTCGTGACATATTCCTCTCCCCATTCTTTACCATCCTTGGGCTGCCTCCACACACCAGATGAGAGATGGCCCTTGGGCTGGATATCAGCCGAAAGGCAAGGCTTAAGGTTTTCTTCCGCTTCAGGAGTTGTTGGGTTCATTCCTGAAAAATAGCACCCGCCATCAATATCTGAGTTAAAAAAAAAAAAAATTGTTGTTAACGGTTAAATAGTATGCCCCTGTTTGGGTATACCTACCCCCTCCACTTGAGGATTAAATACATCAACTAAGGATTAAAGTTTCCACAGTTACAAAGGATCACCTCTGTCTGTTTCTGGCCTATACATCCTTATTCTTTGTATGTAGTTTCTACTAACTAAGGCACTTTAAAAAATAAATTTATAGGGGTGCCTGGGTGGCTCAGTCGGTTAAGTGCTGACTTTGGCTCAGCTCATGATGTCACAGTTCGTGGGTTTGAGCCCTGCAACAGGCTCTGTGCTGAGAGTTCAGAGCCTGAAGCCTGCTTCGGATTTTGTGTTTCCCTTGCTCTCTGCCCCTCCCCCACTCAAGCTCTGCTCTCTCTCAGATAGAATAAATAAACATTAAAAAAAATTAAAACATTTATATAATAATATATTAATTTGTAATAGTATACGTTGACTCCCTGTATCTCCTTCCTTTTAGGTGAGCACACCAGAGAAAAAAATACAGAAGAAAGATGCCAAACACAATGTTTTTTTGTGGAATTTGTCTTTCTTGGTCCTGATAATGGTAAGGTGCAAAATGGAGGGAGGGAAGATGAAATAATTTATAAAATACTGGTGAATTGTCTATTAAGTAAATAACTTTTAAATTAAATAAACTATAAAATGTGTCCACAGAAAACTTAGGTCATGCTACGTACATCTGTAGGTTTCCCCTGAATGTTATTTCATTGATAATTGAAATGAGCCAGAAAAAAACAAGGATTCTGGCTTTGTCTTAAACATCCCGACCCATTCTCGCTCCTTGGGTTTAACTGAGTCACTGACCTACTCCACCATTCATCTTAGATTCTTAGTAACCATAGTGCTTTCTCTTTGCCTGAGTTCTTTCATGCCTGCTTTGGGACTGAAGGAGTAGAAACAGGAAAGGTAAAAGCAGGGAAAGGGTATACTTGCTAGAAGAGAAGAGAACTAAAATCAGAGCCACTTACCAGGACCCATCATCCCCTTCACATTACTGTCTCCTACATGCATGGATCGGGACTCTTGAGCTGCAGAGGAAGGAAAGCTTTCAATCAGTACTCATTCCACTAACATGGGCTGGCACCTTCTATGAGCCAGACATTGGGGACAGACTCAAAGTTGACAGTTTACTGAGAGAGACAGAGCAGTAAAAAAAATAATAATAAAATCTCAATATAGTAGCAAGCACTATTTTCCCATCTGTAAAAAGATATATTAAGTGGCATTTACCTCATAGACTACCGGAAGAATTAAATCAGTTATTATGTGTAACCTATACACAGTAAGAGCTAAATTATTATTTAACTATGATGGAGAGGATGGTGATGATGGGAAGAGCAGGAACAACGCTGCTCATATGTAAGTCAGACCCTGTCACTCCTCTGCTTAGCCCTCCAATGGCTTCCCATAAGCCAGAGGCTGTATAATGACCATTAGGCTCTAAAATATCTGCTCCCTTCCCTGCCTGGTGTTTCCTTCTTTTTTTAAAACCCCATCTCCCCTTGTCTCCCTTGTTCACTCTGCCTTAGCCCCACTGCTCCTGTTCTTCCTTGAAATCTTGGCTGTGTTCCCACCAGGACCTGTTCCCTTTCTTCCCTGTGGTATGCAGGAGCTCACTTCCTCACTTCGTTCAGGTCTTTACTGGGCACCCTCTCTAAAATTACACCTGTGTTTATTTTCCCCCTTATCACTGACAAACTACAGATTTTATGTATCTTGTTCATTGTCTGCTTCCTTCAGAACAAAGGCTCCAGGAGGGCAGGAGTGTTTGTTGTTTTGTTCACTACTGTCTCCCACCATCTAAGTCAGTGTCTGGGATGATGGATGGATAGGAGGAAAGACGAATGCGTAGTGGAAGAGTCAACACCTTGACTGCAATCTCCTAAGAGAGTCATAGCAGCAGCTATGAATCAACTATGTTATATAAGCTACCTCTGTTATAACAGTGGGGGAAGGAGGGTTACCATCACGCAGCTAAATGAACTCCATCGAGCACTTCGCAAGTTATCATTTTAAACCTTTTGTCTTGTGAACATGTTCAACTCCCCCACACTTGGCATTGATCTGCCTTCTACTTTCCAAGGCTGTCCTGTATTCTTTCCTAATAAGATCATCCTTTTACATCATGTTCTTCATGACATGGAGCAAAGAAAATAGAACCCCTTGTGACGAACCCCCTCATTCCCCAGATGGATCAGGGAGTTTTGCCAAGCTGCACCTACTGGTCTCAAAAGTAACTACTCAAAGAGGTAAAAAAACAAAAACAAAAACAAAAACAAAACAAAAAAAACTTACAGAAATAAAAGCAAATCCATACTTAGAAGTTATACTGAGTAAAATCCATCTGATTTAGGGGCGCCTGGGTGGCTCAGGTGGTTAAGCCCTGGACTTCAGCTCAGGTCATAATCTCATGGTTTGTGGGTTCGAGCCCTGCATTGGGCTCTGTGCAGACAGCTGAGAGCCTGGAGCCTGCTTCAGAATCTGTGTCTCCCTCTCTCTCTGCCCCTCCCCTGCTCACGCTTTGTCTCTCTCTGTCTCTCAAAAAAAAAATAAATAAATGTTTAAAAAAAAATTTTTAAAAAGCCATCTGATTTAGATTGATTAATGAAAGAAAGAGAGAGCGCTTGTGAGTGAGGGGCAGAGAGAGAGGGAGACAGAGAGAATCCCATGAGGTGCAGAGAGAGGGGGAGAGAGTGCAGAGCCCAGAGCAGGGCTTGTGCTCACTCAATGCGGAGCTCAAACCCCCAAATCCTGAGATCATGACCTGAGGCTAAGTTGGTTGCTTAACTGACTGAGCCACCCAGGCATCCCCTGATTTAGATTTTTAAATTTAATTATGCAGAACATATTTACTGTCTATGAATATATTGTTCCTTCAGCCATAAGGGTAGGAACCACCAGCACTGCCACTGAGGAGCTTACAATTGGTTCAGAAGCCCTTGAGACTCTTGGAGATTTTCTAGATGTGACAAAAAAAAAAACAAAAACAAAAACGAGAGATCAAGAGAGAGACAGAGAGAGAGACAGACGGGACAATTCCTCTAAACAATGTTAATGTCTACATTCACTCTCCTGTGTAGAAGTGCTTTGCTGGACATTGCTGAGCATACAGAAGTGTAGCAAACGTGGAACTGGACATGGTTACAGATAGATGGAACTGGATGGAAAGCCAGTTTCTTTAGGACTGCCCAGGAACAGTTTTCTAGCATCTGTTCTATCATCCCTCAGATCAGAGATGTGCTAGTGACTGTCAGCCAACGGACAGCACCAGCTCTGGCTATCCAGCGCCCCCCAAAAAGAAAATCTTTCAGTATATGTGCTGCCGAAGCGAGCACAAAAGAAAATCTTTCAAATTGGGCAGATCTCCTGGTCTCTTAGGATGCTCTGGATTCTTCTAAATTCCAGTTATTGGAGGAAAAATTTTGAGCAATACATCATTTTCCTGTAATAAGGATGGAGGACAGGGGCACTGGGTGGCTCAGTCGGTTGAATATCCAACTCTTGGCTTCGACTCAGGCTCATGATCTCACGGCTCATGGGTTCAAGCCCCGTGTTGGACTCTGCACTGACAGTGCGGAGCCTGCTTGAGATTCTATCTCCCTCTCTCCGCCCCTCACCACCCCCCCCCCAAAATAAATACATAAGCATTAAATAAGATAAGGATGGAAGACATAAACCCATGCTCACTATTACTTAAGCTCTAGGAATCCAGGGGGAAGGTTGGCTTTTTCAATATGATTTGCAAAATGTACCTTTTTCATAGGCCTGAGAAGGCAAAAGGTTTGTAAAGTCTTCACTTGGAAGAACAGGTTCAGGGATATTGATTGAACGGAAAGGACTTCCTTGTGCTTGAGCAGGCCCCGCCTGTGAGCCATGTTCTTCTTTTTGAGTTTTCCTGGGGAAGGGAAACAAAGGGTGTTAATACCTGAGGGGTTCAGAAGAGAATCAGTTCAGAATAATCCAAGAAAAATTCCAAATTATTAGGTTGAACCATATAAAATTGCTGTTTTTGTAAATTAAAAACATATATTAGCAACTTTTAGGGTTCAACTTACTTCATCGCCAAAGCTGGGGAAAGATTTCAAATATGTATAAATCACATCCTAACCGTACCACCTATATTTTTATTTTTCTGTTACTGGCTTCCTTGTCATCAGGATCTTGAGAGTTTGCCATGGCGACAGTCTGCTTGGGATGATGTACATTCTCTTAACAAAACAACACAAAAGGTCCCGGGAAGCAGCAGATCTTCAACGAAAAACAATAAGCCAGTCTCCAGGGTCACACAGTTATTATTGGCATATTTCTATTTAAAACGTGATAAGTTAAAAACATGACAATGATTACCACATATGTTTTGATTCAAACTGGTTGAGCTATTAACATACATTAATTTTTAATGGTAGAAGTAAACTAGTAGCATTAGAGAAATTTTAGAAAATGAATAAAAAAAGAAAATCACTGGTGACCCCAGTATCTTAACACGCCAATCATTATTTTAAAATTCATCTTTGTTATTTTACATTTTCACAGTTTAAATAAATTCTACATACCATCTTCTATCATTTTCATTCCACTTCCTATTATGTTGAGTCCATGTAATCATCACCATCTATCTTTAATATCAACCAACTTCTTCTTTTTTAAAAATTTTTTTATGTTTATTTATTTTTGAGAGAGAACATGTGCAGGGGAGGGGCAGAGAAAGAGAGAGGGAGACACAGAATCCAAAGCAGGCTCCAGGCTCTGAGCTGTCAGCACAGACCCTGATGTGGGGCTCGAACCCATGAACCGCAAGATCATGACCTGAGCTGAAGTCGGACATTTAACTGACTGAGCCACCTAGGCACCCAAATATCAATCAACTTCTATGATTCTATAACCTCCATCACATGCTGACCCACAGATTCCACCAGTATATAGACAGTTAGCTGTATACTGATAGCAGGGAAGGTGTTCTGGATGCCACTGGATAAGCCATTGCTTATGGCTTTGCCTTTCACCAATTTTTTATAAGACACTCACTTGGCTTTAACTTTCCGAGATTCTCTTCGCTTTTCCTGCTGAAGCTGTTCAATTTTCTGTTGCATTTCTTCCTGTTTGGAAGTGATGGCCTGAATCATTGACATGGCATTGCTCAGCTCTTCCTAAAAAATAGGAATTGATACATATTTAATCTAGTAAAAGAGATAAAAGGATATAACATGGTATATAATACATATTTTAATACATATTTGTTGAATGAATGAATGAATGAGAGATGAGCATCTTACTTCTACTGTGGCCTATAATTTTAACACAGAGATACAAGAAAGAAAAGCATGAAATAGATATTTTTTGCCTGATAATTAATGAATAGACCAGGAGGAAAAATTCTTATATTTGCCTGCTACGTGAAAAGATATTTTCTACTTCTGTGACTAAGACCAAGAACTTCTGTCTAGCAGGGAAATAGAAGAGGGGCCTACCTTGAAATAGTTTAACGAATTCTTCATCTCAGTAACTTTTTCTTCCATGGAACATCGGCAACTCTTAACCTTCTCTTCCAAAGCATACTCGCCATGTTGAATTCTGGACAGTTCTTGCATTGCTTCTGTGAAACCAGTTTTCAGTTCAGAGGCCAAGGCCTGCAACTAAATGATAATCGCCAAGAGTAAGTTCAGTATGCTATTAACTATTATAAATAGTACCACTGAACCCTTGAATTTTCCTTTTTTTTTTTTAAGAAACCAGGATATAGAAAATCTACAGCCCGGTAAACTAAAGTTTTGACAACTTAAGACAAACTTGGCCCCATTCATTTAGGGAAAAGAGGGTCTTTTATATGCAACACATGCTGGAGCTTGATTATGACAAGCAAGCAAGCAATTAAGTTTACAAGTGTTCCTGCCAGCTACTGTTTCTTCTAACACCTTTGCTTAAAGTGAGATTTACTTGAAAAGCAACATATGCATGTGAAACAGAATCTTGATCCAGTAACCCTTTCAATTCCATGAAAGAAGGGATAGGTCATATTACCCCTAGTGGTATAAGAAAATGAAGAAATTCAGTCATTTTTTCCCCTTAACCAATTAAAAATAATAAAAAGAGTAATAACTAAGCATATCTGAGAATTTCTTTGCAGGTGAGGAAGTCATATAGATAGGTAGGTAGATAGTTGAATGATGTCATGGAAAAGGAGATAACAGCATTTGCAGTGGTGGGAAACAGATAAAATGGTAGGAGTTCAGCACGTTGTTGACAGTGATGTTGAATTCTCTCCAAGAGTCAAGCCTGGTCGTGTAGGAGTGTGCGCATTGGATTTCTGTTGTCAACTTCCACACCGTGACAAAGGTGTCAATTCTGGAGTCTGATAGGGTACAAATCCTAGCTCTCTCCTATATGAAGTAAGATCTCAGGCAAGTTGGTTAACCTCTTCACAGCAGTTTCCTCATACATAAAATAATTACTATAACACCTATTTCACAGGACTGTGTGGAGAATTAATGAATAAATGTAGATAAGCTTTCTGC
Organism: Panthera tigris; assembly: GCF_018350195.1. NCBI lineage: Eukaryota > Metazoa > Chordata > Mammalia > Carnivora > Felidae > Panthera > Panthera tigris. The sequence goes on from NC_056662.1 coordinate 107,839,646, forward strand.
TACAGTGCATGCTTGTCCATAGAAGGTGTTCAAGAAATTTTAATTCTTCTCCCCCTTGAAGTGGCAAATCAAAAAGTTAAGCACAAACAGAAATGTGGAGAAAATGGAGCACTTCTACAGTTCAGTTTTTTTTATTGAACAAATGAAAAAAGCATTTCAACAGACAGAAAGTTAAGATAATAATAACAATAAGATAAAAACGTTACTTTCTTGAAATTTATGACCTTACACTCTGCTAAGTAGAGGAACTCTTAGCTCCAGATCTGTCTTTAAAACAGAACTTTTCACAAAATTAACAAAACTCCTTCAAATGTGTATTTCTAAACATTTTCAGAATCTGGTTATCCAAATTATTCCAACTTGCAAAAACACCTCCCACTATAAAGTGATTTGGTCTCCTACACCACATTTTAAAAATATAGGGTTTGTGTTTCATTGTGCCTCGCAAAGGTTTCTTTCAAGGGCTGGGAATAGGGAGGAAGTAGAGGAACCAAAGAGATCATTCTGAGGAAAAAAACAGGATCTGCCACATGTTCAGGGCTGGAAGCCGGAGAAACAACATGAGCAATCTGTATTTCACTCCAATCATTTTTCATTTTAATTAATCTTCGTGATGGATTTTAGTACACATCCTAATCTAGTCATCAGAATGGATTGAATCACCAGCTCAACTACTTTTGATCTGGTAATTCTCATTATGTAAATTCATCTTCTGTGAACAAAATTTAAAAAAATCAACAGTATATAATATCAAAGCAAAATTTATGCAAGTTTTAAAGTTGAAGGAAGGAAACCTGACATTCATTCAGGTGCTCTGAAATTCTCTCAGGTTTCCTCTTTGAAAAGAAAGGGAACCACTATCCGACAGAAATAGGTTTCATTATCACTGCTCCCTTAGGTGGATGTGTAGAGTTTTCCCCAGCAGCAAAATGCAGCAGTAGGATCCTCGGGGGAAAGGACTTTTCCTCACCTGTAGAACCCCAGCTCTCAAAAAAAAAAAAAAAAAAAAAAAAAAATTAAGTTTTCCCTAACAGCCAGGTTGTATGGGGACTTTGGGAATTTTGAAACCATTTTAGCTATGAGCCCATTTCCTTCCCATATATTACGTTGAGCCCCTTGGGTACCTACCACTGAAGTAACACTACTGCTTTATAAACGGCTTCACAACCACTGATCAGACAGGGAGGAGATGCCAAAAGTGAGCACAATCACACACCTGAGACACATGTCACTTTTAAGATGCGTGGGGCTCAATGTCTTTAGCTGCTATGGACTGGTTTTCTAGTACCAACTGGCCATTCCTTTGTGAATGAAAAATACTCCCAGGACATGGACTTAACATCTTTTTTCTGCTGTCTCTTCAACTCTCTTGTTTGACAGCCCGCAGCCCACCCCAAGGATTAGAAATGGGTGTCTACCTTGTTCTCCAGCGAGTTGAACACGTTCCTCATCTCGTTGATTTTTTCATGAAGCTGCTCTAGAGAGGTTATGATCCCTCCATCCTGCCGCTGGAGACGGGCTCCCACTGGAGGCAGGTTCAGGGAAGACTTGTACTTCGAAGCCTAGGGTACCACAGAGGGCTTCTTAGGCTCAAAGAAATAGGGGAGAGGAGTCCGAATTCTTCCTATTTCCTGTTCTTAATTTCTGTTTCTCAATTTTCTTTACTTTCTTGGCTTCTTAACTCTTCTCAAGGTGAATTTTAATCAATGTCTTCCAATTTTTTTTCCACCAAAGATCCCTCAGACTAAATTCTCATACATTATGCAAATTGTTCCAACTTGTTTTTTACACAGACTTGTTCTTCATTCTGTCCCATTATCAAGGTCAAAGACTACTATGGGGCAAATTCGGGGGACTGGGCCTGTGCCTTGAGAACCCTGCTGAGTCATAAATGTCAAGATTTGCAAAAACTCCAGAAGGCAGGCTGAATTCCTTCGACACCTGACTAAAGACTCTGTGAGAAGCAGCACATGCTGGCAAGGATGCCAACATAATTTCTTTGGTTTCCCCCTAAACCAGGGTTTATAGAGAGGAAATGTGGTCTTTCTGCCAGCTTTCATATTCTTAATTTTAGGCCTCTTTATCAATCCCCATAAATGTAATAATTTAAAACACAAAGTGGGCAGCAAGTTGCCCGAATGGTCAAGAGCAAATTTCCCAAATCTACTCCTCTACACTCCCTATAGAAGTTGATCCTTAATGTCATTCTTACTTCCATTCTTCCATTCTTAATGGAAGCTGATGTGAAGTGTGGCATGCTGGATATTTATCTTATCCATCCCCGAATGCACCACAGGCCTAGTAGAACTAATTTCTCTGGTGTTAGAAGATACTCCCCAATGGCAAAAAGAGACTGAGGCTCGAATAGGACTTACAAATCCTGGAAACTTACAATGACAATTTTAATGATGAAACCTATTGCTGTAGGACTGGTTCCCATGGTTTTTCAGTTAGGGGTCCTTTTGGCACATAATTCATTTGCTTAAATTCTTTTCATTACAGACAAAAAGAAAAAAGAAAAAAAATCTCTTCGAATCTCCTTACTTTAATATAACCACGAATGTTTGACACATTTGGCACATTTCCTTCTGCTTTGTTCTATGAATGTAAGTGCAGACATTTATATGGTTGAAATCACCCTACAGATATATTTTTATTCTGCCCCTCCTTTTTTTGCCCAACACTCTTATAAGCCTTTTCCTATAGCCTTCAAAATGTTTTCTGTCTATTTTTAATGGCCACTCAGTATTCCATCCTGTAGTTGTGCCAGAGTTTACCCATTCAGTCTTCTTGGAAATCTATAACTTTTAATAACTTTTCAATGTTATAGATAATGCTGGCATATAATGCTTTTTATTTAAAGCTTTGTATGTATTTCAGATTATTGCCTTAGGATAAATTCCTAAATATGAAATTACTGTGAGTTTAAGGATGTTAGGCAGTATTTGACCTAAAGGGCTAAATGAGTGTATTTAGAAAAACATGTCTTGGATAAAATACATAAAACATAAGTAATATAAGTGGAGGAAGCTACAGGATTTACATCCCTACAAGTAAGCCAAAACCACAGTTGGAATTCACATCATTAGGCAAGAGCTGAGCTGGTCTAAATGGTGCAGTTACCACATCTGTTGCCTTGACTGGCAGATTCCACCAGCACTGCTCATGTTAATGGACTGTTATTTTAAAGAATCCTTGTGCAAACGGAAGTAATCAGTCTGAAGCAACACAATCTGACTCTGGAAAAGAGATTGGGTAAACTTTGAGAGGCCTATGTACAGCGGACAAAGGATGAGATTGAATTGGGATGGATTGGATTCCAATCAAAAGGAATGTGAGCTAAGGACAGTCAGTGTATCCACACAGATTCACCTGTTCTGGTAATACTTCTGGAACGAACTGGGAGATAGTAGTGCTCGTTCTCCTGTTGGCTTCCATGACCTGATTGGGTCAATGTTCCTTACTCACCAAGGAGGTCAAGTCCATCCAAAGAACAGAGAGCCAATTAGAGGTATGAACATTTTAATACTTTCACTGTATTTTAACTAATAATTCTTACGAAAGCTTCCACCAATTTACACACACTCATCAGAACTAAATATTATTTCATTATTTGCTAATTAGATTGTTGTCAGCTTTGAAAACCTCAATCTTCTATTTATTAGCCATCTGTAATTTTACTTTGGTAAACTGTCTGTGTCCTTTGCCCTTAATCTACTGAGATCTCTGAAGTTTCCTTTTTTTACTGACTTGTATCAACTATTTTTATATCATTAAACCCTTACGATATTTTCTTGTAAGAAGTTTTCCCATTTGGTTATTTGCCTTTGAATTTGTTAAAAATATATTTATGTTGGGAAAATTTTTAATTGTGATGTGGGTGAAATCTCTAGCCCTTTACTTTGTGATTTCCTCCAGTGCTGTTTTACTTAAAAAGACATTTCACATCCAGATACAAGATAAATATTCACTAGTTCTAAACTTTTATGGTTTGACTTTTTTTATTTCTAGTCCTTTAATCCATTTTTTAGTTTATTTTGATTGGGGTATGAAGTAAGGATGTCTTCCTTTTCTTTTCTTTTTTTCCCAAAGAAGAACAAGACAATTTTCCCCAAAAGAACCAGACAATTTTCCAAACATCATTTGGCACCAGACTGAATAAGTGCATCAGATCTCTTGGCTCAAAGCAATATACACATCTTGAAGATATTCATTCATTCATTCAACTAATATTTATTGAACATGCATTATATTCCAGGCACTGTACTTTATGCTGAGAATACAACAGAGAGCAAAACGTACTAAATCCCTGCCCTTGGAGCTTACATTCTAGAGAAGGAGACACACAATTAAAAAAAAAAAAAAAAAGAAAAGAAAAGAAAGAAAGAAACAAGTTAATATTTGCTATAATTTCAGGTAGGGATTGGGGTCTATCAAGAAAATAAAATAAAGACATAGAAAACGGCTGAAATGTCATATTTTGCTTCAAATGTCATATTTTGCTCTCCCTTTGTGCTGTAAATTGTATTCTATTATAGTTAACCTCTCCCTGCTTCCCTCCTTCCTCTTCCTCTTCTTCTTTACTTCTCTTTCATCTTCTTTTGGTTAACTGTTGCTTGGAGTAAACAGACTGGGATTTAGGAAGCGTTCTTTTAAAACAAGGATGGGGTTATAATCACAGCATCACAGAGGTCATGTAGACCAACTTCATTCCACTGCTTCATTTGTTCCACTGTGAACAGATGTACTTGGATTTGTGATACAATAAGAGAATGAGGCCACCCCCCGCTGCTGCTATATTTAGCCAACATTCAGGGAGTGACCTACATAAAACCTATAATAGATTTTAAATCATACCTCAGTTTAAAGACATACTCACACTCATTCAAATGCGTACACAGGTCAGATGTGAACAGAGTGGAGGTGGGCAGGGAAGGCATTTGAAGGTCATAGACGAGTGAGGCATCAAATTAGCACTGAGGAAAGACTGACCCCTGCTTCCAGGCCTTTGTTCAAGCTGGCCCCTCTGTTTGAAATACCCTTCCCCATACCCACTTACCAAATGATCAACTTGTCCTGAAATGCCTCATTGAAATCCTTCAGCCAATATTCATTCATCACTCCCCCATATCAATGCCTCTGTGTAATCCTTCCAGTGGCCTGCCTTGTGTGAGCTATTTATTGTATATGTTTTCCAGGTGGTGGACATTTAAAAATCAATTGTGAATGTTTGTTGCGTCTGTTTTATTTTTCATTAGGCCAAGCAGTTGACTTTGCACATAGTAACTGCTCAATAAACATGTATTAAATTGAAATGAGGCTGTTTCCTCTACCCCTTTCCATTGCTGGTCTTGGTCTAGGAGCAATATGATTACAAAAATGTTTTCATAATCCTGTGTTGGCTTGCTCTGACTCGCACACAGCAATGATATCTTGCATGATATTTCTGGGAACTATTGTTATTTTCACTTTACTTATCACTTAAACTCAACAAATCTAAATAACATTTCCCCCCAAAACTCTCCACTCTTCTGGATTCCTGTATCTCTTTTCAGGAGACCACTCTTTATCCTTACCAAAGCTTAAAGTCTTATGGCCAACTTGAAATTACCCTTTTTGCCAGCCTCCACCAAGCCCTGTCAATTGTCTCTTCCTTCTCATGCTTTCCAGATAACAGTGCCTTAACTCTAGAGAGGAGCATGGATTTTCCTAGCCCAAGCTGCTTTTATATTACATATTATATCAGAATAAACTTCCATGATTTTTAAGGATAGAATTTTACTTTAAATTTACATTTAGAGATAGAAGCCAAATAAACACTGTTTAGAGAGCCAAAGCAGACCGATGCGACCCTTGTTGCAAACATATTATAAAATGTTTTGAAGAATTTTTATCTTTCTTGTAAATTATTTCCATTGTTTAAAAGGAGCTTAAATTTTTTTCTGTCACCATATTTGAACATTTGCAATGTTAACCCCCTTTCAGTTCTTAATGCTCTCTGCTAAAATAGCAAACTAAGAAAAAACAGACCTTGCTTTCTCCTTCTCTCTTACGGAAATGTTATTGCACAGTTTAATGGCCATAGTGATGGTGGCAACAGGCAAGACAAGCAGAGTTGATGGGGGAAGGGGGGGCGGGTAGGCACTGTAATTTACAACCTGGATAAGTTGTCCTTCAAAAATCAGTTTGCTTAAAAGTGCAATGTGAATGGTGCTCTCTGCCCCGCCTACCTCAGTCTTGTTAAGTAAACAAACACCAATGACAAATGTGGAAGCAATTGTTGAGTGCTGGAAAACTTTATACATAAATGACAGTCATCACTATTACATATAGGAGTGTTCAAAACAATCTAAGTTGTCTTTACCTGGTAAATCTGTGTGGAAGGATTATTCATCGGTATATGTTCATTCTCTCCTGTGGGAAGAAAGAGCTTTGTTCAATGGACATGACTCATTCTGTGCCTATCCCCTTCACACACACACGTAGGGAATAAGGGGACTTCTAGGATCTTAAATCTGTGGCTGCATGACAAGAAACCAATGATACAAGAACAAAACATAAGCTGGTGTAGGTGGTTTCTAGATTCACATCCTAATGACCAAACCGTATCTATCTGATATAACTCTTTCTTGTAGTAAAACAACAACACAAAACAAAAATGTCCTACCACAGTGGGCAAGTTTTGCAACCAAACTGAATGATGAACGCTCATTAATCAGCCAGAAGGGAATGCCCATGAAGGTTTCCCTCCTGTCCTTGGGACTGGTGGAAGTTTACTTGAGAGGGTATTCTACAATTAGGAAGGCTGCTCCAGCACCTGTCTAGTTGTCACTGTGTTGTTCTCAGGAGGCCTGTGTACAATGTCCTTGCCAAACTTCTGAGCTCTCCCCTGCTGTCACTGCCCAGATCACCTAAGGCAATCTTACTGTCTTCCTGGGCAAGAGGGTTGGTAGAAGGGAATTGTCAAAGGAAAGATTCTGGGAAGGATACAGGCAGAAAGAAAATAGTATTGGCAACACTAAAGACTGAGAAACACAGGGCAAATACAAAGGAAATAGCAGGTTGTAAAAACCACTTACAAACTAGGGAGAAAAAAGGTCGGCTTACAGTGTACCTTGCAGAACCACACTGGTTGGCCATGAAGAAGGACAATCCAAGTAAAACATGCAGCTCACTGCTCATCCATTTAGCTATATCTCCATTGTGTCACTCTGCAGTTTATAGATTAAAGCCATGGTTGTGGCGCCTGGGTGGCTCAGTCGGTTAAGCATCCGACTTCGGCTCAGGTCATGATCTCGCGGTCCGTGAGTTCGAGCCCCGCGTCAGGCTCTGTGCTGACAGCTCAGAGCCTGGAGCCTGTTTCAGATTCTGTGTCTCCCTCTCTCTCTGACCCTCCCCCGTTCATGCTGTCTCTCCCTGTCTCAAAAATAAATAAATGTTAAAAAAAATTTTTTTTAAGCCATCGTTGCGAGTATTTGGTTGTGTGGATGTATATATTGTTCCCTTAAGATATGGTGGAACAGAAAACCCTTCCTTAGAGGAGCCAACCTCTAAATAAATATAAATAATAAATAATACATAACCTCAGCCCAGAGCTTACACAGACAGAAGGCTGTTCCTATAAAATCTAGATGGTTTAAGATCACCACAACTCCCCACACAAGTCTGAGTAAAGATTACTTAGCTCATTTTATACTATGTCCCAACAGCCTGGTACCATGGCAAGAACCAGAACATGGGAACCAAGTCCAGGCTCCCAGATCAAACTTTGACACTTTGTGATTGTAGCCTGACATCTCTATGACTGTTTCCTTATCTGTAAATTGGAGAGGATGACAGAAACTACTTCTGTATGGTTGATTCTATATGGTAAAGATGAGAAGAGAGAGCACTTATGTTTCTACGCTAACCGAGAAGGTGTTGGATGTTTATTAGTTGAGTCTGTATCTTGGCCTTATTCAGCAGGTTGCTCTGAAGCAAGTCCCAAAGTTATTGCTAAGAAAAATAAGAACAACTCACACCAAATTATAGATACAGCATTTCCCGCCTTTCCAGCACCAAGTCTGTGCTCTTTGTGGTCATGATATAATAAGGAAATGAGAATAGCCAAGGCAACTTATTCTCAGGTTTTGATACAATGGCAAAAGAAGACTGAAACCTACATTTCTTAAATTCTGAGATCTATAGCAAGACATTGGAAAAAATCTAACCTTGCTTTGTTTTGGTCTTTTCCATGGTGCCTGTTGCTTCTTTCCTCCACCTTACTCTTCAGCATTCCATCTTCATTGTCCCTGGATCAGGCCACCCCTTCTTCTCTGGACCTGCCCATTGAAATCAACAGGAAGGGTTAGCAGGCAGAACTGGTGAAGTAACTGGACTTACTTTATGTGCTAACTTAAAATGATTGGAATGAACACAGCTATTAGAGGCAACTTGAGGTTTATGTAATTTCAGAAGAGTGAAGATACTAAGTTAATAGCTAGTTTAAAAGGTAAAGTTAACTGGGGTGCCTGGGTGGCTCAGTCGGTTGAGCATCTGACTTCAGCTCAGGTCATGATCTCACAGTTCATGAGTTTAAGCCCACATCAGGCTCACTGCTGTCAACACAGAGCCCGCTTCAGATCCTCTGTTCTCCTCTCTCTCCCCTCCCCCACTTGCACTCTCTCAAAAATAAATAAACATAAAAAAAAAGGTAGGGGCACCTAGGTGGCTCAGTCAGATAAGCATCCAACCCCTGATTTATGCTCAGGTCATGATCTCACAGTTTGTGGGTTCAAGACCCATGTCAGGCTCTGTGCTGACATCGTGGAGCCTGCTTGGGATTCTGTCTCCCTCTCTCTGCCCCTCCCCTGCTCACTCTATCTCTCTCAAATAAAAATTTAAAAAATAAAATAAAGTTTAAAAAATTAAAAAAAATTTAATGTATAGTTTTTAATATATTCTTTTTTGGATCATATCAATTACTTTAGACCCATTGATTTTATTAACAGGTTATATAGTTCAGGGAAATCATCTTAAGAAAAAAACAACTTGATGGGGTGCCTGGGTGGTTCAGTCAGTTAAGCATCTGACTTCGGCTCAGGTCATGATCTCACAGTTCATGGGTTCTAGCCCCACATCAGGCTCTGTGCTGACAGCTCAGAGCCTGGAGCCTGCTTAATATCCTGTGTCTCCTCTCTCTGCCCCTCCCCTGCTCGTGCTCTGCCTCTCTCTCTCTCTCTCTCTCTCTCTCTCTCTCTCTCTCTCAAAAATAAACATTAAAAAAATTAAAAAAAAAAAAAAAACTTGAGCAAGTATGAAGGCCAATACATCACACAGTAAGCTCCTGGATGACCTTGTTCCCACTTTCAGCATCTGGCAGACTACACACTGGAGGTGCTTACTGAATGTGGCCTGGTTGTAGCGACCATTGGACACATAGCTGAGGGTTCAAAATGCGATTAAATGTCAGTGTTGTGGATGTTGGACCTCTTTTTGGCCAGCTAGAACTTTAATCCTTTCCAATGATTGATCAATATATAATAATTTATAAATGAGGGATATCAAGAAAATCAAGGCTACATACTTTTGGGATCTTACACCCTTTTCACACGAGCGTGAACATTATGTCAGGGTAGAGCATCTTCTCTAGTTATCTGAATGTCTTTTACAGCTGATGTGAGTGTTACTGAGATGAAAACTTTCTTCTCCTTAGCAGCTGTTCCTTTGTTTGACAACTAATGCATTCTATGATGTATGTAAATTAAATCATGAAATGTTAGAGCCAAAGGCCCTGAGAAAATTATTTCATCCAGCTTCATCATTTATAGGTGAAGCAACTGAGGTCTGGAGAGTGGAAGAGAAATGACCTGCCCAAAGCCACACAGCTTTGAAAATGACTTTTAGAAGTGATTTCTGTTACTGTTTAGAGGGAAAAAAAGCTTGAAATACGTAAAGCCATGTTTTTATGGCTAACTACTTCCTAGGGATTTAGTTATCTAATTTACAAGTCATTGAAAACAAACCAAAAATACCATTCATATATCATAGATATAGTGTAAATTTACACATTTTCAGAGTTAGGACATCATCAAGCTCACATATGTACACATGGTCATGGATTTCAAGACATAACCAAAAGAGTGTGGTTAATATAGGGTAAATAAGAATTTTTATTTTATTTATTTAATTACAAAAGTAACAAAACTACATTAGAGAAAATTTGGAAAACATAGAAAAGACAACTCTAATGCCTTCACTTAAGTAACCATGATGATCATTTAATTGTATTGCCTGCCCATCTTTCTTTCTCTTGAATGTTTTACATGATTGTTCATGGACCTACTTGTATCTGCTATTTCACCTGCATTATAGCATGAGCATTTTACTTTCTTTTTAAAAACTGGATCATTGTTGGGGGACCTGGGTGGCTCAGTCGGTTAAGCATCCGACTCGATTTCAGCTCAGGTCATGATCTCCCCGTTCATGAGTTCAAGCCCCGCGTCGGCTCAGCACTGACAGCACAGAGCCTGCCTGGGACTCTCTTTCTCCTTCTCTGTCTCTGCTCCTCCTCTCCTCTCTCTGTCTCTCAAAATAAATTAATTAAAAAAAATGTTTTTTAACTGGATCATTGTTACTCGTGGGGTTTTTTTTGTTGTTGTGGCCACTTTAGCAGAGAGTGGCAGCATTCCTCCCCAGTCCCAGTTGGTGTTAATAATCTGCCGGTGTTCTTCCACTCTTCTCTCCATTTTCATATCACCATGTGCAAACATATATACAGAACATACATGTCATGGTAGTATCCCACTACACCTCCCTGCATCTTATTTCTTTCATGGCAGTCTCTCCAAGTTAATGGGTGTAGAGCTAATAAATTATTTTTCATGGCTGCACAATACATGAGGTGTGAATGACCTATGTTAATCATTTCTGTATTGATGTACATTCCCTCTATTTCCATTATTTTGCCACTGCAAACAATGCCACAACAAACAGCTTGGTACATAGAGCCTTACATATTCATGCTTTTAATTATGTGGGATTTTAATAGATATGACTAGGCTGCTTTACAAAAAGGCTGTAATTGTTCCCATATCCCCCAGGAAAACTGTGTGAGTACCTTTTCTCCTGCATCCCATCCCGGCCAATAGTAGAAGTTAACACTTTTTAGTTCTTGCCAGTCAGATGAGTGTGACAAGGGATATTTCATTGTTACTTTTGCTGATTGCTAGAGTTACCAAGCACCTCTATGTGTCTTTCCTGTACATTTAGATTTGCTGTTTGGGGATTACCTATTCCTCTGCTTTGCATATTTTCCCATTGAGTCATCTGTCTTTTCCTTATCAATTAGTAAGAGTTTTTATATGCTAGAGATTAGATTTTTATTTGTCATGTGAATTTTAATTATTTTTCCCAACTGTCTTTTTTGTCTTTTGACTTTGCAGTCACTTTTGCTATTAAAACATTTTTGAATTTATGAAGTCAAATAGAACTTTTTCCTAATTTACTTCTTGATTTCTTGAGCTGCTTTAAAAGTTCTCTGTATCTTACGACTCCTGGATGGCTTAGTCAGTTAAGCATCTGACTCTTGATTTCAGCTCAGATTTGAGCCATGTTTCAGGCTCTGCACTAACAGTGCAGAGCCTCCTTGGGATTCTATCTCCCTCTCTCTGCCCCTCCCCTGCTTGCTCTCTCTCTCTCTTTCAAAATAAATAAACATTTAAAAAAAATTTTTTTAAAAAGCTCTATGCAGCCCCAAGATTTTATATATATGTTTCCCTAAATTTTCTTCTCAGGCTTTCATTATTTTTAAGTGTTTCATTCATTTGGAACTTGTTATTATAATATATGGTGCAAGGGAGTGTTAATTTCTTTATTTTCCAGATGGATGGTCACTTGTACTGGCACCAGCCATTACATAAGCCATCCTTTTCTTTCATGGAATTGAATATTACTTTTGTCACGCAGAGATCTTTTATACGTCCTCTATCCTATTCTGATCTATTTCTGTTCCCAAACCACAAACTATGGCTGTTCTGTGTTTTAAACATATTTGGTAAGGCAAGTCAACTATTATTTTTTTTTATAATTTGCTTTACCTGACATTTATTTTTCCATGTGAATAAATGAACTCCAAAGTCATTTTACCCATTACAAAAAAATTTAAATTCTCATTGGAAATGCATTAGATTTATATATTAATTTGGGAGAACTGATATTTTCTTACATCAGATCTTGTCATCCTTGAACATGAATATTCTTTCCATTTGACTGGATCTTGTTTTAGGTCTTTCCATCAGATTTTATTGTTTTCTTCTTAAAGATCCTGTACTGTTCCTGTGAAATTCATTCTTAAGTATTTTTTATTGCTATTTTAAATGGTATTTTTTCACTTCTACTTCTAGCTGGTTTTTGTATTCTCTATCTCTTTGCATACTTATTTTACATTTAGCCACCTTAGTAAATTCCTTTATTAATTATGGAAGATTTTTAAATGAGTATTTGTTCAGCTTTCTAGATTTTTTTTAAGTTTGTTTGTTTGTTTATTTTTTTAGTAATCTCTATGCCCAATGTGGGACTTAAACCCACGACTCCAAGATCAAGAGTCAAATGCTCTTCCAACTGAAGCAGCCAGGTGCTCCCTTTCTAGGTGATTTTTATCCTTATTTTCAAATATTTATACTGGTTATTTCATTGTCCTATCTTATTGTATTTGTTAGAGCTTCCAGAATAATGTTTACTAATAATGGTGATAGTGGACATCATTATCCATATTCTGATTTTAATGTAAATGTCTTTAAAGTCATTTAGAATGATGCTTCTTATTTGGTAAATCATCTCTATCAGACTTAAGTAATTTCCTTTTAGTTCTATTTTACTAAAACTTCTTATTAGGAATGGATACTATATTTTATTAGTCCTCTCAATAGCTATTGATAGAATTGCTTTTTTCTCCTTTATTATTTTAATGCATTACGCTGATTCCCTGATGTTGAATCATCCTTGCATTCCTATAATATTTGCTTGGCTGTAGGTACACCTCTTTTGGTACACTGAACTCTATTTGTTAATATTTAGGCATTTTGTATCTATATTCATAAATGATTTTGATCTGTGGGAGGTTTATTGTTTTTTGTCTTTTATTCTTTTTTGGCATTCAGGTTACGCTAGCTTCTTAAAATGAATTAGAGAGTTTTCAATCTTTTCCTATAATTTAGAAATTTTTCACTTAAGTTAGAATTATCTGGTGTTTAAAAGATAATAGAGTATAGCTATGAAATCACTTGGACCTGGTGCCTTTTTTAAAAAGGTAGACAGATTTTGCTCAAAGGTAATTGATCTATTCAGTTTTTCTGCTTAATTTTGTAACTTATGTTTTCCTAGGAAACCATGTATTTCCTTACGTTTGTCAACCAATCTGTTGATAGAAAATAAGCATCTTTCCATGTGCTATATAAAGAATGGTGGAGAGAGAAATAACATTTATTGAACACCTGCTATGTGCCAATCACTATGCTTCATATTTATTTATACTGTCACATTTAATTGAATCCTCATATTGGTCCCGTTGCACACGTATTATTATCCTCATTTTATAGATGAGAACATTGAGACTTGGAAAAAGGAGGTAATATTATAGCCAGGATCATAGTTAAAACATGGCAGAGGGAGCCAGGATTGCGACTTAGGTCTCTGTGATTTCAGAACTGGTATTTTATTACTTGCAGCTTTCTCCAAATAGTTACACAACCATTATATTTAGTTACTGAAAGATAGTTGTTTAAGGAAATGTGTTATTGTTTTCTTTCGTTCCCCAAAATTATTGAACATTAGGAGAGTTTTTTGGTTTTCACTATAACAAACGAATATTAAAAGGAATATAGTTTTTTTCTTTCCATATTTAAGACATTGTTTTTCCTTAGGCAAGGTTTCCAGAAGAGAATTACTAGTTCCAACACTATGGTCATATTAATGACTAACATATATCGAAAGGCACATCTTAAAAGGGAGGATAACAACAAGATTACATGGAAAAGTAGTATGACTTTTTCTAGGAAAAGACTTACTACATTCTGAGATTCCCTTTGAGATCTTACTTATAGTCTTTTCCTCATTTTCTGTGGGAATCCCTCACTCTCTGAGCCCGTTCTCTGCTCTCTCCTTCATTGCCCTGGAATCACTTCCTACCTTTGAATAACCATCAAATGCTGCCACATTCCTCTCACCAAGTTCATATGGCTTCTACTCCTCCCCAGTTTTCCTCTTGTCTTTCCATCTCTACAGTGCTAGCCTTTAAAAACACCTGTGTGGGCCTAGGCAGACCCTTGAAAAATGTTTTTAGGAAAAGCCTGTTAGTTACTAAACCTTGCCTGATCATTATATAGAGCAATGGTTTTCAGTCTGTACTCTTCAAAGCCCTCGGGCTTTTTCAAACCTGCCTTGGGAACAGAAACAAAGCCACCAAGCTCGTGGAGTCCTGGGCCCCTCTCTCCATCCCCTTCAACTAGAGTCTCTTTGTTCTTGCCTGAAAACAAACTGCAGCTTGTGGGGAAGCATTTCCTTTTAAAATTGGTTTCTGCTAGGGGCACCTGGGTGGCTCAGTCGGCTGAGTGTCCGACTTCGGCTCAAGTCATGCATGATCTCACGGTTTGTGGTTCGAGCTCCACGTCGGGCTCTGTGCTAACAGCTCAGAGCCTGGAGCCTGCTTCGGATTCTGTGTCTTCCTCTCTCTCTCTCTCTCTCTGCCCCACCCCCACTCATGCTCTGCCTTTCAAGAATGAATGAACATAAAAAAATTAAAAATAAAATAAAATTGGTTTCTGCTGCTTAAAAACAAAGGCTCTAAAATTATTGCAATAGAGAAATAGGAATTAATCTAAAAAGTTATAGCCAGATTTTATGAAATTAATAAAGTTTATAATATTAGTAAAGTTACTACAAGCCTAAAGAATACTGAGAAAAATCTCCTGACCCTCCCCCAGACTGACCTAGAATGTATACCACACACACACATACACGCATAAGACCACAAAAACTTAGGACTGTCTATTACTTTCCAATTACTGCTGTGACAGAAAAAGAAAGTTTGGCACTTTGGGGAATTGAAATTAATTGAAAGCAGACTTGAGCTAATTTCCATTTCAGTGTCCTTTATTGAATGGGTCTTTAGTGCACATTTCTAATTTAGTAGAATGAGAACTTTTTATGTTGGGGGGAGGGTGATGAGGAAATATTTTCCCCTGAAACTAATTCATCAGGACAAATTCTGCAAATGTTTTCAGAGAAGAAAATCTCTAAAATCTTTGTGATGTAGAAGAATGCTTGAAAAAAATTATGGAAGTCGTTGTTTGGTTTTTTTCTATAGCTTAGAAGTGACATAGGTTTTATGAAATGGCATATTTCATGACCTTGTTTGTACATATGTCACAGTTTTCAGGTTCTCCTACATTGTATCACTTGATCATTGCAACAGTGCTGTGCAGGGCACTGTTACCACCCAGGACCAAAGGAAACTGAAGCTCTGAACAATTAAGTATTTACTCAAAGTTACACAAGAAGTAGCTCCAAGTAAGACCACTATTCTATTAGCCTAGATCTTTAAATAAGCCACTTCATGACACAGGATTCCAAAACACTATAATAGAAGGAACCACTTTTACTGTCATTAAAGATGTATTCTTGGGGTGCCTGGGTGGCTCAGTCAGTTAAGTATCTGACTCTTGATTTTGCTTCAGGTAATGATCTCAAGGTTATGGGATCGAGCCCCTCATCAGGCTCTGCATCGACAGTGTGGAGCCTGCTTGGGGTTCTCTCTCTCTCTCTCTCTCTCTCTCTCTGTCCCTCCCCTGCTCGTGCTCTCTCTCTCTCAAAATTAAATAAACTTTAAAACAAATGTCTTACTTCCTATATGGGCTCTGCGAGCTGTTTGAACAAACAGGTTAAATGGATTGGTAAAAGGAGAAAAGTTCCGGCAAGTCTGATGAGACAGAGGGAGTTTGAGAGAAAAAGAAATACAAAATAGGACAAAGAAGAGGGCTATAACCACCAATTCAGAGGCTATGAAATATTATTTTAAAAATTCTGTTTTTGGGGCGCCTGGGTGGCTCAGTCAGTTGAGCGTCTGACTCTTGATTCCAACTCAGGTCATGATCCCAGGATTGTGGGATCAAGCCCCACATTAGGCTCCACTCTGAGTATGGAGCCTGCTTAGCATTCTCTCTGTCTCTCTCTGTCTCTCTCCCTCTGTCCCACTTCCCTGCTTGGGTGCTCTCTCTCTAAAATAAAATAAAATAAAATAATTTAAAAACTGTGATGTCAACCACAACACCTATTTAGAGAAGATAATTGAAAGAGGGGTGTCAAATGTCTATGCTTCAAATAAGAAATAATCTAGGATAATATCACAAGAAGTTTCTGTAATAACAGTGACTGTATTATTTAATCTGTATCAGAGAATAGGATATATGTAAATCACGAAATCCATCCCATGAGATTCTGATACCAAGGCTACTCTAGGATAGCCTAAGTAAATAAAATACAAATATTCTAAATAAAATGTCTGAAAGCAAAATTACAATACCATGAGTTCGTTCTAGAGTGTAAAAATGGCTGGATGCTTACAAATCTATTAATACAGTTCATTAATCAACATAATTCAAAAAAGGAAAGAGAGCACAGTGTGACCCTTAGAAGCAAAATGGTAAGGAGATAAAGCAAATTTCACAATACCTGGGCACAGATGCAAGTGTTTATAATGAGGATACCTCAATGATAATGTAGTTTTTATACCTGCTTCCAAAAATATGTACAATCATCAAATCATTCTTGAATACATAGCAACTTATGGTGGCAAAGGCAATAAATTAAAGAATTAAAATATAGGACCACCAGACATCCCTCAAAATAAGCAGTCTTATTCACAGAACAGATGAGCACAAGGGAAGGGAAGCAAAAGTAATATAAAAACAGGGAGGGGAGGGGCACCTGGGTGGCTCAGTCGGTTGAGCGTCTGACTTCGGCTCAGGTCATGATCTCACGGTCCGTGGGTTCGAGCCCCGCATCAGGCTCTGTGCTGACCGCCTGGAGCCTGCTTCGGGTTCTGTGTCTCCGTCTGTCTCTGTCCCTCCCCCACTCACACTTTGTCTGTCTCTCTCTCACAAATAAATAAAAATAAAAATAAAAAATAAATAAAAACAGGGAGGGGGGACCAAACATAAGAGACTCTTAAATATGGAGAACAAACAGAGGGTTACTGGAGGGATTGTGGAAGGGGAGAGGGGCTAAATGGGTAAGGGGTACTAAGGAATCTACTCCTGAAATCACTGTTGCACTATATGCTAACTAATTTGGATATAAATTTTTAAAAATAAAATAAAATTTTAAAAAATTAGCTGAACAAGAAAAAAAATAAGCAGTCTTATTTTGAAAATGGTCTTTGGTCCTCAAGTCAGCTTCTTAATTAACTTTTTCCCAAATATAGGTGTTGCTAGAAAAAGGTCAGCCCCTGCCACTGACCAGGTCATAAGGCCATCAACACATCCTTGGTTAACTGCGTGAGCGCTAGTCTCCTCACCAGACTGTGAGCAACCTGGGAGCAGAGTGGTGGTCTTATTCATCTTTGTATCCCCAGCTCCTTGTGCCATTTTGGGCACATCATCAACAAATACTCATGGAAATGAACTGAATTCTCATCCAGTACCACAAGAGAAGCATGCTTTTTCCCACACGTGCTTCACATAAGCAAAAAAGAATTACTGTTACATAGAACAAGGGTTTAGTCTGGAGGCAATTTTTGTTAGGGGGGAAAACCCATCAAGCAAAGTTTTAGTGGCAGGATGTATCCCCTGTGCCCACCATTGGAACCGGGATAGAGCAGGATCTCCTGACGAATGGTCCCACACCAAAAGGAATTATAACTGAAGCTCACCATTGCCAGCAACCTCAGAGCACCCAAAGCCAGTGAGAAGAGGGCAAAGAGTGGGCGATTCCATAGATCAAGAGCACACAGAGGTTCTTTACATCAGAATATGGAATAACAGAGATCCTTCCACTTCCGCTCCATGGGGCATTAAGTTGTTTGTTTACCCTAATATCAGTCAGGATAGTTATTTGGTTGAGCTGCCATGTGTCAACATGTCAATCAGAAAACAAAGAACACCAGCATGCTAACACGCACACACAACAACCCAGTGGTTAGAGATAACTATTTTAAAATTAAAATTAAAATTTAACTTATCATGTCATTTAAGACATCAAAACATACCAAGAGTTTCTGACCCTGTTACTTCCAGGGGCTCTTCTGACTCATTTTATTGACTGGCATACATAAATGTGCCAGAACCGAATTTCGTGAACCTGAATGCTTTATAGTATGGGTCTGGTTAGGAAAATGCGCCCTCTCTCTTTTCTTATCCCAGTTTGACTCACTTTAATTTCAACCTTTCAAACAGGCTCTCTCCCTGGATTCATCTGAGTTGAAGTTCAGAGCCTCTCTGAGACACTCTGCAAGAGATGGAGAGAACAGTGTGGCCCCAGTGCAAGGCAAATGCGTACTTGAAAGGAAGATGAAGTGACTGTCGCTGTATTCTCACCAGGTTGGTCCTGCCTGGGAAAATGGGAAGGGCAAGAGAGGCTCCTGGGAGAGCTGTGAAGGAAAGAGCCTGAGCCCCAGAGAGAGCTCCCTCCAGCCCTAGGGATGACCCTAATTAGCAGAGGGGTCTATCAACGTGGCCAACCTCAGCTAGTCCTCGGGAAGTATTCCTCCTGCTGAGGCAGAGAGAGCAGTGGGCCTCACAAGAGCTGGATCACGTGACTGAGTTAGTAGTACCTTGTGAAATAGATCATCAGTCACCAAAGCCTTTTTAGGTAAGAGGGGAAACCAGGTTACTGCTGCCTCTCCTGGGAGTTTTTTCATAGTTCAGATAAAGTGACACATCCAATTTGGATCTGCCTTTGGCACTTTCAGAACTGCTAGAAAGGAGAATAGAGCAAATCCAATCTTGAGAATGACTGTAATTTCTCATTACCTCCCAGGGAGCTCCAGAAGTTGGAAATCATAGACAAACCCTGCAAATCTGTAAATTCAGTTAGAAGAATAGCCCCCAGCTCGTGCACCATTGACAGGAGTCAGTGATGTTCTTGAGCCACTAAAAAACGACAACATTCTCCCTGCACAACTGGTCTATGCATTTCTACCTGAGGATCTCAGTCCCTGCCTTTCCCCTGCCTTAAAACCCTCTGCACTCTGCCAACCCAAATCCCACTCAACCTTCAAAGGGCAATTATACCCTTCATAAGCCTGCCTTGACGTCACCTATTCTCCTCAACTGTCACCTATCCTCACAAAGGCAAGGATCATCTTATAACCTGTTATGACTAGAGTCCAACAACATATTAACCTCGATATAAGACACATTCAATATTTTTGTTCATCGATGAAAAAATGTAAATTCATCATTAGTTTGATTGTTTCTTTAATCATTTCAGCCTGTTTCATACATGGCCTTCCTAGAGCTAAAGCATACTGAACCCAATCACTGAGTACTTTCTTACCATTTCTTACCAATATCTGGAAGGTTTGGCACAAAGTGGAGAGGTCTAGAAATACTCCATAAAGAGACCAGAACACATTGGGACTGGTTTCGCTAAGAAGCTATATATACTGATTCCTAAATCTCTTGTTGCACTGTTTCGATTTCCTTTGGGGAACAACTTGGGACAAGAGTAAGTAAATGAAACATAGAAGTTCTCCATCCTCCTGTCTCCAAACAACTACATACTTCTCCCATCCCGGAGAGTTAGATAGCAATCCTATCCTTCAGAACCTTGAAAAATATACTGTATATAGAAACACAGTGAACAATCTCACTTGAAATCTATTCCAGGGCTGCCTAAACATACTATAAGGAAATCATTCCCTGCACAGATTATGCCCATTTCATCCTGTCCTGATGTCATTTGAAAATGATTCCCTTACCTGAAGGCAAATCAGTTTAACAGAGGAGCACACACATGCTGAGCCACATCATTTTCCACCTCCAATGCTGGGGACTTAGTGCCTTTCATAGACCATCCATTTTGCTTTTCAATCATGCAATCTGAACATTTTCACCAAGGCTTCCCATCATGGATCAATGTAAAAATGTTCCCCCCAGATCTTGACCTGATTGGCAGGGTCAAGAAATGGGAAGAACACTGGACTGAGATCCGACCCTGACTGCTCACTCGGCAGGGCCAAGAGGAAGCCATGAGAGTCTGGACTTCCATTTTCTCAGATCTAGTACAAGGAGGCTCTCAAAGTCTTTGGAGCTCTAAAATGCTGAGATTAAAATCCAGCAGGGTAAAAAACAAAAAATAAAAATTAAAAAAATAATAATAATAAATAAAATCTAGCAGGGTATCTCCAAATATTACTTAGCAACATGGTGACATAGCAACCAGTGGCCTCCCTTCCCCAGCCCCTCAGTCCCCACAGCCTCCCATAATTGTTCTTTTGTTCAGTCTGAAACACCAAAAAACCAAAATGAAAACAGAACAAAAAACCCACTATAACCCCAACTGGAATTATGTTAAGTAGTTTATAATTTCCCAATCCTTAATTCTTTCAGTATGCAGTTTGGGCTGTTGTTTAGTACTCAGGTTGTTTTGTTTGTTTGGTTTGGTTTTGGGTTTTTTGTTTATTTATTTATTTATTTTTTAGTAATCTCTGCACCCATTGTGGGGCTAAAATCCATGACCCCAAGTTCAAGAGTAGCATGCTCTTCCAACTGAGTCCGCCAGGTGCCCCTAGTACTCAGGTCTTTATTTTGAGGGAAAGAAACAAAACTGGCTTTTCTTCTGATCTTTTTTTTTTCCCTGCTAAATGAATATCCCTGGTTGTTATATTTCTTTCCAATGAATATTTGCACTTGGCTGTTCCATGGTCACCTCAAACTCAAGCTGTTTTTATCACACTGGTCATCTTAACCTATCCAGCCTCCTCCTTCAGATTCCTCTAGCTCTGTCATTAGCACTACCATTGACCCAGGCTCAAGACCTCCGAATGAACTTCCTCTCCCCGTCCAGTCTAAAGGAAGTAAAATCCTTCTGAGTCTTTCTTTGTCAGATTTCTTACATTTCCTCCTTTGCTTTTCATGTTACCTCTTTGTTTCAACCCTGACTCCTCTGTGCCTAAACCTCTGTAGGAGCTTCCTAATCAGTTTATTTAACACTCTAGGCCACTACTAGATTATTTTCCTTTGGTCATTTCTTATTCCTTCTCAAAAACTTGAGTTATAAAATGTAATACATAAATTATTTTTTCAGGGTCCTCCACAATGTCCCTGACCTTCCTCTCCAACCTTGTTTCCAACCTGTACGGGATATTCCAGCCTTCTGAGTTAATTCATCACATACATTCCTGCCTTGTCTCTCCCATTCCTTCTGCCTTGTCTGCCCTCCTCACCCTACCCCAACTGTCAAATCCTTCCTCATTCCCTGGGGTCTAACTCAGGTCCAAAACCTCTGGAACTTCCTCCTTCAATCCCTCCTTTCTTGGAATCCTCTGAACTCAAATGGAACCAAAACCATGACTTTCTACTGTTATTTATCTTACATAAATAATCTCATTGTCTCAATAGATTATAAACTTCTTGAGAAAAGAGATTATTTCTTCACCTCTTGGGATCCTTGGTGCCCATTCTATGTTCTTACATAGAGTAGAATCTCAGTAAAAGCTTGTTCAATAAGAGACAAAACTGCCAAACACTGTCAATGATAACTATTTAGCATGTAATCTAATGTGTTAATTAGGTGTAATCAACTATTAGTAATTAATTGGCTAAGTGCTCTCTTACCTAAAAATCTGATAATCAGTAGTCACGGATGTAGAGACTAAGGGAGGAAGAACTTGGCCACAGGAAATCCAGGCTGGGATAGTGGAACAGAGGGATTTAAAGCTCTATCTCAGCCCTAGAGGGCATTTTCAGAGTTACAGGGTCAAAAGTAGATGATCTGTAGTGGCTTAGCCCTTGTCAGATATATATTTAATTCAAATAAGATTAGAATTATATTATATATATTATTATATATAATATATTTATATGTTATATATTTATATGTTATATATTTATATTCTATATTTATATATTATCTCTATATATAGAATATATAATTATATATTCTATATTATATATAATCTTATATATTATTATTATATATATAACATACACACACACACACACACACACTAGACTAGAATGTTTTGGATTTAGAGGTAAAGTGAATCCTTTTCATCCTTAACCCACTTTGGAATGCACCTTAGCAACGTCACTACCTGGGGTTTGCCCACTTCTTTTCTTTAAACATCCACAGGACCTGCCTTCAGCCTGCAGTGTCTGCTATTCATCTGCTTGGGGACCCACACTTCCAGCCTCCTCCAAAGCAAATCACCTTATAGGCAGTAAAGGAGCCAGCAGGTGCAAGATGAATCTGGGGCGGGGCGGGGGGGAGGCCCACCCTTTGAAAGCAGTATTTCCAATCTAGTCCTTGATTCTTTACCTCCTTCCCACACAGTCTTTAGGTGGGGTCCTTCCTCTAGGCTGTGGTTTGTGGAGCTGAAGAGAAAAATACTGAAGATCTGGGTGCAAAATTCACATGCAAAACAAATCCCTCCTTGGTAAATTCCTGTAAATTCAATTATCAAAGCTTTTTGACTTTATTGTTAATAGCCGTAATTCCCATGGGGGAAAAATGAGATAAATAAGTAGATGCAGTACATTTGAAAAATCATTCAAATGCTGAAATAGAACGTTTAGACTCACAGAAGCAAGAGAAGCTCATTGGTGAAAATCTTAGGACACGAAAGATGTGAGAAGGGAAAGCTAGATTGAAACCCAAACTCTTACACACCTCCACCAGGGCCTATTTCGTTCCTATCTCTTGGCAACTTCAAGGTCTTCTCAAACTTACAATATCCCATAATCATATAGCAAGGATAAAAAGGCTCCAAGGCTTTTGGTCACCTTATTAGAAAGGCCTTCCCTGACCACATGTTAAGAGCAGGACCCAGCCTCCACTGCCC
The DNA here is from genome assembly GCF_018350195.1 of Panthera tigris. Lineage (NCBI taxonomy): Eukaryota > Metazoa > Chordata > Mammalia > Carnivora > Felidae > Panthera > Panthera tigris. The sequence continues at coordinate 107,862,684 of NC_056662.1, forward strand.
ATCTCTCTTCCATTGCCTCGTTTTTCTCGATGCATTTCCCAGCAAATGACAGCGCTATTTATCGTTCGTTGACCATCTTGACCCACCACCTCCAGTTCATTAGGGCATGGGCAGTTTTATTCACTCTGCATTCTCTGAAGTCTGACACAGGATCCAGCATAGAATAGGTTCAAGTAAATAGGTGTTAAATAAATGAATGAACCAATATCATAGTTTGGAGAGACCAAGCCAAACCAAACCAGAATTACTTGCAGCACAAACTAAAGATGAAGCATATAGTGGTAAAGAAAATCAGAACTGAAGGATTACGTTGACATCAGCCAGCCAAACCCTGTTGCTTCAGGAATGAAGAAAATGAGGTCAAGCGGTTAAGTGACTTGACTAAATCCTAAGTTCTTGTTTGGACAGAAATAATAAAATGAGTCATTCAGAGGCCCTGGTTACCACCACAGGAGCCAGAATCTGGAGCTTGCCTCTGCAGGCAGCCTCCGTCCAGCTGTGGCATGGGGGAGCCCCCAGCAACCAGCAGGGCCTGAACACCAGTTACAGCCGAATGAAGGACCGACATGCACCAGTCTATCAGAGGCAGTAACAGAGCTCTGGAAATGGGAGAGGGAGAAAACTATGTTTGTCAGGACTTCTCTCAAGGAAAAGTATCCTGTGCGATTGAAAGGAATGCTTGATCAACATTATGAGGGTGTGTGGGTACGGGTACGCGGGCGTGTTTAGGGATGGGGGTGATGGCCTACGTGCAGTCTTTTTTTTTTTTTTAACCTTTTTTATTTTTTTAATCTTTATTTATTTTTGAGAGAGTGAGAGAGAGCTTGAGCGGGGGAGGGGCAGAGAGAGGGAGACACAGAATTTGAAGCAGGCTCCAGGCTCTGAGCTGTCAGCACAGAGCCCGACCGGAGTCGAAGGAGAGGGGGGCTCAAACCCACAAACCATGAGATCATGACCTGAGCTGAAGTCCCACGCCTTAACCAACTGAACCACCCAGGCGTCCCATAATTCTTTTTTTTTTTTTAAGTAGTTTCCACAACCAACCTGGGGCTTGAACTCACGACCCTGAATTTAAGAGTCATATGTTCTACTGACTGAGTGAGTCAAGCGCCCCCTAGATGCAGTCTTAAGTAGCAACAAATGGTCACCAAAAAGCCTTCTAAGAAAGGTGAGTCCGGTTTCCTAGTAAAATGTTTTGCTGAGAGCTGTAGAGTGAGGCTGCAGCTGAGCTGCTATTGATTCTGGATGGGAGGCCAAGTGTTGCCCTTCAGGGGCCTCATTTTTCGCTCTTCCTCCATGAAGGAATCAGCTTGTCCTTTATTCAAATGTTGAAAATTGATAGTAAATCTGTTTGAATGAGTATCAGATTTTTAGCCTGCCTCAGGTGTCTTGATCCTTAATTTTATATCTTAGGAGCCCCTTCTCACTAACTCTAGCTCATTGGCTCTGCAAATCACAATATCGTCATCTCCTTTCCAGCACTCTGGTCTGGAACCTTGGAGAGGCTGCATGGGTGGGGCTCCCCATGTGTCCCTGTGCCAACCAGACACTAGCTGATATAATGTTGCTACTTGTAGCAGCTATCAACTGAACCAGTTGAACTTACTTGATTTGTTTCTCTATTTCATAGTATTTAAAATAAAACATTATAGTAGTTAGTATATGTGGTATAGATGTGTAGATGGTCACAGTTCATACATTTCATCAAACACTTGGCTCTGTACCTTTGTTTATCCCATTCTTTATGCTTCAAGTATCTTTCCTTGCCTAAAGAAGTATTTCTCATCCTTCAAGGCTCAATTCAAGCACCTTTCTCTGTGAAGCCTGCCCTGATCTTCCAAGTCATCTTTAGTCAACCCCTCTTCTACTACATTCTCACACTATACTGTTAGTATCTCTCCCTGCTAGGCATTGTAGGCTACAGTCTCTCTGTCTGATTCCCGTGGGATACTGTCAGCCCCACTAGGGCAGGGACCATTTCTTATTCATATCCATTGTACCCAGTGGGTACAGTGAATTCTTACCAAACTAGAGAGCTGGACTTTAAGTCTCAGGATAAATATAGATCATCTCCTTATTTGGCAATTTTACTTAACAATAAGCAACTTAAAAATATACATTCTTAAATGCTGAGATATTTTATAGAGGGGCATGCAAAAATTAGCTTGGCTTTTAAAGGTGAATACATTTATATTATTTGTTCACATTCCTCTGACGTGAAGTTTGAGAATGTTTTGTGATGAATGCTCAACACAAGTTTGAGTTGAATTTAATTCAATTCCAGAGGATGTTGATGGTTAATGATTCTTTTTCCCTGAAGCAAACAACAATAGGGAGAGATTGGTAAAAGGGTACAAACTCTCAGCTATAAGATGAATAAAGTCTGAGGGTCTAATGTATAACCTAGTGACTATAATTAATAATATTGTATAGTTGAAATTTTCCTTTTTTTTTTTTAAAGTTTATTTATTTAAGTAATCTCTATAACCAACATGGGACTTGAACCCACAACCCTGAGATCAAGAGTCAGGTGCTCTTCCTACTAAGTCAGCCAGGTACCCCTATAATTGAAATTTTCTGAGAGTAGAACTTAATGTTCTCACCAAAAAAAAAAAAAAAAAACAAAAACAAAAACACAAAAAACAAAAAACAAAAAACAAAACAAAACAAAAAAAATGGTAAATATGTGAGGTGATGGATGTGTTAATTAACTCAATGGGGGAAATCCTTTCATTGTATATACATATAACAAATCAGCTGGTTAAATACATTACAATTTTATTTGTCAGTTATTCCTCACTAAAGCTGAGGGAAAAAGAAAACAGTACAGAACTTTATTTATTCATAGTAATAGCAAGGAGATACATTTTTGTTTTAAATTAATAAGCTAGAAAAGGCAAGCTGGAAAAGTCAATGCTATTTTACCTAAAATTATAAATTCTGTTTTAACATAAATTCACTGTCTAAACATATGGACCAGGAAATCTTTTGGAGCAACTACCCTTTGGCAAAGACCAAATGCTTCTTTGTATTAAAAAATATATATATACATATGATCCATCATACACACAAAAGTGCTTATTCAATATATATGTAAGTTTAGTCTTCAAAGCTCCTACAGCATCTAATAAGTAAAATTTTAATTAATAATAAATATTTATCAAGTAAATATCCTTGAGACATTATAGTCTTTCCTCAATTATGAAGCCACTGCCAAGCAGTAGGAGGCGAGACTACAGATGGATTTTTAGCTGGGTATATTAGGTTAGGTAGAGTCAAAAAGAAATAAACTAGCTATGGAATTATTTGTAAGCCTTGCTCTAGTTGTATTACTTTGAAACCTAAATTACAAAAATAATTATAAAAGAAATACATATACTCAGTGTAGAAATACTGAAACCAACTGATTTTATCCTCTCTTTGCTACTCTTTGCAGGTGCAAGAGTTGCTAGGAAAGTGAACAGTCCACCAGGAGTTACTAGAGTCCATGCAGAAGGCAGGGGGTGTGCAGACCAGGAGTGAGTGATATACCCTGAGTGACTGACACTAGTCTGGTTCTACATGGGACTCCCTGCATTGAGGGCGCAAACTGCTGCCCAAATTTTGAGTTTTATCTTACACACGCCATCTCCAAGCTTCGTTCTCCCAATCTCCTTTACAAAACCAAAGACTTTGCAATGAATTCCATCTGATTTTTAGCAACATATCTTTTTAATAGCATATGGTTTCATCATTGATCCTCCAACAAGTCTGAATCAAGTGGTCTTATCTCTTTTTTCTACCTTATTCTATCATCTAACTTATTATTCTATCATCTAACTTATTATTCCCATGTTCATTTGTTCAATCATACATTAATTATAGGCTTCTTACCTACCTATGAAAATCTTAATCAGAATCCTTCAGTGACTCCTAAAGTTCAGACGTCCTCATGCAGTAGACCTCTACCTTCATCTGGCCTCTATGTCAGTCACTGTCAGGGCTCCTATCACAGAGACAGTCTTGTGGTTCCCTGTCTTCTAGCCTCTCTAGCCTCTGGGCTTTATAAAGTTGTTCCTCGGTGGACATCCTTCCCTTACTCTGGGTTAGCTCCTTGTGTCTGTCAAAGTCAGTGCAAGTACCACTCTTCCCTGTCTTTCTTGACATGACTTGCTAAAGGTAAGCCCTTGCTTTTGTTGTGCTGCCTTAGGGTTTTGTCCACAGAAATACTATGTTCACATGGTATGTATGTGAAAGTATTCACTTAAAAATCTTACTTCTACAAAAGGCAAGGGTCCATATACTCTCAGGGTGTCCATGAATCCCCTGAATTATAGGCAGAATTTTATGGGGGTTCATTTTCTTCTGGGAGAAGATTCAGAGCTCACATCAGACTCTCAACAAAGTCCATATTTACCCTCTCACAACCAAACTAAGAACACTGCACTAGACTAAGAGTCCCTAGGAATCAGAAAGTCAGTTCTATACTTCTTTGAATCTCTACAATTAGATGGCTAATGTTAGATGAATGAACATTTCTGTTATTTTTTTTAATGTTTATTTATTTATTTGGTGGGGGGGGGACCAGGGGAGGGGCAGAGAGACGGAGAGAGAGAATCCCAAGTAGGCTCTGTGCCATCAGTGCACAGCCCAATGTGGGGCTTCAACTCACAAACCATGAGATCATGACCTGAGCTGAAATCAAGAGTCGGTTGTGTAACCAACTGAGCCACCCAGGCACCTCAACATTTCAGTTACTATTTAGAGGTAGACGTTTATATTAGTAGATATATAGTAAATTCAGCCTCCTCCATTCATCGATGTTTTTAAGCAGACAGGAAGTGTGATACAGTAAAAAGTACATTAGTCAAAAGGAAAAATATAGAAACATTTATGCCAAATTAGTAGCAGTGGTTATGCTTGGAAAGGGGAACGGGCTAGGGGTGAGATGGGCTTTCATACTTATGTTCTTCTGTCTTGATCAAGTTTGTTTTATAATGTGTGCTTTTTAGTTTTGAAACTTAAAAATAATGTTTTAAACCATAGGACTTTCTTCTTAAGTTCATGAGACATCTAACTTCAAATTGCACATCTGCTACTTATTTAGTGTTGTGCCCCTGGGAATGTTACTTACCCTTTATAAGCCTACATTTCCTCAATTGTAACATGAGGTTAATACTTACCTATCCCACATAGTTATCACGTTACAAAGCCTAGTACGAAGTAGGGACTCAGTAAATATTAGTTTAATGCAAATTTTGTTGTCCTTTAGGTGTTTTGATTTTTTTTTTTTTTGCCCTGCCCAAAGACATCCACAATAGGACTCAATGAAAATATAGTTCACTATTGTCTCAATACTGTAAGCATTCATACATTTGGTAAAAGTCTGATGTAACATGGCTGGTTTATAAGGCGGCTATTAGCTCTGATTGCTAACTAATAAGGAATCCCATGATATATTTGCTTGTTTTTAAACAAAGAGGAGTTACAAGATTCTTAAGAAATTTATAAATGTTTACATTTACATTTATAAATAAAGTACAAGGACACTGGTTTAAGCTAAGCTCTCCGTTCATCTGTGTGGTTACTAGAAACAGGTTCTTTGAAATATTCACTCACCTCGTGGCCTGTCTCCACCAGTAGACATCACACCATGTTTTGTGAAGTCTTTCTGATTTTTCTAGAGGTTCTACAAGAAATAAAATGCCATTGATAATGATAGGTACCTTGTAATTTATACCACCCTTTGTTTTAATAATTTTATAACTAAAGGTTTTTATTGTATATTCAATAGATTGCTGTTAAAAAAAATCTAATCATTTAATAACATATCAAGTAAAAAGTAAAAGTTCTTGTTTCTTTGAGTCTTTCCATTTTTAAGTCACTTGGTGTTGAATAGGCACTCAACTATTATTATTAACTCAACTATTATTGACAAATACAAATGAGCTCAACTATTATTGACTAATAAAAATAAATGTGTATGTATTTCAAATCAGCTGAAGTACTCCAACATTCAGAGCAGTTCATCTGACCCTAAAATAATGAAAGCCACAAATGTAGAGATTTTCCTAAGCATCCCACATTAAATGAAATCACCTACTTCAAGTGACAAGTGGAATAGGTTTGTAATAGGTTTTTCTGCTGGGGCTAATTGAGGTGATCCATGATTAAAATTAAGTGGAAACCCATTTGGAAAATACCCTATGAGTATATGGTTTTTTTTTTTTTTTTTGAGTAATACAGCAGGTTTCAACCCAGCTATATGTTCTATTTATTTTTCATTATCTGAAACTCCTTGGGAAGTTTGGCCAAGTGACAGAATCTTTCTGGGCGTTGGTTTCTTGATCTGTATAATTGGCATAATAACAATAACAATGCAGATGTGAGGATGAAAGGAGATGAAGGTTGGGGGCCAGAGGCTGGAATGTGGGCCCTTGGGGGACCAAAGGCTTACTTGGCCACCTTTGTCTTTTTTTTTTTTTTTTTTTTGTCACTGTCATCATTTTGTCAAGGTTCGCTCCTATATCCAAAGAGACTCTATGTTTATTTCCAGCTTGGTCTGCTCTTTTTTTTTCCTTTTAACTTTACAGAAAATTTTCTTAAAATGTTCCTTTTTGGGGTAGGCTGGGTGGCTCAGTCGATTAAGTGTCCACCTTCGGCTCAGGTCATGATCTCGTGGTTCGTGGGTTGGAGCCCCGCAATCAAGCTCTGTGCTGACAGCTCAGAGCCTGGATCCTGCTTCAGATTCTGTGTCTACCTCTTTCTCTGCCCCTCCTCTCTCTCTCTGTCTCTCTTTCTCAAAAATAAATAAACATTACAAAAATTTTTCAAAAATGTTCCTTTTTGGGCATAATGCTGTTCTTTGTCCTGAAGGAATATAAGGGACAATGTAAGGCCTGATACTTGCTCTGTCAGATGCTGCTCATTGCCACCCAGTGTTCCTTTTTCTTTAGTAACCCAGTTAAAAAACTACATTCCCCCTTCTCCTTCACTGCTAGGTATAACCACAAGAATAGATTCTACCCCTAAAGTAGTAGAAATAATGACAGTGATCTCTGAGAAGTCTCCTCAAAAGAGAGAACACATCTTTTTCTTCCTACTTTTCCTTCCTGCTGTCCAAATGCAAATGAGCCAGGGAAGTCTGAGCAACCTTCTGGACCAAGAGGGAGGCACTACAGACGGCAGGACAGGATCGAAGGAACCAGGATCCTTCCCACAAGGACCTGCTCTAACAGCTTTGGATTGCCTACCTCTGGGTTTGTTTTTTGTTTTGTTTTGTTTTTTAAGTAGGCTGCATGCCCAATGTACAGCTTGAACTCACAACCCTGTCATCAAGAGTCACTGACTCTTAGCTGTCATCATCAAGACAGCATGGTATTGGCACAAAAACAGACACATAGACCAATGGAATAGAATAGAAACCCCAGAACTAGACCCACAAACGTATGGCCAACTAATCTTTGACAAAGCAGGAAAGAGTCACTGACTCTTGACTCCTGACTGAGCCAGCCGGGCACCCCTGAGCTTTTTTTTTTTTTAATGTAAAAGATAAACTTCTGGCTTGTTTAAGCCACTATTCTTTTGCTTTTCCATCATATACAGATGAACCCAAACTTACTGAGATGCTGGCCCTCTAGGAAATAGTCTTGAACCAAGAACCTTTTTTAATTCTTGAAAGTTTTCTCTCCTTTGAGCCTGTGCGTCCCTTCTACTTAACAATGAATTCTCCACTCTTCAGAAGCCTCTAAAGTGTCACTCCAGTCCTTGTTTTTACCTTCCTCCCTTGCAACACCCACATTTTGAATTTTATACACTCATTTGAGCTCTTCAGATAGGAACTTGAAAAATGGGGCCATTCTATTGGGTAAGAAAGAAGGAAGCTTGGCTGAAATTAAGTTTTTAGCTCTTTGTGGATTAAAGGGAAAATAGTTCATTTCAATTGAGCAAGCATTTATTAAGCACATATCATGTAAAAAGCCCTGTGCCAGGCAGTAGGAGAAATAGAAAGGTGACATTACTCCTCCTTCGAGGAGACACATGAGTAACTACAGCATGTGATGGGCAGTAAGAAATGCAAGAAGAAAAACATAAGGTGCCTAAAACTTTCAGAGGAAAAAGGATGAGTTCCAGTTGTGGGGATCATGGAAAATTTCATGAAGAAGATAGGATGTGAACTGCGGTTTGAACAATATGTAGAAATGGTTAAAAGAGGAGCAGCAAAGGAACAGAGGTAGAAAGTCACAAGGCAGAGGCGCATCTAGAGATTCTAGGGAGTGTGAAGGGTAGAGGAGGAGGAAACACTAGACTGGTAGACTGAGGACAGACACAGGGCCATGAGTATCTTTTTGGGAGCCTGCTCTGCAGTAGAGAGAATGAGGAGTCGCTGAAAGATTTTAAACAAGAGAGTAGGCCCATCATGTGACTTCAGTAAGAAGATGCCTCCTAAAAAAGGCATGACAGAGGAAATACCGGCTGCAAAGAGGCCGGTGAGTAGAGAGTAGGAGGTAAAGATGCTCTGAATTAGGGAAGCAACCATTAGAAAGGACAGGAAGACACAGAAGCAACATTTCAGAGATTACTGCATGAGCTAAATGTGTACGTTGCCTAGGAAAAAGATTTGGATTGTAATTCTCAGAGTCAGATGTGAAGAATATACCCATTAAGAAATTTTTAAAATTACCCTTATTTGAATTAAACTAAAAGGAGGCTGAATATGCTGTACTAATGAACTTTCTGGTTCTACAATTTTATCAGAACCTTAACTTCTATTATCCTTAGATGTCAATGGGGGAGCGCATGAATAACTGGTAGATGGGGAAAGAGTATTGAAAAGTATCTTAGCAAAGAAATACAATCATACCTTCCTTCCCATTGTTCATCCTCTGCCCAGGTATTATGGTGAATAGCAGGTGTCAGGCTACCTTACACAGTAAAGCTTTTCCACTTCTCCCCAATTATCCCTTTACCACCCTTATGTGCCATCTCTACCCACCCCGTCCACCCACACATTCCATTAGGAATCCAGTGAAAATTTAAGAGAAAGAGGAAGCTTTCTAGAGAACATAAGAATTTTCTAACATTTGCCTCTTCCTTGCTCGCTTAAAACCATGCCAGCATAGCCTGAGGAAACATGGAAAGAGCTGGCACAGACCCATATAAGTGCATTGTATTCTCAAATAGCTTTGAGATAACTAACCTCCACCCCACAAAATCCTAAAGCACTACTTCCTCATTCCCAGGGGATAAATTCTAGAGATATCCTCAGATGAACAAATTTGAGCATCTACTCGGCTGCCAATTTCTCTTTTTATTTTTCTGATTATTTTAGGAAGACTTAAAAGGGTGTTAATATCTACTACCTCTCCTTTCTCAATAAGGGGAGGAGCAGATAACAAAATAATCAGAAGAGTGTCCTCTGTAATATTTAGCAATTCATGGTTTAGTTCATTTTATTTGGGGCACTGAAAAGAAAGCACCTTACAGATAAAATAATGAGGATTTTTTTCTTCCATGGTTCCCAAGGTGATTTCTGGCACTCTTGAAAGCACAAATGATTAATCAATTAATCAAGTCATTAGGGACAAGCAGCAATAATGTGACTATCAAACTATGGATATTTGACAAACTGTATTCCCATGTAAAGTGTGTGTGTGTGTGTGTGTGTGTGTGTGTGTGTGTGTGTGAGGAGGTGGTCAGTTGGAGAATCAGTACCTTCAACATTGTCCCTGAGAAAAGATTAGCAGGAATTATTGATTCTTACATTTTATAAAAATCCAGAAACTGAGAAAAGTATTGGGAAACTCATGCTCCGGTCCTTAAATTCAGAATCAAAGATTCTTAACCTGAGGTCCATAGATTAAAATTCAGACCATCTGTAAATCTCCTAATACTGTTTGCAAAATTTTGTGTGATTTTGCAATTTTTTTTTCAGAGAGGAAGGAAGAAAGGAAGACTTTTTTGTGTGCCCATTGCTTGGAGTTTACTAGTTTACTGCTATATTGATATTCACTCTTGTATACAGAGAAGAGAGAAGGAAGGAAGGGGAATAAAGAGAAACAAGGAGTCTCATCAGTTCTGTCCCAAATCAAATCAACCAAACGTATGTGAAATTTGTACAAAGTATTTACCTGTTAACTTTTATGTGATGCTTGTATTAAAAGTTAACAATAGTATAATCATTTTCTTTTCAAAAGCCTCTGAAGTTTCAGACTGGTTTAGATTGCATTTTCAGAGTCCATGGTATTAACAAAAATGTAGATATTAATTAAATTCATAGAAACTGTTTAGAATAAACGTGTCAAAAAATTTCTCTATTATAAATTTCTGATCATTTCTGTTAAATCCTTCAGAAGTACCTTCAATGAAATAGCTATACCATTTGCAGCAATGTAATTTTGTATTGAAAGGAGCTATTTAAAAAGACGAAAGGGTAATAAAAAGATGTATTTCTATATTTTCAGAATACTAGTTTTAGCATATAAAAACACATATAATTCCACTACTAATTATAATGGAATGCTATTCTCATTTAAGTAAAGAATAGAAAGCTTTCAAGTGAAACCCAGTTCTTCTCATCATGCTCCCAAAACCCCACAAAGAGTTAGAATTAAGTTTCTAATGTCCCTGTGTAATTAATCAGCACACATTATTCTGAACATAGAGAAGTGAACTCTGATAGAATCTTTGGTCTCTTTTATGTGTTACAAAAGGCATTTCTAATCTTTTTTATTCTTTATTCTTAGTCCCAAAGAGGCATATACATGTTGGATTTATCTGCCTTGTAAATCAAGAATCCTGTCATTTTTTCTTTAATTCCGCTTCAGATTAATATGTAAACGTGCAACTCTTTAGTCCCCGAACATTTCATTAGTTGATAACTTGCAAAGGCAGATAATGATATAATTTAAACATTAAGCAAGAAAATATATGAATATTTTACAAATTGTTAGAACTTTTAAATAGTTATTTCTTTAAATAGCTAGCTTAAATAAATGTTGGCATGGTTTGAATCTAAATTAGTAAGGATTTATGGGATTTCTTCTTTTATGAAAATATTTCCCCTCTCAATGCCTTTCAAAGCACATAATAGCACACACTTACCCCATGTTGCTTGCTGTGGTTATATCATCCTCAGATCAAGGCTTATCTGGATCCTAAATTAATTTAAAGGTTATATAAAAAAAAAAAAAAAAAGGAGAGGTTTGACTTCCCCGGAAACGAGACTGTCATATGCTAACTAGGCTTTTGAATGAGGAAAACTAGTGTCTCTTCTAATTATATAAGCTCCAGGTCAAATTCTAGCATCAACTAATCAACTGAACTGCATTTAGTTTCAAGGAGTAAAAGAAAGATAATTGTTTAAAAGGAATGACTTTGTTATCTTAGAAAACTGGAAACTTCAGCATTAAAAAGTTATATCAAAAAGTTAAAGATTTTAAGACCAAAGTATGTATCTTGTTGCCTTAAATACTTTTAAAGAAAAATATTATGAAAATTTTAGTTTGCAGTAAAACAGATATTTTCCTATATTTTCCAGAAGTTTTGAAATAACATTATATGTCCTGTCCCCTGAAAACAGCCTCTCACTTTATCTTAATTTGTATGAATTACAATACAATAATATTTAATTCTAAAACATACCAATTGATACTAAGCAACAAATCCAAAAGTGTCTAATTTTAATTTTTTTTAATGTTTATTTTTGAGAGAGACAGACAGAGACAGAGTATGAGCAGGCAAGGGGTAGAGAGAGGGAGACACAGAATCTGAAGCAGGCTCCAGGCTCTGAGCTGTCAGCACAGAGCCCAACGTGGGGCTTGAACTCATGAACTGTGAGATCATGACCTGAGCCCAAGTTGGACACTTAACAGACACGAGCCACCCAGGCACTCCCAAAAGTGTCTAATTTTAAAAATGTATCTTTGAACAGTTAAAAATAGGGTCTTTGGAAGTTAAATACATGATCTATGACTATGAAAAACTAACACAAATACCACTTTTATTTATATATATTTTTTGAGAGAGAGAGAGATTGAGTGCGCAAGCAGGGGAGGGGCTAAGACAGAGAGAGAGAGAGAGAGAGAGAGAGAGAGAGAAACTTAAGCAGGCTCCACACTCAGCACTCAGCATGGAACCTGACATGGGGCTCGTTCTCACAACTGTGAGATCATGACCTGAGCCAAGATCAAGAGTCGGACGTTTAACTGACTGAGCCACCCAGGCACCCCTTTATTTATATATTTTAAAAAACATTTTAACCCAGATTTATAGTAGTACGACAGAAATTTTTTTAATTTAGCAATGATATATTGAGAGGTACAAATTTCAATAAGATTTTGAATGAAGAAATATGATATGGAAGCTATTGTTTACACCATTTGTCAGTTTTGGAAAATAGTTTCAGCAAACTCTCAGGTCTTTACTGTAGTTTTATTGTAGTTTATTGTAGTTTTAATATGTAGTTGTCATATACTGCTCTGATAATTTTTAAATTATATTATCTACAAGGTAAAGAAGCTTCCTTGGCATAGAATATGTGAGGACACATAGATCTACTTTTGACGAAATTGAAATATAATTCACATACCACACATTAAATTTGCCCTTTTAATGTGAACAATCCAGTGTTTTTTAGTATTCCCAAGGTTGTGTGATCATCACCACTATTTCCAGAAATTTCCATCACCCCACAAAGAAACCCATGCGTTCCAATTCCTCCCTCCCACAGCAACCACTAATCTACTTCCTGTCTCTCTGGATTTGCCTATTCTGGACATTTCACATAAAGGCTAATCTGTGGCCTTTTGCAACTGGCTTCTTTCACTTAGTATAATGTTTTCAAGGTTCATCTGTCTTGTAGCATGCTCAGTACTTCATTCCTTTTTATGACTGAAAACATTCCTTTCTATGGATATCCCACACTTCGTTTATCCATTCATCAGTTGATGGACAGTTAGGTTGTTTCCAATATCGAGCTGTTACGAGCAATGCTGCTATGAACATTCCCATATAGGCCAATTCTTTTGGGGAATGTCCCCAAGGTAGGAATTGCTGGATCATATGAGAACTACATGTCTAACTTTTTGAGAAACTGTTTTCCATAGCAACCGTACCATTTTACATTCCTGCCAGAACTGTTGGCAGTTTCGAATTTCTCCCTATCATTGCCAACCTTTGTTGTGTCTTTTTTAATGTAGCCTACTGATTGTAAAGTCCTGTCTTATTGTAGGTTTAATTCACATTTTCCTAGACAGTAATGATGTTGAGCATCTTTTCATTTGCTTATTAGATATTTGCATATCTTCTTTGAAGACAAGTCTATTCAACCCATTTTTTAATTGGGTTTGTGTTTTTATTTCCATACATTTACGTATGAGTTCTTTACATACTCTGGAATCTAAACCTGTATCAGATATATGATGGGTAAATACTTTCTCCCATTCTGTGGATTGCCTTTTCATTTTCTTGATAGTTTCCTTTAACACACGGATATGCTTTTTTTTATGTTTATTTTTGAGAGAGAGAGTGTGAGTGGGGTAGGGACAGAGAGAAAGGGGGACAAAGGATCTGAAGCAGGCTCTGTGCTGACAGCAGAGAGCCTGATGCGGGGCTTGAACTCACAAACCATGAGATCATGACCTGAGCCGAAGTTGGACACTCAACCAACTGAGCCACCCAGGTGCCGCCACACAGGTATACTTTTTAAATAAGATGACAAAACTCAGGCACAGAATTGGAAATTGACTTTACCAAGATTTAGATAGTTCTGCTGTGTTTATTAAAAGGAATCACATAATTTATTTTACACTGAGTATACGATGATGAAAATCAAGTTCAAAAAGGTGTGAGTGATGGTTTTATTGGCAAAGTTAACATCTAGAGGTAGGGTATGAAGTTATTTCAGCTGACAGATTTCAGTGTTTTCCTTACAACTAAAAGCTTTCATTACTACATTAAAACTTTACTGCAGGATATCCTACATGTGGAGCTTTAGTCTCAGGCCCGGAGCAGCAGTGAAATGGAAGTTACCGCACCATTCCAGTCCTTGGACATCAGTGTATTGTCCTTCACCTTCTACCCTGCAATAGAGAAAAGTAAGTTTGTTCGTTAATCAAGACCAAGAATTTACAGTCCGGAAAGAAGATTGTCTGGCATATTATACTCTATGCCTAAAAAATGGTATCTTTCCACTTTCAAACTTTGATTTAAAATTCAGCATCCTAGGGGCGCCTGGGTGTCTCAGTCAGTTAGGCGTCTGACTTCGGTCCAGGTCATGATCTCGTAGCTTGTGTTCGAACCCCTCATGGGGCTCTGTGCTGACAGCGCAGAGCCTGGAGCATGCTTTGGATTCTGTGTCTCCCTCTCTCTCTGTCCCTCCCCCACTCACACTGTTTCGCTCTCTCACAAAAATGAACACTAAAAAAAATGAGGGGCACCTGGGTGGCTCAGTTGGTTAAGCGTCCGACTTCAGCTCAGGTCATGATCTCACGGTCTGTGAGTTCGAGCCCCGCATCGGGCTCTGTGCTGACAGCTCAGAGCCTGGATCCTGCTTCAGATTCTGTGTCTCCCTCTCTCTCTACCCCTCCCCTGCTCATGCTCTGTCTCTCTCTGTCTCAAAAATAAATAAAAACATTTAAACATTTTTTTAATGAATAAATATAATAAAATTCAACATCCTAAAAAAATAAATAAATAAAAATCAGCATCCTGCTTTCATATCCTACCAAAACCATTACTATTCCAGACATTGCCATTATACGAATTTCAGTGTAAATTCAAGATTTTAGGATCACATACACTAAATTTACATAAAACCAAAATAATCAGTTAAAAAATGAAAAGTTCATATTAGTTCATTTATTTATTCAACAAATATTTATTAACCATCAACGATGTTTGAGGTGCTGTGCTCTATGTGGGTGTTTTCTTGGACTCTTGGGAGTGGTGAAAATGTACTTCACAGACATAAACAGACCTTTATTCCATGGTTAGATTTTTTTTCCCTTTATTAACATCAGTGGAAAAAGTCTGTTATCATCGGAGTCAGAATAGGTGAACATTTTTCTGCCCACCTCAAAATGTACTTATATCAACCATTTCATAATAATTAGGTTGCATTTCAATTCTGGAAATAAATAAAGCAGTATTTATAAATGAACATGAGCCTCTAGACGACACAGTATGGTGTTCAGTGTGAAGGTGAAGCTTATGAAACTGTGCTTATGTTTCATTTCACTTGTAGTTTTCCTTTAAGCATAAGCTCAGAGAGGACAACAGTGGGCACATTTCTACAATTTGAAAACTAATTTTGCTTACATTTTAAAAACTAGCTTAGTAAAAATACACATATATCAGGTCAAAGGCAATAAACAATTATGAAATTATTCCCAAGGCTGCTTTTTAAAAAGTTTATCAGCACATTTCAAGTGAAAGTAATTTTTGGCCTAAATTTTCTCTATAATTATTATAAGCTTTCCATTTCCAAGCTGACTGTAAAAAGTTCTATAGGAAGAGGAGAGTTAAGAGGAAATAAATGAAAAATCTAATAGATTATCACCAAGAATGGGATTTTCTTTTGGAGGCTCATAATGGTCTTAGCCTCTCTTATAACATTCTGCCCCCCAAAATAACCCAACAATTCTTTCCTTTTTACTTTTTTTAACCCAAGAATTCTTAATAAATATATCTTAATGAAATATATTACAAAAGAATATTTAGCATTGACTAAATATAATAATTAAGCAAACATGCCTGAAAAGAACCTTTTAGAACTACAATGACTTTTTATTTTAAGCTCACCTATTTTCATTGAAGTTTCCAGTATACTTTGCCCCAGTTGGGAATGTGTAAGTCCCCAATCCATGAAACATATTGTCCTTAAAGTGTCCTTCATATACTGCTCCTGAAAAGTGCTCAAGTCTTCCAAAACCATTCATCTGTTTGTGACAAAGGAAATAACCTCAGTAACTAATATTCAGTTTCCCTAGAACACTTCAAAAAGGCACATATATGTCTATCATCCACTTAGTTATTATTTAATCTATCATTGTATCACCATTTCCACAAAAATTAGACAACATTTACCATTTATCATTGTCCTTTAAATATATCTCTCCCTGAAGTCCACCAAGTCAAATGTTCCTGATCTGGGGCATTTGAACATCTAGGGGAGGTCCATGATGGTGAAAATAGGGTCCTCAAGAAAGCTTGAATATATCAAAAATCTTAAAGGACAACCAGTTTAGTTAGCCCAGGAAACAGTACAAAAAAGTTGTTAGGAACAAACATTTGTATTCAAGCAGCCCTGAGTACGCATCTGGTTTCATCACTCACTGAGCAAGAAACCTGAGCTTGATTTCCTTCACTTATAAAACAGGAACATTAATAGTACCTACCCCATGCAGTTGCTGTGAGGATTAAATGAGAAAATTCTGTAGTGAGGTTAGCCTTACTCAGTGAATAGGAGATGAGAAAGATGATAATAAAGATGATAGGGGTACGTTGCTGGCTGGGTGGGAGGAATAAGTGACTCTTCATTGAGTGGGGGGCGGTAATTGTGAGTTCAAGCTCCACAGTGGGTATAGAGATTACCTAAATAAATAAAACTTAAAAAAAAGATAATAAACACTGTATGACTTTAATATTACTCCTATGTTTGTATCAGTTATTTGTACTGTATAGCCTA
This sequence comes from Panthera tigris, assembly GCF_018350195.1. NCBI lineage: Eukaryota > Metazoa > Chordata > Mammalia > Carnivora > Felidae > Panthera > Panthera tigris. The sequence continues at coordinate 107,879,350 of NC_056662.1, forward strand.
CTCACATGTGCTTTTGATTAATGGTGAAATGCCAAGAATCATGTAACCAATAGACTTACTTATCCACTGTCAGTATTGAAAACAGCAATGATACCTTGTCATCTTTCCAGCTTCCTGTGTAGACAATCCCATTAGGAGTGGTATGAATACCTATTCCATTTCTCTCAAAGATTCCAGAAGATGTTCTTGTACAGTCACCATCTAAACAAGAGAGAAATATATTGTGATCCATTATGAATGGGAACCTTATTTCACTAGGTAATAAAGTATTTATGTTCAGGACTAATCACAGCTGTACCTTATGGGTCTCTGAGTCTAGCATTGAAACCAATGAGACCAGAGATAAGGAGATCCATGGACTTGGAAGGTCCTGTGTTTTTGTTTTTTTTTTTAAGTTTATTTATTTATTTAAGTAATCTCTACACCCATCATGGGGCTCAAACTCACAACCCTGAGATCAAGAGTCATATGCTCTTCCGACTGAGCCAGTGAGGTACCCCTTAGGAGGTCTTGTAACCATTGATCGCTTCTCGGCCTTTTGGCTAAGATCAAGTGTAGGAGGTCTTGTAACCATTGAAACAAACCAGCCAGGAAGACTGATAGATCCTGTACATATGTTTCCAAGGCATACGGTCTAGACTTAACATTAGAGTTTAAATTTAAAATCTGTCCATCTATTTGTATTTCTATGTTAGTTTTATTTAATGGAGTTGATATCCCAATAGTAGTTTTACAAAATTTACAGTCTCATGATGCTGTTACTCTTATGCTATTTAATCTTAGTCTAGATAGAAAAAGTAATTGAAATGTATGCTTACCATACTTGTCTCCATTTGGAAATACAAAGTTTATCTTATACACTTCTGCAGCTGTTTTAAAAGATTTAAGAAACATCACATAAGCTTATGTATTTTTATGTCAGAAGACCTATAACAAATGTGCTTTAAGAGCTAACCAAACAGACTCACTTCATATGATCACAAGCATATCATGATTTCCAGTGTCTACTGCAGGATCTTGGGGAAATAAATAACTTTGTCTAGATGATCTATTTTTATGTGTTTATTATAATAGCTTTATTAATATATAATTCACATACCAGAAAACTTACCCTTTAAAAGTATATAATTCAATGTTTTTAAGTATATTCATAGCCATGCAACCATCACCACAATCTGACTTTAGAATATGTTAGCAGTTAATCTCTATTCCCCTAATTTTGACTCCCACCTCTTCTCTACCCCCATCTCCACCTCACCCCAGCCCTAGCCCCAGCCCCTGGCAACCACTGATTTACTTTCTGCCTCTATGGATTTGCCTATTCTGGACACTTCATATAAATGGAATCATATAATATGTGGCCTTTTGTGATTGACTTATTAAGCATGTTTTCAAGGTTCATCCATGTTGTAGCATGTAGCTGTACGTCATCCCTTTTTACTGCCAAATAGTAGTCCGTTGTACAGAAATAACAGTTTGTTTATACATTCAACAATTGGTGGACAGTTCGGTTGTTTCCAGTTTGGACTGTTATGAACAACATTGCTATGGACACTCATGTATAAGTTTTTGTACAGATATATGTTTTTCTTTCTCTTGGGTAGCCTATATGACCTATTGATGCCCTCACAAAGGTAAAATGGAGTGAGGAATTGGCGAAAGGAGGGAATAGAAAATAAAGAAAGTAAATGATAGTGGGGAGAAGTAGCAGTGAAGGTGTCTAAACAAAATGAGATTGGAATGGAGACCAAGTCAAAAGAAAGAAAGAAAACCACAGAACTGAGGGGAATCAATGCATCAAAGCACAGGAATATTTAGTGGGCCAAATCAGTAGAAATTATTTTTTTCCAATACCAAAGAAAACATATATGTAGAGAAGATAAGTAAATTTTAACTTCTAGGACAATAGAGTCTACCAGAATGTTACTCAAAATGTGTCTCGTGCATCAGAATCACCTGGGATGCTTGCACGTTCCATACTACTGAATCAGAATTTCTATGGGTAGGGCAAGAGAACTGATATTTTTAATTTAAAAATTAATTCAGGAGACGCCTGGGTGGCTCAGTCAGTTAAGGATACAACATTGGCTCAGATCTTGATCTTGCAGTTCTAGAATTTGAGCCCTGCATTGGGCTGTGCGCTGACAGCTCAGAGCCTGGATCCTGCTTCAGATTCTGTGTCTCCCTCTCTCTCTCTCTGCCCTTCCCCCACTTTCTCTATCTCTCTGTCTTTGTCTGTCTGTCTGTCTCTGTCTCTCAAAAATGAATAAACATTAAAAAAATTTTTTAAATTAGTTTAGGTGCCAATTGAGAAATACCAGAGATTCATCCCCTTTGAGGAAATATAAGAAAATAGGCAGAAGACTTTAAAATACTATAACCTACTGTAAAATACTGTAACAGAGAGAAAGGGAGAGTCTAGTATCCTTAAGACAGGAAGAGGTGGTTATGAAAAAGAACCAATTAGCAATCTAGGAAATGAATTAGGTAACTAGTGTAAGGACTGAAGAGCATAATGGACACAACTGAAAAGTAAATTGGTGAAGTGGAAAACGAGGTTGAAAATTTATCCCAGAAAAAGGCACAAAGAAAAAGACAAGTATTACCTGAGCAAAGCCTGTCTGATCTCCCTTCACTCCCAGATGCATCTGGGAGTCTCCACAGCACCCTGGGCTGATCCCTACCATAGTACTTAGAACCCTAATAAAATAACGCTTTTGTGGTGGAATCCCCTATCACAATACCCAGCTCATTTAGGTTAGGGATCAGGGATTAGTCGAATCTTTGTTCTCACTCTAGTGACTAGCTCAGTACTTAGTATTTGCTGGTAGGAACTCAATGTCTAGTGAATGAATGGCATTTGGAAAGCAATCGCTAAATGCTTATTAAGCAGAGCGCTTAACTTGATCATACAAAAAACAGAACTGCCTTCAAATGCCCTAAAACATGGTTCCACATTCGAAACTTTGTAATGTTAGAGCTAGAGGGCAACCTAAGAGATGGAGACCATCCGGAACCATGGAGGAAACAAACCCGGAGAGGATGGCACTTGCCTAAGATGTCACAACAGCAAATCAATGGCCGAATCAGAGCTAGAATCCAGGTGTCTGATTTCTAGGCCGGGGGAGGGGGGGTCTCTGCGCCCCCACGCCACCAGCTGTGTAGGACCATCAGGAAATAGTCACACCCACACCTGAGCTACCACCATGAAGCTATCTGGCTTCATGCGAGTTCTACTTAAAGGTGCCCTTCCCCGCTCAGGGCGTTGGGAGAAGGGCACTTACTTGACAGAGGTGTGTTGCTAAGATTTTCTTGACTCGGCGATTCCTCCTGGGCATCCAGCTCTACGGCCTTGAAGGAACCAAACGCTTACTCAGCGCGGACCGCGACTCGGTTGCCGGGGCGACCAGGCACCTCTCACCCGGAAGCGAATAGGCGAGGAGCCGAAGCTGAGCCAATCGGGAGGCAGCAGGCTGTGCAGCTGCAGCCGGGCCGCGGCTGAGCCGCTCCAGGTGAGATCGCGGTGGGTGGCGAAGCCCTGGTGGGACCCCTCAATCCTGGGCGCTCCTTCCTGACAGCCACCCAGGGAAGCAGCGCTGCCAACCCGCCACGGCCTCCCTTTCCGCGGGCAAGGGATGTGTGCCCGTGTGCGTGGTCTGCGCGCCGCCCTGGTTGTCCGTGTGCGGATCCTTTTACCGCCTCCCTCTCCGGGGGTGGCCAGGGTCTGAGGAGCATCCCGCCCGGCGGGATCCACCCTGGCTAGCTGGGGCCGGTGAGTCTGGACCATCAGGATTCCGGGTTGTCCACACCCCGGCAAGAGCGGGGGGGGGCCCAATTCAGCTCAAAGAGGGGTAAGGGGTTGCATTGCATCCTGTCTCTGTCACCGTCTCAAACTGAGTGGCTCACTGGAGACGATGTATGCTGGAAGAAAGGTACCAGGTGAAGGTATCAGCGTGGAGCCGGATATATGGGGTCAGTCAGAGATTTGCCTGGGAGCGGAATGGTGTGTGATCAGTTTTCAGTGCCCCGCTGGTGATTCTGTTCCTGGGGGCCGATTTGGGGTGTGAAACAAAGGATACTCTTTGAGCCAAACTTAGGTCCCTGTGTCTACGGTGTAGAAAGATAGTTGGAACCTTCCCAGGCTAAATGGAATAGAATAGTGAGGTCCATCCATGTAGATTATACAACCTAATTCCCATTCCTTTTCAAACATGTGGGCAGAGTCCTATTGGATATAGCCAGCAAGTTTTCCTTCAACATTTTGAGAGCAGATCTCAGATCAGGTAAAGGTGATATTTTCTGGGTTGGTATGAGACAAGTTGTTGATCGTTATTTAGGTGAGCTAGCTGTGGCTTGGTCTGGTTGGCTAGCCACTCTTCTTTTTAAAAATCAGAGGACAGTCTCTTCTTGCTTTTTTTCCCTAATGTATTTTACTACACAGATTTACCTGGGTGGTTTTTGAGCTGAAGCACTGATCTTTCTGTCTGATTTGTATATCCTTTCCCTTTTCCTGAATTTTAGAAATAGTAGGTGATTATTGATGCGCAAGTTTATAGAATTCAGTTTGTCTCATTGTTTCGGCCTCCCGTTAAGCTTTTAATGACCCTACATTTTTGTGAGTATATGTATAAGTTTCACCGTTTTTACCGAAGAGTTTGAGAGTTATGATATTCTTATCTAAGAGGATCTGGAGTCAGAGGAAACTTACAGTGAGTGAAAGGATTTTAGAATTTGGATTGGAAAAGTGTACTAGTCATTTTTTATTGTCATACTTTGTTATATTTTGACACACTGGGGGCCTCTCTGGCCAGGAAGAAACTGCCCTTCCTAGGGATAGCTAATTAACACCTTGACCTGTGAACACACCTCTCATCTGCAAACCAACCCCCAACCACCTACCTCCTTTATCTAATTTTTGCACATCAAGCCAATTCCTCCCTTCCCCGAAATCAACCCAAGGAGGGACAGCCCCTGATCCCCAAAGCCTGCTGGAATTATCTTACTTAGCCAACCCTAAACTATTTACTCTGTCCTGCCTTTCTGGCAGAAACCCCAAGAAAGGCTGTGCCTTCTGCCTTCGGCTGGCTCCTCTGTTCCTCCTGACTGACACCGGTGTTTCCTCCTGTGGCCTGGCCTGGCATGGCATGACATGCCTTTCTTCTTCCTGGCCAAACGGTGAATAACATTAAACTTTTCTTTCAGTGACATTGACCTCTCCTTGTGGTTACTTTTATAAATTAAGACCCAGGCACAACTCAAAGGGGTTTGGTTTATCATTAAACTTTGAACTGACGATACAAGGTACATGCATGTGGTGAGCAGGAGGAGATGTGGCAGAAAGAATTTGGGCTTTGGTGTCAAACAGATTGTTTCAAACCCTGGCTCCAGACTTTGCTGCTAGACATTAGGTGACATTAAACAAGTCATATAATTTATCTGTGTTCTAGTCTCCTCCTCCTCTATGAAATATAGAAAATAATATTTACCTTACAAGGTTTTTAGAGGGTTAAATGAAATGATCTTACATTTCCCCTGGATGCAAACTTGTGTATTCAGCTACCTTCAACATGTCTCCATTTGAGTATCTAACCGGCAGCTCAAATGTAACATATCCAACCTGAACTTGTGACTCCCCCACCCAGATCTTTTCCTTCCCAATATTACAGTTCTGAGCATATGGCACCACTATTTACCCAGTTAACCTAAGCCAAAAAAATCTTATAGTAATTCTAGATGTTTCTGTCTCATACTTGTCCTATAATTTGTCTACATTTAAAAGACATTCGGGGGGCACCTGGGTGGCTCAGTTAGTTGAGCATCTGATTTTGGCTCTGGTCATGATCTCGTGGTTCATGAGTTCAAGCCCCACATCAGGTTCTCTGCTGTCAGCACAGAGCCCACTTCAGGTCCTCTGTCCCTCTCTCTCTGCCCTTCCCCTGCTTGTGCTCTCTCAAAACTAAATAAAACATTGAAAAAAATACATTCAGAATCTGTGACCACTTTTCAACTCTGCTCCTCCCACCCTAGTCCGACCCACTGTATTTTTTCTGTATTTGTTTGGCCTGAACAACTGAGTAGTTTCTTAGTTGGCCTCCTGGCTTCTCACCCCTCTGCAGTCTATTGTTCACATAGCAGCTAGTAATTTTCTGAAAACATGAGTCAGTCTTAGCAATCTTTTGCCTCGGCTCTTTAGTGACTTCCTATCATATTTAGCATCTCTTAAACAGAATAAATTCTAGCCTTTTTAAAATCTAAAGCTACAGGGGTGCCTTGGTGGCCCAGTCGGTTAAGCGTCAGATTTTGGCTCGGGTCATGAGCTTGCCAATCCCGAGTTTGAGCCCCACGTCCAGCCCTATGCTGGCAGCTCAGAGCGTGGAGCCTATTTCAGATTTTGTGTCTCCCCCTCTCTCTCTCTCTACCCCTCCCCTGCTTGCACTCTGTCTCTCTCTCAAAAATAAATAAACATTAAATTTTTTTTTAAAAACAAAAATAAATAAACATTAAAAAATAAGTAAAGTCTAAAGCTACATAAAACCCAAAGCAATCTATTTCTCTACTTGAGATCAAAACAAGTCTCTTTTTTCCTATCTAAACATAATTCTTGGCATGGAGATAAATCGGAATTCACATGATATACTTTTTCAAACTTTTTCAAAAACTTTAAGCCCTGCTTTAGAGAGGAATTCTTATATTACACATACATATTTACATATTTTTTTCCTTCAAAGACTAATGACAAATGTACGAGGTTAATAGGCATGTAATGGGACCGTAATAGTACTAATAACGTGAAAATAAAAAGCAGTTCTTTTATAGGAAGTGTTCCTGTATGGTGCACTATGAAACGGGATCACAGAATCTATGTGCATACATGAATCACCAAAAGTTCAGAAACTAAGCTCACCTTAAGAAAATTCATTCTCTTGTTTAGAGCAGAGATCTCCAAGTCATGATGTATAACACACAAAAGCCAAGTATTAGCCTAAATTGGCAATAACTGCAACTTAAATTAAAACCTGAACACCTAGATTGTTACTGTGGTTCTACAGCTTTTGCTCTGTGGTCTGCAGGTTTTATTGAGGTCACAACCTGTTATCTTTTGCCTCTCCTCCTTGTGCTCCCTGTCTCCAGCTTTTTCTTGGCCCTTCTCTGCTCTCTGACCTCACCCCCTCTCCTCACTTCAGTACAGACCCATCAGACTTCTGACTGTTTGTCCAGCTCGGTGTATTGAAGCTATTCTGGACTTGGCACCTTCCCCTTAGAATATTCTTTTCACAAATATTTCATGGCTCACTCTCTCAATTTGTTCAGCTGTCTGCTCAAATATGATCTCAGGCCTTTCCTGACCACTGTATTTAAAATAACAGTCTCAAGGGGTGCCTGGGTGGCTCAATCGGTTAAGCATCTGACTTCGACTCAGGTCATGATCTCACAGTCCATGAGTTTAACCCCACATCGGGCTCTGTGCTAACAGCTCCAAGCCTGGAGCCTGCTTCGGATTCTGTGTCTCCCTCTCTCTTTGCCCCTCTGTCTCTCTGTCTCTCAAAAATGAATAAACGTTAAAAAAATTAAAATAGCAGTCTCAGGGTTTTGTTTTGTTTTTTTCTTTATAACACTTGGCTGATATTATCTATTTATTTGTTTATTGTCTGTCTTACCCTCTGGAACATAAGCTTCATGAGGAATTTTGTCTTTTTTGCTGTTATATCCCTAGGAACTGGCACATAATAAGTGCTCAATAAATGTTTGTGGACTGAATGAATCTCCATTCTCATATCAGTCATTTATTCAGCCTTTAGTCATGAATTACTACTATACACCCAAGACTGTGTTAGAGGTACTGTGTTACTTAAAAAAGAGACATAATCCTTTGCCTTCAAAGAACTTTTTTGAGAGGAGGAAGGAGGAGATAAATATAGATAAACACTGTATAAAAATGTATGATTATGAAGGATTTTGAAGAAAGGAATACCAAGAGGCCTAGTTTAATTTCCACATTGACTGAGTTGCCCAAATTTTTTCCCGCTTTTGATTTCTAATTTCATTTCACTGTGGTTGCAAAAAATATTTTGTTTTATATCTATTTTAATTTATTGAGATTTGTTTTATAGCCTAGGATATGGTGTATCCTGGAAAATTTTCCTTGTGCATGTGAGAAAAATGTGTATCGTGTTGGGCAGAGTGTTCTATGGATGCCCCTTAGGTCTAGTTGGTTTATACTGTATTTCAAGTCTTCTGTTTCCTTGTTGATCTTCTGTCTAGTTGTTCTAACACTATTGGTGAAAGTGGGGTATTGAAATGTCCTCTGTTATCATTGAAGTGTCTATCTCTCTCTTCATGTCTGTCAGTTGTTGCTTCATGTATTTTGGTGCTCTGTTATTAGGTACATATATATTTATCATTGTTATATCTTCCTGATAGATTGACCCCTTTATCATTATGAAATGTCCTTCTTTATTTCTAGTAACATTTTTTGCTTTAAAGTCTATTTTGTCTGCTATTAGCCATTCCAACTTTCTGGTGGTTGCTGTTTGCATAATTTATCTTTTTCCACCCATTTACTTTTCATTTGTCTGTATCTTTGAATTTCAAGTGATAAATACCATGTAGTTGGATCATTTTTTAAATTGAGGTATAATTGACATGTAACATTATATTAGTTTTGGATATACAACATAATGATTTGATATTTGTATATATTTTGAAACGATCACCACAGTAAGTCTAGTTAGCATCCATCACCATACATAGTTACCAAAAAAAGTTTTTTCTTGTGGTGAGGACTTTTAAGATTTACTATCTTAACTTTCAAGTATGCAATATAGTATTATTAACTATAGTCACCATGCTTTACTTTACATCTCCATGACTTACTTATGTCATAAGTGGAAGTTTGTAACTTTTGACCCCCTTCACCCATTTTACCTACCCTTGACCTCCGACTTCTGGTGACCACCAATCTGTTCTCTGTATCTATGAGCTTAGTTGTTTTTGTTTTTAAATTCCACATATAAGTGAGATTGTACAGTATTTGTCTTTCTCTCTCTGACTAATGTAGCAAAATGCCCTTGATGTCCATCCTTGTTGTTGCAAATAACAAGATTTCATTCTTTTTTATGACTGAATAGTATTCCATGGTATATGTGTGTGTGTATCACATGTTCTATATCCATTCATCCATCAGTGGACAGTTAGATTGTTTCCATGTCTTGGCTGTTGTAAATAATGCTGCAGTGAACATGGTGGTGTATATATCTTTTTAGTCAGTGTTTTCATTTTCTTTGGCTAAATACCTAGAAGTAAAATTATTGGATTGTATGGTAGTTCTATTTTTAATTTTTTGAAGAACCTCCATACTGTTTTCCATAGTGGCTACACCAATTTACATTCCTACCAACAGTACACAAGAGTTCATTTTCTCCACGTCCTTACCAACACTCGTTATTTCTTGTCTTTTTTATAATAGCTATTCTAACAGGTCTGAGGTGATATTTCATTGTAGTTTTGGTTTATATTTCCCATTAGTGATGTTGAGCATCTTTTCATGTACCTGTTGGTCATCTGTATGTTCTCCTTGGAAAAATGTCTATTCAGATCCTCTGCCAATTTTTTAATTGGATTGTTTGGCCTTTTTGCTGTTGAGTTGTATGAGCTCCTTATATATTTTAGATATTAACCCCTTATCAGATATATGATTTGCAAATATTTTCTCACATTCAGTAGTTTGCCTTTTCATTTTATTGATGTTTTCCTTTGCTTTGCAAAACCTTTTTAGTTTAATGTAATCCCGCTTGTTTATTTTTGCTTTTACTGCCTTTGATTTTGGAGTCAGAGTCAAAAAGCGTCACCAACACTGATGCTAAGGAGCTTACTGCCTATGTTTTCTTCTAGGAGTTATATGGCTGCAAGTCTTACATTCAAGTCTATAATCCATTTTGAGTTCATTTTTGTGTGTAGTATAAGATAGTAGTTGAATTTCATTCTTTCATACATGGCTGTCCAGTTTTCCCAACACCATTTATTAAAGAAACTTCTTTCTTTGTATATTCCTGGGGCACCTGGGTGACTCAGTCGGTTGAGCATCCAACTTCAGCTCAGGTCATGATCTCACAGTTCGTGAGTTCGAGCCCCACGTTGGGCTCTGTGCTGACAGCTCAGAGCCTGGAGCCTGCTTCGAATTCTATATCTCCCTCTCTCTCTGTCCCTCCCTCAGCTTGTGCTCTGTCTCTCTCTCTCTCTCTCTCTCTCTCAAAAATAAATAAACATTAAAAAAAATTTTTTTTAATTATACTCTTGGCTCCTTTGTTGTGAGTTAATTGACTGTGTATGTATGGGTTTGTTTCTGGGGTCTCTATTCTGTTCCATTCATCTCTGTGTCTGTTTTTATACCAATACCATACTGCTTACCATAACTTTTTAATATAGTTTGAAATCAGAGTGTGATGCCTCCAGCTTTGTTCTTCTTTCTCGAGATTGCTTTGGCTATTCAGGGTCTTTTGTGACTTCATGCAAATTTTAGGATTGTTTGCTCTATTTCTGTGAAAAATGCAATTGAAATTTTGATAGAGATTGAATTGAATCTGGAGATTACTTTGGGCATTGTGGACATTCTAATAGTATCACTTCTGATCTATGAGCAGGGACTGTCTTTCCATTTATATGTATCTTCTTCAGTTTCTTTCATCAATGTCTTATACTTTTCAGCACACGGTTCTTTAACCTCCTTGGTTAAGTTTATTCCTAGGTATTTTATTCTTTGTAATGCAGCCTATTACTTCTTGAGTGAAAACAATTTTCTCTTATTATAGGAATATGTAATCCAAAAAAAAATATCTTGAATCTAATTTTGGCTATATTTTATAATTTTAATGTATCATATTTTCATTTTTACTTTCTTTTTGCTTTTTTTTTTTCATTTACTTTCATTTTTCCATTTTGCTTTATATAGGTAGGTGCTCTGATGTTAAGTGCATAAATACTTACAACTGCTAGATCCTCTTGATGAATTAATCCCTTTATCATTATATAATGACCGTCTTTGTCTCGAGATACAGTTTTTGCCTTAAAGTCTATTTTGCCCAATAAAAGTATAGCTGCCCCTGCTCTCTTTTGGTTTCCATTTGCACAGAATAGCTTTTACCATTCCTTCACTTTCAGCCTGTGTGTGTCCTTAAAGCTGAATCAATTCCGTTTAGGCAGCATATAGCTGGGTCTTGTTTTTTTCATCTGTTCAGCCACTCTGTGTCTTTTGCTTAGAGAAGTTAATCTATTTACATTTAAAGTAATTATTGAGAGGTTAAGGGCTTAATAATTGACATTTTATTCATTGTTTCCTGGTTTATAGATCCTTTGTTTCTTTCTTCCTCTCTTGCTGTCTTTGTCATTTGATGCTTTTTCTGTAGCAGTATGTTGATTTCCTTTCTCTTTTGTGTACCTACTGTAGATTTTTGCTTTGTAGTTTCCATGAGGCTTACATAAAACATCTTATAGTTATAACATTCTATTTTAAACTGATTAACAACTTCAATGGCATACAAAGGCCCTATACTTTTACTCTACCCAGGCAAAATCTCTGAGCCAGGTCTGTGTCTCTGAAAGTGTATACGTAAAGTAAAATTTTATCAAATCACGTATTAAATACATGAAAAACATCTCTTCTCAACTACAGTGTTTTTTAAAGTATTTTTTTAAATGTTTGTTTATTTTGAGAAAGAGAGAGACAGCACACATGTGCTCATGGGGGGAGGGACAGAGAGAGAATCCCAAGCAGGCTCCTCCCAACGTGGGGCTCAGTCTCACGAACCTGTGAGATCATGACCTGAGCCAAAATCGAGAGTTGGATCCTTAACCAACTGAGCCACCCAGGTGCCCCTCTCGACTAGAGTTTTTAAAACCCTATACCAAATCTAACCAAATCAGAATGTAGGATTGAGGCTTAAGGACACGTGTTTGGAAACTTCTCCATGTATTTTTGATGCACATCCTTGGTTAAGCAACCTGTGTCAGAGAAAGTCACTAAAAAATATTAATCCTCAGAGGGATGTGCTTGTAAAACTTTTGTAAAAGAATTACCTATTTTCCCCTAGACTGACCCTTGTAAAAATATGCAGTTCCTTATCTGTCTATAATGGGCTGTATCCATAACTTCAACAAAGGGTTATTATATTTGTCTGATTTTATGGTGTCTGTATTACTTTTTTCTCTTGCAGGTGAAAATGAGTTCCTCAGTAAGAAGAAAAGGCAAGCCAGGCAAAGGAGGTGGAAAAGGGTCTTCTAGAGGAGGAAGAGGAGGCAGGAGTCACACTAGTAAATCTCATGGGGGTGGCAGCAGTGGTGGTGGCAGTGCTGGCAACAGAAAGGCCTCGAGTAGAATTTGGGATGACGGTGACGACTTTTGTATCTTCAGTGAATCGAGGCGCACGTTCAGGTCATTATGCCTTTCTCATGTTCAGAGATAGAAACGGTATCGATTTCTAATCTGTGGGACTTATACTCTTGTTTTTTTTTTTTAATTAAAAAGTTGTTTTAAGTTTATTTACTTTGAGAGAGAGAGAGAGAGAGAGAGCGAGCGCTCACAGGAGGGGCAGAGAGAGAGGAGAGAGAGAATCCCAAGCAGTCTCCACACTGTCAGCCCCACGAAGGGCTCGAACTCATGAACTGTGAGGTCATGACCTGAGCTGAAACCAAGAGTCTGACGCTTAACCGACTGAGCCTCCCAGGTGGCCCTCCTCTTACTTTAAACCCTTGAAGGCCCCCACTTTGTAACCTTTTCTAAAGGCATGATGCCAAGTAATAGCTTTTTTTTTTTTTTTTCGAAGGTTGAAATCTGAAGTTAACTTCAACTTACATGACACTGTGAATTGAATGTAATACTGTCATTGAAACTAATGTTACCAGGAAAGCAAATATCAGAAATAGCGAAAGTGATGAAAATGATTTTAAGTATTCCTTACACATTGTAGTTTGAAAATGCCAAAATTCGACGTGACTGTACTCGGTCTTTTTAGTTGATGAGTTATCTATTTTCCAGACATATCAGCCAAATCTTCACTGGTGCTTCAGGTGACCAGTGACAGAGTCATATCCAGGCTTCTTTCATATTCAACTTTTAAATAACAAATAAATTCTGATCATTCTAGTGAATATTTAATGAAAGTAAAGATTTTACTACTGCATGTTATGCAGTATAGGTATAGAATTCTCATTGTCTCTTAAACAGCACTGCAAGCTGTCTACTGGAATTTTTAGAGATTAGCTACTCTCTCTTTCTCTCCCTTTTCTGGGAACAACTCCCAACTAAATATTAGTTAAAAAAGGAATATAGGTGGGGCGCCTGGATGGCTCAGTTGGTTGAGCTTCCAACTCTTGACTTCAGCTCAGGTCATGATCCCAGGGTCGTGAGACTGAGCCCTGTGTTGGGCTCCGTGCTGAGCATGGAACCTGCTTAAGATTCTCTCTCTCTCTCTCTCTCTCTCTCTCTCTCTCTCTCTCTCTCTCTTTCTCTCTCTCCCCCTCTGCCCCTCTCCCTCATTCACATGCACTCTCTCTCTAAAATAACAGATAATATTAAAAAGAAAAAAATTAAAATATGTTGTAGAAGAATATTTAATCTTACGAAAATTCCAGTTTTATTTTGATGAGGAAATAAAATAAATTATAAAAGATTATATGTGCTGTATACTTTCATTTAAAAGTGTATATAAAAAGAATTGATATTGGGGCGCCTGGGTGGCTCAGTCGGTTAAGTGTCCGACTTCGGCTCAGGTCATGATCTCGTGGTCCGTGAGTTCGAGCCCCGCGTCGGGCTCTGTGCTGACAGCTCGGAGCCCGGAGCCTGTTTCAGATTCTGTGTCTCCCTCTCTCTGACCCTCCCCTGTTCATGCTCTGTCTCTCTCTGTCTCAAAAATAAATAAACGTTAAAAAAAAAAAAAATTAAAAAAAAAAAAGAATTGATATGAATTACGATGGCTTCTGTTTTCTGCTTTTTTCCAGTGAACATGTATTTATTATTTTTTTTTTTTTGTAATCAGTAAATAACGATAAGGTCAGTAAATATTTCAAAAGTAAGGCTTAATATTCCCATTGTTTTCAGATTGGGCACCTAAAACAGAATGAAATAAATGCTTTGCGTGTAACATTTCTTTTGAAAGTCTCTACTCTCAACTGCAGCAGGAGTCATCATAGCATTACTTTTTCCAGAGGATTCTTGAGTTCGTGAAACCAGATTTAGTGATTAGGAATCTAACCAGGTTGTTTTTTTTCCCCAGCAGTTGCAAGATAATGAAGTGTGGTAAATACTGTAGAAAAGGGGAAATTCTTCACAGTCATTGTCATCTTTTGTAAAACACTTGACAGTCCAGTCCATGTTGTATCTGTTTGAGGACTGTGAGGAGAGCGTAAGAGTTCTGGTCACAGGTAAATGTGTCCTTTGCAGACCTAGCAACAGTAGAAAAGGAGAGGCACGCCCCAAATGGAAGCCCGAAGCCAAAATGCCCCTTCAGACTCTGCATATGACTTCTGAGAATCAAGAGAAAGTGAAAGCTCTTCTCCGAGACCTGCAAGAACAAGATGCGGATGCTGGATCTGAGTGAGTTATTTTATTTGAGTCAATTATTATGTTAAGGAAGATATATCGGCAGTGGGGGCAGTGGGGGCAGTGGGGGCAGTGGGAACGTCCGTCCATCCAGTGTGTCTTTGGAATGCTTTTCAGTACTGATCCTATTGTGACAATGTGATTAGTTGAAAGTGAGCCAAAAGCAAAACATGAATAATTATTCAGCAGCAGTTTTAGAGCGTGTTTGTTTTGCAATATCTGGGAGCAGTACAGATTGCCTTTGCGTCTTTTCTTCTGAGGACAATGCTGGTATGGATTCAGTAATTGCTTTATTGACAGACTTCCAAATAAAACCCTGCAGTGAACAAGTAGACGTGTTGTTCGAGGAGCAAATATTGAGTTGATCAGATGAAGTCTTAGGATTACACTTTCTCATAACCATCTGCCTCAGAGAAACAACTTTTAATATTTTGGCTGTTTTTGCTCTGTGATTTCAGTCAAAGAAGTCAGTGCATTCCATTCACCAGAACCGATGGGTGGGTTAGTCAACAGTTTAGCCTCCGTCTTACCTACGTATCTCTTATCTGCCTTAGATTTAGGAAAGGTGGTTAGGCAAAGCAAAAAATCAGGGATGGTTTTTATGAATGAGGAGAAAGAGGATGGCCAGGGCTTCTGTAGTTAAGAGTACAGGCTCTGGGGTCACACTGCCTGGGTTAAAATCTCTAGTTGCTCTTTACTGTATACCTTTGGCAGTTACTAACCCTCTCTAACTTTTAGTTGATCATCTGAAAAATGGACATCCCAGCAGTATCTGATCGAGGGTTGTGGGGAGATTTTTAAAGAGCTAGAACACATACAACACTTAGCATAGAACCTGGCATTAATAAATGCCTGATAAATATTAATTGCCAAGATAGAAGTTAGATCAGTAAAAGTTCAAATCAGTGACTGAAGAATGGTTAGGATCCTGTGTCCTTTGGCTCCCTGAATTAAATTCTTAGACTCTTGCTAAATTTTACTTTGAAGTAAGTGGAACTTAATATCTAATAATACGAACATGTTACCTTTGTCAGAAGAGGCATTTCTGGGGAAGAGGAAGATGACGAGCCTGATTGTGATGATGAACAGTACTGGCCTGCTGGCCGAGAAGCTTCCCTTGTTCCCGACTGTGACCCTTTGGAATGTGCTGGCTCAGGCCTAGTGGAGCCTCCTAATCCAGAATTCACAGTCTCAACATTTGCAGTGCAGAAACTTGCCAGGTGATTGCTTTCAACATTTATGGCGGCTGGGGGAGAACTGAAGAAACTGGAATCACATTACAAACCCTACTCCCCGCTCCTGGAAAGCTCTCCTGTTGCAGGGGCTGCTGCGGTGCTGATGTGCCTAATACCCTCTCTTTCAGGACAGGGTGACTAGGGAGGGATCCATGTTACCAGGGATACTTTCTCAAAATGCCAATCCTGCCTATATATAGTTATAACTTCACATGAGCATGTTTAAATGAACTTCACTTCTGTGATTTGAAATTACTCAATATTTTTTGTCATGTTTCACACTTGGTAGGTATGGGTTCAACCCTGAACGCTGTCAGGCAGCCCTGCGGATCTGTGATGGAGATGTGGGGGCATCGCTGGAACATCTGCTCACACAGTGTTTTTCAGAGACATTCGGGGAGAGGATGAAGCTCTCTGAGGCGGTTGCCCATGTGAGCGTGGATGAGTGTGTGGAACAGCGGCAGGAAGAGGCATTTGCTCTGAAGTCAATCTGTGGAGAAAAATTTATCGAAAGAATTCAGAACCGAGTCTGGACCATTGGATTGGAATTGGAGTATTTGACGAGTAAATTCTGCAAATCAAAGCAAAAGGAAAGCACCAAAAATACACAGGAGACTTCACTTGAAATCTGTAAATTTTACCTCAAAGGAAATTGTAAATTTGGATCAAGATGCAAATTCAAACATGAAGTGCCCCCAAATCAAATTGTCGGAAGAGCAGAAAGAATTGTAGATGATTCTCATCTTAATGCTCATGAAGATGCCTCTTTTTTATATGAACTTGAAATTCGATTTTCTAAAGACCACAAATACCCCTATCAAGCTCCCCTTGTGGCATTTTATTCCACCAATGAGAATCTACCTCTGGCTTGTCGTTTACATATCTCTGAGTTCCTTTATGGCAAGGCCTTGACATTTGCAGAAACTTCTGAACCTGTTGTATATTCTTTGATAACCCTTTTAGAGGAAGAATCAGAAATAGTCAATTTACTAAGAAACACCCATCACAAATACAGTGTCCCTCCTGTGAACTTTCCACCAGTATCGTCTGGGACCAGAATAAATAATCCTGTCTGTCGTAAACCAGTGATCCCAAACAATTCTTTCGCTCCAAATCAGACTCCTGAAGGTATGGAAGGCTTTGATTGAGTGGAGGGTTTTGTGGAGGGGGCATTCAGGATGGATTAAGGAAGACCAAGCTTCTGAGGGCTTCTCTAGGATCTCCCGGTGATCTTAGGCCAATCAGTCTCTTCAGTCCAAGGGCAAAAGGGAATGAGAATCCCCTGAACTGTGGCCTGACTTTCATTGAAAGCCCCAGTTTTGTCACTGTGATTGGGCTGTCTGCATTGAAAGTTTGTAGTGATACAGAAGTTTATTCTACAGTTGGGGGTTGGAAGAACCTTAAAGCATCTTCCCAGAAAATCTGTTTGATTTAATCCATTTGGTTTCACATGTTTACTTCTGATGTTTTACATGGAATTACTTTCAACTGAGTTTTTAGAGATATTTCTCTTTCCACAGTATACTAGACCCCCAAAGTCCATTAGTGTTAAGGCTATCTTTATGAAGTCCTAAACCCTCAGTTTAAAAAATGTTTGTGGAACCTTCTGGCTTGATCGCTTTGCGGATTTGCCATACAGATTCGTACACCACAGTTAAACTCCTTTTTCAAAGTTCTTCAAGGAATTCTTATTTGTTGCCATCTTTGAGAGAAACAAGTTTTCCTGATTTCACAAGAGTTCTTAGGTAAACATCAGTAAGTAGAGAACAATGAAACTGCATTAAGGTGTGGATGGCATACAGTTGGCCAGGTTCACTCACTAGCCACTTGCTGCCAAACAGCAGTTTCTAGTATGTGGGATTCAAATATATTCCTGGAGAAATGACAGATTGTGTGACAGGGCCTTTTTTTTTTTAAGTAACACCTTTATTGAGATATAATGTACATACTATAAAATTCACTCTTTTAAAGGGTACAATCCAGTGGCTTTTTAGTATATTCAGAGTGGTGCAACCATGACGACTATTTTTTTTTTTTTAATCTTTATTTTTGAGTGAGAGAGAGACAGAGCGTGAGCGGGGAAAGGGCAGAGAGAGAGGAAGACACAGAATCTGAAGCAGGCTCCAGGCTCTGAGCTGTCAGCACAGAGCCTGACGCGGGGCTCCAACTCAGGAATGGCAGAGCCGAAGTCAGACGCTTAACTGACTGAGCCACCCAGGCGCCCCAACCATGACAACTGTCTAATTCCAGAACATTTTGGTCAACCCTAAAAGAAACCCCATACTTACTAGCAGCGAGTGCTCATTTCTCCCTTTCCTCAACCCCTGACAACTATGAATCTACATTCTGTGTCTGTGCATTTGCCCATTCTGTATACTTCCTGGAAATGGAATCATACAATATGTGGCTTTTGTGATCGGCTTCGTTCACTCAGCATGATGTTTTCAAGGTTTGTTCATGTAGGATATATCAGTACTTCATTTTATTGCTGAATAACACTCCATTATAAGGACATGCCATATTTTGTGTATTGATTTATCATTTGGTAGACATTTGGGTTTCATGTCATAGAATTTTAGGAACACTTGCAAATAGTTGAAACCGTCAGTTAATTCCTTGAATGTAAAGAGTCTACAGAATTAACAAAGCATGCCATGATTTTTTTCTTCTTCGTTTTTAATTTGGTTTAGCAATAGCCACTTATTCCTAATTAAAGTATATTTGAAGATGCATTTTAAGTTCTTTAGCAGTAGAAGTAGTTGTTTGAAACAAATGAACCTGCTTTATTCAAGCTTTAGCTTTTTCTCCATCTTACGATTTTTTTGTTGTTGTTACTTTGTTAGAGAGTGACTCTCCCCATTTGCTAAAGAAAGGGCTCCATATGGAAAATGTTTCCTTTTATCCCCTGCAAGTTGAAAAAGAATCAGAACCTGAGGAGGATTCAGAGGAGGATGAAGGTCCTGCACCAGTTATAGTGGAGAATGAGAGCTATGTGAACCTTAAGAAAAAGATTTCCAGAAGATATGACTGGCAGGCAAAATCAGTACATGCTGAAAATGCTAAACTCTGCAAGCAGTTCCGAATCAAACAGGTAGGGTGTTCCCAGAGATTGGCTAGCATTGCCTCCCTACTGTACAGATGAACTGGTTAGGAGTGAGAAAGCCTCGCTACCCTCCCTGGTATGCTTTTGTTTCTCTTTAACTCCGCGTGGTCAGTTTCTGCAAGCCACAGCAAACTTGGGTGCATGTTCTAGATAGTTTTCGAAAATCCAATGGCTAGTGAAAGTGAAATGCACGCATATATACCAAATATTCTCAGAATCTTGTGGCTCTGGTACTATGACAGGCAATCTGATAAGTGAAATGAAAATTAGTGCTGTGATTTATATTAGAAAAAATAGTGGAGAAAGGAGAAGGAGGGACTCTGACTCCATTTGAGAGAATCCTAGGATGAATAACTTGCCCAAGGTCACATAGCTAGCAGGTGGCCACACAAGGGCTTCAAGTTAAATCTCTGTTTCCAAAGTCCATAATGTTTTTATCCCATTCACATGAAGATTGTTTTCAAAGAACCTGTAAGTGAACTGTTAGGGCAGGGTTGGATGTAGGACAAAAACAAGTTGCTTAGCCAGTTTGGGGATTGGACTGGATGCTGTCTAGCAGCATTTCTAATTGTGAAGTCCTGATTCTGATTTTTGACACAGCATAACACTACGGCATACGTAGTGCAATGCCTATAGAACATCAAAATGAATAGAAATTCACACCATAAGTAGTAAGATAGTAAAAACAAAAAATTACATATTCAGTTTGATCAGTTTGTGTTTAGAGGTGATAAATTTATATGATAACATTATATGCAGAAAATGATGTGTTAATGTAAATTTCTTATATTATTCAACAATATATCTTTAGATTTAACATATGCTACAATGTTTATTGGCCATTGGACGTCAGACTGAGTTACATATATGTGATGGGTGGCCAAAAAGAACCTTTCATGAGTGTTCTTACTATTACTGATTTTAGTAAAAATCTGATAGAACTATGCCATCCAGTGTGGTAGCCCCTGGCCACATGCAGGTGTTTAAATTTAAGTTAATTAAAATTAAATAAAATTAAAAATTCAGTTCCTCAGTAGCACTAACCACATTTCAAATACTCACTAGCCACGTGTAGTCAGAGGTTGTTCTTTTGGACAATGCTATTATAGAACATTTCCATTAACATGGAAGGTTCTACTGGATAGTGCTGGTGCAGAGAATCCTGCTAGGAAGAGCTGGGTAGTGCTAAACAAGATGGCTTATTTCTCTTACAAGATCTTGCAGTTTATTCAGACGTAGGAAAATCACAAAGATTTCACAGCTTTCTCTGGCTGATTCTCTAAGCAGCCTTCTGCTGAAGTCACCAGCCCCCAATCCTAACAAATCTGCAATTTCTGTCTCTGAACAAATTGTTAAAGAAAGAGCAGAAAGGGTGGGTCTAGCTATGAGATTCCAACCTGAGATCTTTGTGAAAGATGATTCAAAGTAACGTAACTGATGCCTTATCTTTTATATTATTAGGCTTCCAGACAGTTCCAGGCAATTCTGCAAGAAAGACAATCGCTCCCTGCTTGGGAAGAAAAAGAAACCATTCTTAAATTGTTGAGCGATCACCAAGTGCTTGTTATAAGTGGTATGACTGGGTAAGAATGCAATTTATTTGTAATGCAGCTTTCATCCATGAATATGGTATGCACCCTGGTTACCATAACCAGTTCTACTTGTAAAAAACTAGTAACTGTTCTTATTTGTGCTTTACTTGTCAGATATTAAATAATATTTCACAGAACCTAATTTTACAGATCTTTAGCCAACAGACCCAAATTACAAACAAAAAACAAAAAAACACCTCAGAAATCCATCAAGTAATTTATAGACATTGCACACCTCTTCCCTGAGACAATTTTAAGGTAAAAGGTCTAAATGAAGACTTTTACCAGGCCCATTTTTAAATGTAAAGGATAGTTCTAGAACATTTAACTTAGAAACTTCCATCTGCTAAATTTATTCTGATTTCCTTAGAGCTTTTATTTGTTCTTTTAATAACAATTTAGGGCATATTATTTTTCCTACTTTACCCTTTTCGCATGTTATCCAAATTTATTTAGCAGCGATAGGTTGTAGCTTTAATTTAGTTCTCTACTCAAAAGTATTTAACCTAATAATTACATTCGTGCCCAGACTCACCAATATAGTAGTAATTTGAGATCTTCCAGTTTCTTGGGGTGTCTGGGTGGCTCAGTCAGTTAAGAGTCTGACTCTTGATAGCAGCTCAGGTTGTGATCTTGTGGTCATGGGATTGAGCCCCATGTCGGTTCAGTGTGGAGCCTGCTTGGGATTCTCTCTCCCTCTCCCTATGCCCCTCTCCCCTGCTGGCCCTCTCTTTCTCTCAAAATAAATAAATAAACATTTAAAGAGATCTTCCAGTTTCTTATATTTTTAAGAAAAAATTTTTAATGTTTATTTTTGAGAGAGAGAGAGAGAGAGGAGGACAGCACAAGAGGGGAGGGGGGCAGAGAGAGAGGGAGACACAGAATCTGAAGTGAGTTCCAGGCTCTGAGCTGTCAGCACGGAGCCCCACGTGGGGCTTGAACTCACTAACTGAGATCATGACCTGAGCCGAAGTTGGACGCTCAACTGGCTGAGTCACCCAGGCGCCCCTCAGTTTCATATCTTTTTAACCTCAGTCTACTTGTAGCCAAATCAGTAAGATAATACATAAAAATCATAACATAATACTCCCATTTCTTTAGGATTCAAACATAGAGGTCATTTGTAGTGGTGTTTACAGAACTTAATCTAATGTCTGTTCAATTGTCTCAATTTTACAAATGATACTAAATGATTATTTGATTGCCCTGTTAATCTGAGTGCAAATTCCTAGCAGTTATGAGCTGTAGGTAACAAGTCAGTAGGTCAGTTTAGAAGATAAATGAAGTGGAACACATTTTATCATAATCAGGTTTCTCACTTTCCTCACTGCACATGATTGTTTTGGGTTTTTTTTTTTTTTTTTTAGTTTGGTTTTTGTTTTTTTGGTAACTAGCACTTGAAAACTCTCATATTAGGACTTCTTTGTTTTGACATACAGATGTGGAAAAACCACACAGATTCCTCAGTTTATTCTGGATGATTCTCTGAATGGACCACCTGAGAAGGTGGCCAATATCATCTGTACGCAACCCAGACGAATCTCGGCAATATCTGTTGCTGAACGTGTTGCTAAAGAAAGGACAGAAAGAGTGGGTCTGACTGTGGGGTACCAGATCCGGCTGGAAAGTGTCAAGGTTCGTATGCTCTGCTTGTTTCCTGATAACAGAAATTTAGTTTTCAAGTATAAAGAATTTTTGGGGTCCGGAGACACATGGGCAATTTGGGATATAGACTTAGGTAGGGCTAAAGACCTTTCAGAAATATTTTGGTATGAACTCTTATTTGGGTGTACTTAATTTCCTCTACCTTTTATTCTGAGGCACCTGGGTGACTCAGTCATTTAAGCGTCCCACTCTTGATTTTGGCTCAGGTCGTGATCTCATGGTTCACGGGATTGAGACCTACATCATCAGGCTCTGTGCTGATTGCACGGAGCCTGCTTGGGATTCTCTCTCTCCCTCTCTCTCTCTGCTCCTTCCCTGCTTGCCTGCACATGCAAGCCCACTCTCCCTCTCTCTCTTTTAAAATAAAAGAAACATTTTTTTTTAAAGACCTTTTATTCTTTATTGGCAGAAGTGATCTAGTAACTGCTATTTTACTCTTAATCCTGAGACTTAATCCATTTAACCAAATAAGGAACAGACAAATTTAGAATTGGGTTTATTATTCACTGTTGTTTTTATGTTTTATAATACTTTTTGAATGTTTTTTTATGAGGTTTAAACTTAAATTTTTGATATAAAGTAGAAAAGCTTTTACTGTTGTTGCCAGAAAGAAACTATGCATTTAGTGTGGTTTCAGATTAAATGCAACTGCTGACGTTTTCAATATTCTTTGTCCCTATCCATTCAAAATGGCCTTGCCATTTTGGCTTTGAAAGTGTTCCCTGGGGTGCCTGGCTGGCTCAGTCAGTAGAACATATGACTCTTAAGCTCAGGGTCATGGGTTCAAGCCACGTGGGCTCAAGTTGGATGTGGAGCCTCGTTAAAATTTAGAAAAGAAAAAAGAAAGAAAGAGTTTCCTTTTTTCAAAAATTCCATGAATGCCTTCTATGCCCTTTTCTGTGTAAGTCCTCAGCCACCAGACTGTTGTACTGCACCACAGGCGTGCTGCTGAGAAGGCTGGAGGGAGACACAGCTCTACAAGGAATCACCCATATCATTGTTGATGAAGTTCATGAGAGGACAGAAGAAAGGTAAAACAAAGATTTTCCTAACAAATAGCCACACACATAAAATGAAGACATGGCTGAAAGAATTTTGTTCTGTTTCCAGTTCAGTTTCACAGAGCTAGAGAGGAAGGCCACAGAGGAGGCCCAAGTTAGAGAAGAGGAACGCTTTCCTGATCTCCAGGGTCTGTAATACTAAAAAGGCTAGGAGGGCATATGTTCATCACTAGAAGAGTCATCCTGTCAGATGGACATCTTCTCCCAGGAGATACTTAACACCTCCTGGGCATCATGCTGAGCTGGGCACTGTACTTAGGAGTAGCAGGTGTAAGGCATGCTGTAGTTGATGGATTGGTCAGTATGTCCTTCCTTCTTTGTTCATTTGGTCAGTCATTCAGTCCTAACATTCTTTCATACATTTATTGAGACTGTATTAAGTGCCAAGTGATCTGTTAATTGCTGGGGTTGCTATAGTGAGCAAACATATATGACTCCCCTTTATCTCATTGTCTAGTAGGAAAAACAAATAATGAACAAATGAATACGTAAACAATTCTGAATTGGAGTAAGTCCTATGAAGGAGTAAACAGGTTGCTGTGTTTGCAGGTGAGAGATCCCTGAGATGGTCAGAGCTGCTGTCTCTCAAGAGATGATATTTAAATTAAAAACAGAAGTATGAGAAGGCATCCTGTGTGACAAATGGGGGCAAAGCCACCATTCTCAGATTCTGCAGTGGGAAAGGGTATCATGAGCCCAGAAACTGGAGGAAGCCTGTGCAGCTGGTTGTAGTAAATGAGGGAAAAAGTAGCAGGTAGAAAAGGAAGAAACCAGATCTTCAGGGGCTTATATACCATGACAATAAAGCATTTAGATTTTATTCTATGAAATTAGAAGTCATTAAAGGGCTGGGATGTAAAATCAAAATTCTGAGTATTTTAAAAGGAAGGGCCTAGTAAATAGGTGGCATTAATCATAGTTTGTCATGTGGATCATGTTCTAGAGCAATAAAAAAAAAAAGTAGTATGGAAAAAAAAGAATCCCATGAAAATTATTAGACTTTCCCAAAAAGGACTATACTATTATAAGTACCTTGAATGGAAGGAAAATCTAAGTAACTAAAGTTGGCAGATTGCCAGAGAAGCAGAAAATAGCTAATAGCAAAATTTAAAAAAGAAACAAACCAAAAAACATGAAAAGGATTCCCTGCTACTGCTAATAAAAAGTTTTTAAGAACTGAGCAGGGAAGACATAGGACCAGAAGACTATTTGTTCAAAGATATAAATACACTGATACTCTAGTAAATAAGAAATATCAAGTAATTGGAAACTAAGGAAAAGCGGACTTACATATAAAAAGAATAGATCAAAATAAAAAGAAATAATTCCTAGGACATGGCAATAGTAAATTTTAAATGACTATACATAAAATACTGGGAATCTTTGAGGGACAAATAATTTTTTTGTAGAGACTCCAGAAAACAGTGGGGGGAAAAATAAATGGTAAGTCATTTCATTTTTGCAGGCAAATGTTCAAGTGAACATTTGAAAGAAGAAAATATTTTCACAGAATCACTAAACAACTTGGAGGAAGAAATCAAATAAGACATTCTACCAGACTAATAATATTTAAATGTTATATTCTAAAGGTACATTTAAAATTTTAGGGGAAATTATATCCAGTATAATTCTAAATACAAAAAATGGTTTTCGCTTTCATAACATCTATATTTCCACAAACTCAGAGAAACTAGAGCATAGTACTGGATCTGGTTTCTCAATCGTGATCTCAAAAGAGAAAGATTTTTATATAAAACTTAATGACTTGTAGAATATCAACAGTTAAAAATTCAAAATAATACCCGATGAAAGATAAATTACACTCTGGAGAAGGGAGATTCAGTCATTTACAAATAGCAGCCTTTGGGAAAGGAGTGTACAAATTACAAGAAAAAGTAGGGGGATATTTGCCGGCTCAGATGGAAAAAGAAAAACAAAAAAATAGGAGTAAAATCTAGGACTCAAGATCAGTAAAAATATACATAAGATTAAAGGTTAAATGTAGAAAAGTTATAGCTGTGTTTGTTTAAAATTTTTAATAGATTTTCTGACCATACAGATAACATGATTTTCCTCAATGTTTGGGAAGTATCAAAGAAATGTCAAAAAATATTTTTTGTCCCCTGTATAATAATTACCTGTTACGA
Organism: Panthera tigris; assembly: GCF_018350195.1. Classification (NCBI taxonomy): domain Eukaryota; kingdom Metazoa; phylum Chordata; class Mammalia; order Carnivora; family Felidae; genus Panthera; species Panthera tigris. The sequence continues at coordinate 107,904,746 of NC_056662.1, forward strand.
TTTTGGTCTGTTTTCTTCTGGGAGTATATTAGGAGTTAGGAGAGAGATGTGGTAGAGAGAGATATATGTCTCCACAAACACTATTGGAGTTGTGTGTGCTGCTTCTCATATAATAGTTAACGTGATAGCATGAACTATCTTTGAAGTTATTAAGAATTGCAGAAGGAGATTTTAAGTATGCGTGTATTATAAATTATTTAAGCATTTCTTAATTGTTATATTATGTCCTTTTCCCTAAAAAAGAAACAAAAGTCGTACATGTAAGTTAATTAGCTCATGAAATTAAAGAGAACGAAATAGTACAAGAATATGCTCTCATTAAAAGTTAAAGCTATGCAGGAGGCACCTGGCTGGTTCAGTCAATGGAACATGCAACTCTTGGTCTTGGGGTCGTGAGTTTGAGACCCACATTGGGCATGGAGCCTACTATCTATCTATCTATCTATCTATCTATCTATCTATCCATCCATCTATCCATCTGTCTATCTATCTATCTATCTATCTATCTATCTACCTATCTATCCATCCAAGCAATACAGATAAAATGAAAGTCTCCCTTAACACTTCCAAGCATTACCAGTCTCTTCCCCAGAGATAACTGTGGTGATGAGACTAGTGATATGTCCTTTTTATACATTGACATTTATGTTTACTTTGTTAGAAATAGGTACTTTTGCTTTCTGACCTTTTTTTCTTACACAACTGATGTGTTCATTTAGTAAGTCAACAGGTTTTTTGAGCAGCTACTATTGTTCCAGACATTGTTCTAGATTATTTTATTAGTAAACAACATAGACCCAAATCCCTGTCCTCATAGAGCTTCTATTCTGATGGGTGAGCTCAACGATAAGAATGATAAATAAGTAAAATATGTTAAGTGCCAAGAAGAGAAAAGGTGATATGAAATGCAGGGGAGGGGAGCATTTGAATTTTTAAATAGAGTGACTAGGGAAGGCCTGGCTACAAAGGTATCTTTGAGTAAAAACTTGAAGGAAATGAGGGAACTACCTGTGAATGTCTGGGAGAAGCCCATTGCAGGCAGATCAATAACATGTGCAAAAGACCTGAGGTACATGCCTCCAGGACCACAAGGAGGACCGTGTGGCTGGAGTGAGTGAATAAGGGGAGAGCAGCCGGAGACAAGTGGTGGTAGGGGCAGAAAATGTCATGTAGGACCTAACTTGTTAGTGAGGATTTTAATAAGTCATCAAAGGATTATGAGCTGAAGACTGGCACAGTAAGATTTACATTCGAACAGAACCATTGGTCTGCTCTATTGAGAAGAGATTGCAAGGGGATGGGCCAAAGCAGGGAGACCAGTAAGGATATTGCTTTTGTGCAGTGCTTGTTGCAGTACATACTTGGGTTTTTTTCAGAGATGTTTTCATATCAGTATCTAAAGCTCTGTGTTATTTCCTTCTGTCTGCCTCATGTTATTCCACAGATTGGGTGATTTCTTTTTAGCCAACCACTTCTTGGTCGATGGACATTTAGGCAGTTGTCATTGTTTTACTATTACGAACAATGTTATTATGAAAATCTTTGTATATTCTTCATTATGTATGTGTAGATATCCAGAAGTAGAATTATCAAATGCAATGATAGATCCTGTTGGTACTTTGATTGGTAGTACACCGATTTGAGTTTATTTGGTTATTTGAGTTTATATCTTCATAATTTTAAGTCTTCACATCTAGGATCATGACACATCTTTCTATAAGATGTGAAGTTTTTTTTTTTCACATAGGTCTACACATTCCTTGCTCAAAATGCATCAAAAGCTAATTCATTTTGGGGCGCCTGGGTGGCTCAGTTGGTTAAGCATCTGACTTCAGCTCAGGCCATGATCTCACGGTCCACGGGTTCGAGCCCCACGTCAGGCTCTGTGCTGACAACTCGGAGCGTGGAGCCTGCTTTAGATTCTGTGTCTCTGTCTCTCTCTGCCCCTCCCCTGCTCATTCTCTCTCTCTCTCTCTCTCTCTCTCTCTCTCTCTCTCTCTCTCTCTCTCCTCTCTCCCTCCCCCCTCAAAAATAAAATAAACGTTTAAAAAAATAAAGCTAATTCATTTTTATGTATTAAATTTGTTTGATCTTGAGGTGTTTCTTTTATTTCCCTTAGTGACTTCTTGCTGCTCGTCTTGAAGGACATTTTGTTGCAGAGACCAACTCTTCAAGTTATTCTAATGAGTGCAACTTTAAATGCTGAGCTCTTTTCAGAATATTTCAGTTCCTGCCCAATTATTACTATCCCAGGTGATTAATATGCATCATTAAATATGCCTTGTTCTGATAAGCAAATATAATTATTTTTAAAGTTCATCTGAGATGTAAAATAACAGGTATTGATATTTTCTCAAGAAGTGATTAGATTTATAACAAATAAAATTAATGACCATATAATGAAATTAATAAAGAAGCAACATTATATCCATTTGCTAAGAGATTTCAGTTTTACATGTGCTTTTGAAAAAAGTCTCAGTTACTAGGATTTCTAGAATTCCGTTGTATTTAATATTGAAGTATGAGTTAATAGTGGTAATCTGTCATAGAGTTGTCTCTGTGTATAGCAGATTTGTTCACTACAGGATTCTGCTAACTTCCTGGATGTTGGTCCACTCTGAGAGAAAGTGAAGTTGAGTAGTCTGTGTCTTCTGGTGCTTTCACAGTCTCACTGTGGGATTAATTTATCACCTTGGAGGTTGCTTTATCCTTCTGCAGTTGATTGTCACAAGAACAATTTATGGACGATTTTGACGAATAATCGTACTATTTCTTCTAGTTGTTGAATGTTTAAAAGTCCCCTTGGGGGAGGGGAGGGTGGGAAAAGTGTAACAGGTTTAAAAAAAAAAAAAAAGAGGTTAAAAAATGTCCTATTACCAAATGAGCATTTCCACCTATATACTTCTGTTTTTTTATGAGCTGGAATCTATCTATCCCTTCTAATTTCTCTCATCAAAGGCTTTTCTTTTCTTCTGATATGTTTAAGACGACAGAGCAAACAGTACCTTAATGTGCCAAGCTTTGTTTTAAGAGAATTTTACATTTGCAAACTATTTATTTCAAGGTAGTTGAACAGGTATCCTGAGTCTTATTTTCTTGTCCTTCTAGGTCGTACATTTCCTGTTGATCAGTTTTTTCTGGAAGATGCAATTGCTGTGACAAGGTAAGGAAGACATTAATTAAGGTTTGGTGAAAGTCTTTGAAAACATTATTTTACCTCAGTGTGCCAGCATTTTAATAGACATGTTAGTTTTTCTTCTGATTTTTCCATTTGAGTGTTTGGTTTTCCCTTTTCAGCAAATATTATACAAATCATTTGCAATTCACATCACAGTACACATTGTATGTTAAGAGTACTGACTGGAACTATGTAAACTATGGACTTTGGGTGATCATGATGTACCATTGTAGCTTCATCAGTATAACAGTTATATCACCCTGGTGTTGGGGGGCGAGGGGGGTGGTGTCGATAATGGGGAAGGCTATACGTTTGTGGGAAACAGGGAGTATCAGGAAACCTCTGTACCTTCTGCTCAATATTGCTGTGAACCTAAAACTGTACTGAAGAATGAAGTCTATTGAAAAAATGATGAAGGACAGGGGCACCTGAGTGGCTCAGTCAGTTAGGTATCTGACTTTGGCTCAGGTCATGATCTCATGGTTCATGGGTTCAAGCCCCGCATCAGGCTCTGTGCAGACAGCTTGTAGCCTGGCGCCTGTTTCGGATTCTGTGTCTCCCTCTCTCTCTCTGCCCTCCCCTGCTCACGCTCTCTCTGTCTCTGTCTCTCTCTCTTTCTCTCTCAAAAATAAATAAACATTAAAAAAAATTTTTTTAAATGATGAAGGACCAGATATATGGAGAATTTAATATGAAAAAAAGTACCCATTCTGCCCTCTACTTACTAACTGTAACATTGATGAGTAGCTTGATCTTTCTGTGACTCAGGTTCATCACAAGTAAAATGGTATATTAATAGCTGCTTTACAGGGTTGTCATGAGGATGGATTAATTAATTCTTAGAGTTAATAGCTGCAGATGCTTAGAACTGTGCTTGGCACCTAACAAGTGTTAGGTATTATCATCATCATCATCATCATCATCATCCTGCAGTGCTCAGGGAGCTTGCAGTCTAGTGTGAGAGTCAGGATGTCTGCATAATTTCAGCGCTGGGTAAAAAATGGCCATTTCCATTGGATACAAACATATTTCTCTCCTTTGAAAGCCCTGATTCCTCTTCCTACTCTTTGACCATGAAACCCCCCCCCCCATGGTTTTATCCTTGCGCTATTCCTTCTCACCATTAAACTCTTTTGTCCCTCTGTTAGACTCATGTGATTTCAGATGTCACCTCTGTGCCAAGAATTTCCAAATCAGTATCTTTGTTCCTGACCTCTGAGCTCCAGAAAGAAAATGCCCTTGCAGTCTGGCACCGAAAACTCAGTTCAGAATTTTTCTCTACTCCCTGCTCCTTCCCTTTCTAATAAGACCTACTTCTAATTCTCTATTTATTTAATGGTACAGTTTTCTCAAGCGAAAAACCCCAAAACAGTGGCTCTCAAACTTTTGCATGCAATAAGCCTATGTAGGGAACTTATTAAATAAATTGTTATGTGGGGGCCCTACCCCATTTCCGCTGTGAATCTCTGGGGAAATTAACGTGTTAACTAGTTTACCTGTCTTTATTCTCTCACTTTCTCAAACTCACTGCCTCCAGAATTACCTTGAAACAGAACCAAAAACATTCTAGTGTGTTCCCTACCAGAAATAGGGCACAGGCCAGCAGAACCCTGGACTGGTGAAAGAGAAGCACATGAATTGGGCAGAGACAGAGCAACACTCTGCTGATCGGAAAACATAAATAGGTGAATATTTTCATTCCTCACCATCAGACCTACATACTAACAGCCCCATCCCTTTGTTTAACTTCCTCAGGTACGTGCTGCAGGATGGGAGCCCTTATCTGCGCTCCATGAAACAGATGTCAAAGGAGAAGCTTAAAGCGAGGCGCAGCAGAACTGCGTTTGAAGAAGTAGAGGAAGACCTGAGGCTCTCCCTTCACCTCCAGCACCAGGATTCTGTCAGAGATGCAGTGCCAGACCAACAGTTGGATTTCAAGCAGCTCCTGGCCCGCTATAAAGGTAATGTGTTTCCTGGGGGAATATTACGGTTATGTCATAGGGAACCAGTTTCCCCCGCCGCCCCCCACCGTGATCCAGAGGAAGAAAAACGTGGCTCTTGTTTCACAGCTACATTGTCTTTAATGCATCAGAACAACCTTAAACTTGGAAAAAAAATAGCAGTTTCAACACATATTAGACGTAATTGTTATTATATTTACATATAGGTGTTTTCTGATTATAAAAGAAATGTTTATTATAGAAAAATTGGGAAGTAGTGAAATACAAGTATATTCCTTAGTATTTTGTAACTTTTTATTTTGATATGATTGCAAATTCATAATAAAAGCTGGCAGGACCATACAATGAACTCTCATATATCCTTTACCCCAGCTCACCATTATTATTTTGCTTCATTTCCTTTATCATTTGCACTGTGCACACGTTATATGTTTTTTTCTTGAACCCTTTGAGTAGGTTGCAGATATCATGTCCTTTAATCCCTCGTATATGAGTACATATTTCTTTCTCTTTTTTTTAATGTTTATTTACGTATTTTGAGAGAGAAAAAGAGAGAGCACACACGCGCCTGCAAGCAGGGGAGGATCAGAGAAAGGAGAGAGAGAACCCCAAGCAGGCTCTGCACTGTCAGCACAGAGCCTGATGCAGGGCTCAAACCCATGAACTGGGAGATCATGATCTGAGCTGAAGTCAAGAACGGACATATGTATTTCTTAAGACCATAAGCACAGGACATGATCAAAATGAAGACATTTAACTAATATAATACTATTATTTAATCCATAGTCACTATTCTAATTTGCCAATTATCTCAAAAATGTCCTTTATTGCTATTTTTTTCTGGCCCAGAATCCAACCCACAATTATGTATTGCATTCATTGTTGTGTGTCTTTAGTTTCTTTTGATCTGGAAAAACTCCCCAGCCTTTATTTTTCTTTTAAGATCTTGACATTTTTTAGGAGTTTGGGCCAGTTATTTTCTAAAATATCCCTTCATTTAGATTTGTCTAATGTTTCCCCATGATTAAATTTAGGTTAGAAAACCCAACCTTTTGGGTTTCATTTTTGGTTAGAAAACCACACTGGGGCGCCTGGGTGGCTCGGTCGGTTAAGCGTCCGACTTCGGCTCAGGTCATGATCTCACGGTCTGTGAGTTCGAGCCCCGCGTCAGGCTCTGTGCTGACAGCTCGGAGCCTGGAGCCTGTTTCAGATTCTGTGTCTCCCTCTCTCTCTGCCCCTCCCCTGTTCATGCTCTGTCTCTCTCTGTCTCAAAAATAAACATTAAAAAAAATTAAAAAAAGAAAAAGAAAACCACAGAAACAATGTTGAGTCCTTTTTGGCACATCGTATCAGGAGGCATATGACATTGGTTTGTCCCTTTATTGGCAGTGTTGTTTTTGATCACTTGGTTAAGGAGATGTTGGCTACGTGTCTCCCCTGTGTAGGTCACTGTTTGTTGCCTTTATAGTTAATAAGTCATTTGTGGAGAGATATTTGAAGACTTTTTAAATAGCCTCTAAAATCCTCAAAATGTCATCCACTGGTTTTAGCATTACTCACAGGCTTTCAAATAGCGTCTTTTGTGGGTCCGTCCTATACTGAGCATTTCTTTATGTGTTCTTAGCTGATCCCTCCTCCCATGCCAGGTCCCACCTAACTGTTCTTTGTTCCTAGATAGTCTTCTGTGCATATGAGCTGGGCTAAACACACAGACACGGCAGCATTACTACTGTTGCTTTCTTCCTTAAAGCCTAGACCAGAGACATGTCTCAACTGCCCTCCCTGCTTTTTTCCCTGGACTGCCACCCCAACTCCTCTAGCCCTTCCAAAAAAACAAAAGTGCTTACCTTTCAAGGAGTAAGAGCCTGCATCCCCCTGTTCTATAGGAGAAGAAGCAAATGAGTTTTCCTTTTTCTCCTTCCGTCGAAGACTATTCTTCCCAGTCCTGTGTGGGGAGTGGTAATCATCCAGGAATTAGGGGATTAGCTATTATTCTGCTGTTCAGAAAGATATGCATAGCTCCTAAATATTTCACTTAATCTTCCCAACATCCTGAGAAGTAAGGTTGAGAGTATGAACTTGCATCATACAGACCTGGGTTCAACTTGCTCCCTCAGAATTCCTCAAGCAAGTCCCTTGTCTTCTCTGTACCTCAGTTTCCTAATCTATAAAATGGAGTTGTTTAGGGAGTTAAATGAGATAATACGAATCCACAGCACGGTGCCCATCTAGTCAATACACATTAGTGATTTTAACTGAAATATGTCTGAGTCAAAAGTTTGTGTTCCTTCTGTACATCATACCAGCTGATAATTCCCATTTCCTTATTCTATTAAATTATGGAACAGGAAAACCCCTTTGGTTTCTCTTTTGAAATTTCGGAATTTTCTTTAAAAATTATGATTGGATCTAAGCCAGGCCTTTCCAATTTCAAGCACACAGTTTACCAAAGTTCAGAAAGCACTTTTGAGAATTCCTTTCTGAGGGGGGAGGAGGAGGATAGAAGATTTGGGGTCATGAAACCCGGCTCTGTCACTAGCTTCTCTTTCCCTATAACAAAAAGACTAAATCTGGTTGATCTCAAGGCTCTCTCATTTTTCAGAAAATCAAACTAATGTTTCTGAGGTCAACTCTTAAAACTTTTTCTAGTTAAAAAAAGTAATAATCAGTCCTTTTAAGTAGTAAAAACTGCCCAGCTATAAAAACTTTCTTTTATTTATTATTTCTTTAATTTCTTTTATTACATTTATTTATTTTTGATAGAGAGACAGAGCACAAGTGGGGGAGGGGCAGAGAGAGAAGGAGACACAGAATCCGAAGCAGGCTCCAGGCTCCAGGCAAGAATTCAGCACAGAGCCTGACGCAGGGTTCGAACCCACAAACTGTGAGATCATGACCTGAGCCAAAGTCAGACACTTAACCAGCTGGGCCACTGAGGTGCCCCTTTGCTTTTATTTTTTTAAAGTTTTGTTTTGTTTTTTAATTTTTGGGAAAGACAGAGAGAGTGCAAGCAGGGGAGGGGCAGAGAGAGAGGAAGAGTCTCAAGCAGGCTTCCTGCTGTCAGGGCAGAGCCTGACACGGGCTCGAACTCCTGAAACTGTGAGATCATGACCTGAACCCAAAGCAAGAGTCAGATGCTTAACCAACTGAGCCTCCAAGGAGCCCCTGAAAAAATTTGTTTAATGTTTATTTTTGGGGAGGGGGGGGCAGAGAGAGAGGGAGACAGAGGATCTGAAGCAGGCTGTGCGTCGTCAGTGAAGAGCCTGATGCAGGGATGAACCCACGGACCACGAGAAACCAAGAGTGGGACACTTAACCTTCACCGACTGAGCCACCCAGGTGCCCCTAAAAATTTTTTTAAAAAACGATTTCACTTCTCTTTTTTTCTGTTAGCTGATCTTTCCTCCTTTTTGAAAAAAAAGTCTAGCTTTTTGGGGGCGCCTGGACAGTTCAGTGGGTTAAGCATTCAACTCTTGACCTCAGCTCAGGTCTTGATCTCAGGGTCATGAGTTCAAGCCCTGCACTGGGCTCCACGCTGAGCATGAAACTTACTTAAAAAAAAAAGAAAAGTCAAGTCTAGCTTTTTGGAATCTTGACAGATAAAAATGATTCCTTCTCTGCCTTCCACACCCCACCACACCCTTATTTATATAACCTGTTTCTTTCTTTCATTTTTGACCCACACAGGCTCCACACTGTAGAACAACATTGTTTAGAAACTGCTTTTGCCCCTTTTCAAACTTTTTAGCCTAATATAGGAAACTTCTCTTCCATGATACTACCTGCAGCTATTTTGTTCTAGTTAGACTATATTTAGGGTGATGGGCTATTAAGAGGACCCAAGAAGAAAGGCCAGTAGTCTTTAGAGAGTTAGACTCCCAAGAATATGCCATTTGTTTTTAAAAGAGCCCACGCTTATAGCTCTTATAGCCCAAGCACAAAGAACTGTGTCTTTCACTAGGCCTCAGATAGATTCGGAGGAGACTAGAAACCCTTAAACTAGAAGTCTGAGGATAGCCTTCAGGAGTTGTTAGTGAAGCCGTTAAAATCACATGTATTTTTCAGGGAAGATCCAAAGCTTGTGTGGGGCATGTGGGTGGCTCAGTCGGTTAAGCTTCGGGCTGTTGATTTCGGTTCAGGTCATGATCTCATGGTTCGAGGGTTCAAGCCCTGTTCTGGGCTCTGCACGGCTGGTGCAGAGCCTGCTTTGGATTCTGTCTCTCCCTCCCTCTCTGCCCCTCCCCTGCTCACACTCTCTCTCAAAATAAACTTTGGGTGGGGGGTGGGAAAGAGTCACTATTGTGAAGATGTCAGTGAAAGCTTTGGTCTCTGTTGATTTCCCTGGATTACTATTGCCTGGACTTCCATCTGATCTGACTCATGACTTGATTGAATCTAGGAGGGTTTCTAAAGTGTATTTGTCTTTGAATTTTGTTTCTGGGATTTAAATGGTCACTAAGTGTGTGATGGGTAAAAGTGGGGGAGGAAGAAAGGAAACAGCAGCCTATCTGAGCCTTTCCAGCAGGGTCAGGAGCCTGTTCTTTGAGTCCTTGTTCAAGCAAAAAGTTCTCCTAGTAAACGTGTACTTTCTGAGCGACTGAAAGAAACCAAGTCATTTCAGTGCATCAGTGTGAACATCTGTGTTGGCAATTCAAGGTGAGACCCACCTAGTTCACGGCATCACTGTCTTTAATAAGGTTTAGTTATCCTTCTGATTTTTATCTTTCTTTCAGGGGTTAGCAAATCAGTCATCAAAACTATGTCCATCATGGATTTCGAAAAGGTTAATCTGGAATTAATAGAGGCCTTGTTAGAGTGGATCGTGGATGGAAAGCACTCCTACCCTCCAGGTAATCGCTTCTTCATTTGTGTGGGAGACGGCAAAAGGAAGGCGGCTCACTTAGATGATGGGTGCTGTGGGAGCGACCTCCCTTCCTGGAGCCGTCACCCCCACCCTCACTTTTTCACTGACAGTTGTATGTAAAGTTGCTTATTAGGCTTTTCAGGGGGGAGGATTTTACCTTTTACTTTTCGAGGTTCACCTGCTGCTTTCACTCAGCACTCTTTTGTTCCCGCCGGGCAAAAAGATGTTAACAACACAAAGTCCACAAGGAGGAAGTTTGAAAAGAAGGCCTGGGTGATCCACATATTAAACACCTAGCCCCAGGCTAAATGGGAGTCTGGTAATGAGTGTTTGATGCACATGAAGGTCACAGGGCAGGGGGGTTAAGAGAACAGGCTCTCGAGTCTGATAAAGTCCTAGCTCTCCTACTCAGGAACTGTGTAGTCACAGGTAGAGAGCCCTTATCTTTGCTATGCCTCAGTTTCCTTGTTTGTGAAATGAAGACATTATAATAAGTCCTCTGACATGAAGCTATTTTGAGGATTAAAAGAAACCATTGTATGGGGTCCCTGGCTCCTGTCTGGCTCAGTCAGTGGAGCACAGGACTCTTGATCTCAGGGCTGTGAGTTCAAGCCTCACACTGGGTGTAGAGATTACTTAAAGATAAAATCTTTAAAAAAAAAAAGAAAAGAAAAGAAAAAGAAAGGAAGAAAGAAAGAAACCATATGTAAAGCACTTGGCGCAGTGCCTGGCATGCAGTTAATGCCCATCGATACTCCGCCTAAAAACGATACCGTTGCGATGATAACGTATTTCGTCGTTATTATTCCTATGATCGTTGCTACTACTGTGACGCAGAGCAACGACTACTTTCCCCTTACTCGCCGTCGTCCTATCCCAATGGCCTTCTTAAGCTCACTTGGCAGTCCCTCATCCCCCAAATCTCGTAACTGAATCCGTCACATCATTCAGGTTTCTGCCAAACATTTTCTCTTCAGAGGAGTCTTCTCTGAACTCTTACTCTATCGTGATATCCAAAAGTGATTTTCATTTTCATCGTAGCACCACGCACTATCCAGAAGCATAGTTCTGCTTACTGATGGTCTCCTTCAGTAGCATGTAAACTGCTCAAGAATGTGGATTTATCAGGCACCACTGTGTTCCTCAGACCCTAGGGCAGTACCTGCAATATTTGCTGCCTGAATAGATGCAGCCATTGTTGGGTGATCATAAGTTGAACAACAGATCAAACACTTACCTCATGTGCTCGCTGCACAGCGCTTAAGAGAAATGGGAGTGGCTGTCCTCCACCGCTTAGACTTTAATCATTACGTGATATTTCCTGAAGAGACGTATGAGCCACGCAAAAGGATTGAAGTACCTTGTGGTCATCTCGGGCGGGTAGTCCGTGTTTGCTGATGCATTATCACTGGTCTAAATATCTTGTTTCATCCCAAAGGAAAAGACTATTGTTGAAAAAAATCAGGTATAGTGGACAAAAGAACTGCTAGAAAATTACCTGAATTCAAAGCAGAGTAGATGTAGTGAGTGGGGGCACTGACATATTTGTGAATGTTAAAGGGACACCTCTTCCCCAGCTCAGCGGGAAGAGCATATATCACTTCTGATTTCGGGGTCTTGAGTTTAAGCCCACATTGAGTATAGAGCTTACTTTAAAAAAAAAAAAAAAAAGATAACCACTGATACAAATGGCCAAGCTGTGAGGGCAGAGCACATCAGGAGGCACATAAAAATATGGACAGGAGCACCTGGGTGGCTTAGTCAGTCAAGTGTCTGACTCTTGATTTCGGTTCAGGTCATGATCCCAGGGTTGTGGGATCAAGCACTACATCGGGCTCTGCACTAAGCATGAAGCCTGCTTAAGATTCTCTGTCCTTCTCCCCTGCTTGTGCTTTCTCTGTCTCTTGAAGATAGATACAGATATAGATACAGATACAGATATAGATGATATAGATGTAGATATAGGGAGAGGGGAGGGAGAGGGGAGAGGGGAGAGGGTCCCAGAAACCCAGGTTTGTGTCCAAGCCCCACTCTCATTAACTCTGTCGCCTGGCTGAGTTATTGAGTCACTTTAAAGGTACTAATAACCTTCTTAATGAGTGGCCATGAGGATCAAATGAGACAATGTATGTAAACATACTTTGTATACTATGAGGTGTTTGAAACTAACCCTCAAAGATGGCTTTTGCCCTCTTCCGAGTTCCATTTTCATAACTTAGTTTCCTTATTTACTTAGTAGAGCAAATAACTGTGATAAATAATAGGTCCTGAGTTCCTTGTGGGCAGATTTTTGGTTTATATTCCATTGTACCTAGCACAGAGCGGACATAGGCCCCCAATAAGTATTTGTAGGATTAAAGGGAGGGGCTAGTGAAGATGGTGTCAATTTCCTCTTTGAAAAAGCTCAGAAGAAGGTGACTTGCTGAGTGGCCACTCTTGGCACAGAAATATTCTGTAATCGGTTATCACTGCTTATTTTCTTTAATTAAAATTTAAAAGCCCATAAAACCTTCAATAGGGCATGGCCAGTTAATGTGCTGCCTCTCTAACATCTATCTGGATTTAGATTATCAGGTTGACTAGCCAATTTTCTTTTCTTTTTCTCATTTCCAGTAAAATGTTTATGGGTTTTATTTACTAACAGAGAGAAGAGTCTTCCTGTCTTATAAGATTAGAAGGATAACTCTTCCTATAGAAACAGAATGTCAGTGCCCAGTGCACTAAAGAAGTATATTTAAAGAGCTTTGCTGATGAGAGGTGCCTGGATGGTTCAGTCAGTTAACTGGTTAACCGTCCAACTTCAGCTCAGGTCATGATCTCACAGTTTGTGAGTTCGAGCCCCACGTCAGGCTCTGTGCTGACAGCTCAGAGCCTGGAGCCTACTTCGGATTCTGTCTCCCTCATTCTCTGCCCCTCCCTTGCTCACATGCTGTCTCTCTCTGTCTCTCAAAACTGAATAAACGTTAAAAGAATTAAAAAGAGCTTTGCTAATGATTCTTATATGGCCTAAAGTGTTATATTTTTCTACACTTCAGTTTTCCTCTTGTAGAAAGGTAAATCAGAAAATGGATAAAAACAGTGTCATCCATTTAAATCCTTGGGGACTTTTTTAAAAAAAAAGAAAATTGATAGTGAGAAATCTCAGATTATTACATTTTTTAAAGTTTAAAATAGCTCTATAATCCATATTAGTTTTTCCTTTTTTGCATCTGTCAGATCGATTCTTTTTATATACCCAGGGGCTATACTTGTATTTTTACCGGGACTAGCAGAAATCAAAATGCTATATGAACAGCTACAGTCCAATTCTCTTTTCAACAACAGACGCAGTAATCGGTAAGTTAATTGCTTTCTGTAGCCTTAACCATCTGCAGTTGTTTTGTATGCAAAGATGAATAACCAGAATGGTCTGTGACAGTCATCACCCCCTTTAGACCAAGGTGTCACTGCTCGAGAATATGTCTGTTTATGCCAGCTGGAAGTAGACAAACCTATTTGTTCCAGATAATCAATCATTCCCATTCCATTAAATAAAAATTTTTCTCTTCACTTAGCGTAGTGACTCAGCAAAATTGCATGTAATTTCAGTTGCCAGATGGGGGGTGGGGAGAGATGGGAGAAGCCAGTGTAAGTAACAACAAAGAAATGTTACCATTTGAGAAAAAAATAATTTGCAACAGTTCCTTTTCCAGTAGCAAGACATGTGTTTTTATATCTAAAGCGACAGCTACTAAAGAGATAAACACTCCCAGGAATATAGGAATATCTTGGCTTAGCTCACATCACTACCTCTGCCTCTGGTTCTCTGGATATAAAGGTAGAGGAAAAATGATTCTCTCCTGGTTAGTGTGCGAGGCTTGTTACTTATAGAATATCAGCTATACAGTTCTCTTGATTACTTACTACTGAGTTACATTCCAATTTTTCCCAAGCCAGTGCAAGGTTTCTAGTTCGTAGAGCCGAGTCAACATTTTGTAAGGCTCAGAAAGAACCTTCTCATTTAGAAGAGCTGGACCCTGAGGGCAGGTTCTAGAGAAGCTGCTGATACTTGGAGTTCTATTGTTAATTTTAATAGAAATTCACCCACCATTAATCCAGTTCCAGCCTTTTGTGCCAGAATATTAAATGTGCGTTTGTTTCCTTCCAGATGCGTGGTTCACCCACTTCATTCATCTTTATCCAGTGAAGAGCAGCAGGCTGTGTTTGTAAAACCCCCTGTGGGTGTAACTAAGATTATAATTTCTACCAACATTGCTGAGACATCCATAACCATTGATGATGTTGTCTATGTCATCGATTCTGGGAAAATGAAAGAAAAGAGGTATTCTCTTTTGGCAATGTGAGAGAGGGGCTAACGATGCATTAGAGTGCCACGGCTGTTAATGGCTGATGCTTTTGAGCTACATGGGTTACCGTTTGGAAAAATATTTTATGGAAACCGCATATGGGTATATATGAGTGATTCTATACCAGGACCATAGTCTTAAAGTCAAACAGAGGTGGAAGGTTTAAGGCTTTCCCTTGGAAGTAATTAATTATTTTTCGTCTTTTTTCCATATGCTTTACATGTGCTTGAATGAAAAAGATGGAATGATATGGGAGGTGATGGGTGTGTTAATTAATTTGATTGTGGAAATCATTCCATAATGCATACATATATCAAAACCACTTTGTACACCTATGTCCAGTTTTTATTTGTCAAAATAAACCATGAAAAAGAATAAAGAGAGAAAAGGTTGGGGCACCTAGGTCGCTCAGTCGGTTAAGCGTCCGGCTCTTGATTGTGGCTCAGATCATGATCTCACGGTTCGTGAGTTCAAGCCCCACGTCAGGCTCTGTGCTGACGGAGCCTGCTTGGGATTCTCTGTCTTTCCCTCTCTCTCTGCCCCTCCCCTGCTTGCTCTCTCTCTAAATAAGTAAAATAAACTTAAAAAAAGAGAAAAGGTTGCATAAAGGAACTATGTGTCGTAGCATTTGATACCACTTAAAACAGCACTGTGTGCTCCCTCCGGGGGCTGAACTATTCCCGGAACACACAGGACACTGTCCTTCCTTGGAAGTGAGGTAGTTCGTTTGTTCTGTCCGTGCTAGGTCGGGTCTTACCCATGTTTTTATAAAAAACTCTTCTCTACATTTTCTTTTTCTTACAGATATGATGCCAGCAAAGGGATGGAAAGCCTAGAGGATACTTTTGTCTCTCAAGCCAATGCCCTGCAAAGAAAAGGTCGAGCGGGCCGTGTTGCCTCTGGGGTCTGCTTCCATTTATTTACCAGCCATCACTTCAATCACCAGCTCTTAAAGCAGCAGCTACCAGAAATACAAAGAGTGCCATTGGAACAGCTGTGTCTGAGGTACATCTTGGTCTTTCTGTTCTGCTTCCAGAAGGTCTACATGTTTCTCACCCTAAGTTCCGTGGGTTTATTTTTCTTAGTAGAAGACATTTTGCCAAGAGTGGGCATGGATGAACTCATTCATTTGCAAAAAAGGAGCTGTTCACTGTTGCTTTTACCATTGGATTTAAATTTTTGCACACGAAGACCTCTTACATTGCAAACAATGGCCCTAAAATAGAGCTTAAGAATACATTTGGAAGTCAGGAAAGTGATCTAATTTATCAAGAAATTTCTGCTAGGGGCAATACCAATATTGAATCATCAAAGGTCAAAAGTCTACAGCCTCGTGATCAGAGCAAAGTAAACAAAAATAACTCGAAAACACCATTATTTAGCTGATAAACAAACAAGAACAAATATCATAAAAGAGGATTTAATGAATGAATGATCAAACTCAGTGTTACTGAAGCTAGGGAACGTTTGGTTCAACCTTCCTGAAAATGTGGTTGGTGTTATGTAAGAACTCAAACCATCCATGCCCTCTGACCCAGTCCCTATGAGGGAATATGCCCATGAAATAATAACCCAAAGAAAATTACTTATACAAAGATGTTATAGCTCTCCTCTTATCCAGCAGGTATATTTTGAAAGCCTTCCATTTGCCAGGGGTTGGGCTGAGCCCTAGAGCTACTGTAGGATTACAAGACCCAGGCCCTGCTTTTAAGTGTCCACAGTCAGGTCTTAAAAAGTTGGGCAGGCACATACCTTACTAAGGTAGTAATAGTGCAGATGAGGAGTGAAGGGACTTGAGAAAACTTTGGAAGTGGAATGACCCACGAGAGGGGATGAGAGAGGGGAAATGTATATATGTGGCACATATGATTTAAAAACAACTCAGATATGCAGCAGTGGGGAAATAGGCAAATTATATAGGCCAACATGGTTCATCTTTTTTTCTTATCTTTTTTTTTTTTCATTTAAAGTCTAAGTAAGTGGATTACTGTCCATGCATGTCTTAAAGTGAAATATCTAGGGGGTTGAAGTGGGAGAAAGCTAGGTACCAAATGCATATACATTAGTAAAAATTAGTAAAAAATTAGTAAAAATAAACAACTATGTTCCTAGGTTGACAGCTTAAAAAGGAATTATAAGTGAAATAAACAGATTTTGTGTATGTATATATATATATATATATATATATATATATATATATATATATTCTTCTGAAAACTGCTTCAATTCATAATTTAAAAGAGTAGCTCTTCAAGGCAAGACACATTGCAGATTAAGCTTATCAGCAGTTACGGTACAATTTCAGATGTGGGAAAGAGTAAATGGATCATTTGACTTGTTTCATAATTTGAACCCATATTTGATAGAGAGAAGCATTTTGAAAGTTTATAGACAGAATTTTATCCTGAATCCCCATAAGTTTCAGGGTAGGATTTGAAAGTGTTTCTATAATTTATTGCTAGAACTAGAAGACATAAGAGTTTTTTTTTTTTTTTTTTAATGTATTTCACCTAGCATGGTCTAGCTTATGAAAGCATGTGCCTTGGAAGTTGGCAACTATTTTCGTTCAAGAAAGAAGCTTGTTCCTCTGTGTCATCTCTCCAGAAATAAAATGGACGCATTATGTTTTTTTTTCTTTTTGTAGAATTAAAATTTTAGAGATGTTTAGCACTCACAGTCTCCAGTCTGTTTTCTCTCGGCTCATTGAGCCGCCGCACCCAGATTCTCTCCGTGCCTCAAAAATACGATTACGAGACTTAGGAGCATTAACTCCAGATGAAAAGCTGACCCCTCTAGGGTATCACCTGGCCTCCCTGCCGGTGGACGTGAGAATCGGCAAACTGATGCTTTTTGGGTCTATCTTCCGCTGCTTGGATCCTGCCCTCACCATTGCCGCCAGCTTGGCTTTTAAGTCTCCTTTTGTAAGTAAACAACATTCACTGAAACTGGAGTCCATAGGTCTCTAAGGGGACCATGGGGGCTTCAGGGTTATGTGATCCTCCTAACATGTTTTCTTGTGAGGGTGATACATGGGAATTCTTCAGGTCACAATGTCTTTAACTTTTGTCTGATCGTCAAAGAAATCCATGCCCCAAGTAAAGATTAAGAACTGAAGATCCAACTTACTGAAATAACATAAATGTGCTTTTTATGGTATCCACTATCCTTGCTCATTAAAGAAAAATCAGAATGGGGCGCCTGGGTGGCTCAGCCAGTTAAGCGTCTGACTTCGGCTCAGGTCATGATCTCATGGTTCATGGGTTTGAGCCCCACATCAGGTTCTGTGCAGACAGCTCAGAGCCTGGAGCCTGCTTTGGATTCTGTGTCTCCCTCTCTCTCTGCCCCTCCCCCGCTTGCACTGTGTCTCGCTTTCTCATAAAATAAACATTTTTTAAAAATTAAAAAAAAAAAAAAAAAGAAAGAAAAATCAGAAAATGCAAGCAAGCGAAAGGTGCCCCTGCATAAAATACACTGGATCCCTGTTTTTGTTTGTTTGTTTGTTTGTTTGTTTGTTTGTAGACAGAGTATGAGCAGGTAGGGACAGAGAGAGAGGGAGAGAGAGAATCTCAAGCAGGCTCCGCGCTGTCAGTGTAGAGCCCAACAGGGGGCTCAAACCCACAAATTACGAGGTCACCACCTGAGCCGAAACTGAGTCAGATGCTTAGTTGACTGACCCAGGCTCCCCAGATCACTTTTTTAAAACAGCATTATTGAGGGGCGCCTGGGTGGCTTGGTCGGTTAAGCGTCCGACTTCGGCTCAGGTCATGATCTCATGGTCCGTGAGTTCGAGCCCCGTGTCGGGCTCTGTGCTGACAGCTCAGAGCCTGGAGCCTGTTTCAGATTCTGTGTCTCCCTCTCTCTCTGCTCCTCCCCTGTTCATGCTCTGTCTCTCTCTGTCTCAAAAATAAATAAAGGTTAAAAAAATTAAAAAAAATAAATAAATAAAACAGCATCATTGAAATATAATTCGCCCATTTAAGTTGTACATTCAGAAGTTTTTAATATTATGCAGTCCTCGCCATCGTCAGTTTTAGAACATTTTTAGTACCTCATAAAGAAACCCCTCAGCAGTCACTCCTTCTTTCCCCTCAAAACCCTCATCCACTGCAGCCCTAGGCACCCACCAGTTTGCTTTCTGCCTTCACAGATGGACCTCCTCTAGACATTTCGTATTAGTAAAATAATATAATGTATGTTCTTTTGTGATTGGCTTCTTCACTTAGCATAATGCTTTTAAGGTACATCTATGTTATAGCATGAATCAGTCTTCATTCCTTTACCAAACAATACTCCTGTGAATGGACATACCTCATTTTATCTGTCTAGCACTGATGGACACTTGGGATTGTTTCCACCTTTGCCTGTAAACATTCATGTACACATTTTTATGTAGAGATATGTTTTCATTTGTCTTGGGTATTCAGAGGACAGTTACTTGATCAAATATGGTAACTCTTCGAGGAACTTCCAGACTCTTTTTCCAGAGTAGCTGCATATTACATTCCACCAGCATTTTATCAAGGTTGCAATTTTTCCACATCTTCACCAACAGTTGTTATTATCTAACATTTTTATTATAATCATCCTAGGGGGTGTGAATTTGTGGTTTTGATTTGTATTTCCCCAATAGCTAATGATAGAGAACATTTTTTCATTTGCTTATTTGCCATTTGTATATCTTCTTTCAAGAAATGTCTGTGTAGATCCTTTGCCCATTTGTTGTTGTTGTTGTTGTTGTTGTTGTTGTTGTTGTTTAACGTTTATTTATTTTTGAGACAGGGAGAGACAGAGCATGAACGGGGGAGGGTCAGAGAGAGAGGGAGTCACAGAATCCGAAACAGGCTCCAGGCTCTGAGCTGTCAGCACAGAACCTGACGCGGGGCTCGAACTCATGGACCGCGAGATCATGACCTGAGCCGAAGTCGGATGCTTAACCGACTGAGCCACCCAGGCGCCCCCTTTTGCCCATTTTTAAATTGCGTTATTCATCTTTTTATTACTGATTCATAAGAGTTCTTTATACATTTTGGATACAGGTCTCTTATCAGACATATGATCTACAAATATTTTCTCCCATTCTGTGGGTTACCTTTCTTACTTTCTTGATATGTCCTTTGAAACCCAAAAGTGTTTAACTTTGATGAAGTCCAATTTATCCAGTTTTTTGTTCCTCAAGCTTCCACTGCCATAGTTAAAGAATCCATTGCCAAAATGGCTGAAGGGGAACGGAAGTTACTGGCTTCCACTTACAGAATGAGTAAGTCATGGGAATAAAAGGCAGGGCATAAGGAATATAGTCAATGACATTGTAATAGCATTGTCTAGTGACAGATGGTAGGTATACTTGTAGTGAGCATAGCATAATGTATATCGATTATTGACTTGTCAAATCACTGTGTTGTATACCTGAAACTAATGTAGCATTGTGTCAACTACACTAAAAAAAAAAAAAAAAAAAAAATCCATTTCCAGATCCAAAGTCATGAAGATTTATCCCATTTATCCCTACATTTTTTTTCTAAGAGTATTATAGTTTTAGCTCTTACATTATAGTCTTTGGTCTATTTTTTTTTTTTAAGTGTTTATTTATTTTTGAGAGAAAGACAGAGTGCAAGTGAGAGAAGGGCAGAGAGAGAGAGAGAGAGAGAGAGAGAGCGTGGGGGAGGGAAACACAGAATCTGAAACAGGCTCCAGGCTCCAAGCTGTCAGCACAGAGTTCATTGCAGGGCTCGAACTTATGAAGCATGCAATCATTACCTGAGCCAAAGTCGGACGCTTAACCGACTAGGCCACCCAGGCGCCCTGGTCTTTGGTCAATTTTGAGTTAATTTTGTATACGGCATGAGGTAAGAGCCCAACTTCATTCTTTTGCATATGACTGTACAGTTGTCCCAGTTCCATTTGTTGAAAAAGACTATTCTTTCACCATTGAATGGTCTTGGCATTCTTGTCAAAAATCAGTTGACCACTGGGGCGCACTTGACTGATTCGGGAGAGTGTGTGACTCTCGATCTCACGGTCATGAATTCAAGCCCCGTGTTGGGTGTAGAGATTACTAAAAATAAATAATTAATTAGTTAGTTAGTTGACCATAAATATATGGGTTTATTTCTGGACTGTCAATTCTATTCCATTGAGTAGAATGTCTGTCCTTATGCCGGTACCACACTATCTTGATTATTCTAGTTTTATAGTGTGTTTTGAAATTTAAAAATGTGAGTCTTCCAGCCTTGTTCTTTTTATCATTTTGGTAGGAATTTTTACACCTGTATTCATAGGAGGTATTAGTCTATAGGAAAAAAGACATTAGTTATGGGTATGGAAGTAGGGGAGACTCAAGCATAAAAGATGAGTGAATAAGAAATTGTAAAATAAAGATACCACAGAGTTAACAATTTTCTTTTAAGTTTGTTTGAGAGAGAGACAGAGCACACACAGGCAGAACAGAGAGAGAGAGAGAGAGAGAGAGAGAGAATCCCAAGCAGGCTCTGCATGGGGCTCAACCTCATGAACCGTGAGATCATGACCTGAGATGAAATCAACAGTCGGATGTTTAAGTGACTGAGCCACCCAGGCGCCCCAAAACGAACAGAATGTTAGAGTTTAGATCTGGCTTTTAGAATGAGTGGCTCTTTGATGACATGACGACATCTTGGCACAAGGAACTAAAAGACCCGCCAGAGCTTGGTTTGCATGGGCAGAGACTCAAGGGCAATAGGACTATTAGCTTGCCAGTTACCACCACACTTGCCTTTAATCAGCCACTCACTGTCTACTTTGTGATCCGCACAAAACACTTCCCAAGGCACCTGGCTTCAGCCATGGGAAAGTGCCATTAGAAACCTCAGGTAGGGGCGCCTGGGTGGCTCAGTCAGGAAAAGCATGCAACTTCTGATCTAGGGGTTGTAAATTTGAGTCCTCTGTTGGGTGTAGAGATTATTTGAAAATAAAATCTTGAGCCGCCTGGGTGGCTCAGTCAGTTAAGCATCCAACACTTGGTTTCCGCTCAGGTCATGATCTCATGGTTGGTAAGACTGAGCCCCGCATCAGGCTCTGTGCTGACAGTGCAGAGCCTGCTTGGGATTCTCTCTCTCTCCCTCTCTCTCTGCCCCTCACTCCCTTGTATGTGCTTTCTCTCTCTCTCTCTCTCTCTCTCTCTCTCTCTCTCTCACACACAGAATAAATAAATAAACTTAAAAAAATAAAATAAAAGGCAGTGATTATTTAAAAAAGAAAAATAGAAAAGAAACCTCAGGTAAAATGTGCCCTTCAAACCTGGTTTTCCTCATTTAGGTGTCTCCCTGGGATAAAAAAGAGGAAGCTAACCAGAAAAAGCTAGAATTTGCATTTGCCAACAGTGATTATCTGGCCCTTCTGCGAGCATATAAGGTAAGTATCTAACCTCATAGCTGAGGTATATTACCACAATTGGCAGCAAAGACAGAGTAAGTTCACTTATATTTTCTTCAAAACTTAGGGATGGCAGCTAAGTACGAAAGAAGGCATGCGTGCAAGTTACAATTACTGCAGACAGAACTTCCTGTCCGGAAGAGTTCTTCAGGTGAGTTGTTTCTGTGGCAGTTTGTTTGTGTTTGTTTTATTGCAGGGGCACACCAGAGGGTGTTGTAACTTTGTCTTATTTGTCCTCCCTTGACATTGAAAGTGTTATTTCTGGAATACGCTTGGCTTTAGCAGCTGTGTAAAACACACTCCTATTTCACATCCTCTCACATGAGGCCTTCTGTGCTGAACCGTCCAACTGACCCATTTTACTTCTTTTCAGTGAATTTGTGTTTACTTACGTGGAGGATAGAATATACGCACTCTGCAGATCACTGCTTACTGGAAGTTAGCTTTTTCAGTGACTATACCAGGCTTTCTTTCTTTCTTTTTTTTTAAATGTTTATTTATTTTTGAGAGAGAGAGGGAGAGGATTTGAAGCAGGCTCTGCACTGTCAGCAGGCTCCAACTCATGAACCGCAAGATCATGACCCGAGCCAGTCAGACTCTTAACCGACTGAGCCACCCAGGAGCCCTTATACCAGGCATTCTTAACCTGTGTCCATAAACCCCTGAAATTGTACACAAAAGTATATGCTTGTACATATGTGCTTTATTCTGGAGAGAGGGACCATAGCTTTCATGATGTTCTCAAAGTGGACAGTGAGCATCCCAAACTCTTCACCTTCTCCTCAAAACCAGACAACAAATACTGAACTGGATTTTAATTTTTCTTATGACCGTCAGAGGCTACGATGTCAATAACGAGTGCACAAGAAAGAGAAAGTTTATTATCTTGTAATAGTAGAGAGGGTTCTGTCTTCTGTTGTGAGGGTGTTGTAGGCCCCTTTCCAAAGTGGTCTGCGAAGCCAGACTAATGCTGGTACACATCTTTGCAAAGCATCTGTTTTACTCAAAGATTTTGAGGCTGGGAAGGGGAAGGACTTTTTTGTTGTTGTTAAGTTAGCTAACATACAGTATAGTCTTGGCTTCAGGAGTAGAATCCCATGATTCATCACTTACATCCAACACCCAGTGCTCGTCCCAACAAGTGCCCTCCTCAATGCCCATCACCCATCTTCCCCCGCCTCCCCGACCCCCCACCCCTATCAACCCTCAGTCTGTTCTCTGTATTTAAGAGTCTCTTATGGTTTGCCTCCCTCTCTGTTTGTATCTTATTTTTCCTTCAAGGGGAAGGAGTTTATTTTCATATTAAAAGACGTCTTGGAGTAGAACACAAAATTTATGTCCTTAGTACTTACCACTGCCTGGATATTTATCTCTCTACCCCACAGGCTCTGTCAGAGCAGAGACCTTACCGTATTCCCAGCGCCAGAACTTTGCTTAACACATAGCTGGCACCCAGTAAAGATTCACTGAAGAAATGCGTGAGTGAGTGAATTTGGTTATTTACAATGAAGTAAGAGACCTCAGGAGCATTCCACTGTTTGCCTTCATTCTCTGCCTGGAGGTGAGGCATCAGGAGAGGAGAAAAGCTCTAGATACATTCTAAGTTCATCAAAAGCAGTCATTGTCAATCACAATAGATTCATAAAGTAAATAAGTAAACACACTCAGGCTCACCCCAGGCCAGTTACACCTGGATCTCTGTGGGTAGAGCCTAAGCATCTGTTGATGTCTGTTGGGCACCCCAGGTGATAGTATGCAGCTGGCGTTGAGAACCACTGGTCTGAAGGGTGTGTTATATGTGAGGTGCAGTAATAGATCTTTCCTCAAGTCATTAACATTTAAGTGTAAAGCGATACTTCTTTTAAATTACACCTCTTACTGGGCGCCTGGGTGGCTCAGTCGGTTAAGCGTCCGACTTCGGCTCAGGTCATGGTCTCATAGTTTGTGAGTTCGAGCCCCACATCCGGCTCTGTGCTGACAGCCCAGGGCCTGGAGCCTGGTTCGGATTCTGCATCTCCTTCCTTCTCTACCCCTCACCCACTCACTCTCTCTCTCCCTCTCTCTCAAAAATAAACATTAAAAAAAATGACATTTCTTACTAAATTTATTTATTCATTTTCTTCAGGATGCCCATCAGAGTTCCCTCTTCTCACTAAAGACATTAAGATTAAGACTGTCAAGGGGCGCCTGGGTGGCGCAGTCGGTTAAGCGTCCGACTTCAGCTCAGGTCATGATCTCGCGGTCCGTGAGTTCGAGCCCCACGTTGGGCTCTGGGCTGATGGCTCAGAGCCTGGAGCCTGCTTCCGATTCTGTGTCTCCCTTTCTCTCTGCCCCTCCCCCGTTCATGCTCTGTCTCTCTCTGTCTCAAAAATAAATAAACGTTAAAAAAAAATTAAAAAAAAAAAAAAAAGATTAAGACTGTCAAAAAAGGGGGGGGGGGTGCCTGGGTGGCTCAGTCAGTTGAGCGTCCGATTTAGGCTCAGGTCATGATTTTACGGTTCATGAGTTAGAGCCCCACATCAGGCTGTATGCTGACAGCTCAGAGCCTGGAGCCTGCTTCGGATTCCTTGTATCCCTCTCTGCCCCTCCCCCACTCATGCTCTGTCTCTCGTTCAAAAACACACATTAAAAAAAAAAAAAAAAAAAAAAGATTAGCAATTAAAACCTTGTCATGATAGAGAAGTCCTAGCTCTATTTTGCCGTATTATCCATGTGTACTTGAGATATTCCAAGAAAATACTTGAACTGTCATCAGGAGACAAGACAGTGCTTAGCTCTCAGTTCCTTTGACGGTTCTAACCTCTTCCCCATCATCTGATACATAGCCTATGCTTAAACAGAAGCCAGAAGAAAAAGAGGTCTGTTCTTTTCTTTCTCACACTTGTGCTCAGTTACACAGGGGGACATCTAAATCTAAACCACTTAGGGGCGCCTGGGTGGCTCAGTCGGTTAGACGTCCGACTTCGGCCCAGGTCACGATCTCACGGTCCGTGAGTTTGAGTCCCGCGTCGGGCTCTGGGCTGACAGCTCAGAGCCTGGAGCCTGCTTTTGATTCTGTGTCTCCCTCTCTCTCTGCCCCTCCCCCGTTCATGCTCTGTCTCAGTCTGTCTCAAAAATAAATAAACGTTAAAAAAAAAAATTAAAAAAAAAAATAAAAAAAAAAATAAATCTAAACCACTTAATAATATCCTCATTCCTAGGAAGAGATGTGAGCCAGAGACATCACAAGGTAATAGAAAGTAAGTTCTATTACTTACTTTCTAAGTAAGCTGGGTGAGTGAGCTGGGTGTCCTGCACACATTGAGAGAGCACACTCTAGGCTCCGGTAAGGAACTACGAGGATCTGAGCAGAAATGCAAGTTGGAAAAAGCAGATGATGTCACGGCACCTTGAGCTGGGGTCAAAGTAAACTACAAACAAAGTAAACTACATTTTTTGCTGTCCTGAGAATTTCCAGGAAGTCAGACCTACCCCAGATCCAATGAATGTGTTTTTTTTAATGTGACTAAGTCAAATAAATGATCCTTGGGTTTTATGAAGTTGGTGAATGTCTATGTAACTCTTTTCACTCTCTCTGCCGATTTGCCTAAGTGAAAACTGCTCTTCTGGAAATGACCAGACAAGATAATCTTCGTACCTATTTGGTGAACCCAGATGAGCCTCATTACTAGCCACTGAAGCAAAGATCCTGCACTTACCTTTGATTTGCTGATGCCTGTGCTTGAATATTTTTTCCCACTTCTTTCAGGAAATGGCCAGCCTCAAACGACAATTCACTGAACTGTTATCAGACATCGGCTTTGTAAAGGAGGGACTCAGAGCAAGGGAAATTGAGAAAAGGGCCCAAGCAGGAGACGGTATCTTGGATGCCACAGGCGAAGAGGTAAAGAATGTGTTGTTAGTGCTGTTATTTCTCTTTAATCAGCACAGGAACATTGGTAGGTCTTATTCATTTAAGCACTAGGAGCAGTGGGCTTAGTGACATTCTTGATTTTCTTTCCACAATAAGTGTCAGGTAAACACTCTAAAAAACAAAAGGGTTTTTTTTTGTTGTTAATTGTTGCTATTTTTTTAACATGTTTTCTAATTTATTTTTGAGGGAGAGAGCGAGAGCAAGGGAGGGGTGGGGGGAGGGGGGGGACAGAGGATCTGAAGCGAGCTCCATACTGACAGCAGTGAGCCTGATGCTAGGCTCGAACCCACAAACCTGAGCCGAAGTCGGACACTCAACCGACTGGGCCACCCAGGGCTCCTGTTGCTACTATTTTTGTTTTTAAATTTTCATGCTGGTTCTTGATAAGCCCATAAGAGGTGAAACATGTTTCAGTAATGTCTTCTTAAATCACACCAGCCTTTTTCCAACCAAGGATAGTTTTCTCTGTGACCACAGGAAGAACACTTCTTCAAGATGAACCTGATGCCCCGCGGTTCTCAGTGCAGTTAGTACTTTCTGCAGATTATGACCATCTCCTGAACCAGAGTCTGTCTCCACGGATCCTTAGGAGCACTGGCTTTGTAATTGCTTTGCAGAGACCCAGAGTTAACTGTGGGCTTCTTGGAGTGGGCCCTATATGCATATGGTTTTTTACTTTACCTTGTTTTTTACTTAGAAAGGAAGAGTTTTTCCAGCACAAGGATAGAAATGAGGTATTTTTGTTTTGTTTTGTTTTGTTTTAAGGTAGAAAGCAAGTGAAATGTGATGATAAGTTCCAGGGTACAAACAGAAGTGGCCACATTACTTATAAGATCAATGCTGTCTTTCCCTCCTAGGCAAACTCAAATGCTGAGAACCCCAAGCTGATATCAGCAATGCTGTGTGCTGCTCTTTATCCAAATGTAGTGCAGGTAACAAAACATTTTTCCTGGGTCCTCCCACTTCTTTGATTCGTAGCCAAGGGACTTAAGTTAAGACATACACATTAATCACCTTAAAGAGATACACACACACACACACACACACACACAAAGAGCCTTTTAAACTTTGTATACATTTCCAGTGCTTCAGTTATCCAAATTTGTTAAGATAACATTGTTCAAGAACACATTTATTGTATAAAATGAGGTGCTTGTTTTGAATCCTTCTGACACACTAGAAATTTAAATGGACATAAATGTTATCCTGTCGGGCAACATGTACATAACTAGCCTTTTATGTTAGGTAGAAACTTGATTCTACTACAGTTTTCCTTACGGTCTCTACTCTGCACTACGGTTAGGTAGGAACAAAATCAAACAAGTCAGTGCTTTGCCATGGGACCACTTGTGGCCAGCTTTCTGGAAAACCCTACCTGTATGTGCTGTCGGACTTTTACCTGAGTTTTAATTATCCAGCCCTTGTCAAACTTAGAAAGACTGAATTTGTGAGAGTACTAAATTGTTTTTCATTTAACGTTTTGTTAAATGCTCAGTTGACATCTGCAATGAACGTCTGACACATTGTCTGCTAGTTTTTCAATGGAAATATACATATGTCATATATATGTATTTTTTGTGAATACCTGTTGTTTAGGTGAAAAGCCCAGAAGGGAAATTTCACAAGACCAGTACCGGAGCTGTCAGAATGCAACCAAAATCAGAGGACCTGAAGTTTGTCACCAAGAACGATGGATATGTGCACATTCACCCTTCCTCGGTGAACTATCAGGTCGGAATGGCGGGTCCACTCACATTTGCATAGGGGAGGTCTCAGGGGAGCAACACAGCCCCTTCTAGTCAGCAGACCTCATCCCGTCACCTGCTGTCCCCAGCAGCACCACTGACTTGGGGAAGGTTGAGAAAGCATGAACAGACTGGAAATTGGACTGTGTTTGGAAAGACTATTTCCATTTGACGAAAATTCTACTGGATACAAAAAAAAAAACCGCTCAAGCCTGCTTTCAAGCATAAGCTTGCATCTTTGCAGCGGTGACTTAAGCAGTCAGGATCTAATCGCATCCCTAAATCCGCGCCTGACCAGGGAGGGAGTGACGGGCGCTTGCTGCTGGCGCTCCCTCACTTCGCACCCCCTCCTGCCTGCTGCCAACACCCTGTCCCAGCCCCAGAAGTGACGGGTGACCTCCTCGGGGTCCACCCCCTCCCTGGTCCTCCTCCCCCTTGACTCTAGTGTAGTATTCGACCCTGCTAACCTCCCATCCTCTTGAAACCATCTTTGATGTGTTTTTGCTCCTGAAATACCACTTTCTTCTCTCTCTCCGATCACCGCCCGATACCCCTTTTGCTGGTTTCTCTCCTTTGCTCTGAAATGGCGCTCTGTCCCTCGTCCTCATTGTCTCACTGCGGAGCGCTTACTCTTCCCGAACCCACAGAGCGTGACACCGCGGTTCCAAACTGCCACCTGGAGCTGTCACAGAGCCCCCAGCTTGCTCTCCCTGTGCCTGGGCTTGTCCTGAGCCCTCCTCCTGGCAGCCCCAGCCGGACGCCTGCCAGTCAGCTCAGGCTCCTTGTCTCCCACTTCTCTCCTCTCTCCTCTCTCGCCTGTCCTGGCAAACAGCACCTTCCCAGCCGGAGGCCCCCGCGCACAGAGACCCTGCCACTCTTCGCCTCGCTCCAGTCCATCTGGGCGCCGGGCAGCAGTTCCGCCTGTCGACGCTCCCAGATGTGCCTGCGTGTCCTCTCCCCACCGCCCTGCCTCAGTTCAAAGCCCACCATCCGCCTCTTGCCTGGAGTGCTGTAATGATCTGACTTCTGGTCGTTTCTCTCCGACCTTTTACAGTACTGCTGCCACAATTAACTTTACAAAACCTCCGTTTGGTCATATCATCCCCTTGCTTAAAACTCTTCATATATGGAGGCTCCCACACACTCTCATCCGACCCTTCACGCCTGCCCCTCTTTACCATGTCCCCTGTCACTCCTCCCTCCGTCACTCTGTGTGCCATGACGTACAACGCACTCCCTCGGAGTCTGGGATGACAGTCCCATTCTCAGCAGGCTCCTACCTGTCCTTGGAGCTTCCATTAAAAACCACCTCCCCGGGGTCCCGCCCCCTCGAAGTTGCTCCTCTGTCCCACCAGCACGAGGTGTGCATTTTGTCCACTGTTGCGCTTATCCCATTATTTTACGGTTTGTGGTCTTCATGGAATTGTGAAATTCCTAAAGACAGGACGTGTATTCATTTCTATGTCCTCATTGGCTAGCCTGGCACCTGGCCCAAAGCAGATGCTCAGTAGAGCTCTGGGGGGGGGGGGGAGGGACAGGGGATGGGGGAAGAGAGTTTGAAGTGTTCGGGCTGCTCGGCCCCCTGGAACTACTGAGTAACATGTCAGCAAAGCATGAAAAGTATCTCCGAGAGCCCAGAAGAATTGGAGGACCCGGAGGTCCTCTGGCTGTCAGCTGCATACGTACCTAGGGGCCAGAGGACTGAGTTAGGGCCACCCCTCTTCTGAGTTCATCATGACATTCATGCAGTGCATCCTTTGGTACCTACCAGTGTCTTCTCTTTTCCAGGCCCTGTCGTGGGCAGGTGAACTAGACAGACTGGGTCTCTGCCCTCGGGGAGCTCATGCTCTGCTGAGGAAGACAGGCAAGAAACAAGTCATCTCATCTTAGTAACAAATGCTATCAAGAGAAATAGAACAATAGAAATTGTGAGGCGCCTGGGTGGCTCAGTCGGTTAAGCAACCGACTTTGGCTCAGGTCATGATCTCACGGTTCGTGAGTTTGAGCCCCGCATCGGGCTCTGTTGACAGCTCAGAGCCTGGAGCCTGCTTCTGATTCTGTGTCTCCCTCTCTCTCTGCACCTCCCCTGCTCGTGCCCTGTCTCTCTCTGTCTCTCAAAACATAAATAAATGTTAAAAAAAGAATTAAAAAAAAAGAGAAATAGGACAGAGTAAGAGATTTTAAGAGTGATAGGGGAGGGGCCATTTTGCCCAGAGTGGTCAGGGAAGAACATTCCAGCAGGGGAAATCAGTGCAAGAGCAGCACGTGTTTTAAGACAAGCAGGCACAGGTCAGGTTGTGTGGGACCTTGTAGGCTATGGTACAGATTTGGGATTTTATTCTTGGAAGTCACTGGAGGGTGTCGTTTTTGAAAGATCATGGTGGCTGCCGGGTGGGAAAGAAACCGTGAAGATGCGAAGCAGAAACCCAGCGAGCACTTAGAAAGCCCTGGCAGTGGGCTGTGCGAGTTGATGATGGTTTGAGCCGTACCGGTGGTGAGAATATGTCGTTTCATTATGTATTTTGAAAAGCGACAGGACTTAGTGACCATTTCGATGGAGTGAGGGGAAAGAGCAGTCGAAGGCTTCTCAGTCTGGGACGTGAACAGCCGAGGAGGGGTACATCATTTACTGAGCTGGAGGGGATGCTGCTGGAAAGGAGTGGGAAAATCAAGAATTCCTTTTGAACCTAAGTCTGAGATGCTCGTTAGACGTCCAGAGGGAGACGTCAAGAGGGCAGTAGCCGTACAAGTCCGGCCTCGGGGGGAAGGTTCGGGCCGGAGACAATCTGGGGAGCCCCAGATGGCCAGGCGGTGCTTACATCTGTGGAATGGGTGGGGTTCCCCTTCGGTTGCCGGTGTCCACATCTGAGGTTTTCTGTTCCAGGTCAGACACTTTGACAGCCCCTACCTGGTGTACCACGAAAAGATCAGAACCAGTCGGGTGTTCATCCGAGACTGCAGCATGGTGTCCGTGTACCCGCTGGTCTTGTTCGGGGGAGGCCAGGTGAGCGTGCAGCTTCAGAGAGGAGCGTTTGTCGTGTCCCTGGATGACGGCTGGATCCGTTTCGCGGCTGCCTCCCATCAGGTAAGGCCTGGCGGGCCTGTCTAGGGGGCACGGGCCCCGAGGGGCTTCGAGGAGAAGACGGGTTCCTGCAGGGAGCGAGGGAGGACGGCAGAGCTGGCAAAGAACGAATGAGGAGAGGGTAGCGGGCCACGGACGGAGGCCAGGCCCGGAGCCTCAGTGAGAGACCAGGAAGGCACTGGGAGGGGAGCCCAGGACGGGCTGGCGTGGGAGGCTCGGGACAGAAGCTGCAGGCGAGACGTTGGACCTTCCTAACTGTTCAACAGATAACACATGTTCTCCAAAGAAAAGTCCCAAAATACACAGATGAGCAAAAATAAGTAAAAATCACCCTGATTCCACCACTGCCATAAAAAAAAAAGATAATGGATCTGAATTGTTTATTGTCAGGTCTCACGTGTTCACTACTGGAGTGTCTGCAGAGACACTGGAGGCAGAGTACACGCTTAGGAAATAAAAATTCATTTTGACATTTGCATCGGGTAGAGGTCTTAGACGGCAAGAAGCAGAAACACCAACTCAAACGTTAAAGAGAATTTATTGGCACATTGAACTGTAACATCTAAAGCAGCACAGTCCAACAAAAATACATGAGCCACATGTGTAATTTCAATTTTTCTAGTAGCCACATTTGAAAAACACAAATAGGCACAGTTCATCTTAATTTTATGTAGCCTAACACATCTAAAAAGTTTTCATGTCATCGTGTCATCGTATAAGGGCGCACTGAGATACTCCTCTTCATGCGACATCTTCACAATCTGGAGTGTGCACACTCACCGCACATCTCAGTTCAAAGTGGCCCTTAGATGAGCCACGTGTGACGAGTGGCCGTCGTGTTGCCCAGTACAGTTTCCGGAAGGCCAGGCAGCTGGGTGACGAGAGGCTGGCTGACCTTGTGAGGGCAGGGTGGCTGCGGCGGCCCCCGGCCTCACGTCTGTTGCAGCATAGTGTCCGGAAGGGGAGACCAGAAACCTCCTCTCTTAAACCAACTGTTGTGGCCAAACGAGTGTCATAAACTGTAAGGCCCGGGTCACCTGAGCCATTCACTCTGGCAAAGCCCACGGCACGAGCCCGTTTGAGTTCCGTCTGGGCGCAAACTGCACGGTGGCCAGACGACGGGGGAGGGGCAAAGCATGTCGGGAAGACCTCTCCAGTGCCTGCTCCAACAGCAGCACGAGCAAAATGCCATAAAGAATGTGGAGCTATTAGCCCCAGCAAAGCATAGAATGTATCCTAAAGCTAAAGACTTTTTCTCTTAGTATCTACCGTTTTTAATTTTCCATTTTCCTGCTTCTCCTCTTGGAACAAATTATAAAAGGTGACCAGGCTTTAATATGGAGAACACTACATAAAAGCCATCCTTTCACATTTAATCTTTTCTTGAAAGGAGATGTGGACATTGAGTGAACATTCCTATAGCTGCATCAAGAAATTACAACTTTTTAAAAAATTTTTATTTATTTTTGAGAGCAAGAGAGACAGAGCATGAGTGGGGGAGGGGCAGAGAGAGAGGGAGACACAGAATCGGAAGCAGGCTCCAGGCTTAGAGCTGCAGCTGTCAGCACAGAGCCTGACGCGGGGCTCGAACTCACGGACTGTGAGATCATGACCTGAGCCGGAGTCAGACGCTTAACCGACTGAGCCACCCAGGCGCCTCCATCAAGAAATTTTAGAAGCGCTTTTAGAATAAATTGTGTTAGTTTCTCCTCCCCCACCACGTGGAGGTAAAATTAATAGCAGCAATCTAGAATAATGATAATCATCACTGGGATGTTTCCTGTAATAACCTTTCCTCCCCCGTTGACCCAAGCGCTGCTTACGCTGCAACTTTCATTTTAGGTGGCCGAATTAGTAAAGGAACTTCGTTGTGAACTTGACCAGCTCCTCCAGGATAAGATAAAAAACCCGAGCACAGATCTGTGTACGTGTCCTCGAGGATCCCGGATCATCAGCATGATTGTGAAACTTGTCACCACACAATAAAGACCTGCCTCGGGAGAGCGCCTGCCCCGCCCCTTGTGCTCCCCTGGGAAATAACGGCAGCACCTCTACCTCCAGCCAAGCCCTGAGGCGCCGAGCACGAGGGAAGCCTCCCAGACCCCCAGACCGGGCAGGGGCGCTCCCAGCACAATTTGGAGTGTCGGTGTGAGGCGGTCGAAAAACCAGCTTTGCCTGTCTTTTTCTCTGGGACTGTCCTGGAATGAAGGAAATTCACCCAGTAACACAAAAGTGAATGTTTAATACAATTCTGTTTTATTCTATGTATTTTTTTTCTCCTGCTTTTTACTAGGGTGAGGGAGGAGCATGAGGAGAAATACTGAATGTTTTTTCTATCATAACGGCTCATCTGAAAGAAGTTAGAACAGAAAAAGGACAAAAAAAAATCATGTGAGCAAGAAAAATTAAAATTTCATTTTAGGCTCTTGGCTACAAAGCAAACTTGACTTGTGAGGGATTTTTACTTTTACTCATTAAAGGTCAACCGAAAAAAACAAACTTAAAGAGCTCTTATCTGTTATTAGAATGCAAGCTGGTCTCACCCTTAACGTTCATATTCTCGAAAGCAGAACCGTCTAGGTGTCTTCGTGCTGTTTTAGGTTTTCCATTTAGGAATCTTGCTCTCTCTTAGGCACACACCCAGATCTCATGGCCACACTCCTCCTTACCCAAAGGGGAATTTTGATGGCATTCTCAGAGCAGAGTTGGCAACGGTCGATGTAGAAAAGTTTGCCATGCTAGTGTCAGATTTACAGCCATAAAAATATCTTCCACGAGACTGCTTATTTTCAGCCACCACTTAGGTGAATGGGGAGCCAGCATGTTGAAAAACCATGAGTACATTTACATTGCCTCTGGACATTTTTCAGCGTGGCCAGGAAGAATCCCGAAGGGCTGAGTACAAAAAAATATTCTTGTGTTTGTCTAGCGCTCAGGTAGAGTCACTACAGATTTCACACTAGAGATAGAATTCAAACGAATCAGCAAAACCACTGCAGTGAAGGGTGGTCACTTTTTAAGGTATTATTTCTGTTCAGTTTCCAGAAAACCTCCTGGACTGTCCAAAACGGTCATTACCAAGCATGTTTAAACTTTGGCGCACTTGAAGAGCTGAGATTCTAAGTAGTAGTTTTAAAAGGCATGAATTCACGTTATCACTTTAAATAAAAGACACGATGGGGCGCCTGGGTGGCGCAGTCGGTTGGGCGTCCGACTTCAGCCAGGTCACGATCTCGCGGTCCGTGAGTTCGAGCCCCGCGTCAGGCTCTGGGCTGATGGCTCGGAGCCTGGAGCCTGTTTCCGATTCTGTGTCTCCCTCTCTCTCTGCCCCTCCCCCGTTCATGCTCTGTCTCTCTCTGTCCCAAAAATAAAAAACGTTGAAAAAAAATTTTTTAAATAAATAAATAAAAGACACGCATATGCACAGCACCCACAGCATTCAGGCTCTGACTTGCCCTGGAAACAAGGCTCACATTACAGAACTGCTCAGGAGAAATGCAGGAGAAAACCGTCCTGACACATTTTTTTAAACCAGTATGGACTCTTGGTGCCGTAGCGGAGCTCATATTGGCTGCCCGAGATCGAGCCATCGGCCTGAGTGGACCCACAGCTCTCAACACAAGTCCGCAGCACAGCATACGACTGGCCAGCTGGCCGGGTGGTAGTTAACAACAAAACCATCCATTGAGAGTACTGAGCAATCGCTCCCCTCGGGGCAGTCATCGTGGGCTGGCCACCTGCAGCCAGGCACAAGTCGCACAAGTCATTTTACAGATGGGCCAGAAAGTGGAAAAGACTGGGAAGCCTTGACTGAAGGCACTGAATAAGAAAAATCCTTGGGGCACCTGGGTAGCTCAGACTGTTAAGTGCCAGACTTCGGCTAGGGTCATGATCTCACGATTCATGGGTTCAAGCCCCATGTCGGGCTCTGTGCTGACAGTTCAGAGCCTGGAGCCTGCTTCGGATTCTTTGTCTCCCTCTCTCTCTGCCCCTCCCCTGTTCACTCTCTCTCTCTCTCAAAAATAAATATACATTAAAATAAATAAACATTAAAAAAATAACATAAAATAGAAATCCTCACCTCCAGGACCAAACTTCTTAAGCCCCATCACTCACATGAGATCAATGAAATAGGATTACTTCTTTGCGATTGAAGATCAGAGTGCAGTGTAGCATTTCAAGGTGACACCAAATTTCTAAGCCCCAACAAGATGGTCAGCATTGGGGAGCCTGGGTGTCTAAAGCATCTGACTCTTGATCTCAGCTCAGGTCATGATCTTGCAGTTCGTGAGTTCAAGGCCCACGTGGGGCTCTGCGTTGACCATGTGGAGCCCCGTTGGGGTTCGCTCTCTGCCCCTCCCCTGCTTGCTCTCTCTCAAAATAAATAAACTGTAAAAAAAATTGTAAAAGATGATCAGCATTTAATGTTCATTTTCTGGAGAACTCTGTAAATGTTTCTCACTTGTTTTACTGGAACCTAGCTAGGAAATAATATCGATGCAGTACCTGCTACAAAATTAGTCTGCGACACTGTTGTAGTGCATGTCTGCGGGGACTTCTCAGGAAATGAGAATAGGTAACATTCTCACAGAGGTGGTCATAGGTTGACAAAGTGCCTTCTTCCTGCTTGAGCTCCATATCTGAATACTACCATTCAGACTCCCTGACGAGGAATGAATTTTGGTCTGTACCCTTCCATTTTGTCACTTGAGCAGTTTAAATAATATACCAGAGCACACAGACTGTGGGTCTGCAAGCATGTGGTCAGTGTTCTTTTTCATTTCCAGGCAATGGTTTGAATATGTCCCTGAGAGGGTATCATAAAATAAGACATTGTGAAAGTCACTCTGTAAAATATATAGTAAAGGTAAGCAAATTGGGACCAACGGTGTGGTTTTCAGGTGCGGCCCAGGCTGGCTTTTTGAGGACTGCATTCTGCTGCGTTGTCTCAGTTGCTGGGCCGAGAGCTGGTGAGCTCGGGCTTGACACTCCGAGGGTGTCTTGTGAGGG
The DNA here is from genome assembly GCF_018350195.1 of Panthera tigris. Taxonomy (NCBI): domain Eukaryota; kingdom Metazoa; phylum Chordata; class Mammalia; order Carnivora; family Felidae; genus Panthera; species Panthera tigris. The sequence goes on from NC_056662.1 coordinate 107,940,255, forward strand.
TCACCTCGTTGCCACATAAATGAGGATTCCGGGGACAGAATTCTGCTCCCACTGCCCTTGTGCTAGAACAAGCCTGGGCAGACGATGGCTCTTTCCTCCTATGTCACGCTAGAATTAAGCATAATTCCTAGGGCTTATTTTCTCCTAAATGCAGGGGGTAGAGTTTGCTTAAAATATTTAGCCGGTTAATAAATACAGGGTGAGCTATTGTTTTCAGAAGTTAGAACTTGGTCATGAAACTGTGTCAGTCAACATTTGAGGACTCACAGTACGGAGTGCCTCAGGTGGAAACAATACAGAGCCAGCTAACACAATTCATTGTCACGGCAATAGTTTCAGACTGTTCCAGAGTGATAGACTTATTCAATGCCTTTCAGCCTCACACATGTAAAGCTACGTAATGACTGTGTAAACCATTAACCACGATGAATCATTAACAGGAGAGACTTTTTCTTGCTAACTTCTAAGTTATCGCCCCCACAATGATAATATCAGAGATTGGTCTTAAATAGGATTTGTGGCCAATCACTAATCCTTAAAGTGCTTTCAAATCTTAAATGTTTTAATAATTTGTTTTGTCAAAGAGCAAAGAAAGAGTTCTGCTGGAGAATCACTCGTGCCCTACATGTGGACCAGCAGGAAGGAGTGGCATCCGTGTTTCATCAAGATACAGGACAGCAGCCCAAACACGAGCTTGTTCCCACAGACGGTTCAGCCTCTGCCCCTTCTTTGCCTAACGGGGACCATCCCGGAGTCTACTCCCCAGTCAGTTCTAGCCCAGCTAATTGAATAAATAAGCCAGGACGCGGTGCCCCAGTGAGACAGCTGTGAGGACGATGACTTCGAATCAACGTACGGGGGGTGCCTGGGTGGCTCAATCATTCAGCATCTGACGTCAGCTCAGGTCGCAATCTCACAGTTCGCGGGTTTGAGCCCCACATTGGGTGAGCTCAAGTCCTGCTTTGGGTAGACATGAGCTCGCTCTCTCTCTCTCTCCCCCTCCTGGGAATGATTCTCTCTCTCTCTCTCTCTCTGCCCCTTGCTTACATGTGCCTTCTCTCTTTCAAAAAAAAAAAAAAAATCAGTTTACTGGATTTTTCCTCCTGTATTTCAACATTTTAGGAAAGAAACAAATGGCAACAAAAGACAGTATAAGGGGTTTGTTTGAAAAGGCAACTTCCTATAAATACCAGCAATGAGTATCTGTTTAGGATGACGACCCTGACATGACAAATACAGTATTCCTAAATATGGTATAACAATGTATCTAATAAACATTTTCAACAGAAGCATTTCAAAGAGCGAAGGTTTTTTTTATTATTATTCCTTATGCAGAAAATGCAATTACTGCTACGTCCTCCAACCTAGGCTTTATTGAAAACGTCCTGAAGGAGTTAATTTTCCTTCCAAGTTGAACTTGTTTTATAAAGGGGACATTATCCATGGCTGATTTTCTTCTGCAATTAATTCAAAACGGGATAACGTAGCTAAAACGACTCATTTACTTCTCCAGAGTCCCCTTTCAATAAGTTTGCCTCATTCCATCCTTGGGTTTCAAATGTCTCCAAAGTATCTGCTAACCTTTCAAGGAAGACTCTGTTTGTCCACGGAGGTTGATTAACTATAATACAGGACCTTATCATGTACAAGGACCATAAGGAGGTTTCCTCACAGGAGAAAATGTAGATTTTGCTTGTTTTCAACGAGTGGTTCTCAACTGGAGGCAATTTTGCCCACCGGGGGACATTTGGCGGTATCTGGAGGCAGCACAACTGAGTGGGGATCGGGGTGTATTCCTGGCATCTAGTGGTCGGAAGCCAGAGATGCTGCTAAATACACTACAATGCACAGGAGCCCCCCCACCCCCCAAACAAATTATCCAGTTCACGATGTCAGTAGTGCCAAGGTGGAGAAAACCTATTTAAACAAAATAGATAGGTAGCCACTTACAAAGTCTGGCTATTAGTTACTAGTCAGATACAAATTATGCCCACATCAACTCTGATCAACATGTACTGTGTGAATAAGAATTTATGAGTCCATCACGTTGTTACCAAAATACAGAGTACTTGAGGCGCCCGGGGGACTCAGATGGCTGAGCATCTGACTCTGGATTTTGGCTCAGGTCACGATCTCACAGTTGATTAGATCAAAGCCCCTCGTTGGGCTCTGTGCTGATAGCTGGGAGCCTGCTTGGGATTCTCTCTCCCTCTCTCTCTCTCTCTCTACCCCAACACCCCCCCCCAAAGTAAATAAATAAACTTTAAAAAAAAAAAAAAGGAAATACAATTTGCATATGACACTAATACTGTTTTCCACTACAAAACTCAAGTTCTCACACTCAGGCCCGTATTACAATGTTTGAAATACACACACATATGCACACACACACTCGCACGTGCACGTGCACGCGCGCACACACACACACACCCTTCCCTTATCTTTCCGTTATTTGAAGGGAGTCCAACCTAGCAGACTTTGGCCAATATGGTAAAACACAAATAGGGTTTTTAAAAAGGGGTAAAGGGGGGGCGCCTGGGTGGCTCAGTCGGTTGAACGTCCAAGTTCAGCTCAGGTCACGATCTCACGGTCCGTGAGTTCAAGCCCCACGTTGGGCTCTGGACTGATGGCTCAGAGCCTGGAGCCTGCTTCCGATTCTGTCTCCCTCTCTCTCTGCCCCTCCCCCGTTCATGCTCTGTCACTCTCTGTCTCAAAAATAAATAAATGTTAAAAAAAAAAAAAATTAAAAAAAAAAAAGGGGGTAAAGGGGGATGGGAATATATAGCCCTATAGGTAGATGACTGTAAAATGTTGAAATCTAACATAAAGCTTACCTAGGAACTATGATTTCTAGGCTCAGTAACCCTTCTCCTATCGTTTGAACTGAAAAAACAAAGCAGGTGGTTTTAGGACTTAATTATTAGCAAGATTACCAGACTAAATGTCAAAGATGCATTATGCTCTTTAGAAGACAGATGTCTTTACAAATCAAGGGTCATGCTGTACATGGGCACCAAGGGACTATCCCATATGAGGAAGAAACTAATCCATTGATGATAGACCCAACACAAAACAATCCGTAATTATAGACGTTTTTGTTAATGCCGCCCTTCTGTCTCTGAAATTCACCTATGCACTTTCCCATTTAAACTCCAGCTGTCCCCATTATTTCTAGCCCACAAATCTTTATACCATCCTTTTCCACAGTAAGCATGGCTAAAATGGATTAATTGAAGCGTGCAATCTGATTAGTTAACAGGGAGGCTGACTGTCCTGTTTATAACTAATGTGTGCTACATGGCTAGTTTGAGACCCAAATTGGGGTTGCAGGAAATCCTCCCACACTTATGCTCACAATTTCAATATAACCAACTTATTTTAAGCAGGTGCTATGTGCCAGCCACCCTGGGAATTCAGGATACAAAGATAAACTGGGACACAGGAGAAACAAGACAATAGAGAAATAAAGTTTACTTGAATAAATTCAATCAAGAGCATAATTTACCCCTGCAAGAGCCTCTGAAGGTTTTTTTTTAAAAAAACAAACAAACAAACAAACAAACTAGACACCTGTATGTTGAAATTAAAAGGAAGGACACTGAGGTGTCTGGCCGGCTCAGTCAGAAGAGCATGCAACTCTTGGTCTCAGGGTCCTTGTGCTATTTTGTTGCACGTGAGACTATCCGTGTGGTTTACCTATTTATTAGCACTCATAATCCACATCTTTGATTTGACCAAAACAACAGAGAATGAAAACTCACACACGACACACGTGTGCCTCTGAAGTCTTGTAATATGATGGACTTAACATCCAAACACTTCACGAAGGAAAAAATAAAAATGAAGTCTTATTTTAATCGGCTCATCCACAGTTCTTGGCTTCTCACTGGGGAGCTGCAAGATGTCCCTGAATAAGATCCTGAACACGGGACAGAATAATCTCATTAGAACTGCTGCAATTTTCGGGGCCATACGGGGGGTCTATCGTCAGCACCCCAGCCACACACAGAGTCCGTTGTGAATCTCCCTGTTCAGTGATGGGAATGTGGTTCTTCTCGAGCCATTTCTTGAGGCTGTTCTTCCTCTTCTCCAGGTCCTCAGGGCTGTATGCCTTGCAGTCTCCAGACATGAACAAATGTGCCAGCTTCTCTCTCACTCCATGGTCCCCTTCGTTCACAGTTTCAACAGTCTGCACGGCATGGCCCATAATTCCAGTCACAGATATGCTGCCATCTTCTAGGAAGTTCACGAGGACGATACTTTGGAGGAAAAGTAAGTTCACAGCAGATATGTAAAAGAAAAACCTAAAGTCTCATAAATCTATGGAAGAAGCAGTGGAATGAGAGGCATCACCAGCCCCGACAGGTAATGAAACTAGGGAATAAGAACTTCCCTGTTTAAAATTAATCCTCTCACCATCAAATGTTTGTACTTGGTCAATAAGTATTCACTGAGGGTCCTATACATCTAAACGTTTTTTTTTTTAACGTTTATTTATTTTTGAGAGAGACACAGAGTGGGATCAGGGGAGGGGCAGAGAGAGAGGGAAACACAGAATACGAAGCAGGCTCCAGGCTCCGAGCTGTCAGCACAGAGCCCGACGTGGGGCTCAAACCACAAACTGTGAGATCATGACCTGAGCCAAAGTCGGATGCTTAACCGACTGAGCCACCCAGGCGCCTCACATCTAAACTTTCTGTCTAGCCTAAATCATTGTGGAATGCAGTTAAAGCATTAAAGAGTTATAAAAGGCTTAAACGTTTATTAGAAAAGAAGAAAGGGCACAGACTTAACTTTCAGAGTTCAAAAACAACTGAGTAACTCACCTTCAAAGTAGATCAAAGAAAATAACAAAACCCAAAATTAATGAAATAGAAAATAAAAGAGTTAATAACAAGATCACCAAAGCCAAATGTTGGCTCTTTGAAAAAAACAAAAAGATAAAAAAAACAAAACCATGTAGGGGCACCTGGGTGGCTCAATTGGTTGAGTGCCCTACTTCAGCTCGGGTCATCTCACAGTTCATGAGTTCAAGCCCTGCATAGGGCCCTATGCTGATAGATCAGAGCCTGGAGCCTGCTTCGGATTTTGTGTCTCCCTCTCTCTCTGCCCCTCCCCTGCTCATGCTCTGTCTCTCTCTCTCTCACAAATAAATAAAGTTTTTTATTTATTACATATAAAAAACTTTTTTAAGAAAAAATAAACATGTAAAATTCATAAAACTCAAGCAACATTAATTAGAATGGAGAAAAAAGGCAGCAAAGATTGGCAGTATAAAGTATTAGGAACAAATTTATGTCAATCGTTTTGAAAATTAAAACAGAAAACTTCCTGGGAAATATAAATTTCTACTACTGAGTCAAAGAAAGAGAGAATATAAATCATCTTATAATCATTAATAAAAACTGAGTAAATATTTAAGAATATTTTCCCATAAGAGGGGGAAAAAAGGCTTTTTACCAACAAATTATATACAATTTTTAAGGTTCAAACATTTCTTTTTTTTTTTTCCAAGATTTTAATTTTAAGTAATCTCCACACCCAATGTGGGGCTCAAACCCACAACCCCAATATCAAAAGTCGCATGCTCCACCAGCCAGGTGCTCCAAGTTTCAAACATTTATTTTTATCTTTTTTTGAAACATTTATTTATTACTGAGAGACAGAGAGAGAGAACGAGCATGGGAGGGGCAGAGAGAGGGGGAGACACAGAATCCAAAGCAGGCTCCAGGCTCCGAGCTGTCAGCACAGAGCCCGACACGGGGCTCGAACTCACAAACCGCAAGATCATGACCTGAGCCGAAGCCAGATGCTTAACTGACTGAGCCAGCCAGCTCCAAACATTTCTAATCTAACCAAACTCTTCTAGAGACTACAAAAGGTGGACTGTGCCTTAGCTCATTAAATGAGGCCAATACCAAAAGCAGAGATAATTAAAAAAATAAAACTACAAGCTAATTTCACTCATGAATACAAATGCAAAAATCCTGACTAAATAAAATACATGATATGATGCAAGGTGATGTGAAGGGGATTTCACTTCTGTGGTACTCTTCCCAAAGCCTATAACCCCAGGCTATTTATGAGAAAGCATCACACAAACCCAAATTGAGAGACCTTCTACAAAATACCTCATCAGTACTCTTCAAAAGTGTCAAGGTCATGAAAAACAAGGAAAGACTGAAAGGCTGTCACAGATCAGAGACTAAGGACATATGATGATTAAATGTAATGTGGGATCCTAGATTGGATCCTGGAACAGAAAAAAGGCAAACAATTAGTAGAAAAACTGTTGAAATCCAAATGACAGGTCTTTAGTTAATGTAAATTTTTAGTTTTGAGGAATGTACCACAGTTAGGTTAAGATGCCAATATCAGGGGAAGCTGGGTAGATGGGTCCTGTCTGTACTTTCTTTTCTATAAATCTAAAATCATTCCAAAATTTAAAAAGTGTGTGTGTATCACCACCTTTAAAGTAGTCTTGCAAGAAACAAATCTGATCCTAATCAAACCTCTGGATATGAATCCCAGTTTATAGAAATACAGAGGATGAAATAAACTATACCGTGAGAATGCAATAAGCTAAACTCAGAATGTGTTCAACTCTGTAAGACAAATGATTCCATTTCTTCAACAAATAAATGACATGGAAAACTAAAAAGATGGGGTGCCTGGGAGGCACAATTGGTTGTGTCTAATTCTCAATTTCGGCTCAGGTGTTGATCCCAGGGTCCCGAGTCAGGCTCCACGCTTAGCATGGATACTGCTTAAGATTCTCCCTCCCTTCACCCCTCTTCCCCATTCACTTGCTCTCCCTCTCTCCAAAATAATAGGGGGGAAAAAAAGAAAACTAAATAGAGAAAGTGCACAGTCACAGATCAAGATACTTGAGAGATGTTATCAACCAAATTGATAAACCAATATAAAAAGATACTTTTGAGACAACCAGGCAAATCTCAACATGACTGTTAATAAAGTTATTATTACTTTTATTGGGTATTATAATGTTATTGTGTTTATTAAAGAGTTTATCTGCTAAATAAGATACATTGATGTATTTATGAATAAAATGATAATGGTATTGTGGTTACATTTATTAGAGTTCTTATCTATTAAAAGTTACATTGAGGCATTTATGTACAAAATTAAATGAGCTGTGCTTAAAGATATTTAGAAGGGAAAGGTAAAGCTAGTTGTCTGTTATCCTATTCTCTCTACATTTATGTATGTTTGAGATTTTCTAATAAAAACGTAGGAACAAAAAAGTGTCTCACTTCTACAAACCTGGCTGGTGCCAGGGTAATCCATAGTTTGAACAGCACTTAGATTCAAAGGCTATACAATTCTTTTTTTTTTTTTTTTTTTTAATTTTTTTAATGTTTTTTCTTGATAGAGAGTGAGCGGGGTAGAGGCAGAGAGAGAGAGACAGAATCTGAAGCAGGCTCCAGGCTCTGAGCTGTCAGCAGAGACTGATGCGGGGCTTGAACTCATGAACCGTGAGATCATGACCTGAGCTGAAGTCAGAGGCTTAACTGAGCCACCCAGGCGCCCCTAAAGACAGTACAATTCTTACACGCAAATTCTTACATGGCTTTCATTTATCTACTTCCTTAGTTTGGATATAACATATAGGCAGCACAAAGGGGTGTCATTATGATTTCTGGGAAGCAGGACCCATACTCACTTGGCAGAAACCGGGTCTGTGGTTAAAACCCATCCTTTATAATCCTTCTCACTGGCTGTCACTTTGACTTCTTTGTACGTGTAATCTTGCCATTCTAAGGGGCCTTTCTTCATCCATTCATTCATGGCTGCCAGCTGACTAGATCAAAAACCACCACCAGTCCGGGTTAATATATATGTTCCACTCAAGCAAATGCCCCAATCCCTATGCTAGGCAGAGAGAACATCTTGTGATTTGCCTCAAGTTCCATATCAGGAAATAGCTGATATTCACGATTCAATATGAAAGCTAGGAGATCCCGAGTTGCCATGGGGCTAACTCATCCGGCTTACTTCTATATTCGACTACCCAGTACCACTCCAGATGGCCTTCGCCCTGGCTTTGAACTCCGGTCGGCAGATGCTCACACCCTTTAACTCTGTCTGCTCTCCACACCACTTTTAGCCAAACCTGAAAAACAAAACTCCTTTGATATCCACCCACTCGCTCTCTCTGGCTGTTTCTCCGCTGGATCCCGCCAGGGAGAGGCCTCGGATTTGTGACCATTTCCTCTTTTTTGTTTGGAAGATGCACGAACCAGGGGGCAGCAGCGAAGGCTCTAGAGCGCAGACTCCCTGACCTAGCTTGCAGCTGCACGATACTTAGAGCAGCACTCAAACCTGGTGGTGTTTAACGTTTAATCCCGACAAACGAGAAATATACCAGTTACAGCTCCTGACAGCAAAAGGCACGCAGCGACCACGCGGTAAGGAAGCAGTCTCCTCGGCGGCGCCGTCTAAACCCAGCATGCTTTGCGCCACTTCCTTCCCCCAGAAGTCTCTGTTTTGTAGTCCTTGACCTTGGTCCCACCTAGAGGTCTGAGGGAGTCGGCGGGCGTGGGGGGATAAAAGCCGGGCGCGGGATGCGGGCGGGACTTGAGATTTTTGTATAATAAGAAAGTAAGGCTCCTTGTTCGCTAGAGCCACCCCTCTTCACTGCCACGATGGACATTTCAACCTTTTGTTTTTAAAGAGGAAAAGTCTCGTGCCCGGTTCTCATTGAGAGTAGACATGGAAATGCACCCTTGCCGTGGAATCGAAGCACAAGAACCCTCTAGGTAAATCCTAAAGCTTTAGAAGTGTGAGGTGAAAGTGCCTTGGAGAAGAGCGATAGAGCCAAGAGATTTGTTTGTTCCGCTGGTGTGAGGCAGTTAATACCTCTGCTCCTTCGGGATGTGCCCTTGCTATAGTCCCGCAGGAGTTGCAGAAGCCAGAAAGAATAAAGCACAGGATCGGGATGAATTCCACCTAGCAGATCTCTCACTGGTAAAGCCCCAGCCTCTCCTCCAACTCCCGCCCCCTCCCCAGTAGAAAAGCGGAAAAGACTCGCTTCTGCCGCAGATTTATGTTCAGGGACTTAGGTGGCTCCTGGCATAGTCCGGAATTTTTTTCATAACTGTGATCCTGAAAAATGGTACAAGGTGTTAAACATTGAGTTTCTGCAAATGGGAACACCAAGGGAGATTTACAGAAACTGAATTAGAGGCCTATCAAACCACGATGTAGAAAACATTGAAAATCAGCTTGGGGCATCTGGGTGGCACAGTCTATTAAGCCTCGGATTTAGGCTCAGCTCATGACCTCCCTGCTAGTGATCTCCGGGCTCCTGAGTTGGAGCCCCACACTGGGCTCTCTGATGTCTGCACGGAGGCTGCCTCACATCCTCTTTCCTCAGCTGTCTCTGCCCCTCCCCTGCTCCAGCTCTCTCTCAAAAAATAAACTTAAAAAAAAAAAAATTAGTCAGCTTTTCCCTTACAGTCTGGGATTTGAGTTCACATAATCCTTAAAGTATATTGTTTCTTATTGCCATCGTTTCAAATAATCCTTTGGCAACTTTGAGTCGTTGAATGATTGGCTGATTATATTAATGTGGCTTTAGTAGATTAAATTAGATTATGCCAGTTAAAGTCCTCTATAAATCTACAGAGCTAATTTAATACCAGTTGTTACAATGTGAAATGAAACGTTTGACCTCATAAAAATTCAGTCCAAAAGAGCTTGAACCAACTGTGACAACTGATCATTTGTATTTGAAGCCTTCTAACTGTCCTGCAGAATGAAAGACTTTGGAAGCTAGCTTCAAGCTTAAATTATTCCTTTTAAATTGATGTGACTGGGGCAGTTTCCTTCCCTTCTCTCCCCTCTCCCTTTAGTCCTCTGGATAAACTAAAGAATCATTCACAGCATCTGCCTATTGGAATCGCTGATTTATAACAGACTGAGCCTGCCCACTTCTAATGGAGGTTTACAGAGAGACCCTGTCTGTAGTCCACCCTCAACAAGTTCACATGTGCCATTTCCTTTTCCCCGTCAACCCCTACTCTTGGTCTCCCTGGTGCCTCCCTCCTACCAGTTGATGTCCCTTCTCTCACATTCTCTACTTTTCTCCCTCTTCCCCTTCTCTTCTTCTGTCTTCTTCCTAGTATCTGCTTCCCCCTCAAACCTACACACATACACACACTCTCAACCCTTTCCTCTGCCAAGTTCAAAATTGCGTGTTCTAGATTTTGGAGTACATTTTTAAAGTAATCTCTAAACCCAACGTGGGGTTCAAACTCATGACCCCAAGATTAAGAGTTGCATGCTCTGGGGTGCCTGGGTGGCTCAGTTGGTTAAGCATTCAACTCTTGATTGACCTGAGCTAAAGATGTTGACTACTGAGCTCCTAAAAATTATTGCAGTGGTCCAGACAGGACACAAGCTGATAGCAGTGGAAATGAAAAAGAGGGAAAAAAGGAGTAGATTCAACGAATGCTTCAAGGGAAAAATCAACTGGATTGGTGATTGATTGGAGTGGGGCAAGGGCATGTTGAGAACTTTGATCTGTTAACAGATCTTCTCTCTGTTCTTTCCTTCATTCAATAATAACCCCTCCTTCCTCTTTGTTTTTTCAAGATCTCAGGCCTCCACATAGTTATTATATTTACTAAACTAGATAAGAAATTTCTTCACAGAATAAAAAATGCTTCAATAACACTTTATTTGTTTTTATGGCACAGGAAGGCAACAGTGAGGTCTCTCCTCCAAGCTCTTATAAACTAACCCTAAATGTTAAATAAAATGGATGTGATTCGATCTGTGATTCGTTTGTACAAAGAGTCCATCTATTATCTGGATAACCAGAGAATGTGGGGATGACCGAAATTCCAAACTGAGTGACCTGGTTGTATTCTCTGGAAGCCGGACTGGAATGGGATTTTATGTTAGTAAATGGAAACTTAATTATATTAGACCCTACTGGGACAGTCAATACCCCAGGGTTGGTAGCAGAAGGCACAAAAGAAGAAAGTCAGTAAGTAGAAGATTGGGAGGTATTTCTCAAAGACCCTGAATCTGCAAGCAGGGACTTTCCAGAGGAATATACCTATTGTGGGGAACTGATATACTTCATCAGGTCTCAGTTGGCCCGGAATAGATTTTCCTAAAACTATCTGCCTTCTTGTTCTGATTTGATGCTCCCCATGCCTCGTGACTCCCCCATGCTGGTTTTCTAGACACAGTGTTGATCAGGAGAGGTGATTCTTGAGAGGGAAATGAGCACTTTCTAATCAATAGAAAGGAATAGACCAGAAATCACAAACTAGGGGGCATATCAGGACATGCAGATAGTTTAATATCTGCACAGTTTAAATTAAAAAAAAATTTTTTTTTAATTTGGAAGTTTTTATATAGGTTTCCTCTCTCTTCCTCACTAGTTTCGACCACTTTTATTGCTTTTGTTTGGCTGCTCTATATTGTTTACATCAGCTGCCTGATCCCACAGGAAATTGAATTTGCAACTCTGGAATAGTCCCTACTATAAATAAATAAATTAGCAGAGTAAATTATACCTTAATCTCTTGTGGTAAGAACCAGCCTTGGATGTGTCTAGTCAACTCTTGGGCCACTTAAGCGCCAGAAAGCTTTACCAAGGAAATGCCAATTCCAAGATTTCCTGTTGGATTTCCATAGTCTTTTTTAGGTGATTCCTTGGTCTTGTTGACTTGCCTCCTTCTCATCTGTGCCCTTTTCATACCATTTTTGTAGCTTATTGTTATTTACACATGTGTTGTGGCAGTTACTGTAGGTTGCTTCATTTAATAGTCCTTTCCCACAACCTCCTAATGAGGCTTGAAAGCCGAAACTCAGGGTCACTGGGTGGCTCAGTTGGTTAAGTGCCCGACTTCAGCTCAGGTGCTGATCTCATAGTTCGTGGGTTTGAGCTCCGCATTGGGCTCTGTGCTGACACCTCAGAGCCTGGAGGCTGCTTCGGATTCTGTGTCTCCCTCTCTCTCTGTGCCCCTCCCCAGCTCATGCTCTGTCTCTCTGTCTCTCTCTCTCTCAAAAATGAATAAAAACATTTTAGAAAATTAAACAAAAAAAGAAGAAAGCTAAAACTCAATCTGCAGCTTCCCTTGCAGATAGATGGCTATATGAATACTTCTGGCCAGTGAGATATACATGGAAATCCCCCAGAAGGCTGTCCCTTCTGAAATAAAAAGGCAAAGCCTCCTAAGGAGAAAGCCTTGGGCAATCATAAAGAATGAAATCTTGCCCTTTGCACAACATGGATGGAACTAGAGTGTATTATGCTAAGTGAAATTCGTTAAGGAAAGACAAATATCATGATTTCACTCATATGTGAAATTTAAGATACAAAACAGATGAACATAAGGGAAGGGAAGCAAAAATAATATAAAAACAGGGAGGGGGACAAAACATAAAAGACTCTTAAATATAGAGAACAAACTGAGGGTTGCTGGTGCGGTTGGTGCGGGGATGGGTTAAATGGGCAAGGGGCATTAAGGAGGACACTTGTTGGGATGAGCGCTGGGTGTTATACATAGGGGATGAATCACTGGAATCTACTCTTGAAACCATTATTGCACTATATTCTAACTAACTTGGATGTAAATTAAAAGAATAAATATACTTTTTAAAAACAATGGTGGGCCACAGCTGACAGAGAACACTTCTCTGTCACTGTAATTTGCGTGAGCCCTACATTATACATAGAAAACAATTCTGATACTGAGACTCAAAGCTTTATTAGAAAATAAAGATCTTCAGGGGCACCTGGGTGGCTCAGTTGGTCAGACATCCGACTTCAGCTCAGGTCATGATTTCATGGTTCATGGGTTCGAGCCCCCCATCAGGCTCTGTGCTGACAGCTCGGAGCCTGGAGCCTGCTTTGAATTCTGTGTCTCCCTCTCTCTCTGCCCCTCCCCCGCTTGTGCTCTGTGTCTCTCTCTCTCAAAAATCAACATTAAAAATAATAGTAATAAAGATCTTCAGCAACATGGGTATTTCTCTGGGAAAACAAATAAATAATTTATTTAAATGTGTTTTAGGGGCACCTGGGTGGCTCAGTCAGTTGAGCATCTGACTCTTAATCACGGCTCAGGTCACGATCTCAGGGTTCATGGGTTCAAGCCCTGCATCAGGCTCTGCGCTGACGTCATGGAGCCTGTTTAGGATTCTGTGTCTGTCTTTCTCTGCCCCTCCCCGCTCTCTTTCTCACTCTCTCTCTCTCTCTCTCAAAATAAATAAATAAAATTAAAAAAAAAAAAGGAGGAGAAAGCTTTGGGATGCCTGCGTGTGTCAGTCAGTTAAATGTCCAACTTCAGCTCATATCATGATCTCATGGTTTGTGAGTTTGAGCCCCACATCAGGCTCTGTGTGGACAGCTCAGAGCCTGGAGCCTGCTTTGGATTCTGTGTCTCCCTCTCTCTCTGACCCTCACCCATTCTCACTCTGTGTCTCTCTCTGTCTCTCTCAAAAATAAACATTAAAAAAAATAGTAGACTTTCAATATGTATTTATTTAACCAATTAATAAGTTTGCTATTCCTTGGCAGAAGTTGGGACAAATCACAAGACCATTATTTAGGTGAAGAGTTACTTATTTCATAAGTGACCAAGAACAGAAAAAGCAAATTAACAGGTCAAATTTTAGATTGGCAAAGCAGATAACAAAGGGACCTTTGCTGTTTCTAAGAAAGTAACTTAAATCCTCTGCACTGAGGAACAGTGTATCATTATTCCTACTACTGGTGGTATTAGTAATAATAAACGTGTATTAACTCAATCTTAATGAACACAGAAAAAACATGAAATAGGAACTATTATACCTGCAAAGGACACTGAGGCACAGAGGCCCAAGAGCATGTGGCTAGCTAGTGACAGAGCAAGGATACAAATCCAGGCAATCAGATCAAAGCCTGCCCTCTTAACCACTATACCATACTAACTAAACAATGGGGCATAATTTAAGCACAGTTGTACATCTAAATTTTTTTTTATTTTTTTTTTTACATTTGTTTATTTTTGAGAGACAGAGAGAGACAGCGTGAGCAGGGGAGGGGCAGAGAGAGAGGGAGACACAGAATCCGAAGCAGGCTCCAGGCTCTGAGCTGTCAGCACAGAGCCCGACGTGGGGCTCGAACCCATGAACTGTGAGATCATGACCTGAGCTGAAGTTGGACACTTAACCGACTGAGCCACCCAGGCACCCCCATCTAAATTTTTTTTAACATTTATTCATTTTTGACAGATGGAGAGACACAGAGCATGAGTGGGGGAGGGGCAGAGAGAGAGGGAGACACAGAATCGGAAGCAGGCTCCAGGCTCTGAGCTGTCAGCACAGAGCCCGACGTGGGGCTCGAACCCACGAACCGTGAGATCATGACCTGAGCTAAAGTCGAACGCTTAACCGACTGAGCCACCCAGGCACCCCAGCACAGTTGTATGTGTAAAAGTCTATTTTTAGTTAATGAGGAATGTGCTTTTCAAAGTCAGCTTTTTAAATCTAAGTACTAGCTCCTCATTGTGTTCCAGTTGATTGCTTGGGACACCCAAAGCATTAAAATAATGTGTTTCACTCATGTGTTTTAGCAAACCAGACTTTCCCAGCAAGGTCTGTTTCCAAGGGTGATTTTCCAAGGGAGGACACACACTGTCAGATTTAATGGTCTGGAAATTGAATGGTCTATCCCCAAGGCAGGTAAAGCAATACTGAGCCCCATGCCTACAGCTGCTATATACTCTCAGATTAGCCCACTGGCAACAGCAACAGGATAGACACACACGTTTAATTAAGCTGTAGCTCCTTATATCTTAGGGAGGGTAACTGAGGGAGGGCAGGGCAGTAACTCAAATCTCCCTCCATAGGACTAGCCTTTTCTTTTTTCCTACCCAGTGTTATCTATCTTCTCTCCCCTCCTCCTCCAGGTATCTTCAAAGAGTTGGCGGGGGGGGGGGGGGGGGCGAAGGGGGAGGCTTTTTCTTCTCTACTCTATGGCAAATTATAGACCCATTTTTGAGCTTCCTAGGGAAAAAGGTAAAACAGATTACTGATCACACAGAGGAAAATATCTTCTCTGCTATAAAAAAGCCACTAAAAATTACGGTGTAAGCTCGGTCAGTTAAGCATCTGACTCTTGATTTCAGCTCAGGTCGTGATCTCCCGGTTCACGGCATTGAGCCCCCACTCAGGCTCCGCGTTGACAGCACAGAGTCTGTTTGGGATTCTCACTCTCTCTCTCTGCCCCCTCCTTGCTCATGCCTGCACTCTCTCAAAATAAATACACATTAAAAAAAATTACTGTGTAAGAGGGAAAACCAGTCAGAGTCTGTGCTGTTCAGTGCATCATTGTTTTGAAATGTCAGTAAAGACCTTAAATGTTTTTTTCTTTCTTTTGAGTGTAAAAACATGTATAAGGCACTGGGATTCCCAGTGTAGCTACTTTTCATGTTTTATTTGCAAGTTGTATACATTATCTAGTGAGAGGTTAAAAAATGCTTTTTGAGTTTTTGAAAATGTTATCTAATGTAATTGAGAAATTCATAACATATAAGAGAGGGGGTTTACTTTTTTTTTTAATTTTTAACTTTTATTATTGAGAGACAGAGCATGAGCAGGGTAGGGGCAGAGAGAGGGGGAGACACAGAATCCAAAGCGGGCTCCAGGCTCTGAGCTGTCAGCACAGAGCCTGACGTGGGGCTCAAACTCACAAACCATGAGATCATGACCTGAGCTGAAGTCGGACGCTTAACCAACTGAGCCACCCATGCGCTCCAAGGGAGGGTTTACTTTATAATGTATAGCTGACCCTTGGACAACACAGGTTTGAACTGTGCAGGTTCACTTACATCTGGATTTTTTGTTTGATATGGTACAGCCCTGTAAAGTATATGTTTATGTTATTGGCAGGGCTTCTGGTCAACAGTAGGCTATTAGCGGTTAAATTGTGGGGATGTCAAAAGTTATACGTAGATTTTTGACTGCGTGGGGTCAGCGCCCATAACCCCCATGTTGTTCAACGGTCAACTATACATCCTTTGCCTTTTCTTTTTAAAGAATGGGCATCACTCCATTTGCCAGTCTAAGACATTGCATTTTATAGGTATGGAGAAGGAAAGAGGGAAAAGTAATGGCCAATCCCTTTCTTACTTGTTACTGATCAGATTCTTAGCAGTTGTCTCTCCTTGGATTTCTTCCACAAAGAAATGATTTTTCTACCTGTTTTCTTGCTGGTTGCAGTTACTTCATGCATCATAAACAAAACCATGCTTTGTGTCAAAACCATCACTTTTCTTTAGCTATTTGTTCAAGGGCTATGTGAGCCCTAAACTGTAATCGAGCTTCCATGGAATAGTCTTTGTAGTTTTTTATGTTGTCTAGGTTTTTTGTTGCACTGTCATAATCTCCTTTTAGATAGTAGAGAATTCCTAGTTCGTAGTAAGTATATGGCACCAAATAGTGGTCATATTTTAACAATTTCTCCTTCTGAAGGACACGATTAAAGTAACGCTCAGCCAATGAATATCTGCCCAAATGTTTCAGGCACAGACCTTTCAGCAAATTTAACAGACTTATGTCATCTGTGCCATACTCGGTATTTGGATTTTTTCGTAAGAGGTCTTCTCCTTTATCAATTATCGACAGCCAGCTTGAAATAAGGTCAAGTTTTTTGCTCATGACTCGGAAACCACTCCAGGCGTAAATGAACTCCAGAATGGGCTGTGCTGTAAACCAGCCTGTGGTGGTGCCGTAGCGCTGCCCCTTCTCGGCGATGAACTTTTCTATTGGCACAGAAGTTCCCCAAATTTTGATTCTCAGGCTATCCACTTTCAAGAAGAGAGAGCTTACATCCTCACTCACTGATTTCACAGAATCTGAAGGGAGCAAGGAGAGTAGCATAGCTTTACTGTACATGTATATTGCCTTAGACCACCTGCTGTTACGAGACAGTAGATCAGCGTAGTGGTGAGCCTGCTTCCAATTCCGCAGAAAGATGTGGCACCACATGAGTTCCCAGTAACAGAGGTGATGAACCTGCTTCCATTCATTTTGAACAAAAATGCACTCCTCTAATATTAACCGGGCATTTTCAAAATTTCCTTTCAGCATACTAAAACGTGCCTGAAAAAATTTAAGTATGACACAGTTTGGAAATTTCTGGAGGTAGATTAGGAAGAGATCCTCTACAGCAGAACTGTGACCCTTTTCAGCACCAATAGCTACACAGATGTACGTGTAATAAAAGACTAGAGTCAAAACACTTAAGATATTATTTATATGGGATTTGGATGCACTCTCGTGAAGCAGAGTCAAGCCTACCTCTCTATCACCAGAATATCCAACAATATTGAGTAGTTTAAGTGTCTTTGGTGGCACAAGTGATAATAGCAGATTGAATGCTCCAAGTCCAAATTTTACTCCTTCAACCAGGTGTCTGTAGGTTTTGCTGTGGTTGTTAGGCATCTGTGTCAGTACCTGTTGGCAGTCTTTGTATATTTGGTAACTTAACCCGATGTTGATTGCACATTTAAGAAAACCAAGCATACTGTCATCCTGTATAAATGTGACAGTGGATTTCAGAATCAAACACTCCGCGTAGCAGACTTCAGCATGCAGTTCCTCCTCTTTGATAGTCTTTATTCCCTGTTTACTCACGAGATGAGAAAAATTCATCATCCTAGACTTTCTTCGGAAATTGTTACAGGTTTTCAAAGCTTCCTTTGCAGTAGCCATTCCAGTCTGTATATCCTGTGGATCAAAAGTCAAAACGGCCTTGACAACCATAAGGATATTATAGATTAGAGCATGGTATATGCTGGTTTTCGACCATGGATGAATGAGATTTATGGCATCTGAGAATCTGTTATTTAGAAATAAATACAATCCAGTTGTGCACTCTTCCAGGGAAGATTTTAGGTTCATGGTTGTGGCCACAGGGATCATTTCATAGGCATCTTCAAACTTTTCCTCGTCACCTTCTGTCTTACTCAGGACACGTGATGTCAAGTCATTCCCTTTATCATTTTCTCTTTTACTTACAGTAACGGACATCTTTGCTTCCCTACTTTGAGACGGGAAATATTTGAAGGGGAGCGATGTGGCTGCAGTGAGGGTAGCTCCTGCTCTCCCGACTGGGCTCACTTCTTCCACGGCCCGAAGTGTCACTGCTACAACCGAGACAGACAAACTAATAGTGTGGGTGTAGCATTAGGATATTCTCATCTATGCCAGACAAAGGGGGGGGGGTGTGAAGATAATTTATTTACCTAGAAGAAGTACTTCTGAAAAGTTCAAATCATTTGTAATATATAGAAAACATGTGAAGCAAATCATTTGCAAACAAAAAGAGTTCTTTTGTCGATAATACACATTTTCAGAAATGTTAATGGAGGAAGGCTCCTTCCCTTTAAAAGAAACATGTTTGACTATAGTTGACACACTCCCTATTTTTTCCCCCTCGGTTTTATTGAGGTAAAACTGACAAAACTGGAAGATAATTAAAGTATGTAACATGATGGTTTGGGGGAAATGAGAACATTTTTCTACTCTCAGCAAATTTCACTTACACAAAACAGTGTTATCAACTTAGTCACCATGTTATACATTAGATCCTCAGACCTTATTCATCTTATAACTGAAATTTTGTATTGTTTTTCACTAACCTCTCCCTATTTCACCTACCCCCCCCCCCCCAAACTCCTTGTTCTTGATGTTCTCATAAGGGGACTTTTCTGCTAGAGGAATATTCTGGGCTGACTTCTGACTGGGAACAGATAAAAGAACCTGGACCAGTGTTGCTCTATGCCTTCTGGATTCCTCCGTCTGGAATTGGCCTGTTCAAAGTCTGAAACCAAAAACCAGGAAGCCTGTCTTTTCTGCTCTCCAGCTGCGCCTGGGACCAGGTGGGCAAATCTGTTTAATTAGGGGGTAAAGCATCAGCGAGCCCACTTGGCAGCCCATCACGTCTGAAATCACAGTAACGATCAACTTAATCAAAAAGGTCATGTTTTGGTGTCCTTCTGCCTGACTCCTGCATCTGGATCCCATTGGTTCTGAACTCAGGCAGGAAAAGGGATGTTATTTATTGATCCCTAACAGGCCATCTCTTCCTCCTCCAACTCTTGTATTCCCTCTCTAGATGGTTGATACTATCATCCACATTAGATCTCTCTCTCTCTCTCTCTCTCTCTCTCTCTCTCTCTCTCTCTCTCTTTTTCCCCCTCCAAAACCCTGTCAGATCTACTTGCTGAATGCAGTACCTCTCGTCTTCCAAATCACCCTGGACATTCTTTAACAAGGCTTGTTACTAGCATGGTCAAATGCACAGACTGTGAAGTTAGACTGCTTAGGTTTGAATCCTGATTCTGCCATTTTCTTGGCCTCACTGTGCCTCTGTTTCCTCACGTGCAAATAGGGAATAATAGTACTTCTACTAAAGAGTGGTTGGCAGGATTAGGTAAATTAATATATGTAAAGCGGTCACGACAGTACCTGGCATACATAGGAAATACTCAATACTCAATATTATTCTATAAACTGCCCCCCAACCCCATAGTCTGGCACATAGCTAGCAGGTGTTTGCCAAATTATTTTTTATTTTATTTTGTTTTTCAAATTGTTTTAAATGAGGTGTGGGATGTAGACTGCTGTGTGTGGGGTCCCACAGCTTTTGGTGATAGAGGTGGAGTCATCCTCCTATCACTCTTGTGCCTAAAATGTTCTACCTGAAATGTCTTTACCTGTCTGCTTGTCTACTTTTTAAAAAATGTATCCTTTATTTTTTTAAGTTTTATTTATTTTGAGAGAGCGAGAGAGAGAGAGAGAGAGAGAGGGAGAGAGAGAGCAGACCCCAGAGCACACATATGCATGCAGGGGAGAGACAGAGAAGTAGGGAGAGAATCCCTGCACCTTCAGTGCAAAGCCCGATGTGGGGCTCGATGGTGGGCCCCACATGGGGCTCTAATCTCACCAAGTGTGAGATCATGACCTGAGCCGGAATTAAGACTGAGCCAGTGGCACCTCTGCTTGTCTACTTAAAAAAAAATTTTTTTTAATGTTTATTTATTTTTGAGAGAGTCAGAGCATGAGTGGGGGAAGGGCAGAGAGAGAGGGACACAGAATATGAAGCAGGCTCCAGGCTCTGAGCTGTCATCACAGAGCCCAATGCAGGGCTCGAACTCACAAACTGTGAGATCATGACTTGAGCCAAAGTTGGATGCTTAGCCAACTAAGTCCCCCAGGCACCCCATCTGCTTGTCTACTTTTATTTTATTTTATTAAAAAAAAATTTTTTTTTTAACGTTTATTTATTTTTGAGACAGAGAGAGACAAAGCATGAACGGGGGAGGGTCAAAGAGAGGGAGACACAGAATCTGAAACAGGCTCCAGGCTCTGAGCTGTCAGCACAGAGCCTGACACGGGGCTCGAACTCACGGACTGTAAGATCTCGAACTCACGGACCGTAAGATCACAACCTGAGCCGAAGTCGGCTGCTTAACCGACTGAGCCACCCAGGCGCCCCTGCTTGTCTACTTTTAAAAGGATCAATCTAGTGGGGTGCCTGGCTGGCTCAGTTGGTAGATCATGCAACTCTTGATCTCAGGGTTGTAAACTTGAGCCCTACATTGGGTGTAGAGATAACTTAAAAATAAAATCTTAAAAAATAATAAAAAATGGATCAATCTAGTGAGAATGGATTAGGGAACAGTAATACTAAGCCAGGAAGATCAGTCAAGTAGGGGGCTTGAGTGGAGAGGCTGAAGGTACAGAGAGGAACAATTCAATGAAAAGAAAGCAGAGGGGGATGCACAGAGCACAAGTGCAGGAAGGAGTAGCCTTGGATGAGAATAACCTCTTGCACTAAATACAAGAGACTTCCTTTCTGTCATTCATTCAATACAGACTGAATTGAGCTCCTTCTATAATACCAAGCACTGTTCTTAGTGCTGGAGATACAGCAGTGAACAAAACAAAGACCTGGCTCCCATGGAAAACAATAAACAAAGGAATAAATAACATGTCAGCAGTTGATTTTTTGCTATAAAGAAGAGCAAACCAGATTAAGACAGAATGAGGAATTTAGAGAGTGATGGGGTGTGAGGTACTTGGTATTTTATGTAGGGCAGTCAGGGAAGGCCTCCCCGATAACGTCACATTTGAGCAGAGATGTAGATGATGTGAAAGTCTCTTGATCTCTTCTTTCAGTCTAAGATAAGTGAACATTCTATGTGTTCCCATGATGTCTTGTGCTTACCTCTATCCTAGCACTTGCTATATATATATATATATATTTTTTTTTTTTTTAAATATGTCTTCTTTTTGCATCATGTATATCTATCTTCATCATCAAGTACAATGATTGGCACTCAATCATTAAACTAAATTAGCATTAAAAAAATTTTTTTTAGTGTTTATTTATTTTTGAGACACAGAGTGCAAATGGGGGAGGGACAGAGAGTGAGGGAGTCACAGAATCTGAAGCAGGCTCCAGGCTCTGAGCTGTCAGCACAGAGCCTGATGTGGGGCTCGAACTCACAAACTGTGAGATCACGACTTGGGCCAAAGTCAGACACTTAACCGACTGAGCCACCCAGGCGCCCCAAAATTAGCATTTGTTGAATGGCTAGGACAGTTTTCAATTTATATACACTAAGACAAACCTAAAACGAAGTAACCATGTAACTGTTAAAACTATGAGACTCAGAAACATGTAACAGTGAATACTACAAAGAATTGCTGCCCTGGGGCGCCTGGGTGGCTCAGTGGGTTGAGTGACTTCAGTTCAGGTCATGACCTTGTGGTCCACGGGTTCGAGCCCTGCGTTGGGCTCTGTGCTGACAGCTCAGAGCCTGGAACCTGCTTCAGATTGTGTGTGTGTCTCTCTCTCTGGCCCTCCCTCACTTGTGCTCTCTCTCTCTCAAAAATAAATAAACATTAAAAAAAAAAAAAAAAAAAAAGAGGGCGCCTGGGTGGCTCAGTCGGTTAAGCATCCGACTTCGACTTCGGCTTGGGTCATGATCTCGTGGTCTGTGAGTTCGAGCCTGGCCTCGGGCTCTGGGCTGATGGCTCGGAGCCTGGAGCCTGCTTCCGATTCTGTGTCTCCCTCTCTCTCTGCCCCTCCCCCGTTCATGCTCTGTCTCTCTCTGTCTCAAAAATAAATAAACGTTAAAAAAAAAAAGAAAAAAAAATTTATATCCTTAACATAGTAAGAGTTCCTAAAACTCAACTAAGAAAAAACACCCCAACAGAAAAATCAGCAAAGGGTATAAATGAATTGCCAATTAGCATAATGTTGAATCTCATTGTAAATAATAAAATACAAATTAAAAAATTATATACTCATCTTAAAAATGAAATTTGGCAGATTAAAAAAATTCATCCAGTGTTAATGAAGGTGCAGAGAACCAAGTACTTTTGTGGGCTTCTTGGTGGGTATATAAATGCTACAACCATTTTGGAGAGCTATTTGGCAACATGTTTTAAAAAGCTTTAATATTTTTTTATACTCCTTTTTTAAATGTTTATTTATTTATTTTGAGGGGAAGAGGAGCAGAGAGAGGGAGAGAGAATCCCAAGCAGGTCAGTGCTGTCAGTGCAGAGCCCAACATGGGACTCAAACCCATGAACTGTGAGATCGTAACCTGTGCCAAAATCGAGTCAGATGCTTAATCGACTGAGCTACCCAGGCCCCCCTTTTTATACTCTTTGACCCAACAATTTCACTTATGGAATTATTCTAAAGAAATTATCAGGGATGTACATAAATATCTATAAAAGTTATATATACTTCAACATTATTTATAATACAAAAAGTGAAAATAAGCTAAATTTCTTACAAGAGAGGATATTGATGAAATGGAATACTGTGCCAATACTATAATGCTGTGGAGTATTTAATGATTTGGCAAATTGTTTATGGTGCACTATATTGCACCATATTGGTTCGGGTTCTCCGGAGAAACATAACCAATACCAGATATATATAAAATTATATATAAAACAAGGAATTGGCTCATACAATTCTGGAGGCTGAGAAGTCCCAAGATTTGTAAAAGGCAAACTGAAGCCCAGGAGCCAATGGTATAAATCCTAATCTGAAAGCTGGCAGGCTCAAAATCCAAGGAGAGCTAATTTTTCAGTTAGAGTCATAAGACAGGAAAAGACTGATGTCCTAGCTCAGGCAGTCACATAGGAGAAATTCCTTCTTGCTCAGCCTTTTGTTTTATTCAGGCCTTCAATTGATTGGATGAGACCCACCCACATTAGGGGAGGCAATCTCCTTTACTCAGTCTACTGATTCAAATGTTAATCTCATCCAAACACCCTCACAGACACGCCCAGAATAGTGTCTGACCAAATTCTGGGCATCTGTGTGGACCAGTCATGTTGACACATAAAGTTAACCATAACATGTACTATTTGCAAAACTATATAATTTTTTTTCAAAGAAGTGATATATGCATAGGTAAAAATTGAAACTATAAATTCCAGATTATTAATAATGGTGATATCAGAGTGGTGGCATTATGGATAACATTTATCAACATTCAATAATTATCAACTTATCAACATTCAATAATTATCAACAATAATTATCAACTTATCAACATTCAATAAATATTGAGTACCTACTATATGATAAAGACTATGCTAGGAACTAGCATACATTGGTTAATGAGGTAGATTTGGGCCCTGCCCTCACAAAATTCATAGCCTGGTATTTGTGCTTTTTCCTATTTTATATAATTTCTATAATCAACATATTACTTATAATCAGGGGGAAAAAAGCTTGTAATAGTTTTGCATGCTTTATCTCATGTAATTCTCACAACGGTATGAGGTGGGTATTACTGTCATTTCTTTCATGCATGGGGAAACTGAGTCCAAGTGAAGTTAAGTGGCCTGCCCCAAATCATAGTTGGTATGTGTAGGAACAGGATTCAAACCTAGGTAGTGGGACTGCAGACCTCACAGTCATTGTTAACAGTACAGCATGAGCTAACTTCTGTTTTTCAAAAGATTGGATCTTTTTTCATTCTGCTTTTCTGTATTTTCCATTTTCTACAACATAAGTAAATTATTTTTATAATTTAAGAAAGTTTTTACATTTTCAATTTAATATCATATGGATAATATTTTTGTGGTTTGTGGGGTTTTTTTGTTTTTTGTTTTTAAGTAGGCTCCATGCCCATTGTGGGCCTTGAACTCATGACTCCAAGACTGAATCACATGTTCTACTGACTGAGCCAGCCAGGTACCCTTACATGGATAATAATCTTATCCATGTGATCCAATGGAATAATTGAACTAAATACAGAATATACAACCTGCTGTCCAAAATAATTAAAAAATTTGAATTGTATTATGATTATTAGCTTCGAATCATTTTTTCAAAGTATCCTTGAACGTATATTATGAATGAATACAAATGAGACAATGAATGTATAAAGCATTTATGTGATTTTTCTGGAACCAAGTAGTAAATTGCAGAGACAGGATTCAATGTCAAGTCTTTTGTTTTTTTGTTTTTTTTTTTTCAACATTTATTTTATTTTTGGGACAGAGAGAGACAGAGCATGAACGGGGGAGGCACAGAGAGAGAGGGAGACACAGGATCGGAAACAGGCTCCAGGCTCCGAGCCATCAGCCCAGAGCCCGACGCAGGGCTCGAACTCACGGACCGTGAGATCGTGACCTGGCTGAAGTCGGACGCTTAACCGACTGCGCCACCCAGGCGCCCCAATGTCAAGTCTTTTGAATCCCAGGTCATTGCTCTTTTCATTAACTCAGGCTGTATTCATGAAAGAGGTAGCTGGACGACCTTGGGCAAATCACTTAATTTTCCTGATTCTAGGAAGTGATACATTTAAGTTTTTAAAGTATGAGTAGGTGGGGCCCCTGGGTGGCTCAGTTGGTTGGGCCAATGACTTCCGCTCAGGTCATGATCTTGCAGTTTATGAGTTCGAGCCCCGCATTGCGCTCTGTGCTGATAGCTCCGAGCCTGGAGCCTACTTCGGATTCTATGTCTCCCCCTCTCTCTACCCCTACCCTGCTCACGCTCTGTGTCTGTCTTTCAATAATAAATAAATGTTAAAAAAAATTTTTTTTAATAAATAAATAAACTATGAGTAGGACTTTCATAGGTAGGATTGTTTGTAGGAACAATCAAGGAATATTAATATATATATATATTTTTAAGTTTATTCATTCTTGAGAGACAGAGCATGAGCAGGGGAGGGGCAGAGACAGAGACAGAATCCGAAGCAGGCTCCAGGCTCTGAGCTGTCAGCACAGAGCCCAATGTGGGGCTCAAACCATGAACCGTGAGATCATGACCTGAGCCCAAGTCGGACGCTTAATGGACTGAGCCACCCTTGAGGCGCCCCTCAAGGAATATTAATATTAAAGGATAAGAATAGCATCAGGAAAGCGGCAGAGGTTTGTCCCAAAATGAGCAGTTTGTGTTTTATTGGTAAAGTGAAAAAAAAAGAGTTAATAAATATAAATACTTAGTATAGTGTCTGGCACATAGTAAATGCTTAATGAATACTAACGTTTAGTAAGATATTTGGGGGCTAGAGCTCTCTTCTGATATGAGAGAAAAATGATGCCCAGAAAGTTTGTGACAGATCTAGGATAACATGATTAGTTAATAATGAAGATGAGAACGTATGTTGTCGGACTTCCCAATTCAACGCTTTTGCCACTTCACCATATTAATGCTGGAATATGGCTGTAAACACAGGCTGAGAAGTGATCACGGACTGTGGGGAATTATACTCTACACCAATGATTTGCAAATTGCTGGAGTCTGTTTTTCCAAAGGAAGAACACGCAGGCTAACATATTCAGTACTATATCAAAATTATACACTAATTGGGGTGTCCAGTTGGCTCAGTTGGTAGAGCACGCAACTCTTGATCTCAGGGTCCCTGAGTTTAAGCCCCACATTGGGCGTGAAGTCTAGTTAAAATTAAAAATAAATAAATAAATAAATAAAACTTATATACTAATTGTAAGTGTTATATCTGAATTAGTGAAAAGTTAAAGGATATTTTGAAAGAATGAAATTCTATATATTCTAAAGTTTGTGTGTGTGTGTGTGTGTGTGTGTAGACTATAAATGTGCTTTATTAAAGAAAGGACACAACGTATTGCCAAACTGACCCTCAGATATGTTGTATTACTTCACATTCTGATGTGTATAACTGCCAATTTCACTGCACTCCTGACAAAAATAGCATGTTGTTTTAATTTGCATTTAGGATAGACGTTTTTCTTCTTCTTTGTGGTTTTTTTCTTGTTTTTTTTTCTTTTAATTTATTTTTTATTGAGTGAAGTCATTTTTTTTTAAAGTAAGCTCTATGCCCAACATGAGGCTTGAACTCAAGACCCTGAGATCAAGAGTCACATGCTCTACTTACTGAGCCAGCCAAGTGCCCTGTCATTCTTTGTTCTTAACTAGCAATTCCAGACTCTTGGACTTTGAGAACTAGGTAGATCTGAGAAATACTGGGGATGGAGGGCACAAACATTTTTCTATCAAGAAAACATGAGAGGCATCTGGGTGACTCACTGGGTTAAGCATCTTACTCTTGGTTTCAACTCAGGTCATGATCTCATGGTTTGTGAGTTCAAGCCCTGTGCTGGGCTCTATGCTGACAGCGCAGAGCCTGCTTGGGATCCATTCTCTCTCTCTCTCTCTCTCTCTCTCTCTCTCTCTCTCTCTCTCCTTCTCTCTCTGCCCCTCCCCTGCTCACATATACTCTCTCTCAAAATAAATAAATAAACTTAAAGAAAAAGAAAGAGAGAAAACATGAGAGGGGGGCCCGGCTGGTTCAGTCAGAGAAGCATGTGACTCTTGATTTTGGGGCTTGAGTTCAAGCTCCACGTTGGGCATAGAGATTACAATAAACACATAAACAAACAAACAAATAAAATAAAAAAAGAAGACATGAGATTTAAAAAAATTACTTAGCATCCTTTCATTAAAAAAAAAATGTGGGGGCGCCTGGGTGGCTCAGTCGGTTAAGCGGCCGACTTCGGCTCAGGTCATGATCTCGCGGTCCGTGGGTTCGAGACCTGCGTCGGACTCTGTGCTGACAGCTCAGAGCCTGAAGCCTGTTTCAGATTCTGTGTCTCCCTCTCTCTGACCCTCCCCTGTTCATGCTCTGTCTCTCTCTGTCTCAAAAATAAATAAACGTTGGGGCGCCTGGGTGGCTTGGTTGGTTAAGCGTCCGACTTCGGCTCAGGTCATGATCTCACGGTCTGTGAGTTCGAGCCCCGCGTCGGGGTCTGTGCTGACTGCTCAGAGCCTAGAGCCTGTTTCGGATTCTGTGTCTCCCTCTCTCTCTGCCCCTCCCCTGTTCACGCTCTGTCTCTCTGTCTCAAAAATAAATAAAAACGTTAAAAAATAAATAAATAAATAAATAAACGTTAGAAAAATTTAAAAAAAATGTGAAGAGGAACATTTAAAAGAGTAAGAAAGACATAGTCACAGAATTAAAGATGGCTTTTTCAGGAAAGAGTGGTTGGCAATATTTCCAATTTTTCTGGAATTGGGAGATATTTTTATCAAAGTTCTGACAGTCCTTGTGGGAAGATTTGGGAACCACTGCATTCGCCATGCTACAATTCGTGGTCTTAGTCTCATTTGAAAACGAAGTGGTTAGACTAATGATTTAATACAATTCCTCCTGTTTCTCTGTGTTCTAAACCATTTCTTTCATATGCAGTTTAAACTCGTCTATTTGAGTTGCAGTGTATGTCCATTTGTCACTGGCTTGAGAATAGGTTTTCTACTTGCCTTTTTAAAAAAAGGTGTAATCTTATAGAAATTAGCTGCAAAGACTAAACTTTGTAATAAAAAGCAACAGGGGCGCCTGGGTGGCGCAGTCGGTTAAGCGTCCGACTTCAGCCAGGTCACGATCTCGCGGTCCGGTCCGTGAGTTCGAGCCCCGCGTCAGGCTCTGGGCTGATGGCTCGGAGCCTGGAGCCTGTTTCCGATTCTGTGTCTCCCTCTCTCTCTGCCTCTCCCCCGTTCATGCTCTGTCTCTCTCTGTCCCAAAAGTAAATAAAAAACGTTGAAAAAAAAATTTAAAAAAAAAATAAAATAAAATAAAAAGCAACAATCTCCCCATTGCTCATGAATACGTTATCTCCCCATTCCACAGACAAATGCTCTTGCATAGAACCTTTAAGAAGGTTTCAGCATTTGATTTGTGGATTCCTGTAGATATACTTTTCACGAAGAAAATTTCTTCTTCTGAGTTGTTGCTTCTTATATGCGTCAGATTGTTTTTGTCTCTGTGGACAGGGTCAAAGGAGAAAAGTGACAATTCCACTTAGAGGTCGGTAAGTGAAGAGACAAAGATGTCTTCGGAGTGGCTACGTAAGGCTGGTCACCATATTTCAGGGTCTTCTCCCCAGCTTTGCCCAAACAAAACTTCAGTTTTGTCAATGCACCCAAGTCATATCAAACTTTGAGCAACTGACAAAGGTTAATCAAACCACTGCTCCTCTCTCTCCTCCTCCCCCTTCTCCTCCTAACATTTCTTGAGCACTCAATATGTGCTAGACAGTGGGCAATGTTATTTGCCTGATTTACCTTGTCCAGGTCTAACAACTCTCTGAGATGGGCCACTACTATCAAAGCCTATTTTGCAGATGAGGAGGCTGAAGTGGGCGGAGATTAGCTACTTACTCAAGGCTAGGCAGCTATCCAATAGTGGAGCCCGGCTTCAAACCCAACTCTGGCACACTCCACGAGCTCCTCCTCTTCATCACTACACCCACCGCCTGTCTTAAGGAAAAGATTCGTGAACAAAAATCATTTTTATTGTTTTACAGTAGAGAATATTCATTTCCAGGGACTAGAAGGTCAGTATCCAAATATTAAATAAGGGAAGTCAATGGTCTTGCGCATCTTTAAATACAACTGGGAGCTGGCTGATAACATAGGTTCTCTCCTATCTGTGCTGAATGAATTGCTCGACTGTCCACACTGGTCTAGCTCTTCCTAGTTAAGACAACAAGCTGACCATTAATTAGTTTCATTAATCCTTCTTTAGAGAAGGAGCAACTTAATTGACACAACTGGTTAGGGTTGGATGGTTTTACAGTTTCACACTTTTTAATACAATCAGGCATTCCTCAGAAAGCCTCATTTTTCCTAGATTGTTTTATACTCCTAAACTACGCATTTAGGTATTATTGGTATCAGGGGAGCACTCCTGCATCACATTTTTGCTCTTCACTCCTTGAAGTTGATCAAGGCACTAGCGTTCTTTAACTGTTGCTCTCCCTACCCCATCTCCATATTTCAGTACTGACTGTAGTTCAGTACTTAGCTAATGAAAAGTTAATTTCTTTATACAATATGAAAGAATTATAAACATGCCTCTGAGGATTTTTCCTTCCTAGAATTTCGTAAGAGCATCCTAGACAGAACTGAAGATTATGAAATGTTGAAAAAAGAAAAGAAAGTTGTACTTGAATACAGATCTTTGGACTGACCCACAGTACATAAATTTACAGTACATCCATGAATACATATTAAAAGACTAGTGTTTGTAAGTACAGACTATTTCTTTATATTAAAAATAGTACATGTACAAAAGGTCTAAACTTGTTTTTGTTTTAAGGTTTCCACATGCAAGCTAAAATAGTGGCAATGATTTAAAAGTGAAACTAAAATGGAGAAGAAAATATGATAGAGTTAACTTTTTCTTTAATGCTTTTCTGGAAAAACTGAATCTAGAAAAAGCAGATAAATTTTGAAAGCTGCTGTAAAAGGATTAAGAATGAACTCACCCTTTCCTAAACTAATAACATAATCAGTTTTTAACAACAGTAACATGTTAAGCATTACTCAAAATTGCATATTAGGAAATCTTAGAATATTCATTGAATTAAGTAGCTTTCATATTCCAGTTAAATCTGGGAACGACATCCTAATTGAACACACAAATCCTATAGGCAAAATTCATATGGCTGAAACTGATTTCGAAAGAAATCAGTAGGAATAGAAGTACTCCATACAATAATATCTCCCTGATTTGGATTGATGTTTAGTGAAAAGAACTGGTTATGTGTCAGAGTGAGTGTTCAGCATAATAGTGTGTGGAAATTATATGAGGGACTATTGTTTTTTCATGGTGCCTAGGACAGCAAACCCAGCCTAGAACTGGCCCTCCTTTAATAGAGATAAATAACATGCAATTAGCTTATCAAAGCACCTAGAGAGGCAGGCAAGCCAGTCTGGGTTTACCCCTTTTCCTTTAATGTGCTTGAAAGCAGTTTAAGTTGGAAAATTGTTTCTTTTCTTATTTTTATACCATTACTTTAAAAATTCTCTTCAGTATAGCAGACTTTCTATTCAGAACAAAAACTATTTACTGAGGCCTAATAGTATAATAAGTACTATCTTTCAATAAGTTACCTACAGTTTGCCCCACAACAATTTTCATAAATTCTTAATAAAAGAAAGTCAAATTAGTGAGGCTTGACAGGATTGATAATGTCTTTCAGGGATATATAAAAAGATCTTTATCATTTAATCCTTTGAGAAGAACCCTGCCCGTTAAGTAGATAACAAAGATCAAGGAGACTAAGAGAGAACAACTATAACATATTTTATAGAGCTTCTATTTTCTTGCTAGAATTTTCTTGCAATGTATACACTTTCCATAATTTGAGAAGTCTGAAAAAAATATATGAATTTGTAGCATCATCAGAAGAGGATCCATACTTTATTCACCAACTAAATCTTTCTCCTGTACTCTGTACCACATACCTATATACATCACATTAAGTTACAAATGAGAAACATAAAACTACAAATACCTAAGGATTTCATCTTTCATGTGAACCAATCCAACTCATATATTCCAAATATTCATGATGTAATGTCTTTTGTGTGTGTGTTTGTGTGGCTGGTGAAAAAGAAGTTGAATCTGTTTGGCAGATACATTGTATAAAATCAAAACTGAAAAATACAGCATAGGAAGTATAGTAATATTGCAATAAAGTTGTGTGACAGATGGTCACTAATGGTGAACACGGAGTACTTACTATAACGAATTGTTCAAACACTATGTTGTACACGTGAAACTAATGTAACATTGTATATTACTTAATAAAAATAAAAAATCAAGTCAAATTTGATTTTTCAGTGATTCTATCTAAAGAAAAGGTTTACATTTATTTTATGAAGAGAGTGGCTGAGCAGCAAGGCTTATTAGTCAAAGACAATTTAACAATGTCTCAGTGCTCAGGATATGAGTATTAGTGGATGAGATGTGATACTATAATACAAAGCAGAAAGCACTAGAAAGGAAGCACAAATAACTGTGTGCTTCAAATGCAAATAATTTCATAACTGCCACTAGCTAGAATGCTTTAAGGATTTAGGGCTTTTGCACAATTTCAGTATCACCGGAAAATAAAACAAAGTACTCCATTCCTTTGTCCCCCAGACTCCAAGAACTCGGACCGTGTTGATGAAAATTGGTTCTGAAGGGGCTGGAGGGTCGGTGCAGTCCCTGGGGGCGCCACTCCTTTTTGAGGCCCATGGTGCAGAGACCACTACACAGAATGGCGGGGTTCATTGGAGTTCTCACCCTGGCCAAACTCCCGATTACCTCTGATGAGCCTCAAAGATGACTGAGCAGCAGTTTAGGCCAGGTCCCCCAGCAGAAAGGCGGCGACAGCTGCAACATCAGCGGTTAAATTTTACAGCCTTTCATAACGCCGGTCTTAGCGGTACCTATAGTAAGATTGCTAGAGTTGGGGGTCCCTAGTATGGGGAGAGAAGGGAGGGAGAAGGGAAGGAAAATGAGGAGGGTACAGGAAAAGGGGGAGACGAGGGGGCGGGACACCGCGGGGAAGTCCGAGGGTTTACTGGCTAGACTGGCGTTCCCATGGAAACGTATCCCTCCGCCCGACCCAGCTTCTTAGCTTCATCAGTTCCCTCCGCGCGGCTTCTCTACTGTTTCCGCCCTGCTCCTTTGTGCCGCGCAGAACGTCGAACTGACGCATGCGCAGAGAGACCCAGCCGCCGCATATATAAGCGCGAACTCAGCTCTTCCTCGTAGTGCCGCTGGGACCGTTGGCGACTGGTCTGGTCTTGTGGCTTTTGTATTACTCATTCCTTGGGCACTGCGAGCTGAAAGAGCAGAGCTCGCGGGCCAGTCATCATGTCGCGTTACGGGCGTTATGGAGGAGGTAAGAGGCCAGGGCCCGGTAAGGGACGTTGCTGTGACTATAGTGAGTATTGCGAGGCCGTGGGGTTGGCGCGGCGGTTGGGAGACGGTTATTCCGCGTGCGTAATGGCGGCTTCGGCGCACACCATACGAAGCCGGAGGCAGCGGGGGCGGGGTGTCGAAGGCAGCCTGGGGATGGCGGGTGGAGGTCTGTGGTGGGTTCCGTATTCTTGGGCGTTTTCGTCTTCCACCACAGCCCAAGGCAGGCCCACGATTACTGTTTTCCTGTTGCCCTTCTTCGAGCCGCCCGCCTGTCCCCCACCCCCCCTCCCTCGGCTGCCATTTTGCGCACATTGACGAGCATGGTGGCGCATTTCCTTGGCGCTTTCCCGCCACTTTAGCAGACAGATCTGGTCCCAACTGTAAAACCGAGGGTGAATTTCAGACTGGACAAAAGTGTGGCAGCTTCGAGCTGCGCATTCTCGTCAGACAATCGGTCGAGTTGTGGAGTGGGAATGGAGACCTAATCTTTTCGTCTGGCGGCTGCTTTCTTTTCTCTTTTAGCTCTTTCGAGCGCGGTTTATGGCTCTGGGGCGGGGAGCTGGAGTCCTGGGCGAGCCAGCGCCTGGGGCTGTTGCCGCGGAGGACGAGAGCCGGCGCAGCCCAGCTCTCCTGGTCCGGCCCCAGCCCGGGCCCGCCCGCCGCCGACGCTGCCGGCCCGCGCGCTCCCCGCGCGCCCGGGGCTGCCGGGACCCGGGGGCGGGGCGGGGGCGGAGCCCGCCCCACGCCGCGGAATATCCTACCACGTGCCTGCTTGTGTTTTGGAGGTCGTCTCCCCGTTTGAATGTTAAGAACTTTGCCTTACGCCTAGCTTTCCGGAAATTTATGAGCATTCCTGGTTTTAAGACTAAATCCTTGATAGAGCATTAAATAAACATGCATTGTACAGTCTCAAGGTTGGCCTGTTTGGGACAAAGAGTTCACTCAAACTTAGGCAAAATTTTGCATAACGTGCGTTCTTGTATTTGCGTTTTTAAACAGAAACCAAGGTGTATGTTGGTAATCTGGGAACCGGTGCCGGCAAAGGAGAGTTAGAAAGGGCTTTCAGTTATTATGGTCCCTTAAGAACTGTGTGGATTGCGAGAAATCCTCCAGGATTTGCCTTTGTGGAATTTGAAGATCCCAGAGATGCAGAAGATGCAGTGCGAGGCCTGGATGGGAAGTAAGTAAGATGTTGGCCATGAAACTCAGCCTTTATTAGAATATTCCTGTGGGCTGGGTAGCGAGCTAGCTAAATAGTTAATCCTAATTCTACATACTTGAGAAGGGGGAGCAAAGTTGGAGTCGGAAGGGTTTCTAAAGAAAACTGAAGCTTCTGAGGTTAAAGAGTGGAAATTTCTAAATCTAGAAGTCACTTGTATTTTCTTTAGCATTAGAAATTTGTTGCCTTTCTTTTATAGGGTGATTTGTGGTTCCCGAGTGAGAGTTGAATTATCAACAGGCATGCCTCGGAGGTCTCGTTTTGATAGACCACCAGCCCGCCGTCCCTTTGATCCCAATGATAGATGCTATGAATGTGGCGAAAAGGGACATTATGCTTATGATTGTCATCGTTATAGCCGGCGGAGGAGAAGCAGGTATTTATTTTAATAAAGGAATGGTTGGTATAATAGTTAATCGGTAATTTTTTTATTAGCAAGGCAGAAACTAGTATTTTTCTATAAACTTGAATGTTAATTGTACAGGTGTATTTTACAGTTTTTGTTTAATTAAACAAATGCTAATATATTAATAATCAACCTGGTCAAAACCTTTCAGGTTTCTTCGTTTGAGTCAGTCGCCTTGATTCAGAATGTCACGAGCCTTATGATATCATGCTGAGGCGCCTTGCAAATCCGACAATTAAGATCCTCCTAGACCTTGAGGTGATCAGCATAAGAGGCCAGATCCCCTCGAGTCATCTACACCTAGCTTCACCTTATTCTTTAAAGGGCAGAAAATTTGAGACGGTGATCGCCGTAACAGTAAATTTGGCTTACAATTGGGGCCCCCTCCGGTTTAGAAAGAGGAACACCAGATTGACCACATTCCCAACTAGAAAAATCTTCTTGCGTCAATCAAGCCTCACCTGGCTCATTTGGCTGTCAGTTTGATCGTCGTTAGATTGAAGAAAACATCTAGATGCAGCGATCGGCTATAGATACTTCTAGATCGTCTAGATCTACTAGACCATGGGCCAAAGAGGGTCGACCTGCAAACTTGCAAGGTTTATTTTAAATACACATTACAGTGTTTTATATTATGTAATTCTAAAATGTAATTCAGCTTTTAACAAATCTTTTTTTAGGTAGTTAAAAAAAAAAAAAACTAATAGGCCCAGAGTTTATTTCCAAATGAGACACTAAATTTAAATAGTTTGAGATTTGGTTTCAGCAGAGGCACACAAACTCTCAAAACGAGTTATCATCTGACATTCTTTTTTTTTCTAACTTAATAAAATAGGTCACGGTCTAGATCACATTCGAGATCCAGAGGTAGGCGATACTCTCGCTCACGCAGCAGGAGCAGGGGAAGGAGGTGAGAAATATTTAACTCAAGTTTTAACAACTGATAAACTTTAATTGGACATAAGACTTAAGCTTTGATTTATTTCTTAGGTCAAGATCAGCATCTCCACGAAGATCAAGGTCTGTGTCTCTTCGGAGATCACGATCAGCTTCACTCAGACGATCTAGGTCTGGTTCTATAAAAGGATCGAGGTATTTCCAGTATGTAACACTTTCTATCCCTTATTTGTATTTGGTTTGTCACGTCTTAATGACTGCACTTTAAGACTATCTTAAAGACATAAATGAAGTGGTTTGCATCAGAAAATATTTTGATTTCTAAAAGTTGAATTTGTACATGACTTGCATCTAAATGGATATTATCCTAATTGTACAGATCAAGAAAAGACCAATCAAAGATTTTTAGAGGCTTGTTTGAGAGGCCATGGTAGAGGAGGGTCCAAAGCACAAATTCTCAAGTCATTCCAGTGCTTCTTAAAGGTGATAGTTGCTTGATTTCTGCTGGAGGCCCATTAGAACCAGGGGTAGACTTAGAAGCAAGTTGAGACGTAAATTTCTCCTTTTTGGAATGAGAGGGTGAATTTAAGACTGGGAAGTTGTTTAGGGTAGTAGTTGTGTACATGTGGGTGGATATGGCTTATTTAACCACATACACACTAAAATGTAAGAAATTAAAAATCAAATTGGAAACCTTAGGGGTTTTTTGACTCCTTTTGTAGAAGGCCTTTAAATTAGGTGCAGAAATGGGTAAGATTCAGGTGTCTGGGTGGCTCAGTCGGTTAAGCATCTGACTTCAGACTCAGGTTGTGATCTCAAGGTTCGTGGGTTTGAGCCCCATGTGGGACTCTGCTGACAGCTCAGAGCCTGGAGCCTGCTTCAGATTCTCTGCCTCTCTGCCCCATCCCTGCTTGCGCTGTCTCTCTCTTTCACAAATAAGCATTAAAAAAAATTAAACGGGGAAAAAAATACGTAAATCAAAAAAATTAAATGGGTAAGATTTTATAGAATATAAGGAGTTGACAAATACTACAGTCAAGTCACTAGTAGTGTATGCCATTGTGAGTTAGTGCTGTTCAATAATAGCACAAGATCTGTAAAATGCAGGGATTCTGAAACTTGTGGTCCACTCCAGAAAGCTCTGGACTCTAGATGAATGAATGCATTAATTTGATTGCAGGACTCTAATGTGTGTATGTCAGAGGCTGTGGTTTATTTAGTTTGTGTGACAAGTGGTCCTGAACCACGAAAGCTTGTTGTTGATCTAAGAATAAGTCTTAACCGATTTGTGACTTTTCATTGAGGTTATTACCTGAAGAATTGAAATCTCAGTTTAGGGGTCTGTGTAATGTTGGATTTGGTTTTGAGATATACAACTAAACCAAACGATACCAGTCTTAAAACCTTTTCTTTCTCTTGGATACTATATACTGTTTAAGAATGTTGTACAGGAACTGTGACAACCTAGCTCACTGAGTATGGTAGAAACAAATAATTGAAGTGCTGGTGCTTCTTTATTTTGATATTGTGAGCTTGTTGAAAGTGTAATCATTTGTTCAGTCTTAGGTCGATGTAAGTTAAGAGTTGTGTCTTGCTTAGTCTTTTGGGGTTTTTTTTTAAGTACTAAATTAAACATTTTTTAGGTAATCTCTTCACCCAGCGTGGGGCTCGAACTCCCAACCTTGAGATCAAGAGTTGCATGCTCTCCTGATTCAGCCAGCCAGGCGCCCTGTGTCTTGCCTAATTTTAGCTTCTCTGTTCTTAGTTTACCTAATGTAGTGCTCAGTAGTAGGTGTTGAAGGACGTTACTCCTCTGAACTAACAATACCGTTTTTCTTTCTATTAAGATCCCGGTCGAGGTCAAGATCAAGATCCAGGTCTCTTTCACGACCAAGAAGCAGGTAGGGTAAAAATCTGATTAATACTCTTCTAGTTATATGGCACCAATATCCAAAGAGTTCAAAGTGTTTTGGATTGTTGAAATCTCAAGTGTAAACTCAGAACCTAGGTGTTCGTGGGAACACAGAATCTTACTAGTAAACCAAACATTAGAACTTGGTTTGTACATGGCCTATTCTGACTGACTTCCTGGACAAGAAAATGTCAAGCTATAGAGAGAAGTTTGTGACTTTGGGGTTATATTAAGAGGCCTTGTTAGAACTGATAGGTGCATGGAAAAAAGCATTCTGAGGTCATTGTGCTTGAAGTAGAGTGTAAAAATTAATCATGATACAATAAAGTAGTTCACTCATTTTATGAAGAACAGTTGTTGGAAGATTGGCTTTTGTTAGCAAAAACTGGTAGGCTCTCTTTCAGTTGAACTGCAGCCTGACCTTTTAATATTAAGCTCAGCACAACCTGGGGGTTCATTTCATGATACTGTGATTATAAGAAAGGTATTGGTAGTACTTTTCTTAATAGAATTTCTCATGTTTTGACAGCCGATCAAAGTCCAGATCTCCATCTCCAAAAAGAAGGTAAGCTAAATAATTTGTTGCCAAATCTTAACTGTCAAGTATGGCCTCTGCAGAGTTTGTTTGCTTACTGCTTGCTTTGCAGGCTTTGAGCTCTTTGGAGAATTGGTGCTATATATATATATATATATATATATATGTATGTATGTATATATATATATATGTATGTATATATATATGTATGTATATATATGTATGTATATATATGTATGTATATGTATGTATATATATGTATATATATGTATGTATATATATATTATTAGTTACTAAGTTTCTTAAATGATTGCTTTTCCCACTTCAAGTTGAGATTAATGTTTGGATATTTAGTCACAAAACCTTAGGATGATTATTAAGATTAGTCCTGTAAACCTTTAAGTGTAGAATTTCACGTTAAACATGCTTTTTCCTCCACATGGGACAATAGATAAATGAAGTACCCACATGAAGGAAAAAAAATTGTAGGTTGAAATCTTAGAGCTAAAGCATTATCTTACTACTGACTTGCTACTTAATGATCGAAATCCCAGAATTCAAATACTAGTTTTCTTTAACTTGTGGTTTTAGCAAGGAGGCTGTGAAGCCTAATCTTAAGCAGGGACAAAGGATTTGTATGTAAATCTTTTAGGTAATTTTTAGATCTCTGCTATATATTACTTTTGGCCACCTAGGAGTTTACTGAAATTGAGTTTTGTCCTGATATGTACATAACAGTAAATTTTAGTAGATACTAATCAGTTCCAAACTTAATTGTTTTTCTTTTTAGTCGTTCCCCATCAGGAAGTCCACGAAGAAGTGCAAGTCCTGAAAGAGTGGACTGAAGTTCTCAAGTTCACCTTTTAGGGAAAAATTATTTTGTTTACATTATTATAAGGGATTTGTGATGTCTGTAAAGTGTAACCTAGGAAGGGTATTTCAACCATCTAATCAAAATGGATCTGGATTATTACTCTGTAAATTCACAGCAGTAAGATAATATAAATTTTTGTTGAATGTATTAACATCCTATGGTCTGAAAATGTGGGTTTTTATTTGGCACATTTAAATAAAATGTTTCTAACTAGATTTTTGATTTGTGTTCAATGTTAATACTCAGTTTAAGATTCAGGGGGTAAACCTTGATATTAACTATTCATACAGATTCATTAATGGTGTCATTTGAGTTGTGAACATCATTAGCTGTAGTATACATACACTTGGGGAATTCTTTTTTATCCTTAGAGCTGTGGGTAAGATAAGAACTCAAGTCCACTTAATAGCTTAAGTGTATCTGACAAGTCCCTAAATAATCTGTTGGGAGTTGGTATTACTAGATAATAGCAAGCTCTAACGATCTCAATTTGTCAACCTAGAGGATCACTGCTTCCAAAGAAAGGCTTGTTAGTACAGTAACTAATTGAGGTTTTCAGGCTATGAGATGAGATGGTGTCAAATCAGAACTCCTGATTTTAGTAAATTCTACCCAATGTTCTTTTGTTTTCTATATTAATTTTATACCACAACTTTTGCATGTTGGAAGAATTGTCTGAATTTGGGACAAAACATCCTGTAAACCAGCTTTGCAAAATTTTCCAGCCCAGATACTCTCTCTTGAAATGGATTGCCTTATTCCGAGCAGAGATTATTCCCATTCTAGGTTTTTCGGTTCCTGACTACCAACATTTTATTTTGCCAGGCTGGTGCAAAGTTATTATAAAGATGTCAATCCGAAAAAAGATGTCAATCAGAAATGTTAATGAGACTAAAGCAGTTTTGTAAATCTGCGTTTAGCGACACCTCATGTAGTTGTTTTGGTAGCGTCTGGTAGATCTTAGAATATAGCTGGTAGATTCTTTATTCAGACTTTATCTTTAGTAGGACAGTAATAGTTAATTTTGAGTTTTCTGGTCAAGCTTTTACCAGGCATTCTTTAGCATCAGTTCCAAAAGGGAATACTGGTCTGCATCAAATTTATTTGGTCTGAATGATCACTAGTGCGTTGGAAGATTGGATATTTTCTTTTCAGAATTTTGACAACTGGCTGAATTATAATGGTGTAAAGCTATGTGTGTAAATGGGAGGCTTATTTGTTGCACTTGGTCAGCTTTAATTGTTCTGTATTACATAAAGATAAGTTCACTTAATAAATCTGCAGAGAACAAACAACCCTGATACTCAATTTTTGGAA
The DNA here is from genome assembly GCF_018350195.1 of Panthera tigris. Taxonomy (NCBI): domain Eukaryota; kingdom Metazoa; phylum Chordata; class Mammalia; order Carnivora; family Felidae; genus Panthera; species Panthera tigris. Next base: position 107,979,661 of record NC_056662.1, read on the forward strand.
GTGGGAGTGCTGAGCCAAGAGTAGGAATCATTAATCCTGTAGCTTTGGGATGATTACTAAGCAGTAACCTAGAGATTAGTACAGAAGGCTAAAAGACAGGAGGGAGGGGTAGGGGCAAAAATGGGTCTAGGAAACAAGTACAGGAAGTTCAACCTTTAATGGGAAAGGGAATGCTAGGTATCTAGGTCAGTGCCTTGCACATGCTTGACAGCAGGTACCTTTGTGGTTAGTATACATCTTAACGTGATACATTTTGATGCAGTGTGCTCTTTTTGTTTGCATTTTCAGGTGTCGGGAATGCTAAACTGATGTGACTGACTTGATCAGTACTAGGCTAGGCTTATTCCTAAAATACCTGGCACTACTTGGTGACTAATTGAACACATCAGACACTGAGTACTTTGGACATAGAATCTTTTAGTCCTCTTGCTTACAGAGAGGTGTTGAGAGGTAGGTAATACCCTTGATTGCACTTGATTTCACAGTGGTAGTTTTCCTTTGGACTTGGAGCTAGGCTAAGCATAAAGTGAAAGTGTGGTCCTGCCACCTTGCCATATCCTGTCTTAAGGACGGTGAAAAATCTGAGGGAATTTTGAAATGCCATCACTTTGAGACTTGGTGAAATGGATGGTGGTGTAGGGTTGTGATTGTCATCTTTGTGTAGCCTATCTTGAAGTCTAAAGGGGGATGGTGATTTCCAAGGTACGTGTAAAAGGAAGTGTAAGCTCTAAAACTGACAGGTTGGCAAAGAGTAATCAGAGTGGAGAGTAATAGCAAAGAATCAGATCTGGCTCTTAGCAACTGTTTGGAGACCTTTGGAAGGGAGGGTACAACGTAGTGGATGTATAAGTAATTGTATAGCTGGAAAGACCTGAAGTAAAGGTCAAAGTAACATACCAGGGGCCTGGCTGGTCTTGGAGTGTTTGGAAGGCGGTGAGAAGTGACAAACCAAAGACATGGAGTGAAGATGCTTAGGTTTCTGGTAAGCGGTAGTATTAAAGCTATTATATCCATAACGATCTTGAAGGGAGGGTGGCAGGGAAACACCAGCAGGCAGTTTTAAAGCCTGATAGGTTTTTTTCCCCCCACACCTTACAGGTTTCCTGTTAACATTCTAGTAAAGATGTCGAAGGACATTTTGTGAGATCCACACAGCAATATAGTGCTGGTAACCCCATCTCACAGAGGAGGAAATGGGTTCAGTGAGATTGTTAATACCGTTTACTGGTCTCCTATTAGAAGAAAGGAAATGTTTGAATCTTAATGTGTTGTTTCAAAGCCCTTGGTTTTCTTATCAATAAGGCACCTTATTGCTTTTTTAAAAAAAACCTTATGGGAAAATCAGAAAATACAACCCATGATTCTACTCATTGTCGACTTGCTGATAACTTGGCTATCTTCTTTCCAGACCGCATGAGGCAAAGATGCCGGATAGAAGGATAACTGGAACGTGTGGAATGCAGTAGCCAATTAATTGTTGAAGCTCTCTAGGCTGCTTCTTGAATCTAGTGCTGTTTCTTTTTCCCACAGGCCACTGGCCCAACTTACTTTCCATTTTATTTCATTTTTTGACTTGGTAATATATTCAAGGTGTATATAGTGAGAAGGCACCCTAACCCTGACTCAGCTGCCCAGTTACCTCCCCAAAGGCAACCATTGTTACCAATTAATATAGCCTGAGCAAATATGGACAGATTTTCTCCATTTCCCTTTTAACACAAAATAGATGCACCTTGTTTTCCCTCGTTTAACATTTTGGAGTTCTTCCATTATACGTAAAAATGGCACTCTTTTTATGTTGCATACTATTTAGTTCCTGGATGTTGCATAATTGACGCAGATAACTTGTGTGCCCCTTCAATGTGCCAGGTACTATTAGCCATGGAAAACAGATGAACAAAGTCTTTATCTTCTGGAGCTTAAGTTCTGGAGAGACAAATGAACAAACAGGTGGGTAATAACTGATTCGGACAACAACGAGGCGGAGAGAGAAAGGGGGAATTGGTTGGTGTTGGGTAAAGGATGTCTACGGGAGGCCTCTGATAGTAACGTTTGCGCATGTGAGGGAGTAAGGCACGTCAGCTTGTGGAGATAGAGTGTTCTAGGCAGAGGGCATAGTAAGTGCGGAAACCCTGAAGTGGTTTGTGTTGGGTAAGGATGCCAGCATGGAGTGAACACTGGGAGAGAACAGGAAGGAATGGCATAGGAAGGGAGAGCGGTGTAGGATATAGATTATATAGGACCTGTGTACCTTGGAGAGGACTTGCTGCTTTTCCACTGAGAGTTTTTCAGCAAAGTAGCAGGAATTAGTTCCCTCTTAGTGGATGTGAGGGTTTCTGATTAACAGTAATAATGCTGTAGTGAATAGTACAATACATTGCACGTGTGACTATGTGTTGGATAGACCCTAGAAGCTGAATTGCTGGGTCAAAGGATGTGTGTGTGTGTGTGTGTGTGTGTGTATTGTTGTTTTTTAAATTTTTAACGTTTACTTAACTTTTGAGAGAGAGAGACAGCACGAGCAGGGGAGGGACAGAGAGAGGAGACATAATCCGAAGCGGACTCCAGACTCCAGACTCCAAGCTGTCAGCACAGAGCCCGATGTGGGGCTTGAGCCCACGAACCGTGAGATCATGACCTGAGCCAAAGTCGGATGCTTAAGCGTCTGAGCCACCCAGGTGCTCCTGCATTTATATTTTTGCTAGGTATCGTTAGTCTGTCCTGGTGACAAGGTGAAGGAGTATCTTGTTTCTCTGTACCATTGCCTGCATGGTGCACATAGTATAACCACGTGGTGGGATTTCAAGCTTTTTAATTTTACCAATCTGGTGTTGAAAAATGATGTCTCAGCATAGTTCTTGGTTTTTGTTTTAACTGTGGTAAAATGCATGTTTTCCCCCTATTCTGGAAAGTTTCCATGTATTCAAAAGTCTGGTTTAGGCTCCTTTGCTCTCAACACAGTGAACTTGCCTGTTTACTTCTCTATAGGTATGCCACCAAAAGGCTAATGGCGACAGCAGGTACCGGGCCTTGTTCTGTTTTCCTCACTGCCTAGTACTTAACACTTAAATATTTGATGAAGGAAAGTTAATGGGTGAATGAATCAATGAATTATGATCTGTTAAGCCGAGGATATAAAATTGGAACCTCCTCTCTTCTCTGAGACCTATAATCGCCATTTCAATTAAAAGCTCACATTTCCATTTAGCCACATCTAAGACTCCTGTCTGAGTCTGTCTGCGGAGGATCTAGATCCCTAGGCTGCTGTTTACAATGTCCAACTCTACTCTGCAACTCGATTGCAAGGTTTCTTTTCTCCTCATCTGGGTTCTCCTCATCAAGGAGTTCTGCTCCGAAAGGGTGTGGAAAATTTCTGTGCAGAAAGTTCTCTGCAGAGAAGGGTGGAGACTTACCTACCACCCCAAGAACTGGTGAGCTGGGGTGAGTCAGCCTATCCCATGTAAGAAAGGTCACGTCATAAGACCAACAGCAACCATTTCATCTATCAGCTGCCTAAGGTTATATCCTATCCAGCTCTGCAGGTCCCTTGGGTTGTCCTCAGTGACCAAAGCTTGCTTAAAGGTGTCTGGATGTGATCCTATACCAATGCACTGTTAAGTTTTTATTTTGGGATGTAGCAGATCTTCAAGAAATCTGGATTCCAGAAAATGAATTCTTTCAATGCCAAGGCTAAAAAATTCTGGCTGTAAAGCAAATACGTATGACAGAGATAAAGGTAGATGGGCTAGTTTATCTTGGCCATTGTCAGAAGAACCATCACCAGAGTTCCAGGGCTCTTATAATAAGAACATACTGCTTTCTTTAATGATGGCTGCACGATACTTTAATGTTTATATTCCTTCAGAGTATAGGCTATTTATTTAGACCAGGATTCAGAAAAATGTGGCCCACAGGCCAGATCTGGCCCACTGCTTTTTTCATACAGCTAATGAGCTAAGATGGTTTCTACATTTTTGTGTGGTTGAAAAAAATTAAAAGTATAATAACACTTAATGACATGAAGATTATGTGAAATTCAAATTGCATCTGTAAAGAATTATTGGAATGTGGCCAGGCTTATTTGTTTACCTATTGTTTCTTGACTTTTTGTGTTACAGTGGTAGAGGTGAGTAATTGTGACAAACTGGAAGTCCCAAAAGTTTAAAACATTTGCTCTTTGACCATTTACAGAAAATGCCACCCCTGGTTTAGGTATTTATCTTTAGCTCTTCACCACCTTCAATATAATTATTTCTGCAGACCTTGGGTGCCATTACTGGTAGGGTTGCGATGGCCTTACCAAGACATACTTTTGGTCTAGGAAGATTGTTTCTCTGTGACTCATTCTTGAGGAGGTGCTTCATGAAGCTAAGGGGGCAAATTCTAGCTAAACATTTATGTACTTATAATATTGGTGAAAGCTTTTACTCTAGGGCAGTGTCTCATCCCTAGTTATGCATTAGGATCCCCCAGAAGCCTTCAAAACATTCCCGTGAAATCAAAATTGCTGAGAGTGATGCCTGAGCATCAATATTGTAACAATATTCCCTGGTGATTCTAACATATAGCCAGAATAGAAAACTATTGCTGTAGGGGTTAGTGATGCCCTCTCCTAGTTCACTAGTTACTGGACAGATTGGCCTGGCTTCTTGCTACTATAGCAAGAAAGTTTGCAATACTCATGTGATTCAAAAGAAGGCTCTAATATGTATCATGTTTCTCTTTTCCTTTCTCAAAGCAAATGACCCTATGCTGGAATGGAACCTTTCTATGATGGCAGAAACGGCATTTTAATTTATGTAAATACCAGTAGAGGTCACTATGCTCAGAGAAATATTCATCTTAAAAAAAAAAAAAAAGGTAACATTCTCTTAACTGAAAACATTTCCTGTTTTCAGGAAATTTGAAGCAATATTTACTAGAACTATAGTTTTACCCAACACTGAGGCAACTCCAGGCATGGCCTCTGGTCATAATTACTGCTTCAAAGCATCTACAACTCTTCTAGCTGCATATGTAATGTTTATATTTGTTGTATCTTTCTGATGCGTTGATGCTTTTATTATGAAATACCTTTGTTTCTATGAATATTTCTTGTTTTAAAAGCTATTTTGTCTGATATTAGTAGAGCCACTCCAGCTCTCTATTGATTACTGTTTTGTATCCATGGTGGATCTTTTCCATCTACTTACTTTTAATTTTAAGCCTATTGGTGCATACAGTTTAAGCTCTGTCTTGCTTGTTAAATTCAGTCTGACAGAACTCTGCCTTTTGGGTTACTTAAGCCATCTATAGTTAATAGAATTATTGCTATTTTTTTCTGTTTTCTTTTTTTTTTGTATTTCCTATTTTGTTTCTATATGTCTCCTGTCTTTTTCCTCCTCTTCCTCCTGTACCTGCATTCTTTTGCATTAAATATTTTTTTAGTGTATCATTTTAATCCCTTTTGATTTTCTTTTTTACTATATTTGTGAGTTACTTCCATAGTTGTTATATCTTCATTTATCACAACCTACTTTAAATTAATATTCTGGCAAAATTCAGAAAGTTTGCTCCAATTTATTTCCTTTTCCTAGACTTCCTTCCCTTGTGCTGTATGTATTATAAGCTCAGTTATGCAATGTTATAAATTATTGCTTTATACAGTCTTAGGTCTTTATAGAAGAGTCGAGAAAATAAACACACCCAGTTTCGTTAACCCATATATTTATGCCATTTCTGATCATTTCTTTCCAAGGATTCAAGTTGCTGTCTTAATTTGCTTTTGGCATGAAGGACTTCCTCCAGTATTTCTGATAAGGCAGGTCTGCTAGCAATGTTTTCATTTACTTTTGCTTTTGAAGAGTGGATTTGGGTGATACAAAATCCTTGGATTTTAAGCACTCTGTCATTCCGCTGCTTCCTGGACTCCCATTGTTTCAGATGAAGAGTCTGATGTTAATTGGTCCCCTGTAGTAATGAGTCATTTTTTTCTCTTGCTTTCAAATTTTCTCTTTGTTTTTTGGCATTCAACAGTTTAAATATTATGTATTTAGGTGGGGATCTCTTTGTATTTATCCCTCTTGGAGTTATTTGAGTTTTTGGAAGTATAGATTAATGGCTTTTGTCAACTTAGAGGTTTTTTTGCCATTGTTTTTTGAAATATTTTTCTGACCCTTTCTTTCCTCCTCTTCTTCTTGGACTCATTACACATATGTTGGTGTGCTTGGTATGTCCCATAGGTCTCCAGGGTGCTGTTCTGTTTTGTTCAATCTCTTTTCTCTGTCCTTCAGATTGAATCATTTCTATTGATTTATCTTTAAGTTCACTTACTTTTTCTCCTGTCATCTATTGCCGAGCTTCTCTAGTGGACTTTTCATTTGTTATTGTACATTTCTTTTTTATTTTTTTTTAACATTTATTTATTTTTTAGAGACAGAGAGACAGAGCATGAGCAGGGGAGGGGCAGAGAGAGAGGGAGACACAGAATCTAAAGCAGGCTCCAGGCTCTGAACTGTCAGCACAGAGCCCAATGTAGGGCTCCAACTCAGGAACCACGAGATCACGACCTGAGCCAAAGTTGGACGCTCAACTGAAGGATAATCTGTCTCTATTCAGTTTTTTGGTTATTTTTTAAGAAACTTTGTGTTTATTTTTAAGCTCAGTTTTCTAGGGGGTTGCCCTGTGTCTGCATAGCTTAGTGGTCAGCCAACCACCAGACAGGCACCTCAACCAGTCAGATTTCTGCCCTCTGCTGATCGATGTTTGTAGATGGGGAGTGACTTCAGTGTTTGGGGTGTTTTCAAGTCTGTCCTGGCTTTTACTTTTTGCTGAACCCCTTTTAAGTTCCTGTGCACATGAAAGCAGCCTCAGAGTTAGCCAGGAATATACAGCTTGGACCTCTCTGGTCTCTCCTCTGCATGTGTGCAGCTTTAGATCAGCCAGAAAGCTGCACGTTCCAACTAGATTGCAACCTCAGGGTTAGTAGAGCCACCAGGTGTCCCGCTTGCATAGCAATGTGGTCATTACTTCTATTGATAAAGCTATTATTGGATGTTGGTATCACCTGTCACTCCAAATTGAGTGAACCCCATCTTCAACCACAGGAACCTGCTGGTCTTCACGTTCTGCTTTGCCTGGACAGAACCTCCATAATGACTGAGCTGGGGGAGTAGGGAATGGTAACAGCCCTGGGTGAGAACGCCACAGTCTCCCACTGTTCCTCCACAAAGTTCAGCAATTTTCCAAACAAATACGTCTCAGATTGCTGTATGCTTTGGGCCAGTTTCCAGAGCACTAAAGTTGTTTTGCCACTTCCCCCCACCCCCCTTGGCATTATAGTTGCATTTTTGAGGAGAGGATTTGCTGATGTCTTTAACTTGGCTATAGCTGGAAGTGCTACCCAAAGCATCTGAGACTTGAATTATGATTGAGTAATGGGAGAAGTTGAAACTTGGAAAAGGATTGTACTCCTGTCATAACTGCCTACACAGCCCACTGCAAACTGGTGATCCAGTTCTTTAAGATGGTTATGACTGAGAATGGGAACTGGCCGGGGAACAGGGGGTATGTGCTGTTTCCTTTCTGTCTTCTGCTGGTAGTCCTGTATTTTCTCCTGTTCCACTTTTTGCAAACTATCCATGGATTCGTTGACATAACTTCCTTCAGTCCTTTGAGAGTGGACCATCATTGGTTACCGATAGTCACGATAGTCCAACCTCCACAGCAGGCCATCTTAGTTTATGTCTTTACAGCAACATTTGTGCAGGTGTTCAGTATTATTACCTCTTACCTTGTTAGGCAAAATGATTGGGAATTGGAAAAATGAAAATCCCACAGCGAATGATAAGAACTTATAAGTTCCATGAATTCGAAACAGGAATCCATAGATCATTGAACTGAAGTCAATGATATGCTCACCTGTGAAGGATCAAAACTGAAGAATAATTGTACTAGTCTGGTTGTGGGTAGTAGGGGGTATATGGTAAAGAAGGGATGGACTCCTGGGGGGCCTAGAGACTTTGCCTTTTCAACAAGGCTTTAATAATTGTGTGGTTATGTGGTGTTTTCATATTGAATAATACCATGTTTGTCTTCACCACCTCATATGAACTAAGTGTCCTGTTATTAGACAGTAAAGTTTTGTTTCTTGCTGACATCTTTAGTGAGTTCATAGAGACCTTGTCACACTCTACATGTCTCGTAACTATGTAGTAGGTCTTTTCTTAGGGAAATCAAAGTTCTCTTTTCTATGTGTTTTTCATGAAAAGGGATAGATTGGTTGCTACCACAAAAGATCAATTTCTCTAAAATACTACTTTCATCAGATTTGTAGCTTGACATACTTAACCTTTTTATTGTCTTTCGTAAGCACAATTAATTACCAGTATCTTCTTCAACTGCCCTAAAGGTGCATATCCTTACTGGGGCTACGTAACTTTGTTTTTTAGTTTATTACTTTTTTAATGACTGGTAGATGTTACTTTATTTTTTCTTTGTAATTTATTTGTATGTTAAAAATTTTTTTTAATATTATTTTGAGAGAGAGAGAGAGCAGGAGCAGGGGAGGGGCGGAGAGAGGGAGACACGGAATCCAAAGCAGGCTCCAGGCTCTAAGCTGTCAGCACAGAGCCTGCTGAGGGGCTCGAACTCATGGACCGTGAGATCATGACCTGAGCCAAAGTCTGGCGCTTAACCGACTGAGCCACCCAGGTGCCCAATCTGTTTCTTTCTTTCTTTCTTTCTTTCTTTCTTTCTTTCTTTCTTTCTTTCTTTCTTTTTTTTTTAAATAATTTTAAGTTTATTTTGAGAGAGAGCATGAGCAGGGGAGAGGGAGAGAGAGAATCCCAAGCAGGATCTGTGCTATCCGCAGGGATCCTGATGCAGGGCTTGAACTCACGAGCCGCGAGATCATGACTTGAACCCAAATCAAGATTCAGTCACTTGACTGAGCCACCCAGGAGCCCCTGATCTCATCTCTTTTAATGGCCACATAGTATTCCATTGTATGGATTATTATTTATCCATTCTTGTATTGATGGGTGTTAGGTAGTTTAAAATTTTCCTTATTACCGATTAGATTGAGATAAACATCCTTGTCTGAATGTTTGTCTTTACAGATTTCTATAGAAAGGATTTCTTTTTTTGAGCAGGGCAAATCATAAAATTTTATTGAAAAACTTTTTTTTAAAAAAATTCTCAAGTTAGTTAACATACAGTGTAGTCTTGGCCTCAGGAGTAGAAGCCAGTGATTCATCATTTATATACGATACCCAGTGCTCATCCCAACCAGTGCCCTCCTGAATGGCCCATCCCCCATTTTCCCCACCCCCATCAACCCTCCGTTTGTTCTCTGTAAGTCTCTTATGGTTCACCTCCCTGTTTTTATCTTGCTTTTCCTTCCTTTCCCCTATGATCATCTGTTAAGTTTCTCAGATTCCACATGAGTGAAATCATGTGAGGTCAGTCTTTCTCTGACCGATTTATATACAAAAGGTTTCTAAAAGTGGAATTACTAGATCATGAGTTTTCCAAGTTTGCCAATATCGATAGATTCTGCCAAATTTCCCTCCAAAAAAGTTGCACTAATCTACATTACTACTAATGGTGATTGAGTAAAAATTCTGCATTTACCAGTACTGTATGTTATGAATCTTAGACTTTTCCCTCTGAACGGAAAAACTGGGGACTTTTTTTGGAGTGTGGTGCCAGCAGAGCATACACTGGCTTGCATTATTACTTTTTCCAGCCAGTGACCTCTTGTGACCTCTTTTTTTTTTTTTAACTTGAACTTTATTTTTTTAATTTTCTTTTTTATTTTCTTTTATTTTTATTTTATTTTTTATTTTTCAAAATTTACATCCAAATTAGTTAGCATCTAGTGCAACAATGATTTCAGGAGTAGATTCCTTAGTGCCCCTTACCCATTTAGCCCATCCCACCTCCCACAACCCCTCCCGTAACCCTCAGTTTGTTCTCCATATTTATGAGTCTTCTGTTTTGTACCCCTCCCTGTTTTTATATTATTTTTGTTTCTCTTCCCTTATGTTCATCTGTTCATCTGTTTTGTCTCTTAAAGTCCTCATATGAGTGAAGTCATATGATTTTTGTCTTTCTCTAATTTCACTTAGCATAATACCCTCCAGTTCCATCCACGTAGTTGCAAATGGCAAGATTTCATTCTTTTTGATTGCTGAGTAATACTCCATGGTATATATATACCACATCTTTATCCATTCATCCATCAATGGACATTTGGGCTCTTTCCATACTTTGGCTATTGTTGATAGTGCTATAAACATGGGGATGCATGTGTCCCTTTGAAACAGCACACCTGTATCCCTTGGATAAATGCCTAGTAGTGCAATTGTTGGGTCATAGGGTAGTTCTATTTTTAGTTTTTGAGGAACCTCTATACTGTTTTCCAGAGTGGCTGCACAAGTTTGCATTCCCAAGTGACCTCTTATTTTTAATGGGGATTTTGCTACCTCATTACAGGTTGTAAGGGTCAGATGAAATAACTTCTTCAGACATACTTTGGGCAATCATAAAATGGCAGTCTCATCCATGAAGGAGGAGAATCCAGGTAAGATGGTAACAGGGTAAGGGGCACCTGGGTGGCTCAGTCAGTTAAGCGTCTGACTTTGGCTCAGGTCATGATCTCACAGCTCATGAGTTCGAGCCCCACATCGGGCTCTGTGCTGACAGCTCAGATCCTGAGCCTGCTTCCGATTCTGTGTCCCCCTCTCTCTCTGCCCCTCCCTTGCTCATACTCTGTCTCTCAAAAAATGAACTAAGAAAAAAATTTTTTTAAAAGATGGTAACAGGGTAAGAACTCAATTGTCCAGAGGGTCCTAGAAGAAGGATGTGTGATGGAAAATAGGTTGTGCAGGGCTCTAAACAGTAATATGGTGAGACCCCCCCCCCCCCCCCCCCCCCCCCCCCCCACTGCCTGCTCAAAGTCACTTGGGAAGAGAAACAGGACCACAGGTCCTGGGCCTCAGCATCTGTGGCTCAGGGCCCTGGCTGACTGAAGAATTTGCTGTTCACCTTTCAGGTCCTTTGTCATGGGCACAGGGAGGGCCTGTGGAAAAAGAAGTAGACTAGTGGCCAGTTTTAGTTCTAGCCCCGCGGACGTAGACGTACCTTCAAGATATCTCATGTCTAATCCCTTTGCCTCACCCAATCCCCAAAATTGGGTTGTTTGCCCATGTAGTAAACGCCAGCAGTAGAGACAGCGCTCAGGGTTTGGGCTGTCATGGTGCAATTCTACATCATCTGTCGCTATCCGTCTCGTCTCCTCCAGAGAGACTGATATCCCTGAGGGAATACACTACATCTTTTTTTTTTTTTAAACGTTTATTTATTTTTGAGACAGCACGAACGGGGGAGGGTGAGAGAGAGGGAGACACAGAATCTGAAACAGGCTCCAGGCTCTGAGCTGTCAGCACAGAGCCCGACGCAGGGCTCAAACTCCTGGACCGCGAGATCATGACCTGAGCTGAAGTCGGCCGCTTGACCGACTCAGCCACCCAGGCGCCCCGGGAATACACTACATCTTAGCCATTACTTCTTGAATTCCTTAAGACTCAGCAGAAAACCGTATACACAGTAGGTATCCAGAAAATTTGTGCTGAAATGCATTTAAAAAAATAAATGCTTCTTTTGGTTTATTGTTACTAAGGAAGTATGGGAAGCTCAGGAGGTGGCCAGTTAGGTGACTTTCTTCTAGGAAGGTGCTGGGGCTCATACTGGAAGAGCACAGTGGAATCCAGAACATACCCGACACTTGGTCAATTTCCCAAAGGTCCGTGTCTGACAGATTTAAAGATAAGCGAAGGCCCTGGGAGTCTTCCGAAGGTGCAAGTTCTGGTTTTATTTCAACTGGTTGCTAGCATATAATAGAAGATAGATTTCTTTAAAACTCTAAACCAGCCACCAACCCCAACCCATCACTGATGATTCAATTGTTCAGGAAACAGGGGAGCTGCAGGCTCAACTGTGTAACACCAACGTCTTGTGCCAGGTGCACTCTACAGTCAGTCCTCAGGTAAGGCCCTCTTTCCACACGAACACAGCTCTTGTCTCCAGAGGCTTGCTTTCTTTCCCACGCCTTGCCTGGGCTGGGGCTTTCTCTACCCCAAAGGCAGAGATCAAAATTACAGATTTCTTCCTGGATATTTTGACCTGGCCCTTTGAGTCATATCCTTGGAGACAGCTAAACTCAGACTCAGACTAATGCTTCCCGTAAGCGTGAATCTGGGAAGAAAGGCTGGCCCTAACAAAGGTCAGAACCCCCTGTGTCCACCAGCGATCCTGAGAGTGCTCTGGCAGACTGAAATGGAAGCAAAGAGGGGGCTTGAATGTGGATACCTGATGTCACGTCTTGGCTAAAACTTCTGGTTGTGTGCCTTTATGAGGGTCATTTGCCCTCCCTAAGCCCCAGCTCCTTCACCCTCAATCATCTACCACCTTATCAGAGCTCTGTCGGAGCTCTGAATTGCTGCGCAGGGACGCGGTGGCCTGAGGTAGGGGAGGAGGACAAAGAAACGGAATGAGAGTAGGATCAAAGAAAAGAGGTGCAAAAAGGAGAGAAGAAAGCAGAAGGGTGGAGAGATGGGGCCAACACAGCAAGGGGCTGGGTGTCCCTTCCGGGTTAGGGTCAGGGCTTAGGCGAGAACCTTGGCGGTTGGATCCCCTAAACCACACAGAGGACAGAGCTGGTCATAGACTGAACCTGTAGCCAGTCACTGGGAAAGGAAATCAAGATCCAGACTAATTATTGTGAAGCTACCCTTTATATGATTTTGATTCACAGGATCACTTGTAAAGCCTCAATCTCCTCTCTGGACAGGAGATAGGCTGTTGAAGGGCCCCCAGCCTGGCCCTGGAGGTCTTTACACTTCCTTAAGCGACAGAAAACTTGAACCAAGTGGTGTGGTCATACTCCTCACCAGGCCTCAGCAGCACAGGAGGGAAGTGGGGCTGTGAAGGGAAAAACAATACAGGTTACACCTTGCCGGCTTGGGTCGTGCCCTCAACCATTCAGGATGGCTTCTGGACTGGTCTCTAGGCCAGCTCTGAGAACCAGTTGCCAATGTAACTGGTTTGCAGTGAGATAACTTGAGCCAGAATGAAAATCAACTACATTGCTGAGCACATGGTGCTGTAGCAGGACCTTGCTGTGTGGATTCACATTCTGGGGCAAGACTGCAAGACAGTCTTTTGAGCTGGTGCTTTGAAGAGCACTTTTCTAGGCAGTGGCTAGAAAAAGAAGCTACCAGTAAGCAAATAGGAAGAGAAGACAGAGCCATCTTAAAAGCGTGGTCGCAGAAGATAAGATTGAGAAGAGCAACGTTAAACTGAGTAAAGGCTTCGAAGGCAAAAAATAGAGGAGATTAAAAAAAAGTAAATGCTATGTTAGGAACTTGGCTCTGGGTTTCCTGTGTTTATCACGACTTGGAGAAGAGAACACATGTGGACTTTTGAGTCAGACAGACCTGACTTGAGGGTTGTGACCTGTGTCATACAGTGTGACCTTGGACACAACACCACTGAGAGGCTGGCCTGTAGCTTTACCTGATTGACTGCATCAGGCCAGCTCTGGGTCTCCAGGCAGAAGCCGGAGTGCTTGGGATAGACTGCTCCACTCTTGCCCTTCAGCGTGCCATCCAGGAAGTTGCCCGTGTAAAACTGGACTCCGGGCTGGGTGGTGTACACTTCCAGAACCCGCCCGCTTCCAGCATGATGGACCCTGGGGACAAAGCAAATCATAGAGGTACAAGGGCGGAAAAACTGGCAGGGACAGGTAGGAGCTGGGAAGCAGCCTCGAGACAGTAATCAGACCCAGTGACAACAGGGACAAGATACATGGAGACAAAGATGGGAAGAGCATGATGGGAAATTCTCGCAGTCTCATGGGTGAGGCATGAGCAGGTGGTCCTAAGTAAGGATCCTCCAGTAGCAACTTCTCACTGTGATCTTGGCTTCTCTGAGGAAGGCTCTCCCTGGCCAGACGTGTGTGTGTGTGTGTGTGTGTGTGTGTGTGCGCGTGCGCATGCGGGGGGCAGCCAGGCCGCAGAGACACAGTTGTCAGATTCTGGAGGAGCTGAGATTCTTTCTCAGGAAGAGCTGATGCTCTCTGCTTGGCCTGGCAAAGCCACCAGCTGTGTCTTTTGAAAGAGAAGAGACGCTTGTCTAAATTAAACTGTCACCCTTCCCTGGGGCTAGAGCAGGCTGGGCTTTTTAGTCAGATCTCCCCCCGAGAACAGAGGTGCTGTCAGTTTCTGCTGGATTCATTTCCTTTTTTAAAAAAACAAGGTAAAACATCCCAACAACGTAGTCAATCAAGAGGTTCTGGGAAGAGGAGGGCCAGGACTTGAATAATGGAGAGTAGGCAAGAGAGTGTCCTCCAGACTAGAGAGAGAAATGGGCCAGAGGAGAAGAGTGGACTCCATCTGGAAGAACACAGGGACTGGGGCTCTAAGGGAGAGAAGGCTTTTGAAGTTTCCATTAGAGTTGGAATCATATTCTCTGCCTTATTTAAAATCCATTTATTCTACAGACGTGCATTTGCTATTGCCACGCGTGGGGTGAGGTGCTCGGGCAGAGCTGGGGATGCACAGAGGTAGCAGGAGGAGCCGGGAGGTTAGCGGGGAGGAGAGAGTGCACACAAATGCCTCGCAGGCCAGGCTGCTGGCGGTGGGCGCCCTAGGAGAGGTGCAGCCTCTGACTTTCCATGCATCACAAATGGGGCTCCGGAAGGTCAAGGAAAGCAGAGCTGACTTCAGAGGAATTAGGGCTTCTAACAAAAGAGTGGGCCTGAAAGAACAGGCTCCGATGGGGAGAGAGGGAGCAAAGAGAGACAGGATGCCAGGTGGGAGCACAGGGTGGGCGGGGGAAGAGACAAGGCAGTGGTGGGGGAGGGGGGAGAGACGTTCGGTGGCGCTGCTCCGCGGAACAGGAGCTTTGAAAAGACGGGGATGTGGTTATATGGTCCCTGCAGCTATGGTCCCTGCAGCGTAGTAAATGCTATCAAGGTGGCCAGAGGAAAAACTCCTCACCTAGGAGGTGAGATCTCTTCCTCCCTACACAGGCAGTCAGGGAAAAGCACCTACCGTGCACAAAAGTGCTTGTCTTTAGATCCCTTCAGACAGAAATTGTGGTCAAAGCCGTGGATACGGAACTCCTGCAGGTGTTTTCCAAGCTCCACCGGCTTCCTCAGGTCAAAGGCAGTTCCTTGTACTGGAGCAACTTCTCCTGGAGGGAAGGGGCAGGTAGAAGGGCAGGGGGCTGGAGTACTCTGGCCAGGCTTTCTTGAAAGAGGACAGGGACTCGGTTTCAGGGCCTCACACCATGATCCAGTTGTTTCTGCATTTACTTAATTTTTTTTTTTTTTTTTTTTTTTACTTGCAGAGTTGACACACAATATTGCGTTAGTTTCAGGTGTACAATGTAGCGATTGAACCCCTCAATACATTATACTGTGCTCCCCATGAGTCTAGCTATCATCTGTCACCATACAGAGCTGTTACAATACCACTGGCTCGATTCCTTAGGCTGTACCTTTTATTCCCGTGACTTATTCATTCCTTCCATAGCTGGAAGCCCAATTTCCTTTCTTTAAAGGTTTCCTTTTGTCCTAGAGCTGTATCATGTATTTTAAAGGTGAATACAAATGCTCAGTTAGTTAACATAACTCTTTTTTTAGGGGTAGAATTACTTTTTCCTTTCATGTGGTCAGATGGGGAGGTTTTACGAACTTGGTTTCTACACTAGTTTCAGGGGAGAGAGGTAGCATGCAAAGTGGGTCTGAAATCTTAGGATGCTAAGAAAAATCAAGAACTTGTACCTTACCTTAAAAAGATTTAAACAAGTGAAAAGAGAACCAACTTTTAGCCACTCAAAGCATTTAGTTCTGCTTTCGTGTATTGCCAAATACTAAAAGAAACATTAATCTCCTATCTTTGGGTGAAAGTGGGCATCCTTTTTTTTTTTAATGTTTCTTTATTTTGACACACAGAGGGTGTGGGGGAAGGGCAAAGAGAGAGGGGGAGAGAGAGAGAGAGAGAGAGAGAACCCCAAGCAAGCTCCACACTGTCAATGCAGAGCCTGACAAGGGGCTCCATCTCACTGTGGATCTCACTGTGAGATCATGACCTGAGCCAAAATCAAGAGTTGGCTGCTTAACCGACTGAACCACCCAGTTGCCCCGAGGGCATCCTCTTCTTAAATTCAGAGCTGCTGTTCAGAAACATAGTCTTCCTGGTACATGAGGACTGGAGTCTGTAAGTTCACACAGAGCTGTGAGGATGCCTGGGGTCCAAAACACCCAAAGGGAACACAGAGGCCTGGCCAATGCCATTCTAGCATCTGGTGTCCATTGTTCAACCAAGGGAGTTTGGTTGAACAAAAGAATCCTCTCACCAGTCAGTGTTAGGAAAAATTAAGTAGCATTCTTTTTTAAATTTTTTTAATGTTTATTTTTTTGAGAGAGACAGAGCACAAGCAGGGCAGGGGCAGAGAAAGAGGGAGACACAGAATCCGAAGCAGACTCCAGGCTCTGAGCTGTCAGCACAGAACCCGATGTGGGGCTCGAACCCACGAACCTCAAGATCACGGCCTGAGCCGAAATCGGAACTCAACTGACGGAGCCACCCAGGTACCCCAAGTAGCATTCTTTTTGAAGACATCCTTGAAAACCATCTCTTTCCTTTGCCTTGATTCTGCTTATATGAAAAAGAACTTTTGAATGGGGAATATTTGTACATGTAACCAATTTTAAAGGTAATGAAGTTAAAAGGTACAAAATACTATACAATGAAAAAAATCTCTTATCTTTGTTCCCTGAAGATCCAGTTTCCTCCAACAGAAGCAACCACCATTACTTGTTCCTCTCGCACCCTTCCGGAGAGAATACAAGGATATCCAAGCATGTAAGCGCACACCCATGCACACACACAGCAATATAGCCTGTTTCCACCTTAATCTTTCCACTCAATTTGTCTTCAAGGTTGTTACTAAATTTATTCCTACGTACTTCATTAGACAATTCTATGTGCCAATTCCTATTTCTATTTTTCCTATGATAATCTACTTACTATTTGTTTTCTGGTGTCATAATTGCAAATTTATATTTTTCTAGAAACTTATGCATCCCATCTATATTACTTCCATTTATTGGTAGAGTCGAGGAAGACAGTAACTTATGATCCTTTGAATTTCATCTCTCTGTGGTTAGTTGCTTATGCTCATTTCTTTTCTTTCCTTTTTTTAAATTTTTTTAACATTTATTTAATTTTGAGAGACAGAGACAGAGCACGAGTGGAGGAGGGGCAGAGAGAGAGGGAGACACAGAATCAGAAGCAGGCTCCAGGCTCTGAGCTGTCGGCACAGAGCCTGATGCGGGGCTCGAACTCACAAGCTATGAGATCATGACCTGAGCCGAAGTCGGATGCTTAACTGACTGAGCCACCCAGGCACCCTGCTTATGCTCATTTCTAACTTTGTGCATTGAATACGTAGGCTGATGCTTTATCTATTTTTGTGGGTTTTTCCCCCTTCCAATGAAGGAGCTCTTGGATTTATGTATTAGTACTACATTTTTCCTCCTCTTTTCAAAATTAGAATTTCTGCTTTTATTTGCATTAATTTTCATTTTGTTCTCTTGGGTTTATTTTGTTACTCTTTTTTTAATGTTTTATTTATTTTTTTTAATTTAATGTTTATTTATTTTTCAGAGATTAAGAGACAGCACAAGCAGGGGAAGGGAAGGGAGAGAGGGAGACACAGAATCCGAAGCAGGCTCCAGGCTCTGAGGTGTCAGCACAGAGCCTGACGCGAGGCTTGAACCCACGAATTATGAGATCATGACCTGAGTCAAAGTCAGAAGCCCAACCGACTGAGCCACCCAGGCACTCCTAATATTTTATTTATTTTTGAGAGAGAGGGGGGGGGGGGGGGAGAGAGAGAGAGAGAAGGGGAGGGGCAGAAAGAGGGAGACACAGAATCTGAAGCAGGCTCCAGGCTCTGAGCTGTCAGCACACAGCCTGACACAGGGTTTGAACCCATGAACCATGAGATCATGATCTGAGTTGAAGTTGGACACCTAACTAACTGAGCCACCCAGGTGACCCTGTTTTGTTATTCTTTTTCAAATATCTTGCATTAGATGCCTAATTCATTTATTTTCACATTTTTTGGATTAGTCAAAGTATTTTGTGCTTCAATGTTCTTCTGAGCAATAGGCTTGATATCACATGTGGGAGTTTCCGTTATATATAATGATAACACCATATTCCCATTTATTATATATTCTAATATGTATTAAGTAAATATTTCCATTATACTTAATTATGATATATTATTTACTTATTTTCTAGGTATTGCTAGTTTTAGGGTTTGAGTTCCCTTTTGATCCAAGAATTATTAAGAGTTAAAGCATTTCTAGGTCAAGCATTGGCTGTATTACTCGTATTTTGTGAAATTACCTGAGGTTTTCTTTACGGTCTCAGATATGGTGAATTTTTATTGTGAATTTCATCCTTTTTTTTTTTAAGTTTATTTATTTATTTTGAGAGAGAGTGAAAGTCAGAGCAGGGGAGGGGCAGAGAGAGAGAGAATATCCCAAGCAGGCTCTGTGCTGTCAGCGCACAGCCTGATGTGGAGTTCAAGGTGCAGTTCATGCGAGGTCATGACCTGAGCCGAAATCAAGAGTCGGAGCCACCCAGGCACCTTGTGAATTCTGTCCTTTATCATTACAAAGTGTCTTGCTTTCTGTCCTGAGATCAGCCTTTACTGATGTTAAGACTGAGACCCCCTGCTTTCATTTGGCTTTTATTTGCTTGGTTTGCTTTTGAAATCTCATGTTTTCAACATTTCTGTACGACTTGGTTAATACACAGCCTTCCCTTGGGGTTTCCTTTGAGGTTCAATCTGAGAGACTATTGTTTAATAGAGGCGTTTTATGGCATTACTATGACATATACATGTTCTAAGTATTCTTAGTCTGTCATTACATTTTATGGTATGCTTTTTGTGTTCATGAATTCTAGTTGTTTACTTTTTGAAATCTTTTTACTATATGGTGTGTATATGTGTGTCTGTCTGATAAGTGAGACAATTTGTAATTTTGTTTTAGTGGTAACATCTTTATAGAAGAAACTTCAATATAATATACGTAACCCTCTGTTTCTTAGAATTTGCTAAGCTTCTTCCTGTCTCTCTCCTCTTTGCTACCTGACTTGGGTTTCTGCATCTTTCAACTAAGAATCCAAGTAAAGTCACTTTGTTTCCCAGTAGATGGTGCTAGAGACACAATATAAAGAGCGTGCTTAAACCCTGATCAGTTTTGGGAGAATGAATAGTTGTTTTTTTGGGTCCCTCAGGCCATAAGGCCGAATCCTGGATGATAGTGACCTACTTGTGTGCTACTGTCTTGTGAAGTTTGGGTGACCAACCACCTCTCACGCCGATTTTTTTTTTTAATTTTTAATTTTTTTAATGTTTATTTTTGAGAAAGAGAGAGAAAGAGGGCCAGCAGGGGAGGGGCAGAGAGAGGACACACAGAATCTGAAACAGGCTCTAGGCTCTGAGCTGTCAGCACAGAGCCCAACATGGGGCTTGAACCTATGAACTGTGAGACCATGACCTGAGCCAAAGTCGGAGGCCCAACAACTGAGCCATGCAAGTGCCCCTCACACTGATTTTTAAAAAGGCAAAATGTTTCCTTATGAAAAACTTAGTCCAGGAAAAAGCAGCAGCTGTTTTCATGGGCTCAAGAAGACTGTAGTCTTACCAACTCATATTCTGAGTATTAATTTGTTATGCTTTCTTCCCTAACTTTATATGGTATTCACAGTATTTAGTTCCTTAAAGCCATACTTGACTCAAAATCTGACCCTTATGACAGTCCCAATGTAATATTGCACAAGTCAGTCAAGATTACTTATTTCTCTTGACTTCAAGGTAAAAATAAAGTCATGGAATGTTCATGAAGGAGGGTTCTAGGGTCTATTTCAGGTCTGTTAACCTGATACTGAGCAATCTATAAATCAATGTTAGCTTTTCTCTCTGTAAAATGAAGCTATTATTTGCTGCCTATACATGACATGGAAATACTCAACAAATGAAATACTTGAATGGTTTCAGGACAATGGCATAAATAAACAGGCCAAATTTGGGGATGCATCTATAACACAAAGGAGAGCCTAGAGAGGGGGTAAGACTTCGAGAATGGCAGAGAAGCCCTGACTTAAAACTGAGAAACTTCTAAATGAGATTTTTACTAAATGAGAAGAAACAAAGAGAAAGGGTTCCAATCTCTTTCCAGCCTCACGCTCTGACCTGTGGACCTCATGTATCTACTGATCAGGCACATGGAAAACTTTGGAATTTGTCCCCCAGATTCACGCCTTCTTTGGGACCTTTCTCACAGCTTCAATGTCCTCTGTGTCCCTGCTTCCCCCACATCCTGGCAAGTTGTTTAAGAATACTTACTCTCCAATGCCACTTCCTCTGTGAAGGATTGTAGCCTCCACAGCTAGAACTAATCTCCTTTTCTTTTCTTTTCTTCCCCCTTACCCCCCTGATTTCCTTTTCTACTTTGTTCCTATCACATTTTGAACATACTTTCTTCAAAACATTTGTTGTTGTTGTTTTTTTAAATTTTTTTTAATGTTTATTTATTTTTGAGACAGAGAGAGACAGAGCATGAATGGGGGAGGGGCAGAGAGAGAGGGAGACACAGAATCGGAAGCAGGCTCCAGGCTGTGAGCCATCAGCCCAGAGCCTGACGCGGGACTTGAACTCACGAACCGTGAGATCGTGACCTGAGCTGAAGTCGGACGCTCAACCGACTGAGTCACCCAGGCGCCCCAAACATTTGTTGTTTTAAGACATAACCATAGGATTATATCAAGCTCCAAGAGGGTATGAATTGCGTCCTTTTTATCTTTGTACCTTCTGAGCATGAAGCGAGCCTTCACTTGATTGAAAGATGGATGGATGAATGAAGTAGAGGCAAAAAAAACAGGGCCAACTGTGAATGTCATAGCATCCTGTGACAAAGTCAGAAAGATCTAGAAAGGGCCTTAGGAATTACCTCATCCAGTCCCCTCGCTTTGCAGATGAGAAGCCTGGGACCCAGACGGCTAAAGGGACTTGCCCAAGGTGACACATCTCCATAGTGTCAAAGTCTCCAGGCCTCTCACCCCAGAGTGACTTGGTGACAGCCTTTTCCACCCCCAAGCCCTCAAGTGTTCGTGAGTTCTCAAAGAATTTGGAAAATCAATGTGCTGTTATTCTAATTTTGGTCTATCTGCATATGTGACTTTGTGCTTTGGTGCTAAGAATAGAAGACATCAAAATAGCGCTCTCAGCAACGCTGAGTGTACAGAAAATTGAAGCGGAAATGGAAAGGGTGCCCTCAGAGAGGATGTCACATCACCAGACTTTGGTTTTGAAGCCACCAGAAAGCAGAGAGAAGCTGTTTTTTTGAAGAGAATTTCTTCAGCTACTGAAGGTTGGCTGAGTGTGCATGAAGGCCTGAGCAGCAATGCCACATGCCTGGCAGATGATGGGCTCTGACCCAAAGATATGAGGCTACAGCTCTGGGGCAGACGAGCAGCCTGAGGTAGGTAGCATTTCTGCTTCCCCATTTCAAGGAAAGCCTGACTGCAGGCACCAGTGCAGACCCACCCGGGGTTACTGTCATGAATTTAGAGTGAGATCAGTCCCTGTAGGGTGGCAGCTATGGAGGGTGTGGTGGGGGGCAATGATCAGGGTTGGAAAAAAAACACACAAAAAACCAACCAACCAAACAAAAAATACTCAGGGTTGGGTTTGTTAGAACAGACAGAAGAGGGAGACGGTGAGGGAGTGGAGGGCATATGCAAAGAGGTGATTCCAATGACAGACTTCTGATTTAAGTGGGTGGGGAAAGAGCTCATGAGCAGCTTAGGGGCAGTGAAAGGGTGGTAGGATCAAGGGGCTGCAGGTTCGTGTGGCATCAAAGAATTGTTGGGGCTGAAATAGACACCTTAGACAGGGACTATAGACGGCTACAATAAGAGGTGGTGATAAAGTCAAGGGTGTGACCCAATGACCACGGAAGTGAGTAACTGAGAAGGTTGGTGGACAAGATCATTGGAACAGAGGATGTCAAGAAGCTGAGAGATCAGAATATCAACAGCTTGGATAATGAAATAATTAAGGACTATGACAAGAGTGTGTTGGAGTGACAGTGAGCCAGCAATGAGGTGATGTCTGTAGATGACCTCAACAGATGTGTCACTCTGGCAACCACAGCTGCCCCATCCTTGCAAGAAGACGATGTAGACCTCATAATTGGAAACAGGACTCTCTAACATTGCAGATTTCCGTCACAGGTTGTTAAATCTTCCTCTCCCTATTGGCATTCCTGATAGAATTATAATTACCTGCCTTCTGGCAGCAAAGGAAAAACACACTGCCTTCATGAACTCCATCTGCCTTGATTCACATCTCTTATCTCACATAAGGGGTTTTTATACATATTCTATTATATAGACTTTGGCCTTTTCCCCATGACTGCTTGTGGCAGGTTGCCCTTTTCAAAGATGGCCACACCAGTATGTATCCCATTCCACAGGCTCTACTTATAATGTGATGCTGACATTCCATCACTGAGAGATGGAGTCTTTGTTCCCTCCCTTAAATTGGGAAGGACCTTTGTAACTGCTGCAACGAATAGGATGTGGCACAAGTGATACGATGGGATTTCAGGGCTCAGGTAATAAATACAAAGTGGTTTTGGCCTGGCCCTTGCTCTCTCAGGATATTTGCCCTTGGAAGTCAACTGCCATGTTATAAGGAAGCTCAAGTCACATTGAAAGGCCATCTGTGGGGTGTTCTGGCTGATAGCCCCAGCTAGGCCCCAAGGCAGGAGCCAGTATCAGCTGTCAGACATGTGAGTGAATGAGCCCCAGACATCACATCTAGAGACAAGATATGGCCTGTCTAAATTCCTGACCACGGACACAATGAAAGAATATACATGAAGTGTAGAGTAATTTATTTATTTATTTATTTATTTATTTATTTATTTATTTATTTTAATTTAACGTTTATTTATTTTTGAGACAGAGAGAGACAGAGCATGAACGGGGGAGGGGCAGAGAGAGAGGGAGACACAGAATCGGAAGCAGGCTCCAGGCTGTGAGCCATCAGCCCAGAGCCCGACGCGGGGCTCGAACTCACGGACCGCGAGATCGTGACCTGAGCTGAAGTCGGACGCCCAACCGACTGAGCCACCCAGGCGCCCCTAGAGTAATTTATTATATAGCAATAGACTGGTATACTGCCTTAGGATGTTTTCACCTCTTGGCACTTAACTAGTCTTGACAGAAGGTTAATGAAGCCCCCCCCCCACCCCCGTGCTTTTATAACATAGTCATAAGTGACTTTAATTGGTTCTTCCTTAAGAACACTAGTCCATGTGGGGGCACCTGGATGGCTCAGTTGGTTAAACGTCTGACTCTTGATTTCAGCTCAGGGCATGATCTCACGGTTCGTGGTTTCGAGCCCACATCTGCTATCAGCACAGAGCCTGCTTGGGATCCTCTCTCTGCCTCTCTCTCTGCTCCTCCCCTGCTCATGCTCTCTCTCTCTTTCTCTGTCAAAATAAATAAATAAACATTAAAAAAAAAAAAAACACTAATCCTTGCAATTGCTTTTGAGTGGGGAAAAAACAAATACAAAGTTGTTAGTTCACGCATTTTTGAGCATCTTTTATGTACCAGGCATGAACTTGATCTCAGGGAGCCTAGAATCTGGTGAAGGAGACAGATAAAAAAATTAATACGGACAGGAGAGTATGACAAATGTGATGAGACTGGCATCCAATGGCCGCTGGCAGGGCAGGGAAAAGCAGTCCCCGGTGCAGCCATGGGGGGTCTGGAAAAGTTTTCCAAAGGTGGTGACAGGAAGCCTAATCTTGAAGGATTAAGTTGGGACTGGCCCACTGGACAAGGTGCAGGGCAGAACAAGCATGGGAATGAAGTCCTCTCACCTGTGAAGTTGAGATCTAAAGTGTAGGCACAAGATGCATTTATATTACACATATCCCGTAGGTTCCCAGCTCTGACTTAAGAAACAGAGTGTAGAAGGTGAATTAGTCCTTTGAACTCCCGATCAGACAGAGTCCAGTGAAATGGTTTCTGTAACATCTGGGCATGAACACTCTCTCAGTGTCTGAGGAAATTCACCTGGGGTGAATTTTAATTCAATGCTTTCAATTTCTCATCATCACAAATAGCTCTTTTCTCTGCCTGATGGCCCCAGTGCCCGACTCTCTGAGGAAACGAACAGATGGTCACCACAAGAGTCACTGAATCTCCACATTCATTCATTTTTTGGCGACCTTGGGTAAGTTTCTATGCCTCTGTAAGATTCAATTTCTTTACTTATAAAATGGAGCTAATAGTGGTATATACCTAAGACACGTATTGTGAGGTTTAATTGAGAGAAGGATATGAAGGAAGTCCTATCTCTAGGGCAGAACCTGCACATAGTGCTCTCTGTTATTTACTTGCTCTCTCTCTCCAGAAACAGAGAAGAGAGAGAACAATGATTCATTATAGCATAAATCATTGATGCAAAAGGAAGGTGCATATCTGCCTCCGGGGAGCATTGCAATTTTCATTAAAAAAGGATTCAGGGTTTTTTTGGTTTAGTTTTGTTTTTTGAAGCTTCCTCTCTCAGTGATTTTTAATCTAGAGCGGTACAGTCTTCAAAATGGGTTTTTTTGTTTTTTTTTTTAATGTTTATTTATTTTTGAGAGAGAGAGGGAGAGACAGAGTACGAGCAGGGGAGGGGCAGAGAGAGAGGGAGACACAGAATCTGAAGCAGGCTCCAGGATCAGCACCAAGCCTGACGCGGGGCTCTAACTCACCGACTGCAAGATCATGACCTGAGCCACAGTCGGACGCTCAACCGACAGCCACCCAGGCCCTCCTCAAACTGGTTTTTGAGTCACGTACTCCTTTGAGAATATCGTAAACGTTATGGGCTCTCTCTCTCTAGGAAAATGCATACATACATAAAGAATGTTCTCAGAACCTCTGAAGACCAGTCATTCAGGACTGGTTAAGAATCCCCGATATACAAGCTGGTGAATACATTCTGCCTAGACCCTACTCATCACCAAGCAAGTTGCCCTCTCATGATCTGATACTGAAATGCACATTTGGAATATTGTAGTCACATAACGTCAGGTGTTGGGTCAAGAAATGTAGTCTGGGAGTCTACTGTCAAACTCTTCCTATAGCAATGTGACAAAGGCTTTGCATAATCCATCGGGACCTCCTTCTGGACTATTTATGATTCCTCCATATTCCTGCAGGATGTGCAATAAACTAACATGTGAAATACACAGGAGCTTGTCTTAATCTGAGCACATCAACAGCTTTCAGAAAGTGCAGGAAAGTGAAGCATCAGAGAAAGTGGAAATTGCCCCTAACGGCAGCTCAGAAAATGGGGCTATAATTAGGCAAATAGTGTCGCCCTGGGTTATATTGGGTATCAGGCTTCACGATCACCAATTACTGTTATCAACCTCCCAGGGGCATCTTGCTCACTTGCTTGGCAGTCAAACTCAATAGATGTTAGAATGGATTTTAAGAGTCAGGCAGCCTGGATTTAACTTCCTTGCTGTAAAAATTTGTGGAGGTTGCTTAGCTTCTCTGAACCTTGCTTTCCTCATCTGTAAAATAGGTATAAGAAGATTCTGACAAACATGGGATTCTGATAAACAAGATAAAAGTGCCCTGCATCCTACCCAGTCTGCAGGAAATACTCAGTAACATAGCTGTTTTTACGGACAGTGGCCAGCGGTGATAACAGACAGCATAGCCAAGGGAAATTTGGCTCCAAACCCTGAATTCACCAATAACTTACCTGCTTAACTGTGTGCAGGTTAACTAACCTCTCCAAATGTCTGTTTCCTCAACTGAGGCATAACTGAAGCATTACACACCTATTTCAAAGGGCAGTTAAATGAGTGACGACGTGTACGTGCTTAGCTCAGTGGCTGGTACATATTAAACACGCAGAAATGGTGGCGATGGTGATGATAATGATAATAATAGTGGTTAATCCTTATGGAGCTCTTATGAAATGCCAGGACTTGATGCTCTACACACCTTACATGTATTACTGCATTTAATCTTCACCACCAACGAGGGAGGTCCAATTAGTACCTTTACACGTGAAGTCTGCAGAGGCTGAATAAATTGTCTAATGTCACAGAGCTGGATTTAAACCTAAACAGTCAGGGTTTGAGTTCATGCCTTTAACTACTTTGTTTTCCTGATTATAATGTGTCAAAATCAGTCTGTCTGTCTGTTTGTTTATTTATTTATATTTTTAAGAGCTATTTATTCATTTAAATAATCTCTACACTCAATGTGGGGCTTGAACTCAGGACCCTGAGAGCAAGAGTTGCATGTTCTACTGACTGAGTCAGCCAGGCACCCCAAAATTGGTCCTTTTAAACAGCACTTAGATGTTCAATGTCACACCAAGGACTCGCTTCACCAAGGTCAGAGGCATTTTCTATTTCTGGCCGAAGCTCCCTCACCTGTGCCCATCACTTTTCATGGCATCCGGGGGCGTCCACTGCCCAAGAGCAGGTGCATTGCTAGGGCTGGAGGTTGATCTATGAGAACTAAGGCTACTACCTTCCCCAAATCCTCCTGGATCCACCGGGCTCAGTCTGCCAATGGTCCCTAACTCCTCTAGCCTGAGAGGACAGCCCATCTGCCTGACCACACAGAGAGAGAGTGTTCGGGGTTTGCTGGCTGATTTCAAAAGGGGAACATGTTGGAGCAGAAGTTTCCTGCATGTTGTTTTGCTGCTTCACAGTAGCTTGGGCAGGCCCCAGCGACAGCGGCGTGATTAGGCAGCCCAGGCTCATGGTAGACCCATGGCTTCCTGCTGTCCTCCAAGAGCCATGAGGATCCCACTGTCATGGTTCACAGGAAGCCAAGGAGAGCACCAGGGAAGGTGGCTGGCATCCTGACACCGAAAAAGGTGGCAACTGAAGACAGCCAAATTACACTAACAGCCCGGGGTCAGAGAATAGAACCAGTAGAGAAGAGAGGAAAGAAATCAGTCTGGCCTTTCTGGTCAACTGGCAGAGTGGCAGGGCTAGGAAATGGCTTTATGTGGGGGATCTAGCCCCTGTGATCTCCATCAGTACTCCCTTTCTTGCAAATCACTCCAAAGAAACCTCCGATTTAAGTTTCAAGGCATGCCCCAATCTCCCTTCTAATGAGACCAGTGCCCCAGGCTCCCCCTGTGCAGAAATATTGACCACCACGACTGCTCAGCCTCCTGTGGTTTAGTCAGGACATAGAAGGCCTGCGTTGGTACTGGTGGAGTCAGAAGGAAGGGAGCCTTGAAATGCAGGGCCAGCCTCCTAGGTCTCATTATCTGCAGGATGTGGTCATTATCCTCTCTGGGATGTGTATTCTGCAGACCCTGCATTCGACTGGGTCTGTGCATCTGGCACTGCCTGGAGGGTCAGTTTCATAAACTATCCATTTAGGAGCTGCCCTCTCTCTGTTCTGGGGAGAATTCTAGAATGGAGACCTGGAAGGCAAGATGAGGCATGCTCACTCAGAGCCAAATACAGATATATTCAAATACAAATCACTCCCAGGCTGCCCCCTAGGCTTCTCTGACAGGGTTACAAGGCTGGTGGCTTGGGGAGCTTCGGGAGACGGAGACCTGCACTTCAGGGAACAGAAGCTGCAGGGAGTTGTCACGTGGTCTCTGATGTGTAGATGATCTAGATGAAGATATGGAAGATATTCTCATTAGGACAGACAACACGAAGCTAGGAGGCAGACCCACTTGGGATAACAGAACCGGGAATCCAAAGTAGGGGTAAAGCACGGATTACAAGATGAAATTTGTGAATAACAGCAATAGATAGGGTTCTGCACTTGGGTCCAAAAAACCGAAAAACCAAAAAAAAAAAAAAAAAACACACCAAGAAACAAAAACAGAAACCAACTCTACCCTGGGCACAAAACATAATCTTCTGAGGTTCCATTTCCTTACTTGTAAAACCGGGACAACATAACCTTTATCTCGTGAAGTTGGCATGAAGATTAAAACAATTGCTGTGGGCAGGATGCCTGGATGGCTCAGTCATTAAGTATCTGACGTCGGCTCAGGTCATGATCTCACAGCTCATGAGCTCGAGCCCCGCTTTGCGTAAAACACGAGCCTCACTTCTCTCTCTCTCTCTGCCCCTTGCTCACTTGCACCCTCTCTCTCTGTCTCTCTCTCTCTGTCTCTCTCTCTCTCTCTCTCTCACACACACACACACACACACACACACACACACCAGTTATTGTGACCAAAGCCCTTAGCACAGGGATGATGATGATACTCATGATGGTGATAACTACCAACGACATAACTCTTCATTAAGTTCTTCACACCTAGGCAGTCTGGTTCCAGAGCATGCGTTCTTAGCTATCCTATTATACTAACTCTCATAAATGTTAAGTCTGATTACTACAATTATTACTGACTAGGGAGATGCAGCTGAGCCACAGCATGTATGCAAATGACTTTGAGGATGTGGTTGGCAATAAGTTCGACAGGAGTCACATAAAGAGTGTAATGAGGTGGTGACAGTTTTTGATTGCTGTTTGCAGTGTGGGCATCACAGGTGGAGAGGCCCTGGATGTGCAGAGGCAGAGGCAGAGGAGAAGGGCCAGAATGGCCAACTCATGGCATAAAAAGAACAGCTGTGCCTGAAGAAGAAATGACTTGGGGGCAACATGACGGCTACCTTCTAAGGCCTTGAGTCTGATCTATAGGGACCCAAGAAGTAGGCAAAGTGGGGTCAGATCTAGGTAGACGGATGCCAGCTCGATTTCAGGAAGGCCTTTCTGATGTGCTGGCACAGAATGGACAGTGAACACCCTGACCCGGGCGCACCTGAGTGCCCGTGAGTACCACAGTCTGGGATCCAACTACTGGACAGAAGGTCTTTTCCAACTGTGACCTTCTGAGGCTGTAGGTCCATTGGCCCATGTGATGACCATAAGGAAGCAGGTTGTTTCCTTTAGGGACACACTGTGATCTCTGGTTATTTCCCTCCTCTTTTAAATCAAACTGCTAGCTTGTCTCTTCTAGGGAGGCCATTGGCTGAGAGCAGCACTTTGCAGAATGACCCGTAGAAAGGCCTGGAGGTGGGAGGATAAAGTGGGGAAGGAGGATGGGGAGTGAAGGTAGCTCAGGGGCACCAGGAGGACAGGAGGGTTGTTGGGGCAGGAGAGGAGAAACGGGGGCCAAAAAAGGAAAAAGTAACTTGAGGCTATACAGATCTCTTTAGAGTCTTTTTTCTTTTAAAGTTTGTTTTATTTATTTTGAGAGAGACAGAGACAGAGACAGAGACAGTGTGAGTGGAGAGGGACAGAGAGAGAGAGAGAGAAAGAGAGAGAGAGAGAGAGAGAGAGAGAGAAAATCCTAAGCGGGCTCTGCACTGTCAGCACAGAGCCCGATGCGTGCCCCAGTCCTACGAACAGTGAGATCATGACCTGAGCCCTAACCAAGAGTCAGACATTTAACGGACTGAGCCACCCAGGTGCCTCTAGAGCCTTTTAAACAGCTATAGAAAGTGTGGACCCAGGACCATCACGTGGGGCTTGTTAGAAACAGGACCCAGAGGTCCCACCTCTGACCCACTGAGTCAGAATCTGCCTAGCGACAAGCTTCCCAGGAGATCTCTGCGTGCATTAAAGGTGAAAGGCGATGATGTGGAGAGCGTCTAAGGGAGACCCAGGCTCAGATGTGCTTACATTCATCTCAGTTAAAAAAAAAAAAAAAAGGTGGAGAGGAAGTCGGGGGCCATGGGAAGAGCGGGAGCCTGGTCTCCATGGGGACGGCCCAGCTGTGCTTGCAGCCCAGCTGCTCCAATTATGTCTGTTTCTTTATCTAGCCAGCCTCGGAACAGTCAGTCAAATCTGCATAAGGAAGCCCGGTAATGGGGCTCGTGGGCACAGGTACTCATCTGACACCTAATTAAGCCATCTTGGTATATCATCTCTACAATGCCTGTTATTATTTTAAGAAACAACATAAAGAGAATGATAATTAAAAGTAACACGCCGGGTGGGAATTTTGTCTCCATTCCAGTGGTTGGCAAGTAAAGCACCCTGGGTTTTTTTTTTTGTTTTGTTTTTTTTCGGTTTTTTTTTGAGGTAACATTTCTATAAATTTTCATAGAGCACACAACCTCAAAGCTTGTCTCTGCTGCAGTTTCCCCCGATTTCTCTGCCAATGCTTTGGGTTTGTGGCTTCGTTCCACTGCTGTTTCCTTTCTTTTTTTTCTTCTCCTTTTCACTGAGCGTTTTCTGATTTTACTTGAACTTGCAGTGGGGGAGGGGAGGGTGTATTGCTTCTGGATATTACATGTCATCTGAAGCATAAAATGCTAAACCCAGTTACATGTTGTTTTCAGGTGAGAAGGCAATTTTACACTTCACGGTTGGGCCCACACGAGGCATTTTCATGCAGGGAAATTTTCCATCCTAGACTCACATCAAGATGGCGCCCAGGGATTTGCTGCCAGTGGAAAGTTTGCCCACTGTCTATCTGCAGCCTTGGGCATTCTTGATAGACCTGTTCTCCAGAGTGCCGCTATCTACCCCTGGTCTTCAGGTTCCCCTGACATAGCGTTCATCAGGTCCCTGTGTCCTTTGCTACCTGCCTGGGTCCCGTGTCTACGACTTGAGCCACTTTGGTTAGTAACACTCTTACTGACCTGCCATACACCCTGTCCTCTTGTCCCTTGTACCAGACCAAACCCCACCTTTGGATCATCCCACAATCCACCTTCTCTGCTCCTGACGTGAATCTGGAGAAAACTCCCAGTAGCACCAACTGAGGCCACCACCGATTCCTGATCACAATCCTCACCTGGCATCCTTTGACAAACACTTTACTTGCCCTCAATCGTCTCCTTTGCCCCTAAAAACCCTCTTCCTTGACCCTGTATCTCCACCTCATGGAAACACCCCGTCTTCTTCCTTTCACAGATTTCTGAAAGTGTATCCAACACCAGCGGCTCCCATGAGCTCAGTAGGT
Source organism: Panthera tigris (assembly GCF_018350195.1). Taxonomy (NCBI): domain Eukaryota; kingdom Metazoa; phylum Chordata; class Mammalia; order Carnivora; family Felidae; genus Panthera; species Panthera tigris. The sequence continues at coordinate 108,010,783 of NC_056662.1, forward strand.
AGCTTATACAGATTCCCAGGCCCCACACTAAAGCAAATCTCTGAGGTGGGGCCTGAGATTTGTATTCAAGAACGTTGTCTTCATTGGGAACTACTCATCGGCCTATACTCCCTGACTTTCCTTCCTCACTTTCAGTGGCTTCTCCAGCTGTCACAGCCTGGCTTCTACCCTCACCACTCTGTGAAACGAGGTCAGCAGGAACAGCCACGACAGCCCGCACACTCCCAGGACTCCCCAGAGAGAGTACTCTCTGGAGTACTGATGTTCTTGGTCACTCCAAGACTTCCGGTCACCTCCTCTCTTCCTTTGCCTTCTACCTCTGACCATCTCCCTCAGCGCCTTTTGTGTATTTCTTGCACCTTAAATACTGGCGGTGTTTTCACAAGTGCATCTCGCGCTCCTTGTTGCTAGATCCTCAGAGACACTAAGAAACTTCTCGAAGCTCAAGGTGATCTTGAGAAAGCCTCCTCCTACCGTTGCCTCTTTCACTGTCCTAACTACCTTAGATTCTTCACTGCCTGTGAGCTTCTCAAGGGCAGAGACTGTTCAGTCATCTTTCCATGGTCAGTGCCTCAGGAAGCATGTAGCAATTAGGAGGCGCTCCATAAATGTTAGCTGAACTAAGTATAAGTCTGCTCCGAGTACTCGTGTGAATCAGCCTTGGGCCCATGGGGTGAAGCTCAAAGTTACCTCTCAGCCCCTTCAGAACGGGGTGACCTTGAAGGTATGAATTAGAGCCAGCCCCTGTCCAGACCTGGGGTGGGGAAGGGTGGGTGTTAAACAGCGGTTCTCCAAAGGTGGTAGTCAGAGCTCTAGCAAATAACATCTCTTCTGGCAAATTTACTTGTTGTTAGTCTCAAATGTTCATAGGAATGACATCATGCCTGGCCAAGTGCTAATTTCTAAGCTTTCTTCCTGCCAAATTTCCACCATGCTGGCTCATGCTTGCCAATCTCGTAGCAGTGATGTGTTTTCTAGCAGGGAACACAAGTATTGCTTTGGGAGTTATTCTGGAGCCTCATAAAACTGTTCTTGGGGCCCCTTTATAGGGAAGGATTCCATAATGCACCCGGTTGGAGAGTGTTATTGCTATCAGGAGAGGTCCTTACACAGTTTCTGTAGTGAACATCCTTGAATACTGTCTAGGACGGACCTGTCATTGAAGAAACATCTCTAACTAACACCCCATAAGTTCCAATATCATGTTTCGGGTTTTTAGCGTCATTCAAACCCTTTCCTGAATAACACCAGTCTTATTTCTTTGAGCACGGGACCTGTACTATATTCATGGCTGTAGGTTCTCCACACAAGCAGGGCATATCTGTTTTGTTCAACATTGCTTCCCTGGGGCTGGCATAGCACCCGGCTATTGGTGTCAGTTGGTGATGGAGAACGGAAAAAGAAGAAACTTGGGGAGCAGACTCACAGCTGGAGGTGCTTGTCTCCAGAACTGTGGAGCTGAAGGTGACAACCAGGACACCATGCTCTGGCTTCCCACTTACGGTGAGGCCCCAGGGTTCCTGCCTGCTCCTACCCTCCATGGACTGATGGCCAGGCCTGGAGTCTTGATGGCACCAAGGGCTGGTGGATATTGAAAGGCAAGCTCATTCATCTGGTCAGGCAGGAACTGGAAAGCTGCCCATCCAACCCTCACCCCTGGCTGCTGTTTCTCCTCCAGACGGAAACTTGGGGAAGTTTCTTTCCTTCTGGGTGTGCCGTCTCCTTCCTCTAGCTAATCTTCTAGTTTCCTTCCAAAACTGTATTGGTGATGAATTAGCAAAATAAAAAAATTTAAAGCCACCCTGAATATTACAAAAAGAAAAACATACTACTGCTAAATCTCTAAAACAATGGCTGTCTTTATATACAATGATACATAGTAGGATAACCATAAACTATCATTACCTTAAGAGAGGAGAGAAGACCAGACCCTCTGTGGACCAAGGTGATGTGATCAACTCATACAGGGTTTTACACAGAATTTCAGGGGCCCGTGAATCCCCTGAAGATCTCTCATCATCTTCCCAGACATACACGTATGGACCCTGGTTATGAATATCTAGGTTAGAGATTCCACGGGGTCTTTGACTCAGTGTAAGAAACTGACAGGACCTCAGAGTTCAAGTGATGCGACCCTCATCTGATGAGAGTTAGCAGATTAGGTATGAGGCCCAGAGAGTTTTCCTGGCTGACTCAAAGAGCGCACAGCTAGTGGACAGCAGAAGGGAGAACTTCACCTAGGTTTTCTGAATCCTGGTCACCCTGCAATATTGTGTTAATATGCTCTGTGGAAAACAAATGTCAAGAAGGGAGAAGAATGGAGAGAGACTGAGTATAGGGAAAGGAAGGAATATCTGTTCCTAGAATGTACAGACTGGCTATTACTGGGTTTCATTTTTGTATTTGGCAGAGTTTTCCAGCTTCGAGCCAAAGAGACCAAGCCTGAAGCTCCCTTCCAGCCCCCCTACTTCAGACCTGTAACTGAATCCTGATAGGTCATCTCAGGCAGACCGGTGAAGGGGAAGATAAGAAAGGTGAGCTCTGGGCATGTGGTCAGCTCTACACAGTGTCTGTCATTGCAAAAACCCTGGAATAAAAAGAATCTATTGTTTCCAGGAAATGGGGAAAAGATTTCTAAGGAGAAAAGTGTAGCCTTGAGGAAAGAGTAGGGGTTTATGCAGCAGAGAAGGGGGAGTTGGGTGGTCCCTGTGGGTGTGGGGGGGTATGAGTGAGGCATGCTGGGAGATGGGTCTGGAAAGCAGCTGGCATGTGGTCCTGGAGCCACCTAAAAGGTTTTTAAGCTGTGGAGTATCAAAATAAGATTTGCATTTTAGATAGATAACTTTAGTAACCAGATGGAGGATAGATCTAAAGAGATTCACTCCCCACCCCCCACCCCCACCCCCACCCCCAGTTAGAGAGCTATTTTCCAGATTCATTTGTTCAGTCATCGATCCCAATTTGGTGAAACTCATAATATAAGCCAGGCACTGCTCTAGACAAGAAAAGTCAGTATAGTCAGGATAGTGACAATGGAAATAGAACCATATCATCAACAATACATACTGAGGAGACAGATTCCAGAAATAGAGGAGTGAAAAATCAGCAGGACCTGATGAGTAACAATATTGGGGGGTAGAGGGGGGAGACTGTAAAGGAAAGAGGAAGAATACTGATGGGTGGTTGAAAGCAATATTATGGATTTTTAGGGCAGTGAATACTCTGTGTGCTATCACAATGATGGAGAGATGTCATTATACATTTGTCCAAGATTGACCCCCACTCTTCAAAGTTCAAACTATGAACTTTGGGTGATGATGATGTGTCAGGGTAGGGTCATCAGTTGTCACAAATGCTCCACTCTAGTGGGGGATGTTGAAAAAGGGGGGGTGCTGTGCATTTGTGGGGGCATGGAGATATATGGGAACTCTCCGTACCTTCTACTCAATTTTTCTGTGAACCTAAAAGTTCTCTAAAAAAACAAAAAGGTTTTATTTTAACAAATCGGCAGCACCCGATGAGTAATGATACTTGGGTGTGGGGAAGTAGCAGGAAAAGAAAGAAGACACATTCTGGTTCAGGTTTGAAACTAATATCACATCCAACATTTTAGAGTCATATCAAATCTAAAGGAATTTTCTGTAAGAAGTCCAGAATGATTAAAACATGTAGATAAAAACAGTCTCCATTTGCACCATCTCGGAACCAGGAGGCTACTTTGGAATTCGTTATTTCTCCGGGGCAGCGGCTTAGCCCTGCCCTAGGGAAGTGATTATAAAATTGGCTGAATTGTCAGTTGAACCCCGAGAGGGTGAAATAAAACACAAAGGTTTTGCGGGGCCTTTCTCCACAGCCTCATGGTAAGCCTTTCCTACCAGCATTCTAATTTTGTCAAAACGGGGTTGCTTTCATGTAATTTTAGAAGGCGCTTTCAAAAACCGAGAGCTGCAAGAACAGCAAGTGAACACAGATGGGCTGGGGGACAGAATGGGTTGGGTGAGTTTCTATAAAAATAAAAGGTATCTTTTCTCCAGAGAAAGAATAAGACAGAATTTTACTAATGTTACTTTAGAGGCAAAAGACCTAGTCAAAGCATTCTTTTTTTTTTTTTTTTTTTTTTGCTTTCTTAATTCCTTATCTACTACTGCAAATAAAGAACAGCAAAATTAAAAGGGGGAAAAAAAAAAGCTCCGTGCTGCAAATGCCTATACAGACACATGCTTGGTTCTGCACAATGTTGTGTACATGATAATATCTTGCTGGGCAGGCTGTGCCCACACTGCCTCCAAGTCTCACGGTTCTGAAGACAAAAAGAGGCTGTGTAATATTTACAACCCTGGGAATGAATTAATCCCTCGAGAAACAGAAGGCCTGAATTTTCTCACCTGCTCGTATTTAGGGAGCTTAGTACCCGAGCAGGGCTCTGGGGACCAATTTCCTCTTGTCACCACAGGACAGGACACTAGACTCAGGCCCCAAAGCTAAATGCCTGACGTGGCAGCCCAGAGATCTGGCACTGGAATGTTCTCTCTGTGGACATCGATCATACACTGGTCCTTCCTGGTAAATGTCTTCTAGAATTTCCACTTTTGGGAAACGACAGGGACAGTCCTGATAACAACAAATATAAACATACACTCAGGATATGTCCCAGGAACAGAGTGTGAGCCTATCCTAAGTAGTGCCAAATGCTTTACAGGGTGCAATTTTTTAAAAATTCTTTTTGTAATGTTTATTTATTTTTGAGAGAGAGAGAGAGAGAGAGAGAGAGACAGAGCATAAGCAGGGGAGGGGCAGAGAGAGAGCAAGACACCGAATCAGACCCCAGGCTCTGGGGTTTCAGCACAGAGCTCGACAGGGGGCTCGAACGCATGAACCGTGAGACTATGACCTGAGCCGAAGTCGGAGGCTCTACCGACTGAGCCACCCAGGCAGGCGCCCCCTTTTTTTTAAGTAGGGAAGAATAACTGCTCGGAAGAAGCAAAGCTAAATTAACTGCTGACGTGCAAACCCGGCCTGACAGCTTAGCTGCAGACTTTGCTCTTGGTCTATAGGTGAACCATCTCTGCAGAAGCCTTTCTGTTGGTGCAGCTGTGGCGTAAGAGAGGCACCTGTGCAGAAGGACGCCGTGCCCCAACCCCCACTGCCGACTCCAAAGTGCCCAGAACTACATCCAGAGCAGTAGCTTCAGAAGTTAGGTGTGGATTCTACTCTTTCATTCAAAATATTTTCTTCTTCTTTTTTTCTCCCCCAGAAGAAAAGCAAAGATGCTGGAGTCTTGCAGCCTAACAACACACGAGGGATATTGTTTGCCTGGAAGCCTCCAGGGATGGCAAAATGGCAGAAATTTCCAGTGGGGAAAATGTGGGGTGGGGGGTGGGGGTGCTAAATTATTTGAATGGGACCCTTTGAAGGCTTCTGCTACCCCTACACCTGCTGAGGCTTTCCACTGAGCTTTGGGAAAAGGCTAGCTTTTCATAGCAGAGTAGAGAAAGGGGGAGAATGAAGGAGGCACGTAATGCAGGCTGCTGTCTTCTGTGTTTTACTGACTGAAAGGGCTGAAGACATTTTATATGCTCCAAGTTGCCAACAGGAAGAAAGGGAGCTCGAGATTCTCAGAGGGCCCTGCCTGAGGTAGAGGTCTAAATGGAGGCTATATGTTTAAGACAAGGGGATTTCATGGTATGTGCTTGCTTTGGCTCCCTAAAAGTGTATGCCAAGGTATCCCTTTCCTTTCTGTGTGACAACGCCCGATCAGTAACGAACAAAATGGAGGATAAGACTCCACCCCTCCCCCAAACACACACAGGGGAAGGTCCCCTTTTACTGAGTACCTCGGCCACAGTATTACAACTGCTGTAAAAGAAGAGGTGCTACTTTCTCATGACAATGGGTTTTCCCTTCACCTGAAAAATTATTTACCGAATATCTATAACCAAGGTGGAAAATCACCCGCAAGGTTTAGACCTACATCAGCATTTCCCTCAAAAATAGTTTTTATAAAGGGCAAACAAAAAGAAGGAGCTGAAAAACAAACACGAGTATAAATTAATAGTCACAAAAGGAGGGGCTTGGGACTATCAAACACCCTTGTATCACAGAAAGACTCAAACTTAGAAGCAAACCTGGGGGACTTGGCACAAAGTCCAGAGGAGGCTGGATAAATGAAGGTCAGAAATCACAATTTGTCAGATGAAGCATTTGGGACAAACCCGCACAGAATTCAAAGAATGATCTGATAAAAAACCTCACGGTTAAAATGTTGCTTCCTGAGCTTCCTCCTAATCCACCACCATAAGTTGGTCATGACAAGATTTTGCAGATGAGAAAACCAAGAACCAGCAGGACAAGAGATGTGTCGCCAAACAAGGTACTATGTTGCAACAGAGCAATGACCTCCGAGATTACTGAGGGACACAGGGAATAATTCTGAGCTTTTTTTTTTTTTTAATATTTTTTTAACGTTTTATTTATTTTTGAGACAGGGAGAGACAGAGCATGAACAGGGGAGGGTCAGAGAGAGGGAGACACAGAATCTGAAACAGGCTCCTGGCTCTGAGATGTCAGCACAGAGCCCGACGCGGGGCTGGAACTCACGGACTGCGAGATCACGACCTGAGCCGAAGTCGGCCGCTTAACCGACTGAGCCACCCAGGTGCCCCAATAATTCTGAGCTTTAAAATGGACTGTTCCTTTCCTACATTCCCTTCCTGGTCAGTCTAACATGGCCAGACACTTCTACTCAGGCTCTTTAGTCTCAGGAAAGCCTCTTATGCCAGCATCTTTGTCTTCCCTCTGTCCCCCATTTTTCAATATACGTTGTTTTCTGTTTTCTATGCAGAAAAATCAAAATAAATTTAAGAGAAGGAGAAACAGGGAGGAAAAGAGAGAAGCTGTGAGACTACCTATATGAAAGGTAGACAGGAAATGAGAACACTCAACTGTCAGAACTTCTTTTTTTTCTTTTTGGCTTACTTCCCATTTCTTGACTACATGGTTATCTTGGCTATCTGTATAGTCAAGAAATTACTTTTCTTTCTTTCCTCTCCCCCCACCCCCCCGAAACCTTCTTGACATCTAACCACACTGTCGGGTCTGTAGAGTACAGGTCTAATTATAAGCAGGAATTTTAATACCAGTCTACCTAGGTTTGAATCCCAGCTTTCCACCACTTGTTAACTGCGTGATCCCCAGTTAAGTTACTTAAACTCCTTGTGCCACAGGGTCCATAGCTGTTAAATAAAAATTAACAGAACCTACCTTTTAGTATTCTGGCATGGATTATCATTTATAAAGTCTTCTCTGAAATACTAGCTATTATTATCATAAACCTTCACCTCCTCTCACAGATAGACAAACAGTATCTTCCCTTTTCTCAATTCAGCACAACCACCATCTCTAGATACTGTATATCAATTACCCAGAACTCGTAACAGAGCATGGCTGGTCTAACGGGTTTCTTGCAGCACGTCTCAAGGAAGTGGCCTTGTGGTTCAAGTCCACTTCTGGCTGAAGTTTGAGACTGGACTCAGGTACACCTGTGAGTCTGCCCTGCGTGGAGCGGCCTTGAACTCCAGGCCAGCCGAGGGTCATCCAGAGCCACCCCAGGGATTGTAGCTGTACCAGAGCCTGGTGCAGATCAGACATGGCTCCAGCCAACCTCTCCAGGCCCATCGGTTTTCTGCTACCAAACACATGCCCCGAATGCTCCAGAAGCCCAGTGCTGGCCTGGGGGGTATTCCTGCTGTTTCCTGCTCTCCTTATTCTTATTCATCTCTATCCAGAACACCTTTCTTCTGGTTGCCTGGCAAATTTCCACTTGCCCTTTTGGGTTTTATTTAACTCTCATCTCCTCTATCCAGGGGTCCCCAGACAGTGCTTTCCCTCTATAACAAGTGTCCGAGTTCTACCTATCCTGATATTTTCCAGGTTAATGGATACTATTCTGGCTGACTCTCCACTAGGCTGTTGATTCCTGGCAAGCCCAGCAACATAGGGGAGGTACTTCCAAATGACCAAATGACTTTGGACTGGTCTCAGAATGAAGCCACATGCTCATGCACTTTTGGTCCGTGTTAAGAGTCCAATGAAATCTGGGCTCCTGGAGATTTGCTCTTGGCTGAAAGAGGGCCAGACATGTGAATTCTTCCATCATGGCAGTGCAGAGTGGGAGTTGCCACCCATTTTGGAAGGCAGTTCCTAAGGAAACATATACTTTGCTTATTTCTTATGGCATTTCTGAGGAAGGGGAAGAAGAAACACCCTATAATTTCAGTCAAAGTGTTTCTGGGAAAACAGACATAACCTATGTTGGGACTGGCTAGTGTATGGATAGGTAAAAGACTTATGGATTTTTTATGTGCTCTGAAGTTGTTGCAACTTATTTACTTTCATGATAGAGTTCTAATGGATTTGAAGGGTGGTAGAACTAGCAGTAAAATATTATATTGAGAGCCTTGTAGAATCACAGAATGTAAGAGCTACAAGTGACCTTTCAGACTAATTGTTGGTTCTCAATCATGAGTCCATGGTAAAATTTTTACTGGTTCACAGAAAACTGAGACATATTTGGATAATCTACTATCACATTTCTTTTAAAAGCAAGACGAATTCAATGTAAAGTGTTGTTCTTTGTTCTGAGATTAAAATCTCCCCCCTTTTGTGGTGTTAAAATATTTTCTTTAATGGGACGCTTAGGTGGCTCAGCAGATTGAGGGTCTGACTCTTGATCTCTGATCTCAGCTCAGGTCATGATCCCAGGGTCGTGGGATCAAGCCCCATGTTGGGTTCCACACTGGAGCATGGAGCCTGCTTAAGATTCTCTCTCTCTCTCTCTCTCTCTCTCTCTCTCTCTCTCTCTCTCTCTTTCTCTCTCTCTCATTCTCTCTCATTCTCTCTCCCTCCCTCCCTCTCCCTCTCCCTCTCCCTCTCTCTCCCCACCTCTCTCCCCTGCTCAAGCTAGTTCTCTCTCCAAAATAAATAATTAAATAATTAAAGTATTTTTCTTTATGAAAAGATGGTGATTATAAATGGCAACTTGGGTCTTAAAAAAATGAATTCAGTCTATTTCTTTTTTTTAAAGTAGGCTCCACACCCAACATGGGGCTCAAACTCATGACCCCAGGATTGAAGAGTCACGTGCTCTACCGACTCAGCCAGCCAGGCTCCCCTAGTCTATTTATTTCTGTTCCTCATTATTACCCTGGTTAGTTTAATTTTTTTTAATTGAAATATAATATACATACATTCCCATTAGTTTTAATAGCCCTATATTTATGATTGCTTTCTAACTTGGCAAAACAAAAAGTTGGGCAACTCTACGTAAGTCTGTCAAATTATTTTCTAAAGAAAATTTACTGGTCCATAAAATTGGATTGAGTTCAATATCCCTCCTATTTGCAGAAAAGGAAATGAGGGTCTAAGGAAGTTGAATGTTAAAATGTTATGCATACATTGAAGGTCACCTAGCTAGTTAACAGCAGATTCAAGGCTACAGCCATGGTTTTTGCCTCCCAGAGCCCAGAGGGCCTGCAGCCAACCCAGCTTCACAGGTGTTCAAAATTAGTACAAAGTATAAAATTTGATCCTAAAACCACTCACAGTGCAGAACTGGGATGGACATGAGTTTTACGCGTTTCATTAGATTACACGTTAAGTTCTACTGGGCTTTGCCACAATGATCACTTACAATCACAACAAATAATCTTCCCACGGCATGAATTATGCATTTTTGTGATTTTCACCTGATCAAAACTCAATAGGACAATGTGAGGTTTTATAAATCTACACAAATAAATATGCACTTATGTCATCAGCTCCACCTGTAAGCTACTTAACTCATTTTCTTCTTTATCAGTCACAACAGAGTAGCCGCCATTTTCCCCTTATAGTTCACAACACACAGTTCCAATGTAATCAGGCTGCATCTAGGACAAGATGGACCAGTTTACTCAGCCTCACACTGAGTCATGTAAATATCAGAAGATGACACATGTTACCAACACAAACATAAGAGCCTTTAAAACTAGCCCCAGAGCTAGGAAAACCTTCAAAACTGCAATGCAAAAAAAAGTTTTGTAATGCATTTATCTTGATTTCTCATTATTATTCTAATTAATTTTATAGCCCCTGTATTTATGGGTTTCTAATTCCCGCTGTTAACTGAAGTTACCGTTTAGCATGCAGGCTCACATTCTTATTATTTTCCTCATAATAATTTTGAACTAGAGGCCATAAACACAGCCTCATTGTTTTAAAGAGAACAAAATAAAACAAAAGCCCTTACCTGTAAAGTAAGGCAGGTGTCCAGGAAAATTAAAGTCATATCTTACTTGGATCCCTGGACTATTTTTTTTTTTTAAACTTCGAAATAATCTTAGACTTCAGCAAGGTCACAAAAATAGTACATCTCTGGGGGTGACTGGCTGGCTTAGTAAGTCAACAGAGTATGCAACTCAATCTCAGGGTTGTGAGTTCAAGCACCACATTGGGCATGGAGACTACTTAAAAAAAAAAAGTACATCTCTGTATAACCGTCCTTTCCCTAATGTTAACATCATACACGACCATGGTATAATGATCACAACTAAGAAATTAACATTAGTACTATACTATTAACTGAACTACACATTTCACTAGAATTTCACCAGCGTTCCCACTAATGTCCTTTTTCTGACTCAGGGTCTAGTCTAGGATTCTCACATTCCACTTAGTTGTCCTATCTCCTTGGTCTATTCTGTGACCAATCTTCAGCCTTGCTTTGTCTTTCATGACCTTGACACCATTGAAGAATACGGATTAATTATTTTGCAGACTGTCCCTCAAGTGGGTTCGTGTGATGCCTTCTGCTGAATGGAATGAGGTTAGGCATTTTTGACAGAATATCACACAATGTACTTTTTCAGTACATCATACGAGGAGGACACAATACATCTTATTACTGGTGATTTAAACTTGGTTATTTGGTTAAGATGGTGCCCTTGGCTTCAAACTGCTCCTATGCTATCATTCTACGTTCTTTATTAGCAGAAATGACAACCAAAATAGTAGCACACTTACACGGGGTGGGAACAGAGAGAAAGGCCTTCCTGACCTTCCACACGGAGCTGCCAGCAGATGGGCTTATGGAGGGCTGGAGCTCTGAACAGACGCCCCAGAGGATGGTACACAGGATGTTAATGCTCTGGCAAAGGGGCTCTGAGGCAACACCTCCAAGTTGCCATCAAGCAGGAGACCTTGGCCAGCCCAAGGCCAAGGCAGGCAGCCTTTCTTCCCAGGGGAATAAGGGCTGATGAGCAAGTGTTTGTGTATTTCTGGATTTCTGCTCTTCTTTTCTTTCATCCTCTACTTTTGTTTTCTTTCTTTCTTTTTAAAAATTTTTAATGTTTATTTTATTTTTGAGAGAGAGACAGAGCGCAAGCAAGGAAGGGGCAGAGAAGGAGACACAGAATCTGAAGCAGGCTCCAGGCTCCGAGCTGTCAGCACAGAGCCCAAGGCGAGGCTCGAACTCACAAACCATGAGATCATGGTCTGAGCTGAAGTCGGACGCTTAACCGACTGAGCCACCCAGGCGCCCCACTTTGGTTTTCTTTGACTAAGACTTCTACACTTACCTCATCTCTGATTTTAATGAAATCCCAATAAGAATATTTATCTACTGCTCTGGTGGTAATTACTTCAAGTGAATTTCCATAAGCTGACATGAATAGCAGCACCCCTGCTGGCCATCTTGCCATCATCCACCTGTCCCCTGGAGGCAGATGGCAGTGCACCTACAGTCTAGTACAAATCCATACCACCTAATCCTGGAGACTCCACAGGAACCAAGGTTTATTCGTTTTCTTTCTTTCTTTCTCTTTCTTTCTTTCTTTCTTTCTTTCTTTCTTTCTTTCTTTCTTTCTTTGTTTTTAAATGAGATATAATCCACATACCACAAAATTCACCCTTTTAACAAGTACACAATTCAGTAGTGTTTAGTATATTTACAATATTATCCCACCATCACCACTATCTAATTCCAGAATCTCTTCATCACTCCAAAAAGAAATCTTGTACCCACTGGCACTCCCCATACCCCTCTGTCCCCAGCCCCTGGCAACCCCCTAATCTACTTTCTATCTCTACGGATTTGCCTATTTGAACCAAGGCAGTTTTGATCCCAAATAATAATAACCAAGATGATCTCAATCCAGTTAACCTAGGAGATGCACACATACACCCATAAACTTTGATTCTGGCAACACCTCACCTTCCCTTTTGATACTTTAGACTCCCTATGCTACCCCATTCCCCCAACTGTGTCTCAGAGGTGACATATGCATTTGTCTTTCTCGGGGTAGAACGTTTCATCCTCCATCAAAAACCACGTTGTGTTCTATCAGTGTCCTGCAGTGGTGAGGTAATGTTTAGGTAAATTTATCTCTGCTAAGGTGCTAAGAAGTACCAGATTTACATTTTAGCGGAGAACTTTTGCTGTCTAAGGCTCAGCCAGGATGGCCATATGACCCAGCTTGTTTAGAACTGTTCCAGGTGAGGGGAGCCTGGGTGGCTCAGTTGGTTAAGCATCCAACTTGGCTCAGGTCGTGATCTCACGGTTCGTGAGTTCGAGCCCCGCGTCAGGCTCTGTGCTGACAGATCAGAGCTTGGAGCCTGCTTCGGATTCTGTGTCTCCCTCTCTCTCTGCCCAGCCCCTGCTTGTGCTCTGTCTCTCTCTCTCTCTCACTCAAGAATAAATAAAACACTAAAAAAACCAAAAAAAAAAACAACAAAAAAAACTTCCGGTTGATACCTGTTGCCCTGGCTTAATTATTAATAGCATCTCCTTTTCTTCTCAACAGTGTCCCGGTTTGTTTGTTTAATTATATGGTCCCCCAGCCACAACCAACATAAATGTCTAATCATGGTAATTATAGGCAATTTGGCAGGCCAACAGAGAAAATACATTTAGGTAAATGAAGTTTCGATGTTCCTCCAATCACACCCCAGCTCTGCATTGCCATAAAGATGTTTAAAGTCACCAACCTGTAGGAATCAGGGTTTCATCTACAGGCAAAAAGGCATCAGCTTCTATAGTGACTTCATGGTCATAGATGTTTGGGGAACCCTGGGAAGGAAAGGTAGAGAAAGAAAAGAAGATTTAATGCTTAATCTTATTTTACTTTTTTTTAAAGACAGAGAGAGAGTGAGAGTGTGTGCGCAAGCAGGGGATGGGCAGAGAGAAAGCAAGAGACAATCCTAAACAGACTCCATGCTCAGAGCAGGAGGCCAACGTGGGGCTCAATCCCATGACCCCGGGATCATGACCTGAGCCGAAATCAAGTGTCAGACACTCAATCAACTGAGCCACCCAGGCGTGCCTATATTTTTTGCTTTTTAACTTCTCTTGCAGAAATGTTTGCAGGCATTGACAAGAATTTTAGAAATCCCACTTGACCTATGGCGATCATTAATACGTTCATTTAAGCATCGGCAGATAGGTCCTCGACAGAGCAATGGATACATTTGAAAGAAGTTTTCAAGCGTGACCCCAGCATGCATCTTCTTTTCTAAATGGAATTATGAACGTGAAAAGTCAGAGAGACATCACTGGTTTGAAAGACTTTTGGACTTTGGCTTATTAGCAGAGGGGTTTCTCCCACTCTCCTCACACATGACAGGCAAATAGAAGAGCAAGAGCTGTTGGCCCGGAACACACAATAACTGGTTGGCCTGGTATCACCTCCAGGCTTGCTAGAGGTGGGGTATCTGTCACCCTTCTCTGGCCCAGCTCCCACCCGGAGGACCCGTCCTCTACCACATGACAGAAGCCTGGGAGTCAGAACTGGAGTTCCTGCTTTTGAGAGCTTGCCCATCTCTTCCATTAAAGATGCAGCTTGCCCTTGGGGCGCCTGGGTGGCTCAGTCAGTTAAGTGTCTGACTTGGGCTCAGGTGATCTCACGGTTTGTGGATTCAAGCCCCGCATCGGGTTCTGCGCTGACAGCTCAGAGCCTGCAGCCTGCTTCAGATTCTGTGTCTCCCTCTCTCTCTGCCCCTCCCCTGCTCTCACTCTGTCTCTTTCAAAAATAAATAAATGTTAAAAAAAATTTTTTTTTTAAAAGATGCAGCTTGCCCTCCCCAGTGGGGTCAAAGATAGAGGGTCAGTAGTCAGAAGGCCTGTGGTCTATCTCCAGCTCTATTGAATGGCCAGGTAGAATCTCTTTCTTTCTCTTCTTTCTTTCTTTCTTTCTTTCTGCCTTCCTTCCTTTCCTTTCTTTCTTTCTCTTTCTTTCTTTCTTTCTTTCTTTCTTTCTTCCTTTTCCTTCTTTCTTTACAGAGCACAAGCAAGGGAGGAACAGAGAGAGAGGGAGAGAGAGAGAGAGAGAGAGAGAGAGAGAATCCCAAGCAGACTCCACACTGTCAGCATAGAGCTCAGTGTAGGGCTCAAGCTTACAAACTGTGAGATCCTGACCTGTGCCGGAGTCAAGAGCCGGACGCTTAACCGACTGAGCCACCCAGGTGCTCCTAGAATCACTTTTCCTTCAAGGTAAAACTGGGCCAGTAATGCCTCCACCTTTTCCAGGATTCTTGTGAAGAGGTTTAGTAAAGCCATGTTGTGCTCCTTGCAAATTGGAAAATACACGTATATGTTTCTGCTAAAAAGGATTATATTCTAATAGGAGTAAATTTTCAAGCTTCATAGCAGAAGACGTGGAAGGAGAACCAGGAGAGGGCTTTTGCTAAGTGAACGCTCAAAAATAAGCTAACCTAGTGGCTCCCAACTGGGGATGATTTTGCCATAGGGCAAAATCTGACGATGTCTGGAGACAGTTTTGATTGTCATAATTGGGGGTGGTAATGCTCCTGGCATCTAGTGGGAAGAGGCCAGCAATTCTGCTAAACACCCTACAATGCCCATCCCTGCAACAAAGAAATTATCTGACCCAATGTGTCCACATGCTCAGGTTGAGAAACCTCGAGCTAAGTCGCACTGAAAGCCCTGCTGGGTTCCTGAGAAGCAAGCAGAGGGAGGCGGAGCCCTGCGGGTTAACTGAAACAGATCCTCTAATCAGAAAGACTCAGGCCTCCACAATCAAATGGAGTCGTCCTGAGGAGAAATGCCAGGATCTTAGAGACCATAAGAATCGATGTCTAAACAGGCCAGAAATTGCTTTAATTGCACTCCGAGGAGGCTCTGGTTCTGAAGAACTGCTGTGGTCTTGTGTTCTCCCGGTGGGTACAGGCGGGCAGGGGTAGGAGTGGACGGGGGGCGGAGATAAGGTCAGGCCTCTGCCCACAGTCTCTTCCTTAGCCATTTGTTTGGTCCTGTTCTGACCTGAGAAGGCGGGTCCAGAATGGGAAGGGTCTGCACCACCACCTAGAGCAGCTCTGGACTAGAGGGGTCCCTCTCTTGCCCGGCTCCCCCTGCCGCTATCCTCTCACGCCTCGGTGGTACCGCCAGCACCGAAGAGGCCTCGGGGTCTGAGGGGAGCGGAGATGAGGGAAGAGAACTGGGGACTGTTTCCTTGGTTCTATCTGCTCAGTGCTCCAGCGAAGGCTGAGGAATATTCCATTGTACGAATGTATCACAATCTGTTTATCCCTTCTCCTGTTGACAGACTTTTGCTTGTTTCCAGCTTTTTATTATGATGAATAATGCTGCTTAGGACTTTCCTTCTCTGTGTGTTTTTTAGCATTAGGGCAGGAAGCAAATGATTCCATCACATACCAAAATAAATTGCTAAGTCTAAGAGGCTAGGAAGAAGCCTGGCGGGGGGGGGGGGGAGAAGGAAAGGAACATTTATTAGACAGCTGCTCTCTTAACAGGCACTGGGTCACAAAGCAGCACCTACATTCCTTTATTAAAGGGAAGCATGCTTCATTTTATGATTCTTCTGACCTGGAATAATGCAATGACCCACTTCAGTGGAATATTACTGCTGGATTCATTTCCTTTCCAGGCTGATGAAAACCTGGCAAGAAATGCTGATCCACCAACAGATCCTGAGGCCCATCTTTGGGTTCAGTGTTGTTTTGGTTAACTTTGCTCAGCTGCTGCTAGCTCAGAACATTAACCATTTATAGAGCTCATTATGGCCTGCAGGGTTTTCTTTTTTTTTCCTTGCATTACCCCTACCACTGCCTTAATTCAGCTGTCATCACCTTTAGCAGGATATCCTGGACACTATCATACCACCCAAAAGTCATAGCAGCTCCTTTACGGACGCCCTCCTTTTTCTCTGGCAGAACGCTGCCTTGTTGATTCATCTTATGGTAGGCTGTATACTCAGGGAAAGGGCTCCCTCCCCAATCCCACCGGGCCAATCATGGTGGCCTAATTTTCTTGCTGGTGATTAGGTTAGGCAGGACATGGGACACACTTCTGGCCCATGAAATGTGAAGGAAAGTCTGCTGGGGAGCTTCTGGGGGAAGTTTTTTGTCTATTCTTTAAAATGGAGCATTAGAGATATGAAGAAAGGAATAGGTCCTTTTTTGTCTCTGGTGGTGACTATATGTAGAGGTGATTCCTGGGGCTATGGCAGCCATCTTGTGACCATAAAAGGATAAGCCTGAAGGCAAAAGCCAAAAACACTGAAGGAGCAGGGTGGAAAGGCGGAAGAACCGGGTCCTTGCTGACATACCTACCCAGTCATACTGGAACCACCGCTATTCTCATCTCAAATTCCCCGAGGCTGCTTTCATACCTCTTTGGGTAAAATTTCAATTAAAAACAAAAAACAAAAAACAAAAAAACAAAACAAAACAAAACAAAACCACGTTTGCCCAGTTTTGGGTTAGATAAGGAAGGAACAACAACAAAAGCCCAACCAACCTGCAACCTATATACCTTTTCCACTCTTCGAGAACCAGTTCTCTCCTCCCTCCAGGTCTCCAACACTCAAACTTAGAAGTGATGAGTCAAAATTTGGCCCCAAGTAGCACAAACATACTGCTTATTAAATAACAAATAAACAAAACAAAAAGAAAATATATAAGATGAGCTGACCACTTTAAATGATCAAGTTTTGAGCTATTTCCCTGGGGACAGTTTAAGACATACAGTAGTGCTGGGGTGCCTGGGTGGCTCTGTCCATTGAGCGTCTGACTTCGGCTCAGGTCATGATCTCACGGTTCATGGGTTCCAGCTGACAGCTCCGAACCTGGAGCCTGCTTTAGATTTTGTGTGTGTGTCTCTCTCTGTTCCTTCCCCACTTGTGCTCTCTCTCTCTCTCTCTCTCTCTCTCTCTCTCTCTCTCTCTCAAAAATAAGTAAAAAAATGCTTTCCTGGGTAGGGTAAGAGATGATTTGAAGATGCAGAAGCCCTTTGACTCCAGGCCTCGTAAACAGCTACCCACTCTTGTTGTGATGCTCCCCAAAAGGCTGATGGCTCCCTCCTATCCTCAACCCTGAAGTTAGTGGTTATGGGTTCGAGCTGCACTCACTAAGACAGTATGCAGAAGGGGGCTAACACTGAACACCCTTTTGGGTGGGGTCTGTGATCTCTGAGAGTCCTGCCACGTAAATGGAAAGAGTTTTAGTGAATGTTACATTCCCATTTTGTCTCCTTGATTGGAATACATTGGCAGGTGTAATATTTCATGCATAATTTCTTTCCTATCTCTGAATCTTTCTTTAGGCCACCTCCCACCCATTACAGAATAGGATGTCCTCAGTATACAAAAATGTGGAAAACAGTAAAAAACCACCATGATCTACTACCTATACAAACCCACTAATATTTTATTCTATTTCTGCCAGGTTCCTTTTGAGCTTATTATAAAAAGTTGGGTGTATAAGGGGCGCCCGGGTGGCTCGGTTGGTTAAGAGTCTGACTCCTGATCTCAGCTCAGGTCTTGATCTCAGGGTCATGAGTTCAAGCCCCAAATTGGCCTATTTAAAAAAAAAAAAAAATTAGGGTCTTTATGCACATTATTGCAGAGGCGCATGGCTGGGCAGCTTTGGTTTTTGGTTTGTTTTTGAGATCTCAAGGAGCATGGCAGAAGTTTCTGAGGGTAAGGGATAGACAAGTTTATAATCCTCTTTATTTTTCAAGGGAGAACTTTGGAAATTACATAAGAACCAATTAATTCGTGCTATTTGAAAAGATCCTGGAAAAAAAAAAATCAGCACATCGTGCTATTTGAAAAGATCCTAGAAAAAAAAAAAATCAGCACATTGTCAGCAGACTCCTAAAAGAGTGTAAAAATGCTAGATATTACTAGTTGGCTGTGAACATCATCTTGTGGTAGGAAATCATGCCAAAGTGATTCAAGTAGAGTAGACAACAATGAGTTTTTCAGATGAAGAGGAAGCAATAGATATAGTCTACAGAGTTTAGCTAAACTTTTCCCTCTGCCTCATGTAACAGCCTCCTCAACAAACTAAAATACTACCATTAGTTGGGAATAAGGTAGTGTAGAGGGGATTACCTAAGAGGGGTGAGAGTGTCTCTATACCCCTCTTAGGGTGGGAAGTACAGCAGAGACATACGAATGTTGGTGGCATACCTAAAGGGGCTGAGCCAGGCACATTTTTAAAGTCCCAAGGGTGGAAAGTGGAACTTAACTGGAAGTAATTTTTTGGGAGTAGGAGTGGAATGAGGGAGCAAATGTAAACTCATGTTACAGTTAGAAGAGAGGGAGTTCTTGAAACAGCTGGGTACTTGTCTGAACCTATGGGAAAGAGAGAGTTCTCTTAGTAACACAATGTACTCATTCCACCTTTCTCTGTAACTTCCATTTATTGAGCACCTACTATGAGTCAGCTGTTTTGCTAGGCATTTTTCCTCATCACCAGGTGACTCCATTGCCAGGCTAAGTCCATTCTGGGTGGGTCTATCCAGCTACTCCCCAGGTCATTCCACAAAGCACGTGGCAGGAGAGGAGAGGTAAGTCACATTTTATACTAAGCAGGAGAGCAGAGGTAAGTTCTCTTACCTGGCCTGCCAGGTTGAAATAAGAATGGTTGGTCAGATTGACCGGTGTGGTCTGACTGGCCTGAGCTCGGTAGTTGACCATAAGCTCCCCACCATCCAGTGTGTATGTCACCCAGACTTTCAACTCTCCAGGGTAACCTTCCTCACCATCTGGACTGATCCTCGAGAACTGGACACCATTTGACAGCACCTGAGGGGTCCAGACGACCTAGAAAAAAGTGTTTTCAAAGCTGTTAAGTCATTGCAATCTCCAGCTAAACGCCACATTTCAATATTTAAAGACAGTGATTCTAGGAAGAGAAATGGTTATATGATCTTTAAGATGTTGGAATAATAGCTTGGATTCTATTTTATTTTATTTTAGTTTAGTTTATTTATTTATTTAGCTTGGATTTTAGTTGTTCTAAAATTTTGTTTTATACAGAAAAGTAGATTTTGAGAGAAAAAATGTTTTCTTTCTCTTTACCTACTCCCCTTCCCCATTCTCTTCCTCCTTAAATTGATATGTATGTGCCTATATTTCCTTCTTCCCCTTATTTAAAAGGTTATTTTTTTATCTTGGTGACCCATCTGATAAATGTCATATAGCACTATCTGCTAATAGTATTAAAAAATGACCTTGGGACGCCTGGGTGGCTTGGTCGGTTGAGCGTCCGACTTTGGCTCAGGTCATGATCTCACGGTCCGTGAGTTCGAGCCCCGCGTCAGGCTCTGTGCTGACAGCTCAGAGTCTGGAGCCTGTTTCAGATTCTGTGTCTCCCTCTCTCTCTGCTCCTCCCCTGTTCATGCTCTGTCTCTCTCTGTCTCAAAAATGAATAAACGTTAAAAAAAAAATTTTTTTTTTAAAAATGACCTAAATAAGTCAGCTCCTCTGTCCCAGGGAAGTACTGTTTATGAATATTTATTAAAAAAAAAAAAAGGGGGGGGTGCACCTGGGTGGCTCAGTTGGGTAAGTGTCCAACTTTAGCTCAGGTCATGATCCCATAGTTCATGGGTTTGAGCCCCATGTTGGGCTCTGTGCTGACAGCTCGGAGCCTGGGGCCTGCTTTGTATTCTGTGTCTCCCTCTCTCTCTGCCCCTCCCCTGCTCACTCTCTGTCTCTCTTTCTCTCAAAAATAAACATTTAGAAAAGAAAAAAGAAAAAAAAAATTTATATAAAAAAAAATGCTCCAAGATTCTCTATATTCCCTGGGCAGAGTTCCAAACAAATAAGAAGGTACTTGTTCTGTTAGAAAGAGTCTTACCCACAAGTCAGGAGTCCTGACTTGGGGACAAGGTTTGTTCCTAGCTCACTGTGTGATGGTGGGCAACCATTCCTGCCACAGAGGGCTTGAAAAAAGATCTTGAAGTTTTTTTCTCATTCTAGAAAATATGGTTCTAAGGGTGACAAGAAAAATATGAAGAAGGGGCGCCTGGGTGGCTCAGTCAGTTAAGCGTCCAACTTCTGCTCAGGTCACGATCTCACGGCTCATGGGTTCAAGCCCCGCATCAGGCTCCGTGCTGATGGTTCAGAGCCTGGAGCCTGCTTCAGATTCTGTGTCTCCCTCTCTCTCTGCCCCTCCCCTGCTTGCGCTCTCTCTTTCTCTCTCTCTCAAAAATAAATAAACATTAAAAAAAAGGAAAAATATGTAGAAAAGTTTTCCAGGAGTTTTTTGCTTTCGGAAATAGGAATTTGGCATTGACACAGTGATTCCCCTCTCCCTTGCCCTAGAGGCCTCAATATTACCTTTATGGAGGAGGGACAACCAGGATATACTGAGTGCCCATGATGGGCCAAGACATTTTGCTAGAAACTTCACAGACACTATCTTATCTGTCTCAGAGCTGACTTAGGGTAGGCACCATGATCCTCACTTAGACTGAGAGAGCTGGGACTCAGAATACACTGCTTTCCCTAGCTTCTTTTGGCTAGGAAGACAGTGGATTTGAACTAAGTGGTCTGATCCTGAGCTTGTTTCCTTATTCTCTATCATCCGAGGACACAGTGTGCAGAGACCCCAGTCCCTTCATGGAGCCCTGGGGTCACTAGCTAAAAGGCCTTTTGTTGACATGAGATCTCCCTTTGTTCAGTGCTCACCAGCCACTGGTGCTTACACAAATCATTTTGTTTTGTTTTAAATTTTATTTACTTTGAAAGAGAGAGAGAGAGAGAGAGAGAGAGAGAGAGAGAATTCCAAGCAGGCTCCACCCTAGCAGTGTGGGGCTCGAACTCATGAATCACGAGATCACGACCTGAGCTGAAACCCAGAGTCGGACGCTCAACTGACTGAGCCACCCAGGCGCCCCTACATAAATCATTGTGTAAGGTGAGGATTTGGTTGAATCAAACGAAATGACTGTCTTTGTAGGTCAACACAGTTGAACACTGGCAATTTCAAATGGCTCCAATTGATACTATGACCCCATTTTACAGATGAGCAAATTGAGTTCAGTGGCATTACCTTGTCCACTCCTACCTCCCACATTCCAGGAGAGTTGAGTAGAATCCTTTCATACTTCATGCCCATTGTTTAGAGGGGGGAAAAAAACCCCACCTTGTTTAAAGTCATACGTGTCATTAGTGACATGACTAGGATTCTAACTCAGGCTTGGCAGTCTACCCCATTCCACATCTTCATTTCAATGTTTTGTTTGAATCTCCTTTTTTCAACAGAAGAGTTGAGGCCAAACACTGTCATTCCAAATAGACCTGAAAGATAATAATTCCTGAGGGCCACAGGAATGGCTCTGCCCACCCCCTCCTGGTGTGGTCAGCATTGCTCACTGCCGTTGAGTGAGCCCACATTTACCAGGAAGGGGAATCCAGCAGGAGTGGAGGTCTCTGCGTTCACCTACGGTGAAAGCAGCTGGGATCTGAAACAAATTCACTGACCTTAGTAAAAAAATTAATTTTACACCCTAGTTATCTCCCAGAAATGTTGAACTTTCAAGACACTTATAACATAAAGCTGGTTATATGCATGATTCAAAAAAGAAAAAAGAATCCCCCAAATGGAAAATTGTAGGAATAAAATATTTGAAATAAAATGTTCTTAATTTGCTACCTAGTTTTTGTCCTTCAGAGAAAGAACACAGTGGAAAGTTTTTTTCGTGGAAACCAGTATTATCAGATGAGTATAATTCTGTGGAAAATAAAATTCCTATTCATGGGAGAATATCCCAGAGCCTGAGGTTTCCACATTTCCTGAAAATTTCCATGTTTGCATATTTAGGCCTACTTATATACCATTTCTAATCCTGTTAGGTTACTCAAATTTCATCTTTTTTTTAAAAAATGTTTATTTTTTGAAAGAGAGAGAGAGAGCGAGTATGAGTGGGAGAGGGGCAGAGAGAGAGGAGGACAGAGGATCCGAAGCAGGCTCTGTACTGACAGCAAGGAGCCCTATGTGGGGCTCAAACATATGAACCATGACCTGAGCCAAGTTGGACACTCGACTGACTGAGCCATCCAGGCACCCCGTCAAATTTCACCTTTAAAAAAAAATGTGTTGGGGCACCGGGGTGGCTCAGTCAGTTAAATGTCTGACTTCAGCTCAGGTCATGATCTCGCGGTTTGTGAGTTCGAGCGTCGCATCGGGCTCTGTGCTGACAGCTCAGAGCCTGGAGCCTGCTTCAGATTCTGTGTCTCTCCATCTCTCAGCCCCTCCCCTGCTCATGCTCTGTGTGTCTGTCTCTTAATAATAAATAAACGTTAAAAAAATTTTAAAAATAAGTAAAAAATTTAAAAAATGTGTTGAAGTACAAGAAGACTTACTTATAAACCAACAACTATTCAGTAATTGCTGAGATGAACTACAACCTGAAACAAAGCTCCTCTCATACTGTTCATGTTACTGTATGAAAGCTTACAGCTCAAAGGCTTTCAGTATCTCCACGATAACATTCCACGTCTTTCCCTACCTCTGTCTGGGCTTCGGCATCAACACAGCCATTATCTCCAGTATCTACTTACCAAACGAAATGCTATTCTTTCTTCAAGGGTGATTCAAATCCTGCCTCCCCAGTTACTATGTGTTTGTCCACACCCAGATCCTTTAGCGCACCACTGGCATCCATATTATGGGGCTTGTTGCCTATAACAGCTATTCATGTAAGGGTCTGGCTCCCTCACTCTACTGGAGTCTCAGGAACGCCCACCATATTATGTTCCCCACTTCACCGAAGGGGCTCAGTAGGCCCAGTGCACTGAAGGATATGTATACTCACTATCTTGCTATGTTCTCATGGGGCACACATGTTAAGCAACCCCACAGAAAATACTACAGTGAAATAGAAGGGACAGGAACAAGCTAGAACAGGTGCTGTTCTGAGGCTCCTCTGAAGATCCCTGTTAGAACAGAGCTGGGCCCAACTTCCTCTGGAGGAAACTCCATATGCCTTGTACCTGGCACATTCCAGAGACCCTCTGCCCTAGTATTGCAGGACAGAGGCTCTCTCTTGCCTTCATGCCTTCCTGGTGTGAGTGGTTCAATCATGGAGGAAAGGGGAACAGATGAGGCAATGTGGTTCTAGGCCACAAACAGGAAATTGGTGAAACAGGGGAAAGACAGTAACCAACTTCCTTCAGTGGGACAGGTGGCAGTAAGAGGCAGAAAAGGAGAAACTGTGACCTTTAACTGCCATACACGTTCCTGTGTTTTC
The DNA here is from genome assembly GCF_018350195.1 of Panthera tigris. Classification (NCBI taxonomy): domain Eukaryota; kingdom Metazoa; phylum Chordata; class Mammalia; order Carnivora; family Felidae; genus Panthera; species Panthera tigris. The sequence continues at coordinate 108,034,334 of NC_056662.1, forward strand.
TGGCTCTTCCCTGGGAAATAAACTGGGTGGTATAATTTACAGGAGAGTTAGCTACCAAAATTACCTCCCTGAAATTAGACTAGTTAGAGAGTCACTGGGGGGTAATCCGCAGACTCCCACACAGCCAGGAAGCAGGCCACGCATTTCTACCTCAGGGAGAAGGTGTTTGACCAATTTGCTTTCCCAGCCTTATTTTTCCAGGGGTTCACTTAGGGAATAAGACTCTTAGTGTGGAAAGAGGTAACTGGGGAGAATCTGAGGTAATTTTGAGGCGTGAGGCACTTCGGTGGAAGGGTAGGCCTGGATGTGGCGCCACGCTGCCCAGGGAGGGGGTTGAGCGACAGTCTCAGGGGTGTGTGTTGGCCTGGGGGCACCTACAGCAGCTGTGGAGGACACCAGCGGGTTTGGTCTGGAAATGAGGGCTTCGGGTCAGGCAGCCCAACTCAGGAGTTATATGGCCTTTCATAGCCTCAGATTTCTCATTTGGTGAGAATACAGGGTTCTAGAAAGCATGGGAGAGAATAGGTGCAAAATGCCTTGTACAGTAAGTACAGTAAGGTAGGTATTATGTTTAAGCCACTTTTCTGTTGTGCCTAACGTCAACTGGACTTCCTGATCCAGACGCTGTGAGAAAGTCATTCTCCCTCTTTCCCAGGTCAAGGGCTGCCACCCTTTCACTCAGGGACCCCTGCCTGTTCCGGTCAGATGAGCTACAGAAGGACGGGTCCTGGAACAGGGCCAGTGCCTTGACTGCCCTCGATCACTGGACCAGCCTCTTTCCCGTATCACCCATTTGCTGTAGGGCCGAGGGTCGAGCCTGGCAAATAGAAGGTATGTTTGAAGGGGCTTGTGAAGTTGCCAGGTGAGGACTGCGTCCATGCCCCTGACTCACCTTATCAAAGCCCCTGACTCCTCCATGCAGACTGTTGGGCCCATTGTTAACGGCCAGCTTATACTCCTTCCCGTCCACCGTGAATGTTCCTTTGGCAATTCGGTTGGCCACCCTGCCAACCACTGCTCCAAAGTAGGGCTGCTTTTGGAGGTACCCTGCAGGGACATGGGATGAGGGACATGGGATGAAAGTGTTTTTTAAAACTTCAAACCAAAGGTGAGGCTCACGGTGCTGCCCACCACTCTATTCATTCTTTTTCTTTTTCTTTTCTTTCTTTCTTTCTTTCTTTCTTTCTTTCTTTCTTTCTTTCTTTCTTTTCTTTCTTTCTTTCTTTCTTTCTTTCTTTCTTTCTTTCTTTCCTCTCTTTCTCTTTCTTTCTTTCTCTTTCTTTTCTTTCCTTCCTTCCTTCCTTCCTTCCTTCCTTCCTTCCTTCCTTCCTAGAGCACACAAGTAAGCAAGGGGCAGACAGAAAAAGAGAATCCCAGGAGAGGCAGAGAGAGAGAAGTAGGGCTTGATCCAAGCAGGGCTCATGCTCACCCAATGTGGGACTTGAACTCATGAACCGTGAGATCATGACCTGAGCAGAGGTCAGATGCTTAACGACTGAGCCACCCAGGTATTCCCCCCACCCCTCACTTTCTTCTGAGAGAACCTGAAAGTAGTAATAATTTAGGCATATCCAAGCCCTCAGGGAAACACAGAAAAATGGCTGGCTTTACACACAAACTGTCCCCTTCCAATAGTAATGCATGCTCCTTACAAACATTTTGAAAGAACTTTATAAAGCACAAAGAAATTAAAAAAACTTTTTTTAAATGTTTATTTATTTATTTTGAGAGAGAGAGAGAGACAGTGCAAGGAGGAGTGGGACAGAGAGAGATTATCTCAAGCTGGTTCCATGCTGCCAGCACAGAGCCCGATGCGAGGCCTGAACCCACAACCTGTGAGATCATGACCTGAAGTCAAAAGTTGGACACTTGACCAACTGAGCCACCCAGGCACCCCAAAACACAAAGAAATTTAAATCATCCCAGTCTCATCACTAGAGAGAACTACTGTTAATATTCTTATGTATATATCGCCATCTTTTATGGATATATGTGCTTTTCTTCTTCTCTTTATAAAAATGGAGTCTTAGTATACATGCTGCTTTGTAATCTGCTCTTTTCTAGGCCAACTTTTTTAAAAAGTTTAAAGAAAGCAAAAAAACCTCCCATTTGTTTTTCACTCAGAATTCACCCTCGGAATTCTATCCCCCTTTCTTATGGTTCTTTGCATCCATCCCATCTGTGTTGATACGAGAATATGCAATTCGAGCCTATGAACTATTTCTACCATGCCTGGAAGGGCTCTCAGGATATAGACTCTTAAGCATTCACCCAGGCTCCCGTTACTCAACTGGCTGGGCATGAGTGAAATATTAATCATTCTCTTCCAGGTCTTTCCTGGTTCACTCCCTTGTTAACCTGTAGGTCCTCAGAGTCCTACCCATGGACTATCATAACATCTCACACCACATTCTTCCTAAGACAGCCACTTTCTAACTACTCTACATCTAACTCATTTCATCTTCAGGATACTTCTATGAGGTAGACACCATTATTACCCTCATTTTACAGATGTGGAAACTGAGGACAGAAAAGTTGAGAAACTTGCCCCAAACACACAGATCGTTATCAAAAGAACCTGGATTTGAACATAGTCTGGCTCCTAAGTTTTTGTTCTTAATATTTATTTACCTTTGAGAGAGAGAGAGAGACAGAGAGAGAGAGAGTAAGAGAGGAGCAGAGAGAGAGGGAGACACAGAATCCAAAGCAGGCCCCAGGCTCTGAGCTGTCAGCACAGAGCCTGACGCAGGGCTCGAACTCATGGACTCTGAGATCATGACCTGAGCCAAAAGTTGGGCGCTTAACCAACTGAGTCACCCAGGTGCCCCAAGGCAGGGTTTTTTTTGTGTGTGTGTGTGTGTAACTAAACAAGATAATTCTAACCTTGCTGTGAAAAAGCAAAGGGCCAACATAGTTATAAAATTTTGAAGAAAACAAGATGAGTGATTTGCCTTATAAGATCCTAAGACTCACTAAGTTAAGGCAGTGTGGTGCTGGCCCAGAAAGATGAACAGACCAATGGAACAAAAGAGACAACCCCAGACAGGTCCTGTACCTATGAAGACCGATATGTGACAGACGTGACACACAGATCCGTGGAGAAAGAATGAAACCAAGAGTCAGACTCTTAACCGACTGAGCCACCCAGGCGCCCTGTGGGTTCTTGTTCTTAAGCATCACATTATTTGAAAAGCACAAGGCTTTCTGGTGAATTGTGCTTACTACCATCTCTTAGAATAGGCCAGGCTGACCTCTCTACCTGCTTCCCCCTCCCTCCCCTCCCTCCTCTCTTTCTGAAGCTACAGCTTTAAAACTCCTTATACCAGGTAACCAAAAGGAGTTCCAAAGGGCCAAACAACCTTCTTTGGTTTTGCTTCATCTACTTTTGTCTTATTTTTATTTTTTAAAGATTTTATTTTTAAGTAATCTCTACACCTTACAGGGGTCTTGAACCTACAACCCCGAGATCAAGAGTCACACGCTTTACCAGCTGAGCCAACCAGGAGCCTCTTGTTTCATTTTTAGTAGACTTTATTTTTTAGATCAGTTTTAGGTTTACAGTAAAATTAAGCAGAAGGTACAGATTTCCCAGATACCCTCTATCCTAACACATGCATAGCCTCTCCCATTATCGATACCACCCCTCCCATCTGAGAGACACATTTCTTTTAAAAAAATTTTTTTTGGTAATGTTTATTTATTTTGGGGAGACAGAGAGAGACAGAGAATGAGCAGCAAAGGCACAGAGAGAGGGGGAGACACAGAATCCGAGGCAGGCTCCAGGCTCTGAGCTGTCAGCACAGAGCCCGACATGGGGCTTGAACCCACGAACCATAAGATCATGACCTGAGCCAAAGTCAGTCGCTCAACCAAATGAGCCACCCAGGCGCCCCGAGACACATTTCTAATAACTGATGAACTCACATTGACATATCATTATCACCGAAAGTCCCAGTTCAACAGGAAGGTTCACTCTTGGTGCACATTCTGAGGGTTTGGACAAATGAATGATATGTATCCATCATTATAATATCATTTTTTTACTGCCCTAAAAATCTTCTCTGCTCTGCCTATTCATCCCTCCCATCCCCTCAGCCCCTGGCAACCACAGATCTTTTTACTGTCCCCATAAATGTGCCTTTTTCAGAATGTCACAGTCGGCATTGTATACTTTGTAGCCCTTTCCGATGGGCTTTCTTCACTGAGTAGTATGCATTTTAGGTTCCTCCCTGTCTTTTCATGGCTTGATGGCTCATTTCTTTTTAGCACTGAGTAATATTCCATTGCCTGGAGGTACCACAGTTCATTTGTCCTTTCCCCTACCAAAGGACAACTTGGTTGGTTGTTTTAGTAATTATGAACAAAGCTGTGAGACACACCTGTGTGCAGGTTTTTGTGTGGACATAAGTTTTTAACTCCTTTGAGTAACTACCAAGAAGCATGACCACTTGATCATACGGTCAGAATATGTTTGGTTTTGTAAGAAGCAATCAAACTGTCTCCCAAAGTGGCAGCACCATCTTGCACTCCCGCCAGCAGTGAATGAGAGTTCCTGTTGCTCCGCTTCCTCATCAGCATTTGGTGATGTCAGTGTCCTGGATTTTGGCCATTCTGATAGGGCCTCACTATTGTTTTAATTTGTATTTCCTCGATGAGGTACAGTGTGGACCATTCATCTGCTTTTCAGGAGCTAAAACATGTGAAGAAAAGCAGAATTTTTGTTCAAAAATTATTTGGTTGTGTCTACTTTTGATTCCTACTCTGATCCATTCAACAAACGTACATGGAGTCCCCACTCTGCCAGCCACATGCTCGGCTGTGGAGACAGTGACAACTCCAACAGCAAAGCTGCTGGTTCCTGGGCTTACAAGAATTCCCTCAGAAGAGATGGCTTTCTGGCAACAGTAAACAGCCCACGGAGAGAAGCAGTACCTGCCAGTCCTTGGTTTAGATGAAGAGTTTTTAACACCAGAAACCGCTGCTCTCAACTGTCTCTGAAAAATGCTTCGGAACAAATGCATGTTATTTGTTACAAAGATACTAATATCTTCATAAGTTACTAAGCTTTCATATCAAATCAGAATTACAAGAAGTGACATTCCCCAAATTCTGAATAGGACATGACTAAAATGCTTGTTTTCAAATGCAGAAAATACTGTTTTCCATAAAAAAGGGAAAAGTTTCTAGGTCAAGCCATGAATGATGATTTTTTTTTTTTCAATTGCTGATGGGGGGTATAGGGTAGAGGAAAAGTCTGTCCCTTTTCTTGAGCAAAGGACTGGCCAGAGTATATTAATAGATCCTTAACCAGCGTTATGGACTTTTCCACTCCTCTAACGTCCCACGGACCCCAGCTATGCTATCCACCTCATACCGCCCAAACTTCAGCCAGAGTGCCCTAAAAGCGTGAAATGAAAGTACCTACTATTTCCAATCTAAGCTTCTACAACCTGTTTCGGAGGAAAGCAAACATTACTTTAATTGACAAGAACTTTAATTGCCCCCAATATTAAAAAAAAATTTCTTTTAAATATTTATTTTTGAGAGAGAGAGAGAGACAGAGAGAGAGAGACAGAGCGCGAGCAGGGGAGGAGCAGAGAGAGAGGGAGACACAGAATCCGAAGCAGGCTCCAGGCTCTGAGCTGTCAGCATAGAGCCCGACGCGGGGCTTGAACCCACGAACCGTGAGATCATGACCTGAGCCCAAGTGGGCTGCTTAACCGAATGAACACGCTCCTTTAAAAAAAATTTTTTTTTTAATTTGTCCCCAATATTTTAAATATTTTCAAATAGCTGCTGGCTGTCCACATGGATCTTGATGCCCTTTTTTGCAGTATTAATCAAGCGAGGTAAAACGCTCAAGTAGTGTGAAGGAAGACATTTGGGGGCAAGGGAAAGAAAGGCGATAAAAACGACTGATTGCTCGCTACAGTCAGACACCATCGCAGGCGGCAGCACATTTAGTCTCATTATCCATTAGTTAAGGTGAAGAAACATGTCTGGAAAGTTAAATAACTTTAAGGGACAAAGCAGAGATTGAAACCAGGAATCCCCAGTACTCCTACAAGGGCACTCAGGCATCTGCAAGCCTACACCGCGGTCTCTGAACCGGTCCCTTTTCCTCCACCCGCTATTGGCCGGGGTTTTCTAAAAGCACTAGGTCTATTTTTTCTATTTTTTCCATAGTGACTCCCATGGCCGTAAGAGCCGGGTGTTTGGTGGTAACTGGAGGGAAGATGAAGGGCAAGAGTGCACTGGTTGTGTGGGTAGGTTGTTTAAACCTGTGGCTTATAGGCAAATAGTCTCATCACAGATTTTGAAAGAAGCTATAATGACTGTAGGTGAGGCATGAAGAGGAAACGCATTTTTAAATATTTTAGGTACAAAAAATGGCAGAACAATTCATAGGAGGCATTAGTGACTTCTCTAGGCTGTAACTAAAAGATCGTATGATTTACCTCTTTAGAATTCTACAGAAGAGAGCTCTCATTTTCCCAGGGAAAAACTGAACCAGTCTGATCTCCGGTCATGGCCATGATCCAAGCAGTTGATATAATCTATCTGGGAAACTGGAGATTGTTCACATCTAACCTGGCAGTTAAAAAGGACCATGTTTCATGGAATTGTACATGCTTAGCTCCTCCCTGTGGTTTAAAATATTCTGGGGCATAGTAATGTCAAGATAACCCCTTATTCTGTCATGTCTTGTAGCTTTAAATGATTCATCTCAGTTTTGTTTACATAATACTTACACATTCAGATATTTGAAAAGAATAGACAGTGAAAATAAAGTCTCCTTCTTACCCCTGCACCCTGGCTATGCAGAGCCTCTCTTGAAGGCAATCGCTGCTGTCAATCCCCTTTTTTTTTTTAAGATTTTATTTTTTTAAAAGTAATTTCTACACTCAACATGGGGTTCAAACAACCCCAAGATCAAGAGTTGCACGCTCCCCCAAGTGAGTCAACCGGGCGCCCCAATGTCGCCAATTTCTTAACATGGGTTTTAATACACAAGAACTGATCAAAACTGTAGCAGAGCCCCATTTCACACTATTCTGACTGAGACAAGAATGCTCCCCGTTATGACATACATGAAGTCTTCTTTTATCTTTAGCAATATCTATCTTTGTAGAAAGAATCTACGAAAAAACTGAAAGACAGGCGTGTAAAAAAGGAACAAAGGAGCCGCTTCCAGGAGCCATGATGATGGCTGCACATATTAGAAAGTGTTACTTGATATTCCAAGGGCTTTTTTCCAACTTCTCCTCTTCTGAAAATAACTCACTTTCCTTCTAGAATAAATAATTCAATCATCTAAATTATAGCCTAGGAATGAGCACCTAGAATATTTTGGATGCTTTGATTCAACCTGGCATTATGTGAAGTCTGTGATGTATGCTAATAAGAAAATGCTATTTAACATTCTCAAGAGATGTTACTAAGATGGAGGGCAATAAAGCACACGCTAGATCACTATAATCCAAGGAGATCGATTTCTTTTTCTCCCTTTTAAGAACATTGGGGGATAATACTTTCCTCATCCAGACTGCCCCAAGAGGCACAGACTTATAGAGACAACTCCACCGTATTAATGCCCTCACAAAATCAACACTTCCATGCCTAATAAGACACCAGTGCTATGGCACTATTAGGTATTTACCCAAAGGATACAGAAATACAGATTCGAAGGGGCACATGCACCCCAATGTTTATAGCAGCACTGTCAACAATAGCCAAACTATGGAGAGAGCCCCAATGTCCATCTGATGAGCGGATGAAGATGTGGTCTATATACACAGCGGAACATTACTCAGCCATCAAAAAAATGAAATCTTGCCATTTGCGACAACATGGGTGGAACCAGAGTGTATTATGCTAAGTGAAGTAAGTCAGAGAAAGACAAATACCATACGGTTTCACTCAAGTGGATTTAAGAAACAAAACAGATGACACATGGGAAGGGGGGGAAGAGAAGAGAGGGAAACAAACCATAAGAGACTTTTAAGGATTGAGAATAAACAGGGCTGATAGAGGGGAGGTGGGTGGGGAATGGGCTAGATGGGTGATGGGTACTAAGGAGGGCACTTGTGATGAGCAGTAGAGGTTGTATATAAGTGATGAATCGCTGAATTCTGCTCCTGAAACCAATATTGCACTGGATGTTAACTAACTAAAAAGAAAAAAAGAAACAAGAAAAGAGAAGACACTGGTGCTTCCCAGCGGTCATGCCCTCAGGGCACACATTTCATAAGAATTCCACAAAGACACTTTGTATTTTAAACTCTATGTGACCCTTACATCTAAACGAACACTGATAAGGAGCGAGAGCAGTCATTGTGTGTGTGTGTGTGTGTGTGTGTGTGTGTGTGTGTGTGTGTAGAGGTGCAGAGGGAGGGCCATATGATAAGGCAGAGATGGAAATGAGGCGATAAAAGCAGAGGCTGACAGCTTAGCATCTCCAAAGCTTTGCTGGCTCTGATATTCTAGGACGTAGGTCCAATTCTTCGACGCCACTGGGCAATTTTGCACCAGCCAAGTAATCTCTTTGTGATTCTGTGTCAGCCTGGAAAATAGTTATGGTACTCACAGAGAGAGAGGTGACTCAGCAAAATCATTCTAAAGAATCCTCTTTTGTCACTTGTCAACTCTTGCCTTCTGACTGAAGATCTGAACCCCCACCAAAGAAAACCAATACTCAGTTTTCTGTTAACTTCTAACCATGAGCCATGTTATGTATCTAAAGAACCAAACAGATAGAAGAAACACACACCTAAAGGAAAACCTCAAACCTCTTCTCTAGCAGGCTGTGCCCACGCCCCTACCACGGAGCAAAGCGTACTCATTTTCAAGCAGTTTCCTTTTGCCACCTTTATTTCAGACCTCACCTCCTGTCTAGCTACACAGTAGGGCCAAGATGGCACTGCAGACCCCTTCCTTTGCTGAGATCAAACTGCAACTGTAATTTTTTTTTTAATGCGACTATCTGGCTAATGTCTAACCCCCCAGCTAAAGTGCAAGCTCCATGAGGGTGAGGACCTTGTCTGTCTCGCTGAGTGAGGTGACTGAATGAACAGCTTGTGGATGCATGGATTAATTCATGATCCTAATTGCCCATGGAACCCCATAAAATAAAAGTTGGTCCTACTTGGGAGACCTCACTGCTAGACCATGAGTTGGTCTTCTGCTTGGTTGGTTCCCGAGCAGCCAGCCCGCGCTGGGCGCTTACACCAGACCGGGTGGCTAAGCCGTCTGTACCCACTGAGCCATGTCGAGGAGCATTTCTCAGACAACCAGGGCTCAAGGAGAATCTGATGAAGGAGAGAGGAAGTAGAGGAGACAGGTCTGATTGTCCTACAGAAAGAACACAAGGCAAGACCTGGAGCCACACCCCCTCTAGCCAGCTTTTCCCTCTCCTGCCCGGCATACCTGGCAGTTCAAAGATCGCTCCAGGGTTGCTGGGGTTTTATCTTACCCTGAACTATTTTTTTTAATGTTTATTTATTTTAGACAGAGGCAGAGAGAGAGAGGGGGAGAATCCGAAACAGCCTCCAGGCTCTGAGCTATGGACTCACGAACCTCTACATCATGACCTGAGCCGAAGTCAGAGGCTTAACCGACTGAGCCACCGGGGAGCCCCAGACCCTTAACTATTCTAAGTTAAGGCAAAGCCTGAATGGACAACCAGAGACCAAGTCCTACAGCTGTTTCCATTCATGTGTCTTTTTCCGAACACAGGATGGAAACACAGTGGGTCTGCCGGTTGCAAGCACTCCTCGCGGTGATGAGGGTGACGAGCTCGGGTACTCGCCCTGGATCCTGGCCACCTCGGGGGCATATGCGGGAGGGCTGGGGGCCCGGGGCCCGCCCGCAGCCCGGGACAGCATTCAACCCACCTTCCAACTCTGCAAAGCCGAGCACCACATCTGACGCCCTGCCCTGCCTGTCTTTGACCTCCAGGGCCGTAATGGTGCAGCCCCAGGAGATGATGTCCACTTTCAGCACGTCTGACTGCAGCTGGAACTTCTCCACTGTCCCTGCCCCTGAGGGCAGGTCTCCGAACACGGCTCTAGTCACCGAAACCATGGGGAAAGCGTGGGGGCGTGCAGCTACTCCCAGCCCTTCCGACTCTGCCTCCAAACCTGGAGTCGGAGAAGTTTACTGGAGAAGGGCGGGACACGGCCCAAACTCCTCCCCTTCCTTGCCTGGATTTGGGGAGTGACCGCTCCTGCAAAAAAATACCTTCTGGCGACTTTCTAAACCTTTCCTTTGCCTGAGGGCCACAGGAAGGCAAAATTTCCAAACGGGGTTTTCCTTTGCTAACTCTGGCTGCATTGCATGTTGGGAGTGGTAGTCTTTGGAAAGTGAAATTGCATTTTGGGGCCTGTAGTTTTCCTAAACCCAAATGCTGAATCTGCAAGATTGCGGGGGCGGGCGGGGTGGGGGGGGTTTCTCCGGCTCCCGGTTCTCAACAGGCAGTGAGCTAGCAGTTCGTTAACTTTGGTGGCTGACTTTCAGATAAAATGCTGGAAGATGCAGAGCGCAGAGTTAGAGAAAGATGAATGTTGGGGGAGATTCTGGTTTTAAGTTAACTCGGATCCAGAGGAGAAAGAAATACAGAGATGATTTAGAGAAAGGCGTCTCTGCACACTGGATTCATTATATTTGTCCCACACAGTGAAAATTCTAGACGTGTTTGTGCTGGAGCCACTGCCCAGAGGCTTTCCTGGCTGGTGGCCTGGAGTAGCAGCCTGGACAGGGTCAGGTGTAGTTACACGGAGGTGCTCAGAGGCAGCCTCTGACTTTCTTTTCCTCAGGGGACTGGGGAAGGGCCTTGAGGACATACCCCCATCTCGTTCCTGAAGTCCAGAGTTCCTTTAAAAAGGGATTGGGGCGGGAGGGCCTGGGTGGCTCAGTCGGTTAAGCGTCCGACTTGGGCTCAGGTCACGATCTCGCTGTTGGTGGGTTCCAATCCCGGTTTGGGCTCTGTGCTGACTGCTCAGAGCCTGGAGCCTGTTTCAGATTCTGTGTCTCCCTCTCTCTCTGACCCTCCCCCATTCGTGCTCTGTCTCTCTCTGTCTCAAAAATAAGTAAACGTTAAAAAAAAAAAATTAAAAACAAAAGAAGGGATTAAGGGGCGGTGGTGCCTGGGTGGCTCAGTCCGTTAAGTGTCTGACCAGCTGAGGTCATGATCTCACTGTTGGTGGGTTCCGGTCCCGGTCTGGGCTCTGTGCTGACAGCTCAGAGCCTGGAGCCTGCTTTGGATTCTGTGTCTCCCTCTCTCTCTGCCCCCCCCCACTCGCGCTCTGTCTCTCCCTCTCTCTCAAAAATACATAAACATAATTTTTTTTAAAAAAGGGATTAAGGGAGTATTTATTGAGGTCCCCCTAAATGTCACGTACTATACTTTTATTATTTCCTTTCCACAAGCAGAAAAAGGTTATAAGTAGGTACCGATGGGAGAGGAAAAGGCAAGCAGACCATTAAATAACTGTCATCCTTTCGAGTGCCTCAGAAGTGTGTGAGATTTTTCAAGAATATATATTTCCAGGCCCATCCCTGGAATTTCAGATTCTGTGAGTCTAGGGCAAGACTCAGGAATCTGTCTTTTTCACAGGTTTCCTGGGTGATTCTAATGCAGATTACCTGGGACCAGACTTTGAGAAGTACTGCTCAACGGTTGGGTGACTAATCTTAGATTTTTTTTCCTCCAAATAGACTCTGATGGCATAAGACTAAGATAGAGCTCCTAAAGGCCTTAATAGGATTGCCAGATGAAATATAGGAGCCTGTGTACTTCTTTGCGAAATGTGTCAACTCTAGACAGTACTGGGCCCAGGAAGAGAGAGGATGCTGGAAGCCGGAAGTGTTTTACTTGATGGCCTTCATACTCCTCTGGGCTTGACACTGCTTTTGGTTCGGTTTCTAGGTACTTCAGAGGGGTTCCAACTGGACTGTGGTGGGTGCCAAAATGCATCTCTGATTAGGAAATTAGGAGAACTGGGATTGTGTTCCTGGAATCAGATGCGAATAAAACATAACTGCCTCTCAGCCCTTTCTGTCTGTCGTTTGAAGGAATACTTAGCATTCTTGCCACAAACCTCAATTCTCATTCATGAAGCAGGGGAACTGTGGTAGCAAAGGAAAAAGAGAGCTTGCAACAAACAGGCTTTAGTGAGGCGTCACACATGATAACAAAAAGACCCAAACAAGTCAAATTACAGCCTGCGCCACACTCACACAATAACCGATAGCACTCTTGCGTGCTGCTTCATCAGAAATTCTCATAAACTCTGCAATCCTCATCAACCCACCTAACATTTGCGGCTGATTCATATACAAGCCCTTTCGGCAATGCTGTGTTAGCACGGATGTCTCAGAACCTCTTCTTCTGTGGGCAGGAAGACGGCATTTTCTTTTCTCAGCCTCCAGTTCTCAATGTTCTGCCAAGCTCATGTTGTCACAGAAAGAGATGAATGCATTTGAACGGCCAAAGCCAAGTGTCACTAGGGGAGATGTTGTAGCTAGGCTTGGTGGAAAATGAAACATACCATGATGTCTCTCAAAGATGTAAGGAGTACATTTCATTTCATTTCATTTCCCTTTCACTTTTAAGGGCTGAACATATTGTCGTAAATAGGACTACCTTGTGCTAGGTCAGCCGTCGGGCTTGAACCTTGACTTTTCTTACCAAAATATCCTATTCTCCGAGTCCCACAGTGATGCTCTAAAGGAATATTTGTGCACTTGGGGCACCTGGCTGGCTCTGTCAGTAGAGCATGCAGCTCTTGATGTCAGGGTTGTGAGTTCAAGCCCCACGTTGGGTGTGGAGCCTACTTAAAAAAATAAGGTAATATATATAAAGGAATATTTGTGCACTTAAAAAGAACGGAGGAAGAAGCACCCTAAAGGGAAGGAAATATTCTCCATCTCCAAGGTTGGATTGGGTCAGAAGCCAGGTAGTGCCTTTGAAAATGAAACATCCTCAAATTTGAGGAAGTATTTCTTTTTATTTTGGGGATGAGAACTGGGGGTGAGGTCATGAGGTAAAGAGAGAAGGAATTGTGACATTGATGTCAAGAGACGTTACTTAAAGCGGCGCCTGGGTGGCTCAGCTGCCTAAGTGTCTGACTCTTCCGCGAGGGTCATGATCTCACAGTCTTGTGGCTCTGCTCGGCGCTGACAGCAGGGATCTGGCTTGGGATTCTCCCCCTCTCTCTGCACCTTCCCTGCTCACACTCTCTCTGGCTCTCTCCAAATAAATAAACAAAACCAAACCAAAACCAACAAACCAAAAAGAGGAGTTGCTTAAAGTGGGTACCTTTTCTTTCAACCTGAGGACTCAGGGTAGACAGGTAAAAAATGAGGTCAGTTTCTCTTCTCTACTGGAAGTTAGTCCCCAAAGCTGAGTGCGTGGGGAGCCAGGAATGAGGAGATCTGAGCCCTTAGACCCTGGACTCCACCTTCTCATTCTACAAAGACACTGCATGTGTACTATTCCTGGGACCTGTCAGATCTGGGGCCCATGGAGACGGCTCCAAAGCTTTAAGCTGTTGACAAGATGCCTAACTCTCTGAGCTGTAATAATAAAACCAACTCATGATATCTCACAGTTTGTCTATAAGGAGACCCAGAATAGATTCTCTTCTGTTAATAAGTTACCATCTTCCTGTTCTCTTTCTCATTGCTCTGAACTTGAATGGCATTTATTGTCAATTTGCTTCATTGGGTGCTCAACTATGCAATATCTTAGATGGTTCATTATCTGCCCAGGAGCACATTTTGTTGTTATTGTTTACTTAACGTTTGGCTCCCAAACTCCATATTTTGACTCACAAATTTTTTGTGACGGAAACAACACTAGGTTTCAGAAGAAATCTGGGAGCCAGGGAAACCTGGAAGAACCTCTTCAAGTTGACAAGAGGCAGAATTCTTCATAGTTCAAGTCAACTCGATTTCATCAATAATTTTGGAGCAGCTGCTGGGGAAGGCATTATGGGTGCAGATGAGAAGCTGTTGAGAAAGATGGATTAAATTTTGCTGTATGACGTGCTCATTGGTCAAATATTTGAGGAGTATGTGCCAGGCACTGTGCTAAGCACTGGCTGTACATTGATAAGTAAAACATGATCCTTGCCTTCCAGGAGCTTACAGCTTAATATGATATAATGCTCATCTCTGTCTTCCATAAAACCTGCAATAAAATCTCCAGAGTTCATTACCAGTCAATGCTGGGTGAAACAAAGCACTGGGATCGGCCTCGAAGTAGTTGTAATTTAAGGGTGGCCCAGAGATGTTCAGTCATACTGGGATTATTTTAGAATTTCCTAGAAGCAAGCACAGGAACTGGCAATTTTAGATGCTCAGTAAATAACTGTTGAATGAATACATGATACATTCATATTTACGATGCTGTAGTGGAGAATTGGCTCTGATATCAGAAAACCTGGGTCCGAAAGTCATCAGAACTTACTGGTCAGGCAATTTGTTCAACCCCTCTGAACTTCAGTTTCCTCAACTATAAAATGGGAATAATATCACATGAATGGCCCATCCAATTATTATTAATTATTACTAGTAAATATAAAGTGCTAAGAACGAACTGGGCACCATGATAAGCACTCCTATGAGTCAGGCACCATTATCTGATACAGAAACTGAGACTTACCAAGGTTAAGCAACTTGTTCAAGGTCACATGGTTAGTAAGTCAGGAAATCAAGATTTGATCCTGGGCAGTTTGACTGCAGAGATAGGAGCATTTAACCACTTCCTTATATGCTGCCTGGTATTGTGGTCAATGGGGAACCTGGAGTCCAAAGCAGCCTGCAAATTTGAACACATTACGCCAGGGCAAAATGCTCATCTCCTAATTTTTATGGTAATTACAAGTTTAAAAAATTAGTTTCTGGAATTAGGTCACAATGGGCTCAAGACGGCATTGCGTTCACTTACTGTAAGTACAGAAGGGTCCAAGGAGAAGAGCTAATCCTTGGCAGCCATACACTCTGGAAACGAGGCACCCATCACCTCCAGATCTATTATGTTGTCATTTGTTGATTTGTTATTATGTCTTCTGCCAAGAAAATGGAAGCTCCATGAGAGTGAGAACTTTCACTGCTATATTCTAGTAGCTAGAACAGAGCAGTGGATTGCTAAAAAATATCTGTTGATTGAGTGTTTGAATGCTGGAAAGGATGGGAAGCATGTCTCATACACAGCTGGTAGAAGTCTCAATTGATAAAAACCACTTTGGAGGACAACTTGTCAATATGTAATCAAGCCTGTTTGCACAAAACTCAGAAACAGCCCATGACCCAGCAACTCCATTTCTTGGAATATACCCTGGATGATGTTTTGCATATGGACGTAAGAATATTTATAGCAGTATTATGTGTAAGAATCAAAATTTGGAATCAACCTAGAGTCCATCAGTTGAAACATGGATAAAACAATTTTGGTATACGCATGTAATGCAATGTGACGTAACAGGAAAATAAATGCACTAGATACTCCATAGGTCCTCAGGCATAAATGTCATAATTATAATGTTAAGGAAGAAAAAAGCAGTGCAGAAGGATGCAAATATGTCATTTACATCAAATAATAAACCTTGCAAAGTAAACTAGATCTCCCTGAATTTAAGTCATTAGTCCAGGGTCATTTAGCCTGGGGGGTTATAGAGCTAGGATTTTAATCCACAGCACTTTCCACTGTATCATCCTGCCTCAGGTAAGCATTGATAGCCAGATATGTATTAGACCCCCATAGTGCTCTGGAAACCCTATTGACTGATCTTTCCTTAGTTTGAGTGAATGTTATTGCCAAGGGAGTGGCTTGGGGGGGGATCTCTTTTCTCTGCCCTTCCCCCCATTTTGATATGAATAATAGATGTTTAATCAATTTCATGTAAAGCAGCTTCAAAACAAGTCCCTCATACATTCCCTTTGACTCGATTGTGGCACCTATTTATAGAAATTCTAAAGCCACAACTGGCCTGAGCACATTCCTTGGTTTTATATAGACTGGATAAACACCTCTAGTTGTCCCTTGTGACAACAATACTTTCAAGAGTCAGAACTCTTTTAATTCCACAAGTTATAAATCAGCTCAAATTTGGCTTAGGCAATAAAGGGAAATTATTGGCTAA
This sequence comes from Panthera tigris, assembly GCF_018350195.1. Lineage (NCBI taxonomy): Eukaryota > Metazoa > Chordata > Mammalia > Carnivora > Felidae > Panthera > Panthera tigris. The sequence goes on from NC_056662.1 coordinate 108,050,479, forward strand.
CATAGTGAAAAGCCTGTGGACGAATCTCCCTTCAGGCATGGCTGGATCTGGGCTAAAACTACGTCAACAGAACTTGGTTTTTCTCTTCCTCTTGTTCGGTTTTCCACTGTGTTTGCCCTATTTTCAGACTGTTCTTTCTACCTATGATTTCTAGCACCTCCAGACTTACATTATCTTACAATAGCAGTCTCAAGACAAAGCAAGCTTCACATTCCCAACAGTATCAACAAAAGTCCCAGTGTTGAGTCTCACCCAGTCCTGTGCCTTCTGAACCAATTGCCTGGTGCTTGGTGTGGTTGAGTCAGCCTCACACAACATTATGGACTGGGGCGTGGGGAGGGGTGATTATCCAAGGGACAATCTAGATGCTATTCCCAAAGTGAGAATGGATGCTGACCAGGCTAAAACAAGATTTGCCCACCAAAAAGAGTAATGGGTAATTTCATTAGAGAATTGTGAATGTGTTAGAAATCAAAAATAAGAAATAAATGCACTGGGAATTCTTGTAGAGAGTTCAAGCATTTAGAATATTTGACACATCAAAGTACCTGCGTCTCACAAAGGGCTTTCAGCATTCTGTCAGTCGCTCGGTAGCAGGTGTTGCCACATCCTTGCTTCTATTCTTGTTTTATCTTTGTCGGCCTCGGTCTCCTAACTAATGTGGTAGTGACGCAAGCTTGCTTGAACCTTTCTCAACATCTTCAATTACCCTGCTGTTTTTCAAAGGACAAGAGCTGCCAACATTCGAGAAAGAATGTTAACTCGAATTCAGCCTAGCCTGAAGCAGATTCACCCCTGCCTTGTCTGAGAACAAGGCGGATCAGGGAATTGCTCTCCGAGTTCATCTGGACTCCATTCCTCATAATATGGAATCTTACATCAAAAAAGCATGGCTGAATATAATTCTTGGCAGAAAGTAACATTCAAGCACCTAAAACATCTACAAATTATCTTGCTCGAATAAATGTGGAGAATTTGCTCTTGTGAATTTGCCAACCTGATTAAGTAACCTTTGATTCACTGCCTTCAGTATCTGCTAACCAGTCATAGTGTGATCTTCATTCTTCTATGACACTTGTTCGAGAGGTCCCAAGTAACATATACTTCTTATTTTTATAATTTCTTGCTTTTCAATGATCACATTTGGCTCAGCTTGAAAGATAAATTTCTCAAAAGATGTAATAAGCACTTTTTTTGTTTTGCCAAATCAGAACTTTGAAAAGTTACTCTTTGATTTGTTAGAATTAGGTTTGGCTGCCTATAACAGAGATCCAAAATAACAGTGGCTCAAGAGAGATGCAAGTTGATTTTTTCCCCTAAAAACAGTCCAGAGGTAGGGATGTCAGGATCTGGGATCATACCCTACTTGCAAATTGATAAATTACTGTTTCATGGAGGCTGACAGAAGACACAGATTCCTGGGTCTGAGACAAAGGATTTCACCACTCACCGCATAGCAAGCAGCATGTGTATCCTGCTGGTGCTGGTTCCCTATGCCCTCCAAGACCCATGGAGGTTACAAGGAGGAACCAAGCTGGGCATGACACATACAGTGGGTTTGCATTACAACTGGGATCTACCACTTTTATAGTGAGTGGTAAGCAAGCCTGCTCTTTGTCTGGGAGAAGATGAATCTGCTCACTGGAAACTCAACCCCAAGAAATGGTTGCCTAAAGAGTGGTCAGGGCCTTGGATTCTTAGCATCCTCAAAAAGGGTGTTCAGGGATGCTCAAGGCCTTGGTGGATTGCTTCTCTCAACAGGTGGTCTGGGGTTAGTATGGCAGTTCTGCTCAATGTGGTCATCTGGCACGTAAGTTCCCTACAGCTTGTTGCTTCACTATCTGAAAGGTGTGGCCTGAAGTCCGCTTAGCCAAGGAGGTATGCCACCGTGTCCACATTTAGAGCAACAGGATGGAGGAGAGGAGGTGAGGACAGGGAATGTTGGAGAAGAGGCAGGCCTCTTGTATCCCCTTTGAGGATACATCCTGAAACTTCCATACGTTACTTCCCCTTATATCACATTGGCCAGAAGTTATTCACTTAATCATATCAGACTTCAGGGTAAGTTGGGAAATGTATAATCTTGTTTTCTAAGGGTTCTGTTAATGTAGTATAAAGGAGAAGATATTGGAGCAGTCTAGCACATTCTTTTCTAAAAGTTGATAATATTTCAATAAATATTTTCCAGGGACCTTGTAGGGTTGCTAAAGGTCACTTTGTGCCTCCCATTCTTTGCACACAGTGAAAATCTTGAGCCTGTGATTTGGACGTGTGTTAGCCAGACAGCTGTGAGCACACACGGAGGATGGGACTACAGGTGTCAGGTACACTTCAGGTATTGCCCAAGGTGAGAACACAAAGGAGTCGGAGGAATTCCAGGGATCTGGAAGAAGACAGGGATATTAGTCCAGATGATGGTGCCTTTGTGAGCGTGGAGCTAAAATTCCAAGGATCAAAGTGACGAGGTCTGAAATAACTCTGCGTGGAGAGGTTCGTGTCCAGAGGGTGGGTGGTGCAGGGTGTGATCTGTTGTGATGGTGATGAGTTTTTCAATGGAGGAAGAGCTCAAGCCACATAGGATTTCCCCTAGCCCTCCCAGAACTGGCTCCCCTGGAAGACGTGGAGAAGTCAAAGTTAGTCAGCCACATTACATGGGCTCTTTGTATCTTGAAACAGGACTCTGAGCCAAAGTTGGAGGGAGGGTTTTCAGGAGTCAGTGTTGACCCAGTGTAGTCACAGGAAGAATTTCCTGGGAGCAAGTGACTGGGGCACTACACCAAGTAGAACCCAGCTGAGGTCCCTGGGGATGACCTTGAAGCTGGCAGGTACTCTCCACTAGTTAATGGTGGCTCTGTGGTATAGCCCCCTAGTTCCTGGGGAGCTCTCTTTCATGGAAGACTTGAGCCTCTGCTCCAAGTAGAAGCACTTAGCTAGTTCATTCCACTTGGACTTTAGCACATAGGGCCTCTGTCATGTCTCTCAATTTTGTGCCACCTTTTACCAAATTGACCATGACTCCCTCCCTGCATGTGGGCAAGGCAATCATTGACCAGGTAACTTTGTCCTAACAGGGTCTTAGTAGAAGAAGTCTCGTCAAAATTTACCACATATTAAAAAAAAAAAAAAAAAAAAAGATGAAGAATGAGGGCCCTCTGAATGGTTTCAGGTATGTCTAGGAGGTACATCAAGATGGGTGGCATTGACTGATAAAAGAGTAAGGCTTCTCTAGGAGGAGAGGGAAGACAAGGCAAGGAAGGGAGGAGAAAGATCCTAATGGCAAATACTGGAACAGCAGTGCAGCTGAGACCTCACACGTGAAGCCAGGATAGGAAAGCTTATCAGCAAAGCCTTCACCTGGACTCCTGGGGGCATATTCTGGTGGAAATGGCTGAGAGAATTGATTGTAGAAATTTGGGGGCATAAGGAAAGGCTTGATGACTGATAAATAGCCGAGAGGAACTAGGGCAAAGAATCTAGCTAGATGGGAAGGGTCTGGCAGACATGTGAACCTGGCTCAAAAAGTCAAGGGGCACATCAAAGTGGTGTCCAGCCAGAATCAAGGTGGTCAGTGAGTCCATAAAATGATTCCAGAAAATGGACTCGCACCCTGTTCTAGAGTGAGACCTTTCCCTGGCCTGTTGGAAATTGTCCACTGTCTGTGTTGTGGATTACAATCGGCAGGTCGGAAGCCTGGAGGGAAATTCGGCCCTCCTTAGAGTAGGTGTGAACAGGGAAAATTTAAGCCTCCCTTCTATTCGCCTTCAAAAGGCTCACGCTGAATTTAGGTCAGAGAATTGCAACAGAATTGGCCATTTTTTCTGGGCTTAACCACATTCTATAAAGAAGTGTGGTTGTACAAGGGCCAGGTGAAGTCAGAAGATGAAATGTGACAGGGCCCCTGTGTGGTTTTTTCTGACACTTAATGTGTCATGTTTTTACATATACCAACCAATTCTATGACACCAATTGGGCGCCCAACGATTCAACTCAATTCTGACACCATTCACTTAGAGTTTGGGTCAGATCTCATGAGTCAAAGGGCTCAGACCCATAGGACTGCCTCCATGTCACACACCAGTCGCAAATGTGTACCCAGGCTACCCATACTTCTTCAAGCCTGACTATAAATGTGGGAGTTTTTGTGAGCCCCCTTCAGATTTGATAATGTGCTAGAATGACCCACAGAATTCAGGAAAACACTTTACTTAAGTTTACCAGTTCATTCTAAAGTTCCTTATAATTCAGGAACAACCAAGCAGAGGAAATGCATAGGACAAATTCTAGGGGGTAGGGGTGAGGGCTGGGGGTTGGCGCAGAACTTTCATGTTCTTTCCTGCTGTGCCATCAACCAAGTGCATGAATGTGTTCACCAACCTGGGGGCTCAATGAACCTCCCCTTTAGGGTTTTTATCAAGGTTTCACTAGGTAGGTATGGTTGATTAAACCTCTGGCCATTGATGATTGAACTCAATTCCTACCCTTCTCCCCTCCCAGGAGGTCGAGGGGTGGGGCTGACAATTCTAACCCTCTAATTACTTGGTTGATTTTTCTTGTGACCAGTTCTCGCCCTGAAGCTTTCTAGCCTCCTACCACAAGAGATTGTCTTATCAGCATAAAACACTCATCACTTAAGACACTCTTCTCACTTAAGAGTCCAAGGGCTTAGGGAGCTTTGTGCCAGGAACTGGAGACAAAGACCAAGTATTTTTTTTTTCAAGTCTTTTTTATTATCCCACAGCCCCCAAGTGGGCCCTACCACCCACTCTGTCTTCAGGGAGTAACCAGGTCAAGGAGGAGGAAACTTTGGTACACATTAGCATATTCTGGGGACCTTATTAAAAATATAGAGTCCTGGGTCTGACTCTCAGTGGCTCAGTGACTCTCAGTCACTGAGGAAGGGACCTCCTGGGTATCTGTATTTTTAATAAACTCCCTAAATAATTCTATGCTCACTGGAATTTGAGAATCACGGAGCGAGGGTTTCCTTGAGTCGTCTCCCTCTCCTCCAATCATGCTGAGGGAAGAGCCCCAAGTCTGCCCTCAGGTTACAATCTTCCCCCGACTAAGGACAAGGAAGAATTACAGCTGAGTACAGAGGACCCCGAGGTGAGGCCAATCTTCAGGATCCCGGAGATTCTGCCTCAGGTTAGAATCAGAAATTCAGAAAAAGGAATCAGAATTAACACTGGGCAGTGCCTGCTGTGTGTCAGGCGGATGTGCATGCGAGTCTATCTGCCCGAGAGGTAATAATCCTTGTTATTCTCACGGTTGAGAAAATGGAGCCTTGGGGAAGACTATGGCTGAGGAGGCATGGTGGGTATTCAAATAAGGCCTGCCTAGCTCCACCCTCTAGGTCAAAATGGTGAGTAATGAAAAGGGAACGTGTGGAGCAGGGGTGGCTTGGTTGCGAGCTAGAGTCATGGCAGTACAGTACACGGTGTCAGTCACCCCACAATTACTGCTGTGGAAAGGGCAGCGCTGATAGGGCGGCTCTGCCCCACCCCGTGGGAAAGCTTCAGCCCATACATGCGACTTACTGAAGCGACTTACTTTCTCAGAGCCTTCCTGGGAAGTCACCATTCCTGCTGAATGTTTCCTGGGGTTTTACTGTTTTGTTTGTTGTGTTTGTTTCTTTGTGTGCTGGACTTGAATCCTTAGGGCAGAGCCCAGCCAACGGTTCTAGAAATTACCGGAGTCTCTCTGACATGAAGAGTGTGCCCTGGACGGTCCCATGGGTGGAAGGCTGCATGAGGCCTGCTGGGAAAGCAGCTCTTCTCTACAGGGTTGGTGTAGAGGCAGACAGGCTAAATATGAAAGGTGTCACCCTAGGCTTTAGGAGTTGGCCAAGGTCAAATCCAATAGGAACAGTGGGGAAACAAATAGGAGAAGGAATATAAAAATCGGCAGCCAGAGAGGCGCCTGGGTGGCTCGGTCGGTTAAGCATCCAACTTCAGCTCAGGTCATGATCTCATAGTTTGTGGGTTCGAGCCCCACGTCGGGCTCTGTGCTACAGCTCAGAGCCTGGATGGAGTCTGCTTTGAATTCTGTGTCTCCCTCTCTCTCTGCCCCTCCCCCACTCATGCTCTGTCTCTCTCTCTCTCGTGCTCTGTCTCTCTCTCTCAAAAATAAATAAACATTATTATTATTTTTTTTTAAACAGCAGCCAGAACTTTAAAAGCAGGTCAGAGGGAAGTGCACCAGGTGATGGGAAGAGGGTCAGGGATGAATCATCGAGTGAACGGCTTGGCCAATACCCCTGCACTGTGTTGTGGGGCCGGCATGGGAGCTTGGAGGAAATACGTGCACCCCGCTGGACTGTGTGCTCCTTCCACGGAGGTGCAATCCCAAGCAGGCTCTGCACTGTCAGTGCAGAGTCCAATGCAGGGCTCGAACCCACGAACTATGACATCATGACCTGAGCTGAAATCAAGACTGAGCCACCCAGGCACCCTAAGCCCATTCTATTTCTTTAAGGCAGGAGGGGTTTCCTTTTCCAGGGCCAGTCTCTAGTATGAAAGAACTGATGACAATGAATTAATAATCAAGGGCCATTTGATGAGCACAGATGGGGGCAAAGAGCTGGGGCAAAGAGTTACCTCTGGTGACCAAATTGCTGATGTCCCCCAGATTCAGTGCCACCCATGGATAGCCCTGGATATGTTTGACTCTGCTTTCTTGGTGCTTCTGTACCACACCTGCATAATTTAACTTGTGTTACTACTGCGTCTTGCATAGAAGATGGATTTTCCGATTATTTTGTCCGTAATTGCTCCGGGTTTCTCTGTAGCTCCTACCTACGTGGTTAGTTGTTGTTGGTGGTGGTGATTAGCTAAATGTCTAATTTGATTTAAAGCATGGTGGGGCACCTGGGTGGCTCAGTCACTTAAGCTTCCAATTTCAGCGTAGGTCATGATCTCGCGTTTCCTTGGTTTGAGCCCCGTGACGGTCTCTGTGCTGGTAGAGCAGAGCCTGGAGCCTGCTTCAGATTCTGTGTCTCCCTCTCTCTGTCCCTCCCTAGCTCACACTCTGTGTCTGTCTCTCTCAAAAATAAACATTAAAAAAAAATTAAACAAAAAGCATGCTGATAATTGGGTGGCTTTGGGTGGACTAGAAGATAGACTTGAGGCATATTAAAAATTTCAAGAGCTTATTTGAGTAAAAATCTACTCGGATGGGCAGCCCCAAACTGGAGGCGGTTAGGAGCAAGACTTTCCCAGAGAACAGGTGGAAGCGAAGTAAGGAAATTATTGATTGGCTATAGTCGAAAGCCAGTTGGCTGTGATTGGCCGTCCTTATGTTTCAGTTTCCTAACCTGGAGACATTTATAGACTTAGATTTTGGTTCACTTACAGAGGCTGCCATTCAATTAGGGCCACCTCAGTGGCCTCCTTGCTTAACTAATTTAATAGGTATGTTAACACTGTAACATACCTATTACTACTGTAACTTCAGATAACCTCCCCCTTTGCCGGCTTCTTTTCCTAATATGGTAAGCAGGTGTATGGAGAAGAGGGAGGGGTGCGGCTTAGGAGTCTGTCACAGCAGGAAAAGCCACCATCTCAGGCTGGGGGCCCTTTGCCTCCTCTGCTGCCTTGTCCACCTGTTTGCTACGTGCTGTGCTGGTTCCTAAGCTGCAGCCTCCGGCCGTTGACAGGTGGCCCTTTACACCCTTAGCAATGCCTCCTGGGAACACTGACCCCCCCTCTCCCTTCCAGACTTTGCCTCCCCTCAGCTACCTCTGTGGACCCTCAGCCTCTGCTTTTTCCTCCATTGGATCCCTGCCCTGGGGGTCCACCGCAGACTCTTCAGGGGGTCTTTTCTTTATTCGGTTCCTAATCCTTTCTGAAGTAGTCTCCAGGTAGCCTCCCTACTTACGGCCCCCAATCTCTTTTTCTTTCTAAAACACCCACACGATCCTATCACTCCCTGCCTTCAAAACCTCTAAGACCTTCTACATTCTGCAGGATAAAGTTTAAGAGACGTAGTCTGGTACACAGGGCTCTAAAGGATTTGGTCTCAATCTGCTTGGTAACATCATCTCCCCTTCTCCAGCCTCACGCACCCATCTAGCACACCATGATCTTTCATGCCTCTGAGTGTGTGTATTCTGTCAGACTGGAACTTTCTTTTCTCTTCATTCTTTAGGGCCTCGCTAAAATGCTTCTCTGTGAAATGTTCTTTTCTTCATCTGTGCACAGATCTCTAGTATGGCATGTACCTTATTAGAACTATAAGGAAGGTAAAAAAAATAAAAATAAAAGTAAAAAATAAAAAATAAAAAAAAATTAAAAAAAAGAACTATAAGGAAGGTAAAATATTTTATTTTATTATTTTTTTAAATTTTATTTATTTTTGAAAGAGAGAGAGAGACAGACAGACACAGAGTGGGAGTAGGGGAGGGGCGGAGAGAGAGGGGGACACAGAATCCGAAGCAGTCTCCAGGCTCTGAGCTGTCAGCATAGAGCCTGATACGAGGCCTGAGCTCATGAACTGAGATCATGACCTGAGCCGAAGTTGGATGCTTAACCAACTGAGCTACCCAGGTGCCCCAGAAGATAAAATATTTTAAATTAAACCTTAAGGTTTAAGCAAAACGTGATTCTTCAATAAATTATAAAATAATTTGTACCCCAATTAATTATAAATGTTTTTTTCTGTGTATAAGAAGTATCACCTGGCCATTAAAAGAAAACCACTTCAGGGCGCCTGGGTGGCTCAGTCAGTTAAGCATCCGACTTCGGCTCAGGTCATGATCTCACAGTCCGTGAATTCAAGCCCCACATCGGGCTCTCAGCTGTCAGCACAGAGCCCACTTCAGATTCTCTGTCTCCTTCTCTCTTTGCCCCTCTCCTGTGCACTCTCTCTCTCTCTCAAAAATAAACATTTAAAGAAAAAACCACGTCGACACTGGCATATTTACATAATTTTTAAATAGGAAAGTCTCACAATTGGCTGGTCAGAAGTGCTTTTGGTTGCAAGTCACACGATACCTGTTTGCAATAGCAAGCAACAGTAGGTTAGCACAAGAGGGTTTCCTTTTTCTCATAAAATGAGAAGTCCCAAACTGAGCAGTCCAGCACTGGTACAAGAGAAATGCTGACAAGGACCAAGGCTCTTTCAGTCTTTCCACCCCACCTGTCTTGGCTTATGGGCTTTTATCCTCATGCTTGTCACTCCGTGTCCCCAACTGGCTGTTCCACCTCCAGGCCTCCTGTTTGCTTTCTAGGCAGGAAGAAGAGGGAAAGGCCACAGGGATGAAAGGAGCACCGCCAGTTGCATCTGGAAAGGGAAACGTTCCTGGAAACCTTAGGTAAGAGAGTTCTATCTGCATTGTATTGGCCAGAACTGAACCATCTGTCCGCTCCTTACAGCAAAAATGCAAAATCGGGTATTTTGCTTTCTAGCGTCTTGTAATAGGAAAAGGCAAGCGAAGAGGACCCTGTGAATGGCTTTGGGGCTAATTCTAGCGTCTGGCACGGGGCTACAGTATTCAAGAGATAAATTGTAAGGAAGGATCATGTTGGGAAGTGGAGGGAGAGTGGGGTGGAAGGTTAGGATATATTGGACCCAAAATCTCTGGTGTGTATGGTGTATATTCACACCTGTGCAGCCACCGCCCAAATCTAAGGTTGGAACGTTTTCATTATCCCCAAACTAAACCCCCGCCCCCTAGCACTCACTCTTACTCCTACTCCCAACCCCCCAGGACTAGGCAAGCATTATTTCACTCTCTGAGAACAAGTGTTTAAAAGGATGATTTTCTGGGGGTGCCTGAGTGACTTAGTTGGTTAAGCGTCCGACTTGCACTCGAGTCATGATCTTGGAGTTCGTGAGTTCGAACTCCACATCGCGCTCTCTGCTGTCTGCGTAGACCCCGCTTGGGATCCTCTGCCCCCTGTCTCTCTGCCCCTCCCCTGACTGTCTCTCTCAAAAATAAATTAACAATTAAAAAAATAAAAGGGTGATTTTGTGCTAGAAAGTCAGTAGAAAGCATTGTAAACACGAGCTTCCGGGTAGTTACATAGGCTTAAACATATCATGAAAGGCAATTCATCTGTGGTGGTAGAGTTTTTTGTGAAGGAAATGATTCAGTATCTCACTCGGTGAAAGCACAATTTCTAAGCCCCTCATCCCTTTCCTTATTTTGTACGATAGATTATGCTGTTTTCTAAATCTTGTCTGTTTTATATTCCAAACTTTCTTACAGTAAGTGAGATGTTTAAAGACATAGAGTAGATATAAAGTTACAAACTCAAAATTCAAATTCAAAATCTCACTAGTGGGAATGCTTTAATTAAAGAATACAGGGGTGGGGGGCCTGGATGGCTCAGTCGGTTAACCGTCTGACTCTTAGTTTTGGCTCAGGTCATGATCTCACGGTTCGTGAGTTTGAGCCCCACATCTGGCTCTCTGCTGTCAGCACAGAGCCCGCTTCGGATCCTCTGTTCCCTCTTTGCCCCTCCCCCACTTGTGCTCTCTATCTCTCTCAAAATGAATGAACAAACTTAAAAAAAAAATGCAGGGGTGCCTGGGTGGCTCAGTTGGTTGAGCGACCAACTCTTGATTTTGACCCAGGTCATGATCCCAGGGTTGTGGGACTGAGCTCTGAGGGCTTTGCGCTGAGTGTGTGGCCTGCTTGAGATTCATTCTTTCTCTCTCTCTCTCTCTCTCTCTCTCTCCCTCCCTCCCTTTGCCCCTCCCCCACTCGCCCTCACTCTCCCGGACATTAAAAAACAAAAAAAAAACCCCAACCCTCCCCCTCCCCCGAGGCCTGAAGAAGTCAAACAAGCTGCTAATTGATTGCGATAACTGGAGGCAGGTGCCGTTTCTTGTCTCCTGGAATGGGTGCAGCCTGTCCCACTTTAAATGCAAGAGATGATATCGTTTATCTACTGAAATGAAAACAAGCAAATGCACCTAAGACTCAAGAGTAATTGCTTTCATTCTTGTGTGCAACATTCCCTCTAACCGTCTCGTATCTTGCTCTGCTTGGTACCTGTTGTATCTAGATGTGAGAGAAAACAGGAAATGAGGCAGGTAGTTAGCACAGGCAAACCACCATCACCTAGGGGTTCCAGGGTCAGGGCTTTCTTTTTTTCTTTCTTTTAAATTTTTTAAAATGTTTATTTATTTTTGAGAGAGAGAGAGAGAGAGCGCGCGCACGCATGCAAGTGGGGGAGGGACAGAGAGAGAGGGAGAGAGAATCCCAAGCAGGATCCACACTGTCAGCATGGAGCCTGATGAGGGGCTTGATCCCATGAACTGTGAGCTCATGACCTGGGCCAAAATCAAGAGTTGGATGTTTAACCCACCAAACCACCCAGTAGCCACCCCCTCCTTTTTTTTTTTTAATTTTTAATGTTTATTTATTTTGGAAAGAGAGAGAAAGAGACAGAGTGAGAGTGGGGGAGGAGCAGAGAGAGAGGGAGACACAGAATCTGAAGCGGGCTCCAGGCTCTGAGCTGTCAGCACAGAGCCCGACATGGGTCTTGAACTCAAAAAATGGTGAGATCATGACCTGAGCTGAAGTCAGATGCCAAAACAACTGAGCCACCCAGGCACTTCCTGGGGTCAGGGCTTTCTGATCAGAGGTTTGAGGAGCTGTGGAGAAAACCAGAAAATTTGTGCCAGGTAACACTGAAAAGAGAAAATCTGTGCAACAGAAGTGGGGGGAACATTTCCATGAGCCAGCTTTTGATATGGGGTTACATGTCACTTAAAGCAGAGATCTTACCCCAGAGGACCGCAGATTTGAATGTTGTTCCTTTGGTTTCAAACACAATCAAACTACCTAGTTTCGTTTCCTCTTAGTTTTTATTTTATTTTATTTTATTTTTTACCCTTTATTACCATCATTATAGCAGAAAGACGTTTTGTACCAGTTTGCCACTAAAAGTGGTATATGGCTACATTAGCTTTATGCTTATTTTTATCTTATTTTCTGAGATTTAAATAAACCAACCGCTAAGTGGGTGCTTTAAAAACCAGTAATTTCATCTCTGAAGAAAAGATAACTCCCTATTTTAAAATCTTTTTTCCAATTTAACAAGTTTGTAAATGAGAAATATTTCCAGTTTCTAGAATTGCATGGGCTTCTCATTGTTTTTATTCTCTGCTATTTTTATTCTTTTGTTATTAAATTTTTGAAGCACGTAAAAAAAGGGTAGAGAATAATATAATAAATACTTAAATTTCAACTATTTCCTTAAGAAATAAAATGTGACAAATAAAATTGGACCTTCTGTATATCTTTTCCCTAGTGCATTCCCCATTTCTCCCCACAGGAAAAAAAACTTTAAGATGTGTCTTTATAATTGTGGTACATACCCATGTAAACTTTGTTTAAAACAAGACAAAAGGCCCCAAATAGAGCTGTTGATGCTAATCCCCACATCATGAAACTGAGACAATTATAGTTTTGGCTGTCCTAGGAATGGAATCCTTTTTTTTTTTTTTTTAATTTTTTTTTTTAACGTTTATTTATTTATTTTTTTTTTTTCAACGTTTTTTTTTTTTTTTTTTTTTTTTTATTTTTGGGACAGAGAGAGACAGAGCATGAACGGGGGAGGGGCAGAGAGAGAGGGAGACACAGAATCGGAAACAGGCTCCAGGCTCCGAGCCATCAGCCCAGAGCCTGACGCGGGGCTCGAACTCACGGACCGCGAGATCGTGACCTGGCTGAAGTCGGACGCTTAACCGACTGCGCCACCCAGGCGCCCCAACGTTTATTTATTTTTGAGACAGAGAGAGACAGAGCATGAACAGGGGAGGGGCAGAGAGAGAGGGAGACACAGAATCGGAAACAGGCTCCAGGCTCTGAGCTGTCAGCACAGAGCCCGATGCGGGGCTTGAACTCACGGACCGTGAGATCATGACCTGAGCCGAAGTCGGACGCTTAACCGACCGAGCCACCCAGGCGCCCCCCCCTTTTTTTTTTTTTTAAGTTTATTTCTTTTGAGAGAGAGAGTGTGTGTGCGTGGGGGCATGAGTCGGGGAGAGGGGCAGAGAGAGAGGGAGACAGAGAGGAAGAGAAAGAATCCCAAGCAGGCTCCATGCTGTCAGCGCAGAGCCCAAATTGGGGCTTGCTGCCACAAACCTGAAATCAAGAGCTGGGCGCTTAAGCAACTGAGCCACAGGCTTCCTTCTGTAACTTTTTGTGTGTTGAACTTCTATCAGTGGTTGAAGTGAAAATACGTATGTATGTATTTATTTATTTATTTTTTATTTTTTAAAAAAGTTTTTTAATGTTTATTTATTATTGAGAGACAGAGAGACACAGAGCACGAGCAGTGGAGGGGCAGAGAGAGAGAGAGACACAGAATCCGAAGCAGGCTCCAGGCTCTGAGCTGTCAGCACAGAGCCTGACGCGGGGCTCGAACTCACAGACAGCGAGATCGTGACCTGAGCCAAAGTCGGTTGCTTAACCAACTGAGCCACCCAGGTGCCCCTGTATTTATTTTTTAAAAAAATAGGTATTTATTGTTGCAAGAAGAATATACTGCAATAATTGATGATTATAAGAGCTGTTAATTATATATAAAAAAGTAAGAACTTTTTAACAGTGAAGTAGGAAAGTGGGCGGCTAATACAAGTATTCAGTACATTTGCCAGACAATTTTAGGAAGAACAATAGATTTTTATCATGTCAATAAAGGGAAATCCACATAAAAATAATAATACAAGTCAGAATAATAGAGATTAGGCTATATCATAATTTTCATAATTGTACAACTGTTTGTATACTAGTGTCTAAAACATTAACTAAAACAATCTTTAAGAACTCTATTTAATTTTTAGTTTTAAAATTCCATTTCGATCACGGATTGGTTAAGAAGGGTCATTGGGAGTATTTTTTTAATGAGGATAAATTTAAAGGAGAATGTCAATCTTGCCATCTCAAAATTTCACCAAGAGGGAAAACTCCAAAATCATGCACAATATTTATAATAAGTCATTTTGATTCAGACAGCACACAAAATTCAAAATATGAAGGAAAAAGTATTAGAGAAAAATTAGATGATCTCAGAATAGCTTGCTGTTCTGAGCTCAGATGAAAATGTGTCTGTTAAACATCACACACAGTAGGGGCGCCTGGGTGGCTCAGTCGGCTGTCTGACTTTGGCTCAGGTCATGATCTCACAGCTCAGGAGTTTGAGCCCCACGTCGGGCTTTGTGCTGACAGCTCAGAGCCTGGAGCCTGCTTTGGATTCTGTGTCTCCCTCTCTTTCCGCCCCTCCCCTGCTTGCACTCTGTCTCTCTCTCTCTTAAAAATAAACATAAAAAATTTTTTTTCAACATCACACATAGTACAACAGTGGCCGCAGGAGCATGATATCACCTGACGGCACTACAGAAATGATTCTTTTATGTACTAGGATGTAATTGCTACTAAAATTAATGATAAAACAGCAATATTCTAATTATAATTTCAGATTCATTCTTGTGCCCCGGAAGCCATTCTTGGATGTTGACATTTGTCTTTGTCTTCAGCTAAATATTGATTTGAACCCATGGGCCCCATGCCAAAGTGCACGTTTGGGGCACCTCCATTCATGCTATATGTTTTAAATAGTCTTCTTCAACCTGATTTCTGACTCAACTCTATATTTGTGAGATTGGTTCATGTTGTGACATGTAATTCAAGTGATCCCATTTCACTAGAGCTGTGCAGGTTAGCACAAATTGTATGTCCAAATCATTTATCCCCGTTCCCGGGGATGGATGAATCTTACTGCTTGCATTTGGATGCACACATATTGTCTTGTGATGGCTTCTCTAATATTTATACCTAGAAGTGGTAGTGACATGCTGGGTCAAAAGGTACTTTTTCTTTTTCTTTTTCTTTTTTTTTTTTTCTTTCATATGCTTTCTAAATCTTTATAAACTCGAAAGTGTACCTTTTGACTGATGACTCCCCAAGTCGACACCTCTGATCTTGTCCTGTCTTCCGGGCATCAGACTTCTCTCTCCACCTGCCTCCTAATAAGTATTCTAATTAGAAGCTTGGATGTGAAGCCGCCATTGTATACTTGTCCTATTCAGGACAGAGCTCACGGTCTCCTCCCAGACTTTCTCCTTATAAAACACGTGTGGGGCACTTGGGTGGCTCAGTCGGTTAAGCGTCCAACTTTGGCTTAGGTCTCAACCTCACAGTTCCAGCCCTGTGTCAGGCTGTGTGCTGACAGCTCAGAGCCTGGAGCCTGCTTCAGATTCTGTGTCTCTCTCTCTCTCTCTCTCTGCCCCTCCCCCTGCTCACACTCTGTCTCTCTCTTCCTCAAAAATAAATAAACATTAAAAAAACATTAAAAAAAAACCCCACATGTGAGTGTCATAGTTACAAAAGCCTTAGGCATACAAACTGTTCTTTACAAAATGTGATCATCTATTTAATGATCTAATTCTTTCTAATTCAGATGTATTTTCCTCTTGTAAAAACGTTTATATATCCATACACACACATAGACACAAACATATCAATTTTAAAACCTCATAAATACAAGATAGATAGACAGGCTGGCCTTTCCAGCGTTGCTCTAGAGCAGGGATGAGGAAATTTTTTTCTATAAAGGGCCAGATAGTAAATACTTCAGGCTTTACTGGGCCATATGGTATCCTTCACAGCTACTCATCTCTGCCATTGCAGTTCAAAACAGCCACAGAGACTATATGAACAGATAGGTGTGGCTGTGTTCTGATAAGACTTGGAAAAACAAGCAGTGGGCCGGATTTGGCTGATGAGTCATATTTGTGATCCTTTTCTAGAAAGTCCACAGTTTTCACATAATAAATGATCATTTGCTTCCTGGACCACTCTATGTAGAACTGTGCATGTGAGAAGTATCTAGGCTGCAGTCTGCACATTAACAGTAAATTTGCTGAGGCTGATCCTGTGATTTAGTATTTGGGTATGGTAATTATGATCATTTCGTGTTTTCTCTGTCTGTAACAGCTTTGTAAATCCTGTGTGTCTCTCCCAGTGAGCGCTCCCAATGGTCTTGTGTTATACTTCAGTATCAGCTACTCTGGACAGTCCTCTCCAGTCCTCTCCCAAAGCGAGTTTTTTTGTAAACTATGTAGCCTGTATCTTAAGTCGGATATTTCTTCACAAACATTCCACCTCAATTTGGCAAAAAACTGGCCGAGTCCTAAATTGTGGATACAATTAGTTACGCACCATTTACTTCTTATGTGATTTTGGCAGATCGTGTAATTTTTCTGACTTTCTACTTGTAAAATGAGACTAATAAGACTCACCATGTAAGATTTCTGCCATGATGAAGTGAGCCTATGTGTACAAGGGATCTCGTGGCCAGGCCCAGAGTTTGTGCTTACTAATAAATGATGATGAGAGTTATAGCAAACACTCACATCGCACTTGCTATGTACTATGTGCACTTGTTCACGTGCCCTGTGCCTGTAGTGACTTGAATAAACCTTACAATAATCCTACACATAGGTATCAATGGTTATCCCAATTTTATAGATGAGAAAGTGAGAGAAAAAGAGGTCGTATATCTTGGATGTAGCATAGCCTGGACTTAAAACAAGGCAGTCTTGCTCCAGAGTTGCCCTAATCATGTGGACCCCCCAAAAAGAGTTAAGAACACACTCTAATTTCTTGGTTGTTATACGGCTGCCCTGCATATCTTTGTCCACAAATTAGATTACTTCCTTAAGACTCTTGTATAGTGTCATTTATAATAGGAAATCAAAGTATGGAAGGAACCTTGTGATATGGAAGGGACCTCAAGAATTTGACACTATTTCAGTAATTCCAAGAGAGGAGAGGAAGGACCCCTCTGCATGAACTGCTGAAGACTCCTTATTTCACAGCTAAATAGCCTGGGAGTCCTTTCTGAAACATCAGGAAGGAGAGCAAGATAATTAAACTGATTCTGCATCATGAGCACTTCTGTGAAATAGTGTATGTGAGGTGTCAGATAACAAGGAAAGCATTGTGCACATATATTATGTTTTTATCATCGTGTCACTGTAGGCCACCTCCTTGTCTATAAACGGAACAAAGAGGGTCTAGGAGACAACTTTTCTCTTGCTTCCTTTTTCTTTGCATGTGGCTCAGGACCTATTAAGGGCAATTTGATACAGTGGTTGCCATGGTAAATACTTTTCATAAGAACCAAGTGATTGTTAGAAGCTCTTATAATTTATCATCGTTTCAGAGGGATTTGAATGTTCTCACTTTCTTCACTTCTTCATTTTATCTGCATCAGAATTTCTTTTTTGTTTTTAAAATTTTTTTAATGTTTATTTATTTTTGAGAGAGACAGAGACAGAATGCCAGTGGGTTAGGGGCAGAGAGAGAGGGAGACACAGAATCCGAACCAGGCTCCAGGCTCCGAGCTGCCGGCACAGAGCCCGACGCGGGGCTCGAACTCACGAGCTGTGAGATCATGACCTGAGCCGAAATTGGACGCTCAACCGACTGAGCCACCCAGGCGCCCCTACATCAGAATTTCTTTTTTAAATTTCTCTGGAAGAGACATACCTCAGTAATGACTAAGATACAGTAACTATAGTGAAAATACATGGGTTTGTCCCCAAGGAAAATGGTCAATATGGTGTTAATGCTTTGGGAGCTTCAGGGGACTTACAGGACCTCACATTACAGTTGCTTTAAGCCAGGCAACAGATCTCAGTCTTCGACACTTGAGGAAAAAAGGGCAACTGAACCGTTTCATCACAGAGGGAGCGTTTGTGAATGCTCACACTAAAAATGTGCTCAATGGTATCATAATGGAATCATACTTCATTCAGACTCTAAAAGACAAAATTTAAATACGGTTTTACAGCAGAAATGAGCTCTGCAGCTATGGTAACAGCATCTATTTCCAGGTGTCCTGGGGCTTACCCTGTTACTTGATACACGGTACGCAAAGATACCAAGATAACGAATGATCTCAAAAAGAAAAGGACTCTAACACAAAAATGACAGCAAGAGCTTGAGTTGATATAAACAGCATCGAGAAACAAGAGGTGGAGGATTTTTGTTGTAACCACACAGTCATGAAAATAGCCAACCCCACAGAGCCAAAAATGTTCCGGTGTATTTTAATCACAGGGTTGTAAGACTTGCCACATATCCTTCTAGGGAAACCTTTGCTCTTGTCTCTCAAAATCTAAGACTTCTTGCTTTCTAAGATGATATTGTGGAACATCTATTGTGGACTTACTCGGTTTTTCTTTCTTTTCTAGGATGCGTGATAATCCTGTCCGTTAGTGAGTTATCTGCACATATATTGAACTCTCTTTGGTCTCCTCTCCCTCTTTCTGCTTCTCTTAGTTTCCTGTCCACTCTTCCCTCCCTCCCTCCCTCCCTCCCTTCCTCTCTCTTATTTTTATTTTTATTTATTTTTTTAATATGAAATTTATTGTCAAATTGGTTTCCATACAACACCCATTGCTCATCTCAACAGGTGCCCTCCTCAGTGCCCATCACCCCAGTTCCCCTCCCTCCCACCCCCCATCAACCCTCAGTTTATTCTCAGTTTTCAAGAGTCTCTTATGGTTTGGCTCCCTCCCTCTCTAACTTTTTTTTTTTCCCTTCCCCTCTCCCATGGTCTTCTGTTAAGTTTCTCAGGATCCACATAAGAGTGAAAACATATGGTATCTGTCTTTCTCTGTATGGCTTATTTCACTTAGCATATCACTCTCCAGTTCCATCCACGTTGCTACAAAAGGCCATATTTCATTCTTTCTCAATGCCAAGTACTATTCCATTGTGTATATAAACAACAGTTTCTTTATCCATTCGTCAGTTGATGGACATATAGGCTCTTTCCATAATCTGGCTATTGTTGAAAAGTGCTGCTATAAACACTGGGGTACAAGTGTCCCTGTGCATCAGCACTCCTGTGTCCCTTGGGTAAATTCCTAGCAGTGCTATTGCCGGGTCATAGAGTAGATCTATTTTTAATTTTTTGAGGAACCTCCACACTGTTTTCCAGAGCGGCTGCACCAGTTTGCATTCCTACATCTCTCTTATTTTTAGACCATTCCAAAGAAATCAGAGGCTCGGTATTGGAATAGGTACGGGTGAGCATGAGTGAGGAAGATGAAAGAAATGGAGAAGGTGTGTGTGAGGTCGAGTCATGTGGAAAACTCTGAATTATTCATTCTGATGTAATTTTTTTGCTCTCTCTGTTATCAGTAATAAGTGATGTAACTTTCAACTCTGTGTAACTATGTATTGGCATCTAGGTGTTTCACACAGGTAACTTTTATATCCCTAATTAGCTTCTAGAAAACAGGGTCTCTTTTGAAACAGAAAGCTCCTTAGTCTTTCATTCTGGCATCTCTCCCCCGGGACCATCCAAGCCCACTTTTTATACTTGGCCTCAAAACTCATCTCCTCTGGGAAACTCTTACCGTTATACCCCCTTCTACTACCATCGCCTCTATTTTTATTTTTAAGATTTTAAATAATTAAAAAATACAGCGGTGCCTGGGTGCCTCAGTCAGTTAAGCGTCCGACTCTTGATTTTGGCTCAGGTCGTGGTCTCAGGTTCGGGTTTGTGGGATTGAGCCCTGTGTTGGGCAGTCTGTTTGCGATTGTCTCTCTCTCTCTTTCTCTCTGCCTATCCCACGTGCACTCACTCACTCTCTCTCAAAATAAATAAGTAAACTTAAAAAAATACAGCTAAGTACAAAATACAAAGCTGTCCCACCTCCCAGAATTGTGAGTTGTTAGCAGGTGGGCATTTTTGCTTTTTCACGTATACTTCCGTGTATTTAATTTGAAGTACCTTTGATCCCCACCCGTCACCCCATTCCCATCTCGGCCTCACCCCTGCCACGACTGACCATACATTTGCTGTGAATCTTTCCACTTCATTTTTCACTTTCTGCTATTTCTTCCTTTCGTGTCATGAATGCTTTTCTTTCTTTCATTTTTCTTGGTTGCTCGAGGGCATTTGTTTTCTTGCCGTGGGATGCGGATGAGCCAAATGGCAGCTGTAACCCCCAGAGGCTGGACCTCTCTGCAGCTGGTGTGTGACTCCCCCAGGAGCCACCAGGTTTGGTGAGCAGTTTGCTCTTCCCTAAATATGGCTTGTCATCCCCCGATTACCATTCTGCCTCTTGGCCCTTGGTACCAGATTCCTACAAGAGCTCAAATAAATGCATGATGCTGCGCTTAACAACATCTGGGCCCTGTTTACTTGGGCTCTGTGACTAGAACTCCAACCTGGCTTTGATTTCCTAACTGATCTAGATTTGTATTTTTTTTTTTCTTGCTTGCCTGCTAGAAGTTCAAAACCAAAGATACAATCCCCCTGTATTAACAGGAAAGATCCTCATGGAATGGCTTCTGTGTATTCACTACATCATGACTTTGTTTTCTCACCATCATTTACCATTTGTCTCAATGTCTTTCATTTGTACACTTTTTTAAAAAATCCTGTATCATTTATGAATCTCTCTAAGATGCCCAACATTTTTTTTTTTTTTTTAAGTCAGGAGAATAAAAAGGAACAATCTGCTATAGCGGGTAGGAGTTAGCATTGTTCCTGATCCAGGAAGACTCAGTGAGCTGACAAGTAACAGAAAAATAAAATGTATAATTAGAAGGGTTAATTATTTCTCATACCAGGGTACAATTAGGTGTGGCAGATAGTGTCATTTATTATTTTTCTATGAATGTTATGTGAGTTTCCTTTGTCTTGTAGTTAAATATGTTTTGAATGTATTAAATGAAATGGATGACATACGGTTTGGAAGCGTGGCTTGATCTTTCGCTTCAAAAAAAAAAAAAAAGAGAAAATGTATATGTTATCCGTTTAAATCTTGTCCCTCCTACTTTATTTGAAGGTAGAAATAATCAGGTTTCTTTTTCTTTGGCATTTTCATGAACTGGGATTCACCTTAAGCAGGTGGCATATGTGACTAACCTGTGTACTATAATCAGGAATGCTGATACATACCCCCCGTCCCCCACGTCCTAGGTTCCCCACCAGCCTCTTATAAGCTCTAAAATGTCAACGTCAGAGTTATGTTCCTTTTGGCCTTTAGAAATCTTTTTTGAAATGTGAGTATCCCTTGGAAAAGTAAATCATCTTAATGAGGATTTGTTTGTAAGATGACATCTGGCCGGGACCAAGAGTTTGGAACAATATGAAACGGAAAAGTGGGAGGGGGTACTGGGAGCTATAATAGCAGCAGAGGGAAACTTGCTTGTAAGTTTGTCTAGGATGATCCCCTAAGGTAACTGAGTACCCCTTTTTCGTTACCCCCAGAATTTTAAGACTTCCTTCCATCCTTTCCTTCTTTCTTTCCTTCCCCAAATATGAAGTTCAAAGGGCTTTGTTCCATACAAAGAATTGTTATCAGAATTGACCAAAGAGGGGAAAGTAATTTATACCACATAGCAAATATCCCCTAAAGGAAATGTTCAGTAAATTGTTCCTTCAATGAGTCTCTGTGTTAGAATTTTTCCCTTCAGAAATTCTGATTTAAATTGTCCCATAGAAAATCAAATTATACATCTCTAGACTGTGGTTTCACAAGACTGTCAAATTTTCTAAAATGAGATTCCGCATCAGCAATGGTGGCACCAGTTTAAATAAATTCTTCTATGGGATTGTCAGCACAGCTGATAGGGTTCAGGGCAAAATTTCTGCCAAATTTTGTAAGATAACAATCAAGTACAGCATGACCTTAATAGATTCTTTTCTTATTTTAGCAAAACCACATTCTTCTCTGAGAAAGGTCAAACTCAGAGCAAGGATATAGCTGCTTCTTTACTGGTCTTTCATGAACTTGTCACTTGATATAGGTGCAGTCAGAACAAAAAGGGAATTTGCTTTATCTAGACACTTTACAATTTCATCTCAAAGTACCTAATTCTCTGGGCCAATCTTTCGTGGGTTTATCTTGCTTTTTTTCCCCCTGATGAATAATGTGAAGTCTTACTACTTTGAAAAGTTACTGACTAATCCGAGATTTCAAATATAAATGTTTTTTCTTCCATATTGGGTGAAGAGCTTACTTAAAAGAAAAAAGAAAAAAAGGGCACCTGGGTGGCTCAGTCAGTGGAACATACGACTCTTGATCTCAGTGTGGTAAGTTCAAGCCTCACTGTGAGCGTAGAGCTTAAATTTTTTTTTCTTTGTATAACTGCAGATTTGTGCTTCCTTTTCAGGCTTCTAGAAAGCCCACATATTCATGGTTCCACCTGCTTCCTATGCTCTATCATGCATCACCTTTTCTCTCAATGTCTTTGCTGGAAACGTAGAATTTCCAATGTATTTATTGCCTCAGGGCTATAGATCATAAAATTGAGCCAGATTTTGCCAAGCAAAAGTCTTATATAGTTTTTTATAGTGCAGGTAGACCTCACTTTTGAAGATCTAAGTACACATTTGGGCAGCAAAGATATGGTATCAGAGTGGGAGTTGGCCAGATTGAACTGTATTCAGTTTAGTCTTCAAGAAAGTGATAGCGATACCTGGAATTCTTTTTTTTTTTTTTAATATAATTTATTGTCACATTGGCTTACATACAACACCCAGTGCTCATCCTATACCTGGAATTCTGAGGAGACATTTATCACAGGGATATGCTGACCTCATTTTCAAAACACAGCCTAGAATTCTATCAAAACTCAGCACTAAGTCAAGCTTGAAAACACCCCATAAAAACAGAATGAAATGTATGGAGTCCACTTTCCCAAACTTTACAAAGTAACCCAAACCTCCATTGTTGCCAAATAACGCAGAGAGGTATGGGAAGTGGGGGAAGAAAAAGTCCCATGCTGGGAGGCAGGAGCCTTGAACTGTCCTCTAACCAAGATGAATAGTTTAATGTGACCCCAAGCCTGTCACTTAAATGTTTTGTGTTAGTTGTTTCATCTTGGCAGACTAAAGGCAAAAGATTGGGTCAGATGACACTTGAGCCCTATTTAAAAACTAATGATGCTTGGGGCACCTGGATGGCTCAGTCGGTTGGGTGTCCGACTTCGTCTCGGGTCATAATCTGGCAGTTTGTGAGTTTGAGCCCTGCATCGAGCCCTGTGCTGACAGCTCAGAACCTGGAGCCTGCTTCCGATTCTGTTTCCCTCTCACTGTCCCTCTCCTGTTTGTGCTCGGTTTCTGTCTCTCAAAAATAAATAAATATTAAGGAAAAAAAATTAAAAACTAATCATGTTCATTCTTTCAAAACAAAATAAGGCAAGAAAAATGCAGAAAAGGATAAAGACTACAGAGGTAACCCATGTAACGCATAATCCCACCTGCCCTGATAGATTAGTTAATGTTGACATAAAGAATGATTTCCTTTTACTCTGACCCCCCCCACTTTTATTCACATAACTGAAACCATTGATATATACAGTTCTGTGTATACGCATTGCTTTTTGAAAAGTAGTGGTTCCAACATGTGTTGTCCTCCACAAAAGAAGGCTGGGGCAAATGGAAAAGCAGGGCATGTTCTTGGGTAGGAAGACCTAATGGTATAAATGCATTAGGGATTGGTAGTATCCATCAAAACTATAAATGGATATACATTTGGACCTAGCATTCTACTTTCCTTTTTATTTATTTATTTATTTATTTATTTGAGAGAGAGAGTGTGAGCGGGGGAGAGGGGCAGAGGGAGAGTGAGAAAATCTTAAGCAGGCTCCACGCTCAGCACAGAACCCAATGTGGGGCTCAATCCCATGACTCTGGGATCATGACCTGAGCAGAAATCAAGAGTCAGACGCTCAACCGACCCAGCCACCCAGGTGCCCCTGCCAGCATTCTACTTTTAACAATGATTTCTAGAGATAAGATCTAAGAAATATTATTCATTGCAGCATTTTGTCATAATAGCAAAAAACTGGAAGCAACACACATGTCAATTAATATAGGTTTTATTAAATAATTTATGGCACAGCTACTTTGGAATACTCTACAGCTATCAAAAAGAATGAGTAAGTGCTTTTGGTCTTGATTTAGAAAGATCTTCATCAAGGTAGACTAAACGAAAAAAATCGAGCTCCTGAAAAAACGTGTGTAGTATTTCATTATGTGTGTAAAAAAGGAAAAGACAACAATTGTCCTCTTTGACCAGGAACAATCCCCTGGAAGGCTAACCAAGAAACTACCGGTATTGATGAGCTGCGTTGGGGTTAGGGAACAGACTGGAACAGACTGGATCTGGGACAGAGCGGGAGGGAGACTTTCTACTGTGTATATTTTATACTTGTTTGGACAATGTGAATGTCTTATCTATTAACACTAATGTAAAATAGAAATGCAAAAGTGTTCTCCTTTGCTTACTAAGATGATGCTATTGATTTACCATAAGTAGGACTTTCATTTTTAGTTTAACAGTAATACATTTGCACTGAAACATGATGCCACATTTCTTCAATTCTAAGATGCATATTCTCCCATGTATTAACATTTTTCTGAAATGAGTAATTTCCCCTTCTTATTGCCCATAAATGTAGTACCACACTTTATTGTGCTATTTGGTGTTGTTGCTAGTTTTTTTCCCCTTCATTTCTTCCCCAGGAATAAGTGTCTCACACTGTCTAATGGATTGGTAAGAAGTGTTCTGGTTTTTCTTTTTTTTTAAGACTTTATTTTTCCAAAAAAATTGTTTTTTAAAACATTTATTCGCCTTTGAGAGACAGAGACAGAGCATGAGCAGGGGAGGGACAGAGAGAGAGGGAGACACAGAATCAGAAGCAGGCTCCAGGTTCTGAGCTGTCAGCACAAAGCCCGATGTGGGACTTGAACCCACGAACTGCATAGACCATGACCGGAGCCGAAGTCGGATGCTCAACTGACTGAGCCACCCAGGCACCCCAAGACTTTATCCTTAAGTAATCTCTACACCCACTGTGGGGCTTGAACTCACAACCCCGAGATCAAGAGTGGCTCCACCAGCTGAGCCAGCCAGGCATCCCAAGAAATGCTCTGTTTTGTTTTGACAATTAGAAACAGTGCTGCAATGCTCCAGTATAGTGTGGAACTTATAAATAGAGGTTCTAGAATCACACCGCCTGGGTTTGGATTGGGCCCTAGTATCTCCAGCTGAGTAATCTGGGCAGTAACTTAGCTCAAGTCCCCTTATTTGTGGGACTGGGATTAATGACACCACCTATTCATACGGTTTAGCACCATACTTAGCATATGGCATAAGCATTCAGTAAATATTATCCTCTCTGTAACAAAAAATAATTGTTGATGTATAAGAATAAGGTCTATAGAACAGATTCCCGGAAGTGGTATTATTTAACCAAAGGGTACAAACACTTTAGGACTCTTGATAGGTATTGATAAATTGCTTTTCACAAATTTGTACTAATTTACCTGCCTATCAGCAGTACAGTGCCAAAAATGAATGTGGGTTTAATCTTTTTAAAAATTTAAGACATGAAAATATTAAGTTTTAATTTCTTTTTACTACTAGGTTGACGGAAATTTTTTTTTTTTACTCTATATGTTTATCTTCTATTTATATTTATCTTGCTTGAATTTATCTATTCTCGACTTCTGTGCCATTTTCTAACATGGTCTTTGTATTTATCTGGTCAATTTATATGAGTTGTATACAGCACTGATAGTTTAATTCTGTATCATTTAGGCATTTTCTAATTGTTTCTAATTTAATTATTTTAAAAATGAATTCAAGTTACCTTTTAAATTAAAAATACGAAGATATTAAAACAAAAGAGCATATATATTTGTACAGTTTAAAGTTTAATAATAAATTGAACACCTCTGTACTCCCCACTCAGTGTAAGAAGGACCAACACTTTAGATGGCTGTGAGCAACTCCACAATCCTATTCTCCCCAAGCCCTGGGGGTGTGAAAGTTTGCATTTCATTTCCTGTTTTTAAAAATAATTTTACCAGATACTCATGTATCCCTAAATAATATACTGCTTGATTTTGCCTGTTTTCTTCTTTTTTTATTAAAAAAAATTTTTAATATAATTTATCGTCAAGTTAGCTAACATACAGTGTATACAGTGTGCTCTTGGCCTCGGGAGTAGATTCCCATGATTCATCACTTACAGTGCTCATCCCAACAAGTGCCCTCCTCAATGCCCATCTCCCATTTTTCCCACCTCCCTGGCACCCCACCCCCATCAACCCTCAGTTTGTTCTCTGTATTTAAGAGTCTCTTGTGGTTTGCCTCCCTCTCTGTAATTATTTTTCTTCCTTCCCTTCCCTGATGGTCTTCTGTTAAGTTTCTCAAATTCCACACATAAATGAAAATATATGATATTGTGTTTCTCTGACTTATTTTACTTGCATAATACCCTCCAATTCCACCCACATTGTTGCAAATGGCAAGATTTCATTCTTTTTCATCACTGAGTAGTATTCCATTGTGTGTGTGTGTGTGTGTGTGTGTGTGTGTGTGTGTACCACATCTTCTTTATCCATTCATCAGTTAATGGAAATTTGGGCTCTTTCCATCATTTGGCTATTGTTGATAGCCAAAATGTAGGAGTGCATTTATACGAAAGTTGAAAACAGGCAAAATCACTCTGGAAAATTGTGTGGAGGTTCCTCAAAATTAAAAATAGAATTTCCCCACAACCAATTTATAGCGCTGCTATAAACATTGGGGTACACGTGCCCCTATGAATCAGCACTCCTCTATCCTTTGCAGTAATTCCTACCAGTGCTATTGCTGGGTTGTAGAGTAATGCTAGTTTTAATTTTCTGAGGAAACTCCATACAATTTTCCAGAGTGATTTTGCCTGTTTTCAACTTTCGTATAAATGCAATCCTACTGTGTGCATGTCTCTGTGACCTGTCGTGGTGCTGGGCCTATTATATATTGGGTCTCCACTTGTAAACCTATTTCTGGGTTATCTAGTCTGTTCTGCCGGTCTATTGTCTCTGGGTTAATACCACAAAGTCTTCAATATTATAGCTTTATAATAGGTCTTAATATTCAGTAGGACAAACCTCTGCCTCTGTGTTTCAGGACTGTCTTGGCCATACTTGGCCCCAGCTCTTCCATCTACGTGCAAGAAGAGACTTGTAAAGTTCAATGGAAAAAACCTATGATTCAGAATTGTACCGAATCTATAAATCACCTTGAGAGAATTGATAGCTTTATGATGTCTTGTTTATGAAAAAGACACGTGTTTCCATTTGTATTTGTGGTAGAGGCAGATTTTGCCATTTGTTTTTTCTGCGGACTTTCACTCACGGAGGTGAGGTCCTGTTCTTTGGAACTTTGTGGAAATTCTCTGAGGCCTGGGTTTGAAGTGTGGTCCCAGCAAAGAGAAATTTTTTTTTGTACCTGCTAAACTCTTGGGAGTACTGGCAGTCTCGGACCACTTGAGCTAAGTTGTCAGATTGGGGGGTTTCAGGCCATAGAGGCAGGGTGGATGCCCAGGATTTATGCGATAGTACCTGGTTTGTGGGTTTGGAGATCTCAGTGCTAAACCAGATGAGGATTTCCTCATCGCACTTCACTAGGTTAGTTTTTTTTTTTTTCCTTATGTCATCCATTTACTGGGCTATCTTAGAGCATTCCAGTGTTGAGGGTTTCTGTTCTGATTTCCCATCTCGTAAAAAACTCAGGCGTTTCTCCTGCAGCGCTCACACTCAAGAGGTTTATTAAAGCTCGAGTATTAGGTCACCAGGGATCAGCAGATGGCTCAGGGCAGACACTCACCACATAACTTCTCTAGCCCCCACGGATTTCCTTGGCATTCCAACCAGCTTGACCATGCATTTAGAAGAACTGCTTTTTTGTTTAATGTGTGTTTTTAAAAAAGAAATACTTTATCCAGCATTTTTAGGTGTTCTTTACTGGGAGAGTTACTCTGAATAGACAGGACGCTATCTGGCTAAAAATGAAAGTCCATAATCACTTTTTGAATTTTTTTCTAAAATCTTAATGTTTTATGATGCTTTAACATTTTATTTTATTTATTTTTATTTTTTTGTGGTTTTATGGGTTTTCAAAAAAATTTTTTTTAATGTTTATTTTTGAAAGAGTGCTAGGTGGGAGGGGCTTTCTTTAGCCAACAGCACAAAGCCTGACATGAGGCTTGAACTCACAAACCATGAGATCCTGACCTGAGCCAAAGTCAGATGCTCAATGGACTGAGCCACCCGGGCGCTCCTGTAGTTTTTTGCTTTTATTAACACAAATGTGTCATTCACCTAAGCTATGTGTCATTTTCTTCACTGCCTAGCCTGGCATTCGGAGTGGTGACTCTGATGGCCAACTGGGCTGCTCTTTCCACAATGGCTTTGAGGTTCTTGGAAGAGACACTGTGGGCAATCTCTGCACAATAAAATTTGTTGCACATCAGCAGCCCTTCAAGCTCCTTGACACTGTGGACTAGAAACTTCCGGAAGCCACTGGGCAGTGTGTGCTTTGTTTTCTTGTTGTTCCCAATGCTTTGGCCTTTTTATTTTAATTTAACTTTTTTAAATGTTTATTTATTTTTGAGAGAGAGGGAGACAGAGTACAAGTGGGGGAGGGTCAGAGAGAGAGGGAGACACAGAATCTGAAGCAGGTTCCAGGCTCTGAGCTGTCAGCACCGAGCCCTACTTGGGGCTCAAACTCACAAACCGTGAGATCATCCCTGGAGCTGAAGTCAGATGCTTAACCCACTGAGCCACCCAGGCGCCCCTGCTTTGGCCTTTTAAATGATGAGATATTTGAGATACACAAAAGTATATGGAATATTGTAGTGAAACTTCATCCAGTTTAATAAATCAAGCGTTACTAAACATTGTTTGCTATGATTTTAGCAGTGTGGAATTCCCATAGGTAGTCACTTTCCTTCTTTCAGAATCACGTGGTAGTGAAGAACTCTGGCTCTGGAGTTACAGAGACCTGGTTCTAATCCGATCTGAAGCACTGGAGAATACACATTCTGCGAGTCTCCCCAGACCAAAGCCTCCTTTTCTGAGAACCACCCCCAGGAATGTACCCTATAATCATGTTTATACTGTGTGGTGGCCTGCCTGGACATATATGATTGGATCAGAGGAGGAAACAGGATTAATCAAATTCCCTCTCCAAATATTTAGAGCTGTTACCACCTGGATTTAAAACAAGCAAACTTTGGGGCGCCTGGGTGGCGCAGTCGGTTAAGCGTCCGACTTCAGCCAGGTCACCATCTCGCGGTCCGTGAGTTCGAGCCCCGCGTCAGGCTCTGGGCTGATGGCTCGGAGCCTGTTTCCGATTCTGTGTCTCCCTCTCTCTCTGCCCCTCCCCCGTTCATGCTATGTATCTCTCTGTCCCAAAAATAAATAAAAAAAAATAATAAATAAAAAAAAATAAAAATAAAACAAGCAAACTTGGAAGCTATGGTGGGTGGGTGGGGGCAACTATATTTGGCTCTGCACATATGGAGCAGAAGAGCCAATGCCCCCAGCATAGAAAAGAAGGAAACAGAAGGAAGAAGATGTGCAGAGAATGAAGCAAGAGACCTCGAGGACGAAAGATAGAAAGACACAGATGGACTTTTAACCACAAACATGAATTCTGGGAATTCACACTGTTCCCAGCAGATTTCGAATTCCTGATTCAAGTGCATCTTGATGGCCTGATGTTCCTACCCTTGGGTTCCTGGTAACAGGAACTGTTCTTAAATCTCCTTTTTGTGTAGGAGGGGGAGCCGGATCAACTCAAACAGGTCTCTATTGCTTACAGTGTAAGAAAACCTGATTCTAACAATTATTTACCAGCTGTGTAACTTTAGGCAAGTTCTTTAACCTCCTGGCCTCGCTTTCCTCGTTGGTGAAATGGGACAGTAAGAGCACTTATCTGCCAGGGTTGCTGTAAGGATTATGTGAGTTAATAAATGTGAAGTGTTTGACAAAGTGCTTGGCATGTGTTATGTTCTCAATACATTAGATGCTATTTTTATTACTGATTTTTTTCCCCAGTCAGGTTGTAACTATACCGAGTACAGGACACTCTGTGAAGCCACGGAGGATTACGCAACACCACTATAACAGATTCAGAGCCACTCCCTGTCTTGTCACCCTCTGAAACAGAGATGTCTACCACCTAAGCACTTCCCTGAAAGTCTTGGGTCACAGAGAGACCAGAGTGAGGGCTGAGAACAGTGGCGGAGGAAGCAGACTGCTGCTGGCCCCTCGCCTTTTCGGGGAAATGGAAATCTGTGAGAGTCCTGAGGGAATTGTTAGCAGGAGGGAATGTTTAGCTTGATGGCTGCCAAAGTCTCAGAGGCTTGTTTCCTGGTTTTATTTATTTATTTTTGTTTAAAAAAATGTTTATTTTTTTAAAGAGAGAGAACGTGAGCTGGGGAAGGGGCAGAGAGAGAGAGAGAGGGAGAGAGAGAGAGAGAGAGAATTCCAAGCAAGCTGCATGCTGTCCACACAGAGCCTGACTCGGGGCTCAGTCCCACAAACTGTGACATCGTGACCTGAGCTGAAATCAAGATTCAGACACTTAACCTACTGAGCCACCCAGGCGTCCCACGTTGCTTTGTTTCAGTACAGCCCGATCCCGATTTGATGACGCTTGGTTTAGACTATTAATTGTTAAATATGGGTCATCAGGGTAATGATCATTGGTAAATTAGCAGATTGTGTTGCTGCTGACATCCGTTTCCCTAAGGAGACTCTCTATCTAGTTCACTGGCGGTTAGTGTGCCCATGTGGGACTGTTAACCACCAGCAACAACAACAACAACAACAAAGCAAAATGAGTCTTGAGAAAAGAGTTCTATCAGCACATCATTTTTAGGGTGTGCAATGAGATGATGACTTGCTATATGAATATACTGCTAAAGTGACTACCACCATGGGGTTAGTCAATACCTCTGTCGTCACCTCACAAAGTTACCTTTTTGGTTTTTTGGCAAGAACACTTAACATCTACTCTTTTAGCAACTTTCAAGTGTATAATACAGTATTGTTAACTAGAGTCACCAGTCACCATGCTGTACATTAGATGCTCAGAACTTATTCATCTTATCACTGGAAGTTTGTACCCTCTGATCAACATCCTCCTATTTCCCCACCTCCCAGCCCCTGGCAATCACTGCTCTACTCTCTTTCTAGCATTTAGGCTTCTTTAGATTCCACATCTTAGGGAAATCATATAGTATTTGTCTTTCTTTGTCTGATTTACTTCACATAGCGTAATGCCCTCAAGGTCCATCCATGTTGTGGCAAATGGCAGGACTTCCTTTTTCGTGGCTGGATAATAGCGTGTGTGTGTGTGTGTGTGTGTGTGTGTGTGTTCTTTATCGATTCATCTGTGCACAGATGTTGTTTCCATCTCTTGGATATTGTGAGTAATGCCGCAGTGAACCCAGAAGTACAGATGTCTCTTTGAGATAGTGATTTTATTTCCTTCAGATGTATACCCAGAAGTGGGATTGCTTGATCATATAGTAGTTCCAATTAAAAAAAAAATTAATGTTCATTTATTTTTGAGAGAGAAAGAGAGACAGAGAGAAGGAGGGAGAGAATGGAGCAGGGGAGGGGGAGAGAGGGAGACAGAATCCGGAGCAGATTCCAGGCTCTGAGCTGTCAGCAGAGAGAGCCCAATGTGGGGCTCGGACTCAAGAACCGTGAGACCATGACCTGAGCCGAAGTTGGATGCTTAACCAACTGAGCCACCCAAGCGCCCCGGGAGTTCTAATGTTTTGAGGAACCTCCAACTGTTTTTCCATACTGGCTGTACCAATTCACATTCCTTCTGACAGTGCACAAAGCTTCCCTCCTCTTCTCCACACCTACATTAGCACTTATCTCTTGTGTTTTTGAAAACAGCCTTTCTACTCAGCCATCAGAAAGAATGAAATCTTGCCATTTGCGATGACAAGGATGGAGCTAGAGTGTATAATGCTAAGCGAAATAAGTCAATCAGATAAAGAACAAATACCATATGATTTCACTCATATGTGGAATTTAAGAAACAAAACAGATGAACATATGGGAAGGGGGGGGGGAGAAGGGAGAGGAAGAATCCACAAGAGACTCTTAATGATAGAAACAAACTGTGGGTTGATGGAGGGCAAGTGGGTGGGAGACGGGCTAGATGGGTGATGGGTACTAAGGCGGCACTTGTGATGAGCACTGGGCATTGTATGTAAGTGATGAACCACTGAATTCTCCTCCTGAAACCAATATTGCACTGTATGTTGACTAAAATTTAAATTAAAAAAAAATTAAAAAAAGAAAAAGAAAATAGCCTTTCTAACAGATGTGAAGTGATATATATCTCACTATGGTTTTGATTTGCATTCCTTGATTAGCGATGTTGAGCATCTTTTCACATACCTGTTGGTCATTGCTACTGCCATTCCATAGATTGCTTTTTCATTTTGTTGATTGTTTCTTTTGCTGTGCAGAAGCTTTTTAGTTTGATGTAGTCCCACTGATTTATTTTTACTTTTGTTGTTTGTGCTCTTGGTATCATATCCAAAAAATCGCTGCCAAGAACAAGGGCAAGGAACTTTTCCCCTATGTTTTTTTTTTTTTTTTTAATTTATTTTTGAGAGAGGGACAGAGTGCAAGCTGGGAAGGGGCAGAGAGAGAAGGGGACACAGAGTCTGAAGCAGGCTCCAGGCTTTGAGCTGTCAGCACGGAGCCCGACACGGGACTCGAAACCATGAACCACGAGATCATGACCTGAGCCGAAGTCGGGCACTAACAGAGCCACCCAGGTGCACCTCCCCCTCCCCGCCCTGCTATGTTTTAATTCTAAGAGTTTTATAGTTTCAGGCCTTACCTTTAAGTCTTCAATCCATGTCAAGTTAATTTTTGTGAGTGGTGTAAGGGATCTGATTTCATTCATTTTCATGATTGGTTATCCAATTTTCCCAAAGCCATCTATTGAAGAGATGGTCCTCTCCCCAATGAGTGTTCTTGGCTCCCTTGTCAAATATTAGTTGGCCATTGATACATGGTTTTTTTCTGGGCTCTTGTTTCTGTTCCATTAGTTTATGTGTCTATTTTTATGCCAGGACTATACTATTTGATTACTATACCTTTCTAACATAGTTTGAAATAAGGCAGGCATGATGCCTACAGCTTTGTTCTTCTTTCTCAGGATTACTTTGGCTATTTGAGGTCTTTTGTGGTTCCATACAAATTTTAGGACTTTTTTTTCCTGTGACAAATGCCGAATGCCATTGGAATCTTGATAGGGATTGTACTGAATCTATAGATGGTTTTAGATAGTATGAACAATTTAATAATAATAGGTCTTCCAATCCATTAGCCCAGGACATCTTTCCACTTACGTGTGTCTTCTCAATTTCTTGCATCAAAGTCTTATAGTTTCCATGTCCTCTTTTTTTTAAAAATTTTTTTTTAACGTTTATTTATTTTTGAGACAGAGCATGAATGGGGGAGGGTCAGAGAGAGAGGGAGACACAGAATTTGAAACAGGCTCCAGGCTCTGAGCTGTCAGCACAGAGCCCGACGCGGGGCTCGAACTCATGGACTGTGAGATCGTGACCTGAGCTGAAGCCGGTGCTCAACCGACTGAGCCACCCAGGCGCCCCTCCATGTCCTCTTTTGACACAAGGTAGTAACATTAAAAAAATCATAATTTGTAAGCGCCTGGGTGGCTCGGTCGGTTAAGCGTTCAACTTTGGCTCAGGTCATAATCTCATTGTTTGTGAGCCCTTATAGTTTTCACCTCCTTGGTTAAATTTATTCCAAAGTATTTCATTGTTTCTGATGCTATTGTAAAAGGGACTGTTGTCTAGATTTCTTTTTCAGATATTTCAGTGTTGGTGCATAGAAATACAACTGAGTTTTGTATGATTTTGTATTCTGAGCACATCACTTTTCAAAGGTTTGATACTTACCATTTAAAAACTGTATTTTGTGTCATGTATGATACATAAAATGTCCTTAAGTTGTTTTAAAATATGTTGCTATGACCATGTAAGTCTAGAAGTGTTCTCTGTTCTACAGAGTTCTCAGCTCCTCAGGAGATTAATTCAGAGGTTTACCTAGGCAAACTTGGGAATCAGTCTCTGGCACTAGGTTGTGGATGACAATAATTTTTAGCCTTCTTTTCTTAAAGCATAAAAAGTTCATAAACATCACTATGTAATGGTGATATAAATCAAAACTATTGAGGGAAAATCACCCATAATTCCATCACCTTAACAAATTAACCATTTTTATTTTTCCATGTTGTCTATATATCTTTTAATGCTGACTAACATATCTCTTTAAATTACAAATTACTACTAATCCAAATGCAAGCTGTGTGAGCTATGAGAGATGCTTACAACGTATTTGAGGGATAGGACCACACAAGAGGTTTGATTCATCTGCCTTTAGAAACTTTTGACACAAGGTAGTAACACTAAAAAATCATAATTTGTGGGCACCTGGGTGGCTCAGTCAGTTAAGCGTTTGACTTTGGCTCAGGTTATGATCTCATGGTTTGTGGGCTCAAGCCCCACATCAGGCTCTGCACTGACAGCACGGAGTCTGCTTTGAATTCTCTCTCTCCCTGTCTCTCTTCCCCTTCCCCGCTCTCTCTCTTTCAAAATAATTAAACATAAAAAAATCATAATGTGTATACACATCTCCTCTCCTGCGCTAGATTATAATCTCAGAGAACAAATGAGGATCGTGGTTTTTGTTCACTATTGCACTTCCTGAAATACACAGTGTGTACCTTGTACATAAAGGACAATAGTAAATATTTGTTGAAAAGTGAGTGGGGCCCTCAAGATGGATGTGCAGCTACTGGAGACTGAGACCAGGAGGGGAAAGCAAAGTTTCCTGTTCTCTCAGTTCCTCCCTCGCTTGGCCAGTGACAGTCTTGCTCGAGAAGAGGGCCGAAGGGGTGGGTGTGGGGACACCACCGTGGATCTACTCAGTGTTAACTCTCTGGAGTCCCTGTCTACTCGCAGCTACCACAGGCTCTCATCTCCACTTAGCTAGAGACCAGAGAAAACCACTGGAGATCTTTGAGACACTCTTGTCTTCCATAGCAGCCAGAGATTCAAGAGGATTCATGAGGGCATAGCCAGAATAACAAATACACAGTCCCAGAAGAGGCACCCTAGGGAGTGCCCTGTGCAGTTATGGGGCTGAGGACATGATGTGAGTTGGAAATAGACAGTTGTGGGGTTTTTAAAAGTTGGTTTGTTTGTTTATTTATTTACTTATAGCATGAGCAGGGGAGGGGGAGAGAGAAAGGGAGAGAGAGAATCCCAAGTAGGCTCTGAGCTGTCAGCGCAGAGCCCAACATGGGGCTTAGGAATCCGTGAGATCATGACCTGAGCCAAAACCAAGAGTCGGGACACCTAATTGACAGAGTCACCCAGGGGCCCCTGGAAATAGACAGTTGTTAAACATGTAGCAGCACACCTGCGCCAGGACAAAGAGCCACACACGTGGAGATTTTTGTGACTAAAAACAAATAGACAAAGCCAGCAGCTTCATCAGTGATGGTTGCCTAATATCTCATATGGCCAGAGAGGAGGGAACATTTGCACTCAGAATTCATCATGTAGGGACAAGACCACGCCAGCCGTTCCCAGTAGAGACCAGCAAGGATCCCGGATACCACCTGGATCTGAGGTCCCTCTCCCCCACTACCTTGCCGTCCCCATCATTGAACCACTATCCTCAGGACATCACTGAACACCTACCCTGGTGACTGAATTATCCCAGAGACCGCTCAAAAGCTAAGACAGAGAGACTTTGGATTGGCTAGTTCAACAAATTTCATATTGTAACCGAAGAAAGTAAAGCTTGACAAAGTCTCCTTGGCCAGTAAGAAATGAATTTCTATAGGAGTTGAGATCCTTGTATTTACTGAAAGAGGAGAAAGATTTTTTTTTTTTTTCTACTGGTGAGAAATACTGGCCTAGACTAGAGGAGAGATACTTCCTGTAGACCTCATTGATTATGTGATCTTTGATGATCTGATATACAATTAGGCTGAAAAAAATATATATCAAACAGGATCTATTATTCTAAGTTCCAAAAATCATCATTAAATTAAAAAACAGTGTCTTGATAATAGTGCGGACAGGGGGTAGGCTAAGGTCAAGAACGTAGGCTGCGTCCATTACTTGGTGCATTTTAAAGATAGTGATTTTACATTTTACAGGCTATTTGGACCTGGCTACGTCAAAATGCTGTTTAAAAAGGCCCTGCTTCAGGGGCACCTGGGTGGCTTAGTCAGTTAGGCGTCCAACTTCTGCTCAGGTCATGATCTTGTGGTTCGTGAGTTAGAACCCCGTATTGGGCTCTGTGCTGATAGCTGGGAGCCTGGAGCCTGCTTTAGATTCTCTGTCTCCCCCTCTCTCTGCCTCTGTCTCTCTCTCAAAAATAAACATTTTTAAAAAATTTAAAAATGCCCTGCTTCAGACCTGTGTCTTGTCTGGTCTTCTAACCACAGTCTACTGTAACTGCTGTACATCCTTCTCCTTAACACTTCAGCCTAAAGAACACAGGAGTGGTTTCCTGGTGGCAGTGGTCACTAAGGATCTATTCATAAGCAACCAGCAGCAGTGGCAGAAGGAAAGGCTGTGCAATTTATTTTTCTTCATCACATTTTGGGGGGCATAAATTTTAAAAAGGCTAGTCATTCAGAGAGTTGTAGAAGGTGGATAATACTCTTTGCTGGCTGGACAATGTGAAAATACTGTAGTGCAGAATGGGAACTAGAAGACAATTCCATTTTTGTAAGAAGTCCCTCATATGCCTGAGATGTTACGGTTTTCTTCAAACAGTGGGAGGTGAGGGGTGTCTGGGTGGCTCAGTCAGTTGAGCATCTGACTCCGGCTCAGGTCATGATTTCATGGTCCATGAGTTCAAGCCCCACGTGGGGCTCTGTGCTGACAGCTCAGAGCCTGGAGACTGCTTTGGATTCTGTGTCTCCCTCTCCTGCTCACACACTCTCTCTCTCATACAAATAAATAAACATTAAAAAAAATTTTTTTTTAAAAGAGGCAGGAGGTGAGGTAGGGGACCAAGGAGTAAAGAAGAAGAGATTCATTCATTTCATCAATATTTATTGAACCCTACCATATTCCAGGTGCTGTTCAAAGCAAAGATCTTTGAACTTGGAGCTTGAGTTCCAGCAGCCTGTTGCTGAATTTTTAACTTCTCTTTATATGATAACGGCCTCATTTTGTCACTTGCAACTGAATGTGATCCTAGTGATATGGGACTTTTCGGGCATAGTAGTGCTCACTCTGCTGATCAAACATCCTCAAAAGCAGTGACTGTAACTCGACTTTACTCTTTCCAGGGTCAAGGACTCTCTGGCTGCCATTTTCTGTTTGTTTGGGGATATTTCTTTCATATTCCAGGTTTTCCTCAAATGTCTGGCTTCCCTGGCTGGCCACTAATCTTTAAGACTGATTCATGAAAAAGCTCTTTGGGAGCTCCAGGTGCATTGACAAGGTTTATTGCCTGAAGAGCCTTGCTGTAGGGGCCCTGGGTCCAGAACCAGCCTTATTATTTGGGGACTCTCTAATGTCAGTGTCTGGAGGTCTTTCCTCTGGGACTGTCTAGTTTCTTCAGAGGAGAATCTCTAATTGAGTGCGTACGAGCAGGGGACAGGGACATACCTGACCTAAGCTAATAGGTCAGTGCTAACTTCTTACCTAATACTCCAGTTTTTAACTCAATGACTAGTCCTCACCCTGCATGTGGCTTACTCTCCAAGTCCAGAGCTTCTTGGGTTAATTTTCCCAGAAGACAAACTTCCATTCTCCTGTGAGGTGGCATTTCTCTGGCTCCTTAGCGTTGAGAAGGGGACCTGGGACTAGAGGTCCAACCATTTTCCACATAGAGCTCACCAATCCTGTTACTTTTAGAGTCCACCTACACTTCTACCTTTTGTGGTCCAAGCACCGAGACTCTCAGTTTCTAGCTCATTATTCACTGGAAATCCCCCTCTGAGATGCTTGGATTTCAACTTCCTCTGTTCCATTGGGTTAGTTATTACTTCTTCATTCACTTTTCATCTTTTAGAAGCTTGTTGAATCATCTTTGTTTCTGTTTCCTCTCCGATTTTTTCTTGTTGGGGCGAATACCTCTTTGCTGTATTCTTTTACTGTTATTTTACTAGTGTTCGGGAGAAAGCACAGGTGTGTGGTCACACTAGAATGTTTTCCTTCATTTTCCCAATTGACCTCATTTTGAATCTCAGGAACTGCGATAGTAAATATCCTAATAACTGGCTGTAGGAAGGAAAGCCCCCGAGAATGGTTTAATGGGTCAGCACATCGTGGTAGGAGCTTGAATCACTTGTCAGTGAAAGAAACCCTACCTAAACAGGCCTAAGGAAAAGAATTTATTGGCTCATAAAAGTTGGGAGGTTCAGGGGGTTGAATGGACAATTTTGGTCTAAAAGAGAAATTCACGGAGGGCGCCTGGGTGGCTTAGTCAGTTAAGTGTCCACCTTCGGCTCAGATCTTGAGGTTTGTGAGTTCAAGCTCTGCATCAGGTTCTGTGCTGACAGCTCAGAGCTTGGAGCCTGCTTTGGATTCTGTGTCTCCCTCTCTGCCCCTCCCCCACTCTCTCTCTCTCTCTCTCTCTCTCTCTCTCTCTCTCTTAAAAATAAACATTAAAAAGTTTAAAAACAAAAGAGAAATTCATGGAGAGAATCTATCATGTAGGAGGAAGAAAAGCTATCTCCATTAGCCAGTGAAGATAAAATAAGTTAAAGCAGTAAATTCAGGGCAAAATGAACATGTCAGCCAAAAGCTTTGGAGACAAAACAAGGAAAATGGGCAGGAACTGCAGAACATCTGTTTTTGTGAACACAAAGGCAAGAGGAGCCAAGCACACAGTGGGGATTGAACTTGGGATGGTTCAAGCTTCATTAAAGTTGTGATGTGCTCCTCTTTCTCCACAAGTGTTCTTTCTTTCTTTCTTTTTTTTTTTAAGTAATCTCTACACCCAACGTGGGGCTCAAACTCACAACTCCAAGATCAAGAGTCGCGTGCTCTGTGGACTGAACCAGCCAGGCACCCCTACCCACAGGTCTTCTGACGATGGGACATCTTCTTTGTGATAATGACAAAGAGCACATGCAAAAAATTAAGTAACAATTAGCAGCAAAGCCACAGGTAGTGTAGCTAACTAAACCGTGGGAGACTATCTGGAGGGGAGTTTTGGAAGTGATTTGATCACACATAAAATAATAATGTCATTAGGAAAATTATTTGTTTATAAAAAGTATTACCTAGATCCTGTGGGCTTGAGAGGGCTTCTAGATACTTCTACACTGTTGTCTCTCTCCCTGACTTTGACCCAAGTGAATGAAAGTAAAGAACCATGTGCTTGCACACTCTTATTGCCTCACCAGCTGCTTCATTGGCACCACTGCCCAGAAGCAAATCCCAGGAACCCAGGACTGGGAAGTGGTAGGAGTTTTTACTCTTGATGAGCCAGGGAAATTGATTTGGGATTGAAGTCATTGAGCCTCCTCCTCCAGAATGGATGGCAGGAGAGGCAAGGTGAGACATCACGAAGCTGGCTTCAGGCATAACTGGATCCAGTTCAAATGGTGTCATCAGGCCTGTTTCCTAGCTCTGCTTATCTCTTGCAATTTCATTCTGGGCTTCTTCAGCCCCAGATGCCTATGCTCCCAGCTTAGCAGATCTAACGAAAAGGAGAATCTTTCCGAATAGTTCTGACCAAAAACTCCTGGAAGCAATTCTGATATGTTCTGCTGGGTTACATATACATCTCTGAAATGAGCAATGACACTGAAGAAACAAGGAACTCTGACTGGCCTGCCTTAGTCACTTGCACACTTCTGCGACGATGGCCATGTGAGTGAGAGTTCAGCCCCACCTAAGACACGGGAGTGGGTTCCTCCCAGGAAAGAAGAGTTCTGACATAAAGGGGAGGAATCAGACTGTTAAAAACAAGAGATGTCCATAACAGGTTCATTTGCCACTAATGGATTAGAATCTCGTCCTTGTGTGCTGACCAGCATGGCCCCTAATAGGGAGTATAGCACTCGAACATTCTAAGCTTTTGGAATGAAGATGGAACTGATTTATTCTGCATAATTTTCTTGAAAGATTTTTTTTAGTATATGTGCTGCTGAAGCGAGCACTTAAAAGGTTTTTTTAAAGTAATCTCTATACCCAGTGTGAGGCCCAAACTCACAACCCAGAGATCAACGGTCATGTGCCCTACCGACTGAGCCAGCCAGGCGCCCCTGTTCTACATAATTTTAAGTAAATTTTAATTTGGTGTGATGACCATAGCACCTGCAGAAATGATGCGATTACAGTCTCATTCTTTAGACTCCGTAAATACCAGCTTAAAAATCTGGTAGTTGTGGCGGCATTTGGGTGGCTCAGTCGGTTGAGTATCATGGCTCAGGCCATGATTTCATGGTTCACGAGTTTAAGCCGCATGTCAGGCTCTGTGCGGACAGCATTCAGATTCTATGCCTCCCTCGTTATCCACCCCTTTCTCACTTGCACTCTGTCTCTCTCTCTCTCAAAAACAAATAAAAACATTAAAAAAAATTTCTTTTAATCTGGTAATTGTGAACATGGAGACTGGCAGAGGCTAATAGCAGAGGAATAATTTGAGTAGGGGATGTGCCCCTATTGACTTGTCAATGCCCAGCCTGGCATTTCATTTCAATGTCCCCCTTTATCAAAAGTTTTCAGTCCCATTTATTGGAATTTTTTCCTCCACTAGAAAATAATTTAATGATTACCTTGTATGTAAATTATACCAAAAATAGCTACCTATGAGAAAAAATTACTTGCTTTACATTTTATTTATGGTCAACTTTTCTGAAATACAATTTTATAAAGTGAGGAGTACCTATGGAATATAAAATTGGGAATGAGTGGGGAATTTTTTTGTGGTAATCCAGCTGTAGTTGGAATGTTCTCACACCTGTTCAGCCCATGGAAACCAAAGAAGTCACATTAACAATACATGCCTATCTAAAAGACTTCAATAACTTTCCCCCATAAAATCTTCACTAATTAATTTGGGAGTTGTGAATGAGTTTCTTACATGTGCTTAGGAACAAATGTGCTCATGTTCCTGTGGTGGTCCATCTCCTGGTAGAAGTCCCTTCTTCAAAATCTATTTGAAGGAGGCACCCACCCTGTTGCTAGGACCTGCCATGTAAATTCTGCTTTTCTGCTGCTCTGACCTACAGGCACTTGGTAGGCATGATTTGCTCCATCCACTCAGAAATGAAGACAATGCCCTCAGCCCACTCTGTCCTTTCTTACCTGGGTCTCAAAACAGCACTGTGTGTGCCCAATCCAACGAAGTATCATGAGAAAGTTTCAGCTTCTTCTTCTTTTTTTAAAGTTTATTTATTTATTTTGAGACAGAGAGCACAGGTGCGGGAGGGGCAGAGAGAAGGAGAGAGAGAATCCCAAGCAGGCTCTGCACTGTCAGCACAGAGCCCAACACAGGGCTGGAACCCGTGAAGCGTGAGATCATGACCTGAGCTGAGACCAAGAGTCAGACGCTTACGTGAGTGAGCCACCCAGGCACCCCATCAGCTTCTAATTCTAACACTTCTTTCTGCAAGGACCTAATGAGTCCATAGGAACAGGTAGGTTGGGGTGGAGTAGACGTGGAGAGGTGAGAAACCATGCCTTCCACTCTGCTCTCCCAGATTCTTGCTTGAAATCTTCTCTTTTCCTTTCTTTCTCAGCCTCCAAATTCTCCAAGGCTCCGAATGTAACTCACTGAATCAAGTGTCAAACACTCCTGTATTTGTTTATAGATTCAAATTTACATCGCAGAACAGGAGAAGGTGTGTATCAACTACCCACATCCCCACCTGTGCCAAAGCTTAGTAGGTCCACCGGATCACCTGCCTCTCAGACAGATTCCTTTTCAGAACAATGTCTTTGAGACTTTGAAAAATCATTTTAATCATCTGTACTAATGGAGCAAGGAAGAGAATGGCTGTATAAGTGTTGACAATGGTTTTTTTTCTTTCTGAATCCTACAGTGTTAGAGTAGCCTACACTTTGTCCTATATTATACACTTGCCCTATTACTCAGCATATGTTCATAACTGAGGTTCTATTTCTTGTGTTCACATCCATTATATAAGACAAGTGCTGTAAAGTATTCTGCACATTAGATGCTGTAATCCCTAATACATTTTTTTTTTTACATTGGGCATCGTCCAAATATTTTCAGTGACTTTCTTGTTGAAGCCAAACACAACATTAAGTTCTTACTCAAATCATAGGGATCAGTGATGAAATAATTCTCAATTCATTTTTTTTTCTTGCACAAAGTTTCTTTTGAAATCAGTGGGAATTTTGAATGTAGGCTAGCTCCAAGAAGCATTCTGCAGAATAAGAATCATTTCCAGTATTAATGGGTCATTGTGTCCTTTCGCATCTGAATCACCTATCAGTTTGGCTCCCTTAAAAATGATTTTGCAACCATCTGAGGAATCTCTTTTGATGATACGACTATAGTGGGAAGGTGAAAATTATCTCTTGCCGTTTGTAATGACATGGATGCAGCTAGAGAGTATGATGGTAATGAAATGTCAGTCAAAGACAAACACCGTATGATTCCACACATATGTGGAATTTAATAAACAAAACAAATGAGCAAAGAGGAAAAGAGAGACAAACCAAGGAAGAGAATTTTTTTTTTTTTTAAACTATAGAGAACAAACTGATGGTTACCAGAGGGGAGGGGATGACAGGGTGGGTGAAATAGGTGATGGGGATTAAGAAGTGCACTTGTGATAAGCACAGGGGGATGTATGGAAGTGCTAAATCACTATATCGTACACCTGAAACTAATATAACACTGTATGTTAACTAACTGGAATTAAAATAAAAACTTTCAAAATTAACAACAAAAAAAGAAAATTATCTCTAATAATGAAATGTATAATAATCTTTAAAGATTAAAACTCTTAAGAGTTTGTGAATCATAACAGTGCTCAGTTTTATTTTAACCCTCTTAATATTTTTATTGCCAAAATATTAAAGAGAATGTTTAAAAGCTTCAATAATTTCATCACCCTGTTAAAGATGTCTTTTTAATTTTTCTTTAACATTTATTTATTTTAGAGAGACAGAACATGAGCAGGGGAGGGGCAGGGAGAGAGGGAGACACAGAATACGAAGCAGTCTCCAGGCTCCAGGCTCCAAGCTATCAGCACAGAGCCCAACGCGGGGCTCAAACTCACGAACTGGGAGATCATGACCTGAGCAGAAGTTGGACGCTTGACTGACTGAGCCACCCAGGTGCCCCTAATTTTTCTTTAAAAAAATTTTTTTTGTTCATTTATTTTTTTGAGAAAGAGAGAGAGTGGGAGGGGAGGGGCAAAAAGTGGGGAGACACAGAATCTGAAGCAGGCTCCAGGCTCTGAGCTGTCAGCACAGAGCCTGACATGGTGCTTGAACTCACAAACCGCGAGATCATGACCTGAGCCGAAGTCCGTCGCTTAACCAACTGAGCCACCCAGGAGCTCCATCTTTTTAATTTTTCTAAATTTCCTTCCACCTTTGTCCATAGGTGCCTATATTTTATATAACCACGATCACAGAATATGCACGATACACATAATTCATCTACTAAGGATTCTCAGCTAGGGGAGATTGTCCCCCAGGAGACAGCTGGGAAGGTCTGCAGACATTTTGATTGTCCCTGTTAGGGACAGGTCGGTGCTAGTGGCATCTAGTGAACAGGCTGTTCAACAAACATACTACAGTGTGTAGCTCCCTCTCAAAAAAAGAATTATCCAATCCAAAATGTCAATAGTACGGTAGTGCCAGGGTTGAGAAACCCTTGTATGCACACACACACACACACACACATTATGCTTTTAACAACTATTAAATCCTTCTTTATTTTTACAAGTTTTTTATAATTTTCACTTATTTCATCCAGTTGACGATCACGATTTATGTAACGATTTCCCCACTCTTAGATATCACAACATTATGAAAATTTTCATACAGATGGCTTCTGTATTAGTTTGAATTAATTTCTCATGAGTAAAATGACCTCAGTAAATGGTATTATCGTTTTTAACGACTCTTAAACTTGGTAGGGGGACCTTATAAACATTAACTTTGGCAAAATACATTAATTATTATTATTAGTTTCTCAAAGCCAATTAAAATTTGCCTTTAACCAGTTTCTAATGCTGTAATTTTGTGCTGAGAGTTCTCTAGCAAGGTAACTCTAGTTTTTGTTTAATTTGACAAGGATACAAAGGCACTAACAAATTAATGAGTTGATGAATTAAAAAAATTTTTTTTAATGTTTATTTTTGAGAGAGAGAGAGAGAGCAAGCTGGGGAGGGGTAGAGAGAGGGGGGCAGAGGATCTGAGGTGGGCTCTGTGCCAACAGCAATGAGCCCGATGTGGGGCTCCGACTCACAAACCGTGAGACCATGACCTGAGCCAAAGTCAGATGCTCAACCAACTGAGCCACCCAGGTGCCTCAATTGATGAATTTTTAATAACTAGGAAATATGTGTATATGGCACAAAATTGTAAAGTGTAAAAGAATCTGTATTCTTTTTTTTTTAATTTTTATTATTTTTTTTAATGTTTATTTATTTTTGAGACAGAGAGAGACAGAACATGAATGGGGGAGGGGCAGAGAGAAAGGGAGACACAGAATCGGAAGCAGGCTCCAGGCTCTGAGCCATCAGCCCAGAGCCTGACGCGGGGCTCGAACTCACGGACCGCGAGATCGTGACCTGAGCTGAAGTCGGACGCTTAACCGACTGAGCCACCCAGGCGCCCCTGTATTCTTTTAAGCTGTGGTTTCCAGCAATCCTGTATCCTTCCCTGGAGGGGCTAACATAGGTATGTTAGGTACAGACTAGACACTGTCTTTACCAAGAGATCCCAAACTAAGGCATAAAAGCAAAACAGAAGTTTGTCTTTCTCATGTAACAGTCTGGAAGTATGTGGTTCAGGCTGCGGAGTGGCTTTGCTCCATAAAAATCATCCAGGGACCTAGTGCCTTCGATCTCGCTGCTCTGCCATCTTTTATAGTGTTC
Source organism: Panthera tigris (assembly GCF_018350195.1). Taxonomy (NCBI): domain Eukaryota; kingdom Metazoa; phylum Chordata; class Mammalia; order Carnivora; family Felidae; genus Panthera; species Panthera tigris. The sequence goes on from NC_056662.1 coordinate 108,095,440, forward strand.
TGCATGGTGAAAGCTAATTCAATCCCACATCTGCACTCCAGCAGGTGGGAAGGGAAAGAGAGAACATGGAGGCAAACAATATCTTTTTTAAGCAAATCATGCAGACAGAGAAGGGATTTAAGTTCCACCATCCTACCTACTCATATTCCGCTGGCAAGAACGTTGTCACATGGCCACAGCCCGCTACAAAGGGGGCTGGGAATGCAGTCTTTACTGAGGTGGCTATAGGTCCAGCTGAAAATGCAGAAGAGAATTGATGTTGTAGCTGTGGGTGTCTAAAAGTAAGAATCGATTCATTCCCAATGTGGCAATGATGTCAACTGGATTATGAATCACTGAATCTGTCTCAGGATTGAATTGTGGGGATGTCTGGCATGTCACAATTAGATCCCTTCAAAGAACCAGGAATACAGTAAACAGCAATCAATACAAGCCTGATTCTTCAGACCATTTCATTTCTAGATCATTTATCTTCTTTAACCCACTCTTCTCTGTCTTATATTTGAATTTCTAAGGCTGGGGCTTGGTAATCTGGAGGTCACTGGCAATCTTCCTTCCCCACAACAATACTGGGCAGACTTAATCTTTTGAAGCTGTGAACTGGGTGAAATTTATCTTTGGGGTTCTCAGCTCCTTGCCCTCCATCCCTGGGCCTACAACAGCCATGGTGCCCCAACCATTCAGGACCCCACACCACCGGTCTCGCAGGCTTGCTCTCCATGTAAGGCTATGACTACAAAATTCTCTCTTTTCTTTTCCTTTTTTTTTTTTTTAATTTTTTTTTTAACGTTTATTTATTTTTGAGACAGAGAGAGACAGAGCATGAACAGGGGAGGGGCAGAGAGAGAGGGAGTCACAGAATCTGAAACAGGCTGCAGGCTCTGAGCGGTCAGCACAGAGCCCGACGCGGGGCTTGAACTCACGGACGGTGAAATCATGACCTGGGCCGAAGTCGGACGTTTAACCGACCAAGCCACCCAGGTGCCCCTCTCTTTTCTTTTCTTACCCAACAACTACACTTTGAGGTGTTCCACTTCTAGCTGGTTGATAAGGCTGGGAGGTTGGGGACAGAGAAGGGATTTAAGGAGTGGTTGAAAGGTTGCTGCTTGTGAAAAAAACAACTCAGTTTGACTCACTGAAACTGTTGCCTCACCTGGTTTAAAAGGATTAGAGTTTGTCTTACTGTCTGCAGGACACACACACACACACACATACACAGATTTTCTACGTCTAAATTGCAGATGTACACATTGGTATTTATGAAGAAACAGTTCCAAATATTGTTTTTATAAATTTCCCCTTCTTTTGTGCAAAACACCATTGCACTCTAGAAATAATCAAGCAGATTGACTTTCTCTCCTCTCCCTCCCGATGGTCATTTTGATGTCATTGGCAGAAGAGCTGAAGCCATCTTAAAGACCTTGCTTGAGATAACATGATATACCAATACTATCTTTTCTCACTCTAAATCTTCACTATAAGAGTTGACTTGGTGATATGTAAGTTGACTACAGATATCTTTAGTTCTCTAAACTTGTTGCAAGAATAGTTGATATTTTTAAAAGATTCCAGAAAGAGCACATGAATTGGCCACTACTTGCGAAGACTCAGTAACTGACATGTTTATTCAAATAGTTCAATGCTTCCCACATCACAGTACAGGGAAAAAATATTGGTACTTGCATGGCACACTGAGGGAAGCTGGAGCCAACTGGCTTGGAGGCTGTGTGTGCCCGTGGCCTCACCTAGCTGTCCCAAGGGATGAAGGGAATCATCACCTCAGCACACCGCATTCACTGGGCAGCCTGGTGGAGGAGACGTATCTAACACGCTGCTATGCGAAATGTGGTCTTCAACATCAGCAGCAGCAGCAGCACCTGGAAGCTTGTTAGAAATGCAAAATTGTAGGCTCTATGCCAATTTACTGAGTCGGAATCTGCATTTTCATAAGATTCCCAGGTGATTTATATGCACATTGAAGTTTGAAAGCACCAATCTAAGAAAACAGATCGACTTCTTTAGGTGAGTGTGGAGGATACGGAGGATTGCACCTGGCAGTCATTACATCCTCCTTCTCGCTTTGGAGTATGCTTCCTGTGCTGCAGTGGCTGATAAGGACAAATGACATCCTCCAGACTCTCTTGCAGCTATTATCATGGAAGTACTTAGGTTTCAACAATTAGCAGAGGCTTCCACGGAAGCCCTGGAAGGCTGCCTCTCCGCTGCCATGATCGTGGAGGCATTGTCTCTTCTGTATAGGTTCTAGCGTTCAGTCATTAGCTTTGTGACCATTGGGAAGCTTGGGGTGGGGCAGCCATTTCGCCGGTTCGGGTGATGGTTAGTATCGTAGGACTCTGGGGCTGGCTGTGGAAGTGGATTCTGGTGGCTGCCAGATAGCGGCCGTGTTGGTGCAGTTCTGCAGCTGTCAGGTCTGAGTGAGGGAGAGCACAGCTCTTTTGGTATCCTAGTTCTGAGGTGGGGTTTTGAGAATCATTCTAGTAATACTCTCCATTATTCTTAAAGTACTTTAATACCTCCAGCTTAAACTAACTGGAATGGATTCTGTTCTCTGAAACTAAACTTTGACTGATAAGAGTCTGTGTTTTCAGGATCATGCATGTATTCACTGATTTATTTAGCAAGTATTTATTGAGGGCCTTCTCTGAACAGGTATACACACACACACACACACACACACACATTATATGATTAAATATTATATTCCTAAGAAAGTAGTTCCATCCGAATAGGGCAGAAAAATTAAAAGTTCCAATTCTAATCTAATCACTACAAAAAAATACTTCATATGTCCTCATTGTTATACTGGAAAGAAGATGGCAATTAATTTTTTTTTTTTTTTACGTTTATTTATTTTTGAGACAGAGAGAGGCAGAGCATGAACGGGGGAGGGGCAGAGAGAGAGGGAGACACAGAATCGGAAGCAGGCTCCAGGCTCTGAGCCATCAGCCCAGAGCCCGACGCGGGGCTCGAACTCACGGACCGCGAGATCGTGACCTGAGCCGAAGTCGGACGCTCAACCGACTGAGCCACCCAGGCGCCCCAAGAAGATGGCAATTTAGAGACAAAAGATTAACTTTTCTGAACTTTGCCACATGGAGATAGTAAGGACTTACCCTGTCTACCTCATAAAGTTTCCGTGAAAATCAAATAAGGCAAGATATATGAAACTGCTTCGGAAATATTAAAGTGCTATGTAGTGCTGGTTATTTTATTTGTAAGTAGTAATAATAGTAAATTTATCCTACAAACTTTTAGCTTTGGATGCTTATTTAAATTTTTTTTTAACGTTTATTTATTTTTGAGACAGAGAGAGACAGAGCATGAACGGCGGAGGGTCAGAGAGAGGGAGACACAGAATCTGAAACAGGCCCCAGGCTCTGAGCTGTCAGCGCAGAGCCCGATGAGGGGCTTGAACTCAACGGACCTCGAGATCATGACCTGAGCCGAAGTCGGCCGCTTAACCAACTGAGCCGCCCAGGCGCCCCTTGCTTTGGATGCTTATGATAGCACCTTTAAAGAAAACTATTTTTGTTTGCCTAATCCTTCTTTCGGTGCAAATTCTGATGTTCATGTAATGGCATTCTTAAAGATAAATCAGAGAGTGACTGCTTTGTGAAAGGAATTTTCACTTTTGAAGAGGATTCACAATAGGAATTCTTTCATTAGATGTGTCTCATTTAATACAATTGGTTGATTTATGAATTTAAATTAAAAAATTTTTTTTCAATGTTTTATTTATTTTTGAGACAGAGAGAGACAGAGCATGAGCCGGGGAGGGGCATAGAGAGAGGGAGACGCAGAATCCGAAGCAGGCTCCAGGATCCGAGCCGTCAGCACAGAGCCCAACGTGGGGCTCGAGCTCACGAACCGCGAGATCATGACCTGAGCCGAAGTCGGAAGCCCAACCGACTGAGCCACCCAGGCGCGCCTATGAATTTAAATCATACACATTTTGGTACATCCAGTGTACAAAATGAGCTTAGTTGGTTGAAAAATGTAATTATTATTATGATGATGATGATTATTTTATTTATTTTTGAGAGAGAGAGAGAGAGAGAATGAGCCGGGGAGGGGCAGAGAGAGAGGGAGAACAGGATCCGAAGCAGGCTCCAGGCTCTGAGCTGTCAGCACAGAGCCCAATGTGGGGCTTGAACTCACAAACCATGAGCCAAAGTCGGACGCTCCACCAACTGAGCCACCCAGACAGCCCTGTAATTCTACTTTTTAAGTGAGCTCATTTCAAATATGGGTGAGGAGCAAATCAAATTATAGATCAATCTTTGAGACATACGCATAGACATATCTTGCAAAGCTTCCATTCTTTGTTTTATGTCCGTTTTCTTGAGGTATGTGAAAGAGAAGCTTAATTCAGACCAATAAATGTCTGGCCAGTGCCTTCTCTGTACAACGTTGTAGGTGACGAAGACGCAAAGATGAATGAGACAGTCATTGCCTATGCTACAGTCCAGTCCAGCATGTCAAAAGCAGCAGCCAGTCATACATGTGGGTATTGGTCACTTAAAATGTGGCCAGTGTGACTCAGAAACGGAATTTTACATTTTATTTAATTTTAACTAATTTAAATAAAAGTAGCCATGTGTGACTAGTGGCCACTGTATTGAATGGCACAGGCCTAGCCAAACTCAGTAGCTGACTTGTGGTTAGGATGCATGGAAAAAACACTTTTCTTCTGTCTTAAAACAAAGGTGGTCTATTAATTTTCTGGTCTTAGGGGTGGTGGTGGGGAAAGTGCCACGATGGTTTGGGAAAGTACATAGTATCAAGGGAAACAGTTATACAATTCTGTTAAAAATCTATTCTATTTGATTCAAATGTCCCCTAACATATTCAGAATGCAACGATACCACCAGGCCAAAAAAGCTGAAGACAGCAAAGGTCAAAAAACAGGTCTAAGGGGCGCCTGAGTGGCTCAGTCAGTTAAGCATCCGACGTCGGCTCAGGTCATGATCTCATTGGTTCATGGGTTCGAGCCCCATGTTGGGCTCTGTGCTGACAGCTCAGAGCCTGGAGCCTGTTTCAGATTCTGTGTCTCCCTCTCTCTGTCCCTCCCCTGCTTGTGCTGTGTCTCCCTCTCTCTGTCCCTCCCCTGCTTGTGCTCTGTCTCTCTCTCTCAAAAATAAATAAAAACATTAAAAAAAAAAAAAAGGCCTGAAAAACCTAGTTTATGTGTTATCTGTAGTATTCCTTGTCATTTTTAGAGTGGTCCCAGCATCAAAGATCAGGAAGGAAGAAGGAGTGAATTAGTAACTTACTTACTAAGGAAACTTCCCTGATGGGGTGAAGTGGGCCATTTCCAAGATATTTTTATTTTTCTCAAATTAAAAAAGACAGAAAAGAACCAAGAGCTCATACTTAACAACAAAAAGGCATTAAGAACTACTGATTACTACCAACTATTTCACATTCCACACAATTGGGAATGATCAGTAGCACTTAATACCCTTTTGTTAAGTGTTAGCAACTACGTGTTAATTTTGTTTTATCTATATTTTCATATGCAAGGTGAATTTGCTTTGACAGATTCTACTTACTCTCAACTGTGGATAGAAATGCCAGGATTTGACTCTTTTTACTTACGAAAATTATTTTTAAAGATGTGTAAAGCAGTCTCAATTCACAGGAGTTAGAAGTGGAAATAGTTTAAGTATTATTTCTAAGACTAAGTGGCTATAACAAAAATCTGAACTTTACCTATCATTATTTGGTATATGAGCTACTTCTGTAAGGTTAATCTATTTTACTTTTGCTGACTTATCACAGATTGTTATTTATTTATTTATTTATTTTTAAAGAGGCCAAACAGGGTTGTAGTTCTAGCCCCAAAGGAGATGTGCATGATAATAGCAGCTGAAAAAGAATACCACTGTGGTTACACTTGACTGCACAGTGAGCTAATAGTGCTCGGGGCACTTCCTGCGGGGTGCATCCTCTTGGAACAGTGGCTTCTTTTGACCCTAACAAACCAAATGTGGATCAAATTAAAGGGACTAGCTTGGGTAACAGCACCACAGTGCCCTTTCTTGGGGATCTCTGTGAAACATGGCAGTGGTATCATCACAAACATATTCTGGATTTGACAAAGTTTCATGGGAACTAATTGATTTCATAGGAACTAATTGACTGGGATTCTCCCTCTTTCTCTGCCCCTCCCTGCTCATGTTCTCTCTGTCTCTCTCAAAATAAATAAATAAAACTTTAAAAACTTTTAAAAAATAGCAATATTGAAAATTGAGTTTGGGCATGAAAAGTTCACAATTTGCATCTCTGGTTCAAATGATGTATCCATCAGAAGATTGTGATACTTTTCTCATGATTTTTGAGCCTTTTTCTATAGAAATTAAATTTATAAATGAACATTAAATTGGGGCATCTGGGTGGCTCAGTCAGTTAAGTGTCCGACTCTTGGTTTCAGCTCAGATCATGATCTCATGGCTCATGAGTTCAAACCCCAAGTTTGAGCCCTGTGTTGGGCTCTGCACTAAACAGCATGGAACCTGCTTGGGATTCTCTCTCTGTCCCTCCCCCCTTCACACACACACACACACACACACACACACACACACACTCTCTCTCTCTCTCTCTCTCTCTCAAAATAAATAAACATTAAAAAAAAAAGATACTAAAACAGTGTATTATATTTGTAATTTCTTACGGAGGCGAATTGAATTTCCTTATACCAATGAAAATGGTGAAAATTATAATCTATTCACCTCTTTCTAGACATACAGCTGCATAAACCCTGGTAGAAATTAGCGAATAAGGGGCGCCTGGGTGGCTCAGTCGGTTAAGCATCTGACTTTGGCTCAGGTCATGATCTCGTGGTCCGTGAGTTTGAGCCCCGTGTCAGGCTCTGTGCTGACAGCTCAGAGCCTGGAGCCTGTTTCAGATTCTGTGCCTCCCTCTCTCTCTGACCCTCCCTCGTTCATGCTGTCTCTCCCTGTCTCAAAAATAAACGTTAAAAAAAAAAATTAAAAAAAAAAAGAAATTAGCGAATAAATTAGTATCATGATAAAGGACTATAAGATCTGTGTTCTGATGGCAGTAAAAAAAATGTAATAATTCAATCATTCTTCTTGATGAAGTATACTGGCTTTGGAATCAGATTGCTTGGGTTCTAATACCGGCTCTCTGGTTTACTTTGTCTCTAGGGCAGGTCCCTTAACCCTTCCTACACTGTTTTTTTTTTTTTTTTAATCATACAATGGGCATAGCAATAATAATGCCTGTTAGAGGGCTTCTGTCAGAATTTGTTCACATGGCCCTTAACAGTGGTTCGCACAGTGCCTGGCACATTGTAAATGGCTGTAATTATTACTGCATGTATATTACATGTGCCTTGTTTCCTCGACTTGATTGCAAGCTTTGAGAAGGCAAAGACCATCTCATATAGTTTTCTGGTCCCTTCATCACCTGGCACAGTATCTTAAAAATTACATAGTCAGCATGGAGATTTAAAACTAAAGGGCAATTCGGGGTTAGATAAAGGACCTTGACTATCGATTTCCCCAGGGCTCCTCTGGATTTGTCTCTCACTGTAGTATAACCCCTGAATCCACTCTGAGTTGTGGCAATGGTAGTTCAAGGCTGCTTCTTACCCTAATCAACAGCGGCCAATCCAATCAAACATTTAGACAATCAGCCAAAAGACTGAAGCTATGTGTCCTGCAACAGAAATTCCAGAAAGTCATGGCATTTAGGAGCTGTTTCTGGGTTTCTTAGGCATTTCTGGCTACTGGACAGCAAGTAATTTCTTTATTTCATCTAAGTTAAACCATGCAGAGTATAATTTATGCCCTCCTTCTTTAGCTCTTCTCATGGTAGAATGATGAGCTAGCTAGCATTTTCCTTATCGAAGGACTTACTGTCACTGAACAACTCATCAGCAACAAGCTCACAGATAACCCATGGCCAACATACTGATCTATGTTTTTTAAACATGCTTTCTACATTTTTACTTCTTCAGTTTTTGTTTTGTTTTGTTTTTTTTACTTAACAGTTTGATGTGAGCTATTCATCAAAAGATGAAGTTTCATGCTGGTACATATTGATTCCTACCCTCTGTTAGTAAACAGTATAGCAACAAAGTTCAGTAAGGCTGGGTTTCCTTATGGATTGGTGTGAGACTTGCATATTAAGTTGGTATAATCTATGGGTTGGAGGTAGGTTTTGAGACTTTAAAACATTTTCACCATTACTATGAAATATTTGGAAAGTTTGTATAAGGCCTTCCTTCTGGCTCTTCTCATTCTTCGCAGTGCTCTGCCAATAATATTTCTGCTCTGTAGCTAGCACTGCAGCTCCCCCCTTTGATATTTCTTCTGTCCACTTCCATTCTATCTTAATTTAAAAAATACATTTCTAAAATTTTTTGTTGTTCTATTTTGTCAGTAGACACTTGCAACTGCGCACAAATCTGATTATAAGCTGTATGGTGCTGTGAAAAACTTGCAATTGTTTTCCAAAATGACAGGCAGTGTAAATTATAAAACATAAAATAGTATATGTTAAAGCATTGCCAGCAATAAATAAAAATGGCTTATTTGGAGGAAGTAACCTTGGAAATGAGAGAACTAGGCTGGAGGAGGAAACAATCCACATGGTTAGGAAAGGAAGAGCCACATTTAGGGGAGCATCTGAGGGACAAGGACAATGGAAACACTCAAGTGACTCCTGATCCTAGACAATCCTCCAAGGGTTAAGTCACAGAGGGCAGTTAGGTTGGGCTAGATTTTCCAGTTTCTCTCCTGAAAGATACTGGACCTTTATTTCCTAGGGATCACTCATTCAGCATTGCTGAGTACCTAACTTGTGCCAGGGGTCTGCACAGGAACTGGATTTGCAAAGATGAAAAGAGCAAAGTTCGTCTTCCAGCGTTTCTAGAACACTCTAGGAGGTTAAGTATAAAAGGGCCTTGTTGCAAAAAGAGAAAACAGCAACCAGAAGCTTGGAAGAATCCTCAGGGCTCCACAGAGGAAGTGAGCTGTGGCCTGAAGGGTTTTGATAGGCTTTTGTATGTATCTTTCAAGAATAAATGATAATGTGAAATAAACAGATCATCCCGAAAGGAAAGGGCTGGGAAGAAGCATGGCATATTATATGGGAGATTTAAAACATTTAACTGGAGCAGGAACTTATAGACCAGTCCCTTATAACTGTCAGGAAAGAAGGGTCTAGATGACAAATGAGTGTTAAGTGATCAAACTGACATTCACCCATGTGGAGCGTCTTCTTCTGACTGGCACCTTGCTAAATGGAAATGTGGGCTGCTGTTCTCGAATACCTAGTTAGGGGCGGACAGGGTGCACCCACTTTTATCAGATTTTGCACACCACATAAGGCTTCTTCCTAGAAGGCTACTTTTGATGGTTCCAAACCCTTTCCTCCCCTCAGCCTCTGTAGTTTTAAGGGCTGTGCGAGGTCTATCTGCAGGGATTTTAGAGGTTTTCCTCATTCTCTTCGGAAGAGAAGTAATAAAAGCATTTAAATTAGCGGGAGGGCGGTTAACACCCGCAGCCCTGGCTTCACTGCACGCCTCGTCACCACCCGGGTTCACTCAGCGCCTGGCTTCGGGGGAGCCGAACAACGTTAACGGCCGCCGGGCAGCAACGGCTCCCGGACAGCGCGCTGCGGACGTCGCGCGCTCGGGACTGGCAGGCCAGCGGCGAGTTCACACGGCGCAGGGAGGGGGGGCGAGGCCGAGCCGTGGGCGGCACTTGACGAACAGCCCTTGCAACCAATTGGAAGCCTGGTCGACTTTTCCCCCTGCCAATAGGGAGCGGGACCCAGGCTAAGGGGCGCTTCCCGCGGGCTGCGGCTGGATTCGATCCTGCGCGGCGGCAGCTAAGGCGGGGGCGGAGGCTCGGCCTGGGCGGCGGGGAGCGGATTAGGGGAGGAGGGAAGACCGGAAGCCACAGTCGCGTCCCCATCCTTAGATTCGCTCCCCCGGGCTGGGAGCGAAGACGGAGGAGGAGGAGGGAGAGGCTGAATGTTGGCTCCGTAATAAAGGGGAGCGGCCGCTCCGGAGCCTCCTCCCGGGGCGCCCCCTCATCCCGCCCGATCTCTGCACCCCCACTGGCTCCTGGGCGCCTGGCCCCCGCGGACGGCCCGGCAGCGCAGACCTTCGCTGAAGAGACGCGGCCAGTGGCGGGGACTGGCCGGCGGCGTCCGAGGCCCGCGCCCCGCCGCCACCCCCACCCGCTTGCCCGCCGGTCCCTCCGGCCGCCGCCATGTCCTCCTCCTCATCCTCTCCCAGGGAGGCGTACGAGGAGGACCGCGAGTACGAGAGCCAGGCCAAGCGCCTTAAGACCGAGGAGGGGGAGATCGACTACTCGGCTGAGGAAGGCGAGAACCGCCGGGAAGCGACGCCCCGGGGCGGGGGCGATGGCGGCGGCGGCGGCGGCGGCCGGAGCTTCTCACAGCCGGTAACAAAGCGCGGCGCCCTGTCCGCTGTGCCTGGCGGCTCCCTGGGAAGCAGGGCCGAGCGGCGGGGACTCGGCCCCGGGGCCTTCCGCGCGCCTCGTTGCCCTCTGCTGCTGCGCTGACCGCGTCGGGAAGCGCCGGCTCTTTCTTCTCTTCGGGGTTTTTATTCTTTGCCCTACCTGTTTCCCGCATCCCGACCGCGAACCCGGCTCCGGCCTGGCTGCAGGCCCCGCGTGCGAGTCGTCTGCCGGCCCTGAACTTGGGGAGGGTAGCCCGGCGGGGGCGGCGGGGCGGCGTTGCTTCCGCTCCCGGGGGGCTTCGGTGCGCGATAAGCTCTTTGTTAGTTCAACTCCGGCTGCTGGCCGGCGTCGGGACGCCCGGCTCCCTTCTGCCCCTGTGCCCGCAGCATCTGCGCGCTGGTCACGGTCGCAGGATGGTTGTTGCGTCGGTTCCGCCGGGGTCTCTCTTCACCTGGGTCCTGAGCAGAGCCGTAACTGAATGACAAATTACGCTCTGGAGCTCACACCCTAGTTCGCCTGGAGGTCTAATTTCAAAATTTTTACTCTTGGCAGGCATGGTGCGCATGCTTTGCTACCCAGTTTTAGGATTATTGCTCAGTACAGATCTTAGCTCTTCGGTCAAAAAAACAAGTGTTGGTAGGTGTTAACACCACCCTTATTTTCAAGTAAAACAAATCTTAAAATCACCACAGTTCATGGACGGTTTATTCCAAATTTGCCCCACGAAAGGAAGGACTGAGCTCGGAATTGGATTAAACACACCTTCCTAGATTCTTGTTGCTCTTATCAGAAACGTTAGCTGGAGGCAGAAGGAATGTGAAAATCGTCTTATCCGCAGCAAGTAGTAACTCAGCTTCAGTTGCATGGAGACTTTAAGGAAACAAAGCAAAGCAAAAGTCTTTGCCCTTTTTTGGTGTACTTAATATGTGTTAGCGGTTTAGATGTCTTTTAAACATTTGACACATTTTAATTGATTTTTTGAAAGGAGACTTTTCCTGAAATTTAAGAAAATGTACACATATATTCTATTAAAATGTTTTTCACCCTTTATAAGAGGCCAATGATAAACTTTTTAGGTATTTGAATTTTTAAAAAAATATTTATCTTGAGATACAGGGTGGGGTGGGGGGGAGGGGCAGAGAGAGGGAGAGAGAGAATCCCAAACAAACCCGAGGGATGACGATCCGATCGGAGCTGAAATCTAGACTCTGGTGCCCAACCGGCTGAGCCACCCAGTGCCCCTGTTTGAATTTTTATATAAAAAAAATTATGGTCAGTAGTTACCAACGTTAGTTTCCCAATTTGAAACTGTGACATAGGTTTCAACACATTAGAAAAAAGGAACTTTTTCTTCTTCTAAGTTAATGTTTCCTTATAGCTAGATATGTATGACTTGATTTTTGTGCCTAGGTATTTGGCATACTCCAAATGTATCTTGGGCTTGTGCATTAAAAAATGCATGTCTTCTAAATGTTTCAGTTCAAAGCCAATTCCATTGTGGAAGTTTGGAAACAGGAATATTGTAACTGATCTTTTAGAAGCGTCAGTGTATTTCTTTTGCCACAAGTCTTGAGTTTTTTGTGCAATAGCATGAAATGTCTTAAGTGTGTTGGAAAGATACCTAAATTCTTTAATGAAAAAAAATCTTTTTTGAGAAACAGATTGAACATTAAGGCAATAGATTATTTTGCATGTTGGGAAGAAAATAATATATGCTTAATATATCCAAAGTGAATGGTATCTGGCAGTGGAAATAGTACTTGTCAGGGCTTGGGGAGAGTCAGGAGTCCTAGCTCGCATATGATCTGTGTGCCTTTGGGAAAGTCAATTCACCCCTAGTCTTGAGTTCTTTTAGTATAAAAGTTGAGCCTTTCTATACCTGAAGTTATAATTCAGTGATTAATGTAATGCAGCTTTTAAATTACCCAGACAGGATCTAATAAATGCAGATTGAGTTATAAATTTTAATTTTTGTTTATTTACTGCTATTTTGTTTCTCAGAGTGTGAATTGCTTTTAACAGTAGGAGCAGTGCTGCACTGTGAAATCTAATGAAGGCTTATTTTTCCTGTGTTTAAACCTTTTTCTTCATGCGATTTTTGGTACTATTTTGAAATTACTGCAACTATGGAAACCTGTACATAATAAAATTTTATTAGGATAGGCATTCCCTGGATAAAAGTTTAACGTCTAGTGCGTCATCAGCCAGAAGTATGGTAATTTATCTAACTGAAATGGTTTTGGCTCAACCTCAGTTGTCCTACAGTCCAGCCAGAGAAGAAATACTTTGTGGTCAAACTGTTAAATAACAGCAAATGCAGATTAGGTACAATGATGGGCAATCTTTTCAACTCAGTTGGAGGTTTGTCAAGTGCAAAGTAAGTCTTCAAGGATTTACATTATTTAGCTTTTGATAATTAAGTTTCCATGAGTGCTTTAATCTATTTAATCTATTAATTTAATCTATTAATTAGATGTAAAGAGGAAAGAAAGTATTTAAGAAAAGCCATGTTTCTACAAATGCTCCTAAGTTAAAGATGAATTGATCACTGTGAATGATCATGATGTGTTAAGGTGTATAGAGAAGTGAGTTAGTAGTTCAGATATGAGAAATAAGACACTCTTCAAATTTATGTCTTCTGGTACTTAGTTTGAAGACCAGAAATTCCTAGAGTGTTTCAGATTCACTGTGCTGCATTGTTGAACAAAGCTGGATTATGAAAGTGTGTGCTGTGTATTATAAGTTACTTTATTCTTGTGGAGTAAGTGGTGGTCTTAAATTTAGAAGTCATGACCTTCAACCTTCAAGATCATATGAATAGTAAATTTCTATATCTGTTTATTTTTTAGAAAGCAGCTTGACTTCAAATATTAGGGCTCTACTTGGTGAAACCAACTGAAGAATTAAATTGAGAGGTTACCTAGAAAGATCTGCTTATATAAAGATTGATATCGATAAAAATTTATGGAATGCTAATTCATTTTGGAGACTTTCAAGTTTTTTTTTTTTTTTTTTTTACTGTCTTCTGCTAGTGAGTAAACAGGCAAATCAGATTGTTAAAGTGGCTTGTTTGCCGATGAGATGAAAATATAAGTTTCTCAATGTTTAATAAATAGACTTGTAAGATGGCAAAATGTCATGATAAAAACGTAGATCCTAGGATTTCTTAGCGATATATATTATGTGGAGGAGCTAGTTTGAATTTAAGATACACTATTATACTTTAAGGATCTGAATTACAGAGATGTATAGGAATATTAATGATGGTTTATTAGATGAATACGGGATGGGGGATAAGGTGAGGTCACTTTGTTAGCTTAGTTCCCACAGAAAAAGTTTAGAGGCTGACAGTGAGCATAGTAAATACACCCTGGGGAATGAAAAAGCTAAAGGATGTGTGTGCCCTGGAGGTAAGCGCCAGAGTTTTAATTTTTAAGGCTTCTATAGCAATAAATGTCCTCTGTCTCTAGCTATGCTGCTGTTGTGAGGATTTTCAGGCCTTGTATTAGGAAAGAAGAGAAAGGTAGTAGGTTTTGTTATCTTTTGGTTTTAACAAGTGACTACATTTCTTCGTGTTAGTACATACAATGAAAAGAGCTTTTTAATAGACCTATAAGCCCAACCAAGGCAGGTGTTTTGGTTCTGCTACCAACAACATGCTTTGTGACTTAACCTCTCTGGAACTCAACCATCATGAGGAGGTTGGATCAGATGATCACTGTGATCTCTTAATTCATCAGAAAACAATACATGAGCCCCTTTTATGTGCCAGGTGCTGTTGTCTGTGATGGGGTTATAAAAGTAAAGAAAAAAAAAATTCCAGGGGTGCCGGGGTGTTTCAGTTGGTTAAGCGTTGGTCTCTTGATTTCGGCTCCAGTCATGATCTCACAGTTTGTAGATTTGAGCCCCAAGTTGGGCTCTGCGCTGATGGTGCAGAGCCTGGTTGAGATTCTCTCTCTCTCTCTCTCTCTCTCTCTCTCTCTCTCTCTCTGCCTCTTCCTGGCTTGAGTTCTCTTTTTCTTTTTCTGAAAATAAATTAATTGTAAAAATTCCATATCTAAAAATCTGTGACTCTACGTCATTTAATGCCTTTTTGTTTTTGTTTTTTTTTTTTGCCTCTGAAATTGAATACACCTTTCAAAGCTTGTAGTTTCAGCCACAGCAACAATTCAGGTGAGCTTAAGCAAAACAAAAAGTTGGCCCGCGTAACTGAGAAAGCTAAGTTGTGGTCGCGGTTTCAGGCATGGCTGGATCTAGGGATTTAGATGATGTCACTGAAACTTGATTCTATATGCTCTATTTCCTCCATGTAGCTATAAAACTAGACTTGCAATTTTTATAGCTAGCAAATAGAGAATACTCTTCTCCTCTCCCCAGTGTCCATATTTATCCCTTCTGATCAACACTTTTTAGCTTCCCTAGCCCTGCAGCTAATCACTGGGCTACTTCTGAAGTTGGATAGGCATGATTGTGTGATTGAAAATACCAGTGGAGGGGCGCCTGGGTGGCTCAGTCGGTTAAGCGGCCGACTTCGGCTCAGGTCATGATCTCACGGTCTGTGGGTTCGAGCCCCGTGTCGGGCTCTGTGCTGACAGCTCAGAGCCTGGAGCCTGTTTCAGATTCTGTGTCTCCCTCTCTCTCTGACCCTCCCCCATTCATGCTCTGTCTCTCTCTGTCTCAAAAATAAATAAACATTAAAAAAAAAAAATTAAAAAAAAAAAAAAGAAAAAAAATTCCAGTGGAATAATACAGAGTTCAGGGTTGTGTATGTGTTTAACCAGAAGAAGGGGGAAGGAGATCTGGGTAGGCAAAACCAGATAATCCCTGCTGCATGAGTAAAAAAGTAAAGGTTATTTTTTAAAAAGTTATTTGAATGGTATGGCTGTTCTTTTTAATTTTGTTGTGTTATGGGATCAAGTGTACCTGAAAACTTAGATAAGAAAATGAAAGGATTTCTCATATTTTGGATCTGGTGTATTGTTTCTTTAAAAAAAGAAAGACGAAGAGATGTGATTGTTTAGTTTAATTTAGTAAGAAAAATTATGTAGTTAACTCTAAGCATAGAGTGGGTTAAAAGATATTTTCAGCTGTCCCTTAAAACTCCTTTTTCCTTGGTCTATATGCAGTATCCAAAGTAAAAGGGAAAACCTTAAATACCTAGAAATACTGTATTCATTTTTTGGTACAATATTGATAAATTCTTTTTTTTTTTTAATGTTGATGAATTCTAATGCATCCAGAGAATGATTACTAGAATAGAAAAAGACACTTGAAATCACATTATAAGAGGAATGACAAGAATGGTGGTGGGGCAAGGGGGATATTTAGCCTCTAGGGTATATTTAGGTGTGGTTTGAGAAATCATTACAAATAATTGGAGGTTTGTCATGTAGAAGAGGGAAATGTAGATAAGGGTAAGGGTGCTTTACCTTTAATATTTAATTTTTAATATTTCTTTTTTTTTTTAAATGTTTTTATTACTTATTTTTGAGACAGAGACAGAGCATGAGCGGGGGAGGGGCAGAGAGAGGGAGACACAGAATCTGGGGCAGGCTCCAGGCTCTGAGCTGTCAGCACAGAGCCCGATGCGGGGCTCGAACTCACGGAGTGTGAGATCATGACCTGAGGATGCTCAATCGGCTGAGCCACCCAGGTGCCCCAATATTTCTTGAACCCTTAATAACTCCATCTTGCACTGTACTAGACACTTTATTTTTGTTCCATTTAGTGTAATCTTACATGGTAAGGATTTTTTTTTTTTAATAGTGAAACTGAGGCTCAAAAAGGCAATTAGCTCAAGATCACTGGAGCCAGTGAACATCCAAAGATTCAAACACTGGTCTGACTTCAAAGACCATTTTGGATACAAAGCTACAAGGAGACAGATTTGGATACATACGAAGAATTTTCTAAAAATATAATGGATTGTCTCATGAGTAGTATGTTTCCTGTCACTGGAAGTGTTTAAGGAGAAGCTGGATAAGCACTTGGCAGTAGTTCTGTGTCTGGTGTTGGGGGATGAATGATTGAACTTGAGTTTGGTCTTTTTTATAATTCTGAGAGGGCAGAAGAAGGTTGTTCAGTTGCTGTTGAGCAAGTGTTATGCTGTTAAGCATGTGTTGGGCATGGAGATGTTGGGAAAACAAAAAAGCCTAATAAGGACATTGTGCCTGGCCTTTGCCAGTTTACATTTATTTTACTATGTGAAGAGGCGTTAACGGGCCCATCTCATTCCTCTCAGAAGCTTCACTTATACTCTCCTGAGCTTCCCTTCTTTTCAGTAGCGCTCAGTCTTCAATCTGCAATAGTCAAAATTAGCACTGAAAATTGGTATTATTGGAGTTTGTCCTTGAGATAACTTTTAAGGGGCTGAGAGTTTGGAATGGTATGACTAGACTGGTCGGTAGTCTGCCCAAGGGACCAAATAATGCCTCCATTATAGTTGACAGAGTTTGCCCAAAGAAGGACTAGGGTAACAAAAACAAAAACAAAAACAAAAAAAAAAGTGTATATAAATTGCAGGCATGTCTTCGTTTGCTGGGTGCTTATTTGGAATACTGTTTTTAGTCTGACAAGTAATGGACATAAATAGATGAAGAGGGAACCTAGAAATGGAAGGACTTTGGGCTTCTGTATGAGAAAGGATTAAAAAAAAAAAAACTTTGTTGAACTGGAGAAGACATGATCAAAGTGTTAATATATGACAATGGGGCAAACAATACTCATTTATTCACCAATTTCAGACTCAGATACATAGTATGATGCTTAAAAGAGGTAACTTTAGGGTAGGTAAAAGAAGCTGTACAGATTGCAGATTTCTTACCACCAGTATAAAGCATAAGTAGAGATAAGAAAATACTGATTTAAGAAAAGTTTTAGTATTGGGGGAAAAAGGGGGTTGTGAAAATATTGTTTGAAAAGATACCATTAATATATCAGTTTTATATTTGGAAACATCCCTAGGGTTTTTTTCTTTTTTTGTGGTCCCTCAGATGTGACTCCTTCAGGTTTTTTTTTTTTTTTCTTTATTTAAACTACAGATGGGAAAATTTTAAGTTCAAGAAAAGGGGACATAATGTAAAGATTAGAGAAATCTCTATGAATGGCAGATGAATTGAGTGGAAATAGGGAAATACAGTGGATACAGGGTATGTTTTCTGCCTTGAGGTTGAGATAATCATATCTTCCCCTAAGTACCATATTGTTTGCATTTAATAAGTTCCTACTTCTGAAGAATGACTTTAAGTCTGGAGCTATTCCATTTAGGAAATGTAATTAAATAATAATATATTAAAATTAGATATTTTTGAGGGATTTTAAAATTGGTCCTGAGATCCATTTCTTTGTGAGAAGACCAATTTGAAAAATAGTCATATTTTTTTTAGCATTATATTCAAGACAGTGGCTATCCATGATGGGAAGGGAGGTAGGAGATGTATTCAACTATTGGGTAGTGTTTTATTTATTAAAGTGGTTGGTGAGTTAATGACTATTTATATTGTTCCTCATACCTTATTATAGGCCTTAAATACATAATAAAATAATTTCCCAACTTTTTATTCTGAGAAATATTCAATTACATATGCCCTTCACCTAGATTCAGCAGTTTTTAACATTTTGCCATTTGGGATTTTATCTCCATATGTGTATATCTATATTTATATACATTTTTTCACCTAAACTGTGAAAGTTGGAGACATGATGACAGTCCCTCTTTAAATGATCCCAGCTTTCCTAAGAATAAGGATATTCTTATCACATAAACATTACTATTATTATAATGTTACCTAAGGCAATAAGTAGTTCTATTACATAATATAAAATCCTATCTCTATTTAAATTTCTCCATTTGTCTCTAAAACATATTTCATAGTAGTTTTTATCCATTATAAAATGAAGACTCAAATAATGCCTTTGTTGTCTCTCTCTTTTTTAAAAATGTTTATTTTTGAGAGAGCACGAGCAGGAGAGGTACGGAGAGAGGCGGGGATAGAGGATCTGAAGCCAGCTCATTGCTGACAGCAAAGAGCCCCATGCAGGGCTTGAACTCACTAAGGGTGAGATTATGACCTGAGTTGAAGTCCTTCGCTCAACTGACTGAGCCACCTAGTCACCCCTGTTGTCTCTTTTTAGCTAACCTGAAATCCTCCTTCCACTATTTTTTTATAGTAGCTTTTTGAATAGTCTTGGCCAGTGAAGTTTTCTTTTGCACTTTTACCTTTGCCAGCAGATTTCTAGGGATCAACTGAGAGGACTGTCTTATTTCTTGACTTCTGTTGTTGTCTGATTATTTTTAGAGTAAAATTTGTTATTTATACTTTAAATATATTTAAATATATGCTCTACATTAGGTTTTAGCTATGATTTAGAACTCTTGTATAGTTGTCCATTTATGCTTAGTAGTTTAATGATGACAGTGCACATTTGGTTGTTGAGTTTCATTTAGGGAAAGAGTCTCATTTGTTAAGGTTGTAATAGTGTTGGGTTACATAGTGTACAATCAGAATGATTTATTTCAAACTTAGTGGCATGTAATGAATATCTGCTTGACTCAGCATAAACAATTCAAATGAAATTCCAAGTATTGGATTAATATTTGCAGAGGACTAAATTTATTTGTTGAATTTGACGATAGTATAAGAGAGTAGTCCCATGGTTACTTTATATTTTTAAATCAACTCTTTAAACTGTGACATAACATTTTTATTGGCAGTGCACAGGACTGTTATATTTTTCTAACAGTCTTTATAATATTATAAAGAGAAATTGGTGAGTCTTTTAAAATAGCCATAAAGACATTTAATTTTCTTAAAATAATTCTTAAGTTTTAATGATAAAACATTTATGCTTTTAGATTAGTCTGTTTGTAGGAGAAAAAACTTTTCATTTAATAGATTTTGAGTGTGTGTGTGTGTGTGTGTGTGTGTGTGTGTGTGTGTGGATCGTATATGGAAGTCATTTCTGAAGTGATGCAAGAGAGGTGCCCAGTGGCTAGTTGTAAAATACAGATTTTTGTCTTAATAAAACTTCAGGGGAGCCTGCGTGGCTTAGTTGGTTAAGTATCCAACTCTTGATCTCAGCAGGTCTTGATCTTAGGGTCATGAGTTTGGGCCCCGAATTGGGCTCCACACTGGGCATGGAGCCTATTAAAAAAAAAAAAAAAAAGAAAAAAAAATAGAACTTGGAAAAAAAAAAGAACTTGAATAAGTAAATGATAGAGCCATTTTCACGGTCAAAATAATTCTCATACATAGTCCATATACGTGTATTTTAAAACTACCTCCTGGATGTACTCAAAAGATACAGAGTATTCCAGAGAAGCCCAGGAAGGCTTGCATTTTTGAGCACTACTTGTTCATCAACAAAGATGGTACCTTGTACAAATTTAAGCTGTCAAGTGTGCTGCTTAAGTAAGCACAGTAGCTTTAAGTTAGTGTGGAACGAGATAACCAATTAAACAAGGACAAAAGATGATATAAAGTTTGTAATCTTTGTATTAAAGAAACATTTTAAATTGGGATTTTTTTTTTTTGTTCATTTGGACTACTTGAGATTTTGATATTTTGTAATGAAATTATCAGTATATGATATAATTCCAGTCATAACATACTCTGCATCTGTTGAAATTTTTTCTGAGATTTTATTGCAGTTGAAATAAGTTATTAATTTATGTTGTACTTCTTTTTATTTATTTTGAGAGAGAGTGTGCGTGCACAATGGGGGAGGTGCGGAGAGAGAGGGACAGAGAGAATCCCAAGCAGGCTGTGCACCTTCAGCACAGAGCCTGACGCGGGGCTCAATCCCCACACTGTGAGATCATAAGCTGAGCTGAAACCAAGAGCTAGCCCTGAGCTATCTAGGCACCCCTATGTTGTACTTCTTATTAAGAGAAAATACCCCCTTCTAAGAAATCAAAATTTTCATGCCTAACAATCGATGATTTTTTTTCTCAGGTCCTTTTGCTAACTTGTGAATGCAGTTTGGTTTGGAATTTTTTTTGATGTTTGCTTTTTAATGCAGAATTGAATCTACTATAGATGCAATTTAGACCTTTAAAATTTTTAACTAGAAATTATTTTCTTTTGCTAGGAGGCAGGTGGAAGTCATCATAAAGTTTCTGTTTCACCTGTTGTCCATGTTCGAGGACTCTGTGAATCTGTGGTGGAAGCAGACCTTGTGGAGGCCCTGGAGAAATTTGGGACAATATGGTAAGGACCCTAGGGACTTCATGCAGATTGAAAACAGTATAGTAAAACAAGCCTTGCTTGCTTGCTATGATATAAGCTTTGATGTTTGACCATAGTATATATTAAGTTTGCCTGTGACAGTATTTCTTTAGAACCTTTTAAGCCTCTTATTTTTTTCCTTCCTGGGATGACGCAGAGATGTATTTTTGTGGATCCATGATCACCTATCACTCCCCAGCCAGGCTATATGCAAAATGGGTAATTTCATCTTTTATCTGACTTTCAAAATGAGTCCATGACTCCTTGTTAAACACTGCTTTCATGTTTGAATGAGTTTACGCCCTTCATCTTTAGAGTTTCAGGTAGCGGTACTTAAATACTGATTTGTTGTTGTTTATTTTGGAATGTTTAAGAATTAATTGGCAACTAAAAGTGAGTAGATGAAGGGTAGGCATTATTTGCCTTAGGTGTGTGCTGCCAGGAGTTCTTCTGCAGATCATGAGAAGTCAGTGTTTTATCCTAGTTTCTTTTTGTGTTTTGTATTCACTCAGTCTCCTCCTTTCTCTTCCATAGTTAGCGTATGCTTAAGAATATTGACTCAAATGAAAATATAATCAGAAAAGTGAATGTACTGCCAAAAATAGACACTCAAAAATTCTTTCTAAATTATTTTTGGAGTGTGCTCGGCTGTTGTTCTCTTATTAGTATGGATAGTGTAGAGTTGATTTTATTTTATTTTTTCCTTGGTGAATACGTTGGTTAGAGGCATCAGAGACACAGTCCAAATCAAAATACATAAACAGGGGAGAGATTTCAGTGTATTTGCTGAGATAACTTGATTGCTTCAATTTTATGGAAATTTATGTGGAGTTTTGGGTATTGAAAGGATGCATAAATAGATGGTGAGAGAGTGAGCAGAGATGTCCAACAGAAAGGAATCATTGCCTCAAAGGAATAGTAGAGTTAGGTGACACCTTCCATCATGGCATCTTCTTTAATTTCTTTGATGATCTTACAGAGAGGTGGGTGACATGGCAAACCTGTTATCCTCAACTTATGCACCTTAGAGACCACCGTTACGTATTGTTTATTATTGGATGTACAGATTGGCAGTCCACATGGGCAAAGGAAAGTCCGTTTCTTGAAATGTCATTCAGATGACTACATCCCTATTTAGTCATTTGAAGAGGATATTGGAAATTAAGTTTGTCGGGAACATTATATATTGAAGCAAACTTAGACCTTATTTAGATTTGCATGTTGGTACTAGACTAACCCCGTGGGTTGCAGTGTCCTATGGGATTAGAAAGAGATGGTTATTTCTGGTTTATTTTTTATTTGGTAATTTTATTTTAGGCTTTTAAAGTGATTTCTTTAAAGCCAAGAGATACTGGAGTCCTGTCAGAAAACAGGTCGACGAGCAAATACTGGTGGGAACTTTAGAGCAATCATAACTATATTGACATTTTTATGTTAATTATGACACAAGATTTGAATGTTCGGCTTTAAAGAAATAGAACTATTTGTGGAAGTTGTTGAATTATTTGAATCACTTCTTCTTCTTCTTTTTTTTTTTTTAATGTGAATCACTTTTGAGTGGCCTGTATACTTTTTGATATTTAGTCCATGGTAAAGTGTTTTATATGTGAATGTAATTCTGTTAATTTGCATAGTACATCATTCTGCCCTCAGGATTGGTAGTTTTGTGGATTAAAAAGTCGTGAAATAATTGGAACAAGTTAGTGTAAAATTAAAAGTTTAATTGGCATAAATATGTGCACTAGGAGTTTTAATTGTGTGAAATGATCTTGAATAAGAGGTGGCTGCTGTTAAAACTGAAAGAACCCTGAACAGCCTCCGGTGAGGAGTAGGTGTTTTGCTTCAAAATGTTGCATTTATAGAACCTTTCTCTGTTTGTTTATTTCTTTAGTGGTGTGTGTGGGATTATAGAGATGATATAGAAACTGCTCATGTAAAAAGGTGCGTCACCAAGTTCAACATCGAGTAAGTTTATACCTGAAAACTAGATGCGTAGGAAAGAAGTTGAGGAGAAACTGTAAGATGTTGAGAATGGTTGTGTCAGTCTAATAAAATTCTGTGTATTTGTTGTCTTTATTCTGTAGTATGTTCATCTGTTAGGATCAAAAGAATGTTTAAAAAGATGTACTCTCTCTTCTTCCCTTTTCCCCTTCCATTAAGGGAGAGCATGCTAGGTATAATTAGCTATATTGGTTTAATATTTTAAAACAAACCTTTTGGGACCCAATTTGTATAATAAAATCTTTCGCCTCCTCCAGCTTTTGTTTAAATATTAGTAAATGTGTTTTGAGTTATAAGTTGAAAGCACTTGACCCTACCATGTCCCTTAGCCCTTTTATTTTTTTTCTTTGTTACTCTCATATCTTCCTCATTATGCTTTTCAAGATTTCTTAAAAATTACGTGACAGATAATTTAGGTGCATTCTAAAATGTCTGCAACATTCTAATTTTCCCTTCTTTATCTTCATGTGATGCCACTTTTTCACTTCTAAATCTGTGCTTCTAGCTCACTTCTTATTGTAGTTACCATAGGCAGTTTTACAAGACCAAGTCTATGACAGGTCAATAAAAAATTTAATTTTCAACCTTTATAATTTTCTGTGTTCCAAAGAATCAAAGGGCATTATTAACATACTTGGTAATACTATTTAGCTATTCAACCACCTTACATTTGTGGGAGGAGAATGTTTATTCTTTAATTTCTTTTGTTCTTTTTTTTTTTAGATTTTTTAATGTTTACTTATTTTTGAGAGAGAGAGACAGAGCACCAGCAGGGGAGGGGCAGAGAGAGAGGGAGACACAGAATCCAAAGAAGGCCCCAGGCTCTGAGCTGTCTGCACAGGGCCTCATGCGGGGCTCGAACCCACAAACGCGAGATCAGGACCTGAGCCGAAGTTGGACACTCAACCAACTGAGTCGCCCAAGTGCCTCCTTCTTTAATTTCTTTAGCATAGTCCTGATTCCAGGGTTTTCTGGTTTTTTTGTATGCACGACTTCAGAACTTCATCAAGAAGTTTCTAAAAATAATATTTCTTTCTTGGAATTTATATTTTATATTCATAATTGATAATTCTTTATCTTACTGTTTCAATAGTTTCTTTAAGTTTGAACAATTGTGGGTGGGGAGAGCTAACAAGCCTCATAGACCAACAGATATTGATTGAATGCCTGTTACGTGTCAGCTCTGTTTCTAGATTCTGAGGATATGAAGATGAATGAGGCGAGGCAAGCAGTTTGTATTCAGTAACTATAATCTTGACAACAGTCTTTCACGTTTTATAAATGAGGAAAGGTGAAATTCATAAGAAACTACATACTATGCCAGGCTACAAAGTGGTCTGTTTCTTACTAGTAAATCATTTGCTGCTTTCTAAAGGGTAGCGATAGGTCTAGATGCCTGATTCAGAAATAGTGCTGTCACTGAGTACCTGACCTGATGTTCTTTCTGCAGCCTTCTGCTATTATAAAACCCATGCTAATTGTATTTTAAAACCTTTTTTAAGGTGCTTGTTCTTATGAATAGAGGACATAATATTTCCCCGACTGTGATCCATGTGCTTTGATTTCTTTCTTCCCTCCCTCTCTTCATTGCTTTCTTTTTCATTTCATGTGTTAAAATATGTTCCTCCCCAAGAGTATACAATGAAATGTAAATAACTTCACCCTCTTTGTTCACAGACAACCATGATTATCATCATCTGATGAGTATCTTTTCATGGATTCTTTAATATTTAAAAAATATTTTGGAAGAGATTATTTGTGTGAAATTTGGTTGGTTTGCAGTTGTTTCTATGTATATTTTAATTCTTTTGTTTTTAGTAAGATAAGCGAAATTTTATAGTCCTTGGTTATTAGTGTGGGCACTTATTTATTTGGAAAATTCAGTAGAGGTAGGAGTTTCTGTTGTTAAAGGTCCCATCTGCTAACTTTCTGTTCAGTTTTATCTCCGCTGGTTTCTGTATCTAGAGATTTTCTAGTATTGCTTGGGAGTGGCAGCCTGAAGAATAAACAGGGAGGCGTCATTGGTAACTGATAACAGAATTGTGCTTGAGGAAGGCAAAAGATGGAAAACCTTTCTGTCACAGGAGGATAAGCTTTCACATATGAACCATCTGCCTGGTGTACCACAGTTTATAAGAATTAACTAACATTAGGTAGGGGTGCCTGGGTGGCTTAGTCGGTTGATTGTCTGACTTTGGCTCAGGTTGTGATCTCATGGTTTGTGAGTTGGAGCCCCACATCAGGCTCTGTGCTGACAGCATGCTTTGGATCCTTTGTCCTCCTCTCTCTCTGCACCCCCCCCCCCCGAATAAATAAACTTAAAAAAAAAAAAAGAATTGACTAACATTGAGTATAGGTAGTGAAAAATACTAATCTGTATGATTTGACACATTTTTATTAGAGTCTGCCTTTCCTTGATTGAGAATCAGTGTTAACTGAATTTATTATTTTGGTATTCCTTCCCAATCTGCCTTTCAGCTATGTTATGATGATGCCATTTAAACGGCAGGCTCTAGTGGAATTTGAAAACATAGATAGTGCCAAAGAATGTGTGACCTTTGCTGCGGATGAACCTGTGTACATTGCTGGTCAACAGGCTTTTTTCAACTATTCTACGAGCAAAAGGATCACTCGGCCAGGAAATACCGATGATCCATCAGGAGGCAACAAAGTTCTTCTGCTATCAATTCAGAATCCTCTTTATCCAATTACAGTGGTATGTATTTTAGTATGATAAACTAAATTAACAGTGACTTTGAAATTTGCCTTCAGAGTGACTAACCTACAGTTTTCTTCACTGCCATCTAGGTATTTAAAAACAGTGTTTTTTTAAAGAATTTTTAAAATGAATCTTAATTTTGACTGTCATGTTTAATGAACAAAGAAATGGTGAGCACCAAAGGTAAAAAGGTCAGAAGTGCAGTGGTCATAATTAAATAAGCACATTTAAAAATGTTTATTATTCAGCATCAGAGTTAACTCTGTTTCTGGTAAGGAATTAGACTTGTTAGAAGTGATCCAAGAAATTTGTTTCACTCATGTGCCAGTATGTGTGTTAAGAGTGTCTACTAGGTAAGGACAGAATCCCATAGTATATAATAAAATGCATATATTATTATAAGTGGTTTTGAGATAATTTATTAAAAACCTGATTTACTTAAAATTCCCTGTTTAACTCTTTAAAAAAAGTGGTATTAACAGAATTTTTACAAAGGATTCATGTCCTGAACCAGTTAAGTTTTCTACTTCATAATCACATGATGTTTCATAATAAGCTAGTGACAAGGACACTTTATTTTTGTGACGAATAGAATATCACAGTGAGGGAAGCTTCAATTAGAATGATTCGTGGCGCCTGTGTGGCTCAGTCGTTTAAGTGTTTGACTTCGGCTCAGGTCATGATCTCACAGTTCCTGAGTTTGAGCCCCACATCGGGCTCCCTGCTGACAGCTCAGAGCCTGGAGCCTGCTTCAGATTCTGTGTCTCCCTCTCTCTCTCTGTTCCTCCCCCGCTTGCACTCTGTCTCTCTGTCTGTCTTTCAAAAATAAACATTAAAAGAAAATAAAAAGTAAAAATAAAAAAAACAATGATTTCTAGTAAAGGGCACCTGGGTGGCTCCTTTGAGCATCTTACTTAGGCCCAGGTCATGATCTTGCAGTTCGTGAGTTCAAGCCCCACATCAGGCTTGCAGAGACCACTATAGATCCTCTGTCCCCTCTCTCTGCCCCTCCCTTGCTTGTGCTCTCTGGGAAAGAAAAAATGATTTCTATATGATACTGGGACATAAACTAAAAAACAAAGCATAAGATACTATTTAAATTTTGTTAGATATTATTTACCTCTGTAATATTTCTAGACTTATTAATAAGCAGTATTAATATGTGTTTTGGGAGAAAGAATGTTCCTAATCTAGTACAAGTACTCTGCTTTGCTTATTGTTGTATCCCTAGTACCTAATGGTGCCACTGTATAATTGTAGGTGCTCAAGAAATTTGACAGTTGAAGAATTGTTCTTAAGGGGGTTTTTAATTTCTCTCTTACTTAATTTAGGGATCTTGTTTGCTGACATCTAACATTGTATAAATGATCTTTCCTGAGTCTTTCCTCTATAGTCATTGTCCCTTGAAAAATGAATACTGAGTTGATCTATTACTACCCCTTAATAAATATTTATTACTATAATTCAAGTGATTATAATATTAAACATTCCAGAGTCACATTTGGAAAACAAACCATTAATTGATTATAGTTTTGGCTTATTTATTGTGTATTGTCAGATATTATTTTAAGTACCTGTTAAAATAAGAATTGAGGGTTTATTTAGGAGATAAAATAGGTACGAGTCTTTTTGAAATGTTTCATTATAACTCCTCTAATGTTGGGTATATTGTATAGGTGAGGAAGTAACTTTAGAAGGATAACAATTTTTAAAAGTTTAATTAGTAATGAATCGAAATGACATCTTGACAGGTGTCTTTTTAGTAAAAAAAAAAAAAAAAAAAGCAGGGTGTAACTTTGTTGTTTTTCCAAGTATAAAATGTGAAGAAATCTTGTATGTGAAGAAATCTTGTTTTCTTTCCTTTATAGGATGTTTTATATACAGTATGCAACCCTGTTGGAAAAGTACAACGTATTGTTATATTCAAGAGAAATGGGATACAAGCAATGGTTGAATATCCTTTGATTGTAAATTTTTTAATTGATGTATATGAATGCTGTGTAATATACGTCTTACTTTTAACTGCTTAATGATATCTGGACAAGTGGTATTTATTCTCTGTTCCTCCCCCAAAATCTATTTGTCTTAGATTTAAAAACTGCAGTGCCCACAGGTAATAACTTGCTACCTAAAACATTCCAGTGCTTCATCTCATAGTGTGCTTTGTCTTTTTAATGGGAGAAGAAATAACATTATTTGATAATATGTACATCTCTACCTTTTTAAATGTATCCTAAACGGACTTTTCTGAATCTCTCCTTAAAATAGGTGGTTTGGAAGTACCAAAACTTTAGAGTCAGTAAAACTATTCTTACTTTTTTTTATTGACTCTTTTAAATGGTCAAGGTTTATATAAGAACTTTTCTTTGTTAGATATGTGATATGTTGAGTAAAAAGAACAAGTAGCAAAATAGTATGTACTGTATAATCCCATGTAAACAAAAGAATAATAACTACCCTCGCCCCACATCCTATATGTACATGTGTATGCATAGAAAAAGGTAGGGATATACAGCAAATTCTTAATGGTGCTTACTTCTAGCAAGGTATTTTTGCCCTTTTTTTAAAAAACCACGTTGGTGGGGTTTTTTTTTGTTTTTTTTTTTAAACAATATATAGACTCAAGTAATTTTTGAAAACCAACAAAGTGAAGATAGTTTAATGGTTCTAAAACCCTGTCTTCTCAGAAATATAATCAAATATTTGTTTTATATAACTTTGGTTTTGTTGTAATGGTTTTCCTACTTTTTTTTTTAAATGTTTATTTTTGAGAGAGACAGAGTGTGAATGGGGGAGGGGCAGAGAGAGAGAAAGAGAGAGAGAGAGAGAGAGAGAGAGAGAGACGGAATCTGAAACAGGCTCCAGGCTCTGAGCTGTCAGCACAGAGCCCAACGCGGGGCTCGAACTCATGAGCTGTGAGATCATGACCTGAGCTGAAGTTGAACGCTCAACCGACTGAGCCACCCAGGCACCCCTGTTTTTCCTACTTTTAAGAGTAAAATATTTCCTGTTTCGAGATAGCAAACTGTCCTTTGCCTGGGAATGTAACCATGCTCCATTTTCCCTCTTCCTTTCAATTTATGAAGTACTTCAGGTGACTTGGAAGGATTAATGTAGATAGTTTGGTTTATTATGTTTTCTTTGGCACCCTTGATTTTGAAAATAAGTACTCCTAAAATTCATCTAGAAATTTTATTGGTAAAACATTTCTAGAAGTGAGAGTTCTGATTATTTTCAGTCCTTTTCTGAGGCAACGAATAATGATAAAATATTGGATACGTTAAACCAAATTTCCTTAATAGAGCTTATGTTTGAATCAGTCCTTTGTGCCCAGAAAGCTAAAGCAGCACTCAATGGAGCAGATATATATGCTGGATGTTGCACACTAAAAATCGAATATGCAAGGGTAAATATTTTTTCAACACTTCGCCAAAGAAATATTTATGCTTTGGATATACAATTTGAGCTTACTTTCTTTTTAATCTTAACAGCCAACTCGTCTAAATGTTATTAGGAATGACAATGACAGTTGGGACTACACTAAACCATATTTGGGAAGACGAGGTAAGTATTTTATGCATTTTAGAATGTGCTTACATCTGCTGACAAATTTTTACATGCAGTTAGATTCCTTTTTCCTGAGGTGAGCTAGTTCATTCAAATGAAAACCTTGTTGGTGAATGCTTTTGTTGCCAAAGGCCATGTAATGCTGGAAAATAACCTTGAAATTAGTGCCCCCTACTGGTATGTACGGAGTTATTTATATTTAGTTCAACCAGGAGCCCACACATACAGGCACGCCCGCAGTTCAAGGACTTGCATTTCTCCAAGCAGCTCTCTCTCTTTGGAGGAGAGGAAACTGATTCAGAATATTCCTTACAAACTGCAAACTTGCACACTGCTTCTCTATGGAAAGGACTTTTCCCCCAAGCTGGACAAGGCATTAAGAAGGATAGAGGACTCCAGCAGGCTGACTCTACACTTCATCATGCACAACATCGGCATCAGCAGAAAGCCCTCTGAAAAACTCAGACTTGCAATTCACCTTGACTGCATACTGCATGCACCATCACCCCAAGTTTTTAAAGGAGGACACTTAACAGTACTTCAGACTTGCATGGGATGAACACCATGATAGACTGTGCCCATTTATTCAAGTTGTATGTATATATTGGTCTGATTTCCCTTAAGGTTTCAGTTGTAGAATTTAAGATTTTTCACTAACGGGTACTAGAACTTTATCTATGATGTTGTAAATCTTAACGCCCATTACTGTAACTGTTTGCAGCCTAGATTCAAATTGTTAATTGGCAAATAACCAGGGCCAGATTATCAACAGGTCTTAAGAACTGCTTATGCTCAACCAATCCACACAGATATTAGAAAGAAAAGGAATAGAAAGGTGCACACCTGCTGCACCTAAGTTTACTCTTTTGGGTTTTTTTTTTCCTTAACTGTGGACATTGACTAGATTAACCTGATGATGAAAAGATGCATTATATGTAAAAGACGATCTCTGTGTGGTTTGATTTTTTTTTTTTTTTTTTTTTTTTTGTAAAGTGGCTGTTCATAAGTTGTCACTTTTTGTAACAATTTAAGGTTATCACTCATGTTAACTTGTGTAACTAGAAATTTTGACATTTCAAATGTAGGTGAAAGTAACATGTCTGTTCAAGGTAGACAATATTTAAACTTGATAAATCTTAAAGTAAGAGCATTTCATTTGAGATGCATTTTCACCTATAACTGATAAATGCTAGGTTTCACGAGCATAGATCTGACTGATAAAATTGTTCAACTAACTGTGTGGCAATTCTGGAATATACAAATTAAAATGTGGATCTTGTAAAAACAAGGGGGCTGCAGTATTGGCTACACCTCAACTACAATATTAGTGTTGGAACCACGTGTTGAAAAAACTCACCAAGATGAGCATATCTGTAAAAATCCACGAAGTAGGAAAATTTTTATGGCATCCAAAATATCGTGGGCAGTAGGTACTCTGTAGTGCATGTATTCTTGCCAAAAGAAAAAAGAAGACAATGTGATGATCTTTTGCATGTTCAAATATTTAGGACTTTGGGTGATTGGCCCCTTAATTCTCAATTCTTAGGAAATCATCTTGTCTTATGCATGGGGTTGCAAACAGGTTTGTATTATAATGCAGCTTCGGCTGGACCCCACGTTTTTCACTACTCACAAATCCACTTGGCATAGGCTTAGTACAGTTGAATACAGCATTGGAAAACAAAGCCTTAGTACTCAAACAACAGAACAAGTGGTTGATGAGAAATCTCTCACTTCTGTCAAATTACAGTCAGTTATTGAACACTTTTTTTTTTTTAAACTCTTTTGAAATAGCTCTGGTAACCTTCCTCTTAATGTCTCTTAAAAAACATTGTAGATATGTTTCTTATTAGTGTTCACATCTGTTCTTTTAGAAGGTCTGAAGTTTATGCAGAGCCAACTTAGATTAGTTTTTCATACAAGTAATTAGTGTCAGAAAAGGTTACAAATGGGTGAGATAGATATTTAAATAGCAAAATATAAAGAAGTAAAGTAGAATTTTACTTGGTTATGTTTCAAGGGAAAAACTCTTGTTTTCTAAATCCTTACAGATACTTGTCTGGTGAGACCATACCAGTTTACATTCTTGAAGTCTTGTGACTTCCTCTTCTACTCAAGTTGATACTGAATTGTAACTTTAAGTTTATTCATTTATTTTGAAAGAGAGAACACAAGAGACAGCATGAGTGGAGTAGAGGCAGAGAGAGAGGGAGAGAGAGAATTCCAAGCAGGCTCCACGCTTTGTGCCGGGCCCGACGCAGGGCTCATTCTCATGACCCTGAGATCATGACCTGAACCAAAATCAAGAGTCAGACACTTAACCCACCGAGCCACCCAGGCATCCTGTGAATGAATTGTAACTTTTTCTACTAAAAAGAGCTCTGTAATAAATATAACCTCATTTTTAAAAGTCCTTTTCAGCCCAAACTACATTCTAGTGTGAAAAATTCTTAGCCTGGACTCCAGAGAATCACTCCAGAAACGTTAAGCAAAACTTGTCTATGTGTACATCTTTTTGGGGAGAATGTACACAGATTCCATCAGATTTCAGATGAATTCATGAAAAGTTTCAAACTACTATTTATAGACTGATGTAATTAGTGTTTGACTCTTCTGCACACTTCTGTTTTATGTGACCTTATATTAGGTAGTTAATGCTTCAAATCCAAAGAACTATTAATAATGACAATATTCGGCTGAAAGATACTTTAGGAGATTATCTACTCTTAACTCCTTCATTTTATGAATGAAGGTTGTGAGTTTATGTAATTATCCAGTGAATTAGTGTTTAAGTTGGAATCTTCTGATTCCCAATCTCTAGTGCTCTTTCCTTTATAGGACACTGTTAACTATATCAATAAAACTGAGTGATGAAGACATTATGGTGGTTTTGGTTTAAGATTGCTTAGATCAGATGAGGAATTGTATGTAGTGTTGGGTGGCATACTTAAGTAGAGGAACATTAACAGAAGGGATTAGCAGACTGGATTGATTCAAGAGGAGTGAGACTTAAATGATGATACTGGATGCTGGAACCTGTATAATGGAAAGAAGGAGCTGTGAATGACTGGAGAAGAAATGACTGGGGAAATGGAGGGAGGATCTTAATAACTTGGAAGCTTTTGAAAGGGTCTTTGGAGAAAGACTAAGTCTACGAGGCCTCAGATGGGATAGAATATGAGTAGAGGACCAATTTCTATACAATATAAACATTAATTTTCTCATTATTTAGGACTAACTGAAAATGTAAGGGAAAGTCATGAGAACCTTGTTAATTGGTGTTGGGTAAGCAGAGGCTAGATGATTCCAACTGATAGGGATAATGTAAAGAGAATTTATACAAAATAAATGGAACAAGATGACCTCTTAGGTCCCTTTTAATGCTATGATAACTTCAAATAGGTACTTAAAATTGTACTTCTCTAGGCTGAAGTGAAAATTATTTCTCATCTCCCATAAACCTCATTTGTTTAGGTGACTAAGGATTTATAGAAGGCCTCTCTCTGAATTTTCAAAGATTAGAATTACCAGACTCTTAAGATACATTAAAAAAAAAAAAATCTTATTGGGTGCTATGATTTGATCAGCAAACTTTCTAAAAAGCATTGTACAATAATTTCTAAAATTTACCAACCAACATAGGAAGTGCTATTTTAGAAACTTGTAAGTAATTTTATTATTGATCTCTCATTCTAGATTTAGGAAAATTGGCATGCCTTTCCTGAAAACATAGCTAGAATAAAAATTATCTTTTAGGAGTATTGTAGTACTCTCATCCAATAATGTAGCCCCCTTGGTTAGCTTTATCTTGGCGTATTTAAACTTTGGAGGGTGCTCATAGTCCTGCCTGGTGTTAAGGTCTATAGACAATGACCAATCCATGCTATAATATGGGCCAGTGATGTGCAAATTTCCAGCTCTCAAGTCAGTAGGTGTTTGTAAATATGTGTATATACATACAAAATACTCTGTGTTTACTGATTGTGAAACCATGTAATACAGGTTGTTGTTGGCTTATGCTGAACTTCTTGAAAGAAGCCCACTTTGAAAATGTGTTGCTGTTGAAGCTAATAGTATGATTCAGGTACTGTCTTTCAAAAGTACTGCACTTAAAGCTTGTTTTAAAGACATGTATTGGTAAAAACTTCTGTACAGTGTCAAACTCTAGCATTGTGTATGTTCACTTTCCGAAAAGTATCCATTCTTTCCTTAAATTTGAAAGTGTGATTGTATTTGGCACTTGCCAAAAAGATATTTTCAAGTTAAGTGGAATTTGTTAGATAGAATTATTTCCTTAAACTTTTGGTGTTTGTATTTAAATTGGATATGAATGGATGTTTAAAGTTAACCAGGAATCCTATTTCTTTTATGAATTGTAATGGATGTTTTGAATGGGTGTTTCCCATGTGAGAACTGTTAAGTACTTGGGTCAAAATTGTTAAAACCATGTTTCTACTTTTGTGTCAGATAGAGGAAAGGGTCGCCAGAGACAAGCCATTTTGGGAGAACACCCTTCTTCGTTTAGACATGATGGCTATGGTAAGTTTGTCAAGGCAGAAGGAAGGTAGTATAGACAAACTACTAGAATTTTTGCATTTCTGATGAAGAATAGCACATTTCTTGTCTCTTTTTTTCCTGCTCACCTGACTTGGTTTATAGGGGCTTAGTCACTTATAATGTACTCCCAAGGAGTTGTCCAAAATCCTTTGTTTTCTTAGGATATTGATATATAATCCTTGAGATGAATGAGAGCTATTGGTTGGAGATTGAAAAGCTTTTTTTACCATTTTGTTTTGTTTTGGTTTGGTTTTGATTTTGATTAGTAGTGGGTTCTGGTCTGTTAGAAGACCAAAAAGAGATACTGCTTTAGTAAGTATATTTTCTTCCATTATACCAATTATGAGCAAAGAGGAACTTTGAGTAATAAAGGCAGAAAGGATGGGGTATTTGTCCAAAAGAAATATGTTTTCTTGTTAGAGCCTTAAGTCTTTTACAGTTAAGACAGTTCTACAGTTGGTATTTTGGCTTTGGCTAAATTTGTTTGTATTTAATTCCTCTTTTAAAAATTCTTAGTTTTAATGTTTGGTATATTGATAAGATTTAAGATTATGAAACCTAGAATAATACTCTTCCCCAGGAAAAAGTTAGGTATCAGACTATTGTCCTTATAGGTAGATGTTGAGAATTGCTATTGATAAGTCTTGTAACTGGTTAGAAGTTCTGTGATTTTAAATATTTTTTAGTTTTAAATAGTTAGTGACCCCACCTATTCTGTGGCTTAAAGCTGAAGTATGATGCTATTAGAAGTGGTATAGAAAATAGAAATTGCTATATTGTGCTCTCAGGACTTATCTTTGAAAAGCTTCCAGTGTTGCCTGTTTTCTGAAATGTTTTCAGCATGCCTGCGTGTTTGATCATTATTCTTAGCTGTGAGCTTAAGCTTATTCCTTAGTTTGTTTTTTTGAACTCCAGGATTTATTACGTGTGTGTGTGTATGTGTGTGTGTGTGTGTGTGTGTGTGTGTGTGTTCAAGTTGCTATGGTAGTCTATATGGCAGAAATGATTGAAACAATCTGTGTTCTGTCTAAACAGTAAGTGTGGTATAGAATGAAAATCTTACTACAATTATTTTAATGAGCTCCTTGATAATTTTTCTTAGCTGTTTCTTCGACAGCATAAATATTAAATCTGGTCATATGGATGGCTCTGCTCCTGTAGTAAAGAAACACTTATTAAGAGCCCACTATGCTTTCCATAATGGAGGGTTACAAAGAATTGTAATCACAAGTTTGTAGTGTAGTTGTGGAGTATATGTGTCATGGCCGTCAGCTGAATGCTAAAATTGTTTAAATGTTTTGCCAAAGGGGTCTAGAATAACCTGTGAAAGAATAAATGAAGGACAGAACCCTACTGTGGTAGTGTTGACACTATTTTCTTGGTATGGATTTTCAGAGTTGCTTTTCTTTGTAAAATCCATCTTACCAAAAAATTATATAAACAAAAATATGTTATATGCCCTAGAAGAACTTTATAGTTTTAAAAAGCTTATTGTCCAACGCTATCAGTTTCATACCCCAATTTTGTGTGTGTGTGTGTGTGTGTGTGTGTGTGTGTGTGTGTGTGTGTAAATTTTAAAATGTAAGCTTACTTAAGGAGAGGTGTAAAATTCTTTACATTGGTAGTTAAATAGGGATCATTCTGGAGAGTCCTGCTCAGCAGGAATGGTTGTGTAGGGACCATTCTGAGCTCTGTCCATTGAAGCAGTTACCTCTCTGAGGAAAACTTGTTCTTCTTTTCTAGGGAAGTAAGCAGAATAGAGTATAAGAGGAGAGAGAGAGATGAATAAAAAGAGGTAGAGAAGTAAGGTGAGGAAATGGGGGAAAAAGTAAAGATGGGAATAGGTGCTAGTGACATTGAGCCTTTTTTTTTTTAATGTTTATTTATTTTTGACAGAGAGAGAGACAGAGACAGAGCATGAGTGGGGGAGGGGCAGAGAGAGGGAGACACAGAATCCGAAATAGGCTCCAGGCTCTGAGCTGTCAGCACTGAGCCCGATGCGGGGCTCGAACTCACACACTGCCTCACACACCACGAGATCATGACCCGAAGTCAGACACTCAACCGACTGAGCCACCCAGGTGCCCCAGAGACTTTTTTTTTTTTTTTTTTAAGAGACAGAGCGGGGGAAGGAGCAGAGAGAGGGGGAGAGAGAGAGAGAATCTCCATGTGAAGCTAGATGTGGGGCTCTATCCCACAGCCCTGGTATCATGACCTGAGCCGAAATCAAGAGTCAGACACTCAACCGACTGAGCCACCCAGGCGCTCTGATACTGAGCCTTTTAAAAAACATTGCAAATCACAGCTGTGTGCCTTCAGATGAGTAGTTCAGCAAAACCAGTGTATTTGCATTTTGGTGTCATATCGTAAGTGGCTTTTCTTTTATGATGGTATAGGAGAAAGAGGGAATAGAAAAGATTTAATTTTTAATTAGATTAAATTTATTCATTGATTTATTATAGCAGTATAAATCTATGCTTTCAGAATATTTTAAATTTTTTAATTTGGGGAGCCCGGTCCTATGAGATAAACTTGCAGATGCCCTCATATTTGAAAAGTATGATTTTTGCTACTTTTATACAGATTTATTTGCTGTGAGCCTAAGAAAAGTTTATATATTAATTGCTAGTGTCTTTGGATATGCTCCTGGACCAAAGATTTTAAAGTATCAAAGATGAGAAATGCTATTAAAGTGACAGTAATGCCATTTAGGTAGTATTTTCCCACATAAGTGAATTTTTTAAATACCAGAAGTATTAGCTTTTTAAGGATCAAAATATTTTGCGTGAACTTTTTGTTTTATATATAGAAAGCTTTTAAAGATTTCTATTTTTTCTTATCTTCTTAAACAATATAGGCAGCAATGTAAATAGCGTAGATAACATAATTTAATCCTGATGGCTGAGGTCATAATTACAAACGTCAGTTATTCTCTTGCACTGAATTCAGTTACCTAGGGCAGTGAATCTCAGCATTTTTGGACCTTGGGGAACTTAAGTAGAGTGGAAGTTTCCACTGCCCATCTAGCACATACACACATCTTTCTACTTCCTATGAAAAAGAATATTTAGTGATAATAGTGAAATGTCATTACTGTACAAGCAAATGGTGGTAGTGTAATATGTATGGTATAACATGTATGTGTGTGTTTGCAGTAGGGGTAAGAATGATTGATATTTGACCCCATTATATGTATCACTCTAAATTAGAGGCCAAAATATGTATAGTTACTAACAAGTATATATTGATGAGCTATATTGATTGTTTTAATAAACTATCAATTCCCAGCAGGAAGAGCAGTTGAATTCCAATTTAAGGCAACACTGATAACGATGAATTGATAAGGTGTTTCTGCCTTCATGAAGTTGTAGGAATTCACACTGTGTGTGTGCTCAGTGGTAGTGTTGCAGAATTGTTATGAATGGCAACTGTATTTAGAATACTGAATTCTGAATTGGAGTCCACATAAGTTCTAATAGCATGCTGTGAATACCAAGATGTAGTTTCTTAGTGACTTACTTAGTAGATGACAGTTGTCCCTTAGTCTTGGATAAAAATGAAAGTCAGTAGTATTATATACGCTTTACTTCTTGAGAAATGAGGAAAAGACTTGGGTTTTTGGATTGGTTTCTTGCACATCAAGAAGACCTTTGCATGTTACCAGAGTATGCTTCGATTATGTAATCACTAACTCAGGAGCACTGAAGGTGTATGGATTTACGTTTCTGAGCTATATCTCCATCTTAGTTGCTGCTTTTTTTTTTTTTTTTTAATTGAACTACAACTAACATACACTGTTATATTAGTTTCGGTTATACAATATAGTGATTGGACATTCTATACATTATGCAGTGCTCACCACGAGAAGTGTGGTACCATACAATGTTACTACAGTGTTATCGACCATTTTCCCTGTGCTGTACTTTTTATCCCTGAGACTTAATTTTTTTTTTTTTTTTTTGTAACTGGGAGTTTGTACTTCTTAATCCCCTTCCTATTTCACCCCCCTCCCTCCTTGCCTCCCACAACCTCCAGTTTATGAGTCTGTTTCTTAGTTGCTTCTCAGTTCTTACGCCTCTCTTCTTGCTGTTGTGAATGTGCCTTATGCCTGCTTTTAGTATCAGTTTCTCCAGACTCCGTCCTCATTCCTGTCTGTTCCATTCACTTTAGCTTTATTTTTCTTGTTACTTCCAATCTGTTATGGATGGGAAAACCAGATAAAGTTGTTTAGAACTACTCTAAAGTTAGCATGTTGATTCTTAATAAGGATTCTCAGCGCGAGACATAGATTTATGTGTGTTTCTGTGACAACTCAGCCATTATTTTCTTCTGGGCTCTTGATGTTGTTTCAGATAGTGCAGGGTGCTGAATAAATGACACCTTTGAGTAGGTGAGATATTAACTAAATTTAGAGGTTTAGTTTCCTAAATTAGAATTGGGGGATAAAATACTAACTAGAAAGCACATTATAGTAAAATATATTCAAGGAGGCAGCTTTTCATTGGAATTAAAAAGATGTTCCTTTTGTTATATCTGTATAGAGATAGTTTCTGAGATTTCATTGTGTATGTTACTGTATTATCCTCCAAAAGATTTTGGCAGGAGGCTTTTAAAAAACTTTTGAGGTATAATTTATACACAGCAGCCCAAAGTTTTACACTGATTTCCCCTTATTCCCACTATCTATGGCCTGATTTTGTATACTTCTGGTTCAACAATATTTTTAAAAATACAAACTTAAAGCCTGATGTATATGCAGGGGTGTGCAGGTCAATGTATATAGGATCTGATACAAAGAATTACAGATTTTATTAATCCCCACAGGTTATATTTGAATATTAACACATTTGAGTTTTCCTGGGACATACACCAAACTAGCTAATAGTAAGAGTTTACTTTTTGTGTGATGAAGCGTATCTGCTAAAGTTGTGTTTTGTTTTGTATCATTTTTATAGGCTCCCATGGTCCATTATTGCCTTTACCAAGTCGTTACAGAATGGGCTCTCGAGATACACCTGAGCTTGTGGCGTATCCGTTACCACAGGCTTCTTCCTCTTACATGCATGGAGGAAATCCGTCTGGTTCAGTTGTAATGGTTAGTGGATTACATCAGCTAAAAATGAATTGTTCAAGAGTGTTCAACCTATTCTGCTTATATGGAAATATTGAAAAGGTAAGTTTCATTTCATATTAATTTCTTTTGCTAGGATATCTAGCAGGAAAGTCTGAAAAGGCAGTAAATACATGTGTCTTCGCCTTTTATTGGGAACATACAAGTTCTTTTAGTAGTAACCAATGTACGCTAAAAATTCATTAGGTAGGAACTTCAGAAATTGTTTTTTGTTGGTAAGTCATCAGTATAGGTTGTTGGTACTAAAAATACTTTAAAAATAGAAGTCCAAAATGGTTTAATCAACCACTAGAGTATTATAGACATAAAGCCTGTATTAATTTTATCATTACAAAGAGTTTCTGTCTAGCTTTAACATGTTGAACTGTAGAATTTGAAAGAGCAGTTACTTTCGTGGAGCTTGAGCACAAGTCATGAATTTTTAGGAAAATCCTGGATTTATATCCTTGGCCTTCCAAATGCTAGAGTTCTAGTATCTTCTGAGGAACAATGTGCTTTTAGCTCTATCAGTATTTGAAACTGACCCACTTTGAAAGACTGTGTCCAAAACTTTGTCTGGAGGCTTATACTCACTCAAAAAGTAGCAAAACATTTAAATTTTATATATTTTAAAGATCTTTAAAGAGCTGTAACCTTGTTTTCACTAGGCATCTATTTCCCTGGATCTGTGATGTTTTGTTCATTGATATAAATACTTAAAATAGTTCTTATCTTAAAGTAGATGCTAAACTGTTTTTTAAAGAATCATGGAAAATTTAACTGGGGAAGTGACCGGTAGTCTTAAGTCACCAATTGTTCGATACCCTTGCCAATTTGAGTTTCAGTACTGAGGTAATGTTATTTTTCTCTATTGTTTTAAGTGATTTTAGTGTTCCCTTTTCGCTACAATAAAAAGGTATAAGCATGTGAGTCATAAATGTGTGGGAGGGGGAGCATGGCTTGAATAGTTGGTACTCTTAGTTCTTACTTGGTTTATTAATTCTGAAGCCTCCTTGATCTGAGGAAGCAACTCAGAAAATCTCTGAGACAAGAATTTCCTCAACATAACAATTTGACCACATTTAGAAAAGAAAGAAAATTCCACTTTTGGTCTAGGGCTAACATATGGGATATCTCTGCTTATGTAACTAGCCAGGAATACAGGGGATAGATTTAGCAATACTGGGAGAAGTAGTCCAGAATTTTTTCACACAGACATTTATCTTAAGACACCTAGGTGTTAGTTAAGGTTTAGGAACTGCATGTTTGATGACTAAATGGGCTTTAGTGTGTATTTTAGCCTTATCACTTAGGTTGTCTCTTTGTGCTTATCATATTTGTAGATAATCAGAATCAGGCAGTTCAATCAACATCTTCAGTATATCTTTGTCTTTTGTGTTATGAACTAATTGTCTCATGATTTAGAAACATAAATCACTTTGATAAATGCAAAATCTTCTGTGTGCTATTTGAACAATTCTAGTCCCATATCTCAAAAATTTTTAAACATTTTAAGTCATGATTTTTTTTTTTTTAATGTTTATTTATTTTTGAGACAGAGAGAGACAGAGCATGAATGGGGGAGGGTCAGAGAGAGGGAGACACAGAATCTGAAACAGGCTCCGGGCTCTGAGCTGTCAGCACAGGGGCCCGATGCGGGGCTCGAACTCACGGACCGCGAGATCGTGACCTGAGCCGAAGTCGGCGCTCAACCGACTGAGCCACCCAGGCGCCCCCAAAATTTTTAAACATTTTAAATAATATATTATGATACACTAATCTCAAGTTATGATAATCCTTTAAAAGGCCTATATATAGTTAATTATTCCTCACCTTTTTTTGAGATTCATGAATATAAGAGCTCCATATTTAATATATTTAGTCATTATTAGATTTGTAGGATGTTATTGGATTAAATCAATGTATAGAAATTTTGCGCACAAGAAGACAGTTGATTTCAAGCAAAGCTGAAAAGTTCTACTATAGTTGAGTTTTGTTTAAATACAGGAGCAGTATAGAAATGCCAAGATAGCCCGTTAAAAAGGATAGTTAGTTGCAAGGGTGGGTATAAATGCTATGCTGCATTTGTTGTGTAAATATGTTTGTAGTGTTCTTTTAAGGCTAACAAATAAGAAGGGAGTATATTCAAGGTATCGTGAATGTTAGTGGTACAGAATAGCTATTTTAAGGACTTTCCAAGGGGCGGGGTACTATGCTGAATAATTATCATACTTTAACCCATCTAACCCTCATTACTACATTGTTATATATTAAAATTGGAATAATATAAGAGGATAAGTATGGCCTCTGTCCAAGATGTTATGAGAACTTGTGAAGTAAAGCCTGTGTTTTAAAGTGCCCCTAACCTTGTACAAGCCTTCCTCCTGGCAGTGCTGTCTCAAGGCCATCTTGTATTATTTCTTACAGTATCTTGAGTATTGCCTTAACAGCATTCTGAAAAGTCGGTAATTACTATTTACTTTAAAATTTTTGACCTACCTACCAGAATATAAGTTTCAAGAAGACTGTGTCTATTATGTTCACCATTAATTCCCAGCACCTCACACAGTGTTTATCAAAATATTTGAGGCACCTAGTAAATGTTTGTTGAATGAGTAAATATTGTTGAATCCTACT
This sequence comes from Panthera tigris, assembly GCF_018350195.1. Lineage (NCBI taxonomy): Eukaryota > Metazoa > Chordata > Mammalia > Carnivora > Felidae > Panthera > Panthera tigris. The sequence continues at coordinate 108,136,738 of NC_056662.1, forward strand.
AGACGTTATCGTTATCTCCATTTTATAGGGAAGTCTGTGGCTCAGGGAAGTGAAGTAAATTGCCCCAGGTCACACAATAAATAGCAGAGTCAGGGTAAGCCTGTGCTCTTCTTTATTGTGCTATATAATAGAATTATAGTCTTCCTTTTTTTTTAAGCTTATTTATTTATTTTGAGAGGGAGAGTGCATGCACACAAGCAGTGGGAGGGGAGAGAATCCCAAGCAGGCTCCATGCTGACAGTGGGAGCTCAGTTTCATGACCCATGAGATCATGACCTGAGCCAAAATCAAGAATCAGACATTTAAGCGACTGACCCATCCAGGCGCCCCTATCATCTTCCTTTTTAACTGTTGAATTTTGATAAGAGCTAGGAGTGTGTAATAGCACAGCAGAATAAAGTCAAGATTCCAGGTGATCTTCTGTATTTGACATCAACCACTTAAACTATCTTTCAGAAATTCTGTTACTGTAGAAGGGAAATAAATAGTCACCTTTTTGGGATTTTGTATTTACAGGTAAAGTTTATGAAGACCATTCCTGGTACAGCACTGGTAGAAATGGGTGATGAGTATGCTGTAGAAAGAGCTGTCACACACCTTAACAATGTCAAATTATTTGGGAAAAGACTTAATGTTTGGTAATTATCTTAAGTGGTAAATTTTAAAAGTGTTAAAAAAAACTTCATTTTTATTAGAAACATTAATTTCAATTTCAGAATATTTTAATGTAATTGAGAGCACATTTGAAACTAGCACCTATAATGTTACCATTTTAGACAAAGTATGTTAGGGTCATATAATTCAGGTTTTGCTCACCTATACCTAGTTTTTAGTGTTACCATAAAACAGCATGTAAAAATGGGCAAGTTTTATGTAAAGTTTCCTAATACAAGACTGTATCTAAGCTATGAGTGATGGATTATAACTCAAACTAAATTTAAATATTCAAATAAGTGTTTAAAATATTAAATATTTAAACCACATTTAAAATAGCTACATTTGTCTTATTTGTTAAAATTGAATGCAGGCATATGTATTAACATTTCGAGACTGTCTACTTGCTGCTTTTTATCTAACAAGCTATGTTCTGTACGTTTTTCCTTCCCAATCTTTAGTGTGTCTAAACAACATTCAGTTGTTCCAAGTCAAATATTTGAGCTGGAGGATGGTACAAGTAGCTACAAAGATTTTGCAATGAGCAAAAATAATCGCTTTACAAGTGCTGGTCAAGCATCTAAGAATATAATTCAGCCGCCCTCGTGCGTGCTGCATTATTATAATGTTCCATTGTGTGTCACAGAGGAGACCTTTACCAAGGTGGGTGCTGAAATAGAGTTGTGCAGAATGTTCTGTCTTATTTTAAAATTTAAAATATTTTAGCCTCATTTTAAAGTCTTGTGCTGTTCATCTACTTTTGATGTTAATAGTATTCTATTATTTATTTGGTACTTTATAGTTCATTCTTTGGTCATTGTACTTTTCTGGCTTCCATTCTGCATTAGTCTTTTGTTGGTTTGTGGCTCAGTCTTTTTGAGAGTTGGATTGAGAGTGAGAGACCTTACTTCTGGATTCAGAAAGTTCTTTTACTATGCCTTTAAATCTTGCCCATAAAAAAATGTTATCTATCCCTACCTTTTTGCCTAAATGTAGGAAATATTTCAGAAAAGAATTGATTTTCTGGAACTCCACTCCCTACCTTAGAGACTAGATAAATCTTGGTCAGCTCTGAAAATACGTATTTCAGTTACCAGTTTGTGGTTTTATTGTATAGCACTAAATAAGTTACATAGTTTATAGAATATCACTTTTTTTAGTTGATTTTCTCCTAGAACTTACTAATCTAAAAAGTGTTTGATTTAATTCATGCATGCCAGTCTTAAATGCTGCCATAAATTTACTTTCTTAAAAAAACAGGAATATTATTATTTTGGCCATATTTTTAATGGAGTTTTACATTTCTTTGACAGTTATGTAATGACCATGAAGTTCTTACATTCATCAAATATAAAGTGTTTGATGCAAAACGTAAGTGCACATTCCCTCTTTTTAGGTTTTCTGGTTAAACTGATGACAAGCAAATAACAACTGGATTTGTGTTTCTTTGTTTTGTTTTAGCTTCTGCCAAAACACTTTCTGGGCTGTTAGAATGGGAATGCAAAACTGATGCAGTGGAAGCTCTTACCGCACTTAATCACTACCAGATAAGAGTTCCAAGTAAGTGAAATTGTGTCATAATTATTCAATAGCAGTTACTGTCAAAACATTAGTAATTTTACCGTAACACTTACTGTCTTTTTAATATAGAGAAGTACAAAGAAAAAAGGCATATAAATCCCACCCCCCACACAATCCTTATGTTAGTTCCCTATTGCTTGTATCACAGATTACCACTTTCAGCAGTTTAAGATAGCAAACTGAGGGTCAGTAATCTGTGGACAGTTTAGCTGGGTATTTCTAGCTTAGGATCTCTCGAGGTTGTGGTCAAGCTGTTTTCTGGGTCTACAGTCATTTCAAGTCATGCTTGGGGACTGGGAAATCCATTTCCAAGTTCACTTACGTGGTCCTTTGCAAGTCCAGTCAAGTTACATTGGCCATTTCATGGTAGCTGGCTTTCTTCAGAGTAAGTGATCCAAAGGAAATGAGAGCAAAAACCAAACCAGAAGCCACAATGTATTTTATACCCTAATATTTGGAAATGACGTACTATCATTTATGCTGTATTTTAATTGCACAGACCAACTGTGGTACAGTGTGGGAGGAGACTGTACAGGGCTATGAATACCAGAAGGGTGGATCATCGAGGCCATCTTGGATGCTGGCTCCCACAATCCCTCTTGATGTTTTTAGAAGAAAGTAATACATACATTTATATGGTTAAAAAGCTTAAAGCACATAAGGGTACAAAATGAAAGTTAAAGGTTTCTACAACTTATAATCTGTTTGTCTTCTTTATTCCTCCTCCAGTGTATGTATATCTACATTTTAAAAATTTACATAAAATGTTTTGTTTTTTTTTTTAATATTTTGAGAGGGTGCATGCATGCACCTGTGTGTGTATATATACCTGTGTGTGTATAAAAGTGGGGGAGGAACAGAGGGAGAAAAAGGGGGAGAGAGAGAGAGAGAGAGAGAGAAAGAATCTTAAGGAGGCTCCTTGCTCAGTGTGGAGCCAGGTGAGGGGCTCAGTCTCAACAACTGTGAGATGGTGACCTGAGCCAAAATCAAGAGTTGGATTCTTAACTGACTGAGCCATCCAGGCATACCCACAAAATGGTTCTTCTTTGTTGTTGTTGTTAGTGCAAGTTGGGAAGAGGGACTGAGGGGGGATAGAGAGAGAGAGAGAATCTTTTATTTTTTCATTTGAGAGAGAAAAAGCAGGAGAGAGGGGCAGAGGGTGAGAGACAGAGACAGAATCCCAAGCAGGCTCCATATTCAGTGCAGAGCCCAATGTGGGGCTCAGTCCCGTGACCCTGGGATCATGACCTGAGCCGAAATCAAGAGTCGGATGCTCAACCAGCTGAGCCACCCAGGTGCCCCCAAAATGGTTCTCCTGTACATATTCTTCTTTGCCTTACTGGTTTCATTTACTATGTCTTAGAGCTATTTCTGTATCAGCACATGCAAAGCCACTTTTTTTTTTTTTTTTAAAAGCATAGGCATAGTAGCTATTCATGGTAAAGATGTACCACAATTTGATTTACCATGAATACTGGTTTTAATTTGTATCAAATGAAATTGTCTCTCTGTTTAATCTTTCCAAAATGGTAAATGGCCTCTTTTTCTACCATGCAAAGAACACTCAAGTATATAACTTCTGAAGCGTTGTGCTGTGTACTTTGATCCTGGATCTAAAGGGTGTTAAAAGTTTATTTTTCTAAATATTGGAAGAAAAAATATTCCTAACTTTATTAGGTATGATGAGGAAAGAAAGGAAAAATACACACTGAGGATTTATGGGTAGAATAACATCTTGAGGATTTACTTTAAAATATTCTAGCTCCCAGGGGCACCTGGGTGGCTCAGTCGGTTGAGCATCCAACTTTGGCTCAGGTCATGATTACACAGTTCGTGAGTTCAAGTTCCACGTCAGGCTCGGTGCTGGCAGCTCAGAGCCTGGAGCCTGCTTCAGATTCTGTGTCTCCCTCTGTCTCCGCCCCTCCCCCACTCACGCTCTGTCTTTCTCAAAATGAATAAATGGTTAAAAAAAATTTTTTTTTTATATTCTAGCTCCCAAAAAGTGTGTGGAGGGTAGGTAGATAAAATAAGACTGTCAAATTTTGACAATTATTAAAATTAGGTGATAGAGGGGCACCTGGGTGGCTCAGTTGGTTAAGCGGCCGACTTTGGCTCAGGTCATGATCTCGTGGTCCCTGAGCTTGAGCTCCGCATCGAGCTCTGTGCTGACATCTCAGAGCCTGAAGCCTACTTTGGATTCTGTGTCTCCCTCTCTCTCTGCCCCTCTCCCACTCATACTCTGTCTCTCTCACTCTCAAAAATAAACATAAAAAATTAAAACAAAAAATTAGGTGATATATAGGGGTTTGTCATACTAATCTATAAATTTTTTTATGTTTGAAAATTTTAATTAAAAGATAAATAAATAGGAATATCTCCTCATTTAACTTTTTAGTCACAAAAGTAAATTTTAGGTAGTGAATCATAGCTTAATATTAGAAGGTTTTTATTTATTTATTTTTAAAGTTTATTTTTGAGAGAGAGATTGCAAGCAGGCTCCACCGGTAGTGTGGAGCCCGATGCAGGGCTTGAACCCATGAACCGTGAGATCATGACCTGAGCCGAAACCAAGAGCCAGACACTTAACTGACTGAGCCTCCCAGGCATCCCTCAATAGAAGTTTTTTAAAGGCTTAAAATTACATGTATATTTGAGACCTAGACAAGATAGTATATGAATTTTAAACTCCTTGGAGGCTAGAACAATTATTTATCTTTTTATCCTCTCCAGTGTCATGCACATACTTGTTATTTATAAGCTTTTTCCTTTATAGGAATGTTTTTCTTGAAGGATGATAGCTTTTAATACATTAAGATACCAGAATTATTTCTTTGCATAATCAAGTAAGGAAGAATTATTTCTGTCTAGTCTGAAAAGTTAAGGAAAAATGTATAAAATGGAAAAATTTTTGTGGATCATACTGTTTTTATTGAGTAATTTTAGAATTTAATAGTAGATCTTCTGGAACTTTTTCAGTTTATTAATATTTTCCTATACATTCCAGTCTTGTCCCATTTCCCAGCCTGTATTTGAATTGGCTTTTATAGAGGAACTGCCATTCTAATATATTCTGCAAAGGGAGCTTTGCTGGTGAACATAAGCCTAATCCTATACTATTTATCTGTAATGATTAATTAATTCACTAAGAAGCATTGAGTTCCTCTGTGTGTCAGATAATGTTCAGCAGTAGGAATGTAACCGTGGACAGAGTCCCTGTCTTCATGTAGGTTAACTGCCGGTAGCGATGTACAGAAGTAATCTTCCCCTTTCCTTGCATAGACATTTTCCTTCTTTATGTTTCTGCTCCTGATGCTATACGAAGGTGAAATAATTGACTCTGCTAATTCAAGGTAATCTTGAAAGTTTGATGAAGTGAACTGTTAACTTTGTTTTTTAATTTTTACAGATGGTTCCAATCCCTACACATTGAAGCTTTGCTTTTCTACATCATCCCATTTATAAGAAGAGAAGAGCATGTTAGAATTTATGTTCACCTTTATTACAGTTTTAAAGCTACACTTCATTAAAAAAAATCTAAGATTGTTGATCTAATGTTGCCTTGCTTCCTTTGATTTAAGATCCTGTTCTGTAATAAACAAATATTTTGCCTTGAGTAAATTTGTTGTAAAGTTAAATATTGAATTGTTTTCATTTTAAAATAGAATATCATAATGTAGACTATCTACAGCTTCCTTGTAGATTACTCAAATATATGATTTCTAATCTTATTATTTTTCTTCCACAGTGAAAATATATTTGCATTCTTAATGCTAACTATCTGCAAGTATTTTTCCATTGTGTATGAGATTAATGCAGGTGAAAGTATTGCATTTTAATATTATAGAATTCCTATTATATGTTTAGATGTTTACGTATGTTGCAGTTATTCATATTAAACATAACTTGTATTTATTAAGTATTTTAATCAAGTTTGAGAATAACATTGCACATAATGAATTTTAAGTACTAAAGATTTAGCTGATTTTATATTTCTGAAAGGCTAACAGACATGGGTACACTTGTACAGTATGCACTCAAACTTATTTAAATTGGTGTAATTTTTTTTTTTTTTTTTAAGTCATTGTCCATTTGTATTGACATGCCTCTGTTTCTAGTTCCAGTTTGGAGATTTTATAAAGTTACAACAATGAGTTAATGTGTTCATCTTCATTTGTTGCATGTGACTTGATCTTGAAAACACATGTGGTGTTTGGCATTGAGATTTTAATGGAAGTTATGATTAACAGTTCCTCTTCTTGCTAACCTGAGATCCATGGATGGGCTTTAGGGAGTTCGTGAACCCCTTAATATTGGATGTAGAATTTTGGGTACTTGCATTTTTATTTTTTACTCTTGAATCCATCAGTAATATATGTATTTTTCTATATGGTGCAAGGTGCAAGGTGTAAGGATCTAATTTTATTTTTATTCCAAACCAGATAGCTATTTGTTTCAACACCATTTATTAAACATTCTTTCTCCCATTGGAACTGTTTTTTTTTCCTTTTTTTGGAAAATAATATATCTCAAGGAGGTGTAAGGACTAAACATGGTATTAAGAGACTATAGCACACTTGTTATCAAATTCATAGCTTTTTTATAATAAAAATGTGATGTAGCCATTTTATATTTATCTTTAATAGAAGGGGAATATGTTTCATCTACCTAGAATAACTGAAGTCTATAGTTAGCAGTAGCAGTTTTGTGATCTTGAGACTTTTAAACAAATTTCCAAGTAGAAGTTCTATTTAGATCTTTTGTAAAAGTTTTATTTTGAATTTTAACATAAAAACAGTCTGCCTTAATCCATTTAGAAATGAGGCAGGGGTTTAAAACATTTTAGAGCTGTTGAATAGGAAGTTAAGATGGAAAGTAAACACACGTTAACATTTATTTCCCCTTGAATTTTAACAGCTGTGAACCAGTGTCCCTTTAGCCCTCTAAAGATCTAGAAAAATTTAAATTCAATCTAGAGGCATTACATGGAACCCAGTAAGTTATGCCAAGGGCACCTTGTGTATGAACTGTAAGTGTATGATACTGGGCTCTGTGTGTTCCTCATTCATTCGTTGCCAATTTTATGTTTACCTAACTCTATGATAACCAAATCTTTTTTTTCCCCCTCCCCTATACTTTTTACATTTGTTGCAAAATGAAATTATCTTTATTTTAAAAGGTAATTTCAGAGTTTATGTAATAGTTGTCTCCCTCCCTTTCCCTTTTCTGAAAACTAATAGTGATGTCAGCATTCTAGATTATTTTGTGCCTAAGATTTTAGGAAACAAACCCATGGATGGTGACAAGTCTTATTTAATTTAGATTTGGTTTAAATGGTATTGACTTTTAGATATGAACTCTGTCTTAATGCTTTCCCCAGCAGAATGATGAGTAAATTCCTAAGGTGTATTGTTAAGTTATACCTTGCTGATCTAGACACTGGTATGTCAGCCCTATGCTGTTGTTATCAGTAATGTCTTTGACAGTTTACTTGGGTGTCACTACTGTTAATACCTGATACTATCTGATCCTGGAATGGAATTGGCTTTGGCAACATTCCGTATTTCCTTAGCCTTAACAACGTTAGATAAACATTTTTTGTGCTATCTTTCTGCTTTTAGGAGAACATGAAAGAGTAGATGCTATAGCTATAAAGAAATAATATTAGCTTTGAGTTTATTTTTTAAGTATTGGAATCCTATCCCATATCTAAATCCCATTAAATATTAGAAAATAGATCTGTATAACTGAGTTAAGGAATATAAGCTGCCTTTTAAAATCCTCACTTTCCTGCTGAGGGTATTACCTCAAATAAAATTTACGGTTGCAGCTGACATGAGACTTACGAACATCCTAGTGATTTGGTTATCCAGACTATGTTTTCTAGGACTCCAGTTCAGAGAAGAAAATAAAAATTACCAAATGGGGTTAGTTACATTTCATCTTTTCTTTTCTTTTTTTATTGCAAGGATAGGTTGCTAGGTAACTGCTTTTTAGTAGTTACCATTGATACTCTATTCTTTCTAGAATAAAGAAATTTTGGCCATAGAGCATTCTTCCATAATTAGGAAGCAAAAGCACAAGGAACTTTGCTTCACTTAAAAAGTTCTTCAGGTGGGGCACCTGGGTGGCTCAGTCGGTTAAGCGTCTGACTTTGGCTCAGGTCATGATCTCAAGGTTCGTGAGTTCAAGCCCTGTTTTGGGCTCTGCCCTGACAGTGAGGAGCCTGCTTGGGATTCTCTTTCCCTCTCTCTCAGCCCCTTACCTGTGCATGCATGCCTGCTCTCTATATCTCTCAAAAATAAGTAAACATTTAAAAAAAAGAATTTTGTCAATACAAACTCTTTTTGTATACAGTACAATGAATTTCATAGGAATGCAACTACCTTGTAAATCAAGGAAAGATGATTGCAGTATTTCCGAGAGTTCTTTGCTATTTTGGAAAATTAGGTCATTGAACGATTGAGTTGACATTACATTGATATTATAACACATCAGGGTCAGTTTTCATTTGCAGCAGTCATACTCATCTCTTTGTCTTCTACTGTAACCATTCCTGAACATTTATGCTTCACAGTATGCAGGTCAGGTTTTATATAATTAAGGTTTTATGTTGTTTTCCTTCAAATATTGTGTGTGTGTGTGCATGCATGTGTGTGTAGGTAGGTGGGAGGGTAGGTAGGTATAATCAAGGAAGTTTATTTGAGCATAATGTTAAAGGTGTCAGATTGTCTGGATTGGGAACCATTGCTTTAACCTAATCTGGTTCTGGGTTGAACTGGTAAACCTAGGTTGATCCAAAGGCAGTGAAGCCTAGGATTTGTTGAAGAAGGGGTAAGGAGATGCTCTCCCAAAGTCGTGTGGTCTGCATTTATGAGGTAGGCCTGGGACTGTATTGCCATTTTGCTATCTTGAGAGATACCAGCAGGTGGGGAAAAAAAGAAACAGAAGAGGATAGAACTAAGTTAGACAGCTGTGGAAACCACTGTGAGCATAGGCTACTTTGCTCATGCTCCGTAGACTCCTGTCTTCAGAGTTCCCTTTTGAGTTTGAAGTCCTAGCTAGACGTTTTTAAGAATGTCTTAAGTGCCTAAATCTCACCTTAAGCCATTGTAGTGTACAAACAACACAAATGAAAGAGTACAGAGAATTGTTTGACAGATAGCCCTGTTTTTAAACTGAGCTATTTTTATCTTTTTGACAGTCTGGGCTTATGACTCCCATTGTATTTTCCCACTTTGAATTTTTTTGTCCTAAGTAGTACCATAAAGTCTAAACATAAGTCAAATACCTCTGGACACTTTTCTATACTGAAGCTATTCTCTGTAGGTTTGTTAGTGAGTTGCTTTTAATATATACTCAACCTAAAAATTCTCTCCGTTGTGTACTTCAATCCTTTTATGTAAATCTTACAGAATTTAATTGAATGAAGTAGAAGCACTGAATTAGTGGCAATTTCTGATTTGCAAACATACACAGCTCCCTAATATGACACAGTAATCAGACCAAAGCTACTGAACAACCTTGAAATATTTGCTTTGAGTTGACTTGATAATCTGGTTATCATTTGTTTTCTTCTCCTGAGAAACACCAAGAGAAATCAAGAGCAATATTAATTCTTTCTGGGGAATAGTTATGGATTATTGAAAGTCTGGAAAGTAAACTAGTAAATGGCCTCAAATATTGTGATTATTACCATAATTTAAGTATTAGCTAATTAGGTAACTGAATACCAGTGGGATAGTTGGGGGACTTGAAACCTGATTATAATTTAGGACTGTGAAACTTAGGTTGTTAAGATGGTTATTGAAGTGGTTTTGTTTATTTGAAATACCTTTTTTTTTTTTAAGACAGTAGGGTGAGAAAAACGTAGATAACACCTGTGTTGCATAGTAATACTTGGCATGATTTGCAACAGTTAGAAAAGAGGATTTCGCAGGTGGCGGGGTCAGACGGTTAGAGGGCTGAGGAAGAGGAACGATTCCATGAGTAGAAACTAGAATCCTACTGATAGCCAGTCCATCTGCAGATTTTGCCTTAGTTTTGACAAAAACCATTCCAGAAATGTCGCTTGCAACCATTTGGCTTCTTGGACATTTAACTCATTTATTTTTTTTTAATATCTGTTAAGTGCATGGAATATACCAGACATTAGAAGTTCAAACAGACAGTTAGCTTTTAACAGTCAGTAGGTTAATTTGAGCTTACAAAGGAACCAATAGAAGAATGGCAAAGGTATCTTCCCAGATAGGAAACACTATTTCCTAAGTAGGAGGAACTAAAAATCAATTAGTGAATCTCTGATCTTTGAGTAATATATTTAAATCTGTTCTTTTATGAATTCTATAAAATGGAAAAATGAGGTCAAGGAGTGATTAGCACTGCGTGGGTGTGTGAAGGGCAGCGGTATGATAATTATGTTTCACAAACTAATGATGAGAAGCCCAGATACTGTGATCTGTTAAAGTTTAACAAAACCTTGTAGGGATGCTATGACCTGAAGTTCAATTTGACGTAAAACCCAGATGTTAATCTTAAGATTCTTATATAAACAAAAAAGCCCTTTTGTTTCATGAAGTTAATTGATCTTTCTCAGTGACTGGAAGTGTTAGCTGTATTTGCCTGAAGTATTAATTGCTGTGGTAAAATGACCGAAAATAGAATAGGTGGTTGCTGGGGACTGGGGGAGGGGTGAGGGGTGAATGGGGAGTGACAGCTAATGGGTACAGGATTTTGGTGGGGGTGGTGTGTGATGATATTCCTCTGGAACTAGATGGTGGTGGTGGTTAACCAAATTGTGACGTACTAAATGCCATGGAATTGTACACGTTAAAATGGGAATAAAAAAAAGGTCTGGCCCAGCGACCCTTCAGTTTAGAGAAGGGTCAATACAGTGAGTGCGTCAGGACTTTCATGTAGCTGGCTAGATAGGTTGAGGAAGGAATGTGGGGCATAGGGGGAAAGTGGGTTACTTTTACCAACACCAGCAGAAGATGTGATTCTAGATCTGGTTTATGGTTGTATTGCTCTGATGGCCGGTCACTTCTCGTCTGTCATCCTGGACTATGGGGCAGGGGAGTTGGAGCCAGGAAAGAGCCCACTGGAGTTTTGTGAACAGTGAGCAGTTGGGAAAGAGGGTTTGGGAAAGGGAGGGATGATTCCATAAGTGAAAAGTAGAATTTCTCTGCATTCCTAAACCAGGGTAGTGTGCTAGCTGCTCAGTTCAGGTTCTGCTGGGACTCTGTCCTAAGTTTTGAGCTGTCTTCGCTTAAGGAGCCTCAGCCTACAGGCAGACGTTTATAATTCTACCCAAATTTCCTTGAAAGTTCATAGACTGTCTTATCCAGTCTACCTGATTGTATTTGGACTTTGATCCATTTGCTAACATTCATAGTTGCTTCAAAGCCTTGAGCAGTTAGACACTGGCTTATATAGAAAATAATATGTGAAACCAAAAATGTTTATGTATATAATATATAAATTTTTGCTCATGGTTTGCTCAAGAGAGCTTTAGGAGACTTATCTAAAATGAGAAGGCTAATGCATTTTGTTTTATGCGTCTGTATGATACATGATAAAACCTAAGCGTTTTCTGCCTAATACAAAATAATTGAGAGGACTGATGCCAATATCAATGACCTCAATCGTGGTAGAGCTTTTCTTGCTAAACTGTTCTAAGTAATATCTACAGAGCTGTTGCCAATCCAAATTCATTGTTCTAAAAAGGCCTCATACAATTGTTTATTTAGCAGCAAGATACTTCTCAGCAAAGTACTGTTGTTTGAGCTGAAATTTCTACCACTGGACCAAAAAGACCAAAATCGCTTCACAGCCTATTGTACCTCCTCCTGCTGTGTAATAACCCTGTGCTCCCTAGAGTTTCTGCTCTAAACGCTAGTCTCAGTTAGTAAAACCTGTTATTTTCCTTAGTTCATTTATGTTTCTGAGGAAGGTAGGACCACTTTGGGGAATTATTTCCATTATGTGTGAATGAGGACCACATGGTTTATAAATTATAGAGTAAGACCCTGAAAATGCACAGGGCAAACATCTTAGGGCCCCACCCTCAACCTACTTGCCATCAGGTGTGACACATTGGACTGAGCTGTAACTATAACCCAAGGTTGTTTAATGGGCTGTGGTGCTTTTCCAATGAAGAGCATGTGATTGTATTTGGTGCAAAGGGCAGAGACTGAGGAAGGAAAGCTGGATTGTAGTAATGGTTCCTAGGTCTAGTGTTGATACAGTGTAGGGTTTAGGCTGGGTGACGCTGTTTGCTCAAGAAAGCAGTTCATTTTGGTGGTGTTTTGTTGTTTCTTTTCTGACCTAGCAGTTCTCAATTGAGGAAAGGGGCTGTTGAAATTATTTGGATAAAATCGGTAAAATTGTTCCTGAGTAACAGGCGTTTTTTTGTCTGAATTATCCAGATAGGTTTCCTAAATGGATCAAATTAATTATTCTTGTTGCCTAGTAATTTTGCCCTCGGTAGCAAATTTTTTAGTGACTAGAGGAAAGGATCAGGCTGCCTACCAATTTCTTGCATCTGGAATGTTCATGTGAAGATCCTTAAAGCTGGTATATGTCACAGAAGTAGCTTGGATAAGGGGAAGAAATTTCTATCCTAGCTTATGGGAAGCTAGCTGAGGAGATCATTGCCAAGCAACAGTGGTTCCATTCCATGGTATTCCCTAATGACATCAGCCACCTCTTAATGCGGGTTATGGGTAAGATAGATGGGGCCAGGTTATGTGATGGAGGAGGGGAATGACAGTGTTGGCATACCTGGGTATTGGGTTTGCCTTTCTAAGCTTGCAGTATCTGAGGTACACCGGATGATTCCGACTCAGAGTGGGAGCAAAGAAACACAGTAGTTAGAATTTTTATTTTGTTCCCCCCAAAGTTACGTGGCTTTGAGAAAAATCTAGACATTTGTGATCACAAGAAAATCTCACTGTGTATTGCCCATCTTGTGAGAGGGAGTGATCGTAGGCATTTTAAAAATAGCTCCATTAAATGGGCGACACCTTACTGGAAAGACCTGGATTATAGTCTGTCTGGACTATAGTCACACTATATCAACCAAAAGTCCTGCTGTGATCATCTTGCCAACTTCCAAAGATTCTTAGAAGAAACCTTTCTGTCCTGGCAGACAGGTGAGTGGATACAATGCAGGAAAAGACACTGTGCCTTGATTGTGGGACCTGGCTTCTTTGTCCCAGCTACTCTACTAATGAGCTGTGTGACCTTGAGCGAAGTCATTTAAGGTCCCTTAAACCTTAGATCCTTTATGTGTAAGATGAGAATAATAGTATCTGTCCTACTTACCTCACAATGAAATAATATATATAAAAATACTTCTGGTGGTAGTGCATACAAATCTTTAGGACCGATAGGGGGCACTTCCATTGGAGAGGGCCTCTGCACTGCCATGGGGCTGACACTTGGGATGGAAATATAAGCGGTCACAACCCAATCATTGTCATTTCAAATTCATGGTCAGCTGCTCCTTTGAGAATTTTTCAGCAATAAAAAAGGATTTTATAGATTAAAAAGTAGGATAGCTCAGATACAGAAAATCCAACAAGTTGATGGTTCTAATTATTTCAACCTAGTTGGACAGTTTTGTTGGGTTGTTTTTTTTTTTGTTTTTGTTTTTGTTTTTTTTTTTTACGACTTGGCTTACTCCTAGAATCTCAATAAAAGCCCTCCCAAATTATTTTTTTTTAATTTTTTAAAAAGTTTATTTTGAGAGACAAGAGTGTGAGCAAGGGAGGGGCAGAGAGAGAAGGGAGAGAGAACCCCAAGCAGGTTCCTCACTGTCAGTGAGAAGCCCCATGTGGGGCTCAAACTCACAAACCGGGAGATCATGACCTGAGCCAAAACCCAAGAGTAGGATGTTTAACTGACTGAACCACCCAGACAACCCCAAAAGCCCTCCTAAATTCTAAAGGCAGACAAAATTAAACTGTTTAAGAGAAGTTTGTATGATAGAATTTCACTTTTAGTATTAAATATACATAAATTACATATATTTGTATACACATGTTATAGTACATTGAGATCTCTTGCACAACCAGGATGTGGTACATATCGACCCTTTTTTTATGAATACGGAGTTTTGAAGTATAATACTGGATTTTCACCTATGTTGGCTGTATGTGTGATGTATTTGACATAATACTCCCTTGGTCAAGCCTCTTTATCATACTGCTGGGAAATGGGAAAACACACTATAATTCCTAATGATCAATTTGTAAGTTTTTTCCAGGAACTCACTGTTATGAAGACTGATTACCTGAATATTTCTTGCTGGCACTACATGGAAATATAGAGTTGGATACATTTATGCTCTGTGAAGAAGTACTTTAACAGGAGTTTGAAAAGCGCCAGCTAGGTTATAGCAAATAGTGCCCATCAATCTTAGTTTTGTTAGTCTGGATTTGATTTTTTTTTCTCAGTTGTAACATTTCTAGGCTGAAGAAAAGAGTTCCAATTTTTCCTTCCTTCCTTCCTTCCTTCCTTCCTTCCTTCCTTCTTTCCTTCCTTCCTTCCTTCCTTCCTTCCAGTGAAGTATCTCTTCTTTCATCAAAGACCCAAGATTTCTTCCATCATTTAATTGTCTCCTTTCTGGGGCTTTTCCAGTTCCCAGATGTGGTAAGCAGAACCCTTGGAAGAGTGCTAAGGGGGAAAGACGGTAGGATTTGGAGTCAGAAATCCTGGGTTCATGGCCTCACTCTGCCCTTTATCAGCTATAATGAGCCTGAACAAGTCCTTTAAAATGGACTGAGCCTCTGTTGTTTATTAATGTATAAAATGGAGATGTAAATATCTCCTTTATCCATTTAAAAATAAATCGTCTTCGAGTAGGCCTTGGGTGCCATTTTGCAGTGACCCTATTTTTTTCTCATTTTGAAAGGGGCCGTTAGATTAGGAATGTCCATAAGTGCAAGAGGAATCTTTGTATTTCCTTTCCCTTTCTTAGCACCTGATCCTTCGAGTCAGGGTCTGTCCCATGAAATTGTTTTCAAAGAGGAGAGCTGTCTCCATTCATGCCAAAGCTGCAGCTTGACCTTGCCTAACTTTGTGACCGAGAGGAAGGAGCAAGCATGCTTATCAAGGGGAAGATAACACAAATCTAAAAGGAAGTTATAATATTGAAGACCACAGAATTGAGATTAAAAACTATCTTGACAGCCTGTGGCCCTGAGTTGGAAAGAATAAGATGAAATTTAATTGAGATAAGAAAAGGTTCCTCATTTAAGTTTAATAATAGCTAACATTTATTGAGCATTTATGTATGTGAGGCACTCCTAAGTGTATGTGTTACATAGTTCTTATGATAGTTGGGATAGGTGCCAGCATTATTACAAAGATGAAGAAATTTAAAGTAACTTGTCCAAGGTTGTTCAGCCATTGGCTATTAGAACCAAATTCCAACCCCTGAGGATTCCAGAGCACACATACTTAATTGCCCACTGAGATGTCCCAAGTCCTAATCCCCAAAACTTGTAACTATGTAACCTTTATGGCAAAAAGGATTTTGCTGATGTGAGTAAATTTACTTTTATATGGGGAGAGTATCTTGGATTATCAGGTGGGGCCAATCTAATCACATGAGTCTTTGAAACTGAGACACTTTTCTGTCTGCATTGAGGGAGGAGATAGGAGGGATTCAAACATGGGAACAACTCGACCTGCTGGTGGTGGTTTTGAAGATGGAGGATGGAAGCCACAAGTCAAGGAATGTGGGCAGCTTCTAGAAGCTGGGAACAGCCATCAAGCTGACGATCAGAGAGCAAATGGGGGTCTCAGTGCTGCAACTGCAATGAACTGAGTTATACCAACAACCTGAATGAGCAAAGACGTGGATGCTCCCCAGAACCTCCGAGCAGGAACACAGCCTTGATTTTAGCCAAGTGAGACCAATGTCAGACTTCTGATCTATTGAACTGTGTGGTAATTAATTTGTGTTGTTCAGACCATTAAGCGTGTGGTAATTTGTTATGACAAGAATAGAAAACTAATAGAGTTGCATTAGTTTTCTGACAGAAAACCTGGTTGGACCTCTGGGGGCTTCTGCTGACCACAGTCTAAATACAGGTGTACCTCAGAGATAGTGTGGGTTCAGTTCCAGACCACTGCAATAAAACAATAAAGCAAGTCAAACGAATTTTTTGGTTTCCCAGTGCATATAAAAATTATGTTTATACTATAGCCTATGAAGTGTGTAATAGTAGTATGTCTAAAAAACAACGTTCATACTCGAGCCCACGAAGCGCGAGATCATGACCTGAGCCGAAGTCAGACGCTCAACCGACTGAGCCACCCAGGTGCCCCTATTTTTGTGATATTCTTGATGTGGAATTTATATATTTCTTGTGAAGCTTACTTCTAGCTGTATTGTTTATTTTTACTGTGAATTGAAACTTTCATTATATTTTCTAACTAGTTATTGCTACTATAGTGTTAAGCTATTGAATTCGGAATACTTAACCCTTATTTTCCCATTCCACTGGATTCTCTTATTAATCCTGATAATTTTTAAATTGAGTATCTTGGATTTCCCTCGGTAGACAATTGTAGCATTTGAAAATAATTGCACTTTGTCTTTTCCTTTCCAGTGTTTAAACTTGTAATTTTGTTTTTGTCTCGTCCCATTGACTTATTGGCATTTTGAGTCCGCTGTTTTGACAATAGAGACATTTTTACACAACCTAAACACAAATCACTAAATAATCTTTGTTTTTCCAAAATGAAATAATAACTAGTGCATATCAAGTGCTTATTGCATGCCAAGCAGGTTCTTTGCATTTTACATACATTAATCTACTCCTTAAAACGACCGTATGTAATAATGGCAAACTGAGGAACAGAGACACGAAGCAACTTGCTGAAGGCTGAACGAGGGAGTGGTGCTCAGATTTGAACCCAGGTCATAGCCTTAACTACTATTTTATTTTTATTAAAAAAATATATATATATATTTATTTTGAGAGGTAGAGAGCGTGCATGAGCAGGGGAGGAGCAAAGAGAGAGGAAGAGAGAGATCCCCAAGCAGGCTCTGCACTGACAGTACAGAGCCCAACACAGGGCTTGATCCCATGTACCACAAGATCACGACCTGAGCTGAAATAAAGAGTTGGATGCTCAACCGACTGAGCCACCCAGTGCCCCTTAACTATTTAAAATTGCTTCTAAATGAATAAAACAAAAATGCCTTTCTTAATTTTTCTGACTGTAAAAGTAAGACATGCTTATTACAAAAGATTCAGTCAAATAGGTGTAAACAAAAGGAAAATCATCTCTAAGTTCACTATCATCTTCTCTGCAGAATATTCACCGTGAGATAGAATGGTAACTTAATTTCACACCGATGGGTTTTGCAAGTAGCTTTTGAGCACTTGTTTATATGCTCCTGATCCTCTGGGGGCACGTGGGTGGCTCACTAAGTGTACGGCTTCAGCTCAGGTCATGATCTCACAGCTCGTGGGTTTGAGCCCTATGTCGGGCTCTGTGCTGACAACCCAGAGCCTGGAGCCTGCTTTGGGTTCTGTGTCTCCCTCTCTTTCTGCCCCTCCCCCGCTCATGCTCTGTCTCTGTCTCTCTCAAAAATAAACATTAAAAATTTTTTTATATGCTCTTGACCTGATACTCCGGATTGGCATTTCTTGGTCAAAAAGTTATTCACATTTCAAATTTTGGTGGAATTGTCAAATTGAACTGCTCACTCCAAGAAAGACTGAACTATTTTTTTTAAGGTTGAACTGTTAAACTTTGTTAATCTCATAGGTGAAAATTAGCTCAATATTATTTTAATTTGCACATTTATTGTAATGTATTTTTATATATTTTAACCATATTTCTTTTCCTTAAAAAATTTTTTTTAAGTTTATTTATTTTGAGAGAGAGAAAGTATAAGCAGAGGAGGGAGGGACAAAGAGGGAGAGAGAGAATCCCAAACAGGCTCCACACTTTAAGTGCAGAGCCTGATGTGGGGCTTGAACTCCTGAACTGTGAGATCATGACCTGAGCCAAAAATCAAGAGTCGGACGCTTAACCAACTGAGCCACCCAGGTGCCCCTATTTATTTTCTTAGCGTGCATCCTTTTACTGATTTATAAGCATTGTTTTTGTTCTTGTTATATTGGGGCCATTCTGTCTGACGTACATGTTGCAATTTTTTTAACCAGTTTGTCATTGTAGAAATAGTGATTTACATTTTCTTATATATCTTTACAACTACCACGTATGGATTTGAAATTACTAATTACTGAGCAGACTCCACCTTTCAGCCTCACTCCTTCCGTTAGACTTAGCCCCACAGCCTCATTGGATGCAATGAAGGGTCAGGACTGCCACAGAGGGTTATTGGTAATTCAAAAGCTGTTTGACTTCTAGATAAATGTTGTGGCCTGCACCCTTGTGCAAAGGATAAACACGTTTAAATCCACACGGGACAGCAGAAGCTAGTGAATTAGAGATGTCAATGAACATTAGAAAATGGGAAGCAAATGGACAAGTGGTAACTGACCTAGCTTATAGAGGAAAGTGCCAATAGGCATGCCAGTTTGCACAGCAGAACTCTGCCAGTTCAGGGAGAGAGGGCTCATAACAGGATGATTTGTTGAAAGACTTTAAAAGGAACAATTAAACTGCAGATTCCTTTCCATATGCTACCCTGAAAGGGGACTACCTCTCCTGTACTCCGGAAGTAGAAAGGAAGTTTATTTTTTTAAGAAATTCAACTAGAGAAGCATCAGACTTAGGAACAAAGGCAGAGAGGATGCACGCTGAAGCACAATCCTGAAAACGACAATTAAGTGAAAATCTACATGCAGAAAACTGAGACTCCCCTTCGGAACCTTGTCCTCATCCCACCCCCTCTGCCTTCTTGGAACTAGGCTCTCTGGGAAAAAGATTGGAAAATTCTTCTCTGGAGAACCTGTCCAGTCAAAGGCAAAAATCCCTACAGATTCCAACATTTTGGGGGTTTTTGTGTTTGTGAGATGGACAGTTACCCTACAGAGATGGCTAGTAGTGAACCGTGCTCGCCCATGCATGCAGAGCTCTAATTGGCTTTTTAGTGTCTTTCTCTTCAATATGAATGGATTCCCCTCTGCCCCAATCAATACTTTAACATGAAAGATAAAGACCCAAATAAGCAACAACAGAGAAACCTGGAGAAAACAGACTATTCAGGGAGCAGAAGAAAATTTAAAGCAAAAACTTACATTCTTCAATAAGATTTTGCATCCCAAGTATGGGGTGCTTTTAAACAACAGCAACAAAAAAGAACAGATTTATAAAAAAAAAACCTCCCAAGAAATTTAAAAATAAAACTCAAAATTTAAAAGTCAATGAATACTAGCAACAATCAAATTGCAAAAAAATTTAAGTACAACTTACAATAGCATAAAAAATATGAACTGTTTAGGGACTAAACCTGACAAAAGATGTGTAAGACCTGTGCACTGAAAACTATAAGAAATTGCTGCAATTAAAGAAGACCTAAATAAATGGACAGGTCTACTTTCTCATGGGTCAGAAGACTCAATATAATTAAAAGGTCAATTCTTGCCAATTGATCTATAAATTTAAGTCAATCCCTATCAAAATCCCAGCAGGGTTTTTTTTTTTTTTCCCAATTAAAACTTACAACCTGATTCTAAAAATTCAAATGAAATGTGAAGGACCCAGAGTAGTCAAAACAACTTTGAAAAAGAACAAAATTGGAGAACTAAAACTATCTATTTGGTTTCAAACTCAGTGTGTGGTGGTACAAGATAGAAATAGATCAGTGGGACAGAATAAAGAACGTAGGGATCTACACATACACTGATGACTATTTTACAAAGATGAAAAGATAGTTCAGTGGTGAAAGCATGGTTTTTTCAACAAATGTTGCTGGAACAATAGGATATACAAAAGCGAAAAGCAACAACAAAAGAACTTCTAATGCATATTCTGTACCACATACAAAGATTAATTCAAGGTGGATCATAGATCTAAATGTAAAAAAGAGCTAAAACTATAAACCTTGTAGGTAGGGGTGCCTGGGTGGCTCCCTCGGTTAAGCGCCCAACTCTTCAACTCAGGTCATGATCTCACAGTTTGTGGGATCGAGTCCCACAGCGGGCCCCACGCTGATGGTGTGGAGCCTGCTTGGGATTCTCTCTCTCCCCCTCTCTGCCCCTCCCCTGCTCATTCTCTCTCTCTCTCTCTCTCTCTCTCTCTCTCTCTCTCCCAAAATAAATAAACTTTAAAAAGAAAACACCTTGTATACAAAAACATAGGAGAAAATCTTTGTGACATTGTTAGGTTAAGATTTCTCAGTTGCAACACCAAAAGCACGATCTATAAAAGAACAAACTCATAAATTGGACTTCATCAAAATTAAAAACTTCTGCTCTTGGAAAGAATAAAAAGACAAGCCATGGACTAGGTGAAAATATTTGCAATGTACGTATCTGATAAAGAACTTGTATCTAGAAAATATAAACAACCTTCAAAACTCAATATAAAAAAAAAAAAACCCAATTAGGGGTGCCTGGGTGGCTCAGTTGGTTAAGCGTCCAACTTCAGCCCACGTCACGATCTCACGGTTCATGAGTTCGAGCCCCGTGTAGGGTTCTGTGCTGACAGCTCAGAGCCTGGAGCCTGCTTTGGATTCTGTGTCTCCCTCTCTCTCTGTCCCTCTCCTGCTCCTGCGCTCTCGCTCTCTCTCTCTCTCTCTCAAAAATAAGTAAACATTAAAAAAATTCTTTTAAAAAACAACCCAATTAAAATGTCAAAAAGGTTAGAATAGAGATTTCACCAAAGAAGATCTATGAATGATCAATAAGCCTATGCATAGATGCTTAACATCATTAGTCACTGAGGAAATGGAAATTAAAACCACAGTGAGATACCACTCCATACCTATTAGAATGGCTAAAATTGAGATGACTGACCATATTCAATGTTGGTGAGGATGTGGAGGAACCGGAACTCTCATACACTTCTGGTGGGAATGTAAAATGGTTCAACACTTTGCAAAAAGTATTTGACAGTTTCCTAAAAGTTAAACCATATACCTGCCATATGACCCAGCCACTTACTTCTGGAGAAAAGAAAGAACATGTCCACAGAATGATTTGTACACAAATGTTCATAGCAGCTTTATTTGTAATAGCACAAAATTGAAAACAGCCACATGTCCATCAACAAGCGAATGAAAAAAAAAATGGTGGTATATTCTTACATAGTGTCACTTCTGCCATGCTGTAAGCCTGCCCAGATTCAAGGGAAGGGAACACAGACCACACCTCTCACTGCCAGGAGTGTCAGAGTCACAATGTAAGAAGGACATGTACAATGAGAGAGATTGTTGAACATGCCACAGTGTCTGATGTATGATCCCTCGGAAATGCTAACTCTTTTTAAAGACCTATGCCACATGTCAAACTGCAAACACAAAGAATCATTGTCCCATAGCTTGGTACAGTGCTCATGTTTCTTGAAAGCCCATTAACTAGAACAATTCTGCCTCTACTTAATGAAAGCTCATTTCTGAGAGGCAATAGAATGTGTTTTATCATAAACAAAGTGTTCTTTAAGAACTTCCTGAGCTCAAAGAAATGCAGTACAAGATTGTGGCTTGAGGGTCAGATGTGAAAATTGTAGTTAGCTTAGGTCAACACTTATGGATACTCTTTTTGATAGAGTATTTCTGGTTGCCAATCATGTCTGAGCACAGACACAGATATTGCACAACTGATTCCAGAAATTGGGCCCATGTGGCTGTTAAACTAGCTCCTCAACTGGAAAATGGTAGAGAAAAAGAAATTTAACCTTCCTTTTCAATAGGGACTGGTAACCAAATGGCCTCAGATGATGCATAAAAATCTCGATTTTACCACACAATACCTGCCAATCATGTAGTAGGATTGATAGATTTAGCAAGTCAACATTCTGCAACATCCCTAACTCAGGCAATAGTTATCAATGGTGCTAAAAGCATTAGGTGTATGGTTGATGGGAGACTGTATGTTCATATAAAGCCAAAGTGAGGCTGTACGGATTACTTCCTAGGTGCAAGGGAAACAATGTAACTCTCCCATCGTAGGATCAGAAAGTTATCACCTTCATCCAGTGGTTGATCTTAGCATCAATAATGGTAGGTCGACCAGATGGTACCTGTTTCCTGATGTGATACAGAGGTGAAGTAAACATTACCTATGATGTATAGCCAAACTTGACTCCATGAAACTTTAATTTTTAGTTGATAAGCAATATGGAAAACAGGGGAGCAAACTAATTAACAAGTATCCAGAAAAATCCAAAAGATGCCATGGCCCACAGTGCTTCTAGCCTGGTCTAGTTGATAAGACAGGTTGTAAGGAAAAAAGAAACTGTTTTCAGTTTAGAAGAGAAAACTGTTACATAAAGCAATTATAATAGTTATAACCATTATAAAACGATTACATATTGATTAAACCAGATTTCAGGGATGACTGAAGAAATCTGAATATGGATTGGTATTAGTCAAGATAAAACTTCATTTATATCGAAAAGTAGGAATCGTCAAATTAAAAAAAAAAGCCAGGTTATAAAATAGCATGTACAATATGGTCTGATTTTTGGTATGAAAAATACAGAGATATACACGTGCGAATGGATTGCCTGCACTGGAACACTTAGGAGAATAAAGGGGGTGCTCTTGCCGCTTATGCTCGGACAACTGGGTCTCCCAGGTGAGCCAGGAGGCATGGCCTGTCGACAAGCAGCTGTTCTCAAACATCGGGCAAGCAGCAGTGTGACAGAATTGCCTGGGGGGTCGGGGTGGTAGTGGAGGGAGGCATGTGTCAGGAGGACTCCTAGGCCCCATCCCCGGAGATTCTGACTCAGTAGGTCTGGAATGGGCCCAACAACTGGCCTTTTTCCTAAGTGCCCAGGTTCTTCTGCTGCTGGAACTGGTGAGGGAACGGAGCTTGCCCCACAGCAGTTTCGGTTGACATCACCACCAGGCAGGGACTGGCTGATCTTTGTGGAAATGTTTAACTGATTTTTTCTTTCTTTCCTTCTTCCCTTCCTTCCTCCCTTCCTCCTTTCTTCTCTCACTTCCTTTTTTCCTTTCTTTCTTAGTGAATCACTCGGATATCTATCAAATGGCCATTAAAGGAGACAGGAAAACACATTGGTTAGAACTGACGATAGAACTAGTTTGAGTACCAGCTGTAGCACTTATTAGCTGTATGATATTAGGTATGCTTCTTAACATCTCTGTTTTCTCGTAGGTAAAATAGGAATAGTGATAGGGTTGTTATGTGGGTTAAACAAGATAATACATTTATAGCACATAGTAAGTCTCAGTAAACAGTAGCGATGCACGTCATCACTATTACCGTTATGAACAAGCCGCAAATGCACTGTGCTAACCTTGGAAGTGCTGGGTATGTTATCTTCTGCCTTTCAGATAGAGAGTGTTTCCTGGAAAGCAAAACGAACACCTCTTCCCATTCTTGCTTGGTGAATAGCTTATTGCCGCACACATCTGTTCCCTGGCAGCCCCCGAGAAGTCTGCGGGACAGTTGAGCCTGAGTCTTTGGGGGATGGGAAACCTACACGGTGCATCCGCTTCAATGTTTTGCTCCGAAATCTCGGGCGTGGTTACCATGGAATGGAAAACTGACGACAGGGACTAGAAGAAGGTTCTCCAGTCTTTGGAACTCAACTTGTCCTTTCTGACTACATTTTGTTTCTTACCCAAGGTAAGTCTAAGGAGGCAGGATTTTCTCGGCCACCTGATTATTGCTGCCTACTAAGGGAAGGTGATTTCTTTTTAAAGATTCCTGCTGTTTTCTTAGAGGGTAGACACTTCTGTCTCTGCAGAGGCTGTGCTCCATTATTTTTTTTATTTTTTTTTTTTACATTTTATCTATTTTTTTTTAATTAAAAAAAATTTTTTTAATGTTTATTTATTTTTGAGACAGAGAGAGACAGAGCATGAACAGGGGAGGGGCAGAGAGAGGGAGACACAGAATCTGAAACAGGCTGCAGGTTCTGAGCGGTCAGCACAGAGCCCGACGTGGGGCTTGAACTCACGGACCGTGAGATCATGACCTGAGCCGAAGTCGGACGCTTAACTGACCAAGCCACCCAGGCGCCCCACATTTTATTTATTTTTGAGAGAGAGAGACAGAGCACAAGTGGGGGAGAGGCAGAGAGAGAGAGGGAGACACAGAATCCGAAGCAGGCTCCAGGCTCTGAGCTGTCAGCACAGAGCCTGATGCGGGGCTCGAACTCACAAACCGTTAGATCATGACCTGAGCAGAAGTTGGACGCTTAACCAACTGAGCCACCCAGGTGCCCTGGCTGTGCTCCATTATTGAAGTTCCTGGGTTTGTTTCTTCCATTCTGAGACAGGAAGCAGAACATCCATAGGAAGCAAATAGGAGTTCTGTCTCCATTTGGACTCATTTGGTGGGGAGAGGGAAGAGGATTGGTTTTTATTTTATTTTATTTTATTTTATTTTATTTTATATTTGTTTGTTTGTTTTCTTTGTTTTTTGTACCTCTTTTCTATCACATTATCACCTACATTTTTTCAAGAGACATCATTTGACATATGGTCTGATAAAATATTTGAAATAGGAATTGTCCTGAAAACCCCAAGGCTTCTGGTTACTGTGTGTCCTACCTCCCAAAGGGGTCTGACCAGCTTTGTTCAAAGACATGTGAGGGATCAGAAAGGGCGCCCCAGGTATGTCCTACTTTACATTATGTGAGGCCCAGGGGCAATTTTACCCTGAAGCTAAAGAAAATTAATCTTCAGCACCCCTCACTTTCCAGGGCCTGGCCTCTTCTAAGGCACAAGGAGGGGACCTAGTGATGTGTTCCTGCGTTTGTATAAATAGCAAAAAATAAGATTTTTTTGCATCGTTTCCCATTCAAGATGATCTTAAAAATTTTTATAAGCTGTAGGCCCTGCAAATCTGGATCCATTCTTGACAAGGGTTTCCTCTCTGTCCACGCCTGGTGGATTTCACCCTTGTATAACCAGAGAGTGAACAGCTCCAGCTCCAGGCCAGGGCACACTGGAATGCCAGGGATCATGAGGAACATGAGGAGAGAGGCGCATTCACCACCCAGTTCACTGCTGGATGCAGAGAAGACTGCAAACTGGAACCAGAGCAGAAGTGGGAGAAATGAACTATAGACTCAGTATCTGGTAGAAGGAGTTCCCTTTTCAGAGCGGTGGGTAGCGAGTGGCACTAGTCAGTCGCCTGTTTCAAAGTCTTGGAGAAACATTAATAAGCTACTTTCCAATCTGCCTCAAATAAAAGTACCATTGCCTGTGCGCTGAGCCATCCTCACCCCCAAGCCCTGGAGGGGCTGTGCTGTGCAGGGGAGGGAGTCATCGATCAGTCCGAGCCCCAGGTGCTCTGCTGAGCGGCCATGGGACTTTGGCAAGTTTTTAATCCCTTGGAGCCTCACTTTGTTCATTATTTATTTATTTATTTATTTAACTTTATTTTTTATTTTTTAAAATTTACATCTAAATCGGTTAGCGTATAGTGAAGCAATGATTTCAGGAGTAGGTTCCTTAATGCCCCTTACCCATTTAGCCCATCCCCCCTCCCACAACCCCTACAGCAACCCTCAGTTTGTTCTCCATATTTATGAGTCTCTTCTGTTTTGTCCCCCCTCCCTGTTTTTATATTATTTTTGTTTCCCTTCCCTTAGGTTCATCTGTTTTGTCTCTTAAAGTCCTCATATGAGTGAAGTCATATGATTTTTGTCTTTCTCTGACTAATTTCACTTAGCATAGTACCCTCCAGTTCCATCCACATAGTTGCAAATAGCAAGATTTCATTCTTTTTGATTGCCGAGTAGTACTCCATTGTATATATATACCACATCTTCTTTATCCATTCATCCATCGATGGACATTTGGGATTTTTCCATACTTTGGCTATTGTTGATAGTGCTGCTATAAACATGGGGGTGCATGTGTCCCTTCGAAACAGCACACCTGTATCCCTTGGATAAATGCCTCAGAGTGCAATTGCTGGGTTGTAGGGTAGTTCTGTTTCGTTTTGTGAGGAACCTCCATACTGTTTTCCAGAGTGACTTCACCAGCTTGCATTGCCACCAGCAATGCAAAAGAGATCCTCTTTCTCCGCATCCTCGCCAACATCTGTTGTTGCCTGAGTTGTTAATGTTAGCCATTCTGACAGGTGTGAGGTGGTATCTCATTGTGGTTTTGATTTGTATTTCCCTGATGATGAGTGATGTTGAGCATTTTTTCATGTGTCGGTTGGCCATCTGGATGTCTTCTTTGGAGAAGTGTCTATTCCTGTCTTTTGCCCATTTCTTCATTGGATTATTTGTTTTTTTGGGTGTTGAGTTTGATAAGTTCTTTGTAGATTTTGGATACTAACCCTTTATGTGATATGTTGTTTGCAAATATCTTCTCCCTTTCTGTTGGTTGCCTTTTAGTTTTGCTGATTGTTTCCTTCGCTGTGCAGAAGCTTTTTAATTTGATGAGGCCTCAGTAGTTCATTTTTGCTTTTGTTTCCCTTGCCTCTGGAGGTGTGTTGAGTAAGACGTTGCTGCAGGCAAGATCAAAGAGGTTTTTGCCTGCTTTCTCCTCGAGGATTTTGATGGCTTCCTGTCTTACATTGAGGTCTTTCATCCATTTTGAGTTTATTTTTGTGTACGGTGTAAGAAAGTGGTCCAGGTTCATTCTGCATGTCGCTGTCCAGTTCTCCCAGCATCACTTGCTGAAGAGACTGTCTTTATTCCATTGGATATTCTTTCCTGCTTTGTCAAAAATTAGTTGGCCATACATTTGTGGGTCCATTTCTGGGTTCTCTATTCGTTCCATTAATCTGAGTGTCTGTTCTTGTGCCAGTACCATACTGTCTTGATGATTACAGTGTTGTAGTATAGCTTGAAGTCTGGGATTGTGATACCTCCAGCTTTGGTTTTCTTTTTCAAGATTGTTTTGGCTCTTTGGGGTCTTTTCTGGTTCCATACAAATGTTAGGATTGTTTGTTCTAGCTCTGTGAAGAATGCTGGTGTTACTTTGATAGGGATCACATTGAATATGTAGATTGCTTTGGGTAGTATCGACATTTTAACAATATTTGTTCTTCCTATCCAGGAGCATGGAATTTTTTTCCATTTCTTTGTGTCTTCTTCAATTTCTTTCATCAGTTTTCTATAGTTTTCAGTGTATAGATTTTTCACCTCTTTGGTTAGATTTATGGTTTTTGGTGCAACTCAGTATTTTATGGTTTTTGGTGCAACTGTAAATGGGATTGATTCCTTGATTTCTCTTTCTGTACTTTCATTGTTGGTGTATAGGAATGCAACTGATTTCTGTGCATTGATTTTATCCTGCAACTTTGCTGAATTCATGAATCAGTTCTAGCAGTTGTTTGGTGGAATCTTTTGAGTTTTCCATATAGAGTATCATGTCATCTGTGAAGAGTGAAAGTTCGACCTCCTCCTGGCCGATTTGGATGCCTTTTATTTCTTTGTGTTGTCTGATTGCAGAAGCTAAGACTTCCAATATTATGTTGAATAACAGTGGCAAGAGTGGACATCAAGTGTCTTGTTCCTGACCTTAGGGGAAAGCTCTCCGTTTTTCCCCATTGAGGGTGATATTAGCTATGGGTCGTTCATATATGGCTTTTATGATCTCGAGGTATGATCCTTCCATTCCTACTTTCTTGAGGGTTTTTATCAAGAAAGGTTGCTGTATTTTGTCAAATGCTTTCTCTGCATCTATTGAGAGGATCATATGGTTCTTTTCCTTTCTTTTATTGATATGATGAATCATGTTAATTGTTTTGCAGATATTGAACCAGCCCTGCATCTCAGGTATAAACCCCACTTGGTCGTGGTGAATAATTTTTTTAATGTATTGTTGGATCCGGTTGGCTAATATCTTGTTGAGGATTTTTGCATCCATGTTCATCAGGGAAATTGGTCTATAGTTCTCCTTTTTAGTGGGGTCTCTGTCTGGTTTTGGAATCAAGGTAATGCTGGCTTCATAGAAAATTTGGAAGTTTTCCTTCCATTTCTATTTTTTGGAACAGTTTTAAGAGAATAGGTGTTAACTCTTCCTTAAATGTTTGGTAGAATTTCCCTGGAAAACCATCTGGTCCTGGACTCTTGTTTTTTGGCAGATTTTTGATTACTAATTCAATTTCCTTACTGGTTATGGGTCTGTTCAAATTTTCTATTTCTTCCTGTTTCAGTTTTGGTAGTGTATATGTTTCTAGGAATTTGTCCATTTCTTCCAGATTACCCATTTGATTGGCATATAATTGCTCATAATATTCTCTTATTATTGTTTTTCTTTCTGTTGTGTTGTTTGTGATCTCTCCTCTTTCATTCTTGATTTTACTTATTTGGGTCCTCTCCTTTTTCTTCTTGATCAAACTGGCTAGTGGCTTATCAATTTTGTTAATTCTTTCAAAGAACCAGCTTCTGGTTTCATTGATCTGTTCTGTTTTGTTTTGTTTTTTTTTTTTTTTGTTTTGTTTTGATAACATTAATTTCTGCTCTAATCTTGATTATTTCCTGTCTTATGCTGGTTCTGGGTTTTATTTGCTGTTCTTTTTCCAGCTCCTTAAGCTGTAAGGTAAGGTTGTGTATCTGAGATCTTTCTTCCTTCTTTAGGAAGGCCTGGATTGCTATATACTTTCCTCTTATGACCGCCTTTGCTGCGGCCCAGAGGTTTTGGGTTGTGGTGCTATCATTTTCATTGACTTCCATATACTTTTTAATTTCCTCTTTAACTGCTTAGTTAGCCCATTCATTCTTTAGTAGAATGTTCTTCAGTCTCCAAGTATTTGTTACCTTTCCAAATTTTTTCTTGTGGTTGATTTCGAGTTTCATAGCATTGTGGTCTGAAAATATGCACGGTATGATCTCGATCTTTTTGTACTTACTTAGGGCTGATTTGTGTCCCAGTATATGGTCTATTCTGGAGAACATTCCATGTGCACTGGAGAAGAATGTATATTCTGCTGCTTTAGGATGAAATGTTCTGAATATATCTGTTAAGTCCATCTGGTCCAGTGTGTCATTCAAAGCCATTGTTTCCTTGTTGATTTTTTGATTAGATGATCTGTCCATTGCTGTGAGTGGGGTGTTGAAGTCTCCTACTATTATGGTATTACTATTGATGAGTTTCTTTATGTTTGTGATTAATTGATTTATATATTTTGGTGCTCTCACATTTGGCACATAAATGTTTACAATTGTTAGGTCTTCTTGGTCGATAGACCCCTTGATTATGATATAATGCCCTTTTGCATCTCTTGATACAGTCTTTATTTTAAAGTCTAGATTGTCTGATATAAGCATGGCTACTCTGGCTTTCTTTTGTTGACCATTAGCATGACAGATGGTTCTCCATCCCCTTATTTTCAATCTATAGGTGTCTTTAGGTCTAAAGTGGGTCTTTTGTAAACAGCATATAGATGGATCTTGTTTTCTTATCCATTCTGTTACCCTGTGTCTTTTGATTGGAGCATTGAGTCCACTGACATTTAGAGTACTGAAAGATATGAATTTATTGCCATTATGATGCTTGTAGCGTTGGAGTTTCTGGTGGTGTTCTTTGGTCCTTTCTAATCTTTTGTTGCTTTTGGTATATATATTTTCATCTTTTTTTCCCTCAGAGAGTCCCCCTTAAAGTTTCTTGCAGGGCTGGTTCAGTGGTCACAAACTCCTTTAATTTTTGTTTGTCTGGGAAACTTTTTATCTCTCCTTCTATTTTGAATGACAGCCTCGCTGGATAAAGAATTCTTGGCTGCATATTTTTTCTGATTCAGCACACTGAATATATCCTGCCACTCCTTTCTGGCCTGCCAAGTTTCTGTGGATTGGTCTGCTGCAAACCTGAGCTGTCTTCCCTTGTAGGTTAGGTACTTTTTTTCCCTTGCTGCTTTCGTGATTCTCTCCTTGCCTGAGTATTTTGTGAATTTCACTATGATATGCCTTGCTGATGGTCGGTTTTTTTGAATCTAATGAGAGTCTTCTGTGCTTCCTGGATTTTGATGTCTGTGTCTTTCCCCAGGTTAGGAAAGTTTTCCACTATAATTTGCTCATATAACCTTTCTACCCCTATTTCTCTCTCTTCCTCCTCTGGGACCCCTATGATTCTGATGTTGTTCCTTTTTAATGAGTCACTGATTTCTCTAATTCTTAAATTGTGCTCTTTTGCCTTAGTCTCCCTCTTTTTTTCTGCTTCATTATTCTCTATAAGTTTGTCCTCTACTTTGCTGATTCTCTGTTCTGCCTCATCCATCCTTGCTGCCACTGCATCCATCCATGATTGCAGCTGTTATAGCATTTTTAATTTCATTCTGGCTATTTTTTACTTCTTTTATCTCTACAGAAAGGGATTCTAATCTATTTTCGACTCCAGCTAGTATTCTTATTATTGTGATTGCAAATTCTGGTTCAGACATCTTGATTGTATCTGTGTTGGTTAAATCCCTGGCTGTCGTTTCTTTGTGCTCTTTCTTTTGGGATGAATTCCTTCATTTTGTCATTTTGAAGGGAGAAAAGGAATTAATGAGGCAGAAAAATTGAAATTAAAAAAATTAAAAAATATTAAAATTAAACACACACACACACACACACACACAAATCCAATAGATGATGCTAGATCTTAGGTGTGTTTTGGTCTGGGTGTTGAAAGTGGTTTGACAGATTAGAGAAATGAAAAAAAAAAAAAAGGGGGGGAGAAGGAAATCATTTGAGAATTTGAAAAAATGAATACATTAAAGTAGACTAAAATGAGATGATGTGGGTAAAATAGAATTTGAAAAAATATACACAAAAGTAGAGAATATAGTACAAAAAAATTAAAATATTTTTAATAAAAATTAAAAAGAAATATGAATTTTTTCATTTTCTGTATTTAAGAGAAAAGAAAAGAAATGAAAAAGAGAAAAAAGATAAAAAAGAAAAAAAAGAAATTGAAAATTTGAAAAAGTGAATACACTGTAGTAGACTGAAATAAAATATGGGAGTAAGATAGAATTTGAAAAAATTACATAAAAGCAAAATATATAGTAATAAAATTTAAATAAAAATATTTTTAAAAGAAATTGAAAGTAAAAATGAATTTTTTCTCTTTCTGCATTCAAGAAAAGAAAGGAAATGAAAATAAAAGGGAAAAAGAAAGAAAAAAGGAAATTGAAAATTTGAAAAGGTGAGTACACTGAAGTAGACTAAAATAAAATGATGCAAGTAAAGTAGAATTTGAAAAAATTTACACAAAAGTGAAAAATATAGTAATAAAAATTAAAGACAGATATTTTTAATAAAAATTGAAAATCTAAATGAGTTTTTTCTCTTTCTGCATTCAAGAAAAAGAAAAGAATTGTAAAAGAGAAAAAGGAAGAAGAGAAAAAAAAGAAAAAAAATTGAATAGATGAACCTGCTAACAGATTGAAGTAGGACTGAAATTGCTTCGTTTTCCCCTAGAGGTCAGTCCATGTAGCTGTTTATGGTCCATAAATTAGCCGGCAGTGAGGCTTGTGTTCTTGAAGAACAAATTTGGCCCAAGTGGGCGGGGCTCGGTGTAACACCTCCACTCTCCACTAGATGGCGCTGCTGGCCTACTGGGGTGGATTGTTGCGGTGCTCATAGGTGCGCATGCGCATGAGCAGGAGCCGTGAAAAATGGTGCCACCCAGCCAGCCAGTCTGTTCTCCAGGATCAGCAATTGCGCGCAGGTCCTCCGTCTTCAGCTCTTGTCCACTCCCCGCTTTTTCACTCTCCATGATCAGGCCCCAGGCAGTACCTCTCTCCCAAGTTTTGTCTCAGATGCGGCTGTTTTCCCCGGCCCCTTACTTCCGAAGGACTGCGGCTTTGACCCGGTCCGCCTCTCTGCAGGAGGGCCTCACCGAACAATGGCCGAATGAGCAATGGCCAAATGTCGGCTGCACTCAGGAACACCCGCTGGACCCTGCTGCTGCCGGTGTCCCAAGACTGCGGCCCCGTGCCAGCCCACCCCCAAAAAAGATCGCGAGACAGTGTAGCATCAGCGTTTCAGGGATTATGGAAAATTGCAACACACATCTGGCACCAGGCTTTACCCTCAATGACCTTGCCCCAGGACCAGTGAATGTGGCCGCCTTCCGGGGTCTGCTGGGACCAGGTGGTTTCAACAGTCTCTACCAAATGTCCTTCCAGCGGTGGAACTGCTTTTCCCATGTGGCCCAAGAACCTCCTGGACCCCACTCCGTTCCTGGGGATTCACCTTTCCCACCAGAGCACCGCCAGGTATCGAGCTGCGGGGTTGCAACCTTTGTTCTCCTCTTGTTTACAGTCTTAGTGGAATTTAAACCCTCCCCTCTCTCCTTTCTCCCTTTTTAGTTTAGTCCCTGCGGCTGTTTCCAATTTTCCACTTTCTCTCCAGCTGCTTTTGGGGAGGGGTGCTTTTCCCGTATGCTCCCCCCCTCCCCAGACTCTGTCCTCTCTCCACCCACAAAAGGAGTTCCCTACCTTTCACGGCTTCTTGCTCCCCAAGTTCAGCTCTTCATGTCGCATGCCTGCTGAATTCTGTGGTTCAGGTTATGCAGATTGTTGTGTTAATCTTCCAATCAGTTTTCTAGGTGTGTATGATGGTTTAGTGTTGGTCTGGCTGTATTTCATGGACACGAGACACACAAAAAGCTTCCATGCTGTTCCGCCATCTTGGCTCCTCCCTATTTATTATTTTTTAATGTTTATTTTTGAGAGACAGAGATGGAGCGTGAGTGGGGGAGGGGCAGAGAGAGAGGAGAGACATGGAATCTGAAGCTGTCAGCACAGCTTGAGCTGTCAGCACAGAGCCTGACGTGGGGCTCGAACCCATGAAGCGTGGGACCATGACCTGAGCCAGAGGTGGGCGCCCAACCCACTGAACCATCCAGGTGCCCCATTTTGTTCATCTTTTAAAACAAAGGTGTTTGACCAGGCAGCCTTGCTCTGAAAATGGAATTATTTTGTGGTGCAGAGGTTTGAACTTAAATGATTTCTGTAGTGATACAAGGGCGTTTCCACGGGAAAGTCTGATGCACGTGTTGGGAAGGAGATTGACATATGGAGAAAAATTGGACCATATGGGATTAGGAAATTAAAAATTATCTCCTGCTCAGTAAACGTGCCAAATATGAGCCTGCCATCCTAAGAACGGTCTTCCTTTTAGCAAAAGAAGACATTACGAACATTTCCAAAATTAAAAGAATATTCATGTCATGTCAAATGTGTGATGTGTGTAGGCAATGATGTGTTAGGTTCTAGGAAGGAAATTTGTATTTCAGACACAGTCCTTGTTAATTAAGAGATTACAAGTAAACAAGACTAGCCCAGATGTAACAATCAGCAAACAAAGCTGATGAGAGAGAACCATAACCCATGGTTAACGCTGGACTGATTTAATAAATTATGGTACATCCATTCTATGGAATATTATGCAATCATCAAATGAAATGAATCACACATTTATATGTATTGACTTGGAAAGTCAATACATTGTATTGTATTGTCTATATGTAGAAGACATTTTGTTAAGTGCAGATAAGCAAGTGGTAAAATAACATGAAGAACATGATCGTGCTCTTGTCAAAAGCAAAAGTGAGACTCTAAATAGGCAGTTCTGTTTGTAGAAGCATAGAAGGGTGGAATGATCTGATAAGCTAACCTCAGCTCCTTTAAGAGCGTAGGATCGGGCAGAGGAGGAAGGAAGCATCTTAAAAAATCTTTCTGTAACTCAGTATGTTTCCATTGTTACCGTGAGTGGGTATTATAATTTTTTTAAAGTGCTTTTGTAAAGCACAAAAATGGCATAACCTTTGTCTCCCAATCTGTGGATGTATGTTGGGTCATATAATGGTTCTTTCACTCTGCAGTCCTCCCAGCTCCCACTGGATCTTGCCCAGTGATTTCCAAGCCAGCCCTCTCCTTAGCACAACATCCAGGCAGGTGTCCTCCCCGAGGGCATGCTCTCTGTGCTGGGGATCTGCCAGGGATACAAGGTAGCAGCACGTTCCCTCAGATTCCCAAACCCCAGCAGCACCTTGGCTCTTCAGGAAGGAGGAATCCCTTTCCTCCCCCTCCCCAGTCACTCTCGGCTGGGCCCTGCTGGGGCTCCCTGTGCACATCAGCATTTCCAGGCTGGTCTCCAAAAATGCCTGCACCCCTCTACATGGGTTCAGCCTCCGTGGGCATATCTACATGTCTACAGGGAGTGCTAAGTTGTATGTTGGAGGCAGAAACTCAGCGAAGGGAGAGACCTAGGGTCCAGACAGGATTGTGGGGAGGGGACATCAAATGTGCGAACTGTAACACCAGCAATACGGAGAAAGTGGAACGAGAGAAGAGAAAGGCAGCCGGCCTCACACTATTGACTAGTCTGTGGTACGCTCTTGTTGAATAAACATAGACAATCTCACAGAACACCTGTGTCAGACAAGGCCACTCTGTAACTGTGGTGGCTTAAGACAAAAACAAGACCCATCTGTAACTGTGATCATGTCTGACCACGATCAAAAGCAAGAAATTGTCCAGGTCACAAAAGTGACCACCAAACATGCCTCTATTCATGGGTAATATGAGTGCCTGCTGCTTCTTCATCAGTTACACCTGTAGACTTGCTCCCTGCCCCTGCCTTCTAGATAAGAATTAAGGTACCAATCATAGCATCGCCTCTGCTTGACAACATCCTACCCCGAGCAGAGCCCCACTTCCTTGAAGCCTCTCCAGAATCACGGAACACAATCCCAAATCCTGTCATAAGCTCCTTTTTACACCCTCTTACTGAGGCTTGCAGTAGCCTTCACTGTGATGAGTCCCGAAGCCCCAGGTGACCGTAGGCGGGTCCTGGTGGCTCTTGGTTGGAGGGCAATGACAAAGGGAGGATCCCAGGTGGGGCAGTCGGTGCCATCGAAGGCAGAGACCTAGGGGTTTTCGCCCTGCCATTTATTTTCCCAGTTGTGGGAGGTCAATTACACCATTGCACCTTCTGGTTTATTCATTGCCTGAACGAGCCAGGTATGTGAGCGCCTTTCAGAGAACAATCTGACTGTGACCGAGATGTCTCTGGAGAGTACTAGAAGGTGAGGATGTGTCGGTTAGGTGGGGACAGATGAAGGAATGTTTGAATTCCGGGGTGCTTTACCAATCTGTATTCTACCCTCATGGGCAACTGGTGTTGAGGGTGTGGACTTCAGGATCGGTCCTGGCTGATGTGTGACCTACAAGGTGCATGGCCTGGAGCAAGTTTGTTAACCTTTCTGAGCTACAGAGCCTGCATCTTAGGAACGAAGAGATTATCACTTACCTCACAGACTTAAATAGAGCATGGAAACCCCTGGTACGTAGGGCAGCGGGGACTCACCACATATGCCATTTTTTCCCCTCCCCATTAAGCGATGGACAGCCACTGTAGATTCCTGGAAGAGGAGCGGCCCCAGGAGAGTAGGAATTCTAGGAAGATAGAGCTGATGGTGGTGTGGGAGACGACCTGAGTGGGGAGGGTGTGGGCAGACCCTGGGGATGCCGGGACACCCCAGCTCACACGGCACTTGCAGATCACTGCAGGGATCGCACCAGGTTCTCACAAGCAACACAACTGTCCCGCGTGGACATGGGCAAAGAAGGAATGATGGAGGCATGCCACGCAGCGTGTCTTACGACAAGTCTTAGTGGGATAGGATAGAAGGAAGAAATGTTAACTTTAGCAACACTTCTCGAAAGGCAGCCAAACTCTGAGATGCTTGAGGCAGCAAGAGGAACGGATTCCTTCAGGGTGCAGCGGTCAGCAAAGAGATGCTCATTTCTTCTTTTTTTAAAATTAATTAATTAATTAATTAATTAGAACATTTATTCATTTTTAAGAGGAAGAGAGAGAGCACATAAGGGAGAAGAGCAGAGAGACAGAGATGCAGAATCTGAAGCAGGCTCCTGACTCCGAGCTGTCAGCACAGAGCCCGACGCCGGGCCCGACCCCACGAACTGTGAGATTGTGCCCTGAGCCGAAGCCGGACGCCCAACCTACCGAGCCACCCAGGCGTCCCAAGAGATGCCCATTTCTAACAAGTAAGTCCAGGGGTCATAACATCTCCCAGTTGTGGATTGTTGCCATGGCTTTGCAGTGACGCAGAGAGAGTTTGCTTCGAATCCGGAGGATGATGCTGTGCGCTGAAGGTCGGCTTGGGCTTTGTCTCACGTATGACTTGTTGAGCGAGCAAGGCAGACCACTCCACTTTAGCCCAACGGCAGATGACTCCCAGGAGGAGAAAACGGATGACTGACGGCAAGAGCTACATCTTGCAACCACTCTTTCCTCGCCAGCTCCACCTCTAGTCGTTCTTAAATTTTATAGTTAATAGTACCCCAGGGAGACTTCAGGCTGCTCCGTTCCTCACGTAGCAAGGAACTTTGGCACCTGGCATGTTTGTGTTAAGTAAGCAAACAAACAAAACCCCAGGCGATTTGTGACTGTAAGTTAGCTGCAGATGGTGTGAGAGCCAAGTCAAGGTCATAGCAAGTTGCCCCAGTGATTTGAATCATAAAGTCAATTAACATTTGTCGGGCTCCTACTTTCTCTAAGGTTGGGCCCCGAGGAAGCTGCAGATGAGCGGGCCCATCTCCTCCTTCACAGAGTCTGTCATGGAGTGAGGAGGCTAACGAGTAAACCAGTGGAGCACAAGGGCATAGGAAATGCACCTACGCCATCATGGTAACGTGGAGAAGGGGAAGATTACATTTTACCAGAAGGATCAAGATTTTAAAAGAAAAGGATTCTGATGAATTCTTGATCTCGGCCTTAGCTCATCTGCCAACAGCCATAGATATAACAGTCACCTCCTTGCCCCTCTCCTGGAGGTGTGTGAGGTTCCTGGACCCTACAAGACTCTACTGTCCTGGACCTTTATGCCTCTGGCTTGCACAATTGACAGAAGGCAGGATTCAGGGGAGAGTAAGCTGCTGCTCAGCTCTATTCATCCCTAAGGAGTCTCATCCTCAAGGTGCAGAGGCCCTAGGAATTGGAGACCTATCCTATGGGGCTCTTGGAATCCCAACCCAGATACTGGAGAATAATGTCCAGGAAAAGGTGTAATAGTGCTGACTGAAAGAGAATGGAGGAAATTGGGAAGTATATACCTAGGCCTAGACACTCTCTCTGCTTGATATGATATGGTTACATTTTTTCCTGTTTTGAGAATAAGTGGAAGACAGATGCCGACTTTATAAATATAACAAGAGAAGAGCACCGCGATTTGTATACCAGTGTCGATTCAGTGAGCGAATCCACTCAGCTTCTTAAACTACAAACTGGGATACTGTATGTGTGTGGGTGCGCATATGTGTGTGTGTTCCTGGATTCCCTCACACTTTAGTTGTAGTGTCCTCCTTTGTAGAATGGGTATATTCCCAACCGCATAGGTTCGTGAGGATTAAATAGCCTTTTTTTTTTGTGAGACCCCCTTATTAACAGTAATATCGACACTACTCACAAAGTCTGAGACACCCTGACGTTGGCTACTGTTATTAAGTCTACTGGAAAATAAGATAACCCTTTCCAGAGAAACTCAAAACCGTCCCAAAGCGCAGCGTGATCCTGCCTCTTATCACATCAGCGTTGTCTGTCGGTCAATTAGTGTGTAGTGACAGTGGGGCTGAGTTTCAAAAAGATACAGTTGAATGAGGACCTTATTATTTGCCCTCCTTTCTTCTGTCTCAAAGGGCTCTCAGTGTAAGGAGTTTTAGGTAGATGTATTGCTTGTGTATCTTAAATCGATGGTTGAAAATGTTAACATAGTTACAAAGTGCTTTGAAGAAAAAAAATTCGTTCCATTTTCAGTGTGAAAGTGACACTGGTACTGTATAAGAAACACTCTAGGCAGACAATGGTTTAATCCCTGAAGTATTGGGTGTATATCCTAAAACCTTCAAGTGTCTGGAGAAGTGGTTTCCTTCTTAAAATGGACCATATCCTGCTCTGCGTGCCAGAAATCTGACTGTGTAATTAGGAGACATCTCCTTCCCTGACTGTGAGCATTCAGCCTGTGCTGGGTTTCCATGGATAAACAAGGAGCCCCTGGATTCTCACCAGGCGGGAGCCAGCCGCTGAAGGCAATGTTCCTTCCTTGGAGAGGGCACATCTTTTTTGAGAAGTGAAATACTTTTTAGCCAAACAACAACAACAACAACAACAACAACAACAACAACAACAAAAACCCCAAACCTGTTGCTCCAAAGTTTTCATTACTGACTCAGTATTCAGTTAGAATTTCTGTGGCAAATGCTGGTGTGGAAGAGAGCGTCAGGGGAAATTGCACACTGATGAATACAACAAATGATGCATGCAGGCAATATTAAATAAATATTGAACTTTAAGAAATACCGTGTGATAGTCAAGTGTGTAGGAATGAAATAATAGGAGATCTGGGGTTTGCTTTAGAATAACCCAGCTGACTGCGGGAGGGGACATGGGGTACAGAATGAACAGAATTGGCCATGTGCTGATAATTATTGAAATAGGTGATAGGGCCATGGGGGTTCATTACATTATTTTCTCTAGTTTTATAAACAATTGAAAATCTCCATATGAAAAGCTAACAAAGGGCGCCTGGGTGGCTCAATCGGTTAAGCAAGCATTCGACTTTGGCTCAGGTCATTATCTCACAGTTGGTGAGTTTGAAATGACTCTCTGCTGTCAGCATGGAGCCTGCTTCAGATCCTCTGTCCCCGCCCCTCTGCCCTTCCCCTGCTCATGCTCTCTCTCTGTCTCTCTCAAAAATAAATCAATAAAACTTAAAAAAAAAAAAAAAAAAGCCCCGGGGGCACCTGGGTGGCTTAGTTGGTTGAGCATCCGACTACAACTCATGATCTCCCTGGTTTGTGAGTTCAAGCCCCACATCAGCCTGTCAGCACAGAGCACACTTCCGATCATCTCAAAATAAATGTCTCAAAATCCGATCATCTCAAAAATAAATATTTTTAAAAAAAAAAGAAAAAAAAAGCCCCAAAGGTGTGGCTTTCTCGTTTGAATGAAAGATGTTTTTAAAAATTAATAATTCATAGATGTTACATACTGAAATATACAATATAGCTAACATTACATTATTGGTGTTATGTTAGGCATTTGTATAATATTACATATATACCTATAACTTCATATATATTATGTACATATAGAATAATATAATTTATAGATATATACATATACTTTTATATGTACATATATTATTTAATATGTACATATATTAAGTACCCACACATACATACATAGTGTATCAATTCATGCAATTCCTGTTAACGACTCCATGTGTGAGTTCTGTGTAAATTACCTGCATTTGCAGATGAGGCAATGGGATATGGAGATTAGTTCACAAGGTCAATAAGTAGGATTCCAATGCATTTTGATTCTGGAACCCATGCTCCTTCTTAAACAGAGCCCACTATTGCTGTTAGTATCCATGCTATTCTGTACTATCACATTGTTATCAACAACTTTCCTTACCACAGTTTATTTTTATTTTTATTTTTGGATGTATAAATCATATAAATTATAATAAATTATAATTTATTTATTTTTTGATTTACATCCAAGTTAGCATACAGTGCAGCAATGATTTCAGGAGTAGATTCCTTAATGCCCCTTACCCATTGAGCCCATCCCCCCTCCCACAACCCCTACAGCAACCCTCAGTTTGTTCTCCATATTTATGAGTCTCTTCTGTTTTGTCCCCCCTCCCTGTTTTTATATTATTTTTGTTTCCCTTCCCTTAGGTTCATCTGTTTTGTCTCTTAAAATCCTCATATGAGTGAAGTCATATGATTTTTGTCTTTCTCTAATTTCACTTAGCATAATACCCTCCAGTTCCATTCATGTAGTTGCAAATGGCAAGATTTCATTCTTTTTGATTGCTGAGTAATACTCCATTCAATATATATACCACATCTTCTTTATCCATTCATCCGTTGATGGACATTTGGGCTCTTTCCATACTTTGGCTGTTGTCAATAGTGCTGCTATAAACATTGGGGTGCATGTGTCCCTTCAAAACAGTACACCTGTATCCCGTGGATAAATGCCTAGTAGTGCAATTGCTGGGTCGTAGGGTAGTTCTATTTTTTAGTTTTTTGAGGAACCTCCATACTGTTTTCCGGAGTGGCTGCACCAGTTTGCATTCCCACCAGCAGTGCAAAAGAGATTCTCTTTCTCCGCATCCTCGCCAACATCTGTTGTTGTTAATGTTAGCCATTCTGACAGGTGTGAGGTGGTATCTCATTGTGGTTTTGATTTGTATTTCCCTGATGATGAGTGATGTTGAGCATTTTTTCATGTGTCGGTTGGCCATCTGGATGTCTTCTTTGGAGAAGTGTCTATTCCTGTCTTTTGCCCATTTCTTCATTGGATTATTTGTTTTTTTGGGTGTTGAGTTTGATAAGTTCTTTGTAGATTTTGGATACTAACCCTTTATGTGATATGTTGTTTGCAAATATCTTCTCCCTTTCTGTTGGTTGCCTTTTAGTTTTGCTGATTGTTTCCTTTGCTGTGCAGAAGCTTTTTAATTTGATGAGGTCCCAGTAGTTCATTTTTGCTTTTGTTTCCCTTGCCTCCGGAGGTGTGTTGAGTAAGATGTTGCTGCAGGCAAGATCAAAGAGGTTTTTGCCTGCTTTCTCCTCAAGGATTTTGATGGCTTCCTGTCTTACATTGAGGTCTTTCATCCATTTTGAGTTTATTTTTGTGTCTGGTGTAAGACAGTGGTCCAGGTTCATTCTTCTGCATGTCACTGTCCAGTTTTCCCAGCATCACTTGCTGAAGAGGCTGTCTTTATTCCATTGGATATTCTTTCCTGCTTTGTCAAAGATTAGTTGGCCATACGTTTGTGGGTCCATTTCTGGGTTCTCTATTCTGTTCCATTGATCTGAGTGTCTGTTCTTGTGCCAGTACCATACTGTCTTGATGATTACAGCTTTGTGGTATAGCTTGAAGTCTGGGATTGTGAGGCCTCCAGCTTTGGTTTTCTTTTTCAATATTGCTTTGGCTCTTTGGAGTCTTTTCGGTTCCACACAAATTTTAGGATTGTTTTTCTAGCTCTGTGAAGAATACTGGTGTTATTTTGACAGGAACTGCTATTTTTTATTTTTAAATTGATGTGAGTGGTGGATGGGGTGGGAAGATTTTTTTTTTTTTATAAGACTGTTCAGGAATTCTGCTGGAACTGCCTGCCCCCCTTGGCTCCAGGCACAGAGCTGGTGTGACCCAGGAGTGAGGTCGGGCGACTTGGCTCAGAGACGTCCTTGGTCCTAGGTTCCCTGAACCACCTGCCACCCAGAAGCGGCGCGCTGGCAGCCGAGTGCGCCACCTGGTGACCAGAAGCCCCTCAACAGGCTTCTCCAGGGCGCTGGGAGCCTATGGGGTGGGGTGCGCGGCCCCGAGCGGGCGGACCTGTCACTGCATCCCATAGGGCCCCCTCCTGCCCTCCGGTGGGGACGAAGCGCAGGTGTGTCTGAGTCCTTGCGTGACAAGCCCAGGGCAGATGGACCCC
This sequence comes from Panthera tigris, assembly GCF_018350195.1. Classification (NCBI taxonomy): domain Eukaryota; kingdom Metazoa; phylum Chordata; class Mammalia; order Carnivora; family Felidae; genus Panthera; species Panthera tigris. The sequence goes on from NC_056662.1 coordinate 108,178,529, forward strand.
TGCCTGATGCGTCTTATCCGGCGGTGGGAGGGCGAGCTGTCCGGGCCAGGGGAGACTCAGGATTCCCTCCAGGGGCCTGCCTTTGCAGCCCCAGCCAGGGCTAGAACCTGTCCCACCTTCGAGAAAGTGGGAATTAAGTTGAGAACAGGGTGCTTTTGCCTAAGGGTTCTTAAAATGAGCTCTTTTTAACATTTCCAAGTACTTAAAATTCATGTAGTTATGTACACCGACATAAGTATATTTCTGTGTATCCTTGCCTCTTTCCAGAAAGGGCATTAAAGTTGGAATGGTGTCACAGACTGTTCTTTTTTCCTCCCAACGGTCACCTTAGGTTTGTGAAGAACAAAATGCTGGTCCCGGGGAGCCAAGGCAGAGTAAGCAGTCCTGTCCAGAAGGCATGGAAGGGCATTTGGCCACGGCCTTGAGGACCCAGGGCTCAAGTTCTGAGACACCCTGAGGCCTGCAGACAAGCCCTTCCTCCTGGAGCTGGAGGAAGATGGCTCAGCTCTAGAGCCAGAAGAGTACTTGAGGGCCTGGCAGAGGACACAGTGCTCAGTAAGGTGCAGCCCCCATTCCTGCAGGGGCCTAGGCCCCGACCGTCCCTCTCTCCGCCAAGAAGCTCAGGGAGGCCCGTGTAACCCACTACCTGCCCAAGGTGGATCTGCAGGACTTCCTTGGCCACTTGAACCTGAAGGCAATTCTCTATGGCATGTGCTCTCTTTCCTGCTGTCCGCGCCGTTCCGGGGCTGAGCACTTCCTGACGGGAGCTCTTTGCCAGATCCCTTCAGTATGCAGGGCACAGGACACAAGCTGTGTGGGAGCCATTGCCTATGCTGGCAGCTCCTGTACCAGCAGAGCCAAGGGAAAAGCAACCGACGAGGGAAGGAGGGTGATGTCCACACTTAGACTCCGACTGTAATGGAAGGCTGTGGCCCCTGGGTACTGGTGCAGTGTTGACATGGTAACAGAAGTGAGAGAACCTACAGATTAATGGTAGAGTAGGGGTTCCTTAGTCATCCTTCCTCTTGGACTTCTCCTCCTGATGCCAAACTTTGCAGGATCTAGGGTTAGCTTTTTTTTTTTTTTTAGGAAAAAGTTGTTCCTCATAGCCCATGAGTTCAAGAAGAGCCAATAGAGAAAGTGGTTCAAAAGGCAAATGCAATGTTGGCTTACATTAGTAAGCAGCACCAGGCTGTGGGCTGTAGGCATCCTGCTGGAGTGCACTTAACTCCTTGTTGACTGTTGGCTGTTACTCTGTTGGAAGGAGATAGAGATGGCTAGATCTCAGCCAGCCCTAATGGCTGGGCAAGCCTCAAGCACTCCTTTCCCCTGGGACTAGATCTAGGCCCGAGGCCGGTGAGAAGCCTCTCTGGGCCCCTTTATCTGGCCTTTTTCCTTGGTTGATGAGAAAGCCCGGCTAGAGGGACCGCAGCCCTTCTGGGCCTGGAGTACACCTGTAGGCGAACCATTCCGTATCTGCTTTGCCTGGCTTCCCCTGGATCCTGTTAGCAAAGGCACCTTCCCTTCCCACACAGGAGGCAAACCCTGGTCCTTTCGACAAGACCAGAGGCGTGTGCTTGCAGGAGATAGAGATGCTAACAAGGAGAGTGGAAGAAGCCAGAAGAATGTTTGCTTGATTCCGTACCCTTTTCCAAGTAGTAGCTTCCTTCTCTTCTAGGCAGATGAAAGGAGCCTTGAGCTTCCCCTTGTGGCTAAAGTGTGCTATGACTCTGGTCAAACCATCTCTGAAAGGATGCATTGTAGGTTAACGTATAGCTAATGGGGTTGGGTTGGGGGGGGGGGCGGTGCATCATAGAGACAGGCCTGGGAACCAAGAGAGGATTGGAGGAACTAAGGATGTTTGGTTTAGAATAAAGATGATCTGCAAGGACCAGTCTCTGTTTAAATATTTAGAACATGGAAGAGAAGGTATTTATTCTGTGGAGGATAAGAGGGCAAAATTGGGATCAAGGAGCAAGTTAGTAGGAAGCAGATTTTGGCCTCAGTATTCAAACTACCCCCCCCCCCCACCCCCATCATGGAGATATTCAAGCAGGTGCTGCTGACCATGTGGAGGTGCTCTGGGAAAGGAACATCCTGGCTGCAAAGTTGCCCATTCCCACCATCCCTTGTCACAGGCTTTCTGGAGCAGCCTTATTTTCAATATTCACCTGTGATGATACACAGTGACATGTCCCCGGAAACTCCAATATGTCCACATTCACTCCACACCCTCTTGAAGACATCTTGCCCTTGGAAATAGAATGAGGATGTTCTATCCTGACTTGTGGTTCGTAAACCATGGGCCAGGTGTTAGAGTTTCCTCCAGCTCTGAAGGTCTGTACCTCCACATTTATCACAGGCAATGAAGTAAACACTTTAGATCACCTGGGGACATCGTGGCAGAATGGGAGCCAGAACCAAGGATCTGACTCCTCTTTGGACGTGAGTTGAGACTCTTACAAATTCTGCCTCGAAGGGGGCTGGCTTCCCATGGTAAGATAAAAGAATCCTCTCTTGGTTTGGAATCAGCTTTCCCAGTTTTGCTCCACCCACTCCATTCCGCAGGTCTCCCCTCCCACCCCCTCCTCCCTTTCACACATCTCCATAGTGACGGTTTTCATCTCTCATTCGGGATGCCCCTGGTACAGCGTGAGATGAGGCACAGCTCGCTTCAGGGTTGAGCTGGTATTTTTCCGGAGACGAACTGTCATCTGTGTGTGTATGCACCTCTGGCAGGGACACACCCTGGTGTAATCTAACGTCCCTGCTCTGGTTGTATATCTGGAGAGTCTGCTATTGCCTTAGAGTCTGTGAGTCCTTGAGGGCAAGGGACAAGGACTCATTACTCTAAATCTCCAGGCAGCTAATAAGGTGTTACCCGCTGTGGACATTTGATAGATGGTTGGCATTTACTTCTCTTCTTCTCACGATTCCATCATCCAGGGAGATAGTTTCACCTGTCGCTTCCCTTCCAAGCTCAGCTTCGGGAGATAAGGCTTCAGAAGGGAAGTGTGTCTTCCCACATACGGCTCTGTTTTAAACTTAATGTGTTTATTTGAGTACCTAGATACCATGGTGATCGGTGCTGTAGGAAGAGAGAGAAAGCAGGGAGGCAGAACAGAGAGAGGGAGCAGCCCAAACACCAGGGGGCTGGAAGCAACGTTTTGTGACACCGCTGTTTATTTTGAGCCGGCGGTATTATTTATCACGTCCTCCGTGCACACATCTCTCCCCTGGGAGCGTACACGCTGCTTGTTTCTTAGGCACTTATGTTCTCTGGGCCTCGAGAGGAGGAGACACGTTGCCTTTGGCATGTAAAGGTACACATCACTGTCACCGCTTCTGACGTTTGTATATCATTGGACCCTGTTCGGTGCACGTTCATGCACCTTACTTCCCTCCTGTAAGCCTGTGTCAGGCCAGATTGGATTCACCCTATTTTTTGATGAATTTGAGATTCAGAGACTAACTTGTCCAAAGGCACTCGACAAGTGAGTGCTCAGAGCTAAAGGCCACCTGTTTCCTAGAGCAAAGCCCCTTATGCTACGATCGGGCTGTGCAGCAGTGGGAATTCATGGCAGGCGGGACAGACCTGGTGCATTTGGGGCAGGGTCCAGGCTGGAGTGAGCTGCGTGGAGTGTGGTCCAAGTCACAGAGAAACAGCTAGAATTTCTGCATGGAGCCCACAAAAAAATGGGGCATTGGCTGCAGAAGGAATTTTGCTGATTTTATGTCTTGAGACAAAACAAAGTGTAAAGTGTAAACGCACCCTGTGTCCAGACTGACAGCCATTGCAAAGAGCTCCCTGCAGCACAAGTGAACTCTGGTGTTTCCGCTTATCTGCCTGGACTAACCCAAACCTGGTCCCGAGACTGGTGCATGGCTGCTGGCATCCTTCCTCAAGGCAGACTAAGATGAATGAGACCCAAGATAGAATCCTGGGGTGGGGGGGCATGTGCCAGCCTCATTTCTATGGCCCCTTCATACGTGTCTAAATGGTGCTACTACAAGTCCCAGAACTTTTTGTCACAGGCCTTTATCTCTGCTGGGCTCACCACCCAGTGCCCTCTGCTCCCGCCCTCCCACCTGGCCAGTAGTTTCTTTTTTTTCTTTTTTAATTTTTATTTATTTATTTTGAGAGAGAAAGAGAGAGAGAGAGAGAGAGAGAGAGAGAGCGCAAGTGGGAGAGGGGCAGAGAGAGACTCCCAAGCAGGCTCCTTGCTGTCAGCACAGAGCCTGAGGCAGGCCTCGAACTCACAAACTGTGAGATCATAACCGGAGCTGAAGTTGGATGCTTAACCGACTGAGCCACCCAGGCACCCTGTGACCAGTAGTTTCTACTTTACCAAATATGATCTATCCTTGGAGGTCCAGTTCAAATGTTTCCTTGGCCCCCTGCATTCCCTATTTTTGAGAATGAGCTCTCCCTCTTCTGACTGCTTATGATTCCCCTAGTTTGAGCTAGGGTTTAGTGGTAAGAATCAAAGGTATTTCAGTTTAGAGAGCCCCAGTAAGCCCCCAGAAGTTGGGGTCAGCCAGGCTCCTCACCCATTATAAAGGGGAATCAGAACTGCCCTCCCACCCACCCATCTGAGCTATCTTGCCCCTCTCCCCCATCAGTCCATAGAAGAAGAGAACTGAAAAAGGAGAGGCTATTTACTCCATTCCTTGGAGCCAAGGAAGGGGGTGGGCTCTAAAAGAATCAGAAAAGAACAGAGGTGTTTGTGACAAGAGTCAGGCATTGTGTTTCCGGATGGTTGTTTGCTTGGCCCAATGACTTGTTGATCTGATCTCACAGTTTGGCGTTGGGGCAAGAGGACAGGAAGGAGAAGATGCCAAAGGGATACTGTGGGGCAGAGAGGGCCCGAACCGCTGCCTTGAGGAGTGTGGAAGACAGAGCCATGTAGCCTCGCTCCCTTAAGATAAGGAGACACCTGCCTGTTACCTCTTGCTTCCTGGTCCAACACTGCCCGGGGGCCTAGAGAGGGGAGAGCCCCATGCATAAAGAGAAGAACAAATCTAAGCTAGAGCCTCGGACAGGCCCAGCCTATACGGAAGCCTGGAAGGGGAGGTGATCAGGTGAATTTCAGGATGGACAGGACTGAGTCTTAAACCTGAAATAATCAGAGATGACTGGGAAGCTATGGAATACAGCAAAGGAGTGATTACAGGACTCACCATTTAGAAAAGGAAGGACGCACAACCTGGATGAATGGGGGGCAATTATAGGACCAAAGATCACATTTTTGTCCCCTGACTAGTTGAGATTATTCAATAAGTTGTTTGAAATTAATTTCGTACCTGGTTTCTCTCTCTCTTTTTAAGAATTGTAATAAAAATATGTATAAGATAAAATTTACTATCTTAAACAGTTCAGTCCAGTAGTGTTAAGTATACTCATATTGTTGTGCAACAAGTCTCCACAATTTGCAACTCTGTACCCACAAAATGACCCTCTGCTCCCCACCCCTACAGCCCCCGGTAACCACCACTGTACTTTCTGCTTCTAGGGATTTGACTTCTGTAGATGTCTCATGTAAGTGGACTCGTACAGGATTTGACTTTATGTGACTGGCTTATTTAACTTAGCATAATGCCCTCAATGTTCCTTCACGATGCGGCATGTGTTAGGATTTTTACCCTTCCATTGTACATATTCGCACCTTTTATTTTATTCGTATTGATGGACACTTGGGTTGCTTCCGCCTCTTGGCTATAGTGAATAGTGCTGCTCTGAGCACGGGTGTGCAAGTAGCTCTTTGAGATCTTGCTTCAGCTCTTTCGGATATATGCTCAGAGGGGGCATGGATGGATTGTGTTAGTCTGTTTGGGCTACAATAACAGAATACCCTAGATAAGTGGCTTAGAAACAACAAAAATTTATTTCTCACAGTTCTGGAGGGTGGGGAGTCCAAGATGAAGGCATTGGCAGATTCAGTGTCTGACGGGGATCTGCTTCCTCCTGGTTCGTGGACAGCTGTCTTTTTGTTGTGTCCCCACATGGTTGAAAGGGTGAGGGAGCTCTCTGGGTCTTTTTTTTTCCCCTTAATTATTATTTTTTTTAAGTTTATTTTGAGAGAGAATGAGAGAGTGAGAGAGTGAGAGCGAGTGGGGGAGGGGAAGAAAGAGAGGGAGAGAGGGAGGGAGGGGGAGAGAGAGAGAGAGAGAGAGAGAGAGAGAGAGAGAGAGAGAGAGAGAGAGAATCCCAAGCAGGCTCCATGCTGTCAGCATGCGACATGATGTGGGGCTCAAACCCAGGAACCATGAAATCATGACCTGAGCCAAAATCAAGAATTAGATGCTTAACCGACTGAGTCCCCCAGGAACCCCTCTCCGGATCTTTTTCTTTTTTAATTTTTTAAAAAGTTTATTTATTTATTTTGAGAGGAAGAGCAGTGGAGGGGCAGAGAGAGAGGGAGAGAGAGAATCCCAAGCAGGCTCCATGCTGTCAGCACAGAGCCTGATGCGGGGCTTAAAACCACAAACTGTGAGCTCATGACCTGAGTTGAAACCAAGAGCTGGATGTTTAACTAACTGAGCCACCCAGGCGCCCCTAGATCTTTTTAATAAGAGCACTTATCTCATTCATCGGGGTTCTACCCTCATGATCTAATCGTCTCCCAGAGGCCCCAGCTCCAAATGCCATCACATGGGGTTAGAATTTCAACATATGAATATTGGGGGGACACAAATGTTCAGTCCTGTGCCTGGTTAAGATGATAGTTCTACTTATAATTTTTTGAGGAACTTCCATGCCGTTTTCCACAGTGGCTACACTCTTTTACATCCTCATCAACAGAGCACAAGTGTTCCTGTTTCTCCATATCCTGGCCAACACTTGTGGTTCTTTGTGAGGTTTTTTTTTTTTCTTTTTGATAGTAGCCATCTTGATGGGTATGAGTTGATATTTAACTGTGGTTCTGATTTGCATTTTCCTAATGATTAGTGATGTTGAGCATTTTTTCAGATGCTTTTTGGCCATTTGTGTCTTTTTTTTTTTTATTAAGAATTTTTTTTTACATTTATTTATTTATTTTTGAGAGACAGAAAGCACAAGTGGGGGACGGGCAGAGAGAGAAGGAGACACAGAATCTGAAGCAGGCTCCAGCCTCTGAGCTGTCAGCACAGAGCCCGCATTTGTGTGTCTTGTAGAAATGTCTATTCAAGTCCTTTGCCCATTTTAAAATTGGATTATTTATTTTTTCCTGTCATTGTTGTTGAATTGTGAAAGTTCTTTATATATTCTGAATATTAATCCCTTATTAGGTATATGATTTGTAAATATTTTCTCCCGTTTCATCAGTTGCCTTTTCATTCTGTTGATTGTATCCTTTGATGAGACTTACCTCTTTTTCCCATCCAGAGTTTTTGGGGGGCAGGATTGTATTTGAGGGGGGTCTTCAGTGAATGATTGTGCAGAGAAGCAATGAACATACACTAAGAGTGATTAGGCAAGCATATTTTTTTTAAGATTTTAAAAAATGTTTTAAAATTTATTTTGAGAGAGAGAGAGAGAGAGAGAGAGAGAGAGAGAGAAAACGCATGAGTGGGGGAGGGACAGAGAGAGGGAGAGAGAATCCCAAGCAGTTTCTGCACTGTCAGCACAGAGCCTGATGCAGGGCTTAATCCGATGAACCTTGAGATCATGACATGAGCTGAAATCAAGAGTCAGACGAGGCAGGCCTGTTTTTAAAGAGGTGGGATTTAAGTTTTGATGGGCAAGGCGGGCCCCAAGGAGAGATGCGGACTGGCATTTTGCCTGTGGCCCCCTTTCCCTTCTGACGCCCTCCTTCCATCTCCTCCTTCCTGCTCAGGCGCTAGGTCCTGTCTCCACTGGGTGATACTGCAACTCAGTTCAGTTTAACAAGTGGTCCTCAGACAGCTCCTGTGTGACAGGCACTGTCCTAGGGATGACAAAGGAGAGCAAGGCAAAGCTCTCTCATGGTCAAGTGCCATCCTGCAGGGAGATGAAGAAGATGGAATTTCAGTGTAATGTGATGAGTGTGCCCTCGAGTAGTGGTTACCCACTGGAGGCAAAAAGGCCAAGGAGGGCACCTAACCTGGGCCACGGGATGCAGGAAGACTTCCTAGAGAGGAAGTAGTCCTGAGATTGTTTGGCACTTGGTCCGGTCTGCCTGTGTTCCCCCACTCCTCAGACCCCAGGGGTCACCGGAAGAGGACGCATCTTTGCGGGAAGGGTGCTAGGGGGAAGATGTAATGATCTGTTGTGTTATATTTCCCTTCTAACATGCTCACTATTTAATGATGCAAATATGGGAGGTTGGTTAAGCATCCAACTTCAGCTGAGGTTAGGATCTTGTGGTTTGTGAGTTCAAGCCCTGCATTAGGTTCTGTGGTGACAGCTCAGAGTCTGGAGCCTGCTTCGGATTCTGTGTCTCCCTCTCCCTCTCTCCCTCCCTCTCTACCCCTCCCCCACTCACATTCTGTCTCTGTCTCTCAAAAATGAATGAATGTTAAAAAAATTTTTTTTAAATAAATAAATAAAATCTTAAAAAAAATTTAAAGATGCAAAAATGGGGTGGCTAGGTGGCTCAGTTGATTAAGCATCTAACTCTTGATTTCGACCCCGTTTGTGGGATCGAGCCCTGAGTCAGGCTCTGTGCTGGGTGTGAAGCCTGCTTAAGAGTCTCTCTCTCCCTCTCTCTTTGCCCCTCCTCTGCTTGCTCTCTCTTTTTCAAACAAACAAACAAAAAAAACAAGATGCGAAAATAATTCTAGAGACAATAATCTCCCTAGAAAACTAAAAGGAGCAATATATGGCTGGCAAATTTATTCCAAAAAGGAAATAAATAAAAAACGGTTTATTGTATTTAGTAACATATCGTGCTTCATATGTACCAGTTACTGTTCTAAGCACTTCCTGTGTACATAACTTAATTAGTCCTTACAACCACCTTATGAGGTAGGTATTATTATCACACCCCCTTATGTAGATAGGGAAACTGAGGAACAGGGAGGTTAAGTAACTGGCCCCAAGGCCATAGAGGAGGAAGTGACAGAACTGGAGTTGGAACCTGCAGCCTGGTTCTAGAGTCTGTGTCCTCTGCCTTGAGTGGTTTGATTTACACATGCCAAAAAGTTCTTTCCACTTTAATCAACTTGATCCAACAGAATATATGTTTTAAGGTCATTCCCTTTTAGGCTCCAATTCTCACTTGCACCTTCTGAAAAGTTCACCGTTGACTTAGGTGTTTGACATATGACTCAGTGTCCTAGGAATGTCTCCCTGGAGCTCTAGATGGCACCACTTAGTTCCTGGGAAACTTACTTGAAGCCACACTTTAGAAAAAATCTATAGACATAAGGGAGAAAACAAATCTCTGAAAAAGGGTTAAAAAACCCACAACCACTTTATTATTATCACACTCAATAAAATTGATAATAATTCTTAATCTCACCTAATACTAGAGTTCAGTTTGCTTTGATTATTTCAAAACTCTCTGTTCACAGTTGCATTTGGCTGTAGGTGTCTTAAGTCTTTTCTAGTCTGGAAGAGAATGTCTTCCTTTTCATTTTTATCCGTGTTATTTGTTGGTGAAACTGGGTCATTTGTCCCGTGCAATAACTAGGAAGACTGAGAAATAAGGTTTAAGATGTCTTTGTGGCCATAGGTTCTATCCCACTGGGGTTCTTCAGTCAGAAGGCTGGGTTTTAAAGTCACTTGAAATGCTTCTCCATGTGATTATGAAATCCACTTGATACGCTGTTGGTTTCATTTGCCTCAGTTTGTGTTTGATAGGTAGGCGTTGCCTTTTCTAAAGATGATTTGGTTTTTTAATACTGCAAAATATCTACATGGCTAAAAGTCAAAGTTATAAAAAAATATACAAGCAGAGAAGTTTAGCTTCCATGTCTGCCTTCCCCCTCGTTCAAATTGCCATCATTTTGCTTCCTTAGAGATCACGGTTTTTCATGAGTTTTGGCTTTATCCCTCTGTTGTTGTTTATGTGAACACATACTTGCAATCCTCCTTCTTTTCTAACCAAACAGACAGCACACTTTTCTTACCCTTTTGACCGTGTATTTCTGGAGGCCATCCTTATTCCTTTTTACAGTGGAGGAGCACTTCTTGTGTGCATATTTCAGGATGTAGTCAACGGGTCCCCTACTAATGGGCGTTCGAATTGTTCTGTCTTTGCTATTACAGATAGTGCTGCAGTGAATAACCGTGAACATATGTCATTTCACAATTTTGGTAGTTATATTTGGGGTAGGCTCCTAGAACTATGATTTCTGGGTTGAAGGGAAAAGGCTCATGCATGTTTGCTGGACATTACAAAACTCTTCTCCACAGAGATTGTATAATTTTGAATTCCCATCAACAATGTTGGAGAGTGACTGTTTCCCCAGATACTCACCAATAGAATATACTGTCAAATGTTTGGACTTTTGCTGGTCTGAAAGGTAATGAAAGATAATGAATAGGTTAAATTTACAGTTCTTTTGTTATGTGCAATGGTGAACATATTTTCATTTGCTTTCCACTTTCTGTGAAATGCCTATTCATATCTTTTGCCCATTTTTCTATCAGGCTATCTGGCTTTTTCTTCTCTGAAGTTCTCTGTTAAGGATATTAGCCCTTATTCTGTGATTTATTTTACCAATTATTTCTTCCAATTTTTCACTTGCCTTTTGATTTTACTTAAGATGTTTTTATGTTACCATGGAGCCAAATTTATTCATCTTTCTGGATTTTGCCTCTCCTAGTTTATAAAATACTTCACCCATTTTTTCCTTTGATTTATATTTCATTTTTACATTTAGATCTTTGACTCATTTAGAAATATTCTGGTGTTTAGTGTGAGAAATGGATTAAATTTTCTCTCTTTCCATATGGCTATCCAATTGTATGATATGTGAATTATATCTCAATAAAGCTGTTATTAAAAAAATTATTGGGGCACTTGGGTGGCTTAGTCGGTTAAGCATCCAACTTCAGCTCAGGTCATGATCTTGCAGTCCGTGAATTCGAGCCCCACGTTGGGGTCTATGCTGACAGCTCAGAGCCTGGAGCCTGCTTCGGATTCTGTGTCTCCCTCTCTCTGTTCCTCCCCTTCTCTCTCTCTCTCTCTCTCTCTCTCTCTCTCTCTCTCTCAAAAGAAAAATAAAGATTAAAAAAAATTTTTTTAATATATTAAAAAAATTATCTACCTATATAAATGTTTGAAAGGCCATATCTTAACACTTAAACCCTGGTTGACTCTGGATGGTGGGATTATCAATTGTTTCTATTTTCTGTTTTTTCCCTGTATGAACAGATATGCCCTGTTCCATTCTCCTGTACTTAGGAAGACCTTCTTTCTATGTTATAAGTTTCAGAAGGCTGGAACATGTACTTCTGAGAAGATATAATCCAGGTCCAATAAATTTTTTTTTTAAAGAAGTTTGTCCATAATCCATAAGAGCAGTCAAACAATAAGTATTTGAGTGTCTACCGTGCACACAAAACTGTGCTATTTGCTCGGGGAAATGTCAGAAAAAGTAAAATCATCTGAGTAGACATGTCTAAGAGTCAAGTCCACTAACCTGGAAGGGAGTAGAGGTCATTTAAAAAGCCAGATGAATGGCAGAGACAGGCAAGATGAATAATTCACAGGAAGGAGAGATCTCCATGGGCAGGGATGACCTGGGAAGCTTCAGGGAGGAAGTGTCTTCCAGTTAATCCTTGAAAAATGAATAGGATTTTAAAAAAATGAGTAGGGAGAGAAGAGAGACACATCCAGACAAGGACAGTATTGTGAGTACAAACAAAGGAGAGCCCCTGAGGGTGTTCAGGGGACCAGGTAGGCAAGGTTGATCAAAGAGGGTGCTCCTTGAGCATTTGACGCAGTTCACTGTGACTGGGGAGCAAAGCTCTCTTCTCCTGAAATGGGGTGAGGCTGTCTTCAGTCACTGAGACTGGGAGCCTTTCAGAGGATCCAGTTCCATGCAGAACTCTTCCCCAGGGGGCCCCTTTCTGGTGGCAGACTGCTTGCAGATGCCAAAGGAGACCGCCAAGGTTTGGATTTGATTTTGCTCTTGATCATTCCATTCTTGGCTGGCACCCATGACGTGAGGACCTCTGAACCTGCACCCTGTGTTTACAACCTTGTCCTCAGTTACCTGACACCAGTCTCCACGGGAATTAGCAAAAGGCACCTCCAATTTAAGGGTACATATTTCTATCCGAGGTTGAGCTGTCTGTCTTCTCCCTCCATGGACCTGTACCACATCCTCCCAGAAATAAGTGACCCACCTTCTTGTGGAATGACCTTTACAGGAAGCCTGCCTTCCTGAGTGCAGGACGAGAACTGGGACAATACACGAGGGAGAGACGAGGCTCTTGTGACTTAAACAGGACCCGCATAGCTGGTCAGGAGCCAAGTCATTAATGTGCCTGCTGATTTCCCTTTTGGAGCGATCAGGAGCTGTTTTGCTCACATCTTCCCTCCTCTCTTTTGTGTCTGGCGTCTGCCTAGATGATCAAGATGGCGGTACACAAAGCAGGTACCCCAATACCTCCCTGTAACTACATTTCAGTGTCTCTTTCCTGGGGCAGCCACTCTCACACCTGTCTTCAGGCTGCCCTCTGTCCCCATCTCATTTTCCTTGGAGCTGGTTTTAGCCATGGTTCTACCTACAGAACTTCTTTGTGTCTATCTCAGCTCCAAAGTGTTAACAAACGAACTCAATGAATGTTGAGAGAACATTCATTCTGAGAGAAGACCAAGGGTCCTCTCAGTTCTCTGTTGAGTTCCCTGTGTAGTTCTAGTCATCTCATCCCTGACTTTGTGATTCTGATGTTGGAAATTTCTCAGAAAGCAGGAGATGCTTTTGGGCCAATGGATCATTCAAGTACCCTCATATTACACTGGATACCAAGTTCTCCATTAAGTAAAAACAAAATTATGATGGGCACCTGGGTGACTCAGTCATGGTTTCAGTTCAGGTCATGATCTCACAGTCTGTGGGTTCGAGCCCTGCATGGGACTCAATGCTGATGGTGTGGAGCCTGCTTGGGATACTCTCTCCCTCTCTCTCTGCCCCTGACCCCCCCTGCTCATATGCATGGTCTCTCTCTCAAAATAAATAAACTTTAAAAAACGCCACAAAATTATGAAATCATCATGCTCATTAGCAATAAACTGAATCTTGCACACTGGTGATTGGGACCAGTACTATAATCAAGATGATCTGATGCCTATTTGGTGATTATTTTATGCTTTCTTCCAGTCTTCGTTACAACTAGCCATTGAGGAAAAGTATCTTTCAATTTGATTTTTCTGTGATAGAGTATAGCTTCTGATAAGTCATAGTTTCTCCAAACTGTAGAGTAGTGGTCTTCAAAGTATGGTTGGGAAACAGCATCAGCATCACCTGGAAACTCATTAGAAAGGCAAAGGTTCAGGCCCCACAGACATATGGAATTTGAAATTCTGAGGTGGTCCCAGCAGGGTGTGTGAGAACAAGCCCACCAGGGAATCCTGATGCTTACTCAAGTCTGAGAGCCACCAGTGGAGAGTAACTCATTAACCAATTAATAGTCTGTTATACCTGCTCTAGCTCAGAGCGCTGGTCTGTCCCTTTCCAGGAGGCTTCCCAGAGAAAATAGAATTCTTGTCAATCCTGTCTCTTCCCTAATCAATTTAACTTGTTTTGCCTGGAGTAGTGAGGTGAGGTGGGGAAAAGGGAAACAGCCTTAGAACGGCAAGGAACTTGCTCAGCTCAGCTCAGCTGAGGGCTGCGAGCAGAAGGTGCACCTGGGATTAAGTCCCGCTGAGTTTAAACTGAGCCAAAACAGAGACACAGGCACCCTTCATGCCCATGAGGGCTGCTGGGCCCCACCATCCCGGGAGCAGGTTCCTTACTGATCTGCCCGTCTCTGTTCATCAGTGGTGATAAGAAGAGCTGCATACACATTGTTTATTGGTGTGTGGTGTCTGGTTGTAAAGTAAGTCTTGAACAGGCTTTGCAATCACAGGGATGGTCTACAAGGGTACAGCATTTCTCTTGATTGAGAGGTGGTTAATTAGATATTATATTGGAGTGATTTCTGACCAGAGGAGATGCTTAGAATCCAAATAGTTCCCACAGATGTAGTGTTTCTTGTCAGTGTGACTACAGCCGCTGATGAAGCCTGGTAAAATATCAACTACCTCACTGCACTGGCTACTCATGACCCTTCAAGAGAGGTACTATTAGCCTATTTATAGATGGGGAGACTAAGGCTCAAATTATTGTGTCAATTGCCTAGGAGAAAGCAACAGAATTGGTGCCTTGACTAAGCAGCCTCAAAAGCCCACACGTTTAACCACCATGAATTTCATGGGCCAGAATCTTCCTTCGTTAGTTCTCTATGAAATCTCAGCTTCTCTGCTCAACTCCATTTTCTTGTCTCTCTCTCCCATTTAGTCTCCCTCTTCTTCATTAGTTTGCTGACACTCTTTTCTCCACTCTGACTGAATGCTTTGCGTTTTGGAGGTCCCCATGGGCTGCTCTATGTCTGATCCATCCATAGTTAACCCTAAAAAATGATCAGAGGCAGAAATTTGTATTAAAAAAATTGGCGGGTGGGGAGCACCTGGGTGGCTTAGTTGGTTGAGCGTCCGACTTCGGCTCAGGTCATGATCCCGTGATTCGTGAGTTCAAGCCCTGCGTCCGGCTGTCTGCTGACAGCTCAGAGCCTGGAGCCCACATCAGATTCTGTGTCTCTCTCTCTCTCTCTCCTCCTCCCCTGCTCACACTCTGTCTCTTTCTCAAAAATAAACAAAGATTAAAAAAAATTTTAATAAAAGTAAAAAAAAATTTTTTTTGTACTCTCTAGGGCTTAAAAAAATAATAATTTTTGAATAATACTTATTTGCTGAATGTAGGACCAGCAAGTGTATCCCTCGTAGATGCTGATAGTGTTGGGGTGGGTGGATATTGTAAGTAAACCAGCGGTTGTTGGAGCCCCAGAGCAGTAATTCTCAAGTGAGTTTGGACGAGTGGGCCACACCCCACCAAGGGGTTACATTTGAATCTGAGCCTGGCTGTGTCAAGTCCTCTCTCCCACACTGATCCTTAATCCCCCAGGGCAGGGGCCGGGACAGCAGTCTTCTCAAGAGGTCCACAGCAATACTTAAGGTTAGGTCAATTTGGGGTGGGGGGTGCCTGGGTGTCTCAGAATCCGAGGTGAGAGTGCTGATCCTTCTTGGGATTCTCTCCTCCTCTCTCTCTGCCCCTCCCTGGCTCTCGTAAGTGCGCGCACTCTCTCTAAATAAATAAATAAATAAATAAATAAATAAGGTTAGGCCAGTTTGGGAAATGCTGGCTGGAAGGAGTAAACTCTGTTTCTTTTATTGCTTCTCCAAATCACCTGTTTCAGAAGCTTCCTCTGGGGATCCTGAGGCTAGATTCCTAGGACCAAACCTTGAGAACACTACTCTTAGAGTGGATGCCCTCAAACTTGAGAATGTACAGAATCCTCCCAAGGCCCCACACAGACTGTGGGTCCCACTCTCGGGTTTCTGATCTAGTTGGTCAGGGACGATGTTGAGGAATTTGCATAATTCCCTAGGTGTCACTGATGCTGCTTGCCTGGAGACGGTTGGCCCTCAGCCCAGACCAGAGAGACCCTGCCTTACTTCAAGCTAAGATGTATAACAGTACTACCATCTGACATGGCCGGGCTGCCTCGTAAATCACCAGGCTTCTGTAGTCCAGAGTTCTGCTCTTGCTAAGGTCCCCCGAATGTTCTATTTGCTATTAAAACCAGGTGTTGGGAACCTCAGGCCCGAGGATTCCAGGACCCAGACACTACTCACAACCCAGACACTAAATTTGTAAATGACCACAAGGAAGTCATTTATCTTTCCCGGGCCAAATGTGCCATCTGGAAGAGATGAAATGAGAGCATAAATTCAAACACATTAATCAAAAATTCGAAGCTCAGGGTACAAATACTGGCTATTACCTTCAGACTCTAGGGAGGTGGAAGATAGTTGCTTCCGGGTCTTGGCTTTTCACTAACTTGTAGGGTGACGTGGACCCAGTGGCCAGGCTTCCACTTCTTATCAAATGCAGGGATTGGCCTGGGTCATCTCAAAGGTCACCTGTAGCGGGAGAATTGTGGGATGTCAGTCCCAAGCCCAGCACCTGAGATTAGTTTCATTCCTATGTTCCTCATACAGAGCTTTGTTTCTTCAGGTTGTAACGTAGGTTTGAGGCACCAAATATTCCCTTTAAAGTATCTGGAATGCTTGAAGCAAGCGGGAGGAAAAAGTACCAGGGCCAGTTAACACAGAACAAAAGCAAGTGAAAACAATAAGTAAAACTCGGCCGTGGACCTCTCTCTGTAGAGTGATCCGACTTATCTCGACCACAGCAAAGCCTGAGGGATGCGGGTGAACACAGAACAAAGGGAACCAGGCGACTGGCAGCAGGCGGGTGAGTGAGCAGGCCTTCTCCCTCTCTTTCCATGGGCTGTCCACGTCACAAGGCTCTGAGTCTCACGGCCGGCCGGAAGAGGAAGGCAGGGCAGACAGCAGAATCCCTATTTCCCCAGAAGGAAACCCTGGCTCTGAGAGGTTATCTGAATTTCCCATGGTCCTCTGGACAGGACTCAGTGTGGGATCAGCTCTTTCATGAAACGAGGAAGGTGAAGAGAATGAGGGTCTCTCTCTGAGCAAACAGCCAGAGGAGTACTTGGATGGCCAGCAGGTCCTCAGTGACCCGAGAAGCCCTGGCTTGCACTCAGGGTGGAGGGAAGTGAAACAAAGACCTAGGTCTGGAACGGAATCTCTGCAAAGTTTGCTGTTTGCTGGTAGCTTGCAAGTTGCATTTAAATGGTCTACTGATTGCTTTAACATTCATTCTCAGGCCTGTTTGTTAAGTTCTTCCATTTGTGAGGGAGGGAGCAATGTCCCAAGGCCACTGTCTAGGTGGGAGCAGCAGGCTTTTAGACAACGAAGCCTGGGGGTGGGGGACAGGGGCCTGCTGCCTTATCGGCCTTAATCTGGGGAGCAATTTTTGGTTGTTGAGGAATGATATGACAATTCGGGAGATGTCATTAGAGTACATAAAGTATAAACAGCTATGGAAACTAATTTTTGCAGTGTTTGGGGACTGACTGATAGTAAGGGAGAATATTCAGCCACGATCACCTAGAAAGACAACTGGTGCGCAATTGTATTCTAATTGTCTGTTTACTTGCCCACACCCACTCATCTGTACCCAGACTAGAAGGTACAATTGGGTGGGGCCCATCTTTGTCTTTTTACTGATGTTGTCTCACCTTTATTAGGGCTGGCATTTACTAATTATTTGCTAAATTAAATTACTGAATGCAGTTGATGCAATTACAAATTATTATTGCAGCTATTCATATTATTGAATTACTGATGCAATCGAATTAACTGAAAAATGGCATCTTTGGGATTACTCGGTTTCACCTTAAATCCATTTTGCAACAAAGCAGGGATACTATGTCTAATGAAGGAGTGAATAAATGAGTGAATAAACCAGCGATGAAAACAGTGAACAGAACAGGCAAACAAGAAACCAGAAACAAGCCTCTTGACGTGTCCTGATGGACGGAGGCTCTGGGCATCCCTTGCTCTAGAGCCTTTCGCGCTCTGCAGAGGTCTGTAGTTGTCCAGCCCAATTTTAACGGAGACCAATTTTAATGGATGAGACTGGGATGGTCAGTTTGATTCACACGGGAGCCACTTGGTGCTGTGCCTTGCGGCGCAGGCTGCAGCGTGGGATCAGACCCAAGTCGAGCCATGTTTGCCTTCTCAGGACCCCTCCAAGGGCCCCTCCAAGGACAGCTGTCCATGCCACACGTCCCAGGAGCGCATCCTGTTTGGGTCTCACAGGACTGACAGTGTCCCATGTATCAGCTGTTCCCTTGATGTAAGTCATCGCAGGTTCTTTCCCGTGGCATTCTGCTCTGCTCTGTGGACAGTGGGGAGGACCCAGCTAACCTAGTCAAAGGGAATAGCCCTCCAAGAGGTGGGGACTGTCATGGTGTGAATGTCAGACATAACTGAAAGCCAGAGGAGAAGGCGTTTCTGGAAAGATGGGCCACCAATTCCTTCCTTCTATAGGGTAGTTGTTTATGTGTTAGTTACCAGGCCAGGTGCTGTAGAAGATTAAATACAGACACAGATGGACACACACACACACACACACACACACACACACACACACACACACTTTTCACCTCCAGAATCTTAAAAATGAGTGGAAGAAACCATACAAATGCATACACAGAAATTATACAAATGCACAGAAATTATAATAGGCAGTATATAAAAACAATCATTTTTTGTTTAATGATTTGTTGATTCCTGTACACAGCCTCTTTTGCCCCTCTTTTCTTCCCATTAACCTTTCTTTCCTCTCTACCTTTATCCGATTGCACTTTCCAGCTAGGTGACTTTATTCAGAATAGCAGTTCCTGGAAGGGTCCTGTGAGTCTGTGAACTATTGCTCCTGGCAATTGAAATACTTAATTTGTCATCTGAAAAAGAGAAGTCAGCACTGCCCTGGAGCTTAGCTAAAAACCATGGGGTTACCTGAGGTCTGGAACTAGGTTGCCAGGAAAGGAGAAGGGAAATGACCCAGTGGGGCCAAGGTCAGCACAAACTTCCACAAAAGGATGCAGCTTTTTAAAAAATATCTTTTTTTTTTTAATGTGTGTGTGTGTGTGTGTGTGTGTGTATGAGAGAGAGAGAGAGAGAGAGAGAATGAGCGAGCATGAGCAGGGGAGGTGCAGAGAGAAGGGGAGACAGAGAATCTGAAACAGCCTCCAGGCCCTGAGCTGTCAGCACAGAGCCTGACGTGGGGCTCAAACTCACGGACCTTGAGACATGACCTGAGCCAAAGTTGGATGCTCAACCTACTGAGCCACCCAGGCACCCCAAAGGATGCAGCTTCTTATCACAGCTCTTCTGTAGCTTGCCTCTGACTTCAGGAAGTCGTGTTGATTCTTGGAACCTTGGTTTCTTCATTTGCATCATGGACATAATATCTGTCTATCCACCTCACAGAGTTACCCCGAGGATGAAATGGGTTAACCTACATACATGAACTCTATCCTGAGCATACAACATTGGATGTTGTGGCTGCTCATTTCAATGGGACTCACACTTCCTGGTTCACTGGAAAAGAGGTGAGATTGGCAAGTACCCAACATTCCATTAAACTAGAGAAGTAATCTAGTGATTTCCTCCCAAATCATCCAAGGACTCAAACACTTTTATCAGGCATCAACTCTGGTGTGACGTAAATGGTTTAATTTAATCATCTCAACCACCCCACAAAGGAAGTATTTTCTTCTTCCTTAGGCAGAGGGAGAAATCAAAGCTCAGAAAAGTTGACTATACCATACTTGAGACAACCCGGGGATTCCAACTCAGGTATGTCTGACTGAAAGCACAGTCATTTTTCACTGTGTCCCACTGACTCATAGCTTTGATGCATATGGGAATAAAACCTAGGCCTTCCCTTTAAGACCCTATATACTCAAGTAGGCCATGGAGAAATGAGAGAGGAGATGATGGGATCTCTGGAAAAGTTACCTCACCTCAGGACTGTTTTGTGGAGATAGCTGAGGGCTGATGAGAGGCCTGTGTCCACTAAATGGGCATCACCTTTTTGTCCTGTCTGTCTCCAGTATCTACTTTGGATGACCTTGAAGCCAATGGTCCACAGAGCTCATCTTCCTGGCCTCACCTAGGTTTCTGGAAACCGCTCAACTGCCCTCCAGCAGTCAGGCCAGATGGACACTGGAGGTGGAACCCGGTTTGGGAACTGCTTGAGAGCTGAGCAGGGGTGGGCTGGGCGAGGGGCAGGCTTCACTCTAATTCCCTTTCTTCATGCAGTGCTGCCTCCTCCTTCTGGCCTGGTTTCTGATGTCCCCAAGGCCTTGTCAAGTAGGGAGAGTAGAAGGACAGAGTGGATGTGGCCAATCAGGAAACGACATCCCGTAATCAGGTCATGCAGGCAGTCCCCTGTCTAACCCGGCTGGCTCGGAGCCTTTAGCCTGGGGATCAGTTTTGTAATAGGAAAGCTGACTTCCAGCTAGGCCACTCTGTCTAGATCCTTGTTTGATCTAAACAAGCACAACAGCAGTCTGGCGGGAGAGTGCTGTCTTGCTGGCAGGTCTCCAGAAGGGGGCGTTGCTGTTTCACCAGGGAAGTCAGCAGAGGGGCATTGCCCCCCTTCTTGGACTGCTTAGGTGAACCGAGGGTAAGAGCCTGCTGATGGACTTTCCTTGGGTACAGAGGATCCAGATTTTCTAGAGAAGTGTAAAAAAGAGCCTCATACACTTAAGAGAGATGCATCAAGTTTGCACAATAGAAGATCATTATACAAAAACCAGTGTGCATTTTTATGACCAATCACCATTAGAAAACACAAGTGTTTAAAGCTAACATTGAGGGGCACCTGGGTGACTCATTCGGTTAAGTGTCCGACTTCGGCTCGGGTCATGATCTCACAGTTTGTGAGTTTGAGCCCCATGTCGGGCTCTGTGCTGACAGCTTAGAACTTGAGCCTGCTTTGGATTCTGTGTCTCCCCCCGCCCCCACCCCCCCACTTGTGCTGTCTCTTTCTCAAAAATAAATAAATAAACATTAAAAAAATAAAGCTAACATCTAAAAAAGAAACAAAAGCTATAAGGGAGCAGAAATCTAATTATATATATGCATGATCTTTATGGGGAAAATGATAAAACTTCACTTATTCAGGTATTCTTTGATAGATAAGGTGTTCACGATACAAGGATTCACCGTCATTTCAATTCCTTTTTTTTTTTTTAATGTTTATTTTTGAGAGAGAGAGAGAGAGAGAGCATGAGCAGGGGAGGGGTAGAGAGAGAGAGGGAGAGAATCCCAAGCAGGCTCTGCACTGCCAGTGCGGAGCCCAATGCGGGGCTCGAACTCTAGTTGTGAGATCATGACCTGAGCTGAAACTAAGAGTCAGACACTTAACTGACTGAGCTACCCGGACGCCCCCATTTCAGTTCTTCCTAAATTAATCTCTATGTGACACCAAATAAACTAATAAATACCTAATAAACACTGTGACACCAAACCAAATCCAGGCAGGTGTGTGTGTGTGTGTGTGTGTGTGTGTGTGTGTGTGTAACTAGACAAGATGATTCTAACCTTGCTGTGAAAAAGCAAAGGGCCAAAATAGTTACACATTTTGAAGAAAACAAGATGAGTGATTTGCCTTATGCTGGGACTTGCTAAGTTAAGGCAGCGTGGTGCTGGCCCAGAAAGAGACGAACAGACCAATGGAACAGAAGAGACAACCCCAGACAGGTCCCATACCTGTGAAGACTGATATGTGACAGAGGTGACACACAGATCCATGGAGAAAGAACGAACCATTCAGTCAATGGCACTGGGAATCTGGTAATCCATACAGGAAAACAAAACCAACAAGAACCCATCAAATTCCAGGTTCTGGAAAAGTTTGAAAAGCAGAACTTTAGGACTTCTAGGAGCGAATACAGAGAACTTTCAAGATCACAGAGCAGGCAATAATATCTGAAAACACAAAAAGAATAAGCCACGAAGAAAAGTAGTAGATGATGCCAGTAAAGAAAAGTTTGATGGCATTAAAATGGAAAGTTTCTCATCAAAAGATGCCATAAGGGAAAAATGAAAAATAGACGAGCACAAACTAGAAGGTCTTGGCGGTGTGGCAGCCATAGGAGTGTGCTGCTCAGCCTCCCTTCACGGGAGAGGCACCTGCCAGATGTATGTCTGGAGGACAGCCTGTAGCTACTGTACCCTTGAGATTCACCACGGATGTTCAAGTTGAGCCTGTGCTCTCCCTGGCTTGATCCCCACTAAAGACTGAGCATGGCTGGAGAACGAGAGCTGAGCCATTCCTGCCCATTGGGCTCATCTAAAAGGCAAACTCTCTAGGGGCGCCTGGGTGGCTCAGTCGGTTGAGCGTCCGACTTCGGCTCAGGTCATGATCTCGCTGTCCGTGAGTTCGAGCCCCGTGTCGGGCTCTGGGCTGATGGCTCAGAGCCTGGAGCCTGCTTCGGATTCTGTGTCTCCCTCTCTCTCTCTGACCCTCCCCCATTCATGCTCTGTCTCTCTCTGTCTCAAAAATAAATAAACATTAAAAAAAAAAAATAAAAAAAAATATTTAAAAAAATAAAAGGCAAACTCTCTTCTAGGGCTCATTATCCAGGCAGTGACTTTCTCAGAGCTGCCCTACACGAGAGTCTCTTCCTACCCAATCCTCCCTTCTTCTCTCTCCCCCTTTCCAGATATCAAGATCTGTGTTGGTATCTGAAGCCTCTCCCCAACCACTCCCATCCCACACCCCATTGCCCTTCAGAAACATTAGCCAAAATAATTGTCTTTCACTTTTATTTTTTTATGTTTTTTTTACTTATTTAGAGAGCCCAAGCGGGGGAAGGGCAGAGAGAGAGAGAGAGAGAGAGAGAGAGAGAGAGAGAGAGAGAGAGAGAAGGAATCCCAAGGAGGCTCTGTGCTGTCTCTGCAGAGCCCAGTGTGGGGTTCCATCTCACAAACCTTGAGATCGTGACCTGAGCTGAAGTCAAGACTTGGATGCTTAACTGACTGAGCCACCCAGGTGCCCCATCTTGCACTTCTAATTCCCTCTTGGTATCTGCTTCTTGGAGGACTTGAACAGACTGTAAATGACAAAAGACTGGTATCCAGAATGGGTATGAAAACCAAACTATAGACTGATACAAGTCAATAGAAAATCAGGTGAAAGATATGAACAGGTAGTTCACAGAAGAAATCTAAAAGGCCAATAAATGCATGAAAACATACTCGACCTTAGCAGTAGTCAGGGAAATGTAAATTACAGCAAACCACATTCCATCTTATGCTGTGACATCAGTGAAACTCCAGAACATTTGCGAAGTACTGGGGAAGATATGGAGCGACAGGAATACGTGCGGTTGGTGGAAAGGTGAATAGATGTGGCCATTTTGGTAATAGTTTAGTAATTACAGTACTTACTTAGTAAAGATGAGGACGTGCTCACCCATCAAGTCCACACAAAAGACTCTCCTGTGTGGGCATGAGGAGTCTTGTAGAAGAATATATTGCAGACTTATTTGAAAGAGGAAAAGACCCCAGCCAACCTAAATGTCCACCAAGAGAAAAATGGATGAATGCCTGGTGGGCTAGACATGTGATGGTATATCACACAGCTGTGATAATAAATACACCAAAGCAAAAATTTCCATATGTAATGGAAGTGAAAAGCTGAGTTTGGGCTGTGAAAAGTTCTAATAATATTTATTTTAAGAAAGTTAAAAAAAAAAAACAGAAAGAGAGAAAGAGATACTTGTTTATCCTCTGGTCCATAACTGAGTTGACAAGTACTTTTGACATAATTTGTCTCGGCCACACTAACTTGTGAAGGAGACTATGATTTTGTAAGTCTTTCATTTATTAAAAGCAGATGGAAAAGGGTCATTGTTAATGATTTTTCCTCATCAGCTGTTGAAGTTGCTAGAAGTTTGGTGGTACTCTCTTAAATGTCTGCCCACCTTTTTAAAAACATTTTTTTTAATGTTTATTTATTTTTGAGAGGGAGCAAGAGACAGAATGTGAGCCGGGGAGGGATAGAGAGAGGGGGAGACACAAAATCTGAAGCAGGCTTCAGGTTCTGAGCCTGATGCGGGGCTCGAACTCAAACCGGGAGATCATGACCTGAGCTGAAGTCAGATGCTTAACCGACTAAGCCACCCAGGCACCCCTACCCACATTAAAAAAAAAAAAAAAAAAATGTTTATTTATTTTGAGAGAGAGAGAGAGAGGGTGAGCAGGGAGGGGCAGACAGAGAGGGAGAGAGAGAATCCCAAGCAGGTTCTACACTGTCAGCGGGGAGCCCAATGCGGGGCTCGAGCTCACGATCCGTGAGATCATGACCTGAGCCGAAATCAAGAGTCAGACACTTCACCAAATGAGCCTCCCAAGCACCCCAAATATCTGCCCCCCTTGAGTGGGCCTGGCATGCAAGGGTACAAATTGAAGGTGAGAGGTATGCAGAGGGGCCTCCGGTATGGGGAGAGGTGAGGTAGGCGTGGGAGGGCGGTGGGCCCCCAGGAGTGCACCCCTGGTCTAGCATAAGACTGACAGTCCAGCTGACAGTCCTCACGGGTGCCGTCCTGGAATTCTGACTACGTCGCAGGAATCCAGCTCTGGCTAGTGATGAAATTACAGACGGCAGGGTCCAGCCCTGCCTATGTGACCCAGGAGGGGAAACCTCTTTTCTGGATCCTGGCTTTGGAAAACCTCCCGGGCCTCTTTGCCAGGGCCTTGTCCCTAGTTGCCTTCCTGATCTGAGACTGACCGACAAGCGCTGAACTGTTTACTGGCCCCTCCGTGTCCACAGGAAAGTGTCCCTCCACTCACTTGTCCACCACACCTTCCATCTGAGTCAACAACAGGTACGGTAGCCCCCCTTTGTCTGTGGTTTCAGTTACCGGAGTTCAGCCTCCGTCTGAGAGCAGATGATCCTCTTTCTGGACGTAGGGACAGAAGCAGTAGTTGCCTCACAGTATGCGTCACAACGCCTACATCATTCACCTTGCTTCATCTCGTTACGCAGGCATTTAATCATCTCACATCATCACAGGAAGAGAAGAGTGAGTACAGTGTAAGATGAGGCCACATTTACATAACTTTTATTCTAGTATATTGTTATCATTGTTCCATTTTATTGTTAGCTGTTGCTAATCTCTTACCGTGCTTAATTTATAAATTAAACTTTATCATAGATATGAGTGTGTAGGGAAAAGCACAGCATACATAGGTTTCAGTATTATCTGCAGTTTGGGGCATCTACTGGGGGTCTGGGAATGTGTCCCCACAAACAAAGGGAGCTGCTAGGGCTGTACGTGAGCTCCTGGGACCCAAAGACTTTTTAATCAAAGGGCGTGTTACTTTTTTATTTTTAAAAATCTGATTCAGAAATATTTATTGAGTCTTACAACGTATGTGGGGACAACACAGAACAAGATGCCCTCAAGGCATACAAAGCTCAGAGGAGAAGACAGACGAGCGGACAGGCAGTTACAAGCCATGAAGTAAGGCTGGGGCAGATGAGAGCAGGGCTCCACGTGTCCCCTGGATCCCTCTCTGACCTAAACCTGGAAGTCTGAAAAGGCTTCTGGGGAGAAGACAGAGCCACTGGGACCGAAGTGCCACCGCCCAGCCAGGTGCTGTGTGTGGGGGTTGGGGTGCAGTGAGGATGACTGTTAGGATGGCACAGAGAGAACCTTCCAGACAAAGTAGATGCCCAGGAAAAGCTTGGTGGCAAAGAGCAAGGGCAAAATGGAATCATACGGCCAAGAATGGTTTCGAGAGGGGAACATTGGTGTCAGGGAGGTTCGGTGAGAGACGGAATGAAGGTGTCCTTTCCCGCCAGGGGGCCATGGGAAGAGGTGCCCTTCCCTTCCTTCTGTTTCTCTTTCTTTCCTCCTCCTTCTCTCCCTCTTTTCCTCTCCCCCTCATTGAATACTTCATGATTCGTCTATGCATTGACAACTTTTGGCGGCTCCAGATGAGAGGGGCTGGTGACAGGGGTGTTGAGGAAGAGGTGTGTGGTCAGTGGAATAACTGCCCAACTGGCAGAAAAAAGTGTTCATTCCCTCAGCCTGGAAGCTGTGAATGTGTCACCTTAAAGGCAAAAGGGACTCTGCAGATGTGATTAAATTAAGGATCTTGAGATGGGGAGATTAACCTGGATTATCTGGGCGGGCCCAACGTAATCACAAGAATCCTTAAAAGATGGAAGAAGGTCAACGTCAGACGGAGACGGGAAGAAACTGCACCACTGGCCTTCACGATGGAGGAAGGAGCCAAGGGCCAAGGAATGCCGCGGCCTCTAGAAGCTGGAACACATCACGGGGATGGATTCCCCTTACAGCCTCCGGAAGGAACGCAGCTGGGCTGACACCTCAATGTTAGCCCCGTGACACTCACTTTAGACTTGTGACCTCCGGGAACTGTAAGATAACAAATGTGTGTTGTCTCAAGCTACTAAGTTTGTAGTAATTTGTGACAGCCGCTACAGGAAATGAGTACGAACTAAACAGATTCTAGAGTGATTTAGTAAATAATTTGCTTAGAGAGAGGAGGTGAGGGAGAGGTCTCAAGGGGTTTCTGGGTGTGAATTGGAGAGGAGGAGTGGTCGTCCCAGATCACTTTTGGACACATTAGGTTTACTCAAAGTCCATGGGGGTTCAAGGTAAAGATGTCCAGTAAGTAGTTGTCTTCCTCATGGGTGCAAATGGGCAGATTTCTGTTCCGCCCTCCTGGATTCTCCCTTTGATCCCCGGTTATGCCCTCCCAGACACAGCAGGCCATGTCTTAAAAATGTTGCTGGGCTCCAGCTTCTACTCCTTCTTCGAGTAGAGCAGCCCCCTCCTATGGTCGGGGGCGTTTGGGTCTGCACACAGCCGTATTTGCATGGCAGCAGTTACCCGGGCCATCTCAGTGAGGCTGGCTCTCCTGAGCAGCCTCCCCACGGGCCCAGAAAGGTGGCAATGCTAGCTGATTGTCAGAGCCACCTCCCTGGCTACCCTTCCCCCCGGCCCTTCCCTGTCCATTCAGTCCTGACCCGTTCTTATCGTCACTCTGGTTTTCCTGCTCGGATGTTGGCCCTGCAAGAAGGAGGCAGCCATCTTGACTCTGCTTTTGGCATTTGGGCCTTAGCTTAATGTTACTGTTTCAGGGGGTGCCTGGGTGGCTCAGTCAGTTAAGCATCCGACTTCGGCTCAGGTCATGATCTCACGGGTCATGAGTTCGAGCCCCGCATCAGGCTGTGTGCTGACAGCTCAGAGGCTGGAGCCTCTTTTGGATTCCTTGTCTCCTCCTCTCTCGGCCCCTCCCATGCTTCTGCGCGCTCTCTCTGTCTCTCAATAATAAATAAATGCTACTGTTTCAGGATTAGAGGACCCAAGCCTCAATCCCCAGCTTTTGCACACACTGTACTCTCTGCCCGGAATGCCCTTCTGGAAGAAACCACTGGGTCTGCCTGCCTCAACTTTCAAAGCACTTCTGCAGGAATTTTGTACACAGATGATAGTTTCATTTTATGTATCATACGGACCGTAAAGGACTGTATCCCTCTTCAGGACCTCAAGCTACTTGTGCACAGGGACCCTGATTTATTTATTTCAGGATCCCCAGCGCCTAACAGGGTATGTGGTTCAAAAAATGTTTTTGTTGAGCTGAACTAAACCCTTCTGGATTGCATCTTTATGTCTCCACTCTGATAGCTAGGTGAGTTTGCACCAGCGGGTGGATTTTTTTTTTCCTGACAGAGTGCGCTAATTAGCAACAGGTGAAGAGCAGTGCTCCAATCCACGTGCTCCACTTACATAACAGCCCCTTCTCCTTGGTTAGCTGTCTGCAGGCGTTATGCAAAAGCCCCAGTTGCCTTCTCCTCTCCACTTGCCAGAGGCTGCAGGGATCACATAGATCTTGCCCCCCCCAGATACCTGTCTTTGGCCTCCCTTATCTTGTTTGAGGATGTGAGCCAGGCTTGGCAGGTCTGGAAACCAGAGGAGAGGACCGCAGGTGATGTGTGGCTTGGGGGACCGAGGGGGCAGTGCCTAACAGTGACTGTAGCTGAGTCTCCGGGGCTATAAAATGCCATTTTCCCTGGAGTGCCACAGGGAATCAGTGTTGAGAACTGCTAGAACGATTGACCTTGAAAATGACAAGGAAATGGGGAAGCGTATGAGCAACCTCGGGGCCTTACGTGCTGCCCTCGGGGCCGTTATTCCCAAAGGGAAGGATGAGCTGGTGCAGGTCTGAAGGACACTCCTCAGTTGCCTCACTCCTTCAGGCGGCTCTGTTTGGAGAGAGGGAGCCGAATGCGGCTGGACCCCTGTCCCCTGCGTCTCTTTGTTCACTGTGCTGCACTTCCCCAGCCTAAGAGGAAAGGTTGATCTAATTACATCCTGGCCCTGCCTTTCGGCCTCCTCACCCCCAAAGTTAAAGTAGGAGACTCATGAATGTGCATGATATCCCCAGAAACATTGAGCCACGTGTCATAGAAACCCTGTACATTTTTGCAAAGAACTTTTTAAAATGTTTCTTTATTTATTTAGAGAAAGAGAGAGAGCGGGGGAGAGGCAGAAAGAGAGAGAGAGAGAGAGAGGGAGGGAGGGAGAGACAGAATCCCAAGGAGGCTTCATGCTGTCAGCACAGAGCCCGACGCGGGGCTGGATCCCACAAACTGTGAGATCATGACCTGAGCTGAAATCAAGAGTCAGCTGCTTCATTGACGGAGTCCCCCACGTGCCCTGCAAAGAACTTTTAAATACAAAAGCCAAACATCAATCAATAAACAGCAAAAGGGTGAAATATTCGATGTTTTCATAGTTCAGTGGACCTGCCATTTTGCTAAAGTGATGGTTCTCAAATGAGCCTGCGTCGGCCTGACTGTCACTGGAAGGGCTTGTTACAACACAGGTTGCCACCCCAAAGTTTCTGCTGCCTTGGGTCTGGAGTCAGAGCATGTGCATTTCTAACAAGTTCCAGGTGATGTTGATGCTTCTGGTCCAGGGACCCCTGCTTTGAGAACCACTTTTTGGTTTTTTTTTTTAAGAGCTAAAGAAACTTATTTAGAGAGAAATTAACAATAACACTTCATTGTCCCCTCTGTGTGGTAGATCATCCTTTCCAGAATCATCCAAGGTTGAGGAGAAATGGCTTTTCTAAAGGGGGTGCTTGGGATTCATAGCCTCTCCCCTCTTTGGCTCTTGCGACGCCCGTCCCACAAGGGACGGCTGTAGCCGTCTACACATCCAAGCTCTTGATGCACAGCTAAGTGAAGACGAATGTCAGGGTGCAGTACCTCTAAGAACCTGGGATTTGGTGGTTAGAAGCCTCAGGTTGTGTTAACCAAAAATACTGCTGAGTTATCTCCAAATCTTTCTAGTTTCCTGCTCCTCTCTACTCTCTCAGCCCCGGCTTTGAGTCTTGTGTCTTCTACCACAGCCTTGTTCTCTGTGAACAGTCTTCTTTCCCAAGAACATGTGTACTTCCCTGTAGAAACTGAGTTATTGGTTTTGTCCTTAGTTTCCCCAGGTGAGTCAAGATCATTTTCTGCTTGACTCTATGTCCACCCTCTGTTGTGACTCCGATATCATTCTCTCATAGGCTCCAACAGCCTCATCGTCCTTCCACGGGCCTTCCTGAGCTGGACTTTGTCGCCTCTTCCTCTTGAGATGACAGCATCTTGCCTGGCTCCCCCAGAGAATTCTCATCCCTCCCCCAGCAAACCCCCAACTGCTGTGGTCTGCTTCAGACCCCTTTGCAGTGTTGGGAAGGCTCTCTCTCTCCCCTGAGGCAATGACATCACTCAAATGCAACCCCTACCCACCCCCACTCCCCTAGGCTGGGTTGCAAATTTGGTGGAGGGAGGGGATTGGAGGCGTGAAGTAGGGGGTAGAAAGGCGGGAGAGGTGGAGATCGTTTGCTGATGAAATATTTATCATGGGGAAAGTCAGATCTTTGTTCTCCTTCCCTTATACTTAAGAAAATGCAATTCGATGTTATTTTTATTTGGGGTGAGTTTCCTTAATTGGTTCTGTACTTGTGGTCTCTAAAGGTCTATATTGGGCTCTGACCACCACTGTTGAACCATCTTATCTGTGACCAGATGTGTGTTTTAGTGAGGAACTTATACACTGCTTAGCAGGTTGTTTTGGTTTTATTCTGGTTGAAGCACAGAATGAATTATGCTCTTGTGATTCCGGGGGCCTTAGCAGTACAATAGGATTCTTAATAGTAGTATCATACCTCATGTAGACTTCACTTCAGAAAATCTCTTACATTTCAAAAAAAAGTGTTTTTGAGGTTGGAAAGATAACATGTGCAACACTTTTTTGGTCCCCATAGAGAAAACCTCAATGCCTGTTCTCCTTACTTGCGTATCAAGAGAGTAATTCTCTCCGAGGGGAAAATGACATCAGTCTTATGACGGCCTGACGAGTCAACGCAAGACTCTCGGGCGTCTTCTCTTCTAACCCACAGCCTCTCCGGTACTGCACGCTGGCGTCCTTGGTGAAGCTTGAGGATGGACTGTGCATTTCTTACCTCTGATCCCATGGAACAATTGTGAGGACTCAAGTTACGAAGGGACTGTGGAAGCCGGGACAGCAGAGTTCAAGGTTTGGCTTGAGATCTGACTCCAGGACAAAGGTCTTGTGCCATCTGAGCAAATACCAAGACCTGGTCACTGTTGCATGTCATTCTTGGCTCACATCTGGGGATTAAGAAATCCAAAGCCAGCGCCAGAGAGCTGTCATTCTGGCTGGACATGACATGTCACTGACCGACACCGCAGCTGAGTGTGGAAACCCAAGCAGCAGCTAACCAAACACAAAAGAGTCTCTCAATGTGCCATGGTCACCCTCTCCCGGGTCAGTCCTCCTGCTCCGGAGGGGATCTTCTGGGTTTCACTGGATGATCCTTTCTGGCAGCCTGAATTATCACCACCGCAGAAACAGCAGAACAATCCGTGGCAAAGACCCGGCCCTTTGCCACGCAGAGTCGTCAGCCTGGGCCAGGCCCCCAGAATTTGGGGCTTGCTCGCTCAAGTGGCTTCCTGGGAAATGGCAGCATGAGGTCACAGCAGGCTGGGTGCCCGCCCTCCCGAGTCCCAGGCCCACGAATGGGGTCAGTGACTGCTGCTCCCGATAAAGGGCTTTGCTGAGAAGAATAGACTATGTTCTGGAATAAAACTCCTTTTAACTTTTCTACCTCATTCTGAACTCAAGGAGGGAGTTCAGTTTTCTAGAACCAGGGAGTTTTCTAGAACCAGGAAAAGTACAGGCAAAGGAAAGGTTGAGGAAGTACTTCTTTAAAGGTCTTGACAGCAACAATAATTCTCTGTTCCTTCCCAGTGGAGTTCTCCAGGCCCTGAGTTGTTCCTCTTTGCGAGGCTGTGATGTGTGTGTGTTAATGCTCTCCGCTGCGGTAGGGCGCGTGCCAGGGAAATCACAGAGCAAGGGTTCTTCCCGGATACCACAAATGGAGCAATCCAGATGATTGTGGGACAGGTCATTATGGTTGTCTTGCTTTTCTGGGGGGGGTGGTGGGGGGAACCGAGGTTCTTGGGCTGGAAGGAGTTGCATGAGGTCTCACAGTAGCAGTGCAGAATAGAAGGCCATGTGCTTGCTCTGAGGGAGGAGTTGTACTGGACCCGGCAGGCTTTCCTTCCCAAGGCCTAGGCAGGCTTTCCCCAGTGCCCACCAAATGTGCTTCTGGCCAGAGGAATGTGTTGTTCGTAATAACAAAAGACATTAATTGAGCATTTACTATAGGTTATGCACTGTTCTAAGTACTTGACATGCATTAACTTAATTAGCCCTGTGAAGCAGGTGCTATTATCATCATTCCCATTTTATGGATGAGAAAACTGAGGCACACAGAGGCTAAGTAGGCCTTGTAGGAAGTGCCAGAGCTGTGATCTGAACCCAGTCAAGACTGACTCCAGAGCCAATGCTCTTAATTTCCACATTCTGCTGTCTCACGTCCTTCACTGTCTGGGTATTAAGGACAACTGTTTATACAGCACACCGTGTATACTTAAGTAGGTTCACGTACACGATCACATTTGATTTCTTTCTACAACAGCCCTCAGAGGCAGGTAGACTGAATAATATCCTCAGATGCTGGGGAGACCAAGGCAGAGGTCAAGCACCTTTCCCAAGGTCACCTTACTAGTTAGTAATAAATGAACTACTCAGGGTCCGGATTTTGAAGAAACGTTTGCTCCATCGACCCACAAGGAGTTAACCTACATATTGGATTAGGAAGGAGCAGTCATGCCCAATCTGAATTCAAGGTGTCGGGTGATTTACTCCCCGGGACTTCCCCATCGCGACCGTGATGCACTTACAGAATAGAATGGAATAATCGCCTCTAGGTGCTTTTGTGTTCCAAGGACAAGATGGGCCTGGCTCTCCTCAAGTGATGAATGTGAACCGGAAGCCTGTGAGAGGAAGTGAGGAGTCCTGGAAAGTCATGTCGATAGTGTAGAGCTGTGCTTTGTCCCCGGGCTCCTGGAGCTGGCCTGTGGGGTTCCTCTGAAGGAGAACAACGGCCGGGCCTTGTTTAGGGGCGCTCTGTCTTACTGCGGTTGCTCTAGCATGTCGTCCGTACGAACCTCACACTGGTCCTCCTGACGCAAGAAAGTCTGATGCTCTGGCCACCATCAGTCAGGAGGGCCGCCTGCCCCCTCCCTGCCAGCTAGCCTGGTCCAGTGTGTGGAGTGCTTTTGGCATCTGTTCTGGTCTAGCTGGTTCCTGGTAGACACAGTTGCAAGACCGATTTCATTCAACATGCAGGACACTTCCCAGAGTAATGTCACCAAAAGAGCCTTGTGGGCCCCCTTCCTTAGAGGGGAGCCTACGGTCTTGCCAGGCAGTAACCACCAGTGGCCTGTTAAGCACCAGGGTAGGGCTAGAAGAGACCGTAGAGACTGCCTTTAAATTTTATCCAAGGCCAAGTTTAGCGAGTCAAGACATTTGCTTAGGGTCACTGGAACGGCTCCTGGCAGAGCTGGAAGCAGAGCCCGGCTCCGACTCCAGGTCCAGCACACTTCCCACTGCTCCCAGGAGACGTCAAGGAGGAGTCTGCCATCCGCTCTGCTGGACGCTTGCTAAGTGCTGCACGGTAGTTAAAGAAAACAAAACAAAACAACAAAAAAACCCCCAGGACTTTCTCGGGTACGAACATTTCCATATCTTCTCTCCCCACCCCAAATCCCTGCTGTCTACTTTGACGCAGACTGCAGACTCGATATAGAAGGGGTGAGCAGGCATGAGGAAACCCCACGCGACAGAGCCAGGAATCTGTCTGCCAGAGGGAGAGATGTGGGAAGAATCAAGCAGGTGGGCAGGTATCAGACACCACGTGTCTGGGACATGGTGGCACTGCCACCCAATGCTGCCCAAGCTTCCTGGCACTGTCTGCCCCCCTCCCCCCACCCCCTCACACACAAGAGCGATGATTCAGCCAGAGGGCACACTAAAACCTGTTAGGCATGGAACACCAAGTAAACAGCCCCTAGGAATTTCTCTTACTTGAATTTCAACTTACTTACTTGGGAGCATCTGTCCTGTCTGGTTGTGGGGGAAGGGAGAGTGGAGGTGGGGAAGGCTTAGGTTACAGTGTCCTGCCGAAACTGTAGAGTCTAGAGAGGTGCGGAGATTCCCAAACACTGTTCCCAGGATGTCTGCTGGGGGTGTTGCAAGAACAGAGGGTGGGGAAAGGGGACACCGAAGAGGAAGCTTAGCCCCTGCGGCCGGCTGCTCAGCTTCTGTTGGCTTTAATAACAGTGGATTCTGCCTAAATTTGTTTTCAGGTGAAGATTCTGTTGCTGAAACTTTTTAAGAAGCACTGATCTAGTGGGAAGGCATAGGTTGGCAGACAGCAAGGTTTTAGGCTCACGTTTCCCCCAGCTTCGGAGTAACCTGCATCAAGGCTGCTCAGCCCAAGAGCCAGACCTTGGTCACTTCCACCTCAAGGAAGGCTCACCTGGGCTGTGGCAGCTCAGACAGGCTATCCTCCCTCAGAAATGTCCTCAGACTTCTACCTGTGCTCGCTCACTGCCCTCTAGGGTCTTCCACTCGCCCACCATCCTATCCCTAAAGCCCTTCTGGGATGAGCCCAAAGCGGTGACACTAACTGAAAAGATAAAAAGGATGATCAAAGATCAAGGTGCTATTCTCGCATAAACTGACAAGGAAGAAGAGAGACTGGGGGTGGAGTGAGGGAAAAGGCAGGAAGAGGGATGAGGAATCCTGAGCTTGTAAACACTGTCAGGGCTACTTTTAGCAAATAAAATTTCCTATCTAGTCAAACAAGCTTCGTAGATCCAGGAGGGAGGGAGGGAGGGAGGGATGCGGAGAGTTTGAGGCAGCTCCCGCTGGCTCTGGTTAGGTAAAGTACACTAATTAGATGGAGTGGGAAGCCAGAAAAGACGTAATTACTCATTCGATTCCGAACGAGGCTCATTGAACCAATGGGAAACTTGCCACAGTAACACACCCTATTGGAAAGGTCAGAACCATCAAATGCAAACTGCGGGGCGGCTGGGGAGAGTTCTCTGACATTCACCCGAAGACTGACAGGTCTCCATAAAAAGGACGGGCACCTTTGCTGACTGCTGAATTCCCAGCATGAGCTTGCTCTCCAAATTCCATGACGAGCAAAATACGCCGCCTCGCCCAAGTGCCTCCTTGCTGTTCTGTGCGGTTATCTACAAAAGGAACAGTGACTTTCAGAACAACATTCCCTGTGCAGTAGGTGTTTGACGGGGGCGGATCTTAGGAGACTTGGGGAGCGGTGATGATGACGGAGAAGAGAAAGATAAAGAGAGAAAAACAATAAGGTTATATACAGGTTAGCAAAATCCAGATTTTTTTTTAAAGTACTTTTTGGAGAATACCAATACTCCAAGAATAGAGGTTATAAACAAAAACCAAAAAACAACAGGCCTAAACTTTCCATTCAGATTCTTAGGAACAGATGGATTTCAGCTCAAGGGGATGATAGCATAGTAATTCAACTCCCTTGTCCCCATGACTAAAAATAAGGATGATTAAAGAATGGAATCTTAGCTCTCTGTCATCCCAGACAGCCAAGCCTTGTCCCTGGACTTGTAAATCAAGCAAGCAAGCACACTGGAGAAAAATAATTGCCTTTATAAATATTTTGATAGTTATTCACCCATTATTAAGGCAGTAAGGTTGAGGACCACAAGGTCACTAGTTGGTCCCCCATTGGGTCCTTCTCTGGCCAGCTGCTTTCTGGGTGGGTCAGAGTACATGCTCGAAATGACTCCAAAGTCATCTGGCTGCTCTTAGGCCATGTGTTCTCGCATCTTCTGTAGCTGGTAGAGATTTGCATGTCCTCCAGAATTTCTCAGGCTGGATCTCCAAATGCCTTCTGCACGATTTGGAATGTCATTCTCATCTCACAACCTGTTCTCTCCAACCAGGGATTTCTCCCACGGCAATTACTGCATTTACATCAGGCGCTCACATTGCCACAGCTGTGAGAGCAGACAGAGTCAGTGGACAGGGGACACTGTCACTTCAGCTATTTCTCAGACATGGCAAAACAATTCCAGCAAACAAGAGAACCCAAAGAATGTCTCCCTTGTGGGGGCCAGTCAGTGAGACACATGAATCCTTAGGGGCAAGGCTCAAAGACTTCTGAATAGGGTCAAGGCCAGTACTATGGCCAAATGGGACAGTAAAAGACTTGGGCTCAGACAGGGAGAAGGAAAGGTAACGGACACAAATACATCCTGAGGTCCCAAGCTGGGCCAACTAAAGACAGGTTGTACACAAGACGGATCTCAATTACCTTTGGGATTCCCCTATGTTAAGTTCTCTGAGACTTTGAAGTTACAGCAACTACAGGGTGTAAATTGCTCTGTGTTATATTTGCCTTCTATTAGAATCATACAGTTTATGATAGTCTTTGGCTTATGTAGGTTGGCTATTACCAAACTGCATAGAATTCCATGAAAGTTAAGGACATTTTTATTTAAACCCTCCCAGAACCCCATGTAGGGACCTACACACACACACACACACACACACACACACACACACACTTTGCAGGACTTTACTATTTTCTAGGTTGAGCCAATATTTCTGTTGTCCCAGGAGAAAGAAGGGGATGGGGTGTTAATGGTATCTGTATTTACCTGAGTTGGTATAGATTTTTTTCAGGGTGTGCCTCTGGCAGTGGAAACTGGGAAATCAAACTTAAAAGGAAGAAGACAAGTGACCCTGCCATCTAGAAATCTCAGAGACAGGTAGCACAGAGTGAACTGGTGCTATTGCTGTGTCCAAGGCTTCTTCTTGGCTCCAATCATCCCAGAGAACCCGGAAGAGCAGGATTCTACCCCATCTCCACCATAATCCTGAAATAGTGATACCGATGGGTGGGCTGACCCCATGGGCTGCTCCAGGAAGAAGTGAGCTCCTACACATCGCCAGTGAGGACCATGGATTGGATAACAAGGATGTTCATGAGACACGGTGTGCTGCAAAAAAGCCCGATTTAGAATCTGGGCTCCACCATCTACCAGCTGTGTAATCTTGCCCGTGTGCCTTAAACTGTCTGGGCCTCAGTTTCCTCATGTGGCATGATGATCAGAATTGTCTAAAGTGGGTTCTTACTCTAGACTGCTTGGACAGTGAGCCTGCGGGGACCAGGCGGGAGATTCCCACTACCTCCCCAGGGAGACACAACATCTCAACTTAGCCCGTGGGTTCAGTCATACTTTCCCTGACAGGAGGGTCTCTAATATCCGATGGATCCCAAGATCTGGGCAGTTGGCATTCTTGGACAACTCCTAGAAACAGCTGGCAAATCCAGACCGCCTGGCACCACTGTCAAGTGTGTTTTTAGGCTTGTGCTATTTAGGAGAATGGGTGGATCCAAGGGATGGCTGGCTTCACGTATTTTGTAGATCCTTGCTTGATTCATCCGCCCTTTCCCTGATACAGCATATTTCTTAGCTCATGCCTGTGACATCATGGAATTTGCCTTGGATCCTGGTAACAAGGACCCATCTTGCGTGATACATCGTTTGCAGAAATGGGGTTAGTGTATTAACCTTAAAGGACTGTGGTAGAAATTCACTCACAAGCCAGGTCCAGAGGCAACAGCCTGAATAAAGGCATGAAGTTGTGCCTGGGCTTGCATATTCAGGAAATCTAAATATTGAGGTAGTTGCCAGCAGTGAAATGAATATTAAGAGATTTCACCTTATTGGATAAAGCTTGCTTGGTTCACCTATCTTTCCTAACTTCCCTTTATAGGCAAGTGGGCTCATGACTCCTGTATGATGCAAATCGGCTTCCCAAACTAAATACTTACATTAAATTGTTCACTCTTATGGGGCACCTGCGTGGCTCAGTCGGTTGGCTCGGATCATGATCTCGTGGTTCATGACTTCAAGCCCCACATCAGCTTCTGTGGGGACAGCTCAGAGCCTGGAGCCGGCTTCAGATTCCGTGTCTCCCTCTCTGTCTCTCCCCCACTTGTGCTCTGTCTCTGTCTCTCTCAAAAACAAAGAAACATTTAAAAAAAATTCTAAAAAGTAAAAACAAAATAAAATAAAATAATAAATCGAGTTCACTCTACCAACACTCTGGCAGAAGTTCCTGCCCCGGGACCTGAGGTATATGTTTATGTGTGTAGTCATAGGGGTGTAGATGCTGGTGTGAAAATGAGAGAAGGGATATGGAAGCATAAAACCTGTGGGTTCTCACATCTCACTGCAAGTGCTCTAGAGCCGGCCCAGCAGGTGCTAGCTTCTTGAGGTCTCTGTCCCACCCCCACCCATACCAGAACACAGCCTGTCTTTCCAAGGATTAGTTCTCTTTGCTGCAAAGGCATGAGAAACATTAACACCAAGAGCACCTGTTCAAGACCTGTTCTATGTTGGTGGTGGGGCGGGGCGGGGGGGGGGGGGACTTCAGCTGGACTTCAGCTGCCTGATGGAATGACCAAAATCCTGGGAGAGCACTGTCTGCAACAAATCCAGAAGTTTCCCCAGAAACTGCCGGTGACTGCAGCCCTTCAGGCTGGCCTGGGTGCCGGGGAAAATAAAATCCAGAGGAATTTTGAAAATGTCGCATCTCTTAGTCAGTTATGGATTGGGTTTTTTGTGTTTTGTTTTTGTCCTTGAGTTTTCTACAGCTCTTTGAATTTGCCCCAGAATGAACAATTATAGTAAACATCATTTATTTTTTGATGTTTTATTGAGATATAATTCACATATTATATAATTCATTCATTTAAAGTATAATTCAACAGTTTTGGATATATTACAACATTAATTTTAAAAATTGTAAAATATAGCATAAAATGTGCAATTTTGGGGGTGGCTCAGTCGGCAGAGCATCTAACTCTTGATCTTGGGGTCATGAGTTTGAGCACCACATTGGGCATGGAATCTACTTAAAGAAAGAAAAGGGGTGGCTTCGTGGCTCAGTCGGTTGAGTGTCCAATTTCCGCTCAGGTCATGATCTCACGGCTCATGAGTTCGAGCCCTGCGTCCGGGCTCTGTGCTGACAGGTCAGAGCCTGGAGCCTGCTTCAGATTCTGTGTCTCCCTCTCTGCCCTTCCACTGCTTGCATTCTGTCTCTCTCTCTCAAAATTAATAAACATTAAAAAAATTTGTTTTAAATAAAGAAAGAAAGGGCAATTTTAAAAAAGTTTATTTATTTTTTAGAGAGAGAGAGAGAGAGAGAGAGAGGAGCCAAGAGAGAGGGAGACAGAGAATCCCAAGCAGGCTCCATGCTGTCAGCGTAGAGCCCGATGTGGGTCTTGACCTCACTAACGTTAAGATCATGACCTGAGCCAAAATCAAGAGCTGGACACTTAACCGACTGAGCCACTCAGGCACCCCAATGAAGTGCAAATTTTAAGTGTAAATTTAGGGGCAGTGATTACATTCACAACACTGTGCAATAGGAAATCCCTATTTCCAAAACCTTTTCTTCACCCCAAACAGAAACTCTGTAATCATTAAACAGCAACTCCCCACCTTCGCCTCCTCCCAGCCCCGGTAGCCTCTAACATACTCTCTGTCTCTATGAAATTTGCCTATTCTAGATATTTCATAATAAGTGAAATCATACAATAGTTGTCTATTTGTATCTGGCTTATTTCACTTCGCTTAATGCTTTCCAGGTTCATCGATGGCATAGCATGTATCAGAACTTCATTCCCTTTTAAGACTGTATAATGTTCCATTGTACACATATACCATGTTTTGTTTATCCAGTCATCTGTTGGTGGACACCTGGGTTGTTCCCACTTTTTGGCTATTGTGAATAATCCTGCAATGGGCAGTCGGTGTGCAAGTCTCTGAGTCCCTGCTTTCAATTCCTTTGGATGAATTCACTCTTAGGAGTGAAATACCATCCACTTTTAACTTCCTCCCCCATCCTGGGTGCTTACACCAAGCCAGCAAATTAACTCTGATCCTAAAAATAGACAGAGATTTAGATGTTCTAGGGCAAGCTGACTGCAGTGTGGCCACATAGGAGTACCTGTGTGAATCCTTTGTCTCTTCAAAGCCACAAATGCTGCCGCTGCCTCTGTTTGCAAATAGCCAAG
The DNA here is from genome assembly GCF_018350195.1 of Panthera tigris. Lineage (NCBI taxonomy): Eukaryota > Metazoa > Chordata > Mammalia > Carnivora > Felidae > Panthera > Panthera tigris. Next base: position 108,217,702 of record NC_056662.1, read on the forward strand.
CCTGGTGGATGGCAGTGTGTGGGGAGGTCAGATACTCTCCAGGGGGCTCCTGCTGCTTACCTTCTCCCCCTTCTCCCTGAAAGAGCAGAAAAAGAGAAAACACTCCATTGTCCCCGAGAAGAGTGGCCCATTTAGGACGAAGGAGAGAAGAAATGGGCATATTGAATTTTTTCCAAGCGGCAGATACCGGGGTAGGGGCAGTTGGCTTTATTTTATCCTCTGGAGTATTATTCCATTTTATTGATCAGAAAGTTGGCTCAGAGGAGGTACCTCACTGACTCAAAGACCCAGTGGCAGAAACCAGAAATGCAAAACTTTGAAAACCCAGGCAGATGATGCATCCTGAAAGAGGCACACACAAAATGCTGTGGGAGCTCAGGACAGGGGGAGGCCACCACTGTGTGGGGGGCTGGGGGGGGTTCACAGAGAAGGTGGGCCATGAAGCTGGACCATGAAGGATAATTTTATTTGCATAAGAAGATGGGGTGGGGGTGGGGGCAGCAGGAAAGGATGCTGTGGAAAAGTATGGATGTTGGTTTGGAATCCTTTTCTGTTAAACCTGGTTGAATCCACAAGTCCAGCAACTGCTGTCCTAGACTCTGGTGCTGCCAGGGGTCTCCTGGGAGGCAGAATCTGAGATGGAGGGGTAGATAGAGAGCAGGGAGTTTACCAGGGAATGCCACTGGGGTCAACACCAGGGGGAGGGAGCGGAGTGGCAGAGCGGGAGGTGGGACTTCGATGAAGGCAGTCCCTGACCTGTCCCAGGATGGGGGGGCGTGGCCTTTCTCTCCTGCAGTGGTCAGTCATTGGATAGGGCTGCCCTTGGAAGGAGCGCGTGACCTTGAGTGAGGCAGTAATCTTCAACCAATATAATCCTCAAAGGAGGTGGACAGCTGAGGCCTATCAGCTGACAACTTTTGTAGCATCTGGCGGAGTCAGCTTTCCATTCCCAAAGGGGGATCCGATGACACATCACAGGGTCCCCGTGCACTGACTCCCTGAGGGTCTCCTTGCCCTGTTGTGCACTCAAGGCTGAGGACCATTAGATTCCTGGGGCCCCTTGTCTCTTCTCATTTACGCAACAGTTTAAAAAATAAATCAACTCGAGTGTGTTGATCAGCTCATTTGTGCAACATCTTTGATATTAGACAGGAAAATGAATGTATACGTTCTTATTACTTTGTTTGATTAAAAAGAATATGTTAATTCATCCAAAATGCAAAAATTTAAATATATATTTGAAAATATAAAAATGCATTTGTAATATTTTTTAAGACTTTTTTTTTTTTTTTTTAAGTAATCTCTACACCCAACGTGGGGCTCAACCTCACTACCCTGAGATCAAGAGTCACATGCTTTTCTGACTGAGCCAGCCAGGTGCCCCTGATATTATTACTTCTAAATGGGATGCCCCAGGAAAATGTTAAGACCCCTGTAACCTTTCAGAGCAAAACTAATACATCCCCAGCCCACGGGGGATTCAGAGACAGGAGTGGTTTTTATGTCAGTGAAGAAAAGAGAAGGCGGCAGCTGTCCATGCTGTAGCCCTAGCTCCTCCAGCTGCTCACATCTCTCCATTGTCTCTGGACTTTCTCACTTCAGTGTGAGTGGTTAACTCTTAAGGAGCTGGGGTACTAATCTCAATGAACCAGTGGCTGCCTCCTGCATGTTCAGGGGAATGATCAGAATGGTCTTGGAAACACTCCTGTGTGTTCCCCCTCCCACCCCCCACCCCCCAATGACAATTAAAATAAACTTAAAAAGAGAAGATATTGGCTCATGTACCTGAAAAGCCCAGAAGGTTTCAGGAGTGGCTGAAACCAGGGGTTCAAAATGTCATCAGATCCCAGTCTCTCTCTGTCTCTTGGCTTTGCCTTATCTCTGCTGGCTCCATATTCGCAGACAGGCTTTTCTGGGGGTAGCAGCTTCAGATTTTTTAGGTTCATGCTCAGATGGAAAGAATAAGCCTCCTTTCTAGGAGCTTGGGCCAAAGTCCCAAGGTTTGATTGGCTCGAACAGCCCTAACGCATGTGTCTGCTTGAGTCAATTACCGTGGCCGGGAGAATGAGGTATGCCGATTGTCATGTGCTGTTCCTATGGACTCAGGGATCGACACCCCCCTGGTTCCCACGGTGAACATATGGACTGAGCCGATTAAAGTTAAAGCTATAGCCTGAAGAAGAGTGTGGCAGACACAGTGGGTGGCTGTGGCTGCTCAGGTGGGGTTGGAACTCAGTGTCTTCCTTCCTTCCCCTGGTGTGCCTCCCTACATCACAGGTGAGTAAGAGCTAACAATGACACTTCCCAGACTCTCTTGCAGCTAGAATTTCCGCTGTGAGTTGATTCTGCCTAGTGAATGCTCGTCTATGAATCTTGAGCCTCTGAAATGAGATGGAGCCAGGATCCTGCAGGCAAATTTGGTTGGGATGTGTTTGGTTTTTCTGTAACAGCCAGAGCAGAGATCTCAGCGCCTAGTCTCTGGTCTTGTGGGTGTCAAGAGGCAGCATGGGCCATCCGTGGAGCTGGTGTGGACCACAGCAGAGGTGGCATAGTCAAGGAGCCGGAAGCAGTGCTGGCGGCTTCCTGATCATGGCCATGGCAGTGTGGTTCTGGAGCCTGCTGCTTTCTGAGCACAGACGAGGCAGCAGGGTGACTGTAGGGTTCTTTCCTGAACACTCAACCCAGAATCTGCTTCTTCAGGCTTCACAACAATTTTGTTGGCCAATTAATACTCTGGAACAAATTCTTCTGATTCATTTAGCAAGAATTAACTCCACTCTCAGCACCCAAACTCTCTCGCCAACCCTACAGATGTCTCCTCTCTGCTGCTGCCTTGCAACCCCACCCCCTACTTTTTTCTTGCTGGCGGTGCTCACTCCCACTAATGATGCTGAAAACCTTTCTCAGCCCCTTTGCAGCTTGTTCTGTGTTGAGTGTGAGGAGGGGAGCATTCCCGGACAAGTTTTCTGCCCTAATGACAGAAAAGCCCTTGGAGACATTTAAGAAATATCTTCCCTCCTGCTTTTGGATGTGGTTGGGGGAGAACGTGCTGTGCGGTGTTGAAGCAGCCCTTTTGCCACCCTGTGGCAATCAGCCCGAGGACAGAAGCCAACTGATGTGCCACTAAATTAACAAATCTTGAAGTTGGAACTCATATGAGAATTTTCTATTGTTTAAGCCACTTTCAGCTGGGTTGTGTGGCTGTCTGCAGCTGGAAGTGGAGAGAGAGAGAGAGAGGGAGGGAGGGAGGGAGGGAGGGAAAATGAACAGAGAGGCAGTGGAGGAGGACAAATTCTAATTCTGCTAATGTCCCTTGCAGAATTAACAGTGCCTTTGGGTGTAGGCAGGAAGCCACGGTTTTCATTTTTGGGAGAGACAGACACTGATCTTTTGGCTTGTTTAGTGCAAGGTCCATCAAGCCTGACAGAGGGGAGTGGCGGCCACTCCTCGGCTGGTTGGCGTGCATGGTCCTCCGCCCACTCCCCATTCTCATTTACGGTTTATAAAGTAGTGTAGCGCGTGTATCTGCTCCCCCGAGCCTTCTTACGCCTATTTTTATGGGATCTTTACAAAAATTCGTCCAGGCGGCGGGGCAAGTAGTATTCGTCCTGCATTTCTAATGACAAAACTGGGGCAGGGACTCGAATCGCCCGGCCAGCCTCTCGTAGCTGATTAAGGGCGGCACAGATTTCCTGACCCCTGCTCTAGTTTGATTTCTACCGCGCCACATTGCTGCCTCTAAACTTTGGCGGAATGATTTGCGGGCAAACAAAATTCAGTGCCCAGCGGGCAAACAGCCTGCAGATTCACCCTCTTTGCTCCCGAATGGCAAAGGGCTTGAAGGGTCTCCCTGGGACCACATCATGCTTCCAGCCTTTTGTGCTCAGTAGGGGCTGGCGACCGCTTGCAAAACTGTTCGCAGTTTGGCTCATTTGTTAGCCAGGAAGAGAAACATTGAGCTCATTCAAGTAGGCTCAGTTGGGGGTGAGTTTGGTATCGCCCCACACAGAGCAATGAGGAAAATTGCACAGAGATGCAAGACAAGGGCCACCTGGGGCCAGAACTCACAGAGAAGGGGTTGGAGGGTGGTCTGGATCCTGTCTGGCTCAGAGGACCCTGTGGTGGGTGTCAGTGACATGTATTCCAGGCTCTTCCTCCGTGTGACTCAGTTGCCCTGTGTGTCTGCTTTTCTGTCCCGCCATTGGCTTCCTCATTGTTTCTCTCCTGGGTCACTTCTTCTTCTTTTTTTTTTTTTTAACATTTATTTTTGAGACAGAGACAGAGCATGAACGGGGGAGGGTCAGAGAGAGAGGGAGACACAGAATCGGAAACAGGCTCCAGGCTCTGAGCTGTCAGCACAGAGTCCGACGCGGGGCTGGAACTCACGGACCGTGAGATCGTGACCTGAGCCGAAGCCGGCCGCTCAACCGACTGAGCCACCCAGGGGCCCCTTGGGTCACTCCTTCTTGACTCTGGCCACTCACAACCTCTTTGGCCTCCTCTAAACCGCTAGGAGAAGGGGACATTCAACAGAGCAGGGGTGAAGACAGCACTAGGTGGAAAATGAAACTCTTAGGGCAATACCCAACTGAGCGAGGCCGCCTCACCCACCGCTGGCGTTGCCGGGAGAGGTGGAGCGGCCCAGCCATCTGTTCACACAGGGCCTGGGGTCCTGGGTCACTGGCCAGGCACAGCCTCCTCATGCCAGTGAACAATGGTGGTGGGGGGGATGGAAAGAGTGCGGGATCAGATGGTCTGAACACCCAGGGTGCTGGGCCCAGCCCTTTGTCAGAGGGCAGTTTCTATTGACAGGGCTGAGGCTGGGTAGGAACCGTGAAACTTGTCTAGCATAATCCCCTTTGGGGGCTCTAATTTCAATGATCCCCTCAACAGTGGAATCCCCTGAGCAGTTGTGACTTGGCCAGACTCAAGAATGAGCTTTGAGGATGGATTTTGTTTCTCAGACCACTGCCCTGCATTACAGCTGAGTGAGACACAAGCTTCCCCACTCAGGCCTTGCTTCATGCTCTGTTACGTCCCCTGGGCTGACCTAAGTGAGGGCCTGGCCCACAGGACAGGCCAAATCGTTTGGGAATTTTATGGATGACCTCACTGCGGTTCTAACTTCATTTGTCTGAAGGGAGACAAATCAAAAGGAGGGCTTACTAACTCTCCTTCTAAATCACGTCCAGCCTTTTTTAGCCCCAGACAGCTCCGCGTTCAACATTTTCTTCCTGGTCCCCAAACCACTCCATTCTTGGGCTTAGCTTTGCATGATGGGTCAGTGTGGTTGACTATAAAGATGGCGGGGGACACTCTCTTCCCTTCCAGGCGTTGGTCCCACAAAGTCAAAGAGCCTACAGACAAACTGTGAACCCAAATGAGCATGAAACCCAATAGGGTTTGGGCCCTAGATGGAATTAGACTATTTTTAGATGAACTATTTTAATAGTATCCCCACCTGCTTTGCATTCATAGTTTTTATGCTTCTCTTAAAATTTCATTTGTCAATATTCTGTTTCATTTAATTCTAAACTGCCTCTCAAGGTGTGATGTAAGCACCTGGCCTCTGAGGGACTGGGGGACCACCTCCTGATGGACGGGCCAGCTCTCTTGCTGCCTTATGTTAGAGACCAGCTTAACTTGCTTGCTCATCAGCTTTGCTAAACTTCCTGTTTATATCTTGGTACTTGATGCTAAGTCCAGAAGTAAAACTAACGTGGGGATGTTGGTACTCAATATATGCTTTTGGAATAAATAAATGACTAAGAAAATGGAGGAATAGATGAAGCCCTCTGTGGCACCTTGTGTCTCCTTTCTGGACCCCTCCCCCCATCCATCTATTGGTGGCCTCCACCCTTGGAGGCCACTGTCCTCACAGCACCACCAGCTGACTCCAGGCTCTCCCCTTTCCACACGATCCAGGCCTGTCCTCCAGGATTCTGTTTTCAAATGGGATTCTGGGAGAATAGAATGGTTAACCCAAAGGAAAGAATCCTCTAAGGGTAGACTTCCAGACATCGGCAAACTGGTCAGAAGACAATGTTAGTTGGGAGTGAGGTGCGAGTGGGGGACAGTCAGGAAACTTTTCTGGAATCCCAGCTCTGTAAGTCTGGCCCTGGATATCTGAAATCCAAATCCCATCTAGTGGAAGCAATGATACTTGTTCTTATCCGACCCTTTCTCTGGATGACCTAAGCAAAAGGAACAATATATTTGCAGAGAGCTGTCCCTCATGAGAGTGAGTGGAAGAACGAGAAGATACCAAGTCATTGGATTGCAATTTAGATTACAGGACATGTCTGCAAAATTTTAAAACATTTTAAAACTAAGATGTACATGCTTACACGAAGGTTATCCTATACCGGGAGGAGGTCACTAGTTTCTGTGCTTTCTTTAGCTTTGTTTTTTAACAAAAACCAACCCAGGGGCACCTGAGTGGCTCAGTCGGTGAAGCGTCCGACTCTTGGTTGCCGCTCAGGTCACGATCTCATGGTTCGTGGGATCAAGCCCCCTGTCAGGCTCTGTGCTGACAACATGGAGCCCTGCTTGGAATTCTCTCTCTCTGCCCCTCCCTGCTCACATGCGTGCTCGTGTTCGTGGTCTCTTTCTCGCTCTCTCAAAATAAGTAAATAAACATTAAAAAAAAAAACCCAGCTCGCACGGAAATTGTCTTCAAGTCACCCCGGGGGACGCATAAGAAGAGTATTCTCTTAAATCTTCATTAAAAAAAATTAAAAAAGGAGGGGATTCCTCAGCATCATGAGTCTCAGGCATTGCTCTTTGTAATAAAGAACTTTTAAAATAGCTTTATTGGGATGTAACTGACATACAATAAACTGCACATATTTAAGTGTACATTGTGATGAGTTTTGAGGTATATATTCATGAAACCATCACCACAGTCAACATGTGAATACATCCATCACCCCCAAAAGTTCCCTTGTGTCCCTTTGTATTTCATCTCTCCTGCCCTATGGCCCCATCTACCCTGTCCCAGGCAACCGCTGGTCTTTTGTAGCAAATAAGCTTCCCTTTTTTAAATTTTTTTTTTATTAAGTTTATTTATTTTTGACAGAGACAGAGTGCAAGCATGAGCTGGGGAGGGACAGAGAGAGAGGGAGACACAGAATCCGAAGCAGGCTCCAGGCTCCAAGCTGTCAGCACAGAGCCTGACGCGGGGCTCAAAATCATGAACCATGAGATCATGACCTGTGCCGAAGTCAGACGCTTAACCGACTGAGCCATCCAGGCGCCCCACAAATAAGCTTCTTTTCTAAAAATTAGATTTTCCCTAAAAGGCTGAGAATTTTCCAGCTCTGGGGATACAGTCACAAAGGGAGGTCCTCAAAAGAAGTCCAAGGCAGTTCTCAGCAGGTGCAGCACTGTGGGAATAATGTGTAGCCTCCAAGAAAGGTAATATTCATTTGGATCTGTAAGTCCTGATATGGCTTTTGAAGGGTTAACCACATGAATGTATATTTTATGTTGCATTTTATGATGTTCTGTGGTTGGAATTAACTCACCCGAATTAACTGGCCAGTTCTACAATTACACATTAAAGCCATTATCTGTGAAAGTAACAGTCCTTGTTTCTATGACAATGGTGTCATTTGAGAAATTCCAAACATCCTTTGGGACATAGTTTTTCTTTCCCACCTCTATCTTCTATGAGGGAATCACTCCCTTTTCCCCTAAACTTGTTTCTCATGCCCTGTTATCGCATCTGTCACCAGTTTGTGTCCATCCTGTCCTTGACATGGGGGCAATTCCATCCCACTCTTTCCGTGTCTTCTGTCAGCCTCTTAGGGGACCATCTGTCTTTCTTGCCTGCATTACTCTGGACCTGTGGGCCCCTTCAGCCTCTTCACTGATTCTCCTGCTTCCAGTCTCTCCTTCCTTTTCATCCTCTGTGTATCAAAGGATCTTCATAAAAGGCATATCTGATCAAATCATTCTTCTGCTTCAAATATTTAAATTTGCGACTTTATAGTGTGGCCCCATTTACCTGTCCAGAGCCTTCCCACTCACTTCACTACTTCCCCCAACTCAGCCTGCTTTTTGGGGGCTGCAACCAGGAAAGATTTTTGATAGTGTTCCAGAGAGCACAGTGGCATCCACATTTACTCCCAATTCTGTCCTCGTTTCCTGAGACTCACCTTCCAGTCATACCAATTTGGGAGCCCTGGAATGTAGCATCCACTCTCCTGCCCCTGTTCCTTTACACAAGCCTGTTACTTCCTCTGCTTGAAACTCTCCCTTCCTCCTATTCTGGAAGATTTTTCATGCTTTCTTTCCTCTGCAGTGCTCTTACTACCATCATAGCTCTGACCATTGTGGATAATAATTTTTTGATTGGTCACTACTCCTAAGGGGCTTAGGGACCATCTGTATCTTTCATTACAGAATCTCTGCATTTGGCATTTACGCTTGTGAATGGAACGAATCAATGCAACTTGTCTTATCCCTAAATCGACAACGAATAACTTTTAGGACTGTGTCACTGGTGAGGAGGATTTAACAAGTCGGATATTGGGGACACCTGGGTGGCTTAGTCAGTTAAGTGTTCGACTTTGGCTCAGGTCATAATCTTGTGATCCATCAGTTCAAGCCTCCCACATTGGGCTGCGTGCTGACAGCTCAGAGCCTGTAGCCTGCTTTGGATTCTGTGTGGCCCTCTCTCTCTGCCCCTCCCCTGCTCATGCTCTGTCTGTCTGTCTCTCTCTCAAAAATAAACATTAAAAAAAAATTAAAAACAAAAATCCAAGTCAGACATTGGTACTTGATGGAAAGTATTTGTAAGCCTGATACTTAAAATGCTGTTCCCTTATTGTTTTTTTCTTTGCCAGCACCTCCCTTCTGACCTGCCTCACTCTCTTACTTCCTTCAGATCTCTGTATTTTCATTAGCAAGACCTTCCCGGACCAGTCCCTATGGAATAGTAATAACCCACCCCCAGCAATCCCTATTTTCCTACATCTTGCTTTCCCCCTTCCGCCTTCATACCTATCACTGTCTGACACACCTCTTACCTGAGTATTTGTTTATCGTTTGTCTATTTGTCACCATTGGAATATAAACTTCGTGGGGGCAAGAATTTTTCCATTTTGTTCCCTACTGCATCCCTGGTGACTGGTCTAGTGCCTGCCACATAGTAGGTGCTGGTAGATATGCACTGAGAGATATGTGCACAGAGAATGGCACGTGTTCATATGCAGGGACGGTGGCCAACTGGGGTCATAGGGTGGTTTAGAGAGTTTCAAGAATGCAAACAGCCTCTTTCAGGCGCAAGCAATATAAAAAATATAGTATAAAAAAAAAGTTCTCATCCTGTGTCTGGAATACTAATCGTGTCTGTGAAGAAACAAGATCAGAGCAAACAAAGAAAAATGAACTCTAATAAATTGGAGAAAGAGAGGCTCGGCCACCCCAGCCTTTTGATGCTACAGCAGATCTTTGGTATTTGCTCTAAATTCTGTAAATCAACTGCACTGACCTATGAGAAGAGACAATGGCAACAACAAACTGAGAGCCGGGGTTTTATATTAAGAAGGAACCCCAAAGGTTATGGACGATTTCACTGAGATTCAGCTCAAACTCACAGGAGGTTTGAGCTGGTGTTTCGTGGGCCCGGGTCTGGTCTTCACCCTCTCCTGTCTGCAGGGCCCAGGGCAAGTGGTTCCCTCCTTCTGGGCCACCGGCAGGGGAGTGAGGGGGCTGGTGAAAACCGATTTCCAAGGGCTCATCCACCTACAAAGTTCTGTGATTCTGCATCTTGACAGGGTTTTTAACCTGTCCTCATTAATGCAGAGATTCAAAGATTCAATTAACCAGGACAGTAAATTCCCTGAGAATTCTGCTTAATTGGATTTTTATTAAAATAGCCCCCAATTTTGTTTATTGCATTAAAAAAAAAAAAAACCAAAGTATTTTTTTTTGTTATTTTACATCTGTGGGGAATGTAAAAGCATTTAACTGTGACAGCTAGAAGTTTGGCTAGAACTTATTCCGTAAAGCAGAATTTCCAAACATTTTTGACAGTGACCCATGGTTAAAAAAATAAACCTTCCACATTACACACACACACACACACACACACAGTAATAAAAATTTTGCAAAACAAGGCTTCATCTTCCCGTATGATACAGTGTGGCATTTTCTATTCTATTCAGAAAATGTTAGTTGATACACTAATTGATTTCATTATTCCCATGAAAAGTTTAGACTCAAAGTTCTACAGGCTTCTACCTGTCTCTTGAAGAGTTGGGTGTCTAGGTAATAAAGTGTCCAAGATGTCCCAGGGCTGTCATTTTGACAGCTGTCCTCTACACTAATGCTGAGGGAAGTCTATAGCCACTTGAGTGACTTTACATTTTGATTTACACCATTGAAACTGTCTTTGGCATTTCCTGAGAGGTGATCCAAGGATTAGAGAGAAAAGAGCAGGAAGAGGCATAAGAGTTTCTGACTCCTAGCCTGGGTTCTGTTACTACCTGGCTGTGTGACCTTGGATAATTCACTGAACCTCTCTGAACCTTAGCTAACTTCAATCATGAGAGTGCCTGCCCTATCTACCCCACAGGCTGCTTATAAGAATTGAAAGCCACAAAACACTTTGAAAAGTAGAAAGCATGATATAAATAGGATGCATTATTAATAATACCCTTTTTGATCTTAAGTGAGAATTTTAAGTGTTTCTGAAACAGATGAAAAATTCTGAAACAGATGGAGTTTTCGGGGAAAGATTTGAGAAGAAAAAAGGGGTCCCATTACCCTTCCTGAGGTTTATTTCCCTCATGATGCCAATTCCTCTATGTCCCTGTTCCATCTTTGGTTCCTTTCCTCTCTCCCTCCCCCCTCCTCCCTCCATTCTTTCTTGTCTTCAGATTGTGAAAGGTGTCTTCATGTCTTCGAAAGTTAATTCTTCCTTTCCTGACTAAAGCAAATCAAGAAGGGCATCTGCATTCGGGCTGGCGTGTGTCTGGGAGTAAGGAAACGAGTGTGGGGTCACTGGTGGCACACAGGCCCTCCGGGCCTCCCTTCTGTGGGCAAGGTCCTTTACTTCTGTGCTCAGGTAGAAGGGCACAGATTTCCAATAGATGCTGCCTATGGTCTTCGTCCTGTTATGACCAGAACTTTTATGATCAGAGAGGATCGGCCTCATGAAGGACATCAAAGCTTCTGCTAACTGAACCAACTAAAATGGTCCACAGTGATTCATTCCTACCTTTCCAATGAGTAACAAAAGAGGAGGCAGATGAATCAGAATTTCAGATATATTTTACATCCCCACAAGTTACACGTATTCCATGATGTAAAAGTCTGGTGTGCCAGAACGTAGAGATGCTCCAGGTCTTAGAGAGGTCCCCAGGTGAACGAGCAGTACCATGTATCCTAAAGAGACATGCTAAGGCTTACTAAAAGATATCTTCAAAAACCCTAGCCTATCATCCTTTTTCAGCCCACATTCAAGAAAAGGAGAAAGTGACAGAGAAATGGATGAAAACAGTTGGCCCAGTGGGCAGGGTGCTATGTGCTTCTTCTCCCCTCCCGTGTGACTCAAGCCAAGTGATGGGAGTTTGAAAAACATTAACATGGAAGATGGTGCAACCGTAAGGGGAAATTGACATCTCCCATTGTCCCTCTCCTGCAGCTCAGTTGAGATGTGGCCACGTGCTGCTACTGGAGAGACCTTGAGAAAGTTCTTGGGGGCAGCTTACAATTCCTACATATGGCGGACACCAGTGGAAGGGGAGATCTGGCTTGAGTTGCCCTGAAAGTTTTGGCCCAAGAAGATGACCTATAAGAAGAAGGTGGCCCCAGCAGAAGAGGATTCTATCAGTGTGACTTTGGAGGAATGAGGAGGAACTAGAGAGCAAACCCACAAAAGCCCTTTCTTTGAGGAAGACCCCGTGTTTGGGCACTGACCACACAGAGCTCACCAAGGGCAGATTACAACGGCACCAGCTGAATAAGACCTTTTGGCCCACTTACTGTTTCTCCCACCACAAGCTCTCTCACCACTACCCAGGATAAGCCTGGGCATCCTTACCTTGGATATATGGTCAGGGGGAAGCAGAGAGAGAGACAAGTGCAGAAAGAATGCAGAGTGACCATTGAATTACTTCTATCTCTTGTCTGCAGTTGGAGGTTCGGGATGGAGCTGGAGATGGGATGTCCTTAAAATTTTTTTTTAATGTTTATTTATTATTGAAAGACAGAGAGACACAGAGCATGAGCAGGGGAGGGGCAGAGCCAGAGGGAGACACAGAATCCGAAGCAGGCTCCAGGCTCCGAGCTGTCAGCACAGAGCCTGACATGGGGCTCAAACTCACAAACCGCGAGATCATGGCTTGAGCCGAAGTCGGACGCTCAACCGACTGAGCCACCCAGGCGCCCGGAGATGGGATGTACTTTAAACTGGACGTGAGATAGATGTCTTGGTTTTGATCTGACGGTGCCTTTTCCAGATCTGAAAATGATACAATTACTTAACTGTGAAAGTGGCTGGGAAGCGCATAGGCCCACTTGAGCTGTCATTTGGGGCTAGGGAGAGGGATCCCCGGATTGGGGTTAAAAGGTAATGGTGAGAAAGAATAAAGTTGTTTTCTCCTTGTACCCTAAGGAGCCTGGGTCGCATAGTAAATCCATTACACCAGGTATTTGTTATCTTTCCTTCCTCGCCAAATATCCTGTAGGGCTCATTAGAGGGCCTCTCTTTCCCCTCGGATCCTGAAATCCCTTTAACTTGTATGGCATGCCGGCTGGGGCTGTATGACATATTGTCATCTCAGTTGCTCTCAGCCTAATTCACCTTTGTGAGAACTGCCAGTCTGGCATGAAGGAGACTGCCAGGCCTAACTCACTCACCAAACATAATGGGACATGCGGTAGCAGGAAAACACGGAGAACCAGCTGGTGAAGACCAGATTCTAGCCCCAGCTTTGTAACTAACTAGGTGGCTTTAGATAAATTACTTAACCCCTCTGGACCCCGGTTTCATCCTCACACAGGTGAGAGGTCACATCAACTCCAGCTTTGAAATTCTACTTTTGAGATGTTTTGAGTTTCCTTCACTTCGTCTAGCTTAAATCTTGAGTCGCTAGGAGATAAAAATTAATACCAAGTCCCACAATATTTACACCTAATATGTACCAGGTGTTTTCACAGATGTCAGCATATGAATCTTCCAGAAGGTATTATTACCCCTAATTAAGACGCAATTTTAGAACAGACAGAAGGCCACAGAGTAGAAGATGTTTGCTCACTGCCATTGAATTAACAAGAGACATAACAGTGGTTTGAATCCAGGCCTTCTGATTCCAAGGTCAGTGTTCTTTCTACTCACAGCTTTTGTTAACTTACAGATTATTTGACTTATTTAATAGGGTTCTCAGTCTGGGCTTGAAGCCGAGAGGGAGGTAATGAGTCCTACTCGTTTTCAACTCCTGCAAAACACATCCTCCCGGATACACACTCATCTCTTCTTTTGACTGAGGGAGGAAAAGAAGGGAGAGAGAAGGAGGAGGAATGAGAATGATGTGTGATGCTCTCAAGTGGGAGTAGGTAACTAAGACTCACAGAAGTACAGCCTTCTTTTCTAACCCCATCGTCTGGCTTCCACATCATTCATCCACACCTGAGACGGCCAATCCTGAGCCAAAAAATATCATTCGGTAAATATCATTCATGCATCAGTGTTCATTGCTAGTACTCCTTGACCTTGGTACTATATCCCAGGCCCTGGTTCTGTATACCAGTTACTATATACCTTGCCCTATATACCAAGCAGTCATGGGACTGCTTGGAGGCTGGGACATAGAGAAGCAGAAAGGAGGAGAGAGAAAACAGTGAAATAGTACACTTGGCCCCCTCTCTCTGACCGTTAGGATTCCCTTTTCTGCTTTGAGCCAGAACTAGAGTGTCCCCCTGTCCCCACCCCGGAGCACTCACCATCTGTGACCCACTGTCCTTTTCTGGATTTTGAGCTGCTTTGAGTGCAGGCAGGGAGCTATAGAGGGAAAAATAACGGCAAACTCACCACCAGGACAGTGGTATTTTGAATCCCTGTCTTCCCCCACCCTGTCCACCTGCTACTGTTTACTTTTCTAAGTTCTCAAATACCTGCTCCCCACAAGCAGTGGAAGAGATAGAGCTGTTCCAGTCTGAGTCAAGAAAAGGGGCTTTCACACTCTCCCACCCTCATTTATTGGCTAAGGGCCATGGGATCGGGGGGTTAAATGGCCAGCCACTTTCAGCTCCTCCGGTCATGGGGAAAAGGGGTTTCCATAGCCTGGAAGCAGCCCTGTAAAGAGAGAGAAAACATTGAAGGGAGGGTGCAGAACCCATCAAAAGAGACCTGAGAGAGTCTTGGAGGAGCGCCAAGATCATCTACCACAGGGGCATGCCCAGGCTGGGCAGATCCCAGAACCGACCATGACCAGGTGACCCAAGAACACTCGAGGTGCTCATCTAGGAGTGAGGGGTGGGGCCTCCCGATCTGTTCCATCCACTCCTGACACCGCGATCGTGACTTAATTGTGCTTCATGTCCACCTTCGGGTTGAACTAAGATGAAATGCCTGCAAAGAGCTTTCAATTTCTGCGGTAAAATAATTTAGAAGCCCCTCTGGCTTTTAAAGCAATTATTGCTGGATCGAATGTTCCTCAGGAGACTCCTGCTATTTCTTAGAGCCCTTTGCTCAGTGCTTCCTCTCGTCTCCTTTTATCAACGCATCCCCGACTGTCCGAGCTGCTGTCAGACTTGCTTCCTGGACGTTTGCTATTTAGCTGTTTTCCCCTCCACATGCGTGTGGATTCTATTTGGATGGGGGAAAATAGTCTTCCTGGTGGTGTCACGTGGTAATTCGAATGCTGTACCACAGAGGAAAACCCCTGGTAAAGAGGGCCTGGCAGGCCTGGTGTCAGATCAATGTTGAGACACGTGAGGTCATGACCTTACCCCACGCAAAACCACTGAGTGGTGTTGAGAAAGACTGGAGTGACCTCTTCCTACAATAGGTGACTTCCGATCTCCCATTTGCCTGTAATTTTTTGCCTGGTTTGGTTTCGGTTCTGGTCTGGTGTTTGTACCAACACAAATCCAGAGGACAGCCATTCTTCAAAAATATCCGTAAAAGCCAGCTTTGCAGTCCAAAGGTCCATCTTGATTCCAGCTTTCTGCGGCTTATGAGGGCTGAAGTGTGGAGTATTTATTTTCTTTCCAGACTGGAAACACAGTTCCAATCTGCTCGGGCAAAATGGAGAAGCCAAGAATGAGGCCGAGTAACCTTGTGGAAAGGGCAGGAGGCACGCAGCCAGGCTCCGCATGGTCGAATCAGGGACCAAGGAGCTGCCAGGTTCTAGCTCCTATTCTTGTTTCTACTCTGTTTCTCTGCTCCTTGACTCAATCCTCTGTCATGGCAGACCTGCTTCCTCCCAAGCCAGTGAAGAGGGTTGCTGATGGATCGTAGGTTTCCCATTGGAGACAGAGCGACTTCCTTTACTGGTTCCAGGATGAAAAATTCCAGAAAAGTCTTTGATTCTCCCATCTTGCATGTCAGGGCTTGCCCCTCCTCCACCCTGGACAAGTCAACTGGGGAGATGAGGTTCGTGGAAGAACATGGAAGCTCCCGAGGTAGAGGTGTGGGCGGAGAAGGGCAAACCATTCTTTCATCCATCCATCCATCCATCCATCCATCCATCCATCCATTCAACAGATTTTTGTTGAGCAAAACATGGAGACTGAGTGAGGAGCCAGAGTCCTCACTGGCTGGGGAGAGGTGACCCAGAGGTCGGTAGATGAAGGTGAAGAAATAAGGGAAAGGGCACCTCCTGCTCAGCAAGGCACCAGAAGTAAAAAGAAATGAGGTGCTTGTGCCAGAATGTAACTCAACTGCTCCTTCGCAACGAAGTTCTGCTGCAGAAAAAATGCCAGTCCAGCCACACAGTGCACTTAGTAATGTAGTTGCTTCATGTTCTGGTGCAAGTCCCTTAACTCACTGTAAGGCAATGGCAGTCTGGGCACCAGCAGCGGGTCTGTGGATCATGCCCTGAGTAGCTGTGCCCTCGGGAATTCTTACACATGTTCCATAGGAGCCATGTACAAGAATGCTCCTAACAGCTTTGTTTATAATAACCAAAAAAGGTAACAACCCAGATGTCCATGAACAATAGAATAGAGAAGTAACTGTGCTGTGATCAGACAATGGAATCCTATGTAGCAGACACAATGAATAAACTCTTGCTACATATATCAGCATGGACGAATTTCAAAAATACTGCGGAACATAAAGAGCAGAAAGACTATAATTACTGAGTATTCAGAGGCGCATGGGTGGCTCAGTCGGTTAAGTGTCCAACTTCGGCTCAGGTCATGATCTCGTGGTTTGTGAGTTCGAGCCCTGCGGTGGGCTCTGAGCTGACAGCTGAGAGCCTGGAGCCTGCTTCAGATTCTGTGTCTTCTTCTCTCTCTGCCCCTCCCCTCCTCGCTCTCTGTCTCTCTGTCTCTCTCTCATAAATATAAACATTAAAATTTTTTTTTTTAATTTTTTAAAAATCAGTATAGATTCATCGTATGAACTTCAAAAGGCACCATTAAGGCACCATTAAGTAGTATAGTGGTAATATAGTAATATAGTGGTTAGGGATCCATTATAAATCGATTAAAACTGGGAAGAAAAGCAAGGGAGTGAACAACACATGTGTGGGGTTGGTGGCTTGCCCGGAAGAGGGTGGGGGTGGAGAGCCAATTGGGAAGGGGCGAGTACACAAAGGGCATCAAGGTATCGGCCGTATTCGAATTCCTTGAGTTGGGTGGTATTGTGTGGGTGCCCGGCTTTATTTTTATTCTTTGAACTGTACATATATGTCAGGCACACTTTTTTTGTAAGGACCATCTATTTCACAGTGAAAATATTAAAAAAATATATTTAGTCAAAGCCAAATTTTCCTCCCCTCCCCAGGCCAAAAAGGTTGAAGTTAGTGTGGGCGAATGGTATGAGCCTCAGAGGAAGGAGGACTTTTCCAAATATGGTGCCTTGAAGATCTAGCATGGCGTAGTGAGAGAAGAGAAGGGTAAGCGACTCCCTGCCCACCTGCCCTGGGTACCAGCCGCTGGACTGACGTGTCCTGCCACGCCTGCTCACACGGCCCTGGGACCTCCCCTTGCCCGCCTTCTATGCCTTTCTTCCCGCACCACAATCCTCAGGATTTAGCCTGTTTGGCTTTTCTTTTCCAAGCTGTCACGGCATATTCCATTGCTTGCCGCTTTCCCACAGCTGCTCGCTGAGTAGGACTCAACAATCCTAACTTTTCCAATTTTTTGACCCCCTGCCCCCCAAACAAGGGCACAGATCCATTGGGAGGTGAAAGTGTGAGAGCATGTTGGATGGTGTAGAAATCTTTTCTAACACCACTTCCAAAGTTCGTTCACTCACTATCTGATTACCTTTTTAGGGAAGGTTTATCATTTGCCGGCTGAAGTTTATTTTAAATTCTGTCTGGTTTGCAAACACATTCTTTGTCGACAGCTCTGGTTTGAAATGTTTGGGCACACTTTGCTCTGGGTAAAACACCGTTGTCAAGTCTCTTTTAAACCGCTTTTGTTAGATGGTCTTTCTGGCCCCGCACGTTGGCATCCAGTAACCTTAGAGACATAGAAACTTTGAGTTAGAAGGGACCCTGGAAGTCCCCCATCCAACTTCCCACCCGATGAAAGAATTTTCCTGAAGCATTCTCTGCTCACTAGCCTCTGAGAGCTTGCTTTTTAAGGGCCTTGCTGGAGGGACAAAGAGTCCCCTTACAGGTTACAAACTCGCTGTGAAACTTTGCATCCGTTTTCACTTTGTCATCAAGAATCAGTAGTCAGCACGAGCAAGTCCAAGTTTGCTAATGGAATTAAAATGAACGCGGACTCGCAAAACTAGTTCCAGAGGTCCAGCGGGCCCTACATTGGTCAAAGACACCTTTAATCTGCTTCATATAATCATATCCTGGATTAGGAGGTACTGAGGAACAACAGAGAAACTGGATCTATCCACACACTTGGAAATAGGGCAGGGAAGCCAGGGGGATTTGGTGAATCGCTTGAGAGTCCTGTGTGCACACTCTTCTCTGTCCCTTTGTCTCTGCTTTCTTGCCTCCTTAAAGGTACAGAAACAAATGTAGATGGTGCCTTTCCTCCAAGAGCCCCTGCTGAGGGGCGCGGGTCTGCTCTGTCTCCCTTCCTCTCCCCTCGTCTCCTGAGTCGCTGGCTGCCTTTTCCCATTAAGCTGGGCCCACCCCAGTTTCTGAGCCCACCCAGAGACGGTGTGATGTGTGTTGATAGTTGCCTTTTCCACCTGTCTCCCCACCTTTTGTTCTGCTCTGCTAGAGCTTGGAAGCAAGCCATGACCCCGGCTGCCACCATAGTTAAATGGGTTTGGGCCCTGAGCCATGCTGGGACATTGATGGCACAGGTCCTTCAGGTGAGGGAAGGAAGCCAGCCTGGAAAAGGCTGGAATTAACTAATGGAACAGAAGGGTTGTTCCATGCCAGAACCCCTATCTTACACAAGCTGGTGAATTTCTGGATAAAGAAGGGAGCTGAAGATGCTCCTTAAGAATTGGGGATGGGAAGTCGAAGCACGGGAGGGCAGGGGACAGTTAAGGGGGCGGACCCAGTCATGCATGCAAGATGCAGTGGGCCCGAGGAGCTCAGGCAAGGTTGAGAAATGGTGCGTGAGTCCTGATGGGTGGAGCAGGGCCTTTGCCAAAGGAGGTTCACAGACCCGGGGACACCGGAGCCTTCACAGCAGGATGTCGCTGGCAGAGCCCAAGTGGGCGGGAATTCAGGGACAGGGGTCATCCCATGCCGCAGGGGCAGACTACAGCCAGGCAGGAGGTCAGGGCCCCCACCTGATGGTTAGGGAGGCCAGCGTGCCCCAACAGGGAACCAGAGGCTCCTGCCGTGTTGGCACCACTGGCATACCCAGCCTAGATACTGGCATGGCGCTGATGCGTTAACAGACCTGCCTGGGGCCTGTCCGAGGAGGCGGGGGGGCTGACTTCCCGACTGTGACAGAGGTGTGGCAGGAGAAAGACCAGGGGGTGGGTGGCTGACTGGGAGGTGGATTAGGAAACGCCATCTGCATACCATAGAGATTATTCAGCCGATTATAAAACCAAAGCACACCCCTTCAGCAGTCGATACGGGCACCAGGTGGTTTGCATGAGGGAAGGGGAGGGGAAAGTCAACCCTGGGGGAGGGGAAGGAGGAGAGATTTGCACAGATGCAGGGCAGTGCCGAACTCTGGCCTCCTCTCCCAGGCCAGGGGGACCGGCAGCAGGCAGGGGCTGAAGGGGCCATTTTCTCAGGATCTCAGGGAGGTGGAAGCCGTAGCTGTGTGCTTTGGTTTTCAAGTTAACTTGCAGGGATACTGAATGGAGGAGGGGCATTGTCCTGATGCTCCGGTACAGCAAAGCATCTCTCTTGTGTGTGAGGATAGCAGAAAGGGGAGCTCCATGAAGGTCCCTGCTCCTTTGGTGTCATGGAAACAGCGCCCCACGCAAGAATACCCACGTATTCCCAGAGGGCAGTCTGAGAACCCAGGAGTCTCCCTCCAAGACTCTGGAATGCCAGGGGGACTTGGGAGGGGCTAGAGGGCCTGCATCGTGTAGGTGGAGGCAGGAGCCACTGAAGTTCCCGAGCCACCTGCTTCTTTGGCTGGGTAGGGACCCACAGCCCAGTGAGCCCTGGGAACACTAAGCTTTGGGAGCTGATGCTACAAAAGTCCAGGTAAAGCAATGGAGCATTTCAATATCCACCTTTTAAACAAATTCCTCGCCTCTTTTAATTTCATAGAGGTTTTCTGAGTCTATAGTTACCTTGGTCCAAGGGTAAGCACATTTATAAAAATTTTTTTAAATTTTGTTTCATGTTTATTTTTGAGGGAGAGACAGAGGGAGACAGAGTGCGAGCTTGGGAGGGGCAGAGAGAGAGAGGGAGACACAGAATCTGAGGCAGGCTCCAGGCTCTGGCTGTCAGCACAGAGCCCAACGCAGGGCTCGAACTCGCGGACTGTGAGATCGTGACCCGAGCCGATGTTGGACGCTCAACCGACTGAGCCACCCAGGCGCCCCAAGCACATTTTTTTTTTTTTTCTGTCAAGAGCCAGATAGTAAATATTTGCAGATTTGTGGGTTATATAGTCTCCGTTACTACTGCTCAACTCTGCCCCTGGGGCATGGAGGCAGCGGCAGACACTACATCAGCTCATGAATGGGATCCTGTTCTAATGAAATTTGATCGGTGGGCACTGAAACTGGAATTTTATATAACTTTTTACAAGTCACAAAATAGCCTTCTTTTAATTATGTCACTAATCCAAAAACGTAAAAAGCATTTTTAGCTTGCCGAGTGGAGAGACAGACTGTGGCCATAAAACAATTTAATCCCTATGGCGGTGGGAACTGGCTCACGGCCGGGTCCCCAGTGTCTAGCACAGCGTCTGAGGTAGAGTAGGTGCTCAATAAATTTCTGTTGGAGGAAATGTACATACTTGACGTACAAGGAAACCACTGCTCAAACAGGTTAATCGACTCTCTCAAGTGCGGGGCTAGTACTCAAACTTGCATGGTGTTTGGACGGTTGCAGAGTTGGGTGGGTAGTAGTTCTTCCAAGTCCTGTGCTCCTTCTACTGAATCACAGCTTTAATCTTTGCAAAAAAAAAAAAAAAAAAAAAAAAAAAAATCAGCACATGGAAGCTCACAGAGGTTGGAACTGGAAACTACCTGAGGCGTAAACTAACCAACACGAGAGATCTTGTGGTGTCACTTTTCAACATGGCCGAGTTGTAGAAACTTGACTTTAATTCCTCAGCTGTTTTCTTTTTTTAAAGTCTAGGGCCCGTGCCACGGCCAGTCTACCTTGGACAATGGCTGTGAAGAAAAACGTTAGGGGCTCTGCAAATATTAAGAAGTCCCCTTGAGGCCTGAATCATATGTAAGTTCTTCAGATTGGGCATTTTCTCAGAATCACAATTTTGTTGGTGTTGTCTTAAAGTTTTTTTAATGTTTATTTTTGAGACAGAGAGAGACAGAGCGTGAGCAGGGGAGGGGCAGACAGAGGGAGACACAATCTGAAACAGGCTCCAGGCACTGAACAATCGACACAGAGCCTGACGCGGGGCTCGAACTCACAGGCTGAGAGATCATGACCTGAGCCGAATGCTTAACCGACTGAGCCACCCAGGGGCTCCTTTTTGGTGTTGTTTTAAACAATGGCTCTGTGTAAGCATGGTGGGGGGAGGCTACAAAACCTATAAAAATCCAGTTCCCTGGTGGAAAAACTGGTTCTTCAAAGTTAGCCTAAGTCAGTCTGTATCCCCACCTGTATCGACTCCTACACTGTTTCGACTTAAGTCTCCGTCTTAATTACTACACTTCTTTTTTTCTCACTCCCATGACTCACTCCCACACTCCATTCTCACTTGGCCTCAAGCCTGCCGGCTCTTCAGGGCGTGTGGTTAACCACAAACCACCCAGCATTCCAGGATGCATGTCGGGACACACTGTCCTGTCTTAGAACCCGCACCCATGTTTTGCCCTCAGCCACTGGTTTGGGTGGACTCATATACTGCAGGCTCTGCTGAGGCCTTGGCCATGGGCTGGGCACCACTGTGGTGCCTCCCTTGGGTGCTGCCCTGATAACCAGCAGCAGCAGAAATGGAAACTGGAGTGAAAAGCTCTTGCGCAGCCCAAGGGAGCGGTGTCTCAGGACGGGCAGTTGACCGAATTTCCCGAGGACTCTCCTTCGGAGGCCTCGTATCTGACCGGTTATGATGGTTCTCATACTAGGAAGTATAATTAATGTCAACTTAAGACCCCTCCCCCATTTTTTTTTTTTTAATAAAAGCAATATACAGTCCGTGTGGAAAGTTTGAAAATATTGATGAGCACAATGAAAATAAAAATCCACCTATAATCATTGTACTCAGAGATAACCGCTATTAAATACTTTGTGTATTCATAATTTTCCAAACATATTGCAGTGCTGTTTTGTCACTGGATTTATATTCTGTCACCTGATAATACGACACGAACACATTTCCATGTCACTAGGCATCTTTTTATAATATGATTTTTTATTGTTATATTGGATTCCATGATAAATGTGGCACAGTATATTTCATAAACACTGACTGTTCAACATTGAGGTTTTTTCTGGTCTTTCATGCCGAGATGAACATCCTTAATTATAAATGCTTTTATGCATCTCTCGCTGCTTCCTTAGGATTTATTTCTATAAGTGGAATTAATTAGGTCAAAGGCTGTGCACATTTTTAAAGGCCAGATTGCCTTCTAGAGATGATCCAATTTTTGCTCCTACCAGGAGTGCAAAAAGTCTGTGTTCCCCAATGCTTGCCAACATATTTCGGATATTTAATAACTTTTCATTTCATTGGTGGAAAACAGTATTTCATTATTGTTTTATTTTCTTAGACAGACAACTGAATTTGTCAGTGTGCTTTTCAGCTATTTGAACGCAAGTAGGATTCCTCTTGGAAGGTGGAAATGTGCTCTGGTACCCAGCAGCAGGGGTTATTTGAATAAAGTAACATTGAGTGGATGCACAGCATATGAATGAGAAGCAAAGGGAGAAAGAGGGAGAGGGTGATGACCTTCTAGAAGAGTCTCTTGTTATTTAAAGAGGTTAGTGATGTTCTCATTTCTTTTTTTTCTTTCTTTTTTTTGTTTTTAATCTCAAGTTTGTTTCTGAGCAGGTAATACACTCACATAGTAATTCAAAAGATACAGACGGGCACACAGTGAAAATTCCTTCCATCTGTGCCCTCAGCCAACAACGTTCCCCCTCCCTGGAGGCAATTATATTAACAATTTTTATGGAGCTCACAACAGCCTTAGTCCCTGGACCAGTAGCAAAATAATCACTGGGGAACTTGTTAGAAATGTAAATTCTCAGACCCCACCCCAAAGTTTCAGAAAGTTGTGAGGGGAGGTCCAGAAATCTGTGTTTTTAATAAGCCCTCTTGGTGATTCTGGTCACGCTGAAGCTTGTGAACTACTACTCTAGATATACTCTATGCATATATATACAAATATACATCAATTCCCCCCCCCTTTTTACATGTGTTTTACATTAATATTTTTGGAGATCACAGTCCCCTTTAAAATATTTGTAATGGCACATACAGTGTTGAAAGTTTTGCAAATACTTTTAGGGAGTTCACAGTCCTTTCATGGACTTGATATTGAGGACTTTTTTTTTTTTTAATGTTTATTTATTTTTGAGAGAGACAGAGCATGAGAGGCAGAGGGGGCAGAGGGAGAAGGACACACAGAATCTGAAGCGGCTCCAGGCTCTGCGCTGTCAGCACAGAGCCCCATGTGGGGCTCGAACTCACGGAGTGAGAGATCATGACCTGAGCCAAGTCAGCCGCTTAACTGGCTGAGCCACCCAGGCGCCCCGATATTGAGGACTTCTATTGAGTAGGGAGAGGTGGCAAATGAAGCAAGAGATAAGGTGTATTTGGAGAAATGGTGCATTCTTTGAAGGGAGGGTCAGGTTTAACAGTAAAGAATGGAGTGAGCAAAACAGGTTTAGAGTAAAGGCACTTTTTAAAGTGAAATTTGCATATATTCAATGAGCTATTCTAAAGCATACAACTCAGTGGCATTTATTGCAGCTACAGTGTGGTGCATCCCACCGCCTCCCTCTAGGTGTGAGGGGAACTTTGTCCACTTTGAAGTCAAGTTTCCTTGAGAGGAGAGTATTCAGGACAGCCAAAGGTGGAGTATGAGGCCGGGCACCAGAGGAGTCGAACGAAGCAGGTGAGCGCAGGGATGGTATCTTGAGGCAGGGGGGTGATAAGGCAGTCAGGGAATCTGGAGTGATGGAAGCCCAAAGGAGATGCACACGGCAGGCTGGTGAGGTGGGGGCCGGGACGAATTGCTGCTGGAACTCATGGATAGGTGGAGAGAAGGACCAGGTTAACTGAGAGCCAAAGGTACAGGCAGCCCACTGCAGCACTAGAAACATGTGCACACACACCTTGCGGAGGTTCAATGGTCTTACTCCAGCATTCCCAATGGGGTGGTTAGTGTGGCAGCCGTCCTGTCCTCCCAGGACTCAGTTTCAAGCTAGAAGAAAGGGAGCAGAAAGGCACTATTCTTTCCCACACCTCTCTATGACGCGGGAGCCCCAGAAGCTCCATGACCGATTACTCCTTACATCCCATTGGCCAGAACTGGGTCACATGCTTATCCTTAGACCAATCGCCATTCATTCCCAAAGCCCAGCCCATTGTCTCTTGGACAAAGCCCACGATCTGTTAGCGAGGGAAGACAGGTGAATGGCTGTTGCAGGGGTAACCAGCTGCATCTGAGGCAGATCTCTGGGGTCCCTCCTAGCTTAATTCAGTGGGTTGAGGGGAGAAGAACGGAATTTACCATGTAACAGGGGAGATGAGACCAAAAGGAAATATACATGAGGATATAGATAACAAAGACTAGGAAAGCAGAGGCAACCAATGGACAAAGACAGTGAAGTCCAGTGGAGTCAGTGTGGCATGGGAGTTTGAATAATCTTTATTTATTAAAATGTTTAATAATATTTATTGAGTTGTGTGACCTTGGACAAGTCTGTTAACCTAAGTCCATCTTCTCATGTGAAAAGGGGACTGACTATAAGATTTCACTCTTAGATATTAATGTTGCAGTGAGGTGCAGCGAGAGGGCATTTGGCCAAGAGAACCAAGTATATCAATGAGGTAGACATATGTCATACCTTTTTGATCATTTCATCCTTTGTGGAGTGCACACCCCATCTTCTTGCCACAGGAGAAGATCAGATACTTGCTTTCCCAGCCTCCCTTGCTGCCAGGCCAGCATATGAGCCTGGTTTATTTAGTGGGACACCCTCCCCAAAGACTCTGAAGTTGATTATGTAAGGAGCAGGTGCTGTGTGAAGCCATTTAAGTGAGAGTGGCAGCTGATTGGCCCATTTCCTAGGTGGTGTGGACGAGATTCCCAGGGCAGTGTCCGTGGCCCTAGCTTGGGGATGTTGAGGGGGGGTGAGCTGGAGTGTCTGAACACAGGAGTGGCAAAAATGGTGTCTCCCTGGGACCACTTTTGTGGTGTGATTTAGGGTGTTATTCTAGCTGTTTCTAGGCTTGTTTCTTTAGCCCTCTGAGAGAGTCTGTGAACTACCTAACATTCTTCAATAAATATCTTTTCTACTTAAATTAGCCAGTTTGGATTTCTGTTATTCAACTGAGAACCATGACTTCTTCAGTCACCTTTCCCAGTGAAAACAAGAAAGTGGGGTACCAGCCATTTTCCAAGGAGATCGAGCTTCAGGCCAAGACTGACTTCTTCTTCTTCTTTTTTTTTAATGTTTATTTACTTTTGAGAGAGAGAGAGTGTGTGTGTGTGAACAGGGGAGTGGCAGAGAGAGAGGGAGAGAGAATCAGAAGCAGGATCCAGGCTCTGAACTGTCAGCACAGAGCCCAATATCCGGCTTGAACTCACGGACTGCAAGATCATGACCTGAGCTGAAGTTGGATGTTTAACCGACTGAGTTTCCCAGGCGCCCCCAGGAATGACTTCTTGACCAAAGCAAGTCGAACCGGGAGAAAGTAAGAAAAGGAGGAGAGCTGGATCTGGCTTTTAAAATTTTTTTCTTTCCCAATTTGGACTTAAGAAACAGAAGAAAATGCCACTTATTCTGATATTCTGAGACTTGTAACCAGGCAGAGTGGCTCTTCCCACTAACAGACTAACACAGTGGCCGATAAAACACCCTCTGGGAGAGCAGCACTCCTCTGAAGGCAGAGAGTGACGCTACCTCTCCGTGAAAAGGACACTTGTGTTCCCTCAGAGACCAACATTCACCTGCAGGGTTGGCTTGGGGCTGTAATCGACGCAATGCACTTGGCCATCTGTAGGTCCTGATTCAAAAAAATACGTATTGAGTGCCTGCCATGTGGCGCCCACTGCTCTAGGTACTGGGCATACAGTGAACAAGGTGGACGAAAATCCTGCTTTCCTGGAGCTTACGACCTAGTGGGAGAAGACGATAAACACATAAATAAAAAGTAAGTTCTGTCCAAAGGTAGAGTGTTCTGTGGGGAAAAATAAAGCAGGGACAAGAGCTAGGGAATACTGTGGGGGGACTGGGATTGGGGAAAGCATACATTTGGTTATCATGTCCAAGAAGGCTCCCCTAAGACGGGGGCATGAAGGTAGCGAGGGACTTGGTAAGAGATCAGTTATTACTAAGGGGGTGTTTATGATGCTGTGCATTCCAACCCTCCCCTTCTCCCCACCGAAAATACCTGTCAGACACAACCTAATTGTGGGGACTTTAGGCGAAACACGGGAAGGAAATTCCAGGCCATTGTGAGTGCCTCATGCTCTGGTGGGTAGAGGTTAAGAGCTTCCTTGGGTGCCCTGGGCCACCAAGCTGAGAGGGGTCAGCTGGGCAGGGCTTCCCCAAGGAAATGACTTCCGAAAATAGGAATGACAATCACCCAGTCCCATCCAGTTGGCAGGCAAAACCCTGTTGATAGGCTCTGGGGCTTTACTGAAGGCAGATACCCTTCCTGATGAGAGAGGAAGACCCATCTTTGCATCAGTCTTTCCGCCCCAAGCAGTAAATCTACATGTGGCCCTGAGAAAATGTACCCAGTCTTAAAACAACAAACAAGCAAACAAACAAACAATTAAAACAAATTAAATACAAATACAAACAAACAAAGCCCCACTCTGGATTCTCTATCTGGAATTCTGATTCCCTCAGAGTCCTTACATGCCAGGCTGGGCCTTTTACTTCCTTTCCAACCAGACTCCTCTTTTTAATACAACAACCCTGGGCTATAATAGCCCGCTCATATTCATCCACCGCTCCACCCCCCCCCCCCCCCCCCCCCCCGCAACCTCTTCCCCAAGCTCTCATTATCACTATGATTCCTAAGAGACCACGAAACTATAAGGGAGAAGCACAGTAGATTTCCCCGGGACACCGATGGAAGGGAATAAAGAGAATTGCGGGGTTATTGGGGCCTTGCAGCTTTTTATTACTAAGGGATTCTGTGCCTTAGAAACTCTATATCGTAGGCTTTTGTTGCTGTCAGGAGTGATGCTTTTTACACACCACTGTGCACAGAAACACGGTCTGACCTATGGTATAACAAATCCAAAGTACCAAGCAGCCATTTGTAACAAGATTTTAATGTATTTTCTCTCATTATCCAAGAGGAACCTTCCCTATGAGTACTCGCTCTCCTCGGAGTCTGTGATGGGGGTCAGAAAGATTGCAAAGAAAGAATACACCCCTGGATATGTCTTTTACTACATTCCAGAGACTAATTTAATGTCTTCCCTGCCAAAGTTCTTAATTTCTTTGCCTTGCACATGGTTATTGCCGGGGGGACTATGTGGCTTTTGAGAGCCTTTTGAAAGGAATAAAAATTGAGATGCAAATAGGTGTGATGCATCTTTTTTGCTTTGCAAAATTCCTATATGCAATCTAACCCAGTCCTGCAAAGCAGCAAGATCTAAAGAATTTGGATTTAATGCCTCAAAAACAATAGGTGGCAGGTATGGGAAATGAGTAAGTATTAAACCCATGTCTCTCCAATCTTAGACTACATATATTTCTTGGGTACTGATACCCATAAGCAGTAGAAGTCATATTCAGCTAGTAAGTTGAAAAAAATATCCATGCATCCACGCACAAATATTTACTGACTATCTAAGAATGTAGAAAGACTGTGCTGACCACTGGCTCGTAATTGGTGTCCTCAAGGAGCTTGACATTTTGGTGGGAGCAGCAGGCAGACAACCGACAGAAAGAAGTAAGGGCAAAACAGAGGAGGAAGAAGTGTGGGAACCTTTTAATTATTTTTTTCTTTTTTCTTTTGTAAAATTTATTTCTTTATTTTGAGAGAGGCAGACAGTATGAGCAGGGAAGGGGCAAAGAGAGAGGGCAGAGAGAGAATCCCAAGCAGGCTCTGTGCTGCCAGCACAGAACCAGATGTGGGACTTGAACTCATGAAACTGAGATCATGATCTGAGCTAAAAACCAAGAGTCAGATGCTCAACCGACTGAGCCACCAAGGTATCCCGGGGGAATTTTAATAAGCGAAGATGTTCCTTTCTTGATCTTCCTTGTCAGTAGATAATGGCTGTCAAAGGGATATTATGCCCGTCCCATCCCAGAGTCACAGCACGTTAGTGGGCCATGTGTTGGGTACCAGCTATGTGCCACACATGTGCTACAGTCTTTATATACGCTCTCTCATTCGATTGTCACATCGATTGTAGGAAGCGAGTACTATTGTTAACTTCATTTTACAGATGAGGAAACCGAGACTCAGAGAAATTAAGTAATTTGCCCAGGATCACATGACTGTGTATCGCAGAAGCGATCTTTACAACTGGGTCCAAGACCAAGTTCTGAGGATTAGCCGTTGGTGGTCTAATTCTTCATCATTGCAAACATAGTCACAGTAAAGAGCAGTGGATAACAATCTGTAGTTCAAACACTACTGATGAATGTTGTTGGTCTCTGGAACTGCCCAGAATAGGTGTCCTAAGCCAGGGGCTGAGGACCTGAGGACTAGAAACAACTGTAAGGGACGGGAGCAATGTGTCTATTCAGTACTCTCACTTGAAATATAATGACTCTTGAGACTTTGATATTTACTACCGTGTTTTTGTGTTTCCTGGGGGAAAGCAAAGGTGAGCCGTTTTGTAGTAATTCCTCTAAGTCTTCAGACTCTGGCAGCACAGGAAAAATAGCAAGGAGAAGAGACCACACCTTCTGCATGATGAACTCATAAAATATGAGCTCAGCTACCTGCATCGTTCTCTTAAAGGCACAGCTGCAGGATAGCTTGAGCTGCATTGGTTTGGAAACCCTCAAAAGTGGGCCAAGACCTTCAGTCTGGTTTTGGAATGGGTGTTATTCCTAACCCCCCTCTGCAGGGAGAGGGCGGGTCATGAAGACTGCAGTTGCAGGCTTTGGACAGATGAACCAACCAAGATGGTGGCACTGCCAGTCATGGGCAGAAGGCATGGAGTGACCCTGCCCTCCTGCCTCCTGGGCCCTCCTGTTGTGTACCCTCTTTCCCAGGCTCAAAGATGTGTCCTGTGCTAAGAGGAAAATTGCAATATAGTTTGGCTTAGTTGTCACTGAGGCAACACATAAAAGACAAACTGCAGTAAAGGCAGCAAGTGAGGCCTAGAAAAATCTGATGATACAAATTAATTTGAGAGCTTCCAGTAAATCCTGTCTCATAGGGCTAATGTCATACTTTATGGTCAGTCTTCTGCTCTCGGCAGGGAAAAGGACCTTCTGGCTTGCCATTTCCTCTCTCTAGTCTTACTCTGTGTTTTCCCAGTTCCTGGTAAAGTGCCTGCCACATAAGAGGAATTTAGTTAATGGCAAATCCATCCAGAAGGAGGCATTGGGGGAGGCTTTGTGTAGGATGGAGCATGTCCTAGAGAAGGGAGGAACTGCTGGACGGGACCTTAGATGCATCCCGAATCCTACCATGGCGTCAGGCCACAGGGGAGGCCCAATGTGGACTCAGAATGTTTCGGAGCTGGAGTCTGCAAGGACTTCATGTTGAGGTAGAGAAATTCTACAGCTAGATCCGGAGGGACGGAGGTAAGAACCTCCTTCTAAAATCAGAGTGGAAGGAGTACAATCTGAAGAGATGGCTGATATTTTTCCCTGAAAACTAAAATGGTGTATATCGAGGACCCAATCCAGCAATGCTGGAGGTTGAACTTAAGGGCTAGGGCAGAAAGAAGCTGGCCTTAAAGAATAGTATCAGGCCAGGCAGCCGGATGGAGAACGAATTCTGGAGGCTTCCAAGCATCATCCTGAAGAACACATCCACCCATCTGAGCAATGGGTGCTATAGAAACACTCTGGATGCCGGCATCATGTTCTTGATTTTGGCTAACTTCTTTTTAACCTGCCCTTAGTATGATTTCACGGCACCCTATATCTGCCGTGGCTTTCAGGGTTTCAAGCCGGGCTGCCACTCCACAATTCCTCTGGGTGACTTCAAGTTGACGGTCTCCGAGGAAGAAAGGCTTTCCTATCTGGGGCTTTCCACCAGACCTCATTTTCAAGAGGGTGACAGTCCTGAATGTAGGCCCTCCAAAACTGAACCTGCCTGAGAGTGATGACGGGCTGGGCCAGCCCCACCTGCTTGCCCTTGTCCAACCTGTATATCTTCTCCTACAGTAATTGCATCTTCTAGAGAACAGCCAGGAGCTTCCCGCAGAGCCAAAGCCTCAGGGGGAATTTTGCCATGCGGTTACACGCTCTCAGGGTCCCAGGGAGGAATGTAGCTTGTTTGGAAGGTGTTTGCTGTCCAGGCATCAGCAGAGACCTCGGTAAATCTCCCACTGACCCACTGACGTATGTGCGGCCAAGAGGGGCTTTTCCCTTCCCCCTCTTTCCCATGATTCTCCTTACCCCCTCCTCTGTCCCCCTCAGCCCCTGGATACAGAGCCTTAACTTGAACACCATACCTGCCACAGGGGAACAAGCGTGCAGACAGACTGTTCCCGATACAATTATTCCTTCTAGTTTCAGCAAGGCTGCCCTCAAGCAGAGATCTGACTGCTGTGCTGAGTCAAGCTCTCTTCCTTCAGCTGCCAGCTCAGGCTCAAAATCCAGACTTCTTGCCTGGCCGTGTGGCTTAAGGGGAGCCGGGGTGACTCTCAGATATACCAGCTCTCTCACAGTAGGGGGGCCGGAGGACACCGCTGAGGCCTACGTGTTTTCCCTTCAAGTTGCCACAGCCCCCGAAACTGCTATGAATCTTCCAGCACTTTCAAAGGTAACCCCGCGGGAGGATTAGGATAGCAAGCCCCCACCCCCCACTGGTGCACGAGAGTGTATCCATTCATCAGCAGTTTCTTCCTAACACCCAGCTAAGAGAGATTCCTGGAGGGAGAGGTGCTTCTGAAAGATACTGGTTGCCTGAGGAGGTGGGGAGAGGGCCTCACCCCGGGGGGGAGTTGCCCAGATGACAAGGATAAGCCTCACTTTTCCTGGGCAGGGCAAATTCTTGTCTCTACCTTTCACTCCCCGCCACGGCTCCAGGCCCCTTTGAGGGAACGCCCTAGAAGCCATTCTCAAAGTGCGGTTCCCAGCTTTGTTCGGGAAGTCTTCTGCGCGGTCTGCAGACCGGTTCAAAATGCACGCGTGTACTTCCCGAGTACAACAGTTCACCCTCGGGCGTCACCCGTCGCCGTGGCGTCAAATCTGAGGTGCCCTAGGGTAAGCGGGGAGAGGGGGTCCCGGCATCCTGTAAGCATCGTCATCATCATCATCACAGAACATTCCCAAGATTCATGAATTCGGCCTTGACACGCATTCATTCGGCCAACTTTCCCCAGGTATCGTTTCTCCGTGTGCTGGGTTAGGGCAGGAGACAGAATAAGAAGACAGTGCCCATGCCTTTCAAAAGAGCCTCTTTACAGTTCTCTGCATTCTGACAGAGGAACGCAAAAGTGCTGTGGGACCCAACCCATGTCTGCAGAGCTTACCAAAGATCTTCCCGGAGCAGGCGGCTTTCAGCAGACTTGTGAAGCAACGGTAGTTTACCACGCAGACGAGAAGGAAGACTTCCCAGGAGGCACCATGCCAAGACCTATTTCTGGGAACACGTCAGAGAAAGTTGCTGAACTTTTTACTCCTTCGTTCAGAAGCCAGATTTTTGAAGGGAGCAGCATCGGGTTGAGACCCAGTCTGAGATCTATCCTTAGAGAGATCTTTGGACATTTGGACATGGGGGAGGGATGGGCGTCCTAGGCTGAGGTGCCAGCAGCATCAAGGGTGGTGGGGAGTGGGCCATTCGGTTCTGAGTATAAGAAAAGGCATAGGGAGGAGTGGGGCTGGAATTGGAACTTCTCACCCCTCGGCCAGTCAACCACCTCGTCCTATCCATTCCATCTCTAAATGCAGTGAGTCGGGGCAGAGATGAGCACTCAGGTCTTATCTGTCCTCTGCTCTCAGTCCTTGTTGCCCCTCCCCAGACCCTCATCATTGCTCTGCCTTCCCTCTCAACTGCTGTCCCCGCCTCTGGCTTCTTTCCCTTCCCATCCATGATCCACACCCCCATTAGGGTTGCTTTCCTCAAAATGCAAGTTGTTCTTTGCCATTCTTCTGCGTAGACCTATCTCAGTGTTTCACCATCATTTTGGGGTAATCCCCGAGCCTTAGAATGCCTTGTATCATAAGGCCCTTTGGGATCCAGCCCCTGCCTGCTCCCTAGCTCTGAATCCACTGCTCCCACATGGCACCCTGCTTTAGATACACCCAACTACATAGGCTGTGTCGCCTCATGCCTTCAGGCCTTTGCACATGCTGTTCCCTCTCCCTGGAAAACCCTTCCACATCTTGTCCTCTCAGCAAACTCCTATTCATCCTTTAACGTGGACTCAGGTACCACCTCCCTCAGCCTTCCCATGAAGACTTAATCATTGCCATTACTCATCTCTATTTATATTGTTACTCTTATCAACTCTGTGGCTGGAATGAGCCCCTCACAGTAGGATCTTCTGCCAGACGCTGAACATCTTTAGGGCAAGAACTGAGTCTGATGCCTTTTCCCAGCTCGGGCCCCTAGCACAGGGCTGGGCTCATCCCGGAACAAAATGGAACAGATTGCTGAGTCAAGTTACACCGGGGTGCAGGGGCCCTCTGCTGTGGGTGCACTGCCTATCACCTGAGGAACTGTAAAATGCCCATGTCCTGGCCCCACCCCATCCTGCAACCAGGATCTCTGGGGGGGGGGGGGGGGGTGGGGGGACATGATTTGGTTTTCTGTTTTTTTAAAGTTCCCGTGAAGCCAAGCTTGAGAGCTACCGGTGAGGCAAAGAGGAGGAATCTGGGGATCAGGAGACCGGAAGCCCAGACCACCACTGAGTCATCCTGAGATCTTGGGCAAGTCAGTTATTCCTCTGGCCTCGTTTTCTCATCTGTAAATTGGGAGTTCCAAAGCAAAAGCTTCCTAAGACCCATTCCACATCACTGACGTTTCCTGAAGCATCATTAGGCCTCCCAGGTTAGGGCGCGTGCTGGGCACCTGGCTTGGTTCTGCTCTTCTCCTGACCGGTGAGGGGAAGACTGCTCATCCCTCAGCCTTTCCCGTTCTTCCCTCCACCAAGTGTCCTTCCCCCCTTCCTTTCCGGCGGTCCCCAGCCTCAGGAAGCAGCTAGGAGCAGTTGGGGCCGCAGGTGGGCTCCCAGCCCATTTCACACCACTGAGCTGAAGCGGGATCTCGGGAGCCATGGGCCGGGGCCACTTTCAAATCACCGGAGATGATTTCTTTCAGGAATAAGTGTGCTTCACACACCACTTTTTCTTTTCAAAATCTCAGGCTTCTCTTTGGAGAGCACATGTACAAGGATATAATTAACAGTGAACTAGAAATATAAATGGTGTTTCCCTGGTACTTAGCTGACGGATCTGGAGGAGCGGGACTCTGGGTGGGGAAGGTCACTGCTTGTGAAACTCGGGCTTCTCTGCTGGACGTACGGAGATTCTCCAACAGTTAGTCCCTGAGCATAAGAACGGCCTCTTGCAGCCCCTGCAAACAATTTCTATCATCGGCAATCCGGTGTGTCCCGATCACAGACGAGACTGTGTCGTGTGGTAATAAGCGAAGACCGAGCCCACGATGCCTCCATTTTCATTAGAAATAAATCATGTCAGCCTGTCCCCACAGTCAGTATGAATTTGATGTGTTGCAAATAAAAGCAGCTCTAACTTGAGCAGACACCATCCATTATCCTGCCATCTGTTGTGTCCCGGTTTCCATTTCAGGATAACTGAAAGATAGGGCTTTCTTGAAAGCTTGGCACTGTGGGTGCAGAGGAAAACACACTGCCTTCAAAGGATTTTATACTGGGTCTCCCGCATTACATACCATGAAATCAGCCTTGGGTCTGTATAGTCCCCAAATTGCTGGGTTTTCCCATTTTGACTATTTTGTGTCCTTCGTGATGATTAGGGAGGAGGAATAAAATCACTTTTCCTTTCTCACTTATCTGCGCCTTTTAAGGGTCATCAGTTCCTAACCCTGGCTGTGCATTAATTTTCTGGGGAGCTTTGGGAATGTCCTGATGCCAGGGCGGCCCCCATCTTTCCAAGGTTTGGATTTAATTGCCTAGGGTGGGCTCCGGGCTCCTATAACTTTGAAAAGTTCCCTAGGTGATCCTAATGCACAGTCACGGTGAGGACCACTGGGCTGAGCAGTGTGGAGCTTGGCCTGCCCTTGTTGTACAAAAATAATTCACAGATGTTGAATACGCTCTCGCGAATCTTTTTTGTTTCAGATTCAACACTTATTACACCATGGAGGGCAGACACTATGTGTCATATGGTTCTACCTTATGTTTGGAGTTGACCTCTCTCCAGCCCATCAGTCTCCAAAACCTGTTTCTATCCTATTTATTCGTTTATCTGTCCCATAAGTACGTATTGTGCGCCTACTTTGTGTGAAAGGGTCTTGGCCGGCATGTGTCTTTACTAGTCTCCTTTTCAGTGTTTTGCCCAAGTGAGTGCTTACAGACTCTATGTGCCCCCAAATTACCAGGGAGAGATAAAAAATGCAGATTCCTAGGTCTCTCCATTGAGTTTGAATTTAGTAGATAGAGGATGTAGCTAAACTGATGCTATTCATTCTAAATAAGCCTCCGGGGTGTTCTGAGACAGGCAGGGTGTTTACCCTGGTTTGTCTTCCATAGCCCTGGCAGAGCGATCTTTCTAAAATGTAATTCTGTGTCACTCCCCAGTTTAAGATACCGGAATGTCCTCCCATAGAATATAAGATGGAGCCATATTCCTCAGTTAACAGGAATCACCCGTTGCGATCAGCTCTGCCCCGCTTTTTGGGTTGTGCTTCTGCCTGTTCACGTCTCCAGGAACCTGTGTTTCTGTTCTGCTGAGTACTCACTGTTCCCCAAACACTCACCTCTGTGCCTGGAAACTTGTCTGTTCTAGTCCCTTTTTTTTTTTTTTAACTTTTATTTTATTTATTTATTTATTTTTTTAGTTTATTTATTTTGAAAGAGAGAGAGAAGGGGGGAGAGAGAGAGAGAGAGAGTGAGCAGGGCAGGGGCAGAGAGAGAGAGGGGCACGGAGAATCCGAAGCTGGCTCTGTGCTGACAGCCAAGAGCCCGACACGGGGCTCGAACTCATGAACCACGAGATCATGACCTGAGCTGAAGTCAGACGCTTAAAGCACTAAGCCAACCAGGCACCCCTAGTCCTTCCCTTTTAAACCAGACCACCCCACCTCGCGGCTGCCTCCAATAAACAGGAAGCTCTGTCTCTTCTCCATCTCCTCTCTCCCTCTGTTCTGCCAGCTTCTGACCCTTTGACTCTGTTGTCAACTGACCTGGCCTTTGTCGGTGATGACCTCCCAGCTCTCTAACGGGCTTGGCTGGCCCTCCTCTCTGGCTCTCCCTTCTCCTTGTTTCGCTTGACTTTTAGGTTCACGGCCAGCTTGCCTGGCCCATGCCCTGGAGGGACCCATTTTGGCTCGGGTGAGCAGGGATTCAAACACATTTGCTTTTCACCTGGAATGCCCTTTCCTCACTTCTTGGCCAGCGGAGCTTCTCAAGACTTCGCTTCAAAGCCACATCCGCATAGATACGCTTTCCAGTGTTCCCAGGAAGAATGAGTGGCTTCTTTCTCTGGACTCTCCGGGGACTCTGGGCACACTTGGAACTATCCTTATCACACGCTTGCTGACCTACCACTCCTTGAGGCTGGGAACTTATCTTAATGGACCCGCTGCTGTGCCGGATCTTCAGTGAGTGCTTCTTAAATATTTGCACAATGAACAAAGGCTTTCTGACTTCTCCTCTGCCTCAGGTTTACATTCTGGGCTCCAGGTGCTGGCTACCTAGGGAATGCTAACCACAAATTGCACATCAGTAACAACAAAGTATAGAAATGCGCCGATCCTAATCGGGCTGTGCATCTTCCTTCCTGGGCTGGGTCATTCAGATCTCTTAGGTGAATTTATGGCCTTAGTGCTCCAGGATTAATTGCCCTATGTCCTGCACACTTTGACACTCCTGCTCCACATCACCCAACCTTAGGAATTAGTTCACCTTCTGAGAGTTGTGCACTGAGTGGTAGTCCCAGATGAAAATTAACCCGAGTCCCTCTGCAACTTGTTAATAATTATAAGCAGGGAGAAGCTTAGCAATGCTTCATATATGTATTGTTAAAACCCAGTATGTAATCCTAACAGATAAATAATGCAACCCTTATTCTCACAGTGAATTTCAGCTTTTTCGTTTTATTACTCACCTCACTGGAGGCTGACCTGTGAAAGTATAGATCTGTGTTAGGACAGGTTATAGTTTATCCGAGGGTTGTTTTTGCTGGCTGGGCTGGGAAGAGCTCATTATAGGAGTTTTGCTGTGACCTGGTCCCACAGCATGGCCTCTAAGGACAGTGCTGGGCTATAGTCAGGCTCCAGTGGATTCTGTAAACTTTTAAAAGTCATGAGGGGTGGGGGTGGCTGGGTGGCTCAGTGGGTTAAGCAGCCGACTCCCGGTTTCGTCTCAGGTCGATCCCAGGGTTGTGAGATCAAGCCCCGAGTTGGGCTCACCTCGGGGCATGGAGCCTACTTGGGATTCTCTCTCTCTACCTCTCTCTCTGCCCCTCCCTGCCTCTCTCTCTCTCTTAATTCTCAAAATAAATAAACTTAAAAAAAAAAAGTCATGAGGTGTGTGAAATGTATGCCCACCTCTCCACTTGAGATGCAGTACAAACATGAGAAAAACACAAATGATGACCAGCATTATCTGGTACCAGACAATAACTGGATATTTAGTGACAAGGACTAACTGTTGCTTAGAAATTGGAATATTCTCCATTAAACAAATGTTTACTTATTTATTTTGGAAGAGAGACAGAGTGCGCACGAGCAGGGGAGGGGCAAAGAGAGAGGGAGAGGGAGAATCCTAAGCAGGCTCCACCCTCCACGATCCTGGGATCGTGACCTGAGCTGAAATCCAGAGTCAGACACTTAAGCAACTGAGCTGACCAGGCGCCACTATTCCCCATTTCTTTAAAGTAAGCACAATTCCATGCAGAAACAACTTTAATGATACCTTTTCGTTTTATAGGCATTGTCTCGTTGAATCTCTATAGCCAGGTATTATAAACTCTGTTGGTAGGCAACGAAAATAAAGTTAAGCATTTTGGCCAAGATCACAAGAAACGTGGACGTTGCAAGTAGGTTTCCAGCTCTAAACTTTAATATTTTCTACACAGTGTGGGGTTCTGTTGGTGGAGCAGCCAGAAGTGCCAAGCGAACGGCTGTGGCCAAGGTCATGGGCTATATGCCCAACTGGTTCACTTAGCCACATGGAAAAAAGGACTATATGTTTCATCATCCCTTCCAGTACACGTGGTTTCAAAAATATATCATTGGTGTTTCAGGTGTTTCAGGCAATCAAACTTTACTGAGTGTCTCTTTTATGCCAAGCTCTGTGCTTGGTGCCAGAAATGCAGTCTTGCCCTCAAGAAACTCAGACTTTTTTTTTCTTTTTTCTCTTCTTTTCTTTCTTTCTTTCTTTTTTTTTAGAGAGAGAGCATGTGTGGGCACCCAGTGCAGAGCCTGACACAGGGCTGGATCTCATAACCATGAGATCATGACCTGAGCCAAAATCAAGAGTTGGATGCTTAACCTACTGAGCCACCCAGGCGCCCCCAAACTCAAACTTTAATAGCAAAGACAAACAAGTAAATACAATGTGATAAGGACTTTGATAGAGACAGGTGAAGCATCTCTAATTCAGAATGGGGGTTGATATTGGTAAGAGTTTCCAGGAATCTTCTGACAACACAAATCTTGGACACTAGTTAGCTAGCCTAGTTGGAGGCAGCCGGGGAAAGGCATGACAAGAAGAGGGGACAGCTTGTGCAGATGTGCATTGTAGTGAAACAGCATGGGCAACACAAATGTTCTAGCATGGTGAGAACTTGGCATAGACAAGGTGAGGTGGGAGAGGTGGGTGGGGTCTAAACTGAGAGTGCCCTTGGGGCCCTGATAAAGAGTTCAACTTTGTCTTGACTGTTTTAATCAGTCATGAAGGATTTTAAATTCAGATGGGGGTGTATATTTCATAAAGTCCCCTTGGGAAATCATATGGAGGAGGGAGAGTTGGGGAGCAAGCCTGGATAAAGAGCCCTGGATGACCCAGGGTGCAGGCAGGAGGGGGAAACGGGGAAGGCATCGCAAAGGGACATCACGGAAGACAAAGTCGAGCCAGCATCATGACAAGGACTCTGTGTGCCATACTAGGTGCTCATCATGCATTGTCTCAAATCATTGTCAAGTTAACACCAGGAAGTTCGTGTCAACTACCCTCGTTTACAGATGGTAAACCTGAGGCTGCATGTCACACAGCTATCAATATTGGAGCAGGTGTTTGAACTCAGCCCTTAATTAACTCCAGAAACTGTGAGCCTAACTCCTCCATGATAACTGCCTTTTGTTGAGGACTGGCCTCATCCAGAATACCGAACGAGGTCTTTGTCTAAGACACAGGGCCTCTTCAGACAGGGCAGCTCAATTGTTTTTTTCTCTATTATACAGTGACAGAAAAGGGATCTTCTGTAACACAAGGCAATAATTGGTAAGGATTCCACAAGTGGCTGATCTAAAACAGACTGCCGCCTCTATCTTTTGACATGGCTGGGATGCACCAGGGAAATGCTTGTTTTTGCTAAGTGGGACTGGGAGATTGGTAGAGCTCAGGAACAAGACAGGGTGATAACCCCTACTTCGTCTGACCAACTGTGAGAATTCCCTTCTTGGGGGGCCGGCATGTCTTCCTGTGACGCGCCATGCCCTCACCCGCATCAAAAGGCCGCAGTGGAAGCCGCCATGTCACAAAGTGGACCAATGAGCGCCTTCTGAAGATTTAGAGTGCAGTGAGGTGGATGTCTTCCTTCCAGTGGGTGAAGCTGCAAAATGAAATAGTCCGTGTGGGCAGCCACACATAAAGTCACAGACAGGTGCATACGGTCTCTCTTAGCCAGAGCACATGTTTATACCAGGTCTGCAGCTGTTTTCAAAAGGCAGACCTGCCTTAGCGTGGCTTCTTAGTCTCTGAGGCCTGACGGGTAAAACAGGTTGGCTACTTCTGGTTCTCTGTTATAGTTGGATATCTGAACAAGCTGGGATTCTAGGAAAGGTCCAGTAACTGTTCTTTCTGGTTGTCATAACTGACTTGTCTTCCATTTCTGTCCAACCCTCTATGTAAGAAACTAGAACCTGCCCAGTGGAGGGGCTCACTGGTGCCCAAATGCTGGGTGTGGTACAGGGAAGCTTCAGGATTAGTGCATGCCCAGTGCCGACAGTCAAAAGCAAGGAAGAAATTAGATCGTGTTCTCCAGGGGCCCAAGAACAAGGCACAAAACCCAAGAGATCTCAGTTTGTTTATTTGTTTGTTTGTTTATTATTATTTTTTAATGTTTATTTTATTTAGAGAAGGAGAGAGAGAGCACGAGCAGGGGAGGGGCAGAGAGAGGGAGACAGAGAACCCCAGCAGGTTCTTGGTACTGACATTACAGAGGCCGATGTGGGTCTCTACCCCACGAGCTGTGAGATCATGACCTGAGCTGAAATCAAGAGTCAGAGGCCCTACCAACTGAGCCATCCAGGTGCCCCTCAAACAGTTTAGAAACCAAAATTGAGCAAGGGGTCAGAGCCAGATAGAAAACAAAGGCAGACAGTCTAAGGAAGTGGCTGCCAATGGGACCAGTGTGCCCAACTCCCATTTATTGGTCTCTGACTTGTGTGCGTAGGTCTATTTAGATGAAAACACTGGTTACAGATGGGCAATTCTAGCAACCATTCAAAGATTAGGTTACCTGATGTACAAGAACCATGGGTTTAGGGGAGGACCTTAGGTGTGTCCGCACAGGGGAGGCACAGAGGAATGTCAGGTTAAGCAGGATCCTTAGCCCCAGGAAGCCCTCTGCTTCTCCTTTCCTTGACTTTGGAAGATGCCCAGCCATGAAATGGAACACAATCAAATACTCTTCCATTCTATGTCAACTTGTGTTGAAGTGACAGGGAATTTCATACAACATCTTTATTTATCCAAACATTTGACTAGTGTGGGTGAAGATAAGTAGCATTATCTGGGCTCTCTGCAGAGGCTCACCAAACATAAATAGACACAGTTGCCTAAAAGCATGATTTTTGTTCTAATAGCTGTCTGGGACTCACTAATCAAGCCAGTTGAATAAATAATGCCTCTCTCTGACACTCACTTTATCAAGCGTGATGTCTGCGTGCCTGTGTCTTCTCACAAAGAACTGTTTGTTTTTTTTCATGATCTGAGCAAATAAAGTACAGAAATGGTTATTGAACCAACAAGCCTAGGGGCCCCGTGCTGCTTTCTTGTGGGGAAGAAGCCAGCCGGTTGCCCCAAACAGCGATGTGAGTCACTCTGGGGGTCTAGAGAAATGGGTGTGGCCATCAAAGGAGAGTCAAAGTGAGCCAGTGGGAGGTGGGTGAGGAACTCACTTAGTGAGCCCTCACTTCCTATGTGGGAAGCAGACCCTTGAAGTTCAAAGCCTAGCTCCTTTTGTTTTACCATTGCTGTCAAGATAGTTATTTAATAACTTGAATCAGAGGGAAGGAAGGTAAGGTTTTTGCAGTGCCTAGAAGTTGAAAGACATCCTTTGTTTTATAGTCGTGAGTAGCAGAGAATGCAACGGAGACCATGGCCGACTCCCCTTTCAGCTATGGAGAAGTAACGGCCGGTCAATGATTCGACAGACACCCTCTTCTCGTTTCCTTTCCTCCAAAAGGAGGATACGGAACAGGTAGCAAGGAACACCTCTAGATCCTCCCTCGAAGTCTTTCCCCTACCTGGCAACAGGGCCACCCGGCTGCTGGGCGGACCTTTCCACACGTCGGATTACACCACGATCTTGAGTAGAATTCTTTGGGGGCCCTCATCCCCTACGAGACAAGGTCCACACTCAAGCTGGTGTATGCTTAGCTCACATCCGAATATAGTCCTACCTGCCTCTTAGCCTCAGATCTCTGGTCCATCCGTAGATGGTTCTGAGATCACAGTAGGCTCTTGCCCCATATGCCTATGTGCATGCTGTCCCTTATCTGGATTGTTTCTTAGTCCAGTTGACTGATGTCTACTCACCCTTTAAGACCCAATTCAGAGGCTGTTACTGAGAGGCTTTCTTTTCCCTGACCCTCCTGACCCTGTGCCCAGGAAGACCACTCTCTTCTGGGCTTCGCCTTGCCCGCACACAGTCCTTTATTATCTCATGCAGTACTTAAGTGTCACTTGAATGTCTCCAACTCACCTTCACAGTCCCCTAGGCCTCACTAGGTTGTGTGCACAAGTGAGGTCGCATTAATGCTTAAAGCCAAATCTGACTGGCTGTTTATCCCTACCAGGATGGTGGCAGGACCTCAAGTCCCCTTTCTGGGTCCCCTTCCATCTAATCTTTGGGTGAGGTCTCAGGTGAGGTCCCGCAGTTCTGGGGGAGGCCGCAACTACCCTGGCTCCTGGAGATGCTGGCGTCTGGGTACCACACCAGCCCAGAGGTTGGTCACACACTTGTCCTTAATTCTACCCCACTGACAGCTCTGGGAAAACAGGAAGGAAAATGGAGACTCCTCTGCTTGGCTTCTAGCCAGCCCACAGACACAGATCTGTTCCCGGGTTTCCTTTTCTGTTCCCGTTTCCAGGGGCTTGCCCTGTCAAATGACAGAGGCACCTCCTAGCCCACCCCTCGTGAGCCAGCTTCCCTCATTGCCACTGGCAAGGCTACCTATGCCCACAGCTCTAGCAGGCAGTGTTTTTGTAAAAAGTACAACATGAATGGCACCCCCTGGAGTTGTCCAATAGGTCTGAGTGGATCTGCTTCCCAGGCTTCTTGGGAAACTCGGTCTACAGTAATGCCAGAAAGGCTACAAAGTTCCTGCCTCTCCCCTGTTCAAGGCCCTCCTTCCAAGCTCTCACTGAATATTTTAGCTTTTGCCTCTTCCCAGCATGCTTGACAGTGGGGGAGCCTACCCCGCACCCACAGATTGGGGTGCCCTCTGGGGCCTAGTTATCGAATGCAATATAGAGTCCACATCCGACTTCTGTTACACAATTTACGTGCCTGTCTCCCAACTAGGCTGTGTACTAGGTTCTGTGTCGTTTTCATTTTTATATCCCTGGAATCCAGCCACCGTCAGTTACTGGCGAGTGAGCGGATGAATGAAAAGCTTTAGTTCTATAAGGCATCAGTAGGTGATTTCTGAAAACTTGCCAGCTCCCCATGTGTTGGGCTTTTCCTTTCATCTCCCTGTGGCTTCCCTGAGACCCTGACCATGACCCCGTCCATTCCCTCCCACCACCCCCGCACCTGAGCCAGGCGCGGCTTAGCCTGGTGGTTCTCAACCACTGGATGCACATTAGAATCACCTGGGGAGATAGAAAAATATTCCGATGCTCAGCCCCCAACCCAGACCAGTCGAATGCAGCGTGCAGCCGGGGTTGAGAAACTCCACTACCAGCCTCCCAGAAAGTCCCCGGTGATGTTCTCTGAGGTGGCAATGTGTTCAAAAGCAACACTTGGTGTTCACAGCACTCGGCATCCACAGTGCACATGGAAAGTCCAGAAGAGAGTAAACAAAAAAGCAGGAAGGGAATAAAATAATGTTTATGCTCTGGATAAGAGCTCTGTCGTAATACACAGGGAAGCTATCCTGGGAATCTGCTGTGAAATCGACAGAAGTAGAAGTAACCAGACATTACTTCTGCCCTGGGACTTTCGTCCTGCAATCAACCGTTGCCCAATCTTCCATGGATCTTTCAGTCACCGTGTTCTAGCGTGTGACGAATGCATGCCTTCCCTACTGGTTACAGCACAGTAGCATCCACTGTTCACTTACCCCCCATTGAAGCCCAGGCTGGCCACCATCCTTGTCAGACCCAGGTGACCTCTAGCTTAATTGGCACTGGTGTCCTCCCAAGAGGTGGAGCTGAGGTCGCAGCTGATTCCTCACGGCCTTGCACCCACTTTGGGGGCAGCTGGGTAATTGCGTAACCATTAGGGCAAGGAGGCCATTCCCTGGGGCTGCGCCCACTGACTTCAGAGCCAGTGAAGCAACTTAATTGTGAATTTTCAGCCGCCACTGTTGCTGTGAGCCCCTGGAGCAGTTTCTACTTGAAAAAGTGCTCACTGGCTCTGTCATCATGACCCCCTTTTCCTCGACTTCCTTTTGTCAGGAGCCAGAGACTTAATTAAAAACGCTTAACCTTTTTTGGAAAAACTTGCGGTCATTTTAATGGGAGCTCCTGAGTTGGGTTCTGTCCAGAGAAGCAGGTCAAAAAACATTTCCCTATTATTTCTCGGGATCATAGAATGTCAGAGGTGGAGTTAGAGCTCACCTGTCACGGAAGTTCTCAAGCGTGGTAACACGTTGGAAGCGCCCGAGGGGTTTTAAGAAGTACGACTGAGTGGGTCGGACTAATTAAACAGCACCTCCAGGGACCGGGGCTCAGGCACCGGTGTTTTTAAAGCCCCCTTGGATACTAATATGTAGTCAGGGTTGAGAACCATTCGCTAATTAAAATTCCTTTATTTTTCATTTGAGAAAATGAAGGTTGAGGTGTTGGGAGGCAATTCTGAGCTCTTAGCCCTGCTTGGATGTCCAGTGTGGCCAACGAGTCAGAGTAATAAACAGCCATCAGGCAAGTTCTGCTCTTTTCTGCCAAGTAGATCTCTCTGGACCACTTGCCTGCTCTCCCTTTACTTTCCCCTCACTGACTTTACATTTCTAAGTCAGAAATCTCAGAAGTTCTAGAATCTCTCTTGTTTCTAAAGCAGAGGCTGCCTGGTCCAGGACCACCCAGCAAGTGGCTGTGTCCGGGGTCCCATTTGCTGTCCTCATTCGGGAAACTGCGGAACTTGAGCCCTCACCAGGGGGCTGTCGGAAGGACTGTTCATATTTAGTCCTGTTTCAAAGCTGGAGGTTGTGACATTTAAAACTGTAGTGGTTGTAACGAGGAAAGCTCGAAATGTGGGGGTTTTGTTGACCCCTTTTTACTCTGTAGGTGCGAAATCATTGTGACGATACCGCAGGGGTGGGGTAGTAGATGGGGAGGTGGTAACTGGGCTGGGACTGGGGTGTGGCAAGCAAAG
Source organism: Panthera tigris (assembly GCF_018350195.1). NCBI lineage: Eukaryota > Metazoa > Chordata > Mammalia > Carnivora > Felidae > Panthera > Panthera tigris. The sequence goes on from NC_056662.1 coordinate 108,261,936, forward strand.
GGCCCAGGGGGCAAAAGTGAGGGAGGTGTTTATTCTCAAGGTTGTGTAAGGGCCTCCTTCAAAAGTGTGCCCTACGCACCTCATTTACCTCATTTGCGTCACCCTAGACCTGGCTCTGAGGCAGGAACGGTGAGGGCAACGAAAGAGGGGAATTCTGTCTTAGCCAAAGAGCTCATTCTAGAATCTATTTCACATTAAATATAATTGGAATGCTAGTCAGTCAGTCCTAACCTGCCTTAGGCACCGAGTCCAGCTCAAAGATCAGTGACTCTCCAGGCAGGGAAGCGGAGCTGAGAGGCACCCGAGGATACTGGGGTTCTGCTGAGGAAAGCCCACCTTGGCTCCCTTCTGGCCGTGGCTCGCTCAGTCTAGCACCTGCTGCACCAGCCCTATGTAGCCTCTGGGCCAAGGTGGCCTCTGGAGAAGCCAAGCAAAGAGACTCCTCAGAAGCAGCAAGCCTGAATATTTAATTTGTTATTTTCGTTCCTTTGACTTGAGAAGTAAATTCAGAAATAAGCCTGGATCTGGAGGCTTTGCACCTCTGCCAGAGTGCAGCACAAAACAGTCACACTGATCAGGGCGTGGGAAAATCTCTCCTCTCATGCATAGAAATGCTCAACCTCTTGTTCCTCTCTGGTCCCAGAGTCTGTGGTTGGAGGCTTATACTCTCTGTCCAATGTGAGCTGCAAATTCCTCAGGCATTTAGCACACTGAGGCCTATGGAACATTCCTGAGAGCTGGATGCCTGCCCTACCCCTGGAACACATCCCATCCAGGCACATCGGGGATCCCACCGTTCTGAGATATGTGCCTAGACCTCTCTCATCCAGAGAGGATGCTCTTTTTATTGTCTGCATTTGATAACTATCATCCCGTGACTTTTCCTGTATTATTAAATGCATTAGTGCTCAGCATGGAATCACTGGTGAAATCTGGATAAAGTCTGGAGTTAATAATAAAAATGTAGCATGTCGATGTGTTGGTTTGGACAGAAGCACCCTGGCTAGGCAAGACGTTAACATTAAGGGAAGCTGGGTGAGGGATTGCGCAGGAGCTCTTTGTGCTATCTCTGCAAATTTTCTATCAGTTGGGAATTATTCTGAAATCCAAAAAATATTTTAAAAAATGCGTTAGACATTTTATCCTGTAGCACAGTGGAAAGACTGAAGCTTTAGAGTGAGAATCTCGACCCGACCACTCAGTAACTGAGAGCTCTTGGCCAAGCAAATTACCCTGGGTCTGTTTGGCCGTGAAAGGCAGATATGTGCTATGTGGTCAGGATTGGACTTGCCCACTGAAACTGGTCCTCCTCCTCTTGTACAGTAATAGAACCTGGCTGGCCACCTTGAAGTTCATTATGGTCAGGTAGCTGTTCTGCCCGGAGCCAAATACCTGATCAGATTCTGGAAGCCGGCAATGGGACTGACTAATGCTGAACACACCTGGCTAGGGGAACCCACATCAGTGAGGCTGCAGGGGAGTTTGGGTAAGAGTGGTTGTGGCTACGGTGTTCCATGTTAAATCACCTGGGAGCCGTAAGGAAACCCAGATGCCTAGGCCACACCCTGGACCAGGAAACTCAGAGGCTCTGAGGGTAGGACCTGGGCTTTAATATTTTCTCAAGCTCTCCAGGCGACTCCAACACACATCAAAATTGAGCACTAGTGAACAAAGTCCACTCTTGAGCTTCTGGATAGTACGCAAACCATGCTTTTGGACTTTAGAAGGTGTTTCCATATCAATCAATAATGGGTGTGTTTGGGAATGCAAAACACGCTGAATGAAGTCTGGAATCTCACACTGAAGGGCCTGATGTAAGAGGATTTAGGAAGTTAAATTTCCTCATTCTGACCCCCTTCCAACCCTGCTTCACCCTCTTCTCATTGTCTAGAACCAGCGTGACTTTTCCAACGGATGAAATCACCATTCTTTGAATCACTGTTTTCTGGATCAGGAAATTAAGTGGGCTTTGGTAAGGCCTTAGAGAGAGAGGAGAATTTGTGGAGTCAAGAAATAATTTTTACCAAAACAAATGTGACCATTTAGAAAAGTACTCATACGACTTGTATGTGTCCATACTAGTTGGAAAAATATAGCAAAGTGCAAAGAATAACATTTAAATCACTCGTATCAATTTCAGAGATATAAATCATTAACATTTTGGTATATTTAGTTCCCCTTTTTTATTTACATAAAAGTGGGATAATGGTGAATATAAAGTATTGTACCCTACCTTACCACTTATTATTAGTGTTTTGCACTAAATATTGTTGAAATCCTGATTTGAGTGGCTACATAATATTTTATCAAATGGTTGTTTCATATTTTATGTAACTGTTTTGTTTTTTTTTTTATAAGTGCCATTCCATATTTTCCCTTTTAAAATTTCCTTTTAAATTTCCAACTGGGTGGCTCAGTTGGTTAAGCGTCTGACTTCGCCTCAGGTCATGATCTCATGGTTCATGAATTCGAGTCCTGCATGGGGCTCTGCACTGACAGTGTGGAGCCTGCTTGGGATTTTCTCTCTGCTCCTTCACCACACTCTCTCTGTCTCTTTAAATATATAAATAAACTTAAAAAATCCCTTTAATAAATTTATGTGTTAAATGGCTACCTTTGGCCAAATGCCTTAAGATTTCCTGTGTGTGTGTGTGTGTGTGTGTGTGTGTGTGTGTGTGTGTTTGAGGCTGCTGCAATCATCTGAGCACTTGCTTCCTTGCACAGCAAAAATCTGCTCAAGCGTATTGTTTGGGAAAGTCTTGCTTGTTTTCTTAAAGAGGTCTGGAGGCCCTAACAAATACCTACGGCTTCCTTCTATTCATTTCACATATTTTGGTTCAAAGATTTCATAACTCCATTCTCACCCTAACTATTCCCTAGGGCATAAGAGAAAAAGGAAAATATTTTTTAAAGGGCAAGGATCGTAGTCTTTTGTTGGCATGTTCCCCAACAAAGCCCTGTGTACACTTAAGGCTCTGTATAAATAAATGACATAAATATAGAGCTTGTGGGGGAGGGTTCTTGCCTGCTGTTTTTCTGGGGCCCAATGAAACGGTTTCGTTCATATGTTCGTGAACTGAGGCTGCTTGTGTTTTGAGTTGGGACCAAGCAGAGACGTATTTGAGTGTTTGAATTAGACCAAGTCGAGACATGCAGATATTGATTTTCACACATGACCTCATTTGAGAATTGGGGGAAGAAGATGATGAAAGATGAAGGGGAGAAGAAGAAGAAGAACAAATACAAGGAGGGGATGAAGTTGCAAGGGCCATAGAAATACCATGGCTTAATTTCCTGTGCATCCAGTTCCCTGGAGATCCTGTTAAAATGCAGGTTCTGATTTAGTAGGTCTGTGTGGGGCCTGGGCCTCTGCATTTCTAACAAGTTCCAGGTGTGGTTGGCGGAGCCACGCGGCCCTCACTTGAGAAGCTCGGTCTTCATGCGGGTTGTACCATTTTAGGACCAGTGCAAAGGCGCTCTCTTTCATTGTCGCTATTCCTATGTGCTGGTTCTCTCTCACTTCTGCTACCTCCTTGATCACTGACGATGCTCTTTCGTGTTCATGTTTTACAAAGGTGCCTCAACGCCGAATGGGACTTGTCTTCACTCTCCCTCTTTCCAGCAGCTTCTCTTTCCCATCCACCATGATTTTCAATTTCTCCATCTCATCTCCAGCCCTTTCTTGGCTTGAATCACTCATTCAATTCTTCTGTCCTCCTCCCTCTACCAAACCTGGGTTTATTTCTCTAGAGATTTTCATGCACAGTCTTTGCCCCAAGAACGCCTTCCACCTTTTCTTTCTCGTCCTATCTCAGAACAAAATTGCAAATGGAATTTCCTAGCGGTGGATGAGTTTAGAGTAGACCAAACTTGTAGCCTTAGTGGACAGCTTTTGTTCAGCTCCCAGTTCACTTCTTTATGAAGTAATGTTCACCACAATATATGGTTTCTAGAAAGTCTGCAGGAAGACCGGTGTTTTCCCTAGAATGCAGCTCCTAGTCACCGTGGTAAATAGGCATATTCAGACTTGCAGTCAAAGAAGGTCTTTAAGATTCCCTTTGGATGAGACTAATCCCAAAGGCTGCCTAACCTCCCTATAAATAAGAATTTTACAAGGCTTATTGCCCAAATGTTTGATTCTCCTGGCTGAAAACAGTGGTTTGAGTGTGAGTCACTGACCACACATCGAAATGCCTGACACCATCCCTCCAAACCCACTCGGGGCCAGTAAACCGTGATTAAGCTTACAGAGCTGAAACAATCCTTTCCAGACCTAACTATGCATTTCACTCACAAAAACTTATAGCTGTTTTGGCAGTAACCTCATTATATTGTTCCATGGTGTGTCCGTTCAGAAATAATACAATGTTATTTAAAGGTTGGCTTATACAGCATTCTAGCAAATGGAACTATTAACTGGTATTTCCACAAAGTTATGATATAATGGTAAATGACATTTGTAACGAAGAGCCCAAAGCACTTGCTGCAGTGTCTTCTGAATCATAAAAAAAAAAAAAAAAAAAAAAAAAAGATGTGATTTTTGCTCAATAATTTTGGGGGTTAAATATATTTGGAGTTTACTCTTGGGGAATTGGCCAGGTATACCTAATGATATCTTATGTTGGCAGACCAATTTGCCGTTTACCCAGTATTTTACACAAGAAAACTTTATAATCCACAGTCTAAAGTGGAAGGAATTGAGACGAAGTGACTTGCCCAGAGTCCACAGAAGGTAGTAAGTGGAAAAGCCAGGACCCGGGATCCAGGTCTCCTGTTTTCTTTTATGATGGTTCTTTACCTGATTAATCAGAACACCCACTTCTCTTTGCAACCACTGATGAATCAAGTTAACTGAATGTTATCCTGAGTCGAGAGCAAGACTGTACACTAAGGAGACAAATTTGGTTTTACCTCCATGTACACTTTGATAGAATTTGTATGTCCAAAATTCACCTAGGACTTGCTCTCTAAAGTAATTTATTTAAAGCTGATATGCACCTATTACTTTATCTTTTCTTCTCACATTGTTTGTGAGTTGAACAAGAAAAAGAAAATGGCTTGTTATGTCAGAGCCATACTCAATGTCAATTCAATTTGATTCAACAAACATTGGTGAAGTATCTGGTGTATGTCATGCAGAGTGCTGGGCACTGGAAGTAGGGAGGCGGACAAGACATGGTCACCCCCACCTGGAGGGATTTACAGACTTATAAAATCAGTGAGTCTAATAAAGTGGTGAGGAGACTACCATAGTGGCCCAAGGAGGGAATGGTCAACTGGGGAATGCAGGTTGCTGGGGGGCGGGGGGATCTGATTCTTTTTTTCGTGGGGGGATCTGATTCTTAAGGATGAAGAAGCAATTCCTAGGCACCGGTGTGGGCAGAGATTATTCCAGCATGAGGAAAGCTGACACATGGTCAAATAGTTGCTAGATCAACCCAGTCGCTAGCAATCTAGATGCCTGAAGTTGAATGTCTAGAGGTCTTGTCAAGAGATAGGGCCCAGCCAGGTCCTGTGTGTCACCCTCATGGACAATGGTGATTGGCGTTTACCCTTCAACAAGGGAAAGCCGCAGAAGGGTTTTAAGTTGAGGAGTAACCAAGAGCACAATACTTGGCAATTCTGGCTTTTGACCCTCATGAGGGCCCTTCCTCCTCTTCTCTCATTGGTTACCTTTGCTCTCTGCAGAAATGTCCTTTCTGCTGTGTAGTTAGAGAGCAGGCATTTCCAGCAAAGCTCGTGAGAGCCATCGTAGTCAGGGGCTCACCTGCTCACACTGCGATTTGAGGTCCCAGATTGTATATACCTGTTTTATTTACCAGACTTGACCTATACAGTCAACCACATTACTTGATAATCAAGATAAAAGAAGTAGAGACTTCCCACTAAACGAAACGAAGTGGGAATCCCTGTTGCAGATGCTTAGATATTCTAAGCTTGAGACTGTGCCCATCTTTGGTGCTGCAAGATCGGTGAATTTCAGAGGTGAGTAGATTAAGTTGTGACTTCAGGAGAAAGTCATGATCTGCTTTCTGACCAGCTGCGGAACAGTAGGTGAAGTAGCATCAAAAACAGAAATGTCTTGGGGCACCTGGGTGGCTCAGTCACTTAAGCATCTGACTTTGACTCAGGTCATGGTCTCACAGTTCATTTGTTTGAGCCCCTTGTGGGGCTCTGTGCTGACAGTGCAGAGCCTGCTTTGGATTCTCTCTCTCCCTCTCTCTCTACCTCTCCCCTGCTCCCACTCTCTCTCTCAAAAATAAATAAATAAACATTAAAAAAGAAAACCCCAAACAAATAGAAATGTCTTCAGTCTTTCTCTACAACCAGGGACCTAGCCTTCTCGCACAGGCTCCTAGAGGAAGAGAAGCATCTGGACCCACCCGATGCCTAAATGGCTCCCTCCCTGGCCATCCCAAAGCTACAGAGGCTTTATCAAAAGCAGCTCCAGCCTCTTTCCCAAGTAGGCAATTTCATATCTCTGCTTCCATCTCTGTCTTCCTACTTCGTCTTCTGAGTGTCCAATCCAGGCCCCCGAGGTCACTTCTCACCAACTGCCACTTGGTTCCAATCAGTGTGTGTGGTTCAGCAGTGTGTGTGGGGGGAGGGGGGGGGAGAGGGGGCAGTTAAAGATGAAGCCACTGGGAGTACCCTCCTCTGCTCGAGGGACAGCACTGAGGGACACTCTACCCTCACTCAGCCACCCACAGTCCACTCCTGCCTGGTCCAGCAGAGGAACAATCATCACATGTCATATTAGATAAGTAACGAAAGCAACCTCACTCTGTTTGGCCTGATAGTTTAATGTCTTTTTTCCACTTATTTGAGGATTACCCGGAACATCAACGCAGTGTATACAACATACAATCATCAATGGTGTGTGCAGTACCTACAAGGTATATTTATTTCACAGGCAATCAGGGTTCTACAAATTTCATAACTTCAATTACTTAAGTTGTTTAAGTGGAAAAAACTTTTTTAAAGGGATAGCACCTTAATTTATAATTTAAAGAATTTGCAAATGTAACTCATCTACCTGTGCTTCCCTCACTAATATTTTAATTATCTTTGATTCTTCCTTTGAAGGATGAACATTTTGGAAGTACATGCTTATCTCTTTTGAGCCTTTTATCTTGTGCCTTTATTGTCTTTGCTGAAATTTTTGGAGAAGGATATTAAAATTTGTCATTACCAGTACTGTGGGCTCCCAATGGGGCGGAGGGAGAAAAAAATTGCAACTGATGCTGATTACGGGTGAGGGGGAAATAGCTGGGGTATAGGAGAATGGCAACAGACTCCCCCTCCCCCAGGAGTAGAACCCATGGTTCAAACCACTAAGCTTGGGGAGTGGTACTAAGTGTGATCTGGACAGGGCTGGTCCATGGGAGAATTGTATCCAAGTTAAGCAGGTAGAGCAGAGGGTAGGATATCTAAGGAGAGTTTGGGTGTACTATGTATATCCAACATGTTTATCCAACATGTCCATCTGTCCTGGGGAAGAGACAGGAATGAGCAGGGCCCCAGCCAATTGGACCAGAGCTCAGGAATGGGCCCTAGTCCCAACAGGGATCTGGAGAGGAAATTGGAACCAGAAATCATGGCAGAGAACAGTCAGACAGATGGACCATATGTGGTTGCTTGGGATAGGGAGACTGCAGCTCCCATTTCTGTGGACACCCAAAGGCAGATTCATTCTTGCCAGGAGCACTGGACACTGGGCATGGGGCTCTTTCCAGCTCCCCGTCAACAGCGGAGAAAGCTGCAAGCCTGCATTGCAAGCCTGCCTTTGCATGGGCTCAGAGACCAGGCTAAATGAGCCTACAGATCTTGGAGCTCCTTTCTTCCTATTCTGAAAAGCTTTCTTTTCTCTCTCCCTCCTTATCTAGCCATAGATATTACCATCTTACATTTACAGTTGGCACTTTACCGGTTACAAAGCAATTTCATACATACTGCCTCAGACAGAATCTAATACCAGCCTGAAAGATGAATCAAGGAGGAATTACTACATATGAGGAAATGGAAGTCAAGTAAGTGCCCAAGGTCACACAGTGAATCCTGTTATTATGCCCCCCCCCCCACTCAAGTACAGGACTGCCCACATTCTGAGATAAATTCCGAGGATGTCTATAGGAAGCCGCTGGCCCAGATAATCTATGATTCTGATGAGCTGCGTGTTGGGCACTGGGAGCCTTACCTGAGTGAGTTCCCTGGGCCCTTGCTTCTTGGGTCTTTAGTCCTCTAACTGGGCTTTTCCATCCTGTAGTAGCTGTTTCTGAGATGTACCTGCCTAAGCTCATCGGGCTTACCTGCTCCCCTCTCCCTTGAATGATGCCCCTGGAGTTGGACCTAGGTCCTCATAATTTGCCTGCAAAGCCTATACCTGTCTCTTGTAAGGAAGTGGTAGGCTAGTTATCTCTAGATCCTTTAGGGCTAAGGGCCTGGGGGAGCAAACACTTGGGTACATCCTGCCCCACATTTTATTCCCTTTCATGAGGAATGTCTTGTGTGTCCTTTTTGATGGTTTAAAAAGTATGCCTCTTTTATAGACGGTGGTCTTGCTATTATGATGATCTCTCTCCAAGAATCTTTGCTCTTTGTGGGGTATGACAGTAAGTGTTGATGCCACACGTGCAAGTGCTGAAAGGTGACAATTAATTCATTTAAGGTCACAAACCAAGTCAGAGATGAGACAGAAACAGCCTCTAAATCTTCTCTTTCCTCCTAAATTCTGTCTTTCTCCAAAATGACAGGCAACACTGGGGAGTCCGGATTCCTTTTCTATTCAGCTGGGACAAAGAATGAGTTATAAATCTCCTGCAGTAAAAAATGGCATGAAAATGATCAAAAGAGACATGATGTTAGCAGTCATTCTTTTCTCATTGTTTGGTCTCCTTCTTAACACCTAAAGCAAGCGCTCAGAGAAGATACTAAGGGTGGGGCAGGCACAGTTTAGAGTTTTACCAAATGCTCAACATCACTACCTCCACCCTCCCACTGCCTAGTTCCAAAGGTCCTTATAACTCTGGATCTCTGGACTTTGTTAGGGGCCCAGGATGGGCCTCAGACAGTGATGCTAGTCACGGAATTAGTAAGCACTTCTTGCAGTAGTCTGAGCATTGGTGCAGTGGGTCTCAGGGGCTTTTTGACTATGTTTGAAAGTGGACCGGACGGGCTTTGGCATGGAAATAATGAGGAAGAAGCTAAGCCAGGATGTCATCCCAGCTGCAGTCTAGCTTTGTTTGATATGATCCCAAAGGAGCACGGATGGTATCCCAGAGCTGGTTCCACCTTGCGATAGGGCTGCAACTGTTTGTATAAGGGGCTACTCCATATCAATCAGACATTGGCCCACTGCCCCAAACGGAAGGGATGGTGCAATCTCCAGGACGAGGGGCTCCCATGCAGTGAAAGTCAATTCTCCAGAGATGAGGCCAGCAGTGAGCCCTTCACAGCTATCCAGGAGGGGGACCAACAAAGTCCATCTGGTACAGGGGGATGAATGGTGATCATCACAGGCCACTTGGCAGAGCTGAAGCCATAGAAATACCTATCATATTTTGACTTCCTGGTACTAGACTGAGCAGGTCTTATTGGGGGACTGATCTAGGTTTTGTGAGTCCTGAAGCTTATTACAATTTGGGGAGCCTTCTCTAAGAAAAAGGACACAAAACTATGTCAAAATTAGGTTCCCAGCCTGTGCAGATGGTAGGTCCTGAAGCTAAAGCTGTGTAGTCCCATCCCATCTTTTGCTTCTTTCTGCAGAAGAGAAGACTGAGGATCAGAGTTTAAGGAAAATTGCCCAAGGACATCAGTCAAGGAAGTGGCTGGAGCTGGAGCCCTATCCTTCTGGCTCGTAGTCCAGAGCCTGCTCTGTGATAACACCAGTCAAGCCCACAGCAGAAGGCTGCTAAGAAGGTCAGGAGATAACAAACGGGAACATGCTTTGTAAGCTCTCCCTGAAGGGTCATGTGGCTATAAGGCATTATGATTAAACGGGCAATTGATCTGGGAGACGGGATGTTGCCAAAATGAATAACTTGGTCAAAGAATATATATATATTCTCTCCTCCTGCGTTTTCCACACTGGTTTGCTAGGTTTATACAATAGCAAGTATCTCTGGCTTGATTCAAACCTGCGAGCTCCCAAAATTGGCATGAGTAATAAATTGATAAATCTCCCAGGCTTGTGGCTCCTTGCCTGAGCATGAACGCAGAACACAAAAACTTTATCATAGAAAACAAGAGCATACCTTCTTATCACTCTGCCAGAATGAATAGTTGATGAGCCCTCAACGGTTCTTAAGAGGCTGAGGAGATAAGAGAAGTAAGGCGGGGGGGTGGTCTCCTGAATGATAGAGTAGCTTCCTAAAAACATTTTCTCTGTCCAAAAACTGTTGCCAATGGGCACAGCTAACTCTAGGTCTTGGATACTCCAGTTTATGCCCAGTGAGTTTTTCTTCACCCAAGTTTCATCAGCAATGGGTCAAAAGGGCCCACCAATCCCCTGAAGGTAACTGGGGGTCAATAAACTGGGATTCTGTTGAGCCCAACCAAGCTCATTTGCATATAGTCATTTGCACTATATAGAGAATTAAGGCATGAGGGCTTGAAAATTTGCCCTTTTCTATTTTTAAATCACTGATCTGGGCTCCTTGCATGAGTAGAACTTACTAGTGGCATGCTCTTTCTCCATCCTCTCCTGGCCTTTCTTGGTTTTCGTACGGCAAGGCCATTTCCTTTAAGTGTGTCTCAACTTCCGGGGCCCTGGTGCTGGGGATGGGCCTTGTGGGGATTCCCTGTCACCACTTTGTTTATAGAGCCCCTCTCTGCTGGAGAGTGGAGGAAGGGGTGTGGGTAGGGGCTGACGGGTACAATGAGACTGTTTTCAAAATCTTGGGAGTTTAGAATCTTGCTGCTTTGAAATGCAACTTTAATTGCCCAGGTTGTACGTTGCAGACCAGTCCCTTGAAGCAGAAGTGAGCCATGCAGTGAAGCTAACATGTGGGCCAAAGAGGGAACCACATCTTTGGAATTTCCCTAACTTTTTTGCATCCCAGAATTCTAGGTCAAGGGCTGCAACAAGCAGGCACTTAGATGTTACATTTAAGGAGGTATTTGACTATTTACTTTCGAGAAGCAATAACCCCAAAGCCAATTGTAAGGAACTCCTAAATTAGAATGTACGCTGCTTAGACCATTGTCTGTATCATGTGACCCTGCTTGCTATTGCGCCAAAGGAACAAAGAAGAAAACAAATTGATTTCCTCTTTCCCTCGGAACAGAAAATGCACAAACATGGGATATGGGGTAGAAGGTCTACACTTTCTATCTGTGCTAACTTTCTAAATTTGGCCAAGATCAATAAAACGGAAACCACTCTCGTCAGTAAAATGGAAGGGACGATGGGAGTCACTGTACCTGAAAAGAAGGAAGTTATGAGGATTGTGATTAGAAATTGTTGAAGTGTAAGAGAAAAAAATAGCTTCTACTGGAACGAATAGGACTTCAGGTGACATCACGGACATGACCCCTTCATTGTCCCCACATTTCCATTTCTAACACTAATCCTGCTGGAACAGGTCACGTGGCCACAACGCCCATGACAACAGCCCTTCTCCTCTCAGTACTACTTGGGTAGTAGTAAAAGTAACTGCAGCCAGTGTTTATTAAGTATGTGCAATGAGCTTTATCATCTCACTTATTTTTCACTATAAGCCTTTGTGGTATCATCATTTTTCAGATGTGGGAGCCCAGGGGTTAAGTCACTTGCCTAAGATTACACAGCTAACAGAAATATAGTTCTTTCGCTTTTTCTAAGTGTCCTCATTCACTCTGGCTCAGATCATCTTCTTGTTGTTGTTATTTTGGTCTTCTGGTCTTTTTCTGAGGTTTCCACCTTACGCTGCCTGTTAATTTCATTGACATATCTCCAAATTCAAGGAGATCCAGTGAGGTGAATCCTACCAGATTGCATACTCTATGAGAATAAGGAACTGTGCCTGCCATGTTCATGCCTACATCCTCTGACACATAGTAGGTGCTCCGTACATATCTGTCATATGAAATATTTGTTAGTGAAAGAATATGTCCATGGGGATTTGCTTTTGGGCTGAGGTCAGTCTTCTTGAAGCTCTGGGTCTGGGTTGACTGTTCCCGGGAAGTATTCTCTGGGATTTGAAAGGTCTGGGCAGGCAGATCCCTCCCCTCCACACCCCCCCAGAGCAGCCCTGATAGAACTACAGAGACAGGATCCATCCAGAATATATGGCTGGGTTCTGAAGACTGTTTGGAAGAATGCATAAAACACCATAAGGTGGAGTCATTGTTCAAGAGACGTATGTATGTGTGTGGTATTAAGGCCAGAATGAAATTTCTGCTGAGAATCCTCATAAAGAGATGGTGATTATACCACGTCTTCGATGACATCCATGCAGGAGACACCATGGAGATATTCTATGGCTCTTTCCTGTGGCTATACTCAGTAGAGGTGGATGGTAGTTTCCAGAAGTGCAGTCAGAAGTCAACAGGCCCACCTCTTGGATGCCACTGAAGAGGCAGCCTTCTCTCTGTTTCTACTCATCCCAGTCCCCCTGATTGATTCATTGTAGGGGCTTTGCCCCCTGGGACCAGTTGGGCACCCTGGGGAGACTTCACTCTTAGATTGTTCTAAAAGCAGCCCTAAAAATTCAAACACATGCCTTCATACACCCTGTGCCTTCTCTCTGACCCCTTACTAATCCCAAAATATGCTGGACCCAAAAGACCATTTTGCTTGGAGGGAGACAAAATAAGGAATAGTAATATTTGCTTTCTAAATAAGATGATGGAAAAAATGCAAAACAACCCAGCAATAGCCACCCATTTTGCAGCTGGTGTCCTTTGTTTTGATGCAAATTTAAGACAGACCCTGGCTGGTAAAGAGAAAGTGGCAGCACAGGATCTGGTTCCCCAGAAATGTGAGTTTTCATTCTCTTTGGTGTGCTTTGCTGATGCCAAAGGCTTTTGGAAAAGCCACTTATTCAAAATCAACACTTACAAAATTTTCCAGCCCACGGGGAGTCTTACAATTTTCTTTGGAGCAGCAAAATAAATTCCAGACCTTATCATTTTGTCATTTAAAGTCCCCAAATCTAGAGCCAGTGTGATTAGGGATGCTGGCAGAGTCAAAGGGAAAAAGCTCTCTCCCAAGACCTCGTCGCGTCCCAGTGAGTTTGCCAGTTCTGCCTGTCTGTCCAGCAAGAGATTGTGTAATCCCAACGCTCCTGGGAGCCTACCAGTGCTGAAAGAGCCTGCCTGGTACTTTAATCTAGCCCAGCAGGTACCCCAAACAAAGAACTTCTTCATTGTCCCTCCGCAGAACCAGCTTGGACCACATCGTGCTGGATTTAAAGCTATAAACCAGCCACCAACCAGCACAGGAGGCTCAGAGACAAACCTCTTCTTATTTGCGGAAGTCAGGACTTGTGAGCTGACTACTGTTGCACATCCCCAATGAGGATGGCACCTGAGGGTGTGACCTCCGAGTACAGCATGGCAAATGTAGGATCCACTGAAGGAAGAGCCTCTGGTTGGAGCAGGTGACAGAACCCTGTTCCCTGAAGGAGGTGGTGTCCTGGAGGTTGGGGAGCTCTGATTCCCCTCGGAGCAGCAGTATTACCTGTAAATTCTAATCTCAAGGAAGTCTGGAAAGCTTCCTGTCTTTCAGACAGAATTTATCTTTTAAATATGTCCGCTGTTACGACTCTGTTTCTTGTTGAACAAGCTGTCCAGCGTTACAAAGAGTGCCCTTTTAAAATGTAATTACTTTACGGTAGGTTCTGCCTTAAACATGACCAGAGACTTTTTTTTTTTTTTTTTAAGTGTATTTATTTGGGGCGCCTGGGTGGCTCAGTTGGTTAAGTACCCGACTATTGATTTTGGCTCAGGTCATGATCTCACAGTTGGTGAGTTCGAGCCCTGAATCGGGCTCTGCGCTGATGGTGTGGAGCCTGCTTGGGATTCTTTAAAAACAAAACAAACAAAAAAAAGTGAGTTTATTTATTTGAGAGTGAGAGAGAGAGAGAAGGGAGAAAGAGAGAGAGAGGGAGCACATGAGCAGGGGGAAGGGCAGAACAAGAGGGAGAGAGAGAATCCCAAGTGGGGTCTGCACTGTCAGCACGCAGTGATCATGACCGGAGCCAAAATCAACAGTCAGATGCTTAACTGAGCCACCGAGGTGCCCCTAAACATGACCAGTTTTCTAGAAGTGACAATCAGGAGCAGGGAGGAAAAGGCTGGGGTGGGGGTGGGAGCCCAGAGCCCAGACAGGGCAAGGCTTAGATGGGAAGAGATTGAAAGAGAAATATCTTGTTTCTAGACTTCATTGCCTCCCAGTGCCACCAGTAAGACAAAATAATGCGACAGGATCCCTCTGTTGTAAATGGGTTGAGGACAGAGCCAGGCTGGGAAGGAAAGGGGAAGAAAGAAGGAAGGAGGAGAAAGAAAAGGGAGAGAGGTGAACCCTTGGTGTGGGGTGGGATTGGGGCTAGTCTCAGAGTGTGCAGGGGGCGGTGGGGACATGCCCAGTTTTGCCCCCTCTTCCCCCCACAGCTCTTGGCTACTGATCGAGGGTCCGTGGATGTGTCTGAAGGTGCAGGCCGTGTGGTGGAGCAAAAGTGGCCCTGTCCCGGATGGTGGACGTCCTGGTCCCTGTCCTGCATGACCTGGTAGGGTGACCTCCAGGGTTTCTTATCCTTAACAGGAGGGGCTGGCAGAATGGGACAGTTCTCCAATTGTGAGAGGGTGATGATTTGAAAAGGCCTGGGATTCCACCACCAGCGGGGAGCAACCCCCTGCCCAGAAGACGTCCTAGTTAACCCAGGGGAAGGCTAGCTGTAGAGGCCCCATGTTCCCATCCCCGAGCCTCGAGCCTTCAGCCTCGAGCCTCGCTTCTTGGCAGAAAGTTTACAGGAAAAGTGCTTGGAGACTGCTGCTAGTCTTAATTCCTTTCTTTAACCTTGAGATAAGAATGCCTTTGTTTGAGTCTCAAGCAAGTCTCAAGTTATGTAACTCACTCTTATTAAAACTCTCCCTGACTGTTTTATATTCAGCCTTTTAGCTGCCCTGGTTTGCGGCTTTAATTGAATAGGTGGCCTTGTATTGATGCTAAGTTTTTTTGTCTTTGTCTTTCAGATCTTGACAGGATAATCACATGGGTTTGTTTAGTAAACACGGAGGCGGCTCCACAACCCAGCTGCCTGGCAAAGGGCCTGTGACTGCTCTGGGAAAGCTTTGCTCCTAGCACAGGGCTTCAGAAAGAGTTTTCAGGGGACCCAGTCCCAACTGAGCCAGATCGGCCTCCTTTCCAAACCCATAGCCCCTTCAGAGAGCCAGACAGTTTTGCAGGGGAGCTGTCTGTCGGTGCCCGCAGGGGAACTTTGTATTGGGTAGTTGTATGACTATGCACCCAACAGCCACTACTGAGGCTCTGGGCTTGCTGGGATGGATGTATATGTAAATTAAAAAAAAAAAAAAAGAGCCTGGAGGTATGTTGATAAAACTAGAAGTTTCCTTGAACCCTCGTGTTCTGTCCTGCTAAGCATTTGGGAGGTTCCCATCCATTGATTAGCTACTTGATGTGCTAGGTACAGGGATGGGGTAAGGAGATGAATAAAATAAGGCCTGTTCTCAAGGAGCTCAACCAGTCCAGTGTGCGGCTGGGGGGGACATGCGAGGACACACAGGTCAATGACTAACTCTGATACAGTGAGGTTGGTGCCTTAACTGGGTGATGCACTCAGTGTCATGGAAGCAGTAATTGGAGGAGGAGGAGGAGGAGGAGAAGCCTTCAGCTTTATAGAATACGGGTGCAACAGGGGTTTGACAGGAGAACGGGCGGAAGGGCATACAGGCATGAGGAACAGCAGGTGCAAAAATATGGGGCCAAGAGAAGATGTGGGTGTCACCAGAACAGGAACACGTTGCTGGAGGTTTTTACATGTGCCGGGAAGGTAGTGGAGGTGCAGGAGGGTAGAAGGCTTGGAGGAGCCATGGGGACTGGGGCTGGGAAGGTTATCTGGGGCAGGATTGCGGAAAACCTGGCTCCAGGGCCTCCTAAGGCAAAGAGAAGGAGGGAGTAGGGCAGCCCCTAGAAATGTAGATCCCAGACTTCCTGGGCTGGTGAGAAGGACCCTGAAGTAGTCAAAAGGAAGCATATTTACAAGCCTCTGGGTCCTGATTGTTGCTGAAGCTGATTCTAGAAATTTGTAATTGCGTTTGGGTACATTCAGGAGTAGGGGCAGGTTTGGAAAGATCTTTTAAAGAAAAAGAATACCAACTTTGATTACAAGAGTGCTGGAGTGCCTTCCCGGGCCCGGAAGAGCCTTGTACAAGCAGGGCACTCTGAAGCTTATCTTCCATTAGCCTCAAAGTGAACCCACCCCTGGAAACTGAGTGGTGTTTATATAAAATACTGCAAGTCAGAAGTAAAGCCTGATTTTATGATTTCATAGCTATTCCCCTGGGAGAAAAGTCTTTTGCTGCCAGTTATTTCTCTTCTATAAACAAGTCTTAGTCCTGTGCCCTCTTTTCTACTGACCCCCTTTCCCTAGCTGACCAGCTTCTGGCACAATCCGTGATGTTTCCTGCACTTGAGCCCCTACCTGCCTTTCCAGCCACCTCTCCTATCGCTCCCTGCTCCAGCCCCAGGGCCTCTCTGTCTGGTCCTCGCACTTGTCAAGCTCCTTCCTATTTTAGTACCTTGGCCTCAGCCTTCCCTCTCTGCCTGGAGCACTTTTTTTCCAGAACTTCCTCCTCACTTTCAGCACACAGCCTCAACGGCCCCCTCTCTGACGTCCCTGCTCACCCAACCTAACGAAAACTCCTAGGCACACTCTATTGCATTGCTTTGCCTTATTTTCTCCATGGCACATTTTCACGAACCAAACTCACTTATTTATTTATTACCATGGAAGTACAGTTGACATACAGTGTTGTGTTGGGTTCAGGTGCACAACATTCAACAACTCTATGCATTACTCAGTGCTCATCATGGTAAGTGTCATCACCACCTATTGCCACACAACATTATTACAATATTATTGGCTGTCAAAGTCGTCTTGTTTTATTTATTTACTTTTTGACTTTTTACCATCTATAAAAATACCTCCTCATCACATGAGTTGCTCGAACACTGGGACCTCGTTTGTCTCGCACACTGTGCTATGCTTTAAAACAACAGAGTTTACTGGTAGCATTCTTACGTAATTATAATACTTTGCATCTGCGTAGCCCTTTCTAGTTTCCAAAACATTTTTACATACATAAGCTCACTTTTCCCTCCAAACAACCCAATGGTGTAAGTAGGAGAGGGATTGTTTTGGCTACATCTTAAACATGAGTAAATTGAAATTTAGAGGGGTGGAATGACTTGTTACAGTTTTCCAGCTGATAAGTGACGGCCCCAGGTCCCCTTCCATCAAGACGAACTCTCTTTTCCTCCTGGCTCGTATTTTGCTAAGACTTGTTTCTTCTCCTGTTCCCCAGAGCAAGGGAATCCATCCACGTAGGGATTGAGAAAGCACCTGTCCCTGTCTCTCCAAGAGGAAAGGAAACGAGAGCACATAAAGATTTATGGCAGACAGCCTAACCTTCACCTGTGGGCTGAGCAGAGAATGAGACTGATAATAATCTCCTTTGGACAATAACGACACATTCCCTATGTGCAGCAGAATTGTGTTACCTATCATGAAAATTGAAAGGGACTTGAATTTTCATTTTGATTTAATGTTGAAAGCATCAACTGCTGGGCAATTTCACATATTTTACCCTTAAAGGCAAACTTATTATTAAATGGTGATTGAAGAATGAAAGCCAAACTTGCTATTTTTAAAAATAGAGGTATGACAAGTAATGTTTTTCTAAAGTTGTCTAGAGAATCAGTAACAGAACAGGGAGTTCAGAAACCTGCAATTCCTGGTCCCAGTCAGAGACGACTGGCAGTCAATTTCTACAACTCTTCGGGCTTTGAATCTCGACTGGTAGAGATCTTTAGAAAATGTTGATGCATTTGAAACACTTGATGTGACCCTTATATGGATTACTTTATTGACAAATTACGTAGAAATGTGTGCAAATCACAGACCCAGATGGGGCACCTGGGTGGCTCAGCTGGTAAGCGGCCAACTCTTGATTTCAGCTCAGGTCATGATCTCATGGTTTGTGAGTTCGAGCTCTGCATCAGGCTCTGTGCTGACAGCTCAGAGCCTGGAGTCTGCTTCAGAGTCTGTCTTCCTCTCTCTCTGTCCCTCCCCTGCTCCAGCTCTGTTCTCTCTCTCTCAAAAATAGAATAAACATAAAAAAAAAAAAAAGTGTGCAAATCACCTACAGCTCAGTGAATATGCACAAAGTGAACATTCATTTGACCACCTCCCAGATCAAGAAATAAATCATGATTATCACTCCTCTTGCCTGTCATTCCAATAACTACCCTCCCTGAACAAAGGTAACCACTATCTTGAGTTCTACCACAATAGATAAATTTTATCTGCTTTTGAACTTTATACAAATGGAATCATGTTGTATGTAGTTGTCTTTTTTTTTTTTTTTTTTTTTTTGGTCTGGCTTTTTTTGCTCCACATTATGTTGGGCTCATCCATATTGTTGGGTATAATTATGGTTTGTTTATTCCCGGGGCTCTTTGGTGGCTTCTTGCCTGAGTATGTGACATATCTATTCTGCTATTGATGGCCATTTGAGTTGCTTCCGGTTGGGGGCTGTTATGAACAGGGCAGCTATGACCATTTTTTATATGTCTTTTGGTGAAAATATATATGGATTTCAACTGGGTATAAATCCAGGAGTAGAATTTCTGGATCATAGGATATATTTATATTTACACGTACTGCCGAAGGATTTCCCAAAGTGGTTTTACTGATTTGTTCTTCCATCATTGATGTATGGGAGGTCCAGTTGCTCCACATTCTTTTCAACACTTGACATTATCTATCTACTCATTGTAGCTATGCCAGAATGCAATCATGTGTGTATATATATGTATATATATTTTTTTAACGTTTATTCATCTTTGAGAGACAGAGCATGAGTGGGGAGGAGCAGAAGAGACAGAGAGAGAGAGAGAGAGAGAGAGAGAGAGAGAGAGAATCTGAAGCAGGCTCCAGGCTCTGAGCTGTCAGCACAGAGCCCAATGTGGGGCTTGAACTCACGAACCATTAGATCATGACCTGAGCCGAAGTTGGATGTTGACCAACTGAGCCACCCAGATGCCCTGTTGGTGGGTTTTAATATATTAAATTATAATTGGGGCGCCTGGGTGGCTCAGTCGGTTGAGCATCCGACTTCACCTCAGGTCACGATCTCGCGGTCCGTGAGTTCGATCCCCATGTCAAGCTCTGGGCTAATGGCCCAGAGCCTGGAGCCTGCTTCCGATTCTGTGTCTCCCTCTCTCTCTGCCCCTCCCCCGTTCATGCTCTGTCTGTCTCTGTCTCAAAAATAAATAAATGTTAAAAAAAATTTTTTTTTTAAATAAAAATAAAAAAATTATAATTAATTTAATTTGTTATAATTTATTATATATATAGATTAAAGTTTATCTATTTATTTTGAGAGAGAGCGGGGGAGTGACAGACAGAGGAGAGAGAGAATCACAAGGAGGCTCCACACCGGCAGTGCCAAGTCCAATGTGATGCTCAAACTCATGAAACGCCAGATCATTACCTGAGCCAAAACCAGGATTCAGACACCCAACCAACTGAGCCACCCTAGCGCCCCAATTTGTTATAACTTAATGAATGTATTTGCGGAATGGTACCTAAGAAACCCAAGATTAGGTAAAGATTAGATCAATTTTGTTTCACAATTATATTCTTACGTTCTCTAATTCCTTCATATATATAGGTTCAGCCTACCCAACAAGATGGCAAGTCTCCTGAGGTCAAGGGCTTTGTCATAAAGTTCTTTCACATTTGTTATAGCCCTTAGCACAATGCTGGGCACAGAGTAGTTCTGGTTAAATTGGGCTAAACTAAATAATGGAGGCAAACCCACTACAGTCTATGGAATATCTCTCTGTTCACAGATCCTTGCCAAATCGCTGTTTTCAGGCACTTCGTAGGGTGATGCAAGGATCCGAGAGGAATTCTAGAAGATGTCCAATTCCTTGATGTTCTACCAGGACCTACATTCCAGGCACTAAAATTCTTTAGGTAGAATGAGCCCTTCTATTTTCAACAGGATTTTCCTGAGGCATGTTCCTTAGGCCACCAGAAAGTAGACTGTCTTACCCTGAGTTATCAGGAGGAAGCTGTGCTTGTGCCCTTCCGTGCTTAAAGGGGTGCTTTGGACTCAAAATGTCTGATCTTATTACACTAGCCTAATTTCCCTATGGCTGCATCCAGTTTGATAGAAATTTCTCCAAAGGCCACAGTAATCTCTGTGAAACTCAGTTCCCTGTTTGGCTGATTTTTTTTTTTTTATCTGTCCTAATTTTTAAGTACTATTTCTGTCATCTCATCAGCGAAAGGATCTGTACTCAATTGCCCATTTCAACATGCAGCCTTGTATCATGCTATGCACATTTTTGTTCATATTGAATATCGGCTATTTCTGGACTGAGATCCTGAGACTTTGAGTTAGTACATTTGAACAGTTCTGATTTAGTTTGGAAGCAGGCACTCGCTGAAAATAATTGGTAAGAATATTCCTCCACTCCCATCCCTGGCCTTTCAGTTTTGGACTCTGACTTTCAGCAAGGAAGATAGGTTTAAATGGATGTGGTCATTAAGTGAGGGTTAAAGAAAGAAAGAAATGGCCCTCAAGAAACATGTATAGAATGCTGACAAAACAGAGCCAGTTCCCAGACTCCATTTGGGCCACGTACTGTCAGACCTATCCAAGTAAGAGCGTATGTGTGTGTGTGGGGGGGGGGGGAGGGGAATGGTATAAGAAACGAGAAATCCCTGAAAAGAATATTGTGGTAAGATCCCAAAAGCATATCAGTCAGTAATTGTATACAGTCACTAATGGGAACAGCCTTGTTCTACGAGCTAAAATCATGATCGTTAGGTAATCAGATCTACTGCTCTGGGGCCTCCCCCGACACGGTGATTGTTGTAGACTAGATCAGGACATAATAGCATGTTTGATTCTTTCCTCCTTCTCTCCTATCAGGGCTGGCCAGTCGCCCAAGATTTGCGGGGAGAGGGAGGAGGGCTGTGAGTTTCAGAATGTTGTTTTCCTCGGGGATGGGCCTCATGTCTCAGCCTTCCTAGGAGATCATATGTCTCCTGTTACGTGTTATGCACACGTATGTCTCTCCCTCCATATGTGCATTTGTTCTTCAATCTCAGGCTGAACTGGCTATGACTTTTGGGTTTATCAAATTCAGGTGCATCAGGCAACCCCATGCATAGTTTTGATCAGGTGGTCAGGGGCCATAAGCTCAGTTGTTTGGGTTGGATCGAGCAGGCAGCGTGAATATGAAATGGGAGTCTGCAACAAGCTGGAGAATCTACTTCCCTTCCCAAGGAGGGTCATAGTCAGCTTCAGACAATGGTTGTCATGTGATCCCATGATCGGACCTTTTGATTTTTTTGAGAAAATCCAGAAATCCAGATTTTTAAAAATGTAATTTCCTGATTTTAAAGGTTTGTAATTAATTAACATTAAAAAAAATCACTTTATAGGCTACCTATGTAAGGATAAAATAAGACAAATCTGTAGGTCTCATTTGGCTCCCAACCCTAGGCCTCCAGGTTAAATTGATTTTCTACAGAGAAAAATCCAACTTATTCAAGTTACTCTAAGTTATGGGAGACTATATCATAAGGATATGTGACAGTAAGATAAACCGGATTTTCAACTATGCGTTCAGGCCTCATAGAAACCCAGGACCTCTATTAAACAGCCCAGATCAAGGAACGAACAAGAACAACACTTGACTGATTGGTACTTACTGAGAATTGGAAGGCCCTTTATCACCATCAATGGTGTAACTTATGCTTCTTCTTCTTTTTTTTTAAATGTCAATTTATTTTGGGGAGGGGGGCAGGGCAGAGAGAGAGGGAGACACAGAATCCGAAGCAGGTTCCTGGCTCTGAGCTGTCAGCACAGAACCTGATGTGGGGCTCGAACTCACGAACCATGAGATCATGACCTGAGCCAAAGTCTGACACTTGACCGACTGAGCCACCCAGGTGCCCCCTTGATGCTTCTCGGTCGGTGGCAGGTTTCAACATAAGCTGCTTATGGTTCACATTAATTTTTCTGATACTTGTAGAATTCTTGACTGGGTCCCAAGGCTTCCAGTCTGTTCCTAACCTGTTTGCGAAGGCCTTCATTACTTCAGTTATGCCCAACTTTGGGAGTAGAGGGGGGAAGGGTCCTTTTCCTTGTGGCAAGTGGATTGCTGGGGCAGGAGGAGCAGCTGGTAGGTCAGGGTAAATTTGGAAAGCATGTTCTTATCTATGACACCGAATATGGCTGTCTCTCCATCAGCCATTTGTCCCTTCTTCCTTACTAACACTATCTCAGCTTTGTTCAGGTATCAGGCAACTTATGTGCTTCAGGGAAAGCTGATTTCAGCCCAAAGCAGGGTGGATCTTGACTACATGGAACCAATCATGGCAAGGCCATTTTCCTTGTCGAAGATTAGTGTAGGAATTGGCATGGGTAGTAATTTTGAGCAGTGAGATTGCAAGAAAGTTTAAAGGAAACTTAAATGAAAATTTGGAAAACGAAATTAAAACTTAAGATGCCTTCTGAAGTAAAGAGTTTCAAGGCAGGAAATGGACCCTCTTTCATTCACACGGCTGCATCTCTATGGAGCTCTGTGTTGCACTTACAACTCTGGCAGCCAGTTTGCAACTACGGAGGATAAATGTGTGGACAAAAGTCAACCTTTTGGTTGGAGGAAGGAAGAGCAGAGGAAGGTAGACGTAGAAAATTGGAAAACAAAATGCAACCGGATGTCTTAATGATGTCGTTGAACAGTGACAGAGATTACCAACCCTGAAACCGCTCTACCTTTGAACGTAACTATTACGTGAAATGCTACATTCTCGTTTTTGTTGTGGATGTTCCTGGTTGGGTTTCCTATTATTTTCACCTTAAAGCATCCTAATGGATTATCAATTATTATTCCGCTTGGAGTAATAAAAGAGACTAGCTTTCCCTTCAAAATTAGACTGTATCCTCAAAAAAGCATTTCCTAGAAGCAACCTGTGAGGTTTTTTTTTTAATTTTTTTTTTTTTTAACATTTATTTATTTTTGAGACAGAGAGAGAGCATGAACGGGGGAGGGTCAGAGAGAGAGGGAGACACAGAATCTGAAACAGGCTCCAGGCTCTGAGCGGCCAGCACAGAGCCCGACGCGGGGCTCGAACTCACGGACCGTGAGATCATGACCTGAGCCGAAGTCGGCCGCTCAACCGACTGAGCCACCCAGGCGCCCCGAACCTGTGAGTTTTAATGTTGCTCTTTTAGCTCGTAGAAGAAGCCTCTGCAGTTACAACAGTCTATGTTGGAGGAATCTGCTAGACTTGCAGATGTGATCGGAGGTCTCAGTGGCAGGAGAGAAGAGCTATTTTGGAAACACATGGTGGACTAGTAGTTTGTGCCCAATACCTATCCTTACTATACTACCTGGGGAGTGAGGCAGTCTTAGATTTAAAACACTCATACTCATTGAACTGCAAATGATGTACATTTCGATGGATCTACAGAACTCACGAAGTTGCCTTTGTGTTGTGATCACTATCAAGAAGCCCAGTGTAGACCCCCTGGGGCGCAGTCTACCAGATCCCTCCCCACCCCCCCCCCCCCCCAGATCCTGCGCTTATCTCTGGGTGTTTCCCCAGCAGCACGTCCCAAGTCTCTCCTCTATTGCAGTACTTGATGCTTTGTCCTTTATGTTCCCTTCCCACTTTTGTTGTCTGTAGGCTTCTTCCTTTCCCTGCCACCCAAGAGGGGATAGGTGGCCATTTTGCTTTAGCGGGTGCTGGGGAAGATAGAATAGAAACCAAGGTCATCTTATTCTTCGTTTCCTTGCTGTGGGGTTTGGGAATACCCTCATTTATTGAGCAGATGCAGATTCCCTGGAATCATTTGTGACTCTAATACATTCCATTTATTCTCTTTATTTGGGGTTCCTGAATTTATTTTTTTATTTTTTTGAGAGAGAGAGAGAGAGAGCAGGATGGAGAATCCGAAGAGAGCTCTGTGCTGAGAGCAGAGAGCCTGTTGCAGGGTTTAAACTCACAAACCGTGAGATCATGACCTGAGCCGGATGCTTAATGGCCTGAGCCACCCAGGCGCCCCAGGGTTCATGAATTTTTGTTGCTGAATTTCTCTTTCCTCCTTCCTGGCTCTCAAAGGGCACTTCTTTGCCTCTCAGCCTTTTCTTACCTTCCTAAATTGAATTTCCTCTTAACTTCCTCTTCTTATTCTTGACTGTTCACATCTAGCTCCTTTATCCCCAAATATCTCTTTTCCTGTTCTGTTTTGTTTTGTTTTTTCCACCAGAGACCTGTTATTTTCCTTCCAACCCTCCTGGAGCGTCTATGTGTGCACCAGGAATTTCGGTGGTGTCCTAGAGCTCTCCTGTCTTAATTTTGGGGAGTTACCACATATCAGTCTTCTGCCCATAATGTTTAACGTCCTTCCAGAGCGGCTACCGGCGCCTCCCTTCTCACATAGGCATTACGAAAGATGTTAAAGTTGCTCTGCAAACAGTTTTCTTCGTTAAAATATTAGGCTGAAAGATTTTGTGTGTTTTTTTTATGCAACTGCAACCTTTTTTTTTTTTTTTTTAATGTTCATTTATTTTTGAGGGAGAGCATGCATGCAAGCAGCGGAGGGGCAGAGAGAGAGAGAGAGAAAGAGAGAGAGAGAGAGAGAGAGAGAGAGAATCCCAAACAGGCTCTGCACTGTCGGAGCCTGACGCGGGGCTCTATCTCACAAACCGTGAGATCGTGACTTGAGCTGAAATCGAGAGTGGGATGCTCTGCAACTTTTATGGTGAGAAGTAACCGCTTATCTTGTCAAGAACAAGTGCCCTACCTATAGTCCTGATCAACTTCCCCTAGTGTTTCTTCAGTGCATTTGACAAATCCTATCGCTCGCCATCATTCAGGAAGAAATAAAAGAAAACATGAATGTGTGTGAGGACAGAGTTCCAATTTGGGACAGAGGGTGTTGTTGTTGTTGGTCTTGACCTTCAGATTTAAATATACCCATGACTAAAATCTAAAAATGCTGTTTTCCAGATGGACATGCACATTTTTGGTTCTACATACTTAAAATAAAAACAGGAAGAAAACATTTAACCCATGCTGAAATTCTTAAGTATTTTTAACATCTGTTACAGGGCAATTTTGCCTTATTGCACTAGGGCCAGAATACAGCTGGCGAGGACAATGTTTCTCCTTCAAGTCCCTTTCGGCTTTGCCCCCACTTTCATCACGAGCGCGTGCATTGTTTTGTGCCGGGTGGGTCAAATATCCATTGCTCTTGCAGAGAGGACAAGTAGGATTAATGAGGAGTCACAACATCTGGAAGGTGCTGCAGACCCCTGGTTAGAGGGGAGAGGCCAGAATCCGAGGAACTGGCTTCCTGAGACTTCGAGGCACTCCCGGCAAGAGGTGAGAGGAAGAAACCGCAAAGTCTTGAGAATCTTTAGGCACAAGCAGAACTGTTTGGAACAAAGCGTGGCGGGGCTGGTTGGAGCTTGATCTCCCCGCCTCTGCATGGAATCTTCTCAGCTGTGGTGCCCAGTGGACCAGAGGCTCCAGGAGCATCAGCAGTCTGCATGTTTGGCAGCGATCCTAGCTCTCGCCATGGGCCCTGTCAGCACCAGCAAGGATGTGGCTTTGTCCTTAAGAGCTCTGAGGGAAGCGGAGGCTGAGGGCAGGGTGCTGGAGGAAATGGCATGGGTGGGCAAACAGGTGCGCTGAGCACGGATACTTGCTCAAGGGGGAACAGACCAACCAGTCTGTAAGTGATAGTAGCAGGTTGCCTCCCCTCCCCTTTCAGTTTTATGGCAACGAAGGTACATGAAGTTTAAATACATTTTCAGGTGATCCTGTCACAAAGTCAGAATTGCAAGCCAGAGCCCTTACTGCTTCAGTTTCTGGGTTATCCATAGCAAGGGTGGTTATTTCTAAGGATGAATTTCCATGGATTAAAATACGAAACACACATTGTGCTGGGAGTGAGCCTACCTTTAAGATGCTCCAGAGGCTTCTGGAATGGAGCAGAGAATGGGTATGGGATTTGGATGTACTTGGCCTCTGCCAGGGTGGCCTAGTGTAGTATCCACAGTTATCCTGCCCCTCCCCAGCTCGCGGGCTGTCCCTCTTTCTCTCAAAAACAAATAAACATTAAAAAAACAAAAACAAAAACAAATAAAAATGGGGATAGTAATAGTACCTCAGATTTGGAGATATCGTGAAGCTCAATTGAAAAAAAAGTGATATAAATATATTATCTTATTATGGTAATGAGAATTACCAGACGTATGTAAGAACCTGATAGACGTTGTTAATAAGTCTTACTAGAGAATTCCAGGGATGTTCCCGTGATGTGAAAATCTGACTCTGGTGTCTTAGACTCCATTGTTTCTACTCCCCCCTAGAATAATAGCTTAAGGAACAGGCTTGCAGAGAGAGTGGAAAGCTTACTCAGGTGGCCGTCTGGCAAGGGGTGGGGGACGTGGACGTGCCTGTGTCCCAGTGCTCTGTGTGGGGTCTTGCTGAGCTCTGCGGTGAGGCGGCTTGGCCAGTCGGGTCACTGGGCACCTTGCACTCATCTGTGACGTTGCAGTCGGTCTGCCTGTGCTTTGGTCTTTGTGTGCCCAGGACCCAATGCACATTTTTGCGGATTCGGGTCACCTTGGTGAGACATGCCTGTCTGAATCACAGCTACAACCCTCATCTGACTCCTGGTTTAGGTTGAACACTCTGTACTCACAGTCATGACCTTCGGTTCCCAACTCAGCTAACTTTATTACTGGTCCTTCATAGTATCTGTGGTGACATCCAGGTCCCATCGCCACCTAACCCCCATGCACCATTATTTTTAATCTGCTGTGAGTGTTTCTTAAAGGAGCAAGTCCACTCTGTGCCATAGGTCCCTCCCGAGTTCCAGATGAGGGAGGGTGGAAAACCCACCTCTGCTTCCTGTAATCCCTTCAATCTATTTAACTTCCACTTCCTGGATACAAGCTCTAGAGGAGCAAACTAGGACACATATACCCTTTGTCTCTCTAGTCCTGCGTTCTCTAACTCAAAGGTGATAGGAACATGTAAAAGAAAAGAAGTAAAAGAGTTCTACAGTGGCCGGCTCCAACCGTATGTGGAGAGTAGAGGGAAAACATTGTTTGAGAAGTACGGAAGAAACCTAGTCTAGGGGGAAAATCCTTCCAATCACGAGATGGGTAAAATCATAAGAAGAAGATTTTGATCCCGTCAGTAACGATGAGAAGTGGAATTTCTCCCCTGTCAAGAATCTGCTGCAAAATGCAGCATATGCAATTATAAATGCCACATGCATTTTCAATTCAGAGTATTTGAGACTAGTCACTGAGAAGAAAATTTGATATGCCCTGAAATCTGACACTCCTGCACAAGAGAGACCTGATAGAGATCTACCCGAATTTGACAATAATCCTAAAACTTCACATGACATCAACAATAAAATGTTCAAGGCTGACAGAGACTTTTTAAAACTATCAATAAATAAGAACTTTATGAACTATGCAAGAAGAAAAACTAAATTGTCTTTCCATTTTGTCTTTAGAAAATGATATCCCTAAATTGGTATATTATGAAGAGCCAATCAAAGACTGAATTTTAGAAAAAAAGTATTTTTATTTTGTTTTATTTTAATTTTTTTATGTTTATTTCTGAGACAGAGACAGAGCATGAGAGGGGGAGGGGCAGAGAGAGAGGGAGACCAAGAATCGGAAGCAGGCTCCAGGCTCTGAGCTGTCAGCACAGAGCGTGGGGCTCGAAGTCATAAACTGTGAGATCATGACCTGAGCCGAAGTCGGTCACTCAACCGACTGAGCCACCCAGGCACCCCGAAAATTTTAGAAAATTTTAGAAAAAAAGTATTGGAAATGTATGCCATAAAGTTAATAAATTTTAGAAAAAAAATTTAGAAAAAAAGTATTAGAAATGTATGCCATAAAGTTAATTAATAAAAGTATTATTTTTCTGTATGTTTGTGGTATGTGTTAGCTTTATAAAATTTGTGGTTTCTTTTTTCAATTCTAGCATTCTTTTTTTTTTTAATGTTTATTTATTTTTGAGAGAGAGAAAGAGAGACAGAGTGCGAGTAGGGGAGGGACAGAGAAAGAGAGGGAGACACAGAATCCAAAACAGGCTCCAGACTCTGAGCTGTCAGCACAGAGCCTGATGCAGGACTCAAACTCACGAACCGTGAGATCACGAGCTGAGCTGAAGTGGGATGCTTAACCAATTGAGCCACCCAGGCACCCCTCTTTTCTCATTCTAAATCAACATTTATGGGGCTTCTGGGTGGCTCAGTCAGTTAAATGTCCGACTCTTGGGTTTTGGTTCAGGTCACCATCTCATGGTTCATGGGATTGAGCCCCACATGGGGCTCTGTGCTGACAGTGTGGACCCTACGTAGGATTCTCTCTTGCACTCTGTCTCTGCCCTTCCCCCTCTAGTTCTCTCTCTCTCTCTCTAAATAAACTTAAAAAAATTTTAAACATAAATATTTACTTTCACATCTAATTTTGATTCAGAATTTGTTTTCTTAAAGAGGTTCCCCAAATTCGTAGATGCTTTAGGCGCCACAAATCCTGGACCAGCTCCTGATGGGTGCTTCATGGCCAGTAGTCTAACTGACAGGGGCCACCAATGGATATTTGAGCACGCCTATGGGAACATGTCCTGCAAATGAATGCCATTGCACGCTTGTATTCCTGTCAAATAAAACAAAACAACGACAACAAAAAATTAAAACCCACTCTTCTAGACAGCAGCAGCAAGCAAGTAATTTTACCAAAGAGTGATTACCATGACCCTGAATTCAGTGTTTACTGTCGTTACATATTTGCTTATTGTTTTGCCGCATATATATGTTTATGCATTGGTATCACACCATGTGCATGCATTCTCGTTATCTATTGTATAACAAATAGCTCCCAAACATAATGCCTTAAAACAACAGTCATTTCATTATGTCTTATGATATCTCACCTTCCTGGAGGACGATCAGGACAAGCTTGAAAGATAAATATTTGCCGATCAAGTGCCAGTGGCATTCCTTGCTGACATCTCAGCTCCAGGAAAGAATGGTTGTGGGAAATAGAAAGGAGGAGCTCACGTTCTGAGCACTTGTACTTGAAGATAGATCCCAAGAATATGAGGGAGGGGAGAAGTGACGTGGGGCTTGGGGAGCTGTATGAGGTGAGGTGCAGATCTGTCCAAATATAACGATGAAATTTCTCCGGTGGCAGTGAATCCAAGGATTACATAGGTTACAACAAGGACAATCAATTCTAAGGACATTGTCAAGGTGGAGTGTTCTGTCTGCCAACTGGCCAGTCAGATTTTGGGAGCTTGGAATTAAGCTTGGGTGCGAGATAGGAAAGGTTTGGCTGCTTTCCAGCTACAAATGAAATATGTTGATTGTTATAAGGCCAATGTAGATAATGTCCTAATCTTAAAAGAAGCTAAAATATGCAATTCCTTCAGGGAGGCCTGGATTTCCCACTGACTTCAAAGGCATTCCTGAAGGCTGGGGGTGATGGTGGTGATGTTAGGTGTGCCCAGATAGGCTGCTTCTGCTTGGGGAGGGTATCATTTCCTGCCCTGTTCTCAGATGAATTGAAAGCACATGGCAGGGTTCCCCCCAAGCCCCAAGCACGTTTTCTGTATCATGATGGTTCATTCACTTCCTTGTTATTATTTTTGAAAAGATGTTATAGAATATGATAATAGCTCCTAAGGAGTTCCGGACCGTGTTCTTTTCTCTTGCATGCTGATCTTCATTTAAAAACCGGGCTCTGTCTGCTCTCCCAAATATCCTCAAGCAAGTCTAGTTCACAGATTTGGATTTTTGTGGCTCCTATTATTCGACTATTTTAGGGACTACAAGATACCTATGAATTCTGTAGAAGTTGGTCGTTCAAGTAGATGGTCCTGTTGCATTTAGGAACGTGCTTCTCAGAATGCTGGGGGACGCCCTTGTCCTGGACTTTGAGTGGCGTCTGCCTCCACTCCAGCAACCTGAAACAGTTTCCTGGACATCCAGAAGCTGCTTCTAGCTACTTAGTGGTCTGCACAAATGGCTTCTGATTATAGAGTTTTCAGCTCCTAGCCTTTAGACCAGTGTGTAATCTGGAGATACATGGTTAAGAACACAGGCCCTGGAGGCAAACAGAACTGCATTTGAACTTCAGCTCTTCCATTTGCAAGTTATGTGGCCTTGAACAAATTATGTGACCTTTTGAAACCCCAGTTTCTTTTTCTGTAAAAGGCTGGCGATGCCAATAATACTTGCCTCATCAAGGTATTTTGTAGATTAACTGAAATTCTGAATAGGTACTATTATTATTAATTGTGTCCTTGCTTTTTAGTCTCTTCCTAGACTCAAAAGAGCTGCTTCATTGGAGCAATAATCATGATGGCTACCATTTATTACCGTGTGCCAACCACTGGGCTAAATACTTGATCTACGTTATCTGTAATCATGGCAAAGATGCTAAGAAGAAACCATTACTTTACAGCAGAGGAAACTGAGGGTCAGAAAGGTTAACTCACCTTCTCAAGGTTATAAAACCAACCTGCAGAGCTGGGGTCTGAACTCTAAAGTTGGTGTTCTTTTCACTAAGCCACACTGATGCTAACGTATCCCAGTTCAAGTCGTTCTCTCTCGGGATCGATGTGGGTTGCGGAGGTCATTGTTTCCCTCTTGCTCTGGAGAAAAAATGGACAGCTACTATTAAGCAGCAAGCCCAGGGGAAACCCAATTGCCCACAGTGTTCCATATGGAGCCGTTGCCTTTCAAGATGCAGACAAATACGAGACAAACACGGTTGTGTTGGAGAAGCATGCACTCACGTCCAGGCTTCTGCAAGTATTAGCCTCAAGGAAGCTTTAATGTTCTTGGTTTGCTCTCCCTTTTTCCTTTTTCTTCTTTTAAGTTTATTTATTTATTTATTTATTTATTAACGTTTATTTTTGAGACAGAGAGAGAGACAGAGCATGAACGGGGGAGGGGCAGAGAGAAAGAGGGAGACACAGAATCGGAAACAAGCTCCAGGCTCTGAGCTATCAGCCCAGAGCCTGACGCAGGGCTCGAACTCACGGACCGCGAGATCGTGACCTGGCTGAAGTCGGACGCTTAACCGACTGCGCCACCAGGCGCCCCTTAAGTTTATTTATTTATTTAAGGGAGAGAGAGGGGGGGGTTGGCTAGGGAGAGAGGGTGAGAGAATCCCAGCAGGCTCCATGCTATCAGTGCAAAGCCCATTGCAGGGCTCGAACCCACAAACCATGAGATCATGACCTGGGCCAAAATTAAGATCATGATCATACCTTAACCGACTGAGCCACCCAGGCACCCCTCGGTTTGATCTCCCTTGTAGAATATCACCAAACGACCCTGGCTCATCAGCTTTGAATCTAAGTAAAATCTCCCTGCCAATCAGTAACCCTGAGTCCCTATTCTTATCTACACCCACTCTGGTTTCCCTCTTCTGCTGCAAAACATTTCCTCTCTGGCCTCTCCCTCAAAATGTTTAAATCCCAAAGAAATCCTCATGGTGGCCAAGCAGTTTTCTAGCCACAGTCCCGTGCAACTTCTGGCATTAATCAGTGGCCACTACCGCTGAGCCTGTGGCGTCCACCAAGGGATGGCAGTGATTGGGTCAAGCTCAGTGGTTCCTAGTGCTCCCGACACTGCCAGACCCCAGGC
Source organism: Panthera tigris (assembly GCF_018350195.1). Taxonomy (NCBI): domain Eukaryota; kingdom Metazoa; phylum Chordata; class Mammalia; order Carnivora; family Felidae; genus Panthera; species Panthera tigris. Next base: position 108,293,883 of record NC_056662.1, read on the forward strand.
CAGTCCCCCAACCTTGTTCTTCTGTTTGTCAGCTGGGCCCTGAAGCAACTCTGTGCGCAGAACTCTACGTGGTCGCGGGGAAACGGCTCATTCGCGAGTCTTGCGCGAGAAAGAGAACATCTTCGCATGAAGGATCAGCAGCTCGCAAGCATGGCGTAGCTTAAATTACACTTATAGGAGACACAATACTGACGACATAACAAGGTCTATCTGTGCTCCTAACGCAGACAACTTTTTCACCCTCAGAGAGTTAGTCGTCTCGTGTCAGCCTCAGCAGTACCCAACGCCTGTTCTATTGCAGCCACTATTTTATCTTTGTTTACCTGTTCCCTGACACGAGCCCTGCCCCATCCATCCGATGTCCCCTAAACCAAGGGGAGAGTTTCGGCCACTGGATATCCAAATCTCTACTTCTTACTGGGAGGAACCGTCTTTCCACCTTCCATTGTTTCCATGAAAGTGAAAAAGATCATAAGGTCAGTTTCGGTCAGTTCTTATACTCTCGGTACCTTGTGTTTTCCTTCCATAGAAAACTCAGCAAGAATCCCTGAGATAGGAGAGTGGGAGGTTTTCTTTAGGAATCACTGCCTTTTGTCTCTGAGAAGGCTTTTTTCTTTCTTTTTTTAAAATAAGGATTTGGCCCATCTTGATTCAGGCATAGTAACCACAGACTGGGGTGGGGGTGGGGGGCAAGATGCACAGAACACCAAAAGGAGAAAAGTATATCAGAGGAAAGGAAAGGGAAACACATGGGGAACCAGACTGACAGAATTGGATTCCTTAAAACTGAAGTGAGGGAAAACCATAACGTCTCTATTACATGACGTTTTGAATCTTCCAAAAGAACACCTACGCACAACAGTAGAGAGTAAAATGACTTCTCAGGTAAACTTACAGGTCAATAAAGACCGCAGTAGCATTTCTGTTGACTATATAAGCTTTAATTTAGCAAATGATCTATGCTGTCCTGCTTATAAACTGTTTATTTCTATGTGTCTTGGCAAATTTTTTAGTGAGTAAATGACAATGTATAAATCTTTGTGGAATGATCCTTTTAGAGCTTTTTTCTTTCTTTGGTCTTTTAAAAAAATATACGGTTTTGGGCGCTTGGGTGGCTCAGTCAGTTAAGCATCCGACTCTTGATTTCAACTCAGGTCATGGTCTCACAGTTCGTGAGTTCGAGCCCCACATTGGGCTCCTCTCTGACAGTGCGGAGGCTGCTTGGGATTCTCTCTCCCTCTCTCTTTGCTCCTCCTGTGCACGCGCACTTGCTCTCTCTCGAAATAAACAAATAAACTTAAAAAAATAAAAAATACTATATTCTTCAGGCCAATAATAAAGCAGAAAATGCCCTGACAAAACAAGCATCCTAAACTGTATGTCACTCAGATGTTAGGAGGATGCAACTTAGAAGTTGATAAAGATCCTGCCATTGATGTCCAGATGAGGGAAAGGGTTATTATTCTTTGATTGTGGTGGTGGTTCAGGTCCCAGAACGGGACCTAGAACCCTCGGACAACCTTAGTTACTCAAAGAATATTGCCAAGCATGGAAATGCTATTTCCTTAGTTTTACTTGACAACTGGAACAGACTCCTGATTCAGGTTAAATATATTTAGATTGAGTCCTTGGCTTTTCTGTGCATCAGCTTTATTCTTCCTGTTCAACTTTTCAGGGAAATCAAGCAATTTCCAGAGGTCCTGTAAGAAAGGAAAAGAGAGTGAGTAATTATTAAGAGAAGAGGAAACGGGGAAGGAAGTTCTCCAATTCTCCTCAAAAGCATAGTGATGACATATTCACAACTGAACATCTGAATGCACGATTTCATACATAATAGGGGATTATGTATGAAATCAGAATCAGCTGGAAAATCCAGACTGGATGGTTCGAGAATATGCTGAGGGTTTTCCTTCTGTTCTAGAGACATAGAATAAGCTGTGAAGAATTTTAGTATTTTAGGTATTTTAGCTGTGTTCTATATAAAAGGAACAAGCTATATATCAGAAATGGAATTTGAGAGATGTTGGGCCATTAGTTACCCTGTTTAAAATTTTTCTATTATTGCTAACTTGTGCAAATATTTTTTTAGATATTTATTTATTTTTGAGAGAGAGAGAGAGTGAGTGGGAGAGGGGCAGAGGTGGGGGTGGGGGGAACAGAGGATCTGAAGCAAGCTCTGTGTTAACAGCAGAGAGCCTGATGTGGAGCTCAAACTCATGAACCACGAGATCATGACCTGAGCCTAAGTTGGACGCTTAAACGACTGAGCCACCCAGGTGCCCCATGTGCAAATATTTTCTAAGATTTCTTCCGAGAAGGAAGTCATAGACATTAGAATGTCCAACTTAAACACTTCCTCTTGAAATCAAGATCTCTTCTATCCTCTATCACAGAAATTTGTTAGAAGCCCAAATGAGCCACTTGCAAAGTAATTTTTTAAAATATTTTGGGCAATACAGCAGGACTACAGAAGATTTGTAAAATAGAGAATAAATATAATCCCTGTATCCTCTTACCAGTTTTTAACATACCTCCTACCAGTTTTTCTATGTCCATACATGTCTTTACATAGTTGTAATCCACTTTTTTCCTCCTTGACATTATAAAAATTTTCTTCTGCCACTAAGTTGTTAATGGTGATTATTTTTAATAACTGAATAGTGAGACATGAAGTGTAAGTTTTGATCGATCTTCGATCCAATTAAAGAGATATGTTTTGTCCTTTAAAAGAAACAATTAAAAATTTTTTTTTTACATTTTTAAAATTATAAAACCCAAACAAATCAATTTTGGAAATAATTTTAAAATTACAGAAAAGTTTCAAGAATAATAATAAATATTGACCACCTATAGGTTTGATATCCAGATTCACTATTGCAAATATTTTGCCCCATGTGCTTTATTGTTTCCTTTCTTCCTTTCTGGTTTCTGCTTTCTTCTTCTTCTTCTTCTTCTTCTTCTTCTTCTTCTTCTTCTCTGTCCCTCTCTCTTTCTCTCTGTCTCTAATATTTTCTAAACCATTTGAGGAGAAATTTTATACATGCTGGCTCTTTAAGATACTCCTGTATGTATTTTATATAAATAAGAAATAAGAATATGCTTTCACAAATTTACTACTGATACGGTACTTTTACCTACCATCTGTATTCCAATTTTGTCAGTTGACTCCATAGTGTCCTTTATAGCATTTCCCCCTCCTGTACAGGATCCAGGCTAGGATCAGATCAATATCTGATGGAGTTGGTTGTTATGCCTTTTCAGCCTCCTTTAATCTAGAACATTTCCAGTCCTTCTTTTTCTTTTATGACACTGACGCTTTTGAAGAAAATATCCCCCCCCCTTTTTTTTGAATAGAATGTTTCTTGTTTTAGGTTTGTCTTAGGTTCCCTCATGGTTAGGTTCATGCCAGATTGGCATACTACATAAGTGATGCTGTGTTTTTCTCGGGGCATCACATGTGGAGGCACATGATATCCACTTGCCTCCTCACTGGTGATGTTAAATATTTTTTTCAGTACTCTACACCCAACATGGGGCTTGAACTCATGACCTCGAGATCAAGAGTCACATGCTCTATCAACTGAGCCAGTCAGGCACCGCTGGGGATATTAATTTTAATCACCTAGTTAAAGTGTTGTCTAATTTCCATTTCTATTTTTCTCTTGCAATTAATAAGCAGATGTGAAGAGAAACTTGAAGACACACAAATATTCGACCCTAGATTTGTCAAATTTTCACCCCAAGATTTAGTATCCATTGATGATTCTTGTCTGACCCAATCTTTGCTGTCATGGTTGCAAATTGATGAGTCTTTAACTCTAGCACGGTCTCCACATTTACCAGTTGACCCTCAGCATTCTACTGTAGACAAGAGTCTTCCCTTTATCTGTCTGTCTACCTCCTATCTATCTATCTATCTATCTATCATCTATTTATCTATCTAATCTGTCATTGGTATAGACTCATAGATTCTTATTTTCTCTATTTTCTATAATTCATTGTAGTCCTTAATTGTGTTAGTCCTTAAATTGTTTCAAATTTGGCCAATGGGAGACCCTTCTGTGTCTTTTTGATATGCCCTATCTTTTTTTTTTTCTTTGAGTACCTCCTTATTCTGTCACAAAATGATGCTCATGTATCATCTTGTACCCACCCTGTTCTAGCTCAGAAACCAGTGATTTCTCTATGGACTCCTGCTTCCTTTCAGTAGGGAATCATATTAGAGACCAAGTTTGGGCACTGGGTATGATCATTGCTACTTGGGTGTCTTTGCTTATAGGCATATTCTGTGGATAGGAAAAGGAAATATATGCACGTACATATACACACATAATCTGTACGTATGCATATACGTATATATGCACATTTACACTTACATACACACATGTATGTATTCATTTTTATAAAGCTTCAGTCCATATCAATACCTTCAGTGTAGTCTATCCCATAGGATTCACCTTGCTTTCCCCCTTTCATTATTTGTATGACCCTTCTTCCACATTGAGAACCCTGGCTCTCAACAATATCAACACATTTACTCATCTATCATTCAGCTAAAATATGTTTATATATTTACTCATATCTAAATACACTTATATACTATAGAAATATATATAGATTGATGATATATATCAATATTATATACATCTATAATACAATCTATAATACATCTAAAATAGATTCAGAATTGCTTTGCCCATACCTCTACAAAAACAAGCCTACTAAAAAGGCTTCAGGATTTGTTTGCTGTTCTCCCCCTACCCTGACAAAGATTGAGAAATGTTTATAGTCTGATTCTATGTTTGTAAAGTACTTGGATTAGTTGGCTCTTTTTTCCTCTTCAGTGCGGTTATGTTATTCATTTAAATACTTTTATAATCATTTATTTGGTTTGCTTTTAGTTTTAGAAACCCCTTCCCAACTTTAATTTTTTGATCATGTGAAACATGTTTTCAAGAGTCAACACTATAAAATGGTATAGTGAGAAAAGCATCACTCCATTCTGTATTCCTTTTGCCTTATTCCCCACGCACCCCCCTTTCAGGGAACTGTTGTTTTCTCTTTAGCCTTTCGGAGCTTCTTTTTGGACACATAAGTGGATACACGCATGTTTTCTTATTTCTCCCCATCACTCGAAAGGTAGCATACTACAGATGCTCTTCTGCAGTTTGATTTATTCATGTAAGAATATCTCTTGGGGATTACTCCCTATCAGTTCATAGAGGTCTTTCTTTTCTCCATTTACAGCAACGAATTACCCCATTATGAGTATTTATCATAGTTTATTTAACTCATCACCGATGCCCAGATAGCTCGTTTCTAATATTTTGCAACTGCAAACAATGCTGCAGTGAATAACCTTGTGCAATTTGTGTGTGTGTGTATTATTGGAGTTGTGCCTTCAGAATTATTGCCCAGAAGTGTGATTGGCAGGTCAAAGTGTAAATGCGGATGAAGTTTGTTGGACAATGCCAAATTCCTCTCCATGGGGGCTGTACCATTTTGCATTTTCAGTGAGAAAGCAGTGTGTGAGTGCCTGTTTTCCCCCATGTCCTTGCCAACACGATGTAATCATAAGCTTTTGAATTTTTGCCAAACTGATGGGTGAGAAATGGTGTCTTAATGTTGTTTTGAGTTTCTCTTATTACGAGTGAAACTGAACATTTTCTCGCATGTTTAGGGTCCATTTTTATGATGCCTTTGTCGCAAATTGTGGACATCTTTTGCCCATTTATTCATCGGATTTAAAGATTTTTAAAGTTGTGTATTTGGAAGACATAGCTTTTAATACAATTTACACTAACGGAAGGCAGAATCCCAAAGTACCTGCTGTGGATAAGCTATGGTTTCTGCCCTCCACGAATTCACAGTGTGTAAAATGAACACTATCACAGTGGATATGAGCAGAAACTCTGGACCCAGATTGCCTAGACTTCTTCAAAGGCCAGTTCTGACACTTAGGCACATTTTAAGCCTCTTGGAACTTTAGTTTTTTCTAACTGTAAGATGAGAATATTCAGAGCATATACCTCTCAGGATTAAGGATGAAATGACTTAACACATGATAAGTACTTTGAAGGGTGGCTGGAACAGTAAACATTTCATAAATGTTAGCTATTTAGCAGTCAAGAAAATGCTCTGAAACCCACTCATCTGAGCCCATAAGAATTTTGTTTTAAATAGTTATAAAAAATGAGGACCTGGAGGTTTTGAAACATTAGGTGAATCAGTGGTAGAACCTGAGTTTTTTAAAAGTAATCTCTACACCCAGCATAGGGCTTGAAGTCAAGATATTGAAATCAAGAGTCATATGTTCCACCACGGAGCCAGTCAGGCACCCCTGAATAAGACAGATCTTTGAGCCCCTGGAGCTCACTTTCTTATACTGGAGGGGTCTGTGGGCTGTAGGAAGGAAAAAAAAACAAAAAACAAAAAAAACCTAAGTAAACTAATTTTGTCTGTCTTGTTGATTACTCGTCATTCAGCACACACAACAGTGTTAGAACTCATTTGTTAAATGAAAAAAATGAGGAATAAATGACTGAGTAGTGAAAAACGCAGCTCGATACGTAGTTAGGGCCCAAATCATGAAAGGCCTTGCCAACTATTCTGAAGAGTTTGGACTTTATCCTGAGCAGAGAAATCACATCACCGAACTTGCATGGAAGAAAACTTAAGCCAGTGGCTGCGTGGAGGACCCACAGCAGAAGGGCCCCCAGCAACAAGCCACCTCGGTGTAGTGGGAAAGAAATGATGAGTGCGGAATCAAGAGGGAGTCTGAGGGGATGGAGAGGAGAACTGGACAGAGATTTAGAAGTCAAGACTGACTTTACACACGCTTGGTGTAGAAGGAGGGTGGGGGAGGGACAAGTCTGCAGTAACACTGAGGTTTCACTGTGATGAGAAACTGAAGAGGGATAGCTGACTGGGGAAAACAAAGAATGGATTTTCCAACACACACAGATATGAGGCAACCGTGGGACAATGCTCAGTCTCTTGACTGTACTTGCATTTAGCTTCTCGACACTCCTTGAACTTGGGAGCTGTGTGGGCCTGTTCGGGGCACTGTAGTAGCAGTCTATGACATTAATATAGTGTCTGACCCTGGAAAGGATACCAGTTAGGTCGATTGACTAGGAGGAGTGCAGCCTTAACTCCCTGGGGGTTCCTGATGGGGGTGCACCCAGTAGTAAGTTCACTGCTGACTCTAACGGAAAGTTTATTCTTTGACTGCAAAAATACTCCCTTTTGCATCTTTTTTCATGCCCAAGATGATACCTTGCAGAAAGCAGATTGTTGGCAATACTAGATAGATGCCGCATAGGGAGATTATGAAAGGAAATCCATCATCAGGCCAGGCTTATGGCTTGAGCTTAGGCTGCCCCAGGGGCACTGAACCAGGATGCAGGGAGTTAGGAAGTCCAGGAGGAGCTTCAAGTCCCTTTCCATAAAGACAGAGAACAGATGAATAAACAGACAGCCCAATGAAAACTCCTCTAAAATGGTACCCTGAAGCTTTCGTGACACCAGTGCTTTCCAAGATATTGTGCAGGAGGTAAGGCCGTGATATTTAGACTTTTGAGAAGACGTGGACAAGACAGCAATTCAGATACCTGGACGCCTGTCTTTACCAAGGAAAAGGAGTTTTTAATGCATTGGTGATGTAGTAGAAATCCAAAAGAAAAGAGACTGTGTTTCACAGAAGCTTCCACGGACTGGTGTTTATTTTAAAAAGTGACCTGCACTTTCTGCAGGATATCACTGGATCCTCACAAGGAGGTTTCATCATAGTTAGGAAAGGACCTACTGCAATTCATTTTCTGATGACAGTGCTTTCTGGCTTGTCCCTGCAAGGTACTAGGGGCAAGAAAAGGTATGCAGTCAAGAAGATAGGGGGGAGGGTCTCATAAGCAGATGGGAGCTATTGCATATAAACCATAGGATGGTCTCTGGAGTGGAAGCAACATTAGAGACTTGGGCGAGGAAAGATCAAGAGGAAAAGCAGGGCAGAGCAATAGCTTAGGAGGAAGGCAGGTAGGGTGGTATCCCCCACAGAAGGTGGCGGATAAAAAAGAGAAAGAAAGGCGTGCGAAAGCAACCGCACGTGCAGGGCACGAGTTAAGGATTATGAAGAAGAGCTGTAAAAAGAATTGGGTTACTGAACTGGGAAGGAGGGACTTGGTTCTCTGGAGATCCCTTCTGCGTTCACACAGACCAGCCCAGCGCTAAGGGGGTGTGGTACTGAGCTCGCAGCGGTGCGGATGCCAGGTGACCGCGGTGGGGGCGCCGCCCAATCCCATCCAGTAGCGGGAGGCCAGGAAAGCCTAGGGACAGGCTGACAGTCGGGCAGGGAGGCTGGCAGGGCGGAGGCGGAGCGAAGGCGCCGATGGGCGGGACGGGGGAGGGCGTGGGGAGGACAAGGAGGCGCTGGCTACTGGCGGCGCTAGGACCCGCCAGCGTCCCGCCGGCTCCCGGGAGGTTGATAAAGCGGCGGCGGCGTTTGACGTCAGTGGGGAGTTAATTTTAAATCGGTACAAGATGGCGGAGGGGGACGAGGCAGCGCGGAGGCAGCAGCCGCACCAGGGGCTGCGACGCCGGCGGCGGACCAGCGACCCAAACACCGGGGTTAACCACGTCTCGTCCACGACCTTCCTAGGTACGCGCCGGCGGGGCGGAGGCCGCAGGGTCCCGGTGGGGAGAGGGCTCGGGCCGCTCGGACCCGCGGGCACCGGCCGCAGGCGGCGGGGTCGTCGTCCGCGGCTGGCTCAGCTCTCTTCCCGCCGTCGCGTCTGGCGGCCGCGGGGCCTAACCCCCGCCGCGCCCCGAGCTCCCGCGGCGCGCGGCCTGAAAGGGCGGCCCTCGGGCCGCGGCTCCCGCAGCTGTCGGGTGAACGGGCGGCGCGCGCGTCTGCGCCCGGGCGGCCCGGCCCCCTGCCCGCCCGCCGCGTGGCTGCCGCCGCGTCCGCCCCGACCTGAGGGGGCGGCCTTGAGCCGGGGCCGCAGACCGGGGGCGCGGGGAAGTCGGCGGCGCAGCGGCTGGGTGCCGGAGAGCCCCGGACGCGGCAGGGCGATCTGTCTGCCGGCGGGCACTCGCTGCCCTCTGTCTCAGAAAGGGAGGACGGAGTGGCTAGGGCTTTATGGGCTCCACGGAGGAGGAGGACGCGGAGCGCGTGGGGGGAGCAGACACCTCCCTGCCAGGTCGGAAAGCTCTCCAGACACCCTTCCAGGAGGGAACCGCAGTCCGCAGGCCAGGGCTGTGCCCCGGGGCTCGCGTTCCGGGGCTCCTCGGCCCCCGAACCCACTCCCGCCGGTTGCGCGTGGCTAGGATGCAAGTCCAGATTTAGTTGTTAAACTAGGCTGGTGAGCCGTTTACTAGTCACCCAGACGGTAGTGAGGCCCGATCAGACTGAAAGGTCTGTGGTGTGAAGTCACCTGATCCTTCGCTCCCCGGTTTTGCTGAATGTGAGCTCCTACTGTACGTGTACCAGGAGCGCCCCTGCCCCCTCCAAGACGCATTTGCTTTGGCAGCGGAGTGTTGTGTGTCCCTCTCCTAACACCCCTATTTTTAGGAGTTCAGCATTTGATCTTTTGCTGTGGTGTGAATCGAACGCATGAAATCCTGATTGAGAATTTTGATAGTACTTAAAGGCATGAAGTTTTTCAAATGCTTATAAACAGTAAAAGCTTACGGTTAGGGAAGTATGGCCGGGGCATAGAGAAGATTTTATAAACTACACTAAACGTGAACTTGTGTTCTTCAGATTCCTCTTTCCACAATCTGATAATGGTTTAGTGAGATGAGATGTAAAACATTTTGATAAGATGTTATCCGTGAAGACACTTCAAGAGAAAAGTTTATGTGAACTATGTATTTCATCATTCATAGTAACCCTTGGACATGGTGACCATATGTCAGAGGCGACGATAAACTTTAGAGTTTTGATACGGGATAAAGAACAGGAAATAAAGTTTATTTTATTATTGCCTGCCAAAGAAAGCACTTGACAGAACTGTTTACATAGAAAAACCAAAATACAACCAGAGAAGAGGGGTTTTGCTTTAGATCTCTTCTAGTTGGAATTCTCAAATAATTAGTTTTGGAATGCTGATGGATTGATTAATTTAGATCTTTTGGACCCTAGGGGTCTGTAGTGTGTGTGTGTGTGTGTGTGTGTGTGTGTGTGTGTGTGTGTGTGTGTGTAAGCTCTTGTGCTTTATATATATATTTTTTTAAGGTGACCGTTTTCGATGTTGTTTCAGAGTGTTTTATGTACTTGCCTTATTAGGAGAAGCAAAACTTTATGACTTAGTCATGGTGATGAACATTGTTTTTATTTTGTGGTACATTGGAAAGAGATGTGATTCTTAAGAGTTGATAAATAGGGCTCACTATTTATTAAATGTTCTGTCTGCTACTCAGAGGTGTTTGTGTGCTTTTTCCCCCCTACTCTGGAGGTAGCCCTTCACTTGGTAACGATACCTATCAAATGACTGCCTAAAACCTGCTAATTTGCTCTGAAGTCTCTCAATACTACATTAAAATCCAAATAAAACTTCTTAAGATTTGTGTTTAAAGTCCTTGCAGACAGGCTGTGAATGAGTAGGGACTCATCTATTTTTGACTTTGTAGAAGCAACTCTTTGTCTCCCTCTGCTTTCTGAATAAGTAAAGTTGAAGAACTGAGTTGGGGTGAGTCAGGTGCCACTCCAGTAGTTCAATCTTACGAAGGTGCTTTGTGTCTCTTAAGAGAAATGCTTACTCTCTTTAGGAATGTACGATCTTTATAAAGTACTTATGTACTCTTGTATTTTAATGGCTTTGTGGGGTGATAGGAATCTGTGGATGTGATTAAATCTCCTTAGTAAGGTGTTTCAGAATTCCTGGAAATTCTTTATTTGGTGAAGAAAGATCTGCCTTACAGTTAAGAGGTAATTATTATAGGGAAAATAAACTGTGAGTTAAAATGAGATTCTGGCCTTAAGTCAAGTGTGTCCATTTGGGATTCGATTTTAGTTTGCCACTATGTTTTAACTTTAGGATAAAATTTTTGAATATTCACAAGTGAAAGTAACTTTCTTGAAATTGTTAGACCTTTTCCAAAATTGTGCTTTTTCCACTTGTCTAGTATTAAACAGTTGTTAAAAGTACCTGGAAAACTGTCACCTCGTTCCATGCTGGAGTTCAAGACATATTGTGAGAGGGATGCCTGGGTGGCTCAGTGGGTTAAGCGTCCCACTTCAGTTCAGGTCATGATCTCACGGTTCGTGGGTTCGAGCACCGTGTTGGGCTCTGTGCTGACAGCTCAGAGCCTGGAGCGTGCTTCGGATTCTGTGTCTCCTCCTTCTCCCTCTGCCCCTCTCCCGCTCGCACTGTGTCTCTCAAAAATGAATAAACATTAAAGAAAAATTTTTTTTAAATTGCGATACTTTTTAGCAAGATGCATTAAAAAATTGTTTATGCTCGTTTCAAATACTTGTTTGACATGATTGTGAGCAAAGCCTTTTGGCAGGCTCTCAAAGTTAAGAGACAGAAATGTAAAGAATGGGAGTGGAAGTCAAACTTTTTTGTAACAGTGATTTATTGCTTTACAGAAGTTTTCTCTGGGGTGGCTACAGGGAAACCCCCTTTTTTCTTTAAAAAAATGTAATGGTATTCTGTGTAACCATTTTAGGGTTCTAAAATCCAGGTATGTTAACTTTCTTGGGCATTATTTAACTTAAGGAAGATAGATGTGAGTATTGAGTTGCTGAACTTGATCCCCCAATGAATTCATTACCCATGTTAAGTTTCTTCCTATCCTTTACTGTTCCCTATCACCTTTAGTACAGAAGAATGGTTGAGGGCTTTCTCTATAGCTTTAAAAGTGAGTAGTTGAAAAAACTCCACCAATCTGAAAATATGGTGGCAATAGGATAATCCTTGATATTTTATAAAGTGCTTTAAACATCTTGCTTTGATTTTTTTTTTTTTTCTTTCTTAAAATCTGCCTTTGAGAGATCCCATTGGAGGGAGTGATTTTGACTTGTCTACAGTCACAGAAACTACTCAGAGGCACTCTTACCCCTGTAGACTTGGAGGAGAGTATGGGTCTTTCTTCCTTGAAAATTATCACAGGCATAATTAGAAATGCCAGGGTAAAACTGTTGAATGATGTCTGAAATCATACTAATGATTTTTTTTTTTTAGTTTTATAGGCATTTAATAGCTTACCAATTGATACAATAGGATTTTTTTAATATGCACAAAACATGAATAAATTTTGTTTTACGCAGTCTGAGAGCAACAACTCTTACTGTAAAACACAAGAGCAATATTATATACATTCCTTTACTGATTTTTTTTTTAATTGTGTTAATATCTTCAGTTAACGTTTACAATCTGGGAACTGTTTTCTCCACTCACCACCACCTCTGCAACATTCATATGAAATCAGTGCTTGCTTTCATGTCAGTGTCAGATCAACTTCTAACTCGAAGATTTTGTGTTTGTTTCTGTCATCTTCATAGTGAGCCTTAGGGATGCCTGAAGGATAGGCAGGACAAAAAGCAGTTGTGACTTGTAAATCCAGCTTGCCCTTCCCCCACCCTACTGAAAACAAACAAACAAACAAACAAACAAAAAAACCCCAAAACCTTTTTCACCAATTTTGTACATGTCTTTTCTCTACCTGGAGATTCTTTTTTGCATCATCTAGATTAATTAACACATTGGACTTATATACAGCTGGACAGAAAGTAACCATTTTAAGTGCCTTTTCCTTCAACAATTTTAACTTCAGTTGCTTAAGGATTGGGACAGTTAGTGAGTAACGATAGAGCAAGTCACTAAGTGGAGTAGGAGATTTTAAAGTAGAAAGGGAAAAGGTAGAAAGAAGAATTCATAGAAAGAAGTAGAATTCACGAAGTAGAACAACTTTGCTTATTAAGTACATTGAGAAGTACAAAATATTCAGAAGTGCAAAGCCAAGATAACTATTTTACAAATGAGTTTTCAAGTCATTGGTAATCCTATCTCTCTGTTTAGGTGTACATATATTTGCTAAACTTAGGTAGATTTTTGTAAAATGTGTATTTAAGTAGCCACCCTCACTATCTACTGTGGGATAAATGGCTGTAGGTAGGCGGTTTTATGGGCAGATGATATCTATTAGAAGGAAGTGTTAAGTCATGAAAGACGTATTTATACATTCTCTATTTTCCCAAGGAGATAGTGTACATTTTGATTAATTTGGGGTTTAGTTTTCTGACCAGTACAGGTAGGATCTAGGGGATGCCTGGGTAATGTACTATCTTAATAGAAATTATTCATACAAATTATATTTCTGTGACTGGCATCAAAATAACCAGTAACTCTAGTAACTTGTTGGTGAACTATGTAACTTATGAAAGAGCTTATCAAGGATCTATAGTACATTTCATCTTTTTATTGCATAATACTCTGTGGGGGTAATGTTTCTTTAATTACAGAGAAGCAAGATAGTGCATTGGGAAAGAATGAGGAATCAAAAGCTGAGTGACATTACTTAAACTCTCTGAGCCTTGAAGCCCCGCACATATAGCAGTGATGATAATCCCATGATAGGGCTGTTGTGGGAACAAATGAGATGACAGGTACAAGTGTTCTGTAAATTGTAAAGCTGTCTGTGTTTAAGAGACAGTAATGTACATGTAAGAATGTGCCAATTCGACTATGCTGTTATATAGATGTGTATATTTGCAATCAGTCTCTTCTAATTTTTTTTCACTGCAGTGTGGACAAAGGTTTATTTTGAGCAAGGGTAGTGGGTACATTTTTAACTTTATCTGTAAAATGCTGATAATGTGTTCATGATTAGGGATATTGCAAGTATTAAATGTGATAAATGTGCTTAACCCACCGGCAAACATTCTGTTGATGGTAGTTATTACTATAATGTATAGTTATTTAAGATGAGACTCTGAACTAAAAGTTAAGTTTCACAATAGGTGACTTGAAAGACCTTTGTTAGTTTTTATAAGATAAAAATATACATGCATATTTCTCAGCCGTCTTCATTTTAATAAATTTGCACTTTAGAGAATCAGTTAATCATATGGCAAAACAGTCTTTGAAATTGTTAATTTTTTTTAAGATTATTCATTTTTTAGAGGTAGAGACAGTGTGAGCAGGGGAGAGGCAGAGAGAGAGGGAGACACAGAACTCAAAGCAGGCTCCAGGAGCTAAGTTGTCATCACAGAGCCTGATGCGGGACTCGAACTCACAAACTGTTGAGATCATGACCTGAGCTGAAGTCGGGGGCTCAACCGACAGAGCCAGCCAGGTGCCCCTGAAATTGTTTATTTCAATTATAGGATTCAGTATGAAGTAATTTCTTAGTTAAGGTCATGGCAGTTTCCAAGTGGAGTGAATTGACTTTTCAGACAGTAAATGTGTAGAATCTAATGGGTCTGTTATGCCCAAGAGTGCCTCAAGAATAATTGACTTGATTATACAAATTGTGAATCCCAATAAAAGCTTTTTTCCCCCTACATGTAATAATCATTTATAGTAGAGTCATGGATAGTGCTTAGGACATATTATTTTAACCAAAGACTTACTTTTGAATTCTATACACTTCTTACGATCATCAGAATGGATTTAGAATGGAGGCTTTAATTTAGAATGGAGGTTTTAATGCTAGCTCTATAATAACATTTTTTCCTTCCTGGGAGGTAATATCTGCCCTAGCAAACTTAAGCCAATTTACAGGTGTTTTGGGTTTTTTTTTTTTTTTTTTTGATTGTTAAATAGTCTGTGAAGGCACTTTAGAAACTTTAAAGCCTTCTATAAAGAAACTTTTTAAAGGGGGTGAAATTGGAATGCTAAATGAGCTACTCTTTCATATTTGAATGAATGGGTTCATGAGATATTAAAAGTTGGATTAAATTCACTTTTATCAGAATGGGAGGGAGTTGATTTTTTTGAAGTAAGTTGTAGAGAAACTTTGACACGAAATCACCCTTCTTCTGAGATTTTTTTTGAAGACCTTTGTTAATCACATCTTCAGAAATTGCTCTTTTCTTTTCATCAGCCCTTTAATTTTAAAAATAGATGTGTCAATATGAACTGTGGAAATTTTGTTTAGAGTTGAGAGACTTTTTATTGCAGGAGAATGGCTGTGGCCTTGGGTATTTATCAAATTCTGAAGTGTAGGCTAGAAGTTCTCAGAAAGGTTGAACAATGTTGTTGATGCCAAATGTCTTACAATTAGATATTAAGATAGAAATGTACTGCATTTAAATTACAGCTGAACTTGTGATTGGTCAGAGCTTTTAATCTAATACAAGTCGTGGATAATTTATACCTTGTAAAAGTTTTAATTTTTGTAAAATTTCAAAAGCAGTAAATCTTTATAGACTTTGGAAAATACAAATAAAATAAAAAAGAAGAAATAAAAATAATATCAACTAGTGGTAAGTGATATGGGAAACAAAGGCAAAAGAAAAAATTAAATTTCCTTGCTACTTATAGCCCATTGACAAGTCTTTGAGACAGGCATAGTGACCTTCCTCTAGGAACTCAGCTGCCTCAATGATGACACTTTGCTAAGGGCAAAAGGCAATATTAGCTTAACATTATCCCGATCTCTAGGGTCCTAGAGGATTCTGTAAGTCTACTTTAACATATAAAAACTCCTTAGGAAACTTCTTTTATCTCTACCCCCCAAATACATGTCAGCAATCATCCTCCAAGTATATGGCCCACTGATATACATCTCAAGGATCTGGTGACTAAGGTTTTATTAGACAGTAATAAATGAACTTTTCCTAACAGTAGCTAGCCCCCTTAAGGTCCTGGAAACCTTGTTTCCAAAATTCCTTAGAGACTTGCAGTGTCCCTAAACCCCCTCCCAACCTGAAGGTATGTAATCAGTCATCCATCACAACCCTAGTGCAGCTCTTTCTGCCCATGGAGCCGGTGCCATGCTTTAATAAAACCACCTTTTTGCACCGAAGAGGTCTTAAGATTCTTTGTTGGCCGTTGGCCCTGAACCCCAACATTTCTACATCAGTAAGTACTGCTAACATTTTAGTGTACATCTTTTAGTATATATCCTTTTTGAATGCATAATTTAATTTTTCCTAAATTGGGATCTTACTGTAATTTTGTAATTTGCTTTTTCTTTAAAAAAATATTTTTTTAATGTTTTATTTACTTTTGAGAGAGAGAGACAGAGGCAGAGTACGAGTGGGGGAGGGGCAGAGAGAGAGGGAGACACAGAATCTGAAGCAGGCTCCAGGTTCTGAGCGGTCAGCACAGAGCCTGAAGCAGGGCTCGAACCCATGAGCTGTGAGATCATGACCTGAGCCGAAGTCGGACGCTTAACCGACTGAGCCACCCAGGTGCCCCTGTAATTCACTTTTTCATTCCATATTGTATTTCCTTGTGTGATTAAATAATCTTTACAACATGATTTTTAAAGTGGCATTAAAAATGGGGATTTTTTTTGTGAACAATGCTGGCAAAACATCTTTGTAGATAAATTTTGACCTTTAGGATATGGTTTTAAAAGTAGGTGGGTCAAACTACCTATACGTTTTCAAGATTGAAGACACATCAGCAAATCATTTGGAAAGGTTGTTCCCATATATTCTGTGTTCATTTGGGTTAGGTTTGTACTTGTTTACAAATACTTCTGTTCACACGTGGATGTTGTTATTTAAAAATGAATGCCAACACATAGGTAAAAATGAGGACCTTACTGTTGCATTTGCATTTCTTTGATTACAGTTGATCTTGAAATTTTAATATGGTAACTGAGTATGAACTCAGAACTTTTTATTAATTGCATTTTTATAATCTTGGACCATCTCAGTGTTACTATTTTGTAAAAGTCCTGTTGTGTATAAGAAATTCTTTTTCATATTTGCTTTTTAATTTTGTGGGGGAGGGGGTTGGTGAATAGTGGTTTTTTTAAAAAAAAAAAGGTTAAAATGGCTCCATATGAGTGCTTTTCTTAAATAAATCGGCAACTTTTCAATTTACTGATGCTCATCTCTTCTGAATCTTTAGGTATGCTAGAGGGTTTTCTTTTCTTTCTCTCTCTTCCTCTCTCTCTTTTTTTTTTTTTTTTTTTTTTTAACTGTTTTGAATTCTTCCTGAGATACTGTTTGTTCCTGACTCATTAATGACAGAGTATGTGCATCTGCTTTGGTGCCCATAGTGTGATAGAAGTTCCTAGCTTAGGAGCTGCGTTCATATTGTCCCACCACCAAGCTTCAACTTCCTTAACTAAAAAAACCTACTTTGGAAGTTTTTAGATTAAAAGATAATGTCTTAAAAGCACTTGGCATGTATTGACCATACAAAGAAAGTTATCACCCCTTCAGGATGAAGAGAGCCTGAAAGGGCTGGGACTTGTTTTCTTTTGGGAGAAAAGAGGGGGAGTAGGGCAGGCTGATAGAAGACCATTTTTAGACAAAGAACTAGCTTTTTTTCCCTTGATGCTATCAGTTGACATATTGAACACCTACCTTTTGAAAGGGCTTTTCAGTTGTGTGTAATGAGTACCGGTGTGGAAAAGTGTAGAACAGATCCCTGTTCCAAGCTTTCATGTAGTTGGGAGATCAGATAGACCTTATGCATATTTGTGAGTAAAGTTTATCATTAAGTTTATAATTTCAGAAGTAGGAACCCCTGTGTGTGAGGGTGGGCTTTGTCAGGCCTTGAGGAATGAGTGGGTCCTAGGAGGCCGAGTGTAGGATATCCTACTTGTTTGAAGATAGCCAGTATTTGGTAAGTTTTTTTTTTTTTTTACAAAATAGTTTAAGCACTTGTCTATTTCTAAGAATTTTTCTAAAAGGGATGTTTAAAAAGTATTTAAAAGCAATTAGATAGTGGTGGCTGAAAGATCAAATGGTGTCCGAGCATGTGTAATAAAAAAAGAATATGGGGCACCTGGGTGGCTCCGTTGGCTAAGTGTCTGGCTTTGGCTCAGGTCATGATCTCACAGTTCATGAGTTCAAGCCCTGCACTGGGCTCTGTGCTGAGAGCTCAGAGCCTGGAGCCTGCTTCAGATTCTGTGTCTCCCTCTCTCTCTGCCCCTCCCCTGCTTGCACTCTGTCTCTCTCAAAAATAAATAAACATTAAAAAAGAGAGAATGTGGGCTGTTTTTATAGCCAAGTTGAGCAAAGAATTAACTAACTGTATAGTTCCTGGAAAAACTGTCTGAATAGCCCCAAATGTGACTTCTTAAAAACTATGGAGATATGTTTCCCTTACCCCTGTTTTTAAAAATTATTTATTTTTGTTTATTTTTTGAGAGTGCACAAGAGAACATGAACTGGGGAGAGGCAGAGAGAGCGAGAGAGAGAGAGAGAGAGAGAGAGAGGGAGAGAGAGAATCCCAAGCAGGCTCTGTGTTGACAGCAGAGATCCCAACGTGGGACTCGATCTCCTGAACTGTGAGATTCTGGTCCAAAATCAAGAGTCAGATGCTTAACCCACTGAGCCACCCAGGTGCCCCACCCTGCTATCCCTGTTTTTGAGCCATGTGTATTTATCTACCACAAGAAACTCTGACATGTACTCTAAAAGTTGCCAAACTAGAGAAAGGATGAAAGGAGAATATATTGAGAACCTCTGACTTTCTTATTCCTTTTGTTTTTTCAAATTAGCCACATTTATCTACTTAGAAGGATGTTTGTCTGTTTTGGCACTATTCCTTTCTTTTTACAGCTGTTCTCGTAGTAGGAATTTTGCCTGTATTGAGCCGAGTTTGGGATTTGAGTGTATACTTTTGTTTTTGTTTTTTGTTTGTTTTTTGGTTTTTTTTTTTTTAACTGCTCCTATAATGAGCCATGTGAGGTAGAGAGTTGTGACAAAATGGAATGTAGCATCTTATTTCCAGAGTCTTGGCAGATACCTATTTGAGATTTGTCATAAAAACCTTATTCTAAATTTAAGCTTGGGTCCCTGTGTATGTATTTTAATGACTCCTTTGCTAACTGGTTATCCCAAATTTCAGTCGCTTTTCTATGGATTTAATATCTTTTAACTTACTACTGAGTTAATTTTGGGACCAGATTAAACTGTTTGCCTGAGTTAAGGAAACCTACTCTGGTCTTGATGGATTCCTGATCCCTGTTAGAAAACCTTAGAGTAACTGTTTCAAAATTACTTTTGGAAATGGAAATTTAGTGCACCATAGTTTTTTAAAGACTTATAAGAAAAGAATATGTTCCTTATAAAAATATGGAATAATTTAGTGTTATCAGTTGCCTAGTTCAGAGAAGGATGTTGAAGAACTGGCTGGCTCTTGCATTCATTGCTTTCTATTTTTACTGTCACCTTCTGACTTCGGGCTTCTCACCTTGTACTCTGGCTCTTCTAGTTGCTTAATATCTGATTTCCCTGTTTTTTTTAGGTTCTCATTATACTTCTTACTCACTCATCACTTTTGGTTTATCTCTGCAACACAGCTTTGATCCTATCACTCCTCTCCTTCCAAATTTTCCATGGCTCTCAGGATAATGCCCAGTATTCTTACCCTAAACTTTTAAGGTTAGCCTTAATCTGCTTTTCAGGGCTCAGAGAGATGCAACCTTCTCCAGGATGTCTTCATTGATACACTAGTTTAAATAATCGAACATGGCTCTTTCTTTATACTGTTCTTTGCACTTATTTTGTCAGAGCCTTGAGAGTGAGGACCATTATCAGCAAATTGTATTTCTCAAGTATCGAGTATAATGCCTTGCTCTCTAATTACTACTAGCTTGAAGTGGGTAGGGTGGGGGACCTTTCTCACTTATTCATGACACACTGTGTACCATAAGAAACCATGAATTACACATTTATTTACATGTAACTGTATATGCATGTCTTACTGAAAATTGGAAAATAGTTTTATTGCATCTCATTTAAAAAAATTAAAAAAAAAATTTTTTTTTTTTAATGTTTATTTATTTTTGAGACAGAGCATGAACGGGGGAGGGTCAGAGAGAGGGAGACACAGAATCTGAAACAGGCTCCAGGCTCTGAGCTGTCAGCACAGAGCCCGACGCGGGGCTTGAACTCACGGACCACAAGATCATGACCCGAGCCGAAGTCGGCCGCCCAACCTACTGAGCCACCCAGGCACCCCTAAAAAAATTTTTTTTAAAGTTTATTTATTTTGAGAGAGAGAGAGAGGAGAGTGCTGAAGGGGCAGAGACAGAGGGAAAGAGGGAGAGAGAATCACAAGCAGGCTCTGCACCATCAGTGTGGAACCCGATGCAGTGCTTGAACTCATGAACCAGGAGATCATGACCTGGGTCAAAATGGAGTCGGATGCTTAACCAACTCAGCCACCCAGGTCACCCTGCATCTCATCTTTTAAAAATCTGCAATTTAAAACTTGCCCTTCTAGAAAGCTTTTGAAGAAAAAAAATTGTTTCCCAAATGTTGGGGGATGGTATAAATGATTTGCTGACTGTATAAATGATTAAATTTTGACAAGGAAACTTTTGGGAAAAGGGAAAAATAGCTATATGCCAAGATTTGTTAATAAAGATGAGAAGTAAACCCTTCTTCCGTTTTTCTTTTTTTAAACAAACTACATTTTTGGTAACTTTTTTTTCAGCTTTCTAGAAATCTTGAGCACGTAAGTATTCAGCTCTGTGTTTATTCAACAAACATGCTCATTTGGCATAGTTGCAAGATGATGAATTTGACGAAGACCTGAGTGTGTATCCAGATTTGATTACTTAGGAAATACGTGTCCTTGCAAATTGCTTAATGTGAGCCTCAGTGTCCTCCTTTATACAAACAAGGAAACTCCTAGCTTACCCAACAAAGTGATTTTGAGGATTAAAGAGATATTATGTACTTATGAATCCAGAGTAGACACTCTTAAGTATTTTCCTCTGTTCTCCAGTAAAAGGTACACCTAAAATACTTAATTTGTACATTAAATTATTTCATAGAGTGGGGAAGTTATTAATAATGTTTTTACTTCTTTTCTCAGATATCTACTTCTTTCAGTTCTTTGCTCTAATAAATGTTTCCTCATTAGGGAAGCATTGCCTGGCCACTCTTGTACGAAGTAGCAACCCCTGTTTCCATTTCCCTTAACTTGCTTTATTTTTCTTGGTAGTACTTGACACCAGCTGATGTCATGTATTTGTTTTCTATTTCTTCATCTTTAGGATGTAATAAACTAAGGGCAGGATTTTTTTTTTTTTAATTTTGTTCACTAGTGAATCTTACAATTCTTAGAACCATATTGTAGGTGTTCAGTGAATATTTGTTGAAGGAGTAAAGACTTAATGCACTCCCACTTCTAATCCTTTAACCCCCTGCATTAGAATTACCTTGGTGGTTGTTAGTGGGGGTGCTAGTAACAAATGTAGATTTCTGGACCCTGCTCCTGATCAGCTTAATCAACTCTGGAGGTGAGATCCAAGAGTGTATTCCAAGGAAGCCACCCAGGTGGTTCTTAAGCTTCAGTGTACATGGGACTCATTGTTTTATGGTGTAGCCTTGGCTAATTAAATATTGGCAGTATAACTCAGACCCAGCTATAATTAAATTATGGACGGACTGACTGTACTGTAGCAGTGTTTTCCCCTGTTGATCTGTCAAGGGAGACTTGTTTTTCTGTAGTTTTGATTATTTTGGTTACTCTTATTATTTTTGTCCAGAACTCCAGTTTAATCTGGAACTTTAAGGATCTAGAAATTTCTTTCAAATATTAGATATATATAAGTCCACCTCTCCCAAACAAAATCAAACCCTTTAAGCCCACACATAATCTGTACTTGTAATTTTTTACTCATGAGAACAGATGAACTGATATCAAGGATTTGTTTTAAGTGATAAACATTATTTAAAAATATGGGCTGTTTTTCAGTGTCCTTTCTGTGACTATACATCACTGGAAACAATGATTTTTATAAACATTATCCTGTAACATTGAAAGGCAGTTTGGTATAGAGGAAACAGCATGGGCTTAATTAAAGACCTAAATAGAAGTCTCAGTGCATATTACTTTTTACCTGTAGAATCTTGAATTTCTTTTTAAAAAACTTCTTTGTCCAGGGGCCACCTCGGTGGCTCAGTTGTCCAACTCTTGATCTCAGCTCAGGTCTTGATCTCAGGGTCGTGAGTTCATTTGACATTTTGGGTTTGAAGTTTATCTGTGTATACACACTTACATCATATTCGTTAATTTCAGTTTTTTCTATTTCATCAATTATTTATCTATGAATATTTAGATTGCTTCAAAAACATTTTTTTTTTTTTTTGCAATTTCAAACAGTACTTCAGTGAACGAGAAACCTTGTTTTTCTCTTCCTGTGCACATGTGTAAGTATTCCTCTAGCATATAAATAACTTCCCAGCGTGGAGCCTACTCAAAAAAAAAAAAAAAAAAAAAAAAAAAAAAAAAAAAAAAAAGCCCCCAAGCCCCAACTTCTTTGTCCACATTTCATCTCTCTGAAATGGGGATAATTGCTAAGTCACAGGGTTGTTGAGAGGATTCCTGTCACAGTTCCTGGCCTAAAGTCATAGAGTCATTCGATAAGTATAAGTTCCTTTTTCTGTGGAAGTAAATTCTGAAGTAACTCAAAATACTTCATTGAAAACAGTTATAACCTATTTCAAACTTATAAAAATGATAGACGGGTGCCTGGGTGGCTCAGTTGGTTGTGTGTCCAACTCTTGATTTCTGCTTAGGTCATGATCCCAGCATCATGGGATCTGTGCTAAGCCTGGAGCCTGCTTGAGATTCTCCCTCTGCCCCTTTCCCCCACTTGCTGTCTTTCTCTCTTTCAAATAAATAAAGTTTTTAAAAATTATAGAAAAAATATTAAAGATGTCCAAGTGCTCATTGCATAGATCTAATGCATTGTATATGCCCTAATTGTTTTGAATCGTTTTTAAAAATGTTTTTAAATTTATTTTTGAGAGAGACAGAGCGTGAGCGGGGGAGAGGCAGAGAAAGAGGGAGACACAGAATCTAGAGCAGGCTCCAGGCTCTGAGCTGTCGGCACAGAGCCTGATGCGGGGCTTGAACCCACGAGCTGTGAGGTCATGACCTGAGCGGAAGTCAGACACCTAACTGACCCACCCAGGTGCCCCCATTTTTAGTTTTATTTATTTTTATTTAAACAAAAATCTTTTTTAAGTTTATTTATTTTGAGAGAGAGAAAGAGCATGAATGGAGTAGGGGCAGAAAGAGAATTACCAAGCAGGCTCCGTGCTGTCAGAACAGAGCTCTATGTGGGGCCCTGAGATCATGACCTGAGCTGAGATCTAGAGTTTGATGCTTGGGGCACCTGGGTGGCTTGGTCTGTTAAGCAGCCTTCCTTCGTTTCTTCCTTCCCTCCACAGACACACACTTATCTTGAAGTCGGTATACATGTTTCCTGTTTTTTTAATAGTCCTATAACATATATGTATTTTTAAAATAAACAATATACAATACTGTGCTGTATTTAAAAATTTTTAGTAAGTGGCTTAAAGTATGTACTTGTGGTTTGATTTGTTTTTTTATTTGACATTGGTTTTGAAGTTTATCCATGTATACACACTTAAATCTTATTAACTTCAGTTTTCTATTTCATGGTTTATTTATCTATGAATATTTAGATTGTTTCAGAATTTTTTTTTTGCAATTTCAAACAGTACTTCAGTGAACAATAAACCTTGTTTTTCTCTTCCTGTGCATATGTGTAAGAATTCCTCTAGCATATAAATAACTTCGGTAAACATTTTTTTCAGTATTTCGTACTCTAATTCTTTAACAACTGAGACCACAGAACAAAAGTGTATATCGCCCCCCCCCCCAAAAAAAAGTACATAAGAACAGATGTGAGACCGTTGGGGGTGTCTTGGGTGAGATTTTCCACAAGACTTAATTTTGGAAGAAAATTGAGAAAAACCTTAGGACTTTAGGTTGCAGAACCTAAACAGAATTTTTCTGAATTTCTACGTTGTTGCTTAGAGTCCCCTGAGCCATTATTTATTCTAGCATGTCTTAACTAGCTAACAAGATTGACTTAATAAACTGCAGCCTCATTTAAAATATCTAATTTAAATTAACTTCAGTTGAAAAGTGTTTTTCTGATCTCAAAATACACTTATATTTAAGTGCTTAATATTTGGTTATAAGCTTTGGGAAAAAAACCTCACATTTATATGTTTGTAGTCTGTTTTACATTTTTCTTAATCTAGATGAGTTCATAAAAACATTTTTATGCCTCAGTATTCTTTAAATGGGAACAACAAAAATTCTGTGACATCAGTACTGGTTACTGTGGAAACAGTAGTTTTCAAGTGAAAAATAATATGTGAATCTTCTAAGAAAACAACTTTTGTTTCTCTCCTGATTTGACAGTAATTAAGGAAGGAGATGAATTACATTAGATACACTTTAAAAGCATTTTTAGCAAAATGATTAGCAAAACAGGCAGAGCTGGTGTGGGAAAGTATCTGATACCTGAAATTGTTAATAGATCTTCTGGAATCTTTGAAGTTTTTATTTTTGCAATTTGCATTCTGGTTCCCATTTTACATGACAGAAGTTTAATAACTTTGTGAGTTCTTAATAACGCTATTTTACAGGAGCAAATAGTTAAAACGTTTTCTTGTAGGACCTGACTGGTTAATAGCTGCTTCTCTTTTTCAAAAAAACTATATTAGGGGCGCCTGGGTGGCTCAGTTGGCTAAGTGTCTGACTTCGGCTCAGGTCATGATCTTCCGGTTTGTGGGTTCAAACCCCGCATTGGGCTCTGTGCTGACAGCTCAGAGCGTGGAGCCTGTTCCGGATTCTGTCTCCCTTTCTATCTGCCCCTTCCCTGCTCACGCTCCGTCTCTGTATCTCTCAAAAATAAATAAACATTAAAAAAAAAAAACTATATTAATGAAGTCCAAGTTTGTGTCAGTAATCTTATTCTGGGCTGCCTCTGTCTGGGGGAGAGGGAGGGAAGCCCAGCACTGTTTTAAAAAGCTCACCCAAGCTTTAAGAGACTCTTAAAAACTGAGAACAAACTGAGGGCTGATGGGGGGTGGAAGGGAGGGGGGGTGGGTGATGGGTATTGAGGAGGGCACCTTTTGGGATGAGCACTGGGTGTTGTATGGAAACCAATTTGACAATAAATTTCTAAAAAATAAAATAAATAAATAAATAGCTCACCCAGGTGACTGATGATGGCTCCAGACCAGTAATTTTCAACCCCAGCTATATATCATGTCAGCATATTAAAACATTTTCTGCACTTGCATTTTTAAAGTAGGGATATCTACGTTCACTGCCTTATTTCCCTGTTTCTTGAACCCTCAGTGGCTAGGCTGGAGGTTAGTTACATCAGAATAATAGCAGTCTCCCAGGAAGAATACAGGATTATAGTTTGGCTTGAAAATTTATCTCCTTCTGTGAAAACTTTAACATAGGTAGAAACTACAAAATAAAATTAGTTTACATATTAACACCTGTAAAATACGGTGATCCTTGGTATTTCATTTAGGTTCTGAGACCAGCAGTATTGGTATCACTTTGGAGTTAGAAATATGCGGTTTCAGGCTCCACTCCAGATTTACTGAATCAGAATTTGCATTTTAACAAGATCCTGAAGTGATTCATATGCATGTTAAAGTTTGAGAAGCCCTGCTGGAGAGGAAAAACACTAATAAGACCTGGCCCAGTTCTCCCTGCAAACAGAAGTCTAGTCCTGTGTTTTCCTTACCTGTAAAATGAGTGAATTTGGCTGCCTAATCTCTAAAACCCCTGTGAGTGATATATTAGATGAAATGTTAGGTAGTGAGGCTAATTTTTAGCCATAGGTACTAGAACTTGAATGTCCTCATGTATCTTCTAGACATGTATTCTAGAAAGCATATGTATAATCTGTTGATGCTTAAAATACTTGTAGGATTAAAAAAAAAAAAAAGCCCTTCCTTCCTCCCCAGTATGAACAGCTGTCTTGAGTTCTTTAAGAAAATAACTATTAGTAATTTCCTAATACCTTTTTGTTTTCTTTTTTTTTATTTTGAATTTTATTTTATTTTTCTTTCAATATATGAAGTTTATTGTCAAATTGGTTTCCATACAACACCCAGTGCTCATCCCAAAAGGTGCCCTCCTCAATACCCATATACCTTTTTGTTTTCTAACCAAAATATTTTGGCATGATGAGGTAGTGGATTCACAGGAATTCATTTATAGAGGAGTATGTTTTTCACCATTGGAGACAATCAAAATTATATTTTCCAGCTCCCAAATTCAGGTCAAGAGAAAAAATTTTAAATTGAATTTGAGCAATGTCAGAATTATTGGACAGCTCTAATTTTTTTTTATTTTTTATTAAATTTTTTTTTTTTAACATTTATTTATTTTTGAGAGAGAGGGAGAGACAGAGAACCAATGGGGCAGGGGCAGAGAGAGAGGGAGACACAGAATCCGAAGTAGTCTCCAGGCTCTGAGCTGTTGGCACAGAGCCTGACCTGGGGCTCGAACTCACAAACCATGAGATCATGACCTGAGTGGAAGTCGGCTGCTTAACCGACTGAGCCACCCAGGCACCCCTGGACAGCTCTAATTTTTCATCACATTGGAGTATAACCTTCATGGGCAATATTCCTTGATGGGGACAATACTAATTAGAGTAGTTTTGTTCTGGAAAATGATTAATAAGTTGGTTGTATTGCTTTATCCTCTCATTTAATAAATGAAAGTGCTAAGGGGAATAGGCTGCATGTGATTTTTTTTCAAAATCTGCCCTACTGAAATTATTTACATAAAATTCACTGAGTTTTGAGTACCTTTTGAGGAGTTTCGATGAATGCATAGTTTTGTAACCACCATCACTGCCACCACAATCATGATACAGAACATTTCCATCATCTGAAAATGTTCCCTTGTACCCCATTATAGTTGTCTTAACTTGGGATGCTGTAACAAATTAGCATAGACTGGGCAGCTTAAGCAGACATTTATTTTTCAGTTATGAAGGCTGGGAAGCCCAAGATCAAGGTGCCAGCAAATTTGGTTTCAGTCCTCTTTTCTGGTTTGCAGATGGCTGTCTTGTGTGTCCTCACAGGTGGAGAAAGAGGTTCTCTCTCTCAAGTCTCTTACTAATCCCATACATGAGGGCTCTACCCCCGGGATCTTATTACCCCCCCCCCCCCAACAGGCCCCACGTCCAAATACCATCACATTGGGGATTAGGGCTTCAACATATGAATCTGGGGGACCCACATTCAGTTTGTAGCAGTAGTCAGTTTCTCTTCCCCTACCGTCAGCTCTTGGTAGTTAGTGATCTGCTTTCTGTTACTGTAGTTTTACTTTTTCTAGAATTTCATGTATGTAGACTCAGTATGGCATTTTGTGTGTGGCTCCCTTTACTTAGTATATAGCTTTTTAGATTTATAAGTGTTATTGTGTATTTCAGTAATTCATTTCTTTTCCTTTTTTTCTTTTCTTTCTTTTTTTTTTTTAAACATTTATTCACCTTTGAGAGACAGAGACAGAGCGTGAGCAGGGGAGGGACAGAGAGAGAGGGAGATACAGAATCAGAAGCAGGCTCCAGGCTCTGAGCTGTCAGGACAGCACCCAACACGGGGCTCGAACCCATGAACCGCAAGACCATGACCTGAGTCAAAGTCAGACACTTTACTGAGCCACCCAGGCGCCCCCATTTCTTTTCCTTTCTAAGTAATAGTCCATTGTATGGATTTAACACAATTTATGCATTCTCTGGTAAATGGATATTTGGGTTGTTTCCAGTTTATGGTCATTATGAATAAAGCTACTATGAACATTCATTTTCAGGGTTTTTTGTCATAATGTTTTAATTTCTCTTTTAAGTACCTAGGGGTGTGATTGATGGTTGTATGGTAAATATGTTTAACTGGGGCTCCTGGCTGGCTCAGTCAGTGGAACACGCGACTCTTGATCTTGAGGTCGTGAGTACAAGCCCCACATTGGGCATAGAGATTTTTTTGGGGAAAAAATGTTTAACTTTCTGTACGGTATTACCAAAAAGTTTTTCAAAGTGGTTGTATCGTTTTGTACTCTTTTTTTTTTTTTTTTTCTAAACCTTTATTCATTTTTGAGAGACAGAGCGCAAGCAGGGGTGGAGCAGAGAGAGAAGAAGACACAGAATCCGAAGCAGGCTCCAGGCACTGAGCTATCAGCACAGAGCCTGATGCGGGGCTCAAACCCACAAACCGTGAGATCATGCCCTGAGCCTAAATCAAAAGTTGGACGCTTAACTGAGCCACCCAGACGCCCCTAGCATCTTTATTTTCTTACAACAAATTCCTACAAATAGGTTTGCCGTGGTATGAACTCTTTAAGGCTTTAAAAAATACGTGCTAGAATAAACTTCTGAATACTTAGATACTGTTTTCACGTGGCTATACGGTGTAAATGTTGAGGGCAGGTGCCAGACACCAAAACATTGCTTTTGTCAAACTGCTAATTTTTGTAAATAGACTGAGTAGACTGAATCCAGGCTACTTTCCATAAGAATGTGTTTCAAGTTTTTAGTTGGAATGTGAATAACTTATACTTTCATTGCTTTTGAATAACTATACTTTCATTGCTTTTGAGAAGTGAATTACTCCTTACTTGGTTCTCTCTCTACAAATTTAATTTTGGGCTGAAATAATCTAACGTTAGTAACATTTTATTGTAATGCAGATTTCTAGCATCTTTATATTGCCTTAGTGTGTAATTATGCCTGAAGTTTGCAGACGGATCTAGGTCAGTTCTGAAGTGTAAATTTTGCTGTTGGAATGTATACTGACTGTATGAATTTGGCAGATTTAAGATCAGTGTGTTTAAAGAGCAATCAGAAAGACAAATGTCTTTTTTTTTTTTATATAGACTTCTTTTTTTAGAGCAATTCATAGCAAAATTGAGTGGAAAATACAGAGTGCACATGTACCCCCTGTCCCCACACACCAACAGCTGCCCTGCTCCACACCAGAGTGGCACCTTTGTTACAACTGATGAATCTTCACTGACACATCATTATTCCCCAAAGTCCACGGTTTTCATTAGGCTTCATTTATGGGGTTGTATATTCTGTGGGTTTTGACAAATGTATGATGCCTTGCGTCTGTCTCTGTAGCATCAGGGAGAACAGTTTAACTGCTGTCAAAGTCCTTGTGCTCCACCTGGTCGTGTCTCCTCCCCCCCAACCCCTACCAACCACTGATCTTTTTTTCACTTAGACAAGTGTCTTTTTGTAGGCCTTGTGGCAAATAGGTTAAGTATACTTAGTGTTAAGTATGGGGAAATAGCTGAGGAACAGTTGATCTGCTGTAGGTATCTTTCAGCTTTGACCTTGAAAGATGCATTAGGCGGTAGAGTGGGGGAGAACTGACTTGAAACAGTGAATCAGGAAAATTTATTGGATGGTCAAAGTCTACTTCAGTCATTTTTTGGCATTGAAAAAGAAATAAAATCACTATTCTCTGCCTAGCATTTAACTTCAATTTAAAATCTTAGAGCAATGCTAAATTTAAAAAGATTTCCAGTTGTAGGTAATCACTGAATGTTAATGTTTACAGGTAGTCTGATGAAATGTACAATTCTTATATTTAGTTGCTTATATCAGTGTTTGATGAATGAAGTACTGTGTCTGTAGTTAGTACAAAAATGGTAGAGAAATCATGGTGGGGGAGTAAACTTAGTGAACCGTCTCATTGTGCTCCATCATGCTTTTGAAACATGTTTGCTGCACTTCGCTTTAGAAGTCTGTAGCCTAGAAATGGTGACAAAAACGTAGACACCTGCTGCCTGTATATCTGAGGTACCTATCTTTATCCACGCTAATAAAAGAAAATTGGCTACATGGTAACTGTAGTCAACCAATCTAGGTGAAATTTCAAGTTAATAACTTGTTAAAAACAAGTGGTTTGTTTTTCTTTATTTTTTAATGTTTATTTTGACAGAGAAGCAGAACGCAATGAGTGGGGAAGGGTCAGAGAGAGGAGAGGGAGAGAGGGAGGGAGGGAGAGGGAGAGACAGACAGACAGAGAATGAGAATCTCAAGCAGGCTCTGTGTTGTCAGTGCAGACCCCAATGTGGGCCTTGATCTCATGAATCATGAGATGACCTGAGCTGAAATCAAGAGTTGGACGCTTAACCAAGTGAGCCACCCAAGGGCCCTTGTTTGTTTCATTTTTAAGAAACTAATGCTTTCTTTACAGTAAGAACAAGACTGTTTGTTGGTTTTAACAAAATCAGCAATCTCCAAATTTGGTCATTGTGATATTTTAGCACTTACTCATTTTGGGTTCTTTTTAATTAGTGTATTGGTAGAACTTCATACTTCTAACTGTAATTTTGTGATAAATATACTACTCTTGAGTTGCTGGAAATATTTTCCCAAACTAGTTATGTGATTGTCAGATTTGCTTGTAAAATACCTAGGGGCAGGTAGGTATAAAACTCCTGAGTAAAATGTGTAAATTTCTTTCATTCAAGAAATATTTATTAAGCACCTGCTAGGTGCCAAGCACTATTCGGGGTGCTGGGAGATAGAGTGGCCAACAGGATGATTGAGATTCTTATTTTTGTGGTATATACTTTCTGTGGAGGGAGTGATATAAGGCACAAATGTAAACAAATGAAAAAGGGTTATTTTAGATATTGAAAAGGACTATGGAAAAAAAAACCCCACAAAACCTGTTTTGTTAAAGTGATGTGGAAGGGTCTGTAGACTGAATGGTCAAGGAAGGCCACACTTACGAGAACATTTGAGCTGAGACCTAGATGATGGAAGATAAAGCCACATGAGTTTCTAGGGACAGAACATTCCAGACAGGGGAGAACACAGGACAAAGATTCTAAGGTGGGAAACAGGTTTGACCTGTTCAAGGAACAGAAAGAGGTCCCGATTGCAAGGGCCAGATCACATAGGACTGTGGAGGTCATGGTCAGGACCTTCAGAGTTTTGTTTTTTTCTGTATATTTTCTGGTTACAGTGGGAAGCTAATTGAGGGTTTTAAACAGAGGATTGGCAGTCTAGAGGGGGAGACCTATAATAAATAAGCATTTACATAAATATTCAAATGATGGGTAGATTCAGATTAGGGGAGTATAGGAGGACTAAACTTGATTAGGAACCTTAGGAAAGATATTCCTGAGGAAATGACGTTTAGGAAATGACGTTTAAACGGAGGCTTAAGGAATAAGCATGAGTTGATTAGGGCAACAACGTGGAAAAGAATATTCCAGACAAAGGAATATCCTCAGTGAAATATGAGTCTAGAAAGAGCTTTAGTAGCATAAGAATCTGAAAAAAGGCTAGCTTGTCTATTTGTAGTTTACACAGGCAAGAGTAGCACCAAATGTATTTGGGGCAGGAGAGATTTGGCAGTGAGTACAGGATTTTATAAGGTATGTGTAGGATTTTAGTTGTTAATGCTCTGTAACAGTGATTTTAAGGAGAGTAATTTAATAACAGTCACATTTATCTATATTATTTTGTCACTACTCTGTGGAATTTAGATTGGTTTAAATTTTTTTTTTTAACATTTTATTTATTTTTGAGACAGGGAGAGACAGAGCATGAACAGGGGAGAGTCAGAGAGAGGGAGACACAGAATCTGAAACAGGCTCCAGGCTCTGAGCTGTCAGCACAGAGCCCGACTCGGGGCTCGAACTCACCGACCGCGAGATCATGACCTGAGCCGAAGTCGGCCGCTTAACCGACTGAGCCACCCAGGTGCCCCTAGATTGGTTTAAAAGAGGGAGCAAAAAGGGAGACCAGTTAGGTACCATTCTGTATTTGTATACCACTGAAACTGGAAGTGATAATACTGTCTTTAATTAAATATTGATTGCTTTTACTTCCAATGATTCTCCTTTGAAATTGCTTGCTCTTTTATATTGTCACCGTTTGTAGCACATTTTGAAATAGTGTTGCTGCTTTTGCTATGTTCAGTTAAAGGTGCCTTGTGATGGAAGAAAAGGCTCTCATAGTTTTTGCAAATCAAACAAGCTAGATATTTCTTTCTAGGGGAAAAAAGGAGCCATGAATGTAGATGTATAATCTTTAAGAATAGTGGTTAGTTGGATAAGGTATTCTTGCCGTGTTGGCTACTAATATGCCACTCCTCAGTGGACTGGCTGTCTCCTGGGAGAGAAGGGATTGTCATTGCACTGAACACAGTAGATACTGTATGTCTCCTTAGATTGCAAAGGGTCATTTAGTACACAGACTCAAGGGGAGAGTCTCTTAAAAATGTTGGGGTGGGGGAGGATAAGGTCCCTACCAGTGATTTGGCTACATGGGATCAAGCAATTGATAGGAAAGAAAGCCTGACAAGGGATAGAAGTCTCTGAAATCAGCTATTAGGTGTTTTTGTTTGTTTTGTTTTATTAAAAGGACAGAAACCTAAACTTTAGAAACTCGTCTCTGCTGTTGCATATCTTTTTTTAAGTGTTTATTTATTTTGAGAGAGAGAGAGAGAGAACAGATGACCATGTGTGTGCTCAGAAGAGAGAGAGAGAGAGAGAGAGAGAGAGAGAACGAGAGAGAACAGACGACCATGTGTGTGCTCAGAACAGGTTTAGGGGCAGGGAAGGAGGGAGGGAGAGAATCCCAGGCAGGCTCTGTGTTGTCAGTGTGACACAGGCATTTCCTGCTGTTGTGTGTTTTATCGTTATTTCTTCATTACTATTCAGTAAAGTTCTGCAAAGATTACCTTGTTTTGGTGTGCTGGGTGAACAAAGGAAGAGTTGATATACCTGTTTTGGGGAGTTAGGTAATTTGAAATGGTGGTTGTGGTCTGTAAGAGCCCAGAGGCAGATGAAACTATAGGATATAACTCTGTACCTCACTACTATTCATTTTGTGTTTTCCAACAGAACATCAATCCTGTGCTTTGCTTTAATAAAGGAAGCTGTACTATTAGGTTACTCTTACTAAATTAGGGACTCATTAGCTTTACCATTAGTGTCGGTTTTAGAAACTTCTTAGGACCCCAGCATAGCCATTTAAGTTTCATAGTGAAAAATGTTTACAATTCATATGTTTTAATCTTTGTAACTTGGAATAATATCCAGGAAATGCCTACCAGGAAAATTGGAATTTGAATTATTAGGTAAAATTGACCCCCCCCCCCCATCCTCCCCTCGCATAGATCTGGTTTCAGTGTGCATACAGTAGCAGAAATTGTTTATAGAATAATGCAGTGCTCAAGAAACAGCTACTGTTCACAATTAGCTGTTTAGACTTAATAGTAGAGGCTATACTTACTGTTGTGCTTATCTGTGTGTATAGTGGGAAATCTTAGCAATATTCTTGGTCCTACTATAGAGGGGGGGAGAAATCCAATATGTACTTGAATATCACTTTTTGCAGATGATCTGTAACAAAGGGGAAGTTACTTGAAGTTTTGGTTTAGTTGTGATCCTTTAGGAGAAGTTTGTAATGCAGGAATTCAAGTAACCTTTTTCTCTTTTTTTTAATTTTAGGTGAGAATCATGAAGATGATGACCTAGTAAACTCTGATGAGGTTATGAAGAAACCATGTCCAGTACAGATTGTTCTTGCTCATGAAGATGACCATAACTTTGAGCTCGATGAAGAAGCTTTGGAGCAGATATTGCTACAGGAACACATACGAGATCTTAACATAGTAGTGGTATCCGTGGCAGGAGCTTTTCGTAAAGGGAAATCATTTCTACTGGACTTCATGCTTAGATATATGTATAACAAGGTGAATAGTGTCTTTTAAATTGAACCCAGTTAAAAACAAAAAACAGCCAACCAACCCTGTTTAAAAATAATAGACAAAAAACAGTAAGAGCTGTGTCTTTCATTTTTCAAAAATCCAGTTCTTGCTAAGACTTCTCAGTGAAGACAGTAATCTAAGTTCGTTTGAGTTCTTGATTCTTCCTCATCTCCATAATTCCATTTTGCGTGCAGTCCATATGGATGCATATGACTGAGCATCTATGTTACAGGCATTGTAGCTCTAACCCAAGCTGTCTGAGTATATTTTAAAGCCTCTGATACGCTGTTCTCTCCCTTTTGGTTATTTCTTCACGCCTCCCCTTTTTTGATCACCTTTACAATAATGGGTGAAGTAGGCTGATAGAGACTTTTGTAGAAGTACACCTGTGCCCTTTCAAATAAGTCAGCTTCAGTGACTATTACATTTTGAGATAAAGTCCGGTTCCTTAGTGTGGCTTCCCTGGTCTTCGATAATCTCTGAGTTTCATATCTTGCTTCTCTGTGTCAGGTGTACTGTAGTTTTTGCAGTTCCTCAGCTGTGTCATGTTACTTCTCAAATGTTGCTATATCCTTGGCTGATCTTTTCATAGGAGGCCTTCCCTGATTTTTTTTTTTTTTTTAAGTAGGGCCACGCCCAGTGTGGGGCTTGAATTCATGACCCTGAGATCAAGAATTGCATGCTCTACGACTGAGCCAGCCAGGTGCCCCGAGGCCTTCTCTGATTTTTAAGACTATATTATGTCCTTCTCCCAACTCTCATGGCACTAGTCATTTGTTTCATTGAAACTACTTTAGTTACTTATTTTTCCTGGCTAGTTTAACTTCTGTCAGGAATGGGTCTTCCTGTCAGAAATGGGTCTTCTCTTGGTTACCATGTCTCCCTCACCTAACATTAACTAGCCTGCTGTAAACACTTATTTTCTGTTTTGATCATTGAATCTCCCTCTGTCCATAAATTTATACTTGATTTATTTTTAATAAATATAAATCAAATTTATATTTGATTCCAAATACTTTTTGATGGTACCAGGCAATTGTTATTTCCCTCCCCCTTCCTGACTTTGGAATTTTTCCTCTGAAAAAAAGCAAAAAATAATTTTACTTAAATCAGTGTTTTTCTAACAGTTGAAAGTTGGGCTGAGGGAATGGGAATTTGATAGGGACGAAGAAGGAGGAATTGGAAATTTGGAGTGGAGCATTTAGAAGAAAGGGCTTTCCTTACATGGCGTTTGACATTCAGAAGCCACGTGAAGATGCTAGAAATAACACTTTGACAGAGTTATGTAATTATCTAAGCTCTTGTCAGGGTGCTCACCTTTATGAGTTCTATATTAATCCGAAACTGGGTGTGTATGCATCTGCCTTAAGGTAAGTAACAGTTGATTTTCCAGGAAGCTTTTCAGTAAATTCTTTTTGTAGGGATCTCTTTAGGCATCATCAGGAATGCCTGAGTATCAGGAATGTAATTCATATTAAATGACACTATTTTACATGTTTAGCAAATTGAGAAAGATACGGTATTTCATCCATTTAGACTTGATTATTTCCCACAGTTTTACATCTGAAATAGAGAAATGAATAGTGGCATATTTTTTTTTAAAGACTGTGCCTTTAAAGATGATATTTGAGGTTCTGACTCCTTAAGTAAGCTTGTATATGTCATATTTATGTGTGTCTGAGCTGTTCCTGCAAGTGTATTTGATTCCAAGTAGGTCACAGACCGAATGTTCAAAGGGGAAAGAAGCTTAGATCATTTGCCTAGCAATGACAGATAGGTTTCACCTCAGGTGCCATTTCTGAATCCATCTCTGATCAATTGGTAGTGGTTGTTCAGAGGAGAGTAGCAGCCCACACACGTGTCATGCATTTGCAGTTCTTTTCCTGGGGAAGTCGCTGAAGCCACGGGAAGGTTATGAGGGCCTGAGTGAGGTTACACACCTGGTTAGTGGCTTCTAGGCTGAAATATCTTTATTAATTTTCATTGATGTGCTTTCCATAGAGAATTTATGCTATAAATAATTTATTCTGTTAATTGAAAGTGGCATTAAACATTGTTGAGTTTCGGGATAACACGCCTCAGCTTACACTGATTTGGTGGTGGGTCATGCTTTTCCTAAGAGAATGAAATTAAAGAAGGAGATAGTTTTGAATTTATTTCATTAACCTATCTGCCTGCAAAGGTGGGATGCTAACTGAGGGAGGTAGGAGATGAACATGACTTATATTGACTTCATATGTCCTTTTTATTGACCTGGGTAAGGGTGTAGTTCACTAAAGGAGCTAAATACAGATTTTTTACATATGATTTAGAAAGAGATGACTGTTTTCATTTTAAGTAGTTAGTAATCATAACACAAGAGCACATGAACATGAGCTCTTTTCTGTTGGATACAAACAAAAACTTCAGTAGTTCTTAAAACTAAGACTATTCTGAGATTTTTACCAAATCTTTTTTTTTTAATTTTAATTTTTTTGAGAGACAGCAGGAGCAGGAGAGGGGCAGAGAGAAAGAGAGAGAATCCAAAGCAGGTTCCAAGCTGCTAGCGCAGAGTGCAGAGTGGGGCTCCAACCCACAAACTGTGAGATCATGACCTGAGCTGAAATCAAGAGCCAGATGCTTAGCTGACTGAGCCACCCAAACATTTACCAAACATTTCTAAATTATAGGGGAAAATTCTGACTTTTAGTTCTCCTCATTCTCTTGTGAAGTAAACAGCTTTCTACACAGTTTTCTTTTTTTGAATTGCTACTTATATTTTGAAAATAGGTTGTTTTTAAAGTATAGGAGGAAAGAAATTAGTCTTTTGTAAACTTAAGAGGTGAACTAAACCTTTTTCTAGAATAAAATTCTCTTATGTATGTTGGAGTTAATCAATTCTGTAGTTAGACTCTAACCATGAAATATAACAGAAGGTGACTAAAATTGCTGATTTACTGGATTCATAATGTAGAAGACCTTTTGAACTTCGAAAGATATCACTTAGGACATTTACTATGAATGCCGTATATGAGAAATACCACAAAAATTCAAGTTGTTAGTGAACCTAACAATTTGTAAGTAGAATATTTATTACTTGTAAAAGTCATTCTTAAAAAGCTATAGATGAAATAATTATAAAAATTTATGTGCAGGGGCGCCTGGGTGGCTCAGTCAGTTAAGCATCCAACTTGGGCTCAGGTCATGATCTCAGGGTTCGTGAGAGTATAAGCCCCTCATCGGGGGCTTGAGATCATGACCTGAGCCAAAGTCAGACACTTCGCTGACTGAGCCACCCAGGCGCGCTAGATAAAGAAAGAGTCTGAATTGTGTACAGAGTTGCTTGTACTTTTATATCATTCTCTTTTTTTTAAATAACTTTATTATGAAGAATTTTTAACACATGTAAAAGTAGATAACAGTATAATGAATGCTCATGTATTTACAGTAATCAACTCTCAATCTCATTTCATCTATATGCCAACTCATTCTATACCTTTTATATTGTTGTGAATATGTCCAGATATATCATCTCATTTGTAAATATTTCAGTATGACGGGTTTTTTGGACCTTACAGTAATATCGTACATAAAAATAAATAGTTCCTTAAGTTAGGTATATATAAGGTTAATATATGGGATCAATTTTCCAGTTGACTCAGATATTTTAATTTTTTCATTTTTAACAGTTTGCGTAGAGTCAAGAGCCAACTAAATGAGGTGCACATTGTGATTGGTTGTCTTTAAAGTGTTTCTAATTTTTTTTTTTAGGCTTTCCTCCATCTATTTTTCTTAGCAGTTTATTTGTTGAAGAAACTGACTGTTGGTCTTAGAGAGTTTCCCAGTCTGGATTTGCTGATTTTATCCCATTAGTGTAATTTTTACATGTTCCTTTGTCCTTTGAATTTGCTGTAAATTGTTACTTAAATCTAAGGACTTGATCAGACTCAGGTTTGACTTTTGGGTAAGAGCACTTCCAAGATGATGTATTGTTCCATGAGGAAGTGCAGATTATCTTTTTTTTTTTTTTAGCTTATTTATTTATATTTGATAAAGTGAGGGAGGGGCAAAGATAGATGGAGAGAGAGAATCCCAGACAGGCTCCTTGCAGTTAGTGCAGAGCCTGATGTGGGACTTATCTCACGAATTTTGAGATCATGACCTGAGCTGAAATCAGGAATCAGGTGTCCCCAGATTATCTTTGACGATAACAGTTTTTGAATCTTTACTGAATTCTAGGTATTCTGATTACTGAACATTAAATAGGTATTATTTCCCTCAGTAGTCACATTCCCCCTATGCAGTAGTGTTAGTATTTTAGCCTGATAGTTGAGGAAATGAGGTTCAAAGGAGGTGGCGAGGCTGAGATACAAACCAGGCAATTTGATTCTAAAGCCTTTATTCTTAAAATTACTATGTAAAATGATGTTTGATCCTTTACCTACACTAAACTGTTTTTTTTTTTGGGTTTTTTTTTTTTTTTTTTTTTTTTTTGTTAGTGTTTACTTTTCACTGTTTACTTCAGAAGTTGAGATAGCCTGAGAGGAGTGCATGCTTGGTAACTTTTTTGCTGCCCACTGGCATCTATATGCTTAATGAGTAAAGAGTTTTGACTCCATTTATAACATAATTGCTAAAGACATTTTAAGAGAAATTGAAGATGATATTATTATTATTATGATTATTATTTAAAGAGCTGCTTCCAGAGATCAGGAGTAAGAACAGTTTTTAAAGATCATATGTGCTGCTACGTATAATTTGCCAAAAGCACAAATATCTCCAAATTGGCCATATGGGATATTGAACTTGATTTCACCCTTTTTTTTCCTAAGGCTAACATTGTCTGAGATGTGGGGCTTGTGAGAAATGTGTGAATGCATGAAGGAAAACTTGGTTTGTTTCATGTTCCTTTTTTAAGAAAGAAATGTATTTGGAGGATGAACGGTATTTTTGAAAGGTTCTGCCTAGGGTCATTTTATTCTGTTTTTTTTGTGTGGTATAACTTGCATATAATAATAAAGTGCATAAATCTTAGGATAGCCAGTAAATTTGTGTGTACCTATACTTTTTGTAACCACTGCCACTCAGATCAAGAAGGAGAATACTACCAGCACTCTAGAAGGCTCTCTCATTTCCCCTGCCAAGTATTACTATCTCCAATACTCAGAGTCCACCACCATCCTGATCTACATCACTAAAGATTAGTTTGGTCTACCCTTGAGCTTTACATAAATGTAATCATAAAGTATGCGCTCCTGTGTGTGATTTCATTGACTCAACATTGAATCTAAGAGATTTATCCATGTTATTGCATGATCCAGTAATCGTTGTTTGTTAGTGCTGAGTGGTAGGTTATTGGGTGAAGATACCGATTTATTTACTCCTTCTTTTGAAAGACATATGGGTTGTTTGTAATTTTTGTCCATTATGAATAAACCTACCATGAATATTTGTGTGCAAGTCTTGGTGACATAATCACTTATTTCTGTTGGGTATATAACCAGGAGTAGAAATGCTAGGTTCATAAAGCCCATTTCACTGTACTAGGGACTGCCACAATTTTTTTCCAAAGTGGTTTTACCAATTTGCACTTCCTTGAGCAATGTAAGAGACTTAAATTTGTTATACATCTTATGAACAGTATTGTCAGTCTTTTTAACTTTAGCGATTCTGATAGGTATTCATTGTGTTAATTTTAGGTCATCATTGTACTCTATACAGGGTCATGCTTATAAAACTGTTACCATATTTACTGTAGAAACGTAGCTTATTCATTTAATTATTACTTTAACTGCATTCACGTTTGTGAATTTCACTCATTATATGTGAAGCAATGTATGTAACTTATGTAACAAGCTGTGGAAATTTTAAGTGTTATATTATTACTATTTTTGCCTATGGGAGAAGCCAGCCAAATTTGATCAGAATTTTAAGTCAGTAAGGAAAATAAAAATTGGTTCCCTTATTTTTATCCCTGAATGTAAGCTAAGGAGTGAGTATAGAAGTTATGTGGACTGTGGACTACCTTTTTTCCATTAGCTCACTGGCTTTCTTTTCCTCCTAGATTTTGATTTCTGCGTTGAAACTAATCTGTTCTTTCATGTGCAGGTTTAAAATTAGTGTGAGTAATTTCAGTTAGAAAAACTTCAACAAGTGTTACCAAAGCTGGAGGAAGCAGAAGCAGAGGAGTCTACAATATATTGTTCAAAGTCCTTATAGCACTGTCTTAGGAGAGGCTTTCTCGGCTGCATTCCTGAATCTATTCCCTGAAAATGTTGTGTCATTTGTAGTCTTTCAAACAGCTCTCCAGCTTTAAGCCCCAAATGTATATACTGCCTGTTTTGTATTTTCATCAAAAATATGATACTATGTCATCACATATGTGGACTTGAGAGAACATAAATTATTTGTTCTAACAGACCTTTTTCCATTCTGAAGTCTTTGTTCCTTTTAAGTTAAAATTTACTATTTCTAAAGTACTTGATTCTATTTAGGTCATCTATTAAAAGATATCGTAAGTAATACATGGTTAACATAAACACTGATTACTCAAACACAGTTTTAAGACATTCAGGGAGTTAAAC
Organism: Panthera tigris; assembly: GCF_018350195.1. Classification (NCBI taxonomy): domain Eukaryota; kingdom Metazoa; phylum Chordata; class Mammalia; order Carnivora; family Felidae; genus Panthera; species Panthera tigris. The sequence continues at coordinate 108,334,134 of NC_056662.1, forward strand.
AGTCTTGTATAATTTAAATTTCTTTTACGTTAATGGTCTCTGGTGAAGAAATACGTTTATTTATTTATTTATTTATTTATTTGAGTGAGAGAGAGAGAGAGAGAGAGAGAGAGAGAGAGAGAGAGAGAACGAACGAGCGAGCATGTACAAGCCAGGGCTGGGCAGTGCAGCGGGTGAGAGAGAGAGGATCCCAGACAGGTTCCATGCCCAGAGCAGAACCTAACATGGGACTCAGTCTCACAACCGGGAGACCGTGACCTGAGCCAAAATCCAAGAGTCGGATGCTTAACTGACTGAGCCACCCAGATGCCCCAAGAAATACTTTCTTAAAGTCATTAACCCCCTGCCTCCCTCCCTTATTCTCCTAGACAGTTTTACTACTTAACTCATGAGTTTTGCTTCAAGAATGTTTCGTTCTCACTATTTGAAACATTTTTTTTTCTTACACATTTTTTAAAAAAGATCTAATAGGATGCATTTTCTGTAGATACTTTGGATAATGTTCACCATAATCCTTTCATGAAGAAGCAAGTTTAGGGGTGTCTGGGTGGCTCAGTTGAGTGTGTGACTTTGGCTCAGGTCACAGTCTCCTGTTTTGTGAGTTCGAGCCCTGCACCAGGCTCTCCACTGACAGTGCAGAGAGCCTGCTTGGGATTCTCTCTTGCTCCCCTTCCCCCACTTTTGCTTTCTTTCTCTCTCTCTCTCTCTCTCTCTCTCTCTCTCTCACAAATAAACTTAAAAAAAAAAAAGAAAGAAAGCAAGTTTAGGAGTGCCTGGCTGGCTAAGTTGGTAGAGCATGCTACTTTTGATCTTGGGGTTGTAAGTTCGAGTCCTGCATTGGGTGTAGAGATCACTTAAAAATAAAAAAAATCTTTAAAAAAAAAAAAGCGTACTTAAGCCATAGCGTTTATGACATATTGCACTATAGATGGATATATAGCAGAACCTCCAATGACCTTCCTTTTCCTCCTAGACTTTTGTAGTATTATTGGGTGGATTTTGTATGACTGGGAGTCTTTCTTAAGCTTGTGTACTAAATATATTTGATTTTTTCTTTTTCTTTTAACAGCTTTATTGAGATATAATTGACATACCGTATAATCTATGCACTTAAACCACACAGTTTCATGAGTTTTTAGTATATTCCCAGGGTTGTGCAACCATCACCACAATCGATTTTAGAACACCTTTTTCCCTTCACAGTGAAAAAAATGAAACCTGTACCCTTTAGCTATCACTTCCCCTTCCACCATCCCCAAACCTTTGGTCTTAAGGAACCACCAGTCTGTTTTTTGTTTTTACAGATTTGCCTATTCTGTGCATACATATAAATGAAATATAATATGTGGTCTTTTGGTGATTGGCTTCTTTCACTTAGCACTTTTATTTATTTTTTTTTTTAATTTTTTTTTTTTTTAACGTTTATTTATTTTTGAGACAGAGAGAGACAGAGCATGAACGGGGGAGGGTCCGAGAGAGGGAGACACAGAATCCGAAACAGGCTCCAGGCTCTGAGCTGTCAGCACAGAGCCCGACGCGGGGCTTGAACTCACGAACTGTGAGATCGTGACCTGAGCTGAAGTCGGACGCTTAACCGACTAGGCCACCCTTAACCGACTAGGCCACCCAGGCGCCCCTCACTTAGCACTTTTAAAGGTTTGTGTTGTAGCATTATCATGTTTCATTCCTTTTTAAGACCTGATAATCTGTTGTATAGATATACCACATTTTATCAGTTAATGGATATTTGGGTTTTCCACCATTTGGCTTACAATGCTATAATTATATGAATATATACTAATATATAATATTTCACTAATTATAATACATTAGTATATAATCATGTTAATGAAATGAGATAAGGATCTAGCTTCAGTTCTCTTATGTCTGCTTATCCAGTTGTCCCAGCATTTGTTGGAAAGATTATTCTTTCTCCATTGAATGGTCTTGGCACTTTTGTTGAAAATTAGTTGATCAAACTAATTTCTGGACTCTCAATTTTATTTTTGGGCTCTCAGTTTTATTTCATTGGTCTATATAGGTCTGTTCTTATGCCAGTACCATACTGTCTTGATTACTGTTGCTCTGTAGTAAGTTTGTAGTAAGTTTGTCTATTCTTGGCCCCTTGCAATTCCGTATGAATTTTAGATTTAGCCTGTCAGTTTCTATGGGAGGTTAGCTGGGATTGTTGGTGATTGGGTTGAACATGAAAGATCAACTTGAGGAGTATTGCCATCTTAAGTGTTCCAGTTCATGAACATGGGATGTTTTTCCCTTTATTTAGATCTTTATAGTTTGCAGAGTATGTGTTACTTCTTTTGTTAAATTTATTCCTTTTTAAATGATGCTTTTACATTTGGAATTGTTTTCTTATTTTCATTTTCAAGATCATTCATTGCAAGCTTATAGAAATACAGTTGATTTCTTTTATGTTGATCTTGTATCCTGCAACTTTGCTCAATTCCTGCATTAGTTCTGATAGTTTTTTAGTGTATTCTTTAGAGTTTTCTGTATACTAGATCATGTCACCTGTAAATACAGTTTTAGTTTTTCCTTTCCAATCTAAGTACCTCTACTCTCTCTTTGAAGTACCTCTGGCTAACTGTCCTGGTTAGAACCTCCAGTACAATGTTGAGTACAAGTGGTAAGACATCCTTACTCTTTTCTTAATCTTCAGGGAGGAAGCAGTGAGGTTCTCACCATTATGTATGACTTCAGCTGTAGGAGTTTTTTTGAAGTTCCTGTTTATTCGTAGTCTGTTGGGAGGTTTTTTGTTTGCTTGCTTTTGTTTCTTGTTTTTTTTTTTTTTTTTATCATGAACGGATGTTGGATTTTGTCAAATGCTTCTTATGTATCTATTGATGAACATGTGATTTTTCTTAGCTTCTTGATATGATTGATTATATTGTTAATGTTTTAAATATCGAGTCCATCTTGCATCCCATGGAATAAGTCCCATTTAGCTGTGGTGATAATTCTTTAATAAATGTTGTTAGATTTAACTAGCTAATGTTTTGTTGAATATTTTTACATATGTGTTCATGGGATATATGGATCTGTAGTTTTCCTTTCTTTTAATGTCCCAGAACTTTTTTACCTTCCCAAACTGAATCTCTGTACCCATGAAACTCCCATTTTTTCCCCTCCCCTTCCATGGACCATTTTCTTCTGTCTCCATGAGTTTAGCTACTCGAGGTACTGCATATGAGTAGAATCATAAGGTATTTGTTATTTTGCGGCTAGCTTACTTTACTTAGCATAATGTCTTCAAAGTCAAGGACATCTTTTAACTAAGTTTTTAAAATTCTTAGGACATACCTAGGTTAATAGACTTGTCCTTTGTCTGAGCTTGTGACTTGGGTCAGTCATAATGTTATCTATTTGTGTAGCCCTAAAGGGAGGAATTGGACATGGGGGTAGGTAAGATGTGAGACAGTTTTAAACTGTTTTAAGACTCTAATGCTTCTTAATTTGTTCTAGAACTTGCGGAGTATTCTTACATATTTTAAGTGAAAACACTAAATGATGCTTGGTGGTCAGAATGTGTATATTTTTCTATCCACTCATTTGGGTGTTATTAATAACCTACCTCCTAAATGAGGTAGATTTATAAGATTAAGATTTTCTTTTTTTTTAATTTAAATCCAAGTTAGTTAACATGTAGTATAGTAATGGTTTCTGGAGTAGGATTTAGTGATTCATCACTTACATACAACACCCAGTGCTTATCTCAACAAGTGCCCTCCTTAATGCCCATCCCACATTTAACCCATCCCTCCACCCAACACCTCTCGGGCAACACTCAGTTTGTTCCCTGTATTTAAGAGTCTCATATGGTTTGCCTCCTTCTCTGTTTTTATCTCATTTATGCTTCCCTTCCCCTATATTCATGTTTTGTTTCTTAAATTCCACATATGAGTGAAATCATATATTTGTCTTTCTCTGACTTGTTTCGCTTAGCATAATACACGCTAGTTCCATCCATGTTGTTGCAAATGGAAGATTGCATTCTTTTAAAAAAAATTTTTTTAACATGTATTTATTTCTGAGAGACAGAGACAGAGCACAAGACGGGGACGGGCAGAGAGAGAGAGAGAGACAGAGACACACACAGAATCTGAAGCAGCCTCCAGACTCTGAACTATCAGCACAGAGCCTAATGTGGGGCTCGAACCCAGGAACCGTAAGATCATGCTCTGAGCTGAAAACAGATGCTCAACTGACTGAGCCACCCAGGCTCCCCTTCATTCTTTTTGATCGCCGAGTAATATTCGCCATTGAATATCATACCACATCTTCTTTATCCATTCATCAGTTGATGGACATTTGGGTTCTTTCCATAATTTGGCTATTGTCGATAGCGCTGCTGTAATCATGGGGGCGGGGCACATACCCCTTCCAATCAGCATTTTTTTATCCTTTGGATAAAGTTTACCTAGCTGTTGTTTCACTTTGTTACCAAGGAATGTTATCTTTCCTATGGTGAAGTAAGAATTTGTGTCTTACTATTTAGAGTAGGTAGGGGTTCTTATGTTGATAATTACATTGGTAAGTCTTTTTGGCAAGGGCTTATGTTTATTTGTGGTATTTGAAGTTTGGGTGTTTTCAGATTACTTTTTACCATTGAGGTTTATTCTAAAAGATCTTCCCTTTTAATTTTACTGGAGGACTGATTATTTTTGGAATTTTGAGTTTTAAGGCTTTTTTTTTTTGCCTCCACAGTACTAAATGGTACCAGATTACTATTTTTCAAGTTCTTAGATTTGTTTTTAGTAATTTACGACAAATAGTATCAGTGAGTCTGCTTCTAGAATTAACTAGAATGCTCCTGGAGGGGCAGGAATGTTTGTTATCATGCACTGCTGTATCCCTAGAACCTAGAACAGTAGCTGGCACATGGTAGGGTGTTCAGTGAATACTTGTTGAGTGAATGTATGAACACATTTTATGTAAGTTATCAGTATTTAGTATGATACAGAGATAGACTTCTTAACTTCAGGTTTAAAAATAGCAAAACTTATTAGTCTGGATTAGCTAGCTCTCTGATTTGCCTTTTCTTTCATCCTTTTATTGACTGATCAGATCAGTTACAGGGTAAACTAAAAAAAGATGATAATAGATTTTTTTTTTTTATGAGACACTAATTTTTTTTTTTGAGACATCAGTTTTTTTTGTTTTTTTTTTTTTTGTTTTTTAAGTTTAGGTTTGAGAGAGAGTGAGCACACGTGAGTGGTAAGGGGCAGAAAGAAAGGGAGAGAGAGAGGCGGGGAATCCCAAGCAGGCTCTGTGCCGACAGTGTAGAGCCCATCGGGGGGGCTTGAACTCACCAACCATGAGATCATGACCTGAGCTGAAATCAAGAGTTGGATGCTTAACTGACTGAGCCACCCAGGCACCCCTGAGACACCGATTCTTTTTAACGTTTTAGAGAGGGTCAGATTAACAAACGTGTTAGCCTATGATTTCAATCATCTCTACTTCTTAAAGTTTATTTTTACGGTCTTGTCTGTGTAATTATTTTGAAGAATAGTAAAAGGGATATTTCTTCCATATTTCTTACTTATGCTCAAAAAGGAACACATTGAAGCTTAATAACTAAAATTTCTTATGTATTCATTTATTGAATAATGTTTCTTTTTGAGAGAGCAAGTGCAGTGCATGAGCAGGGGTGAGACAGAGAGAGAGGGAGACACAGAATCTGAAGCAGGTTCCAGGCTCTGAGCTGTCAGCACAGAGCCCAGTGAGGGGCCCGAACTCATGAACCGTGAGTGAGATCATGACCTGAGCTGAAGTCGGATGCTTAACTGACTGAGCCACCCAGGTGCCCCTAAAAAAATTTTTTTTAACATTTTATTTATTTTTGAGAGAGAGCGTGTGTGTGCATACAAGCAGGGGAGGGGCAGAGTGGGGGACAGAGGATCTGAAGCAGGCTCCACATTGACAGTATTGAGTCCAGTGCGGGGTTTGAACTACCAACCACAAGATCGTGATCTGAGCCAAAGTCAGACACTCATCCAACTGAGCTACCCAGGCACCCCTTGAACAAATATTTTGAGTGCCTGCTACAAGCCAGTAATTGTCACAGAAATGTGATTCTATGTTTTGAGGAAGAAAACAGACAAAACTTCCTTCTTCATGGAACTTATTTATCTTATTTCTCTATATCCTATATGAGAATATAAGTAAAATGTAGAATGAAAACAGATGTCTCTAACAGGGTAGATTCTTTTAAGTTATTTACGTAGGTTGGACCTTTTAAAAATAATCAGTTTGTTTAGTGCCACTTCAACATTGTTAGCGGAATGAGAATCCACATGTGAGAGCCAAAAATGGGCTGAGATACTTTGGTAGGAGCAGTTTGGTAAACAGGTGGAATTTATAGCCTGTGCTCTTAAGACTCACACAAGAAGTGCAGTGTAAAGCTGTGTAAAGATAACCATCTGTAGTTATAATATTCTTTAAGAGTTCAGAAAAGTTGGGAGTTTCTTGAATTGCTGGCTCAGTTCAAGCAGAGAACAGGTAGAAAAGATAGAGCTATACTAAACAACTTAAATATTTGGGAATAGCGACCTTTTTGGTATGGTAGCAACAGGAATTATGTGTGTGTGTTAGGGGGACTATCGGGAATATTGGGAGCAGAGATAGGAAAAGTAAAGGTTGGTTATGTTCAACAGATCTCCAGATAGTTCTATAGGTAAATGAAGAACTACAGATGGCTTTTTTTTAGGACAGTAGCATGATTCCATCGCTTGTTGGGAAAATTAAATGACTACGGAAGAATGCGTTGGAGAATACAGCATGGAGGTGTAAGAAAATCTATTTGGAGCATCCAAAATATAGTCCAGGGGCACAGCCCCCACTGGGCTTGTTTAGGGGGTACCGTTAATCTTCTAATCCCCGTGAAGAGTCCCTTCTGAAGCACAGGTCCTTAGTATATAGTGTGAATGGAGTTGTGCTATGAGGCAGCCTTGTCACCAACAGAGAGATGAGGGCCTTACGTTGAAGGTTCTGAAAGGTGAAGAAGAGAATTTTGTGATTGATAAAGTTGGTAACCTACTGGGGATGGGAGTTTTGTGGAATAATTACAGATGGTTGGAAGTTTAAGGCTGATCTTCACATTAGGTGGTGACCTGGACAACACTTTTTTTCCCCAACCTTATCTGTTTTTCATAAATTTCTACATCCCTCGTTGGGCCTACCTTAAACATCTTTACTCCTAATTTGAGTTGTTTTTGTTATTTGTTTTGAACTATGTATCTAAGCTTATCAGAAGTATTTCTGAAACAAAGGAATTTTTCCTATGGGGTACTTTGAGTAAAGGTTGTATGGGCTTTAAGTATGCAAAAGTATAGAGGTCTTGATATCTGTCAAAGGTACTCATGTATTATGTCCAAGATATACTTTTCCAGATAAATTATCTTACAAGTATTTTAATTTTCATATTATTTCACAATTTTTAATTAGAACCATTTGGCCCTGTGATTTTATTTAATTTAGTTTAATTTATGTTTTTTTAAGTGTTTGAGAGCGAGCGAGTGTGAGCAGGGAAGGGGCAGAGAGAGAGAGAGAGAGAATCCCAAGCAAACTTGGGGCTTGGCTTGATCCCACAAACTGTGAGATCACGCATGACCTGAGCCCAAATCAAGAGTTGACGCTTAACAACCAACTGAGCCACCCAGGCGCCCCTAGTCCTGTGATTTTAGTTAAAACATTTTATTATGGGGAAAATTTTAAACATATCCAAAGATAGAATAACATCATGAATCCCACTGGATGTGTCAACATTTTGCTGATCTTCTTTCATCTGTATTCCTCTCTGTGCTTTTAGTTTTTTGCTGCAATATTTTAAAGCAAATATGAAGCGTATTTTTCATCATAAACTTGAGTTTTTAAAAGATAAGAACTATGTTATTGTTAGTATTACCCACAATACTGTTATCATGCCAAACAATCATTTTTACTCTGAGTTAGCACCGCCTAGTAAAATAGCATGAGTTCAGATTTCCCTTTTGGTTTTGAAAAAGACTTTTTTTTTTCTTCTTACAATTGTTTGAATCAGGTCCAAGCAAGTCTTGTGGTTATTTTTAAAGTAGATATTTTTTAAAGAGAAAAATTAAGGCAGTGTGAAAAGCATTTTTAGTATAAGCTATTCTAAGAGAGCAGTGCTTTTTTGACAGCCATTCTCTCTGGAATTGAGTTGTGCTTATCTGTACAAGAAGATGTCACAATAGCTGGCATCTATTTTTTATGCTTTTTAAACATAGGAAATTTTCAAAATGAGAACAAGTGGGTGTGGCCTCACTTATATAGAAATCTAGATAGCAAAAATCTGAGATTTGAGAAGGTTCGGGTTTGTAGGAGACCACATCTCTAAGACAAAGCACCTCAGGTGGGATTTGGGATTGCTCTCGTAACTACTTGTGTAATGTTACCGTGTATCTTATCTTGCTGGACTTACTTACCTGCCTTGGCTCATCTATAAAATAAACAATGGGTGATTTCTTACACTTCTCCTCAGTTCTTTATTTTTTGTGTTTTATTTTACATTTATGCTTGACTTTAACAGGATTCTCAAAGTTGGATTGGTGGAAACAATGAACCGTTGACTGGCTTTACATGGCGAGGTGGTTGTGAAAGAGAAACAACAGGCATACAAGTCTGGAATGAAGTATTTGTGATTGACAGACCTAATGGAACAAAAGTAAAATTCTGTTTATATTTTTTACTGTTTTTTTTTCCTTCCATATTCTTTTTTGAACTGTTTTCTCATACTAAAGATCAAAACAACACAGAGCTATTAATGTCTGATAACTTTAACATAACATATATGGATTATGTCAAAATGTGTGAGATGTAGCATACTTTTCTTGACTTAATGGCTGATTTTGACATTATTTCATTTTATTTTCTTATATATTTTTTTATTTGTCTCTTTGGGTTTTGTTTGGTTTCGTTTCAAGTTTTTATTTAAATTCTAGTTAGTTAACATATAGTATAATACTGGTTTCAGGAGTAGAATTCAGTGATTCCTCACTTACATACAACACCCAGTGCTCATCACAAGTGCTCTCCTTTTTTTCCCTTAGTTTTAAGTTTATTTATTTGTTTTGAGAGAGAGAGAGAGAGAGAGAGAGAGTAGGGGAGGGGCAGAGAGAGAGAGAGTAGGGGAGGGGCAGAGAAAGAGAGAGAGAGAGAGAGAGAGAGAGAGAGGGAGGGAGGGAGAGAGAGAATCCCAAGCAGGCTCTGTCTGTCAGTGTGGAGCCTAATGTGGGGCTTAAACTCATGAACTGTAAGATCATGACCTGAGCTGAAACTGAGAATTGGATGCTTAACCAACTGAGCCACCCAGGTGCCCCAGCCCTCCTTTTTTTTTTTTAAATTTTATTTGGTTTTAGTTTGTTTTTATTTTTGTGAGAGAACATAAGCAGGGGAGGGGGAGAGAGGGAGGGGGACAGAAGATCCAAAGTGGGCTCTGTGCTAACAGTAGTGAGCCTAATGTCGGGCTCAAACTCATGAACCGGCTTATGACATGAGCCAAAGTTAGATGCTCAACTGACTGAGCCACCCAGGCACTCCAACAAGTGCCCTCAATACCCATCACCCATTTAGCCCATCCCCCTGCCCACCTCCCTTCCATCAACCCTCAGTTTGTTCTCTATGGTTAAGAATCTCTTATAGTTTGCCTCCCTCTCTTCTTCCCCCCTTCTTCTATGTTCCTTTCTTCTGTTTAAGTTCCACATATGAGTGAAATCATAAGTTAGTTGTCTTTCTCTTTTTTTGCTTAGCATAATACACTGTAGCTCCATCCACATCATTGCAAATGGCAAGATTTCATTCTTTTTGATGGCTGAGTAATATTCTAGTGTGTACACACATCTTTATTCATCAGTTGATGGATATTTGGGTTCTTTCTATAGTTCGGCTATTGCTGATAATACTGCTATAAACGACATTTATCATTTTAAATTTGGTTTTAATAGTCATTAATGATGAGTGTTTTACTTAGTATTTTAAACTTTTAAATTCCTAGGTGGCTGTGCTGCTAATGGATACCCAGGGTGCCTTTGATAGCCAGTCAACTATCAAAGACTGTGCAACGGTATTCGCTCTGAGCACCATGACTAGCTCGGTCCAGGTGAGACATGAAGTGCTGTGCTATGATTGGGTCAGATAGTCCTAATACCTTTGCTTTTTCTCAAAATGCCTTTTCATTGGAGAAAAAAAGATTAAAAAAATTTTTTTTAAATAAACATTAAAAAATGTTTTTGAGAGAGAGAGACAGAGTGTGAGCGGGGGAGGGGCAGGGAGAGAGGGAGGAGGACACAGTTTGAAGCAGGCTCCAGGCTCTGAGCTGTCTGCATAGAGCCCGATGTGGGACTCAAACTCACAAACCATAAGATCATTACCTGAGCCGAAGTCGGCTGCTTAATCAGGTGCGCCCCCCCCCCCCCCCCGAGAAAAAAGGGTTAAAGTCAGAGTTATTTACATTTCTCATTGGTCGTGTACATTTCACGCTTACTGTTCTGGCTCACAATGTGAAATTTCATACTTTGGTTATGTAGGAAGTAATAAACCAAGATCCAGGCCCTTTGGTTTTTCATCATAGCATCTATGCCTTTTTTTTTTTTTTAAAGGAAAAGCTATTGCATGTTATTTTTAATTGAATTCAGTCATGTGGTTCCCAGATACAGTAAGGTGTACAACATGTCTTTTATATTTTGGCTAACCAACTAAAAAAAAAAAAACCCAAGTAATTAAACTTAGTTTTTTTCTTAACATGTATGACAACTAGTACTTGATTATTTGAACTAATGGTGATAGAGGCATAAGAATTAATTCATATTTAACTTAGGAAATGTATGTGATGTTTCTCTGATACACTAAGGACTTATAGGACCCGTTTAATTTAGAAAGGGGTAATAAAATCCCTTCTGGTTTTCACTTACTCTATATTCTAATTGTGTTTGGTATTGTATCAAGTTCTTGCCTCTTCAAGCTAGGCCATCTCTTTTCTGTATAATTTAGACTGATGGACTGAATTAAACCACCACATGTCATTTTGTATCTCTTTATTGTCTCTTTGTGAGATCATCTGTGGTCGATGCTTCTCTGACTGAAAAATGAATTATTGAGTAAGGTGGTTAGCCCTAGCTGGTGATGTATCCAGAAGTGTATATGCAAATATTAGAAATATGTGCTCTTTCTGAGATAACAGAGGTTTCTTACTGATGGTAGATCATAAGTGATTCTGTCACAGTGTCTTGGAATTTTTGTAATGCTTTCTGGTTTTCTTTTCTGGTAATATTCAGAACATATGTCTGGTCTCTGTAAGTTCCCATTTCCTTCCTTCTTCAATTTGAAATAGCTGTCAGAATGGAAGGGAATTTGGGATGTTATTCTGATATAAAAAAGGAGTACTTTTCAGCTTGGCTTCTGTTTATTATAGGGCTGGGAGCTCTCTTACTACCAATTAAATGATACTTTGGGGGGAGCCCTTAGAGTATCTTTTCTCCATTTTGTTCTACTTTTTTTCTTTTTTTTCTTTTTTAATCCTGCGAGGTGGCACAACTGCCATTTCCTTGAGGCAGGCAGAAGCCAATCTTTGTGCCCCTCGAATTAGCTGGCTCTGTAGCTTACCTTAAAATATCATATAAGGGAATTCTCTGTTCTGAAGCTTGTACCTTGGTGTTCTCTTGTTTATATATTCAACCTGATGATAGTAGGAGGCCTGGTTTTGGATAACCACTTAGAGCCACTCAGCCACTTTCTTATCTGTAAAATGAAGATTTTATCCATCTTAGCTGTGATTGTTGTGTGGAGGTAGAAATAAGATCTAAATGAGATAATGCATAAGAAAGTGCTTTGTAAACAATAAATAACAAAGGTTAAAATTATTTTTATTATTGTTTTCTTCCTCTTTGAGACTACATTTCTTTTCCTTACATAAGTTATCTGGTTGATAAATAAATGACAAATCCTCTTGTCATTTATTCTTTCAACAAATGATTATTGAGCATCTATTAAGAGTCCATGTGCTAAGTACTAATGATCTAAGGTAAACAGATCCTCTTTTCTCTTTGCTGTTTGCAACCTGGCCTTGACAATGAAAGTATCTCAACCTGTTTTCTAAAAGCTAAGGCCCTATGGGTAAGAATAGGTTGGTCATGTTTTTAGATTGTAAGTTTGGCTCCAGTATAATCATCTCAGTCATTAATTACTTTTTAAGTACCATGTTTGGAGTTAGTCAGCTGAGAATGTCATTTTAGGTTTGCTGGCCTATTTTGGCTGTTTATATTCTTGACCTCTGAGTGATTCAGCTAGATTATCACTCATTTGCCCTTAGAACAAATTGTTCTGTCTTTGGAGTAACCCTGTTTTCTTAGACATAAGTTGTCTTTCAGCAGAGGTGACATCTGTGGACACCCGCTTTTCTCCTGTGATGACCTATGTCACTTTTTAACCTGACTCAGAAGGATTGGACCTTTTTTTCAAATACAGTCTTTTCTCCAGTTTCCCTTCCTTGACACTACTTATACCTTCAGCTCTGGGCTCTGTGCCTTGGAGAGCCTCCTAAAAAATTCTAGAAAGGGAAAGAGTGCCACCTACTGTTATTTGTTCAGCTACTACAGGCTGGTAAAATTTTCATTTTTTAAGTTGTTTAGACAAACGATTTACTTAAAGTAAAAAAAAAAAAAAAAAAAAGAGCCATATTAGAGTTTGTGGTAGTTGAGACACCCACCAAATAACTATGAACTACTTATGTAAGCTATAAACTATATATATAAACTATATGTAAATATAATATATAAATACGTGAATATATAAATGAATACATGAATATATAAATATATAAACAAATATAAACTACATATAAACTATAAAATACACTCACTCACTCACACTATGATTATACTAGGGAGGAAAATATCTTTATAGAATTATGCCCCTCATATTCATTGACTTAGAAAAATAATTGTGGGGGGCGTCTGGGTGGCTCAGTCAGTTGGGTGGCCAATTTTGGCTCAGGTCATGATCTCACGGTTCATGAGTTCGAGCCCCGCGTCAGGCTCTGTGCTGTCAGCATGGAGCCGACTTTGGATCCTCTGTCTACCTCTCCTCTCTGCACCTCCCCTGCTCATGCTCTCTCTCTCTCAAAAATAAAAAACATTAAAAAAAAAAAAAAAGAATTGTGAAAGCAATCTTCACTCTATTAAAAAAATGATTATGTTATAACATTAAAGAAACTGAAAAGGAGGAAAAAAAACCTTATTACGTGACATACTTTTAAAAATGTCTGCCACTTTCTAGGTCCCTTATGTGTGTATTCATGATTTTTACCTAATTTCCTACCGCTGCTTCCCCCTTAATGTTTATCCTGTTAGGAAAAAAGAGAAAATCCTTTTCATGTGCCACTGGTTAAGCTAATGGCTAAATGATTCATTTGTGCTAAGGTTATAAAATAACCTCCATTTCTGCAAGTAAAGTTAGAAACAGCTGGGTATTAAAAAAAAAAAAAAGAATAAAAAGATTATTTTGTTTTAACAGGTATATAATTTGTCTCAGAATATTCAAGAAGATGATCTTCAACACTTGCAAGTATGTATTTCTCAAAGAATGTGTGCCAAAGAATTGAAAATATAATTCGTGTTTAATCGTGACTTTCCATCTGGAAGCCCATTTTAGTATAAGAAGATTGAATATTATATGAGTTTAAATTGACGTATGACTTCTTAACTAGAAGAAATTTTAATGTATGCCCAGTCTGTTAGAAAATTAAGTGCTTAACTTTCAAATGATTTTAAAGGCTCTGATGTCTGATACAGAAAGGCTTTACAGATACCTTCTTTCAATCTCTTTGGGGGCGTTATTTTAAATAACTTGCTTTAATAGTTATTTACAGAGTACGGCAGACTTGCGATGGAAGAAATCTACCAGAAACCATTTCAGGTAAATAAGCATTTTATCCTTTGTAAAAACTTACCTATAAATAGCTATCAAGCCACCTGTCTTTTAAGTCTGAAGATACTTAAAAGGTAAGAGGATATTACAAAAAATTCATTTTTAGCAGCAGATTCAGTGGAGTTGAAACTAATGTCATTACCACCTGATCAGCAGTAGGCTCACAGAATAGGAAATAGAACTAATGAATATAGTTTGATCCTTAATACTTAGATTAAATGGTTAGTGTTTTCTCTTAGAGATTATTTAATTCCTAAACTTTAGACAGTCATGTAAATTTCTTTTATACATGGTAAACTATTACAGAATAATATTACTGGTTTTTTTTTTGGTTTTTGTTTTTTGTGGTATATTACAAGTTGAGGTTAGTCCTGTTATTCTTTATTTTGGTTTCATGTAGAAAAGTTCCAGAATTTATTAGACCTGTCCCCTCCCTCCACCTCTTCAATCTCCATATGTTTTTTATTCCTTTAAAATGTCAGGTACGGAGTATTAAGTCAGAAATTAACCTGGGTGGCGTTATTTGAGAAGCATATGTTATGCTTGCTTCTGTGGAGTCCTGTCATGACAGAGATTTAAAAAAACAAAAACAAAAACAAAGTTAATTTCAGATAGTTTCTTTTTTGAAGTAAGTGTAATTTATAAGTTGACGTTTAGTACTATTTAGTCGGTTGTGTTATAGGAGGTGGGAATGACTCCACCCTGTTTGCTCATCAGTCTCTGAAATTCTTTCTGTGTGACAGCATTGCTGGTGATTCTCAAGTGTTGGTGGGTTTACATTGATTCTGCCTCAGTCTTGTCTGGCTCAAGTGATCACTTTTATGAAATATCTGGGCAGCTTATGGCTTTTTTGTGTATATGGATACATATACTCCATTTGGCCTATATCAGTTTTTTTTGACCTGGGATAATTTTGCTAATGTCTGGAGACATTTCTGGTTGTCACAGTTTTTGAAGGGAGGTTAATGCTACTGGCATAGTGCGTGAAGGCCAGAAATGCTGTTCAGCATCCAGCCACGCACAACTAAGAACTGGTCCAAATACTTAGGGGCTGAGATTGAGAATCCTAAGCACATGTGAGTAAAAAATTTAGTCTAAAATTAGATTAGTTGGTCTTTTAGTTATACAACCTTGATTTAAAATTATGATCTGTATGCCCTGTTAGGCCTTTTGTTCATTTTTTAAGACCCTGTATTATTGCTTGTGGTGGCTCTTTCTTTACATACCATGAAGTTCTCAGATGGAGGCAGTTGCTTGGTATAGGGGCTGGGAGTGTTGTTGACTGAGGGAAGCCCTTGCTATCACTATGAGCAGTATTAACCATTTGGTTACTATAACTTTTGATAAGGAATTCTTAGGGGAGTGATTGTTAAATTGTTAAAGTAGTGATTTTCTTGTAAAATCTTGTAAGAAATGATTTCCACTGTTTTCTTTCTATAGACATTAATGTTTTTGATTCGAGATTGGAGTTATCCTTATGAACATTCATATGGTTTGGAAGGTGGAAAACAATTCCTTGAAAAGAGATTGCAGGTAAGCCCCCATTTCCCAGTGAGGAGAGCATAAGCACCCAGCCAGATGAAGGAGCGGGCTGTCTGGACTACTGCTTAGACTTCCAGTCTCTCAATGTCTTTGGCATAAATCGTGTGTCCCAGGTTAGCCCAGGTGGCTCCATACAGAATGGATGAAAAGTAAATTGGTCGTATTTCTGCCAAAGAGGCCAATGCCCTTGGATAGAAATTAAGGAACAAGTATTTCTCTTTAGAACCAACTGTAAATCAGTACTCAAAATATAAAAATTTGAAGGAGACTAACTTTTTGAATTTACTTAGATTGCATGTGTGTCTCTTTCTGGCCCAGCTGAGCTTCTGAACATTTGGGACAGCCTGGATAATATAGTATGCATATATTGAACACAGATGATGTGAGACCCTCTCTCCAAAGAGATGTCACTATCCTAGATTGACAGCATATAGAGCTAGAAGAGGGATCTTAAACATCATCTATTTAAAAATTTTTTTAAATTATTTTTTTTATTTTGAGAGAGTGTGCACAAGCTGGGGAGAGGGGGAGAGGGGGAGAAGGGAAGAGAGAGAGAATCTTAAGCAGGCTCCATGCTCATCACGGAGCCTGACATGGGGCTTGGTCCTACCACCCTGGGATCATGACCTGAGTTGAAATCAAGTCAGATGCTCAACTGACTGAGCCACCCAGGTGCCCTCACCCTTCTTTTTTTTAATATATAATATAACTGGAACCCAAAACAGTGACGTACCTTTAGTTGCTTAACTAATTGTTGATAACTGGGACTAGCACCCAAATATCCGGACTCCTGGCCCACGCAATATGCTACACCAAGGCCATTCCTAAAGAATAGCCTCACCAACATGATCCTTTCTTCCTAAAGTTACCCTCCCCTGGAAGTACTTGGGGAAAACCTCAGGTCAGATACTACTCACCTACTCACATACACAAAGAATACATGAAAATCCCATAAATTCATAAGTAGAAGGGTCATCTTTTTTTAGTTAATAAAATTTTATTTCCTTTTAGGATGATGCATTTAGTTTCTCAACCACATTCAAAAACTTGGAGTATAATATAATTTTCTTATCACTAAAATGAGATTAAGCCAATTCCTCATTTTTGGGCTTTTTAGAAGGCATTTCTAGACCCTGTTGTCAGAGATAATTTCAGCTGTCAGAGTTTTCTCTGGTTTGTTCAGAAGAAATTAACACAAAGCACATCAGGCATGTTAGCAACTCAGAATCATGTACTTCAAAGACAAGATTTTTTTTTTTTAAATCTCATTGACATGATACAGGAAACTGCTCAGATGATGATGAATTTATACAAACTGAACATAGGTGTGTAACAGCACCCATTTTCATCCACTAACCCCCAAGCCCTCTGGTACTGTCCTGACCTGACAGGTGCTGTGTGTACTTTTTATGAAAGGAATCACATACAACATGTATTCTTTTGTGTCTAGCTTCTTTTGCTTAATAGTATGTTTCTGAGATATTGTTGCATGTAGTTTCGTTCATTTATTCTCATTGCTATGCGGTATTCCATTACATGAATAGACAACAGTTTCTTCATTCTACTCTTGATGGAGATTTAGGTAGTTTCCAGGTTTTGTCAGTTATAAATGGTGCATTTTTTTTTTTTTTTAAACGGTGTTTGAGAAGAGTCTGAGTGAGTATATGAGTTATATTGGGATAAGTAGCTACTAAAAAAAATCGAAGTTTGAGGGGCTGGGTGGCTCGACTCTTGATTTCTGCTCAGGTCATGATCTTATGGTTTGATCCAGCCCTGTGTTTAGCTCTGCG
Organism: Panthera tigris; assembly: GCF_018350195.1. Classification (NCBI taxonomy): domain Eukaryota; kingdom Metazoa; phylum Chordata; class Mammalia; order Carnivora; family Felidae; genus Panthera; species Panthera tigris. Next base: position 108,351,425 of record NC_056662.1, read on the forward strand.
CTGACAGTGCGGAGGCTGCTTGGGATTCTCATTCTCTCTCTTTCTCTCTTTCTCTCTCTCTTTCTCTCTCTCTTTCTCTCTCTCTCTCTCTCTGTCTGTCTCTCTGCCCTCCCCCCCCCCCCATTTGCATGCACTTGCTCTCTCAAAATAAACATTAAGAACAAACAAATAAATTAAATAAAAGTCTAAGTTTAGGATTTTCTTCCAGAAAATACATAGCAGTCTTTCTTCCCAAAACACTGATAACTAGCATCAATCATAAATAATCATGTGGAGTAAGTACTGAAATTCCAGTAAGTTTCAGAGGTTCTTTGGACTTTATTGGAGCTTTTTCACTTGAGCTGTTATCTTGCTCAAGGGCTAACCTTTTTATTAGCAAATTAGTACTTTGTTTTTTCTCTTTGCTGTTATAAATACTTTAAAGGCAAATCCTTCATTTATTTACTGGTTTGTACACCACAGCCACTACTTGTTAGTCTGGTGTTGGATATTCTGATTAGTTATTTGTGTATTTGTATTTTTTCATATTTAACATGGGAAAAAACATCTTTTCTAGTTTTAAGACAAAAGTGGGTGGGGTCTTACTAAAGGGGTCAGAAATGCATCTTCAGTAAAATTTTATATTGTCAAAAAATACCCATCTGGAGTAGCATCTGAGCTAAGTGTGCACACTTGTGAGTGTGTGTGTTTTCTTGAGAACTTTTTTTCCTTGTTTGTGCCTTTACGCTGTCTCCTTCTGCCCTCAGGTAAAACAAAATCAACATGAAGAGCTACAGAATGTAAGGAAGCACATTCACAATTGTTTCTCAAATCTTGGTTGCTTCCTTTTGCCACATCCTGGTCTTAAAGTTGCAACTAATCCTAGTTTTGATGGGAGATTGAAAGGTGGGAATTCCCATTCTTGCTAAAATCAGAATTTATTTTTTAGAGGCTGAGAGTTTTAAAAAAAAAATACATGGTTCCTTAAATTTTCTGTCTTCTACCGGAAGACATTTTGATGCATTGTTAATAAGGTGATATTAATGCTCTGTGTGGTCTGTCTAGCTTTCCATTGGGCTGTTGTAGACTTGTAGTGTATGGATTAGCGTATTTTATAATGTGGTCTGTTGTTCATCACCGGTGTCCTAAAAATCCCGAAGGCTGAGAACATTTCAGTATTTCATCTGTTTGTAGTCTGTAAAATGTTTTATCAATATATCGTATTCATGTAATCAGATTTAAGTCTCTGTTTTAGGGATGATGTAATTTTTTGAGTATGTCCTAGGATTTGAGCATGACGGCAAAAGGCTGGAGGAATAATGAAATTTTTACAGAATGGCTGGAAAACAAAATCTAGTATTAAAATTTAGTATAATTTCATGAATTGTTTGCCTTTTGAAAAGGATAGTTTAGTCAATACTAATGTGGAATTTATTGCGGTAGTCCACAATTTATTATTTGACCTGAAAGAATTACTGGGGCATGAGGGAAATGGAGCAGGGGCGGAGGGGGAGAGTATATTTTTTCCTAGGAGATACGATGTGTTTGGATAAGGTTTTTTAAATGAATGTACTCGAGGAATAGATCGTGTATACTGTCATTTCATGAAACAGAATGTTATTAGCTCTTACCAGTGGGGACTTCTTTACTCTGTCTTCTTTTGACTAACATGTTGGTTTATATTTCGTTTCCATTAGATATTGATGAAGACTTTAAGCGAGAGCTTCGAAATCTGGTTCCATTGCTGCTTGCCCCTGAGAATTTGGTAGAAAAAGAGATAAGTGGATCTAAAGTCACTTGTAGAGATCTTGTAGAATACTTTAAGGTAGGAAAACTGCTACACTAAATGACTTGGTCTCAGTTAGAAAAATAGCTGACTCAAAACTCATATGTATGTACAAGAAATTTCCTGTCTTTATTTTACAGCAAAAAAGTGAAATTTATAATTTTCCCTTCTTTGCATTGGCTGTACCAATTTTTAAGGATATCTAAAATGATAGCAGACAACTTATATGTTCTAGACGGTAGTTTTGTTTATGGGATTATCCTCCGTTTCCTCCAGCTCTGGTAGGGAGAGAGGAAGAGCCATTCACCATGTAATTAATTGTAATGCCACTCTCTCATTTGTGAGGGACAGTGGATATGCGGAGTGGCATTCTGCCTCTCGAGTTCTCATAAAAGAGCCTTCTCTCTGAGTTCTTGAGGACTTAATAGGAGCAGCTGAAAGTATCAAACTGGTTTCTGAATCCAATTACTTGTAGATTTTTTTTTCTCTCTCTGCTCTTCTTTAGTCTTGGTAGCTTGCTTGCCAGAGCAAGACCATTATCAGGGTTCTAGTTATTCATAGTAGTTACGGGTAGATGGAAGGGAAACTATAGTTAACTAAGAGTATATTTTTGGTCATTTATTGGACAGTTGGTCACTTTCATAGCATTTTTGGTTAGTTGTGAAGTAATTCAGTCAGTAGAAAGTTGAGATGAACAATTTCTATATGGACTTGTTAAAAACTGTCATCTTTCCTTCTTACTCTTAGAGCACAAATTAGGTAATTTTTTTCTTGAACTGAAATATCATTTAACTTGATTGAAGTGAAACATTGAGTAAAAATGTCTAACATTTAAAACAGTAACAGTAGGGGAGAATTATGGATTCCTTTTCATAAAGTGGGTGGCATTGTATATGTTACTTTTAAATATAACTTTTATGCACGTTGGAATTCTATTTAGAAACATCTCTCTAGGATATTATTTAACATATGTTTAAAAGTATGAATTATTTTTATATTTAATGGATTTTTTTTTTTCCTTTCGGAAATCTAGAGCCAAATTGTTTAACCTGCCAATGTAAAGAGTCTTTTATATTTTTAGGCTTACATTAAGATTTATCAAGGAGAGGAACTTCCACATCCAAAGTCCATGCTTCAGGTAGTGTGTGTGTTGTACGTATATTTATTTTTGAAGGTGAAGAGCCTTTGGTTTAGAGATAAACGCTAGAAGTGGGATTATGCTTCTTTGCACGCAAATGAATTTCAGATATTTAAGTCAATACGGGTCATGGGTCCTGAAGTTTTTCTATGATTGCAGACCTTGCACACATAGGCCATCAAAAATAAAGTTGCTAGAGAAGTGTAGAAAACTTCCTCTTGCAGGAGATAGCTTAATAAGGGCCTGTCTAAACCAAACTTCTTCTCTTCTCTGAGTCTGTGACATTGAATGTTTTTAGTAAGGCTTATTTCATCTTGGTATTAATGATTTAGAGCTGCTTCTAGTACATACAGGTTTTTTTTTTTTTTTCTTTTTTCTCTCTCTCTTTTTTAAAAGGTGTTCTTTGGGGACAATGTTATTTTAACCTAAGTTTATTTTTTTTAAAAGATAAAGCAGCTTAATTTAATAAATCAAGAATAATTAATATTCATGTCCGTCACTTCTTACTAAATTTTACTAATTTCATTGTGTTCATACTGTTAATTTTTCACCCAAATTTAGGTTTTATTTCTTTCAGATACATATCGAGTTTATGTTTTTTAAGATTTGCTATTTTGGACAATTTTTCAGTTTTATAGTGGATTGAATAGTATTTTCTTCTAAAACTCCTGTAGTAAGCAGTTTTGTGGATTTAAAAATCTCTTGTGTCATACTGATATGAGAGAGCAAGCATATGGGTAATTTTTAATTCTATACATCTGGAGACTTGACACTTCTTAGGGTATGTCTAATTCTCTACAATTTCCTGAGCATGTGTGGTATTTTTTCTTTTTTTTTTACAAACCCATTTTAACAAACCTGAGCAAAACAAAATTAGACAGGCAGTCCCATTAGAAGCCATTACTATATCCCTTCCATTGGAAAGGAAAACTGGAAGTTGATAATGTTTTCTCTGGTTCATTTTCAGACTTGTTCACTCTATAGACTTTATTGTGTTAGTCAGAATTTATAGAGCCGCTGGGTATTTTTTGCATAAAATTGGCACATCTTGTTTTATTTTTCTAGGCAACAGCTGAAGCTAATAATCTTGCTGCGGTAGCAGGAGCAAGAGAGATCTATTGCAAAAGTATGGAGCAGGTTTGTAAGCGACATTTACATTTGACACTAAAGTGAGACAGAGGATTTTTACAGTTAAATAATTGAAATAATTTGTGCTCCTTACGTACTGTCACAATACATCATTCACTGATTCCCCTTCATCATCTCTGCTGGAAATAACTAAGAAAATAATTCTCATGTTTAGAGTGCACAATATAGGTGGCAAGTTACTACGTAAATCGTACTAAAATAGTTTTGACGCATGATTCAGAGTGCTCTTATTAGCAGCTTCTGATGTAATATTAGTTTAAGGCCAATGACAACTTCTGTGCTAAACTTGTTAACTAGAACGTTAAAGGACCTTTTTTATGTGTTCTCTTTTACCTACTCTCTGCCCATAGTCTTGTGAAGTCGGGTACAGATTTTTTTTTTTTTTTTTGTCTTTACTGGTATTCGTCATACTTGGAGAATTTATTTTACCCGAGTCCATTAAACATACAAGAAATAGGTTATGATTACGTACGAGATATTATGAACAAGTTTAAAACTGAACCATGTAGATGGCTTGACTTTTTGAGACTGAAACCTGTGAACCGGGAATGTTTTTTAAGTGTGAATTGTTTCTAGCCAGTAATCTGTCTTGTACTCTTCTGTACAGGTATGTGGTGGGGACAAGCCTTACATTGCACCTTCAGATCTGGAACGAAAACACCTGGATCTCAAGGAAGTGGCGATTAAACAATTTCGTTCAGTAAAAAAAATGGGAGGAGATGAATTCTGCCATCGTTATCAGGACCAGCTTGAAGCTGAAATTGAAGAAACCTATGCAAACTTGATAAAGCACAATGATGGCAAAAACATCTTCTATGCTGCTCGTACCCCGGCCACACTGTTTGCAGTCATGTTTGCTATGTACATAATCTCAGGACTGACCGGCTTCATTGGCCTAAACTCTATAGCCGTCTTGTGTAACCTTGTCATGGGGTTAGCACTGACATCTCTTTGTACTTGGGCATATGTAAAATACTCTGGGGAGTTCAGAGAAATTGGAACAATGATTGATCAGATTGCTGAAACACTATGGGAACAGGTTGGTATCTATCTTTTGGTTTTTCAGTGACTAATCTCATCCCTGTGACATTTCCCTACCCTTCTCCTGCAGTATTCGCACACCTCCTTTTCCTTTATACGAGGAATGTCAAAAGGATGTTTTCTGTTTTGTTCGGTTACGGTTGTGTAATCTGAATATAAAGTATGAACTGAGTAATTTTTTTTTTCTTAAAGTCATAATTTTAGTGTGCTTTGATTGGCTTAAATCTGTAATATCTTTGGATAGATTCTTAGTCATAGGCCTGATAATACCAGACAATGGGCAGGGCCAGAGTCTCTACGGACTTTTTTCTTAGAGGAAAGAAAATATAATCAGTGTAAGAAAGAAATTTGGAAGTGCAGTGCTTTAAGAAAGCAAAAGAAGTGTCTTATTAACCCTGGCAAGAAGCAGTTCATGCCTATATTTGAGGGAAAATATTGATATTCAGGTCTTTGTTGCCTTCCGTGAAGATAGTGGTGATTTACTGATGGAACAACCTGATAGGGATTTCTTTTACCAAAGGAATTTTGTTTGCTGTCCGTACTATGGAAACCCTAATGAACAAAACAAAGCGCCACAGAGAACCAGCTTCTCTTAATCATAATCTTTGACTTCAACCAGAATTCAAATCATAATCTTTTACCTCAAACCAGAATTCAAAGTCGGGCCTGACAAGAATCTACTAAGGGAAGCCATGTTGAATGTCCACCTGTGTGCTGGAATTCCCCAGGTTCAGAAAATTCCGTTCAAGGATGTTGTCATTAAAATGATCATCGTGAAATACTTGAGCATCATGTCAAGGATCAGAATGAAAGCTGCAGTTAGTATTGATGGACAGCAGAATAGGCATTTTCAGATACCACTTCTGGGCATAAGAAGTATTGGGCTTATTTGGAGGTCTAGGACATGCAGGTCCGTGTTGGTTTTGCCTTTAAATTTAAAGACGGAAGAAGTAAATCATTTTTTGATGAAGGTTGATTGGGCATTGACTTTTCTTGTAACAGTGTCATTATTTTATGAAGTGACCCGCCATATTAGTTTGGATTTTGTGTTTATTCTTTAGAGAAATTTGGATCTGATTTGGAAGCTCGTGTTTGGATATTTGTTAAATTTAACCCTTCATTTAAAAAAAAAAACTTCACTCTTGATATTCCTTTGATATCTTCTAATAGAGGACGGATTAAAAGCTATTGCAGCCTCGCTTTTTAAAAAAAATTCTCTACTTTAAAATTGCGGACCATCACTAATTTTCTGCAGCATGAATTTTAATCATTGTGCGATGTCTCCATTTGAAAACCAGTCATCCTCCTATATCATGCTCCGGTAGCACTGATTCTAGGACTTTAGAGGTGCCATTATTACAAAACAATTAAGTGGAAGAGTCTGAAGTGTGTAAAATTACCAGCGTAGTTGAGGTAGGTTGATCACTAGTCAGAGAAGATATGTGCTGTGTCAACAAACCTTGCCTAAATCTTCTTGCATTTCTCTTTTCTTTTGCTTCAGAGGAGTCCCAGGAAGGTGAGAAACTCACAGTCGCAGATTCTTGTAGTCTTAAACGCTTTAACTTCAAGGCGCTCTGAGTCATTGTCCTAACGAGTCACTCCATGTTTTAGGTGTTTTCCAAACTGTTTGAAGTTACTAGACGTCGAATGGTCCGTCGTGCTCTTTCATCAGCACAGCGACAGAGACTGTCATCCAACAATAACAAGAAGAAAAATTAGACAGTATTTTTAACTTTTTTCTCTATCTGAAGTTGTTCACCCTTAAACATGTAGGACAATAAGCAGGACCGTCTGGGCCGGTCTGCATAAATGCTGTATACTTACCAGATTTGATGCTGCATAGAGGGTATGGAATCGCACGTCCATCTCATAGGAATTGTAAATGGTTTGAGTAGGAGGAAAGTAATTTTTGTTGCATTATAAGATGTCTAACTGCATTATTTGTAGCCTCATAGCTTTTTTGGGGAGAAGCATCTTTTTTATTTCCCACATTCCTGGTTATTTTCTTCATTGCTTTGGATTGAATTTTTATATCTATTTTTCTATGTACCTCTTTTTTTACCTCATGTTTTTATTTGTTTTGCACATCTCTCATACCACAGGTATTGAAGCCCCTGGGTGATAATTTGATGGAGGAAAACATAAGGCAGTCTGTCACAAACTCTATCAAAGCAGGCCTGACTGACCAGGTGTCTCATCATGCCAGATTAAAGACAGACTGACAGTTCATCTCCTCATGGACTCCACTCTCCCTTTTTTTCATGCTTGCTGTACAATGAGAACTCAAATAAAAATAAACCAAAGTTTACAATCAACTGTAGAAGTAGTTTAGTATAACTGGCTTCACAGATGGCTGCCACAGAGTGTGAAAATTGTTTGTTGGTTTTAAGCATTCTGTTCTTGGCTCCTAAGACATGGAGATTGGCTGAGGAGCATTAGTTTATCATGCACATTTGTGCCATGTTTCTTTCTTTCTTTCTTTCTTCCTTTCTTTTTTTTTTTTTTTTTCCTTTTTACTTAATCTAATGTTAATGAAATTTGTCTTATGTAAAAGGATATTTCAGGGAAATCTTTTAAGAAATCTATTTAGAGTCTCTTTAACACCAGTGTCCCATTGAAATTTTAATTTCTAGTGAAGTTATGAATCACTGTATCAAGAATCAGATCGGAATGACAATGAAGCCTTTATTGAGCCACTACATTAAAAGTATATATTGCTTTACTGCCTTCAATACCAGTATTACATAAATGCATGTGTCAGAAGTCTCACAGAAATTACATGACAACTCTTGTAGCTAAGAAAGTGATTCTGAGGTGTACATTTGTCTTGCCTTTTTAAATTTATAAACCTGCCCTAAAAGGAGATGCATATCTGGGAAACTGAACTGTCTTTATTCAGTTTAGCCTTCGTGTACATAAAATATGCCATTAATTTTATTGGGGGAGAAATTCCATCCAAAAATGTTGCCTACAGCTATGAGTTCAGAGTGTCTGTACAGTGTGTAGCTTTTATTTTCTAAAACCACAGATAGGGCATGTATATGAATTATAAATATATAAATACGATTTTGTATTAAAAGTTTTGTAGTTTATGGCAAAATCTGGTTCTGTGGTAGGCTAAGTGCAGTCCCTGTGAAGGAATGTTTGTGGCTCATGTCAGTGTGTGAATGCATAGACAATTTGAAGTTTTTGATATATTTGTGATATTTATCTTCCTTGAGCACTGCAGTCTCCCCCCCCCCCCCATCCCCCCAAGGGAATTCAATGGGAATGTTTATCGTGACTTTGTCCTCTGTTGCATTTTAAAGTTATTTCCTGTAATTTATTTTCAGTACATAATTAAAAATTTGTTGTATATATAAAATGAAACTTGTGATTCTTTTTTAAGGAATCCTTCAAGTATGTATTCCATTACATAAACCGTATTTGTTTATACTGAAAAGAGCATGAGCAGGAAACACCCAAGTGAGAGCTCTAAGGTATTGTACCCAAAGCTAAGCTTGTAAAACTCACTTTTGTCTGTCTCTGTTAGGGAAAACTGAACTGTGATTAGCCTAGGTGTAGCTGGGGATTTGTTCATTTCTTTTCTCCCTCTTTCTCTCTCTCTCTCCCTTTCTCTTTTTTTCCTTCCTTCCTTCCTTCCTTCCTTCCTTCCTTCCTTCCTTCCTCCCTTCCCTTCCCTTCCCTTCCCTTCCCTTCCCTTCCCTTCCCTTCCCTTCCCTTCCCTTCCCTTCCCTTCCCTTCCTTCCCTTCTTTCTTTCTTTCTTTCTTTCTTTCTTTCTCTTTCTTTCTTTCTTTTTCTTTCTTTCTTTCTTTCTTTCTTTCTTTCTTTCTTTCTTTCTTTCTTTCTTTCTTTCTCTCTTTCCTTCCTTCCTTCCTTCCTTCCTTCCTTCCTTCCTTCCTTCCTTCCTTTCTTTTCTTTCTTGTTACATGTAAGGCTAACATTTTTGCCATTCTTTTGTAGCCTTCTTTATAAACACCTATTAAAGTACCTATTTTGGTTGTTAAGTGAAGAAAATTCAGATGTTGAGTTGCATGCCTGAAAGCTCTAAATTTACTTTGGTTGATATATCTCCCCCCACCGCCCCTTTTCAAATCCTGATTTTATATGGCTTGTATTTGTTTCCATCTGTATTAAATTGCTACTGACTCATCTGTTCTTCTTAAAACATAATGAATCCACCTGAAAAGTCTTTTTATTTCTTCTAACATCCTGTTTTATGAATGCTGTGGACTGTTTTTATGAATGAAAAAAAATAAAAGGTTTGTTGTATAATAGCAATTCTTCTGAAATTAAAGGCACACAAATTCACTTAAACAAAACAAAACAAAACAAAAAGAGTTGTGAAATCTACACCATGGATTTGTTAGTTTTTCTTGTTGGAGAATGTGTTTTCCACAAAGAAGATACAATTCTATAAAGGATTCCAAGAAAAAACACTTCGGTGTCAGCTGGAAGACTGTGAAAATCACTATTAAGGAGCAATAAAAGGGATTAAAGACAAATACAAAGCTATTGGCTGAAATAACTTGGGTGTTAGTATGTTTTCTGTGGTACAATTTTGTAGTAACCCACGTAATAAGGTAGGTTTTTAAAAAATACTTAATGACAAGTGATTTCCTGGTTAAGACCCAAGTAATTTTGTGGAACGGACGGTCGTTTACAACCTACCGAGTCTGCCTTACACATTTCTCCTGAAGATAGCTAGCCGGTCGGTCATCCTCACTTGCCTGAACATACTCTATCTGTGAACTTGAATAGCAGTGTTTCGCTGGTGAGCGTTGTGTTTTCAGCAAACTCCGACCTGGACTCGCTTTAGTTGTTTTATTTCCGGAATGGGACAGACCAGGGGCTTCATCTTGCTGGAGATGGGAGTGCTGTTGGTGTCAGTTACGTTGTTTCATTATTATGGGATCAAAAAAGAAAAGGTTTGTCCTTAACTTGGTTAAAAACCTGTTAAAAATATATACCGTCCAGGGTCAGAAAACACGGCGGTGCTGCTGTTAGTGGTGCCCTGTATAGATATTCGAAATGGCCCTTCACAAAGTTTTTTAAAGCACTTGTGGGAACTGGCTCTTTGATCGGCCGTGTATCTGCTAACGGGGGTTGCTTGTGTCTGATCTCCACGCTATTAGGCTTCATTCGTGGTCTGAATTCCCAAACTTTGATCAGAATCAACCTGTGCGCCTAAGTGTTTTACCATTCCCATCACAGTTGCGGGATGATGATAAAAATCAGCCTAGACAGCTGTCAGCTGTGCGGCTGGCAGCCGGCGCTTACCAGTCTCGCAGGGTTTGCTAACCAAATGGCTGGCTGTCTTGGATTCATTCAGTCTGGAGCCTCTGTCACAGAACTTTGGGGAGCCTTCCAGTGGGCTCCTGGGCAAACAAAGCTAAAGTAGAGCTGAACCAAGCAGGAGAGAGAATTGCTACTTTCTCCACCCAAGTCTTAGATCCTAGGGATTTATCCCCTTTCAAGTTTGGGGTTTTTGCCGGAGTTTAGGTTGAGGAACTGATCTACCCTTGACATCCTTCAGTGCAACTGAACAAGTCCTGTATGTTCTTTTAGATTTGTGACTTTGTGGCTTCTTTGGAGCCAAAGCTAGCAGTTGGCCAGGTCAAAAGTGCCCAAAGATAAATGCAAGCAGGTTAAGAAGAGGGGGTCACAGCCTTTGTATAACCCAGTGAAGCACTTCCACGTATGTTCGCACTTTTCATCCAACAGTCCTGTGAGGAAGCTAGGAAACCACGTTATCACAAAAGCATCTGGGGGCACCTCAGGCTTGCAAACGGATGCTAGCACACGCCTCCAGGGTTTCAATCCTTCAGAAGTTTCAGACCCAGAGAGTAATGTTCCTAACTCAAGAAGAAAGCTCTGTCTTGGTGGCATTCTGTGAAGTACCAAAAGGTGGAGAAAACATGATTTTATTCTATTGAAACAAGGTGGAAATCACCTATAATATTACTCTTAAAAGACACGAAGCAAGAAGTGAAATTTTCCTGTTCTTCTGATTGTGCACCTCAAAGGTAACTTCCTGGGTGTGCTATTGAAATCATCCCCATGCTTATCGACACATCTGTAGGTGCATAAAGTATACTCTTGATTTTTATTTTACACAAAAATAGAATGACCCCGTATATGGTTTTCTGCGCCCTTAGAACACATTTTCCTAAGCCACTAAGTAATTCTTTAGTGCTCACATGATTGCTTTGACTCTTCTGAGGGTCGAAGGGGTTTTGAGGAGAGAACATCAGACCTTGGATTGCTGCTGTGGCTTTCTTATTTTTTACGCGTTCTCCCCACCACAGGATTGGTGAGAGAACCCAATAAGAACATGTGAAGGGTGTCTGGGAAGCACATACAGGAATAGAAAATGTGCACTCTCAATTTTTCTTGTTCTAAGGCTCCACGTGCTGCCTTCGTTTGGCCAGGAGTCAGATAAACTACTTCCTGAAGCTTGGCCATCACTAACTTTTTTTTTGGGGGGGGGGGGGAAAGGGCTCATTTGGGCCTTCGTGTATACTTCCCAGTCACAAAACATGAAGACTACCAAAAAAACTTGGAAGAATACTTGCCTTTCAATTCCAGGAAGAGGAGCTAGATCTTGGAGTTAAAACTTTGACCCCAGCACCCCTGCTTTCCACTTGTGAATTTGGGTAAGCGCTTTGGAACAGCCTCGCCTCGGCTGCTTTGTCTATAAAATGGAGAGAATGCCTATCCCTCAGGGTTGCTCTCAGGATGGGGTGAGAACCTATTTTGAATCCTTTTTATGGGGATGATGTTCGAGAAAAATGCATCTATCTTCCCAATCCTACCTACTTTTAATTTTATACCTTCTGCTTCCTGAAGAGACAAACAGGATAAATCTTGGAAGGTGATGGTCATTGCTATCTTGTCTATAAAAAAATGCAGTGTCAGTAAGTCCCCAACTAGTTTAAGCTCCTTGGAAAGAATAAATCGATACTTTATGCATTCTTTAATCTTTCACATTATCCACTATTCTTGTGCATGGCAAATGCACGGAATATTTTATTTAAAAAAAATTTTTTTTTTAAATATTTATTTATTTTTGAGACAGAGAGAGACAGAGCATGAACGGGGGAGGGTAAGAGAGAGAGGGAGACACAGAATCTGAAATAGGCTCCAGGCTCTGAGCGGTCAGCACAGAGCCCGACACGGGGCTCGAACTCACATACCGCGAGATCCTGACCTGAGCCGAAGTCGGACACTTAACCGACTGAGCCACCCAGGCGCCCCTTGCACGGAATATTTTAACATGCGTTGGACTGGTCCACTTCATCCCCTCCGCTCACCTCCCATACTTGTACCATCTACTGTAAATGAACCAGGTTGTCGTTTGGCAACTGTGGACTCCTAAATATCCATGTGTTTTCTCCTCTTGGCTTCAAAATGCTAAGGAACATGATTATTAACTAAAAAATACCTGGTAAAATAATTTTGGCGTAGGGTGAGTGTGGTCTACCCTTAACAGATCTGGATTATCTTTAGAACTTTAGTTATACTGATTTGATCTGATGCATCTTAAGTATCTGCTCTTTTAAGTTGTTCCAAAATTTGGTTCACAAGCCTGTGCAGTAAGGAGTTAAGAGTTGTTCTTACATTTATCGTGTCTCTCTAAGAATGTTGATGTTGCTTAGAACGCTTAGGATTCCTGGGAGGACTGAAGCCCTTACAAGAGGCTAAACAGCAACAACAAAACCCAAAACCAAAAAATCAACCAACCAAATGAAAAATCCAAAAACCCCCAAACTAATACATTTAACATCTAAATACCGCCAGTGCTGGGGTAATGACTTTGGGGTGGGTCCTCTTTACCTTCATGGCAGGGGTGGGGCAGAGAGAGGGAACGAAAGAATCCCGAGTAGGCCCACACCCAGTTCAGAGCCGAAATAGGGCTCCATCTCAAGACCGTGGGGCTCGATCTCAGGAGTTGAGATCCTGACCTGGGCCAAAATCAAGAGTCGGATGCCCGACTGACAGTCACCCTGGCGCCGCATCCTTCGTTTTGATAGAGGAGTCCTCTTGAGTCTCAAAGACGTTGTCTGTGTTTACCAAGGGGGTGCGCTCCGGGATCGGAAGCCGGGCCTGGCTTTAGAGTCCAGAGAGCCAAGTACTTGCCTACCTTATCACAACGAGAAGCACGCATCGTCCTCCACGGGCAGAGGAAGGAAGTGGAAAAAAGATCAACAAGGAGGAACACAGCCGGGCTCCAGTGCAGGTGAGGCGGGTGTGGGAACGGTGGATGTGGCCCCGGGAGAGAACTGTAAACACAGACGGTCAACATTGCCGAGGGCCCACGTGGGCGGACTTGGCGGTTAGATGTTGAGGATACCCGAACCACTCTTCCAGACTTGGAAGACATCAGTTAAGCGGCAGTTTTAATAGCCTTAAGGTAGTTTCTCAAAGTATGGTTTTATTTATTTTCTTAATCAGAATTGCCTGGAGTGCCTGTTTCGCGTATGCACCCCTGACCCCCCTCACACAGTGGGTAATGAATTTAAATCTGTATTTCTAATAGGCTTCTTAGATAATTCTGATGCCTACTGAAGCTTAAGATCCGGTATTAGAGCAGTGTCATGTTAGAGGAGTAGTTGGATTATAGATCTCTCCTGCAGTTTTTATACTGACTAGGAAAGCTTTCTGCAGAGACGTGAAGTGATGTTCTTGTATTCGGTTGTTTAGCTGAGAGGCTGGTGGAGAAGTAGAGAAGGACATGTTGACCAGAGGTGGAAAGTGTACTCCTCTCCCATAGGAAGGTGGATCTCATCTCTCCCAAGTTACAGACCCATTCTTTACCTCAGCCCTTCTTTCAGCATTGCCACTGTGCCTCGCGGGCTTTGGACTGAATCTCTCTTTTAAGATACTTTCCTTGGGTAACAAGCTTGATACTGCTATCATTGCGGTCTTCTTATTTCATTAGGGAAATATTCGAGATTGATGAGACTTTTCATAGTGTTGTTTGTTTTTTCATCCGCTTTTGAATGCAAGGAAAAGAGCCCCAGGGGTAAATCCCCCAATGTCCATAAATCAGCAGAGAGATTACATCTATCAAAGTATAATCTTCAGAAAATCAGACATGACTCATACAGGTACATAATGAATTTTTGTCAAATTGATTTGCCTCCTTAATGAGGAAATCGTTAAGGTGGCGAAGCTGGTTCAAAGCATTGGAGCAACGGGAGTTATGTAGGCCACCGGGAAGGGTTTGGAAACCAGTATGCCGAGGGATCTGAGCTCCTCAGAGTAAGTAGCAAAGATCAGCGAGTCTCAGACTTTGTGGTCTTAGGACCCCTTTATAGGCTTAAAGGACCCCAAATGGTCTGTCAATATTTACTTTGCAAATTAAAATAAAAGCTTAAATATTTATTAATTTAAAAATAAATTAAACCCATCATAAGTTAACATTTTTTAATGAAAATAAATAAAAATAGCTCCATATATATATATATATATATATATATATATATATGAAAAATAGCTCCATATATATATGTGTGTGTGTGTGTGTGTGTGTGTGTGTGTGTGTGTGTGTATAGGCATTCTTTTACATGTTTGCAAATAGAACACTTTAACTGGCTTAGAGGACAGCTGGATTCTCATATCAGCCTCCACATTCATATGTTACAATATGTTGTTTTGGTTGAAGTATATGAAGAAAATCTGGCCTCACATGGTTATGCAGTTGGAAAAGGAGGACCTTCTAGAATCCCCAAAGTGCATGCTGGGGACTCCCAGGGGTCTTTGGATTACATTTTGAGAACCACTGCCCAACATTAAGAAATACCCTTGGCAGGTATGTTAAACAATGCCCCTGTATGAATTTGCAAGGACATGCTGTACTGTCTTACGCTTTATTTCCAAGTTGGGGATAGTTTTTCTTAATACTACGAAGCCCATGTCTTGTTCCTGCCACTAGGAACAGGTTGGGCCAGACAGAGCAAATTCCACTTGTAAACAGTAGGAATTGGAACTGCTTGTAAACCCATTTCTTTTTTTTTTTTTTTTTAAACGTTTATTTATTTTTGAGACAGAGAGAGACACAGCATGAGCAGGGGAGGGGCAGAGAGAGAGGGAGACACAGAATCGGAAGCAGGCTCCAGGCTCCGAGCCATCAGCCCAGAGCCCGACGCGGGGCTCGAACTCACGGACCGCGAGATCGTGACCTGAGCTGAAGTCGGACGCCTAACCGACTGAGCCACCCAGGCGCCCCTAAACCCATTTCTTTAAACAATCTGCCCCCGCTCCCCAAAAATCTTTTTTTCCCCATCAGTAAAAAAATGTGTGCAAGAGATTTTGAAAATATGAAGTACTTTGAACTTGTCAGAGATGAACACCGATACCTTTTTTAAGGCCTTCCAGTCTGTTATCCGTGTTAGTGTGTCAAAGTCCGTCCCGTTTCATTTGGTACCGTGCTCTACGTAATGCCTTTTTGAAACTGCATTCTCCATTTAATATATCATGAGTCGTTTTTCATGAGAGTAGATCATATTCTAAGTTTTTTTTTTAATGGCTACATTTTATTTTTGTTACGCTTTATCTAGTTTTGTAACATTGCATATTTTGACATTTTCATGTTCGGTGTGTTAATAACACAGCCATGGATGACCTTGTACCTGCAATCTTGTGCCGCTCTCTGCTAGTAACCAGGAGATGGGCACAAACTCCTGGAATTAGAAAATCCCTGCCCTCTAGAAGTCTCGTAGCAACTTACGTCTTCCCCAGCGGTACCTGAGACTACGGTCCCAGCGCCAGTGGCTCCAGGGCCAACCCCATCAGGCCTCACTACGCGTCTCCCCCATTGGACATCAGAAAATGAAGTCATTTCTCTTCACGTTGCTTCACATATCACTTGAGCCAGTGGTTCTCAGCTCTGTGTATCAGGATCACCACACCCCTGGAGCTTGTGACCCCTTGTCCTAAAAGTTCCCTCCCCCAGGTGGTTTTGTTGTGCAGGTAGGACGGAGAACCACCACGTGCTCTTACCCCAACCTTACCCTTCCCTGCCTTCCTGCCCCTTTCTTCGCACTCTGTATAATCCAGGGTCTGTTATTATCGAATTCGCCAAAAACGTTATCTCTGTGTGTGTTTTCTCTTCACGTCTCTCCAGAACTGAAACCTGGTTTCCTTTTCCACTCCCCAGCTCGATGTCTGCCGCGCAGCCTGCTCGAGGCTGGTGTTCCCCACACCCTGTGATCTTCAGGTCCTAAAGGACAGTTCCCTGTCCTTGCAGTCCACGGCTGACTTCAAATCTTCTCTGTTGAACAACAACAAACGAAACAGCTTCTTCACAGTTGTCAGAATTTTCCACTCGTCACCCCAACGTACCATGGGCAACCTACCCACTACGCTGGCGCTGTCCCCTTTTGTGGTCATTCTTGGCAACCTCACCTCCGATACGTGACTCCACCCATCCCACAATTGTTTTCAGTTCTCAGGATATCTCCTCCCCCTCCATCTCCAGCCGTTCATAAGTCATAGCCTCCCACTGTAGAATTCCCCACCTCCCAAATCTAGAATTTTGACAGCAATCACTCGTCAGCCTTTCTCGGGTTCCCTTTCAAGACATTCTCTGATCCTTTCAAATCTCTCTCCTCCTTTGGCCCTGCTTTCCATACATGTCATCCCGTGTCACCCCCTTCTCAGTCTCCATGGATGCAGTGGCCCAGCACTACACGCATTCCTTCATACACGTCCTTCGCCCCTTTGTGGCACCTGTACCTCTACTCTAGCAGCTGAATATTGCTGGAGGAGATAACAGAAGGCTGATGGCTAATGTTCCTTAAACTGCATTACCGCAGATCTGAAATGGGTACTCGGTCCTGCCCAACAACCTGACCACACTTCTCTGGTAAATTGAGGGGCTATTTTATACCTTCTTGCTCCTCAGATTATTAAAATCCTTTCTCTCCTCTACTTCTGCTCTGCTGACTTCACCTTACATCCCACAGAGAAAAAGCCATACAAGAAGACAATAATTTTATCTTGCCACGAATGATCTATGAGCGTGACTCTAAATGTGCCCAGATGATTCTGTATTTCTCTCTGTTACACAATGGATGGTGTCCCTGTTCATATCTGAGGTCTACTCTTTTCTATGTGCTCCGGAATCCATTTTCTTGAGGACTTTGATCCTGCAAATATCCTTTTTCTTTGCGTCTCTCTGTATCATCAAATTCTCTGCTACTGCATCATTTCTTTGGGCTTTCCAGACACTCCTTAATATCACCCAACTTCAAAAAAGCAAAACAAACAAACAAACAAAACCTTTCCCTTATCCTGTCCTTTCCCTTCTAGCTATAGTCCCTTTTTTTTTTCTATACAGCAAAATTTTCTGAAAGATTTATATACACAGACTGCCTCTATTTTCTTACCTGAACTGACTCCAAGCTGGCTTGTCTCCACCAGTTTATGGGGACAGTTCTGATTAACATTACAAAAGACATCTTCGAAGCTAACGGTCAATCTAATATCAGAGTCTCTCAGTAGCAGTCGATATAGTTGATACAGTTGACTACACCCTCATTGAAACGCGTTCATGATTATTCCTCTTACCACACTCGTCAGTCTCCTATTCAGTGTCTTTTGCTGGATCCCATAACCACCATCTTTACACTGGTGACTGTTACATATGTATCTCCCACCCGCAGTCTGTACTGAACTACACCACACCTCCATTTGTATGTCCGTGTCAATTTATGCCAAGAGTGGAACTACTGATTCTCTCCCCACGCCAACCTAGTACACTCGGAAGTGTTCTGTCTCAGTCAACATCTATGTATGAGTTCTCTTCGATTCTACCCTTTCTGTCATCTCCACATTCAACCTATCCTAGGCCCATTGGTTCTGTTTCAGAACATGTCTTCAATCTGATTTCTTCTCTCCAGCTCCCCTGCTCCAACTCTGGTCATACACTGTCCTCCCTCTTTGGCTCAAACTGGTCTGTTCACCTTCTTACCGTCTGTTCTCCCCAAAGTGGTCGGAACCACTCTTACTCTAAAGAGAGAATCAATCGTACTTTGCTGTTTCATTCTCCAGGGAGTTCCCCTTGCTGCTGAAATAAATCTCTGGCTCCTTACCATGGCAGAGAAGCCGGCCCTTGCATATCTCTGTGAGTTCATCTTTTTCCTCATTTCACTGTGCTCCCGCCACAGAAGTGACTCTACCCTTAATCACACGAAGACCATCTCAGGGCTTCGATGCTTGTTTATTCCACAGGAACATTCTTTCACCAGATCTCCCTTCTCATCCTTCAGATCTCAACCCAAACATTACTTACCTTCTCAGAGGCACTTCCTAACCACTGTTATCTCAGGAGCGCCATTGCTTGACCCTATTCTAGTATTTTCTCCTCAGTACCTGATGTCTTATTTGTTTGCGTATTAATAGGTCTTCCTATAGTAGTATGTTAGCTTCTAAAGGTTAGGGATTCTCTTTGTCCAACTGCCATGTTTCTAGCTCTTCGGAGAGTGCCTGGTTGAGTCAGAACACAATATTAACTACTTGAACTGTCTGTAAACACTTCTTTTAAAAGGTCTTTTAAAAATGTTTATTTATTTTGAGAGAGAGAGACAGAGAGTGCGAGCAGGGGAGGGGCAGAGAGAGAGGGAGAGAGAATCCCAAGCAGATCATGTGGGGCCAATCCCATGAACAAGATCCCATGAACCTCGAGATCAGGACCTGAGCCAAAATCGAGAGTCAGACTGTCAACTGACTGAGCCACCGAGGTGCCCTGTAAACACTTTAAAAAAACCAAAAAACTATATATATATATATATATATATATATATATATATATATATACATACACAGTTAAGCTGTTTAAAGAGCTATTGGATGAAAGAATTGCAGATCTCTCTCTCTGCCACAGCAAATGGTCATGAAAACACCCTCATATCACAACCTTGGAAGGGTCTTGAGAAGTAAATGGATAAACTTAATATTGAAAAGAACAGTCTTATATCAAGTATACTTAACTACACGTAGTTGGCAAATACTTTCGACGCTTAAAAAGATACTATACATACATTAAGCGAAACTCTCCCAAATCCTTCAAGGGCAATGTAGGTAGAATAGTGGAGAAAAGGCTTCAGGGAGGGGAAAGAAATGCAGGAGGCACCGTGCAGGTAAGCTTCACACTGGTTTGACTCCAGTAATATTTCCCAGGGAA
This sequence comes from Panthera tigris, assembly GCF_018350195.1. Lineage (NCBI taxonomy): Eukaryota > Metazoa > Chordata > Mammalia > Carnivora > Felidae > Panthera > Panthera tigris. Next base: position 108,370,707 of record NC_056662.1, read on the forward strand.
GCTGACTCTCACGTGTCGGCAAACAGCAGTTGTTGAGTAAATGTCAACGGTGTTACTTCAGGGCTGTTTGTGGTGTCAATATGTGCATTGACATTTTTTAATGTCACAATGTCATGTCTTTCCTGTTTGAGGATGTGTGGTGCCGGGCAGAGGAGATCAAATGAAGAGTTAATGTAAAAGTCCGTCAAGAGATGCTTAAAGACACAATTATGAAGATTTTCAAACACAAAGAAAGTGGAACAGTCGAATGAACTTCCATGTGCCTGTCATCCAGATTAGATAGTGACCAGCATATAGCCAGCCCGGTTTCATCTATGTGCTGCCACTCCTCTGTCCCCAGAATCAATTGTTTTCAAGGACGTGTCAGATATTCCATTATTTCAAGCATCTCAGTATGTATCTCTAAAACATCAGGACTTTCATTTTTGGCAACCTCAATACTCTTATTTTTTCTAAAAGAATAACAGTATCGAATAGCCAGTCGGCATTCAAATTTTCCTAGTTATCTTATAAATATCTTCATGAGGCCAAAGTCCCTGACCATCCACTACAAGAAGTTGAACTTACTTGTCATGGGCATTGCCCTAGTTGTGTGGCACAGGCTCTGGATAGATCTCGCAGATTTCCTCAAAAATTAAGGGTGATCCATTTACCTTGCCTCTTAATCCTTTAAGAATTGCACATCTAGGGGTGCCTGGGTGGCTCAGTTGGTTGAGTGTCCGACTTCGGCTCAGGTCATGATCTCACAGTTTGTGGGTTCAAGCCCCGCATCAGGCTCTGTGCTGACCGCTTGCTCAGAGCCTGGAGCCTGCTTCAGATTCTGTGTCTCCTACTCTCTCTGCCCCTCCCCCGTTCATGCTTTGTCTCACTCTGTTTCTCAAAAATAAATAAATGTAAAAAAAAAAAAAAAAAGAATTGCACATCTAGGCTGAGTCACTGGGTTTCATTCATTCATCAGGGCATTTATTTTTATTTTTTATTATTTTTATTTTTTATTTGAGAGAGAGAGAGAGAGAGAGCGCACAAACGTGAGCAGGGGAGAGGGGCAAAGGGTATGAGAGAGAATCTTAAGCAGGCTCCACACTCAGTGACTCTGGGACCATGACCTGAGATTGAATTCAAGTGTTGGACGCTCAATCAACTGAGCCACCCAGGCGCCCCAGCTCTTGGACAGTTTCTACATCACATCCAATGGCATTTGATTATATTTCCTGTCGAACTGTTCTGCATATACTTATTTGCTGACTCCTCAATGAAACCTAAGGCTCTCCAGGGTAGGTATACCGATGTATCAAATGTCAAAGTCAGCCCTACCATGACTTATTTCATATTCAATAAATCCACCTCCAACTAAAGATGATGCCTCTCTGTCTCATCCTTGCCTTCACTAATCCTTGAGAGACATATGGATAATCATTGGAAGGCTGGTAGAAACAGGGGTCCCTGGAGAAAAGGATGAAAGATAACACAAAGAACTTTATGATCTCTACTTGTTCTGCCATCTTGGAGAAAATCATATGTGTTCTTTTCTTTCGTTCTTTTTTTAATCTCACGGCTTTTAGTTCCTAAGCTCTCAAAGATTTATTTCTTGGCAGTAACATTTAGAAAATCTACCTTTATCCTGAAGTCTGCATATTCCAGTTTTATTATTTTGTTCAGCCCAATGGAATTATTAGAGAGAGAACGCCAGCCATGCTGATTGCTACCAATTTATTTCAAACATTTGTGAAGGTAGAATCACAAAACATCTGCACTAGTTTTTTCCTTGGGCCAATATGCTCTTGGTATTATGCCTATGCAGAGGCTGTAAGCCCATCTTTCTTACCTGTATGTTTACTCGTTTGGCATGTATCTATTGAGTGCCTGGTGTATTCCACCTCTGCTACATGCTGGGAGCACAGTGCTGAACCACAGGCACAGCCCCTTTTGCCACAGCCTTTGTATTCCGCAAGCACCTCCCCCAAATTTGGCCCCATCTCCTGCTGCTGTTAGGAAGTCCTGTCATTTATGTAGAGTACAGCAGGGGGCAGAGGAAGGCCGCCTTTCACAATCGGTTGTGGCGTCCTAGCATTTCAGCTGTAGATTAGAATTGTGACTTCAGTTTTTGAAGGAAACTAGAGTCTGGTTTTGCATTTTGCTCATTGCTCCTCTGACTTTGGGTACCTCTGGTACCAAATTTGGGAAAAGGCGAAACATTCCATCTTTCAGAATCAGTATTTTTCTGGAATAGTCGTGAGAGAAGCTTGCTAAGGGAAGGAATTCTACTCTGGATGCTTTCAAAAATAAAGATTATTCAATGGGTTTAATATTAATTTAATGTTTTCTGTGGAGCTGAATTTTCATTTAGGTGTTTGCTCAGATTGAACTGTAGCTGCATTTTTATTGTTACTGAGAGAATGGGTAAAGAAACCGTGATTCCCATCAGCTAATCTTGTTCTTATTTCAGCAACAGTAGCTCTCCATCCTCAGATTTTGACAGTGAATAAGAGGAAATTTTAGAAATGTAGAGATAGCAAAACGTGTGTGTATGTGAGTGCGTATGAGTGTGTGTGCATGTGTGTTTTATATACTATTGGGACCTCAAGAATGATATCAGAGGGGCAGGGACAAAGAAAGGGTCACGGATGTGGGGTGTTAAACTGGGGGCAAAGACCTCAAGAGAATATTCTAATTTTGGACTTTTTAATGCTATGCTAGATGTGCTGGGTGCTTTCAGGCAATCAGTATTTATCTGAGGTCTGAAGATAGATACTCATTTGAGGTATGAAGATAGATATTAGAGTTTCCTTTGAAAAGGAAAATCTGAGTCAGAGAGAGCAGAATCACCTGAGCAGACACCTTTTTTTCCTTTCCTCCTGTTCTGCTACTCCCTATGGGACAAACACAGGAAAATCGCACCAACTCTCCCTGGCTATGGCTCCCTAGAGAGGTAGTGGGGGAGTAGAAGGGGAGGGGGGTAAGTCAATTTCTAGTGAATGTGAGAGTGAGTCACATCTCATATTCTGTGGAATTATTTATCTTCCCCACTAGACAGGAAGTTCTGTGGAACAGGGTCATGTTTATCTTGCTTGTCATTGACTTTCGTGTGCCCATGTCATTTTTCATATGCCAATACTTTAGGGGCATAAATAATAGTCTTCCCACTGACTTCATTAAAGAAAGACTAAAGAGATTAAGAAACATGGATAATCCCAGCCATGAGTTCTTTTTAAAATGTATGTGTAGGTGTGTGGGTGTGTGGGTGTGGGTGTGTGATTTCTAATCATCTGTCCCTGGTCCACCTATGAATATGATGGGAAATGCAGAGGAAATAAATAGGAGTAGCTACATAGACTCTGAAATGCCTTCCAATCTAGCCATCTAATATTCTACATTCTTTGAATTAGAAGGGCCCTACTCTGACGCACCCAACTAATTTAGGATTCCACAGTGTCCCTAAGGGAAGTCACTCATATTTTTTGGAACATTCACCATATCTTGAGGCAGCTATTCCACTACTAGACAGTTCTTGCTTCTTTTTTGGGGGAGGGGGTGTTGGGGCAGATGTTTATAGAAATATGGAAAAATACAGGAAATAATATAATGACATGCATATGCCCACTGACTAAGAATTAACAAGCTCCAATGTTTTGTCCTTTTTTGCCTCAACTATCCACCATTGGGAAATAACTTTCCATGGGTCTCTTACCTTTTTAAACATCCGCGAGTGGACTACTGGCCGCTCCTTATTCTGGACTATCTTGTATAGAGGTTTGTACTGTGAACAGCTATGAAAGATATAATGATGTCCTTCAGAGTAAAGGGCAAGTTTCTTCCAACCTTGGAAGATAGACAGTGTGTCGCGTTCTGGAGCAAAGAGCAGGTAGGCTTAATGCCCGTTATAAAACAATCAGGTTCCTTAAACTCAGGATTCTGCTCCTGTAATCCAACCACTGCACGTCTGGTCCTCTTCACGCTGCCTGTGGGAATCAGGGCTTCAGAGATTGGCACACACATGCTGGTCTCTCGCTGCTGCTAGTGCTGCGAATAATAAACTGTCTTTTGGGTCACCTGGGTGGCTCATTTGGTTAAGCGTCCAACTCTTGATTTCAGCTCAGGTTATGATCTCACAGTTTGTGAGATTGAGCCCTGAGTCAGGCTCTGTGTGCTGACAGCATGGAGCCCACTTGGGAATCTCTCTCTTCCTCTCTCTCTCTCTCTCTCTCTCTGCTCCTCTCCCACTCATGCTGCATGCTCTCTCTCCCTCTTTCTCTCTCAAAATAAATAAATAAACTTAAAAAAATAACGTCTTGGGGCATCTGGGTGGCTCAGTTAAGTGCCCGACACTTGGTCTCAGCTCAGGTCATGATCTCACGGCTCGTGAGATCAAGCCCTGTGTTGGATCCTGTGTGAACAGTGTGGAGCCTGCTTGGGATTCTGTCTCTGTCCCTGTCCCCCTCTCCCCAACCCTCTCTCTATCAAAATAAATAAATAAGTAAATAAATATTTATTACTATTATTTTAATGTTTATTTTTGAGAGAGAGAGAGACAGAGAGACAGAGAGGTAGTTTGTGAGCAGGGAAGGGGCAGGGAGCAGGAGACACAGAATCTGAAACAGGCTCCAGGTTCTGAGCTATGAGCACAGAGCCCGACACAGGGCTTGAACTCATTAACTGTGAGATCATGACCTGAGCTGAAGTTGGAAGCTTAACTGACTGAGCCACCCAGGTGCCTGTAAATAAATAAATGAATTCATAAATAAATATTTAAAACAAACAAACAAAATCCTGTCTTTTACATTTGATCCAGGAGTTTTGTGTCAGCATCTATTGAAACAGTGGTGGGTTATTTTTAAACTATCCTAAGCAATGAAAAAAGGTAGAAATAGTTCCCACAATAATATTAATATTAAAACTTGATAAAGGTAGAAAAAAGAAAACTAGACAAATTCACTTATGAATGTAAAGGCTAAAATACTAAAAAAAAAATAGTAAGCAAAATTCAGTAGCAAATTATAAAAAGAATGAAAGGAAATTAAGTCAAGTTTATTTCAGGTATGTAAAGATAGTTGAAAATTTGGAAATTTATCAAAATAATTTCCTATTTAGATTAAAAGGGAAAAAATCTTTTATAACTATTGTTGGTGAAAGGCATTTGATAAAAATCTAGCAACAATTATTAATAAGAAACCCCATGTAAAATAAGGATGGGATAAGACATTTTTAACATGATAATGACTATATCAAACTATGAAATAGTAAAGCTATTTTAAAATCAGGAACAAATAGCACTGAAAGCTTTTACCATTACTAAGTATATTTTGGAAGTTTTAACTAATGTAATATAGCAGTAAAATATGTAACATATTGGAGGAAAGCCAAATAAATTATTTCTCTTTTTTGCAGAAATATAAATATATATTCAGAATTTAGTGACAGTAAAAACCTACTAGAATGAAAAGGAGAATTTGGTAAGTTGGCTGGATGTGATAAACATATAAAAAGGTCAGTAGCTTGTCTCTAAATAAGCATATCCAGTTAGAAATAAAAACTACAAAATACTTAGGAATGAATCTGATGCAATGGGTAAAAGACATACATTAAACAAACAAACAAACAAACAAACAAACAAAAAACTATAAAATCATGTCCAGGGACATAAGGCAGGATTTAGAAATGGAGATACATACCAACATAAGATTTAATTTGCAATTTAAATATCAATCCTTGAGGCACTTGGGTGGCTCAGTTGGTTGAGCATCTGACTCCTGATCTTGGCTCAGGTCATGATCTCACGGTTCGTAGGTTTGAACCTACATGGGGCTCTGTGCTGATGGCTCAAAGCCTGCTTGATCTTCTGTCTTGCCTTCTCTCTGCCCCTCACCTGCTTGTGTTCTCTTTCTTTCTCTCTCAAAATAAAGTAAACTTAAAAAAAGTCAATCTTTATTAATAATCCATATTAATATGCAAGTTTAGTTCAAAATGTAATGGAATAAAAATCATTATTTTGAGTAGGTGGAGGGAGTTACACAAAAAGATATTAATGTTCCTGTGCAAGAGTAAACGTCTGAGAGGAACTGAGAAAGATGGCTTGCTTTAACAGGTAGTATAACTTAAAACAAAGTTACAACATTTAGACAGCCAGGAAATGGTGCTGAAATAGATCAATGGAAAGAAGAGAGTCAGGAGCAGACCCAGTGAATATGGAAACATAATGAATTCTAGACAGGACTTTCAATTCAGTGGGAGAAAGAAGATTTAAAAAAAAATCAATTGTACCACGTGTACATGGGTGTCCATTAAGACAAAATGATCTATACTTCTCATTCACACCTTACTGAAAAATAAGTTCCAGATAGATTTATGATACAAATCTTAAAATGACATTAGAAAAAAGGCAATATTAATAAAAGTTTGGAGTTTCAGTGTTTTCCTATATTCTTGGCCCAAGACTGTCATAAAAACTAGATCAGGAGCGAGGACTCAATAACCAGCCAAAGTATTTCTCTTCACAGACGTTTAGATTACTAAGGCCCTGGGGAGGCCAATCTCAGAGAGGCAGTCTGTACCACGGAAAGATCAGGAAGTTGAGACAGATAGACAAGGGTCAGAATCTCAGTTTGGACCCATATTATATGTGGGACTTTGGACAAGCTATTTAGTTTCCTTAAATCTCAGTTTCCTCCTCAGTGAAATGGGTATAATAACTTTAAGAGGTCATGCAAGGATTAAATATTTCTCTGTCTTTAAAAAAAATTTTTTTAAATGTTTATGTATTTTTGAGAGAGAGAGACAGAGCATGAGCAGGGGAGGGGCAGAGAGAGAGGAAGACACAGAATCTGAAGCAGGCTCCAGGCTCTGAGCTGTCAGCACAGAGCCCGACGCGGGGTTCAAACCCGTAAACTGCAAGATTAGGACCTGAGGTCAGACCCTTAGCCAAATGAGCCACCCAGGAGCCCCAAATTTTCTTCTGTCTTGTAAAGGGGCCTAGCTCAGTGCCTGACATATATTTGGTATTCAGTAAATGCTCATTTCCTTCTTTCATTTTCAACTTCTGACTATTTGAAAAGCATCAGATTTTGGATGTTTGTGAAGAGTGTCATTATAGTACTCTGTGAATAACAGCAAAACCAATATAGAGACCCCAATTTCAATTCTTTTGGTTCGAGCTTTCTCTGGAAACCTGAGAATTTTTAATACTGGCAAACCAAATTGATGATTCTGCCTCTTACAAAAGAAAATCAATAAACATTAGCTCTTCTGAGGCAGACAAATCACAGGAAACAAAAGTTCCACAGTGTTTCATAATCTTATGACAAACACCATCTGAGTTACTTACAGTTCCTGGATGAGGAATCTTTTCCTACGAGGATTCACTGGCCAGGCCCAAGTTGGCTATGTCTCCTCCTGGTTTTGTCGCTTTGCTCATACGATTTGTTTGCACTTTTGCCTATTATGAGCTTAGCCATCTCCTGATCTGGTGAATTCTCAGCCCTTAGAACCAGTCAATCTCGACAGAGGATCCCGCGAGGCTTCCTGATCTGGCCACTAACTGTTGGTGTTCAACTCCAGAAATGACATGCCAGGCTGAAGCTTAATTCTTTAGAATATTTTTTTTGGCTAGCTTATGGCTCAGCTTCCTCTGTTCATCAGGGAGCAGTATCTCAGGCTTCTCAGGGAACTACCACTCCTATCATCAACTTTGGGATTCAGGGTCTGTCCTGGGCCCCAGGAAAGCCCTCTGACCTATCCCTGATTCAGGTAAGCGCTCATGTCTTAGCCCTCATCGGTGTCTTTTTCTTTCTCTCTGTAGGTAAGTTTGTATCTGTTAATAAGAGACTATGTCTTGTTTGCTCAGTGTCTAAATAAAGATTATTTGGGTAAAAGGAACAGATATTCCAACCTCCATCCCACTCCTTGCTTAAACAGAGGGATTTATTATACAATGTCAAAGGAAAATCTCTTGGACATCCAAGCACAAGACAAAAAGTGCAGTCGGCCTGAAAACACAACTGGAATATTGGGAACAGAGATTGCCCTCTCCATTTGTAAGCCTCAGATAATCTTTCTCACCTCTATTTCTCCATCTCCTGTCTCTGGTGGCTTCTTGGACCAATATGGCTGCCCAGTCATGGCTCTACATAACACTTCCGTTCAATCACCTACTTTCATTTCATGATTTTTAAAATCTCTGTGACAGTCCAAAGACTGCAAGAGCCTGATTGCAGCTTATCAGCCAATAGACTGACAGATCGGTCAGCCAATAGCTTGGTCCAATCAATTTTGAACAAAAGGCATGGTCGGGTAATAATCGGCTGTGGGCCAGAAGAGGTTTCTGAGAAGGGGGCTTGGTAGATCAGGTCAGCTACCCAGGAACTAGCTTGATAGCATCCCTAGCCCTTCACAATGAAATAAGGCCCAGTAGTTTACAAAGTGCTTTTACATACTCTATGTTAATTTTCTTGTTTGCTTGCTTAATGTATTCATTCAACATTTGATGACATGGCCTGTACCAAGAACAGGAGTAGGTACCACAGTACTAGGTTCCATGTTCCAATATGAGTATGTTGTCGTCCAGGCAGTTCTATTAGGAGTGGGGTTGCAGGATAAACAAATAAGCAGGGAATGTGATAGAAGGGCACTGATGGAGAAAGTTGGGTTGCGATGGACAGTAAAGAAGTACCTAAATTGTGCGTGGAAGTGAAGGATACAAGTCAGGAAGATTATTTTGTAGCTTGATCATCTTTACACATCACAGAAATCCGGAGGTTGGCAAGGCAGGTAAAAATGTCACCTGATTTGACAGTTGAGATAACTAGGACTCAGAGGGGTTGAGTGATTTGCCTGACACCACATAGCACTGCAATCCAGGCTAGATCCAGATCTTCTGACTCCTGGTTCAGTGCTCACTCTTTTCGCCCGAATTCCTCCCCCCCCCCCCCCCCCATCCAGGTTTGCTCTGGCAAGGGATGTCTGACTCACGGACGGCAGGGGTGGGCAGTGGAGAAATCAGGCCAACCTTCACTGTGCCTCTAACAAGTCATACATTAGGAAGGACACAAAAGACATGGAAGACACTCTCTTTGCTTATAGGTCTTCTTCTGGGGTGGGCTTGGCAGTATTGGAAATCTCTACCCAAGCTAGGCCTGGATGTGCAGACCCTACTAGATAGCTGTTCTAGGTAGATGATTAGCACGAATGTGGTGGTGACATGAATTTGGTCTGGGAGGATCTTGGGAGGAAGTTAGGACAGGTGAGGTTTCAACATCCCTCCTGTGACCCAGCCACTTTTCTTATATTTGGCTTCCTTCTTGACCCACATCCCTCCTTTCTGCTGCCAAATAAGTGGTGAGGTCTATGTCGTGTGGACAAGAGTCACAAAAAGTCACATGCATTTTTCAGAATGTGCATTCATGCCCTTTCCCATTATTAGGAAAAATGCAGTTTCCTTGAGATTCACCTTACCACGTTTCTTGCTTTGGCTTTCTTTCTCTTGAAGTGTGGAGCCATCTGTCACATCTGTGATGGAGATGTAGAAAGCACTTCTTTACTTTAAGAAGATCAACACCGTGGATATGATAACCAATGGCAGCTGATATTGGGCCTTAGAGCTGGGGAGGCCATGGGACTGGTGGGGTCCAAAGAGAACACGTGCCAAGCAGGAGGAGCTCTGCTTCTCTGCACCCATCTCTGACTGCTGGGAAAGCATCATCAGCTCTTCCTATTTTTTAAAGAGAAGTTAGAAATCTGAATTGAAAAATTTCAGGCCAAAACTGGCACACAATCTCTTAAAAATACAGCTAGAACAAACAAAATATGATTTGGTTTGACAGCAGGTGGGTTATAACTTCTGAGTTACTTGTTCTTTAAAAAATCCCTCCCAGGCACTCACATTCGGGTATTCTTTCTCAAAAACCATAATCTTAATCTATTCATGAGACAGTATCAGACAATCCCAATGGAGGGAATTCTATGAAACATCTGACCAGCACTCGTCAACATTGTCACGGTCATGATAAACAAGGAAAAGAAGACTGAACAAGTGTCACAGATCAGGGCAGACTAGGGACACATGATGACCAGATGCAGTCTAAGATCCTGGAATGTTAGTGGAAAAATTGGTGAAAATCTGAATAATGTCTGGAGTTTAGTTGATGGTATGTTAATTTCTTAATTTTGACAAATGCAGCATAATGAAAAATGGTAACATTTTTGAAAAGTGGGTGAAAGGTATATGGCAACTCTCTGTACTACATTTGCAACTTTTCTGTAAATCTAAAATTATTCCAAAGTCAAAAGTTTATTCAAAAGAAAAAGTCCCTTCCAAGCTCGAGATAACCTTTGGTTGTTATGGTTCTGCAAATGAGGCTGGGTTTCCAATGTCAAAACACATGCTGTCCTATTGGTGTTCCTTCTTTCAAATGGTGAGTGCTTAGCACAGTGTTGCGCCTTACTGTCCTTTCCTTTTAGATCACACGGTTCCAAGACTCCTGAAACGGGCCTGCAGGTTAGCCCAGAAGCATACAGGTGGTCAGGCAACTTTGCTATACAAGATGGCGTCTCTCTTCCTATTAGTAAGAGAAGGTCTACTTTGCAGTCATGCACACTGCCGCCCTCCCACTGGAACTGCCTTGCAATGGCCGGAGTCAGTTTGAAATTCACAGGTAGAGGCTTAGGTGCACTCCCAGCGCTGACATTTTGCCTGAGGATATGGAGGTTTGACCTGAAAGCCAGGCTGTGCAGCTGGATCATTTTCTATATGGCTCCTGGCTTGGTGTCGTAGGATCCAAGAAGACCCCCTCCTCTCTAAAACAACATTCCCAGAGTCAGGAAAATTGGCGAGGCAGACAGGGCTGAAGTGAGCTATCAGGGTGAGGAAGGGGCCTGCATGGGAGTGAGAAACCCTTACAAATGTTTTCATCTTCCCGGAGGAGTTAAGTTTCTCTAAATTTGTGGTCCCTCCGACTCCACAGGAATTGTATCTTTCTGCAGTGTTCCCAGGCAATTATTCCTCCTCACAAAGCTGAGCCTCCGCTTTCAGGACCCAATCAAGTGGCCACAAATCAAAGATAGCTTGGACTCATTCCACTAATAGCATTGGAAAGCCATTAGCTGAAGTTGTTTGAAAAGGGAAGTGGCTCAGATATCTCTGGGCTCACAAGAAAAGCTTCTGTAATGTCAGATTATGGTTACCAAATGGCTTAGTGGACTGAGGCATCACATTTCTCATAATGAGAGGTTATTTATTGCACCACTGAACCAACACACTCTCCCTTGCTCACTTGCACAAGATAAGATGAAGAGCCCTTTCAAGTTGAATTAAGTTTAAAAGGAAAAGCAACACACATGCTCCCAGCTAATGGTGGGGTTTAGCTCCGGCTGTGTAGGGACGAAGTGTAGATGGCTCCCTCTGTGGGTGGTCGGAGGGGCTCTGCAAGGCTCTCCTTGCCCCAGTCTCTAATGCTTGCGGATGAACTCCCTGGGACCATTTCTTTTGGTTAAGGCACTGTTTCCAAGAAAGCCTTTGTCAAAATGTTAAAAACTTGTCCCATTCACCGTCCTCAACCTAACAGGAGCTCCTCTTTCTTCGGGGGGAACTTCCTCCAGCGCCCCCTTCCCGTGGTTCCGACCGGCTGTCAATCCCAGCACTCCTAGCTCTCGCCCGCCCACGGAGGGGGCATGGGTCCCTCCCTCGGGGCACAGTGATTGGCTCAGGGATGGGCACATGACAGAGCTTGGGCCAATCAGAGGCCTCTCCTAGGAGTGATTTGAGGAGAGCTCAGAGAGGCAGCATTTTAACCCAAGAGGTTGGAGGGAGGGATCGGAAGCGAGGCTTCCAGAGAACCTGTTTTTGGTGGCAGAAAAAGCCGCATGTCCACTGGACAGAATGAAAGCATGTGAGGTAAAGAGAGAGGAGAGACAGAGGGAGGGCTTCTCATGGCATCGAGGCCCAATTCTAGCACGGGGAACCGAGATACGTGTCCGGATGCTCCAGTATCCTTCCAATAAAGCCCTTTTTAAATTAAGCTTGTTTGTACTGGGCTTTTACCACTCACGGGACGGAATACTCTGACTAAAGCAGCCATCCATGTGGCCGTCTTCTACGGCTTTCCGTAAACATTCCTGCATGACGGGCAAGTGCAGGCTGCCTGCCCCTGATGCTGGGCCCCCAGGTGCCAGGTGCCTCTGCTGGTCAGGAGTGGAAGGCAGCAGAGGAAGGACAGTAAAATGCAAACACGTTGGCCTCCTGGAAGTGAAAGCAGAGGGCAGACACGTGGGCTCTTCTTTCTGGGGTTCTGGGAAGGGTCTTTGGAAGAAAGGGCTCTGCAGCCAAGGTAGTTGTGTGTGGGCGTCGGAGGCCTGGGAGCTCAGGCCGAGTGCGGAGGACGGAGGGAAGCAGGACCCCTCCCCCCCCCCCCCCCCCAGCCCAGGCTCCCCCCTGGACTCTCCCAGCGGCCCCCAGCCCTTCCCCGACCCTGCAGCCTCTTTACCGCCCCCCAGATAAGCCAGGAGGGAACCGGTCCGGACTGGTTGCGCCTCAGCTGGCCTTTCTGCTCTACGGTGCTCCACCCCGGGGTGGTCAGGAGGGTCGGGCGGTGTGGTGTAGATCCCTGAGCCCGGGGGTCCCGGTGGCAGGTGCTCGGAGGCTGGTGGGCGGTGGGCTGGGGCCCAGGGCCCGGAGAAGCATGCGGGGGCGGAAAATAATGAACTCCTTCATGACTGTCTCCGCAGGCTTTAAATTACAAATCATCCCGGCATTGGTTCAAAGCGCCCAACAGCCCCTGGAGCCCTGCGGCTGGGCAGAGCGGCCCACGTGGCTTTTTCGATCTCCAGGGTGTGACAACCTCGCTGTGGCCTTGGCAGTGATGGAGGAGGGGCGCTGGGAATACGCTGGAAGACAGGCATCGAACTGAAAGCAAATTTACCAGCACACGTATTCTTGGGTCTTTGCGCAGGTATGTTGACAGAGCGCTGAGCTGGCAGTGGGGTGGGGAGCGCTCCCCGACGCCAGGCCCTATGTGCCAGTCCCGCACGAATCATTTGGACGTTGGGGGAGGCAGAGAAAAGTAAGTCATTATTCCTGAGTTCCAAGGCAGTGGGCGAAGCAAACACTAGAGGAAAATAATGTGCTACAATACAGGCTTTGCTCAGATCCTCCAGAACATTCCTCAGAGCAGAGAGGTAGGTGTAGTGGCCCAGGTGCATGGAACTGGTTCCTGCAGGGCAGTGGGAGAACCAGGCAGGAGGACTGACCTCCGAGTCCTGGGGAGAAAGCTCAGGAAGTGATGGGAGTCTGCAGTTTAGCGCCCAGGAGTCGATGGAATCTGATGGAAACAAAGGGTCTGTGGGAAGGGCGGGGCGTGAAGGGGTGGTGGGTGTCTGAAGGGGTGGTGGGATCCGTGAAAGGTGGATGGGGGGGGTGGATGGGGGTGGATGGGGCCTGAAACTGCCCCACAGCACTGAAGCAGAGGCTGTGGTCTTTCTTTGTGAAACCTGCGGCTGATGGCGGGAGGGAAGAACATTCCCTGAGAAGGCACGGAGGGCCTGAGAGCTGGGAGAAGGAGTGTTGGCTCCCGGCTGCAGGTGCCAGGCCCAGGGTCCCAATCTGCTCCAGCGCTCCACAGCTGGCCGTGGCCGGTGCCCAGATGTTTTGAGTAGAAAGAAACACTTTTCAGGCAACCTGAAGAAGTCCCAGGAAATCTATCACTGGAAGAAAATCTCCTTCTAGGGTTTTGATGTAGGTGGAGGGAATGCGGGGTGGAGTTCAAGCTCATGTCTGCACCAAAAGGAATGAAACGGTACATGGCGTCCTTTCAGACGTGGCTCGACTGTGTTTGGGAATGCCTTGGGCTCTAGGGTATAGGGGAGGGTAAAATTATCTCACTGTAATTTGAGAAAAAGCGTCTATTTTCTTATTCCTTGAAGAAGTAAAAATAAGGCGTGTGTGTGTGTGCGTGCGCACGCTCGTGAACAGCGGGGGTGCTGGCTGGGCTACCCGAGGACAGGACATCTGATAAAAGGCTCTTGTTCTATGAGTTATTCAGTCAGTTGCTTTTGTCAAGTCTTTCCAAGTCAACATTTCCCAGCCTCACAGCAAGGACACCACCAGGGCTGTAGGAAAAGACATGCCATCTTTCCCGGTTCTGTTCTCCTAGCGCTCTCTTCTCCCCTCTGTGATGTCTTCTTAGGAGGGAAGAAATTGGTCAAAGGCTGGAAGGTTCAGGACACTGCATCAGGACCCCCTGTGCTCCCCTAAACTCCATCTCTGACAGTTTATTTTCCAAACTTAAAAGGTTTTGTGGACTTACTAGAAGCCAGGTGTTCCCAAGAATAGAAAACATGTCGTCTGAAAGTCCCCAAGTGCCCAGGGCTGGCAGGACATGGTGGTAGAGGGTCTTGTCTGGCTGTTGAATGTATGCTCGTGATGCCTGGGGGGAATCCAGGACGTTGGGAATGTGGCCGGAATATGCAGCAGACACACAGAATGAGGGAGTTTGACTCCACTGTCTTCGGGCCCTGTTGACAAGTCTGGCTCTGGGAATGCCAGGATCATGGTGGGAGGCGTTGGGTGCCAGAAAACCTAGACAGGGACAGACCAGAGAGGTGTGGGTCCCTGGGGATTGAGCATGTTTCAGTGAAGCCCCAGTTCACTCCTCAAAGTCTGGGGGTGGAGAAAATTCCTCCAATCTCACCCTTCCCTTTTAATTTCCTCTCTGGGCCTCATTTTCCTTGTCTGATGAAGAGAGTGAGCTGGATAATCTCTAAGGTCTTTTCAGCTCGAACCTCCTGGGTAGGGCTGGCTACATAATTTCTTGGGCCCAAGGCAAAATGAAAATGCAAGGTCCTTGTTCGAAAATCAGGGGAAAAGGACTCTTCAAGGTCTTAAAAATATAAAGCATTTCCGTTCTCCTTTGTTCTCTCGAATAGTCATGATGTTTTTCATTTACTATTTAATGTTACTCTAAGTAAAGACCAATTAAAACTTATATTATTAGCGTGAATTTTACCATTCATCTTTATATTGTGTAATGGCAGTTATAAATTATAAACTGTAAGAGCATTGAAATTATAGGCAAAATCACGCAATTCATGTTTTGTAGCTTGTGCATGCACATATATTATTTTGTTTTAAGCAGAACAGCAGAAGCACTGCACACCACTAACTCAGATGTTTGCACTTAACTTTTTAAAAAAATTTTTTGAAATGTTTTGAGAGAGAGAGAGAGAGAGTGTGAGCCAGGGGAGGGGTAGAGAGAGGGAAACAGAATCTGAAGCAGGCTTCAGGTTGTGAGCACAGAGGCTGATGTGGGGCTCGAACTCACAAACCTTAAGATCATGAACTGAGCTGAAATCCAAGGCCTAACCGACTGAGCCACCCAGGTGCCCATTCACTTTACTTCTTGATATGTGCACATTGTCCTCATGCTCTCTACCTTTGGCTTTCTGATGAGTAAGGAGGGCATAAGAGGAAGAGGAACAGGGGAGGACTCATTTTTTCCCTTTCCTTCCATGTTGCTATTTTCAGCCTAAGTGGTTGATTAAGGGCAGGGAAGTAACGTGAGTAAGAGAGCAAAAAGCTGATTCAGAAAAATATCACCTGTTTCTATAAAAAGTAACAAAAAAGGAACCATCACAGAATCTTGGAATATACAAAGATGTTACAAGAAAAAAAAAAAAAGGAAAGGAAAAGTAAAAACAAATATCAAAGTACACACTCCAGAAAAAGTGTTGCAGTCTCGCTGGTAAAAATGATGACTGCGCTTTCGAATGGCCAAAATCTGACAACACCAAATGTTGGAGAGGATGTGGAGCAACAGGAACTCTCATTCGTTGCTGGTGGGAATACAAAATGGTACAGCCACTTTAGAAGACAATTTGCTGGTTTCTTAGAACGCTAAACATACTCTCACCATACAATCTAGCAATCCTACTCTTTAGTATTTACCCAAATGAGTTGAACACACCAAAACCTGGACACAGAAGTTTATAGCAGCTTTATCTGTGATTGCCAAACCTTGGAAGCAACCAAGATGGCCGTCAGTAGGTGAATGGATAAATAAACGATGGCACATTCACACAATGGAATATTACCCAGTGATTGTAAAGAAAGAACTGTCAAGTCATGAAAAGACCAAGGAACCTTAAATGCACATTATTACTAGGTAAAAGAAACCAATCTGAAATATGATTCCAACTATATGACTTTCTGGAAAAGGCAAAACAATGGAGACAATAAAAAGATCAGTTGTTGTCAGGGGCTATGGGGTGGAAGGGATGAGTTGGTGGAGCACAGGGGATTTTTAGGGCAATGAAACTATTCTATATATTATAACGGTGGACACGTCATCATTCCTTTGTTAAAACCCATAGAATGTACAATGCCAAGAGTAAACTCTAATGTAAACTATGGTCTTTGGGTGGTAATGATGTGTCAATGTAGGTTCATCAATTGTAACAAACATACCACTTCTAGTGTGGGATGTTGATAGTGGGGGAGGCTATGCATGTTGGGGGGTGGGGCCATGTGGGAACTCTCTGTACTCTCCACTTGATTTTGCTACGGTCTTAAAACTTCTCTAAAAAAATAAAGTTTGTTTAAAAATCTATGACAAAATCCTTTGGAATTAATTTCAAAAATAATCAAATCAAGAGCCCAAAGCAGAGATATAAAAGATCAGGGAGCTGTATTGCAATAACAAAGGTTGCTGAAATGTAAATATGTAAAATATAAATTACCAAATAAGGTTCAAGAGAAGATAGAATATCTATATAGACCAATTATAGTAAAAGATATAGAGAAAGCTGTCAAACATCTCTCATCTCCAAAAAGCACAGAACCCAGAAATTTTTAAAAAAGCAAAAAAACCCTATGATTAAAATTAAGGCTATATTGGATAGAACGTGAAGGAAAACAGATACTGCTGAATATAGAGTAGAGGATATAAATGAAAAATCTGAGCAAGATGATAAGAAAACAGAGAGCTTTGATGATTAAGAGGCACTACCAGTCTGCATAATAGACTCCTCCCCTTTGCCTTCTGTAAAATGAGTTTTTTCTTTGTATAAATTGACCAATAGATCAAGTCAGGGGCGCCTGTGTGGTGCAGTAGGTTAAGCGGTCACCCTGCCATGCATAGCACCTTCCTGCCCATCACAAACACTATTACATGTCCCGCACAACTTTCGAATGTCCCATGGCACATTAGTGTAAAAAACTCACTGGCCATTGCTTGAACCTAGATGTGAACTCCATTTTACATAGAACTACAAATACTTTTTTACATGGTAATAAAATACATTGAGTTTTCCAGGAATGCAAGTGTCCTGTAAATCAGTTCACTGTTTTACTTTCAAGTAATAGTATCCTGACTTTTTGCTGATTCCTTGTAGGTGTAATTTGAGAATTACACATTTTTGCTTTTCACTTAAAGTTTTCCTCCCTCACCACAGACCCATGAGGAATAAGTCTGTGTGGTAAAAATATTTAATGTACAACACATGCTGAATAATATCTTGAACATATATTTATAAGGTAAGATTTACGAAAGACCAATGATTAGTTAATAGACCACGTGCCTCGAAATGTTGGCTACTTATACCTGAATTTCTCACACAGGAGAGGTATAGATTGGCCCCAGATTCTCTAGAAAATGCTTACATTTTATATTTCTCTTATGATGACAATTTAAAAAGGAATAAGCAAGCATGTTCTGGATTACTCAGGCACTCACCTTCTGATAATTACTGCCACCAATTTAGTACATGTGTTTAAGGTTTTGTTCATGATCATCTTGGGAACCATAGCATGGATTTAATTGCTGTTGGCCAGTGATAAAACAGTTAAGAAATTAAGCGTCAGACACTGAAAAAATTGATTTATCTGAAATACCCATCTCTTTAAAGAAACACATAGGTGAGATCTTACTCTAGGTCTCAATCTAATTGCTTACTGTGTTTTGCATAAAAGATATAAGGTGGTGGATGTTAGTTGGGTACCACTGGTTTAGACTGTGCCCTCCTGAGAGTCACCCTATTCCAGAATAACTGGGACTAGCAATTTGACTGAAGACTATGGGCAAGCAGTTCTTTGGCAGAATTGTCTCCGACACACGCATTCCTCATGTCTCTATTTCCTCTTCCCTTTCTGCACTCTTGAAAGCAAAACTCTTTCAATAAAGCCAGTACATCCCTCTACTATGAGATCTAGACAAATATGTTGTCCTGACCTCAAGCTCTAGCTAACATAATTTGAAATGTAGTTGATAGAAAGGCTTACCATTAATACATTAATGCTCTTTAAGAAAGATAAACCATGGCACCAGGTCACTGTGTGGATACAGATGTTTCAAGTTAAAAAAAAAAAAAAGGCTTCCTATTGCCTGTGAACTATTTTCCAAATATATATCATAGAGTCAGGACCCTATAAAGGTCAGTCTTGTATCAAATCTGGTGTGGACAGCACACATTTGTGATTCTGGAGGTCGCACAAGAAGCCAGAATACCATGACATAAATAAGATAAAAGTTTATTCCTTTGTCATGTGTCTAGACGTGAGTGTCCAGGTGGTGGGCAGTTTTTCCATCCTTCACTTATGGATTCCATATCTGGGTCCAAGGCTCTACTTGTTGCCATTTGCATCCGGGAAGAAGAGGAACAAGAGAGGTCTCAGGTAGGGGGCTTGGTCTTTAGGACGTTAGCTCAGGGTTTTAGCATGTCATGTCAGTTCATGCACTGTTGGCTCAGACCAAGTCACATGACCGTACCTAGCTGCAAGAGAAGCTGGCAGTTGTACCCTCTAGCTGGGTAGCCATGTGCTGGGATAAAATTGGGTTTTTCTTAACAAAAGGAAGAGTTGCAAATGGATACTAGGAGGCAATGATCAGTCCCTACTTTGGGCCATGTCTACCTTTACTTTTCCTATGTTCTAGCTGTACAAATATACTACCTGGATATGTGCTTTGTCTCCTAGGATGTGGGCCTTTTTGCCCATATCTCCCTCTGTCTAGGACATCCTTTCCCTCCTCCACTTATAAACAAAGAGCCAGAGGGAGAGAGGGGGAGAACTGAGAATTTGGGAAAACTTCATGGACAAAGAAGCATGTTATTTTGTGCCATGAAGGATACATATTTTGACAAGTGGAGGAGAAAAAATGTGCCCCAAAGGGAGGTGTGACCACAAAGACCCAGAGCCAGGAAACAAAGCACATGTTGGGGGTAATCAATGGTATTACCCATGATATATCTTCTATTTCTTTGTTTCTTTTAAATTTGTGAATTTCATTTATTTATTTATTTATGAATGTGTCTTATTTGTGAATAGGTTTTGCTTTTCATGATAGTTTTGAAGCTTCTTGAAATAAGGCTCAAAAGTTGACATTTTGTGTTTGAACTCCGGCTCTGCCACTTAGGAGCCTTGTGACCTTGGCAAAGTTACTAAAACTTGCTAAACATGGTTTTTACCTTCAGTAAAAATGGATGAATGATATTACCTGCCTGAGGATTACAGATACTTTCTGTGAAGACTTTAGCAAAGTGTCTGGCATGTAGTATGTGTTCAATAAATAGGAACTAGTATTACTATCGTTTTTGTGCTACCAGAATCTCTCATATTCTGTTTGCATATAAGCGCTAAATAATTGTTGTCTTGAAATAAGATATTTATGGGACATCTACTAACATTCTTAGAGTAAAATTATAATAGCTAGTGTTTGTACAACTCTTGGGCAAAGTCATTTGTGCCTCACCACAATCTTAGAAGGTGGGTATTACTGTTCCCATTTTCGGATGGGATGAAGCATGGGGAGGTCACATGACTTGCTCAAAGTCATGTATGTGGTCTTAATAAGGTCTGACTGGAGCATAGCTCTTTGAAATCCATATGCAATACTCTTTCCAGTTTCTACCCTGATGTCTGGTACTTTTAAAAATTAAAATACTGCAAAAACTATGTCATTTTTGTGAATTGTAAGGGAAGATTTCTGCAGAATTATGAACGACACCATTTAGGAGGAGTTGGCTGTTTTGCATTCTTCAAAAGACAAAGGAACCAAGCAAGGATAGGGTGGGCAAGTACTGGAGGGCTGCTGAGCGAGCCTCCCCCAGCCTTAGAAACCCTGCCTCTTCCTGCCCGCCTCTTGTTCCTAGGTCTACCAAATGGCAACTTCCTCTTACACACAACAGATGTTCTGTACATTCCTGGATGGCATTTCCCATGAAATCAGATCTTAAAGGTGGAAAGCTAGAAGTTTAAGCCCAAATGTGTTGGAAATGAAAAACTCAATTTAACAAAAAGCACAAACACATGCATCATCTATAAATCAGGCCTTATAGACCCAAGTAAAACTGGCTTCAAATCCAGAGAGCCCATGCATCCTGAAGGCCCAGGAGAGGCAATGTAAATTAGAAAGGTGTGCTGGTTTGTTAAGTTTAGCTACTCTGACTGGTGTGAGGTGGTATCTCAGTGTGTTTTTGATTTGTATTTCCCTGATGATGAGCGATGTTGAGCATCTTTTCATGTGTCTGTTAGCCATCTGGATGTCTTCTTTGGAAAAGTGTCTATTCATGTCTTCTGCCCATTTATTCACTGGATTATTTGTTTTACGGGTGTTGAGTTTGGTAAGTTCTTTATAGATTTTGGATACTAACCCTTTATCCGATATGTCATTTACAAATATCTTCTCCCATTCCGTAGGTCACCTTTTAGTTTTGCTGATTGTTTGCTGATTGCTTGCTGTGTGGAAACTTTTTATCTTGATGAGGTCCCATTCATTTTTGCTTTTATTTCCCTTGCCCTCAGAGACATGTCAAGTAAGAAGTTGCTGCGGCTGACGTAAAAGAGGTCGTTGACTGTTTTCTCCTCTAGATGGTTTCCTATCTTTCATCTGCTTTGAAATGGATTTAGGTCGTTCATCCATTTTGAATTTATTTTTGTGTACGGTGTAAGAAAACGGTCCAGTTTCATTCTTCTGCATGTTGCTGTCCAGTTCTCCCAGCACCATTTGCTAAAGAGACTGCTTTTTCAAAGATTAGTTGGCCATACATTTGTGGGTCCATTTCTGGGTTCTCTGTTCTATTCCATTGGTCTGTGTATTTTTGTGCCCATACCATACTGTCTTGATGATTACAGCTTTGTAATACAGCTTGAAATCCGGGATTGTGATGCCTCCAACTTTGGTTTTCTTTTTCAACTTTACTTTGGCTATTTAGGGTCTTTTGTGGTTTCATACAAGTTTTAGGATTGTTTGTTCTAGCTCTGAGAAGAATGCTGGTGCTATTTTGATTGGGATTGCATTGAACGTGTAGATTGCTTTGGGTAGTACCGGCATTTTAACAGTATTTGTTCTTCCAATCCATGAGCATGGAATGTTTTCCATTTCTTTGTATCTCTTCAATTTCTCTCATAAGCTTTCCATAGTTTTCAGCATACATAACTTTTACCTCTTTGGTTAGGTTTATTCCTCAGTATTTTATGGTTCTTGGTGGATTGTAAATGGGATGGATTCCTTGATATCTCTTTCTGTTGCTTCATTATTGGTGTATAGGAATGTAACCAATTGCTGTACATTAATTTTATATCCCGCGACTTTGCTGAATTCATGGATCAGTTCTCGCAGTTTTTTGGTGGAGTCTATCAGGTTTTCCATGTAGAGTATCATGTCATCTGCAAAAAGTGAAAGTTTGACTTTTTCAATTTGGATGTCTTTTATTTCATTTTGTTGTCTGATTGCTGAGGCTAGGACTTCCAACACTATGCTAAACAACTATGCTAAACAACTATGCTAAACAACAGTAGTGAGAGTAGACATCCCTGTCATGTTCCTGATCTCAGGGGGAAAGCTCTCAGTTTTTCCCCATTGAAAATGTATTAGCTGTAGGCTTTTCATATAGAGCTTTTATGATGTTAAGGTATGTTCCTTCTATTCTGACTTTCTTGAGGGTTTTTAATTAAGAAAGGATGCTGTATTTTGTTAAATGCTTTTCTGCATCTATTGATAGGATCATACGGTTCTTATCCTTTCTTCTATTAATGTGATGTATCATGTTGGTTGACTTGTTAATGTTGAACCAGTCCTGAAGTCCAGGAATTAATGCCATTTGATCATGGTGAATAATTCTTTTAATATATTGTTGAATTCAATTTACTAGTATCTTGTTGAGAATTTTTGCATCCATGTTCATCAGGGATATTGGCCTGTAATTCTCCTTTTAAGTGGGGTCTTTGTCTGGTTTGGGAATCAAGGTAATGCTGGCTTCATAGAATGAGTCCGGAAGCTTTCCTTCCATTTCTATTTTTTTTTTTTTCTTTTCAAACTAAACTTTTTATTTGGGAATAGTTCAATTTACAGAAAATTGCAGAGTAGGACAGAAAATTCTCATATATCCCTCACTCACTGTCTCCCATTGCTAACATCTTACATTACTATAGTACATTTATCTAAAGTGTGAAGCTGACGTTAGCTATTAACTACACTCCAGATCGTATGTGGATTTCACCATTTCTGTGGTGTTCCTTTCTGGTCTAGGATCCAATCCAGAGTAGGAACCACTCGCTTTCAGTTGCTGCCTCCTCTGTCCCCTTTGGTCTATGACACTTCTAAGTCTTTTCTTGATTTTCATGACTTTGACCGTGTTGAGGAGTATGGGCATCCTGTGAAATATTTCTCAATCCAGGTTTGTGTTTGTTCTTCTCGTGATGAGACTAGAATTCTGGGTTTATGGAAGAATTACCACAGAAGTGAAGTTTTCTGTTTTCAAGTATCACAGGATCCATGATATGGACATAATGTAACGGAAGATGGTAATCTTCATCACTTGGTTGAAGTGGTTTTTGTTGGATTTCTCCACTGCAAAGTTACCAGCTTTGCCTTTCCCTACTCTGTTCTTTGGAAGTGAGTCACCAAGTACAGTCCATATTCTAACGGAGCAGGCACTATTCTTATCTCCAGTAGGAGGGAGTATCTAAATATATTATTTGTAATTCTTTGGTGAGCCATTTCTATTTTTTTAAACAGCTTGAGAAGAATAGGTATTAACTCTGCTTTAAATGTCTGGTAGAATTCCCCTAGGAAGCCGTCTGGCCCAGGACTCTTAATTGTTGGGAGATTTTTGATAACCAATTCAATTTCTTCACTGGTTATGGGTCTGTTCAAATTTTCTGTTTCTTCCCATTTGAGTTTTGGTAGTGTGTGGGCGTCTAGGAATTTGTCCATTTCTTCAAGGGTGTCCAGTTTGTTGGCATATAATTTTTCATAGTATTTTCTAATAATTGCTTGTATTTTTGGTGATGTTGGTTGTGATCTCTCCTCTTTCATCAGTGATTTTATATATATGAGTCCTCTCACTTTTCTTTTTGAGGAGTCTGTCTAGGGGTTTATCAATTTTGTTTATTCTTTCAGAAAACCAGCTCTTAGATTCATTGATCTGTTCTATTCCTTTTTTGATTCTATATTGTTTATTTCTGCTCTAATCTTTATTATTTCTCTTCTTCTGCTGGCTTTGGGCTCTCTTTGCTGGTCTGTTTCTGGTTCCTTTAGGCATGAGGTTAGGTTCTGTATTTGGGAACATGGAAAAAAACAGATGTTGCCAAGGATGTGGAGAAAGGAGAACCCTCTTGCGCTGTTGGTAGGAATGCAAACTGGTGCAGCCACTCTGGAAAACAGTGTGGAGGTTCCTCAAAAAATTAAAAATAGAATTACCCTATGACCCAACAATAGCACTACTAGGAATTTATCCAAAGGAGTGCTGATGCATAGGGGCACATGTACCCCAATGTTTATAGCATCACTATCAACAATAGCCAAATTTTGGAAAGAGCCCAAATGTCTATCAAGTGATGAATGGATAAAGAAGATGTGATACACACACACACACACACACACACACACACACACACACACTCTGGAATACTACTCAGCAAAGAAAAAGAATGAAATCATGCCATTCGCAACAACTTGGATGGAACTGGAGGGTATTATGCTAAGTGAAATAAGCCAGTCAGAAAAAGACGGATATCCTGTGTTTTTACAAATGTGTGGAATTTTAGAAATTTAACAGAAGACCATAGGGGAAAGGAAAGAAAAATAAGTTACAAACAGAGAGGGAGGCATCACAGGTCATGATCTCACGGTCTGTGAGTTTGAGCCCCGTGTTGGGCTCTGTGCTGACAGCTCAGAGCCTGGAGCCCGCTTCGGATTCTGTGTCTCCCCCTCTCTCTGCCCCCTCTTCTCCGCTCATGCTCTGTCTCTCTCTCTGTCAAAAATAAATAAACATTAAAAAAATTAAAATAAATACAGAGAACAAACAGGGTTGATGGAGGTGAAGAGTTGGGGGTGGGAAAATGGGAGATGGGTATTGAGAAGGGTACTTGTTGGGATGAGCACTGGCTGTTGTATGTAAGTGGTGAATTACGGGAATCTACTCCTGAACCAAGACTACACTGTATGCACTGTATGTTAGCTAATGTGACAATAAATTATTAAAAAAAAAAAAAAGAAAGGTGTGCTGGTCTGCAGAGGGAGGACATTAGCCAACCTAAGAAGTGTGGCTCATGGAGCTCAGCTGCGAATAAGGCATTTCCTGACATCTGCCTACATTGCCTCCTATGCGTAGTAACTAAGGCAGCCTGGGTCAAGGACGGTGACCAGGTGGTCACATCTGTTTTTGACATTACTGTAGTGTGAGGAACCATGCTCTGGCTTCCACTGCAGTGGGTAGGGCCCTTTCTACATACCCTTGGGGAAGATCTGTACAAATGGGAAATTACAAGCAAACACCTGGTGTTAAACCAACCTGCAGGAAGATGGTGCTTCTTCACGGGAGAGATGTGGTTTGTTTTCAGTAAATGAAGGGTGGCCATCTTGGAACCTCTAGTGGCCAGCAGGTGTTTATAAATCAATAGATTGTTGCCCCAAGTCACCCCAAACAGAGCATTCCTAGGAATATAGTTATTGAGAAATGAATAGAATTTGCTGAAGAAAATGAGAAGCTTTTTTGAGTGGGCATTTGAATAAAGGGGGAGATATATTACATTTCTGGATGGAAATTCTCAAAATTCTGGGTCTGTCAACACAATCCTGAAAGTGTTGAGGTGAAGTCAGATATCCTGGCTATTGTTAACTGCTGCCAGGGATACGTGGGCATCCTGAGACACCTTGGACCTAACATCACTCGGGGGCGGGGGGCACTCCCACAGCTTTGCTTTAGGAGCCTTTGCTGAGGATTCTTCCAGACAAGAGCTGGAGAAGGAGGCTGGCTGCAAATTTCCTACTACCAAGGAATCTGTCTCAGCCTTCAGGTGATAGGGAAGGTCTGGAAAAACATAAGGGACGAAGAATAATGATACTTGAGGGAATTTTCACCACACGGAATCAGGAGCTAGGAAAACCTGAAGTTCAGGGAAGCTGTCAGTGAAGTAACATGGAAACCACTTGGCTTGCCAGGAGCTTAGTAATATGGCGTGGGATCAGCCAGTCTATTATGCAGATATAATGGAAGAGAAAGTGCTTCCACTGCTCATTCCACAGCCAAACCACAGATCCAGGCAATTCCTTGCTCCGGAGGCAACAAAGACACACTCATAGGGTTTGGCTCCTTTCTCTTGAATTCTACACCTTTAGCTAACAAAGTCAGTCACGCGAAGCTGGGCTGCTAGGAAGTGCATCCATGGCGACTGCAGAGATCCCTGCCCTCCTTTCCCTCAGATATCGCCTCCCACAAGCCCCCACTCATGCGTTCTCAGAATTCCTGTTAATCACATGACTGATCATTTCTTCTAGAAGTAACCAACATTCTGAATTTGATTTCTATGAACCCTTGGTTAAAAAAAATAAGTTACTCTGGGGTGCCTGGGTGGCTCAGTCGGTTAAGCGTCTGATTTAGGCTCAGGTCATGCTTTCATGGTTTGTGAGTTCGAGCCCTGCAACAAGCTCTCTGCTGACAGCTCAGAGCCTGGATCCTTCTTTGGATTCTGTGTTTCCCTCTCTCTCTGCCCCTGCCCTGCTCACACTCTGTTTCTCTCTCTCTCTCAAAGTAAATATTAAAAAAACCAAATTATCACATACATATATAATATCAAATAGTGTATTTTTTCCTTGTTTAAAAAATGGTATTTTATGGGGCGCCTGGGTGGCTCAGTCGGTTGGGCGTCCGACTTCAGCTCAGGTCATGATCTTGCGGTCTATGAGTTTGAGCCCTGCGTCGGGCTCTGTGCTGACAGCTCAGAGCCTGGAGCCTGTTTCAGATTCTGTGTCTCCCTCTCTTTCTGACCTTCCCCTGTTCATGCTCTCTCTCTGTCTCAAAAATAAATAAACGTTAAAAAAAAAAATTTAAAAAAATGGTATTTTACTATACCCAGTCTTTTTTTCACTTGCTTTTTTCACATTTTATTGTGCATGAATAAATGTTTATTCATTCTCTGGCCACTTTGGACAAGGGTTATTTGCAGTTGTTATTACAATGCTGTTAAGAATGTTCCTATACGTAAATGCTGTGCAAGAGATTCTCTAGGATTTATCCTCAGAAGTAGAATCACATGAATCTTGGACATGTATGCAAGAATTTCTTTATAGTAGAACTGCTAGGCTATAAAGTATGTGAATGTTCAGCTTATTTTTTCCAAAGTTGGTTGTACCAGTTGACTCCTGCCAATAATGTATAAAAATTCCAGTTGATTCACACCCTCACCAAGACTTTGACAGTGTTGAGACTTCTTATTTGCTCATCCACTGGGTGAAAAGTAATGGTGTCTGAATGTCTCCTTGATTACTAATGAGGTTGAGTGTCCCTTCATGTGTTTGGGGGCCTGTCATGTTTCCTGCTTTGTCCTAGTCCTATCTTTTGCTCATTTTTCTGTTGGGATTTATTCATTTATTTATTGGACTTAGAAGATAAAAAAAGTAAACTGTCTTTATGTACATTTTATTGGTCATACATGTTGCAAATTATCTTCTCCTGATTTGTGGGGTTTCTGACCACTTTCATCATCATGGGATGTATTGTTAAACAGATGTTCTTAATTTGAATGCAGCTGAATTTATTATTTTTTCTTTTGTAGTTTGTACTGTTTATTATTTTTTAAATATTTATTTATTTTTGAGAGAGAGAGTGAGAGCAAGAGATTGCGGGAGAGGGGCAGAAAGAGAGAGAGAGAGAGAGAGAGAGACAGTGACAGAGACAGAGGTTCCAAAGTGGGCTCTGTGCTGACAGCAGTGAACCCAACGTGGGGCTCGAACTCACAAACCACGAGATCGTGACCTGAGCTGAAGTTGGACTTTTAACCAACTTAACACTTAACTGAGCCACCCAGGTGTCCTGCAGTTTGTACTATTTATTTATTTATTTATTCATTCATTCATTCATTCATTCATTTAATGTTTATTTTTCACAGAGAGAGAGAGAGAGAGAGAGAGACAGAGCATGAGCGGGGGAGGGGCAGAGAGAGAGGGAGACACAGAATCTGAAACAGGCTCCAAGCTCTGAGCTCTGAGCATCAACACAGAGCCCGACACGGGGCTCAAACTCACAGACCGTGAGATTATGACCTGAGCCGAAGTCGGATGTTCCACCGACTGAGCCACCCAGGCGCCCCATGCAGTTTGTACTTTTTAAAGTAACCTTCACTACTTTCAGGTCCTAGAGATATTCTCTTGCATTGTCTTCCAAATTTTAAGTGTTTTGCCTTTTACATCTAAGTCTTAAATCCTCTAGGATTTGACATTTCTGCATGGTGTGAAGCAAGATCTAATTACAGGGTTTCTTTTCCATATAGAAAACCAATTGGTCTTGCACTGTTTATTAATGAATTTGCTGTTTCCTTGCCAATTTGCAATGCCTTCTCTGTCGTATGTCAAGGATCCACCCTCTTCACCTCTCTCTCTCTCTATGTTTCTGGGCCTTTTCATCTATTTCATTGGGCAATTTGTATATAACTGTACCACTACAATACTGTCTTTATTATATAGACAACTTTGTACAACTTTGTAATGAATCTTGATAGTCCCCTTCAGGAATGCCCTGTTTGTTCTTAGGTCTTTGCTCCTGCATATAAATTTGAGAATTATCAGTCAAGTTCTTCAACAATTCTATTTGGCTTTACTGGAATTGCATCCAGTCTTTAGATCAGTTTGGGAAGAAGTGACATATGTATGATATTTCCAAAAGATTATATTATGGCCCTTGAGTAGCAGAAGCTCTAGTGGGGGAAGACAGACATAGGTACACCATTATAATACCATGTGGTAAATATTACATAAACATGAAATACCAGGGAGGAGTTAGGGAAAATGTTACAGAGAAAGTAACGTGTATAGATTCTCAGTGAACAAAGATTTTGTATTCTGGCTTCAGATATAAAATGTCTATTCCATTTTGTCAGACTCCTTCAAGAAATAACCACCACGGCTACCCTTATTGAAACCCAAGGGTTGGGCTAAAATTGCTGGGATGGTTGCACAGCTAGATCAGTTTGCCCTGGGCCTAAATCCAAACCAGTGTGCCTCATTCATTCTTTCTTTGTATCCAAACTTGGACATCAGCACATGGCATCTCTTCTTGGATTCTTTACCCCATATCCTAAGTGTTTTGATTACTTTAGTATGTCTTCCTTGTCTTTCCCAGACAGATCTGCTTAGGATCTACTCATATTCTTTATGAAGCCAATTTGTACCAGCTTTACAAGTTCAACTTGCAATAGCTTAGCCTCTAAGGTTTTATTCATGGAGTTTGGTTTGTACTAAACCTAAAAGGTTTTTAGGAGCTACAGAGTCAAGGGATTTGGAATCACGTAGACTGAGGTTCAAGTCTCAACTCTACCTTATTAGCTGGGTGGCATTGGGCCAACCATTTAACATTTCTGATTATGTGGTTCTTCATGTATAACATGGGATGATAATTCCGGGTTGCAGATAATATATATAAAAGGTCTTGCACATTTAATCCTTTAATCAAAGGAGGAACAAAAAAAAAGTTTCAAAAATTAGAACATCAAAGGTAACTAGATACAAGAAGACAACTAGGACAGGAAGATAACTTGATTCTGACATCAGTTTTTCCTTGGCAAAGTATGTGAAATGGTGGGAGCGTAGGCACTCACGGAGGATGTGCTGAGAGAACAATGCATGCTAATATAGTCCACAGATTCACATGGACACTCCACTTTAGTCCAGAGATGATTTAAGATATCATGTGAAAATAGAGAAGCTAGAATAAGGTAACACTTTAGAAGGGATGAAAAAGGCAAATCCAATCAAGGGTGGGGACACACAGCATGAAGTGAAGGAAGGAAAGAGGAAGTATAGAAAATACACACGAGGGAGTCCATTCCACACTCTTGCTTTAAGGGGGCCATGGATGTGATGCCAGACTTTCCAGTGGCCACTACCAATAGTCATGATGACAAGTATAGATAACTACAGGGAATGACAAATACAGGGGAATGATGAGCCTGGAGAGGGACTGGAGACGGGAGGCTCCTTGACCATGATGAGATCTGAGCCAGGTTCTGGAGGATGTTAGGGCCGTGGGTTCCAGACAGAGACAGCCACCCAAGCAAAAATACATAGGAAGAGAGTAAAGAGGTTGTCCTGGGGGTACGGCGCACCCTTCGGATAGCCTAAAGGTAGGGCAGGCTGATGACTGAGGTCTTTGATACTGTTCTTTAGATTTCACACAAAAGGGAGCCTCTACTGTCCCTGAGGAGAAAATACCCTGAGAAGAGTAGTATTTGCAAGAAGTGATCCTGGCACCACACAGCTGCAATTTTCCCCTTTGCAAATTATAATTCATCATGAGCATTTAGGAAAACGCTGTCACGCATGTCTCTCCTGATGTGGTTCACATCTGGCTCTGCCATTGGCAATCCAGAATATTTAGAAAATCTGTGCAGCATTAGTGTCTAATAACCTTTGCTTTAAACACAGTGAAGCAAACCACAAACTTAGAAATGGCACATATCCCTCTGCAGTAATTGAGTCCAGGTTTCCTGTGTAACCTAGGAAATCCCTCATTGTTGCCGCATCTAGTAGTCTGAACCATGGCAGGAGTGCAGAAAACTGGGGAGGTTGAAATTAATCTCAGAAATAAGGGGAAACTTACTGACTTTCGCTTTCAGTTTGCTTTCCTTGCATATGTAAAGTTTTGAGAATTTAAAATGGCTCTAGACTTGAAAGGCATTCTGCTTAGAATACGTACAGTACAATCAGCAGGGTTTTAAAAAGAGGAAGTTATAATTTTGTAGCATGTGGATATCAGTGATCAGTTCAAATATTTAGATTTAAAATTTAGGCTTGAACTTTTGGCCGAATGGAGTTTTCCTTTGTTGTATTTAGAGGGGCTAACGAGTTTCTTCAGCCCTTAAAAATAAAAAAATGAGGGCAATAGCTCCTTTGTTGTTCAAGGACAGAAGCCTGCAGAAGACAGAAGCATCAAGTACCACAACGGCTGAGCGTTTGGGGTCAGGGAAATATCTGGAGGAACACACACATTTTCAGCTCTTTTTTAAAAATTCTTTTTAATGTTTATCTATTTTTGAGAGAGAGACAAAGCGCAAGCAGGGGAGGGGCAGAGAGAGAGAGGGAGACACAGAATCCGAAGCAGGCTCCAGGCTCCGAGCTGTCAGCACAGAGCCAGATATGGGGCTCGAACTCATGAACCATGAGACCATGACCTGAGCTGAAGTTGGATGCTTAACCAACTGAGCCAGCCAGGCGCCCCGGGGGAACTCTTTTTTATGAGACTGTGGGCGACCTCTTCTTGACTCCATTTGGTTGTAATCCATGTATAAGTCATCCTCCAGCACAGCTGTTATCAGGCTACATGGGGAAAGCATGTCCCCCCGCTAATCTCTTGATGGAGAAGTGGAAAAGACAAGTCTTCATTGCTTCGACAGTCATGCATTCACCTCATATAATCCAAGTGGCTGTTTTGTTTAGAGGTCTTTCCCAATTGACTCTTATGAAGTAAGTTGAATTTGTTGAAAGTGTTTGGTAAGATGAACCACACACCCGTCTGCCTTGGTTTGTCCCTAACTCTCGGCTAGGGAGAGCATTTCGTTCGCAAGTGGCAGAACCTTTGGGAGAAAGACAGTCCCGGTGAGCAGATCTGATTTTGACTACTTCCATGCCTACATGGACTGTCCAGATTGGGCAGTTCATTGTGATCCTGGGTGATTTATTTTCTTTGTAGGGAAGTGAAAGTACAAGCCAGAAGAAATACAGCAAGTGTAGAGCTTTATGGGAAGTCAGTTTTCTTTCTCCCCACGCCTCCAACCCTTTTATAAAAAAGTAAGCTCTATGCCTAACATGGGGCTTGAGCTCATGAACCTGAGGTCAGGATTTGCCTGCCCAGCTGACTGAACCAACCAGGTGCCCCAAGTCAGTTTTTCATAATGAAATTCATTTATTCACATATTTACCAATTCTTACGTAGAGCCCTCTATGTGTTAGCTGCTGGAGATATGTGGGAATACTGATGAATAAGATAAATTGTGGTCCATGAACCATTAATGTGACATATGGCAGAGTGACAGTTTTCAAAATGTGTACCAAATGATGTTATCTAGTCCATGAAATTATCTTGCCTCCGCTGAAACAAATAAAGTAGAAAGTGGGTGGTGGTAGTGAATTCTTTTCTCAAACAAATTTGGGAAACACCATTTCTGTTCTGGAGACACACACTGTACCATCAAGTAATAAAGGCTTTGATATATTCTGCTGTATTTGTGCTATTCATTAATTCAATCCAGTATTTATCAAAAGCATTTAACCACAGAAGCCCACCTACTAATATCTTGGGGACTAGTTTTCTATAAAGCACCCTTTGGAGAACACTGTGGTGGAGACAGCTTCGTGGAAATGAACGAGTGTCAAAAACGATCAGGATCGCAGATTTGGCTGTGGTTACTGGTGGTCAAGTGTTGCTGCCACTGAGTGAAATGCACCTTGGAAGCCACCGGGATCTGTCCTCTGGGCGACCAAAAACACTTCCGTTCAGGACATGGGGTTCTCTTGCTGTGTACTTCTCCTGTGAGACAGGCCCTTGTCCCAGCCACCCTGCCCCATTTCATTTGCTTTCACACTCCTGGCCCCAACTTCACCTTCACCTGGGAGCACTCTCCAAGGGGGCCTCCTTAGAATAAAAGGAAAATGACTTTTATTATTTTATTTTCTTGTGACAGCAGCAAAGCAAGCTTGAAATAAACACTATGAAACAATGTGAACCAGTGAGAGGAAACACAAGCCCATCAAGAAATAACTACTGTTAATACCTTAGTGACCGTCCTCTCAGAGTTCTGTACCCCACCCCCACCCCCAGACACACATACTTATCAAAAATGGGATCATTTGGCGTTTTTCACTTACTGTGCGGGGCTGTCTTGTTTTCATCATCCATGGAGTGCCTCACACAGAGAGTGACACTTTGTAAGTGGTCAGCAAATACTGGAGGAACAAATGACCAGTTCTAAGGTCTCTTCTGGCTTTAAACCTATTTGATCTTTATCATTCTTCTACCCTGCGAATGTTCCATGTGGCCTCAATTTACCTGTATTGGCTTTTTAAAAAACATAGTAGGCTTTATTTTTTAGAACAGTTTTAGATTTACAGAAAAATTGAGCAAATACTTGAGAGTTCTCATACATGATTCCTCCCCACAATTCAGGTTCCCTGTTATAAACATCTTGCATTCATGTGGACCATTTGGTACTGTCAGGTTCCCCCCCCCCCATTTTATTTTATTTTAAGTTTACTTATTTATTTGTAGAGAAAGACAGAGAGAGAGAACGAGCGAGCAAGCAAGTGGGGAAGGAGCAGAGCGGGAGAGAGATCATTCCAAGAAGGCTCCATGCCTAGCACAGAGCCCAACCCAGGGCTCGATCTCACAATTGTGAGATCATGACCTGATCCGAAATCAAGAGTCGGACTCTTAACTGACTGAGCCACCCAGGCACCCTTTCCCCCTATATTTTAATCATTCTAATAGGGGTACAGTGGTATCTTACTGTTGTTTTTAAAATTTTTTAATTTAAATTGAAGTTAGTTAACAATTAGTGTAATAATGATTTCAGGAATAGAATTTGGTGATTCATCACTTACATAGAACACCCAGTGCTCATCCCAACAAGTTCCCTCCTTAATACCTATCCCCCATTTAGTCCATTCCCCTGACCCAGCACCCCACCCGCAACCCTCATTTTGTTTTCTGTATTTAAGAGTCTCTATGGTTTGTCTCCCTCTCTGTTCTTATCTTACTTTTTGCTTCCCTTCCCCTAAGTTCATCTGTTTTGTTTCTTAAATTCCACATATGAGTTTCACTGTTGTTTTAATTTGCCATTCCCTAGTGACAGTTCTCAAAGTGTGTACCAAATGATGGTATCCAGTCCATGAAATTCTCTTTCTTACACCAAAATGGATAAATAGAGCAGGAGGTGGGTGGTGGGAGTGAATATTTTTCTCAAACAAATTTGGGAAACGCTATACTCTGTTCGGGAGATATACATTGTACCGTCAAGTAATAAAGGCTTTGTTGTGTTCAATAAATATCTGTATATTACTTATATATTTATTTAAAGTTTGTTTATCTTATTTAGTGAGGTGTCTGTTCAGATCTTTTGCCTATTTGTTAACTGGCTTGTTCATTCCTTATTGCTGAGTTTTGGGAGTTTGTTTTTTTATTTTTTTAACTTTTTATTTATTTATTTTTTTTAAGACAGAGAGAGACAGAGCATGAACGGGGGAGGGGCAGAGAGAGGGATACACAGAATCAGAAGCAGGCTCCAGGCTCTGAGCCATCAGCCCAGAGCCTGATGCGGGGCTCGAACTCACGGACCGCGAGATCGTGACCTGAACTGAAGTCGGACGCTTAACTGACTGAGCCACCCAGGCGCCCCGGGAGGTTTTTTTTTTAATATCTGGTGACAGTTTTATTGGGTACAGAATTCTAGGTTGATGGTTTTTCCTTTAGCACTGAATATTTCACTTCACTGTCTTCTTGCTTGTATGGTTTGTGAAGAGAAGCCCAGTGTAATTCTTCTACAATCAAGTGTTCTGTTCTTTTGTCATTTTCCCTGGGTTTTGATTTACTGTGGTTTGATACGTCTGGGTATAGATTTTTACATATTTATCTTGTTTGGTATTCTCTAAGCTTTCTGGCTCTGTGGTTTGGTGTCTGTCATTAATTTTGAGAATTTCTCAGCCATTATTACTTCAAATATATCTTCAGTTCCTTTCTTTGTTCTCCTTCTAGTATTTCTATTTCACATATATTCTACCTTATGTGGTTGTTCTGCAGTACTTTGATATTCTGTTCCATTTTAAAAAATCATTCTTTCTCTTTTCATGACTGTTTGGGAGGTTTCTATAGACATATTTTCAAGCTCACTGATTTTTTAGAGTTTGCATCTCTCTGTTTACATTATCCATTAGTTCTTGCATATTGTCTAATTTTCTGTTAGAGCCCTTAACATATATATATATATATATTTTTTTTTTTTTACATTTTATTTTTGAGAGAGAGAGAGAGAGACAGAGCACAAGTGGGGGAGGGGCAGAAAGAGAGAGAAAGAGGGAGACACAGAATCTGAAGCAGGCTCCAGGCTCCAAGCCGTCAGTACAAAGCCCAATGCGGGGCTCAAACTCACAAACCGTGGGATCATGACCTGAGCCGGAGTCGGACACTCAACCAACTGAGCCACCCAGGTGTCCCATAGAGCCCTTAACATATTAATCATAGTTATTTTAAACTCCTTATATGATAATTCCAAAATCGATGTCCTACCTGAGTCTGGTTGTTATACATTCTTTGTGTCTTCAGACTATGTTTTTTCTTGCTTTTTAGTATGTTTTTGAATTTTTTATTGAAAGCTGGACACGATGTATTGGGTAAAGATCGAGGCTTTTAGTATGAGGTTTTATGGTAATCTGGCTTGAAGCTGTGCTATGTTTAGTGTCTTCTGTAGCTGTAGGTGCCAGAGGCTTCATTTTCCCCTATTTTTTCTTATTTCCCTCCCTCTCCTGTTGCCTTCATGTCTCCCTAAGAACTCCTTCTTAAATAGGTCTTTGTTTTAGAGTCTTTCATTTATATGCCCCAGTCACTACCAGAGCCCTAGTGATGTGGCAGTTGGGTGTGGGAGAGGGGAGGTGTTCTACCATCTTACGATTAAAAAACTTCAGTGTTTTAGTGGGGCCTGTGTCCCTAGATTGTGACCTTTAAAAGCATTTCTTGGCCTTTTTCCTCCTCTTAGGTGGGACAAGGCTAGAGGGAGTTGGAATTGGCTATTTTCTCTTTCCCTAAGTCAGATAAGGCTCCAGTCATTTCCCTTTGAGCACAGGCCTTTGTTACAGGGAATACCCTCAGCATATTTCAAAATGGTATTTTCCTCTTAGTCTATTTTGAAATGGTTACTTTTCCTTTGGTGTGTTTTAAAAAATGGTTACTTCCCCCCCTCCCTCTGCTGGAAGCAGGGGTTTTCACACTATAGTCTTCGCTGTGAGAACGTGGTAGGAATTCTTGAGATAAAAACCATGAAAGTGTAGGGTTAGCCCCTAAACACAAAAACTAGATTCCCAAGTGTTTTTAAATATCAAGAAGTGCATACTCAGTTTCCATCAAGTCTTTAAAATCACCATTTAGGTTACTGGTTTTGGTGGCTTCTGCTTCAGGTGAACTGATCTCAGCTTTGATTTTCCATATTCACCCATCTCCTCAAATTTCAGGATGGTGGTTTGCCCTGCGATTTCAACTCTCTGATGTTTCCAAGAAAAGTTGTTGGTTTTCAATTTGTTCAGCTATGTTTTCTTTTTCTTTTCAATTTTATTTATGTATTTTGAGAGAGAGAGAGTGCAAGAGAACACATAGGAGGGGCAGAGAGAATCCCAAGCAGACTCTGCACTGTCAGCATAGAGCCAGATGCGGGGCTTGAACTCACAAACTGTGAGATCATGACCTGAGCCAAAGTCGGCTGCTTAACCGATTGAACCACCCAGGCCCCCCTCGGCTGCTTTTTCTTATTTCAAGGACAGTGGTGATGACGTCCAAGCACTTTCAATGTCCGTGCTTAAACCAGAAATCCTCTATTGATTTTGACTTGATTCATGAAATGGTCACGTATTGAGCATTATTCTTTGGTAAGATTTTACTAGACCTAATAGAGAACATGACAGTCAGTCCAAGCCTCTATTCTCAGAGACCATCTGAGGTCATTTTTATGGTGTATACATTGTCTTTCAAACGGGGCCATGGTTCTGCACTCCTGGTCTGTGTGCTTATATTCTGGCTTCCTTAGGCAAGCTTTTCTCAAACAAGTCCATAGACTTCTCAAGAGTCCAAGAGTTCTGTAAGATGATTTTTAAACCATATGTTTGCATTTTGATTATAACATAAAATTTAGCAGAATTTGGGGAAGGAAAAGAAAAAAGAAAAAGGTTAGAGAGGGAGGAAGCCAAAACATAAGAGACTCTTAAAAACTGAGAACAAACTGTGGGTTGATGGGGGGTGGGAGGGAGGAGAGGGTGGGTGATGGGTATTGAGGAGGGTACCTTTTGGGATGAGCACTGGGTATTGTATGGAAACCAATTTGACAATAAATTTCATATTAAAAAAATAATGTTTAAAAAAAATTTAGCAGAATTTAAGGATATTCTAGAACAGGTGTTGGCAAATGATGGCCCATGGACTAAATCTGGGCTGACACCTGTTTATTTATAAAACAAGTTTTACTGGAACACAGCTATGATTAATGTTATAGCTCTTCCACCACATGGCCTTCCTCCCTGCACTGTCTAGAGAACACAGACCATAACTTAATTCCAATTTTCACTTCCACTTTGCACAGAGGAGGTGCTCAGTATGGATTTGTTGAATAAATAAACTAAGGAGCAAAGAATTCCTCATTTTGCTTCCTGTGCCATTGCAAGAGGAACAGCAGTAACATCCTTTTCAATGTTTGTTTATTTTTGACAGAGAGAGAGAGAGAGACCGAGCATGAGCAGGGGAGGGGCAGAGAGAGAGAGGGAGACACAGAATCCGAAGCAGGCTCCAGGCTCTGAGCTGTCAGCACAGAGCAGGACGCGAGGCTCGCACTCATGGACCGTGAGATCATGACCAGAGCTGAAGTCGGACGCTCAACCGACTGAGCCACCCAGACGCCCCAGCAGCATCCTTTTCGGTTTATGAACAACCAAGTTGCACAAAGCAGGTGCTGGCTCATGGCAGCCGTGCTGCTAAAACGTGTGCTACTTCTGGAGTTGCTCATTTTGACACAAACGTGAGTCCAGGAATGACCCGGGCAGTGTATGCAACGATGTTCTGGACAGAGGAGACGGTCAAGGTAAAGAGCCGGAAGCAAGAAACCCCTGCACGTTAATGGGCTATTGGTTAAATAACTGTAATGACAACTTTGATTGTGGACATACTATGTCCTGAGCACTCTGTGAAATGTGGATTAAACAGTATTTTGTTCGTTGCCACAACTCTTTGAACAAGGTATTGACGGTTGTACAGGTGAGGAAACAGACTCAGAGTGGTGAAGAGGTCTTTGTAACATGACGGTGCTGGCAGGTGGTGGGAGATATTTGGATGAAGACTCCTGGGGTACCAGAGGCAGCTCTTACTCCTACCTGCTGTTCTGGGCTGCCTTTACCAATCAGCTGTGACTGAGGAAGAGCTTTCCGTAGATGTTGGGGTGACCATTGCTCTAGGCAAGCCCGTGAAATCAACATTTAGCTGGACAGAACAGATCCAGATGGCTACTCTCACTCTGTTCTTCACCTGACTCAGCCACCTTGCAGATGCCCCTTAGGTCAGTGCAAATCACTGCCATGATTGGCTAAACAACAACTCTCAAAGACACTCCCCATTAAAGGTGTGTTGCGGGTGGGGTGGGTGAGGGAAGGGAGAGCTGTCTCACAGGGTGAGAGCACTGTACAGCTCCAGGGGGCTCCAGGCACACGGAGGACTGCGTGAATGGCACCTGCCAGGGTTGGACTGAGTGGCAGCCTGGTCAAATTCAGATGACCTGGTATGCTGGGATTTTTTTGAAAAAGTGAGTTATTGGCTTGATTTTGGAGCTCATCTGTTTTTCAGAGAATTTTGTAGAGAAACTTTCTTATAAGAGTTTGGTCAATTTAAGGCATAGTAATGACGTAAGAGGAATATGGGGTAAGAGGGATGCTGGGAGAGATAGGTCGATGTCATAATTTAAGTAAAAATATTTCAAGTCTTCAAATAAAAAGTACACTTGACAGACATAGAAAACAACTGACGCTTGCAGAGTTCCATCTGTCCGGACATCTTCCATTGTTAGATTGCCTGCCATTATCCTGGGCGGTGTATAGGATGGCATTCTACAGAGGAAACAATAAATGTAAAGACCCATGATGAGCACACAAAAAGATACCCAGCATCACTAGTCATTAGGGAAATGCAGATCAAAATCACAAGGAGATACTACTTTATCTAATCTTTACAGGATGGCTATAATCAGAGAGGTAAGTACATACTAACAGGTGTAGCAGAGATATGGGGAGACTGAACCCTCACACGCTGCTGGGGGGAATGTGAGATGGTACGCTATTTTGGAAGACAGTCTGGCAGCTCCTCAAAAGGTTAAACATGGACTTACCATGTAACCCTGCAGGTCTACTCCTAGGGATACAGTCAGAGAAATGATAAACTAAATGCAAAAATGCAAAACCAAAACCTTGTTGATGTTTTTAATGTTCACAGCAGCATTATTCACCATAGCTCAAACATGGAAACCATTCAGACGTCCTTCAGCGAAACTGCGTACATCCACACAACAGACTATCCAGCAATAAAAAGACATGAAGTAGTGATGAACCTTGAAAGTAACCCTAAATGATAAAAGTTAGTTGCTAAGGATCATATAGTGTATGATTCCACTTATAGGAAATCTCCAAATTGGCAGATCTCTGCAGACAGAAAGTCTGAGGCACCGTGGGGGAGTGGGGAGAAATGAGGAGTGACGCCAGTGAGTACAGGGTTTCTTTCTGGAGTGACGAAGACGTTCTGATGGGGACTGTGGTGACGGTGAGAACACTGTGAATGTACTGACGCCATTGAGTTGTTCACTTTCAGCGGGAGAGTTATGTGTGCATTATATCTCAAGTTAGTCTATAAAACAACCATTAGGAGCAGCAACCCCCACACCTTAGGGGGAGGGTACCAGGGATTTAGCAGCACGTTGTCCTCTCTGTTCAACACTGATCACAGTCCCATTAGGCAGTGGAATAAGGAAGCCACGTTTACTGGATGAGAAAGCGAAGACACAGTGAGACCATGGGGCTTCTCCCAGCTCGAGAAACTTTGTGGAAGATCCATTAGGCACCCAGGTCTTCTGACAACTAGTTCCAGACACGGTTGGTAGAGCTGTGGTTGTTCAGCTGTGTTCTGCAGAGCCTCTTTAGGGGATACCGTGGGTGGGGGCAGTGGAGTTGGGGTGGCACCAGAAGTAGGGTTGCAGGTCAGGGGAGCTCTGGTCTCCTACTTGGTGTAAATCAAAGCACTTCTTGGGGGGCGCCTGGGTGGCTCAGTAAGTTAAGCATCTGACTTCGGCTCAGGTCATGATCTCGCGGTTCATGAATTCAAGCCCCGCGTCGGGCTCTGCGCTGACAGCTCAGAGCTTGGAGCCTGCTTCGGATTCTGTGTCTCCCCCTCTCTCTGCCCCTCCCCCACTTGTGCTCTGTGTCTCTCTCTCTCAAACATAAATAAAAACATTAAAAAAAACTTTTTTTAAAAAAAGCACTTCTGGGTTTAAATTGACATACTGGGTTTGTGCATATGCTTTTTCTGGAAAAATAAAAAGTGTTTCTCTGCCAAAATGTATTGTACCTAGATCCATGGTTCTCAAATTGCAAAGACAGTGAATGGAACCCTTCCCTCGACCTCAGCACCCAAAGCCCTGACGGATCTTTAGAAAAATGTCTACATTTCAAACAAAAAGTGATAACTCGGGCTGCCAAGATCATGTTGCTGTGGTGTTGATTCTTTGCTGAGGAATGTGCCCACGAGGTATCTGTTTACAACACTAATTGCCAATGAACAAGTGAGAAATAGTGCTCTTGGCCAAAATATATTCTGTTGCTAGAAAACAATACAGCTAAAGTATTTGTGAAATTATCAGAACACAGTCACTTATTCATAATATTGTACAAGATGTCCTTGTCCCCAGAAATGCTCCTATCCTCATCCAAGACTGTCTTTAGAAGCAAACGTTTCCCAACAAAATCGAGTTTTGTTCTCAATTTGTCTTAACAAGGAATGACATAAGTTTACCAGACAAAGGAGTTCCATTTTTTGTTCCCTGTGTTTAATCTGTGCAGACAGAAGGCTGTAAATATCGTAAGTGGTTGTTGCCGGCTGGCCGTGGAGGGGCCCAGTTCGTTAAGGACCATGGTTCGCTGGTTTCTTGTATGGCCTCCAAGGGCCAAGAGAGTGCTTCCCCATCATCACTATGAGGCCTGGTGAACAAAAGCTGGGGCCCAGGAGCCTGTGTGGATGGATGGTGTGACCTCTGACCTCCACTAGCGGGGCCTGGAGGGAAAGAGGCAAAGTCAGGCTCCAGTAACGTTTAATGACAGATCTTGTTAGGGTTAAAAAAACAGCTCCGGCATCCAGCTGGGACTTCATCGGGGGAGGTGCTCAGAGGGCCTTCAGCCGTTGACAGGCACGGGGCCCCATGCACGGTTGCAACAGGTGCTGGCTAAGCGGTCTTTTTGATCCTGCCCTTGCCAAGGACCCCCACCTCGTCAGTCTGACTCCACAGGAAGATTCGTTCTTTTTTTCCCCCTATTGTCTCCAGAGTCTCTCACCCCTCTGGGTGCGACAGTGAGGTTCTGACAGTGGCGAGGCTCTGATCCTGGTTTTTCTTTTATAACAATAATAATCAGGATTTTTATTAAGGAGACCCAAGAGAGTGTTCCAGTCCCTTCCGCCACTTGAAGTTACAGGGAGAGGGCAGCTGTCTATAACCCAGGAAGTGAGCCCTCACTGGAACCTGGCCACGTGGGCACTTCAGTCTCCAGAACTGTGAGAAATTCACGTCTGCTGTGTATAAGCCACCCTGCGTCTGGTATTTTTGTTTCAGCAGCCTGGGCTAAGAGGACACGTTAGGTAAATGTAAGGAGCTGGTAGCGAGGTGTGACTGGTGTTTACCTTCTAAGTCAGATGGAATCAGATGAAGGTCTTGGCTGTAACTCTCCACTGAAAGATTCAAGCCAACTTCAGATTGAGAGTACACCACAAATGGAAGACCTTCATTCGCTTCACTTCTGAATAATTTCTACCTGGTTGGCACATCTGAACAGACACCAATGATCCATTTCATTCACACACACACACACACACACACACACAAACAAAAACAAACAAAAAACAATGAGGACGTAGTGTGTCCTTGGTTCCTCTGCATTTAGCACCACGGTGCCCACTAATCTTTCCAGCGATTTGGCATTTTACTGAGGTATGGAGTTGAGCAGCCCAGGACCTGGCATCTGTTGCTTCCTGAAGCAGCACCAGGGCTCCCAATTTGTTCGTGGGTGCAGTGACTCGGGTCACAAGGATCGTGCTGTGGAAATGGACGTAAAGGGAGGGGTGAGCTCCAGCACAAGTTGAGTGGGGAGGACCGAGGATGCGCGGGGATGGGTGATTCTGTGGGAAAGGTGATGCGGGAGAAAGCCTGCACAAGCATGTCCGTTTCCTGGTATTTGGGGATTTCTGAAGGTTTGGATCTGTTATTCTGAAATACCAAGGGTCTCCTATAAAAAAGAGTGTGACCCGTAAAAAAACACTTTTTATGTTGAGACCATTAGAGATTCACATGCACTTGTAAGAAGTAATACCGAGAGATCCTGTGTGCTGCTTACTTAGTTTCTCGCAAAGGAAACATCTCGAGCACTTACAAGGCAATCCTACAACCAGGATACAGACAGCAATACAGTCAAGATACGGAACATTCCATCAGTACAAAGGTCTCTCCTGATGCTCTTTTAGGGCCATGCCCACCTCTTCCTCACCCTCATCCCCTCTTTAAATCCTTGGGAACCACTCATTTGTTTTCCAGTTCTGTCATTTTGTCATTTTGGAATGGCATATAGATGGAATCATACAGTATGTGGCCTTTTGGGACTGACTCCTCCCTTTTAGCATAATTCAGAGATTCATCCAGGCTGTTGTATGTACCAATGGTTTGTTTCTTTTTATTGCTGAGTAATATTCCACGGTATGGGTTTACCACAGTTTGTTCTTCTTTTTTCTTTTTTCTTTTCTTTTCTTTCCTTTCCTTTTCTTTCCTTCTTTTTTTTTTTTTTTTTAACCAGTTATCCATTGAAAGACATCTGAGTTTTTTCCAGTTTTGGAGCTATTATGAATGAAGCTGTTATAGACAGTTATATGCAGGTTTTTGTATAAATGTAAGTCTTTGATTCTCTGGGATAAATGCCCAAGAGTACAAATGCTAAGTTTTGGGATAGTTTAGTTTTAAAAGAAAACTAAGTGCTTAGTTTTATAGGAAAATTAAATGCTTAGTTTCCTCAGAAACCGTCAAATTGTCTCCAAACTGGCTGTACCATTTTACACTCCCACCAGTAATGGATGAGTGACTCAGTTTCTCCACATGTGTGTCAGCATTTGGCATCATTGCTATTTTTTTATTTAGCTCTTCTGATAGGTATTTAGTGACATCTCATATGTGGCTTACTTTCACCTTGCCAATGTAATGTTTGAAATGAGTTTCTTGTTTACAGAACATAGTTGGATCATGCTTGGAAATCTCCTCTGCTAGTCTCTGTCTTTTCATTGGTATAGTTGGACCTTGTACATTTCACATAATTATTGATATATTAGGGCTTAAGTCTGCCATTTTATTTTCTGTTTTCTGTTTGTTCTGTTTTTCATTTTTCTGCCCTCCTATGGGTTACTCAAACATTTTAAAGAATTCTGTAGTGATTTATCTATAGTGTTTGAAAGTGTATCTCTTGTATAGCTTTTCGGTGGCTGCTCTGGGCATTACATATGGCTGCTTTTAAATCTTTGTCCAATAATTTTAATAGTTTTCTCATCATGGTGGCATCCTTGATGGTTTTTTTTCATCTAGTCAGAGACATTCCTGGTACTTGGTAGTATGGGTGATTATAATTAAAATGTGGACTTTTTTTTAAAGTTTATTTAT
Source organism: Panthera tigris (assembly GCF_018350195.1). NCBI lineage: Eukaryota > Metazoa > Chordata > Mammalia > Carnivora > Felidae > Panthera > Panthera tigris. The sequence continues at coordinate 108,413,863 of NC_056662.1, forward strand.
TTATTTTTGAGAGAGAGAGAGAGAGAGAGAGAGAGAGAGACAGAAAACACACGAGTGGGGAGGGGCAGAGAGCTAGGACAGAAGTGAGAATCCCAAGCAGGCTCTGCACTGGCAGCTCAGAGCCTGATTCGGGACTTGAACTCATGAACCATGAGATCATGACCTGAGCTGAAGTCGGATGCTTAACCGACTGAGCCACACAGGTGCCCCCAGACGTGGACATTTCCTAATTATGAGACCCTGGATTTTATTGAAATGATCCGTTGTAGCTGGCTTTTTCTGACATCACTCTGGCAGAGAAAGGTAGGGGAGAGTACTGCTTTGTTACTTCCAATGGAGGTAGAAGTCCAGAGTCCCCACTTAGCCTTCATTGACACTTGCCAGGGTGGCTCCTCATGGCTGCTGGGCAGGAGAGGGAGCTCCAGCTCTCCCTTTCACTAAAGGTAGTCTTTAGTGATGCTACAGTAAGGGTGCACCCCCCCCCCATTACCCCTGGGGGATAAATAAGGTCCTGACTGTCCACCTGACTCTGACACTACCCTGTGGGGTAGATGGTGGGGCCATGTTATTGCCAGGTGGGAGTGGAAAACCAGGCTTCCCACAATGGTTGGGGGTGGAGGGGATGTATACTATTGGCCAGTAGGAATGAAAGTACTGGTTTCCTAAAGTACTGGTCTTCTCTAATACCACCCTGTCAGGAGTTTGGGGAGCCTCGGTACAACCTGGCAAGAGTGGATAACCCAGCTCTCATTCAGCCTTTGCACGTGTGGGTGAGGGTGGGCCCACAGTTCTTTCTGTGGTGTTTGGCTGGAGTAGTGTGATAATTATCTAAATTGTCTAAAGCTTTTCTGGCTTTCTAGGCCACCCTTTCTTAGCCCTTTGGCTTACGACAGCAGTCTTTGGTTGTTTTTTTGTTTTGTTTTTGTCTGCGCCTGTTGCTGTTTCTGGGCTGCCGGCTTCTTCGGTTCCAAGTCTGGGGTGTATGGAGAAGAGAAAGCCCATGGAACTCACCGTCATGTTGTTCCGTGGCTCTTAACATCCCTAGCTGGCCTGCCTTCTTCTCTCCTCCTTTCAGAGTTTTCTTATGTTTGCTTTATATACAATGTGCAGGATTTTTAGTTGTAGCTCGTGGGAAGAACGGAAAATTACACGTATTCTATCTTCCTGGAAGCAGAAGTCGACACATCTTTGAGAAAAGAAGAAAATCTATTCATAATCTCATCTTAACATAACTTTTCATTTTTACATATTACTTTCCACTTCTTGCCGACATTCATATAATCTTTTATGGATTAGTAATCAGTGTATGCACATTTTTATGTCCTGGTTTTTTTTTTCCTTATCATATTTTAAAATATGGAAAATATTTCCCTGTGTGTTTGTAGACTTCATAATTACCATTTGAAAAGTCACTAATACTTGTTCTGTTAACATCCTATTTTACAAAACTTTGTCCATTGTCTGTTTGTTACTCTCACTTTTTTTTTTCCTATTAGAAATAGCACTACAAAATTATCTTACCATATATAGCTTTCTGTTTGGCCTCTCTTGAACTTCTTCCTTAAAATAAATTCTTAGGAGGGAGATTTTTAGGTTAAAGGATATTTTAAAATAAGTTTTATGATTTGTGGCCCTGACACTTTCTGGAAAAAATATAGGAATTTATGCTCCGTGTTCAGAGTTGCAATTTCTTCATAACATCATCTCTTCTGGCTTCTACTTTAGTTCTCTGTGGTCCAGTCTTACTCTTACTTGAAACCCTGATGAACTTAACTTGTCCAAAGTCACGGGGATAACCTGCTTACCCTAACTCTTACAACAGCAAGATATCTAAAGATACAACAGTACCTTTCATAGAAGGCAAATATCTATTATTCAGTATGTGTTTTTGGCTTCTTTGGATCCCTCTGTGAGCATACAGGATGAAGATACTCATTCTAATTTTCACATATTTTTTCTGTCACTATCAGCATTGAAACAAAAGCCCCCTGAATGATGTAGGGATTTCAATGAATCTGACAAATTCTAAAGAATTCAGTGCCATAAAAAAGACATTTTTGATTGCTCACAGAAAACACAGAAGCACAGAGAAATTCAGTGTATCTCATTCAAAGATGTATTTTTGAAAGACGTGATGTAAGTGGTTGAGATGTCCCTTGGAAATAGCAGGAAAGTTAGGACAAGAGCAATACTTAGTTACATCAATACTTACATCAATACGTCAATATGTTAACACAGCTAAACTTAGTGTCGCCATGGGGGCTGCCCATCAAGGGCACCATTGGAAAAGCAGCTTTGGAGAGAACCGTTAAGTCAGTCTTTATGAACAATTGTCTAGGATTTCTCCTCTTCTCTCCTTCCTGGGATGGGTTTCTAATGGGGAAGCTTCTTAATCTGAGAAACAGAAACTATACCCTGGCATTATTTCTAGAAGATAAGTATGGCTGCATTCAGACTCCTCAGCCAACTGAGAAAACCACTGTTTCTTCCTGGGCCACTTGCTTGGAGGTCCCTGTCTAATGGGGACCCTGGCTGACCTATAGCCTCACTCTCATATCTGGAATACAAGGGAGTACTAGGAACTGGAGAGGTTGAAGGTGACCAGACCCTTTTGTCATGTTAGAAAGATTCACCTGTGGTCTTAGGGATACTGGTTGTTCATCATTGGTTCACTCTCTTAGTATTTATTTTCTTACCAAACTTCTGCTCCCTTCCCCCAGTGCTCTCCAAAATTGGCTCCAGTTCAAGTCCTAACTACTGAATCCATCAGTCTTCCTCACACTTCTCATCTTCTTGGGGCTGTCTATATAAGCAGGTGTTAGCACTGTTCAGATGAACTAACCTAATGTGGTAGTGTCCATTTGTAGCCCCATTTGGCAGATGAGGAAATGGAGATTCGAACCCAGAAGCTCTGGCTCCAAAGTCCATGCTCTTAACCACTGCGGTGCATTTGCTGTTGCTATTAGCTGCTCCTCTCCTCTTTGAAGCATTGTTCTGCTTTGGCTCATGTGCATGCATTTCTTGACCCTTTCCTACTTCTTTGTTCTTTCTCTATTTTTCTTCTTCCAACACCTACGGGTAAGCATTCCCCAAGATTCTTTCCTTAGCTTTCTCACTCCATTCCCTTTATCATTATCCATGACTGTTTTAATGAATGACACACGTATGTTTATCTCCGGTAACCTCCTATCAGCTACTAACATAGACCCTCATCTCCTGCTTGTTGAACATTCACCCGGTGGGAGTGGAAAGCCTGGTAGCTGAGGCACAAAGAAACTCTGGACATAATAGCATGAAGAGAGAAAGCAGGAGGGTGGGAAGAACAGCAAATAGCACAGTATCAGTGGAGCACAAGTTGTGTGAAAATAAATGGGAGCAATGAGGTCAGATCTTGGAAGGCCTGAATAGTAGGCAAGGAGTTGGGGCTTTAGCAGCTTTTGCTGGTGTGGTGCCGCCATACAGCTTAAGCACTAGTCCCTCTATGGGAATTCCCATGATCCTCTCTCACAGCACCATATTTGTTTCTTTTTTTTTTTAAGTTTATTTATTTATTTTGAGATAGCGCACACATGTGCATGCGAGTAGGGAAGGAGCAGAGAGAGAGGGAGAGAGAGAATCCCAAGCAGGCTTCATGCTGTCAGCGCAAAGCCCAGTGTGGGACTTGATCTCATGAATGGTGAGATGATGACCTGAGCTGAAACCAAGGGTTGGATGCTTAACCGACTGAGCCACCTAGACACCCCAATATTTGCTTCTTTTAATGCTACTCATGTTACAGTTACCTGTGTATATGTTTTTATTTCAGTCGTAGATTGTTAGTTTTTGGAGGGTAGGGATGCAATCTTATTATCTTTGTATGTCTCCTTAGGGCCTGAACATAGTTGGGTCTCAACATATATTTATTTAATATTAACAAGAAACCAGTAAGAAAGTAAAATGATAACTATAATTTGTTGAGTCATGTGGTAATAACTAAACATGCATTATCTCAAATATCACGGAGTTGTGAGGATTCAAGGGGATATTGCAAGTAAAGACCTTGAAATATATTAAGTACTCAATAAGTGGTAGCAATTATTATTATTATTATTATTATTATGAATCATTATCGGTATTATTATTCCTATTTAGCAGGTGGGAAAACTAAAGCAAGTAGAGTGAGTCACAGCTCAATGTTGCATAGCCAGATGAAATTGAAACCTGAGCCCATCTGTCTGCCTTTTTTTTTTTTTTTTTGGCCTGGTTTTTTTCATTTAGTCCAATGATTTTGAGATTCAGTCATGTCGTGTATATCAATGAATCGTCTGTTTACTTGATGAATAGTATTCCCTTGTATGGATATACTACAATTTATTAATCCATTTACCTGTTGGACAGTTGGATTGTTTCTAATTTTTTGCTATTACAAATAAAGCTGCTAAGGATTTTCATGTATAGGGGCGCCTGGGTGCCTCAGTCATTTAAGCGTCTGACTCCAGCTCAGGTCATGATCTCACAGCTCGTGAGTTCAAGCCCTGCGTCAGGCTCTGTGCTGACAGCTCAGAGCCTGGAGCCTGCTTCAGATTCTGTGTCTCCCTCTCTCTCTGCCCCTCCCCTGCTCACACTCTGTCTCTTTCTCCTACAAAAATAAATAAACATTAAAAAAAATTAACAACAAAAACAGAAAATTCATGTACAGTATTTGTGTGGACATAGATTTTTTGCTTCATTGGTTAAATACATAGGAGTGAAATGATTGGGCATTGCATGGTAGGTGTATATTTAACTTTTAAGAAACTGCCAAATTGTTTTGGCAGTGATTGTGCCATTTTATATTCCTGTCACCAGTGTGTAAGAATTTCTCCACATAATTGCAAAGACTTAATGTGCTCAGTGTTTTTAATCTTAGCCAATGTGTGTGGAGTGGTGCCTTATTATGGTTGTAATTTGCATTATTATACATTTGCCACAATGAGTTTTAATGATGTTGGACATCTCTTCATGTATTTATTGACCATTTATATCTCTTCTTTGGTGAAGAATCTGTTCATATCATTTTGAAGTCTAAGAGTTCTCTATATTTTTTGGATGGAAGTTCTTTAGCAGATGTGAATGTGTTGTGAATGTTTTCTACCAGTATTTTATTTGTTTTTTATTTTCTTACTGGTGTCTGATCAAAGAGCAAAAGTTTTAGATTTTGATAAAGTTTAAGTGTCAACATTTCATCTTTTACAGGTAATGATTTTAGTGTCATATTTAAGAAATCTTTGCTGGCCCGAGGGCTAAGATATTTTTCTTGTGTTTTCTGGAAGTTTCATAGTTTCAGGTTTCACATTAGGCTACAGGTTTCATTTTGAGTTGATTTTTGTGTATTATAGTCAGTATGGATTGACATTTTTAAAATATGGATACTTAGTTCACTGAACATTTATTGGAAAGACTTCCATCTCCCCAGTGAATTGCCTTGGCATATTTTTCAAAAATCACTTTGTCTATTTCTGACTCTATTCTTTTCCATTAATCTATATATCTATCCCTAAACAATACCCAACAGTGTGAATTACCACAATTTTATCGTAAGTATTAAAATCAAGTAGACTAGGTTCTTAAACTTGGTACGTTGTTTAAATTGTTCTGGCTATTCTAGATTCTTTGAAGTTCCATATAAGTCTTAGAATTAGCTTATCAAGTTCTACAAAAATTCCTATAGGAATTTTGATGGGGATTGTGTTGAATCTTGGAGGAAATTTGGGCAATGTTACCATTTTAATAATACAGAGTTTTCTAATCTCTGAACATGCTACATCTCTCCATTTATTTAGGTCAGAGAAGTTAGGGTGGGAGTCAGAAAGAAAAGAGGTTTAAGAAAGTTGTAATTCTTTTTCAGAAAATAGGAATTTGATATGAATTAAAGCGTGGAATATCTAATTTTGTGATCATACTGAAGTAGGTGAACAAGTCTATAATATTCTATAGAGAAACAAGAAGAGTTAATTCATTAAAGTGGTTCAAGTAAATTAGAATTTCTTTTATGAGATGAAATATTGATAAATTTTATAAACCAGTTTACTTCTAATATATATAGAACATGTATAAACCTTGGTCACATCCATACTCACAGGGACTCCTCAGTAGGTTTATCAAGTCCATTCCCCCAAAGAGGGTGTCTCTCCCTAAAATGGATTAGCCAATTTTGATTTTCTCCATCTTGTTCCTCTTGAATTCTCTGTGCTTGGCACATTGGTGAATGATTGTAAACCACTCCATGGATATGTACTTCAAGAGGGAGACTGTGAAATTTTCTAGATGCTTTAGGTAAAAAATCCTGCTCTTGAGGCCAAAAGAGTTGTTCCAAAAAAACTTTTTAAAAAAGAAATCTATGAAGATTAACTTCTCTTATATAATCTCTTTTTTGGAAAAATGTTTATTTATTTTGAGAGAGAGAGAGAGAGTAATGGAAGAGAGAGAGAGAGGGAGAGAGAGAATCCCAAGCAGGCTCCACACTGTCAGTGCAGAGCCCAAGGCGGGGCTCAGTTTCATGAACTGTGAGATCGTGACCTGAGCCAAAATCAAGAGTTGGACGCCCAACTGAGCCACCCAGGTGCCCCCTTGTATAATTTCTTAATTCATCTCTTCACTTTGGCCTTAAAGGCACAAAGTATAGATATACATGAGTAGAAAAATCTTTTTAGTTGAATGGAGTATATTTTCTCAGAAATTTTACCATGGACTTTTTGTTTTTTGGTTTTGTCTCCTTTGAAGAATTCTGGTTGACTGGATCAACAGTCACATTCCTTACATTTTTTTAACCGTATGTTTTTAGTATTTTAGAAAGTGGTGTGGCATTCAGTCTCCAGATGGCTCCCAAAGATTCTTGCCTCCTCATATTCACACCCATGGTAGTCCCTTCCTGCATTAAATATTGGCTGAGTTGTGTAATCACTAAGATATTATGGATATGATGGTGCATGATTTCTGAGGCTAGATCAGTAAAGAAGTTGTGGCTTCCATCTTTCTCTCTCTTGAATTATCACTTTTGGAGAAGCTAGTGGCCATGTTGTAAGGATACTCAAGTAGCTGTATAGAGAGGATGTGGCAGGAACTGAGGCCTCCTGAATACAATCAGCACTAATTTGCCAGACATGTGAGTGAGCTACCTTGGAGGCAAATCTTCCAGCCCCAGACAAGCCTTCACAAAGTATCACAGCTCTGGTCAACATCTTACTGCAACCCTATGAGATTGTCCACAGAAACTATGTCGGATAATAAAAGTTCATTGTTGGGGTACCTGGGTGGCTCAGTTGGTTAAGCATCCAGCTCTTGATTTCAGTTCAGGTCATGATTCCATGGTTCATGAGATTGAACCCCTCATCAAGCTCTGTGCCGACAGCATGGAGCCCGCTTGGGATTCTCTCTCTCCCTCTCTCTCTGCCCCTCGCCCCACAAGAAAATAAATAAACTTAAAAAAATTAATTGTGAAGTCACTATGTTTTGTGATAATTTGTTATAAAGCAATCTGTAACTAGTACAACCAGTTAGAAATGCTTCAATAAAAGTTTCCTAAATTGCATTATAAAAACCCTTGTATGACCTTATTGAATATAGTGATAAGCTCTTTTTCTGAGATCTGACTATTTTTTTGCAAGACATGAATGATTCTTGCAATTTTAAGTGAAGTGGTAAATGGGCAGGCATTACTTACAGCTTTTCTAGAGAAGGCATTAAGAAAAGCAGTATGAGATCCACTCTCATCCTTATCCGTAGAATGAGAGAGGGGCAGAACATCAGTAATGGTGATCTCTTTTCAGAGTCTCAGGCTCTAAATGAAGGTCAAGAGAGCTCCAGGGTTTCTTCTTCGAACGTCTCTGTCTCAGAAAACGTCTGGCAAAGCAAACAAAAATCTGGTTTCATTTCCCTATTGTTTCATGGATGTATTTTGATGTGGCAAAGTCCGTTCTTTGTGCCACATATCAGCATTGAATGACCGAGGTATAGACTCTTGTGAAACTTTCTTTTAATTACACATGAAGCTCCATAGAATTTCACCCCCAGAACAGTAGAGTTGTTTTGTCAAGTGTTCAAGACCTAAATTTGCCGTTGGCTCACCCCCAGCGCAGTCATGCGATTAGTCACGCAAGTAGTCACAAACCCCCTTTGCCATAAAGGAATCATAGCTAACAGCCCGACCAGGGCTCTTTTCCCAAAATATGTCCCTGAAAACGAAACTCAAACATGCATGTCGGTTTAGACTTATTTTTCATGTTTGTTTTGCCCAAAGCATGGACCATGTCAGGGAAGATGGAGACACCTTCACGGCCGGTTAGTCACATCTCACCAAAGCTTCTCAATGGGCTGTCAGACAAGAAAGGAGCCTCATGTAGCCACCTTAATCAGCATCCCCCATCTGTGAGGTCATCGGGATGTTTCAAACAGTTTCCAGCTCTCATTAGTTCAGCGTGTTCCATAGGCAAGTCCTTATCTTTTGTAACTTTTGCTGCCACATCCTGAGAGAGCCTCTCCTCGGAATGACACTTTCCCCATGGGTCAACCCGCGGTAATGAGCCACCAATTGACGTGCCCTTTGCACTCACTGGCAGTATATGTTGATATTAACCTTTCGTGTTGTGAGATGTCGCTTTTACCCTTGGCTTCTGCCATGTAAGTCTCATTATTTCTAATAGGCTGTGGCAATTAGGGTCTTGGGGCTGTTGATCGCAGCCATTTGGAGCAGGGAAGGGGCACTCAGGGAGAACAGCCGCTTTTTCTTTACATGAACAATGTGAGGCATAGCTCAGCCCAAATATGCAAACAGCGAGGCAGTGGTGGACCTCTGGCCACCGATGGGAAACTCCTCACCAGGTCTTTTCACATGTGCTTTCCTCACACTAGCTACTGGCTGTTTTCAAACCCCTTTTGTGCAGAATGCCATGCTCCGCCCATATTTCAGTGCATTGGATTTGGCCTAATAAGGGATTCATTAAACACAATTATTTGGGAAAGAAATGGGTACGTTCAAAGAGACCTTTCCTTTTTCTTTCTTTCAAAGATGGTTGGCTGGGAGAGAAAAAGGATGACACAGCCAGCTAGCCATCTTGGGTGGCCCATGGGCCCTGTGAGGAGGCAGTGTTGAGCCCAATGGCCCCAGGAAGGCCCCTCAGCCTCGTGATTGGGAAATCTTGACTCCTGATGGAATTCTGTGGTTGTTGAAATCTGGTAGGCCTCTCATGGCTGTGAATAAGTTAAGAATCCATTCCCTTAAGGTTAGAAAAATAAACTGGTACAATCCTAAGGGCCTGAGGGGTAAGGAAATGAAGGGGGGAAAGTCTACACTAGAGAAAGTACACAGGAAACCACAAATAACCAAAAATATATAGAGTCAGCACTCACATTCTCTCAGTTTCTTGACCTGAACTGCTTTCTATATTAGGAGGGCAACAAAGCAAAATTAAGCATGCTTGTTGCTTCAGATGGGGTGAGATGGAAGGCTAAGGGACAACTGAGAGGAAAAGCTGGAGTTTATTTGTAAGCGGTGAGGCTTGAATGTTCTACATCAGGATGAAGTGTTTCCAAACAAATGCAAGAAAAATCCCCTATATTAATCTGATTGTTTATGACAATAGCATTTGGGAAAGCCCCTCCAATGACTGCCTCATATATTAAGGGCATGCAGTGTCAGAGACTGCTGAAATGATCACTCTTGGTGATATAATGGTATGGTCTATTTCTGAGAGCCCCTTGCTGATTTATTCTTTGCTCTGCAAAATGTCACATTAAAACGTAAGTTCATTTCAGTTGGGTTGGTCCACAGTATGAACAGATGGCAGTTGTGATGTGGAGACTTCAAAAGGTATAACCGATCATTAAAAGTTAATTCTTCCTTGAGTAAGTAAGAAGTCTCCCGAAGCAAGCCATAAGAAGTTTCCCTCCTCCCTCCCCATTTTCCTTCCTTCCTCTCTCCCTTCCTTCCTTCCTCCCTCCCTTCCTTCCCTCTTCCTTCCTTCCACAAACATTTAACCAACTTGCATGTGAGTAGGTGTTGGGCTGGGAGCTATTGACAGCCCAGCAGTGTGTGAAGCAGGGCCTTATTTCCGGAGGGCTCCAAAGGGGACTAGATGTACAGAGGATGCCAACCTCAGACAACACAAAAAGAATGATTCACATAAGGGACAGCTGGAATCCAGAAGAGAGGTAATATAGTTAATTATTGCCAGGCTCTGAGGTGCCACACTTTATTCTTACCCTCTGTACCAGGGCCGGAATGTAAGCTCCAGTGGGATGAGCACCTAGAACAGTGCCTTGCATCGAGATGCACTGAATATTTGTTAATGAAAAACACAGACATCTTGGTAATGAAACCTCTTGGTAATGACCTCTTATTTGCATTCACAAAGTGTTTTTATCAGGTCACTCTCTGGGTTTTCTACCCCACCTCCACAGCTCTATGGTTGGAGAAAAGGAGTGTGATCAGTATCAAGGGGGAGGATATTACTGGGGGAGTTTAGGGGAGTTTAAAAGCATTTACTTATTTATGCCATTGAGCCTGGCTTTTCTTTCTTGAATCCTTTCCCTCACATTTAGAATCTTGCTACCCAGGCCTCTGGAGGGGTATGAAGGGCTTGGGGCTACATTGCGTGTGGGAGCATCCTGTTCTGGGAAGGCCAAGCAATAACAGGGTAGGGCACAGGGAAGGATGACTCAGGCCAGCTGCTCTCAGCCCCAGGGAGGAAAGCTTTTATTCCTCTTGTTTTTTGGGCTCGTTCTTCCTGACTCTTTCAAGCTGTTAGACCTTAGGCCACCAGGTGAAAGTGTGAGCCTTAGGGAAGGGGCCAAGTTGACCACTGTACTGCTTTTGGTCTGGGTTGCTCAAGGCTTCTGGGCAACAGAAGTCCTTTCTGTTTTCATGTCCAGCCCAGATCAGCAGATCAGCCAAGATCAGCTAAGGCTCAGGCCCAAGGTCCAGTTGGCAATGAGGAGTTTACATCATTCTGGAGTCTCCTAGTTTCATAGTTTTCTTAGGAGCTTGTAGAAAGAGTTGGTGGCTTGGAAAAGTGGGGATGTGGGGTTCTCAGGTATTGTCTTATATTTTGAAAAGTGCAGCCAAAATCTTTGTAATACAGAGCACATCTACACAGAAACTGTTGACTCTGCCAGAATAGCATTACAAGGGGTGCTCCTTATTTGGTTTGCTAACTTTGAACTCCACAATCTTAGTAACAACAGGTCTTTCTGGTCCACATTATCTATCTATCTATCTATCTATCTATCTATCTATCTCTCTATCTATCCACCTACCCACCCATCCACCCATCCACCCATCCATCCATCCATCCATCCATCCATATACCTATGCTAGTTTTCTAGGTCGACCATAACAAAGTACCATAGACTGAGTGGCTTAAACAATAGAAATTTATTTTCTCACAGTTCTGGAAGCCAGAAGTCTGAGATCAAGATATCAATGGGGTTGATTTTTTTTTTTTTTTTGGTCCTTGGCTTAGACATGGCCATCTTTGGGGTGTGTGTGTGTGTGTGTGTATGTGTGTCCTAATTTCCTTTCCTTTTCTTTTGTTTTAAATGTTTTAAAATATTTATTTATTTTTGAGAGAGAGAAACAGGGCACGAGTGGGGGAGGGGCAGAGAGAGAGAGGAGACAAAGAATCTGAAGCAGGCTCCAAGTTCTGCACTGTCAGCACGGAGCCCGACATAGGGCTCAAACCCATGAACTGTGAGATCATGACCTGAGCCAAAGTCGGATGTTTAACCGACTGAGTCACCCAGGCGGCTTTTCTTATAATTTCTTTTTCTTATAGGACACTAGTCCTATTAGATTAGGACTTACCCATATGACTTCCTTGTATCTTAATTACCTTGTTAAAGACCCAAACAAAACTACATTCTGAGCTCCTGGGGGTTAAGACATCAACAAATGGATTTTAAGGAGACATAGTTCAGCCCATAACATACCCACCCACCCATCATCTGCCTATCTGTCTGTCCATCCATCCATCCATCCATCCATCCGTCTCTCACAATACCTAAAGGGGATTTTAGAAAATAATAAAAAGGATTGCAAATTACTGAACCCATTGAACAGTTGACAGATGAGAAAACTAAAGCTCAGAGAGGGCAAGCAGCTTTCCCAGTGCAGCACATCTAGTGTCTGGTGGAAACTGCACTCAGTGCTAAGTTTTTAGTCTTAAAATCCAGCATTTGTTTTCTACAATGTCATGACTCCTGGAAAAGCTATTAAACTTCCTCCCTCTTGCATCCCCAGTTAGGATCCCATAAGTGACCCTTATTAAGAAGAGTCTTCTAAATGTAATAATAAAGACCTCATGGGAGAGGGTGAATTATGAAGCTGGATCTGGAAAGAATTCTGTGGCGTGACTAGGCTGTTCATGCTGTTGTCAGCTATAATTCAACAAGAGCTCTTACAGAAGACTTTTTTAATTTATGAGACACAGAATTTCAAGTCCCCCCCCCAACCCCCACCAAGTACTGTGTCTATAAATGGCCAAATGACTAGGGACCCTTTTCTTTTGTATGTTTATAGTTATCTTGTGCCAAAATACAACATTGAGGTACTTCTTTCAGAAAATACAATTAAGTATGCTATGATAAACTAGTATTTGGAAGTAAAGTTGGTGGTGAATGGGTACTTCCCAGCCACAAGGGGACCACGTGGGGACCACGTGGGGCAGCAAGATTGGCCCTCTGACCTTCCCTTCAGAGGGAAGAATTCTAAGGAAGAGTGCACACACCTTACACAAGGTCATCATTTTCTCCATAGCTGTTTCAATATTGGGTGACAAACCACAGCTAGCGTCTGTTCCTAAGAGACTGTAAGGCATTTTTTTCGGTTTAATTTTAAACTACTTCTCAGAATTGAGAGAATTTCATGATTTTACAACCTGACCAGTGGTTTGGGCTTTCAATTATTTGGTGCATGGAAAATCTCATGAAGAAGTGTTTTCTTTATGTATTTACATATGTATGTATGTATGTATGTATTAGAGAGTGAGTGGGGGCAAGGGTCAGAAGGAGAGAGAGAGAGAGAGAGAGAGAGAGAGAGAGAATCTCAAGCAGGCTGCACACTCAGCGCAGAGCCCAATGCAGGGCTGGATCCCACGACTCTGGGATCATGACTTGAGCCAAAATCAGGAGTCAGAGGCTCAACCAACTGAGCCACCCATGCACCCCAAGACGTATTTTAGATAGAAGGTTCATGTTCATTTGTATTTCAACTGGATGGCTGCATACCAAAATCCAGTGGTGTGGTATCTTGCAATGAACAGATTCAGTTTGACATTGTGTAAAATAATATTCCCTGGGTTTCAAGTTTTCACGTTTCAAAGTGAAAAATAAGCCTTGTATTGAAATGGCTGATTCTAGAATCCAAAGGACCTTGAGATCCCACAAAGGTGAGAGATGGGGTGTGTTTTGCGTAAGGAGAGAGGGTGTTTGTGGGTAATAAAGACAGCGTCCGAGGGCTTTACTCCCTGTACCTCTCCCTCCGGGAGAATCTCCTATCCTGCATTGGTTTTGCAGACCTACCTTCTAGAGGGTCCTCTGATGAAGGGAAGGGGAAACCAGGCTTTGCAGCTAGAAGACCAGAGCTTCTTGAATGAGAAAATTGTTCACAGCTGTGTGTTTTCTAGGTTAAACAGCTCAACCTCTTCCAGCTTTGCATGTAATTATCTTGGCTGGATGAGCTAGAGACTTTGTCTACACTGCAGCATGACTCTTAAATTCACATGAGTGATTGCCTTACATGGAAATCCCAAGCATATTTTTATTCTGTCCTCCAGTATTCTACTGAGCAGAGTGCAGAAGTGATGAACTCCTTCAGCTGTCCTGCTATTAGGTCACTGGCAATGGGGTGACCACTTCATCCCAGTTGGCCTGGGACTATCTTGGTTTGAAAACAGAAAATCCTGTGTCCTAGAAACCCCCGCAGTCCTGAGCACCCTACAAGCAGCACTAAGGCTGCTGGGTGGCAAAGAAAGGTGGAGGAGTAAAGCAGCAAAGTGGAGATGAAGAGTTAATCCTGATAGAAATGCAGCTCTGGGAGGAAACCAGGCAGCCAGGCAGTGCCATCAAGGAAGCTGTAAGCCCTGCTGTTCTCTCTCCAGGGTCCGTGCAAAGCTGTGTGCCCCTGTCTTGAGGAGGGGGTATCTCTGGGGGCTTCTGCCTCACTGCTTAGCTGGAAAACTACCTACCTTTAGACTGTCTAGGAATTGTCACTCTATTTTTCTTATGAGACCTTGGCTGACTAAAACCTATAGCAACATAATATGCTCTACAAGGAAAATCAGTATGAATTCCTACCCTACAAAAACATCTTTCCTGGCTGTGTCACAAAATAGGCCCCAAGCCACAGTCGTTAAAGGCTGGGCACTTCTCTGCAACACACAGGCGAGAAGTTTGGACTGTCATTTCTAATATTATTCTGTTCTCAAAGCAATCAGGATTTCTTGGAAGTTGGTTGAGTCCGGTTGTAGGATAGGAAGAAAAAACACACAAAAAACAGCATCTTGTTGCTGTGGCCTGAAAACAAAGGGATTTCAAGAGTATCAGTACGGTGCTGGATGGAGGTTCTACTCGCCCGGCTGTGGACATATGAACATCAAATAATGAATACAATGATGGCAAATTGGTACAGGGTGAGCCAGTGAAAGGCGATGCGTTCATAATAATACGCTAGAGCGATAAGCATGTAAAAACCATAGTTTTAATACAAAAGAGAGGTGAATGTAATCGAACAGTTTATTAGTATATGTTAGTGTTCTTTCAAAAAATATTGAGTACATGTGTGTTTCAAAGTATTGATTTGTGGGGCACCTGGCTGTCAGAGTTGGTTGAGCCAACTGAGTCAGACTTTGACTCAGGTCATGATCGCTAAGGTCACGATCTCACATTTTGGGGGTTCGAGCCCCATGACAGGCTCTGCTGACAGCGGAGAGCCTGGAGCCTGCTTTGATTCTGTCTCCCTCTCTCTCTGCCTCTCCCCTGCTTGTTCTCTCTCTCTCTCTCTCTCTCTCTCTCTCTCTCTCTCTCTCTGTCTCAAAAATAAATAAACATTAAAACAATTATTGATTTGTGTTTGTTTTATCACAAGCAGGAGAGAAGCAGCACAGGGGGCTGTGAGTCAGCCACCCTGTCCCTGGAAAAGTAGGATCTGTTCCAAGAACAGAAGGAACCCAGTGGCATCTGCAGTCATATTTATTAATCAGGTGGGAAGGAGGGTTTAGTGAGTACAAGAGAGGTGGCTCCGGAACGTGTTTCACATTGATGAATTATCTAGTATTCTTGAGAGGGGGAGGTAATCTTTCACTTCTTAAGGGAAAAAAATCTCAAGATGGCCCCACCAATGGAAACAAACAACTGCTAAAGGAGGCAATGCTTTTTCTGGCGGGGGGTAGGGGTGGTGGTAGGGGGAGAAGGCAGAGCTCTTTCATTGGGCAGCTCATGCTGTGGGCAGGCCGGCTGGGTGCGCGGCGTCAGCGGTAGAGGTAGTTGGCCTGGATGTGGCCATGATCACAGCCTCCCACCTGTCCCTGTTGTTGAGCATCTTCTTGTTGAACAGCAGCTCCTTGTGCGTCTCCACAGAGAACTCGAAGTTGGGGCTCTTGACGATGGTGTCCGCAGGGCAGGCCTCCTGGCAGAAGCCGCAGTAGATGCACTTGGCCGGGTGGATTATCATAGCGGGTGGTCCGAGGCTGGACCTCTCTGGTGATGACCTGGGCGGGGCAGACAGCCTCGCAAAGCTTGCAGGTGATGCTGCGCTCCGGTCTGGATGGATAGTGGCACAGTATACGCTCCCTGCAGATGCATGGGCTCAGCGGGCCCTTCTCAAGTGGGTAGTTACTTTTACAAAGGAAGTAGTCCTTTTACAAAGGAAGAAACAGAGATGAGAAAGATGTAGTAAATCAAACTATCTTCAACAAAGCTTCTTTCTTCCACCATTTCAAACGGGATCAACTAAGACCTCAAAGAGAAAAAAAAAAGAGTATGGAAGATAATGCAGATAAAAGAGCTAGTTAGGTAGATTTAAACCTGAGCTCTAAGTAGACTGAAAAAGATGAAGCTCTATTGATGATATGACCGGATTGCCTGCAGCCTGCCATGAGATTTGGTTACAAAAAATAGCACATGCTGGGCTGCAGATAGCAGGGTGTGGGGAAGGGGTTCAACCAGAGGCAGTAGTGACTGGTGCGGGACAAAGGAGGAGGAATGATCTGGTTCCCAAAGCTGGGGATGGAAATGTGGAGCTCTCTCCCCTTCTGTGCCCTGTGGTGACAGTGCAGAGGAACTGAGCCACACAAAGTGAATGGCAAGATGGGAGCTGTGGGAACATGGTGCCTTGGCTCTGGTTAGTTCCTACTGGGTATTGAGTAACTTTGCGTGACAGGAGCAGAGAGGCTGGGAAGACAGATGAGGCCGGGGAGTAAGGGTCAGGGCATGTAGATTTCAGAGACGGGGGAGGCCATGGATGATTCTTTGGAGCATCACAGCTGCCTCTCTGGGGAGCAAACAGGCCATTTCAAGATGGGGAGAACCGCGTGTCTGGTGGCTTAGGGTTGCTGTTGTCAGCAGTTACTAGAAAATGTTTTTAAGCAAATATGCTCATGCAAACACACCCATGCACACTCATTCATTCCTAAATACAAGCTGGACTTTTTCCTGCAGAGGCAAAATGCCTACAGAAGGGTTTCTGCACTTTATTGACTAGGAGAGTAACACGTTAGGATTTCCTTCCTGCAAGAGCTGAGTGTTCGTTCTCCTTGGAATGCAGATCGGGTGGTCAAGCTAGACCTGTGCTGCCTTTTCCTTTTCTGAATGTTTGGAATCACCAAGTTTTACTTACAGGCAATCGTGTGGCTTCAAGACAATGTCCCTTGGGCCATTTCTTTACTCTGGTAATTCACAAGGTGGCTTGTGCTACCCTGGGAAATGATGGGAGAAGGACCACTGGTGGCTGAAGAATGATTGAGGTCAGGAGCCAAGACAAACTTGGAAGGATGGCCAGCGTGCTAGGTACCAAATGAAAATAAACAAAAGAAAACCAGCCACAGAATCAACCTCACATGACCTGCATGGTGCCTCAGAGGCCATAGAGTAGTGGCTCTGGCTTCCCCAAACAGAAACCCTTGGCCAAGCAAGAATTGTCCATGTCAGGGGCTGCAAGGTGCTCTTCCCAATCACAAAACAAGAGAATGTGAGGTCATTGTCAGAAGTCTGAGCCTGAGGCCAGAGTAAGCCCCTACCTCTCTGATACTGAGCTTGAGAGCTAAGCATGCTCCAACACCCAGGGGAACCCCCTTGGCTACACCTTGTTACCTCCTTAGGTAGCTGTTCCCAAGTACCATAGGCCCCTTAGGGAAATTAATGGCGATTGGAGATGAACCTAGATCTGCAGTTAAGTTGGAGGCATTCTAGGAGCCAAACGGGAGGAAATAGGGGAGGGTATAAATTAAAGAGACAAAAAGCGTTTTTGTTTTGTTTTGTTTTTTGGTTCTGGTGTCTGAAGCAGTACTGGGACCCAGACTGAAACTCTGTGGAGCCATGACCTATAGGGGATGGAGAACTCTGCCAATCTGAAAGCTTAACAGCCAGCACTGATTATGGCTCTAATCAGCCACCTAGTGCTTCTCTTCCGTGTACATTGTCATGGGATCTATTTGGGAGAGAGAGACCATGGGGGTATCATACGGGCCAGGGAGCAAATGACCAATCAAGCAGCAGAGAGGTTGAATCACAGGAAACTGTCATTATGTAGGTTAAAAGTTAATAAAAAGCCATTGAAAATGGCTGCTATTTTGACCATTTTTTTGGGGGGGGGGTGCTGTAAAATGGCTGTTCCAGGCGGTTCTAATATTTTCTAGTTTTCTGTGCCTGTGTCATGCTGGGCACTGTGGAGGTACCAGAAATTTCAGAACCACCCTCGTCCGTGGGAGTCAGCAAACTATGATCCACAGGCCAAATCCAGCCCAATGCCTGTTTCTGTGGTTTCACTGGAACACAGCCACTCCCATTTGCTTACTTATTGTCTGGGACTGCTTTCCAGCTACTGGAGTTGTGAGTTGAACAAAGACTGTACCATCCACAAAGCTTAACTATTCATTGTCTACCCCTTTATAGAAAAAGTTTGCTGACCCCTGCATTATATGGTATGAGCGACCAATGATCACTCGGAAACATTACCATTTTTCATCACGATTTAGCTCCTCTCTTTTTCTGCTTTACCTTTCATCATCATTCTTTTTCCTCCTCTACTTGGCTGAATTTTCAGCCTCCCCTTTCCTTGGACTTCTTCACTGTTCTTCCTTGTTCCCAGTCTGCTCCTCTATGTCCGTGTCCTTTCCTGCTCTCCTCTGTTCATTTCTTCTCCCTCTGTTTCCCCGCTTCTGCTTCATCATTGTTCATCTCTGCCACCTCTTATGTCTGCTTCAACTTCTTTCCCTCCTTCTTTTCATCAGTGTCTTCTCCTTGGAACGGTTTGAATTAGGAGGGATGGGCTGGCTTCCCATTCCCCCATTTAGAGCAGCCTTCTCTTGCTCTAACACAGCCTTGTGTTTGTTTCCCTCTTAGGTCTGCCTAGTCCATGGGTGAGGAAAGGTAGCATGTAAGATCAGTGACCATTGAGGTTGGTTGGCTGTCTGCCCTGATTGGTCAGCGTCAGATATTTTGAAAACCATTCCTTCTGTGAGATCATCTGCCTCAGCCAGCCAGCCAGCTCAAAATTTAGAAATGCTGTCCATATACCTTTCTCTTAGGAACTCCGTTAGTCACTGTTCGTGGGCTCAGCCTCCGGAGTTTTAATGAGACTCTTTTATTGTTTTTAATAGCATTGTGAGGCAGTGTCTAGAATCCAGAAATTAAGTCCATTCAAAATTAGGATGGGTCTGTGTGTTGGGTGGTGCCTTTCTTTCCACAAAGTAATATGTGTTTTGAATCTGAGACACTTGTGGTCAATGCTTCTCAGAAGCACGTACCACTGGTTGCTAAAGACTTTCTTATGCAATAGTGTAGGGAGAAAAATCAAAACCGGGAGTCATTTTTAAATAATTTTCAAAGATACACCAAACCTTGTCACACCCCTCATCACTGATTCCAGAGTGACAAGTAGCCTCATACTGTAGAGCCATCAACCACCAGCCCAGCCCACAACTGAATCAGGGGAGAAAGTATGCAGAACATGACAGCCTCAGAATTCACCTGGCTTTAGAGGATGCTCCTAAAATATGTTTCAGGGGCAAAGACTGGGTTGCATTTGTCCAGAATTTGAATCTATTCACTCCAGTCACTCTTCTTACCCTTTCAAAAGTTTTTGTTAAACACTTGCTCTCTTTTCTCAACACTGTGGTGAGTACAGCGGTTCTGATTTCTGTATAATACATTTTTGAAACTTTTGGGCAAACCACTTAATCGTATCTAACAGAAAAGTCATAAATAGAAACAAAGAGAAAAGGATTCAGCCAAACAATATATAATAGATATTTGGGTTAATCCTGCAGCTTCTATTTAGTTTTTGCCCATTAGCCCTCGTTTCAGTTTGGGGATCCATTTGTCTCTACAGAACCTGATTCGGGGGGTGGAGCATGTGACCCCGATCAGCATATTTGACTCCACGGTCATTGTGATTGGTTCTGGGTGGGCATGTGACCAAGCAGATCCAGTTAGGGTGAATTTCAAGATTCTTGCTTGGAATTCTGCTCAGTATCAGGGTCTATCAATTCTTTTTTATTTAAAAAAATTTTTTTAATGTTTATATTTGAGTGAGAAAGAGACAGAGCATGAGCAGGGGAGGGGCAGAGAGAGAGATACACAGAATCAGAAGCAGGCTCCAGGCTCTGAGCTATCTGCACAGAGCCCGATACTGGGCTTGAACTCATGAACTGTGAGATCATGACCTGAACCGAAGTAGGATGCTTAACTGACTGAGCCACCCGGGTGCCCCTATCACTTCTTCTTTTGAAGTGTCTCTTATTTTCTTCCCTTCCTTCCTGTTCTTCCCAGCATTATTCACTTCGAGGCCTTGAATTGCTCCCTACATCTCCCTACATTGTCTACTCCCTTGAATTCGTCTTCCTCTCTCTTGCTGGACTCGTGTACCCAAAGAAACTTTTAAAACTTTACTGGATTTCCCATTAATGGAAAAACAAAGTGTACATAGCTCAGCATGGCATTCTGTGTGGTCCATTCATTGCAGCCATCTAGCTCTTTAACCTGGATCTCCTACAGTTTCAACTGAAGCACAGGAATAGAATGACGGTCTTTTTGAGGGCAAAAACTTTATCATGAGCTGTGTTCATAGTCCTTCCCAGGGACTTTTTTCAGGAAACACTGAAATCTGAGCCTAAGTCTGCAGCTAGATCCACACTGTAGGCATCTATGCTGGGGAGTACCAGTGCTAGCAGAGTCAGAGCTAACAACCCTGGGCTCTGTGAGCACCGCATCCTTTATAAACTCCTCAGAACAGTGTGTCCCAGCAAAATGTGTATCCCTTCCAGATGTTAAATAAACTTATTAAAGCAATATGTATCTTGCATGCGGTCAACTCTGAAATGATGGCCGTTTTAAACATTTGTGACTTTAACATAACTGAAACAGATATTGGCTAATGTCTAATTGTTCTGCCTTTTAGAACAGATGTCAATCCATCAAGGATGTACTTTGTTGGGACACTCTGTAACAGGAAGCCATGACAAAAGTGTCTGTTGACTTATTGTAACCTGGGAATTAGTGCTGTGTTGAGAGAAGTCTCTATTTGCTTTTTTAATAACAGAAACCCTGGCCCACGGTGGCCTGTGTGCTCTGAGAGAATGTGCCGAGCCCCAGCCTTGTTTTTCTCTTGCTTTCTGTGACAGGGTGCTCCTCCCCACAAGCCTTTGCCAAGCCTTTATGCAATTTGAGTCAAAACATTCTGCATCTGAGCTCATCACATGTGAAAAAAGGGTTTCAACAACAGCTCAACATGTAAAAGTACTGGGGGCTTTTTCAGTCAGTGTTTTAATTCGAATTTACTGAAGCTTGGAAAACTGCATGCAGTTTGTTCAGTGTCTTAGCATTCCCCACTCTGGGCCGAAGTGAAGCAGTTGGCTTCCTGCTGTCGACTAAACAAATGAATAAAGATTCACTTGAAGGAGGTATGTAGACAGTGTATCCATGGCTCTAAGTATTGTCCATTTCACTGGGTGACTTGGGGGTGTTTTTACATATCCAGTGGCCCATTCTGTGCTGATTCTGTGCTCAAAGTAAGAATCAACATTCGTGAAGACCATCTCATCTGGCCAATGTGGATTTCAGCTAGAAGTCCCTCTAACTTCTAAAAGGAGAAGTAGATCCAGTTTGTATCGATTCTTTACTTTCATGGAGGGAGATCTAGAAGTGAAATTAGGCTTCTTTTAGGACTCAGGGTCAGGAAGAACCAGGTGAGAATATATGAAGAAGACAAGAATGGCTTGAGGAGGGAGAATGGGGGATGAATGGATAAAAGTCACATCTACTCTTCACTGCTTTGTCAAGTCATATAGGGACACCAGCACCTACCTGGTGCTCCCTTATTCTTCTCTCTGAGGATTTCTTAGCCCAGGACCTAATGACCACCTCCATCAGAAGGTCATCATATAGTCACGTATTTGTGCTCCAATAACTGAATTTGATTTTTTAAAGCTGCCCTAACCTGCATCCCTGACTTACTGATGGTGAGACTGTATGACCCATACTCCCAAGAATGGTGAAGAGGATGGATGAAAATCAGAGGAGATGATTCATTGACCAAAGATATATAAACCATATTAAGTTTAATCGTAGATAATACAGAGAGGAAAATTTCTCCCTTGGAATCATGCATGTTTATCAGTTTTATGTAGATATTGACTGCCTTTGCCATATGTAAAATTTTATGCTTTTATGGGACTTTTCTTAAAAATGTCTCTTGGTCAGAGTTGAACAAGTTACTGACTTGAATTTGGGGTAGAGTGGTCAGCCCATCAGAAGGTAGACATGAGCTCAGTGGAAAGTAGATTCACAGATGAAAAGGCTCTAAAAATGTGGGATTCCTGGAATATCGTATATGTCTTTCTTTTTCTCTTTGCTGCCTGTCAAGTTTTCAAAGGAAAAAAAAAAAGCCTGTCTTCTTTTGATGACTCTGAAGAAATGCTTACCATCAATGGTGGAGGTGAGAAGTGTATCTCTCCTATGTAACCTGGGGTTCTCTCAAAACACCCAAGGTGCAGGGCTCTTTGGGAGCCCAATGTGGCAAAATGGTGCCTTTCCAGATGCATGCTGGTGAGTAGAGCTTCTCCCCAGGTCATGGGCTACAGCCTGAAAGGGACTTTAAATTTCCTGCTGGTTATACCCAGCTTGGTATGGAACTGGAAGAGAATTGGAACCCATGTTCTAAGAGAAGAGGCTTCCCACATTGAGCCGGGCTTTCCAACTTCTTGGATCTCTTCTCCTCTTCTAAATCAATTTGCAATCCTCACTGACCTCAGAGACCCTTGCCTTTTTATCTTTCATCCAGCCCTAAGTCATCTCGCAGGACAGAATTTTGATTTTGGGGAAGTGGGGTGGGGAAGGTCCTTTCCAGATTAAACAAGGAGAAAGAAACAGTCAGTATTAGAGGAACACACTGCTCCCTGCCTTGTTGCATAGTTTTGTAGGTAACGATAAAACCTTGCTTGGAATGACTGAAGGGCAGACCAGGTTAGCGAATGATCTGAAATATTGAGAACTATGGAAAGGATGCATGGCATGGTTATAACTAACATGTATATGTAATGTACATGAACTAGTGGCTAAGAAAGGGTCCTCAGCACTCCCAGGGTGAGGCCCCGCTGGTTTGCTTTAATGAATTGAGAAATGCTATTGGTATTTAGCATGTTTCTCACTGGCAAGCAACTACATATGGAAATATTTGAAAACGGCTTATGCTCCTGAGTAGCTTAGACTTTCTCTTATTTACCTTGTTGCTGACATAAAATCTTTCGCTGGTGCACACTTTAGACCACTTTGTGTCCCACTGGCGATTAGCGCATCATGGACAACAGACTGAATCAGACTTTAGCACGTGTTCTGCACTAGGAACTTGATAAACTCTGCTGAGGAAGGTTAAAGAAGAGGGAGCAAAGCAGACTCATGCCATTCAACAAATGTTTGTTGAGTCTTTCTCTTTCCTGCCCAAACAGTTCTTGATGTGGTAAACTGGGGCAATATGAGTAGAGCAGCTAAACACAAAAATAAACAAACAGCACCCACACAGTCTAGGAACCACACTCTGGCCACAGACACCTCTTTCCCCCTCACATCTCTCAGCCAAAAGGCCAAGAACAGAGGCCAAACACAGATTTGAATTTCACTTCCTCTCCCTTCTTCTACCCAAACTCTGGGGATTAGGGACTAGACAGTAGGAGGTGGAAAGAAGAGAAACAAAATCTGAATAACCACAAAAGCAAATGGCCTTGGGGTAGATTCTAAAGCTGACCACAGGAAAAGGAAATCACTAAATATTTTGGTTTTATCTGTGTGTGTGTGGACTTTTATTTGAGTCCCACTGCTTAAAATACTGTCTAGTCTCTCTTTGCGTGTATCTCTCTGCTCCTAATTTCCTCCACATCTTTAATGCGCCCTGTGTTCATCTCTGAACATTATTTTCACTTGAAGTTCATGCTTTTTCCTCACTTTAGCTAAAATAGAGACCATTTATGAATTTCTTTACATTCTCTACTCTGGCTTCAAGTGTTCTGCCAGCTTTTGAGAAGTCAGTCATAACTTACAACTTCTGAGTTCCATTTTTTTCTTACTTCTCCAATTGCTTTTTCTCATAGTTCAATATTTGGCCTACCGCTCTGACCCATTCCTTTCCTCTGTGCACACAGAGGCTTTATTTATTTTTGGTCATCCCTTTCTGAAAAGTCCTCTGACCCAGAGGCTACGCTGCATTTATATGAAACCAATGAAGTTAAGAGGGCAGAGGGCAAAGTGCCATTCGACATGGTGTCATTTTGGGGTGAGGACTAGAGATCCTGACTCGTGCACAGCACATCAACATCCAACCCAAATCCAGAGTCTGTCTGGCATCAGCAGTTTTCAGCATAAAGAGCTTGAGGATAGGGAAAGTCAGGGAGGTAAGACCTTCCCACCAGCCTCCCTCTACCTCACCCTTGCTCCCCTCCCCCACATCTCAGGGTCTCTGAGGGTTCTGATGGACACAGCTGTTATTTCTGTTTTGAGAATGCAGCACATCCCCTTGTTAAGCTTGGTATCAGAGTCAAGGGTATTGCCCGAAAGGATTCCTGCTTTCCTAGGAACTACTTTCACCAGAGGAGGGACTACCTCCTAGGAACTACTGCCACCGCCACCATAGTGGTGATGCCAACAGGTGGCTCGGTGGGGGTACAAGGGCCCGCATCTCTAACAGCTTTTCTTCAAACCACTAGCAGTCAGCATGCGGCAGAGCATGTGGCCAAAACTATCATATGAACAAGTATATAAAGCCGTTGAGAAAGCATGTGGTTAAAATTATTATGTGCAACAACATTTGAAAAACAATTGGCAAAGCCTGTGTTGAAAATGTATCCCATCATGATTTGTAGAAGGAAGACACTAAGAAAGTGCTGTACTTTGCCACTGGAAAAATGGATAGTTTAAAGGGGAAAATAGCCTAGATTTTGATCCTGTCAAGTCCATTTAAGAAACCCTGTAGGCGGATTGGGAGCTGCTGGTGGCAGCTGGTGAGTGGGGCAGCTAGCAAGCACGTCCCCCACGTAAGCTCAGTTCCAACTCATTCTCCCGGGCGGCTGGCCCAGTCTCCATCATCTCCCAGCCCCTCCTATTGAACAGTTCTAGAGCTTCTCCTGGCTGCGGGTGAGGAGCACGGGTGCAGGGATCAGGACTGTGGGACCATGTAGGGCAGAGAGAGACACTGTGATGGGTGGAGTTTGAAAACTCAGGAGTCCACTTTCATTTCTCCTCACGGTGCTGCCGTTCACTGACATTTATTTGTTATTTTGCATGTGCCAGGAACTTCATCTGTTTTATCTGTAGTCCTTCCAACAACCGTGAACGGGAGATTTTTTTCTCTCCGTTTTCTTGAATGAAACCCATTGGTTTGCTAAGTTAGAACACACACAGCTACAAAAGGCAAAGATCCCACGAAGGTGTCTGACCGTAAACCTGACCCCCTTCCTGCACCCATGTCTCTGCAAGGATCGTGGACTGACCTACAGAATACAGAAACCCCTGCAGTTGAGAAATGGCTTATGGCAAATTTTAGCCTGATTTTATAGACAATTCCATTTTATCATTCAGAGATAAACAAATTTCCCTTTGCAGGCACAAAAGGCCATCTGTGCAGCCTAAAACAACATTCTAACTTCCTATCCAATTTCCTGTCTGCGTATCTTTTTAGAGTAATTATGGCTCATCTCTCTAGGTTTTCCATTGATATCTATGTTCTGTTGATTTTTCTCCAGATGCATTGGGGGGCACATGTCCAAATTAAATATCATTGATTTCCTGCCTCTTATTTTTAAGTTTCCTCTGTCCTTTACTCTCTGTGGGGTTTGTGTTATATTCCCATTAGTATCTTACAAACCTGGGCTGTAGGCTGTTAACTACACATCCGTGACACGAGACAACGAGCTCAAGGCATTCACGTCTACCTGTTATTTAATCTTGAACTCCTCAAGATTAGACCTTGATCATAGGTAATGCTTGGCATCAACCACTAAAGAACACATCTGACTTTCAGCTTAAACACTCAATTTGCCCTCCTCATCCTCACCTGCCCCCCAAGCCATTAGGCAGGGTGTAATTGTCTATAGCTCATAAATAAAAGTCAAGGCCAGCAGGATTGCAAGGCTTGCCCAGGCTTATGCAACGATAGAACCGTGAACAGGACTAAAAGCTTTTATTGTCATGACTATAAAAGATTAAAACCATTCATGCTTTACGTGCGTTTTATAAAAAAATAATTGACAAGTATTTATTAAATTGCTCTTTATTTGTTGGCGTGAAAAACAACTTTCAGGTTTTTATTTCAAGTGAGCTATGCTCACCTTGGAGCGGCTTTGGGCGAAATGCTGACATCCGTGGAGCATGTTTTCAGCCTTCGGGGCTTCCACTATTAGTTCCTCATCTCAGGTTTGGTTCCCACCACCTCATTCCTCTGGTGCGCCTAGAGCCTCCTAATCCAACTTCATCTTCCTGGTCTCAACTTTGAAGCTCTGGCCTCTTGGTGCTTCTCAAATCACAGCCTGATGAGGTCCTTTGCCCTTCGAGTCAAAGGTCCAGCTTTTGATGAACTCTCAGTCTGGGACATCTAAGCTCAAAGTTCCTTTAACAGAGAGCTTTTCATTCCTCAGTCTTTAAGAGACACACATGTGCTTAAGAGAGGCGATACTTTGGGGCGCCTGGGTGGCTCAGTCGGCTGAGCGTCCGACTTCGGCTCGGGTCATGATCTCGCAGTTGATGAGTTCGAGCCCCGCGTCGGGCTCTGTGCTGACAGCTCAGAGCCTGGAGCCTGCTTCTGATTCTGTGTCACCCTCTCTCTCTGCCCCTCCCCTGCTCATGCTCTGTCTCTCTCTGTCTCAAAAATAAAGATAAACATTAAAAAAAAATTAAAAAAAAAAAAGAGAGGCGATACTTTGATTTAGAGCCACATGAATAGGTAAGGGACTGATGTCATAGCTGCCCCTGTGCTGGCTTTAACGAGCATGAGAAGGGAGGGTGAGGGCATGAGAACCCGACCCAGCTGTCGCAGAAGGGAAGCCCCGAGAGAGTGGATGAGGCATGTGGGAAGCAGCCTGGGAACGTACGTTTCAGAACCAGTAGCAATGAGTATGTTTCACAAGGGCACTTACTCCTCTGTGGGCCATTGCTTCTCACACTGATCGCTCCTCTCAAGAATTCTTGGTTTGGGGCACCTGGGTGGCTCAGTCAGTTGAGCCTCTGACTCTTGATTTCAGCTCTGGTCATGAGCTCACGGTTGTGAGATGAAGCCCTGTGTCAGGCTCTGCACTGGGCATGGAACCTGCTTGGGATTCTCTCTCTCCCTCTCCCTCTGCCCCTCTCCCCCCTCTTCTCCCCACCCTCGCAAAAAAAAAAAAAAAAAAAAAGAATTCTTGGTTTTGACCACAAGAAAAAATCCATTTAATTATTCATCTCTGGAGAGGGTGTGGAGAAATAGAAAGTGGATGTTAGTGCATCCCTTTGAAAAAAATTGTACTTTTGGCCAAGAGTCATAAAAATGTTCGTGTCCTTTGAATCAGTAATCCTTTTTCCGGGAATATAGCCTCAGAAAAGAATCCTGCATGTAACATGCAAGCCTGAGCCACAGTGTGAAGGTGCAAATATCCATTTTATAGTTAGGGGCTTAAACTTCCAATGCTCTATTAGCAGGAAGTCGAATGTTGACTTTTTGAGGCTTCCTACAGTCTGCTTTATTGGTCAGGAATACTAGGCACTTTTGTCAATCCAAAGAGGGTCAGAAAAGAAGAGAAACGGACGAGACCACAGCAGAGCCTCCAGCTTCAGTTACTCTGGCTTCTGTCATTACCACCTGCTCTCCTATTGAAAGTGGTCCAGGGCATCCACGTCCAAGGTCAGACTGAGGTCCCTGTTAGCCTCAGCACTTGCCACAGGAGCTGTCTTTGAAATGTAATCCCACACCCCAACGCTGAGCTTTTTAATAGTCTCAACATTTTGGCGCCCAAGGTTCCAGCTCAAATGCTTGTGTTGTCATTGTTCATTCATCCTTCCCAGAATGACAGCATCTTTCCAGAACAGGGTGGCTGGGCCCAGAGGTGCTTCAGTCTCAGCTACATGAGGAACGCAAGCATCCATCATGTTACAGCTGGACCACTAGCCTGAGCCTCCCTTTCCCCACGGCCTGTGCCTCAGTGGTCTCCTTGCCTTTCTTGGCCACAGGACCTTGGGAGGTCACACCGGTTCCTCCACTCTTGGTTTCTCTAATTTTGAATTGTGAGGAACAGGGTTTAGATATTAGTTCCTTCTCTGCTAAGGCAACCACTCAGTGATCTTATATTGAACTAAAATATCAGCTTCTCTATTTTAAAAACAAAAACACAACACCTGTATGTGCATGCAGGTATTTGCTGCACAATTGTTCACGAAAGTCAAATATGAGAAGAAGTGAAGATGTGACATCAGAGGCCTGTGAAGGAAATCAGGATGCGTCCATTCAGTGAGACATCACACAGCTATTAAAATGGTGATTATGAAGAATATGAGAAAACCTGGGTGTTTCCCTCCATCTTCCCAACTTTCTTTTAATTGGTCAAACGAAAAGCAATACAAGACTTATAATTAACTGTTGATATGAAGCTGTTGCCAACAGAACTTGCTGGTGATTCACTTGGGAAAATGAGGGACAGATAACTTAAAGATAATTTTTAAATGTTTGCCTTAAACAAGAGGGTGCGTATTCCTGCTGTTTATTGAGAGCGGGAGGCAAAGCTGGGGATGGGGAAACCAAGAGCTTTGTTTGTCTACACCAGGTTTGAAATGCTTCTTAGACATTGGGGATCCAGAGCAGACAGTAGGATGTAGGGGCTTGAGCTCGGGGGAAGGGTCATTGGTATCAAGATGGGATATTTTAAATTTGAATATCATCAGTATGTAGACGGTATTTAAAAACATGAGATCAGAGGTGCCTGGGTGGCTAGGTAGGTTAAGCATCCGACTCTTGATTTCGGCTCAGCTCATGATCTCATGGTTTGTGAGATTGAGCCCCATGTCCATCTCTGAGCTGACAGTGCAGAGCCTGCTTGGGGTTCTCTTTCTCTTCCTCTTTCTCTGCCTCTCTCCCTCTCTCAAAATAAGTAAATAAACTTAAAACAACCAAAAAAAATCCCCATGAGATAGAATTAGCTCGCTTAGGAAAAGGGTATATAGATGGACAGGATAAGAAGATCCAGACCAAGTCTTTTGTCATTCCAACACATAGTGATTAGACAGAGAAAGGGAAATCAGCAAAAAGTCAGAGGTGGTGCAGCAGGTTAGGAAGGAGGAAAAGAGAAATGGCATCGTGGAAACTGGGAGAGAAGATTTTAAGGAGGGAGTGGTCAAGTGATCAAGCGCTACTGAGAAGTTAGTAAGATGAAGACGGAGGTGATGATGTCCTTTGGATGGCCAAAGGAGGTCATTCATGACCTTGAAGTCAGCAGATTCAGTGGCAGGGAGAGGAGGAAAGTCTGCTGGAGTTGGCTGAGCTGAAACTGGGAGATGAGGAAGAGAGGCTATGACCATAGATAATTCTTTCAGGAAGTTGTGTTGTGAAAGAGCTAAGGAATGGAAGTGTGCCCGGAGGGAGAAATGGCTGCTCGTGGAAATGATCCAGGGGAGAGGGAGTGACTGCTTACATACAGAAGAGAGAGGTTCGTGTTCACTGCAGGAGGAGAGGCCTCGGGAAGGATGAAAGGATGGTATCCAGAGCACAGATAGAGAAGTTGGCCTTTAATGAAGAAGGTATGCACATGGAGTCCCTCGCACAGTACCCGGTACAGACAGTAAGTGCTCAGTGAGTACTTGCCATGGTGATTACAAGCGTCTGGGTTGAATAACCAAAGGGAACAATTACTGGCTGGCCCAACTCATTGCTCGAAAATCAGGCCGTGAATGATGGCCTCCACAATTGATATGGCCTGGCCAGAGAGGAAAATGAGGAAAAGGCAGAGTGGGCTATTCTTTTCTCCTACAGCCCTGCTCAGACAGGGTGGACTCCCACATTAAGGGACATTCTTGTGTGCGTGGAAAATGAGAAGATCCCACTGATGGATGAATAACTGGTAATGACTGTCCTTTCATTGAGTCTGTCGTTTTCTTCTTCACTGGATTGTGTTACCCTATTAATAATGCTCTTCAGAGTTCCCAAGAGCAGCTGCTGGGGCCAGGGGGGATGTGAAGAAAACCAAAACCACAATCTCAAAACCTCTCCTATTGCACAATCAAGATGGAAACCACTATAACTGCCGAGGCACATACCCAGAAGTGGCCATTTCAATGGCCCCTGCAAAGACAGCCTTCTAACCAATTTGTGTGGCAACCAAAGAGACCCCAAGTTATAGCTACTATTCCAGAAATTACTGTATTTAAGCCAGGAACTCAGTTTTAACTATGAAGAATGTTACTGTTGATCCCTTGACCTCACTGTTGAGACAGAGTGGGCTGTGTTCCTTGCCAAATAGCTGAGGAAGAAGAAGTCCATGTCTTCATAGCATTGTTAAAAAGAAAGAATTTCTACAGAAATTCTACAGAAAATCTTCAGTCACTTTCCCACTCAATAGCAATCTACAATTAAGACAAAAATGTGTCAGTCAGGATTCATAGCTGCAAACATTAGAAACTAGCTCTAACAGCTTTAAACAGAAAAAGAATTTATCAGGAGAATAGGGGGCACCTGGGTGGCTCAGTTGGTTGAGCATCCAACTCTTGATTTCGGCTCAGGTCGTGATTTCATCTGTGAGTTCAAGCCCTACGTCGAGCTCCAAGCTGACAGTGCAGAGCCTGCTTGGGATTCTCTCTCTCCCTCTCTCTCTGTCCTTTCCCTGTGCTCTCTCTCTAAAAATAAATAAATAAACTTACAAAAAAAGAATAATGGAAATGACCTGTCCATTTAAATGGAACGGATAAATGTATCATAATATACTCAAACAATGAAATTTACCATGAAGAAAAAAAAGAACCAACTACTGATACGTACAACAATATGAATGTATTACATAGACATAATATTGAGTGAAAGAAGCCAGACAGTATGTATTTCCATTTATATTAAGTTCAGAAACAGGCTAAACAAATCTATGGTGTTAGCATCAGTATGTAGTTGACCTGTGGTGGACAAAGAGCTGAAAGGGAGCATGAGAGGGGTTCAGGGTGCTGGTTAGACAGGTATGCTCAGTTTGGAAAATTTATCGAGCCTCGTACTCTTGATATGTATTCCTTTCTCTGTGTGTGTCTTCATGAAATTCACACAGAAGGAAATCAACAGAAGGGCTATTAGTAGGTCAAAATATCACCAGGAAGTGCTGGAGACCCAGGTTTGGGGCTGTAGGTCCGAGTGTGCCTCCGAAATCTGCCACAAAACTCGAATGGGCACATCTTGCTGTGGCCACTAAGCACCAGCCACTGTCATTTGCTCTGCAGATCCTCCACCTGGGACACACAAATCACTACCTGACATTTGGTTATAGGTGCATTTGTTTATTTTCTGTCTCCTCCAATAGAATGTGAGCTCACTGCTGGCTCATAGTCGGTACTCAGGAAAATTTACCAAGTGCAATTGCCTTGTTCATAGCTGAGCAGGGTTCTCCTTCTCACGGATGCCTTTTTTCTTCAGATATCTTATCAGTCAGAATCCAGTCAAGTCTTGCTGTTCCAGGAACACATTTGTTCTTTCGGGCGGTCTCCCTCCCGTATTTCTTCCCTGATTCATCAGCATTGACTTTCAAGTTTTGGTCTTATTCAGTAATCTGATTTCCTGTCATTTCAAGTTCATGGTGGGAGAGTTGTCCTACCGTGACCCCTGTGTGCTCACAACGGAAACATGTGACATCCTGAGGCAAGTGGTGAGGGAGAGGGTGGATGGAGATGAGAACATGTCTATCAGTGAAAGAGTGACGAGGCGATAGCCCTGGTCCCTGACCGAAGGAGACTGCACAAACTCCTTCCGTGCTTATTTCACTTTCACGCCCACTGACACTCTGTCATTCATTTGTGGAACCTGCTGGGGAATCCAACAGTGGAATCTTGCCCTTCCGCCGCGCTCTCTATCATTTAGAATATTTTCAGAAAAAATCTCAGGGGTGCTATGCATCGCCTACAAGCTTTGAGCCTCACCTTTCCCCCACCCCCAAACAGGGCACATGTCCTCCCTGACCTGTGTTAGCCCCTCAATGCCTGTGCTGGGCAGCGTGCATGGTGGCTCCTGGGGACGGTGACCAGGACTTGAGGTCTAAAGACGGATGCCCTTGGCTTATCTTGGTGGAGGGCAAGGTAGAGAAAGTGGGTTGCCCCTTATCATTTTACTTAGAATTCTCACACTTCTACTGAAGCCACCTCAACTCTACCCAACAACAGAAGGGCAGAGAATTATTCCGTGTGTCCACGTGTAAAATTTTGTCCTACATTTCTGCATTTCATTCCTGAATTGGGGTAGATGGTTTGGGGGTGGTAGTGGCTGACAAAGCTCAAAAGGCATCTATACCGTTGAGTTGAGAGAAAAGAAACCGAAAACCCGGCTGGTTTCCTTCCACTGCCCTCCCTTGCCTGTCTACTGCTTTACAAGTTGCCCGCAATGCCTCAGATTTTCTTTCTAC
Organism: Panthera tigris; assembly: GCF_018350195.1. Classification (NCBI taxonomy): domain Eukaryota; kingdom Metazoa; phylum Chordata; class Mammalia; order Carnivora; family Felidae; genus Panthera; species Panthera tigris. The sequence continues at coordinate 108,446,184 of NC_056662.1, forward strand.
CTCCATCTCCTCCCTTCAGCAGACAAACTGTTTCTCACTGCCTGATGGACATTTTCACTGGAAGTTTCTAATGGTATCTCAAACTCAGCATAGCTAAAAGCAGATTAATAATGTTTTGTCCCACACCAGGTTTTTCTTCTGGTATCTTTATTTAGCTTAGCCACAGTACCATTTCTCCTTCTACCCAGGCTCCACATCAAGGCCCTCCATAGGCAATTGTTTGCTAAGTCTTTCAGTTCTTCTTCTCGAGAGTTTGAGCTCTTTGGGTTCCTGGGTGGCTCAGTCGGTAAAGCATCCTACTTCAGCACAGGTCACAATCTCATGTTCGTGGGTTCAAGCCCCTCATCAGGCTCTCTGCTGTCAGCACAGAGTCTGCTTTGGATCTTCTGTCCACATCCCTCACCCCGCCCCCGCCCCTCCTCTGCTCTCGCTCTCAAAAAAATAAACATTTAAAAGAAAAAGAATTTGATCTCCCTTTTTCATCATTGTTGCCGCCTTCCTAGTTCGGACCCTCATCATTTCCTACCCCTTCTGGCCTCCTTAAGAAGGAGTCCAGGGATTTAGAGGAGGTAAGCATATTGCCTCCACTGCTTATCAACTGCACGACTTTGGGCAAGTTGCTTAATTTCCTCATCTATAAATTGGGATAATACCTCTTGCTGTGAGAATTCAATCAGATTATATATACAAAGTAGCACCAGAGAAAACTCAGTAACAGGGGTGATGATTACCATTTGTCTTCTGATGACTCCAATTCATTTTCCTCACCACGGCTGGATTTACCTTCAAGGCAGCTCCCATCATGTCTAACAAACACCCAGTGCCCCACCCAGGAGCTACCTAACACCTAATATTCCCATCCCCGCATTCCAGATTTTCCATAAAGTACTTGTCTAAACTTCTGATCTTTCTCCCTTCGATTTACCCTGTGTATAGTCAGATGGACCTCTGCACTCTTTCCCACACCCTCTCTATCTATACCACGGCCTGTGTGAGCTGGCTTATGCCATAACTACTGTTTGATTCACCCTCCCTGTCCTTCAAGGTCTAACTCAGATAGTTTCTTTTTCTCTCCTTCTAAAGTCTCAGCCCATAACCACACCTTTCTGCAGGATGCCTCCCTTTCTTCTGGGTCCTAAAGCTGCCTGTGTGTTCATCTTACCTCTGCAGCTGGAAGAATCCTCATTCGCCCAAGTTCACATCTTCATGTCAGGGTGAAAACTGAAACATTCAAGTGTTCCTTTTCCCCTTCAGCTAACAAGATGCAAAATAACCAATTTGAGCTAACTCTCCGCTAAATCAGTTGGCTAGATCAAGATATCGGTCTTGCTCAAATAAGAGCCTAAGCTGGAAAAATATCTGTGACCCTGAGAAACAGAAAAAAATCTGAGTGTTCTGGCTCAAGCAACGTTCTGCTCACCCAGCCTGTTTCCCGGTGGCCTCCCTGCTTCTGAGCTGTCTGCTTCCATGGGACAAGGGACGCAAGACTGCACAGTGGCCTTGTCTCGTACAAGATGGGGTAGTCGATTCCAACTGATTGAATGTTCTCAAATGAAACTTGGTCTTTTAAGCAGCAGTTAGATGTAAATGTCAGCTGTCTTTAAACTATTTGAGGACCCCAAAAAAGTCCCCCCGCCCACCATGGCTGCTTCTTCCAGAATCCATGCCAGTTTCTTAAAACCCCACTTATGAGTAGCAATGCTTTCCTCCAGACGCTAGCCACAGCCCGGAGGGCTTGGGAGGAAAACAATGAATCCTGCCAGAAAGCTACGCTTTAAATATATGAGGTTAAATTCCGTTTTGAAAAGTTTTAACTCAATTTCCCTTCTCTTCAGAGCCCTACCTCACTTCATACTGTTTTTGACTTGATTTGAATGTTTTTGAAAAGTCTTTCTTTAAAAATCTAAGAATTCAATGGTATATTGCTAATTTTAAAAGGAATATGCATTTAGTAAATATTTTATGAGTGAGGCTAGGCCAGTCAGACTGAAAAAGAATGATAAAGGCTTAAGATGTTTGTGCACATGATCCTGTTTTTATAATTTTGGGGTTTTGTATTGAAATATATCACACAGTGCCCTGTTGACCCATGATTTCATAAATGGTCCTCAAATACATCAGGTTTGTTTGATGAACTTATCTATCTGTAAAATATCTCTTTTTATTGTTGTTTGAATAAAGATTTATCTGACTTAAAAAAATTTTTTTTTACTGTTTATTTTTGAGAGAGAGAGAGAGACAGAGTGTGAGCATGGGAGGGGCAGAGAGAGGGGGAGGCCCATAATCCCAAGCAGGCTCCAGGGTCTGAGCTGTCAGCACAGAGCCAATGAGGGGCTCGAACTCATGAAACATGAGATCATGCCCGGAGCCAAAGTTGGACACTTAACTGACTGAGCCACCCAAGCGCCCCTTATCTGACTTATTTTTGCCTGTGCTTATCATGTTCTGAGAATATTTGTAATTTGCTTTCTTCTTTCTCTTTTTGTAAAAGAATTGTCTTGGGAAAAATTTCAAGCATATACGAAATTAGAGAAAATAGTATAATGAACTTCAAATATCAGTTACCCAAATTCTACAATTGTCAGTATGTTCCCTCTTTGGCATCATTTCTACTTTTTTCCTTCCTTCCCATTTCTTTTGGCTGAAGTGTATTAAAGCAAATCTCATAATTGTGTCATTTCACCTATGTATTTAAGTGTGCATTACTACAGAGGCTCCTGGAAGGCTCAGTCAGTTAAGCGTCCTACTCTTGGTTTCGGCTGAGGTCATATCTCACAGTTTCATGAGTTCAAGTCCCACCCACCCCGCCCCTGTAGGGTTTGCACTGGCAGTGTGGAGCCTGTGTGATAGTTTCTCTCTCTCTCTCTCTCTCTCTCTCTCTCTCTCTCTCTCTCTCTCCCTCTCCCTCTCCCTCTCCCTCTCCCTTAATCTCTGCCCCTCCCCCACTCACACTGTTTCTATCTCTCTCCAAATAAATAAACTTAAAAAAAAGATGTGCATTACTACAAATATGGGCATTTTCTGACATAACCACCATATCTATCAAAACTAAAAATAGTTTATTGGTATCATATTGTACACCATCCAAATGAAACTTGCCCTCATTGTCTTTCTACTGTTGCATTAAGTTGGTTTGCTCAAATCAGGATATAAGCAAGGGCCACACATGTTACTGAGTGTTTGGGGCTGGAAAAGAGTTTTAAAGTTTGGTAATGGAGAGCATGTGAAGCACTGTGAGCTAGAGGAGAGGCTCTGGACAAGTGTTACTGAATAATGTGTCTTCAAGACTAGAATGGTTTAGCTGCCAGGCCATACTTCCTTCTGCGTAACTTCCTGTATGGATGGAAATTTGAGGGACTCCAGGATTTGTTCCGTTTGTAGATGTGACTTCTAGAGGAACTATTCCACCTCCTCCATCCCTTCCTTTCCAGTAAATATCACAGAATACCCTTCCCAGGCAGAAAAGAAAGGTAGAGACTTCTACAGTAGCCATTGTCACAGCTTTTGCTGGAAATGCCTTACAAAATTAGCTGTCTCTATCTGCAGAGATGAATTGCATGCAATCTCAGTCTGTCCCTTTATCTACTACTCCATTTTTGCTAAAGTAGACATTGTGTCCGATAGTCCTGAACTTGCTCTGTGCTGATATCAATGACTTCTGGGTCAGCTAACTATACTGGAATATATGTCAGCACCTCTGGTGTTAATAACTTAGTCTGTAAAAACCTATCTAAAATAGTCTGGAAGTATTGCGCAACCCACCTGTTCATTAATATTTTACCATCTGTGGATCCTAGTGAAAAATGGGTCTAATTCAAAGAGTTCACTTCAAATATATTTTCTTTGGCTCTGGAGACCAAATGAATTGGCAATAAGCAGTGGTGGGGCAGCTTCTGTCAACGCACAGTGGGAGTCAGGGAAGAACCCCCCAACTCCCTCCTACAGCTCTTCCCAGCAGACTTCAAACACATTTTCTCGTCGAAAAGAGAGCCCTCCAGGCTCCTAATCACCAACCCAGTGGGATCCTATGTGGCTGGGAATTTCATAAAGCAAAATTCCCCAGGGAGTTTCAACAGAGGTGCTCACGAAGCCAAAACCCCATTAGCTCTTTGGCCCAACACAAAAGCTGAGCTGCAGACTAGCTTCCCACACTCTATGCTCCCAGTCATTCTCTTCAGCAGCTTATTGTTCTCCTCAGTGTCAGTTCTTGTCCATTGCGGGGTAACTCCTGGAAGTCTTGAGTAGTTGGAGGTGGGGGTGGGGAGAAAACATCATCACCACACCCATCATCATCATCATGCCATACATTTCTCTAGCACTCCATGGTTGCCAGTTACGGTCATGAACATGGTACTCTTGATCCTAGTGACCCTGTAAGGTAGGGAATGTAAGATATCTTCAAACCTGTTTTATGTGTAAGCAGAGTAAGTTTCACTGAGACTAAGGGCCTTGTCCAATGTCCTGCACTTGGCAGAGCTAGAACCAAAGTGCCAGTCTTTGCCCTCTACTTCAGTGCCTTGTCCTCTTCTCCATGTGACCTCAGTGTGGGCTTACCCCTGCAGAGAGTCTTTGACTCACTTTCCTAACTGGTGGACCCAGCTTACTTGTGTGGAAAAGAGGTATTCCTGTCTTTGGGATCTGGGTGGACCTGGGGTGGCCCAGGATAGCAATCTCTTCCTCAAATGACTGAGTCCTTTTACATTATGCCATAAAATTATTGTCATTTTCTGTGTGCACAATGACATGAAAAATGTGGCAGACTACCTTCCTTAAAGGAAGGCTTAAATGTTTCATCTTCCCACTGACCTTAATATCTGAATGCCAATTTATAGGCGCTGGTCCTGAAAAGTCAAGTGCATCAATCATAAAAAGGAAATTAAAAATTTAATTGACTGTTTTTCAGTGAATTTTAAAAATCAACAACATTTTTCCCAATAAGCTTCTCATAACTTGCATTATGGGTTGAAGTGCTATTTGAATACTTCTTTTTAAAAGCTTTATGGTCGTTTGCCATGGAAGAACTTCTTGTTCCTTTTCCCTGTCTCCTCTAGCAGAGTAATTAATCTCCATCTCTCCCATCCTCTAGTGTTTTTAGGCCAGGTTCCCTGACCTACAGTCTACTTCATGGTATTTAGTTCTGAAACAAAATGAAGCAGTCCCATTGCATGGAGTAATTTCTTTGTTTAAACTTCAAGTTGGATTAGCTCATGTCATTACTTTCACTTGGGCTATTATGAAAAATTTTCTCTCCATGGGTTTTGTTTTTATTAAGTTTTCAATTCTGCTACTCTTGATTCAGGTCCAAAAGCCAGTTAATGGAAACATGGCCTCAGGCAAAATTAAGATGTTCATTTTTAATACATATTGATTCTTTCTGTCTTTTCCAAATCTAGCCTCTTCCCTTAACACCCCATTCTAGCATACCCTGGGAATCAGCACCCAGAGCCTTATATGTTTTCTATGCTTCCTCAGTTAACTCTCATACTGAGAAAGTCAAATGCACACTAAAGTATATGAATATTACTTCATCAGTACTTGGTTTACTATTTACAAAGCCATTTCTCATGTGTCTACAAGATTCTGGACATAAGGGTGTATATTATCAGAGAGATGTTTTCGTACCAGTCTATCCCAGAACAGCATCTGGATTATTCTTTTGCATGAGGAATCATTCAATGACCCATGAGAAGAATATTGTATTGTGAACCTTTTCACTTAGGTAACAGAGAACCAACCCAACCAGCTTAAACAAAAAGATAATTTATTGTCTTATGTAGCTGAAGAGTCTATGGGTATGCTTGAGTCATGGCTGGGTTCAAAGCCTCAGACAATGTCATAGGGACCCAGTCACTCTCCAATTCTTGGCTCTGCTTTCTTCTTTTTTCACATAGACTGTCTACTCTTTGTGGACCAGTGGCTGCCAGCAACTTCAGCTTATATCCTCATGACTACAAGTCCAGAAGTAAAGAGTTGGAATCTCTTCCAGTTGCTTGAAGACTAGTCTAGATTTAATTCTTATTGGCTTTATTTGTCTACATCATTGAGCCAATCCTTTGGCCAATGAGAAATCATATTCTGAGTGGGAAGGTCTGGATCACATGTCCACCCCAAGGTCATAGATTGATTGTATATAGACTAAAAGGCAAGGATGATTCCCTAAATCATAATCAGGGTACTGGGAAGGTACAAAACACTATAGTGCACAATTGTGCAATGCAATTAGTAGTGAAAACATTTAGATGGTTAGTCTAAGAAGAGTATGGACAGACAAGTAACTCACCTTGAAGTGGGAGAGAATAAAGGTGTTTGGCAGACCTACTACTTCCTAATGTTCTTGGTGCCAAAAAAGTGCTTCTGACCCAACCTCTGGAGAACTGGTTCTAAGTTTGTGGTTGGGAAAACAAGTGCAGGGAAGCAGAGGGAAGAGAAAAGGGGGTACCTGTAACAAACCTGGAATATTAGCTTCTAGATGTTTATAGTACCAGGGCACTGGTAAAAGGAATAGAACACAAAGATGCCATGGCTGGGATCCAGTTAAAGAACCATGAGACTGGTTGATAAAGACCTCTTCCATCTCAGCGAGAACTAAACCAAGACTGTAAGAGTGGGGAGGTCAACAAATGTGATGACAGAAACTATGATAAAAGCACAGAAAAATGGCAAGACCATGCCACACATCCAGCCATATGGAAGTTGAGAGATAGATGAGTGTTTAAAGAGGGTCACAGGAAGAAAGCAAAGGACATGTGACACATACTGGAATGATAGGCAGAAAGCAAGGTTGGCTAGTACTGGCAGTCAGAGTAGCAGGCTGAGCCAATGCATAAAGCACAGCAGTTAGTGGTGTGTATTTCCAGATCCAGGCACACCTTGACTCAGATTCTCACACTTCCTGGCTGAGTAAACTTGGGCACATTTCATCCTCTTAAGTGGGGATAGTGATGTCATGCCTCCCTCCTTGGGTCATGTGAAGATTAAGATCTCATATGTAAAGGGCTTAGTACAATGCTCAATAAATAGTAAGTGGTGGGAACTACGTGTTAAGTTGTAACCACCATGTTAAGTTGTAAGAGGCCATTTGGGGTAGAAAATGCCTGGAATTCTGGGAAGAATCACTTGAGTGATCCCTTTTGGGGTTTGCAGTTTTCAGGCAAGTATTGACCTGTTGGAGGACATTTTTGATTTAGATTTAGATCCTGTTGTTATGTGTTGTCATCCTGTGCTCTTCCCTCCCTACCCTCACCTTTGTTTGCTGATGTAAGTTTACGCAAGGAGAAGGGTTTCTCCTGGAGGAGGAAGGATTTGCAGTTCAGATTTGCTAAACTATCTGATGATCAGAGTTGGTCCTAAGTGAGACCATGTGGCAGGGAAGGACTACTGAGTAAGAGGAAAGAAGAGTGGAGACCAGTGATTCCCAACTCAACACCAGGATCCACCAGCGCAATGCAAATGATATGTCTTAGAGAGAACGTGTGTGTGTGTGTGTGTGTGTGTGTGTGTGCGCGCGTGCACTGCGTGTGCACACACACACATGCATGTGTATGTGTATTGAAAGAATCTAACCCTAGGAGCCAGAACACTCCAGACTTAGTTTTATTCTGAGCACTAGGGGCCTAGCCTAGCATAGAAAGAACAATCTTCTCTTACATCTCAAGGCAGCAGCAGCAACAAATTGGGCTGGAGTTGGCAAAATGAGGGGTACAGGCAGCCCCTGTTTTGACATGACTATAAAACATGTCAAAGAGGAGGCATCTCTGTCTCTATGCTCATGTTACTCTTCTGCCTTTAGCAATGAGGTCAGATTTAGCATTTCTTTAAAGGGGGGGGCACATGGGACCTTCCAATCCACCCAAAGGCAGATTTGGGGGTCATTACCCAAATAGACATAGGATGGAAGTCTTTTATGAGTCCTAACTGCAGCGGTGACATATTAATAATCCTTCTTAGTTATGAAAGCAGTCATGTTACCAGTGACAGTAATTAACATTCCAGGTGCTTGTGCTGGCTCTGTTACTGCTAAAGTAATTTCAGCCATTGTGACTTCTGCTAATTAGAAGAGAATGGCTTCCAACTTTCCATTGCTTCTTTGACCTGTTTGTGCCACATAAATGAAATGTTGGGTAGGAATAAAAGCTGAAATCTTTATCTTACAATGATATTTAGAAACCTCTGGGAAGAACAGAGATTAAAATAAAAAAAAAACAAGCTTGGTGCTTGTTCAAGAATCTTCCTCTTGGAAATATATAACAGTAAATCTGGAGGGTTCTCCACTGTCCTTTACTCCCAGAGTGCTAGATAAGTGATGGCCAGGAATTCAGTGGAAAGAAGAACAGGCCAAATCTTGCTCTTTATCCCCTCACCAGTCTCATCTAACCCCCACTCCACAAGTTCTCTCAGACATTGGAAGCCCAGAGGTTGGAGGAGAGATAGAAGAAGCCAAGAGCAGAAGATTATGGGAGAATATAGTTAAATATTCTGAATCAGTGGTTCTCAAACTTGGCTGCACATTAGAGGCACCTGCCGACCCTTAAACATACTGATGCCTGAGTCCTATCCCCCAAAATTCCTACTTCAATGGTATGTGGTATGGTTCGGACATTAGGATTTTATAAAGCTTCTTGGGGGATGCAACCAAGGTTGAGAAGTTGTTGAGTCTTAAGTTATTTGTATCTAATTCAGAAGAAAGAAGGGGAAAATGAATTTGTGGTCACATCTTATTTTGCAGTACTCCTTAGTAATAGTGTTTCTTAATCCTAGATGAATATCAGAATCATCTTGGGAGCTTTTAAAACATCTCATGCCAGGGCCCCAATGTAGTCAAATTAACTCAGGATCCCTAAGAGTGGCATATAAGCAGTGTTGTTTTTAAACATTGATTCTTCTTGGAGGCAAGGTTCAGAGCTAGTGCTAAGACATGCTTCTCAAACCTTTTAGTGTACATAGGAATCACCTGGTGAAACTGCTCAACATATATATTCTTGCATTCTATCCCCTGAGGTGGGAATCTTATTTTTAGCAGACTCCACAGGTCATTTTGATGAAGATGGTTATTAAGACCACTCTAGTCTACTATTCTGATTGCTTTCTTGTCCCAACCAAGATGTACTTTGCTCAATAAAAATGCGACTCTGCCATCTGGTCACTGATGGTTTCTGATTGAAAGGTCAGGGAGGAGAAGCAGTACCATATTCCTAGGGGGTATTTGGAAATGTTTAGGCTTCTCTTCTAATGATCATGGTTGGAGATACAACAGACATTTGGGGATGCCAAACAGTCCTGAAACAAAGAATTGTCCTGCCCAGAATATCAATGCTGCTTCCAATGAGAGACACTGGCAGGTGGAAAGGTTTGGATTGTGTGTGATCTGAAGTGTCAGGGTATAGACTTTAGCACCAGGCTGACATCAAATTCAGTAGCATGAGTTTTGAGGAAAGGTCTGGAAGTTCAGAAAACCAAGATATATTATAAAGTTTCTTTCCCAGCTCTCTATATTTTTCTCTTGTTCTTATCTCTCCAAAGGGGCAAATTGAACCCCCCCCCCCACCTACCCTTTTCACCTCCTCACCCTGGTCCCAGTCTCTATTAGAGACTCATAGATGGGCCCTACAGTCTTATATTTATTTTTGGTGAAGTCACAACACAGGCCATTCTTCCACTGGCTCCCAGACTCCCATCATTCCTAGCAAGGTGACCTTGAGTGAGTCACTTTATCAAGCAGGACCTAGAATCCCCACTTATAAAATTGGTAGGTTGAACTGGGTGGTTTCTATAACCCCTTTTATTTCTGACATTCTTTGATTCTATTCCAGGTTAAGAATTCTTAGTAGAGAACTGTCCCAAGATACCATTCTTGTTTGTTCAGTTGATTCCTGAAATACCTTTCCTGGAGCTGAACTTTCAGAACACAATGGGAGATCAGGCTTAAACTAAATCATCATGAAAGAAGGAGTGCATTCATTTGAATTCCTTCTCTCAACCTAATAACTATCACATGGACCTTGCTTGAGAGCAGAGTTTGATTCAGTGACATATATTCACATTTTTTTTTCCCATTAAGCAGCATTAGGTATGTACGCTTTGTTCTAGATCAAGGTTTCTATGGACATTTTGAGGCCTGATAACTTCTTGTTGTGGGAGACTGCCCTGTGCATTGGTAGGTGTTTAGCAGTACCCCTGACCACTACTCACTAGGTATTAGTAGCACCGCCCACCCAGTTATGACAACCAAAAATGTCTCCAGACATTGCCAAATATCCCCTGGGGAGAAAAAAATACCTCTCAGTTGAGAAGCACTGGCCTAGATGTTGGGGTTGCAATGAATGAGATCCATTCGCTGCTGTCAAGAAATGAGGAGAGACTCATTGAACAGTTCGTAATGATACCTCACGGGGGTGTTGTGATGAAAGCATACAAGGTACTTAGGGAGGAGAAGGGGCCTCGGCCGAGGGACAGTCTCCTGGGCTGAGTCTTCATTGACCCATAGCGGTTGGCCAAGGGAGGCACAGAAGTGGCCCTGGAGCACAGGTGACAGCAGAAGCAGAGTCAGAGAAATAGCTTGGTGTCAGTAAGGGACATCTTGCTCATCTGAAGGGCAGCAGGAGGGTGACAGGTGGCACTGAAGAGTCAGGCAGGGGTTTGCAGGCCTCACCAGATGTTCTTTTCTAGGAAACATGGGGGCAGAAGGAGGCCTGAGGTGGGAGAGAAACGTGGTCAGATTTGCATTGTAAATAGGTACACTGCACCACCTTGAAATGATGGGATTGTAGCAGACAAATGTGGAGGCTGTTGAGTAGGTAATCCAAATAAGAGAAAAAGGGGGCCAGAACCCAGGTGGGGGTTGGGGGTGGTGGTGAGGAACTGGAGAGGAGGGAGGAGCAGGGCACTGAGGGGCTGCCATCCCGGGAGCAGCAATTAACCTATTTTTGTAACGAACCTAATTAACCAGGCAAGCTTTGGACCAGTTTATAATACGTCAAGAAAAGCCCGCCTTCCTCAGTTTACAGGTCTACAGCAAATGAGTGGTGTTTTCTGATAGCAGACTGTTCTCAGTAAGAGAGCATGCCTTTACATTTCCACATCCTTAGCACATCCAAATTGTAGCAGCCCCCCCGGGGAATATCTGGAACCAGAAGGCCCTCAACCATGCTGCCATACGTTTAGACCAGTGGAAGTTGAAAGATAGATGCACGTATAAAGAAGATCACCAGAAGAAAGCAAAGGGCACGTGACCCATACGGGAATGATAAGCGGTTTGGCACAAAGGTGTGGAAGCTGTTGGGCAGTAGAGTGTTTTCCCAGAGCCCCCCCAAATCATTCCATGTTGGTAACTAGATTGTGCCACAAGTTAGTTTCAAGTTCAAGGCAGCACAAACTTTTCCTCAGCTTGAGTAATGTTCCCAGGAGGGAAGCAGGAGTGACGAAAGAAATGTCTCCAGGTGGAGACAAGCCAAGCCTCAGAAACTGGCTGACGAGAGGGTATTTTGACACGCAGGGCTGACCCAAGAATTAGCCAGGCTCTGTCTCTCTCTACCTCTGTTCTCACGCCATCCCCACGCTTCCCAGGGCTCCTCACTTAGGCTGTTAGGTTGGACCATGCCACATGACACTCTGGTTCTAGACCTTTCCTTCAACCCTCCACCCCATGCAAACTCAGCTCCTCTGTGACTTATGCTAGTGGGGTCTGCTCTCTGATCATGAGGAGAGTAGTTCATGAGATATTAAATAACAGAGGCCCTCTGCATTCTGTGTCTGAAAGGTTTTCTTCTGCTTGGCTAACCCATACCGTCTCTATAAGGGTACGGATTTCCTGTTGTGAAACTGGGTTGGTGAGAAGAGGATGAATGGGGTTTGAACTGGTCACACTGATTTCCAATGATGGGCAAGAAGCAAGTTTGCTGTCTCATCAAATGTGTCCTCAGACACATTTAAATCAATTTTAATTGATTTAAAACAACAGGGGAACTGTTCAGTGAATGCTTTTGACTCTACCACATCCTCTTTGTGTCCACAAGAGAATACTTTGGGTTCAAAACCATGGACTAACAAGGAATCTTATTTACCTTTCACCTCATCCCTCTGGCCAACTTAATTTTAGTACAAATAGCTGGGAGGTGATGGGCGGTTCCAGGTCAGGCTTAGGGAGTGGTGACCTTCTGCCCAAAGAACGTTAATTTTTTTTTTAATTTTAAATTTAATATTTTAAAATATATTTTTTACTGTTTATTTATTTATTTGGAGAGAGAGAGAGAGTGAGCACATGCAAACAGAGGAGGGGCAGAGAGAGAGGGAGAGAATCCTAAGCAGCCTCCAAACTGTCAGTGCAGAGCCTGATGTGAGGCTCAAACTCATGAACTGCGAGATCGTGACCTGAGCTGAAATCGAGTGGGATGCTTAACCAACTGAGACACCCAGGCACCCTTGCCCAAAGAATATTCAACAACAACAACAACAACAACAACAACAACAACAACGTCGTACTATACCTTCTCCCCTCATCTGTTTCATTTTCTTTTTCTTTTTAAAATTTTTTTTAATGTTTTTTTTTACTTTTGAGAGAGAGAGCGAAGGGGAGAAGGGCAGAAACAGAGAGGGAGACACAGAATCCAAAGCAGGCTCCAGGCTCCGAGCTGTCAGCACAGAGCCCGACATGGGGCTCGAACTCATGAGCCATGAGATCATGACCCTGAGCCAAAGTTAGAAGCTCAACCGACTAAGCCACCCAGGTCCCCCTGGTGGTTCATTTTCTGCATCAAGTGGAATGCTTGGGACCCAGCCCCGTCCTGAATTGCATGACTACCTGACTTGGCCAAAGTCACAGCTAGAGTTTCTCTTTTGCTCACAGTGTTCTTCAGAGACAGACCACTTAGCAAAACACAGGATTTTTTTTTTCTCAACAAGGGTCACTTCTAAGAAAGGGCTAGCAATTATTTCACTTACTTTCACTGCCAACAAAACAGATCAGAGTGAGCAGCATTTGGCAGCCTCTCCATGGTCCAATTAGCTTTATTAGAAAAGTCTCTCTTCATTTGCAGCCTTCCTGAAATATTTATTTGTTTGGCTTCCTCTCCAGAATGATTTTTTGGTCTGCCCACCATCCTCTGAGAAGAGTTACCAAAAGTAAACAAAGTTGGCGTGACCACCAACTCCAATCCCCATTCTCAGCCTCTGCCCCACACACTAGACTTCTCCAGGGTCTGGTCTGCCCCTTTAGACCATGAAGCTCCAATATCACAGCAGTCATGTTTGTCCCGGGGCCTTCTAACCCCTTGCTGGAGTTAATACAATAGAAAGCATTGCTGGATTTTATAGCTTGCATTTGGCTTGGTCAGTGCAATCATTCTCTGCCAAGGGAAATATCAGCAGGGGATAGAGACGAGTAAGAAAACCAAAGGAGCCGAAGTTTACTCCTCGCTAAACCTGAAAGCAAAACTGCCATCTGTGTCCACATATCCACTTCCAGGAGGCTCGGAAGCCAGTTCCCTTGACTTTGACTTGGAAATTCCATATGCTTGGCAGAGATCCCTGCAGCTTCCTTTGTAAGAAGTGCTCTGAAACCTTGCAGCGTTCGAAGTTACCCTTTGAATAACCTATGCGCGGCCTCCAACTCTCAGTGTTTTAGGAGGAATTCGTTGTAATTAATTCCCTGTTCCCTTTTTTCTTCCTGCAAAACTTTGCTATGTGACTGGCTCAGCTCCACTCACTAATATCCCCTTCAGTTCTGTCATTCGTTCCTGGGGCCAGCTGTTGTCGCTGAGGCTTTTATGTCAACTTTCCTCCCACTCCTGAACTTTGCTCCACTTGGCGTCATTTTCTTAATACATATTTATTTGGGACGGAATGCAAGAGCTCAGAGGGTAAAAACTGGTCTCCCAAAGCTGTGCCCACTCCTGAAAGATGAACTGGGAAACCGGCCGATCAGCTGAGTCCCTTAGGCCTAAAAACAACTTTTATCCCCAAACCATGAAAAGCTGAGCAAAATATAGGACTCCAAGGGGACTGAACTAAACAAATAATTATCCCATTTGCCATTTTCTTCCTGCTTATAATGACAAAGACTCTTCCAGTGGGTTCTCCACCTGAACTCCTTCACATGGAACTTTTGTTCAGAATATGGGTAGGGGGGTAAGGAGACCTAAGGGAAGATCTCTGAGCTGCCAGATTCCCGTGAAGTCTTTAGTCTGCTGTGGTGTCCGTGACCTCCATCTGGAGAAGGAAGAGCTCCACGGAGCTCTCAATGTTAAAAACTCTGCTCTCTTTCGGGAGCGTCATTACCCAGAAGCTGAGGGGTGTGGTAACATTTTTCTTCCCTCTGCTCACTCACGACAATACATGTTCCCTTCCTCCGAGAGTCAGCCTTCTTCCCTGAAGATGGCTCTATTACATGGATCTATTTATCTTTGCAGCTCTGCTAGCCGTCTAATGGAGTGTATTGCTCTTAGCAGGTCCTTAGTAAGTGGCTTTAAATGGAATTCATCAAATGACCACTTTTGGTCCCTGAACAGCCAACACAAAAATATAAGGACACGAGCATGATTTATTCTTATTCTTTATCACCTCCATTGTAGTCCTCTCTCCATTTGTTGCTAATATTCCCAAGCACCCAGGACTCCCAGGTAGTTTCTTGTTGGGTCTTTCTCTCCTCTCTCACTCTACATTAAATCACCAGAGAACTGCTTCCCACAGAACTGATGTGTTAATGGCTCATGATGGTTTAATTCTGTTAAAGCAGTGAATTTTGTCTGATGCCTACATGTGAAGACAGAACTAGGGGGAAGGGTAGGCACCACCAGGGGCCACTGGGGAGGTTACTTTACAGCTTTGAAGCGAACAGCGTAGTCCATGATGAGCAGGTCAGGATCAGAACTTGTTACGGGCAGCAGGGCAGGGATCATTCCTTCTTCCTGGGCATGCTGTTTTCACTCGGCTTCAGGGACCATACTTCTTAATCTTCTTTTTTTCCTCTCCTTTTCTCTCATGTTTCTGTGAGAAATGCTGTCATCCTAACAATCTGTGTTCATTTCCTAGGGCTGTCATAACAAATTACCGCAGCTTACATCAACAAAATTTCTGGAGACCAGAAGTACAAAATCAAGGGCCTGGTAGGGTTGGTCCCTTTTGGAGGTTCTGAGAAAGAATCTATTCCACACCTCTCTCCTGGCTTCTGGTGGCTGCCGGCAGTCCTTGGTGTTCCTTGCCTTGGGGCTGTGTAACTCCACTCTGCACTTTTTGTGGGCTTAGGGGATGTGCCTTACACTTTTTCATTGTTGGAATGCTCTCTCTTTTAAAGGTTAGCATGAGTCTAGGCTTCAGGGACCATGATATCCTGCTCTGGGTCCCAGTACTTCCAGTGAGGTCCTTTAGCTGTCCTCACTAAATGATCGTTGATTGATAAGACAAATGTTGGCTGGCTCTGTCTAGGTGATGCAGTTCAGCCATGCCAAGTACACTTGACCAGGCAGTTCCCCCTTGGAAGCCAAAGCCAAAGCCTTCGGAGGCAGTGAATACCATTAGCATTCAGAGGTGTGCCAGTGCCAGCTGGTACTGCCTCTTTAGAGTCAATTGTGCACATCTCTTCTAAAAGCTGCATTCAGTGACCTCACATTAACAGCTTGAAATCAGCCATGGTAGGAGTATTTTCAATATGGAAACTGACCAACTACAGATTAGGGATTTCTGTCCCTCCCAAGAGCCTGTTGTGAAGCATTTAACCAGCATATCACTGTTATGTTGCTAGTCCAATGGTCACTCCTCAGTCCTCATTCTATCTGACTTCTGGACGTGATGGCACCATTTATCACTCTCTGTTTTGGGTAGCACTGTCTCCAGTCAGCTTCTAGGAGACCTTGCTTCTCAAACTTCTCTGCTCATTCCTTGTCTCTCTGATCTCTTAAAATGGAGTGACCTGGGATTGCAATCGAGGACCCTTTCTCTTTTCTTCCCAACCTGCAGTCATTCGTTGGTGGTCTCATTTGTTTCATGTCTCTAAATCCTATCCATACACTGAGGACTTCAAAAGGTATATTACCAGTGTGGGTTTCTCTGATTCTAGCCCTGAACACCCAGTTATCTATGCTATATCTCTTCTTGGAAATCTAATTGGACACCTCAACTTAAAATAGGTACACTCGAAACCCTGATATTCTCTCTCACACCTGTTTCATCTACAGTTTTGTTTTTTTCCTTCTCAGTTAATGGCAACATCATCCTTGCAACTTCTCAGGCCAAAAACCTTGGAGTTATGTTTGATGTCACTATTTCTTTCCCAACCTCACATCTAATGCAGTGGCAAATCTTGTTGGCTCTGCCTTCAGAATATATCTGGATTCTGATCACTTTTCATAACTGACCATAACCATCCTTCAAGTCTAGATCTTTGCAACATTCTTCTGATCATGCTCTTATTTCAACCAAGGCTACTGACAGTTTCTCACTCGGATTGAAAACTCCAATCATTACAATGGGCTAGAAGGCCCCGTTGAGCTGAACTTTCTTACCTGTGTGACCTCATCTCCTACTTGCTCCATTCCAGGCACATGAGCCCCATTCTGGTTTGGACATGTCAGGTATATTACCGCCCTGGGTACTGTCTGTTCCTTCTACTTTCCTCCCAGAGGTTGCTTAACCTGCTTCCTCATACCTCTTTCGTGTGCTCAAATGTCATCTGAATCTTCTTCAGGTCTACCTTCATCATTCTGTTTTGAAAAAACAAAACAAAATGAAACAGAAAACAACAGTGTCAACAACAAAAAAAACAAGTCCACCCTGGAAGCTCCCCATCTCCCATCCCTTGCTTTATTTTTGCCTTAATGGTTATCACCTTCTAACATATTGTATCATTTTTTCCTTTATGTCTTCTTCTCTCCTCTAGAATGTAAATTCCATTTTTGTGTTTTTTTTGTTCACTATTTCATCTCTAGGGCTTACAACAGTCCTGATATATATTATAGTTGATTCTCATTACTCATTGTAGTTATGGTACATAAAGTCTCTGCAAACACTGAATTAGCAGATACAAAACAATTGCTCTTAGGAGAAACACAAAATTAGGTTCCTAAGAGCCTCTGGTCTCAACATTTTTGTCAAATGACCTTGTTTTACGTGTGTACATAACCTTGTTTTACATGTGTAAAAGACACATATTAAAAATACCTTAATTAGGATACATCATGGATTCATCAGTATTGAGCTTACAGCCAGCAGCATTCTAACTCATGCCTGAATAAAGCTGCCTGACACATGCATTTTCAATGTAAGGCACATTACAGCCTTAGTGTGCTTAGGACCAATTAACCATGCGTCAGCACTACACTCCCAGTGTGAAAGACATGGTACTACACTGACCACAAAAGGTCACTTGTGTACAGTGTGGGAGAATGCAAACACTGAAGGAGGCAAAGCAGTGTCTGGTGTGACCCAGCTGTTAATGAGCCCATGGGGCAACTCAAATTTCTTGTTGCTCTGCACATGTCTGTAGATGACTGTGAAAGTATTGTGAATATTAATTTAGGGGTTACAAATAAATTGTAGTGGGTAGGCAAATTTGCAAAGGTAGAACCCATGAGTAATGAGGATCAGGTGTATATGCTTAACATGTATGTGTGAAGAATATAAACCTGACCCTTTGATATCAGCAGACATGTGGCCTCTGGAAATCTTGGAGTTCAAGATCTGTAGGGCCTCTACCTGGTGTAAGGGTAAGATCTAAGGGCATCTACCTTAGAGCTACAAGTCTTTTCCCTTACTTCCTCTAGCGTGGTTTGAAAAGCCCACCAGGGGATTCACTCTTTTGGGATGCAAAATATTCTCGGTATGTTGACCACATGTTATAAATAATTAGGACTAGGAACGCAGGAAGGTACGGTGAGCTAAGGAAGGGAGTAGAGCAGACAGCACTTCTTCATCTGTACTTTAACATGTGACAGGTGGTAGATGGTATTTGCCAAAGATGGTCAATGTCTCCCATCTCACATTCTCTTCCACAGGGTGCCCTTGTCCCTTAATCCTCAAGAGAGTCTACTTTCCTTTCCTTTGAATTTGAGTGAGCTTGTGATTGTTTAAACAGCAGAGTAGGGTGAAAGTGACACTACACTATTTGACCTAGGAAGCTGGATCATAAAAAGTGATAAGCCCTCCTCTCTTTGTTTGCTGGAACATTAGCTCTTGGACCTCTGAGGCCATGATGCTGTGACTAAGCCAAGCCATGTAGACAGGCCATGAGAAGGTATTTAGTCACCAGTCTGATCTTTGAGTTCTTTCAGCTTAGCAACCAGACATGTGAGCAAAGGAGCTACCTGATGGTTTAAATTCCCAGCTATCAGGTAGCTGTCAGCCTCTGAATCTTTCCAGCTGAAGTTCCAGCATTGTGCAGCAGAGATAAGGCACCGCTACTGTGTCCTGATTAAATATACCTGACCCACAAGATATCTGAACATAATAACATGGATGATTGTCATCTTAAGCCGTTATGTTGAGAGGGTAGTTTGTTTCATGGTAAGTGACCAGAACAAATAGTTATTAAATTCACCGGTATTGCTAAGTCAGACCTTGAGAGAAAGGAAAACAGGACAAGCATATTTTTTTAAAAGTTTATTTATTTTTGAGAGAGAGAAAGAGAGTGAGAGAGAGAGAGTGAGCAGGGGAGGGGCAGAGAGAGAGGGAGACACAGAACTTGAAGGGGGCTCCAGGCTCCGTGCTGTCAGCACAGAGCCCAATGTGGGGCTCAAATTCACGATTCATGTGATCATGGCCTGAGCCAAAGTTGGAGGCTTAACTGACTGAACCACCCAGGCACCCCAGGAAAAGCATATATTGATTGAGGAGATAGTTTGGCATACTTCCTTCTTCAAAAGTCAAACAACTACTGGAACCATTCAAGTTGATGCAAGATGGCTCTTTTTCTGACTTCCAGCATCCATCAACATTTGTTTAATACATTTTTATTGCATACCTACTGCAGGACACTTTTAAGGGACAGGATTTAGAGTAATGACAAAATGAGTAACAGTTTTATGGAAAAAGAAGATTATAAACAAGTGAGCTAAAAAACAAACAGACCTTGTCATGTTTAAGACCATTGAAACTGGCAGAAGGGAATGCGGGCATGAGACAAGGCAAAAGATAAACAAAAGCAACATCTTGGAGTCTTTAGGCCACAGGAAGAAGACTAGACTCTCCTGAATTCAGTGGGAATATACTGAAAGAGAATGACACAATCATCCATCTTTTGATGGATGAAGTAACTCTGGACGAATTTGAAGGAGCAAGAGTGGATATAGGGAGACTGGTTATTAGTTTGGGCAAAAGATGATGGTGACTTGTACTAGGAAAGTGCCAGCGAGGATGGGATGAAATGGATAATTTTGAGACCTATTTTGGAAGTAGAATTGACCGAACTTGGGTTGAATGTGATCCCATTTCTGGGTTGAGAAATGGATGAGTGGGCATGCCATTTATTGAGCTGGGGCATATAGGAAGAGGACAAAGATATTTTACAAGGAAGCAAGTGAAAGATTTGTGCATTTCATGTTAACAGTGTCCATGGGACATCCAAGTGGTGATGGATAGTGGATACTGGAACCAATGATTCTGGAACTCAGACCTGAGGCTTGAGATTTGAGATGCTATTTAAAGCCATCAGAATGATCTAGATAGGAAGGGTAGAAAGAGAAGAGATAAAAAGAGAAGCCAAACCCAAGAATTCTAACACTTAGGAGGAGTCTGCCAAGGGTACTATAAAGGACAGCTCTACCAAACAAAGCATGTCTATACAGCAGATTGTCCAGAAGGAGGGCGGAGGGAACCAACCCCCATACTTGGATCAGAATTATAACTTTGCTGTATCACTAGTTCAGACCTGACAATCTATGTTAGGATGTCATTGATGTGTTTGGTCTGACAGCCACTGCCCACCATTCTTTCCTGATTTGTCTGTGTCTTATGATATCAACTCATCTTTTTGTTTAGAATTTTGTACCTGTCTGTTACTTTCAGTTTTGCTGGATTCTTTAGAATCCAATGGTTAAGAAGGCCTTTTTCTGGCCAGGTCATACATTTGTCCCCAAAGCAGTAGTTTTTTAAGAAAGATTTTTAATTTTTATTTTATTTTTGAGAGAGTGAGAGAGAGAGAGAGAGAGAGAGAGAGCAAGGGAGACACAGAATCCAAAACAGGCTCCAGGCTTTGAGCTGTCAATACAGAGCCTGACGTAAGGCTCTAACTCATGAACTGCGAGATCATGACCTGAGCTGAAGTTGGTGCTTAACCAACGGAGCCACCCAGGCACCCCAGAAAGCAGTTGTTTTTTTTTAAACTACATCTTTTTGTCTGTAGTATGTCTTGAGAACTGCTGAACTTCCTGACTGGTTCAACTCCTCGGTCTCTCCTAGGTGGGCCATAGAAAAGGCAAGTGAAAAATTGAGGGCAACCATTTGCTCACCTGAAGCCTTTCTTGGAAGTGAGTCTGGGTGTCTAATCTATAACAAAGTAGACAATGTTCTATCGTATTTAATAATCACCCAGGAAACTATGAAAATATGGCTTCTCTCAGTTGTTCAATCTGCTTATCCAGTTTTTAATAATTCGGAATTTGGGTAGTTTGTTTCCACTTGCTCTGCATACTGTGGTTAGGAAACCACAGATCAGGAGCAAGAATGGGAGATGAAGCTCAAACAACTATTTCAACAACTATTTATTGTTCAGTTTGTCTACTTTGCAACTTAAAAGCCAATTTTTGTTGTTGTCTTCTTGAACAAGAAGACCCAATTCAGGGACTTTTGGATGATTGGACCTTTCATTCATCAATTCCATTGCTAACAAGGATGACAAACTATCTGTGTTCCATTTTATTTCCTGAATTTCAGTTTGCATGATTATAGTACTGTGTGGGCAGCCTTCAAGAAAAACAGCCAGGCTGCAGCTTGTGACATCACCCTTCATCCATCAACTTTCTCCCACAAACAATCTCACTGCATTGAGAGATGGCTGTGGAAGGACAATGACTTTCTGGGAAACTCCCAGGATAGTGAGTCTAGCTGAGAAAAACTCCAGGCCGAAGCCACCTGGCACTGGTTCTAGGTCAATGTTGGGGGTTTGTGTCAGGGACAAGGGCCTGCACAGATCAGGGAGAACTTGCTGGTCATGCAGGACCTCCAAAAAGCCAAGGCCAGCCATGGCTTACCTAGGGGAGCCCAGGTTTTTTTTGGCATCTCAGAGGGAATCACCATTTGCTGCCTTAGCTTAGACCTGTATACTGATCCATTGGGTCAACTCTGGATTTGACAGGCCCTTCTAATTAAAGGGCAGGAAGTAATTAGAACCCCATCCAGGCCCATATCTCCGCAGATGAGTCCACTTCAGGGAGGTAAGTCGGGAAATTTTACTTTTTTGGTCATTTGCCTTGATGTGACATGTTATTATTAGGCCAAAGACCTTCTGATATATACATATATATGATACATATGTATATATCCACATATGCCATCTCACTTTTTAATTGTTTTCTTTTTAAATTCTCTTTTCTATAACTTTTTAATGATGTCTTGGGTACAGAGAAAGATGGTCTACTCTGCAATAACCAAAGGTGGGCAAGAGAAGAGGTTTGGAATCCAGCACAAGACTGAAAATCACTGTGGCAGCTGGGGTTGGCTCTGTTTGTGTAGCAGACAGGAGTCAGGGGGGTTCCCATCAACTGACATTGGGAAAGTGTTTCAGGTAGCACAGGCTGCTGCTAGGCTGGGATGGGGACAACGGAGGAGGGCAGACTTCTGTAAGGCAAGGCAGAAGGGTCTCCAGCCATCAGACTGAGGATCAGGGCAGGGCTACCTTTCTGAAAGGGCTTGGGACTAGTTAGGGTTAACACGGCAGAACAAAAGAATAGGCACTAACGCAGAGGCTAACGTGGGTTTGGGGGATGGAAGACAATAACATGACCAATAGTTCATTTAACATGAAGTCAAGATATTTCTTTACCACTCAGAATGGATTATCCCAGGCACAGGGAATGGATGAAGTAGGAATGTTTCTTTGGGTGCCTCCCATGTCTACTTTCAGAGACCCCATTTAGCTCTCTGTTCACCTCTCATCTCATCCCCTTCTTCCTCCTCTCTCCCAACTCCCTCCATTCTTCTGTTTTCCCCCTTCCATCCCTCCCTACAATCCTCCCTCCCTCCCTCCTTTCTTTCTTTCTTTCTTTCTTTCTTTCTTTCTTTCCTTCCTTCCTTCGTTCCTTCCTTCGTTCCTTCCTTCCTCAAATATTTACTGAGCACCCACTGTGTGCTGTGGGTATAGCAGGAAGGTCTCTTCTCTATGGATCTTATATTCTAGTCAAGTGAGCTGTATTACAAACAACCATGACCATAAAATGCATCAAGTGGTAAAAAATAGTGCTACGAAAGAAAATAAAATAGAATAAGGGTATGAGCAGGATGGCCAGGAAAGATGTGTCTGCCAGAATGACATTTGAGCAGAGCCCTGGATGAAGCGAGAGAGCAAGCCATACAGATCTGTGGGAGCATGACCAGGGTGGGCAGAGGCCGTGAGTGAGGAGCATGTTTAGCTGTTTGACAATCAGCAAGGAGGCCTGAGTGGCTGCAGGCCAGTCCAGCATAGAGGGGAGTGGGAAGACACAAAGTCAGAGGTAACTAACGGCCAGATCATGCGGTAACAGCTATCTGTGTCTAACTCAGCTTCAGGAATTTTTCTTCCCAGGGTAAATTTTCTTAGTGGCTTCTTACATACTGAGAAAGATCAGAACTAAGATGAGTGACTCTGAAGTGTCCTTTCAAGTCTAGAGGAGAAATCCTTGAACAAGGGGCCCCTCTCTTCAAACTCCACCAGGGATATTTGCCTTTTTCAGCTTTGCTCCCCTTCTCCTCTATAAAAGTTGTTTGCAGGGCTGAGGATGTGGGGGTGGCAGGGGAAGGGGGACTTCCTGGATCAGGAATGGAAAACATCAGACTGTGTTCTCTGGCAACAGACTTCCCACCCAGTGGATATCTCTGGGGAGAGCTGCAAGGCAGGAGGGGGGTGGGATGCGGGTGACATGCCAACTGTGGCCTGGGCCCAGCTGTCCCTGCCCTCCTCATGATGGGCCATATCTTCTAGTGGCCTGAAACTTCTCCGGTAGTTATTCTTCCTAAAACAAGGGCAAGCCTTGGGGTTTTTCAAGCCTTAAAAAGAATGTGTTCACAGAGTTTTGGTAAACTCATGACTCCCACTTGCTCTCTGGAACCTTTTACCTACATCTGTGGGGTTGAATCACCAAAAGCTTCTCAGCTAAATGTGGATGTTGAAATGAGTTATTGACCATTTTGTTTTTCTATCAAGAACTCAGGAATAAAGGGGCCAAATGGCTTTTTTTTTAAAGAAAAAATATGCATTTAACATGTATAAAGAAAGAAAGTTTCTACTTAGAAATAGACAAGTTGGTTCTCAGTATTTAGTCAAAAAAGGGACGGAGTTCATGCTTTCTTTTCTTTTCTTTTCTTTCTTTTAAGGACCAACTACTTGACTGAAAGTTCTATTTTATTGAGGAATGAATGTCTTTGTGAAAGGAAGGATCAACTTGTCCCAGTACTAATAAGCCACCTAAGAGCTTCTGTCTTGCTCCTGATGTGTTTCTGAGATAACAAAAGTGATGCAAGAATCGGGAAGAAAATATCACATGAAGAGCAAGAACAGATAAAAATGCCTCAAATCCATCTAGTTTACTAGTCAACAAAACCAACTTAACCAGTAATATTTTGTCTTGTGTTCCAGACCAGCACGTCCATGGCCTTACTTGTCCCATGATACCTTTCTGCCCCTGACATGCACCCTATCTACTCTAATTTCTGGATCATTCCTTGTATTTTCTCTCATATTTAGTTTGTTTCTTTTTTTATCCCCAGACCATGTATTACATTCCCACTTCAGAAGCTATAACTCTCTCTGTAGAAATTTTTGATATGAACTCACTTTTGGCTACCAGGCATTGTTTCATACTTGGTCTTAATAATTGCCTTCACTTCCCCAGAATTACCCTTTTCAATACCATCCCAAACTATATCTTACCCTTAAAAACACTGACCCTCTTACTTCAAGGCAGCTATAGCCGGGCCTAGTCAGAGGCTTGACAATGTAGCAGGAGATCTCTTGAAAAGGTAGCTTCCCATGTTAGAAGTGAAGCATTAAAAAAGTGGGTAAAGACTTGGGCTTTGTGATCCCGTTGATAACACAATCATTTGGGTGGCTCCTTGAGGCTTACAGGTAAGAAGGACAAAGTGTACCACCAGTCTCAATAGTAGACATGTTTTAATTATGGTTTTTAAGTTTATCATTCTGGGACCAAAATATCAATTTTAATATTCCAGTTTCATCTTTAAGGAAGAAACAAAGAATTCTTATGAGAAGCCTAATTGCAAGGGACCAACTTATTTTGTTTCCATGTTACTTGATTTTCCTGATGTTTGACCAGTCCCTCAGCATCCTCCCCTGCTTAGAACATTTCTTAAAAAGGCAGAGACAGATCTAAGCATGACTCTAAAAAAAGAACAATGGAAGAGCATTTTGATTCATTTATTCGCTTGTCCTATAAATATTTATTGAACATCTATGCTATGATTGATGCTTAACATATAAGAGTGAGTAAACACAGACAACTTTAACTTTCATGGGGTCCAAAATTCAGTAGAGGTGTCACACATGAATGAAGTAGTCATGAACACCAGTATGAAATTACAACTGTTATAAGCAATACACAATGCATAGCATACACAATGTATGAGAAGTACATTGTGCCAATGTGAACCTAGAAGAGTGGGTTGGATTTCGTCAAGGGGGGTCAGGCAAGGTTTCCTCCAGAAAAGGACAGTTGAGTTCTAATCTGGTGTAGGAGAAGGTGTTAACCATATGATGAAGAGAGGAAAGCATTTCATACAGAAGGAAGAGTATAGACAAAGACCAGAGGCAGGATGAAAGCTAACAGGCAGACACAGGACTAGGATAACAGAGAGGCATAGGGAGAAGAAGCCGTATTAAGAGGAGTCAAACGGGAGCCAGTCCATCTTAATAATTTTTATTTTTATCCTAAAAAAGCAATGAAAAACAATCAAAGCCTAATTTTATTTTTTATTTTTTTATTCTTCATTTTTTTATGAGTATAATTTATTGTCAAATTGGCTTGCATACAACACCTGGTGCTCATCCCAGCAAGTGCCTTCCTCAATGCCCATCACCCATTTTCCCTCTCCCCCAGCCTCCCATCCGCCCTTAGTTTGTTCTCTGTATTTCATAGTCTCTTGTGGTTTGCTTCTCTCTCTCTCTGTCTGTATCTATTTTTTCCCCCTTCCCTTCCCCTATGGTCTTCTGTTCAGTTTCTCAAGATCCACATATGAGTGAAAACATAGATATCTGCCCTTCTCTGACTGACTTGTTCCACTCAGCATAATACCTTCCAGTTCCATCCACGTTACTACAAATGGTATGATTTCATTCTTTCTCATTGCCAAGTAGTATTCCATTAAGTATATAAACTACATCTTCTTTATCCATTTATCAGTTGATGGACATTTAGGCCCTTTCCGTAATTTGGCTATTGTTGAGAGTGCTGCTGTAAGCATTAGGGTACAGTGCCCCTACGCATCAGTACTCCTGTATCCCTTGGGTAAATTCCTAGTACTGCTATTGCTGGGTCATAGGGTAGCTCTATTTTTAATTTTCTTGAGGAACCTCCACACTGTTTTCCAGAGTGGCTGCACCAGTTTGCATTCCCACCAACAGTGCAAGAGGGTTCCCATTTCTCAACATCCTCACCAACATCTGTAGTTTCCTGATTTGTTCATTTTAGCCACTCTGACCAGTGTGAGGTGGTATCTCAGTCTGGCTTTGATTTGTATTTCCCTGATGATGAGTGACATTGAGCATATTTTCATGTGTCTGTTGGCCATCTGGATGTCTTCTTTGGAAAAGTGTCTATTCGTGTCTTCTGCCCATTTCTTCACTGGATTATTGGTTTTTCAGGTGTTGAGTTTGGTAAGTTCTTTATAGATTTTGGATACTAGCCTTTTATCCGATATGCCATTTGCAAATATCTTTTCCCATTCCATCCGTTGCCTTTTAGTTTTGCTGAGTGTTTCCTTTGCAGTGCAGAAGTTCTTATCTTGATGAGGTCCCAATAGTTCATTTTTGCTTTTGATTCCCTTGCCTTTGGAGATGTGCTGAGTAAGAAATTGCTGCAACTGAGGTCAAAGAGATTGTTGCCTGCTTTCTCCTCTAGAGTTTTGATGGTTTCCTTTCTCACATTTAGGTCTTTCATCCATTTTGAGTTTATTTTTGTGTATGGTGTAAGAAGGTGGTCTAGTTTCATTCTTCTGCATGTTGCTGTCCAGTTCTCCCAGCACCATTTTCTTTTTTATTTTTTTTTTTAATTTTTTTAAACATTTTTATTTATTTTTGAGACAGGGAGAGACAGAGCATGAATAGGGGAGGGTCAGAGAGAGGGAGACACAGAATCCGAAACAGGCTCCAGGCTCTGAGCCGTCAGCACAGAGCCCGATGCGGGGCTCGAACTCACGGACCGTGAGATCATGACCTGAGCCGACGTCAGCCGCTTAACCAACTGAGCCACCCAGGCGCCCCATCCCAGCACCATTTTCTAAACAGACTGTCTTTTTTTCCACTGGATGCTCTTTCCTGCTTTGTCAAAGATTGGTTGGCCATACATTTGTGGGTCCAATTCTGGGTTCTCTATTCTATTCCATTGGTCTATGTGTCTGTTTTTTGTGCCAATACTATACTGTCTTGATGATTACAGTGAAGTCTTCTTTTAAACTGTGTGTGTGTGTGTGTGTGTGTGTGTGTGTGTGTGTGTGTGTACAGGCAGGCTAGAGAGATCATGAGATTGGTTCTGGACATATTGAGTTTTTTTTTTTAATGTCTATTTATTTTTGAGAGGGAGGGAGACAGAGTTTAGTGGGGAAGGGGCAGAGAGAGAGACACACACACAGAATCCAAAGCAGGCTCCAGAGTCTGAGCTGTCAGCACAAAGCTGAACACAGGGCTTGAACCCACAAACTGCAGGATCATGACCTAAGCCAAGGTTCAATGCTTAACTGACTGAGCCACCTGGGCTCCCCTGCACATATTGAGTTTGATGTACCATTAAAACAAGTAGCAGTTAGCTTGGAGCTCAGAGGAGAGGTCTCAACTGAATTTATATGCTTTTGAATCATCAGTGTATAGGTGGTAATTACCGCAGAAGATGCAGATGAGATTGCCTAGGGAGAAAATGTAGTGTGATAAAAGACAATATATAAGATTCAGCCATGAGGATTTCTAACATTAAAAGGTCGGGAAGAGGACAGACTTAAAGAAGATGGACAGAATACCAGAGAAGTGGGAGAAAAACCCTAAGATTATTGTGTCACAGAGGCTAAGAGAAGAAAATTTCAAGTATCTACAATGATTAGCACACAATAAAAAATTACTAGATACATAAAGCAGTAAGAAAATGTGGCCTATACATAGGAAAAAAAAATAACAGAAAATAGGACAGATTCAGAGATGTTGGAATTAACAAAGACTTTAAAACAGCCATTATATGTATATAGGTTTAAAGGAAAAGATAGACATAATAAGTTGACAGATTGGAGACTGCTATAGAGAAATAGAAATTATTTTAAAAAGAACTTAATGAATTGAAAAATAAAGTATCTGAAGTGAAAATTTTCACTGAATGGACTTAACAGAAGAATGAATAATGCAAAAGATAGGGCCAGTGAATTTAAAGACAGAGCAATAGAAAGCATCTGACCTGAAAAGAAGAGGATACAAAGGCTGGAGAAAATGAAAAGAACATAGACTCTATTATTTGTAAAACACTATTAAATGCTCAGGCATAAATGTAGTTGGAATTCCAGAAAAAGAGAAGAGAGATTGAGATTTAAAAAAATCTTAAAGAAATAATAGTCCGTTTTTTTCCAAATTTGATGAAAAATATCACCTCAGTGATTTAAGAAGTTCATTGAATGAACAACAGACTGGAAAAACAACAACAACAAAGAAAACCACATCTAGGAAATCATAATCGAATAGTTGTACAGCAAAGATTTTTAAATATCTTAAAAGAAGCCAGAGAATAAAAGACATATAAAACATACAGTGATATTTCTTCTCTAATTGCCTGGTTGACCCATTCATTCTTTAGTAGGGTGTTCTTTAACCTCCATGCTTTTGGAGGTTTTCCAGATTTTTTCCTGTGGTTGATTTCAAGTTTCAAAGCATTGTGGTCTGAAAGTGTGCATGGTATGATCTCAGTTCTTTTATTTTTATTTTTTTTAATGTTTATTTATTTTTGAGAAAGAGAGAGACACAGCATGAATGGGAGAGGGTCAGAGAGAGAGGGAGACACAGAATCTGAAACAGGCTCCAGGCTCTGAGATGTCAGCACAGAGCCTGACGCGGGGCTCAAACTCACAGACTGCGAGATCATGACCTGAGCCGAAGTCGGATGCCCAACCAACTGAGCCACCCAGGGGCCCCTGATCTCAATTCTTTTATACTTATTAAGGGCTGTTTTGTGACCCAGTATGTGATCTATCTTGGAGAATGTTCCATGTGCACTCGAGAAGAAAGTATATTCTGTTGCTTTGGGATGCAGAGTTCTAAATTATCTGTCAAGTCCATCTGATCCAATGTATCATTCAGGGCCCTTGTTTCTTTATCCATCCTGTGTCTAGATGATCTATCCATTGTTGTAAGTGGAGTATTAAAGTCCCCTGCAATTACCACATTCTTATCAATAAGGATGCTTATGTTTGTGATTGTTTTATATATTTGGGGGCTCCCATATTCAGCACATAGACATTTATAATTGTTAGCTCTTCCTGATGGATAGACCCTGTAATTATTATATAATGCCCTCTTCATCTCTTGTTACAGCCTTTAATGTAAAGTGTAGTTTGTCTGATATAAGTATGGCTAGTCCAGCTTTCTTTTGACTTCCAGTAGTATGATAGATGGTTCTCCATCCCCTCACTTTCAATTTGAAGGTGTCCTCAGGTCTAAAATGAGTCTCTGGTAGACAGCAAATAGATGGGTCTTGGTTTTTTTATCCATTCTGATACCCTATGTCTTTTGGTTGGAGCATTTAGTCCATTTACATTCAGTGTTATTATTGAAAGATACAGGTTTAGAGTTATTGTGATGTCTGTAGGTTTCATGCTTATAGTGATGTCTCTGGTACTTTGTAGTCCTTGCAACATTTCACTCACAGAATCTCCCTTAGGATCTCTTATAGGGCTGGTTTAGTGGTGATGAATTCCTTCAGTTTTTGTTTGTTTGGGAAAACCTTTATCTCTCCTTCTATTCTGAATGACAGACTTGCTGGATAAAGGATTCTTGGCTGCATATTTTTTCTGCTCATCACATTGGAAATTTCCTGCCATTCCTTTCTGGCCTGCCAAGTTTCAGTAGGTAGGTCTGCCACTAGTCTTATGGGTCTCCATTTGTAAGTTAGAGCCTGTTTATCCCTAGCTGCTTTCAGAATTTTCTCTTTTTCCTTGTATTTTGCCAGTTTCACTATGATATGTCATGCAGATTGATTCAAGCTACATCTGAAGGGAGTTCTCTGTGCCTCTTGGATTTCAGTGCCTTTTTCCTTCCCCAGATCAGGGAAGTTCTCAGCTATGATTTGTTCAAGTACACCTTCAGCCCCTCTGTCTTCTTCTGCAATTCCTATGATATGGATATTGTTTCATTTGATTGCATCACTTAGTTCTCTAATTCTCCTCTCATACTCCTGGATTTTTTTATCTCTCTTTTTCTCAGCTTCCTCTTTTTCCATAATTTTATCTTCTAATTCACCTATTCTCTCCTCTGCCTCTTCAATCTGTGCTGTGGCCGCCTCCATTTTATTTTGCACCTCATTTATAGCATTTTTTAGCTCCTCACGACTATTTCTTAGTCCTTTGATCTCTGTAGCAGTAGATTCTCCTTGTCCTCTATGCTTGTTTCAAGCCCAGCGATTAATTTTATGACTATTATTCTAAACCCTTGTTCCTTTATGTTGCTTAAATCGTTTTTGATCAATTCATTAGCTGTTGCTACTTTCTGGAGTTTCTTTTGAGGAGAATTCTTCCGTTTCGTCATTTTGGGTAGTCCCTGTGGTGGCTCCAAACTGCAGGGCACTTCCCTTGTGCTGTCTGGAGTAACTCGTGTTGGTGGGCAGGGCTGTAGTCAGACCGGTGTCTGCCCCCAGCCCACCGCTGGGGCCACAGTCAGACTAGTGTGTACCTTATCTTCGCCTCTCCCAGGGGCAGGACTCACTGTGGAGTGATGTGGCCCCTGTCTGGGATACTTGCACACTGCCAGGCTTGTGGTGCTGCTTCAGTGGGGTCTGGCATATTAGCGGGGGCGGATCCACAAGGTGCACAGGGGCGGGAGGGGCAGGCTTAGCTCGCTTTGCCATCGGTGGTCTCCTCCTGGAGGGGCCCTGCAGCACCGGGAGGGAGGCAGACCCATTGGAGGGATGGATCCACAGAAGCACAGAGTTGGGTGTTTCCGTGGTGCAAGCAAGTTTGGTGATGGGAATTGGTTCCCTTTGAAATTTCGGCTGGGGGATGGGAGAGGGAGATGGTGCTTACCCTCACCTTTGATCCCCCGTGGAGCTGAGCTCTGTCTTCCCGGGCTCAACAACTCTCCTTCCTGGCGTCCTTTCACTCTCCCCGCTCTCTGAGAGCAGAGCTGTTGACTTTTAACTGAAAAATTTGTATTATATCTTTAAAGTGCTAAACGAAAAACTCTCAACTCTGAATTTTACACCCAGGAAAAAAATCTTTTGGAGTGCCTGGGTGGCTCAGTCAGTGTCTGATTCTTGATTTTGGCTCAGGTCATGATCCTAGGGTTGTGGATTGAGCCCCACCCTGGGTTCTGTGCTAAGCGTGCAACCTGTTTAAGATTCTCCCTCTCTCTCTCTCTCTTTCCCCCCACCCTCTCTCTCTCTCTCTCTCTCTCTCTCTCTCTCTCTCTCCCTGCTCTGTCTCTCCTTCCCCTGCTTTTCCCCTGTGCCTCTCTCCCCGCCTCTCTCTTTCTAAAATAAAAAAAAATGTAATCATTAAAAAAGAAGGGTGAAATAATGACTTTTCAGGCAAACCAAACCTGAGAGATTTCCTTACCCATAGATATACACTAAAAGAAATGTTTACACAAAAAAGTTCTTGAAGCTGAAGAAAAATTATGTCAAATATAAAGTCATGTTTACACAAATTTAAAAAACACTAGAAAAGGAAATATACCTGTAAATACAGAAGTTTTTAATTTCTTGCTTCTTAACTTCAAACTTACAGACTTCCAGGTATGAAAAACAATGGTGGCTGCCTCACTTTGAATCTCCCCACACAATTTCAAAAACAAAAACAAAAAACAAAATCAAAACCCACGAAATAAATAAGGAGAGAAAATTAAAAATAACACGCAATGCCTTCAGCATTACTAAGGAATCCGAGAATATTATAAGCTTCAAATCATCAGCAAGTACAAAAATGAGCCAAATGCCAACAGAGTTCTCTTGTGCCCATTGCTTCAAGCCTGTGGCCATGAAGAGTTGAGTAGTGGGGATTAAAGGGCATCTGAAAAGAGCAGAGAGGCATCAAGGACTTTCCTGAAGCACAGACAATATCAGACCCAGAAAGAGAAAATCCAACTAAGTTAAAAAATACTGGATGTGATTTGGAACTTGGTAGTTCACAACACCAGCTCCAAGGAAAGGAAATGACCATGAGTGAGACCAGAAGCATCAGCATTGGAGGGGCGTTGCTTCTTGGGGAGGATAAGAGATGAGAGGCTGTGGGTATCTTTGAGGGACAAGCAGTAAAAGGAAAGAAGGAAATAAGACAAAATTAATGATCCTGAAGGAAAAAAAGACACATTAAACCCTTTCCTTCTTCCCAACCTCACCATCAACACCCTACATTAAAGAGCCTAAACAGAAAAGGGCAGAACCCATAAGAGATGCTGCCTTCACTCTAGAAACACCCTCCACAAAATGACCAGAAATAGGAAAAAAAGAGATGATATCCAAACTGTTGTTTAAAAAAAAAAATGCAAACCAAAGTAATTCAGCTGAAGAAAATATCACTCCAAAGCCTCCATGAAACCGAGGAAAACTTTACCAGAACAGTCTAGTAAAAATTAATTATCTTTAAAGAAGAGTTATTAAATTTTTTTGAATACAAAATATAAAACCTAACAACACAAATGGACCAAAAAAGAAAAGCAGAAGAAATGAAATCCCAGTTGTTGAAATAGGAAAGATATAAAAGAAAAAGAAAAAACAAATCTTACCAGAATTGAAAACTAAACCATAAAGCCTAAGGAAGAGTACATTTAAACAGATTTAATGAAAGACATTAGTGAAAAGCATGAAAACAACCAAGAGAGTAAAAGTGAGATAAAGAAATAAGTAAAAAGGGTCAGAGGAAAACAAATGAAATGAAAGACTGGCAAGGCATGTCCTATTGGAGTTCCTGAACAAGAATATCAAAGCAATGGAACAGATCAGCCCAGAGAGGTATTCTAGCAAAGCTTCTTAGGTTTAAGGAGACAGAAGATAATCAATAGAGGGTCCTGACAAGCACAGAAATAGCTGGAAGGGGGAGAGAATTAGACTGGTCAAAAACAACATATCAAGCAAAACAAAAATGGCACAGCATTTCCAAGAAACTTGATAACCAGCCACGCTGTTCTTCAAGTATCAAGGATGTAGACAAATGGGTCAAATATGCCCGAACTCAGGAAAACTGAACACAAGTGCCCCTCCTGAGGAGTCCACAAGAGAGTGAGCTGCCTTAAGCCAAGAGATTACTAGGGACATTTCAGCAAAAGGACTGAGGGTGAGCTGTTCACATGTTGTAGAGTGAGGACTAATACAAGATTGAAGACATAGGTATAAAAATGTTATATAAACACTGTATCTTTGGATGGAATAGAAAGAATGTATTTTTTTTTAAAGATTCTATTTTTAAGTAATCTTTACACTCATGATGGTAGGCTCAAACTCACAACCCTGAGATCAAGAGTCTCAGGCTCTTCAGACTGAGCCAGCCAGTGCCCCAAGAATGTAATTTTTAAAAAAATTTTTTTAACGTTTTTTCATTTTTGAGAGAGAGACAGAGTGCAAGCAGGGGAGGGGCAGAGAGAGAGGGAAACACAGAATCCAAAGCAGGCTCCAGGCTCTGAGCTGTCAGCACAGAGCCTGACGTGGGACTCGAACTCGTGAACTGCAAGATCATGACCTGAGCCAAGTAGGACGCTCAACTGACTAAGACACCCAGCTGCCCCTCTAAGAATGTAATTTAAAAATTTTTTTAATGTTTATTTATTTCTGACAGAGAGAGAGAGAGAGATAGAGCATGAGCGGGGGAGGGGCAGAGAGAGGGAGACATAGAATCGGAAGCAGGCTCCAGGCTCTGAGCTGTCAGCACAGAGCCCGACGTGGGGCTCGAGCTCACAGACTGTGAGATCATGACCTGAGCCGGAGTCGGACGCTCAACTGACTGAGCCACCCAGGCGCTCCGAGAATATAATTTTTAAAAATGAGAGAAGGGAGTGAGAAAAGAAAGTAGAATAAGATTATTGACTTTACACCTAAAAGTAATAGGTGGGAGTCAGAAGACACCATTTAAAATTGACAGACTAGATAGTAAAAGGTTTTTAATTTTTAAAAATTGCTTTCATTTTTTAATAAAATAAAAAATTATAATATTTAAAAATAGAATAAATTTAAAATAAAAGCAATTAACACTACAGAGGTAATCATTAGAGAAAAAATTAAAAATTTTTCTTAATCCCAAAAGAAATTTTCCAAAAAGTAAATAAGTACACCAAATAGAATAATGAACTCAGTAAATATGACACAATCTCATAGCAATGACAATGTAAGATGATATGACAAAATTGGGTCCAAAAATACCGGTCACCTCAATAAATATGAAAATGCTTAATATACCTGTTAAGGGAAAAACAGAGATGTTCACTCCCAGCCTTTAGTTATTAGAATATGGGAGGAGTAGGGGCGCCTGGGTGGCTCAGTCGGTTGAGCGTCCGACTTCAGCTCAGGTCACGATCTCGCAGTCCGTGAGTTCGAGCCCCGTGTCGGGCTCTGGGCTGACGGCTCAGAGCCTGGAGCGTGCTTCCGATTCTGTGTCTCCCTCTCTCTCTGTGCCTCCCCTGTTCATGCTCTGTCTCTCTCTGTCTCAAAAATAAATAAATGTTAAAAAAAAAAGAAATTTAAAAAAAATAGAATATGGGAGGAGTATACAAAATACATGAAACAAAGTTCAAACATTGGACAGAAAGCACAATTTGCAGTGATTAATTTTTTTTAATGTTTATTTATTTTTGAGAGAGAGACAGAGCAAGGGAGGGGCAGAGAAGGAGGGAGACACAGAATCTGAAGCAGGCTCCAGGCTCTGAGCTGTCAGCACAGAGCCTGACGCAGGGCTTGAACCCACGAACCACGCTATCATGACCTGAGCTGAAGTCGGACGCTTAACCAACTGAGCCACACATCAGGCGCCCCATGATTTGTAGCGATTAAGAGGAGGAGAACAAACAAAGTGAACCCTGATTGCCCCCGCTAATGTCTGGAGGCAGTCTGCAGTTAGCAGTAAAGGGAGGGACAGCTCAAACAGATCTCTGCCATCTTACTGAGATGAGGTTTGGTAAAACCAAGGAGTATTATCAGATTGTGTTAAAGAGCATTTTATATTGATAAAAGAACCAATTAATCAAGAAGATATAACAACTCTATAGGTACATGCTTCTGATAGCAGAGCTTCAAAATACATGAAGCTGATCTGTTAGAACTGAAATAAGAAATAGGCCAGATGCAAGGGTCGTGACCAAATAGCCAGGAAGATGGGAGATCCAGGGAGGACAAAAGAATCGTGCAGGCTCCAGGGCCCAGGAAGGCCTGCAATGAGGCAGTTGCAGACGTCCTAGTCTTTTGTCTCTGATTGCTCTCTCTGCTCTCTGTTCTCTTGTCTCTGATTGCTCTCTCTGTGTAGATGGTGAATTGGCCACTGCCTAGAGCCAAGTGGCAGTAAATTTGGAGAACTTTAAATGCATATCATCACCTTCCATAAGAGTAAACTGAGGGAGTCTAAAGGCTTGTCACCCAGATGAGCATGCCCTGTGACATAGGGGTCCCCATGTCTAAGGACCTCATGCTTCTTTTGGCTGAAAGCACCATAAACATAGATAGGTCTTGTGGGAAAAGACCACACTTTCCCCACAGTCCTCAAAGCCCCATATAGAAGAAGAGGAGTTAAAGATAGCAATTATAGACAATAGGAGTGTTATGGGCTGAATGTCTGTTTCCCCCTGAAATGCATATGTGGAAACCCTATCCCCCACCCATGTGATGGTGTTAGGAAGTGGGGCCCTTAGGAAGTTAGGATTAGGTGAGGCCAACGAGGGTTAAGCCTTGATGAATAGGACCAGTGCCCTTAGGAGTCGGGACAGAGCTTGCTTCTTCTCCCTGCTCTCTGCCATATGAGGTCAGAAGAAGTCAGCAGTTAGTTACAGCCTACCTGGGAGAGCACCCTCACCAGAACCTGATGGGACTGGCGTCCTCGCTTCAGACTTTCAGCCTCCAGAATTGTGAGAAATAAATGTCCGTTGTCAATAAGCCACCCAGTTTATGGAATTTTTTATTACAGCCCAAGCTATGACAGAGAGTTTTGCTGTAAAGAGGGGTAGAGATAGGGGACAAAACCCAAACACTTTCTCTCATAATGTGTGTTTAGTGTGCAAGAAAAGGGCAGATAAGCTGGTATCTATGGCCATAGTTTTGTAAAAAGAAAGCAAGAAAGGAAAGAGGAAGGGGAGAGGAGGGGGGTGAGGAGAAGGGAGGGGAGAGGATGGAAAAGGAAGGGAAGGGAAAGGAAGGGAAGGGAAGAGAGGAAAGAAAGAAGAAAGAAGGAGGGAGGGAGGGAAAGAAGGAAGGAAGGGAGGGAAGAAGGAAGAAGGAAGAGGAAGGAAGGGAGGGAGGGAGGAAGGGACTCCAGAATCCTAGTAAAGAATAATTTAGGATGACTCCCTCCTGTGAATCACAAAAGCTAAGAAGAGATAAGTCAGTGAGTTACTGAGCCACCAACATGCCGGGAACCACCAGGGGACAAATAGATTTTCACTGAGCCCTTTCTTTCCCTTCCTTTCTCCCACCCTAAAGCCACATTTCTGAAAAAATAACTTACATTCCCCAAAGTTCCAGTGTGATTCGTCTCAAACCCAAAAGGGGGTTTTTATTTTTATTCATTTTTAAGAAAAAAAAAAAAAACAAGGAAAACTTATTTAGCCATTTCCATGTCACAAAGAGCATTTTAAAAACAAATTTGGAAATGAAATTCTGCCACAAACAAAGGGAGCTGATTTTTTAGTTTTTAGCTTCGTCCCAAACAAGAAAATTAAACCCAAGTGGTAGGCTCCCACACACCAAGTGTTTCATTTAGAAAATTAAACGATCCTGAAAAACAACTTATCTTTTGCTCACGGAACAGCTGAATAGACCCGCTAATGTGCTTAAATCGAATGAAAACTTAAGAAAATGGACAGCAGCTGCCTTGCACTGATCACCTCCTATGTCAGTGCCTGCTGGGCCACATTACAGTAAGACGTCATGCTTCACTTCAGAAGGAGGCGTTATTTGTATCCATGAGCAAACTGAGAAGCAGAGATGTTCATTAGTACTGGTTGACTTCCAAAGAAACGATACCAAGCTTGAAGTATAAATGTGTTTGACCCCAAGGCAGAGTCTCTTTGCTACTTTATGGTAGGTAGTCCATTGTTTGTCTTCATCACCTCTGTCCTTCAACAGCCTATAGCCCAGAGGAGTGGCTACTTTTGTGCTACTTGCCTGTACAGGCATTCACAACAGTGAGTGCCATGGTGAATTTGCCTGTAACTAACTCCATGGGAGAGTTTAGTCCATCAACTCTGAAGAAATGAAGATTCCCGAAAGAAGACACCTGCTTCTCAGACCCACCAAGTAAGGGATCTCGTTGGAGAATCGGAAAGGCCAGCCGAAGAGCTCTCTGGAATCCCTGCCAGTAACAACAGTCTGCAAAAGTCTGCAGCATGATGAGAGAGAAGCATATCCTGGGCTTCTGATAGCCCCGCTGCCATGGCATCGCACTGTGGTTAATCGCAAATTACATTCGGACCGGGGCAATGCAGAGGGGGCTCTTGTACCACAACTTGGGGAGTAGAAGAGGAAAGGCTATAGGACTTCCAGTAAGAAGACCGCATAGCCTGAGCTATGGACTCTAGATCCCTTCTGCCTCCCAAATGTTTCTTGGGTGTGAGATCTGTGGCAGCTTTAAGGGCATATTCTGAACCACCACCACCACCCCATCCCCATCCAGTAATCTCTGATTTCTACTAGCTTCTTGATGATATTACACTAAGAGAATATGAACATTCCCTTGCATAAATGCTGTGCTTCTAAACAAGTTCACCTATAAACCTATGCTGCCTTGAAAACAAAGACAGTGGGGCACTTGGGTGGCTCAGTCGGTTAAGTGTCTGACTTCGGCTCAGGTCATGATCTCGCAGTTCATGGGTTCGAGACCTGCATGGGGCTCTGTGCTGACACCTGAGAGCCTGGAGCCTGCTTCTGATTCTGTGTCTCCCTCTCTCCCTGCCCCTCCCCTGCTTGTGCTCTCTGTCTCTCAAAAATAAATAAATGTTAAAAAAAAAATTAAAAAAAAAAACGAAGAGAATGGAACGGAGAATGCATGAAAAGGTGGATCTTTGGGACACTTGGGTGGCTCAGTCAGTTAAGCGTCAGACTTCAGCTCAGGTCATAATGTCACAGTTTGCGAGTTCAAGCCCTGCATCGTGCTCTGTGCTGACAGTGTGGAGCCTGTTTGGGATTCTCTCTCTCTCTCTGTCTCTCTCTGCCCCTCCTCTACTTCTGTTTTCTCTCTCTCTCAAAAATAAAAAGGTAACTTTAAAAAAAAAAAGGCAGGTCTTCACAAGAGGCCTGTCAACTGCACTCTTTTGAAGGACCTCAGGGAAATCCCACATTGGTCCTGGAACAAGGCACCTGAACTCAGTGCTGTCTTGAACTGCATTTCCTTTAGCCCCACTGCCTGAAACCTTGAGATCTTTGGCCTATGAGAACCTGTTAAGTTTTGTAGGCAGGTTGGCCTTCCTGGCCCCTCTTTGCTGACATCATCCTGCTTCTTTGGGGACCCTAGGACCTCAGCTGGAGAGGACTCTGGGCAGACACATTTCTCAAACACACGACTCTGCATCCTGAACTCTGAGGCATCCGTTCAGTTTTGTCTTGTTCTCCCCAACCCCCGCCACTGAGTTCTCCCTGGCCTCTGCCCAGCCCTAATGGAGACCCCAGCATGTGTGCCACAAACAAGACAGGGCCCCAGAGTTTGGCAAAGAGTCCCACACACCCTGACTTTTGCGTCAGTGGCGCTCGCCCACGCCCAGCATCTGCGATGTCTTAGAGTCTGCTAATGAACCATTGCGTCTTACATATTCATGATCCTGGCGAAGTCAGAGGCTTGAAGAAGCTCGTTTTTTATACTTTCCAATTTGTGCTTCCACTGGGCGGTTTAGGACTACCCTGCTGCTGGGGTTTATATTTACGGTCATCAGGAAGGCAGCCAGCCAGAGGAAGGATGGCTCAGTGCGTTCCTGTCCTTGGGTTCTGCGCAAACAGTACTTGCAAAGTAAATAATGAGCTTTTAAAACATGAACTTAGAGGGTAATTCCCAACCTCTTTAATCTCTCCATAATACTATAGATATTCACTCTTTTTATTGCATCTCTGGGCATCATTCATGTGATACCTTCCTGGATCTGTTCCTTCAGCCTGTTGTGAAAAGGAAACACATTGAGAGAAGCCTCTAAGTTCCTTGTAACCCTAGGCTTAGTTTTAGGGGCTTCCCTGTGGCAATAATGTAAAAGATTCAGTAAAACGTTTCTGAAAATGTTTTGAAAAGTGGAAGCTCCCAGGACATTCTTTGAAAGGATATATGTGAAGCCGGCCCATACGCTTGCTACTTTGTTGCTTTTCTGAACTGAGTGGGAATGTGAGCCCCAGGAGAGAGGTCCCGAATAGGGGGTGCTCCCCCAACCCATGTAGGAACAAAGACAGGCAACCTGGATCCTTGGTGGGGCCAGGTGGACAGGTGATATGCTTCCATACAAGTGGTCAGGAGAGCATAGGTCCCTGCAGGACAGAGCTGGAGGCAGGCAGTTTGAAGGAGAGACACAAAAGCGGAAAGCTGCTGGCCTGTGGTCATGTCAAGATCCTACTCTGAAGACTGCTGTCTGATACAGTCTGAGCTGGCAGGAAGAGGCTCATATTGTTTCTCTTTTTAAAAAGGATGATGATACACATCCGGTAACACAATTAAGAGACGTGATACTTGAAAGTTGTTGACTGAGTGCCGCTCAGCACTCTTTCCCCTGTACTAGACCCAAGCTAAGCATCCATAGTGCGCGCCCAACTCTCACTGCTGCTGTCAGCCCCACCCCAGAGCCGGGGGCCCCCGCCTGGCAGGGGTTTCCTATACTTCTGCGTTTCCTACACTTCAAGTCAGAGAACTTACGAGACTATGGTCTATTGTGCCAGTCTGGAGAGTGAGGCTCTGGGTGGGGTGGGGAGACAAGGTACTCATCCTCTGACTCCTACTCCAATAGCCCTTTCTTCCCAAGGCCAACACGTGGCTGGTGCCCAAGACCTTCCTGGGGACCAACAGTGACACGGGTTATTTAGGAGGCACATGACATCAGCTATGTGAAGTTTGCCTTCCCTTATTTTCCGCACCCAATTTTTCACACGTAGAACGCTCTAGTTCCTAAAGGGTTCGTCTCTTGTAGGGGCTGGCAAACTACAGGCTGTGGGTCACAGGCCAGCTCTGATCATGCTCATTCATATAAATATTTTGTCTAATAACTGCTTGCAAATGGCAAGGTTGAGTAACAGAGACTGGAAGGCTCACAAAGGCAAAACTACTTAGTATCTGGCCGTTTACAGAGACCATTTGGTGGCCCCTGCTTCAGAGAAAGACCAGTTTTTTTCTGGCGGTCCGGGATTCTCTTTGCTTTCAGCCAATGCTCCTGGTAGGGGTGGGTGGGAAAGGTAGGCCATCTCTCCAGTGGATTCTGGTGAGCACAACCAGGGTGGTCGACTGAGATGTCACAAGCCTTTACTGATTTGGGCTCTTCATCTTGCTCATTCCATGCAGTTAGAACAGAAGGTTCTCACTGAAAACTATAGAAAGCTGATGAAAGAAATTGAATAAGACACAAAGAGATGGAAAAAGGTTCCACGCTCCTGGATAGGAAGAACAAATATTGTTAAAATGTCGATACTACCCAAAGCAATCTACATATTCAACACGATCCCTATCAAAGTAACACCAGCATTCTTCACAGAGCTAGAACAAATAATCCTAACATTTGTATGGAACCAGAAAAGACCCCGAATAGCCAAAGCAATCTTGAAAAAGAAAACCAAAGCAGGAGGCATCACAATCCCAGACTTCAAGCTATACTACAAAGCTGTAATCATCAAGACAGTATGGTACTGGCACAAGAACAGACACTCAGATCAATGGAATAGAATAGAGAACCCAGAAATGGACCCACAAACGTATGGCCAACTAATCTTTGACAAAGCAGGAAAGAATATCCAATGGAATAAAGACAGTCTCTTCAGCAAGTGGTGCTGGGAAAACTGGACAGCGACATGCAGAAGAATGAACCTGGACAACTTTCTTACACTATACACAAAAATAAACTCAAAGTGGATGAAATACCTCAATGTAATACAGGAAGCCATCAAAATCCTCGAGGAGAAAGCAGGCAAAAACCTCTTTAATCTTGGCTGTAGCAACTTCTTACTCAACACGTCTCCAGAGGCAAGGGAAACAAAAGCAAAAATGAACTACTGGGACCTCATCAAAATAAAATGCTTCTGCACAGCGAAGGAAACAATCAGCAAAACTAAAAGGCAACCGACAGAATGGGAGAAGATATTTGCAAATGACATATTAGATAAAGGGTTAGTATCCAAAATCTATAAAGAACTTATCAAACTCAACACCCAAAAAACAAATAATCCAGTGAAGAAATGGGCAAAAGACATGAATAGACACTTCTCCAAAGAAGACATCCAGGTGGCCAACCAACACATAAAAAAATGCTCAACATCATTCATCATCGGGGAAATACAAATCAAAACA
This sequence comes from Panthera tigris, assembly GCF_018350195.1. NCBI lineage: Eukaryota > Metazoa > Chordata > Mammalia > Carnivora > Felidae > Panthera > Panthera tigris. The sequence goes on from NC_056662.1 coordinate 108,487,428, forward strand.
CAATGAGATACCACCTTACACCTGTCAGAATGGCTAACATTAACAACTCAGGCAACAACAGATGTTGGCGAGGATGCAGAGAAAGAGGATCTCTTTTGCATTGCTGGTGGCAATGCAAGCTAGGGCAGCCACTCTGGTAAACAGAATGGAGGTTCCTCAAAAAACTAAAAATAGAACTACCCTACGACTCAGCAATGGCACTACTAGGCATTTATCCAAGGGATACAGGTGTGCTGTTTCGAAGGGACACATGCACCCCCATGTTTATAGCAGCACTATCAACAATAGCCAAAGTATGGAAAGAGCCCAGATGTCCATCGACGGATGAATGGATAAAGAAGATGTGGTATATATATTGAATGGAGTATTACTCGGCAATCAAAAAGAATGAAATCTTGCCATTTGCAACTACATGGATGGAACTGGAGGGTATTATGCTAAGTGAAAGTCAGAGAAAGACAAATATTGTATGACTTCACTCATATGAGGACTTTAAGAGACAAAACAGATGAACCTAACGGAAGGGAAGCAAAACTAATATAAAAACAGGGAGGGGGACAAAACAAAGAGACTCATAAATATGGAGAACAAACTGAAGGTTACTGCAGGGGTTGTGGGAAGGGGGATGGGTTAAATGGTAAGGGGCATCAAGGAATCTACTGAAATCATTGCTTCACTATATACTAACTAATTTGGATGTAAATTTTAAAAAATAAAAAATAAAGTTAAATTTAAAAAAAAAGAACAAAAGTTTCGCACAGTAGGGAATCTTGACTCTTTGGGGCCCACTCACATAAAAAGAAAAAGAAAAAGCATTTCATGATTGTGTTTCACATGCCATGAATCCACTTAAGCCTATTACAATCACTTTGACGTGAAGGCGTCTGGGATTACGTTTGGGCATATGTGATTCAGAACTTCCACAAACCAGGCCTGTGCCTTCAGTCAGAGGTAGCCCAAACGACAGAACTGCAAACCCTTTCCACCTACCTTGGCTCAGAAGATACCAGATAACCTTACACCCTGCTGAGCTCCTGAATATTCACCACACTCACACCTTGAGGTTCTAAATCCAAATCCAAATGCAGGTAACTGCCATTGTCGTATCAGAGTTTCCTAAAAGAATCATGTGTTAACAGAGGATGATTGATTTTTCCAAAGTCATCTGCCAATTCCTGTGTAAGCAACAGAATCTGGGTCAATGCTTAAAACTGGTGTGCGAAGAGGTTTTCAAACCCAACTGTGCCTTTGTGGTGATTATGTAACAGCCTCCATATGGAGAATCACTACAAACGTTTGCTTTTCTCTCATGCTGATGAAGCATTTTATACTCTGGAGGAATGTTCTGGAGGAAGGTGGTTGGTTAAAAACAGGCAAACTGGAGACACACATTTTAACAAAGTTTCCATATGTATTTCGTCTCAACATGTAGCCCCCAGATTTTTTTTCCAAAGAGCATCTCAGCAGTGAATATTTTTTGGTGTGCTAAAAAGTGGCATATTGATTCAATCATTTTTATGTTATAAATTATACTAATACAACAATGTTACTTTGAAGTTAGTGGTATCTCAAAAGAGCCTCTATCACCAGGCTTTTATAGATAAGGAAACAGAGCATTATGGAAACTGTGTGCCTGATTAAGGGTCCACCATATCCTCTCCTTCCTTTTGGATTTGCAACCAAATCCTTAGTCTGGTTGCAAAAAATGGAAAAGGTTTTTCAGAGGAAAATTTATTTAGGCTATATTGACTCTATGAAGAGAATTCTGGAAGCAACTCTTAGTTCATCTTTTTCTGCTCATTGCCACCACCATACTCCACCAGCCATGTGACAAGAGTAGCATGCAGAAGAAAGAAAAAACAGAAATGGACTAAAACAGCCGTTCTTCCTACACCCACCCCCATTGGTGGCAGGCATGGTGGTGAGACAGTCACCAGAGGTGCCCATGGCCAGAACCGCTGGAATTACTCATCTTCCTCCATCTATATCCCAGGAGTTTCCCCCCTCTCCCTAACTTTCAGGAGGATGTAATGGTAGGTCAGAGTGTCCCGGGTCAATGGGACTAAAATCTGTCCTGAAAAGGTCCTGGATCTAGTATAAATCCTATCATGGGTGGAAAGGAAATCCAATCAGAGACAACATCAAGGGCAAACTTGAAGGGAACAGAAGTCACAGAGTAATATGGATGTGGGATCTGGACTAGTTACACCAGTCATTTCCTCGCTGCCATATTCCCTTCTTCTAGAAGCTTACCTAGCTTACCTAGACTTACCTCAGGGACAACCACATGGCTGACACCCCTGGCCATCAGTGATTGAACCAGATGTGGACATCTGACCCACCTTGAGCCTATCAGATCTCTTGATGTAGAACTTGGAGTTGGGACACCAAGAGCCTTGAAACTGTTAGTTGTCTGTAGGTGCTGAACCCATGAGACACTGTGGCTCCCCGTGTGAGGCAGGCAGCCTCATGCATAAATGAAGGAAGCTGGACTCGAGGGAAGAACAGAACAGATGTTCAGAGACAAAGAAAATTGAGAGGAAAGGAGAAGGAAGAGTAGCTACCTGGGGATGCTGTCTCTTCAGTGCCACAGGAAGAATTCTCAAAATCAGGTTGCATAATATTCCCTTACAAATGTATAAGAAATTCCCATTTACTTATGTTAGTCTCAGTGGGTTTCTGGTCACAGCAACTGAATGCTCCCCTACCCTAAGATGAAATGGTTGGGATGAGGGTTCAGGGCAGGGAGTGAGTGAAGGAGCCACGAGGAAAGACAACTCGGGGCACATTTTGGAGAGACTAAATCTTAGAGTGCAAGTACATGCACAATATCCACACAAGCAAATGTTATGAGATAACCCTGTTTCCAGTGTGTCAGTTTGCCCAAATTTCTGTTGGGAGAAATATGATATATCTATTTAAATACATAATCTTAGTATTGACAAGGTCTTCCTAAGAAAGACACAGACCTGGAAACAATAAAGAAAAGATTGACTGATTAGACTTTTCCACCCTTAAATTTTAAATATTCTTTGGCAAAAGACATTGTGAGCCAAATTAAAATGAGGGATCTACATGACAGCTGAGGGCCCTCCCCCCCCACCTCCTCCCCCCCACCTCCTCCCCCACACTCTTCCAGACAGACACTCCTTCAAGGCTGCTAGGCAGGGTCCAACCCGGGCTTTGTGGCTGCCATGACTCCTGAGAGTGTTGCAACTGTTGGCAGCAAGACTGTGACTTCTAACTGTCCCCAAATGAGGAAATGAAAGGGAAGAAAGAGGAAATGGGATGGAGTGAAAAATGGATGAGAACAACATAGAGGGAGGAAAAAACACTGAGAAAGATGGAAGAAATGAGCTATTTTTCTGTCCTCTGCCTCTGGACCTCTCCTTTGTGACACCCTAGTCACGCGTTAACTCACTGAGCTGTTACTGTGGAAAGGAGGTTGTAAGTAGTAACATTAACTGAGGGTCATAATGGTGACTTGGGAATTCAACCAACTCCACCTGACCCCACACCCATGCTTGGCTAAATTAAATCTGTGGACCATCTGGTAGGATTCTAAACAAAAATTTCAGGTCTAACATTTCCTCCCAATGCTTAGCATTTCCTCTTCCCTAAATTCCCTTTATTGCTACCACCCACCAGAATGGAGAATCGAAATTAGGTTCTTTTACTTAGTAGCTTGCCAAACTATAAACAACTCTCTCCAACTAATCCGTGTCTCATCTAGGGAGAGGGCAATAAAAGTCATGATCTATGTGGTCAAGAGTCTGGTGAGACATTTTTACAGCATTGCAGACGGTTTTCCAAATGTGGCCGCTTTATTTCTTTCTGTAGATCTCAGTTTCTCAGTCCATAATGTGAAAATAATACTACCTGTCTGTTGCCTATTTCTCAGGTGATTTGGTCAGATCATGAAGGCTTATATGTAAAAACATTCTGAATCTTAGAGAAACGGTGGAGAAATCATATGGGAACCTCATATGATGAGAAGGCTAGGCATATTGCAATGTTTGGGGGGAAGTGATTTGGCCCAGAGAACACTTGACTCCATGAAGTATCAAGCTGCTTAAGAAGACTCGAGTCTAAACAGTGCACCATTATTTCAGATACGTCTTGGATAGCACGCTGTTTGGGATAATAAATGGTGACTCTAATTTTTAATTTTTTTTAATGATTGATTTTTTAAGTTTATTTATTTATTCTGGGGGAGAAAGAGAGAGCACAAGTGAGGGAGGGGCAGAGTGAGAGAGAGGGGGAGCGAGAATCCCAAGCAGGCTCTGCACCGTCAGTGCAGAGCCCAACACGGGGCTCCATCTCACCAACCATGAGATCATGACCTGAGCTGAAATCAAGAGTCAGGTGCTTAACCAACTGAGCCACCCAGGCATCCCTCTAATTTTTCATGAGCGTGTTGTGAAAACATGGTGAAAATGGACAGGGTAATAGTAATTGGATTGGCCACTGTAGAAAACATTATGGTGGCTCCTCAAAAAGTTAAAAATAGAATTACCATGCGATGTAATTGGATTGGCCACTGTAGAAAACATTATGGTGGCTCCTCAAAAAGTTAAAAATAGAATTACCATGCGATCCAGCAATTTCCCCTTCTGGGTACATACTCAAAAGAATTGGAAGTAGAGTCTTGAAGAGATATTTGTACACCCATGTTCATAGCTGCATGGGAAGCAACCCAAGTGTCCACCGATGGACGAGTGAGTAAGCAAAATGTAGTATATACACATAATGGAATACTACTCAGCCTTACAAAGGAAAGAAATTCTGATGCATGCTACAACATGGCTGAAACTTTAGGACATTGAATGAAATAAGCCAATCACAAGAACACAAATAGTGTATAATTCCACATATATGAGGTACTAAAATTAGTCAAAATCACAGAGACAGAACGTAGAATGGTGGTTGCCAGGGGCTGGTGGGGGAAGGGTTATAGGGGGTTATTATTTAATGGGCATAGAGTTTCAGTTTTGTAAGATGAAGAGTTCTGGAGATGGATGGTGATGATGGTTGTGTGACAATAGGGATGTACTTAATCCCACTGAACTGTATGCTTAAACGGTTAAAATGGTAACTTTTACGTTATTATAGATTTTACCCCAATGAAAAAGTTTTGAAAAAAATTGGATTAGTGGTTCTTCCATAGATGTCATTCAATGTTGGGTTGGTTTTTTTGTTTTTTGTTTTGTTTTGTTTTGTTTTGTTTTGTTTGCTTTTATTTACTTCCTCTTACAGGAAATTTCCTCTCTTAAATTGTGGCCAAATAAAATTATTACTTGTGATTTTACAATGTGCCTGACTAAATGAATATACTTTTGATAGTGCTATCATGTTCCTGATTGTTACAAAAAAAATTTTTTTTTTGTCTTCTAGGATTCCAGTGCAAAGTAGGTATTAAATGGATATAAAGTAGGGGTCATGGCATATATCCTTTAAAACCCACCTCCTCCACAATCTTACATTTACATTTACCCATATCCTTGAACTTGGGACCGATCATAAAGGTCTATATCTCAGGGTTCCCAGAAAAAGAAAAAAAACCTAGTAATTAGCTATGTATTGAACATTATTGGTGTGTATTGGGCTAATGCTTTTCATGTACCGTCTCATTCAATCTGCAGCCCTTTAAGACGAGTATTATTATTAGCCTCACTTTACAGATGTAGAAACTGAGTCTTAAAAAAGTAAGTCATTGCCGTAGTCACACGTCTAGGAAATGATGGAGTAAAACTCTGAGCCAAGGACATCTGGATCCAGAGCTCATGTTTTAGCCACTTGTTGTAGTTTTAATGCATCACAGTGTGGCAGCTGCAGGCCTGCCTGGACTCGTCTTAGACTCTGAGTTGCTAGGCTATTCCACAACGGTTGACAAACTAGCAGGTGTCAAACTACCAGGTGCAGTATCTGCTCTGAGTCCGAAGCTGGCAGGAAAAGCAATGGTACGTGGAAGAGAAGAAGAAAGATGATATCAGATGGATTGTGTGTGTCCAGAATATATCCATATATTTTAAAACGTGCAATGCCTAATTTTTAAACAAATTCCACATGCAGAGAAAATGCACATGCATTTCTAAGTGGAACATAAGTTAGCTAATTCATTCCTTCTTCTTGATAAAAATGGTTAGAAGTTGCTTAGAAATGCCTTTTTTTTAATTTATTTTTTTAATATATGAAATTTACTGTCAAATTGGTTTCCATACAACACCCAGTGCTCATCCCAAAAGGTGCCCTCCTCAATACCCATCACCCACCCTCCCCTCCCTCCCACCCCCCATCAACCCTCAGTTTGTTTTCAGTTTTTAAAAAAATTTTTTTTCAACGTTTTTTATTTATTTTTGGGACAGAGAGAGACAGAGTATGAACGGGGGAGGGGCAGAGAGAGAGGGAGACACAGAATCGGAAACAGGCTCCAGGCTCCGAGCCATCAGCCCAGAGCCTGACGCGGGGCTCGAACTCACGGACCGCGAGATCGTGACCTGGCTGAAGTCGGATGCTCAACCGACTGCACCACCCAGGCGCCCCAGTTTGTTCTCAGTTTTTAACAGTCTCTTATGCTTTGGCTCTCTCCCACTCTAACCTCTTTTTTTTTTTTTTCCTTCCCCTCCCCCATGGGTTTCTGTTAAGTTTCTCAGGATCCACATAAGAGTGAAACCATATGGTATCTGTCTTTCTCTGTATGGCTTATTTCACTTAGCATCACACTCTCCAGTTCCATCCACGTTGCTACAAAAGGCCGTATTTCATTCTTTCTCATTGCCACGTAGTATTCCAATGTGTATATAAACCACAATTTCTTTATCCATTCATCAGTTGATGGACATTTAGGCTCTTTCCATAATTTGGCTATTGTTGAGAGTGCTGCTATAAACATTGGAGTACAAGTGCCCCTATGCATCAGTACTCCTGTATCCCTTGGATAAATTCCTAGCAGTGCTATTGCCGGGTCATAGGGTAGGTCTATTTTTAATTTTCTGAGGAACCTCCACACTGCTTTCCAGAGTGGCTGCACCAATTTGCATTCCCACCAACAGTGCAAGAGGGTTCCCATGTCTCCACATCCTCTCCAGCATCTATAGTCTCCTGATTTCTTCATTTTGGCCACTCTGACCGGCGTGAGGTGATATCTGAATGTGGTTTTGATTTGTATTTCCCTGATGAGGAGCGACGTTGAGCATCTTTTCATGTGCCTGTTGGCCATCCGGATGTCTTCTTTAGAGAAGTGTCTATTCATGTTTTCTGCCCATTTCTTCACGGGATTATTTGTTTTTCGGGTGTGGAGTTTGGTGAGCTCTTTATAGATTTTGGATACTAGCCCTTTGTGCGATATGTTATTTGCAAATATCTTTTCCCATTCCGTTGGTTGCCTTTTAGTTTTGTTGGTTGTTTCCTTTGCTGTGCAGAAGCTTTTTATCTTCATGAGGTCCCAATAGTTCATTTTTGCTTTTAATTCCCTTGCCTTTGGGGATGTGTCAAGTAAGAAATTGCTGCGGCTGAGGTCAGAGATGTTTCTTCCTGCTTTCTCCTCCAGGGTTTTGATGGTTTCCTGTCTCACATTCAGGTCCTTTATCCATTTTGAGTTTATTTTTGTGAATGGTGTGAGAAAGTGGTCTAGTTTCAACCTTCTGCATGTTGCTGTCCAGTTCTCCCAGCACCATTTGTTAAAGAGACTGTCTTTTTTCCATTGGATGCTCTTTCCTGCTTTGTCAAAGATGAGTTGGCCATACGTTTGTGGGTCTAGTTCTGGGGTTTCTATTCTATTCCATTGGTCTATGTGTCTGTTTTTATGCCAATACCATGCTGTCTTGATGATTACAGCTTTGTAGTAGAGGCTAAAGTCTGGGATTGTGATGCCTCCTGCTTTGGTCTTCTTCAAAATTACTTTGGCTATTCGGGGCCTTTTGTGGTTCCATATGAATTTTAGGATTGCTTGTTCTAGTTTTGAGAAGAATGCTGGTACAATTTTGATTGGGATTGCATTGAATGTGTAGATAGCTTTGGGTAGTATTGACATTTTGACAATATTTATTCTTCCAATCCATGAGCAGGGAATGTCTTTCCATTTATTTATATCTTCTTCAATTACCTTCATAAGCTTTCTATAGTTTTCAGCATACAGATCTTTTACATCTTTGGTTAGATTTATTCCTAGGTATTTTATGCTTCTTGGTGCAATTGTGAATGGGATCAGTTTCTTTATTTGTCTTTCTGTTGCTTCATTGTTAGTGTATAAGAATGCAACGGATTTCTGTACATTGATTTTGTATCCTGCAACTTTGCTGAATTCATGTATCAGTTCTAGCAGACTTTTGGTGGAGTCTACCGGATTTTCCATGTATAATATCATATCATCTGCAAAAAGCGAAAGCTTGACTTCATCTTTGCCAATTTTGATGCCTTTGAATTCCTTTTGTTGTCTGATTGCTGATGCTAGAACTTCCAGCACTATGTTAAACAACAGCGGTGAAAGCGGGCATCCCTGTCGTGTTCCTGATATCAGGGAAAAAGCTCTCAGTTTTTCCCCGTTGAGGATGATGTTAGCTGTGGGCTTTTCATAAATGGCTTTTATGATCTTTAAGTATGTTCCTTCTATCCCGACTTTCTCAAGGGTTTTTATTAAGAAAGGGTGCTGGATTTTGTCAAAGGCCTTTTCTGCATCGATTGACAGGATCATATGGTTCTTCTCTTTTTTTTTTTTTGTCAATGTGATGCATCACGTTGATGGATTTGCGAATGTTGAACCAGCCCTGCATCCCAGGAATGAATCCCACTTGATCATGGTGAATAATTCTTTTTATATGCTGTTGAATTCGATTTGCTAGTATCTTATTGAGAATTTTTGCATCCATATTCACCAGGGATATTGGCCTGTAGTTCTCTTTTTTTACTGGGTCTCTGTCTGGTTTAGGAATCAAAGTAATACTGGCTTCATAGAATGAGTCTGGAAGTTTTCCTTCCCTTTCTATTTCTTGGAATAGCTTGAGAAGGATAGGTATTATCTCTGCTTTAAACGTCTGGTAGAACTCCCCTGGGAAGCCATCTGGTCCTGGACTCTTTATTTGTTGGGAGATTTTTGATAACTGATTCAATTTCTTCGCTGGTTATGGGTCTGTTCAAGCTTTCTATTTCCTCCTGATTGAGTTTTGGAAGAGTGTGGGTGTTTAGGAATTTGTCCATTTCTTCCAGGTTGTCCAATTTGTTGGCATATAATTTTTCATAGTATTCCCTGATAATTGTTTGTATCTCTGAGGGATTGGTTGTAATCATTCCATTTTCATTCATGATTTTATCTATTTGGGTCATCTCCCTTTTCTTTTTGAGAAGCCTGGCTAGAGGTTTGTCAATTTTGTTTATTTTTTCAAAAAACCAACTCTTGGTTTTGTTGATCTGCTCTACAGTTTTTTTAGATTCTATATTGTTTATATCTGCTCTGATCTTTATTATTTCTCTTCTTCTGCTGGGTTTAGGCTGCCTTTGCTATTCTGCTTCTATTTCCTTTAGGTGTGCTGTTAGATTTTGTATTTGAGATTCTTCTTGTTTCTTGAGATAGGCCTGGATTGCAATGTATTTTCCTCTCAGGACTGCCTTCGCTGCGTCCCAAAGCATTTGGATTGTTGTATTTTCATTTTCGTTTGTTTCCATATATTTTTTAATTTCTTCTCTAATTGCCTGGTTGACCCACTCATTTGTTAGTAGGGTGTTCTTTAACCTCCATGCTTTTGGAGGTTTTCCAGACTTTTTCCTGTGGTTGATTTCAAGCTTCATAGCATTGTGGTCTGAAAGTATGCATGGTATAATTTCAATTCTTGTAAACTTATGAAGGGCTGTTTTGTGACCCAGTATATGATCTATCTTGGAGAATGTTCCATGTGCACTCGAGAAGAAAGTATATTCTGTTGCTTTGGGATGCAGAGTTCTAAATATATCTGTCAAGTCCATCTGATCCATTCATATCATTCAGGGCCCTTGTTTCTTTATTGACTGTGTGTCTAGATGATCTATCCATTTCTGTAAGTGGGGTGTTAAAGTCCCCTGCAATGACCACATTCTTATCAATAAGGTTGCTTATGTTTGTGAGTAATTGTTTTATATATTTGGGGGCTCCGGTATTCGGTGCATAGACATTTATAATTGTTAGTTCTTCCTGATGGATAGACCCTGTAATTATTATATAATGCCCTTCTTCATCTCTTGTTACAGCCTTTAATTTAAAGTCTAGTTTGTCTGATATAAGTATGGCTACTCCAGCTTTCTTTTGGCTTCCAGTAGCATGATAAATAGTTCTCCATCCCCTCACTCTCAATCTAAAGGTGTCCTCAGATCTAAAATGAGTCTCTTGTAGACAGCAAATAGATGGGTCTTGTTTTTTTATCCATTCTGATAGCCTATGTCTTTTGGTTGGCGCATTTAATCCATTTACATTCAGTGTTACTATAGAAAGATACGAGTTTAGAGTCATTGTGATGTCTGTATGTTTTATGCTTGTAGTGATGTCTCTGGTACTTTGTCTCACAGGATCCCCCTTAGGATCTCTTGTAGGGCTGGTTTAGTGGTGACAAATTCCTTCAGTTTTTGTTTGTTTGGGAAGACCTTTATCTCTCCTTCTATTCTCAATGACAGACTTGCTGGATAAAGGATTCTCGGCTGCATATTTTTTCTGTTTAGCACACTGAAGATATCGTGCCAAGCCTTTCTGGCCTGCCAAGTTTCAAAAGAGAGATCAGTCACGAGTCTTATAGGTCTCCCTTTATATGTGAGGGCACGTTTGTCCCTTGCTGCTTTCAGAATTTTCTCTTTATCCTTGTGTTTTGCCAGTTTCACTATGATATGTTGTGCAGAAGATCGATTCAAGTTACGTCTGAAGGGAGTTCTCTGTGCCTCTTGGATTTCAATGCCTTTTTCCTTCCCCAGTTCAGGGAAGTTCTCAGCTATAATTTCTTCAAGTACCCCTTCAGCACCTTTCCCTCTCTCTTCCTCCTCTGGGATACCAATTATGCGTATGTTATTTCTTTTTAGTGTATCACTTAGTTCTCTAATGTTTCCCTCATACTCCTGGATTTTTTTATCTCTCTTTCTCTCAGCTTCCTCTTTTTCCATAACTTTATCTTCTAGTTCACCTATTCTCTCCTCTGCCTCTTCCATCCGAGCTGTCGTCGTTTCCATTTTGTTTTGCATTTCGTTTAAAGCGCTTTTCAGCTCCTCGTGACTGTTCCTTAGTCCCTTGATCTCTGTGGCAAGAGATTCTCTGCTGTCCTGTATACTGTTTTCAAGCCCAGCGATTAATTTTATGACTATTATTCTAAATTCACTTTCTGTTATATTATTTAAATCCTTTTTGATCAGTTCATTAGCTGTTGTTATTTCCTGGAGATTCTTCTGAGGGGAATTCTTCCGTTTGGTCATTTTGGATAGTCCCTGGAGTGGTGAGGACCTGCAGGCACTTCCCCTGTGCTGTGGTGTATAACTGGAGTTGGTGGGCAGGGCCGCAGTCCGACCTGATGTCTGCCCCCAGCCCACCGCTGGGGCCGCAGTCAGACTGGTGTGTGCCTTCTCTTCCCCTCTCCTAGGGGCGGGATTCACTGTGGGGTGGCGTGGCCCGTCTGGGCTACTTGCACACTGCCAGGCTTGTGGTGCTGGGGATCTGGCGTATTAGCTGGGGTGGGTAGGCAAGGTGCACGGGGCCAGGAGGGGCAGGCTTAGCTCGCTTCTCCTTAGGTGATCCACTTCAGGAGGGGTCCTGTGGCAGCGGGAGGGAGTCAGATCCGCTGCCGGAGGTTTGGCTCCGCAGAAGCACAGAGTTGGGTGTTTGCACGGAGCGAGCAAGTTCCCTGGCAGGAACTGGTTCTCTTTGGGATTTTGGCTGGGGGATGGGCAGGGGAGATGGCGCTGGCGAGCGCCTTTGTTCCCCGCCAAGCTGAGCTCTGTTGTCCGGGGGCTCAGCAGCTCTCCCTCCCTTTGTCCTCCAGCCTTCCTGCTTTCCGAGCAGAGCTGTTAACTTATGACCTCCCCGACGCTAAGTCGCACTTGCTGTCGGAACACAGTCCGTCAGGCCCCTCCGCAGAAATGCCTTTTATCATAAAACGGAAATTATCAGCATCAACCTCATTCACCACTTATTGTTTCTTGTTCCTTCGATTCTTATCTACCCCCTTGCTTTCTTTGCCTTTCTCTTGCACCCCTCCTTCATAAGAATTAAAGTAACTCATTCAAATGTCAAGTCAAACGTTCTTCCTTTTGGATGGAGATCACTTCCCTCCCCTCCACGACTGGCTGGGCCTGTTACCTTTGGGTGACAACTTTGCCAGAGATGTTGGAGAAAAGAGGGATGGCATTTCCTCTTAGAAATCCGGCCTGTGTGACCTTTCCCATCTCGCTATGGTTGTATACGGTTGTTCTGTCCCTCCGTAACAGAGGCCTACACAGCTTACCTTCACGCAGTGCTCACTAGATACGAGGGGAGGAACTTGCTTGCCCACGGTCACTAGTATGTGGCAGATTCAGGATTCAACCCAGGTCTGTCTGACTTCAGAGCCTATGCACTATACTGGCTTTCTAGCCAAGGTCCACCTCAATATGTTGCTCCAAGGTAACTTGCCTAGGCAGTGCAGACCGTCATGAGAGAGACACTGGGTGTCACCTGTTATAGCTGTTTCTTAGAAGTGGCACCAGACAGTGCTGGCCTTTCTCCTCCCAAGGCAAAGAGGAATAAGGGTGATACGTACAGGCTGGAGGAGACTGATCCCCAAGATTTAGGAGGAAGGATGTGGTCAAGGTACCAGATATATGGTATCTGATCATAGCATTCTAGAGCTGAACTGGGCTTAAAAGATAATCTCCTCAAATTCCTTTATTTGCAGGTGAGGAAGCTGCAGATCTGAGAGACCAAGGGAATTGTCTAAGGACACAGCCAGTTAGCTGGATGCCAGCCCATGACCTAATTTTTTTGATTCAGAATAAACTGCTTTTTGCATTCCACTTTCCCTCTGCTTGGGTTTTACTTGTGATTAAGAAGTCACAAAGATCAGAAAATTAAACTGCTTTTAGCAATAGAATTTCATATTATACAGTTCTACTGAAAGTAATTATAATAATAATGCAAGCAAACCTCCCAAAGGCAGGGGTTCCAAAATGTTTCTGCCTCTTGCTAAGCACATATATAGAATTCAAGTCCATCTTTATACCACACAAAATTTCCAAAGAACTGAGCAATTTCCTATAAAAACTCAGTTGTGTACTGATTGCCAAGTTGGAAAACTCAGGGTTTCCCGGCAACTCTCACTTTCCTGGTGCTCTTGGGGATGAAATTCCTCAGCCAACAACCTCTCCTGACTTACCTCCTCCACAGTGGCCATGACCCAGGTCCCACTGGCCCTTCCAGATGTTTCTGCCTCCCCTGATTTCTCTCTCCAGAGCCTATGATCTTGTCTCCAACCCTCACCAGCTGAATAACCTTAGATGGAAAATTCTTGGGATGGAGGGCCCACATTTCTCTTGCACTGGAAGAAATATTGGACTAGAACTTAGGTGAACTCACTTCAGGTCCTGATTCCAACACTAATCAGTCCTGGTCCTTAGTTTTTTAAATGGACAAAAACCCTTTGCTTACTTACCTTTCAGGGTTGTTCTGAAGATTTTGCAAGTTGGAGAGACACAGGACCCTGGGGCCAAACTGGGCCTACTGAGTCTAACCCCTCATGTCAGAGCTGAGGAAAAAGAGACCCAGAGGTTCTGTGACACCTGGCCCCCCGCCAGGTCTTGGTGAATGGCGAAGTCAGCACGAAGCTTCAGATCCTCCCCAGGTGATTTTCTACAATTCAGTGCCGCCCATGATGACAAATATGAAAGCTTGTTTAAAAGGGTAAGTCATGAATCTGACAACATATAATTATTTAGTTATTAATTAATACACTGTGTATAGAGTCAGCACTAATCCATTTTTTTTCATGCCTTAAAAGGGCTATAGGTTGTCAGGAATTTCTAAAGGTGGCAAAAGTACATCTAAAGACAAATACTTCCCCTTCCAGTAAATACAAGTTTAATTAGAGGTTAAGCTCAGTCTCCTACAGTGGCCATCTCTTGTTGCTTTTTAAAAAATCGTTATCATTGAGATACAATTCACATGCCATAAAATTCACCAATTTAAGGTGTACGCTTCTGTGATTTTTAGTACATTCCCAAGACTGTGTAACCATCACCAGGATCTAATTCCAGAACATTTTCATTGCTCTGCTGCTTTTCAGATGTCAGTCTAGTGGGGTTGAGTGTAGCTTCCCTTGAAGCTTGGCTCTTGGTTTCAGCATATTACATCCAGCCCTAGTGTAGTGATCATCTTGGCTGAGATCAGATATCCCAAGTTCCCTCTCAACTTGGAGAGCTGTGTATCTGCCCGAGGCCTGATTCCCTCTGAGATAGACCAGGAACGAGATAGACATTGAGTCTCAAAATAAGCCTTAGCAATGAGAATCAGAACCTGAAAAGAAAAACTCAGCCATCAGGGCTGAGCTGCGGGATTAACATAGGAGAAGGTTGAAAAGGTTCCCAGAGGCCAAGAGTGAACAGAACTGGAAGGTGGCGAGTGTGGTTGGTTTCAAGACTCAGGGTTTAGGTGGTGGAGGGCTCTCCGTGGTGTCCTTTCTCTGGGACCTGCGGCATTTACACATGCTGAATCATCGCCCCTCTGCCCTCCACTCCACTGCGTTATCACCTGATCTAAGCCTGCAGGGTTTCCTGAGCATCCAAGGGCCATCATAGGTGCCTGGACTTCTCCTTCACAGCCCTCCTCCCCTTCCCCCCCCCCCCCAGGGTACTATGATTACCTGTTTATTCATCTGCATTCCTGAATAGACAGCAGGCTTTGAAACGAAAGAAGCCCTGCCTCTTTTTGTTAGCTACACACCTTGCTCTCGGGATCGTCTGGCACCACGCACCCTAAAGGTCTCTTGAACAAATTATTAATTCGTCCACAAGCCCAAATGTCTTCTTCCAAATCTCTGTGATACTCACACTAAACTCAAGTACCCGAGCACCCCACAGTTGTCCAAGGTAGATACACAAAACATTGACGACATGGATCAATGCTGCCTACCTGTGGTTTGCACTAAGTAGCCCTTGTTCTGGTCCAAAGAACAAAAGAGAGGAAGTCCCTCCTCTGTACTCTACGAGAACCCTTCAAGTATTTGAAATGAGCTGTCACATCCTCTGTATCTTTTATTTTCCAGCTTAAATATATGTGCTTCTTGACGGTTATGCTTAAAATATGGATTCATTACTTATACATCACTCTAAAAATATACATTTATTTATTTATTTATTTATTTATTTATTTATTTATAAGTAAGCTCTACGCCCAATGTGGGGCTTGAACTCACAACCCTGAGATCGAGAGTCGCATGCCCCACCAGCTGAGCCAGCCAGGTGTCCCTCAACAAACATTTTTGATCATGTTCTATGTATAAGGCACTGTGCCAGTGGCCCTGGGTACCAGACGGGACATGACACAGACCCTGCCCTGAAGAAGTCTGAAGTCCGTACTGGTTGTGCTGTTTATTCCAATTTCTGGGGTTTCCTGAATGGGCCAAGTGTGGTTTCTAGAACTTGGCAGTATATTCCCAAGTGATTTGAGCAGGGCAGAGTTCAGAAGAACTACCACTTCGTGATATGGACCCTGTGCTTCCAAGAGCTTTTGATTGTTGATATTATTTTTAGGAAGTGCTCAGGGTATACTCAGGTGTGTGTGTGTGTGTCTGTGTGATAGAAGACAGTTGGTTAAAATTTTTGTAAGACTGCTCTTTGTGACTGAACCAAATATGTGATAGTATTTCTGGTGATAAAAGTTCAAGTCAAACACATGCTCATCATAAAACTCAAAAAACAAAACCCAACTCGCAGGAATAAGCAGATTGCAATTTTCCTATCGGACTTAACTCATAAGGATGAACAGATTTTTTTAAGGGCATTTCACACTGTCATTAATGGATCTTTATGATGTTTCTGAAAATAATTGGAAGGGACGCATGGACATCTGGCATGTAATTAAGACTGTTTCTAATTATGGGGGGGCTGTTTGTCTTCAAAGCAGAACGGACACCGGGGTACCCTTGGATGGGCTCTTTTTTAAAGATACTTGCTCAGGATTTGGCAGACTCTAGTCTACCTATTTGAAGAATGTGGGGTGGGCCAGTTCATTTTAGCTTCTGACCTGAGTAACTTTGGACCTGAAATTCCTTCAGGCTGTTGTTGTTGTTGTTGTTGTTGTTGTTGTTGTTGTTTTTTCCTATGGGGTTCTGCTTTTAGGCTGAAAATGTGAATTTTTTGGTGATGCTGTTTCCTGGGTACTTTCCATAATCAGGAGACAGAATCACCAGGGGCTAGAAGGTCAACAGAAAAGAAAGTGCTTCTCATCTGTGACAACTGGGATAAATGTGGGAGAACTCTGCATACTTGGGTGGTCAGGAGACCCAGGAATGAGGCCAGAAAAAGCAGAGTGCATGAGACTCATTCTGTCCTCTACTAAATATAATTGGAAGAAGGGATTGTGCTGAGTATTTAGAAATTAGTGATTTCACTGCTTAATATTTTCAAATAATTTTTCCTGGCCTAGCATCTCTTCATTTACGCAATATTTATTAGGCATTCAACGTGTGCCAAGGACTGCAGAAATAATTATTATCATAAGTGTTGTCTTAAGAAGAATCTGTACCTTTTTGTTCTCCTTATGGTCCCCAAAGCACATATTATGCTTTGCTCATCAGCCATGGATACAGTGATTTTGAAGGCAGTTGAGGGCAAGAGATTTTAGAATCCTCCCGAATGATGTTTCTTAGCCTAAGATTTCATTGACACTGAGTAGAGGTCTGTGGGGATTGTTGCACAGGCCACTGTGAGGGCTCTTGTCATTAGTCCCCAACTTAATTTCTAGAAATCCCTTGTGGAACCCTCTGATACCTGGCAGCAATGAGTGAAAATCAGTGTTCTAGTGAAAAGAAAATTATTTCACTTAAAAAAATTTTAAACTTAACAGACATTTTTTTCTAATTATAATATTCCCACAGAAGAAATCCTTTGTTATAGATCCTTACCAAAGAAATTTGGAAAACAGAGGTAAGCACAAAGCAGGAAATTAATGATCTATTATTATTCACTGTGCAAAGATAAGTATGGATAAAATGCTGGCAATTACAGAGGTGCCTGGGTGACTCAGCTGGTTAAGGCTTGGGTCATGACCCCCTGGTTCATGGGTTTGAGCCCCACATTGGGCTCCAAGCTGATGGTGCAGAGCCTGCTTGGGATTCTCGCTTGCTCCCCCTCTCTCTGCCCCTCCTCTGCTCCTTCTCTTTCTCAAAATTAATAAATAATCTTTAAAAAATGTTGGCGATTACATCTCTTCACTTTTCTAGACACGATTCTCTTTTACAACAGTTTTGTAGCCTGCTTTTTAAGTAATAATATATTGTGAATGTTTCCCCAGGTCATTGCGACTGCTTTTTCTCCTACAATTTAATTGTAACAGCCAGCATGATATTCTATTGTTACATATGCACTGTCATTGATTTATCTAATTGCATATTATTGGACTCTCAGGTTGTTTCCACTTTATCACAAATATAGATAGATAGATAGATATTCTTTATCTCTTAACTCTTTATTCCCATTCATCATATGGTGAATTATAATAATTTCCTTATAATAATCTCCAGAAGTACAGTTTCTGGGTGAAAAGATACACCAAAAATTTAAACCTTTTTGGAATGTACATAAAGGAGCTCTGGTTTCTGAGTAGGGATGTTTTTGTCCCGAGCTCGAACCAACTGCGTGACCTTGAGTTTAATTGCTCCATCTGTAAAATGGGGAACATGGTCACGCCCCCACTGTATTTCAAAAAGTGATTCTGCAGAGGAGAATACAGTAAGACTTTTGAAATACAGCATGTGGCAGGCACAACCTGATGTTTGCCTGCTCAGCGTTGTTCTGTGTCATTCCGACAAATCTTGTTTTTTTGGTCAGGTATTCACCCCTCCCCCACTGTAGTCCTTGTTCCTTTAGGGGACGCCTAAATTGTCTGAGTGTAATCTCCTCAACCCTGCCAGCGACAGGTTCAGGAATGGCATGTGAACCAGTGTGGTTTCATGAGATTCAAGGAGAAGTTGGCTGGGGCTTCTGGCAAATTCCCCACTCTTGAGAGAGTCATAGGAAGGAAGAGTCTCTCTCTGGACACTGAAATATGCAAACATCAAGCTTGGCCATACTGCTGCAACAGCCATATGACCCCATCCACAGAGCTGTGCATCATGTGGAAGAGGGACTGGAGCCATTGGATCAGTCACCCTGGAAGCTTGTCCCACCTCTGTTATCCAGTGAGACCCACGCCTGGTGGCCTATTCTCTTGGAATCCATCAACGTGATATAACTCCAGTTCTGACCATCATCAGTTTTACTTTCTCTCTTAGTTACAGGAAATGTTTTTTAGTCTCTTATAGGTTTCCTTCCAGCCTCTTATATCCTCCCTTTCCCAAATATCCAAGAAATTATGCCTCAAGGGAATATTTGAGTGAAGAGGCTAGTGCTCACGTAAACAATTCAGAAATGACTCACTTAGATCTGCTGAACTGAAACAGACCAACCCTGGCCTTCCAATTCCGATTCCAATAGAATCAGAAGATTTTCCACATTGGAAGGAAACTTGGTGTTCACCAAGTCCCGATCCTGCTTTGTAGAGGAGGAAACTGAGCTTCAGAAAGATTTATGGTAATATGCTACAAAGTCCATGCCAGCTGAGCGCTCACCTGGGAGCCATTGTGACTCCTGCCACATTTCAACAGGGAACTTAAGCCAAAATGGATCATCATTGGCTCTTTCCCCACCATGTATTTCCTGGTAAATCAAAGTATCCCATTTGTAGCAAGAACCCAAGATGTAACATTCCTACCCACCTCATTGGAAGTCCGGTCTTCTTCCAGTTCTTCCTAGTGATTTTTTTTGTAGAAGTCCCTGGGGAGAGGTCTGGCAAGTAATCCAGACTTCTTCCTGCAGTTCTCTGGAGCACCTGCTCTGCTCTTGGTCTGCTCCTCTTGGTACCCTTCTGCCACTTTAACTATTGTTTGTCCCCTATTCCTGTATTTTGATTGTCTTCACAGTCCATGCTGCTGCCAAATTCCCCCACATGTCATCTCTGTTCAGCCCATGGGTCATTCGTTGTTCATGCTCCATGTAACCGTCCTGGATGGCCACCTACTCCTGTCCCTCTTCCTCTTCAGTCAATAAGACAACGTTTGTTTTTCCTGGCTGTGGAATCTGAATGGGTTCCCCCATTTGGACTTCACCCTCTTAGCCTGCTGTTCTACAGAAGACATGTGCCCTCCTGGAATGGAATGGGTTTTACCAGGACTGGCTCTGACACAGCACCACTCTGTGTGGGGCCACAACTCCATTGCAGAATGCCGCTCTGCTAGGCTGCTTCTTCACATGTAGTATTTCTCAGAAAACCTACTTCCAAACGATGGGATAGCATGACAGCAGGAATTCTCAATCTGTCATGAACTTTGGGGTGGAGGTTGGGCATCCACAAACACTTTAAAGTTATATTCAACGTTCTGTGTAAAATAGCTTCTCATGGGACAAAAGCCTCTCATTTTGTATCAGAGTGTCAAAGGGGTCTGTGACACTAAAATGGTTGAGAATCACTGGTCTCTAGAGGGTCTCTAACCCAGCTGGTCTCTAGAGCTGTTTAAGGTCTAAAAGTCTGTGACCCTGGGATTCCATAATACAATACTGGCTTGTAGCAAATTTACCAAACACAAAATCATTTGGCCATTCTCCCAAACTACTTTGTTTCATTCCTAAGTAGGTACAAGAATTTATGCAGGAACTTTTAGCTTTATTTGCACTGGAGATGTTGTATTGTTTTAAGAGAATAACAAAGGATTAGGAGCTGAAGCTTTTATTAGCAAGACATTAGTACTCTATCCATAAAAGATTATTTATTCTAACCTCAAGTACTGTAAATATTGGGAGATCTTCTTTCTCATAGCAGCAAGATCTTGGAAACTATACTGACTGGAAGGAGGATGGGGAAAGGGTGGCACTTAGGTCTGGCTCCTTTTCCAGGTACTTCCAGGAGTGGAGTCTGGCTGGGTGGGGAGATGTAGGCAGGCCTTACTCCTCTTCTGCCTGGTTGCCTGTAGTTCCACAACTGACCCCTAGATGGTGTCCTGTTAGCAAGGGGCATGGTAACCATTTACCTGGGAGGTGGTGACCACTGAAACTGTCAGGGGGTCAAATGATAAGTATGTCACTTCAATTAGAAGACAGTATTGGGAAAATGACCCGAAACTTTTCTTATACTACTTATAGTAAAATCTGGAAACATTTAGCATTGGCCCAGTCATTGAAAGTATGATTTAAGTGTGATATTCTGAGGATGCGGTCAAGTTTTTCTTTTAATGGTGAAACGCACGTGACATAACATTTACCATCTTGACCATGTCTAAGCGTACAGTTCAGGAGTTTGAAGTACATTCACATTGTTGTGCAACCAGCCTCCAGAGCTCTTTTCATCTTGCAGAACCAAAACTCTATACCCGTTAAACAGGTCCCCATTCTCCCCTCCCCCAGCACCCCTCCACAACCACCTTCTGCTTTTTGTATCTATGAATTTAACTACTCTGAAATTCATATAAGTGGAACCTTACAGTATTAGTCTTTTGTGATTGGCTTCTTTCATTTAGTGTAATGTCCTGAAGAGGAATGTATCGATGTTTACAAAAGTATTATATTTTTTTCCCAATATTTATTTATTTATTTTGAGAGATGGGGCTTGGGGGAGAAGCAGAGAGAGAGAGGGAGAGCTGTCAGCGCAGAGCCCATCACAGGGCTCGAACTCACAAACCATGAGATCATGACCTGAACCCAAACCAAGAGTCGGATACTTAGCCAAACTGAGCCACTCAGGTGCCCCATCAATATTATCTTTTAATTTGTAAAGAAAAATTGGCAATTGTTAAAAAAAAAAACAAACAAACAAACAGATGACTTGGCTCTTGATTCGTGCAGACAGCTTCACAAGCAAATGCTCTCGTTCAAACCCGTGAAAGTCAAGACCTCACCTGTAATGCCCACCAGGAGGTCTTCTAAGTCTCCACTAAATACGCAGACTTACGAAACTGCCTTGCCACACAGACACCAGTAGACTCAGAAGGAGGCACAGGCCAGAATGCAGGGCACCGACTCTGCTCTTCTGCGGGACCACAAAGCCATCCCCACCGAGGTCTTTGGCCCCCAGGCGATGACTCAGGTGTGAAGAAATGAGACTTATGTCAGAAAGGTGTGGAAGTCACCCTGGATTAGAAGCCCCATACTCCATGGGCATAGCTTCTGTAGTCCCTGTGAGATCTTGCCAGTTACACGAGTCACCCCACTAAGGGACACCCAAAGGTATGGCTTCCAATCTGTATTTACAATTGTCCCAGTCTGGATACAGTTTACCGATCAGGGCCATTTTTACTTTCTTTTATCAGGTTTTCAGGTAAGTAGAGTGAGAAAGTTAATCAAAAGGCAAATGTTCATGCCAAAGGGTTTTGCTAATCCTTTATTTTTAGCCCTTCAAATGGTTAAGTTGCAGTTTCTGACAAAGCATCTGGTTAAATAGGAAGGAGTCAGAATGACGAAGTGATATGAAGAACTAAATTACACAGCGAAAGTTGTCATCTCTTACTGACTAGAGTTCTGTTCCCCAACACGCACAGACTGATGGAGCTATAATTAGAACTCCCATGCCTGACAACGTGCCATCACATATCTCATTCTTTCCTAAGAGAAGGAAGGGAGAGCATGTGGAAAGGGAAGACGGGGGCTGATCTATGAAGAAAGCGGTGGAGTGAGAAAAGGGAAGGCATTTTTTCCTGGCAGTGGCTGCCCGACTGGCAGCAGATTAGCTGCCCTTAGAGATGCTGAGATGGGTCCAGATGGGGAAAAAGGGGAATTGGGGCAAGAATTTGTGAACACTCTGACTTGCTAAAGAGGAGTCTCTTTCTGTCTTCAAAAGAGGAAAGTAATTCACTGTCATCATTTTGCAGGAGCTTTGAATTGCAAACAGAAAAACTATGGACCCCCTAAGAGGTAGTGGGTGTGGGCTGGGATCTTCCCCCCCCCCCCCCGCCATCCCTACTCCCCAGTAAGGTCAGCATTTGTAGTCAAAATGGACTAGATACATCGTCCCTATAGCTTTTCATTTTTGTTGAGAAGAAAGGAGTCCCTCTCTATATGTTACATATTTAATAGACATGAAGACATTTCTGGATCTTCATTTATGATAAGGAGGGTATGATGGGAGAAACTTGAAAGATGGATGCAAAGCCAATATCACACCAGGACAAGTAGAAGATGAGTTTCTCAAGAAGCAGCCAGTCCATGAGTGTGTGAAGAGCCAGGTTTAGGGATGGAAAAGGAAAATTTGGCCTGACCCAAAGAAGCTCCTATGTAAACAGTGAGGACAGGAGAGATATCCTGTTGGACTGAACTCAAGACTACGGTCTGGAAAAAGCCAACAAAAGGACCTCCTTTCTCTGACTGAAGCAAGAACTCTAGTCCCTACTGGGTAAGAGTTAGGAAAAAGATGTTTTTCTTTGTGCCAGGAAGGGCTTGAACAGGGGAGCCATCTGCCACAGCTGAGCAAGGTCAAACATCTTGTACGGACCAGAATGGAGTTCCTGTTCAGGGCACCCTCACACACAAGCAAAGCCCTAGGAAGACAGGAGTTTTCTTGTAACCCCAGTCCCTGGAAATACTTAGCATTGAGTAAGCTCTTCAATATGGCTGAACAAATATGGCCTGTTGGGAATGCTGCTTGATGCTTCACTATTGAACAACCAATTCTCCCCAACTTTCCTAGGGCATTCTTAATTTCTGACTCATGGCCGACCAGTGAACCCTGACAGGAGAATGTACTTGCTCTAGGGATGTGAAGAGCTGCGGAGAGTCATTATCAATGAGATGGACCCACGGGTCTCAGGAAATGACAACAGGGGTGGCATTTGGGAAGAGCAGGAATCTTTTGTGCATGTATGCACACACACACGCAACCTCCAAGGTCCTCTCTTAGGACCCAGTTGTATGTGTGTGTGTGTGTGTCTGTGTGTGTGTGTGTGTGTGTGTGTGTGTTGTTTTGTTTTTTAGCTTGGTGACATCTGGCAGTGTTTAGTCCCTCCTCCAAGCTAATGGATAAAAAACTAAGGTGACTCGGTGTCACTAAATCATCACCAGCTGTGTCTAGCTTTTCAAATCTGCTATTAATATCAGAGCCAAATGTTACTTATTAACCAAACACTGCTTATTAATCATTTACAGGTATGTGATGGTGGTAGAGTTAAACCCCCAAAGACAATGCCCTGGCTGCTAAGGATTTATGGGCTTTGACAAGAGAACAATAGGATGGGAGAAGGGCCAACGGGGCACAAAAGGAAGAGGGCACAGGCGAATATGAACCTTCACCTAATACCTTGTTCGGTTTAAACTGCCTTTTAAGATGCTTAGAAGAGGCGGCACTAGCCTGTGAGGACGGGAAGCAGTCACTGTCAGAAGAAATCCAGAACGTGTGAAAGTGAGGATGGGAACATAAAGCTGGAGCATCAGGCAGTTCGTCTCTTTCCTCCTTCAGCTGAGCCAACAGCCTGTGGGTGCTCGTCTGGCAGAGTCTCCCTCAGATCCCTGGAGCTCGGCTATTTGAGGGTTCTGCTCCCTGGAGGTGTTCTCTCTAATCCTACAGAATGCAGCACCACCTGTGAGCGCTCCTGCTAAAGGGCATAGGAGCAAACTTGAGGGCCAGCGAATCGTGGTCCTCTCCTCTTCCTCCTTCCCCCATCCCAGAGTGTGACGGTGGAGACCAAAGGCAGGGTCCCTGGTGGCCCCACGACCGTTCAACTAGGAATGGCCACCTGCCAGGAACCCTTGGTAGAAGGCTGGGGGTTCAGTTCTAGGAGATCATCTTTCCAGACGTGTGGTCTGAGGTTACGTGGGGTTTGAGAGTTCACCAGAAACAAAAAGAATTGTGGTTGAGATGGAAGGGAGTAGCCCAGAGCTTTGGGGCACCCGTGTGAGTGCCTTGCACACATATGCATGCCCACACCCCACATATTATACTGTGCGTGATGTGAATGTATGTTTGGGAAGCGTTCACAATCACGGAATCTCCCCAAACTATACTCGTGCTCTCTTTCTCGGGTGACAGTAAAAACATGATCATTGGAGGAAAAAAAAAATCCAAAAACCCAGAAAAGCACAGAGAAGAAAACAATCCCATCACCAAGAGAAACATTTAAACATTTTGTATCTGGCACTCTCGTCTTTTCACGTGGCAGATGGAGAGTTCTTCATTTAGTTTTCCGAAATTGGGATCTTACTCAACGTACTGGTTTGTTTATGTTAACGATGTACTATTAAACCATTTTAAGTTAAGGGTGTATGGTGAATGTTCCCCCATGTTCCCATAATTTATTTTTTTAAGTGTTTATTTATTTATTTTGAGAGAGAGAGAGAGAGACTGTGTGTGCGCGCAAGTAGGGAAGAGACAGAGAGAGAGAAGGAGAGAGAGAAAATCCCAAGTGGGCTCCATGCTCAGTGCAGAGCCCAAGATCGGGTTCAGTCTCATGGCTGTGAGATCACGACCTGAGTGGAAAACAAGAATTAGACATTTAACCAACTGAGTCCCCCAGGTGCCCCAACCCATGATGTCTTCAATGCTGGTCTAGTAGTCCACGCCTGGATGCACCCAGCCAGATACTTTAACTACAATCGGGATAAGCACATTTACTCATAACCTTGGCTCAAGGCATAAATAAAGATGATTAGTTCTGTGCTTGGCTCTATGACCCCCAAAGTCCTATGACACCAGCATTTCACTGGCAGCTGTGTTCTCTTTCTTGTGAGGAGAGAGACCTTTTTCTTCCCTCCTGTGACTGGATGGGATTTTTCTCTCTCTCTGCTCACTTGTTGTCTATTGTTTTCCATGAATCCCCATGTCTGTGTGTTAGCATTTCTGACTGGCTGGGGGTAGCGGGGTGGGGAGCACTTTGGGAAACACAAACCTCTGATTCTTGAATGCCTGCAGGCTGACCGACAGGGTCTAACAAGCAGCGCTCACCCTTCTAGAGCTGGACCAGGACAGTAGGCCTGTGGTATGGGTGGGGAGCCTTAACCGCTCCTCCTCCTCTCTGCTACCATTTAAAACCATCTGGAGGCAGGGAGGAAATTCGTTCAGCCCTTCAACTTGTGTGACCACACACATTCTTTTAAGAGATATTTACTAGCTTCGCAGGAAAACAAAATTCGCCATAAAAAAAAATTGAAGAAAATATTCTCCATTTTCTCTGCTTTCCCCTTGTATGACTCTCCACATGAGAGGTATTTGTAGCCTCTCTCCAAGCGTGCTTCAGATTTTCACTTCGGCTTTGGTTTTCCCTCACAACTTCCTCTTGCTACTGTGAAATGTGGTTGGCTCAAGTGACTTTTCCTTTCTTTCCCATCTTTGCAAGATAATCCACAGGCCGTGTCTCCGGAGGCGAAGTAAGAAGACCTTCACAGGGTTATTCTCCTGACCCTACTCAGTCCCGCCCTGGAAGAGGGGGTCTGCCTCTGGACAAGCGGGAAGGCCCAGGCTCCTGACAGGACCACTAAGGACTGTACATAAACTGGGCAGAAAAGCACAAGACTTTTCTTTTTCAGAATTATACCCTGTTTCTTCTTCTTATTTTTTCTCTGTGTCAGTGACCCAAGAATAAAACTAAGGAGAAAGGGAAAATGTGATTGGTCAGGCCTAGGGAAGGTGAGGAAAGGCAGGCTAGAGCCACAGATAATAATGAATAACTAAACATCACGGGGGCAGCTGGGTGGCTCAGTCGGTTAAGCATCTGACTTCCGCTCAGGTCATGATCTCATAGTTCGTGAGTTCAAGCCTTGCATCAGGCTTGTTGTGTCAGCACAGAGCCTGCTTTGGATCCTCTGTCACCCTCTCTCTCTGCCCCTCTCCCACTCGCGCGCGCGCGCGCGCTCTCTCTCTCTCTCTCTCTCTCACAATAAATAAACTTAAAAAAAAGAACACATCACAGTTGATAGTTTCACAGTTTAAAGATCAATTCCATATCCATTATCTCATTAGCTCCTCACAATAGTCCGAAGAGGAATACACCACAGACATTACCATTATCTCCACAACTATAGACTTAGAATTGTGGGTCTCTAACGGATGCTATGGTGTCCTACGCAGATGTTACCTCAGGACAGAGAAACTCATCCCCCTAGCTGTAGGAGTGTCCACTGCTGAGTCCCTCCCCCCCCCCCCCCCCCCCCGCACTGGGAACTGCTCTCCATTGAAGGGCTCTGCCTCAACCAACGTTTCACTCCTTCTCTGGGCCCTTGCTTTGATTCCAGACATGTGGAAAGGGCCATCCCAGCTCCTGTACACCCTGTAGGATCAGCTGAAACGCTGTAGCAACTGCATCAGAGTTCAACAAATAGGGTTTTTACTCTATGTGCCTCTTTGAAAACCACAATTTTTTTCTCAGTATCTCATATCTTGGCTCTCCATCCATATCATCCCTAAGACTGTAGACATATAGTCTTCAACAGCTGCAAAACATCCCATGGATATCTCATAATTCACTTATCCCATTCCTTATTGTTGAATATTTAGGTACTTTCCAACTATTTTCTATCAATTATACTTTGTTGAACATCTTTGTATATACATCTTCATAAATTTGTCCAACTGTCTTTAGGATGAATTCCTAGAGGCTGATTGATGGGTCAAAAGATACTGCTCTCCCAAAGCATTAGAGACTGTTAAAAACTGAGAACAAACTGAGGGTTGATGGGGGGTGGGAGGGAGGGCAGGGTGGGAGGGAGGGCAGGGTGGGTGATGGGTATTGAGGAGGGCACCTTTTGGGATGAGCACTGGGTGTTGTATGGAAACCAATTTGACAGTAAATTTCATATATTAAAAAATAAAAAAAAATAAAAAAAAAAAATGAAAGTTATATCAGCAAAAAAAAAAAAAAAAAAAAAAAAAAAAAAAAGATACTGCTCTCCATAAGAGTGCTAACAATTTCTATTCCCACCACAAGTACTGGGAAAATCCCCAAATCTGTCTGTCTCCATTCAGATTCATGACGATAAAACTCAAATGGACCCTCAGCACTGCAATCCTACCACACATTCCTCCATAGTTTGCTTTCCTACTTTTCAAGATAATCCTTTAAATTGGTTTCATTTCTTCTTAACCCTACTGTATCCCTTCCCCTCCCACATGCCCAGCTGATATCCTGGTTTCATACCTGTCCCCCCCGCAAAAAAATTGAAGGCATAGAGGGCAACACTCTTACCTGTCCACCCTCAAATCAATACACCCCCAACCCTGCCACATGCACTATGTACCAGAACCCCATTGTCTCTGCCTTCCTCTTTCACTGTAGCAGTGTCCACGTGGCTAGCCATGGTTAACACCTCACTTGAACCACATTTGTCCAACTGCTCAAGGACTTCTGTCCTGCGATATCCCCTTTCCTTCTTACATCATCATCACCATCCATCATCATCATCATCATCATCCTCATCATCTCTGTCTTCTGTCTCCTGGATGATTGCCAATGGCATAAAATGAACTCTCTCATCCCCCATCTCAAAATACAGACAAATCAAAAACCAAAAATAACAAAATAAGACAAAACTCCTTTCATGGTCCCTCTAGCCTTCACCCCATTTCTCTTCAGCTCCCTTCCCAGCAAAACTTCTGGAACAAGTTGTCTACACTCTGTGCCACAAATTCCTCACTGTCCATCCACTCTCCACACTCTCCCAGTGAGCCCTACCACTCACCCCACCTGTTCTTATCCAACTGATTCCTTTTATGTTGCCACATCTAAGGGACACATTTTGGTCCTTGTCTTGACTGATTCCCAGTGGCAGAGGCAGTGTCTAGAGGGAACCACTCTCCTGAAAAACCCAACCACCCCAACTTCTAGGATAATACACTCCACTGGTTCCTCTTCTAACTTACACATTTCTCCTGCTTAGAATGTTTTGCTGGCATCTCCCCCTCCACATGAACTCTGAAGATTGGAGCACCTCAGGGCTCAGTCCTTGGCCCTGGAGACCCTTCCTCTTGTATCCCCACCCCCTTCTCTGTCTCAATAATCATCACATAAAATCAATACTAAAAATTGACAAAGACAGCTCAAAAAGAAATAAATACAGATCAATGGCATATCATATATTCACTCATTCAATACATATTTATTGAACACCTACTTTGTGCTGAGCATTGAAGGAAGACTATGGTGAAAGAGATAGGAAGTCTCTGTTCCAAAGTTACATACCATAACGTGCAAAATCTCACACTCAAAGCAGAAGTGATCCTTAAATGGTATAATTGCATGTGAAGGCTGTTTTTTTTTTTTTTTTTAATATTTGGCTTTATTAAAGGTTGTTGGGGTTTTTTTGTCCTTTTTTTTTTTCTTTTAAGGAAAAAGGAAAGCCAGGTTTGTACCTCTGAAAAAAATGTTGGCATAGTTTCTAAACAAACACTCTAAAGATTCTCTAATCTTCTTAGAGTCAGAAGTGAACTATTTCCTTACTTAAGTACAATTAGAAATGGCTTATTTTCTCAATTTTAAATGAGTTTCTGAAACATATCACATGACACCAAGGATGAGTGGAAATTAGAAGCTGTTGCTGCTCTTTCTAGATCATGAATCATAGCTTTTTCTCTACAATTTGCTGCAACTAATGTCTGAAATCTAAGGCCCCCATCCTGAATTAAATTATAATTCAGAGTTAAGAGGACATTACCCAAATCAGCACTGTAGGGATTTATTTACATCGTGCATGTAGTGATAAATTGGGAAATCCTTGTGTATTTAAGATCTTCCTCTCTGAACGTTCGGATATCCCATAACACTGCCTTTAGGATAAAAATAAGGTGGGGCAGGGGTTGGCCTGGATTTGTTTTCAGACATCTTAACCAACATTTGGACCAAATACATAGAAAGCATAATACATTTATATATGTATCAATTATTATATTCCCTAAATAGCCATAGTGATGAAAGTCTCTGCGGTACACTCACTTAGTCTACTAGCTTTCTGGCTTTATCTTTCCATCCTCTTCAGACTTTGTGGGGTCCACTGTGTGGATATCTTGACTCATGAATTTTCTAGACTAATTATCCCAGCAGATTTAAGCCTGTTGGACACTGGGGCACTGGTTGGTGCTGTTGTGACTGTTAATGGGCATATACTGGGTAAGATTTTTCCTTTCGTCTTGTTTTATGTCCCAAGAGTTTGGCTAGGGGGTCAAGGAGAGGGTACCCCAATATGGGCCACTTTGGCATTAAGACTATTTTGAGCTGAAAGTAATCAAGATCCTGTGAACTCCAAAGAAACGTTTTGCCCTTCCCTTAACTACATGGAAGAATCTAAATTAGAGGAGATCTTTCCCAGAATAATGGTTATTACCAGAGTTAAAGTTTATTTGAGTGACCCATCTGTATACCAGGGCAAAAATCTAACTACCAAACATCTGCTTTTTTTCTTACTGCCCTGTCAATGGCATTTTTTCCCTTTGAAGTCCCAGACCCCTATTCCATTCCCCCGAGTTCAGGATGACATATATACCTCCTTTTGCCTGACTGTTTTTGGAATTTCTGTGACTACGTGGATTCCCCATTTGTACACTATTAAACTTGATTTTCTCCCTGTAATCTGTCTCATGTCGATTTGATTCTTAGTCCAGCTAGAAGGGCCTTTGAGGGGACAGGAATTCTGGCTCCTTGACAGTTGGCATAGTCAAAAGGATGTTTTAAGTCACTGGACACCAGTCGCTCTGACGCTGCTGGAGCTGAAATCTCCTGGGACATCTGACACACAGCTGGCAGAAGGTAAGATCTCTTACCACGTCAGCCTGCCGGAATCTCTATCTGCAGAGTCTGATGAAGTGAGAATGACAAGATGAGAGTCCTTTTTCTCTCTTTGTAAATTTAGATTAACAGGAGAATATGTTTGCAAAACTAGTTCCTTGGGCTAAGTGACTCTTTGGTTAAATTTGATAGAATACTCTTTGGTTGCTGATCCATTCCCTCCCAGACATGGTCTTTGTTTTCCTGTCCCTGTGTCTTTTACATTATTTGTCATACAAACTTTGCTGTGAGACATCTCAGCCAAAGCCACAAAGCCACAAAATAGCGGGCAGGGGTCGAGCATGGAAGCACTGTTAGAGCAATCACCACCTGAAGAAGACTTCTGTGTTAGGATAAGTTGACCCTGGAACAGGTTAGCTTAACAAACATTTGGACTAAACACGTAGAAAAAATAATACGCTTATATATGTATAAATTATTTTATTCCCTAAATAGCCACAGTGCTGAACCTCAAGAAAACTTCCATGCAGTGAGGTACACTGTGAAATGTCACAAAACCCCCAACCCTGTGGCACATCCCTCCTTAAGTAAGTATTAGTTTGGCTCCAGGGCTCAGAAGAAGCTGTTAATGGGCACATACTGGATAAGACTTTTCCTTTCGTCTTGTTTTATGTCCCAAGAGTTTGGCTTTGTGGCCAGTGAGAACATTCTCTTTGGTCTTCGCCATCCAGAGAATGGTGGAGGGGCACCTTGGCGGCCTGTCAAATAGACTGGGGATCTAAGTCTCTCTCTCTCTCTCTTTGTCCAGCCATTCCAGCTCTCAGGGGACTTTGTCATGAGCAGCCCCAGCCTGTAGGAACCTTTGTCACCTCAACCTTCATTGCTTGTTCTTGCTGGAAAGCCCAATTCCAGTAGCGCCTGGAATCATCAGTGTCACAGATGAGCAGGTCGATGGCTGGAGGCATCCCACGACTTTGTGGGAGACTGGAGACACTGTTATTACTACACCATCCTTCCCGCCTATGCAACAAAAGCTTTTGCTTTCCTAGACTAATTGCAGGAGTAAACTTTTTGAATCATGGGGGCTGCACCATCTATGCCCTCTGCGGACACTTCCTGCATCTTCGGTGAAGCCATTAGAAAGCTTATTGGTTTGAGTAACTTTTAATAGATCCTACTCATCAATGGCCAGACAATGGATCCTTTAAATTGGCTAGATTTAAATTATATATATACCTGTGTGTGTGTGTGTGTGTGTGTGTGTGTGTGTATACGTATATAAAATGAAGGTCTCTCAATTGTCTTATTAGTACAATAACTAGTCTGAAGGACTCCTTTGACAAAATAAAAAAGTAGAA
The DNA here is from genome assembly GCF_018350195.1 of Panthera tigris. Classification (NCBI taxonomy): domain Eukaryota; kingdom Metazoa; phylum Chordata; class Mammalia; order Carnivora; family Felidae; genus Panthera; species Panthera tigris. The sequence goes on from NC_056662.1 coordinate 108,518,704, forward strand.
ATTAGAATAAGACTTAAAGATAAATGTCCATATCCAACATATATTTCTCTTCTTAAAATCCAGGTTCATCTGCCTATTTTAATTTCCCTGTCCCTATAAGATCCACAGAGAACACTCCACCCTCACCTCTAGGTTCTAAAAACACAGGTTGCTCATGTAAATGTTGAAAGCTAGAAAAACAAAGTTAGCAAAAGCCCGTGAGACTGGCAGTGAGGCTCCCTACCTTCCAGGACTCTGGAGTCAGGCTCTACCTGCTTTGGGCATTCCTATACAATGTCCTTTGCTGTTATATCTGAGAGGGCCTACTGCAAAAGAATTCATGTTCCCTGAACAGCGGGAGATTTTTTAAACTGTAAAGCCCTTTCCCTCTACTTTCCGAAGACAACCAAATTTAGAGGGAAATCACAAAGACTATTTGACTATGTTCACAACCTTCTCTTCACAGAGGAAACAGAGGACCAAAATTTCTCACAAGCCCTTCTAGAAATAATCTGCAAAAAAGTCACTAATCAAGGGCTAATAGAAGCCAGAAAAAAGGCTTACCCAGAAAAAAGGCCTTTGTTAAAATGCTTTATACAGACTTTACAAAGGCATAAATCTTTTGGTTCCCATTTTGGTTAAAAATCTCACTGATAGAAACAAATTTAGTTTAAAAGGTGGGTCAGTCCTTTGATATTCAGGCTGTGATCTAGGTCTTTGGGGAATTAGGGACAACTGTTTTTATTTTACAAATCTCTACAAAACCAGAAATGAAATTTAGAAACAAGTCAAAGTCCACCTATCTTTACCCATCTCCAAAACTCACCTATTCCTCTCAGAATGTTTGTGAATATTATAAAAGACCAAGATACTGAAACAAAATGGTCCTGTATTTTAAGGCGAAAAAATGTAATTTTTAAATAGAAATCACCCTGAAACTCAAGGGAAAAACATTTTTTTTACATTCTTTCTCTATCCCTTGAAATGATAAATCTTATCATACCTTTGAAATATAAATACAGCCCACAGTCTCCTGAGATTGAAGGAAAAAAGGCAGGGTGGTGGCAGGGAAGAGGCCCTTTTAAAATCCAAACTGCTAAAAGGATCCTAATGTCCCAACTATCACATCTGAGAACAGGCAGATAGGTTCTAAATATCCACCTTGGAAAAAAATTTGGGTGTTTTCTCTGTGTCTTTGTGATGTAAACTCCCTCCCTTCTACCCCTTCTTCTCTAGAACCTAAGAGCCATTCCTTGAAATGCAAACTTCAAGAAGTTTCTCGTGGGAGAGAGGGGAGAAGTATTTAGAAATTGATTCTATAATGTCGGCTACACAAATATTAGTAAAAAAAAAAAAAAAAAAAAGCAAAAACTGGGAAAGATTTTGTTTGTACCTTGTCTTTGTATTTTTGCATCCACATATGTTGTAAAGGTGAAATATTTTCTCTATCTCCGGGTGGTATTGCTAAAATTAATTTGTAAAAGAGGTGTATTTTAGCTGGTTTGAAGGCAAGTACTTGTAAGGATTGAACATTCTAAAACTCAGAAAGTTAGAAACTAACCTAAATGTTTTTCAGGTTCATATGATTTGGGAAAATATCTGAAAAGAAAGCAGGTTGAAGGTTGTTGGTTTAATTAAAATAGATCTTTAGAGTTATCAGCATTAAATAGAAAACTTGTATTCTGCGTGTGTTGACTAAAAGTCAGAGACGGTCAGGTTATCTCTCTCTTGCCAAATTTGTCAGGGGAAAAAAACAAAACAAAACAAAACCTTAGAATAATGGCTGACTTTGTCTAATGCTTCATGAAGTTTTGTGGGTAGTCTAGGCATAATCCTTAGGAGCAAGTAAATTAAATAGATGTCAGTAAGATAAACAAAAAAGTTTGTATATAAACTTTTAAATAGCTTCCAAAATCTTTGGTAACCTAAAACTTTATAATTTTGCTAGGTTGAACCGTAAGTTTAAATTCATCTATTATCTAGATCATCTCCAAATAAGATAACATAATGAACATTTTATACTGAATGTAACTTATCTGCTTTTGTTTTATTACAGAAAAACTAATAATAAATTTGGATCTGTTAATAAACATGCTTTATGCTTTATTGAAAGATAATACTATGGAAAAACACATGTTTTTTTAGAAATTATGAAATATATTCATACATTTGCCAATCTAAAGAATTATGGTACAGCAGACAATTTGCAACTTCTTATTTAGTTTTCACTAAAAATTAAGGTTTCTAAGCATGAAGAATTCTGATGAATGTAATTAAGATGACTGGAATTAAGGGAAACAACCCTGTATGCAAGGAAAGTAAGATATGTGTTTTTGGTAAGAAAAAGTCTGAGGAAAAAGAACACATCTTTGTTGAGGGAAAACAAAATAATTTTGTCCTAAAGTGAGACTTAGTTATTTAAAGCTGGAAAGCTTGGGGCAACAGCTGAATGCAAAAAAGAAAGTTGCAGAAGGTTTTTGGACAAAGAATCTTTGGAAAGAAATTTTATGTGTGGTCAGTCCTGGCTAAGATCAAGATAAATTAAGTAAGTAAATTTATTTTAATATCAAAAACACACTGAGGCAAAATTAAAATTTTGTTTTCTCTTTGTGAAAAGGACTAAATTTCCTTAAACTATTGGTCTGCTCTTAATGAGAAACTGTAAACAAAAGTTTTTCTTTAGATTTTAAGTTATCTGCCTAAAAAACAATAATTCTCTTTTGCCAAAATAATTTCCTATGTTTATCAGGCCTTTGATTAGTTAAGAAAACGGAGTCTTTGTTAAAAGAGCTATGTTTTGCTTACCACTGTGTAACCTTGCCTGTGAAAACTTATATTGTCATTTTGGCTATTTGTATCATTAGGTATTCTTTCCTAATGATTTGTGATCCTATTTAATCAATTTTTATATACTTCCCAAAATCAAATTCTAAAATCAAGTTTTTGACCACAGTCTAACTGAACAGGGGGCCCTTAGAACATTTCCAAAAAAGGTTTGCAAGAAATTAAACTAATTAGGCTTATATGGTGTGCTAAATTACATGGGTAGCATTGTCCAATCAGTGATATTAAAGCCTCTTAGGTGATATTTATGCAGGTAAACTATGAAAATCAGTGTTCTTTTTATCATTATTATTAAATCTGTGTTCTAAAAAGTTTAGGACTTTTACGAAAGTCCTAAAAATCTGACGTCCTGGCATGTTATTGTCTTGACGTGTTGTGGGCCCCAAAGCTAACCAAATTTCCATGTCAACTGCATTGTAATGAGTCTAATCAGATCGTTAACTGTGCCATTTTTAATTCTTCTATTATTTACTGGCAATTATACTTTTACTCAGGTGATTTTATAAAAGCTTCCTGCAAACATGCTTCATCTTCAGGGAGATTCATGGAAAGAACTCTGAGTACAGGTTCCTGATATGCTCAAGATCATCAAACTGAACTAAGTAAAAAAAAAAAAAAAAAAAAAATCCAGAACTAGTGAAAAAACTGGATTCAAGCAGAATAAGAATTAATAATAACATGGGAACTGCATAAACTAAGGAGGTTAATTATAATTTTTATGACTTTTTGTTTGAAACCTTGCTGAGTTTTTAAAAATACATTTTTTTCTAGATTAAAGAAAACTTCTCTTAGGCTAACTAGTTGATAGCAATTTGATAAAATATACCTTTGTGAATAAATTGTAACATTTATCTTTTCTCCCTACCCGAACGCCCCAGAATTCAGAAATTCTCAGTGAATATTCTTATATTTTTATGGCAATATATTTATTTGCCTAAGTTCAACAAGAACCTGTTGTCTTTATGACAGGACATGATTGGAAGCCTTAGTTATATTACAAAGGCTTTGGCTGGAATGTCGTATTTGAGAGAGGCGTGCATAGACTCAGATATGAACAGACAGCTTTAAGGAACTAAGCCTGACTTTATGGAGCCAATAAAACCCCTTGGAAAATATCAGCCTGGTGCATTGCTTACATAGGTCCCAGCAGCCTCACCAGGTGAATAAAGAAGGTCACTCCCTGGCAGGTGCAGGAAGCGCAGGATGTTCTGGGGACCTCGAGAAGAGAGGAATTCACCCAAGTCTGTAAGTATTGCAGATTAAGTCAGATGGCAAGTATTTGGCTTGACTTCTGGCCTTAAGAGGCTATTCAAAGTTCATTCTAGGGGCGCCTGGGTGGCTCAGTCGGTTAAGTGTCCGACTTCGGCTCAGGTCACGATCTCACGGTCCGTGAGTTCGAGCCCCGCGTCGAGCTCTGTGCTGATGGCTCAGAGCCTGGAGCCTGTTTCAGATTCTGTGTCTCCCTCTCTCTCTGACCCTCCCCCGTTCATGCTCTGTCTCTCTCTGTCTCAAAAATAAATAAACATTAAAAAAAAAATTTTTTTTAAAGTTCATTCTAGAGATTCCTTATGAAAAGTTCCAGCAAAGCAGAGTTTTAAAAGCCTATATGGTCAACCACTACTCTTGCTACATTTGTGTAAATAATCAGGCCACTTTTTTTTTTTTTTTTGGAAACTAGACTTATTTTGCAAACTAGTGTTAATCTGGCTACAGTTGGTAAAAATGAGGGTGATTATAGAGAAAATATGTTTCGATAACACACCTTTGTAAATAGTAAATTTTAACACTATTTATTATTAGCTGGCCTAAATCCTGATTTCTTCTAGTGTTCTCCAGTGCCAGGCTACAACTCTCCAAACTAATGTTTTTGAATGTTCTCCCACCTTTCTGACTTGGAATCATTTGAGAACTAAAACTTCCCTCTTCCTTGAAGCCCTGCAAACTTAATATAAAATGGCTTGGTGTAAACTTCAGAGAAATTGCCACAATGGCTCATGTCTAGACAATCTTTGTACCTACTGCACTGTGGGCCACTCAACAGATTGCTAGAGACATGTGAGCTACAAACCAGGAGAATCTGTCGCATTGCCACGGCCTGCCTTCACTCTGTCTGAAGATGCTCGGAACCTGACATCTAGAAGTCTTGTCAGCTGGCTGGCTCAGAACTCAGAGACAGGTTTATAATCTGATCTAATCATTAACCGCTGCTTTTCTTTTATTTCCGTAGAAAGGCCTCTTATCTAATACCTGATTACTTGAACCATAGGCCTAGCTTGGAGAAACGCCACCTTATGAAATGAGTTCAACTAAGCTGACCTATTATCAAGACTCGGGGGGAGTGGTTCGGTGAGACAAAACAATCTACCAGCTCAACTTTTAATGTGTGAACCATCAGGAAGTTTCAGGGGACGGAACTGTGAGGGCCAAAGACAGGCTGTCCCAAGATGGGCCACTTTGGTGTGAAGACTGTTTTGAGCTGAAAGCAGTCGAGACCCTCTAGGTCAAGAGGAACTCCTTGCTCCTCCCTGAGCTGCATAGGAGAATCTAGATTGGAAATCTTTCCCAGAATAATGGTTATTACCACAGATACATTTATCTGCATGACCCATCTGTAGGGCAGGGCAGACATCTAAGTACCAAACACCTGCTCCTTTTCTTACTGCCCTGTCAACTGCATTTTTTCCCTTCAAAGTCCCAGACTCCTACCCCTTCTCCTCACCTCAGGATGGCATACAGACCTCATTTGGCCTGACTGTCTTTGGAATTTCCATGTCTGTGTGGATTCCCTGTATGTATGCTATTAAATTTGATTTTCTCCTATTGGTCCATCCATGTCAGTTTGATGCTTAGTCCAGCTGGAAGGACCTTTGCGAGGACAGGTATTCTTGCTGCCCGACCTTACTCTAAGGTAAACGTTCTCTCCCATTTCACCCTTCACAAAATCTCCAAGGAAATGTTCCAAACCCCAGGGCCCTGGGGCCTCAGAGAAGGGCCTGCTTCTCCTTGGGTCACATAGACGTTCCCATGACTGCAAGTTGTCTCGCAGAATTCCACAAACAAAGCCAATCTCACATAGTGCTGATAAAACAGACATTTATCTAATGGCATTTTTAGAGCAGAGGTGAAGGGACACATGCTCACGCTGTCACAATCTTTGCAGAAATTGTTGCTGGAAGTCAGGTGGATACCACACGCATTTCCTGGCATTGCTGGTGGCCATCCTGGCCCTCCTGCTCAGCTGTCCTCAGGGTGAAATCCCCTCCTCAGATTCAGAAGGGAGAACCCCTCCCCACTCTGCTGCCTTTCCCCCAAAGTTGTGTTTGTTGCCCTTCCAGACCTCTGCTTGGTCTGTGGACCTCAACGCTTAGAGTCCTTCCACCCAAGCTGCCAGATGCTGGTTCAGAAGTCCATTTCCCTCCCCCCCCCCCCAACACTCCCCACAGGCCACTGTTACCTTTCTCACTCCCCTCCTCATCTTCAAAAGCCAGCTGGGCCGTCTTCACTATCATTGCTGAGACATCGGCTTAAGAAATGAAACCCCCGACCCTTCCTTTTCTTCTGAGCCAGCATTCCAGGCCAGCTGGGAGGGGAAAGGTCAGCCTTTAGTTGCCTTTGTCCTCTGGGACCTGAGATTTCATTCATTTCCCCTCCATTTCTGGAATGTTCCTTCCCCATCTGCTCTTGCGGTAGCACACAGGTTTTATCTGCTCTGCTTCCCAAGCTTTTATGGAAGTTGTCTCAGCCTTCTCTGGCTCTCCCACTCTCTGGGAATGTCTTATAAAGTTGCGGCTGTCACGTCTCTCCCAATTATTAAAGCACAAGGACACTAACCTGACATCCATTGAAGCCCCAACCCAGTGCTCTCCCGGTCACCACAAATGACCTCTGTTCCTCCTCTGGCTTTTCTTGAGCCTGGGAGAAATGAAATTCCAACTTTCTTTGCTGTTAGCTACTTACATGCAACAGCCACACGGATTCTGCTTCATGACATAATCCATATATTTTAAGAAAAAGGTAACTCCAAGGACACAGTCATCTTAGCTCTTAATTCTTTCACTACTTACAATATTTTTACCAAGATATTCAGCTTTTCAAGTAGAGTGCTCTTTCTCTGAAGAAACTATTCAAAGTTTGCAGCACCCATGACTCCTTCCACAAGAGGGCAACAATTAAGGGTGGACGGCAGAACCTTTTTGGGGGGTGGTTGCTACTCTTCGTTACAAAATTTTTGTTTGTTCATTTTCATTGGAAAAAGGCTTTGCTGAATGTAATTCGCCTTTCCAATAACACAGCTCTTCCTTATCTCTCTACACTGTGTTTAAACAAGCACCTTGTCTAAACTCGTCTTAACTAGGCTAACCTCAAATCCTTGTTCATTTTATTTTTTTATTTTTATTTTTTGTAATGTTTATTTTTATTTTTAAAAGAGAGAGAGAGAGAGAGACAGAGCACCAGGCAGGGGCAGAGAGAGAGAGAGAGACACAGAATCTGAAGCAGGCTCCAGGCTCTGAGCGGTCAGCACAGAGCCCCATGTGGGGCTCCAACCCACAAACCACAAGATCATGACCTGAGCCAAAGTCGGATGCTTAACCGACAGCCACCCAGGTGCCACCCTTGTTCATTTTAAAATGAGAATCAGATTTCCTGCAAAATCTCTGCCTAGTCAAAATCAAAAAAATTGTTTTAAATTAGAATTTACATTCAGCAAGAAAAAGAGAAGCCCACACAGGGCTTTATGCCTCCAAACATGTCTTTACACCAAAGGCGAGGAAGGCATCAATGCATTCAAGGGTCCACCTTGGACAAAGAGTAGGGCAAAGGGAAATGTGCATAAGAGAGTTACCATATTCTACAAGAAGGAAGGGCCTGGGGCAAGTAAAACTGAATAGCAATTGTTCTTTAAATTTCAGAAAAGCTCTCCTGTAATCTGAGTTGGGTGCTATTTACAAAGCATTCTGAACAGGAGGGCCGACCAGCTGGTTCTAAGCCTGGCTATGGAGAAGGGAATATGTAGCCCCTCTTATCACGTGAGGCTAAGCCAACCTTTGCTGACCCCCAGAAAGCCAGTTTTCTCCTGCACCCCACAACACATGCTCCTCAGATCCCAACCACCCACTCACTCCCAAGCCCACAGCCTCCTTCTGATCCCCAGCCTAATCAGTGATCCTTGAGGGGGTGGGGATCAGTGCGGCTCAGCCCAGGCTGTGAACTTCTAACCCTCGGAGCATTCTTATCCCATTGTGATAAAATCCACGGGGGCTCAACAGTTTAATTCTTCCACGAACACTGAATGTATACCAGGTCCTGGGGGAGGGAGGGAGAGGGAAGGAAGGCAGCGAGTCTGGGTTGTACAGAGGACGAAGTCCCTGCTCCCCAGGTCTAGTTGAGTAGCGATCTATTGGATATGAAACCAAAAATAACACCAGATCGAATGAAGTCAATGAAATAATAGTGCAAAGTGCTCAAGGGATCAAGAGGAGAAAACAATTCATTCCATAATGGGGAAAGGAGCCAAAGGGAATGAGGCTTTCCACAGCAGAGAAAGGGAGGGGGCAATTTTGGCTGAGGGAACAGCCTTGAAATGTAGGCTGTATTTATAGACCCTTTTTAGCCTCCTGGCGAGGCTACAGGGGAAATTCAATAATTTGATGGGAATGAGTTGGACACCGAACTTTCACATCAAATCCCACCATGGAGGGCTTGGGGGGCTAGTATCCTCCTTGTTTCATGGAAGTTAGGCATATAAAAGTATTTTTTGAAAAGAACTTCAAAAGAAGATTTGTCTGGCTAGTGACTTCTTTGGAATTATAGAAGGGAATCACAGATAATAATAATATAGTAATAATAGCTACTGATATTTTATCAAACTGGAAGTGATTTAGGGCATATATAGTCTTTTAGAGCTGAAGGAACTTTAAAGACCAACTCATCCAACTCACTTATTTTACAGAGGAGGAAATTGACGCCCAGAGAAAATTTCTTGTCTCTGATCCACAGCTAGTAAGGGGTAAAGCAGGGTTGGGGCACAGATCTCTTCCTTCTTAAACCAGCTTACTCGCCACCAAAATGTGTCAATCTGCACCGCTCCCGGCTGTATTTCAGAGAAGAAAAATCAGTAATGGGAGTTTAAGAGGTTTGCCTGAAGTCCCACAGCCCCCGGTGGCTCAGATGGAACCCAAACCTAGGACGTTGAGGACAATGAGTCAACGTGCTCCTATAAACATTCTTACTGAAATTAAACCCATTCACGAGGGACAAAGCACGAGAACGAAGAGTGAGCGTGGCGATTAGAGCCCAAGAATGCATGCTTCTCCAATCATGACCCGGGTAAGAAATGCAGGGGCTGTAAGGGGTTTGCTTTGCCTCAGCCGCCCGTGCGGCTTCTCCACACACACGCCAAGCTGCAGGGAGCTCTCTTTCTTCACCGAAGGCTTAGCTGCAATATGGTTTAAATTAGACATTTCTTGCCTGAGTAAAACAAATCACTTAGGTTATATGCTGACAAAAAAGGAACAGTCTGCATGCCTGGAAAGCTTAGGGGGAATTAAATTATGTGCTGTCACTTCAGAGTTGTTCCTGTCCTCTCCACCACCACCTCTCGATTGCCTGCAGGAGTCCTGGAACCTTGCGTGCAAGCTAAGCCATAACCCAAGGCTTAATATAAACTTGGGCTCTCAGGTCATTGGGAAATAACAGGTATATCCGGTTGGGTCTTTTGTGCTTGTCTGCACGCAAATTAAAAGTATTAAAAGTTCGTGCAAAGCAGAATTCCTCGGAGCCTCTGATTAGGGAGAAGGGAGGATGCCTTGGAAGAGAATTCTCATACAATCTTCCTGTTTATTTTTGCAGGGAATAGGAGATAGAGCTTGTTTATGAGAAGTTCACACCTCTGGGAGGCTGAACTCAGAAGGGGCGGGCTGTGGAGGTGGCCTCGTGCCAGATGTCTGCTGGGGAGCAGGGCTCTGAAGGACTGCAAGGCAGAGCTTTGAAGGGGTTTAGTTTTCATAGACCTTCCGGAGGAGGGTTCCGGTGGGAGTGCCAATTCCCACACTTGCCCCGCTGGTGGCAACAATGGCAAGATGGCTTATGGGGGCGGGGGGCAGAGTTGGGTTGGAGGAGGGTCATTGGAGGGCCCTGAAAGCAAGGGGCCATACGCCCAGAGCTGTCACCTTGGCTCGTCACCTTCCTCAGTCTTTGATGACCCCAATACAGTTCGGCTCTGGGGTCTCCAAGAGGGTGGTTAGAGCTGGAAAGGGTGTCTATCCTGTCCCCATGCATCATCCACTGAAAAGCAGTAACGTTCATGTTTCCTGCCCTCAAACTTTGATTTTTCTCAATCAAGAGGTTGCCCACTTGGTGTGGCTGGGTGGTGGGAGAGAGTTTCTGGTCTGGTAGACCTGAATTCAAATTTTGGCTCAGCTACCGCAGGAGCTGTGTGACCTTTGGCTGATAACTCTAACTCCTCCGGCCTTGCTTTGTTTGTCTGTCGAAAAGGGATTATGGTTAATAGTTACCTGAAAGGGTTGGTTGTGAGGGATTAATGAAATGATTTCTGTCAAGTCCTTGGCATACTGCCTGGCTCAAAGTGCTCAATAAATGGTAGCTCTACATTATTAGTAGTATATTATTACTGTTGCCATTGTTATGATTGGCAGATCCACTATCCAAATAGCTGCTGCATTTCAGGTTGTGGCTCTGAGGCCCTCGCGGTCCCACAACCGAGCAGGATCCGTACCCCGCCCCCCCACTTCTGCCATGATCTCCTAATGCCTCATTCAGACATCACCTGGGCTCTGGCAGCAGAGATTGGGGGATCACTCTATCTCTTCTTCCTGTCCCCACTTGGTGGTTAAGGTGCATCGTCGCAGCCAGACCCCTGGGGATGGATGGTACTTCCGGGATAGCCCAGCCTGGCTGAACACGGTTGTTGTCTCCAAGATTTTCCTCCTCAAACCAGTAGCTGGGTCATTGCTACCTCTGAAATTGACCCCTATTCCCACCAACTTCCTCTATCAAGGCCATAGTCGCCTCGATATTGCTTGGGTGGGGAGACACTCAAAAGAAGAATCACACTTTTGGGGCACCTGGGTGGCTCAGTCAGTTAAGCATCCGACTTCAGCTCAGGTCATGATCTCGCAGTCCGTGAGTTCGAGCCCCGCGTCGGGCTCTGTGCTGACGGCTCAGAGCCTGGAGCCTGCTTTGGATTCTGTTCTCCCTCTCTCTCTGTCCCTCCCCCACTCATGCTCTGTCTCTCTCTCTCAAAAATAAATAAACATTAAAAAATTTAAAGAACAAAGTAAAGAAAAGCACACTTTTAAGCTTAGACAGTGGTTCTCAGAGTGTGGTCCTGGGACTCCTTGGGAGGGTGGGTGGTCCCTGAGACCCCGTCTGAGGATCCACAAGTTTACAACTATGGTCATAGGATACTCTTTGCCTTTTTTTCCCTCTCCTTCTGTCACGGTCCTTTCAGGGGCTGCATCACATTTGGGATCACAACAGACTGAAGGCAGAATCAGATATGAGTATTCATCTATCTTCTGTTAAGTCAGAAATAAAGGAAATTTGTAAAAATGTAAAACAATGCCACCCTTGCTAATCTTTTTGCTTTTGGAAAATAAAGTTATTTTCCCTAAAAATGTTATTTATGTTAACATAAATGTATTGGGTTTATTCTTTTCCAGTGAATAAATATTTTAAGTTTTGTTGCATTTTCATTTCTAAAATTGTAAATATTGGTAGATGCAACTTAGATCGAACAATAGCTTTTTGGTTTCTACAGTAATTTTTTAGAGTATGAAGAGGTCCTGAAAAACAAAACATTTGAGAGGCACTGAGCTCAGATTTTGGCACTGGGATCTATGAAATCATCCCTTTGCTCACTGACTTCTAAATAAAACCATCATTTCTGGGGATTTGGAATAGTGTGAATTTTATGGTAATTTCAATATAATGGCTTCGAGTGTAGTAGATCTAGTCATGAAACCCATGTGGAATCTTCATCCCAGCTCTCTGCATGTTCCAGCCACTGTTTTAAAGGAAGAGTTTCTAGGATCTCCCAAGACCAGACTGTAAATTACAGAGGTTAAATTGTGCAGGGCAGACACCAGGGGTAGTCTCCACTGGGAGGGGAGGGACAGGGTTTGAATCGCATCCCTCACTGGAACCAAGATAGTTTGCCTGCTGGGGGTCTGGCCCCCTGAAGGGAGTCAGCTCTCCTGGCAGGATGGGGGTGGGTGGAGAGGCTTGGCGTCACCCAGGCCCTCAGCAGCCATAATAGGGCAGAAAAGTCTGTACTCAGCATACAGTTAGGAGGGAGGGGCTTCTATAAGATTCCGGAAGATAGGCGAAAGTTAGTGCATCTTTACTGCTGGGGTATGGATGAGCTTTGCAGCCTGCGGCCCTGAGTTCAAATCTCTGCTCCCTCTCTTGCAATCTGTGTGACGGTGGGCAAACAGTTCACTGCCTCTGAACCTTAATCACCTGATATGTAATGTAAGCTAAAAGCAGCAATACTTTCAGGAGGATGAGGAGAAGTAAATGAAACAGTAGATGTAAAGCATAGAAAAAAGTTCCTGGCACCGGCAGGGGGGGGAGATTAGCTCCCTTTCTTTCTCTGTCCCAACTCGCTCTGTGGTGTTAGGCACCCTAAGAGAATAGAGGGGCATAAACCACAGACTCTCACTTTATGACTGAAACAGAGAAGAGGATCATCCTCCTGAGCCGGACACAGTGGCACTCCCAGTTGGTGTGTTTATTCCTTGTTCGACTAAATGATATGTGTAATTGGGTTTCTACCTCTCTGCTCTGCCTCGGGTATGGTGCTCAGGGCCCAGCAGTGAAAGAGAACAGAAATGAGAGCTCCTGGTAGTCTGGATGCCTCATGTGTGCTGGCTGGGGAGGTAGGTTTCTATCTTACTCCATAGCCCCAGGTATTCCTTTGGCGGGGGGCGGGGGGGGTGGGGAGCCTGGAAACTCAGGGCTCGGTCACATTCTTACAGCGTCAAGTCCCTGAAATAATGAACAGACAGCAAGGACCCAGACAGCACAGTCAGTGATGAGAAGCCCCGGCCACACCTGAACAAACTAGAATGCCATGCTTTCAAAGCCCAGAAACGGATGGGCCCCTCCTTCCTTCTGCATCCAAACCCTTAAAGTGAACAGGTCGCCAGGGACTGACTCAGCGCAATGGGAAGAGGAAAATTGGAGGTTAGTCACCACTAAAGTACACATTATTGACTTTAACTTTGCAATCTGGATGGGGGAGCATTCTGGACAATTTTCCACCCCCTGGCCTTTAAAAAGGGGGATGCTGAGAGCCTCCCCGCCCTGCCTTCTGGTTCTGGCTCCTGGAGTGGCCTCAGCCTCTTCAGTGTAGTTGTTAGCTGTGCCCGGGGCTGCAGGTCTGGGGCCAGGGTCTGGGGCCCGCTTTGAGCCACACCTGTAACGTCGGAAAAGAGGGCCGGAGCTTCTGGGAAGCTAGATGGCATGGTCTCATTTGCACAAATCGCTGGGAGGTCCCTGGAGTTCTCTCCCACTTGGACCACATGGACTGGTGCTTTCTCAACTTCCCTTGGCAGGGAATTGCGTGAGTGTCGTCCCGGAGCCTCATCACCGCAGGGCTGCAAAATATTCACAGAAGCCATGGTGGGACTGGCCCAAAGCCGAGCTTAGAGGGAAAAAAAAAAAACAAAAAAACCTAGCATGGCCTTGCCCAGAATCTTTTGGGAACGTGGCCTCTGCCTGCATAAAGACCTGCCTCTGCACTGGGGTCCTGAAGTGGAGCACGTCCAAGGTGGGGTGACACGAGGTGAGGGAGAGACTACTGCTCGGCTGCCATCCGCGAGCTGGAGGAAAATGCCAACTGGCTATTGGTGCTGAGCCTTTCTGCCAAAAACAGATGGCTCTGAGGTCAGCCTTCCAAAGGCCTTCTAGAGGCCGCAGCGAATGGCCTCCGACAGAAAAAGGACACCTGAGCCCCTGCAGGGGCTCAGACAGTGTCAGCTCCTTGAGTCCTCGCCACAACTCTGTGAACGAGGTACTGGCATCATTTCCAGTTTTCCCCGAGCGTCACCTGGGCCCAGAGCAGTGATCTGCAGCAACCGGAGCCAGATTCTGACGCTGGCCGGCTCTGGGAAGGTGCCGGTAGCCACTCAACAAGCTGCCTCAGAAACACAAGGAGCAGGTGACTCACGTCACCCTAGGCTTTCAGAGGCTTGCAGGTAGCTAAGGGCGTGTCGCCCTGGGAGCCATCACACTGAACCAAGAAGACCACGTCTTGGGGCGCCTGGGTGGCTCAGTCAGTTGAGCGTCCTACTTTGGCTCAGGTCGTTTCGTGGGTTCGAGCCCCGCGCCGGGCTCTGTTCTGACAGCTCAGAGCCTGGAGCCTGCTTTGGATTCCGTGTCTCCTTCTTTCTCTGCCCCTCCCCCACTTGCGCTCTCTCTCTGTCTCTCAAAAATAAATGAAATGTAGAAAAAAAAATTAAAAAAAAAACCACATCTTTATCCCTGCGAGCTCCAAGTCCTTGCGTGACTCAGATTTTACTGGAAAGGGGTAACGGCTTGCTAGGACTGGGAGTAAACGACAACAGCAGCAGTAATAGTAATGGCTCTTGACAGTTCACTGTACCATCAGCCACGCTGACTGGTGTCCTCACAATATCTCCTTGACTCTTCACAAGTACCCTCTGTGGCTGGGATAGTGTTCTCTCTCTTGCGCAAACGTGGAGATGTGGGCTCCGAAGAGTTAAATAACCTGGCCGAGGTCACTGCTTATAGATAAGAAAGCCTGGCCTCACACCCAAGAGTGCCTGGCCCCAGGAGTCGAACTCCTAATAGTGGTGGCATGCAGGCTTTACTGCTTTTATATATAAATATATAATATATATAATATATAAATAATATATAAAATATAAAATATAATAAATATAATAATATAGTAAATAAATATATAATATATATATTTTTAATGTTTATTAATTTCTGAGACAGAGGCAGAGCATGAGCAGGGAAGGGGCAGAGAGAGGGGGAGACACAGACTCCAAAGCAGGCTCCAGGCTCTGAGTTGTCAGCACAGGGCCCCATGCGGGGCTGGAACCCATGAATCATGAGATCATGACCTGAGCCAAAGCCGGACACCCAACCGACTGAGCCACCCAGGCGCCCCAGGCTTTACTGCTTTTAATCTCCTTGGGAGGATTAGACAAACCCGGCAGGCATTTGGGCCTGTGCCCAGGGGCCTGTGAAGAATTGTCATCATCTCAGAGGGGACATCAAGGCACACCGAGGTCGCTCTCCCACCCTGGCTTCTGTGATGTCTTCCGTAGGGATGTGGAGATCCAGAATGTTCCCCACCTCTGACGTTTCACGGACTTTAATCTGGGGATTTCCCTCATCGGTCAAGAAGAGGTGACATCTGCATGCAAGCATGCGTATGCTTTAAAATCAGGAATAGGGCTGAAAGACAAGTAGTAGTTTTGTTTTGTTCTCTTCCTACATTTGCAAAGCTAAATTAAAACAATAGGGCTTCATATTTTTATTTTATTTATTTATTTAACATTGATTTATTTTTGAGAGAGAGACAGAGACAGACACAGCGTGAGTGGGGGAGGGGCAGAGAGAGAGGGAGACACAGAATCTGAAGCAGGCTCCAGGCTCTGAGCTGTCAGCACAGAACCCGACACGGGGCTCGAACCCACGAACCGGTGCTCAAACCCACGAACCGTGAGATCATGACCTGAGCAGAAGTCAGATACTTAACCGACCGAGCCACCCAGGGGCCCCAATACTATACAATAGTTTAAAAGCATCAGGTAGATCTAGACTGGCTGTTGTGGCCACCAAGACAATATTAGGTGGGGAAAAAAAGCCACAGAACAGTAATTCTATGATCTCCTTTGTATTCAAATTCACACATAGGTACAAACACATGCACATACAGAAACAGAAGGTGCACGGTTCCCATGGTTCCATCTGAGAAGGGGTGGGAGTGTGGGCTTTCCCATCTTCCTGCACGTTCTTATATTCTGATTAAATCATTTGCAGCAAGAATGTATTTATGTACTACGTGTGTGTGTTTTAAGAACTTCTATCTGACCAAAACAGAAAATATACTTTACATATATATACATATCAAATAAAAATATAGCATATAGATCCCTATATCTGCTCCTAGTCTCTGGCCCCCAGGGTCAGTGAGAGTTCAGCATGGCCTCCATGAACTGGAACACTGTCTGAAAGCCCTAAGATGCATTTAATAGGAATAAATGCAAATCTCACTTTTAGTTTTTTAAAAAATCAATTGCATAAATGCAATTAAAGACTCAGAATAGAATCAAATCTTAAAATAAAAGATGAAGACTTTGCTTGATCATAAGTCTTAGTATGGGCATAACAGTGGGATGCAGATTTTTAAAATAGTCCCCAAACCTTAGTTTGTATTGAAAGAAACACTGTGTGTCTGGTGGGAAGTAACTGTGTCCCCTTGTGCTAGACAGGCTGTCACCTTTGGCAGTATCGTGTTCAGCTGCAGGGACATACCTAGGCATATTGAAAAACTGCATTGTCTAGAAGGCAGAGATAAGCTGGATAAAGTTCTGGAAACCAAGTTATTCCAAGGATGATGGAGGCGACTGGGGTGTTTCATAGTTGGTGGAGGGATGTTTCAGTGGCAGCACAATAGCCATCTTCAAACATGTGAAGGGCTGTCGTGTGAAAGGGAAATTAGTTTTGGTTTATGTCTCTCCAAAGGGTAGCTCTAAGTTCAGCAGAAGACAACAACGTTCACTCCACATTCTTTCGTAACACTGGGAAGAAACTTTCAACATCGAGAGCTTTCTAACCAGAGCAGTCCAACCACAGGAACAGGCGACAGCTGAGAAATGACCACTTCCTTGGTAGAATGGGAAAATCCTGTTGGGGGTCAATGGTCAACAAGCCAACGTACAATTATCCAACCCTCGTGTTCCCTTTCGGCAATGTGTAGGGGAGGAATAACCACTTGAGTTATTTATCTACCAATTATTTTCTTCAGCCTGGATGTGACTACAGTTCTTGACCTGAATTTTTGTTCCTTTGTGGAAAGAGAAGAGAACATGTGAGGGAATACAGATCTAACCCTAAAAACTAAGAGGTGAATGGAGTAAAAGAAGACTGGGATCTGGATCCTCAACCAAGAATCTATTCCAGATTGGGAAGCTGTACCAATCAGCATGGCTATGGCTAGATGTTGTCAGTTAGCTGAACCCCACTGCACATTTCTGTTTGCCTGTTTGTTTGTTGTACTTTACTTGCTGTTGCCTTATGCATTTTCTTGGTAACCTGGTAAATATTCATTTTTTAGGAAACAAAGATGAAAAACCATATCCTTCACCTGCCTAATGATTTTCTCTGCCCGATCAAAGGGTTAGGAAATTTTAAGTTGTTTTCTGTTGACCAAGGAAGGTAGTGGACAGCAGGCTTAGTTCTACTGTCAAAAGGGTGAGTTTCAGGAACTGGATGGGGTGATAGTCAAAACTCAGGGTACAAATGTACAGAAGCAACCCCAGACCTTGGCGTCCCTTCCCTTCCTCTGAAGTCATCACTGTCCTGAGTTAGAGGCTGCTTCACCCCACAAACACTGAGCAGGAAAGTCCCGTTGGGTGGGAGCCCATACTGATTGCCGAGGTTATCTGTTAGCTCCGGCATTGGATATTTTGCTCCTTTGTCTTTTCTTAGTTGTTCTAGCTCTCTGACCCCTTTTCTTGCTCTCTTCACTCCTCTTCTCTCCTCTGCCTCTCACTCTTTATTGTCCCGTGAGAGAGAAAAGAGCAGTAGGAGGTGGGGAGAGAGGGGGACGAAGGAGATGGTGGTAGCTTGAGGGAAGAATGGAGGTCTCGGAGGGAATGCAGGAGAAGTGGGATAAGAGTGGAGCCAAGGAAAGGGGGAAGGAAGGAGAACGGGTGAGAATAAAGAAGGAAAAATGAAGAGCAAGGGGAACAAAGATGGCGGAGAAGGAAAGAAACCATAGGAAGCATGAAGAAGCAATCTGAGAACTGCACCCCTGGCTACTTTTATGCAGCGCAAAAAATTTTAAGTGGATTGTCTCCTGAAAACAAGAACACAGTGAAACCAAGGGCAGGAGCTGTTTACATATTATGTTCCTTTTATCTTCAAAAAGAATTGGAGGAGATCATAGGCCCAGATACACTTAGAGCATTCAAAGAGTGAGGGCAGCAAAGAAGGGAAGGGTCAAATCAGCGCTGAGGAAAACCATTCCCGTGGAGCACAGATTTTTTCTTAGCCCCTGGACTCCAAGAAAACCATATCAGATGAAGGACTCTGCAGGACTCATCAGTCCCGGGTTATTTTCACTGTCCTTTCTTATAAGAGACTCTCAATAAAAACTGAGAAGACATGTAAGATCGTAAGGTTACAAAGATATTTCTTTCCCATGCTCCTAGTTTTTATTCTTAGTAACTTTTAACTTTTTCTTGAGTGTCTTTTAATTTTGATACTATTTCAAATTTACAGACATGTGGCAAGAACATCACAAGGAACTCTCATTTACCCAAATTCTCCAATTAGGGACATTTTACCATGTTTGCTTTATCATTTTCCATTCTCTCTCTCTCTCTCTCTCTCTTCCCCCCCACACCATCCCCCGCCCATCTTTTTGCCTTGAATTGTTTGAGACTAAGTTGCAAACACTGATGCCCATTTACTTCTAAACACACATGAAAGTATTTGGGTGGGAACCCGGAACAATACAGGGTAGCTTTGTGGCTGTCACTGATACCAGACTATAGGGAAAGAGCTTAGTGGGGCACTCCATTTGGAAGGGGAGGAGGGCTAAGAAACTTGCCTTAAGCTGCACTGTTTTCTTCGGTTTGTTTAGGCCAATAAAATCAGCAAAATCTTCCAAAGCAGTTTCTTCCCACGCTTGACATGGAATTGAGAAAACATTAGTTGTTCACATCAAATTTTAAAAAAATGAAAGGGGAGATGGTTTTGGTAGGTAACGCTCCTGGCCCCACTGTCTCATTCTAAGAGCTCCGAGGACCACTACTACTTAATACAAAGGCAGAGGATCCGGACAATCATTGCCAGCATGCACAGGGCTTTGTTGATCCTAAAACACACTTAATTTTTTTTAACGTCTGTGAAATTAGAATATGTCTTATTAATCAGTGGCATCATTACAAATGGCAGCCCCCACCCCCGCCTTTATATTAATGCATAAAATAACAGTGCATCCCACCAATGATAGCTTCTGAGATTCGATGAAATGAGATCGATTTTTTTTTTCTTTTTTTTAGCTCTATGCTTCTTAGCCTGTGTATTACCAGGAAGAAGGGAATAGAAGGAAGTCAGGTGGGGCACAGGATTTGGGTGTGAACTCCTAAGAATGCTCTCAATTCCCAGCATGTGATGTCAGCTTCCTACTGCTGCTCCCTCTGCCATATTCTCAGTTGCCTCGGACACCTGGTACATCTCCCGATCTCTGTTTCTCTGCCTACTAGCACGGGTCTGATTACTGATTCTTGCGCATCCCCCATGTCAAAGGCTTGCCAGAGACTGTTTCTTCTACTCCACTCTCCTCTCAGGGCCTGTGTATATGTGTGCTTGGAGGGGCTTGGAAGAGCACAGGGTTCAGCCACGAAATTGACACGGGGATTCTGCTAAAGGGAAAAAAGCCCATCAAGAAAACCAACCTCTGGGGCGCCTGGGTGGCTCAGTCGGTTGAGCGTCCGACTTCGGCTCAGGTCATGATCTCGGGGTTTGTGAGTTCAAGCCCCGCGCTGGGCTCTGTGCTGACAGCTCAGAGCGTGGAGCCTGCTTCGGGTTCTGTGTCTCCCTCTCTCTCTCTCTCTGCCCCTTCACCCCCCTCTCTACCAATAAACATTAAAAAAAAATTAAAAAAAAAATAGAAAACCAACTTCTAGCCTGATGACATAAGGGTCATTTCCTGGCTATTGGCTCCAGGTGTAATGCATCTATCTGATTTGCTGATTTAAAATGATGATGATGATGATGGTGGTAGTGGTGGTAATAGGTTTGGGGTATATCCCTCAACCCATAAGGGAGTAATGGACAGAAGCGAGACACATGAGGACTGAGGGGGGCTTTTATCTCTGGCTTCCTAGCGTGTTCCCTCTTCCCCCATCCCTCTTCTCCTGATACCTGACCCAGACCATTGGCCACAAAGGTGGACATGTTGGAGTCCTTCCAGGACTGCTCATGGCCAGCTTTCCTAGCACATAAAGAGTCTCCAGAACATAACCCAACCGGACACCAGCAAAATAGGGATTGGGGAGAGCAGCCCCACGTCCTTCCATCCTGTAAGGTACCACGGTTACCCTTCCCTGTGCATGAGACAGTACATTCCTGTTCTGTTTAAACAAGCTTAAGCGGGATTTCTGTTCTTTGGAATCAATACAATACAATCTGCTTTAAACTCTCTCTCTAGCTGAGCTGTTCTTTTTGAAAGTTATTTGCACCAAAACAATTCAAGTTTGAGATTTGGGCGGGGGCTATTCCCATACCCTGGTTGTTGACTGAAAGGAGATACCAGGCCTTAAATCCTACCGGCTTTGGTTGAGAAGTTTCGTGGATAACTAAAGAGCCTGCTGGGGATTCTCACTAGAGGGTGGGCCCTACCTTGGGCTGGCCACTTTGGATTTACCCTAGGTCTCTGTCAGGTACCAGCTGGGTCCTCTAACAGAGGTCTCTATACCACAAAGTCAGAGAGAAACTGAGGCCTGCAAATTCTGAAGGTGTTAGTAGAGCCAGTCATTCTGGTTTGTCATGATCGATAAGGACCTGTCTTTTTGACAGCATTGGCTCAGCTGGTTCCTCTGTTATTTATTTATTTATTTATTTATTTAGTACGTAAGTACTTCCCACCCAGTGCAGAGCCCAATGTGGTGGTTGAACTCACAACACTGAGATCAAGATCTGAGCTGCGATCAAGAGTGGGACGCTTAACTCACTGAGCCACCCAGGCACCCTGGTTCTTCTGCTTTTTTAAAGCATGTGCTAGAACAAGAGCTGAGCCCAAGGCACCACAGCTTGGAGGCTATGCTTAAACTATGTGCTATGGCAAGAAGGCATGCATCTAGGGGCACCTGGGTAGCTCAGTTGGTTAAGTGTACGACTTCCGCCCAGAGCATGATCTCACGGTCTGTGGGTTCAAGCCCCCGCATTGGGCTCTGTGCTGACAGCTCAGAGCCTGGAGCCTGCTTCAGATTCTGTGGCTCCCTCTCTCTCTGCCCCATCCCTGCTTGCACTCTGTCTTTCTCTTAAAAATAAATAAACATTAAAAAAAAATTAAAAAAGAAGGCACGCATCCAGTTTATCTAAAAACTATACAGCATTATTCAGGAATTATTAACCGGTCTTCAGAACAGCCTTGCGTTCTACTTTTGAAAACAGTAATTTACTTGGTTTAAAGGCAACCTGCATTTGCTCTGCTTCCCATAGAGATACTGTGCTAGAGGCTTTCGGGAATGTTGATAGCTCAGAATTGGCATTAGCCCATAGACAATTCCCGTCTACTAAATTAAAGCCTACTGAGAGATTGATGTGTTCAGCAGTCTAGAACTGAATTATTAGGCAAGGGTCTTGCTAAAGCTGAACATCATAAGGTTATGAAACTCATTTCCAAGGATGTGTAGGCCAACACAGCTCTGAGAAACCAATGCTTACTTACCCAGTTGCTCAAAAACCACCTCATCAGGGATCTGAGTACTCCAGTATAGGCATGAAGTCCTTTTCAGAGGACCTCTCAAAAACTACTGAATGGAGACTTTTACAAAAAAGTGTTTTCTTATCAGGTCAGATAGTTTATTGTTGGGTTTCAGTCTCTCACAAAGCTTGATTTTCAGACACCTCTTTATGCTTCTTTAAAATTTAACCACTTATTTCAAGGGCAGCTATGAGGCATAGTCCCTAGGCCTCCCTCATTCAAAATCCATTTAATTGCAAAAGGTGACCACACTATTTCTTCTTTGTGGTCCTCAGAATCCTCACTTTGTAAACAAAAACAACCATTTAAAACAACTCTTCCAGCTGATTTTTTTTTAGTGTTTATTTATTTTTGAGAGAGAGACACACACACACACAGTGCAAGCAGGGGAGGGGAAGAGAGAGAGGGAGACACAGTCTGAAGCAGGCTCCAGGCTCTGAGCTGCCAGCACAGAGCCCCATGCCCGGCTGGAACCCACAAGGGTGAGATCATGACCTGAGCCAAAGTCGGAGGCCCAACCGACTGAGCCATCCAGGCTGATTTTTTGTTTTAAAGGCAGGCAGGAAGCCTTTTTTTTTTTTTTTTTTTTGTTATATCTAAGGATTTCCTTCCACATAAACTTGTATTGATGGATCTGGAAAAGGACTCGGTGGCTTCACATTCTGGTTTCACCTCTTGATAGCAGGTAAGAGGTGGGGAGGGGAGAAAACCATCCCACGGGTCATGCAAGCATTTCAATCACTTTCTTGAAAACAGGAATCATTTAAGATTATACTGTATGGCTGTAATCGTATTTTTACAGCGTGTGTGAGATCTTGGTTAAGTCACATAACCTCTCTGAACCCCACATGTGTAAACGGAGACACAATAGAACGATAAAGATTCCCAGCACCCGTAAAACTCAAAGCTCTGGGGGTGTCACGTGGTAAGCACTCAACTTTGACGCGGCCACTTGAAGATCCCGGAGGCCCGGAGATACAATTCCTACCTGGTTAACCACCAGCCGTCCCACCCTTCCCCAGCCTGGCAGAGAAGACCTTTTCTCTCCAGGGTCTTGAAAATGCTCGGTACCAGCCAGTAAGCAAGGACGCCTCGGGCCGGGGAAGCTACCGCGGCCCCAACGCCTGCGGCTTCCCCTTTGAAGCAAGCATCCCCATCTCGCACTCACACGCGCTCGGGGCACTGGTCCGCCTGCCTGACCCGCCGGGGTGCGTGCGCCGCGCTGGGTGGTGGCGGCCTCCACCCATCCCTGGGCCGCCGCCCCCGCCGCCGCCTCGGCGGGGCAGGTGCCGTGAGAAGCGCCGAGGGATATGACCGGAGACGACTTTCCAGGAGCCGCGCACGCGAGGCAAAGCTCCGCACGCAAGGGGGAGGCGACTGCAGAGGAAACTTTTCAACCCCATAAAGTTCGCAGGCGCGCGATCTGCCTCCCGCTCCTCCTCCCCCTTCTCCCTCCCCCCTCTCTCTGCTCCTCGCCCCCCTGTTCGCCCGGCTTGGCTCGGCGGCGGCGCTCGGACTCAGCCAGCGGGGCCCCGAGCCTGGCAGTGGGCGGCGCCACCTGGGGTGGGGGTGGTGGCTTGCTGCGCGGGAAACCTCGCGGCCAGCTGCGCCCCGCCAGCGCTGGCCTTTGTGTGCTAAGGACGGTCGGGGCCCCGGGGCCGCAGCCCCGCGTCTTTCAGGGATTCTTGATCTCGCCGCCCGAGGTGGAAGGAGAACTTTGCGTTACAAAGGGCCTCATCCGAGGGGCCGATTTGTTTGCAAGAACGTTAAAATAAAATAACTAGGGAGGCTGTAAGGCCAGCCGCCACCACAACCCGGTTTTCCATGTTCCCAAGCTGACAGGTTCCCTCTCCCGGCCCGGGGGCCCGAGGATTCCGAGCGGGTTTGTCTCGAGAACCAAGCTCAGTCACCGAGAGGGGGGTGGGGGTGGGGGTGAAGGTCGTGCGCTCCGGGAGGGAGGCCTGCTCCCCATGGAAAATGCCGCGCGACCGGCAGGTTCTGTCCCCAGCGCGCTTCCGGGAAACTGCACCTTCGATCGGGAGGGACTGATTAAGACTAGTGTTCTGGCGGACGGGAAGTTCGTAAAGCCAGGGCCGTCGGGGAGCGCCGCGAGCGCCTCGCGTGACCTCCCGAGCGCGGCGACCCAGGACTTGGCCCATCCCGGCGCCCCGCCCCCCGCAAGCCCCGCCCCCCACCAGGTTCTACTCCGCTACACACAGACCTTAGCAGCCAGATAGGAGGGGTGGCGCGTTCGGATCCTCTGGCTTGACTGTGTGCAAACGGGCCACACCTCTGCGACCCCAGCTGTCAGAGACGAGCGGGGGGCGTGAAGGCTAGGAGTTGACTCCACTCGTCGACCCCAGTCTCAAGTGCGCATGCTGTGAGAAAACCCCAGCTCTGCCGAGGCCCCAGGTGTAGCAGGGCTGGGCAAAGCGCTGGGCACCCTTCTCGGTCCTCATCCCAATCCCAGCGCCCCTGGCTCGGACGACACCTAGAGGCTCCAGAGTGGGTGTTCAAGCTCCCAGAGCAGCAGGTGTCCAGGCGAGGCCTCGGACTTCCTGGAGACGTCTTGCTCTCCACGAAGGCTCCAGCCCTATTTCGGACCCGTCCATCCCGCGCCGCTGGAAACCGCGCCACCTCGCAGGTCAGTCTATCCACGGAGCCGCCTTCCCCCGGCCTCAGGGGGAACTGAGAAGGGAACCGAGCGCCTCCGCCTTGATGCCCTTCGGGTTGTCCCCGAATTGCCGGAACCGCTACGAGGAAGGGGTTGGGGTGGGGACGGACAGTCCGGGTCACTGAGAGGACGCGCTCCTTCCCTTCTCCTTTGGGGAATGGGTTTGGGATTCGGGAAAGGCGCGTCCTCTGCTGCTTCCCCAGTGAGCCCTCCCTGACCTGCCCCACGCCGGACCTCCTCTCTTCCCAACAGCGCGAGGGAACCCGACGCCTAGCGGGTAGGGGCGTGGGGCGCCCGCTCCTTTCTCTGCACACCTGAGTGTCACGCCTTCGCCCTTCTCTCTCCAGTATGGTCACCGGCCTCGGTCCCGACGCTCCCCTGCAGCCGAGCGCGCTGTCCACCCAGCAGACCACGCTTCTGCTGCTCCTGTCGGTGCTGGCCGCGGTGCACGTGGGCCAGTGGCTGCTGAGGCAGCGGCGGCGGCAGCCGGGGTCCGCGCCGCCCGGCCCCTTCGCCTGGCCGCTGATCGGAAACGCGGCGGCGATGGGCCCGGCGCCGCACCTCTCGTTCGCGCGCCTCGCGCGGCGCTACGGCGACGTCTTCCAGATCCGCCTGGGCAACTGCCCGGTGGTGGTGCTGAACGGCGAGCGCGCCATCCGCCAGGCGCTGGTGCAGCAGGGCGCCGCCTTCGCCGACCGGCCGCGCTTCGCCTCCTTTCGAGTGGTGTCGGGCGGCCGCAGCCTGGCTTTCGGCCAGTACTCCCAGAGCTGGAAGACGCAGCGGCGCGCGGCGCAGAGCACCATGCGAGCCTTCTGCACGCGCCAGCCGCGCAGCCGGCGCGTCCTCGAGGGCCACGTGCTGGGCGAGGCGCGCGAGCTGGTGGAGCTGCTGGTGCGCGGCAGCGCGGGCGGCGCCTACGTCGACCCGCGGCAGCTGACCGTGGTGGCGGTGGCCAACGTCATGAGCGCCGTGTGCTTCGGCTGCCGCTACAGCCACGACGACGCGGAGTTCCGCGAGCTGCTCAGCCACAACGACAAATTCGGGCGCACGGTGGGCGCGGGCAGCTTGGTGGACGTGCTGCCCTGGCTGCAGCGCTTCCCCAACCCCGTGCGCACCGCCTTCCGCGAGTTCGAGCAGCTCAACCACAACTTCAGCAACTTCGTCCTCAACAAGTTCCTGAAGCACCGAGAAAGCCTGCAGCACGGGGCCGCCCCCCGCGACATGATGGACGCCTTCATCCTCTCCGCGGGGAAGGCGGAGGCGGCCGAGGGCTCGGACGACGGCGGCGCGCGGCTGGACATGGAGTACGTGCCGGCCACTGTCACCGACATCTTCGGCGCCAGCCAGGACACGCTCTCCACCGCGCTGCAGTGGCTGCTCATCCTTTTCACCAGGTAACACCTCCAGGAGGCGTGGGCCGGGCCTTCCTTTCCTCCCCTGGAAAAGGCTAGAATGTGCTGAGGTCGCGACGGACGCCCAGGGTTTGGGCAGGGTTTGGGGTTTCGCGACAGGTCCCCGTCTCTCGAAGCAGAGATCGCGGCCGGAAAGCGCAGCTCGGGAAGGCAAGGTGCGGGCTGAGACCGCGCGCGCGGCCCGCGTCTTTGATCTTGTCGCCCGCTGCCTCTCCAAGTGGGGACACATTTGTGAGAGCCCCGAAAGGCAAGATCTTTTAAGTGTCTGCAGATCAGCGCCGATGTCTGCCTCCCTGACACAGCAGAGGCAAAATTGGCACGCTTCCGAAAGACAGGGTAACGGGTAAATATGTTCAATAAACACACGAGCCTGATGGGCTCAGCCTGTCACCGGCGCAGATCCGAGGCCGCCCAGCCCCGGCGCTGCAAGCCAGCCGCGCGTCCGGGCTTTGTTCCCGGGCAGAGGAAGTGCTCGGAGGCCGGCCCCGCCAACCGTGAACCCGCACGGAAGCTTTAGGAAGGCGGCCAGAAACTAGCGGGTTGCGCTGGGTTAACGAAAACGCCGCGCTAGCAGTGTGAGAAGTGTCTGGGTAAAAAACCGGAGAAGCAGTCACTTTTACCGAGCGCAGAGCAGCGTCTCGAAAGGCAAACACGGTATCCAGGAGGCGCCCGCGGACGGACTTTTCTGGTCCCTGGGCCAGGCTTGGTTTGCGAGCCGGTCGGCAGTGCCCACCTTGATTAAGGTCGCCGACCTCTGGGAAGGAAGCCCTGCACGCAGGAAGCAAACAGGTTGCTGGCATAGGGTGTTGCCAGACGTAAAAACTAAAAATAAATTCCACATTGGACATACTTCTACTAAAAGATTAGCCATTGTTTATCTGAAATTTAGATTTAACAGAGCAGCCAGGTTTTGTGGGCATCTCTGCTCCAGAGGCAGATGTCTCACTAAAGGCAAATTTTGGTTGCCTTGAGAGAGCAGAAATCCTGGTTGTGCCATTTCTTGGTGTGCAAGGAAGTGGTGGTGGTGGGGGGTTGCTGAATTTGTTGGTAACCCAGAAATTGGAAGGCAAGAAATTGGAAGGCAAGAAATTGGAAGGCAAGGAATTCCAACCCAGAATTGGAAGGATTCTTATTAGAATCCTGCAACCTGTGTGTCCTTAGACTGTGCAACTGCTTTTATAAATTGAAGTTTTTGTATATTTAAAATTTCTTTTCAGCATTAAGGCCCCAGAAAAGCTATGAGCAATGAGCAAAAATCAAAAAGAAGTCCATAACAGATCAGGAAGAAGACATCCCAAAATGAGAGCAATGGGTCGTTTGCACCTGCCATAAACATTATCTTTAGAAACTGCCTTTTTTTTTTTTTTTTTTCCATTAGAGATTGAATTGGGCAGCAAAAGTAAATAAAACAATTTTGGAGTCACTTTCAGTTCAATGTAGCTGGTGAATACGTTTTTCTTCATTTTAGCGAAGACAGTAGGACAGGGGTTGGCAAATTACACTGCTCATTTTTGGGTGTAAGTTTTTTATCAAAATACAACCATGCCCACTCATTTATGTATTGTCTATGGCCGCCTTCATAGCGCAAGGCAGAGTTGGCTGGTTGTGACAGAGGGTTTGGTCTGCAAAGCCTAAAGTATTTACTATCTGGCCCTCTATGAAAAAGTTTCCAGACTCCTGAAGTATGCTATTCATGAAGCAGTTTTTTAAATCACCCATAATTTCATCCCATACATGCTTGAATTATTTTTCAGAGATGCAATAATTATTTACTTTATTTTTTAACTTCTGGCATTTTCACTTATTGTAATGGACATTTCCCCATCTTTTAAACTTTATTGTAGTGACTTTTGATGGTTACCTAATATTTTTGCCGTAATAACACCATTATATATAATCGCTTCTTTTAACATTGTTGACTGCCTTTTAAAAATTTTGACTGTTGTTGTAGTCAGATATGTTTGCACCTGTCGTTTCCTGCACATACATTTCTGGACATGGATTACTGGGTTTAAAAAAGGAGTGGGGAGGAGTTAACTCCTATGCATCTTGCTTAGTGCTAAGATTTTGTTTTCCAAAAGGACAGTACTATTTGTATCGCTGACAGTGAATAAGCATTACAGCTTGTACCATAATCCCTTGAACACTGGGAATTTTCTTTTAAATTTAGACGATCTGTACCTTTGTCTGTTGGGATACCAGTTTGTATGAAGTGACGGCAGTGTGTCTGCTGGAATTAAAAGGAAGGTGTGTGTGTTGGGCGGGGGAAGGACCCGTTTGGGGGGCTGCTTTTTTATTTGTATGGGTCCTGGGTGGTTTTGCCACTGTAGATTTATTACCCCATGAAAACTTTTTAATGATATTTTCTTACTATTTGTTTAAAGATAAATATATTAAAATTATATATTAAAATATTCTCTTTGACCTAAACTTTTTTTTTTTTTTTTTTAATGATTTTAAAAGAAAGGAAAACATTTCCATGGGCTCCTGAAAAGTATTGTGGGTCCTTGGCATGGTCTGCTGTGCCTCATGGAGAAGTTGGCCTTGTCTGTTTGGAGCTTTTTCAGGCTGAGAAAACTTAGACTTTTTTCGACTTACAGTAGGAAAGAGCATTAGCCATGTGAGGCTTATTATGGGAAATAGAGCTATTAATTCATCCATCCCGTAATTTAGTGAGAAATTAGGAAACCATTTTAGTTTTTGTGTGTTTGTTTGTCTGGAAATGTTAATTCAGCCACTGATTCAGACAAAGAAAGTGGAATTAAATTGTCATGTGCTTTGTAGATGAAAGAAGAATTACTTTTCCCCACTCATTTTCTCCTTCTGCATTAACAACCAAACAGGTATCCTGAAGTGCAGGCTCGGGTCCAGGCAGAACTGGATCAAGTCGTGGGTAGAGACCGCCTACCCTGCCTGCAAGACCAGCCCAACCTGCCCTACGTCATGGCCTTTCTTTACGAAGCCATGCGCTTCTCCAGCTTTGTGCCCGTCACCATTCCTCACGCCACCGCCACCAGTGCCTCCGTCCTGGGCTACCACATTCCCAAGGACACGGTGGTTTTTGTTAACCAGTGGTCCGTGAATCATGACCCGGAGAAGTGGCCTAACCCAGAGGACTTTGATCCAGCCCGGTTCTTGGACAAGGACGGCTTCATCGACAAGGACCTGGCCAGCAGCGTGATGATTTTTTCAGTAGGCAAACGGCGGTGCATTGGGGAAGAGCTTTCCAAGGTGCAGCTCTTTCTTTTCATTTCCATCCTGGCTCACGAGTGCAATTTCAAGGCCGATCCAGACGAACTCCCGAAAATGGATTTTGATTACGGTCTGACCATTAAACCCAAGTCATTTAAAATCAACGTCACTCTCAGAGAGTCCATGGAGCTCCTCGATAGTGCTGTCCAAAAGTTACAAGCTGAGGAGGACTGCCAGTGTGAGGCCAGAAGCAAGCTGGAATGTTAGAAGTACTCAGGTTTGGGGGGATAGGGAGTAGAATTTTCTAGCTCCTCTGTGTCACTTTCTCGGTTAGCCTCTAAAGTGAGCGTAGACCAGCTGACCCCCAGATGATGTGCTTCACACATGTGTGCTCAGACGAGCACTGGGCTACGCAGGAGCTTCTAGAAGAGTTTTTTGAATCAAAGAATGAAAGGGTCCAAAGAATTTTTATGCATAAATCAAGGGCTGGTAACAATAATTTCTTGAGGGAGCATCCTTTGGATTTAAACACACGTAAGCATAGACACAAATGACCTGATGAAGAAGTGTTTCAGTAAAAATGCCTTTGTGGGTGAGATCCAAGATTGATGTTCTGTGTGCTGAGATCTGGTCCTTAGAAAATCACATTAAGCAAAGTTTCAAAATATATTGTTGAATACACAGAGGCAGATAATTTCAGTATAAGCCATGTGATTGAAGGTGATAAGGGAAAAGTAAAGACCAGAAATTCCTTTCTTCACCTTTTCAATAAAAAATAGTTTAGTTAAGCTCTAGCGCCTATGGATGGATTTACCTTTTTGCCTACCGATATGCTTTCTTTTTTGCAAAAGTCATAAACTCATTTGCTTACAGAGAAATTTAATAGTGGCTGATTTAGTGATTATAGTAAGTTTCAGTGATTTATGATGAATTTTAAAGTGTAAGTTGTTCAGCTGTAAAAAATTCCAAGCCGAAGTCATACCTCTGTTGGTGGCCAAAGTACAGAATTTCAGTTATGAGCAAAACAAACAAAAAACCAACCAACCAACAAACAAACAAAAACAAAAAACAAATCAACAACAAAAGATTTACCAGCCCAGCTAAGCTTTAAATGATGTGATTATAATGCACTGATGTCATTCAGTCTCGTACTTTAAAAATAAAGTCACCAAATACTATTCAATACATATATAATTATTCATAAGCAATATGTGTGTTATCGTATCATTAAATAGTATTATTTTTGTTAAGTAAAGTTTGAATAATGTTTGTCTTTCCAAAAGAAAGACCAATCAAAAAGTTCGATTCAACCAATTTTGGCTCAGATACGGGAAACAAGCCTGTTTCGACATCATGAAAACCAAGTTGAAGCAAAGTCTGTTCTCTGATCCACAACTTGAATGAGAACTGAATAATTTCAAGATTGGGTCTGTACGATGTGTTCCTTATTATTTTACAACATATTTTCTAAAATTATATCCGCAATCCAGAATCGCCTTGTGAAACTGACGTAGTGAATATGCCATAATTCTAAACTCTTGGCATGCTTCAATTTGAATTTAATCGTAAAGCCATTCTGATTGTTGAGTTCCAGTCGAAGTTACTGGAAATACGGCCATTATTAGCCTGTGCAAGGCAGAGAAATTTAACCAGTGTCTGCCTGATGAATAGTGAAAAATGCAGTGACTTATCTGGATGTTCTCTTTATTAGAGACCAAGGGAGAAACTTCCCATCATAACAGACCTAGTTTTTCTTTTAAATGATGTTTTGGTTTTTTTTTTTTTGTAATAGCATTCATGTCTGTGTTTGGAAAGTCAGAATCCAAAGGTAGTCTTGGGAGGCTGTTTTGAAGATTCCATTATGTTCCCGTGGAGCTGATCAGATCAGGCGGGCTGTTCAGGATGGTCAACCCAGTGAGTGGTCACTTTGGAAACTGTGAAAACATAAAGCCTGAACGAAATGTATAGGTTCTGTTTATGTAAGGATCCTAAAAACGGAAAAAAAAAAAGTGCTGGAAGATCGGAGGAGTACAAAGTGAAGGTTAGAGCTTTAACTTTCATTGCATGTGGACTTCAGAGGAGACATGCAGTGTCCTGAAAGCTTGCTTTTCCTACATTGTATGAAGATCTTTGGAATCTTTTCATCAAAATTGTAAAAGAGGAAGGAAGGAGTGTTTGGCAGTCGTGTGGAGGGGTGGTGAGAAAAACGAGCGAGAAATGAAAAGGAAGAAAAATGGTTACGCATTTCCCCACGCGTTCCACATTAATTTGCGGCACAAAAGTTGAAATACGAACATTTAGAAATAAGATACTTTGTGGGCCAACGTTAAATCCCAAGTAGACTTTTAAGAAAAATCTACAACACAGATCTGTTTTGTGATTTGGAATTATTTTGTTAACAAAAATTTCATGGAATCAAATCTCATAGTGCTGCCTCTTGAATATGGAGAACTGTGCCAGTTATTTTTAAAGGCAACTAAATTCAACTGTAGAGGTCAGGCTTACCCAATGTGTTTAAGTTTTTTTTTGTCACCAGCTATTCCAAAACGTCATCACCCCCCTTGCCCTAAGCAAGGCTGAGACCATGCCCTAGCCCGCTGACTCTGAGACGTATGGTAGCAAAAGCAATCGTGTGCTGATCTGGACGCCTCATTAAGTCAACCAAATACAGATGTGCTGTGATCTTGTTTTGTGTGTGTAGGCTCAGTTCATCCAACAATTTTGGCAAGGGAAAAGCTCAGCTTATATACGAGGAAGTAAGGTGGGCTCTTGGAGGTTACCTGGCTTATTTAATACAGCCTAGTTGATTGTATATTTTATAACCTCGTTAAAGGAAGGAAAGCAAAACCAAAAATAAGCAAAAATAACCACACTTGGTTGGAGACTACGATAATGAGGCTACTGGCTTAATCAGAAAACCTTATTTTATTTCCTCCGGAGAAAGAATCTATTTGCTGGTCGCCATTGTAGTCAGAATATCTGCTCCAGGTTATTGTAATAAAGTATATTGTTTATTAAATGCTTCCTTTATATATGAAGCTTTGACGTTGTAAGAAAATTGCTTTTTCTCCAAACAGAAAGATGTCTCAGGTTTGTCTTGTGGGTTATCAGAAAACTTTTTTTTTTTTTTTTTTTTTTCCTGAAAGCTCTCATGTCTCAGAACTTAGCCTTCACCTGTGAAGTGTTATTATGGCCTTAACATTTCCTTATTAGATCTATATTAGATCAAATAGTTGCATAGCATTTATATTAATTGGTATGTTCTTAGCTATGATACACAGTGTGATACTTTAGTAGATGTTTATAACTCTATGATAGCTTTTTAACCATTTCTTATTTTTCTATTTCATCACTTATGCTTTTAATATGTACAGAGCAACTATAACACATAATTGTAAGTGAAATCCATTTTGGGGACACAGCATTCATATGTATCTTTTGCTGTTTGATATGCCCAATTAAAAGCATTCTGTACCTGTAACTGTCTATAACAGGACACCATTGTCCAATAATAAAAATCACTTTCATAATCTTGTTATGAAGTTTTACTTTATGTTGTAGCAAATATAGCCTAATGTATCCATTCCAACTACTACTTGTGTTTGAATTAAAGTGTTGCATTGTGAACATTTTATCTGCCCATATTACGTAATAGGCTGCTTGCTTTTTTTTTTTTAAATAGGCTTTCAGCGTTCAGTTTCCTACCAAATTCCTGATCTCTATGTTTCTGAATTTATGAGACCCAACACAGAAGTTAAAATTCAATTCAACAGCAAACACCTAGCAAAGTGGGAGTTAATTTTTAACTAAAAAAAATTTTTTTAACGTTTTATTTTATTTTTTGAGAGACAGAGAAAGCACGGGCAGGGGAGGGGCGGAGAGGGAGGGAGACACAGAGTCCAAAGCAGGCTCCAGGCTCCCAAGCTGTCAGCGCAGAGCCTGTCACAGGGCTTGAACCCACAAATGTGAGATCATGACCTGAGCTAAAGTCGACGCTCAACCGACCGGGACACCCAGGTGCCCCGAAGGGTTTTCTTTTTAATTCGGTTGATACACATTCATTCATTCATTTTGAAGGCACATGTGCCTTCACTAACAAATACATCTCAGGTCCAGTAAAAATAGGGTGGATGAGAGCATTGTGTCACATACTACGTGGAAATATTTTCTGCTGCCCTTTTTACCGGGTATAAGATGTGACGTCACAGGGCCTCTGCTGTGAACCCTCACAAGACGGCAGGGTGTGCAGTACCAAGGCCTCTTATTTCTCCCAGACCTAAGCTCCCATTACTGTGAACACAGGAAAAGAAATCGTGAAGCGAAACCACACACAATGTCATTGATACTTTGGCTTAACAGTATCGCTTCAGCAGCTGAAAGGTATACATTGGTTTAGGAGAAAACTCACTTGCTTTCCAGATGTGCTAACGCAGTATCTTCAAAATGGTCGTAAAGGTTTAGGACAAATGAACTGAATTTTCCCCCAAGTGAAATCTTAACAAAATTGTAATTGGGGTCAGGTGTTTGCAAAAGTGTCCAGCAGACTTGAATTCTCTCCAGCCAATCCACTAAACTAAAAGACTGGAGTGCGGGGTGGGAAATGCATTTGGCTTTAGACATAAGACAGGCCTGATGGTTGCAAATTCATAGAGGTTATTTCTATAGCCTTGAAGCCAGACCATTTTTTTTTTTTTTTTTTTTTGCACAAGCACTACAGAAATTTGGCTGTTAACAATCTCTTACCTCACCTCAGTGACTCACATGCTCTCTGCTTTCCAGCTTTGACCTGCTAGTTATGATCCACAGAGAAGGGAAGAAAAAAAAAAAAGAACACATTCTGAAGCAATTATTTTTAATGGGGAAGATTGGAGAAAATGTAGTTTAAATAGATACGGGCAAGCTATCAGCAAACACCAGCTTATGTCTGCGGCTCCCAATACACTTACACAGGCTGTGTGGTCTTCAGGAACACTTCTCAACATGTGTCAGGTACGAGGGGAAGAAATGGAACTAGGACATGCCAAGCACGTACTATCTTCGAATCACCATGCTAAGCATTATCGCGCAATAGTTCTCTGCAAGAGGCAGTCATGTAACTTGTCAAAAGTATATCTTCAGGAGTGGCAGGGTCTGGATGCCCCCCAGAGATGAACTGACTCCAAAGCCTGTTGTCTTCATGCTGTAAGGTGTCACCTCCCTGTGTGGCTGTGCTTGGGTGGACAGTCTAGTCTGTTTTTCAGTCCTGTGATGCTCGGGTTTCACAGCGGCACACATCCTTCATCTAGGGCACATTCCACACTATAGTCAGGGTGGAACTGGCATTGTGAACTGTCAGGAAGTTTCCCAATACTCTTCTCTTCTGAGAATAGCATCCTTAAACTGTTCCTTACAAACAAGAAAGAAAGAAGGGAGGGAGGGAGAGAGGGAGGAAGGGAGGGAGGAAGGAAGGAAGCTCATGCTTTGTTTTATAAGCCTAAATCCTCAGTCCTATAATCTGTTCGGGCCAGGGATCCTTGCCTGAACCAAAGGCCATCTGTAGGTTGGACCAGTTGCCCATGAGGTGGCCTGATTCAAGAACTCTCTTTGATTGGGGTGCACCACCCTGGATGTTGGTTCATGTGACCAATCGGAACCTCTCCTGCTCTCGGCTAACTTGGGTAGGGTAAACACAGAAAATTAGCCAGAGGGAGTGCAAAACCAAGGCATGAATGAGACAGGCATGTTGACGGAAAGCCCGCCTTTGAAAATCACTTCCTGGAGCTCCTGGGACTGGCATTGGACCGCTTAAGATTCCTTTAGGTGATAGAGAGGTTAAATAAAGTCACTAACTAAATAAATATTATACTAAATAAACAACACAGTATTACACAAATTGCACAATATAATAGCACAAACCCAACAGCCACTGAGAGCCCTTCAGGTTGGAGTCCAACCTGGACTCCACCAGCCTGAAAAATCTTCCAGGCTCTTTAAAAAATTCTTAATTCTGTTTTTTATTCCCATCTGCTTACTTTTGTTTGTCTCCCCCTCTTGGCGCTGGATGGGTACTTTTTGTTTGCATGTGTTCCAGCAAAATTTGGATTATTGTTTTATATACATGTGGTTTTAATTTGTGTGGGTGCTCTCTAGATCTCATCCTGTTGCTTAGTCTTCTAAGTACAATATTTTCAATATTGTCTAATCCCATGGCTTCTAACCACTGCCTACTGCCCCTAGGGATTCATCCATCACATTTTTTCTATCCAGGTCTTGGGGATGGGCACCCAAATGGCCTCCAACTTCATGGGTCCCCAAATAATGCTGCAAGGAACATTTTCGTATATGTCCCCTTGCGGACCCGTGAAAAATGTGCAATACCCATTACGCCCATGATTGGAATTGTTAGGTCAGCAAGTCTGTGTCTACGTAATTTAAGGATTGTAAGCACACTCTCCAGAATGCCAACGAGCCACACTCCCATCAGCTGTGCATGACGGTCCTCTTAAACCTACGTCCCCACCAACACATGGAATGACCTCGTTCTTTTTTACACGAAATATACCATTTAGGGAGGTATAATGCATTAAATCGATTTTTTTAAGAGATGTCTGCACTCATTTTTCAATATGTCCTGTAGATATATTTGCATTTATAGCCACATCTCCTCTCTCAGGTGTTACATTCATTAAAAGCAGGTACCAGGAGTCAACAACTTTGTTTTTGAATAGTTTTTATACAAATTATGAATGAACAAAGGAGTGAATTCTGTTAAATCTGCTTCTCAGCACTATACCTTCATCTTTCTTCAGACTCCATTTTCAGTCGGTGCCCTTGAAATCTGATCTCAGTTTCTTCTCCTTGCTTCAGTGTTAAGCTTATTTAAGGTTTTTAGGTTCTAACTCACTCTGAAACAAACAGAAATGCCAACACTGGGTTTTCATCCTGTGGAGTGAACAATGGCTTTCAAACATTTTTTACCAAAATCCACAGTAGGTCTATTTTGCATTATGACTTAGTACGTACCTATGTATGTAATTATGAGCTTACATACTTATAGAAAAATAGTATTTTTGCCATTGTTTTGGAAATAGATGACATCTATTTCCAAATCTGTTTCATTAGTTTTCATTAAAAATGCACCGTGGGGTGCCTGGGTGGCTCAGTCGGTTGAGCGTCCGACTTCGGCTCAGGTCACAATCTCGCGGTCCGTGAGTTCGAGCCCTGCGTCGGGCTCTGTGCTGACCGCTCAGAGCCTGGAGCCTGTTTCAGATTCTGTGTCTCCCTCTCTCTCTGACCCTCCCCCGTTCATGCTCTGTCTCTCTCTGTCTCAAAAATAAATAAACGTTAAAAAAACAATTAAAAAAAAAAAGCACCGTAATAAGATACCTCCACACACCTATGATAGAGGCTAAATTAAAATCCAAACACCTAATGATAGCAAGTGCTAGAGATAATGTAAAGCTACTAGAACTTTCAAACATTGCTGGTGGGGAGTCCAAAACGGTACAGTGTGATTCAGCAATCTCACAGCTAGGTATTTATGCCAGAGAAGTGAAAATTTGTGCACATAAAAGCTTTACATTAATATTTACAGCAGCTTTATTCATAATCACCAAAGACTGGAGATGACCTAAGTGTGTTGTGTCAGGTGTTGGCTAAACAAACCTTGGTTCCTCCGTACAAAGGACTTGACCCTCAGCAATAAAAAGCTGTGAACTCAACTGCTCTGTGCAGCCTCTTGGATGAATTTCAAGGGCATACCACTGAGTAAAAGAAGCCATCCTCAAATGATTGTATACTGCATGAATCCAGGGATGGGACAGTCTCCAAAAGGCAAAATTAAAGTGTTGGCGAGCAGATCATGGTTGCAGATCGTGA
This sequence comes from Panthera tigris, assembly GCF_018350195.1. Lineage (NCBI taxonomy): Eukaryota > Metazoa > Chordata > Mammalia > Carnivora > Felidae > Panthera > Panthera tigris. Next base: position 108,555,383 of record NC_056662.1, read on the forward strand.
AGGGAGGCTGTGACTACAGAGCCTCGATGGAATTTTGCGGGGCGGTTTCTGATTGTGGGCAATAGTTATACAGATCCATCGGTGTGTTAAAGTTTATAAAACTGTACATTACAATAGACTGAAGAATATTTGTAAAGGAGAGTTGGTCCAAATGAGCTTAAATGAAGCTGAATCGAGGTTGGCAGATAGCACAGCGGCTGCTGGCAGATGTAGAAGCACTGAATGAAGAAGGTCAAGTCCAGGTGTGTGAACCAGGGTCATGGCCTGTGTTGAGTCCTTGTAGGCTGAGGAAAAAGGGTGGTACCAGGTTCTCAGAGCAGAACAGGGAGGTAGTACACCAGCATCCGGAATGAACAAGAGCAGCTAACAGCCGTGGGTTGGAACCTGCCACTCGGCGCAATTTAAATTCAATGCCTTAAGTGTTAATTGAGCACCTACTAGGTGGCAGGCACTGTTCTGGGCACTGGGGATATAACAGTGAGAAAGACACCTGGCTCTGAGCTCTTGGAGCTGATGTTCTAGTGGAGTGGGTGTGGAGAAAGAAATAAAATAACATTGTATTTTAAATAAATAAAATATTTATAAATTTCTGTATAAATTAAGAAAAGAAAGAAGATTCCAGTTAATAGTAAGTGCTGTCGTGCTGTAAAGAAAATAAACAGGTGGTGTGTGTGTGTGTGTGTGTGTGCATGTGTGCAGCGGGGGAATCTAGAATGAACAGTCAGGGAAGCTTTTCTGAAGGAGGTGGCATGAGGGAGGAGAATTAAGGACAAGCATCCTCTTCCTCCCACCTTATGTGAAGGAAATAGCCAGCACTGAGTTTTCAGACAATAAATTAATTAAAAAAAAAAAAAAGCTGGTTACAACTCTATGGTCACTAATGAGTCATAGCCCACAGTCTGAAATAAAATAATTTTAATACACCCAATGACAGATGTTGCTGGCAAGCCCTTAATTAGCTTTGGCTTTTGGTTTTGTCGCATGGTATCACTATGGTCCAGACGGTTTCCTGCCTTTGACTCCCAGTTCATGCGTGATCATATTCCCCTGGGAGCGCTGAAACAATTCCAATTCCTGGAGAATTACCAGCAAGCAGGCTCTCTACGTACGTAAGTTATGTTGGCGCTAACATTCTTGACAACGATGCTTTGAAAAATACAAGTTAAAATAGCCTGTGGATTTTTTAACTTCGCAGGCAGCAAAAGATTTCAGATGAATTCTTTGGAGCACTTAATGGATCTTCTTCTGGAATATTTCGCAGACTCTCCCGCTGGCCCTCAAGTGAAATGTTTACTATCTGTGGCTGAAAAGGATTGCCACTCTAACATCAGTGTGTTTCCTTGGAAGACGGAGCAGCCTGGGGTTACGGTGTCCAGGGCCTCGCATCCCTGGAATTGTATTGCGTGTCTGGCATTGTTTGTTTTTTTTTTTTTAATCTTTATTTATTTTTGAGACAGAGAGAGACACAGCATGAACGGGGGAGGGGCAGAGAGAGAGGGAGACACAGAATCGGAAGCAGGCTCCAGGCTCCGAGCCATCAGCCCAGAGCCCGACGCGGGGCTCGAACTCACGGACCGTGAGATCGCGACCTGAGCCGAAGTCGGACGCTCAACCGACTGAGCCACCCAGGCGCCCTCTGGCATTGCTTTCTTTTGTGACTCGCTAGTTCAGGTCACACCCAGCTTTGACAGTGTCACACAGTTCCGTCCCTACACTTAGAGAAAGCTGCTAGTGTTGCCTTGAGTCTGGCAGGTTCTGTGCTGGCCCTTCTGATGCCTCCTCTGGTACTCACCACCCCCCTCCCCCCGCCTCCACTTTTCACTGCCTCGTCAGTGGGCCAGGAGTGCACTTCGGTTCTCCCCACTGCCCTTCCCAGCAATCATCATTTTAAGACTCTGCTTCTGCCATTTCCACAGCCTCTGAGCAAATCCAGTTGGCACTCTGCTTTCTTAGCGCTTGGCATGGACATTGAGGAAAAAAGTGGGGAAACACAAGCTGGACAAAGAGGGGGAAGAATAAAGTTGATTTTTTCACTGTTGTGTTTTCCAGTGTGGTTTCCAGAAACTCATTGTGCTTAAAAGTGGAGTGAGCCAGTTTGCCACTTAGTTTTAATTTTTAACTTCAAGAGATCGTTCTGGAAACATCTATCAAGGCTTTGTTAACAGAACACGATAAAAACCGTTCTCCCTCCTCAGTGCCCCCCACAGCCTCATTTTCTTTGTGACCGTGTCGTAAGGGGTTCAGCCCATGATCTCGAGCTGTTACTTGGCCCTGCAGAGTTCAGCTCCTTTGCCATTTTCTTTGCCCAGCCTGCCCCCTGTCCCTCCCTCTAGCCTGAGCTCAGACCTCACCTTCTAAATGAAGCCTACCTTGACCTCCTCCCAGACACTCTCAGCTCACTTTCTCTTACTCCGTTTTTTCTGTTTCTTTTTTTCTTTTTCATAGCACATATCTCCTGTTAATATAATGTAAGTTTAACCTTTCCATCTTGTTTGTGGTTTCTTGTCTGTCTCTAATGGACCTCGCTCCACAGAATATAAGAACGGGCATCTTTATGTTGCTCGGAAAACGGAATATCCAATCATCCCGCTAAGGTTTTCTACACGACGTTTGTGTGATCTGATTATTGCCTAAATAAACAATCCATTCACACACACACAAAATGAGTTAATTATTGTCCTATAGGCCTGTGCTGTCTAATAAGATAGCCATTAGTCACACATGGCTATTTAGAATTGAAGTAATTAAGGGGCACCTGGGTGGCTCAGTGGGTTAAGTGTCTGACTCTTGATTTGGGCTCAGGTCATGCTCTTATGGTTGTGAGATCGAGCCCCACAACAGGCGCCATGCTGGGTGTGGAGCCTTCTTAAGATCCTCTCTGTCTCCCTCTGCCCGCCCCCCAACCTCAAATAAATAAATACATAAATAAATAAATTTAAAGTGATTAAGATTGAAAAAATTAAAGGTCATCTCCTCAGTCATACCGGCCATATTTTGGGTGTTCCATAGCCACGAGTGGCTAGTGGCTACTCTTATGGACAGTACAGGTATAAAACACTTCTGTCCTAGCAGAAAGTTCTATTGGACAGTGCTGCTATAGATGAATCAGTTTGTCAGTATATTGGATTTTTTTTAATTCAAGCGATAGCTGTCTACTTAGTGTCTACTCGGAGTAAGGTGCCATGATAAGAAAAATGTGTCGCGCAAGGAGGATTCAGAGAACGTGCCTCTTTCAGCAAGTGGGTCTGAAGATAAATACAGCATGAAAAGATATGGGTCAAAAGCCTTGAGATAGATACAGATAAAGTACTGCGGGAATTCAAAGGAAGGAGAGATTTATATTTTTCAGTTCAGGGTAGGAAATCAAGGAAGACTTCTTGGAGGAGGTGGGTCTGAAACAGAAAACTGCCCATTTCTGCACTTCAGAAGCTCAGAACACTCAACGCCTTGAGATAACTAGAGGAGACGACCTGTATAAGGAAATAACCTGGTGGGAAAGTTAATTCCCAACAAGGACAATAACAACGATAGTTCCCATGGCTTTGGAGTTCTGCCTTTACTTCTCCCTCACCTTGGCCTCGGGATGAGTCTTCCACCTGCAGAAACAAAGACTTCTGGTCCTGATGTCCTCTGCTTACACAGAGCTGAGAAAAGCAGGTGGAAACTAACAGCACTTGAATAGCCGTTTCTCTCATTCTCCACCTCTGTGTGGGAACTGCAGTCCCTGGAGAATCTTCTGATGCTGCTTCCTTCTGTGGAACGAAGAAGTCTTGACCTAGAGAGCTATATTGTAGGATGATGAGTGATTGGATGTGATTTTTCGGGTATCTGAGATTCTCCACCTGGGCTCGTTTACCCCCTCCCCTGAGCCCATAGGTGCTGACTCATGACCAACGTGGCCTTCGCTCACAGGTGCAGAACCCAATACTCCCAGTGGAAAATAAACCCAGGTCAAAGGAACAAGGCATATGGGGAGAACAGTTATTTCCACAGAAAACAATGACATTTCTAAGAGCTGGTGTAGTTCTGTCGTGCCACTAATTCAGTTTGAATATTTCTGCAGTGCTTCATCGGCTATCGTTCAGCTAGCCACAATGGGCCGCCCACCCCGGCCACCAGCCATCTAGATAGATGAGTCTTCTGTGTTTTACACCAGAGGTCAGCAGACCATGGCCCACGGACCAAATCTGGCCCATGGCTTCTTTCCTCCAGCTTGTGAACCACGGCTGGTTTCTACACTTTTAAACGTTGGCAACTATCAAAAGAAGAATAATATTTAGCGACACATGAACATTTTTATGAAACTCATTTCCATATCCGTAAACAAAGTTATGCTGGAATACAACCGCATTCATGTATTTACTTTCTATGTTTTCCTGCTACAGTGGCAGATGTGACACAGTGTGACCAGGTGGCCTGCAAAGCCTGAAATATTTACTCTGTGGCCCTTTACAGAAAAAGGTTGCCGATCCTGGTCCGGACCATCAACATCTCGAGGCACCGACGAATATTGATAATAACCTTCTCTTGCTTCTCAAGCTCTTTGTGGTTGACAAAACACTTCCCTGGGCACCATTTTCACCTGTGTCTTGAATTGTCCTGGGCTCTGCCAGAGCCCCGGCAGGCTGATGCTGCTTTCACAGACAGACATGAACCCACGAAGCCAACTCCCCAAATGAGGTCATTAGGGAACAGAAACAGGTCAAAGGCATTTTTCACAACAGCCACGTTCAGGCAAAATTCAGACCCATGCAGTGCACCAGCATCACTAAAACAGAATCGAAAAGCAATGATTTCCCTCTTCCCAAACCATTTGGTTTCTGTAAGTTTATATCATTTGAGAGGGGGCCCTTCACAATTATGACACAGAGCCTAAGACAATGCAACGAATGAAATAAATGAAATTCTTCCTCTTATATAGTCACAGGGGACTCTCTGAAGTGCGTTTTGGGGCAATTCTCCTACGTTCTTATAGGCCGAGCATAGTAAATCCTGCGTAATGGTATACACATTTAGATCAGTCAGGCCATCATTTATTCACATCCGACTGATGCTTCTAAAGCATTGTTAAGCGCTGTTAGATTTTGTAATAAAAGAAAACTATTGTAAAAACAAACACATTTCCTGATTCAGCGGTGTTCATTCTCTCTGCTTGAGGAAACACACTCAAGCACCCCAAACACAGTGGGCTGGATGCGACAGCAGTTTCGCACGAAGCACTCCTGGAATAAAGGTTAGAAACTACCTAGTTCTCCCAGGGAATGTGGGGGAGATGAGGGTTAGAAACGGCTCCGCAGAGGAGGTGCCACCTGCACTGGGCCCAGAAAGATGCTTTGGGTTGACCAGAAAGACACGGTACTGGGGAAGGGGGATGAGAAGATTCTGGATGAGGCCCTGAGGTATGGAAGGGCCTGTCTCGTTCCCTGCTGGGTCTCCAGGGCTGGGGACGGGGCTGGCGTCTCATGTGTGTGCAACAAATACCTGTGGGATGAATGAGGGTGATGTGCTTAGGGGTGGTGCTAATCCAGATGGAGTGGGCGTGGGTGTGTGGATGCTATTGGGGAACCATCGTAGGGACGGCATGGGGCTGACGTTTAACATGCTATTTCACGTGTCTGTGGATAAATAAATATCTCGTCGTGGAACCCCTGGAAACAGCTTGTGCTGGTTCTTCAGCGGCATGTCTGAAGCTTTCTCCTGCTCTGGCACATGTGGTAGACGTCGTGCGCGTGTTTGACGTTCCCGTGACACCTCCAAAATGGCCCAGGGCATTCGGCTAATAGTACTGAGATGCCCAGCTGTTAATGACATGTCAGTAACAGCCACCTGTGGGCTGTGTGGTCTTAGGACTGTTGTATTTGGAAGGCACTATCGTTTCTCTCGCTCAAAAAAGCGTATCGAAATTCGAGTGAGCAAGGTCCCTTATTTTTTTTTTTTTTTAATATATGAAATTTACTGTCAAATTGGTTTCCATACAACACCCAGTGCTCATCCCAAAAGGTGCCCTCCTCAATACCCATCACCCACCCTGCCCTCCCTCCCACCCCCCATCAACCCTCAGTTTGTTCTCAGTTTTTAACAGTCTCTTATGCTTTGGCTCTCTCCCACTCTAACCTCTTTTTTTTTTTTTTCTTTCCTTCCCCTCCCCCATGGGTTTCTGTTATGTTTCTCAGGATCCACATAAGAGTGAAACCATATGGTATCTGTCTTTCTCTGTATGGCTTATTTCACTTAGCATCACACTCTCCAGTTCCATCCATGTTGCTACAAAAGGCCATATTTCATTTTTTCTCATTGCCACGTAGTATTCCATTATGTATATAAACCACAATTTCTTTATCCATTCATCAGTTGATGGACATTTAGGCTCTTTCCATAATTTGGCTATTGTTGAGAGTGCCCTTATTTGTGCTTGTTGGAACTTTATTTTTATGAGCAAATTACTTTCAATCTCCCAGTGAATTGAGATATAACAACTGTAGGCGCCTGGCTGACCCCATTGGTTGAGCATCTGACTCTGGGTCAGGTCATTATCTCAGTGTTCGTGGGTTCGAGCCCCCTGTCGGGCTCTGAGCCAACGGCTCAGAGTCTGGAACCTGCTTCGGATTCTGCGCCTCCCTGTCTCTCTGCCTCTCCCCCGCTTGTGAGCATGCGAGCCCTCTCTCTCTCTCTCTCTCTCTCAAAAATAAACATTCAAAAATATCTAACAACTGGGTTTACGAGCCACTACTTTGTATTACAAAAACCCTTGACATTTATAGACTTGGCAGTCATGGACTTCGTGACTGAGGATCCATTCCGTATGGTGATTTTTCTGAAGCACAAATTTGAATCCCATGGCCAGGGAGGCCACAGGATGGGAGTGCCTCCATCAGCTAGTGAACCCGGCCCACTGCCCACCTGCTCGTGTCCACGTAGCATTAACATTTTCTACTTGACTTCAGAGTCCCTGTGATCCTTGGGAACTGATTGAGAGCAAAAGTTTGTAGAAAATGGCCCCAGGAAAAACAGCAGCTGCTGGTGATGACATTAAGACAGAGAAGCCGTCAGACAAAGAAGGATCCTGAGGCAGGTTCATAAATGCCTACGGAGAATCATTAAGAATACAAAGGTCACTCAAAATTTTCATTTCCACTCGACTGCATTGTACAGAGGGCATGTGAAACTCTGCTGCCATTCACAAACACCTCCAGACACATCCCACCTGACTGTGAAGGGTCAGCCATATCCCTCAACACTCCCTTGGCAATTTGTTTTTGCTGTGAATCTGCGTGACCCTGAAGAAAGAGTTGGCAAATCAAAGATAAACATCAAACCAGACTTGGTCTAATTGCATGAATTCCAGATTGATGAAGCCTGAGCTAATGAGGTTTCATGCCCTAAAGGAAGTCTTAATCCTTGTCACCGTCACCGGGGCTGGGGATGTCTTTCCTGAAGAGGCTCACTCCCCGGGGCTCAGCCAGCCCCACGAGGCTGCGTTGCAACATGCTCCTCCTCTCTGCATCTCCGATCTTGGCACTTAAAAATAACGTGCCCGTGACACTTTCCAGGTTATTCTTCCAGGTGGAAGATTCACAAAAGCACAGGATTACCCATGAGCCTTCTTTGGATGCTGCTCCTCTCTCTCGTTCCCTTCTGCTACTTAGGCATCGGCCCCTGGGAGTTGTCCACCTTGAGTTGTGAAGTTTGGTGAATCTCTCTCATGGCCAGGAAGCTAGACTCAGGTTAAGAATTTCGGTTCAATTTCAAATTGTGATGCTCCGGTTGGGGCACATGGGGAGGAGACCCTAAATAATGATTTTAGGCATAATCTCCAAGGATTAATTAAGAATACATTTCACTTTCTTTTTTTTAACGTTTATTTATTTTTGAGAGAGAGCACCTATGCAGGCTCAGGCCTACGAGGGAGGGAGGGGGGAGGAGGGGTGGGGGAGGAGTAGGAGAGGGTCAGAGAGAGAGGGAGACAGGGGATCCGAGCAGGCTCCATGCTCTCAGTGCACAGCCCGACACGGGGCTCGAACTCACAAACTGTGAGATCATGACCTGAGCAGAAGTCAGATGCTCAACAAACTAGGCCACCCAGGTGCCCCTACATTTCAGTTTCTTGAACTCATGTCTTTTAAATAGCAGCTTGCTTTCAGAAGGCTCCTGACTTTTAAGGTCTTTTTATAGTAATTGCCTGATTTTTTTTTTTATTTATGTAGATCCTATGGATAACAACATAAATCACAATAATTCAATAGAACAACATGTTATTATACCAATACAGTAGGTGAGGAGGTGACAGTAATCACTCAGAGCCATGTAGAGAAATGGTCCTTTGATCTTACTTTAAGAAATGTATGTGGGGGAGCCTAGGTGGCTCAGTCGGTTGAGCAACCAACTTCGGTTCAAGTCATCATCTCATGGTTTGTGAGTTCGAGCCCCGCATGGGGCTCTGTGCTGACAGCTCAGAGCCCGGAGCCTGTTTCAGATTCTGAGTCTCCCTCTCTCTCTGCCCCTCCCCTGCTCATGCTCTGTCTCTCTCTCTCTCAGAAATAAATAAACATTAAAAAAAAAAAGAGATGTATGTGGAGTTCACGTAGAGTCATGTTTTTTCTCGGTTTCAAGTTCATCATGAGGTGACCAGAAGCCCTATTAGACATTGAACCATGGTGGGATATCCACCCAATTAAAAACGAGATTGCATCCCCGTCAGGCAGGGCAGAGGCCCTATGGACTTTTGAAGACTCCATGAGAACATCTGAGATCTGAAAACAATGTAGTGGACTGGTTACACGGCTTGCTTTTTCAGGGATGTGAGAGGAGAATCAGAGAAATTGGGGCTCTCTGAGGGGATGGGTGCAAGGAGCTATGTGGCCAAGGGAAATCTTTTTTCAAAGTAGGTAATCCTTAGGCATTGTCTCTGCTGGCCACAGTGGTCCAAAACGGAGGGAGGAGAGGGGGAGGCAGGACAGAAGGAGCCAGTTGTAGGAGTGAAGTCTGAGGAGACAGCGGGTCATGGGGTGTGTGGCACGTGGGTATGCTGTGCCAGGATCACGGAGTTCGTGTCATGTGGGGCTAAGGGCCTTCATCAAATCTAGGGTTCGATGACTGCCCAGAGCCTGCTTGGGATTCTCTCTCTCCCTTTCTGTCTGTCCCTCCCACTCGTGCTTACTCTTTCTCTCTCTCTCTCTCCAAATAAACACATAAACATTTAAAAAACTTGGGGGGGTTCAAATCTTATCTCTGCCAGTTTGTAGAAATGTATGAATTTGTGCAAGTTAACATCTCTAAGTGATCATCCCCTTATATGCAAATTGGAGGGAATAAGGTCTCAAATTCAAATCCCTACCCTGAGTCACACGCACGCACACACACACACACACACGCACACACAGACACACAGACACGCACGCATGCTTGCACATGAGTCACCCATATGTGATGAAAGATTAGGTCCTCAATCTTTCCACAACTTGCCTTCTGTCATTCTCTGTCCTCCCAACCCTCATTGGCCTTCCCCCAACTGGCAACTGCTCCTTGATGCTGGTCTGCTGGGTCTTTACCCGCCTGGGACAAGATTGTGCGGGGACAGCGGGGAGCCGGCTGGGAGGGCAGGATGGCAGGACAGCCGGAGGAGAGGAGGGGATACTAGGAAGTGGGGGAAGGGGCGAGTCGGGATCGCTGCGTGCTTGTCAGACACGGTGCTGGTCATGTTTATATTCCTTGCCTCCTCTAATTCTCACAGCAAGGCCTGGTCCTTGGCATCCAGGGGCGGATGGTGGAACAGGAGACATTAGGGCCTTGAGAGGGCAGGGCTAGCCCAGCAGCCTTCCCTGCTATCTGTCCCGCCTGACTCCTCAGGAAACACACGGTTCAGCCTCAGAAAAAGGATGATTTTGTGGCGAGGGAGGAAGAGGGGTCTTTCTCATCCGTCTGCGAACCTAATTCCTCTGTGAATGGAGGCAGGGCCTTCTGGTTAACAATAGGGGTGAAAGGGAAGGTGAATGTTTCCATCAACACAGAAATGATGTATCAGAGGAGCAGGGAGCGTAGGAAGGAAGGACCGTGCCCCTTAAGTAAAGGAAGTCAGGGCTTCTGAGAAGCAGTGAAAAAACAGGAATGCCCAGGGATGCTCAGGAAAAGCTTCACACACTTCCCGCCGTGGCCCATCTGTGGACGTAGGAACCGGACAGTTCTGAGTTAGAATCGTGTTTTTGTGGCTCACTCGTTGTATGACCTCGGACAAGTTAGTTAGCCTCTCTGGACAATAGTCTTTGCGCTTGTAAAATGAGAACAATTCCAAACGACTAAAACCCCAAAGGACAATCCTAAAATGAAGATTGACCTTTCCAGGACAATCACGTGCATTACAATTAAATATATATGGTGTTGAATAGCATCTGGCTTTTCATTGTTGCTTGAAAAAATCATTACTGTATTTTCATTATCACTTAAAAATTTCAAATCAAGGTTGGGTGCAAAAATCCTTGGCTCCCAGGGGACACGGGTCTGAGCACCCCTTAGCGCTGAGAGGGGCAGAACCTCTCAGGGCATGGCTGGCACAGGAGATGCCAAGAAATGACAGGTGGTCTTCTGGTAGGGACTCCAGAGGGGGCTCTGGCGAGATCAAAGTGTCTGCTTCCACCTGTCCAAGGTCTACCTGTCAGTGTCAACCCCGTGGGTTTCTTGGAAGCCCCCGGTGCAATCAAGCCCCTTTCCCTTTTGATTCTTTTACCGAGCGCCTGCTAGGTGGCTGTGTGTACAAAGGCTGAAGATGTTGGTTTCTGTGGGCTGCACCACAGCTCAGGAAGATGAAAGGAAGCCACAGACCATGCCCCCCAACGCGGTGGTCCTTGCCCTGCCCGCCTGGGTGGCTCCCCAGTGCAGGATGCAGACAGCGGGCCGTAGCCTTGAGCCACGCAGGAGACGGTTCTGAATTTCCCAGAAAACAGCTTGCATAACACGGAGTATCAGTTTTCTCCTTGGCTCCTTCCCCCATGTACCAAGATAACCGAACCAGTAACACAGAACACTCCGTTTATTTGATTGTTGGGAAAAACCAAAAACACCCCGAGGGAAGGAAGGCCAAAGTGCCTTAGAAAGGGACTGGCAGATCGCGGCAGCCCAGCCCAGATGTTCCCTGCACCCCTGGATGCAAGGCACACCGCTGTGAAGGGCTCCCCTTGAGTCCAGGCTGAGGCCCTCCAGCAGAAAGTACCCGAAGGCCTCCCTCTGGGCGTGGGAGATTTCTGCTGGCTAAATGGAGCCAGTAAATGCCTTCTAAGGTCTAACTGGGGGAAGAAATGGAAAACAAAGAAGAGGATGAGGGAGAACAGAGAAGAGGCAAACGAAGGAAAGTAGCCAGCGCCCTGGACGCCAGACTTGCAAGCGAAGCCAAAACTGCCAGGCTCCAGAGGCTTCTACAGGCTTACAAAACGCTCCAAAGTATGGCATTTAATCTCTCCGTAAAATTCTCATTCCCTCCTCTTCTCTTTCTGGAAGCGCCAGATGCGACCCCCAGCTCAGGCTATCACTGCCCGAGCGATTTCGCCTCAGGGAGCTTGTGTTTTACCACCTGTAAAATGGCCATAATGACCTTGTGGGGAGAATTCGAAGAGCCAAAGTGTGAAAGTGTTTCACACGGCATCTTGCACGAGCAGTTTGTGGGTTTCCTGCCTTGACTTGCTTTCGGGCTCTCAGGAGCCAACGGGAAACGGAAAACGCTGTCAAACAAACTGTGTGAATTCAGGAAAGACTCACCAGGATTCTGAACTATTTTCGAGACCCAATTAGGTCCAAAAAACAGACACGGATTCCCCAACTAGTGTGTGTGCCGCACGGGATACGGGGCAAGACGATGTCCTCTGTGCAAGGACTTGTGGAGAGTCCTTGGATGCCACCGCGCCCTTCCCCTGGGCTTCCGGCCGGTGGGCTCATTGCTGTGCCTGTCTCTGTGGATATTTATTCAACCACCAGAATCGAGAGGAATAGTCAACAGGCACTTGTGTGGGCAACTTTTGTGTCACTACAGGGTTATGGGGATAAAAAGCAATGTGGAAACATCTAGGGAAGATGTAAATAGCCAGAAGAATCTCTATCCCCTCAGAAGGGAAGCGGCTAAAAAGTCCCATTTCTACAGGCCAATTATTTTGTGGTTATTTTAGTTTAGTTTAGTTTCAGAGAGTGAGAGCAAGCAGGGGAGGGACAGAGAGAGAGAGAGAGAGGGAGGGACAGAGAATCCCAAGCAGACTGCACTGTCAGTGCAGAGCCCGATGCGGGGCTCGAACTCAACGTACTGTGAGATCATGACCTGAGCCGAAGTCAAGAGTCGGGTGCTTAACCCCACTGAGCCCCCCGGACGCCCCTACGTACATTTATTTAATCTAACAGAATCTTGTATGGCAGGAACTTTTAGCACCATTTTATGAATGAGGGAACTAAGGCCCACAGAGTTTAAGTCCCTCGTGCAACTTTGTCCACGCAGCAAGTGCCGGGTCTGGATCTGAATCCGTTTCTGGGCGCAGTACTTGTTTTATTTTATATCCTGCCACCTTTCCCTGGAAGCCTCAATTTATGGAAAACAAATGAACCCCAGGGAGAAAGCAGCACATTTTCCCCTGTGCTCTGCACGCCTTCCTAATCTTTCTCTGGAAATAGATAACGAAGCCACCAGGACCCCCCAAGGCAGCCGTGGCCCATCCATCCGCACAGTGGATTTGGGGGCCTCATGGCTTTCCCAATCAGGCTTTTGCGTCTCTGCCAGCTCGGTATGGAACATCTCTGGGTCTGATCTCTCCCCTCAGGAACCCAAGAGTCTGTCTCTGCATGTGTTATCAGACCTGCTCAAGAGTTGCACATGTCAGCGCGGAACAGGAGAGCTTTGACGTTGGCCCCGCATCTAGGAAAGCCTCGCTGCTGCCCTGCTCTGGCTGGAGCTCTGTGTCTTTCATCAAGTCCCGCAAGACGCCTCGCCGCCTGCCAGGATGAAGGCAAACAAAGCAGGACACTCACAGGGTCAACGCTCCTCCCGGGGACCTGCCTTTGGACAGGGTGTCGATTACTCTGTGGCTCCCAACCTTAACTTCCTTCGGGGGAGGGTATCTGGATTCTTGCTGGGTCTGCATAGTCCGTGGCTCCTCTGGAAACAAAAGGTTAACAACGGCGAGGTGAGTGCGTGCTCAACTCAAAGCAAACGATCGCCTCAGATCGGAGTCTGCAAAGCGTACCCACGTTTGTCATCTCGCGCCCTTCCCACCGGGAGCCTGTGAGCTGGCACAGCTGGAAGAAGTATTCCCAACAACACGTACTCGGCTTGCTGAGATCACGCCGAGCCGTGCCTCTGGGCTCCTGGCGAGACTGTCCTGCAGGTGATGGATGTTCCTAGATGACACCTCAGATCTCTCTGTGATGAGATCTCCAGGATTCTCTATCATAGGCACCTCTTTCTTTATCCCCAAGTTGGGCCCGTCAACAAGGCTCTTCCATTAGGCTCTTCGCTTTCTCCTTCTTCCTCTTTCTCCTTGTCTTCTTTTCCTCTAAGCCTTGAATGCCTTCCTGGTTGGCATGCCTTTCCCTGCTGTGCTATTCCGGGCTAAAGAGCAAGGGCTCCCAGTGAGCAGTTACTGTGCATGGCTGCAGACACAGTGGGGCACACTTGGAATGGAATGATCCGGGGATCGCGGGCGATGCCTGGACGCGGGGTTGTGGACAATGGTGCCTCGGGAGGATCGATCTCAGGAGGCTGCTGCCTCCTGCTGGCTAATAATTTTACAGGCTGGTCCATTTTTTTCCCACTCTCCTTTTCTTCTAAGGGCCCACGTACTGTATAATCCATTTTACGTGCCCTCTTTATCGTATACCAAATTTACATGTGTATTTGGGTGCACTTAGGGCCATTCCATTCTGTTTCACTGATCAGTTCATCTGTTCATTCACAGTACTGGTTGACTTCTTAGAGCTTCATAATACTTTTTTTTTTTTTTTTTTTTTTCCTGTCTGGTAGGTATGGTTGCCCTTCATTACTTGACTTCTTCGGAATCTCCAGAACTACTCTTGCTGTTGTTTTTCCATTTGAATTTTAGGACACAAAAAGAATCTTGTTGGTGTTTTAATGAGAATTACACTACATTTGTAGATTGAGGAAACTTTGATAACTTTAGGATGCTGTCTTCTTAGTCAAAATACAGTATGTGTTTCTACTTGTTGGGGCCCTGAGATTTCTGCTTGTCTATCAAGCAGTTCTTAGATTTATTCCTAGAAATTTGATTCTATATTGTGGTTATGGTAAATAAGGCATTACCTTCCATTACATCTATTCAGCTATTGCTTGCTACACACTGATTTATTATTACACTGTCTTAGCAAACTCTCTTATTTTTGAAAATAGTTCTTCAGTTACTTCTCTCAGTTTTTTTCGTGTGTACAGATTAATTTACCTACGTAAATAACGATATTTATTATACTCTGTTAATATATTACTTCTAAATAGATACTGTCATTTATTTGTCTTTTTAAATTAGAGCTACTTCCAGAACAATATTAAATAATAGTAGTGATTAATGTCATCCTTGTCTTGCTCCTGACTTCAGTACAAATATTTCTAAATTCTGTGTTAATAGGGGCGCCTGGGTGGCTCAGTCGGTTAAGCGTCCGACTTCGGCTCAGGTCACGATCTCGCAGTATGTGAGTTCGAGCCCCACGTCGGACTCTGTGCTGACAGCTCAGAGCCTGGAGCCTGTTTCAGATTCTGTGTCTCCCTCTCTCTCTGCCCCTCCCCTGTTCATGCTCTGTCTCTCTCTGTCTCAAAAATAAATAAATGTTAAAAAAAAAATTAAAAAAAAAATAAAATAAATTCTGTGTTAATAGCATAATGGACTCAGATAAATATCTTTTATCATTTTAAGAAAGTATCTTTTTATTTCTATTTTGTTAAGAGTTTCTTTTTTATTTATTGTATTGTATTGTATTGTATTTTTAAAATGTTTTTATTTATTTTTGAGACAGAGAAAGACAGAGCATGAGCAGGGGAGGGGAAGAGACAGAGGGAGACAGAATCCGAAGCAGGCTCCAGGCTCTGAGCTGTCAGCACAGAGCCCGACGTGGGGCTCGAACTCATGGAGTGTGAGATCATGACCTGAGCTGAAGTCTGACGCTTAACCCACTGAGCCACCCAGGCGCCCCAAGAGTTTCTTATTTAATCAAGAAAGGAGGGAATTCTATACTGTGAAATGTTCTATCTGTGTGTATGTTTTATCATGAATATTTTAGTAATTAGCATTTGTTGCTTATAAATACATGAACATCAATATGTGGAGGGGATACCAACTTTTATTTATTTATTTATTTATTTATTTGGTGAACGACTTTATTTTTTATACTGAAAGGCTGATGAAAAACCATTACTAATCCTGCTAAAGAAAATCCCACATCTCAATCAGAAAGGATAACTGTATTTACTCATTAAATGCCACTTACATTTCCTACAACACAAATTGAGAACACCCAGCATGCATGTTTAATCTCAGTGCAATGGATTCAAGACCAAGTATACATGTTACAAGCATCAAGGCCAGATTACAAATTATCACAGTTTATCACAATCATCATCGTCATCATCTTCTTGTTTTCTTTTCAGTGCATGTGCTGATTCATTGGCGGTATTTTGCGATGACACCATGTTAGTGGTAATAAGAATGTTCTTGGACCCGATTAATGATGGATTAATCGAACCGCGGATGTTGCAGGAATTTATGCTTTTGCAGTTGGGGGCTGTGAAGTGGGTCTTTGTACTGTAAACCTTTGCCCTGTGAGGGACATTGGAGTCCCTACTTTCGTTGACACAGACATGGTGTGTGGGGTTGGTGTGCCAAGAGTGGGAGTACTTGATCCGCTAGTAATAACCACAGAACTGTTATTCTTCCCGCAGAAGTAGATGCCTTTCTTTGTAAAGACTTAAGTCTAGGGGCGCCTGGGTGGCTCAGTCGGTTAAGCGTCCGACTTCGGCTCAGGTCACGATCTCGCGGTCCGTGAGTTCGAGCCCCGCATCGGGCCCCTGTGCTGACAGCTCAGAGCCCGGAGCCTGTTTCAATTCTGTGTCTCCCTCTCTCTGACCCTCCCCCATTCATGCTCTGTCTCTCTCTGTCTCAAAAATAAATAAACGTTAAAAAAAAAATTAAAAAAAAAATTAAGACTTAAGTCTATAGTTTGGAACAAGCAATATCAGGTGGCAACCTGGGGCCTGACTATGGCTTGATTAATGGCAAAAGACTTTGATTTCTTTGCCTTGCCATGTCTAATAAAAAATCTCTTGGGGGAGGAGAGGCAAAAGACTGATCAGCACGGCACTGGATCGCCAATCGCACACCATCTGCATCAACAGTAGCTTTCTTAGTATGGCTTGAGTAAATGTTTGCATCATCTAGAATTGTGGTCACGTATCAGAAGGCAAACTCCAACATCTGACTTACAACTCTTGGCTCATATTCTGTAATGCTCTTATCCTTCAGGATTTGTGCCATCATCCGTGGATCTTCAGGCATGCTCTTGGGACAAGCCCTCTCGCCAGACTCCATGATGTCCGTTGATCAGACTTCTTGAGCTCAATCACCCACATTAATGTATTTCAGTCCCAAGCTTGATGCAAGTTCTTTGCCTAGCATGGTTTTTCCAAGCCCTGGTGTACCAGTGAGCAGGACGTTCAGAAGATGTTTTAAAAGCTGATAAAATCAATGAAATCACAGAAGCTTGGAGACCAATGGGTTTACAAGATTATAGCAAAATTACTTAAAGTTTTAATGTTAACCACATGCAATTTAGCTTTTTTTTTTTTTTTAATGCAGAAAGCACTTGGGGATCTTGAATGCTTTAGGCTCATCATTATGGATATTGATTATCTTCACAGTTGATGGGAGATTGGTTAACGAAGCATTGATCACTGGAAGGTCTTAGTTTACCTCTGGAAACTTCTGATTTCTGTGGCCCTCTAAGTGTCTTCCTCCACATCAGACAGTGTTCTGGTGAAGCAGTAACATGCCAGGTTTCCCCAGGCACACCCACAACTGCGGAGGCACCACAACAAGACAGAGGAGGCGTAGACTGTGAGCCTGCGTAGCCTGGGCCCGGCCTCTCTGAGTCGTGCCTTGGACAAGGAGAGCGTCCTGGCTGAAAGATGCTCTCTCTGGCAAAGGCAAGGTGGTAACACACCTATGTGCAGACCAGTCAAAGGATGGGAAGGAAGCAGACCTCATAAAGACCCTGCTTCAGCGCAGTGGGACTTCCTGTTGGGCCCACTGCCAGAAGTCTTCCCGAGTAGATGATTCTGACAAGTAAAGAAACACAAGTATTCTTTGTAGTCATAAAAGGGAAAAGATGGCTAGAGGGATAAACATCTCAACCAACAAATTCTTTTTATGGGATGTCTGGCTTTTTGCAAATTTTTACTGAACCAAGACATGTGTTCTTTTTAAATTAATACATGCAGTGCAAAAACTCAAAACAATATGCTGATTTATTCCATAAAGATAATTTCCAGGCTAACTGTGGGTTTGTTTTACATTGTCAACAAGAGTAGGGAGTCAGAGGAGGAATCTTGTAAAATCCTGGAAATGAAAAGTTTGGGTCCACATGGAATGACTACTCTACAATCTAGAGTAAGTTCAATCTCAGCCTCTTTACTTCCCTCTGTGTCCTTCCCCTCCCTCCCCTCCTCTCTCTCCCTTTCTTCTCTTTCTCTCTCTGTCTGTGTGTGTGTGTGTGTGTGGGGGGGGGTTTCCTGTAAGTATAGCAGAGCAAGGGAGAAAGAGAGACATATGATTTATATCTTCTTTCTCCCGGCAGTGTTCCAATGCCACAGGTTCAATCTACCTGCTCAACTTTCTATATATGGAGTTTCTGAAGGTCTGTTTTGATGACCTCACCCTGGGACAGGAGGCAAATCAGAGCTTCTGTCAGTTTTCTTATGTCCTGCCAGGGTTAAGGCAAGGAAGAAAGGGTAACAACCTACTAGAAACCGGCAAGGATGTTTTTGGCTGTAGGATTATCGAATTTCGTGCCATCAGGTTAGTCAGAGCGATTGAGTCAAGGAAGAAGATACCCAATGGGCACATGAAAAGATGCTCAAGTCATTAGGGAAGAGCAAATTAAAACCACAATGCGATGCCGCCACACCTAGGTTAGAGTGGCTGAAATTAAAGACAGGCTGACCATGCCAAGTGTTGGTGAGGATGTATAACAACTGGAACTCTCATTCCATCCATTCTGATGGGAATGCAGAATGGTACAGTCATCTGAAAAGCAGTATGTTTTCTTGTAAAGCTTCTTGTTTCTTGTAAAAAGTTTCTTGTAAAGCTAACACTTACCATGTGACAACTCCACGCCTACGTTTTTGCCTCCACCTTCCAAATAAAAACATGTCTTTGAAAGACTAGCATATGAATGTTCCTATCAGCTTCATTCATAATAACCCCAAACTGGAAACAACCCCAAATAGGTGAGTTGATGAACTATTTATGACATACCAACGTGATACAATATTATACAGCAACAAAATGGAATGAACTATCGATATACCCAATAACATGGGCACATCTCAAAAAATGTGCTCAGAGAAAGAATGATCCCATTTATGTGATATTCTAAAAGACAACCTATAGTGCCAAAAAAGCAGATTTCTGGTTGCCTGAGGCTGAAGTGCAGGTTGGAGATTGAGTGGGAGGGGACACAAGGGAACTTTCTGGGGTGATGCACAAATTTTATACCTTGATATTGCGGTGGAGGTTAAACTGGTGTATAAATTTGTCCAAACTCATCAAACTGGTCACTTAACATGAACGCATTTGGTTGTATATAATGTATGCTTCACTAAAGCTGATGTAGGAAGAGAAGGAGGAGGCCCCTCTTCTCATGAATGGGTCTCAGGACGCTGAGCCAGGGAGAGACAGCATCACTTCTGAGAAATGCCTGGGGCGGGGGGGGGGGGTGATGGAACAGTGAGCTCCAAGTCAGCTACCGCGCTGCACAAGGGTGGAGGCTGAGCCATAGGCTGGCATCTGCGATCTGCACAGTCTGCTTGTGTGGATGCTTCTTTTGAGACCCAACTCAGTTCACTAGCTCCTCCGTTGAGCGAGAGACTTGAGTTGGGGTCTAGCTAACTGTGGTTCGGAAGGGCATTTCTCATGGGCTCTGTGCATGCTGAAGAGGGTCCCTGCCCTGAGAGCATTTCCAGTGCGGGATAAGGTGGGGAATCAGAATGCAGCTATAGCCTCTGCACCCCCCGCAAGCTACCCTCTTTGTAGAGAAACTGGGTGTTAATAATGCATGGCTGAGTTGGGGAAAATCCGAAGAAACTTCCCCTTCCCCCCCAAATTTCTCGGCCAACTCAGTGGGCCAAATTGAAACAGTCTAGATTTGGGCAGGGAAGATTTGCGACCATGAGAGAGATCATAATCTCAACCATGTATGGCCGGAAATGTAAATTATAGCTATGGAACTGTGAAGAATCACATAATTATATCAAATTTAAAAGGGAAAGTATGAGTGTGAACAACATCTTGTAGAGAAATTACCACAACCAGATGTATGCAAATTGTTCCCTAAGTAGAATAAGGCAAGTTTCCAGGACATTCCCATGAATTTATATTATATGGACACTGACATCCCTATCTAAAGCCCATCTTAATTACTGTTTTCCCTTCCAATGAACCATTTTCCCCACCGTGGGAGATACTTGTGTGCTGTTGGCTAAGTTAACAGTTACACGAATTTCAAGAAGTCTATCTTTGTTTTTAGAAGACTCTTTTGTAGCTGCCATAAGCGCTTTTTAGGTAAATAAAAACAAAGGAAAAAGAAACTAAGAGTTCCTAAGTGCGCTAAATCTGAAATGGTTTAAAGCTGATTATATGGCTCTGAATTTGCTTTCTGCCCTCACGGCACAGGCCGGGGCTGGGGGTCAGGGCATCTGGGTCCAGTCTCCAGCAAGTCTGTCCGTGACCTCCAGCCAGCCTGATCTTGTTTCGGTTTCCTCACGGTCGAATTAGGATGGGCGCCGTCCTTACCGATGTCAGCCACGTCAGCCAGCAAAGAGCTTTCACTGAAGTTTTACATCTAGTGCTAACACTTCGAAAAGTTAAAAAGTTGGACATGACGATAAAGCAGCGTTTCTTTTGCATTTAAAAGAAAACTTTTAAAATGTTCTAAACATAATACATGTGCTATCACTATATGTACGTGCTGTGGGATCCGTCCCTAAAGCAATAAAAATCATCTCGTTACAAAATTTCCCAATCTGTTAGCAACAAGCAGAAGGGCTAAGTGTCCTCCAAAACCAACGCTCAGTCTCACGAGGTTGCCAGGAACGGACCGCTCTAAATCGTTTTACGTTCCACATTGCCGTTACTTTATTACTAAGCCAACAGACTGCAAACCGAGGCCTGGAAATAGAATATGAGCTGTAGGGCTTCTCCATTTCCAGCCCTGCTCTCCCCTCCTTCCGTCTGCTCTCTCCCTGTCGCGTCGCACCCGAGGGTGGAATGACCCTTACTTTTCTCTTTTAGGAACCCTAGGAAACTTTTGAAGTGCTTTCATGTTTTTTGAGTTATCTAGCTGAACACATGTTCATTGAGTACGTCGTGCTACACAGGTGAATAATACGAAGGTGAATAATACATGGTCCCTGCCCTCACCCTGCTGGAGAGCTGAGGGCCAGTCAGGCTGAAAAAGGACATACAGCGTGTCTTGCTATTCTAAGGAGAGAGCACCTCTGCTCATGCGCATCAGGAGGGCTTTGTGGTAGCGCTTCTGTCACTCGAGCCAGGCCTGGAGTGGGGAGACAGTGGGCACGGGGGAGGGAAGGTGGCCCCGTAGGATGGCAACACCCAAGCCAGGGGGCAGAAGAGAATCACGACAACCAGTTCGGTCTGGAAATGCAGACAGGGCGTGTGTGGGCGCAGGCGCATGCGCAGTGCGGGGGCGTATAGGGCGCCCCCTTGGAAAACAGACTGGGTAGGAGGACGGGAATGGAGGCTGTCTTCAAAGCCCTGCTGAAGACGTTGGCCTTTATGCTGACGGCAGTCGGAAGAAGATGGAGAAATATTGGTTCAAGTCTGCTCCTAATCGGGGGACCTCACCTGCATGGGTTGTGCCCACCCCCTCCTGATCCTTGTCCCCTCCCCACACAGGAGCATCCCCAGCCCCAGGAAGAAGGGTTGGGGAGCGTTGGTGAGAGGGTCCACTACATACCCTATGGAGGATTTGGTAGCAGGGATGGTCAGTGGGTGGCTTCCAACCTCCACATCGGCCCTAGGGACAGCTCGTTTCTGGGGCCTGTATCAAGCTTCTGACCTTGACTTTGACTCCAAGGAGAGGGATATGAACAAGGTACTGCTTGGCTCCCTACTCAGGGCCCCCTATGACCCAGGCTTCGAGGCTCACCGGGACCTCCTCATGGCTGGGGGTGAGACGGGGCTGGGCATCAGAGGTGCCAAGGCGGAGCAGAACTGGACCCATTGAACAGACCATCCGGGCCCAGCCCAGTGTGCTGGAAGGGCTGGAGTCCTCCCGGCCGCTCACCCTGGGCAAGCAGTGCTGCGGAGGAAGTCACCACGGGCACTACCAACAAGAAGTGAGGCTGAGAGGAGCTTTTCTAAACCATCAGCAATAAAGAATAAACATCAATCATGCTAGAGGAAAGACCAGTTTTTCTATACTCTATCCTCTCTATAGAAAATGATGTTAAGTTAATATTATGTGATGAACAAACAGTACATGGCAAAATGAAGAGGGAAAAAGTGGCTTAGAGGTGTGCCGCACCCTTAGCACATAATGATACATTATTTTTCTGGATTTTGTAGTATTTGTGACATTTGTCAGCTTTTAAAATTTTGTAACTTACTGTGATGTCTTTTTTAGTTTTTTTTTAATGTTTATTTTTGAGAGAGAGAGAGAGAGAGAGAGAGAGAGAGAGAGAGAGTGTGAGCAGGGGAGGGGCAGAGAGAGAGGGAGACACAGAATCCGAAGCAGGCTCCAGCTGACAGCTCAGAGCCTGATGCGGGGCTCGAACTCACGAACTGTGAAATCATGACCTGAGCTGAAGTCAGATGCTTAACCGACTGAGCCACCCAGGCACCCCTGTCTTTTTTATTCTAAATAAAGTTGCTTTCATACCTAATTTTGTGTTGGAATTTTTGTATTCTTTTTCTTAACGATTCTCCAAATTGAATAACCTTGAGGCCTCACAAGCTTGGGTCAGCCCTTGGATGATTCCATAATATTGGCTCAATAAATATTTGAGTAATTACTACTGTTATGTACATGGAGCTCCTAGGACTGAAGAACCCTAGGGAAGTAAAGTACATTTCAAATGAAAAGACTAAATAAATAACTGAAATGGTAGCTTGGCTGGAAAGTCACTGTCTTCATGACTGAAACCTTTTAAAACTTACGACAGCCAGGGAGCCTGGGTGGCATCTGTCTCTTAATTTCAGCTCAGGTCCTGATCTATGGTTGTGGGATAGAGCCCTGTGTCGGACTTCACGCTAAGCGTGGAGGCAGCTTAAGATTCTCTTTCTTCTTCTCCCTCTGCCCCTCCCCTGCTTGCTTGCGTGTGCTCTCTCTCTCAAAAAGGGAAACTATTGGGACAGCCAATGTTGGGCTCCAGATGAACTCCACACACACCATGCCTACCTGACTCGAAGTGGCTGACCACTTAGGACTCGGCCAGCAACATAGTTATGTCACAATAATTTCGAATGTTCTTTCTACTCGTAACTTTCATCAGCTTCTTTTTCCAGTCAGGTTTCCCAATTTAAAATTAGTCGGGTTGTGTAAATATGAAGTATTCAAGAAGGAGGAAAGGTATAATTTAATTCTTCATCTGTTAACTTAATTTGCCAAAGCTTAAGAATGCTATTTAAAAACAAACAAAAAAAATTATCTGGCTTCTAACCCAAGTCTCAGGAAATAATGATTTTCATAGTACAATTGCTCAACTTGTTTTATATTATAGAATGCATACATTTGAACACGATAGGAACTTGTTTTAAAAAGCAATTTAATATGTTTGAGCTTGCCATATAAGAAATAATGGTTTAGAGGCCTGGAAAGTACTCTAGAATGGCAAGTCCCTGAAGTTACAATGTCTGTTTTTCAAAATCCAAAACGTGGACAAAATATAGAAATCAGTGTCTTTCAAGCTATTGGACGGCGGGAAAGAAAGGACAATAATCCCTGAGAGATTGTAACAAACGAGGAAAGCCCTACGATTGCCCCAGATTACTGCCTTGCGAGAGTTTCCAGACAACACACAGAGAGGGAGCCCTGAAGGAGTCCCACAGCCTCCTTGAGTTGAGGAGACAAATTGGTGCACAAAATCCCAAAATCCTAGCTAGACTTTTTTTTTTAGAAATTAAAAAGCTGATTCTAATCATTAATACTGATAAATAGTTCAATGGAACAAACTAGAAAGTACATACGTAGACCTACACATATATGGAAGACTGATTTTTGACAAAGGTGCAAAGGCAATTCAGTAGGGAAACAATAGTCTTTTCAGCAGATGGTGCTAGAACAATTGTCTGTCCATATACACAAGTGAACCTCAATCCATACCTCACGCCATATACAAAAATTAACCCAGAATGGATCACACACTTCAGTGCAAAACCCCAAATATACAATTTTTAGAAGAAAATATAGGGGGAAAATTTTATAACCTTGGACTAACACAGATATTTAGATACAAGACCAAAAACAACATATGTGAAAGTAGAAATTGATTCACCAAGAGGAACAACTTTTGTCCTGTCAAAGACACGTTAAGGGAATTAACATGAAGGGAATTCTCTCTGCCACAGAGAGAGAGAAAACATTGGCAAATTACGTATCTAATAAAGGACTTGTATCTTACAGAATATATGAAGAACTCTTAAAAGTCAATAAAGAAGAAAACAAGGATCTCAAGTAAAACAATGGGCCAACAATTGGAAGGGCCATTTCACCAAAAAAGATACACGAATGGCAAATACGCACGTGAAAACATGCTCAGTGTAATTTGTCACTAGGGTAATAAAAACCCCAATTAGATAGCACTACACATCTAGAGCAGTAGCTCAGATTATGAAGAGTGACCATCCCAAGTGCTGCTGAGAAGGTGGAGGAGGTAGAAAGCTCATTCATTGCTGGTGGGAATGTAAAATGGGCTAACCAGTTTGGAAAACAGCTTGACAGCTTTTTTTTTTTAATGCTAAACACAGATCCACCACATAATTCAGCCATTCTAGTCCTATTTATCCAAGAGAAATGAAAGCAGAGGTCCATTTAAAGAATTCATATGAATATTCAGAGACTTGTTTGTGATAATCAAATGCTGGGCGCTCCCCAAAGGCTCATCAACAGTTGAGTGGAGAGAAAGAACTGTGGTCTATCCATGCAGTAAAATGCCACTCAGCAAAAAAGGAATGAACTATCAGAACACACTACAACATGGACGGATCTCAGAATAATTTAGTTGAGTGAAAGAAATCAGGCAGCAAAAGAGAGAACATAATGTACAAGTCCAGTTTTATAAAAGTCCAGAAAACACAATCTATCGTGACAGAAAGCAGGACAGTGGTTGTTTGGGGACGGGAGGTGCAGGGAGAGTCAGGAGAGAGGGGCTGCAGAAAGGTGGGAAGAAACTTTTGGGGTGATGGAAATGTCTGCTATCTTGCGATGGTTTCAGGGATACATATGTCAAAGGACATCAAACTATACACTTTAAATATGCATATTCTGGTATGTCAGTTGTACCTCAATAAAGCTATTTTTAAAACTTATGATTTGGCTTCAGGCACCTAGAGCAAGATACTGGTTTGAGAGCTGCAAAAGTCATGGAACAATCAAGATATTAAACTATGCTTGGTTCTAAAATGTGACATTGTCTTTAACTGTGAAATAACACATTCTTGTTAAACACCCCAAAATAGGTCATAAAGTCTATACTGAGGCTCTCAGGACACACACCGATCACTTGATCGGTAACAAGTCATTTCAAATGGGTTTCACCACCTCCTTTTTTTCTCTTTCCTTATCTTGGGAAAGGAGAAGGTGGGGATATGAAAACAGATTTAATATAAGGCAAGATATACAACAGGTTGTTGGAAAGTTATTTGAAACCAGAAAATGGGTATCAGTATCCAAAAAATAAATACAAGGAAAGATTTTTCTTCACCTTTACCATTTTTTTATATACCCTTTCTTCCTTTCCTGTCCTTTTTCCCTTTCTTTCCTTCCACCTCCTGCCTCTTACCCCCACATCCCACCCCACCTTTGCTGGCAGGGTTGCCCAGAAGTTCAGACTATAGCACGAACTGGAACAGACTGTCCAAGTTCAAACCTCATGCTGTACTCCTGTACTCAGTATGGTATTTAATATCTCATGCTTTAGCATCCCCCCCCCCCCCGTCTGTAAATAGGGGTAATACCAAAAGTTCCTTCTCTCTGGACTGCTGAGGATTAAATGATTTGATAATAGGTAAAGCACTTAAAACAGGCAGAACCACGGGTTAACAGCATGCAAGTGTTACTGTTCTCGTGGCCCCTAATCTACGACAGACATGTTGGACTCCAATCAGTTAAATGTAAAAAGCCCTGGGCTCGGAGAAGACGGCAGAGGGCATGAGATTCCAGGAGCTGGAACCCAGTGCTGGCTTGGCCAGTCCCCAGCTCCCTGCCCCCATCTGTGCTACTACTGATGCATCAGAGCTTAAACTGTTTACTGGGGAAACGAGAAGGCTGGTCTACAGGATGGTCACCATGGTCCCGTCCCGGTGTTAGCACTGCTTTTTATCATTCAAAGTTACATAAATATTATCAAATGAAAAGCTTTTTGACAACTGTTAGGTACAATGGAGATTTTCATGTTACAACGTAGGTCATTCATTATTTAGTAAGAAAGACAAGTAACCTTGCCAATTATATGGACGGAACAACTGACAAAACTCTAGCAGAACACCAAGTGACTTCTTCAATGTTTCATGAGAAATTTTAACACGCAGTTTATCGTCTTCTGAAATGGGACCCATGCGAAGTTCTGGATGGGAACTCCCCCTTCTCAAAGCTATGCATGAATCTCTTGAAAGTTTAAGAGTTTGTGTACTTTGCCTGTGGTGGACGGTCCACCACTGGCTTGGCCTTAGTGACCCCCACGCCCCCAGGAGAAATCATTTCAGAAGTGCCCTGGAGCTATTCTGTCTTCTCCCAGGGTGGCAGCAGGAGCGGTGAGTGAAGTAACCATAGAAAGGAAAGCTAGTCAGTTCACATGGCTTCCTTCACGGGAAATTCACCGGACTAAGTGTAACAATAAGTGAAACAACCTACCTATGATGCTGCCATCCAAGACAAGCTCTCGGCTTTTAAAAGGGGGCAGATTTCATGTGGAGACCGTCTTCAGTGGTGAGCCAGACAGCAGGGTTGTAATGTTACTTTGAAGGGGATACAGTAAAGCCACGATGAGGAGGGAAATTTCCTCTGTTAACATCCTCCTGCAGTAGTGGTCAAGTGTGTGAGCAATTCCTCACACTTTAACGATTCAAGTAACTTTTAGGAGTGTCATACTCCCATCGGGTCAGGTCCTTATCCAGAAACGGAATCACTCAACCTGTCCACTCAAGACATACTGACTACAGGGACCAAACAGGGATTTTATTAAAACAAATGGAGATTGATTAGCCCTTATGTCGTTTAATTATGAGTCCCCAGTCCCACGGAGAGGATTTTTGATGTTCCTTATAATTCCTAGCAGAAGTCTTTGCACTGATCTCTGCTCCCACAACGTGGTTCATTCTGTCATTTGCTGCTAGTGACATTCACCCGCCTCAACTGGCACATTGTTGTAGCTGTTTTGAGAAAGCCGGGGGTATCGGTAGCCTTATGGACACTGTGTAATCTGTTGGGGTACCTGCCAGACTCCTGTCCCTTCTAGCTAGTAGTTTCAGAGATTGGGCAAGAGCAGTTGAACTGATTCAGGTATCTGGATGGGTCATTGTAAAAGACCAGAAGCAGGAACTGGCTTAGTTTGATTAAAGAGCATCTAGGTCAGGGCTTGAAATTTTGAGTGTATAAAGGTATGTGTGTGCCCATATATTTGGGATAGCAAACAGGAAACTCAAATTTTGACCTGATGTCCAAGATGAGGCTGGTTAAAGCATAGTGAGGAATCTTTATAGATCACTGCTAAGTACCATGGGAAAAAATATCCTTTTAGTTTATTAAAACTTGGGAAATATAAGAAATAAAACACAACTCCACAGAAATATGAACTACCAGTTGAGTGTATTTCCAATAGATGCTTTTCTGTGCACATTTTCATATAGTTGAGATCAGATGTATACACTATTTTGCCTCTTACTTGCACTTAAGATGCTCTATGCATTCACTATTTTTGTAATTTTTTCAACGTCAAAATAATATCCTACTGTAGTTATATTCCAATATGGTTAACCACTTCCTTATTGTTGGCCATAGTGTTCTACTGTAATAAATAATGCTGTCATAAACATTTGTGCATAAATCATTATACCTTTTCTCCTTAGGACTATTTCCCGGAAATGACATTACAAGATTAAAGAATCAATACATCTTGAAGGCTCAGGACATTTTTAAGGGTATTTTGACACAAACATTTGGTAGAGTGTCTGTGTCAAAATACCCTTCTACCAGCTGTGTATGGGAATGTTCCAACTCGTGCCATCATTATCAGCATTGAATATTTTTAAAGTATTTTTCATGTTTTATTTATTTATTTTGAGAGAGAGAGAGAGAGAGAGAGAGAGAGCGAGCCAGAGCACAAGCAGGGAAGGGGCAGACAGAGGGAGAGAGAGAATCCCAAGCAGGCTCTGCACTGTCAGCACAGAGCCCAATGCAGGGCTTGAACCCACAAACCGTTGAGATCATGACCTGAGGCGAAATCAAGAGTCAGATGCTTAACCGACTGAGCCACCCAGGCACCCCGCATATTTCTTGAAAGAAAAAAAATCCTTGCTAATTTAATATTAAAACATTACCTTACTGTAATTTCATTCACATTTCTGATTACCAGTTACAATATATTTACTCTTTTGTTTTTCCTCTTCTGTCAACAATGTGTTCATGACCTCTGCCTATTTTTTTCCGTTTTTCATTCGCATTAATGAAATTTTGTTTTGCCAAGTCTCCACTGAAGCATTAATCAGACACTCACTAGAGGTCATTTTATTGAATTGACTTAAATATTTTATTTAAAGAAATATTCTGAAGACTATATAGTTTATTGGTAGGAAAAATAGAAATCATACGTGTTTAAAGATCATTTTGTACTGACATTATGCGAAATCGACTTCTCCAAGTAACATTATTAGTTTCGCAGTGATACTAGTGGAATGCATGCTGCAGAAACATGGTTTTACCTTCAAATCTGAGCACATTACCCTTACGTCAGAAAAGAAAAAGGGATAATAAAAAACGCCACTTGCATTAGTTCAAAGTTTAGTAGACCACATCTGATTTGTTGAAGAGTGAGTTCTTTTATTTACCTCTTCAAGGAAGTGCTTATTTTTTTCACTTCTTTCTGTGCGTCTTTATCCTATAAAGAAAATACAAATACACAATGAAATTTCACACATTTATCCTGCTCCTCTAGCTACTTTGAAACAATCTTCGGTTGAGCGAGGGGATACTTTGTGCGGGACCATTACAAGGAAACTACAGATTTCTGAGATCCAGGCATGATTCAGATCTCCGAGACCACGTGTAGTGCAGAGAGCTACTCCCAGGCTGTTCCCCCGCCAGGTCTGGAGGGGTGGGATACCGGAAGAAGAGATCCTTCGGTGTAAGCTGACATATTGGCCCTCGCCACGGTGTTAATGGTAACATTGGTTTTTTTTTTTCTTCAGCTGTATGATGTGGAAGAAGTCCTAGCCTCAGCAGCAGGATTGGAAGAAATTGGAGATTCCACTGCAAGATCCAGGCTAGCTATACATTTCATCACTGACGTCATCAAGTAGTTTATATTAAAGGTGAAAAACCATATAATATGTTTTCTACATGGTCTAATATATTCCACTTGTTATTTCTTTAAAACAAGAGTGGAGGTTAGAAACAGTGGCAATAAATTTAGATGGCAGGGTACTCCTATGCACTTTTGCATTTAACATTTATTGAGTACCTAATTAGAAAGAATTTAAAGGATGTAACAAATTAAAACAAATAGATGAGAACAAATGAACAACATAATATTTGGAAGTGGCTGTTAGATTAAACAAACAAACAAACAAACAAACAAACCTGGAAGTTCTTCAATAGTTTTAATCATAACGTAGTGTCTAGTCGATCAGATGTCTACCTACTAGCAAATCAGTATTTTTTCAAGGTTGTGAGAAACTATGATTAATGAATTTAGGGGATTAATGCATTATTTAAAATAACGTATAAAAATACGTTTATCTTGGTAATTCATGTTTATCTTGGTAACCCTGGGGATAGTTCAGTGCCTGGCACCGATAAGTCCCTCAATGGGATACCTATTAGCAGTAACATTTCCCATTAATCGATGTTTAGGGATCAATTTCTTGCAGAATAATGACATAAGCAAGAGAATCATTTCAACTAGATGCCTAAAGGAAAGAACGTGCAGAAACCAGAAGGAAAGATTTAAAATTAAGATCACAGCTTGGCAATATGTGTCCTCGCGCACCCCCACTCCCCCACCCCAATTCAACTGGCAGCGAATTCGCTCACTGCACACCCACAGCCACACCCGCACACACAACACCCCTCCCGTTGTACCTTGTTCCCGGGGCTTCCATCCAAGCATTTTATCTATTTATTTGTTATGTGCAGGTTTTTTAGCCCAAAACGCCAGCTAACGCCACTACCCCCAAACACGCTTTCCTCTGTTTTTGCCCCAAATGTCTGCCCTTCCCACCATCAACCCTCATTGGGTACTCCCCCCAATACCACCCTCCTTGAGTCAACCTCCCACTTTTCCTCTTTTTCTCACACATGTCTACAGAGCTCCCTGGCACTCCTGTTAGGGGACTTGTTTTGAAGTCATTTTTGTATAACCAGCAATGCATTTACTGAGAATATATTTTGGGGGAAGAGGATAATTGTCCTCTGCCATTTCTTATAGCTGTTAATCTCCTGGTCACTCTCCTTTTACATTTGTTTTTTATGACTTTGGCACCTGGGTCACTCTCCACGCCAAGGCCTGCCATCACTGTTGGAGACATCCTAGTTCCCATGGACCGTGGACCCCACCTTCCTGGAGTTAGCCTCCTCACCTCCGATGCCCTCCCCCATCACCCCGGTGAGTGGACCCTGGGCTTTGTCATGACCTACAACTGCCCTACCTCTGAAACAGGCGTCCTGCCCTCTGAACACAACTGCCCGTCTTTTCGTGTCATTTATCCAATTACTCTCAATTACAATAATTTTTCAACTTCCACAGATTTATTAAGAGATTTTCTTTCCCTCTTGTTCTCTGCCAGCTTTCTCCTGCTTTGACTTATTTTTTTGTTTGTTTGTTTTGCCTTGACTTGTTTTCTACCCACTTTAGACTCTATATCCAGCGACCTTTGAACTAAAAGACAAAAGCCCTTTCCCCCTCTGTGGCACCTGCCCTGGGTCTCTACAAACCCCCAAGTCCACAAATCCATCAACTTTTCTATTGTGTTGGCAACAAAAAAAGAGAACCCTGATGCGCTCTGGATGCCTTTCTGACCTCCTCAGGGCCTCCCTTATTCTACCAATTATCTCCTCGCTCCTTGGTCGTTCTTGAATCCTTCCTTCTTTGCGGACCTTCTCGTCATTTAAATATGCTCCCCTATTTCCCATCTAAAAAAACACAACGATTTCTCACCTCTGGCACCACTTCTCCTCTCTTCCCCATCAAATTGTTGGAAGTGCATCTACCAGCACCGACCGCGTTGTCTCAGTGCTCTGCACGGTCTCTGCGGCTATCGTTCCACTGACAACAGTCTGGGTTAAGATCACCAGTGACACAGACATCATTGAACTCAGCTCATTCCAGTCCTGACTTCTCCAGGGTTTCTGACAGAGGTGACCACTTCCACCATCCTTTGGCTTCTGAGGCCCTGTCTCGTGGGGTCACTTCTGCTGGTCTCCCTTGTAGCTTCCTTTTCCTCCTCCCCTTCCATTATGCTGTTTCTCAAAGCTGATCCTCTGCCTGCTGCCTTTCAAACACTACATAACTTTACTGGGTGACCTCTGCCACCTTGTGGCTTCAGACGTCATTTATGTGGCAAATATAAAATCAGTTTATGGATTTGAAAATCTCACAAACTCAGAATGTCTATACCTGAGCTCACCTTCTCTACCAAATCTGGCTCTCCAATGCTCCCCGGGTCCTTAAAGGGTACCTCCATCTACCCTGGTCCGTTTCTAAAGCCAGGAACCCCAATCTCATTCTTGAGTCCTCCAACTTCTAGATATTCAATTTGTAAGTCTTGTAGAGAACACCAGCCACGAATCCGTTAAGTCTGTGTATCTCCGTTCACTGCTCACTGCCGTCATCTTAGTCGGCATCAGCGGCTCAGGTCTGTGCTACTTGCTGTAGTTAATCAAATGCTACTCCTTCTTCTAGTTTTGCTTCCCTCCAAGCCAAGTCAGTCCCCACAGGGTAGCCAGTTGTGCCCGCCCCAAAATCTCATTTGTCACTTGTTGCTTAAGACCCTGTAATGGTTTTTCCCTGCCTTTAAGAAAAAGACACAAGGCTCTCATCTCTTCTTTCCCTCTCGTGCCCAACATTTCAGCCATATTGTTATTTGATTCGACGCTTTTAGGCCTATTTTTCCATTCCAAGCCTTTGTCTGTTTTTAGTGTTTCATAAAATAGGGCATGTCTGCCACCTGCATCAGTATCACCTGAGATCATGTGAATTACTTGCAAAGTGTGTGTTTAATTGTCCAGGTCTCCATTCGCCCTTGCCATGTAGATAACATATTTCAACACTAATATCATCATTAGAACACACTATTTTGTGTTCTACATTTTTTTTCAGTTACATTAAAAGTTGTTTTCTGATTGAACAAAGTTTTTGGAAATATGTTGAGAGCTGCAAAAAGAATAGAAGCTGATCAGCTTTCGACAGTGATGTAATAAAGGAAAAATGGCCCCATTACTCAGCATAACATTTCATTATTTTTTTAAAGACAAATACCAATGCGTTAGATTTTTTACCAACAGCTTTTATTAATCTACTGAGGAGAAGTTATCTTATTGCCTATTACAGCTTACAAATTCTGCATTCAACATTTCCAAGAATGCATCACGGTACATCTTTCTACTACGTTTATTTTCAGTGATATGTCATTTGCCAAAAATCTAAATTATAGACTGAATTGTGTTCTAAAGGGTTCTTGATGGTTTCGTTTTCCAATATGAGTTTTCTTATATAAATTGTAGATAAAGGCATTTCTACTTTGACTTGAAGCCTGGGAGACTTCCCGGTGTGAGCATTTTAAGGCTGACTAAGGTATATGTGATCACAGAAGTCTTTCCTTCCATCATGATACTGAGAGTGTCCTATACAGTGACAATCCTCTCATGTCCTGTAACGTTGCTCTACGAGGAAAGGGGTTCTCATGTTCATTTCATTGAATTGCTTCTCTAACATGAATCATCTAGTATTTCCCAAATGGCTTCCTCCTCCTGGTAAAGACTTGCTCCCTTCCTGCTTGGTTTGCTCAGTGTTCTGTGCATTTGAAGCCTTGAGCTTTGGCTGAAGGTGACAGAGTTTCTCCCCTGTGGGAACTCTTGTGTCTATAAAGGTTAAAGCTGAGGCTGAAGGTTCTTCTCCATTCATTACATTTATAGGGTTTCGCTCCGGCGTGTATCCTCATGATGGCTAAGGTTAGAACATCAGCTAAGGGCTTTACCACATAGATGACATTCGTGTAGTTTCTCTGCCGTGTGAATTCACTCAGGCTGTTTCAAGGATGAGTCGTTACTGGAGGCATTTCTGCTCTTATTATAGGCAAAGGGTTTTCCTCCTGTGTGAATTCTCTGCTGTGAACAGAAGTTAGCTCTCGGGCTGAAGTGTGTGCCACGTTCGTTACATCGGTAGGGTTTCTTTCCAGTTAACACATGCTGAATCAGTTGAGCTGTGGGTATTTCCCCATTCTCAAAGAGCTCCTCTCCAGTGTGAAATCTCTGCTACTAACGGGGACAGGAGAGGACGTGAAAGGCGTGCCTGCATCCACTCGTCTCTTCATTTTTCTTTTTTTTTTTTTTCTTTTTTTTTTTTTTAAATTTTTTTTTTCAACGTTTTTTATTTATTTTTGGGACAGAGAGAGACAGAGCATGAACGGGGGAGGGGCAGAGAGAGAGGGAGACACAGAATCAGAAACAGGCTCCAGGCTCCGAGCCATCAGCCCAGAGCCTGACGCGGGGCTCGAACTCACGGACCGCGAGATCGTGACCTGGCTGAAGTCGGACGCTTAACCGACTGCGCCACCCAGGCGCCCCTCGTCTCTTCATTTTTCTACATACGAATTCTATGCTGATCCTTCAACGATGGTCTCCAAATAAAGTCTCTGCTGCATTGGTTACACTCACATGGTGTGATACTCTCCTCCGTGTAAGCATTTTTCTTCATAGCACGTCAACTGCACAGGCATCTGATCAACTCTGAGGGCTTCACTATGTTTCAAGCACTCGATATATTGTCCACATTTGCTCAAATGTCATCTTCTAAGGACTCAGGTTATGGTTTTGAATTCAGGGTATTCCTTCCTTCTCCAGATTCACACTATCCAAACCTTTCTGCTGAAGCAGCACACTTTCTCTCCATTGAGAACACTGCAGTTTCAAATTCCGGGGATACAAAGCTGCTCACATGCATGAATCTAGGCCCTGGAGCCCAAGGGCTGACACTCTCAATACCAAGTGCAGTGTGACGAGCTTAGGGCTCCCTGGAAGGGACATAAGACGTGTCACAAGTAACTATCATGCCAGGAAGAGGTTACAAGTGCCACAAGAAAGAGGCACATGAGGGAAAATACATCAATACTCTCCACCAAAGGCTTTGGATAAGTAAGAGAGAGACTTACTTATATTAAATGGTTACACTCCTGGCATGTGCGTGATGATTATCAAACATCAACCTGACTAGACTGAGGGCTGGGTAAGAATGACTGATCCCAGACTGATGCCGTGTCACCAGATATTTTAAGAATATTATTAAAGGAGGTCTAAGAGCGACGCCTGGATAGCTCAGTTGGTTAAGCATCCAACTCCTGATTTGGGCTCAGGTCATGATCTCACAGTTGTGAGATTGAGCCCCATGTAGGGCTCTGCAAGAACATGGAGCTTGCTTGGGATTCTCTCTTTCTCTCTCTCTCAAAATAAATAAAATAAACATCAAAAAAAAGAGGTCTAAGAAACTTCTTTAAGGTGCTTTTAAGATCAACCTAAGAAATATAAGCAAGGCCATTATATATCAAGAAAGCTTAACAAGTAATATATTTTGGACTGCCAATAAAAGGTTAGAACCCAAAGAGTGGAAATAGGGGGTTGTAAACAGAGTAACAGTCCCCGCCTGCAACTCATGAAAATGTCTCTTCAGAGAGTAGGAAAAGTGTGTCCCTTCTTTAGTGGCCTTATTCATTTCCTTTTTAAAAAATATTTATTTTTTTATGTTTTATTTTTTATATTTGAGAGAGAGACAGAGAGACAGAGAGCAAGTAGGGGAGGGGCAGAGAGACAGAGGCAGAATCTAAAGCAGGCTCCAGGCTCTGAGCCGTCAGCACAGACCCTGACGCAGGGCTCAAACTCATGAACCGTGAGATCATGACCTGAGCCGAAGTTGGACGCTTAACCGACTGAATCACCCAAGAGCTCCCCAAAATATTTATTTTTGAGAGAGAGAGAGAGCTCAAGCAGGGGAGGGACAGAGAGAGAGGGAGACAGGATCCAAAGCGGGCTCCACACTGATAGCAGAGAGCCCGATGTGGGGCTTGAACCCATGAACTGTGAGATCATGACCTAAGCCAAAGTTGGACGCTTAACCAGCTGAGCCATCCAGGCACCCCTAATTTCTTTTAAAATGTACCAGGAAGAATGAATTCTCCAGGCCCAGAAAATAAGTTCAAACCAGAAATAAACAGGCAAATAAGAATTTCTAACAAATGAGACCGTGGGCAATATTGCTGGGTTTCAGTAACTGACCCTACTCATACTCTGAGCT
This sequence comes from Panthera tigris, assembly GCF_018350195.1. Classification (NCBI taxonomy): domain Eukaryota; kingdom Metazoa; phylum Chordata; class Mammalia; order Carnivora; family Felidae; genus Panthera; species Panthera tigris. The sequence goes on from NC_056662.1 coordinate 108,590,583, forward strand.
GTAGCATTCCCTCAGCTGGAAGGCAGGCTGCACATCTGTGGACTAATTATAGCTTATAAACTTATCTGAGAAACCAATGTCTTAATTAAAAAAAAAATCAAATATGAGGGATGCCTGGGTGGCTCAGTCGGTTGAGCCTCTGACTTCGGCTCAGGTCATGATCTGTGGTCTGTGGGTTTGATCCCCGCGTCGGGCTCTGTGCTGACAGCTCAGACCCTGGAGCCTGCTTTGGATTCTGTGTCTCCCTCTCTCTGCCCCTCCCCCGCTCATGCTCTGTCTGTCTTTGTCTCTCAACAATAAATGTTAAAAAAAAAATCAAATATGAGGTCTTAATTAAGACAGAAAATTAAAAGCACGATTAGGATTTTATTACTAAGAGTGGTTACTAATGAGAGGGATGATTCTCCATTTATATAACAGGATGGAAATAACAGCCCAGGATTTTAAACAACAGGTTAACTTTAAAGCCAACTACACACAACTTGTTAGCCAGGAAGGCGTGTTCTTTACATTGAACACTCCCGGAGTCCTTCTCTTCCTGACACTGTTCCCGGTATAGTTTATTTCCTATCCTACAAGAGTTTGTCTTAGAAGGGCAATTAATGTCACTTCAAAATGTGACAACAATTTCAAAACAGTTTTTTTCTTTACCAAATTAGCACATCCCTCGCACATCCCTCTCCGTAAAACAAAAGATTACATAATGCTTCCTGCACCGAACTTTGGCAGCCTGCCCCAGGTCAGTAACTTGGATACTTTGTCCAGGCAAACAACTCCCAGGCTGCCAGAGTGGTCATGATTTCCTTCATCAAGCATTCTCACACTGCCTTCGACACAGGAATCCTTTTTCAGTTTAAAAGTGGAACGTTTCTGGGGCTCCTGGGTGGCTCAGTCGGTTGAGCGTCTGACTCCCATTTTCGGCTCAGGTCATGATCTCATGTTTTGTGGGTTCGAGCCCCACGTCGGGCTCTAAGCTGACAGCATAGAGCCTGCTTGGGTTTCTCTCTCTCCCTCTCTCTGTCTGCCCCTCCCCCATTTGTGCTGTCTCTGTCTCTCTCAAAATAAGTAAATAAACTTAAAAAAAAAATTTTTAAGTGGAACGTTTCTCAGGACCCGAGATGACCTTCCTAGAGTCAAGAAAAGGCCACGTGAATAATAAAATACTGTAGTTTCAAGTTCTGGGGATGTAAAGTTGCTCACATGCAGGAATCTGGGCCCTAGAGCCCAAGGGCTGACATTCCCAATGTCAAGTGCAGTGTGGTGAGCTCAGAGCTCCCTGGAAGGGGCAGAAGACATCACAAACGACTCCAATGTCAGGAAGAGGTTACAAGTGCCACGAGAAAGCAGGTATGTCAGGCAGGTTCACATGACAGAGGGAAAACTGATGGCTGGGTTGCCTTCACTGTTATTAGTGGCTCTGCTGGACATTTTGGAAATGAACAGACTTGTCAGCAAAATCACTAATGGGGTGGGTATATTTCAATCTGGAAAAACTTACAGAGATAGGGGGACTACAGATAACTCTCCTCAGTCTATTTTCTAATTGAAAAAAAATTGATATTCCTGACATTACATTTACTACTCGAAACAAAACAAAACAACAAAACAAAACAAAACCTCCTAGAAAATATAAATGGAAACGTCATTGGAAAAATAAGTAACGTAGGAAATACTTATTAATGCTATTTTGCTTATTACCTAAATATTTCCACAGTGCCCAGCTTTTTATTTTTATGCTATGAGTCTTCTGATTTTTCCTATCAGTACTTATGGGTGCTTATTACATGCCAGGCATGATAGTTGGCATTGGGAATAGAGGGGTGAATGAAACACACTTAGCTGTGACTTTCCTGGAAGAATCACACAAACAATTATACAACCACAAACCGTGCTAGATGATGTGAAGGAAAAGTACGAGGTACTTTCTTGCCTGGGAGTGGCAAGGAAGTCTTTCCTAAAGAAATGACATTTATGGTGAGGCCTGAAGGGTGAGTAGGAATAAAGCAGGGGAAGGGAGTGGAGGACTTGGGTGAGAGTGTTTCAGGAAGAGGCAAGAACAGGTCCCGAGGGTGTGAAGCAGGGAAAGGCATAGTGCAGAGGTGGGGGGAGTGGGCAACAGAGATCAGAGCCTTGAAGGACATGCTAAACATTTAGGACTTTATCCCCAAAGCAAAGGGTTTCAAGTAAGAAGTGACATATTGAGGTTTACTCAATCTGTTCCTTTGCTGCTACTGAGAGCCAAGAATGGCCTGGTGGAAGGAAGAAAGCCAAAGACCAGTGGGAGGTTCCCACGTCGTAGTTCCAGTGAACTCGGGTGGTTTCCTGCTTGGAGTGGTAGCAGTCGAGTGAGAGGGCAGTTGGCTAGCTCAAGGCATGCTTTAGAAGAGGAAGACTGAGACTTGGTGAGTGGGTGGATGTCTGTGTCGGGGGCTGAGGGAGATGATTCCCAACTGATGGACAGATGTGTCATTTACTAGAGAGGAAGTTGGAAAAGACCAGATCCAAAGGCCCAATGACGAGTTGAGTTTGAGATGTCTGCGAAACATCTCGGTACAGATGTCAAGTAGGAAGTTGGATACTCAGGTCTTAGGGCTCAGAAGGGAGGTCTAGAGATACGAATTTGAGGACTCCTGGCAGGTAGATAGCATCCGAAGCCATGGACCATAGGTTTGTGGGGCAGGAAGGAGGAGAGAGGAGAGGAAAAGAGAGGAGGGAAGGAGAGCGGAGGGGAGGCGAGGAGAGGGGAGACTTAGGGACCAAGGACCAAACCCTGGGGGGGGGGAGTCATTGATATTTAGCCCTTGTGTGACACCTCTGGATATCGTGCACAACTATTTGCACGTCAAACCAGGTATTATGCCTTACTATCATACTGTACGCTAATCTCAAATTCTAAAAAGAATGCACAGACCCTCAGTTTTAAATGACTGCATATAACCTGAAACATCATTCAGGACAGATGGAAAAGTTGGTAGGGTCCCCACCACCTCTATGGAGCAAGCAACCAGAGGGACAAAATCTGTTTTCTGCCCAAACAATTGCACAAAGTGTCTTCCGGAGAAGTGCCGCTCCTGAGCCTAGGCTGTTGTGCGCCTCGACCAAGTGAGGGATCGGAGTGAGAAGGACAATCAACCCCGCAGGAAAGCCCAAACGTAAGCCGTCCGAGACCTTGCGCGGGTGGTTGCCAGCAAGGCGCAGTGAGGCCTGAGCAGCCCTGTTTAAAGACGGAGGCATCCCTGAACCCTGAAGTTCCCGGCAGGTCTTATTACGCTCCCCCCTTTCTTCCTTGTTTCCCAGGACTGCGCTGAACACCCCTGCCCCTCCCCCTCCAGGCAAACAAATCTCCGCTTTTCCACCTCTGTGCCTTTGTTCACCGCCTGCGAGGCACTTCACTCTCACCTCCACCTTACGTACACTCTCAAAGTCCACCTCTGATGCTACCGGATCTCTTCCAGGTGAAAATAATTTCTCCCTTTCCACTATTTCCATCACCAGTTATTTGCCCCTCTCTGAGCACTTCAGCCTTTCCACCCTGGGCTACAGTTACTTGGGTATATGGCTTATATTCTCTCCCAGGGCTGTGAGCTGCTAGAGAGCTGTGGGCGTGTCTATATTTGAGGTTCACAACAACCATCGGAGCTGGTTTTGCTTCCGCAGAGAAGACAAGGGATGCTCCTTTCTGAGGCATTTCTTTCCACTGTGATTCAGAGGACGGTAATGTGCGGCGGTACGAGAAGGGAGCAGGAAAACACTGATCTACTTCCTTGTATTCCTACAATACCAATATACGGCTCACAGCAACACAGACTGGGCCATTAACTCTGAAATTCCTAAAACAGAGCACATCCAGAATCCTGAATTAGTGAATAAAAGGGCAAGAAGCAACGGGATAGTTTCTTCTTCGTTAGCAGTAGGCATTCAAAGACCAAGAAAATGTCAAGGCATCATTTTTAAGCTTCTTCACGGTAGAGGATAATCACACCCTACTGTGAGCAGAAGACTGAAGACGGCAGACCCCTGGACGGTCTTCTTGCGGTCTAATGCTTAACAAGCATCAGTATATTTTAACTGCTAGCCCATGATTTGTGTGTCCCTTAAAGAGACAGGGAGTCTGCTGGTGAAGGGTTACCCACAGCAATTCTAAAAACCTCACAGCACATGTTCAATCCCAGTGAAATCCCAAATGTTTTAGTATGGAAGAAAAATCCAGACGCACCTAAGCCAGCTGTTCCTATCTGGAGCTAGAAAAGTACTGGTGACAATAACAGCCTTCGCCGTCCCTGTTGGGACTTACCTCTTTGGTAACACAAGGGAGCAATACTGCCAAATTACAAAACTTCACAGCATCATCTGTTTGTTCAAGATCAATGTAACACTAGAAATGAAAAGTCGACAATGTGAAAGGGAATCCCATTTTCATGTAATGCATTCAAAGTGATCTTAAAACAAGTGGTCTTCCTTACCTTGGCCAAGAACAAGTAATTGGACTTAGAAAAACCAGGGTGTAGTTCTTCAACCTGATTTTAAGAGAGAACAGAAAAAAGAATAAATGGGGCAATATTATAACAACCAGTAAAGAATCGGATATTAACCAAGTTGTCTGAAAAATTTAGATTGGTTGTATTACATCTGACTGGTTTGATCAATTCAAGTATGGTGGAAATACAGCTTTTGAGATTATCCATTAAAATGAGATTATTATTGGGGCGCCTGGGTGACTCAGTCGGTTAAGCGTCCGACTTCGGCTCAGGTCATGATCTCACAGTTTGTGGGTTCGAGCCCCACGTCGGGCTCTGTGCTGACAGCTCAGAGCCTGGAGCCTGCTTCGGATTCTGTGTCTCCCTCTTTCTCTGCCCCTCCCACACTCATGTTCTCTCTCTGTCTCAGAAATAAATAAACATTAAAAAAATGAGATTATTATTATTATGCTCATAGAGCTTATGAAACAATGAGATCCTTTAAGATTTCAGGATTCCTTTGTATAACCTATCCTTTCTCTTTTTTTCTTTTCAAGGACAGAAACAATTGGCGATACATGCTCCCAAGACAAGTCCTATACAATTTAGTCTATTTAGAAGACGATTAGAGGATGATAGGTATCCCATGACAAACATCCTCCACCACGTTAGTATTTGATTTCTTATGATTTCAACACATCCCACGGGCTGAATAATATCTAAAGTCCATCGCGTCAAGTATTTTTGAAGAAAAGACAGACCTGGGAAACAACTAGTCCAAGTAGCAGACCTACTTACAAATTTTAATAAGTGGGTATTATGAAGGCACTTTACTAAACTCTTATGCACATCTACTAAACTTTTTTTTAATGTTTATTTGTTTTTGAGAGGGAGAGAGAGAGAGACAGAGAGAGAGAGTGTGAGCAGGGGAGGAGCAAGAGAGAGAGGGAGACGCAGAATCCAAAGCAGGCTCCAGGCTCTGAGCTGTCAGCACAGAGCCCAGTGCGGGGGTTTGAACTCACAAACCACAAGATCATGACCTGAGCTGAAGTCGGATGCTTCACCGACTGAGTCACCCAGGCACCCCACACATTACTAAACTTTTATGCATCAGTTCCCTTTCTCTATCTCTGGTGAATAAGAATTCTTGCAGGTGCCTGGCATTGTTACTAGAGAGCACTTCTTAGAACCTAAGTCAATCTTCGGTCAGTTGCTGCTGTATTAAGGGCCAATGCAAATAAGCTCCCAATCTGACCTTGGAACCCAACCAAGAGAGACGTAGAACCCAAGCGAAGGTTACTTTTTTTTTTTTTAATGTTTATAATTTTGAGAGAGAGAGAGAGAGAGCAGGGGGAGGGGCAGAGAGAGAGAGGGAGAGAGAGAATCGCAAGCAGACTCCGTGCTGTCAGTGCAAAGCCCAATGTAAGGCTTGAACCCACGAACTGTGAGATCACAACCTGAGCCGAAACCAAGAGTTGGATGCTTAACTTCCTCCAGGAGCCCCAAGAAGGTTACTTTAAAAAATGTACAAAGATATGCATGTTTTATAAGATACAAGTGATACGAACATTTCCAAAACTAAAAAGTGAGTGCTTCTTTGTTCTGACTTTATTTTCAATTTCAATCTCATCTCCCAGGGGTAACCACTATAAACAGTTTGACATGAATCTTACCAGACCCTTTATCAAGCATACACAAGTAAAAAAAAAAACTTCACTTTGGAAAAAAATGAATATGGGACCATTTCTGTATATTGGTCCAAAACTTTTTTTCCCACAACATATCACAGACACATTTCTGTGTTTGCATACACAGATCTACCTCGTTCCTAAGAGGTGTATTTCATATTACGCATATGCCGTAATTAAATTAAGCATTCTTTATGACACATTTAGACATTTTTTTACTGTTACCAATAATGATCAGTGAAATACTTTCTCCTGTATACTTGTGTACAAGTGTGATTATGTCTGTAGAAGAGATTCCTGGAAGTTGAACTGCTGAGTCAAAGGATACATGCATTTTAAAGATGGATACTATTGGGTGGATCTAAGACTTAGGGGGCTGAGGAGTTCACATCTTTGGTAAAGGGCATATACTCTACAAAACCCAAAAGGGAAGGCTCCTAGGATAAAGTGTCTTGGGCTGGAGAGTCAAACTGGGTGTTTATTCTTTAGGACCGAGTAGATGAACAGTGTGTGGATCTGGCCAAGAACTTGCTAGTGAAACAGCAAGGCTGCCAACAGATGGGAGGACACTGTCAAGTTCAATCCTAGCCAGAGCCTGGAAAAGCCTAGAGAGCCACCCATGGTATTGATGAGTTCTGGTTCTGCTGGTTCTCTCTTGTCCAATCATTTCCATCTCTACTCTTCAAGTCTACTAAGTGCATTTTTTAAGTCTCTCTAAAAGGAAGACTTTGATTAAACTTTGTTCAGTTGCACCTTCTTCTATGTCCAGTAGTTGCCCAGCTCTGTCCAAAACCTGTTCATAAAACCTGCTTCAACATATGAGAATAAGCAGCTTATTTCTTTTTTTAGTTAATTAATTATTTTTTAAATTTACATAAAAGTTAGGCTATAGCGCAACAATGATTTCAGGAGTAGATTCCTTAATGCCCCTTACCAATTTAGCCCATTTCCCCCTCCCACAACCCTCTGCTTGTTATCTATATTTAAGAGTCTCTTATGTTTTGTCCCCTCCCTGTTTTTATATTATTTTTGCTTCCCTTCCCTTATGTTCATCTGTTCTGTGTCTTAAAGTCCTCATATGAGTGAAGTCATATGATATTTGTCTTTCTCTGACTAATTTTGCTTAGCATAATACTCTCTAGTTCCATCCACATAGTTGCAAATGGAAAGATCATTCTTTTTTTTTTTTAGATCATTCTTTTTGATTGCCGAGTAATACTCCATTTTATATATATATATATATATATATATATATATATATATATATATATATATATACCACATCTTCTTTATCCATTCATCTGTCAATGGACATTTGGGCTCTTTCCATACTTTGGCTATTGTTGATAGTGCTGCTACATATATAGGGGTGCATGTGCCCCTTCGAAACAGCACACCTGTGTCCCTTGGATAGATACCTAGTAGTGCAATTGGTGGATCATAGAGTAATTCTATTTTTAATTTTTTGAGGAACCTCCATACTGTTTTCCCGAGTGGGTGTACCAGTTTGCATTCCTACCAGCAGTGCAAAAGAGATCCTCTTTCTCCGCATCTGTTGTTGCCCGAGTTGTTAATGTTAGCCATTCTGACAGGTGTGAGGTGGTATCTCATTATGGTTTTGATCTGTATTTCCAGGATGATGAGTGATGTTGAACATTTTTTTTTATGTGTCTGTCTGCCATCTGGATGTCTTCTTTGGAGAAGTGTCTATTCATGTCTTTTGCCCATTTCTTCACTGGATTTTTTTTTTGGGGGGGGTGGTGTTGAGTTTGATAAGTTCTTTATAGATTTTGTATACTAACCCTTTATCTATTATGTCATTTGCAAATACCTTCTTCCATTCCATTGGTTGCCTTTTAGTTTTGCTGACTGTTTCCTTCGCCGTGCAGAAGCTTTTTATTTTGATGAGGTCCCAATAGTTCAATTTTGCTTTTGTTTCCCTTGCCTCCGGAGACGTGCTGAGTAAGAAATTGCTGCTGCCGAGGTTAAAGAGGTTTTTGCCTGCTCTCTCCTCTAGGATTTTGATGGCTTCCTCTCTTACATTTAGGTCTTTCATCTATTTTGAGTTTATTTTTGTATATGGTGTAAGAAAGTGGTCCAGGTTCAATCTTCTGCATGTCGCTGTCCAGTTTTCCCAACATGATTTGTTGAAGAGACTGTCCTTATTCCATTGGATAGTCTTTCCTACTTTGTCAAAGAGTAGTTGGCCATATGTTTGTGGGTCCATTTCTGGGTTTTCTATTCTGTTCCATTGATCTCAGTGTCTGTTTTTGTGCCAGTACCATACTGTCTTGATGATTACAGCTTCGTAATAAAGCTTGAAGTCCGGGGGTGTGATGCCTCCAGCTTCGGTTTTCTTTTTCAAGATTGCTTTGGCCATTTGGGGTCTTTTGTGGTTCCATACAAATTTTAGGATTGTTTGCTCTAGCTCTGTGAAGAATGCTGGTGTTATTTTGATAGGGATTGCTTATTTCTTTAATATTGGCATTTTAATCCTGCATATATACCTTAGCACTTATGTTTAATTAGCCATCCTGATTATAAATCAGAACATCTCTTTCTTTTTGTGCTCATGGTTAAAAAAAAAAAAAAAAAAAGAAGCCACCAAAGGTACATAGGCTACTAACAACACCAACTTCCTAAAATGGAGCAGATTCTAACTTTTTACCAAAGGGCTTGCCTAAATAACAAGGAAGGTAGTTATTTAGGTAAGTACCTAATGTTCAGTGGAATGTTCTAGTTAAGAAGCAGTTCCTAGCTAGGCTCTTAGAACACCCTATAATAATACCTGGCAGAGAATATTGTAGCTGTTTACTTGGTCTTGACTGTACAAGTTCCCTGGAGACAGGAGCTGCATTGGTCATTTCTGCATTCCCTACATTTGCCATGCTGGTACTAGGTATGTGCTTAATAAACATTACTGAATAAGCTAGCATTGTTTTAAAAACATCTCAGAAACTCAAGCCATAGCCCTCCACCATATCAGGGCATAGAAGAAGGCTCTGCAGGTGGTAAAACCACTCAGGGAGATCCAGAGGTCTTATGTTGCAAACAGTGAGTGAGATCAGGGCGGTCCGTCTATCCCCCAACACTGCCACACCTGTTATCTACTACACACACCCAGGCACTGATTTCAGGCTCTCAACCTCGCCATGGGCTGCACAGGAATAGCTCTGAGAGCTTTAAAAACACTGATCAGGTTTTAAAAACACTTTGTTGTGACCCAATAATTCCATTCCTAGGTACTTATCAAAGAAAATTAAAAACATGTCTACACAAAAGCTTGCATATGAATGTTCATTGAAGCTTTATTAATAATAGCCCCAAATTGGACATAACGCAAATGTCCACCAATGGACAAATGCATAAGCAGACTGTGGTATATCCACAAAATGGAATATTACAAGGCAGTAAAAAGGAACTATGGATACACCGATGAAATGAATGAATCTCAAAACATTATGCTGAGCAAAGGAAGCCAGATACACAAAGTAAAAGCTCAATGATTCCATTTATATAAACTTTTAGAATAGGTCAAAAAAACAGAAAAGCAGATCAGTGGTTGCCTGGGGCAGGGGCTGAGGGAAATTGACAGCAGAGGGGCAAAGAGAACTCTTGAAAGTGGTGGAAATGTTCTAAATCTTAAAATGGTGGTGGTTACTTGAGTGTATTAATTTGCCAAGCTTCAATGAACTGCATACTTAAAATGGGTGCATTTTATTGAATATAAACTATATCTTAATATATTCAAAGATTCTGAAATAATTAGTCTGGGTCATGGTCTGGGCTGGCATTTTTTTTTCAAAGTTCACCCACTTATTATTTGAGAGAGAGAAAGAGAGAGAGTAAGCAAGTTGGGGAGGGGCAGAGAGAGAGGGAGAGAGAGAATCCCAAACAGGCTCTGTGCTGACAGTGTGGACTCCATGCAAGGCTCAGTCTCAGCTCTCCAGATGATTCTAATGTACAGCCAAGGGTGAAACCACTGCCCGAGGGAATTATGCCAGAATTTTGGATGAGGTGGGAAGCATGCTATAGTTTGAAAGAATTCCCACAGAGGATTCACAGATGACTCCTGATCTAAAATCACCTCCCTGGATTGCTGTGATGCTGTGGGGGATAAGATTTCACCAGTTATAAGAGCAAAATAATAGCAGTGAATGTTTATTTGTAGTTAGAGTAGTTAATGTGCGAGGTTCTGGGCCAAGAAAATTACAAGCATTATTTGATGAATTGTATCACAAATCATATAAAGTAGGTATTCATCTGCTTCACAGATGAAGAATGTAAGATTAGGAGAAATAAAGAAACACAGCCAGGTCACAGGGACAGGGAGAGGCCCAGATCTCAAACTGATTCTAAAGCTAATGCTCTACATCTCTCCAGAACTGAGATGGATGGTCTAGGGACACATTCCTGGCCCCTATGAATCCTCTTTGGAGACACAGAGCTGGGGACAGGAGTCCTACAGTCTAGGGTCCAAAAACACGACTTCCTACTGGGACTAGGGGTTGCAGACTCTCCTAGGGCATGGGATCCAAGTTCCTTCTCCTCCCCACACCTCCCAGATTTCTCATTTCCTCCCCAGCCTTTGCCCTTAGCACTCTGGGCTCCTAGGTACCCCCAGATGTTGCAGTCAATGTAGAAGGGAGCTTTCCTGATGCCTTCTGACTCTGAACAAACACCACCAAATGCATTTTCAGATAGAATCTAAGTCAAGACTGAATGGGGAGGTCCCCAAGATGATTTGCCAAGGTGTTTACATTTTAATAACATTAACATTTTCTGAGCTGATATGGAGCACTTCCTAGGAGCTAGGAAATCGCTAAGTAATTTACTTGTATTAACTTATTTAATGTTCACAACAACACTCTGAGTCAGGTACTATTCTCTCCATGTTATTGATGAATTTGAGAGAAAGGTTAAGAAACTCGTCTAATGTTAATCAGCCGGTAAGTGGCAGAACTGAGATTTAACCAGGTGGTCTAGTTCTAGAGGTTGCAATCCTTACCTCTATATCGCTGGGCCTCTGATCACTTTTGATTTTATCTGTGTAATATTTCAGGTACATTAGCACCTTAAGAATTTGGGGGCAGTGTCCTAAAGATCTGATCCCCCATTTATAACTGCTACTATGGAGAAATGAGTTTCAAGCCCCAACAACATTTTTCCTAATTAGCTTAGCACCTTCTATGAACCATTTAGCTTAAATATACCCATGATCTATATATTTTTTTAAATGTTTATTTATTTATTTTGAGAGACAGAGAGAGAGAGAGAGAGAGAGAGAGAGAGAGTGTGTGTGTGTGTGAGAATGGGGGAGGGGCAGAGAGTAAGAAAGAGAGAGAGAATCCCCAACAGACTCCACACACAGCATGAAGTCCAACTCGGGGCTTGATCCTACGACTGTGAGATCATGACCTGAGCAGAAATCAAGAGTTGGTCACGTGACCGACTAAGCCACCCAGGTGCCCCTACTATGATCTGTATTCTTATAAATTTAAAATGAAATAACAAATTACCAGTGGTGGATAAAAGGTGAAGAAATAAGGATGATACAGTTTTAAACAACATTCATGTCTTTGGTCTGCCATTGTGTGACACTAGAAAAAATTAAGCTCCTGAGGTCTTGATTTCCTTTTTTTAAGTTTTAATTTAATTTAATTTTAATTTAATTTAGAGAGAGAGACCACAGGTAAGGGAGAGGGGCAGAGAGAGACAGAATCTTAAGCAGGTTCCATGCTCAGTGCAGAGCCCGATGTGGGGCTCGATCCCATGACCCTGGGATCATGACCTGAGCCAAAATCAAGAGTTGGATGCTCAACTGACTGAGCCACACAGGTGCCCCTTGATTTCCTTTTTATAAAACAAAAAAGATGACATTAAATAAAAAATAAGAAACATCTGGCCCTTGTACTTTTATTCCCTGTACTTTTTCCCACTGGACTCATGCTTAAGCTCAGAACATTTATTTTTTTCCACAGAGCACAGTAGGTAGGCACTAAGCATTCATTCATAAATGGAAAGTACAATGAAATGTACTTGTGATCTTAGAATATGTGTTCTCTAAATCCCTTTCAGTTCTACAAAATTGATCTCTAAGATACAACAAAAAAATATGAGAAGGTACAAAATGTTGGACAATACAATTTAGAGTCTGATTTTGTCTATATTGTTACAAATCTGAAATAGGTAGCCGAAAAAGATGAAACATCTTAGTCTCTATAAGATTCTATAACTGGTTCCAGAGAAAGATAAAGGGATTAGCCTACCAGAAAGTTGATTATATGCACACACATATATTACTGTTTAGAGTTTTATTATACATTTTAAACAGGAATGAAAATACTGGTTTGGTCTGATACCCTAAGAATGTTCTAGAGAACTGTCTGCAACCTGTAGAATGGCTTTTGAAATAGCTCTCCCTTTCGGCATCTTTTAGTTCTTTAAGATTAAACTGGTTCTATATTAGGCTCATTACGAGAATTTGGAACCAAGTCTAATAATCAGGGCATGAATGCTTTTGCACATGCCCACACAACCTGGAGAGCTGCTCTTGGATTTGGTAGTAAGGGCTGTACCTAGGACCTAGGGAATAACTAGCTGCTCTGGGAAGCAGTTTGGACATGCTAAAACTAGGACTCCACCCCAGGCTTCCATTGGAGATCTACATGAAGAAGGGTAGGGGGGACTAACGCAGCTCATAGCCAGTTCGATACTAAAATAATGGATACACAAAATATACCTTAAGGAAATTTTGCAAAGCTTCTTCTACAGTTGAGGATGGTATTTTTCCAAACAGAGTAGCAGCCATTTTTTTCTCAATCCAGCTCAGTTTCGAGACCTGCAAATATGAAGCAACATCATTCTTAGAGAGTTTTCACTTTTTGAATGAAGAATCTCTCCTCAGTTAGATGTGTGTGTGTGTGTGTGTGTGTGTGTGTGTGTGTGTGCGCGTGTAGGTGTATATGTGTGTGTATGCATATAATACATAAATATGGACATATTCCTAAATAACATATACAACAGAGATCAACTTAATGATATTAATATTGTACATTCCCTTTTTTATAATTCTAACAAACTATGAGCTCTAAAAAGCACTGGTTACCAAACCAATTTAAAATACTCATGATGAGGGGCGCCTGGGTGGCTCAGTCGGTTAAGCATCCGACTTCAGCTCAGGTCACGATCTCGCACTCCGTGAGTTTGAGCCCCGCATCGGCCTCTGGGCTGATGGCTCAGAGCCTGGAGCCTGCTTCCGATTCTGTGTCTCCCTCTCTCTCGCCCCTCCCCCGTTCATGCTCTGTCTCTCTCTGTCTCAAAAATAAATAAAAAAATAATAAAAATCAGAGTCAGGGGTGGGGATGGGGAATAATGCTGATCCTGTTTGTTCATGTGATTCAAGAGTCTGAGATGGCCATACAGTATTTCTTTGCATGGAGTATAGGAGCTACCAGACCCCACCTTTTCTTTCTTACTGCCTACTTCCCGCTGCCAACCTGATCCAGAATACAGCATCACAGAAATGTAAATAGAACAAGGATCCTCAACCCAGGGGGAGTGTAGAGCGAGGTCTCAGTATACATATTTACAATCCAGGAGAAAAATTTTTTAACCAATAACCACCAAAATTAAATTTCCTGTTATCATTTATTTTTTGCTTCCTTCTCCCATCATTTTATTTTAATTCCAGTTGAGTTAACATACAGTGTTATGTTAGCTTCAGGTGTACAATATAGTGATTCAACACTGTCATATATCACTCAGTACTCTACGAGATAAGTGTACTCTTAATCCCCTTTACCTATTTCCCCCATCCACCCGCCACTGCCCCTCTGGTAACCATCTGTTCGTTCTCTTAGTCAAGTGTTTGTTTTTTGGTTTGTCTCTTTTCTTATTTCCCTTACTTGTTTCTTGAATTCCACATGTGAGTGAAATCATAAAATATTTGTCTTTCTCTAACTTATTTCACTTAGTGTTAAACCCACTAGATCTGTCATGTTGTTGCAAATGGCAAGATTCCATTCTTTTTATGGCTGAATAATATTCTACTGTGTATAAATACCACTTCTTCTTTATCTATTCATGTATCAATGGATACTTAGGTTGCTTCTATAATTTGGCTATTATAAATAATGTTGCAATAAACATAGGGGTGCATGTATTCCTTGGAATTAATGTTTTTGTATCCTTTGGTAAATATCCAGTAGTGTGATTACTGGATCATAGAGTAGTTCTATTTATAATTTTTCAAGGAACCTCCATACTACCTTCCACAGTGTCTGCACCAGTTTGCATTCCCACCAACAGTGCATAAGGGTTCCTATTTCTCTACATCCTCACCAACACTTGTTATTTCTTGTGTTCTTGATTTTAGTCATTCCAATAGATGTGAGGTGATATCTCATTGTGGTTTAGATTTCCATTTCCCTGATGATGAGTGATGTTGAACACTTATTCATGTGTCTGTTGTCCATCTGTATATCTTCTTTGGAGAAATGTCTGTTCATGTCTTCTCATGTTTTAGTTGGATTATTTGTTTTTTGGGTATTGAGTTGTATATGTTCTTCATATATTTTGGATACTAACCCTTTATCAGATATGTTATTGGCAAATATATTCTCCCATTCAGTAGGTTGTCTTTTAGTTTTTTTGGTTGTTTCCTTTGCTGTGTAGAAAATTTTTATTTTGAGGCAGTCCCAATAGTTTATTTTTGCTTCTGTTTCCCTTGCCTCAGGAGAATCATCGAGAAAGATGTTGTTATGGCCAATATCAGAGAAATTACTGCCTGTGCTCTCTTCTAGGATTTTTATGGTTTCAGGGCTCACATTTAGATCTTTATTCCATTTTGACTTCGTGTATGGTGAAAGAAAGTGATCCGGTTTCATGTTGCTGTCCAGTTTTCCCAACACCATTTGTTGAAGAGACTGTCTTTTTCCCATAGCATATTCTTGCCTCCTTTGTCAACGATCAATTGACCATGTAATTGTGGATTTACTTCTGGGCTTCCTATTCTGTTCTATTGATTACATGTCTATTTCTGTGCTGGTACAAACTGTTTTGATTGCTACAGCTTTGTAATATAACTTGAAGTCTGGAATTCTGATACTGCCACTTTCGCTTTTCAAGAATGCTTTGGCTATTCAGGGTCTTCTGTGGTTCCATACAAATTTTAGGATTGCTTGTTCTAGTTCTGTGAAAAATGCTGTTGGTATTTTGATAGGGATTGCATCAAATCTAAAGATTGCTTTGGAGAGTATAGACATTCTGACAATATTTGTTGTTCCAATACATGAGTATCGATGTCTTCCCATTTCTTTGTGTTATCTTCAGTTCCTTTCATTAATGTTTTATAGTTTTCTGAGTACTGGTCTTTCACCTCTTTAAGTTTATTCCTAGGTATTTTATTATTTTTGCTACAATAGTAAATGGGATTCTTTTTTTAATTTTTAGACATTTTATTCATTTTTGAGAGACAGAGAGAGACAGAGTGTGAGTGGGGGAGGGGCAGAGAGAGAGGGAGACACAGAATCTGAAGCAGGCTCCAGCCTCTGAGCTGACAGCACAGAGCCCGACATGGGGCACGAACTCACGGACTGCGAGATCATGCCCTAAACCAAAGTCAGACGTTCAGCCAATTGAGTCACCCAGGTGCCCTGGGATCATTTTCTTAATTTTTCTTTCTGCTGCTTTTAGAAATTCAACAGATTTCTGTACATGGGGATTTCTTATCCTGTGACCTGAATGAATTCATTTATTAGTTCTAGTAGTTTTTCGAGGAAGTCTTTATTTTTTCTACATATAGATTCTCCCAACTGCAAATAGTGAAAGTTTTACTTCTTCCCTACCAATTTGAATGCCTTGTATTTCTTCTTCTTCCCCTTCTTCTTCCCCTTTCCCTTCTCCTTCTTTTTGTCTGATTGCTGTGGCTAGGACTTCCAGTACTATGTTAAATAAAAGTGGTGAGAGTGGACATCATTGCATTGTTCCTGACCTTAGGGGAAAAGCTCTCAGTTAGCTGTTTTTCCACATAAGGCCTTTATGATGTTGAGGTAGGTTTCCTCTAAACCAACTTTGTTGAGCATGTTTATCATGAATGGATATTTACTCTGTCAAATGCTTTTTCTGCATCTATTGAAATGTTCATATGGTTTTTATCCTTTCTCTTAATAATGTGATGTATCACACTGACTGATTTGCAAACAATGAACCACTCTTGCATGCCAGAAATAAATCCCACTTGATCATGGTAAATGATTTTTTGAATCTATTGTTAGATTTGGTTTGCTATTATTTTGTTGAGGATTTTTGCATGTATGTTCATCAGAGATATTGGCTTGTAGTTATTTTTTGTAGTGTGTCTTTATCTGGTTTTGGAATCAGGGTAATGCTGGCCTATTAGAATGCATTTGGAAGTTTTCCTTCCTCTTCTATTTTTAAGAAAAGTTTGACAAGAATAAGTATTAACTCTTCTTTAAATATATGGTAGAATTCACCTGTGAAACCATCTGGACTTTTATTTGTTGGGAGTTTTTAAATTACTATTTAATTTCACTGCTGGTAATCAATCTGCTCAAATCTTGCATTTCTTCCTGTTTCAGTTTTGGTAGGTTATATAGTTTCTAGGAATTTATCTATCTCTTCTAGGTTGTCCAGTTTGTTGGCATAAATTTGCATAATATTCTCTTATAATCCTTTGTATTTCTGTGGGGTCAGTTATTTCTCCTCTTTTGTTTCTATTTGAGTCCTCTTTTTGTTTTTGTTTTTGTTTTTTTGATGAGTCTGGCTAGAGGTTTATTAATTTTGTTGCTCTTTTTAAGGAACCAACTCCTAGTTTCACTGATCTGTCCTTCCGTCCTTCCTTCCTTCCTTCCTTCCTTCCTTCCTTCCTTCCTTCCTTCCTTCCTTCCTTCCTGCCTTCCCTTCCTTCCTTCCCTTCTTTTTCTGTATCATTTATTTCTGCTCTAATCTTTATTATTTCCTTCCTTCTGCTGGATTTGGGTTTTGTTTGTTCTTCTTTTTCTAGCTGTTTTAGGTGTCATGTTAGGTTATTTGAGATTTTTCTTGCTTCTTGAGGTAGACCTGTATTGCTATAAACTTCTCTCTTAGAACCACTTTTGCTGGACCCCAAAGATTTTGGATTATTGTGTTTTCATTTTCATTTGCCTCCATGTATTTTTTTTATTTCCTCTTTAATTTTTTGGTTGACTCATCCATTGATTAGTAGCATATTATTTAACCTCCATGTATTTGTGTTCTTTCCAGATTTTTTCTTGCAGTTGATTTCTAGTTTTACAGCATTGTGATCAGAAAAGATGCATGGTATGACTTTTTGAATTTGTTGAGACTTGTTTCATGGCCTAACATGTGATCTATTCTGGAGAATGTTCCATGGGCATTTGAAAAGATATACTTATTTTTATTGCTTTTGTACTTTCTACCTTTCTTACTCTTATTGATGGTTTTTCCTTTCCACTCACAGAGTCCCCTTTAACATTTCTTATAGGGCTGGTTTAGTAGTCCTGAATTCCTTTAATTTTTGTCTGGGAAACTCTTTATCTTTCCTTCTATTCCGAATGATAGCCTTGCCAGATAGGGTATTCTTGGCTATAGATTTTTTCTTTTCAGCACTTTGAATATATCATGCCACTCCCTTCTGGCCTGCAAAGTTTCTGTTGAAGAACCTGTCTCTAGCCTTATGGGGTTTCCCTCATATGTAACTGTTTTATTTTCTCTTGCTGCTTTTAAAATTCTTTACCACTGCTTTTTGCCATTTTAATTACTATATATCTTGGTGTGGACCTCCCTGGGTTGATCTTGTTGGGGGATCTCTGTACCTCCTGGATCTAAATTTCTGTTTCCTTCTCCAAAATCAAGAAGTTTTCAGTCATTGTTTCTTCAAATATTCTGCCCTCTTTTTCCTCTTATTCTTCTTCTGGGATCCCTATAATGCAATTGTTATTACATTTGATGGAGTCACTGAGCTCCCTAAGTCTATTCTCATCTTGCATAATTTCTTTTCTCTCACTTGCTCAGCTTGATTCCTTTCTATTACTCTGTCCTCCAGATCACTGATTCGTCCTTCTGTTTCTCCTAGCCTGCTATTTATTCCATCCAGTGCACTTTTAATTTCAATTATTGAGTTCTTCAACTCTGATTGGTTCTTTGCTATTTCTGCGTTAAGGGTCTTGCTGATGTCCTCCACTCTCTTCTCAAGTCCAGTGAGTAGCTTTGTGATCATTACTCTAAATTCTCTATCAGGCCTATTACTTACCTATGTTTCCCTTAGGTCTCTTGCTGTGATTTTGTCCTGTTGTTTCATCTGGGATATATTCCTCTGTCTCCTCATTTTGCCTAACTCTCTGTGCCTGTTTCTCTGTGTTAGGAAAGGCAGATAAATCTCCTGCCCTTGAACATAGTGGGCAGGGTGTGTACCCTTAACAAGGTGGTGCTGGTCCTTTTCCACAGGAGATGTGCAGCTGCTGCCAAGACAGGGGCCAGCTGGGCCACTCTGCAAAGCACATGTGGGCAGGGGCACGGTGCTTGCAAGTTGTGTGCGTCAGTCCTCTTCTACAGGGGATGCACAGTATTTTTTGCTTCCTTTTAAAAACTTTTCTTTTTTCCCAAATATGAATATTAGAGGTTTATCATAAAAGATTAAAAGGATTCAGAAATGAATACTTAAGAGGGTACTGATACTCTCTCAACCCCATCAAGTGCCTTCCTTTCCAGTATCATCTTCTAGGTTTCTAGTAGCCATTAACCTCTATTAAACAAAATTATTCCCTTGCTTTCCTACATAGTGTTATTTATTGCTCTGTTTATTTTTGCTTTTTTTTTTTTACTTTAAAAAAATGATACCATGTTGTTTATTTCTTTCTATGACTTATTTTTTTCACTTATTATAGTTTTAAGATTTTATCCAGGTTGCTGAGTGTGACTGAAGTTCTGTCGTTTAAATAGCTGTGAAACATTCCATCATTTAAACATATGTCAGTGAGTTTTCATCCACTCTTTTGTAAATGGACATTTGGATCTTTTTCATTTTCTTGCTCTTAGGAACAAGGCTGCTGCAGGCATTCTTGTACATGCCTTCCAGAGTACATTTGCAAGACTTTCTCTAGGGTAGGCACCACTGTGGGTCATATGGTAGGCAAGTAATCAGATTTAAAAGCTAGTATCCAATTATTCCCAAAGCAGCATCTCCTACAACAATGCAAAAGTTCCTGTTGCTCCATATCTTTGCAACATCTTACACGGATATTTATAAATTTTATCAAATGAGTAAGAATAAATGGCATCTCCTTGTTGTTTTTTAATTATAATTTCTTATTTCAAGACTTATGTTTCTTAAGTTGTTTTATTTCATAATTTGAATTTAATTGCATTATGATCAGGAAACCTGTTTGATATCGATTCTTTGAAATTTATTAAGACTTGCTTCATGACCTCATATTGATCAATGTTGTGAACACTCTACATATACTGGAAAAATGTGTATCCTCCAATGGTACATTATTTTTATATGTGTATTAGATCAAGGTTATTAAATGGGAAGCTCCAATGTTTTACATGCTTAATATGGTTTTTTTTGCCTTCTTGTTTTATTAATTACCAAGAGCACATGAAAATTTAGCACTGTGCAATATCCTTTCTTCCCTTCTATGTCTTTTTATCTTTCCTTCATATTTTCTATCTCTTTGTTCCTCTGTGCTGCACTCCAGGCAACCTTTTCAGATTTACCTTAAAGTTCACTAATTTTCTCTTTAGTGGTGCCTATCAACTGCTAAATCTTTCCACTGAGTTTTCTTTTAATGTGAAATAATAGACTTTTATACCAAAATTTATCTTATCTTTTTTCTAATCTACCTGGTCAGTTTTGTAGTCTCATGCTCCTCATCTATTCCCCTCTCCCCGATTACTTTTATTTGAAAAAAAAGAAAAAACCACACTGTATAAGTAGCTATTTAACATTGTATATTCCACGGGTCCAAGATCTGAAGTCCTTTTAGATCTATTCCTGATTTTGGTTTCTGTTGACTGTCATACTTGATGGCTTATTTCTTTGTATATTCTATTATTTTTGACTGTGACCTCATCATCCTTGGGCTACTCTGCAGTTTTATAAGGCCTGTGTGCATGTATATTCTTCCAGGGAAGATCAACATTAGCTTCTGCCATTTGTTTATGCCATGAAGATCAGGATCCACTTTAAATCAGAATTTCCTTCTTGGGTTTTTGTTTGCTTGTTTGTTTTTATTTTTATTTTTATTTTTTTGAACTTTTAAAGAATTTATTCTATGAAGAAGAGACCAGGTGATGGCCACAGGCATGACAATTGGGGTCCAAAACAGAGAAAAGGTCTTTTTCATCACAAAAATCAAACTCTACCCCTAGTGTCCTTCTCTCAGGGTTTGTGTTGAGTTTCCAGACCCTTAAGCTCTATTAAGAGCCAGCTTTCACTACTTTTAGGTAAATTCACCAAAATTCCGTTCTTGTTAAAAATTGTGAATAATAATGGGGCGCCTGGGTGGTTCAGTCGGTTAAGTGTCCGACTTCGGCTCAGGTCATGATCTCGCGATCTGTGAGTTTGAGCCCCGCATCAGGCTCTGTGCTGACAGCTCGGAGCCTAGAGCCTGCTTTGGATTCTGTGTCTCCCTCTCTCTCTGCCCCTCTCCTGCTCATGCTCTCTCTCTCTCTCTGTCAAAAATAAACAAACATTAATTTTTTTTTAAAATTGTGAATAATATTTCTGTGAAAGCTGGTGAAATCAGTTAAACTCAGCATTTTGGCCGGTTCCATTTTTCTGTTTCTCATCTTAGCATAACTATCATCTGTCCGTACGACACACCCACAAGCAAGGAAAACAAAGACAGAATCCTAGCTTTTAGTTTTTACATTGTCCCCATACTCTCTGAGGGCTAGTAGCCTTCGTGAAGCTTCGTGTGGGAGTAGAAGGCTTCTTGATCCGGGAAGGATTTTCCACAGATGCTGCCCAAGCAGCCATCATCCTCCTTGCGTGAGTGACGGATGCAGCTGTCATGGGCAGCATGGGATGCAAAAGATTTACCAGAGTACTTGCATTTGAAGGGCTTTTCCCGAGTGTTGCCTGATATATGTGCAGAGGATGCTAGAGGCAGTGAACCTCTTTGTGCAATACATACACTGGGATGGTCTGTCTCCAGAGTGGATTCTCGTGTGTTTGTTTAGGCTGGAGACTGAGAGAAGCATTTCCCACACGTAGAACACTTGTGAGGCTGGTGTTTCTCGTGAACGTGCAGGACAGGGATCCGGAGCTGGTCCCACTTCTCAAAGGATCGTTTGCAGACAGAGCAGGGAAATTTCCTATCACCCTGATCCACACAAGGGGTGTACTTGAGGTGCTTGTCTCTGTAATATTTGTAGGTAAATACTTTTCCACATCTTTCACACCTGTAGCCTTCTGCAGACTCTTCAGAGGGCCCAGGCACCTGCTTCCTCTGTTCTGTGAGCTAAAGGCTCACGGGAATGTCCAAAAACTTTCCATAGCAGTCTCCATACCACACAAGGAGCTCTTGGTTCTGGCAGATATCCTTGCAGCTCTCATAAGATATCTGCCTTTGACATTGCAACCAGGCTCTGCTCCTTGGGGAAACAGGCACAGTTGACAGAGGACATCCAGTTCCCTGCACCTCCTTTTCCATCTATAAAGTGGCTCAAATGACCACCTTTGACAGCCTCGCACATCAGAGAACTGTCTGCATAGGTCTTGACTTCACTGGCATTGACCACTTTACCTTGAAAAGGTCCAAACCTGACTCCTTTGGCAACAAGCCTACTGCAGAATGCACCAAAAATGCCACACTTCACCAAACATCGTCTGCTTGAGGCAGAGACCTTCTGGTAGTTGAAGGAGTCTTTACCCAGAGTTCGACAAAAAGAAGCAGATCCAGAGCTGTCTGTGGGGACCAGGAACCCGGGAAAATGACTTCCCTTGCTGGTTTAGGAGTTTGGAGCCCTCCTCAGACCACTTGCTGGGGGAGCAAGATAATAACTGGGAGGCCTCCACCCCCTCAGGTCACCGGGAAGTGTTCGCAGCCGGCGGCGGCATGAAAATTTCAGGTCCACGGCATTGGCCACTGTCGCGTCGGCCACCAGTATGGCCCAAGCCTTCACTGGTGGCGCCTGTATACTCATGGCTGCTGTTGAGGAAGTGGGGCACCTCTCTGGGGAGCTGGGGAACTGGGTACCGCGCTGGCGGCTGGCTGTACCAGGGCGGATCGTAGAGCCGCTCCCTCCACAGGGCCAGGTTGGAGCTCAGCAAGAGAGGTGCGGACCGCACCGGAAGGCAAAGGGGGGCATAGCGTGGGATGCAGGCATGGCGGCCTCCAGCTGCGGGAAAAGTTGAACATCTTCCCCCGCAGCGGTTAGCATGTTCCCATAGCGGCCACAGGCCGGGAAAGGTGTGCAGGAGGTGTCCAGGTGTTGGGGGCGTCCTGGGCCGCCCTAGGCGGGTAGCACATGTTGCCCTTGGATCCGGCCTCACCTGGCGGCCACAGAGCCATCCTGGGGCACAGCGCGGGTCGGGTCTTCCAGAGGGCCACCATGCAACCAGCACCTCCAGGGCCCTGAGGGTGGCGGGGGCTCCGCACTGGTAGGCTGCAGGCTGGTGTTTGTTTTTAACAGTCATTTATTTTTGAGAGACAGGGAGAGACAGAGCGTGGGCAGAGGAGGGGCAGAGAAAGAAGGAGACACAGAATCCAAAGCAGGCTCCAGGCTCTGAGCCGTCAGCCGTTCGACGCGGGGCTCGAACCCACAGACCGTGAGATCATGACCTGAGCCATCCGGGCGCCCCTCCTTCTTGGGTTTTTTAAGCCTAAACATATAATGTACATTCAAGCCCCAGACTCGTGTGAGGTCGGGTTGGTGGGTTTTAAGCCTTTGGAGTCTTGTACCTTCATGAAGACTCAGATTCTTAATATCAAAAACTGGCATAATAAAAACTGCTTACAGGGCTGTTTTAAGGATTAAAGGAGATAAGAAATATAAAGTATAAACTGCACATTTGATACATAGCAGGTGTTCAACAAAAAAGCTTCCTTTTCCATTCCTAATCTTCAAACCTCAACTAACAAGCTTCCTCTTTTGCTTATGCTAATCTTCTCATTCAGAAATAGCATTTCTCTTAAGCATAATTTTTTCATGCATCCCTGAAGACGTATTTTCACATTATGTTAATTTTCTATAAACTAATGTCACTTAACACACCGGGGCTTAGACTCGCCAGCTGCCTTTATTTATTCCTATATATTTCATGTCCTTTTCTAAATTCAGGTCTTTCAAGGCAAGAACAGTAGGCACATAAATGCTCAAGACACTCTGTTAAGTGACAAAGTCCTCTCACGAAACAAAGAGTAGGACACCAACACAGGGCACACGCAGGTAGGTGGCTGATCGCCAATTGAGAGAGCACAAAGGAGACGGTGTGATTGTTGTGAGGGGAAATGGAGAGGTGGTAGGTGGAAAAGCACAGACATCTATGTATACATATAAAACCACATGCCATATGTAACATGGTATATAAACCAATCAATCATAAACTCATAAAACACGTACTGATTTTATCATTTTCCCTACAGCAGCCACCTGGTGAGACAACTAAAGAAAGAATAAGTCACTAAAAATATATCACGTAATCAAAGTATATTGAGATAAGAATTATGGATAAAAACATTCGGCTTACAGTATAACAGTATCTTCCTTTGAGGTAATACAAAAAAGGTTCTTCGGGTAAAAACTGGATTGCTTTATCCAGATGCTCCTAAAAGAAAAGTCCAAAACAAATACCATCTCTCAGGGTTCAGGTGGTGTTGAATGCAGCTGTGCCGAAATTCAAAGGGGCTTTACGGTGTTGTTTAGTCCCCCTCCTTAATCCCTACCGTTAACATAAGACGTCATACCAATAATTCAATTATCAGAAATGATTGCTCACAACTAGACCCTGACTGTGATGATGATTTCATTAAGCTATGGGTAATTTAAAGCCAACGTCACTATAAAAAGTAGAAAACCTCCAAGTGACGCTTTTGTCTGCCCATGACTTGCCTAGCTAATACTCATTCAGCAGCATGCTTGCAAGTTTCCAATGATTAGGATATAATGGAAGACAGAATAGCAGAACTGGGTTGTGGAGGAAGCTATTCCCCTGACATTATTAAAATGGGTATAGGGAGCTGCTGGAAAACAAAGAAACTTCTTAGCTCATTTATTGAGCTATCAAAGCTACAGGCACATTACAAATGATTTACACGTATACTACTTATTTTATTCATTTATCACGGTATGTTGAAGTCCTAGATTGGATTCTATTCCCCCCACCAAATCAATACGCAAGTATTTTATTCATTTATCATGGTAAGTTTAAGTCCCAGATTGGATTCTATTCCTTCCACCAAGTCAATATGCAAGTAATGTTAACTAATTAGTCCCGATCATGTTTCTGATGTTGGTGAACTCATCACCAAAAGACTAATCCTGTCTTTGAAAAAATAATACTCATCCACTACGTAAGTTCTTTCAGGATCTAGAATAATAATCTTCAATCACTCAAATACGTTTCATTTTTTTGGCACAGTACTATTTAAAGACTGTCACTTCATTTAGATAAAAAAGATAGGGACACCTGAGTGGCTCACGCAGTTAAGCATCTGACTCTTGATTTTGACTCAGGTCATGATCTCACAGTTCGTGTGCTGGAGCCCCACCTTGGACTCTTTGCTGACAGCGTGGAGACTGCTAGGGATTCTCTCTCTCCCTCTCGCTCTGTCCCTCTCCCCTTCTAACACATGCTCTCTCTCTCTCTCAAAATAAATATATAAACACTGAAAAAATAAAATAAAAATTAAAAAGATAAACTTCTTGAGATTGAGATTAATTTGGGGTTTATAGCTTTTTTTTTGAGAGACAGTGAGAGAGAGAGAGAGAGAGCACATGAGCAGGGGAGGGGCAGAGGGAGAGGGAGAGAAAGAATCTGAAGCAGGCCCCATACCCAGCATGGAGCCTGTCATGGGCTCAATTCCATGACCAATAGATCATGACCTGAGCCAAAATCAAGAGTTGGACGCTTAAGTGACTGAGCCACCCACACACCGTGAGAGATCCATTTATTAAATAATTTGATTTATGCCTTTTAATGGAACACATAGCTACATTAAAATATCTTTAATATCAAGAAATACCTTGAAGCGATGTCCATAGTTGATTTTATTTTGTAAGCCCTCAAACTCGGACACATAGCCACACAAGACTGCATACCTGAAAAGGATAAAAACAGTGGATAGTGCGTGAACTTTTTAATCAAATATACCAAGTAAACATTTTAAGAATATCTCTAAAGCATTCATTAATATTTGATGAAAGGATTCAGATAGATACAAGGGCCCTAAAAATAATAAATACTTGACATTAACATGAGGCTGGTTTCCTCAGCTATTACTGAGGATACTCACACCGTCTACCTCGTATGTGTGCCACAAGGGCAAGATACCTAAAACGTGTAATTGCTTAGAATACTACGTGGCACACAGTGAGTTTCAAGAAATATTAGCTGCTTCTATCACCATCATCAGCATCAAAGTCACAAAGAGGCTCTCAGAAAAAGTCTAGTCATAACAGTGATAAATTGAAAAAATATATTGTGTCATCATATCCCTGTTCTTCCTTAATAGAATTAAAAATAAAAATGTCACGGCCTCCCTTGATATCATTTGAAAACAAAAATAAGTATCATGACTAAGACAAACAAAGTCAAAGGTAATTTCAAAATACACTTTTTTTTAAAAGTTTATTTATGTATTTTTGAGGGGGGGCGTGTAGGGGCAGAGAGACAGGGAGAAAGAGAATCCCAAGCGGGCTCTGCACTGTCAGCACAGACCCCAACACAGGGCTCGAACTCACAGACCATGAGATCATGACCTGAGTTGACATCAAGGGTCAGATGCTCAACCCACTGAGCCACCCAGGCACCTCCACTTTTCTTTTTCTTGAAAGTTTAAAAAAAAATTGTTTATTTATTTTGAGAAAGAGAGAGAGAAAGAGAGTGAAAGTAGGGGGAGGGGCAGAGAGGGAGGAGAGACAGAATCCCAAGCAGGCTCTGCACTATCAGCACAGAGGCTGACGTGGGGCTCAATGACAAAAACCGTGAGATCGTGACCTGAGCCAAAATCAAGAGTTGGACGCTCAGCCATCTGAGCCACCTAGATGCCCCATGAATACGCTTTTCCAAAAAATTCCCCATGACCTTCAATCCTTCCTTGGAAACACTGCATACGAGAATATGGCATCCCATGAATTGTTTGCTTTTTTTTCCCACTGGGAATACAAAAGTTACATCAATAATTATTTGAAATAAGTTGGGTGCAATATTTGTTTAGCAATTTGCTCACTCCAAAACCTGGGGATATATTACTTTTCATATTCAGAGGGTTTCTGTCTGTGCAAAATATTCATTTACCTAAATCTTTGAAGAGTAGGTATTAATTGCTACTTGCATTATCATAACTGAAATGAAAGATGTAACTTTGGGTATTTATCTTGATCATTTCTGTGGATAAGCAGAACTTTCAAGTACAAAAATGAAGTGAACAATTTTCTTAATTTGGAACAGTGAGACCATTCCTGAGCACAAAAGATCCCACAATTTGCACAACTTATGACAAACAATAAAATGGTCACTTTTCAGTTATGACTTTTTTGACCTCTTAATTTTCAGTTTCTATACAATCAACCAAATCTGCAACAGTAGAAACAAGAATGATGACTAAATCAACCTATCAAAAGTGACCTGAGAACTTAACCAGATTAGGAGATGTTACTATTCACAAATTCTACCATCACATTGCCTGACACATACCTCTCACCACCCACCAGAGATTGAGTTTGTAGGAATAGATTACTGGACTCGTGAGCTCCCCTGGAAAACCGTTACTGTCACCTCCGGTCTGACCATGTTCTTCTGAAATTCTCTCTGTCGTTCTGCTTTATCATTCCTCCCAGGGAGTTCCAGAAAGTGGAGCAAAATTCCACACAGCTACATCCCCAAATTCCCCCATTTCTGTTATGGGCATTATTTGTATTTAAAACCTTAGGTCACTTAATTTAAAAAAATAAGCTTTTATTTATTAAAAAAATTTTTTTTAATGTTTCTTTAATTTTGAGAGAGAGAGAGAGAGAGAGAGAGAGAGAGAGAGTGAGTGTGTGTGAGTGGGCAAGGGGTAGAGAGAGAGGGAGACACGGAATCCAAAGCAGGCTCCAGGTTCTGAGCTGTCAGCACAGAGCCTGATGTGGGACTCGAACTCACGAACTGTGAGATCACAACCTAAACCAAAAGTCTGGCACTTAATCGACTGAGCCACCCAGGTGCCCCAATAAGCTTTTATCTTAAAATAGCTTGAAATTTATAGAAAAGTTGCAAAGATGGTAGAGAGAGTTCCCATATACCCATTACTCAGTTTTCTCCACTGTATACATCTTATGTTACTACAGTACATTTATCACAACTGTACTAACACTGTCAGACAAGATTGATATGTAATTTTTGCAATGTACCCAAATTAATATGTTATTATTAACTAAACTCCCCACGTTATCCAAATTTTCATGTTTTCCCCTAAATTAAATTTTGACACTTTTCTTTCCATCCCTCCTTCCACGTGTATCTCTATTCATTCACATATATGAAAATCTTTTGTTTCTAATGTGAAAGTCTTTTGAATTACTCTTGTCACCCATCATACACTCTGTTCCTCATAATTTTGTGTTACTTGCAACTTTTTTTTTTTTTTTTTTTTTTTTTTTTTTTTTATTTTTGGGACAGAGAGACAGAGCATGAACGGGGGAGGGGCAGAGAGAGAGGGAGACACAGAATCGGAAACAGGCTCCAGGCTCCGAGCCATCAGCCCAGAGCCTGACGCGGGGCTCGAACTCATGGACCGCGAGATCGTGACCTGGCTGAAGTCCGACGCTTAACCAACTGCGCCACCCAGGCGCCCCACTTGCAACTTTTATTACATACTTATTATATCTTCACCCACTGACAAAATTATGGAACACACTAGTGTCTAAGATACAGACGTGGAATCCTGGAATCGTCTCCAGGTTGATAGTGATGTTGCCAACAGTTACTCTGTTGAACAACTGGCTTAAACCCTTCTCTCAATATGGGTAACCCAGAGGCCTGCCCACATTTCTATATCTTGTCCACAAGAATGTGGTAAGTAAACTGACCTCACTGCCTTGCTTAAATTCACATATACTAGTTCAATTTCCCTACTCTCTACACTGGCAGAAAAATTAAAAAAACAAATCATGTCACATTTTTAGAAAAATCTGTTGGATCTATATGAACTTTCTCAACTAGAGATTTATAGAACGAAACATTTATTGGAAGCAAAAGAATAGAATGTGTGTTCACTGATCTAGGATCAATCATCTATTTTCTGAACATCAGCATCAGGTTGATGTAATGCACACCTCGAGGCATTAATAGTGCTGTCTCAGCACATTCTCTCCAACTGACTCTGAGCGAGGAGAAAAAGGAAAAACAAAAACTCTGACTTATGAATACCATTGCATGAAACACGCACATTTCCCTTATAATAATCTGTCCTACAGTCTTACGCATTTCCCAATCTGTTTTGAAGTTTTTTTCTTTACAGTCTAAAATATTATTTATCTTTCTAGATATCATAAATTCAAAGTTCACCTGACCACTTTTTTCCCAAAGGATCATCATTTCTTTTCTGGCGATCAGTTCCACCTATGTCTGTGTGTGTGTGTGTGTGTGTGTGTGTGTGTGCGCGCGCGTGTGTGTTGTTGTTGTTGTTGTTCTTGTATATTGTTCATCTTTAAAAATGCAATTTAAAATCTTATTTCACAAACCATCTCATGTTGATGGGAAGGCTGAAGAATGTTAATTCGCAATATGGTCTTTTACCTCCATCTAGAGGTCATTCTCACCATACATGCTTTGACAAAAATTCTGTATTTTCTTGGCATTGATATGGAATATACCTTTAATAAGTGACAAACATTCCTGTGTCAACAGCTACTAAAATAACTCCATTACTTTCCCTGTGGTACTTCTGATTCAGCACAAATGCTATTTATGCCGTGAGAAGGCAGAGGAAGAATAATGTAATAGAATACCGAGTATATACGAATAAAAGATCTGGTGTTTGCTTTTCTACTTACTGTGTGACCCTTGCTCACTAACAACCTATCCCCCCCCCACACCTCCCCCATACACTACCTTGCTCACCCTAACCCCTAAAACGGAAACAGGTTGTTCTGTAAATCACGTGCTGTAAGTCATGTGGATACAATTTGTGAACAGTAGAGCTCAACAAATATGTAAGATATTATTTGTAATTATGGCCAAGCCCATGGGGCTGACAAACTACAAAGCCACAGCGACTTTACTCTCTTGATCCTAGAAGTATTTTGGGCTGGTTCAACAAAAATAACAACATTTTTGTGGACAGCTTTATGAAGACTTAAAGTTTTGAAGCTTTCGGGAAGAAATGAAGATGGAAAACAAGTCTTAAGATGCTATTTGTTTTTCAACGATCCCCTCAGTGTGAATCCTTTCTGATAATTATTCCTGAAGATTGCATCTTGTATTTCAAACTGAAGCTTATAAGCCATCACATAGTCCTTTCAGTCATGGATGTGCAAAGTTGTGCTGCAGGGCCAGGTAGCAAACATTTTAGGCTTCGGGTCAGAGAGTCAAGGTTGCAACTACTGAACCTCACAGCTGTGCACAAATGCACGGACGGGGCTGTGAGCCAGTAAAACTATTTATAAAAATAGGCGGTTGGCCTGGCCAAAGTTTGTCATTTATGACAAACTTATGGGGGGAGGAGCAGATCAGAGTTAAGAGGAGGGCTTGGGTCCTTTTTCTGCCTCTAAATCTGGCCAATTAGCTTCCAAACACTCCCAATATCAGAGGACATGAAGAGAGTGTGGCTTGATCAGTACAAATTCATTATAGTTACCACTAAAAGTGGAAGAAAGGAAGTACTTTAAGGCATACATATGTTAATTTATTGATATTAATGTGCAAATTAGATGAGAAGGTAAATTTGGTTATAGAAATAATACCCTCATACATTGGGAAAATGACCCTAAAGATATGTACCAAGACGCTAACTGCAAAAGTACCTTTCTCCTGGCGGGAGGTGGAGGAGTGAGGGCTCCTGTGGATAGAACTGTTCTGGGGACTGTGGCTTCCACAGTCCTGTGGCTTTCCCCTCGTGGAGGGGGCCGGGGCAAGCTTGCACCTCGTCTTAGGCAAAGTGAGAGCAGGTCAAAAGATCTATTTTTATTTTGGCCTGTGTCCCTCCAGGGACATAGAAAATGTCCTTGACTCCTAACCAGAGAGGCTTGAAGAGGACGGTGTGAGTGGAGCTCCCCCTGCTGGTGGCAGAGTAAATAAACAGGTTTGCACTTGAGAGTTGGTGGAGTGAAACCAATTCCCTGTGGGGCAAATGCAGACCTGCAGAAAGGGAGCCATTTCTGCCTCAAAGTGCTCCAGGAGAATAAAATAATTCCAAAGAGGGGTGGATTTCTGGAAACCGAGGTCTGAGAGAAGGGTCATAAATTAATTTATTACTGTCATCTTTCTAGCACCTGAACTACCTGTATTGCCGCAAGGAACTAAAAAATGTTGTAAAAATGCAACTACAAAGTGTTAGTTAAAAACAATATATGTCTTCTTATTTGTGTTTTATAATTCTAAACAAACAAAGGATCCAAAATAAAACATATTCAAGAATATATTTGTTTCCCCAAGGGTAGTCAGCTACACCCATGCAACGAATTAAATTCCCTTTGTTTGAGCTTTCTTATATTATACACGACTTCTCTTTGACCTGTAGTATTAGTATACACAAGCTCATTAAGGTATAAAAAATGAGCGATATGCTTTTATCCTGTGAAGCATTCTTTTCACATTTCATTTAGAAGCATGATATCACTTTAATATTTGTTTTCAAATAAAATGTTAAATCACACTTAATTAGAATTTATCATGTTCGAAGGGGCTGCACTTGGTAGATTCACTTATGAAATCTTCAATAAAAGTTTACCTTGAATATGTATATTTAAAATATACATATTGTAAAATACATGAGACTAAGAATAGTTACTCTGCTATCTATTAAATATATTTTTCAGTGAATGTGACTGACAGGTTAAAGGGTCAATAATATCTTAAAAATCGATCGTAACTTATATAGAGGCATATGAGAATTCTAAAAGACTGCGTAAGTTCTATGTACTTACCACAGATGACAATGCCCATTCATGGGTGCTCTAGTAATAGCTTTTTCCCCCAATGTCTTCCCTGAAAGAAAAATGTACTTGCATTTAGTACCTTCACGTGAGTCGGTGGGGGGGGAGGGGTAGATTACTGAATTAAGTCAGTGGTTCCTAAAATATGCTCCTAAGACCAGAAGCATCACTTACAGAAAAGCAGATTTTTGGCTAAAAGAGAGACTTACCCTATAACAAAGTCTGGGGCTCAGCAATCTGTTTTAACTAGCCTGTAGAGATTCTGATGAATGCTCAGGTTTTAAGCTCACTGGACTAAGCGATGTAACCAAGTGCAAGAAAAGTCATCCAATCATTATTTAAAAGCATTAATAAAAATCGTTCTATAATTGACCGACATTTACTGTATGCCTTCTGAGTGTCATATCATAATCTCTGGGAATAAAAAGTCAAATTAAGACACAGTTT
The DNA here is from genome assembly GCF_018350195.1 of Panthera tigris. Classification (NCBI taxonomy): domain Eukaryota; kingdom Metazoa; phylum Chordata; class Mammalia; order Carnivora; family Felidae; genus Panthera; species Panthera tigris. The sequence continues at coordinate 108,622,504 of NC_056662.1, forward strand.
TTGACTTCCAAGGGTTCACATTTCAGTAGAAAGCAGGTATATAAGCAAACAAATTGCGTGTAAAAACCAAAAGTGAGGTGAAAAACAGAGAGCATGTTAGAGAACTCCATCCAAAGGGAAGGCTTCCCAGAGAAGTGCTTACCTAATCGTGCACAAAAACGAACTGGCTCGACACATAAATCACCCTGCCAAATCATTCCACTGAGTTTTAGAAGTAACTTTTCGTAATGTCATAATTACTTTGGATAGAGGTTTGTCTAGCGGCCTGAAAAACCAAAATGCTTGCAATGAAACTGGACAACATTCTGAAAATCCTTCTCCAAAAGGGGCTGCTTTGTTTTGTACCATCTCCCTTTACCCTGCTCCATTTTGTTGTTTTTGTTGCCTTGAAGAGAATATCCAGGGATCTGCAAAATGCTCTTCTAAGTTAAGTGGATGATGTAGTCTTTATAAATAAGGATCCTTAATTCTAAAACCATTCTGTTAATGTGTTAAGGTGAGACACTTCTATATTTTATAGCTCTATCCATTAAGGGAAATATCTCATGTATAAATCTACCTAAAGTGGAAAAAATTAAAAAGTGAAGTGTTTTAATACTGACATTACATTGTAGACCTATATTCAAAGAGTGATTTTTAAATAAACAATTGAAAAACATAGCTTTAAATGTACAAACGTTAAAAATGAAATCAGCATGTAGCTACTTTGCCAAATGAACAAAAATAGCTTTTAATGTACAACCACCAGCCTAAAATAGAGGAGAGTCCATAACCCTGAGAATACAAAAGAAAGCTGGGTCGGTCATATGCAGGCTGGTTTTGCAGCCTTGTTTATGTAGCTGAAGTCTGAAAGGACAGCTGTTTCACTTACAAAATGGGTACTTTGTGATCTATTTGAGGCACATGTATCGATCACTTAATTCTGGAAATTATAATAATGTTCCTTTAGATATAAGATTCATAGTTTACTTGGAATACAAATTATGATCAGAGTGCTTATAAGACACACTGTGTAATGCTATACCCCATCCTGAGTTTTATGAAGGAATTCTGTGCTCTCCAGTGATCAAATCATGCCTTGGGGTAACAATTTTAAATATGCTATTATGGGGAAAACGAGTCAGCACGTCCTCCTCCCGCACACTGAGTTCCAGTGTCCCTCAACGCTGGTCTCAGCTCTAGCACACTCTGTCATCACCTTTCCTAAGCACTCACTACCCAAACACTGAAGTATATTGGGCTGTCTCCATGTTGATGTATCTAGCAAGTTCCTTAGCATGGCACCAACTTAATCACATTTACCTCCCTCCTCTCTTCCTTCTCTCCCTCCCTCAACCCCTCATTTTAACATCACTCCCGGACACAGTAATTTCAAATAAATATTTCCTAAATGGATAGAAAAAAAAAGAACTATTTTTAATATATTTCAATATGTGAATGAGTAGAATACATCGTAGGCTTTTACTCATTTGTCTTGACACTATAAAGGTTTCTCATTTTTTAAGATACATCCTATTCCAATCTCCATTTTTGTCCCCAGATTTCTTCCCGCCTATTTCTTTTTCCATTTTTACCACCTCTTCCATGAACTCAATTAAACTTCTACTCTGTTTAAAATACAGATTCCAAGTGATTTCACCTAAGTGAAACTCTTACTTTCACAGTAAAGACTTCCCTGCATCAACCCCCAGCCGCTGCCATCATATCCTTTCTGTGATTACTCTTTTAACACCTTGCATTCTCCTCTACTCACAACGTATTTCTATTTGTTTCTTTATAATATATGGTTATTTCAATGATACTGCTCCCCCCCCCCCTCCAAAGCCATAAGCTTGTCTACAGTCTGAGAAGATGTGATTTTGCTCTCATTTCTACCTCCTATCACACACAGGACGACCCCTGATGCCCAGGGTAGGGCAGGAGCTTACAGACAATAAAAAGTCTTTCCTACTTTAGCAGTTTACATAGGTAGACTGTGATTTTCTCAGGAGATATGAAAATAAATCAGTTTTTTTCTCTTTGGTTAAATTTTTATTTACCCTAGAGTTAACAAACCTCTTCTCCAGAATTCGATTTTGTGTATGGCCTGCAAGATGGATCACTACAGAAAAACTGCCCCACAAAGCTGATGATGAATAATGTGGCAAGGAAATCTACAAGTGGAAGGAAAATAATTACAAAGAGTTTGGAAATATTTCCTTCTTGGAAATAAAAAAGACAGGGAACTACCGTGGAATGAGATGTGTAGTATCATTATTTTCGTGCTGTTTCTTCCTCATGCTAACTTAGAGAAAGAAAGCTTGGAGAAGAGAATGTTTAGAATAAAAGAAGAAATTAAAGAAGTCTGATGTCAGATTATTGCCCCAAAGCTCAGAGAATTGGCAGCTAACAGGCTTTTTGCAAGAAAGAGTTTTGATATTAAGTGACAGAAATAGATATGTATAAAAGCTTTGACATTCTGGCTATTACTATGTTGTTATATGCTGTTGTTACTAGGGAAAATTTCAAAAAATATGCATAAAATGGTAGAGGACAGTATCATGAACCATCATGCACTGGATCAGTCAGCTTAAATAATGATCAACTCAAGACTAATCTTGTTTTATTGAGATAAATTTTGAAAAAAAAAAAACAAAAAAACACGGGGCTCCTGGGTGGCTCAGTTGGTTGAGCAACCAACCTCAGATCAGGTCATGATCTCGCGGTTGTGAGTTTGAGCCCCGCGCAGGGCTCTGTGCTGACAGCTCAGAGCCTGGAGCCTGCTTTAGATTCTGTGTCTCACTCTCTCTCTGCCCCTCCCCTGCTCATGCTCTGTCTCTCTCGGTCTCAAAAATAAATAAAACATTAAAAAAAAGAGAGAGAAAAAAAAGACATTGAAGTTTAAGTAGTTATTTCTTTGTGGCACCTGAAGTTCTCCCTTATAGGAGTCAAGGAAGGTTATTTTAATTGTGCTGGAGATACCTATCCTCTGCCTCTTACTTGTTCCTCAAATATTACCTAATTGTCTTTCTGTCATAAACTTAGTATCTGAAATTTGAGTTTTTCAGCTGTCTATTCTATTATACTCAAATATTTTTAAAGAATATATACCTTAGTCCTGAAAAAAATTTCTGGCCTTAGACTACATGTATTTTCCAGTACTAGGATATATAAAATAGATTAAATATATTGGTTTTAGCTAAGATAATTTGGCTTTAATTAAAATTCATTGATGGGTTATTATAGATAACAATTGCCACTTGAGAATAATCAATCTTTATAAAATACTTACCAATATTAGCATAATGTTTCTTTTCTTGTGCATTAGTAGATAGCTCATACATGTCTCCATAAGCGCGAGCAAACCTCCAAATAAACTCTATTTCATCTCTAAACTGAAAAGAAAAAATAGCACTATACATTAGATTGACTCAGTCACTTGATGAAACTATAAATGTTTTCCACTGTAACTTTTAAAAAATTAGGCAGATGAACTGGTATTTATAGATGACTGAATCTAGTCACGTGCATACAATGAATTTGTGCATAAAATTTGAATTTTAAATTCAAATATTCAGGCTACAAAAAGTGATTTAATAGGGTTACATTTGGATCTCAAAAATAATGAATGTTATCCAGACTCTACCTCTACACCAACATGGAAGAGAGAATTGATAGGTACCAGAATTTGTAAGTTTTCCCTGGTGGTAGTATCTTCTTCTTATTTCTAAGTTACCTACCTTCAATATGATGTCTCAGTGAGCATTAGAGATCACATATACTCGAAAGAGCAGTCACATTTTTAACCTATATTACCTAAAAATATAATCATAATGCTGGAGATTTAAAAACTTTTAAACAATCTGTTTAGAGTTGCTGAAGCCTCAGACAAAGGATTTAAATTGCTCATGGGAAAGAAAGATTCATTGCTCACTGGGCTATTGAGAACCTCTTCTTACATCTGTCCTTTCTTTTTTCCTTCCTTCCTTCCTTCCTTCCTTCCTTCCTTCCTTCCTTCCTTCCTTCCTCTCTTTCTCTGTCTTTCTCCTTCTTTCTTTTTCTTTTTTTTGGTGGTTGTAGTGGGAAGGATGGGCTTTCCCAATTCAGCCCAATGTTAAACATTGAAAAACGACCATTAGTAGAAATGGACTGAAATACTGTACTGATAGCTGTCACACTAATAACTACAAGACAGAAAAGTTAAAATGTAGTTTTTCCTGCCCCAAGAGGAGTATGTCTTATTCTTTATCTTACAGAGTATGTATTAAATACAACAAATTAATAAATATCAAATAAAAATAAAACTGTATAATCATATCTCTGGTTCTCATATTCATGATCTTAGAGCATAATAAACTCTTAGATTTACTTTTTTAAAGTTTAGTTTAGATTATAGAAAAATTTTGCATCAACCAATTTGGCTTGGGTAAACTAACCCAATTGTTACGGTCATAACATAAATGGGATAGCAGATTAAATAAAAATTAAAACCATACAGATGCTATTATCTCACATCTCTTACCTTTTCTTTGTGGTCACAAAGTAGTTCAAAACTCTCCATCTTGCTAGATTCATTCATACGTAAATTATCAACCTTCTGAAGAAGGACATCTAAATGTAATTCCTCTATGTGTGTGTTAAATGCCTTAGGGACAGGAAAACTCTGTTCTTCTGTGTCAGTATTAGCTGTAATATACCTAAAATTGCAGAAATAATAAATAATGATCAACTCTCTTGAAAGTTGTAACAGCCAGAGTGATCCTTTTAAAATGCAAGACAATATGCTATTAGTACAGGAACAGATGAGTGACTGATGGAATAAAACAAAGGCCAGAAGTGGACCATACATATATGGAAATGTGGTACATGATAGAGTTGGCAGGTGAGATCAGTGGGAAATTAAGGGATTGACGGAGGGGGGAGAATGGCTACTCCTATAAAAAAACCAATGAAATTGAATTTCTATCATATAATATAAAAACAAGTCTGGATGATATAAGGAATTAAATGTTAAAAATAATTTTTTAAACTCTAAGTAGAGAGTATAGGTGAATACCCTTTAGTCTTCGGAGCAAAAAATTTTCTTCACCAAAATATGAAAGCATTAATTATAAATGATTATTAATTACACATGATTAATCAGCTTGACTATATTAAAATGAAAAACTGTTGCTAATCAAAAGACACTTTAAAAAATATAAAAATGCAAAATAAAAACCAGGAATGGATAGTTTTGCAACACAACTGGAGAACACAGATATCAAGAACACATAAATACTTTCCTAAAATTCAATAATAAAAACTCAGTGAACTCAACAGAAATATGCTTGAGAGATATAAATAGGCTTTCCCAAATGAGAAAATACATATAGTCAATAAACATAAGAAAAGATGTTCAGTGTTCAGCCAATTAGAGAAATACTAGCAAAGACCACAAAGAGATATTGCTTTCAGCTCATTTTGTTGATAAAAGGTAAAAAATCTGACAATACCAAATGCTGGGGAGGAAGTCAATCCACAGGATCTGATGAAGTGTAAATTGGTGAAACCCTCAGGAAAACACTTTGGAATTATCTTTTAATACTGAACTTTCACATACGCTAGGACCCAGTAACCCAGGTCTCTTGCCTATGTGCAGAAAGAGATGTATAATAAAAAGAGCAGTACTTTCAAATAGCAAACACCAGGAAACAAACTAAATGCCCATCAAAGAGTGGATGAATATTACACAACAGTCAAAATGAAAGAAACACAGTGATGTGCAAAATTATGAAGAAATCTTTTTTTTAATGTTTATTTATTTATTTGGAAAGAGAGAGAGAAAGAGTGTGTGCATGCACACGCAGTGAGGAGCAGAGAGAGAAGGAGACAGAGAATCCCAAGCAGGCTCTGTGCTATCAACCCAGAACCCAATGCAGGGCTCGATCTCGCAAACCGTGAGATCATGACCTGAGCCAAAATCAAGAGTTAAACACTTAACTAACTGAGCCATCAGGTGCCCCAATATGAAGGAATCTTAACAAACTTATATTAAGTGGGAAAAAAAGCTCTTAAAATTATATACAACACAATCCCCTTTCCATAAAAACAAGCAAAATTAAATGTGTTTTAATATACACATGGATGCAATAAAATGATGTATTAAAAAGAAGGAATGAACAATATACATTATAGATTCACGATTATAGTTATCTTCAGGTGAGGGGAGGCAGGGGAGCCAAATGTTTGATGAGGACTACTGTCTACATCCTATCTTTTGTTTTAGGACGTGGTTTCATGGATGCTTTCACATTATTTATAATAACTAACTAAATGAATAAAAGTGGCACATGCATGGACCAGTCATGAGAGTTTGTAAGAGCTAAAAGTAGTTTTAGTCCAATTCTATGCACCTGAGGTATAATAAGAAAATAATAACCAAAAGGTGTAATTAGCTGAACATGGGGCATAATACTCTTTAGAGCAAAAAGCTTTAAATCTAAAGAGGGACACAACACACTAAAAATGGTTCAATTTATGATAAAGAAAGAGCAGTTTTAGACTTCTATGCATCTACAAACACGAGTCTCAGATATATAGAAAACACAAATTAACACATACAAGGAGAAACTGAATCCACTATCAGAATGGGAGATTTGTAATGTAAGATTCTAAGTAATTGATAAAGTGTGAGAGAAAGTAAGGATACGATTTAAACACCGTATGAACTAGCTTAAATACAATCAAGATACTGGAACTAGACACAGAACCCCTGGAAAACAATGTCTCTTCCAGTATATATGGAATATTTATGAAAACAGCCACGTACAGAGGGCCATGAAGCAAGCGACAAATGATAATAATCTATTGTGTAGACCACATTCCCTGTTCACAATGCAACTAAGTTAGACATCACCACTAAAAGGTAGGAGAGAAAACCCCAATATTTAAAAATAATTGATGTGGCTCAGTCAGTTAAGCGTCAGACTTTGGCTCACATGAGCTTGTGGGTTCGAGCCCCGCGTCAGGCTCTGTGCTGACAACTCAGAGCTTGGAGCCTGCTTCAGATTCTGTGTCTCCCCCTCTCTGCCCCTCCCCCACTCGTGCTCTGTCTCTGTCTCTCTCTCTCTCTCAAAAGTAAACATTAAAAATTTTTTTTTAATTAAAACAGTTCACAGCTCCAATCATCATCTCATTCATATAAAATCCTAATGAATCCACAAAAAGTTATTAGAACTAATAAACGAGTTCAGTAAGGTTACAAGATAGAAGATCAACTTATAAAAGTCAATTGTATTTCTGTAAATCTAGCAATGAACAATCCAAAAATGAACACAATTTCACTTACAATATTATTAAAAAGAATAAAATTCTTAGGATTGCATTTAACATAAAATGTGCAAGACTTGTACACTGTAAACTATAAAAAATTGTTGAAATTAAAGAATACGATCTAAATGTATGAAAAGAAATCTCATGCTCATGAATCAGAAGATTTAGTATTATGATGATGGCAGCACTCCCCAAATTTACCTACAGATTCAAAGCAGTTTCTACTAAATCTCAGCTGGTAACATTTTCCCCCAGAAATGAGTAAGCTGATCCTAAATTTCATATGGAAATGCAAGGGACCTAATATAGCCAAAAGAATTTTGTAAAATAAGAGCAAAGTCAGAGAATTCACACTTGCAATTTTCAAAATTTACTATCAAGTCATAGTAATCAAGATAGTACTGTCAGAAGGCTGATAGACATGGAATAGAGATTAAGGGCCTATTAAGAATTAAGGGTCCAGAAATAAACCCTTATGGTTATTATGAGCAATTTGTTTTGACAAGAGTACCAAGACAACTCAGTGGAGGAAATAATTTTATTTTCAACAAATAGTACTGGGACAAATAGATATCCATATGCAGAAGAATGAAGTTGAACCTATACCTCGCACCATATATAAACATTAACTGAAAATGGATCAAAAGTCTAAATGTAAGAGCTAAAACTGTAAAACACTTAGAAGAAAACACAGGAGTAAATAGTTGTGACCATAGACTAGGCAATGATTTCATAGATATGACATTATAAGCACAGGTGACAAAAGAAAAAATAAACAAGATAGATTTTATCAAAACTTAAAATTTGTAGGGCGCCTGGGTGGCTCAGTCGGTTGGGCGTCCGACTTCGGCTCAGGTCATGATCTCGCGGTCCGTGGGTTTGAGCCCCGCATCGGGCTCTGTGCTGACAGCTCAGAGCCTGGAGCCTGTTTCAGATTCTGTGTCTCCCTCTTTCTCTGACCCTCCCCTGTTCATGCTCTCTGTATCAAAAATAAATAAATGTTAAAAAAAAAATTTAAAAAAAAAATTAAAATTTGTGCTTCAAAGCAATTTTTTTCACCAAGAAAATGAAAAGATAATTCACAAAATGGAAGAAAATACTTACAAACCATATATCTGATAAGGGACCTACATAGAAAATATATAAAGAAACCTTACAACTCAATAATAAAAAGAGTTGTATAAAAAAAAATAACTGAACTTAAAAATGGAAAAAGGATTTAACAGATATTTCATCAAAAGATGATAACAAATGGCCAATGAACACACAGAGATGCTCAATATCTTTAGTCACTAGGGAAACGAAAATCGAAACCACCGTGAAATATCACTTCATAGCTTCTAGGATGGCTAAAATAAAAGACAATCACAACTGTTGATAAGAATATGGAAAAACTGGAACTCTCCTACACTGCCAATGGGGCTGTAAAATGCACATGCATCAAGTTTGGAAAAACAATTCAGTAGTTCCTCAAAATGTTTAACATGGAGTTATCATATGACTCAGCAATTACACTCCTAAGTACACATCCAAGAGAGCTGAAAACATATGTCCACACAAAAACCTGTACAGGAATGTACATAGAAACTTAATTCATAATGGCCAAAAAATGAAAACAACCCAAATACCCATCATCAGATGAAAGGGTAAACAAAATGAATAAACGATGAAATATTATTTGGTAATACAAAGGAATGAAGTACTATTGTATGATATGACATAACAGCCCTTGAACACATTACTTAGTGAAAGGCCACGTATTATTATGATTCCATTTTATGAAATGTACAAGATAAGCAAAACCACGGAAACAGAAGGTAGAATAATGGTTGACAAGGCCTGAGGATGAGGAGAGAATGAATGGATACACAGTACAGGGTTTTCTTTTGAATAATGAAACTGTTTGGAAATTAGAGAGTGGTGATGGCCATATAACTCTGTGAATAAACTAACTCCCACCAAATTATACACTTTAAAAGAGTGAATTTTATAGTATATGAGTAATATACTCAATAAGGACTTTATTTTTATAAGAAAAAACAAAAACGTGAATAGTCCTATAGCCATTAAATAAATTAAACCAAAATCTATTTCAACACACACACACCACAGATTGAGAGAGAAAGAGAGACAGGGAGAGAGAGAATCAATTTCCCTTAAGGGAAATTCTATCAAATATCCAAAGAATTAGATTTATTCAAATTCTTGCAAGGAATTCAAAAAGAGGGAAAACCTCTTAGCTCCTTTTTTGAAGCTGATAAAACTGACACCAAAATCAAACAAAGATAGTGTAAGAAATGAAAATTATGGACCAATTCCACACATAAATACAGATGTAAAAATATCAACCAAAAACTGCAACAAACGTGAAAGAATGCATCATAACCAAACTGGATTTCTCCCAGGAATTACAAGCGTGGCTTAATATTAGAACATTTCTCTAGCACAACAAGTAGAATTAGAAAAACTGCATGATCATTTCAGCGGTTACCGAAACTTTTTTTTCAATAAATGCAATAATACCATGTTAGGACAAAGGAATACCAAACCCATAAATAAGGAATAGAAGGGGTCTTCTGAACACAGTAAAGGTTATATGCCAATAACTATAATACATTTCACACTTAATGATGAAACATTAGAAGCATTCTCCTTAAAATAAGAAATAGAAAAGGACGTTCAATATTGTTGCTTCTAATCATCAATGTACTGCAGGTCCCGTTAGCACATTAAAAGGAAACAAATAAAAATTATAAGCATTGGGAAAGAAGAAACAGAAGTTTGGAGTTTATTCAATAGAAAAAACTCTAGAAGAAAAATTACACAAAGCTAATCAACATTTATGATCAATTTTTGAAAACCAATCATGTTCTTATATCTATAAGACAAGTTAGAGAATGTAACTTCATAAATTATAATGTTTACAATAGCAGGAAAAATACATGGTACCTAGGGTAAAATTCCACATTGGTTTTTGTTTTTACTTTTCGATAGAAAATTATAAAAATACTATTTGGTGACATTAAGAATATCTAAATAATTAGAAAAAGATACCATGGATAGGAAAACTTAACATTGAACCAATTTCATATAGCCCCAAATTTAACTACACTTTAATGCAATTCCAGTCAAAACCACAATGTTTTTTTTTTCCTATGGAACTTACCTGACTCTAAAATCAATATGGAAGGGCAAGTACAAGAAGAGCAAAGACACTTTTAAATAACAGCCATCAGTGCTGTAGTATAAAGGATAAAACTACAAGAAGTCAACGTGGTAATGGCATAGCAATAGACAAACTGGCCAATAAAACAAAAGAGAACATCTAGGCTAGTCTCTTCCCCACATTTAGAAACACTCAAGTGTGGGGAAACTGTTTTCCTACTTTGGACAGTAATCTTCTAACTGGGCATTTATCAAAAATTACCAAAAAGTTTTAAAAGCAAATTTTAAAAACAGGGCATATCTAAACAGGTCTGGGAAAACTCGAACATGTGTTAATTTTGGGTTAGAGCTCAGATCTGGACTAGGCCGGGGAAAGGCAGTTCATAGATTATCGGATGTCAGAATTTTCTTTTAGCAGGTCTGGAGAGTCCCACCTTAAAATGTCAAATTTACTTACAAACATTTGTCATTTCATGTACTTTTCTGGCCCTATTTATTGCTCCCAATTTGAATAAGAACTATGCCTTTTCCCCTACGCCTTCATTTCTTCTGCACAATCAATTACTTGCTTCGATAGCAACAATAGCATCTCTAAAGGTATCACTGCACTATTTAAAGAGAAAATGACATTATTTTCTAGGAAAAGAAAGTAGTGTGTTTACAAAAGTATATCAGTAGTGAGCGGCATCAGAACAGGCAAAAACATGCCTGGCTATAGCACCGTGTCATCCCCCACATAGGCACCCTGATCAGTTCCTTTTGTTCAGCCTTACCTAACACCTCATTCCCTCCAACATTTTTTTTCCAAAAGATACACACCAAGAGAGACTGATGTCAGCAAGATGGTGGATAGGAAGCTCTAGGCTCTCATTCTGACATGGAAACACTAGATGAACAACAGGCAGAATGAAATGGCTTTGTGGGAGATTTAGAAGCTAGTCAAAGATTTGGAACAACAAAGTGAATGTCAAATCAAGAAAAAGCCATACTCGCAGTGGTAGGAAACTTCCTGGCATTTTTGTTCACCCTTGCCTCACCCCTCCCTGGCATCATACAGCATAGACGGGAAGAAGTTGTCCAATTCCCAGCTCCTCCCTTGGGACAGGAGGAAAAGAGTGGATTTTGTTTGCAATGTCCTGGCATGTCTGATGGCTTCCTGAGAGACTGGTTTCTGTTTTGCTTGCCTTAGAGCTTAGACAGAAATGAAGACATCATTGGATATCAGACTGGAGATTGCTAAAAGCAGTGGTAGGCACCGTGGCATGTGAGAACTATAGGAGTCTGCAAACTCATGGGTGCATTTGTGAGAGATTATAGGGAGAGGAACACAATGAGATCTAAAAACAGGGGTAAGGCTCACCGAAATTAAGATATTTAGGGATGCCTGGGTGACTCGGTCGGTTAAGTGTCCAACTCTTGATTTCAGCTCAGGTCATGATCTCATGGTTGTGAGATTAAGCCACATGTTGGGCTCCACAATGGGTATGGAGCCTGCTTAGGATTCTCTCTCTCTCTCTTTCTGCCCCCACTCAAAAAATAAAATTAAACAAAATTGAATAAAATTAAAATTAATTAAATTAAATAGATATGTAAAAAGTCATGTATATAGGATAATTAGGAGGAAAATACACACAAACAGGCCCAAGGAAAACTAATGACTAGAAAAGACCTGACAGTCCTTAAGCCCTTGCACTGGGCTAATTAGCGAGGGTCTTCCGCTGCATGGAGTCAATCTACAAAGGCCAGGCTAGGTGGCTGTTTTTCAAATTTGTAATTTTCAACAAAAGATTATGAACCATAGAAAGAAATAGGGAAAGATGGACAAAATAAATGAACAAAACAATGAACAAAATAAATTTCCAGAACTTGACTCTAAAGAAATACAGGCTTTAGACTTACAAGACAACAATTTTAAAAACAATGGTGGTGAGTATGCTCTAAGAGCCAAAGGAAAACACGGAGAGAGAACACAAGAAAATCAGGAAAACAATATATAAACAAAATGAGAATATCAACAAAGAGCTAGAAATTATTTTTTTTTTAAGCAAACAAATTTTGGAGCTGAAAAAATAAAATAAGTAACTTAAAAAATTCACTAGAGAGGATCAACAACATACTCAAACAAGCAGAATAAAGTATCAGCAAACATGAAGAGGGATTATTTTAAATTGATGAATCTGAAAAGTCAAAAAAAAAAATGAAATAAAGAAAAGTGAACAGAGCCTAAGAAACTCTGCAGAATAACATAAACCAGACCAATATACATATTATTAGAATACCAGAAGAAGAGAGAAAGGGACACAGAGCTTATTTTGTGGAATAATGGCCAAAAACTCCCCAAATTTAAAGAAAGATATAGAAATACAAATATAAGAAGCTCAGTGAATTCCAAGTAGGATAAATCCAAAGAAATCCACACCAAGACAAACCCTCAAACTGTGGAAAATTAAAGACAAATTTTAAAAATCTTGAAAGCAGCAAAAGAAAATACTTATCACATATAAAGGATCTCCAATAAGATTATGAATGGATTTCTCAGCAGAAACCTTCTGGCCTGAAGGCAGTGGGATAATATATTTAAAGTGCTGAAAGAAAAAACAAACTGTCACCCAAAACTTCTATATCCAGCAAAACTGACCTTCAAAAAATAAGAGAGAAATTAAGACATTCCCAGATAAACAAAAGCTGAGTTCTTTACCTCTAGAACTGTACTACAAGAAATGCTAAAGTGAGTCCTTCAAGTTGAAATGAAAGGACATTAGCAGCAACTTGAAGCCATATGAAAACATGAAGTTTTTGATGAAGGTAAATACATGGATAAATTTATTATAATTTTGGCTTTTTATTATAATTTTGGTTTTATTATAATTTTGGCTCATAACTCCTTTTTTATTCTTTTACAGTATTTAAAAGAAAAAAAGCATAAAATAATGATAAATCTGTATGTCTACATTATATATAAAGATATAATCTGTGATATCAATAACTAAATGAGGGGTGGAGCTATCAAAGGAAAAGAGTTTTTTTTTTTAATGTTTTTATTTATTTTTGAGAGAGAGACAGAGCGTGAGTGGGAGTGGGGGGAGAGAGAGAGAGAGGGAGACACAGAATCTGAAACAGGCTCCAGGGTCCGGGCTGTCAGCACAGAGCCCAATGCAGGGCTCAAACTCAGGAGCCATGAGATGACCCGAGCCGAAGTTAGAGGCTTAACCGACTGAGCCATCCAGGCACCCCAAGGAGAAGAGCTTTTGAATGCAATTGAAGTTCCATTGGTATCAGTTTAAAATAGATTGTTATAACTTTAGGATATTATATGCAGTGCCCATGGTAAACACAAAGAAAACATCTACAGAATACACATGAAAGGAAATGGGAAGCGAATCAAAATGTGTCATTGCAAAAACTCAAGTAAATGCAAAGTAAGGCAGTAGTAACAGAAGAAATGAAGGATTAAAAAAGCTATAAGACATATAGAAAACAAATAATAAAATGGCAATAGTAAGTTAATCTCTATTAATCAATTTAAATTAGTAATTATTTGGTCATTAATTTAAATTACCAATTAATTAGTAATTAACTTAAATGTAAATGGATTAAATTCTCCAATCAAAAAACACAGGTTGGTAGAAAAGATTTTTTCTTTTTTTTTAAGTTTGTTTGTTTTTTTTTTTGTTTGTTTGTTTGTTTTTGAGAGAGAAAGAGCACCAGCTGGGGAGGGGCAGAGAGAGAGAGAGAGGGAGACACAGAATCCAAAGCAGACTCCAGGCTCTGAGCTGTCAGGACAGAGCCTGATGTGGGGCTTGAACTCATGAACTGTGAAATCACGACCTGAGCTGAAGTCAGATGCTCAATCGACTGAGCCACCCAGGTGCCCTGGTAGAAAAGATTTTAAAAACCAGGATCAAGTATATGCTGTCTATAAAAGACTCACTTTAGAACTAAAGACACATATGGGTTGAAAGTAAAAAGATGAAATAGATGCTTCATGTAAATAATAACCAAAAGAGAACAGGGTTGGCTATATCAAACAAAAATGACTTTATGTCAAAACTTTACAAGAGACAAAGAAGGACATTATATCTCAATAAAAGATTCAATTGACGAGGAATATGTAATATTCTTCATATATTTACATTAGAGGTCCTAAATATATGAAGCAAACATTGACAGAATTAAAAGGAGAAATATACAGCAACATAATAACAGTAGAAGACTTTGATATGTCACTTTCAATAATGGATAGAACAACCAGATAGAAGATCAATAAGGAAACAGAGGATTTGAATATCATTATAGAACAATTTGACCTAACAGACAAATACAGAATAGTCCACTCAACAACAGAAGAATACATTGTTCTCAAGTGAACATGGAACATTCCCCAGCGTACATCATATATTACACAAAACAAGTCTTAATGAATTTTAAAAGATTTAAAATCATACAAAGCATATTTATTGATTGCAATAAAATGAAAGTGTAAGTCAACAGCAGAAGGAAAACTAGAAAATCCACAAATAAGTGGAAATTAAACAACACACTCTTAAACAACAAATGAGTCAAAGAAGAAATCACAAGGGAAATTAGAGAATATCTGGAGTCAAAAGAAAGCAAAAAACACAACATACCAAAGTGTGCAGGATGCAGTGAAAGCAGTGGTAAGGGGGGAATCTATAGTTATAAATGCTTTCATTAAAAAGAAAGATATAAAATCAACAATCTAAATTTACAGCTCAAGAGACTAGAAAAAGAAGAGTAAACTAAACCCCAAGTTAGCAAAAGAAAGGAAATAAAAAGATGAGAGCAGAAATTAACATAATAGAGAATTTCTTTTAAAGAGAAAAATCAACGGAACCAAGAATTGGTTCTTCAGAAAGATCAACAAAATTGACAAACCTTTAGCTGAACTAAGAAAAAAAGGATAGAAAATCACATCACTGAAATCAGAAATGAAAGAGGAATATCACTATCAATTTTACAGAAATAAAAAGGGTTATAAGAGAGTACCATCAAGGATAGCGTGCCAACAAACTGGATAACCTAGATGAAACTGACAAATCCCTAGAAACATACCACCTACTAAGACTGAATCAGGAAGAAACAGAAAATCCGAACAGATCTATAACTAATAAGGAGATTGAATTAGTAATCAAAAACTTCCTAACAAATGAAAGCCCAGGATCACCAAACATGACCTAGTTCCTAAAACTCCCCAAAACATTAACTAGTTCCTAAAGAATTAACTAGTTCCTCAAACTCCCCAAAAAGTTGAAGAGAAAGGAATATTTCCTAGCTCATTCTATGAGGAGGTCATTATTACCACGATCCCAAAGCCATACAAATATGCTATAAGAAAACCAGACCAACAGCTTTGATGAATACTGATGCAAAAATCCTCAAAGAAATAACAGCAAACAGAATTTGAAAGCACATTAAAATGGTTATACACCATGACCAAGTAGGAATGCAAGGGCAGTTCACCATATGAAAACCAATGTGATATACCACATTAACAGAATTAAGGGAGGGGGGGAACATGTGAGCATTTCAATTGGTGCAGAAAAAAGCACCAGACAATATTCAACACCCAGTCATGATAAAAATGTGTAGCAAACCAGCAACAGAAGGAAACTACCTCAACATATTATAGGCCATTTATGAAACGCCCATAGCTAATATTATACTCAATGGTGAAAGACTGAAAGCTTTTCCTCTAACCACAGAAACAAGACAAGAGTGACTGCTTTTGCCACTTCTATTCAGTACAGTACTAGGAGTCCTAGCCAGATCAATTAGGCAAGAAAAAGAAATAAGATACCTACATCAGAAAGGAAGAAACAAAATGATCTCTTAGCAGATGACATGATCTTATATGTAGAAAATCCTAAAGATTTCACACATGCACACACACACACACACACACACACACACACACACACAATTAATAAGCAAACTCAGCCAAGTTTCAGAATGTAAATCAATTTGCAAACACCAGTTGTTTCTATACATTAACAAGAAGCAATCTGAAAAGGAAATAAAGAAAATGACTCTGTAATAACATCAAAAAGAATAAAATACCTAGGAGTGAACTTAACAAAGGAATGAGAGATTTGTACACTTAAAACTATAAAACATTGCTGAAAAAAGTTAAAGACGACTCAATTGGAAATCTCATGCCATGGATTTGGAGACTTAATATTGTTAAGATGTCAATACTACCCAAACAATTTATAGATTCAGTGCAATCCCTCCCAAAATTCCAACAATGTTTTTTGTAAAGGTTGAAAAATCCATCCTACAAATCATATGGAATCTCAAGGGACTGCGAATAGCCAAAACAACCTTGAAAAAGAATAAAGGTGGAGATATCATACTTCCTGATTTTAAAACTTATTACAAAGCTACAGTAATCAAAATAATGTGGGCTGACATAAAGTTAGACATATACATCAATAGAACAGAAAGCCCAGAAATAAACTCTTACATATATGGTCAAATGATTTTTGACAGGGGTGGCAAGACTATTCAATGGAGAAAGGGAAGTCTCTTCAGCAAATGGTGCTGGGAAAGCTGGATATTCACATGCAAAAGAATGACATTAGACCCTCTATATGCAAAAATTAAAAATTAACTCAAAATGGATCATTTAGTAAATGTAAAATCCAAACTATGAAACTCTTAGAAGAAAACATAGGGGAAAACTTCATGACATTGTATTTGGTAATGATTTCTTGCATATGGCAACAAAAGCACAGACAACAGAATCAAAATAGATAAACTGGACATCAAAATTAAAATAAATTAGACATCAAAATTAAAATTAAATTCTGTCCATCAAAGGACATAATCAACAGAGTGAAAGGCAACCCACGTAATGGGAGAAAGTATTTGTAAATCATATATCTGATAAAGGATTAATATCCAGGATATATAAAGAACTCCTACAACTCAACAACAAAAAGCAAAGAACCCAATTAAAAAATGGGCAAAGGGTTCGAAGGAATATTTTTCCAAAGAAGATATACAAAAGGCCATGAAAGGCACATGAAAGAATGCTCAATGTCACTACACATTAGGGAAATGCAAACCACAATAGGATGCCACCTTGCTAGGATGGTTACTGTCAAAAACTAGAAAAGAACAAGTGTTGGTGTGGATGTGAGAAACTGAAATCCTTGTGAGCTCTTGGAGGACCATAAAATGGTGCCTCTGTGCTATGGAAAAAATACGGTAGTACGTCAAAAAATTAAAAACAGAATTACCATACAATCCCAGTAATTCCATTTCTGGATATATAATCAAAAGAACTGAAAGCAGAGCCTTGAAGAGATCTTTGTACACCCACGCTCATAGCGGCATTATTCATCACAGCCAAAAGGTAGAAGCAACAACAAAAGTGTCCATCAACAGATCAAGAGATAAGTAAAATGTGGTATATACATTCAAAGTAATACTACTCAACCTTAAAAAATAAGGAAACTGTCACATGTTGCAACATGGAGGAACGCTGAGGACATTATGCTAAGTGAAATAGCCAGTTACAAAGAGACAAATACCATATAATTCCACTTCTAGAGGAAACAAATTCACAGAGACAGAAAGTAGAAGGGTGGTTGCGGGATGGGAGAGTGGGAGATGATTGTTTATTGGGTCCAGAATTTCCGTTAGGAAGATGAAAAAAATTCTGGAGATAAATGGTGATAATGGTTGCATAACCATATGAATGTATTTAATGCCACGAAACTTAAAAATGGTTAAGACAGTAAATTTTATGTGATGTGTATTTCACCACAAATAAAAAACTGAAGTAGAAAAAAAACTTTTTTAAGATACACGCTAAAAGGAGGAGAAAAACGCAAAAGTAAAAGTAACATCTTAGCCCAATGATATAGGTTTAGGGGGCATTTTATCATGACATACAATTGAAAATAATGCCAATTCCTTTCCTCTACAAAGACCAGCTATATTCTAACTTAAGTATTTTTAATGGCCTATATGCGTTTTCCATTCATTACTTATTCTGATAAACATTTATAAACTTTAATACAGTGTGAAAAAATTGAAAAATATTTACTCAAAAATAAAATTTCGGGAGACATTTTTTAAAATAAAAATTTTATTTAAAAAAATTTTTTAATAAAAATTTTGGAAAAAGTCTGAAAAATATTCACTTTTAAAAATAACGACTGGGGCGCCTGGGTGGCTCAGTCTGTTGGGCGGCCGACTTCGGCTCAGGTCATGATCTCGCGGTCTGTGAGTTCGAGCCCCGCGTCGGGCTCTGTGCTGACAGCTCAGAGCCTGGAGCCTGCTTCGGATTCTGTGTCTCCCTCTCTCTCTGCCCCTCTCCCGCTCATGCTCTGTCTCTCTTTCTCGGTCAAAAATAAATAAACATTAAAAAAAAAAATTAAAAAAAAAAAAAAACGACTAATCTATGAATCTGTTACCTCTGATATCGAGTTCTCTGAAGTCCCAGACATGCACACACAAATGTATATGAAAATTATTTAGTCAAAATAACTGGTTTCAATATTGAAATATTCTACATGTTTCCATTATAATATGTTTGTATTTATAATTTGATCCTTATATTAGTAAAAATATCATCTGTCAGGGGGATGTCTGGCATGAGAAATGCAGCTAACAAGGCTAATATAAATGAAAATTTGCGAATTACGGAATATAGCTCTAGAGATGACATGGTAGGAATACTGTCCCTCATGATTAGAGTAGGATAAAAGAAAATGTTAAAACTCTCAAAGAATGTCATACATTTAGAAGATCTATATATCAATGTTTGATATTATTTTCAGATCACAGAAATAATTACAATCATCACCCAGAAATTTGAGACTAGTCAATTTGTAAGCAATTTGTTAAAAGCCAGAAACAGATTAATAACCTTTGACTTCCAAACTCCAATAATGTCAATAAACTATCTTTCAAAAAAATGACAGCAGTTACAGTTAAATTTAGAATGCAACATGAAGGTCTTTTTTTCCCCAAAAATGCAGTGAAATTTAGGAAGACAGATTTCTGTGAGAACTTGAGCAACGAATACCATGGACTATGGAGCATGCCTGGTGGTAAAATTTCTGCTTTGAGCTACCCTTCGAAGAAAAGGCAAAGTCTGAGGCGACCTTATTTTAGGAACTGTAATAGATGAAGATGTGTCTTCATCTTGAGATGAAATAGCAATGTTTTCATCTTCCACGGAATCTGAAGCAATGTCATTCTGAGGTGGGATAAAGCTGGTGGCATTTTTACAAAGTGAAGAAAATCCAACATGACAGAGAAACAGGGGAAGTTACTCTTTGAGAGGGATGCTATCGAATCCTAGGTGGAAAATGAAAGATACAGTGACTTTGAGAACCAGGATGAAAGGAAACTTTCCTTGATTGGCCTCTTCCTTCGGTATCAGTAGCAATCTTGCCTTGTTGACAGGAATAGAAAATAGTGGGAAGAGAAAGTAAGGTGGCCGTGCTGTGTTGGTAGATGCTTCCATCAACAGTGTTCTGATGGGTTGAAGAGTTAGCTTTTGCTTCAAAATTCATAGAACACCTAATGTTATATTTGGGAGAACAAGAGCTTATATATTTTTCAGCACTAGTCATACTTGAGCTTTTAGAAACGGTTTCAACTTCATCTGGATTAAAGATTTTATGACATCTTGATTGAAGATCAAAAAAACTAGTGCTCTCGTAACAGGAAATTATACTAAGTCTAGGGGCAGAGAAAAGTCTTTGGGATCTAAGGCCAAAATGGTTTGAGGAGAATTTTACATCACTGAAGCTGCTTTTTTCTTGAGAATCAAAATTGGCTCTACTTTGTTGACAGTCGGGGAAAATACCGCTTTTCTGAAATTTCACAAATAAAGAATATTTTCTTCCAGAGAAAGATGAGTGAGTAGATGCACTTGATGAAGAAGATAAATTTTTACTTCCTCTGCGTGAACTGACTTTACATACTGCAGATAGACGGGTTCTTTTAGGATCAAGAGATATAGTTCGATGAGTAATGGAAGAGAATCCAAGGTGCCGGTGGTCTGAAGTAACTTGATCTGCAGGATAATTTGGTAGCAAGCTCTGGTCGTCTTTGCAGTGGCTAGAGTGAGAAAAGTGTCAAATGAGGCAAAAAAGTAGGGAGCAGAGGTGAAAACCTGCCAAGGCTCCTGAAGAATAATATCCACTTTATCAATATGGAAACAATGGGGAATGAGAAAATAATGGCGTCTGAATTCATGGTCACCCAGATGTACCCCCACGGAATGCCCTAGTCTAAAAGATTATCTCTACCAACACAATACCTGCCCAATCTACTAAATTGGGGGAAGATAAGTTGAAAGACTCAGGGAAACAGGCAAAAATAAAGATCAGGGGAAATATACGAGAGGGCTGGAGAACAAAAGTCTCCCCTGAAGAAAAGGGTAGGTCTTCCTGTTTCAAATCATAATATCTGTTTGAGACTCTTGAACTACTATATTTAAAGGAGTTAAGTAGAATAAATTTATGCCCTGTTGACTACTACATTTTAAAATATTAACCACGATGGATGAAGTGGGACCTCTCTAGAGAGAATACTGTAGATAAATATCCACATATTCCAGAGATTCAGTTACTATGGGAAACCAAAGGAAGCGATAAAGCTTGGTTTATGAATGCTTCAGTGTTCTTTAGCACATGAAACATATGTAACAGTGGGTTTTCTTTTTCTTTATAAAGGCTTACCTTAAGCATTTTCCCATGTTGAATTTAATCCAAAGTAAATCTCTCCCTTCCTTTCTAAGCCATCATCCTTAAGCCATAAAATGCCCTGTGTAGGTGGAACAGGTCAGAAGACTGAATGTTTAAGCTCCACGTGGAATTAACATGGCAATAACACAGAATGTGATGACAGCAGACTCTAGAATCTAATGACATCAGGTCAGGATAAAATTGTTCTGTGGCTCGCCTTTCTGAAAAGCTGCAATTCATGTGACTGGGGAATGTATTCTCTAATTCCATCGTGTTCAAGGAGTCAGCCAACAAATCAAGGACGAGAAAACAGTAGGATAAAGGCAGCAATGTATATAATATCTGCACAATCCTTTGCCCAGGACTGTCTCTCTCACTAGCTGCCCTTGGCCTACTAATTCATTCTACTTTCACACGAACACTCCTAAAGGCTTTACACCCTCCGGTGATATGGAAAAGTGACCATTACAGACTTTGGTCAAAAGATGTATTGAGAAGGAAAACAGAAACATAAATAACAAACATCATTCCCCCCAAAATGCAACAAACCTTATCTACATTGGCAGCAAAGGCTGCCATCTGAAAAGCGTGGGCCACATGCGCAGATTACGGAGATCTGTGTGCGACTGTTTCTGACCCCGGGAAACAGCTTATACTCATTTCAAGACAAGGTTAACACAGTTTTCAGAAAAGAAATACTGTCCTCTCCTTTTCCAAACCAACCTGGAGCATTAGCTGTGTAACAGGTGTGTGTGTGAAGTCACAGATGACATAAAAAACTGCCTCAAAAACATTTCTACTCCTCAATATCTTAAATACCCTGTTACTACCTCTTGTTTCTGTTCCCTTCCTCACAGTCTTCTTTGGGAAACCTTTGGACAAAATATTTTTCAAAAGGCCTAGGCCTCTCTAATTTTCATCATACAACTGTCAGTTTGGTAATCTGATTTTACCCTCCATATGAGCTAATACGTTCATTACCATTAATGTTTCATATGTGGTTCTTGGGTCAGAGAGACAGGACTTTCTTTGGCGCACAGCAAATCAAGCAGTATGATCACCGGCATCCACGTGCTGGTTCTCCCAGACCCCAGGTCCCACAGGGGCATTTGCGTCACTGATTTGCGTGACAAAGAAAGGATCGCTCAGTTTAGGGAATCCACCACTTTCACCACAGACAGTGAGCAAATCTGCTAAGAAACACGCAGTTGGCCCTGGAGGGAAACGTGACCTCATTCCTCAGGGTTTCTCACCACAATCCTGAGATTTGGCCTCGATATACAGTGGTCAGGCAGACCTTACACCCTTCCCAAAAATTAGCTCAAGACGGAACACAGACCTCAGTATAAAATGCAAAACTGTGAAACTCCCAGAAGATACCACGGGAGAAAAAAAAACCTAGATAAATTTGGGTGTGGCAATGACTTTTTAGATGGAACACCAAAGGTCTGCTCCCACTTCCTGGATCAGTCTTCAGTCCTTCTTTGGCAGGCTCACCCACTTCTGCCCGTTCCGGTCGGTACTGGTTCCAAAAGGCTCTGTACTCCACCTCTTCGCTCTTCCCATGTGACACATTCTGCCCGAGCAATGTCAGCCGTTCCTAGAGCATCGGCATCGTACACATTCTGGAGGGATGCCTGGAACAGGAGCATCTTTCCCCGAAGACATGCTTCTCGCAGCCCCTCGGCTGCTTCCTTTCACAGGCCTCAGGCGGGTGAATGCCCAAGCTGGCAGTGACTTCCATCTATTGCCAAGTCCTGCCCAGAGGGTCTAACAACTGGCTCTACGATGCAAGGGAAGACTTGGCCCTTGTTGCTGTTGTTGGCCTTTGGGGCTCCGGCTAAAACTGGAATACAGTGTCTCTCTTTAACATTCTCTTACATTTTTTTTTGTTAATTCTGTTTGACTTGTGAGGCTTTGTTTTATTTCCTAATGGATCTTGAGTGTGAACCCAGTGCCTAGCACAGAGTAGACGCTCTCATTGAATGAATAAAAGGAACGCCAAGTTTTACCTTCCTTTGTTGTTTCATTTTTATTTTTTATAAAGTTTATTTATTTTGAGAGAAGGGAAGAGAGAGAGAGAGAGGAAATACAAGTGGGGGAGGGGCAGAGAGAGAGAGAGAGACGGAGAGAAAGAGAATCCCAAGCAGGCTCTGCACTGTCAGCACAGAGCTGAAGGCAGGGCTCGAACTCACAAACTGTGAGATCACTACCTGAGCCGAAATCAAGAGTCAGACACTTAATGGACTGAGCCGCCTAGGCGCCCCTCATTTTTAAAAGAAATTCACAGGGGCGCCTGGGTGGCTGAGTCGGTTAAGCGTCCGACTTCAGCTCAGGTCATGATCTCACGGCTTGTGGGTTTGAGCCCCACGTTGGGCTCTGTGCTAACAGCTCAGAGCCTGGAGCCTGCTTCGGATTCTGTGTCTCCCTCTCTCTCTGCCCCTCCCCCGCTCATGCTCTGTCTCTCTCTCTCTCTCTCAAAAATAAACATAAAAAAATTTTTTTAATAAAAAAAAGAATGAAAGAGATTCACAGATGAGAAGACCAAAATACAAATAAACTATGAAAAGATGCTCAATCTTATTAGTGTTCAGGGAAATGCAAACTGAAATAATGATTAGTTACTACAACCATCAGGTTGCCTAAAATTAAAAAGCCTAACTATAAGAATTTGTATGGGAAAATAAGAGTTCTCACAAACTGGCACACTCTAAAGAATAGTTTAGTTATACAGAATAACAATATATTTGGTTTACAATTCAGCATCCAATTCTAAGTATATACTTTCAAATCATTCTACATGTACCTAAGGGAATATGAAGGTGTTCAATAAAGCATTGGTTAAGGGAACAAAAAAATGGTGACCTAAATAAACATCTATCCAGGGAGAGAGAAATTAAGGCATATACCTACGATGAAATGCAACATAGCAACCGAAAAGAATGAGATAAATTTACATACATCAGCATGGAAAAAATCTCAAATAAAAACATTTGATGCAAAAGTGAGTAACAAAATGCTCTATACCATATAATGCCATTTATGTAAATCTTAAGACCCAAACACCATTTATTCATTGTTAACGCAAACATGCACACCTAGGGGAAACATTCAGACTTTCAAAGGAAGAATCTGCACTAACTATAAGACAATAGTTACCTCTGAGAGAAAGGACTGCAAAAAGGATTTCAATTACGTGTAGTTTTTTATTTTCAAAAATCCGATACAAAAACCAATTTTTGTGTGCAAATGTGTACTTCTACAACATGAAAGAATACAGAAGCACCCAGGGCGCCTGGGTGGCTCAGTCGGTTAAGCGTCCGACTTCAGCTCAGGTCATGATCTCACAGTCCATGAGTTCGAGCCCCACGTTGGGCTCTGTGCTGACAGCTCAGAGCCTGGATCCTGCTTCAGATTCTGTGTCTCCCTCTCTCTCTGCCCCTCCCCTGCTCATGCTCTGTCTCTCTCTCTCTCAAAAATGAATAAATGTTAACAAAAAATTAAAAAAAAAAACAGAATACAGAAGCACCCTATCATGAGTATCTGAATTTGTCTTTCTCTCAAGGCCTAGAGAAATGGAAGTCCAACCTTAAAACGGACTTAGCAAAAGTAAAAAGTAGTAAGAATAAAAAATGTAAATGAACTAAAAGCAAACATTGTATTTTGACTCATGAAATGAAAATGTAACGAGTTTTCAATAAAATCTCAAAAGTCTGTTTCTGGGGCACCTCACCATCCCCTGTATTTGCAGAAGTACTAGGTATTATGGCTTGTATCATGGCCCAGTGTTCTTTTGGGGGTAGATTTGTGGGGTTTTTCTTTTCAAATAATCAGAATTGTGTCTGTTGAAGCTATCACATGATGGAAAATGCCTAAGACAAGAAAAAAAGAAAGAAGGCCCATAGGGTCACTATACAACCCTGATTTACCTAACAGAATTGTCTCATTTTGAAACACATGTATTCTTTGTAAAGCCCAAATGAAATGAAGAATTATGAGTTTAATATGGGATATTACTTTAATCCAAACTGTTAAAAGATGGAACTGTTGTGAGAGAGGTTTCTAAAGCTTTACATAACACTGTGATTTAAATAACCTTTTAGGAGCGCGCGGGTGTCCTGTTTCGGCTCAGGTCATGATCTCCCGGTCCGTGAGTTCAAGCCCCACGTCGGGCTCTGTGCTGACAGCTCGGAGCCTGGAGCCTGCTTCGGATTCTGTGTCTGCCTCTCTCTCTGCCCCTCCCCTGCTCGTGCTCTGCCTCTCAAAAATAAATAACCATTACAAACAAATCAAGAGCTTTTTAAACTCATGGTTCAACAGAGCAATATAGATAATGGTTGACCGAGAAAAGAACACTGAGCAGCCTGAAAAAGATGAGCTAAAAAGGTTTCAGAAATAAGGCAGGACTTCAGTTTACGCTGAAAAACACCAACATGAACTTGCGACCTGAAAAATATTGACAATGACTTTTCTTCACCCTGACCCGAAATGGGCCCAAACAAGCTCCGGTATCATCCTGCCTACAAACAGTGCGTGTCTTTACACCCAGATGCTGCTTTCTAGCGCTACTTGTCACTGAAAGGAACCGATGCTGCCAAGGCAGTGACTGACTCCAAGCCTTGGAGCAGGGACAGAAACAAAATCAGCGAGACATAATATTACCGAGAAGCACAGATGCTTTCCAAGATGTTCGTGCTGGTGCTAAGAAGGAAAAAGAAGAACCCTGACGGGCCCTCCGACGGCCCCGTTATGAGAATTTGAGCCTCAGGCATGATCGGATCTACAACAAAGTAGATGAAATCAGCTAAATCCAAAAAAGGCATAAATCCCTAAGTCTGTGATGATGCTGTGAACTAAGACATCATGCAGAAAACGCTAATAATATTTGCAGAAAACATGTTCTACTGACCTACCCACTCAAGTTGTTGACGCCCCCGAAGGATACAATTAGGTTTTTTTCCTTTCCTCGTGTAAAACAGTGTCAGCAAATTGTGACCGGCATCTCTTTCACTAAAAGAAGTCAAAATCTCTGGGAACCTTTAGCAAAAGATAAACTTTACATATGAAACATGCAACTGTCATTTGATGTTTTAATTTTGCTGTCAAGGACACACCCCAACTTAAATGTGGTGATGGGACTAGGGCAGAATCTGACCATGACCAGTCATTTCTGTCCCATGCAAGGTTTATAAGGACAGGCAATCTAAACTTTACACAAGTATACTTTATAAGGACTTTGTTTTTATTTTATCTTATTTTAAAAAATGTTTAATGTTTATTTATTTTTGAGAGACAGACAGACAACATGAGTGGGGAAGGGGCACAGAGAGAGGTAGACACAGAACATGAAGCAAGCTCCAGGCTCTGAGCTGTCAGCACAGAGCCTGACGCGGGGCTCGAACTCACAAACTGTGAGATCATGACCTGAGCCGAAGTCGGACGCTCAACCGACTGAGTCACCCAGGCGTTTTTAAAAAGTACTTTATTCACTTAAAACGTTTGACTCTAGGTTTTCATTTAGAAAGGTGTGTTAAAAATCTTTATCTTATTCCTCTCTCTCAAAAAAAAATCCAAATTAAGTGTTTGGTTGTTTTCTTTATTTTATTGAAGCACTGCTAAATAGGAGTAAGTTTTCCTCTACTTTATCAAGAGCCATTCACTGTAATCTAGTCCTGGTCCTTATCTCTATTCTAGTGCTCTGTTGCTAACAAAGGCACCCAAGCTCAATCTTGACATCAGTCTTAAAGTTTTTCTTATCAGCTGTCTGTGACTGTTATTCAGAAATTTCACAAATCCTTTTGAACTCACATAAACAATTTACGCCTACGCTGCTACTTGAAGTTACTCAAGTCCCACAATGACCTTCTTTTCATTTGTTCCAAACTTATCTCAAACTTTATCAAAGGTTGCCTCTCTTTCTAGAATTTTAGAATTTCTTGAACAAGACTGCGCTCAGCCACGGTCTTTTTAGATTAAGGGCCACTCGGCCTCTTGATCTCCACTCCTTCACCAGGACTGCCATCCCCCCTCCCAGTCTAGCGGATCTTCTCTGGCTGGTCCTTAGTTCCATTATATCCTTCCTGAGATGTGATTGCCAAAGGGACTCCTCAGGAGGAAATGCTACAGAGTATGTAGATAAAGGTTGGATAACCGCTGCTGCTCTTCAAAAACTCTCATCGATGTCTAATGTTGTAGTGGGATTTCTGTCTTCATGAGACTACTGAACTGCTATTCTCTATACCCTTAACGATTAACTGATGTCTTTTGGAAGTTACAGTTCTGGATGATTTAGAACTATTTTTGGTTCCTTTTAAACACTCCATTGCCAATTTTCAAAATCAGTCCACGATTTGTTGCTGCTCAGGAACACAAGTGTCTAAGGCCTTCTTGTTATCTGGATCTATCATGTATCTTCCAGTATCTGAAAGATATTTTCATGTAGTTATGTGTCCGGTTTATGTATAAAAATGCTAAGTAATTCCAGTCCTGGCATGATGTCAAAGACCTGATCAACCATTTACATTTCTTTATCTATGAAATCACACTTTTATCCCTCCTGGTTGTCCCTTCTCGCCAGATCCCTTCTCTCAATTCCATGGTGATTTAGCAGAATACTCACTCGTTCAAGAAATATTTATTGGCATCTACTCTGCTATGTACAAGAATAAGGTGTTAAGAACATGGCAAAGGAAACAGAGTGTCCCTGCCCTAAAGAATTTCCAGCGATTACTTATTTATCTGCCTATTTTACTCCCTCACAAACACTAGTTAGGCACGATTTCTTTACCCATAAATCATTTGTTTTTCTTCTAAAAGAATATTATTTATGTTCTTGGCTTTAGAACTCAAAGGATGACCACTGAGGACAGCGAAAATGACAATGAATCACGCTAACACTTTCAAATCTTTCTAGGTCTGCACTGCCCAATTCGGTAAGCCACTAGTCCTGTGGCTATTTACATTTAAATTAATTACAATGAAACAGGATTAAAAATTCAGTTTCTCAGTTGCACTAGCTACATATCAGGTGCTTAACAGATATATGTGGCTAGTGGCTACCATAACGGCAACATCGATTTAGACCATTTCCATCATCACAGAAAGTTCTTATATAAGGGGTCATACCATGGCCACATACAAAAACAGGTTACACATTTTACAAATAATTACTGGCTTTTTCATTACTCACATGGTGTCACCTCGTCCTAGTAAGTTACTTACATTCCTCTCGTCAAAGGAGTCTAAACTATCTTAAATACAGACCACGATTGAGTGTAGTTTTAAGTATGATGTAAGCCAAAATAATCATTCCTTTTTATATCTTATTGATAGCAGGATATATAACTGGACGTGCATAATGAAAGTACCTTAATAATAGCAATAACGAAATCATCAATTCAACATGGGAAACATCGTCAAGAAACTTACCCTCCTTCACTTTCTGCTTCCTCTGAACTATTACCTGTTGTGGGACTTTGAACGGTGGCAAGCCTTCTTTTTCTAGCTCTGTGTTGAGGACTTATCCTATGAACAGTTATTTTCCCTCCAAGTTCACCTTGTATATATTCCTCCAGCTTTGGAACGATTTCTTTAAGGACTCTGATTTCCTCTTTGAGTTCTTCCATATTTGTCAGTAATTCATTTAACTTCTCCAGTATCTGAAGCTGCCTTCCTTGAAAGATTGCTACTGTTCCACGGCCATTATACATTTCATCTTGAAAAGTCATCGAATCAAACTTACTACCCAGAGAAAGAAATTTGGGTAAATTCAGTGCTGTCCTTGATTTACGAGCCTTGTGGTACCATAAGAGAAGCAAGCTGATTCCAGTAGTTCCCACCATGATGCCAAATATCAGTTCTTTATTTGTGGAATGAGGCATTTCTTGGGTTTTGTTTCTAAAATTGAAAGCATAAAGGTAAATGAATGTTGTTTCTGTCTTTGCCCAAGACAAAAATATGAAGGCTTTCTCAATCAACAAAAGCCAAGTCTACATGATAAACAACACACACACACACACACACACACACACACACACACACACACAATAAATCGTAAATGGGAATATGTTTACCTCTAAAATGTAGTGGCCCAATAGAAATATTTGCTTTGAGTATGTCACTGAAGTGCAGTCTAAAGTAGCAATTCTAATTCAGAATCTGTATTCTACATGACTGATTTGAAACGTACTGTATCATGTATTTTTAAAGAGTATGATAATGATAAAAGAAAAGCATCATTATACATTTCTGAAAAAAAAATGACTTAAGAATTCAAACTGTGCTTAACTGTGTTTGAACCCCTTATAAAACGAGTGTGCTGATTTCTGGGTCTTATCTTTAAGGAAGTCCAAGGAGCTTTTTCTTAGCACCCAGTTCACATGTATACTTAGAATAATAAACAACATTTTAAAAGCCCAAGGATTTAGAATATAAAACATAGAAAGCTCTGGCAAGTTTGTAACGCACCTCATCTCTGTTTTATTCAACATGGAGAGCAAAAATGCTAACATGTACAGGCGTTATCTCTGGTCTTCTTTTTACCCGGAATTCCTCTGCTCCTTACATGTCTATTTCTGTCTGAAGTCTTAATGTTGTTATTTTCTTTAAATTTCCTATTTTTTAAAGTAACAAGAATGTCATTTCTTAGAGTCTTTTCTCCATCTGAACTTTCACTGTTTGCATGTAAGGCTCAAGCCTTAGCTTGCCTAATTCCACATAAACTCAGCTACTTTGACTAAATGCATCATAATATTTCTTTGGTGTACCCCATCTTCCCTAGTTTTATTGCTCATCTCTGGTTTTAAAATCAGAAGACCATTAAAGGCAAAAAAATATAAAGCTCCCTTTTCTTCCCAGACTTTAAAATGGCAGTAAATATATTAGTACTGTGATAAACTTCTGTGATTAGAGCAAAATACACTGAGGCTTTTTATGGACTTTGAAGTTCTCAAAATTATTTTCCCATCAATTTCCACTATTGTGTAAACAGGTAAACATCTATATTAAATGTTGGTAGCAACTTGGGGAAAATGTTACAAATAATGGTAAACTGTCCATTACAGGTATTTAAATTCACAAAATTTTTGGTTTGTTTTTCTTGACACTTTCTCCAGGAGATTAATCACTTTGATTCCCAAGAAAGAGGAAACAAATGAAGTTAAGTCCTATGATCTCCCAGGTTATTATTAATTGGAGGCAACTTCTGGACTATGGCACAGAAGGGGAAATCCAAACAAAGGCTGGTAGTTTACTGAGTTGAACAGAGATCAGAGTTCAGAGAAACCGAAGCACCTAGAATTTGTGTCACACAGTCCTGAAGATGAAGGGGAGTATGTAGACAAAGAGCTCTAGAAATATGCATAGGGGTCTCTTAAGTCTTTAAATGAATACCAGTCTGCATATGCACGGAGTGAAACCCCATCAGACTAGTCAAAAGAACAATTTCCAGAAAGCATATATTTTATATATAAAATATATGCCTAAGATAAGAAACAAACAAAAACAAAAACAAGCACAGCCTATGGGCAATATCAAGTAGTCTAACACACATATAAAGTTACAGGGAGGAAAAAGGGGCATAAAAAAATATTTGAAGGAAAAATAGCCAAAAATTTTCTAAATTAAACAAAATCTATAAACCCAGAGATCCACAAAGGTAAACATAATCCAAGCAGAATTAAGTAAGCAAAAGTAAACCCAGGCACAATGTTATTAAAACACTGAGACCAGTGATAAAGAAGAAATCTTAGAAGTAGTCAGTGGGAGGGGTGCCTGGGTGGCTCAGTTGGTTAAGCGTCTGACTTCTACTTAGGTCATGATCTCACAACTCAAGAGTTCAAGCCCCGCATGGGGCTCTGTGCTGACAGCTCAGAGCCTGGAGTCTGCTTCAGATTTTGGGCCTCCCTGTCTCTCTGTCCCTCCCTCACTTGCACTCTGTTTCTCTCTCTCTCAAAAATAAATAAACATTTAAAAAATTTTTTACAAAAGTACTCAGTGGGGAAAAAAATGACATATTGTGTACAGGGAAAAAGGGATAAGATTACAGCAGACATTGTCTCAGAGACATAGCCTTAGAAACTATTCAAGCAAAAAAACCAATGAAGTGACATCTTGAAAGTACTGAAAGAAATGGTCAACTTACATTTTCATATCCAGTAAAATATTTTCCAAAAACGAGGGTAAAACAAAGACTGTTTTGGGCAAAAGTTGAGAGAATCCATGCCATGAGACAAGCACTGCAAGAAATCCTAACAAAGTTTCTTCAGGCAGGAGGAAAATGATAACAGACAGAAACTTGATCTATACAAGAGATGTAATTCACCAGCAGTGAATTACACCAGCAGTGGCAAATACGTGGGTAAATACAAAAGTCATTTTTCTCACTTTAAGATTTCTTTATAAGGGTGCCTGGGTGGCTCAGTCAGTTAAGCATTCGTGGGTTCAAGTGACACATCAGGTTCTCTGTTGTCAGTGCACAGCCCGCCTGAATCCTCTGCTTCCCCCTCTCTGCCCCTCCCCCGTGTGTGCGCATGCTCTCTCTTTCTCTCTTTCTCTCTCAAAAATAAATAAAAACACTAGAAGGTAAAAAAAAATATATATATATTTCTTTATAAAATATTGGCTTATTACAGCAAAAATAATAGTAAACTATTACATAGAAGTAAAAAATTAGGACAACTGTAGCCCAAAGTATGGGAAGGGACAAGTAGGATATACTGTTGCAAGGGTCTTGGATTATAATGCAGTGTCATAATAATAAGTTAAAAGATGTACATTTGTAAATCCAAGGGCAAACACTAAACAAACAAACAATAATAACAGTAAAAAAAAAAAAAAAAAACCTCTACAAAGGTATAAATAGTAAGTCAAGAGTGGAGATAAACATGCAATACTAAAGATATTCAATTAGTCCAAAAGAAGCCAGGGAAGGGGGGAAAAAAACAAATGGGCAAACAGAAAGCCAGGAAAGAGAGAAGAAATCATGTCATGACTCTACAGGAAAAATGGTGCCAAAAAAAGATGGAGAAATAACAGTATTTCTGTTTGGGAATGGACGAAATCCAATTTTTTTCTAAAAGGAAGATAAAATGATGAAGTAGAAGAAAGATCAGAGAATCACAGCAGCAGTGAACTTGAGAAGGCAGAGGGTTGGAGGGACTGCAGTGCCCAAGTACAAACATTGACCTTTGATGGAAACACAAACCATTCATTCATAGTAATGAAAGAAAAGGCAGATTATGTGAACAGATTGAAGGTGGGTGGATGTGACAGTGGGAGCTTATGAAAGTCCTTTGTGGTGGCTTCATTGTTCTAAGTGAAATAGGAAACAAAATAAACAGCCGAGAGTGAAAACAGGGGAAGGCACACTGGAAACATATGAATTCCTATGGTCTATATCCCATGATCTCACATACTTAAGCAATGTATTGTTTTGAGGTTTTTTTAATTTCTTTTTTTATTTTTTTAACGTTTATCTTTGAGAGAGAGAGAGAGAGAGAGAGACAGAGCATGAGAGGGGTAGGGGCAGAGAGAGAGGGAGACACAATCTGAAGCAGGCTCCAGGCTCCGAGCTGTCAGCACAGAGCCCGACCTGAGGCTCAAACTCACAAGCTGTGAGATGGTGACCTGAGCTGAAGTCGGATGCTCAACGGACTGAGCCACCGGGGTGGCCCAAGGCATTGTTTCTTACACTCTAAATGACCAACTAAATGTGGTGTTTCAAATGATGCCCTATGGGAGAGCAAATAAGAATATTTCCAAGAAGTCTGCCTAAAAGAATGTCTCTTTAGATTCCTAAATAATACATTAGGTGATACACATGAACACACGGAGTATCCTATCTGGATGTTCTATTTCATTACAGGTCTAAGTGTAAAAGAGAAGGAGTAATGATTTTTAAAAAATTTTCTATGGGGCACCTGGAAGGCTCAGTTGGTTGAGCATCCGACTTCGGCTCAGGTCACGATCTTGCTTTTGTAGGTTCAAGCCCCGCATCGGGTTCTGTGCTCACGGCTCAGAGCCTGGAGCCTGCTTTGGATTCTGTGTCTCCCTCTCTCTCTGCCCCTCCCCTGCTCACACTCTGTCCCTCTGTGTCTCTTAAAAAAATAAAACGTTAAAAAAATTTTAAATAATAACTTTCCAGAAATTACCTCAGATGTTGGTGAATATTATACCCAAGGGAATTAAGAATCCCTTCTCTTAAAGCCAAGGATTCCAGTAGAAAGCCCGTATGCTTAACCTGGCCTGCCTGACCTCAGCGTAGTTTGCCTAGAATTGATTTTTTTAAGCAAAAAGCATTTTTACCTAGTTGGTAGAAACTGAACAGTAAGTCTAACCATTTGCCCACACCTACCCCATCCAGGAGACATGCCAGCAATAGATTGGGATCAATTGTAACTTCAGCTGAAGTTGTAGGTAATTATTCTTAGCCGTACTCTTTTATTTCCACAAAATAATGTATCATCAAACTAAATTATTTTGAAAGACTATTGCAAAAAGGCAACAGATACAAGAAAAGGCCCTACATGCTCATGGCTTCCATTTGCATCGTTCTCTAATGACCATGCGTAGAGCTTGGACATCTTGGCTTTTTGTCAATAAAAAGATTAATGCAGAATGTTCATATGCTGATCTTGAAGTCTATTAAAAGAAATCTTCCTATTCCGATTGTTTCTTGGCTCATTCCTGCCCGGCCTTCCTTGACTTTTACATGAAAAAACGTAGCCTACTTTGAAAATTTTTTTCATTTAATAAGTAAATAAACGGAAGTCAAAATCTACCCAGGAAGGCGATCTTTTCCCTGAGATTGTACCAGTTTAAGGAGATGGCAAAGAGTATCAATATTGTTTGAGCTTTTCTTTAGGGATTACACCAATTCCAAATTACCTCTTTGAGGCAGGTCCTACTATTACCTCTATTTTGCAGATGAGCAAACTGAGGCATACAGCTGTCAAGTCATTTATCCGGGGCCCATC
Organism: Panthera tigris; assembly: GCF_018350195.1. Lineage (NCBI taxonomy): Eukaryota > Metazoa > Chordata > Mammalia > Carnivora > Felidae > Panthera > Panthera tigris. The sequence continues at coordinate 108,656,663 of NC_056662.1, forward strand.
CAACTAGGACAGGAAAACTGTCACCCGGGGAATTCCTGGATGTACTGGGGCATGAGGAAGATTCCGAAAGCATCAGTAAGAACATGAAGGAGAATGCTGGCTGGGCAGAGATGTTCAGAGTGGAAATATGACTTCAGAACTATTAAAATCAACTGGGGGGAGGGGAAACTAGAATCAATGGAGCAGGTATTGCTTTTAAATAACCACAATTAGAGCCTAACAGCACACGATATGTTGGAGTTTTTTATCAGCATAAAATAAATGTGCTTCCAAGCCACGAATTTGAAAAATGCCACACGTTAAAAACAGTAACTAGCAAAGTAATAAATCAGAATACTTGCTTGCCTGCAGTATAATTTCAAAGGTTATGTTATTTACGCAACTTTTATGTTTAATTATCAAATTAGCACACACTCACACTTTAGTATAAAAACACACTGAAAAAAATCTATTGACTAGATAATCAAATGCTTATCATTATTCCTGTTACGAATTTCGATTTGTAAGGTGCTAGTAATAATGGTGGAAAATGATAGGCATTATTTTAATAAAAATTATTGGCATCTAAAATTAATGGGCAATACATAATTATCTGCAGATGAGAACCAAGAATCTTACTGAAGTAATAAATCATCAAAATGTTAACACTAAAGAAATTTTAGACATGTAAAATTTTTAGATATGTAAATTATGCTTTACCCAGTTACTTAGAATGTTTTCAGCAATATCCAGCACATATCTTCGTTTAACTCATCAGCGGAATCTCAGGGGGAAGTACATAAAATATGTTAATTCTGGTACATGAGATGTATGAAAAATTTTGCAAGGATACAGGAACATCATGGGTTACACGCAGGCCTGAGGTTTATTTCCCAGGGGATTGTCTCCGAGACCTTGACTTGGCAATCAGATTCCCCACAGCGACCTGGATAACCTGATACTTTCTAAATGAATTCTAATACTCCTATTTTATCTAGGTTTTCACTGTTTTTCCTGTAATTTCTTTTAAATTTAGGGGTCGCTGACGTTTGGCTTATTTGCAAATGTTTGTGGCACTGAAAATCTGGCCTTCTTTTCGTGTAAAACAAAGAATTGGAGTCTCAGCAAAACACAACACAACACAAATGTTTGCCAGAGGCTGAAAGGTCAGACCCAGGGGCGAAGGCTAAAGGCGACCCAGAGTCTCCGGCTGAAACTCCCCGGGTCTGCAGGGACCCGCCGGGGCCGCGGCAGCACACCGCCAGCTTTCCGCGCACCCACGACGGGCGGCCTGCGTGGAAACACCGGCGAGCTCCAGGGCTGAAGCTTCCAAACGCCGGCTCGGCGGGGCCGCGCCGGGGAGGAAGCCGCCCCAAGCCTAGTCTGACGCACCGCGGCGCCGGCCAGCGGGAGGACGCCTCGCAGGGAACCGGTGGCGCGGAGCACTCGCGCAGTACCCGGAAGTGCCGCGGCCGACGCCGGAAGTGCCGCCTCAGCCCTCCGCACCCCGGCCGCGTCCGGCCCCCGCCCGCCGAGCCGCCCGCTGCCCACCTCGGCACGCACCTGAGTTCGCCGCACGGGCCTCTCCGCCGTCGGAGAACCGGGGCCGGGGACCTGCGGCCGAGCGGACAGGAGCGGAGAGGAGCGGCGGGCGAACAGCAGTCCAGAGCCCGCGGGTCCCCTAGTCCGGCCCCGCGGCCGCCGCGTCCTGACCCAGATAGCGGAGGCGCCGGGGGAGGAGCCCGCGGCCGCTAGCCCTACGGCTCCCGCCTCTTCCCGCGGGGGGTTTGACTTAGCCGGGCGGGCGCCGAGAGCACCTTTCCCAGAAGGAGAGTGCGCTCCCCGGGCGCCTTGGCCCGCACCGCACATTGTTGCCGGGATGTCGCCTCCCCTCCAGGCCCGTCTCCCCCGGGGCCACCTGCCCTGGCTCCGGGCCACCCGCGCCTGGCTCAGCGCGTTCCATCCCATCTCTGCAGCTCCCCGAACCCGCTGGCCCCCGCTGGCCCCCTTCCGGCGCCGCCCCCTTCCCCATACCCTTCTTAGTTCCCCCTTCGGGGCACAACCTTGAACTTTGATCTGCAATACAGGGTAGCTCAGACGTCTTACACTACTTAGTAATCGTGTCCGCAACCACGTTTTCCTGACTTTAGCTCACGTTCCATTTTAATGGAGAAAATCCCCATCCTCTTCGTACCCCCACCATCCTGAGTTGCCTTTATGTGAAAACCAGTGTCTTCTCAGATGCCTAACATTCGAGATTTTACCCAGTTTCACGTTCTGTGGTTTGTATAATGAAAACAAACTGCCAAATAAAAACTACACGTTCAAAGAGCCGCGGTGGAGGATAACTGAAGCTCCAAGTTTCCCAAGTCAGACCTGGAAACTGGAGGCAGAGCCAACAGCCACAGCAAAAATACTGGTGATCACGTGTTACACTTACTTCCTGCTTCCTTCATCATACGAATTATCTTATTCCATTTTCCCAGCAATGCAGTGAGATAAACAACATTGCAGGCGAGGTAACCAAGGCTTGGAGAGGTGAAGACACTTGGCCCCGGCCACACAGTCACTTTTAGAGGCAATAATCGGGGGCCCTTGGGTGGCTCAGTCCGTTAAGTGCCCGACTTCAGCTCGGGTCGTGGTCTCATGGTTCCAGAGTTGGAGCCCTGCCATCAGGCTCTGTGCTGTCAGCATGGAGCCTGCTTGGATTCTGTCTCTTTCCCTCTCTCTGCCCCTTGCCTACTCTCTCTCTCTCTCTCTCTCTCTCTCTCTCTCTCTGTCTCTCTCTCTGTCTCTAAATAAATAAATAAACTTTAGCAGCAATAATCAAACCTAGCTTTGTCTGAGAGCCTTTCCTCTTGACCACACCCTGTGAGCCCAGCTGGACTGCAGGCCTCCATGCCTGATGGACCACTTGACCAAGGAGGCTCAACAAAACAGCTTTCCTAAGCACATTACACCAGTTCTTACGTGATACTGTCCTGTCAGAATCTCCCACCCCAGTTATTTGGGATTCAACCCTCACTGCCTCTTACAAGAGGGACTGAATCTCCAGATCAGAGGACTTTATCCTATGGGGAGCTTCTCTCTAGGGGTTTACCATTATCTCTAAGCCACAGGATGCATACAGAATTATGGTGGGTCTATCGTGTTCAGGTTAGGCTAGGAATAGACTTGGGGAAAAGAGGAAAAATAATACTGTGTCTAATGCAAGCAGGGTGTTTTGGAGGCATTTTTCCTTTTGGGGGACCCCTGACACAAGAAACACAAGAAAGTTATTCCCCCCAAGTGATGAGATTCCTATGACTAAATTGGACCTTCCAAGGGAAAAATGTTTTTTTTTGAAAAAGGCATAAGAATAATTTTATTAACTGTTTCCACAAGCCTAAGTAATTAGTGTAATAAACTACGTATTCATCACTTAAATACAATAAAATAGTTGACCCAATATTCCTGTGCTGAATAAATCTTAACAGGTATTTTAGAAAAGTATGTATGAAAGAAAAATTAGCAACAATATTTATGTAATACTAGTTAGCAATTCAATGTTGAAACAATTTATTAAATATGGTTACCTCATTGAAATATGGAGTTCATTTTAAAAACTTTCTGTCTGGCTAAAAAAATTAAGTTTTTGTTCAGTGAAGAAAGTCATCTGCAGAAAGGCATATACTTTGCCTGATTGATACTAACCTTGTTCGACGATGATCAGTTTTTCCGGCACACTTGAAGAGAGGAATGAAATTTCTTCAGAAATTGCAGAAGGCTTTTTAAGTCACATTCTTACACTGAATTTTTTTTTTTTTTTTTTTTTTTTTTGTCGGCCTGTTCAAAGTTCAAAGCACAGCCTTGGATCCACTTGAAAATGGAACTCAACGTATTCAGAGTACAGAGTAATTTTGCCCCTCCCCTCTGCCTTTTTTCTTCATCTTGAGAGAAAATGTTCAGGGACATTTTCTGATTTATATGTCAACTTCACAGGGCAAGGTCAGTTTCTTTGTGGCAGATTCAAAACAAAGTCAAATGTTCATCAGTTAGGCAAAACACTGTTGCAATACATGTATGTACAAAGTAGTTAAAATAACTGGATAGTTTTAATTATACATAAGGAGAACAAAAGATTTCATTTTGAACCTGGGTGATAGGCAAATTTTGCAGGAGGTTCTGCTGGGGAAAATTTAGGTTAGCAGTTTCCCAGACCTACTCTCCTCAGACTATACAAACAGAAGTCATTTTCTCCTTAGACGCAGATCTCTTTCAAAAAATTATTCAGTAGACACAGCCTCTTGGTATGCAAATAAATCTGTAGGAAGAATTCATTCTATGCCACAAGAGAGACTCATTAATTAACCAACCATTGTTAAAACTTTTTCCATTTTATAAAGATTGTAGTCCCATCATTATAATTAAGACGAGTAGACTCTCATTCAGAAAAGTGAATCTAAAAACAGATGAAGATTGGAATTCATTCCCGTAATGATTTTAGAAGAAAACTTGCTTCATAAAGCAGGTGACTAACCCATAGGCATTATGATCCAAAATAATTGTGGTTTGTTTGGAACTTAGAACATATCTTACAAAAAGTCATGCCATAATTGTGCTTTGTTTTCTAAGTAACCCCATAAAATCCTTTGTAATCTACACAATAACATACTATATGGTTTCAGTTGAATTCTCACTCAGAACTGCTGATGTCAGGCTATCACCAATCTGTAGCTATGGCCTTCACTGTTTCCACTTAGGAAAAAAAAAGAAAAAAGGGACTTGTCCCGGCCAGCTGCAGCAGCTAATAACTGTCCGATGAAAAGAGAGACCCCATATTGTAACTATTGCATCTGCTTACCTGCTAATTAAAAAAAAAAAAAAAATTCTTCCTACCTCCAACCACAGGATCTGCTGAGTTTTCTAGCAAGAAAAGAACTATCCATTCAGCCACAGGGTAGTCCACTCATGGTACAGGAAGTATAACTCAAGGGGTGTCTGTATTTAATAAATGAAAGACTCTTAAACTAATTTTAATCATTGAGATATTCACATAGAAAAATGCAATGCAACTTTCCAGAGTGACAGTAGTTTAAAAAAGTATATTTAATTGTGAGAACCCAACTTTCGACATAAAGGCACTTCTATCATTATGGTTTGCTAAATACTTGTGATTGTGAAGGCACGACCAAAAGTAAGTAGTAGTATTTTCTCCTCCTTTTAAGGGGTAAAAGCGGTAAAGATCTTTCAACAAGATGATATAATTGCCAGGGTGCCTGGGTGGCTCAGTCGGTTGAGCGTCCGACTTCGGTTCAGGTCATGATCTCACAGCTCGTGAGTTCGAGCCTGGCGTCAGGCTCTGTGCTGACAGCTCAGAGCCTGGGGCCTGCTTCGCATTCTGTGCCTCCCTCTCTCTCTGCCCCAACCCACTCGCATTCTGTGTCTGTCTCTCTCAAAAATAAGTAAACATTAAAAAAAAAAAAAAAAGATGATGTAATTGCCACTCTGGCTCAGGTTAGAGCTTCAACAGCATCAAATATCTAAAGGAAAAATGAAAATTTCAGTTGATCCAAATATTTTTAAATACTTTGCTACCACCAACTATCCTTCCGCAAAAAGCTTCTTAACCCTGCTTTGCCTTTGGTGTTTATACCTTATCTCACATGGGGAACTACCAAAAGCTGTGAGAGAAAACTTTCCATTCACAGACTTCGCTTCTTGATCCCCCAACCATTTACCAGCCCAATACAGGAAACCACTAACACTACTCTCACTAAGGCGACAGAGTCTCCTGATTTCCCAAATTAGTGGCTTTTCATCTCTTTGGAACAGGGTTTTTCAACCTCAGTCCTACCGACTTTGGGGACTAGAGAATTGTTCGTTGTAGGGAGAATTCCCTGTTGTGGGATGTTTAACAGCATCCGTGGCCTCCACCCTCTAGTTAACCTGTAGACCTATAAATTGACATGTAACTTCATGGAATCTCAGCCCTTACTTAACAGTGAATAGCCCAAACACTCGTGCATTCTTCTAAAGAATTAAATACCCCCTGGGCAAGCTTGTTAAGCAATGCTGCAACATTGAAAGAATGTGATGTGAGTTCTGAATTTCTAAGGTTAGATTATTTTTCTTAAAACATGGGCCCAGGTCTGATTCATTTTTCTACCCTCAGTACTTGACATTTACTAATATACATCTTGAATGAATAAAAAGACTGATGGATAAATTCAAATACCTCAGCATCTATATTCTTTAACCTGAATTCTCAACCTGAAGTTTGGCAAGTTTGCACCTACGTAGCCAGCCTACGTGATTGCTTTAAAAAATGTTTTTTCGTAAACGGTTAATGCCAGGTAAGGTACGTTATGGAGGAGAAAGGACCATTGGTCATGGAATATGGAATTTGTGGGGAAACGGAGAAAGGACAACTCAACTATCCAAAATTAAATGGAATATTTGACTTTACCTCAAAGACCTAAATTTTGCCTGAAGCTAGCTCTGGTTATCAAACCACTTTTTCTCATCAGGATTATACTATCCTGTGTTTGAATTCTTTCTAAATATGTATACTTCAGAAAGGTTTAGTGTCACTGGTTTCTGCTTTGCAAGGCCCATTAAATCTTGTAGGTAGCGTTTGTAACTAAAATAGCAAAGTGAATGATTAGGACATTTATGTGCATATTCATATCAACTAGACTGCTTGCTTATTTTGTAGACTCTCTGACCACCAAGACTTCAGATTCTTAGCTTTGAGATGGGGCCCAGGAACTTGCATTTCAAAATATTATTCTGGGGGCCCCTGAGTGGCTCAGTCGGTTGAGCGTCCAACTTCGGCTCAGGTCATGGTCTCGCACCCTATGAGTTCAAGCCCCGTGTCGGGATCTGTGCTGACGGCTCAGAGCCTGGAGCCTGCTTCGGATTCTGTGTCCCTCTCTTGCTCTGCTGCTCATCTGTTCCTGCTCTCTGTCTCTCTTAAGAATAAATAAGATATTAAAAAACAATTAAGCAAAATATTATTCTGACTTGATGTCGCATGGGCCACCCTTTGAAGAAACTTTGCACTGTAACAGTATTTCTAAAGTAAAAATGAGGTAAGGCAGCATTATACTGGAGGAACCACTGTTAAGTCTGTTCTTTATTCATTTTTGGTGTTTTGTGCAAAAACAGAGGTTCAAAGACCGTGTTGAAAAAACAAACCAAATGAAATTCAGGTTTGGGAATCTGCGTACCTCTTCAGGGGTCCTTCTTGCAATTTTTCCTGTGCACAGGGACGAACAGGTGAACAAGTGCAAAGATAAGGAAGGGTAAGAAAGGCCCACGAGGATCCATTCTCAAGATTCCAACTCTTGGTACTTTTCATTTATCTTGTACACTATGGCTTAGGCACTTATTAGACTCACTTCCTGAGATCATCAATCAGATCGTTGAAGGGAATACACAGGGGGTTTCTTTAAGAGTTGTGGTGGGAAGAAGAAAACTGTAAAGAATGAAAATCTAGATGCACACAGTCACGAAAAATCGTACAGAAGCTCTCCACTCTGTGCTCATGTATGTTTGCAATATTTGAATACCCAGGATGATAAGGAAATCATCTATTTGGTCTGTCATGGTACTATGCAAGAGCCATTGAAAAAGCACCATGGAGTGCCAGAGAAACCCCTATGGGGAACAGATCCAGACTAGGAGGAAAAGCTCTGAGAGGGGTGGTCCTGAGAGGACAGAGGGGCTGGGAGTAGGGTGGACCTCCAGAGAGAATGAAGCATTTAGCTCTGGAGAATAAAATGGAGGTGAAAGGGAAGGGGACTCCCTCCCTTTAAATCCAGGACAATTAGAACACAACCTAAAATATTTTTATTCCATTTTCACAGTGTATGGAAATTAGTTCTCTTTCCTATGACTTTTAATGTATTGCTTGCCTGCAAGTAACAGAAAACCAACTTGACATGTCTTAAACACTTAAGGTTTTTATCATCTCATATCTCAAAAAGTCTGGAGATCAGATTGATTCAGCATCTCAACAGTATCATTAGGAGCCAGACACTTACCATATTTCCGAGCTGCAACCCACTGCGTGTTGACTTTTGCCTTAGGCCTGCGTCCTCATGGTTGGAAAATGGCTGCCCCAGCTCCAGGAATCAGGCCCTTTCACCATTGCTTCAAAGAGCAGGAGGGAAGAAGGAGGCCATCTCTTTTTTTTTTTTTTTTTTTTTTTTTATGACTAAGGACAATTTCCCCGGGTGTTCCTTATGTCTCAGTGGTTGTAACTGATCATACCCACGCCATCACCATAAGGGAGCTGTTTCAGAACAACAAACAACTGTCCTTTGCACCTCTGTTGTAGGAGGCAGACTTTGTCAAACAGGAAGAATAGGAAGGAGACTGGCTGTTGGGCAGAGCAACTTGTGGGCGAGCAAACAAAATTGTTTCATGAGCAGATATAGTGTTTCTGCCTAGGTGTTTCAACACAAGTAAGTCAGATTTCTAAACCTGGCTTCATATTAGAATAGCTCAGGCCCAGATATTTCCTATCTCCTGAGAGTAATTCCAGCCCATTAACTCACTTGAGAGAACAGGGTGTTGGTTATGAGCTCGCTCTCCCACTAACACGTTTTTTTGCACTTGAAGGAGCAATGTCCGTGTGAAAAAGGAGAATGTGTTCCGACATATTATGGTTGCCAGAAACACAGTGAACAGAGGTCCAAAAATACGGGAGGTCGAGAAAGAGTTTTGTTTTGTAGAGATCACATTTGTATTCATGCAAAAACAGCTTTCACTGCTTTTCCTTTTGTACACATACAAACAAATTTCCAATTGGCCATGAAAGATTTGTGGAGGCGCCCCGTGTCTAATGACACTTAAAAAAAAAAAAAAAAAGGATTCTGGCTTTTACATTCACAGTGTGGGAGTCAGGGAGTTAGTGGATCCTTACAGAGATCCCACCAAGGTATCTTCAGTAAAACAAAATATCGCTAGTAGAGTAGATAAGCCTTTCAGTCAGAAGATTCAAATATGCAGAAATGTCACTTTCTTTATTAATCTGTACCTGAACTCCATGCTGGATCTTTTAATCCTGGCTAGCAATGCAACAGCAGAGATTAATATCACCGATTCAGGGGAACTCGGTTGCTTCTAGATTTTAAATCTGGGAATCTTCCACTCCAATTCACCCTCTCTCCTTCTCCCTGAGGGTGAGCTAAGCTCTTAGGGAGGCTCATGTATCATCCTGGCACCTCACTAGTGTGGCCATGCTCTGTTCCCATTCACTTCTCATGCCAGGGAACTTGTTTCTGCCCCCACCCCCCAAGCCCTCCCTCCACTCTGTCCTTGGGCTCATACTCTGGCTTCAGGAGCTGGGGTCCATGGCGGCCTTTGGTTTCAAGGTCTAGCGTTTTGTTTTCTTTTGCATCACAACTGCAAGCTTTTTCTGCTCTCTGGCCCTCCCAGCACTCTGCACGCCCCCTGCCCCCTCCATCCTTAGGGGTTTTAGAAACTCTTGCCCGGCTTTCTTACCTGGGTGGGGTAACAGAACTTTCTGAGGCAAACTGGCCCGTTCATTTAAAAAAAAAAAAAAAAATGGTGACACAATTAAGCACAGCTATCTAATGAAAGACTCCCGACCTCGAGATTTTCCAAATCCTCACTTTCCTTTTATACAGTTGTGTGCATGTGGAGATTTATCACAGAGGAAAATTAGAAATCAGCCTTGCTTCCGACACCACAAGCACGGGTCTGGGAAAAGCAGGAAGAATTTGATCCTCTCTTCTTAGATAAGGGAACAAAGTCAGAGATAAGATAATGTTGCCTTGGGAAAAAAATGTTTCCTTTCAGTGGTTTTCCTCCTGGGAGCCCGATTAGTCTGTGGGGATTCAATACTCAGAGCTGAGTCAGTGTGGGTTTCTGTGCCGGTGAGCTGTGCACCTAAAGCATTCAGTTTCAGGGCGCCTGGGTGGCTCAGTTGGTTAACCGTCAGAGCCTTGGTTTGGCTCAGGTCATGATCTCACTGTTCGTGGGTTCAAGCCCCACGTTGGGCTTTGCAATGACCATGTGGAGCCTGGTTGGGATTCTGTCTCTTTCCCTTACTCTCTGCCCCTCTCCCCCTTGCCCTCTCTCTCTCTCCCTCTCTCAAAATAAATTTAAATTTTTTTTAAATGTTTATTTATTTTTGAGACAGGGAGAGACAGAGCATGAACGGGGGAGGGTCAGAGAGAGGGAGACACAGAATCTGAAACAGGCTCCAAGCTCTGAGCTGTCAGCACAGAGCCCGACGCGGGGCTCGAACTCATGGGCCGCGAGATCATGACCTGAGCCGAAGCCGGCCGCTCAACCGACTGAGCCACCCAGGTGTCCCCAAAATAAATTTAAAAAAAGCACTCAGCATTGTGAAATGAAGAGCTGCCGAATACTAAGTACCCCCACATTGAATCAGCACCACCAGGCTCTGGGTGCCCTGGGACCTGTGTACTGGAACTAAAACACAGAGGGGGCTCCTGTGTGACTCTGTCGGTTGGGCTTCTGACTCTTGATTTCGGCTCAGGTCATGATCTCACAGTTCATGGGATGCGATTCTGTCTCTCCCTCTCTCTCTGCTCCTACCCCGCTTGTGCACTCTCTCTCTCAAAATAAATGGATAGACTAAAGGAAAAAAAATTAAAACAAAACATGGAAAGAAAAAGCTGACGGATATAGTTTCATAATTTCTAAATATTCTTTCATACGAGTTACAGGAAGAGTTTTGAATGATGACGGTCTGTGTGTTTAAGTACATACATGTTAAAGGTTAACATTTAAGTTAGGAAGTTTTGCATGGATGTAAATCTATCAAGAATCGTTCTGGGGGCGGTGGTCACCAGGGTTGTTTCGTCTTGGGCTGTTTAGGCTGAATAAAGCTGGGAGGGAGAGCTGGGATGCTGTGTTAACCTCTGAAGTCCATTTGCCTTGTGACTTCAGGCAAGTCACCTGAAAGGATCTTTGTCACGGATGAGTCAAGGACCTAGCCTGGAAGTTGTACTGAGGACCAAAGCAGACAGACTTGTCCATCTGAATGACTGGAGCTTCTCGGAGGGGCAGTGCCGCCAAATGAAGAGGTGTGACTTTCTCGTGCCCTGGTGAACCTGATGGGGACCCATCAGAGCTGGAAGAGGCTTCTGAGGCCACCCAGCCCAGCCCCCTTATCTGACAGATGAGGAAGCCAGAGAGGGGAAAATAACTTAGCAGGGTCACGTAGCCAACGAGCACGGGACTGGATCCATAACTCGGGTTTCACGGTTGCCGTCGGGGTTCCAGCGTCTTCCATGTCTAGTCAGGAATAAAGAGTTTATTTTACGGTTTGAAGCAGGGCGAGTGTGCTCACCGTGCTCTCAAGGACACACCAGGCTCTGTGTCCTAGAAAACATGCCTTGAGGAAACACCCCCAGTGAGCCAGGCAGTGCTTCTGGTCCATGCTGGCCTCCCTAGCAATGGGCCATCTCTCAGGCTTCACCTTCAAGGAGAAGCAGCCCAAGGAGTGTTATGCCCAGAATTCGTGATCCCCAAAGACCACTAGGGAGCCGAGTCCGATGCAAAAGCAAAGAGCCTTTATTCGAGCTAACTCGAGCTCAATCCCCTACCTGCACCGATGCAGCGGTGAGATACCAGGGAAAAAGAGCGAGTTTCAAAAGGACAAAGGTTTTATTGGGGCCTAGGGGCAGTTGGTGAGGTAATGGCTATGGCCTCAGCCGATTGGCTGGGGAAGGGTCCTGGGGAAGGGTCCGAGTCCTGTTAGGCAGGTGAGGGGGGGGTTACTCAAGGGGAGGAGGTGTGGTCAAGGTGAAGGACACAGAACAAGATGGAGTCGCCGGCGTAGGCCCGCCCTTTCAGGAGTTCTTTGTGTTCCTCACACCAGAGATTTGACTAGGGAAGGCAGGAGGAAGAAAGCACTGAGTAAGCAAGGCAGGCTGCAGGGTAGGAGCAGAGGTAGGCTGCCCCTGGGCACAGAACACCTCACAGCTGAGGTTATCCAGGCATCGCATGTGTGTTGATTTTTTGTTTGTGTTTGTGTTTGTTTTGTTTTCCTGGGGGTGCTCTGAAGAGTTGCTTTGAGGGATTCAACTGTTAGATCTGAAGCGTGTAGTAACAATGTGATACCTGATTAGGAAGCCATGTTCTCTGGAACTGGGAGCTTGGGTGTCCAGACTCTGAGTGACAGCCGACGGGTATTGGGAAAACAGTATCTGGTGAGAATGTTGGCCAGGGGGAAGGGGAGGGGAGGGGAAAGGAAGGGAGGGAAAGAAGGGGAAAAACAAGCCGAGGAGACAGCAGACAGAAAGGGTCCTCCCTCTTCTGATGGAGCAGGGCTGTCGCCTACCTGACAGACGGGAAGGGTAGGTGATCCCTGGGCTAGAGGGTGCAATGCCAGCTTCTGGGCCAGCGCCCTGATAGGGTTTGGAGGAAACAGGCAGGATGGAGTCACACTGGAGCATTTTCTAGAGAGTCTCTGAGTAGCTGGCTGTTCCAAATGGAGCCTTTGGGCAATGGATGCTTCCATCGGGCTCCAAACGACTCCGCCTCTAAGATACAGCCCTTGGAACCCTAAAAGGTCTGGACTTGATAATAAGTAATAAGCAATATGTATTAAATCATGAGGGAGCATAAGGCAAGCTGACAGGCCACAAACACTCCCTCCCTCGCCACCCCCCCCAAACCAGGTGGGATATGTGTGATATTCCTCGGACACTCCTGGCTGCCCAAGAACAAAGGAAAGGGAAAAAACAAATGGTTAACTGACAGAGTAACCAGAAAAGATTCTTGGTAGATTTACATCCATGCAAAACTTCTTCCTAACTTAAATGGCGTGATAGAGATCATAGTCCTGCAGGACCTAAGTCTCCATCACCCCTCCATAGTGATATGGGAAACAAAGGCAGAAGGAAATGGCAGAGAGAACTAAATTTCCTTACAACCCGCAGCCCACTGACGAATACTTGAGGCTGGCAGAGTAAAACGTTTGTCCAGGAACTCTTTACTGTCTGAATGCTAATGATTTGCTAGAGGGAAACACCACCTTAGCTTGACAATAGCTGGCCCTCCACTCTCTAAAGAAGACTTTAGCATATGAAAATCTCACTGGAAACTTCCCCTGGACTTCACCTCCCCCAACCCCATAGTACACAACCAGTCTCTCCTCACAGTCCCGGGCAGCTCTTCCTGCCCACGGGTCCTCTGTCCCCGTGCTTCAATAAAATCACCTTTTTGCACCAAAGGCTTCTCCAAGAATTCTTTCTTGCTTGTCGGCTCTGGACTCTGCGAACCCCACTCTCATCTCCAAAAACCCCATCGTTATGTACTTCCACGTGTATGAAATGTGATAAGCATTTCTCCATGCTCTGTCTCATTCAATAATCACAACAGACTTCGAGTTAAACATTGTTATCCTCACTTTGCAGGGGAGGAAATTGAGGTTTAGAGATGTAAAGTAACGTCCCAAGACTACTCGGCATATAAGAGGGCAGAGATTCCAATCCAGCTCTTACTTCAAATTCATTTTTTTTTATTTACAAAAAAATTTTTTTTTTATGTTTGTCTTTATTTTTGAGACAGAGAGAGCATGAGCACTGGAGGGGCAGAGAGAGAGGGAGACACAGAATCGGAAGCAGGCTCCAGGCTCCAAGCTGTCAGCACAGAACTCCACAGGGGGCTCAAACTCATCAACTGCGAGTTCATGACCTGAGCCAAAGTCCGAGCCAAAGTCCAACTGAGCCACCCAGGCGCCCCTCCAAACTCATTTTTAATCATTACATCACACCACCTTCCATTGGGCAGGTTATTGGCTCCTGGGGATGAAGTAAGAGCTTATTCACTCGAGAGGGATCAATGAGCATGTACAATAACTTCAGGACTCTAGCAGGGTCCGATAGGGGGACAGAGATGGGGCAAAGTAAGTGGGGCCTCTCCACACTTGGGTTCTGCCCCTGGGGTCTGGTCCAGACTCTTCTTTGAGATATACCAATTCTGGTTTTTCTGACGTAACCTGCCCATTCCAAGCTCCATGTCAGGAATCAGAAACTCTGACTGATTAAGGAAGAGAAAGACAAAAAGGAGGGGCGCCTGGGTGGCTCAGTTGGTTAAACGTCCAGCTTTGGCTCAGGTCCTGATTTCATAGCTCCTGGGTTCGAGCCCCACATTGGGCTCTGTGCTGACAGCTCGGAGCTCGGAGCCTGGAGCCTGCTTCGGATTCTGTGTCTCCTTCTCTCTCTGCCCGTCTCCCACTCACAGTCTGTCTCTCTCTCTCAAAAATAAATAAACATTTAAAAAAGAGAGAGAGAGAAAGGAGGAGGGTGGTGGATTGGGGTGGAGAAGCAGTGTGTTCATGGAGCCTCAGAGCGTGCATCCAGCCTGCATTTCTCTGTGGCTTTTGATTCTTAGTCTCTTAAAAAAAATTTTTTTTAAGCTTTACTTATTTTTGAGAGAGAGAAAGAGAGAGAGAGAGAGAGGAGCAGAGAGAGGGAGACACAGAATCTGAAGCAGGTTCCTGGCTCCGAGCTGTCAGCACAGAGCCCAACCCACGGGCTCAAATTCACAAACTGTGAGATCATGACCTGAGCTAAAGTGAGACACCTGACCAACTAAGCCACCCGGGTGCCCTGATTCTTGGCCTCTTAATAGGTCTCATCTTCTGGAAGCCAAAGGACAGGATAGGCTCTTGTAGAGAGGCCAGGACCAGGGGTCTAGTCAGACAGCTGTTTGTTCAGGCAGAAAAGGAGACCAGGAAATGTAGGGCACTTGTGTGCAGATGGCCAGTCCGGGGGGGGGGGGGGGGGCAGGATACAGAGTCAAGGCATCTCTATGGGAAGGAGCACCAAGCAGCAGGAGGGTCTGGAGCAGGTGAGAGAGGTCTTTGGCTCCATGAGATCATCTCTGTCAGGAAGAGCACAGATAAAGTTTCAGGCGAGTAAGCCAGGCTAGAGCGCCTAAGACTTCAAACGGAAATGCTAGACAAGCCTAGTGGGTCCTCTCTACTGCGTCCTGGTAGAAGTTCAATGGTAGAAGTTCTCAGAGCTGCCACCAAACCTGGACAAGACCACGGATCCCAAGACAGTCCGTCTGCACTCGCTCATCTTGGCTGGCTACTGTGCTCAGTTTGGATGGGAAAATTTGGCCACGAGAGGGCGGTAGGGAGCCACTGACACCCTTAGGTGGCCGTACTGTGGGGGACTAGGTGCCCCCAAACCTGGGAATCAACTGACTTGATTCCTTGGCCTCACCCTGGACGTTCTGACTCAGTAGCCTGGGTGGGGGCCAGCGGTCTGTAGTCTTAACTGGGCAACAGATCCACAGTATCCTAAAGTACTCTGAATCTTCTATTATCTTGAGCTCCCTTAACCCAGGACGACGAAAGCAATTGTTAGGAGAATGATGTGCTAAAATGTTTTATTGAGAAAAGAAATCACGCAACAATGTATATCTAAAACATATGCTCATTTCAAAGTATAGTAATAAAGGGAAGAGCTTTGCCGACACCTGGTAGGTTGAAAAGTAGAATGTCGTCTGCACCTTCGAAGCCCCCGTGTGTCTCTCACCTCACAACTTTTCCTTCACTCAGGAGGTGACCATAATCCTGAGGTTTGTACAGATCACCTCCTTCCTTGTCTTTAGAGCTTACCACCTCTGGTTTTCGTTCTGTTTTGTTTTGTTTTGTTTTGTTTTGTTTTTTTGTTTATCCCTAAATAATAGATTATTTACCTTGGGCTGATTTTGAATTTTTAACAAAAGGAATTATTTTTTTCAATGAACAGTAGGCTTTTGAGAAAAATCCATATGGACACATGTGTTTGTAGTTCACTACCATGTACATGCCTACATGGATTTATCTCCTCTCTCTCTCCCTCTCTCTCTCTCTCTTTTAAAGTAAATTTTACCCATAATGTGGGGCTTGAACTTACCACTCTAAGATCAAGGGTCATATACTCTACTGACTGAGTCAGCCAGGCACCCCTCATCTCCTTTCTCAATGGACATTTACAGAGCTTCTGGGTTTCTCCCTCCACGTTTCTGTGAATATTCCTGTGCCTGGAGAATTTCTCAAGAGTTTTTCTGGAGCATACATCTAGAAGAAGAATTGCTGAGTTTTAGTGTATGCATAATAAGCACGATCCATAAAAGAGACTGATACATTTGATCACATCAATATTTAAAGGTAGCGAAAAGGCAAGCCATGTCCTGGGATAAGATGTTTGCAATAGAATATTGATAAAGGACTAATATTCAGAGTATACGAACAATCATGATTCCATAAGGAAAAGGGAGACAACCTAGAAGAAAAATGGGCAAAAGTCACACATGCTTCAGAAACAAGGAAATGTAGAAGGCCATTAAAAATATTATGTCCAGGGGCCGCTAGGTGGCTCAGTCAGTTGAGCGTCTGACTTCGGCTCAGGTCATGATCTCACAGCTCGTGAGTTCAGGCCCCGCGTCGGGCTCTGTGCTGACAGCTTGGAGCCTGGAGCCTGCTTTGGATTCTGTGTCTCCCCCTCTCTCTGCCCCTAACCCACTCGCATTCTGTCTCTGTCTCTCTCAAAAATAAATAAACATTAAAAAAAAATTTAAAAAAATATTATGTCCAATGTCATTAGTTATCAGAGAACTGTGAAGTGAAGCCACAAAGAGATATCAGCACATAGCTTGTGGATTGGTCAAGATGAATCAGCCAATATTAAGTGTTGTCGAGGTTACGGGACAATAGAAAAATCCACTCACTGCAGAGTAAATGGTATAATTACTTCGAGAAACACCAACATTATCTAACTAGTCCTCTCAAAGCTCTGGTCTTATAGGATAAGTTGGAGAATGCGATGGCATCTGAAAAGCCACGTGTCTAGCTCTGATGTGGGGCTATGAAGGGGAACTCATAAGAGGGTCTATAGGAAGCTCTCGCCTTGGTGTAGCTGTGGCCTCTGTGGGTTCACGGCCAAGCATCTGATGGGAGGCCCAGGGTTGTCATGGCTCAGCATGGCCTATAGTCTGGAAGAGCTAGACATGTAGCCAAGGAGAATGAGGCCAACCTGGATGGCCTCTGCAGGGTACCTAATCACGAAGACTGTCTGAGAGAAACAGTTCCTGCTTCACTCATCCTCACTTCCCAAATCTTGTCCAAGTTTGTCTTTTGGCCAACTCTAACCGGGACATACAGGAAAGGGGATTCTGGGAGACATGGTTTCCAGGGTATTTGTTTCCTATTACCGCTGTAACAAATCACCAGAACCTCAGTGGCTAACACGATGCAAACTGAGCTTGCAATTCTTGAGGTCAGAAGTCCAAAACATGTTCCACTTACTTAAAATCAAGGCATTGGTGGTGCCCCACTCCCTCTGGAGACTCTGTGGGGGAGTCCACTTCCTTGCCTTCTCCAGCCTCCAGAAGCTACCTACACTCTTGGCTTGTGGCCCCTTCCTCCATCTTCAAAACGTGTCACTCCAGCCTCTGCTTCTGTTGCCACATCTCCTTTCTGATTGTGATCCCCCTGACTTCCTCCTATAAGGACCCTTGTGATTATATTGTGCCCACCTGGATAGTCTAGGATAAGCTCCCCATCTCAATATCTTTAACTTAATTACATCTGCTAAATCCCTCTTTTTTTTTTATCAAAAAAATTTTTGTCAATGTTTATTTATTTTTGAGAGAGAGACAGAGCATAAGTGGGGGAGGGGCAGAGAGAGAGGGAGACACAGAATCTGAAGCAGGTTCCAGGCTCTGAGCTCAGCACAGTCCAACATGGGGCTTGAACTCATGAGCCCTGAGATCATGACCTGAGCTGACATCGGACGCTTAACCGTCCGAGCCACCCAGGTGCCCCAATCCCTCTTGCCATGTAAGGAGACACATTCACAGGTTCCAGGGATTAGAACGTGACCATGTTTGGGGGTTTGTGATTCAGACCACCACAGTGACACAGCCCAGCCATCTTCGCACCAACTGGAGCTTTTTTTATTAGATAATTTTCAACTTGCTCACCTAGGTTCTCACACAGAGTATGGCTCATTTTTTTCAGGGGTGAGTTTGGCTGATAATCTATGGATCCTCTGGCTTGTTGAGATCTTTTTAGACTTTCTTCTCTCTCTCAGGCTTTGCTTCTGTCTCACGTTTTGGCACACCCTCCCATACTCTGAAGCTATGAGAATTCTTTTTCACCTAGTTATGTAGAAGGTGTCCTTAGTGTTTTCCTTTTAATCACCCTTGTAGCTATGTCTGTTTTTTATGATTTGGGGAGTTAAAATAAAACTCTGTTGCCACAAGTTCTTGCTATCTGAATGGTCTGCACTCTTGCCATGGTTTTGAAGTCATGGACAGGTATTATTTTTTTAAGTGAAGTTAGAAAATAAGTATCATGATCAAGATTAATGAAGGTTTTCAAAAGACCTTTTCTGAGAATGGATTTCCTAGCCAATCTCTTCCCAAACCATCCCCTAAAATATGACTCAGCACTAAACTTCAAAGCAGGGTAGCTACTTACACTACTAGAAATAAAATTAGATAGAGAGTTATGTGGCTAAGATATCCTCCCATTATGGTCAGAAATGGAATTGCGAAGGTTTGGGGTCAGGATATTTTCTCAGTTGAAGCATCAGTTTCAAATACCTATTTTCAAGATTCTCAAACAAAGCAGTTTGATTTCCTAGTGTCCTGTAAGTGCTTGGCTTCACTTCATCCCAAGTGAGATTTCAGACTATGAACCACATTGAAAGAATCCCTTGGACCACCTACCTCAAAGCTTCTGCTTGCAACCATGGAACACACAGAGACACACACACACACCCCACCACAACCACACCATTTGAAGTGTCTGCCTAGCATGTGACCATCTTTGTGGTTACAATTGTCAAATATCTATTTTTGTACCCTTTTTATGGAGAATTCAAATCTCTAGCAAAAAACACTCTTCGAACAAAACCTACTCATTGCATTTGGGCAACCGCAGACCACCTGGAGGGCCTTCAAAGACCAGATTTCCAGAAACTACAATTTAGAACAAAAAAAGAATTATGGTGCCTTGAGTTGAGGAGGACCAAAAAGGTACCTGGTACAAGCTCACCCCAAATTTGAAAACTGGCAAAGCACGCAACTTGCCCTGGTTTCCATATTGTACAAAACGCCTTAAAGGGATTAAGTATGGAACCTAGAATTCATCTAAGACCACCTTGCCCATTGGAGATTTAGGAAACTTTCTAATGGAACTTGGGCTGAGCTCTTACATTCACAAATGTTTTTCTGTTTTGTCTCTCCCTCAACCTGGCAACTCAGAGCCTTGGAAACTTATGTACCTGGCCATTCTACTCAATCATCTCTAGAAGTTGATGGTGTAAGAGAGGAGTCAGAGGGGTCATCTGATGCCACACCCCACATTCTGACATCTCCCATGTCTTCCCTTCTTCTCTTCTTCCTCTTCCTCTTCCTAACACCACCTCCCTCCCTCCATAGAAAGCAGACAATTCCATCTCCTTGCACTGTCTGCCCTTCCCACGTGGCCTTGTCACCAGTCCCCACCCTCCTCCCCACTCCCCAGATGAATCTCCTCTGAGTGGGCCTATTGAGTATTTCCCCAATAAGAATGGGACTCCTGTGAAAAGGAATTCACCTACCAGCTGCTGGAAGAACAAAAATGTCTTCATCTCCTTACATATATGGCAGGCAAAACAATCATAAAACCATGAAACTACATGAAGAGCTACTCAGTCTCTTCCTCCACAGAAGAAAATCCACACAAAAAACTCAGACAGGCGAGGACAAGTGACAGAATGTCTACAGGCTTCTCTCTAGAACGCCTTCCATTAGCAGGTTCAGAAAACATGCATTGCCTGAAGTTTTCCCCCTCTCCCAATGCTACAATCAGAGCAGGCTGTTCTTCTTTCTTCTGCATTCTTTCCAAATCCTGGGGAAATCTTCCCCATTCATTGAATCTGTCATCCTATTCTACCTCCTTGACTCCAAGAAGTCAACTTTCTACTGCTAAGTTTTCTGTTTATTTCACTTGCTGAAAAGGCAACGTGGCAATGAACTGTACTTATCAGTAGAGAAATCAGTTAAGGTCTTACGACCAAAAAAGAGTGGGTTCTTATATTTTTCATGATGAGTCCCAGGAGTATGTGTATTGTTTTACTGACAGGGCAGCAAGTTCCTGGGACCCTGTCTTGTACTTCTTTTCAAACTCCACCTAATCTAGCTGCCACCTACTTGTTTCAGAAATGAACATACACCACTAAGCTTCACTGGGCTGCTTCCTGCTAAGTCAAACAAAAGAGGGCACTGTTTTTATTCACAGGACTTTAAGAAACAACATGACGTAATGGGAAACATTGGATTTAAAGCCTGAGGGCCTGACTTCAGAAACAGCGCGGGCAGGTTATCGAACCTCTCTGAGATTCTTTGGTTTGCTTGTTTATAAAATGAGTAATACTAATTACTGCCCAGCATGGGGTTGTTGTGAGAAGCAGATACAATTGTGCATGTTAGAATCCTGTGCAGCCCACAAAACGTTTTACAATATTGAGAAATCAAGCCGGAGTTCAGCCACCAACAGAAGCACCAAATAGGATGTTGGAGGAAGGAATCAGTTAATTCTCGGAGTCTTCAGGTACGTTTCTGAGGACCTGAGCTTCAAATCCCTTCCCGCAGCTCAAGTGTTTGTACAAACTTTTTCTTTACCTTCAGTAGTAGTCTTGAGTGCGTGATGCATCGGCCACAGCTTGGCGACTGAAAACGTCTAAACAAGCAGCTTAAATTTAGCCCTCACGAAGAAGCGTCCCACTGAGCCATGGACGGTCCGGCACTGATTTGCTCACCTCTCCATGGCTGGATACGCCAAGCCCATCCCTGTGGATTTTTCGTTTCCTGCTTTCCCGGGCCTTGTCTGAGCAGGACACCAGTGCAGAGACTGAGACACAGTCTGGGCAGCCGAGCTGGGTAACTCAATCCTGGGCACATCTTCACCTCCCCGTCCAGCCAAACCCTCCGAGGAGGGCCACCCCCATATTCCATTGTATACTCAAGGAGGCTGGATTGTGAGATACGGCAGGGGCCTGACCAGGGAGGGCGTGACAGTGACTTACCAAGGCGACAGTGCTGGGTTGGGTCTGGAAGTCTGCTGTTGAGCCAAGGCGTTAGCCCTTTGTTGCCAGATCGGGGGGGGGGGGGGGGGGGGTGGTGGAGATCCAGGGGGAACAAGAAAGGACAGAAGGGTTTGCATAGTGAGGGTAGGGAGGTCATAGGGGAGCCCTTAAGGGAAGTGTGCTAGCAGCCTCATAGCCACCAGTAGGAAAGTGTTTCAACACATTAAGACCTGGAATGTTCTTGTAGGAACACACAGGCCAAATACCAGCCCAAGGATTGAGACGTCATCCGGTCTGTCCCTCTGGCTTCACCAATGAGGAAGTTGAGTAATTAGGCCAGGTCACTTTTCCGGCAATGGCCTCTTTGCCCCATTCTCTCCGGCCAATTGTCCTCAGTAATCTGGGCTTTAAAATAGGAGGACTGAAGGGTGCCTGGTTTCCATGGCAACCAGAAACCAGCCGCAATGCTGGCACAACCCTTTATTTAATCTATTAAACTCTTGTTACTGGCACCTTTGATTTGATTTCCTAACACTTCCTCTGGTTCCTTCATCAGTAATTTACATCACCATAACTTTATTAAGCAGCTACTGTGTAGAATGGACTAGATTTTACAGGACCTTCAGAGGACCAAAGAGCCTCTGGTGTATGTATATTTATTTACGAATTACATATACCTTGTACCAACATTTTAAATATTAAACGTTAAGCAAATGTTAAACATTAAATATTAAACATTAGCAAATGTTTTAAATATTAAACATTAGCAAAATTTAATTACAAACGTTCTTTCTTCATAACAGTGGGATATTTACATGATCTTTGATGATGGAAATGGATTCTATATCCATGGTTTTCCTATGTGTGGATCTTCTTTGGTGGAAAGACTCAAGATGTTCTACCAAACACATAAAGTGTGTTAACTTTTCTCCAGTGTTCCATAATAAGATCATCATCTGCCTCACATATAATTATTGTTGCCACCGTATGTAGAAACCGTGACTCCAAGCTCCTAACTTGTGTGTTTGCCCATTGATCTTATCTCACATTGAAGACCATGGTGCCTTCCTTCCTTGCATGGCAGCGTCATGATTGTTAAAAACACCAAAGACGTCAAACGTATACACAAGTCTGGCTGTCTCGTTCACATCTACAGAAGCTGGGACTAAAGTGGTTTGTTACCTTGCAGAAACACTTTGAGCTCATCTCACAGTTCAAACATCCCTGAGTCGCTAGAGCTTTGCCCCTCCATAGCCATCATGCCTCATCAAGAAACTATTGTTTTTTTATGGATCAGCATCCATATTAACACATAATAAAGAGAATGATTTGAGTTGGACTTATCAGCCAGGATGTCATTCCACTTTTTTTACTGTATCAGTAAGTACATTGCATAGTTCAGCCAACTTTTAAAGGATGGTTAATAAGATTTTCTTGCTGAATAAAGCAGTGAGTTGATTCACATTCACTGGTGTGAGCTTCTTGGTACCAAATCAGTATGCGGAAGCTTGTCTAACCTAAGCAGTCAGCTTCTTTCTCCTTCCTAACCGGTGCCTGGGTCTAGAGACCAACACTTTCCTCTCCCTTCTTTTTAAAAAAAATTTTTTTGAACGTTTATTTATTTTTGAGAGAGACAGAATGCGAGTGGGTTAGGGGCAGAGAGAGAGAGAGGGAGACACAGAATCGGAAGCAGGCTCCAGGCTCTGAGCTGTCAGCACAGAGCCCGATGTGGGGCTCGAACTCACGAGCTGTGAGATCATGACCTGAGCCGAAGTCGGACGCTCAACCGACTGAGTCACCCAGGCGCCCCATCCTCTCCCCTTTTTTATTTCCTATATGGACTTTTATGGTCAATAGGGGTTCTCATATGTCAAAGAAGGAAATAACAGAATGTTGGAACAACTTTCTCTCTCTCTGAATTAAGCTTGAGTTTTACTCGTGGTGTTTTACTACAAAATCCTGTTTTGAATAACTAAAGCTATGATCCAAAATATCAAACTTTTTTTTTTTTTTTTTTTATCCAGTTTGTGCTCCTGCTGTAACAATCTTAATCCTAGAGACAGGTGATATTTCAGGCTGCCAAGGGAAAAAGACATGTACTCCAAAAAACGTAGAGAGAAAAGCATGTTGACATTTCTGGAGTTCTTTACAGAGCCCCATCAGTTGGCCACAGACATTTTGCAGTCTTCTCTACAGATCGTGGTTTGCTGGCCTTGCGTTGTGACACTACCAGCCGTGTAATGCTGAAGCTTGAGGCTCTCCAAGGGCTCTATATTTGGGTTCTCTGCCATAAGTGTTTCCCCCGTAAGATTCCAGCTTCAGGAGCTCTGGGCTTTGTTCTTTCATCTTTTCTTGCCCATTGCCACTGGGGACGCTCTCACCCACCCTGGGAAGTCTCCGGTTCACGAATGGTCTGTTTGGCATGTCTATAAGCCTAGCATTTGAAACCCAGAACTCATTTTTCTGTAGAGAGGATGTTTTAAGTGTTTGTTGGGTCTCCAGGTCAACCCACAAAGACTCATTCCACCCCTAGTACAGGTAATGAGTTTTCCCTTTGTTCCTTTTATATAGATCATAGAATTACAGAATGTCAGGGCTGAAATGGAACTTAGACCATTGTGTTATACATTGCCGACAGAGTTGTTTTACAGCGTGTTCTATTACAAATGCCCCACATTCCACCTATTTTAGATGTTAAGTAGGGTCCTGTGGTCTAGCCTGGAAACCCAGTCATCCTTTACAACATGGTAAATGAAATAGTCATAAAGCGGGAATGGTCTTGCCACAGAGAACTTCACCTTGGCTCCTTTTCTTTATAACCTTTGAGGCACACTGCAAGGGCCAGGGCTTTGTCAATGGTGTCTCTACACAGTCACGGCCAATACTTACGCACCTTAAATCAATGTGATCGTGGGAGCCACATCAGGAAAACCTCTGCTGAGCTGTAGGAGCAAAGGCGTAAAGGAACACCTTCTGGCATTTGCTGAGCCAGGCATATTTGCATCTTAGGAAGCCCTTATCTCTCCTGTCCTTTTACCTTTCTTGTCCTCTCCGTCTGAAATGCTTTACCCCAGATATCGTCATGGCGCAGTCTCTCACTTCATCAGCTCTTTGCTCAAGTGTTGGGAAATGTGCTTGTAGGTGAAACAATGAAGCTGGTAAGCACTGGACCAGATGCTCTGTATACGTTATTTCACTCAGTACTCAGAGCCCTTCCAGATGACAGGTTTCTTCTTGACAGCTGGGTGGCCGAACACCCTTAGGTTATAGCAACTTTAGCAATACAATTTTGTGATTCATATAAGCATTTTATCAGTTTCCAATTGTTGGGGGGGGGTTTTGGATCTTAGTAAAATCCTTTCATATTCCCTATAGAAGACATCCGAATTAAAAGAAATTCTCTCTAAATTTAGTTATCAAAAAGGGGGAAGGATGGCATTTTACAGTGGTTTGTGTCTAAGGACAATTTGGAGCCCAAATGTCCATCGAGTGATGAATGGACAAAGAATATGTGGTTTATATATACAATGGAATACTACTTGGCAATCAAGCCAATAAATCTTAAATGAATGATGACCACCATTGCTGGCAGGGTAGAATTTAAGGTCTTTGTCCTCAAAGACCTTATAGAGATACCATGTCTTTGTCCTGGGAGAAATAGTATGTAGCCATTTTTCACTCATCCATTTGTAAAAAACTTTGAGAACACAGTGAGATAATAGTAAAAGAGAGGTCTGTGTAAAATGCTATGAGGACACGTGGGCCTAAACGCTTATCGTCCTTTTCATTCTTGGTTACGGTCAAGGTTACATGCCAAACTCTCTAAACTTCTTCCTGAAATTACTTTCTTAAATATACATATGCATAGCATGGTTAGGCAAACTTGGCTCTTCTATGCAAAGAGATATATGCACCAGACCACAAAGGATGGGGTCCGTATCAATACCTGACTGCCCCCAAAATGAACGTCCACAGAAAGATATCAGAAGGGAATGCAAAGCCATGTTTTGTGAGTTTTCAGGAATGAGAACAACTTTGGAATCAGTTGAAAAATTGGGTTTAAACCTGGTTCTCACTTAGCTGTGTATAATCTTGGGTGTGGTCTCTCCTATCTCAGAAGCTGGCCATCTCACAGAATTGCTATGAAGAAAATTCCTAGCACAATCTGATACTTAACAGGTGCTCAGTAAATGTCATAGAACAAAGCTACCTTGTTCTGCTAGCTTTGGGGTAAAATTTACATCTATCATTTAATCAGCAGAAGGATCTTATAATTATTCATATTTTACAGGTGAAAATCTGAGGGTAAATGTATCTACTAAGTGGTTTAGCTGGGAGCCCGTATTTTCCTCTTCCAAACTTAGTCCTCAAAAAGATAATTCTATTTTTATTTCATCTGGTTCTTTCTGCAAGTTGCTTAAGGAATTCATGATCTAAAGTAAAAAATATGTGTGCACGAATTTATTAGTTAAGTCCCCGGGGATGCAAAATTTCTTTCCTGCACTACATAACCCCTTATTTCATTGACAAGTTATTACAATGCTTCGCGATTTTATTTCTTGACAGTAGATGGCGCTGACGATTGTCGAAAGAGACAAGATGCGGCCAAACACCCCACCCCCTACTCCTTTCCTAGGCCATTACAACAAAATAAAAAACAAACAAACAAGCAAAAAAACAGTGAAAAGAAAGTAAAGACTTTCATTCAAATGAAAGGTTGAAATTAAGAATTTGGAACTGCCGTGTAATTGAGCTGGATGCATATGTGATCCATGTGTGTTTAATTTAGGACTCTAGGGAAGATCTTCTGGGCTCCTTGCAAAATTTCATTAACAGGATTAAAACAAAATATAGTAAAATGTAATTATCCCGACAAACAATAAATTTGGAGTTACTTGTCAGATTTTATTTTCTGCACCATAATTTTAGGAAGAGATGAATATTAAGACAACTAAGAATGCAATTAAAAATATATATAATATACATATATACTAATATATAAAATATACAGAATATAATATATATTATATGTTTTATTTATAAATATATATTCTAAGTTACATATATATATATCTTCCAGAGTGTTGAAGACAGTACAGAAGAATACAGTGGTCAAGATGAAAAACAAAACAAAACAACTTAATTATATGACTTTTGGGTAAGTTAACATCTTGGAACATAAGTTTCCTCCTCTTTAAAGCTGAAATGTTTCTTGCCTAATTCACAGGATGGTTGCATACATCAAAGGCAGTAACGTAGTATAAATGCCTTGAGAGCGATCATGTCCCATATCCAGATGAGCCTTCTTTTATCCTTTCCACACATTCAACCCAACCTCCTCTAAGGCACACTGAAATTCAGAATAAAAGACTCGAGTGTTCAATTTGCTCATCTGTCCATGAACAATGTAATGGCCTTTGGTGTACTAGATTCATGGAAGACCTGGGACCAAGGTGTTTTCAACCATAAAAGGAACGTTTAGCTTAATATTCAGCTATCCAGAGAATTAAATAAAAGAACCCTTGACTCCAAAGGATATCAGTTTATTGAGGTAGCCTGCGCTCTCCTTCTCACTTTCAACTGTCTTTTCCTCTGTAGGAGCGTGTGTACCCGCGTGTGGAGGTGCTGTGTGTGTGTCTGTGGGGCACGCGTTTGTGGGGTGCAGGTGAAGCGGGCTACCTAAGCGTATTTGCACTGCAGCGACAGTCATAGGTCTGCAGGAGCCTATGTGGAATTTCTCCCTTGATTTTTACAAGAGGCATAGACGTCCTTTTTTTTTTCTTTTTTAATAGCTTATTGAAATATTTTTGACATGTAAAAAAAAATAGACGTGTCTCAAAAGAAGAAATTCAAATAGCTAACAGCTTCTCAGCATCTTTAATCATCAGAGACATGCAAATAAAAACCACAAGGAGATATCCTCTCACACCTGTCAAGGTAGCTATTATCAAAAAGAGAAAAGATAACAAGGGTTGTCAAGGATGTGGAGAAAAGGGAACCCTTGTGCACAGCTGGCAGGAACGTAAATTAGTGCAGCCGTTATGGAAAACAGCATGGAGGTTCCTCAAAACATTAAAAATAAAATTACCATAGTACCCTCTGTTCTTCTTTTAACAAACGATTCACAAATATTTGTGGGTGAGGGTAGATATATTGTCATCTCTGCTTTAGGAATCCTGGGCGTCTCATGGCACTGGTTCCTGGGCCTCAAGCTGCTGTCCCCTAGAGGGGAGTACCTTCTACACCAGGGACCTTAGGCTGCTAGTTCCAGCTTCTCAATTCCTGCCAGAAATAAGTGACCCGTCTCCATGCTCCACTATTTAATCTGGGCTTTGGGGACATAAAGCATCCAGGCCAAGGCCAAACAGTGTCTGGCTGGATTCTAAAATCCGGGGGGTGCGGAGGGGGGTCAGATTCCTGTACTCTGCCCTTTTTCTTGCTTTAACAGATTCGGTCACTTCCTCAGGCAGGACTCCTTGCCTGGCCTCCATCGTATTCCCCACCCTGGAGGAAATATTCCCTTATAGCCTTCCCACATTTGTGATTAGAGAGCTGTTTCCATGGTAGTTCATCTCCTCCCCCTAGACTCTACGTTCTGGGGGATGTGACACAAGTCTGTCTCTTGTCCTGCTGTGTCCTCGTGCCTGGCACAGGGCCCAGCAGAAAGTAGGTGCTTGGTGAAGGACCGCTGAATGAGTGAAAGAGTGATTGACTTTAACCTACCCTGGGAAAGGCTGGCAGGCATCTAAGGGTCAAACTGACCCAACCACTAAGCGCCCAGACTGACCACCTTTATGCCACTTCTCAGGCATTTCAAGAGGACAGACTGGTGGAAGACAGGGGAGAGTTTTTGGTTGAAAAAGGCCGGATTTGTAGACATCCAGCCCCCATGCTCTAAGCTCTCCAGAACCTTTCCTGCTAAACCACTCACCCCCCAGAGGGCCCCTTCCTCCTCTTTCCATCATTGCTCCCTGCGGGCATGGGGCTGGCATGGAACCTGATCCTAAGTAAGAGTCTGTTCTAACAGGAAGCAAATAATGTTCCTCCCCTGATGGAGGTGTTTCCTTCTTAAAGAAGTTACAAAGGGCTCTTTTCAGAGAGAAAGGGGGCGGGCATGGTGTGTGGGCCACACTGCTGTCTGCCCTGTGCAGATTGAAGCACATTCTGGAGTCAGGGCCTCTGAAACGAACCCCAACACTCAGTGGCCCAGGCTCTCTGAGCTCCCTTTACCTGTTGGTTACAAGCATCCCCCGGAATCCCCTAGGGTCCTTGTGAATCTTTTTCTTTTCTTGACTTCCAGGATAACAGCAATCTGGGTTTTCCTCCTGTTTTCTCGAAGTCTCCTTGCCGGATCCGCTTCCGCTTTGTAATCTCTGCACTGTGGGTGCCCCAGACCTCTGTCCTGAGGCCTCTCTCCCCTAGCCACGTTCACTTTGGGATGAACACACTGAGTTTCATGGCCATAAATTCCCTCTGTGCCCTGAGGAATCTGTCATGCTTAGTTCTAGCTCTTGCTTTGTCCCTGACTCCAGATTTTTATAGCTAGCTGCGGACTCTTACCCGCACTGGGGGGTCTAATGGGTGTTTCACACTAACCAGATCTAAAGCTGAACGCTCTCTCTCTCTTTTTCAGAAGACTATTTTTAACGAGCGACAGAACATCCATGTAGACCCAATAGTTGATACCGTGTGCAATAATGAAAAAATAGGGGCCTTCATGTTAAAGGTCAGGAAGAATGGAAAGAGGTAGCCATCTTGATGCTATTTAAACAATGATCAGGAGGGACGCCTGGGTGGTTCAGTCGGTTAAGCGGCCGACTTCGGCTCAGGTCATGGTCTCGCGGTCCGTGAGTTCGAGCCCCGCGTCGGGCTCTGTGCTGACAGCTCAGAGCCTGGAGCCTGTTCCGGATTCTGTGTCTCCCTCTCTCTGACCCTCCCTCGTTCATGCTCTGTCTCTCTCTGTCTCAAAAATAAATAAACGTTAAAAACAAAAATAAACAATGATCAGGAGCTTCTAGTCAATTAAATAAAATGAGGGGAGAGGATAGAAGAAAGGAGGATGAAAATTATTATTTGCAGATGACATGACTGTCAACACTGCAAACCAAAGAGAATCTAAAAGAAAATAATATAAAAGAGAGATCAATCAGGTAACAGTCAGTTAGAAAATAAATGTGCATATATTAATACCTTTTATACTAGCTCTAACAAATTCAAAATATAATGAAAAAGGTGCTGTATATGGCAGAAGTTTTTAAAAAATATATAAAATATCTCAGAACCAACTTCTCAAAGAGGCGTAACATGTCCATTTTGGAAAATTTAATGTAAACTACATGTAATTTTTTTCATGTTTTTTTTTTAATTTTTTAATGCTTATTTATTTTTGAGACAGACAGAGACAGAGTGTGAACTGGGAGGGTCAGAGAAAGAGGGAGACACAGAATCCAAAGCAGGCTTCAGGCTCTGAGCTGTCAGCACAGAGCCCAAAGTGGGGCTCGAACTCATGAACCACGAGATCATGACCTGAGCTGAAGTTGGATGCTTAACCAACTGAGCCACCCAGGTGCCCCTAATGTTTATTTAGTTTTGAGAAAGAGAGAGAGAGAGAGAGAAAGCTTGGGGGGGGGGCAGGAAGAGAGAAAGACACAGAATCTGAAGCAGGCTCCAGGCTCTGAACCGTCAGCACAGAGCCCAAAGTGGGGCTTGAACCCGCAAACGGCAAGATCATGACCCAAGCCAAAGTTAGACGCTTAATTGACTAAGCCACCCGGATGCCCCAAACATAAACTACATTTAAAAGCAAGTGACAAATCAGGAAAACAACTTCCCAGTAAATGACAAATCAAAATTTTCCTATCTCTAATATATAAATAGTTCTTATAAATAAAGAACAAGAAGATAGAATCCCAATTAAAAATTGCAAAGGGAAAGTGATTCACAAAAAGAAGAAATAGTAAGTCTTTTAAAAGTGTTTGGCCTCATTAGCAGCCAAAGAAGTACAAATTAAAACTGTAAAATTGTATTCATGCCTTGTCAGATTATAACCTTTTTCTACAATATTGTTAGCTTTGATAAGATGTGAAGAAACTGGCATACTTCTATGTTGCTGGTGGCATTTAACTGACTGTGATTTTCCTGAGGGCAACATGATAATATGTATCAAAAGCATTAAGGCATGCTTTGACCAGAAATTTCACTTCTAGGAATATAATCATACTCATCATAAAAACCTTTGCTACAACAGAATTTTGATAAGGGGAAAATTCTGGCAACAACCCAAATGATGAACAATAGGGGACTGGTGAAATAAACTGGGTCCCTCAAAATTAAAGAGACCATAAAGCTGAACTCTTGTTCCCACCCTTCCGGTGCTCCCGCTGGCCTTGGTCTTAACCTTCCCCACCTCAGTTAGTGGCTCAGTCCCAAAACCTTGCAGTCATCCTTGACTTCTCTCTTTCCTTCCCAGTCTGCATCTAATCCATGGGCCTGGAGGCTCTACCTTCAAAATGCATCCCTTGTTTGACCTCTTCCCACCACCCTGAGACACGCTAGGCTTGATGGAGAAGAAGCCACAGTACCTCCCCCCTGGACCACCTCTGCAGTCTCTGTCTCTCTGCTCCCCACTCTTGCCCTGCTATAGGCAATTCTCTATACAGCAGGCAGACTGATTTTTTTTTAATGTTTATTTATTTTTGAGACAGGGAGAGACAAAGCATGAATGGGGGAGGGTCAGAGAAAGAGGGAGACACAAAATCTGAAACAGGCTCCAGGCTCTGAGCTGTCAGCACAGAGCCCGAGGCGGGGCTCGAACTCACGGATCGCGAGATCATGACCTGAGCCGAAGTCGGCCCCTTAACCGACTGAGCCACCCAGGTGCCCCCAGACTGATTTTTTTTTTAAGTACCTGCTCGAAACTATCAGGGCTTCTCTCACACACGGAATAAAATTCAAACTCCGTGCAAATGTCTAGCCCGCTTCGCTGGCTCTGGTCCCCGCGTATCCTCTGACTTCAGCCTGTATCTCTGCTCCAGCCACGCGGAACTTCTTGGCATTCCCCAGACTCACAAGCTTGTTCCTGCCTCACATTTGCACCGGTGTTCTCTCTCTGGAGTTCTCTGTCCCCAGTTCTTTGCATGGCTGTGTTCTCAGAAGTGCAGAGACGGCCTCATTGGGCCACTTAAGTAAAATAGCTTCCCATCACTCTCCATTCCCTCATCTGTCTTTTTGTCATTGTACTTCTGACTACCTGTGCTAGGAGTAACCTATCCTTAGGCGAAAGCGTGAGAAACCCTGGCTAGTTTAAGTAGAAGAGGGATTTGAGAAGAGACAGAAGCTGGAGGAATGGTTGGGGAGGCTCAGCGGTTCCTAGCCAAGAGCAATGCATAAATCATGCCAGTGGGTAAGAATTCTGCTGCCCTTCTGCCAGAGGGTGCGTCACCGGTGCTACTGTCCCGGATGCTGGCTCTGCTGTACCCACTGCAATCTTCATCCCCCCTGCACATGCCACCACCAGCAGGGAGGATCTTCTGCAGGTCCTGTGTCCTTGAATCACCGGTTCCTGTCCCAAAGTATGTGCTCGTATGTCTGATCGGCCAAGACTTGACCATAGGTCTTGGCCCGTTCTGCAAGGGAGACTGATCAAACTGTCTGGTGATTTCTATTTCTATGTAGTGGGCCATGGGCTCTGCATCCCCATAAGTACAGACTCCCAGGTATGAGATGGAGTTTCAGATTCTAGGCACCAACAAAAGGATGATAAATGTCTACTGCATTAGCTGGCTTGCTACCGTATGTTTATGTGTCTATTGCCTATCTCCTCTACTAGAATAGAAGCTTCACTAGGTCGGGGACTTTGCCCGTTCCCCCTGTACCCCAGGAGTCCAGCACAGTGACTCCGCAGAGGTGGCCTTCCATTAATATGTGTTGGTTGAGTATCACGTACTATATTGAAAGTGTTGGCAATCGTAAAGATTAAATAGTCCGGTTGTTACCACTCTTTCTTTTGGTGATGGATGCTCCTGGCCCCTCTTCTGGCCTGCTCCCCCTCCCCTCACTCCTAAAGCAAAAGCGTGCCAGTCTAGCCTGACGTGGTTAGAAATACATTTCTAGGTAGAGACTGTCAGAATCGAGTTGCATTGTAGGACATCCAGCTGATGTCACAAATTGCCTGGTGTGGGGAGAAACCTTCACACGCTTGGTGACCAGAAATGTAGTGCTCTCATGTGTTTAAGTCAAGGAGACACAAAGGGAGGAAACACTAGAAGGGAAGAACTGGGTTTTTCCCTACACGGAAGGAAAAAACGGGTTTTTTTTTTTCCCTTACAAGGACACAGACATACGGAATGTCCGTGATGGTTTGGGGGGGGGGTGCGGGGAGAGTGAGATGCAGAATTTTCCTCTTTTAATGAGAAAGAGAGAAAATGATAGTGAAAGTAGTGTCGGGGATGGATTGCCTGCAGGACAAGGATGGGTGGAGGAAGGAGAGAGAAAGGGAATGGGGAGAGGGAGAAAAAGAAAAAAGGAAGGGGGCTCTATGAGGGAGAATCAGGCTGCCCATAATATCAAAAGAACGCTTCGTATATTCTATTTATAGATTCTAGAGACCTTGTAAGAAGAGACAGCGTGAGTCGGTTTAGCTGTGTTAAAAGATTACTAATTACAGTCATTTATGAGAATCGCTGCTTAGCATTTCTAGCTAATCACTGTGCAGGCAAGCATTATCTATATGGTGAATATCTGCCAGAGTGTCTTTTGTTGTAAATTTTATTTGATTGCAACACCTGCTCATGAAGATTCCCTCTGTTCTGGGGCAGCATAGCTGTTCAGGGCTGAAACAAAGCAACCCAGAAGGAATGCTTTCCAAGAATAAAGGAAGAAAAAAAATGCCTATAAATATGCCACGTAATTTTTGTTATTTGGGGTGGCGGTTGCTAGAAGAAGGTCAACAAAGCACTAAGATTTTTTTTTTTATTTTTGCAGCTTCTTATGTCCCCCATTCTCTATTCTCACCATATCACGCACACGCACACACACACACACACACACACCACTCTTTGCACACTAAGTCGACGACAGATTCAGAAACTGAAGCATGTAATCTGCAGACCTATCCATTATGGTGTTTTGCAGATGGACAGAAGTTGCTTTTCCCATTTAAAAAAAAAGTGCCGGCTACTAATGGTGCCTGGGTCACTCAGGAAACCTGTGACATATGGAGCAATGTAGGGTTTGGATTCGGACAAAAGAAGGTCAAGTTGAATGCAAGCAAAAGCATCTTGACTTTTAGCTTAGAAACGTGTGCAGTTCCTTCCGTTAGATTCAGTTTTGCAAAGTAACTTTCCAAAACACATTTTGTGGGCGTGTGTACCTGTGTAGCCCTTAGAGCAGTTTGGAAAGAAGCAAGTCAACACGGCCCCCACTCTGAGCTCAATGCCTGCCACCTGATCTCTGCACCCAGCAGATAAACTGGGGCAGCCGACCAGGACTTCTCTACCAAGGTTGGAATGCAGACGGGGAATTGCATACATAGAAAAAGAAAACAGATTGGAATCACTCAGTTCCTCTGTACATTCATCAACTTCTATCCAGTCAACATTTGGCATCAGCGCCTGGGGATCGACCTTTCCAGGCCTGTTGTTCAGATGAAGACATTACAGAACGCAAAAGGCACGTCAAGTCCTCCAACATGGCAGTGGGCCTGAGATAAAAACCAGACTTTGGAGTCAGAGTGGGAACAAGCTATACTGTTTTAAAATGTTACTTGCTGCTAAAAAAAAAAAAAAAAAAAGTAATCAGGAGTCAGAAAATTAAATATAAGGGCAAGATTTAAAAACTTAAGCATTTCCTTCTTACAAATACTACTTCTATGTAAAATTGCTACTTGACCCTTAGCTACCCCCCAATAACTGGGTTATTGGGGACGAACCAAATGACGAAAAGTTAAAAGTCACCGAGAGCAATTCTCACCTGATATTTGGATCCCTCTTTGTGCCCCCAACATCTTGCCATCTTGCTTCTGGCTCAAAACTTTCAGTGGCAGCAAGCCTGTTGCCTCCTAGGGCAACTATCTGTCTCTGGAACTTGCTGGTTGAGAGGCAGAACTCTCTGCTACCCTATCTCCCCATAGTGCTGGAGATGCCTTTTGGAGACGCGCAGTCCAATCTCTCTTCCTTGCACAAGCCCTTCCTTTGCCATTAGGAAACTTCAGTTATATGCCTTTCAAGACTACCTATCTATATAATATTTTATTTATAACTTATAATAAATATTTATTATGTATTATATTATTATTTAATATTATATTATAATAAAATATTTTATTTATTTATATAATATATATTATTTATATTTCTTTATATAATAAATATATAACATTTATTTATTTTTGAGAGGCAGAGAGAAACCGAGTGTGAGTTGGGGAGGGGCAGAGAGAGAGAGAGAGGGAGGGACACAGAATCTGAAGCAGGCTCCAGGCTCTGAGCTGTCAGCACAGAGCCCGATGTAGGGCTTGAAACCACAAACTGAACTGTGAGATCATGACCTGAGCTGAAGTCAGACGCTCAACTGACCGAACCACCCAGGCACCGCTCAAGATGATCCTTATGGCCCCAAGTCTACAAATACTCCTGAGCCATGGTGCCAGGCTCCAATGCTGACTCTCTTGGTTCCAGTTTGCAAACGCTCCTCTTCAGTGTGACGCTGACCACCAAATCCATCCCACAGCCTGAGGTCTGACCAGGTTCGGTAGATACCTGCCATATTTTTGACCACCCAGCAACTTTTAAATACCCCCTCTTAGGAGCCTGGTTATCCCTAAGAAAGAAGTCAGAACTTGCTTTTTTTTTTTTTAGTTTTTAAAATTTTTTTAATGTTTATTTATTATTTTGAGAGAGAGAGAGAGAGAGAGAGAGAGAGAGAGCGCACCAGCAGGGCAGGGGCAGAGAGAGAGGGAAACATAGAATCCAATGCAGGCTCCAGGCTCTGAGCTGTCAACACACGGCCCAATGCAGGGCTCGAACTCACAAACCTTAAGATCATAACCTGAGCCGAAGTCACTTAACCAACTGAGCCACTCGGGTGCCCCAGAACTTGCTTTCCAAGCCTCCCCTGGAGCTAAGGTTTGGGTATGTGATCCAGGCACCTCTGATCACATACGACCACAGAGATGGTGATTTGGGAGCTATGGATATGAAGAAGGATTGCCCTGAAGCCATTCTGGTAAGGGTAGACATGGTGACATCCAAAATTTCACAGACAGGGCTTGTGAGATCCTTCAGTAGAGGCTTTAGCCCCGAATTTAGAAGATGAGCTACTATGGTAGGCAGAATAATGGCCTTCCAAGGATGCCCGTGGCCGAACCTTTAGAACCTGAACGTGCATCTGGGACTCACGTGGCTGATGTGGCCAAGCTCAGGATCTCGAGATGGGGAGCTATCCTGGATTATCTGGGTGGACCTGATGTACTCTGTAGAATCCTCATAAGAGGGAGGCAGGAGGGTCAGAGTCCGAGAAGGTGATGTAATGAGGAAAGCTGAGGGAGCGAAGGGGACTTATCCCCTTGCCTGAACCCATGTGCACGGTCACTAAGAGCAAAAGCTCTGGTGTTAGTGACACCTGACTTGGGTAAGTCCTTCACTATGTGGGGCCGCCTCTGCAAAGTAACAACCACAACACCTTCTTCCTGGGTAAAAGGGTGCTTTAAGAACTCCTAGCTCATAGCATTGCCATGCAATGAATGAAATGAGACAATGTATAAAGATGCACTTGGCTCAGTGCTTGGCGTAGTAGGCATGTGATTATACACGTGTCACTCCCCACCTGTTCCGCCAATACTCCCCTATCACCCCTGCATTTTCATGCTGACGTTTCTTGTAACTTCAGAGTCCTTCTGGCCTTTTCTTTTGCCTGGCAAAACTATTCCAAGATCGAGCTCAAATATTATCTCCTTGTGGAACCTTCTCTTTGACTCCTTCAAGCAAGTCCCCACCCTGAATGCCTCATCTGATTCTGTTGCCATGGCTTGCTTACAAAGGCACTTCTGCCATTGAGAGTCTTTTTCATTTTGAGGTAGATAAAGCCCAGCGTGACCTCTCCAGGAAACAGGAGCCTCTCGAAAAATGTCAGGTGAACATTCCCAGAATGACGCAATGATGGAGAGGGGAAGGTTGGAACTGCCACCTGCCCTTTCCGGTAAGTAAGGTTTGGCTGGGAGCGTGAAAAGTTCAAACCTGAAACATCATATGATTGCATAGCAAACCTATGGAGGTGTTCTAGGTGGGTTTAAAGGAAAATGACTCTGAGAAAGTTGAGGATTACAGGTGGCTCGGTTGGTTAAGTGTCCAGCTTGACTTCAGCTCAGGTCAGGATCTCACGGTCATGAGTTTGAGCCCCACATCGGGCTCTGTGCTGACAGCATGGAGCCTGCTTAGGATTCTCTCTCTCCCTCTCTCCCTGCCCCTCCCCTGCTTATGCTTGCATTCTTTCTCAAAATAAATAAACATTTTTTAACAAAAGAAAGTATAAATTACATAATGGGTGCGTATGAGCAATTATTTTACAGAGGATTTTTCGGTGCACAAAAGAATTGTTTTCTCTAGAGAGGAAGTCGTCCCATTGCTATAAGCAATTATCTGCTTAACAATTCCAAATGCAGGCAGGGCAAAAAGCCCCAGTGGTAGAGGCCACTGCCAAGTGAGGTTCTATCTGAAATTAAGACAAAGCACCTCAGAGCTGAGTGCCAGTGAGGAAAAGACATTGCTGGGCGTGCAACTATTTACACGTTTGTGCAAAGTCAAGTGCATCTGAGTGATATTTGACGGTTTTTTTTTCCCAGAAGTCAGCAAGAAGTTTCAAACCCTCCAATGTATCTTTATTTTCAATGTCAAATCACAAATTGCAACTAAGATCACTGGGCAAAGGGTTATTTTGTAAGGGCAAAGGGTTATTTTGTAAGTTACTCGGACTTCCAAACAAAATACACAAAAATGGAGATCACAAAAAAAAAAAAAATGGAGATTACTCCTTCAGGGCCCTATGAATTGGTGAAACAAATGTAGTTTACAACTCAATTGGGCTGGGGCCCACAAGAGGCCCCGTCTGCCTCCACAGAAACCTTTTCTGTCAAGTGGGAATTACACTTAGAACCACTGGTCCACTCTTACCCTCAGCCTGCTGACATTAGCAACAGAGTTGCATTCAGAAATTCAGAGACAAGAGAAACATGGTTGGGGTCACTCAGGCCATGGAACCTTTGTAAGAACAAAAAAACCAAAAGGTCATGACCTTGGTTGCCTCTAAAGTAAAGACTTCTCTGTTTTAGATTATAAACTGGTTTGGATGAAAACCAGCTGATGTGTGGACAATCTGATGGGTTCAATAGGCTTTTTTCAACCTTTGTAATTATCTCTTTGCTAAAGTAAATGTTAGCATAACCATTGACATTTGGTAAGTTATTCTGTGCTACTCAGGATAGGAGACAGATAAACTTTTATCATTTTTTTTTTGAGTAGTTAATATACATATCCTATCACAGAACCTTATTCTGTTTTGTCGCTATGCCGTGTAGAAATATATTTCTATACAGTTAAGTTCAAATAGTTGCACCTGGGTGCAAATTGCTCTGTTTTCCAGTGTGTGCCTAATTCTGAAGACACGGCACTCCTTTGAGAACAAGCAGTGAATTTCCTCTGCAAGCCTGGAGATCGGGCAGAAGTAACGGAGAGGCCCGGCTGAGGACCTACTGGGGAAACAAACCCAATCAAAGAGGAAGAGGCCCAATCACGGGCCTCTTGGGGCGTATTTTTGCTAAGACTGATCACATGTTGCTCTACTCCGGCAACATAGGATGTACCCCTTCTCAGATCCATGAGCACACTTTTTCTAAAAGATAGGAAACATGCCATTTCTCAATAAGTAGACAACCTGTCAAAATTACGCAGAAGTAAAATTGTAACTAGAGAGCCTTGGTCCTTTACAGCCATTAATCTCTTCTATCCTCTTTGAAAATCCCGAGGGGAAGAGGCAAGTGACAGCAGCTCTCACACAGAGACATGGGTGCATGAAGGACTCCTGTCAACTTGACAGGATCTAAAATAGTCCTTTGGCAACTGAGCAAAGGATGGGTTCCAGGCAGAGGGGCAACTGTGCACATCAGAGGAATGGGTTCCCTCCCTTCGGCTGGGGTAGGTGCTAATCCTGCGGTCTCCCCAGGACGGCAGCTGTGCTCTAAGGGTGGCCATCGGATGCTTGACAAGAGCCAGCTCAGGGAGTAGCCCAGCCCAAGCCCATACCCGCACGCTGCTACTGAAAATGTTTTAAAGATTCGTAACGTCTTACGTACTCCACTTAGCAAGAGCAGCTGTCTGTGTTCTCCTCCCTCCTTGCAGAGTAGGGCAGTATCAACCTCCCTTTGGAGTTCGACCAAGTAATAGGAGTCCCCACCCTGGGCGTTATCAGCTTGTGTGTGAGTTGCCGGGAGACTGGTTTATTTCACGTTCAGCAAGCGTTTCCTGAGCTCTCACTACGTGTAGGGCTCTGCGCCATGGCTTGGGGGAAAGTTCAGAGAGGAGTAATAATATTCATTAAAAAAAAAGAACTGCTCAGGGCGGCGTAATAGAAATAAAAAGATCAGAGGGTCGTCTGGATGGCTCAGTTGGTGAAGCTTCTGGCTCTTGGTTTTGATTCGGGTCATGATCTTGCGGCTTCATGCGTTTGAATCTCGCATCAGACTCTGCGCTGGCAGTGCGGAGCCTGCTTGGGATTCTCTCTTTCCCTCTCTCTCTCTGCCCCTCCCCCACTCATGCTGGCTCTGTCTTTCTCAAAATAAATAAATAAATAAATAAATGTTAAGAAATAAAAATAAATAAATAGTAAAAAGATTAGCTCCAGGGTATCACACACCTACAGTGTGTCAGTCCCCATGTTTGCCCTTAATTGTCTCGTGCAATCTTTGGAACAGCCCTGCAAGCTGAGGATCTTCATTCCCGTTTCACAGATTAAGAAACTGAGGCTCAGAGAAATTACATGACTTGGCAAAGCTCAAAATATCAAGGTTGGGAAGGGAATTGATTCAGTGGCGAATGGGGGAGTCCTTGAAGGTGGTTGGGCAGGGACATGACCTGATCAGAGACTAAAGAAAAGAAGTGTGTAGAATGGCAATAGGATAAATCAAGAGGTGGGAAATTAGCCAGGGGTCAGTTAGCATTTGGTGGAAAATGTGCTAAAGATTGACATACAAATCTGAACAACACACACATATGCTTTAAAAACACGATCATCTGCAATAAAAACTACAAAGAAAAGCCAGGAAATTGCAAATGCAAAAATTCAGGCTAATAGTTACTTCTGGGAAGGGGGAACAGAAAAAGGAGGGAGGATATAATAAGGGTTGAAGTTTCAGTGGGCTTAAACTGCATTTATTTTTGTTTTATTTATTTTATTTTATTTTTCAACTTTATTGAGGTATAATTAATAAGTAAAGCTGTAATCTTTTAAAATATACAATCTGCAGGGCACCTGGTTGGCTCAGTCGGTTAAGCATCCGACTCTTGATTTCTGCTCTGGTCATGATCTTGCGGTGTGTGAGTTTGAGCCTCGGGTAGAACTCAGCATTGACAGCATGGAGCCTGCTTGGGCTTCTCTGTCTCCCTCTCTCTCTACCCCGCCCCCCCCCCCCCATCACACATGCACCTGCACTCACTCTCTCTCTCTCTCAAAAATAAATAAACTTAAAAAAATACACAATCTGATATTTGATATACATACACATCGCAAAAGGTTTCCCACCATCAGGTTAATTAACAGACCAGTCACCTCATGTATTTCCTTTTTCTTTGTTTTTAATTTTTTAAAATGTTTTATTTATTTTTGAGACAGAGACAGAGCACGAGCAGGGGAGTGGCAGAGAGAGAGAGTGAGACACAGAATCTGAAGCAGGCTCCAGGCTCTGAGCTGTCAGCATAGAGCCCAACGCGGGGCTTGAGCTCACAAACTGCGAGATCATGAGCTGAGCCAAAGTCGGACGCTTAACTGAATGAGCCACCCAGGCACCTCTCCTTTTTTTTTTTTTTTTTCTTTTTTGGTGAAAATGCTTAAGTTCAACACTCTCAGCAAATTATACTTATACAGTATAGTATCCCCGAATAGCAGCCACAGAAGCTGGGGCACCAGGCATGTGTACAAGCTCTTCCCAGAGAGATGGTGATGATCTGGTTGTTATAGCTGGGATGAACAGAGGGAGAAGGTGGTGGAAATGCCCACTGGCATCCTGGGTTCCACTGAGGATCGTAGCTAGCCCCTAGATGCCTGCAGATTAGAAACCGGAACCTCAGATAGAGGTTGTAAAGTCTTCTGTGTCGCCATCTTGATTCCTCTCCTTGCCTCATTCAAATAATGGTTACATTCTCCCTGCCTTGTGCTGTTTTGCAGGCACATGGGTGGTCAATACGTTCTCCTTTGAAACCCTGTGTGCTAGCGTTTTAGAAGTTCTCCCAGCTCAGAGCGCTCTCAGTGTCTCAGTGAAGTTTTCAGTGTCCTGAGACAAAACCAAATACCTAATAGTTTTGTTTTTCAGTGGTTAGGTCCACATAACTTCAAAGTAGTGGATTATGTGGTGTCTCTTGGACGTTTAAAATACCCAGTGGTGCTCCTGTGATTTCACTGTGGTCTTCTGGATGGCTCAGCACACAATCTATCTTCAGATATGCTAATGGGTATAAAATGTCTCTAGATATAGATATAGATTAATTATATAGATTGATATAAAATATTAATATTTAATATATAAGGGCTTGTTCAAAGCTGAGGTGGATGGAGACAGGAAAGGAGCATGGGATTCCCTTGGCTTGGTGATGGATTGGATGTGGGGAGGGGAAAGTCAAGGCCTCATTAGAGTGTCGAGGCAGGATGTTGAGAAAAGCATAACGTCGGTGGTAGGAGCTGATTGAGGGATTATAGGAAGAAACAAATGTAGTTTGGGACGTAGTGAGTTTATGGCAGCAGAAGATATTCAGATTGCCAGAGACAGTTGAATAATTGGTACAAGCTTACATTCCAGAGATCTGGACCCAAGAGACCGATTTGGAGACCACCTACAGACTAACCCTAACCCTAACCCTGGCCGCTGGAGGAGTGTGATGGGAACTGAGGGCAGAGACCAGGGAAGCACCCACACATTTGTACAGGAGGAGTGAGAGAAACTTGTGAGAGGACCGCGAAGGGGGAGCAGCTTCAGAGAAATCAGGGGGAAGGGATTCTGGAAAGGGGTGGGGCTACGGGGGATTGTCAGTGGAGTCCAGTGCTGCTGGGACAGTCAGAGGAGAAAGACAGTTACAAGCCATGGGAACGGACAGTCAGCAAGTCATGAAAAACAGATCATGGGTCAACCTTGCTCTTTCAATAAATTTGAAGGTAAAGAGAAAGTTGGAAAACTGGCCTAAAGGGATAAAAGGGGTAAAAGGACTTTTCATGG
The DNA here is from genome assembly GCF_018350195.1 of Panthera tigris. Taxonomy (NCBI): domain Eukaryota; kingdom Metazoa; phylum Chordata; class Mammalia; order Carnivora; family Felidae; genus Panthera; species Panthera tigris. The sequence continues at coordinate 108,698,171 of NC_056662.1, forward strand.
CTGTTACCTATGCTCACTTACAGGCAGAGAGAAGGAAGCCAAGGGAGAGGGAAGCTGTAAAGCAGAAAAGTAGAAGGGGCAAGGACTTCGGCCAAGTGACAGAGGAGACAGGAGGAAACAGGGTCAAGAGCACGGGCCAAGAAAGACCAGTGCTCCTTTCTCAGAGACCGGCATGGGTACAAGGGAAAGCGGGATGAAGGTTAAGTCCACGGGACAGACATTGAGAAAGGTCCTGTCTAAAGGCATCGGGTGTCTCAGGAAAGTGTGAAGAAAGCCTGCAGGAGTCAGGTTCGCTCAGGGGCTTTAGAGCCAAGACCAGAGAAGCCGGAAATCAGCCAAAGGGATGCAAAGGATCCTCCCACAGCCTTGAGGTTCACATAGAGTTTCAACGATCCGATCCGTGTCTGGTGGCTTCGGGGAGCTCTGCTCTGTGGCTGTCTTCCATCAGGGCTCAGCAGCTCCGGAGGGAGTGCAGACGGGACCAGGGTGGCATGGTCAGGGCTGGGGCGGCAGAGGACAGGGCATGAGGGCATCAAAGAGATATCTGGTGATCATCTGGCCCTAACATGGGGAAGGGAGGCAGGTCTGACAGGTGCAAGGAGGGGTGAGATCTGGGAGGGGCCAGTGTCCTGTCAGATCCATCCCGACTCTTCCCAGGCTTCCCAGCCCGCCAGCTGGTAGGTAGCATCCACCAGTGGAGGCACTGCCAGAGTACTGGGGGTGGAAGAAAGGGTGACTCGAGGCTATTTATCACCTTCTTCCCCTCCCTGTGGCATCACTGGTGTGGGCTGTGTTTCCTCTTGGGCTCCAGGCCCTACAGGGAAGTCCCTCCCTCTGTGGTCCCAGCTCCCAGCTCCTAGCCCCTGCCCTGGGCTGGTTTCTGGCCTGGTTATGCCCCCTCTCCTGCTGATTCTCCAGTCCCAGCACCGGTCATGGGTTATTGCAACCGTGAATATCTCTGTGACCCGTGAACCAATTCCCTGGTTGAAATATCTAGAGTGGGTTCTGTCTTCCTAAGTGACTTTCACAGATACGCTGGAATAGAAAGGAGTCGAAACCGACACCTCCTTTTTGATCTGCTCCCATCCCCTTCTTTCTCTTTTGCCTCAAAACAAGCGAGGAACAACATGTAGTTTTTAAATTGTTGAGTGGAGTGTGGCCAAGGAGAGTGCAAGTGTGCACACAGTCTTCACCGTGTAGGGCCTGGGTGGCCATCCCGGGCCTGGGTTGATTGCAAGAGCCAACAGGAGCTTCCTTGCCACCTTTCTGAGATGGGGCCATGGAGGCACAGAGCCAGGGGTGAGTGTGTGTGGTCATCTATAAGGCCCTCTGACCCAAAGTAGTTCTGCCACCATAGGTCTTGGTAGCTGAAATTCCTCTTTTTTCCCCCTTTGACTCAAGTTACTCTGCGTCTCCAGGAAGCTTATATTTAAATAGGATAATACAAGAAAGCCACTCAGTTAGACCAAGATGGACTACAGAGATGGCAGAAAACTTTAGGAGATGGAGCCCTTGTAGGAAGTTTGGGTTTGTACAGGCAGAGGGGAAGGGAGAAGGCCTTCTAGGGACAATCTGGGTGGAGGGTGGCCCAGGGAACAAAGTGCAGAAAGGCACAGGTTTGCTAGGGGGAGACAGTGAGCACCTCCACCTGGCTGGTGCTTTCAGCCATAGAGAAAGAGAGAAGTTAAAAAAATTTTTTTAAACATTTATTTATTATTGAGAGACAGAGAGACACAGAGCGTGAGCAGGGGAGGGGCAGAGAGAGGGGGAGGCACAGAATCCGAAGCAGGCTCCAGGCTCCGAGCTGTCAGCACAGAGCCCGACGCGGGGCTCGAACTCCCGATCTGGGAGATCATGACCTGGGCTGAAGTCAGTCGCCTAACCGACTGAGCCACCCGGGCACCTCAAGAAAGAAAGAAGTTTAGATAGGTCAGCTGGAACCTATAGGACGTTGACTACCAGACTATGGATCTCGCCTTCACTCAGGAGGCAATAGGAAATAGTCGGAAATTTCTGAGTCGAGCTGGAGTGTGTCGAAAGTGGTTACGTGGAGGAGAGTCAAGCCCTGAGCCCGGTGGCCGTGTGGAGAATGGATCAGAAACTGGGGACAGGTAGAGCGATGAGGAGGCCATTGCAATAATCCAGGGGTGTTGTGGTAAGGACTTGAGCTGGAATAACGGCAGGGGGCCAAGCAAGTGAAGGACATGAGAGATATTAGGAACAAGTATTCCATAGGATTAGGCTGATGGGATAGGAGGGTTCTAGGAGATGGATGAGATTCGAGCAAGGTTGATTTGTTGGAAGCACTTCCAAAATGTGCACTTTGTTATGAACCCACAGATATTTATGACTTCTTGAGTGTCATTACCTAACTCATTTACCGTCTGGAAATTCACATCCACTTTATCCATCATGTGGGACTGACTCCTACTCTGTATGTCTTCGCAGATAGATTACCTGACCCTGTAAAGAAGTTTTTATAGCATGATAACAGGTAGTTATTTTTAAAAAAAAACAAAAAACAAGACTTAACAGAATCCCAGAACTCCCAAATCCAGACTTGGTCAAGGATTACTAGAGAAACTCAGAACTGGAAGCTAAGCATTAACTCTGTTTGCCCAACCGAGGGACAGATAGCACCGCTCTGCAGGCCAGCTCAGGCCACGTGACAGCTCAAAGCCCAGGTGCCTTATCCAGGAACCACTCCCGTGCCATGCAAGTGGCCCTGGCCTTGTGGAGGAGGGTCACATCTACCAGAAAAGAAGACCATCCTATCACTAAAGAAACGGTTATTCTGTGCATAATACTGGGTGTTAAATAGAGCCGTTCTTAGCATTTTCCGAAAGTTCAGCCAAGACATTTAGACTTCAAGTGTGAATGAAACATACCATACAGTGTGTGTGTATAAACGTAAGGATGTACTTGAAAACAGACAATATAAGTGATAATAGGAGAGAACCATAGTTGATCCAATCTATGGAAAGGGACAGAAATTCCATTACCTTGGTTGAAAGATTTTCTTCTGCGTAATACGGAAGTAATAATGCGATGATCACACGGTCACTGCCACTCTTACCTCGAGAATAATTTCCCTACCAGTCACTCTGACTAGACCCTCAAAAGCAGGATTTCTACCTAAGCAGCTTAAGATGTGTGAGCATCAGGTACTCTTCAGCCTGGTGTGCTTCCTAGAAACCTGCACACTTAGCCCCCACAATGGATGCGGGGTACCAATGCTTCAAAGTCCCTGGCAGACCCGGTCAGCTCACAGACCCAGTTCTCAACCCCCTGCCCCAGCCCATTGTTTCCCCCTGTCTCTGTCCTGCTTTTGAGTGTTCAGCTCATCAGCTTCATTTTCCCATTCCTGTCCTTCCTCCCAGAAGATTCGAGACACCGTGTTCCCTTGTAACTTTGACCTTGGTGCCTCTGGGTGACATTCTGACTCTCTACGCTGGCCGTGCTTCCTGTTTTCAGAGAATATTGAATTTATTCACGATGAAAATAATGATAAGTTGCTCCCCTCCCGGTTTAAATGTACACTTCTGGCAAGGTCCTGGTGTTGAGGCAATGCGTTCATTCATCTAACAAGTGTTTAGTGAGCACCTACTAAGTATGGAGCACTGGGCTAAATGCTAAGACACCAAAGTGAAAGTCACGTCCCCGCCCCCAAGGAGCTCTCCAGCTGGAAGGGGTAGAAAATTATAACGCACAAGCATATACTGGCCACATAGGAATTTGCTGCCCTCGGTCCAATCCCAAAATAAAACACTTAAAGCCAACCAGAAGGAATAGGCTAGAGTAAAATCTGTTGTGTTTGGGGGATCAGGAATGATTTATATTCTTATTTAAAATTCACATTAATGTCAAGACAGTATTTATAAGTAAATAGAAAAGTAAATTTTGGATAATGTCTGCTGTGACCAGCAACCCCACCACTCACTGGCCGTGTCTGGGGAGGCGTTTGATTGATGGGGTCAGACCCCCACGCAGGCGCTGGGGACATTACTCGTCACCCCTCCGTGGACACTTATCCACCTGGGCTCACCTGCAAGAACCCCCAGAAAGGTTCAAAATGAACACGGGATGAATCACACAGTTCCTTTCTTCAGCTCTCCTCCACCTCCCTGTCTCTCTTTTGCTCACCCTCTGTCTTCACTCAGTGCCTGCGCGTTGACCTTGATGAGCCCAACAGTGTGTTGAGTATTAGCGTGGATGCAAAGACCATGAGGTCCTTGCCTTCGAGGGCTGGCCCGGAGTGAGATTCTAGGCCCACCTCTGGGTGAGGAGGTGAGGAAAGTGGAAAGAGCAGGAGGAGAGCAGGACTGGGAGGAATGTCTATGCAACAGAAAGGCTGCGTGTGGATGTCACAGCTTCAGTGCATGGGGGTCTGGAGCCTCATCTCCACTCCGCTTGGGAACCTTGAGAGGCATTTGGAGGGGTTAACCGAGGTGCGTGTTATGTAACCAGGGCCACTGCCTCTCAGGGAGTTCACAGCAGGACACTCAAGTGCTGTCAGCATTTGCTCTGTGGTGACTTCCAAATTAGGAAGCCCAACTAGCCTGGAAATCCGGGAATGCAGGAGGAGAAAGAGACATGTCCCAAAGAGGGGCTGAGCTAATCTTGCCCCATAGCCTGCAAAGGAAGGGCCACAGGCTCTCTCTCTCTGGCAGTACTCTGATCACCCCCTCCTCAAAGGCAGAGGGAACTTGTAGCCCCTAAAACTTGTTTTGTTTAACTTCTGACAAGGAGTTTATTTGTCTTTATCAAAAGCATCAGGCAAGAACACGTGTGGCTTCATGAATTCTAATTCCATCTCATAGTCTGTGCTAGAAGATGAGTTTCTTTTAACTCATCAGTGCCAATGAGCAAATTAAAACAGGTTTGACTTTCGTCCGGTGTCGGGGATTCAGGCTCAGGCAATACTGGCCAACGATTATCATTTGTGGTAGAATTTAAAGTGAAGTTTTGAGGGGCACCAGTGTGACTCAGTCGGTCCAGCGTCCGACTCTCGGTTTCGGCTCAGGTCATGATCTCACGGTTTTGTGGGTTCGAGCCCCACACTGGGCTCTGTGCTGATGGTGTGGGGCCTGCTTGGGATTCTCTCTCGCGCTCTCTCCCCCACTCTCTTTACCCCTCCCCCGCTCACTCTGTCTCAGTGTGTCTCAAAATAAATGAATAAACTTAAAGAAAAATAAAGTGGAGTTTTGATTCATGAATCTATCATTGGCTGTTAAATCAGGCAAATACATGTTTTTTACGTAGCGGCTCAAAGCCAAACAGGTGCTGGCCTTTGGAGGGGTAGCGAGCAGGAAGCAGGCCAACGCTCTATCTGTCCTGAAGCCAGACGGGAAAGATGCAATTTGTTGGATCACAGGCCCCCAGGCAAAATGTCTCATCTCTTCTGCCACCTTAGTGTCTTGCTTTGTGTCCTGGCTAAGCTCCCTGCCTTGGCCCTCAGGCTCTGTGAGGCTGTTTGTGTGTGGGGTGGGGGGCACAGTTTCTGACTCTGCCTCCTTGGGTCCCTGAGAAATGGCTAATTGTTTCTCTGAGGTAAGGAGCACAACGTCTCTGAAGAATCTGGGGAAACTTCCCTGGCCCCAGCCCACCTCTCTGGGTGACCCTGTCTGTGTTTCGGCAAACACTTTCTCCCTTGATTGAACCACTGCAAACCCACCCACCAGACCCCTGCCTCCTGTGACGCAGCTGCCCAGGCCGGGACACTGGAAGGCAGGCAGTGGGCAGGGGACTGTCAGCAGTCCAGCTCTCCCCAGCCCACGCCAAAACGGAGTCAGCCACAGAATACTGCACCTAGAGTCAACAATACTGCATTGTGCACTTGGACATCTGTTAAGATGGTATATACCATGTTACTACACTAAAATAACATTTTCGAAGGGAGTCGGTCAGTCACTTGACTTCTGCCCTGATCACAGTCTCACAGGTTGTGAGTTCGAGCCCCGTGTTGGGCTCTGCGCTGGCAGCGGGGGGGGGGGGGGCCTGCTTGAGATTCTCTCTCTGCTCTCCTCTCTCTCTCTCTCTCTCTCTCTCTCTCAAAATAAATAAGTCAACTTAAAGAAAAAAAAAGGGAGTCAGTCAATCAAGCTGCTTTGGTCGCTTTACTTCTGAGCTTGTGGGAAGAGAAGAGCAGGGTAGAGAAACTGAGGGCCAGAGGGACAGTGACCTGCCTGAAGGTACGGAGTGAGGGGAGTACCGAGCAGCGCTAGGATCCTGGCACCAAGTCCCAGAGCATCTTCCCTGCCCCCGCTAATGGCTGGAGGGAGACTTGGAGTGAGCAAAAGACGGGCAGGCCTGGTCTGGGGCGTCAGCACCAGGCTAGTGATACGAAAACCACCACTGTGCTTTGTGGAGGTTCTGTCTAGCTGGGAACAGAGACGAACATTAGGAGCTTGGCCTACGTTGTGGGGAGGGCTCCGGGGTGGGGGGGGGTGGCCAGCCTGCCGTGGGAAGGACACTTAGCCTCACTTGGCTTAGGGGGTGGGACGGGAGAGGACAGGCACGGACCTGCAGGCCGGTGGGGGCAAGGGGGAGTTGCTGGTGAGGGTGTTCTGAGCAGAGTGACATTGAGTTCAAAGCAATTTCTGGAAGGCAGGAGGAAGAATGTCGGATTCTCTGAAGTGGGGGAGTCTGGAGCACGGAGCGTGAGGTGCAGCAGCGGGAAGGAATATCCGAGAGAGCCAGGGGATTGAGCATGAGGATCTCAAAGTCAGGTTGGGGTTCAGCCTAAGTCAGAGGGCTTTGGGAAACCCACCACAGATTTCAAGTGAGTAGCAAGCTTACTGGGTGTGTGCCTGGCAATGCTCCTTTCTGGCTGGAGTGGAGATTGGGTCGGAGGAGGTGGGAGCGGTGGCCAGCAGACCCGATAGGAGGGACGTGCCACAATCCAGAAGACAGCATGGGTGTGAGAAGCTGGCCTCCAGGCAGCCCCATGGTGCTCATGCTTGCATCCAGCTGGTCTCCCGGGTGCTCCTCGGCAGCCCATCACTCCCACTGCCAGGACCATGATCAAAAATATTCTGTGGCCTCCTGTGGGCCTGGCAGGTCCGGGGGCTTGGGACAGAGGAAGGGAAGAGAACAGGGCAAAGTGGGGAGATGAGCAGAGCAGTTTTCCTGTGGGCTGTGTTCTTGTCCCATTCTCTGTAGGGCACCAGGCTTTGGCAGACGCCCTGTGGACCGGTCGGGAGGAGGGGAGGCTCTGACCACTTGTTTTCAGCTTCCAGACTGCCTTACTAAATGTCATTCTTATTTCAGGAAATGAATTTGAACTTTCCTAGACCATCGGGCCCAAAAGGGCACAGTAGCGCTCGCTGTGTCTAAAAGCCTCCTGATGGCTCAGGTGGCTGTCGGGGGCAGACTTCTTACTCCCTGACCACAGCCCCTTGGCCAAGTCACTGAACTTACCTGGACCTCTCCCTGCTCCAGGGAGAGTAAAAACTTGTCCATAAAGTATCCCCACAGCGTCCACGCCCAGCAGCGGGCTGAGGACCAGGGATGAGAATATTGGCCGACAGGGAGGGGAGGAGGAAGAGGAAGAGGGGTCAGCGGGGCCACGCGGGCAGTGGAAGGAAGGCTTTGCTGACCGGCCGTCCTGACCTTCCAGCTACAGCACCTGACTCACCTTCGACATCGCTCTGTCGCCGTGAAGCGCCTGACAACAGAACACATAAAACGTGGAGGTTCTTTTGTCCAGCAGATTTGCTTTTCCCTCTCGGACGCTGAAGGAGGAAATGCTTCTGCTCTCCTGCCTCTGCCATCTGCCCTCCCTAGACCCAAGGCGACTGTTTTTCTCTGTGCCTCCGCCCTCAGATAGGCTGCCCGCCATCCTACCCTGCCACGTGTCCTGGAGGTGTCACGGGAGCTGCGTGCGTTGGACAACCCAGGAGCCGAAACACCGTTCCTGGCCTTCTGCTCCACTGCGCTGGCCAGTATTTCTTTCCCTTCCTTTTACAGTCTGTTGGCCCATGAATTGACTAGATGCTACTGCATTTGCATAATGAGGGTTCAGGTGAAAATGATAAAAGTGAAAAGGCAACCTGGGGGTCTGAGCCGTGGGTTGACTCTAGGGTTGACCCTGTGACCTTGTGCGTGTGGCGTCCAGCGTGAGCCTCAGGAGCTCCGTCCCTGGCTCCTGCCCATGAGCAGCTCAGCGGCTCCAACAATAGGCATGGCTCCTGCCAAGGAAAGCTGGCTGAGATCCTGGAGGGCAGCACCCGGCTGCTCCCACCTCCTGGGCAGGAAGCACGGGATGGGCAAGAGCTCTGTAACCCACAGCAAGCCAACTGAGTTCCTGGGGGCCGCCCTACCCCGGGCATGAGACTTGCGTGCTGACTTAAGCAGGGTAAGGCGCTCTGTAATCCAGCGCTGAACTGAGCGGCACAGGTTGTCACGGTCAGAAGAGCAGCGGGAAGGGCTGGGCGACATAGGCAGGGGTGTCATGGGTCTCTCGGGTCAGGAGGGCTGAGCCTCTCAGGGTCTGTGCTTGGAAAGTTTTAAGTCGATAGTAAAATGCCATTGTTTTGCCTCTTTTGAGTCAACATTCAGTAGGTTCGAAGGCAGGTAGTAGTCGCTGCTATCCACTGCCTATCCAAGCAGACATTTATTTATCTGACACTAACTCCACGCTCTGCCCCGGCTAGATGGTGGGGAAACACAAGGCTGAAGGACATGGGGCCTTCCCTCAAGGAGCTCACCTTGAGGATTGAGGCTTGAGGCTTGAGGCTTGAGGCTCAGGCTTACTGACGCGTGCTCCCCTTTGCACTCGGTGCATTGTCCCCAGGCCACCAATCTCACGACCAAGGTTAACCCCACCAAATTGTTCCAACGAAATTTGCAAGGAAAACAAGAAGTGATGATATAACTGGATGACACAAGGGCGAGTCCTTTTATGAACTGCTGACCGCAAGCTTTTTGACATCTTTTCCTCGTGGAAAGCTAAGGAAGCCCCATCCATCCCAGTTACCACCTCCTACCCACTATACCATGTCCACTCAACACTGGATGATTAGGAGGCCTGCACTTGAGTTCTGGCACCACCTCTTCCAATCTCGGGCGAGTTGCCACCGTTTTGTTCCTCGGTTTCACCAACGGGAGACAAAACATAACAACAACCAGAAAAACCTCAAAGAGCAAAAATAGAAAATACATACCACAACAGCAAGCTATTAAGTACTAATAGTATCCTCGTATGGGAGATTCCATAAAAGCCTATTCCAGTGCTACAGCCTAATCAAGTTGTGGTACACAGTTCTGAGCTATACAATCGATGCTGGAGAATGTTAGATTCTGATCTTCCACAACCCAACAGGAGCTCCATAAATTCCTGCAAAACCACCTTAGATGCTTGGAGGATGATTGGCTTTCCTTTAATGGCTCTTGTGGCTTGGTTTCCCAGTGAGGCAGACTCTGAGATGAAGTTTCACATGCCGGATGTTTATTTGGGAGTTTGTTTTTGGAACAAACACCTGTTGAAGGGAGGGGAAGGAAGCAGGAGTGGCCAGAGGGGGGAGAGTCATGCTGCAACGTGGGCCCGTGAGGGCCTCAGCAGGCTGCATGGGACTCTGGAGTGAGAATGGCCTTCAGATTATCCCCTGTTATGCTAACTTGGCCAGGTCTTCCTAGGCCTACACTGATCGTTGTTTTGTTTCATTGTCCTATTTTGTTATATTTTGCCTCTAGATGGAGACACTGAGGCCTAGAGCAATGGTGACCTGCTCAAGGGTGGAAGAAGTAGGGCCAGGACTCAGACCTAGACTTAATGTCTGGTCTCATGTAATGTCCCTACTGCAAAGTGCCTCAATCCCTTGTTTTATCCATTCATTTATTCAATAAATATGCCATATGCTTACTTTTCTATAGGCACTGGGGGTTAAAAAATAAAAGAGGCACTATTCTAGCCTCCACGATCTCACATTTTCCCCTGTCTGTTTCAGTTACAGACTTACTTTCCTGCAAAGTTTATTAGCGTTTCTTCAATATCAATAAGTGCCTCTTTCTCCTTTAACACGCTTGTGACCCTCCTACCATCTTGTCAACACACTGACTCTGATTGAGCGGTCTGGGATGGGCCTGAGTTCTGCACCAGGATGTGATGCTGTTGGTCCCGGACCCCTCTGAGGAGCCAAAGTCTACTCTTTCGAATCAGTTTCTGCTTTGGTCTCCCGAAGTCAACCTCACCACACAATCTCTTCTTGGCTGAAACGTTAGTTGGGTTGCGGTACATCGGAAAGGTTCCATCCACCGACAGCATAGCGTCACGGCTGAGGGTATTGGTTTGGGTGTCAGGCTGACGTAGCCTTGAATCCTGGCATTACCTCATACATAGAATCTGGGCAATTCCCATAAGCTTGCTAAGCTTTAGGTTTTTCATCTGAGATGGGAGTGATAACATTAGTTATCTACCTTATGGGTTTGGTATTTGCCTTATGGATTGTTGCAGAAATGAAATGTGTAAATGCATGTACAGGGTTTACCACAGTTCCTGACACATAGTAAGCACCCTGTAAATTCTTACAAATGACAAAATACCAATCTTTTTTGGCTGCCTACAACATGTGGATCCTAAGCCAGTGGGTCTATCCACAGCTAAAGAATGATTTGCATTCATTGGAGGAGTCACCGGGCACAGGGCATTATAGTAGAAAAAGGGTCTTTGATAATCTTGCTCCTGGCTCTTGCAGAGGGCCAAAAGAGCTGCCCAGTTCCCTGGTCTGGTGTCTGGTGGATGCTTCTGAGAGAGAGACCGATGCCATAAGAAATAACACTGTTTCATGAATGACCTTCTGTTGTCAATACTTCTGAATAACTTTCTGGCACCAGATAGGGCTCCTTGGGCGTCCACCATGGAGCAAGTTGGGGGCTTCCTGAGCCCTCTCTATAGTTCCTAGAAGGATGGGAGGTGCCACTGCCTCCATTCTGATTGTCAGGAGAGGTGGCAATGGCTTTCTGTTTGTGGAAAGGATTTAGTTCTGGAAAACCATACTTGTCCGTGTGGATCCTGACCAATGGCAGGGACTGGACCATGAGCTGGCCACTGAATGTGCCTCGAGATGGCAGGATTGGGACCAGAGAACATCACAAAGGTATCCATTCATTTTGCTGGGCCAACATCTATAAGAAAACGAGGAAACCTTCCCAAATCAGTGCACAGCTCCTTCCCAATGCTGTTGATGTGACTACTCTCCACTATGTTTAAATGCAGTTTCTTTTTTTTTTTTGTTTTTTTCAATACACAGTTGCTGCTGATGCTGCTAAATTACAGTTTGTGCATGTGCACATTTTCCCCGCATGTGTAGGTATCAAGCATGTTACTAGTCTAACAGTTGGTGCATCTCCAAACACACTGAACCTGATTTCAGACAGGACTCACAATGCAGGGGTGTGGTTGATGTTAGTGCATAGGTTGCTTCCGCTTTTGTCTCGGTAAGGAAATACGCTGCCATAGTAACACATTTTGGGGGTTTTATTTCATGGGGAAGGTAGAAAATTGCCTTGTAAAGATAGCTCCACCCAGTAATCATTCACAGAGTTTTAGGTACTGAAATTCACCATTTCTGTGCTTTATATTACTGGCTTCTGTAAACCACCCCCCTCCCCCCCAAAATTAAAGGGCATTTCACTTTTTCCCTGCCAAAGCAAGCAAACAGCAGTGGGATGACCAAACTAAGAAGATAATTTATTTCAGAAATTTTAAATAAGAGAAAAGAACTTTCAGATTCATGGCCCAGAACCTCCAGAAACAAGAGTCAACAAATTTAAGGAGCACACATTTAAGGACACTAGACACACAAGAGAGAAAAAGCAGAGGGGACTCCTTAGGGAGTGTTGTGGGGGACAGGACATAGATAAGGAACAATTCGACAAATAAGTTAATTAAACAACTTCACATCCTGATTAGGACTGTAAAGGAATAACAGGAAATGTGCTGAAGGCTCCCCCTACTTTGGATGGGTTGGGGGGGGCTAAGAGAGACCTTCCTGAGAATGTACATTTAAGCTAAGACCTGTGTAAGGAGAAGTAGCAAGGGCGTGTTCTCTTTCTCAGGCAATTAAGTTAATGTTAATGAAAAGAATGGAATACATAACTCACCACTTCCCAGGCCATGCCAATTTCCCTACTTCTCAGGGCTCAGGAACTCCACTGAAAGGCTCTTGGCAGGAACTTTCCAAACCCCAAGCCCTATGAGTTGGGGTGGGTCCCCACCTTCAGAAGCAGCAAACCATTTCAGAGGTTAAGAAACTCAGCCGGGGCTTCACAGAGTCTAACAGCCTTGGCCGAAGAGTCCTGTGTCAGGAAAATATAAACATTGATCACTCTGAGTTTTCCAAATAACTGATAGCAACTTTTTCTTTTGACCAGCGCCCACCTTGCACAGGCTGGCTGGTGGGGAGGGGAGGGGAATGTAAAACACTTTTAAAGGTATCTCAGTGCATCCAAATGCATTTAGCTTAACTCATTTGTAGTCTGACCTGGGTATGTAAGTTGTTGTCTTGGCTCTCTCCACCTTTCTATTCCTAGCCCTTTCCTTACCAGCACGGATATTGATGCCCGGGGGCAGAGCCAGGGGGGGATGAGTTACCTGTGGGTTTGTCAGCAGTGGCCTGTTGGACTTGGCTCAGTCTTCTGTTGATTGACCCATGAAAGATGTGCTGCTTACTGGTTCCAGAATTGGGCGCTCCTCTGGGTTATTTGATTGGCTCTTTGGCTGGTGGTGGTAGAGGGAGGATGATGTTGAACCACCTTTTCCACCTTCACTGCACAGTGTGGGGCCCACTCCTGAGCCTTCTGCCACTATGGTGTCTTATCCTTGATGCGTGGACTTGGGAGAGGCCATATCAGGATGGCCTAAGTCCCAGCTACTTTGTATACCATCTGACTGACCCATACTACGGAAGTTACTGTCTTTGTTTCTGAATTGGGCAGTAAAAAAATCAGGCTATCTCTCTCCATCCCTTTTCTGACTCCCCAACCCACCCTCTTTCAATGTTGATCTCTCTCATTCCACCTTCTTCCACAGCCTGGCATCACCAGGCACGTCTGCCAGCCCAGTGGCTCAGGGCTAAGTCTGACTAGTGTGAGACTGAGATAGGAAGATGAGGGAAGATGAGGGGGAACACGGTAGCAGCCCTTGATTGCATGGAAAGGGAAGAGGAAGCCACCCAAAGTGAGCTGTATATTCTTCTATCTTGCCTTCTTAATGAAGATGAATGGAAAGTTATTATAAAGGCTTGGTTGGTTTTCTTCCTCTTAGAAAGCCTATGGCAGGGTGTAGACCCTTCTGTTCTTAACTGTGAGCTACCTGTCCAGGCTTGCACTGGGTTGGGTTGAGGGCAGTGTGCCCAATCTATATAATACATTATATATATTATTAGCATATATATAATTAACCATATATATAATTAACCATGTGTGTGTGTGTGTGTGTGTGTGTGTGTGTGTATAATTCTGGTAGATCCAGAATTCAAACCCAGGGTTTTGTGGCTCCAAAACCCATGCTCTTTTCTATACATGAGGTTTACCATATTTTAGAGTTGAAATATGCTTCCCCAAAAATCCCAAAATCAAGAAAAATAATATAAGTACATGTGCTGTGGGATAAGGAGTGGAGGTGGGTTCATATTTTTTAAGTCCTGGCACAAAGTCTAGGTAGAAGAAACCAAATGGGGGTGAATTTGAGGGAGCTGACGTTAAAATATTTGAACTGCTGATCCTAACACTAAGTGCTTTGCCTGGGCGCCTTGTGCTGACCACAGGAAAGTGGAATAAAGGCTCTAGCCCCGTCCTACCTCCACTTATGATAGATGGCTCCAATGTGTGTTTTCTTCTTGAACAAGCATGCCTATAATGTGTGGGCTTGCTGGGAGAGAGCAGGCATCTGTGTAAGACTACAGAAGGAAGGATCCTCCTAGAACCTGAAGCTATGTTGAACTGAGAGTGTTCGAGGCACAAATCTCAAATCACCACACTGGTGATGAGGTTTTGATTCCGAAAGCAGGGAAGGGGCAGAGTGGTGTTAGTTGGGGGGATGGAGGCAGTGACAAGGCAGAGGAGCTGCGACCAACCGAAGTGAGAGCACCATCCCCTTTCCATTCGGGGACCCTTTACATTGTTCTTCTCATCCTTGTCATTAACTATTACCCAACCGGGACACCCAGTTCCCTGTTATCCACATCTGAATGATGGGCTCAGATTCTTCATAAATTCTTTTAAGAGGTTGAGTGGTTTCCTCAGACTAAGCCAGCCATCTGACGAGAGTAAGTTATGTTATCTGAATAAAGGTATTTTGAGTCGGTGTGATCTAGGCTGGACTCACTCAGGTCACAGTTTAAGGCAATCTGGCTGTACATTACCAGGAAGTGCAGAGGCCCGCTCCATCCTATTTTAATCAGATTAGGTCTTTAAATCTATGGCCACTACACTCAATTAGTTAAAAACTTCCAAATATTTTATTTGAAAGGTTTTTTTTTTTCTCCAGTTCATTTTCTGCTTATTCCTTATGACTATTCACTATTCAGTGATGGTAGCGTGTAGCTAGGTAATTTTCTATTGTCAAGGGGAAGGACAATGAGGCAGAGAAGATTGTATATACGTAGACGACAGTAACTTAAGTAAAAATTAAGGGATGTGAGAATTTACCTAATCTTTCCAGGATAATGACGATGATGATAATGACAAAGACTGCTGACACTATATAGTGTTCGTTATGTGCAGGGCACTGTGCTCAGTGTTTTACATGCTGAGTAGGATTCAAACATGTAAGGTGGGGCAACAGCATTCCAGGCAGAAGAACCAGCATGAACAAAGACATGGAGAGGAGAAGGCTCAGAACACACGCACAAACGGAGCAGTGTTGCTAGAATGTAACATATGTGAAGGGGAGTAGGGGCAACAAGGCAGAAAAGGTAGCTGGGGCACACTGTTCAAGATCTTCCTTCTGTAGGTGATGGGTAACCATGGATTCTGAGTGATTTCTATGATTGCTGCCCTGCCAGCTGGTAGAATTTGCATTTCCTTCCCTCGTGCCTAGAAGCACCTGTAACTTGTGTATGTGTCCTAGGCCCCTTTGCTTGGTTAAAAGCTTCCTTGAGAGCAGCGCCTGGTGCAGAATAGGCTCTTATATGTTGGTTGAGGGAGTCAACACGCTGTTAACACAAGTCTGGCTACAGTGAATAGAATGAACAGAGGAGCAAGTGGCCCAAAGGCAAAGAGACCAACATGCAGAACATGGAAAAAGAAGGGTGGACTGGGAGAGCAGTAACATGAGTTGAGAGAAGGAAGCTTATAACCTGTGAGAGGCATTTTGGAAACTAATGTTGGTAAGATATAGCAACTTCGATTTGAACTGTATTGGGGCTGAGATAGAGTAAGGATAAGTCAAGGGATTACCAAAGGCTCACAGATAATATATTACCAAGGTAGGCAGAAAGAATCATACTCAAGGGGAAGGGGACACTAACCAGGAAGATATGTGTCTTGCTCAGTTGCTTCCTTTACCTAAAATTCGCCTCACTTCCACTTAAGTACTCAAATCATTGCCATCCTTCAGGAGCATCTCGAAACCCTCTGTCCTTCTACAGACCCATAAGCTTCTCTGTCTCTAGGTATGATCATTCCTTCCTTTCAACTCTTATAGCATTCTGCACCTCTCATTTGGCATGCTCAGTTTTGTATAATACTGCTTCTCATACCTCTCCTTAAAAGAACATATACTCCCTGTTCTCTGTGTTCATACAACTTTATTCATTTGAGTGGAAGAAATGCCCAAATTCCAGAGCTTTATCTTCAGATCCAAAGAGGAGAGGAAGAAATCAAGAGTGACTCCAAGGGTTTTGCTTGAACAATCACAAGGACAGAGCTGCCATTAACTGAGATGAGAGTATGATTGGTAGGAAAGATCAAGAGGCCAATTTTGGACCATGTTTGAAATGTCTATTAGACAACCTATTGGAGATGTTGAGTGAGCACTTTGACACAGGAATTTAGAATCTAGCAGAGCATTACAAGCTAGAGATATACATTTGGGAGTTGTCAGGTCACAAATGGAATTTAAAGTCTTGAAACTAAATGAGATCATCAGTAGACTGTGTGTGGCTAGGAGAGGGAAGACACCCAAGGACTGAACTCTGGGGTACTCTAGAGTTTGGGGAAAAAAGGAAGAATCAGCAAAGGAGACAGAAATGGCTGACGAGAAAGAAGAAAAACAAAGCCAATGTGGAATCCTGAATGACAAGGGATAAAAGGACTTCCTGGAGAAGGGAATGCTTTGCTATGCCACATTCTACTAGAATGTCAAGTAAGAGGCTGACTGGGAGTTGAATTAGCAATGTAGAGATCATTGGTGCCCTTGAAAAGAGTGGTTTTGGAAGAATGGGAGTACAAAGATTAGAAGGTGCATAAGAAAGAAATGGAAAGCTAACAGACAGAAACATTCAGAGTTTTCTGTAAAGAGAACAGAGAAGTGAGGCAGTAGATGGATAGGGAAAGGAAATGAGGCTTTTTTAAGATAGGAGAAATAACTATAGACTGATAGGACTAGTCTAGGAAAAAGAAGACGGTTAATGTAGGAGAGAGCGAGGAGAATTACAGGAGTGATGTCATTGAATAAGTGAAAGGAAATGGGAGCCGGTGACCAAGTGGAGGGATTGGCCTTACAGACACAGATGGTTTGTTTATCCGTAGTAACAGGAGGAAAGGTAGAGGGTAGTTGCTGATAGGTAAGTAGATGTGAAATGAAAGTTGTGGAAGTTCTCTTATGTATGAATAAGTTTTCAAGAAGGAATGAGAATTACCTGGGTGCCAAAAGTAAAGAGAAAATTTAAACCTAGGAAAACAAGCTTGTGTGTTAATGTGCGGGGAGGTAATGGGAGTTGGTCAGGTTCTGCCTTGGGTTAGATTTTAATAGCCACACAGGGACAGAGTCAACATTACGGGCTGGCACAGAAACAGACATGTCTGCATAACATCTGAACTCTTTTTTTTTTTTTTTTTTTTATGGTTTATTTAGTTTTGAGAGAGAGAGAGAGACAGAATGCGAGTGGGGGAAGGCAGAAAGGGAGACACAGAATCTGAAGCAGGCTCCAGGCTCCAAGCTGACGGCACAGAGCCCGATGAAGGGCTTGAACTCGCGAACTATGAGATCATGACCTGAGCCGAAGTCGGACGCTTAATCAACTGAGCCACCCAGGCGCCCCCGTAACACCAGAACTCTTAAAGGGCATCAGTGAAAGGTTGGACTAGGAGAGATTCTGCCCAGTGGTCCAGGGAGATGACAGGCAAGTTCATCTAGCTCTGCTGAGGTTCTGAGTGAGTACAAGCACTGTGGGAAATGAAAATCCCAGGACTGAGCTCTTGGCAAATTAGTAGTTCAAAATATGCAACCACTGTGGCACCAATACTCTAAAGCCCGAGCCAGTGATGCCTAACAGGCACCCATAGAAGCAAAAGAAACGCAAATTACCTTTATTCCGTTTCACATCCCTCTGGAGGGCTGTTCCCACAATCAAGCCTGCAGGGATTCTCATAGAAAACAATTCCTACTGAGGAAGAAGTCCCAGTAGAAAGTTAGAAAACACAGGAGGTTAAAAAAAATCCAACATGAGTGAGAATAAGAAGGTCTAGCTAATAGGATTGCAATCTTAAATACTTCAGATAATAGAACACTTGCCTACAATTGAGTTTAAATGATTAAGGGCATAAGCAGGAAAAAAAAAATGAAATAATTGTTTCATTTCAACAGAGAAACTAGAATTTCTGAAAGTAAAAAAAAATCATTAATATTAAAAACTCAATGGACAAATGAAACAACAGATTAGATATGGATGAAGAGAGAATCAGCAAATGAAAAGATCTACTTGAGGAGCATTCACATAGAAAAATAAAGCAACTGAAACTATGAAATAGACATGAGAAGCCTGGGGGGAATCCTAAGATGTCAAGCCTATACCTAATAGGAGTTTAAGAAGAGGAAAAGGAAATTTTAGTTATACTAAAAAAAATAAACCCTGAGTGGGAATTACCATAATTGATGACATAATATAAGAATTACAGGGAGTCTCAAAGAGGATAAATAAAGTCAGATTCACATCTAGATACCTCAGGGTGGAAATGTGGAACATTCATAAGAAAGAGAAGATCTTGAAGAAAGTCAGCATAAGAGACTACATATATATATATATATATATATATATATATATATATATATATATCATATGTTATATTTTGACTTATAGTAGATTTATTACCAGCCAAATGGAGAACAGATGATGATGGAGATCAATGTTCTGTGCAGAAGTAAAAATCTTACTAGAATTCTACAGCTAGCTAAATTATCACGCAAGAGTGAGAGTAAAAGTTTGAAATTTCCAGACAAAACCTCAGTCTATGGCTTGTAAGTATTGTTGAAAGAACTACTAAAGGATATGCTCCAGAAAGAAGGTAGGGTGTAAAAGAAGCGATAGTGTCTGTTTTATTGGTTTTTGGATATTCCTGTTATGTTTCAAAAAGAAGATAAAAATTCTGTATCTACTTGTGTATCTCTGTCTATAGCTTCTGGCTACTGCCTTCATGGATATTCTTCAAAAAGTTAAGTCCTAGATTTTGGTTAATTCTCAAGATAGTTTTCTTTCTTCACTGAGACATGTTCTTTAAAAAAAAAAAAAAAAAAAGGAAAGAGAGAGGAAAAGCCGAACCTATGAGTCAATCCCTTGAGAACTTCTCTGGTCAAAGTTTGTGGGCCCCAAACCTTTGGAAAGATATGTTTCCAGAGGCAACCTCTGGCTGAAAACCAAAGGTCATTACCAAAAAGTTACTGAAATTGTCCACAAGCAGGTGAATCATTCATTTAGTAGGCAGCCGAAGGCTCGGGAGACCTCGCTAATGTAGATGAATGAGTTGAAAAGAATGCTAAGCCTTTGGTTCACATATTTTATTTCTCTGACTAGATACTTCTCTGGGGGTAGAGGGAAGTGCCTTTGTGGGATAGTAAAAGTTTGTAAACATATGAAATTCGTGGGACATTCCTAAGGCAAGTGTAAGAGAACATTTCTGTGTGTGGAAAATGGGAAGAGGGGCTGTAAAAATGATAGATGCTGGGGGACTGCTGTTTAAAAACCTGTAAGGGGTATAAAGGTACCAATAAAGAGAGCAGTACCATACTGGGAGATGAAATGCAGCCATAAAAATCTCTACGCGGGAAAGGAGCTTTCCAAGGAGAGAGTCTGTAATTCTATCATTTGGCAAAGGTTGGAGCCCTCCTCTGAGTTGCCAGGAAAGATGCTTAAATCACGATTTTTATAGTTTCCTTCAATGGAACTTCAGGAAAATGCCAAATATACGTGATTGAATATGGATTCAAATCTGATGGGCTGAGTCGCACACTCTATTGGGACTTGGATCCTCAGTCTGGCTCCTTCTTTAGGTTCCCGGGTCATCTCTCATCCAGGGAAGATTTATTGAGCCTGATTCTGTGCCAAGCAGGGCGCAAGGTGTGCAGCGTCTCTACTTCATTCCTCCGGGCCATTATTCTCCTTAGCTGTGATTTCACAACTCCGCTTGCCCCTCAGTCTTCCAGTACTTTCTCTGTCCTGTTCTCTCGCAGCTAACGAGCTTTCTCTTCATCTCACTGAGAAAGCAGGAGTTAGCGGAAGAGAGCTTTCACGGTTTCTGCTAACTATCTACACAACCAGGCTCAGCCTGCTTCCTGGTTACAATGAATTAACTGTCTGGGCTCTTATCTGGCGGCAAACCCTCCATCGGATCACTGGATTCCTTCTCATCTCTTCGACTCGGGGACATGGCTCCAGCCATTGTCCTCTCTCTCCTGCCTTCTCTGTACAGGGGATCATTCCGAACATCAGCTAAGCATCTCCCTTGATTCCGTGTGTACTTCCAGTTCCAATTTCTCTGCTCTTCCTTAATCATAATGATCATAATTATAGTCATAACTGACATAATAATAACAATCACTGATAACGTTCCTACTGCCGAGTCTGATAGTCAAACATCGGTCCACATCATTCGACACAGTTGAACACTCTATTCTTTTTGAAACGGTTTCTTCATTTAGCTCCTGGTTCACCACTTTTCTTGGTTCTCCTTCCTGTCTCAGTGAATGTACTTAAAAAAAAATTTTTTTTTAATGTTTATTTATTTTTGAGAGAGAGAGAGAGAGAGAGAGAGACAGAGTATGGGCAGGGGAGGGGCAGAGAGAGAGGGAGACACAGAATCTGACGCAGGCTCCAGCCTCCAAGGCTATCAGCACAGAGCCCGATGTGGGGCTTGACCTCATGAACTGGGAGATCATGACCTGAGTGAAAATCAAGAGCCAGATGCTTAACCAACTGAGCCACCCAACCACTCCAGTGAATGCACTTTCTCTGCGTCCTTTGCTTCATGCTCCTGACCTCTAGCTGCTGGAATGTCCAGGACTCAGTACTGGGCACGCTTCTGTAAGTATGACCCCTCCTAAGGTTATCTTGTATAGTTCCATGGCTAGAAATACCATCTCTCCATTGATAATTTCCAAATTTATAAATCCAACCTGACTTTCCACTTGAACTCCAGACTTCATCCAGTTCCCTACTTAACACCCCCACTTAAATAACCAATAGGAAGGTCAAACTTTACACTTTCAAATACGAATTCTTCATTCCTGCCCCCACCCCCAATCTGCATCCCCTTCAGTTCTGCTCACTTCATTTAGCAACGGCTACTTTCTACTTGTTGTTTGGACAAAAGTCTTGAAATCATCTTCCGACTCCTTCCCACCTCTCAACCCACTTCCAATTTGCGGAAAATTCTATTGGTTTTACCTTCTAAATAAACCCTAAATCTGATAACTTCTTATCACCACTTCTTACTACTACCCTAGTCAGAATTACCATCGTCCCTGGACTTCTCATTGGTCCCCTCTATATACCTGCTCCCCTACATATTATACTCCATAGTGTCGTTGGTGATTTTTCCCGAATATAAATCAGACCACTTTCCTCTTTTACCTGAAATCTTACGAGACTTTTAGCTCATCTAGGTAAAATATTAAGTCCGTACCAAGATCCTGCTTCTCCTGGCATGGAAGGGGATGTTATGACTCTGACCTCACCTCCTCCCTCTCTTCCCTTGTCTCGCTCCACGGCAACTAGGAGGGCCTGAGCATGCCCCCAGTTTTGCCTTCACCTTCAGTGTTCTCTCTGCCTGAATACTCTTTCCTGGACACCTGCCTAGCTTCCCCCCCTCTTCCTTCAGACCTCTGCTTAAATGTCACCCCATCTAAGAGGCCTTGGTAGATCATCCTATGTAAATGGCATCCACTCCCTGTCACTCTCTATCACTTACCTTGCTATACTGGAATGTCTTGAGGGTACAGAATTTTCTTTGAATTTTGACATACCACTTCCTCTCAGTTAACTGAAAATTTAAAAACCATTTAGGCTTCATTGATTTGGGACTCTGATAATTCAGGGTGAAGTTAACATTTTATATGTGTGTGTGTATGTGTGTGTGTGTGTGTGTGTGTGTGTGTGTATACATATATTTGCATAAGTTCTTTTTATATTTGTTTCTGTAAATAAGTACAAACAAGATGTGAGAGGCTGTTGTATGCGGTGGAAGAGAAATCGGACTGAAATTTAGGCGATCCGGATTCTAGTCTCTGGTCTACCACCCAAGACCACGTGCTCGTGGGCCTGTTGGTGACGTCTCTAGCCAACTGACCTCTCTCTTCCCAGTTCCTCCCTCTGTAAAATGAGGATGTGTAGTAGTGCGGCCACTGGGAAATCAACCTGATGCTCTGAGTTAGCACTACTTACAATGAACTCCGTTCCAATCCACCCAGTAAATATGTGTCAAACATCTACCATGTCCAAGGCACTATGTTCATGACAGGGAAAAAGAAAAGGTACCCCTTACCCTCACATCATAACCCACAAGGAACCAAAGACCTTGCATATTAGAATTGAGATAAATATGTTTTTAAAAATGATGTGGCCTGCTTTTGTGCCCTACCTTCATCTTTAGATGAGGAAACTGAACTGATGTTCAGAGAAGTAATTTACTCAAGAATACACAGTATTCTACACAGTAGAGTTGGGGCTTTCCAGAGAGGTCAACAAGTTTTATCATTCCAAAGATAGAATCCAGTTCATTCCTCAATATTAGCCACTTAAAAAAAATCAGAATATGGGTTCCAAAGCCAAATGCTTCTTTTCTATTTCGATGACCTTTTAGAAGCAGTATGAGAGGTCTCTTCAGGAGGAGATCCTTATATTTTTTGCAGCCTGATGGTTTATCTATACTGATATGTAAGAGCAGGCCGGATTTCACTGCCTGAAGATGAATAGCTTGTCACCTGTGTACACAGTAAGCATTTGGACAGGATGAGCTATGATGAATTTAAATCAATAACTAAAAAACAAGTCCCTCACCACTCCACCCATCCCATAAGAGAGAATCATGAAATGCACAAAAGGCACCTGAAACGGCCCATAAAAACAGTCACAGTTAATGCCTGGGTCAACACATCCACCTTTGGTTAATTTACAAAAACCCTGAGAAAGAAACCACAGGGGTCTCGACACACCCATCGTAACTATGAACTAATTTTCCCCAGACAATCGGGGAATCCTTTTCTAAGGACTTCAGTTCCCTGAACTGGACCTTGCTTAGTGACTTTAGAGGGAAGAAGAAAACGGTTGCCAGATTGAAAGAGAAATCCTTTTAGTTTTTGGCCAGCCTCTCCGATCAGCAGAGAAACAAGATACTAATGCCTGGTTGAGTGAGCACCCCTGAGGAGGCTTCCCTCATCTAGTGCTGTAGGAAACAGGGAGTAGCCATGTGGAGGGGCAGGGCTGCTGGAGGCTTTGCAAGGCCCTTCTCCAGTAAATGAGGTCACCGTATCCGAATATGTCTTAGCTAAAAGGGACCTGCATCTCCACCTGTCAACCCCTTCACTTCCTAAATAAGTTCGAAAGCTAACCTAAATAAGCTTTGAAAGCAATGGCCCAGCATTATCACACTGATCCGTGGGGTAGTGTAGGCATCAGTATTTCCATTTTAGATGAGGAAATGAACTCAGACAGTGTTCAATGACTCACCCAATGTCACACACAGCTAAGTCTGTCGGGGAGAAGGTGCCTGAATGACAGTTGTGTCCTCTGAGTTTGGTAACTGGCCGTGGCTAATCTTTACAGAGTAGAACCTGAAGGTCATCAAGGCAAGGTGACTTCCCACGATTACTCAGGGGATGAGTACCAGGGTTAAGACTTGAGAGCAGACCTCTGGTTATTTAGCAGTGCTGAGGCGAGTAGTCATTGCTCATCAGATGGACACCTGTCCCCCAGGGCAGCGTCCCATTTCCTTCCTTCCTGTCCCTTCAATGTCTCAGAGATTTGCCGACTGGCCCATTTCTACTTCTACCATCTGTTCTCCCACTTGAAGTCCGATGAAGAAAATGCCACAAAACCTTGACATGCACACAGTCCCTTCCTCCCTCTGACTCTAAAAATCAGAAAACTTTTTTCAGTTTGGGGAGTTTTGCTTGGTTTTCTATTTTAATAGTCATGGGGAAAAATAAGTTAATGAGGTACCGAAGCTTCCAGTTACTGGAAATTTTTGAAATAATGGTAATCATTTTTCTAGGATAATTACCCCAAAGGCTTAGCACAGGACCTGACCTTCTAGATGCTCAATGGGAGATATCCTCCTCCTTGTTCTAATTATTCTTGGCTATTTAGCAATTAGGAGCAGAGTCAGTCTTCAGACCCCTTGTACAGTGCCCTATGAGACTGGCTTCCCTGGGTTATGATACTTGAACTAGGCTCGGGTAAGAGAGAGGTTGTGAATTTGGAGGAAGAGGAGTCCATGAGGCTGGCAGCTAAAATTACAGCTTATCAGTTACTGGGAATGGTGTATCTAGGGAGGGTTCCTGCATGGGTGCTGGGGAATGCATGACTCAAGTGGAATGCATATGTTGCTTGGCTCCTTGACAGGACTGAAAAAGCTAAAGGCTTTATTTGGCTGCAGAGGAAAGGATTGATGACCGTGGGACAGAAACTATCCCTTGGGCTGTCTGCTCGGCCAGGGTGCCAACCTTTGTCCCTTTGGGTGCGGAGCAAAAGGAGGAGACGGTGAGAGAGGAAAAGTTGGGAAATCCGGAAGGGACTGGAGGTCTGAGGAGAGGAAAAGGTGCCTTCCTTAGCTCTCGACTGCTTCTAGACTATTCCTAATTGTACACTGCCTAAGAAATCGCCAAACTTCTCCAAACCCTGCCCTCCTCCCTGCTCCGCTGAACACTGCCCCCACGCCCTGAATTTATTCCCATCTCTGTCCCAGATGGCCACAAAGCCGGGTGATTCCATGTTCCCCGCTGCTCCTCCCCTGTAAGCCTTTTCCATACCTCCCCTCCCCAGAGTGCCGCCCCACCCTCCCCCAGGCTGGCCATGTGGAGTCTGTCTTTTTCTCTCCCATCTCTTTACACTTGTGTATTTGGTCTTTGACGCAGGGGCTGACCCCGCATGTTATATTACCGTGTGCGGAGAACATTCTGCGGGCGAATGACTTACAGCACATGCTTCATCTTCTGTTCTTTCTATTAGGGGCGTGATTTAGAAGATGAATGTTTATAACATGACCCGAGGAATTTCATCTTCCTCTGGAAAACTGTGTAGGAGAGAATCCTAATGGATAAAGAGTAATGTCTTCTGGACTCCAGCCAAACGTTTGGACTTGTTTTAAAAAGCCTCTGCGCTCACCTTTTATTGTTTATTGTAAACTCGCTACTTCACCATAGTCGCTGGCTCTCTCTGAAGGGAGCGGTGAGCATCCCACTGGTTTTCATGGAGAGACAAATTGCAATCGCAGTGATGATGTATTAATTCCGTATTAAGTGCCTTCTTGGCCAGGCACCTTAAAAAGCCATGCAGCTCTCCTCTCCTGCGTGGCACTGGTGGTGGGATGGGGGTTGGAGGGCAAATCTGAAAGACTAATCACATTGAAGTGCTGGGGGTACCCAGTGCAAGCACAGCTCCTTGTCCCTGGAAAACAACTCAGCAGGGTCTCCCTCCTGTAGGTCCTTGGGACGCAGTGGGGCATGACAGAAAGGCATGGGATTTGTCGTTAATCCCAGTTCAATTGCTTGTAGCCACTCTGAGCCTCAGTTTCCTCATCTGCAAACGAGGGTAATAATAAGTACCCTTTGGGATTATTGCAAAAATTAGATAAACCAAAGTACCTGTAAAGACAATAATAATAATGAAAATACTTCCTGTTGTGTTTTCCTTTGACAGATTTCTCGCCTTGTTAGGGCACTTGGGAAGAGAGAGGGTAGATGTTGCCTCAGGAAGGAGAAAGGTGTTATGTGGGAGAATTCCTGTCAGAGAGTATGGGAAATTGAAACTCCTAAAAGGAGTCTAAGAAATAAAATAACTTTAAGGGAATCCTGGAGGAGAGAGGGTTCCCTGGAAAGACTAAGGAAATATTAAGTGTTTTCAAAGAATTAGGGGCATTAGGGGTGCCTGGGTGGCTTAGTCAGTTAAGCATCTGATACTTGATTTCGGCTCAGGTCATGATCCCATGGTTCACAAGTTCGAGCCCTGCATCAGGCTCTGTGCTGACAGCGGGGAGCCTGCTTGAGATTCTCTCTCTCCCCCTCTCTCTGCTCCTTCCCTGCTCATGCCCTCTCTAAGAATAAATAAATTAATTAAAAAAAAAAAAAAAGAATTCCTGCATTAAACATGACCTCTCTCAAGTGGTGGACTGGAAAAGGTGAAGTGCTAAGATAATGGTCTAGGATAAGGCAAATGCTTTGTCCAAAAATGAGGCTAACAGGTGTAAACTCCCAGATTTCTAGGGCCTTCTAGAGAAGACTATACATGCCCTAAGTGAAGCTCTCCCATGCAGAAACCATCCCCCCCCCCCCCACACACACACAATGGCCTTGGAGTAGACTCAATCTAGGTACGGGGGAGAGAGGAGGTCATGCCTCTGTAGTGCCAGGAAGCTATGTAGTGGACACCTTTCTAGTTGTTCAGAAATGAGTGAACATACTGCACAATAGAGTTAGCAGGTAGATGCCACCAGCACCCCAAACCAGACCATTTGAGGGGACCAGAGCTGGAGCCAGCAGTGAACAGACCATGAGTTTCATCAGCCACAGACATCACACAAGTGCTCAGGGTATAGACTTAGCCAACTGCATTGGGTCAGAAACCTCCCTGGTGAACCATCTTCCTCATCATCTTGGGGACACTGGGCGTCCCTTGTCAGCTGGAGGCCATTTTGGTTGAGAGAGGTGGGAAACCTAAGTGGTAACACATTTTTCCAAAGATGGACATGTTACTTTAATGAATCTCTTTAAACTTGAAGACACCGATTGGAATCTGAAGACTCCTGTAAATGGGAAATTTTCTGTCCCCTGTCGGTCCCTCCCACTCGCCCCCCCCCCCCCTCGCCCAACCCAGTCCACTAAGATGGGGACTTAGGAGGATTTGTTGCAGAGATCAGTTACAGAGAAATAAACAGGCCCAATAGACTTGAACACTATATATTTAAACCCTTCTCTGCATTCAATAGCATCACAGATAGGAGACACTCACTGCATGTGGGTTTCCTTAAATATGATTGAAAATAATCACATTGGGTGGAATCCCTCAAACTGAAAAGATACATTTCTTTATTAAATTTTTTAATGTTCATTCACTTGTGAGAGATGGAGAGAGACAGAGCGTGGGTGGGAGAGGGGCAGAGAGAGGGGGAGACACAATCCGAAACAGGCTCCAGGCTCTGAGCTGTCAGCATATAGCCCTATGCGGAGCTCGAACTCATGAACTATGAGATCATGACCTGAGCTGAAGTCCCACGACGCCTAACCAACTCAGTCACCCAGGTGGCCCCTGAAAAGATACATTTCTTAACTACAGTTGTTAGTCAAAAAAGCTCATCGTTCTTGGTGTGCTAAGTGCACCTACTTCACATTAGGAAGAAAGCTTGTACATTTTTATTGGTCAATAGATGATTTCATTTATTGTAACACTGAAAGAAAAGAGAAATGGAAATATGTCCTTATGTTTCAGTTAGTTTCTTTTTCATATAGAACATAGTTCCGATTTCTTTCCTGCTACCCCACAATTGTGGAGGAGGTGAAGACGTCATAGTAATGTCCCCTTTTCTCACGTAATGAGATTTTTAACACGTGGTGTTCGTCACGTTTTTCCTTCCTAGTGTTCCAGATTTGGGGTCATCCACCTCAGCCAAATTTTGCTACTGTCTCTTTCCACCTTCATTCCAGATTTCTTCCTATCATTTTGTCATCTGTCTTCACTTAATTAGTCCAAATGCCCTCTGTGGAAGATAGTGTTGCCTCCATCTTGCAGATAAGAAAACAATGAACCAGCAAAGATATTCCTAAATATTTATAGTATGTAAGATGAGAAGTTGGTACGAGCTCCAAAATCTTGTGAAAATGTGATTCTCAAAGGAGGCCTGACAGCCACCAACCATAATCTTGGAGGGAAAGGTAGATGTCGGTGTCCCCTACCCTGGCTTCTCCTGTCATGGACCTCTAGGAATCCGGCTGAGGTGCGGTGGAGAAAGGAAATATGTTTACCCAACCTGCACTTTCCCCTTCAGGAATTTCCCCAAAGAAGATCACCAAGCGAGGCCAGTCAATGATTCATTTTTAGACATCAGACTTTCATCTCTGAGTAAGAAAAACAGAAGAGGTCTTTTTTCAGAGAGTGTAATAGCTAACCCCTGCCTGCCATCCCAACAGAAGGTGAGGATTGAAGTTCTTAAGGAAGAACTCCCCCAAAGCCTGAAGCAAATCACAAACCTGCAACACTGCTTAGAAGGTGTCCGTCAACTCCTTAGTCTTCCTCCAGATCTGAGTTCCATCTCCAGCCGTGTCTCAGGTGCGGTGGGGGAAGTCTTGACAGGGATAGTGGTTGTGATGGTGCGGCTACTATCCCTTCAGACCAAGGTTGTTGAGAGTTTTAAACTTATTTGTGCCGGGGGCGCCTGGGTGGTTCAGTCAGATACGCGTCTGACTCTTGGTTTCGGCTCAGGTCATGATCTCACGGTTTGTGAGTTTGAGTCCTGAGTCGGGCTCTGTGCTGGCCGGGTGGAGCCTGCTTGGGATTCTCTCTCTCTGTCTCTCTCTGCTCCTCCCCTGCTCACTCTCTCTGTCTCTCTCTAAATGAATAAACTTAAAAAAGTGTTCGTGCCAAATTGAGCAATTAAAAGTCTAATGTCAACTCACCTTCTATCTACTTCAGCCAGAAATCCATTTGATAAGAGAAAACATGGAAGGTGATTGTACTCCCTACTACTCTGAAGTGCCCAGGAAGTGGCTTAATGGGTTTTTAAACGTTTTTTCCCCCAAAGAAAAATATTACAGGGATGTGCAATATACACAAGAGCCAACAGCTCTGGGTGAAGTAAGGGACTGACAGGAGCCCCACCCTCTGTTCTCGCTCTTTCTGCCCCTCCTACGCATCCCTGGGACATCCCTTCTGAACCCCACGGGTTCTGCAGAGCATAGTTTGGAAATCGCTGCATATATAAAAAATGTGAGTGAGGAAACCACACGTGAAGAATTATTACTAAGGGTTCCCATAAGTGTCATGCTATTCCTTTGGGGAATTATGATTCATTAACCAAATAAGAACTTACTGCCATTTTTTCAAGGGTACTTCATTCTGGGAATGCTGTGCACACAGAATAGTTGTATTGCATTGCCACAGTGGTCGTTTTAAATGTTTTTTTTTTTTTTAACATTTATTTATTTTTGAGAGACAGAGAGACAGAGAGAGAGAGACAGAGCATGAGTGGGGGAGGGGCAGAGAGAGAGGAAGACACAGAATCCAAAGCAGGCTCCAGGCTCTGAGCTGTCAGCACAGAGCCCGATGTGGGGCTCGAACCCACAAACCGTGAGATCATGACCTGAGCTGAAGTCAGACGCTTAACTGACTGAGCCCCCCCAGGCGCCCCCACAGTGGCCATTTTAAATTTTAGTAAATACTGTCCCTTTGCTTTGGTTCTACTTAAAAATGCAAAATGGACGCATTTTCATTGACCCAGAGACCGTGCTAGACTTAACAGGGGTTGTTAAAATGTTCAAAACACAGATGTGTCTCAGGCAACTCCCCACCTAGACAATTTGAAAAAACACAAATACTCATAAAGTGTAATAACAATGAGAAATAAACAATTTTTTGTCTTGATAACAATTCAAGACAAATGAAGACTTATCGTAGGACAACGTGATTAAAAGCCAAAGCCATTGTCCAGACAATAATCACTGTAAGTACTCAGTGCTAAAACTGTCTTGGAGCACAGTGGCATCCTAAACACAGTATCTAGAAAAACAAAAAAGCCGACTTCCGCCCTGTTTGGCTCTGGTCACATCTCGTAACGTTGACTTCCTTCCTCGGATCTCACGTTCGGGCACATGATTCAAGGGTAACGAAGGGGCTGTGGTGTGAATTCCTGTTCTGTGAAGACGCGTCTATAGAATTGTAGCTGCTTTGCCTGGAGCAGGTAGGGCATCGGTGTGATTCTTTGCCTTACTTCTTTGCCCAGAAGACAAGGGGAGTGAAATTTGAGTTTAGGATGAAGACATCCTAACAGCGGGAGCAGACAGAATGGGCAGCTCTAGAATGGAAGTATTTGGAAAAGGGTCTTGTAAAGGGGAATCCATGCGTCTAAGACCGATAGTAATGATAGGTATCAGTTCACTGTGTTTTAATGATGGGTCTGGCCTCGTGGCTTTTTTTTTTCCCCCTCGAGGGTTCTCCTTAATCACCACTGCAATACTCCCAGGAACTATAATTATCTTTATTTTATAGGGAAAGACACGAGGTTTGGACAAATAGCTTTACTTTTCGAAGGTTATAGACAGAGCCAATAAAGGAACTGGCATTTGAGCTCAGGTCTCTGGTTCCAGAGTATAAACTCTTAGCTGTCATCCACACTGACTCTCAACAATGAATTAACAAAATCTCCTCTTTCTTAATGGGTTCGTCTGCTTGATTGTAGCTAAACTTGATCTACGAATAAAATCGGATCTGGACCTTATACATCAAAGAGTCAAATCCTTTCTGTGGAACAAAGGTGGGTGGGGTGCGTCTGCCTTGCTCTCACTACTCACCAATATCTGCAGCTTGGACTCAGGGGTGAATCGCACACCTGGGCTCCACATGGGGAAAGCTGTCTTACACACGGCCCATGCTGCCAGATCCAATTCCATCGCTCAGGCACCCAATGCGTGAAAGACGCGCCAAGGCCCGCGCCGGATATTTCTATTTTGTCCTTTCCCAAACGGCCTCTCCGAAAGTGACACCTCAAGGAGGCAAGATGTGGCCTTATAGGAAATTTCAGAGCCTCTGGCGAGAGCTGAAGGGAGCCGAGCCCATCAGAGCACACTCAACGGGCCACTGTCATTTTGGAATCACTGAGATGAAAGGCAGAGGCAAAGCCCTTCACTACGTGTGTGCACCAACAGCTTTAGCTCTCCCATTGCTGGTGCTGTGTCTGCCGTGGAGACCACGGGGAGGCCTCACCGAGGCTCTGTTAGTGCTAAAACAGATGTTCCTTCAGCACGCACATCTTAGGTGGCCACTTTCACGGGGTGGAAAAGGATAATCGAAACCTTCCTGTTCTTGCCAAAATAACCATGTGTAGGTCTTTGTTCTGCAAGTCTCTGGAACACACAGATAGATTTCCAAGCAGTGGGAACCTCCTGTCCTGTTCGCTCTTTGGACACACTCTTGTTCTGCCCATTTCACCCCAGTTTCCTGAAACCCTGGCTGTGGGGATCCAGTGGGTAGGGGCTGTGAGAGGTTCCTTTGTAAGGAGCGCGTTCACAGTCAAAGCCATCAAGGCAGGCCACGGGACAGTGGGCTTTAAGCCAATTACAGGAGTGACAGGTAATGCCTTGGCTTCCCCGGGGCTGACAGGTCACCCCCTGCTGGCCTGCTTGCCTCTTCTGGCTCCCTTCCAGGATACCACCCCTGTGGGCTGCACCGGGCGCTGCCTGGCTGGGAGAAGGATGGCGGAGGACCAACCTGTTGCTGATTCAGATGTTTAGGGCTTCTTTTGCTCCTTCAACTCACGGAGAAAAAAGCTGTGGAGCGAGAGAGCGAATGCTTCCTTGCAAGTAATCCAAACACAGAAGCCAGAAATCGATGTGCAGGCTTTTCCTCCCTTTTCCTTCCTCATGAGTGTAGGGCATTTGCCACAGAGAGAAACAAATGGAATGAGATGGATTTAGAAAAGACAGACAAGTCGCTCAGAGTCGTATAGAGAGGCAATGTGAGAAAGTAAAAAGAAAAGAGCCTTGGAGCAAGAAGGGTCAGATTTGCCCCTCACCTGTGAGCCCATGTGGCCCTAAGCAAGTTGCCTTTCAGCTCTCACACCTGGGTCTCTATGGCCTCTTTCAGTCGTAAGACTAAGACCTAAGTGTTCCTCGTTACATAAAGAGAGTTCTTCTAAGGCCATGATCATTCCCATGATCAGGAACTATTTATTAGGTAATCGATGTGTGACTTTCTAAAGATAAGAGCAAGACATGGTCCTTACAGGCTGCATTACTGTGGCATGGACCAAGAACTAAGCATGTGAGAGTCTAAACATTCAACTCGTTCATGATACGAATTAATGGCATCCCTACTCCATACCGTAGCCCCCCCCTCCCCCTGCCAATCCACCGGTGCTTTCCATGGTTCCAGTCACCCATGGTCAGCCGTGTGGTCTGGAAGCACGTGGTCCTCCTTCTGATGTACGCTCCGAAAGCCAGTAGTAGCCTAAGGCAACATCACGATGTCTACACCATTCACCTCATTTCATCTCATTATGTAGATATTTTGTCATCTCACATCATCACAAGAAGGGGAAGGGTACTATCCATGGTTTCAGGCATCCACGGGAGGGTCCGGGGACATCTCCGCACAGATAAGGGGGGACTACTGTATTAAGAATTTAATAAGCGGGCGCCTGAGTGGCTCAGTCGGCTGAGGGTCTGGCTTCGGCTCAGGTCGTGATCTTGCGGTTCGTGAGTTCGAGCCCCGTGTCGGGCTCTGTGCTGACAGTTCAGAACCTGGAGCCTGCTTCGGATTCCGTGTCTCCCTCTGTCTCTGCCCCTCCCCTGCTCATGCTCTGTCTCTCCCTCTCTCTCAAAACTAAATAAACATAAAAATTTTTTTTAAATAATAAAATAATAATAATAATAATAAAAGCATTTAATAAGCAATGGGGATCCCTCAGTGGGGAGGTTTACGTTTTCTGAGAATGCCCATGTGTGGGGCAATGCTTTCCAATTCCACAGCTAGTGCTGTGCCGCACATCTTAGCTGCTCTCGACAACCAAGGTGATATTTTGACCACCTTTTGCCTTATCTCGTGCCCATCTCTCAAATAATTCAGAACTTGGATGGGGGAAAGAGGTATATATCGATTCCTTAAATATACCCCATCAGTTCTCTTTCAAATGGCCTTTCCCCCTCGCTGGATCTGCACAAAGCAAAAGAAACAAGAAAATGCTACACATTCTCTCCCTACCCATACTATCCCAATGTTATACTACAACCCTCATTATAATGCATCAGCTTTTCACTGAAATACTAATTACCAAACCATTTGTCACCCACATGTTTCTACCCAGGACTGGCAACCAGAACTTGGGATTCATTGCAAGAGCTATAAAGAAGTTTGTGGACACTTCCCCCCGAGAGCCTCCATGAATAGCACCAAGATGAGGACTAATGACAAGCTTCCGTGCTTCCCAAATGCCATGTCAGGTTATGATGCCTTCTTTCCTAACTAGGGGCCAAGAGAAAAGGCTTTTCAGATCTTCCAAAGTATGTATGACATGAAAAGCTCATTCTAGTAAAGGGAACCAGACCCCTGTCATCTGACACTAATGAGGTGCCCTTCCCTTGGCTTAAAGGGATCTGGAGGAGGACGAGCAGATAACCTTCAGCCTAAATAAGTAATATCATCACGGCTCTGGAATCTCTCTGAAGCATGCCCGGTTACAATGTGGAATTCTACAGGGCACGTGTCCCTCTTGGACTCCTTCCAAAGGAGTAAGTTATCAGAAGGACCTCATTATACCATGGGCCCCAGGGACAGTGTTCACTGGCCCACTCTGGGGCAGCCGGTAAAATTCTGGTGCTAGTTGGTTCATCACTTGTTCATACAGTCAATCCTCAGTTAAAGAAGCAACAGCCCAGCTTGTGGCTGGCCCAGGTCTCATTCCTTTGCTGCCCAGTTACCTTCTAGCTTGTTCACGGGGCACCTCGGAGTGCCTGACAAGATGAGCCTCTTGCTGGAAATGCCTGATCCAGAGGATTTGCTCATGATCTGTTGCTTTCTGGTACCTGCCCCCCTGTTTCATGCCACGCTCTTGGCTACCTGAAGTTGCTCACGGGTGCAAGGATTCTGCCGATGGACTCAGCTCTCCCACAGAGGTCAGACACGCAAGGCAATGTCACAACAGTGAAGGAGAGAGCCCAGCTGGCCAGCCTCAGGGGTTAAAAGGCCTTCAGAATCCTCCTTGAGGCCCTCACTGGCTTTAGATTGGAAGCCATCTTGGCCCCATCCACCAGCATCAGCGATTTACTGATGGCCTGCAAAGCACTGAACTTAAACGAGAAAGATGAGCACAAGGCAGGAATTTGGACTCCAGAAGAAGGGCTAAGCACGGATTATTTTTCTATGGTATCTGACGAGAGCAAACTGAAGTTAAGAATTTTCCTTTTGTTCTTCTGGCATTGTTTACTTTCTTTTTATTATTCCGAACAGCACTTAGAGCTCTGGCCGTGTTTCTGTCCTAAAATCTTACTGTCAGGAGTTTATTTTTCAGCTGTTTCAAATCATATCTGATAGAGTGCGTGCTTTGCCTGTACGCATCGCCGTACCTCAGAAGAAATAAAGTTCACCCTTTTAAATGACAATTCTGATTGCCTACAGCTTTAAGTTTTCTACACTTAAGCTGCAGGCTTCGTTTAAAAATCTGTTTTCCCTCATCAAAAAAGGAGCTTTGGTGGAACTTCTCACTCTGCCGGCGTCTGGGTAATGACCTAACACGTTATTTTGGACTATCGCTGCGTTATGTCAGGTTTTCACTGCATGTAGAGTAATTCTTTGTCGGTGGTTGTTTTGAGGGGACGGGTTTTTTTTTTTTTTTATATTTGCACTTGAAATTTTAAAAATATACACGCCTTTAACATTTGCAAAGTTTAGTTCAGTTCTCTCGAAAAAGAAACCTAATTTGCCGTAATTCCTCTCCCTCTGTCGGGGCACGTGTGGGAGAGCTTCATAGAGTTTACATACTGCCCTTCTGGAACGTGGACAGATATCAGCACAGAAAAATCATCCCTTCAGCCTTGTGATGATGTGTGAAAAGCTCAGATTAATTTAGCAGGCATTTTCTTGACACCTGTGGAAAGTCAGTGTGTGCGAGGGTACAGCCTAAGGGTGACGAGGCCACCCTCCAGAGCAAGGCTGCCTGCCTAGGTGTAATGGATTGAATGGGGGCCCTGAAAGATTTGTGGACCTCCTTCCTTCCTGGAAACTGTGAATGGGACCTTATCTGAAAGAAAAAGGGTCTGTGCAGGTCTCTGAGGTGACAGCACCCTGGATTTACCAGGCTGAGTCCTACATCCAGTGACAGGTGTCCTTGTAAGAGACAGAACGGAAAACACAGACACAGGAGAGGAGAAGGCCACATAAAGACCCAGGCGGACTTTGGAACAATGCAGCCACAAGCCAAGGAACGCCTGAAACATTCGAAGCTGGAAGAGGCAAGGAAAAGAGTCTGTGTTAGAGCCTTCGGGGCAAGTGCGGTCCCGCTAATACCTTCACTGTGGACGTCTGATCCCAGAACCATGAGAGAATAAATGATTTCTGTTGTCTTAAGCCACTCAGTTTGTGCTAATTCGTTACAGCAGCCCTCGGAAATGCGTACATCACTTACCAGCTGAGTGACCTTGGAGAAGTTATTTAACCTCCACAAATCAGTTCCTTCAAAGGAAAACTCTGTCGTGAGGATAAAACGCTTTCACTTAGGTGACTGACTTAGCACAGGGCCATACCTGGCATGCTCTGGACGAGTGCTCATTCTAGCCTGGCAGCAGGCAGCCGCCACAGAGCTGAGGCTTCAATCCAGCAAGTGCTGGCTGAAAGAATCACAATCTCAGAAGTAGAAAACTTCCAAAAGAAGCTGGGTCAGCTGATCTCAGTGCCTGGGCGACATCTCCCAGAGAATAGGAAAGAGGAGCGGGGTTCCCTGCAAGAGCCATTCTTTAAATGCCTCTAAATCTGAGCGGTTTGGGAGAAGTGTGGCGTCTGGAGGGTTATATGCTGAGACTTTACGAGGACGCATATTGCAGCCCGTGCATGTGATTCCTCTGCACTCCACGGGTTTGACCGTCCTGCCTCGGTAGCCGTAAGGACTCCAGCCCAGGGGGGAGGAATTGTCACCCCTCTGCCCAGAGCCGGGAACCTCGGTGGGTCTGCACGGAGGGGATCTGTTCAAGTGCTTGGGGGTGGGGGTGGGGGGTGGATTGGTGCCTAAGAATCTGCATTTCCTGTCTCACTTCCTATTCTCAGGATCACAGTTTTATTTTGCTATGAATCTGGTGTCTTAGTCCGTCCAGGCTGCTGTAACAAAAGATCACCAGCGGGGTAGCTTACAGACCACAGAAATTGGCTTCTCACAGTTCTGGAGGGTGGGAGGTCCAAGAGCAGGGTGCTGGCAGATTTGTGCCTGCTGACAGTCCCTTTCCCAGACGGCTGCCTTTTTACGGTTGACCTCACCTAGCAGAAGGACCGAGGTAGCTTTCCGAGCCTCTTTTCAAAAGGGCACTAATTCCGGTCATGAGGGCTTCACCTGCAGGTCTAATCGCCTCCCACAGGCCCCACCTCCCCATACTATCACCTGGGAGGGTAATATTCAACATATGAATCTGGGGGAGACGCAAACATTCAGACCACAGCACCCGGGAAGGCATGATTCTAAAATGAGCGTGTCTTCTAAGAAGAAATCATAGATATAAAACCCCACGTCAGGGAAGCCTGGGAAGAACAAATGAACATTTGAACAGCATTCCCATTTTACAGACGAGGAAAGTGACTCTCAGCCAGGCACAACAGTTGACCTCAGTGAACACAGGCTCCGGCGGCAGACCCTGCTCGATATCAGACCCCCAGCTCTAGGGATGTTTGTTCTAGTAAGCGGACCTGGGTGGGAGAGTCTAGAGGGACCAGAGCAAACATTAGGACTTGGATATTTATGACCGCTAGCCCTATGGCTTAGTCTGATCCTTGCCCAAACCCAGATTTGGTTCTGTTATGGAGTGGGCCAACTCTCAGCTCTTCCAGCATCTTCTGACTTTCTAGGGTCTCTAGAACACAGCCTGGGTCTGCGCAAGTAAGCGTGTGAAATTCAGCCCTGGGCTTTGTATCTCTGACCATGTTTTCCAAAAGCAACAACGACAATCATTCCTGCTCAGGATAATTGGGGGAGATTAGAGTATCCATGCCTATCACAGCACCTGATGTACAGTGGGTGGGAGATGCACATTAGCAACTGTTATTTTTATTTCTACTGGTACCTCTACTCACTATGGCTTTGCTTTGATCAAACTCAGCACTATAAAGTGAAGGTCATGGGGCGCCGGTGGCTCAGTCGGTTGAGCGTCCGACTTCGGCTCAGGTCATGATCTCACAGTTCATGAGTTCGAGCCCCATGTCGGGCTTTGTGCTGACAGCTCAGGGCCTGGAGCCTGCTTCCGATTCTGTGTCTCCCTCCCCTGCTCACACCCTGTCTCTGTCTCTCAAAATAAGTAAAGATTAAAAAAAAATTTAAAGTGAAGGTCATAAAAATGGTCTACCAGAATAGAAGTTATGAGCAATGAACTGAACTGAAACCAGACTGCCTGGGTTCAAATCCCAGTTCTGTCCTTACAAGCTGTATAACTGTAGATCCATTATCTGACTTTCCTGTGCCTCAGTTTCTTCATCCATAAAGGAAAAAAGCAGGATAACAACAGTACGTGCCTTACGGAGTTGTGAGGATTAACTGAATGAATACATGCGAAGCCCTTAAAAGAGTGCTTGGCACACAGTATGTGCTCAATCAAGTGTTTATTGTATGACTTTTACTTATCCCACAGGACAGTGGTGAGAATCAAATGGGAAACATATTTAGACTACAGTATATTCAGCTATTAATTGTCACTATCATCATCATCATCAAATGATTGAACCTCTTCCCTGCCATGGTCTGCCCTTGTATTTGTTTAACAGCTAATGCTTCCTGAAATGCAATACTGATGCATTTGGGGAAAGCAGTGTGCAAAGCCTATCTACTTAGAACAATACTGGACTGGAAGCCAAGTTTTCGGGAATTTTCTCAGGCCTCCCTCTTCCACCTTGCCTCTGGTGAATTATTTAAGTAACACCGGTGCTCTGGAAGGACACGTCTCTGTAGGACCCTAAGTGGAATTGTTGTGTGGTTCCCCAGGGTTTCCTATTTATTGGAAACGGGCTTAATGCACTGAGTTTGAGACCCAGCCTTTTAGAACTTTTTAGCAGCTTTTTCAGAACAGTGTCTGGGTCTTATTTGTCCCAAATTTTCATCACCTGACCCAGCCCTGGAGCCCAATAACAGTTTAACTTTTTTTTTTTTAATTTTTTTTTTTTTAACGTTTATTTTTGAGACAGAGAGAGACAGAGCATGAATGGGGTAGGGTCAGAGAGAGAGGGAGACACAGAATCTGAAACAGGCTCTAGGCTCTGAGCAGTCAGCACGGAGCCTGACGCGGGGCTCGAACTCACGGACCGCGAGATCATGACCTGAGCCGAAGTCGGCCGCTTAACCGACTGAGCCACCCAGGCGCCCCCAGTTTAACTTTTTAAAAAATAAATATGTGAATAAGGGCATGCAAATAGCAGCTGATTGATGGGTCAGATGATTCTATGATCTTTCCCCAACTGGAAACTCTGTCACGTGAACCTAGGTTATTTGTAAAGGGAGATCTTGAAGGGGCTCAGTGGAAGGTTCCAGAACTCCAGAGATCGACAGTCTCAATTTCATACTATTCAAATTGTACTTCCTCATTTACGTCTTTCTGCCTCATTGACCCAGGTGGCCTCCAGCACCACTCCTATGGTTTGGAGTTATGAGGAGTTAGTATCCCTCTTACAAATGGAGTAAGAAGACATGATGAAGGGAAAGAGACGCTGAAATTGAGAGCTGACTTCATGAAGAGCTAAGAGGACGCTCATGTTGCATATGAGTTAGAGACATCTCCAGAAAGAGAAGTGGGCTGAATTATAAGCTACAAAAGTCAGGGGGGGAGTTGGTGCCTATAGGAACCTTGTCTGATCAGTCGACTCAGTGATACAACTAAATTGACTGACGCTATAGGATGTTGGAACTCTCCATTCTGGCAACCTTAAAGTTCCTTTCATCTGTTTAGCTTGATCCCAGGGAACAAGGGAGAACCTGGCGGCAAAGGGGCACGGATGACTAAGTCTACTTCCCTCATGGAGAGAGACATGGGGCTTTGGGCGATTTCTTTGAAGTCCCTCTAGAGGCTTCTAAAGATTGTTAGTGGCATCTGGTCTTTAATCCTGGACATCAAGCTTGTTGATTTTTGCCCTGGACCATCTGTTTCTCGGCTTTCCATGGAACCTTTCCTTTGTGACAAGTAGGGGAAGAACACTGTATTTTTATTTCTTTCTGTTTTGCCTTCTATCTCAGTCACAGAATTAGAGAGGGAGAATTTATTTGCCTGATGAGGCTCTGAAAGATTAGACACAACGTGCTGACCTTGCTATCTGCAGGGTGTTTCCCACAGGATGGATGCCTTTGTCCTTCACTCTATGATAGGAAGTCAGGGACCCTGAGTGCAGCTTTGTGACCATTTAACGTCTGTGCCCGGAACGCTGTTTGTACTACTAACAGTCATCATAGTGGTGAGGGGAGTCACTACTTGGATTCCAGCTGAGCTCATTTCTAAGCAAGTGCCTGGACAAGGTATCTAACCTCTCAGCTCCTAGCTTATTAAGTGAGAGAATGATAGCACACGCTTCACTGAGGCACTGTGAAGGTTAAACAAGATAATACGTGTCAAGCACTTCACTCAGTGTCTGCTATTTAGTGAACTCCCACGAATATTAGTTATCATCGTTATTTAGTATAATAAGAGTATTTCTAACAAAAAAGTGGGAACAAGCTTTGCACTGGCCAGAGAACTTGCACCAAGAAGGATGGTAGGTAGTCAAACAGGCCTTTTCTTGAGTTTATCACACTCCAAAGAATTCAGTGTTGTCAAATATGAGGTATGAATGCTCCGGAATGGACTTTTCCAAACTGATGAATTCCATAGGGAGTTTTTCTCCATTGCCGTACATATGGTTGTGCTCTCAGGTTTCAGTCACCATGGTGGTTCCGAAGCAGCCACAAACTGGGCGAAACCAACTGGGCTAAACCCTGGGTAAACCAAGTGTCACCCTGATCCAAGCTTCTCTAATTCTACAAACCCCAGTGGTAGGTGGTACAACTGATGCAGACTTCCCTGGAAAATGCTTGCTGGGCATTGTAGAGATGCCCACTTCCAGGGGGC
The DNA here is from genome assembly GCF_018350195.1 of Panthera tigris. NCBI lineage: Eukaryota > Metazoa > Chordata > Mammalia > Carnivora > Felidae > Panthera > Panthera tigris. Next base: position 108,737,805 of record NC_056662.1, read on the forward strand.
TGCAGATACCTTTCTGGCCATCAGAATGAAGGCTGTACTAATGGAGCTACTCTTCTAGACAAAATGGCGGCTCTCTCATTGAAAGACGTTAGGAGACTGATCTTTTTTTTTTTTTTTTTTCCTTTGCAACCACTATTTATTGCATGAGATTTCAGAAGATGATGATAAAAGGCAAGTTTATAGAGACACCATGAGATTGTATAAATACAGTGAAGTCATATCTGGGAAAGATATACCAAAGAAAATTGAACCCCAAATGTCTAATTTGCAACTGCAAATGTCTGTTTGCTGTTCATACTCAGCCAAGAGTCCCGTTGAATTAAAGCACAGACTACATAACTATGTACACAGAATGCCTTTAAAGTTCTTCCCTAAATTTAGGGAAAAGCAAAAGTCTGTTTAGAGCTACCAAAGCAAAATTCCTCACTGTGGATTTATAGGCACTAGTACAAGTGGTCCCCAAACACCCTTTTTAATTTTTTTTTATTATAAATAAGAAAGAACAGATTCTACCCTCACAGTTTCCACCCTAGAACTTACAGTCTCCAGGCACGAAGGACAGAATTCTTGGAAAAGAGGAAGGCTGAATTCCAGATCTCTGATAGCAAAGTTATAGTCTAACTGAACATTAATTACATTTTAAAATTACATTTTAAAACATTTAAAACATAAAAACATAAAACATAAAAACATAAAAAACATTAATTACATTTTAAATCCACTGCATTTTTCTTCGAAATCCACATATTATCCAACATCTTGAATGCTTTATGTTGAAGTTGTAGAAAAGTTCCCCCAGAATTTTTAAGGCTTTATCATGACAGTTTTTATCTCTTAATTTTCCTTTTCAGTTAACTGAGAGAATCACGTTGAATAAGCAATGATATATGTCATCCATTTAATACAGAAATTCTGGGAATTGTAGCTTTCTTTTGGTGCTTGCCATCACTATGTGTGTTGAAATCAAGCAGTTTCTGTGTCCAGGTGAACCAGTCCTAGGCCATGTCTAAAGGGGCAATGTCTTAGTCCTTGCTGTAGGAGAGCTTGTTACTGCTGAGACCCATGTTTGAGCAGTGACTCGGGGACATGGCTGGCGAAAGAGGAGGCAGTGGCTATCAAGAGCTGTTGCTAAATAGTTGGGGCCACAAACAAACATACATCCAACTAAGTTGTCTCTCTCCCAGTACCTACCATCAGCAAGAATGATAATGTGGAGATAGACATACGGGTTGCGTGGGTCCATTTGCCATTTCTGAGTATTCCTTCATTACAACTCTTAGTGCTACTAAATTCTGATGATGTGACATGGAAATGTGTGGGATGAAGGAAGATTGGGAGGGGATTTACCCTCCATCCTACAGCCTCATGATAGATTGACTTGTCTACATACAAAATAGCTATCAACTAAACTGAGACCATAGGAGTTATATAAAGGTACCACATCACTGCATTTGTGAAAAGATTCACAGTCTTCACTTCATAAATTTTCTCAATAGCACCGTGATGTACATAAGAATTATCATTCTCACTTTATCAATGAAGAGAGAGTGTGAGTGTTAATACAGGAAAAGTGCTTGATCTTGCCAGCTATGTAAGAAGTCACACATTAAAACAAGATAGCGTATTTTAACTATCAAACTAACAAAGATTATGTAGACCATCAAACTAGAAATATTTATAAAAATAGATAATATCTTACGCTGGCAAAGTTGCACTGAGATGGAAATTCTCCTGGTGGAAGGACGCATTGGGTAAGTCTTTCTGAAGAGCAATTTGCAACATGCATCCGGACCTTTAAAAGGATTCATTCCTTTGGATGCAGTAAATTCATTTCTGATAGTTCTTCTAAGGAAGCAGTAGGGAATGTGGACAAATTTTGTCTACAAAAATATTTCTCACAATATGCTTCATAAAGGCAAAAACTTGAAAATAACCTCAGTATTTAACCATAGAAAAATAGTTCTGGTGCACCTACATAATGGAATATGAGGGAAGGCCCTACAAGTCATGATTTGAAGAACTTTGATAACGTGAGACAAATGTTTAGAGTCTTAAGTGAAAAAGCAAGATGAAAGACATAATATAGCACGATCACAGTTTATAAAAACATCCATGTAAATGTATTCAAATCGGACTGGAAGAAATAGAACCGTAGTTATCTCAGGTTTCTGGGTTATGCATAACTTTGGATCTTAAGAATAGTCCTCTGTATGTGCCACCTTTTTAGAAGGAGGATGTATTATTTTTATAGTCAGAAGAAAAGCGCAGCAAAAGTTCTCAAAAAGAAATTAAAATGTCAAAGAAATATGCTCAGAGAGATTAGTTGACTTGCCCAAGGTCACACAGCTGCCAAGCAGAGGAGCCAGCACCTGAATCCAGCTCTTCTGACTCTAATCCCAGCGTCTCCTTACCCATACCATGGTGTCTCTGAAAATAGTTAGCTTGAGCAATGCATCATTGATGTTTGAGTCATTAGAACACAAACCATTCATGGAATTCTGCTAGAGTCCATTACTCCTTAGATTAGACTCAGGAATACAGGCAAGTTTTGTGGCCTTGCTCAACTTTCCAAGGCCTGCAAGTTGCTGACATCCACATTTAAAATGCTCAAGTATGCCAAACTCGCTGCAGGGACCTGGTTTCCAAAATGTATCACCCACACTAGATGTGAAACTCTCTTAACACAGAGAGTCATGGAAATCCATCATAGAAGATGATCTGGAAAGCTTATTTTTTCTAGCCACTTCCAAAGTGAACTAAACAGCCAAATTACCCAGACAATTTTCTAAAAATACAGATCCAGGTGCCACCCTAGAGATTCTATTTTAGTCAGTCTGGGGTGGAGCCTTGGCCTCGGTATTTTTAAAAGCACTCTGGACAGGACCATCTTTAAACCATTGTAGCCAGGGGTAGAAATGTGTCTGAAGAGGTCCCTGTATGAACAGTGAGTCACAGGTGGTGATTCCAGTATTTAAGTTTAGGAACAAATCTTCCTCAAAATGAGGATTTACTTAGAACTTGAGTATACTGGCCACTGAGACCTGTAACCACCTGGCTCATCTACATAATGGTCACCTTGTCTCCCATTGCTACCTGTATTGGTTACCTATTGCTGCTTAACAAATGACACCCAAAACTTAGTGTCTTCAAACAATAAATGTTTATTATCTCATAGTTTCCGTTGACCAGGAATCTAGGCATGACTTAGTTGAGTGACTCTGGGCCAAGGTTTCTCTGAGGTTGCAGGCAAACTGTTGGTCAAGCCTGTGGTCTCATCTGAATGCCAGAGAGGGGACAAAAGGAGGGGGGGGATCTACTTCCATGCTCACTTACGCAGTTACTGGCAGGCCTCTGTCCTTCTCTGCCAGCCTAACTCACCACAGAAAGAATGGCCAGAAAGAGTAAGAGCAAGAAAGTAAAAAGAGAGAAAGAGAGAGAGGGTGTGTGCACTCAAGCCGGAAGCCACAGTCTTTTTATGATCTACTCTCAGAAGTAACATCCCATCGCTTTTCTGTATTTGTTAGCTTCAAGTCAGCAAGCTCAGCGCACAACAAAGGGGAGGGAATTACGCGAGTAATTCTGTGAATACCAGGACGTAGGGATCGCCGGGGGCCATCTTGGAGGATACACGGCCCTCGGCAAATGGCAGAGTTAAAATTCTATACCAAGCCACCTTCACCTTTATCCTTCAATGTCTACTTGGTGGGTAGCCAGAGATGGGGCTGAAGTGAACTCTGTCTATTGATGGCAATTCAAGCAATAGGCCCAAAGCAGAAGAAGAACAAACCTTCGAGTTTAGCATAGGTCGATACCTGAATTTTCACACATACAGCATGAGCTATGGATGTCACCTTAGGCATCAATAGAGAGACTCCATTAGTGAACAGGGTCACTCCCTCTGTTTTTGTCTTTGAAAGGAGTGTATGTTTCAAATGACCTCGTGAACGCTTGTTCTCAACTCCTATCTTTTTTGGCTATAACCTGGGAAACAATACTCAATATCCCTAGAAAACATAGAACTGGAACTTCATGTCCTGACCTCAAATGCAACTTTCTCAGGGCCTAATGTAACTATATTTTCCTTCCTCTTTGGAAGATAGACCACAAATACTGAGTAAAAAGCAAATATGTTTATTTATAATTTATACATGTATGTATATATACGCACATTGCATACATACACCTCCACATATGCGCACACGCACACACACACACACACACACACACACACACACACTTCGTTGGGACCATCTGGGGCACCTCAGTTTACCCCACTGTCTTTAGGTCGGCCTTGGTAGCAGACCCTTTTGGTAATGTGGACAAAGCTAGGCATCCAGACGTGACTAGTTTAGCCCCCAGACCTGCCATATATCGTTAATTTCAACTTGCCATCTGCTTGCCGGCTGACCACTGCTACAGCATTTTCCAGCATCTCAACTTGCTATTGAGTCAGAGCCACAAATTAAAGCAGCAAGTACAGCTGCGCCATGGCTGTTCTTAGGATGGGGTGTTTTCCATCTCTCCCTGTGAAATCACTGGTGAGGAAGGAGTCCCCATTGTCATCTCAGCTGCCAAGACATTTCATGCTAATGAGCTGTGAAAGGGAAGTCGCTAATGATATGAAATCCCTTTTTATGGCCAGGGCTGGGCCAAGGCCACCAGACGGGCCATATTTTTCCCATGCTGCTGGACCACGAGGAGAAGTTTTTAACAGCTAAGACCGATCCCTCTGTTCATGGGAAGCGGAAGAAGGACAGGCCCATTCATAAGCGGTGCCCAAGGATTTGGGGGACATTGGCTCTATTCCATAAGCCACTATTTCCTTCCTCCCCAACACCTCAAAATTTTAGCAGGGAGTTTAAATTAGCTTCAGAGCAAAATAGAAGGGGAAATACTTTTGGCAGATCACCTAGGAAAACGAAAAGTAGTTCCCAGGGTACCTGCGTGAGTTATGGAAAGTCACATAAATATCGCTGCCCCCCTGGAGTCCGTCTCCAACCCTAATCCAAGCCAGCTGATGGCCTGAAGACCTGCACAAAGAAACTGCCAAGGGAAGCACTCGCGGTCCGATGGAAAGACCCCTGCTTTGGAATCAGAGAAACTGCTTCCATGTTTCCTGGCTGTGTGACCTTGTGTCAAACACTGGAACTTTCTGAATTTCACATTCTTACCTTTGTATCATTAACTGTTTCATCTGATTGCTATGAAATTCAGTGAGGTCACACACGTAGAAGGGAATATTAAAATAATGTCACTATTAAGAATGTCTTTTTTGGGGCGCCTGGGTGGCTCAGTCGGTTAGGCGGCTGACTTCGGCTCAGGTCATGATCTCGCGGTCCGTGAGTTTGAGCCCCGCGTCGGGCTCTGTGCTGACAGCTCAGAGCCTGGAGCCTGTTTCGGATTCTGTGTCTCCCTCTCTCTGACCCTCCCCTGTTCATGCTCTGTCTCTCTCTGTCTCAAAAAAATAAATAAACGTTAAAAAAAAAATTAAAAAAAAAAAAAAAGAATGTCTTTTTTACCATTCCGTCCCTGTGGCAGAAATTCTGCAGCAAAGGTATGACTCTGATAAGGCGCTGTTCTCCTGGTGCCATCTTTGAGAGGCAACTCCCCCCCTCCCTTTTTTTTTTTTTTTTAATTTTTTTTTAACGTTTATTTATTTTTGAGACAGAGAGAGACAGAGCATGAACAAGGGAGGGGCAGAGAGAGAGGGAGACACAGAATCCGAAACAGGCTCCAGGCTCTGAGCTGTCAGCACAGAGCCCGACGCGGGGCTTGAACTCACGGACCGTGAGATCATGACCTGAGCTGAAGTCGGACGCTTAACCGACCAAGCCACCCAGGCGCCCCCCCCCCCTCCCTTTTTTTAAAGGCAACACAGAATCCGTGAGTGATGAGTCAAGAGATTTTGTTTCCCCGGCCAATGGGTATTTAAGGTACTGCAGGAATGAGGGTGTGGAAGGTACAGGAATTTGGGGGAGCATGGATACTGTCTTCACAGAACAGAAATGCAGTGGGGTATCTGCTCTTAATGTGGAACCAGAGGTGCTGGGTGGTGCGGGAACATCACAAGAAGGGCTGCAGGAATCCAGCCCGAGGACTTTGCGTGCTGTGGGGTAGGCCATCTAGAGCTGTGTCGCGGCACTGAAATGTCAAGGGGCTGGTTTTGTTGAGAGGGGCAGAAACGACTGATCTGGAACAATTCTTCAGTCTAGACAAGCCAAGAAAACAGATGAAAATGGGCTGTTCGAATTACAAGCATTATCAGAAATATATTTCAAGAATTTTTTATCCCCCCCCCCCCCCCACCAACTGAGACTGTGTTTTCCAGAAAGTGTCACTTCATCGGAAAGGGTTCCCAAACCAGTTTCTGAACCTCTTTCCATACTGTCTCCAGTTCTGTTACACACCCGAGGCTCCCTCAGCCTTTGGGTAGAGTCCACTTAGAATACACCACAGAAATAAGATTTTCCTGTCCTTTGCTCCTGTTATCACTAATGTCGGTGAGCACAAGGCTCAGTGTGAAAATGAATAAAAGAAAAATAGCTCCTATGTATCAAGGATACACTATATGCCAGGCACAGAGTTAAGCACCCTATATATATTATTTTATTTTTAAAAATAACTTCATTAGAGGTGCCTGGGTGGCTCAGTTGGTTAAGTGTCCAACTTCGGCCTAGGTCATGATCTCACAGTCCGTGAGTTCGAGCCCCACATCAGGCTCTGTACTGACAGCTCTGAGCCTGGAGCCTGCTTCACATTCTGTGTCTCCCTCTCTCTCTGTTTTTCCCCTGCTCACACTCTGTCTCTCTCTCTCTCTCTCAAAAATAAAGATTAAAAAAAATTTTTAAATAACCTTATTAACATATATTAATGTACAATAGGCTATGCATATTCAATGTATAAAATCTGATAAGTCTTGACCTATGTAAACAGCCATGAAACTATCACCACAATCAATAATGAACATATTAATCGCCCCATAAGTTTCCTGATGCCCCTTTTTAATTCCTTCCTCCTACCTCTGTCTGCCCCACAGCCCCAGTCTCAGATAACCAACCACTCATTCACTTTCTGTCGCTATAGATTAGTCGGTGTTTTCTATAGCTTTATATAATTGGGATCATTCAGTATGGCCTTTTATTTGTCTGACTCCTTTACTCAGCATAATTATTTTGAGATTCATCCATTCTATCATATATAATAATATAGTTCATTTTTTATTGCTGAGTAGAATTCTGTTTGTATGGATTCAACTAATTTGTTTATCCAGTCATCTGCTCACAAACATTTGGATCATTTCTAGTTTAAGAGCATGGTGTGAGTCAGGTTTTATAACTGAGGTAGCTTGTTTCCATCAGGTCCTAGAGTGGAATGTCAGAAAATCATTTTGGGTAGTAGCCAGAAGTCCAAAAGTCTAGTCTAACCTTGAAGAGATCGATCTCTTTCCATTAAGAGTCCAGGGATCCAAATACTTACAAATGTCCAGTTCAGTCCCGTCTCAGAGTACTCCTCACAACAAAGGGTTACTGACAGCTGAGTAGACTGTACCCACAGCAGGCTGGTTCAGTGCACTGAAGGGGTGCAGAACTCCAGTTCCCTGCTTCCCCAGAAACATAGGCATGAGGGCACCATCTTGACTCAGCATTTGAATTCTTCATGACCAGCCTGATTCACTTCCATGCATTCAGTGAAGGTGGCTACCAGTCTGGTTGGCTAGGCTCCTTCTCATGAAAGCCCTTCTGATTCCCTCACTCAGCCCCCCAGCACATGGTATTAGGTTGCCCCACGGAGGTGGGAATAGAAAAGGTTCTGGAGTCAGTCCCCTCACAGGCATGAGCAATGGGAGGAATAATGCCTATGGAAAATGCAGAGCTGCAAAAGGCAAAGCTCCATTTGAGAACCACTGCTGGTTTCTTCTCTGGTTCCTCTGGCAGCTCCCGGGGATGCTGGTGGCACAGAGATTCACGGTCGTTTTCAAGGGAGGGTGACCTTCCGCATACTGGGCTTAGGTGACTTTGTACCCTCAATCACCTGAGCCACAATGATCAGCTTGTGGCTTTCAGGTTATCACACAGTCACACCTCAGGGTGAACTAGTTATGCATAAGAACTTATTGCCTTGTCTGCAGCCCCACAGACCCAGGACCATACCTTCCTCCCCTTGTGTCTCAGTGCTGGGCTAGCCCTTGGGTCCTGTTAGCTTTTGAACTCAAGGTAATTTGCCAGCAGCCCATAAATGACTTAGAAATCTGTGTTCTTACCACCACATAGCAGCAGTAGAAACAAATTTCTCTATAAATGACCCTTGGGAATCAAGTAGTCAGCTAAGCCAGAGAAGCAGTTCTGCTAGGGTGAGAAGTATACTGCTACCCCTTATGAGCCAGGAAAATGTTCTAAAATTCTCAGGGAATGACTGAAATTGGGGATGGAACCGAACCCTACATATGCTATGTTTTTTCCTATACGTACATATCTATAAGAAAGTTGAATGTATAGCTTAGGCACAGTAAGAGGTTAACAATAATAACAAATAATAAAATTGAAGAATTGTAATAATATACTATAATAAAGGTTATGCGAATGTGATCTCTCTCTCTCTCAAAATATCTTTCTATACTATACTCACCCTCTTCTTGCGATGGTATAAGATGATGACATACCCACGTGATAAGAAGTGAGGTGAATGCTATAGCCACTGCAGTGTAGCCTTAGGCTGCTATTGACCTTTTGACAATAAGTCAGAAGGGGGATCACCTGCTTCAGGCTGCACTTGACCATGGGTAACAGAAGCTGGAAATCGAAATCCCGATGAAGCAAGGGGGATTACTGAAAAGAATACATGTGTCTACAAAGTATGTGTCAGGAATATATTGTGAGGAACATGTTTGTTGGGAACATATATGTCAGAAGAGCATATGGAAGGAAGCATATATGTCATCGAAGGAGGGCCTCACCAGTTCGAAGCAAGTTACGTCATGCTTCTGGCTGGGGTGTTTGTTACGTGGAATTGGTCTTTCCTAGACACTCTGGTTACCTACTTAAGGTTGCCAAGAACTAGGTTGGCCATGGAAACCTTCCCCAATTCAGAAAACTTTGTTCTTAAGAACAGGAGCTCAGCCTTGGGCAACTCACTGTCATCTTCGTGTCTTAGTTTTCTCATCTATAAAATATGGAAAATAACTCGTTCTTCTCTGAGGGTTATTGTGAGGATTGAATGCGATGATGTACATAGGATAGGGTTCAACACTGCACCTGTCGTGTGGTAATGGGTCTGACTTACTCTCATGGACATTTCTCCTGACTTAACACTTGAGACAGAACAGACACTCCAGCAAGTTTCAGGGGCACACAGAAGGTTGAAATGAGTCTCCTCTGTGGGTCCCCAGAGTTCTCCCAGAGGACGAGAGCATCCGGAAGTCAGGGCTGCTCCAGTGGGATATTTGCATGTGGATAAAGACTGTTTGTCTGAATCTATGGGGCAGATACAAGGCATTAGTCTGGTTTCAAGAAACTTCTTTATAAGGATAGTCATACTGTACCCAGAGCAATGTCTTTCCTTGCCCTTGTGAATGGAGATTACTTTATTAACACCGAGAATCCACAAGACCAATCGTATATGAAGTTTGTATTTTTTGTACTTTGCACTTCGCTTCTGAGAGTCAAACATGCCTCCACTGCAGCAATAACTTCCTGAGATATTACTATAAGACATCCATACACCCCGTTCCACATGCACATACACACGCACACACACACATGTGCACACCTGAACCTGCTGTACAATAATTGAGATAATCTCCAGAGAAAGGGCACGGATCTGAGACTTTAGGACAGGACTGCTCCCTTCACTTGATGCAGCTTAAACGTTTTATGCGTTCTCCTTACCTTTTCCCCAAAGTGCTATACGATCTATCTATGACTGTATTTTGTGAATGACTTACCAAGTCACTCAAATCTCAGCCACAAACGGAATCGAATGACTTACCATGTCACTCAAATCTCAGCCACAAATGGAAATCGCTGCCCTCAGTGATACCCTCAGATCTCATTCATGTCAATCTTGTTGGTCTTTCTTTAGCACGAGTTTTTGGTGGTAGGGGGGGCTCATCTTTATTATGTTCATGACAGCTAGTCACTTTCTGTGCTCTGTGCCAGCTTGGTTTACAGTAAACATCCTCTGGTAGCCCATCTGGAAGTGAATTCAATCTCCGGTATGTGGGTGAGTGTGTGGACGTGTAACCCTATTTCCTTTTATTAACCTAGGGACCATTTCTCACCTTGTTCTCTAGATTTGCAGCCAAGCTGAGTACAGGGCTCCTCTTGATCTTTGTGGCCTGGAGTTGGGTTGCTCTTGGTGAAATGAAACATACTCAGATTTGTCCCATGGAGCGTGGAGCAAGCAAAGAAATGAGCCATAAATTCAGGTGTACCCAAGTAGAGGCTACAGCTAGATTTTGTTCTTTCTTTGAGTCCAGGCCAAGCACTGCAGTTGGGCTTAAATTGGTCGTACAGGGCAGATTTTTGGAGCTTGTCCTGTGACACATAATTTCCGTTATTCATCCTACTCACGTGAGTTTTACTAACAACTACCCCTACACAATGGTGCAGTGGTAGTTGTTACTAGCAACTCAGCTTACCTGGGATATTTCCTTGAGGCCAGGTAACTTTGAGATGGGAGAAGATATGGAAAAGAAGGGGTTTTCTACTCTAACATCACTGGGCACATCTGTGAAAGGGGAAAAAGAAATGTCCTTACACTTTATTCACCTTTGCAGGTGCCGTTACTCTTGTGTGCTCGATATGGTTTTATGTTTAAAAGTCAATGGAAATCGGCAAGTTTGGGGAGGGACTGGAGCTGTGTTTCTGCTGTTTCTGTTAGGCAAACACAACTGAACGATTCCTACCTCTCGTGTCGGAGTAGTGGACTTGGTACCCTTATTAATGTTCACTGGGGCGAATCATTATGTTTCAGGGTTGGGATTTCACCTGATAGCATATCTATACATATGCAGAGTGAGTGTATTTCTCACCTAGAGAGAGAGGAACAGCCATGCCAACCCATCAGGCTGTGAGCCCTTGGACCTTCTGATTAATTTCCGAAGAGATTAAATTCCATAAAACTTGTTAACCTCAGAATTTCACGCGTTGAAAAGAGCAGAGCCTACAGAGGTCGCTCATTTTAAATATTTTTCTTCTAATTATTTTTTCAATGATATAAAAAGACGGCTGGCTGATTGTTTGTTGTTTTTTAGTGAAACTTCTGTGAGGAGAGTCAAGGTAGAATTTCCTCTCTGTATTTTGTTTGCTTCCTTTCTTCCCACTCCTCTTTGCTCATCTTGCCAAAACTAACGTTTCTCTATGGCTTTGGTATGCTTTATCCTCTAGCAGGACTTTTGATCTTTAAAGATTTAAAGTTTGGAATAAGCATTGGTGGCCTTGAGTTTGAAGAAAAGAAAAAAAAACCTTAATTTTCTTAATGTCTTCCTCTTTTAAACTTGTCATTGCTCAGTAATGTGGCTTCCCTTGTGTAAGATCCAACTAATCAATTCAAAACAGTGTTGGGCAATCATCGGGTGAATTTAAAAAAGTATATCTAGGCTGAAATAAGCTTTTGAGAAATCATGAATTCGCCATATACGACTCTCAGACCTCTGCTTAGCATTATTCATGGAGACGTGGCTCGGAATGTAAATAGAGCCCTGAAGCAAGGACAGACTCTCATCCTTAATTCTAGTCGGTGTTAGTCTAGCAACTTCTTAAGGAACCACTGTAATCTTTCTTTTTTCCCAATCAGTTGTTTATCCTCCTTTAGAGAAAAAGGAGGTCTAGTCGCCTGATTATTATGCAGCATTTTAAGCACAAAACCCGTAAGACCAGTGCCTGTGGCTGATCTCCGTGTGGCCAACACCTATGTTCTGTCCTCCCACCTGGGCTCGTCCTGGCAACCACCCTGCAAATTAGACCACTGATCATGAGAAGGGAGCTAAATGTGTGGATAAATGGAGCAAATTCTTTCCACTTCTGTGAACCTACCATCAGGGAAAATCAGGCTGTTTGAAAGTCTTTACCAGGGCTATGCTGAGTGTGTAATAAGAATTGTAAAAAACAAAAACAAAAACAAAAACAGGAGCTATTTGATAATTTTGAAGAGTTAGGTCATTTTTTATGTAATATTTAAAAACTTTATTTATTTATTTCGGGGGGGGGAGGGGGAGGGGCAGAGAGAGAGAATCCAAGCAGGTTCTGTGCTCTCAGCACAGAGCCCAGTGCAGGGCTAGAACTCACAAACTGTGAGATCATGATCTGAACTGAAACCAAGAGTCAGACACCTAAACGACTGGACCACCCAGGCACCCCTGAGTTAGGTCATTTTTTAAAAGACAAAAGGTCATTTACTTTTGCTGAAGTTGCAAGGCCTTCAGTTCCTGAAATCCTAGAATTCCCATATTCTGATCCAACTGGTGTTTATCGGTCAGGGTTCTCAGCTGCCAACAACAGAATCCACTGCGGTTAGTTTCAGCAGGAAAGGGGTTTATTCAAGGATATCACAGGGGCACCTGGGTGGCTCTGTCTGTTAAGCATCCACTTCAGCTCAGGTCATGATCTCGCAGTTCACAAGCTCAAGCCCCACGTGGGGCTCTGTGCTGACAGCTCAGAACCTGAAGCCTGTTTCAGATTCTGTCTGTGTCTCTCTCTGCCCCTCTCCCCCTTGCACTCTCTCTCTCTCAAAAATAAAACATAAAAAAAAAAAAAAGAGAGAGAGAGAGAATATCACAGAAACTCCAGGAGAGTCAGAGAGTAGGCTCTGTGACGTTTGGAAACAATGCCTGGTCACACCACGGGACTCGTTGAACAAAATTGCCTTTGCCGTCACTGCTTTGCACAAGTGACAAGATTGGGATGGATACCAGCAACACTGTCATTGCTGATCTAGAATCCAGATGCCTCTATCATCACTCCAGTTTCTCTCTATGCAGCCCATCCCTCCAAATGCAAGACTCTCGTGGGTGCATCTGACAGGAGAGATCTAGGTGACCCTAGCTACAGGTACACGAGATTTCTAACTTCTATTTTGGGAAAATGCAACTTACAATGTGAGATATTACCCAAAGTAAAGAGGACGTCATTGAAATGAAAACCTTTTGTCCTTCAAACGACCATCGAGAAAGTGAAAAAACAACGTGCAGTGTGGGAGAAAAGTTTTACAAGTCACATATCAGATAAAAATGGGAAAGGATCAGAATAGACATTTCTCCAAAGAGGGTATACAAATGGCCAATATGCAGTGATAATATTCTCATCATCATTAGCCGTCAAGGAAATGAAAATCAAAACCGCCAAGAGATATTACTACGCACCCACTAGGATAACTATAATAAAAAAATTCGGATGATAACAAGTGTTGGTGAGGACGTGGAGAAAATGGAACCCTCACACATTGCTTTTGGAAATGTAACCCGTTGCACCCACCTTGGAAAACAATCTGGCAGTTTTGCAAAAAGCTACGCACAGAGTTACCATATGGCTCAGGAATTTTACTTGTAGGTATGTAGTCAAGAGAACTGAATACGTAAGTGCACATAAAACCTTTTACGTGAATGTTCGTAGCAGCGTCTTTCAAAATAACCCCCAAATAGAAACAATCCAAAAGCCCATCAGCCAATGGGTGGATTAAAAAGTGTGGTATTTAGGAGTGCCTGGGTGGCGCAGTCGGTTAAGCGTCCGACTTCAGCCAGGTCACGATCTCACGGTCCGTGAGTTCGAGCCCCGAGTTCAGGCTCTGGGCTGATGGCTCGGAGCCTGGAGCCTGTTTCTGATTCTGTGTCTCCCTCTCTCTCTGCCTCTCCCCCGTTCATGCTCTGTCTCTCTCTGTCCCAAAAATAAATAAAAAACGTTGAAAAAAAAAATTTTAAAAAAGTGTGGTATTTCAATGGGCTATTTTTTGGCCATAAAAAGGAATGAAGTACAGATACATAGATGAACCCTGAAAACATGGTGCTAGGTGAAGGCAGCCCGTAGCACGGGATCATATATTGTGTGATTCTATTGATGCGAAACGTCCCTGAGCTAGGTTTCTAGGGCTGCCATAACAAAGTACCACAGATCAGTGGCTTAAGCAGCAGAAATTTACTTTTGCTCACAGTTCTGGAAGCTAGAAGTCCAAGATCAAGGTACCAGCAAGGTTGGTTTCATCCTGAGGCCTCCCTCTTTGGTTTGCAGATGGCTGTCTTCTCCCTAAGTTCACGTGATCTTCCATTTGCACCTGTGTCCTTATTTTGTTTTGAGGATACTGGTCATATTGTAACAGAGCCCACCCTAGCGACCTCATTTTAACTGAATTATCTTGAACTGAATTAAAAGACTATCTCCAAATACATTCACATTCTGAGATACTGGGAGTTAGGACTTCAACACACAGATTTCTGGGAGGCCTGACAATCCATAATAGGCAAATCTATTATGGAGACAGAAAATGAATAGATTAATGGCTTTGGCTGGAGGGTGGTGGGAGATTTGGGGGGCAGCAAAGTTTCTTTTGGGGACGACAAAGATGTTTTTGAATTGATTGTGGTAATGTTTGCAAAATTCTGTGAGTATACTAAAAGCCACAGAATTGTACACTTTAAATGAGTGAATTTTATGATTTGTGAATTAGATCTCAATAAGCCTATTATTAAAAAAAGGAAAAAAAAAAGATAAGGAGAGGGTTCAGAGATATTAGGTGGCCACAAATGAAGAATGTCTATTATGGGATGTCAATGCTACTCTCAGGTGAGCAATTAAGAACACGCCAAGAAATAACAAGTCAGAGTCTCCACAGATTAGGCTGAAGTGTTCTCTCTCTCCTCAGCCTCAGACTCAATGGACTTGACATGCCCAACAGGAGCACTGGCATTCCTGCTCTTTTTCCATGATGCTAATGTCCTTCTGGAGTCTTTGGGAACAAGAGTGACCTGGCTGTGACTGCTGTCATCCCCTCCCCCCCCCAGTGTTTCTGGTGAATGTGGCTTTCCTGGTGAGTGCCCCTTTCTTTGGCCAAAGCTCTGAGCACTTCCCTGAGAATCTATATTTTGGAGAGGATAATCTTCTCAGGGATACAGTTTTTTCAATCCTGGAATATTTTTATTTCCCAGCCGAGTGTCTCTCAAAAGTGTTTAATTTAGACCCACAATTATATGGTCAATTAATCTTTGATGAAGGAGGAGTGAATACACAATGGGGAAAAGACAGTCTCTTCAACAAATGGTGTTGGGAAAACTGGACAGCTATATGCAAAAGAATGAAACTGGACCACCTTCTTTCACCATACACAAAAATAAACTTAAATGGATTAAAGACCTAATGTGAGACCTGAAACTCTAAAAATCCTTGAAGACAGCACAGGTAGTAATTTCACTGACATCACCTGTAGCAACATTTTCTAAATATGTCTCCACAGGTATGGGAAATAAAAGCAAAAATAAACTATTGAGACTACATCAAAATAAAAAGTTTCTGTGCAGCGAAGGAAACACTCAACGAAACTAAAAGACAACCTATTTAATGGCAGAAGATATTTTCAAATGACATATCCAATAAAGGGTTAGTATCCAAAATATACAAAGAACGGATACAACGCAATACCCAAAAAAAGAAATAATCTGATTTAAAAATGGGCAGATGACCAGACCAGACATTTTTCCAAAGAAGACATACAAATGGATAACAGATATATAAGATGCTCAACATCTTGCAAATCAAAACTACAATGGGATATTGCCTCATACTTGTCAGAATGGCTAGACTCAACAACACGGGCAACAACAGGTGTTGGCAAGGACGTGGAGAAAGGGGAACCCTCTTGCGCTGTCGTAGGAATGTAAACTGGTACAGCCACTCTGGAAAACAATATGGAGGTTCTTTGAAGAGTTAAAAATAGAAATGCCCTGTGATCCAGGAATCACAATATTGGGTATTTACTACAAAATAAAATAACACTAATTTAGGGGGATACCTGCACCCTTATGTTTATAGCAACATTATTTAGAATAACCACACTATGGAAGCAGCCCAAGTGTCTGCTGATAGATGAGTGAATAAAGAAAATGTGATGTATATATATACATAGATAGCGGAATACTATTCAGGCCTAAAAAGAATGAAATCCTTCCAGTTGCAACAGCATGGATAGAGCTAGAAAGCATACAATGCTGAGTGAAATAAGTTAGAGCAAAACAAATACCATATGGTCTCAGTCATATGTAGGATTTACGAAACAAAACAAATGAGTAAAATAGAAAGAGAGAGAAAGAGAGATAAGCCAAGAAAGACTCTTAACTACAGAGAGCAAACTGATGGTTACCAGAGGAGGTGAGGGGGTGGGGGTGGTGGGGGAAATAGGGGTAGGGGATTAAAGAGTACACTTGTCGTGATGAAAAAAAATAAGAAGAAGGGTTTAGCTTAGAAAATTGTCTCTGTCAGATTCAACAGAACCTGCTCTGGTTACATATTTTGACTTTTTATAATGTTACCCCTTAATCCCTAGTTGACCCTTTTGCATCACAGAACTTTTTACTCTTCATCACTGTGACCTTACTCAGACTCTAGTCACTTGCTAATTGTGGCTTCTGGCATTTACTTTTTCTCTCTATGAATTTATTTGAAGTTTTAGTGACTGATTATGGACTTAGGGTTTAATTGTTCTGTATCTGCAGTGCTCTTAAGCCTGAGAAAGAACCCCTCAGTCTTTAAAAAGAAAAATAAAGCTGCTTAAAAACAGACTATGTTCTGTTCATTGAATGCCCCTTAATCCAAACTATGAAAGATGAGTTGATGTGCCTTCTTGTCAGCTTGCCATTAACGACCATTCCAACTTGATTTGCTCAGCTGAATGGAGGAGAAGGAGCAGGAAGGAGTGACTGGGTGGCCGAATACTCTCAATTCAGCTGAAAATTGCATCGGAATTTCTCAGTCCATTTTCTAATCTAAACACTTCCCTACCCATGCCCTATGTAAGGAGGTGCTCTCTGTGAATGAAGAACCATAGGTCTATGAGAAATATGTGAATGATGAATAAATGTAAATAAAGAAACTGGGGAGGCAGGGATTGATAGCTAAGGATGGCTGGGGAAGGAAGGAGGAGCAGCAAAGAATTAGCAAGTAATTCTTCACTCAACAAACAGGAACGGGGCGCCTGGGTGGCTCAGTTGGTTGGGTGTCTGGCTCTTGGTTTCAGCTCAGGTCATAACCTCAAGGTTTGTGAGTTTGAGCCCTACGTTGAGCTCTGCACTGACAGCAGGGAGCCTGCTTGGGATTCTCTCTCCCCTCCCTCTCTCTCTCCCCTTCTTACTCTTGCATTCTTTCTCTCTCAAAAAACAAACAAAAAACCCCAAACAAACAAGAAACAAACAAACAAACAAACAGGAACTGAATTTCTGGGCACTGTGCTATGCATTGAGGGGGAGAAAAGACAAAATCCTGTCTCTAAGAGGCTTTGTTTACAGTCTGGAAGGGAGAGCAGACATGCTAATAAATAGGACACTGAAATGTTATTGTTGCTGTAATGAAGTCTGTACAGGAGAGAGTACTTGGGGGGTGCATGGGTGGCTCAGTCGGTTAGGCGTCAGAATTCGGCTCAGGTCATGATCTCACAGCTGGTGAGTTCTGGCCCCACATCGGGCCCTGTGCTGACAGCTCAGAGCCTGGAGCCTGCTTTGGATTCTGTGTCTCGTCTTTCTCTGCCCTTCTCCTGCTTATGCTCTGACTCTCCCTCTGTCAAAAATAAATAAACATTAAAAAAACATTTTTTTTTAAAAGGAGAGACTACTTGGTGATAGGTGGAAAGTGGAAGAATTGATGAAAGTCTCTTAGAATGTTCTGGAGATGAGTCTTCAAGGACTTACGGGGCAGAGGAAGAGAAGTGAGGAGAAGTGGAAGAGAGGGAAGGACCCTTCAGGCAGAGTGAGCCGTATGAGCAGAGTCACAAGATGCTTTCAACAGCCTGGAACATGAGGGCAGCTGTGAGTGGTTTGATTTGGCTTCAGTGTCAGCTGTAGAGCGGGTGGGGCAAGAAATAAAGCTGAGCAGATGGCCTGGGGCAGAGGAAATCGAGCAGAGCCAGACCGCACAGGACAGTTCTGCTACAACATACATAAATTGCTATCGAACTAAAAGGTTGCCAAACACCATTCAGAGATTGGCTCCTTTTGGTTCACTTTGAAGCCAGCCAAATTATTCTAGAAAATGGAATCCAGAAGTCCTTTTGAGTAGCAATGTGATGGAATTGGTCTACCTGAGCATCCTCAATGAATATCCAGATAAGCTCAAAATTGATGCAGAAAGGCAGAAAAGGAAGCAGAATGGGCAGTATGATACCCAGTTACTATGTCAAAGGGAAGGGAAAGCCACCTTCCAGCACCCCAAGTGTAAGTCACAGATGGCCTGGCCCCCAGGGGGTTCAGGAGGAAGCAAATACAACCAGCAGAGATAAAGTGAAAGTGGCTGCACATGCTTCTTGCAAAAGTTTGTTTGTTTGGTTGGTTGGTTGGCTGGTTGGTTGTTTTTAAGAGACAGAGAGTGACAGTAGGATCTGGGGAGAGAGAAAAATCTCAAGCAGGCTCCACACTCAGCGCGGAGCCACTGGCAGGGCTCAATCCCACAACCCTCATGACCTGAGCTGAAATCAAGAGTCGGATGCTCAACTGACTGAGCCACCTGGGTGCCCCCTTGTAAAAGTTTTTAATGACACTGCTTTCTGGATTTAGAGTTCCAGTCATGACAAGTTATCCACACTTCCATCTATTTATCCATCCATCCATCCATCCATCCATCCATCCATCCAGGCTTTGAATCCCTATGTACTAAGTAATACAGACTCTGCTTCTGGCTTTTGGTTGGGAACACACACACACACACACATGTCTTAGTTTGCAATGAATAAGTAAACGCCTACAATGAAAATCAAGCTTCTTTGTAAGTGCCAATAAAGTATTTTTATACCAGAAAAACATTTAATGATAAGGACATCACCACCTCTGCCAAGCATCCTACTTATAAACATCCTTACTTCTTAATTAACCTCCCCATCCTCCAGTAAATAAAGCCTCCTTTCCTACCAGAGCCACCCACAGCAAGTTTTTGTTTGCTTGTTTCTGGAGTAATTTGTAGTCACTATCTAGCTATTCTTTCCAAAATCCTTCCCCTAAATCTAAGTGATAAATGCCATTCAGTCCTCCTCTGATACACCCCAGTTCTAACTCAGATCACAGCCCTTCCCTCAAGGTCAGGAACCCCACATCTGGGTGTTTGCTAAAGCAACACTGCTTTGAGCCTCTGCCCATTCCAACCCCTTTCATCTGGGAGCAAAGTGATCTTACATCCATTTATGAATCCCAGCACATATTGTTGTACTCCCTTGTTTAGGAGAAGTATGATAGTGAGGCCATTTCCAGGTCCTATTTTGGGAAACAGGCAAACTTGATGACGTTTACTGGGATGGATTAAGGGGAAGTGTAGCAGCATCCTGTGTAACGCATTTGACAGAATCTTACACTCACATCTCCCCCAAAATCCCAAAGTAGTGGACAAATTTGAGAGGACGGGAAAGGGACATTTTCTTATTATTTTAAAAAAATCGAGAGGCTCCTCTACCCTGATCCAATTGCCCCTTGTACAGGTGCCCATAGCCCCTTGTGTTTATATCAATCACAGTACTTGTTCCACAGTTGGCTGAGTAATGCCCCACCTCGAGATATCCATGTCCTAATCCCCAGAACCTGTCAATGCTACCCTTATATGGCAAAAGGGACTTTGTAGACATGATCAAGCGAAGGGTCTTGAGATGGGGAGATTACCCCGGTGGGTCTGGTATCACTGGGGTCCTTATAAGAAAGACACATAAGTAAGAGATATGATGATGGATATTGGGTTGAAGTCATGAGCAAGGAACGCAAGCAGTCTCCAGAAGCTACAAAAGGCAAGGCACACTGGGCACACTGTTAAGATCTTTTAGGATACAAGAAACAGAGGCATATTCCAATGTCATCACAACAATACTTGAGAAAGAATAAAATTGACAAAATTATTCCAGCAGCTGCCCGAGGTCTCTCACCGTTGGAACATCTGTTATCAGACAGTGTTAGCTTTGGTCATTGGACAGCAAGGTCAATAATTCAACACCAACATTAGTGGTCATGCCTTCAGAAATGTGAGTTCATTTTAGTGGCACAACTTCTCTTTCCCCTGTTGCTACAACCACCTGCTAGATTCTGTACCTCTTGTCTTAAAAAAAGAAGCTGATCTTTTGTTCCATTACCACCCAGTATGGAATTCTCTCTGAGGACAAATCTCTCTCCTTAAACCAACTTCTATGACATTGGTCAACCTATAGATGGCTGTCATTGGGCCAGGTGCTGACTCCTGGTTGGAGCAGCTGTGGTCAAAGTAGCAGAGGCGTGTTACTAAAATTGACGACCTCTAGGTATGTTGCTGTGCACAAGGTGGCCACGGGCTTGGCAGTTACCTAGAGCTCAGAATCCACTGGCTAACAAATGCTTTTGAGGGGAAGTGACCAATAGAAAGACAAAAGAAAAACTAAAACATGGTCCCTGCCCATAAGGACTTTGTCACCTAGGAGTAAAAGGAAAATATATAGAGAACGATTAGTTACAAGACAGCATTACATTCAACAGTCCAATGTAATAAAGTCTTCTTTGTTAAATAAATAAAATCAGAGAATATTACATGGGCCATATCCTTTCCTCTCTCCTGATGAGAAATTATGGTTTGCATGAATTTACTTCCATGTTCTTTTCTGGCAGTTCTGAGGCTTAGCTTCCAATTGATGATGATGTATGATGTAGAAGTTAAGTTTGTGAAGGTTATAAGCATAGCAGGGTAAACTGAGGCACTTTTTTTTTTTTTTTTTTTGCTTTTGCCACATTTCCCTGCCTGTGTAGTTGTGGGAAAAAACAAACCAATGGTTAGGGAGAAAGCATTTTTAAAATGGTACCTCTATATTTACCCAATATAAGAAAACTTTATAATGGCAGGTAAGTTACAGTTATAGATTCTCATGAACAAAGAGGGACTGTAATGGAACCCAGCTGAGAGTCTCTGCAGAGAACTAAATCTCCATAGTGAGATGTGTCTAACTTCAGAAATCTGGAGGAAGCAGTCTCAGTACAGACTGGAAGCCCCCTCACCTTTTCTTCATTGAGGGGATGGGAGCCTCTCCCCTCTCTCTCTTCCCAACTGCAGCTGGGACAGAGGAGGAAGGACATAGGAAGGACATAGGACATAGGAAGACTGGGGAAAACTGTCAGGCTCATACTAGGACACAGCGAGAGCTGAGGATGGAAAGCCAGATAGGGCCAAATGGGGAAGCCCTTGAAATTCAGGACTTCCCTGTGATTCACCATGAGAAGAAGTTCTTGGGTGCTCTAGTCTTAGTTTAAGTGAGAAACTCGCCCATCTCCTTTAACAGTCCTTTAGGCCATTTTTAAAGTGATTGTTTCTGGCAACAGTGATGTTGGCAGGAAGTAAGGAGGCGTGGGTGTGGAGGGAGAAAGAATAGGAAAGAGGTAGTTGAGAAAGTGTGGTGGTTCAGTAGACAATATTTGTAAGGCTAACGAAAAATATTTTGACAAATTTATTCACTCACGTAAATTGGTTTATCTGCTTTGATGGCCCTGGGACAATATCAAGCCCTCTAAAGGCAGGGAAAGTGAAAAGGGGAGCGCAAATGAATTCTTTCACTTCTGTGGAAACCTTTAGCGTGGGTTCCATGCGGAGGTAGATGGCAGCCAATACTACAGTCAAGCTGAGTGGTTTCCATCCCAAGCTTGGACCTTATTAGCTGGTCATTGCACATGACTTTGGTTCACAAATTAGCTATCCCACCTTGGGGGACGTGAGCCCCTCGAGTGAACCTATTTCTCTTCTGACGCATTTCGTCAGGGGAGTGGAGACTGATGGATGGTATTGAGGGCTTCTGTGCCAGACATTTTTCTATATGTTATGCCATTCTGTTCCCCCGATAGCCCTGAGAAGCTATTACTCCTCAGTTCCAGCTGTGGCAACAGGCTGACTGCACTGTAGGTCATGCAGCTAGAAAGCAAGGGAGGGATTTGAACCTGGTTCGTTCTCACTCCAAGCCCAGTGCTCTGTCTGCCCCATTACTGCGGACTGTAGGTTAAAAATGAATGAATTGAGCAGAGGAGCCAGGGAGGAGGGGGAGGAAATACCGTGATGGGGATTACAAGGGGAGTAAAAAAAGAAGAGGTTCGTCTTGTTGTTTAGATGCAACATGAGACTTGGGCCTGCCCTACATGATCCCAGCAGACTAGTTAGCATTGAGCGGAGGCTGGTGAATGTGCTGCTCTCCTTCAGAATTTGTGTTTTCTAAGAGGCATTTCTCTCTCGGTCTCTCTTTCTCTGTCTCTTTCCCAGAGAGTGGCCCTGAAGGAGTCCTCAGGATGATACGAGCTCGCTGGATTGCTGTGAGAGTCTTAATCCTGGGAGATTTATGACTGTGACTTCACTATGAAAACAACACTATTTTCCTCAACCTGTCAGGGGGCAACAATTAGAAGAAGAATGTGAGGTTTACTTTTGACGAAGCATGTGGCTCATAATAGAGCCTCTATTACCAATAGGGTGACTTGTGGCTAAAATATAAAGGCCATGGGCTAAAAAGAAAAAGAATAAAGAAAACATGACAGGATTCCTGTTATCCTCCCTCCAGAACAAGGAAACAAAGGGTAAGCTTTAGGAATAGAATCTGATACATTTTTGTATATTTTTTCCGCATTAAGATGCAAGTCATTCCACGCTTGGAAGTTGGTTTTGTATCAGTGCTGGTCGGGTGGATCTATTTTTCCCTGTTGCTATAAAAACATCTCAAGAAATGCATGACAAGTCTTCAGAGAATGCCACCGATCGCTGAGCCACTGCCGTTAATTGCACATGAATATGGATGGCACAAGCACCGTTCTGATCCCAATCTGTGCCTGTCGCGATAATGGGAGGTCCAGTCCACCTGTCAGGTAGGTGCAATGGCTTCAGACCATAGGAAGGCCGTAGGGTGTGAAGTCAGAGGGAAGTAGCAATTGCAAAGCCATAGACTGAATGGTTAGGTAGTTTGGAGACTGTGGAGCTCCGGGTAGTAGCCTCAGCCCAGGAAAGAAATAGACTGAGATAGTCTTGAGGTCATGTGATCAGAGAATCCCAGAGAGAGTCCTACAGGAAACAAGGAAACAAGGAAAGCTCCACAGGAATTGGTGTTATTTTTAAGGACCTGGAACTACGTGCCCCTTAAGAGCAGGAGCCATGAGCTATACCCCAGGCCATCTCCCCAGTACCTACCAAAGATCCTCACTCTGGAATGATAAACATCAAGGGTTGGTTGAACGTGTGAACTCTATGGTCATATTTTTGCTCCTGAGCCTCAGGTTTACATGACCGAAAGGAAGAGAAATCCCAATGAGAAAAAGTGGTCCCATAGCCTTTTTGAGTGGCAAAATAGTCCCCGAGCCCATGAGCTTTCTATTTCCCTGTCTGAAATCAACATGGCTTTATTCACCTGGGTTAAGGTCCAGTTTGGTTGGGATGGAATAGGTATTCCAGTTTCTAAAACTGGACTAATGGTCTAAATTTAGGAAATGAAACATTGACCTCTTTTGGAATAGAGAACTTTCTGCTCTAGAGAGGGTTAATAATCACTTGCCTAATCTATTCCAATCCATTTTGGAAGTATGTCTCAGCAACACACGTGGTATAAAGTAGAATGGCAGGACCCCACCCAAAGGCAAAAAAAAAAAAAAAAATGCCTAAATTATTGTGTAATTTGCTCCTCTTTTCCTGAATTTCTTTAATAATTCACATGAATTTCCATTAGTCCTTTCCATATGTTGTTTTTTTTTAAGTTTATATATTTATTTTGAGAGAGAGAGCAAGCGTGTGTGAGTGAGTAGGGGAAGGGCAGAGAGAGGAGAGAGAGAATCCTAAGCAGGCTCCATGCTGTCAGCACAGAGGCCGACGCGGGGCTTGAACTCACAAACCGTTTGATCATGACCTGAGTCGAAATCAAGAGTCAGATGCTTAACCGACTGAACCACCCAGGGGCCCTCTCATGCGTTGCTTTAATTATTTGGTTTAATTATTACTGTGAACTCTTGGTGGATAGAGACAAAGTGTAGTGCCTGGTACATAATAGAATATCCATAGAGAGTTGCTGATGATGAATCAAAAAAAAAATTAATGAGATTATCATGCGAACCTGGATAGCAAAGCTAAATCATTCTAATTTCAATCAGCTCAGTGTAGTCTTTTCTAGATAGACAGTGTTTTGCAATCTTCTTTCCACAGCCATTAAATCTTGGCTTAATGCGTAAATTCAGAATGTCTTGGCATTTTGTTATTTTACGTTCATCCCTACTGTGACAGCCAAGCTGCTCACAACTTTCTTCGAGAAAGAATTTGACATTCCACTGTGCAAAGTGCAGTTCGCAGACAGCCTCCGTCTCAGTGCCTCAGGATTCCACCCAAGGCACTGGAGCCGATTTCCTGCTCTGCTGTGGCCCCTGGGCCATGACTGAGCCTTTGGGAGGAGGGGCACTAGGGCCGGGCCATCTCTCTCCACTGTGGGATTCCTCTAATGGGCAAGCTTTGTTCTGGAGTTTCCATTGGGATCACCTGAGGTTTTCCTTATTCAATCTTGCTTCCCTTCCCCCTTTCATTTCAGATATCAGATCTGTATCACCGGCTGAAGACTTACCCTGCCCAACAGCCCCTTTATCTTTCACAGTCTTATCTCACAATAAATTTCTGACATGTCTATCTCTGCTTCCCAGAGGATCCAAACGGACCCACCTACGCAATATCTCATCAGATTCGTTTTCTTCGTTAAATACGATGGAGAGATTTTATTAACCTGAATGTTTAGTGTCTCCCCACCACAACAGCAGCCTTTCGGAAATGTCTCCCAAAGAAAACCAGTTATGACAACAAAGCCTATTTCAAATTGTGTCTCGGGCCCTTGTGTTTGTGCAAAAATGCCATCTCATGGGGTGACTCAACTAGAGAACGGGGCATTCTAAGTCAGAACCCCACACACTAACTATTTGGCAAGGCTCCTCAAGCTTGGATCACAGCCCAAAGGAAACCTGAGTGCTCCTTTGAGGGTGGGGAGGGGTCCTGAACATGTTGGGAGGTGATAATGAGAGCAATCGTGTTTGAATGAGGTTTATGAGGGCTTTCCGATGGGGCCCTTGAGAAGTCTAGTGCTTTTCTTCCACTTGGCATTGTGCATTTTGGGCACCAGATATGTTAAAGCTTGCAATGAGGTTCTCACAAGCTACTTGTTTTGCCAAAGAACCAACTACTGCTTCAAGTCCCATGTTCCCTCGTCTCCTGTTTGTTTCTGCCTTGCCAGGGAGATTGCTCTCATTTGGCTTCTGGTAGCCCCCCTGGTAGCCAACAGAGACCGGTGGGAGTTGAGCGAAAGACGCAGCCTAAGAGAATCAAACAGTCCGAGGTCTATCGCTTAATGCACTTGCCACTTCCAATTTGGCATTCTCGCTGACTCTGTTGGAACCCCTCTCCCTATCATGAGGTGTTCCAGCTGGACAGTAGACATGTACTTCTCCCATTATATAACAGCTCAATACTGGTCACCGAAAACATCAATTCCTTCAGCTGTGTGTGACTGTGGGTGCTCGATTATGTGGAAAAAAGGAAAACATTAAAAAAGCATCATTTCAGGCATGCTTTCATTTAATGCATCAATAAGATGGCTGGCATACCATTTCAAGGAGCAGAATGTAAAATGTCAACGCAGTTGACTGCCTCCTCCGGGGAGCCTTCTCTGACCTCTCCTTGGCACCAGCCGCTTTAATTGTGCATCAACCTCTAGGCCCTGTGTAGCTCTAGTTGGTCTCCCATATTTTTCTGCTCAGTCTAGGAGTTGAGAGGAACTGGAGAAGTCATACAGAAAAACCTCTAACTGAAACCAGGAAGCCCTTCTCATAAAGAGTAGACATCGCCTAAGCAGGCGTTAGGTTCCAAAGTCAGCATGTAGGGTGAAATCGAGTATTGTTTACGTCACCTTTGAAAGTTCTAATATGAGAGGCACATGGGAAATGGGCACTAGGGGATGGGGGAGGTAGACCCTGTCTCTGGTCTCACTCTTATCCCAAGGTACAACCTTATAAATGGAACAGTGGGGAGAATCATCCACGCTACTTAATACTTTTTAATTCATATTTTTGTCAAATGTAGTGTTTTAGTGAGTCAAACAAATTCTACCAGATTTGTCACAAAAATTATCGGTGCCCCACCTTCCACTTTCCCTTCCTTAGAGGCAATGACTTTTCCACTTGAACGACTGACTCTCCATATATTGCTCTAAATAGCACACACATATAGCTACTTCCTGATTTTTCATTTTTTGGACCTTATCTATTGACTTCCTGCCATGAGAGATAGAGAATTTAGTTCTCTTTCATCCCCTTCCCTCCAACACATACCATTCTAGTTCCCCCATTCTCCCTCTGTAGTTATATTATAGTTTTGGTGAGATCAGTATTCAGTGTTTACATTTTTTTGACTATGTAAATGGTATTCGCAGCTGGGCCATTGGTAAACTTCTTAGTTGCCTTTCACGAACAACTTTTTATTTTCCATGGAACTAGTAATTATCATATATAATGCTTATAGTGTGCATATATATATATATATATATATATGCATATAATTGCCTTTTGTTTGCTCAGTTTTCTATGCACTAATGCTAACACAACCTCAAACTCTCTACCAGTTGTCCAAATCTCCTGCCAGTCTGTTCAAACAGAGCACATGGTCAGTTTTATCTTGGCAAAATCTCCCAGAGCCCTCTGGCTTATATGGTCTGGCTGCCCTTCATAGCTGAATCACAGCAGTTGTCCTGGGTCATGCGTCTACATTATCCTGGGAGTATCATGGCGTCTTTCTTGTGTTGGATCTTCTCTTTCCTTTTACCCCATGCATTCCTCTTCTTTGGCTTAGTCTCCCATTAGGGTAGAGTATATCCTACAAAAACTCCCTAAGAAAGGGTGAGGAGGAAGTACATTTTTGAAATCTTGGGTGTCTGAAAATGTCCTCCTTCTGTCCTCCACCCTTTACTGATTGTTTGTCTGAGCGTAGACTTTTAGGTTGCAAATCCTTTTCTTTCAGAATTATGAGGGCATGGTTCCACAGTGCTAACTTCTAACCCTTCCACTGAAAAGGATGATGTCTCCTGATTTTTGTTTCTTTATAAGTGTGTTTTCTCTCTGAAAGCCTGTGGGATCTTAACTTTGTCCTGAGCGTTCCAAAATTTCACAATGATTTGTATTGATACGGGTCTATTTTTATTCACTGGGCTGGGCACTTGATGTGTCCTTTCAGTATGGACACTTGTATCTTTCAGTTCTGGAAAGTTTGTATGTATGTATGTATGTATGTATGTATATACGTATGTATCTGTCTTTCCATTCTGGGAAAAAAATTTTTTTCTTTATTTCCTCCCCTCATATTGTCTCTTCTCGTCTCCTGGAACTCTTATCATTTGTATATTGGACTTCTTAGAGTCATTTTCTACCCTTCTTAAATTTTCTCTTCTGTTCCCTATCTTTTCTCTACCTTTTTCCTCTATTTGCTGGAAGGTCCTTCAACTTTACCTTTCGACAGCACTGCTGAGTTTTTTGTTTTTGCTATCATATTTGTGATTTCTAGGAGGTCTTTTTTCTCCACAAATGTCTCATTTTAATAATGTTTCTTTTTAATCTGTTTCATGATTGCAATATCTTATCTCCCTAAAGACAGTGACACAGAGCTAGGAGATACATACGCACACACACGTACACCCACGTGCACACACATGCACACACACATTCACATGCACACACATTCTCTTCTTCCTTACAAAATCTCACTTCCTCTAAATTGCTTTATTGTTTCAAACTTGTTTTTTTTTTTTCTCTTTCATATAAGACTTTCCTCATATGCGTGATGGTCCTTGGTTATCTTTACAGGTTGAAGGCACTAAAAAGTGGATCAGAAGCTTTAAAACATGAGTGGCTCTGGTTGAATGTTAGCTTCCTTATAGACTGGTCTAGCTGAATACCAATGTCAGTATCTTGAGGTGTTTCCTCTTGAGCTGGTCAGGTTTCCTAGAGAAGACATGTCTATTGCTCTGCCTGGGGAATGAAGATCTGGCTGTCAGCTTTCTGGCAGCTGACTGCTTCAGAAATTTGGTAGAATAAATTGGGCTGCCTCCTCAAAACTGCCTGAGAATTCAGCCTTCTCAGGTTTGCTGTCATTACTTCCATCATGTTGCTACCAGTGTTGTTTGCCCATGTTTGCACTCTCGTTAGTTTATGTCTTACAAAACATTTTAAGATAGAGGTGCCTGGGTGGCTCAGTTGGTTAAACTTTGACTTCAGCTCAGGTCACGATCTTGCAGTTGGTGAGTTCGAGCCCCATATCGGGGCTGACAGCTCAGAGCCTGGAGCCTGCTTCGGATTCTGTGTCTCCCTCTCTCTCTGCCCCTCTCCAGTTCACACTCTCTCTCTGTCTCTCAAAAATAAATAGACGTTAAAAAATTTTTTAAATAAAAAAAATTAAGATTTTGAGCAGGAATGAAAGTAGATGCATGCATTCAGTTGATCATATATTTTTAAGTTTATTTATTTATTTTTAGAGAGACTGTGTGTGTAGATGAGCTGGGGAGGGGCAGAGAGAGAGGGAGACAGAATCTGAAGCAGGCTCTGCGCTATCATTGCAGAGCCTGAGTCAGCATTTGATCCCACAAACCTTGAGATCATGATCTGAGCCGAAATCAAGAGTCAGACACTTAACCGACTGAGCCACCCAAGCACCCTTCAACTGATCATCTTAATCAGAATCCACTATTCACTTGTCTTCTCTCTTCAGTTTTGGCTTGATAACAACAACAAATTGGATTTAAGTGATAGGCTCATAAGCTTTGTCTCCCCAGGGATTATACTGATATTTGTTGAGTGTCCTATAGTTGACAGTTATTGTCTTACTCTCGATCTTATTTGGTTTTTACCTCATAACCTAAACTGAGAACGAGAGAGGATGAGTCCTATCCAGGTTCCATTGAGTTGGTAAGGAGCTGAGGCAAGACACAAAACCGGATTTCCTGACTCCAAATCTGACTTTTCTTTTTTCACCTGCATCAGGGTTTTTGGCAAACACTTCCTGTAGTCAACATGCAAGGCACCCTCCCTCACCAGTGGAGAGCTATGGTAGGAAGCTCCTCCTGATGAATAGTGAAAGCCTGTCTCTTTAGCATCTTCCCTCTGATTCCGGTTCTGCTACCTTTGGCAACATGGCGTAGTTGTAATTTTTCTTCCCCACGTGAGGCCTTTCACGATGCGTCTTCAGCTGTTGTGGAGTAGCAATGAAGGGCAGTGGGGTTGTAAAAGCTAGGGAACCCTGAAGTTAAGGTGAGCGCGGAAGTTGTCCTTCCTTGGTCATGGCAGGTAGGTGCGAGTGCGTTCCCAGAGGCCTCCAAGAATGATGGTGGTAACTGACGGAAGGTGGGCAGGTCACAGCAGCAAGGCAGGGCAGAGAAGACCGGTGCATCTGAGCAACATGAAGCTCAAAGGAGGAGATCTTGCCTATGGGTGGACCGCACACGTGTGGTGGAGAAGCTGTCCCTGCCTCCCGGCCACAGAGTTAGGTCATAAAAAATTCATGTAGCAGATAAGACAAGGAGGGGGAGGAAAGAGTGGGCATACAGGTTGAAGATGCGAAGAGCTCATCATAAGGGAGTAAGGTTGAAATGAGGTGAAGTGAAAAGAACTGAGAAGAGAGCTGGTGAAAGGCAGAGTTGGGGAAAAGGAGGCTCAGAACAATTCAAGGGTGTACATGTGACCTTGAGTCCATTGCCAAAATAGGCGGTTCCTCCACCCCTGACCTGAGGCAGTTGAGGCCAACACCGCGGCAGCCTGAGCCTTGCTTCTGTCCCTCTCTTCTCCCAGTGGAAGCATGAGTGGGGGGAAAGCCTGCGTCCTCACCTGTGGCATGCCGTGGCTTGCCACCTGGCCCGCAAGGTTCTTGCTTGTCCGTTACTGCTAAAGGCACTGGATAGAGGATTTGGTCTGAAGCCAAAGCAAATAGCAGCTAAGAGACACACAACAGTTGGCGTCTGGCTCAGATGGCTCTGGCGCCTTCCTAGAAACCTCCCCCCCCCCTTTCCTCCAAAGAAGTCTGCCTGGCTTGATGAAAACTACAACTAACATGTGTGCAGGGCTTTGGGACTTAACAGGCACTTCCACATGGGGGAATCTCATTTTATCCTGTCAACTGTGCTGGGGGTAAAGTTTATGATTCCCATTTTACAGATGAAGGAACTTCCAGCTTCATCATGTGTAACTCAATGACACAGAGGAAGTCATTACCTCTCTCTGAACATCAGCTTTCTTAGTAACGAAGTGGGACTAAGACTTATGGCAAAGTTGTGTTGAGACTTAAGTAGGATTATGTATGTAGGATGCTTGCACAGAGCTGGCATATGCTAAATGCCCATTCTGTATTCCCACTTATTTACCCCAGGGGTAAAATGACTTACCCTAGTTCGCTCCACTAGAGAAAGGCAGAATTGGGGTCCCTGTCTGTCCTTGCCACTGAGGGGCAGGCCATTCCTAAAGGGTGATAGGAATGACTTATCAATACAGCTTCAGTGACTGATAGATCCTAAGGATGGCCTCAGCACTTTCTTCCATGCCTAGGTGTAGGCTTCTTTGCAGTGTGAATTGATTGTCCTTCCCAATAAAAGACTGACCCTCTTTCCCCTCCCCCTTGAACCTGGGCTAATCCTGGGACTTTCTTTGATCAATAGCATGTGGCAGAAGTGACATTAGGTCTTGAGTGCCTGCTCTCACCTTCTAGGTGCTCTGTGACTCCTGTGTAAGGAAGCCCAGCCCTTAAGGATGAACAATCACACAGAGAGAGAATTCCAGTCATCCCAGTAGCTCAAGCCGTCACCACTGAGGCACCAGACATGGGACTGGGCCAGCTGGACAAGGCAGCCAGCCCCCTTAGTTGTCATTTCTTCTCTTCACTGGCCAACTCACGGTGGCATACTTGACCCCCATGAGACCAGCAGAGGGACTGCCCAGTTGAGCCTGGCCCAATTACAGACTCCTGAACAAATACATTATCTTGGTCTTAGGTCATTAAATTTGGGTGGTAGATTGTTGTGCAGAAACAGATAACTAATTCCTAAGATAAGATACTAGGGAAGTGTCAGTAAAACTGCATAGATACTAGAGTCAGATACCAAAGTTACCCTAGACATGGTTTTGGGTTTTTTTTTTTTTTCCTTTAAATTATGTTTGATTATCCACCATCTTGTGGTCCTTTTGACTAAAGATGAAACCATGAACCTGATGAATTTACAAGGACTTATTCTTCTGATACCTGTAATTCTTTGAATAAATAGACACGGTGTGCTCTTAAATGCAGGGCTCAGGCCCAGGGCCTCGTTTGTTCCCACCTCATCTCTCTGACCAATTAAGGACTGGACCATATACACCTAATAGAGGGTCTTGGGAATATTCTCAGTGCCAAATGGGAGTCCGCAGTAAAGCTTGGGACCAAGCCTCTGCATCCTTGACCCCCGCCCCCAACTTCCTGTCCCTTTGGGGCCAGTTGGTGAGAATGTGCTTGCCTCTAATCAGCATCTCAGAGACTTCTCAATTGTTCTTAGCAAACAATGCTTAGAAAAGGGGATGCATTCATAGGGAGGATTAAAACAAGGTGTATCAGGAGAGGCTGAACTGATGACTCCAGCCCCGACCCAGCCTGGGTTGTTCTTTTCAGGTCACCCGGCCTGAATTTGCCCAAGAACAAGGGACAAGACTGAGGTGACTTCATGCAGTGGAAAACAGACCACATCCTCCCTGAGAGCCCAAACGGAGGCTGGCTTCAGAGAAACTGATCTGCATGCCAGTGGGAATCATCCTGGTAAAATATTCCCCGGCTCATCAGCTCGTCTTTAAGTAGAGTGAGATGGATAATGGGGGTCACAAGCCACCTGTGAAGCCTACTTTGCAATCTGGGGTGCAGGTGGCTACGTAGATTCTAAAGTTCCTCCCTCCCCTTCCGAGGCTGAGTCCCGGTGGCACTGTCCCTAATGTTCTAGGTTCTGTTTCATTCGCTCTCTCTCATACTCCCCTCTTGTTCTCGTTGCCAACAGCAGAGATAGGGCACAGGAGTCAGGGGCGGCTGAAATGACTGGTTTCTGAGCTGTGTTTTCCCTGTTCACTCCCACTGCCCACTGAGAGCACACAGGAGTCAGGGAGGGGCGGCGGGCTGACCCCTGCTGCTCGATGCCGGGTGCCCAGAGCTGTGATATGCAGTCCACCTGTCAGTCAACAGCATTTATGGAGGCTCTGAGGGGGCTCCAGAGGAAAGTACAGATTGCTGGAATGGACACCGGGGAACAGGAACTCTGGCTCCGGCCCTGACCTGCTGCGTGAATTATGGTGGATGAATAAATGAACATTTTTGGCACACTTTACAACAGGCTTTCAAAAGTACTTTCGATTCATCCTCCCCAAAGCACTGGGACATACGTGATATATGATGTACTGTTCCTAATTAAGAGGTGAAGAAGCTGAGGATCAGAGAAGCGAAGCAATTTGCCCAAGGGCACCATAGCAAACAGAACCAGAATCCACTGTCTCCGACCCCTCTGCTTTTCCCACCGTGCTTTGCTACCCTTTGGATGTTAACTTCTCTGAGCCCGAGTTCCATCATCATTGAAATAATGGCAATTTTACTGGGCACCTTCTCTGTGTGAGGTAAGCATGTTACCTGTGTTAGCTCATTTAATCCTTAAAATAACCTATGGGCAGAAACTATTTTTATCCCTGTTTTGGAGATGAGAGAGTTGGGGCTTACAGAGATCAGCCACCTGCCCAGCCAAAGCCAAAGTTCTTAGCCACCTTGCCATATAAGTTCCCATGGGTGACTGGAATGTTTTTTTCCCACCCACTTACCTCACCAGGCAATACAGAAGACAAAATTAGATGATGGATGTGAAAACACTTTTTGAAAGTTAAACATGTGGGGCATAAATATAAAGAAAAATAAAAAATCTCTACTCCTGTAGACCTTATGCCATAACAAAGCCCAAACTAACTTCCAACAAACTGACATAACAAGTCCTCACTGACATAAAGCAGCAGACACAGCTACGGAAAGAAGTTGCAAGGGGAGGGTGACGGGGGTCAGAAGCACCAGTTCTGGAGGTGATTTAAAAGAGGTAAGCTCTGCTTATGTTCCTGGCAGTAAGCAGGCACAGAACATGAGAAAAGAGAGGGATGCCAAGCAGAAACCATGGCCAGACGGGCCACGTTGCCTTGTCCAGGGGAAGGTAGGCAGGAATCCACGCAGCGATGGAGATTCTGATAGAAATGAGCGGAAGTGGGTGATGTTCTTGAGGCCATAGTGTATGTGTGCATGTGTGTGTGAGTGTGTGTGTGTGTGTGACAGGCAGGGCCATTCACCCCCCCACCCCCCACCCTCTACAGCGTCATGCACAATAGCTTCATCCGTTATCTCAAACACAGACCAAAACTCATCTTCCACTAAGCACTTCTTGCTGCCATAATCCTTGATCCCCCACAGAATCAAAATACGCTCTCTGATCTTGGCACAGACTCTTGCTCTCACTTGTGGGCCTTTGCTATGGACTTTTATGTCTCTGTTTATTTTGTGTGTTTCATGAGTGGCTCATGCCTTTAAAGGAAATGCACCACCAGCCTTGGCCTGTCATTATGGCCCTTTGCTGGCCACGGGCTGAGCTGGCCCTGCTCCTGGGATGGGTGAGCCTGGGCTTTTAATTTGCTGTGACAGGAGATAATTGTTGCTTGAGTTTCCACCTCTGAAAATAAACCAGGGTGGTACTTCCCGACTGGGAGTCCAGAGAGGCAAGCTCATCCCTGGGGCCAGCGCCAGGGGGAGGCTTAGCCAGGGCCAGAGTGGCTGGTCTCAATGTCCCTCACCTCCTTTCCTTTTCTGGATTTCAAAACATACAATTAGTGTTTTCTTTAAGATCTCAGAATGGCAACGTTAGGAAAGTTCAGGGAGATTTTCTGATAATGTGTGCAAGAATTCTAGAGGTGGGATTCTGTGAAATTTCAGACTCTGAGGATACTAAACCCTCCACTCGGGCCTAATCCCCAGTTACAGCTGCATTCAAGTTCAAGCACATCAGAGCTTGCCCACAAGGGCTACAGTCCATGCCTTTTTCTTTCTTTCTTTTTTTTTTTTTAAATATGATATCATGCCTAGAAATATCTGGGCAAAGTCCCACCAATCAAAGCCCTCTGGATTGCAAGTCAGGTCTTGGGTTTTGGGTAAAAGGCAAGGCCCTGCTTAGCTATAAAGTGAGGTATCTGGAGATGACCTTCTAAGGTTCCTTCTGGCGCAAGGATCCATTTATCTTGGACTCCATCCACAGGCTTGTCTCACCAGAGTTGAATTGAACGCAAGGTATTGTGAAGCCTGCACGGGTCATACAAGTTCAGATGATACAAAGATGTCTGGGAGTTGTACATTTTAGCTATGCCTTAGGACTAACATAATATAAAAGGAGAACTCAAAGGCAGGGAAGCTCATTGTGGTAGAGAAGAATGAGTCCATGAGGATACTGTCCCGAATGTTCTGGGACCCTGCAGAAGGTTTCTCCGGTGCTCTGGATCTCTCTGTTCAAATCCTGACCCTCTACTCATTGGCTGTCTGACCTTGGGAGAGTTGTCTTAGTTTCCCCACCCACAGCCTGGAGAAGATAAGACACCTGCCTCACTGAGCTGTCATGAGCTTTAAGACAGATGGTGTGAGTATGGTGGTCCTTTGTGCAGCTCACTAAAAATTTCTTACCTTCCTCCTTTTAGGCACATGGTAAGGCTGCAAATCCCTAGCCCCTCGAAGGTGGACTTACCCATGTGACTTGCTCTGGCCAATGAAATGAAAGCAGAAGGTCTCTGTGTCGCTCTGTGCAGAAGCATCGAATAGCCAGTAGGAGACGCTGCTGTGCACCGCCCTGCACACACCCCCCACCCCCGACCATGGCAACTAGGGATGCAATAGATGAAATAGGTGGAGCGCTTTTATTCCAGGTGGACATATAAAGAAATGTGGAGTGGAGCTCCTTAGCTGACCTGCAGTAGACATTTACCGAGATCAAGAAGTAAACTTATTATTAGCTACTAAGACTTTGGCGGGGTTTGTTATTACAGCAAAAACTAGCCTACCCTGACTTTAACAATATATTTGAAGTACCTCACATAGCCCCTAGAACATAGTGATCTAATAATAAATGATTGTTCCTATCTTGATTCTTCTGACAAAAGTCAGGACCACTAGCCTTTGAAGCAACCACACAGAATCTAGCACAGTTCTGAGCAAATGTTTGTACACTCTTTTATAGTGACATTGGATGAATTCAAAGTCACTGGGAGCTACCAGAACCAGGAAAACGCGGTGCCCAAGAAAAGTGAAACTCTTTCCAGCAGCCGGAGAGAGAGAGGACTACTATTTGCCTAAGGTGCAGAATGGTCTTTATGTCCTTCAGTTTTCATCAACCAGAAAGCAGGAAGGAGAACAACTGGTTCCTGTCCCCACTCTCAGTGAAGTTATTTCAGGGCCATAAGCCCAGTGCATTCTTTGCTCAGAGTAACAGGGAACAGGTGCTAGGTGCTTGATCCCAAAACTTGGCATTGATTACTTAACGCAGACACCAAGATCTTTGTTCATGTCGTGTCATAGGAATATTTTCCTCGGAAACTCAGTAAGTTATAAAAACATAAAAATCTTAGTTACATTAGAGTAAAGGGAGCCACAGTTAACGAACCTCATCATTCATTCCTGGTGAGTCTCTAGTGACAAAGGAGTTTATCACAAGTATAGAAGAGGCAGTTCAGGTAGAAGTTAAAAGCATGATCTTGCGGGCACCTGGGGTGGCTCAGTTGGTTAAGCATCCAACTTCGGCTCAGGTCATGATCTCTCAGTTGGTGAGCTCGAGCCCTGCATTGGGCTCTGTGCTGACGGCTCAGAGCTTGGAGCCTGCTTCAGATTTTGTGTCTCCCCCTCTCTCTGCCCCTCCCCAACTCAAGCTCTCTCTCTCTCTCTCTCAAAAAAATAAATAAACATTTTTTAAAAAGGCATGATTTTGGATGCCCATGAGATGTAGGTTTGCATCCCAAATCCTTCACTTACTTGTAAGATAGTATGCATTCAAGAACTTAGAACGGTTTCTTATACGTGAACAATGGTCATCATATACAATGGATTGGCTGATAATTTTTTATATTTCTATTATTGCTTTAGTCACTTATTCATTCAAAAAATATTTGCTTCAGTCTTTTCCCAGTGCCACAACCTCCTTTAATTTTCCTAGCAACATTATGGGATCAGTAATATTGTTCTCATTTTATGAGTAATTAAATTGAGGCACAGAGACAGTAAGAATCTCAAGACCACATGGCTAGTTAAGTGGTAGATTTTGGGTTTAAACCCAGATGTGAAATAGAGAAGTCCCACAAAGTCATAGTCTATAGAAAGGGGAACTTGGGGGTAAATTCCAAAAGCCACATGCCTCCTAGAAAGAAAGAAGAGGATATTTTAATACCACCTAACCCACTCTGAAGCCCAGTGAGCATAAACCTAATGGGGTATTTAATATAGAAAGGTATGCTGACAAAGAGTGTGAGTCACCTCCTGAGCATAAATACCATCTGTGCAGGGAACGTGTGGTTAAACGGGGGAAATGCGTGTCATTAAAAAGTATCCAACTCCCCTGGAAACCACGCAGACCCAACATGGCAGCTGAAGACCAGCCTTCCTTGCTGGACCCAATGGGTCCCCGGAAGGAGATGCTGAATTAGGCCTCTAAACCAACCCTTCGACGTGAGTCTAAAGCTTTTCCAGTAAGGTAAACACTCTCTCAGGCCTCTTACTGTCTCACACCTTCGTTGGCGTAATAAGGTGATCCTAGCTCAGACAAAATAGTGGTTAGGAAGGGATTTTCTTTTTTAGAATCCAGTCAATTATCAGTGCACATAAAGAGCACATAGAGATCACCAGTATTTCCTGGACTAAAAGGGAGCGTAAAGGGCCGGAGTGTTTCATGAATTAGCCTTATGAATTTCCTTGACAGGTTCAGTCTTTAAGCTTCACTAGCTGCTGCCAAGCTGGAGAATTAGGCTCACTATATTTCATTGCCTTTCACTCAATGATTCAACCAATATTGCTCGGGCACCCCTTAAACAGAGTGTGGTTAGGCTCTGTGAGGGAGGCAGAGATGAATTTCCTGCCCTAGGGGAGCTTGCTTGTATGGTAGAAGAGAGAAGTACCCCCAAGGAAGGTTCTGGAAAGGGAGAGCCTATAACAGAGTACTGGCTGTCCAGCAGTGAAGTGGATTTTGGGTTGGAAGAAGGCCACAGTGTTTGAGTCAGGTCTTACCTATTTCATTTGTGAGCCAGTGTTCTCAGGCCTCCCCAGTTTGATGTGATCAGGGAGGCCTGTTAACACGAACACCTACATTTCAGGGCCTCTTGGCCCTTGCCTACATAATTACAGGACCCTTGCACTGCTGTAGAGCCTCCCTGGGGACTATTAGGAGCCCCCAGCGTGCTCATCCCCTGGCGGAGCCCCCGTGAGGGAGGGCAGAATCTGTTTCCCAGCTACTGGGCTGCCACACCCCCCAGGTCCTCTCAGATGCTGTCTCTGTGTTCAGCACAAAGGTGGGAAGATTCTCCTTCTCGCCCCAGATTTCACAAGATACCTCACCAGTGGAGGCCCCTCAGCCTGATTCCCCCAGTCTAGGTCTCAGTCTGTGGTACCTGAGGGGAGAGAAGACCCAAGACTGGGTCCCTTGCTCTGCCTTTGTCTCAACTCAGCCCGACTCACCTAAGCTCAGACACTTCCGTCACCCCAGGCAAAGGGGCTTATGCACATCAATTCCTTCAAATAAAGCCTGAGACTGGGGAAGTGACCTCCCTTCCAGTGGCTCTGTAATTCATCCCCAAGCCAGGAGAGGTAGGAGAGAATTAAATGTAAACCGGATGGGACAGAAGGCATAGTCGGGACTGTCTCAGGAGGCCTGTGGCCACTCTCGTCCCCATCACCCTGGGGTTGTGCCCGCTGGCACTGCCCCAGACTCTGCGGACTCGGTGCTGAATTTACATCTACCAGCCCAAAGTCGCAAAATAAACACCATGCCCAAATCGCAACTGTCTGCCTAGAAATAGTAAGACAGGATTGGTGTAGAGGTTTGAACTTCCACCATATTGACTCAACCCACCGTGGAAGCCAGAGACCCCAGCTTAGGAGATGGCTATTTGCAGCCCGGTTGGTGTCATTTTGGGGGCAAAACAAGGAAAGCCTCTCTGACCAGGGCGATTTTCTCCTCACTTGTACTGAGATGCTGCTGCATCCGAAGGGATCTTATTTAAGATCAGAATCATCCGTTGCGGGTTGATACCTTGACCAGCTTTCTCCCTGGACTTGGGAGCACAGTGTTTGTAGACATTCGTCTCCAGCCAGGTCCAGCCATCTTCGCCTTACAGCTGGGTTTTCTCTGGAGAGACGGCTGTTTAAAGCTCAGCCCAACACTTCCTGACTTTACTGTGCTCGTATCTACAGCAAAACTGCAGTCACTGGTTTGAATGGACTAATCAAGACCTATGGCTTGCTGTCTGCACTAATCACCACTTTCCTAGAGATCAAAGCCACGTGGCTGTGGAGACAGGCTTTCAGCAGCTTTTCTCGCATCCTTTCCTGATCAGAGTGATGTATTACCCGAGTGCCATGATCAGCTCAGGGTATCTTTACTTCAGCTATTTGGTACCAGACTGTGGAGTATTTGGTGATTTAACAGTTTGTGTCTATGCTTAACCTGCCTTGTAAATAACCCTTGGATTTAAAAAGAAAAAGGAAAAAGGGAAAGGAAAAGAAGAAGAAAAAAAGAAAAAAGGAAGACACAGAGAAAGGGAAATGAGAAAAAGAAAAAGAAAAAGAAAAAAAAAGCCTTTTCCATGTGAGTCTATGAAACGGAAGGAGGTGATACTTGGGAAATAGAAAAGGCCCCATTCAGTCCCGGGGATAGACAAGCACGCTGGGAGGAGGAAGGGCTGCAAGGTCTGGATGAAATGGAGCATGCCCAATCGGAACAACTCTCAGAGGAGGCGGCCCCAGGGCATGCGCTCCTGGCACTGGGCTCACCCTCCTAGCTATGGGAAGCAAACCCGTGGGATTCCCACAGACGAAGAAGCCTCTAGGGCAAATCCCAGGTTTCAGGGCCCCTGCGATCTTCCTGCTAACCACCTCAGAGAATGAAGTACAACCATCTAAGCGTTTGGATTCTTTCTGTGCTGCCCCTGTGGGAGCAAAAGGTCTATTCTGAGTCTGTACCAGGCGTTCACATTCAGGTGAGCTGGGTACTGAGCAGGTGGGGCAACAGCTCAGTGGAGGAGGGTTGCAGACCAGCTCTCCAGGTTGCTATGACCACAGAGCCCCGGAGCTCCATGGGATCAGCTATCTCCCCATCCCCCACAGCCTCCCCGAAAGGCTCCCTGGGTACCACTCAGGCTCTTGTGCTGAGTACTGCCTCCCTCATCTTTTCTCTGCCACGTGATCTCCCAGGACTAACCTGACCTGCCTGGCCTCATCTTGATAGCACCTTCCCCACGGTGTGTATTTAGCACTTGGACCAGGAGGCCGCCAGGTGGTTCCAAAGGCGCTTACTGGTGGCTCAATAAATATTTGGTGGATGAATGAATGAATGAATGAGTTGTAAAATTCCAGGTCTGCCTCCTCCCAGCTCAGACTGGGAGGGTGAGGGGAGTGGTTTGAGCTGCCCACCACCTGCTCCAGTCTGAAGACTGGGAAGAGACACCAGAGTTATGGGAGCAAGAGGGGACTCCTTGCTTGGGACACTTTCTCTAGTGCTGCTGCCATAGGGGCGGGGCAAGGCTCTCTTGTCAGGATGAGGGAGGAAGGAGCATCTCCTCTGAAGCCCCCGCTAAGCGCAAACGACCGCAGCATTTCTCCGTTTGGAGCCTGGAGTGTGTGCAGGACACAAAGCACACAAGCGATGAGTGCTTCCCTGACCCTCAGAGCTCCCTCGTTAGGTTGTTTGTGACCGGATGATCCCCTGGACGAAACGATCCCTACAGCCATCACTCAGATTCCCAAGAACAGGAGTTTCCACGTCACAAGACCTCATCTGCTGGAACTAGCCTACTGCGCTCACGGCATCACAAGGCGAGGTGGCTACTGCCCGAGCCTCCTGACAACCAGCCTCCTTGGTTCACCTTGAAGGCAGAACTTCACGGAAGCTGAGTGCGAAGGGGGAATGTGTTAAACCAGGTGTCTTCGGAATCCTCCGGAAAATGTTATAACCAGACTGGCTCTGCAGAGTCTGATAAGTGCCAGAGACGGAAAGGGTGGGGTTGGGTGGTGTCACAGTCAGTTATAAAGCTGTGATGCAGGCTGTGTGTCCCCTGTGTGTGCTCTCAAAGTCAATTCGTAAGACACACAGTCCGGAAGAGTGTCTGACAATGGCAGGGGCTCAGTAGATAGTTGTTGATGGACTGGTGTCGCATTGTCCCCAGCTTCCTGAGTACCCGGTGGCATAGAGCCATCTTCCCAGAGGCCAAGGCGGATCCCATCATGGTTCTGACCCACCCGGGGCTCGAGGCACAGGTAGCCTGTCCACTTCAGACATCCACGCCCCATGTTGGCTAGAAGAGAAGCTCTGAATGGTCACGTAACTGTGTTTTGCTGTTAAAAAGGGCAAACCCTGGATACGAGCTCACAAGCTATTTCTTTCCCTGTGGAAAAGTGGGCTCTACATCAGGAAGCAAGCTTCTTCCTTGCCCAGAAGATTCATAGTCAAATGCTTGTAGGGGAGATTACTGAAACTCCAAAAAGGTCAGAAATGCCTCCTGCCTTTCTCGAGCATTCATTCTAACCCAAAGGGATGGCTCAGTACAGGCTTGTTCGCACCCTGGCTGTGTGAGCACTGGGCAGCTCGAGGAGCCTTGGGCAGAAAGCACA
The DNA here is from genome assembly GCF_018350195.1 of Panthera tigris. Lineage (NCBI taxonomy): Eukaryota > Metazoa > Chordata > Mammalia > Carnivora > Felidae > Panthera > Panthera tigris. The sequence goes on from NC_056662.1 coordinate 108,778,898, forward strand.
TGCGTACCTGGCAGAAGCCACATTGACAGGTGAGGTCTGAAGTGAAGGCAAAAGGAAATGATTTTGTGAAGCCTCGGGTTGACCAGAAACACCCACCTCTTGACCTTGGCCTTGCCACTCAGGGTGATTCACAGGGCGTCCTCAGGGAATCTCACCAGTGCTCTCCAGCAGAGGTATTTGTCACGTGCTGGTATTTCCAGCACTCGTCTTCCAGCTGACCTCCTCTCTGGGGGCTGCTGGGGGCCCATTAAGCTACCCAGGATGGCGAGTCAGCAAGCTGACATCCTTAAGAAGGTGATGGTTGGCTTTGACTCAGGAGCACCCCGGACTGAACGTTCTCTCTCCCTTGCCTAACCGAACCCCCAAGATCACCTTTCCTAAGAAAGAGCTTCTCCAGAACATCTCAATCTTAGCTCCTTCTGCTGTCCCTGCCATGTGGGCAGCCCCTAGGTGACAGTACTTGCCGTCACTTCATGGGTGGTGGCACTGTACTGGTTGCACAGCGATCACTTACGGAGTTTCTTGAAAATCCAGATTCCTAGGTGCCACACAAGAAGCTTCCTGTGGGGGAGACAGGACATGGAGAAGAGCAGCTCATATTCTGACTCATTCTCAGGTGCTTCTACGACACCGCAAGGACTGGGGACCACTGGCAATTAGAGCATCGAGACTTTGAAAGTGCATTCATTCAAATATCCGTGCCTCTGTTCAGACCTCCGGAAAAGCAAATTTGACTGTTTTGCTTCCTGACAGCGTTAGAAGAAGCAGTTCCCTCTTTTCCTAAAACAAGGTTGTTCTCTGGCTTCTTGATACATCCTAGACCAGCGGGAATCTGCAAGTGGCTCCAAGGCGATGCGGCCAACAAAGGGCCTTCCTAAGCAAGCATTCCAGACTCCCACAGACGCAGGTCCAGCATGTTCCCAAACTGCTGGAAAGGAGTGAGGCTGGGAGTTTTCCTTCAGGGCTCACCAGATCCCAAAAGCTTCTAGAAGGAGTTTTCCTGGGCTAGCAAGAATTTACAGCTCGGGAAGAGATCCAACTTGATGCATGTTTTGCAGAAAAAACTCCTGGAAATGGCTAAATTCCCCATATCACACGAGGGACAGAAGTGTGTCTTAAAAAAAAAAGGCAGGGTATATGTTGCTAATAACAAGACTGAATTAAGTTCTTAGATTCTGCTTGTTGCCAGTGCTGAGGCAGGAAATAATTCATTCTCCTTTAATTAATCTTTTTGTTTACATTATTTGCTCCCCAGGACTGGCTGAGAGAAGCCCTGTTTCTTTGTTTTGTTTTGCAGTCCTTGGTCAGTCAGATTTGGTGGCATTGTTCCTCAGCCCAGGGGGTCCTATGGGCAAAGCCCTTGTCACAACACACCCACGGTGGAATTAAGGAGGGGCACAGCAAAGACTAGCAACAGGCCCACCCGGTCCTGCAGTCGGGTAGCACCTGTCCTGTCCATCAGCGCTGCCCCTGACCACTGCCAGCTGGGCCAGGTAGGACTCGCCTGTGTGTTGGGGGTAGAGGGAGGGGGAGGGGAGCCATGTCTGCCTCGCTCACACTTGGAAGCCCTGTTCTTGGCAAGGGGTTAATGAACATCGAATGCAAGAATGATAGGGTGAGGGAAAAACAGATGACTTCTAAAGTGGGCTGGACCGGTTTCTCCATCTCAGTCTCTTCACGCACGTATACATCTAGCGCAGTCGGGGTGGGGGAGGGGAGGGAAGAGGGAGGGAAGGAGGAAGAGAGATGGAGAAGAGGAGGAGAGGAAGGGAGGGAAAGAGGGAGAGACAATGATAAAAGCACAAGGTACTCCATGGGTCAAAATCATAGATGTTGCCAGGGGGTGAAGGCAGGGTCCCCGGTCACAGTGGCTTGGAGATTCCAGGCCCATCAACGGCTCACTTCACCGCGTCCATTCCTCACGTGCCGCGTCGAGAGGTCAGAGCAGGCCATCCTAACTGGTTCTAGACTGGACAGGCAATGTCTGCCCACCCTGCTCCCGGCCCGCCGTCTCCAGCCCCAGAACGCCCAGGGGAGGCATGTGGAGTCCTGCTTTTTTCACAGGTTGGTTCTTTATCTCTTTAAATTCAAGAAGCCACTGGTTTGATCTCTGGTTTACTCACTTCATGACACTGGGGGGCCAGAGGGGGCCCCACCTCTTCCCAGTATTGTCAGCCCAGGTCAGGGAGAGAAGGCCCAGGAGCCAATGCTCATGAGGGTGGCAGCCATCACATTTAACCCTTTCCTCCCCTCTCTGCTTGCTTCCCGGCAAAGGCATGTCCTGGCAAGGTCAGCTGAGTCCGTCTAAGTGTCCATGGTTCCATGGCATGGCACACGCCCTTGGTGAAGAAAGCGGCTCTTCTCGTGTGCAATGGAGAGATCCTACTTTATATATATTTTTTCGGCTTTCAAATAACAGGAGAACATTGCTGTTCTTTTGGCTCAAGCAAAAATAAGATGGTTTTGTTTTTGAAAACCCTATTTAAAGGGTTCATTATCTCACAGGCTGCTAACTATATACTCTGCGCCACACTCAATAAAAGCTTCATATAACTGTCTTTGAAATTAACAGCCACCTCTTGTGCTTTTCAAGTTATTAAAGACGCTGGCATGGTGGAGAGACTGTAAACTTTCTATACTGGTGATTAGTCAGCGGGGCCACATCCCACCAAATCCCCCAGGGCGTTCCCAACAAAAAGTTCCTTGTGACCCAAGCACCAATTTTTCTTTCTTGTCTGTTCATTCTAATTCCACTCAATTACTCCTGAGCAAGCTGTTTTATTCCTGTCAACTCATGTTATTTACTGGAGCCTGTCAGGAGGACTGGAGTGGAGGCTGATATTATGTAGGATGTTTTGAGACTCATTAAAACACTTTAAAACAATCACCTATTGTGATATTCACGGCCCTATATGGGGTGGCCTTGCCTGGGCCATTTGGAGCCTGGATCACTTTATTTATATGCTATTAAAAGTTTCAGATGAGAATGCTTTTTCTTGCTACAAAAATTTTGGACCTGGGAACCCAGGATTGGGTCTGGGCTTCTGGAGGCTTCTGGGCAAAGATCCAAAAGTTAACAGATTAAGTGTGTGTGTGTGTGTGTGTGTGTGTGTGTGTGTGTAAGGGTGTGTAAGGGTGTTATCCAGGAGCAGCTCTACCTCTGACTAATGGGCTGAAGAGGAATGGGGGTCAACAGGCAGTTCCAAATAGCAAGAGACTCTTGCCTTCTGGAAGAGAAGGTGGTTTCCCTGGGACAGTGTGTGTAAGAGCAGTTTTCCTCTGCAGATGGAAAGGTTCCCTGCTGTGTCACTCTTGGTCCATCATTATATAATCACAGAGCAATTTGTAGGAACAAGGCACCACGCTTAGATGTCCTGAGGGCGTAAAGCAGATAAGTTCATAGTCCTTGCATCATTCGATGAAGGATCCACTTTGCTGGCAGCATGCGGTGTCAGGTGCCAGGTGAGTACGTGAGCCAGTGAGGGACCAGAGCAGTCACATTATGTCCGCCCCCCCTCCCACCTTCCTCTTGCTTCCCACGGCAGCCTCCCGGCTTCCTGTGCTCCTGCGGCTCGTCCTCGTCTCTTTTTTTTTTAATTTTTTTTTTTTAACGTTTTTATTTATTTTTGAGACAGAGAGAGACAGAGCATGAACAGGGGAGGGTCAGAGAAGGGAGACACAGAATCTGAAACAGGCTCCAGGCTCTGAGCTGTCAGCACAGAGCCCGACGCGGGGCTCGAACTCACGGACCGCGAGATCGTGACCTGAGCCGAAGTCAGCCGCTTAACCGACTAAGCCACCCAGGCGCCCCTCGTCCTCGTCTCTTCTGCTACCCCTGGTGACCCCAGGGCAGCCTAGATAGTCCCTGTGACTGGAGGTCGACTCCTGTGCTCTAGGCGCCTGGACTCCAATGAAGAAGCCGTGCTCAAGCTGGGGAGGAAGTAGAGAATTTTTGCTCACCAAGTCCCCAAATCTGGAATTGCTCTTTTCTTCAGTGGTTCTAAGATGTTCTATAACGGCAGTGGTTGCTACGGACTCAAAGCAATGCTCAGGAAAAGTCTAAGTTAAGGGCACCTGGGTGGCTCAGTTGGTTGAGTGTCCAACTCTTGATTTTGGTTCAGGTGATGGTCTCACGATTCATGAGTTCGAGCCCTGCGTTGGGCTCTGTGCTCATAGCTTGGAACCTGCTTGGGATTCTCCCTCTCTCTCTCTCTCTCTCTCTCTCTCCCCCTTTGCCCCTCCCTCGAGTTCTCTCTCTCTCTCAAATAACAAGTTTTTTTTTTTTTTAAAGAAAAAGTCCAAGTCAAAACAGCATACATCACCTCACACACTTCTAGAACATGGTTTTCCCACAAGTGTCTCATCTGCTCACACATGCCATTCTCACCCAAGTCAGGGAAATACAAGGGATCATTCCAAAGCAGCACTGGCAGGGGAAGTGAGCCTGCAGGTCTAGAGCTATGTGCCATGGGGCACAGCAGTTCTCCTTCTTCAAATGCATAAAGAGGAGATTGAACTAGACCAACATTCTCATGCTGTACTTTAGGCATGAGATGCCAATCTATGCTCCAAGAGAAGTTGATTTCCAGTCAGATCCACTGAGGAAACACTACTTGCTATCTCCCTAGTTCCTAGACTGGCATCCTGCTCCCATGAATTTAGAAAGTGCTGTGTTAGCTGATGTTCAGAACTTGTCCCAGCTGGAAATTCTAGGATGCAACAAACAGGAAATGTGGATATCCAAAGTTATACGGCATTTGCCCAGGCACCTGGGGGGACATACATAAAAATAAAATCAAACCCACAGACCTATCTCTTAGCCTGGGGTGAACCCAGCATTTGCATTTCCAACAACTCCCCAGTCAGTTGTGATGGGTAGCAAGCATCATACTGATAAGTTGGGGCCCAATTTAGACCCAGATGCTTTCACAGGGCAAGGAAATGAGGGAAGAGTGAAAGCAAGGTTTTGTGGGGTTTTTTTTTTTTTAGAGTTTATTTATTTTTTGTGCGCATGTGTGTGTGTGTGTGTGTGTGTGTGTGTGTGTGTGTGAGAGAGAGAGAGAGAGAGAGCGTGCCCAAGCAGAGGAGAGGAAGAGAGAGAATCCCAAGGAGGCTCCACACTGTCAGAGCAGGGCTAGAACTCATGAACTGAGAGATCATGACCTGAGCTGAAATCGAGAGTCAGACGCTCCACCAACAAGGCCACCCAGGTGCCCCAGAGAGCAAGGTTTTCAATTGCTCGCTTCTGTTCACAGGAGGGCTGATTGTGCCTTTAGAAGACACTTCACCAGAAGTCAACAGTTGAAGATGCAGTGGGGCAGAATTTGTTTGGTTTGGTTTTAAACCTCAGACCAAGGGGCGCCTGGGTGGCTCAGTCGGTTAAGCGTCCGACTTCAGCTCAGGTCACGATCTCACGGTCTGTGAGTTCGAGCCCCGCGTCGGGCTCTGGGCTGATGGCCCAGAGCCTGGAGCCTGCTTCCAATTCTGTGTCTCCCTCTCTCTCTGCTCCTTCCCCGTTCATGCTCTGTCTCTCTCTGTCTCAAAAATAAATAAACGTTTAAAAAAAATTAAAAAAAAAAATAAACCTCAGACCGACACTCAGACTATATCCTAAGGGCAAATGTCTATGGCTCAGTTGCTAGGTAGCCATTGCCTGGGGCCAGATGGAAAGTGACGCTGGCTGTTGGCTCTAGAGGCTTTGGGGACCTGAGAGAAGGGCGCCTGTGAGACGTGGCCTTCTCAGTGTCCTCTGGCTGCAAGCAGAGCTGACCCAGCCTTCTGTCCAGGGGCTTAGAGCTTTGGGGCAGAGAAGGCAGGAGTTCAGGAACAGGGCCAGATCAGCTTCCCAGGCCCGCAAGGTTAGTTCTCACCAACTAGGCCTAGTTTCTCACCGGGGAAAAAACGCTGCTGCCCCTGTATCCCTGGCCTTCATCCACACACACACAGGAGAGCTGCTCGGCCCCCTGCCCACTGGCAAGGCCGCCTGCTGACTGAGAGAGTCTGCTCTCCCCAGGAGGACAAGCCAGAAGTGATGGATCTTTCACAGACTGAAGTTCAAGGTGAAGTGCAAGCCTGGAAAATAAGCCTTATTACTACTCCCTCTCATATATTCCACAACCCAGACGAGCTAGATGACTCACCACTGTTTAGACAGATTCCGTTCTCCTCCTTGAGCATATTAGCTTCTGTTTTTCCTTCCCCACCCGTCCGTTGGACTCCTACACATACTTCAAGGCCTATGTCAAATGCCTCTTCCACTGATCTCTCCATTAGATGCAGGGATATCACTCCCCTTCGGAATTGCCAGAGTATATTATTTGCATCTATCAACTGGCATTTTTTTTTTTTATACGATAGTTGTTTTCTGTCTCCTTCTTTCAGAAGCTGGAAGCCGGAAGGCGGCATGTTTCAACATTGTGCTTTCTATGTAGCAGGTACGCGGTGACCATTTATGGAATGGAACGTATTGTCCTTGCCGACAGTCCTTGCAAAGCATCACAGCCCTCGCTACCTGTTGGAGGGCAACCGTTGGCACTGTCTCCATCTCTGCAGCATGGTGCCATCATCAAGCACGTGACGTGGCACTGACGGTGTGGGGGTGCCTCCTGAGCAGAGTCAGCATCTTGACTGAAGTGTCTGGACCCCTTTGAGTTCCAGTCCCCACATGGGGTTGAAAGACACTCCGTTCTCCATTGAATTTGCAATCCTCAAGAAATAATGAAAAAAATGGAAATTTATTCCACCGAGAATATAACGTGGGTGTACACGTGGGCCACATTTTGCAACAGATGGGTAACTTATCTGATTAACAGCGCTGATCATTTGTCATAACGTAACACGTTATATCCCATCTTTATCATCTAGAATTTCCATGTTTGTAAATCTCACCTCCCTAAGAATGACGAAGCTTCGTGAGAACAGAATGAGTGACTTACCCAAAGGTGGAGAAGCCATGGGTGTTAGAGTCAGATCTGGATCCAAAGTTTGGTATCATTGCTACTTAGCCAGCCACCTTGGGTGAGCTGCCGAGCTCCTTTGAGCTGGTTTCCTCATTTTTAAAACCAGAGCAATGCTGCCCACCCCTGTGGGAACCAAACATGCCAACGGTACAGATTACTGGCACGTTACCTGTCCTGAACTAGGGGTTCCGTGCCTCCCCTTCCCTTCTCTCCTCCTCTGCTCATCCTGTAAAATACACAGATGCTCTAAGATTTCTGCCACCAAGTTTTCCGAACCTAATGCTGAGCGAAAGTGATCCTGGTATACTTATCAGGATGTGCACACAAAAATATTAGAAATTAGGACTGTCACAGGAAATGCAAAACATGTGGCCGCTGTGTTAGGACACTACTTGTTCAGAAGAAGAAAACAAAAACACTCCCTAACGACTCTTGCCACATGGAGAAGTCTTAACATGATTTCCAAACCACCACTTCTCCTTGGGCCACGGGGCCACAGCGTACAAGGGGCAAGAAGGCCATCCTGCTGCTCTGAGCCCTGCAACGGGAGGCACCTTCTCAGATTTATCACCCGGAAACTTCACCTCCGTGACTCCGAGGGGAAGGTTTCCATGCGGTCTGCCCACCTGCTGACCCTGGGGCATGATGTCCCATTTTCCATGCATTCTTCCATTCGTGTCCTGTCCCGTGACATTTGCCTCGCAAGCACTTGAGAACATCAGGCATCTGCTATTTAGTCTATAACCTGACACTCAAATTAAGAAAAATAAATGAGCTTACGCTGGCCTTGGGTATTTCCAGTAGCTGGAAATTCCCGTGGCTGAGAAACCTCGTGAAGCCATCTTACTGCAGCATTTTATAGATCTGGCTGCAGGGGCCAAATTACCCTGCCCAGTGAGGTGGGCAGAAAGAAAGCCTGCTGATGACAAAATCTCTTTTCAACTAAATGATTATTTTTGTCTTGATGTATGTGTGGTTATGTTGTTATGAATGACGGTGGTTTTGTTTTGTTTTTTTTTTTCTTTCCCAAAGTTTCAGAGAGAAGAGAGGCATGTCTTTAATTCACTACCCAGGAAATAGCGAGCGTGGTTCTTCTTCCAAAATCCCCATCCAAGAAGCTGATGGCAGGCCTCTGAAACAGACCACCTGTGGGCACGTCACGAAGAAGTGGGCTTTGTTTTGACCAGGGCCTGTGGAAGGGGACGCTCAGTGCTCCGTCCCTTAAATGCACTAAACGGTCGTTAGCCAAAGTGGATTTAACACACAGCCTCAAAACCAGCAGCTGTCTTTGCCACAGACATTGACCCCATCCCGCGTATAGACAGGCATCGTGTGTAATTACCCGGAGCATTTCCCTCACTGCGGAGTAAACTCGGGGTCTTCCCACCGGGGACGTTGCTGTGATAGAGTGGCCTGGATGTGGCCTGAGAAAGAATAGTTGTGGTGTACATACTCCATCCCAACTGCTTGTTCCCTCTCCGTGACCTACCCTTTGTGGGAAGCCAGGAATGCCAAATATTTCTTGCCGCTCTGCCCAGGCCTTTACTTACACTCCTCCCCACTCTGCGGCCCCAGACCTGGCCTTCTCCCTGGGCAGCTCAGGGCCCTCTGTCTCTCTCCTTGTTGAACGACTGCATTTTTGTTGGAGATGGTACATGAAACGTATTTCAAATAAAGCAAGAAGAAAGCATAAAATGATGTCTACGGGACCACATGCCGCCATGCTCTGGCAGGGTAGATGTGCAATCCCCACGTAGGAGACTTCCTTGATAATGGCACAGTGTATCAAAGTTTCTAGGCTGGAGATACAATCACTTTTTTCCAAAAATGAAATGAGAGCCAGTCAACTGCAGACCAAAGGAACACAAGGTGGAAAATGGATGGGGAATGTTTTTAAAGAACCCACTGGCCACGCTGGGTATTTGTTTCCTGAAGGGGAGAATTAAGCTCTCAGATCAGGTCTTTCATTTTTTGGTTTCGTTTCTAATTCTAGAATCTCCTCCGACCGCACTGGGAGGGCAAAGGGGGAAGACGGCTTCTTCTGTAGTTTTTGCTCCACATTTGTGAGGACATTTTCTTCAACAAATCTGTTTTGCCCCAAGGTACATTCTCAAAATATTTCCAGGCAGTGTAACTCCAGAGGTGGGGCCTCAGGGAAGCTATGAATGTCTTCATTGCAAATCTACTGAAGAGAAGAGGTAGGCGTCCTGAAAAGTTTCCTCTGGCTAATAGCCATGTGTCTCCGTGTGCCTGGGACAGCCTCCATTCATATCTGTTGACCTGTTATGATTATGAATAGTTGCCTCTTTCAAAAGTGTCCTGTTTGGATGATAACTTGTGTGGACATCCCTCCTGTCACGAAAAGTACCATGTCTTATGTCCATGTCAAATATGGTGTAGAAGTAACTGGTTCTGCAGCTGGCCTGGCAGGTGGCCTGGCTCTCAGGAGGGAAGGGATGACATCTGAACACACAGGTGGTGCCGTGGTCTTATAGGCCACCGTGCTGTCCATCCCTCGGGGCAGGTCCTGAGCTTTACACCCAGCTGCTGACTGCACGATGTTAATGGGAATAATTGAAAATAAGACACTTGGCTTTAGATTAGAAGGCAAAGTAGACCACTGGGTCTCTTCCCTGTCTCAAGACCTCATGCTCCTTAAGACTCCACCAACATCTGCAGAGTAGACGGTGGCCCTGCTGTCTGAGGCAGGACCCCCTCATCCCAGTTTTCCTTCCATGCCAGGATAGGTGGAACATCCCCAGATAGAAAAACAAAAACAAAAACAAAAACAAACCCACCCAATACATCTTTGTCAACAAATGCCTAAAATACAATAACGAGCATGTCCCGGACATTATTGCTTGCCCAGATGAGCTATTGGACCCATTTGGAATCCTATGTGGGTATTTAGGTAGTGAGAGAAAGTTTGGAGACAAGGGGGAAAGGAACAAAGAATGGATTGACTGATGATTGTATCCTAGACTCTGAGCTCAAGGCGTGACTATTTGCCTACTGAACATGTACATAATTGCATTGGTGTGGGGAGATTTTTGTCCACTCTTAATTATTTTGAATACATCAGAAGGTTTACTTTTAAGAACAATTCACAGTAACATATACAGCCATTTGTGGACATTCCTCCTAAAGATAAGTGTTTTGTTATCTTTCATTTTACTTCTTATGCAAAACTCATTTATGATTCTGACAGTGTGCCTACAGAATTAATATTCAAAAAAACCTGTTTGATTTGTGTTACTTTTTATTTTAACTGGGGTTCATTTTAAATGGATTGAGAAGAAACTTATGATGCTTTGTCAGCTTCCAAGCTAACCATGACATTGATGGACACGAGACAGATGCAGGGTCTGTTACCAACACTTGCTTGCCAGGTCCCATGTGGTTGAATTCAGAGCGATGTTGCACAAAAGAAATGGTTTTGATTAAATCCTAGGGCTAAAAGAAGTTAAAAAAAAAAAAAAGAATTATCAAACCAATCCACAGCCATCTGCATGTGCCATGAGATCTCAATAGGGTAAGAGATAGGAACATTGAGAAAATAAAACATGTTGGTTTTAACGTGGGAGTATCTTTCTTCCCTGTTTTATACCTGAGCTAATAGGCTGATGGCTAAATAGTAGAGTATTTAGAACTGGAAAATTATCAGTGGACTATAAAGATATCTCTGCATTCTGTAATCTACTCTGGAGAGACCTTCTAACAGAGGGCACACGCTGCTCAAATAAGGGATGAACACAATGGAAAGAGCCGAAATAAAGCTCACGTACTGAATACCCACACGTTGGTGAGCTAAACAAACTGAAACGAGTTTTTGGTAATTTGCAATAAGAGTGTCTCTTTTGATAAACCGTTTTCAGATGGCAACTTTTCACATCTGCTTTACTAGATGCTTCATCATGTACTGTTTCCTGTGCGCAAAGAACACCTCCATGTAGTTGCTTTGGGACTCAAGGGGCAGCGCTCTGTTTACAGAGGGCTGGTGCTAAGGGACCGCCTCCCCTTCCTTTTACTAATTAACATTCTTGACATTTGACTTGACAATAGTATTAGAGAGGCCTAACACACAACTTTTGTAAACACAAATAATCTTCTTGGTGGGAGTTACTGCTGAGTCAATACTGTTTCCGGATATAGTTTGATTTGTCAGTTACAAGTTTCTAAGGTTTCTGTTGTTTTCTAGTTGCTTCAGAACCCACCAGGGACTTCTTCTACAATGAACCTGGTACGGAATTACTCAGCTTTAAAAAAAAAAAAAAAAATAGCTGCCTCGTGAAACAATCGGAATGTGTTGGAGTTGTTTATTTATACATTTAAAAGTGTGTTTTGCATGTGGTGTATGATATGGATGTCATTTGGTCATGGCACCAAAATGGGTGTAAAGAATAGTATAAATACACGAATATATATAATATGTATACTATATAGAGACCATATACATACACATACATATTTGTATCTGTATATAATATATCGGTGTGTGTGTGTGTGTGTGTGTGTGTGTGATGTGTAGACACTGCTCCTCTTCTAAGGAAAGTGCTATTTCAACCTGTACCAAACGGTGTTTTCCTTGGTGCATCGCCAAAGCAGACTACACCCCTTCTGATGTCTATTCTGTATTTGTCATGTTCTGCTACCTCCGAGAGGTAACGTAGTGTTTGACTTCTTTCCTTATTCCTCCGATTAAAGTAACATGCAATCTTTGAAATTAGGCTGGAAATATATTAATAATTACTTTAAAAGTGTCATGAATATACAAACTTCTGCTGGTACGGAATGTACAATCGATTTGGTCCTGGACAGACCAAACATTTACCAATATATTAATAACACCAGATATAATAGGTTGCAGACATTAAACATTTACCTCGACAAACTTCTTTCTCTGAATATCCTGCATATCTAAAACTATTCATTGGAGCCATCATACACCTAATAGCAATGTTTACTTACTATCTGCATTAGTTATTAGCTATTTTTACCTGTGTCTCCATTTATTTCACTGAGGAAAAGTTTTATATTTCAAAAGTAAGATCAAAATCCAACTTTCTCTTGACATTGTTTAATACATCTTTGTGCTCTTTTCTAGCTACATTTTGAAACAATTTTAGACTTAGGAAAGTTCCCTTTGCCCTTCACTCAACTTCCCCTATGGTAGCCTCTTACACAACCACAACACAATGAATGGAAGGATGAACATCAAGTCAATACTAATAACTAGACATGGGAGGCGGTTAAAGAGTATCCGAACACCAATTACGTGTTTTTGGATAGTTTCCCCACCAATGTCCATTTTCTGGTCCAGGAGCCAATCCAGGATCCACATTGTTCTTACAGCCTTTCAATATGCCCCTGTCCTTCTGTGAGCACTTCCTTATTACCTGTCAAGCTCTTTTTTGTTTTAATGTTTATTTACTTATTGAGAGAGAGAGAGAGAGAGAGAGAGAGAGAGAGAGAGAGAGAGAGAACCCTAAGCAGGCTCAGTGCTGTCAGCCAGAGCCAGACACGGGGCTCGAACACATGTTCCACGAGATCATAACTCAGCCAAAGTCAGACACTTAACCAACTGAGCCATCCAGGCATCTTAAAGCTATTTTTAATAAAAACCATTAAACATAATTCCACTTGAATTTAATAGAAGAAAAAGAAACTAAAATATAATTAGATGTGCTGAATTTCAGGTAAACATTTCTTTATAAGACTATGTCCTAAATTATCTCTCCAAAGGCAAGAAAAAGATTATGAAATACATTCAGATATTTATCAGTTAGGATTTGGTGCCTAATGAACCACTCTAAAGCTTTGTGGCTGAAAACAAACACCATTTCTCATTGCATACAGCTCTACAGGTCCGGGTTGGGGTGGTGGGGGTTGGAGGGGGAAGTGCAGTTCTGTAGCTCTGGATTGGCTGATCTTGGGTGAATTGCCTTGGGTGAAAAGCATCTATGGTTAGGACATGCGTCTGGGTCTGGAGCCTGGCTGCCCTGGGATCCCCACATCACATATGTGGTAAGAGTTGGTTATCTCTCAGCAGGGGCAAAGGGGGTGGCCTGATCATGTGATCTCTCATCCCGGGGCAGGATCAGGATAGCCCAGGCTTGCTCACATAATGGTAACAGAGTTGCAAGAAAGAGACTGGAAGTACACAAGGCCTCTTGGAACAGGCTCAGAGCTGACACAATCTGCTCTTGGTCAAAGCCAGGCACCGGACCAGCCCAGAATCAAGGCTGCTTATTCTATTCTTCTTCTTCTTTTTTTTTTTTTTTCTTTTTTAAATGTTTATTCATTTTTTTGAGAGACGGAGAGAGACAGGGCGTGAGTGGGGGAGGGGCAGAGAGAGAAAGAGAGAGAGAGAGAGAGAGGAGACAGAAGCCAAAGCAGGCTCCAGGCTCTGAGCTGTCAGCACAAAGCCCGATGCAGGGCTCGAACCCGTGACCTGAATCGAAGGCAGATGCTTAACCGACTGAGCCACCAAGGCACCCCTGCTTATCCTATTTTCCTTATGTACTGATGTTGGTCATTCAAATACAGAGTGCTCATGACAGCATTATGCTCTCGGATTCTAAGCATTCAGCAGATTTAAGCATTTATTTGGGGATTATTTTTCCTACTATATTTTTGAACGTATTTCCTATTTTATTTGTTCATTTTTTTCTTTGCAAACACCAGTTATGTATTTTTGGATACACTTTAACTGTCACTCATGTCTATCCTCTTCCTTATAACCTCTTTTTGCTACTATTATATACACCTAGAATGTCCCTTTAGAAATTTGCAGGCCTAAAAGTGTCACGTTATTAATCCAGGTTTTAGATAAAATGCCACATGGTTAGAGAGACCTCTCCTAGTCACCCAATCTAAAAAAGACCTTACCTTTTCATCTCCTATCACATAGTCTTGTTTTACTTTTTTACTAGGACTACATATATTTATTCTATGTATTTTATTTTTTCTACCCCCTCCCCCACCATCCTAGATTATAAACTCTATGAAGGCAGAGATGCTTCTAATCTTAAACCCCGCTAAAACTCCAGCATTCAGCAGCGCTCCTGGCATATAGGGGGTATTCAGTAATTGGTTGTTGAATGAATGAATGAAAGTCCTGTCTGTTTTAAGGTAAATTTTTTTAATGTTTATTTATTTTTGAGAGAGACAGAGCGTGAGTTCTGGGGGGCAGAGAGAGAGGGGGCCACAGAATCTGAAGCAGGCTCCAGGCTCTGAGCTGTCAGCACAGAACCTGACGCAGGGCTCGAACTCATGAACTGTGAGATCATGACCTGAGCTGAAGTCGGACGCTCAACCAACTGAGTCACCCAGGCAGCCCTGCTTTAAGGTAAATTTATTCTAATTTTGTTGCATATAGTATAGCCTTCTTCTCTGTAATATTTTTCATTTACATTTATCTCCTATAATGTCCTTGAGATCATAGAGAAAACTCTTTGTCTGAACTCTTTCTCTGTTTCCTTGGAAAATTTCTCCTGTTGTTATTTATTTTCCTTTGTCTTACTTTTTTGTTGTTGTTAAAGTAAACTCTACACCCAAGGTGGGGTTCAAACTCAAGAGTCGTGCACGCCACCGACTGAGCCAGCCAGGCGCCCCCTTCCTTACATTCTTTTTTTCTTTATTTTCTCTCTCATTTCAAAGCAGACCTGTGTGGGTGATTCTTTCTGATCATGGTTCATCTCCTATACTTGCTGAAAGGTAGTCCGTAGAGGCAGGGAAGCAATGTTGGTAAGCTCGAACATACTGCTTCCTGTAGCCTCTCACCAAACCTATTACTTTCCTTAACCTGTGAATGTGCACCATCGTGCAGTTTTCATCATTTAAGAGATTGGCAATTTGCAAAATGCCGTGTCCCTCCGATGTCTACATCTCACCTCACTTCCGGTCGTCTCCACAGTGAAGAGAGTAAGTAGCGGATGAGAATTGTGTCACCCCGGTTTCTCCTTCATTTTCATCGGCCATGTGCTGTGGTGTCAAAGTCGGTCTCTACGGGGAGGGTCTTCTCCTGCAGTGAGTGGCCCTCTGTGCCCCTAGATCTTACACCACTTGAAGAATCCTTGTGGGGCTCCTGGGTGGCTCAGTCGTTGAGCCTCTGACTCTTGATTTCGGCTCAGGCCATGATCCCAGGGTCTGCACTGAGTGTGGAGCCTGCTTAGGATTCTCTCTCTTTCTGCCCCTCCCTCCCACCCCCCTGCTCTCTCTTTAAAAAAAAAAAAAAAAAAAAAAAAAAGAGTCCTTGCCTGCATTTCAGGGTAACCTCTGTTGCTTTGGGGGAAATGGCCATCTTGCCTAAGGTCTGAGGATATGTTGTTAGTTCCCAGTGTTCTTCCTCATTTTGGTCCAGATTTCACAGCATTTGGCAGATTTGCTACATTGTTTGTGGTTCAAGAATGTAGTCGCATCCGTATTTTACTGGCAACTAAAATGTGCCTCCATTTTCTGTTCTTTTTGAGATTTTTGAGGAAGAGAGGGGGAGAATTAACATCTGTACACCACGATCTTTAACCAAAACTCGCTTTGTACTCTGAATTGCATTCAGTAAATGTGTGTTACGCAGTGTGGGAGAGGCCTTTCACCTACCAGGCTTGGGACCGAGATCTGAATTCTCACAAGGTTTATCTAAAATTTTATGGCACAATCTTGCCCCCGCTCCATGTCCTTTCTTCTCCATCCATTTTGCTCTGCTTTTCTGTACCTCCAAATCTCTAGAGGTTTTTGGTTATTTTTGGCCTCCTGGTGCAGCTCAATGTGCTCTCTTCCTCCTTTGACAGCGATTTTCTTTGTCGTTTTTGTGGCGAGAGCTTTCCCGGGCCCTCATCTCCCTAACTTCTCCAACTTAATCCCCAGGGTTGCCTGACCTCAAAGGAGTAGTGAGTTGATAACAACCACCCTCTCCCGCCCCCATCACTGCCTCTGCTTATCTGCATTTACTTTATCCAAGCAATGTTGCCAAAGCTGGTGTGTGTATTATCCCAGGTAATCCTTCCAAAAACCCTGCAAAGTTAATATGATAACCTGCAATTTAAACATAAGGATGTGAACGGGATTTTTTTTTCCCCCTAAAACTGACTCCAGATTTATACTCAGAGATGTCACTGTGTGTGTTCAGGAAAATACTTTGAAAGATGGTTTTGGGGGTGATTGGGCTCTCAGGGTGTCAGAAGAGGTTGGAAAGGAGAAATTGTTGCTTTGCTGCAGGAAGGAAAAGGGGGAAAAGAAAGGAAAGGAGGGGAAAGAAGTTAGAGGCCAGACCTGAAAAAGAGCCAGTAAACTCCCAGGACTGCCCCCGCTGAGGTGTTAGAATGCCATTCCTGTACAAGGTGGCTGTGCCCCCTCCTGGATCTCTCCCATCCCCCAATCTTCCACCCATCCGCTGTGCACCCAATTGCTCGGACAGGGGTAGGGGGTGGTTTCTACAGTTCTTACAGAAAGGTCTTCTTGGCCGACGCCTCAAAAGTCAAACGTGCACACCGCAGACCAGGGGCTGGGACACAGAAGGGGCATGAGCACAGAGCCCCTCCGCAAAGGGAACATCTTTGAGCAGGAAGGTTTGGACTTTTTTTTTTTTTAGCCACAGGATTGTGGTGGTTGTGGTTGTAGAGATAGGCAGATGCCTTGAGCCAATTTTTCCTCTGTCTTAAGAGAGAAAGAGGCCACAGGGTTTTTATGACATCTGGGCTTTACGTCCATACGAAAAACGAGGCTCAGAGAAAGCAAACAACGTGCCTCAGGACACTCGAAATATGGAGGGCCTCTTGTTATTTAACAAACCTGCCCAGTTCTTTCCTGCTCAGGATGTTTCAGGGCAATGTTTTCCCCCAAATCTGTGCCTTGCCAGAACACTCCCCAATCACTCCCAAATCACTCCCCCAGAGATGTTTTCCTCTACTTCCTATGAGGTACCCCCCTGCCCACGCTCCGTCTCTCGCTCCTTATCATGCTTCATTTTTCTGAAGAATCGCAGATAGCCCCACCAGGGGCAATGTTACAAATGTAATTTTTAGGCTAGCTTCTCTAATAGGATAGAAGCTTCTGGAGGATAGAGATTTTTGTCTTTCAGTCACCACTGTGTCCAAAATGCCGAGTATAGAGAGCTTAGCATTTAGATGGTGCTCAATAAAGATGGGTGCTCAATACACTCAATAAACGTTCACAGGGTGCCTCCTCCATGTAGGGATGGTCTCCTGTCTTTCTCATTTCCAACTGATCAAATGCAACCCAGTCCGCTCATTTCAAAGCCAGTCACAGAGACACTGTACTTTCTTCAGAACTGAGCCAAACAATGCATTAGGCCTAGTCTCACAAGTAGCTGCCTCTATTTATTGACTTACTTTGAAGGGAACTTCAAGGAGCTTTGGTGGGGAGCCATTACTACATTAGTCAGATATGAATCTGCTGTTGTATTCTCTCCTCCACACGTGAAGCCATAAGTCTACAGGGCCGGAGACACTCGAGCCCCATGGCTTAAATTTTATGCAACTTTCTCTGGAACAATCATATGCCCATTTCTCAACTCCTCATGTCTGCTGTCTGGGCTACAGGTCAGCCAACAGTGGGTGGAAGGTACCAGGCCATCCTTGCAAAAGACTTCTCCATCCTTTGGCCGAGGGAGAAGGATGTCCAAAGGGGAAGGACGCTTCATTTCATTCCATGTTTTCCCTCACATATTTCTCACGTGATGCTAGCTACGCAGATGAAGCGGGCTACAAACGCTTCGGCCACGAGCTCCAGCCACACCAACTTTGAAGAGCTACAGTAATAATACCTGGGTCTTTCTTTGCTCACCTTGAGACCATGCGGCATTCTTGAACCTCTCATTTCATTGTCTTGGTGAGATCATCTACCCATCAGCAGGATAAATCATTGGTAAGATGTTGGAATGTCACATGCCCAGAAAATTCCTAGGAAGAATATGGCCATAAAAATAAAATCACACTGTTGGGGAAGAAAAAACAACAAGCAACAACAACAGAGACAAAAACATAAATTAATGCAATAAAACACATCTATTGGGAATGACTGGGGCAGGGCAGAGGGCTCTTTCTACATGCCGAACTGAAATGTTCTATTAAGGTTTAAGAAATCATGTTTACAGCAGATATAAATTAAATTAACTGTGAGTCCATAAAAGAGGACAGCTGTTCTCCATCTCCAGTGATGATAGAACAAGAGGAAAGGCTGGTCAGAGGTAAGGAAGACTTTCTTCCTGGCGGTGGGACCTATAACAACATTAAGGGGATAATGTGGGGACACAAGAGTGCTGTGAAGCTGTCGCCTCTGACACACATTGGGAGGGCACAGATCACATGAATTTTACATGTGCCTTGATGTCCTTTGCCCTTGACCAAGATTTCATAATAGCCCCCGATTTCTCTGTACATTCAGCTCTTCCACCGTAAATAAATGGGACTCCTTACACGGAAGCTCCAAGAATGCAAATGCACATCTCAAAGTGAAAACGATCATCTTGTCCTGGCTGCAATAGCGTGGCTCAAGGCTAGGTTGCTGAGTGACTGAAGGGATCTCTGATCCCGCAGGCTTCAAGACCATGCTCAACGGCTGAGTTCACCAGACACACATAATGCCTGGGTCATTCCTATCTCTACTTGCTGGCCTGGTGCCTTCCCTAACATGCTGCATCTGTGGCGGGGATCCCACGTGTCTGCCTTGCCTACCAAGCTGCACCTTCACCTCTTGCCCCCACTCCACAGGGCTCTGGAAGCAGCAAATGGAAATGCAGATAAGGAGGAAGAAAAGTATGTGATATCTGGGAATTGTGGCAGGAATCCAGGAATGTCCTAGGGACCATACTGAATTCTGCTTTTCTGATGAGGTTTGATTCATATGAATGAACTACTTTAGGTTTTGGTCAACTCCAGTGTATTATACTGGACGATGTTCCGGAGATGATAATTTCTTAAAGTTACAAAGGCATCTTCAACTTACAAAGTTGTCTGGAGGGATTTTACGTTTGCTTTATTTTTGACTTGGTAGGTTGTTTTATTTATTTTATTTTATTTTATTTTATTTTATTTTATTTTATTTTATTTTTGTTGTTGTTGAATGCTTTTAATATAGTGGTTTTTAGATTAAGTGTGTGCATGTGTGTGTGTGTGTGTGTGTGTGTGCAGTAATATATAAAAAGGATTATATACCATGACCAAGTGGAATTTATCCCAGGAATGTGAGGGTGATTCAACATACAAAAAATAATTTATGTCATATGCTATATCAATATAATAAAAGACAAAAACCACGTGATTATCTCAACAGATTCAGAAAAAGTATTTGGCAAAATCTAATATCCCTTCATGATAAAACAAAACAAACAAATTAGGAATAGAATGGAAATTCCTCGGCCTGATAAGGGAATCTCCAAAGCAAACAAACCCACAGCAAATATCACAGTAATGGTGAAAGACCAAAAAGCTTTCTCCCTAAGATCAAGCAGAAGACAAGGATATCTACTCTGACCACTTCTATCTTGTATTGGAAGTTCTAGCCAGGGCAATTAGGCAATAAATAAATAAATAAATAAATAAATAAATAAATAACATCCAAATTGTGAAAGATGAAGCGAAATTATCTCCATTCACAGATGGCACGATCTTCTATATGGACAATCCATACATACAAATAATCTAGCAAAAGTAATAAATGAGTTTAGCAAAACTTTAGGATGCAAAATCAATAACAAAAGTCAACTGCATTTCTCTATACTAGCAATGAATAATTCATAAATTAAACACACATTCCATTTAAACTGGCATAAAAAGAAGGAAATACTTAGGCATACGTTTAATAAAAGTGGGGCAACACTCATACACTGAAAACTACAAAACGTTGTTGAAAGAAATGAACAAAGACCAGAATGGACGGAAAGACATTCCAAGTTCATGAATTGGGAGGCTCAATATCATTAAAACAAATAATTCCAAAGGAGGTCTACAGATTCAATCCTATCAAAATCCCAGCTGCCTTTTTTCCTTTTTTGCAGAAATTGATAAATGGATCCTCATACGCATACAGAAATGCAGACAACCCAGAATAAACAAAACAGTCTTGACTAAAGAAGAACAAAATTTGTGGAATCACCCTTCTTACTTTGAAAATTACTATACAGCTACAGCAGCTAAGACAGTGCAGTTCTGGAGTCAGGGTGTACATAGAGATCACGGGAATAGAAAAGAGATCCCAGAAATAAATCCTTGCATTTATGGTCAATTGGGATTTCAACAAGTGTATCTGTCAGGTTTTTTTCAGAAAAATGGAACCAATAGAATATATGTACGTGTGAATTAAGAGATTTATTTTTGGGGGACACCTGGGTGGCTCAGTCAGCTAAGCATCTGACTTCAGCTCAGGTCATGATCTCACAATACGTGAATTTGAGCCTCACATCAGTCTCTCTGCTGTCAGCACAGAGCCCACTTGGGATCCTCTGTCCCTCTCTCTCTCTGCCCCTCCCTCACTCTCTTTCTCTCTCTCAAAAATAAATGCACATCTAAGAAGCAACTGGTTACCAAAACTCTTTAAAAAGAGAGAGAGAGATTTATTTTTGAGGAATTGACTCATGTAATGTGGGAACTGGCAAGTCTAAAATCTGTAGGGCATGCTGGCAGGCTGGAAACTCAGGTGAGTTGATATTACTGTCTTAAGTCTGAAATCTGTAGGGCAGGCCCAAAGGCTGAAAACACAGGCAAGATTTCTGTGTTGTTGTCTTGAGGTAGAATTCTTTCTTCTCCGGGAAACCTCCGTTTTCACTCTAACGGTCTTCTACTGATTGGATGAGTCCCACCCACATTATCAAAGGTAAGATCTTGTCAACTTAAAATCAACTGACTGTGTATGTTAATCACATCTACAAAATACATCCACGGCAATGTCTAGACTAGTGTTTGAAGGAATGATTGGACACCACAGCTAAGCCAAACTGACACATAAATTTAACCATCACAAGAAGGGTGCCAAGACAATTCAATAGGGAAAAGATAATCTCTTCAACAAATGGTGCTGGGGCAACTGGACACCTACACGAGAAAGTATCAAGTTGGACCTCTTCCTCATATCATATACAAAGTTTAATTCAAAATGGATCCGAGATTTAAATGTAAGAGCTGAAACCATAAAATTCTTAGAAGAAAGCACAGGAGTACTTTGTGAATTTGAATTAGAGAACAGTTGGTTAGATATGACACCAAAGGCACAAGTGACAAAGAAAAAATTAATTGGACTTCACTAAAATAAAAACTTTGTGCTTCAAAGGACACCATCAAAAAAAAATGAAAAAGGCAACCCACAGACTGGGAGAAAATACTTGCAAGTGTAAATGTCCCAGGTAACTGACAAAGGACTCGTATCTAGAATATATAAAGAACACTTATAGCTCAATAACGCAATGACAAATAACCCAATATAAAAATAGGCAAAGCAGTTGAATAGGTATTTCTCCAACGAAGAGAATACAATTGGCTGAGAGCAATGCCTCTCACATTTACAAGTTATCCTTTTTTATATCCATTTACCAGTGACAATTCCCAAAATTTCTTTTTTTTTTTTTTAAGTTCATTCATCCACCATGAGGGAGAGAGAGAGCACAAGCAAGGGAAGGGCAGAGAGAGAGGAAGAGAGAGAATCCCAAACAGGCTCTGAACAGTGTGGAGGCCAAGGTGGGGCTCGAACCCACGAACCGTGAGATAGTGACCTGAGCAGAAGTCAAGAGTCAGATGTTCAACTGACTGAGCTACCCAGGAACCCCGACAATTCCCCAAACTTATCTTTAAATGTCAGGAGGGGCAAGGCCCGGGCTCTGTGTTGTACTGATGAGTTAATCGCTCATCCACTCTCTCAACAGATACTTCTTGAGCACCTACTATGATTGTCAAGGTCTTCAGAGGAATCCATGTGTGTAGTTTAGAAGCTCAGGTAGGGAAGACTAAAGCACTGTCCCTACCCTCAAGGAATCCACAGAGTTGCCCTTTACACAAATAAGCAATTACCAGGAGATGTGGTAATTTTTCAGCTCTGGAAAACAATCCCTATAGCTGTGTTCTGTCCCTGTTGGGTTTTCTGACCTCTGTAAACTATAACATTTCTGAAGGCTACTCTGTACACTGTTAACATTTCTGAAGG
This sequence comes from Panthera tigris, assembly GCF_018350195.1. Lineage (NCBI taxonomy): Eukaryota > Metazoa > Chordata > Mammalia > Carnivora > Felidae > Panthera > Panthera tigris. The sequence goes on from NC_056662.1 coordinate 108,801,007, forward strand.
CTATTTCCTAGTGCTGCCTGCTGTATCTTTTTGTTTCTTTTCCTTCCTGAAACTAAATTCTTCCTGGGTTCTGGATTCTCAGATGGATTGCAGATGGCTGCGTATATGTCACTGATTTCATTTTAGGAGCATTTGTATTGCTTTCTGCCATTTTTAGTCATTTTGTTTTTAACATGAATAAAACAACTCCACCTGCTTCTTTCATAAGAGGGGTGTGGAAGCGTCAGAGGATCCTACTGGCACTGAGCAGAAATGGTGGATTGCTGACCAGGGGTTCACAATTCTCTCTGCAGGGCCAGCCACGAGTCCCTAAAGACCTTCAGGTGACCTTGCAGTTCACTTAGTTACTGTGGACCTTCTGTTGATAGAGAAGAAATTACCTGGATGTTGCTGGAATTACCTGGATAATGGCTGTGTTAGTGAATATTTTTAGACTTGTGTCATTGTAAATCAATTAAATATCAACTTAGGTCTGGGGGCACCTGGGTGGCTCACTCGGTTAAGCATTCGACTCTCGATTTCTGCTCAGGTCATTATCTTGCGGTTTGTGGTTTCGAGCCTCTCTCTCTCTCTCTCTCTCTCTCTCTCTCTCGCAAAATAAAATATTTTTTAAAGAATATCATCCTAGGTCTGGAATTGATCTCTGGTTTGTTAATTTGTTCTTTTGTGCTTCCTTTTTTTCTTTCAATAAATGCTGTAATAAATCCAGTCTGGACCATACTTCTTGCTGGCACTGGAGAAGCAAACATATACATGAAACACAATCTCTGTCTCACTGGAAGAAGAAAAAGAAGAAGAGGAGGTCCGATGACTTCATATGAATTAACTCAATTAATCCTCACAGCAATCCTACAAGGTAGGCGAATTTTTATCCCCATTTTACAGATGAAACAACCAAGATTAAGTTCTTTGCCCAAAATCATGTCATTGCTAAGTACTTAATGGCTCTGGGGTCCATGAACTGTATCACTGTGTTAGGTTTCCTCTCTGAAAACACAGTGTTCTGTACCACAGATTCTAAAAAGCATATAAGGGGCGCCTGGGTGGCACAGTTGGTTGGGCGTCCGACTTCAGCCAGGTCACGATCTCGCGGTCCGTGAGTTCGAGCCCCGCGTCAGGCTCTGGGCTGATGGCTCGGAGCCTGGAGCCTGTTTCCGATTCTGTGTCTCCCTCTCTCTCTGCCCCTCCCCCGTTCATGCTCTGTCTCTCTCTGTCCCAAAAATAAATAAAAAACATTGAAAAAAAAATTAAATAAATAAATAAATAAAAGCATATAAAATGAACTGTTTTGTTCATTTCTTCCACAAATACTTACTGAGCTCTAACTATGTTCTAGGCAGTAGACTAGCCTAGGGGGGATAAAAGGTAGCAAGAAAGACATGTGGTTCTATCCTTGAGAAGCTGACGGTCTCAAAGCAAATAAATCCAAGGACGCCAACCAATTCAAACGTTATAAACCAATTCAGTTCCTCCAACCTGGGATGGAGGGAAACAGCAGGGGAATTTTCTCTAGATGTGGTGGACAGGAAGGTCTGCCTGACACGTTAGCTAAGACCTGAAGGAAGAGATGGAGCTGAGCTGAAGGCAAGAGCATCTGGGATGGGGAATGGGTGGTTTTGAGCCACTGAAAGCAGAGAGAAGAACAGCGAGAAGTGAGTTGGAGAGGTGGGTATCCGGCCATGCGGGGCCTCAGGGGTGATTGTGAGTAGTTGTGATTTCATGCTGAAGGCAGCAGAGAGCCACGAAGAGCTTTAAGTGGGAGCGTAACGAATGGTGTGACCTGATCTCTTTTTAGAAAGCACTTCTGCTTCATGGGGATGGATTACAAGAAGCAGAGACCTTGTGGAGAGACCCAGTAAGAGACTCCTGTAACATTCCAGGTGGTAATGAGTTCACTCTGGAGGGGGCAGCGTAGATGAAAAGTAGGTGAATTTGAGATATGCTGTGCTGGTAGAATCAACAGACGTGATAATAAATTGGATACGGAAGAGTGGAAGGGGCTACAAGGGAACATGAAGAGTCAAGGTTGAGTCCTAAAGCTTTGGGGAGGACGGTGGTTCCATTTCCTGAGATAAGACAGTGTGTGCGTGCATGCGTGCGTGCGTGTGTTGGGTGAGAGGGAGAGTTACAGAGAGATGCAGTCCAGTCTTGTGCTTCAGATCCATGATGTCATCACATCTCAGCCTCCTTCCATCCTCCTGCTTTGCCATCTAGTGTGTGGCTTGCATTCTCATGGTCCCAAGATGGCTGCAATCCTTCCAGCCCATATCCATGTTTGCAACAGGAAGATGGAAAAGGAAGCAAGCAACATGGAAGAAAGTAGTGACCCTTCTCTGAAAGAAAACTTTCCTTGAAATCCCCCACAGACTTCTGCTTATATCTCCTTGGCCAAAATTCTGTCCCAAGGCTAGCCTTTGTTGCAAGGGATGCTGGGAAATGCGGCTTTATAATGGAGTGAGGTAAGTCTCTGCCACAATCAGATTAGGGTGACAGGGAGAATGGATATTGGGTAGACAGCCAACAGTGTCTGATAAACCATCCTCTGCCTTAGTTAACCTGTGAATCTGAGTAGCCTGAAGGACAATATATTTTTTAATTTACTCAGGTCTCCATTCTTCATGAGTGAGCAAACTGCATCACAAGTGCTGGCAAACCCGGGGCTGTCCTATTTCTGATGATAAAGAATCTTCCATTTGTGAAAAGGAAAGACCAACCTTCTGTCATCGACCTCCTTGCCACCTCCCAAGAGCATCCCTCAGTACCAGAACTTCTCTCTTTTTCAAGTGACCGTGTCACGCAGAAGCATTGCCATCAGGCTTGGTATTCTGCCACCAACCTCATACCAAACATCCTGAGAGGTTGGCTTAGTCCAATTGAGTGCCACTTTTATCTTACAAACTGCCTCGTGATTCTTGGAAGGGAAGCAATACCAGATTTAGCTATGGGAGAGTCTCCTCATCAGGGTCCCCAGGGCAGTCTAGGTGACCCAGGCGTGTGAGCCAGCCATCCCCAGTATGTGTCTCTGGGATGCTGAAGCCTTTATTCCCTGTGCATTGTAGGGCCCCTCTACCTGAGCCGAGAAGAGAATTCCCTGGCAGAAAGCAGAGGCCTGTCTAGAAGCTGTGGCCCATTAGCCTTGTACAAAGATAGACTGTGCTCTGCTGGAATCTAATCTGGAAGCGTTTAATACATTTGCAGCACACGTGCCAGCTGCTTAGGAGGAGGGATGGTCAGTTTTTTCTCTAAAAGAGAAACTTCAAGCTGAATATAAATCAGCCTTCTCAATATGCCCATCATACCTGACACTGAAAAGAGTCTTCAGTGAGGGGAATCGTGGTCTCTGGGGAAGAACCTTGGCCAACAACGAAGAGAAAGAGAAGGAAGAGACCAAAAAAAAAAAAAGGAAGGAGAGGCTTTCATTGTGTTGAATCAGAAACCACTTTTTCTCTGGAAGAAATTCAGCAAGTGAGTGTCTTGTCAACTTACTCGAGTGAAAACAGGGGCAATTAAGACAGGACAAACCATCCCCAAACGCTCAAGTTTGGGATTCGTTGAACATCTCAAGCTATTTTCCAAATGTTTGGGGTTTGGCACAGTCCGGGCTCATGGTTGGGAAATTTTCCTGAAGATCTGTCTGAATGGCCCTATTTTTATTCCATCCCCTTGCAGTTAATATCCGGCTAGCTCATTCGCTCCATGTTTTGTACTGGCTACACGTTGGATATCTTCAGACCCTACACGCGTCTGTTCCCCTTCATGTGGTTCACCGAAATCTCAGGATATCGTCTTCCTGCCATTTGTGTCTCTTTGTCCACCATCCTCGGGGATTGGGAGATGGTGGCAAGGACAGAAACAGGCCCACGTCACGTGCAGCGCTGCACAAGGATTCCAAAAACGTTTCTCAAAGCCTCAGGAGGTGCAAGAGCTGACTGCACAGTTTTGAAAAGATTGCATACGGAGAGGGATTGAATTTATTCTCTCTGGCCCCAGAGGGGTGGAACTAGGACCAGAGACATCTGTGGGCTCACTACAAGAAGGAACTTCTCATTTCAGAGCAGCCAGAAGGACAAAGAGCTGTGTTGTCTTCGGCAGAAGACGTGGGTCTCCATCCGAGGTTCGTAATGGTCCTCCATTTAATTTTTGGAGACTGAAAAATGTATCAATAAAGGTATTCAACTATAGACAATGGTTGGATCGAACGACCTTAAAGTGCCTTTCTTTTTTTTTTTTTTTAACACAGTTTTAATGACTGCATGTTAATCTTTATTTATTTTTGAGAGAGAGAGACAGCGTGTGAGCAGGGGAGGAGCAGAGAGAGAGGGAGACACAGAATCTGAAGCAGGCTCCAGGCTCTGAGCTGTCAGCACAGAGCTCGACGCGGGGCTCAGACTCACAGACCACAAGATCATGACCTGAGCCGAAGTCGGGCACTCAACCGACTGAGCCACCCAGGCGCCCCTAAGGTGCCTTTCTTTGAGGGTTGGGCACTGTCTATGCAACACGCAGCAGAGTGCCTGGTATGTAAAAGGTTCTGAGTAATTACTTGTCGAAAGAACCAACGGGTAATTGGATGAAAACTGACACAGCTTGGACAGTTCCAAGCATTGCAACACCCTCGAGAAACTGGGGTAGGTAGTAAGGAAGCTCTGAAAGTATCAACCATGGCCATCCTGGTCTCTTCGCAGAGCCATTCTTTGCCGCCTCTGAGAGGCAATACCTAGAGTTTAAAGAAGACCACCTTCCAGACTCTACTTCCTTCTTCAGCAGTTCCCCAAGCCTCAGGGTGACATTGTTCTTGTGCTGCCACACGAAGTGGCCTCTGAACCTGCAGCTGAGAATGTGTGGGAAATGGGATGCTCTTAGCTTGATTATTAGAATATGACACCCATTTTCTTCATGTTTGCCCCTCTGTGATTAGCCAGATAATTAAGGAAAATCGTGCCATGTTACAGAGCCCTTTTGTGAGAGCTGTGGGATAGGAGTTTAACTCAGGCCACCCCTGTTCATTTATTCAACAACCACATGTGAAGGCCTGCTCATTGTCAGCCCTGTGTGCCCTGGAAAAGGAGGAGATGGCAGGTGTGGAGGGCACCACTGGGGAGGCAGCCTGTCAGGGCAAGTAAGGTGGCACATCCCCCTCCCATCAGGTAGTTGAAACATAACAAGCCTTGACATTCCAGGAGGTAATAACTACGTATTCAGCTTTTGTAGCTCAAATCATCCTGGCTTTAGTGTCGAGTCCGAGGCAAAACAGAGAAATTCAAGAGCCAGATGCATGAAGCGCAGGCAGAGGCACTTGCATTGATAAAGCATCTGTGTTTATCGGGATTAGCTAGCATTAAAATCTCGGTTAGTAGTCACTAAAATTCAACAGAGTGGGAATTTGTATACCCATTTTACAGGTGAGGAAACAGGATTGGGAAAGCGAAATGGGTTGCCCAAAATCACACCGCAAATATTAGCAGAGTCAGGATGTAAGTTGTCATTATTGTTTGCCCTGGATCCAAGAAAGCACCTTTTGTTCCCTGAGGTTGTCACACATAGATAAGAAAAGTCAAGTCATGGAGTGAGGCTGAGTCAGCTGTATCCCAATGCATGCCAGCAGGAGCAGGAGAGGAAATACTGTCCGCAAAAGGAGCATTGTGGATCTGAGTTTGTGAACAATTACTTGTTTTTGGAGGTCTTAGCCCATTTCTAACCACTTCACAAAGCGGGTTCCCACCTCCTTATTTGGGTTTCTGAGACTCGACTAGCTTTGTATGTGCAGCCAGTCTGTCATTCCCGCAAATACAACTTCACAGAATAAGAGTAATTCTTCACGGTCAGAAGATGATCTCCAGCCCAGATCCACTGCTTAAAAGCCACATGATGTTGGCCAGTGAACCTCACCTTTGAAGGTCAGTTTCCTCGAGTGTCAGATGAGGGTGGGCGTGACCTCAAAGAACGGGCACAGGACCAAAAAAGGAAAAGTGCATGAAGACATTTTGTCACATGGAAAATGCTAGTCAGATGAATGTAGTTATAATTATTTTAGTTCTTCTCTATGGGAACCAAAACACCTTCGGTTTGAAATGGGGGGGGGGGGGGAGGAATAAGAAAACCCCGAGTCAAATAGATTTAATAACCTTGCCTGAGTTAATTTAAAAAAAAACAGATAATTTTTTATATTATATTATGCAAAACTGGGAATTTCAAACTGGGTCTCGTGATTTCTAATTGAGCTTGAAGGCCGCTTCCTAAAATAAGAACTGGCTCCTTCATCCACTGGCTCCAGCTACATTATGCATCTCAAAACAATCAGCCCCTAGTTCCAGAAAGTAGAGAACAAAAAAAAAAAAATATCTATAGCAGCTTCCAGTTTTTCTTGGATTCTCTGTTTCTTTTTAAACATTTTTTAATGTTTATTCATTTTTGAGAGAGAGGGGGAGATAGAGTGTGAGTGGGGGTCGGGGGGGGGCGGGAGGTCAGAGAGAGGGAGACACAGAATCGGAAGCAGGCTCCACAGCTCGAGCTGTCAGCACAGAGCCCAATGCAGGGCTCGAACTCGTGAACTGAGAGATCGTGACCTGAGCCAAAGTCGGATGCTTAACCAACTGAGCCACCCAGGCACCCCTTCTTGGATTATTTCTGCAGGATCTTGATATTTCTTTTATGAATACAGCTTCACATTTTTTTTAATTTTATTTTTTAAAATTTATTTATTTATTTTTCAATAGACAGAAAGCACAAGCCAGGGGAGGGGCAGAGGGAGAGAGAGAGAGAGAGAGAGAGAGAGAGAGAGAGAGAGAGAGAGAGAATCCTAAGCTGGTTCTGTGGCTCAAACCCACGAAAGGTGAGATTATGACCTGAGCTAAAATCAAGAGTCGGATGCTTACCTGACTGAGCCATGCAGGCGCCCAGAATATAGCTTCAGAATTACACAAAGCTTAATCCAGTGAGGGCTGCCACCACCCAGAAGTTGGGGCAGGGAGAGGAAAAAGAAAGCCAATGGTGACGCCAATCCCACACTCTCCTTTCTTTCCAATAAGTAATAAAGTATATGAGTGAGGGTCTCGGTTAATGAACTGGGATTTGCCGTGCATGGGGAAAACACAAAAGATCGGCCAGGGTAGGGCGATGCCTCTACCCCATGAGCACCCCTGGGGAGAAGAGAGGTGACCCGTGAGCACCGTAGCAGTTTCTGGGGCTCTGCAGAGGGCTATAAGGAAGTGACTTTTTTTTGTTTCTTGGTGTTTCACACAGATGGGGGCTGAGAAGTTAATCATGTCAACTCTCATCTGACAATGACCTAACAGTGGTTTGAGAGTAAATAAACAAATTCAACATGCTCCACCTGTTGATAGAGAAAATAGCAAATACGGTAACTATAATCTGCCTAATAGGTTTACACTAAATATTTTGTTTACATTAATTTATTTAAAAAACAAGGCAGCCAGTATACAAAATTTGAATCAATAATAATAATAAACTTGGGCCATCAGACTCAAAATATGTCCACTTGCTCTACAGTCATAAAACTACTGTTTATATTTAATTCATCTTTCTTTATCATGAAGGCACATTTGCAAGTATTTCGTAGATAGCGTTTTTGTTTGTTTGTTTGTTTTTTACTTTGCGACTCCAAAGCATTTTTGACCATAGTATTTTGTTTTCATAATTTACGTTAATACAGTGCCATACTTCAGAATTATTTAAGTTTGCTTTTCTGGGGGCCCCTATAATGCCCATTGTTTCTCCCTTTATGAAATGTTGTTGGCCGAATGAGTGACCATGTCCATGAACCCATCACGAATATCTTTTACGTCCACCGGGCTGTGACATAAGGTGGGAGGGTGCACAAGGAGAAACTCTGATTTGGGAGTCCACTTCCTGCTGCTAAGACCTGACAGCAGGGAAGATCGTCAGTGGTGCTGGGAAGTGTGGGAAGGAGAAGCAGAAAAGACTGAGATCAAGATACAGAAATCTCGTCGCTGCCTCCCAGCTGGAGTTTCCAGAGAAGAAGATTAGCAGCTTTGCAGCCCTCTGGAGAAGCTGCCAAGGCCAGGTCCACATGTCAGAGAAGGTGGGCAGTCGTAGCTAGAGGGCTTTGTTTCTGGGAGTTGAGAGGGAAGTTCTTTAGTTACCCACCGTTAGAGCTGAAGATCCTTCCCCTGGGCACCCTTGCCCCACAGCCTTTCACGTACTGCCCCTCTGGAGCTCCCGCCCATGGCCCTCCTCAAACTCTCCTCTCTCACCTCAAGCCTAATACAACTCCCCCCTGCTAATCCTTCATAAAGAATCATGCCCATCCGGGCTCCTAGCGACCCATGAGAATAACCGCAAAGGAGCATGAGGGTCAGGAAAAGTCAACTGGCTCAATCATAGCTCTTCCAGAGTCCCTTGTAGTGCTCTACCTGGCATGGACACATTCAGCATGGAGGAGAGTGAAGGGAAGGAGAAGACAGTGTCCACTTTTCAGTGTTCATTATCAATGATGATGGTGAGGAACACCAATTGAGACCCCCCCTTCTAATTTTTAACTCTTGCAGAGTACTCAAATGTCACCACCATCACCACCATCACCATCACTATCATCATCATAGTTCATGTTTGCTGAGTATTTATTACATGCTGTACAATATTTTAAGATCTTGTTACAAATCCTCATAACTCATAATACATCTGTATGGGAGATACTGTCATCCCCGTTTTACAGATGAGGAGAGGGACACGCTGAGCTCAGGTCATTGGCCCAGCCGGTCAGTAGGGCAGGCAGGACCCCAAATCCCAGGTAGTCTGACTCAAGAGTTCACAGCTCCAATGTTACATTTTACTGCCTTTCACAAAATACAAACTGATTGTGGATATCTGATTCTATTTTTGCATAAAGTTTTAAAACTTTTCTTTATTGTATGTAATACCCAGTAGAGCTAAGACTTTCTTATTATTGTTATTATTATTATCATTGTTTTAGCAATTTTAGATATGATACCAATCCCTCTTTGGAGCAAACTTTCTCTATTTGGAGGGAAATAACCAGAAAGGGCTCTTTGGTTACATAGATATAAAACGTGCTCATGTTTGCTTGGAGAAAAGTGAAGTTAGCATAAACCCGGACACACAGGCTACCGCCCATCCTATTAAGTTCTGTTTTGTAATGTAAATGCAACGTGTTTTTAGGACGGCCATATCCTTACAGAATTAGAGAAGTTTTTTGGTTTCTTAATACAGACAGGAACTAACTGCATGGTTGGAACAGCCCACACAGTGTTGTTAAAGACTAGATAACCCAGAATTTGGAAGGCAGAGCTCACTCTCTGGGTAGTGGTGGGAGTTTCCCCCTGAAGGAGGTGGATGTTTTACTGTCTGTCATTCTGTGCTCAGAAGGGAGCAGGAAACCAGGGGAGAGGCCTGGAGATGCTTGGTGGGCCCTGAGCTTCTGGGGACAAGGCAGAGAGTTGTGGGTGGGAAAGCGGGAAGTCAGAGGCTGGGGATTGACCTGTGAGCCCTCACTGCAACTCTTTGTGGTACTCACTATGCTACTGTCTGTTATTCTTGGACCATCCCTAGGCTTTCAGTTAAACTCCAGGGCCTGGTCTTAACTGTGCTTTGGGCATTTGAAAAGCAGACCAATGCTCACAATAGGAGGCAGATTTGGCTACCAGTGCTCTGGAAAAACACGTGGCTGCGTGGGGAGGGCTGGGGGCCGTGCATGGACATGTCAGCATGCCTCTTGGAGTTCTAGAACTTACAGCGGGAGAGGCACCCAGTAGGAGAAAGGATAACCCATTTGAGAGAAAAAAGAGGTTTGGTCGACCAGAGTTGGGTATTAAAGGACATTCAGTCACAGTTTAAAGAAGTCTGGAATAAATCTAAGTTATATTGAAACAATTTTCACTCTGAACAATAGCAGCGAAACCAGCTTGATACATAGTAGATGTGATGCTTCATTTTGATAATCAAGTGTTTGTGAAAACTTAGAGACACATTTATAATGAAACAAAATTCTTAAGGATCCTCAGTGTTATTTGTATTATAATATTACTTAAATATAGAACAATATAAAACTAGGTTAAAAGCCCTTATCCTTGTGGTTCTTAGCCAACCATAAAACCAAAATAAATTTCAAAGTTACTACAAACAAAATTACAAACGTGCACTTTTATTAACAATAGAAAGTTAATGTAATTTGTCATTTGTTGAAACTGACTGACCAACATGGTTGAAGAGGAGAAAGGAGCTGGATTAGTTCAGTTCTACATTTTGTCTGTGGCGAGCTAACATAGAGAGAGTACTATTCCGGTAAGTGAAGTATTTTTAAAAATTGCAAAATTCCAAAGCTTTATTTTCTAGTTCAGGATACGCAAAACCAAATTTAACAATAATAATGATAATAATTCTGCTAGTGTGCAATCCTCAAATGCCAATTTTGATGATCTACCACTTGATAGCTTCATAAAACTGCCTTATATGCTCAAAGATGAGGCTACATTTGTAGCATTTTTGAAACCTGCATTTCATGGGAATGTAATACAACGACGGTGTCAATCAGAAACAGAACATTTTCCATTGTGCATTTCCTCCTCACCAACTGCAAGCTGGTATGAACAAAGAGGCCGCTGGTAATATATCTGCTCACTACCTACGTGAATGCGCCGCTCCTGGCTCAGCTCTGGTTCAGCATGCCTACACCCTCATGGGCGTGTGCTGGTGCAATTCCCCCTCCCCACCCCCTTTTTTCCATTGCAAAACCTTCATTCAAACCCTGTGCTTTGTCATTGTCCTCTGTGTGATGCAAATACGAACAGAAAACAAAATCCCAAAAGCAAGCACTGAACTCATTATTATGTGGTTGTTATGGACTAAATGTTTGTGTCCTCCCCCAAAATCCATACCTTTAACCTCTAACCCCCAGGGTGACAGTATTTAGAGGTGAATTGGGCTTAGATGAGGTCGTGAAAGGGAGGCCTCCGTGATGGGATTACTGTCCTTACAAGAAGAGGAAAGGCCAGAGTTCTGTCTCCAAGTGAAGACACAGAGAGAAGTGCCCATCTGCAAGCCACTGGGAGGGCTCTCGCCAGTAACTGAATTAGCTAACACCTTGATCTTGGACTTCCCAGTCAGACAGTGGTCATCCAGAAGATAAAGTAGAGATTTGATTATTTTTTTTAAGGTTATCATCAAAATGATACTCTCCCTCCCCCCAGATAAATTCTTGGGCAGAATACAGACATCCTCAGGAATATATCCACAGACTCTAGCCTGAGAACCAGCAGGGTGCTTAGACTTCCCAGGCAGCTCCAGCTCGGATGTAAGAACAGGACAATCATAACAGCCATGGATAAGAGCCTCCTCTGGGAGAATTCTAGACCCCCTCAAACTCCTTCAAAATAATTCTGGGTGTCCCTGGATGTATCTCAAGCTCTGAAAATGAGTTCTCACAGCCACCATGTAGTGTCAGCCATATTCCCTCCCCCCTCCCCACCCCCCTGCACCCTACCCCCCCCCCACCCCCCACCCCCCCCCGTTTGCTTGACAACACCTCTGGTCACTGCTGAGAAAGAAAAACATACGTTCTGTCCCTCGATGCCCATTAAGGCCACCACCCCAGCTGTTTCTGCTTAGCAAGGGTCCCACTGCCTTAGTCCGTCACTGTTGCAACGTCAGTGCCCAACTCAGGGCCAGAGTGCAGGTGGCAAAGCCAAGGGCACCAAGATGGTGGCACACGAAGGTGTGTCTGCAGTTGTTGCTATTGGAGCTGCTGATGCCTTGGCTTCAGTGCATCCCATGGGAGTTTATGCAGCGACTGCCTTCCTGGTCAGTCCAGGGCTCAGGCTAGAAGCCAGGTCGGGTTAAAGCTTTATTTCAAATCACTGCTCCCTTCTTACATACCCGTACTGTTCTGGAACCAAACTGGGACACTGCAACTCTGTTATCTTTAGGCGTTTTTTCTTCTCGGCCTCGGGAGACATATCTAGAAAGAAGTTGCTGTAGCCGAAGTCAAAGAAGTTACTGCCTGTGTTCTCTTCTAGGATTTTTATGGGTTCAGGTCCCACGTTGAGGTCTTTCATCCATTTTGAATGTATTTTCGTGTATGGTGTAAAGAAGTGTCCAGTTTCATTCTTTTGCACGTTGCTGTCCAGTTTTCCTAACACCATTTGTTAAAGAGACTGTCTTTTTCCCATTGGCTATTCTTTCTTTCTTTGTCAAAGATTAATTGTGGGCTCATTTCTGAGTTTTCTCTTCTGCTCTATTGATCTATGTGTCTATTTTCGTGCCAGTGCCATACTGTTTTGGCTACTACAGCTTTGTAATATAACTTGAAGCCTGAAATTGTGATGCCTCAGCTTTGCTTTTCTTTTGCAAGGTTGCTTTGGCTTCTCCAGCCAAAACATTTGTGGTTCCATACGAATTTTAGAATTGTTTGCTCTAGCTCTGTGAAAAATGTTGTTGGTAAACAAAATACATTTTTTTTAATGGTGATCATCTTCTGATCTGTTGCCTCCCTATACCTGAATAAAATTAAAATCCCAGGTACATTTTAAAACAACTGGGAACCTGCTATGGTCGGAGAGCAGGATGATGAACTCCTGAGAACAGAGACCTGGTTTTAGTTGTCTTCAAATACCTCAAAACGTGGTATCCATGTTCCCTCCCTTTTATTTTCCTACTTCTCTGCATCACTGGTAAACTTTGCTTGGATGCCAGACATTGTGAGCTTATCTCGGTGGGTGGTGGATATTTTTGTATTCCTATAAATATTCTTCAACTTTGTTCTGGGACACAGTTGAGTTGGCTGAAAACAGATCCTTTCATTTTTTGCTTTGAAGAGTTTTTAGGCAGGACCAGAACAACATTTAGTATAGAGAGAATTTTCAGCCACTCTTGAGGTAAGACCCTTCTGAGCACTCTACCCAATGCCCTGCGAATTATTAGGTTTTTCAGCCTGGCTGGTAGAAATAGGCATGAGCCTGCTGTAAGCATGCCTACGGTTCCTTCTAATCCTTTCAGGTGGTTCTTTCCCCAGCTTTGGGTAGCCTCCCCACCACACATGCTAATCAATACCCTGCTAAGTGGAGAGGGGCCCTCCATGGATATCTGTGGTTCTCTCTATAGTACTCAACAGTACCCTGCCCTGTGGCCTTCAGTGTCCCAGCCTCTCAACTCTGTCTCCTCAACTCAGGGAGTCCATTGGGCTCCTCCCAGGGTCCCCTCTCTGGGATTTGGCCCAGAAACGCCCTCAAGGTGATCACAGGGACAAGTATAAGGCTCACCTTGTTTGTTTCCCTTCTGGTAGGGGTCACTAACCACTACCTGATGTTCAGCATCTTGAAAAACATTCTTTCACTGAACTTATCAGATACTTTTCTTTCTTTTCTTTTTTTTTTTCAGGAAGGCCAGCAATTTCAGTCCCTATTGCACCATCTTGGCCAGCAGTAAATCCCCAAAGTGTTTCAGAAAGTAGTTATAGCAATCTACACAGACAACCGCACGGTGTAGGTGCTGCTGTCCTCTACCTTCTCACAAACCCTTGCTATTTTCAGACTTTCTCATTGTTTTCAGGATTCAACTAGTTCACATAAGGGACTTAACACAATTCCCACAAAGAGATCTAAAATTTAAAGGAAAGAGGACAATATTTAATTCAAGGAATGAATCTCAGGGAGCCTAGGTGGCTCATTCGGTTAAGCTACTGACCCTTGATTTCGGCTCAGGTCATGATTTCATGGGTTAGTGAGTTCAAGCCCGTGTGGGGCTCTGTGATAACAGCTCCAGATCCTGCTTGGGATTCTCTCTCTCACTCACTCTCTCTCTCTCTCTCTTTCTGCCCCTCCCCTGCTTGTACTCTCTCTCAAAATAAAGAAACATTTTTTTTTTTTTTAAAAACTTAAGGAATAAATCTCTAATCATGAAATTGCAGGCAGGAGTGCATTAAATGAGGGCATGCCAGCACCAGAGGAACTGAGTCCAATACTCTTTCCCATCAAATGTTTCTATTTGTTTATTTAAGGAAAGCAAAGTTGTTAACTCATGAAAGCTAATAGTTCTGTGAAATGGAGGTAACATTTAATGCCTATACTATAAATCAGAGAATCTTGGAAGCATTTGATTCCATGAACGGAGAGAACCCTAGATACTCTGGACAAAAGCTTCCTAGTGAAAGTCCAGAAAAAGACACAGAGATTAAGTGCACATATGCATACACAGGATAGCCAGGGTCAGAGGGCCAGCATCAGATGCCCACTTTGGTCACTCTGTGAAACCCCTGCCTCCCTGGGGACCGTGTTGCTACTGTTCAAAGCACTTATAATTGTTTCTTTGAAAATGGCCATACTCTCCAGACAAGCTCTCAAGGAAGGAATCTAATTATTGTGAAGTTATTGAATTCTATAGGTAACTTCTCGGGGTAGACAGAGCCTTTATTTCATTTTAAGAAAGAGTGTTTGGAATTACTCAAAATGGGCTGTTTTGTCCCTCCCACATGGTTTGGAAGGAGAAGCGGGGGAATTCTTCAATTCCTCCTCTACACCTGGCCCTCATCAAACTTCGCAAACTCCCAACACTGTGTGGAAGCCTTTGGCTTAAGGCGGGGGGGGGGGGGGGGGGGGGGGGGGGGGGGGGGTGGGGAAGGCAAAGCTCGAGTAGTGAGCATACTCATTAAACTGTACAAATGTCTCCATAATCTTCATTTTATTTAATTTTTAGTCTTTCTGCATCCATAGTCCTCATTCTGAAATAACATTTGTTTTGTGGTTGCTGACGAATGTGATGAACCGGTCCAAAATCTGCATTCCACAGTTCTTTACAACAGACCAAAATAGCATTCTTGTTCACGCTAGGATACTCCAATGTTGGCACGCTTCCTGGCCAACTAGCAGAGGGCTAACGGAAAGTAGTTGATTCCTTAGTGCTAGCACATCCTCTGTAGAGTTACAACATCGTTTCCTCCGAGCAAGAAACAAAGCTGTTTCTTTCAACGCTTTCTGCTACCTTCTCCCTTAGTCTAACAACAAGGGTGCATTTCCACAAGAAATGCGAGACAAGGGTCATCACAGCGTTCGTTTCTGGAAATAAAATGGTCTCACGTCCTCGTAAATGTGAGTTCCGGGAGTTCACTGGCGAAAATTAATGAAATGTTTTCCATCAAAGAACTTTATTTTGGAGGCTGTAAAATTCAAACGGCCAACAAGCCTTCCACATAACAAGCCAAATTGTGAGTTTCTCAGATTTTGTTTTAAAAGAATGGTAATCTGTATCTCTTATGGACTCCTCAGGAAACATTTGTAGCAGAAAGAGGTAGTTCAAACTTTGCTGGAAAGTGTCGGAGTTTTGTTGCCCACTTCAGACCCATGAGACTAGAGGAAACAAAGGGCCCAGGGGAGTTGTTTAAACAACTATTAGTTCCTATTCAAGATCCTCCCATATCCAAAACCAAGACAAGATCTTGAAGACGAAGCTTCTAATCATGGCATTTCCTTTCTCCATGAGCATTCGGCGCTTTCACACTTGACCGCAGAGCCCCCTCTTAGGGTAAAACCATTCATTCAAGAATCTAAAAGAAGCAATCTTATCAGCTGGATCCAGAAGCTCAGATAGTATTGCTGGCCTCACAGCTGCTGGAAGGAAACTTCAGGATCACTTTCAAGGTACCCTCCCTTCCTGCCACGTCTGACAAGCAGTGATGGGACCTTGCAAATGTCTCTGGCCATTCCTACTTGAGCCGTTCTTCAGGCCCTATCATCACTTGTGTGACTATAAGCCCCCTTGGGGGTGTCCCCGCCTCCTGTCTCTTTTCATTCCCAGCAGTGTTGCCAGATGGACCCTGCAGAGACACAAACAGCCTGGCTCATTGCTGCACATTGGGGTCTCCCCCTTTGTCCTGTGGCTTGGCTTTTAGACGGCCTTTTGTAGAGAGCCCCAGGGGCTAAGCAGGGTGAGCCCCGAAGCCCTCCCTCCACCTTGAAAGAGCTGCGTCTCATCTATCTCTTTTGAATTTTGGAGTTCAGATGAAAGAATTCATTGAAAAGGAAGCTTGTTTCTTAAAACAAACGAACAAACAAAAACCCCTTACAAACCACTGGCCACAGAACAGCCCATCTTACCCAGGAGCCTCGTCTCCTGCTCCTTCCCCGGTGCCCTACAGCGCCAAGCCCTCCTCAGGGGCATATCCCCTGCTGTTTCGGCGCTCTCGCATCCCTTGTCGACCGCCTTTCTGCCTTTACCTGCCCCGCTGAAGAACGCCTCAGCAACCTTGAAGGCACAGCCTGTTACTTCGTCACTGACCCTTCTTCACTTCCAAGTCAATTATCACCATCTTCAAACTCCCAATGGGACCTTTGGCCTTACATTGGCACTTCATCTGCCTTTCTTCCTGGGACCCCATCTCATTGATCCGCAAATCCCTGGCACTGAGCACAGCTTTCTTGGCACGTGGTAGGCATTCTCAAGTTCGTGGACACCCTCGTGTTGTGTAAACCCAAACCCTTCCCCTCTCGCTTGTATTAATGCCTGCGTATGAGAGCTTCTAAATTCAACCCTTAAGAACAGATCACCAAATAAACAAACAAAATCCACTTATCATGTACCCAGAAAAGAACCTTGGAGGAGGGGGGAAATGTGGGCGTGACCGAACAAAACAGAATCGCAGCTGATGAACCAAACCCACACAAGTTGGGAGTTTTGCGGAAATCTATAATTTGGTCACCTTTGGAAACTCCCAGGAGCTTGTAAGCACCCGAGTGAGCTGGTTTTGGAGGACGAGAATGACACCTGACTTTATTTTATGTACAGTACCGTCTCACTAATTCAGAAGACAAGTAGGACAACAGTTTGAATTAATGAAATCCTGTTTCACAGGATGCTTTTAACGTAATTTTTTTTTCACACTCTAGACTTAGTTTAATAAAAGCACAGGAGCCTTTAACATGGACACATTCATCATATGCAAATCAAATTGTTAATCACTTGAGAAAAGTTTGGTCTGCTGTTTGTATCATTGATTCCATTACACACATTACTTTCCGAAGACAGACCAAAGGGAAACTTCATGACACTTGTTCAGATGACCACAGTTCTGAACGGGGTTCATATGAATTAAAAGGATGTCAACATAATTGTGATTTTCCAGCAAATATGCATTGACACATAGTATTCCCAAGGCTGGAATGAAGAGCTGGGCTCAGAAGAGCTGCTCTGTACTTACTTCACGTTTCCAAATTATTTTCATGGTGAATTTAGCCAGTTTTCCATGGCTCACGAAACTCCAGGCTGGCTTGGGTTTCCCGCTTCCTTCTTTGGCAAGACTGCACCAAACCTTTTCAAGAGATGTGTTCTTACTTAGAGGAAAGGAAATATCGGATCCAAGCCATTTTACACGCACCAGATGCCAAGCACCAAACAAAGCAGCTCAGCTTTTCAAAGATTTGATATCGTAACTATAGCCACTTGAGTAAAAGCTCAGTCCAGAATAGCCAAGTTAAATAAGGCAGAAGTAGGGCTAAATTGATCTTCACGTCTAGTGTTCATAAATCTGCATGAAGAAGTTCTGAATCAAAGAAAATAAATTACAAATGTGTAATACTGGCTCACGCCCAGTGGATTTGCATGTTTCGGAGGAGAAACACGTGTCTTGGGGTTGCTGTGGGGACTGTCTTTTCTCAGTGCAGGATGAGTTTGGAGCTGATTATGGAAATGGAATCAAGAAAATCCTGGGATTCTAGAAGACAGCACCTTGGGAGATCACCCACCTGGAATTCTCGCCTCCAAGGAGGAGGAGGAGAGAACCAGTCTCATCGATGTCTTGAGAGCCATTGAGACATTGGAGTGGATTTCAGTGGCTTTCACAGGAGACCCACTGCTTCATTGATCCCTAGATGAGCGTCTCAGACACAAGAATACAGAACTGCAAAGAATGAAACCTGTATCATAGGTCCGACAGGATTGGTGGAATTTCTGGCCCCAAGCAGAGGAAACATTCTGAGGTCAGGTAAGTGGGAGGGAGTTGAACTGAGGAGGAGGCTGACTTTCTAGCAAGTGCACTTATTTGCTTATAGTAAATGCCTTTGGCAATGGCGACACTTGTCTCCTTCTCAGAGAACTATCTCCAGGCAAGGGTAGGATCTTTCATTGCTAAACTCCACTGCACGGCACACACAGACAACACAATGTGAAAAGTGCCCCTGGAGCCCTGCACTGAGGAATCCCTCCTCCATGTATGACCCTGCCCTCTTGGCTGCAGCTGACTGGACCTGGGCATGAATATGTGACCAGGCTGAGCCAATCAGAGCAACCAGATTCCCTCTTTTAAGAATTTGGAATTGAGTTGAGAAACTTCCAATTAATCTAGGTTGTTCCCATATAAAAAGACAAAGTACCCTTTGTCTTCTGGAACAGGTTGTGTATATGCGTTGGGTGCTGGTTGGGGAGTGGGTAGTCTTCTACCTGAGGCTACATGTTCTGGAAAAGGAGAAGAATGTAGGTGATAACAGGAGAGAAGTAGCTGCAAGAGATAAGAGGCCCTGTAGAGACAGCTGACAACTTCTGTTCCTGGCTGCAGACCTCTCCTGAGGCCCAGCTGCATTTCTGTTCTTGGGTTCCATGAGATCTCTCTGTCTTTAAAATGAAAAGTGTTGGGGTGCCTGGGTGGCTCAGTTGGTTGAGCGTGCAACTTCAGCTCAGGTCGTGATCTCGCAGTTCAAGAGTTCAAGCCCCGCATTGGGCTCTGTGCTGACAGCTCAGAGCCTGAAGCCTGCTTCAGATTCTGTGTCTCCCTCTCTCTCTGCCCCTCCCCTGCTCATGCTCTGTCTCTCTCTTTCTTTCTCTCAAAAATAAGCAAAGAAAAAAATAAATACATTAAATAAAATGAAAAGCGTTACCAAAAGTCACTTAAGTTATTGGCGATTACTACTAAACTAAGAATTTTAACAGAGGTACTAAATAATATAATCACGTATGAGAAGATAGGCCTTTTGTGCTAGAATGGCCTCCCTCCCCTTTGTAAGCGATGCTTAATCAGGGAGAACTAGATGTAAACCAAATAGGCTTTCTATTATCAATGCACTCTCAGGGCCCTCTAAGAGCAGCCACATTGACTGTGTAATCTGGCCTCACTGTCAGTATGTTTTTCTGTTGTAAAGTTCTTCAAATTCAACCTGTTGTGTTACTTGCTGCAGCTCTGGCCTTGTTCTTATGGTTCTCATCTAAGTGGATTTGGAGAATAAATGACAACCAACCACTCTTGGAATAATAACTTCAAGTGCTAGACGTGGAAATGGGCAGAAATTTCGAGCTAACTTGGTTCAACCCTCTAATTTGTCAAATGAGGAGTCTGAGACCACAGAGGCTTATGTGATTTGCCCAAGGTCACATGTCTAATTGTGGCAGAGCAGGAACTAGAACCCAGATTACAAGCTGCCCCAAAGCCAGATTTCATCCAAAAGAAATGCTAAAAGCAAAGCCAGTCATGTTTCTGCTTGTTAATTTTAACTTCCAGTTATATGATCTGGAGAGCTTCTAACTCTGGGACACTTTCACGGGAAAATTCCTTGCCAAATAGCTGAATGGTTTCTCTGTTTAATTACTGACTCAAGAGTATATAGTTAAGTCATCGGGCTTTTAAGATCATCTTTGCAATTTTGTACTTACTAGGATAAAAAGAACCTTCTGAATTTTGAGTTTATAGATCTCATTAAAAGACTGTACTCAAGAAGTCAGTCAAGTTTTAGAAAAGTGTACACCACATGAAGTTAAAATTGTTCTAGACCCCTACCCCGCCTCCCAAGAAGGAGGGAAAAAGAATATACACTTAACTATGTGTTAATGGTGTGTTTGTGAGTCATGACCAAGTCCATTTTCAGTATGAGTTATGGGTGGAAATGGCTCTTATTATCACCATTTAATATAACTTTGGTTTCAGATAGAGTATAGAAACACATATGTAAGGTGATTTAATCCCCCTGAGTCTATAATGCTTCTCTAACATTGCATTGTTCAAAGAAATGCCAAATCCCGGGCAGCCAAATGCATTATTCTTCTTTAAAAAAAAAAAAAAAAAAAAAAAAAAAAAAGATTAGGTCATTTGAACCCAATTAAAATCCCCTTTCCTTCAAATCAACATGGGCTATTATAATGAAGACTCTTTTTATCAATGGAAAATGAGAAAATAATCAATATGTTTAGAATACTAGGTTCAGTATAATATAGAGAGAGAAGAGAGTTAGTGCTGGGGTTAGGTGTGTGTGTGTGTGTGTGTGTGTGTGTGTGTGTGTGTGTGTTAAGCTGTGCCCTCAGCATATGACGCCTTCCCATAAGAGGTAAGGGCTTGGGCTGACTTGGTCATGGCCCTGATCAAATAGGAAAAAATGGGGTTTCTAGCATGAGGAGAAAAAAAAAGAAAAATATCCCAGATAAGGCCCACTACTATAGAAAAGGAAGGAAGGGAGGGAGACAAGGAGGAAAGGGAGAGTGAACAACAGATTAAAGTAAAACTCTTTGCCTGATCCAGCCATGCCAAGAATTTGCCGTGTGATCTCTAGTTACCCACCTCCCCTCTCAGGTGCCTCCAGGAAAGTTACATTAGAAAACCTAAAGTGTCTACCAATTCTAAATTTCTACGATCCTGGAATATACATCCTGAAAACAAAAAATGATAGATCTTCAAAAACAGTCATCCAGTTCATAGAAGATGTTATCCAAAATTGCAGCTAATACTATACAAGACATAGAATGACCTCACATACCCCATACAGCAGGATGATACGTATCATACATGCTGAACTTGACTCTTCAACCAGACGCCTCGTCAATTTGACCCTTACTTTCAAAATGGATAATAGGAAATGGATACAGAGAAGAGGAAATAGAGAATAGGAAATAGATAATAAATAGACGAGAAGTTTTCCCATGCGTAGATTTCTCTCCAGGAAACTCCTGGCAAAGAAATCCTCAGTGATGGTACAGCAGTCAATATCCCGTGAAAGCACTTGCAAGTCAGCTGCTGAATTGGGGCTTTACTCCCATCAGGACAGTGGCCCTAGCAAGGTTATGGGCTCTTTCACCCACTCCAGCCAAGATACCCTACCTGGAACCCAGAGAACAAGCCATGCTCACTTGTACCTCCATTCCTTCCATCTGCCCTTCCTTCCACCATCCCCCAAGTAACCCTCCTCGCCCTCCCCCTCCCGTACAGATCACGTATCCCCCAGGCCTCAGTTTTGGTCACCACAATCTCTCAGAAGCCTCTTCAGGAAATTTAAGGCTGGATTTGGAGCCCCTTGTAGGTTTGCCTGCACTAGGCCTGGTGTATCAGTCACCTTTTGCTGTGTACATAGTCACAAAATCTCAGTGGAAATACAACCAAAAGTATTTATTTCCCACTCATCCATCTGCAGATTGGCTGGGTCAGCCCTTGTTCCATGTCTTATTCTGAGGGGCAGTGGTCCACCAGAGCATACGTCTCTCACGGTGATGCATAAACTCAAAAACTCAAGGCCAAGAGCAAGCTTCTTCAGCCCCTGCCTGTGTCCTAATTGGCCAAAGCAAGGCACATGGCCAAGCCCAGAACCAAGACCCAGGGAAGTACAATCCCCCCTGGGAAACCCCAGGAAGAATGAATGTATAATACTAATGCTACAGGGAAGTGAGGAATTGGAACCAACAATTCACCCACCTATGTTAAGAGCACCCATCACAGCATATTGTCATGTGTGTGAAACCTCCCTCTAGACTTTTACCTTCTTAAAAGCAGGTACTAGATTTTTTCATCTTTGTGTTTATAATATGGCATATAATAGTCACTTGAAACATTTGAATGGATGAATGAATGAATGAATGAATGAAAATAGGCAGTACTATTCCAGGCTCTGTCCTGTCCTTCATAAGGCTCCTCCTGTGTGCCTACTGAATGTCCTTACTATGGTTGCCAAAAGGAGAGCAGAATCAGTATAAATGAGATCTAGCCCCTGTTGGGGAGGGCAATGAGGAAAAAAAGGACTTGCATCCTAAGTCACTTGATCTAGTTTGGTCCACGTCCTTGAATGCCATTGGCAGCCCCCTTGAAAAGAGTTCTCATCATGTCTAACCCCGTTGGGTTCTGAGGTCCCACAGGATCACAGCCTAAAGTGGTGGGGCTCTAGAACACATTTTTAAAAGGTATTTCAAACTCAGATCTGCTGCTCAGTAATTTGATTTAGAGAAAACAGAGGAAATGGAACACATTTCTAAGCAAATATTTCCCTGATTATTTACACATGCAAATACAGGGACTAAATTTAGATGTGTAATTAAGCATCTAGTTATTTTTGAGTCTACTCTTCTAGGCCAAATCAGATGCCCCAAAGAGGCACATGGTTGGTTTATTTCTGTGTACTTGCTTATTTCTGTGTATTCAGGCTCTCACCTGGAAAAAAAAAAAATGCATTGGCCCAGGGGTCTTGGTGACCCAGTTGTGGGCCTAAAATAATAAGATGGTTCAAGGGCATGCCAAGTTTTGTGATTTCAAAATATTCATCTGACCAGAATAATGCTTCTCTGGGCAGAGAAATACGTGGTGATGATCCCCTCCTAGACAGTGGGAAATAAGGGAAAAGTAGCTGCCATTGTCAGCTGTCATTCTTGTAATGAAGAATTAATGGTCAGCTAATCAAAGCCAATAGTGGTTTCCCATGCTGCAATTAGTTTTTAAATATACTTTCAAGATCCATATGAAAACATTAATGCCCTTCAGTTTTTGTGCCAAATGATGTGCTCAAATGCCAGTTTTATAAATATAAAACAGATGAGTGGTTTGGAAAATCTACTTTGCAAGCACATGGTATTAGCCTCTTACCTCCTAGTCACAGTGGCCAGCTGTGCAACTTTCTTGTTGCCTTTCCTAAAAGCATCATTTGCTCTAGAGCGTCCACTCAAATGATGCCTTAGTGACAAACAGTGACTGGGAGCTTGTCCGTGATGGTCACACACGTGCCCCTCTATGGCACTGATGGCCAACTTTGCCGTGACTTCCTGCATCAACGCTATCGAGAACATCCTTCTTTGACACTCAGAGAATGTCCTGTGTTATCTACTCTGTTTCCAAGTCTCTACCCTACTTCTCCCACTCCTCCCTTCCTATAAGCTTTACATGGAGTATGACTCTACAGGCTGTTATCTGCTAAGTAGGAAAAGAGGTCTTCTGTTTATAAGGGAGCCCATGTTGCAGGTGTGGGAAATTTTTTAAATACCCTTCAGTGAGAACGTGCCAAGTAATGTGTTTATAAACATTAACACACTCACTTCTTGGGAACAAATCTAACAACCCTACAAGTTAGACATTATCCTCTCCATTCTACAGATGACGTGAAGCAACTTTTCCAAGTTTCAAGTAAACAGAAGAGCTGGGATTCAAGCCCAAGCCTACCTGAATGCAAATCTCAGGCTTTTAACCAATCATTGCAAGCCTCTTCCACTATCCCCACGGAAACCTAGAGAAGCCTTGCAAGTAAGGCCCCAGTCCAGTTCATTGTTAATAATGCCTTGCATATAAGATATTTGAGTTTTTCATCGTGAAGTATCATTGCATCAATGATAAAAAACAAAACAAAACCAAAAGCACAATGCACTCAATTTGGCTGGGATACTTTATGGACATATAGTTCTCCATGAATATCCAAAACTAGGATTGCAGACCCCTGCTTGCCTCTATTTCCCCCAAGGTAGAAATAGTATGCCCACGCTGAAATCTTATGCTGTCTTACCCACTGCATTTTAACAGACAGAAGCAAGTCATGTGATAGCATCTGATTGTCATCTCTGTGTGGTCTGGAACCTAAAGCTTAGAAACATCAACTGGCTTTGGACAGTTATTCTTAGTGAGTTGAGAATGACACCACAAGCCGAGAAACATAGACTCTGACTTTTGAAAGCATGATCTAAGGTTCACACAAGAAGGGTTGTGCTCAGTTTGCCCCTGGTGACCCTGTTATCTAACACAAGGAGTTCTTAGAGTTTCCAACGTGTTGGAATAGTACGGAGGAGAGGCTGGCCATGTCCCACTGATGTGTCAGGGGGTTTTCCCAAGAGAGACATGAGGACAACTGGTCTTCCAAAAGCCTCCAGCATTGCTGGGAGCCTACCTGTGCATTTTGTATCCTCTGCCTGTCGGGAGAAAGAACACATAACGTAAGTCTATCACACTGGCCAAAGAAATGAGAGGTGGAGTCACACCTGGGTGGCCCAGTCAGCTAAGCGGCTGACTTCGACTCAGGTCCTGATCTCAGGGTTCGTGAGTTCAAGCCCCACCTCGGGCTCTCTTGTCAGTGCAGAGCCTGCTTCAGATCCTTTGTCCCCCAGTCTTTCGGCCCCCACTTCTCAAAAATAAACAAAAACATTAAGAAAGATGAGCGGTGGAGAATCGGGAGCTAATGCCCAATTGAAGTGGAAAATAAGAAGTGCTTGTGGCTAAAGGAAGCATTCCTTTTGTCTCCAAAACTCAGGAGCTGGGAACAGGTCTGAGCCGGGGGACTGTGCTTGGAACCGCGGTCAACAGCTCTAACTCCGCACACCTCCTGCAGTTGTCTCTGGAAGAACGCCTCTTCCTGTTGAAGGGAAATGGCCGAAACACTTCTCGGGTGAGCAGTTGTGTGGTTTAGGGCTATTTACTGTCCCTAATGAATGCGAAGCCTGTCCCTCTCCTCCATAACGGTGTGACTAGCACAAACATGATACACAGTGCTCTGCGGCTGAAAATGGCAGATGGCATTAAATTAATTTACGGAAGGCACGTAGTCCAAGTTGGCCGTCACACTGCTGCTGGGGTTAAAAAACAAAAGCTTTTCCCTTTATCCTTGGCACTTTAAACTTGTCTTTTCAGTGCAAATGTTTTGTGCTTCTAAAGTTTATATGTCCAGAAAATTGGTCGATAGCAATGTGAATGAGATTAGCTCAAGACCCTCCATGACGGTGACATCGGGGGTTACCCATGTTGCTGCCACTTGAACCTAAAATACACATCACCAAGATTTCTCAGTTTCTTGCTTCTCTCCCTTTGTGCTTCTATAAGAGCTGTTTCCTCTGGGACATTGTCCACTTACCGACAGCATTTCCATCATGAGTATTGCAAGCTGGTAAAAAAACAAAAAACAAAAACAAAAAACCAAACTGCTCAGCCTTGCCTTTTCCCCTGGTGCTCACTGGAATTTCTGTCGGCACCAGGGTGAACACGTCTCCAGAGAGTCCAAAGAGAAGACTAGCATGATCATCATCACATGTATGTCTTCCTCATATGCCTTTCTGATTAATTTGTAACCTTTTCAAGAATATGCATAAGAGGTGGGGTGTTGGGAAGATAAAAACCGTCTGTGGAATATTACTTCTCATTTGCTTCCATTCTGAAATAGAAACTCCTGCACATCCTTCCAGTCCCAGTTTCAAATGCCATCTCCGTCATAAAATTCTCTCCAATATTTAAGTCAGAAGTTACCTTTCTCCCCTGGGTCCTCCCCAGTCTTTGCAGGGCACCTAAGTCACAGTACTCATTACTTTGGGTCTGATCTTTTAGTTCTGGAATTACAAACGTGCTTCTAGACTATAAACTCCGGTTGGCAATAGTCCTGTTCAAATCTGTACCTACATCGTGCATCCGGTGTGATGCCTCGCATGTAATAGGTTTTCAGTACGTGTTTGCTGAATGAATGAATCTACAAAAGTTTTTTGAAATATCGTATTTCAGTGATACTGAAACTTTGTCATGCTTCGGAATAACTTTGAGGTCTTGCTAAATTGTAGACATCTCAGGTCTGGGGTGACGCTGGATACTTTGCATTCCTAACCATTTCCCAGGCGATGCTGGTGACTTTTGTCCAGAGGCCTCTTTTTGGGAAGCACTGAACGATCTTGCTCACATTTCAATTATCTCTGATATTAGGTTATGTCCTAAATTTGTTGGCATGGTAGCTTAATTGACAAATTTTTGCTTTCATAGTAGTATATAAAATAATGGTTTTACAACTCACGGTATCTTAGATTAAATGAAATGTGGTAAGTTTCCTGTTACAGATTTGAATCTACATTATAAAACATAGCAATGAAATGTTTAAAAATTTAGACCGATACTAATTCTAGAGAACATATGCATTCAATTGTGGTGCTTAATTTTTATAATCGCAACAGAGTAAATCATCTTTAGGAACTCATATGAGATCCATAGAATAAAAGGTAAGCTCAGATGGCATTTTCAAATTCATGTTTGGTGACTGCTAAGGCCAGTCTCTCTCTGAAGTAAAAGTTCCATGAGGTCAGAGTTTGTATCTGGTTTTGCTCATCATTGTAACCCTAGTTCTAGAAACGTTTCTGAATAGGGCTCAATAAGTATTTGTTAGATAAAAAATTTTATTTAAAAAAGCTAGAGGGGCACCTGGGGGGCTCAGTTGGTTAGGCATCTGACTCTTGATTTCGGCTCAGGTGATGATCTCACGGTTCATGGGATCGAGCCCCACAGTTGGGTTGTGCTCTGACAGCGTGGAGCCTACTTGGGATTCTCTCTCTCCCTCTCTCTCCACCCCTCTCTCCCTCTCTCTCTTTCTCTCAAAATAAATAAATATAAATTTTAAAAAATTAAAAATTAAAAAGCTAGAGTTTCTTACTTGCAATAAAAGATGAATTATAAGACATATGATGATTTACTGGTAGAATATTCAAACCAATGCCAGTACTTCCGACTTCCTCTCTCCTATGCTAACAACATCGAAACAAATCAAGGGCAATAATGACCAAGGAACCCATTAAACTGAAAATATCCCAGTTACACAAGTATCCCAAGGTCACAGGCACAGATAGTTGTTTCACTGCCCTCCTTGCAGGAGTCGGCCATTTGCCATCTTCAGGAAATGCTGCTTGCTGGGAAGTGGTGAGGACATTGAACTAGACCTGGACATATCATAGTCAAATTGCTGAACACCAAAGTTGAAAATCAAAGTCTAAAAGAAGCCAGAGAAAAAAAGACACATTACACATAAGGGGGAAACATTACAAATGAAGGTTGATTTCTCAGAGACGCAGTGGAGCCCAGAGAGTATGGAATGGCATTTTAGTGTTGAAAGGAGAAAACTGTCGGCCTTGAATTCTATAAAAGTATCTTTCAGAGGGGCACCTGGGTGACTCAGTCAGTTAAGCGTCTGACTTTGGCTCAGGTCATGATCTCACACACCATGGGTTTGAGCCCCATGTCGGGCTCTGTGCTGACAGCTCGGAGCCTGGAGCCTGCTTCGGATTCTGTGTCTCCCTCTGTCTCTGCCCCTCCCCTGCTGCTGTTCGGTCTCTCTCTGCGTCTCGAAAATAAATTAAAATGTTAAAAAAAATAGATTAATTAAATTAAATTTAAAAATCTCTTTCAGAAATTAAAGTAAGATAAAAGACATTTTCAGAAAGGCAGAAGCTGAGGGGATTCATTACTAGCACTCCTACACTACAAGAAATAATTAAGAAGAAAAAAAAGAGTGAAGAACAAGAGAGCGTAAATACCTGGGGAAACACAAAAGAACACCTAAATGATGTATATTCATATAGCTATGTAGATGTAGGTGTTTATAGATATGTATGCGCATACCTATATGTCGTCCTTTAAAAGATTACGGACCGAGGCCAAACTAACAATGTAGTATGAAGTTTACCACATAAGTAGAAGTAAAATATAAGAAAAGAAGGGGTAGAAGGGGCCTGAATGATATTACACAGATGAAAGATTCTTATGCTGATTGTCAAGATATTGTTGAAGATAGATTATGATAATTTAAAGATGTATATTTAGAGACACCTGGGTGGCTCAGTCGGTCGGGCGTCCGACTTCAGCTCAGGTCGTGATCTCACAGTCTGTGGGTTGGAGCCCCGCATCAGGCTCTGTACTGACAGCTCAGAGCCTGGAACCTGCTCTAGATTCTGTGTCTCCCTCTCTCTCTGCCCCTCCCCCACCCACACTCTGTCTCTCAAAATATGAATAAACATTAAAAAAATAAGGATGTATATTTTAAAAAAAAGTTTTTTATGTTTATTTATTTTTGAGACAGAGAGAAACAGCATGAGTGAGGTAGGGGCAGAGCAAGAGAGAGACACAGAATCCAAAGCAGGCTCCAGGCTCTGAGCTGTCAGCACAGAGCCTGACACGGGGCTCAAACCCACCAACCGTGAGATCGTGACCTGAGCCAAAGTCGGATGCTTAATGGACTGAGCCACTCAGGCACCCCTAAAGATGTATATTTTAATATCTAAAATAACCTTAAAAAGATCACTCAGAGGTATTATAAAGAGGCAGAACTTAAAGGTCAATACAGAAGTTTAAGTGGAGTTTTTAAAAATAAGTAAATCACCCAAAAGGTAGTAGGGAAAAAAAGGAAAGAAAAAAGATGGGACAGAGAGAGAGAGAGAGAGAGAAAAAAAAATAGCTTCAAAATATATGAAGCAAAAACCAGATAGAAGATGGGGAAAATGGGAGGAAGGCACAAGTCTAAAATCACGCTTCAATAGTTTAGCATTGCTTTCTCAGTACCCAATTGAAAAAGTAGCAAAAAGGATACTAAAATTTTTAAAGGTTTGAATAACACTATCAACCAACTTGACCTAATTGACATTTATAGATCACTATGCCCAACGACAGCAAAATATACATTCTTCTGAACTGCACGTGAGCCATTAACCAAGATAGACAAAATATGTTGAGCCATAAAATAAGATTCATTATAATTAAAAGGATTGAAATCACACAGAGTACATTTTATAACAGTAGTGGTATTAATATAAAAACAATAAGATATTTGTACAAAACCCAAATATTTGAAAGTTAAACTATACATGTTTAAATAACCTGTGGTCACAGGAGAAATCACAGAGAAAATTAGAAAATATTTTGAAATGAATGATAATGAACACAAAACATACCAAATTCATGCAATATAGCTAAAGAAGTGTTTAGAGGGAAATTATGTTTTTAAATTTCTCAGAAAAAAAGGAGGATACAGAATAAATGATCTAAGCCTCCACATTAAGAAGCTGAAAAAAGAAGAACAAATACAACCCAAAGTAGAAGAAAGAAAAATATGAAGGTGAGAATGGCAATCAATGAAATAGAAAATTGGCAAATAATAAAGTCAATAAGTATTTTTTCAAAAGATTAGTAAAATTCCAGGCAAAACTGATCAAGAAAAACAGAGAAAATACTATTATACAATTATGCAAAAGAAAGCAAGAGACTATTATAAACAAGTGTAAGTCAATATTAGATAAAATAGATGATTAATTTGAAAAAGACAATTTACCAAAATAGATATTGGAATATATAACAAAATTAAATAAATAAATAAATAAATAAATAAATAAATAAATATTCCTATGTTGTTTCAAATAACTGAATTCATTTAAAAAAAACCTTTGTACAAAAAAACCCTTGAGACCTAGGTGATTTTTGCTGATGAAATCTATCATTAAGGAAGAAATAATGTTCAGCACAAGCTGTTTCAAAAATAGAGGAGGGAATAATTTCCATTTCACTTTATGAAGCTAGCATATTCCCAATACCAAATACTGACAAAGATATAATAACAGGAAACTATAGATAATATTCCTCATGAACATAGATTAAAAATTACTGACAAAATATTAGAAAAATAATTCAGCTATACATTTAAAAGGAAAATATATCGTGACCACGTGAGGTTTTCAAGGAATGCAGGGTTGGTTTGACATTAGAAAATTAGTCAATGAAATTAAAGAATGAAGGGGAAAAAGTATATGATCATCTCATTCGATTCATAAAAAGTCTTTGACAAAAGTCAACACCTACTCATGATAATTCTGACAAATTTAGAAATAGAAGAATCTTTCTCCAATTGCTAAAAAGGCATTTATAAAAATCTATAGCTAACATAATACTTAATATTTCCTCCTAGATCAGGAATAAGTCAAGGGTATCCACTGTATCATTTCTATTCAATATTTTACTGAAGTTTCCAGCCATTGTAATAAGGTAAGAAAAATAAATAAATACAGATAAAAGCCATAAAAAAAAGGTAAAATTGTTGTTCTTTGAAGATGACATGAATATGTATGTAGAAAACTCTATGGAATATACAAAATAATTATGTAACCAATGAGTGAATTTAGCAGGGTCAATATACGAAAGTCAATTCTATTTTAATATACCAGCAATAAACAATTTAAATAAAATAAATAAATTTAACACAATTTAAGCTAAATAAATAAAAAGAGCATTTGCAATAGCATCAAAAATATGAATTACTTAGGAAAAATCTAATAAAAGACATACAATTCTTCTACAATAAAAACTATAAAACGTTGTTAAAAAAGAAGATTAGACAAAATAGAGACATACTACGTTTATAAATTGGAAAACTTAATGTTCTTAAGACATTTTCCCAAGATTTATTTACGGATTTAATACAATCTTTTCAAATTTCCAACATGCTTTTTTAAAGAAATTGACAAGCTGGGTCTAAAACTGTTACGGAAATGCCAAAATAGTTTCAAAAATGAATAAAGTTGAAATAATTTATTACCTGGCTTCAAAACAGAATGTAATGCTATATGAATCAAGACACTGTGGTATTGATATGAAGATAAGCAAACACCAATAGAAAAAAATTCCAGAAATAGACCCACACATATAGAGCCAATTGATTTTTGAGTAGAAGTGACAAGATAATTCTATTAAAAAAAAGAAAGGCTTGTTAATAAATGGTGCTGGAAACTGGATAGCCATATGAAAAACAAAAATAAGCTTGATTTCAATCTCACCCCATGCAATGAGATTAGTTAACCTAGAGGAATAAAATTTCTAATAAAAAACATAAAATTGTATCTTTGCAATATTAGGGTAGGCAAAGAATACTTAGAAAGTACACAAAAAAACACTTAGCATTAAAAATAAAAATTGGCTACCTACACATTCAATGTAATCCCAATCAAAATTGCACCAGCATTCTTCTCGAAGCCAGAACAAGCAATCCTAAAATTTGTATGGAACCACAAAAGGCCCCGAATAGCCAAAGTAATTTTGAAGAAGAAGACCAAAGCAGGAGGCATCACAATCCCAGACTTTAGCCTCTACTACCAAGCTGTAATCATCAAGACAGCATGGTATTTGCACAAAAACCGACACATAGACCAATGGTAGAACAGAAACCCCAGAACTAGACCCACAAAAGTATAGCCAACTAATCTTTGACAAAGCAGGAAAGAATATCCAATGGGAAAAAGACAGTCTCTTTAACAAATGGTGCTGGGAGAACTGGACAACAACATGCAGAAGGATGAAACTAGACCACTTTCTTACACCATTCACAAAAATAAACTCAAAATGGATAAAGGACCTGAATGTGAGACAGGAAACCATCAAAACCCTAGAGGAGAAAGCAGGAAAAAACCTCTCTGACCTCAGCCACAGCAATTTCTTACTTGATGCATCCCCAAAGGCAAGGGAATTAAAAGTAAAAATGAACTATTGGGACCTCATGAAGATAAAAAGCTTCTGCACAGCAAAGGAAACAATCAACAAAACTAAAAGG
This sequence comes from Panthera tigris, assembly GCF_018350195.1. NCBI lineage: Eukaryota > Metazoa > Chordata > Mammalia > Carnivora > Felidae > Panthera > Panthera tigris. Next base: position 108,832,533 of record NC_056662.1, read on the forward strand.
CAACCAACAGAATGGGAAAAGATATTTGCAAATGACATATCGGACAAAGGGCTAGTATCCAAAATCTATAAAGAGCTCACCAAACTCCACACCCGAAAAACAAATAATCCAGTGAAGAAATGGGCAGAAAACATGAATAGACACTTCTCTAAAGAAGACATCCAGATGGCCAACAGGCACATGAAAAGATGCTCAATGTCACTCCTCATTAGGGAAATACAAATCAAAACCACACTCAGATATCACCTCACGCCAGTCAGAGTGGCCAAAATGAACAAATCAGGAGACTATAGATGCTGGCGAGGATGTGGAGAAACGAGAACCCTCTTGCACTGTTGGTGGGAATGCAAACTGGTGCAGCCGCTCTGAAAAACAGTGTGGAGGTTCCTCAAAAAATTAAAAGTAGACCTACCCTATGACCCAGCAATAGCACTGCTAGGAATTTACCCAAGGGATACAGGAGTACTGATGCATAGGGGCACTTGTACCCCAATGTTTATAGCAGCACTCTCAACAATAGCCAAATTATGGAAAGAGCCTAAATGTCCATCAACTGATGAATGGATAAAGAAACTGTGGTTTATATACACAATGGAGTACTACGTGGCAATGAAAATAATGAAATATGGCCTTTTGTAGCAACGTGGATGGAACTGGAGAGTGTTATGCTAAGTGAAATAAGTCATACAGAGAAAGAAAGATACCGTATGTTTTCACTCTTATGTGGATCCTGAGAAACTTAACAGAAGTCCATGGGGGAGGGGAAGAAGAAAAAAAAAAAAGAAAGAGGTTAGAGAGGGAGAGAGCCAAACCATAAGAGACTCTTAAAAACTGGGAACAAACTGAGGGTTGGTGGGGGTGGGAGGGAGGGGAGGGTGGGTGATGGGTATTGAGGAGGGTACCTTTTGGGATGAGCACTGGGTGTTGTATGGAAACCAATTTGACAATAAATTTCATATTAAAAAAATAAAGATACACAACACTGTATAAAAAATAAATAAAAAATAAATTAAAATAAAATAAAAATTGGCTTTCATCAAGATAAAAATTTCTGCATATCAAAACACATCATTAAGATAATGAATAGGAAACCAGTCCGTATCTCTGACAAAAGGCTTGTATTCACTATATATAAGGAACTCCTCTAAGTGAATAATAAGGCAATGTAATTTTTTTAAGATGGACAAAAGATTTGAGCAGCCATTTCACAAGAGAAGATATAAGTATGACCAATAAGCACAAGAAATGTTTTCAACATAATTAGTTATCACTAATATGCAAATTAAAACCACAATGAGCTATCATTTTATACTCATTAAAATAGCTAAAATATAAAGTTTGACAACCCACAAGTTGATGGTGATGTGGAGAAAATGGAACTCTCAAACATTGCTGGTAGGAATGGAGAATGGTACAACTTAGGAAAACAGTCTTTCAATTTCTTATAAAATTAATTTTGATAAGTTTAGATAAATAAACAAAAAATATCTTCTACATGCATACTATGACTCAGAAATTCCATAGTCAATATTTCTCAAAAGAAATGACAATGTATGTCCTCAAAGAGATCTGTACAAGATTATTCAGAGAAGCTTTATTCACAATAGCCCTAAGCTAGAAATAGATCAAATGTTCAGTAGGAAAATGGATAGACACAATGTGATGTTTTCATAAATTGGAATAGTAATCAGAAACAAAACAACAACAAACACTGATGATACAACACGTTGATGAATCTAGACTTCCTGTTATGCTAAGCAAAAGAAGCTAACCAAAAAGGCATATACTGTATGATTCCATTTATATGAAGACCAAATTGAGCAAAATTCATCCATGGTGAAAAAAGTACATAAATAGTAGTTATCTTTTGTTCGGTGAATTCAATTGTCATGATGTATTCAATTTTCAAAATCATTGAACACAATATTTAATACTTTTTGATGGATTATATATAAAAATTATACCTCAATTTTTTTTTAATAAAAGCAACTATACCTGGTGGGTTAATAAAAGCAACTATATCTGGTGGGTTATCAAGTACATAAATAACTACTACGTGGGATAAAGTTCATTCATCCAACAAACATTATCAATAGCTTATTATGTGCCAAGCACCATACTAATCTCTGGGAATACCAAGTACTAGTAGACATGATCCCAACATTGAAGAACACATGGATTTGGAGGAGGGGGAGTCAAATGATTCCAGAATGTGGGAACAAGTGCTTCAATACAGCAAGTGACTACGGCTGTGTATAGGAGTGAGCAAGACTTTACAGAATAGGATAATGGCCTCTTGTCTGACTACAGTGGCTGAATCATTGCTTGAGGAGAGAGCGGCTGTTGCCTTTTACTTTCGGCCTTTGGGACATGGGGTGATATTTAGCAGGTGTAAGGACTCAAAATAACAGTTCCTAAAACTTAAGGACAAACTCTTTTTCATAGTGGAAGATTGGAGAGACCTTTTCATCTCAAGGATAAACAGAAAAAGGTCAAACGTTTCCTGAGTAATAGGTTTAGGGGGAAACAGGTCTGTCAAGCCAGGGTCCCTATGCCACGCGGCAAAGCGGCCCACAAAACACCCAAGAGGATGTGGCTTGCTCACCACACCCCTTGGGTCATGACAGCCCTGCCAAAGAATGTAGGGGCCCAACAAAGAATGCTCTGAAAGCCATTTAAGAGCCTTCCAGGAAAACCTCAGCCAGTAATTCACCACTTGCAATGTGTGTGGGCGGGCTCCTGCTTCTCCCTCTCTTGCTTGGCTCCTCTAAATTCCTACCAAAACCCAGGTCTGCTGAAAAGGGGGATCAGGGCCAGGTACAGTTTGCTTACAGGTGATGTAGAGGACAAGGCACGTGTCTGAAAGTATCTGAGGACAGTAATGGGGAGTCTGCCTCTGAATGCCTTCAGGTGTCCCCTCAATGCTCCAGCTCCTGTAGGACTGGAGCTGTGACTCTCCACAGATTGGCCACCCAGAGAGAGGTGACCATGGGGGAAGCTCCCACGGGTCCTTTGCAACCACAACTGCATTAGTTTTCTATTGCTGACCTAACAAATTATCACAAACTTAGTGGCAAAACAAAACGTATTATCTTATGGTTCTGGAGGTCACAAGGCTAAAATGGGTCCATACGGTTTCATTCCTTCTGAAGGCTCCAAGAGAAAATGTTTCTTTGCCCTTTCCAGCTTTCAAAGGTGGCCCACATCTTTTGGCTCATGGCCCCCTTGCTCCATCTTCGAAGCTAGCATCTTCAAATCTCTCTCTGTCCCTTGGCTTCAGTCACCACATTATCTTCTCTCTGACACTGACTCCTTCTACATCCCTCTCATAAAGACCCTTGTGTTTGTTTACATCAAGCCTCATGGTAATTTAAGATCGTGTCCCCCTCTCAAAATCTTTAATTTGGTCACATCTGCCAAACCTCTTTTGCTATAAAACGTAACATGCAAGTCTCCAAAAATTGGGACACGAGCATCTTTGGGGGATCATTATTCATCATACCACAACTCCAGACAATCTCACCTTGAGAATCACAATAATAACAAAAGCATACGGCCATTGAGTGTTTACTGTGTGATGTAAGTATCCATGTGGAGATAAAGATGGAGATAATTTTACATAGATATACATGTATACATTTGGATTGATAGATGACTGTATATATAAATATATATATATTCACGAAATATATATATTCAAATATATATATTCATTATTATATATAATCTATCAGTCTAAATCTTCAAAGCCAATGCTCTTGACCTCACTGTCTCTCATCTCTGTTCCATGTTTCAATGAGAAACTCGGACTACGATTTCTTGTGTGCAATCACTTCAACCTAATTTTTTCCTCCAGTTTGGACTAGCCACATCTGTGGTTGGGAAAACTAGAAATGGGTTAATTCCCAGTTGGCCATATCTACAGAAAGCATATAAATTATCCATTTCCCCCGTAAATGAAACTGTTTGTTGCTTATCCCTTGTGTCTTGTTTCCTTTCTTGCTTTCCCTTCCTCACTGTTTTTACTTTCCTTATCGTTTTCCAACCTCAACAGAGAACGCATTTTCAAGCAGAATCATTCACCAACCCAAACTCTTTCCTTCATTCTTGGAATCTTCTTCAAATAACCCATCACAAATTATTCAAGCATCCTGGAAGGTGAAGTCCAGAAATACCACAGCAAAGGAAAAAAAACTGGGGGCTGAAAAAACAGAAATACATTAAGCCATGGTTTAAAACTGGAATAAAATAGAAATCAGTATCCCATGAAATAAGGGTGAATGAAGATTTGTTTTCAGGACGTCACCTGGACAGCATGCATTCTCAGTATCCTTTGGTGAGGTTTATTTTTAAATATTTTCATCTGTGGATTAAATCGGAGTCATGAAATTTTTAGAAGACAGAATCCCATCCTCAGAGACAATCCTTAAATGGCAATAGCTGATCTACATTTGTGACAGTCTGTTTGTCTCCATGATAGTTAATATTGCTCTGTTGAGCCTTTTGCTGAGGACAAGAAGGAAATACGCTCCTGATTTTTATATGCTTCTGACATTGCCAATGTCAGAATAGGGAATCTGGCTCATACTGCTTTGATATTTTTTTTCTTACTGCCTCCTCAACAAGTGGTTCCTGAGTATTTATTGATAAGTATGACCATATTAAAATCTGGATCATGAATAAATGATTTCAAACAAAAGTAGGAGAAACTAGAGTAGGAGGGGCAGGAAGGTAATGAATAATGAATCATGTTTCCCCAAACTTGAGGACCTAGACTATGTCCTGGCCCAGGTAAGTACACCAAGGTAAGAGCACTGAGTGCCTCCTGGTGGTCCTCTGGGGATCTCCTTCTCACCTTGCCTCACTTGGACCTTCTTTCCCTCCAGTTTCCAGGGCAAGGACCATAGCAGAACCTTCCATTCCATCAGAAGTTTATACCCAAAGGCGCCTGGGTGGCTCAGTCAGTTAAGCCTCTGACTTCAGCTCAGGTCGTGATCTCATGGTTCAGGTCTTGACCTCACAGTTCGTGGGTTCGAGCCCCACATCGGGTTGTCTGCTGTTGGCACAGATCCCACTTCGGATCCTCTGTCTCCCTCTGTCTCTGCCCCTCCCCAACTCTCACTCTCTCTTTCTCCCTCTCTCAAAAAAATAAATTAAAAAGTTAAAAAAGAAAAGTTTATACCCAAAACAGTAGAAACCTTCTGGGCGTAATATACATCATCATAGTTGAGAAGTAATTTCTTCAGATTTGTATCTGAAATAATACTTAAATGCTTGAAAGGATTTAGTAATCAGAGGATTAGGTGATAAATGAACATTTTGAGAGATTTTACAAGATTATCAGAACCTGTTAACCCTCGTAAAACAACATCTATTTTTCCTTGAATCTTTTGAAAGTCTTCATGCAATACGTTAGCTTGTCTCCAACTTGTTTTCCATACTTAAGTCAGAGGTACTGTTTCAAAACGCAAATGTACTCCCTCCTCTCCTCCTATACCCACCCCTCCCCCCTCCCACTTTTCTCCTTGTTACCTCCTCCTACTCTCTCAGACCCCAGTTTAGGCCAGTGTTTCCTCAGAGAAGCCGCCTATGATTCCTTAAACTAAGTCAGCCCCCCTGACACATGCCTGCATAACTGGGTGGTCCATGGTATCTTGGCATAGCCAGGGCACGTGAGAAATACCTTAGCAGGAGTAAATCAGCAAACACACTTTTTCATGGATGTAGAGGCATCATTAGCATCAGCCGAATGTGGGCTGTGTTTTTTGATCAAGCAAGTGAAGGGGGGGGTGGGGGGGGGTAGGGCGCAAGGAGTGGAGATTTCCCTGAGGTAACTACGAAAGAATGCTAGAGGGATGTAAAGATAGATGCGGATTTGTGTCTGAGAAAGGGGTTGTCTGAGGTAAAAGTCACTCCCTGAACTTGGAATGACCCAGAGAGACACTGGAGGCAGGGGGAGAGGGAGTCTCTTGTTTCTATCAGCTTGAGAGTTTCTTTAGAAAAAGCAAAGTGATCAAGGGAAGGGAAGAAGCAGAAGCAACCAACATTTGATAAGCTCACCTTGTTCCCGAAGGGTTTTAAAAATTCTTACAAAGATGCATACGATACGGTAAAATAAAATACATTCCAGGAAGCAATGGAAGTGAGAAAAGCAAGGTACATGCATGAGATTTACAAGAGAGTCTCTGCAGTAAAGGTGTAAAGCCTTTTGCCAATACTTTATTTATTTATTTATTTATTCATTCATTCATTCATTTATTCATTTATTTATTTATTTATTTTTAATGTTTATTCATTTTTGAGAGACAAAGAGAGAGAGATACAGGGCACGAGGAGGGGAGGGGCAGAGAGAGACGGAGACACAGAATCCAAAGCAGGTTCCAGGCTCTGAGCTGTCAGCACAGAGCCTGACGAGGGGCTTGAACCCACAAACCGTGAGACCATGACCTGAGCCGAAGTCGGATGCTCAACCGACTGAGCCACCCAGGTGCCCCTTGCCAATACTTTAGTTTGGATATACGTAAAATATTTCATTGACTTCTGAGGAAGCCATCTACAAATTGTATGGAAAACCATCATAACTGATATCATTTATGTAAAAACTATGTATATTTGTTTATGGATTTTTTTTTAAGTGTGAAAATGATCTAGAAGGTACATATCAAGTATGACTGTGGTTAGCTCTGAGGAGACAGGGGTGGGGTGAGAGTTGGCATGTGAAAAAAGAGGTGTTTGGGGTTTGTTTCTTTTTTTGCCTTATATGTGTCTGAACTTTTTACAGTTAGCCTACGTTCATGTATGACTTTTATAATTTAAAGAGATTAATAGTAATAGAGCCTCTAAAAAAACCCAACAATATTCATCTTAAATATTGACAGATAGTTTATTATATATGTATCCAGTCATTCACTGAGATCAAATAACAGCATGCAGAGCACTTCTCAGTATTCAGAATATTTACTTCTATTATTACACAGGAGCCACCCAAGCAGGCAGGACCAGGCAAAACAGACCCCACTTTATTATCCCCACTTGAAAAATAAAGAAACAGAGGCAGTGAGCAGGTGGGTTGAGCGGCCCTGGCCATGAACTAGTGACGAGCAGATTTTGCAGACGAACCCAGGCCTTCTGACTCCCTCCCCACGTGCTCAGTTCCTTTTCTCCTAGGTTCACAGTGTGGCTGGACGTCTTAGCACTTTAAAGCTGGAATAAGGAAAGCTCTTTTGACTGTTGCATGTGACTGCTCATAAAAATGCTTTGTTGTAAACTGTCCTGTAACTTCTGAATTATGCTACATAAATGGTTTGAGGGTTTCTCATTACTGCAGCAGAAGAAAATTTACTGCTTTCATTTAAAGCCCTAGCACCCTCAGAAGAAAAGCCGCAGTAGCCGAATATCTTTATTACATGCTTGCCCTCAGAGCTAACGTCCTGAAAAAACCCTATTGCGTGCAGACAATAGTGTTCGGGGTAAGGCATTTCTTGAATCAGAGACTTAAGATGATAAAACATATGTGGCAGCCTTATTGGTAATTTGAGCAAATCATATTTCAGTGTATTTGCCTCCTTAATACTCTTGAGGACTCACGTGCAGGAAAGTAAACCTTCTCACTCATAACTGTCACTTCCCAGGGCGCCTGGGTGGCTCAGTCGGTTGAGCCTCCGACTTCAGCTCAGGTCGTGATCTTGGGGTTTGCGAGTTCTGGCCCCGTGTCGGGCTTTGCGCTGGCAGCTCAGAGCCTGGAGCCTGCTTCGGATTCTGTGTCTTCCTCTCTCTCTGCCCCTCCCCCGCTCACACTCTGTCTCTCTTTCTCTCTCAAAGATAAATAAACATCAAAAAAATTTTTAATAATAAAAAAACTGTTACCATCCATCCTGTGACCCCATAATTCTACTATGGGGTAACTCTAAAGTCCATTCTTGGAGTCTCTGAGACTCACATAGATAGGCAGTCAAGAGCCTACAAGAACTATATTTGTTTAAGAGCATTCAAAAATGATACATTTTAGGTGCACCTGTGTGGCTCAGTCATTGAGTGTCTGACTCTTGATTTTGGCTTAGGTCATGATCCCAGGGTCGTAGGATTGAGCCCTGAGATCCATGCTCATGGGGGCTGCTTAAGATTCTCTCTCCCAGCACCCACTCACCCCACTTGGTGTATACACACACACACACACACACACACACACACACACACACTCCCCCCCCCCCCAAAAGATACATTTTACCTCTATCAGATATGGGGTATCTTGTCATTAGGAATCTAATACATTAATTTGAAATCTTACAAAACAGACAAATGAAGAGATGATTATTCACTTCATAAAGCTGGATCTTGGGGCACCTGGGTGGCTCAGTCGGTTAAGCATCTGATTTTTGCTCAGGTCATGATCTCACGGTTCATGGGTTCGAGCCCCGCTTTGGGCTCTGTGCTGACAGCTCAGAGCCTAGAGCCTGCTTCAGATTCTGTGACTCCCTCTTTCTCTGCTCCTCCCCTGCGCTTGCTCTCTCTCTCTCTCTCTCTCAAAAATAAACACTTAAAAAAAATACAGAATAATTCAGATACATAACTTGTGTGGAAGCCGAATAAACCAGGCAAAAGAGACCAAAGGAGATCATTGGGTTTTTTGTTTATTCGTTTTTGTCTTTGTTTTTTTGGGATTTTTGTTTTTTTTGTTTTTGTTTTTTCTTTTTTTAGGAAGCTGGGGGACTTGTTATCTAGGTTCGGAAACAAGGGGAGAAGGTGGAAGGTAAGTCTGAAGTAGACAAACCAGTCCCTAAAGGCAAGGATAGGCTGGTCATTAAGAACCATTGTTTTGAAATCTAAGCTAGAAGGTAAATACTCAAGCAGAGTTATGCTGGTCATCAGTAGAAGTTGAGCAGGACATGGGGCGGGGGTGGGGGGGAGTGGGGGGGCAGTTAGAGAAATCTTGTTCCAGGTATCATGGAGCCTGCGGTTCAGGGACAGGAAATCCCTACACTGAAAGGGGGCTAAAGCAAAAACACAGCCATAAAGGAACTACCTTCTAAACACATACAGCTTTTACATCTTTCAAATCACATTTGCCTGTATTGTTTCCTTTGTTTTGACCAAAAACCTCTGGGAGCTCTGATTATTCCTATTTGATGGATGAGATTAAAGTCAGACTATTGCAGACTCTGAATGACTAGAAGAAATGATAAGATGGGAGGTCATTGTGAGAGGTTACGTGTGGGACAAAGACACGAAGCGTTCCAGAAGATTCACCTCTTAAATTACTGATGCTGTGGTTCCTCCTACCACATTACTCCTGTGCTAAAATGTCTTTCTATTTTGGACCAGTTATCTGTTGTACTTTCTAATTAGTCAAACGTGAATCGGCAATATCCATATTAGAAACACACAGGCAAAAATCAGAAGGCTTGAGAGGTCATTAGAAGTTGGAATGTATGAGGAAAATGCATGTCTGCTAGAAATTTGTTTTACTCTTGCAAAGAAAGAAAACATTTCTTTCTTTTTTTCTTTTTAATGTTTCTTTATTTCGAGATAGCACCAGCGGGGGAGGTGCAGAGAGAGGTGGGGACAGAGGATCCGAAGGAGGCTTCTGGCTGACAGCGGCCAGTCTGATGCGGGGCTCGAACTCATGAACAGGAGATCACAACCTGAGCCCACAACCTGAACCAAAGTCCAACGCTCAACTGACTGAACCACCCAAGGTGCCCCTGACTGAAAACATTTCTGAGTAATAAAGCAAGAGTCGAGAGAGTTTAACTTCTGTGATTCTTAGCATTTATATGTTTTTTTAACCTCTTTATTTTTCCCCTTTTTGTCTCCATTACCAATGTGGAAGAAAATTTGAAATATTCTGACTAATGAAATGAGTATCTTCTGGCTAAATTCCTGGGTGATGTATACTTTTAGATAAAATCGCATACAGAGATGTAGATATATTGGAGCCATTTTTTTGCCAGTCTGGCTTCCACTCAGCACAGGGCTTATAAAGTTCATGAAGGCCATCCCCTGGAGGCCACCATCATAGACTCCACTGACACCACCGTCACATGAAGCTGAAATCACCACCACTACTAATCACCCCTGACTGGAACTCCCCAAGGCCAAACCCAAACCCTGCCCTGCCTTAAATCCCAAATTCCAGGGAGGATTTTCAAGGCCAGCTGACTCTACCAAGCCTGAAAGCTATGTCATCCTTGGTCACCAAACAAAATGCCGTGGATGCTCTCTTGACCCTCTCACACACTCATGGCACTCTAAGCCTCCTGTGTCTATCTATCCAACCACTCTCTCTGCCTCTTGCCCCATAGCTTTCAACCTTGCCCTCTGGGATTCCCAGATTCATGATAACCCAACCACCCATGTCTTCAAACTCTTCGTGGATGCTTCTCTACCTCCTGACCTTAACTGAAACTGGGCTCTCCCTTGAAGACATGGCTCTCTCAAGTAGCTTTCTCCAGTTGAAGGAGCCCCTATATCCTCTTGAATATCCCAGTGGGTATCTCCAACTCAACTAGGACAAAATTGAACCAGTCATCTTCCCTATATTTTCCATTCTCTTCCCTGTGCCTCCATGACAGTGACACAAAACTTACCCAGTCACTCACGCCAGGAATCTGGGGGTCCACCTCGACTCACCTTTCTCTTTTATCTTCCACGTTCTATCACTCACCAAGCCCTGACCATTTTTCCTGCTAACCAGTTCTCTAACCCATTCTTTCTCTTGTGTTTTTATTAGTAAAATCTAGTTCAAGGCCTCATCTCCTGCCTAGATGGTCATACTCCTTTCCTGCTTTTATTTCACCCAACACTATCCTCCACCCAGCTGCCACAGGGATCTCTAACACAGAAATCACCATGTTATTCCTTTGCCTGGACTGGTCCAGTGACTCCCCGGAACCTGGTTGAGCTCCCTCTCAGGGAAAACAGGCCCTCCTTGATCTGACCCTACCTACCTCTTCATTCTTATCTCCCCCAAATTGCTGCCTGCTGCTTTATGTATTAAATGACTAGTCCTTTGCTGTACTCATCATGCTAAAATAATCCTGTGCTTTTCTTCATGTGGTTCCCCTTGCTTCAAATGCCCTTCCTCACTCTACCCCATACTTTGCCTTGTTGTCTCTTACACACTAAGCCTTGACGGGTTTCATCTTACCCGGGAACCATTTCCTAAAGATCATGCCAGGCTCAGCAACCCTCCCTGTGCTCTCCCAGAATCCTCTGACTGGTTTATATTAGCCATGTAAGTACACGTACATCTTTCCCCGGTATCTATTTTCTTGGAGGTCAAAGGCTCTGCATTTTTACATTTTTTAATACATTTCACTGTTACATTTCCATCTGTGGGTCTAGCAAAGTGACAGGAACATATTAGGTGCTTAATAAATATTTGATGTACCAAAATAATTTCCGCTGAAAAAGGATTTGCCAAGTCCCAGTGGCCCTCGTGCATGCAGGCATTCACTTACTCATTAAACAATACAACACCTACTAAATATTTATATCCTATTTACCTAGCATTCTTGACCTCTGCTGTTTAGATATGCTATAACTTCTTGAAATGCCTCAAGTTCACTTTCACGTAGAAGCACTCTCTCATGTGAACACTCTGGCTTAATAACTGGTCTAGGTGATCTGGGAAGAGGCAAAACTTAGATGGTCCACGTTCCCCTGAATTGACAATCGGTTCTGACTATACACATCTGCAATATTTGGCAATACATAGTTTTTAAAAAACCTTTCAGCATATGTAAATCAACAAAACACAAACTGAATACTTACATGTCTAGAGAATCTGGAAAGAGAAAAAAACTAAAAGGTCCGAACTGGGTGAATTTAATGAGAACTGGCTGCAAAAGGTAACATAGCGACAATGAATGAATTGCCAAATGGTACTATACAGAAAACACATAAACCAACATGCTTTCTGCATTATTCTCATATTATTCTTCTATTTACCAGTCATCTATAACATAATTTGCATTACAGAAACATGTTATTACAAGAAATCGTATTTCTTTATTTCTGAGTGACTAGACTGGCCTAAATAGGTAAACAATATGGGGCAGGGGGGGAACTGAATGAATAAATGAACAGTAGCCAAAGGTATGTGGATGAAACTGGAAAATCATGTTTCAAGATTCAGCTAGCTACTGATCATAAGATGTAATACATGAGGCCGAGACAGAAAACATAAAAAGTATCCAGGTCTTTGTTGAAGTCTACTTAAAGGCAATGAAGACCGCAAAGTGGCAAATCTGTAGGACTTTATGGAAAGAAGAATTAGCAAAATTGATAAGGGATTGGATGTTAGATATCAACAAGATCCTATGTGTTTGTTTCGGGAACCAGGAAAAGCCAAGTGGTTCTTTGGACAGTAATGAAAACAAAGCATGGAAGGTGACTATCAGAACAAAACTATGTGAGCTTCTTTAATAAACTAAATACATTGTGTAAAGACAATAAATAACATTGTCCTGCAGACAAATAAATATGTCGGATTCTAGACGGGGCCTGAAATAAGAGCCATTTAAACAGTGGTGTTCATGGGGCACCTGGCTGGCTCAGTGGGTTAAGAAACTGACTGTTGATTTCTGTTCAGGTCATGATCTCACAGTTATGAGATCAAGGTCCATGTCAGTCTCCGTGCTGGATGTGGAGCCTGCTGAAGATTCTCTCTCTCTCTCTCTCTCTCTCTCTCCACCCCATCCCTCCCCCACTGATGCTTTATCCCTCAAAAAAAAAAAAATCTTTAAAAACAGTGGCGATTGTGGGTGCTAGAGGTGAGGGAAAGCCCCCCGAAGCAATGAATCAGCATCTCAGATACGGCATCTGGGACTGGATTAGGTCCAGGCTCCTTACCCAACAAGAAGCGGAGATTTTGACAGGGCTGAACTCCTGGGTGCAGATAAATGACTCCCTTTTCAAAGGCTAGGAATAGATGGAGCAAAATCCAAACAGAGATTTAAGTCAGTGTTTCAAATGTGATACAATTAAGGCAAAATTCCCAGCCTTCCCCCTCCCCAGGTCTCCTGCCTAATTATATGATATGGTTGGAAGCATTGCCAAAACCTCGTTCTAATTCTGCAGTGACAACACCAACTCAGGCTCTGTTTCCTCTTCCCACACCCCAAACTGTTAACTCTTACTTCTTCAGCTATCCTTTCTCTCTCTTTTTTTTTTTAAATTTTTTTTTAACGTTTATTTATTTTTGAGACAGGGAGAGACAGCATGAATGGGGGAGGGTCAGAGAGAGAGGGAGACACAGAATCTGAAACAGCCTCCAGGCTCTGAGCTGTCAGCACAGAGCCTGACACGGGGCTCGAATTCACGGACCGCGAGATCATGACCTGAGCCGAAGTCGGATGCTTAACCGACTGAGCCACCCAGGTGCCCCCAGCTATCCTTTCTCAAAAATAAATCCTTTGGGACCTCCAAGCTACTGAAAAATTCTTACGTGTAACACCCACCACAGAAATTCCTCTCACAAGTTCTCCAGATAGTTTCACAGAATACTGCTTTTGCTGGAAGACTCTGCCAACAGACCCAACTTGCCTGGTAATGAAATAAAGAACAGGTATTTCTCTTTCCAACACTGTCACCACCAGATTATTTTATTTTATTTTATTTTATTTTATTTTATTTTATTTTTTAATGTTTTATTTTATTTTTGAGACAGAGAGAGGCAGAGCATGAGCAGGGGAGGGGCAGAGAGAGAGGGAGACACAGAATCTGTAACAGGCTCCAGGCTCTGAGCTGTCAGCACAGAGCCCGACACGGGGCTCGAACTCACAGACTGTGAGATCATGACCTGAGCTGAAGTTGGACACTCAACCGACTGAGCCACCCAGGCGCCCCACCACCAGATTATTTTAATGTAAGTTTAATTAATAGGAAGCAACACGACAAGTAGTATTCACAAATGGCAAATAGAAATGGCAATTCCTAGTCCTACCCAAATCCTACATCTTTATCGATGAGTTTTTCCATTTCACCTCAGGGACCAACGAGGTAGAACAATTTCCTGAGGTGGCTTCTCCACTGGCTTTGGTTAGGGTTCCTCTGGTGGATCCCTCCTGGAACCCAGTTTCTCTATTCATCTTCAACTCTTCTAGAATACACGTACAGTATTTCTGAGAAATCCTCAGTTGCATATGCGCTCAGCTATCTGAAATCCTGAGAAATCTGCTCTTTCAACATCTTAATGGAAAGAGGTAGAAAAGCCTCCATTCTTTGGTTTGTGTAATCCCAGTGGATGCCGCCCCCATTAAAGGTCTCACCTGCTCTTGAAACAGTCCTGCATCATGGTTTCCAGCTACACCTTGAGTCTCCAGATACTCGTTGCCTGTTCACCACTTAAATCTCTGAACTCTCTAGAACTCTGATGCCATTACACTGACCTCAGCAGAAGGTTACATTTCCCTCTACAATGACATTGCTTAATTCACCCCATTCCATTAACAACACAAGGCTGTTGGATTTGACCAAAGGTTTGGAGATGGAGATAATTATAATTTTTTATACTAAAAATGACCATAGGTGGGGTGCCTGGGTAGCTCAGTCAGTTACATGTCTGACTCCTGATTTCAGCTCAGGTCATGATCTCATGGTACCTTGAGTTCGAGCCCGGCATCGCTGGGCTGTCAGCGCAGAGCCTACTAGGGATTCTTTCTCTCCTCTCTCTGTCCCTCCCCTGCTTGCTCTCTCTCTCTCAAAATAAATAAATAAACATTTTTTTTAAATGACCATAGGGCAACTGGGTGGTTCAACTGGTTAAGCATCCAGCTCTTGATCTTGGGTTCCCTGATGCCTAGCCTTGGTCCCCTGTCCATCCCTAGAAATAGAGAAAGAATATTCTTAAATCCATCATGTTGCAAACCTTTATGTTCCTCTATGAAAATGTAACCCTCTACTTTAGAAGGTCAGTCTCATCCTAAGGGATGATCCTCCACCCCCAATAAGGGCAATCCAGGAGACATCATAGCCACAGCAGTATCTCCACCCAAAGGTTGAGTTGTTCATTGTGGAACAACACTTTAGACCTCCAGCCAAACAATGTACACACTCGTCTCTGGCAGAACAAATGTAGTCAAAATCAATTTTTAAGAGAGAAACATTGGAGCACCTGAGTGGCCCAGCTGGTTAAGCATTCGACTCTTGATCTTGGCTGGGGTCATGGTCTCACGATTCATGAGATCAATTTTCTCTGCCCCTCCCCCTCTCTTTCTTTTTCTCTCTTTCAAAATAAGTAAATAAACATTTTTTTTTAAAGAGAAAGATGGAAAGAGAAACATTTCCCTAAAGGCAACATGATCTGAACAGCTTGGCCCAAGTCACAAAAGAGATGGCATTTTTACATTATTGACAAAGAGATATCAATCCCTTGTTCCCATTCTCCTGCTTCCAGATCTTTCCCAGGCTTTTCCCTTTGTAAACCAACCAACCAACCAACCAACCAACCAAGGAGCCCATGACAGCATCTTTGAGAATAACAGGACCATCAACTTAATCGCTACTCCATAGATTTTCTTTACCTTGGACCAAACCCTATTCTAGTCAAGATTTCCTCTCATGCTGGTGTTGGAAATAGGGCAAAGACTAACACAGAGGCGTGTAGTCCACCAAAGCCATCTGCTTTCTATCTACAGGACTGCTTTTTCCTATTTTACTGGTATGGAGTTAACATTTAGCTTCTCTGCAAGGCTCTTTGCCATCAGTCCTCAGACGTCATGTCGTTCCTGGGTTGTACCCAGTCCCCCGTCAGTGACAACTCATGGCTAATCTGGCAGCCCACTAATGATGCCTAGTTAGAGTTAAGTTACATGAGCTTTGTCAGTATAGCTTCTTCTTTAAAACATTTCTCTAAAACTGAGCTTTGTGTTAACCAAAGCCATTCAAAACCATCTTCAGCCCGAGCACCTTCTGTTTCTCACATAAATCCCTAACCTTCTAAATCCACATTCTGAGTCCTTTTATTTGTTCCCATTTCTGGGTCAGATTTTACTTCTCATCCTCACATAACTCTGATTTCTTCCAGCTCCTCTGCTCACATCTTTTTTTTTTTTTTTCCAGAATTTCTCTTTTCCTGCCCTTTCTCTCTTCCACATCTGCACATTTTTTTCAAGCTGCCTGACCGCTCTAGAATACCTTCTCACTTCTCACCAGCTCTCTCAGCTATTAAAATTCAGGAAATTTCCCGACCATGCCAGAGCCAATAGTGACAGAATCACTCCTGCTGTCAGTAGATAGCTCTACAGGGCTCAAAATAAACATGACTTGATTAATCCGGGCTTTGTTGATCATGTTGCAATGGCATAATATATGCATTACTTCAGCTACCTTATGAACTAGAAATGTACCCCAGCTGCATTACTAATGAAACAGCCTTTGTGGGATAACCCAAGAATCTAACCACCATTTATAATATTATCTGTTTGGGGAAATGAGGCCTCCATTCTAAATAACCACAAATGAATTTTTGGAATGTGACTGGTCCGCACCTGACATCTGTAAACATTGTGGCAATTTCCCTTCCACATGCAAGCTTCATCTGATCCAGAGAGCAGCACCTTTTCTGTTTTAAAGACCTAGATAGGCCAAGAAACAAATGCATTGGTGCAACCAGAGGACGCCCACTTGCTGAGAATAACAATAAAACATTTATTTCGGTATATTTTCACCTTCTTATCACATCTAATTTCCACAACAACTCATAAGATTTTAAGAGCAAATGGCATAGACTTGAGCAAAGAGGAAACTATTTAGAGATGGGGTTTACGTTAAGGTCTGACCCTACTATGTATTAGACATCTCGTTGGCCAAGTCACTTAATCTGTGTGAGCCTCAGTTTCCCTAACAACAAAGCAATAGTAGGAACAACAATATCCCGCCTAACAAGTTTCCTGGTTCCTCAGAAGGCATGGGGACTCGGGCAACCACTGAAATTCCAACAAGCAGGTAGGACACGGCAGCCAAGGGAATTAAGCAATGTCCAGACGTGATGTAGGCAGACATAAATAGCAGGATGTCCTCACTGGTGATCAAAGCCTGGTGAGCAAAATTGAGTGTGTGGTATTCACCATCCCAGTATTTCATGGAGGTCTTTACCAAAGCCAGGTTAAATCCCTGGGGAAGAGCACTCAGGATTCAAAATTATAGGAAGAGAGACTAGAAACCCAGAATGAGAATCCAAAGGAAACCCAGTTCTATGAAATGCAGGGGACAGAGGACACTTGGAAACAGGTGGCAGAGGATCGTGACACCCTCAAGTGGCTTAACCATGATTCAAGACAAATAAGGAATTCTTGTGATCATGTCTGAGACCCCCAGGCCCAGCAACAAAAACCTTGGCACATGGCATGGGAGCTCACACATTATCAGGGCAAGGTAGAGGTTATAGGAATGTACATTGAGTTGGCAGAGGAAAAAACATTTTCCAGTAGAATTAAGGTTGACCGATCAGGTAGCTCAGTCAATTGAGGTTCTGTGTGCTCAGCTGGGCACTCAGTCCCCGAGCAGGTGAATCCACCTTAGTGGATTCTTGTGGCCACAGGCCTCTTCTCTGCTCCTGTCTGTTCTACCCTATAAACGCCGAGTTCCAGGACACCATGGTAGTGAGGTAGATTGGCACCACAGCAGATGCTCCACAGGTTTCAGGTGAGCGCATGGACAGAGGCTTGAAGACTGAATACAAGTTAAAGTCATGCACGACAAGTGGGGATTCAGACGCAGTAGCTTTTTGTGCAAAGAATAGCCTGTACTTTTTCTCTCATGCAAAGGAGTTTTAAGGACGGTGTCTCGTCCCTCGTAATTAAGCCTACAGAATCCTTAGTCCTCTGCTTTCAGAACTTTGGAAGAGAGAAGGCAGCCCTCTGACGGCATTTTAAGAGCTGTGTAGAAAAAGACAAGCAAGCATCAAAGACCTCACCAAAAGACGAGAAGTAAATTGTCAACAAATCTCAGAGTTTCTATTCGAGGCCAGTCAGAAGTAAGAAAGAAACAAACAAAAAATTTGTTAGGCAGAGAGAGTTAATCATTGAGTTAATACTTTAATGTCCATTTGAAAGTGACTGATTTATCAGTCCTGATAGATCTCCTCTGCAATGCATTCAAGGAGGAGTGCAATATAGGATAGAATCCAAGGTGTCATGGTCTCAGCTTAGTGGTGATTATGTGAGGAATGTGGATGTCTGGTGAGGTCTGCCCTTGAGCCCTGTAGGATCAGAACCTGTGTGTGAGCCTCCAGGAGCCCCGTCTTGGGGAGAGGCGTGTGGACCTGTGCTTCCCCGGCACTCATCCCCAGCAAAGAGACCTTCGCATTTCCTAATTAGGTTATATTCAGTGTTCATAGGCTGGTGATGGATGAGATACTGAAGTGTAATCACAACTGATATTATTCATGTCCCAGGAATGTGCAGCCGAGGCTGCTCTGGTAGCTCCAGCAGAAAACAATGCTACAGTCGACAAGTAGCCTTTTTTATAGTCCAGAGTCTGGTTTGGATGTGTTCCTCTGTTGGGTCATGATTGCAGAACAGGTATCGACAGAAGGCACACAAACATGTTGTAAGTTCCATTCCCAGGTTGTTTGAGCCTCATTAAGTCACATAAAGACTGGCATAGCCTGCCTTTAGAATGTCCAGAAATGGGGCCACTGGGGCAGCCTCTGCATCTGCCTTGAGACACTTGGTTGCCTAGAGGTCCAAGAAAGCACAGAAAGGGTAATTAACTTCATCAGTAGGTGTTGTGCCAGGCATTGTGCTAAAGTAAAAGAGGAAGATAAGCTGCCTGCTCTGAAATGGTTAGCAGTCAGGTGGAAAAGCCAGACATAACATGCCAGTAACTCCAGGAGCCCCACTCCCCCGTCCACAGTTTCACTTTCCGGTCTTAGTTACTCTCGGTTAACCCCACATCAGATATTGGGATGCGTGTGGCTCAAGGTAGAAACAAGCTGACTTATCAGTGAAAGATGCTGATGGCACTCAAATCAAAACCACATGCTTACAAATATTCAGCAGGCTTATACCAATCCACTCAAATGCACTCTTATAACTAACACTGCTTTGCTAATTACAACTGATCCATTCATTAATTCACAAATACACATTGAGCCTTACTATGTGCCAGGTACTGTTCTCGCACATTCAATGCAACTCAGTAATATCAGAGAGGGATAAATCCTGAATGGCTCCCGGAAGCAGAGGAAGATTAATTATCACTAAAGGGAGGAGGGATACCAAAGACGAATTTTGAAGAATGAGTAAGTGTATATGGGGAGAGGAGGAATCGTTCAAGAGATAAGAAACGAGACAGAGCCACAGGCAAGGAGCTATAATAACAGAGTCCAGCCAATAGGACCAGAAAGCATTTGACAGAGGCAGGGAGCCTTGAAGCTATGGTGTCGATAGTCAGATGGAGGGTAGAGGGAAGGGCATTCCCGAAAGAAACAGCAGCACTGCCCAGAGAGATGAAGGTCCATAGTGATTTTGAATACAAGTAACTCAGTGTGTTTAGAACCTGGGGATGGTTTAGAAGATGAGGTTGGAGAAGAAGGCAAGGACCGGGGCACGACGGAAGGGTTTTTTTAGCCATCTAAGTACTCTGTATTTTATCTTTATGGCTACTAGAAGCCACCTGAAGTGGTTCAATCTATTTGACTTGGTGACTAATTGGATGTGGAGAGAAGGTACAGATGAAAGATCCAGGTTAAACATGAATAAACCAGAAATATAACTTGAAACAGAAATAAAGAGCCTTACGTGATCCCACAGGTTTAACTAGGCAGGGGGAAAAAATGGAATAATTCTCCTCTCTATTCAGTAATACTGTTTTCCAGTGATCAGTGTCTACCTTGTTTCATTATTTATGCAAATGTTATCTCCTCTCTTGGATTATCTGTTCCTTCGGGGAAGACCAGAGAGATTCATGTCTAACTCACCTTGGTGTTATTCACACTTTCTGGCATGGGCCTTACACATACTAACCATTCTCTAAATGTGTGTCGAATGAACAGAAGACACAGAATTTGTGTCTGGGAAGGGCGGGGGAGAGGCGGTACCAGGGTTAGTACTTAAAGAAGAGAAAGTCCTTCAACTACCTGCTGTGCAGAGAGGTTAATTTCTCTCATTCTGCACTTCTTTCAGACAGTTATGGCCACTGGAGACCTTCAAAGACTTCAGAGTGTCCCAGCTGCCCATCTTAGAAATGATGCGCACTAAAGTCACTCGAGTCTATATAATTTCTAGAAGATTCCAAAGACTGCCAAACATACACTTGCCAGTGCAAGGCAAAAGTGAGCAGGAGTTTCGTGTCAAAATGTTAAGATATATGTAGGGGCGCCTGGGTGGCTCAGTCAGTTAAACATCCGACCCTTGATTTTGGCTCAGGTCATGATCTCACAGGTTGTGAGATGGATCCCTGCCATCAGGCTCCATGCTGATTGTGGAGCTTGCTTGCGATTCTGTCTCTCTCTCTCTCTCTCTCTCTCTCTCAATATAAATAAACATTAAAAAAAATTTTTTTAAAGATAGCCATTCACCTATTTATTGATACCTAAGTGTTCATGTTCACCAGGATTCTCTAAAGACATTCATTTCTAAGCTGTGTTTCAAAGCCAGCAGTATCTCGTATACTAAAGGTATATAGAGTATATAATATAGAGTATAGCTAAATGTGAAGTTTACTTTTGTCATGGAACTTTTATATTTTCATTTCAGTAATGCAAATCAATCGTGCGATGATCAACTCTTATCAACAGTAAGGAAAATATAGAGTTCTATAAATCCCTGTTTTTCGGTGATCACTATCCACCTGGTTTCATTATTTATGCAAATGTTATCTCCTCTATTGGATTATCTGTACCTTGAGGAAAGAGCAATTTTTTTCTGATTTCTTCCAATTTTCTGAAAGACTTTTGGCTCTTTATAATGAGTTAAAATTTATTTATTTTATTATTTCAAAAGTTAAATTTCCAAACTCGAAATTAAAGAACAATGAGCTAGAAATGGAAACCAGCTTTAAGCAAAATGATTAAGCCCAGATCCTCCTCCTAGATCTTTTTAAAAAATAAACCTTTTAATTTTTTTTTAAGTTTTTAATGTTTATTTTTGAGACAGAGAGAGACAGAGCATGACTGGGGGAGGGTCAGAGAGAGGGAGACACAGAATCCGAAGCAGGCTCCAGGCTCAGAGCTGTCAGCACAGAGCCCGACATGGGGCTCGAACTCATGGAGTGTGAGATCATGACCTGAGCCAAAGTCGGACGCTTAACCGACTGAGCCACCCAGGTTCCCCAAACCTTTTAATTTTAAAATAGCTGTAGACTTACAGAGAACTTGCAAATACAGAGAATTCCCATATACCATTTCCCTGTTAATGTCATATAAATATGGTACATTTGGGACAGTTAATGAACCAATATTGATATGTTATATTTAACTAAAGTCTGAATAATACACTTTATTCAGGTTTCTTTACTTTTTACCAATTTTTGTTTGTTTGTTTGTTTGTTCTAGGATGCCATCCCACAGAACATTGCATTTAGTTGTTGTGTCTCCTTAAGCTCTTCTTACAATTGCTAAGTCTTTCCTTGCTTTTGACTTTGACATTTTTGAGGAATACTTACTGGTCAGGTATTTTGTAGAATATCCTTCAGTTAGGAATCGTCTGATGTTTTTCTCATAATTTGACTCTGGCTATGATTTTTGGGGAGGAAGACCACAGAGGAAAAGCACCCTCCTCATCCTGTAATGTCAAGGTTGCATACCATCAACATGATATACGACTGTTGATGTTGACTTTGATCTCCCGGCTGACGCAGTGTTTTGTCAGATTTCTACGTTGTAAAGCCATTTCCCCCACCCCCAAACACACACCCTGGCGTACTGTATTCTTTGAAAGGAAGTCACTATATACAGTCCACAATTAAGGAGTGGGGAATTACATTCTACCTCATTGACCGAAAAATATTTACAGAAATTATTTGGAATTCTTCTGCAGGGGAAATCTGTCTATTACCCCCCATTTATTTATCTGTTCAATAATTCATTCATTTATTTTTTTAATAATTTTTTTAATGTTTACTTATTTTTGAGAGAGAGACAGAGACAGAGACAGAGACAGAGAGACAGAGCGCCAACAGGGGAGGGGCAGAGAAAGAGGGAGACACAGAATCCGAAGCAGGCTCCAGGTTCCAAGCTGTCAGCACAGAGCCCAACGCGGGGCTCAAACCCACGAGCCATGAGATCATGACCTGAGCCGAAGTTGATGCTTAACCAACTGAGCCACCCAGGCTCCCCTTCAATCATTTATTTCTATCAGTATGGATTCCTGGATATTTATTTGACTCTTTGGGCTAAAACCCAATACTACTTTATTTTATTGCCCAAATTGGCTTTGGCCGTTGAGATGAGAGCTCTTTCAGTTGGCTCCTGTGTCCCTTAAAACACTTAAGTCATTGTGGGTTCCACAGTATACTGCCTTACTTTCTAGAACTACTAGATGCCCCAGGCTTATCTTGTATGTTTCCTGCTTCTGTCCTAGAATCAGGCATGTCTCCAAGAAGCCCTGGTTCTTTCATTGGAGAATGGTGTTGGAGATCATGATCTGGGTGTGCTGGAAGCTACTGGGGCATTGTTGCTTCTAGACCCTCTTAGCTGACAGAATATGTGCGTGTGTGTGTTTAACACATGTATATACACATAACCTATAAGTATTTCTATAGGTAACTCTCTGTGCCCATATTAAGCTAAATAATGGTCACACTGATATCTCCAACTGTAACTCAGTACCACATGGATCATTCTAGCCTTCTTCCCTTGCTCATCTACATCCTTTCCTACAATGAGAAACTTGGTTCCTACCATCAGCTATCCATCACCTAACTGCTCAATTCCAGTGTACTGTATTTACATCATTGTTAGCCCATAACTTCATAGGAAATAATTTTATAAACTAGAGTGTTTATGTACAATCCCTTTTGTCTTTTTTTACAAACCCCATTTATTTCCAAATTTACTTAGGTCAGCACTTTCCCCACAGCCTCTTCAGTGATTGTTCATGCATTTACAACACAGTTACATTCTTTTGTCATATTTTACATTCCATCCTGGGATCCTATAACCTCCTAAATGATTTTTAAATTTGCATAATTAAGGTTCACCCTGTGTGCTGAAAAGTCTTGACATGAATAAAAAGGCAGGCTTAATACACTCCATCTTGCGGGGTCTTTATTGTTGGTTCTATTTTCACCCGCATTGCCTGAGACTCTCCTCCCCCTCGACCTCCCTGGTTCCTGAGGACTGAGCAGTGTAAGCCTCTCCGGATGCTTGGGGCAACGTTTCCCTCTTCAAATCCTGGTAGATGAGGCTGCTTCTGGCATTGACGATCCCTGCACACCTGTTTTGTACTTCATGCTTTGCAAGGCATGTCAAGTGCACCTGTTGTGTGGTTCCATGTGACCCTGGAGGTGGGGGATTCCTCTTTCCCTTTCACTGCCATTTAACACTTCTCAAATCTTTCCATTTGCTCGAGAATCTAAACATTTACAGATCTCCCTTATCCATATGTTATCTTCTATGTCCCTCTTTCTTTTCCCAGATTTATGTGCTATTGTTTATCCTAGGCCACTCCCGGTGCTTTATTCACTCGACACATGGTTGTTGCACACAGACTTGGCGACAGGAATTGTGCCAGATCCCACGGATACAGGACAATCTTCCTACCCGTGGGGTAGGAAGAACAGATCCGAACGTATTTTTTGAGGTTTGAGAATGTGCCAGTCACATTCACGAGAGCTGTTTCACTTAATCTTCATACCCAGTCTCAAGATGTATTCTAGGATAACCTCCCCACCCACCCACCCTTCTTACATAAAGAACTAAGGCTTAGAGAGCATAAGCCTTGGCCCCAAGGTCACACAGCTAGCTAATGGACAGCTGGGGTCAGCACCCAGATGTCTGACTCCAGAGCATACACTTTTTACCTCGATGCCATGGCCCTCCCAGAGACATAATTTAGAGCCCATTCTAATTTGTGCAGGGATGAGCCTCTGTCTTCAAACAGAAGCAAAATTATTTAGAAACAACAAAACAAACAAACAAACAAAAAACTTTTCTAAACTAGGAGTCTCTGCCAGTAACTGGACAACCTTGAGAAAATCACTCACTTTCTCTCAGCTTCCATTTCCTCTGCTGTAAAATGGGAGGGCAGGACTAGCGACTGTATAAGGTCCCATTACGCTCTGCTGTTCTTTTAATCAACTAGATGCGTCTACAGCACCATTTTGGAGAGCCGTTTGCTTTGGGGTTGAAACAAACCAGAGAAGGAAAGCCAGGTAAGACAAAATGCTCACCCGGTGATAAGAAACATCTCAAAATCTTCTTGGCTGGTGCTTCTGTCCCAGTGTGTCTTTCAGTGTTGCTGACTCTGTATTGAAACCATGGTGTGCTGGCCCCGGGAGTAAACAGAAGGAAGCCATTGCATTTGTCCTCACCCATAGAATGAGTGTACAACACCAGGATGAACCCTAATCTGACCTATGAGCTTTCAGTGATAATGATGTGTCAATGTAGGCTCATTGATTGTAACAAACATAGCACTCTGATGAAGGATGTTGATAGTGGGGGAGGCTGTATCTGCGTGGAGGCAGAGCTATATGGAAACTCTCTGTGCTTTCTGCTCAATTTCACTGTGCCACTAAGACTGCTCTAGAGAATAAAGGAAATAACTCAACAAATATATATATTTGTATTAAAAAAATTTTTTTAATGTGTATTTATTTTTGAGAGAGAGAGAGAGAGACAAAGCATGAGCAAGGGTGGGACAGAGACAGAGGGAGACACAGAATCTGAAGCGGGCTCCACGCTCTGAGCTGTCCACGCAAAGCCCGAGGCGGTGCTCGAACCCACAAGCTGTGAGATCATGACCTGAGCTGAAGTCAGACACTTGACCGACTGAGCCACCCAGGCGCCCCTCAACAAATATATTTTTTAATTAAATTGAATTTTCTGTACAACCCTCACACATTTGTAAATCTGTGTCTTCCAAGTCTGCCCTCCTTGGAAGAAAGCACAACACTCTCTAAGGATGGCAGTGCTCATCCATTGTTGCAGTGACCTGGGCATGAGCTTCTGGGGCCCATTGCTACAGGAATAAGTGTTAGAATCCACTGTAAGTGCTGCTGCTGGGAGAGGACAAATGTCCAGAGGAGCTGAGGCTCTAGGCCTCAGTCCCTTGTAGTTGGTTAGAAGGAAGGATGATAAGGAATGAGGAAGAGAGGGTCAGAGGAGGCCAGAGATAAACCTCAGATCCTTCACCATCATGGAACTCACAAACCAAGTTTGGATCCTCAACTGACATCCTCTGTGGAGGCCATTTACTGGGTCATAAAGATCTGGGCCCGGTACAGGTGCATTCAGACCACATGAAAAGCCCAATGATCACCCTATACGCCTGTTTCAGATGCTCTCTCCTCCATCAGGCCATCCTAATCGCCCTAACCAGAAGCAATCTCTTCACTGACTGATCATCTCGCCATGGTTTCACCTGTGTTTCTGGGAGCCCAGAAGAGTCAGGAGGAAGTTTCAAGAAACTCCTTGGGGCCCCCAGGTGGCTTGGTCGGTTAAGTGTCCTACTTGGGCTCAGGTCATGATCTCACAGCTTATGAGTTTGAGCCCTGCATCGGGCTCTGTGCTGACAGCTCAGAGCCTGGAGCCTGGTTCAGATTCTGTGTCTCCCTCTCTCTCTGCCCCTCTCCCACTCATGCTCTGTCTGTCTCTCTCAAAAATAAATAAACATTAAAAAAAATTAAAAAAGAAAGAAAGTAAAGGAACTCCTTGATGAGCGTGTGGAAGGCCCAGAGGGGAAGGGCTTCAGAACAGCTGCATTTTCGTCTATCACAGACATCGGGGCCCTGCTTACAATGTCATTTTAAAAGTCCACAGATGTATAGTGAAATACCAATATTATATCAAATATCAAAACCACAAGTGTATAGTGAAATATCAATATTACTGGGCCATCCATCCCAGATAACCCAGATGATCTCAACTGAGATGCATGTTGTCCTTGTCGGAGAACACATCAGGGTACGTGTCCTCACTTAGCATTTGGAGAATATCATGGGGTTGATGACATTTATCATATACTGCCTATATTAGAGTTACTTGTGCACTTGTCTTATCACCTCTATAAATTTTAAGCTGCTTAAGTGTAGGAAGCATATTCTCCTTTGCATCCTTTAGACTACCTGTCCCAGTGCCTTACCCTCTGGCGGTCGACAAATATAAGTTGAATGAGAATAAGAATGTCAGATCACATTCACTGGCAAGCCGATTTATGGGATGAATGTGCTAAATTCTTATCTTTGCTTTCTAGACAGACACACGGACAGAAGCAACTTGAAGATAGGACTTGACAAACCAAAAAGGAAGTCTTAGACCCCTGTAGGAGAACAGAGATTTTAATATTGTGCCACAAAGGAGACACCTACCTCAGAGGAAGCTCAGCACTTGGTATTCGTTTGTGTGAATCTCAGTGTTTCTGGGCTAAGGGACAAAGCATGGCCTGGGGTCACCGAGTATTGACTCTTACATGGGTGCCTAATTTGCATCACATGTCCTTCCACTCAGACAAGTCACCTGACCACAGTCAGGGGCACCGAGATGTCCCCGGAGGATTAAGACGAAGGCCTTTGGAATACAGTTTCCACATTCAGTCAAGCAGGTTTGAAAGATGAGAGAAATATAGGTCAGCCCGAGAGGAATGCCAGCATTACTGGCCTGATTCCTTGGCACAGAGCAGGTGCCTAATAAGTATGTGTTGAATGTGTGAAATGGCCCCCCTCCCCTCCTGCTCCAACCTGTTCAGTCAGTAGACAGCTCAAAGCACTCTCAGGGCCACACACGTGCCTATCTCTTATCTTTCTTAAGGAAAATACCGCAACCATTGTTTCTGGAGACTTGATGACACAAGCTAAGGAGGGCATCCCCTGAGGAGAGGGGAGAGGTGTCCTGGGAGTCTGGTACGCCAGCAGGGTGAGCTGCAGCACAGACCTCGGTCCTGAGCCCAAGTGACCTTGGGGTCCTAAGAATAGGAGGCTATTGGCAGATCTGGTTTTCAAACAGCCCTGTGGAACATTCTCTGTGAAGCAAATGTAAGGACAGTTCCAGCGGTCCCCCCACTGCGCATTTCCTGGGCTTCTTTGTGAGAGTCCAAATTCAGTGACCTGTAGCCAACCCCTCGGAAGATGGTCTGTCCTTTGTGCACAGGGACTTCTAACCCCGGGCAACACAAGACAGGCAGAGGCTGAAGACGACATGTTCCTGTCAGGTAGGAGCGTGTTTTGTGCGTGTGTGGGGAAGAGTGCATGTCATTCCATGTGTGTGTGGGGATCGCGTCAGGGAGCAGGAGAAATGGGGGGTGCAATTGTGAACCTCTCTCCTCCCCTGTCTCTTTTCATCTTGTCTCTCACTAACCCAGAACATCAACTGAAATGATCAATTTCATTTCCTGCTCATCTTACAATCACTGAAATAAATAGCCCTGTAGTGTTCACTTTGGCAGGTAGAAATCGGACGAACAAAGAAACTTTGACAATACAGTAGTCTGGACTTGCCGGCAGATATACAAACGAAGAAGCTGCAGAGAAAGAATTAGTAGGGATTGAAATCTTTATGAATCCAGTTATCACTATCTGCATGACCTTGCATGAATCACAGACGTTCCTCTAACTCACTCATGAAGGTAGTGTTTTATTCAACAAATAGTCATTGTGTGCCATGTATCTGTATTAAGCACTGAGGAATCATTCATTCATTCATTCATTCACTCAACAAATACCTAGTAAGTGCCTACTAGGAGCCAAGCACTAATCAGGTTGTTGGGATGCAGCAGTGAATAAAATAGGCAAACTTTCTCCTCTCTCGGAGGGGACGTTAGAGTGATTGATGCAGGGTGGAGGAGATAATCAACAAATAAATACACAATATGTTGAGTGATAAGCGCCAGGAAGAATAAAGGCAGTAAAGACATAAAAGGGCCACGAGTGATGTTTTATATAGAGGGTCCCAGAAGGACTCTGGGGAGCTACATTTGAGCAGAGGCCTGAAAAAAGCTAAGGTGGGAGACGTACAGGTAGGTATCTGGAGAAAGACAACATTACAAAGAGCACAACAGGAATGACTCATTACACACAAAAGACTTTTAAATTGCCCTAAATCCCTTCTGGAAGGAGAGGCAAAGTGTAAATCAATCATCAGGGCTTTACCTACCCAACATGGACCAACAACCTAAGAGGAGAAAGAAATGAAACGAATGCAAAGGGTTCTGCAAAGCAAAGAAGGCTATCTAAATATAAGGTAAGGCCATTTACTAGTCCCTGGTTTCCAGGCAACAATCAAATATGCATCTATACTTGAAGGCCTTATCCACAAATAAAACTGGTGCTGCCTGAGTTCAAAAACTAATTCAAATGCTAAGAGAGTCCCAGGATTTGGCAGTGTCTGTGACTGACTGTCTAACCTGCCGAGAACTACATGCTAGGCCTGCAGTCTACATGAACTTGCAGTCTCACAGTACACCAGTTCCTGCTGCCTTCGATTAGGTGACATAGATGTGACCTGCAGGTCTTTATTTACAAGGAAATCACTGGCTCGAAAATTCCTTAGCTTTCGCCAATTGTTCGACCAAATTCATTAGCATGGGTTAGCTCTATTTCCAGGACTGCTGAAATTCTAATTGAGAAGCAAGGAGGGGAATCCGCCAGCTACAAGGGCATTCGCGTTCAGAATGTTCTAACCTTCCAGCTTCTCTTACATTTTGCCTTACATCTAACGTAGGGGGATAATCGGGAACATACATGCACAAATTCAATCTGAATGTGGCATTTTGGAGGAAAACCCCAGTTGGGTACACGAGAGTGTGTTTCGGCTTCGCTAGAAGAGAAGTAGTTATGCATTATACATGGGCTATAAAGACATTTTTTTGTAAGCCTCACTTTTAAATGTTTGAATTTTAGAACTTAAAATGTTCCATGTGTTTAGTAGTTCTTGTTCAGCTACACTAAAGAAAAGTGGTCAAAAATTCAGTCTCAGCATATGTGTGGTGTTATTTCAGGAATGTTTAATATATTATTATTTCTGGAGCTATGGAGTTTGTGAACACGGCTTTTACGTTCATTACTGGCTGTAGCCAAGGGGTCATTTATTGAGTACCTACTGTGCACTAGCTCCCGTTTTACGTAGGAAAGATACAAGAGCAAATAAAGCCCACGCATCAGAGGAAACAGGCCACAGATGAATCTATAAATAAATATGATGTAATGTCAGGTAATGAAGAAATCCTTCTTGCTTTAAGCCCAGGATGGAGATGTGGGTGGGCTACTGTTTTCGAGAAAACGCCTCTCCCCTGAAGTCCCATTTGAATAAAGACCTTAATGGATCATTTGGTTATCTGGGGAAGAAGTGTCCAAGCAGATGGAGTGCCCCAGGCACTGCTGGAGTTCCTGGAAAAGCCTGAAGGCCATGTGCAGTGAGAAGGATAGCTAGTAATCGGAAATGAGGTCTTACAGGAAACCATATGTCATAGGGTTCCTGGTGTCCCCAAAGTGAAAGGGCCATCGAGCCCAGTTTCATTTTCTGGAGGTTCAAACAATGAGAATGCATTGCAACGGAGAGCCTGCTACCAAACTACAATCTCATTAAGTTTCACTTTACTCCAGATAAAAATGGGATATTTGGTGTTTTATCTCCTGGGCCCATTCACCTAGGCATTTCTCCTCCCTGAAATGTCCTTCTTGACTCCTCTCCCTATGTAATTTCTCCCATGTTCCAAAGCGTAATTTAAGCTCTGCCTTCCATTAAGGATGTCCCCCTAACTGGGGATGCTCTGGCTGACCCAGAGTGGCTCTTCTGGCTCTGCGACTGGAGGCTTTTCCAGGACTTCCTCACCACCTGCAGACTGGCGTTCGGGGAACTCTGGAGTGGCAAGTTGAAGCGCTGGTGTGGACAGTTCTGTGTGTCTTTCAGGCAAGGGTATTCCTAAGTACCATGAGATTGTGGAATGAACCCCTGACTTAAAAAGGTTGAGAACCACTGCCCTTGACCAGTGCTTCTCCAACATCGTATGTGCACACGAAGCATCTACATTGCATTGAAATGAAGATGACAGTTCAGTAGCCCTGGAGTGAGGCTTGGTGCTGTTGGTCCCACGGCCACGCTTGGCGGCACGATGCTAGAATAGTCCCCGCCAGCGCTGGCGTGCACACACTGGCATGTTGCTCTGCCCCTTAAGTACACTGCAGGTTTCTGCACAGCAAGGGTGCTGCTGACACTTCTTGGCTCTTTTCCTACAGTTGGGGCTCATAGAAAAATATGCACTGTCAGGCCTGCCAGATGCTTGCTCTACAGACATTAGTGTGTTCATTGAACCCAAAAGAATATCTTCTCTATGTCCACTTCCTTCGTGTCGCTTAGGCTTCCAAGGTTACCACTAGGTTTTCAAGGCTCAACTTTTCCGTAATACGGAGCAGAATCCCAGAACCCCTAAAATCCTCCTCGGACAAACCTTTTCTTCCCCCATAAATGAAATAAAGATCCAACAAACCCCAAAGCCTTCAGAGTTAGTACATGAAATGTTCTCACTTGTAAGGATAATTCACTGTATATATATATACATATATACACATATACATGTACATATACATGTACACACACACACACACACACACACACACACACACACACACAAGGGCATTCTCCCTGAGGACCTTCAGTATCAAGAAGATGGCCAGTACAGATAAATAATGTGGAGCATCAAAGAGACCATCAAATCAGCACCACTGGCTCTTGAAGGGGCAGGTTCTGGATAAACTGTTTAGAGCCCAGAAGGGAAGTCTCACAAAGGGCAGAAAGGGAACATTTCTAGAAGGTGAGGAATGGTGTAGGAAAACAAAAATGGGGTTTTGGGATAAAATAGCTACCCCAAACAACCTGCCACCCTCCATTTGCACAAGCTGTAAAAGAAGTTATTTACTTAGTCATGTGGACAAAGTGTTTTTAACAGCAGCTAACTACAGAGCAAATGAAAAAAAAATTTTTTTTACACGTAAGACATGTGTGAAGAATGTCTTCGTGTGTGCAAAAGAAATTTTTCATGTGGTATTTAATAAATATATACACATACTATTTGTACTTATAAAAATACCACATGCAATGAAAGCTATGCATAAATATTTGTAAAAATCCCTTTATCTAAGTAGGCCAGTAACATTTAACATTTTTCAATAAATCCATACATAAAATATATACATTAGTGCCAAATGGAACATATATTTTGAAATATGAACCCCGAGTAAAAGTCTTAGGAATCTGGAGTAAAATCCAGGTATCTGCCAAAGGAAACTTTGGAGGAGTTGTCAATTGAAGAAAAGAAACAACGCAGGGTCCCTTATCTCCCTGGACTGTTTTGCTGGTCAGATTTCTAACATCACTTCAGCTGAGCTTTGTATTTGACTTCCAGCCTCACGGCCATTTGACCTGTCAACTATTATTTTCTTTGAGGGTTTTACCACTCCACCCAAGACCTTTGCTTTCCAGAGCAGTTGCGTCCGTTTCCTTTTCACTTCACCTTAACGTCAGCCCTGGTTTACCACGCCGGCTTAAAGTGCATCCTCTAAGGTTTCAGACCCGGGGGGCTTCGCCGTGAGGACCTGAAGCTGACAGCGCTCTGGAAAGTCAAGGTCCTCTGCAGGGTATCTGCTTTGTGCCAGGATTTCCGTCCAACCTGAGCGTCCCAGGGCCCCGGCCAGGCCCGGAGCGCCCGATACGCCCCCCCTGCCCCGGGCTCCAGCCGCCTCCCCGGGCCGACCGTGCGGGCTGGGACCTCACAGCCGGAAAACGCCGCCCTTTCCTGTCGCCTACTCATTAACCCAGGCGGAGGACTCAAGAAGGAAGAGACGGAGACGGATTAAGAAAATTAATTAACCCGGTCCAAGCTGGGCCTCCGGACGGAGGGGCGGGGCGTGCCGCGGCGGTCGCCGGAATGACCGGCGGGCGCAGGTGCCTCCAAGGGCGGAATTTTAGGCTCCCGGGCCGGCAGCTGCGCCACTTGCGCCTCGTCGCGCGTCGGGGGCAGCCGCCACCCGCCTGTTCCAGCTTCAGGCAAGTCTCTTTAGGGACCCCGCAGGAGAGGAAACACCTCCCCCTGGACTGGAAAAACCTGCAGCGTCGGCTGTTCGCGTGCCCACTTGCTCAGCCCGCAGCCCCGGGCGTCTCCAGTGCGCCAAATCCACTCTCCGGGTTTTGGCAGCAGCTCCAAAGGGAGCGAGCTGGAAACTGACAAAACAAGACCTTTCCCCCGAGCCAGGGCTACGAGTGGCTAGGGGACCCGCGGCCGGGGAGGGTCGGCGCGGTCAGGTGGCCCCGCTTTCCCGAGAGTCACCCGCCCGCTGCACCCTAGCTTCGCCGGGCTAGATCGGCTTGTTGGGACGAGGAGAGGTGGGCGCAAGAGGTTTAGTGCAGGTGTCCAGGGTGCGGGCGGAGTCCCTTTGTCCTCGGGCACCCAGGCGCTAGCACCCGGGGGGGGGGGGTCCCTCTTTGAGGGAGGTCGCGCTAGCTTCCCGAGACCTCTCTTTGTGCCGAGGGAGCCCTACGCAGCTCCTCGTAGGGACGCCGCATCCCTAAGGGTGGCGCCCGGGTGGTAACAATGGGCGCCCATTGTACTCCCGGGGCCCGCAGGCGCTGCCGCTGCTGACCCCCTCCCGCTCCTCCGGGCCCCGGCGCAGGTACAGCGGCGGCGTCGGTCTTTCGGGGCCGCGCGCACCCTCCGCCCCGCCCCGGCCCGCCCCCTGCGCCGCCGGCCCCGCCCCGCGCGGCCCCGCCCTTCACAGGTTCAGGCTCAGCGTCCGGCAGCCGCGGGCTTAGTCCGGCTCGCATCTTCCTACACCGCTGCGGCCGGAGTCTGCCGGGAGCGCAGCGGCGGGGCGGGAGCGGGGGCCGAGCCTGGAGACCCGCGGCCTCGGGCGACTTTACGCCCACTCGGAGTGGATAGTGCTGTGAGGTGCCTCGCGGGCCGCCTCGGCTGGATCTGCGGGTAACGGGCTGGGACTGCGTGTGCCCTCGGGAGGCGTCTGTGCGGGGCGTCCCGCCCAGCGTCAGCGGCTGGGATCGTCTGGGTTGCCGGTGAGTTGCTGCCTGCCCAGGGCTCCTTCCTCTCTGCCTGTGAGTCTGTGGGACCCGCGGTCGTGGCCGCTTCCGGCGTGCGCGGGGTGCTAGGCTTGGAAACGCACAGGGAGCGGGGATACGGAGAGCATCGCCTTACCAGCTGGGGTCCAAGGGACCAAAGGGGACGTAAAGCAGACGGGGAGGGGTTCGGGTGGCAAGATCGAGACGCAGAGCTCTACCATTTGTGCCCACCACTTTTCAGGGTGGGGCTGCACGGCTGCACTGCACCCTCCGAGCTATTTTGACAGCCATTCTGGGCGCGTATTCCATTTTTCCATCTCAGAACAAGCTGCACATGGCTACCGCCCCCCTCCCATCGTGGAATGGCACCAGGGCCGCACATGGGTGCCCCGTGCAGATCTTCGATGGCACTATCCGCCGGGTACCCTCTCACTTGACAGGGGGCATTGTGGTTGGAGCTCCAACCTGCAGATCAGGCAGTTTAATTATTGTTATTGTTATTATTATTCTTATCATCATTATTTGACGGTGGTTCTGAATGGCTGAAGCGTTTTCAAGATTTTTTTTCCACCTTGGAACTGTCTTGACACAGACAAGTATCAGACACGTGAGGACGAATGGATCTGGCCAGTAATTTTTTTGTTATGAATTATTGTACTCCATCCCCCTCTCGACTTCGAGAGGCATGTGTTTCATCTTATAAATAGAAAGTAGCATATTTTTTGGCAGGACCTCCTTTATACTGTACAGTCTAGGAGAGGTCAGTTTAAAAATAAATATGCACTTGAATGTTGAATTGCCGAGAGCCAAGCTGTGGCTGGGACAAGCTGCGTGGACAGCAGCATCAAAGCCCGGAGCGCAGCTGTGTTGAAAAGAGTAAAAGCCCCAGAGCGCAGCCCAGGCTGACAGTCAAGTAATTACATTTTGTTTAAAAAAAAAAAAAAAAAAAGTGAGTGAATTAAAATGAGGGCGGGAATAGGAATGTCAGGAGAGTACTGCAACATGAATCTTTGCAGCCCTGATGTATTTGGGGGAGTCGCTGCTTATGTGTGCTGAGGGTGTAGGGGGTTCTGGAGAGGGAGGTGCTTGGAAGGGGGAGGGAATTGATGAATGTGTTAGGGAGACAAAGATTTCCTCCCCACCCCCAACTTTTAGGCCTCACAATATTCCAGAGTTTCTTAGGGGTGCTGCTTTTTAAACAGAACAAGAAATTTGGAGTGCAGCAGATGTCCGTGTTTGAATAGCAAAGCCAGTCTTGCAGACTTCCCCTTAAGATCACAAGGAGACAAAAGGCTTACCATGAAGTCTGATGATGGGGTATCCCTAAGGCTATCTAAAAGGCTCCTATAACATTCTAACTTAGAAAAGATCGTTTTTGTATCTAAAAACCAAGAAATGCAACGTCTCTTCTTTTCTGGACAGTTCTAGAGGTCTTCTCTCTGATACCACCTGTAATTTGCACGAGCCCTTCTGGGCAGTTAAATAAGCTAGACAGTATGTGTGTGCCACAAACCCTTTTCAGAATAGATTTAAACACTCAAGAGATACGTCAGGGCAGGTTTGAAATGCCTCGCATGGTCACACCTGGCATAAATAATCGACTATTTGGATAGTCAAGGGATGGTTGAAAGTTCTTCATTAAGTCTCCCAAAGAATGTAGATTTCCCAATCATACTCACTGAATACAACGCTGAATACCAGCCTCTGGGCCCGAAGATAAGAACTTTACAGAAATTTGGAAGTGTTTCTGGATCCATGGCAGTTTCTGTTTTCCAGTGGTATCATCTGCAAGAGATTTACATTATGAATTCCATGATTGGAACGTGGTGCTGTGACAGCAGCTACAGACATGAAATAAGATGAGCCCCCCCCCCTTCCTTCCAAATCTGAGCAGTGAAATTCTGTTCTCAGTCTGAATGTAACATGTAAAGACTGCTAAAGTAAGGAGCGTTGCACTTTTTTTTAATTGTAAATTTAAATGTGCAAGAGGAATAAATACAAAGGCATGGGCTCACATGAGCTGGTTTGTCTCTCTCCAGCTTTTCCTTTAATGTGGTGTTTTGTTTTTTATGTCCAACATGTTCACAAACGCTGCCCTTTTTCTCTTCTAACGTTCATGGTATTCAACAGCAATGGGGATAAGGTAGTTTTAACCTATATCACCCACAGATTCTTACCATCCTATACATTTTTCACAAGCTCTGTGCCCAGTAGCCATTGCATGTATCCAGTGGGTGAAGTGCAATACCTAACCTGAAGAAACCCTCCAGAAAGACTGTTTTGATGTTTTCTTTTTAATTATTAAAATTCTTATTTGCAGTCTAATTTCGTTTAGGCCTGGCCTAATTTGTTTCTAACCAGACTCTTGTAGACCCGACTATTCATTGAATAAGAACCTCAATCTATTTTTAAATACAGTATGTTTGCCAGAGAACAAGGATAGTCATTTGAAACTAGTAGATTGAGCCAGCTACAAAATCTCCTTTACCAAGTGCTGGAGCCCAAGAATTCTGCTAAAACATCATGCTGTTCAGGACTTTGGATGATAAAGCCACTTCCTACATGGAGCCTGTCCGAAATGCCAAGCAGTCTTCTCAGCCCTTCACCCTGGTTAACTCATTTATTTCTAGTAATCATTCTATGAAGGAGGAACTGTTAATATCCCCATTTTATGGGTGTGGAAGCTGGGGACAGACCTGTTCTATACGTGCCCAAAATTACACCAAAAGGAACATACCTAAATATGCATATACAGTTTAACAACCCAGTATGTGCATGTAGGAGTGGCTAATCTTGCTTACATGTCAGCACCTCTTAAGGGCAAGGAGATGGGGGGGAAACCCTGAGGTTAAGAAACCTCTCTGAGTCAGGCTGCCTGAGCTCATAGCCTAGCTCTGGCTCTTAATACTTGTGTAATTGGGCAAATTACTTAGCCTGTGTGCTTCAGCTTACCAATTATACAATGGGGATAATAATATTACTCAGAGGATGAAATGAATTTAAAAAAGAAAAAAAACAGTAATTCACTCAGAACAGTGCCTGATCCAGAGTAAGTACAATAAAAGGTTGATGCTTCCTTGTTGCTTTTATTTTTTTCCCAGGTGCTTAATAAATACTCTCTTATTTAATATTCATAACTACTCTTTAACATAGAGAGTATTGTTTCAAGATGAGAACACGGCCTCAGAAAGGTTTAGTAACTTGGCCAAGGCCACACAGCTAAGTAGCTGAATCAGGTCTGGATTCGAGTCTATTTGACCTTGTACTAAATACCACACCCCCACCACCTGGGAGGGAGTGGCAGTAAGGCTATTAAATCTGACTCTTCTGAGGGGTTTTGGCCTCCAGCAGAGAATTCATTTCATAGTACTCTATATTCAAAGGAAAATGGTAGTAATTGCCAGCCTTGGGGGATACCGGGTGAATTATTTCATTTTTGAAGATAGTTTAATCTCACAGGTACGGCCATAGTCTTCTCCTGCAGGGGATCCAGAATCAAACCGCTAGAGTTAACGTGAGCATTTAATTTACACCATAAATGAAGAGATTTGCTATTGCTATGTGAAAATGTAGGACTCAGGAAGGAGGAAAAAAAAAAAGGCCCTGCAACATCTAGGTGCCAGGAACTTCTGGGACCAAGGATGGAGTGGAGCTTAGAGAGGACCACAACCCTGCGTTGATGTTCAGGAGAACCAGGAGCTGCAGTGTTCCGTAAGCAGTCTGGATGGTCCCGTCCTTCAGGCCAGTGTCTGCACCCAATGGTGCGTGGCCCTTCAGTCCCTGGCTCCCAATGGACATTTAATACCTATTTCATAATGACACTGCTTCGGGAGGAGCTAAGCAAGAGGCAGGAGCCGCCAATAAACTGGGCAGGAAGGTTCTGTCCTTGGTGGAAGGCGGGCCTCCTTATAGTTCTGCACCTGCCCCGGACCCTGCCAGATAAGCTTCTGGTGGGACAGAGTAAGGAAGCCTTTGAAACCTAAGAGAGGTACCCTGGATCAGCCTGACTGGCCTCTACTGCCTTGGACTTGTGGGATTGTGATTAGGGGGGACCCAGACCGAAGTAGGGGTTCTGGAAAGCATGGCCCAAAGTAACTTACATTGCCTCAAAACCAAGAGCAATAGCCTTCAAGCTGTCGGCTTCCATTTGGAATCTTCCCTTCTCCTGCCCCCACCCTTTAATGGTTACAAAACAAAACAGCACCCCACAAACCAAAATAATATAAGTAGCCAAATAGTTATGTAGCAATAGTAGGGTATTTTTCTTTCCTAAAAAAAAAAAAAAAAAAAAAAAAAAAAAAAGCCTTGTTTGGCCTTGATATATTTCCTCAGTGCCAAGTTCACCAGTGTCTCATGATGAGGGGCCGAGTTCGACAGTACCTCTTGTTTCATTTTTAAAATGAAAACCCATAGTTTTAAAATATGAATCATGATACTGATATTTTCAAAGTTTACTGTTTCTGAATAGCCAGGCGAACTGAGGCATTTGAAAGCTGGTAAATTCCAAATTAGTAGTATTTGATTAATCCTTATTGCTGGCTAAAGTCATGAATGAATAGTAGAAGCCTTGAATCTCAAATATGAACCTGAAAGAACCTGATTTTCAGGGGTTTGGCTTTTGTTTGCATGTTTGAAAAAGTCACTATTTGTCTTCTAGCCTTTGATTCTTTGTTAAGCCATGTTGCATTG
The DNA here is from genome assembly GCF_018350195.1 of Panthera tigris. Taxonomy (NCBI): domain Eukaryota; kingdom Metazoa; phylum Chordata; class Mammalia; order Carnivora; family Felidae; genus Panthera; species Panthera tigris. Next base: position 108,870,388 of record NC_056662.1, read on the forward strand.
ATAACACATCTGCAGTTAGCTAGCATAACACCACCTAACTTGCACCCTGAGATATGAATGGCATCAGAAAAGGATTCTTTGGGAAACTGGCTTGACTAAGGTCCCTTTCTGCAGGACTTCTCAGAGCATTTAATATGCCACTGTGTTCGTTGAGTCTCCACGGGGAGACAGTGTCCAGAGTCTCAAATCATTAGCCCGCAGAGCAACCGGCAGGAGTGGTCTGGCAGGCAACCCACTCTGGGAAGCAGCAAGCCAGAGGCTGAAGCCATCCACTGCAGTCTGCCCTACAGAGCTGAAGGATCCCAAGGACATTTTAGAGAGTCAAAGGATTAGAGCCACAAGAACGCACCGGGAGATGTGAGCACACCTGTCATTCTGCTGTTTGATAAAATTAATACAAAACTAATGGAAACAGTCACAGAGGTGCTGGAGTCGAGAAAACAGATTCTGGTCTTGGCTCTGATCCAGGCATAAACTGACTTCAGGGTCTCTGTCTCATAGATGAGGCGTTTGGTGCTAGGTGGTTTCAGATAACCTCTAGCCGTAGAACCCAGTGAGCTGGAATCAGTGACACCTATCAGCCTACCAGTCTTACTACTAATAATGTGAAAACCCTGGGTTGAAAAACAGACCAGTGCAGCTCTGTAGCAAAGCAGTCTGAGCCACCGTGGAAGGCAGAGAACTTCAAAGTCAGGCCTCTATTTAGACAGCTTCCACATTTGGGAATCTGTCATGTTCTGGTGACAACTTGAAGGTCATATCTGTGGACACATCATTGCCAATGATAAATCACTGTGTGTTTAGTTGAAAAAGACCGGTTCTGTTCTAATCCATTATAGGCCGCACCCATTTCCTAAACAAGGCATTTTTGGTTTAATGTGGCTTTGCCATTTCAGAATGCATTTGATTTCTTTACCTTTTGTTTCTTTTTTTTACTTTGTTTATTTATTTATTTATTTATTTATTTATTTATTTATTTATTTTGCCAAGGGTCAGTTCAGACGTATAACATTGATTTTAACACAGCTGGAGATGAGGCTGTAAGCCCTTGGCTGGCCAGCTGTGTCACAAGGCAAACCCCTGCGCTTCTCTGGGTAGACTCTGCCCCCTCGTCTGTGAGGCAGTGGAAGGGGAGGGATGGGGGCACAGAAGAAGCAGACGTTTTCCAGGCTCTCTTCTGCCTGTAGACTGCTGTCATTCTATCACTCTTCCCTCGCTTGTACCCGAGGCATTTCCACAGTGTCTTGTACTTGGTGTTGTAACACTGTTTGAATGATCATCTTTTGACTCTTGCGGCTACCTAGTTAGACTGCCGGCTCCTTGAAAGTAGGGACTGAACCTAGCTTAGGTCAGCTTTCGTCTCTTTTACAAACAGGACCTAATGGGAAAGCAGACGGTCTAGTCCTAGCCTGTTCTATGGTTCTGCCTGTGGCACAGTCTTCTCCCAGTGTTGTCAAGCCAGAAGTCATTTGCACTTAACAGCTTATGCAAATCCTGCGGTAGTAGGGGTGGCTGGGTGGCTCAGCCTGCTTGGGATTCTCTCTCTCTCTCTGCCCCTCCCCATTTGTGCACGCTCGTTCTCTTTCTCTCCTTCTCAAAAATAAATAAACATTAAAAAAAAAAAAAAAAGAAAGAAATCGAATCCTGCGGTAGTAAAGTTACTCCTTCCCAGGCTACAGAACCTTCACATTCAAAGGGAGGCGCCATCATCCTTCGATTCTGATGGTCATGATCACCCAGGGTTCTCTGAGAAGGAAGCCACCACCAGAACCTCCTCTGAGTCTCCTCTGGGGAGTTGCAGCCTGTTCTGAAGCTTCCTCCTGCCCGGGTGCCACTGCGGGGGCTCAGTGCCACCCGGGCAGTGCCCATGTCAGCGCCACGTGTCAGCCTGGTACTGGGCAGAGTAAGGCTCGTTGTGCTTCCTCCTGCTTGCCTGCATCTCTCCGGCCGTGACCGTGTGAACCGTGGACTTCCTGATCCTGGTGGACGTATTGATCATTGGCTTCTGTCTTGTTCCTTATCCAGCTCTAGTTTCTTGGAATATTTAATAACAATTGCCTCTTCTACTGATTTGTCAGCTCATTGCCTAACAGAACTCGGTCAAGCACGTTACACGTGTGTTGTCTCCTCCTAAGAAACACTATTCCTATCTCCACTCCGCAGAGGAGCAAAGTGAGGCACCCAGAGAAAATTACTGGCCTGCTTTGTACCCTCAATTTGGTACCAGGAAGGATTGGAAAAGATGATGAACATTTAATAGGCTGGTAACAAGTATTTTGATTCTATTAACTTCATTAAAAAGTGTCGTTTTTTTCCCCTTAAAAATTCCCTGGAAACTAGATGTTTCTGCAGATGTAGAATCACAGACCCTAACATTTCACAGATGGAAGGGTCCTTAATTTCGGCCCTGCTCTCATTCTGACAGGATAAAACCAAGGCCCTAAGAGTTGAGTGACAGAAAGCATGAGACCTCTTTCAGACTTTTTTTTTTTTTCCTAGCTAAAGCAAAGAAAGAAAATCTTAATGTAAACCCAGTATCTTAAATAACAGATTTTGGAATCTTTTGGTTAAAGAGGAGGAAGGAAATGGGTAGGGATGTTGGCCCTACTTTTCTGTCTCCCTTCCCTTCACCAGTGACTCGTAGGTGCCTCCCTTGAACTCTGGGAGTTCTAGGGAACACAGTGTGAGGAATCTCTATCGTAAAATGCTTTGTCTGTAATACCAAGGATAAATCTTACAACTCTGTGGTGATATCATCTCTGTGCAGCTCACAGGCACCTGCCACAGACTGCTACTTTAAGTTAGCGTCGCCTAGAGGAGATCTACCCTAACTCCCTCCCTTCCCCGCTGGAATCTCGACAGCATCTCAGACTCAGCAGGAAAGCCTCTCCTCTTCTTCGGACTGATTAATTCAAGTTGTTCTAGACTTCTTCCTCAGACCCAGCCCCACCTGGCCTCACCATGAACTCTAATCACATGCCTCCTTCTTTCCTTGGGACTCTACAGATGCCCTCTCACCTGACAGCTTGCCAAATACTTAAAGAAAATAACTAGAGGCCCTGAAATTTTTCTTCATCTGACCAACAACGGTTGACGATAATTTTCCCAGCTCATTGAAGTCTCATTTGTCCTCAAGCCTGGGAGAATTGCACCTGGAGAGAAAGGGGGCCTGTACATTTGTAGGAGAAGCTAGCCCCGTGCCAGAGGAAGGAATTATCCTGAGTCAGCTGGAGGTGACAATTCCTTCCACTCGTGGAGACTGTTCACAGGGTGGACACGAACCATTTTTTTTATGACAACTACAGACAACATTTAAGGAGAAAATGAAAGTGGTTATTTTGGCAGTTAGAGTGGTTCCCCTCCTTCATGTTGAGTTTCAGTAGACGTTCTGGTTTTTCATTTGGGGTCAAGATGATACTTTGCGTTTGCATAGCACTCAGCTCTTATAATCACCTTTAAGAGAAGCGGGTTGGGGGTAATTATCTCCATTTACATAGAAGGTAACTGGCACATATGTGTGTGTCTGGAGTTCTCCAAGGAGCCTGCAAGCCTGGTTCAAAGTTTTAGCTTCTCCCCTAAGGCCTAGAACCTCAGTGAGGGCTCTATTGTTTTGTTTGCCAAAGTGTTCATTCATTTGATACGCGTTTTTCTTAAGTACCTGCTCTGTGCTAGTCCCACATTGATATTCAAAACAACCCTTTTCTGTAGAATGTCCATTATAGTTTCTTGAGGTTTCTTTGTACCTCTTGGGCCAAATAATCCAAATTTCCCCCCTAACTCACTTCCTTTTGAAAGGAAAGGTCAGGAGAGCGAGCTCATTGTTTCTCCCAGGGCCTCATTCTTTAAGATTGACTTAAATATAACTAGTGGGTCTGCATTCAGGGGAATGTATTGTCAATTTATTCTTGAGTCTTGCCTGTCTCTCTGAGATGCTATTTGCACATTGCAGTCAAGGATTGACATCCTTTCCCTTTCAAATAGCACGATAACAAATCTTCTCTGCCTTAATCCCAAAGATCTGTAAGAGCCTATAGAATTACTGTGGCTTGCATTGATAGGCTGTAAAATTCTTACCCAGCATGGATAGAGAAAGGTTAAAATGCCTTACAGATGGAAAAATGAAAGAAAGGTTTTGCCACAAGAGGCCACAGCTCCTTTGTTAAAAGATTTCATTTATTTTTTCCTGTAGGAGTCATAGAAAGACTCTATCTTGGATTTTCAACAAGGAGGGCAGGGTTGAAGGGGAAGCAAGACAAGGCAGTCTCTTTCAGACTTTCTCATTTGTTCCTTCATTCAACAAACATTTATTCAGTGCCAGCTGTGAATTAAATATAGTTGTCTCTCCCCAAAAGAAGGCAACCTAGTGGGAGACACAAGCAGTGATGGCAGCATAGTGTGATAATTGGTGGCTTTGAAGTATAAACAAGGTACAATAGGGGCGCCTGGGTGGCTCAGTTGGTTAAGCATCTGACTCTTGATTTCAGCTCAGGGCATGATCCTACAGTTGGTGAGTTCAAGCCCCATGTCAGGCTCTGCGCTGACAGCACAGAGCCTGCTTGGTATTCTCTGTCTCCCTCTCTCTCTGCCCCTCCCCTGCTCCTGCTCTCTGGCTCTCTCAAAATAAACATTTAGAAAAAAAATAAACAAGGTACAGACGAGGCTCAGTTTAGGAGGCTTTGGGGGAGCTGGTGGGAACTATTAGCCACAGGGGTAGGCAGGACCCAAATGGCTTATTCTGTGTCCAGGTTACAAGGGTGGGCGTGCTATCGAAGACCGAGAGTGACCAGGTTACTCGGGCATTGTCGCCGGCTCACTCAAGATGAGGTTGGAGGCAGGGAGACCAATGGGGGGCAAATGTGCTTGTGCAGGAGAGAGATCTTGAGGGATTAAAAAAAAAAAAAAGGCTGAGGCAGTGGTGTTGATGAGAGGAGACAGCTCTGGGCCTTGTTATGGAGAATGAGGCAGGGAGACTTTGTGGGGGACTTCCTGCCATTTACCGAGAGAGGAAAGTACAGAAGGCCTGTGCCAGGTCAGGGAAGGGGGAAAGAAAGATGGCACGTTTGTGTGGGGCGAGTTGAACAGGAAGTCCCTGGGGGAAGCCAAGTGAAGTCTCAAAGACTGGGGGAGAAAAGACCAATGCTGTCTGTGAAGGAGCAGTGTTTTTTTTAGTGTGTTATTTGTTTTAATTTCCAATCCGTTGTATACTGATACTAGAGTGCAAAGTGAGTACCTCGGGCCCACACCCAGCTCCCATGCAAGCCAAACGACACAAACTTGTCAATGGCCTGTCCAAGAAGAAGAAGCCACTCATCGTGGGCTTGATTGTTATGGCAATGTCAAAAGGTTTCTAGTAGCTTCCTTTTGATTTTTTCACTTCTCTTGTCACTAGAGGAGACAGTTGAGGCCACGTGTGGGGGTGTGATTGCAGGGGGATTGTGAAAGGTTGGGGGCGGGACAATAACCATCCAACCCTGTGGAAATGCCATATCTAAGGCAGGGGCTCAAACTTTTTCTGTAAAGGGTCAGTTAGTATTTTAGACCAAGAGGCCCACATAGTCCGTCACAACTACTCAACTCTGACCTTGTCATGTGAAAGCATCTCTCCCAGGGTTTCCCAATGCCAACACTACTGAGAATTGGAGCCAGATAATTCATTGTTGTGGGGGGCTATCCTGTGCATTGCAGAATGTTCAGCATCATCCATGGCCCCTCTCACTAAATGCCAGTGACACCACCATCCCCAGTCCTGAGAATCAAAACCATCTACAGGCATTGCCAAATGTGGGGGGTGTGAAGTCACCCTCAGTTAAGAACTACTGAGTTGTAGACAACATGTAAGTGAATGGGCATAGATGTGCTCTAATAAAACTTTATTTACACAAACAGGCCAAGGTCTGGATCTGGCCCACTGACTATAATTTATCAATAATAGCTCTTACTCATAGCACCTTTGCCCACCTTATTTTTATGGAGCTTACCACCTATCTGGAGATATCAGGCATAACATCACAAAACAGAAAAATAACAAATGCAGGCTTTTCAGGAGTCCTAAGAAAGCCTCTGCCAATGCAGTACTGAGCCTGGATTATGTGAGGTGAGTTGGAGAATTTCTCTGGGAAGGAAGTGACTAAAGCAGGTCTTGGAGGATGTTATGAGTAAGGGTCGATGGTAAGCAGGTGGGAGGACAGTCCATGTAAGGAACACAGGGTTCTTCGTTTCAGAAAGTTAGGGGGGAAGTGAAGCGTCACTAGTGAGGGAAGGGAGCCATTGTCCCCGGTGAAAGCTGTGTGGTTGTTGTCAATGGCCCCATGCACGTGCTTCCTCTGGGAAAGAATTAACAACAGTGAACACTCTTTTCTAAGAACAGGATGTTTGTTTTTCTCCTTGAGACTCAGGGGGCTTTCTTACGGCAAAATTTTCATCGTTAGGCTTTTCTTTCGCATAAAGTCAAATTCCTTTTGAGATCCTCTTTGAGAAAATTCTTTTGGTTGGTGTCTAGGACCATTTTATTCATTCTTCCCAGCAAGGTTATGATCTCTGCCTCTCATTGATGTTGAGACCATAGTGTATCACTTCTTCGTGCTGTCACAACTCAAGGCAGGTAGCCTGCAGAGGACATTCCATTCTGAACTCACTTACATGCAAGTCCTCACGTTAGCCAACCAGCAGCAATTAAAGAGCCCAGACTGTGGAGTCGAGCTGTGGCAGAAATCGCTCCTCCGTATTTTGGCTGGTTGACCTAAGAGTTGGGCTTAATCTAAGATCACTTCCTGAGAGGTGTTTTCTAACACCTACCTGGCCCGCAGCAAACACTCAGATGTTTGCCATTAATATAAGTGTGAATTCCTTAGAGAAGCAGGCATTTCAAACTTGCCGCTTCCTTGAGGAGCCCCTGCAGACTTGGACTGGGGGGTGGAACCTGGGAGCAAACCAGTTCCTCTCTCATGATGGAAGGTGTAGCAGGGGTTATGGATTTAAACACTTCTTAACTTGATGTTCACTGTGTGCCACGTGTAGTGGGAGGCAAACAGGACCCAGTGCGTGTCCATAGAAGAGCTCTCGGCCCAGTCTGAGGGGACATTCATTCATTCACTGGATAAATATTTGTGTACAGATATTTACGTACAAATGACACGGGGGAGCCTGCCTTGGAAGTGGGTGGAGAATGGGATGGCCACTGCCAGCTTCCACATATACCCAGTGCTGGTATGATTGGAGATGCCATGATTCAGCCCATCCAGTGAGAATGAATGGTTATCGAGGACCCCAGCAAGTTGGGAGAATAACATGGAAGGCCCCCTATCTGTCTTTTCACCCCATTAGGGAAATAGAGCATTCAAGGGGCCTAACCTTTGGGGTCAAGTTCTCTTTCTGTATTGATACTGTCCCCGCAACTTTGCAGATCAGGTGGGGATCCATTAGTTATGGAAGCATGCAAGCAGTTCACATATCCACCAAACTCTAGAGTGCCTGCCTTGGTCCTCCTTACTAGCCCTGAGTCTGTGCCCCATGTAAAACTAGTCATGATAGGGGCGCCTGGGTGGCTCAGGCGGTTGGGCGTCCGACTTCGGCTCAGGTCATGATCTCACAGGTCATGAGTTCGAGCCCCGCATGGGGCTTTGTGCTGATGGCTCAGTCTGGAGCCGGCTTTGGATTCTGTGTCTCCCTCTCTCTCTGCCCCTCCCCCACTCACGCTCTGTCTCTCTCTGCCTCTCAAAAATAAACATAAAAAAATTAAAAAAAAAAACAAACTAGTCATGATAAACGAGTCGGCATTTCAAGAGAACCTGTCCTCGTCCTCCTCCTGCCTTGCTACAGCTGCTGGGGATCGATGTCCCTATTGAGTCCTCCCCAGTAACTGATTTTAACAGGGAGAACAGGTGTGGCTTCAAAAGTGCAGACTCTCGAGGTGGATGTGCTGTCTTCCAGTTTTGCTTCTAAAAAATCTTTCAACTAGTACAATTAGAGCCCGTAAATGTGAGGTGTGTACACAAATGAGCAGTGAGTCCCCCATATGGTATTTGTGGGTTGCTACAAAGCAGGTCGTAAAAGAAAAATAAATACAAGCTGTAGCTGAGTCATAAACGAGAAGTCCATTTATAGGTAAGTGAAGGTGAGATGTATCCGCCTTTCTGAGTGGGTCCATAAAATGCAGTCTGTTCAGTCTGGCTGTAAGTTCATGTGCATGAAAGCTAGGCAGCTGGGGGCTGAGCGAATGGAGTTTCGCTGTCTTGTCACATATAGCTATGTCCTCGGTTTGGATGAGGTAGGAGAGGGTAAGAATCTAAAAATAGAAAAGGCATCTTATCTTTTTAGGGGTAGAGTAAATAGACCAAAAATATGAAAAGCATCTCTTCAGGATGCTGTTTATCGGGTGTTCTCTGGTTACATTTTTTTTCCCTCTTGGATTTTGATTGAAGTTCAGTGTGGAATTTCAAATACTATGATTTTTTTTTTCCTGTGAATTTCAAATTCTTTGGAATTTGAGTAAAAACACAACCATCTTCAAATGGAAAGTCTTCTAGGTAAAGTCTGTGAGTGTTTTCATAGGCGAATGTGACAGGAGGCCATGGGGAAATTGACAGCGATCATACTCCCCAGTAGGAGACTCAGAAGGAGCAGAGACAAAACACCACACATCATGCACCACTGAGGAGGCTTGGGACCAGGGCTGCTCCCTGTGACATCCTCAGACCTTGATCGCCGTCCCCATCCCACAGCCACCCTTTCCATCTTTGAGACACCCGGGGTCTCCCTTGGAGACCTTCTCCCTTGGAGAAGCCAGTGTCCCTGTACCTGCTTCTCAGCTTCTCTAGGGCCTCAGAGAATCAGTTAATCCCTTTTCTATTAAAGTTTAAATGACTCCTTGAGATTCCTAAAGATTTGTTTTCCCTCGCTCTGAGTTTTCTTTCAGTCGCTCCCCTCCTTCAGCTTCTCACATGTCACGACCAAGTTCTTTGTCTCCCAGTTGGGACTCCTCAGAACATGTAGGAACATGTTCCAGGTAGCCTTTATCCCTTCCAAAGTGTGGAGTCCAGGATCAAATACAGTTTTTCAGGGCTTATCGCTGTGGAGAGAAATACCCCGAAGATGGTTGGGGGGTGGAGAGGTTCTTGACTGAGTCAACATCCTCCTTCCCTGGGACTGATGGTTCAGATTTGAAGGAGGAACATGTCACATTTTCGCTTGGGGCCCAGGTGGTGCGGCAGTGCTGTGTCTGGATGTTAGGAAAAAGGGAGGCAAAGTGAAAAGTGATGAGAAGGTAGGATGTCCTTGGAGGATGTGACAACCAAGCAAGAAAGGGGAAGTCTGGCACATGCTCACTTCCCGAAAGTAGAAGAAAGGAAAAGCCTGGAGGTCCCTCAGGATGATGTCCCCACCCCCCACCTGCCCCTGTCTTTATACATGTGTGTTTTAAATTAACATCGCAACCTATTTTGCAGGATGCAAGCACGTGTTTGCTCTCTTTCTCCACTAAGAATTACTCTAAAAATAATTAGTAGACCAACCAAACATTCCTTTCTTAAAATAAATGGAATTTAAAGAATCTAAACCTCTTTGTTCTTTTCGGATGAATTGCCAGTCCTGTCAGCTCTTAAGTGATTCAAGAACTGATTTTTTTGTGTGTCACTTCTTAAGAACCCCCTGTTTCTCCCTGCCCCCCCCCCCCCCCGACTGGCCACTGCCCTGCTTTGGTCTTTTTGGCATCATTCTGTTCACCAAAAGGATGGTAAGGAAATGAATCAAAGGGCTGCTTTAGTTTTTTCTTCATTGAATTATTATCGTAGCAGTGATGATTTCTCTTATTAACACTGTCACTCATGCTTCATTCAGTCACCAGAAAATGGAATTGGCCAGCTTGGTGCAGGAAGGATGGCCCCGATACTCTGCCATTCTTATCAAAACCATGACTTTAACTTCTCCTTGAGTCCTTCTGTGTCCTGGAACGCTTGAGCTTCTCCCAGATTCCTGTAAGTGGGGGCCTATGCATTTGCAGCTGGACCCATGTCCCCGCATCTGCCAGACATTCTCTCTCACCTTGATAGAGGGTGACAAGCAGCTGACTGGGATGTTGACCCCCTTTGTTGGCAAATCTAACCTCTCCTCAGTGCCCCAGGACTGGGACCTTTGTTTTCTAAGGGATCTAATTTCCCAGATGAATATGCTCTCCAGTGTCCTTGAAGGGGGGAAAGAGCAGCAAACAGTGATCCACGAAGGGAGAGAAAAGGATTAGCCCTCATGGAGAGTTCAGATTTCAGGGTCAAGAGGAGGGTTTCTGAGAAAAAGCCTATACATGGGAAGATTTCTGTCTGTCTTCCTCTCTTTTTCTTGTCTTCCTGCCTTCTTACTCTCTGACTTTCTGTCTTTGGATTTGAGGAAGATAGAACAGAGGAATCATGGCAACACAAGAAAGCAGGAAGGCCAGGAGAGCCCCCAGGTGTGGGTGGGCAGCATCCTTTGGGTGGTTCAGTACTAAGTGTTTATGATGGATGGTAGAGTCTTGACTGATAGTAAAAGGCTAACAATTCTCTTCATTTGACCTGTAGAACACCCAGAGGGCTGCTCACCGATTCTGGTTGTGTAGCTCATATCTGGACCGGTTGTGTAGCTCATATCCTCTCCCCACTCCATCCTACGGCAAGTAATCCCACTTCCTTCTGGGCAGAGGGCAAAGCCTCTTGGGTGTTGCCTGATTCAGGCTCTCCCACTGGGATTCATCCTCCCTCTGCCTCCTGCCTCATCTGTCAGCTGCCAGCAGCCTCTTGGAGCCCAGGTCTCCTTTTCTGCAAGCAGTGAGCCAGGGACAGGATTTCGTGTTGAGTGTTAGGGACCATCCCGTTCTAGAGCATGGCCCGTGTCACTAGCCACCGCCTGAACAGGAGCTGCACGCCCAAGCCCCAGTGCCTCCTCTTGTCTGTGCTTCCCTCCACGTGGACACTTATGCCTCTTGCCTTTTCTCATGTCTTTGTGACTAGAAACCCTTCTCTTAGGAGATCTTTTCCATTCTGCAAAGTAACACCTGTGCTACCTCTTCCGTGAATGCCTAGTCCCTGCAGGAAGAGGCGATCTGTCCCTTGGCCATGCTCCGGCGAGACAAGGTCAGCCCTCTTCTGAGGTCTTCATATACCCACAGGCCACCACCTTACATTTTGGCTTTTGAACACAACCGCCACAGACGTGTTTACATTATGATCCGGTAACAGGTTGAGTAGACTTCTCAGGACCTTTGTATAAAATTCGCTCCGAGGTGCAGCCTGAAGCTTAAGCAGCCCTTTTTTTTTTTTTTTTTTTTTTTTTAAATAGCTAATGGCTAATTCATTCAGGTGGTTCGAAAACCCAAAATCATACAAGGATATACAGTGAGAAGTTTCTCTCCCACCCTTGCCCTATCCTGTCCATCCCTCCCTGTGGGCAGTCACCATGATTAGTTTCTTGTGTGTGCTCCCAGAGATATTTTACAGACACACAAGCCAATGCAAGTGTATCTATATACTTCTGCACCTATCTGTTTTTCCCTGTAAAGATAGATATCTTTGAGCTCTTTCTGTATCAGCGAAGAACTGTTGAATCCTTCGTAAGACCTGTATGATATTCATTTGTAATTGATGATACCTCAATTTATTTAACCGGTCCTTTATCGGTGGACAGTTAGGTTGTTTCCAACTCCAGACTGTCATATCCTCCTGGATTTGATAATCTTGTACATGTATTATTTCCCCTGTGTGCAAGTTGGGTAAATCTCTGTAAGTGGAATTCTGGTGCCAAAGGCAACCAGCTTCCAATGAGGTGGGATCTGTTTCGTGCTTTCACCATCGGTATATGCAGGGCCTGACCCCACCCTTATCAGCCCAGTGTGTTATCACATATTTGTATCTTAAAGAGACTTTGGGATGCACCTCCTTCATAATTTGGGAGCTGACTGAATTTCCAGCGAGTGTGATTATTAAGAGACAGGACCTTAAACTCTGGAGCCTGGCGACTTGGCTTAGTGCCTTCATAGCCACGTAGCCTTGGCAGAGGGGACTCAAGACTCATTGTCTGGACCTCAGTGCATCATTTATAAAATGGGGATATTAACAGTAGCAGCCTCATGGGTTCTTGTGGGTGAGCTGGTACATATCCAAGGTTGGCACAGTGCCCAGAACATAGAGATGCTCTCAGTAATATTTAGTGTTGATGGTTCCCGGGAGCATGCACATACCCTCCCCGGGACCAGCTCTTTTGTTAACAGCTAAGAAACTGTGCCCATTAGATTTCTGCATTAGCAATGACAGAGAAGGTGCGGAAAGAATAGTCAGGCCAGGAAGGGAAAGGGACATTGATGTATGTTGGCTGATAAGCCAGGGAGCCCAGGGTATCCAAAAAGGAGGGGAGGAAGCAGCCAGTGTAAGAAATCCTCATTATTAGCTCAAGCATGGTTGCCCCTGAGCTGAAAAAGAAAGATAAGATAAAGGGATGGGATTAGAGCTCTGTTTCTCTAACACTACATTGCAAATAGCAGCTCACCTAAAGTTAAAAAGACATTTTTGTCCAAAATTCCTTAAAAAAAAAAAAAAACCAACTTCCAATGTATGGGAGCTCAGAGCACTGGTACATAGTAGACATTCAATACAAATTGTTTGCAAAGCTCTAGAAGCCTACATCCCTGTCACACAATAAACACTATGTAAATATTTATAGAAAGAAAAATGTATCTTCTCTTCCACTCCAGGCTCACTGCCTGCAGCTTATCTAACCTTCACTCACCAAGCCTTTTCTTCCTTTTTTTCAATTTTTTGTCCCTTCCTTCCCACCTTTGTGTCTGTGACCCTGATGTAAAACCCAGCTTCTACCAGTCTGAGCTGGCCTCTGGCGAAGGGCCTGCAGTGCCTGTGGCCGTGGCTGTGGCCGTGGCCTGCAGGAACTGAGGGCAGAGCGTTCTTCCCCTAAGCCTTCCGGGTGCAAATGTTTCCTCTCCCTTCTCTCCCCAGCGCAGCCAGGCGCTGTTCAAGTGAAGGGCGATTGTGAGTGATCCGGTCAGCAGGGCAGGGAACTGTTCTCTGGCTGCATCCTCGTGGCATTTTTCCTTTTCTGCCTGATTTGAAGTGCCTTGCCCCGGTTTCTGGCCTCGCGTAACCCTGGCTCCACCAGCTGACCACGGGCAGCCCTCACTTGCCCCTGAGTTGGCAGTGGACATGCTGTATCTTTCCCTGGCAGCTGTGCTCCTGGCCGTGTGTGCCGTGGACACCGCTCCGGTGGGCAGCTGTCCCTCGGGGCTGCCTCCCACCTCCTGGGGGCCCGGTGCCCTGGCGGCTCCTGCAGGCCACCATCTGCCACGCTGTGCCCAGAGGTGCGGGAAGGCAACGCCAGCTACCCCCCGAGTGGCAGGGGCCCCAGGCTGTCGTGCACTTACAGATGGAGGAAGTCCTGCCATTGGGATCCAAGGCTTTGGAGTTGTGACATTTGCTACTGCCCCCAGACCCAAATTAGCGTCAAAGCCGAGAGAATATCCGGACCCACCAGCCTGGCTTCTTAGGCACATCTCCATTAGTAACAGTGTTTCCATGCGATCCTAACCTCAAGTGGGAAGCAGAACCAGGGGGTGCCTCTGTGTGGCCACAGCAGCAGCACTTTGGGGAGGTTTGAACCAGGTCCTTACTTGGGACGAAACGGAGAGATGCTGAGTGTGAGGTCCTAGGTGGCAGCTTCAAGGTCGGCTCACTCGAGGTGCAAACCCTCTTGTGCTGCGTGGACCACCTTCCCACGCACGAAGCCAGGGCGGGGTGGGCCTGTCCAGCTCATCATCGGTCCCTACCTTGTCCAGTCTGGGTGCAAGCCACTTCCCAAACGGAGCCTGTTGGTGCCTTGCCACTGGGTGCCAGAGCATGGTTCTTTCCACCTGCCACGGGGAAATGAACTCAAAATTTTTATGCATACAGCCTCCAGCTGCTACAAAGCAAATGTGGCTGGCTCTCTTCAAGCCACCATCCAACTCAGCTCTTGGATATTTATTTATTTATTTGCTCCTCTGCCAGTGGGGAGGAGAGCCCGATGGGAGAGGTCTCAGCAGAGCATTTCAGGAATTCCCACAGTGGGAAAGGTTTTTAACTTCTTCACGTCAGCTGATGGGACCAAAGAGTCAGAGGATTTATTTTTAAGAGATGAAGAGTTTCTCATCTGTAAGATGAGAACCCAGAGCCCCACACCTCCTGGCTTAGCACTTCTCATTGTGTTAAGTTGCATGTGCAGGGAGGGTGTGTGCATTTTCTATGCTGGTAACACACTACCAGAAACTTAGTGGCTTACAACACCACCTAAGTTATTGTCCCACAGTTTCTGTCAGTTGGGAGCCCAGGCAGGGCTTAGCTCCAGGATCTCATCAGGCTGGGAGACAGATGCCAGGGGGCTTTGCTCTCATCAGAGGCTCAACCGGGGTGGGGGGGATCTACTTCCGGTTCCCTCAGGTTGTTGGCAGAATTCATCTCCACGGGCCCTCCCTCAGCACAGCGGCTTACTTTTTCAAAGCCAGTGAAAGGCACCTTTCTCCAGTCTGCTAAGATGGACTCTTTTACCATGTCACCTAACCACAGGTGACATCCCATCACCTTTGCCACATTCTGTAGTTTAGAAGCAAGTCCCAGGTTGTGCCCACACAGGTGTTAACACCAGGAGGCACATCATGGGGGTTACCTTGGGGTGCCACCTACCACAGGGAGAGGACACAAACTTTATCAGGAAGTGTTCCAAAAGTATTTCTAAGACCCAGCCAGTTGTAGATGATCACACTGGTTTTTGTTTGAAAAGAATCAGTTTTGTTCTTTTCCTTCTATCTCAGAATGTCTCCAAGACCTGAAAGGCTTGACAGCCCAGTTTTCTGTGCCACAACTCGATCCCAGCTCGGGCTCTGTCATGAACTGACTGTATGTTCTTGACAAAGGGTGATTTATTTTGTGACTCCTGAATCCCTATTTTCTCATTTGTGCGACTGGATTTTGCTAAGATTTTGTTGGCCACTGGCACATAATAGCCGCTGTCACTTAGTAAATGGTATTTCCAACCCCTTTCCTTATAGGACTATTTGCTGCATTGCACTAGTTTTATTTAGATACAGAACTCAGCAACAAAATATTATCAAACAAAAGGGAAAACATTTTAAAGCAAATCTACTTTGTATCTAAGGAGCTGAAATCACTCTGGTCATGTGCTGACAGCAATTCTTATAATAGAGAAAAATCTAAAAATCTTAGGCATGTGCAGAAAATTGTGTCCATGGCCATGTTTAGAAAGTACTGATGTCATAGGTATGAGTTTTTTTTCATCTCTTTGTTTCCCCCAGAAATAAGACCAAGATTAGTAGACCCTTAGTAAAAGACCCTAAGATTAAAGTTCTTATCCTACTTGATGGAGGGAAAAAAATAGAGTTTGGCTTTAGATGGGAACTGGTCCTGCCTTTATTCACAGGCTCCTGAGAAAGAGGCAGGCCCAGTGAACCCTAAAGGGTCAGCTGAATATAACCTGCTTTGGTTTCCTTTCCAGGTTTCTCCCCGCCGTGGGATGGGTTGGATGATGTAACTGGCTCTCCAGGACGCCCCACTTGGCTGTGACTTCAGGAAGGCCTTTTCAACCCAGTCTCATTTCAGAGCCACTTCTAGAAGCTCCTTGAGAAAAATGATGTGACAGATCCTATCAGAAAGGATATTCGGAGCTTAACATCAGCGAAGAAAGTGGCCCTTTTCCCTTTTGCAAAGTAGACCTCCTCCAACTCCAAAATGCCAGCCAAGACCCCAATTTACCTGAAAGCTGCCAATAACAAGAAAGGAAAGAAATTTAAACTGAGGGACATCCTGTCCCCCGACATGATTAGTCCTCCTCTGGGAGACTTTCGCCACACCATTCACATCGGCAAAGAGGGCCAGCACGACGTCTTTGGAGATATTTCTTTCCTCCAGGGGAACTACGAGCTTTTGCCTGGAAACCAGGAGAAGGCCCGCATGGGCCAGCTGCCCGGGCACGGCGAGTTCTTCCGGGCCAACAGCACGTCCGACTCCATGTTCACAGAAACGCCCTCCCCGGTGCTCAAAAACGCCATCTCCCTCCCGACCATCGGAGGCTCCCAGGCGCTCATGCTGCCCTTACTGTCACCGGTGACGTTTAATTCCAAGCAGGAGTCCTTCGGGCCAGCCAAGCTGCCCCGGCTTAGCTGTGAGCCCGTCGTGGAGGAAAAGGCCCCGGAGAAGAGCAGTCTGTTGGAGAACGGGACAGGCCACCAGGGAGACGTGTCGTGGGGCTCCAGCGGGTCCGCGTCGCAGTCCAGCCAGGGCAGGGACAGCCACTCCTCCAGCCTCTCCGAACAGTACCCCGACTGGCCGGCCGAGGACATGTATGACCAGCCTGCCCCGTGCGAGCTCATCAAAGACAAGACTAAATCAGAGGAGTCCCTCTCCGATCTCACGGGGTCCCTCCTCTCCCTGCAGCTCGATCTGGGGCCCTCGTTTTTGGATGAGGTGCTGAATGTCATGGATAAAAATAAGTAACAGACACCACCAGCTCTTGTCCTCGGGGGTAAAAGGTATCATCAAAAAATAAGAACTAAACCAACCACAGTCGGAGAGAAGAGCTTCACTGGCTATGTTTGCCACTGTGTGATAGGTTTTCTAAAAAATGTTCCTACAAAGTATTTTTTGTACCTGTTATGCCCTGTTTGCAAAAACAAAACAATAACAACAAAAACTGTCCTGGCGAAAAGGAAGTGAGTCGGTCAGAACCCATTTTTTTCCGGTGGGTATTGCTGACGTTCAGCTCACGTTTTTTTGCTTCCAGACACGTTAAGAAATCTGGCCCGGCCAAGATTGGCACTAGCTCGAAGGGCTGCACAAGTCACATTAAAGAACTTCACAGTACTCTAGCATTTCCTGGGCAAGAAGAAGTCAAAGTTTATTTAACACCTAAGCCTTTTTTCTAGACTCTTTTCTATATTACATCATTTGGGCTCGCCATAGCAAATTCTTCAGTGTTAACACTATTCTCTGTTTTCACATTTGAACAACTTTATGGGTTTGGGGGATTTTCTTGTAGCTCTTATATATCCCTATATATTATATCTATATCGCGAAATTTTGACTGTCCGCTACATGTTGGTAAGACACAAGCAAAGTATTACTGTAACTAAGTTATTTTTAAAGTTAAAATATATTTTTATGTGCCTTTGGCTTTTTATTGCAGAGTCTACATTTTATAGGTATCACATCAAATGTTGTCATTTGACTTGTTTCCATTTGGGGTCCCATTGTAAGCTGTGTATGTATATGTTTGGAAAAGTGTATTCATATTTACCTTTATCTCTTTTTCTTCATCTGTTAATCATACTTTTCACAGCAACCAACAATGGATTGTAAAGTATAAAGGCACAGGTTACTCAAGATGCTTCTGCAGAGACTGTGGGCTACACCATATAATGTTATTTGGAAATATAGGTATTTTAGTACAGTACATACTTGCATTACATAGGTACTTCATGCAACACAATAAAGAGTAAATGTTAAAATGAAGTTGCTTGTTTATAGTAATAAATAAAAACATAAGAGAATAATAATATTTTCCTTAAGTCCAGGACCAGAAAAATTGCTTCTCTGAAGTATGTGTGAGCCTTTAAAATAAGGTATGAGGTGATTTCCATCCACTCTGCAATTTTGATTATTTCCCAAAGCTTTGAGATTCAAGAAACAGCACCCCTCAATTTTAGGAGAAATGAACAAGATCAGAATTTTTTAAAAATATTTTGGGGACAGTGTAAGTCGGGGAGGAGCAGAGAGAGTGGGACAGAGGATCCAAGGCAGGCTCTGCACTGACAGGCTGACAGCAGCAAGTCTCGTGGGGGGCTCGAACTCACAAACCACGAGATCATGACCTGAGCTGAAGTCAGACGCTCAACCCACGGAGCCACCCAGGGGCCCCTCAGTATTTTTTAGGTCAATCGATGCCAGCTTCTCAAAATTCATTTCTGTGTATCTCTTACTTTAACACACTATGGCAAACTCTTGTAACCCCAATCCCATCCTTGTTGGACAGATGTTTCCTTGCTGCAGGTGCCATATAAACAAGATTAAGGAGGCTAAAAAGAGGGCAGTAGAGAACACTCCTCTCTCTCCCCCCACCCCCACACCAAGGAGGAGAGATGCCTGAGGATGTCAGTTAAGGAACGGGAACAGGAAATGTACACAGCGATTCCTGCCCTGCTGTCAGCACCCTCCTCCCCCTTCAAAGTCAAACACTTGCACATCATAACTTTCATTTCTCCTTGAACTGTATCCTGAAATGACTTCCTCTCTCAGACATTTCAATGATTGTCCCACCTGGTTTGGAGCTGTTGCAGTTCTATCATCCGATCATCTAAAATAACCTCTGACCTTCAGGTGAAACACGGGACAACTAACCACATAGAAGAGGAAACCAGTTTCCTTGGAGCACCGAGTCCCTGCCCTAATTTCCCAGCTGTATTTCTATCCCACGATTGTCCGGTGTTCTTCTTCGGTTCAACCAGAACCTTTTAACGCTTTCCCTGTCTTAATTATTGGTCACATTTATTCTCATGTTACTCTTCATCTGCAGCATGACCTCAAGGAAAAGGTTAAACTACTGGATAAAATGATAATGTTTGTGCATTCCCTCTGCTACAGTATTGTTTGCGAGAATCTAAGCAATGATGCATCCTTGCAGGTATTTAACTATTATACTTTCTCTGGGTCTTTTCCCATACAGTCTCCCAGTAGATTAGGTATAATTGAGACGGTACAAATATGCCTCTATGGGAGAGGAAACAGCTACATCTGCCTTATGGTTTGGTTAAGGCATTTCTCCCTTGGTAGCCCTTCTGATACCTGGTTCCTTCTCCAGGGAGCAGGTACAGAGCTGCTGGGGGCTTTCTGCACAAAGGCACTTTCCACTTGCTGAGAGCTGAATTGATGTTCTCGGTCTATGAACATTCTCCTGCTTTTAACCTTATTTATCAAGATGCACTTTATTTGCAGACTCAGAATGGCAAGCAACCTGTGACCCAACAACCAGGAAAGAGACCATGTAGCTTGTCTAAGTTGAGACCCTTCGTGTGGAGGCAAGGTTCTCGTAGGTAATCTTTTCCCTGGGCGATGAGACCTAACAAAGGACATGGATATATTACTTCTGCCTCAAATTATTTGCTTAAAAAAAAAAATGGAAACATCAGGGTACTTAGCTCTTTGCAAATATAAACAGACAAAAGGGAAAGTATACATTACATGATGGCTATTCTCCTCCTAGTATGAAGCCTGGTGAGACTGAATCATTTTACTGTGAAACCTAAAACAAGTCAACATGATGGTTTCTCTCCAACAAGAATTTCTCCTTTGGAAATCGTTACCAACCTAGTCCCTGATTTAGCAATTCTAATAAATAAAATCTTCAGACTTTAGAATTCGCTTACCAGACTAATATGAATGACTGACTAAAGTTTTTTTGGACAAGTCAATAAGCCATATACATAACTAGGTTATTGGCTGCAACCGTGTGTCTCCACCCATACTTTTGGGCTAGATCCAGCAAGATAAAAGAAATTTCCAGATGCTAAATGATAAACTAGGATTGACTCAGATGGGTAACCTTCTGGTTTATTTAGCTGTATGGTACACTTGGGAATGTCACAATACTCAAAACTATGTTCACACATTAACTTATGTGTGGTTAAGCAATACAATTATTTTCTTTTTTTTTTTTTTCAAAAAAATTTTTAATGTTTTTATTTATTTTTGAGACAGAGAGAGACAGAGCATGAGCAGAGGAGGGGCAGAGAGAGAGGGAGACACAGAATCCGAAGCAGGCTCCAGGCTCTGAGCCGTCAGCACAGAGCCTGATGCGGGGCTCCAACTCACAGACTGTGAGATCATGACCTGAGCTGAAGCCAGATGCTCAACCGACTGAGCCACCCAGGCGCCCCTACAATACAATTATTTTCTAAAGAAGAAGATGATCTCCCTGCTTGCTTGATTGATCGACATGTTTGTTTCATCTGATGATATCTGGAAAGTTGCATGCTTCATTGGGATAACACACCATTTCATCCAGCCAGTCTTCCATCTGAGAATGTTTAATTCTTAACCTTATTCTTAGAGCAAGTGATTATTCAGAAGTAGGCCTAACCATTTCTTACTTGAGTTTCCAGGGAGTCATCATTCTGTGGTAAAATGCTGCAAAGAAAGTCATGTGGAAGAACCCTGCTTGTTCTGTGAAGAGATGTATAGCACAATGAAGTCTATTTTACTGCAGTAGTCCTCCTTATCCGTGGTTTTGCTCTCCAAAGTGTCAGTTACCCATGGCCATTGGGTCTGGAAGCAGATTATCCTCCTAATGACCAATCACCAGAAGGTCAATAGTAGCCTAATGCTTTGTCACGATGTCTACTCACTTTACTTCATCTTACTATGCAGGCATTTCATCAACTCTCACAGGAAGGGGGAGTACAGTACAATAAGCTATTTTGAGAAACCATTTACATAATTTATTACAGTATATTATTATAATGGTTCTATTTTATTATTGTTAATCTTGCTGTGTCTAATTTAGAAACAAAACTTTAGGGACGTATGGGAAAACAGTATATATAGTGTTTGGTACTATCTGTGGTTTTAGGCATCCACTGGGGGGACTGAAACATATCCCCTGTAGATAAGAAGGGACTATTGTACCATGCTGCCTTTAATTGTCTTTCATTTTTACTTAAAAAAAAAAAATCTGATAGTGAATTCACTTCCATTGGCTTCCACGGGAGGTCAATAATCTTTGTCCTTTGAAGGTCAGCCAAATTTCCCTCATGGAAAGCAGATTGACATTAGTGATAGATACATAAAAACATCTGCCCAAATCAAAACCACTTTGCCAAATACATTTAATATTCCAGAGTGTTCTTGTGCAGACAGAGATGCCTGCCATATATCAAAGTCAGGAAGGCTGAATAGGTGAAGTGGGTATTATGCTTACCATAAAACAATTATCCGAGTAAGTCATAAGACATATGTGTGATTCATTGCCAAAAGATGGTTGGGAAGAATGAGTTCTGAGTTCTGGGGAGGGAAAGATGTGGATGGCTTTATGGGAGAGGAGGAGAACCCAAATGGATTTTTTTCAGGAGAGGGGGAATTCTCAGGAGGAAGATCATAAGCAAACAAAAGGATGCACTATAAGCTATAAGGGTTTCTCCTCAAAACAGTCCAGGAACAGGGATTGAACTAGAAAATCCTCAGTTCCAGGCCTGAAAGATTTGGGCCCATGCCTGAGAAGGTTCTCCCAGGGGAGTAAGAAGACTTCGGAATCTGGGTTGCTGAACAGGTGGCTCCCAGGGTTAGAAATGTATATACAATAAGCCACCATCTTGAGAAAGCTCATGTCCAGTTAACGGTGCCTGTGCTATAACCTGAAAGCCAGACTGGGGACACTTCAACTGTGGGATCATTGGGTGTTCAGGGAAAGTCATTTATGCTGATGGAAGAAGCAAGAGGGGCTAAGTATCTCCTGAAACAGCACCAGATGAAACAAGTTCTTATTACAGTCCCTGGACTGAACTTACTTGGGCAGCTGTCCCACCACAGAACCTCCAGGTTGCTTCTTCAAACCCCCTCTCAACCATCTTTTCCTGGCTGGGTTACAATTTCTGATTGAACATCCCCAAGATTAAGGGATAAACCTCCTCAGGAAATGGAGAGAGAAGTCCAAGTGTCATTAAAGAATCTTGGCTGGGAGGAAAAGCAGCTCAATGGAGGAGAAGCAAACAGCCCCTGACGTTCTCTCAAATTCCTTGAAGTCCAAACTCACAAAAGTGAGACTCAGAAAGAGGCAGAAATTCTGGACTTCCAGCCAGCCAGACTCAGGACCCGCCCGAGGACTTGCCTCTTCCCACAGGTGACTTCTGGGCTGCCCACCCCTCAGGGAAGACCAAATTCACTCATTGGATTAGCCCTTACCCTTGCAAGGTACATCAGGAAAACAGTCATGTCAGCACAGCACAAAGTCCCCAACGTTTACACCACAAATAACCACCAGTGAGAAGTGGGAAGATCCTTGCATGAGGTTTGGGTCTTGAACAAAGACGCCCTTGAGGTACTGTTTCCATGGAAAATTCCATCTTTAATTTGAGTCACAAGAAATGTGAATTAAAACCCCCAAAGGATGTTGTCCCCATACCCATGCCCAGAGTTGTTTGTAAATGGAATCGGCAGAAGTTGAGTGACCTCAGAAAGACAACCCTGCTCAAAACAATTTCTCCTTTATATAGCTGTCCCCCGGGCCAGAAAATCTGCCATTGGAAATGGGTTCTTTTGGATACGGCATTATGCTAGGCATGGAGTTCCCTTAGAATACTCCTGGAGTATCAGCATCTTAAAGCCATCAACAAGGGGATGTGGACTAGCTTATCAGATGTCTACTCTAGAAACACAAGCCTCTAGCAAATGGACTAGGGTATGGGAGATACAGAGAGTCAGAGAAACTGGGAGAAGCATAAAAGAGTGAGTTCGCTTAATGTAGAATTTTGCCTGGAACCCAAAAAAGAAGGGGTGGGGAGACAGACTTTTCCACGATCCTGTCACCAAATGTGGCCTTCACCAGAAGAGATCAGAAAGGTTGGTTGGCTGGTTTCCCTGGTGCCAGAGGAGTAAATGCAAGCATTGCAAGTCAATCTAATTTTGAATCAACACAAATTAGGTAGTACAGGAAGAATTTAAAGGAAAGCTTTCAGTGATTAACATGGTTCATTAATGCCTTGATACCAAATGTTGATATTTCTGAATCACTGTCTGATCTTCCCTTCTCTCCCCGAGACAAGGCATCTTAGTGACATGGCTTCCTTAAGGAGAGTATGACTTTCTCCTAAAGTCTCCTTTGTAACTTTATAATAGTTTTTCTGCATTCTGAGGTAAACCATTAGCAGTGCTCCACAAACACATGAAACTTTGAAAAGCCTGAAACAACATTAAAATTACATATTGAATTTTTCGGAGTAAGCAGTAATATTTAAACTTATCTTTGTAAAGCAAGCAGAGGCATTGTTAAAAACAGGATAAGAAAATCGCTAATTATTTTCTAACCCCTACTCTCACTGCATGAAAATGAAATTGGGATGGGACTGGACACAAGAAAGAAAACATTTACAGTGTCCTGGCCTCAGATTTTTTTTTACCATAAATGGCCAGAAGGAAGAGCAGACAAACACAAGCTTAGATATTAGATTAGCATCCAATAAAGTTCTCCCGTCCTCATAGCGGACCATGGGTCCTGTGACCAAATAAAGCACTGTTTGTGAAGATTCACTCTGCAGTAACCCCCTTCTTGGGAAAAAAAAAAGCGGTGGCTTCATTATTGATTAAAATTGCTAATTTTCAACACAGTTGGCTCTCTGGACTTCATAAGCACATTGAAAATTGATCTGGTGTTTTAAGTAATTGAGAGGGAAAATTGTGTCATGATGGAAGAAGAGAGAGGAGGGGCAGACCCTGTGGTCTAAGTTTGGGGGGGAAGCAGGGTCTCCCTCCTGAAGACCCCAGGCTCAGAGATGGCTCAAACCAGAGGTAACCAAAGTAATAACAAGTTAAATAGCCCACCCTTCTAACTAGCCATGAAATAGGAATGCAGAGAAGGCTCCTACCTTCCGACCCCTGATCATGTAAGCATTTCCTCTCCCAGGAGAACCCCCAGCCCCCAGCTCTCAGCCCTCCCTTCAGATCCTATGAGAAGCCATGGGAGAGGACAGAGCCACCTGTCTGGAAGATGATTTGCAGAGTGTGATCTCACCTGGAAATGCCCAAGAAAGACATGTTTGGGGCTCTTGCCCTTCCAACAAGGGCTCCTCTCATAGATTGACTCCCCTATTAAAACACCAAATGATAGCATATGAACAATACACCTATGGTGGGCTGAATAATGGCCAATGAAGATATCAGGTCCTAAACCCTGGAACCTGAAAATGTTACCTTATTTGGAAAAAGGATCTTTACAGCCATGATTAAATCAAGGGTCTTGAGATGGGGAGTTCTCCTGGATGGTGAACTATCCAGGTGGTCCCTAACTGCAATCACAATTGTCCTCATAAGAAAGAGATGAAAATTTGACATGCAGAAGAGGAGAAAACAATGTAACTACAGAGACAGAGATTGGAGTGATGTGGCCACAAGTAAGAGAATGCTGTAGGCACCAAAATCTGGAAGAAGCAAGGAACAGATTTTCCCTCAGAGCTTGGAGCTTCTGGAGGGAGTGTGATCCTGCTGACAGCTTGATTTCAGCCCAAAGATACTAATTTCTGACTTCTGGCCTCTCGAACTGTGAGAGAATAAATTTCTGTTCTTTACGCCACCAAGTTTGTAGTAATTTGTTAAGGCAGCAGAGGAAACTGATGTAATACTCAAGCACTGGAGACAATGAAGAAAAATGGAGTAATGTTAAGGTCAAAGAATGCTATGGACTGAATTGTGTTCCCCTTAAATTCGTATGTTGAAGCCTTAACCCCTGTGTGACTATATTTGGATATAGGAGGTAATTAAGGTTAAATGAGGCCATAAGGGTGAACTCTAACCTGCTAGGATTGGTGGATTTAGAAGAGGATGAGAGAAAGATCTCCCCACCCGCACTACACCCCTGTCTCCACACACATACCCAGGGCAAAGGCCATGTGAAGACACAGCGAGAAAGTGCCATGTGCAGACCAGAGAGAGGCCTCAGGACAAAATAGCCCCACAGGTGCCCTGATCTTGGACTTCCAGCCTCCAGAATGGTGAGAAGATTAATTTCTGTTGTTTGCAGCACCCAGTCTGTGGCATTTTGTTATGGCGGTCCAAGCAAGCCAATACAGAGAGTCAACAAAGAAGACCCCTTTTAAGAGCGTTCTTTAAGGAGACAAGGCCAGGGTGGCCCCATCTCCTTGGGCCTCAGTGTCTACTGTAAGATGGGGGATAAGAGCACTCTGCGGTGCTCTGGCTGGTGGCGAGCAAGGGGAGAATATTCCAGGCAGGAGATCAGCAGGAGTAAAGTCTAGCCCTGCATTACCATTTCCAGAAAGCATCCCCCTACAAGTGCACGAGAGAAAGCTGCTTTCATGTGCCACATGTTCAGACAGGGTAGCACAGTGTCTAATCAGACGCAGGTGTGATGCCTTGGCCCATGGGGGCCAAGTCGGCTACCTTCAGGAGGGTCACTGTCACTCACAATTCATTGTTGCTGTGTAATATAAGTCAAGCGTGTGCTTGGTGGGCAGATTTGGGGGAGATGGAGAGAAATAAAGGATTTAAAACACGTTTTGAGGCTTGTTTCCAGCCCCAGACAGGATCTGATGTGGGCAGGGGTCAGATTATTCCTGTCATCCAGATAACAGCAAAAGGGAAGCAGAGAAGACCTCAGAGGGGCGCTAGGTTGTTGATAGGAACATACTCCTCAGTAGCTCTTTGCCTAAGAAGTGTTCCCACACAGATGCAGGCAAACTTAAATAGGCCTTCCAAGTCTGCAGAGATCAAATCTAGGAAGAAGCCAGAGAGCTCACTGAAACCCAGGCGTGATGTGAGGGGATCGCAAATACCCTCCAGGAAGCTGACTGGCAAAGCCATAGCCGGTGTGCTGGAGGTGGAGGAAATGGAGGCGTTTGAAGGATGCCCTGGGGAAATGAAAGAGCTGTTACAGCCGAGGCAAACCCCACCTACCACCACAGGTGCTGTGGGTTCAATGCCTCAGCACCCTGGTAACGCATGGGCACCCCACAGTGGCACTGATGTTTGCCAATGACCAGAACATTACAACTGCCAGAGCCGAAAAACCGATAGCAACTGAATGCCTAGAAGACCACACCCTACACGTCCCCTTGTCTGTCCATGGTCATGAGTTGAGCACTTACCCCAGACCATGAGCTCTCTGCCTGCTCGACTGCACATACCCCCCTGAACCTCTCCTGTAAAACTCTAGTGACCATCTTGTAGGTGGAGAGGTTGGTGGTTAAAGACTGCACCTGCCACCTCCTGGGGTTGCCAGTACCTGAAATTAATCTCTCCCTTTCTCTCTTCCAAACCCTCATCTCTTGAGTTATTGTCTTCTCTTGTGACAGAGTTTATCCAAGTTTGTTAGGCAACAGTGTTGGCGAGCCCAGACGGGAGCTGAGCTTCCTCTGTGTCCAGCCCTCTCAGAATTCCCTGGGAGGAGCAGGTGGCCCCGGCAGTCAGGGCTCACACGTTTGTTTCCTGAGTTAGTGTCTGGGATAGATCGGTCGTAACACTGTCACTACTGTGCACCCAGGGGTCATCCTCGTCCTTCTCTGTGTCCCTCTGCTTGTGGCAAAGCTTCAACTACCAGCTACTTATTGATGACTCCAGCTCTGTATTTCCTGCCCAGGCTCAACTCTTGGGCTTCATACCTGAGCACCCAGCTGAACACTGCAAAGCTCTGCTTGTTTGTCCTGCAGGAACCCTGAGTTTACCGTATTCCAAACTGAGCTCACCATCACCAACAATATGCTTCCCTCCCCTTTCCCCATCCTAGTGAATGACAATCACCAGCCCACCAGCTGCTCAAGACAAAAATGTGGGAGTTGACTCCTCCTTCCCTACAACCTTCTCCTTCACCCC
The DNA here is from genome assembly GCF_018350195.1 of Panthera tigris. Classification (NCBI taxonomy): domain Eukaryota; kingdom Metazoa; phylum Chordata; class Mammalia; order Carnivora; family Felidae; genus Panthera; species Panthera tigris. The sequence continues at coordinate 108,896,991 of NC_056662.1, forward strand.
CTTGATATTTCTTACATCCAACCTCTTTTCTCCATTCCCGCCAGCACTAACTTTGATCAATACCTCATCATCCCTTGCTTCTATTACAGCAACAACTTCCTAACTATTACCCTATCTTCACAATGACCCCTGCCCATGTTTTTGTATTATTTTGCTGGTGGCAAGTTTTCAATATTTCAATATTTAAAAGTTATTTTAGGGGCGACTGGGTGGCTCATTTGGTTGAATGTCCCGACTTTGGCTCAGGTCTTGATCTTACAGTTTGTAAGTTTAAGCCCCACATCGGGCTGTCTGCTGTCAGTGCAGGGTCTGCTTTGGATCCTCTGTCCCCCCTCTCTCTGTCCCTCCCCCCTGCTCATGCTCTCTCTCTCTCAAAAATAAATATTAAAAAAAAAGATTAAAAATATTTTAGTTTTCTCCAAATATCTAATCCTATAAAGTTCCAAGTTAACAACCTTCAGAGATTCCCTCTTACCGTAAAAGCCTAAACTCCTAAGCAGGCATGTAAGGCCCTCCATGAACTCATTGTGTTAGTGGCAGAACCTGGACATAAAACCCAAATTTCATGAATCACGTCTAACGCTTACCCCCCTTCCCAACACCCTAGTCCATATCCAAGGAGGTAAAAATTGGATCTACACTGTTCAGGGTTACGTTTAGAAGGTAAACATCCTTGCTTCTGGGTGGGTACTTCATTTAGAACTTCTTCCTTTAAAGTTCAACTTTCTTAAAATTTAGATCATGTCTCTCTCCTCCCTTCCTAGCTGCTGGTGGGATAAATGGGTCTAGGGTCTCCTTATGACTATAGAGCATCATTGTATTTCTTCCCTCTCTTAAAAAGCCATGCAGGAACTAGGTCAAGTCCAGGAGAAAGGAGTCAGGTATGTCCTCTCACCTGCTTCTGGTCTTGAGCTTAGAGGAGGCAGGGGGTCCTTACATGTCACCCAAGGCTTATCCCAGGGGCGGGGGGCCAGGATAGGCACCCACATAAAGTGTGAGGGCTAAAACACTAGCTGGTAACAGCATGTCCCTTCCCTGGGGACTGGTAACAAGGAATAGGACAGGATTTGAGGTTTTAGGGCCTTGCCTACTTCTCTTTGTAGGTATGACTAACGAACCTCGTTTACACGCCTGGCTTCCGTCACAAGGACTATTGCTGACCTCCCCACATACCCAACTTTTCAGCCTCTATGTCTTGGCAAGCACTCCTCTCCCATTCCCAACCCACTGGCACCTTCTCTGGGATGCCCGCATGAGAAACTGACGGTCAGCTGCTCTCTCCTTTTTGGCCTATCACGCTTTGCTCAAGCCTCTCTTCTGTGGGTCTTCCACGGCATTACGGCGAGGTCAATCCTCATGATGAGATGACACCATTGTCAGACCTGACCCCAGCCAGGCACAGGAGCTGTTGTTCAATGAAGGAAACATTGAGGAAAAGAACGACTAAATGGATAAAAAGTAGACCCGAAAATTAATGCTCGCCAAAGAATTTTTTTTTATTAGTCCACAATACATACAGTCCACCAGAAGTTAAGACTCCTCAGGAGCCTTAACTACATGAGAGCCATGTCATAAATGCTGAAAAATAATTTTTGAGAAAAAGAAAACCAGGTATGAGGCATGTCTCTAATGTATTCAAAGGAGAATCTGACTAATAGGACTGAAATTTTTAAATATATATATATATGTATATATATATATGTGTGTGTGTATATATATATATATATATATATATATATATATATATACTTAAAAATGTTTCCATGGATCTGGTTGGTTTTTCTATATTTATACATTATTGTTATCTACCTTATAAAAGAATATAGCCCTATAGACATTTATTATTGCTTGCTATAATAAGAGAGAGCCATTACAGCAAGCTTTTAAAATGTTGTTGGTTTAAAGAAGGACAAGAATGTGATTCGGAGCCTGTGGGCACTTACAATCCTGAGCAAGCCTAAACAAACATTTTTAATCAGTGCTAGTGCTTTATGAAATTTTTAATCTGCCACTTAAGAGACACTAATGTGCAAGTTGGCAAAAAAGAAAAAAAAAGCTGTCACCTTTCTCATACATTATCTAAATGTGCTAAAGCAAATGCATTTCAAGTGCCCTTCCCTGCTGATGCATGAACACATAATAGGACAGAAAGTCAGCAGCAACTGATTTTATGTCCTAATTGGTGGCATCGGCTGTTTCTAGGACAGCCAGACAGTGCCAGGAATAAAGACGTATAAATTATCTGTAATAACAAAGAGGAACAGCATGTAAAAATGGATTGTATTATCTCCTGGTAGAAAGCACGATTTGGATCTTAGGCTATCCAAATATTTTTAAATGCCATAAAATGTGATTTTAGTTCAATAGCTTTCTCTAGTGAAAATGTAGACGCACAGCCATGAATTACACAGAGCATCCCTTATCTCATCCAACGCTGCAGCTGTCACAAGTCGCAGGACACTTGATCCACAGGCAAGTAAAGATTTAAAGAGCCAAGTTCTAACCACAGACTGGAGCTCACAACAGGCCATCTAAAAGAATTCCCACTTGTGTGCCATCTTGGCATCTTGGCATTCTTCACATGCTATGTAAGACCTCACTGTCCTGATGCTAGATCTGAGAATGAGGGGGAGCAACCCTGGACTCTCTGACTGTACCAAATGCAAGCCCCTTGAATTCATGAGTCTCATAGTTCCTAAAGCAAGAACAAATCCCACAGAAATGTGCTGCCTACACATCAAAGCATTATGTTCATTAGTTGTGTGCGTGCCTGCGTGATGTGGAGTGTGTGGGTAGGGTGTGTGTGTGTGCGTGCGTGGGTGTGGGACAGAGAGAAAGAAAATGGCTGACAGATGATCAAAGAGACAGAGAGAAAGGGTGGCAAATTGTCTGCTTGAAAAGAAGTCAAGGGGTACACAGTATTACAAAGCCTAGGTTGATTTTTGCAAAGGAGACAAGAAAGAGCAACATAAATGAGCAGGAAACATGTGGGAAAGCACAAACCTGAAAAGATACAGGAGAAGCCACCAATGAAATCTAGAGTGACTCATTTGGAAACAAAAGGTCACCCCAAGCAGGATGGTCCCTAGAGTACATGCTCTAGGCAAATATTTTTTTTGCAGGACCCCTGTCTATACAAACAATTTGATTTTTTTTTAATGTTTATTTATTTATTTTGAGAGAAAGAGAGCATGTGCATGTAAGCAGGGGAGGCACAGAGAGAGAGAGAGAGGGAGAGAGAGAATCCCAACTGGGGGCTCGATTACACAAAGAGCCATGAGATCATGACCTCAGCAGAAATCAAGAGTCGGATGACTGAGCCACCCAGGCACCCCTGATTTTTAAAATGTTTTACAAATTGGTGGACCTATGTGAGGTATAAGGATTTATTGATGGAGATTTAGAATCATGGGTAGATTAATATTGATATTTGTTTCTTATCCAGTCAGCATATGTGAAGATTATTCATATTGCCTTCCCTTCCTGTGCAGGTGCCAGAATCATCTATTTGTGTTTTTTTATCGTTAGATGTGCTAATTTCACCTTTCCTACTGGGAGGAAAGGGTAATGACATTGTTATCATTCACGCTATGGTTCTTCAGAATACGTTTATATTGAAGCTACATAGATCTTCTTGCCTCTGCATTTCCCTAATACCCTTTATTTCATGCTGATTTGTCATCATTCAGGATGCCACATCCATCCTGACACTCATAAATCCCAGTTTCCAGTGACTCTCAAAGGCTCTTACTGGCTTTGCGAATGATGACCACAAAGGCAGTCTTACCCAGAGTGTGGCGGTAAATGGGAATGCTAATTACTTTCTCAGCATGTGAAATTCACTGTTTGAAATTTTACAGAGTAAGCATGGAATGGCACATTTTTCTAACCTTATCTTCTCTTGAACTCCTCTGAGTAATCGCTGAACTCCGAGAATGTGATTTCTTTCAATGCTAACAACACTTCTGCCTTCTACCTCCAGTTGTGGTGGTGTGGGGCGGGGGGGCTATGAGTAGTCAAAGAAAAGTGGTCCCATTTGTGCAAAGAATGTCTGTCTCTCTCCAAAATGGCTTAAACTGGATGTCAGAGTCAACAGATTGATTGGTGCCTCGAGAGGGCATCAGTCACAAGGGTCTCCTGGCTTGAAAGCTGTTGGAAGAGGATGACATAGCCACCTCTGGAGGACCGCTCAGGGTGGGGACTTGACAATCCTGGCATCTATGATGAGAGATGAGCAGGATGAAGGATGCATGATGCCACAGTTAGTGTCCTGGAGTGCTACAGACCACAGGCTGCTCTATCTTGGAACATGGAGGGGTAAGAGCTGACACATGGACCCAAAGTGTGCCAGCCCAAATGTTGGCAGTGTGCCATGGGTACCCCAGATTCCTGAACTTGTGTCTCCTACCCGAGAGTCATCAAAATCAGTATGTCTACACTTGTACGGTAGCTCAAGTTCATGAAGTCTCATCAAAGAGAGACGGGGGTGGGGCGCCTGGGTGGCTCAGTCAGTTGAGCGTCTGACTTCAGCTCAGGTTATGATCTCATGGTTCGTGGGTTCGAACCCCGTGTCAGGCTCTGTGCTGACAGCTCAGAGCCTGCAGCCTGCTTCAGATTCTGTGTCTCCCTCTCTCTCTGCCCCCCCGCTCAAGTAAATAAACATTAAAAAAAAATTAAAAAGAGAGAGAGACTAGGCTATCCTGGGAACAATCACTTGTCAGACCACCCTCCTGGAATCAGGGCTAGGCCAGGAGGCCCCAGAATGATCCCATATATATGAATCCTGAAGCACTTTGGGGGCATCTGGTTGATTCCACATGGTGAATGGGGAATAGAGATCAAAGAATACCCCAAAGGGGAGAAATGGGGACCAGAATCCACAAAGATATTGATCCTAAGGTCCTGCCCAGATAACACAGCCATCCTAGTTGTTCCCAGGTACCTGAGGCGAACTTTGAAAATGTTGAGGAAGGCATCCAAAGCACGGAGGTCCTGAGGTACAGGGCCTAGGACAGACATGTTGGGGTCCAAGGGCTATGCCGCTATCAAAGATGACCAGCGACATCTGTTAACAATTGGAAGAGTTCTGGAGAAATCTAAGATACAGGGCGGTTAAGCAAAATGTCCAGTATGCAGCTTCTAAGTGGTGGAGTCTCAGTGGAACCCAGTCTGTCTCTAGGATCTGTGTTCTCTGCTACAGAAATATCTAAAAAGATTATAGACTTGATATTCAGACATACTTGGTTTTGACTCACTACGCTGACAATACCAGTGTGTGACTTTGGGGTCAAGTGGGGATAATGGTATTTACTGCATAGGATTGTGTTGCAAGGATCAGCTAACTTGTTCTATAAAGAACAAGATTATAAATTCCTTAGGCAGTCCATACACTCTCTGCTGAAACTGCTTGTTCTCTAGCACGAAAGTAGCCAGAGACAATGCGTAAGTGAATGGCATTGCTCTGTCTCAGTAAAACTCCATACAAACAGACAGCGGGCTGGACTTAGCCCACAGGGCTTAGTCTGCCAACGACTTGCTCTGAGTATTAATTCAGATACTGCCAATAAAAGTTTTATAAAAGTTATCCACACTTAATAAACATTCAATAAATATTAACTGTTATTATTATACCAACAAAATGTCTACGTTCGAAACTTGTTAGTGTAAGATTCTAGTTATGTCTGCCACCTTTTTTTTGGCTCATTATTTTACAGTTACATTATATATACTTGAGGGAAAATAATAGGTGATTTTATATTTAATTATCTGAATTCTTCCTCTACGATTATTTTTTAAAAGTTTTCAGACTTCTTTCACTCCTGAAAACTGTCATTGTCTTTGAAATGTGTGAGTCAAAATGTGTGAGTCAAATGTGATTTCATTTATATGTGGAATCTAAAAAACAAAATAAACAAACAAACAAATTAAAAAACCAGACTTTTAAATGCAGAGAACAAATTGTTGGTTGCCAGAGGTGGGGGAGTTGGGTGAAATAGGTAAAGTGGATTAAAAGGCACAAAATTCCAGTTATAAAATAAATGTCACAGAGATGAAAAGTACAACACAGGAAATATAGTCCATAATACTGTAATAACATTGCATGGTGACAGATGGTGACTACACCTACCATGCAAACACTGACTAATGTATAGAGTTGTCAAATTACTCTGTTGTATACATGAAACTAATATAACATTGTGTCCTAACTATACTCGACAATTATAAACAATGAGCTGGAATCTCTTGAGTGTGGCTTGATTACGTATTTAAAATAAAAATTTGTTATCCATTCATATTTTGATTTCAGTATATAAAATAATGAAAATTTTAGATGCCACAAATCAAATTTTCCCTTGAAACCTACAATTCACAAACACATGTAATATATCAACAAAACAAAATGACAACCTACTAAGTGGAAGAAGATATTTGCACATGATATGTCAGATAAGGGGCTAATATCCAAAATATATAAAGAACTTCCACAACCGAACACCAAAAAACCCACAAAGAATCCAATTAAAAAATAGGCAGAGGACCTGAGTAGACATTTCTTCAAAGACCTACAGTTGGCCAACAGATGCATGAAAAGATGCTCAACATCAAGAACCAGAGAAACGCAAATCAAAACCACAATGAGACATCACACTACACCTGTTAGAATGGCTAAAATCAAAAAGAGAAGAAATAACAAGTGTTGGAAAGGATGTGGAGAAAATTGAATCCCTGTGCACTGTTGTTGGAAATGTAAGTTGGTCCAGCCACTGTGGAAAACAGTATAGAGGGTCCTCAAATAATTAAAAATAGAAATACCATGTGATCCAATAATGGTACTTTCTATCGGGTACTTACCCAAAGAAAACAAAACACTAATTCAAAAAGATATAGGCATTCCTATGTTACTGCAGCATTATGTACAGTAGCCAAGATATGGAAACAAACTAAGTGTCCATTGATAGACAAATGGATGAGGAAGATGCGGTATACACACACACACACACACACACACACACACACACACACACACACACTGGAATATTATGCAGCCATTAAAAAGGGATGAGATCACGCCTTTCAGACAGCATGGAGAGACATAGAGGGTATTATGCCTAACTAAAATAAGTCAGATGGAGAAAGACAAATACTGTATAATTTCACTCACAAGTGCAATCTAAACACCACCACCAAGAACAACAAATGTATGAACAGAAAGCAGAATCTGACCTATAAACTGTTGCCAGGGTGGGGGGTGGGGTGGGCAAAATGGGTGAAGGGGAGTGAGAGATACAGGCTTCTAGTTATTGAATGAATAAGTCACAGGAATAAAAACACAGCATAGGGAATATGGTCAATAATATTGTAATAGTGTTATATGCTGACAGATGGTAGCTACATCAGGGTAAACATAGCATACTGTATAAACTCATTGAATGTTATGTTGTCCATTGAAAACTAACATAACTAATGTAACATTGTATGTCTATTATACTCAAATAATAATAAATTTCTTGTATATTTGATCTTTGTCCACAGTTCCTGGTTTCCAGCTCCTACACCCCTTAGAATTTCTTAAAGGGTGGGAGCAATAAAGATATCTGTTATTATGTTAATGAAGTTATTTGGGGAACCACACCTAAGGATGGAGGCTGGCAGTCTGAGAAACAACCATTGACTAGAGGGTTGGAAATTTCAGCCCCACCCAGATCTCGAGGGAGAGGACAGGGGCTGGAGGGGAGATTGAGTTCAATCATTAATGGTCAGTGAGAGAGAGGAAGGAAGGAAGGAAGGAAGGAAGGAAGGAAGGAAGGAAGGAAGATTGAAGGAAGGAAGATTGAAGGGGGAGGAAGGAAGGGAAGAAGGGAGGGAGGGAGTGAGGGAAGGAGAAAAAGAAGGAAGGAAGAGGGAGGAAGGAGGGAAAGAAGAAAGGGCAGGAGGAAGGGCACACGTAATGCATACATAATCTGCTTTATTATCATTTATTTGTGATTTCCATGGCCATTTATAGGGTCATCTATTTGGAATCTACATAGCCCCCTCCTGCACAGGATTTTTAACTTTGGGGGATGATCTCTTCCTCCATTCTATTCATGTGGTTTGAAACAGCTACCATCAATGCCAGCTGGTTTTGGAGGTGAGCCCTGGATCCAAGCAGTGAGCAGCTTCTGCTGGTCTTATTTCCAGCTGCCAGGAGGACATTTGTCAGAAAGAATGGATCACTGAGTAGCAAACAGCAGGGGGGCTGGGTTGGGAGGGTGGAGGCTTACAATGGTCGAGTGTTCACCCAATCACCCCAAAGCCTTGCCACAATCCTGTCCTCTCCCGATTTGGTTATGAGAGACAACAAATCCCCCTTTGCCTAAGCAAGTTTCAGCTGATCTTGGACTGTGATGACCTCACCCTTGGGTGATGTGAATCACCCCCATTTGGCTCATCCCAAGGGAAATTCCCATCTGCCATTCACCAGATGTGTGGCTTTGGCATCACTGAAAGTAACTTCCAAAGAATAAAGCCTTCATTCGAAGGCACTACTTTCATCTAAAGGACCAGATGGAACCAACTAGGTCAAGAAGAGAATGACTTCAAATGACCAGACATGGTTTTTGCCTTTAGTTTTTATAACTAATACAATTGGGAATATTGTGCCCAATCAGGGAAAACTTTTCTGAAGGAAAACTCCAAGCTGGTATCACTGGGCTAAGAGAAATTATGGATAATTTTATAGCAAGTGACCTGTACTCAGGGTTTTATAGCAAAACACAACTTTAAAAAAACCTAGTAAAGAAGGAGAATTCTCAGGCTTTTTTAGTTTTTGTTTTTGTTTTTGTTTTGTTTTGTTTTTTGTTTTCTTCAAAGTTCTTGCCTGGTTTCTTGGGTTTCGTCATGTGGACATTTGAGAAACAGCAGATAGGGGTACATGGCTACATGTTGGCACAGTGGTCCCCATGCCCTCTGGGTTCTCCTTTTTTGTCAGTTTGGGTTGCCTTAACAAAATACCATCGACTGGGTAACTTGAACAGCAGAAATTTATTTTTCCGTAGTTCTGGAGGCTGGAAATCTGAGATCAGCGTGCCAGCAGCATTGGGTTCTGATGAGACTCTCTTCCTGGCTTGCCTTCTCGCTGTGCCTTCAGACGGCAGGGAGAGAGAAAGGGAGCAAGCTCTCAGATGGCTCTTCCTAAAAGGGCACTAATCCTGCCATGAGCACCTCATCCTCACTACCTCCTCTAAAACTGGTTTTCTCCCAAAGGCCCCACCTCTAAGCACCAACAAGTTGGAGGTTAGGGCTTTAACATATGAATCTGGGGGGCGATTCAGCCCATTGCACCCCCCTTAGACTGCTTACCTTTAGAGATTAATCTATTAGTCATCCTGAAAGTTAAGAAGAATTAACTATCAAAATATATTTTCATCTGTTGTTCAGGCAGCAGAGTGTGAAGGAAGGAACAAGGCTCCTCTTGGAGCCAGAGATCTGGGTTCAAGCCTTGCCTAGATTATTTATTTAAGTAGGTGGAGTTTTTTGAGCTTCAGTATCCCCTTCTGTAAAATTGAGATAGTAAGATTATCTGCTCTACAGGGGTGAACAAGATATATATGTGAAAGGATAGATAGGAAATATTCTTAACAACTTGGCTTTAAAAGATCTCTTATAGTGTGGGGGAGGGCTGAGTGGCTCAGTCAGTTAAGCGTCCAACTTCAGCTCAGGTCATGATCTTACAGTTCATGAGTTCGAGCCCCACATTGGGCTCTCTGCTGTCAGCACAGAGCCCATTTCGGATCACCTCCTCCTCTCTCTCTGCCCCTACCCCACTCATATTTCTCTCTCTCTCTCTCTCTCTCTCTCTCTCTCTCTCTCAAAAAAAAAAAAAAAAACAGATCTTCTATAAGTGAATAAACACCTTAATTTTCCAGCCCCCCAGAGCATCATCAATCATTCACACCTTAGTGTGAATTAATCAATCTGATTGCTTCTTCTGGGATCAGCCCCTAGGAAATGGACATTCTGAAGAGGTGGGGCTAGGGATCATTTTGAAATGGGGGTACATACAGTAAAAGAAAAGACTTTGATAGTGTTGCAAAAGAAGATTAAACTGGACATTTGGGGAGTAGGGCAAAGGTATCTGTCAACGGTGTGGATGGGCTGGTATGGAGGAAAGGGTCCCAGAAGAATACAGGAGAAATAGAAGTAGGAGGTCTTCAAAAGTCAGCTTTAAGGTTTTCTAAAATTAAGGGACTGCTGTCACATCTTTTTTTTTTTAATTTTTTTTTTTTTAACATTTATTTATTTTTGAGACAGGGAGAGACAGAGCATGAACAGGGGAGGGTCAGAGAGAGGGAGACACAGAATCTGAAACAGGCTCCAGGCTCTGAGCTGTCAGCACAGAGCCCGACGTGGGGCTCGAACTCACGGACCGCGAGATCATGCCCTGAGCCGAAGTCGGCCGCTTAACCGACTGAGCCACCCAGGCGCCCCTCCTGTCACATCTTCTAATAATTGGTGCATCTGGGGCAGGAGACGGGGAGCAGAGGTTGGAGGTCCTATTCAGCTGACGCCTATCACCACCAGAGCAGCTCCTGACCCAGAAAATACGCAAGCCATGGTCAGGGCCAGCTGTAGTCTGCTGAGCTCCCTAGCGGATGCCGCCAGCCAGGGTTTTTCTGTGAGACGCCATTGTAACGCTCTGCCAGGAAGTGCCTCTGGAAGGCAAAGAAACAGAGACCAGACACCTAACTTCATAAAAACTAACAAGTGTCTAATCCTCCCAGAGGCTTGCTTATACAGCTGTACCCGTTGCTTGAGACATCTCCTTCACCCACACGCTCGCCAACCGAAACACTCAAGGAGAACGCTCTTTCACAAAGGGTCAGAGGAAACCAAATACCACCAGGGATTCTTTCCAAAAGTGATTGGAGGGTGTCCTTCCTCTCTGGATTACTTGATCCAACTAATATTCGTCTTGCTAATATTCCTCTGTCAGACACTGTGAATTTCAAACGACAAAACTCTATTTTCTGGAATCTTCCACATTGTAACTGCCTATTAATTACCTCCCCTTGTCAGCTGGCCCCACACACAGGGCTTAAATGTTTAGTCTGCATTTTGTATAATCATTCCCCTGCTTCATAATTACTTTCCAGAATTACTTAACACTGAAGGCATCACCACAAAGTCTATGCTTTTCATTGTCTTACAATAATGCATTATCAGCTCTGTGTTCATAAGCCTCCCTCAAAAATTGCCCTGAATCTTTATGCGATACCTGTCCTTCGAGCAAATTCCCAATTTTACACCTACTTCTCAGGATCTTGGGTCAGGGACCAGGTGAGTGGGTTCTGGGGCCAGTGAGTAGGAGAAGCCCTCTCTGTCTCCACTGTGCACACAGGAGTTTCCACACGATGCTGAGGCAAGAGGCTTTCACCGCTCCATTTTCTAAACCAGGTCTGTTCAAGTTGGAATACTAATGAGTTTTCAGGAGCTCTCACATGGCCTTGTACACTCCCCTGCCATGCCTAGACTTGTGTCAGAATTGGACCATGGGAATGGACTCTTGACATCAAGGGAAAAGCAGAAAGGGAAAGAAGGCCCTGAAGGCCTGAAGGAAAAGTGGATTCCAGACGTGGTTACTATTTGTTTTTTGTTTTTTGTTTTTTAATGTTCATTTATTTATTTTGAGAGAGAGAGAGCGAGAGAAAGCACGGGAGGGGCAGCAAGAGAGGGAGACAGAGAATCCCAAGCAGGCTCTGCACTGTCAGCCCATAATCCAACGTGCGACTCGAACTCACGAACCATGAGGTCATGACCTGAGCCGAAATCAAGAGTCGGACACTTAACCGGCTGGGCCACCCAAGCGCCCCCAGAGATGGTTACTATTTCAGAGCAAGGCTTTCACGGTGCACGGTGGGTCTCCTACCTACCCCAAAGGTCAAGGCCCTCTCTAGTCTAATACACAGGCTACTTCCAGTGCTATCCCTAATTATCCATCATCTGAAACTCCATTTCAGTCAGACTGCTTATGTGTCATGCTCTTGTGGACCCAGGTCTTTCCCCACCTCTGTGATTTCTCCTTATACCATCTGCGGCCTGGAACATCCCTTTTCAGTACTCAGCTCAAATCTACTTCTTCCAGAGAGATTTCCTTTCCTGCCAACACCAAATAATCTCTTGTCCTTCGGAGACAACCCTATACATTCCACGTATATAGGAATCATCTCCACCTGTCTTGTGTCGTTACCTTCAAGTGTCATTCACGTCTTTCACGGTTGCCTAACTTTGCACTGTTGGTGTGCTTTCTTTACAAATATAATTTCCTTGGAGGTAAGGATCTCATCATATTGTCCTCACGTCTCTCCCACCATCAACAACAATCCTCAGTAAGCATCTTTACTGGACTTAGTTCATTGGCTGCAATACCTTCAGAGTTTACAGATTCTTTGCTTTCCTAGTGAAAGCCAAGTAAAGGTCAGTGGAGCAGTGACTCAGACCCTGTAGCAACGGTGTTCACTTAGGTCCTTCACTGATTGGTACTGTGGTGTCAAGTCTTTGTTCTCTGACTCCTGCATTCTGTGTGCCGGCTACCAGAATGTGAATAAGTTGTTTGGGGTGTATGTGTGTGTTTTGCAAGGCTGAGGGCCAACTTAGTCTCTACTCTCTGTGAGAAGAGGAATTAGTCACGGTTACTGAAAAGAGGAGAACACATTTAAAGTAGATATCAGTGCACAGGATTGCTTTTCACTAGGAATCTAAACACCCACATGAGCCTGAATTTGTAAATATTTACTGTAAGTTATGGTAAAAAATATTGGCTTCCCAAGCTCTATTGCTGCCAAAATATTTCTTTCGTGCACGCCTGCCCAGCGTTCTGGCCTGTGGCTGGCGACATACCCTCTGTCTTAGGTTAACCTCATAGCAATGGTAAAGCTATAAGTGTACTTTTGTGTATTGTGGAGGAATAAGAGAGACAGAGAATAAAAGGAAAGAAACTTGAAAAAGAATTAAACTGACAACATAACTAATGACAAAATTATCATTTCCGTTGATGTCTGAAGTCTACCATATGAGTTAAGCAAAATATTTTACCTTCAAATGCAAAAATCTTATAAAGAGCATGAGCAAAGACGATTAATCACCAAAACTGATAGATTCACCTGGGCTTCACTCATTCATAAATTCAGAGAGTGCCCACTAGTCCCCTACCGCCAAAATTCAAGGCCATATACACTCACTCTCGCCACCTCACCATGGCACAGCTGAAGTTCTCATTGAGGCCACACCACCCAGAAGCCAGTTGCCCACTATCTCTCTGTCTTCTGGTTCCTGAGCCCATGTGAACAGTATTTATTTTCATATTGAATCAACGTGGCCCTTTTTTGGGGTTCCCCAAAGAGAGCCAGTAACCCAAAACCATAAGGAACAATGGCAGCTCTACTGAAAGATGTCATAAGAGTTGGAGAAAGCCTGAAGGCCCTTCCTTGGCCATTTGACCACTGCGAATTACCCTCTTTGTTCCTCTCCCAGCAAAGCCCACCTCCAGCACAAGGGTCACACCAGAGAAGGCACAGAAGAGGGGGTTCCTCATCCTACCCCTTAACCCTTCCAGGGTGATTGGTCTGCATTAACCTCAATGGTCTTGATCAGATGGGATTTTAGACCATGGGGAGACCTGTGGGACGTGATCTCTTTCTGCAAAAAGTCAGACTGCCCAGATTGTTGTGCCCGTCACTCTACTAGGTAGCCTCAATAAGACTTAAAGCCAGCTGAGCTCAGCCTCAAGAATAAGGCAGAGGCCTGTGCCAGAGGGATCCACAATTTGCAGTCAGCCTAAGGGGAAAATGGGGGGCCCCTCGTTCAGAAATCATTAGCAATTTCAAGACAGCGACCTCAGAGCATTAAACCAAGCGCAGGCCTTCCTGGGCACGGGGTCCTATGGGACTGCACAAGTTGTACGCCCACAAAGCTGTTAAGAAAGTCACAGGAATTACAGCCATGTACACGAGACGCGTACCATTTGTGGTCAATTAGTGTGTGGCATAATAACAGTTGTGCATTTCATGATTATGTAAGCAAAAACATGTAGTCATTACATAAACGCTGCTTTGTAATAATACAATGCCAGGTATTGTTTTTACCAGGTGCAGGATTTACTCTGTTGAATGGTATATTAATTAGAGAACCAAACCCTGTTCATACACAGGCAGTCTTCCGAGGAGGCTTGTGGCAATTCCTCTGCTCACAAATTTTACTTTGAAGAGGCTGTGGATGTTGGGGCTCAAAAAGGCATCGTCTTTTCCTAGGAGTAGTGGATATAGGAGATGAAAGTTAAGCCTCCTTCCTACCATTTCATGTGAGACACACTAGTTAATTGAAATTATACTAAGACTCAAGTCACATTAAGAGAGCTGGTTCCTACGCGTTTGGATTTTCTACACCAGTGAATGTTCCAAGAAATTCAGGAGATGGGCATAAAGTTGACACATTTTAATTTCGCCACATAAGGACAGCTAAAAATAACCACTAATTTATAGAAGAAAGGACATTTATAACAAATAACGTATACAAGAACATGATTTCCCAAAAAAGCCTGTTCTTGAAATTCAATGGACTTAGTGTTACAAGTACCTCACTCCATTGCCATTTTTCCTCAGTTAGCCAGAGACAGGTGAAAACTTTGCCTCTATCACCAGCACAGTCAGAGGACTGACATTCATGGATTACGGGTCCAAGGGTCAGTGGCTACAGGAATGTGTATAAAGAGGATTGAAGTGTCATTTTGCTTTAACATGAATGATTCCTTACAACACTTCACGGCCAATTCTTTGCATTGGAGGAACAATTCACTTTGGTATTGTCATCTGGTCAATACCAGGTGACAGTTCTCCCCTCCCCCTGCACCCTATCCACCGCCCCCCACCCCCAACCAGCTCTATTCCTTAGGGATTTGGTTAAACCTGGCCCAGACCCTAAATCTATGTCTGGACCTTCAGAAGTCCTTTTCATGCTTCTAGTAGTCCCTATGCCTTGCTTTTCTCTTTGCTTCCCTGTTCTAGTATTCACACGTATTCACAGTATTACAGTATTCACAGTATTCAATGTCTCTGGTTCGAATCCATACATTGCTTCCATGAAAACAGAAACATTTCTTCAGTTCAGACTCTTCAGGATTTCGGCAACCTCGATGAGATTTGTTGGCATGTGGTCTTTAGCTGTTGTCCTCGATCTACCTCCCTGTTCCCCTTCGACATCACTTCCTCATCCCTAATTTCCCTGGGACTTGAGGTAAAACCCTTTCCTGGTGCAGACAGTCCTGCCCCCAAGCAGATCCTTAGCAGGGCTTCATGTCTAACACAGTCTTGCTCCCAAGCTAATGCTCTCCCTAAAGATATTCTGGTGGGCTTAATGTTTTCTCCACTTGTTTCATGTCATCAACTAATTCTGCACACTTACTGAAACTTTCCCTGTTTACCTTGACTTTCAATAATCTCCTGTTCATTTGAATTTATGCACTGCTAAGGGGCTGTAAATACCATAGCATATAATACATTGTCCAGCGTGTTTCCTCATGTGTCTTGTCTATTTGTCTTGCCCCTCAGTTAGGCTGTAAGGTATCTGTGGGTCAGGACAGTAACTTTTACATCTCTGATCGTTCATTCATTCAGCAAGCCTCTGGGTGTCTCCTATGTGCCAGGCACACTGCATACACACAGCAGCACCTGACCTTGAGGAGCTCATGGCTTAGGAAGGGGCAGAAGCAGATATATAACAGATGAATTACAATATGCTGCAGGAAGTGCTAAGTAGAGATGTGAACACGGTGTACGGGAACTCAGGAGAGGAAAAATTAACTCTACCCAGGAGAGCTGGAAAAGGGCCTCCGCAGGATGCGTAAGAGTTCCTAGGGGAAGGCATGCTAGACAAGAAGGCTGAAATTGTAAACACACAGAGAAACAAGTTATGTAAGAAAAACTAAAAAGCTCAATGTGACGAGGGCATGGAGTTCCTAGAATGGATGGGAAGGAAGTAAATCAGGAGCGGTTGTCAGGACAGACTATTAAAAAAGCCTTCTGAATTTCTCATAGCTCCTGGCTCATTGCTGGCTATCTAATCTGTGCTGGATAAATAACAGTAGTGTACCTTTACAGAGCACTTTACCATCTTCCAAGAACTTTTACATTCATGATCCTTGTTCTCATAATAACCCTGTAGATAAAGACCTCCCCCCAATTTACAGATGACAACATTGAGGCTTGGGAGAGTTTTAGTGATGTGCTTCACCTCACTCGGCTAAGTCCTACCTGGTAAGACTCTAATCTAGCTCTTAATTCTGGATCCAAACCTCCTTCCACCACCTAGATAGAAGGTGAGAGGGCCCATGGCTACTGTTGCTACAAAGCCTTGTAGAGTGAGATTCACAGCAATTAAAGAGAACAGAATGAGCTTTATGGCCATAATATCCCAATTCAAGTCCTGGCTCTATCACTTATCACCCATGTGACCTGAGGAAAGTGACAAAATCTCTTAGCCTCTGTTTTGTCATCTGTCAACAACATTACGTGAAAAGCTTTCTTCACAGAACCACCGATGAGATCAAAGCAACCAATCCCTATACATCAATGCCACAAAACTATTTTTAAGCAATTATTCAATAGATAGAGGAAACTTTAACTGCAAATCATATTTAAAAAATATATAGACCTGGGGCGCCTGGGTGGCTCAGTCGGTTAAGCCTCCAACTTCAGCTCAGGTCACGATCTCACGGTCCGTGAGTTCGAGCAGCGCGGCGGGCTCTGGGCTGATGGCTCAGAGCCTGGAGCCTGCTTCCGATTCTGTGTCTCCCTCTCTCTCTGCCCCTCCCCCGTTCATGCTCTGTCTCTCTCTGTCTCAAAAATAAATAAACGTTAAAAAAAAAATTTAAAAAAATATATAGACCTATTTTTTTAAGTTTATTTATTTATTTTGAGAAAGAGAAAGCGCACATGAGAGGGCAGAGAGAAAATCCCAAGCAGACTCTGTGCTGTCCTCGTGAAGCCCGACACGGGGCTTGAACCCATGAACCATGAGATCATGAACTGAGCCGAAATCAGGAGTTGGATGCTTAACTGACTGAGCCACCCAGGCACCCCCTACACCTATTTTAAGTTATACCAAGTATTTTATTTTGGCCAGAGTATCTGATGCGCCCTTAAGGCTATTCATTCTTCCTTATTTTTCCTGGACTATACTTTACGGGCTCAGCTTTGTTTCTAAAATGAATTATAAACTCACTTATGTATGAATCATTTGCTGTCCTCGTGTCACACCACAAGGTCTATTTTGGGGGACTGGATGGGGAGAGTTGATAGCGATTACAAGCTTCTGTAAGAATTTGTTATTTGCTCAGATAAAATGAGTCCTTTCTCCATGGGCTTCACTTTGAAAAAAACCGGTTAAGAAATGTTGTTTTCCAGGATTTTTGTACCATTAAACTACTCCACTAGGGTGCAGGGTGGGGGGAAGCGGACCAGGGAAATGCCATGCAAATGTCAGTCAGATCTGTGGACACCCGCCCCAGGGATTTGGCAGACGTTTAACCAGTTTTTCCTCCAAGTGTCAACATGCAGAAAAACCAAGCAATCTACTCAAAATTAAAAATTACCTCTCAGACCAAAACAATAGTGAAGTAATGAGCCATAGGGATGAAAATAAAAGACACCCCTTCCCCATGATATATCAAAAATCACACGGTCTAATTTTATCCCTTGCCCTCAGGGCACCCCACCTCCCTCCAAACAACCAAGCCCTTCAGTCAATTAGTGCCATCTAGCATGGAAAAGGCAAAAAATAAAAAAAATTAAAAAAAAAAAATCAGAGGCGATATTTTCCACTGAGCCAGCCACCCGCTTTTTTTTCTTCCCTGAGGTTAATAGTGAAAGTTCTGTTTGTTTCACAATGTATTAATTCTTACTGCTTGCAAGAAATTATTTTTGGAGGTATCATATTTTAACGTAAGTTTCCATTAATCTTTCCACATGATTCCCTTGCTTTTAAGTAGTGCCCTTGCAACCAGGCTCACCCAACAATGCCCACGCTTCATACACACTCAGCCCTGAGACAGGCCAAACACTGTGTTCATCGCCTGGAACGCAGCCCCGGGTGCTGGTGGGGAAGGGGAGAACATTTGCAACCACACAGGAGTGTCACGGTGGTTTTCGGCTGGCAGAAGGAACCGAACATGAGTCGTTGCCCTTTTCATGCTCATGAAGGGATTTTCCAAAAATCTAAACTATGTTTTGAAATCTGCGTTATTACAGGGTATAGCTCCCTCCACCTCCCCATTCTTTCTCCAGCTCTCTGCTTCCCAAATTGTTGGGTGGGCAGGCGGGGGACGTTTGGAAAACACAGGCCAGCGGAAAGACTGGCTCTTTTTGCCAAGGTTGAAAACAAGAGGCTGATTAAAAGAAAAGTTACATTATATTCTTTCACATTTTGATTAGCCTAATTATACCCACTCCTGCTTACTGACTGTGTTCTCCATTCCAAATGCCAGAACTGGAAAGAATGACTGCAAATGTAAGAAAGGCAGTCTGGGGACAGGAAGGCCCCATACACAGGATAGCACCCAGCATGGAAGGCCACTGACAAGCACTCTTCTTTTTTCTTTCCAAATTCCAAGGCCTATTGTTACATTAAATTCACCCCCCCTCCTTTTTTTTTTTTTTTTTTTTCTCCATTTTCTACAGACCACCCATCTCTCTCTTGTGTTAGGACTTTAGAGATAGAATGACCAGTGTTTAAATTCATTCTTGTCATCTTGTCAGGTCACTTAGAGTTTCTGAGGCTCAGTTTCCTTTCCTGTTCCCTGGTGATAAACATACCAAGCTGAGAGGTTGTGTTACTATGGTGATGGGAAGAGCAATCACACTGGCTGGTGCATGGTAAGTGCTCAATAAGTAACAGAGTTCTACTATTACTATTATTACTGGTGTGGTAGAATGCGACATTGTGGCCTCCCCGGTAAAGGACACCTGGTGGTATTCATCCTCTTGTAAAGTCCCCTGCTACATAAAAAAAAAAAAAGAAAGAAAAAGCTTAGCTTGATCATGTGACTTGATTTGGCCTATGGGGCCTTAGCAAGTGTGATAGGCGCAGAAGCGTGATCAGCACTTACAGGAGGAGTTCTGTGGGATCCCCGCGGCCAGGTCAGGAGGAGTCTGGGCTGTCCTGCTGGCGACAGCCACCTGGAGATGGCCCGGAGGGAGAGACACTGCATGCAGAGAAGGGCTGTACGCATGCAGAGAGGGACCCTATGGAAGAGAACTGATGTGCCCCAGCTGAGCGCCCACTGAATGTGGCCAGTGCCACTGAGAGCAGAAGAACCCCCGGCACCACCCCCCACCCCCGCCCGCCATAGAATTGTGAGAAGGGGCGCCTGCCTGGCTCAGTCGGCAAAGCGTTCGACTCTTGATCTCGGAGTTGTGAGTTCAAGCCTCACTTTGGGTGTAGAGATTATTTTTTAAAAAATTAAAAATCTTCAGAAAAAAAATGTGAGAAATAATAAACTATTGTTGATAAATAACACCCAGGGAAGGAAAAAGAAACAAATGTAGGAGATGAGTTTTACTCAACTGACGAAGACGACACAGCGGCAAGGACTTTGGGGTCCGAACAGCCATAGATTGAATCAATTACAAACTACATGACTGTGGGCAAATTCACTCTGGCGAAGCCTTGGTTTCCTTATCTCTGTGTGAAAATAATAGTGGTTATTGCATAGGGCTATTGCAAGGACGGAACAAAATAATCCACATAAAATACTTAGTTGGGTGCAAGGGGGCACAGCTAGCATTTAGAAACATGTTAGCGATATCATGGCTGTTTTCCTTGAGGTAAAAATAAAAACAACAATGTTGTTTGAAGTACTGAGATGTCTTGTTAATAACCAGTTGGGCAAAAGGCACTACCCGACTCTGTGACCCTAGGCACACAGAGTGGCCGAAGAAGCCAGCCTCAGCTCTCCTGGGCATCTCGGCTAGGGCAACTGAGGCAAATGACCTGCGCCTGTGGACAAGCTTTTCCTTTAAAGAAAATATTGATGTGGAGTTTGCCACAGGTGCTTTCGATTTACTCACCGGGGCCTTTGCAACCACCTGTCCTTGCTTTTCTTGTACACAGGAAAGGGGAGGTAATACTAAGCCCAGCAAACCTGATTTGGCTCCAGGAATCCAACCCAGGAGAGAAAGAACAGGCCTTGCCTTTTTATGAGAAATGAGGAGTTCACCAGAGTAAACACATCAACACCAGGCTCAGGGGGATTTCACTCCCCACGCACCACAAGGGCAGTCGGCCCAAACTCAGCGCCAACCAAAAGCCAGGACTTTACAAAAATCCAAGTGATCCTAGAGCCATCTTGCCAATGGGAAGGGGGGCAGGGGGGTTGCTGAGTCTGTGTTAAAGAGAGAGAGAGAGGCCTCTAGCAAATGCGGCCAGTGCACATTAGAAGGCGCCTAAAAGATGTTATTATAAAAGAAATCAGGCTTGAACAGGGGCAGTCGTAAACCTCAAACATCTGTTCCACGGCCCATAACCCTGCACATTTTTAGAGGAAAACATGGTGTTACCTTTGCTGGCAGCACAAGCCTGCTGATAAGGAAAGATGGAATGTGTTTCAGGCGAGTACTATTTTTGAGCGATTTAGAAACTACCTAAGTGGCTGGTGGAAATGGGTCCCAGCACTGGGAGGGACTTTTGGGCTGATACCCACAGCACCGCTGTCTTGCTCAGAATCCTTTCATGCTTTAGAACTTAATAGTGGCCATGTCCTCCCTCTGTGTAATTCTGGCTCACCTTAAGGCAGCTGGGCAGTTGCTGGAGCCGGTGGACTCTTGGCCAGCCGACTGCATTTCTCTGGGGCACCTCGCCCCGCGCCCATCATCCACCATCGACTCCTATTGGCAGACCCCTTCTTATGTCCGCAGATCAGCTCAGATGCACTTCCTGAAGCCCCAGTCAACTTCCCCACATGCAGAGATTGCCCGAGGAACCTCTGCTTAATTCATTTCACAGCTCTCAACATAGCAGGTGAAAGGCGAGGGGTGGAGTTAGACCAAAAAAAATAAAAATTACAAAAACAAGCCAGAAAGGCTGGTGTCACCAAGAAGCCAAGATTCTATGAGAAGGGAACAGATGATGTGACCCTACAAGGACAGGGCAAAGGACTAAAAAAAGGCAGAGGAAACAAGCGGCCAGCCAATGGGAGACGACCGGAGCAGGAAGCAGAGGCTGCTACAGGCTGAAAGAGGACAAGGTTTCTGCCCAGTGCCTCCTCCAAGGCCCTGAC
Organism: Panthera tigris; assembly: GCF_018350195.1. NCBI lineage: Eukaryota > Metazoa > Chordata > Mammalia > Carnivora > Felidae > Panthera > Panthera tigris. Next base: position 108,918,298 of record NC_056662.1, read on the forward strand.
AACCAAGTCTCTGCCAGCCTCACCCCCTGCACCCACACCAGGGGCCACCAAGCCTCTGCCACGACCTGTAAGAGGATTAAATACTGGGCTGCCAGTATGGGATTCCCAGATGATGGGAATGTCCATTTGGATCATTTAAAAGACCATCTGACCCAGGAGCGCTTTCTGGAAGGGCCAGGGTGACCACAGTGGAAAAGGTTAGAAGCTGTCGTTAACAGGGACCCCACAGGAGAACATTCTGAGGAGTGTTGGCCAGAGGAGAGCAGAGGAGACCAGTGCCAGATCACAAGAGGACCACCAAGCAAGAACTTTCCCAATCTCTCCTCTTCCTCTTCCCCAGCATCCAAGGGAGTCCAGAGACTTGGAGAAGAATTATAGATGGGCTCTGCAAGAAACACAGAAGAAGGCAGACATGCCTCCCCTCCCCACCTCATGAACGTTTCCAGGCTAAAGCCAAGCCGTGCAGAGAACGAAACAGCCTCCCCCTACCTGTGACTTATAAGTCCTGGACACATTTGTATTGCAAATAAGATATATTTTGGGGGGCCTCGGTGGCTCAGTCGGTTAATCGTCCGACTTCAGCTCAGGTCATGATCTCACAGTCCGTGAGTTCGAGCCCCGTGTCGGGCTCTGTGCTGACAGCTCAGAGCCTGGAGCCTGCTTCGGATTCTGTGTCTCCCTCTCTCTCTGCCCCTCCCCTGTTCATGCTCTATCTCTCTCTGTTTCAAAAATAAATAAAAACATTTAAAAATTTTTTTTAAAAAGATATATTTTACGGTTTTTAATTTCTGTCTGAGAATAACCAAAAAGATGATGGCATCTATGTGAGATTTCACCCAAAGGTGGGAGGTAGGAGGAAGGACCTAATAGGTTTGCCAGAGCAGTCATGAAAAAATATTCCTTCATGATCATACCAGATCAAACTCCACGTGTTCGATATATTGGTTCGATGTCCATTGGTAGAGGCAGCCTTTGGTTAGTGTCTCTCAGAATCAGTCTGGTAGGCAGAGATGAATGGAAAGGCAGTTCAACCAGAAGACCAGGTTGGCAAGGTCCCATGACTTCTGTGGTTGTGGGGGGTGGGGTGACCAGTGCCCTACCTGTTTCATCTCTGTTCCTTCATTTCTCCACCATCAGCCAGTCCCGTGGATCCCCACCCCAAACCCCCGCACGGCTAACCACCCACAGTGCCAGAGATCAGAAGGTTTCAAGCCTTTCTAAAGCCTTCCTTCAAAAGCTGTTATTGGAATTTTAGAGAATTAATACAAAGCATCCCTGTCTTTTCTGCTCATATAGAACCAATAGAAAGAGAAAAACACAAGAGGCAGGCAGATGGAGACTGAAACATCATTCTTTTACCGACCAAGCTGTTGGAGACCGTGGTTTAGAAGTGAATGCCGGCTCCACAGCCCCAACTTGAGCTGTCCACAGCAGCTCTGGGAGGCCTCCAAGGCTCCCATGAAGGACTTTGCCCTGGTAACACCTAGGGTACATGGTCTCTGAGGCAGACTGGTGAGGGGAATCGGGGCAGCTGAGCCCCTCATTCTCAGGAGTTGCTCCCAAGTTCCCTAATCAGATAGGTCACATCCTCACCCCCGGGGAGAAGAAATGGAGGGAGCAAAAGTGGTAGAACAGGGGCAGAGATAGAGGAGAGAGAGAACCCCAAGCAGGCTCCACACTGTCAGTGCAGAGCCGGATGTGGGGCTCCATCCCGTGAACTGTGAGATCATGACCTGAGCTGAGATCAAGAGTCAGACGCTTAACGGACTGGGCCACCCAGGTCCCCTCCAAGTCCTACTATTGAACAGAGCAGAGCTGGGTGTCCCTGGTGGAAGTGCCACCCACTCCCCTCCATCCTCAAGAGGCAGCCTGAGCAGCAAGTACACTGGCTGAGCACCCTTGGAAAATGCCACCGGGGCCTCCTGAACAGCCTCCTAACCCAGACGAAGGACATGCTGCTATTGTGGCTCCTTGATTTTTTGGTAGATTTCATTTCTGAAACTTGACGGCCAGCTTCTTGAGACTTAAGAGCCCTCTGCCACCTCTGGTCCAGCACCCCTGCCTCCCACCTGCCCCTGTATGCAATCTGGCACAGTCAGAAGGCATCTCTGTGCCCAGGGAAGCCGAGAAGGGCCCTCTGCATGGGCCTCACTTAGAAGCAGGGTTTCCCTGTGGCCCTGGCCCCTCTCTGGTCAAAATCCAACCATGGGCTTCCTTGATTGTGTCTTGCTTTGAACCTGACCCACAATTGCTATTCATCTATTTGCTTGGTCAGAAGGAACAGTTCTGGGAGAGACCAAAAATAAATGATGGTGTTTATGGACGTGGGGGAAAGAATTGAGGGTAGAGCTGTGTGGATTTGTTTTATTGGATGTTTATTTCCAGGTCCCTTCAAGTCAGTAACTATTAACTTTGGAAGTGGAAGAGTGGACAAGAAGAGTCGTAAATCCTTTGGATAAATTAACAAAAGCTAGAGGCGCTTTCCCTCCAAAAATGTGCACATACACACAATGGATATGTATATGTGTGTATATACACATTATTTTACATGTATTTACAAAGTATTACATGTTGATATGTTATATGTATTCTATATGAAGAATTATGTGTGTGTATATAAAATATATAGACTCCTTCAAAGCATATTTATATTTATAATTATATTTATATACCTCAGAATAAGAACTCCTGTTTTAAATCATACAGAATTTTAGGGGCACCTGGGTGGCTCAGTCAGTTGAGCATCCAACTTCGGCTCAGGTCATGATCTCACGGTTCATGCGTTCAAGCTCTACATCTGGCACTCTGCTGTCCGCGCAGAGCCTGTTTCAGATCCCCTCCCCCATCTCTCGCTGCCCTCCCCCACTCACACTCTCCCTCTATCAAAAATAAACATTAATAAATAAATAAATCATAAAGAGTCTTAGCAATATAGAACATTAAATATAGTTTGTTACAAAAGAGAGATTCAATGGAACGAAGGAATCTCATTCCTTTTCTTTTATGAAAGTGATATCCTATACTCTTTTAAAAGTTGAAATACAAATAGTAAATAAAGATAATGGAAACCATATATAACATATGCAGAATTAATTATACCAGCAAAAAGATTGTTACTATAATTAAACTCATATTTAACTCTGAGCTTCCTGGCAGCCAAGATAAATAAGGAAATATCAAGAAAAGCAACCAATTATGGAGAACGGCGTGTTTGGTTTTCTGAGACCCACAAAGGATACAGAAGATACAAAAAACATGTTCTTTCTTTAAGGAGGAAAGAGTAATTTTCTTTAAAAATTTTTTTTTAATGTTTATTCTTGAGACAGAGACAGAGCGTGAACAGGGGAGGGGCAGAGAGAGAGGGAGACACAGAGTCCGAAACAGGCTCCAGGCTCTGAGCGGTCAGCACAGAGCCCGGCACGGGGCTTGAATCCATGAACTGTGAGATCATGACCTGAGCCGAAGCCAGACGCCTAACCGACTGAGCCACCCAGGCGCCCCGGAAAGAGTAATTTTCTTAAACACACAAACACACACACACACACACACACACACACACACACACACACACACACTTCACAGGCTAAAGGCAGGGGCAGGGTTTGTGACGGGTGCCTTGTGTTGTAAATGGAAGTTTCTATAGTTCTGTGTGATACAGGAAAACATAGCCTTGCTTACAGGACAACTCATTTGAAATTCATGAAAAATATTTCAAATAGACTTTGAGGGAAATCTAGTTTGTAAAGCGAGGGAGGGGAGTTATGATCAGTCCTTCTTTCAACAGGGTAGTGGAGTGCCTCCAGGAAGAATCTCTAGCCTCAGGAGCCCTTTGGAAGACAATGAAATGCTCAGGGTCAATTTTTTTTTTCAGTGGGTGTTCCTTAGGAGTACAAAGATAGCATTACAGCCAAATGTGCTCTTTCTTTAGAAGCATCAACTCCAGAATAACTGCTGGATTTTACATTTCCCTCAGGACCCTATCCAATCCAATGTCAGTCCAACTGGTCCCTTACATTCTTCCAGGGAAACCCTGGAAACGCACTTGCATGAGAAGTGGCTCCGTCTCCCATGGCTGCCGGGAAGATCATGTCCTTCCACCTTCTCAGAAAGCCAGCAGAAGCTGACCTGCTTCTACCTGTGACATGAATTAGCCCCTTCCCATCCCCATCCTGAGTTCTCACTGAAAAATCATTTATAAATAGGAAACATCTACAGACTGTGAAATTACCTCGCTAAATATTTAATTTTTTTTTTCCCATGAAAGAGCATCTTCCCAGAAATCAGTCTGCAGGGAGGCTGGTCTTTCTGGTAAGAATTCCTGCCATTAAGTAGCCAGTCCAGTGTCTTAAGGGGACTTTGGGCACCAGTGAGGAAATCACAGGAGGAAACCAAAGGAAATCAAAGTTCTGCTGCAGTTAGAATACCTACAGAATATCATCAGATCCCAACCTCTCTTTAGAACAGCACAGAAACACGCTTATTTAACAAGTGCTAGGTGCTGCTTACCATGTGCCAGGCGCTCCCCCCTTATGACCACACTTTGAGGGGAGTGTGACTATTTTCCCCAGTTGGTAGAAGAGGAGATTGAAGTACAAAAAAGTTAGATAATTTGTCAACATTACTCTGTAAGTAACAGAGACAAGATTGGGACCCAGGCAGTCTGGTCCAGGGGCCAATCTGTATCCACTGCAGTGGTCATTCTCAACGTTTTTTATTTATTTTTTTGGGACAGAGAGAGACAGAGCATGAACGGGGGAGGGGCAGAGAGAGAGGGAGACACAGAATCGGAAACAGGCTCCAGGCTCTGAGCCATCAGCCCAGAGCCCGACTCGGGGCTCGAACTCACAGACCGCGAGACTGTGACCTGGCTGAAGTCGGACGCTTAACCGACTGCGCCACCCAGGCGCCCCTGCAGTGGTCATTCTCAAACAAAAGGATTCTCTGTTACACAACAGAATTCCTGGCAAGTTTTCTTAGAAGTGCACTTAAAAATAATATTTGATTTGCACAAACACATAAATGAAGATCTAAACCTCTGCAATGGTGATAGTTGTACACAGTTGCTGATATAGGCAGAATCCTTTCAGAACATCGGTTTGTTCTCCCTGGAAGGTCTGCTCAAAAAACGTCCCCTCTGAGTCACCTCGTTCTCATGTGCATAATGCTGCAGGGAGGGGTAAGGCCTTCAGAAATCCCTGAACTGTTTTCCCAGCCCTCTGTTACCAAAACAGACATGGACACAACTAAAGAATGACTCAGGTGATGGTTTATTTTTCTGGGGAAAACCTAGTCCAAGTTACTCATTCGTTAGTCTTCATGAAAGGGTCTTGAGCCGATAAAATGATTTTCACTCATCAGATTATGCCAGCCGCAATCAGTCCACTCACATGTTTTCCAGACTCACATCGATATTCTTTTCTAGCATAAATCTGCAGCACATTACTTGGGGAAAATTTTTTTTTAAATGTATTCATTCATTTTTACAGAGAGGGAGAGAAAGAGAGAGAGTGACCAGGGGAGGGACAGAGAAAGAGGGAGAGAGAGAATTGCAAGCCGGATCCATGCTGTCAGGGAAGAGCCCAATGTGGGGTTCGATCTCATGAACAATGAGATCATGACCTAAGCCAAAATCAAGAGTTGGATGCTTAACTGACTGAGCCACCCAGGCGCCCCTTTGGGGAAATTTGTAACAGATGACAGCATTACTTCATAAAAGAGGGGTGGCAAGATGCCCACATAAATTCTAAATTTTAAGATAGCCTCCTAAGGCCTAGTATGGTGCATAGATATGACCCACGAAGGATATCTATGCACCAAACTGGGCTATAACTGCAGCTCCTGAATAACAAACTCTTCCCTATCTATACCTATCTATAACTGTATTATCTAAATCTATAAAGATACCCTGTCTTTACACATTCCACACTCTAGTTCCTTAATCCTTTCAACCTAGCATCAAATTCACAGATTTGGCACACACACACAAAAAGATGTCCAGTTATTTTTGAATTTCACATAAGCAATGAACAAAATTTTAGCATAAGTATATCCCCCACATTGCATGTATTTTATCTGGTAACCCTATCTCTGCACCCTCTCTGAAGATCTAAGGCTGGAGTACTTATTGGGTTTTTTTCTTTTTCTTTTTCTCCCCCGCCCCACTTCAGCCAACTTTTCTCTCAACAAAGATGAAGTATTAAAGAGATATCTGTATTTCTACATTCATTGCAACGCTACTCACAATAGCTAAAGTATGGAAACAAGTGTCCATTAATGGAAAAATTGAGGAAGAAAAGCAGTGTGTGTGTATACACACACACACACACACACACACACACACACACACATATACATATATATGTATGTATATATGTATATATACATACTCTAATAACGGAATATCATATATGTATATATACATACTCTAATAATGGAATATCATTCAGCCTTAAAAGGGAAGGCAATCCTGCCATTTCTAGCAACATGGATGAACCAGGAGGGGATTCTGCTGAGGGAAATAAGGTAGACACAGAAGACAAATACTGAAATACTGCATGGTGTCGCGTATATGTGATATATTTTAAAAAAATGAAGTTGGACTCATAGAAACAGAATGAAATGGTGGTTGTCTGGGGCTGGGGGGTTGGAGGAAATAGGGAGAGGTTGGTACAGATTTTCAGTGATAAGATGAAAAAGGTCTAATGATCTGATGTATAACATGGTGGTATAACTGATATTCCTATTTTGTAGAACTGAAATTTTCTAAGAGAGTAGAACTTAAGTGTTCTTGCCAGAAAAGAAAAAAAGGTAAATACGTGGGGTATTGAATGTGTTAATTCATTGGCAGGAATGTTTCCACAAGGTATACATATATCAAATCATTGTGTTGCACAATTTAAATATCTTAAAATGTTATTTGTCAATGATACCTCAGTGAAGCTGAATAGAATGAGTTAAGAAGGTTGTGGAGGGAGGGATTGCCAGGGTGTGGAAATGTTGCTTATCTTGATGGCAAAGTACAGAATCTTGATCATGTTGGTGGTTCATGGGTGTATATCTGTCAAGACTCATCAAATTGCATATTTTAAAATGAACTGCTTTTTGTTGGTCAATTTTACCTCAATCAAGTTTTGAATTCAATTTCAAAAATTGAATTTGAAAAAGAAAAATTAAAAAATCAAGTCATGGCAAATGCTGATTCAAAATAAATGCAGTCTTGGGGCACCTGGGTGGCTCAGTCGGTTGAGCATCTGACTCTTGATCTCAGTTCAGGTCATGGTCTCATGCCTCGTGAGATCCAGCCCCTTATTAGGCTCTGTGCTGAGAGTGCAGAGCCTGCTTGGGATTCTCTCTTTCTCTCTCTTTCTGCCTCTGCTCTGCTAGCCTGCTCTCTTTCTCTTCCTCTCTCTCAAAATAAATAAACTTTAAAAAATAAATGCAATATGGAGGCAGACCCACAATGTCAGAAGAGAAATATATCAACCAGACAATTTGGGGGAGCCAAAGGGATAAGATATGCTCTCTCTCTCTCTCTCTCTCTCTCTCTCTCCTCATCCAGAATCATCATTTTTTATCATTGCAGATTTCCAGTCTCCAGGCTCCTCCCACAGTCAAAATAGAATAAAGGTGCTGGGGAAAAAAATCACCTCAGCTTTCACTCCTTGTTAATGGGCCCAGATTTCCTGTCCACTTTGCTCCTACTTTCTATGACCCTCCTGTTTGCTGACTTTTACCTGGACACTTGACTTCCTGCTTTCTGCAGTTTCTAAAACATCCTTTAGTAGATGTTCACGAGGACTTTGCTCCCCACGCTTACCTTCGCCCTGTGTCTGGGCTCACTTCTGCCCCTGATTCTGATTCCGTTATCACTGTAACCATTTTCTCCATCTCAATCTTCAGATTTCTCTGCTTCCTTCATACCCTCTAATGCTACAGTGTATGACGCAAGATGACAGGGACTCCCAGGATCATTTGCACATTGGTCAACAGTTGTCAGGTTACAGAATAAATTTTAAAACCCCAGTCATTGCTTCAAACATCTGTTAGGATTTCAAAACTACTTAGGAAAATAAGACTTTATCTCAAACATAAACTTCAGAGTTGGAGAATGAAAACAGTTAAGCTATTTCCCAGAAATGAGAGGACCGTTTTTGAAAAGTTGAAAAGCCTACCAAAATTTCAAAGCACAGTGATAATGCATTCCCAATATCCTCAGTCCAAAAAGACAATATTGCTCACCAGTGCAGTTTATCACTGCTTTACCGTTGTCAACCAACTAAATTTCCCTCTTCTTTTATTCCCCCCTCTTTTCTATTGTTCTTTCATTCTCTTGGGTTTCCTCTGCTATAGTTCCAAATTCTCATCGTATATCTCCTTTCAACTTCCTCCACATTAACCACTTATGATATGGAATTTACATTAAATCATCTGTTCTATTTCTAGAACATAAGTTTTGCTATATCTTATTTTAGCTTTAAGATTATAGATTACAGTTGAATCATGGTATTTCCCTTCCCAGTGTCTAACAAAATGAGAGAAAGAAAAAACAAAAACAAAGAATTAAAAGCTATGGAGAAAATCACCAACAGTCACAAAGCAAGAGAAGGGGACTGACCTGATGTTATAGACTTCAAAAACCGGCAAATAGGGAAAGATATAGATGATTGTGAAATAAAACAGAGAAGTAACACAGTTTTGCTCTTACCCCTGTTCAAACTCCCAGAAATTGTACTGTTGGGTTTATCAGATCAAACCTGGAAAGAAAACAACTCAGTCATTATCTTTTCTTTTTTCAATCTGAGTACTGGGGGTGGCAAGGCTATTAGGGGAAAAAGAAGTGAAATAGGGACTGGCTATAGAGAAAAAAATTTCCATGGCTGTACAGTCTATAGGTCAAGGCTACATTCCCACTGGAAAGAAGCACACCCATCAAGTAGACCTTGACACAGAACCATTAGCAAAACTCCCAACACAATGAGCAGGGCCTATGTTATCTAAGAAAGACTATAAATATCTCAGCTGGACTCTCTCCTGCTGTCATTCTCTTGAGTTATAAAAGAGTGTGTAGAACACATGGAAATTCAGCCATCAAGCTATAGCTTAGTTACAAAGAATGTGGAAAAAAAATTAAGAAGTAACCCTCAGTGTGTTAGAACAAATAGAATGTCTGGACAGAGCCACCCAAACATAAACACAGTAAAAAGAAATGGCATGGCAATTATATCTGTATTATATGGTAAGGAAGGAAGAAAGCAAAGGAAAGACAAGTAATAAGAAAACATCAAGGATCAGAAGAAAATTGCTTCACACCATAGAATAACTTAATAAGTGCATGGTCTGGATAAAAGAGGAATTCAACGGCTTTATAGTAATAACAATCTACCAAGATGAAAACAATGACCATGGACCTCAGGAAATAAAGACTTCCAAGAACAACATTAAGGAATTAATAAATAATTTAGAAACAAGAAGAAACACAATAGTTATTGCTATTGATCACATACTGACATAGAAGAAAGATGAGCTAATCATGATGAATAAAGTTTAAAAAGAGAAATCAAAACATTCAGAAATGAACTAATAGGTGTGGAAGACAGACAAATATAATGCAACATAAGGATAATTGGTGTCCTTGAAATAGCAAAACCAACAAATAAACAGAAAATTAATTCAAACCTATGATGCAAGAGAACTTCACTGAGTCCAACTGGGAAAAAACCTAAATCTTTAACTTGAAAGGGTCCTCTATTTTCCAGAAAAGTTGGATACAAAACACACTACACTGAGCATAGCCCAGATACATCATTAAAATTAAAAGATAAAGAAATAATCCTTTAAGTGACCAGTCAAGAAAGTAAATCCTGTACATTTGTGGGGGGGGGGGGGGAATCAGACTTCTTCATAACAACAGTAAATGCCAAAGACAGTGGAGTAATGTTCAGAATGTTTTGAAGAAAAGAAGTGTGATCCAAGAACTTAGTACCCAGCCAAGACACTGTTTGGCTGAAGAGCAGTGGGCATACTTCCTCAAACATGACAGAATTCAGTGAATACAACATTCATAACCACTTCCTGGGGTGGGGTGGGGCGGGAGGATGTTAAAACACAAATCAAAATAAAGAGCATAGGAATAAAAATTCCATATTTTTAAGAATCTGATAAACATTAAGCTAAATACGGAACTAATTGAACTAAGAGAACTATGGTTACAGGAAAAAAATGTGAATGTATTTCTAGACAATATAAAAATACTAACAATCTTTGGGAAACAATGGGAGAAAGTTTGAGAATGCTAAAATTGAAACATGATGCTTTAACATTGTTCTGATTATTGTTTTATTAAATTTCTTGTTCTAATCTGAGAGGGAACTTTTAGAAAATAATATATCTTGTTTAAGGAAACATTTACTTGAAATTCAACCATCCCTTCGGTTTTTCTTCTACTAAATTCAAGTGAAATACTTTTTTCATTAAAATGTCTTCTATAGTAAGATTTCATCATGATAAAAATTTCTAGTTGGTCTATCTGGATATATGGAATAAAAGGTAGACTCTAAAACGATGTTTGTCCAGTGTTAACAATGGTTTGGCAGGAGTGGCAGGATTTGGCGGTGAATGTTTTCAACTTCATCTCTATACTTTTCTCAAATGTTGAATTCTGTATGAGTTTCTTTCTTTTTAATGTTTATTTATTTTTGTGAGAGAGAGAGCACAAGAGGGAGAGGAGTAGAGAGAGAGGGAGAGAGACACAAAATCAGAAGCAGGCTCTAGGCTCCAAGCTGTCAGCACAGAGCCCTATGTGCAACTCGAACCCACGAACCGTGAGATCATGACTGAAGCCGAAGCCCGATGCTTAACCGACTGAGACACCCAGGCATGCCAGGAGTTTATTTTTTTAAATAAAAATAATGGCATTTTTCTTTTTTTTTTTTTAATGTTTATTTATTTTTGAGAGAGAGAGAGAGAGACAGAGAAACAGCGTGAGTGGGGGAGGGGCAGAGAGAGAGGGAGACACAGAATCTGAAGCAGGCTCCAGGCTCTGAACTGTCAGCACAGAGCTCGATGTGGGGCTTGAACCCACGAACTATGAGGTGATGACCTGAGCCGAAGTCTGGCGCTTAACTGACTGAGCCACCCAGGCGCCACAAAATAATAGCATTTTTCAAAAAAGCATTCTAATTTACCAAGATGATAAACATTTATCACAGGGAAGTGAAAATACAGAGAATTGTTATTTTTTTGTATATTTTTATATTTTATAAATTAGAAAAAGTACATTGGTAAACTACTTTCTAGTTTTCTTTTTTCATTATTACTTTTTGAGGCCTCATTTGATATTTCCTCTATTGGTTTGTGGTTCTTGATTTAAAAAAAAATGTTGCCCTTCCCTAATTTAGGAGGAAAAAGAAGGAATATCTACCAGTTGTCAATTAATAATCAGCTGAGTACATGCTGCTTGCTTACGCTTAGAGGAAGAAAAAAGTGGGTTCTGGAAAACTGATGTCAGGAAGACCATTTCATTATAAACTACATTGTAATTGAGCACATAAACATAAAGAATTTCTTCCAGAGAACAGGTACGCTATGTAATAATCATCCTCCAGATACTTCGTACTGAAAAAGGTTAATGGAATTCTATACCATAAATCCAGTCTCTTCCCCTAAAAGGAAAATGTTTAGGCACCAAAATTTGCCACATCTTTGTAGAGAGAAATACCAACTCCAGATCAAACTGAAGCACATGTTTTTCACTGATATAAGTTGAAATTTTCTTTAAAAGCATTACAGGGGCACCTGGGCGGCTCAGTCAGTTAAGTGTCTGACCTCAACTCAGGTCATGATCTCATGGTTCATGGGTTCTAGTCCCGCCACTGGGCTCTGCACTGCGTGGTGCCAGTTTGGGATTCTCTCTCTGCCTTTCCCCCACTTGTGCGCTCGCTCGCTCTCTCTCTCTCTCTCTCCCCCAAAATAAATAAATAAAAATTTTTTAAAAAGGTTAAAAAAAAGCATTACAAAGAAATTGAGGGAATAATAATAGAATTATCCAAGGCAAGTTAAGCTAATCCTCAAAATTAAGTAAAAAGCCTCACATTGAAGAGTTAAAAAAAAAATACTCGGTAGCAGGCATTGGCTCATGGAAGTCTATGCAATGTCCCCAAACCAACTCAGAATGTCCTGTCTCCAGTTTCTAGGTTCAAACTGTGAATTTATACATACAGCGTGTGCTATGGACTTGTTTCCACCTAAAGTTCACGTACGTATTTTATATCATGCCCTCTAACCCTCAGTAGTTGGTTTTCCATCATCCTGGAATATCGTGTTAGTTTTTATTTTGTTGGCTCAATTTTAGAGGACAGAGAGGGGCGGAGGGGGTGGGCTTGGTGGTTAGACCAGTCTGTTGCCAAAATAGTTTTCTCACACAGCCTGGTATGATGCCAAATGGAGCAACCAAGATGTCAGAAGTATTTCACAATGTTGAAGCTCCTCTTCATGAATCTTTGGATCCCAGCAGCTTGTTTACTACATCCTCTGAGGAGCTCAGGAATGCAGCCTGGAGTTCAGACAGTCACTGGATTCTTTTCTGGAAGGTGGTACACCATGTTTCTCTGCGTAACAGCGCGTTTTAAGTTTTCTCTTTCACGTACAACCACAGCTCTACCACAGACGGGAGACAGAACAGGAGAGACTCAGATGCCAAACAGCTACGGAGATTCTGCAGGAAGCCAATTAACTACCACAAAAATGTCCTCACAGAGCCGGGCTGGCTCCTGAGGTATTCTCCTTTCGTCTCCCTGGACTCCCAACTTCCTAAACAGGATTTGTAGCTCACCTGTCTTCTTGTTAGATGACCCGCGCACTCCTCAGCTGCTTTCTCCGTCTCTGTCTCTGTCTCTCTCCTTTCACTTCCAACCATGTAACTGCATCTAATTTTAAGCCCCCCACCTCCAGCCCCTCATTTTTAAAGTGGGGGCTGCTTTGGCTTATACTTTCTGTCCATTAATTTCTTTTAAAAAAATGAAATAAAAAAGAAGCCCCACGCAGAGAAAACAAAATCATACACATCTGAACAAATTTCAAGCTCAAATAGTTATCTGAATAAACCAGAAGGAGCTCTTCCTTTAACAAATAAACCTGAGAAATGAGATAGTTTGCAGGGGTACCCAGCGATTTTGTTCCTGAATTCACCACATTATACATATGCAAATATGAAATACCTTTGGGGAAACGCCCTGCCACGTTTTGTGTAGATTTTCATATGGTTGTTCGGGGATAAATAAGAAATAACTCTTTCTCTCTACATCCGTGAGGAAATACCAAATATCTCTAATGGTAGGACATCAAGACAGAATGCAGGGTTTGGGCGATGAGGGGACAGAAGAAGGAGGTTTAGAGTCCAGGTTGGCAAACATTTTCTGTTAAAGTCTGGAGGGTAAACCTTTTAGGCTCTGTGGGCCATAAGGCCTCTGTCATACCACAAATACAGCCCCAGAGCACAGCAAATGAGTATGGCTGTGTCTCAATAGAACTATTCATGGACCCTGAAATTTGCATTTCATGCAATGTCCATGTGTCATGACTAATATTCTTCTTTTGATTTCACCTAACCATTTAAAAATATAAAAGCCCTTCTTAACTCCGGGTGACACAAAATCAGGAGGTGGGCCGGATTAGCCTGTGGGTCAGTTTGCCAAGCCCAGTGTAGAGGAAACTGCATGCCAGAGAGAAGGCACGTCTTCGCATCACATCCTACATGAGGTAACGAGTCCTGTTAGCAAAGCGTTTCCTCATCCCCTGCCTCGGCCAGTCTTCACTGCAATCTGTGAGATACATAGGGTTCAGAGAAGACAAGCGTGACCATTCAGTTAAAAAATATGTGAGTCTATTAGTAGGTGCTGGGCTTGCGTTGGGCTCTACAGATATGGCTACGACAAAGGCATAGTTTTTGGTTGTTTAGGGACCAGGGACAGCCCAGGACAGCCCAGGTAATTATGACACAGAACGCAGGCTAGAGAGACACATACAGGAAGCATTTATTTCAGTTTAGGGGCTCACGGAAAGCATTCTGGAGGAAATGATATCCAGCTCAGATGGGGAAGAGATAAATGGGCAAAAAGGAGAGAAGGGGGAACAACTATACAGATTATAAGGAACAGCAGGAGCAAAGGTGTAGAGGTATGAGAGCACAACACATAAAGGAACTTCAAAGTAGTCAGGAGGTTCGTATCATGGAGCAGCCAGAACAGGTATATACATGGAGGCAGCACAAGAGCAGAAGAAACACTATTCTAGAAAGTTGGGCAGGGACCATTTTATATCATGTTACAGAGGGTGGGCTTTATCCTGGGAGTAGCGGGAAGGGAGCCAGAGAACAGGTAGAAGCCAAGAGGTGATATGGTTCAGATTCACTCTCCAGTAAGATCATTCTGGCTACAGAGTGGAGAATGGATTGCCAGAAACAGAAATGCCAATGCTCTCATTTCACAATAAAGAATACTGACACCCTCCCCTCATAAATAAGCTGACTTGAGCAGGTTCACTGAGCTGGTGAGATGTGAAACCAGTCTGCTAGACCCATGCCCAGTGCCCTCTGCCCACAATGCCTTTCCCACGCACTCTGGAGTAGACAGCACATATCAAAGTCATAAATACATCTATGTACTCATTTTGGTTGGGAATGGTACTTAGAAACCAAGATCTAGCCGTCAGCTTCATTCATTGCTAGAGGGATGTCATGACTTCTACAGACTTGCAGCTGACAAAGCTATGAAAATAAACACAATGCCACGCACCCTTTGCACTGAACTAATAATATGTGAGTAATGACCTAATGACTTTCATTTAGGTCCTGAAAATGCCAAATTCTCTGCCAAAGCAGAAAAAGAAAACCAGGCGTGCCGATGAGACAGTAAAGTCCCTGGTGATGCCTCTTAAAATTTGTACACTGGGTAGAATTATAGGGGGTTTCATACCAGGGGGTTTTATAACAGAGGGTGAAGCATGCCATCATCCTATACAGAAGGATAAGAAGTCAGATAGGGTCTAGTAGATTTTTATAATAACAGGTAGAGGTTGCAATTCTGTTCTTTTTAAAGCTCAGCTCACAGCTGTCATGGAGATAACAGTTTTGTGTTTTGTGGGGTTTTTTTTTCTAATCTGTATACTTTACAGGTTAGGACCCTGAGTCTGTACATACCTGAGGCTTGGAACCCTGCTTCTGGGAAGTCAAACATACCTGGGTTTGTGTCCCCACTCTGCCCATCACTTGCTATACAGCTTTGGGCAAACAACTTTTCCCTCCTAGTAGCTTCACCTGAACCTCTTAGGTTTGTTGATTTGAAAGGAAGTAATGCCTGTTAAAGTCATTCAGCTCTGTGCTTGCCACATGGAACATGGTCTTTAAATGATATTTGTAATTATTATTCATAATTATAACAAACTTTTCTAGTTGTAATAATAAGTATTCATAGACTGCTACCTTACTACCATTATTGCTATTGTTATTCAAAGAATAACAATAAACTAGAATCACCTCTGCTCCAGACCTAAACTGCTACTGAAAGTCTTTTTCCACTTTAACAGTGACTTTCAAACTATTTTCCAAAGAGTCTTGGGGTTTGGGAAAGTAGCTAAAGGAGAAGCTGGCTGTCTCAGAGCTCTCAACCTTTGACCCTGACTTCTATAACTCTTTTGAAGCAAGAGCACCACTATGAAAAATAACTTTGAAAACCATTGCAAACCATTGAATTCCACCACACTGTCATTAAAAATGAAATTGGTAGCAAGCAAAGGACAGGACCATATGCCTTGATCCTAAAGAAATAAAAGTCAAGCAAGTCAAGTCAAGCAGTCAAGCAGTCAAGCAAGACTTGAAATACATTATGCAAGTCCTGGCTCTCCTTTCTTTTCTGTTGGGTATGATTTTCCCAGGAAGCTCAGTGTAGAGGGACAGCAGGATGACTAACATGCAGAATAGATTCTCCACACAGGTTTCTAACCTTCACCAACACCCACGGCCACTGTCCCTTCTCCACTTAAACTTGGCCACCTTCCTTGCATTACGAACATTCCTTGGGTGCCTACATGTGTTACAGCCTGAGAGGTCGACTGCGGAACATCTCTGGAATTTGCATCTGGAAAAGTTGAAACTCAGACAGGCCAATTGTTCATCCAAAGGTGGAATTTCATGTCCCCCTGAGCCTTTGACTTGTCAGGCCCCAATTTCTCTCTCACATGAAGATAAGTTTATTACCTAGATTCAGGGAAGCAGAATATGAAAAAGGAACTGTGAACATGTCGGTCAAAGTGAATGAGAAGATGATTTACATGATAGGTTCAACTGACCTTTAGTGGCCTAATAATTTTGAAAAGTTCCTTGCAAAGCTAAATATACCTGCAGAATGGTGTTCAGAACTGCCTTTTGGCTTATAGCTCAGTTATGCCCTGTCCTCTTCCCCTGTTGTAATATTTTGGATCAACTCCTTCCGTGTAACCAATTCTCAAAGTGTAAAACAAAAAGAGACTAACTTTCTTCCACTTTGAAAATTAATTCTTCACCTTAGAAAAGGATTTATGTCTCTGAGTCATAGAAAAGCCAACACCCTCCAGCACTTAGAAGAAACACCACAAAGAGAAAAAAAGAATAAAAACATCCGTGAATCAATTTCCCTTTCCGTATAGATCTGAGAGGTGAGATAGTTCTCATATCTGCCAAGGGGCTTCCGGCTCTGACAAGTTGAGTCAGCATGCTGCAAATTGTTCGAGGTGGTTTTTGGGCCACATCTGGTAGCTGGAAGAAACTGAACTGGGTCAAACTAACTTTTGTAAGGTGCCTTAGGATTTTAGCAAATAAAGGAAAACTCTTAGCACCTTAACTCAATGTTATAGTCCTTGTAATCGTCTACAGTGTGGGTGCAACACACACACACACACACACACACACACACACACACACACACACACACACGATAGCTGGGTGACCAGATACCTGAGATGAGCTCTTGCCTGTTTTGCGCTCTGATACTAATGTGATTCATGGGGTGGCAACCACAGAAAGATGCTCAGATCTCCCTTTAAGAAAGACTCTTTGGTGACAAGTGTGCTTATCTGCCCAACTGCAGTTTCCAAAGCTTTGGGATGGATCCATTGCAGCATTCACACAGGCTGGGCTATGCTTCTCCAGAGCAGCTCCTAGCCAATGACTGAGCATGGGATGGGGACAGGGGTGGTGGGTGGACTGAAGCCAGGAATTCCTGCCCAATGGAGAGATTTCTGCAGTGGGAATTGTTTTGGGACTTCCCATCAGCCTAGCCAAGACTTTTCTTCGAGCTGCCCTGCAATCGGAAGCCCTACCTATCCAATTCTTCCCCCTTCCTGTTCTCCCTTTTCATGGTTGTCAAACTTGCATCATGATCTGGGGGCTCTCCCCAGTGCCTCCTGCTCCCTGTCCCCTTTGTCTTTGGCAAGGATTTTCCCCCAAGAAACAAATTACATTTCTAATCCTGTCTTGGTTTCTGCTTCCTGGAGGACCTAAATGGAGGTGATGGAGAAAGAGCAGAGCTTTTTCTGCCTCACCCTATCTCTAACCTCTCCTCCACACAATGCCTTGTGTTTCCAGCCAGCCCATGCTTTCCCCCTTGGGCAGTGTTTGCCCTTGGAAGTCATGTGGTCTTTTGCCATTTACTTTCCCAACAGAAACACCAAGCCTAAGCAGATTGGAACCAGCAATGTATCTCTAATGAATGGAAAATATAAAAAACCAACAAGGTGCTGAGATGCTGAGATGTTACGGCAAAGTCTGCCCCAACTGGATATTTTGACTGTGTGTGTGTGTGTGTGTGTGTGTACAGTGTGTTCGCTCTCAGTTGCAGGAGGAGGAAGTGGTAAACATTCCAAATTTAGAAATAACTTCCTCCTCATAATTTTAAGGAGAGAGAACAAATGAATATAGATGCATTCTTTCACCTTTTCAACTCCCCTGTTTACCTCTCAAACTACAAGATCACTTGGCAAGTAGTAGAATGGATTCACTTCTATTTTATTATATTTCCCTCTATTTTCATAATCCAGTGAAATACTCAAAAAATGAGGGGTGGGGGAAAAGCCAGGGAAAACAAATACAAATGAGTTGAATGAGCCACAAACTCTTCAATCAATATTTAATCAAGCAATTGCTACAATTTGGAGTGGTATAACCTGTTTTAATTCTTCCAAGTAATCTATCGAGCTTCGTTTTAATTACTAAAATGAAAAAGACCTAGGAAATCGAGGTAAAAATTGCTTCTCCCTATAGCTCGTTGTGACTGAGTTACCTACCTCAGGTAAAAAGAAAGGTTAAAAGTCTCTGACGACTCCTTCCAACAATGGATTCTTAGGTCAGGAAATTAATTTTTAAGGATTAAAACACACACTTAAATGCTATTTATTCACAACTAGTGAGTGTATAGATCCTGTTCACTTTGGCTCGGAACATAAAAGATAAGTCACCTGGTCAAATCCCAGTCTCCCCACAGAGATTTCATTCTCAGGTAGGCAGCAACTCGGACCCACTCCTTCTCTGTCTCTGCTTCTCCTTCTGCCACCTTTCCAAAGCCTATAAGGACACCCTAAGTGCATTCATTTGTTGGGATTACACTACCAGCATTAAAAAATACTTCAAGATTTCACATCATGTTCGACCTCCCTACTCCCTGCCCTCCACCAACAATAAGGCGGGAAATCCATATTAAATTATCTGGACTCAGTATTGTAACAAATGTACACACCCCCCACACCCTCCAACCCCGCTTCCTTTCATCTGTGTATGGCTTTAAACAGCTGACCGGGACAGTTTTCATCTC
Organism: Panthera tigris; assembly: GCF_018350195.1. Taxonomy (NCBI): domain Eukaryota; kingdom Metazoa; phylum Chordata; class Mammalia; order Carnivora; family Felidae; genus Panthera; species Panthera tigris. The sequence goes on from NC_056662.1 coordinate 108,937,134, forward strand.
TAATCTAATCAACTGACTTTCCCATGGGAAACAGCCAATGAAGCCCAAACCTACGTACCAAACTCTTTCTAGACCCAGGCAACTCACCACATCTGACACTTCAAAAAAATCTGTAGAAGTGGCTGCTATGAGTCACTAAGGACAAACAGCATTCCTGAAAGGAATGGACATCACTAGCAGAAACATATTAATGCTTGCTTTGAAAACTCTATAGGTCCCTACAGACCTGAATAGTATTTAGGCCTGAATTCTCTCCATCTCTAGGATACCTTGTATTTGCTATTCAATTTTCTATAAATATAACTATCTCCTGTCCTTTTTTTTTTTTTAACAATGACAAACTAGCATCAGAAATACTTGGCATCTTTTTTAATATTGTCCTTTTAACTCTTGTTAGGAGCTTAAAGGAGTCACCAACTATAATTTGCTCTATACCAATGGCTTTTAATTTGGGGGACCATGATCTACATATTACATCACATATTACACACACACACACACACACACACACATACACACGTACACCCAAAACCAAACAAAAGAAGATCCTCAAGGGAGAAGACAGGACAACAAAACATAATGTGGGATTCAGGAGGACATATCCTAGAACAGAAAAAGGACATTAGGTCACAGTGAAGGAAATTCAAATAAAATATGAACTTCAGGTAATAATAATGTATGAGCTATTGGCTCACTAGAGTGAAAAATATACCATAATAATGTAAGCTGCTCACAATGGGGAAAACTGTGTATGGAATGTATAGGAATCTCAGCACTACCTTTGCAACTTTTCTAAAATAAAAAGCTTATCAGGGCGCCTGGGTGGCTCGGTCAGTTCAGTGTCCAACTCTTGACTTTGGCTCAGGTCATAATCTCACAGTTCATGGGTTTGAGCCTGGCATCAGGCTCTGCGCTGACCCTGTGGAGCCTGCTTGGGAGTGTCTCCTCTCTCTGCCCCTCTCCTGTTCTCTCTTAAAATAAATAAATAAATAAATAAATAAATAAATAAATAAATAAATAAATACGGTTTTTTAAAAAAGCTTATGGAGACAACACTGACAACAGTAATGGCAGCGGCTACCATGTGGGGCAGTGACATCAGGCTCTTCCTTCATTCGTGTATCCACCCCATCCCCGCTGTAAAATGCCGCTGTGGATTCACAGTCCCTTCCCAACCAGGCAGATGGAAGATGAAGCCATAAGATGAGGAAGGTAAAGCACGTTCCACGTGCACCAGAAGAGCAACTGACTAATGCAAGTGGGCTTAGCAAGCTACACCTAACCTCTCATTGTTCTCTAACAGGGGTCCAGAGGGAAGCAATAAAGCTCTGAGAAATTTACTCTGAAATCTGAAATCTGGCCAAACACCAGTTGCCAACTAACCTGCCCAAAATCTGACAGGAGATTCAAACCAGCACATTTTCCTGTTTTAAGAGAGGTGTCATTTTTGCCTCTTCTTTTCTATCTTTTTTTTTTTTTTTTTTTTTTTGCTTTTACTTCTTGTTAAGAACAACTATGAGCTGGTAATGAAACATTCGAATCAGATGGAAGGAATAAAACTTGGGATAAAATGGCACAGAACCAAACAAATCCCTGGAGCAGAAGAAAATCCTGGCAGTGATAGGAAGTCAGGCCTTTCCAATATGGATCTGAATGAAGCAAACCTCAAAGCCAAATGTATGGGCGTGAAACTTCATAAAATGAAAGTGTGGAAATGCAAGTGTGCACAAATGGAAGCGGATTAATTTTCCAAAACTCCATCGAGTACAGGGTTTCAGATCAGCTGAAGTTCAAACTGCTGCTGACTCCAGGCTCAGAGCAAGAATAATATGGAGAGTATGAAAAACTCTTGGATCGAATAGCCTCTGGTCACTCCTTCTTTGCATTTGTGAGAAGATCCTTTCTGGCTCCTGTATCTTAATGGAAGAAGGTTCTGATCCTTAAGTGGCCTGAGCCACGGGAGTAGCCTATCCAAAGAGGTTTTCAAACCTCTTTTTCCAAAGGGAAATTCCTGTATGAAAGAATCTTAATCAATTACAATCAGAGCTACTCTGGATGAGGAGGAAGAGAGGACAGAGAACCACGTCATTTGATGACTGTATTATGTATGCAGTCGACACTGGAATAGCTCAGGGGTTAGAGGCACCCACCCTCCCCACTCTGTGCAGTTGAAAATTTGTGTACAACTTTTGACTCCCTAAAACTTACCTACTGTTGACTGGAAGCCTTACAGGTAGCATGCACAGTTCATTAACACATATTTGTAGGTTATATGTATTATATGCTGCATTCTTACAGTAAGTAAGCTAGAGAAAAGAAAATTCAGAAAACCCTAAGAGAAAATGCATTTTCATTACTGTACTGTATTTATCAAAAAAAAAAAATTCATGCACAAGTGGGTCAAGTTTATGTTTATTTTATGTGTGTAAAGATCTCATCATTTCTAAGAATGGTGTTTAGAAATTGTCCTGGGGCGCCTGGGTGGCTCAGTCCGTTAAGCAACCAACACTTGATTTTGGCTCAGGCCATGATCTCGCAGTCATGAGATCGAGCCCCTTGTAGGCCTCTGCACCGAGTGTGGAGCCTGCTTGAGATTCTCCCTCTCTCTCCCTCTCTCCCTGCCCCCCCTCACTCACTCTCTCTCTCTCTCTCTCTCTCTCTCAGAAGAAGAAATAAATAAACATTAAAAAAATAATAAGTTGTCCCAATGATTACTATCTAGTTTATTGATGTGGATATATTTTTCATTATAAATTATATTAACAAATAATCTTACTCCCCATTTGTATAAGTGGTAGACTTCCTTGTCCCTGGGAACCCTAGGGACTAAAGCATTTCAGAACAGACCTTGAGAGGAGAAGAAAAGCCCTAAGATGAATACTAGATTTGGCAGAAATTGGCCAAATGCTCATCCATCCCGCTTTCTCCTCCTGGGAACGGAGGAACACCACATATTCTAGTTGCCCTTGCCAATAAGTTAGGAGCATGTGGTTGAGTTCTGGCCAGTGGAATATGAGTGAAAATAATACGTATCTCTTTCAGGCCTGGTCTCCAAACTTTCTCCTGCACTCCTCCACCCTCTCCTCATCTGTCTTTCTTGTCTCCACACTGGAAAGTAAGGACTGCTAGTTGGTAGAGTTACAAGATGGAAGGAGTTTCAGCCTGATCCTTGAGTTTCTGTTTAAATGAGAATGACTCAGGAAACCTACATTGGCAGCATCACACTATGATATGAGCAAGAAATAAGAAGTTCAGGGGCGCCTGGGTGGCTCAGTCGGTTAAGCGGCCGACTTTGGCTCAGGTCATGATCTCGCGGTCCATGGGTTCGAGCCCCACGTCGGGCTCTGTGCTGACAGCTCGGAGCCTGGAGCCTGTTTCAGATTCTGTGTCTCCCTCTCTCTGACCCTCCCCCATACATGCTCTGTCTCTCTCTGTCTCAAAAATAAATAAACGTTAAAAAAAATTTAAAAGAAAGAAATAAGAAGTTCATGGGTTAAGCCACAGGGATTTGAAGGTTTGTTACCACAGTGACATACAGAAGATACAGACTTCTAAAATTTATTTAATTTCCTTGAAAAAAAAATTTTCTAATTTTGTTAACAGAGCTAATTTCAGCCTGAGTTTCCTCCATAACATAGATTCCTTTTTAAATGTTTTATTAGAAAAAGGTTCTCTTTCATGAACTAGCATGGACTTGCATTTTTTCGGTGCAGTATTTTAAAGTTTACATAAAGTTTATTAAATATCACAGTAGATCTAGAAACTAAATTGTAGCAATTGACATGTCACAGCTGGAAACATTTAGAAAAATTACGTTTCCTTGTTCTTTAATTGGAATTAATATTAACATCAATGGAGACACTGAATGAATATGGAAGTTGATATCCCCCCACGATGTGTTTTTATCCAAGTAGATAAAAACTGTTACCTATCATGCTATCCTTGTGCCCTGGGTACCAGAAACCTTGGGTCAGAATTAATGCTTAATCACAATAATTGGGTACTGTATTTGCCACTGATTCCCTTACATGGGTTTGATTTTTCTGTGTCTTTCTTAACAGTTTGTTGTTTTTTACTGTTGGAATCACTTGCTCTCAACAAGTAAATCTTTCAAGAGAAATGACACTAGAAAATAAAATGAAACACATTTTTGGAATTCTCTTTAAAGTAACATTTCACTTGAGTGATATTGAAAAGTTTTCCCAACCACTGTGTCTATTTAAGTGGATGCTACATCACAATTAAATGGAAAGGTTTTGTACAGCGTAGGTATTTACAAAGCACCTACCCTGTGGTGGAGGAACTCAGACATGATCTTTGGTGATGGGTTAGTCAATGAATGGATGACCCCTTGACTATACTGCAATCATTTCTTTACAAATCCCAGATGTATGAAGAGCATGAGTGGCAAAAAATTTTCTATTTTATCAAAATTGGAATCAGATTTTAAAATCAGACTTCAGTTCAGGGGCATCTGGGTGGCTCGGTCAGTTAAGCATCCAACTTGATTTTGGCTCAGGTCATGATCCCAGGGCCATGGGATAAAGCCCTGGGTTGGGCTCCGTGCGGAGTGTGGAGTGCGGCTGCTTGAGATTCTCTCCCTCTGCTCCTCCCCCCACTTGCTCTCTCTCTCTCTCAAAATAAAATAAATCTTTAATAAATAAACAAATAAAATAGACTTTAATTCAAATAACTTTTTTTCTATCAAACCCTAAAGAATCCCCCATAATTGTTAACCTGATGCCAAGACGAATAAAACATCTTTTTGCAGCAATCGCTGCTATCGTTTTATATTTTGTAAGGGTTTCTACTGGAATATTAATATACCATTCTTCCTTTCTAGTGATTGAGTGAATAAAAGCTGGTTTGTAGCAGGGTCTGCTTCGACTCGTGGAAGCCTCACAAAAGAAGAAGGGCGACCATGAACGTGTGCAAGCTTGTTCACCTGCCTGGTAATGGACTATTTTCATATTATGAAAGGAATCATAAATATATACTTCCCTTCCTCTTCTAATGCCATGGCTGTTTTATTTTAAAGGTCAGGCAGTGGTCATGATGTCTTCCGGCCACAAGGGGAGCATCTGAATTCTCATCTTGGGAAGGAGTGAAGAACGGTAAGAGTAACCTTCTGGATGGACCTAAGGCATCCGAGCAATGTGCTCACATTGCCCTCTGCAGCAGGGGGGTGGAGCATCCCTGCACAGTGCCCAATTTCAGCCTCCATTATAACAGGCCTCCAACTCTGGTAGCAGCAACAACCACATGGTGACTCTTTCTGGAGTATCCGGTCCCCCAAACTGAGTCCTCTAGCCTCAAAGAGACATTCATTTCTGGTTCCCACTCTGATAGCAGCACAAGATGGGAGCAGCTACCTTATGGTTGGATTAAGTAAAGTGAGGAATTCTTGTACAGGAGGGACTCCAGTAATGAAAGACATTTGCGTAATAATGGGACAGGCACTCAAAGTCATTTTAATTTGAATATTTAAGAAGATGTGACCTTATATATTTCCCTCAGGATGGTGAAGTACACATCAAGTGAAAGTGTAAAGATACAGCCCCAATCCAAAGGAAGATATGTATAGACCTTATCAATATAATCCTTAGTGCTAACAAATCAGCAGAATGTATACAAGATGAATTAAATCAATGTAATATTTATTTATTAATAATACAAGTGCCATTAATGCTACTTGCTAGGTATATATAGATGAATAGTATATGATGCCTGTCCATAAGAAGGTGATGGTCCCTGAACCTCTATCTGACCACTGGGAATATTCACCCTTAGCATCACCTGACCAAAATATTTTGCCCAAGGCTTGTCACTGTTTCATGAGCCAAAACTCTGAATGACATTTCCTGGTATTCTTGCCTCATTTTATCTTTCAGCTAGAGCAGCTTTGGTAATTGATAAGCAAGAAGCCACAGGCATAAGATAGAGACTCTAGATCAAAGAGAAAGTTCCATTCAAGAATAACCTCATCACTGGTTAGTAGTAGTCAGGTTGCTTTCATATGACTCTTCCCTTAGGTCAGATGCTCATAAACTTGAGTCCTGGGAACTGTGAACTTCCTAAAGTTGTATGCAATATTGTATGTGAGTGGGGGTATTTTATTGAGTCATTAATGGCTGCCTTCATCAATTTTTGTCTGATGGAAATGAATAAAAGGATAATTTCTCCTTTCCTTCTCCTGGAGAGATAAACAACTTTCCTCTCTCAGTGTTCCTGGGACCTAGTTCTGCCCTGAAGATCACCTCCATCTGCTTCTTTGCCGAGGGCAAAGGACAGAGGTGGGAAGTGCTTGGGAGAGGAGAGACCAGGAGACTATGGTAGGCGGGTAGAGGTGGCATGGATCAGGGGTGGTAGTAAGAGATAGCTCCTGGGACTAGAACTAGGGGTAGGGAGTGAGGGGAGAGATGCTGTTGATCTAAGCTCTTCTGATAACAGGGCTCACCCAGCAGTCCAGAGAGATCAGGGCCTCCCATGAGAGTGGTTGAAAGTATGTTCTCTGCAGAGGCACCTGGAGAGTCTGGACACTAGTACAGCAGACCGGGGGCTCAGCACAGATTCCCGAGCAGAGCCAGACATCGTCACCTGCACCTCTGAGCGAAGGACAAAAACCCCAAGAGGATTGGACTGAAATCTTGAGGCTCCCCCTAATATTTTTGGTCCAAGTTTCCAGGGTGATCTCAAGTGAATAGCAAGGAAGAATGAGAAACGCCCTCCCACAAATAATTGAACTTGGATCTCTCAACCACCTGGTGGGTGGAAGGCTGAGTCAGATAGGATTTAGAAAAATTAAGGATGAGACATTTCTTACACTTCCAAGATCATGGAGCAAAGGCAAGCCAATTACATGCATATGTACACTTTCTTTTAGGAAAAGTGCCCAGGACTTTCTTCCAATTTTTAAAGAAACCTAAGCTTTAGGAGATAGGGGGTGTTTTTAGGCTGGGCTCTCTGAGATGAGAATTCAAGATTTGTGAGCGAGTCATTTATTAAGAAAGTGCTTCTAGGGGCGCCTGAGTGGCTCAGTTGGTTGGGCATCCAACTTCAGCTCAGGTCATGATGTCATGGTTCTTGAGTTTGAGCCCCACTGTGTGCTGACAGCTCAGAACCTGGAGCCTGCTTTGGATTTGGATTGTGTATCTCCCTCTCTCTCTCTGCCCCTCCCCCACTTGCATTCTGTCTCTCTCTGTCTCTGTCTCTTTCTCTCTCTCAAAAATAAATAAACATTAAAAAAATTTTTGTAAGACAGTGCTTCTAGAGGAGACTGGCAAGAAAGTGGGGAAGCAGAGAGAAGAAGGAGGGAGAAGGGGGAAGAAGGCAAGTAAGTTTGCATCTTAGGCAAAGCCCTGCAGAGGAGGGTTTGGGCAGATCCCACGGGGGGGGGGGGGGGGGGGGGGGGGGGGGACTTCCGGGATGTAAGTTACACTTCTGAGTAGGACAAACTGAGGCAAGACAGCTGGGCTTATAACCCTTTGCTCAAGGGCCACGGGCAGGGCTGTGGAGAACAAATCCCCAGGCACTTTGGGCTGATAGCTCTCTGTACTGGCTCTGGTGGAGCTAAGGGCAGATTTCCTAAGAGTTTCAAATGCGGTCAATTTGAATCAAATGCACAACAGAGGAAAGAGGGAGCGTGCATGAAAATGGTCAAGGAAAGCCAATAGGAAGCTGGGGGGATCTGGGCAGCAACACCAATATTGTCCACTCCTCCCCCTTAAAGTTGTTCCTAAAAAGGCCAAGGTAAGTGGAGGGCCAGGGACTGATGCCCCAAGCATGACCATGGGAACACTAAGGAAAGAAGAGACCTAGCAGAGACGGGTCAAGAAAAGGGAGGCTGTGCATGTATAAAAAGGAGAGCTTCCAAAACCAGTGTTTCTGTAAGTCCAGTAGATCTGCTCCCCATCCTTCCAGAAAATGTCTCCTCACTGGGTGTCAGTTGTCTCTGCTTTACAAGTCCATTACTCTTTCAGGCAGAGGCTCTTAGTGGCCATTTATCCATTTCAATCCCAGCCTCTGACCACTTTGCTGGGCCTTGTCTCCTGCTCCTTCCTCCTCCTGATCCAGACCCCTCTTTCAGAATCTCTATCTTTCTGGTCACCTCACTAATGTCTTTTTCTTCTATAATGTCAAGAAGTAGAATCTCCTATGTTGTAGTCCTAGTCCAGCCAAGCTGTGCCCAATGGATCTCATTTTCATAACCAAACACACCCATAGAAAATGTGTTCTTAGGTGGAGCCAGCTCGCTCCCTGAGAGTCTGGAGTTGTCGCCTCACGTAATTCCCCCATTCCTGTCACACACACACACACACACACACACACACACATGCATGCACGCACACACACGCACACGGAGAATGAGGCCCACGGAAATGGCAACTTGCCCAAGTCCATTTAACTAGTCAGTAACAGAACCAGACAAAATCTCAAGTTCTTAATTCTCTTATCAGTGTTCCATACCTCCTAACACGCTGCCTCCCTTGTGTTCAAGCATTTTTTATCAATGGTAATAAATATAAAGGCCTTTCTTGGGGGAGGCAATTCAAGCTAAGTGTCAAATGCATTCCACAAATACATGGAATTCTTTTTTTTTTTTTTTGAATCTGGGAGGCTGAGGCACATGGTATAAATGTGGGGGAACAGAAATTAGCATACATTCCAAAATGAAGTAAAGGGGCCCTTCCAAAAAGAAAGAGGCAATCCTGCAGAGCTGAAAGGCACTATTTACAGAAACTATTAATTTGAAAACCTTGTAGCATCAATAAAAATACTTTCTTTGCTGAGTATTTTCTTACTAATTTCACCAAAATCATAAGATGGATGATAAAAGTCAAAAGGTGTTTCACATAGATACTCTGACTCACTTTCCTACTTTCAAACAGAAAGAGGTAGTCTAATCTTTGTCTCCAGAAAAATTAGGTGAGCACCAGCAGTCACAGTGTTACTATTGGCTCAAGGACCATTTAGAGTTCAGATCACCTACTGTCTCATTCTCTGAAGCCACACCTAACACGGTCCTTTACAGATTACAAAGCACTTTTTCCCCATCGAACTTGATGTAATTCTCATAGCAACCTTGTGTGACAGGTAAGTTGCTACCTCATTCTACAAATAGGGAAACTGAAGCTCCAAGAGGTTACCTAAAAGCAACCCACTAACATATGTTACAGCTCAGACCCAAACCCAAACCCTCAGCTCCAAACCCCGTGTTTTTTTTTCTTTTCTTTTCTTTTCTTTTTTTTTTTTTTTTTACCAGTCTGCCTAAGTTACTATTACTACTAGGGGAGCCAGGTCTTGTTGGGTCACTGGTTTGGATGTTACAGGCCAGAAAGGAAATCCAGCCAAACTGTAAGTCACTGTGGGTGGGATCTTTCTTTATGAAACAGGAGGTCTTGGCTGGACAGGAGCTGAGTGTCAAAGGCCTCAAAGTGAATGGGTAGTTACTCCACACCAGACTCTCTTCCAGGGACAGAGCAATGACCAAAACAGAAAAAGTCCTTGCCCCCTGGAATTTATATTCTAGGATGAGACAAAATTGAAGCAACTAATGAAATATAAAATATGCAAGTGATGGTAAGTGCTATGGAGGAAAATAAAAACAGAACGAAGAGTCCCTGAAAAGAGAGTGGGAAAAAGGGGAAGAGAGGCAGAAAGAGAGAGAGAGTAGGGGGAATGTGGTTCTATTTTACATATTAGGTGTTCAGGAAAGGCCATCGGATAAGGTCACATTTGAGAAAGGACCTAAAGGAAGTGAGGGAGCAAGTTTTAGGGAGATCTGGGAGTAACAACCCCAGATAGAAGAAATCAGAAATGCCAAGGCCCTAAGGGATGTGTTTGGTGAGTCTGAAGTCCAGGAAGGAGACCAGTATGGCTAGGGACGTCCATCAGCCCTGAACTTCCTTTTATGGAGCAAACAAATTCATAAGAGAAAAAGAAGTACACTCTTTGGGACATAAAGAAAAACACAAAATAAAATTGTGTAAGTGTTACAAAGGGACCTAAATTGAGTCTCGTGGGATTGCAGAGGAAATAAGGGAGGCTCACAACCATAGAGTCAGAACTTGATTCTCTAGTCCAAGATACCGATTATTTTTTTTGCACAGTAAAATAGACTTCTGTCAAATTATATCTCATGTGGGTTGCCAACATGAAAACAAATGGAATCAAAATACTCCTGTTGAAGTGAGGGTGGGAAGGTTAGCCTTTCCAACTTGGCCTTGCTCTTTCTCATCTCCAGCCACTGAGGCACCTTTAGGGAACCCTAGTGCTCTAAGAAACGGAGTTTGCCAACAGCTGATGGCAGCTAGTCAAACTAGTGCATTTTATGAAAGAAGAATCTGAGGCCCACAGAGGGACTCTTCTGGTGTCTACTGGAGGGAAGTCCACCCTGGTCTTCTGTGCCTGTGCTGCCACTGATGACCACAGATCCTGCTTCAGACTCCCACCTCCTTGTATTGACCTGGGCCTCGCTGACCCAGAACCCCAGGGCTCTCGCCTTTCCCTGTATGTGATGCTGCACAGGACCAGTTGCCTCTCTCCGCTCTGACTCAAGGCTGAAAACAACGCTCTGGAGGGCTTGGCTGGCCATTTCCCCAGAAGTCATTCCACCGGGGGGACCATGCGTTCGTCATTTCCAAGGGACAGACTGAGATGATTGGAACAAAGAGGTCATTGCATTTCAAATTAGACTTTTGAGTCCAAAGTGACACGGTGGGCTTGAACATTGGATTTCCTGGGAGAATAGACCTCCTGACGCACAGAAATGATGACCATGGCCCTGCCCTGAAAATGCTCAGCACACGCTTGGCTTCTCCTTCATACCTCATGTATTTCTTAGATCCTTCCTTTTGGTAAATTCTAATCCTCCTTCCAGGAAACTAAATTCTCTTCCATTTTGATACTTTCTCAGACTTTCCCAGGCAGAATCAATTGACTTTCTATCTGTGTTCCTGCAGCACCTCCTCCGTGCATTTATTATAGCTCTCATCTTATTGCATTGGAAAAACATGTTTACATACCTTTCCCACTGGTTCTGAAGTTCTCTTGTGAATAAGAAACATGTCTTATTTGTGTTTGATGCCTCAGCTGCCACTTAACACACTGCTCTGGCTCTTGATACATTTGTTGATTGATGTAATTCAGCACTGACTGAGGTTATAAGAAATGAGGATTCTTCCCCATTATAGATATTTTGAGAAATTACCAACTCGTGATAAGTCACCATCAATTATTTTCTTGACCAACTTGATAACTTACTGAAGTGTAAAATGATGGGTAAACACCCTGCTGTTGGTCATTGGAAGTTTCTGATGGACGGCACCAGCTTTCACCCTTGGTCTGTTTCAGTTGCATATCCTCTGACACATTTTTCTGTTTGTTCGTCCACGCTGGATCTGTCCCAAGGCAGACGTGTTGCTATGGCCAACACAGCCAGCAATGACACGTTCTCCCTCGTGCCTGGCCACAGCCCCTGGTAACTGTCAGCCTTTCAGATATGACTGACAAGGGTGGAAAGCAAAATCTGTGGGAAAAACTATGAAATCAGGTCCCAGTTCTTCTTTGCTCACTGTGTAGAGATGATCTCATGTTTTCTGAGCCTTATGTGGTGAATCTCACATGATCCTGAGACAGAGAGGGCTCTACCAAGAGAGAACTTATTTTTCTGACAGACACATGGGCTGGACTAGTGACACCTCCAGCCTCTTAACAGTGAAAAACAAACTTAAGTTCCATTTCCCAAATTCGCACTGCACGTTGAGGTGACACGGAAGAGTCATTCCCTTTCAACGACGGCAGCATGACCAAAGCCACCTCTTTTGCAGCAGTTTATAAAACCTAGATTATCCCAAATCTACTTTCTTAAGCCAAGAACAAAACAATTTCAGTAATAGAAAAAGTCAGCTCTCACCTGTCTCTTGATCTCTGTTTTGTCCAGATTTTTCAGATTTTGTGCTGAAATACAAGTGTCCCCACCAACAGGTCACCTGCCCAGTCATTTCTGGTCCTTGCTTTATAGTTAACAATTCAAAGTGCAATATTATTGCTTTCATTTACAAGCATTTATTTAATCACATGGGATTTGCCATGTTTATTGTCAAACAATTGATCTTTTCTTCCTAAATCCCTCTAGGATTTCCATCTAGTTGATGCAGCTTTCATGTTTCTGACAGAAATAGCAACCAAGAACACAAGAGAGAAATATTTGTATGGTGCTGAAATGTGGAGTGTCCAGGGTTATCACTCAAAGGCACTTGAGACATGACCACAGAGGAAAGAGAATCTGAGAAACTGTTTGGGAAGACAAATCACATGAAGGATGTTTATTTGGATTTCCAAAATTTCCCTTTCTCTGGATTTATTTACATTTCATGAGTAGGCAGATATCCAACCTGAGTAACATTTTGTCCTGCATAGTTTGCTAATTTGACTTTTGCAAGCAGCCAGACAGCAAAAGAAAGGATTCTAAATAAGTTCTTGGTTAATGGGAAGCTCCATGTTTATTGAATTAGAGAACATGCAATAAAAATTACCCTTTAAATGTAATCTTTCCAAAGTATCAGGGCATATTCCCTGAAGGAAGCAGGTAACTTAACTCCTGCAACTTTAGGAAGGGGCACAGGTCTGTTACCTATAACCTAAGAAGGTGGACTGCTCTTAAGGGCAGGAGTGGAACTATAGGGTTTTAATTCCCAAACTGGACCAACTTCGATGGGCTGTAGCCTTGATTCTTTCCAATTTGTGTTAGCTAAGTTCTAATTAAGCATGGTTCATTTTCATGAAGCCAGAAGCCAGGTCTTGCCTCCTCTACCTAGACTTTCAATATTGCAGAGGTTTTGGTTTTTTTTTTTTCTTAATTAGGGTGAAGAATTCCCTTTGGCATCCGCAGCCAAAATTTTCCATTTGTTCCACTTAGAACGCCAGTTGGCTTCTACCCTTCACAACCACGTGCCTCAGGCACAGCTGGACAATTTATGAACTACTTTGGGATTAAAAAGGTGCTATGTCCTTGGGAAGCATTCCTAATAACTTGGATTCCTATTTGCTCTCAACCACGATTGGTCTGATCTAAGCTACAACAAGCAAGTGAGCAGAGGAGGCGGGGAACAAGGAAGTTTCAACAGCAAAGCATCCAAGAGAGGTCTCTTCTCTCCCTGAGCCTGGAGCCTGAATTCGACAAAGACTGATAATGAGAGTAGATCTGAAAAGTTCTCATCATAAGAAAACAAAACAAAACAAAAACCTATAACCGTTTGTGGTGATGGATGTTAACTATCACTTTGCAATCTATACATACATTGAATCATTATGTTGTACACCTAAAACTAATGTAAGGTTATATGTCGAGTGTATCTCAATTTAAAAAAAAAACTCACTTTAAAAAATTTAAAGAAGAAAATGGCTTTGAAATTGTTCTCCTATTTGACATGGGTTATGTATCTATTCTCTAAGTTTGTCTTTAACAAACTTAAGTCTCATCCAATATGGAGCATGCAGTAGGCATTTAATAAATGTTTGAATTATCAAACAATTTCTTCTTTTTTCTTTTTTTTAACTTTTTTCTCTTTTTCGTTTCTTTTTTTCTTAAATACAGAAAACGAAAAAATTCATATTTATTTTTAATTTTCATAAATGTTTGAATGAATGAGTAAAAAAAAGAAAATTACCAGAAAACTAATAATAATTGGATGTAGCAGCAATGTTAAGGCACTATAAATGTTTCTCAATGCTTACCCTCACTTGCCATATTTATCTCCTCGTGAATGGGTAACAGTGTATGGACCGGTGGCTCGTCCATGCCTTCAGGGGCACTGAACTTGCCAATATCTTCCTTCCCTCCCAGCTCCTGCCTTGCCCCTCTGCTTGGGTTGCCCAAGACCCAGTGCTGAGTTTGGCGGCAAGGTCAACGTTATGCTTGTGGAGTAACAGAGACCAAAACAACCACTTGAACAACTAACAGTATTTCCATCTCTATATGTCCCTTTGCCTTGTCAATCTCCCCAGCACCCATCTGGAATTCTGGCTCCACTATTTAGTATCAGGTGACCAGATGCAAATTACTTAACCTGTCTGTGCCTTAGTTTTCTCATCTCATAAGAATCGGGTCTTTTTCCAGGGGAGTGTTTGGCTCCACGTTTATTTTGTTATCGTTTCAAACCTACAGAAAAGTCGCTGGAATCAAACAAAGAAATCCTACTACTCTTCAGGATTACTCCTTCGTAGTCTTTCCCCATTTGCTCTGTCATTATTTTCTTACCCTCTCTATTATTTTCTTTCTGAAATATTTGAGGGAAACTTGCAGCCATCATGTCCCCAGGATTGTTCTCAGGATTAAAGCAATTAATAGATGTGAAATACTCAAAATAGTGCCTGGTGCACATAACACGCTCTCATAAAATATTAGCTCTTACGTTTGATTTTCAAAGGACTTTCTCGACCTCTGGGTTCAATCTACAGGGACCTCAAATTCTAGTGATTTGGTGGCTACCCCATGTGCAATCTCCAACATGCTGGGGGCCCATCACTATGACTGTGCCTCTCTCACAGATTTATGCCAAACTCACTTATTTTCAAATGTGTTGGATTGGACTGACCTAAAAAATATTTTCTATACCATATGCGTCTCCCCTTGAACACTGGTATTGGCTGTATCTGCTCCAAATTACTGTGTTATTAAATCCAAAAAACTCTGGTATTTTTTCTTCAACTCTCACAAAGCTGCTGCACTACTGTTAACGCAACATTAAATTGATCAGCGGTGACTCGAAGGCCAAACCCTCACTCTTTGTGTTCTTTAGGGAAATGATAGGAACTGTGATTTCTAGGAAATTCAAATTTGAACAAAACTCCCCTAAGCAGCTCAAATGCTTCCTAGTGCTGTTATTCCAAATGTCTAGGCTTCTGATTCACAAGCAAAATGTTGATTAGCATAATGTCTCGTCTACCCCTGGTGTTGGTTCAACTTAAGCTGAGCCACAACTCTTCTTTCTCACACTCACCCTGGGTTCCTTTGCTTCCTGGTTTCTTGCCTCGTCCAGATCCTGCTGTGCTGAACTGAATTAAGTGTGGAAAAACTCCTGATTCAGCTTCAACTCCATGGCTCCACATTGAGCTGTAGACGAGAACAGAAAGACTGTTCAGTCCACGACAATCTTAAAGTCATTCCAGTTGAGTCCCTCTGCCAGGAAGAAATCAAATCACAGAGGCATCTGGTGTCCAGAAAGACCCACTCTTTGGCCAGAATCTAGAAAGTTGGGTGGCTTGCCCAGGTGACGCATTGCTCTCCGTAGAACTTTAGAACTAGGCCCATATGTCTCCCGGGCCCTTTTGCTCAGCATTACCATGTGACCAAAACAAATCCCATCACTGCCACAGCACAGTTCATCGGTCTCGTAACTTTTGTGCCAGACAAGTCCTGAGGAACGAAAAGGAGGCAAAACAGGTGCCTCTTCTATCCCAAGATGAATTATGTATGTACAACTAGAGCCAGCTTAGTCTCGCTTCACTCTCCCTGGGGAGCCTGTGAACGTGGGGCTCCCATGTATATTCATAGCCCACGCCGAACGCTCTGTTCCCTGGTAAGTCATAATCTATACCACACAGTTTGGTATTTGTTCAAACACTTTTGCTTGACACGTTTCTTGGTTTAACCTATCAAGTCCTATCAAGCCAAGGCCATGTGCGCCCTTCAGAGCAAAGCCACAGGGTACACAGGAGGTGTGAATTTATTTCTCCGGATGGCCTGACATGAACAAGAAAATAGGGAGACCAGTCACCCCAGCCATCAGGTCATCGGCTCCTTACCCCCCACCCCAACCCCGCAGTTAATAGCAGGAGTTCCTGCTCTTCAACCACAGCATGCAAGTGCTTTTCTTCTAAAGACAAGCCATCATTCCTGCTGCCGTCAGAGACTCAGACTCCTGAACGGGCAGCCCCGACTCATGCCATTCCTTAAACCACCTGGCCTACGTGTGCCTCTGCTGGCACCACCCTCTCCCCAAAGAATTCATGGAGTTTACAGAGATGAGGAGACATGCTGACATTCACATGGCTCATTTAAAAGTCTAATGTATCTCCTGAATGCAGAATACAAAAACTGAGGGTTGATGGGGGGGGGGGCGGGGGGCGGTCAGGGAGCGGGGAAATGGGAGATGGGCATTGAGGGGGGAAATGGGGATGAGCACGGGGTGTTGTATGCAAGCGATGAATCATGGGAATCTACCCCCAAAACCAAGAGGCCACTGTATACACTGTATGTTAGCTAATTTGACAATAAATTATATGATAAATAAATAAATAAATAAACACACAAACAAATAAAATAAAAAGTATGATTCCTCCAAAATTTACACATAGAATCACTCAGGTATATACCCCAGAGGGCTGAACATATATGTCTACACACAAAAAAACTGTATGTCGATACTCCTAGCAGCATTATTCCTAATAGTCAAGAAGTAGAAACAAGCCAAATGTCCATTAACTGATGACTAGATAGACAAAATGCAGCATATCCGTATAATGAAATATTATTTGACCATAAAAACAATGAAGAACTGATACCTGCTACCATGTGGGCGAACCTCCAAAATATTACACTAAGCAAGATAACCCAGACACAAAAGACCACATGTTGCCTGATTCTGTTTATGTGAAATGTCCAGAATACGCAAATCCACAAAGACGACAAATAGATTCGTGGACGCTAGAAGCCGGGGCAGAAGTAGGAATAGAGAGTGATGGTTAACAAGCCAGGGGATTTCTTTTTGGGGTGAGGAAGGTATTCTGGAGCTGGATAACTCTGTGAATGTACTAAAAACCACTGAACTGTACATTTTTAATGGGTGAAGTTTATGCTATGTGAATTATATATCAATTTTAAAACTGATTAAGGGATTAAATAGGACATACATTAAAAAAAAAAAAAAAGGTGTGAGGGGCGCCTGGATGGCTCAGTTGGTTAAGCATCCAACTTCAGCTCAGGTCATGATCTTGAAGGACAGGTCATGATCTCAAAGTTGGTTCATGATCTCACAGTCTGTGAGTTCGAGCCCCACTTCAGGCTCTGTACTGACAGCTCAGAGGCTGGAGCCTGCTTCGGATTCTGTGTCTCTCTCTCTGCCTCTACCCCACTTGTGCTCTGTCTCTCTGTCTCTGTCTCTTTCTGTCTCTGTCTCTGTCTCTCTCTCAGTCTCTCTCAAAAATAAATAATAATTAAATATATATATAAAAGGTGTGAGTCAAACTGAATCCCAGGTCCCAGGCTGGGATTGATTTGACTATAGTCACAACTGAACTTACTTCCTTTCTCCTTGTTTCTCTCAGACGAGGGGCCTCAAACACAGTCTTTTCTAAAACATGCTGTGTGCCCTGAGGCTCCACCCGATGTCCAGACCAGGACTATCACCCAGGCTGCAGGGTCACATCTCCAGTGGGTTTTGATCTGGCCCCATATCTGGGGCATGAGCCTCAGGGCTCTGGCTTCCCCATTTCCACATCGTCAGTACTTTTTTTTTCTGTCAAAAACGATCATCTGTCTTTCATTCCTGTGCAGATGACACCCAAATGTTACCTTCGTCCATCAAACTGTCAGGCTAATTGTTTATAAAACATCCGGAACTGGTTGTCACAGAATATCAGCAAACTGAGTCCAAATAAAACAGATCCCTGTGGTTGGATCCAGCCCCTGGGCGAGGGGAGAGCCCTGCTGACATTTCCTTCACAAATGTCTTCCTTTAGCCAATGACAGTCAGAAACCTAGGGGCGTTGCTGCCATCTGGGGACACCCAAACTGCTCTCAGGCAACTTAGTTATTTCTAGCTTTTGTCTGGAGAAGCTCAGAGATTTCTTTCAGATCAATGGAGTCATAAGTGGCAGAGCGAAAACCCAGACATTCCCCGCACAGTGCTCTTTCCAGAGCATGAAGAAGACACTGGGTCTAGCTTGGGTCGGGACACAAGTTTTCCAGGGCACCGTTCTCTTCCAGAACTTCCCTGTCCTCTGCTCAGCCGCCAGAGCCTTCCTCGGGCACAGTTTCCTATCATTTTTCCTTCTAAAACCTCTGCTTGTTCTCATTCCAAGCCTTCTCTTTCACATGGTCAATTGAGCCAATCTCCATTGAAAAAGAATGGTTAAAGGGGCGCCAGGGTGGCTCAGCTGGTTAAGCGACCCGCTCCTGGTTTCGGCTCACGTCATGACCCCACGATTCGATTCGTGAGTTGGAGTCCCGCATCAGGCTGCATGCTGAGTGTGGAATCTGCTTAGGATTCTCTCTCTCTTTCTCTCTCTCTTGCTCTCTCTGTCTCTCTCAAAATAAATAAATAAACTTAAAAAATTATATATAAAAAAAAGAATGGTTAAGTTTCTAAGTACCAAACACTGTGCTAGGCAGATACAGAAAAATATGGCCACTATCCCTTCAGATGCTCAGAGCCTAGTGGTCTCCAGCCCTTACTGACTTCTGACTCTGAACCACACGCCTTTTGCATCTACTGGTTTTCTAGAACTTTTAGGTCTGTCTTCTGCCTTCTTTCTACCCTACAGTCAATCTCCCTTTGACCTATTTTCTCAGGGCTTTAAAGCCATTGGTCCCTCCAGGTAGACCAAGGAAACTTTATCAAGTAGCTTTGGACAGAGAGCACACATAAATACTCATAACATACATAACATGCAGGATGTGTCCACTATAGTGATGGAGGAACACGGAGCAGATGTGCAGAGCCTTGGTCCCCTTATGTTACCTGGGCTCAGTCACTTAGAGTCGCTGCTCTCTAAGAGGCCACAGGCGCTGGGGTAGAGCAGGTTGCTGACTATAATTGCTGCTCTGATTATAAAATTGATACCCATTTGTCAGTGTCTTTCCAAAACCTGTGTTTTTCAATTAAAGCTGCCAACTCTGCAGAGAGCTGTCTGCTCTCATAACACAGCAATCCATGGTCCTGTCAGAAGAATAAGATGTAAGTAATAGCTGAGTGTCTGTGCTCAGCTACCTTCCCGTTCGCAGAGCACCATCAATGCTTTGCCTCCCATGCCTGTAACAGATCAGGATCTGTTAAAATGTAATTTTCAAAAAGGTAAAATCATGACTCTCAGACAAATATAAAAAGTACACTTGTTGAGTGTTTTATTTAACTCATTAATTAATGAAGTAAACAGCAAGACATTAGAACTGGTTCAAAAAGCATTTGAGAAGCCATATACATATATATACGTATATATATACACATATATATACACATATATGTACATATATGTACATATACATGTATATATACATGTATATATACATATATATGTATACGTATATATATACATATCAACCAGTTATATATATATATACATATGTGTGTGTGTATATATATACATGTATATATATACACATATATATACATATATACATATATATACATATATACATGTATATATATACATATATACATATATACATATGTATATATACATGTATATATATACATATACATATATATTATGTATATATACATATACATAATATATATATGTATATATACATATACATAATATATATATACATATATACACATATATATATATACATATATATGTGTATATATATATATATAACTGGTTGATGTCTTCTGGGGTTATAAACCTTTTGGGTTATCTTTTCCATTAGACAGGAATTTTTTTGTATCTCTTTAAGAAAAGATCCAAAGTTAATCTTTGTCCCCACTGAGGTTTAAAATTTATATTCATAAAAAAATAAAAAAGATTTTATTAAAAAAAAACAGGCAACCCATAGAAAGTCAAACCCCCGGACTTCACAGAAAAACACTTAGGGCTCTCTTTTGGCTATTTTGAAGTTACTAGTAACTTCCTGACAGGTCTCTGGTGTTGGAACTAGAAACAGACTCAGAAAATCTGTAGGAGCGAAGTCTGTATCACCTAGTGTTTAAAAGGCAAAACTATGGAGACAGTAAAAAGATCAGTGATAGCCAAGGGTTTGTAGGGGACTGCATAGGAGGAGCACAGAGGATTTTTTGGGCAGTAAGAATACTCTGTGTATACTGTAGTGATGGATACATGTCCTCATGGATTTGTCCTGAACCACAGAATGTACAATGCCAGAGAGAGCACTACTGTAAACTATGGACTCTGGGGGATTGTGATGTGTCAGTACAGGTTCATCTGTTGTAACAAACCTGCTGCTCCAGGGCAGGGCTTTGACAGTGGGAAGACTGCACGTGTGTGCGGACAGGGGCATATAGGAAATCTCTGTATGTTCCTCTCAATTCTGTTGTGAACCTAAAACTGCTCTTAAAAAAAGTTTTGAAAACACAGGAATGTTTATCAATAAACAAATGTCCACAGCTCTCCTCCAAGCTGAGAGGTACAAATGACAGTCTCTCTCCCACATCGCCTTCAGACACTCCTTGGCCAAATTTCCTCACCTTAAATATAACCCAATTACATTAATGGGAAAAAGGAGAAAGGAAAGCAAACCTGATGAGCAAGTGGGTCAGACAAATTCAAGTTAAGAATTCCTACCCTAAAAGCCTGAAGAACTAAACGTGCTTGAAGAGGACTTCAATTATTTGGATGCTATGACTTTTCTTTCTTTCTTTCTCTCTTTCTCTCTTTCTCTTTCTTTCTTTCTTTCTTTCTTTCTTTCTTTCTTTCTTTCTTCCTCTGAAACAGACAAATGCAATTTTGAGTGTACTTCTGGGATTGCATGATTTTGGAATCCAACAGTAATATTTATCATCAAATAAAGAAGCCATCGACTTTTTAATTTTTTATTTTTTTTAAAGAAAACCACTTTTTTTTCATGTTCAAGACAGAAAAAGAGACAGAGCATGAGCAGGGGAGAGGTAGAGAGAGAGGGAGACACCGAATCCGAAGCAGACTCCAGGCTCCACACTGTCAGCATGAAGCCCGACATGGGGCTCAAACTCACGAACTGTGAGATCATGATCTGGGCCAAAGTCGGATGCTTAACCAACTGAGTCACACAGGTGCGCTGCCATTGATCTTTTTAAAAGATGTCAACCATCTGAATCATTTCCATTCCCTGCCACCACCATCCTCTGCTCTCCAAAAAAGCAATTCAAAGCTTAAGAAAGCAAGTAAAACATCACCAAAGTCAAGCTGCTAAAATTAAGTCATTTCTGGCAGGTAAATTTAATGACTGAAGAGTTTGGGTATCTTACAGAATCCATGCACATTGCTTAAGACTGAGTATTCTAAATTATAATGAAATTCTATAATTATTGCATTTTTATTTTTGGAAATACCTGCATCTCTGTCTCATATAAAGTTACTTATATCTATAACATCTACAAGTTACATGCATTATTATTGTATTTCTTTGCTGCTGAATCCTTGATTAGAAATGCAACTTCCAATTATACTATTCTCCATCTAATATTTCTGTGGGACTGTATTATTTATACTTTAGAGTGGAGTTTTTAGAAACTAGTTACCTCTGTGTCAGTCAGGGTGGGGTCAGTTATATGGTAGACAAAAACTCCAGGAAGTCGGTGACTTAAAACAACAAAGCTGCATTGCTCATTCGCACTACATACTGCTTTGGGCTGGTGGGGGCTCTGCTCCCCCTTGCCCTCACTTAGGTCTGGGGCTGGTGGAGTCGCCATTATCAGAAACCTGCTGGATGTCATGGCAGAAGAAAATAAAGTATGACACATATACATAGGGCTCTCGCCCCACAGTGACACATGCCACTTTCCTTCACATTTCACTGGCCATGTGGCAATGCTTAATCTTAAGAAAGCAGGAAGTGCAATTCTAAAGAAGAGAGAGAGGGGCACCTGGATGCCTCAGTCAGTTGAGCGTCAGACTTTGGCTCCGGTCTTGATCTCACAGCTCATGGGTTTGAGCCCCGCTGTCGGGCTCTGTGCTGACACCTCGGAGCCTGGAACCTGCTTCAGATTCTGTGTCTCCCTCTCTGTCTGCCTCTCCCCCACTTGCTCTCTCTCTCTCCCTCTCTCTCTCTCTCTCTCTCTCAAAAATAAATAAACATTAAAAGAAATTTTTTAAATGAAGAGAGAGAATATTGGCGACCTAAGCCCAGTAGCCACCAAAAGTTATTTTGAGATGCAGGGTCTCCTATTTAAAAAAAAAAAAAAAATTTTTTTATTCTTTTAGCTATATTGATTTAGCTATCAACCAGTGACATATTTATCGAGTTAGATTAAGTATAAATTTTGTCCTATCTATTTAAACCTTTGTCCATCTGAAACTTCATCCAAATGCAGATTTTGTGTGCCTGTGTGCCCTTCACCTTAGGCAAAATGCCATAGAAATGAATAAGACAAAATCCCGGTTGGGTAATTTGGTTTTGCGCCAGGAGACACAGCTTTCTTTTTGGAAAGGGCTCATGTTTGGGACTGGCTGTAGTTCCTTTTTCCATAAGGTCTGAACCTGTCAACTCCACAACACAGAGAGTTCATTTGTCACCCTGGCATTCATGTGAGGATTAAATTAACGCTGGTGTTTTGAGGAAATTTCATTTAGCAAATTTGAGTTAGTGGTGATTTTGTGGTTTCAACTTTCTTTCCTTATTATTAGTTTTCTACAACCAGCTTAGCGTTGCTGAATCCAGACTTCAAAGCATAAAATTCTCTGGACACAGCAGAATGAGGTGTATATGGAATAAGGGGAATCATTGCCAAGGATTCCCAGGAGGTCAGAGGCCAGGTTCACGGCATTGCTGTAACTATGTGTGGCAGGTGTCTCCTCAAGAAGAGGCCTGCAAGGAGAGGCGGGCTCAGAGTCCACTCTGGTGATCAAACCTGAAAACAGACTCCTCTAATGACAAGGTGCTGAAAGAAGGTCGTGTGGACCCTTATCTCGTTAAATGATTCAATAGCACTGTGCCAACGCAAAGAGGGAGTGGCAAGAGGAAATGCCCTAAATGTCTCCTCCTGTCCTCCGATCTCCAGCCTCCTGACACTTTCTCCCACTGGCCAAACCCAAGTGCAAACCAGAGGGCAAGGGATCCTGGGAGATACAGTTCACTGAGGCCAGTCTCTTGGAGCACAGAGCAAGGAAGGGAATGGATTTGGCTGGCTTACCACCTCACCCAATTAAATGGTGCTGTATGCAAATGTGTTCTCTTTTTTCTCTATTTGGCCAGACTACTTATGTTCTATTTATCTTCTCCTTAGCATTCTCTATCTGAAGAGACTTCAGTTTTCCTTACTTTCATTGCTGAATCCAAAAGAGCTTAATAATAAAAGCCAATTTATAAATTAAAATATAAACAAGCAATGCTTCTCTCTGTTATCTAGGAATATTACAAATTTATTGCATGTTTACTAACTCATCACACACACAGCCAGGAAGGGAGAGATTTTTATTTAATTTTAATTTTTTTTTAAATAGGCTTTATTTTTAGAGCAGTTTTAGAGTCACAGTAAAATTAAGAAGGACAGAGATTTCCCATATACTCCTGGCTCTACATATGCACAGCCTCTCCCACTATCAAAACCCTGTGCCAGAATGGTGCATTTATTATAATCGATGAACCCACACCGACACATCACAATCACCCAGAGTCCATAGTTTACAGTAGGGTTCACTCTTGGTGTTGCACATTCTGTGGGTTTGGAAATATGTGTAATGACATGTATCCATCATTATAATATCATAGAGTATTTTCATGGCCCAAAATATCCTCTTTGCTCTGCCTACTCACATTTTTCATTTTTAAACATTATAATCAGAAATCTCAAGAGATTAAATCTTGAACTTTAAAAAGCTTAATATGTTCCTGGCACGTAAACAGAACAAAAAATACCAGAGTGAACTATTGCCTGAAATTTTTGGGAAATGGGATGACATAGGACTATTCCTATAGACATCATAACTAATCTATCAGTTTTCAAGGCTCGCAACATAATTGTAACCAGCAAGCCAAACAAACATATCCCGCAATGTATCAAAACACTTTATTTTAAATATGTACTTGGTGGAGGTGATCTTCCCTAGTCCCTGGAAGAAAACACCGACTTTTCTGGCTACCTTAAGTCATAAAACCTAGGCTCAACTCACAAATTGAAACTATCCAGCCCAAATAGTTTTCAATATCTGAGGTCAAGTTAGAGTAGTCTTTTTCCCTTTCCCATCTAGAACCTGTTTCAAGCAGAACACTTGCAGGGGCCACGGGGGTTATGGTTGCTACTCCTCATTTCCTATTCCTTGTCTTAGCTTGGTAATCAGGTCTCAGCCCTCTGGGTCTGGTGTGAGAGATGCAGGAAGGAAAAGAAGACCAAGGGAAGTGTCTTCCTTGGTGATAGCTTTGTTCTCTCTGGGCCCCTCATTCAGAACTTCTCAGTTTGATATTTTGTTCCCGTTCTCAATTAGCAGGCTGCAAGTTCTGGTCTAGAAACTCTCCTTTTTCTACCTACTCCTTGGACTATTGCGCACAAGGGCTTAGTTTCTCACTGGCTTTGGCTGGAGGTCCCACTCAGATCTTTGCCATCTGAGCCTTTCCAACACGGCAGCTTGTTTCATCAAAGCCCACAACCTGAGAGAGCAACAAAGGGAGTCCAGCAAAACAGAAATCACATTCCTCTGTCACCTAATTTCAGAAGAGGCATCCAGCTATAATCTATTCATTAGAAAGAAGTCACTAGGTCTAGCCCACACTCAAGGGGAGGATATTACATAAGGGCATGAATACAAGGCCGTAGAGAACATTGAGGCCCATCTTTGAGAGATGCCTGTATCACAGACTTAAAACAGTTTCAGCTCATCTCTCTCTGCCTGACCTACTTACGGAAACACTCATGTGTCCTCCACTCTCACAAATGCTGGGACAGAACTACCAGCTCTATGTACCTGCCACTGGGCTCCTTAGCTCTCCTAGGTGTGAGTCGGGCATTTAGGTCATTAGGAACAGCTGCAGTTCCCCTCAAGGAATGTACAGAAAACCCTCCAAGCGACCCTTTGATGCCTCCTCTCGTGAGACCTGGGATTAGGAGATACTTCCTCCAACCTCTTTTTTCCCTGTGAGAAAGAGGGATAGGAACTCACAAAAAACACCACTTCTCTCCCACAAAAATCTGCTGATAAAACCCTCCCTCCCCTAGCTCTACTCTCTCTACCCTTTTATTTCCCAAAGTCAACTAGGATGCTCTAGAGTTTCCAGAATGGTGAAAGTGCTTCTTGGGCATTGGTTTTGTAAAGTCTGAACATGACAATGTGCCTCACACTCATTTGGGGGATGAATGTCTAGCATATTGTTGCCTCGGCTTAGACTGAAGAAGGAAAAGATCCATCTTAACATCTTCTACTCATTTCAAATAATCTCCTTGATGGTCCAGAAGGCTCTCAGTAATTTTCTAGTATTATCATTATGATCATCTGTTTTTACTTTCCTGGGGAAAAAATGCATAAGCATCTACTTTATTAATACCAGAAGTCAGTTTTTACAATATAATCATAGCTATAAACTGATTGCAAATAATTTATTCAACATGCACTAATATATCCTTTATTTTAATGCTTTACTATAATTTTTAAGCTCTATTCTGAGGTAAGGACGTCATCTTTTTCTTTTTCTGATTTTCTTATTAGATGGAATTTATAAAGTAATCTCCCTATAGAAAGACAAAGGGATAGATAGCATGTGGCATATACTCCCCGTCTGCTGGGTTTTCACCAGAGCTCATTTACAATCACTCTTTTTATAAACCCTTCTAAGGCACCTAATAAGCCCATTTAGCTTTCTAACCACCCTGGTTTGTTTCCTTGAGTACGATTTCCACTAACTCAAAATGCCACATTATCAGCAGACTTGGATATTTACTTTTTTTTTTTTTTACTTTTTTTTTTTAAGTTTATTTATTTTTGGGACAGAGAGAGACAGAGCATGAATGGGGGAGGGTCAGAGAGAGGAGACACAGAATCTGAAACAGGCTCCAGGCTCCGAGCTGTCAGCACAGAGCCCGACGCGGGGCTCGAACTCACGGACTGCGAGATCATGACCTGAGCCGAAGTCGGCCGCTCAACCGACTGAGCCACCCAGGCGCCCCGGATATTTACTTTTAGAGCAGTCAGAGCCACATTCTCACTTTCTGTATCACAGGAAGACACTCTTAGCAGGATGTTATTCTGGTTCATAAAGTGGCAATCTATTTCATTTATTGTCCCTAAGTGCTTTATCATCCATGTCATCAAGTTTGGCCCTGGGCAAGGAGGTTAGGAATCCCCTTTAAAAAAAAAAAAAAAAAAAAGATTATTTTGAGAGAGACAGAGTGCAAGTGGTGGAGGGGCAGAGAAAGAGAGAGAGACAGAATCTCAAGCAGTTTCCGCACTGTCAGCACAGAGCCCAACGCGTGGCTCTATCTCACGAACCATGAGATCATGACCTGAGCCGAAACCAAGAGTTGGACGCTTACCCAACTGAGCCACCCAGGCACCCAGCCCACCTTTTTTTTTTTATAAGAAAGAGACGTAAAGAATGAGATGTTCATTCTGTGACTGAGTCAATGAGTTCAGGGGACAAAATAGTTCCAGGAGTAAGTAGAAAGAAGAGAGCTTCCAAATCTGAACTTGCCACCTGTTAACAGAAGACTAGAACAAAATACCAAACGAAGAGGTTCTGAAATGAGGGGTCAGAGAAAACTAACATAAAAATTCCAAGACACATTATCTCTGAAGACCCCGTGAGAGAGCCGCGGAGAGGAGAGAGTAATCAGAGGCTACTTGAAACTGTGAAGAAGGATCCACACAAGTTTGTTCCTCTCTGAAGTCTTCCCTGACAGTGTGGACGTCAGCAGAACTTGTACCCATCTCCCCTACGACACTGTCAAAGCCCTAATCCTTGGATGAGAGAGTCTGTCCTGGATATGTTTGAGAAAATGTTGTTCGGAAAAAAAAAAAAAAAAGCATAGTTGAATTTTTAAATATCCCATTGGTCATAGAATGTAAGAGAGGATGATGAGGAGGGGTGAGGGTGGGGAAGGAGGAGGAGGGAGGGGAGAAATGGAGAGGAAGAGAAAAAAAGATGGAGATCTGAAAGAGGAGGTAGGGAGGAGGAAGAAAAGGAGAAGAATTGCCTTGTTGTATAAGATAGCATGACTCTTTTCCCTAGCCAACAACTCACAGAAAAGAGCCTGATTGATTGATTCATTGACTACATCTCAGCCCATGGCCTGCTTGATGCCCCTTCCTGAATCTCACTTGCATCTGCCTCTATAGCATCTCCAGTCCTGATTTGTTTCTTGATTGTCAGTCTTTTTTGTAAAGTCCACAACCCTATGTTTGTTCCTCAAGGTTCTCTCCTACATTAACCCTATGGGATGGGATGGGATGAAGTTAATTATTTCAAAGCCTACGTCTTCAGCCTAGATCTCTGCTCTGATTCATGTATTCAACAGTCTTCTGAACAGCCTAACCCACATGACTGGCAGACACTTGGAATTCATCGTATCTAGCACTGAACTCATTTACACCACTGCCAATCCTGTTCTTTCTGTATAATTTATGAGTGAGATTGGTATCACCAACCAACCACCTTATTAATCAAATTAGAACCTGGGGTCCCCATACTCACACACAAACCTAATCCATTCCTCTTAATTTCACTGCTTAAATTTCTCTTGAATCCTTCCCTCCATTCCCTCCCTTGAGCTCCTGGATCACCTCCTATTTGAGATTGATGTACCCACTTTTGGCTTCTCCGATCCCTTCACCATGTGGTAGCTGTGATCTTTCTAAAACACAAATCTGATTGTGTTCATGTCTTACTTAAAACATTTCAATGTCTCCCCGTTGCACACTGTATAATGTGTAATCTCACTAATGCAATCTAAAAGAACCATCTCATCAGGTTGTTACTTATCTGCAGCCCTTTAATGGTCTTTGTGCTCCTATAACTGTTTTCAGTTGCTCAAATATACCATGTTTTTTTTTCATGTTCCATTCCTTACCTTGCTTTTTCTGTGCCTGAAAAAGGGAGTTCCTGCAAAAATTGTTGGATGAACAAATGCTTGAATATGAAAAACATCTATAGTTGCTGGTGATTTTTATTTAAAAACAAAGAAACAAACAAACAAAAAACCTGTAATTTATTCGGGTGTGTGTGTTTTGGTCCTGGAATATATAAACTAATATTATACAAAGACACACAGTGTCTTCATAAGTATGGCTTCTGTCATTGCTGCAGCAAGAGACTATCCTAATTCCTTTAGCATAATTTAATTTTGCCCTTTTTTTTATTAAAGTGCATTTATTATACAGAAGGTTTTATAGTCCCTTAAATGTATGCTTGCTGTTCTCTTTGCAAATTGTATTTTCTAAATGGCTGTTCTTCCTAGAACTATTTTCCTATTAGAAGCTAGCTGTTATTTTTCCAAGAATGGCAGCATGATGTTCAGTTATTTGTTTATAGTGAAGTCATCCTGGAGATTTGGGGTTTATTTGTATTTCCCCAGATCCCTGTTCCATAGTAATGCAGAATTCTGAATTTGTCCAAACCTCAGGACTTCTGCCTGTGGTCCAATAAGTGGGTGTGCACACATTTTTTAAATCAGTCAAATATGCTAGTGATGTCTACCCCTTGATTCTTAGCTAGGAGGTGAACTACAAAGTGACCACAGAAACTCACAGCTAGTTTATTACAGGAGTTAGTTTTCTCTGTGCAAAATGCAGTCACTTACCCTTGATACATACACCAACTGCCAAGACTGTAACTTCTTTTTTCTCATGTTTAATTTTAATTATATAATTCACTTGGAAGATAATCATACATGGTTGTATCAGGGCATTTCAAATGGAACTGGCTCCAACTGGTTTAAGCAGAACAATTTTTTTTTTTTTTCTTTTAAGGATATAGGGCAGCTTAGGAATGATCGTGAAGGCTGAAGAACCAAGCAAAGTTATGCATTTTCCTCAGAGGTACAATCTCCCTTTTGATTTAAAACTTTTATATGGAGGAAGGCACCTCCATCAGTGTTCCAGCCATAGCCACATGCACCCCGAGGACTCCACCTGGTGACAGCCACCACCACCACTAGACAGGATTCCTGCTCATCCTGCTTTCTTGAAGCACCGGTCCAATTTAAAATCTAGAGCAGTGGGTCACATACCAAGAGACTGGGGAGGGAAGAGGCTGTCATGTTTGGCTACTACTGTGGGAAGGCAGCTCAGTGTTCTAGAAGATATCAGAGAGAGGAAATTCTCAAACACAGGAATCAGATGCTGGGCCGGCAAAGTAATGACAGATGCCGACTGCAAAGTATTTCCGGATTAAAGCTTCATCAGGATATTTGAGATGGACATGCCCACAACCCTTGTGATTTAGTCTCGCTAGTTTCCTTTAACTGGCTCATGGATACAGCGATACCATAATTTATCACATCTAACATGCCCTCAGTAGTGGCTCATGCCATTATTTTAGGTAGCACTAAAGAAATGTTGCCAAGTCACTTATGATTTGTTAAAAGATAGTTTTCAAAAGTTTAAAGAACAATACTGTCACGCAAGTTTAAAATAAACACACATCGAAGATTTGATTTAACTCATTAACTATTGAGGCAACCAGTAAGATGTTAAAATCAGTCCAAAGAGAAGCTGAAAAGCTAGATATAAAGAGGAGATTTAGTAAGTTGCTGGGTTAGACTTTACAAAAAAAACTAATTAATGTCAGACAAGGCTATCACCATAATCATTGGGCTTCTCTGTTCCACTGGGTGGAAATTATTTGCAGTTCTACTGGACATAAATCTAGAGTAACCTCTGCCCCTACAGAGTTGTAAAATAGCCAAATAAATAGAAAATCAAATCTAGCACTGCACTGGAAGAACAGTTAGTAATCTCTTTTGTCTATTTCCAAGTTTGGGATAATAATTTTTAATACTCTCAATGCTTTCATATCAATTAGAACCCTTCTGGGCTTTTTTAGAATAGAGTTTTATCATGCATCTGTCATGTGCATACATAAAAAGGAATATGTTACTTAAATAAACTGGAGAGGTCTATGCATTTACATTCAAGGTCAAGCTCTTATAATTCATTTTTTCACTCAAAGTCATCAAAGTTTGTATTTTCCCACCCACTAATGTTTCCCCTGCCATCAAGAGCATTGGCAGTGAGGCATTTCTTTGGAACATTCCACTTTTTTCTCTGAAATCTTCTGAGAAGCTGACATCTATTGTGCAATTTTGTTTTCTTTTTTCTTTTTAATCTTTATTGTGATAAGAACACTTAACATGAGATCTACCCTCTTCACAGATTTTTAAGTGTACGAGATACCATATTGTTATCTATACCATTCTGCAATCTTGATGCTGAAGCATTCTTGACTTTTCCAGTTGTCAATAGAAGATTATAAAGCAAAACAAACACTCATATTCCCTTCTCAAATAGCCCTTGAATATTTTCCCCCCTGTGGAGAGTTTGTTCTTTAATTTTTTTTAATATTTATTTATTTTTTGAGAGACAGACAGAACGTGAGTGGGGGAGGGGCAGAGAGAGAGGGAGACACAGAATCCAAAGCAGGCTCCAGTCTCTGAGCTATCACTACAGAGCCGGACTCAGGGCTTGAATTTACGAACTGTGAGATTGTGACCGGAGCTGAAGTTGGATACTTAACTGACTGAGCCACCCAGGTGCCCCAAGAGTATATTCTTTAAAGGCTAAGTTTTGGGGAACCTGGGTGGCTCAGTCGGTTGGGCATCCGACTTCGGCTCAGGACTTCAGCTCAGTGATCTCGCGGTCCGTGGGTTTGAGCCCCGCGTCGGGCTCTGTGCTGACAGCTCAGAGCCTGGAGCCTATTTCAGATTCTGTGTCTCCCTCTCTCTCTGACCCTCTCCCATTCATGCTCTGTCTCTCTCTGTCTCAAAAATAAATAAATGTTAAAAAAAATATTTTTTAAATAAAAAAAATAAAGGCTAAGTTTATGAATGTACAGGTAAATAGCAACCACATCATCACTGCTTCCTGGCTGATGGCGACTGTAAGACACCATGAATTGTTAAGACACATTTCAATTTCAGAGCTCCTATAAAGGTAAAAATGTATGTCCTAGAAATGATGAAATATAGGTAGATCTAGATAAACAGATCTAGATATATGCATATGTGTACATATGTTAACTTTGTAGCATGCGAATATATTTTTTCTTAACTTTTTGGGTATCAGAATTGAGCTCTAGATGAGGCAGAGATGGTTAAGTACTCCCGAGGATACATTTCATTTTCATCATTTTAATTAAAGAACACCTCTCCCACTGAATTTTTGCAGGACAGTGACTACTCAGCTCAATATACATTTCCAAGCATGCATTGTATAAAGCTATGGCCATAAACTTCTTTTTCGTTGCCCTAACCTGTGAGTCGGAATAAGGACCTGGTGCTGGGAAATCAGGTTCAATCATGTGAATGGAGCCACCGTCTAAGTCGGTAGAAAAATAAGAGTGAAGGAACCAAGTCACTGAATGACCCTCTGGGGCAGAGATTCCTACCTGCCTTGTTACATACAAGAGAAATATTGGTCAAATGGCTATATGTTTAGGTCTTTCACAGCAGTCTGGCCCATACCCTACGTTACTACACTAGGTCTTAAAATTATGATTTTTCTAGAATATTTTGGCTCACCTTCTCTGTGCATGGATAGGATTAGGCAATTTTTTTTTTAATTTTTTTAGGTTTTATTTATTTTTGAGAGAGAGAGGAAGACAGAGCGTGAGCAGGGACGGGGCAGAGAGGGAGACACAGAATCCAAAGCGGGCTCCAGGCTTTGAGCTGTCAGCACAGAGCCTGATACGGGGCTTAAACTCATAAACCAAGAGATCATGACCAGAGCTGAAGTCGCACACTTAACCAACTGAGCCACCCAGGTGCCCCTAGGCAATTTTAGATTAACGCAGGCCTGGGCATATCTGATGATTAGACGTCCACAAAACTTCAGAGACCAAGTCTGTTCCAGCTTGAAGTCAATTCCACTGTAACCTAAATACTCCTTAGGCCCCACCAGCTGCCGATGCTGGGAGGGGTTTGTTGTTGTTG
The DNA here is from genome assembly GCF_018350195.1 of Panthera tigris. Taxonomy (NCBI): domain Eukaryota; kingdom Metazoa; phylum Chordata; class Mammalia; order Carnivora; family Felidae; genus Panthera; species Panthera tigris. The sequence continues at coordinate 108,969,149 of NC_056662.1, forward strand.
TTGTTGTTGTTGCTTTAACATTTTGTCCCCGGTTCTACCATATCAGCGGACACATGCCACGTGACAAGAATCCCAAGAAGAGCTTCTACATCTTGGTCCGCAACGATCAGTTCTCGCTCCAGAGCACTGCTCTGGTTTCTTTCCGATCACATTCTCAGCACTGTCACATGGCACCAAACCTCTCCCGTCCATTCCATCCTCACAAGTGGACTGGTGCCCCGCCCTTCTTCTCTGCCGCTCAGCGTGGCAACATGTTAGAGGGGAAGTATGCTACGGTTTCAAGGGAAGAAAAACAAGCCTTAGAGTCCACCAGATTTCAAAACGTGCTATAAAACTAGCGATCTTGTTAAGGGAATGGGTGGTGGGTTGTGGAAGAGAATAGGGAGTCCAAAAAACACTTTTATATAATGGGAATTTAGGATAATAAAGGTATAATTCAATCAGAAAATAAATGACCTTAGGATGGACACTTAAATTTCTATTTCAAATTGGACCCTAGAACATATTTCAGAGGGAGTTCTAATACTAAAAAAAATATTAAAAGAGTGATAATTATTTTTAAATAATTTGATGATTAAAAAAAAACGTTTCTACCATGTCTAGAATTGTGGAATCACTACATTCTACACCTGAACTAATATAACATTGTATGTCAACGATATGTCAATGATACACACATACATACACACATACATTTTCTAAACCCCTAAAGCCGAAAGCCAAAAATGAAAATATATGATGATTCTGAAATTCTAAATTTGTTTATGGCAAAATATACTATGTGAAAGTTAAAAAAGACACATAGATCTATCCGTATTTTAAGTAAAGAATTATATACAGAGTATGAAAAAGAGTTCCTACACATCAACAGGAAACAAGATACAGGCACATAGGGTATTCATGGAGGAGAAAATACAAATGACAAAAAAAGACATAAAAAGACAAACAATCTTATGGAAATGAGGGGAATGTAAGTTAAAATAATAATGGCATATTTTCACTCATCTGATGGACAAAGGTTCAGGGTTGATATTATGATGTTGTTTGAGTCAGAGCTCACCCACTGGCTGTACTGGGAATGTGTGGCAGGTGCTGAGATATTTCTCTCTTCGCTCTTAGGGTGATGAGATGTCTGAGGCCCACACAGCTCCCAGCCACATGCCTCCCAGTGGAGAAGCATCTTCTGTCTATTCTGGGTATGGTAAAATATTGTCATTTGTAAACATGTTACCTTCTGATAAAGTCTAGGTACAACTGGTCCAGGGTTTGGGGAAAGAGGACACACCTGGTGCTGCCCTCTTGAAGGATAATTTAGTAAAGTCTCAAAATTAGTCATGAGCTTCGTATCATAAGCTCCACTTTGGAGAATCTACACTGCAGAAATATTTACACATGTTCAGAAAAACAATATATATGCATGTAAATGTATGTTCGTTATAGCATAGTTTCTAGTTGTGGACTGTTAGAAACAACTTAAATGTCAACTAATAAAGGAATGGCTAAACAAATTGTTATATGAATATCAAGGAATAACATGTAAGAAATGAAGAAAAGGAAGAGAAGGAGAAAAAAGATGCATTGGATGATAACTGTGTATGACAATATGTGTAACAACTGTATAACATCATTCCATTTATCTTTAAGATATATATATACCCAACACACACACACACGTGTGTGTGTGTCTTGGGTGTATGTATGTGTGCATAAATATATGGACAAAGGTCTAGAAAGACTGCAGAATTTTAAAAATGGTTATGTTGAATTTATGGCCGAAATAATTCTGTAAGTTATCAACTGTGCCTCTCTCCCCCACCCTCCAAAAAATCCACATAGAATCAATAAATATTTTTAACACACTGAACATACATAGCTGTGCTCAGAAACAGGATAAACATTCCTGGGGTCCAGAAAAGGAACAGAAGAACACAGGACTTACTGAGCTTCCAGCAGGAAATCACCGAGGATGGAGAGATTCAAGTCAGGCAGGGTAATGGGTCTGTGGGAAGGGAAAGGCGCCAGGGTCACTGTGCAAAATGGGAATGAGAAGGACTTTCCTAGTAGTGAACAGAGAGCAAAAGAGAGCTGCAGCCCCCTTGCTCTGGACTCCCCCAGCACCCAGCTGCCTCCGGGTGGAAGGAGGAAGCATGGACAGTCAGACCACCGTGAACTGAGCTAAGATGTCCACTGGATCACAATTAGAAGCCTCAGGACAACCTCAAGTCATTCATGGGAGATCTGACTTACAGCCAGAGAGCGGGGGGGGGGGGGGGGGGGGGGGGGGGGGGGGGGCGGTCTCATGGAGTCTCACACATCACCCAACAGGGAGAGGGAAGATCTGGGAAATGGGACACACACACACACAAACTCCTACTTGAGATGAACTTGCACACTTGAATTGCACACTATCTCTGGCCACATTGACTTTGAAAATATGACCCAAAAGTTTTATGATACAGCTATACTAGGTCTATTTGCCCTAGAGAAAATCTTGCATATATGGACAAAGACATATAGATAAATATGATCACTGTTCCTTTGCTTACAAAACTAACAATCGCAAATAACTGAAATGTCCATCAATAGGAAATGGTTAAACAAAATACGGTATATTAATACAACAGATTACTATACAAGAAGTTAAAGTGATTAGATATTTTTCCATATTAACAAAGACCTAAAAACATAATAAAAGGAAAAGGTAAATCAAGTAAAATGGAGACTAATTTGCATAACAATGCATACAGACTATAATTTATGGGACTCAATTTTATACGGTTTGCTGATTCACTGATGTATTATTAAGAAAATATGAAGGATGCACACACACTCAGGATAGGAATTGCCTCTGAGAAAAGGCATCTGGTGTGATTGACAGTGGACAAAGAGATTTCAACTTTGTAATGTTTTATTCCTTTTAAAAATCAGGAGAAAATGTGAAAATATGCTACTTTTGGCAATTTTTTAAATTTTTTTTCTCTTTTTTTATAATATGAAATTTATTGTCAAATTGGTTTCCATACAACACCCAGTGCTCATTCCAACAGGTGCCCTCCTCAATACCCATCACCCACCCTCCCCTCCCTCCTACCCCCATCAACCCCCAGTTTGTTCTCAGTTTTTAAGAATCTCTTATGTTTTTGGCTCTTTTGGCAATTTTAAGCCATGGGTTCGTAACACAGGTGCTTACTCTATTATTCTCTGCATTTTTTTAGTTCCTTCAAAACTTTTCAGAAAAAAAATAAGTGGAGAGAGGTAACATTGGGGGGGTGCATGGAAAAAAGAATTTCAGCTTTTGCTCGGAAGTTTCTATAATACTGAATGCATGTAACTGCTATTTTAGAATCCATAACTTAAGCCTCAAGCTGAGCACTGAGAGGCACTAATACCTTACTTTCTAAAGAGAACATTCAACTGGGAAGAGCAAGACAGCTCCTCTAGGATACACAACCCAGTTACACCAGACAGAGGCATGTTGGACAAACATCCAGGAGCATAGCAGGCACAAGCTAGTCATCTGATAGACTCTGGAACGCCGGGGAGTGTTCCTGAGGTTCTCCAAGTCTGTGAGCCACATCCCCTCAGGCATGGCCACATGCCTCAGGCAGAATCCCATTCCCTCTAATCAGAATCATGCCCTCAGAAATCTTAACCTGAGGTTCTCAACTGGGGCCACTTTGCCCCCTAGGGGACATTGGCAACGTGTGGCAACATTTTTCCTTGTCACATTGAGGGGAGTCTACTACTGATATCTCTGATGTAGAGGCCAGGGATACAGTTAACATCCTACAATGCACAGGACATGCCCTCACAGTAAGGGATTACCTGTCCCAAAATGTCAATAGTGCTGAGGTTGAGAAGCCCTGTCCCAAGCCAACGGCTAGACACAGAAGCACATAGGCACCAAGCCTCTGGCAGCATCTCTAAAGGGACAGGATACAAACCTTGCCAAATTCTGAAACTCTATTCATGCAAAGATGGAGATTGTGTCTTTAATGTATTTCAGCCAAGCTGCATGCATTGAATACTTTTCACCAAAGCGCTCTCTTCTCCAGCATTTATCACGCTAATTAACAAGTCACTAGCTTCATCCATTAACAAAAGTATTTTGACATCCAGTACGTCAATTAGTAAAGCTTTAGTTGTTGATTAAGCTATAGATAGCAGAAGGCATGAGACAGACTTAGGAAGTAGCAAATATTTCGGTTTAGCCACGATGTCAGATCCCTGCGGGGGAGGTCTCAGACTATAAGGCTGGCCAAGCAGGCCAGAGCAAGAAAAGAGAGCTTAACGGTCCATCTGGGTCACTTTTGTGCGAATTCCCCACAGAGTTAAGGAGTGTACTGTAAGCATTAAGCATGAAGCGCTGTTAACTCCTCCCCTGGCTGTTCATTTGGATGGACGGTAAATGCCAGCAGAGAACAGGCACCCTTTGCCCCATGTTGTCATCCTGCCTGGAAGCTGTAAATACTTCACCTACTTTTATAGAGCTAAATGATTTCTTTCCTAAGTACTTATGCGATATTCTGCCCTTCACTTAGCCAAATCCTGCCCCCAAGGTCAGGGAACCGTATGTCTTCTAAATCACTAAAAATTCTATACATTTTTCTGTAGAGCTTCTCTCGGGGTGGGGGTGGGGGGAAGAACTTTAGAGACTTCAACAAACTTTGAGTTTTACACATCCTCCAAAGGAAAAAAAAACAAAATATATACTTGTGCGTTTAGACATATAGAGGTTGCATGCTAAATATATGTGCTAAATACACACATTTCAGCTTCTTTTCCTAAGCTGATTAAAAAAAGGCACCAACACTAGTTATTAAATACAGTTATTTACTACTCAAAGTTGGAAAATCAAGATAGAAGCTGTGAAAGTTTGGTTTGAGGAAATGTACCTAAATATGCAGGTTTTCAAAGTTGGGCAAGAAATATGCTTCACATAAAAGTTGAAATTGAGGGGCACTTGGGTGGCTCAGTCGGTTAAGCATCTGACTTCAGCTCAGGTCATGATCTCACAGGTCGTGGGTTCAAGCCCCGCGTCAGGCTCTGTGCTGACAGCTCAGAGCCCAGAGCCTGTTTCAGATTCTGTGTCTCCCTCTCTCTCTGCCCCTCCCCTGTTCATGCTCTGTCTCTGTCTCAAAAATAAATAAACATTAAAAAAAAAAGTTGAAATTGATTTACATTAAATAATCAGAAAAATGTCAGTACATAAATTTGCTAATCACTTTATAAATAAGGGCTAGAAATCATATATAGCTACTAAGCTATGATGAGATTTAAATCACTTTGTCATCATTCAAACACGTATCAGTGGAGAAGAAAAAAAAAGCCTTGTACCAAACTATTATTATACTCTTTAAGAATGACAAATGGTATCAGTTATTTGGTTTTTAAAAAATGTAAAAGAAAACGTATTCAAAAGCCAGAACACATAGAGGTCATAAAAATATTTTCAAAAGTTATCATTCATAAACACTATGAAAAGTTTATTGAGCTACGCTAAAAATGATTCAGTGATTTAAAGAGTTTACAAATGAACATGCACCAAGTGATTAAATACATTTTATATGCTTCGTAAGTAGCTGAGGCTACTCTATAGCATTCATGAATGAAGAAATAAATTCTAACCATTCACCTATGATAGTCCCAATTACCGAACAAAACAGATCATATATACAAAGCGGGGGAGGGGTTCCCTAGGGAGCATACTTCTTTTGAGAACATGTATTTAAGATATAGGTAGTGCTGACTCTCTAGGCCCTTCACAAATATTGACTCATTTAATCTTCCTAACAAGTAGATAATATAAAATACTGTTATTATGCCGTTTTTACAGATGAGGAAACCAAGGTCAAAAATTTTCCTAAGGTCATAGCAAAAGACTCACAAATCACCAAGAAGCATTAAGTAGCTGAGATTTATAGAAAATATTTAGCTCAACTATGTTTAGAGTAAGAACACAATAGGTCTTGAATCTATTGGAGAAGATGGTCTAATATAAACAGATTACACAGAAATCAATTACTTCATTCCAATGTGGCTTAATCTTTTCCGTGAAGAATGACATTCTATCTGGGGCACCTGGGTGGCCCAGTTGGTTAAGCGTCTGACTGGCTCTGGTCACGATTTCACAGTTCGTGGGTTCAAGCCCCACATCAGGCTCTATGCTGACAGCCTGGAGCCTGCTTCAGATACTGTTTCTCTCTCTCTCTGTCTCTCTCTCTCTCTCTCTCTCTCTCTCTGTCTCTCTCTCTCTCTCTCTCTCTGCTCCTCCCCCACTTATGCTCTCCCTCTCCTTCAAAAATAAATTAATTAAACAATTTTTTAGATTATATTAAAAATGATCTTCTATCTAAAAAAGGACAAAACAAACACCTTGGTAGGAAATTAAAGACATTAATGTAAGGTAAATTTTAAAGGAAGCATCTAATCATGCTAAATGAGTTTATGCCCAAATTAATGATGTTTCAGGGGCTAAAATAAATGCAGGTACAATTACGATAACCTTTGAGAAATCATGAAGAGCAAAACATGAAAAATAAAACTGGACATGATTTCCTGATTTACAAAAATGAAAAAAAAAAAAAAGCGCTATTGCATGCATCCCTAGCAAACTGTTAGGAAGGATTCATAAACAGAAGTTCATGAGCACTTGGAAAGCAGACGGTGGTTACCAGGAGTCAGCGTGAGTTTGCAAAGAAAAACACATGGCAAACTAACCGCATTCCTGTTAAGACCAGTGAAATAGGTCTTTTGCATCCATGATTCCCTTCTCTGTCTCTTTGACAGGACAGGAAATGGCTCAAAAAAGAAAAATCATATGTTCCATGGCATGCCATGAGCAAGCAGCAAGATTTACCCACCTGCATTTCTGCTTGGAAGGCCAAGATTTCTAAACTGGATCCGATTGCTTGAAAATTTCCTCCCACACAGTCCTCCAAATAGCCAAACTTGACATTGAAGCCAAGGAAAGGGAAGATCAACGCTAGGTGGGGGACCAGGGAGCAAAAAGATAATAGTTGATGTAGTCGCCACAAGTAAGGCTACACGCTCCAAATAAATATAGTCCCAGAATCTTAGACCAATTGAGACGGTGATAGTCTATAAAACCGAAGCTAGGAGAATCAACTGAAAAAAATAAATGACAGGAGTCATCCTCAGAACTTCATCCAAATCTGTTTGTAAATGAATTTCTCAGAAATTTAGAGATTCCCAAACCTGATTAAGAGACCCAAAGTCTCAAGCACAATCAAGGTTACCTGCTGACATTACTAATGGAAAGAAAGAAGTAAGCAAATTAAATTGATTAGCATCTGACTGAGGAAATTATGAGTTAACAGAATTTGTGGTTCACCACATGGCTTCAAGAGAAAACAGAGTCAAAGAATAAGAATTTGGCTGGATTTATCCAACATGGTCCAAAATACAGTTATATTATCCCTGGCCCTGATGACAATTTTTGTGAATATTTCAATGACTCTCCCTCCAGCCTTTTTTAGAAAGCATATCATAAGGAATTAAGTACTTTTATCCTTTTGCCTAGCATTATAACATACGCATTTCCCCTATTAAAAACTGCTCAAAAACACATTCTTAATAGCATCACAATATTCCTTAATATGAAGATACTAGGATTTACTTAGCTATTGCCTACTTTCTTAGTTTTAAAAAATGTTTCATGACTTTCGATATTCTGCAGAGATGCGAAACTGTTGCTCTACTTTGTATTATTTTCTCAGGACAGATTCTGAAAATAGAATTATAGGGCCAAAGAGTATTGACATTTTAAAGCTCTTGACACATATTACTAAATTACTTTCCTCTACAACCTTTTCAGTGTGATCACTCTTCAAAACAATTAAATCTTGGATAATTTAGAAGGTGAAATTATACCTCATTTTAATTCACATTTCTTAATGAGGCCGAACATTTTTCCATATGTTTATCTGCCATTTGATTCTTCTCTTTTGTGAATTGTGTGCCCATGCCTCCTGCCCCATTGGTTTTAGTCATTTTTCTTATGAATTTGAATGAGCTCTCTCTGGTAAAGAAATTAAGCACTTCTTTGTTGTAAATACTGCCAATTATTTTTACACGTTTTTCCTTTTAATTACATAAGTTGTTTCTTAATGTTTTAGATTTCCACATAATACAAACATTTTTCTTTCCCTCTGTTATTTTTCCTATCACTTTTTTTTTTTAGAGACATAGTGCATGTGCATGTGCACAAGAGGGCACGTGGGGGTATGTGTGGGAGAGGGAATCTTAGTAGAGCCCAACATGGGGCTCAGTCCCACTCCCGGGAGATCACGACACGAGCTGAAATCGAGACTCTGAAGCTCAACCCACTGAGCCACCTAGGTGCCTCTCTTTTATCACTTTTTAATTTAAAAGCCTTCCTAACCCTCAGAGTTAAAAAATGCTTCTGCTTTAATCTAGGTTTTGTTATGGTTTTATTAATAAGACTTAACTAATTAACATTGGATATATTTTGAAATATGATACAAAATGTGGATCTAAATTTGTTTTTTTCCCCACTATTTTCTATTGCCAAGTAAGTATGTGCAACTAAAATTTACTAAATAAATCTTCCTCACCTTTCTGATTTATGATACTTCCTTAGAAATATATTAAATTATTTTACACAACAGAATCTATTCGGGGGCTTTCTATTCTTTTCCGTCAATCTACCAATCTATTTTATATTGGTATTACACTGCTTTAATTATTATAGCATTTTAATAAAATGTAAGTAGGGCCATAGACTTCATTTTCAAAAATTTTATCAATTTCCTCCAGTTTCTTCTTCTAATAATCCTTTGCAATAACTTTTTCAGGTTCAGAAAAAATCACAATGGAATTTTAATTGTCATCTGCTCCATAGGAGTCAGCACTGAAATACCAATACTCCAGGAATAGCACATATTAGAAGAGCAAAATTCTCAGTGCTCTTCCTGACACCATCCAATACCTTGGTTTGAGTTTATGCTCACTAAAAACTTCTTTTTAATTTTTTTTTAATGTTTATTTATTTTTGAGAGAGAGAGAGAGAGAGAGACAGAGCATGAGTGGGGGAGGGGCAGAGAGAGAGGGAGACACAGAATCCGAAGCAGGCTCCAGGTTCTGAGCCGTCAACAGAGAGCCAGACGCGGAGCTTGAACTCACAGACCGCGAGATCATGACCTGAGCCGAAGTCGGATGCTCAACCGACTGAGCCACCCAGGTGCCCCTAAAAACTTTTGACTATGCATTAGCTTTATACATGCCTTGATGTTGGTCAAACAGTGTCCTAAAAAGTATACATAAATGTTTTTCCTAAAAACATATTGCCTATTAAAATAAATACATAAATATTCTAACACATCAATATACTGTCACTTTACAAGGTAACAAAAAAATTGCAAATACTATGGTTTTTAACTGAAAAGCTAAAAAGCTGGGAATCAGAACCTATATGGGTGTTGACCCCACAGTGGTTAGCTATTCTGTCAGTCTCTTGAGTAAAAGAACCAAAAAATTAAAAGGACTCTTGAAAGTCAACTCTTGATTTACAACTGTTGTTGAAGCCCCTTGACAACATCCTTACCAAGTGGTATTCAAATTATACTTAAATAATATGCTTCAATAAAAGGGAGCTCACTGCCTCTTGAGATAGTCAATGTCACCTTTACAAAGCTCTGATTTTGAGAATTTCCTACATGGAATGAAATTAATCTCCCTGTAACTTCCCAGATGCAGAAGACCTAATCCCTATGATACCTGGACTCATGAACCATTAGATCATGACCTGAGCCAAAATCAAGAGATGGGCACTTAACCAACTGAGCCACCCAGATGCCTCTGACTAACCATATTTTATACTCCATGGATTATCTCATCTATGAAGAAGTTTCTAATCTTATGAGTAGTTTATCTAGCAACCCTAACTAGTTTCTCTAATTTGAATGGGACAGGGGATTGGGAGAGGGAGGGATTTGATCTTCAGAATCTCTCTTAAAATCCAACACCAGCACTAACCACAAGAACCCAGCTGAATTGGAAAGGCCCTTCTACTCAACCCAAAGAAAATATTTGTTAAAACTATGAAAAGATTTTGAGTTGGACTTTTGGGCGTTGTTGCACTGAAGTCTGTGACTAAAACTCAGATTTGCAAATAAGAGTCTTCAAGCGCCCTAACGTTCCCAAGTGTCCTTCAGCCTTTCTTCTCGGGGACTTTCAAGAGGCAAACAAACGTCAAATAGACTTTTTAGGGGACATAATCAGATGGACTGGGGAGGAGTTAAAAGCTTGGCTGGATCTCCCTCGTTAAGAAATTGTGATTGTGGGACTCTCCACAGTCCCCTCTGAGGAATCTACACGACTCCCACAGAAAACCAGCATGTTCAAACTTGCCACTTAAACCTAGCAAAACCAACAGACACAAGATGGCGTTGTACTAGCCTGGGGAAAAAAAAAAAAATTCCCCGTTTTTCTCTTCTCCCTTCACCTAATAGCTGAGCAGTTGTAGCCTAGAAGAGGGAGACAGAGGGGGTATTCCCCCCCCCTCACCCTTCAATCCGGTGCTCAAGAGCCAGGGGGGGTGAATGAGTGGACCATGCCCCCCTCTCTCAGCTGCCCTTGGAGCCATAGGGAAAACTTGCACTGGAGGGAGGTGAGAAGGGAGATTTAGACAAAACTGAAAACAGCTTTTAGCTGCAAAAGATGCCTAAAAAGTTATAGAATCTGCCCAAGATATCTTCAAGTGATAGGGAAACAGATTTAGTGAAACAGAGGTGATAAAAAAAACAAAATAAAACTATTCTGTATTTATACCCCATTGAGGGGCAATTTCTCAATAAACCAGTTGTAAAACTGTCTTCCTATTTTCCTTTGATATTTTGAGGTCAATACAGGGAAATACGAAGGCTGATTAGAATCGATTCCAAATGCTTGAAGTTAACTAGACTTCTATTGTGTTCCAAGATACCATTAAACAAAGCCCCAAACACCTCCAGTTTGAAATGGCATCTGTAAAGTTCCTTGAGCCAATTCTGCATAGTTGCTCTGTGGCCAAAAACACTCCCTTTAATCAACATGAAGCAGAGTGGAGAGAACTCCTTTAACATTTCAAAAGCAGCTTTGGGTTCTCCTAGTAGCAATTGTTTAATGTCAAAAGTTCTGACTGTTTAATCTGAAGTCTCAGTATTCCACTTTCCACCAATGCTAACTTTCATTTCCATGCCATTTTACACCTTCAGGCCTTTCCTCCATCTGTTCTCTCTGCCTGACAAGCCTTTGCCCCGGCCTCTGTGGATGGCTGTCCTGGCCTTCTGTCACCACTACATCAGGTGAGATCTCTCTGGTATCCCTGCCCGACTCTCATCCACAGGCCCTTTCCAATGCCCCCATGTTATCAATTTAACCTGCCATCACATCTCTCTGTTTAGACAATGAGACAAGAACAGAACTACTGTGTTTTGTCTCTTTTTTGTAACTCCAGCATCCACAAGATCAAAGCACATAATTAGTGTTCAATACTTTTTTCAATACTTCCTATTTGTGGATAGAAACACCTACCAAACATGGAAAGAGGGAACAACTGCGTGAAGTAGCAAGAGTAATCAAATCACGTGCTCTGATTCCTAGGGTCGCTAGATCTTCCGGCTGGCATGAATCCCGGTGGCTTAGGGCGTTCGCCTGTAGAGGGCGCTGAAGAAACAGCCTTGGAATAGGGCAGAGAAATTACCCTACACAGAAGGTGGTACCCAGGAAGGAATATACCTTCAGGGAAATGGCGAACAAGGAGGAAAATCCCTTCACCTGCACCAGGCAACAGTAAGGAATATGGCCTGCTACCTGGGGGCGGGGAGGGGGAGTCTTTTTAAAGATTCCCTAGGAATAAATGGCCACAGACCAGCTTTTATGTACATTTTGGAGCTGGATCTATCCTGTTTGCATGGTTCTAAAAACTACAAATAGAGACATAATTTAAGATGGACTCAGATTTAATGCCCATAGGTGCCTAGCAGAAGCGACAAAAATCTTCCCTAGGCAAATGCATGCTCAAATTCAGCTTCAACAATACCCCACTGATAGAATTACAACCAATACGAGCTCACAATAAAAAATCACATACAAAACAGAAATGAAAGCAATATAACATGAGCAAGAGTCAGAGGAAAATAAAACAGTACGACGAGATACGCAAATATTAGATGGAATTATGATACAGAATAAATGTGCATAATATTTTAAAAATAAAAGAATTAAAAGAATAAAAAATAAGCTTCAAAATACATCATAGAAGGAAGGAAGGGAGAGCCATTTTGAATTCTTTGCTTAAACAAAATTGACGTAGAACCTAATTATTAGCTACTAGATCATACACTGAAGGAATGGCATACCTTTTATAATACTCATTGTCTCCTTAAAAATGTAATAAATTTAACTAAATTTTATACTGCTTTCTAACAAACTAAGTAATATGAAACAATATGGATTCATTTTTATAGGACAACATAAAAATTAAGTATATGACCTATACCATTTTCTTGTTGACATTATTGTCACCTATAATTTATTTTTAGTGGATTTTATAAAATTACATTAAATAAAATAAATGTAATTATATTTATTTTAATAAAAAATGAAATTAGACCTTTTCCAACAGAAAGTATGTCTGGTTTGTCTAATTCTTTTGACAAAGGGAACTGGTTTGGGGTATAAGGCCAGATGGTGGACACTTTTTTAGAAATCCAATGAGCTAAACGTTTTCATTAAAAATTTCTAAAACATGTGAGAAGTAAAAATCATTTGAAAGAAAATACAGTATTGATAAAATTGTGTTGAAATTAACAATATTTTTATTTCATAACCTTTTCTAAACGTGTTAGATTCCAAGGGGTGCCTCTAAATGTAAAAATAGCAGGTAAAATTAATAGCCATTCTCAAGACCTTGTGAAGACTTTTCAAGAATAAAGATGAGGTTTTTTGGTATTTTCCCAGAAACAGAAATGAATGACTCTAATGACTATATATTATATCCCTCTGAAGGGCAAAGATATTTTGAAATCTTTGCTTCAAATGAAACTGAAGTAGAACCTAATTATTAGTTACTTGATCCCTGTGCGATTTGTGGTATAGAAGTCAAAGTAGTCAAAAGAATTGAGTGACATTACTATAACAAAACTTAGTCTATTCACATCTATCTGTTTATAAGAACAAGATTTACACAGACACCTATAAAAATGAAAAACAGTTATAAAATTAATGCTGAAATCCCTCTAATTTTGGAAATAAGTCATTTTCATCCAATGGAATCACAAACTAAAAAAGTAAATGCTCTATCTCATTTAGAGAAGCAATTCCAAGAAAATTTTGCTTTATTAGTTATTTATCAATATTTATAATATATTCATTATATTTTGACCAATTGTATACCAATAATATTTACGGTAACTCAGTTCTTTTGTGTGTGTGTGTGTGTGTGAAAGAGAGAGAGAGAGAGAGAGAGAGAGAGAGAGAGAGAGCAAGCGAGAATGAGTGGGGGAGGGGCAGGGAGACAAGGGGACAGCAGTGAGCCTGATGCGGGGCTCAAATCCACCAACCATGAGGTAATGACCTGAGTCGAAGTCCAACACTCAACCAACTGAGCCACCTAGGTGCCCCAGTGGTAACTCAATTCTGCCCAAAAAGTTTTAACGTGTAGATCCTTAAGTTACACAAAATAAAATGATGTTAAAATTTCAATTTATATACATATTTTTCTAGCAGAAAATTATCATAAGGTGATTGGTAAAAAGGTTTTCAATAAAAATTAGTTTTCTAATAACTTTCCTGGGTTAAATGAAATGGAAATGTAAGTTTAAGAAGATATATAAAGGGATGATAGGGGTACCTCAGTGGTGTAGTCGGTGAAGTGTCCCACTCTTGGTTTCGGCTCAGGTCATGATCTCGCAGTTTCGTGAGTTTGTTTGAGCCCGGTGTTGGGCTCTGTGCTGGCAGCGTGGAGCCTGCTTGCTATTCTCTCTCTCTGCCCCTTCCCCATTCGTGCTGTCTCTGTCTCTCTCAAATAAATTTTAAAAACTTTGAAAAAAAGAGAGAGATGATAGGTAGATAGGCAGATAGATGATAGATAGATAGATAGATAGATAGATAGATAGATAGATAGATAGAGATGGATAAAAAGAAAAGATAGATAATTTCCAAATGTTAAAAAATCTTGTTCATGTGTTTTTAACTGGACTTGGTGATTATCCAAACATTGTGTTATTTAGAGCCCATTGAATGCAATTAAAAGAGAAGGGTAACAATTTTCTTTGAAATATCAATGTTTGTAATGTATCAGAAATGATATTTTATTTTTAAACTTAAAAATCTACCCTTCTGATAACTACAGCACCAGCCAACATCTTGACTACATCCTCATGAGAGATCCCAAGTCAGAAACAGCCAGCTAACAGTTCCTATTTCCTCAACTACGCAAATTACAGAAACATAATAAATGTTTATTGCTGTTTAAAGCCACTAAGTTTGGGATAATTTTTTTTTTATTTATTTTTTTTTCTTTTGCATTAACAGGTAACTAATAGAGAGTCACTAGGAGATGCTTTGGCAATCACTATGGAAATTTCTGTTCTTACTCTCAATTTCAGTACTTGTCTTTTCACATACCTATAACAGACAATTCATGGATTAGCTCAGATTCATGGATCATGCCTTGAGTAGCAGTGTTCTTGACATCTTGTCATTACCTCAAACACAGTTGCCCATAACTTCCTAGGTTCATCTTTCATTCATATTTCCCAACCAAATGGTTTGTTGCCTTCTTTCTAAACAATTGTCTTTGAGTTGGGCTCCAGTCCCTGATCTGGGCAGTTATGAGCAGGGTTACAGAGTAACATGATATAATGCATGGCAAATCTACATGGAAAGAGCTTCCAAAAGGAGGATGGAGCACATGGTGGGCACTTAGATTTTCATGGACTCTATGGCACATTCTTCAAATGCCACTTAGGTCTTACTTCTCCCATGAAGTCTCCCAAATCAGTCTAACCTAGCCAACCAATGGTTGGACACCATGACCTTCCTACCCTTACTGCCCTGTGCTTCCACAAAAGCTATGCTGTTCTCCATTGTATCAATCACCAATACCAAGTTGTAGATTGCTCAGTACATTGTCCTGGACTGTGACCAGCTCTTTTTCTCATGACACTGTAAACTCCCCCAAAGGTCTTTATTTCTATATCCCTAGTGTTGAGTGTAATGCCTGGCTAGACTCTATTAGAGGGTATGTTTGGTATTTTAATGAAAATGCAATCATAAATTAATTCTTTTGATGAAAAAATGAGGATTTGTCACACAAATTTTCATACACACACACACTAAACACCAGTTTATATACTTGGCAGTTTGGATTCTGAAAGCAAAGCTCTCTAGCTGGAGACTGTACAGTGTTGCAATTAGCATAAGTCTTTGTGGGCAGACCTGCCTGCTTAAATCCACCTTGTTACTGAATAGTTTAGTGATTCTAGACAAGATAATTAAAATCTCTCTGCTTCAATTTCTTAATTGTAAATAAAGATAGCAACAGAACCTGGCTCTGAGAATTAGATGAGTTAATACATGTGCCTGGAACATAGTGAGCACTCAATAAATGTTGGTTGTTATCACGTATTCCTTCAACTTGAATGTCTTTACCTTCTTACTTCTAGTTATATGCAGCAATTGCAGAGGCCACAATTTTCCCTTCTTTTCATCTCCCTGTTGTGTAATTTAATGGTCTACCCAAAGTGGAATTTGTGGACCACCTGCCTCAGAATCATCCATGGGTCTTGTAAAACAAAAAAAAAAAAAAAAAAAAGGCTCATTCTTCAACTCCACCCCAGGCCTGAATCAGCATATCTGCATATAGGGCAAAGGAAGCTGCATTTTAAGCAAACATCACCCAAGGAATTTTGATACAAAATTTGAGAAAACACTCCATAAACAGGTCTACTGATATACTCAGCAGCTCCACCAGGCGAGTCAAAGGCAACGAGGAAGCCCCAAGAGAATTACAAATCACAAAGCCACAGTCATTCTCCGCAAATTTCTCCACTAGCATGTGTCACTAAATAGCAAACGAGTGTAAGAAAGTTAAGGTTGCTGTGATGTAATTTCAATGCAACATGGCAGCTATAACATTGTCCATAACGAGAAATAAAACCACATATAGGTAGTACACTCACGGGCGATTTTGTGCTTTGGTCAGAGAAATGTAAGTGCTCTATTGAAATGAAATGCCAAGGCACTTCAGCTTTGGTCGGGTTGCATATTTACACGGTCCTAACTTTAAAAAATTAAAAAGGTCACATGTGCCCCAGTGCAGGTTGCCCTTGTCAGATGCTTGTTGGTCACCACCATTCCAGCGTGATGGACTTAGAAAGTGCAATCGTGTCACTGCAACACATCTGTAAGAAATTGAATACAAATTGCAGCTGAATTTATATTTCAAGGTAGCAGCTTCCAGCTGCACATCATTTGTTTTGTCTTGTTTAAAATAGCTCCACATCGCGTGCCAGCTACTGTAGGCTCCAGATTCTATTAATTAGGGCTAGAAAACTAAAGCAGCAGCCGGTCCTCTGGGAGACGATGCCAGGTTCCAAAAACCTGTCTCAGTCTCTGCAGCCCCATCAGAGGCTTCCAGGTAATCGGGGTGGTTTTTCCAAGACAGTGATTCTCAAGGTGTGGTCCAAGAATGACTTGCTCAAAAATCACCTGGAAAGCTTATTTTAAAATGCAGTTTTCTACACCTAGCCCTGGACTCACTGAATCCGAATCTCTGGGAATGGGCCCAGAGATCTGCATTTTAAGCATATTCTTATTCGTGGTAAAGTCTCAGAAACATGGGAACCCGGAGACCACTCTAAAATGAATCATTTTCCCTGGAACCAAGCAGGATTTACTCAACCAGAAACCTCAGTCTGCCTTTCCTAATTTTCTCCCAACAATACGTCTTTATTCAAGGTCAAGTAAACTCTCATCTGCTTTATGGTTCTGACTACCAATTGTAGTGAAACTCAGGATAAAGGATCTTACTGACTTTGACTAGTCAGTAAAGTCCAAATATAAAATATCTCACCATTGTGTGAATAGGATATTCAGATTGCATCCTGATTCATTGTGAAACAGAATGCATCTCTCCTTAAAATAAAATAAAATAAAATAAAATAAAATAAAATAAAATAAAATAATAAAAAAATAAACAACCTCCCACAACAGGTGTAATGGGTAAATAAGTGTTACCATGGCATTGTGCTCCTCTGTGGCTTTCCCTTATTACAGATTTAGTTGTAAACATCGTTCTTGGCTAAGTTCCTCATTTGTACGACTCTTTTGTGATCTACCAAGTGTGAATATATGTGATCAGTCTTCGAGTACGTTAATGTATTGATGTTGATCCTGACCTTGGGATAAAGGAAACCCAACCCCCCCACACCAGTTCATCCCAGGTGGCTAGCAGGCCCTTGATACGTATGTGTCAAGGACCAAATGAATCCACTGCCCTATTACTTTATCACGTATAGCATAACCCTACTGAAGAGCTATTCCAAAAATCACATGGGCTCTACCCAAACCCACAACAGATACCTGTGGTTTTGATGCCTTACTAAATTTCTCATTATGTATTACATCTCTCCTTTTGTAAGCTGTTTCCTTTTCTCCTTTCTACCATATCTCCTTTTCGTGTAGATTTTGCACATTTCCATGACCCTCTGTTTAAAATGTTTATATCTCCTGGGGCACCTGGGTGGCCCAGTCGATTGAGCATCCAACTTCGGCTCAGGTGGTGATCTCGCAGCTCACAAGTTCGAGCCCCGTGTGGGACTCTGTCCAGACAGCTCAGAGCCTGGAGCCTGCTTCAGATTCTGTGTCTCCCTCTCTCTCTGCCCCTCTCCTACTCGTGCTCTGTCACTCTCACTCAAAAAAATAAATAAACATTAAAAAACATTAAAATGTTTATGCCTCCCAAGAACTGGTAGTTGCTCCTTTCGGCTTATAGATGTACTAAAATGTGTTCTTTTTGCCTCTAGAATACTGATGACGGTAAATCTCTTTCTAAGAATAGTGCCGTACTAAAGCCCTTCCTGATCTTGAACTCTTAACCAATTATTGTTTCTTTTGTATTGCAGCCTACTAGTCAATTTCTACTTTGTCTTCTTAAGTGAATCAAAATGGAATTCATCTGGAGGTTAAACATTCTGGGAGCTGATACATGGAATCCCTCATATTTCAGCAAAATATCCAGCCACAGGAGAAAACTTAGAACCACTTCTGTATTTCCTGATGAGCTTGTCATTCATTCAATTCTTGAGAATGCCATTTCTCAAATGTGGTGCCTATCTTTCAAAGAAAGCAGGCAGATTTTCTGTGTGAATTGATACTTAACTGAGCAGTGGCTCAGATTTGCCTGAAACAGTCCCTGTTTGCACTTACTGTCCTGATATAATCTTCACAGCACTCCCAGAATGTGCAGTTTAGTCACTGAATTATACATAGCCACCCTGCTCATCACCCCCAAGTTTTACATGGAATAAGAATACTACTTTTGCAGACGGTAGCTACACTTGCGGTGAGCACAGCATAACCTATAGACTTGTTGAATCGCTCTGCTGTACACCCGGAGCTAATGAAACATTGTGTCTCACCTCTACTTCAATTAAAAAAAAAATAAAAACAGAGGGGCGCCTGGGTGGCTCAGTCGGGTTGGGTGTCCCACTTCGGCTCAGGCAAGATCTCCCGGTTCATGAGTTTGAGCCCTGCGTCGGGCTCTGCTGACAGCTCACAGCCTGCATCCTGCTTCAGATCCTGTGTCTCCCTCTCTCTCTGTCCCTCCCCCACTTGCACTCTGTCTCGCTCTCTCTCTCAAAAATTAATGAACGTTAAAAAAAATTTTTAATAAAGAAACAATACTACTTAGCTCAACCCTCTGGCCTCTATCTTCTCATCACATCCTATCCCACCAAACTCTCCATTCGAAACAACAGAGAGCTAAGTAATTGCCACTTTCAGACTAGTCCTAGGCCTTGGCCTCTTATCAGGTAAGTTGGGAAGCTGTGACTCAAGGTAGAAACAATCTGACTTATCATTGAAAGATGTGGATGGCACTCAAATCAAAGCCACATGCTTACAAATATTTA
This sequence comes from Panthera tigris, assembly GCF_018350195.1. Classification (NCBI taxonomy): domain Eukaryota; kingdom Metazoa; phylum Chordata; class Mammalia; order Carnivora; family Felidae; genus Panthera; species Panthera tigris. The sequence goes on from NC_056662.1 coordinate 108,988,309, forward strand.
GTAGCCTTATAACAATCCACTCAAATGCACTCTTATAACTAACACTGCTTTGCTAGTTACAACCGATCCATTCATTAATTCACAAATACATATTGAGCCCTACTATGTGCCAGGTACTGTTCTAGCCACTGGGGATGCAGAGGTTAACATAAGATTTCTGCTCTCATGGAAATTACATTCCGGGGAGGGGAGACAGACAGTAAACAAGTAAACAAACAGATAAATAAGACAGATAAAGATGGTGGTAACTGCTACAAAGAAAATGAAGTAGATGGGGTAGAGAGTGTATGGTTTCAGTTATAGCTGGATTTTAATGACAGATCAGAAATCAGACACTCAAAGAAAATAGAAATATATATTTTTTTGTTCCCAGATATGAATCTGTCCAGGGTTAGAAGGTGGCTCCATCTGTCAGGGCTTCCAAGAACCAAGATTTCTTTGATCTCGCTGTCCATGCCCTAAGGTGGTGTCCTCGTGTGCAAGTTTGGGACAGCTCACCAGCGTGTGTCTGCATTTCAGCCTATGGGAAAGGAATAGAGAACATTCTTGCCGGCATCTTGGCATTAAGGAGGTGGCCCACATGTGATTTATTTTCATTCCTCTCATTTCCCATTGACCCAAACTTCGTCACCCAGCCACAGCTACTTACAAGGTCATCTGGGAAATGCAGTGTCTATTTGGGCAGTCAGATGCCCATCCAAAGCCCAGACAGTTCTATTATTTTAATAATAAAGGACTAAAAGGCCCAAGTTGTGATCTCTGCTGTAATTGTCCTGTTGCACCCTGTGCTCAAGAGATAGGGCTGTTTTAGATAGGAATTTGTTTAGATAAAGTAGTCAGGGAAGACATAAGACCTGAAAGACAAGGAAGAGGCAGATGTGTAACATACACAGGAATTAAAATCAGCAGTCATGAGTTAGGATGACAATGAACATATGTACATTTCACACTAAAGTTTTAATTCATGTTTAGTTTTGTTAATTGTTACAATATGTCCTTATTCAGTATAAGCTCACTGACAAAGCATATCCATCTATCATCTATCTATCATTTTTCCAAGTTGGTGAGATTCTCAGTTGTTTACATTCCATCCCTGGTTGTTTTCCATACATCTGACACATAGCTCCAGTGAAAATTTTATATAGATGATTGTTGGGTGGACACTAAATTCTGAAAGCTTGATATTTCCATTTGTTTTTCCAATCATCTTGAACTTCTAAACAGCAATTACCATCTCCTAAACACCCTTTGCAATCCACCCCATGACCTAAGCTACTGAGTAGCTCCATGGAGAGGCTAAGAGACTATAGAATGGGGAAATCTTGTTCTAAAGTGCAAGGGACTTCTAAATTTAAGACTCACTCATTAGTCAGATGGATTGTATACAAAGCAAGAAGTGTTTTGACATTGATTATGCGGGAATAAAATGCTTGTTGGAAAGGCATCTCGTCCTTGCCTGATTCTGGGCACTTGCCATGCATTGGATCAATTCAGGTCTAATTAAAACCGTAAGAAACACCACCCGAGGCAGACCTGTAATCCATCTGACCAAATGTTCAAGCTACATAGAAGCATCCAAATATTCTGGATGAGGTGGTCCAGTGCCCAGTCTGATTCAGCCACAGCTACGTAGGAATATTGCCCTAATAGCCCTGGCTTTCATCTACCGAAATGGGGAGCTATGAGTCAGGATGTCACCTCCCAAGTCTTTGCTCCCTCTCAGGAAAGCCATCATCTGCCTCTAAGCCCATGAGCATCTATTAGTTAAAAAACAGACCTGGCTCCTGACAATGATCCCAGGCATGTGTGCTTCACAATAATAAGTCTAAAATGTTGGGGATAATAATGAACATAATGACACATTCTTAGCTCTGAGCTCAGATCCTGGATTTTCCTGAAATCCAAAGCTCACACATCCCTAGCTTTTTAAACCCTTGAAATATAAGATACGTGAAGGAGATGTCTGCAGACTGAAAGTCTGGCACTTGGAAGCTTTGGGAAGTATTTTGCACTTAACTAACAAGAAGACAGAAAGCTATCCACAATACACAAAGGCACAGAAGCATTCTTTGATCTACTAAGACGTTCCTGGCTGGACAATGTTTTGGAAAATAATCAAATTGAATTTTAATTCCAACCTTTCTCCATTTGAAAAAGGAGGACTCTGGGGCACAGAGGAATTCAGGCACTTGCCCCAGGTCACAAAGTCAGTGAAGAGCAAAGCAGTAAGTGAACCAAGTGTCCAGGGCCCTTTTCATTCTACCACGGTGTTGCTTGTTGAAAATAGTGTATTTCTGTTTTGGCATTCTTGAGTCTACAGAGCTGCAAAGTAAGATCTTGGCATAGTATAGCGCAGTGTCGTAATCTTCCTCCCAACTCTTAACGCTTCCCCCTGTCCTTACGACCATATAAGGAATCGAATCTTTATCAGGGTTCCCAATTAGCTTTGACAAACCTGATGTCTCGCCAACCAGTATACTGCATCATACCCACTGACTCCAACAGGCAAATGATTCCATTAAATTCCTAGACTTAATATCTCAGCTAAAAACGGCCATCTGTTCACACTTAATTACCATCTTCCCAAAACGTATTTATTTGACAATCTTAAAGGATAACTCCACTTGTAGAGAGGACCGAGGTTTGAATTGTTAGCCTTTCTGCTGAAGAGCCGTCAATTAAACTTAACATTAGCTCAAATCCAGTTCAAGCCCTACTGGAAATAGAAACACATTTTTTTCAGATGGTTCTGAAAACATCCTCGGATTTATTTCTTAAAAAGAAAAATTTTAAGAACAAATGGCAAAAAAAGCAGCTACTTTTTTTTGGCATTTCTTTCTTCTTAGTATTCTTTCTTAAATATGCTTTTCTTGAAAAAAGAAATGGGAGGGGAAAAATTCAGCTGCCAGATAGATGTACCTTATCATTAATTGGCTTAACATACCAGACAAGAAGCCAGCTAGCTGCATTAACCTCCTGTCACCAGCCCTGTGTGCCTCTTAGAAGGACTTTTGTGGGTTTCAATCACTGTACTCAAGCAAACCTTTATTCTTGCATCCTTCCTGTAGTGACTGGATTTGTGTGGCCATTCAAAGTCTCCTCTGAATGTTTTAAATAGCCAGAATCTCAATAGCTCTCAACTTTGCAGATGATTGGGCTTTAGCTTTGGTTGGATTCTACATCAGGTGCTTTTACAAAGTTACAGCAGAAAAAGGAATTCACTGCCCATTTCGAATCAACTTATAAAACCTGATAGTCAGAACATTCATTACCAAGACTTTTTTGGCTTAACTATTAGCTATCCCACGAGACAAAATATCCCTATCAAAAAAGCACTGTTCTATTTTGGGAGTTATTTTCTGGACTGAAGAAGAACGAGTTGAACCGCCTCTGGCCATCTGTATATGTTTCTTCACTTTCGTAGCCTTTGCTGATTGGAATGCATTCTGGTATCTTGGCCTCTCAGGCAATTAAGAAGCTTTCCAGAGACCAACAGTTGTATAGGAATAGCTTGTAAGCAGCATGTATTCGCTTATTTAAGAAATAAATATTATTGGGGTGCCTGGGTGGCTCAGTCAGTTAAGCATCTGACTCTTGATTTTGGCTCAGGTCATGATCTCACGGTCGGTCATGAGATGCAGCCCCATGTCAGGCATGGAGCCTACTTAAGATTCTCTCTCTCCCTCTGTCAAAAATAAAAATAAAAAATAAAAAATAAAAAAAAATAAATATTATCGCCTACGATGAGCCAGTTTCTATGCTAATATCTGGGAATACATCCGTGAGCCAGGTAGACAAGTTTGCTGTCTTCATAGAGCTGACAAGAGAAAGAAACAGAGACAGAGAGACAGAGAGAGCGAGAGAGAGGAAGGGGAGGGAGGGAGGGAGACTAAAATCACAACCTAACTACACAGAAAAAGAAAAATTGTCAAAGAAGTCTGGACTTTAAAAAATAAATCTCAAAAAATAGTATACTGTTTCAATGTTTTAAATACTGATCTATGAAAAATATAGGAATTCGGACACCTGGATCGCTTAGCCAGTTAAGCATCCAACTCTTGGTTTAGGCTCAGGTCATGAACTCATGGTTCACGGGTTCAAGCCCCATGTTGGGCTCTGCACTGACGGTGTGGAGCCTGATTGGGATTCTCTCTCTATCTCTCTGCTCTCTCTCCTCTCTCTCTTAATCTCTCTCTCTCTCTCTCTCTCTCTCTCAAAAACAAATAAATAAACATTAAAAGAAAAAGGAAAAGAAAGGAATTAACCTTGTTTCATTGTTACTGTATGTCAAGGGCTTTACATATATTGTTCATTTTATTTTTATAAAAATCTTTGTAGGTAGATACAAAGGAAACTGAGGCTCAAAAAATCGAAGTACCCAGAATAAAAATATACCCTGTAAATTATAAAGCCAATAATCATATCCACAGTCATCTGATTCAAAATCCATGCATGTACTCCCATACCTACTGAATTCCTGAGTCTTCTTTGGCACTTTAGCTGAAAAAGTCACATTGCTTCAGACTTCTCTTCAGTTAGAAGTAAGTATGCAAGGTTCTCTAGCTGATATCTTTATCCCTAACAGGAATAAGTGTGTAAGAATCCAAAAAAGAGTCTCAACCTTATGTAAAATCTCCAGAGATGACAACCTCCCCCATCTCTAGTGACACACTCTGATGTTTCTGATTCCATAAGCCCACTAGTACTCAATGAGCTGCTTCTTGGTTAGCGAGTTCTCATTGCCAGATCAAGCTTCTGTGCTGCTCTGGGATTGAGCTCTTGTAAAAAGAAAGCCCAGAACTGAAAGGTCAAATAGTTTATATATCTCAACATTCATTAGTCATAAAACATGAATGAACAACAACAACAAAATCTAGTTTCCTAAGCGTATTACAGTCTGCTGGTACAAATCTTTCATTTTAAACACCAGTAAAGGATGGTCCTGAAAACTACAGAACACTGCTAAGAGAAAGTGAAGAAAACCTAAATAAATGGGAAAATATACCATATTCACGGATTGGAAGGCTCAATGTCATTAAGATAACAATTTTCCCCAAATTGATTTACATTTCCATACAAAGCCAACCAAAATTCCAGCAGGCTTTTTTTTTTTTTGGTAAAAATCCACAAACTGACTGTAAAATGTGTATGGAAATGCAAAAGACCTTGACTATCCAAAGCCAAAGCACTTGTTTAGAAAGGAAAACAGGGGCACCTGGGTGGCTCAGTCAGTTAAGTATCTGACTTCAGCTCAGGTCATGATCTTATGGTTCATGAGTTTGAGCCCCATGTTGGGCCCTGTGCTGACAGCTTTGAACCTGGAGCCAGCTTCAGATTCTATGTCTCCCTCTTTCTGCCCCTTTCCCGCTTGCACTCTGTGTGTGTCTCTCTCTCAATAATAATAAAAATATTAAGAAACATTTTTAAAAATTTAAAAAAATAAAAAGGGAAACAAAGTTGGAAGACTTACCCTACCTGATTTCAAAAATTCTTATAAAGCTACAATAATCAAAACAGTGTGGCACTGGTAAAAAGATAGACATATCCATCTATGGAAGAGAATAGAGAATCCAGAAATAAACCCACACACATTTGGTCAATTGATTTTTAACAAAAACGCAAAGGGAATTCAATGGAAAAAGGAAAGTCTTTTCAACAAATGATGCTGGATAAACTATACAGAAAAAAAATTACCATTGACGCTTATCTCACACCATACATAAAAATGAACTCAAAGTGAATCATAGACCAGAACTTGAAATGAAAACTCTAAAGCTTTCTACAAAAAGCATAGGAGAATTATGACCTTGAAGTAGAAGACAGATGTTTCTTGGATAGAACACAAGAAGCACACGCCTGAAGAGGGAGAAAAACGATACATTGATCTTTGACAAAATTAAAATGTTTACTATTTGAAAGCCACCACTAACACAATAAAGCAGCAAGCCACAGACCTGGAGAAAATATTTGCCAAGCATATATCAGACAAGTACTTACATCCAGAATATATAAAGAATTCTTATTACTCAATAGCAAGGTATCCTAATTTTTAAAATAAGCAAAAAATAAATAAATAACAAAACAGGGCACCTGGGTGGCTCAGTCAGTTAAGCATCAGACTCTTGATTTCAGCTCAGGTCATGATCTCATGGTTTGTAAGATCAAGCCACACATCGGGCTCTACGCTGATAGCATGGAGCCTGCTTAGGATTCTCTCTCTCCCTCTCTCTCTGCCCCTCACCCCACTTACGCTCTCCCTCTCTCTCTCAAAAATAAACATTTAAAAAATAAATAAAATAAGTAAAAATTTAAATCGACACTTTACCTTAAAAGGCCTACAGTTAGTCCATAAGCATATGAAAGGATATTCAAATTATCAGTCATTGGGAAAACGCAAATTAAAATCATGAGATTCCACTATACATCCAATAAAATGACTAACATACATTTTTTAATTTTTTTAAGTTTATGCATTTACTTTGAAAGAGAGGGCCCATGTTGGGGAGGGGCGCAGAGAGAGGAAGAGAGAGAACCCCAAGCAGGCTCTGCACTGGCAGCATGGAGCCCAATGTGGGGCTCAAACTCACAAACCATGAGATCATGACCTGAGCTGAAATCCACAGTCACATGCTTAACCACCTGAGCCACCAAGCACCCCAGTTTTTAAAGTGACAATAGTAAGTGTTGGAACTGCTGTTGAAAATAAAAAATTGGACAATCGTTTTGGAAAACAGTGTGGTAGTTCCTTTAAAAGTTCAACAGCCACCTACCATACTACTTTGCTAGTTTACTCATAGGTTTTTACCCAAGGGAAATGGAAACATATCCACTCTAAGACTTGCACACAAATGTTTGTAGCAACCATATCGGTGATAAACAAAAACTGGAAACAACTCAAGTGTCCATCAACAAACAGGTAAATGGATAAACAACTTGTGGCATGTCCATATAATGCGAAACTACTCAGCAACAAAAATAAAGAAACTATTGGTATGCTTAACAAATTGAAATCTCAGAAGGATCTCAAAATCATCATGCTGAGTGAAAAAAAGCATGGCAACAAGAAGTCTATACTGTATGATTCTATTTACATGAAATTCTAAAAAATGTAAACTAATCCATAGTGACAGAAGGCAGATGAGTGGCTGCCTGTGGATCTTGGCAGAGGGAGGGATGGATTACGAAGGAGCTAGAGGAAAATTTAGGCGAAGAGAAATAATTGTTAACTTGATTATGGTGATGGTTTCATGAGTGTATACATTTGTCAAAACTGATAAAATTGTATGCCGTAAATATCTGCAGTTCACTGTACTTCAATATTATCTCCATAGAGTTGTAAAATACATTGAGGCATTTCATCTAACTGCCCCAACTCCAAGTCAGTGCAGTGGATTGCTGCTGTCTTTGCTACATATTTAGATGTATCTCACATGGTCCCTGTTCCCGAGCCCAGTTCCCAAGTTGGTCACACTAGACTGTAGAGTAATAAGATGTCGTTTTTGAAATGTGGAAAGAATGAGAGCATTAACTAACACACAGAAACCATACATGGTGGTTAAGATTAAGGATCTCAGAGTTATGGTTTTCTATTCCTTGTCCTTGCTAGTGATCTATCCTAATTTGGAACTCCCTCCACCTGGTACACAGTTGGAACTCAACAACTGTTAATGCTTTTATTTCCCTAGTTCAGAGTTTAGGTTTATCAACAAGCCCTGAAGTGTCCACAATAACATGTAACTCACATGGGACTATTGAGTTCAGAGATAGATCTGCAGCATATAAGTTTATGCTGATATATAAGTTTATGTCCTATGTCATAACTGACATATAAGTTTAGCAGATGCATTGTTTTAACATTACAGCTGCTTCTGATCCTAATAGTAGCACTCTATTTTTATCATTCCAAAGTACAGTAAATGTTCATTTAATTGACTGTAAGAAGATAGGGACCTAAGCATATGGGTATCTACTACATGCCAGTCACTGTGCTAGAAGCTTCCTATACCATTTCTATAAATGATCCTCACCATAAACCACTCCTGGCTTATACCTGATATGATGAGGCTTGGCTTCCTTAAGGCTATGGACACAGTGTGGAATAATGAAGCAGGATTTGAACCCACCCAGGATTTTGGGTACGCAACCTACATTCTGTGCATTGTGCCATATCCTTCCATATCAATGTTTGTGGGTTTAGAAAGGGTCACTCTACAATTTATCTTCCAAATGGAGACACTTATAAGAGTGAGTGTGGCAGAGGGTCTTTTAATAATTATTCCAGGACAGTGGTATAGACCAGGATTCTGATGGGCAAATTGAAGTGGATGGTCACCCTAATCTGAGTTACCAGCTGTTCAAGCAGTATTTCAAAGCAAAGAGATATCAAGCAGGAAAGTGAGAAGAGACGTGTCACAGGCTGAATGCTGGTCCAATAGGCTCTCTGGAAAGGAAGACAAGACTCTAATTTCGAGGAAAAGATTTTGAGACATGACCTAGTTTCTTCCTATTCACAGTGTGATTTGCAGACCAACAGCAGCATTAGGGAGCTCTGTTAAAAACACAGAGAATCTTGAGCTCCATTTCAATCTTACTGAATCAGAATCTGTGTTTTAACAAGATACCCTAGTGTTTCACACATCAAAGTTTGAGAAGCACTGGTCTAAAGGTCTACAACCTCCCTACTACCCATCCGAGTAACCATGGGTGGCTTGAAAAAAGAGAGCGATTCCAAGGGCCCATCACCCAGAGATCCTGATTCTGTGGATTGGGGGTGCAGACCTAGGAATCTATATTTTAAATTATCTCTCCATGAAACTGTTGAGGAGAGGACAGTTGGTTTGGGTCCCGCTAATCTAGAGTATTCAATGCAAAAAGCACTCGAGTTTTCATTAAAAATCATCCAGAAAGTTAAAATGGAGACAGCTTGAGATACTCTGAGATTCACTATATTTACATTTTTATCTAGATATTTATCTATTTTCAGCCATAAAATCCTTGGAGAGCTAGATTCCATAATAGGAAATTATGTTAGCCGAGGAAATTTTAGTGAAATGAAACAAAGCATAATTTCTGTAAGGAAGACCTTCCAGATCCTGGAGCAAACCCACAGCCATTAAGTGTACCCAGACATAGACACAAAGATACAATCAGACCAAGAAGATAGCCAAATGGTGCTTCCCAGTACACTCACAGCACCGTGGCCATGATTTCTTGGTCCTTGTAAGGATCTGCCCCCCTAACCTCTTCCGCAGGCCCAGAGTTGTGTGCACAGACTATGTTTCTCTGTCATTTCTCGGGGTACTGAAACACAACAGAAGCTAAGCCTAAACAATTACAGACACCTCACCGTGTTATACTCACTCTTCTTCCCACATTTCTTCTTGGCAGTAAATTTGTTGTTATGTGTCTAATGGATTTCTAGTGAAGAAAAATTCTGCTATTAAGGCCAATGACTGGAATGAATCCAGAAACCCAGATCTTTATCTCTGGTGGAAAAGATGCAGGATCAAATGCATAAACAATGTAGTCCAGAATCGGGACAAAATGTCAAGGTCGTGTACACAGATGTTCTCATTCAAACTCTCAAACGAGAACAGTTCAGAGAAGTAAAATAAGATAGAAGGCAAAAAGAGAGTGCACAACCTGGCCTTCTGAACCAGGTCCCGCAATAGGTCCCCACAGTTATTGACCTCAGGTGGGTCCTTGGAAGGAACACTGGAAATTTTAAATGTCTCAGATACAGGCTTCCCATTCTTTTTATTCTCCACCTTTTGACATGATGTCTCATTACTTCTACTGTGTTTTACCTTTTCAATATTTTATAATGAAAAAAAAAAAGGAAAATATACATCCCAGTAATCATGGTCTAGATACAACCACTGTTAACATTGTGCCCCATTTGCCTTATTTAAATTTTTGGTGAACCACTTTCAACTGAATTGCAGATATCATGACCCTTTACTGTTAATCATTTTAGTTCACTTATCCTAAGAGAAAACCCTCATGCATAACCACAATACCACTAAAACGCTGAAGAAAACTGGCAAAAACAATTCCCTAATATCACCTAATATCCAGTCCTTATTGAACTTCTCCCAATTGTACCCAAAATGTCTTTACCTTTTATTTGGACAATTTCCAAGGAGCCAAGTTAAAGAACTCATTACCTACCACTCAGGTGGTACCATTGATTTCTCTATTATATCTGTTTTACCACATGTCTTTACATCTGCCCCTATGTGTTTTTCTTCCATAAATTCACTTCAGTTTTTGACATATTTCAAAGTAAAATGTATCCGTATAGTTTACCCTTAAATATTCTGTATGGTAATCATTATGTAGAGTTCAATAATCTTTTCTTCTGGTGGAAAGTTTATATACAATAAAATGCACAAATATTAAATTACATTGCTGACTTTTAACAAACACATACAGCTATGTAACTCAAGTCCATATCAAGAAATAGAACATTACCAGGAAGTTCTTTCATGACCCTACCCAGACAACCCCCCCCCTCCACTTCCCATTCTTACACAAACACTTTTATGGTGTTTTTCACCACACATTAGTTTTGCCTATTCTAGAACTTCATGTAAATAGAATTGTGCAGTGTATACTTTTTGGAGTTGGCTTCTGCCATTCAAACTAATATTTTTGAGACTCATCCATGTTGTCGTCTGTATCCACAGTCCCTTCCTTTTTATTACTGAGAAGGACTCCACCTCGGTTGTTTCTAGGCTTTGGCTGGATGAAATGTCTATGAAAATTCCTGTACAGATGATTTTTGTGAACATATCTTTTCATTTCTCTTGGATAAATACCTAGAAGAGGAATTGCTGGCTCCTAGGGTCGAATATGTTTCATTTTATGAGAAACTTCCAGACTTTCTTCCAGAGTGCACGTATCATCTTACATTCCCGCCAACAGGGTATGAGATTTCTAATTGCTATGTTTTCCTTTTTTCCTTTTGCTCTTATCTTTTTAAATTCCTTCCTTCTACTTACTTTGGGTTTACTCCATTCTTCTTTTTCTAAAGAGGATCCTCAATTACTGATTTTGAACCCTCTATTCAAATATAAGCATTTATTTTTTTTCTGTTCTTGATATCTACTTTATTTTATTTTTTTAATATAATTTATTGTCAAGTTAGCTAACATATGGAGTATACAATGTGTTCTTGGCTTTCGGAGTAGATTCCTATGATTCATCACTTACATACAACACCCAGTGCTCATCCCAACAAGTGCCCTCCTCAATGCCCATCACCCATTTTCCCCTCCCTGCCCTGCCCACCCATCAATCCTCAGTTTGTTCTCTGTATTTAAGAGTCTCTTATGGTTTGACTCCCTCTCACTTTGTAACTATTTTTTTTCCTTCCCTTCCCCCATGGTCTTCAGTTAAGTTACTCAAATTCCACATATGAGTGAGAACATATGACATTTGTCTTTCTCTGACTTATTTCACTTAGCATAATATCCTCCAGTTCCATCCACGTTGTTACAAATGGCAAAATTTCATTCTTTCTCATTGCCAAGTAGTATCCCATTGTATATATATACACCACATCTTCTTTATCCATTCATAAGTTGATGGACATTTGGGCTCTTTCCATAATTTGGCTATTGTTGATGGCACTGCTATAAACATTGGGGTACATGTGCCCCTATGAATCAGCACTCCTGTATCCTTTGGATAAATTCTTAGTAGTGCTATTGCTGGGTTATAGAGTAATTCTATTTTTAATGTTTTGAGGAGCCTCCACACTCCTCCGGTTTGCATTCCCACCTACAGTGCAAACTGGTGTAGCCACTCAAATATAAGCATTTAAAGTCATACATTTCTATAAGCATCGCTGTAACCACTTCCCACAATTTGGACATGCTATGCTTCTGTTTTCTTCTAGTTTAAAATATTTTCTAATTTCTTTTGTAATTTATTTCACCCATAAGTTGTTAAAAAGTGTTTTGTTTAATTTGTAAAATGTTAGGGGGTTCCTAGATATTTTATTGTTACTTATTTTTAACTTAATACTATTATGATCAGAGAATCTACCCTGTGTAATTTCAATCCTTTTTGAATTATTGAGGCTTGTTTTATGGCTCAACACACAGTCTATTTTGAGCAATCCACTGTATACTTGAAAAGAATGGTTATTTTTCGGTATTGGGGTATAAGGTTTTGCAAATATCAATTAAGTCCAAGTTGGTTGGTAATCTGGTTTAGATATCCTATACCTTTATTGATTTTTTTTTTTTGGCTTTGTTTTTCTACCAGTATGGAAAGAGGAGTTTTAATCTCCAGCTATGATTTTAGAATCACCTATTTCCTCTTGCTTCTGTCAATTTTTACTTCAATGTATTTTGAAGATCCAAAATGTGTTTTATAACTCCTATTTTTCAAAATAGATATAGTCAAGTATTCTTACCAAAAGGCTGAAACTGAATTTTATCAAGCCTTTAGACTTATCTAATTCCCTACCTTGAAGAGTAACAAGTTAAATAACATTATGAGGAAACGATCAGGTACATCCAGAATGAGGGTCAGTATACAAGATCACTGGCCTGTTCTCTTCAAAATGTGCAGGTCATAAAAAGAGAGAGATTAGGAGAACGGTCCTACTTTACAAGATTTAAGAGATACATCAACTAAATGCAATGCTCTCTTTTAAACCATCGATCACATTTACATAAGCAACCAAGACTTGAGAGAGATAGTGTTATAATATTCCACTTTGAATATTAGAGAGGATAGATAGCCAGGTGAGATAGTCCTGAGTGCACAAAGAAGATAAGGTTCGTTGAAGGCAAGGAGATCAACCCAATCCAAGGAAGAATCCTTTGGCAGTTTCCCCGTTAGAGTCCCTGAGCCAGATCTACAGCATCAGGGTGTCTGGGAACTTTGTGTGATGGGGCTGGAGGTAAAGAGACGGAATTCTCAGGGTAACCACGCATGCCATAAATCATTCTGTCTCAACTGGAGGCCTCTGACCACCATAAAGGAAAGCAAAGTTGTTCATATGTGCTGCTTCTAAGTTGGTTTTTATCATGTACACTGTGCTGTGTAGCCACAATCCCCACATCAGGAATGCAGTGCTGGTTTCCCACCTGCTAGGAATATTTTCAGATGACAGCTCTCTACTCTCTGGAAGTGGCCTCAACTCAAGAAACCATTGCACCCAACGTCACAGCCCACTTCTAGGGAAGCCCATCTTCAAGGCCAGGTCAACCTAGTTAAAGAGTTTGCTCCCTCACTCCAACCTGGCACAACTCCAAAGGACTATATCAACCTCAGACCTTCCTATTGGGTTGCCTGAGCTCTTGTTAGTTGGAACCACATCCAGTCTGTCCCTCTACCGTGTCCTCCTGGTTCCAATCATTCCATACTTGTTGATCCCAAGAACTCCCTAGTATCCTTCCTGTGTACTTATCTCCATCTCGGAGTCTGTTTCCTGGAGAATCCACCCTGCAGCAAGGTTACCTAGCCAATTACCTTGAGAGAACTCATGATGCTTTTATTGTTATTAAACCACATTTATTCGGATTTTGCAGAAGGAGAAATCAAGGCACAAAATCTCTGCGACTTGCTCGAGATTATACGAGGTGCCAACATTGCGTGAAGGCAGTGTGCCAAGGCATGAGCGAGAACCACACAAATACCCTGCCAAGTTTTCATCTCTGTATATAATTTATTTTTGCTACAACAGAGTAAAACTCACCATTCCAGCAATGTGTGCCAGATGGAATGTCAAGATTTGTGGATTTGCAGAGTGGGTGCAGAGTGGGGAGTAACAGGTTTAGAACAAATATTAAGCAGAGTATTCAAAGAACGATAGTGTGTTTACTAGAAATGTGATATGCTCTCCTCATGAGTATAGAAGAGAAGGTGGGCAGGACAGGAAATCTGCTGAAATGGCAACACCAGGCCAAAGAATGACAGTGACCGTTGGAATAGCCGTAGGTATTTTAGAGACTCTGGCGGTTTTGCAGTAGGAGTAGAGTTGATTGTTCTGTTGTCCACTTTAAATGTTTGGAGATTTGCCATCAAAATGTCTAGGATTCAAAAGTCAGCACTGAATGCCAAAAAGTTGAGACCCCTGAGCTGAAGATGAGAACCCAGGAAATCACCCCACTACCCACCCCACTTCACCGTGAGCTCTCTCTGCACTCATATGTTAAAACAGAAGAATGGATAGCTTGTGATATTTCCTAGGAAAATTAAGCATATTGGTATTTTAAGCATTATGAACAGAGGGTTGGCAACCAGAAAAGAATATAAAGAAGGAGGGAGGCATTAACTTAAGGAGGGGAGCCGGCATTTTGATAAATGTGGCCCCATAGAGTGAACAAAAACATGGCACTTCATTTTGACAGTGTCTACACTGTCTCTTTATTTTCTTTTCTCTTTCAGTTTGTTGGCACATTCCCTGCCATCCACATTCCCTCCAGCGGAGCCCATCAGCTGAGCAGCACAAAGCCCTCTTTGTACCCTTGAAAGTGAAGTATTGATAAGCCCAAAGGAATCAGATGAGACAGGTTTCTGGTTCTTTCAGGCATCAGTGAGGTCTGGTTCTTTCAGGCATCACAACGTCTGTGGCTGGGGCTCCAGAGTCCCATATGAACTACCGTATTCCATGACTTATTGGCAAATCTGCGACTGTCTTACACAGACCGAAGCCCAAAGCCTACTCCCTGATGTCAGGATTGGCCACGGTCGTGATCTCAAATTCATCACATAACCACACAACCTTTTATTTCATGCAAGCCCGTGAAAAAGTCACAAAATTCACTTACAGATCTTGGTTGTAAAGCTATTTAAAACAAAGGAAATATTTTGACTAGGAAGCCAAAAGTCGAGGAGAGTTTTAATCCTCTGCCACATCTTATCTACGGCCCCTTCTCGTTATTCTCCTAACAGACGGGGGTTTTTTTTCATTAATGCGGCTGGCAGCACTGACTTCACCTAGAGGGGAATGTAACCCAGAGCAGCCAACAAGAACTTGAAATTCTCTGGGTTTTGTCACTTGCTGTTAGAATCGCAGCTTTTTCTAAATTTAGGGTGGTGAATCATATTAAGTAGTGACCTGACTGCAAAGCTTCATCAAGTTTGTGCAAGGGTGCAATTAACAACGTATCTGACTAAAGGTCAATAAGGTTTCAGAGCCTCCTCCTGGTTCGACACCACAAAAGAAAATGACACTGTGAACTGGGCTTTGTTTGCAGGACAAAATGCAGATGTGTTTGCTTGCATTTTTTAGCTTCCTTTTCTAATGCTCACAGTATAGTTTATGGATTCATAGCATATGCATATGTCAACTTGTGGCTCTAAAGGATTAATTTCACTTTATCCAATGTGCTGCTAAACCTCTAAGGGAATTCGTGGTTTAGTGTGATGGGCTGACATAGCATTAATTTAATTCAGATTCTGTTTCTCATCCTGTCACAATTTAACTAATACAGCATTGTTTGTGGGAATTCGGATACGGTTATTTAATGGAAGAAAAATGACAAATAAGACATTCTTCAGCTCTCTCTGATTCCAGCCAATCCCTCATTCCTTATGTCCACAGGGCATCAAGAGCTGAGGACCCTACTTCCATCCAGCAGCTGGCTTCCCATCTTCTCCCGGCTGCTGTTGCCTTAGTTCAGAGGTCTCCGGCTTTCCCAGGAGCATCACAGAAACCTCCTACCTGGTCTTTCTTTTGCCAGGGTCTCTCTGCTCTGCACCTGAGATTCTTTCTAATCTGATCATGTTGCTCCCTTCCTAAAAACCCTTCTTGGGTAGGTAACCTTTGCCTGAAAGATAAAATAGAAAGAAAAAAAAAAAAGGCTTTATGGAAGTACATAGCAGTTCTGGCTTCGTGATGTTACGTGAATGAATGAATTCACCACAGTCTACTGCCTTATCCTCAGATTCATAAGCTCAGAAGTTTGATCACTATCTCAGCATGGACTCACATTAACTAATCCCACCAGATTCCTGTAGGGACCAAAATCATCGGCATATTAATTCTCATTGAATCACATCTGCTAGACAAGCCTTAATCCTCATTTTCTGCTGGTCTACATCTTCCTCCCCCAGAAGCAGAGTTACAGGAATAATGATTTTATAATAAGGTTCTTTATGGCCATGGAGTTCCCTCAAGAGGGTGAGTTGTTTGATTATTTGGGGCCTTACGGGAATGATGGTCCTGGCTGTGACCGCCAGGCTGCCCATGTCACTGCAGGTACAAAGCAGAACCAGAGAGCTGTTTCCCATAACACCACGTTATTGGGCTTCCATTTTCCACAGTCCAGGCTGACCAACCATTTTCAGGTGCCACAAAACAGCCCAGTAGGCTCCCACATTCTGCACAGAATTCACACCATTTCCCTGAGATTGCATGTCTCTTGGTATTCTGCAAGAAATTCTGGAACTCTTCGATAACAAACTCACTGATGAGCCCAACTGGGTCCTGCTCCACTCTCTCATTCCACTATGTCCTCTCAGAAGATAGCTTTATTTCCAAGTTCTTTGGGGTCTTTTCTTGTAACTCTTTATTTTTTGTTGTTGCTGTTGTTTATTTTTGAGACAGAGACAGAGAGAGAGACAGAGAGAGAGAGAGAGGACAGGCAGGGGAGGAGCAGAGAGAGGGAGAGAGAGAATCCCAAGCAGACTCTGTACTGTCAGCACAGAGCTCAGCATGGGGCTCGAAACCATGAACTGTGAAATTATGACTGAGCTGAAATCAAGTGTCAGCCACTTAACCTGAACTGACTGAGCCACCCAGGCGCCCCTCCCACAGAAACTGTTTCTGGCTAATCTGAGAGAAGAGCTTACTAGGAGTATAATAGGATTACTTACAGCATCAAAAGGCGAAACTGAAAAACCAGGTTTCAGAAAGGATATGAAACCAGAGCAGAGCTGAAGACCTAGAAGAGCAGGGCCATCTCTTCAGGGAGACACCGTGAGGGTGGGTCAGCCCAGACACTTCCTATCTGCCCAAGATTCAAATGCCCACATCCCACACTTCAGCTTAAGAAAGGGAAGGCTCCTTTCCCAAACATCTCCAAGATTCCAAGACCGTCCAGAATGAGACAGGGACCACTTCTCAAAAGAAAGTCCATGTCCCAGAACTAAACATCACAGTGAAGGACGTGGGGAGCAAGACTGATCGAATAGGATAAACTGTGGATCCAAAGTACGAAGTTGAACTTAAAGACTCAGCAGAAATGCTCAAGTGCACAAGTAACTCGACAGTTGAAAGAGGAAGTGTCTAGGAAGGCAGCACCCTATCTAGAAAGGAAATGGGAGAGATGAGAGGAGGGAAGAAAATGAAATTCTGAGTGCATGTGAGTGATTTATGGAAATCGTACATGATAGTAAGAAAAGTAGAAGAATGCATAATATGTAAATAATTTCAATAATTTAAAATGTTGAAGATTGAGGGGCGCCTGGGTGGCTCAGTCGGTTAAGCATCCGACTTAGGCTCAGGTCATGATCTCGCGGTCCGTGAGTTCGAGCCCCTCGAGCTGTGCTGACAGCTCAGAGCCTGGAGCCTGTTTCAGATTCTGTCTCCCTTTCTCTCTGACCCTCCCCCATTCATGCTCTGTCTCTCTCTGTCCCAAAAATAAATAAACATTAAAAAAATTTTTTTTAAATAAATAAAATTTGAAGATTGAGTGGATTTCAAAGAACAGAGTCTTGGGGGTGCCTGGGTGGCCCAATCGGTTAAGCACCTGACTCATCATTTTGGCTCAGGTCATGATCTTGTGGTTTGTGGGTTTGAACCCCATGTCAGGCTCTGAGCTGACAGCAAGGAACCTGCTTGGGATTCTCTCTCTCCCTCTCTATGCCCCTCCTCTGCTCATGCTCTCGTTCTCGCTCTTGCAAATAAATAAATTTAGGGGCAGAAAAAGAACAGAGCCTTATGCGAATTCAAGGAATTAATATTTACAGTTGTGTTTTAAGTCCCAGCTCTGCATGAATGACTCCACAACACAAAATTCTGGCCTGCCTGCTCCCCCAGCTGCTAGCTTTCCCCGCTTCAGCAATACCATCCATTTTTTGTTCCCTCAAACACCAGCTCCCTCACCTCAGAGCCTTTGCACATGAGGTTCCTTCTGCTAGAGTCTTCTTCACTTCCTGTCTTAGTTAGGGGTCTCCAGACATGCTGAACCAAAAGGAGATATATATGCATCTACATCTCCGTTTACTACCATTAGTCTCCCCCACTGAAATGTAAGCTTTATGAGGTTAGACTGTTTTCCTTGTCACCCTGCCCCTAGTGCCCAGCATAGTGCCTGCCCATCAGAGGCACTCGGTACTTCTATATTGAATGAATTAATGAAGAATTTATTTTTATTTATTTATTTATTTTATTTATTTTTTAAAAAAAATTTTTTTTTTAACGTTTATTTGTTTTTGAGACAGAGAGAGACAGAGCATGAATGGGGGAGGGACAGAGAGAGAGGGAGACACAGAATCAGAAGCAGGCTCCAGGCTCTGAGCCATCAGCCCAGAGCCCGACGCGGGGCTCGAACTCACGGACCCTGAGATCGTGACCTGAGCTGAAGTCAGAGGCTTAACCGACTGAGCCACCCAGGCGCCCCATGAAGAATTTTTTTAAATACTATTGAGGTTTGTGATCATGGCACATTAAACATTTCCAAAGGTTAAAACAGCCACAGACATCAGCAGAAGCCTTTGCCCACTCCCTACCATTATCCCAACACAATACAAAGAGCATCGTATAAAATGTTTTTCCAGAAGTTTAATACAAAGTGCCTCGTGAGACTGTGCCCATCTTAACCAGAAAATTTGGCCTAGCTTTCTCTTTGCTTTTCTTCCAATTCCAAGGATAATAAAGTTAAGAAGAGCCATTCTGGGTACAAAGTACCTCCTTCCGTGAGCAGACATCACGGGAGTCTGCAGGCAGAGATTCTGTGACAGATTGAAACTCTCAAGAAAACCTCTTCAAACATGTGGAATGGAGAATGCTATTACCCCGGGAATCATCTAAATACATACAGTTTTTCACGGATAATGAATTTGTTAAGCATGCTTAGAATATTCTCCGTTCTTAAATAGCTCTGAATAATTGCAATATTCATAAATTACTAGACATTAGCAGACTAAGCAGGTGCACTGCAATCAAATTAATTCATTAACCCTTTTCAGAACTCTGATCTCAGGAAGACTGAATTGATATATCCACAAATATAAATCAAAAAACTTAATAAGTTACCTTCCTGAACAAAATACCACCAGCTTTCTTTTTTCTCATCATGATTTAGTTTGATGAGACAAAAGACACTATGAAAAAGAAATGAACAGGCAAATGTGGACACATCGCATCGTTGGAAAACCATTATTCCTGTTGCTGTCTTCCACATATCCCTGCAGCCTGTCCTTGACTTTCTCAGCACAAGTTTTTTCAGCCTCTCCATTTTCTCCTGCTGTCTTTGCCCAACTTCTCCTCTAGATTTTTAGATAATGATAAGGCAAGATCATAAGTCTAGACAGGAGATTGCTTTTGTGTTATATTGGAAAGAGAGTACATTTGAAAACTTATCTTGAACATTGTCTTCAATAATAAGATGCTTAATATGCACTGTAACAGTCATTTGAAAACATAAATACTTCAGACACAGATGAGGCAATGAACAAAATATATGTACAGACACGGATGGTCAAGCGCTTTTGCAACATGAGATACCAAAGAAATAAAAGGCATCTCTGTCAGGGATGGGGGTACCAGTGATCACACTGGGAATACTAGAAATCCAAAGCAGTATATGAGACCATTCCTCATTGCATACACAAATTGATTTCTAAACTCAGGAATGTCTAGGTCAGTGGAAATGGACATGGGGGTTTGGTGGGGGCATGATGAGCAGTGAAGTCCAAGGAATTTGTTTTTAATTTTTTTAAAGATTTTATTCTTAAGTAAACTTCACACCCATTGTGGGACTCAAACTTACAACCCTGAGATCAAGAGTCACATGTTCCACTGACTGAGGCTACTGGGCACCCCAAGTCCAGGGAATTTTTAGACCAGGAGATCAGGAGAGAGCTAGAAATGAGAACTAGAGGGAGGGAAAAAGAGCCTCAAAGTAAGAGGTCACAAATAAGGACAACTGATGTGACGGCTGGGCCTTGCACACTTAGCTGCAGAGAAAGGGGGAAAAAAAAACATTGCTATGATGATCAGAAAGGTAAGTATAAAGAATTCAGATGCAGAGTGTCTCGAACGCCAACACTTTAGGTGAGGTCTAATGAGCAACAGCAAATCAGCCCAGGGAGTAATGGAAATACTGTCAGGGAAGTCAACAATGGAATCACTAAAAGATCCTTTACTCTGTCTCTTATTACTTTTTGACTCAGAAAAAAAGCCTTAGAAGTAGCCACTGACTTAGGACCACAGTGAACCAATAAAAAAACAAAAACAAACAAAAAAAAAATGTGGGTTTTGCTAGCATTTGTGGAGTACAGATTGCAGCCCAGGGAAGTGGGATGCGGTCTAGTAAAACAAATATTTACCGCTAAATTATTTGTGCTTATTTTCAAGGGCAATTACATATTTTATGCATGCTTTCAAGGGATTCAGATTATCCTCATTTGATACATGGTGGTGATGAACTGTATCTAAAGATTTACTCAAGTGATTTCTAAATGCTGGAATGTCAAGGGAACAGCCGTCTTGAAGAAGCAGCTCACCCTGGAGAGGTTGCATGGCACCATGGGTTAGGACCCTCCTCCAAGAGCCTTCAGAACAATAAACCATGATGGTCTAATGCAAACCAGAAATTCGCAAGTGCAGGCTTTCCGCAGTTTACACACACTCCATTCCCAGCTGGAAAGCTAGCATTTCAAGTCACAGTGGATAGTTCCAGTTGGAAAAGCCTCAGCTCTGAGCAGCAAGGGAAAGGGAGGGAGGCTCTAAAATGACACTGTGAAGACAATGAAAGGAATTGGACAAGGCAGCATGAATAAAAACAATTGATATTTAAGCTCTCTTTGCCCAGATGTGAAAATCAGATTTCTTTCATTAAATGTTGGATTAGAAAGATGAGTAAAGAGCAAAGCACAGCTAGAGCTAAAATTTGAATGTAGTTGTCTAGGGTTCACTCCTAAAGAGGCTGAAATACCTGAAAAGACAGGCATTATTATTTGTTTTTTCCCATAGAATCATCAATCTAGACAGACCGCTTGCTTTCTCAGGAGAGAAATAAAATTTTATTTCCCAAAAGAATGGCAGAAATGTTTCAATCATTAGTATGGTGGTAAGAGCTATATCCTTCAGTCACTGCATGTTTCCATGCAGTATATGTGCATATTTAATTACAAAGGCTGACAACGAATGCTTATTAGATGGGACCCATGTGCTTTCTGTGTATATTCTAATCCTCCCAAGTACTCAGAGAGGGTGGTACTCTTATTGCCTGCATTCTACAAAATGAGACACTGAAGCAACTTTGTCACTGGTAACCACTGGATAGGGGCAGAGCTGGGATTTGAACCCAGACAGTCTAATTCTCAACCTCGGCAATAGGTGTCCTTCAGGGAGCGTTTCAAATAGCTTCTTCTTCTTTTTTTTTTAATGTTTTATTTATTTTTGGGACAGAGAGAGACATGGCATGAGCTGGGGAGGAGCATAGAGAGGGGGAGACACAGAATCCAAAGCAGGCTCCTGGATCTGAGCTGTCAGCACAGAGCCTGACGCAGGGCTCAAACCCACAAACCATGAGATCATGACCTGAGCCCAAGTTGGACACTTAACCAACTGAGCCACCCAGGCGCCCCTCAAATAGCTTTTTTATGATGCTAATGATAGTATTAGTTCAGGAGTATAAATTACCTACATTAAATGGCAAGTAAAAAAAATTTTTTTTGACTACTTGTGTACTGTGAATTCAGTGTAGTTACCCTAAGAGTTGTAATAAGTAGGGGCGTCTGGGTGGCTCAGTCAGTTAAGTGTCCAACTCTTGATTTGGGCTCAGGTTATGATCTCCCGGTTCATGAGTTCGTGTTCCATTTTGGGCTCTGTGCTGACAGCATAGAGCCTGCTTGAGATTCTCTCTCTCTCTCTCTCTCTCTCTGTCTCTCCCTTTCTTTCTGCCCCTCACACCCCCCCCCACTCTCTCTCTTTCTCTCTCAAAATAAATAAACTTTAAAAAAACTTCAAAAATTAAAAAAAGGAGTTGAAATAAGTAGGAAGTGTCAAGAAGGCTCAATACAACAAATTGTTAGATTGTTCATCTCTTAAATGAAATCAATGCCCACATATCCTAAAGTTTAAGATTATCTGGTAATGGTTTAGGGCTGGCCTCAGGCAGACCACGTAAGGAAATGTGCACACGTCCTGGTCACAGCAATGGTTGATTAGCCTTCTCTCCACCTTCAGCTCAATCTCCACTAAAGTCCTTCGGTTCAGTCAAACAAGCTTTTAGCAGAAGGTAAAGTCAATGGTCACTCTTTTTTTAAATGACTAAATATTCACCAATGTCAAAAGCTGGAAAGAACAATTAGATATTTATTAGTCAGGATCCTGTTTTTATTTATTTTCCTGATTATTTCAAGGGGCTCTATCTTGTAAATGCACTGACACGTATGAGTTTTCAAATTTATTACTTAGATTATTTGTCACAGTAGGTACCTAAATTCAGGTAGCACCTACAAGTTATCAGCTTGTATATAATCAAGTTACTGATTTTCCCTAACCTGTTCAATTATTTTTGTTTTATTTTTTTAGAGGGAGTGGGTGAGGGGCAGAGGGAGAGAGAGAATCCTAAGTAGGCTCCACGCTCAGCACAGAGCTTGACACGGGGCTTAATCCCGAGACCCTGGGATCATGACCTGAGCCAAAATCAAGTCAGACGCTCAATTGACAGAGCTACCCAGGCACCCCAGATGTTCAATGCTTTTTAAAACAAAACAATAAACATTTCTGAAATTATCTGCATTTACCAACTGTCCCTCTGCTTTTTGAAATGGTTTCTGTAACAATGCAAAGTAAAAATCTAGTATCAGTAAACATTTTTTAAAAAGGAGAGAGCAGGGGCGCCTGGGTGGCTCAGTTGGTTAAGTGTCCGACTTTGGCTCAGGTCATGATCTCGCGGTTCGTGAGTTTGAGTCCCGCATGGGACTCTGTGCTGACAGCTCAGAGCCTGGAACCTGCTTCGGATTCCGTGTCTCCCTCTCTCTCTCTGCCCCTCCCCGTTCTCTCTCTCTCTCTCTCTCAAAATAAATAAACATTAAAAAAATTAAAAAAAAAAAAAAGGAGAGAGCATCCATATTAATTTGTATTAGTTAATGTTTCAGGCTCTCGTCACTCTGGCCAACCAACAGAAATGTCTATTGCCTACAAAACTTCATCCCGTCGGAGAAAATCAGGCCTAGAATGGGAAAAAAAATTCATCTTTAGGAAATAAATTCTTAGTAGTCTCCATGTGGGGGAAAAAGCCTGTATCTATGTTTAGAACTCAGTGAAAAAGCAAACAAGTGCAAATCTTGTCAACCTATCAAAATGTCAGAATCCAAAATTTTAGACATATAAAACTACACACATCATTTTGAGCTTCTTGGCTTTCCACTGCCCAGCAAGGTCTGACTGATCCTGGTCCAGAGACTTGACAGTGATGTAAAGGTAAATATTCCTATAAATCAGCAGTAAACAGAATTACATCTTCTCCCTGCAGCCAGGACTTGTCTTTTTTTCCCCCAAGGTTCTAGGACAACCTGAAGACACAACTGTAACTCACACTTAGATTTCCTCTCTGAAAGTGAGTTCACTTAAAGTAATTACGTGTACCCGGCTTTAAGGAAAGCTGACACATAAAAACAGGCACCTGGGTGGCTCAGTCGGTTAAGCATCTGACTTTTGATTTCAGCTCAGGTCATAATCTCACCAGTCATGAGGTGGAGCCCCTCACTGCGCTCTGAGCTGACAGTGCAGAGCCTGCTTGGGATTCTCTTTCTGCCTTTCTCTCTCTGCCCCTCCCCGCTTGCACTCTCTCTCACTCTCAAAATAAATAAATAAAAATAAATGTTTAAAAAAAAGAATAATTCACTTCAGGAATGATAGTTTGCAGTTCAAGATAAGAAGTATCTCTAGCTGGGGTGCCTGGGTGGCTCAGTGGATTGAGCATCCCACTTTGGCTCTGGTCATGATCTCGCAGTTTGTGAGTTCGAGCCACCCGTCGGGCTCTGTGCTGACAGCTCAGAGCCTGAAGCCTACTTCACATTCTGTGTGTCTTTCTCTCTGCTCCTTCCCTGCTCTCATGCTCTCTCTCTCAAAAATAAATAAAGATTAAAAAAAAAATTTTTTTTTAGTAAAAAAAAAAAGAAGTATCTCTAGCTTACATTTGTAAAATTTTACATCGGTTATAACAAGTTTGTCTGCTCTGACAACGCATTCTCTCCTACTCTTAGGAAATTAGAAAACCTAAAATACAACCTAAACTTTTAAATATACAGCTGATCTCAAAAGGGAATTACCAAAAGGAAGTTACTCAACACTAGACTGGTAAGCATGCAAGCTGAGGGCCTCAGTGGTCCAGAGGGCCTCCTGGCTGGGACTGGAGTTACAGTGTCCACCCAGAAACACAAGACATTTTTTTTTTAATCCCATAATAGGGCAGAGGCCAGAACTGAATCTCCTACAAAACAAGAACTCCGGAAGGGCAGCTTCTTACCAGTCTGGGCAGTAATGGCATATCATCTACAGGGCTTTTAGGAATAGGAAGAAGAGAAAGTTCATGTGAGGAAACAGAAAAATCCCAAACCTGTGACATAGGTGGATGCAGGGTTAAAATTTATACTAGCTGTGTGATAAAGAGATAGCAAGCTGAGACATTCACTGAAAAACAGGTCCTGGTGCATTGAAACCCTGAGACTTCCAGTAGAAACAAATACAAAATACCTTGTAGAGAAACTTTCACAGCCAAAGGCACAGGAAACCCATGTAAAGACACCCCTGCTGAAGATGAGTTCACAGTGAAAAACTCAACCAACACTTGGAAATGATTTGCAGGGAGGGAAAACCAACAGACATAACAAGCAGGGTCAGTTAGGAACCCTAGAGCTAGGGAACAGAAGAGAGAACAGGCTGAAACAGACATAAAATAACAGCATTAAAATTATTATAAAATGCCATAAACTTAGAAACCAATAACTGAAAGATAGGTGAAAATATGCATTTGGACATTTAAACACATGCTTCCAAATCATTCATAATCAATGAAGACATTTTTAATACTTGGAACTGAATAGTAATGAAAATATAACACAAAATCTATGAGAAGTAGCCTAAGTATTCTTTCAAAGGAAATGTGTATGCCTTTCGATGCACATGGTAGGAAAGAAAAAAGAGTTAGGAGCCCAGTGACTCTAGAAGTGAGAAGAGCAATGGAGTTGGCCTAAAGGAAAGATCAAATATAAAAGCAGAACTTAATAGAAGAGAAAACAAAGACATTTTTCATAATTGATCAGTAAAACAGAAAACTGATTCTTTGAGGAAGAAAACACATAAAGGAAATATAAAGCTCTGGAAGACTGAGCAGGGGAAAAAAAGAAAAAGAAATAGGAAAAATACTGGAAATAAAGAAGGTATATGATCAGATAAAGTGGAGTTTTTCTTAAGTTTATGAAAATATTATATAAAGCTTTATGCCAATAAATGTAAAGTGAATGAAAATTCTAGGAAAATTTAAATGACCAGCATTGACTAGCGAAAAACATGGGAAACTAGCAAAATCATATCTAAAATTTCAAAGTGATCGGTTAAGATCTAACCACACACATGAAAAAAGCTTCAAAGGGTTTTCAGGCATCCTTTACCTAATCTTCAGATAGTAGATAATTCATATTCTATACAAATTATTAAGAGAAAGGTCCATTAGTCATTTTATGAAGCTAATATAACCTTAATGCTAAAATGAGCTAAACTACTGTATGAAAAAAAATTACTAATCTCACTCACAATATAAATATAAAATCCTAGACAAAATACTAGCAAAGTAAACCCAATTGTGTGTGTATATTAAATTATGACCACTTAGGGTTTATCCTAGATATACAAAGATAACTCAATTATTGGTAATCTATTGATTTAACTCACCTTTATTTCCTTTATTTTTTTTTAAGTTTATACATTTTGAGAGAGACAGAGAGAGTGAGCAGGGGAGGGGAAGAAGGAGAGGGAAAGAGAGAATCCCAAGCAGGCTCCACACTGACAGACATGGGGTTCGAACTCACAAAATGCGGTATTATGACCGGAGTCAAAACCAAGAGTCAGATGCTTAACCGACTGAGCCACCCAGGGGCCCCTATAACTCATCTTTTAAAGAAGAAAAGCCATAAATTCATCCCAATACATCCAAAAAAAAAAAAAAAAAGACATCCAATAAGTTTTGATACTGGTTCATGATTAAAAAGCAAACATACTCTTAGCAGTCTAGAAATAGAAAGAAATAATCTTAATCTAATACATGGTGTTTCATTACAGTGAATATCATACTTAATTGTGAAGTATTAGAGACAAATTATCTGTTTTCTTTTCAGCTTATCATATTGGTGCTTTTAGCTTAGTGCAATAAAAAATTAAGGATTAGAAAGAAAAAAATAAAACCATCATTATTTTCCAACAATTTAATTAAACCAAGAAATAAAAGAAAATACACAGCAAATAACTGGGACTTACGTGAGTTCGACAAAGTGGCTTGATTAAAAAATATGTTAAAATTATTAACAATCTTACAGGCAACAGCTAAGGAGAAAATTTTAATTTTTAAAAAAGTATCCAGTCACAGAAAGAACAAAAAAAATTAAGTGATCACAAATATACACAAAAGATGTTCAAGATTTTACAGGACATTTTAACACTATTGAGTGACATTTAAAAAAAACAAACGAAGTAAATGGAGAAATATATAACGGTGGTGGAAAGGGGACTCAATATCGTTAAGATATCATTTTTCTCATATTTATCTATAAATTTTAACGCAATTCCTATAATATTGTCACCCGCCGTTTTACAGAATTTGACAAGTTAATGAGAGTCGTAAGGAGAAGGGAGGAGCCAAGAACAGTCACAACCATTTGACAGCTAAGAAGATGTGCAAGTATGAAAACAAAGTTATATTAACTTGAAGAAAATGTGGTATGTGTCCAAAAAACGAGGAAATAGGCCAATGAAATAGAAGAGAAAGCCCAGGCAGGAAAAACAACAACAACAAAAACCCCCATATGTATATGAGGTGTCATTACAAGTCAGTGGAAAAGGATCAAGTATGCAATGCATGTGACTGCAGTTGTCTATAGGCAAAACACAAACAAACAAAAAGTACAACAGATTCCAACCTCACTTCATAAACAGATTAAAAACCCAAATGAGAATACTAGGACTTTGAAAGAGAAAAATAGAGACAGAGTATTTTTTGTGAACATAGGGAAATGAGTTGTTTCTGAAAGAAAATGCCAATGGAACCAATCAAGGAAAAATGTTGATTCTTTTTTTTCTATTAAATTAAATTTGATTATATCGGAAATTTAAGTTTTCATGACATAAGGTATGGCAAACTTAAAAAAAAATTTTAAATAAAATAAGATAGAGCAAAGTAAGTTAAAACACAAACCACATACTTGGAAAGAGCTGTTTGTCACATATGAATTAAAACATAGGTATAATTCTTATAAATCAGTAATAAAAATACAAAGAGTACTGTAACAAAATTAGTAAAGGACATGAACAGGCAATTCACACAGAGAAAACTGAAACATGGAAAATTTGTCAGTCACGGGAACTATCAAGGAAATGCACATTGATGTGAGATATCATTTCAGAAAAACAAGACATCTAAAATACTAATTTTTGAGGAGAAAGTGGAGAAACTGGAACTTTCCTATGTAGAACTTATAAATACCTTCATGAGCAATTTGTCAATAAATATCTAGCAAAGCTGAAGAGGCACATCCTTATGGCCCAGAATTTTACTTCTAGATGCACCTTCAGAAAAAAAGAAAAATCCGACATAGGCCCAAGAAGAGACGTATAGGATGTCCATTGAACCCTTATTTGAACAGCAAAAACTCAGAAGCAAGTTCAAAGTTTGTCACTGAGGAAATGGAGAATTACATGCAATGGGACAGGAAAGTAGCTTAAATGAATAAACTACCTGTTAATGTTTCAACATGGCTAACTCCCAGAATCAGTGGTCTGTGAAAGCTGATTGCAAAAAGATTTAAAGCTATTTTATTTACGTAAATATGTAAAAGTTGCAAAACAATACTATAATTGTTGAAGGATACATACATACAGAATAAATACAAAAGTACAGATGGGAAAGATATAGACCAATTTTAGGATAGTGGTTAACTGTGGAGGAAAGTAAAGGAAACGAGAAGGAGCCATCAACTGCAGTTTTTTTTTTTTTTCTAAAAAAGAAAAAAGAAGGGGCTCCTGGGTGGCTTAGTTGGTTAAGCGGCTGACTTTAGCTCAGCTCATGATCTTGAGGTCTGTGAGTTCGAGCCCCACATCCGGGCTCTGTGCTGACAGCTCAGAGCCTGGAGCCTGCTTCAGATTCTGTGTCTCCCTCTCTCTCTGCCCCTCCCCCACTTGTGCTCTGTCTCTCTCTCTCTCTCTCTCTCTCTCTCTCTCAAAAATAATAAACATTAAAAAAATTTTTTTAAAAGAGGAAAACTAGACAAATGTAACTAATTTTTATTTTATTTTTTTAATGTTTATTTATTTTTGAGAGAGAGAGAGAGAGAGACAGAGTGTGAGTGGGGGAGGAGCAGAGAGAGGGAGACACAGAGTCCAAAGCAGCCTCTAGGCTCTGAGATGTCAGCACAGAGCCCCATGCGGGGCCTGAGCCCATGAACCGTGAGGTCATGACCTGAGCCGAAGTCAGACGTTCAACCAGCTGAGCCACCCAGGCGCCCCAAATGTAACTAATTTTTAAATCTAGTGGTTGGTACATGGGAATCTCTTAGGTTATTCTCTGTATTTTTCAATTTCATAACTTTTAAAAATTAATAAATAAAATCAACAAATCACTACATATCCATGATCTCATTTTGATAGACCCTCGCAAATAAGACTGTATGGTGTTTATTTTATGGATGAGAATACGGGTTCCTCAAGGTCAAATCCCTTACCAACCATCACGAAGCAAGAAAGGAGAGAAGCGGGAACTCCAACTTAAGTCACCTGCACCAAGATGCCCCTCTAAAAATTCCTTATCTTGCAAAATGATCATCCAGACTCCTGTAAAGATCAAGTTATATCACTGCATTGAATATTTACTCTGATTTACCAAAATCTGACAATCAACTTTTTAAGAACACATTGATTTTTTTTTTCAACCAATCAATCAATTTTTTTCAGTCAATGCCTACCTGAATTCAGAGGTTGACTCTGTACGGCTGACAAAAATGTGCCTGTAACAGCGCCACTGTCTGGTCCCAGTGGCATTTCCATTGGAGGGTCTGGGACCCTCAGCAACTGTGGTTCTAGAAGGATTTTTTCCCCTGCCCAGTATCTTTCCAAAGTCAAAGGCTCTGGGGCAGAAGAAAGCCACCAACAAACTCTTATCTGCATGGCCTTGAGCCATCATGAGATTGTTGAAGAAAATCTGTGACTTGGCATCCCTACTGACTTACAAACTCAGTTTAAAAATATATGTTACAACAGTGGAGCAGCTGTTATTTCTTCTTCCCTTGCCAACTGATTATGTATAGCAAGGTTTGTCATTTTTCCATTATTCACGACTCTTGGGTTATCAGTCTTCTGAACAAATGATAACATGCTTTATTAGAAGACAAACTGTTTGAAGACGGAGTTGGAAAATAAGTTTTCAGGGCAACTGAGAAGGGTTTTTGTGCATCAGATGGTTTTAATTAAAGGAATCATATCAAATCTGCTTCTAGTTACAGAGGCGAGACATCTCCCAGGGTCTAAGATTAAAGCCTTTGTTAGTCTTTTTCACCAAAACTCTACCTGGGTCTTCTGAAGTTTTCTATTTTCCTGTTAAACGCCAGAGAAGCTTTGGTATACAATCATGGAAAAGGCTAGTGCCAGTGACTTACAACAAAAAGAGAAAGAGGGAGGGAGGGGGAGGGAGGGAGAGAGAGAGAGAGAGAGAGAGAGAGAGAGAGAGAGAGAGAGATGACAGGGTTTTCGTTCTTTTTTTGTTTGTCTCTGATTTGTTTGTTCTGTTTATGCAAAATTCTCATTATCTTGAGTTTCTTAGCACAGAAGATGTACGTAAGAACCTGTTGCCCCCCCAACAGTAGCTGTCTCTTTCTCTAGCAGAGAGTACTTCTCTCCACTCTTACTCCTATCACCCAATGCTCTCGGCACCCTGCGGTTTATGGCGCGACCCTTTCAGTGTCCCAGAAAGGTGTTTAGGATGCTCTGTCATTTTTATGAAGATGATGGGCCTCCCAGTTCACAATTTTTGTCTACCTAAGAACCTTGATTTCACCAACCATGAAGTCCCTCGTGGATGTGGACGAGGGCTCTGCTCCCCCTGTCAAGTTGCTGGCTTTTCCCAAGTTCCTTTAAAATAATATTTGAGAGACAGGTTTTTACATACAATAATTCTTAGTCAACCGTTTTACTTCTGCCCAACACTGCATTTGACTCAGAGCTGTACTGGTTCCCTTTAAATTTCAAATTTGAATACACCTGGACTACCCCTTACAAAAAAATACACTTTAGCCACATCTCTATTATCCCAGAGACAGAGAAATGAGCTCATAAGGATACATTTACATCAAAAAGTAATCCCCAAATTTCATTCTTAAGTCTAGCCACCAAAGCAGGTATGGGATATTCTGATAGTAAAACTGGTTTGTTAAATGTTTGTCTCTTTCTCATTTCTGATCTTCTCTAGCTCCCTTAGGTAGATGGAAATTTTCCATGAAATCTTTCTGGAAACAGTTTCCAAAACCACTGGACACAGTCCCTTAAACTTTCAAAGGGTGGGGCACTTGAGTGGCTCAGTGGGTTAAGTGTCTGACTTCGGCTCAGGTCATGATCTCACCGTTCCTGAGTTCAAACCCTGCATCTGGCTCTGTGCTGATGGGCTGGAAGCCTGGAGCCGGCTTTGGATTCTGTGTCTCATTCTCTCTATGCCCCTCCTCTGTGCTCTGTCTCTCTCTGTCTCTCAAAAATAAAAAATTAATGTAAAAAAATTTTTTTATTAAAAAAAATAAACCTTCGACGGGAAAAAAAATGGAGAAACTTATCCCACAGGACCATCAGCAGTGCTGCCTGGATAAACCACCTTGACGTCTGGGTCCCATTCTGAATAAGCAGGGCCATGGCCCGACCGTGGACTTGGAATGAAGACAGAACAGTCTTATGTATTTCTTGTTTCCCCCAGCAATGATCACGGTGCCCAGCAGATAGCAGAGTCTCAATAAATGAGTGTGAAGTCTACAAAAATACCTTCTCCCTCTAACTGACTTATCAGTTCAGGTACAATATCCTCTGAGATTCATCCATTTTATTTGTTCATTCAACAAACATTTATTGAGCACAACGTGAGCCCTGGGGTGCAGCAGAAACAACAACAGCTATTCTGCCTCAGGGAGCTCGCATTTTAGTGGAGGGAGTGAGGCAATTAATAAAATAAAGAAGTCAAATGCACAGTATTTAGATATCATTAAGTCGTGTGGGGAAAAATCAGTCAAGGAGCAGAGACAGGCGGTTTTGTGGATTATCCCAGTTATACATATAGTAGTCAGGGGAGGCCTCCCTGAGAAGGTGCCATATCTGAGCAAAGAGGTTTTCAGGCAAAGGGACAATAAATGCAAGGTCCTGCTGAAGGGCAAGGGTGCCATATGGCTAGAGCAGATTGAAGGAAGGGGTACTCCCTGCAGGCACTGCTTCCTGGGGGCAGGTGCACCCCCTCAGAGGGCCCCTGCACCGCCCACCCAAGTCCAGGGGAATCATTTTCTAAACTTGGAAAGAAATCTGTGCTCTCCTTTGCTGCTCCTACACCTGCAAATTCTCTCTCATCTCTGGGCTTTAACATTTTAAGAACAAAACCCGGAAAGACTTACCCTCCTGGCCCCATACCCTCCCATGTACCTCCTCCGAGAGGATGTGACTTATAGTACCTGCCTGAACTGGGGGATGGGGAGGCAGAGGGATCTGAACTTAAAGTCTTGGGTTAGGATAGAAAAAAAAAATGGCTTCTTTTGAGGAAATAAAATAGTCCATGCCCTTCTGAAACTTACACTATAATTGAGATGACAAAACACACACACACGCAACTGTACATATTAAACATGAAATTCAAGACATTACATTAATTCTAGCTGAAGTTATTAAGAAAACAAGCCATGAGAAGTAGAATTTAGGGGCGGCTGGGTGGCTCAGTCGGTTAAGCCTCCAACTCTCGGTTTGGCTCAGGTCATGATCTCACAGTTGGTGAAATCGAGCCCCATGTTGGGCTCTGTGCTGACAATGCTGAGCCTGCTTGGGATTCTTTCTCTCCCTCTCTTTCTCTCTCAAAATAAATATACTAAAAAAAATAAATAACTTTCTAAAGTTGAATTTAAGCTTCATCTTAATGTATTGAAGAGTCAATACATTTTTATTTTAAGCGAAACTTGCCACTTTTAGCAGGAGGGTAAATTACAACATTCCCTAAAAGCTTTGACATCTGAATGCCCCAGTGATTCTACCTGTAGTAATGGATATTCATGATATGTTCAGAGATATAGGAACAAGGGTGTCCTTGTTGCACATGTAAGAATACATATGTTGACTTAGAAAACCATCCATCAAAAAAAAAAGAATTAGACAAGTAATTTCACAGCATGAGTCATCCCAGTTTTAAAAAGTATATACAGGTGGATGTGCCCATGCCCTTGCCTACTGAAAAGTGTAAAAGGATGTTTGCTCCAAATGTTGTTGAAGGTTATGGTAGGTAACGGTCCCCTCCTGCCCTGGGGCGGGGGGCGGGTACACGTCTCTGCCATAGTAATGTTGGGCTTGACCAAGTGACTTGCGCTGAGCAACGGAATGTGAGCACATGTGTCATCTAAGCTAATGTTTTCAACATGACAGTGTGGTTTGAGCTCAGCCTCTTACTCTTCCCCTCTGCTGTGAGGACAGGGATGTTCCAGAACAGGGTTGCTTCCTTAACCTGAGATCCAGAATGAGATGACACGTGGAGCACATCCCAGCACCTGGAGCACAGGACAGCTGAGCTGTAACGTGAGGGAAAAATAAATGTTTCTTGTGTAAGCCACCACTATTGTGTGTCATCTGTGACCAGGGCAAACCTGAGAAATACAGTAGCTATCGCTAGGTGGTTTTTATTTTCATTGAAACTACAGGGGATTTTTACTTTTTAAAAAATGCATATATTTTTTAATGTCTGAAATTTTAACAGTGGGTATGGTATATACCTTTATTACCAGAAAAATCAATGAAGACACAAAAATGTAAAAATAAATGAATTTTTTCTTAAAATATTGACAACGTTAGAAACACCTAGGTGGCTCAGTCAGTTGAGCGTCCAACTCGGTTTTGGCTCAAGTCATGATCTAACAGTTTGTGGGTTCAAGCCCTGAGTTGGGCTCTTCGCTGACAGTGCAGAGCCTGCTTGGGATTCTCTGTCTCTCTCTCTCTCTCTCTCTCTCTCTCTTTCTCTGCTCCTCCCCCCTCACTTTCTATCTGTCCCGCTCAAAATAAACATTTAAAAAATATATCGACAACACTAAAAAACATTTAAAAAAAAAACAACTAAAAACTGAGAGGAGCCCCTAATCCCACTAGTCATAACCTCTCTTGACAGTTTTGGAAAATGAGCTTCTAGGAAGACTTTTCTAAAAATTTTTTAATAGTTAAGCTCATACTGTATATAGAGTTTGGTGGGGATTTTTTCTTTCTTATTGAACCATGTTTGCTTATGTTAACAAATCTGTACACACCATTTTTATCGGCTACATTTTACAAATGTGCCACACTTGTTTCTCCTTGGCTGAATATTTAGGTTGTAACTTGTAATTATACAAACAACTCTAATGGCCTTTTGCACATTAAGCCTTTTTCTTTCTGAAGAATTATTTCCTCAAGAGTGGGAAAAATTGGGGGCACCTGGGTGGCTCATGCGGTTGAGTGTCTGATGACGGCTCAGGTCATGATCTCGTGGTTCGTGAGTTCGAGCCCTGCATCAGGCCCTTTGCTGTTCGGTGTGGAGCCTGCTTCGGATCCTCTGTCTCCCTCTCCTCTGCCCCTCCCCCGCTTGTACTTTCTCTGTCTCTCTCAAAAATAAATGAACATTTAAAAAAAAAAAAAAAAAGAATGGGAAAAATTTTAAGACCCAGTACCTACCATCAAATTGGTTGGTGGATTAAAATTTGACCAGAACAAAGTGGGGGGAGAGGGAGGGAGTGGAGGGAGAGCATGAAAAAAGCACAGGCCCATGTTCAGTTGGGCCAGAGCAGAGCTTCATGCTTCTGCATAGAATAAGATGTTTCAGCTTGATGAGGTCAGCAGTGGGAAGTCATTGCAGCACTTTGCAAAAAGATTGACAGGATGAACAGGACATTTTGGGAAGATCTCTCAGCCAGCCAGACCCACTGGACTAGGAGGTACAGGAGGCTGGGGGCAGGAGACCAGCTAGGAAGTTGCAACAGCGGCTTTGGTACAGGGGTGATGAGGGTCTGGATTAAGGTGGGTGCGGCAGGAATAGTAAGGACACCTGAGACACAACAATGAACTGTGTATGGCAAGATAACGGTACCGGTTCCCTACAAGTTTATTATCAGCAGATCCAGTAAGTAAGTTTCTCCACAGCTTGGCTCTGGCAGAGGGAAGCTTTTGATTGGCCTCCTACCTGTCCGTTTGTTCTTTTAACACAAAGGGGGACCAGAGCCATGCTTCTGCTTCACATCTGATCACCTTACACACTAACCAGGAATTTTTCCGATTACCTACAGAGTAGCCTTTTTTGTTGTGTTAATGCCATAAATCAGCAGTGGTCTATAAACCCTGAAATCCCACCAAACCACTGCTATATCAGAAAATCACTCCATAAAATAACATAGCCTGAGACAGTTCACAAAACTGTTCAAAGTAGGCCCAGTCTTAGGATGGGTCTGGAGGACTCTGAGATCAGCTTGCTTTTTGTTTGTTTGTTTGTAATGTATAGTTGCCATTTGTACTGAAGATTTGGGAATTCTGATTTTGAAGGGACCCAACAAAAAAAATTGATCCTTGGGCAAAAAGAGAGAGATCGGAAGAACGTTATTGTATTTTTTCATTAAAACCTATACTACATGAAATTCTAATTTCATTCATATGCAATCATTACCCTGATGCATAAAAGAGAGATGGGACAGTTGGAGAATCAATAATGACAGCTCAGGAGGACATCTCTGGATTTCATTGCTCAGTGTGTGCCTTGAGCAGGAGGACAAAGCCAGCAGCATTTTTCTTGAAATGTATACTGAGTTCACAGATGTTATATAATCACTTTTAAATTGGCAGAATAATCTGTTCAAAATGCTTGTCTGTACAAGTTTTTAGAACTGCAATATGTCAGCCAAACATATACCAAATGAAACTTCCTTTTTAAGTATGAATATAAGTCCTTCTTGAGGTGTTGTATGACTGAGATATTGCAAACTTTCATTTGAAGCTCCAGAGGATAGAGAATTGGCATGAATAAGTGATTTTCAAATTTATCTAATAAAAATGTCAAAACAGCTGGAATACTCTTCATTTACCCATGTAAAAATAACAGCAAAAAAAAAAAAAAAAAAAAAAAAAAAACCTGGCAAACTCAAAGCAATGAATTCCAATCAAAGATAATAGACCTTTGCTGTTAAATGTTCTGGTCCCCTTCCTAGAAGCCCTAACTTTTATCTAAAGAGTCACAGAGATAATTCAATGAAAGCATATTTTTTAAAGTATCTTTCCTAACCTCAAAAATGTATTCTGAAGTTTCAAATCAGCCTCAGATTTCGTAAAATTATTGCTTTCTTAATGGAAAAATTATCCCACAATTTAAAAATACCTCCCATCACATTAGCTATTTATATATTTAATACATTACCTCCAACTTCATTCCTAAGAGCAAAAGCATGACTGGAATACAATGAGGAAGAGGGTCTGAGCTAAAGTCACAGAAATCTGTAAATATTTCTACAGTGAGTTCAAAGCGTAAATATTTGATTCTTAAAGAATCTTTATTACTGCTTGAAGAGTAATCTTGTCTAATAAACTTCTTCAAACAAAGAAAAACTATGTTGAGAAAAAAACTTCACTTGGTGCCACCCCCTTCCAAATAAAAAAGAAGGAGGAGGAGGGGAAGGGGGAGGAGGAGGGGGAGGGGGAGGAGAAGGGGGAGGGGGAAGAGGGGGAGGAGAAGGCCGAGTTCTCTTTCCCCATCTGCCCAGCTAGTTAGGCACAGGGATGGATGGTTCAAAAGTTAACAGGGTATTTTCATTCCCAGCCACACCAAAAAATAACATCCTTGAGTGCTGTTTCAGAAATTTAGGAGCACCATTCTAACACATCGAGTTATTTGTTGAAGAACATGTGCTAAAGCCCTAGAACTGAACCTTAAAGTCTGTCCTAAAAACTGGAGCAAATATTGGGGCCTTTCCAAGCAAAATCAATTTATGATTAAAATTTCACCAAGACCAGTCTTATATTTTGACAAGGAAAAAAACATGTTAGGTATTTTTATATGGTCAAGAATTTCCAGAAATAGCAGCTTTGGGTACATGTCAAGGGTAGGTTGGCAGCAGTCTGATCCCAAACCTCCTCCAGGGAAAATCACACAAAAACTGGAAAAGAATTCCTGAAAGTAGGCGAAGGGTCAACAATGTAATTTGTAACAAGTATCTGTTTCCTG
Organism: Panthera tigris; assembly: GCF_018350195.1. Classification (NCBI taxonomy): domain Eukaryota; kingdom Metazoa; phylum Chordata; class Mammalia; order Carnivora; family Felidae; genus Panthera; species Panthera tigris. The sequence goes on from NC_056662.1 coordinate 109,025,169, forward strand.
GCCACACGTGCAGCAAAGAAATGGAGTATATGTTTGAATCCAGAGATCCTAGATTCAAACTCTACCAGGACAAAACCCTAGAACCTTCTGACATTCTCCCTAAACTGAAGGTGCTTTGACAGGAGGAAAGAAGGATCCACCCTTCCCAAAAGAATACAGTGAGACAAGGACACTGAGTACCTCCCCATGGCCGACAACAGCAAGGCCATGAACACCTCGTCCACTTCAGTCCTTCTGCCTCTCCTCACAGGCCCTGTCCTCATCCCTCTAAGACTGTGTCTCCCATTATTACATCTCCCTCTGCGACAAAACTTAGCCCAATTCAGCACTTCTCAGGATGAGTTTGAGAGAACTCTATCCACAAGAGGTACACAAATGTTCACAGGTGCTCCTCCCCAAAATGGTTCCAAGATCCAATATTTCTGGGAAACCCAGGTTGAAACAAGGTTTAAGATGGTTGCTTTGCAGGACTTCTTAGAGCTTTCAAGATGCTAATGTGTGTTAAGGATATCTCATTTCCTAATTTCTTTTGACCACGGATGCCTCTTTGTCGTGTCATCCTTATTAACATCTCACTAAAGAGTTGCAGTGAGTGAAATCTTTTTGGAGTCTAGCAAGAGTCTAACTATTTGACTCTTGGGCTATCTGACACAGGATGAACCCTGGAACATTAAACAATGCCTTAAATAACACCCTTACTTTTGTTCCTTTTTCCTCTCCCTCCGAGTTACGGTCTCATGGTCCTAAATTGGGGGAGGAGTTCAACTATTGCCTTTGCCTTCCCAGCCCCCATTTCCTTCCCTACAGTGGTGTTTTAACTCCAAATCAGAGGAAAAGAAGATGTCAAAAGGCTTTAAATTGCCCTCGAGGTCCTCTGTACAGTTCCTTTGCCCATAAGTCTTAGGGGTCCCTCTTGCAAGCTGTGTCCTGGGTCTCCCAAGTCTCGCACATCTCCTGAGACAAACGTGTGAGACAGAAATAGTTGGAATGGCTGTGTTAACAGAGATAGAGATAGTACGATGGCACTGACTGTCATAAAACATAAGAGGTTATTACTATTTTCGCATCATTAAATCAGCCCCTTTTATGTATCACTATGCTCAACGAGGCACTTAATAAATACTTTTTAGTATTCTATTGTATGATTGAGCAAACTGAATCCACGCAAATTCAGTCCTGCAGTTAGTTTTCTGCCACGCAGAGATACGGAATGACATATGGCCGAAGTGGGGGAGAGGTGGGTGCAAAGCTCAGTGTTGAAGTGAGTATTTGAGTAAAGGAGACTGTGGCCCAGCAGGACTGGTTTGACAGGCTGAGATTTGCCCCAACAGGGGCCAGAGATGACATCATGGGAATCCATACTAAGGCCAGTGAGGTGAGGTTATATGGCTGAGAACACCAAACCCATCTCAAAGGCTGGGGTATGAGTGTTCGTGAACAAACCAGCGCCTCCAGGTATACAAAGATGAGAGAATATTCTGGATTAGCCAGACTTGGGAACAATGGCAGGCGAAGAGGGGCAAATATGAGAAGAAAGTAAGAGGAGTTAAAAAGGCAGAGGCCCCCCTCCCCCAGGTGAGTACCCATCGGAACTTCTGCTGTCTGGAAAGACCAGGACCTTTTGCCACTGAGTTAGCTGTTACTGAGAAGTGTCAGCTTCCATGGGTCCCATTGCTTTCTAGAAAGAGTATCCCAGGCTCCATGGGTTCAACAAGGGGCAACAAAGCCTCAGCAACCCCAAAGCACCAGCTGATGCTGCCAACTATCTGGAAACACAAGAGAAACTGCATGGGGGGGGCGGGGAGGGGAACAAAATTACGGGCCCAGATGACCCAACAGAAGGCTCACAGAGTGACCCAGGGAAGAAGAGAGACTGGAGGGAGGCGCTAAACCCGCATTCACACCCCCAACCAAGTTCAATTCAAAGGAGAATGATGGCAAGTAAAATGTTAATGTTGGGGCTAACATTTCCCAGATAAAATAATAATCTCTTGAAGGATGCAGTCTTCTAGGGGACATAATTAACACGAAAAAGCAGGGCTCTGGGAGGGCAACCCTCATCCTGCTGCTACCTGGTTGTGGGAACTTGAAGCAATTTCTTCTCTCAGTCCTTCAATGACCACATCTGTAAAACAGGAGGAGCAAGATAGAGAATGAAGGTGAGGGTGCTTTGAAGCTGTAATGCACCATAGCACACAGAAGCCTGTTCCAGACCCACCATGCACGGCCTTTCCGATGGGTCTTACCTTTGACTGGCTGCAGCCATTGTCATGGAACCTAATGGAGCCCTTTTCCCTCTCTCATCCCCCACAGACGCCAAAACCAGCCTGGATTTAATCAGGAGACCTAAGTTTATCCAACACACTTAGCTCATAGAAGATTGTCCATGGGACCCCAGTGCCTTCTCCTTTTCTCAGGGTAGCCACTTGCATTTTCTTGGTTGTTTTTTACTTTCTGTATGTGTCCAATTTTATTTTCAAGGACTGACCTGGATTTTAGGTTTTAATAGCCTAAATATCAAATTTTGTTAGTTCAGCTGTATGGTTAAAATGCTCTTACTCTTTTGCTCTTAATTAATGGATGCCATTCAACAATGAAGGATTCTGTTTAATCTTTTTTTTAAAATGAGATTTAAATTATTCTTTGTTTGCACATGGCCCAAGAGAGGCTTTTCTGCAGGGGAGGGGGGGGGGATGGTAGAAGAAGTGATACAAGTTGGTTTTCCTTAATAGAGAAAGATTCCCTATGACTGTAAAAGAGAGAGCTTCTCCACCTGGTAGTTATTTAGGACACTGATTTTTTAACCTAATCACAGGATTTTTACACTTATATTAAATTCCACTTTTGTTAGTTTTGACCCAGCAATTCAGCCTAGACATCCGTTGTTAAATTAAGCTTTTATTGTGGTTTTTTTTTTAAAGACTTTTTCAAAAAGCAAAGACTTCAAAAGCCAAGAGAGGGCCTTGTTTTCTTTCCCTAGACCCCACTGTGCCACAGTCAGAAAACAGAGTATGTAATGAATTGCTATTTATTCCATATTCAATTTGGGTAAATAGAGGGGAGGAATACCCTCAAAAGCTATCTTCTCAGCATCATATATCCAGATATAATATTATTTTGAAAATAACCCAAAGGCCAGATATGTTCTTGACCTTTTCCATGTTTTCGAGATGATAAGGACATCAAATAGAGACCAACCCCCAAATACACACCTTAGCCTGAAGACTATAAAAATTTATTAGGTGAGCCCACTTTCGGGTATTGCTAAATTCTTTAGCTGGCAGTGATCTTGGTTTCCATTAGGGACCAGCTGCCTTAACATAAAGCCCTTGAAAAGAGTTATTCCAGACCCTTAGGGCCAGGAACTGCCAAGTAATTTCAGAAGAGAATTCAGTCACTTTGGAAACAGGTTTTGACAATGGCTCTATATGCCAAAGGGCTAAGCATACAGAGGGCACCGGGTTCCCGCCCCTTGAATGATACTTGAGGTTTTGTTCACCAAACAGATGACTTCATTCTGACAACAATGCTTTTTTTTTTTTTCTGAGAAGCTGCCAGTTCATACACATTATAAAATAAATTCTCTCGTTGACGCTGGAGTGGCAGGAAATACAAACATTGCTTTTTTAAAAGTGTATGAGTTGGAAAAGGTAAGCTAGAAAACAAGTAGAGTTTCTTTCAGAAAGAATTTGTGGTAATCATGGAAACCAGTCACCAATCAGCAATCACTTTATCAGCCCTACCACTGATTAAGGAGGAAGTATGAAGAATGCTTTTAACCTTAGTTCAGTCTGTGCAAGATGTTTTGAAGCATGAGTTCCCAGTAATATCTGAATCTCTTCCTTTAGCCCTCCAGGAAGCCATGTCTACTAAAGGAAGAAAAGACCCAACAGATAACCAGTTCTTCTCCAAAGGCTCACTGGTTTTTAACATCGTGTGTCTCCCATCCTCCAAGGGTTACAAGTGAACAGGTGTACAGGCAAGAAGGAGTCTTTGCACGTCATTCTTCTCCCTTCAATACAAACACCGAGGAATAAAGGGAATCAACTTCTCCCTAGATATGTTTGGCCTGAGCCCACATATGTCATGACTGTACACGCCCCTGGATGATGTAAAAATGAGTTTGCATGTGATAAAACTATGTCATTATTCCTTGCACCTTAAACCTTTGATTCCTTTCTCTACATCAGCTGTCCTCAACTTTTTTTTTTTTTTTTGTAAAAGTCCAGAGAGCACATGGTCTAGGCTTTGCAGACCATATATGGTCTCTCTCCTGCTCCCCTCTCCTCCTCCCTTTTCCTCCTGCTGCCCTCACTTTATAACCCTTCCTCTATTTACACTTCTTTTTCTATTTATAACCCTTATTCTTCTATTTATAACTCTTCAAAATGTAAAACCCATTCTTAGGTTGCAGATTTGACCAATAGACCATAATTTGTTGACCCCTGCTCTACATTATGCCACAGAAGTTCTGACAGCTCAGTCTCGTAGAATGTAAGCCACTGTTTAGTCCAAGTTTCAGCCAATCAATTAAGCACACTGTCTAGTTAGTTCATACACTAAATCCATAATCTCTGGTAAATTTACCCATTTCAATAAATTCAGCCTGACCTCCTATTATATTCTGTTCTCTTTGGTTTAATACACTGAGAATTGATTCCCACACATTTGCCATACTCCTCAGGTTCCAGCTGAGAGAAATTAGCTAGGTCGTGCACTTTGGAGAATATGCTGTATCTTCCCAGGTCAGATTCACACTTGTACTCCTGTACATGATGGGCTCTGACTCTAGCTGTAAGTCTAGAGACAATGAGAAGGGGGTCTTGACTGGGTTGTCTCTCACAAAACAACAGGGCTAGTTGGTCTTAAACAGAGTTTTCAAGCAAAGGAGAGAGAGATCAACTAAAACTAGGGAGGAGAAGCTCATTCAGCTAGCAAGGAAGATTCAGGGACACTTGGAAGGATTCAAAAACTTCAGCTTTTTCTGAGTCCACCCAGAGAACTCTCATTCCAAATCTCAGGGCCTCACTCCTTCCCAACCACGTCCCTAACTTTCATATAAGAAATTTGGTGAGTCTGTGTTTTTAATTGATGTAATTCTGCAATCCACACAATTAAATTTGGGATTAGTTTTCAATAATATTTGTTCCACAACTAATAAATATAATGGTCTTTTATAAAACAGCCATAGAAATTCTCTAGTTCTCTGACTGAGACTTAAGCGAAGATTTTTAACCCCTGAGTTTGTCATTTTCTTTTTGTTATTCCCCAGGGCAGACTGAAAAAGCCATCTCATCCCACAGTCCCTATAGGCATTATTGCTATAATGTAATAGTCACTTTCTCTCCCAAGGAACTTACTTTAACAGGAACTTTATCCCAAGTGACCACCATTGATAATTTAATGATTATGGCAATGTAGGCCATGAATTAAGAGTATCCCATTTTCCTTTGGAAAACAAGTCAACACTACATTCAAGACCAAGGTCATAACCAAACCAAGCCAAGAATACCAACATTTATAGTTATTTTAGTAGGACTATTCCTATTAGAAACTATCTATGGAGGGAAGGAAAGAAGGAAGGAAGGAGGAAAGAAGGAAGGAAGGAAGGGAGGAAGGAAGGAGAGAGAAGAAGGAAGGAAGGAAGGAAGGAAGGAAGGAAGGAAGGAAGGAAGGAAGGAAGGAAAGAAAGAAAGAAAGAAAGAAAGAGCGAGAGAGAGACAGGGAGGAATAAAGATGGGGAGGGAAGAAGGGAGGGAGAATAACACAAGATATTTAAACAGAGAGGGTTTAATATGCAGAACTGATTTCACAGATGTTGGAGAAATAAAAGAATAAAAGCAAGAACTTAGAACCTAGAGGTGATAACTACAACATGAATCTATAAGCTTTAGGACTAGGTGAAGAAAAAGGAAGGGGTTGGGGTTATCAAAACTTGGTAACTCAGAAAAGAGATACCCATTAAGCTGGGGCTTAGTTCTCTGAGAAAGTAGTATGTCCTACAATCTCAAAAATCAGAGAAGTCTGTGGCACTGAGAAAAGGGAAACACTTGGCTACCGATGATACCTCTGAGCAGGTAAGATATGGCTAGTTTCCAAAGTCAAGGCAACACTGACACGACCAAGTAAAAATAAGAAATTCCTTAGTCCCCACAGTCTCTTTAACAAATGGTGCTGGGAGAACTGGACAGCAACATGCAGAAGGTTGAAACTAGACCACTTTCTCACACCATTCACAAAAATAAACTCAAAATGGATAAAGGACCTGAATGTGAGACAGGAAACCATCAAAACTTTAGAGGAGAAAGCAGGAAAAGACCTCTCTGACCTCAGCCGTAGCAATCTCTTACTCGGCACATCCCCAAAGGCAAGGGAATTAAAAGCAAAAGTGAATTACTGGGACCTTATGAAGATAAAAAGCTTCTGCACAGCAAAGGAAACAACCAACAAAACTAAAAGGCAACCAACGGAATGGGAAAAGATATTTGCAAATGACACATCGGACAAAGGGCTAGTATCCAAAATCTATAAAGAGCTCATCAAACTCCACACCCGAAAAACAAATAACCCAGTGAAGAAATGGGCAGAAAACATGAATAGACACTTCTCTAAAGAAGACATCCGGATGGCCAACAGGCACATGAAAAGATGTTCAACGTCGCTCCTTATCAGGGAAATACAAATCAAAACCACACTCAGATACCACCTCACGCCAGTCAGAGTGGCCAAAATGAAGAAATCAGGAGACTATAGATGCTGGAGAGGATGTGGAGAAACAGGAACCCTCTTGCACTGTTGGTGGGAATGCAAATTGGTGCAGCCGCTCTGGAAAGCAGTGTGGAGGTTCCTCAAAAAATTAAAAATAGACCTACCCTATGATCCAGCAATAGCACTGCTAGGAATTTATCCAAGGGATACAGGAGTACTGATGCATAGGGGCACCTGTACCCCAATGTTTATAGCAGCACTCTCAACAATAGCCAAATTATGGAAAGAGCCTAAATGTCCATCAACTGATGAATGGATAAAGAAATTGTGGTTTATATACACAATGGAATACTACGTGGCAATGAGAAAAAATGAAATATGGCCTTTTGTAGCAACATGGATGGAACTGGAGAGTGTGATGCTAAGTGAAATAAGCCATACAGAGAAAGACAGATACCATATGGTTTCACTCTTATGTGGATCCTGAGAAACATAACAGAAACCCATGGGGGAGGGGAAGGAAAAAAAAAAAAAAAAGAGGTTAGAGTGGGAGAGAGCCAAAGCATTAGAGACTGTTAAAAACTGAGAACAAACTGAGGGTTGATGGGGGGTGGGAGGGAGGGCAGGGTGGGAAGGAGGGCAGGGTGGGTGATGGGTATTGAGGAGGGCACCTTTTGGGATGAGCACTGGGTGTTGTATGGAAACCAATTTGACAGTAAATTTCATATATTAAAAAAAATAAAAAATAAAAAAAAATAAAAAAATAAAAAAAAAAAAGAAATTCCTTAGTCCCCAACTCATACCTTCCAGTCTCCCTCTAGTGATAGATATTAACAGAACCCGACAGGAAGCCAACTGGCCCGAGTCTGGGGAGGCTATTTGGCAGAGCTATAATCTCAGCAGCACAGAGCACAGTATAGAATTGTGGGTTTGGGACTCAGACTCAATAGGCAAATGATCAGCATAGATAGGGGTATGTTTCTCAGCTCCTTCTGTTTAAAACAGACCTGGTATCTTCCATGATGCCTTTCAATTTTTATGCCTCTCCCACTCAATAGTTTACAATTCTGTGTACACACGTGGATCTGAGTCTCGGGCAGGAGAATTACACCTACAAAGGGAAAAGTCTGCTTCTCCACTCAACTCATAAAAATGACCACAATTTAACTTGAATTTTCTTAACTCAGGTCTTTTCTTGGTGTTGGCAGATAGATCTGAACGCTCAGGTAGATCCGTTATCTCAACCATCAAAATGTGTTTCCTAAAATATATGCTAAAATGAGTTTACAGATAAATGCCACAAAAAAAGCTATAACAAAGCCAGAGAGGGGCCAAGTTCCATAAAATGAGTCTTAAGGTAACCGAGAAGCATTAGTTTGCATCTATAATATATAACAGTAGTAAAAGCATATTGAGCTATATATTAGGTACTAAGTTATTTACATGCATTAATTCATTGTATCCTTCTACCCTTTGCAGTAGAAATTAACATTACCCCTTATTACAGAATATTAAGAAATTACGTTCCACTGGCTTCATCTATATATTAAAACATTATGTAAACTATAAAGAAAATATGTATACCTATAGAATAAATATATTCAGATAGATAGATAATGTCTGTATGCATATTTAACTTCCAAGACCCACCCAGATAAAGAGCCCAACAGCTTAGCAAACAATGCTGCATTGTGTAATGGGTATTAGCCACAGAAAGAGCTTGGGGCAGTTTCTTTGGTACATTTCCAGTAAAAATAGAGAGCAATGAACTTGCTCCAGATTCTGATTCCAGAACATTCAGAGGCTGGAGATAGTGGTGATCTGTCTGTGAGGCCCCTGTGTTTATCATTTCTCAGAAGCCAGCTAGTAGAGCAGGCCACCTGCCAGTATATGGTTAGCACATTTATGTCAATTGGTTTGTCAGCCAGGTACCATGGCTTTTCCTAAGTCACAGCTTCCAACTTCTGGGAACATAAAACCACAATGCGAGCCAAGATAGCAGTGAGAGACCTTCCTTGAATACCACACTAGTGGCTCTGAAAAGGTATGCAATTTGCTTTTGTGCCCTGTAACTGGCAGTCCAGAGAAGCCCAATCCCTTCTGATTTCATGTGCCTCTCTTCCAGCTCTTCAGAATCCATTTTCTATAGACAAGAGCAGAGTGACAGAGAGAATGAAGGATATTTCAGTGTTTGTTAAAAGGGACTGAAGCCAAGTTTCCTACCAAATGATTTCGGACTCCTGTCCAGTAGGCAAAGGATACATCAAATTAATTCACCTCTAAGAGTCTAGTTCTCCTCATGGAAATTTTTATTTTCTAAAAATTGAGCTAAGAGGATTTTTTTTTTCAGCTAACCAGTCATCAGATAAAATTATGTATGCCTACAAAAAGTAATGGAAAGGGGCGCTTGGGTGGCTCGGTCGGTTAAGCATCCGACTTCGGCTCAGGTCACGATTTCACACTTTGTGGGTTTGAGCCCTGCATCGTGCTCTGTGCTGACAGCTCAGAGCCTGGAGCCTGCTTCGGATTCTGTGTCTCCCTCTCTCTCTACCCCTTGCCCGCTCACACTCTGACTCTGTCTCTCTCTCTCTCTCAAAAATAAACATTAAAAAAAATTTTTTTAAATAATGGAAAAAAGATGATTCCATTTTGCCTTAAAATCCAAATTTATAACTTCTTCTTCCAGTATATGATATAGTAACTAGGACTACATTTGCCTTCCCGCTATAAACTACGTTTTCTAAGGGGCAAAATATATAACTCTTTTCAAACATGAACTGCAGACTGCACCAGACTTGATCTTTGAAAGAAGGGAAGGAAATAAGATTAGCGCTAAAACTGCCACTGCTTTCTACCTGGAGACTAGAACATATGAAAGTAGAACGCCAAGTAAATCACAGGACCTTGCTGAATCAAAGAAATAACATCAGAGTTTGGAGAAGCCAGGGTGGCTTAAATTTGCAAGGCACAGTACCAGAGAGGAGAGAGTTACACAGAGAAAGAGCTCCAGAAATCTGCATAGGTGGCCCTTTGAGTCTTTGGCACAATATCCAGTTCTGCATATGTGTGGTAAGACACCACGAAACCAGGCAAAGAATAACTATGAGTGAAAGAACAACTAACAAGGAGCTGTAAACTGAACAATTCCCAGAACTCATACAGGGCTGGGAGTCATCCAAGTTCTAACCAGTTGTGGTGGAGAAATCTCATTGAACAAGCAGAGCATTTAGAAGAGACTCCAGAGGCATTGAGGCTAAACTATGCTTGAGTGAGGCCACTGCAGACCTGCACTAAAAACAAACCTCAAAACGATCAAACTGATCTGTAGGTAACTTAATTGTCTGCCAAAATAAAGTTTAACGATCTCTAAAATAAGACACCGAAATCCATTTAACAACTTGATATTCACAATGTCTAATATCCTATCAAAAATAACTAGCCCTAGTAAGAAGCAAGAAAATGAGAACTGTGGCCAGAAACAAAAACAAAAACAAAAAAAAACCCATTCAATAGAAACATACGCAGAAATTACATAGATGACCAAATTCACAAAGATTTTTTAAAGTGATATGTACATATGTTCAAAGATTTAAAGAAAAATATAAACAAAAGAAATAGAGAAATTGAAGATATAGAAGAGGACCAAATGGGACTTCTAGAGCTGGGAAATACATGAGCTAAAATGAAAATTTGACTAAATGTGATTAACAGCAGTTTACATACTAGAAAAGATCAGTGAATGTGAAGACATATAAATAGAAATTATATGAAACAATGGCCAAAATTTTTCAAAATTTGATGAAAAATATAAATCTCTGCATCCAAGAATATCAACACAGCTCACACAGTATAAACACAAAGAAAAACATATAAAGGTACCTTATATTGCAATCGATGAAAACTGGAAATAGAAAATACTAAAAGTAGAGAGGAAAAAAAGACATATTTGATATAGAAAGATGAAGATAAGAAAATCACTGACTTCATATCAGAAACAAAGTAAGTCAGGGGCACCTGGGTGGCTCAGCCCGTTAAATATACGACTTCAGCTCAGGTCATGATCTCGCAGTTTGTGAGTTCGAGCCCTGTGTTGGGCTCTGTGCTGACAGCTCGGAGCCTGGAGCCTGCTTCAGATTCTGTGTCTCCCTCTCTCTCTGCCCCTCCCATGCTCATGCTCTGTCTCTCTCTCTGTTTCTCAATAATAAATAGACATTAAAAAAAATTTAAAAAAAAGAAGAAAGTCAAGAGACAGTTGAATGGCACTCTTAAAAGTACTGAAAGGAAGGGAAAAAAGTAAATCTATAATTCTACATCTATCAAAAATATTATTCAAAAATAAAGGCAAAATGAAGCAATTTTGAGATAAACACAGTCTGAGAGAATTTAAGAACAGCAGACCTACACTAATATAAAAGGACGCTCTTCAGGCTGACGGAAAATGATAACAGATGTACACAAAAATTAACTCAAAACTGATCATAGAAATAGAAGCTAAAATATAAAACTTACAGAAAAAGACATATAGACAAAATCTTTGTGACCATGGGCTAGGTAAAGATTTTTTAGATACAGCAGATAAAAAGTACAAAAAAAGAAAAAATTATAAATTAAACTTTATCAAAATTAAAGACTTCTAGTCCAAGAATACCATTCAAGAATAAAAAGATGGGACAGCCTGGGTGGCCCAGTCAGTTAAGCATCCAACTCTTGATCTCGGCTCAGGTTGTAATCTTATAATTTCATGAGATCAAGCCCTGCGTTAGGATCACACTGACAGTGCAGAGCCTGCTTGGGATTCTCTCTCTCTCCCTGTCTCTCTGTCCTTCCCCCACACTCTCTCTCTCTCTCTCCTTCTCAAAATAAATAAATAAATATTTAACTATTTTGTCAAGTTTTATTTATTTATTTGAGAGAGACAGAGACAGGACAAGCTGGGAAGGGGCAGAGAGAGGGAGGGAGAGAAAGAATCCCAAGCAGGCTCCATGCTTTCAGTACAGAGCCCGATGCAGGGTTTGAACCCATGAAACCTCGAGATCATGACCCCAGCTGAAACCAAGAGTCGGATGCTCAACTGACAGAGCCACCCAGGTGCCCCTAAATAAATAAACATTTTTAAAAAGAGAATGAAAAGACAAGCCATAGACTGGGAGAAAACATTCACAATACACATAGCTCCTGAAGATCTTGTATCAAGAATATTTTTAAATACAATTAGACAGGAAGAATGATTTTTTTAATGGACCGAAGATTTGAACAGACAGTTCACAAAAGAAGATATACAAATATCCACTAAATGCATGAAATGATGTTCAACATCTTTGATCATCAGGAAAGTGCATATTTAAATTTTTTTAATGTTTATTTATTTTTGAGAGAGACCAAGTGTGAGCGGGGGAGGAGTAGAGAGAGAGGGAGACACAGAATCTGAAGCAGGCTCCAGGCTCTGAGCTGTCAACACAGAGCCTGACACAGGGCTCGAACTCACAAACCACGAGATCATGACCTAAGCCAAAATCAGATGCCCAATCAACTGAGCCACCCAGGCGCCCCAGGAAAATTCATTTGTAAAGCTCTGCAGACCATTAAATTGTCTACAATTAAAGACAGACAGCATGAAGTTTGGTGAAGCTCTGAGCCACTGGGACTCTTGTAAACTGTTGGAGACAATGGAACAACCACTTTGGAAAACAGAATGGCAGCTTTTATAAAGTTCAACGTATAAACCTCCCATATGACCTAGCAATTCCACTCCTAGGTATTTACCTAAGAGAAATAAAAATGTCTTCCCACTGAAAAATTTTTGTTCATGAATGTTCATAGCAACTTTATTCATAATAGCTCCAAACTGTAAATAACCCAAATGTCTATCAACTGGAAAATGGATAAACAAATTGTAGTATATTCATACGGTAGAGTAATAGGCAGCAATTATGTTGATACATACAACAAAATCGGTGAATCTCAAAAGATTCCCAGCACGTGGTTGGCTCAGTTGGTTAGGCGTCCGACTCTTGATTTCGGCTCAGGTCATGATCTCACGGTTCATGGGTTCGAGTCCCACATCAGGCTGTGTTGACAGTGCAGAGCCTGCTTGGGATCCTCTCTTTCCCTCTCTGTTTGCCCCTCTCTTGCTCATGCTCTGTCTCTCACTCTCTCAAAATAAATAAATAAACATGAAACATGAAAAAATTTAAAAAATAAAGATTCCATGAAAATCTAGAACAGGCAAAACTAATCAATAGTAACAGAAAGCCAGATCAATGGTTGCCTGGGGCCAAGGATGGCAGGGATTTACTACAAAAGAACAAGAATTTTGGGGGGAGGGGGGCAGAGAAGTATTCTGTTTCTCAACTAGAGTGGCTGTCACCCAGTAATATACAGTTATCAAAATTGAACTGTACAGTTAAAATGTGTGTATTGTATTGAATGTAAATTATACCTCAATAAAACTTACTCTAAACTTCAAAAAAATTAGGTGTCACAGAATGGATATTTTACCATTCACACTGGTTTATAAGATTTTGAGATCCTAGAGCTTCCTGAATGGCCTCCTGCCAGTTGGACTGTCCCTTTGTGATCCTTTTGTCCTGAGCAGTGCTGTACCTGTGACAAATTATGTCTTCCAAACATGGCAGCAGCCCAACACTATAGTAACACATGACCTAGATATCCCTCCCATCAAAAAGTGGGGTCTGTGTTCCCTCCCCTTATTTCTGAGTTCTCTTGTGACCTACTTGGAACCAACAGAAATGTAGCAGATGCGACACTGCCATGACTCCCAAAGCTTAGTTTGGAAGGGCTAGGCAACTTCCCCCTGCCTCACTGGAGCATTACAACGCTGAGCTGCCATGTAAGCAGTCCAACTTCCTGAGGCCATCACGCTGTAAAGAAGCCCGAAGTATCCCAGGTGGAGAGACCACATGGAGAGCCCCCCAGACGACGTGGAGAGAGAGAGGGAGAGATGCTCAGCCAGACTCCAGCTCCTACGGTTCCAGCCACTGCCTCATTCCAGTCCCTGAGGAGACCCCGTGCCAGAACCACCTACCGTTGTCCTTCCCAAATTTCTGACCCACATAAACTGTGGGGTGATCCGATAAACTACACAAATATCAGTACAAAACTCCCAACAATACCACACTTGATTCAGCGCTCAAAATCAATGGAGGGAGAGAGAAAGTACTTGGGAACTCTCTGTACCATATGCTCTTTTCTACAAACTGCTCTTTAAAAAGTCAACAGAAGGGGGCGCCTGGGTGGCTCAGTCGGTTGAGTGACTGGCTCAGGTCATGATCTCGCGGTTTGTGAGTTCGAGCCCCACATCCAGCTTGCTGCTGTCAGCACAGAGCCTGCTTCCGATCCTCTGTCTCCCTCTCTCTCTGCCCCTCCCCTGCTTGCTCTATCAAAAAAATAAATACATATTCTTTAAAATATATTTAAAAAGTCAATGGAAGGAGGAGCTGTGATATACCATTATTCTTTCTAACAAGTCTAGAACCATTCCCGTTTTGGGGGGCTCACTGCTCCTATGTAGAAATCAGCACCCCTTCTCTTACTTCAGAGACTGATTAACCACATGCATTAAATGATTCCCTTGACCCTAGAAGAGTGGCATTGAATCAATCATCAGTGAGACAGCCCAGCTGTTTCACAGGAGTGGTGACAGACAAACTGCTAACCCCACAAGCACAATACATTCCTCTTTTCTGCACCCTGGACTCACTCTGAGGCTACTGGAAAGGAGAATCTTGCCAGAAGTTTATGGGTAACCGGGATTGCCCTAAGCTGGAGGGCACTTCAGAAACATGGGCCTGTTGTTTCTTTCTCAGTGAAGGTTCATGATATACATTATTATGTAAGACATGGCACTGGACCAGGAGCGAGCCCAAACAGACTTTGAAAAATAATTCCACCTCGAAACACATCAATCTTGCTTGGTTGGAATGTTGACAGACATGCAGAACTTCAGGGAGGCCTAACCCACTGGTCAGCGTAAGTCCCCCTATGGCACATAGTGGGCAGGCTGCCTTTACCCTGATCAAAATCCGTCCAGCCATGTCTGCTTGGCAGCCAGCATGAAATAAGTTGAAGCAAACCAAAAATGTAGCCACAAAGAAGCACACACATGCACACGCGCGCGCACACACACACACACACACGCACACACCTTTCTCACTCACTAGTCCAAGAAAGAGTACAAGTAGAAACTACATTTGTCTATGTGTCTATATGTGTTTATTTTTAGGTAGGTGTTTATTTTCCAGTTTCCATAGGAAATAAGTGAGCTAATATTATCTTCCAAAAGTAAATACTTTTATGCAAAACTCCCTAAAACTGATCGCAGGCCAAGATTCCTGATGCAGCCTCCTCCTTCCCTCATACTTCCAAATTCTCACACTGTGGTCTGAAGCACAGAGGTTTATTAACAGAGTGGCAAGGCCTTGCTTTTTCTCCAACTCTTCTGAAAGCTGAATCACAGAGTCTTTTGTGTCCCTCTTGCCAGATCCTACTGCTTGTGACAGGAGATAAAATCTAATGGAAAACCAGAAATGTGAGGACTCCTGGAGGTTTGACCCTGTCAGTTCCTCTTGGCCATGGACACCTTATGCAGTCAATTAATCCCCTTACCGGGTCTTTTCTGGAATTATGTAAGCCAGGAGGGCTGGAGTCTGGCTTGGACTGTATTTTTGTAGAGCCCTATGAATTTTGTGCCGCTGTGGTTTTGCCCCAGTAATGTATTTTGGGTTTTGTTTTCTTGCCTCAGTAAAGGACCATTAGTAAGTTCTTTCTCACCAACCATTCTTCATCAACACCACCACCAACTTTTTACCATCATCTGCCTAATTTTCTAAAAGCGAGGTTATCTTAAATACCATGTAATGGTCGCTATGTATTTTTTTTTAATCACCAAAGACTATATTTCTAGGCATCCTCCTCTTTTGGAAATGCAATAGGCTCCTGACATTTTGAGGGGACAGGTCCAAAGACCTTCTCCAACCCCAAAATCTCAGACACAGGAATGTTTATTCAGGCCTCTGGCTCAGGGTCAAGAGCCCTGAATTTCCTTTGTATGTCATCACTTTAACCACATTTTGACCTGGATAAATGCATATAAATGGAGAAAACATACCAACTGCAGACTAATACTCAAACAAAGATTAAATTATTGAAGATAAGTATGAAAGGAGACCTGAAAGGAATCGAAGGTTTCTGCTCTTATTAGGAATGAAGTTCATGTGTATTGAAGATCATTGTATATTGAAATCATTAAGCTGACTACAGAAAAATTATTAAAACTTTTTATCATTAAAAAGTACATATTCTGTTGTTGCTCAGTGTATTCACTGGATGAATTCTAGCCTTACTATAAATCTTAAGGACTTTATGTGTCATTAGAACATAACTGTCAAAACACTGTACATGTCACCCAAAAGACAAACTTGCAAAAACTGTTAAAGAAACCAAAATAAGTAAATATTCAGGAAAGTGTTCAAAAGAGCCCACTGATGATGTGAAAACATTATACTTAACCAAGATGTCCATCAAAGGCAAAATAATTAAGGAAATAATTGTTAATCCATTCAATGAACCATAAGGCAAACATTAAAATTATTAGTGTGGAATCAATCATTGCATTACAGATGCTACTGTCCCAAAGAACCCTCGGTTCTTTAGTGGATATCGCTCCATTTACTCAGCTTAAGCCGTCAGTCAAGAAATAATCCTCTTGGATAGCTAAGCACTCCTGACTTGCGGAAACTAATTCCACTTAGTCATTCGTCCAGCAAGTTCCTGCATATTGGTACTGGAATGCTACCCTCATGATTGAGTTTAGTCAAGAAATAATATTCTTGATATAACAGCCACCATTGTCAATGATTTATTGACACCCTGGCTTGGAATCCCAACTCTGCCACTCATTGTGGGTCTTTGGGAAAGACAGTTAACCTGCCCATTCTTTAGTTTCCTTATTTATAAATGAGATAATAACATGTCTCTTTGAGGGTTGTAAGGATAAAATAACATATGTAAGGTGCCCAGCACATAGTTAAGGCTCTATTGATAGGTATTAATGTTTTCCTTGCCACGTGCCTGCCTACCATTCAACTATTCACAAATACACAAAAATCAAATGTAATTTACACACAGAAGAAACATGTTGTTTGTCTTCCATAGACATTTATAATTCATGGTAGAAACTATGTGGTCTCCTCTTCCAAGGTGGAATTTCAACCAAGGTCTTTTTTTTTTTTAAATGTCTATTTATTTTTGAGAGAGAGAGAAACAGAGTGCAAGCAGGGGAGGGGCAGAAAGAGAGAGAGGCACAGAATCTGAAGCAGGCTCCAGGCTCTGAGCTGTAAACACAGAGCCCGACGTGGGGCTCTGAACTCATGAACCATGAGATTATAACCTGAGCTGAACTTGGGCACTTAACCGACTGAGTCACTCAGGTGCCCCATCAACCAAGACCTTTTGTGAGCTCTACACCTCCTTGAGCCTGAGCCCTGAGGCTATGGATGGAAATGTCATATCATGACAAAACTACAAAGGAATACCTATCAAAAGCCAATTCCATATTAAGCACTGCTCAAGACACATATATACTTTACAACATCACTATCCCCATTTTACAGATGAAGAAACAGAGGCTCAAAATGGTTGAGTAACTTGTCCTAGATCCCGACGATATAAATGACAGAATCAGGATTCATAGTTGGGGTCTGTTCAACTCTAAAGACCATACACTTTGTTATGTTCGGCTGCCAAGTTTGGTTTCTTACCACAATGTCATGAACTATTGTTACAAGAAAATGAGACCACTGTTTACTCTCCATCATGGCCAGGTTTTAAATCAAGCCTAAGGATATAAAACTTATGACCTCTACATCTTAAATAAAAACCCACTTGAATGAAAACAAAACAAGGGAAAATGCTAGTAATGCTATTTGAAAAATCCTCAGAATGCAAGCTATCAACTGGCTTTGTGTAGTGGAATGTCTCTGCACAGAGATGGATGGACATCTGTGGGTGTCAGAGTGCTCAGTTTTGCCAGAGTGGAACATGTGAGTCTAAAGCTGTATTGTCTCTTTCTGGTCACCAAGCCATAGTTTAAATCTGCCATGATTACCCTTTTCTATAGTTTGTAAACCTTCATCCCAATAGGATTACAGATTCTGGCTAGGCTTAATTTTAAATGGAAAAACAAAGTAATTTCATTCCTTCCTTATATGGGTCATGTAGGCAAAGAAAACAGTACCTACAAGAACCTTTTTTAGTTCTTCAAAGCTCTGACACACACACACACCTCTCCAAAGAACCACTGCCCAAGGCTGAGCCCTAGAGGGTGTAACCCTCTGCCTGTGCCCCCATCACCAGCCCCTGCCACATGCCAAGGGCTCACTCTTAACCCAGCACCTTGTACAGGACCTGGTGCATAGTGGATGTTCAGGAAATATTTGTTCAATGAGTGAATGAATGAAACATGTCTGCCAAATCCAGCAAGGGAACTTAAAATCACTCCTTCCTGATTTTCTCATAATAAGGTTGGCTTTTCTTTCTACCTGTGCCTCCTGCTTGCTAACTGCAGGCTTCCAACTCACAGACCAAATGTAGTCCCAGGTTTCCATCTTGAAGGTCCTGATACCTGTCTACCCCCACAGGCCTTGAGAGGATCAAAATAGACCAGGCTGTCAGAAACTCAAGAGTCACAGTGTGTGCTCCAAACTTTCAAGAGCAGAGCAGAAGGAATGTATCTGATTTCCATCCTTGGCCACATGTTAAAATCATTTAAGAAGCTTTCAAAAAACAGAAGCCCTAAGTCATACTCCAGTTAGATCGGAATGTCTGAAGATGGGGCTTGAGCACTAACATTATTTGAATGTCCCCCTGATAATCTGAAGTTAAGATTAAGGGTCACCAGCCTGGAGGAAGGCAAGGAGGAGGAAGATGAGCTCCACACAAACAAGAATGAGCATCTTGCTCTCCTAGAAAAGGGGGTAAGAGCATGGGAAGTGCAATATGGAGCAGGGCTACTATTATTGCCAAAATGCCCTTTCCCAGCCCTGTAGTCCTCACAGCTGCCCTTGACCTGCCTCTACAATCCTACTCCTCCAAACGGTTCTGGAGCAGACTGAGGTCTCATCTTGGATTGGCCAATGGGAACATGCCCTGGGCATCTTCCTCTTTGAGAACAGAACTAGCCTCTGGGTCCTGATCTCTGTCTACTATCCCCGTCCCAGTCCTCACAAGCCATCTCCAGTCCCACCCCTAAACCCTGCTTAAAACTGGAGGTTCCAAGTGACAAGCCCCAAACAAGTGTTGATGGACTGTAGAAAGGACCACTTCTCAGTAAGTCCTAAAGGCCAGCTGGAGAAGGGAGCAGAACCAGACACTCAAAATGTCAGCCCTCCTTATGTCTTCCATGTTGTAAGAGAGTCACTGAGGGGTGCTCGGGTGTCTCAGTCGGTTAAGCTTCCAACTGCGGCCAGGTCCTGATCTAGTGGTTCTCAAAGTCGTGATGGGCTTTGTGCTGACAGCTCAGAGCCTGGAGGTTGCTTTGGTTCTGTGTCTCCCTTTCTCTCTGCCCCTCCCCCACTCATGCTCGCTCTCTCTCTCTCTCTCTCTCTCTCAAAAAATGAATAAACATTAAAAAATGTTTAAAAACAAAAAGAGAGTCACTGAATAATCACACTGAAAAAAATGCCCCTGAAATCTAGCGTGTGCTGTAGGAAATACACATGTGCAATTTCTCTCTCTTTCTCTCTCTCTCTCACTCTCTCTCTCTCTCTTTCTCTCTCTCTCTAACTCTCTCTCTCTCTCAGAAGCTGAAGCCCTACGATCACAGCCCAACTGTTTATAGACTACATGTTTATGCCCTCCAAAATTCATATGTTAAAGTCCACACCCCTAATGTGGCTACATTTGGAGATCGGCCCTCTAAGGAAGGAATTAGGATTAAATGAGGTCAGAAGGGTGGGCCTGCTCTGACAGGATTAGTGTCATTATAAGGGACACCAAGGAGCTTACTTGTTCTCTCTCTCTCTTTCTGCCGTGTGTGGACACAGTGAGAAGACTAGTATCTACACATCAGGAAGAGGGTTCTCACCAGGAGCTAACCCTACCAGACCTTAATCTGGGACTTCTAGTCTCCAGAACTCTGAGAAAATACATGTCTGTGGTTTAAGCCACCCGATCTATGGTACTTTGTTACTAATACAGTAATCGTAGACAAGTCACAACATCCCCAAACCTCAGTTTCCTCATTAGGAAAAGAGAGATAAACCCTACCAGCTCATAAACACCAAAGGAGGTGACATATGTTTTGAGGGTTCTGCAAACAGGAGAGTGTTAAATCAGCATTAATCATCCACTGATCTCTGCCTGTGCGCTCTCATACTTTAATCTTCACGCTAGCTGAGCATTTACCACATTGTATTACTTTGGTTCTTTTCTGCCTCTTCTGTCGGACTATGAAATCCAGATGGCCAAGAGCCATTCATCTTTGTGTCCCCAACACCAAGGCACATAGTCACTGCTCAAGAAATGATTAGGCAAATGATTTCCCCAGGTGGCATTGGAAACTTTTTCTCTGTGTCCCATAACGCCTCCACACATCCTGCCATCACTTAGCATCAAGAATCGAAGGTACTAATTTTTGTGTTTTTCTTCCCTACTGAATGAAGCATAAGTGCCCAGATGGTAGAAATCACATATTATCATGACTGTATCCTTAATGACTAGTACAACGTCGTGTACCTAGTAGGAATTCAGCAAACTTTGATGGAAAGAAGGGAAAGGTTTCCTTTCTCAAGGAATTTGCATCCTTGAATTTCAGAGTTCACAGCTGCCCCGAATTCAATCTGCCATCTCCGAAGGAACAAACTAAATGCCCTTCATCTCACTGAGTCCTTTTTCAAAGGGCGCCTAAAAGGTCCCAGCTCATGAAGCTCTTGTATCTTATTATAACCAGCAACGGATCTGAAGGCACCATTTTATTGTATAAATCAACATCATCCCCCAGAGAATCAAGACTAGTCATTTACACTAAAGCAGTTGCTATGCAACCTCCTTCCAAAGCTCAGGTTGAAAGATCCAGAGCTAAGGTGGTGATTTTTTTCCCACCTGGAAACAACTGTAATTTCTAAGGAAAAACACACCATTATGCAGAGTCACTCAATCTTCTTACAAAAGGAAATTTAACCACATCAGAAAAATGTATGTTCTGGGTTTCCTAAGCTATGCATGTATATAGCCTTTTTATAAATAGATGTGTATATTTAGCTACTGGAACCCAAACACACACTATATATAAACACATGCTATATATAAATTACAATTTATAAATATTTGTGTATATGCAACTATGTATATATGTATATTAGACAGAGAGTAAATAACATTTACTTTTATGCTGAAGAAGTTCCAGGAGGGTAAATCACCTCATTTCTTTTTACAGAAATAAACTTTTTAAATAAATTTCTATTTTCTTGTGGCAAAAAAAATTCTCAGAAAATGCAGAAATATTTAAAGAAGAAAATAAAGTAGCTATAACAAACACCTAGATAAAACCACTGTTAGTATTCGCTATGTAGCCTTTCAGATGTTTATACATAAAAATAGTATACACACACACATTGTACATATGTATACAGTAATTATATATGTAATTTGTATATACAAGAACAATATATATATACATATACATTGTATACATACTTACATATATAGTAATTATATATATAATGTTCTTATGTATAAATGGCTAGAAGAGAAATATATGTATAAAACTAAATATATATTTTCTCACTAAAATGGAAACATAATATATGCAAACTCTGGATACCTCCTTTCTTTAAAACTTTTGCTCCATACCACGGATGTCTTTCCAAGTCAACATATAGTCATATCATTTTAAGGCTGCATAATATGTCATAGCTTAAATATATCTTTATATATTTAATTATTTTCTTGTGTCTATTTTCACTATTACGAATAGTGGGAAAAAATCTTCATGCACACATCTTTGAAAACTCATTTGAGGGGCACCTAGGTTGCTCAGTCAGTTTAGCATCCAACACTTGGTTTCAGCTCAGGTCATGATCTCATGGTTCTTGAGTTCAAGCCCCACATCGGGCTTTGCACCATCAGTGCTTGGGATTCTCTTTCTCTCTCCCTATCTCCCTGCACCTCCCCCATTTGCACTCCCTCTCTCTCTCCCCCAAAATAAATAAACTTAAAAAAGTAAACCCTCATCTGATTATTTCAGTAAGATTAATTCACGAATTGGATCAGAGATTATGCACATACCTTAAGGTTTTTAGAACATTTATAAGTAAATAACCTAATATTAGGTGTTTATCCCCAAAACCAGGATTTTAGATCAACACAAATGCAGTCAAATCTTTGCATAATTTTATTTTTTTAATTTTTTTTAACATTTAATCATTTTTGAGAGGCAGAGAACAAGTGGGAGTGGGACAGAGAGAGAGGGAGACACACAATCCAAAGCAGGCTCCAGGCTCTGAGCTGTCAGCATGGAGCCTGTGTAGGGTTCAAACTCATGAACTGTGAGATCGTGACCTGAGCTGAAGTCGGACGTTTAACCGACTGAGCCAGCTAGGTTCCCCTTTGCGTAATTTTAAATATTTTTAAACTAATAACCCAAGATTCTTAAGGACATATTACGATAAAATAATTTCGTTTCTCCCCTCAATTTGCTGTATACCAATCCACTCTATGCCCTGCTGCCCTTTACCAAATCAATCAAGCTGTCTTTCTTTGCTCCTTAAATCGATTCTTCCTGCCTTCAGTCCCTATAGCTCCTCTCTATCATACCTGTCGTTACCAACTGCACTTTAGAACTATTGATGGCTCTACTTGGGCTCACAGCTAAGCCTCAGGAAGCACTTCAGAAACCTAATGTAAGATCTAGAACAGGTTCCTGATTCATGTACATATGGAAGTTGGACGTCCTAAAACATTCAATTTGGAGTATAATTACCGTTGCCTTCCAAAAGATATGTTGACTTTTGTTCAAATTTCTTTCTGCATTGTTGAAAACAGTTAAAAGACTAGCTTTCCCACTTTCAACCTTGCCTTGTTTTTCAAAGTTAACACATACCTTTCTGCCAGAGTAATCTTCGTAAGTACACAATTCATTTCAAATCCTGTTCAAACACATTAAGACTTCCCACATCAATAAAATCCAAGTTCCCGAGAATGACATTCAAAGTCCCTCTGATCTTACCCCATCCAATCTTACTCCTATACACATCATTTGCCATCCTGTGAACACAATGTATTTCTTTTCCGTACCTTTGCCTTACCCCAAAATCTATCCACCCATCAAGTTTTCTTCCTCATTCACCTCCTATAAGAAATCGTCCCCATTTCTTCCAGTCAAAATAGAACCAGAATCAAGAAACACCAAGCGTATCCAGGACCAGGTGGCAGAGATTTGGGTCTACACTTGGCTAATGGCATCTAAAAGTTTACTGCCTTGGAAATAGTAAAAAGCAGTCCACTGCATTAAAGTTATTCTCAAACAGCAGAAACTAAAAATACCAAATGAAATGAACTTGGGCCAGAGAGAGGATATTGAGACTACAAGATTAATTCTCACCACTTTCTTTTCTATCTCCTAACAACACTCAACAGCACCTGACCCAAAAGGTAGGGACAGAGCCTTAATAAGTCCTAGGTGGTGCCAGGGCCCTTGCTTCCTGGCACTTCCCAGGTCCTCTCTCTCTTCCTTCACCTCACTCACTACTCAGTAACTGAATATGTAAATGGACAATGGCCAGACTATATACAAAAAACAGAGCTGGGACCCACAACCCACAGCAACCTGCCTAGAAAAACAACCTACCATCTACAATAACCAGCTCAGGAAGCCAAAAAATAACCCCTGTGGCCGTCAGTCCAAATGGCCATGACTTGATTAATATTCGACAGCTCCTCTTATTTTTGGTTTTACTTCCAACTTAGGAACAACCAGAGAAAGCCAAATATGGACCCCTAAGTCATCACGTAGGATGTTAGCCGACCTAAGCTTCACCGTGCCCACCGCCCCCAAACAGGGCATACCTAAAGCATTCCCTTGTGTTCACGATAAAGCCTTTCCACTCCTCTGCCTGCCTTTGAGTCTCTGCCAACCCCAAATGATGGTGACTGAGTCCCTTGCGATAGCAAGCTCTGGGTAAATAGCCTTTGCCTGTTCTCACTTGGGCAGGCTTCATTTATTTTCACAACCTCAGCTCTAGCCCTGGTGCTGGGAGGTGACTCAAAAAAAAGTTTTCTTTTCTTTTTTAAATTAATGAATTTATTTTTGAAAGAGAGAGACAGAGAGAGCAAGCAGGGGAGGGGCAGAGAGAGAGGGAGAGAGAGAATCCCAAGAAGGCCCCGCACTGTCAGCACGGAGCCTGATGCAGGGCTCGAACTCACAAACCATGAGATCATGACCTGAGCCAAAACCAAGAGTTGGACACTTAACCGACTGAGCCCCCCCAGACGCCCCTTCAAAAAAGTTTTCTAATAAACACTCTTCATGATCTTGATCCAACCTAAAGTAAGTGGTCGATTGTAACCAAAAGTTAGTCCTGTTTCACTTGAGATGTCAAGGCCCAGAGGCTAGTGTAGCAACGCAGAACCAGACCGCCAGGACCCCCTGCTGGGAATGCAGAGTCCCCTCCCGGCCCTGCCAGTTAACTTGCTTTACAACCTCAGGCTTCTCTCTCGGTTTCAATTCCTCATCTGTACAATGGGGATACATCCTCTGCTGTTCACAGGCTCGGTGTAAGAATGAGACAGAATACAATACACAGCTATGCTTTGAAATTGTTCCTAATTATGAAATGTAAGATGTTATCACGGACACATGCAGTCCTTCTTTCAACACCCCCTGGTGTCTCAGACATGGGAGAGATCAAATAGGGATAAAGAAGGAAGAAAAAAAATTGGCTCCAGGCACATGAGCTGGATGGAGTGAGGAAGCACGAGCTGGCCAGCGGCTGGAGCTGATTCCTGGTCATGTTATTCTATGCTTTTAAACTCCCACACACACCCAAGCCTCCGCCAAAATACATAAACCTCTTTGAATTACACTCCTTCTCTTACAGGAGCAACTGACTACAGTTGGATGTGATTTTTCCTTTGTTTGTTTTAATTTATAGATGACCAGGAATGCTGCCCCGCCTCTTTTTTTAAACACCCACCGCTCTCCCTCAGAGGTCCTCTTCTGGGGTCTTACTTTTTGAGTAAGTTTTTTTGATAAGAATAGTTGTGGTTAAAGGCAGCTCCAAGCACAGCCCCAGGCTCGTTAGGACTTTCCCCAACTCAGCCTCGGGCAGTAAATCACTGACTCTGCGAAGGAGGAGTGTGTTGGGTGGGAGGGCACCTGGAGAGCCCTTTAGCTAGCTTTAGGAAGGAAGGCTGCATGGATCTCATTCCAGGATGACAGACCCCATAAAGGAGAAAAGTTTGAAGAACATAAGAGGGAAGGAACCAAGACCTAGAAGCACGCTTTTCACTTCTCAGCCAGCACCTGTTATTTTGCAAAGTTTGCGAGCAAAGCCAGGTAAGGAGAGGACTGACTTTACTCACAGATTGCACAGGAAGGCATCTCGGCTTAGAGACCCTCACTTGATATCCCCAGGAATGACTTCTGTCCCACGCTCACCTCCCAATTACAAGGTAGCTTTTGACTGAGGTACCTCCTAGAAGGGCAAAGTACAGGAGAACATCTCAATCCAACATTGAACCATAAAACTACTCTTGCTCTCTCCTGACTTCAATATCCGTAAAGGACTGTACTTCTAAGGCTAGCATTTACCAAAGTTGTTCGTACGTGCACACCCAACATCAAAACAGAGTCTGTGAATTTAAAAAAGTTGACTACTTCCCTCTCTTGGAGAGTCACCGTGCATCTGAGCATGCGAAATGCTCTGAGAAGTGCTGCATTGAAGCAATGTGCTTCTCTAACATCTAGTATTCCCCAAGTCTGCCTGATCAGAGAACCATTTTGTTATGTGTGAAACCTATCAATATTCTGCAGAAAACATTGTCCCCTCCCGCCTCCCCACCCCCCACCCCCCAAAAAAAGAAGAGCCCGTATGTGGTTCATTTCGTTGTTCGGTCTGAAGAAAAAGCAAATTTGCCTCCAGGGTAAATCTTCTCAATGTATGATTCCTCACTAGATTCACATGAACCCCCGTTCCTGTTTGCTCTCAACTCTTCTTCTGTCCCCGACTCCCAGCTCCCACTACCTGCCAGATCTCTTCTGCTACACTTCCCTGGTGAAGGCGAGCTGATCGTTTCCTAGAGTCCATGTGGCAGAGAGCAAACAATTAAAATGGATACCAGCCAAAGAAATCTGTGAAGCAGATGATAATGTCAAATATACATTCAGAGCATTTTTATGTGGTTCCTAAATGGAAAGAAAGATTTCTCTTCTTTTCAATCCTTCTGTTCATAATTTTTAACAAATGGGCTTCTTGGAATAAGCAAATTTAGCGATGGAGGGGAAAGATCTGTGTATGGAACTTGAGTTTTAATTAAAGAGAGCATCCCCCCAAAAAGTGTCAGGCGATCTGCAAGACCCAGCTGAGGAGCAGCTTCAAGTTTATCCATGAAAATTTGTTCACAATGTATTGTCAAGGGAAAAAGCAAATTACAAAATGGCATATGCAGAGTGACTCATCTTAGCAAATGCAGTAGACTCAATGTTTGTGGAAAGAATAAATATGCATAAAAAGGCTGTAAGAGTTTACACCAAATTGACAGTAGTTAGGTCTACAGGGAAGAATTTTCCTATTTCCTCTTTTTTTTTTTTTTTGGCTTACCTATTTGTTCTAACTTTTCTCAAATAAAAATGATATTTTTGACAATAAAAATCACATTTTAGAACTGCTCTCATCTACCACTCATGTTATCCGTGGAGAAATATCTACGTTCATCCTTAGAAGCAGCTTCTTTTGTGGGGAGGGAGGATCATGAGACCAGGCAGTGTAGGCAATGAGCAGCCAAAGACAGGACGATACCTGCCATAGCACGTGCTGCTGGCTTTTGTATACAGTAGACAACACGCACTTGCCATAGAAAAGAGAAACTAGAAGGTAACCACAGGAAGTCATGATTCTAAATACTGGGGCAACCAGCACACCCCAAGCTAGACCATCTAATGAGCACAGACAGCTTACAAATAAGATCCAAGTCTCAATACTCAGTACCAAAGCACCACCACATTACCCACTGTCCCACAGACACCCACACCTGCTTCCCAGTTGGAAGTCCAAATTTGGGGGAAGTACGTTCCTAAAGCAGCCCAAAGCATTTATAGGACCATAACCCAAAT
Organism: Panthera tigris; assembly: GCF_018350195.1. Lineage (NCBI taxonomy): Eukaryota > Metazoa > Chordata > Mammalia > Carnivora > Felidae > Panthera > Panthera tigris. The sequence continues at coordinate 109,052,224 of NC_056662.1, forward strand.
GTCCACCAGTTGGTGGGTCCTTGGATTGATCCCCCTAGGAGTCACAAAGAGCAGGGTAGGGGAGTCATGTATACAATCATGGTTTCTGCCTGCCCTTTTCTGTCCTGCCCTGTGGACCACCGTTTATGTGGTTCACTTCATAACTTGCACGCCACTACCCACTCAAGGCCAACTGGTCTCTAAACTACCAAGCTCGGCTGCTCTTTTTCTCCAGACATTTGGGGAGCATCTGCTTCTCATAAGAACTCCTGCAGAGGGGATTCCCACACAGAGGTGCTGAGTCCCTCTGGTTCTTTCTTTGGCACCACACCCTCATTCTGGTGGGGGCTGGTGGTGGTGCAGGTGTACAGGGGAGTAAAGGCCATGTCTGGGCTGATGAGCACATCTCTGAACTCTAATACTTAGTCCCTGCTGCCCATCTTGGTCCAACCTGCCAAAAACCCTCACACACAGTCATTTAAAAAAAAAATTTTTTTTTAATATTTATTTTTGAAACAGAGAGAGAGCATGAGCAGGGGAGGGGCAAAGAGAGAGGGAGACACAGAATCGGAAGCAGACTCCAGGCTCTGAGCTGTCAGCACAGAGCCCGATGCGGGGCTCGAACTCACAGACTGGGAGATCATGACCTGAGCTGAAGTCGGACGCCTAACTGACTGAGCCACCCAGGCGCCCCCACAGTCATTTCTTTTAATGAGGGTTTTGTTGCTCTGGCTTCCTATAGACCCTTTAAGTACCTCAAAAAGTTCAGTATGTATCAAAAGTCTAAAAACAGCCAGAATTGACGTGTTTTCCCCACAAGGCGCTTAGGCTGCCAACAACCCCCAGAAATATGGTTAAATCTCATTCCCTGGATAGTCTATGATAGTTGAGATGTTAAGAAGTGCCCCCCAACTTCCAAAGATGGTGACAAGATGGATCAGCCTCCAAACACAAAGATACTCATTAAAAGTAGTATGTGTTGCTCATTCCACAGGCCAGCCTGACCCAGTTGTACTTCTGACATGGCCATAATGCCTGGCACACAGCAAAGTAAAAGAGTTTTACTCAAAATTCCCACTAAGGGTGGGGAATAGTTTTAGTCATCTTCTCCAACCTCCCCAGATTACAGGAGGGACTACGGGCTCATAGCCATTGAAGCCAGACAGTGTTAGACTAGATCTAAGGACTCCCAACTTTCTAATTTGGTGAAATGGAGTATCAAACCCCTTGTATATCGAAAAATAACAATAGTTATAGCAAAGCATACATAATTAGAAACAGTTAATCAACTCAAGCTCTACACTAGTTCATATTTTGTTTCTCCTTAGTCTTTAATATTATCCTCTTTTGACAGATAAACAGAGGCTCAAAGATGTCCAGAATCACACAGTGTGGACATAGGGAAGCTAGAATTCCAACTGAAGCCAGTCTGACCCCAAAGCCATGTTTTTTCTGCTACACTAAACTGATCTCATGAAAACCAGGGGAGGCAGAGTGGGTGAGAGAGCCTATAATTAAACATAAAGTGGTGATTTATCAAATGGATTTGCAAAGAAAATAAAGCTCTCTGTGCATGTTGAGTGGCCCTGAATCCTCACATTAAAAACCAGTTTCAAATAAATCAACGTCCTGTTTCAATGGACTTCTCAAAATTACTGTGATCTCTTCATTGATTACATAGAAGAAAGAGGAGAGCTACTGTGAGGAATAATAATATTATTATTATAATCAAGTGACTTTGGGGAAAAATTAGTGCAATGCCTATGTGTTACAAGGACGCTGCAAACATCAAATAGCAACTCATAAAAAAGAAAAAGAAAATTCTTTTTAAATCAATGGTAAATAATCTCCTTCCATTTATAAAAACAACCAGAATGTGAGCAAGCACTAGTTAATTAAAATTTTACAAAATCTAAATCAAAAAAATTATCATATTTTTGAAAAATGATCTGGTGCCTAAATTCTTTCAGACTGCCAGATGTGAGCTAAAATAAAGGAGAAAAAACACTCCCCAACACTTGTTGCCTGAAACACAAGAATAGATTGTGCGTGTGTGGGTGTGTGGGTGTGTCACCCCATACATGAGTGTGTAAAGGTTTTGCTCCTACTAAATAAGTTGGTCGAGATAAACATGATTCATTTGAGTGGTTGCATGTCAAGGTTGTTCTGAATAAAACAAAACAAACCAGAAAAAAACTACAAAACAGCAGACACTATCAGCATCCGGAGTCATCTTCTTAAAACAAATTTTTGCAAATAACTACCCAAAGTAGAATTACTGGGTCAATTTTTAAATTCTTTTCTTCTTTTTTATTCAACTAATATTTTCTTTTTTTTTTTTTTTGAGACTCAATATAAAGAAATATCTTTTAAATTTTTTTTTTTTAACGTTTATTTATTTTTGATACAGAGAGAGACAGAGCATGAACGGGGGAGGGTCAGAGAGAGGGAGACACAGAATCCGAAACAGGCTCCAGGCTCTGAGTGGTCAGCACAGAGCCTGACGCGGGGCTTGAACTCACAGACCGCGAGATCATGACCTGAGCCGAAGTCGGACGCTTAACCGACTGAGCCACCCAGGCGCCCCAAGAAATATCTTTTAAAAGTAAAATCCCCTTTTCTGTCCACCTAATCCCCTTCTCATCCCTAGATCACTATTTCTGTCTTGAGTTGATTTCATTCTAGTATTTATCTCTTTTGTTGAACTTCTTTGTTTTGACAACACTATTTCCAATTTTCAAAAACCTTCTCATCTCTGATAGCTATGTTCTTATAGCTACCTATTCTTTTTTATGAATACAATATACTTTGGCGTTCTTTTTCCAAAGATAGAACATGGAATTCTTTTAAGAATAGAATTGTTGTTGTTGTTGTTGTTGTTCTCTGAATTTTCTGTCTTGTCCAGGGTCCATTGATCAGTTCATTCATCTTGAACCCCTCTTCTTACTTTTAACTTTTCTCATATATCTGGTACTCTTGGATTCCCAACTCATCTCTTTGAAGGAAGGCTTGAGAACCTTTATTTCCACAGCTTTGCAGTTGTAGAGGTCTTTTCCCACCCCACCCCAGATAACCTGATTGGGAGGACTGACTTTATACCCTCTCGGATGCTCCCAGAGAGTCTAACTAGCAGCCCTCCCCAAATAGCAGTTCATACCTCTGTGTGTAGATCCTAGTGTTTTGAGCTAGAGTTATACCCCACTGCCCCCACCCCCACCGCTGTGACCTGTGATTCAGTGGCAGAGGATTTATGGGCACAACTGGCCCCTGTTCAGTAATAATGGCCCACCTATTGGCACATAGCTCCTCAAATGTTCTTTGTCCTCTTGAAATTTCTCTAGATCTGCTCTTATCTCCCTGACCATTTTCTCTGTGTGTTTTAGGCTGGGGTTTTCTCAATTCTTATCAATTCAATACTATTGCTTCTCATTTTCCAGGAATTTCCACATAATTTTTGATATGTACATGTTGCCCTTTATTGGTTTTCTGGAAAGTAGTGGGTCTAGTCTTTAGTCGATATATTTTTCTGTCATTTCAAGGGATTTAGGAGGTGGGTCAGGGTGGTCAAGTGTGCTTAAACCACCACATAGATCCAATATACCATCCCTTTTCTCTATTGTAAGAATGATATTCTTTTCCTTTAGACTTTTATTCCCTGTCAAAACAATCATTATCTTCCATGTTAAAGTAATTGTCTCAGAAAGTTGCCGAATACACATATCAGAAAATGCTGACCCATATTGACTGGAGAAGTAAAGGGAATGCATTGATGCACATAACTAAAAATTTTAGAGGTCATATGAACTTCAGGTGAGGTTTGATCTAGCAGTTCAACACTGATACCAAACTGCCTCTGTTAGTGTCTTCTTCGTCCTAAAGCTTCATTCTGTGGTTGGAAGATGGATGCCAAAGGATTTCGGAGCTGCTTACTTTTTCAGTAACATCCAGCAGGAAGAGAATGTCTTGTCAGATAGGCTTTTTGAAATTTCCAGAAAATGTCTTTCGCAGAGGCCCCTAGAGAATGCCTCCCCACAGCTCATTGGGCCAAAATGGGTCACATGTGTGATCATTGTGATCAGGGAAAAGGAGTATGCTGATTTGGTTTAAACCAAAACAGGCACACTCTGGATCTGAGGTTGGTTGTGGTCATCTGTCTCATAAACCAAGGTATGTATGGGATGGGGGACTGGGAAGATGGAGAGGAGTGAATTCTGAACAGAAATCAGAGTCTATTACAAAAAAAGAAGGGGAGAATAGGCTAAAATAGCACATGGTCACCTTAGTCATGAAATAACATGAATATCTACCCCTGCCCCCCAAAAAGCCATCCAAAAGGAAGTACAGCACATCTGGGTTACAGAGTGAGAATCTGCACTTCCCTGAACAGCAGTAGCTACACTTGCCCATTGCCTACATTTTCACTTCCAAACCCTTTTCACATAATAATGAATATATTATCTCAAGGCCCTCCCCTAGGAGTCTTCAAAAATCATTACATGATTTTTGTATTTTATATGAAAGCTTTTAAATTAAAATATTTGCAGTGAACTTTCTGAATTACCAAATCTGAGAACACAGTTCTCCAGAAGACAGCTCTCACTTAAGACACCAGCTGTAAGTTTGGGGGTCCCCAAGGCCACTCTCATTTCAGACAAGCTGGCTACAAATTTCGGGGTTCCCCACAGAATCCCTCAGCGTTCGTAATCCATTAGAATTACTCACAGAACTCAGGGAAGCATGATACTTAAAGTTTTATTGTAGCAAAAGGGTAGAATTTAGAACCAGCCAAAGGCAGAGATACACAAGGATTAAGTTTGGGAAGGCTCCAAATGGGAAGCATCTGTCATCCCTGGGGATATATTGTCCTCCTAGTATCGAAGTGTGAGAATGCTCAAAGAATACTGCCAACCAGGGAAGCTCACCTGAGCTTCAGTGCCCAGAGTTTTAATTTTATTTATTTTATCATTATGAATGAATGCATCATTGGCCATGTGATTCACTCTCCAGCCCCCTTCCTCTCCCTGGAGGTTGGACTGATAGAGAGATTGGATTGATATCATGTAGCTCAAAACCCAAACCTTTAATCACACATTTGACCTTTCTGGGTGACCAACCCCCATTGTGTGTCACCTCATTATCATAAACTACCAAATATTGTCTGTGGGTCCACCATGGATAACAAAGACACTCCTATTGCACTAGAAATCTCAAGGGTTTAGAGGTTACATTCCTAGAAATGAGGACAAAAGCCAGCCAAATTCCTTATAATACATACTTCATTTAGATCAGTATATTACTAACGTTGTATTAAGTTGATTTTATTACCGTATTTAAGATTTATAATAAATCAAGGAAAACATTCATCTTTTCACAATTTAACAAGTAACATAAGGGCTTAATTTAAGTTAATTATGTAACATAAAATATAATTTCTCAACAAATAGATTTTAAAATACCTTAAATCATGTTTGGATTTGAGCCTAAATATTTATGAAACTATAGACTAAACTCATCTATGTGTTCTAGCATCAAAAACAAATAAAAACTGTTATTGTGACCAAATGTCAATTTTATGTGTAAAGGCATTAAAGGATTTATTTTTATTATTTTTTTTCTTTTAAAGACATAAGAGAGGGGCACCTGGGTGACTCAATCTGTTAAGTGTCTGACTCTTGATTTCGGATTTCGGCTAAGGTCATGATCTCACAGTCATAAGATCATGAGCCCTGGGTCAGGCTCTGCTCTGGGTGTGGAGTCTGCTTAAGATTCTCTCTCTACCCCTCCCCCACTCACATGCACACTCTCTCTCTCTTTCTCTGTTTCTCAAAAAAAAAAAAAAAACAGACATGAAAGATTTTCAAATACTATTTAGAAACATTTCTCTACAAATAATCCATTTCAGGGTATTTAAGCTTTATTCTCAGTATATGAAAAGTCAATTGGGTTTAATCACTAACATATTTGCTCTTTTTTAAACTCTGGAGTTTTTAAATTAGTGCTTGGATTTCTATTATAATGCTGACAGAGATGTTGATTCATTGGTTTAATTCATCAGTTTATTCTAACATGGAACTCTGTAGTAGTAGTAGAAAATGAAAATGAAATATTATTTAAAGAATTATTTAAATATTATTAAGGGGTTTCTTTTTCTAAATCAACCTACAGAAGTGTAATTAACGCATTATAAACTGCATCTATTTCAAGTTGAGAATTGATGACTTTTGACAACTATATATATACACGAAACCAGCATGATAATCAAAATTCAAAACATTTCCATCATCCTCAAGAGAGTCTTCCTTCCCTCCACCCCAGCCTCCACTGATGTGCTTTTCATCACTACAGATTTGTTTGCATTTTCTGGAATTGTGTATATATGGAATCATATAGAATGCACTCCTGTGTTTGGCTTCTTTCCTTCAGCGTAATGACTTGAAATTCTTCCATGTTACTACATCTATCAGTAGTTCATTCTTTTAAATTAGTGAGTAATTTTTCATCACCTTGACATAGCACATTTTGTTTGTCCAATCAGCAGATATTGATGGACATTTGTGTTATTTTCACCTTTGGACTACCATGAATAATGATGCTATGAACATTTGCGTACAAATCTTTCTGTGCACGTAAGTTTTTATTTCTTTTGGATAAATGCCTAGGAGAGGTATCCTGGTTTGTATAATAAATGTATGTTTAACCTTTTAAGAAACTGCTATAGTCTTCCAAAATAATTGGACAATTTCCTATTTACATGTGCAAATCTTTTGCTCATTTTTAAAACTGAATTGTAATTCTTTTTATTCAGCTGTAAGAAGAATTCTGTATACATTCTGGAACTGACTCCTTTGTCAGATATATGCATTGCAAATATTTTCTCCCATTCCATTACCTGCATTTTTATGTTGTTAATGGTGTCTCTGGATGACCAGAGGTTTTCCATTTTAATGAAATATAATTCATCGTTTTTTTTCTTTTGTGCTTTGTGCTTCATGTGTTGTATCTAAGAAATTCTTGCCTATCCAAAGTCAAAAAAATTTTCTGCCGTATTCTTTTAAAGTTTTTATAGTATTGGCTTTTACAGTTAAGTCTTTGATTAATTTTGAGTTAATTTTACATATGGAGAAAGATAAGGACTGATGTGTTCTCTTTTCATATGGAAATCAGTTACTCCAGCACCATTTGTTGAAAATCAATTGAATGTACATATGGGGGAACTATTTCTGGACTCTGTTCTCCCCTCCATCTATTTTACTTCTATTGATCTACATGACTATCCTTTCACAAATACCGTGGTGTTAATCACTCTACCTTTGCAGTAAGACTTAAAATTAGGTAGTATAAGTCCTTGAACTTTGTTCTTTTTTTAATTTTTTTATATATTTTTTTAATGTTTATTTATTAGAGAGAGAGAGAGAGAATATGAGTGAATGAGTGGGGAAAGGGCAGAAAGCGAGGGAGACACAGACTCTGAAGAAGGCTCCAGGCTCGGCTGTCAGCACAGAGCCCCACGTGGGGCTCGAACTCATGAACTGTGAGATCATGACTTGAGCCAAAAAAAAGACGCCTAACCAACTGAGCCATCCAAGCGTCCCTGTTCTTTTTTTTAAATTCCTTTTTTTAAAATTTTTTTTTTAACGTTTATTTATTTTTAAGACAGAGAGAGACAGAGCATGAATGGGGGAGGGTCAGAGAGAGGGAGACACAGAGTCTGAAACAGGCTCCAGGCTCTGTCAACACAGAGCCCGACGCGGGGCTCGAACTCACGACCGTGAGATCATGACCTGAGCAGAAGCCGGCCGCTCAACCGACTGAGCCACCCAGGCGCCCCTAAATTCCTTTTTTTAACTCATTTGCATTTCTAAATACATTTTATTTAATTTCTGTTTAAAAAAATTTTGTTTAATGTTTATTTTTTTTGAGACAGAGAGAGACAGAGGGTAAGCAGGAGAGGGGCAGAGAGATACAGAATCCCAAGCAGGCTCCAGGCTCTGCACTATCAGCACAGAGTCCAAGGCAGGGCATGAACTCATGAACTGTGAGATCATGACCTGAACCAAAGTTGGACACTTGATTGACTGAGCTACCCAGGCACCCCTATTTTATTTTATTTTTAACTTCAGAGAGACAGAGAGACAGAGAGAGAGAGTGCATGAGTGGGAAGAAGGGCAGCGGGAGAGAGAGAGAATCTCAAGCAGGCTTCATGCTCAGCATGGAGCCTGATGCAGGGCTCAATCCCATGACCCTGAGATCACGACTTGAGCTGAAATCAAGAGTTGGTCACTCAACCCAGGCTCCCTCTATATATATTTTAGAATCAGCATTTCAATTTCTACAAAAAACTTCTTTGTATTACTCTTTTTATATATAGTGTTAGATTCAATTTACTACATCTTTCTAAAGATTTTTCCAACTAGATTTATGAGGGTTAATGCTCTGGATTTTTTTTTATTATTATTCTTTTTGTCAGGTTTTGGTATCAGGATTATGCTGACCTCAAAAACTAGGCTGAAAAATGCTCTCTTCTACTCTTATTTTTGAAATAGTTTGGGTTATTATTCGCTTTGAATGTTCTACAGAATTCACCAGTAAAACCATCTGAGCCTGAAGTTTTCATAGTATGAAGGTTTTTGATAATGAATTCAATTTCATTAAAGAGGCTATGCAGATTTTCTATTTCATATTGTATCAATTATAGTTGAATTTTTTCAAGGAATTTTTCACCTAAATTATGTTGTTTTTAGCATACATTTGTTCACAATGTTCTTTTATTAGCCTTTTAATATCTGTGAGATCTACAGTGATAATGCCTTTTGTCTTGTCAATATTGATAATTTAAGGGTATTCCTTCATCAGTTTAACCAAGAGTTTATTCATTTTGCTGATCTTTTCAGAGAACTTACTTCGGGATCGTTTTTTTCTATTTCATTGATATTTATCCTTGCCATAATTAACTTCTTTATTTTCTGTACTTTGGATTTACTTTGCTCTTCTTTTTCTAGTGCCTTGACGTGGTATCTTAGATCACTGTTCTTTTTTTCTTTTCTACTATAAGCATACTGTGTACACACTTCTTGCATACCAGAAATTCTAATGCATTATACTTTCATTAACAGTGACTTAAAAAACTATTTTAAAATTTATTTTGTGACTTCTTCTTTGACCCAACAATGTGTTTTTTAATTGCAAAGGATTTCGGATTCAACCAAATATCTTAGTGTTATTGATTTTTAATTAATTTCACTGGGGTCAGAGAATATCTGTACTATTTCAATCCTTGTAAATTTATTAAGGTTTATTGTATGGCCCCAATGTGGTATATGTTGGTGAATAAACCATATACAATAAAACAAATGTGTACCATAGACTAAAATGTATGTTTATTTTGCAGGTGTTGAGTGAAGGTCCCATAATTATTAACTAGGTTAAGACAGTTGACAATGTGTTCAGACCCTCTATATCTTTACTGATTTTTGGCTATTTGTCCTTATCAATTCCTGAGAGACAGGAATCTCCTACTAAATTCTGGAATTATCTCTCAATAATTAGGTCAATTTTTGCTTCTTGTATTTTGAGACTGTTTTTAGGTACATATACATTTATGTTTGTTCTGTTTTCCTTATTCCTTTTTATCTCTGGCAATACTCTTTTTATTTTTTCTTGAAGTCTACGCTATCTGATATTAACATGGCCAGGTTAGCCTTCACATGCTGTTGTTAGGGCACATCTTGTTCCATCCATTTGTTTTCAAGCTATTTGTATCTTTATGTTTCAAGTCCATCTCTCCTAGGCATCCAGAGTTGGGTGCTGCCTTTGTATCCATTCTGCAATCCCTGCCTCTTAATTGGAGTGTTTAGTCCATTAACATCACACATGCAAGCTCAGCTATTATGGTTACCTCAAAGTCATAGAACTGAGGCCTCCCCTTGATGCTGGCAGAGGGATCAGAGCCATGAATCTTAGCACTAACAGCAACGGCAAAGACAAATGTGCAAAAGCGTACACTTAGGAAAATGAACAAGGCGATTTAAACTGACTCCAACAGAACATTTCGAACCTCAGTAAACTTGAAACAAACCAGCTGCAAGCTCCCTGGGGGATAAAATTCACTTTGTGTTGCAACAGTTTTGATATATTTAAATCCAATGTCATTGTCACTGCTTAAGCAGCTGATGGGTTTACTGAGTTCAGGAACCCTTTCACTATTTAAGTATTTTTGTTTTACAACTGATTGATAAAATTGGAGAAATAAATTCCTCATGAAAATCTTCTGCACTCAGAATTCTAAAGAGACCACTAAAAATATCAAAAACCCAGATTTTTTTTTGTCTTGACTAAAATATTTAAAACAATAAATCAAGCAAATTTTTTCTCTTTCCCTGAATCTCTCAGGCAGTGGAAGTCAGAACTAAATTAATGGCTTATACTTTCAGGGATTCTGTTAAAAATGTGATTCAAATATTTTCTATTTAAAGATGATTCACAATAGGTAAGTAGTTTAAACAAGAAATGTCTAATTTCTCACTAATACACATTTTTCAAAATTAAGTGATGGCTAAAAAAATGAATGACTAAGGATTGTTTTGGTAGGCTTCTAATTCTCATTGAAAAAATCATTCTACCCATCTTTGAAGGCTCTAGTTAAGACTCATGTCTTTCCTGAATCCTTCAGACCATGATCAAGAACCAGAGCATGCAGGGGCCAGCTCTCAATAACCAGGGCGCATGCCAGCTGAAGATCAGCCTATAGCCCAGCATCTCGGCAGCCAGAAACTTATGTTATTTCCATCATTAATTCATTGCATATAATGCACCAGTCACCATGCTATGTCTTAAACATACATGATCTCAGTTAATCTTCCCAGGAACCCTTCACAGGAAATCCAGGCCCAAGGGTACACGACTTGTCCAAGATCTCACAGCTAGTAAATGGCAGAGACAAAATCTAAAACCAACTGTTTTGTGCCCATAGCCCATGCTCTTCATCTCCATGGTATCTCACTCTGCCAGCCACCCCCTTCCACCCCATCCCCACCATTACAAAGCCTTTCATTCTGCCATGGAAGATGTAAAGCCTCAAGTGCACATATTCCTGGAGGAGCCAAGGCAGGAATATAATAATCCCACACGAGTATTTAAGATATGAGACCTAATCATATTCTAAGGGGAACTTGTTATAGGATCTAAGAGCACAAGTCCCTCCAAAGAAAGAGAGGAAAGGATGAAAGCAAGCTGGTGACCTGTGTGCCCTCTCATCCCTGCCTGCCCTTCCAGCCCCACCCTCCTCTCCCACAATGGTCCCAGGACACAATAGTAACTCCTATCTGCCACCAGTGTGACCCTCTGGTATCTGAAAAAGAGCTCTGAAAACATGCGGCTCAAATTGCCTTCTCAGAACTTGCCTGCTTAGGTTTAAACCCGCACACATACACACAGAGAGAGAAAGAGCAAAAAAAGGGAAAGGAGTTATCTCCTCTTAGCTCCTGCATAGATGGCCTAACCTCCACTCCTCAGATACCATGACTCTCAGAGAGGTCCACACCTAAGGAAAGGCAGACTTGCGTACTGGCTCAGCAAATGGGAGAAGGCACCCAGTATATGAGAAACACTTTAATCCCTACCAACACACACACACACACACACACACACACACACACACACACACACACACAGCTAGGAGCCATAGGAGCCACAGAAGCCCTTACAGGGAGCATTTCACTTCTCTACTCTAGGCCTTAGTTTCTTCATTTCCAAAATAAGGTGGTTCCACTTGAAATGATCTCTAATGCCCCAGCTGATTCTGACATTCTGGGCTGAAGCAACCATTCTTTCGAGATGATAAAAGCTGAATGCATTCTTATCCCTGTGGAACAACTCCACAGCTGTGTGACAGCCTTACCCCCTTCACATGCCTCCACTGCCTGGAGTGAAGAGAGAACCCCAGAATACCACTCTGGCTTTTTCTATTTACACTCACCACCGTGGTGATCTCACCCAGGCTTGAGGCAGTAAATACCCCCTCTCTCTGCAGAACAACAACTTACTTCCAGCCCAGACCTGCCCCCTGAACTCCAGACTCATATGAAATAACCATCTCCACTGCATGTCTAATAAACAGCTCAAATGCACATGTCCTGAACTAAGCTTCTGGTATTTGCTCATCTCCATTCTTCCCCATCTCAGTCCATGGCGATTTCACCCTTCCTGTAGCTCAAATGCTTCACTCCTCTCTTTGTCTAATGTCCTACATTTGATCTCTTGTGAAATCCTGTTGGCACAACTTACAAAATGTACCCAGAATCCAACTATTTGTCACCACCTCCACCACCACCACCTTCGTCCAGACACTATCATCTGCATCTGTGTTGTTGAAATAGCCTCCAACTGATCTCCTTATTTCTACTCTTGTCCCCCTAGAGTCTTTCCTCAGCAGAGCAAACAGAATTAGCCCTCCTAGAGCAAAAGTCTGACCACACTGTTTTCTGCCCAAACTTTGTGATTGCTCACCTTCTCCCACATTGCATTGGCTTTGCATGGCCTCTCTGACCTTATCTCCTTCCATTTGCCCCTCCCTCTCTCTGCCCCTGTGCAATGCCCTCCTGGATATTTCTTGAATTTGCTAAATGTCCCCTGCCTCGGGGCCTTTGCACTTTACTCTTTTATCTGTCTAGAATGTTCTTCCACAAGGAGTCACATGACTGACTCCATCACCTCCATTGGTGCCTCACTGTTGAAAATTGCAACCTCACCCCTACCTACCCACAGCAGTCCTATTCCCCTCTTGACCTTCTTTAATTTTCTCCATCAAACACCTATCTCTATCTCTCTCTCACACACACACACTCACACACACACACACACACACACACACACAAATGTAGGCTCCACAATGACTTACTTTAAAAAAAATCACTTTATGGGGGCTCCTAGGTGGCTCAGTCAGTTGAGCATCTGACTCTTGATTACGGCTCAGGTCATGATCCCAGGGTTGGGGGATCGAGCCCCATGTCTGGCTCTGCACTGAGTGTGGAGCCTGTTTGAGATTCTCTCTCTCTCTAAAATAAAAAATAAAAAGTAAAAAATAAATCTAAAAAAAAATCACTTTGCCGAGATATGATTGACACGTACAATGGCTTACATTTTTGCACGTTGCTCTATCTTCAGTACCTGGAACTATGTCCAACATATAGTAGGCACATAATATTTGCTACATGGATTATTTGAGATGAGCATTTTAATTTTCAATGCAGTTAAGGACTCGGGAGACGTTAGTAACCACCCAAGTCTCTGATAACAATATGCATGCCCAGGGGGTACTTCCAAGTCTTCTTGCTTGCACGTCCCTGTGACCAGCAGCTGAATACATTGCTGTCGACTGCACCTAGCAGACCCGTCCAGCTGGTGGTCCCTGTGAGCTCTGAAGGGAAGATTACATTCATGCCACCAAGTCTTTGAAGAACAATCCTCCTTGAGTCACCACGGGTCTATGGTCATTCATTTGGGCCTCTATGGAAGGCATGTGGATAAGCTGAGCCGAGCTCATCTGGTAACTCCATAGCTGGGTAAGACAAGTCCGGCTGGCTCCCCAAGGTCCCATCCTGTCGTCATCGCATCTGGCACAGGACAGGGACTCTGGATCCAGAATTATTTGAGGTTGAATCCATCAGTGCCTGAGTAGCTTCCTTCCCTATGTCTCTCCAAGACTAGAGGCAGCCAAGAATGTGGTGTGAGCCTTGCGTGATTCTGAGAGCGTGTGTGGGTTTGGTTCTGCACGCAGCCTTGATTTCCTCATCTGGGCCATCTTCACACAGTGTAAACATCAACAGGATATTGGCTCAGAATGAAGACTCAGCAGCTGAGATTCAGTATGACAATGTCCTCTAGAAGAGGGAGTGCCTTCGGCCCCATGAGTTCCCTAGAGTCAGAAACAGTGTGAACTGGATGCATATAGGTTTGAAACAGTTTCAAGTTTATTTCTACACAAAGTAGAGCTCTTGGTTTTCACATATCTGTCATGATCATGACCTCCTTTAAAACAGGGACTGGGTCTGGTTTATCTTTACTTCCTCGGCATCTGCTCCTATGCCCAGCACGTGGCATGGCTCAGTAAATCTGCTGTAGTACACTCAACTGCCCGTAGCTCTGGAAGGATTCCTGTTACCCCTTTGAAGTCACAAATAATAACCATGAACATATTCTTTGTGCTTATCATTTCTAAATTAGCTACAACAGAGTCTGATTTTTCTTAAGGAAAAAAAGAAAGTCACTGTCCTTGCCTTTTTCTCTTAACAACATAGTTCAGCCGCTGTGTTTCTCTCCGGCACGGCAAACACATGTCATCGGACAACCAGAGTTTTTTGTAGAGTAAGGGAGTGTGTGATATAGTAGAAATTAATTACAGAGACAAAATATTCAAAGTACTATTTCATGATAGTTAATCATCTTAACTAGGAGTTTTAAAGTACTGTTTCTGAAGCAGGAAACTATTCAGAGAGCCACTCTCAGGAAATAAAACACAACGGTTAAGAGCCTGCTGGCGGCGTTAGCCATCTTGCTTCCAAATTCTGGCCTTCACACATGTGAGCTGCGTGACCCTAGTTAAGTTACTCCCTGAGCCTCGGCTTCTTTGCCCCAGAAGTGGATTTCTTTTTATGCTTATTTATTTATTTTAAGAGAGAAAGTACAAGTGGGGTAGGGGCAGAGAGAGAGGAAGGGAGAGAATCCAAGCAGGTTCCACACTGTCAGCACAGAGCCCTATGTGGGGCTTGAACTCACCAACTGTGAGATCATGACCTGAGCCAAAATCAAAAGTCAGACACTTAACCAACTGAACCACTCAGGTACCCCCAAGAAGTGGAGATTTTTTTTTTTAATGGTGCCCACTGTATCATGAAGAGAAAATAATGTCTGTAAAGGGCTTGCTTAGCACCACATCTCTGTAGAGTAAATACTTAGCAAGTGATGGTTACTGGGATCATTATTGTTATTAACTGGACCTCCCCAGACCTGCCGTTTAGGCTTCTCCTTAGGTGTAGCTCCCATCCAGTCTTAGAGAATTCCATGGTATAGCCAAGTCCTCTGCATCACTGACTTTGGTGCCCTCTCGAGTTCCTGGATCCTGAGGAAAATCTCACTGCTACCATTTCCTCTTCTGACTTTCAGGGTAGGTCCCATGCTCTTTTCAGTGAGTTCTGAAACCTCTCTTTCCACCTTTAAGTCAACTAGAGGCTTAACCTGTTAGCTCTAGCCCTGGGGCCCTATGCTCAGCTTTCCCACGACAGTCTTCTCTCATCTCCTCTCTCTCTCTTTTTTTAATTAATAGACTTTATTCTGGAGCGAAGTTTTAGGTTTACAGAAAAATGGAGGCAAGTACAGAGAGTCCCATTCACCCATCTCCCCAGTTTCCCCTGTTGCTAAGCTTTTGCTTTAGTGTTGGCACATTTGTTACAACTGGTGAGCCAATACTGGCACATTGTCATTAACTAGAGCTCATGGTTTACAATGGGGTTCACTCTTGGTGTATATATTCTTTTCTCACCTCTTTTTCACCCACTCTTCCCAGGATCTCTCTGCTTCCTGTCCTGGTTTCCCTTTTACCTGCAGGCCCTGCCCTGCTTCATCATCTGCCCAAGCCCTGTCCAAGCCCCTAATGCCTTTGTCAGATTCCTTCTAACTCCATAGAACAATCTATATTTTCAAAGCAACCTCTTTCCACATTTCAAAATAGTTGGGTCCTCACATACATGTTTAACACAAGACTTCCTTGTGTTAAACTCTCTCCCCTCTCGGAGTGAATCTTTCCTCTGCAGAGCCCACCCTGGGATTCCAGAGTCAGCCCACCTACCCTTGCTTTTTGGACAAATCTAACCAAGGGGAAAGTCCATGAGCGAGGGCAAGAGACACAGTTTTCCCCGTCAGGTATGTGCTCTCCCTGGCCACTTATTCCCCATCACTCTTGTTCTGATCAAACCAAAAGGAACAGAAAATGAAATGAATACCAACAGACTCTGGCCCCCACCTTCCTTCCTTCCTAGAGCCCCTTAATTAACTTAACTAATTAGTTAATGAGAGAACATCTGCAAAACGCCCTAGGCTTGAAAGGAAAGGCCCATCAATATAAGGTGTTAGTGCTGGTGCTGTCATCAGAAGGTGACATTTCCATTCTTCTCAATTTCCCTGTCATCTGTGCTTATTAACACCCCAGGAGTCTGTCCTCAGGCTTAGAGATGTCCCCCTAGCAACAGCCCCATCCCCTTGGCAACACCTGAACTTGGGTTTGTCACCAACTCCAACACAACTAGAAACTCAATACCTGCCAGAGCCATGATGTTAGGAAGCTGATATTTGAGGACCGCGCATTGCTTTATGAGAGACTTTCACATCCAATTTACTCACTGAGTTTCAAGCCAATGGAACATTTAGGTTACATCAGTAATGAATCAGTTTGACTGGATTCAGTAAAATATGTGTGTATAATTCAATTAGATAGCTGCATTTTCTTTACCCAAATGACAGCAGTGATGAATTTTTCACTCTTGAATCAGTTGTTTTGACAAGTGTAGTCATAGATGAAGCTACCATTTTGTTTTTCTGTTTTCTAGGAGCTGAGTTAGGAAAAAAAATCTTTTGGCACAAATTTTTAAATGGTATTTTCAAATCACAGAGGGGATTTGCCATTTCCTCACAAGCTAAAATGCCTTTAGGATGTGTGTTTAACTACATTCTCACCCCATCGTGCACTGCACAGAACTTACAAGCCCCGGTGGAGAATTCAGGTCCAATTTTATCATTAAATAAACTCTGGAATGCCCCAGGCAGGGTCGTTAACTTGTCTCCACTACAGACTAAATGTCGAAATAGCCACCTCCCTTCTGTGGGTTCCCACAGGGCTCTGGGTGTGCTCCATAGCCCGCCCCTGGCATGAGGGGACAATTAGACCATTATATTTGCACCAAAAGCAAGCAGCCAGCTTACTTCAGCTCTGTACACAGGGATGAAAAAAAGGGGCATACCAAATTTAGACCACTGGGACAATTTATTTGTCTTCAGAGTGTTTAAGACACACAAGCAAGCCCCAGCAGATTATAAATTGTCAGCTTTGTGCAATTACCACACAAATCTGAAGAATATTCTGTGTGGATTCAGTTCACAAACCCTATGGTGGGTCACACCCCATAGGTAGCCTTGACAAGAGTCTCACTCTTTGTATCCATGACAACCCAGGAGATTAAGGACCCACCCCAACACCCTTCTCCACATTGTGTTTTTAAGGATTGTTATCATTGTCTTCTTCAAAATGTCCATTTGAAATTCCCATTTTTTTTTTCCCCAAACAGAAAATGTTAGAATTAATGAGAGTCTTAAAACTTCCCAAAGTTCCTCTCATCCACCTCTCTAGTTTTCAGAAGAGGAAACTGTGACCACAATGGTTCATACACCAGTTGAGCCATCTCTATTCCAATTCTAGCTTTACTACCAACTCACAGTCCAGTCTTCTTTTAGCCTAAGTTGTTAAAGGGGTCACCAAAACCACTGACTGTGACTGACACACATATCTGTGTAACTACAGGGCTATTAGAAAAAAGAAAGGAAAAAGAAAGGAAAGGAGAGGAAAGGAGAGGAGAGGAGACGAGAGGAGAGGAAGAAAGAAAGAAAGAAAGAAAGAAAGAAAGGGATTGATTTAAGAGCCTGGATTTCTCATTTTTCATGTATAGCATGTCTTTGGGATAGAAATATTGGGGGGCTCCCCATTGTCCCCTAAGAACCCACTCCTCTCTGTCAGAGAGGACGGACCCATTCATCCACAATTTCCAAAGATTTCAACTAGCTGGACTGGCTTCTCACGCTTTCCTGGAGAGGTAGATGTATATTGCAGAAAGAGACTCATAGGAACAGTGACTTAACCCACAGCAGGAAGAGGCTGCCACTGCCTTGCCAAGTTTTGAAGTCCTGGAGAGTGACTTTCCATGCAAAGGCAGCTCCTGACAATGACAAGGATGGGCTGGGTGTGGAAACGTGTAAAGGTTGCCTGTGTGATTCCTGTGAGCCTCTCTCTTGAATACAAGTGGCTCAGGGACAGGAGGCTGGACAGAGAAAAAACATATCCATATGAGCAGAGGAATACAATTGTAAGATGATTTAGCCTTGTATTTCAACACTGCTATGGACAAAACTAAGCAAGAGTAGTAGAAAGGAACCCAAAGTACCTGTTCCTTCCAGGAAGGGATTGCTGCCCCCCACTGTCCACAGAACCCACAAGGCAGTTCCAAAGCCAGGAGGGTTGCATAGTGTTTTTCTTCCATCTGCCCCATCCATCCCAGCTTGTTCTACCCAAGAACACAGGCAATCTCCAGTCACCCCAAGCCACAGTCAAGGTGGCCACAGCCTACAAGCGCCTGGAGGTTGATAGAAGAGTCTGCCACCTAGCAGCCTTCTACTGTTTGTGTTAAGATCTCCTCCACTTGTTTCCAGCACAGAGCTCTTCCTCTTCCTTCCTTGGGCCCTTCTGCAGATGCTAAAGATATAAGATAAAGAAAGGAGACACTCTGGACCAGGAGAAGGAACACCTAGTCTAGACTTCTTCCTGAGCCAGCTAGGAGGGGGACAAGTCCTTTACCCGGCCTGACCTCTGTCAGATGGCTCCTTAATCTGTCAAGTTGGGATAACAACTAGGAGCACAGTTTACAGTTGAACCCACTTATAGTTAAGGGGTTAAACATGCAGCTCTGGGGTCGCAGGCTTTGAGTCTAAATCTCAGCTCAGCCACTTCCTAGGTAGGTAACCTTGGATAAGTCCCTTGACCTCTCTATGCTTTGGTTTCCTCCTTGGCACAGCTGGGTAATAACATTGTTGTGTTAATGAGCTGAAACAATGAACCTGGGAATTACATGCGATAAAGAGTATAAAGTAGTTAGCAAGGTGCCAAGTACAAACACAGTATGTGGTAACCATTTGCATTGCCATCGTCACCATCCTCGATGGAAACAGAGGCTGATGAAAGGGGGTTCATGTCTCCCTGAGAGGAATCAAACGCTACACAGATTATTATTAACTTACCATAGGGAGTTTTGATTGCCAGTCCCCTCGGTCTACTTTTCCGAGGTAAAACGAAGGGCAAAACCACCCTTTTGTCTCTTTGGGGAGCCAATGGGATCTAAGAAATGGACATTTCGCCCTCAATTCTCATTGGATTTAGAACAAAAGAAACCTGCAAAGCTCTGATAAATGTGGAACAAAAATCGCGGACCTCGGCTCTTTCTTCTTTGAATCTTGTGCATCTCCTAGTGGTGATCTCTTAGAATAACTCTGCAAGCTCATCCGACGGAGGAAGGAAGAAACTACAGGAGTCATTCAGACTTTCAGGGAAGACTGGGCAACACACTGAGACGTTAGTTGGGTTTTTTCCAGCTTTCTTGAGATATAATTGACATATAACAGTGTGTAAGTTTAAGGTGTACAATGTAATGATTTGATGCACCTTTCTATTGCAAAATGTTGACCACAGTAAGCTTAGTTAACACATCCTTCATCTCAAATAACTACCGTTTTGTTGTGGCTGTTGTCATGGTGACAACATTAAAGGTCTACTCTCTTAGCAACTTGCAAGTATACAATATTGTTAAGTACAGTCACCATGCTGTACATTAGATCCCTAGAACTTACTCATTTCGTAACTGAAAGTTTATACACCCTGACCAACATCTCCCCATGTGCTCCCACCCTTCTGCCCCAGGCAACCAGCATTCTACTCTCTGTTTCTAGGAGTCCAGTGTTTTTAGACTGCATATGTCAATGAGATCGCACATCATTTTCTTTCTCTGTCCAGCTTATTTCACTTAACATAATGCCTTCAAGGTCCGTGATGTTACAAAGGTCAGGATTTCCTTCTTCTTATGGCTGAATAATATTCATGTTATATTCATGTTATATATATATATATATATCTATATATATATATATATATATATATCTTCTTCATCACTCATCAATTAGTACTTAGGTTGTTTCCATATCTTGACTATTGTAAATAACACTGCAGCATCAATGACATTCTCCCCTATGTTTTGTTCTAGGAGTTTTATGGTTTTAGGTCTTACATCAAGTCTTCAATCTGTTTTGAGTGGATTTTTGTGCATACAGTGTAATATAGCAGTCCAGTTTCATCCGTCTGCATGAGAATATCCAGTTTTCCCAGCATCATTTATTGAAGACTATTCTTTCCCCATTCTTGGCTCCTCTGTCAAATATTAATTAACCATATATGCATGGGTTTATTTCTGGGGTCTCTAATCCGCTCCATTGGTATGTGTGTCTGTTTTTCTGCCAGTACCATACTTTTCTGATTACTATAGCTTTGTAATATAGTTTGAAATCAGGAAGTGTGTTGCCTCTAGCTTTGGACTTCTTTCTCAAGATTGGTTTGGTGATTCTAGATCTTTTCTGGTCCCGTACAAACTTTAGGATTTTTTTTTCTATGAAAAATGCCACTGAAATTTGATAAATTTTGATAAATAAAAATGAATCTATAGATGGCACTAGGCAGTATGGACATCTTAAAATATTAACTTGAGCCATACATATGAAGTACATTTCCATTTATTTGTGTCTTCAATTTCTTTCCTCAATCCAAGATACTTCCCTTCTAAAGGGCCAGATTATAAATCAAGCTTCTCTACAAAGAGACATCAAGGAAATTGTGGGCCAGTGAAATCTCACCTCCAGCCTTGTGGGTGCAAGAGCCACAAGACACAGTGTGTATTGTGGGGCCAGAAGGAAAACTGGCTAACAGTTTCTAGTGCCCTTTTGCTGTCTCCCACCCTAATTCATCCCCAGATTCCTTTCCAGGCATGATCAGAGCCCTGTGAGACGTTAACTTAAAAAGAGCTAAGGAACTAGCCTTCCACACATAGGCTCCATCCCCAAATTGGTTATATCCCTTAGAGAATATAGCCTCTCAACACAGATGTATATATATTGCTGTCAAGTTCTCTATCTCACCCACACTGAACAAAGATGTCCTTGGCAGTGTTTGCAACTTTGTCTGATGGCAAAAATATATAAACCGCCGCACACTCACGTGATGGAATATTATATGCAGCCACTCAAATGTTTTTAAAGAACTTGCTGTAACATGGAAAATGTTTATGCAACAACAAAGTTTGTAAGGCAAGAGGAATGTTTGTGTATGCAGTGTAATCACAACATTGGGGCACCTGTGCGGCTCAGCCGGTTAAGCATCCGACTTAGGCTCAGGTCATGATCTCTGCATTGGTGAGTTCAAGCCCTGCGTCGGGCTCTGTGCTGACAGCTCAGAGCCTGGAGCCTGCTTGGGATTCTGTGTTTCCCTCTGTCTCTCTCTGCCCCTCCCCTGCTCACTCTCTGTCTCTCTCCCTCTCAAGAAAAAAATAAACATTTTTTTTTTTAATTTTTTAAATCACAACAATGTTAACAACACAAAAAAGGGAGTCTGGCAAGAAATGTACCAAATTATTAATCAAAGTTTTCTCTGGCAAGTAATACTTGAAGTCATTATTTTCTCTCTATTTTTTAGTCTTCAAATTTTTTTCTGATTGCAATGCATTAATTTCTTAATGAAAAATAATAAGATAGATTAGGAATTTAACAGGAACCAAGATGACAACATTGGAGACTCCTGAACTTCCCTCCTCCCTTGGCCACACCAGAAGTACAGCTACACATGGAGTGATTCCCTCTGAGAGAAGTCCTGAAAATAGCAATAGTGTGAAACCAGAAATTAGTTGTAAGAAAAAAAACTGGAAAATTCACAAATATGTGGAGACTAAACAACATGTTCCTGAGCAATCAATGGCTTAAAAAAGAAGTCAACAGGGGGGCGCCTGGGTGGCTCAGTCGGTTAAGCGTCCGACTTCAGCTCAGGTCACGATCTCGCAGTCCGTGAGTTCGAGCCCCGCGTCGGGCTCCGGGCTGATGGCTCAGAGCCTGGAGCCTGCTTCTGATTCTGTGTCTCCCTCTCTCTCTGCCCCTCCCCCGTTCATGCTCTGTCTCTCTCTGTCTCAAAAATAAATAAATGTTAAAAAAAAAATTAAAAAAAAAAAAAGAAGTCAACAGGGATATCAAAAAATATCTTGATTCAAATGAAAAACCAAAACCTATGAGATGCAGCAAAACACATTTCCAAGAGGGAAGTTAATAGCAATAAATGCCTCCCTTAAGAAAAAAAGAAAGATCTTTACATCTCATAGAACTAGAAAAAGAACAAACTAAGCCCAAAGTTAGTAGAAGGTGAACTGGGTATAATTTTAAGATAAGTTCCGTTAACCCGGAAGCATAAAGCTCTTAGATGAAGTTACACTGGTAAAAATATTATTAAAATAAGCCAGTGGGTCATTATTCCCATTGGAAACTAGGTCATTTGGCCATCGAAGGATAGAAGAAAAGGAAGTAAATTAAGAATGGCCTTGGCCTCTCCCAGGGTGCTTACCGCTGGCAGTGGGAATGTGTTTGAGTGTCCCAGGGCCATGGACCCAATGAGGAGAAAACAGCCATATCTTTGCCTGCCAGATGGCCAGGATGGATTCCAAACTAAGAAAGCATCCATAAACTAGGGCACTCGTCCCAGCTACCCTGACTCAGAGCCCAGAGGACACTCCGGGAAAGGTCAGTCCTGGAGTAAAATAATTTTCCAAACAGGAACACTTACCTCCCTTTTGGTGTTAACCCAGCATGGATGTGCCTGAGCACATCCTGAGCACAAACTCTCCTGCCCACAGCAGGGCCTCGAGCCCTCCTGATGGACAAGAAATACATTCAAATTATTCCATTTAAAAATTAAAATCAAAAAGCTAATAAATTTAAAAAAAAAACTAAACTTGCTTTCCCATCAAGCTACTGTAACTTTATTTTTACCACTAACTTTTAAAAAAAATTTGTCTGTGCTGACTCTTCCTCACTAGCAATTCCCAGGGGTGATATTTAAGAGATTTAACAACTGAGATGGCCTCAGTTGGAGTGGAGCACACACCAGGCAGACAGGGCAGGAGGCTTGCAGAGCTGGGGTGACTCTGTGGGGGGCGCTCCAGAACAGCAACCTTCCCTCACACACTTGCAAACGAAACTTCTAGGCCTCTACAAGTTCAATTAACAAAAACATTCAACTTAATAGCAACATGATCATTAAGATCAGATGTGGGCACATTCTCTCTTCCCTAATTCCTCACGGTATTTTTCCAGGTCTTCAAGTTTATGTCCTGACTTGGAAAATCTAAGGGTCGTCACCCCACTCCATTCTCATGCATTGTGGCCCCCCTCCCACCCACTGCTGGAAATCCAGAATCACTGAGTGACTTCTCCGTCTCTCCTCCCAAGAAACTGCAGGACATGCAACAGCTCTTATGGGTTGAGTTTGTGTCCCTTCAAAAGATACGCTGAAGTCTTAATCCCCGGTACCTCAGAACGACCTTACTTGGAAACTGCAGATACAATTAGTCAAGATGAAGTCCTAGCAGAGCAGAATGGGCCCCTGCTCCAATATGCCTGCTGTCTTTATAAGAAGAGTGAAATTTGAACAGAGACTCTGAGGGAAGACAGCAACACAGGCAGAGATTGGAGTGATGCTACCACAAGCCAAGGAACACCTGAAGCTACCAGAAGCTTCAAGAAGCAACAAACGATCTCCCCCTAGAGGGTTCAGAGGGATCATGGCTCTACCAACACTTTGATTTCAGACTTCCAAGCCTCCAGAACTTGGAGAGAATGAATCTCTGTTGGTTTAAGTTACTCAGTTTGTGGTTCTTGCTACAGCAGCCCTAGCAGACCTCTATAGCAGCCATCTTGAATTCTCTCACACAGGTCACACGACTAGCAGGGCCCTTTAAAATGTCACAAGAGGGGCGCCTGGGTGGCTCAGTCGGTTAAGCGTCCGACTTCAGCTCAGGTCACGATCTCGCGGTCCGTGAGATCGAGCCCCGCGTCGGGCTCTGGGCTGATGGCTCAGAGCCTGGAGCCTGCTTCCGATTCTGTGTCTCCCTCTCTCTCTGCCCCTCCCCCATTCATGCTCTGTCACTCTCTGTCTCAAAAATAAATAAACGTTAAAAAAAAATATTTTTAAAAATGTCACAAGAAAGGTTGAACCTCAGTTCTTCTGCTTCCTTTTGTGGCTGGCTTCTTCTTCCTAATTCTACTGAGTTATCTTTTATCACCTTCAGTCTCCCTTAGGGCCTCCCTTCCCCATGCAAAAGCTGTCTGAGAGGATCACCCTTTTGCATCTTAAAAACCAGGGTGCCTGGGTGGTTCAGTCGGTTGAGCATCAGACTTTGGCTGAGGTCATGATCTCGCAGTTTGTGAGTTCGAGCCCCGCATCGGCCTCTGTGCTGACAGCTCAGAGCCTGGAGCCTGCTTCTGATTCTGTGTCTCCCTCTCTCTCTGCCTCTCCCCCGCTCATGCTCTGTCTCTCTCTGTCTCAAAAATAAAGATAAACATTAAAAAAATTTTTTTTAATTTTTTTTTAAACCAATATAGGGACACCTGGGCAGCTCAGTTGGTTAAGTGTCCCACTTACAGCTCAGTTCATGATGTCGCAGTTCATGGGTTCAAGCCCCACGTCAGGCTCTGTGCCAACAGCTCGGAGCCTGGAGCCTGCTTCGGATTCTGTGTCTCCCTCTCTCTCTGCCCCTCCCCTGCTCACACTCTCTCTCTCTCAAAAATAAATAAACATGGCAAAGAAAACCAATATAGACATTAAAATGAAAGTCTATTTTTCAATTAGGAGATGACAGATTTAAAAGTTTTTTGTGAACTTCTTAGAAACACATTTCATCCCACCCTGGGGTACTTTATTTGAGGGAATAAAGTCAAATGTACTTCTGTCTTAGAAACATAGCTAGCTAATAGCTCTGGAGAGATTTCATCCTAGTTCATTTCTACTTGTTTTATTCAGTATTGCCACCAAACAATTTAGACGTGTCCTGGGCATGATTTTACAAAAAACAAAATTTGCAAATTTAAGGAGAAAAAGTTCAGATATTACTGGCTATAAATGATATGTAAACTCTGATAACCTTATTACTAAAGGTTAGTCTTGCCTTTATCAACAATATACTAGAGTTGATAATTATAAGTTTGCAAATATAATCAATACCAGTGGTCTCCAAGTTGTTTTAATTACTCTCCCATCAGTTAAAAAAAAACAGTTTTGGGGCACCTGGGTGGCTGAGTCGGTGAAGGATCCGACTTTGGCTCAGGTCATTATTTTGTGGTTTGTGAGTTCAAGCCCCACGTCGGGCTCTGTGCTGACAGCTCAGAGCCTGGAGCCTGCTTCAGATTCTCTGTCTCCCTCTCTCTCTCTCTGCCCCCCCCCACTCACATTCTGTCTCTCTGTGTCTCTCAAAAATAAATAAACATTAAAAAAAATTTAAGTTTGTGTAGGCACTCACTGTCTATGTGTATTACTTATAAAATATAAACATAAAGTGTACATTAAAACATACTAAACGCTGAATTTTTAAAGGATGAAATTAAAAACTAAATATAAGTAATAGGTTTTTTGTTTTCACATAGACCATCTTGAGATCCTCACTTTGGACACCGCTAGCTTACATAATAGTGTATATGATATCAGTAAATTATAAAATCCTGAGTTACTACGGCAGTAATTAAAGGATGCCTGGAGGTATTCAAGAAGTCTCATAGAACTGGGCTCCGGGGAATCCTTTTCAGGCCTTCTCTCACTTACACAAAACCTTTCCTAACATCGTAGGACAAGTTAACAGGCTAGCGAGTACAGAAATGGTCAGAACAGATATTTCACCAACAGATGATAAATATTTGCAGCCCATAATAAGCTGAAGAAGAGCAAACCTTAAATTTCAGAATGATAAGGATGCGTACCAATAGAAATAATAGTAAAATAACCACATATTGGGACGCAATATGTAATAATTAAGACTCTGGTGTTAGACCAGGTTGAGAAGAGAGGATGAGTCAACAATGCTAAGTCATTTCTTTCTTTTTTTCAAGTTTGTTTATTTATTCTGAGAGAGAGAGAGCGCGCGCAAGAGAGTAAGGGAGCGGCAGAAAGAGACAGAGAATCCCAAGCAGGCTCTGCCCTGACAGTGCAGATGCGGAACTTAAACTCACAAGCCGTGAGATCATGACTTGAGCCGAGATCAAGAGTTGGACGCTTAACCGACTGAGCTACCCAGGTGCCTCACTAAGTCATTTCTTAATTTCAGTTTCTTAATACACTCACAAACAGTAAATTCATATGATTTCCTGTATGATTTTTACAAGACCCTATGTAAATGCTTTTTTGTACATCTTTCTGGATTTGGTATGGATTTTCCCCAGACACCAGGAAGACCATTGGTAAAAGACTTACTTGACGAGAGATTCCATTCTGGGGTAATAAGACTTTATTGCAGCTCTGATTTATGGAGTGCTTGATAAGTAGCTTACAGATGTTATCCCACCCAACTTCTTAGGGTCTGTTTTCTCATCTACAAACAGTAATAACCATTGTCACAAGTAACTCCTCCAGAATTGTCACACAGCAGTTAGGCCCCAAGGACAGGATTCCAGGCCAGGGCAGATAAATGCCAATGGACTTCACCACTCCTATACTGTCAGGAGGAGAGATTGCCTCATTCCACTTGATCACAGAAAAGACATCAAACTGTCTTGTCAGCAATCCTAATTACTCTGTTACATCTTCTTTCCTATTTGGCAAGTTGGATAGGGCAAAAAATCATTAAGCAGTGGGTTACCCCATTCTTGTTTTTATCCTTATCAGCCTCAGATAAGGAGGTGCTTGCTGGAAGGAGCATTTGAGGGGAGTTTATGAGAAGACGGGCATCCAGAATCTTAACCGCTATCGAAAGAGACATCCTTGAACTTCTTCACTATGAGTTCAAGACTGACCTGGTTATTGCTGACATCGCTCTCCAAACTGATTATATTTTTATCTTATTTTATTTTACCACAAGGATGGTACCAGACAGTCTCTGGAAGAAATGAGCCATTGACTTGGAGCGCTAAAGACTTCCTCTCAGTTTAATGATTTAAACCTGAGACTGGGAAAAGGAGGGTGAGGGTAGGGAGCAAGTCATTTCAAACATCCTGGGCATTAGGTACAACTGAATAATAAAAGGGGACTTATTCTTATCCAGTGTTATTACACTGTTAGGCAATATTCTTATGAAAAAAATTATTGGGGTTTGAAAGGACCCGATAAACCACACTCTCTCTTCTGCCAGAGTTCTGGATTTATGGAAAGTGACAAAGGAGTAAAGCAGATGGAGAGCATATTAGCGTCTCTATTATTAATAGAGGCTATGTTGAACAGTGACAGTTTTGCCCCAGAAGGCTCTAAAATAGGCCCTACAAGTTCCATCAATTAAGTTGATCCCATTGCCACTTTATCCTAGGTCCAACATTCACTTCCTATTTTATTTTCCATTTCTAATTAGTCCATCCACATTATCCAGAACACCTTATTAGCAGTTCTGCAGAAAATAAAACTAGTATCATAGAAACACTCCAACGATTATATGCTAAATGTTCTATGTATACATTTAAGCCTGCTTACGATAAGATTTCTAGAGAGACATTTAAATACTCAAATTAAATCCCATTACAAATTTGTCTTAAAAACGGAAAATTTCAAATGGACTCAAGTCTAAAATCAAATTCACTTTCCCTTGTATATTGAAAAGACTAACCCTCTAAAACTTCTCTCTATGGCAATATAGGACTAGGTATCATGAAAACTTCCACTAATAAAAAGCACTTAATAATGCTGAAAAAAATATACAAAGTATTTCTTTAAATGCCTAGCAGCTGAGCTGGCCAGGAAGTATTGGAAATACTTCATGGCCAAAGTTGTTTAAAAAAAAAAAATTCCAAATCCAGCAAGATAACTAAACATTGAAGCCAACAGCTGCCCCCCCCCCCCCCCCCCCCCAGGATCTACTGATCTCTGGAAACCTAGAACTTGAGTTTCAACCAGCCATCGGCAACAAAGCTTATGTCCTGGGGAAAATGAGACCAGATGGATGACTCCTGAAAAAGGATGGGCCCCTATCAGATGATCTTTTCAGAGAAAGAAAAGCAATAACTCACAAAGATAGACCGTAAAGAACCTTGACTCTTAGTTATGAATCTAAAGGGGAAAAGGCATATTTTCTGAGAATTTTTACCCATAAACGGATCCCCAGGTGGGTTTAGACTGGAATTTATAGTATGCATGTGGCCAAAAACATCCAAGTTGCAAATTTAAAGTCATCCTAAATTGGTAGCGCCACCAGTCACACACAAGAACCAAATATAAATCCTCCCTAAAGGAATGCAACGTAATCCAGCCCTCAAGGAATTTTTACAACTAAAAGTTCTCAAGGACAGGAGCTCATACTTCAAAATCCCCAACAAATATAAAAATAAAAGTAAAACCAAGAGAACAAGCCAATATAATTGAGAGTTGATAGAAAAACAAACCACTCGTTCATATCCACACTTAATGCAGGTATAGAATTATCAAATATGAAATATAAATTATATGTTTAATGAAATGAACAAGTCTGAAATTACGATAAAGTAGAAAAAAAAAAGCTTAAGCAGGCTCGAAAGTAAAATGGCTATTGGAGCGCCTGGGTGGTTCAGTAGGTAAAGTTTCCAACTCTTGATTTCAGCTCAGGTCATGATCTCATGGTTCATGAAATCAAGCCCCAATACCAGGCTATGTGCTGACAGTGAGGAACCGGCTTGGGATCCTCTCACTTCCTCTCTCTCAGCTCTTCCTGAGCTTGTGCACTCTCTTTCCCTCTCTCTCTCTCAAAATAAATAAACATTAAAAAAAATAAGTAAAATGGCTATTACCCAAAGGGCAAGAGATAATTAATGCAGGCAAGTATGCAGAAAAAAGGGAGCCCTCTTCTTGTTGGTGGGAATGTAAACTGGTAGAGCCACTATGGAAAACGGTATGGAGATTCCTCAAAAAATTAACATATAATTACTATCTGACCCAGCAATCTCACTGCTGGAAATCTATCCAAAAGGAACATAAACAGGTATCAAAAAGATATCTGCCCAGGGCGCCTGGGTGGCGCAGTCGGTTAAGCGTCCGACTTCAGCCAGGTCACGATCTCGCGGTCCGTGAGTTCGAGCCCCGCGTCGGGCTCTGGGCTGATGGCTCGGAGCCTGGAGCCTGTTTCCGATTCTGTGTCTCTCTCTCTCTGCCCCTCCCCCGTTCATGCTCTGTCTCTCTCTGTCCCAAAAATAAATAAAAAACGTTGGGAAAAAAAAAATTAAAAAAAAAAAAAAAAAAAAAGATATCTGCCCTCCCAGGTTCATTGCAGCATTATTCACAATAGCCAAGACATGGAAACAACCTAAGTGTCTACTGACTGATATATATATATACATAAATATTACTCAGCCATACAAAATGGAAATACTAGGAGGGGCCAAGATGGCAGAACAGCATGGAAGGTTTGGTTTTTTTTTTTTTTTTGTATCTCATGTCCATGAAATACAACCAGATCAACACTAAACCATCCCGCACACCTAGAAAACTTATTGGAGGATTAACACAACAACCTGCACGACCCGAACCACAGAACTCAGCAGGTACACGGCGCAGAGAGGTGAACTGGCGAAGACAGAAGCTGCAGAGGGCAGGGAGCTGTTTTTGTGTGCAAAGAGAGGACGGAGATGAGGGGCGGGGGAAGAATATGGGGAAAACACCCCCCCCAAAAGCAGCTAGAGAGAAAGTCGAAAAGTGGAAACAGCCACAGGGACTGAACTAAAAAGGGAGAAAGGAGAAAGGAGAGGGTTTAAATTCCATTAAGACTCAATAAACAGGGTGAGTGCAGAGTCTGAAACTCCGCAGCTCGATACCTGGCGGTGCTCTGGTGGGAAGGGCGAATCCCCAGGAGCAGAGTGAAGTCCGCAGTCTTCGGGCCGCATGGGGAGAGGCAGTTCCCCTGCTGGGAGGACATTTGGTAGAGGCTGTGTGGCCCTCAGTCCCGGCAGACCCCAGAGAACAACCACATTCGCTGGTGCTGGAACAAGGTCGTTAAGGGTGAAGCCTGGTACCTGACGTGTGTTGTGATTTTCCATAATCCCCGAAACGCTGCTGGTGATACATGATCGCATGAACTTTTTCTGTGGTGAGCTGGCCCCCAGCAGCAGTCTCTGGGCATTGGCAGCAGCGTGCTCCTGTGAACATTCCTGGGTGCGGCCGGCCCCTGGCCATTTCTCGGTCAGACCCTCCCTCAGAGGGGCAGAACGGGTCAAAGCCACAGTCCCTCGGAAGTGAGGAGTCGGGAAACACAGCCACAGGAGATAAAACTCAGGACGGAGGTGCCGCCTGGCAAGCTGACGGCTTGGTCATAGTGTAAAAGCGGGGAGTGGACCGAAGCCGGAGACAAAGGACAGGTGCACGATTGCTGATTGGGAAGAACACAGTCTCAATACTAGAGACCAGGTAGTGGGTGATGCCATTTTTACCCCTTCCACGCATGCGTGTACACACCTACAAGCACGACAACAATCCACCCCAGTAAGCTAAGCAGCGCCATCTAGTGGAGAACGGAGCTGTTGCACTAAACCCAGCCCAACTGGGCCGACCTTGCTCTTCAGGAACATCACGAGTCTCTCTGCCTGCTTAGTTTACAGACTATAAAGTGCTTCATAGGTGGACTTCTAGGGAAAAATGATGTAATTTCCATTGTATTTCAGTCTGTTCGCTGGTCCATCTATTCAATTTTCGTGGTTTTTTTTTTTTTTCATTTCTTTTTCTTGAATACAGAAAGAGAAAAAATTTATTTTTATTTTCAAATTTTATTAAAAATATTTTTCTTTATGGGCACCTGGGTGGCTCAGTCGGCTGAGCATCTGACTTCGTCTCAGGTCATGATCTCGCAGTTTGTGAGTTCAAGCCCCACGTTGGGCTCTGTGCTGACAGCTCAGAGCCTGGAGCCTGCTTCGGATTCTGTGTCTCTCTATCTCTCTGTCCCTCCCCTGCTCACGCTCTGTCTCTCTCTGTCTCAAAAATGAGTAAAACATTTAAAAAAATTAAAAAATATTTTTCTTTAATTTTTTTCTACTATATTTTTTCCTTTTTGTACATCTTTCTAATTCTATTTTACTTCCATCATTTAATTTTATTCTATTTCATTGTATTCATTTTTTCACATTTTCAAACGTTTTCCCTTTTTTTTCCTTTCTCCTTTTTTCTCTAATATATCAAATTCCTCTCAACAACCAGACCAAAACACACCTAGGATTTAGCATCATTTATTTGATTTTTTGTGTGCTGTTTTTAATTTTATAATTTTAATTTTTTTTACCTTATTAATTCCTTTTCTTCCTTCAAAATGACAAAATGAAGGAATTCACCCCAAAAGAAGGAGCAGGAAGAAATGACAGCCAGGGACTTCATTAACACAGATACAAGCAAGATGTCTGAACCAGAATTTAGAATCATGATAATAAGAATGCTGGCAGGGGGTGAAAATAGATTAGAATCCCTTTCTGCGGAGATAAAAGAAGTAAAAGCTAGTCAGGATGAAATAAAAAATGCTATAACTGGGCTGCAATCTCGAATGGATGAGGCAGAGCAGTGAATCAGCGATATACAGGACAAACTTATGGAGAACAATAAAGCTGAAAAAAGAGGGAAACTAAGGCAAAAAAGCACAATTTAAGAATTAGAGAATTCAGTGACTCATTAAAAAGGAACAACATCAGAATAATAGGGATCCCAGAAGATGAAGAGAAAGAAAAAGGGGTAGAAGGGTAATATGAGCAAATCATAGCAGAAAACTTTCCTAACCTGGGGAAAGACGCAGACATAAAAATCCAGGAAGCACAGAGGACTCCCATTAGATTCAACAAAAACCTACAATCAACAAGGAATATCATAGTCAAATTCACAAAATACTCAGGCAAGGAAAGAATCATGAAAACAGCAAGGGAAAAAGTCTTTAACCTACAAGGGAAGACAGATCAGGTCTGGAGCAGACCTATCCACAGAAACTTGGCAGGCCAGAAAGGAGTGGCAGGATATATCCAATGTGCTGAGTAAGAAAAATATGAAGTCAAGAATTCTTTATCCAGCAGGGCTGTCAAAATACAAGGAGAGATAAAAAGTCCCAGACAAACAAAAATTAAAGGAGTTCATGACCACTAAACTAGCCCTACAAGAAATTTTAAGGGGGACTCTGAGGGAACAAAAGACGGCGGGGCAGCAGGGGGGTGGGGAGAAGACCAAAAAGCAATGAAGACTAGAAAGGACCAGAGAACACCACTAGAAACTCCAACTCTACAAACAACATAATGACAATAAATTCATATCTTTCAGTACTCACTCAACATCAATGGACTTAATGCTCCAATCAAAAGACATAGGGTAACAGAATGGATAAGAAAACAAGATCCATCTATATGCTGTTTACAAGAGACACACTTTAGACCTAAAGACACCTTCAGATTGAAAGTAAGGGGTTGGAGAACCATCTATCATGCTAATGGTCAAGAAAAGAAAGCCGGAGTAGCCATACTTATATCAAACAATCTAGACATTAAAATAAAGACTGTAGTGCTTGCTTCAGCAGCACATATACGAAAATTGGAACTAAAATAAAGACTGTAACAAGAGATAAAGAAGGACATTGTATCATAATTAAGGAGTCTATCCACCAAGAAGAACTAACAATTGTAAACATTTATACTCCAATGTGAAAGCACCCAAATATATAAATCAATTAATCACAAACATAAGGAAACTCATTGATAATAATACCATAATAGTAGGGGACTTCAGCACTCCATTTACAACAATGGACAGATTATCTAAACAGAAAATCAACAAGGAAACAATGGCCTTGAATGACACACTGGACCAGATGGACTCAACAGATATATTCAGAACATTTCATCCTAAAGCAGTGGAAAACACATTCTTCTCCAGTGCACATGGAACGTTCTCCAGAATAGATCACATACTGGGACACAAATCAGCCCTCAACAAGTACAAAAAGATCGAGATCATACCGTGCATATTTTCAGACCACAGCACTATGAAACTCATAATCAACCACAAGAAAAAATTTGGAAAGATAACAAATACTTGGAGACTAAAGAACATCCTACTACAGAATGAATGGAGTAACCAAGAAGTTAAAGAGGGAGTTAAAAGTACATGGAAGCCAATGAAAATGATAACACCACAGCCCAAAATCTCTGGGAGCAGGAAAGGCAGTCATAAGAGGGAAGTATAAAGAAGGAAGAAAGGTCTCAGATACACAACCTAACTTTACACCTTAAAGAGCTGGAAAAAGAACAGCAAATAAAACCCAAAACCAGCAGAAGACAGGAAATAATAAAGATTAGAGCAGAAATCAATGTTATCAAAACCAAAAAAATAGTAGAACAGATCAATGAAACCAGAAACTGGTTCTATGAAAGAATTAACAAAATTAATAAATCCTTATCCAGTTTGATCAAAAACAAAAAGGAAAGGACCCAAATAAAATCAAGAATGAAAGAGGAGAGATCAAAACCAGCACAACAGAAATAAAAATAATCATAAGAGAATATTATGAGCAATTATACGCCAATAAAATGGGCAATCTGGAAGAAATAGACAAATTCCTAGAAACATATACACCACCAAAACTGAAACAGGAAGAAATAGAAAATTTGAACAGACCCATAACCAGTAAATAAATTGAATTAGCAATCAAAATCTCCCAAAAAACAAGAGTCCAGGGCCAGATGGCTTTCCAGGGGAATTCTGGAAATTCAGAATTCCAGAAGAATTCTGGAATTCTTCAAATTCAAACATTTGAAGAAGAGTTAACAACTATTCTCTTGAAGCTGTTCCAAAAATAGAAATGGAAGGGAAACTTCCAAACTTTCTATGAAGCCAGCATTACCTTGATTCCAAAACCAGACAAAGACCCCACTAAAAAGGACACCTATAGACCAATTTCCCTGAACATGGATACAAGAATCCTCAACAAGATATTAGCCAACCGGATCCAACAATACATTAAAAAAATTATTCACCACGACCAAGTGGGATTTATACCTGGGATGCAGGGCTGGGTCAATATCCACAAAACAACCAATGTGATTCATCACATCAATAAAAGAAAGGACAAGAACCACAAGATCCTCTCAATAGATGCAGAGAAAGCATTTGACAAAATACAGCATCCTTTCTTGATAAAAACCCTCAAGAAAGTAGGGATAGAAGGATCATACCTTGAGATCATAAAAGTCATAAATGAAAGATCCAAAGCTAATATCATCCTCAATGGGGACAGAGAGCTTTCCCCCTAAGGTCAGGAACAAGACAGGGATGTCCACTCTCACCACTGTTACTCAACATAGTATTGGAAGTCATAGCGTCAGCAATCAGACAACACAAAGAAATAAAAGGCATCCAAATCGGCCAGGAGGAGGTCAAACTTTCACTCTTTGCAGATGACATGATACTCTATATGTAAAACCCAAAAGATTCCACTAAAAAACTGCTAGAACTGATCCATGAATTCAGCAAAGTTGCAAGATATAAAATCAATGCACAGAAATCAGTTGCATTCCTATACATCAACAATAAAGCGACAGAAAGAAAAAATAAAATAAAATAAATAAAAAAATTAAAAAAAAAATAAAGCGACAGAAAGAGAAATCAAGGAATCGATCCCATTTACAGTTGCACAAAAAAAACATAAAATACCTAGGAATAAATCTAACCAAAGAAGTGAAAAATCTATACACTGAAAACTATAGAAAGCTTATGAAAGAAGAAGACACAAAAAAAACTGGAAAAATATTCCATGCTCCTGGATAGGAAGAACAAATATTGTTAAAATTTCAATACTACCCAAAGCAATCTACATATTCAATGCAATACCTATCAAAATAACACCAGCATTCTTCACAGAGCTAAGACAAACAATCCTAAAATTTGTATGGAACCACAAAAGACCCCTAATAGCCAAAGCAATCTTGAAAAAGAAAACCAAAGCAGGAGGCATCACAATCCCAGACTTCAAGCTATACTACAAAGCTGTAATCATCAAGACAGCACAAGAACAGACACTCAGATCAATCGAACAGAATAAAGAACCCAGAAATGGACCTACAAACGTATGGCCAACTAATCTTTGACAAAGCAGGAAAGAATATCCAATGGAATAAAGACAGTCTCTTCAGCAAGTGGTGCTGGGAAAACCGGACAGCGACATGCAGAAAAATGAACATGGACCACTTTCTTACACCATACACAAAAATAAACTCAAAGTGGATGAAAGACCTCAATGTAAGACAGGAAGCCATCAAAATCCTTGAGGAGAAAGCAGGCAAAAACCTCTTTGATCTTTCTCACTAAACACGTCTCCTGAGGGAAGGGAAACAAAAGCAAAAATGAACTACTGGGACCTCATCAAAATAAAAAGCTTCTGCACAGGGAAGGAAACAATCTGCAAAACTAAAAGGCAACTGACAGAATGGAAGAAGATATTTGCAAATGACATATCAGATAAAGGGTTAGTATCCAAAATCTACAAAGAACGTATGGAACTCAGCACCCAAAAAACAAATAATCCAGTGAAGAAATGGGAAAAAAAAACATGAATAGATACTTCTCCAAAGAAGACATCCAGATGGCCAACTGACACATGAAAAAATGCTCAACATCACTCATCATCTGGGAAATACAAATCAAAACCACAATGAGATACCACCTATCAGAATAGCTAACATTAACAACTCAGGCAACAACAGATGTTGGCGAGGATGCTGAGAAAGAAGATCTCTTTTGCACTGCTGTGGGAATGCAAACTGGTGCAGCCAGTCTGGAAAACAGTATGGAGGTTCCTCAAAAATTAAAAATAGAGCTACCCTACAACCCAGCAATTGCACTACTAAGTATTTACCCAAAGGATACAGGTATGCTGTTTCGAAGGAGCCCATGCACCCCTATGTTTATAGCAGCACTATCAACATTAGCCAAAGTATGGAAAGAGCCCAAATGTCCCGTCGATGGATGAATGGATAAAGAACATGTGGCATGCATACACACACACACACACACACACACACACACACACGACTATTACTTGGCAATCAAAAAGAATGAAATCTTCCCATTTGCAACTATGTGGATGGAACTAGAGGGTATTATGCTAAGCAAAATTAGTCAGAGAAAGACAAATATCATATGACTTTACTTATATGAAGACTTTAAGATACAAAACAAATAAACATAAAGGAAGGGAAGCAAAAATAATATAAAAACAGGAAAGGGGACGAAACATAAGAGACTCTTAAATATGGGGAACAAACAGAGGGTTACTGGAGGGGTTGTGGGAGGAGGGATGAGCTAAATGGGTAAGGGACATTAAGGAATCTACTCCTGAAATCATTGTCGCACTATATGCTAACTAACCTGGATGTAAATTTAAATAAATAAACAAATAAACAAATAAATATCAAACCAAGGCAAACAATAAAACAAAGAGAGAAATACTGCTATTTGCAACAATATGGGTGGACTTTGAGGGCATTATACTAAGTGGAATAAGTCAGAAGAGAAAGCTAAGTACTTTTATTATTTCACTTATATGTGGAATCTAAAAAAGCCAAACTCATAGAAGCAGAGAGTAGAATGATGGTGATACGGTTGACTCTTGAACAACCTAGGCATTAGGGGTACCGACCCCTGTGTTGTCAAAAATAGGCATATAACTTTTAACTGCCCAAAAACTTAACTACTAATAGCCTAATGTTGACCAGAAGCCTGACCAACAATGCAAATAGTTGATCAACACGTATTTTGTATATTATATGTATTACATACTGTATTTTTACAATTAAGTAAGCTAGAGAAAAGAAAATTATTAAGAAAATCACGAGGAAGACAAATATATTTATAGCACCTTATGAAAAAAATCCACGTTCAACACCATGTTCTTCGAGAATCAACTGTATGTCACATTTTCTTTATCCATCCATCCACTGATAAACACTTAAGTTGTTTCTTGTCTTGGCTATTGTTTATAATGCTGCAATTAATAGGGGGGGGACAAATACCTTTTCGAGAGAGTGATTTCATTTTCTTCTGATACATGCCCAGAAATGAAATTG
The DNA here is from genome assembly GCF_018350195.1 of Panthera tigris. Taxonomy (NCBI): domain Eukaryota; kingdom Metazoa; phylum Chordata; class Mammalia; order Carnivora; family Felidae; genus Panthera; species Panthera tigris. The sequence goes on from NC_056662.1 coordinate 109,089,331, forward strand.
CTGGATCACATGGTTCTACTTTTTAATATTCTGATGAACGTCCATACTGTTTTCTATAGTGGCTGCCCAGATTTACATTCCCACCAACAGTGCGCAAGGCACTAAGATATTCTACATATGATAGGATCCCATTTATATGAAATATCCAGCAATGGAAAATCTAAGGAGACAGAAAGCAGACCAGTGGTTGCGCGGGTCTGGGGATAAATGGTAAATAAATGCATACCGGCGGGAGGGAACTCTTTGGGGTGATGGAAGCATTCTAAAACTGGATTGTGGCAATGGTGCGCAACTTAATAAGTTGACTAAAAATCATCTAAATGTACACTTAGCAATGGATGAACTTTATGGTGTGTATGTAAATATACCTCAATAAAGCTGCCTTTAAGTAGATAGAGAAAAGACGGTTATATTTGTTTAAAATTAACTTTCATGGAGCACCTGGGTGGCTGGGTCAGTTGAGCATCCGAATTCAGCTCAGGTCATGATCTCACAGTTTGTGGGTTCAAGCCCCACACCGGGCTTTGTGCTGATAGTGCAGAGCCTGCTTAGGATTCTCTATCTCCCTCTCTCTGCCCCTCCCTCCCCCCTCAAAAATAAACATTAAAACATCAGATCCTTTTAAAAAAATGATAGCTTTATGAGGAGCCTGGATGGCTCAGTTGGTTGGGGGACGACTTCGGCTCAGGTCATGATCTCGCAGTTTGTGGGTTTGAGCTCGCATCCGGCTCTGTGCTGACAGCTCGGGGCCTGGAGCCTGCTTTGGATTCTGTGTCTCCCTCCCTTTCTGACCCTACCCCGCTCATGTTCTCTCTGTCTCTCTCTCTCTCAAAAATAAACATTAAAAAAATAAATAACATTTTTTTTTAATGATAGCATTTTTCTTTCTGTCCCTGTTATTTAAACAAATGGGGTTTTTTCCCTGTCATTTCTTAATCACCTATTATGAGACAAGCACTGAATATCTCACTTTTACCATTAGTAACTTATTTAATAGTCACTTCAACTCTATGAAGTGGGTGTGATTATACCCATTTTTGAGAGGAAGATCCTGAGACACTGAGCTTAAGTAATCAGACCAGGATCAGACAGGTTGTCGATAGCAGAGTTAGAATCCCAGTCCAGGTCTGTCTGACCTGGAAGCACAGGCTGGGTCCCTAAGCCACACTGCTCCTCTGCTAAGGAATGAAGAGAGTTTCAGAGAATCTTCTTTTAGCAAAAGAAAGAGGAGTTGTTGCCCAAGCAACGAGGCTCTCAATTTCAAAACATATTATATGCTCTGGGCCAAGTGAACCCTAGAGTATTTCAAGACTTTTGCTGCAGACATAAAGGGAGGATCCGACAAGTGACTCAAGACTCAGACCGCCAAGGTCAACCCACCTCCCTCTAGTCATGACCTCCAATTGGTTCAGTTGGTCATGGAACTGACAAAACAGGTGTCTCTCTTTAGTACACATATAAATCTTCCAAGGTCTTTTAAATGCAAATTCCAGGGCCCCGTGCCCAGATATTCTGTTCCAATTGGCTTAGGGTGGGGCCTCAGAATCTATATTTTTAACAAGCATAGGAAAATTGTCAAAATTACAGACTTTGGAGATAAACGTACCTGGGTTTGAATGTTGCCATAAGCCATTTAGTAATTGTAGCACCTTGGCCAAGATAGCATCTCTGAACCTCAGTTTCTTTATCAAGATGAGGGCGTTAATAATAATCCTTATCTCTCAAAATCGTTGTGAATGTTTCATTACTCTATGCTTTGAGCAAGCTCTCAATAAGCAGTAGCTTTTTTAAAACATTTATGCGTGTTGTTGTTTGTTTTTCCTAGAGAGTCTGAAAGGTTGGAGTTTTGCCAGCAATCCAGATTGAACGCTTTCTCAGAATCAGGTCAGCAGCAAAGATGCTGTTGGGTTGGATGAAATCAACCCAAAGGAGGAAGTAAAATAAACAGGCCTGCAGCCCTCAGGCACTGTTGATTTGTGTCTCCTGTGGGAGATTTTAACATCTAAAGTTGAATTCTATTGACTCGCAAATTTATTGTATCCGTGGCCTTCCAAAGCCATCCTGGCAGAAGCCGGTTAAGAGGAGAAAGGACGAGGCAAAGGTGACACCTACTGGCAGCAAGAGGTCCCTGCAAGGGGCATTTCTAATTGGCTGCTTGGCTTGGCTTGGCTGCTTCCAGCGCGGATTAATCCTTGCTGTTTCTCGGGCTGCCCTCTTACACAGGAAACACTGTTGTCAAGGAAATAACCAGAGATGTGGACAAAGGTTTACATTCAAGTTTTCTTTCTTTTTTTTTAAGAATTTTTTTAAGTTTATTTATTTATTGGGGGGCGGGGGTGGGAGGGGCAGGAAAACAGGGAGACAGAGAATCCCCAAGGGGCCCCGTGTTGTCAGCACAGAGCCCAAAGTAGGGCTCAAACTCACCACCCATGAGATCATGACCCAAGCTGAAGTCAGATGCTCAACTGACTGAGCCACTCGGGCGCCCCGTGAAATTTTTCATCAAGTACCATTTATAAACGTGAAATATTGGAAAGACATAGCGTCCAACAGTGCAACATGGCTTAAATAAATTTTGGTACATGTGTGCCGTGAACTATCGATCATCCATTTGAAGCTATGTTCTCAAATCATTTTAATAACACAAGGAAATGCTCATATAAAGATTTTTAAGTGCAAAATGAGGATTATAAAACAAACCATGATAGATAATGATTAAGTAAAATTGATGTCTGTATATGCTCAGAGAAAGGAATCTGGAATGAAAGGCAGAAGATATTGATAGTGGTCATTTCTGAGTTCAGCGTTTTCTTCTTTGTGCATTTCTATATTTTTCAACATTTCTGCAATAAGCTGTATTACCTTACTGAATAGAAGGCAAAGGAATACATTTTTTTTAATATTTTTTAACTTTTTTCCAGCTTTACTGAGATACAGTTGACATTCAACATTGTGTAAATTTAAGATATACAACCTGACGGTTTGATACATATAAATAGTGTGACATGATTACCACAATAAAGTTAGGTAACACTTCCATCACCTTGTGTAATAATCACTTGTGTGTCTGTGTGTGCGTGTGTGTATAGTAAGAACATTTAAGATATATTCTCTTGAAAAATGACTTGTTAGGGGATTCCTGGGTGTCTCAGTTGGTTGAGCATCTGACTTCAGTTCAGGTCATGGTCTCAAGGTTTGTGGGTTCAAGCCCAGTGTAGGGCTCACTGCTGTCGACACAGAGACTGCTTCGGATCCTATGCCGCCCCTCTCTCTGCCCCTCCCCCCCTACACACACACGCAAAATGGAATAAACATTTTTCAAAAGTTATTTATTAAAAAAGAAAATGACATTTTATGGGAGAACAGGAGCCCCAAAACAGAAATGGATGGAATAGTGAGGGTCTGTGGTGACATTAACAGCCTCTGATAGTGCAATGTCGCTGGACTGTACAACAACAGGATAAATGGAGGTCATTGCACTGTCTAAGGAAGAGAAAGTGTTTTTGTTTTCCCGGCCGAATCACCACTCTCACAACTGGCTCTCCTTTTGTACATACGTCTAGAGAATTTTCTCACATAATGACTGTGAGTCAAGGTCTCCCCTGCTGGGCAAGTGAATACACGTAAGTCTCTTCCATGAATGTCTGGCAAGGCTCAGCCTCTGTGAATCACCTGACTTCTCTGAGTTTCACCCTTCTCATTAGTAAAATAAAGGTGACAATAGCCACCCAGCTGACCTCCCACAGTTGTGAGTCTTACACCAGATCACTTGTTTTGAAAACAGTGCTAGGAGAATCACATGCAAGGGCATAGAAGCCTACATCCTTCACTGAAGGATTTTGTGCCAGGCACAGGCGTTTTCTCACATATTATTTCACTTAGTCATCACAAAAAGCCTGTGAGTGAGTATAATCCCCATTTCATCAATGAGAAACCCGAGTGTATGACCCGTACCTTTTACATTGCAGAGCCAGGATTTTAACTCAGTTCAATCTCCAAAGGCCAGGCTCTTGAATATTATGCTGTATGACTGCATAGACTCTTAGTGCTCAAAGGGACCCAACAGACTGTTAAGTTGAATCCCTGTACTTTGCAGAAGAGGACACCAAGGTCCAGAGAAGGACATGGTCTGCCTATACAACCAACAAGAAATGCCACAAACTTCACTTCACAGGACACAGGCCTCTGCATAATCTGCCGGCCAATGTGGTTTCTGGTTACTCAAGCCCAGGGAGTGGGCTGAGGTTTCTCTTCTCAGCTTCACTTCCCTCTTGCTGGAAACCAGAAACTCTTGGATCCACCCTACTATTCAATGGCCGAATTACATATTCTAAACTGAGTGCAACTTTGAACTCCTGGAGAAAGTTGACTTCTACACAATCACCACAAATATCCACATCTTATTTAGCTTGGGGCAAAGTACTCCAGGCAGAGGGAACAACCTGTGTGAACATGTAGGATCAGGTCTGACACGTTCCAGAAGCTGCTAATGTCGCCGGAGCAGAGTGAGCAAAGGGGGATACTGGTCAGAGATGAGGTCAGGGTGGTGTCAGGGGACAGATCACGGGGGGTCAAATAGACCACTCTAAAGACGTTGGTATTTATTTTGAGTGAAATAAGAAACTATTGTTTCAAGCATAAGAGTGACACAATGTGACCTATTTCCTTAAAGTCTTAAAGGATCCTTCTTGCTGCTGCATTAACAGACTGAAGGAGCCAAGACAGAAGCAGGAAGACTTGATAAGAGGGTAAGAGGGTCTTGGACGCATCAAGGAAGAGACAATGATGGCTCAGACCGGTGTGGTAGCAATAATACACTTTGAGCCCAAACCTGGTCGAGCTATTTCCTGACTAATTGGATGTGGCTTGCAAAAGAAAGTGAGGAGTCAGGAGTGACGCCAACGTCTGTGGCTGAGCTACGGGAAGAATGAAGCTACCTTCCACTGAGATGGAGAAGACCGAGGGGAGCAGGTATGTAAGGAGAAGATCAGGAGTTCAGCAGAGGGATGTTGAGTTTGACCTCCAACTGGAGCTGTTCAGTAGACAATGGGATACATGAGCCTGGAGGGCAGCTCAGAGCCCTGGGAGTCCTCAACATACATGAAGTATTTTAAAGACTTGAAGCTGGATGAGGTCAACAATGGACTAAGTGAGAAAGAGAAGAGAAGAGGACCAAGGACTGAGCCATGGGGCCCTTCAACATTAGCCAGTCTGGAAAGTGGGAAAAGAGCCTGAGAAAGAGCCACCAGTGAATTGGAGGAGAACAGGGAAGTGCAATAAAACAGATTCTAATCTCGATGGGCACACAAGCCAAGAATATTCTATTTGGTTCCCTGAATCGGTGTGAAAAAATCCCACATCTCTGAGTGCTTCTGTTCTTTGTACAGAACGCCTAATGGTGCCCAGCCCTCTCCCTGTGACTCCCGTGTAGGTCTGGTAGCAGCCAGGGCAGTAGCACTGATGTCAAGAAAATGGCTCAGACAGGCAGCCTTTCGGCTGCTTTGATACGCTCCGTGTCCAGAGGGAGAACTGCCAATCTAAACAGATCCCACAGATTGTGCCCTACCCAACGCTATCAAAACACAGAATGAGAGAACGCTCAAGCCGGCTGTCTGGGAAAACCGTCCAGGTATCGCACAGCTTGTGGGGGCCCAGCAGCATGTAGAAGATGATGCCCGGAACCTGGGGAAGAAGACAGAGACCCAGGGGCCTGGAACATCCTACAGCTTGACGCTCATAGCTTGTTGCCCCGGCAAGCGTCTTGCTCTAAATCCTTGAGGGCAACGTGCTGAAGTGGCTCGGAATTGATTTCCGCATTTCTGAGAGCACAGAAACATCTTCAAAGCTTCAAGTCTACAATCTGATTTAAACAGATCCTTGTTTGAAATTCCACCATTATCAGAGCTTAATCTCTCGATTAAAAAATGTTTTTCACAAACCCTGCTCTCTATCACTTTGAGCTCAAAAAGGACACATAGAATTTAATAGAGAGGAACAGGAAGGAGGGTGGGGGCATGGAGAATCCCTCAACACCACCACCTCCCAGGGTGGAAAATGGTCCCGAAGAGGGAGGCAGAAAAATGGAACCTCACCATCTGGCATTTCCCCTGCTGACAGATGTGGGAGGGAGTCACCGGGATGAGTCAGAAACTCTTTGGTCGATGCCTCAGAGCTGCCTATGCAAATCTTCTTGGGCCTTCTTTACTTCCACAGAGGAAACACTCTAAACGCATAGGCCCTGCTGGCACACAGGAGACCACGGGAGACGGAGCGTGGCTATTCTGAGGGTCTGAGGGCAGGCTTCTCACTCAAAGCCTAAGGAGCCTCGGGGCATCTGAGTGACTCAATCAGTTAAGTGTCCGACTTCCACTCAGGTCATGATCTCGCGGTTCGTGAGTTCAAGCCCCGTGTCGGGCTCTGTGCTGACAGCTCGGAGCCTGGAGCCTGCTTTGGATTCTGTGTCTCCCTCTCTCTCTGCCCCTCCCCTGCTCATGCTCTCTCTCTCTCTCTCTCTCTCAAAAATAAATAAACATTTAAACAAACAAAGAAAAAAAGCATAAAAAGCCTCAACTCTCTGCCTTTCCTCCTCTGTCAACTTCTTCTGGATTTTTGCCCTCCACCCAAGTCTATATCTCACTCCAAAACTCCACCCAATGCTGAAAAATCCCAATACTGTGATTCTTCAGTCCACTTCATTTCATATCCCATATTTCTCAGCTGCCTTCCCTGAGCTTTGCTAAAACACCTTTCTTTTGAAGGACAAACGTAAGAGGAGGCAAGCAGGGTACAGAGTTCTCCAGACCCATTGAAGTTTGTTGCTGTGCTGGTTCCAAATCAGCCGCTTCTCTGAAGGCAGCTCTCTCAGAACCTGCTGGAAACTGATGGCCAGTTGCCAGCCTTGAGCCCAGAGCCTGCCTCTAGCTGCCCCTGGATAAGGAGGCCAGGTGCAGACAGCTCACAAGCCAGCATCAGGCTCCCGGCTCATGCGCCATGATTTATTGCCAAGTCTGCTTCCCGGGTGACTCAGGAACATGCTCAGCTTGTTTGGGAAAAGCCAGGAGGTCAGCGTGACCAAGGTGAAGAGAGTGAGAAAAAAAGTGGTGGGAGGTGAAATCAGAAAGGTACAGAGGCTGGATCACATGGGGCCTGGCCAGCCATGGAGGAGGCATGATTCTATTTCAGGTGAGGTGAGGGGCCATTGGAGGGTTTCAATCAAGCAGTAATATGATGTGATTGTAATGTAAAAGGATGGTTCTGGCTCCTGTGTGGAGAGAAAACCAAGGGAGCAAGGATGGAGTACGGAGGCCGGGTGAGAGGTGATGGGAGCAGTGCTCGAAAGTGGACAAATCCAGGACATAGTACAAAACACATAGGATTTGCTAGTGTCCTGAACAGAGAGAATGGAGTTAGCAACTGGGTCAAAAGCTTCCATTAATTGAGTCAGGAAGGAAAAGATTTAGAACCATGAGTCCAGTTTCACATGTCTTCATTTGAGGTGAGCTTGGGCCATCCCAGTGGTCATGTGTGGAGTTCATGGAGAGCCTGGGACTGGATATATAAATCTGAGAGTCATCTGAACATGTCAGAGCTGGCGGGGGCGGGGGGGATGCTGAATGAGATCTCCAGGGGAGTGAGTATAGGTATAGCTGGAGACGAGGTCCAGGAACTAAGCTCCAGAATATTCCAATTTTTAAGAGTCAGGAAAACAAGGACTAGCCAACAAAGGAGATGGAAAAAAAGAGATTGATCAGGTAGGAGGATCAAAAGAAAGTGGTGACTCAGAAGCCAATAGTGAGAGAATGATCAGCCAAGTCATTTTCCCTGAGAACTGAGTTTAAAAATGGCTGAGAATGAAATCAGAGTCCCCAGGGATGCTCTGAAGTCCTGGGTTTCGTGCAGGCCCCGTGGGGGCTTAGCCAAACAGGTTCTAGGCCTTTCTCCCTGTCTTTTAGATCTGGGATTCCATGTGAGATTTCCTCTGAAGGAAGGGTTCTAGCATGTAAAACACAAAGCTTTGGAAACTGTTGGACACCTGCTACCATTGGGAAAGGGGCAGGAATATGGAGAGGGACTGTCTCTGCACTGCCTCCCCCAGGGAAAGAAGGAAAACCATTGAGTGGATGATTTCCAAGGCCTTTTTCAGTTCTAAAACACATGGGTTTCACTCTCTTGGTTTCAGTCCCCAGACAACAATATCACTTAAGACTCCACCCATGCTCTGGTCTGATAATAACCTTGAGGGACCTGGCTGGCCCTCCTACATGGGCTTGATAACATTTGGGGGCCTTTGAGGAGTGGTGTAAGAAACATTTATTTGAGGGACACCTGGGTGGCCCAGTAGGTCAAGCATCCAGCTCTCGATTTCAGCTCTGGTCACGATCTCACTGTTCATGAGATCGAGCCTTGCCTCAGGCTCTGTGTTGACAGCATGGAGCCTTCTTGGGATTTTCTCTCCCCCTCTCTCTGCCCTTCACTCATTTGGTGCTAAATAAATAAATAAATAAACATTTTAAAAAATAGAAAAGAAAAAAAAGAAAAAGAAACATATTTATTTAATCCAAGGACTGCCTTGAACTCCGATTTTGAGGAGAACTGCTGGACTGAAACTTCACATTGAGCCAACAAACCCTGCCTCCTCCTACCTCTCTGATCTTAATCAGCTTCACAGTCTGTCTGGAATCAGGCAGTGTCTGGACAAGGTCTAATCTGTGACTGCCAGCCTCCTGGAGCAGAGCAGTTTCACTTTCCTGGTCAATTTTTAAGGATTATGAAGTTTTCTTGGTTTCTCAGATACCGTAGCCTCTCGGTCTTCTGCCAAAATGAAATGTTAACAAGTTCAGGTATTCAAAGATGCCCTTCCCTTGAATGTAATTTTCTAAGCTCTGTCGACTTGCAATCTAGGTCTAGGGAAGAAATGCAACAATCCTGAAGAAAATCCAAAGTTAGGGAAAGCAGCTTGGCTTTCCTTGGACAAACTCTCACTTCCAACACAGGATCCAACTACAAGGAAATGAAGTATAAGCAGCGGGATTCAGGAATCTCCTAATCCAGACTCAAGCCTGAGGCATAATTTAGTCTTGTAACTCCTGTGTTCCTTTTCCAAGGTTTTGACCCTATATTTTAAGAATTTTGATGGAGAATCAAGTATGTCTTTATCCTAAGAGATTATATAATGCCACATCCTATGCAAGGTAAGAATAAAGGCAGCGTGGTACCAGGCTTAGGATTGTGCATAAGCACAATAAGCAAACTCACTTGCTTAATGTGGTGACCTTTTGTTGCCCTTGACTGTACAGCATCCTTTCTCTAGACCTCCCTTTGGGGAACCACCCCTGCCTCACACTCATCCCTGTGGTTTGGTGAGGCTAACCCTGCTCCCATCTGTAGGGTGGGCATGAGCCACAGGCCAGATTCACTCAGTGCAATCCATTCCCCAACCCAGAGACTAAGTCAGGAATGGACCTAGAACCCAACTTGGGCAATCAAGCCTACCACTTAGTGTTAGTGTTGGACAGCAGATGGATACTCTTCTTTCATTAAAACTAAAGTTAAGGGATGGGTGCCTGGGTGACTCAATTGGTGGAACGTGTGACTCTTGATCTTGGGGTTGTGAGTTCAAGCCCTACATTGGGTGTAGAGATTACTTTAAAAAATTTGTTTTTAATCTTTAAATAAATGAGTATATCTCCTTTAAAAAAAAAAGTAAAAATGAGAAAGCATATGGAAACATCTATAAAAAGTAAAGTTAAGGGGATATGATACTGGGGCTACTAGTCTCCATCTTGCCTCCTAGATAAAAAGCTGTCTTAAGTTTGGAGCCTATTCAGAGGTGGGATGAGAAGAGAGTTAAGAAGATATAGGATTCTGGATTCAGCTGTGTCTGAAACCAGAGGCATGAAATAAATTTTCTTTTGGCTTAGGTAAGTTTGAATTGAGTTTTCTGTCACTTGTAACAAAAAGAATCATAGATCTTGATATCTGAGCCTTTAGAATGAGGATATTTAAGACTAGTCAGTGTTTCTCAGTGCGGACACTAATAGCATTTGGTGGGACAATTCTTTATTGTGTGCACTGTTCTGAACATTCATCTTTTTTAATGTTTATTTCTTTATCTCGAGAAAGAGAGGGAGAGAGAGAGAGCTGAGCACAAGCAGGGGAGGGGCATAGAAAGAGGGAGAGGGAGAATCCCAAGCAGGCTCCACACACAACACAGAGCCTGATGTGTGGCTCAAACTCACGAACGTGAGATCATGACCTGAGCTGAAATCAAGAGTCAGATGCTTAACTGACCGAGCCACCCAGATGCCGCTGCTCCAAACATTCATTTTTGCCCCCGCCCACAAAATACCAGAAGCACCTTTCAGTTATTATAGCAACCAAAAACCCACCACCTATCCCACTAGACAGACACACACACACACACACACACACACACACACACGCACATTTCCAAATGGCTCCTATGGACAAGTTATTTCCCAAGTTGAGAACAAATAAACTAGAAAATCTCTAAGCCCCTCTCAACCGAGCTGAAATTAGCCATGTCATGTACCAGAAATCAAGTTCACTAGAGTCTAGTCTTAGCATCAACTGCAAATAATAAAATTTTTGCATCCACTTATTTTTAAAATGAGGACACTAATATACAACTATTAAGGGTAAACTTATCAAGGGATCATTGTGATAAATTACTTGAAGTAAATCTAGCATAACCTGAAATAGATCCATAACATTCCCAAGGGAAATATCTTAAACATTCTTTTTCCAAATTTATATGGACCACAGTTGATGTACCCATTCACTTACCGAAGGACATTTTGATTGCTTCCAAGTTCTGGCAATTATGAGTAAAGCTGCTGTAACACATGTGTGCAGGTTTTCATGTGGACATAAGCATTTAGCTCCTTTGGGTAAATACCAAGGAGTCTAGAGACTTTTGAACACCATTGTAACTTATAATTGGTCCATAAAACGATAATTTTTTAGGGGCACCCACCTGCGCTAGGTGTGGAGTCTACTGAAGATTCTCTCTGTCTCTCTCCCTCTGCCCCTCCCCTGCTCACTCGTTCTTGCTCTAGCTCTCTCCATCCCCCCCCCACACACACAAAAAATTTCTAAACCCTGAAAGTTCATGGTTATATTTTCACACTCTTAATTCACCTACCAATAAAGAGTTAAAGTCACTTCTAAAGCTATCCTGTGTTACCATCATTTTTCTAGACCTCTTTAATTGCATCTCCAGTGGGAGAGATTGGCTTAGGAAGTGGGGAGGAGTTGTTTTAATCAACAAATGGGTTTCATTACTTCCCAAGTGTTACTGCAAGGATCGCTGTAGAACAAACAGTGAGGTTGATGGCTGGCAGTCAGCTAAACTCATGCACTTCTCCACACCCATCTCTTAGTTCCCATAGTTTACTACCTGTCATTCTTTGTTAGTCAACCCCACAAATGTTAAATCCTTGAATGCCAAGGTCCTCTTGTAGCCCATGGTGCTCAGTAAATGTAAGAGGATAAAGTTTTCAGTGCCTTTTAGAAGTCATCGGTTTGTAAATCGATTTTTTTATGGTACCTTTCTAATCTTTTCTCTTTTTTTGGTCTCTTCTTGGCAAGTTTGCGCTCTGAAGATGAATTCTCAAACAAATGGCCTAAACTCTCCACTGGCCAATTCGGAGATGTCGGGAGAGTGGGCTCGGTTCCATGTGCTGCCTTTGAAATCTGAGCACAATGAGATGACTTCACATTGCGTGAGCACAGCCAGCCAAATCCAGGCTGAGGGTTACAGCCACGACAGACCCTGCTTTCATCTCCACGCTCTTCAAAACGGCCATAAATTATTGCTGCTGAAAATAGTGCTGGGATCCTGGGGCCAATTTTCAAGTTTAGGAGGACTTGAGGGGTATCCTATCCCACTCTGCTGGCTCAACTAGCTAACGAGCTCTCCTCGCCACCTTGGCCCTTGCACAAAACATGGCGGCGACTTCTCAGGATGGTACCTGCCCCTTGAGACAAAGCAGGAGGGCAGCTATTTGAAGGCTGAGAGATGCACCATAGAAGCCAGAAAAGTGAGACAGAAGGCGAAGTAAGGGGAGGCAGTTAAACCACTTCAAAACCACTTTTTGACTCTCAGGCTGCATAGAAAGCAGCCCTGAAACTCAGAAAAGTAACCTCAACCTTTCGCACATTCATCTTTGAAGCCAAAAGTTGGTGGGGAGGCTGGCTGTGAATGCACAGCCCCACATTTTCATGAGCAGCCAGTTTAAGCAAGTTCCCCCAAATTTCCTATAGAAGGATTGCTTGAAATTGCTACGGGTGCTGTAAATACTCCTCTTTGCTTCATGTCCTTCTTTCTCACATTGAGGGTTCGCGAAGAAACGGAGATTTCGTTTTCAACAGAAGATGCCGTGACCAAGCACCACGTGGGGCCCTCTGTCCGTTAGAGAAATGGAAGAGTCTTGGGTCCTGTCCATCACTCCTTCATACGAAGGAATTACCTCCAGCTGGGCCAAATTGATTCGGCAAATATTCCATTTTCACATGATTTTGCTGCAGCACCATAATGAATGTACCTCTTTCATGGAAGAAAGAAGGTCCGTGAAAGAAACAGTTCAAGGATTTGGAGCAGGAGCTGGAAACATGGGCTGCTTTGTTCTTACGGCAACGGCTTCCCCATCTAAAACATTCTCCCGTTTTGAAGGATCTGTCTTTTCTTTTCCAGCCGCAACCCTCAAGCTACAACAACAGACTCATGATTTTTTTTTTTTTTGATGCCAAGGTTATGAATACTCTTTCATGAATATTTTCCTTTGAACTCATTTTTCTTGAAGACGAAAAATAGCCTCATGTATTGCACGGCTGACAGTAATACACGAAACATACAAATTGTTCTCTCAGGGGCAGTAAAATGCTCCGAAATGCACATAGAAAAATTCCAAATACAACGTACTGTTTATGGAGCACTGCCTTTGCAGCTATAATTTTTAAAAAGTAATATTTCTGACTGGCATATATTCCATAGAACATATTTCAGAGATTAATACCAAGATTAATAGCTTAAAATGTCTGCCTTTACGGCATCGTGATTGCTTTTCCCAAATCACTGCAAACTCTTAGTGAATAGCATTTTAGGATGTGCCATTTGGAAGGAAGGAAACCTTCATTGGATTAAGCTGCTTCTGTTTTATTTTTCCTTTTATCTCATTTCAACATATCCTCCAACCTCCTCCTCTAAAAATAATTCAACTAACGCCAACATAACAGATTATACCAGGTTTATTAATTTCATTCTGCCTCAAAAGGAACTGATTATTGAGGCTCATAATTACATGTGTAGTCCTGTCAACTAATGTTTACGTTCCTTATTAAAACTTCTTTTCATTCTGTGTTAGTATCATCAGTGCAATAATTTCTTTTCTGGTGTTAAAAATATATGTGCTTTCCCTGAGCCCCTTTCAAAAGTTTTATCTCATCCAAAAGTGAATCCAGAAAACAGCCTCCCTTAATCCTGCTTTGGGGCTTAGATTCTTTCACCCTGGATGCATTCGTGTTGATTTCTGTCATATCCATACTGGTGTAAAAACCTTTGCTATGGCAGAAAAATAATTCTGCGTGCAGACGATGTGCCTCTTAAGACTAATATTGTCAGGTGAACTACGGCTAGGGTGATTTAAGAATACTTCTCCAGGGGCGCTTGTGTGGCTCAGTCCGTTAAGGGTCCAACTCTTGATCTCAGCTCAGCTCATGATCCCCCAGTTCATGGGTTCAAGCCCTGTGTCGGGCTCTACGATGACAGCATGGAGCTTGCCTGGGATTCTGTCTCTCCTCTCTCTCTCTCTCTCTCTTTCTCTCTCCCCTTCCTCTGCTCTCTCTCTCTCAAAATAAATAAATAAACTTAAAAAAAAACCAAAAACTTCTCCAGACTGAGTGAATGACCTGTAAAAATTCCAAGATACAATTGTTGTTTGGCATTTGGCATTAAGAATATTCTACAAAGCTCTTTTCATGTGGAGAGGCAGTACTCTACAGTGGTTCAGAACATGTTCAAATCCCATTGTTGCCACTTACTAGCTGTGTGATCTTGAAGAAGACACTTAGCCACCCGCATCACAAAATAGGGTTAATTGGGGCGCCTGGGTGGCTCAGTCGGTTAAGCAGCCAACTTCGGCTCAAGTCACGATCTCGCAGTCCGTGAGTTCGAGCCCCGCGTCGGGCTCTGTGCTGACAGCTCAGAGCCTGGAGCCTGTTTCAAATTCTATGTCTCCCTCTCTCTCTGCCCCTCCCCTGTTCATGCTCTGTCTCTCTCTGTCTCAAAAATAAATAAACGTTAAAAAAACAAAAAACAAAATAGGGTTAATTATGCCACCCGCCGCTCAGGACTGTTGTGAGGGTTACGTTGGTAAAAAACATATACAGCACTTGGGACGCTGTCCGACATAGAGTTGGTACCCAGTGAGTGCTAGCTCGTAATATCATCCACCTCACAAGGCATGACATCCTTTTATATAACTTTAGAAACAGACTTGTAAAATAAAAAGAAATCCTAGAAAAATCTAATTCCGTATAACTTACCAACATGAAATTACAGACAGAAAATGTTATATACACGATTTAATAAAACTCAGGCTATTCTTTTATATAATTTCATAGAGTCAATAGATAAAAATATATTCATCCTTTTTTTTTAACCTGGAAAAAATGTTTTCATAAGTAAATCCCTTTCCCTATGACTTCTTTTGTCACAGAACTAAAGCTGTCATTGCTTCCTTATTCAGTTTGCCTGTCTCACATCCTACCCAGCCCCAACACATTAATCGGTGAGTATTTAGTAAATATCTGCTCAGAAAAACACCACATGAACAAGAGGGGCACCAGCTAACTACATCTATACAGCAGGATCAATTTCCTAAACGTTTAATTGAGCAAGTTTGCTTTCTAGAGAATTGTTTCCTGTAGCTAAAGAAAAATCTGTGAATTCCTATGTTTTTCCGGCCCAAACAATTTTGCTTCCATGAATCTCTGGAAAAAAGTGTGCTATAATCAGTCCAAATTGAATGCCACATAACTTAACTACACAAAAATTATCATAAAGTGCCACACTACTATGTTACCTTAATGTTAACTCTAGAGGTTACACTCAAAAGTCTTCATATTCATCTCAACCCATGATCCAAACAGCAAATAAATGTCTGGTAATTATGTAATTTAACAGAAAAAAAGGCTAAAATATTGTAGATACAGTTGGATTATAATCACATATTTTTAATTTGCATTGAAAATATGTGAGGTTGGGGCGCCTGGGTGGCTCGGTCAGTTAAGCGTTCGACTTTGGCTCAGATCACGACCTCACAGTTCATGAGTTGGAGCCCCGTGTCGGGCTCTGTGCTAACAGCTTGGAGGCTGGAGCCTGCTTCAGATTCTGTGTCTCCCTTTCTCTGACCCTCCTCTGAGAAAGTCCCCTGACAACTCACACCCTGTCTCTCTCTCTTTCTAAAATAAACATTAAAAAGAAAATATGTGAGGCAAAACTAAAGAATGAATGGCAATCTTATTGGTATGAGATTGTGATTTTCTCCATTTTCTGATTTTTGACTGACTATATTCTTTTTACAATAAAAATGTTAAATTTGTAAAACGCTATCAAAATTGAACTATAGGGGTGCCTGGCTGGCTCAGTTGGTAGAACATGTGACTCTTGATCTCCGGATTGTAAGTTTGAGCCCACATTGGCTGTAGAGATTACATAAAAAATAAAATCTTTTTAAAAAATTGAACTATAAATTACATAAGTTTTCATTTATGTATAAACAAAGGAATTCACGTGGCATTTAATTCCGATTTAATTTTTATGAAATAAAACCTACAAAGAGTTCTCAAAGAAATCTGAAGGTCTTCAAACTACATCTCTGTTTTGTATGATAAGCAAGAGATTCCCAAGTATTGAAAAAAATCATAAACCTAAGGTTACATGTTTCACATCACCATCATATTTAAGTACTGTTTAGAAGATCATGATACTACATATATCAATCTGATTTAGTTTCATAGTTTCTTATCTGAGTTTTTTAAAGATACTTGTTTTCTGTTTTCCTAACATTTTTCTTCCTTTATCTCTCAATGAAAATAACATGCAATTTAAGACATGATGTAAATCTAGGGTTTATTGATCACAGATTCAAAGACACCTACAGAATGAATCTATAGGATGGGAGGTTCCACATGGCCTTTGCCTGGAGTAAGAATATTTTAGGTTGTGCCTTGACTTCTGAATGTGAAACTAGATACGATTACCATAAAGTTAAGACAGGATAATTACAAATGAAGATACTCTAACACAAAGACTTGTAGGATTTTGTTTAGATTGTCAACGGTTGTTTCATCCAAATTTTCTTCATTGTCATCCATGGTGTGCCAGACTTCAGGGAAAGGTGATGGTATCAGATGCAGAACTGGAACACCTAAAAAGAAAGAACCAACTTGTAATTAAGTGCTTATTTCCAGTGAGTAAAGAAGAGAGTACCATTCTTCAAGCGCAAGTCTGAGTGGGAGCTCTGTACCATTTAAAGACAGCTGATAACCCATCATTTCCTGTGTACCTCCTTGTATCTTACCCTTTCACTCCAAAGTCATTTGGCCATTAAACAAATGTTCATTAATTCAGTAAATAATTATAAAGCACCTCCCATGTACCAGTCCCTATTCTAGGAATTGAGATTTCATCAGTGAAAAGACCAAGCCCTGCTCATACGGAGCCTACATTCCAGTAAAGAAAGAAGCAAGGAAACAAATATAAAAATAATTTTAGAAAATGATAAAGATTCTAAAGAATAATAAAACAAGATAAGGTAATAGAGAATGAGGGGCAGACAGCTGGGCCAAGAAATATGTATTTAAAGTCAGGGAAGGCTTCTTTGAGAATCTAACCTTTAACTAGAGACATGCAACAAAGGAGAAAGCAAGCTGCGCAAAGATCTGGGGATGAGCATTCCAGGTGGCACTATTCGCAAGTGCAAAGGTCCTGAGGTGGGAGTGTGCTTGGCCTGCTTGAGGAACAGCAGGAACACAATGTGGCTGGATCAGAGCAATAATCAGAGAGAAAAGCAGAAAGAGATGTTGGAGAAGAACAGAGTCAGAAAATGAAGGCCCCTGTAGGTCATGGTAAAGACTTTCAGTCTTATTCTATATGATAGCAAGCCACCAGAGCTTGAAAGCAGGGAAGAAACAAAATTTGATTTACATTTTTAAAGATAACTCTAGCTCCTATGTAAAGTATAGGGAAGCAAAAGCAAAAGCTAGAGACCAACTGGGAGGCCATGGCAAGAGTCCTTGAGTTGATTTAGACTTCCACCATCGACATCAAGGATATTGCTTCTCTATTAAGCAAAAAACACCAGAGTACACAAACTGTAAGAATATTGTCTTACTCTGTGAATGAGAAGGCAAGGTCAGTGGAATATGAGCTTTTATAAATATTCTAGAATGAGGGTGGAGGCTCAAGGATTTGGAATGACTTTCATGAAAAAATAGAAACCATAAGATGCTTAGTAGATGATTTAATTTATCAAGAAATTAAATGTAGTGGCTCCTCATCCTTCTAGATTGTTGCAAATACACACAAAAGACAATAAATATAAAATAAGTAAAAAATACATATATGCACGCACATGTACACACACACACACACACACACACACACACACATATATATTTACACATTACCTCTTCTTAAAAATGGGATATGGTCATCTTGAATCACACCTCCATAACCGTAATTCTGGAAATACCACCTCTCCCACGAGTGATCCTTGAGCAAACCTAATTTGTGGAGTTCTTGTTCTGCAGATGATAGACAGCAGATGATTATCTGTTCTTATCTGATCAATACTCAGAATGCATAAGGACTTTGAACTCTTGGCACATGTGGTCATCATTTTTTAAACAAATTACAGCAGTGGGCACAACTACAGCCATGACAGTAAACACCTAGGCTCAACTTGGGTGTGGACGTTCAGTAGTAGTTCAAGGAGAGAAGAGTCACACATGGCTCTAACATTACAGGTGAGAACCTCCTTAGAGGTAGATACCAAGTAGGACAATGGAGAGGAGCAGACAATGAGAAAACCAGAGGAAAATGGCGGCGGGCGGGGATGGGGGGTGGGGGTGGGATACATAGGTTTACCTGAGACTCCGTTCGAAGTTTCTCTTATAATATTCTAGATTTGGATATTGGCAAATTCTGAACTCACAGCAAAAGTATGAATGAGATGGCAGTGTTTTTCTCGCTGCTTAGAAAGAATACAATTCTATCCTGCTCCAGGAAGTCCATACAGTTCCTAAGGAATTCCTAGTCTGAAGCACTTGCCTCAAAAGCAGGCCTTCTGGCTTGGATTTTATCATAAAGATCTATCTCATCTACTTCATCTCTCCCTGAAGCCGATTGCCTTTTTTTTTTTTATTGGGGTGTGTGTGTGTGTGTGTGTGTGTGTGTGTTATGGAGTAGGAAGGGATAGTGGAGGTATGAAGGGAAGAAGCTATTCCCCTTTTCCTTCTTCAAGCCCTATGCCTCTGTCTTGAGCTATAGATATTTTGTTTCTTTGCCTGGCCTGGCTTGACCTGGTCTGGACTAGTCTACTCTCATTTAATTGACACTAACCTGTCTCTAAAATGACTTTTGAAGGATCTTGGCTTTCTCTTGCATCCCGATCTCTTACTTCCTTAAAAAATAGAGATTGTTCTAGATTTAAAGGGAAATCATGTCTGAATAAGGCAGGAAATAAAAGATGACAAAGACAGAGATAAAAAAAAAAAGAGAAAGAAAAATTAAAGAACATCTTTTGGTATCATAAAGACATAACATTCATCATTAGCCAGCATGCTTTGCTGACTGGTTTTCCCTAGACATGCATTCCATATGCTGCAAACAGGACTCTGGGAAAATAGTTTCAAACCATTGCTAGGCATGTGCAAATATTAAATGTAGCACTGTATGTTTCCATTTCCAAATGCAGTCTCATGCAGGAAAATAAAGGAGCCTACTAAAAAAGATAAATAGGAACAATAAACTAATAATCATCAAAGCGAGAAAAAAAGCCAGCGAAGTACATCACATCTTCAAATCACATATTTAAATCATAACTTTTGAATTTTAAAATGTAGTTTGGTGCGTAGGAAGGAACTAAGTTGACTTTTAGTGACAGTGGTGCTTACCAATTGCTTCAAGTCTATCAAACCATCTGGCAGAGTTTGGGAAAAAATTGGGAAATGTTGGGTTGGGAGCTCCAATTAAATCCAATAAGACCAACAAATCCTAAGGGAGAAAATAACATTGTTTAATCACTGTCACCAAAACACATTTCAGATCCACCAATGGGAGAAAAAAAAAAAACTAGTCAAAACTAACTGCACTGCAACAATTGAGAATAACCTAGAGAGCTGTATAAATGAACAAAAGGTTTAATAACATTGTAAACTAATCATTTTGAAGAACTTTAAAAAATCTTGCTTATGCAATATAGACAAATGGCAAAGTGTAGATTGTGTCTGTAACCCCAGAAGGATATCACTCAAGATACATTAGAAAGAGAACATTTACATAACATTTTACAGATTAAAAAAGAACGTTTATCTTTATTTTCAAATAGGATTCCAAGCCTGTCTGATCATCTCTTCCATTCGAATTAGTCCTTATATCCTTAGTCTGCAATGCTACAGCTGCGTATAGGAAAGCACTTGGGTAGTAACTATTTACTCCTCAAGGCAGCATCTTGGAAAAACTTCTTGACTACGAGCTCTGTGACCTTCTGTCTCTGGATCTCCATTTCCTTTTCCATCAAACCAGAAGCTCAAACTTGCTGGTCTTTAAAGGTGTCTCCTGACGATAAGCCTCCATCATTGCCCCAGGGTTTCTCATTTGAGCCAACAGCAGCAGGCTTGAAGACTCCCTGAAGACTACTTCCCACATTAAGAATTCCTGATTTATATCAGTGAGACAACATGTGGGTAGATATGTAGCACAGGTCCTGACCCACAGTACATTAATACTTGCAGAGTTTATGATTCTAAAGACATAAGATCTATTAACTTATGGATAATGATCAAATATATTCTTGGAGGGGAAAATAGGTTTGTTTGAAATAAGAGTATGTATACAAAGCATGATAAGCTACTAAGAGGTCCCTCCCCGCCCCCCCGCCCCCAGGGAAGAAAATAGTCTTCACCATCACTACGGATTCATAGATTTGGACTCATAAATAAATAACTTTGTTCTTCCTACTGATCAATCAGGTCTCTCTCCTCCTCCTCTGAACGCTTTTTAGCCACTTGGTCCAAAGGAATGAACGAGGTGCCAACCATATTCCCCTGACCCATTATAAGGTGCCAACAGATAACAGGATGGAGACAATGCCAACACGATGTGTTAGAGCCACAGAGGACACTTAACGTGGCCAGTTGGACTCACAGGGTGAAGGTCAGTGATATGGCAAAGGACAAGGATGAATGGAAGGAGTTAGAAATAGACTTTCAGTTCACAGCACAGGGATGGATGAAAGCACAGGGAAGCAAGAAGTCTCAAGAGTAGCATGAAGTTCCCAACTGGGGTTAGTGAGGACATAAGACCAAGTGAAGGTCAAATATGGGAAGAGAATCAGGATAGGAAGAGAATTCAAAGGTGGAGTGAGGGACTAGCAATGAGGTATGCGCCCAGAAATGGAATAAAAATGGGGCTGTGTGCTGCACTAATTACTTGATAATAAGAACAGGATATTAAGGCAGCATCACAAATGTTTCCATCCCCATGGCAACAATATTACACCAAAACAGACACGTCCAACACAATGTCCCCTACACATTTGGAGTCATTATAACACTTTGAAGCCACCAAGGAAATCCTTCACTCCCATCCCTATACCATGTCTCACTCCCCCTCCAGTTCCCAAGACCCAAGCCTCCTCAGGCTTTGTAGAGAAGCTTCAAAGAAGGGATTTGCTCTCACCATCTCTATACAGAACCAGGGAATGTGCTCCCATTGGACCGAACTGAACCTGGGACGTTTCCTTAATCTAATTTTTTACGTCATTTTAATTAAGCTCAGTCAAACGTAACTTCTAACCCAGAATCATTCTTTGCAGCTCTGGGATTCCTCAAAAGCCCAATGCCTGCCAAAGAATGTTCTATAATGAACGCTCTGTTCCAAGAATGCCGTGGCATTTTTAGGTCTTTAATTGGCTTTAGGTTTGGCTTCCTTTGACACAGAGCCCACAGCTGCAGCACCATGAAAATTCCCAGGACTGACCATGCCGTGCAGTTGGTTGGTGTCTTTTGCTCCAGGTGGGTGCGGTGTCGATGCCATCTTGGGAGCTAAGTGCCGAGATCCATACAGAGAATCTCGAGGAGACCAATGAAGAAAAGCCTCTTCCCCATCAAAGAAAATCAGCTGGAGTGAGAGATCTGGCTTGGAGTCTGAAACATTCTGGTAAAAAGAATAGTAAAAAGATAGCAAAAATACTGTGAGGGTTTAAAAAATAGCATACGTTCTTATTAACTGGGCAAAAAACACAGATATGCCATGAAGAAAAGGAAGATACCAAAGCAGGTGAGAATATACCAAAATGCATTTTGTACCACTTCGCCTCCAAAAGTCATCCCATTCCCCATGGTCTTCACCTGTGTAAGTCTCACTTTCTCCTACTCCCTCTGAAAATAGAAGTCTTATATTTTTTTCTTACTCCTTAGAGAACCTAGAAACTATGAAACTGTCATGGCAGACACAGAGACACCCACCCAGTTCCCTTCCAGAAGGATATGTTGCCCCTGCTACCAAGAGAGCTGTCCACAGGTCTTCGGCTATTAGTTCTTTTAGAGATTGCCTCAGCCATAGGGGTGTCCTATATCCAATGACTGATCTAAGCAGGTCCTGGCGGCTCTATGGGGCCACTCCACCTCCAGAGCTCCCCAAGGTTGGCTGAGCCTGTTGTTGAACCTGCATGGTGGATTGACTTCTGCCTCTGCCTAATCCCATTTCTCTCCCCTCCCTGCTGCGGGTGTTAAACCAGGGCCACTCCCTTAGGAATGACCTAAATGCTAAACTCCACGTCAGTGTGCATCCCAGGGAACGGAACCCGAAACAACTGCACATTGTCCTTGCTGCCCACCTTAATTGAGTCTGCAACTTTTTCATTGAATCTAGGCTCAAGGATGCACCTTAGGAATGCAACAGGGACACAAAGAATAATAATTACAGCCTCTCTTTTGAAAGAGCCTACACTTCAGCTGGGTTAGGAAAGATAAAACAACATGGACAACACGTGCCAAGGGTCACAAATGGAACACCAAAACTTTTGTGGGAACTGGATAGAAAGACAGGTCAGATCCCTGGGGTGTCAAGGAAGACTTTATGAGCCAGGATTCAAGCAGAACTTAGAAGGGTCAGGAAGATTCTGATCGATTTTATACCTTTCACTGTCCGCTCACACTTTTCAGATTAGTCCTTCTGGTACCTTAACCCCCACAGTCCTTCAGCCCCACTGAAATCCCTGATCTATTGAATCCTTCACCTGTTCACAGTCCTTCACTCCCATGAAGTCCTCACTTCCCTCCATATTCACCTTAAATTCCACAGCCAATCATTCTAACCACTCCCTTGCATACATGCTCAGCTCCCTGGCCTCTCTCTGCCTTGGCCAAACTCACACGGCGAAAATATAACCTCTAACCCAGCCCTCTGCCTACTCTGTGCCTGCACGCAGCCGGACCTCGCTGAAGAAAGATACACAACCATTTGGTCTCTGCACCTCAGGACAGCACTGGGGGACATGCTCCCATCAGACCGAACTGAATCTGACATCTCCCTAATCTTTTATGGACGTACCTTCTCCTCTTATCTCTCTAAAGATATTTAAAACAGTGTCCCTTTAAGTTACCTCCTGCTCCTTACGCTCTATTTTCTCTGAGTTCATTTTTCGTATTGTTCGTATTGGTCTACTCTTTCTTTCATGCTGGAGACTGTCCTCAAATGTCTGGCCGTCCTTTGTGTTCA
Organism: Panthera tigris; assembly: GCF_018350195.1. Lineage (NCBI taxonomy): Eukaryota > Metazoa > Chordata > Mammalia > Carnivora > Felidae > Panthera > Panthera tigris. The sequence goes on from NC_056662.1 coordinate 109,112,360, forward strand.
TTCATATCAGAGAATAAGGTACTAAAACACTGGTCAGAGACAGATTGGTTGGCTTCAGCGCAGGGCAATCTGGTGCCCAGTTGGGTGTTTTCCACTGAGCACCTCCAGATCTTGGGTCTTTTTCATGAGGTAGTTCACACTCCCCAGAGAAGGAGCATCCGGTTTGCTCTCTGAGGGGCATAAGCTGCGTGCTGGCTTTCTCATGCTGAAAACAGGGGAAGGCTGGGGACCTCACTGCTCAATGCGCAGATTTTTACCTAATCTCCTTGACTTCCATGGGAAACTTCATTCCTATCCTCCTCTGTATCTGGTGTCCCCACATCCAGAACCCCCCTGGTTCAGTGTCTCCAGAAAAATTATCCTGTCCTCTCCTGCAAGGCTACTGGTGGCATAGTCACCCATCTGCCAGAGATGGGGTGGGAATCTATATACCAACTGGTCCTTGTGCAGACTAACAAACACTCCCCTCCCCAGCCCCGGCCTCACTATCTCCACCGATCCCTGAGCCACTCCAGGATTTTGTCAAGGAACCACTGGCTTTTCCATTTCCTCCTCGCTCTGGAGGCTGTGACTTCTCTCTACTTGGGTATGTCATTCTCCATTTACCTTCTGTCTTCATATTGTGGTTCCCATTAACACATGTTCCCTAGTTTCTTCAAAGATGGAATTTTCGGGGCGCCTGGGTGGCGCAGTCGGTTAAGCGTCCGACTTCGGCCAGGTCACGATCTCGCGGTCCGTGAGTTCGAGCCCCGCGTCGGGCTCTGGGCTGATGGCTCAGAGCCTGGAGCCTGTTTCTGAGTCTGTGTCTCCCTCTCTTTCTGCCCCTCCCCCGTTCATGCTCTGTCTCTCTCTGTCCCCAAAATAAATTAAAAATGTTGAAAAAAAATTAAAAAAAAAAAAAAAGATGGAATTTTCCTGATTGTTTTAGGGTGATTTCCTAAGATGGAAAAAAATGTCTTTATCGTCTGAAAACTAAGTTATCTTTGTATGCTAGTCATTGCAATTGTTTTAATATTGCCAACTGGTTGCAAAGTTGTAGTTCCAAATCAAACAGCATAATAACGAAACACCAGCACAGAATAAGACTGCCCGGTACCACAGACATTCTGCTCATGTCGGGGCAGAAACAAAAGCAGTTTTCACATTCTACAGGCTTGAAGGTTCAGATGCCTCCCTGAAATTTCAACAGCTGAGTGACTTCAGAGGTCAGCGCAATGACTCACTTTCCGTCCTCCGAGCGTCTGATCGTTAAGACAGGAGTAGACCGTGTAGACAGTGATCCTGAGTCCTGTGAGGCACTTTGCTCTTTTTGCTTCTTTTCAGGATTAGCAGGAAAATAACTTGTGGTCTTCCATTTTTGGTAACTCAGTCTAGAACCTTGGAGCTAGGAAAATCTGGTTTGTGAGGGTCTTTCAGTCTTTCATGGTAATGTGATAAATCTAGTTACCAGTGTCAACGTAGCAGGTGAATTATCTGCAGGCTTTCCCCATCCAAGGTTGCATCAGCTAATGCCACAATAAGAGGGTGTACAAACCCACCCCAAACTCAAGTGGCTTAACACAATACCCATGTGTCCTCCCAGGTCTGTAGGTCAGCTGGAGGACTGTTGATCTAGGCTGGTTGCAGGAGTTCTGCCTCACCATGCAGTCATGAAGGTTGGCTGGGCTCCACACGTCATATCCTCCCCCTGGGACTGGCAGGCCAGCCAGGGCGTGCCTTTCTGGTGGCGGCAACGGCACAAGACAGCAAACCCAATTGCGCAAGCTCATTCCCAGCCTCTGCTGGTATCACATCCACTAGCATCCCGTTGGCCAGGACAGGTCACATAACCAAGTCCGGAGTCAAGGAATGAGAACGTACCACCTGCTACAGTGGGAAGGCACAGCAGGGTTACAAGGGAAAAGATGGGAATGCATAACTGTAATCTTATTCCTGGAGGGGTGCACGCAGTTGGGACAATAATCCAGACTATTCTGCCATCCTCAGCCAGGTCACATTCCACTCCCACGTACCCAATCCATGACAGCTGAAGAGCTTCCAACAACACCTTAATACAAATTTAGTTAAAGTACCCCTGGAAAAATGAATCTCATACTCTTCATGTTTCCATCAAACATGATCCATTTTTTTTTTAATGCCCACATCACTGTTACTTCTATGAGAAAGAATAATTAAGAGAATGTGTGGAGCGCCTGGGTGGCTCGGTCGGTTAAGCATCCGACTTCGGCGCAGGTCATGATCTCACGGTTCGTGAGTTCGAGCCCCGCGTCGGGCTCTGTGCTGACAGCTCAGAGCCTGGAGCCTGCTTCGGATTCTGTGTTTCCCTCTCTCCCTGCCCCTCCCCTACTCGTGCTCTGTCTCTGAAAAATGAATAAACTTTAAAAAAAAAAAAAAAGGAGAGAGAATGTGTGTGTGTGTGTGTGTGTGTCTGTGTGTGTCTGTGTGTGTTTTAATGAGGATGTCCACCTAACAACCCATTTGGCCCTTTCTGTTTCTGGTCACTATAAGCAGGTATGAGCTCCAGAGAAAACACACCCACTATACAGACTGTGCCTTTCATTTAATGTCCTTAGAATGTAAACATGGAAAATTAAACTTTTTATATCAGCTTCTGAACTCCCTCACCCAATTGCTAGGAAGGGTACTAGTTAAAAGCAGGACAGAGGATGGGACAAAGACATTATAGAAGGTTCAGGAAACAAAACAAAACAAACTAAAAAAAAATAGTGAAAAGGATACTGAGAGGTTACAAACAATTCTTGCTTTCAAGTTCAGCATATCCAGCAAAAAAAAAAAAAAAAAAAACAGAACCAAATATCTCTATTCCTTCCATTACAAGATAAACCTTTTACTACTTTACTCCCATTGTAGCAAAGGCTGGCCTCTTCATAAAACTCTGAGGGAGAAAAATGCATTTGCTGCCTGCGAACAAAGTTTTTTGTTTTCGCTTTGTTGTGTTTACTTGGTTATGAGTGATATCTGAACAAAATGTCTTCATCTAGGTTAGCACTTTTTTCCAATGTACCCTTCAGAACACAGAGACTGAAATAGCATCTGAGAGTCCCAGAAGTATTTTGAGCTGAGAACGTACAAAAGCTCTGCTATGCTACATAAAATTGAGCCGAGATTCACAGATAATAACAATAATGCATTTCTGCTCCAAGTTTTTCATCTTGATATGTCTGAAAAACCCACTCTCTACTTCAGAAGCACTTTTCAATCAACCCTTTCCCCCCAACTCAAGAGCCACACCTCTCAGATTAGGAGGTTGTGATGTTTCATGGCTACGTGAACAAGAAGAAATAAACATGGTTCTCATACATATGCCTGTACCAACCATCCACCCTCTTCATTTTTTGCAAAGAAATGTTGCATTTAATTTAATGTGCATGCAAAATTAAGCAATTAAGTGCCACTGAATAAATTCACTGTCATGTATCCTAGGTTTATCATCCATGGTTGACATTTCAAATAGTGTAATCTTCCAATTAATATTCATTCAACCTCATGTCTTTTTGCAACAAATTATTACAAAATGTACTGAAAGTCTACATTTCTAAATGGCCTTCTTACTCCCCCAAGGATTCTAGAATTCACTCTGAGTTTTATTCCCAGAATCTTCGAGACAGAAACAAATACCTTCAAGGAAAGGAGTTGCTTGTCTAAAGCCCGGGCAAGCTCCAACAACATCGCGCATGGCACTGCTGAGTCAGTGGCTCCCACAAACACCCTGTTGTCCCAAGGGGGAAAATACTTGGAGTCGTAGTGACAGGCGAGGACCAGGTGTCGTTTAGCGGTGGGATTGAGGGTGCTGATGATATTTGAGAAAGATCGGTACCCATAGGGTGTCTGACTCAAGAAGGTGTCTATTTCCAAGACCCAGTCGGCTTGAAGTCTTTGAATTCTCTGCATGATGTGCTGATCAAAACAAAAACCAAAATTTCAGATCTAGACAGTTTCCATTGGTTCACTGTATATATATATGTATATATGTATATATATATATACATATATATATATAAATTTATGTGATGTCTTTCAAGTTAAAAATGCAATACGTGGTTATAGAGTTAATAGCAAGGGTGATTAAAAGAAAAGCTATCCCTCTCCCTCTCCCTCTCCCTCTCCCTTAACCATACCCCTGCCAAGCAATCCCAACGCACTGTTGGTATTAACTGATGTTAATAGTCTGATGTATATCTTTCCACACCATCCTTAATGTTTATATATACATATACTAGCACACAAACATGTATTGGCAAAGGGGTACATGTTTTTATAGGAATAGAATCTATACATTATTCCGACCCCTGCTGGTATTTAACAATACCATCGGGGTCATTTCTACATGTCAGGAGACAGAGACCAGTTCAGTATGTATTACAGTCCACTTTCAATACTTCTAGGAGGCTGAGAAGGCATTTTGAGAAGTCAGATACACCGAGGTCCTACAGATCTCAACTTCTACCCTAAGTTCTTTGAGAGCAAGAACTGCAAATGGTAACTCTTTTCTCCCAAGAGCACAGCATGTGCCCCAAGTTCAGCAAATACTTCAAATTGTAATGTACGCTAACAAAAGATTCTGATGGTATAATGTCCCACAAGGGGATTTCTGGGAGATATCTGAGGTCCCGCCCATTTTAAGAATCAATAAACAACTCTGAACCATAATGACACATCAAGTAGTTTTCCTCGGCACCAAAGGCGAGTTCAGACCCCACTACAAACGGTAAACATAAAGAAGAATCTGTTTTCCTATCTCTCCTCATCACCTGGGAACTAATGAATCACACAGTGTCTGATAGGAAGCAGATGGAAAAGAAACACCACTTCTGAGACTGGCCGTGTCTTCCTTCAGAGTCTAGACTTCATGGTGCGACAAGTTATGGTGAGGTCACTACTGTTCCATTCGCCCTTTCCTGCCTTCATTTCTCCTTCACCTCATGTTTCTCAACTAGGTTTCATTTATTTTATTTTATGTTGAAATATTGTGTACATCTTTGTAAGTGTGCCTTAAAGGATCTTTTAAAAAAGTCAGACGACAAACTAACCATCAACAGGACTGGCAATTTGTTGCACCGTGAATATCCAGTAGGGAAGGACCGTGAGGTGACAAACATATAACTCATAATCACTGGAAAAGAATCGAGGCTTGGTTTTTGGTTGTTTTTCCCCCACCCCCAAGGAAATACAAGATTTTCTAGCCTAGCCAACTCTTGTATGGCCTGTCATAACTAATGTGACAAGACACGTAGGCAAAGGCTTTGGAAAAACTGTGGCAGGAAGCTTCCAGGAAAATAACCAAACCAGAACGAGGACACTGATTCCCCATTCAATTCTGTAAAAGCCAAATAAACAAACGGTTCCCTGATACTCATTCCCTGCTTTCTGCAGTGACGCGGACTTTGGCCACAATGGCATGTGTACACAGTCCCTTACCTTTTGTATTACAAGTTCACAAGTTCTCTTTCCAAATAATAAAAAGAAATGTTAATAACCTTTCAAATAATTAAAAGAAATCGTCATTCATATCTCATTCACTTTGTTTTCATCCACAATTCTTAATACTGGGCTTTGCTCACAGTAGGCTATTGCTAACTATGGGCTGATTCTAATTAGTAAGTTATTCTCAATGAGAACAATAAAATTATATGATATCAAGCTTGGGGAGCTTGAATAGAGACAAATCACTGCGCATCCAAGATCGGCTTTCCACAGAATATGAAAATAAGTTATTCCCAGACTTTAGGGAAGAGAAATTTTTCCATAAAGGGGTCATCTTTAAAAAAAAAAACAAAAAACAGGCGTATATTCCAGAACATCTGGCATCCAGATGATGAACGATTCCAAATCAATAGCAGCCCGTATGCTTACAGAAATGAACTGAGATTTAAAAATATGTATCTGTTAGCTTCATTCAGCTGAAGTCTCACACACAAACTCATTTCTCAACTACTAAATAAGTTGTGGACATAATTTCTGATATCTTATGTTGACACTCAAATCCACAAAAGCCTCAGCAAATGTCCCCAAAAGAGTCCTCTCTGAAGGAGTCTTTTTTTTTTACTCAGTGTAAATTTTGTTTTAATTATCTTAGCAACGAATTTCTTTATAAACAATCGTATTGGCTCCATAATCTCATTAGGTCACCAATATCCCTTGTTGTGCCTTTGGCTTTCAAGCTTAGTCTGCAAGTTCCCACTGCAATTCTCTAGAGCGGGCTCCCCAAACCACCACTCTGCTCACTAGAATGCCCTGAAACCAGGTAGGGAGTGCTTCCTGAAACTAAGTAGCAAGAACCCAGGCCCGCCAGGAGTGCAAAGGGCAGTTCAGAATATAGATTGCATTTTGGATTATTCTAGATTTATTTTTTGGATGGGGAAGGGAGAAAAAGACAGAGAGAAAGAGATGGATGGATAGAGAGAGAGAGATGAACACAGAGATAGATGGACATTGAGTAGAGCCAAAAAGAAAAGGATACAAAGATAAAGGTGGAGGCGAGGAGAGAGAGAGTGAGAGAGGAAGAGAAAGTCAGACATAAATATGACATTCTACTTCCAGGAGGGAAGGCCCCAGGCATTGTAGGTTAACATTAGTGAATGGCCCTGGGTCTAATTTAATTTCACTTAAATTCTTATTTCCAGGTTCCAAGAAACAATAACATTAGCAGCCCAGGTTTGTTTGGAGGAAGCAGATTCTACAATGTTTGTCCCAAGTCTACAAACATGTCATTCTCAGGATGCTGATTCCTGACACGGGGGACGTCAGGTACCTCCTCCTTCTTAGACATGTTGGTCTCCCAGGCTCCATGCTGAGTGCTCTCCACACAGGGCCCTCCACTCAGGGACAGCCCCACCTTGGGCTAAAGAAGGCCAGCTGCCACTTCTCACGTGTACTGTGCATCTACAGGGGATTTTAACCCCACAGTTTGTAGCTTGCCTCTTTTAGACAAAGTTTCTGGCTTGCTCCTCCTTACGAAGATTTCATCATCCTGATTTTTTAGTTATTTTTTTAATTCCTATCTCAGATAGAAATTACCAAAAAACCCCAAAATTTCATGCCTTCAAATTATTTATTCTACAAATAAATTATCTCCTAAAAAAATAAAACTTCTAAAAATCCAATAGGCGTCTTTAGGCTCCGTGATGAGAGGCAGTAAAAATGGAGACTCTGGGACATCGTTCTCATATTATTCTCTAAAAAAGAATCCATTGGAATGCACACCTTTATCGTCAACTGCACAGGTCAGTTCAATAACCAACTTTATACCAAGTCCACGTATCTTTAGATTTGAGAGTCTTCTCTAGCTACAACCCTGAAACGCCATAAATTATAAAACATCGAATCCAATGCTCCAAAAGGCCTCAGGAAAAAAGCAGATTTTCCACCACTCTTGTTTGGATTTAGTTCTGAGTGACAGGTCAAACTGAGTGCATTAGTGTGTAATTCCCTCATCAGAACCCAAGTGTCATCTACCTCATCTTTTTTTTTTTAAAGTTTATTTATTTTGAGAGAGAGAACTTGAATGGAGAAGGGGCAGAGAGGAAGAGAGAGAGAATCCCAAGGAGGCTCTTCATGTCAGCACGGAGTCCAATGTTGGGCATCGGGGCTAGGAGCTAGGATATCATGCCCTGATCTGAAGTCGGATGCTTAACCAACTGAGACGCCCAGGCACCCCTACCTCAGTTTTTAAAGTTTATTTTGAGAGAGAGAAAGAGAGAGAGAGAGAGAGAGAGAGAGAGAATCCCAAGCAGCACAGCTCTGCAGAGCCCAACACAGGGCTCGAGCCCACAAACTATGAGATCATAAACTGAGCTGAAGTCAGACTCTTAACCGACTGAGCCACCCAAGTGTCCCCACCTCATCATCTAAAGTAGAAATCCCTCTCTTTCCACAGCTTAGACAGCAATCCTGGTGATTTTCAGGACACCTGGGTAGCTCAGTAGGTTAAGCTTCCAATTCTTGATTTCGGCTCAGGTTATGATCTCATGATTTGTGAGATCGAGCCCCATGTCAGGCTCTGCGCGGACAGCATGGAACCTGCTTGGGATTCTCTCTCTCTCCCTCTCTCTCTCTCTCTCTCTCTGCCCCTCCCTGGCTTGTACTTTCTCTCTCTCAAAATAAATAAAAAATAAACTTAAGAAAAAAAAGAAAATACTTAGGAGATGAAGTCCAGGAATATCACTGAAATGAGAGGTATGTATCTCACTCTCCAACTTAGGCAAGAGAAGAGCCAGAGCTGGAGACGTTTATGAGCACACACTGGTTCGCCCCAGTCACCGCTTTTCAGTGATAGGATTGTGAAGTCAAGCTGAGTTGGGTCCAAATTCTGGTCTCATCACTATTATGTGTATAACCTTGAACAAGTTAACTCATATACCTAAACCTCAGGCCTTTTGATCTGTAGCACTAGGATAATAATAGTACCCACACGACAGCATGGTTGTGAGGACTGAATGCAAAAGTCCATGTGAAGAACTCCATAAAGTACCTGACTTCAAAAAACAGTGCTCCATGAAAGTCAGCCATCATCATTATTATACCTCGCCCCGCCTAAAGGTTAGAAAGAACTTAGGTGCTCTTTGGGTCTCCACCATCTAATTCCTTAGGAGAAACAGGTGCTTGGTTGGAAGACCGGAGCCTAATGGGGCAGCAGACAATGGCTATCTGGGTCGGACGTCAGAGGCAGAGTCATATACTGGGTACAAGGGATGAGCCCAACGGCTGTGTTGCTGGACCTTGCAGATGTCACTCTGTCACAGAAGTGGGGTGCCAAGGTCTTTTGCCTAGAGAGTGAGGCAGATGGAGTACTCTCAGAGGAGGATTTGAGGGGTCAGTCTCTCCCCATTCTTTCCTGAGCTGCCCCTTGAAATGGGGCTATTTTGAAAAACATTCATTCAGAGGTGGGATATCAGATTCCTTAGGAAGACTGGCACTAAGGAGGCAGAGACACAAGGTCTAGCCCAGCTATGGTATAATTTACCCTCTATAGCAGTGTCTTTCAAACTGCAGTGGTAAAATCAGTGAATCTCGAAATCAGTTTACTGGGTCATGACCAGTATTAAAAAAAACAATACAGAACAAACTAGTAAAGTAGAATTAACAATATCAGAGCAAATCACAGGTAATGCAGGTAATAAGAGTGCGGGGTTTTTTTCATGAAACTTTGGTGTCAGTTAAATCTATTTTTATATTTGTGTGCACAAAATGTAAGTTTTTTTAACTTTTCTATTTTTTTTTTAACATGGATCAGAATCAGAAGTTTGAGAAACACTGCACTGGAGAAAGTAGCTTATAACTGATCTTGACTTGCCCTCCAGGGAGAATACAATTTTCCAAAAGGAATGAAGGCCTCATAGGACAGAAAACCCACTCTTGGCCAGAAACTGTCAGTTAAGGACTGCTTAGGGCTAGTGACGTTGGGTGGTTAGGGTCCAAGAAAACGTGCTGGGGTGCCTGGGGGTGTATTATAAAAATGACCAAGAGCTGAACACTTAGTACCCTATCTCATGTTGTACCCCAACAGAGATTTCACACCTAAATTGATTTAGATGAACATGTATCACTCAGTTCAGAACAGACATTTACTCTCAGTTGTTTGGTTTTTTGAGTTGCTTATTTTGGTGGATGATATGATGAGATGAGAGATCTGAATATCAGACAACTCAGAACTTGGGACATAATATTATCTCCCACGTGCAAGCAAAGTGTTCAGCAACCTCCAGGTTTGTGTGCCGCGTCCTCACCTGGCGAGCCGCATAGCTTCCAGGGGATCCCGGGTATCGCTCTATCAGCAACGGTCGTAAGTCATTTTGCCACATTGCTGAAATACTGGTGCCTTCTGCAACTTGTCGAAGAGACGATGAATTCAAAATGGCTGGTTGGTGATAATTCTGAGGATTAAATAACATCATTTAACTGGCTATCATTTCATAACACGGTCAGGACTTATCCTGAGACATTTGCAATAGAAAACTATTTCTTTTGAATCTCAAACTAAAGAGATAGGTCTTATGCCATAAAGTAAGTTAAACTACTCAACTTTCAAATTGGCCCATTACATCTAGAAAGTTAAACTAACTGTTTTGGCAGCTTATTTTAAAAAGAAAATGGGGGCACCTGGGTGGCTCAGTCAGTTAAGCGTCCAACTCTTGGTTTCAGCTCAGGTCATGATCTCACACCTCGTGGGTTTGAGCCCCACATTGGGCTCCACGCTGACAGTGCAGAGCCTGCTTGGGATTCTCTCTCTCCCTCTCTCTGCCCTTCCCCCACCCTCTCTCATTCTCTCAAAATAAATAAATAAACTTAAAAAAGAAGAAAACCTAAAATTACATATGTACTTCTCATCATATATTTTCGTTGTAGAGCTCTAAACTAGATGATCATTGAAATTCCTTTCAGCCAGAGTTTGATGATTCTATAACCCGCTAAATAGTACACTTTTTATCTTCCCTTAAAATTATTGTAAAATTCTATTAACACTCACATTCATAGGAACATTTACATATTAGCTGAATTAACCTTAAAGAGCTAAATAAACATAAAAATTAAATTTGCTTTTTTTAATGTATATACATATATTTTTCGAGAGAGAGAGGGGGTGCACACACACACACACACACACACACACACACACACTCAATGTGAAAGCAGAGGAGGGGCAGAGGGAGAGGGAGAATCCCAACCAGACTCTGTGCTGGCAGCACAGAGCCCAATGCAGCGCTCCATCCCACGACCCTGGAATCATGACCTGAGCCAAAATCAAGAGTTGATCGCTCAACCAACTGAGGCACACAGGTGCCCTTCAAATTTGTACTTCAGATATAACCTTACACACACTGTATTTTCTTGTGACACTAGTAATGATGAATCATCCATTCATTGCGTGTTTATCAGGCACTCAGCAATGGAATGTGTTACTCCTCCCCTAGGTAAGTGAGTGATTGATCAGCTGATTTCTGCCCTAAGGGGAATGATGAAGGTCATATAGGATATTCAGTTCTTCGGAATGCAAAACAGAAACTGAAGGAGCCTTTTCTTCTTCACAGTTCTTTCTGGCACCAGTGTTGGTTAAATACGTCCCGGTAATCACATACGTATTTCTTCTCCAAGTGGCTGGTGAGAAACTCTGGAATTAAAGAATGCTAATTGCCAATTACTTATACTCATCTACACTTTGCTATGTCTCAACATTACTCTCCAGTGTGATCATGCAGAGAACATGGGCTGTGGGTTCAGACAGACCCTCTCAACTCAGCCCCCCACCACTCACGAGGTGTGATTCTGGTGGGTTACTTAACCTCATTAAGGCTCAACTTCCTCATCTGTAAAGTGGAGGTAATAACACCTACTTCCTAGAGTAATTATAATTACGTGAGCTAACATATATAAGCCACCATAGTAAACATTCAATAACTTTTCATTCTATTACCTTCTATCATACATGAAAGAGATATAGAATTTAGAGCTGGAAAGACACTTGGAGATGATTTAGTCCAACCTCCTGAATTTATGTCAGTGGAAACTGAGTTTTTCTTAGAGAGCAGATGATTTTCCCAAGGTCATAGGAGAGCTCCAGGTAAGTCCATGAAAAGATCCGGGTTCCATGGATTCCCCCTCCCATGCCCTTCTGCTCTGCCTCCCTGCCTCATCTATGAACCTCCAATTACTCCCAAATGTGGATGCTGTGCCCAAACATCTTAAGGTTTATCTTTGTTTACTGATAATACATTTTTAAATATACTTCTTAAATTTGTCACCTCAGCCTTTCAATTCCCTGGTACGTTCAGGATCTCAGTCCTTATGTTAACTCTCAGCACTTTGAAGTAGAAAGCTGAAGCTAACAGACAAAACAATAGAAATGTGAAAAGGGCAAAGAAGAACCTGGAGGCAAGAAGTGGGATGGTTTCTATGGTTAATTACTACTTAACCAGGCCAACAGGAGCCTGTCTGGTCTCTCCTGCTGCCTCACTACCCCCAGGCAGGGCCACTCGCCCCCAGGGCACCATGCTTCATTCACCCTGGCCTCCATTCAGGTCCCAAAGCAGTGTGAGACTCTGACCTGTTGAGGCTTTTGCCTCTGCGGTTTTCTGGCTTGCAGGCTCTTCCCTCTCTCTTCACCTAACTCAGGTTATAATTTGGAGACCCCTTTCTTGTGTGTTTACTTGTTTAACATCTAATTTCATATTGGATATCAGCTCCATGAGGGCGGGAACTATCTTTACTTTCTAGTCTTCCCAGGGCCACACAGTGCCCTGAGTACTCGAGAAATATTGGGTGAACTCATCAAATAAGGAATTGACAGAGGAACTACCTCTCTCAAATTGTCTTCACTAAGACGATGCTTATAGAATAATAAAGTAAAATGGGCATTATACATATCAAGTCAGTTAAATGTACAAGCAATCATAAAAACAGGAAAACAAGAAGCTACCTACTGCAAAGGGCCAGGAAGTTGCGAAGTTGCTATGATTCAAGTTTTGTGGTCTTTGCTCTTTTTAAATTTCTAACAGTCAGTGCTTGTGATGCTTTAGAGTTGGTTTGGCCCGGGGCAGTCTCTGCGATAACCAAGAACTGTTGTGTGTGGAAGGCTGTCTGACCAGTGACTCCTTTTCTGTTTAGTGTCCATTACTCTATCCCAGAGCCTACCTGGTCACCGTGGACAAGGTCCTTCACTGCATGTCCACAGCGGGAGGAAATCAAGCTCATGTTAAAATGGGCAGTTTACCGAGACTCTAGAGAGTTCTTAAGAGATTTGAGGAAAAGCAGGAACAAAATAAATAACCCTCCAGCATCACTAGCTGTAGCAGATATCCTACATGAAATATAGTTGAGAAACAGCACCAAAAAATGCTTAAGCCTTTCTCTCAGAACCCAATAAACATAAAAATCTCTGCAGAGATCAGAGGAAGGAAAGAGAGGAGAAACCTGGACAGAAAGTGCGGGCTGGACATGAGGAAAGTAAATGAGGCAAAAACAGTGTTGAGCCTAGTGCTAAATGCAAGCCCCCAATTAGTCTAGGATTATTTCAGTTAAAAGGCACATCGACAAGTTTCTTTAGTATAGGCATTCTCAGAGGAATGAGTCTCTATTACAGCCCCTGCTTTGTCTTTTCAGCCAGGCAGAAAGGACAATAAGTCTGCTTTGGGTGACAAGAATCTTTCAGCTAAAAAAGTGTGAACCAGATATCCTGAAACATCTCCTCTAGGCTAATCACATGATGCTAGGCCAAAGAGGGTTTTAATTACATAATTTGTAGCGCTGGCCCAGCTTGCAGGGGGATCTGAGGTCCCAAGCCATTGAATTAAAGGGAGATCATTACAGAAGCCCAGTGATTTCAATTCTAGTTCCCATCCCATCTGAGTGTCTCCCAGACAACACTCAGGTTAACTCCTGTGTCTACCAGTAAATTCAACCCAGCCAGCATTTACAGACACCCTTCCAGTGTGTCCGAAGCCCCTGGCATGACAAACGCAGTTGTGGAGAAGTTGAGAACCGAATAAGGTAAAGTTCTGCCTTCTTTGAATGCAATGAGCCCTCTAGCTAAAAGAAAAGCAATGTAGGCTTTGAAACGACAATTCAGAGTCAAATCCCAGGACCCTGGCTTACTAGCTGTGGCAAGGAAAGGTTTACCTATCTGTAAGGATGTCAGAGTACTCACCTATCAGGTGGTAGAAACTAAAAAATGGCATATTTTGCCTTTCTTCCCCTACCAACACCCAGCCTATCACTGACTGCCCTGTCCCCTGACTTGGAGTCTCCATTGTTGCTTCCCTAAGAATCATGGCGAGTAGATGGGAGAATGGCTAAGAGCTTTTAAAACCATGGAAGAGGGGAACCCTAAACACTCAGAATATGTGTGACTCCAGGAGCAAAAGTGTGAAGTGCTGAAGACAGCAGTAGCAGCTTGCCAGAGATGACCATGGAGGAGAACCCCTAGGTGAGGCCAACCCTCCTGTATGTCTTGCCTTGCTTCAAAAACTCTGCCCCTCCACATCCAATATGACTTGAAATTTTCTATGTCACCCTTGTTATAATAAAGGAAGATTCTACCAATACACGGAGTCCCAACTTTATGATGGAGAAAGTTTGGAAACAACCTAAATGTCCAACAATAAAAGGATAGGCAAATTATGGAATGCTGATGATTTTGCAATTATCAAGTGATGCTTTCAATGGGTTTTATCGGTTCAAGGTAACACGCATACTTTTAAGCGACATACTAAAATATGAAACCATATATGGAGCATAATCCCTAGTAAGAAATAAGTATTCACATGTGTTATTTTAAAAATAAATAATTAGTGTTTATTGAGCATTTACCACATGGCAGCACTGTGCTAAGTGCTTTAGATGGGAGCTCAATTCTCACAAAAACCTACAAGATTGATATAATTGTTGCCCATTTCTATAAATAAAAATACACACATATATACATGTGTATGTGTGTACATATAAATATGATATATACCTATAGAAAGAAAGAGGGAAGGAGAAACAGGAGGTAGGGGAGAATGAGAGAGAGAGAGAGAGAGAGAGAGACACTAGGAATCAAAACATCTAAACGGTTAACAGCAATCATCTCCAAATGTGGGATTATGGTCACAACAGTTTTCTTTTTAGTATACTTTTCTGTATTTTCCTGGTTTTCTAAAATGAGCACATGTTAACTTTATAATGGGGAGACTTCAATAGAAGTCATACTTTTTAACTAACAGCTTCCTTTAAAAAAAAAAAAAAATTGCAACTTTCCTAACAGCCATTCATCTTCCACACCTAAGGGAGGACTGATCTAACAAGATTCCTTTTAACAGTCAGTTGACAAAGTTGTACCAAAGGAAAGGGTCTGTAGCAAAGAAATAGGATTGGGGATCTAGGATGGGACAGGATTCCAGAGAAGTAGTTTTGGAATAAGGCCCAAGCCCCAGATAATTAACCTTTAAGCTCCATGAGGGAGATCCGGAAAGGGGCTAAATAGGGACAGAAGGTTCCAGAAAGAAACAATCTATTCTGGAATTCCATTTAGGATCCACTCTGACCCAGGAAAAGAGAAATAAGCTCTCCCTCTGGTCCCCCCAACCCTCCCACCAGCCCCACCCTCCTTCACTCCCTGGACACTGTTCCCTGTACCCTCAACCAGGACTCATCTACCTTGGAGAAGAGAGTGGAAGAGGAAAGATGAAGGCTCTTCAGTTCTCTGGTGTAGCCATAGTCAAGTGTCCTCACTTATAAATTGGGGATGAAACTTCTCTCCTCCCAGGGGCACTGTGAGGTTCAAGTGAGATGGTTATACATGAGCGTCCCGGAACCCAGATGCCAATGCCTCTAAATATACACCTGTGGGCCCACCTGAGAATCTAACCATTTATACTACTGCCTCTATGGGAAAATGTTTGCAGGTTTCAAACAACCCAATCACAGTCCCCCGAACTCAACCACCAAGTAGGGTTGAACTGTTTTATGTAGTAGATGCCACTGAAAGAGACACGCCTTTACTTCAAAGCAAAGGAAACAGATTTCAGAATCAATGTTTTCTTTACTGTACCTCACCTTTTGGCAGACCAGTGTACCAAGGGCACACCTCAGTGATTAAAATAGTTAAATGCCATATATAGCAGGAAGGCATGTGTTTCGATTTGGACCAACTCACTTCCCAGGCCACAAGCTATACTGGACATCTGAAGGACTTTATGTAGGCCTACCAAGTAAGGGAGGAAGGAACCAGAAACTGAGAACCGTCATGGTTAATCTTGTCATTTGCTCACACCATTTGAATGTACTCTTTTTTTTTTTTAATGTTTATTTATATTTTTGAGAGAGAGAGAGACAGAGTGCAAGCAGGGGAGGGGCAGAGAGAGAGGGAGACACTGAATCCGAAGCAGGCTCCAGGCTCTGAGCTGTCAGCACAGAGCCCGTCGCGGGGCTCGAACTCACGAGCGGTGAGATCATGACCTGAGCCGAAGTCAGACGCTTAACTAACTGAGCCACCCAGGCCCTTGCTTACACCATTTGAAAGCATCCGGTTTCCTAGTAGAACAGTATTTAGAAGCTTCTTAAAATAAACATAAAAGGGATTTACCCTTTCAAAGACTTTTCTCAAAAGTTAGTCTCGTTAGTTTTAAACATGTCCAGAATCCAACACCTTCTCCCCCCTAGAAATACACCCTGCCTACAAATGATGCCTAAAGAACAGCTCATTCAAATACTCCCTATCTCACTTACTCACCCATTCAGATGTATCAGAAAAACACAGTTGGTGTGGCTCCACATTCCGGTTATTAATGCCCCCTTCCCAATTTCTGATCAGGAAGGTACCCAGGATGAAGTGAAGAAGGAAAGGATTTAAGTGTGTAATTCAAGGTCCCTTAAGGGACCTTACTCCTTCTGAACGCCCACAGAAATTTTTTCTCATAATGCAGTTATTCTTGAGTTTGCCTTCCCACATCCTCACCAGGTTCCCTGTGGCTGGTGGTCTCCACGTGTAGGTCGGGGCACATTGTGGGGTCTGAAGCTAAGTAAGCATAACCCAGAGAACTCAAGCAGGCTATTCATATGCACATGCACGCGGCGGGGTGCGAGTCCACGGGTGACCACACAGGGCCCGTGCAGTCGCCAGTGTGCCCTGTATTCCCAACGTGCCAGTAAATACAAGCATACTGTAAGCATTTAAAAGTTCTGCTCAGCAACGCGGTCAAGGTTTATAACCCTGGACTGCTTTTTCTTAGTATTTTTAAGGGCATTTTACTCCGGTATCATTAACATATGCATAATTTCCTAGCAATTTCATGATTTCAAAACTGTTACACAAGAAAAGGAAATAATTTTGAACCTGTTTACTGCACGCAGAGGAAGCGTGCCTCCTAAGTTCCTTATATGAATTTCCACCTACAACCAGATACATTGCTCTGACAATTGCATTGACTCTCTTAAGGGGAAAAAAAAAATTTTTTTTAAGTGAAGCGGGTCTCCGGTTAGAGCTGCTCCGCTTAAAAAACCTAAAGCAAACGGTAACACGCGTCTGTCTCGAGACTGCACGGAAACTCCAGCGTCCCAAGGGCGTCCGCGGCTGCAGCGGTGGGGGAGCAGTAGGCACACCCCCAGGCGCGCCGGGCACCCCCGCGCCAGCCGAGCGCCGCGACCGCTGGCCTCCCGGGTCCCGAGTGGGCGGCGGCGAGGCGATGCGCCCTCACCTCCCCGCTCGGCCGCCGCCGGCTAGACACACTTCCTGTGCCTATCACTACCCGCATCAGACCGCAGCCGAGGGGAGGCTGGTGACATCACCCAGCTCCCGAGGCTTCTCCAAAGCAGTCCCGAGGCCAGCGAGGCACCCCGACGAGGACGCAGAGCTCCGATTCCTCCGGGTGCCCGTTGCGGGCACGGCTGCCTGGGCCGCGGACGGCGACTCCGCCTGCCTCCCCACCCCCCTTGCGAAAGTGTGGTCGCCCGGTCCCCGGTCCCTGCGCGCGCGGCACGAGCCGCCCAGGTGCAGTCGCGCAGCGGCAGCCGCTCACCTTCTCCTGGGTCCAGTCTGCGGCGCCTCGGCTGACCCCCCGGGCAGCCAGGGGCAGGGCAGCCGCCAGCAGCAGCAGGTGGAGGGTGCCCACGGCGCGCCGGTCCCCGCCGCCTGCCATCTCCGAGGCTGTCTAGGCGCCGGCTCCCTGGGCCACCGGCGGTCACGAGCCCGGGAACGCGCGTCCTTCGCCGTCCCCCTTCTCCACCCTTGGGTCGACTGCGCCCGCCTCCCCATCGCCTCCCTGTCGCCTCCCCACTGCGCCGCGCAGGCCGGAGACGCAGCTCTCCTCCCCCCACCCCCAACCCCCGACCTTAGCAACCCGGGGGATGGGCTGTCCTGGGAAGCGAAACCTTCCGAAACAAGGGAAGGGAGCCGGCCACTTCCTTGTCTTGGAGAGGAAGGAAGAAAGGAAGAGACAGGGAAGAGGCGTTTTTATGATCTCCAGTCCCATAACTGGGAATAGAAAGGGGAGGGACAGTTCATCACACCCTATGAGGTTATGGAGTGTTTTCCCACAGCTCTGCAGGAAGGGATGGACAGGGAATCCACATTTACTGTACCAGGCACTGTCCTAGGTGCCTGGCTCTTCCCATGTCCCCTTATGTGATCTTCATAACCAACGAGGTAGGTATTAACCCCACTTTACAGATGAGAAAACCGAGACTCAAACCATGTACAAAGCCTGAACTAGAACCCTCAAAGTATTTCCTTTACAATAGCCCATTATATCTTTTCTCTTTTCTCACAGGTAGTTGCCTTGCCTTATAGGCAACAGATCGTCATACTCACAAACTGAGTATGGTTGAGTGAATCTCCATAATAAATGAGATCGAAAATGTTCACAGTGGCTCTTTACATAGTCATCTTCCCCAGTGCGTGCTCCCAAAAGGAATACCTAAATATAATTGTATTTACTTTGTAATATCAGAGATCACTGTTATCAAGATAATCTTAGGGAAAAGAAAAACAAAATAATATTTCAGTTTTGTCTGTAGGTATGTAGTCTATGTTGTCAGGACAATTATGTCACCATTCTCTTTTTCCACAGTGAGGATCAGGGTGTAACCTGCCTGAGTCACCTCCCGGTAACCTATAGATCCCAGAAAAATCAGGACAAGGACACTGAAATAGATATATTTCCCAGAAATCAAAGGTCTGAAGGTAAAGGAGGCAGTCAGAAGACTCACCTGCTCTGTCTCCTAAACTCTTTTCTTTTTTTAATGTTTATTAATTTTTTTAGAGAGAGAGAGAGAGAGCGAGTGGGGAAGGGGCAGAGAGAGAGGTAGACACAGAATCCGAAACAGGCTCCAGACTCTGAGCTCTCAGCACAGAGCCCCACACGGGGCTCCAACCCAAAGCCAGGAACCATGAGATCATGACCTGAGCCGAGGTCAGACGCTTACCCTACTGAGCCACTCAGGAGCCCCCCTGTCTCCTAAACTCGTGAGTTCAAAATGCCTGGGAATCCACTGTTCTGCCCTCATCTGGAGCTGTAGGAGAAGACAGGATGGTACCTACTTTCCTGTTTGTGTTTAAAATTACTAATCCTCTTCAGGTCTGAGACTTCTAAGTGAGCGTTGAAATCTTTAGGCTTAAAATTAAATACCTTCTTTATTATGTTCAGGGACAGTTCTTCCAATAATCAGACCACTTCATAACTTTCTGTTAGTCTAATGTTCAGAACAAAACCACTGTCACATTTCCCAACATGTTTCCTCACTTGCTGCTTAGGCCAGCCTTGAAATCATGGATTTCCTGAGTGGTCGGGGAAGAAACCACCTAACTGTTTTTCTTACTCTGTTACCTTTTTATCTTTCCACAGTACGATTCCTGTACGAAAGGGGAAGTAGACATAGCAAACTGATAGGAAACAAAGTGTTAAAGTCACGCTCAGCGTAAGCAATTTAAAGTGAAAAACAAGTGAACCCTTGAGTTAAACGTTAACACATAATTTTATGATGATTTTCCATCCCCAAGCGGTCTCCAGTTTTCTTCAATTTTGCTTATATTTTAGTCAGTAGATGCTGGTGTAGTTTGGGATCTGCTGGAAGCTGACCCTGAGACAGAGTTTAGCAATCAGGATGTGCCCTTGGGACAAACCCCTGAGGCAGGGGGAAGGAGAGATAGGACTGGGCACGAGGGAAAAGTTAGCAGAGAAGGGGGTCCCCGCTCCACAGCCTCAGCCAACCCCACGGGGAGCCCTGGAGCTGAAAGCCGGGTCTGAGCGGTGAGCCAAACGTCTAGGGCTTTCTCCCCCCACCTCAGTGGAGTGACTTCCTGAAATCAGCTCTCTGCTGCCAAAGGAGCTGACAGCTAGAGGCCGTCTGCCAACAGCACTCCCAACAGCTGGAGCAGAGTCCTTCCCTGAAGGGGCATCCGAGCAGTGCCTCTCTGTATCCACCACAGATGCAGCCATGTGATGTATCTCGTACCAATAAGTGAAGCTGATTTTAGCAAACCGTTTCTTACACATGTAGGCTTTTCTGACAACTCTCCAGAAAACTGCAAGCCTCTATCTGTGTATTCCTACCTTCGTTATTCGTATCTTTTCTTGTGCCTTAGACACTAACTGTAAAGGGACTTTACATAAAGACACTAAATATAAAGGGACTCCTTCGCTTTTCCTTCACTCATTCTTCTTTTCTCCCTTCTTTCATTCTAGAAACTGTCAGAAATCTCTCGTACCTACTATATGTTTCCCTGTTGCAGCCTTTCCTTTCTTCACACTCTTCCTATGGAAGAAAGCCTGTGACTATTATATCCAATAAAACCATTTCAGGCCCTGTTTTTCGTCATGGAAAATAATCAGTTGCGTATGCAGTGATAGTACTAATCACAAGTGGGATGGTTATCATCTTTATTATAGTCTAGATTCTGTACTGTGATTTGAACATATTAAGGTACCAACTGCTATAAAAGATCATATCTGTGCAGTTGCCATGGTAGGATTTTCATATTGCTATAGTCCCATCATTGGACTAATGCAGCCATAACCACAAAGTTTTGTTAAAGCAATAGTTCTTGGGTGCCTGGGTGGCTCAGTCTTAGGTTAAGCGTCCGACTCTTGGTTTCAGCTCAGGTCATGATCTCACCGTTTTGTGAGTTCGAGCCCCACATTGGGCCTTGTGCTGGCAGTGTGGAGCCGGCTTGAGATTCTCTCTCCTCTGTCTGCCCCTCCCCTGCTTGTGCTGTCTCTGTCTCTCTCAAATAAATAAACGTAAAAACATATATTTTTAAAAAATAAAAATAAATAGTTCTCAAAATGTGATTCATGGACCCCTAGGGATTCTCCAAGACCCTTTGAATATCTGCATGATTGAATCAATATTTGTAATAATACTAAAGCAAAATTAGTCTATTTTACTATATTAACTCTACACTGATGATGCAAAACTGCTGGTAGCTTAGCATTTATCAAGAGAGGACACAAAACTGTACTATTAAAAACAACTGTTTACTTAGAAGTATTATTCACTGCTGCACAATAAAAAAAAAAAAAAGGAAAAGGAAAAGAACAGACAAAAGAAAGCAAAAGAGCCAATCTCACTTAAGAACATCACAATGAAGGGGCACGTGGGTGGCTCAGTAGGTTAAGCATCCAACTTCAGCTCAGGTCATCATCTCACAATTCACAAGTTCGAGCCCCAAGTGGGCTCTGTGCTGACAGCTCAGAGGCTGGAGCTGCTTCGGATTCTGTCTCCCTTTCTCTGCCCCTCCCCCACTCAAGCTGTGTGTGTGTTTGTGTGTGTGTGTGTGTGTGTGTGTGTGTGTGTGTGTGCGCGCTCGCGCGCGTGAGTGTCTCAAAAATATTTATTTATTTTTTTAACGTTTTTATTTATTTTTGAGACAGAGAGAGACACAGCATGAACGGGGAAGGGGCAGAGAGAGAGGGAGACACAGAATCGGAAGCAGGCTCCAGGCTCTGAGCCATCAGCCCAGAGCCCGACGCGGGGCTCGAACTCGCAGATCGCGAGATCGTGACCTGAGCTGAAGTCGGACGCTTAACCGACTGAGCCACCCAGGCGCCCCTGAGTGTCTCAAAAATAAATTAACATTAAAAAAATAAAAAATAAAAAGAATATCACAGTGAAGCCATACAAATTGTGGTTATTATGAAATCTCAACCCTTGAGTACCGGTCATTTTTTTAAACAGCTTTATTGAGATATAATTAAAATACATTAAATTATACAAACTTAAAGTACATAATCTGATGAGTTTTAACATAAGTTTACACCATGAAACAATCACCATCATCAAGAAAATGAAAATATCCATCTTTTACCCATTGGTTATTTAAATTGTGTTATTTAGTTTCCAAATACTTGAGGATTTCCCCGATATCTTTTTGTTATTGATTTCAAACTTAATTCCATCATGGTCAGGGAACAGACTTGATATGGATGAATCTTTTAACATGTTTTGAGAATTGTTTTATAGCCCAGAATATGATCCGTCTTGGCAAATGTTCCTTCTGCACATGAAAAGAATGTGTATTCTGCTGTTATTGGGTAGAATGTTCTATAAACATCAACTAGATAAGGCAGTTGATAATGTTCTCTGAATCTTCCAATTAATAACTGGTTTTCTTCTACTTGTTCTATTGATTACTGAGGGGCTGCAGCTTAAATCTCTGAGTATAATTGTTGATTTGCCTATTTCTTTTAGTTCTATTAATTTTTATATCGTGTATTTCTAAGCTTTCTTATTGAGTGCATACATATTTAGGATTGCAGTGTCCTTTTGACAAATTGAACCCTTTATCATCATGGGATGACCCTTTTTATAGTTGGTAATATTCTTTGCTCTGAAATCTACTTTTTTCCTAATATTAATGTAGCCACTCCAACTTTCTTTTGATTAGTGTTAACATGGTATATCTTTCCCCATCCTTTTTACTTTTAAACTATTTCTCTTATTTACATATAAAGTGGGTTTCTTGTAGGCAGCATATAGTAAGCGAGGTCTCACCTTTTTTAGCCAATTGGACAATCTCTGGCTTTTAAATGGGGTATTTAGATTGTGTATATTTAATGTGATTATCGATATGGTCAAATTTCAATGTACCACTATATTATTTTTTCATTTGTTCCATCTGTTCTTTGTTCATCTTTTACCACTTTTTCTGTTTATCTTGACTAACTTATTTTTTATTATTTCATTTATCTCCTTTGTTAGCTTGTCAGCATAACTTTTTAGTGGTTGTTTTGGATTCATAATATATATCTTTAACGTATTACTGTCTACCATCAAGAATTATTATATCACATAATGTACAGTATGAGAATCTTAAAATAGCATACCTCTATTTCCCTTCTTAGTCTTTGTGCTCTTGTTGTCAGATATTTTACTTCTAAATATTAACCTCACGATACACTGCAATTATCTTTGCATTAAACAATTACCTTTCAAAGAAATTGTTCAAATGAGGTTTTTAAAAGTGCTTTTCATTGACCCACATATTTGCCATTTCTGATACTCTTCCTTCCTCTGTGTAGATACATATATCCATCTGGTATCATTTCCCTTCTGCCTAAAGGATGTCCTTGAACATTTCTTGTACTGCAGTTATAGTGGCAATTTTTGTATGCTGAAAAAAAAATTTATTTTGCCTTCATTTTTGAAAGACATTTTCACTCAGTGTAGAATATTATGGTGACTTTTTCTTTTCTTTCAGTACTTTTAAGATATTGCTTCAACGTCTTCTTGCTTGCTTTGTTTCCGATGAGAAACCGTCATCCTAATCTTTGTTTTTCTGTATGTAATGTGCATCAGTCTGCCTTAAGATTTCCCCTTCATCACAAGTTTTAAGCAATTTGATTATGATATTCTTTGGTGGAATTTGTGTTCTCATGCTTGGGGTTCACAGACTTTCTTGGATCAGTGGGTTTTAAGTTTTCCTCAAATTTGGAAAATGTTTACTATTGTTTCTTCAAGTACTTTTATCTGCCTCCTCCATTGGGGACTCCAATTATACACATATTAAATTGTTTCAAGTTTTCCCACAGTTCACCAGTGATCTGACAATTTTTTTGTCTGGTTCATTTGTATATATAGTTTCTATTTCTATATCTTCAAGTCCACTTCTTTTTTTTTTTCAGTGCTTAACCTGTTATTAGTTCCATCCGGTTATTTTTTATCCCAGACATTGCTGTTTTCCTTCTCTGGAGGTTTGATTTAGATTTTCTTTATACCATCCATGCCTCTCCTTAACGTGTTCAACCTTTCCTCCACCTTCTTGAACATATAGAATATAGTTATATTAAGACAACCGGTTTTAATATCCTTATCTGCTAATTTATCATCTGTGTCATTTCTGTGTCTGTTTCTATTGATTTTTGTCTTCATTATGGGTTGTGTGTTGCTACTTCTTTGCATGCTTGGTAATTTTTTATTAGATATCAGATGCTGTGAATTTTACCTTTTTTGGCGCTGAGCATATTTGTTTTCCTTTAAATAATCTTGGTATATGAAACACAGTGGAGTTGGAAATAGTTTGATCCTTTGGAGGCTTGCTTTTAAATTTTGTTAGGCTGGAGCAGAGCAGCTCATAATCCAGGTATAATTTGGCCCCCAGCTGAAACAATACTCTCTGGGCATTTACTTTTGCCCCTTGTATGTTGGGGTTTTTCCACTTTGACTGGTGGAAACATAAAATATTCCTGACCCCATCTGTGTCCTGGGGCTTATTTTGCCTGCTCCTTTTTGTTAGCTCTTTCCTCCACCTTGAGTAGTTTCCTCACCTGCAGTTGCTGCCCTGTACTCAGGTGAAGACTTATGGAGAAACCTTAAATGATCTCTGAAGTACTCTCTCTCTCTCCTCCACTCTGTACTGCAAATTCTAGCCACTTTCCCATGTTCTCAACCCCGTTCTTTCATCTCACAGAGACCACTTGGTTCTGTTGGGATTCCTCCTACCGACACTGCATCCTGGAAGCTCCTTAAGGTGGAAAGTGGGGAAAGCGCCCAGCTCATTTCACTTCCTTTCCTTCTGCCGTCACTCTTCTGTGATATTTGCTTCCCAACATTGGAACAACGTTGTTTGATTTTTGTTTTTTTCAAGATGGGATGATAAATCAAGTCTCTTTTACTCCACTTTGACTGGAAGCATAAGTTCAGAGTATGAATATTTTTCTGTTCTACCTGACAAAATGGGAGGTGCAAATAAAGTACTCCTACTGCATACTGAAGGACAATTGTTGTCTCAAGGAGAAGCACTTGTACAATTGCTTGAGATGCATAGTGAACTATCTGCTTTTTCAGAAAATTCTACTTTTTCTGGTAGAATGTTAAGTTACTAATAACCTATGATTATTTAGATTTGGATATTTGGCAGACATTTGTTTAAAAATGAATAAAGTATAGGGGCACCTAGGTGGCTCAGTCAGTTGAGCATCCAACTTTGGCTTAGGTCATGATCTCATGGTTCGTGGGTTTGTGTCAGGCTCTGTGCTGACAGCTCAGAGCCTGGAGCCTGCTTCAGTTCTGCATCTCCTCTCTCCCTGGCCCTCCCCCTCTCGCGCTCTCTCTCTCTCTCTCTTTCTCAAAAATAAACATTTTTAAAAAATGAATAAAGTGTGCTTATGCCTTCAAGGAAACTAACTGGCAGTTTTTATCACCAATGAAAAAACTAGATCTTCCAAATAAACATTCGAATTTTGGAAAACTTGTATATGTTCCCATAAGCCTGACAGTTTCCTTATATGTGACAACTTTTCTGACCAAGTCAGTTATTTTAACAAATGTAATTTTTAAATAATACATAATTAAATTTCAACATTTGGAATATCTGTATAACTTAGTGAACCAATATTTTCCAAATGCTCAGTGCCTAATCACAGAGAGAAGATCGATTCAAAGTATAAGAGTGACTAACAGATTTTATTTATTTTAGAGTTGCTTTTACACCTTTATTCTTCATTTCAAATATAAAAATGTTAGAAATAGCATACAGTGCTCAGAATATTATATGTGTAAGAAGGATATTTTAACCTTAAATCAGTCTTACTTAACTAAGATAATCAAGATCAACAGATTTTAATGTAATGAAGTAAAAAATGTTTATTTATATGGTCTTAGATTCCACTTTGTGACTAACTTTTACAACATTACCTTCTATCATATTTTGATTGAATAACAAAGATTACCCATAATTATCTAAAGAAGCTATTACAATACTTCTTTCTTTTCCGACTACATGTCAGCATGAGGCCAAATTTTCTTCATATCCTTCAACCAAAATAACGTATTACAGCAGATTGAATGCATAAATAAATCCAGTTATTTTCTAATAGGTCAGACATTCAAGAAAATTGTTAAATATTCAAGAATGTCCATTTTTCACAAAATTATTTTTGTTTTTAAAAACAGCAAGTTTTCCATAAAAAATGTGTTACTTAACATTCAGTGTTTTTGTTATTTTTTTTATTTTTATTTTTAAAAAAATGTTTTTAACGTTTATTCATTTTTTTGAGAGACAGAGAGAGACAAAGTATGAGCAGGGAAGGGGTAGAGAGAGAGGGAGACACAGAATCTGAAGCAGGCTCCAGGCTCTGAGCTGTCAGCAGAGAGCCCGACACGGGGCTCGAACTCACAAACTGTGAGATCATGACCTGAGCCGGAGTCGGACGCTCAACCGACTGAGCCACCCAGGCGCCCCTCGTTATTTTTAAATAACTCATGATTAAATATTTATAAAATGCCTGTTTTAATTTTCAATACAAGAGCTATTGATAGGCATAATTCACACAAGCAAAAGTTATTTTTGGTCTTCAATAATTGTTACTAAGGCACAGGAGTCCTGAGACCAAAATATTTGAGAGCTGCTGTATTTAAGCTATTTCACCTGGGAAAGATAATACATTAAGCCAATGGTTTAATGGTTTTAACTTGAGCTACATAGTGAAATCATGTAGAAAGCTTTTTTTTTTTTTTTTTTTTTTTAAATAATGCTTGAGTGCCACCCCCTGAAGGTTTTGATATGATTAGTCTGGCGTGTGGCCTGGGCATCAGGTCTCTTCAAAACTTCCCAAATGATTCTAGCAGGCTAAGAACCATTGCAGTAATCCCATGCTCCGAGAAATACATTACCAAAAATCATATAATCAGATTAATGATAACATTAATCATCATGTTGTGAAAGCTCTGAGGGAAATGGTAGTGAAAAGAAAAAAAAAGAACTTGGTAAAATGGGACAATCCTAGACAAATTATGAAGTAGACAAGTTTACAATTTTTTTTTTTAATTATTTTAGAGAGAGAGAAGGCACGAGTGTGGGAGAGGGGCAAAGAGAGAATCTTAAAAAGGCTCCACACTCAGCACGGAGGAGCCCAATGCGGAGCTCCATCCCACAACTCTGAGATCATGACCTGAGCCGAAATCAAGAGTCAGATGTCAACCTACTGAGTCACCCACGTGCTCCTGAAGTAGACAAGTTTGGATCCAAACCTCCCACCCTTCCCCTCACTTTTTGCCCGTGCACAAGCCTCGCGCTAAAACACCTTGCCCTTTGTTCCTTGAATAGCCACAGCGACTATAAAGACGCCCACGTTATATTCCTGCCCAAATCTGCCCACCACAGCTTTTTTTTTTTTTTTTTTAATTTTTTTTTTTTTTCAACGTTTATTTTATTTTTGGGACAGAGAGAGACAGAGCATGAACGGGGGAGGGGCAGAGAGAGAGGGAGACACAGAATCGGAAACAGGCTCCAGGCTCCCAGCCGTCAGCCCAGAGCCTGACACGGGGCTCGAACTCACGGACCGCGAGATCGTGACCTGGCTGAAGTCGGACGCTTAACCGACTGCGCCACCCAGGCGCCCCTGCCCACCACAGCTTTTAATAATGGAACGAAAAATTAGAATGTTTGCTTCCTCAGTACAGAGTCAGACCTTTGCTGTTCCTCAGAAATCTCAGGAATCCAGATTTCCTGTAAATCTTCCCAGCTCCCTTCACCTTATCAGAGGTCAAGTCAAGGTGGCAATAAAAGTTAGGAAAAAAAATCCCCTTTCCTCTGGTTTTCTGGCCCTCTCCCTTCCCAGCCGTTTAGAATAACAACTCACTCTCCTCTCAAAGAAGGGGAGGAGAACATTCCCCTTGACCCCTGATTCCTTTCACTGACACTCATCTTGCTCCCAAACAAAATTCCTCTTACTCCTTTTTTAATTTTATCCTGCTTTTTTAAATCAATTTTTCTCTGCAAGCTCTAAAAACCAAAAGCCTTTAAGATCCAAAGAAATGAATTTCCAGTAAGGAATTTTAATCTCCTCACAGAGATGAGGGCAGAGAGAATCAAAAGATGAAAAACCAAAAAAAAAGTTCATCTCTTTACTGCTCACAGAATAGACAGCTCTGATCTGCACGCCCAAATTGACTGTGGTTTCAATTAACCGATTGTTATGAAGAGTATGTGTTCATATAGTGTATGTTTGCGTATCCATTAATTTTTTTTTCTTTTTTTGCAGTTTAAGGATTAAGTAGGTGACGAGGCACCAATTTCTCGAGAATATTAATGCTACTATGGGAATGACAAAAAGCTGTTAGTGCACAAACTTATTTGCATCCAAAATTACTAGCTAAATTTTTTGATGCAAGTTAAAAATATGATCAAAGGTGTTAGGTATGTCAATGATATATTTTTAAAGATCCTCTAATTCTATATATGAGTATGATGAAAACCATTATTATTATCCTTGTTGTGAATGATAAGAAAATAAAAGCACAAGGAGGTCAAGTAACCTGCCCCCGGTGCATACAAAGCCAACTCAACTGTAGGTAGTGTACTTTTGCTGTAGCCCGTAGGCTTTTCCAGTTTCAAAGGAGAAAATTTAAGTAGTTATAAAATCTAGTTTTTAATATGCTAAGGTAAGCTTGTCCTGAATGTAAACCCAGACACCTTTGAAATTATTTTATTTCCAAGTGTTAAGCAGAGTACTCATTTTGTATTGCTTTCTCTCCTTTCATCAGATGTCTAATACCATACCTGTTAATTAGAAGGGGAAATGCTAATTTTTTTCTAAAAAAAAAAAAAAATGAAATACTACACTGTAAGTTAATACACTCTAAACCCAGGCACCCCTGAAGTAGACAAGTTTAGACCCAACCTCCCACCCTTCCCCTCACTTTTTGCCTGTGCACAAGCCTCACGCTAAAACACCTTGCCCTTTGTTCCTTGAATAGCCACGGAGACTACAGACGCCCACATTATGTCCCTGCCCGAATCCATCCACCCCAGCTTTTAAAGATGGAACGAAAAATTAGAATGTTTGCTTCCGCGGTACAGAGTCAGACCTTTGCAAAGACTAAAGCACTGGTTGTCTTTTGCTTTGGGGTCATTTACGGATTTTCTAAGGTTTTATATTAAATTTATTTATGTTCTAATGATAGGAAATTGTGAGAATTCTCTACTGATGAAGCTACACTGTCTGTAATCAGAGTTAATTGTAAGAGCACTTCTTTCAGTTTTGTAATCCGGCAGCGGTATTAATTGGGGCTGTTAATTAAGCCCTTCAAAAGAACAACAATTCCAAGAGTAATTTTCAAGTCAGAAACAAACAAACAAACAAACAAAGAAAAATTGTTTTTCAGATTCAGGTTAGGCCCAGCGGCGTCAAATAAAGTAGGAAGAAAGGCTCTAAAATCTCTTTTTGCAGGATTCGAAAATAAAATGTTAAGAAAGCAAGTAAATATGATACAAATATACAGAAACTGGCAACAGTCATTAAACAAAAGAGTCAAGTGGACAATGCCACCATAGCTATAAATAATAATGATAGAAAGTTGCAACATGATACCATAACCCAAATTCTGCCTTAAACCACATATTTTCCTAATATATCTTCATTTTTGCTTAAATTTAGGATGAATTCATTGTTTTATTTATATATCTGAAGACATTAGCAAAGTATTTCAAGTGTTTTAATAATTTTAAAACAGTATGGACTGTGGTCATAAAAAAATCCTTTCAACCCTACGATTTACATATACAACATTGTTCAGACCGTAATAAATTAGATGAGCTAATCCACCTTCAATTTTAATGTTTGAAAACGCATTTCAAGAGAGCGGCCATTGGCACGAGGCCAAGAGTATACCTGACTTTCCCTTTAAAAGAAGCTTAAATTACAGAGCATACAGTTTTAGTAAGACTAATCCCCTTCTGTCACTCGACAAACCTTGATTTTTTGTGTGTGTGGTTCTCACTGGGTGAACTCCCATGCCTATTATGGGGAACGCTAACGTTTGAATTCACAGATCTATGAGAAAGTAGAAGAGATTGAATAATTGCCTTTCATAACACATTTGTTTAGTCTTTCAAGAAAATCGTTCCAACAGTCTAGGGTTGAATCTGTCTTACAAATTAGGAACAAGCAAAGTTGTAACTTTGGAAAGCAGGCTGGGAGGAAATTTTGCAAGCAAAGGAAGTGACCAGAGAAGAATGGTGCATCATCATTTCACTCTGAGGTAAGATGGTCTTCTTTCAACTCTACTCTTACATTAGAGAAAAGGAACACCAATGAGAAAACAAGCTAGTGGCTGAGACAGGAACTACATGACATTCAGGACCATGCTGTATGCATAGGATACGGTAAAAATTATTACAGGGTTTTCAGAGACAAAAGATATGAAGGAAACATGGGATGGTGGCTAGGTAATAGCTTATTCCACGCATCTCTGTGTGACAGTGTTTCACATATTCACCTTTATTATATTCTGCAGCTAGTTATATAATACTACTATTTTACAGTACACACATATCTTTAGCATATGCTTTACATGTGTAGAAGGCTTGATAACATAATCCTTACAAAAACAGGGACCTGGATGCATACTAAATTCTCAGTAATTCTCAGTAAAATATTGAATGTCTGAAAACAAATACCTTATGATTATTCAGAGTGGTACCTTCTAAAAATATTTGACTTGTCATAGTGCCTAAAAACACAGCCCAACCAATCACAACAGGCAATGACCTACCTTCTTTAATTATTGCCCTCTTTCCTTTAGCTTCCATTTTTTATGTAATGAACACCATTAGTTCCCAAATGCCGGTCCCATGTTAACACTTGTCCATGACTGTCCTTAATGAGAAAATTAAGAAAAATGTTTTGTCAATAAGGTAACTGTATTTAATAGTTATTATTACATTCTTCCTTCATATTTGATGCTAAATATTTTTAAATTAATGCAACAGTTGGTGTAAGTTCCTGAGTTAGTTTTGCTCTGTTATTGTTGTTGTTTTTAACTGTGGCAAAATATACATAACATAAAATTTGCTGTCCTCACCAATTTTAAGAGTGCAGTTTAGCATTAAGTACATTCACACTGTTGTGCAACCATTACCACTATCTATCTCCAGAACTCTTGTCATCTGGCAGAACTGAATCTCTGAATCCGTTAAATAATAATTCTCCATTCGCTCCTCCCTCCAGTCCTTGGCAACCACTATTCTATTTTCCTGTCTCTATGAATTTGACTACTCTAGGTACCTCACATAAGTGGGTATTTATATTTTTGTGACTGGCTTCTTTCACTTAGTATGATGTCCTCAAGGTTCATCCATGTTGTAGCACGTGTTAGACTTCCCTTCTCTTTTGAGATCGAATAATATTCCATTACATATAACCACATTTTGCTTTTCCATTCATCTGTCATTGGTTATTCAGGTTGCTTATGCTGCTATGAACATGGGTGTACAAATATCTCTTCAAGACTTTCATTTCTTTTGTATGTATACCCAGAAGCGGAGTTGCTGGGTCATATGGTAACTCTATTTTTAATTTTTTGAGAAACGGCTATACTGTTTTCCGTAGCAGCTGCACCATTTTGTATTTCCGTCAACAGCACCTGAGGGCTCCAGTTTCTCCACATCCTTGCCAACATTTGTTATTTTCTGTTTTTTGACAGTAGCCATCCTGATGGGTGTGATGTAGTATCTCATTATGATTTCGATTTGCGTTTCCCTAATAATTAGTGATATTGCAATCTTGCCTTATTTTAATGTTCTTAGTTGGTAAAACAAGAAGTTGGCAACTCGGCAAGGCTCTCCAGTTTTTCTTGTAAATGTCTTGGTCCTTGAAATCTGAACATCTGAGAGCCATCAGTGTCCTCTCTGTCTTCTCATCTTCCATTTACCTCCTCAATTCATTACAGTACAGCTTTGGCCCCAATCTTCTCCTGACACCTCTGTCCTCAGAGTCAACACATGATGAACTTATTGCCAAATAGAATGGATCTTCTTCAGTCCTATTATAATTGGTGAAAAGCATAGAACTCTGGAGTCAAACCTTAGGATCCTGTCTCCTTCGACATAGTAGGACCCCAATAAATGTAATTTCCACTCCTGGTCTTCCTGCAGGATAATTTCATCCCTTCCCATAGTTTCATTCTCCATCCTATGCACTGACTCCCAAATCTCAGGGAAGTACTAAGAGTGGGCAAAGCATACTGCAAAGAAGATAGGGATGAGTTATGTGGTCCCTGCTTTTCAGCAGCTTACAGGTGTTTGTTTGCTGAGAGACAGAAAGAGAGAAAGAGAGAGAGAGTGCACACAAGCAGGGGAGGGGCACAGGGAGAAGGAGAGAGAGAATCTCAAGCAGGTTCCAAGCCCAGTGCAGAGCCCGATGCTGGCCTTGAAATCACAACCTTGAGATCATGACCTGAGCCGAAATCAAGAGTCAGATGTGGGACACCTGGGTGGCTTAGTCGGCTGAGCGTCTGACTTCAGCTCAGGTCATGATCTCACGGTTCGTGGGTTCGAGCCCCGTGTCGGGCTCTGTGCTGACAGCTCAGAGCCTGGAGCCTGTTTCAGATTCTATATCTCCCTCTCTCTGCCCCTTCCCCACTCATGCCCTGTCTCTCTTTGTCCCAAAAATAAATAAACATTGTTTAAAAAAAAAAAGTCAGATGCTTAACCAACTGAGCCACCCAGGCACCCCAGGAGCTTACAGTTTAGTGAGAGAGTTGTGTGATAAAATGTCACAGGTGCTATGGAAGCAGCACGTCTGGAGCACAAGGAAAGGCATGGTGATTCCCAGTCTGTCTGAATCAGATAGGAAAGACCTCATAGATGGAGCTGGAACTGAAATAAGTTTCCAGGTGGAAACGGGGGAGACAAGTATCACATTAGCAAAAATACAGTGGGAAACTGTCAGTAGTTCACCACTGCTTGAGGTGGTAGGTATGTGAGGAATTGGGGGTAAAGCAGGAAGGGGCACATTAGGCACCATGCTAAAATGTTTGCATAATGAAGGCATTGGTTAGCTCCTGAAGGACTTTAGCCACAAAGAATCATATTCTGCATTTTAGAACTATTACTCTGGTGGCAGAGTGGAGAGTGGGCTAAAGAAAAGATTCGATCAAGGGGGGAAATGTTTTAGAAATCTCTTAGATGGCTAGTGAATCAGGTGAAAGCTAATGGAGGCCTGAGTTAAGACAGTCATAGTGAAAAAGGAGAAGAAGAATACAACACTAGAAATAGGACGGTCTGAAATTGACAGGACTTGGTCGCTAATTGGGTTTGAGAACAAGGAAAAAGAAGTCTAGGCTAACCAAGACGTTTCTGTCTTAGATGACTAAATAGATGGTAGTACTGTGAACTAAGATTGGAAATATAGGAAGAAGAAAAGGTTTTGAGGAAAAGGTGAGTTTAGTTAGGCACACTTTGAATTTGTGATCTTTCTATGGAACATTGAGGTGGTTATATAAAGGGATCAAGGCTATGGATAGAGATTTGTAAGTCTGTGATTGAAGCCATGTGAAGCGAATACAGCAGGTGTCCTGCCAATATCCACCCCGCCCCCACCATTCCCCCACCTGTCCACTTAAGGGCTTCCAACTGCAAGCACCTGTGACTCCATTGGGAGCCTCCTGGGAGGTCCAGCCACCTCTGGGGGTCATGGGCAGTGACTGCTAACGGATATGGAGTTTCTTTTGGGGGTGATGAAAATATTCTGAAATTAGATAGTGGCAATATTGCATACCTTTGTGAGTTAACTCAGAACCACTTTAAAAAGGTGAACTTTTATAGTTTGTGAATTATATCTCAATTTTTAAATGACTGTGTGAGGACTGGTCCTATGGCTCAGCCTAACAAAACTATTTGGTCCACAACTGTGCGCCATGTTTCATACCTCTGTGCCTTTGCTCACTGTTGCTTCCACTTGGAATTTTCTTTTTTTTCCCTCATTTCCCTCCCCCATATTTTCCAATTCTACTCCTTCAAAGCTCAGCTAAAATCCTCTTTGTCCATATGTTTAGCCTTCCCAGGTCAGACATATGTCTTGTACTTCTTTGCCACCTTCTAACCTTTTATTTTGCTTCCTATTTCTTTTTTACTCTTTTCTCTGTACGATAGATTTGACATACCTTATTAATAAAGGTTAGTCCCCCAAGATCAGTAACTGTTTCACCTATAGGTCCTGTCTAATGCCTTGCACATGGCAGCCTCTCAAAAAATGTTTATTGAATAGAGGCACCTGGGTGGCTCAGTCGGTTGAGCGACCGACTTCGGCTCAGGTCATGATCTCACGGTCTGTGGGTTATAGCCCTGCGTGGGGCTCTGTGCTGACAGCTCCGAGCCTGGAGCCTGCTTTGGATTCTGTGTCTCCCTCTCTCTCTGCCCCTGCCCTGCTCTCTCTCTCTCTCAAAAATAAATGTTAAAAAAATGTTTATTGAATCAATATATCAAGGACTGTAAAGTCTTTTTTTTATTTAAAAAAATTTTTTTTAACGTTTATTTATTTTTGAGACAGAGAGAGACAGAGCATGAACAGGGGAGGGTCAGAGAGAGGGAGACACAGAATCTGAAACAGGCTCCAGGCTCTGAGCTGTCAGCACAGAGCCCAATGCTGGGCTCGAACTCACAGACCACGAAATCATGACCTGAGCCAAAGTCGGCTGCTTAACCGACTGAGCCACCCAGGCACCCCAAGGACTGTAAAGTCTTAAGGGGGAGCTAGGAAAAAAGGCATGTAAGCCAAATTAACCTCAACTAGACTTCAGCTGCACACTTCATCATCATTTAAGGAACTATGAGTTTAAAGTCTAGGGTTATATAGTCAGAATTCTTTTTGGAGGTATCTGAGATTGTGAAGTTTGAGATATATGATCAGAGTACAAATTATAGTAAAATGTTCATCTCAGTAGAGTCTGATTAACTTTATTAAAAACAAAACCAGGGGGCCTGAGTGGCCCAGTCAGTTAAGCGTCCGACTTGGGCTTGGGTCATGATCTCCTGGTTCGTGAGTTCAAACCCCACATCAGGCTCTCTGCCTTCAGCACAGAGCCTGCTTCAAATTGTCTGTCTCCCCCTCTCTCTGCCCCACCCCTGTTCTTTCTCTTTCTCTCTCAAAATAAATAAGCATAAATAAATAAATAAATAAATAAATAAATAAAACAAAACCAACAAACAAAACCATGTAGTGATTTTATCCTGGACAGGACACCTGAAGCTATTAGTGGAGAAAGTGATGGTTTCTGGTCAACTGAGCACCAGTGCAGTAGGATATTCCCTTGATGAAGTGAAAAGGACTTTACTCCATGGTCACAGGGATTCCTGTGTCATTTAAACTCTTCGCTATTATTTTAAATTTCCCTTCACAGACTCAAGCTTATTAACTTTTCCCCTCTGTGCTTCCAGGAGGAGCTGTGGCACTCTGAAAAGCTCCACCTCTTAAATGTAATAGCTAACATTTATTGTGCATTCACTGTGTGAATTCTTAAAAGCGTCTTCCATTTGTTATGTCATTTAGGTCTTGCACAGCTCATGGGATAAGGACCGTTATCATCCAAGTTAACTGAGGCTGAGAAGGAAGCTCGCTGATGTTGGCATGCCCATGACCGCACAGCCGTTCAGTGGCAGAATCGTGATGCGTACCTGGGCAGACTACCTCCGATGCTCATTGCATGTGTGGTACACTCAAGGCATCTCTTCATTCTCACGACCCCATGGTGTACATAATTATCTCCCCTCATTTCACAGGTAAGAACACCAATTCTTAGTGAGATTGAGCGGCATGCACCCGTGACATGGCAGGGACTAGGTTGGATTCTGTCTTCTAAGTCCCATCCCAACCCTCTTCTAACTGGCTCTTTAGGGCTGGTGCGGTTTCCAGACTGTGAGTGAGGGAGCCCACTTGTCTAATTCCTTTGCTCTGACCAGTGTTGGTACAAGAGTTAATTTTAATACTGGCTCCTTATCCAGGTCTGTAGCACTTGTGTTCTCTTTCTCAGTTGACTTTTAAGATATATTATGGCCAGTTTACAGTATTTCAAAAGCAAGGTTTATAGTGAATATTTAATTAAAATGAAATCCAAAGGCACATTTATGCATTATTTTGTCCTTGGAGAAACGTATTTTACAACCACAAAGATAAACAGGAATTACTGGGGATGAGCAAGGTAATTGGTTTTTGATTACAAATTACCCGACTATTAAATTTTAGGGACACCATATGAAATCCTGGGTGGAGTATATGCAGTAGCTTCTCCTTATAGTTACTTGGTTTTTCTAATCCTCCTTTTAGTTGGACAATCCTTTCCGCGATTCTTTGCTTATATACTATGTTCTACATATATTTGTAGATATAAACATGAATATATTTGCATTTTATTTCTACAAATATATTAGAACATAGTTTGTAATCAAACAGTAAATTATATAAAGTTAAATATAAGTGCATATAAAGAAAAGGGAGGTGTTATGTGTAATATACAGAAAAAGTGATATAAAAATGGATGAATGTGACTGGCCCGGAGCTGATGTTCAATAAATGATAAATATTGCTTGCCTTTATATCCATGATCTTCTACAAGTTCAGTAGGGGGAAAGACACATTCCTATGAAGGGGGAATCCAGGTAGATCTGATATATACTCAGTTAAAGAAATTGTAGTTTCTGTCAAGCAAAAAATTGCAGCTACAAAGATAGTCTTATGCTAGAATGCATTGTTGAAAGATTCATCTAAAGTGGAGGAGACAATTTAGTTTTTAAAAAGAGAAGCAGAACAGTGGAAGTGAAATGAATACTCTCTCTCTCTCTCTCTCTCTCTCACACACACACACACACACACACACACACACACACACACATCCTTAAATCTCTATATAATACCAGGTTGATTCGTTTAGAAAAGTTACTTCTAGGAAGAGTAACTTCTGTCCCTTTAAGGACCACGAGAGAACATGGAAGTCACTAGTGACATGGGAATGGCTGTAAACTGCTCCAATGAGGTCCTGGGAATCTTGCTGAGAGAGAGTATTTGGGGCTGGACTAAAACGTCTGTTGGGAAGTGGAAGGAAGAAAAAGGCAAAGTTAGGTAAGAGTGTTCTTTAAAAAGAATGTAAACTTGAGTGGAGTTACTTTCAATTTTAAAATAAAACAAGAGCAGAAAATAAGACTAAATATAAAATATTAGATCGAATTAGGTAGATACTACTGGATATGGGATATGGGACATTTAGCAGCTTCCAATTCCTGAGAATGTTTCAGAAAGGTCTTTTCTAAAAAACAGCTTCAGAGTACATTAGAATTATACACAAGCTTACTTGTCCCATCTTTAATATAATTTTTTTAAAATTCCCATTTCTTAAGTTTAAATACAGGGACATCGATTAAGATTGACAATTTAGTGTAAAAAGAAAGGACCCACTTAACTTTCTTTTCTTTCTATTCTCAAAAGCTGCTTGGGAGCGTCGCCTGAGGATGGATGGATTGTTGACAGTAGCCTATCTAGCTTGTTACAAGATATTTTACTTAAGTATTTTTGAGACAAAATCTTGAGAGAAGGAGAACTAGGTCGTTTCTGGGACAACTGTCGGCTGCTCAGGGTTTTCTCTCACATTAAAGTTGTAATTTACCACATAGTGTATTTTCCCTCTAGATCCTCATCCCGACACCCACCCCTCCCTCTGCCCCTCCCCAGGCATTGTCACTCTCTTTCCCCTGGGGGTGGAAGCCGAGGTTTGTGATGCTTGACTGCACTTCACTTTGATGGTAGGGGACCCCGTGGAGTTCCATGATGGACAGAGAGGAAACACAAAACACATGGAAAGTAGCCACTTCGATTTACTCTGTTTAGATGGAGGGCTCTTGATGTTTCTGCCTCCGGGGCGGGATGTCCGGGGCCCCGGCGCCAGGCGGCCACCTGGAAGGCAGGCCCGAGGGAGGGAAAGGCGGGGAGCAGGGAGAAGAGCTCTCAGGGGGGTAGCTGTTCTCTGCTGTGGACCTCTTGCAAGCCTCCCGCCCAAGTTGCCACCTCTTGGTTCCTTGCCCCCGTCGCCTCCGTCAGAGAGGACGACAAAAGAGCAAGAGGCAATGATGGGTATCAAGCGCCGTGTGTAACTGGTTCAAATACCCGGTGGCGCCCCGCTGCCGCGCGCCCACGGAGACACAGGGATCCCCGAGCGCGCAGGGCCAGCCCGAAAGGACCCAGCGCTCGCGCTGCCCCTGCACCGCGCGCAGGCATAGCGTGACTGACATCCCCGCGCGGAAACTACAGCTCCCGGCAGGCCCCGCGCCGGCCGCGCGCCCCCGCCCCGCACGCCCCCGCCCCCCGCCCCCGGGCCTCAGGACGGGACAGGGAGGAGGGCGGGAGGGAGAGGGAGGAAGGGGCGCCAGCGGCGGGCGGGATCGTGCGAGGCGCGTGAAGCCTCGCTGGCGCCTCGTCCGGGACCCAGACGCTGGCGGCCGTGGAGTTTCTCACGACCGGCGGAGCTCTCCCTCTGTAAGTCGTTGCCTCGGGGAGCGCGGATCAGACACCGAAAAAGTTAGCGCCGCGGCGGCCGCCGCTTTGTTCTCGCGGCCCGTCGGGTGAGGCGGCGGCGGCCCCTCCCCCACCCGCACGCGGCGGCGGCGGGACTCCGGGCCCCGCGCGGGGCTGGGCGGCGACCGCCCGGGGCCAGGCGGGAAGTTGGCGGAGCGCTGGGCGGGAGGCGCGGGCGGGGGTGGGGGTGGGGGCGCCGCGGCGGGCCGGGGGCGCCGGCGCGGCCGCCAGATGGGGCCAAGTTCCGGCGTGGGCGCGGAGGCCAACTTGGGTCCGCGCTCCGCGGGCGACCACCGCGCGTGCGGCCGCCTCGGGAGCGGTCTGTTTCGGGGTCCCTCCAGCTGGCTCCCGACGCCGGACCCGCGACAGTCAAGCTGCCGAATTTGGGATGAGCCTTTTTTTCTTTTTCATTTCATCACTTCGAGTTGCAGCCGTCTCAGAGCGGGGAGTAAATGGTGCTTAGAGCATGGGAGCCCCCACCCCAGTTTCCTGACTGTGCTTAGTTTTGCAAGTTGCAGCCTTGCTCGGAGTTGTTCTTAACCCCGGGAGGTTTTTCTTGAGATGAAACGCTGAGGAGTGCGACTGTTTCTTTGAGCAGCAACCATAACCGCGTACTACTCGATTGCCTGTTGGATATTTTATTTGAAGTCATCGCAGGCAGAAGCATAGGCCTTGCCGACTGCAGGCACGAATATAAATTCCAGGGACAGGCGTAAAACCTGCAGACTTTTCCATACACAGATTGATGGCTTGGACATAACTGTCTCTTCGACCACACCCATCCCCACAGGAAATAAGATATCGGTGTCATCTTTGATTAGGAAGAATAAGTTCCACCCTGAACTACAATTTTGTACTACCCAGCCTTCATAAGCTGTAGCCGCAAATGAAACAAAAAGTTTTCGAATGCCTTAATCTGTACCCTAGAAAATGCTATATTGTGTTACTCTTACAACTGCTTCTACTTAGTACTTAACGCTGCAGTTCTTTCCTACGTTTTTAGCGACTATGATTTTGCTTAGATCAAGCTTACTTACTTACCAACTTCTCATGCCTTGAAGGCTGGGAATACCTCTGGATTTGCTGCCGAAGACGTCCATATAAAGTACCCCGATCTAGGTCTAGACTAGTTTAATTTTATCAAGGAACCTTTTCTTCCTCCCCTGTTAGGATCTGAATTGAGAGCAAGCATGAAAATTCAGCTAAAAAACAAGTTACAAGTTTTAGTAAAAGTATTTTAAACATGTCACTTAAAGCCTTCACCTTACGTTTTGCTTTTTAGCAGTTAATATACATGTGGTAGACCTGATCAGATGAGTTTGGAGTATTTGACAAGCCAGTTTCCATACAATAATTTGGTGGCTAGCATTTCACTTTTTAGGATGATTCACATTCAAGATATCTGGAGTAATTTTTTAAGCATCTCAGATAGTAGTGAGTCTTTTAGATATACAAATTTTATAAGCTTTCAGTATCATCAGACGACCCCTTTAAAAGAGAAATTTCTCTTGTGGGTTGTTTTTAATTTAACACTGGCATATGCAAAAAAAAAAAGGCTTTAATAAATCAAGTTTTGGGACAGTAAATTTAAAAAATTAAATTAGAATTGAAAAAACCTCATAGAGAAAAAACGAACTGATCATTTCAATGCACTTTTAAGGGACATTTTCTCATTTAAAAAAAGACATTTTAAAAGTGATGAAAATATTACCATATTGAAGTGAATTGCTCATTTTTAAAAGAAATTACTCTTACAGGCCTGGATATATGAGGAAATTATTTGCTAGTACAGATTTTAACTTGATTTAATAATTGTTCTTATGGTTCACAATTTTCTGTTAGTACTTTGAGTCTCTGATTATGTAATTTAAATTGAACTTGTATGTGCCCTCTTTGGAGCAGTTGTCCTGTTCGTCAAAAAATTTGAGATGATACACTTAGGAAATGTTTTTGTTTTAATTTCATTGCAGAAAAGTTTTCTCCACTTGTGTGGTTAGTTTACAGTGACATTGTGTGAGAAATTGCTCATTGGCTGTTAGCCAGTCAGATTTCTCAGATACCACTGGGGCGAAGAGAGGCGATGAAGGCCCATCAAGCCCAGCATAGATTCCTACAGCATTGCCAGATTGGCAGTCTGTAATCTTATTACCGGATAAACTTTTCAGTGGCTGAGCAGAGAGCAGACATAGTATGCTCTCTGTCCTCTCTCTGAGAGTAGAAGGACTGAGATTCAAATGTCACTGATCCAGATAAACAGAATTTTAGCAGCAACAATTTAGTTGAATGCTGATCTCTTAGGAAAAGTATTATATTAACCTAAGGTAATAGTTTTTGAAATTGTATTTGCTGCAAACTGTGATTTTAAAAAACCGAAAAGTTATTTGACTTTAATGCGATATACAGTATAAAAGCAACACTAGGATTATTAAGCCAGATCAAGCCTGTTATTAAAGCAAAATGACCTCAGGACACTGGTCAGTATTGCACTGAAAAAGGGCACATGCTTTTTTACGTGCTAAAAGAATACGTCTACATATTAACAGGAGGGAAAAAAAAATAGCATTCCTAGCACACAAAACTAAATTGAACAAGGACAACCCATTACTAGTAGGAGTCATGGTAAATATTACGCTGTTCTGAATAAGAAAAGCATTTTACCTCTTCACTTTAGCCCTGATTACAAAAAGGACACTGGCTACACTAAATAATGAGCTTCCTTTTGAAGTACTGTGTGTAAGAATTGGATTTGTTTTGTCTTCCTGGAATCCTCCCTTCTCTGCTTCCCTGACTCCTACTTATCCTTTAGGTCTTAGCTTAAGCACTACTTCCTTAAAGTCACCTTGCCTGAGACCCCAGTTAAAATTAGGTCCTTTTGGTATACTCGGTCATTTCACTTTCCATAATTTGTAGTTCCCTTGCTGTTTATGTGAATGGTGTTTGTTTAATGTGTGTACCCCACATCACACTGTAAGCTCCAGAAAGAACAGTAGCCATATCTGTATTGGTTACTGCTATATAAGCGCAGCGACTGTAGTAACAGTCTGGCAAATAATAGGCACTCAGTAAATATTTGTTGAATGAAAATGCTGTTATTAGAGCTTGTAATTAGAGGCTTTGCCAAGATATGAGATATGTACGTTCAGGGGGGAGGTAAGGGAGTGGGAGAGAAAGGTAGATCAACTTGTGATGTTACTACGAAGTCCTAGGCCTTTGTTTTGCCTTGTCTGTAGTAATATGGCAGGTTGGGCTCATGATTCCTTTCATATTTCATCTTTTGATTCCATTCCGCAGTGGTGATGGATCCTGTAAGCTCATTTGAATGGGATATGCGACAAATTAACTTCCCCCAAAGAATATTTGAGATGTTCCAAGTAAACGTATTAGAAATGCTTGCCAATCCATAGCTGTTAGAAGTAAAGATATCTAATTGATACATAGCTTATAAATTAGTAATTGTCTTTTGTCTCTGTTTTCTAATTGAAACATAAAGACAAAGTAAATTACACTTCTTGGATTTTTTTGATGTTTAGTGTTAATATTTTGAATCCTACGTCTTGCATCTTACAGAGAAAATCAGGGTTCCATAAAATAAAAGGAGAGAGAAAACAGTTGGGATGAATGGGCAGAAGCTTAAAGACAGCTCACTTAGTTTCTTCTATTTGTTTTCATGCTGAAACTGTAAAAAATATTTTTATACAAAACTATAACATTTATATAGTTTATTAACAGTTATCAATAGTTCTGATAAATTGGTTGATTGTATTACTAGACAGTTATAATAAAATGGAAATTTAGTGGGAAGACGTCCATTGAAAATAAATTATTATTGAACACAGCAGTATCTTGTATTTTGAAGTATTTGACCTGAATACAGTATTATTGGTAGATATTTTGCTACCTTTTTCATGACAGTTGTTCAGCTTTTGAAACTACTTGTAAGTGACTGACTACTTCAGGAGAAAACCTGGTGGGTAGTTAGGCTGTTGGAGGTGGAATGCAACAGAAAGAACACGGGCTTTGGAGTCTGGCAAACTTTTGTTTGAATCCCAGTTCTATCTCACATTAGCTGTGTAGTTGTGAGCAAGCAACTATAAACTTTGGTTCCTTTTCAGTAAAACAGAGTGGAACAAATCTAGAGTGGTCTTGAGAATGTAATGAAGTATCATATATCAATTGCTGCGGTTAGCATAAAGTAGGACCTTCCTTCTTAATTTCCTCATGGAATCACTGTAAAAATCGTTAAAACTTACTGAGCACTGAACTGTAAGCCGGGTACTGTTGAAAGTACTTTACATGCAGTAGCTCCGTGCTCTTGACCTCCTGTGAGGTAAGCAAGTAGTGCGGTTATCTTCATTTTACTTCTCTGCAGTGATACTGAATAAAACTGATTATTCTCTTAACACCTTTTCAAATGTTTGAACACCATTATTCTGTTTGGCTTTGTTAAGCATGTATTTGTCCCATGACATTGTTTTCACCTTTATCTAGATGCATGCTGTTACTACTATTTTTTAATCAATATGGCTCTTAAAAATGTGGACTGTAGAAATGAATACAGTGGTAAGGTAGGCTGACTGGCAACAGAGTTTACAGGTTGGTGCTGATGTGTTCTCAGTGTCCTGGGGGGTTAGATTTGCATTAGTTCTTTTAGTTACAGATTAGCAGCTCTCGTTAAACTCTTAGGTGGCTGACTCCCCTTCTGAATACCTTCTAAATCAGCACTTCTCCATTTCTTCTCCATTAACTTTTTGAAACCAAATGTAAAGCTTTACACTCACTGTTGTTACATTTCACTTTAATTTTAGTTTATTTCTCCCGGATCGTACACTCTGAGGATTTTATAAGCATGTTTTCTGTGTCTTTA
Organism: Panthera tigris; assembly: GCF_018350195.1. Taxonomy (NCBI): domain Eukaryota; kingdom Metazoa; phylum Chordata; class Mammalia; order Carnivora; family Felidae; genus Panthera; species Panthera tigris. Next base: position 109,155,494 of record NC_056662.1, read on the forward strand.
TCTTATGAATAATCAAAAACAATATAGGGCCGAGGACAGAGTTCTGAGGCACTCCCCTAAAGACTTCTTTCATCTAGGCTGATCTAGAGTAGTGAATTTACCCAACTACACTAACATCCAACTCACACTCAAACAACATATTTGCAAAAATAGTGTGAAAAACCATCTTGAATACTGTTTTGGCCAGAATACACTTTTTTCTCCCTGGCTTTGCTAATTGTGTGATCTTGGGCAAGTACTTTGATTTCTAAGCATGTTTTTTCCACTATACAATGGGTTGTTGCAGAGGATTAAATGAGGTAATGCATATAAAGTGCTTAGACAGTGTCTGGCAGATAGTTGGAGCTCAATGACTATAAGTTATTATTTTTTTCCCTTGCATCTGAGAAGTCTAGTAATCCTTCTTTTCCAAGATGTAAATGCAGTTGATTTGGCATTATTTGTTCTGTTTTAATTCATGCTGACATCTAGTGATTATTATATTCTTTTCTAAATATTCAGAAACCATTTCCTTTCATAATCTATTCTCAGATTTGACTAAAAATTAAGTTTACATGTCTGTGATTTCTGAAATCTACTTCCCTACTCCTCCAGCTCCAAAATTCGAAGCAACCCTGACCCATCTCCAGGCCCTGATTATTTTTTTCTGAGCTCTTTCTCTAAGATTTTAGGAGTCAGCTTTGTGATTACACTTGCTAATTGCTTTTGCAGTGTGGAATGAATTGCATCTGGAACCCAAGACTTACTACATAAAGTTGTTTTAGTCTCTCTCATTCACCAGGCTAGGGTTTCGGTTCTCATTGCCCTTCTACAACTTTAGTTTAAAAACTGAGAGAAGATCAGCAAAATACAAGTTGAGCAATTCTGCCTTCTGTACGTGCTCAACCTTAACAACATCCTCTCTGAGCAGTGATTCTCTCAGTTCCTTGTTCTCTTTGAAAAATAATATGTTATTTTATGGAGATAGCACTTAGTAAGAAAGTATGAAACTTGGGTCCTGATTCCCACTCTGCCTCTTAATTACCTGCGTGATGCTGGGCACGTTGCTTTATCTGCTTGTGCTTCTATTTTCTCATCTGCAAAAGTCATATTTGTCTCCAAAGAGGTGTGCACGAGGTAAAGTATGTAAAGCATTTATGAGATGTTAAGTGCTGTACTGTATAAGGTGGGTTAATATTTATTTGAATGTAGCTATAAAAGCTTTTGTTATCTTTAAGTAATTTTTTCTAAGCCTTAGTTTTCCCTGAGCTTTCTAATTCCTGATACTACATCTGTATGTTTTTGCTCTTCTGTTGTGTTCATCCTGATTTATTTAGCCCCATTAACTACTGTCCGGAGAGTCATTCTGCAACCACATTGGATGCTTCACTCTTTTTCATCATTGGAATTGTTTACAGTTATATATGGAAAATTTAGAAAGATTTCTTGTGAGCCATTTCACTTAGGCCATGGGGGTCATGCCTTTTGTTTTGTTTTTGAAATGTCCTGTTGTAAACTGTGATACATATATAACTGAGTCTAGTGCTGTCTCTCTTTTTACTTATAGAAACCCTTTATGATAAGGTCACTTTCTCCTATGTTCCTGTCTTAAGTATGTTGTTCACATTATAACTGTGCATAGTATGTCCCCTTCTGCTTTCTTGGCCTTATGGAAGAAATCTGTCAAAAAGCAAGTCAGCAATCATATTTTGGTAGAATTAGACTTTTAATATAAAAAAGAATACTCTTAACATGTCTTTATTAGGACAGTGTTCTACTTCTTTGGTATGGCTGAGTGGTACGTGCTTTACTTCTATGACGATATCAGTTTTAACCTTCTTTTAGTCCCTTCTGTTTTTCTCTGTTTTTGTCTTAACTCAGTTGTGTATTGTGGAATAAAAGTGTTTGATCTTCAGATTTTGGGTGTTAGTGAGGGGTGCCATGGGCTTGGTGGTGGTGGTGGTAGTGGTGAGCAGAAGGCTCTCCCTAAAATTATATCTACAGTAAAAAAAAAAGAAAAAGAAAAAAGACTCTGATAACTAGACCTCCAGAACGACTACCTGTTAGGATTTATTGGTGAATTGTAAACATGCAACCAAAACTTCTCATTTAAAAAAATTAAAGGGATTCTTGGCATTCTGAAAATAATGTCAAATGAGTATAAAATATTAAGAGTGTTTTTAAAATTCCTTCCAGGCTGACTACATTTCAGAAAACATCAACTCTTCTCAGCGGACCAATTCTTCAAGTGAAATATACCTGTACTGTTTTAAAAAGCTTTGTGCTTCATCATGGAAAAATTTACCCCCCCCAAAAATGAAAATGAAGACATTTGAGAAGGTGATTTAAGGTGTGGATATTTGAGAAAGTATCCCATCAAATCATTGAACCTAACAATAAGGATTAAATAGATTAATCCTAAACACTTCTCTTTTAAACCAGGAGGATTTCATCTTAACAGAAAAACAACTTTTATTCAATATGTATTTTCTGAAATTAAAAGAGAGAGACAAAAGTAGACTTAAAAGAAAATAGATGAAGATGGTTAGTAAATAAGCAGTGTCAACTCTTTTCTGATGAGGATAATTCAGTGATGTTAAATCCTTTCCAAATCCCTGGTTGTGGTCCTGAAGACAAGACTGTTTTTTGATGGGACATCTGATACTAGGGGAAGTGGGACCTTCTGTGTATTCAGCTCACAGTTGTAGAAGATGCAGTCATTGGCATGAGTGGCTTAAAAGAGGAAATACAGCAGTTTTCAATTAAATCCAAAAGTACAGTCATGTTTTTACTCCTGTGATTGTAAAAGCCTCTTCATAACCACTGAAAAAGAATTGACAACTATTTTAAAAGATTAAAGAAAGGCAGATGTCTGCAAACAATTCCCCTCCATCAGCCCAGAAGTCTGTATTACCTGCAACTCTTCCTGCTGTGCTTCCCACTCCTTCTCCGTGTTCAAGTCCTAAAACAGGACTCTCTGCCCGGCTCTCTAATGGAAGCTTCAGTGCACCATCACTCACCAACTCCAGAGGCTCAGAGCATACAATTTCATTTCTGCTGCAAATTGGCCTTACACGGGAGAGTGTTACCATTGAAGCCCAGGAACTATCTTTATCTGCTGTCAAGGATCTTGTGTGCTCCATTGTTTATCAAAAGGTACTGTGCATACTATTTATGTCCATACTTTTTCTAATTAACGTTGTTCCTAATGCTTTTCTATAAATTATACATGCAACAATGAGTTAACACGTGAGTCAATTGATTATGTCCTAATTTTGATCATTTTGGGAAAAGTGCTAATAGGCTAGAAGCCTAAGGTCTGAAATTTCAGGTCCTAACAACTGGAGCCTATATCCTAACTTTAAAATACTGCCTATTCAATTTCCTTTTTAAGAGCATGAAAATCCATATAGAATCAAGAGGACTTAAGAAATCTCCTTTGTTTTTAGAGAAAACAGGAGTTAGAGGGTGCAAGCCATCCAGATGGCTTCCCTAAAGGATAAGACCCAGCTGTGGCTGAGTCCCAGGTGCATACGTGTTCTTCCTAGGTGCGCTGTATTCCGCCCTCTTTTTTATACTCTCTTCTTTCCCTTTTGGTCTTAATTTCACCTAAACTGCCATCTGATATGAGAAGACCACTCTCTCTTGCTTAAAAAATAGGTAAATGAGTTTTGAATATATGACAATACATAAAAATTGGAAATTGAGGGTAGTTTTTGTTTCCTCTCTACCTGTCTCCTGTCCTGTCCTGTACTATACCATTTTTGTTTTTGAGAGAGAGAGAGAGCACGCGCGCAAGCAAGCATGAGAGTGCTAATGGGAGAAGAGCGGAAGCAGAGGGAGAAGGAGAGAGAGAACCTCAGTTAGGCTCCATGCCCAGATCCAAGCCCGACACAGGGCTGGATCTCACAAGTGTGAGATCGTGATCTCAGCTGAAACCAAGAGTCAGACGCTTAACCAACTGAGCCACCCAGGCACCCCTATACTATACTATTTTTTAAGGAACCTTAGCTAAATGTCTTTAATAATCTTGATTTGGTGGATAAGCAGGGACGTTCTCTATTTTATCATGAAACTGTATATTTACATAGTGTGAATAGGGTACATTTTATTTTTGATGGACTGAGCATATGGTTCAAACAAATTAGTATATTTTTTATTTTAAAAATCATTGCACAAGATTAATATATTTGGATTCATGCTCTTTATCTTCCTTTGTTTTAATTTCTTTAAAAATTAAAAAAAAAATTTAATGTTTATTTTTGAGAGAGACAAAGCACGAATGGGGGAGAAGCAGAGAGAGAGAGAGAGAGCAAGCCGGACATGGGCTTGAAGTCACAAACCATGAGATCATGACCTGAGCTGAAGTTGGATGCTTAACTGACTGAGCCACCTGGGTGCCCCCCAAAGTATTTTTTTAATGTTTATTTATTTTGAGAGAGAGAGAGAGAGAGAGAGAGAGAGAGAGAGAGAGAGAGACACCAAGCATGAGTGGGGGAGGGGCAGACAGAGAGGGAGACACAGAATGTGAAGCAGGCTCCAGGCTCTGAGCTGTCAGCACAGAGCCCGATGCGGGGCTCAAACCCACGAACCTGAGCCAAGATCATGACCTGAGCTGAAGTTGGACGCTCAACCAATGGAGCCACCCAGGCGCCCGCCCCTGTTTTTCTTTTAATTTCTTATCTTTGTTTGTTATTATCTTCTGATGTAGATGCATTTAATAGTCTAAAACATGTGATGTGGTTTGTAAAAATAATCTGTGCCTGTGTGTCAACAATAACTTGTCTGTTGAAATGTGGCCTAAAGATTCACTTTCCTTTTGTAGATCTGTAGAACCGTCTGCGTGCCTTTAAGTATTTTTGCTTTTATTTTCCCTTTCATTAAATGTTACAGAGGTTTTTCACAAATATTTTTGCGAAAGGTTTTTAATGTAAAGGTAAGCTTTTAACTTAACTATAGTTTGTAACTTTAATGTTTCTTTTTTATTTGAGTGCATAGAAATTCTAAAAAATGTTTGTTTATTTTGTGAAAGAGTGTGCCAACAGGGGAGGGGGAGAGAGAGAGAGGGAGAAAGAAAGAAAGAGAACCCCACACAGGCTCCACACTCAGTGCAGAGTCCGACACAGGGCTCCATCACACAACCCTGGGATCATGACCCAAGTCGAAATTAAGAGTTGGACACTTAACCAACTGAGCCACCCAGGCACCCCAAACCTATAGAAATTTATAACCAATGTTTTGGCAGAGTCTGTATTTATTGTTTTCAATCTTCTAAAATTTCACTTTGTTCTTACATTTATACAGAGGCATGCTGATTTCCTACAGGATTATTTTAGAATTCATGTTACTTCATCTTTAATATAGATGTGAGAAGTGGGTCAGATAAACTCTTAGAAAACTTGATTAAAAATCATAATCCATGAAAAATTACAGTGATACCAAGGAAATAAACAGGATAGAGCCGAAGGAAAAAAAAGATAACTTAGGGTGAACTTTATATAGAATTATTGATTCTAGAAATATCATAGTGAACTGAATTTGAATCAGTATTATAGTGATATGGGGATGTATCTGGCAAAAATATGTAGCATATATAGGGCATAAACATACTACACATTTCTAAGAGTTTTGAGCTTGAAACTAGGTCAGCTGTATTGCTTATTTACTGTTTAACTTTGCACAAGTGATTTGACTTCTCGGGATTACAATTTCCAGATCTATCAATGACTGAGTTGGGATGATTTCTAGTGTGTAATTACAGTGGTGAGATTATGAAATATTTAATCAAAATTGGGTCTTCACTGCTAGAGACAGTTAAAGGAAAAAGGAGTTTCAAGGGATGACCTACTCCAGATCCTAACCAGAGAAAAATCTTAAGGCAACTAGCTCAGATTCTGAGATTTTATAGAGACATCTCATGGATCCCTAACTCATTTGGAGGATGGAAAAATCACGTCAGAAGTTCTTTTGTTTTTTCCTTCCCTCTTGGGTACTTGCTCATTAGTCATCCATTTTCATTACCTACATCTCTACAGCTCCAGGTTAGCTGCCAGGGCTCTGAGGGTCACATACCTGCTTTTCTTATATCTATTCTTAGTAAATGCATTTACCTGAACCTTTTAAAAGATGGGGTACTGGTTAAATTTTAGGTTGGGAAGATTAACCATATCTCCCTTCTCTCAAAAAGCTTACAGTCTACTGAAGGAAACAGAGTAAAACATGAAAAGTAGAAAGTGAGGTTAAGGTAGAGAGTGCTCTTCTCAGGTTAATAAAGGATGTGGAAGACTTCATACAGAAAGTAGCATTTTATTTGATATTTAAAGAATGAGCAAGATTTCAATAATATAGGAGGTGGGGAATACATTCCAGGTAAAAGAATTAAGATGATTGAAGATACAGAAGGGGACAAGAGGAAGATTATAATAACATTTACTGAGTGCCTATTCTATGTTGGGAGCTTTACACACATTTTCTAGTTAATCCTCACAATAGTTTGTGGTGCATCTCAAATTTTAATGTATATGCCAGTTATCTAGTGATTCTTCTAAAATGTAGCTTTTGAATCAGTAGGTTTGGGGTGGGTCTAAGCATTTGTAATATGGTCTTAGGGGAGGTTGATGCTCCTTCTCCAAGGACCTCACTGAGTGGGAAGAGTGTGGGTAATATAATTGCTGTTGAATAAAGGAGGAACTGAATTTCAGAGACATTTAATTACTTGCTGAAAGTTGGAATTCAAACACAGGTCTTTTTTAAACTCCAAAACCTGTATACTCTTTTCAGTGCACCACACTGCCTTCTTCATGCAAAGGAAATTTTTGCACTTGATTCCTGTAAGAGCAGAGATTTAACTAAGGTCTGCGTGCAGCAAAGCAACATGATCAGATTTGTGTTTGGGAAAGCTTAAATGTGTAACTCAGTGTGACATAAAATAAGGAGATCAGGTAAGAAGCCACTGTAATGAATATCTGAACTGAGATGGTTGGGAAGTGAATATATTTGAAGAGCGTTGGGCAAGTAGTGTTGGTAAAACTTGACAGCCTATTGAAGAAGACGGGAGTGCGGGTGGCTGGATGGGTGGTGATGCTGGTAACCAAGTTAGAAAATTCAGAAAGAAAAGTGAGGTTTTTACTGGGGGGAGAGAATTCTCTCTCGGGGGGGGAGAGAATAGGACTGATTTTTATCAAACTTTAATAAGATAGAGTTCCCATGTTCTAGAAATTTTTAAGGATTTTGGGCCCTAGTGTTCTGCTGTGACTCTTGAAATAGAATCATGATTCCTTGAGAAGAACCTTCCCAACTTTCTTTCTGTAGAGAAACCAACAAGGCGGAAAAGTGATGAAAAGAGCTCTTACTTTGAAGGACCAGAGGAAAGGTCTCTAAAAGTTAGTGAAATAAGCCTGGAGGGCAATCCTCCTTTTGAATTAGTAGAGGAGGACTGCCTGAGATATGATTTCATGTTAATGATATTTTAGATTTTTTAAAATATTTTTAATCTAGTCATAATACCAAATGTGTATTCCATCTATTTTACATTTTTGCCATCCAGTGTTAACAGTATATTACTAATAATCGACCTCAGATATAAGGAATAGGAATTTGACCTTAGGTACAAGAATGGAGTTTATTAATTTGTAAGGCTTTTTAAAGTACCCCTGCAGTGATCCAAAGTGTAGTTTGTGGGATTCCATAAAAGTTTTTGCAGCTATTAAAAAAGGAAACATTTTGTGTGGACATGGTTGGGGGAGGGAGAGATCTGCAAAGTATATAGGACATACAGATAACATAATAAGTGTAGAACAGGGCATGCTGTGCTATCATTTTGTACTATATACACTTACACATACATATGTACATGTATATATGATCGCTTGATTGCTTTTTGATTACCTTGGAAGGAGAGAGAGATTTCTTCCAGGAGGGGACTGGTGACTGGGAAACAAGAGCGAAAGGGAGATTTACTTTTCATTGTATACCCTTGTGTACCTTTTAGATTTTGTGTCTTCTGCATGTATTCCATATTCAGAAATAATATTTCAATATTTTTTTCAAATAACAGCACAGTGATCTAAACAGAATGACCATTACATTTTTAAATTAATTTATTGGCTAAGATTGGATTTTATATTGCTTTATTTTCTAGTACCTCTCAGGCATTAAATAGAAGTATGCCATATATGTAATTTTTTTCCCTTTAATAGCTATTTTAATAAGGTGTTTACTTTTTTAAAAATCAGACGTAATATATATAATTTACCTGTAATAAAATCCATTGATATTCACGAGTTTGGGGAGTTTTAACAATTGTAGGAAGTTTGTGCAACTATCACCCATTCAAGATACAGAGCATCTTCATTACCCCCTAAGTTCCCTCTTGCACTTTTGCAGTCTCCTTTCCTCGTCCTGGTCCTGGGCTACCGCTGCACTACACTCTGTTACTATAGTTTGACTTTTTCTAGATTTTCATATAAATGAAGTCATATAGTGTGTAGTCTATTGTTCTGCTGTCTTTCACATACTTTGTTTTTAATTCATCCATGCTGTTACGTATGGTAGTTCTTTTTTGTTGCTGAGTACTGTTCCATTGTGTGCATATACCATAATTTGTTTATTCATCAGTTGATTGATACTAGAGTTGTTTCCAATTTGGGGGAATTTTGAATAAAGTTGCTGTTAACATTCTCATACAAATCTTGATTGTAGATATGTGTTTTCATTTCCTTGGGGTAAATATTCGGGTGTATAATGGCCATATCCTTGCCAGCACTTGGTATTTCCAGTCTTTTTAATTGAACCATTCTGGTTGATGTGTAATGCTATCTCCTTGTGACTTTGATTTGCATTTCCCTAATGACTAACGAGATTGGTTATCTGTGCATGGGTTTATTCACTTATTTTCTTTGGTTAAATTCCATACAGATTGTTTATGTTATTGAAGTATAAAAGTTTTTTAACATCTTAGATACAAGTTCTTTTTTTTTTTTTTAATTTTTTTAACGTTTATTTATTTTTGAGACAGAGAAAGACAGAGCATGAACAGGGGAGGGGCAGAGAGAGAGGGAGACACAGAATCTGAAACGGGCTCCAGGCTCTGAGCTGTCAGCACAGAGCCCGACGCGGGGCTCGAACTCACGGACCGCGAGATCATGACCTGAGCCGAAGTCGGACACTTAACCGACTGAGCCACCCAGGCGCCCCTACAAGTTCTTATCAGATATGAAATGCAGATATTTTCTTCCAGTCTGTGGCAGCTTTTCATTTTTTTCTCTCTCTTTTTAATCTAAGAGTGTAAATAATCATCATTTTAAAGGCTTCAGTTATATTGATGCATAGTAGTTTACAACCAGTTTCTTATTTTAGTCGTTTATGTTGCTTCTCATTTTTTCCAGTTTTATGGAGATATAATTGATATATTTGTATTAGTTTTTTAAAAATGTTTATTTATTTATTTTGAGAGAGGGAATGTGAGCATGAGCAGGGGAGGAGCGGAGAGAGAGAGAGAGAGAGAGAGAGAGAGAGAGAGAGAGAGAGAGAGAGAGAGAGACAGTCCTAAGCAAGCTATGCACTGTCATTGCTGAGCCCAAGATGGGGCTCAGTCTCATGAACCATGAGATCATGACCTGAGCTGCAATCAAGAGTTGGACGCTTAACCTACCAAGCCACCCAGGCATCCCTAAATTTGGATTAGTTTAAGGTATACAACATAATGATTTGATATATGTATATTTTGCAAGATGATGACCACAATAAACTTAGATAACATACATCACCTTCCATAGTTAAATTTTTTTCTTGTGATGAGAATTTCTAAGGTCTGTTCTCTTAGCAGCTTTTAAGTATACAATAAAGAATGGTTAACTATAGGGGCGCCTGGGTGACTCAGTCGGTTGAGTGTCCGACTTCAGCTCAGGTCACGATCTTATGATCCATGAGTTCGAGCCCCGCGTCGGGCTTTGTGCTGACAGCTTGGAGCCTGGAGCCTGCTTTGGATTCTGTGTCTCCTCTGCACCTCCCCTGCTCACACTCTGTCTCCCTCTTAAAAATAAATAACCATTCTTTTTTTTTTTTTTAATTAAAAAAAAATGTTTAACTATAGTCACCGTGCTGTACATTACATTGCCAGAACTTATTTATCTTATAACTGGAAGTTTGTACCCTTTGACCACCTTCACTCATTTTCCCCAACTCCTGTCCTCTGCCTCTGGTAACCACCAATCTGCTCTCTGTTTCTGTGAGTTAAGTTATATGAGACTCCATATAGGTGAGATCACATGGTAGTTGTCTTTCTCTGCTTGACTTATTTCATTTAGCATAAAGTCCTCAAGGTCCATCCATGCTGTGGCAAATGGTAGGATTTCTTTATTTTATGGCTGAATAATATTCCATTGTATATATACCACAACTTCTTCATTCATTCATCCATGGATGGACATTTAGGTTGTTTCCATGTCTTAGCTATTATAATGATGCATTGACATGGAGTGCAGATTATTAAAGGTAGTGTTTTAATTTTCTTCAGATATATGCCCAGAAATGGAGTTGGTGTGTCATATGGTAGTTCTATTTTTAATTTTTCAAGGAATGTCCATACTGTTTTCCATAGTGGCTGCACAAATTTAGATTCCCACCAGCAGTGCACAGGGGTTCCCTTTTCTCCACATTCTTACCAACACTTGTTATCTCTTGTTGATGATAGCCATAAAGTGATATCTCCTTGTGGTTTGAATTTGCATTTTCCTGATGGTTAGTGATAATGAGGACCTTTTCATGTACCTGTTGGCCACTTGTATGTCTTCTTTGGGAGAATGTCTATTCAGTTCTTCTGACCATTTTTAAATTGGATTGTTTGTTCTTGTTGTTTTGCCATTGAGTTATATGAGTTCTTTATATATTTTGGGTATTAAACCCTTATCAGATATATGATTTGCAAATACTTTTTCCCCCTTCTGTAGGTTGCCTTTTCATTTTGTCAATGTTTTCCTTTGCTGAGAAGAAGGTTTTTAATTTGATGTAGCCCTTGTTTATTTTTGCTTTGGTTGCCTTTGCTTTTGGTCTCAAATCTAAAAATCATTGCCAAGAATGATGTCAAGGAGCTTATCCCCTATTTTTTCTTCTAGGAGTTTTATGGTTTCAGGTCCATTTTGAGTTGATTTTTGTGTATGGTGTAAAATAGGGGTTCAGTTTCATTCTTTTGCATGTGGCTGTCCCAGTTCTACCAGCACTATTTGTTTAATTATTTAGATCGCACAAGTGTGGAAGAGGGCAGAGGGAGAGAAAGAGAATTTTAAGCGGGCTCCATGGTGGTCTAACATGGTCTGTCCTAGAGAATGTTCCATGTTTGCTTGAGAAGAATATGTATTCTGCTGCTTTTAGATGGAATGTTCTGTAAATGCCTGTTAAGTGTCTGATCTAATGTGTAGTTTAACTCCAATGCTCCCTTTTGATTTTTTGTCTGGATGATCTGTCCATTGTTGAAAGTGGGGTATTAAAGTCCCTGGTTATTATTGCATAGCTGTCTATTTCTTCTTTTGGGTCTATTAATATTAACTTTATAGATTTTATGTATTTAGGTGCCTCTATGTTTGGTGCATAAATATTTACAAATATTATATCCACTTGAAGGATTGACTGCTTTATCATTATATAATGATCGTTGTCTCTTTACAGTCTTTGGCTTAAAGTCTATTTTGTCTGATCTAAATTAGTTTGTATACTTTTCATTATAATACACTATATATGCTCTTTTCATTCTCTTAGTATCATCTGGAGAGCCAAAATTTCTAATTTTGATGAAGTACAATTAATTTTTTCCTTTGTAGATAGTGTTTTTGTTTCGCGTCTAACACGTATTTGCCTAAATGAAGATAACAGATTTTTTTGTCCCATGTTTTCTTCGGGAAGTTTCATAGTTTTAGCTTTTCCTTTATGTTTATGATATGTATGTTAGTTCTTGGGGCTACCACAGCTTCATGACTTAACAGAAATTTTTCTGACAGTTCTTGAGGCTGGCTGTCTATAATTAAGGTATCAGTAGGGTTTGTTCCTTCTGAGGGCTACAAGAATCTGTTTCATGCCTCTCTTTCAGCTTCTAACGGTCTCAGGCATTCTTTGGTTTGTAGATGGTATTCTCGTGTCTTCATATTGTTTTCCTTCTATAAATATTTGTGTTTATAAATTTCACCTTTTTATAAGGACACAGTCATATGGGATTAGGGCTCAGCTTAATGACCTCATCCTAACTTGATCATCTGTGTATAAAAACCCTATTTCCAAAGATTACATTCCCAGGTACTGGGGGTTAGGACTTTGCATCTTTTGGAGGAACACTGTTTAACTCATTACAATCCATTTCAAAACAAAAATTTGTATATGGTGTGAAATAAAGGTTGAGCTTCATTTCTTTGCATCAGACATCAAATTTTTCCAGGACCATTTGTCGAAAAGACTGTTCTTCCCTCATTGAATTACTTTAGTACCTTTATCGTAAATCAGTTGACCACATATGTTTTGGTCTATTTCTGAACATTGTTTTGCTTTATTGACCTACATGTGTACCCTTAAACTAATTTCACATTGTCTTGAATTCAGTTTTATAAAGACATGAAATCAGGTGCATTAAGTCCTCCAACTTTGTTCTTTTTCAAAATGATTTTTACCAATCTGTATCCTTTGCATTTCCATTATAATAAAATCAGCTTGACAATTTCTACCAAAAATGTCTATTGAAATTATGTACATCATTTGTTGTCTGTGTTTCATATTTTTGATACAATTATAAATGGGGTTCTAAAAAATCTCTTTTTCATTTTATTATATAGAAACACTATGATTTTTGTACAATGTTATTGTGTCCTGCAACCTTGCTAAACTCATTTATCACTTCTAGTAACTTCAAAAAATTCTGTACAGTTCTGTACATAGATGATCTTGTCTTTTGTAAATAAAGATAGTTATATGCCTTGTCTGCTAATATTTCTTTTTCTTGTTTTGTAATGGAGGCTAAGCCTGTATTGTACTATATTGCATAGAAGTGATAAGAATGGACATTTGTACCTTGTTATCAGTCTTAAAAGGAAAAGCATTTGGTCTTTCACCATTAAATTTGATGTAATTTTTTAGATGTTCTTCATCAAGTTGAGGAAATTCCTGTCTGTACATAGTAGACTGAGATTTACTATCTTGAATGATTGTAAATTATATACTTTTTCTGTGTCTATGTGTTTTTATCTTTTAGTCTGTTAATATGATGAAGTATGTTGGCTTATACTTTTTTTTCCATTCCTTTATTATTTATTTTTATTTTTTTATTTTTATTTATTTTTTTAACTTTTTTATTAAAAAAATTTTTTTTTAATGTTTATTTATTTTTGACAGAGAGAGAGACAGAGCATGAGTAGGGGAGGGGCAGAGAGAGAGAGGGAGACACAGAATTGGAAGCAGACCTCAGGCCCTGAGCTTGTCAGCACAGAGCCCAACGTGGGGCTCGAACCCACAGACTGTGAGATCATGACCTGGGCCGAAGTTGGACGGTCAACTGACTGAGCCACCCAAGCGCCCCAACTTTATTTTTTATTTTTTAAAATTTACGTCCAAATTAGTATATAGTGAAGCAATGATTTCAGTAGATTCCTTAGTGCTCCTTACCCATTTAGCCCATCCCCCCTCCCACAACCCTTCCAGTAACCCTGTTTGTTCTCCATATTTATGAGTCTCTTTTATTTTGTCCCCCTCCCTGTTTTTATATTATTTTTGTTTCCCTTCCCTTATGTTCATTGGTTTTGTCTCTTAAAGTCCTCATATGAGTGAAGTCATATGATTTTTATCTTTCTCTGATGGACTAATTTCACTTAGCATAATACCCTCCAGTTCCATCCACGTAGTTGTAAATGGCAAGAGTTCATTCTTTTTGATTGCCGAGTAATACTCCATGGTATATATATACCACATTTTCTTTATCCATTCATCCATCGATGGGCATTTGGGCTCTTTCCATACTTTGGCTATTGTTGATAGTGCTACTATAAACATGGGGGTGCTGGTGTCCCTTTGCAACAGCACATCTGTGTCCCTTGGATATATGCCTAGTAGTGCAATTGCTGGGTTGTAGGGTAGTTCTATTTTTAGTTTTTTGAGAAACCTCCTTACTGTTTTCCAGAGTGGCTGCACCAGCTTGCATTCTCACCAACAATGCAGAAGAGATCCTCTTTCTCTGCATCCTTGCCAACATCTGTTGTTGCCTGAGTTGTTAATGTTAGCCATTCTGACAGATGTAAGGTGGTATCTCATTGTGGTTTTGATTTGTATTTCCCAGATGATAAGTGATGTTGAGCATTTTTTCATGTGTTGGTTGGCCACCTGGATGTCTTCTTTGGAGAAGTGTCTATTCATGTCTTTTGCCCATTTCTTCACTGGATTATTTGATTTTTGGGTGTTGAATTTGATAAGTTCTTTGTAGATTTTGGATACTAACCCTTTATTTGATATGTCATTTGCAAATATCTTCTTCCATTCTGTTGGTTGCCTTTCAGTTTTGGTGATTGTTTCCTTCGCTGTGCAGAAGCTTTTTATTTTGATGAGGTCCCAATAGTTCATTTTTGCTTTTGTTTCCCTTCCCTCAGGAGATGTGTTTAGTGAGAAATTGTTGCGGGCAAGATCAAAGAGGTTTTTGCCTGCTTTCTCCTCAAGGATTTTGATGGCTTCCTGTCTTACATTGAGGTCTTTCATCCACTTTGAGTTTATTTTTGTGTATAGTGTAAGAAAGTGGTCCAGGTTCATTTTTCTGCATGTTGCTGTCCAGTTTTCCCAACACCACTTGCTGAAGAGACGGTCTTTATTCCATTGGATATTCTTTCCTGTTTTGTCAAAGATTAGTTGCCCATATGTTTGTGGGTCCATTTCTGGGTTCTCTGTTCTATTCCATTGATCTGAGTGTCTATTCTTGTGCCAGTACCATACTGTCTTGATGATTACAGCTTTGTAGTATAGCTTGAAGTCTGGGATTGTGATGCTTCCTGCTTTGGTTTTCTTTTTCAAGATTGCTTTGGCTATTCGGGGTCTTTTCTGGTTCCATACACATTTTAGGATTATTTGTTCTAGCTCTGTGAAGAATGCTGGTGTTACTTTGATAGGGATCGCGTTGACTATGTAGGTTGCTTTGGGTAGTATTGACATTTTAACAATATTTGTTCTTCCTATCCAGGAGCATGGACTCTTTTTCCATTTCTTTGTGTCTTCTTCAATTTCTTTCATCAGCTTTCTATAGTTTTCAGTGTATAGATTTTTCACTTCTTTGGTTAGATTTATCCCTAGGTATTTTATGGTTTTTGGTGTGGCTTATACTTTAAATGTTACCACCCTTGCATTCCTGGGCGTCATATATTCCTTTTTATGCTTTCCTTGGTTCAATATATCTCTGTTTTCTTAATATTTTTCTAAGATAATGGGAAATGTATTGGCCTATATTTTTTCCTTCTATTATCTTTGTGTGGTTTTGGCATCAAGGTAATGTTGGCCTCGCAAAATGAGTTTGGAGGTATTTTCTTCCTGTCTTCTGAATAAATTTGTATAAAATTGATATTATTTCTTCCTTAAATATTTGATAGAATTCACCAATGAAGCCCACTGTGCCTGGAATTTTTTTATGAGAACATTTTTAAATCTCTTTCTATTTCTTTAATGAACATAGAGCTGTTCAGGTTATTTATTTCTTTGTGAGTGCAGTTTTTATTTTGTGTCTTTAAAGGAAAATTTTCATTTCATCTAAGTTGGCAAATCTATTGCCAAAAATCGTGCTTTATGTTGTTTTATTATCCTTTAAAGTGATTATTGTCTGTTTTCTATTTTTTTAATTTTCTTTTTTTCTATCTTCTTTATGCATAACTTTATTTTTTCAGTTTCTTAAGGTAGAACATCGGATCATTGATTTGAGTCTTGTCTTTTCTGATATGTGTCTAGCGCTGTAAGTTTTCCTCTAATCACTACTTAAGCTGTATGCCACAAACTTTGATATGTTGTATTTTCATCTACATTTTGTTTAAATTATTTCCTAATTACTTTTGTGATTTCATCTGCAGTCCAAGGATTGTTTAATTTGGAAACATTTGAAAGTTTTCCAGGTATTTTTCTGTTATATTGATTTCTAGTTTTATTTCAGTTTTGGTCCAAGAATGTACTTTAATTTCAATCTGTTTAATTTGAGGGTTTTGTTTTTTTTTCATAGTGTAAGATTCTGTCTTACACTACATTCTGAATGTTACATATGCAAATTTTTTTTTTTAAGTTTTTTTTTTTAACGTTTTATTTATTTTTGGGACAGAGAGAGACAGAGCATGAATGGGGGAGGGGCAGAGAGAGAGGGAGACACAGAATCGGAAGCAGGCTCCAGGCTCCGAGCCATCAGCCCAGAGCCCGACGTGGGGCTTGAACTCAGGGACCACGAGATCGTGACCTGAGCCGAAGTCGGACGCTTAACCGACTGAGCCACACAGGCACCCCAGTTTTGTTTTTTTTTAAGTGGAGTTTTCTATAAAAGTTAGGTTAAGTTGGTTGATAGTGTTTTCTGTATCTTTATGGATTTCTTTTTATTTGTTCTATTATTTATTGAAAAAGGAGTATTGAAATCTTTGTAATTTTAGATTTGCCTATTAGTCCTTTCAGTTTCAATTAATTTTTGTTTTATTTTTGAAACTATTATTTACAGACACATTTAGGATTTTTACAGCCTTTGATATATTGATTTATTTTTCAGTGTAACTTTTCTTCTTTATTTTTGGTAATGTACTTTGTTCTGAAGTCATCTTTGTGTGATATTAATATAACCATTCCTACTTTTTCTAAAAAATTATTGTTTGCATTGTGGTATGTTTTTACCACATTTATGTTTTTGCTTATAACCTTTCATATGTGAAGTGGGGTTTTTTTTTTTGTAGACTACATATGCTTGGGTCATTCTTTTTGAATTCAGTGTGACAACTCTGCTTTTTAAAGGTTTAGACCATTTATATTTAATATGATGTTTAGTATAGATGCATTTAAACATACTGTTTTCTGTTTGTCCCTTCTGGTCTTGGGTCATTTTCTCTCTTCTTTGGAATTGAGTATTTTCTGTAATCCCTTTTTATCTCTACTATACCCTTCAAAAAGTTTTTTCAGCAATTGCTCTAGTGCCGGGGTCAGTAGACTACATCTGTGGGCCAAATCTGACCTACCTCCTCTTTTTGTGAATAGAGTTTTATTGGGACATAGCAGGTTCATTCATTTGTATCTTGCCTGTGGCTGCCTGTATGCTACAGTAGCAAAATTAAGTAGCTATGACGGAGACCATGTGGTATACCAAGCCTAAAATATTAGTATCTGCTTTCTACAGAAAATTTTTGCCAACGCTTCCTCTAGTTTTTTTTTTTTTTTTTTTTTTAATTTTTTTTTTAAGGTTTTTTATTTATTTTTGAGACAGAGAGATACAGAGCATGAACGGGGGAGGGGCAGAGAGAGAGGGAGACACAGAATCGGAAGCAGGCTCCAGGCTCTGGGCCATCAGCCCAGAGCCTGACGCGGGGCTCGAACTCACAGACCGCGAGATCGTGACCTGGCTGAAGTCAGACGCTTTAACCGACTGCGCCACCCAGGCGCCCCGAACGCTTCCTCTAGTTTATGTGCATCTTTAACTCATCAGAGATGTCTTCAAACAGTATCGTACTACTCTGTGTATGATGTAATATATACCTTAGAATAGTATATTTCTATTTTCTTTCTGTTGTCACTTGTACTACTGTTGTCATACATTTTATTTCTGTAGACAGTTGATTCTCATTATTTGTGATAGTTATGTTCTATAAAATGACCTCAAACATTGAATTAGTGAATGCTGAACAACTGCTCCTAGGGGAAATACAGGGTTAGATTCCTGTGAGCATCTCGTCAGAAAACTTTTGTTAACTAGTAAATACGTAACCTTGTTTTATGCACGTACTTAAAAGACGTTTAAAGACACTGTACTTAATATATATTGTTGATGCATTGATATTGCTCTCATGGCCAACAGTACTGTAACTCATGCCTGAATGAAGCTTATCTAACACATGTATTTTCTCCATAAGGCATATCATAGGCTACTTGCTCTTAGGAACATTGAATAGCACTTCAGCATGATGCTTGGGGGTCATTTTAAATAGAAAAATCACCATTGAAACCCCCAAATTCAGAACACATGACACTAAATAAATAGCCCATGAAAAGGACATGCGTTTTTGTACTATGATAGTTGAGACAAGAAGTCAGAGCATCACTTTGTTTGACTTCAGTTGGGAATGTGCACAGTGACAGATTTTTTTGTCTTCTGTCCATGTCTGCAAATGACTACAAAAGCACAAAATATTGATTTTTGGTTACAAATAAATTTTAGCAAGTTCATAGATACAGAATCTGTGAATGATGAGGATCAACTGTTGCCACAGATCCCACAACACGTTGTTATTCTTGCTTTTAACAGTAAACTATGTTTTAAAAAAATTAAAAGCGAGAAAAATGACCTTTTATCACATATTTAGCATTTGTATTACTTTGTGTTAGATCCAAAGTGTATGCAATATCTTCTTTTCTCTGCTTCATTTACAGTTTTTCTCTTCTTGGTTTTCAGCAATTTGAATATGATATGCCTTGTGGTTTTCTGTTTTTGTTGCTGGGGTTTGTTGAAGGTTATAGTTTCCTCAACTTGGGAGACTTTTTGTATTCATTAAAGCTTCCTTGAGTCTTTTCCTGTGTCCCATTTTTACTACCCTTACAAATTTTCCTGAACATGTTCTTGTTTGCTTTCCTCCTTACGTTCTTTCTAATACAGGCTTTCACTTGAAATATACAGTGTAATGGAAAAGCTGTATTTGAATTACTTCTGGGTTGTGCCATGACCACATCTGAATGAATGCATTATTTTAAAACATTTTTCATTCCCAGCCTACTGTTGGAAATAGATTGAAGAGGTGTGAACCAAGCTCCTTGTTAAACTTTTCCACGATTCAGTAATTTTTGGTAAGATAGTAAATTGTTGTAACCAGTTTACTTATCTTGATTCGTTCAATCAAATGAACAAGCTCTAATACGTGTACTTTGATAAATGTACTTTATTTCAACGTGTGTGCCTATTTTTTTAACCTATAAAATCTTATATACTATCTACTTTTAAAACCCCCCACAAGATATTTTGATTACTCTGACAGTGAGCATTTTCTGATAACCAGCTTTTTAAATTTTTAATTAGCAAAATTTTCAAGCTTTGTTTTGTCATATGTGTATGCAAAAGTGGCTACACTTCTAAAAATCTTTTATCACAGGCCACATGTTGTGAAAGATCAAGATTCTTAAAATGTTTACAAACTCCATGTATGTGGTTTCAAGGTTTTGTGCAACTTTGTAACAGTGATTTTCAATTCTGGCTGCCCCTGAGAACAACCAGGAAACTTAACAGACCCTTTCCCAGACCAGTTGAGTCAGGCTGTCTGGGAATGGAGAGTCTAACAGCTCTGTCTGTGGTTCTAAGAAGTATCCAGAGTTGAGAACCTCAAGTATAATGAAAATCAATAAACTTAAAGGGCCAGATAAGTAAATAATCTGAAGATATTTTTTCCAAATACTTAAATTGTATATTTTGTTATGAGTTTACCATTATATAAAATAAAATTATATATTTGTTGAATCTTGCATGCAAATTCAAAAATTCAGTGAGGTCTGCATCTGATTATAGGTTAATATGATAGTTGAAAATTTTAGATAGAAGAATAAGTACTAGTGATTTTGTTTCTTTTACTTGGCAGTTTGCAGAGAGCTAAATAGTGTAGTACAGTGACCCCTTACCTAGGTGCCGTTATCTGTTATGGCTTCATGCAATTGAACAAATATTTGTGGTGCACTTACTCTGTTCAGTCACTGTGCTAGAGAGACTGTGGAGTTACCAAGATGAAAGATAAATTTCCTGCCCCAGCGATTTATGCTTTGGAAAAAGAGAAGTTGAGTGAATGTAAAATTACTTTAGATCATGGTAAGACCTGAGGTAAAAGTACAAAATGGTAAATGACTCAAGGAAGAACTACCATCTCATTCAGGAGTTATGAAAACTTGTTTTAACCTTACCTTTTGCTTGTATTATCACCAACTATAGCCCTTCGCCTGGGGAAATAAACCTTAGCAGCTGGTACAATACCCTGCTACTACTTTGATAGCTTGTGGCATGGATAAAGCAAGATGCCTTTAACATCCTCAGTAGTCAGAAACCTGTGTATTTATGTACATGTGGACCTTTTTTTTTTTTCATGTTTAAATGAATAAATCTGTATGATTGTGCTTCCTTGTGCTCTAAATTTTAGGTGAGTTAGACCTAATTATTTAAGAAATTCATGGTGATTTCTGTTCTGTTCATGGTAATCCCTTTACAATCCCCCCCATCATTTTTCTTATAGTACATTAAACCATCAGTTGCCTTTTATGGAGATTATGAGAATAGTAAAACATAACATTTTTTGTATATCCATTTAATTACCGTGTGCTATGCTCTTTACTCCTGGACAACTTATGTTTAAAGTTTTGTTGTATTGATTGTGATTGTTCTTTTACTTGAATGTAAAAATCGTAAGCTCTGTAAGGTCAGACATTGGGTCCACAATAGATGTTCAACAAATGTTTTTTGGTTGAATAAACAAAATAAATTCATATGAAACAGTATAGTATGGTTGTTAAAAAAAAATACGAGCTTCAAGGGGCACCTGGGTGGCTCAGTCGGTTAAGCGTCCAGCATCGGCTCAGGTCATGATCTCGCAGTTGGTGAGATTGAGCCCTGCATCAGGCTGACAGCTCGGAGCCTGGAGCCCGCTTCGGATTCTGTGTCTCCCTCTGTCTCTGCTCTTCCCCCGCTAACCCTCTGTCTCTCTCTCAAAAAATAAACTTCTTTTTAATAGGAGCTTTGGGGTCAAATTTGGGTTTTATCTCTACCACTTACTAGTTGTGTAACCTTGGTTTCTTATCTAAAAAATGAGGTTTAAAAGTGCTCATTTCATGGCTTTGTGTGTGTGTATGTATACCAAATGGTACATTTATAAAACACTTAGCCCCGCACCTAGCATAGCAATTTCATTGTTAGTTCGTCAATAATATTATTTATTAATCTGATCTTAGTGGTTTCTAAAGTGAAAAAACTTTAGTCACACATACTTTGGGAACGCTTTTCTGTGAGTTTATTGGAAATTAGTAGTGGTCCAGAAATGAGTGAAAACTACTAGTAGTTGAGTTTATGTTTTGCTTTTGTGCTTTACAGAATATACACGTGTCATAAACTGTTTTCTGCTGTGTAGAAGGCAACTGAGTTTTTCTTAATCTGTATAGGTAAATTATTCACAATTTTCTGTTCACTCTGCAAATGCTCCTTTTAAAGGTACAGAAAATTGGAGGTTAATGGTATATCAGTTCTGTGGTTTATTTAATCACCTATTCTTGGGCTGTTAGTGTCTATTTCACGTGCATTCTTTAGCTCCTGAAAACCTGTGTTTTTGTCTTAGAATATTGTACTATATTCCTCAGGGGATGAAGTAGTTCTGTGATTCTTTAGATTAATGGTGATTACAGATGTGACTTCAGAATAATAATTGTGAGTTCAACTGATTTAACTAGTTAATTACTATTATTGAGCAGTGAGTAAACATGCCTGTCGGTGTTTCTATACCCTTAGACTGTTGTATCTAATATAATGGAATTAGGATATTCCTGTACAGTATGCACATTCTCAAGAATTAAACTGGCAGAAGGAGCCTATAGAGCTACTTTAAAGGCATAGGGATAGTTAATTGAAACTTTTGATATCAAAAGAAGGACATGTGGGGTGGTTCAGTCAGTTAAGCATCCGACTTCAGCTCAGGTCATGATCTCATGTTTCGGTTTGTGAGTTTGAACCCTGTGGTGGGCTTTGTGCTGACAGCTTGGAGCCTGGAGACTTGCTTCCGATTCTGTGTCTCCTTCTCTCTCTGCCCCTCACCCACTCACATGCTCTCTCTGTCTCTCAAAAATGAATAAATGTTAAAAAAAATTAAAGAAAAAAGAAGGACATGGAAACTAACCAAGAATACTATCTCCATTAGGGAAAAAAAATGATCAAAATATTTATTGATAACTGTCTTAAGAATGGATGAATCCAAATGTAAATAAAATTTAAAAATTTTGTGAAATAGTTAATAAAAGACTTTGTGAAATAAATGTATACTCATATTCCTGAAAAAGGAAGACTAATCATATATAATTTCTACTTCCCGAATTAAATTAAATTTTCCATTCAAGATTTTATTGGGATTCTTTTTACCATGACAGTATTTTTCTAAACTTTATTTAGGATAAAAAGTAATTGAAAGCATTAAGTTAAAAGTCTGAAAAAGAAGAGAAAGAGAGAAAAAAAAAGCTACAGTAATGGAAACTATATACTACTTAAACAGTAATAGAACCACAGTACTTTTAAGTATGTGGCTAAGGAAATGAGGAATAAAGGAGAATCATTTTTCAGAAATGGAGTTTAGAAGAGATGCCTGGTTGGCTCAGTCAGTTAAGCATCCAACTATTGATTTTGGCTTAGGTCATGATCTCATGGTTGTGAGACTGAGCTCCTTGTCAGACTCCTTGTTGGGCTGGGTTCTGTGCTGGGCATAGAGAGCCTGCTTAAGATTCTCTCTTCCTCTCTCAGATCCCCTCCCCTGCTCATGCTTGCATGCACTTTCTCTCTCTCTCAAAAAAAGTGTTTAGAAAACAAGTTAAGCAGTGAAAGGGGCATTAACATAGACCTGGCACTTAATATCTGGTACCAGGATAAATTTCAGAGGAATTAAAGGTTAAGTATGAGATTCAAATAAAAGGAAAATTAGAATAAAATGGAATTGAATATTCATCATACTTACAGATATCTCACTTTCAGATCAGGAAAAGGAAACACAAGGAAAAAGAACCATTTATGCATCAGGCTCTGTGTTGACAGCTCAGAGCCTGGAGCCTGCTTCGGATTCTGTGTCTCCCTCTCTCTCTGCCCCGCCCCTGCTCACACTCTGTCTCTGTCTCAAAAATAAATAAAAACATTTAAAAAAAAAATTTGTTTTAAAGAACCGTTTATAGATTTGAGTTGAAAATTAAAATATTTACATATGTTAAAACAATATAAACAAAAATAAGATTGGGTAAATACTACACAAGTATTCTATAGGTTAATATCTTTATTCTGCAAAGAGTTCATGTATTGGCAAGAAGAACACTGATCTCTAAATATTTAGTCAAATGATATAAAAATAAACTTCACAAAAATTTTAAATTAGTAAACAGGCATGCGGGGAAATGTTCAAAATGTAGTAATAAATACAGGTTAGTTATGTTGTTCAATCGGGAAAAATGAAATTGGTATTTCCAATATAGATGAGGGTGTGGTAAAACTTCATAGAAATAGAGAACAATCAGTGATTTCAGGCTTATAATTAGAAATGGGATTGAATTGTAACTAACACAGATAATACATATACACCAAAGTTTTTTTTTGTTTGTTTCCAAGAAAATATCTAACAGATCATTTATAGTTGAACTTTGCTTAAAACTTGGATGTGACCGAAAGTGGTCACTCTTTGAATTCAGTCCAATTTCATGACACATCCAGAGGGTGGAGTGGGTGGAGTTTCTTTTGTTGTTGTTGTTGTCTTTAACATAAGCCAAAAATTCAGCTTCCTTTCCTTGAAGATTTGAAATGCGTCCAACATTTGTATTACATTGAGATTGGTTCTGTTTTATTCACCTTTCTGTCCCCGCAAATGCCTTAGTCTCAGTAGACATTTTTTAAAGGACACATTGTACTTTTACTGCTGAAAACAATACTGTAGATAATCTATAGTGGTAGTTCCCTCTAGTGATGAAATGACTTCTAGAAAGAAATAAGCAGATAAGCACCAATATTCTTTTCTGATCCATTTCGTGTATCAGTTCCTTAGTTGTGTCCAATCTGCTCTGACTAGTTTAGATTTTCAGATATTTAGTTCAAAGAACTCTTTCTTCCTGGGATTGTGCAAAAGGCCAGCTTCTTGAAATACTTGAAATTCTCAAAGTTACTCACTCTGAGGACATCAGTGAACTTTTTCCTTTTTCCTTGTAAGAATGTAGATTAGCATGATTTAAATAGCAGATATTATAGCTCCAATATCTAATTTTAATGTATAAGATTAAATTAAACCAGTGATTTTGATCCCTGACAACCTTTAGCAATGTCTGGAGACTTTTTTTGGTTGTCACTAATGGGGAGAGAGGGAGTGCTACTGGCATCTGAAGGGTAGAGGGCAGGGATGTTACTCTGATGTACCAGGAAGCCCCCCACAGCAGAGAATCATCTGGCCCCAACTGCTAGTAGTGCTGAAGTTGAAAAACCCTGAGTTAAACTATGTAGAAATAGAATTTCTGAACTTTGGAGAAATAAAAAAAACTTCTGTTACTATTGTAGGGTCACATTAGGGGTGCCTGGGTGGCACAGCCTGTTGAGCCTAGGACTTCAGCTCAGGTCATGATCTCACGGTTCCTGTATTTGAGCCCCGAATCAGGCTCTCTGCTATCAGCACTGAGCCTGCTTCAGATCCTCTGTCCCCCTCTCTCTCTGCCCCTCGCCCACTCACACACTCTCTCAAAAATAAATAAACATTAAAAAAATTGAATAAGTTGTGAATATGAATATCTTGATGTGAATTGTAGCTTGAGAGCTTTCAGGTAGGATTTCTAGTTTGGCTTGGGTGTGTTTAAGTATAGTATACAGTTTCTGTTGTGAGCATGGAAATAATTATACAATGTAAATCTTAATTTTTATTGAAATCTAGTTGACATGCAATTTATATTAGTTTCAGGAATGAACGTAAATTTTTAGACTTACACATTAGATTCCTCTATCTACATAGGAGCTTATAAAGCAGACTTAGCAACAGACAGTATCTCTGCCCTCTAGGAGTTTATCCACTGAAGAGAATTCTTAAACTGGTGAAACTCAGAGGGCTAGTGAGAGTGGCTATCAGGAGAACTGAGAAGGCAGACAGATCTGACCAGGAGGTAGAGTTGGGGTTGAGCCAAGCAGAAACCGGACCTCTGCTAGGAGGTCACTATCAAAGAATCAAATTACAATGAATGAGCAAATCAAAACAGAGGGAACAGGTCAAAAGCTTTGCCCATCTTACAGTGATTGTGCATGGATTCTCAATGTCAAAATTACATTAGTGTTTAAACCTGTACTGTTATTTTTTGTTATTGGCAT
This sequence comes from Panthera tigris, assembly GCF_018350195.1. Classification (NCBI taxonomy): domain Eukaryota; kingdom Metazoa; phylum Chordata; class Mammalia; order Carnivora; family Felidae; genus Panthera; species Panthera tigris. The sequence goes on from NC_056662.1 coordinate 109,180,755, forward strand.
ATGTTTAAAAAAATAATCCAAGAAAGAGGTAGCACTGTTCTAAAGCCAAAGAGACAGACTCAGTTGGAGATTTTGAATTCTTTCACTTTCTTGCTTTATGATTATAGACTCTTTTCAGGTCACTTACTTCAGATTTTTGTGTGTGTGTGTGTGTGTGTGTGTGTGTGTGTGTGTGTTATTTTGGGGGAGGGAACGGCAGAGAGAAAGGGAGAGAGAGAACCTTAAGCAGGCTTCACACTGTCAGCACAGAGCCCAACACGGGGCTCGATCCTATGAACTGTGAGATCTTGATCTGAGCTGAAATCAAGAGTTAAACACTTAACCAACTGAGCCACCCAGGTGCCCCTTCAGATCTTGATCTGCAAAATTGGGATCATGATTCCTTCCTTCATTAAAAAGTTATGGTGATAAATGTAAAGTCCTTAATTCAGTGTCTGGCATATAATTAGTACCCTCAAAACAGTAATACTCAGTTTTAAAATTTCTCTAATCTGGGAAGATCATCGATACTGTAGTGTTCTTAAATTTTTAGTAAATACCAAAACATGTATAGCATTCTTTCAATACACTGACATTGCTTTACTTATGCTTTTTGATTTTAGTATTTAGCATATGACAAACTATAAAAAATAGAGATTAAGTGTTTATTAGAGGACTGGGATTACTCGTTTTAGGAGTTTTGAGGAAATTAAATGAGATAGCCTATGTTGAGTGCTTTACATGATGCCTGGTGCATAGTAACTACTCTCAGTGAGTGTTAGTTCCCCACCTTCTTGATTTCATATTGCCAAGAAGCTTAGAAAATAGCACTGTGATGCTACTGCTATTGTGTTAATTTGTTGAATGAATAGATGTAATAGGAGTAGGAAAGGAAATTGGCCAACAGCAATTCGTTTTAAGCTGTGATGGTGTTTACTGAAATTGAAATGAATCTTACTAGAGCAGACTCTGCTTTTAGCTGATTTAAAACATTTGTTTTTAGTTTTGACCATTTACATGACACTAGACCTAAAGAGTCTTTGGTTATGTATCCTAGTTTAGGAGTGATTTTGGTCTACTCGCCAACTGAATACATTGTTTCTGCAGACATAGATTAGGTATAATTTTCAGGTCCTGCCAAAGTAGAGCGAAAACCCCAGCTGTATCTTTTGTTTTCTGGAAACCAGTTGTCATTATGTGTTGGGTTTTTTTTTTTTGTTTTTTTTTTTTCCTGCTCTATTCTTTCTACTACAGCTGTGTTGCAGTGGCTAGGTGACATCTAGCCTGCATTTTTGTCTTGGCAAAATAGTGCCAGGCAACCATTACTAATCTGGAGGCTCAAACCAGAAGAAAGATTTTTTTTTTTTTTTAATTCTTCTGGATACTCAGGTTAAGATGTTGGATAGACTAGAAAGTTCCAGGAAGTTTGAATGAAAGATAATCAGAACTAATAGCAAAACAAGGAAAAAAGGTAATGGAAAAAGATCACTCTGGTTTGTGTCAAAGAGAAATGGTGTTAAATGAAGCAGCTCCTCTACTATGTCATATCCAGAAAATCCTGGGTTGGAGATTAATAATGAAAGTGAAGAATAAGTTCAGAGTACGGGCACCTGGGTGGCTCAGTCGGTTAAGCGTCTGACTTGTGCTCAGGTCATGATCTTGGGGTTTGTGAGTTCGAGCCCTGTGTTGGTCACTGTGCTGACAGCTCAGAGCCTGGAGCCTGCTTCAGATTCTGTTTCCTTCTCTCTCTGCTTCTCCCCGCTGGAGCGCACTCTCTCTCTCTTAAAAACAAATACACATTAAAAAAAATTTTTTTTAAGAATAAATTCAGAGTAAACATTGAATAATTTTCTCATTGACTCATCTAGACCCTAGTGCCTACTATCTGTATATAAAAATAATCATTGGGAGCCCCTGGGTGGCTCAGTCAATTAAGTGTCCTACTCTTGATCTCGGCTCAGGTCATGATGTCAGGGTTTGTGAGTTCAAGCCCCGCATTGGGCTCTGTGCTGACAGTGCAGAGCCTGCTTGGGATTCTCCCTCCCTTTCTCTCTGCCCCTTCGCTGCTTGTACTCTCTATCTCAAAAATAAATAAATAAACAAAATACATGAATAAAAGAAATAGTCTTTGAAATTCTTCTCTTCAACTACATACTTTCCCTAAAAATGATGTTAAATAGTATATTTGTTTCTGGGAATTATATTAGTGTGAAACTCGTTACCTTTGCTCTGTAATCAACAGTTGTTTTTTGTTTTTGTTTTTTTTTTTCCCAGTAAGTTAAATACCAAGTTCTAGGTACTGGATGTCCAGTAGGGAGCATGAAAAGAGAATGCCCTTGCCCTTGTGGAGCTTATTTACTATGACCTCGTTTATTATTAGACTTTCTATGATTTACTTGACATCAGACTTTAAAATTACCTTAGTATTCAGCTTCTCAAATTAAGTGAATACAGATAAACCTGTGGCACTGAGAATGTTCTATATCTTGAGCTGGGTGGTAGTTACATGGGTGTGTGTGTGTGTGTGTGTGTGTGTATAGCTATCTATTTTAATTAAGATTATTGCATTTTACTCATTATGTTTCGATGTCAACTGTTTTTATTAAAATTAGATGTCCATTGAAACACTCCAGTGGTTTCCCTTTGCACCTAGAAAATCCCATAGTCCTTTAAAAAGGTGTACAGTAATAAATTTTTGTTCAGATAATGTTAAATTCTGAAGCTTGTTAACGTGTAAAAATTGTATTTGACCAAGTAGAATTAAAAACTTATAAACTTCTACCTCATCTAACATTTTACTGATAGAATTTTATGACATGACATGAATTTTATGACATGAACTTTAAACTGTTCACATTAAATATCTCTCAAGTTATAGTATTGCTTGAAGGAGTTTTATTTGCAAGTATTGGGAACTTTTAATTACAAACAAATTAATACTATCAAAAGTAGCTTCCATAAAATGGCTATCGAAAGATAAGATCTGTTTTTTATTATTGAAGTTGTCTTTACTGCAAAAGTAAAGATGTACAGAATGTGAAGTGGGCAAAGAGAGCAGTGCATAAGGAGTGAGACTTTCACTTACAATGAAATTCCATTACTCTCCCATATGGACTGGGAAAAGACTTCATTTGGCACCATCTGTGGAAAGCAAGTGTAGAAATGCCTGGGGCAATTTGGAATGAAGTCAAATTAAAGGCCTATTTTGCGCTACCTTGCTAGCTCTTTTGCTGTTTCTTTCATTTCCTCTTTTCTTCTCTTAATCAAGGCTGAGGTAGGCTAGGGAAGGAAATACGGGCACGTCTAGTTTTCAGAACTTTGTTAACTTCCTTCCACATTTTCCAGTCTCTCAATATTCTTGACCCCTTTGTTGCCCAGAGCAGGGTTTCTCAGTTTCAGCACTATCAACATTTTGGGATGGATAATTCTTTGTTCTCTGAAGTGTCCTGTGCCTCAGAGGATGTTTAGCCACACCCCTGGTTTCTACCCCCTTGATGCCAGTACATCACATTGTAACAACCCAAGTGTCTCAAGACATCACCACATACTTTCTGGGGGAAAAAACTGCCCTGATTGAGAACCTTAGTTTAGGATATGCAATAGCCCTTGACAGTAACTGACAGTTACTAAGCGTGTTACCACCTCTGCTGCTCTTCTAATCTTGTTCCCTATTGCAGATTGCTTTCTTCCCTATGAAAGTAGAATGCTTAGAAAGCATTATACCATTTTATTAGCTAAGACTTGCATTCTGGATGATAAAGAGAAAGCCCAATGAAAACAGTGGATTCATAAATATAATCAAGAACTGATTTTCATTAGTTTGCTAGAATATTTCTTCCTCTTAAAATTATACAACTTTGAAAGGGAAAAAAAGTTCTCTTTTGTTCTTTATTCTGCTGGAGTCTGGCTTAGGTAAACACGCTGTTGCTTTGGTAAAATTCCCTTTTTCTGTATAGGATGTTTTATTGCATCAGATCATTTGAGAAATTCAACATATATACTGTTAAATAAACAGGGTGTTTTTTGTGTGTGTGTTTGATATGTTGTCCAGGACTTATTAAGTATCTCCCACATAATGAGATGCATTTTGAAGAATGGTTGGACTTGGAGTTTTAAAGATCTGTCAATCCATTAGAAATGGGCAAAGAATATGAATAACCAGTGTAGAGAAAAGGAAATACAGATGTCCCTTAAACATGTAAAAAATGTTCAACTTCTTGGGGCACCTGAGTAGCTCAGTCATTTAAGCACCTGACTTCAGCTCAGGTTGTGATCTCATGGTTCCATGAGTTCCGACCCTGCATCAAGGCCCCACATCAACAGTGGGGAGCTCTCTGTGTCCTAAGAGTGAAGAGCCTGCTTCAGATCCTATGTCTTCTTCTCTCTCTGCCCCCTCTTGCTCGTGTGCATGCACTCTCTCTCAAAAATAAGCAAACATTTAAAATGTTCAACTTCTCATGATTAAAACTATACTGAAATACCATGTTTTACCTAATATTAACAGATTTGCTAAGGATTAAATTGTGTCTCTCCACCCCAACCCCCTACATCCATATGTTGAAACCCTAACCTTCACCTAGTGTGACTTTGGAGATAGGACTTTTAGGAAGTAATTAAAGTTAAATGAAGTCATAGGGTTGTAGTTCGATAGGATTGGTGGCTTTATAAGAAGAGGAAGAGAGAAAGAGGTTTGTCTCTCTCTCTCCCCATGTGCATTTTGGAAGGAGAGCTCATCTGAGCACTTAGCGAAGAAAGCTGCTGTCTACAAGTCAGGAAGAGGCCTCTCACTAGAACTTGACCATGCTAGTACCCTGGTCTCAGGACTCTAGCTCCCAGCAATTTGAGAAAATAAGTTTGTGTTGTTTAAGCTACTCAGTCTATATTTTGTTATGCGGCCTAAGCTAATACAACACTATAAACTAGAATGTGGAAAAAACAAGCACTCAGTTTATTACTTATGGAAATATAACTTGGTATGACCTCTTTAAAGAGAATTTTGGCAGTATCTAAAAATGTCAAATGTGGATGTTCTTAGACCTAGCAAATCTACTTTTAGGAAGTAGTCCTAATCATATACTCAAAAAGTAGAAAAAGGTAAGTATGTAAGATTATGTATTGGGTGTTGTTTGTAATAAAGGATTTGAGGGACACCTGGGTGGCTGTCGGTTAAACCTCTGACTCTTGATTTTAGCTCAGGTCATGATCTCACAGTTGGTGGTTTTGAGCCTCACATTGGGCTCCACTCTGAGTGTGTAGCCTACTTGGGATTCTTTCTCCCCCTAGCTCTCTGCCCCTCCCCTGCTCGTGTGTGCACATGCACCCACACACACTCTCTCTCAAAATAAATAAACTTAAAAAAAAGATTTGAAACAGTAGCTAAGATTTATAGAGTGCCCAAAATGGATCAGGAGTTCTAACTTTTTATGTGTATTCATTCATTAATTCTGATGACAGCCTTATGAAGTGGGTACTATTTTACAGATAGAGAAACTGAGGTTAAGTAAGTTAGCCACAGTTAAATAGTAAGTGAAATGATCAGGATTTGAACTCAGGAGTTTGGGCTTAGTTTTATTCCTTGATCCATATCCCATCAGTGGGAAACTGGTAAAATAAAACTATGCAATTGTAAAAATAAATTAAAAAATAGAATAGAATAGGAAAGAAAGGAAGAAAGGAGAGAAAGAAGGAAAGAAAAAGGGAAGAGGGATGGCTGGGTGGCTCAGTTGGTTAAGTGTCCAACTTTGGCTCATGTCATGATTTAGTGGTTCGTGAGCTGGAGCCCCACATCGGGCCCTCTGCTGTCAGTGCAGAGCCTGCTTTGGATCCTCTGCCTCCCTCTTTCTTTCTGCCCCTCTCCTACATGCGTGCCATGCACTCTCTCTCAAAAATAAATTTAAAAAAGAATAAGAACATTTTATGCATAAAATATCTTCAGAAGGATGCTAGGGAAAACTGGGAACAGTGTTGACTATGGCAGGGATAACTGGACAACTCAGGCATAGATTTTGCACTCTACTCTTCTGTACTGTAAAAATTTTGAACCATTTGAAAAAATTGCCTATTAAAAAATAAATAAAATTCTATTTTTAAAGAGTGTATATTGTATCCCAAAGTATTAGTAAATATCTGTGAGGCCGTGTGTGTGTGTGTGTGTGTGTTTAAAAATGATTAGATGAATAAATAAATGGGGGAAAATAGATAAATCTCACATGTAGAAGAGCTCCCAATAATTTATATAGATACTCTGCCTTCAAGGAGAAGGAATGTAACCTTCCATTCCTTAAGGGTGGACTGCACACGGCGACTTCCTTCCAAAGAGCACAGTATTAGGGGTTCAGAGGAAATAGCTTTGCAGTGAAGAAACTTGACAAATACTACCTTAGCCAGATAATCAAGGTCTACATCAGTAGCAATAAATCATGTTGGTAGTAGGTACACTTGATATGATGTGAGGAGAATGGCACTTTACCTTTGTGCTCTTTTTCCCCAAAACTCATAATTCCATTTTAATTATGAGAAAAACATCAGATATATTCTAATGGTGGCATCCTCACACAATACAGCAAAGTCTGAGAAAGCATTGTCACAGCCAAAAGTGGCCTAAGAAGACATCACAGTGAAAGATAATGTGGTATCCTGTGTAGGATCCTGGGACGTAAAAAGGAAATTGAGTAAAAACTCAGGAAACTTGAATAAAGTATGGACTTTAGTTAATGAGAATGTATCAATATTAGTTTATTAAGTTGTAATTAATGTACCATACTAATATAAGATGTTGATAACAGGGGAAACTAGGTGTGGGGTATATGAGATCTCTATGTATTATCCCAGTTTTTCTGTAACTAAAACTGTTCTTAAAAACAAAATCTGTTTTTTAAAAAGAGTATACATAACAAATGTATTGAATAATGTAAAAGTAAACTTGAAATTCAGATGTCCATGACTCATTCCACAGAACTTAACCATAAACTTGGGAAGGGAGCCTTAGCATATTTCATTTTAAGGTCCACTGGTGATTCTAGTGTATGGTTAGAATTGAGACATGGCTTAAGAATTTACTCTTGCTTGAAAATCTTATTTCTGGGGGCGCCTGGGTGGCTCAGTTGGTTAAGCCTCTGACTCTTGATTTTGGTTCATGATCTCACGGTGGGATTGAGCCCCGTGTTGGGCTGTGCACTGACAGCTTGGAGCCTGATTCTCTCTCTCCCTCTCTCTGCACTGCCCCTGCTCACTCATTCACACACACACACACACACACACACACACACACACACACACACTCTCTCTCTCTCTCTCTCTCTCTCTCTCTCTCTCTCTGTCTCTCTCTCTAAAAATAAACATTTAAAAAAATCTTATTTCTGAATTTTTAAAAATGATGAATAGTCAATACCTGTACATTCAAATCATTTGGTTTTGGGGTTCTTATGGGGGCATTTTCTCAGTATAATCTTTTTTAGATCTTTTAAACTCTGTGCTCATGGTTTATTTCCCTGTTTCTTCTTTTTAGATGTTTATCTTTAGTGTACACATGCCTTAAGACTTCAAAATGTTTTTAAAGCTTGGGTACATTGTTTCTCTGATGGTCAGTATTTAATATTCTCTTGCTTTTTTTCAGGCCCTACTTTCTGTTACTTCATTTTGTGCTGACTCTTCACTTTCAGATGATTCCTAAATATTCCACGAAACACACCTATAAGTCATAATTGGTGAATAGCAGAAATCTATTTTTTACAAGCTGTTTAATACACTTTCCTCTCTTGGAACTCTGTAATTTCTCAAACATATAGATGAAGAAAGTATGTAAACATTTGCTAGTCCAGAAAATTACTTCATTCTTTATCATTGAGGGCTTTCCAACCTGGTACACAAATGCTTATTTCAAGTAAATATTCTTAATACTCCCTATCATTTTTTTTTTTTTAATTTTTTTTTTCAACGTTTTTAATTTATTTTTGGGACAGAGAGACAGAGCATGAACGGGGGAGGGGCAGAGAGAGAGGGAGACACAGAATCGGAAACAGGCTCCAGGCTCCGAGCCATCAGCCCGGAGCCTGACGCGGGGCTCGAACTCACGGACCGCGAGATCGTGACCTGGCTGAAGTCGGACGCCCAACCGACTGCGCCACCCAGGCGCCCCAACCTATCATTTTTTTTTATTTGCTCTTCAGTTTCTTAATGCCAGTATGGATTCACTAGGTCATGTGTTTATCAAGATTATTTTATACACATTTTTTTTTCTCAGCCACACATTTTTAAACGTTTTTCTTCTGTCATTAATGTGTTTATTTAGCTCTTTAGTTATTGGGACTTCTGGGCTGGTCAAAACAATGCTAATGATCCCTGTAATTTGCCAAAGATAGATTTTAGAAGTGTTCTTTCTTGTCTTGCTTTCCGTCTTACTGAATAGTCCAGACCCTGATGCCTCTTTCCTGACCCATGGCTTCAGCCTTCTTTAGGAGCTTGCTCTGGTCTCATCCTGTTCCCTTTTAAGATACAGATTTGATCATGTCACTGCCTTGTTCTGGTATTCTTTCTCTCTCCTCCCCACCCCCTAACGTATGGGATATGAGCCCCTAGCATTTACCGATCATGGTACTATTTTATAACATCAAGTAATTTAATTTTAACAAGAATCCTATAAAGCCAGTACCCTTTTTATTCCAAATTTATAGACAAGAAGCTGAGCATAGGGAGGTTAAGTAGCTTATCTAAGGTTCTATAGTTAGTAGGTGGCAAAGCCTGAACCCCATTCTGTTGACTCCCGAGTTTCTTTAAGTATAGCCCCCTTGGAGCTCCTGTGTGCATTTTTGCCCTCTTTCTGCACAGCCGTCCCCTCATTCTTCAGTCATAGGGGTCCACTTACTTTGTCCCATTTACCTTGTATTTTCTCAGCTATGACCCTTGTACTTTCACTTTCACTTTCTGCCCATAGAAACCCTGCTTTTCTTTTTATGATTCTCTTCAAATATCACTGTTAAAGTGACATTCCACCTTCCCAGTTAAAGTTTTTTATTCCCTTTTCTAGAATTTTATTTATTTTTCATTTTTGTCATTTCCATTATCAGGTTATATATCTGTTTTATTTCCATCTTCCTACTAGATTGTAAGTTTCTGGGAGGGGAGGGGCTGTCTTACCTTTAGAAACCATGGGGCCAATGCCTTGCACATAGAGGACATGCAGAAATGTGAATTTTTAAAAGGAATTTTATTCATACAAATATTTTGTTAGATATTTTATAAGGATGGAAAGTGGAATCTTTTTTGTTAATACTTAAGAATTGTTGCAACTAATTTATGGAGATTTTCTAATTTGATGATACTTCATAAAATTTTAATTTCAAGTTTTAATATTAAATAAAACTCCATTTTTGATTCTGTACTTTTCTTTTAAGTTTGTTTATTTTGAGAAGGGGAGTGGGGAACAGAGGATCCAAAGTGGGCTCTGTGCTGACAGCAGAGAGCCTGATGCAGGGCTTGATCCCACCAACCGTGAGATCATGACCTGAGCTGAAGTTGGGCACTCAACAAACTGAGCCACCCAGGCACCCCTACTTTTATATTTTCAGTTGAAAATTATGTACTGTTAGGTATATGTTTAAAGCATATTATAAAGTTTTGGAAGTATTATTGGTAACTCAGATAATTGAAAGGAGAACTAATATAAAGATTCTGAATATTTCTGTACTTTTTCATTATTTACTCAGGTTTAAAAAAATTCAAATCAACTCAAATTTCTAATTAAGTCATTATTTTCAATTTTTTTAATTTAATATTTTCCAATAAAATTTAGACCTTTTTAGAGAAATATACAAGAATTTTTAATGGGAAAATTAAATTCAGAAGATAAGGAGAAGGTATCTCCACCTAAAACACATGCCTAAGATCCTAGACTCACGCTAGAAATGAACTACATATTTGACTTTGCTTTTTCCAGTGGGCGAAGTAAACATGATTAGTTACATGATCAAATTGTTCATATTCTAAAACCAACCAGATAAGTGTCTTTTATGAATCCTCACAAAGAAGGGCTACCATATGAAGTAGGTCCGTATCCTCAGCAACATCCCTGCAATAGATACATTTATGGTTTAGTATGACATACATATCAGACCATTCAGTGCAGGCCAGTGACATACCATATAGTCCATCAAAGGATACTCTATGAGGAGCCAAAATAAGTCAATGAGAGTATACAATCCTGAGATAAACTAAAGAAATTTGAAATACTTTGAGCAGCATTTCCCAAGGCACTGATATTTTAGAAGATAGTCTTGATTTTGATTTAGAAATTAAACAGTTATTTTGTGAGGCAAAGACAAGTTTCCCTTACATAACTTTATTAACTATAAAAACTTTTAGAGCTCATACCTTCATATTTTTAGTCCTTGGTATGCCAGTCCCCAAAGTGTCAGCTCTGTAGTCACAAACTGTAGAAGCCTTGAAATAGTATACATAGGGTATATATGAACAGATCTGCAAGTCTCCTGCTCTGGCCAAAGGTTTTTTAAGAGGAAAGTATTAGGTAAATGCTGGAGGCTGTAGGTGCATTTGTCAAAAATGTTGGAATTGATACTCTTGTGACTATAGTTTGGGAATTGCTAACCTTCTACCAGCACTATTCAGTAGAGTTTCCTGTGATGGTGAAAGTGTTCTATATCTGCACATTCCAAAATGGTAGCCAAGCCAGTAGCCAAGGTGGTGATTGAGCACATGTAATGTAGCTAGAGTGACTCAGGAACTGAACTTTTAATTTTGTTTAATTTTAATTAAAATAACTGCATGTGGCTAGTAGCTAGAGAGGAAGCTCGGTTCTAGAGGACAGGAAAGAATGCTGATCTCTCAGGCTGTGTGAGATAGAGTAGCAGCTAAGTTCAAGATTATATTCTTCATCAATAACTGAATAAAGAAATCTTGTGTTTTTAAGAGACATGAGCTTTTACTAAAGATAATGATTATATTTAAGTTTGCTGTTTTGTTTTTGAGCTTGACAATTAACCAAGGATGCTTGAGTCCATGGTTGATCTTTTAGATATTAATACAATTGTTTTCAGACCGTGTTAGGCTAAAAACTACACTTAAAATTATTTCATAAGATTGAGACATTTACTTATAAAACTGGAAACCTGTGGGTATACTGATATAAGACTGTTTTCTTGTAGTTTCCAGAGTGTGGATTCTTTGGCATGTATGACAAAATTCTTCTCTTTCGCCATGACATGAATTCAGAAAATATTTTGCAGCTGATTACCTCAGCAGATGAAATACATGAAGGAGACCTAGTAGAAGTTGTTCTTTCAGGTAAGTAGCTTCTTTTATTTTGTTGCCTTTTTTTTTTCCCAACAAGCATTATTTTTTGTGCTAAATGCTGTGTTCTGTTATACTTCGTCTTTATACTATAGTTGCTTAACTTCTTTCATCTCTTGTAATGGCTACCAGGTGATTTTTACTTTCGGGAAGGTTGTATCACAGATGACACAGTAGGAAAATAAGCCCTGAATTGTTTATTTGAGTGTTACTAAGCTAAGGGAATTATCATTTGAACTGGCAGAAGAATATATACTCTTTGAAATAAATTGAAATAAAACAATTATACTAAAATTCAGTTCGCTTATCCCCATTTCTATGAAGAGCATGGAAGAGAATTGAGGCTCAAAAAAGAAAATCAGGAAAAAAGGAGAAGTAATGAAGATGTGGAAGAGAAAACTGCAGTGCTGATCATTCCCATGATTTAAATAATGCTCCTTCCCTATGTGTTCTCAGTGGACATTTTCTTACCTCCCTCCTCCCCCCCGCCCCACCTGTTCTTGCCACCTGTTGTTCCTTAGCTCCTTCTGTTTCTGATCTCATCCAATGGCAGGTGGGCAGGATTTAGTGAGGAATGTAAAGGAACAGAGAGTGCAGCTAGTAGGCCTGCAGAATTTCTTGTTTGACAGGAAAGGAGGGAGGGGGAGAGAGAAGGGTGTGAGAGGAAGGAAGAGAAGGAAAAGGAAAGCCAGCCAAGAGTTCAGAGTCCTGCCACCAATTTTTCCTCTTTTCAGACTCATCTTTGTCACCTGTTCTTGAGATCCTCTCTCCCCTCACCTTTCCTTATTAGTCCTCGATCCTTCCCATTTGATAGCTGCTGTTTTTTAGAGTCTCTTTTTCTTAACTACCAGGACTATGGAGAACAGACTCTGGAAAGAGCTTATACTGAGATCCTGTTAGAACTCAGAGTGTTTACCGTTGAGGTTAAGTTCCACAGTTTTATGGGTTTTTTTGTTTGTTTGTTTTTTGTTTGTTTGTTTGTTTTTACTTTAGTGTTCTATTTCCCAGTGTGTTATAAGTTAAACAGTTTTAGACCTAACAACTATTTGTGATCTTGTCACTATGAGAATATTCTTTTGGAGATTGAAATATCTACCCACAGACCTCCTTTTGGAGCTCAAATTATTTGGACCTGAGGAACTTCCTAAAATAGTTTGAAACCCACAATATTAAATGCCGAGAATAGTTTATGATGAATGAAACTTACAAAGAAAGAAAGATTCCACATGCTTTGACATAAATGAGTATGGTCAACATTCTTAATATTATTGTAATTGCAGATATACGTTTTATTTTGGTACTTGTCTTTTTTAAAAGCTTTGGCCACAGTAGAAGACTTCCAGATTCGTCCACATACTCTCTATGTACATTCTTACAAAGCTCCTACTTTTTGTGATTATTGTGGTGAAATGCTCTGGGGATTGGTACGTCAAGGACTGAAATGTGAAGGTATGTGTTCTGAGTTTTGGTGTCTTTTGAAAGGGGATTTTGCATTTGCATTCTCTAATCGTTAATGAAAGAATAAGATCATTGGTTAGTGACTAGGTAGTAACCAGTGTTTAGAACTGGACAGATCTAGTTTTTCTGCATTAGAATTGCTAAGGGGTAGGAGGCAGGTGCACATTTCTGATTAGTCTTCTGAGTACTCTAAGGTGGAGGGTCAATAAAGTTTTTCTGCAGAGGGCCAGAGAGCAAATTTTTTTTTTTTTTTTTTTTAATTTTTTTTTCAACGTTTTTTATTTATTTTTGGGACAGAGAGAGACAGAGCATGAACGGGGGAGGGGCAGAGAGAGAGGGAGACACAGAATCGGAAACAGGCTCCAGGCTCCGAGCCATCAGCCCAGAGCCTGACGCGGGGCTCGAACTCACGGACCGCGAGATCGTGACCTGGCTGAAGTCGGACGCTTAACCGACTGCGCCACCCAGGCGCCCCTAGAGAGCAAATTTTTAAGTATTATTGGTTAATAGTCTCTGTCACAGCTACTTAAATCTGCTTTGGGCCAGGGAAGCTATAAACAAGATGTAGAGAAATGAACAACATGCTGTGTTTTAATAAAATTAATTATGAACACTGAAATTTGGATTTCATACAATTTTTACATATCATGGGAGGAATTTGGTACACAGTCTACAGTTTGCTGAAGTGCTTTAAGCTAATTGTTCTCAAACTTTACCATGTATCAGAATCACCTTGAGGACTTGTTAAACATACTTTGCTAGGACCTACCCCCAGAATTTCTGATTCAGTCGGTCTGGGGTGGAGCCCAATAATTTACACTGAATTTTTTGGCTTCTGTTTAGTTTGTCATTCAGGTTCTTAATTAGGATAACTATTGCTGCCAGAGAAAGTAAATTGAATAAAAGAAGCGTCTATTTTTTATGAAACATACTTACATATTTAAGTTTCTTTAATCTATTTTTTTACCTTTTAAAATATATTTAGGCTGTGGATTAAATTATCATAAACGATGTGCCTTCAAGATTCCAAATAACTGTAGTGGAGTAAGAAAGAGACGTCTATCAAATGTATCTCTGCCAGGACCTGGCCTCTCGGTTCCAAGACTCCTACAGACTGAATATGTACCCCTTCCCACAGAGGAGGTATGTATTTTAAGGCAATAAGAGGGCATTTTAGTACTTGTTCCTTATGTTTCTACGAGGTATATGACATCATCCTAGGACATAAATTATACACTAAAGACTACAAACATTCCTACACTTAAGAAAATTAAAATATATTACTGGAGACAGAGGTTACCAGTAGTAATGAGTTGCGTATTATCTTCTTTGGGACCACATTATCACTTGGACCACTGTGTTAACCTCCTAACCAGTATCCTGGTTCCCATACTTCACCTCATCTTTTACACTACAGTCAGATCATCTTATTTCACTAGAGATTAATACACAACTCTGATTATATCACTCCCCACTAGGAAACCTTTATATATTCTCTTTCCAACAATCTGTTCTATTTAGCATTCCCTGAACACCCGATTGTTCCCTCTACCTTTGCTCTTATTGGTGTCCCTCCTCCATGCTTTTTTCAGACCTAGCTCAACAGCTGCCTTTCCTGAATTTTCCTCTTACCCAGAAGTTATTTTATTGGTCGAATGCCAAACCACTTTTCAGACCTGTCTAATGGTGTGTATATCATTCTACCTTAATATCATGGTGTCCTCAAGGAATTCATGATCTGTTTAGAGAAGACAATGCCCATGGTCTTTTGTGTGCCCTACCGTGCCCAGCACAATATGTTATACTCTGTATATGTTATACTCACTGAATATGTTATATTCAGTGATGTAAGAATGAGTGAATGAATGAACCCAGTGATTATCACAATATTCCAGTGAGATATTTTAGTAGATCTGTACATAATGAGATAGTTGAGACTTATAATGGTTAAGTAGTAACTTGACTCAAGTCACCGAGCAAATTCGTAAGCAACATTAGAATTAAATCCAGATTTAATTATTTTTAGATCAGGGATTTTTCCTAATATATTGTAACCATGAAGAGTAAAATAGTAGATCAAGAGAGAAAGAAATAACTTCCTTGTTCTTTTGATAGTACTTAAAGTGACCTCCATCCATAGATTGCAATCTTATCATTTAGTTGTTTCTGTAACCCCTTTGGTCTTCCATAAATTAATGGCAGAACCAAGCCTTTGGGCTATTGGCTTGATATCCTGGTCACAAGATTTTGCTATACTGAGGCACCTTAGAATAAAAGCTTCTGAAGTTCTTTCACAAAAATCCCATATTTCCCTGTTGCTTAGCACTAATGTGAGATGTTTAACTTAGAAAAAAAGAGTGCTGTGGCATAAGAACTGAGAGCAAAGAGTTATTAGAAACATATACAAGAGCTCGGGAAAAGACTGGTGATTGAAAAGTGAGTGTATTTTATACATGAACTACACAGGAAACTTAGGTCGCAATGGGGTCTGTAGGATAGAGGCGTGTTGTTTTAAGAGCCCCACAACTGATGCTGGGATGCCAGCTCCCCCTAGATGAGGAGTACTAGATTAGGAAATAGGCAGGACAGAGCAGATGAATCAGGTTAAATTTAATTCATTAGTTTCTGTTTTATCCTGAAGATGAAAATTCCTTGGGGAAGTGTATGAAGTAGAGTGACATGTTTGAATTGGTTAGATCGTGCAGAGGATTGTAGAATGAGTAGAAATTGTAGAGTGGAATGTGTGAAAAAAGGCTGCTTCTATCAGTCCACGCATGCAGTCTCAAAAAGGAAAAAGGTACAGTAAGAGAAGAGCTCATGGAGGAAAATCAGAGGGAAGCGTGGGAAAAGAGGACACACTAAAGGAATATAGGACATACCAATGAGGAGATGAGTGCAGCCTTGAATCTGAACGAAGGTTAGAGGAGAGCTGACTCCAAATGGCTGCCCGGTGAGAGCCTCCTGAGTTCCACGTGCCAGGCTTCATGATGAATGCTTTACTCGTCTTTTCTCATGTAATCCTCACCACAGTCCTGGAAGGCATAGCAGCTCTCATCCTGATTTCTTAGATAAGATGTGAGGAAGAAAAGTTTCTGAGTAGTCAAGATACTAAACTTCACTGACCACTGAGATAAGCTGGAAAAAAGGCCAGGCGGGGATAGAAACTTCTGAATCTGACTCTGGGGTTGTCATTGTTTACATGTAAGAAGGCAGTTTCTGTTGCAGTGTCTGAAGTCATTGTAAGGGAAGTGAGTAAAGAGACAGAGGAGCAGAAGCTAGTCTTTGGGACTAGAAGATGGTCACTGAATTTGGTTACAACAGGACCACTAAGACTAGAGAGACCAGACTTGAATGATGGCTCTTTGGAGATGAGAAGGAGGAATATTCCTTGCAGTACATTTGGGCAGAGGCCTGAGGGGCCAGGACAGGACAGAATCAAGGTAGAAACTGTTGGAACTAAGCGTATGCATAAAAGTGGAGGCATTTTTTTACTGAATAATATTCCAAAGTCAAATATGTATAATTAGGGAATTTCCCCCCTTTGAATGCTTTTATTGCTTTTATTATTACATCTGATTGAGAGTTGGCAACATGTTATAAAGTTTTTGTAGGCAAATGTTCACTTTAGACATTAGTTGAAACCCATGCCATGGAAATAATCGGATTACTTTTAGAGAATTTCTGGCTTCTCATTAATAAAGAAGTAAGAATTTTAGTAGTTTGTAAAGAGGGGCCATTAAATCAAGGTAAGAGAAGAACTTTCACTCTAGTTACTCTAGTCTTAGTGGTCCCATTTTCACCAAATGTTCCACAGGTAATTTTACCAGTATCCTCCTTCCTCCAAATTCTGGTTCAGTCTTCCATACGTTTCCTGCCTTCCTCACTCAAGAGAGTGGGAAACCATGGTCCCTGATGAGATTGTAGCCTATGCTCAGGTGTGTTTGAGATGGGAAAAAGATGGGACTGGACTTTCATGGAGAAGACCTGGGGCTAAGGGCATCTGCCTAGGTGGCAGGGGGTGCGGGCAGTTAAGCGTCCAACTCTTGATTTTGGTTTACATCATGATCTCACAGTCATAAGATCAAGTCCCGTGTCAGGCCCCATGCAGTGCATGGAGCCTACTTGAAATTCATTCTTTCTCTCTCTCTCTCTCTCTGTCTCCCTATCATGTACATGTTCTCTCTCTCTCTCAAAAAAAAAAAAAAAAAAAACAAAAAAAAAACCCAAAAAACCCACAGACAGAAGACCTAGGGCTAAATCTTGATTATAATGCTTGCACTTAAGTAATATTAATCCCTTTGAGCCTGTTTTTTCATATTTAAGTAACTTTGTACTAAACATGAAAAATTAGGTGGCTGCTGTAGCCCAGTCTCCTGAGTAGCTCCTTGCACACATGCTTTGTACCGTGTCCCTAATACCCAGTCCCAGGAGGGCCTGACCAAAGGCAGTCAGTCACTAGCTGGCCACTGGCCTATGAAGGGATTTGTTATGACCGTTCTTCCTTACAGGGGTGTCCTACATATTTGATGATGGCTGGCAAAATCGATCTTCTTCCATCTTGTGTGCTTTAAACTTGAGACAAACCGAAAGTGGTAGAGGCAGGAGCAAGAGGAGCAGAGTGTTGAATCACCACTAGAATAGGGAGCCAGGGGTGAACAAAAGCCTACAACATCTGTTTCTCGTTCCCGCTGGCTTCCATTACTAGCTTTGCAGGATCGCTGCGGTGCTCAGTACCCAGCGTCACGGTGGAAGAAAAGGGCCAGGCTAGAGCGGGAGATCCTGAGAGCTGAAGCAAGTTTGGTTTGGGTTTTAACATTGTTTTTGTAACTTTTCTTAAATTAAACTGCTTCCTAATATGCTTTGGGACATTGGTGGCTACATAGCAGGGAAAAACTATCCATCAGAGACCATTTTTGTGTTCTTTTTATAATGTTCTTCTCCATTTGAATGTCCTTTTCTGTTTCTTCTTAACCTTCTTCCTGCTTTCTTCCAAACAGTCTTTTTTTTTCTTCCTCCCTTCATTTATTTCATACAGTTCTCTAATATATTTCATTCATTATACATACATGAAATATTTATTTCATACAGTTTCTTCTGGCTTCTTTTGCTTTTATGGGTTGACTCAACTTCTCTGAGTTAGATATTACAGGTTATGGAAGGCACATGAAAGGTCTCAGGACTTCAGTTCTGGCAGTGAAGATACAAGCAGCTACAACAAAATCTATAATATGTCTAGATGATAGGTGTTTTGTGCTTGAGAATGTGGACTATACTGTATTCATTTTTGTTTCTGCAATACACAGCAGAGGGTCTGGTCTGTAGTATAATAATCAGTGAATGCTGAATGAATGGGATGAGCCATATTGAACTGGCCTATAATTTAACTTGATTATTTTCTTTGTACATATAGAAAGTATCATAGTTAGAAAAATCTAGTTATCTCTCAGGTTACACAAAAATTTTTAATCAACATCTTTAATTTTCCTCTTTGCTCCTCTGGGGGAGTAAAGCCCAAATAACTAGAAAATACTTAAAATATCAAGGGACTTCCTAAAACATCAGGACTGAGGGGTAAAGTTGTTTTAGCTAATTTTGTATCTGCCATTTTTTATGTCATCATCATTAGACTTAAGTTTTGTTGTTTTTTTTTTAATTTTTTTCTTTTAACGTTTATTTTTGAGACAGAGAGAGACAGAGCATGAACAGGGAGGGGCAGAGAGAGAGGGAGACACGGAATCCGAAATAGGCTCCAGGCTTTGAGCTGTCAGCACAGAGCCCGACGCGGGGCTCGAACTCACGGACCGTGAGATCATGACCTGAGCCGAAGTCGGACGCTTAACCGACCAAGCCACCCAGGCGCCCCTAGACTTAAGTTTTTAACAAACATATTTTAGTATTTGTAAAAATACATTTGAAAAACCAAGACTTTTTTCAAAATATTTTTAGATATCATGTTCAGTAATTCAACATGAACAACAATAAACTTTCTGAATTTATTATTATTCAGAAAGGTTCGTGATTATGATTCGTTTCTTGGTAAGGTTTTTCAAGGGATTTAAACATGTCATAAATTCATTTTAAGGCTTTTGTTTTTTATTTGTAAAACGCTATATATGTCTGGCAAATAGTTCATCAATGAATATACGTATGTGAGGATGAAAATTTTTTTTTTTTTGTATAAATAATAGCAAAAAAATCTGCACTGTTCACATTCAAATGATGGTAAGTTAAGCTTCCAGAGGAAACTGCTGAGATGCACATTTTTAGATTTTTGGCTTTAGTGTTCAAAATAAATGACTTTGATCTCAAGTCCTGCTCTTAATACTTTGTTTTTAATATACTTAATACTTATGGAAATTACTTATGTTTTAGTCACATGTTCACCAAGAACCAAGTAAGAGAATTCCTTCTTGGAGTGGTCGCCCAATCTGGATGGAAAAGATGGTAATGTGCAGAGTAAAAGTTCCACACACATTTGCTGTTCACTCTTACACCCGCCCCACAATATGTCAGTACTGCAAGCGGTTACTGAAAGGCCTCTTTCGCCAAGGAATGCAGTGTAAAGGTAGGATTGGATGTTCTTCTGAAATAAAATTCATAGGTTTTTGTTAGGAAATTTGTTTCAAAATATTTATATTTCAGAAGCATAGGCAAAGAAATTGGGTTCATAGTTGTTAATTTAAAAAAAGAAAAAAATGCATGCATGCACACACATTCATATTTATCAACAACTATTGCTCTCTGTAGTATATGTACTATGTACCAGGACCTACAATACAGAAAAGCTAGAATTTGGATCTGTAAGGTATGGCTGCTCTACACCTATCCGTATGGGGCAGTTAGTAAGCAGGTGAGCAGATATTTGAGCTTAAGTCTTTCTGATTCCAGAGCCAAATGCTACCCAAAATATAAAATAATGCTTTCCTCTTTCCCTTAAACATTCACACACACACACACACACACACACACACACACACACACAAATATATTACAAGAGTTTTCTTGTTTTTGTTTATAATTATGTAGCTAGGAAAGCTGTACCAAAACTGTTATTCCAGAGACTAATCATACTGAAATAGGAAGAATATAAGTAGAAGCCACTGGAAATGTGATAGGGATTATCCATATTCGGGTACTAACCCAAAACACTATCATCGTATTCTAAAAACATCTCTCATTGAACCAGGCTTTTAATAGAATAATGGAATATTTTTTCCTACAGTTGTGTTATTTTTTATGTTTTTAAAGATGATTTTAACTTTTGTTTCATATCTCCTTCACAACACTCCTGAACAATATAGTGCAAACCAAAACAGTTTAAAATGTGTTATTAATTATTGAGCCAGGATGGAGTGTAAGTAGCCTGTCTATAATTTTATGTACTTATTTTTATGTGATTATTTTAATGGTTCTTGGTAACATACTTTTTATATAATAGAAGTGATGTGGAATTGAATTCTCTAGTTTTATATAAATAAAACATTAGAATTGAGGTCTTTGCAACAATAAATCCTATTTACAATACAGAATAAAATAATTGTACATAAATTTGACTTAAGTATATGAGAAAACTTTTCTTGGCAGTATATGGCAACATGGGAGAACATCAGATAGAGGACAGGTTGTGCGTTTGTTGCCAGGTAGTTAATAACTATCAGGCAGGCATAATTAAATGTTGAAATTTTATTTCAACAGCTTACTTTTAAATATGAGTTAATATATAAATTAATACTTTAAAATATCAACACTAAAGTATATTGGCAAGCAGCCACTAAGGAATGTTTTGGGAAAGAACATCAATAACAGATGTACAAATTCTAGCCAACAGATAATCTTAGAAAAGGTTGTAGGTAGTGCTGCTCTGCTGAACAGAACAGAAACATTCTAAAACCATATGCAGAGCAGTACGATAGTTTGTAGAGGACCTAACATAAATATGTAGATTGATGAATTTTGAAATAAAACCAGTTAACTCTGCTACTGGGTTATTGATTTAATTTCTTAGCTCTAAAAAAATAATGTTTCATGCTTGTATTGGTTCAGAAAGTAGCATGTATTGGTTCAGAAATATATATGTATTTCTGTATAACTAAGCTATTTTAATTATCAGTCAGAAACATTCACTTATTTCAGTGACTTCTTTTTTGTTTTTTTAGTTTTTTTAATATTTATTTATTTTTGAGAGAGACGGAGTGTGAGCAGAGAGTACTTATTTTTATGTGATTATTTTAACGGTTTAACGGGGCAGAGAGAGAGGGAGACACAGAATCCGAAGCAGTTTCCAGGCTCTGAGCTGTCCACATAGAGCCCAATGTGGAACTCGAACTCATGAACCTGAGCCAAAGTCAAACTCTTAACTGACTAACCACCCAGGCACCCCAGTGATTTCTATATTTTTAAGATATGAATTAGGATATTAAAAAGTAAAACAGTCATTTTCATTCACTTGTCAAGCTAAGAAAGAAAACAGTAATTTAGTTAAAACAGTTACACTGGATCATTTGAGAAGATACACAGTTCCAAGAGCAGCTACTCATTCAATCACCTGTTTTTTTGTTTGAAAAATTTTTTTTTAAGTTTATTTATTTATTTTGAGAGAGAGAGAGAGCGGGGAAGGGGCAGAGAGAGAGAATCCCAAGCAGGCTCCATACTGCCAGTGCAAAGCCCAATGTAGGGGCTTGAACCCACAAACTGTGAGATCATGACCTGAGCTGAAGTTGGACACTTAACTGACTGAGCCACTCATGTGCCTCATCACCTGCTTATTTTCTACTTTGTAATATTAAAACTTCAAGACAGCTTGAAAGCATACATAAAATATAAGAAAATATGAACAAGTTAATAAGAACATGAGTAAGAGTACAGAGAAATAAAAATGCCTGCCATTAGAACCTACCTACTTGCTGCCGACAGGCCACAAATTTGGCTCTACATTTTCAAAGCGAAAATGGAAATCTTGTTATTGTTACGGTTTGCATACCTCATGAGATAAAAAGCAAATCAATTAAGATAAATGGAAGATGTTAATATTAATATCATATATGAATTTTTCTAGGGCCTTTCATTTAAAAAGACAGTGTTATTTAATACAAGTTGGGTCACCCACCAAATTGTTAATCATGGGACTTTTTCTTATAATAACCTTTACCTTATGCCATTGGTGTGATACCCAGAACTTTCTTGAATCACAAGGGCTACAAAATCATTCTAAGTCAGGACTTGAAATTATTTTCTTCCCGATATTGCTGGAAGATGGAATTCCAAGGTGGAAGGGCGTAGTAGACAGTAGTAATAGCAGAGGGTCTCAATTTTGGTATCACCTAAAAAACACTTTTAAAACACATTTCTCAGCCCCACTCCCAGAGCTGCTGACATAATAGGTTTGGAGTAGCGCCCAGAAATTTGCATTTCTAACAAGTTCTTTGTAATGCTGATTCTGCTGGTCTGGGAACCAGAGTTTGAGAACCACTGAGTTACTTGTAGTATTGAATAGCTTGTACCTGACATTCATCTGCAGTGCTATCAACTCGGATGTTCTTGCAGGCTGAAGAGAACTATATATAAAGGTGGGAGACGTTGTGCATGAGAAGCTCATGCCTTTCCTTACAAGGCTGTATAGGAAAGCCCTTACTAATTCCTAATAAAAGCTTGTAGAATCTCAGTCTCTCTTCTGCATATGCACCAGGTCCTAATAATTAGGAACTGAAAGTAAGTGCTTGACATATATTGGAAAGTAGTCAGCCTGAGAAACTGTCAAGGGGAACATGGAAAGATGAGTATGAGTTAATGGAGCTGCCAGCAACATTTTGGCAATTACAGATAAAGAAACTGAGCCCTAGAAGAATTGGGGAAGATGGCAGCAAAGTAGGAGGAACCTAGGTTCGCTCATCCCACAGATACAACTAGATAATTATCAAAGCATCCTAAATGTCCCAGAAATCTACCTGAAGACTGGCAGAACAAACTCTACAACTAAAGGTAGAAAAGAAGCCACAATGAAGAAGGATGGAAGTGTGGGATGTGGTTTAGGGAAGAAATGGATCTTGGCTGCTGTGGAAGACAGGGAGCCATGGTCATGAGAAGGATGAGAGAGAATGCACAAGGGAATGCACAAGGAGAATGTGTCCTCATCCATTGGCTTGGAAAGCAAGAGGGGCTGAATTACTTGAGTTCTGGCAGTCAGCAGAGATTAAAGCCTGAAGTTTTAAGCATCAGCGGACTGGAATCTGGGAGTCTAGAGGTATTGGGGCTGCCTTCAGAGACAAGACAGGCAAACAACCTAGGGGCAGACAGTGTGGAAGCAACAATCTGAAGAATGCCTGGGGCACACAGTGAGGAGATTATTTGCTCTTCTTGGAGCATGCCCCTGAGAAGCAGAGTTCACAAAGAGCCCTTTCTGGGAACAAAGGAGCTGGTGCCATTTTTTTCTCCTGCCAATTAGTGGTCATAGATCAGTGGAATAGAATGGGAAACCCTGAAATGAACCCACAACTGTATGATCAGTTAATCTTGGACAAAGTAGGAAAGAATATCCAGTGGGAAAAAGACAATCTTTTTAACAAATGGTGTTGGGAAAACTGGACAGCAACATGCAAAAGAATGAAACTGGACCACTCTCTTTTACCATACACAAAAATAAACTGAAAGTGGATTAAAGACCTAAGTGTGAGAACTGAAATCATAAAAGTCCTTGAAGAAAGCACAGCAATAATTTCTTTGATATGAGCCATAGCAACTTTTTTCTAGATAGGTCTCCTGACCCAAGGGAAACAGAAGCAAAAATAAACTGTTGGGACCACATCAAAATAAAAAGCTGCTGCACAGCAAAGGAAACAATCATCAAAACTAAAAGGCAGCAATCTATGGAATGGGAGAAGATATTTAAAAATGACCTATCCCATAAAGGGTCAGTACCCAAGATACATAAAAAACTTATACAACTTAACAGCCAAAAAATGAGTAAGCCAATTAGAAATGGGCAGAAGACATGAATAGACATTTTTCCAAAGAAGACCTACAGATGGCCAATAGGCACATGAAAAGATGCTCAACATCACTTATCATCGGGGAAACACAAATCAAAACTACAGTGATATATCACCTCACACCTGTCAGAATGGCTAAAATCAACAACACAAGAAACAAGTTTTCGTGAGGATGTGGTGAAAGGGGTACCCTTTTGCACTTTTGGTGGGAATACAAACTGGTACAGCCTCTCTGGAGAACAGTATGGAAATACCTCAGAAAGTTAAAAATAGGGGCACCTGGGTGGCTCAGTTGGTTAAGCGTCCAACTTTTGATTTCAGCTCAGGTCATGATCCTACAAACTGAGATTGAGTCCCATGTTGGGCTCTGTGCTGACGGTGTTGGAGTTTGCTTGGGATTCTCTCTCTTCCTCTCTCTGCCCCTCTCTGCCCCTTTCCCACTCATGCTCTCTTTCTCTCTCAAAAATAAATAGACTTAAAAAAAACAAAGTTAAAAATAGAACTACCCTATGATCCAGCAATCCCACCAGAAGTATTTACCCACAGAATACAAAAGCACTAATTCAGAGAGGTAACATGTACTCTTATGTTTATAATAGCGTTGTCTACAATAGCTAAATTATGGAAACAGCCATTATCAACAGATTGATGAATGGATAAAGAAGATGCGGCATATATATACAGTGGAACATTAATCAGCCATAAGAAAGAATGAAATCTTGCCACTTGGTAGATGGGGCTAGAGAGAATTATGCTAAGCAAAATAAGTCAGAGAAAGACAAATACCATATGATTTCACTCATATGTGGAATTTAAAAAACAAAACAAACGAGCAAAGGGGAAAAATAGAAACAAACCAAGAAACAGACTCTTAGCTATAGAGTTAAACATCTTAACTGATGGTTACCAGAGGGGAGGTTGGTAGGGGAAGTGTTAGAAAGGTTATAGGGATTAAGGAGTGCATTGTGATGAGCACTGGGTGATGTATGGAAGTGTTGAATCACTATATTACATACCTGAAACTAATATTACATCATGTTAACTAGCTGGAATTTACATTAAAACTTAAAAAAAATAAATTAAAAAAAAAGAAATGGAACCCTGAGGAGTTGAATACCTGTTAAGAGGTGGCATCAGAATTTGAAACCAGACCTTTATTCCAAGACCTGAGTTCTTAGTAAAGGAAAACTTTAAAAAGTCTCTAAGCATATCTGATACTGCCTGACTTTTTACATACATTAATAAACCAAATATTTTATTTCAGATTGTAAATTCAACTGCCATAAACGCTGTGCATCAAAAGTACCAAGAGACTGTCTTGGAGAAGTCACTTTCAATGGAGGTAAAATTCTTTTTCTTAATTTGCCTAAACGATCAGAAAAGGTCACAGTTCTTTTGTGTATTATCTTTGTATAAGGCTATATTTGCATGTTTTATTTTGTTTACTTTGTTTCTTAAACTTTGGCTTTTTAAATTTAATAATCAAGGAAAATACAGATAATCAGTAAAAGTACACTTATTGTATTGTATTGTATCTTATTTTATTTATGCCTTCCCATTTTTCCTATAGCCACCTACCATTTGTAGTCTAATGTTGCCAGTGGTGTTGCATATTTTCTTCTATCCTTAGACATAAAATACTTCTTTTTACACCCTGCTGTTGTCCCTAGAGGTGTTCATAGTTCTAATACTTACTGACTGCTTCTGTGTGCCAGGCACAGTTCTATACTCTTTACCTACATTGATATTTAAACCTAAGAACAGCCCTTTGAGTTAAGTATTTACAGATGAGTAAACTTGGGCACAAAGACATTGAATAACTTGCCCAAGAAATATAGCCAACAGTTTATAGAGTTGGGATTTGAACCCATATGATCTGGCTTCTTAGTCCATAGTCATTAGAACACATTGTGCTGCCTCACTGTCTCTTTCTCCATCAAATAATCATTTGCTAAACATATTCCCTCATATGCCTTTTTCTTTTCTTTTTTCAAGATTATATATTAATTATGTTTTTGGAGGGAAGGAATAATGATTCCAAGCATAATTTTTTTTTATTGTTTGCCTGTAATATATATATATTTTTCAATATATGAAGTTTATTGTCAAATTGGTTTCCATACAACACCAGTGCTCATCCCAAAAGGTGCCCTCCTCAATACCCATCATCCAAGCATAATTTTTATTTAGCATTTACAGGACTGGTAAAAATTAAATGTAAGTAGTTCTGTAGGATGAAAAGTATAAGGAATGGAAATTGAATTTCTTAAGATTTTAATGTTTTCTTTTATGGCATTTTTTTTTTAAGTTTGTTTATTTTGAGAGAGACAGTGCGAGGGCGGGGTGCAGAGAGAGAGGGAGATAGAGAATCACAACCTGGCTCTACGCTGTCAGTGCAGAGCCCAACTTTGGGCTCAAACTCACAAACTATGAGATTATGACTTGAGCCAAAACCAAGAGTCGGTCGCTCAACTGACTGGGCCACGCAGGCGCCCCTGTGGCATGTTTTTTATGGTTGCTATTTAACACCATTGACAGATCATGATTGGTTTTCTCATTTGGGTTACTCTGAATTAATGCAGCTTTGCTATAGACTAAAGTTTCCTCCAGATTTATGGTTCATGTATTTTTGTACTTTACTGCTGTTTGACAGATGGATATGAAATACTATTTATATTGGTTTTAATGTATACTAAGTAGTTTGAACATCTTTCAAATGGTTACTGGTTCTTAAGGGTTTTTTTTTCCCCTATAAATTATCTGTTCACATGTTTTGTCCATTTTTCTGTTTATTTGTTATTGATTTGCAGGGAGTTGTTGATAATTCTACCTAATAGTTCTTTGTCAGTTATACTTGATGTAAATACCTTCTCTGAGTTCTGGATTATCATTTTTTTAAGCAGTGTTATTGAGAAACTTTGCATACTTGGCACATTTAGTTTATTCACAAAGTTAGGCATGTATCAGT
The DNA here is from genome assembly GCF_018350195.1 of Panthera tigris. Lineage (NCBI taxonomy): Eukaryota > Metazoa > Chordata > Mammalia > Carnivora > Felidae > Panthera > Panthera tigris. Next base: position 109,207,449 of record NC_056662.1, read on the forward strand.
GCAGTCCAGTGTTAGGACATTTTTCATTACCCTGAAAAGAAACTCCATACACATTAGCAGTCACTCGTTGCTCTTCCCCACTAGCCCATGGCAACCACTAATCAACTTTCTACTGCTGTGGGTTTGTCTATTCTAAACTTTGCATACAGATGAAATCATAATATGTAGTCTTTTGTGACTGGTTTCTTGGACCTTAATGTTTTCAGGGCTCCTCCACGTTGTAACATGTATCGGTACTCGTTCTGCTTTGTTGATGAATAGCATTCCTCTGCATGAAGATACCACGTTTTATGTATCTGTTCACCAGCCAGTTGATGGACATTTGAGCTGTATCCACTTTGGGGCTATTACGAATAATGCTGCTATGAACATTTTGAGTACAATTTCTGTGGACATATGTTTTCATTTCACTTGGGTAGATACCTAGTTGTGGAATTGTTGAGTCATGTGGTAACTCCGTGTTTTAAAATTTTGAGGACTGCCAAACTGTTTTCCAAAGCAGCTGCACTATTTTACACTCACTTTACCAGCAGTGTATGAGGATTCTAGTTTTTCTGAAAGGTCACCACCGCTTGTTATTATCTGTCATTTGGATTGTTGCCATCCTACTGAGTATGAAGTAATACTTCCTTGTGTTTTTGATTTGCATTCGTGGATGGCTAATTGATATGCACATCTTTTCACATACCTGTTGGTCATTTTTACATCTGCTTTGGGAAATATCTATTACTCTGGTCCTTTGCCCATTCAACTGGTTATTTATTTTTTTATTATCGAGTCTTAAGAGTTCTTTAAACATTTGAGATACAAGTCCCTTATTTGATATATGATATGTAAATACTTTTTTCCCTTCTGTTGGACAGACTTTTTGCTTTTTTGAGGTATCATTTGAAGCACAAAAGTTTTTAATTATAATCAAGTCCACTTTAATTTTTCTTCTGTAACTTATATTTTTGGTATTCTGTCTGGAAGGCTTTGCATAACCCAAGGTCACAAAGATTTACTCCTGTGTTTTCTTCTAAGAGTTTCATAGATTAACTCTTACATTTAGATCTGTGATCCACTTTAAGTTAATTTTTGTATTTGGTTTACAAAAGAGGTCGAGTTTCACCTTTTTGCATGTAGATAATCCAGTTCTACCAGCACCATTTTTGGAACAGACTATTTATCTTTCCCCAACAAATTGCCCTGGACCAGTTAACCCAACATACAATAGTGGTGGCTAATTTTTTGCTTTGCTTCTAGTATATTTTGTCATACAGAAATTTAAGTTCTAATTATTAAAAAAATTTTTTTAAATGTTTTTATTTATTTTTGAGAGAGAGAGAGACAGAGCAAGCGGAGTAGGAGCAGAGAGAGAGAGGGAGACACAGAATCTGAAGCAAGCTCCAGGCTCTGAGCTGTCAGCACAGAGCCTGATGCGGGGCTCGAACTCACGAGTCGTGAGATCATGACCTGAGCCAAAGTCAGACACTCAACTGACTGAGCCGCCCAGGCGCCCCTAAGTTCTGTTTAAGCAAATTAATTAATTGTCTGCCTTAGGGTGTGTGCATTTTATATCTTCCTTAATTAAATACCTCTTTATCCATAAAGATATTTTCCTATTTTCATTAAGAGTTTTAAAACCTTTTTTTTTTTTCACATTTAATATACTTTTTCTATTTACATGTATTGCTCTCCCATTAATTTGAAACTCTGAATTCATTTAAAACTTTGCCAGAACCTTCCAGTCTGGGAACAGATACAGATATACCAATGGATATTGACAGTAGTGACATGAACAGTGATGGTAGCCGGGGCTTGGATGACATTGAAGAACCATCTCCTCCAGAAGATAAAATGTTCTTCTTGGATCCGTCTGATCTTGATGTGGAAAGAGATGAGGAAGCTGTGAAAACCATCAGGTAATGCACGTGTGTGTATTGCAAGCTACTTCCAAATGCAGGATTAGTCCAGGTGCTTCATTAAGAAAGAAAAAGCCACATTTCTTTCAGTGGAACCTAGAATGTAATTTACAATCCAGTTAAAGTATTGCTAATTCCTTTACATGCACCACAGTATTTCTGAAATAAATTATACACTCTTGCCATCTACTCAAGATGGGAAAGTATGAGAATCCTTGTTAAAGAGAAAAATGCTTTATTTAAATGTAGTCTAGATATTATATCTGGCTGTGGAACAGCCACCACAAGGTGCCGGAATTAAACTATCAATTAAAGCAACCAGCTTCTTCATTTAGGCAAATTATCAGATGTTAGAAACACCAGTGAGAATATATACCTGCCGAATGTTGCACAGAGATGATGGTGACAAATTTGGGGGCAGTTTTCATTTTACCACAATTAGACTGTTAGCACTTTGTAAAATGCTATTGGATTATAAAACTTATAAATATCCCCTTATGTTTGTAGAAATTCAGTTTTTTGTGTATACAGCTTTGTAGGATACACTACTTTGTAATAAAATGTGAATATTTTGGCAGGTTTTGTTCTTCACTGGCAACAAAGAAGTATTTAGAGAAAATGGATCATTTATCAGTCTCACATAACTGAGTGGTCATTTATTCATTTTGGCTTGTCATTAGATTACAGCTATTATCATTATCATTATGAACTAAAACTTACTGTTTACCCAGTTTGGAGACTGTGAAGAGAACTTAGCTAGCTTCCTAATCATGAATATTTCATAATTTAAGAGAAAATATTTAACTGAGATTCAAATTGAAAAACCATATATTTTTCACACATATCCCATCAAATTGTTCTTTTACTTCCAGCTGTGCTGTTTCTGACCCACGTTTCAATATTACCTGATTTGACGCAGTACTTTATTTTTTCTTAATTGGTAGCTATAAATCATTTTATTAGTATCTATTAGAAATACTTCTTGTTAACAACATGAAAAATGGAATTTGACATTTGAACCATGTGATTTTGTGAATAGGTATACTTGCTTTTTACCTTGTTACGAATTTACTAATTAATGATGCTGCTTAGGGCAAAAGAAGCTTTCTCAACAGCAGTCCCAAATGAGACCCTCTTCCAGGCTCCAGATCTTCCAGTTGGGGAAGATTCTTTCTGCTCTGTTCATTGTTTTGTGTTGGGACCTTCCAAAAAATATTGATGACACATAATGAGGACTTTCAGGATTGTCTTAGTCTTTTATAAATCAACTGTGTATCATCATGAAAGGATTAAGTTCTTTTTCTTAACCTATTTCTGTAAGATATTTTGAAAAAATTTAGCTCAGTTATCTTTAAAAAGGCCAGTGAGCTTACAGTATTCATAGGATTTTTTAAAAATTCAAATTATCAATATTTTATCATAAATGTTAAATGTTTTGTAGTCCGTCAACAAGCAGTAATATTCCGCTGATGAGGGTTGTACAGTCCATCAAGCACACAAAGAGGAAGAGCAGCACGATGGTGAAGGAAGGGTGGATGGTCCATTACACCAGCAGGGACACCCTGGTCAGTAGTCACAGATATTTTAATATGGTAGTGAAAGTTTGTTACGTACTTTATTTTGTGCATTTTTAAAATCAAAATGAGGATGTGATATGTATTAAGACATAGTATATTGGAACTGTAGTTACATTTGTAAAGAGTTCTTAAAAGGCAGAACGTTGAAATATCTTTACAAACCAGTAGAGCAGTAGAGATTCAGAAGAGGTCTGGGGATATAACATCAAATACAAAATCCATGAAAGAAATAATAAGAGGGACTTCATTATAATTATAAACTCCTGCTCTGCGAAAGACAGTATCAAGAGAATAAGACAACCACTGGCTAGGAGGAAGTATTTACAAAAGAGACATCTGATGAAAGACTTCTCTAAAATATACAAAGAACGCTTAAAACTCAACAGTAAGAAAACAAACAACCCAATTAAAAAATGAGTCAAAGACCTTAACATATACCTCACCAAAGAAGATCTGTACAGATGGCAAACAGGCATATGATGAAGATGTTCCACATCATATGTTGTCAGGGAGATGCAAATTAAAACAACAGTGAGACACCACTACACGCTTATTGGAATGACCAAAATCTGGAACACTGTCGACACCAAATGCTGGCAAGGATGTAGGGCAACACAAACTTTCATTCATTGCTGATGGGGATGCAGTGGTGTAGATACTTTGGAAGACTGGTGGTTTCTTACAAATTATGGGCTTTGTGATTATGATGTGTCAGTGTAGGTTCATCAGTTGTAATGAATGTACCACTCAGAAGGATGTAGGTCACAGGAATGCTCTGCATGTGTGGGCACAGGGGATATATGAGAAATCTTCTGTACCTTCCCTTTAATTAGGCTATGAACTTAAAATGGCCAAAATCTTCATTTTACAAAATTATTTTAAGAAACATGAAAAAAAAAAGCCACGTGTCAAAAAAAGCAAAGACAAATGACAAACTGAAAAAAGTATTCTGAAGTCATGTTCTAGACAAGGATTCATTTCATGATATGTAAAGGATACCAACAAATTGATTCAAAAAAAATACAAACAGAGAATGGGCAAATATTATCTACAGAGTTCACAGGCAGGAAAATATAAATGACTTTTAAAGATGAGCGCTTGATCTCATATTTAATAAAAAGTACAATTTAAAATTTCATTGAATTACCTTTTTTTTTTTATCAGTATAGCAAAGATCAAAAAGTTTAGTGACATACTAGATTAGTGAAGGTTTGAGTAAATAGGTACTCATGTTGCCGATAAAACTATAAATTGGATCAAATCATATGTAGGATAATTAATACTGTCAAGGAGAATTACATGTGTACATATCTTTTGACCTGGCAAGCCAATAGGTAAATTAGAAATGTAGCCTACAGATGAATTACATATCAGTGCATGTATACCACACGTGTATTTGCATGTGCTCACATAAAGTTCTCTAAAAGGATTCCCAGAAACCTACTACCGTTGCTTACGTGGGGTAGGGTGGACTCGAGTATGCTTATGACTACGTATCCTTTTTCTGTTCGCAGAATTTTGACCCCTGTGAATTTTAAACCTATTCAGACATACAAACTTATGAGTAGAAATGAAAGGAAAAGGAAAGAAAGGCACAGGTACTTTGGAAGAATCGTTATTTTTATACCTAACAGTTGTATGCCCTTTATTTTATAGAGAAAGAGGCATTATTGGAGACTGGACAGCAAATGTCTCACATTATTTCAAAATGAATCTGGATCAAAGTATTATAAGGTAAAGATTCCACATTTAAAAAAATAACGTACATTAAAATATCGTATGTTTTCCAGATAAAGTAATATTTGTTAGTTATTATATTGGCATATACTGTGTATTATGACTCTGCCTAATATCGCTTATAAGTCACTCTCGAGTTCCTTGTTGAAACAGTTTTCCCCCACCCTCCATTTCACCCCCCACAGCAGCCCTGCTACCAAAGGATGTTTTTTGTTGTGTGTTCCTTTGGTCTTGGCCTGCCTGTCAGGTTGCTGCTGATTTCCTTCTGGACACCATGATTTAGATTGGGCTGTTCGTGATCATTGCCTGTCCAGAAGAGGCCGGTGTGGTATCCATGTTCTCCCTGCTCCATTTGATCTTAGGCCCCGATTCCCACATGCTGCTGCTTCGCTTTTGTGTAGTCTTCTTTGCCTGGCTTGTTCCACGCTTGGCCATGTCACAGACCGACACCAAACAAAATTGTAAGTGGAGCGATTGTATCCTTAAGAGAGATCAGAAACTGATGACTTTGAGCTGGTTGGGTTCTTTTAAATAGGGGTTTTTTTGTTTGTTTTTTTTTTTTGCCTCAGGGAGTAGACTACACATACAGAGTTGTTACAGTTGTGGGCAGAACCAGGATGGAGTGTGTGAACAACCTGTGCTAGCGTTCTCCTTTTGCTGTTGTTTTTGCTTTGTTTTCCTTTGAGGGCTGCATCTTGCAGACAGCAGCTGGCAGAGAAGTAATTGTTGAGTTGATTTAATGACAGTTGGAAAGGGACAAGTGTTGGATACGGTGGCGGTTAACTCTCCCCAGTCCTCTCCTTCCTTGCATTCTAACAACCTGCTATAGGCTGGAACGCTGGGTTAGTACGCTCCAGGCTCTGCCTTTGGCAGATCACTGATGGCAGACACTACTGTAAGACTTGACTGCGTGCTCCGTGTACCACATACTTGTGTTCATCTTAGTGCATTCGCTAGAAATGTGTGTCTTTGATCGTTTAGCGTATTTGAAAATAAAAACAAAGATGTATTTATATTTTTTAATGCTTAATTTTTTACTGCAGGAAATTCCACTTTCAGAAATTCTCCGCATATCTTCGCCACAAGATTTCACAAACATTTCACAAGGCAGCAACCCACACTGTTTTGAAATCATCACTGACACTATGGTATACTTTGTTGGGGAGAACAATGGGGACAGTTCCCACAATCCTGTTCTTGCTGCCACTGGAATTGGAGTTGATGTAGCACAGAGCTGGGAAAAAGCAATTCGCCAAGCTCTCATGCCTGTTACCCCTCAAGCAAGTGTTTGCACTTCTCCGGGGCAAGGGAAAGATCACAGTAAGCAATAAGCTTGTTGATGGCTTTTTTCCCCCCTTTGGTTCTTAAGCGTTTTGTGGGTGTGGTTGTGTTTATGTATTTCTAACGGTCATTTTAAGCTTCATCGTTAGTAACCAATACTGCGGGTTAATTCCTTTATACAATTCACGTTGGTTATAGTGTATACATACAACCCCCAGAGCTAGATTCCAGAGTCAGTCTCCCTCTCCAGGCTGTGCCAACCTATTAGGTGATCTTAGGCAAAACTTCACCTCTCTGTGATAGTACCTACTTTGTGGGGTTGTCAGCATTCGAGGAAAGAGAACCAGTAAGGAATAGAACAGTCTTTAGTTTCCATGAACTCTCAGTGGATTAAAGTAAATTGCTAGTATTAGTATTTTGCTTCATGGTGGGATATAAACAGGTGATCAAGAATTACGGTTCACGTCATACTTGTGAAATCAGTGAAGCCAGAAATGCTGTTTTTCTTTTAACTGAATTAAGACATTCAGAAATACTAAAAAAAATTGTTGAAACACATGTTCTTTGCACCAACAAAACTTATAAAATAAAAGCTAAATTTTGTAAAGGATCAAATGAAAGCCATAATATAATGTCACTTTTACGCCATTGGTATTATGTTATTTCTGGGGAAACACCATTTATTAGATATATTTAAATTGAAATAGGTATCAACCAGTTCCTACATGTACTTTATTTCTGTTCAACTGTATTATTTTGTGCACCTATTCTTGGCATTATGTTACACTCTGAGCTAGAGTATGAAAGAAACACAGAAATTAAGGGAGATAGGACACACATACATAAGAAAGTGTTACGTAGCAGCATAAAGCAGTAGTGCGCAAAAACGAGTAATGCATTACTTGGAGGATGCGGATGTGGATAGAAGGAGTAAGCAGAGACTTCATGATTTGGATCTTGACCTTGGATCCCAAGTAGGTTAGGATAGGAAAAGCTAAAAGAGAAGGGTAGAGAGCTAGTGTTATTCTAGTTAAGGAGACAGGTGTGATCAATGGGATGAAGATAATGACCATGACCATGTTTGGTGTTTAATATTGATTCTAAGAGGATGAATTAATGGATATCTACAGTGCTGCTAAAGTTTTGGGGGATTTTAGACAGAACTCTGATAACCTAACTAAAGCCATGGACCTATTCCCCCAGAAAATAATACAGGAGCATACATACAAATTTTATGTATAACTGGATGTGGGAACCTCCTCTAGCCCATCATCCATGGACCTCCTCCCTCGGGTTGAGAATCTCGAAAAGCGGAAGGGTTGCGTGAGAGTGCTAGAGAATGACGCGCAGTCGTGCCGCTTACTGTCTGTGTGACCTTGGTCTCTACAGTCTCTCATCTAAAGTGTGAATCATAATAAATGCATACAATGCACAGTTCCTGATGCACTGGTAATACTGTTATTGTTGTTGCTGCTGCTTTTTGTGGTGTAAAGTTCTGGGAAGCAATAGAAATTAAAACTGGGTGGAGCTGGACAGTGGAGGCCTTTGAAACAATCTGCGTTGACACTAGGAAACCGGAACAATTGGAAAGCACAGTGTTAGATACTTCTGTATCGTTGATGCTGTGCCTTTTTTGTTTCATTGATATTTAATGTTTTAATTATTTAAAATATTTTAAGATTGATTTAATATTTTTAAATGCAGGCTTTGACAGTCATTTTTTGATGCATAGTTTTTGATGCATAGTTTGCTTACATTTTGTTAATTTTTGTATTTGGGATTGTAAAGGAAATTTCATATTGTCTTTGAGTTGTCTCCAAGATTCTAGATGTTTGAGACCTAATCTCTTACTCACTTCCCATGCTGCCCTTTTCTCTTGTCAGTTACTTCCGTTGTGTACCAAAATAATACAAACATTTGAATTTTACAGCATTATGGAATATAAGATGAAGAAGTCCTTCCTATACACTTGTAACGCCCCCCCTTATTCCTGATCCTATACCTCCTCCTTCAGAAGACCATTATGAACAATTTGGTGTATATTTCTTGCTTTGGGGAGAAGGGAAGCTTATGCTATCTGTGCTGTATTGTTATATTTTATTTTTGTAGAAAAGTGTGGTCATACTCTGTGTTCTTTTTGGAACTGGCTTTTATCCACTATTTAATATATATCAGATATATTTCAATGCTAGTATATGTAGATTTGTCTAATTTTTAATTTTAATTATTTTTTAATTTTTAAAAAAGTTTTTGTAATGTTTGTTTTTGAGAGAGACAGAGACAGAGCATGATGGGAGGGGGCAGAAAGAGAGGGAGACAGAATCTGAAGCAGGCTGTCAGCCCAGAGCCTGACACAGGGCTTGAACTCATGAACCACGAGATCATGACCTGAGCCAAAGTCAGACATTTAACCGACTGAAGCACCCAGGCACCCCAAATTTTCTTATTACTAAAGTAATGCATGCTTTTTATGTTTTAGAAAATGAAGGCAGTATAGAAGTGTATAAAGAGCAGGCTTTGTTCCCCAACCCTACTTCTCTCACTCATCGGAAGTATCATTTTCTTCATCAAATGCTGCTACTACCTTACAACTTGCCTTTCTAACTTAATATGCTGTGGATAGCATTCTAACTCAGTATTATAGCTGTACACCATTAAATGTTTAGATAGGATTTCTTTGTGTGGATGTTTCATGTTTTATTTAACCAGTTTCCTGTTACTGGCTTAGTATTGTGTGTGTGGATAAATTTTTTTAAGGAACATAATTAGCCAATTTTTAATTCAGCCAGTTTATAAAACTTAATGTACTGTGGGCACTTGCATGTCAGCAGATGTTAATATTATTAAGTCCTATAACAATTTTGTTCTTTGCTCATACATCGTTCTTCTGTTTTACAGAAGATTTATCTACTAGTATCTCTGTATCTAACTGTCAGATCCAGGAAAATGTGGTAAGTAAAAATTGAAAATTATAGCTAAGATATGCAAATTGGATAATTAAAATAGGTAAATGAAGATGTGAAAATCAGTGCAAGAGATAAAAAACAAACTCTTAAACACAGCAAACTGGTGGTTGCCAGAGAGGAAGTGAATGGGGGGGTGGGGAAATAGAGGGGATTAAGAATGCATTTATCCTGATGAGCACTGAGAAACATATAGAACTGTTGAAACTAACACTGTATGCTAATTATACTTGAATTAAAAAAAAAAATATGGGGCGCCTGGGTGGCTCAGTCGGTTAAGCATCCAACTTCGGCTCGGGCCATGATCTCGCGGTTTGTGGGTTCGAGCCCCACGTTGGGCTCTGTGCTGGCAGCTGGAACCGGGAGCCTGCTTTGGATTCTGTGTCTCCCTGTGTCTCGGCCCCTCCCCTGTTCATGCTCTGTCTCTCTCTGTCTCTCAATAATAAATAAACGTTAAAGAAAATTCAAAAAAATAATTCTTAGGCCAAAGTATTGACCAGTTGGCCTAAAGACACCAGGCAGGCTAGACTTCAGGGCTGATAACTTCTTTAAGGAATTCTGCCTTATGAAGGAAAGTGTGGCAGATTTTTTTAACTGTGAAAATAAAGTTAACTTTTTCATAAGTGTTAGTAGACTATTACATAGTGACAGACTAGTTCAAAGAGAAGGGAGAGACCACTTCTTGCTGGGTCAGCAGAGAAAGCTTCCTACAAGAAGTGAATCCTGAGTTGTGCCCAAGTGGATGGAAAGGGATTTTGACTCAAGGGCTGAGAGGGTGAGGGCAGGGAATACTACTTCATACAAGACAGGGACCAGGATGGCACATAGAGAGAAGCAGGACATACAGGACTTGTAAGGAATAGTGAATAGGTTCAGTTTGGCTGGTATATATATATATGTAGGTATGTGCTGAGGATTGTAACAGGGGTCAGCAAACTTTTTTTTTTTTTTAAACATTTATTTATTTTTGAGACAGAGAGCATGAACAGGGGAGGGTCATAGAAAGAGGGAGACACAGAATCTGAAACAGGCTCCAGGCTCTGAGCTGTCAGCACAGAGCCCGACACGGGGCTCGAACCCACAGACCGCGAGATCGTGACCTGAGGCGAAGTCGGACGCTTAACCGACTGAGCCACCCAGGCGCCCCAGCAAACTTTCTATAAAGGGATAGATAGTAAATATCTTAGGCTTTGTGGACCACACCCAATTACTTGATTCTGCCATGGTAGTGAGAAAGCAGCTTTAGTACAGAAAGGAATGAGCATGGCTGCGTTCCAATAAACCTGCATTTATGGACCCTTGATTTTGAACTTTATGTCACTTTCATGTGTCGAAAGATACCATTATTTTCTCTTTTTAAAAAAATGTAAAATCTGTTCTTTGATCAGGAGTCTGTACAAAAAGACCCAGCAGACCTACCAACTAGTTTGCCAACCATGGATTAGAAAGAAAAAAGGCTAGAAAAAGAAGTCATAAAATATTTCGTTGACTATATATAAATTTCTCTGATAAAAATCTCTCACCATCTTCCACCTGGGGCATCCAGCTGTTCTAGCTCTTAGCATATAAATGTTGCCTATTCTAGGATTGCGGTGAAGACACGTTATCCATTGGCGCTATGGGAAATAGAGGGTCTCAAGGAGATGTAATCTGTGTATCTCTTGTTGTAGTGGCAGGTACGAGAGATACCAGATTCTCGGGGAGGGAAGGAGGAGTAACAAGAACGTGAGGTCACTAACTTTGAAGGAGCTTGAGGGACATGCACATTCATAGCTGAAAGGGGGAAAGGTTTAGAGCTGATCTTTGTGAAAAAACCTTTTCTGGCAGCTATTATTTGAATAGCACATGTCCCCTCATCTAATTTGATTAGAACCAAAATTTGGTTGGTTAAACAAAAAGTTGATTAAAGTTAGGAAGCATATAAAAATGATTCTTACAAACCTTAAAATTTTCATGATAACTTAAAACATACCTATGCACATTCATTTGCTGTTGTCAGAGGACTGAGATTCTTATGGGTCTGCTAAGCAGACTTGCACTTTGTCTTTCTTGTGTCAGTCACATCTGTAATGCAGTTCCAATGCTAACCACCCAGATTTCGTGCAGACTTCACAGACTAAGGGTACAGTTCCCAAAAGGCTGCCCGCACTTGAGACACCAGCCACAAGTGCAGGGGTCTCCAGGTCATCCGTACTTCTGACCAACTGGCTACAAATCCAGAGGATTCCCACGAACCCACACTGAGGTTCAATAATTCACTAGAATGACTCTGAGAGCGCAGGAAAGCTCTGGACTTCTGATTACAGCTTAAGTATAAAAATCGGGACCAGCCAACTAAAGACACCTAGGGTGCGGTTTGGGAGGGTTCTGAATGTAGAGCTTTTGCGTTCTCTTGCTGAAGTCCGGGTATGCAACCCTTCCAGCACATAGATGTGTCACCAGCCCCGAGCGTTACCTGGATTGTGGTGTCCAAAGGTTTTTTTTGAGTTTCATTAAGTATGATTGACTGAATCGTTGGCTACATGATTGAACTCAATCTCCTGCCCCCTCGTGTCCTCCCCTGAGTTTGGACTGTTCAAAGCCCCAACCCTCTAATCACGTGGTTAGTCTTTCCAGTGATATTTCCTCATCCTAAGTCATCTTGTTAGCTTAACACGGGTGTGATCCAAAGGGCTCATGTATTACATGAATGAGATATTCCTGTGACTTGGGAAATTCCCAGGATTTAAGAGTCTCTCTCTGAGAAACCAGGGAAAGAGGCCAGTCAAATTCTTATTATACAACACCCATAATATCTATAATTTCCTATTTTTGTTTCTTTAAAGTAGAGCCAGGGATACTTGTGAAATATTCTGAGAACAGAATCCGCACTCCCCCAATCTGGAGTTTGTAAAACTCCTTAGTTTTCATAGAAATCTTGTGTGTTTCATTGACTTATCAAATATATTTATATTTAATTTTGTGTAATCTATAACAAGTACATTTGGCAAAATGGTTTGGGGAATAAATTCAGTTTTAAGAGCTACTCATTGGGATACCGGCCACAAGCATTTTGTTAGGCTGTGGTAGACATCAGTCAATATATGCTTTTCAGAGGGAATGGAGAGTGTAGGTTATTCTGGTGAGTTAGTAAAAGAAAAGGTGTTAGGATAGCCTCTAATGTAGTACTTATTTGACCCTGATATGGCCTGAATTCCTTATCTTTTTAATAGATTTTTCTGCTTCCCAAATACATCATAAGGCTCTTAACCAGGTCTCTTCCACAAATTAGCTACCTTTTGCAGAGCCCTGTGTACAGTTAGGGTTCAATAAATGTTGATGATAATCATAAAATCATAGGCATTTTTTAAATTAGGAGGAACCTAGGGATGTAGACCAATACTTTTTTTTACAGATGAGAAAACGTCCCAGGGGAGTCAACAATTTAAGATTATCTAATTAAAACAAATTAGGAAATCAGATTTATGGAATTAGTGATTTTTATATGCTAAGCACTGGACTTGACACTTTGTAGATATCTTTATTTAATTTGCTTAAAAATCCAGTGAAATAGGTGTTACTATATTCCCTTTACCAGTTGAGAAAATTGAGGCCTATGTGATTCTATTTGAGTTACTACCGTGAGACAGGCACTGGCTGGGAATGTAAGAGCCACAGAGATCGAGCCCCTGACTTCATGCAGACTGGCACAGACCCCAAACAAAAGGGAGACCGGGATCGAAGAGCTGTGGAGAGGACCGGGGATTGCCCTCCCAAGAGTATTCCGACAGCAGCAACCACCACCAAGAGAGAGCGGGGCAGGGGAGAAGATTGGGGAGTGGGTCTCACTGACAGACTTTCTCACACATACGCTGTCACCAGCCTTTCAAAGTTAGCCTAATTTCGATAATATGAACCTTGTGAGTTTTTCTCTCAAATCAAAGATAGCAAATTTCTTTGATAGTGAAATAAGTAAAATACTGTTCTTAATTTTTTATGTTAATTTACTGTTTATAGATGATTACTTAATAAATGCATGATTTCTTTTATTCAAGGCATTTCCCCCCCAAAGATCTTGCTGAATATATTATACTTGCATATTAAGAGTCATAGTATTAAAACTGGGCTTTTCTAGGACATGGGAAGTCTATATTCATAAAATGTTTGCTATGAAAATTAGCTGCCTCATAAAAATAAAAATGTGTTTAAGTGTTAGAATGAAGAGTTAGAGATGCTGACCATGTTTCATAGGGCAAATAATGCTGCTTACTCCTTCCCAAATAGGACATTAGTACTGTTTACCAGATCTTTGCCGATGAGGTGCTTGGTTCAGGCCAGTTTGGCATCGTCTATGGAGGTGAGTGACTGCAGCCTGCTGCATATTATACGTACTCCAGAAAATTGTGAAATTTGAAAACCTCTGCTAGCTGTTACGTCTTGTCACAATTTTGTCCAGTGGCTTGTTTCTGCAGGGTTGACTTGCATTCTTTCAGCTAAGCCCTTTTCACTGTAACTGAGTATTCATTCTTCATTTCAACCGCAGACTTTACAAAGTAACAAAGAATCAGGAAATTAGTTCCACAGTAGTCTTACCTTATCTCTTGTAGCATAAAGATGTTTGTGAGGGAAAAATCAATGGCTCAGAGCTTTGTTGGGCGGCGTGTGAGCTTGTTTATTGGAGGTTATGCCCTACTGGATGTCCAACACAAATGGCCCCGTTCATCTGTTGGCATGAATGTTATATCACGTCTGAGGACCTGAGATCTCACTGTGACTTATGATATTGGCAGAGTCATTTAAGCTCACCGTGCCTTTGTATCTTCATCTGTTGAATGGAGTTAATAAACCTTTACCTGCATAGTTCACAGGGTTGTTAATTAAACCTAATTGTACATAAAAGTACTTTTATGAGCTATGATCCGAGGTATAAAAGGAAGGTAATGTTAAATCCTAGTCCTCACTTGCTGGCACTGTTTAAGTAGTCTCCTCCTCGGCCTTTCTGCCTCCAGGCTTGCTCTCAAGTGTGGTTAAATAACTTTGTGCTGACTCAGTGAACCTAGTAAAATTAATTCATTGATACAGTGTTTCTATCTTGACAGTCTCTGAAGACTAAGAGTAGTTAACTAATAAGGTAGATTATTTTTCAGCACCCAAGTTCATTCAAATTTCCTGCTGTTTTGAGTAATGAAGCTGTCATTAGGGACAGCTACTATTAAGGGAAAACAATTTACTTCTTAAAATTAAAGGTGAGTGAAGGAGAACAAAATCAGCCAAAGAAAAGAAATATAAGAGTAAATACATATCAGTTTTGGTCTGTGGACAACTTCCTGATAAAGCTTTTATGTTGTAGATGAGCTGACAGTTTGCTGCTTCTTACTTTTCTATACTTTTTTTTTTTTTTTTTTAATAGGAAAACACAGAAAGACTGGAAGGGATGTGGCTATTAAAGTAATTGATAAGATGAGATTCCCCACAAAACAGGAAAGTCAACTCCGTAATGAAGTGGCTATTTTACAGGTAAAGAACAAAAAACCAAGTTGCTTTGTATTGGTTTTAATTTTGATTTATGAGTTTTTAAATACAGGTCTGTTTACTGTGCTGATAAGAATAAGGCTTGTTTTCTGTTTTGTTTTCATATTATGCCCTTTTGGCTTAGTGAGAGGTTGGTGGACATCTGCATTAAATCCTTAAGTCTTTTTTTTATTTTTTTTTTTAAAGGAAAAATTAAGTTACAGTAACCTAGGAGTTACAAGAACTGCCATTATGGTAGTAGGTTTGTTTAGAACACATTTTCATAAGTAAAATCTTAACAACAAAACTCTTAATTCGTCTCTCCAGAAGCTCAAAACACTTGATAGTTCTGTATCACCACATTTGATTAGGAGATCAGTGCTATACCCGTTCAGTTCTCACAGATGATCTGCTTGATGATTATAGCAATTGCTATAAAAAAAAAAAAAAAGTCTGCTTAAAAATTGTGGACTTTTTAACAGTAGCATTTGCTATTTTATTAATTCACAACTCCAAAGATTTAATTTTATAATGGTTTAGTCCACTAAGGTGTATTTTTAAAGATATACTGACAATGACTTAACTCCCATAAAATAAATTACTGTCTTCTTATTTTCATGTAACATTTTTACCTCTTTTGGGGGTCATCTAGAAGACTAAAATGTAGCTTTATCTTTATTTTTATGAATATCCTAAATCATTTATAATATGCAAATATCTATTTACTGTGTAGCTTTTGCATAATATTTAAGAAATCATGGTGATACAATAGTTAATGCTGTCAGAGCCCCCATTTGCTTGTGGGTGAAGTTCAAGAAGATAGTCTACTGAACTTAGGCTTCCTTGAAGAAGCAGGTAAGAAATGTATAAACAAAGGATTAATTTTACATGTATTACATTATCAATTACTAGCAGTAATGTTTGCCTCACTTCTTTTTCAGAGGCGTGATAATCAAAAGATTATGATCAACAAGCTACCTGTGGTCCTTTCAAGTTGCTTCCTCCTATAAAACTACCTTCATACAGAATATTAATAGCATTCAGACTATATTAGGATATGGTTAGAAATCTTTTTCACATCTAATTTTGGAATCTTGCTCATTGTCCAACTAGTATGCAAAAAAAAAAACAACATTAAGGATATATATTTTTTAAGGTTTTTTTTTTTTTTAATGTTTATTTACTTTTGAGAGAGACAGAGACAGAGCGTGAGCAGGGGAGGGGCACAGAGCGAGGGAGACCCAGAATCTGAAGCAGGCTCCAGGCTCTGAGCTGTCAGCACAGAGCCTGACGTGGGACTTGAACTCACGGACAGTGAGATCATGACCTGAGTTGGACACCCAACTGACTGAGCCACCCAGGTGCTCCAAGGATATATTCTTAAGACTTGATTCATCCTTGTCGCTTTGATCACGAACACATCTTTGAATTAAACACTGAAGCTTTTTTTCGCCATGTTATGAACTGTGGCTCATAATAGCTAAATTTAGGGGCTTCCAGGTAATGCACAGTGCAAAAGCTGTATTCTGTCCTTCTGGGTTTTTTCATTGATATTGCCGTATGGGGAATACAGTTAAGTGATTATAGTATGTCTCCAAATATACTATTTTCATCTTAAATTTAATACCATATTCTTTGTTATAGATTCTGTTCAAATCGTATGTCGTGAATGGCTTACTTTGTGCCAGAAACTAAACTTAATTAACATCACCCAGCAGGAAGAAGACAGGTTCAGAGTGTGAATCTGTCTCCACACCACATGCTCTTTCTTCTCTGCCACATTGGATCTCCTGTGTGTGTGTGTGTGTGTGTGTGTGTGTGTGTGTGTGTGTGTGTGTGTGTGTGTGTAAAATTGTGACTTCAGTTTCTTTGCAATGTGTAAGTTCAGCGAATGTTGAGTGTGAGGACCAGCTTTAGGCTACTTTATATTTGAATTACAGTTCTCTTAGAACAATGTGAATATGGTAAATACATTTTTTTAAAGCAGACTTCTTTCAGAGAGTAACTCATTTGCTGAAATTCATTCCACAAGATTTGGTTGTATGAGCATTTCAGCGAGACCCTTCCACACGGGTCACGAGGCACTTACTGTACTCGGTCACTCGCTCCACCCTTTGGTTCCCGCCTCCCCTGGCAGCCCGGTCATCCTTACTTTCCAGTCACGGCCCCTGATTCTTCTTGTATGTAGTCCTCCTTAAACAAATCTAAAGGTCTGGGTGAACGCAGCCTGGTAGTTGATCCTGGTACTGTAAGTCCCCTGCAGCTCCACTGACAGCAGTAGTTTTTCTTCCCCATGTCCTCATCTTTTTTTCTTTTTTATGAATTTTTTTTAATGTTTTTATTTATTTTTGGGACAGAGACAGCATGAGCAGGGGAGGGGGCAGAGAGAGAGGGAGACACAGAATCTGAAGCAGGCTCCAGGCTCTGAGCTGTAAGCACAGAGCCCAACGTGGGGCTCAAACTCACAGACTGTGAGATCGTGACCTGAGCTGAAGTTGGACACTTAACTGACTGAGCCGCCCAGGCGCCCACCGTGTCCTCATCTTTATAAAGAGAGGATGGGGTGAAGACCAGGCATATTATTGAGACCATACTTTTGGCCTTTCCAATGGCAGAGAGAGACAATTATAGAATCATTGACTTAGGAGTGACCTTACAGTTTACCCAGGAACATCCAGCCTCTCTCTTGAGTGCCTGGTGATAAGCTCTGTGTTTCTATCAATTTAATAGAAATGAGAACGTGACATTTTTGGACATCTGCACATATTCTATTCAGCTGAATCAAAATCTCTTTAAAAAGGTTCCATCATAGACACCACACTCAACACATTGAGTCTCTTTTCCAGATGGTGGCCACACTGTCTTTCTGTTCCTCAAACTTGCCAGATATGGTCCTGCCTCAAGGACTTTGCTTAAGCTATTCCCTGTGCCTAGAATGCTGGCACGCCCCATATCTGCATGGCATATTCCTTTATCTCCTTCAAGACTTTGCCCAGATGTTATTTCCTCTTGAGGCCCTTGCATTCCGTTCAGCATTATCCACCCATCTACCCCCAGCGCCCCTTCCTCTTCTTTCCATAGCATTTACCACCTTCACACTGGGTCATTTACTAGTTTATTACCTAGTGTCTACCCAACCTTGCTAGAATTAATAAGCTCAGTGAGATGAGACATATTTGTCAATTTTGTGTACTCATGAATCCAGACTACCAGCATAGTCCTGGCACATAGCAAATACTCATTTAATATTTATTGAATAAATGTGTTTATGTGGGGAATTAACCCATAACACATTGTTAAAATTTTGAATGGAAGCGTGGAATGGTTTCACTTGTATAGTTCCTTAAGGTAATGTGTTACTTTGTAGATGGGTACAAGTGGTTATGCAGAGAAAAGGTCCATACCTACGTAAACTGTTAACACGGCCACATCTGGGGAGCGTGTTGTGGGGCAGGAAGGAAACGGAGGATTTTTTACCTTTGTTTCATGGGGATAAGGTAATATAAAATGTCTTTTGCCCCTGCCTGAAGAGGGTAGGTATAGAGTAGTAATGGGGGAAAATGTGTGGCACTCTCACGGCTACTGTGTTAATGGGAAAATGTCATCAGAAACTTCAGAGAGAAATTTCTGGTTATACGCTGTGGTATAAATTCAGCATTTCCCCCACCTCTTCTTGGAAATTACCCAAAAGCTACAAGAAAAATGATAAACAGAAATGTATACTGTGTCTTTAATAAAAATAGAAGAGAGTTCAGACCTACAAAATAGGTAGGAGTTTTCCAGAAACACTGCAGGGGGAGCCAGGGGTGCGTGCAGGAAGAGGGGCCGCAGTCAGAGCAGGTTTTGCTGGCTCTTTCTGACCTCTCCAGTCGTGATATCCTCTCCAGGTCCCTCCTCAAATAGAAGGCCAAGGGGGTCATGATCTGGTAAGATTTAATTCAAGGGAAAACAGTAAGTGAACTGAAGAAGGGCACTTTGACAGTGGAAGAATGCAGATCACAGCAGATTAACAGTGGCAAGATTTATAAAAGGAAACTAGAGCCAGGGAGGAACTGGCAAGCACTTAGTGGTCCTGGCAGATGAAGTAGCCAAAACTAACAACGTAGAAGGCCTAAACAGTAGAAGCTAATCTAACCACTTGATACTGACATCTGTGTCCCAAAAACAGGGAACAAAGAATACCTCATTAATTCAAAAAAGCCATAGGATAGTGTTCTTTGATCCTAATGCAATAAAACTAGAAATAAATTACAAAATCAGAAAACAAAAAGCTCCCACCTCCTGAATTTTTTTTTCTTAAGTAGGCTCCACGGCCTGCGCAAAGCCCAGTGTGGGCCCGAACTCCCAACCCTGAGGTGATGACCTGAGCTGAGATCAAGAGTCAGCCGCTCAACTGACTGAGCCACCCAGGTGCCCTCTGAAACAAATTTTTTAATATCTTAATTCTTAAAGAGCAAAGTCAAGATGTCAGAGTATTTAGACAATAATCATGAAAATACTGTATATCAGCTTTTAGACTATTGCTCAGAAAAAAAAAAAACTATAAGCTCAAGTATTTACACAAGAAAGAATGAAAATAAATGAATTAAGAATCCAACTTGAGAAGTTAGAGAATGATGGGGGCCTGGCTGGCTCAAGTGGGAGAGTGTGCGACTGACTCTTGATCTCGGGGTCGTGAGTTGAAGCCCCACATTGGGTGTAGAGATTACTTTAAAAAAAAAAAAAGTTAAAGAATGAACAAGGAAAGCAAAAAATAAGAAATGTGACCACAAATACTGAAAAAAATGTAAACGCATTTTGAGATTTTAAGATGCTGCCGTGACCAACTTGATCAGATAAATTTGAAAACCTGGAGAAAATGATTCTCTATGAAAGTATAACTTCCCAAAACAGACTCCAGAGGAAATAGGACATCTAAACAAATAGAAGTTAAGAGACAATAATGTTACAGCGTACTTCTGGTTTTGTATGTGTATACATATGGCTTTACAGGAGAGTGGGAGACAGACAACTACAGCATGGGGACAGCCAGCCACACTACCAACCCTTAAGTTGACCAGAGTTGTGATATTCTGAGTCTTCCCCTTGCTTACCGCTATTATCACACGCATTTCACTTTTGTTTATTTATAAAGCTGTGACGCTTTATATTTTGCTACTTGGAATACCACCTCATTAAGCTGTTTTAAACTGATTAGTCAACAGTATTTATTTCGTGCTTGCTAGTCATTTTTTAAAACACCAATCATGATTCAGACATTGACCTAAAATGACTAAGACAGAGTCTCTGCTCCCAGGGAACTTCCTAGGCTACAGAGTAAGATACACATGACATAGTAGCATGGGGTAAGTATTGCTACATGGATAGACGGTGTTTGCTGGAAACTACTGCAGTCGTCCCAAAGAGAGGTGACGTGAGCTGAAATTAAAGCAGTTACAGTGGGAATTGAGAGATGGCGGCAGGTTCAAAAAACATAGAGATGGCACTCAGCCTCACATAAGCCAAAAAGAAGTTTGCCCTCTTGGCATAATTAGGTACCCATAATAAGGAAAACAGCGTAAGAAAAATAGATTTCTATAAATAAAGGATAAAAGTTAAATCACTTGGACCAATAGAGCATATTTAAAATTGAATAGGGCGAATGAAGCCATGTTATTGAAGATGTGAAAATACAAGCCGAGGAATAGATTTATGTCCAGAATAAAAAGCCATTGAATGTTTTTGAGCATGACTGACTTCTCAAATTTACTTTTGAGGAAAGTTTTTGGGTTTTTGGCTTTTTTTTTAAACCGGTAAGATAGATTGCTTTTTTTTATTAGCAGAAACCGTATCACATTCAACTTTCTATTTCACTAGCCCTGGTAACGTAGTGGTGCTCAAGAAACCTGAGGGGATGGAGGTAGAGATGCTGAGCCCGAAAGAGGGAAGACCAAATCGAGGCGTGATTGAAGATCCGGGCTTAGACAAAAAACTACCTTAAAAACAGAACCATTTCTTGAGCAGAGATACAGCCCCAAAGAGCCACAGCTCTGCGTAATTGACCATAAAGTTTGATTGGCAGTTGGTGCCTACTCGTGGACAACATAAACGTAGAGTAGAGGCAGAAGACAAAAGATGAGAAGGTAAAGGAGTAGTAATGGACAAGGGCAATTATGTAATCAGTTAGGAGGACCTTCCTTCCCCTCAGGGCATCCACTCTCCACTCTCCACCACAGATCTTGGCAAATCAGAATCTGTGATGCTGTTTGTTTGCTTTTAGTGCCTGTTGCCCTGAGCTGGTTTTCTTCCCATACCATGTGTTGCATACAGTTAATCGTAGCACATTGCTAGATATTTGCATAGTAAAACCATTTCTCTACTTAAGTCGGTCATATAAACATCCTGCAACTCTTCAGAATTTGCACCATCCTGGGATTGTAAACCTGGAATGCATGTTTGAAACTCCGGAACGAGTTTTTGTAGTAATGGAAAAGCTGCATGGCGATATGTTGGAAATGATTCTGTCCAGTGAGAAAAGTCGACTTCCAGAACGAATTACTAAATTCATGGTGACACAGGTATTTTAACTCTTTTTTGAAACGAGAATACTTTAAAATGAAGAGAATTAAATAGCAGTGCTTTTTACATAAAGGGATATGGTGGGAATTATTAACCGTGGAGAACAAGTGACTAACACTTCGGTTAAATCTTGACGAACTGTGGTGGACTTCTCCAATTATGCCATTCGAGAGGTCAGGTGGGGGTGAACTATGATTTTTTCCAGGCACTGAAAAAACTGTTTTCTTCAATAACAGATCCTTGTTGCCTTGAGGAATCTACATTTTAAAAATATTGTGCACTGTGATTTAAAGCCAGAAAATGTGCTGCTCGCATCAGCAGAGCCATTTCCTCAGGTGAGCTACTCTCGGGAACCTTGAGCGTCTGACGTTACAAAGCACCCGTATAATGAAAGGCGGTGGTGTCGGTTCGGATACATAAACATATTGACAGAAGTAATTAGCCTGTAACTGCCAGTGAGGATTAATCCTTGAATAATTTGAACTCAGAACTTATATTGTTTATTTTCATGAAGACTTTTTAGACTTCAGCAGACCTTAAGGAGTATCTTTTTTGCGTGTAGACTGTTTGCAGGTCACTTCTTCTCGTGGGCAGGGAATGAAGTTAGGAGAGGCCACCTTGGTTGGTGCCTGGTGCTCAGGACAAACTCCCCATAAGATGAGGCAGAGGGGTGACCCTACGTTGGGGGGCATAGATTTTGAGGCAGGCAGCCAGCTCCTCTTCCTCTTTAGGGTACTTTATGTCAAACATTTTCACCAAAACCTATGTCAGAATTACCTTTCCCATCACTGCCATCACTCACATGCGTATCCCCTTTGTGTGTGTGTGTCCTGTGTGTGATGCACTGATTGTCTTACTTGGTGAAATTTCATTTCACTGAAGAGTGTTGACCTTGATCCAAAATCATTTAATAACCTACAAAATGGTTCATAAACCCAAAGTTTGAAATATTTTCCTGTGGAATATGTGTTGGCAGTGCCCATAACTATCAGCTAGACTCTCTCCTTCAAACT
Organism: Panthera tigris; assembly: GCF_018350195.1. Classification (NCBI taxonomy): domain Eukaryota; kingdom Metazoa; phylum Chordata; class Mammalia; order Carnivora; family Felidae; genus Panthera; species Panthera tigris. Next base: position 109,229,972 of record NC_056662.1, read on the forward strand.
ATTGTTTATGGAGATTTGAAACACGCACAATTAGTTGGCTACACTAAGGACAAGTAGCTGTTTCACTTGAGTCAAATACAACTCAGATCGTCTTTCAAAGAAAAAGACGTATTTTTAAAAATTACTCAACTCTTTTAAGGAGGTAATCCTATTCTTTTACAATGCCTGTGTGCTTAAAAGTGATTCCCTATCATTGTGAGGCCAAAAAAGGTTCCCTGATAGTTGGCGTGATGTTTTAAATAAAGTGCTTCCATACGTCGTTACCTCATTTGATCCTCAGAATAGTTTGGGCAAAGGACGCACACCCCTACAGTGAGGCTAAAACTCCGTCCCTCTTACCTCTGTTAGGAACAAAGGGAAAATCACATCATTTACTTGATGTGCCTTTTTGCCTAAGTGCTAGCCATGGCCACACTTTATTCAGTTGCCAAACTGCCAAGGCAACTTTTCTTTATCAAGATGTTAGCTGAAATTCGGCATCTAACAACAGAAGAGTTCATATGTCTTCGTGGTCGATAATCCTATTCTTCCAATACTCAAAGGGAATCACATTCAATAATGGCACGGAACAGTTACCATAAAAATGTGCGTGAGGGTCCATGTCCTAGAAAGCCAGCAGCATTTGAATACACCTTCATCATACACTCTCCAGGCAATGTTGGTACCGTTGGTTTGTAGAGGCCAAATCTCTTTTTTCTCAATGTATCATAATGCTTGTTGTGAAGACAGTTTATGAGGCAGGGCATTTCCTCCGGAAAGTACTTGGCATTTGCTTGTTTGGCATGGATGCATCATTAATCACCAAAATCTGAACATCACTGGAAGATGGGCAGCAGAAGTGCTCTGAGCTCTGCCAAGCTCATCACACTTCCAGAACTTTCTTCCCAAAAGGACATTGTAGTAACCGTGACTACCTTCAGACAGAACTTTTTTCAAATCTAAACATCTCACTAGTAATAATTTATTCCACAGTCACAGGAAACACCTTTGCTCCTCTTTCAAGCAGGCTCGTAGTTCTTTACTACACTCAAGTTATTTGCCAATTGACAGTATCCTTGGGAATATAGGTTCTAGGATTAAACAAAATAAAGGGTAAGTTTTAAAATATCAACTTATTTTTCATTCAGCAAACATTTACTGAGGGCCTTTATTAAAGTTTTCAGGCGCTGTGAAGTCACTGAGGATTTAAAAATGAAACCTATAATTCCTTTTCACAGAAAATTATCTCCTTTAAAGTCAGATGCTGAAAGATCAACACCCTCCATTTCATCAAAAAACTTTGTGACCAGGGGCGCCTGGGTGGCTCAGTCGGTTAAGCAGCCGACTTTGGCTCAGGTCATGATCTCACCGTTTGTGAGTTCGAGCCCCGCATCCGGCTCTGTGCTGACAGCTCAGAGCCTGGAGCCTGCTTGGCATTCTGTGTCTCCCCCTCTCTTTACCCTTCCCCTGCTCATGCTCTGTGTCTGTCTCCCAATAGTAAATAAATGTTAAAAACAGACGAACAAAACTTTGTGACCACTTACAGCACCCAGCTGGTGTTTGACATTGTGGAATCTAAAACTTGAAAGTGGTCTTTTGAAATAGGCACTAGGGAAGTTTGTCATACCATGTTGGCAGAAGATCACAGGATCATAAACGTATCTGCCTTTTGGGAAAAGCATATTTTACAATTTCCCTATCGACAATCATTTGACATTTGTGATCTGTACAGTTGGCAAGTGTGTTGAAATGATACGTATCGGGGAGCTTGGGTGGCTCAGTTGGTTAAGGGTCCAACTCTTGATTTTGGCTCAGGTTATGAGCTCACTGTTTGTGGGATCGAGCCCCACCTAGGGCTCTGCACTGACAGCGCAGAGCCTGCTTGGGATTCTCTCCCTCTCTCTGCCCTCCCCTGCTTGCTCGCGCTCTCTCAAAATAAAAAAAAAAACATAACTTTTAAAAATGAAATGATACAGTATCATTTAGGGACAAGCATAATAGATTGACACATAGATCATAACACAAAACTAACATTTTTTTAATTTGCAGGTGAAGCTATGTGACTTTGGTTTTGCACGCATCATTGGTGAAAAGTCATTCAGGAGGTCTGTGGTGGGGACTCCAGCATACTTAGCCCCTGAAGTGCTCAGGAGCAAAGGTTACAACCGTTCTCTAGATATGTGGTCAGTGGGAGTTATCGTCTATGTGAGCCTCAGTGGCACATTTCCTTTTAATGAAGATGAAGATATAAATGACCAAATCCAAAATGCTGCGTTTATGTACCCACCAAACCCGTGGAGAGAAATTTCTGGTGAAGGTAAAAAAAAAAAAAAAAAAAAAAAAAAAAATTATAGCTCTGTGCCCTTTAGTCTAAAAATCTTTGTGATCCCAAATCAGCCTATTTCTTCTGACTTCTCTTTTTAATTTCTCATACTCCTCTTCCAAATTCAACCAGTTACCAGTTCGTGAGCACTCTTCCTCCTGACGGTCTCGTCTCTAACTTCCTTAAAGTTCCCACACCTAGCACTAACCCAGGACCCAATTTCCTCCCTTTGAAACTACTAAAATACCTAGGGTTCTACCCGTTAGACTCTTTGACGGTGCTTCCCAGTCACCACTGCTGCCAGATCGGTCTTCAGGAAACCCTCCTTCCATCTTAACTGTGCCCTTACATCTCGGCCTCCCTTTAACCACATTGCATCTGTAGGTCTCTCAGAGATAGCCCAAGTTCACCTTCTACCCTCCCCTCCACTGCTCCCGATCTAAAACCTAGCTGCTGACTCTTCTCAGCTGCTTTCTGCATTTTGCTTAGACCTTTCCTGCCTTCAGTCCCTCCTCACTATTGAAATCCTTCCAGTCCTTCAGGGACCCCTTAGCCTGTGGCTCATCTGTGAAGTCTTCCCGGAGCCCCTCCTCTGAACTGTGTAAGATCTACTTAGGCTACTAGGAGGAGATATTCTCCCTGAAGTATTCTTTCTTTTCATAATTACTTATTTTCAGAGACCTGTATTTCAGGTTCTTTATACATACAATGAATGATATAGACATTCTTCAGTTTTCAGCTCCCCTGTGGACCAATCCTAGGAGGCATGGTAACATTTGTTTTCCCTGCCTGGTGAAGGTTTTTGAGCTTGCGGGCCCTGGTTCTGTACCCATCAAGAATGCCTTGGTTGGGTCTCTGTAGTTTACGGACACTGACAGGAAAGGCACACACTTCTTTGACAGCCCCGTACTGAATAGAACCCTACTGGGGAATGCCCCCACCTGGATTTAGCCAGCCTTTGGAACACGGGCCTTTTTTGTTTTCCAAAAGTACCAGACCTAATCTTGGGGATTTGACAGTCCATTAAACTGGGAAGGTTTGAGGAACAACATGTAAAGGCAGTAGCAGGCTTTCTTTGTAATGAATACCTAATTGAAGAATATAGGAGGGTCTGGGTGTTCCCAGAATCCTCTTAGAGTTCCTGGGGCAGTGTGGTCTGTAGACTTCAGAATAATCAATTGGTGAGCGTACTAAAGCAAAAACCTGTGGCTAGATCTCAGAGATTCCAGTTCACCAGTTGGAATGACACCCAGGAATGCATTTTAATGAACACCCCAAATGACTCTGATGCACATGGTGGACAACCATTTAAGGAACAATGGATAAAAGTTTGAAGTACTGAACCCAGGGAAGTTCATACTTAAATACTGTGGTGTGTGGAAGAGAAACAGAACTGGTATAATGGGACGCTTCCCCTTGGTTCAGCCCTGGGTCCAGGCCTTAGTGTCGGTATTTCACGCGTATCGCCATACAGGTGGAAGTCAGTATGTAGCTACATGGTGGTTTTGGTTTTGTGGTATTCCGTTTCTTCAAATAAGTGGGCAAAATAAGTATGCCAAGATCTCCCCACTCACACCAAAACACCATGAACATATTTGTATAAAACCTGTTACGTATGCACTTTTGATGAGAAGTGATCGTGCAAGTCCGGCCACATCTGTAGAGGCAAGGCAGTGGCTTTGGCTCCCTTGCAGACCAAGCCGGGGACTAGAGAACGGTGTCACTGGAGGACAGCAACAACACGTCAGTCTGTAATCAGTTTTTTAATTCATTTGGAAATAATACTAACACTTACGTGCTAAGTAAGCACCGTCCTAAGCCCTTTATGTGTGTTATTTCATCTTCTCAATAACCTCATGTTACAGAAGAGGAAAGTGACCCTCTGGCACACGCAGTAAGTCTACACTGTTAAGCTGTACTCGACACCGCCTCTGTAACAAAACAGGCACACTTCATAAAATAGGTGCTCTAAGTTCAGTGAACGTTTACGGGCCACTTACGTGTCAGCGGGAAGGCCATGTTCTTGAGAAAAGTCGCCCACCCTGTATTTCTGTGGCTTGAATGCCTTCCAGGCAGAGTCACGGTATGTGTGGGTGCCCCATACACCCAGTTCACCGGTTGGATTTTCTCTCCTCTTAGCAATTGACTTGATAAACAACCTCCTTCAAGTGAAGATGAGAAAGCGCTACAGTGTGGACAAATCTCTCAGCCATCCCTGGCTGCAGGTAAAAAAACAAATCTCTCTCTGGTGATCCCCATTGGAGCCATTCATTGTAATGTGTCTCACCTAATCAAACTACTCTAAGATCAACAGATTCTACACGTTTTAGAATATTGTAAGTGTTCTTCAGTGATTACTTTGTACTATGGCTGAATCTCTGGAAGGTTTGCTGTATACCATTCACATGCAGAACGGATAGGCAGTTCAACTCCCATAAACTGAAAGCAATGATTTAGCCTTTATATAGGGCCTTTTATGCTTCATTTCCCCTTTCTGTAAAATAAGCATGTTATTTTGTCAAATAGATTTTGCTTTTAAGATGCCCACTTAAAAGATTCATATTTGCATTAATGATAGATGAAATGCCATTTAAAATGTTTGGCTCAGGGGTGCCTGGGTGGCTCAGTCGGTTGAGCATCCGACTTCGGCTCAGGTCATGATCTTGCAGTCTGTGAGTTCAAGCCCCACGTCGGGTTCTGTGCTGAGAGCTCAGAGCCTGGAGCCTGCTTCGGATTCTGTGTCTCCCTCTCTCTCTGCCCCTCCCCCACTCATGCTCTGTCTCTCTGTCAAAAATAAATAAACATTTAAAAAAATAAAATAAAAATGTTTGGCTTAATTCCCCCAAAAGCTATTGCATAGATTTCTTAAAAGGAACCCCCGAGCTTCAGAGTAAAGAGAAGCTTTAGAACTACTCTAAAGGGGACTGGGGTGGAGGTTGGCAGGTAGAATTAACTTCACAACAAATGCACAGTTGCAGTGATTATTAAATTATCCTGATAGTAGATTCTAAGTACTTTCCCCTATTTTGAGGAGTAAGGTGGGGCATAAGGTCAGAATTTAGAACAGAATGTTTTAGTGATTATTATTAGCCATCTCAGAAGCCTCAGGCAGTTTTTAGTTTTAGAAACTAGTTACTTCCTTCATTAGAGACTCTAAATTTGAAAAAGTATCTTAACATTGCTAATTTAAAATATTACGAATGGAACTTACTGTATAGCAAGTACTCATAGTAGAGACTGTCAATTTTGCAGCTATGGGGTTAGGAAAAAAAAGTTCAACGTATTTTATTTCTTTTATAGTTTATAATTCCATTTTTTTCTAGGACTATCAGACTTGGCTTGACCTTAGAGAATTTGAAACTCGCATTGGTGAACGTTACATTACGCACGAAAGTGACGATGCCCGCTGGGAAATACATGCATACACCCACAATCTTGTGTACCCAAAGCACTTCATTATGGCTCCCAATCCAGATGATATGGAAGAAGATCCTTAGTTGTCAATGAGCTAACGTCAGTAAGGAAGGATTTCACGTTATGGACTGATACTTTGCCGCACAACTGTTGTTCTTTGTAGGTTATCTGCAAGGATGCGAAGATACGGGGAAATGTGATAAGGAATCCGTGACACCAATACTGTAGTTCATCGTGAGAAGGTACAAGAGGGGAAACTGAGTAATAAGAACACATAACGGAACCAAGATGAAGCTTTTCATAAATTTTTATAGCATAAGCAATGACTGGTTTTTATATTTTTTTCCTAATCCTTCACTTTAATACTATAGTGGCATTTAATTTATCTTCCCTTTCCTGTTACATTATTTTTTAAAAAGGAGAAAAAGGCAGGCTTAGAGTCCAGCCATTGTATAGCTTGACCAAATCACACAAGAGTTTTAAAGTTGATTACTAAATAGGTTTGCATTTAAAGAGAGAACTGAGGAAGGGCTCCCAGCATGCGATTTCCTGTGAGAACTCTAAATATTTGACCACAGAGGCATTGAGGGGGTTTTCCTGCATGCCTAGAAGAGGAGCTCTAGACTCTTGTACCTTTTTCTTTTTCTTTAGGTCAGTCGACTCCAAAACAGTGATCCCTAACATTTTGGAGTTGAAATTCTTAACGTGCTCTCCACAAGATAGAAATTAAGTTGTCACCTTTTGTGAGTATATTGGAAGGCCCTCTAAGATAATTTTGGGGTCAAATGATACTACAAACCTGGGGGGAGAACCCACTGGTCTAAGTGCAGAGGTAGTAAGTATGTCTTTTCGGAGCCCAGCCCCCCTGTTGCGTACTCGGACTCCCATGTCTGTGACCCACAGCTCTGTGACACCGTGGTTGGTTTCTGACATTCAGTAGGTTTAGGTGCGAACTTTCATTACACAGTTTATCTTTACACGGAGTTGAGTAATTTGAGGAAGAAAATTACTAAAAGGCCAGTGCAGGATCAGTTAATGCTGCAGGAAACAGCAAAGAGCGTATCCAGTTTTTCTTCCCTTAGCTTATTGGAAGGTTTTGCAGATATCCAGAATGTCTGTAAATCAATCATCTCAAGCAGTTTGGGACAGTGGGTGGGGTAGAGCATGAAACACTTATTCTTTCATCTGTTCTGCTGATCACGTAGCCCTGCCCTTATAAATTGGGGGGGGGGGGTTGTTTTGTTTTTTTACATTTCAGCACTGGCAACCAGCTAACGAAATGTTTTTCTACTCAGATACAATGTTTAAGAGGTTAGATTTTTCCATAGCTTTTAACAAGTTACTAATAGTTCCCCCCACCCCCGCAAAAAAGTTTAAGATCTAGCACCACCCACTTATTAAAAAACTAGCGGCTTTTTGTTTTTTCACTCCTCAGTAATCACTGTAAGTTTTTTTCCTACAAAAAGAGCAACAAAAGATTGGGAGTCAGAAAATCCAGTCTTTTACGTCTTGGCTCCAATCTGCCTAAGCCTCAAGTTCCTCATCAGTCTAAAAAACGAAGATTGTAACCCTTGCCTCTATTTTCCTCACAGTGTTGTGATGATCAGATATATGAGAACATACCCATATTCAATAAACTAAAAACCATAAAAGCGTTAACTATCACTGCCCACTGAATTTGAGGTGGCAAAGGAAAAGAATGTCCCTGTATACAGTGTAAGAGAGGGTCTTAAGAGATCCCTGAAGCTACTCCCGTATCTAGTACTAAAATTACTGTGGAGATCGTAGCAAACGTGGTTTCCATGCTTTCGACTCTGCATGTCTTTCGTTCCCCTCCTGACAGCCACGAGGGGGAGTACGTTACGGACTCCATCTCACAGATGAGGAAACTGAGGCACAGGAAAATTAAGGACCTAGATGCTGGAGGTCACAGTTGGTATGTGGATTTGAACTCAGGCAGTGTGGCTCTAGTCCCTTTCCTCCCTCCTAACCAGGTTGCTGCACTGCCTCCCATAAACCTCTCCAGGAAACATTCCGGTGTCTCCTGGTATTTTCTTCTCCTACAGGAGTTTAAAAAATTAATCCAAATTAATTTCACAAAACCTTTTAGAACTATAATTTCCCTGTGGGAAAGGATGGCTTCCCAAATGTGTCCAAACTGACTCTGTTTATATCAATGTGCTAAAATGGAGTAGTTCTAAGTCACTAGGCACCCTGTTGTGGTTTTACTACAGAAGGTGAAAATTAACTGGAATGGTTTGCTCTACTTATGTAATCAAACTACAAGCCATGAAATTAATTGCACTCTTTGTGTCTGTGTTGTTGAATGCCTAAGAAGTTTTCTTAAAAAATTTGTAAAGGCACTGTCAGATAATTTGGAGTAATTTACTCCAGATACTGTATAACCTGCATAACCTTTTTGTCTTGAAGTTGTTTTTGTATAAGAAATAATTGTTAGAAACATTTGGTGATGTACAAAGTAGTCTATAATGACACTGTTCAGTACATTTTTATATTTTTTGTTACATCCCACTTTTGTAAATATCCTCAAAGAAACCTGATAATAAAATGTATTTCCATATCACCATACTTTTCTATGTGAAAACCTGAGCTTATCTCTAGTAGAGGTATCCAAAGAAAATTTTATTAGATTGTGTTGTTTTCCCAGGCCTTGGTAAAAGAACTATTTTGGAAATAGTATTTGTAAATGGAACTAATGCTATATTTAAAACACTGATTTTTTTTTTTTAACTACCTAAAATAAAAAACTCATTATTTCAATTTATATGAAATCTGAGGTAATTATCTGGAGGTCTCATTTCTTGGAATGAAAGTTTAGAGTAATTACAACTACAGATTTTTCGGGAACTCTCATCAAATATTCAACTACTGCCACTGCTAGAAGACTTACCATTCAAAGTAAATGTTCTAAGTTTTAAGATACAAGGCATTGCCTGATTCCTCCCATTAAATGTAAAACTACTAGATAATTGAGAGGGGCCAATATGAGGCATTTTCACCTTCCAAATTCTCCCAACCAAGTTTTTGAGAAAAGAAAATGCGGGGAAAAAAAAAATAAGGGTGGCTATGAATGGCCCAAGGCTGGGCAGCACGTGAAAAATAAGTCCTCTCCATCTTCATTTTAAGAGTGAGATTCAGAATGTTAGTCCTGTTCTGAGGGAAGCCAGAGAAGCAAGAAAAAACCAAGAGTTGATCACTCCGCCAGCAAACTTCGAATACAGTTAAGCTGTACGTTCAAAACATGGCTGGTATTCTTTTCCTTTAATCTCACAGGGTAAAAAATTTTAAATACCACAAAGGAGAATGAATTTCTACCCCTCAAACCCACTTCCATGTTGGGTTTTTTGTTTTTGTTTTGAGTGAGCGAGCACGTGTGCACATACAGCAGAGGAGGGGCAGGGGGATGGAGAGAAACTTAAGCAGGCACCATTCTCGGCGCAGAGCCTGACGTTGAGTTCTGGCTCACCACCGTGCGAGCATGACTTGAGCCAAAATCAAGAGCCAGAGAGGCTACGTTGGAATATTTAATAGTAATTACTGGCATCCTTTCCTCACTTTTTATATATAAGTAACTATCACAGAAAACCACCAGTCTGCATTATTAATTTCTATGAAATTAAGCATTTCTTTAAATGCAGCTTTCCCCCAACAAAAACGGAATCATAACTATAAAACATTTTTACTTGACTACATTTTTCATTTACTACCTTCTTAGAGGTAAGGACAATACTACTCTCTTTTTTTAAAAATACTTTATGGATAGTTCTATTTAACCCATCCCCTGTGAAAGGCCACTTAGATTTCCAGTTTTTACCAAACCAATCAGCGTTCATGTTTACTTTTTAAAATAAAAATACAGCAACTAGCCTTATTAATTAAAGGATATTCATTTCAAGGTGCCTGAGTGGCTCAGTTGGTTAAGTGTCCAACTCTTGATACAGCTCAGATCACGATCTCACAGTTGTGGGATCGAGCCCTGCATCAGGCTCTGTCTGCACTGATGGCATGAAGGCCGCTTGGGATCCTGTCTCTCCGCCCCTCCCCAGTATGTTCACATGTACGCTCTCTTCCACAAAATAAACTTTAAAAAAATTAAGGATACTCTGTTTCATGGTAACTTGTTTCATTAAGCTGAAAGCACACAATTGTGCCAAAAGCCACACACAACCTTAAAAGATCAATGTTTAGTTGTACTGTATATAAAATGGGCTATTTTTATTGGCTGTGAGACATAAAATACTGCGATATGGGTTTTACCTGTGATATATGTGAATGGGTTCCCTTTATTTTGCTTTCTTAGGCAGACTTAGGGGTAAAACGTCCACACTGAGATATCACCTCCAGGCAAGTTCACCAAACCCAGCCACAGGTGACGGAGAAGGTTTTGACTGACATGCATTCATCGGATGGCTTCCACCATGAAGTCTCTGATGAGGTAGCAAGGCAAAAAAGTGAAATCTTTCTCCCATCTTCTTAGGATTCATCAACATATCATACCCCTGAAGTAACTGCTGCCTGGATGGCTCATCTGATTTGTCTGCAAGAACCTGAAAGGAAAAACTTCTTAGAAGAGATAACCAGAAGAATTCCTAGTTACATGCAGCAACACTCATGACTGTTAGCCACTCAGTAAAGCACTACTTAAGATGGGATTTCTGATCACCTGCCTCAAGAGTCATGGGGTGCTCACTAAAAGCCTAGGTTGCTGGGGCGCCGGGGTGGCTCAGTCGGTTAAGCGTCCAACTTTCGATTTTGGCTCAGGTCATGAGATTGAGTCCCGTGTCAGATTCTACACTGAGCATGGAGCCTAGGATTTTCTCTTCCTCTCCCTCTACTCTCTCATAATAAAATAAAAAATAAAAATTACTGGGGGGGGCGGGGGAAACGTAGGTTGCCAAGACCCAAACCTGTGGATTTGTAGGTTTAGCAAATATTCCCAGGTGGTTTGATCTACCGATAAACACAGTCAAGTTTTCTTAACAAACACGAACACCATTTCGAAGTCTTAAATCTACCTCACACAGAGACGCAGGAACTTACAAGGCTCCCCCGCCACAACAGGCGATCTGGTTCCACCATACCCTACAATAGCAATACCAAGCATCTGGCTAACAATAGGAGCACTGAGGCCAGACGTACTTATTATTTTAAAGGTTTTTTGAAATACTACAAAATTTTTTGTTTCAAGTTTTTATTTGAATCCCAGTTAGTTAACACATAGTGTAACATTAGAAATACTACAAAATTGAAATATTTAAGATAGTGAAATAAATCATTACCTTCAGCCGGACATCAATGCCCATGTTTTTTAAAAACGTCTGTTGTTTTATTGGACCCAGAGAAGCTACTTTTCCCTCTGCCATTCTGCGCAAATAACTGAAGTCCACATCAGCTGTTAGGTCTGCAGTTCCCGGGGCGATAAGGACATCATGAAGCTTATGGCCACAAAATCCCTTGAAAATAATTTTAAAATGATGAATTTTTGTCCTTTTGTGGTTATCAAGATTAAGGAAATGCTATCATTTTAGTACATTTTACATAACAGCTGTTAAAAAAAAACGTAGCCTGAATCAGTGGTTTCCAAACTCTTAAAACAGCACCCTTTCTTCAAATGAGATGCTATGTGGAAAACCCAATATAAAGTGCCGCCTGGAGTGCCTGAAGATGCTGCCCACAGTGATGGAATAGAGAAGGACAATTATAATACTATAAATGAATATTCATGACAAAATAATGTGATATTACAATGCTAGCCACTGTAGAAGCCAAAGATAAAGATCTTCAATGAGTTTCAAACCTAAAAACTTAATACAGCACGCCCATTAACTTTTGAGAAGTCATCTTGCTGAATTATACGTACTCTGAAGGTGTCTGTCTTAGTCCCATCATGACCATAATCGGCAATCAGCGCAGCCCCTCCAGTCAGCGCAATGCGTTGAGAAAGTTCCTGAATAATTACACCAGCTTCAGGACACACTTCCACGTGATCCCTCGTTTCATCACTCTGGTAAAGGAACAGCTGCATCAAAATGCATCACTGAAAAGAACGGTTTCCTTAGGGTTTTTCTATAATGAGCATTTCTTGGTTACAATACACTCCTTCTCAATACGCATTATGTTGTCCACACTCAACTTTCCACACGACGTCCTCTTTATTACATGGAACTCCCTAGTGCTTTGATGCCGTCCACTAAGTTTACAAAGATATTTTAATTTTAATCCCTCTTATAAAAAGGCATATGCCTCCCAAACCCCTAGATGGCTGGTTCATTATAGTTTTATTTATGGTGATATTATGCTCGTAATTCATATAAATATATTCCCCTGGGCTGAATGCATGGGAAAGGAATTTTTGTCTGCCTAGAATAGTGCCTGGCAAATAACATGCTCTAAAATTTGTGCTGAAAGAACAAATGATATAAATCCAATATAACAAGATAGACCCTAGCAAGTATGTTTTGATACCTTCTTTTAGGGCAAAAGATACTCCAATGATATGCCCTCTGTCTAGAAACCTCAGCTCATGACCTTGTACCTGAGGCCGCAATTTCCCAAGATATTCAACTATTTACTAAGGGTCCTTAATAAGTGCCTAATAGTCTAGATGATTCTTTTGATGTTTATTTATTTTAGTGCCCATTAGACTAAAAAGTGAAATGACAGTATTAGAACTTGTCAACTTGACTAGTATATATGACATTACACTAACTCCTGAGAAAATGGGAAAAAGCGTTGGTCTTTATTATGAAAACCTGTATTAACTTTTGCTCCTTCGTAATATACTCTTAAAAATGAAGTTTTGGGGTGCCTGGGTGGCTCAGTCAGTTAGGCCCACGTCATGATCCTGCACTTCTTGGGTTTGAGCCCCACGTTGGGCTCTGTGCCGACAGCTCAGAGCCTGGAGCCTGCTTCAGATTCTGTGTCTCCCTCTCCCTCTGCCTCTGCCCCTCCCCTGCTTGTACTCTGTCTCCCAAAAATAAATAAATATTAAAAAAAAAAAAAAATGAAGTACTGACCTGCCCTGATCTTGCCTCTAATGGCACAGAGCTAACAGGTATGGAGTCACACACACTTAGCAATTGAGTCTCTGCTCTTCGTACTGCTTACTAGAAACAAGTTACTTCAACTTGCAGAGTGCTTCCTCATCATGTACACACAAGGCTTATTGTGAGGCTTAAATCAAACAATAAAGCACTTAGCCCTCAGCTTTATTATTATTTTTTTAATGTTTATTTTTGAGAGAGAGAGAGAGAGCACGTGCCCACGCACGAGTCGGGGAGGGACAGAGAGAGAGGGAGACACAGAATCGGAAGCAGGCTCCAGGCTCTGAGCTGTCAGCACAGAACCCAACGCGGGGCTTGAACTCATGAAGTGCAAGATCATGACCTGAACTGAAGTTGGACACTTGACCAACTGAGCCACCCAGGTGCCCCATCCCCCAGCTTTATAAAATACATTACTGTGGTTGAACTGTAGCCCCATGAGATTAGCCACTTCAGGCATAAACTGACACCTCGGGGTGCTGTGGTGACATACCTACCATCTTTGACCACTCTTCAAGATGGCAGATTCTGTCACCATTTGCCCCATTCAGATGAGAGGGAAAGTCATCGCTCCCTCTCTCGTGAGTACCACTCACTCAAGTCAAGAACTGAAAACAATTGTATCTCCCAGGAGCAGGGGGTTAGCTCTTGGTAGCTATGAATTTGCTTCTCACTCAGGTAAAAGTGGGCAGCTAGAATATGGAAAAACAGAAATGCCCCCAAGCACTCAGGTTGCTATTTGAATTTAATTATGCTCTGGAAAAAAAAAAAAAAAAAACTTAATTGATAGGTTCATGTTTAAAAGCTCCTGTGATTTTGAAACAAGTAACTTCTGAGGAAAAAGTACTTAGTTATGGCCCAAAAAGTAGACCTTTTTACAACATGCAATCCAAAACCTAAACATTCCTCACAAGTATAGGGTTTTTTGAACCCTAAACACAAGAATGGCTCTTGTGATTACTCCTCGAGGGCAAAAGCAGCAGCAGCACATGAACCATTTTGGAAGTGTAGAATGAAGCTTACATAATCGTCTGAGAATTAAATGAGAAAATACAGAGTCACATATACAAAGTACTCATTAAACAGTTGTTGCATTACTGTACCGTCAGGTAGGCAATACTATCACCGCGTGGTAGGGAAGTGAGTGAAGGGAGAAGGTGAAGAACTTGCAGAGTAAGCGCTTACTAACTTCCCTGTTACGTTAAGGTCACGCACCCAAGAAAGGATTTTACCCCAGGCTCCTGACTCCTTACCTCTGCACTTCCCACTCATAAAATGCACCGCATATGTTATGAGCAAATCTCTCCTGGCCCCTGTAAAACAGTAACTCAGAAAACAAGACTATGAAGATTCGCTTGGTATTCCTACTTGTATGAAGACTTCCGCTGGGGTGACACAAGGCGCCAAAACAAACCGCAGTTTATCAGAAGCTTGGGGATCAATATCGATGAATACTTCTCGCCATCCTTGCGGAGTTTTCTAAACACAAAATAACACATAAAAACTAATTCTTACAAGTTTTTTCCTCAAAACTGCCTCCCAAAAATAACTATTAATTTTCTCCTGCCATATACAAGATAGATGACTAACATTTACAAAGGATTTTACCACTTAAAATCACTTGAAGGCATTACTTCAATTCCTTCAAACAGTAAGACGGACAGATGAAAACTACTAGTATTGGTTAGATAAGTGATAGAGCTGAAGACAAACTAGGCAGCATGGAAAGTGCCCCCTAACATGGAAAACAGACTCTGAAGGACTAATCAAAAGCTTTTGCTAACAAATCAACGCATGCTCTTAGCCTTAAAAATTACCAGGACACATACATTACCACCAAATCTTAAGTCTGCTCACTTCAGTTTCAATGAGGAAAAATTTTAATCTTTGGATATCAAAACTATTGGCTAAAACGTAATCCTTCCTTGCAATAAAGCCATTTACCATGTTATATTCTCACATATCTTTGTCCTTGGAAAAATAAGCTTTTTTATTGAAATTCAAATTAGTTAACATACGGTGTAATCTTGACTTCAGGAGTAGATTCCAGTGATTCATCTCTTACCTATGACACCCAGTGCTCATCCCAAAAGGTGCCCTCCTTACTGCCCATCCCCGATTTAACCCATCCCCCCCACCTCCCCTCCAGCAACCCTCCATTTGTTCTCTGTGTTTAAGAGTCTCTTATGGGAAATAAACATTCTTAATAGTTATCCGAAGACAATTAAGATTCTACTTAACCTTTTACTTTTGCTTTTCAATTATTTATATTCATCAGAATTCCAAACAGAGTTAACTTTAACAGTAATCAAATACCATTCACGTTTATTCTTCCAACATAAGGCCCTTTGTTATTCAATTATAAATATGACTTTATCCCGTCAATACCTGAAACTTATGCACAGGAAGAACATCGAAAAATTCATGCGCAAGATAAAAGCTGTACCCTATTTAAAAACAGAAGGAAAAAATAGTTTCAGCATTAAGGCAATATCTAATCGTTCTTTTAAACAGCAACAAAAGAAAGCGCCTAGCGGATCGAGCAGGAACCTGAGGTGGCTTCCACAACCATCGCTACCAGAGAATCATCCACCTCAGGCACTGCTTCGCCTACTCTGAGAACACGCTCAAGAACAATTACTACCGTCCTCATTTTCCACATATCCGGACCCGACGGCCAAAACATCCCAATTATAAATTTAACCCTTTATTCATCACAGGGCATGAAAGAAATTAGAACCCAAATTTGTTAGCTAAAAGAGGCTTTGGACTTCCTAAAATCATCTGAGACAGCTGAGCCCAGGACTCGCCGAGGTGGCTTGCCAAGGTCAGAACACCACTTTAGGTAGGAGCAGAGGTCCATCAACATAGTGGATGGTCCCTGCCGAGTGCAGGAATTTTCCCACCTCTCTGAAGGTAAGCAAGGATGTTCAAAAGATGAGACAGTTAAACTCAAACCACCTAACTCTGCTTCCATCAGTCCCCACCGCCTTGGACTGCTTCAGCGTCAGTGCTATCTTAGGGGTCAGGAAAAACTTAAAGGTACAATAGGGATCTATCTACATTTTTGTGTAAAACCATATGAAAGGCATTTCTCCTTATTGTTAGGCATGTTATTTTTTTAATACAATGCTACTTTCTAGAAACAAATTTGCTATTCCCTATGAGTAAGGGTCCTGGTGGCATCACGTCAACGTACTATAGTGCTCTACAGGTTTGTGGTCGCCTATCATCGCTGGGATGGGTGGTAATCAAAATTAGCTCATCACGCAGTGTAAACTAATTACCTTTTGGAACATCTTGCAGATCTCGGTACCAGGAAATTGGAATCCCAGATTTAGTAACACCTTTCATATATGCGGGGGATCCAGGATTTCGCTCTAGAGGGACCTTCTCTTCAGTCAGTGTTAATGCTTGAATCTCACTCAGTTTTTCGCTCACCTCTACCAGATGTATTGAAATGTCACAGTTTTTCAGCACAGATCCCAGCTGACTGAACACCTAAATACAAAAAGAAAGAAAAAAATGGCAAAATACAATGTGTTGAGTAGATTTTAGGTTTTCTAACCATTTCCCTTAACACTTTGCTCATGTCACAGAAGTAAAATTTGGTTTCAGAGGAACTTCACACAAGCCACTCTCCAGCAGTCCATGAGATTCATAAGCTATCAGTTATTACAGTCTACGTGAAAGACGAACAATGCACAATTTGGTTTCCTAATGAGAAAAATTAGAATTAAGACTAACAAACGTTAAAGATTTAGCATCCAGTAAATAATCAGACTAGGGAGTCTAAAGAGAACAAAAACATGAAATGTATATATCCCCCTGATTTTATGAAGCTGCTATGTCTATGAAATAATCTCATCTTTGAGATGTTTCAACTGTGTTCTCAGGAAATCAAATTCGAAGGGCACTAAAAACTTGACAGTTTAACTTCGCAGTTCTTTCAATTTTTAATTTTTTTTAGCCACACACATTTATAACTGTTGTAAACATGAACAAAAAAGGAGTACACTGATATTTTATCAATATCTCAATGCTAAAAATTCAATGCCAAGGCATAAAGTACACCAACAGTATTTTTCATTTGAATGTAATTTTCACTGCTGATTTGCCTCCTATTTTTGAGATCTGAATAAGCAGGTATAGGCTAATAATAAGACAATTTTTCCAAATTTCGTTTGGAAATGAAACTACAAATGGAAAACTTCCCAAGAGAAAAATCCTTCAGAAATTATGATCAAAAAATGAAAACAAGTCTGTAATTATGTCTTTGTCCATTTTCTTAACATTCTTTTAAATTCTTTAGCTTTTTAAAGTTCTTAGGACTTGATCTAAAGAAGCATCCTGCATGCATTTTAAGAGCTGTGGGCTTGATTTTTATTGTACCTGAAACAAGACAATATTATTTGAGAACCTTATTAAGCATTTTGTATTCAAATGACTTTGCCAATTTAAAGCGATAAAATAGAACACTGGAAACCTAAAACAGTGGTTCATTTCTTTTACCCCCAAATATGATATAATCAGGATTATCTGTCAGATGTTATACGTATGTTTTTTAAAATCCTTTGATTCCAAATTTCAAGCAAAAATCATACTGCATCAAGACATTCAAATGTATACTGAATATGTGTTTTTGTTTTTAAAAGCCTAATGGATTCCAAAACAGTGTAACTACAAAAGTTTAACACACACAATTACTTACCATGTACTATAAACAATATTCCTCCTCTTTAGTGTTTTTACAAAACATTAGGTAGAGTGCTAGAAACAACAATACATGGAAAGACACCGCATCTTTGGTTAAAGTGGCACGACCCTTCCCTTCGAAAACGTGTCCTCCCTCACCCTCAGATGCCACCACCATCATTTCCTGCTTTTTCTTTATAAATGTTCCTAATTGCATTTGTATCACCAAACACAATTGTTGAATGTTGACATTTGGGGATTTTATATAGATACAATCATATGATCCGGATTCTTTTACAAATTGTTATTTTCACTCACAAGACACTGAGGTCCATCTGAGTGTTGTGCATTCTGCTGTGATTTCATGCAGTTTCACAACCCTTGATGTTCCACTGTATGTCTGACTGTACCACAATTTATTGATCTATTTTCCCATTGATAGGCATCTGGGTTGTTTCCATTTTTTTTGCTCTTCTAAACAATGCTGCTGTCTTCTTGACCATGTTTCCTGGTACACATCTGCACTAGCTCCTGTAGGGCACACGTCTAGCAGTACAAGTGCTGCTGGCTCATACAGTATAAGTTACTGTGACGTTAGCAGACGATGCCCACTAAGCACATCTCAAAGTGCTTACCCCAAATTACACTCTTACAAACAGTGTCTGCGAGTCCCCATTGCTCCCCATCTCTCCATCTTCAACAACCCTTGGTGATGCCAAATGTGCTAATCTTGGACACGGTGGTATCTCACTCTGATTTAACTTTCATTTCCTTGACTACCAATCAGTCTGAACATCTTTTTGTTTTTACTGCCCGTGAGGACTTCCTCTTTCATGAAGGGCCTGTTCACATCTTTAGCCTGACTTTTCTATTGAGTTATCTGTCACCTTCTTAATGATTGAAAGGAATTCTTCATGTATGCTAACTACCAGTTCTTTATGTGTTGCAAATAACTCCTCCCAGTTTGCAGCTTGTCTTATCACTCTCTTTATGTGTCTTTTGAAAATTTTTTTTAATGCTTGTTTATTTTTGAGAGAGAACCAGAGCATGAGCGGGCGAGGGGCAGACAAAGAGGGCTCCAGGCTCTGAGCTGTCAACACAGAACCTGACGCGGGGCTGGAACTCACAGAGCATGAGATCATGACCTGAGCTGAAGTCGGACGCTAAACCAACTGAGCCACCCAGGCGCCCCTACAGTGTCTTTGAAGAATAAAAAATTCCTAATTTCTTTAAAGAACAATAATTTCTTAAATTTAATGTAGTGGAAATTATCCCTCTATTCATCCTTACCTTTATGGCTTCTACCCTTTATATAATTCACAAATTCTTTTCCCACCTAGAAGACAAATAGATTCTCCCATGATGTCTTCTAAAGGTTTTAAACTTTTCCCTTTCACATTCTCCCCTACCCTCACTTTTTAGATTACAAACAGACAACAATAAGTAATGATTCATTATATCATTCTGACAATGTATTTTAGCGGAGAAAGAGGAGGTAAGGAGGGAGGACCGAAAGCCACTGAAGTCAATGAAGTTTGCAAACAAATCAAAAGAACAAAGGTTCAGGCAAGTACACGAGACTCTGAAGACGTTCCTTTTATTACTTACCCTCAAAATATCTCCCGAGAGGGTACCCCTGCCTGGGCCCAGTTCCACCAGTTGGAAAGCTGCATTTTTTCCAGTGGCCATCCATTCACTAATGAACCATATACCTAGCAGCTGCGACAAGGAAAAAAAAAACTATACTGAAATATTATAGCATAAAAGTATATAAAACTCCAAGGAAATATGCCAGAAAGCAAAATATTTGCCAACGACCACATGTCATTTACTATGTACATATATGTATGCACACCCAGAAGCCTCATGGAGGCGGCACTACAAAAGACACCACTTAGGAAGCCTAGTAACAGAGCACCATTAAAAGGCAGCCCCACTGTAAGAGGTCCCCTGACACAAGGAAGAGGCTAGCACTTCCAGAAAGGTGCTGCTGTTGGGACAGCAGACAGACATATGAAATAAGATGATGCCATTTCTTTACATTCATATGACTGATACGATTACATGGCTTTTTAGGCACAATTACCATTTTTAATACCTGGATTCCACTTCCTTTTGTGTACTACTTTCTATTTCTAAATTCATCGGGGGTTTTTATGTGGAAATCAATGAACTGGAACTCCTGAGGAGAATTGAAAATTTTTGAGGGGGGTTTCCACTGGAACTACGGTACAACCACAGCAGGGTGGGGCCTGAGAGCACATCTCGCCCCACGAACTCCTCAGGGTTTTGCAACTTTTCTCCCTTCACTTTTCTCTCTCTCTTTTCTCTATTATTCTGTATTCCTCCAGCATACAAATGATTAAAAATTAAAACTTTTGATGAATCACAAAAGCAAAGGTGTAAAACACTACTTATTACAGAAGAATACAACAACCTGATCTGCTCTCAAGTGTTTGTGATACTAGCTTTTTTAATTAATGTTTGTTTTGAGAGAGAGAGAGAGAGAGAGAGAGAGGCATGCAAAGACAGAGGGACAGAGAATCCCAAGCAGGCTTTTTTTGCACCTTTAGCACACAGCCCAACACAGGGCTCGAGCTCATGAAATGTTAGATCATAACCTGAGCCAAAATCAAGAGTCAGACACTTAACCAACTGAGCCACCTAGGCGCCCAGATATTAGCTTCTTTTATAGTTGAAATTGACGATTACCTCCCCAAAGATCTGACTTATTTCCGGTGAAGTAATGAAATCTCCTTTTTCTCCTAGCATGTCACGATACACGTAATATCCCTGAGTAAAAAGAGAAAGTGGAGAAAACGGATTAACTTTCAAGTAAGTTTTGTAAAACACGCCTCCAGAATCTTACATAACGTATACAATGACATAATCATTTGGTAAGAAAGTTCCGTCTTCTAAATAAACATGATAAGCACAGTGACTTAATTTAAACTTTACACAGCACCAATCACATTGCAGAACTATACTATCCCAACATGACCCCTCCTTGACCATCAAGGCAGAAGCCAGCCACACAAGGGATATCCCTGGAGCATCTGGTTCTGGTGACCAGGGGAGACCGCACATAAGGTACCACAAGACCTGTTTAACACAAGGCCACTACTTTCAAGACCAAAAGATGTAGCTGGTTTAACAAATACATATATACAAACACAGAAAGTGAAACAAAATGAGGGGACAGAGGACTATGTCCCAAATGAAAGAACAAGGCAAAATCACAGAAAAAACAGCTAAATGAAACTCAGATAAGCAATAACCCTAATAATAAAGAGTTCAAAGTAATGGCCATAAAGAAACTCAGCAGACTTAAGAGTGAATGAATGCAGTGAGAACTTCAAAAGAAGATAGAAAATATTCAAAAAGAACCAGTTAGAGCTGAAGAATATAATAACTAAAATGAAAAATATCCTAGAGGGACTCAACAGCAGATTAGAGGATGCAGGACAGATTAGTAATCCAAAAGGGTAATGAAAAGCAAACAAACTGAAGACCAAAAAGAAAAAGAATTTAGGGGTGCCTGGGTGGTTCAGTTGGTTGAGCATCCAACTTAGGTTCAGGTCATGATCTCACAGCTCGTAGGTTTGAGCCCCACATCGGGCTCTGTGCTGACAGCTCAGAGTCTGAAGCCTGTTTAGATTCTGTGTCTCCCTCTCTCTCTCTTTCTGCCCCTCCCCTGCTCGTGCTCTGTCTCTCTCTCTTTCAAAATAAATAAACCTTTAAAAAAAATTTTAAAAATGAGAGTAAGTTAAAGGAATTCTGCAACATCTTCAGGCATAATAGCATTCACATTATTAGGAATCCCAGAAGGATGAGAGAGAGAGGTTGGCGAAAATCTTATTTCAAGAAATAATAGTTGAAAACTTCCCTAATCTGAGGAAGAAAGCAGACATCCAGGAAGCACACAGAACACCTAACAAGACAAACCAGGGAGGTACACAACAAGACACATAATAATTAAAACCGCATAAAGTAATGATAAAGACAGTCTTTTCTTTCTTCATTTTTTTAAAATCTTTATTTTTGAGAGAGAGAGAGACAGAGTGAGAGCAGGGGAGGAACAGAGAGAGAGGGAGGTGCAGAATCCGGAGCAGGCTCCAGGCTCCAAGCTGTCAGCACAGAGCCCAATGTGGGGCTTGAACCCATGAACCATGAGATCATGACCTAAGCTGAAGTCAGACACTTAACCGACTGAGCTACCCAGGTGCCCCGACAGAGACAGTCTTCAAAGCAGCAAGAGGGGCCCCTGGGTGACTCAGTCAGTTAACCATTCGACTTTGGCTCAGGTCACGATCTTGCATTTCATGACTTTGAGCCCTGTATTGGGCTCTGTGCTGACACTTCAGAGCCTGAAGTCTGCTTTGGATTCTGTGTCTCCCTCTCTCTGCTCCTACCCAGCTCATTCTCTCTTAAAACTAAACAAACATTTAAAAAAAAATTTTTTTTTTTAAAGAAGCAAGAGAAAACTGTAACATACAAGGGAAACCTCATAAGACTATGAGCTGATTTTTCAGCAGAAACTTTACAGGGAACAAAGGAATGCTATATTAAAAGCACTGAAAAGAAAAGACCTACAACCAAGAATACTCTACCATGCAAGATTAAAATTCAGAATAGAAGGAGAGACAAAGAATTTCCAAAACAAGATAAAGGAGATCATCATTACCAAACCGGCCTGACAAGAAATGTTAAAGAGAGGGGAGGAGCCAAGATGGCGGAAGTGCATGGAAGCTTTTTGCGTGTCCCGTGTCCACGAAATACAGCCAGACCAACACTAAACCATTCTACACACCTAGAAAACTGATTGGATTAACACAACAATCTGCACAGCCTGAACCACAGAATTCAGCAGGCACACGGTGTGGAGAGCTGAACTTGGGAAGCGAGAAGCCGCGAAAGGTAGGGAACCACTTTTGCGGGTGGAGAGAGGACGGAGACCGGGGGCGGGGGGGGGGGGGATACGGGAAAAGTATCTAAAAGTATCTAAAAGCAGCTAGAGGAAAAAGTGAAAAATTGGAAACAGCCGCAGGGACTAAATTAAAAAGGGAGAAAGGAAAGGGTTTAAATTCCATTAAGACTGTAAACAAGGGGAGCACAAAGGCTGCAACTCAGCCGCTCAATACCTGGCGGTGCTCTGGTGGGAAGGACCCCAGGAACAGAGTGGGGTCCAGGAGGTTCTCGGGCCACACAGGGAAAAGTGGTTCCACTGATGAAAGGACATTTGGTAGAGACTGTTGAAGCCACCTGGTCCCAGTAGACCCCAGAAGGCAGCCACATTCGCTGGTGCTGGGGCAAGGCCATTGAGAGTGAAGCCTGGTGCCAGATGTGTGTTGTGATTTTCCATAATCCCTGAAATGCTGCTGCTACACTGTCTTGCAACCATGTTCTGGGACGGGCTTGCACCTGGCTGCAGCCTCAGGACATCGGCAGCAGCAGGGTACAGCAGGCGTTCCTGGGTGCAGATGACGTTCGGCCATTGCTCATTCGGCCATTGCTCATTCGGCTATTGCTCATTCGGCTATTGCTTGGTGAGACCATCCTGCAGAGGGGCAGAATGGGTCAAAGCCACAGTCCTTCAGAAGTAAGGGGCCAGGGAAAACAGCTGCATCTGAGACAAAACTTGGGAGAGAGGTACTGCCTGGGGCCTGATCATGGAGAGTGAAAAAGCGGGGAGTGGACAAGAGCTGAAGACAGAGGATGGGTGTGCGATTGCTGATCCGGGAGAACAGACTGGGTAGCTGGTAGGCACCATTTTCTCCACTCCCGCGCATGCGCATATGCACCTGCAAGTGCCGCAACAATCCACCCCAGTAGGCTAGCAGCGCCATCTAGTGGAGAGCAGAGCTGTTACACTGAGCCCCACCCAACTGGGCCAACCTTGCTCTTCAAGAACACAAGTCTCACCACCGGCTTAATTTATGGACTATAAAGAGCTACATAGACTGACTTCTAGGGGAAAATGAAACAATTTCAGTCCTATTTCAATCTGTTAGCAGGTTCATCTATTCAATTTTCTTTCTTTTTCTTTTTCTCTTTTACAATTCTTTTTCTTGAATACAGAAAGAGAAAAAACTCATTTTTATTTTCAATTCTTATTAAAAATATCTTTCTTTCATTTTTATTACTATATTTTTTACTTTTGTGTAAATTTTTTCAAATTCTATTTTACTTCCGTCATTTTAGTCTACTTCAGTGTATTCATACAATCTTTCAAATTTTTATACAATCTTTTTTTCTTTCTTTTTCTCTTTTCCATTTCTTTTTCTTGAATGCAGAAAAACTTCATTTTTACTTTCAATTTCTATTAAAAATTTTCTTATTTAATTTTCATTACTATATTTTTGGCTTTTATGTAAATTTTTTCAAATTCTATTTTACTTCCACCATTTTATTTTAGTCTACTACAGTGTATTCACTTTTTCAAATTTTCAAACGATTTTTATTTTTTCTCTTTTTCATTTCTTTTCTTTTTTCTTAAATACAGAAAATGAAAAAATTCATATTTATTTTTAACTTTTATTAAAAATATTTTAATTTTTTCTCCTATATTCTTGATTTTTGTGCATATTATTTCAAATTCTATTTTACCCCCATCATCTCATTTTAGTCTACTTCAGTGTATTCATTTTTTCAAATTCTCAAACGATTTCCACCCCCCCCCTTTTTTTTTCTCTAATCTGTCAAACCACTTTCAACACCCAGACCAAAACACACCTAGGATCTAGCATCATCTATTTGATTTGTGTGTATGTGTGTGTTTTTAATGTTTAACTTCAATATTTTTTTAATTTTAATTTTTTTAATTTCAATTTTTCTACCTCATTAATTCCTTTTCTCCCTTCAAAATGACAAAACAAAGGAATTCACCCCAAAAGAAAGAGCACGAAGAAACACCAGCCAGGGATTCAACCAACACAGATACAAGCAAGATGTCTGAACCAGAATTTAGAATCATGATAATAAGAATACTAGCTGGAGTCGAAAATAGATTAGAATCCCTTTCTGCAGAGATAAATGAAGTAAAAAATAGCCAGAATGAAATTAAAAATGCTTTAACTGAGCCGCAATCATGGATAGATGCAGCGGCGGCAAGGATGGACAAGGCAGAACAGAGAATCAGCAATATAGAGGTCAAACTTATAGAGAATAACGAAGCAGAAAAAAAGAGGGAGACTAAGGCAAAAGAGCATGATTTAAGAATTAGAGAAATCAGTGACTCATTAAAAAGGAACAACATCAGAATCATAGGGGTCCCAGAAAAGGAAGAGAGAGAAACAGGGGTAGAAGTGTTATGTGAGCAAATAACAGTGGAAAACTTTCCTAACCTGGGGAAAGACACAGACATCAAAATCCAGAAAGCACAGAGGACTCCCATTAGATTCAACAAAAACTGGCCATCAATAAGGCATATATATCATAGTCAAATTCACAAAATACTCAGGGAAGGAGAGAATCATGAAAGCAAGTCCCTAACATACAAGGGAAGACAGATCAGGTTTGCAGCAGACCTATTCACAGAAACTTGGCAGGCCAGAAAGGAGTGGCGGGGTATATTCAGTGTGCTGAATCAGAAAAATATGCAGCCAAGAATTCTGTATCCAGCAAGACTGTCATTCAGAATAGAAAGAGAGATAAAAAGTTTCCCAGACAAACAAAAATTAAAGGAGTTTGTGACCATTAAACTAGCCCTGCAAGAAATTTTAAGGGGGACTTTCTGAGGAGAGAAAAGATGAAAAAAAAAAAAAAAAAAAAAAAAAATATATATATATATATATATATATACACACACACATACACACACCAAAAACAACAAAAGATTAGAAAGGACCACAGAACACCACCAGAAACTCCCAACTCTACAAGCATCAAAATGGCAATAAATTCATATCTTTCAGTACTCACTCTAAATGTAATGGACTCAATGCTCCAATCAAAATACATAGGGTAACAGAATGGATAAGAAAACAAGACCCATCTATATGCTGTTTACAAGAGACCCACTTTAGACCTAAAGACACCTACAGATTGAAAATAAGGGGATGGAGAACCATCTACAATGCTAATGGTCAACAAAAGAAAGCTGGAGTAGCCATACTTATATCAGACAAGCTAGACTTTAAAATAAAGACTGTATCAAGAGATGCAGAAGGGCATTATATCATAATCAAGGGGTCTACAGAGCAAGAAGACCTAACAATTGTAAACAGTTATGTGCCAAATGTGGAAGCACCCAAATATGTAAATCAATTAATCACAAACATAAAGAAACTCATTGATAGTAATACCATAATAGTAGGAGACTTCAGCACCCCACTCACAACATTGGACAGATCACCTCATCAAAAAATCAACAAGGAGGGGTGC
This sequence comes from Panthera tigris, assembly GCF_018350195.1. Lineage (NCBI taxonomy): Eukaryota > Metazoa > Chordata > Mammalia > Carnivora > Felidae > Panthera > Panthera tigris. The sequence continues at coordinate 109,255,829 of NC_056662.1, forward strand.
CTGGGTGGCTCAGTTGGCTGAGCGTCTGACTTCAGCTCAGGTCATGATCTCGCAGTTCATGAGTTTGAGCCCCGCATCGGACTCTGTGCTGACAGCTCAGAGCCTGGAGCCTGCTTCGGATTCTGTGTCTCCCTTTCTCTGCCCCTTCCCCGCTCATGCTCTGTCTCTGTCTCCCAAAAATGAATAAATGTTAAAAAAAATTTTTTTTTAAAATCATCAAGGAAACAATGGCTTTGAATGACCCATTGGACCAGATGGACTTAACAGATATATTCCGAACATTTCATCCTAAACCAGTAGAATATACATTCTTCTCCAGTGTACATGGAATGTTCTCCAGAATAGACCATATACTGGGACACAAATCAGCCCTAAGTACAAAAAGATCGAGATCATACCGTGCATATTTTCAGACCACAATGCTATGAAACTCGAAATCAACCACAAGAAAAAATTTGGAAAGGTAACAAATACTTGGAGACTGAAGAACATCCTACTAAAGAATGAATGGGCTAACTAAGCAGTTAAAGAGGAAATTAAAAAGTATATGGAAGTCAATGAAAATGATAGCACCACAACCCAAAACCTCTGGGATGCAGCAAAGGCGGTCATAAGAGGAAAGTATATAGCAATCCAGGCCTTCCTAAAGAAGGAAGAAAGATCTTAGATACACAACCTAACCTTATGCCTTAAGGAGCTGGAAAAAGAACAGCAAATAAAACCCCAAACCAGCAGAAGACAAGAAATAATAAAAATTAGAGCCAAAATTAATGCTATCGAAACCAAAAAAACAGTAGAACAGATCAATGAAACCAGAACTAACAAAATTTGATTAACAAAATTCTTTGAAAGAATTAACAAAATTGATAAACCACTAGCCAGTCTGATCAAGAAGAAAAAGGACCCAAATAAATAAAATCAAGAATGAAAGAGGAGAGATCACAATCAACACAACAGAAATAAAAACAATAATAAGAGAATATTATGAGCAATTATATGCCAATCAAATGGGTAATCTGGAAGAAATGGACAAATTCCTAGAAACATATACACTACCAAAACTGAAACAGGAAGAAATAGAAAATTTGAACAGACCCTTAACCAGTAAGGAAATCGAATTAGTAATCAAAAATCTGTCAAAAAACAAGAGTCCAGGGCCAGATGGCTTTCCAGGGGAATTCTACCAAACATTTAAGGAAGAGTTAACACCTATTCTCTTGAAGCTTTTCCAAAAAATAGAAATGGAAGGAAAACTTCCAAACTCTTCCTATGATGCCAGCATTACCTTGATTCCAAAACCAGACAGAGACCCCACTAAAAAGGAGAACTATAGACCAATTTCCCTGACGAATATGGATGCAAAAATCCTCAACAAGATATTAGCCAACCGGATCCAACAATACGTTAAAAAAATTATTCACTACAACCAAGTGGGATTTATACCTGGGACGCAGAGCTGGTTCAATATCCACAAAACAACATGATTCATCACATCAATAAAAGAAAGGATAAGAACCTTTCAATAGATGCAGAGAAAGCACTTGACAAAACACAGCATCTTTTCTTGATAAAAACCCTCAAGAAAGTAGGGATAGAAGGATCATACCTCAAGATCATAAAAGCCATATATGAACGACCCAATGCTAATATCATCCTCAATGGGGAAAAACTGAGAGCTTTCCCCCCAAGGTCAGGAACAAAACAGGGATATCCACTCTCACCGGTGTTGTGCAACATAGTATTGGAAGTCTTAGCCTCTGCAATCAGACAACACAAAGAAATAAAAGGCATCCAGATCAGCCAGGAAGAGGTCAAACTTTCACTCTTTGCAGATGGCATCATAGTCTATATGGAAAACCCAAAAGATTCCACCAGAAAACTGCTAGAACTGATTCATGAATTCAGCAAAGTTGCAAGATATAAAATCAATGCACAGAAATCAGTTGCATTCCTATACACCAACAATGAAGCAACAGAAAATCAAGGAATCGATCCCATTTACAGTTGCACAAAAAAACCACAAAATACCTAGGAATAAATCTCACCAAAGAGGTGAAAACTATAGAAAGCTTATGAAAGAAATTGAAGAAGACACAAAGAAATGTAAAAAGATTCCATGCTCCTGGATAGGAAGAACAAATATTGTTAAAATGTCGATACTATGCAAAGCAATCTACATATTCAATGCAATCCCTATCAAAACAACACCAGCATTCTTCACAGAGCTAGGGCAAACAATCCTAACATTTGTATGGAACCAGAAAAGACCCCGAGTAGCCAAAGCAATCTTGAAAAGAAAACCAAAGCAGGAGGCATCACAATCCCAAACTTCAAGCTATACTACAAAACTGTAATCATCAAGACAGTATGGTACTGGCACAAGAACAGACACTCAGATCAATGGAACAGAATAGAGAACCCAGACATGGACCCACAAACGTATGGGCAACTAATCTTTGACAAAGCAGGAAAGAATATCCAATGGAATAAAGACAGTCTCTTCAGCAAGTGGTGCTGGGAAAACCGGACAGCGACATGCAGAAAAATGAACATGGACCACTTTCTTACACCATACACAAAAATAAACTCAAAGTGGATGAAAGACCTCAATGTAAGACAGGAAGCCATCAAGATCCTTAAGGAGAAAGCAGGCAAAAACCTCTTTGATCTTGCCCGCAGCAACTTCTTACTCAACACGTCTCCAGAGGCAAGGGAAACAAAAGCAAAAGTGAACTACTGGGACCTCATTAAAATAAAAAGCTTCTGCACAGCAAAGGAAACAATCAGCAAAACTGAAAGGCAACCGACAGAATGGGAGAAGATATTTGCAAATGACATATCAGATAAAGGGTTAGTATCCAAAATCTACAAAGAACTTATCAAACTCAACACCCAAGAAACAAGTAAGTCAGTGAAGAAATGGGCAAAAGACATGAATAGACGCTTCTCCAAGGAAGACATCCAGATGGCCAACCGACACATGAAAAAATGCTCCACATCACTCATCATCAGGGAAATATAAATCAAAACCACAATGAGATACCACATTACACCTGTCAGAATGGCTAACATTAACAACTCAGGCAACAACAGATGTTGGCGAGGATGTGGAGAAAGAGGATCTCTTTTGCATTGTTGGTGGCAATGCAAGCTGGTGCAGCCACTCTGGAAAACAGTATGGAGGTTCCTCAAAAAAACTAAAAACAGAACTACCCATGACCCAGCAATTGCACTACTAGGCATTTATCCACGGGATACAGGTGTGCTGTTTCAAAGGGACACATGCAACCTCATGTTTATAGCAGCACTATCAATAGCCAAAGTATGGAAAGAGCCCAAATGTCCATCAAAGGATGAATGGATAAAGAAGATGTGGTAAAAAAAAAAAAAAAAATGTGGTATATGAATTCAATGGAGTATTACTTGGCAATCAAAAGAATGAAATCTTGCCATTTACAACTACGTGGATGGAACTGGAGGGTACTATGCTAAGTGAAATTAGTCAGAGAAAGACAAAAATCATAGGACCTCACTCACATAAGGAATTTAAGAGACAAAACAGATGAACATAAGGGAAGGGAAACAAAAATAATTTAAAATAGGGAGGGGGACAAAACAGAAGAGACTCATAAATATGGAGAACAAACTGAGGGTTGCTGGAGGGGTTGTGGGAGGGGGGATGGGCTAAATGGGTAAGGGGCACTAAGGAATCTACTGAAATCATTGTTTCACTATATGCTAACTAGTTTGGATGTAAATTTTAAAAAACAAAAAATTAAATTAAAAAAAAAAAGAAAGTAAATCCTAGGAGTTCTCATTACAAGAAAAAAATTTTTCTCCCTTTTTGTTTCCTTTCTTCTTAATGTATCTACATAAGGTGGATATTAACTGAATTCACTGTGGTAATGTCACAACGTGCAAATCAAGCCATCATGCTGTACCCCTTTTAAGCTTATACAGTGACGTACATCAATTATTTCTCAGTAAAAATGGGGGGAAAAAAAGAAGCTAATGCAAATGGTGTAATTTTTATTCCCATTCAAGGTCACAGCCCCCTGTTTCTATTCAAGGATCCCTAGGTTAAGAAACTCTACTTTCAAATGGTAGCTACATTTGTGGTGAGCATAGTATAAGGTACAGTCATCGAAATCACCATGTTGTACACCTGAAACTACTGTGACATTGTATCAACTATGCTCCAATTAAAAAAAAAAAGGTTTAACAAATTTTAAATAAAAATTAAGGCTGATTTAAAAAAAAAAAAGCCTCTACTCTAAATTCAAAGAGTTTCCTTAAGGCTTAATCCAGGGTAACCTTCGGTTCTCTAAATATATTATTTCAGATTCCTTGGATTTTAACACCATCCATACGCTGGTGAACAAATTAATATATGCATATCCAATCTTTCTCAAGAACTCTAGACCCTTACAGCCAGCTGCTCACTTGCTGTCTCCGCCTGGATGTCATCACCAATATGCATCAAATGCACCTCCTGATGTTCTCCCCTTGCACTAACACAAAAGTCTAAATTCCAGGAAAGCCTTGAATGAACTGGCTCCTCCCTCAAACTCATCTACTTTCCTCACCATTACCTGCCACCCCCAGTCACCACCCACCAGCCATACTGGTGCCTTTTTTTTTCTCTGTGAATGCCAAGACATTGGCCAGCTCCAAAACTTTGTACTTCCCCTTCCTCCTTCGGGGACTCACTCCCAGTTCTTTGCCAGGCTGGCCCATCTCAACCATCTGGCCTTTCCTGGCCACCTACCTACCAAGGGAACTTTTACAACCCCTACTCCCACTGCACCACTTATTTTCAACCCCACCAACCTGTTGAGGTTTTTTTTTTTCTTCTTTTCCTTGCCTTCAGAAGCACTTGCAACAATTTATAATTATCTTGTTTCCTTATTTATAGATCATTTCCTCACTAGAACATAAGTGCCATGTTCCACTGTCCACTGCAGTATTCCCAGTGCCTGAGATAGTGCCTGGCCCTTTTGGAGCCTGAATCAATGATGAATGAACCCTCACTCTAACACACAGAATGTTTGTTCTAAAGTTTCTCCCTATGTGAACTGTTGGTATGTGGTAGCACTGAGTACAGGTATGAAAGGATCCCTGCCTTCACCACATCCAACAGCAATAGGCCAAACAAACCCCAGAAGTCCAGATTTCGTATTTCGATCCACCAACAGGTAAAACATTCTAAACCAAAAGGACCCCAGCTTTCACCAAGTGGCTTTGTTGAGCAGAGAAGGAAATCCAGGACAGAGAGCAGGGGCAGTGCTTAATCCTTGAAGCGTAAAGACCTAGACCTTCCATTCCCAAAAAGGAAACCCAGAATATGCTTCCAATGCCTGCTAATGCCATCCCAACACAGACAATACTCCAGGACTAAATTCGTAATTCCAGATGCCTATTGTAGATTTCCACTTAAGTCCCGTCTGCACTTCAGGTTCATATATTGGATTGAATTCTGTCCTTTCTCTCCCTCTTAAAGAGGCTACTGCTCTTTCTCCTTCTACATTCCCTTCTCCCAGAGAAATGATACCACCAGCTACCATCAATCAGCCCAGGTAGGAAAGACGTCCTCATTTCCTAAATTCAGTGGGTTACACTGCCTCCTGAACAGCTTTGGAATTCGTTCTCCCTTCTTTATGGCACTGCCACTGACTTGTTCCATCCCTAACCACCTGACACTAATTCTCCATCTCCAGGTCTGTGGGAGTGGCTCTTCCCCTGCAGAAGGCACCACCGCTGCCTGGACTTGGGGCTTCCCTGTGCACACCCCTCCTAGCTCACACCTCAAGGCCGCTAGAGCAGGGCCTGGTCCTCGGGCTCCCCGACTGGTACCTTGGCGGGGTTGGTCAAGACCTCCTTCATGTACTCAGCCACAGTGATGGGGCCAGTTGCTTTGATTTTGTACACAAGATGCCGCAGCATTGGTGTCACCTGGTTTTCTGCCGGCTCTCTCCCGGAACTGAAGTATTTCCCTCTCCAAAAACAGGGAATGACTGCGAAAAACAGTTAAACGGGACCATGAAAAAAATCTTAGTTTCTCTGCAAGTGCAAGCAGCCTGAGTGCTTCCGAAGCAGCTGCGTTAACTCTTAACCTCGCACGAAGCAAGCCCACCAGGCGCCGGCAGGAACGCACAGTGCCCGCGAGCAGCCATTTGGGGTCTGAGGCTGGACTCGTCTGCACCTCAAAACCCCCAAGAGGCGTCCTGCACCCCAGGAGCGCCCAACTGAGGAAAGCACCCCAGACAGTCTCTACCGCAACCGGGGCTCCGGCGAGGCGAACGCTTACCCGCGCGAGCCGCGGAGCACAGCGGCCCCACGCCTACCCTTGCAAGGACTCTCATGCCGAACTTCGCAGGCTGCAGCGCGCAGTCCCGGGGTGTGGAGTAAAGCCATTTCCGGGAGAGGGCCCGCCCCTGCAGGAAGTACGTCACTCAGGCAAACGAAAGGAGGCTCTGGGCTGTTTGCGCGTGCAATGCTGGTAATGGCGGCCGCCAGGAAGCCTTTGGAGTTCCATGCCAAGCGGCCCTGGGGCGGAGAGGAGGCAGTAGAAGATCCGGACGAGGACAGCGAAGAGGATAACGATGAAGCCGAAAATGGGTTCTCTCTGGAGGAAGTATTACGGCTTGGAGGCACCAAGGTAATGGCCTCGGACTCAGACAAGGGGACAGAGGCGCCCGGGGTGGACTCGCAAGTGATCCGGCGAGTGGCGTGGGAGGGTGTCCTGAACCCCGATTCCAGCTTCGAAACTGTGTTGTGCCCTTCCTGTACTTCTTTTCCACTGCTCTCTACGAGAGAAGAGTGCTTTAGAATTGAACGTGTTTACGCTGTGGCCTTTCTTAGGATGTAGGTCACTCATTTTCACTGATGGATAATTGGCACTCCATTAGGTCAGAGAGGACTGACCTTTTTTGGGTCCTGACATCGTGGCATCAGTGTGCTGTACTCCAGTGCGGTTGGAACGTTAACTTCTGTCCTCACGGAGTACATGCACGTGTTTACTGTGCGCTCTAGAAGCCTTCTGCGCTCTTGGAATTTACATCCTAATTAAGGAAAAGAAACAGTAACCAACTTTTGAATGCATAGAACGTCGGATGCTGAGTAGTGCCACGGAGAAAAAGAAAACCAGAAAAGAAAATCAGAAAAGGGTAAAGAGTGGGAAGGGCGTAACAGTTTCACATGAGGTGATCGGGAACTCATCACGGAGATGTTTAGGCATAAAACTAGGAAAGAAAGGAGTGAGCCATGCTGCTCTCTCAACAACAAAAATGTCAAGTGTAGCTGAGGCCCAGTGAGGTAAGGAGAGAGTGTAAAAAATGAAGTAAGAGAGGTAAGAATGTAGGCCTGTCTCTGGGTTTGATGGAAAACCTTAAAAGGTTTGGAGCAAATACCTGGCAGAATTTAGCTTATTTTTTTAGTAAATGTTTGAGACTATAGCTTGGGGAGGGGGAGACATGGGGGCAGGAGAAATGCAATTTACAGGGGCAGATTGACAATTTTCCCTGTACTTGGGTTGTATTTAATTTTTGAATATATAATATTTCCGATGTTACAAAAAGGTTCTCTTAAAAAGGAGGAGTACACGGTAAAAAGTCTTTCCCACTTTTATGTCCAGCCATGCAATTTCCTTTCCATTATTTTTATGTGTCTTGGATATCTTCCAAGCAAACACACAACACAGGTTCTTTTTTACACAAAAGATACCATATTGTATAATATTTTGTGTGTCTTTTTTTTCTTGCTGTCTTGAAGATTTTTCCCTATCAGTATATGCAGTTGTGTCACTGGTTTTATTGGTTTTATGCCTGCATAAATCGTTGTTTAATCTGTCTAACCAGCCATTTATTGTGGGTTGTCAACTTTTTGCTATCTTAAATAATGCTTCAGTGAATACCTTGAAAATAAATCCTTTCCCACATTGTAGTGTTATGTATAACCTAAATTGATAGAAATGGAACTGCTGGATCGAAGGAAGTGTGTCTTGTATTTTGATTTGAAGGTAGCAAATTGCCCTCTATAGAGGTTGTGCTAGTTTGCATTTCCATCAACCATGTAGGAAAATGCCTGTTCCTCACACTCTCCCCAGCACCAGCTGTCATAATTTTATCTTTGCTCATCTGACACATTAGAAAATCGTGGTGGTTTTAAATCTATTTTTCTTTTAATGTTTTATTCATTTTGGGGAGAGAGTGCACACAAGCAGGGTAGAGGCAGAGAGGGAGACAGGATCTGAAGCAGGCTGTGTGCTGACAGTACAGATTCATTTGACGTGGGGCTCGAATCCATGAACCGTGAAACCATGACCTGAGCCAAAGCCAGATACCCAACAAACTGAGCCACCCAGGCGCCCCATAATTTGGATTTTTCTTAATGTCAGTGAGGTTGAGCATCCTTTCATATTTTGAAAAAAATACATTTTTCTCTGTGAACCATTTGTTTATATCCTTTGCAAATCTTTCTTTTTGGTTGTCACTTCCTTAATTGACATGTAGGAACTTTTGTATTAAATATTAAGCCCAATTACTTTGATGTCAGTTGCCATTACTTTTTTCCCCATATTTGTGTTTTGACTTTTGCATGTTTTCTATGAATGACAATCATACCCATCTTTGCCTTTAAAGGCCTGCAGTTTACGTCAGATTTGGAAAGATTTTCTCTACTCTGAAATTATTTGAATTACAGTGTGCATCCTCCTATTTATGGTTTTATTTTTCACATAAATCTTTAATTCATCAAGTATTTATTTGGTTGTGGGGTGGGAGCCCAGGCAATACCATGGTAATTGAATTTAATTGCTTTTGAAGATACAGATTTCAAATTAACTTTTGAAACTTACCTAAACTGTTGGATTTGTAATTTAAACTTTCTTATGTTTTAATGCAGCAAGATTACCTTATGCTGGCTACCTTGGATGAAAATGAGGAAGTGGTGGATGGAGGCAAAAAAGGAGCAATTGATGACCTTCAGCAAGGTGAATTAGAAGCATTTATTCAAAATCTTAGTTTGGCCAAGTATGCAAAAGCTTTCTTAGTTGAAGAAGATGAACCAGCTAAAAAAGAAAATGCAAGCGAATCTAAAGTAGATAAAAAAAAGCAAAACGCAGCAGAAAGTGAAAGGACATCACTCGGTAAGGTGAAGAATAAGAAGAGGCCAGAACAGCATTCTGGTGAGAACAACAGTGCCACACCAAAAGTTAAGAAAGATAAACAACAGGACATCTTTGAATTTTGTGAGAGACAGACATTGTTGCTCAAGCCTGGAGGCAAATGGTATGATCTAGAATACAGCAACGAGTATTCTTTGGAACCCCAGCCTCGGGATGTTGTGTCTCAGTACAAAACCTTAGCTCAGAAATTGTATGAGCATGAAATCAACTTATTCAAAAATAAGACAAATAATCAAAAGGGAGCTGCTTCTACCTGGATGAAGGCAATTGTGTCATCAGGGACGCTAGGTGACAGGATGGCAGCCATGATTCTTCTTATTCAGGATGATGCTATTCACACACTGCAGTTTGTAGAAACTCTTGTGAGCCTTGTTAAAAAGAAGGGTAGCAAACAGCAGTGCCTCATGGCTTTGGATACTTTCAAAGAGTTACTGATTACAGACCTTTTGCCAGACAGTCGGAAACTACGGATTTTCAGCCAGCATCCTTTCAACAAACTGGAACAGTTGTCCAGTGGCAATAAGGACTCAAGAGATAGAAGGCTGATATTATGGTATTTTGAACACCAGCTGAAACATTTAGTGGCTGAATTTGTGCAGGTCTTAGAAACTTTAAGTCATGATTCATTAGTGGCCACTAAAACTCGAGCCCTCGTGGTAGCTCATGAACTTCTTTGCAACAAACCAGAGGAAGAAAAGGCTCTTCTTGTGCAGGTGGTAAATAAACTGGGAGATCCTCAGAACAGAATAGCCACAAAAGCCTCCCATCTGTTAGAGACCTTGCTTTCTAAACATCCAAATATGAAAGGAGTTGTATGTGGCGAAGTAGAAAGACTGCTCTTTCGCTCAAATATCAGCTCCAAAGCACAATATTATGCAATTTGCTTTTTAAATCAAATGGTCCTTTCCCATGAAGAAAGTGAATTAGCTAATAAATTAATTACTCTTTATTTTTGTTTTTTTCGGACTTGTATCAAGAAAAAAGATATTGAATCAAAAATGCTTAGTGCCCTTTTAACAGGAGTAAACAGAGCATACCCTTATGCCCAGACTGGTGATGACAAAGTGAGGGAGCAGGTTGACACGCTCTTTAAAGTGCTACATGTTGTGAATTTTAATACCAGCGTCCAGGCTTTAATGTTGCTTTTTCAAGTAATGAATTCTCAGCAGACAATATCAGATCGATATTATGCAGCATTATATAGGTAAGTACATACCATTAATGACATGATTTAGTAATAACGTGATTTAATATACAGCACCTGTGCCCCACTTTGGGGAAAAAGACTTAGAAAACTGGATTTTAGGCCACCCTCCTCAGCAACTTGCTAATCACCGACTTTGAGTAAGTCACTTAATCTTTGTTTCCTTCTTGGAAAACTGTTAAATGTTTTGCATACATTACTTTTTGTTTTAAGAAGTTGTTAAAATTCATAAGAATACCCTCCCCAAAGAAAGCATCCATATCCTACCACCTAATATTTCAACTTTAACATTTTGCTATATTTGTTTTAAATCTTTCAAATATTAAAAAATTAGAACTGCTGGGGCACCTGAGTAGCTCAGTCCGTTAAGTATCCTGCTCTTGGTTTTGGCTCAGGTCGTGATCTTGTGGTTCATTGAGATCAAGCCCCATGTCAGGCTCTATGCTGACAGCGAGGAACCTGCTTGGGATTCTCTCTGCCCCTCCCCAGTTCACATGCATACCCTCTCTGTCTCAAAAATAAACTTTAAAAAGTAAAGGAAATTTAAAAAATTAGAACTGCGGTTAAAATTTCCTGCCACTCCCATCCTCAGCCCTATATTTCTTCCCCCTGCCCTTCACACAGCCATTTAGTAATTCATTCAACAGGAATTTTTTTTTTTGAGTGCCATCTATATGCTGGACACTGTTATAAGTGCTCCAGCTATAGCACTGAACAAAATTCCTACTCCTAGAGGTGCTTACGTTTATAATGGGGAAGACAGATGGTACATAAGAAAGTCTGTTATGAAAAAAAAAAAAAAGAAAGTCTGTTAGGAAGGGTTAGGGTTGCATTTTGGGAATTTTTTAGTTATTAGAATTAAGATTTTGTTTACTGAATTTTGCAGTTGTCCTGACAGCTATTGAGGGGTGGTATTTTGAACAGTGTATAAACAAACACTTTGGAACTGTTCAAGTATACCAACAAGCTGTATGTTCCTTTTTTTTTTTTTTTTTTTTTTTTTTCTTTTTAGAGAAAAAGCGTGAGTGGGGGAGCAGGGCAGAGAGAAGGAGAGACAGAAACTTAAGGAGGCTCCACACCCAGCACGGAGCCTGACGCATGGCTCAGTCCTGCGACCCTGGGATTAGGACCTGAGCTGAAATCAAGAGTCGGACACTTAACTGACTGAGCCATCTAGGCACCCCTATGTTCCTTTCTAATTCATTTTACTAATTTTACATACATGTATTTTATAAGAAATACAATGTGCTAATTAGTATTTTGAACTTAAGACCCAGTGCCTGGCTTTGAGTCCCAGCCATTAGTTTTCTATGTAACTTTGGACAAATTACTTAATCCTCTTTAAAACCCTGTTGGTAAACATGATTGATCCCATTTTTCTGTGGCCCAGTGTGTCTGTAAAATGGAAAGGAGTGCACCTATCCTGTAGGGTTAATTGTTCTAAAACTTCCCAAGGTTACATAGCTAAAAAATGACAGAACTGGGGCTTTATTGAGTCCATGTATATGTTAATCCATGTAATCTTCACATGTATGTTAAGTGTTTAATAATGCCTCATATACAGTAAGTGCTCTGCAAGTGTTGGCTGCTATTGTTATTAATGTTACTCACATGAATTTCTTCCTCTTTAACACCTCTCCAGTCTGTGAGGTACAGTGATTTGTGCAAAATCACACAGACATGACAAGGCCAATTGAGATGGCAAATCCTAGTCTGCGAGCTCTGGGAATTCATAATGTTGCACAGTACTGACTGCACTGGTAAACTAAAGAAAATCTAAGAGTCCTTTCCATAACTCCTTAGAGTCTACAATTTTTTTAAGTAATAAAAACTTCTTTACTTTGGAAAGAGTTCCAGGACTGAAAATGTAGAGGTTTCAGGGTCCTAGGGGTTTTTTTTTTGTAACTTTTGATGGTCACAAGAACCTTTTGGACAACGTTTAAAGTCTATTGGAAACATATTTTTCTAATATCCATTTACTATCTCAGTGTTTAACACAACAGTCTAATATCTGAGGAGTACATTCTTAAATTCTTTAAGTTATTGCTTGCCAGGAGCTCTCACAGATGGATCTCCTCAAAGGGCATCTAAGCCTTCTTATAGTATTTTATTTAAGCAGAATTCCCTATAAACAAAAATTCCCTAATATTATTTGAAGGATAAAGGAAACAGATGATTTCGTTTACAAAAATACGATTTATCAAAAACTTCCAGAGCATGTTCTCTGCCAAATGGTGGGGACACACCTATCTAAACTCTTAAGTGTTTTAAAAAATGAGTCATAAAACAGATGGAAATACTGAAAATTTTAAATGTGAAGAGAGAAAATTGAATATCAAAGATTAGATAATATAGGAGATCTCAGAATATCACCAGAATTACAGAACTGACAAATGGGGAAAACTGGGTATGCAGAGCAATGTGAAAATGTTTCACAAGATCAAATATTTCCATTTCTAGTATTAACGGGAAAAAGTTAATAGAAGTGCTTAGAGTAAGAAGTAATACTGCACATGAGCATATACCAAGGATTGTGTTAATTCTGGATATCCTAATGTCTGGAGGGCAAGAACAGTTGAAGCATCTCTAGGATTCAGCAACTAGGATAAAGAGAGAATTATAAAAGTATCATGTTCGGTTTTCTACTCTACATGTATGTTTTTCATTAGAAGTATGTCGAGGCTGCCTCTGGTCCCCAGGTAGGAGGTAGTACTACAAGGATAGGAAGAGCCCTGGTCTAGTCTACTGCTTTCATAAGTCAGTTTTCATTATTTGGTTTTGGATTAGCCTTTCATGTACAGTTTTGTATCTATATAAAAATTAGGCTGTTATCCTAGAGAATGGAGAAACACTTGGAAAAGAAACCCACAAAAAGTCTTTCTCCTGTGATAACTCCCGCCCCCCCCCCACACACACACACACACCCGACACCCCCAAGATCATCATTCTTTCTGTTTTGGTCATTGACTTCCATTTTACCAGAAATGGTCTCTTGTTGTAAAATAAACAGGAAGGTTATCCCTAACTAAGATGAGGTTAGCAGCTGCCTCTGCTGCTGGTTGTGGAGGTATTTTATGAATAAATATTTGCTCTTGTTTTTGTTTTATAGGAAGATGTTGGATCCAGGGTTGATGTTGTGTTCTAAGCAAGCCATGTTTCTTAATCTTGTCTACAAGTCTCTGAAAGCGGACATCGTGTTGCGCAGGGTCAAGGCTTTTGTGAAGAGGTTACTCCAAGTTACTTGCGAACAGATGCCACCATTCATATGTGGAGCTTTATATCTTGTGTCGGAGATCCTTAAAGCAAAACCAGGTTTAAGAAGCCAACTAGATGATCATCCGGTATATTTCACAACTGCTTTTTAAATCGAGTGGGTTCTGAAATATATTGGTATTTTCTTCTTTGCTTCAATAACTTAGTTCTCTGGAGCATGAACAAGTGTGAGTCCTGGATTTGGACAGACCTAGATTTTAATCCCAGGTGTACAGTTTACTAGGTGGGCATGTTGCTTGATCCTTTACTCATAATAAACTGTACTAAACTAAAATTATGTGAGGTGGTTATAGATAGTTACAGAGCTAGTAGATCTCTTAAACCTGTTTCCTTGGTTGTGAAATAGACATATCAGCACCTACTTCATAGGGTTATTTATAAAACGTCAGAAATTTGAGGGTTGAATGTTTTCATGTAAAAAAAACAAAAAAAAAATCCCCAAAGTCTTCAGGGAATTGAAAACTTAATTCCTTTTACATTTAGGAAAAAGAACATGGAATCCTCTCATTATGAATTTGATTGATGGAACTTTCATGTTTCACCATTATTGCAATAAGTGGATCTTCTTCAGAACTCCCTCACTTAACTAAATACAGACTTTCAGCTGATTAATGTACATTTATTAAAACATTGTTTTAGGAGTCTGATGAAGAGAAATTTATTGACATAGGAGATGATGAAGACACAGAACAATTCACTGATGCAGATAAAGAAACAGATATAGTAAAAAAAGCTGAGACAGAAGAAACTGTGTCTGACGGTCCTGTGGGGACAAAAAAATCAGAGTCTGCTTCTTGGGTGCACTTTGATAATTTGAAAGGTGAGTTTCTTAATCTTCAAATTTTTCTCTTGAACTTTTAAACCAGGGAATTGGATTCCCCTTTGATCTTAATAGAAATTAATAGTATACCATTTTAGAAGACCTCAGTATTTCTTTTTTTAAAGTAGAGCTTTTATAACCAGATATATTCAGGAACTTAGAACTAAATTTTTAATATAGTGAATCACTGATACGTTTATTAATAGTATAGATAATAGCACATTTTAAAGTAATTTAGATCTTAAAAATTAAAGCAAATACCTTTTGGAAATGCAGCCTCTTCATTTGAGGCTCTAAAAGAAAAGCACACTAACCTTGGAGATTAAGAAATGGGCCAGATCCATTTCTTCAAACTTGTCGTGGGACTCTTAGTCAAATTATTTCATCTCCCCAGACTTCAGTTTGCCTGTGAAATGTAAAAGAGAAGTATGATAGCAAGCAGGAAAGTTTTTAAAAGAATCCATCAGAAAGATGATGAGCATGTACATTGTGAAGTAGAGACATTGTGATGTGTTCTGAAAGTTCTCTTACATTTTTGATCCTGAGTTTCTGCAAACATGAAGATAATGTAAAACTTGTTCAGAGTGAGAATTATTTTTGCACATAATTTAATAACAAATATTCAGTGCTCTTAAAGTTCTGAAAGAATTTAGACGTATTTCATCGTCAGGTTATTTGCCATTTTAACACTAATGACCTAATTGACCCAGATTTGGGTACCTTTTGCTGCCTGGTTTATTCAGTTTGCTGTTTCAAGGTAGCAAATGCTATTTTGGGTACCATAACTAATTCTCGTTGGGGCTTAGAATTTTTAATCTAGGTAGATACCTGGCTAAGAATGTTGAAAATTGCAGTTACATATACACATACATATTATAGTAATTGGAGACAACATTAATGGTGATAGCTTTTAGTGAACTCTTGGGCTGGGAATAAAGCATTTGAGAAATAGTATTTTTTTGTTCTCAGGTGGCAAAAAGTTAAAGACCTATGATCCATTCAGTAGAAACCCTTTGTTCTGTGGAGCTGAAAACACAAGTCTTTGGGAACTCAAAAAGGTAAAGTAATTTTAAATTGTCTTTTAATTCAGTAGTGCTTTCTATTTGCCCTCATGGATTTAACACTTTGGAAGTTTCCATTTTTCTTGTAAATGATAGTGTTTACTTACTTAATTAGTTAATTGGCATAAGGAAGCAATTTGAAGTATGTCACCCAGCTGTAATGCTTTATAACTCATACTTCTGTGGCCTCTGCTAAACGTTAAATTTACACATTTATTTATTTGTTTTAAGTTTATTTAAGAGAGTGTGCATGTGCGCATGGGAGGGGCATAGAGAGGGGAGAGAGAGAATCCCAAGCAGGCTCTGCACTGTCCGCGCAGAGCCCACTGCAGGGCTGAAACTCATGAACTGTGAGATCATGACCTAAGCTGCAATGAAGAGCCGGATGCTTAACCACCTGAGCCATCCAGGCATCCCTAAATTTACGCATTTATACGTTTCTACATTCACATGTAGAAAATCTTAAATAATGCGCATGCAAAATTAATAAATAATAAATATAACATCTTAATAATATTAATAAAAGAAATTGTGTTTTTAGCAGGTTATTGCATATAAGGACTCTATATAAAGGGTGGATTTTCCTTTATGCATTAGATCTTCCTGAGAAGTTTTGTGTAGATAGAACTATTTACAAATATAGTTACTTTTTAAGTGCATTAGAGAAGGGGCACCTGGGTGCCTCCATCCATTAAGTGTCCAACTTCGGCTCAGGTCAAGATCTCACAGTTTTTGAGTTCAAGCCCCGTGTCTGGCTCTGTGCTGACAGCTCAGACCCTGGAGTGTGCTTCAGATTATGTTTCCATCTCTCTCTGCCCCTCCCCTGCTCACACACTCTCTCTCTCAAAAATAAATAAATGTTAAAAAAAAGTTTTTTTAAATAAATGCATTAGAGGAATTAATAAATCCGATAAACTTTCTGTGATACCTTTGGTTAAACAAGTGCTTCATTATAGACTCCTGTGTGTCCTTCACACCTTTTCAATGAGTCTACAAGGTCACAGCTACTTTCATAGTGATACCAAGGCACATTATTTGCCTTTGTAACTGTGTTGACCATGGTACTGATATTAAAATGGATAAAACTGTTTGTGCCTTAGCACACATAGAGACAGTAGCACCATACTGCATTCATGGCCATTATATTCTTCATTACCACTTACTTTCCAAAACAAACCAAAAAAAGCCAGTATCACATAGGAATGATGAAACAGGAAAAATTAGTGATGATCTTTACCCTAGAGTACATGTCTTTTTATGTTTTCTGTGTGCATATACAGCAAGAATCCATAACACACTTGTGCATACCTAAGTAAGTATGAAGGTTTTCTCCTGTCTTAGGAAAAGTACATGTGTAGTTTGTTGTAAGCTCAACTAGCTGCTTTTTTCATGAAAGACTGGCTGACTGATAAACCGGTTATTCAGATTTGGGTATTTGGGAGACATTTTCTTGAAAGTGAATGAAGTGAATCTCTTATTTCAAGTGAAACAGCTGACAGTATTTATGGTCAGTGATAAAATTCAAGCTTTTTTTTTTTTTTTTTAATGTTTATTCACTTTTGAGAGAGAGATAGTGCAGGCGGGGAGGGGCAGAGAGAGAAGGAGACACAGAAACCGAAGCAGTTTCCAGGTTCTGAGCTGTCAGCACAGAGCCCAGTGTGGGTCTCAAACTCATGAACCGCAAGATCATGACCTGAGCTGAAGTCGGACGCTTAGCTGACTGAGCCACCCAGGCACCCCTAAAATTCAAGCCTTTAAGCAAAGACTAAAAGTTTAGAAATCTTGTAACCACCACCTTGAACTAGACATTTTCTCAATATGTAAAAACTTTTCTGATAAAATCAGTGGGATACCACCAGTGTAATTTTTGTGATAATGTAACCAGCATTTGGAAGAACTACATAACTCAATCAGTATTTTCCAAATGACTGATGCACAGTGTTACAAAGTCATGAATAAGAGATCTATTCAAAGTAGACTAAGTTTAAGCAGCAAGTACGAAAAGCTGATTGATAATGGTTTCAGATTCCATATTGCAACTAATCTTCAGTTCGGGTGTAGTAGCAAAGAAGAAAATCCACAATTATGTGAAAGACTATTAGTTAACCCTCCTATTTCCAACTGTGTATCTGTGTGAGGAAAGACCGTTCATATACTTCCAACTAAAAATAACATGGACTACAGAAGCATGTATGCGAATCCACTGTCTTCTATTAAGCTAGCCATTGAATAGTTTTACAAAACTGTGAAATAATTCTGCTCTTCTAATAGTTACTTATCCTGAAAAACTTACTTTTGATAAACTGTGTTATTTACGTTAATGTATAATAGGCTCATTGTTATTTTAAGTTGACTGTAAACAGTTGTTTAAAATTTTTCTGTTGTGGGGCACCTGGCTGGCTCAGTCAGAAGAGCGTGTGACTCTTGATCTCCGGGTCGAGTTTGAGCCCCCCTTTGGCTGTACAGATTATTTAAGTAAATAAAAACTTAAAATTCTTTTGCCGGTGGCTGGGTGGCTCAGTTGGTTAAGCATCTGACTCTTGGTTTCAGCTCAGGTCATGATCTCACAGTTCCAATCCCGTATCTGGCTTTCTATCAGAATTAATAAATAAACTTAAAAAAATGTTTTCTGTTGTAGTTTCTAATTAGGTAAATAACAGTAGATATATCCCACTTAAATTAAGGAAGCTCTTGAGGTCCCTGACTTTTAAATGTATAAAGTACTCCTGAGACCAAAATTTTGAGAATCATTGTTCTCTAATGTATTGGCTCAAGTTTCAGTTTTTTGGATTTACTGTAGTAAAAGTTGACTTTGCTCACATTTTTCTTTTTAGCTATCTGAGCATTTTCATCCCTCTGTTGCCCTTTTTGCAAAGACTATCCTTCAGGTAAGTCTAAAATACTACAAAGATAAGAAATAAGAATAAATAATCTACTTTTAGATAATCAATAATTGGCCATACACTGTTTTCTGTCTACCACATAGAATCATAAACATTTTCTGCTGTTGTAAAGGAGCAGTGGCTTGTCTAATACAGTCCAGCAGATAAGTCTTCCCACTCTGAGGTGAATGGAAGGAAATACAGGATATTAGAAAACTTCAGCCATTACTTAACTACATTCTGGCTTGTCTCCTGAGGAAAGAGTGCCCATTCCTTTCCCATTTGCTGTGTTTGCCACGTCAGTGTTTGGTTCCTGGTTAATAGTTAGATGACCTATAGTATTAATATCATTGGCCTATTGATAAAGTCAGCAGTGCATCATAAAGTACATATGTGTATGTATGAGTGTGTGTGTAATTCTTCAAGTAAAGAGAGATGAGACGGATATTTGAACCATCATTTATGGCATATTTGTGCCGTTGTGCATTGTGTTTTTCCTTTTTTTTTTTCTTATCTGGATGCATCTATATAACTTGAGTTAAGCTCTTAATCCTCCCACCCTCTCCGCCTTTCAGGGAAATCATATTCAGTATTCAGGGGACCCACTCCAGGATTTTACATTAATGAGATTCTTAGATCGATTTGTATACCGAAATCCAAAGCCACATAAAGGCAAAGGTATGCTTCTATTTAATTATTTGGTTTTCAGTGTTGATATTTAATAAATAAAATGAGCATACAACTAGGTTTTACATTGCACTGTCTTGATTTTACATTTCAGAAAACACAGATAGTGTTGTGATGCAGCCAAAAAGAAAACATTTTATGAAGGATGTTCGTAGTCTTGCTGGTAAGCATCAAGCCTGGACAGTTGAAATGAACAAGTCAATAATACATAAGTTGTGTTATTCTTTCCTCCACTTTACCAGAATAAAACTGAGCACCAGAGACATTATCCATCTCTTATTCCCAAAAATGTGTATGTATTCGCGAGTTTACCACGTCTGACTGGGCTTTTTCTTTTCTTTTCTTTTTTTTTTTTTACATTACAGAAAGTTTCAAACATATCCAGAGTAAATACACATATCGTATAATGAACCACCTATAACTGTCACCAGCTTGAACAGTTATCAATATTTTGCCATTTCTGTATCATCTATAGCTTTATTGGTGATGACCCCCCCACACACACATATATAACTATCTTTCATAGTTAAATACCATCTTAAGCTCTCTAATATGGGTTCAGCAGAAAACCCACAACTGCTTTTGTCACAAAGCATCATTTTTTTTAAAGGTTTCTCCCCTTTTTTTAATGTTTATTATTTTGAAAGAGAGTGAGCATGTGCGCACGCATGCAAGAGTAGGGGAGGGAAGGGGCAGAAAGAGAATCCCCAAGCAGCAGAGCCCAACGTGGGGCTCGATCCCACAAACTGAGATCATGACCTAAGCTGAGATCAAGAGTCAGATGTTTAACCAAGTGAGCCACCCTGGCGCCCCACAAAGCATCATTTTAAACTAGTTGATAACCTTCTGTGGGTTTTGAGTACCCATCTTGTGGACCTGATTCTGTTTCTGTATTCAGATATTTCTTTATATAATAAGTCACAGCTTTTTGTTCAGAGACTAGGGTTAATTTGTACCTTATAAATCATTTAATTCCCAACTGATTTCACAAAGACCCAGAGATGTAAATGGACTTGCCCAAAGTTAATAGTTAGAATTGA
Organism: Panthera tigris; assembly: GCF_018350195.1. Lineage (NCBI taxonomy): Eukaryota > Metazoa > Chordata > Mammalia > Carnivora > Felidae > Panthera > Panthera tigris. The sequence goes on from NC_056662.1 coordinate 109,275,980, forward strand.
CCCAAATCTGCTTTTAATCAAGAGGAGTTAGAAAATTTTATTGTGAAGAGGGAAAACTAATATTCCTATAGTGCCTTGTTCTTGTTCCTTAGTTTCCGTCTTAGTATTATGTAAAATTGTGGATAATTCTGTTTACGTTTACTTCCTGTTCCAGAATGGCAGGCATTACTGTCTTTTTTCTGAGATGAAAATGTCAAGTTTAAAGTGATTAAGAGAACTCTAATTTTCTCTTGAAATTGGGATCCTAGATGCAGTTGGAGGACAATGAGAGAACCATGTTCTTTCTCTGTGATGCACTGGTGGCTGCATACTTCATTGTAGCTGACAAATAGTTTCAAATGTTGGGTCTTCTGCACTCAGACTTTTCCAGAGATTGTTCTATGCACTAGAAGATGCCTTCTGTCCATCTTCCTTAACATTTTGAGACTTTAGAGTTTAGGTATGCTGTATGTAGTCTTAAGAGCTTGAATAACATAAAAAAGGATTACTTTAATAAAATTTTTGTCTTAATCTGTTTTCGTAGTGAACAGTAAGGAATTCCTTGCAAAAGAAGAAAGCCAAATACCAGTGGATGAACTATTTTTCTACAGGTAATATACTTAATACAGTTTCATTTGGGGTACTATTAAAATTGAAATTTTTAGATTCCATAAAATGTTTCATTAACATAAGTGTGTCTTGAAAAGATTAGAAAGTAGGTTTTTTGTTGTTTTGCAAAGGGAATTTATAAATCATTCAGTTGCTAATCTTAAGATATCTAAGTGAAATCTGGGGCACCTGTGTGTCTCAGTTGGCTGAACGTCTGACTCTTGATTTTGTCTTAAGCCTTGCCTCGGGCTCTGCTGAGTGTCAAGTCTACTTGGGATTCTCTTCCTCTGCCCCTTTCCCCAGCTTGTGTGCATTCTGTCTCACTCGCTTTTTCTCTCTCTCAAATTAAAAAAAAAAGATATGTAAGTGAAACTTAAGAGCAAGTAAATTTGGGGGAATTTTTTATGACTCTTGACTTTATGAAACTTATCTTTATTTTTTTAATATAGTAATTGTCTTATAGGCTTTAAATCATTACCAGTCTAACATAATAAGCAACTCAGGAGTAAGTTGTCTAAAACATGGTTCTAAGCAGAATTAGCAAAATTCACTGTGCTGCTATAGAGAGAAGTCCTAAACCTACTAGTACTGTTATCATTATCTGATTGGTTAATTCCATTTGATTTGATTTTTAAAAAACATTTTGTGTGAAGAATTTTGAGGGTATGATCCCATTTGCAGAATACCATGTTTCACTGTACCCTTGTAAGAGGATGCATCTGACATAAAATATTGTGATTAGATATTCTCTAGAGTCACAGTTGGTCTTATTCTAACACTTAGATCATTAGTGTTGATGCTAAAACAACTTTTTACTATGCCGTTTAATTAAGATGAAGTGTTTTTATGAAATCTTTGAAATGTATTATACTTCACATCCAGAGGCTTCTATTTTAATTCAAAACTTTTTCTACAATAAATGCAAATTTTAGTCATTTATATCCAGCTGAGTTAAGTTTTTACACTTGTTTGTGTCACTGGTCATAGGTGCTTTAATTATAGTTAAATGGGCTCTTTCATAAAATTATCAAATATATAACATCTATTTTATTTTAGATACTATAAAAAGGTTGCTATTGTTAAGGAGAAACAAAAACGGAATGCAGATGAAGAAAGTATAGAAGATGTGGACGATGAGGAATTTGAAAAGATGATTGGTAATTTGTTTTTGTCAGCTCTTCAATTTGTAAAATAACCTATTTCTATTTCCTTTTAGAATATTGGAATATTAGTTGTAGTAATAATCTTAGTTTTAGATAAATCATTTAGCTAAGAATGCCATGAAAATGACAACAGAGGATTGAGAAGTACCTTGGTGGCATATGGTAGTTCACCTACACTTGCTCCAGAGAAATGTATGGGATTGTGCATGGACTGTTAATGGGAAAAATAAGTTTGTATTTACATGGTATGTATTCCTTCTTAAGGCCTAATCTCTTATAAAAGAGAAGCCATTGTTACTCTTACTAATAATCTCCTTGCACTATTCGTAGCAATAGTCTGCTGTTTCATCTGTTTTACCTTTGTGATCCACAGAACTAGAAAAATTTTAATCTATATTTAGGCTAAAACAAAAAATGGGAAATTAGAAAAGCTTACATTGAGTTTGTTTTTCTTGTGCATCGTATAGATAGAATACCATAAGCACTTAAAAACAACCACTTAAAAGGACTACAAATTGCTAAGTATTTTGATATTTACCCTCTTCCCATAAAAGAGTTGTAGAAAGAAGTTGAAATTAACTGGAATCCACTTTAGTTTGGGGATTTAATTAATTAATTAAGGTCAGTATTTAATTAAGGTCATAGGTTTATGTAGATTAATCAAACACACCAGCAGTAATCAGATTTATATCGTTTTGGTGTTTACTTGTCACAACTAACTAGCACAGTCATGACTGTGTTAATTGATTCAAATAGAAGACATAGGTCAACTTTGTTATTCCTTGCTATATCTGACAATTTGTATATTGTTCTCTGACAGACACATTTGAAGATGATAATTGTTTCACCTCTGGAAAGGATGACCTTGATTTTGCTGGGTAAAATACTTCAATTTTTTTGGTCTTTTCTTAACTTTGTTGTTTTCTCAGCATTTCCCAAATTGTCCTCAGAACAGTAAAGTACAGGACTATGATGTGTAGGAGAAGTTTATTGAAATAAGTTTGGGAAATGGATTTGTACTTTCATTTTAGACCTTTATAATACACATTAGTGTATTAAATAGAGATTCTGTGCTTATTAGCCTAGTACCCTCTGGTCACCAAAAAACACTTAGGAAAACAATGTTCTCCATTACAAGTTTTTGGTTTTCTTCAGCAACATGAAAAAGAAAAAAAAAGGTGCTAAGGAAGACCCAGAAGATGAAGATTCAGAAGGCAGTGATGATGACCTATTTGATAACTTAGATGATGATGAAGTTTCTTTAGGAAGTCTGAATGAAGAATTTACTGAAACTGATGAAGATGGAGGAACATTCATGGATGTGTCAGATGATGAAAGTAAGGGCATTTTTTAAATATGGGCCAAAAAAACATATCTTCCTTTATTCCTCAGTGTAAGCTAGTTTTTCTACTACAGTGTTCTTTTTTTTTTTTACATATTATCCTGTATTCAAATTAATAATGAGATCGGCCAAAAATTTAAATAGGATATATATATATCCTATATATATGCATATATATATGCATATATATATTATTTTATTTTAAGGAGCATGAGCTGGGGAAGGGGCAGAAGGGGAGAGAGAGAGAGAGAGAGAGAAAGAGAAAGAGAAAGAGAAAGAAATACGAATCCCAAGCAAGCTCCATGCTCAGCGCAGAGCCCGATGCAGAGCTTGATCCCACCACCCTGGGATCATGACCTGTGCCAGAATCAGGAATTAGACACCCAACCTACTGAGTCACCCAGGTGTTTGGACTTTTATTTTAATCAGCACTTAAGCTGTCTCTTCAATACCTGTTGAGCTGTTACGTTCCCCCTTTTAAATTTTAGAGTAGTAATTATTTCTAAAAGTCAAAATAATCATTTTTCTTAGCCCAGTGGCAGTTCTGTTTTTTAAATTGCTTAATAGCATGGTGTTGTTTTTTGTTTTGGGTTTTTTGAAATAGAAGTTGATGACGTCAGCTCCAAAATCAATACAAAGAGAAGCAAAAGGAAAGGTGCAAATGATTTGGACTTTGCTGGATCATTTCAAGGTAAGGAATGCATTTACTCTCTTTTAAACCTAAACAGTGGTTATGGGAAAGTTACCACTCATTATTATTTTGGGAAACTTCTTAATTGGTTAGTACAATGTAGTTTTTGTTTTTATAATGGATAGTAACAGTTTTCTCTATTTTTAATATGTGAAAGTTGTTTGCCACATATGCCTTCAGTTTTTTCTTCATAACTTTTTTCTTATTTAAATCTCTCGATCATCTATAAAGTATATCATAACAGATTATGCCTTTTAATGTTAACACTTGTAAAGTGGTAGTAAGAGAAAAAGGTACTGTATCAGGTGACAAGTTTAACTTTTTAATAAACATATAGAAAGCAAGGGGCTCCTGGGTGGCTCAGTGGGTTAAGCATCTGACTTCAGCTCAGGTCATGATCTCACAGTTTGTGTGTTCAAGCCCCACATCAGGCTCTGTGCTGACAGCTCAGAGCCTGGAGCCCATTTCACATTCTGTGTCTCCTCTCTGCCCCTCCCCTGCTTGTGCGCTCTCACTCTCTCTCTCTCAAAACTAAATAAACATTAAAAAATTTTTTGTAATGTAGAAAGCATTATATTTTATTCCTGAAATCTGTGATAAATTCATAGGCTTACTTTTTTTCTATGCTTTGCTTCTAATGTCTCGTTTCTGCTGACTAATAAATACTGATAATGAATAAAAATAGATTTGCAAAGTTAAAAATAATTAAAATGCTTGACAACATTTCTTTTAAAATGAAATGTTAAAATATTTTGGACATTAAATATTTTTGCTAATAAGTATCAATAATAACTATATTTTGGTAGTAGTCTCTCAGACATTTATACCTGCAAAACTTTTATAAGCCCTTTCAAGTACTGACAACCATAGTCCTCTTAATTAGATTGACTTACCTGATATGTAAATGATAACATTATCTTTCAGATTTTGTCATCGCTGAGTGGTATAAGGTCACAATTTAATACTAGCCTGTGCTCAAATATAAGACAGCTTTTCCCAAAATCATCTCCAAAAAGAAACGTTGGGGCTCCTGGCTGTCTCAGTCAGCAGAGCATGCAACTTGGAGTTCTAAATTTAAGCCCCATGTTGGGTGTACAGATTACTTAAAATTACGAAAACGGCACCTGGGTGGCTCAGTCGGCTAAGCATGCAACTGTTTTGGCTTAGGTCATCATCTCACAGCATTCCTGAGTTCAAGCTCCATGTCAGGCTCTGCACTGAGTACAGAGCATGCTTGGGATCTCTCTCTCTCTCTCCACCCCTCCCCCATGTGCTCTCTCAAATAAGTAAACTTAAAAATGTTGCTTTATCTTAAGTCCTACTGAGACTTTCATGAAAAGATGCTCTCTCAGTGACCTTACTATTATTTCTGAAGACCAGAGCCTGAAAGATGTTAGATCTCAGCTGACAATAGTTTTGAATTAAAAGATACCTGACATAATTGATTAAAACAAAAGAAGGCAAAGGAATTTCAAACATTGATAAATTGCAGAGGGAGAGGTGGGTGGTATTCACCCTATATTTGCAAATGTTGGATATCCTTAAGGATAAACAAACCTTAAGGCAACTTTAAGAGGGCAGTAACAGGGCTCACCAGTTGAAGTTATAGATATATACATATAAGGTGAGTGAAAACCAAAAACGCGTTTCCAGGTGCTATACACAAATGGGAATTTTAGCTAAAGAGAAAATACTCAATAACAGTATCCCATTTAAGGATACACAAAATTTGAGATGAAATGCTGTAGAAGCTATTTTATCAAAAGTGGCTTTGGTATCAATGCACAGACTTCACATGATTGTTAGTAGCACCATTATTATTAACTGCCAAAAAGTGGGAACAGTTTAAATGTCTGTTGACTAAAGAATAGATAATGGAATATTATTCAGCAATAAAATGGTATTAAGTACTGATCTGTTACATGTTATAACATGGATGAGCTTCAGAAATACTACGCTAAGTGAAAGTAGCCAAATAGAGAATACCACATAGTGATCCCACTTACATGAAATAACCAGAAAAGGCAAAAGCCTTCTTGGGAAGAGGGCACATGACTGCAGATGGGCACCAGGATCTTCTGGAGTTGATGGAGTTGTCCTAAAATTGCATTGTGATGACGTTGAACAACTCTGTAAATTTACTAAAACATACTGAATTACACACTTAAAAACAGCTGAGTTTTATTATGAATTTTATTCCCTAATAAAGCTATTTTAAAAATTGGCCCACTATGGGGTGTCTGACTCTTGATTTTGCCTCAGGTCATGATCTCATGGTACATGGGATCAAGCCCCATGTCAGGTTCTGCGCTGACAGTGTGGAGCCTAATTGGGATTCTCTCTCTCTCCTCTCTCTCTGCCCCTCCCCCACTCATACATGCATATTCTCTCTCAAGAAATAAAAGTAAATAAAAATCAAAAAAAGGTTTTTTTAATGTTTGTTTATTTTTGAGAGGGAGAGAAAGACAGAATGTGAATGGGGGAGGGGCAGAGAGAGGGAGACAGGATCTGAAGCAGACTCCAGGCTCTGAGCTGTCAGCACAGACCCTGACCTGGGGCTTGAACTCACGAACTGAGATCATGACCTGAGCCAAAGTTGGATGCTTAGCCAACTGAGTCACCCAGGTGCCCCATAGTGAATAAAAATTTTTAAAAAATGGCTCTACTAGATGCAAAGAATTTGAGTAATATTGTTTCAGAAAAAGTGAAAATGGATAAAAACGGTATTTCTAGTTAATATATTTTAGATAATGTGATTTTAACTAGAAATACTGTTTTTATCCATTTTCACTTTTTCTGAAACAATATTACTCAAATTCTTTGCATCTAGTAGAGCCATTTTTTAAAAATTTTTATTAGTGTATGAATTAAAATTTAATGAATATTAGAAATAGATGTTCTAGTTTTTTATTTTGAAAAGTTTATGTTCAGAACCTGGGTGGCTCAGTCAGTTAAGCGTCCAATTCTTGATTTCAGCCTAGGTCATGATCTCGCATTCATGAGTTCAAGTCCTGCGTCATGCTCTGTGCTGGTAACGCAGAGCCTGCTTGGGATTCTCTGTGCCCCTCCCCCTCTCTTGCCCAATGTCTCTCAAAATAAATAAACAAACTTAAAAAAAAGTTTATATTCACAATTATAAGTTGAGTGTTATTTTTTCTAAGGAGAACCATTTTGAGAAGTGTAAACAAAAATTTCATTTACAACATAATATACCTTCCATCACTTTCTTCACTGTTAGTCCAAAGAATAAAACCTCTGACTTAATGAGAATTTACAGTTTGCCTTAAATATTCCAAAATTCATCCATGTCACCCTTAGAATTAATCTTGCCTGATACTATGAAATTAGGTAAACCTTGATCAGTGGCCAAATAGGAAAGGCAGTCAAGACACTATTTGTCATCTAAACAATTTTATTAGGATACGATTTTAAAAGTACTATATACTAACTCTTAAATAAAATATATTTATTTTAAAATGCTAGCTACTTAATGGTGCTATGAGGAAACTGTAATTCTGTATTTTAACCCAAATACAACTTTTTTACAACAAAACTATGTTGAAAGATTGTTGAATCACTGTTGTATACTTTGAAATTAATGTAACGTGTGCCCACTATACTTCAATTTAAAAATGTTGTATTTTTCCAAAATTAATGGATTTACAATTTAATAGTCTACACTTACACTTTTTTTAGGACCAAGGAAAAAAAAGAAAGGAAATTTCAATGACTCCAGCCTATTTGTATCAGCTGAAGAGGTAAGGTTAAAATACTGCTTCAGGATGTTAGCTACTCTGGGGGTAACTAGCTGGCTCAGTTGGTAGAGTACAGAACTCTTGATCTAAGGGTTGTGAGTTCAAGCCCCACGTTGGGTGGAGAGATTAAAAAATAAGATCTTTAAAAAAAAAGCTAGCTATTCTACACTGCTTTGAGTTTTCTAATAAATGTATCTCTTTTTAAGTTTGGCCACCTACTGGATGAAAATATGGGATCCAAGTTTGATAACATTGGCATGAATGCCATGGCTAACAAAGACAATGCAAGTAAGTAACTTGAATTTTTATGGAGGTTTTTAAGTAGCCTTAACTTACAACTTCCGAAGACGTAAGTATTTTTAGACAACCTTTTTTAGTAAGGATAAATAAAATGGTTCCTTACAACCCTGAAGGAATGGCTTTTTTCATCAGTGTCTGGGGAGCATGTAGGATTAAAAAGCATTTAGACTACAGCAGTAAAGATTGTAGTTACGTTTGGGTCGCCTGGTGATGCAGTCAGTTAGGCATCCAACTCTTCATTTCGGCTCAGGTCATGATCCCATGATTTGTGGTCATGATCCCATGGTTTGTGGGATCAGGCTCTGCACTGACAGTGCGGAGCCTGCTTGGGATTCTGTCTCTCCTTCTCTCTGCCCCTCCCCCACTTGTGTAATCTGTCTCCCTCTCTCTCTCAAAATAAATATAAAAAACATTTTTTAATAAAGACTGTAGTTACTTTAAACTGTTTAATTCTTTTAGAGAGGCAGTTTTTATATATTGTGAGTATGCTTAGTAGCTTTATTAAGTACTTTATAGACATTATTTCTGATATTGTTACTGGCTTCTGTTCTTTTGCCAATAAAAGCGTTCAGGGGAAATAAAATCTTTAGGGTATTTGTTCCTTTGTTGACCTAGTCTTTTATTTGTTAAACAGTAATCTTTAACAATAAATGCAGAAGGAAAGCAACAAACAAGAGCAGGGGATTTGCATAGTGGATGGGAAATGACTAAGCCATAGCAGACCAGAAGTTCCTGTTTTGTTCTGTGGGGCCAGGAGTCTACAACATGGTGTGTTCATCTTTCTTCTTTCCCACAAAGGTCTCAAACAGCTTAGATGGGAGGCTGAACGTGATGACTGGCTACACAACAGAGATGTAAAAAGTATCATCAAGAAAAAGAAAAATTTCAAAAAGAAGAGGCCAAAAACCACTCAGAAAATTAAAAAGCAAAGAAATTGATTGTTTTCTAAATAAACTATAAGTTAAAATTGTACTTACTCTTAATTTTTGCTATTCAGCCATTTTTCTTGATCTTGCTCTCTGACTCCATACATTCCAGACTGTTCAATAGATTTGTAATAAACTATAAATAAAGACAGCTGTCATTTATAAAATCATGTAAAAGTGTCAAAATTAAACTATATTGAAAGAAATCAAACGTCTTTTCCTTATTTCTTAATAGTAAAGTAAAAAAGACAGTAGGATACGTATTTCACTTACAAGCCCTCTAGCATCTGTACTGTTATAATCACTATTTATTAAGCATTACTTTATAGCAGATACTGCGCTAAGTGATTACACAATGTCATCTTGTTTAATCCTTACAACAGTTCATAAAGATGGCCATTATTATCACTACTGTATGGAGAAACAGCTCCCAAGAAATTAGCAAACCAGAGGTCACTCAAGTTTTAGGTAGTGATTTGATTACATCACCACCTCAGATAGGTTTCATTCCAAAGTCTACATTTTTAACCACTGGCTAACTACTGTCATCTCCAAATGAGAATTTTCTCCGCCCTGTGTTCTCAGAGGAGCTAAAATAGGGATAGGCAGTAATTCTTGGAAATTGACACCACAAAATTAAAGTCTTAACCATTAATTGGTCATTTAAAAAATTACTTAAAGGGTACCTGAAAAAGTTTTTGTATACTCTTAAAACATACCTTCCAAGATGAAGGGGAATTTTTTGCTCATTGTTTGCCTGAAATCTGATGGAGAAAAAGTGTTAAATATTAAAGCATAGAGTCCATAATTAGTGCTAGCTTTAGGGTTTATGAGATAATCTGTGTTAAGGTCCTTCTGGCAATCAGGAACTATATCCTTTTGGACAGGGTGTAAGTTGTACTTGCCTTACATGTTGCCTCCCATAGTTCCTTTTGGAGTTTTTCAAATTTGGCTTGTATACATGATGTAATTTATTTAGAAAAGGGACAAAAAGCAACTTTTCAGTGTTAATGTGTAGCTATGACGTTTGAGATAAAAAACTGAGTAGACGTATTTCTAATTCCATAGTAAGGCAAAATGGAATCCATAAAAACAATTCATTGTTCGATGGATTCTATTTTTACCCTCTTAATATAATTAGAAACTTTAATTTGCTCTTAAATTCCATGTCGATGTTTTCTTTTACACCCTTACTTGAAAAGTGTAGAGATCGAATAGCATCCAGAACACAGTGTTGCACTAAAATACTTTAAGAAGACACATGATAAGTTTCAAAGATGGCCACCACCCAGGACTACTATTATCTGCTTTAGGAAAAGAAAGCACCACTTAATAATTCAAAAAGTTGAGGATTCTACAATTTCCCCCCACAAAATGTCAAGCACTTTCAGTGATAGCCGGTGGCATGGGAAAGGTTTTTAGTGTCCAATATTGACACACAGGAAGAACTCAGATATGATAGCCTTTGAGAGTGGTTGTTTGATGATTCAGCTATGCCACCACTACTCTACCAGATGATGAGGTATAATTGGCAGGCTGAATTTCTTCCACCCATGTTCCCAAACTAAGCCAGACCAAAAATACTTGCTCTATGCCCCCCGACTAGTAAAATCCATAGAAGTGTGAAACATTCTCTTTCATCTACAAACAACATTTAGGAAGAAGAGTCATTAGGTCCATAATTAACACCAAGTTTTCCTCTTATACCCAAAAAAATGCCCAATACCTGGAAGAAGCAATTTCTCTAAAACTGTTTAGCACCTAAATGCATTAATAGACTGTACACCCCTCTAGAAAACATTAACTTCTGAATTAGAATTACCTTGGCTTGTGTTCATCTTATTAAACAAAAAATACGCTCCAAAAACGCCCACAAGTTCAACTACTAAAACTCCTTTAAAGATCTTCTTTGCCAGTGGTTCCATAGTGCGGGCCATCCTAAGTTTAACAATAACAACATGTAAACCTGAGTGAACACATACAAACTTAATACCACTTCCATAAAAATAATTCATTCCCAGTTTGAATGATGTATACTGTATACTTATTTGTATTAGATGTCCCACATTCCTAGTTTTCAATCTCCACCCCTAAGGGGCACAATGAACCAAAGATACCATTGGATAAAGCACGGGCAGGAGATAAAACTGAAAAAAGCACTGTAAAAAGAACTAACAATTTATGGAACTAAGATTTTTAATTACCTAAGAATATAGAATGTTGAGAGAGAGGGTAAATCCTTTCTTTTTAACCAAAAAAATATTAAGATGATCTAAATGGGCAGCATATGTGAAAGCCCTTTGTAAGTACCCTACAAAAGTAAGGCTATTCTGTAAGTGGTTGTACATGTTTCATAGCTGGAGGTTTTCACTTATTTATACAGCATATAGTGAACTAGGTGCCACAGCCCAAGCATTTCAAAGTTGAGCAACAAATCAACTTGTTCTGGGGAGGTGCTATTCTAACAGTACTTTCAAACTAAGTACATCACCCACAAGGCTTCTTAAAAATGCACATTCCTGGGCCTCACCCTGCAGTTCCCGAGTTCCCAGCTTTCTGATTCAGCAAGTTGAGGGTTAGCATCCCAGTAAGGTGCCTATGTGCATGCAACTCCAATGACTTGTATACAAGAGGCCCCTGTACCACATTAGGAAAACTGATCACCACCATCCAGTAAGTGGCAACCTAGACTTCAGATCTTGATTCGCTTCAATTAAAATAAAAGCCAATCAAAAAGGGTTTGAGTCTTCATTCTCTTTCTCTAATGTAAAAGCTAAACAAGGGAAAGGGGCTATATAAGTCAAGAAAATAACATATGACTCTTACTGAGTGTATGAAACATAAACTCAAGTTATTACTCTGCCTCCCTAGAACCCCAACAACAGGAGAAACCAGTCGTTTTTAATCTTAGGATTTTGATATCGTCAATGTATGCTGTGTCATACTGTTTGTTCTCTAACATCCGTGCAGAGATGGTAAGCTCTGTGATACTCTACAGTCCCAGCTCTCTGCTCACGGTCATGCGTTTGCACCATTTCCTTTTGACTCCTTTTTATAATGCCTGAGACGGGGTAATTAACTACCCTACTTTGTGGGATTATCCGATTAATCTCTTTACCAGGTGTCCCTTCCCTCCAAAATTCCTTTCCCTCATTTTGATAATATGATCACCCTGGGGACTAAAAGATTAAAACTATTGTTCGTATCTTTAAAAACCGAAGCAGAGGAAGTTAATAAAGAACTTGCATGTAACCAACAGGCAGCTGAGTGGGTGGGAATGGAGAACTGTTTTGTTTACAATGCTGTACCTGACACCAAGTAAGTCATGATTGGTACAGGGACCTCTGGTGGGATAAGTTTTAATGTTCAACGGGTGAAAAAAAAAAAATTCTTTTAACTTAAAAATAAAGCCTGACTGCAGCCATAACCACAGTGTAAGGAATCCAAATAAAATCTGGTTTTGTTCTGTTGGGAGGTGAGGTTAAGGGTTCAAAACATAAAGTACAAGTAACACTGTATAATTCAGTGTTTACCTTTTTGAAAAATATATACACACATTTTACATTACAAGTCCCTCGACTTCAGTAAAGGTGTTTATAAAGACTGATAAAGCCTAGTTAACAAAGACCACCAAAGGCATACCTGTCCACGACGAAGTTAGGTTACTAACTAGCAGAGGAGGAACAAGATTAGACAAGATTTTGGAGAAGGACAGAACTTAGGCGAAGTTTAAAAGAAAGCAGTCCCCGAATGGGCTCGAAGGAAAGCAGGGCTGTGCGTCACGGGGGTTCACAAAGCACCCGGCTGAGAAGCTGATTCAGGGTGCACAAGCTTAAACGTGCAAATGTTGCGTCTGAAAACGCCTCATCCGTCCACTGCAGCTGGAAACCGACACGGCTCAGCATCTGCAGGCAACACGATTTATCACACAGCAAGGTCTCTCACACGCACGCTAGATGTTGGGAGAGCAAGGTTTCTCAGCTACGTCCCTGGGTTTGATTAGCTAAAGCACTTTGTCCAGATTCCCACGGTCAAGAACCGAGGAACCAGCGAGGCCTCCGGGAGCTGCCTCAGGCTGGCTACCCATGATCCTCAGGCCCTCGCGCGGCCCCCAGGCCCCCGGGTCTCCGGTGTATCTCGGCGGCCCCCCGCGCTCTCCCGCCTGCCCGGGCTCCCCGGACGCTCCCGCCCGGCCCGCAGCCGACTCCCGCGGGCATCATCGCAGGCTGCACTGCCCGCTCACGGGGCCAAGGTCGCCGAGCGACCCGGAAACACTCGGTCCTCTCCCGCGACTCTCCCGCTGAATGGATGGATATAGCGACACCCAACTTTCCTCCGTATGAACCCAGAACTTCAGCGCGCACCCACCCCCACCTCCTACCCCGCCAAAGAAAACCTGCCCGGCTCAGCGTTCCGAGGATCAAGAGTCAGGACTCTCAACTAGAGTCAGCCCTCGCTCTTACCTGAGGCGCTTACTGCGGACTGCGCATGCGCGAGTGTTGCCAAAGCCCCGCCCCTCCCGGCTTGGCCCCGCCCCGCCCCGTGATTACTTTTTATTGCGCTCCTTTAAAAAAAAATTTTTTTTTTTACATTTATTTATTTTTAAGAAACAGAGTGAGACAAAGCGTGAGCGGGGCAGGGGCAGAGAGAGAAGGAGACACAGAATCCGAAGCAGGCTCCAGGCTCTGAGCAAGCGGTCAGCACAGAGCCTGATGCGGGCCTCAAACACACGAACTGTGAGACTGTGACCTGAGCCCAAGTCGGACGCTCAACCGACTGAGCCACCCAGGCGCCCCTATTGTGCTCCTTTTATTTTTTTTAAGTTTTATTTGTTTTTAAGTTTTAAGTTTTATTTATTTTAATAATTTCAACACGTGTGGAGCTGGAACTCACGACCCCTAGATCAAGGAACGCATGTTTTTCCGACGGAGCCAGCCAAGTGCCCCGTTGTTGTGCTTTCCTTACAGAAAGTAGATCCTGACTGCCGCCTATGTACGTTAATTTATTTAATCCTCAGAAAAACCCTATGTCATACTAGGTGGTATGAGTATCTCATTTTACAGAGAAGGCGGGAGTTTTACCCTGCCCACAAGCACAGAGTTAACAAGAGTTAAAATTGGATTTGAACTCGGGGCACTGTAAAACCTGTGCTCAATTATTTTTCTACACTCTGCAACCCAAAGTGTGATAGAATCAGCAACCTGGGAGCTTCTTAGAAATGCAGACCTAGGAGGGCACCTGGCTGGCACAGTCCGGTAGAGCAAGCAACTCAGAGACATGAGCTTGAGCCCCATGCTGGTCATGGAGGCTACTTAAAAAACAAAACAAAGTTGTAGGAAATGCAGACCTACTGAATCAGAATCTGCATTTTAGCCAGATCCCTAGACAATTCGCTTGTAAATTGAATTTTGAGATGCACTGCCTATACTACCCAAAAGGAAGAGAAGGAGAAGCAGAAGGGGAGAAGGAGGAAGAGGAGAAAAGGAATATAAAGGTCTATTATGGTACTATGTACAAGACGAAGCCTGGGCTAGCCAAAATAGTTACACAGATCTACCTTCATTGAGGTTATAGTCTAGTGGGGGGAAAATACATTCACAAATAGCCAATGAAAAGTACACAGTGATTAGGGTCTTGCTTCTGACTGAGCCAGCCAGGAGCCCCTAGGGTCTTGGTACTAATCTGAAGGACCCCTGAGGTTTTAGAGAAGGGATGAGTTGTCTTTGGCAAGCTAGTTGGAGCTGTCTTTGTCAAAGCCAGGTAAAGGAAGTGCCTCTGAGGAGCTCTTTGTGATGTCCCCAGTTTTCCTGTACAACCCCCACAGTGCCGCATACATGGTTCATTTACACAACTAAACCATCATAAGTTGTGAGAAATGTGGATCTGCAAACTACTAATTTAAAGCATGTCATTAGTCAAGATCACTCAGGTCCCTACAGATCCAGATCCCCAACTTCCACAATACGGCTTTATCAGTATCCGCTTAATGTCTGGGCTTTGTATAGTCTCTATCTCTTCTATCTGCTCTATAGTAACTATCTCTGGCTTGAACCCCCATTCTATTAATATTATATACCTGACTTTCTCTCCATTTTTTCTCCCAAGATCTCTTTTTTTTTTTTTTGGTCTTTTTTTTTTTTTTTTTGTCAGTTATTGTTTTTGCTGTCATGATCTGTTTTTCTCAAAACTTTTCAGAACTCCACCCCCAGCTATTACCTACTCTGTTAATGTTCTTCTTTTTCCTCCAGCCGAGACATGTGCAGTCTTTAGAGATTCATTTCTATTCAAAGATTCACCCAGGATAAATATTTCCCATTTCAAAAGCAGCCCCAATGACTTCCAGGAATTTGTTTAATATATATTGTATTTAATACACAATATGATATAATATATAATTTATATTTATATTTGTTATATACATACATACATAGATATATGAACCAGGGTGACAAAACAAGACGAAAAGGTAAATTGGAATGGTTCAGATTGAGAAAAGAAAAGAAGGGCGCCTGGGCGTCTCAGTTGGTTGAGCATCTGGCCCTTGATTTTGGCTCAGGTCATGATCCTAGGGTTGTGGGATCAAGCCCAGAGTTGGGCTCTGTGCTAAGCATGGAGCCTGCTTAAGATTCTCTCTCTCTCTCTCTCTCTCTCTCTCTCTCTCTCTCTCTCTCTCAAATTAAAAAAGAAAAGAAAAGAAAAGAAAAAACTTGATAACAAAGGCTGAAATAATTGCACAGAGACGCAATCACTTCCACTGAGAGTGTATATAAACTAATTAAAGGAGGCTGTCCATTAGAGTGGGAGTTTCCTGGTATTACACAAAACTTATATGGCATCCTCATATTCATTTTTTACACATCCTGGACCCTATCATAGATTTCACAAACATGTTTGCAGGTAAGGACCATTTGCCCACAAGGTTTAGAACAGGAGAAATATAGACTCCAATGGAGACTTGTGTTAAGTTAATACAATCAGTGAATTGGGGTAGAGGGCAGAGGGTATTGGGGGTGGTGGGAAAGACTCTGATGGCAGATTTTCAAAGTGGCACCGATTCCCACCAGTGTCAATTGGAAAGACTCACAAGTAGCAGGTGTAAGGCAGCAGGGATCTCTTCACTAATAAATGCGTAGGAGGTTTGCTGACCATTCTCCCATGCTTATCTCAGAGAAAGAGCAGCTACCCAACCTGTCTGGGATCCTCCAAATAAAGCTCTTTCAATTAACTGGCATGAGGTTACAGAGATTAGATGACCCATGGCCACTGGTGCCCAAAGGCACCTACTGGAAAAGAGAGGCCCAGGATCTTGGTGACAACCCAGCCTTCCCTTAGGAGGGCCACAGAACACAGAACAGCGGGTGACTGAGCCTCTGGTGGCATTGTCCCTGAAACATGGGCAGTGGAGACAGGACCTTGCCAGCTGCCCAGGGCTGGAGTTGAGTGGTTCTTCATTGTCCCCATTCTAGGATGTCAAAGTGTCACCAGATAAACCATCCTGGATCCTGAATGTTTTCAGCATCCACTAACTCATACACATCATCCCTGACTTTCTGGTGTTCAAGTTCTAAAGAGGGAAGCCAATTTTTAATAAACTCCCCCAAATACCAAGAGGCTATGCCCTCTCCCTGCATGTAGGACTCCAAAGTAAATTTCAATCCTGTACTACACTAGCAAGTAGGACTTCTCTTGCTAAAGAAGACAAAAAAAGCACAATTTAATCCTGAAGGGGCATCCCAGTCCATAAAGGGAGGGATGGCACAGGAGGGGCCGATTTACCTGCCCCTAAAAATCAGCCTGCGGCCAATGGGCACATATGCTTCTTGATCCTCACTTGCTTGCTTTACTAACCAGACTTGAGTTCAATCACCCTAGACATTTTTTGTCACCTGTTTTCTCAATCTCTCTTTCCAGAATTCTGTCTCTCTCTGTCATCTGGCGTAAGTCCTTAGCCTAGAGAAAAAAATAAAAAGAAAAGAAGTTAAGAGGGAACAATGTCTCGGGGCACCTGGGTGGCTCAGTCAGTTACGTATCCAACTTCCGCTCAGGTCATGATCTTGTGGTTTGTGAGTTTGAGCCATGTGTCAGGCTCTGTGCTGACAGCTCAGACAGAGCCTGGAGTCTGCTTCAGATTCTGTGTCTCCCTCTCTCTCTGCCCCTCCCCTGCTCACAATCTGTCTCTCTCTCTCTCTCTCTCTCTCTCTCAAAAATAAATAAACATTAAAAAAAATTTTTTTTTTAAAAGAGGGAGCAATGTGTGTAATCTCAAGAAAAGGAGCTTTGAACAAACCTTCTGTGCTGCTCCCACCAAGGAGCGTGAACCAAGCCTGGGCAGTGCCGTCTGAGAGGTCCCCCACCACTTGTCTCCAGCCTAGGTGGATCCAGGAGCTAAATGGAAGCTGGGGTTGCACAGAACCTGGGGCCTACCCGCACTCAAAAGCACACCAGTGCACACGAGCATATAATCTAGGTTATTTTACAATCATTCATGCTGTTTCCCTGCATCATGCATGTAGACACTTAAGAGTCAAGTAGGGGGGCACCTGGCTGGCTCAGTCAATGGAGCATGCGACTCTTGATCTTGGAGTTGTGAGTTCAAGCCCCACATTGGGTGTAGAGAATACTTTAAAAAATAAAATCTTGCAGATAAAACAGAGTCAAGGAGGTAGAACTGTAAGACTGACCATTTGCCCTGAGCCTAGGGAGACTAAGAAGAATCAGAGCTCACATTACCAAGTCCAAACAGTCCTCCAAATCCTCCTATAATTACAGGCATTAGTGTCAAAACAGGATCCAGGCATATTGTCTTTTTTTAACATTTTACTCACTAAGAAGCAAGCTAAGGACAACAGCAGTATTTGAATTAATACCTTAAATTCTACCTTCCCCAGGTAAACAAAGACTCTTTATAAGGTAAGGGACAATCCCACTAAGCAGCTTGGCAGGGAGTCCAGTCTTACCTCCCTTTTTGGCGGGAAGGGGTTGGGGAGGGAGATTCTGAAATACACCACCTTCCCACCTACAGTGAATAGCATCCCATTGTTACATAAGGAAATACAAAAATAGTAAGACAGTTGGACATTCCAATTCTACCTTTTTACCAACATTTTAAAAAGACATTATTATAAATAAAGTGAAACCCAGAACCCTATCCAACTGGGAACCCTCTTTGGTCAGCTCTTTTTTCCCTCTGTAAAACGGAGATTGAAAGTTGCTCCCCTACGTGTACTACCTGCCTCAGTAAGATATGTTCTGCTGACTTCTAAAATTTCCTCAATTCAGTGATGGAAAATTGTATGTCTGATTCAATTAAAGAACTATTTGCTAGATAGTTATTATCTATTATCGTCTGGTAGGAGATTCTACTCTTACTTTCCTTGGGAGGATTGTCCATAATGGTAATATAATCAACCCCTGGGGTAATACTCCCTGATCCTCAGCCTGTTTTTGCACCTGTGGTTTGCCTTTTGTCAGAGGTGGGCGTGCAAACAGGCAGGTGGGGGGAGGAAGGGGTGAGAATGAAATGACTTGTTTCTCATGTGAATGGGAGGAGTCCTTTATTCCACCTCCTGAAAAACTCCTTTAAAAGCGATGGCTGCCGCCGGACAACCACAGAACAGGTTCATTAGCAGAGAGCCAGCATGGCCAACAAGTCGAAATTTATTGACTACATTGATGAAGCTCTGGAAAAATCAAAAGAAACTGCACTTTCTCGCTTGTTTTTCACCCACCAGGGGATTCCGTACCCCATCACCATGTGCACTTCAGAAACTTTCCAGGCCTTGGACACCTTTGAAGCCAGAAGCGATGACATAGTGCTTGCATCTTATCCAAAGTGTGGTAAATAACAAGTCATTTTCTACAAGGGCGCTTTTTCATAAGGAGTAGGTTGGGCAGGGTACAAGGCAAAGGTGGGAGGAAGGCGGTTCCTCTCCGCATGAAGCTGGCCAGAAGTCAGGGAGGAGGACGACCAAGATGGTTAAGAACATAGCTTGTGAAATCAATAACCAGGACTGCTAGATTTAGAAATCCTGGGGTCTGAGGGAAGGATGATGGATGCAGAAAGGGAGGCATGGTGGGGCTAGCAACCAGAAAGAGAAATGCAAGAAAGTCCATTTGCCATCGGCCACTGAGAGCAGGAAAGATTTTCATCTTGGTTTTTGACTGAGGAGCATGGCCATGTCTATAATGTATATGATGATTTCCATGTAATTATTTTTCAGGATCAAACATCATCAATCCTCCAGCTTCTCAAACCAGTGTTACAATGGTCATTCATCAATGGAGGATAAATTAAGAATCTGTGGGGCACCGGGGTGACATAGTCAGGCATCTGACTCTTGATTTCAGATCAGGTCATGATCTCATGGTTCGTGGGGTCGAGCCCTGCATGGGGCTCAGCGCTGTCAGCACAGAGCCTGCTTGGGATTCTTTCTCTCCCTTTCTCTCTGCCCCTCCCCCATGAGCGCTCTCTCTCTCTCTCTCTCTCTCTCTCTCTCTCTCCCCCTCTCTCTTTTCCTCTCAAAATAAATAAATACATTTAAAAAAAAAACAGAATCTAAATCCCTATTTTACACAATCTGATTTTTTAAACTGTTATTTCATCTCTAAGTGTTTACTAAAGTCATCTTTATTTGATATTTTTCTTTCTATTATTTGATGCTGAGTTTTTATAAATTCAAAATTATATATACTTTTTTAGAAAATATTCACTGGGGCACCTGGGTGGCTCAGTCAGTTAAGCATCTGACTTTGACTCAGGTCATGATCTTACGGTTCGTGGGTTCAAGCCCCGCATCGGGGCTCTGCACTGACAGCTCAGAACCTGGAGCCTGCTTCATATTCTGTGTCTCCCACTCTCTCTGCCCCCCTGCCCCCTGCTTAGGCTCTGTCTGTCTGTCTCTCTCTCAAAAATAAACATTAAAATTTTTTTTTCAAAGAAAATATTTACTAATGCAAGGTACAATAATATGTGATATATAATAAACAATCATTTCTATAACATAACATTGTTCTATAAGGAACATATTGTAGATTTAAGAAGAATTGCCTCTTGTTAAAAGAGAAATCTGAAAAATAAGGTAACCTGAATTTATATTAATGTAAGTACGTTCTATTTTCCACAAAACTCTATTTCTTTCCATAGCCCAGTTTATTTCAAATGCAGAAGAACCAATTGTACACACCACAGAGTGGCTATAGATTTTAATTTTTATGATGTATATGCACAAGTAACATGCGTTTGCTATACCAAGATTCTTTTAATGAGCTTTGATTCTCTGATTTTTCTTATAGGTTCAAATTGGATTCTACATATCATTAGTGAGTTAATATTTGCTGAATCTAACAAAAAGTATGAATATCCAGAATTTCCAATTCTTGAATGTGGGGACCCAGAAAAATATCAGGTTAGTACAAAACAGCCTTTAAACTTATAGTAAATTATCATAGAAAGAGATTTTTTTAGTTTTGGGTTCAGAAAGTACTAATACTAATAATCATTGCAACTTATTTTGTGCGTACCATCTAAGCCCAGCACCTTTCAAGGATTGTCTCATTTCAGGGCAAAAAAACCTCATCACCGTTTCTCAAAAGATCAAACCGTCAGAGACTTGCCCAAGGTCAAGGGGCTTATAAATGTCAGGGCCAAGATTTGAACCCAAATTGTCCGATTTGAGCTTCTTAACCTCTGCACAATATAGACAGCCTACTTATTAAAGAGAACTAGGAGGGAAAGTAAGCCGAGAAACCTGAAGAAAAAAATTAAAATGAAGGGCACCTGGCTGGCTTAGTCAGTAAAGCATGCTACTCTTGATCTTAGGTTTGTACAATCAAGCCCCATGTTGGGTGTAGAGATTACTTAAAAAATAAGATCTCTTCAAAAAAATTAAAATCATAAAAACTTTCTCTCTGAAGACAGAAACTTGGTGGGATGGCAAGAGAAGGGTTCCTCTAAGGCCTGGATCATTCTACCTTCAGTTTATGTCAGCACCCCCCAGTCTTTTCCTAATAAGACACTATCTTTGGTGTCCCTGTATCAGTGATGTCTCTGGTGTGTGGGGGGATGGGAAAGGGTAGTAGCTGAGAGAGTAAGCCACTGATGTGCATAAAGGTTCTTTTTTTTTTTAATTTTTATTTTTGAGAGAGACAGAGAGGGACAGAGTGCAAGCAGGGGAGGTGCAGAGTGAGAGAGGGAGACAGAATCTGAAGCAGGCTCCAGGCTCTGAGCTGTCAGCACAGAGCCTGACGCGGGGCTAGAACTCACGAGCTATGAGATCATGACCTGAGCCGAAGTCAGACGCTTAACCGACTGAGCCACCCAGGCACCCTAAGGTTCTTTTTTTTTTTTTTTTTAATGTTTATTTATTTATTTTCAGGGAGAGAGAGAGAGAGAGAGCATGCATGAGCAAGGAAAGGCCAGAGAGAAATAGAGAACACCAAGCAGGCTCCATGCTATCACCACAGAGCCCAATGCAGGGCTCACAAACTGTGAGATCATGACCTGACCCAAAATGAAGAGTTGGACACTTAACCGATTGAGCCACCCAGGCGCCCCCTTACCTGTTCTAATTCACTTTACTACACGTTATTGCTCCCACTACCAATATAACCAGGTGAGGCTTGGGTGTGAGACAGAAAGTTCTGTTCCCAGGCAGGAAAGGCAAGGACAGGGAGGGAGGAAGGATCTGCCTCAAGACTTCAGTGCCTGGACAGGACAGGTGGGAGGAGGGCCAGCCCCAGCCCCGCCAGAAACGCATTTGGTGGGGAGGCGGACTACAGTCTCAGCAAAACTTCCAGAGATGCTTACTGCCAGGACTCCCAACAAGCAGACAGAAGAACTCAGTTACTGAGAATTAAGTCACTGGATCGGGACTGACGAAGGGGTTTCTGGAAAACGACAGAGACACATGGCATGATGACAAATACAAACTGAAAAGTTGAATCCTAGGGGGAAGGAAGCCCATTTCCATGGATTGGGTTAAAGTAACAGAAAAACACAGGCAGGTAAGGTATTCAGGGACTTGGGGCTGGGCTGGAGTGGGGAGCTAAGCGTGCATCCTGGATCTGGTGGGTTGCAACGTCAGGAGGAAGCAGAGGCCTAGCAGCCACAGCAGGGCCCAGAGGTGGGAGGTCAGGACCAGCTCAGGACGTGGGGACAGGAGTTTTAAGAAACTTTCCTAGGTAGAGATGAACGGGCTAATGAAAAGCCCCATTGATTTCTCCTTTCCGGGCCACTGCATAACCTTTTTTCTAAAGAGGGTGTGTATCATCACTTTTAAAATTTATGCTAACATTTCTCTAGCTTTCCAACTTTTTTTTAAAAGTAATTTTTATTTAAAATTTCTTCATTTTTGAGAGACAGAATGAGACAGCATAAGCAGGGGAGGGGCAGAGAGAGAGAGAGGGAGACACAGAATCCGAAGCAGGCTCCAGGCTCTAAGCTGTCAGCACAGAGCCCGACGCAGGGCTTGAACTCACGAATTCGAACTCGTGAGATCATGACCTGAGCCGAAGTCAGACACTTAACCAGCTGAGCCACCCAGGTGCTCCTCCAATTTTTTTTAAAGTAAACTCTACATCCGAATTGGGACTCAGATTCACGATCTGGAGATGAAGAGTTGCATGCTCTGACTGAGCCAGCCAGGCTCCCCTCCAACTCCCCTTTTATTTATAATTTGTAAAATTTATTTATTTACTTTGAGAGAGAGAAGGAGAGTGCATGAGCAGGGGAGGGGAAGAGAGAGAGGGAGACGGAGAATCCCAAGCAGGCTCTGTGCCTCAGCACAGAGCCCAATGAGGGGCTCAGACCCACAAACTGTGAGATCTTGACCTGAGCCAAAACCAAGAGTCGGATGCTCAACAGACTGAGCTACCCAGGTGCCCCATGTGAGCTCTTGATCTCCGGGTTGTGGGTTTGAGCCCCACATTGGGCATAGAGATTACTTACAAAAATAAATAAAATTAAATACATGTATTTTCTTAAAATATGTCTATATCCAGTCTTTACATTGCTTATAGTTTGGCCCCATCACACATTTTAGTTGACACATCAGTTTTGTTACAGTTATTTCCCGTTTTCTCCCTGGATATTTTTTTAATCCTATTAGGAACTTTACCATTTCTCATATGTCTTTTTGTGATTTTTGGCCATGCAGTGCAGTGGAAACTGCATTCTATAACTTAATCTGAAAATTACCATCTGTGCGATTTTGCACAAAGCCCTTAAAACCTCAAAGTCATTTGTTAATCTCTAAAATGGGGGTTATAATATCCACCTGAGGGGATTGCTGTGAACGAATGTAAAAGTGATGTTCAAAACTAAAAATTAGGGAAATTTGATGTAAATCAAGTATTACGACTACTCTATTCTCTTCTTTTTTAATGTTTATTTATTTTTGAGAAAGAGAGAGTGCAAGCAAGGGAGAGGCAGAGAGAGGACACAGAGGATCCAAAGCAGGCTCTAGTCTCTGAGCTGTCAGCCCAGAGCCAGATGCAGGGCTCAAACTCACAAACTGTGAGATCATGATCTGAGCTTAACCGACTGAGCCACCCAGATACCCCTCAAGTATTATGACTATTAATTGCCACTGGAACCCATATCATTGACTTAAATTGTTTTTTTATTTTTAAAATCTCAGGTGTTTTTTTTTTTTCTTTTTTTTTTTTTTTTTTTGGCTCTTGCTTGAGTTGAGATGTCCACTAAGTTTCTTTCTTTTTTTCAAAATTTTTTATGTTTATTTTATTTTTGAGAGAGAGAGAGAGAGAGCGCGCGCACAGGGGAGGGGTAGAGAGAGAGGGGGAGACACAGAATCTGAAGCAGGCTCCAGGCTCTGAGCTGTCAGCACAGAACCCAAGGCGGGGCTCCAACTCATGGACTACAAGATCATGACATGAGCTGGTGTCTGATGTCCACTAAGTTTCTACAGAAACATTGGCTATAAACGTCTAAATATCATTTTGCCACTTGAAATAATGTGCCCCAGCTGCGAGTGACCTCTACAAGTGTGGAAATGAAACTCGAGGCTTTAGCCCATATAACGTACTAAAACCCTTAACGCTGGCAGATTAAACAGGTAACTTCATTTTTTAAATTATCAGTAGAAGCAGACACACACACACACACACACACACACACACACACACACACACACACACAAAGAATCGATCACTGAGTCTTACATTGACAAGAATTTCTCTAGTAAAATATTTCTCAGATATTCAAGTGACTGTGCACTTCCAGGTTCTGTTAGGATATTTGATTGCATGGAATTTTGTTGGCAAAAAAAGTCTAGATATTAAAAGTGGGTTTGGGAGACCTATGGAAAAACTTGAATATTTCTGGTAAAGACCTTGACTATAGAAGAGAGCCAAATGAAGACAGAATAGATCACAAATTATGAGCTGCAAAGAGTCAATTCTAAAAAGAATTTAGTGTGATTGTAGAAGAGGTAAAATTTTCAAAAAAAAGACCCCTCCAAAATGGTAAGCCAAACCCTATAAGGCGGTCCAGAAGGATGATTTAAATTATTTATGACTTTCTCCATTCCTCATCCCCACAAATTAAGAAAACAGAAATAAGTTTTTAAAAACTGGAGGGGGAAATAGAAAAGGCACAGTAGTGATACTTGGAACTACCATTCAGATACTACACTTAAGAGCAATTCACCATAAGACATACATGCTTTTACTTTACCATGTCTGTTTTTAAGAGAATGAAACAGTTTCCATCCCCAAGGATTCTGGCAACTCATCTCCATTATGACAAATTACCTGGGTCGATCTTCAAGAATAAAGCCAAGGTGAGTGTCCCTCCCTACTCGTATTTCAGTTTGAAGTTTTTAATGTCTAGATATTGCCTTTCTGAGCTATGTGATGAAGTCTGCATCTTATCATAGAATTTTGAGAAATGAAACGTGTGATTTAGCATTTCTTCTGTTCTTTCTTCAAATACATTTGCTATTGTGCTCAAAGTGAATGCATTTTCAGCTAGGATATAAAACATATACCTAGAATTGAACATATTTTAAAATCTGTTTTATAGTGAATAGATTCCAGAATCCCACTAAGATATTTAGAGAGTTTAACAAAAGAATGCGATAGGAAAATGAGAAGTTGTGTTTTTTTGTTCTTTCTGGTGAGCATTATTTATGTGAGGTCTGAAGCAATTTTATTTCTGAATTTCACGTATAATAGCAAACTTCATGTCCTGCAAACATAACTATAGGTGCTTTGGCTCCTCTTATCATTGTTTGATCTTCGCTGACCAAACTCTGAACATTATTTTCATTGTCCTTAATATTACTTTTTCTTTAATATTATTTTGCAATTTTTACTTTGTGGTTTACCCTTCCAGATCATGCCCTTATGACTATTCTAATGAGCTTGCCCTTTTTTCCTTTTTGGTATCTTCTTTTTTTTTTTTTTTAACGTTTATTTATTTATTTTGAGAAAGAGAGTGTGTGCACTGCTCACGCATGAACACATGCTAGCTGGGGGAGGGGCAGAGAGAGAGAGAGAGAGAGAGAGAGAATCTCAAGCCGGCTCTGCACTGTCAGTGCAGAACCTGGCTTGGGGCTCGATCCCACAAACCATGAGATTGTGACCTAAGCCGAACTCAAGAGTCAGACACTTAACCGACTAAGCCACCCAGGCACCTTGCTTTTTTCATATCTTCTACACATGCCTTCTTAATGTCTAAGTTCATTAGCAAAAGTTCTCTGCTACAACATCAGTCTGCTTTTTCTTCTTTTCTCTTCCCTCTCCCCAGACTTCCCCATCTGCCACCCCCGCTTCTTCAATTTCTCTGTATGTTAACAAAATTATGTCGTATACAAGATTACACAATAATATTGTTCACCCCTTCACTTTTCCAAAGTTCAAAATATAGACCTGAATTAATTAACTTAATTTTCTCTTTCTAGATATTGGTGATATTTCGAAACCCTAAAGATACAGCAGTATCTTTTTTCCATTTCCACAACAATGTCCCTGATATTCCAAGCTATGGCTCCTGGGATGAATTCTTCAGACAGTTCATGAAAGGCCAAGGTATGGGCTGTTGGTGAAGGAATTCTTACTTTGACAGATGACCACAAAAGTACAAAAAATCAAATGTATTTTAAGGTAAAGAAAGAAGACTAGGGAGGATCCAGGAACCAAAAAGTTGCTTTTATTTAAAATTTTTTTTTAACGTTTATTTATTTTTGAGACAGAGAGAGACAGAGCATGAACGGGGGAGGGTCAGAGAGAGGGAGACACAGAATCTGAGCTGTCAGCACAGAGCCTGAAGCGGGGCTCAAGCTCACGGACCGCGAGATCGTGACCTGAGCCGAAGTCGTTCGCTCAACCGACTGAGCCACCCAGGCGCCCGCCAAAAAGTTGCTTTTAATGAAACTTTAATGAAGTTTTATAGCACCACTAGTTCTGCACATCAAACAATAATACATTACTGTTTTTAAAAATAATTTGGGCAATTTACATGTTGCCTATAAGTATGAGGTGGCCATAGAACAGACATAGGACCAAGAGGCCTATACGGAGTCATGTAGAAAAGCATCTCTGGTTAATTTCCCCTAAGTCTCTATATAACACAATGATAAAAAAAAAAAAAAAAAGAGAGAGAGAGAGAGATAAAACCATGACATTGAGCAAACACATCTAAGATATTTGTTTGCCAGAAAAGAAAAGGCTTTGTTAGACCATGTTGATGTTTTACCTCTGGTAATTGATAACTGCAATTTTGTAGGTGCCTACTGAGGCTTCAGGCTGGCTCAGTCAGTAGAGCACGCAACCCTTGATCTTGGGGTTGTGAGTTCGAGCCCCACATTGGGTGTAGAGATTGCTTAAAAAAAAAACTCTTGTAAGTGCCTACTGATGCTCCAATGTACTAAAGGAGGTGTTGTATGTGCATGATTTCATTTAAGACTATAACAAACTATGAATAAAGTATTTCCAGCCCCTTGCACAGATGAGAAAACCAGTCCAAAAAGTTAAAACACTTGCCAGTGGTCCCACTGCTTGTAAGTCCCAGTGACTCTACTTCCATGGGTATAAT
Source organism: Panthera tigris (assembly GCF_018350195.1). Lineage (NCBI taxonomy): Eukaryota > Metazoa > Chordata > Mammalia > Carnivora > Felidae > Panthera > Panthera tigris. The sequence continues at coordinate 109,302,797 of NC_056662.1, forward strand.
GGCCAGAGATTAAAGATGCCTTCTTTAGTTGGTGTCTCTTTTCAGTCTTGGCAGTGTCATAGAAGGCAGAGTTAATGCCACATGATCCTTGAGAAGTTGTTGACAGGTCACTCTAAGAGAACCACTTTTATTTTATTTTATTGGCTAACAAACAGCGTGTACAGTCTGTCTTGGTTCTGGGGGTAGATTCCCATGGTTCATCGCTTACATACAACACCCAGTGCTCATCCTAACATGTTTTTTAAAGTTTTATTTATTTATTTATTTATTTATTTATTTGCTCACGGACTTATTTATTATTTTGAGAGAGACAGAGCAGCGCAAGTGTGGGAGGGCCAGAGAGAGAGGGAGAATCCCAAGCAGGCTCTGCACTGTCAATGCAGAGACCGATGTGGGACTTAAACACATGAAACTGTGAGATCATGACCTGAGCTGAAATCGAGAGTGGGATGTTTAACCGACTGAGCCACCCAGGTGCCCAAAGAGGACCACTTCTAAAGGTGACCAGCACAGCAACGCCACGCCCCACATGCATGGCCACTGGGTACAGTATTGGCTCCTAAGCACAGATTAAGTATTGGGATGGGGGGGGGGGGGAAGTGTACAGAAGGTGCTTATGAAGCACCACGATCAAAGTTTTGTTTGTCTGGAAACCACTCACTAAGTGGTACAAAGTTTCTGCTTTGCACGCTTTGTTACGTTCAAGTTATAAAGGAAGCTCAATGTACTGGAAAACATGCAGGATTTGCAATGAGAGGACTGGATTGGCTTCATCACTTATTATTATATATTAGTAATTAATATTAGATAGAATAGTTACCACTTACTGAGCAATTACTACATGCCAGGCACTATATACTATCTCTCACGTACATTTTAACATTTCATTTTTTTTTTTTAAGTTTATTTATTTTGAGAGACAGAGAGCAGAGGAGGGGCAGAGAGAGACGGAGAGAGAGAATCCCAGGCAGGCTCTGTGCTGTCAGCGTGGAGCCCGATGAGGGACTCGAATACACGAACCATGAAATCATGACCTGAACCGAAACCAAGAGTTGGACGCTTAACCGACTAAGCCACCCAGATGCTCCCCAAAATTTCCATTTCTCTTAAGAACCCCATGGGGACAAATACTATACTTGTCCCCTTTTGTAAAGATGGAAATGGAGGCATAAAAAGCTCACACAGCCACTAAGTAGCAGAGCTTGAATTTAAATTCAGGTTCAAATCACTCACACTGGGGTGATGTTGAGCAAGACATTTGATTTTTTTTTATTTTTTTTTTAACGTTTATTTATTTTTGAGACAGAGAGAGACAGAGCATGAACGGGGGAGGGTCAGAGAGAGAGGGAGACACAGAATCTGAAGCAGGCTCCAGGCTCTGAGCTGTCAGCACAGAGCCCGACGCGGGGCTCGAACTCACGGACCGTGAGATCATGACCTGAGCCGAAGTCGGACACTTAACCGACCAAGCCACCCAGGCGCCCCTCTTTTTGCTTTTCTTAATGTGGTTATTGGAATATTTAAAATTACAGATGTGGTGGGGGGATGCCGGGGTGGTTCAGTCAGTTAAGCCTCTGACTCTGGCTCAGGTCATGATCTTTTGGTTCATGAGTTCGAGCCGCAAACCAGGCTCTGTGCTTTCAGCACAGATCCTGCTTTGGATCCTGTCTCCCTTTATCTCTGTCCCTCCCTTGCTTCTGCTTTCTCTCTCTCTCAAAAATAAATAAATAAGCATTTTTTAAAATTTACAGATGTGGCTTTCATTAAATTTCTATTGGACAATGCTGATTGAGAAAACATCTGTCTCATCATTTCTTTTCTTTCTGGTACTATCTGTCGTTTTTCGTGTACCTTTCACTATTTCTGAATCATTTTATTCACGTAAATATTCATGAATGTCTGGTAGTTTTTATCAAACCACGTTTGCAACTTGCTTAGTTATTATTTATGAAAATAATAAAATGAATAGAAATCTGACACAGGAATGGCCGTATGCCAGTTCTTCTGGAGCAGGGATTTATAATGACATACAAACATCTTGTCTGAGCATATACACACACACATATATAGTTTATATTTTAAAGCATAAATTAACCATCTATAATTTTAACCTCAATTATTTGAAATTCCCTAAGAATTTTTTCCTTATATTTTTAGTTTCCTGGGGAAGCTATTTTGATTTTGCCATTAACTGGAACAAACATCTTGATGATGAAAATGTTAAGTTCATATTATATGAAGACCTGAAAAAGGTAAGATTTTGATTATTGACATTCTATAGCAAGATTTATTATAAAATATCACATAGAGAACCTACTTTTAATGTCTGGTTGTGTGAACAAATATTGTATTCAATTAAAAAAATAAATATTCCAGATTTGTGGTACAATGCTAGGGAAAAAAAAAAAAACAGTGCATAGGGGCTTAGGTTGTTTATTTAACAGAAATAAAATAATGCTTAGCAACTTATTACTAACAGTGGCTGCTTTATTTTCCTTCTGTGATAGATAGTCCAACTTAAGAATGGCAGAAATAATAAGTAGGTTTCAACTGAGATGGAAATGAACATGCATTTGGCTATGAATTGATTTTTCCATATAATGTTATTTTTTAAATTGGTATTCATGAACATTTATTTATTTTTTTAATATATGAAATTTATTGTCAAATTGGTTTCCATACAACACCCAGTGCTCATCCCAAAAGATGCCCTCAATACCCGTCACCTACCCTCCCCTCCCTCCCACCCCCCATCAACCCTCAGTTTGCTCGCAGTTTTTAAGAGTCTCTTATGCTTTGGCTGTCTCCCACTCTAACCTCTTTTTTTTTCTTCCCCTCCCCCATTCATGAACATTTAGTGCTGCCCAGCATTGTTCTAGGCCCTTGTGATACATCAGTGAACAGACAAGACAAAATTCACTGCCCTGGAGAAGCTTACCTTCTAGCTGGAAGAGGCAGGGAGAGAGAAAAGCAATAAATATAACATTTTAAAAATGTTTATAATATGTGAGAAAAAAGAAATGGTATAATTGATTAAGGAAAACTGGAAATGTCTGGGGTAGGGAATTGGGATGTTGGACAAATCCCCATATAAGATAGCTGGTAGAAACCTCATGGAATGGATGTGATTTGAGCAAAGATCTAAAGAAGATGAGAGAGTAAGCAGAGTAGGTAACTGGAATAAGAATTTTCCAGGCATACAGAACCAACTGGAGCAAACGCCCTGAGGTAGGAGTGTTCCTGGTATGGTTAAGTGCTATGAAGGAGGCGGATGTGGCTGGGTCAGTAGGGGTGAACCAGGGGAGATTAACCAATGAGAACAGAGGCAAGGGAGTGGGGTAGAGAGGAGTGAGGGGAATAATGTGGCCAGCCATTGAAATTACTTTGGCCTTCACTCTGAGTGAAATAGAAAACCATTATGGGATTCGAGCAGAAAAGTGATAGGAGTTGTGCTTTTAACAGGTTCATTCTGGTTGGTGTATGAAAACGTACTAGAGAGAAGAAAAGATTGTGTAGAGAAACCCATGAGGAGCGTACTATAGTAGTCCAGGCAAAGGAAGATTGTGGCTTAGACCAGAAGTGGCAATGGAAGTAATAAGTAGTTAAATTCTGAATATTTGTTGAAGAAGAGCTATTAGGATTTGCTGCTGGATTGGATGGGAGAAAGAGCAGTGAGAGAAAAATGAAGTCAAATAAGACTCCAATATCATTGGCCTGACCAACTGAGAGGACTGAATTGTCGTCCCTTGAGTACGAGATGCCAGCAGGTGAAGTGAGATTGTGGGAAAGATCAGGGGTTTGGCTTTGCACATGCTTAGTCTGAGATGTTTATTAGTCATCCAAATGGAGAGGTCAAGTTGACTATAAACGTGTTGAATGGAGAGAGTGCTGGGCTGTATATATAAATTTGGCACATAGATGGCATTTAAAGCCATGAGATTACATACTTACATGTACGTAAGTATATACATAGGGAAGAGAAGGAGACCAAGAACTGAGCCCTAGAGTCCCCCATATAGACTGTTTGGGAAACAGGAGGAACCAGCAAAGGAGATGGAGGAGGGGCTAATGAGGCAGGAGGGAAGCCAGAGTCCTGGACTCCAGTGGAGAAAGTATGTTAAAAAGGGAGCGTGCCAAATGCTTTCTAGAGGAATTGGGTTATTAACACCAGTCTCCTCTGACATTCTTATCAAAGGGAAGTATGAATGAATCCATCCCTTCTGTTTCTCGAGTGCATTTATATAACATGAGAGAACATACTAATTTAGTCTTTTATCCTTCTAGTCTACAATGATGTTTCTGAAACTTGTGTTCCATGGAATGCCATGTTGCCCAGATGTTAATAATTCTTGCTTGGAGGTTGCCTATTCAAACTGATTTGGGGACTGTGGGTCTTTTGGGACATTCACATTGCAAGCTGACATACTCAAGAGTGAGAGATCCTGTAGGAAAAACAAAACAAACTTCTCTTTATTTAACCAAAAGGATTCCAAACTTATTTGACCTCACCCTTCACTCTCCTTTTCTTTTCTTTTTTTTTTTCTTTTTTCACAAAACATCTATAGCCACCTTGAAGTAAATTAGTGTTTTGTAGAATACAGTTTAAGAAACTGTTCTAGAAGATTATGAATCTTCATTGGTAGGGATACTGGTTACAAGGGTATTTAGACAAGATTAATTTCAAGATTCCTTCCAGTTTTCAGGATTCTAAAAATTAGACTTTCTGGATAGAATTAAACATTAGCTATAAATAGGATTCAGAAGAAAAGAGAATTGGAATGGGCATGTACAAATACATTGATTTCCTCAGCTCATTTAGACTGGTGCTTTTTTTTATTATTTCTTTTAATGTTTATTTTTGAGAGAGAGACAGCAAGAGCCAGGGAGAAGCAGAGAGAGAGAGGGGTAGATACTGATTCTGAAACAAGCTCCAGGCTCTGAGCTGTCAGCACACAGCCCGATGCAAGGCTTGCTCACAAACTGGGAGATCATAACCTGAGCCAAAGTCGGATGCTTAATCGACTGAGCCACCCAGGTGCCCCTAGACTGGTGCTTTTTAATAAAATGAGTATCATCTTAGATAAGACCTACTACTTAATGCTTGCTATCATTATTTGTATCCTGAGGAGTTTAGTAAGAGTCACCCATTGAAACTACAAAGTAAAAACAATACAGAATATTTTGTAGGGCTATCTCAAATATTGATACAGAAGTATCAAAGAAAGTCTAAAGAGAGAGATTAAAAGGTGAGTTGGAGAGGTAGACTTAGTAAATTCATTCTGGCTGAGAAACCTGTCTTTGCTCGGGCACAATTCCCATAGAAAGAAGTTTATCCTTGAAAATGTTGTTTTCAGAACCTGACCGCTGGAATAAAACAAATTGCTGAGTTCTTTGGATTCTCTTCAACCGGGGAGCAGATCCAAACCATCTCAGCCCAGAGTACCTTCCAAGCAATGCGAGCAAAGTCCCAGGAAACACACGGTGCCGTTGGGCCCTTCCTGTTCCGCAAAGGTAAAGTCGCATTTGTTTCTGGGACATCCATTGGTTTGCATGTAACAGGCAATCCAAATACTTTATTTTTATAATTTTTTTAATGTATATTTATTTTTGAGAGACAAGAGAGACGGACAGAGCACCAGCAGGGGAGGGGCAGAGAGAGAGGGAGACCCCAAATCCAAAGCAGGCTCCAGGCTCTGAGCTGTCAGCACTAAGCCAGATGTGGGGCTTGAACCCACGAACCATGAGATCATGACCTAAGCGGAAGGCAGACACTTAACCAACTGAGCCACACAGGTGCCCCAATCCAAATACTTTTATCTTCAGTTAAAACAGGATTTTCTTGTTTCTCCCTCAATAAGTTTGGACACAGTGAGTTCAAAGTAGACTGAGTTCCACTGAGTAGTATACTTCTACTGTGTACTAATTCCACAGAAGTAGACTGAGTGAGTTCCACAATATCTAAAGTATCTTTTAGAGTACTAAGTTCCTTGTACCTTTCTGCTTGCCAGTATGTGATGGCAGGACAACAGCCAGAGCTCCACCATTACATTAAAACTAAAGGATTCTATATTTTTAAAATAAACAGGGAATAGCAAGATACAGAATCGCATGTTAGCTGAGTGAGGCCCCTTTAAAGAACTTTGTGGGAAGCCTCATCAGTGACTTCTTTATACCTCATTGGCCACCTCTTACTGCCCTGTTGGTTGAGAACTGTGATTTTTTTAAAGGCAATCTAACTTCTTATGACAGTTTATGATAATATAGGTTAGGTATTACCAGTTTTTAAAAATTTTATATATATATACATATATATATGTATATATATATGTATATATATATGTATATATATACGTATACATATATATATAAAGTATAACATGATTTAGAGGCAGCACTATGTGTTAGACCTTTTCCTAGGCATAAATTTTACAGCAAAAAAATTCATGAATTCCTTAATTTTATAAATGTGGGCACCAAAGCTCAGGGAAATTAATTTGTCCATTGCCACAAAGCTAATGATCGATGGAGTCAGGATTTGAACGTAGGTTTACTTGAGTCTACTCCACTTTACTTTATCAAATGAAGACCCATCTAAAATACCGACTGTGAATGGAACATTGAATGTAAATCTAGCTTGGGCTTGATTCCTGACTTTACCCCTGATTTTTATGCCTTGCTTGATTAGCTTTAAAGGAGGGGGAAGAAAATAGAACTTCTCTTTATATTGCTTTTAAAAAATTTTTTTTTAATGTTTATTTTTGAGAGAGAGAGAGAGAGAGAGAGAGAGAGCGAGCAGGGGAGGGGCAGAGAAAGAGGGAGACACAGAATCCCAAGCAGGCCCCAGGTTCTGAGCTGCCAGCATGGAGCCCGACACAGGGCTCAAACTCACAAACCTGCAAGATCATGACCTGAACCAAAGTCGGACGCTCAACCAACTGAAACACCCAGGCGTTAATCACGCACTATTCAGAACAGAAAAATTCTAAAATAAAGCGGTAACTTAAGTATTTTACAATATTCTTTGCAAAAATTCAGAAGGCACAGGTAAATGTGCAAGAGCGTTAAAAATTATTCACATTTCTCCCACCAGAGGCAAGTTTAACTTTTTGGCATATTTCTTCCAGCCTCATTCTGTGATGTTTTTTATAGTGGATGACATTTGTAAACAGCTTTGTGTTTTATGTTACCCCCTTCATACATCCAAGCACTTCCTTGTCATTTTCCCTCTTTATAAACATACATTTCAATGGCTATGCAACAAGGAACTTGCAACTTCAACCCAAATCACCAAAAGATTCTAAAGAAAGAAGCAACTTCCTTTGTTTTTAAAAGGAATAAGAAAAACATATCCTAATCTTAGGCAAAGTAGTAACTTTTTACAAAATTATCAGCCTCTGAGGTCTTAACCAAAACCTGTTGTAAAATGATAACTTCTCAAGGGGTAAGGTATTTAAAAGACTTTACAGAGGGGGGAAAAAGAAGGACTCTCAGATAGTGGCATTTTAGGTCTCAAGTGTTGAGACAGGGGTGGGGCTAGGAGATGACCGAGGCCAACAGTCCCTTCGGTGATATAAAGAAAGCACATCACCTACTATGCCACAGATGGGGAGGCCCCAATGGATACCATTAACTTTACAGGAGCAATTACATTCATTTTTAAGACTGCTTAATTTTCTTCATGTCTCCATTTCACATTTCAAAGTGAAATGCTGCACTGAAAAAATGGTAAAATCAAGAAGAAATAGGGGGATGGGTAAAATGGGTGAAGGGAAGTAGGAGGTACAGGCTTCCAGTTAAGTAAGGAACAAGTCATGGGACTAAAAGGCACAGCACAGGTAACGGTATTATAAATGGCATTGTATGGTGACAGATGGCAGCTATACTTGTGAGCACAGCATAGTGTGTCTAGTTGTCGAACCACTATGTGATACCCCTGAAACGAATGTAACACTGTGTGCCAACCATACTCAAATAAAAATAAAAATAAAATGTAATAAATAGCTAAAAAAAAAAAATGAGGAAACTATCTTCTAACAGGTGTCCGGGTCTGTTATTTTTGTGTGTATTGTAGGTGAAGTTGGTGATTGGAAAAATTTGTTCAGTGAAACTCAGAACCAGGAAATGGATGAAAAATTCAAACAGTGCTTGGCAGGCACTTCCCTAGGAGCAAAGTTGAAGTATGAATCCTACTGCCACCCTTGAAGTAGGAATCCTACTGCCATCCGATTGCCAATTCAGCAGGCATGGGTATTTTCTTTTCCTGAATGATTATTAAATAATGAAATAAGAAGTTGATCAAATAATCAACTAATGATAATTAAACAATGTTTAGATATACATAATATGAATTTAATAATAATGATAACATTGGGGCATCTGGGTGGCTCAGTCAGTTGGGCATCTGACTTCGGTTCAGGTCATGATCTCGCGGTCTGTGAGTTCTAGCCCCACGTCGGGCTCTGTGCTGACAGCTCAGAGCCTGGAGCCTGCTTCGGATTCTGTGTCCTCTTCTCACTCTCTCTGCCCGTCCCCTGCTCATGCTCTGTCTCTCTCTGTCTCAAAAATAAATAAAACATTAATAATAATGATAACATTGAAGTTTTTGAGTGCAGAGTTGTTTGTTCACTTTTTTTTTAACTTTTTTTTTTTATGTTTATTTTTGAGGGAGAGAGAGACAGAGCATGAGTGGGCAAGGGGCAGAGAGAGAGAGAGAGACACAGAATCTGAAGCAGACTCCAGCCTCCGCACTGTCAGCACAGAGCCTGATGCGGGGCTCGAACCCACAGACCACAAGACCATGACCAGAGCTGAAGTCAGATGTCCAACCGACTGAGCCACCTAGGTGCCCCTTTAAACTTTTTTTAATGTTTATTATTTATTTTTGAGAGAGAGAGAAAGCACGAGCGGGGGAGGGGGAGAGAGAGAGCGAGACACAGAATCCGAAGCAGGCTCCAGGCTCTGAGCTGTCAGCACAGAACCCGATGCGGGGCTCAAACCCACAAACTGTGAGATCATGACCTGAGCCGAAGTCGGATGCTTAACCGACTGAGCCACCCAGGCACCCATTTGCTTTTTGAGGAAAGACCATTTAGCTGTCTAAAGGGGATACTCTTGCTAATGTGGCATGTTGGGGTTGTAACTTCTTTCATGCTCTGGGTTCACATAAGAGCATAAGCAGATACTCTCAGAGACACATGTAAATTGGTGTCTGAATGGTGTGTAGATGAGACAGGCCTCCCAGTGATGCACAATTTTTTGTCCTCCCAGAATAATTCCTCTGTCCCTCACTACAGACCAAAGCACTTGTGGTTATCTCAGACTTACTGTTGGGGGGAATTTAATTCCAACTCTGCACTGAATTAAGATGAATAAATCCTATCCTCATATAATTCAAGGAAAATGCATTCACTGCTCATCTACTCTGTGTATGTCCCTGCAGTGAGCCCCGTGGAGGCCCCAATCTCAAGGGGCATTATATGTCTATTTAACACAACCTTTAATTCAAAGCTAAATATTAGAGATTGTGTCATTCTGGCATAAAGGCTTTTCGACCACAGAACCCTAGGTAGTAAGGTGGAACTTAGGAGAGAAGGTAAAGAAAGTTTTGGACGAACCCTCTCAACAGTCCCTAATCTTTACACCATAGCTAGTCACAGTGAAGAATAGAAGGGTTCATAGAAAAGTTAAATAAAATTGCTTTGAGAGGGGTGCCTAGATGGCTCAGTCAGTTAAGCATTTGACTTCGGCTCAGGTCATGATCTCATGGTCTGTGAGTTTGAGTCCTGCATCAGGCTCTGTGCCGACAGCTCGGAGCGTGGAGCCTGCTTCGGATTCTGTGTCTCCCTCTCTCTCTCTGCACCTCCCCCACTTGCACTCTGTCTCTCTCCCTCTCTCAAAAATAAATAAATATTAAATTTTTTTTTTTAAAAATCTGCATTGAGAAAGACTGCAGGACTACTATTTCTGGTAGTATGGTGGATTACATAACCTGAAAACCCTTCCCTCAGAACACCAAGAAAGTCTGGATAAAAATTCTTAAAAATTCTTTTAGTTGAATTTCTCAGCCCCCAGTAGAGTAAGTGGACTCATCAGGGCCCAAAACCACAGATGGAACAGAGAAGGAGACCAAGTAATAATCAGAGATGACATTAAGCCACCATTTACTGAGAGACTTGTCAGCAACAGAGGCTTGGGTTTTAATGCCCAGACCCCCATGACTGGTGCAGGAGTAGACAAATAGAGCAAAACAGAGCTGTTGAACTGACCCATAGAGGACAGGGCTGCCATTGCATATCTAGGAAGAAATTACACTCTTCCATATTTGCTACTAAGACAATTGGTTATGATACAGAAGAAGTAAAATCAGATTCTCACATTCTATCACTCACAAAAATGAATTTCTTGCAAATTAAACAACCATATGTTTAAAAAAGATGTTAAAGCTTTAGTTTTTTGGAAGCAAATACAAGATAATATTTTTATAACTAGAGTGAGATTTCTTAAAGAAGGAACAGAAAGCACAAAGAGGACACAATTTATGTTTTTGGCTACATTAAAATCTAAACATCTTTGTGGGGTGTCTGGCTGGCTCAGTCCTGACTCTTGATCTCAGAGTTGTCAATTCTAGCCCCAGGTTGGATGTAGTTTAAAAAGTAAAAAAAAAAAAAAATCTTAAAAAGTAAAACTGTGTCATTAAGAAAGTGAAACCCAAAAATGTAAAATGGCAGGGCAGAGACTTGAAGAAGTTACTAAATAAAAGGCTACTATTTAGAGTATATAAAGAACAACCGAGAGGTGCTTGGGTGGCTCAGTCAGTTAAGTGTCCAACTACGGCTCAGGTCACAATCTCATGGTTCGTGAGTTTGAGCCCCGCCTCAGGCTTTCTGCTGTCAGCACAAAGCCCGCTTTGGATCCTCTGTCCCCCTCTCTCTCTGACCCTCCTCCACTCATTCTCTCTCTTTCTCACCAAATAAATAAATAAACTTAAAAAAAAAAACTCAAAGGGTACCTGGGTGGCTCAGTTGGTTGAGCGTTGAACTTCGGCTCAGGTCATGGTCTCACAGTTCGTGGGTTTGAGCCCCACATCGGGCTCTGGAGCCCACTTCCGATTCCGTGTCTCCCTCTCACTCTGCCCCTCCCTGCTCACTCTCTCTCAAAAATAAATAAACATTAAAAAATTTTTTTAAAAACTTAAAAAAATAAAGATCAACTGAATGGCTGCTTCCTTTCTTACACTCTATCTTTTTGAAACTAATTTCTATATAAACACTTAAGGACATAATGTCATCATCGTGTATCCAGTACAATGCTGCACATAGTAGGCACTCAGTAAATATTTATTGAATAAATTAATGAACGAAGGGACTTTTTTTTAAAAAACCAAGAAGTGTTACTTAGAATATAAATCAGTCAGGATCCTTTTGATGTAATAAACAGAAAATCAAACACATACTGGTTTATAGTAGAAAGAAGAGGAGGGGAGAAGTCTTACAACTGACTGGCCTAGGATGGGTCTGGTTCAGATTAGTCTTGATCCAGAGCTCAAAAAAGGGCCTGATTCTCAACCTTCACTTCTCAACTCTACCCCCTCAGTGTAGCCTCCATTTTGGGGGAGATTTCTCTTTGGGAAGTACTGGAAACAGAAACCACTATAAGTATGTCAAGCATAAGGATTCAGTGGGAAATGAATGCATATATGTCGGAAAGGTTGGCAGAATGAAAACCAGGAGACTTCCACTGCACCTGCCATCCAGAGCTCAGGACCTTGTCACTGACACTGCTTCTACCACGGCTACCGCCACGGATGCACCATACCCTTGGAGAACTGACAAGGGCACCTGGAGTCATGAGCACAGAAGTTTGCTCATCAGCTCATTCTATCACATGAGGATGGCCTTCTCCTTCCTTCCATCTTCCAAATCTTGCACCACGGCTCATCAAGCATTAGCAGAACTCCAGAATTTTAATTCCATAAAAATCTGGACAATGTGATTTTAACTTTCCATACTTTATAATCCAGGAGACAGGGAGACACAGAAAGGAGTGAGATTGGAAGCTAAATAAAAATGAACAATATCGTGCAGTCCACTGCTTGCACTAATAATCTTTCAAGCAGACAACAGAACTATGTTCCCACCTAATGCACCCATTCCCTTCTTCAAATGAAAACATGCTTATCCGAGCCCCTAGTCTTTATACCCATGGCTATGTGATATTCCTCCCTCTTCTCTTTTAGTCACAAATTCTACCATAAGACACTCTAACCAGAAGACTATCTTATAAAATTAACCACTACCAGCAAATCTCATAGAAAAGGAAAGGGAAAAGCAATGAAAAGAAGTTTACTAATACAAAAACAAAGCAAGGAAGAAAAATGCAACAGGTCATGAAACTGTAGTTGGTGTTTATTACTTCCTTATTCCTTATTCCTTATTCTCTTTGCCCTCAGAAATTTTCCCAGCCAGTAGGGTGACATAAACCTTCAATCCTGAAGGATCTGAGCCCTAAACAGTCCTGTCTTGTTGAACAGCTGTAGATTTCTACTAACATGTATCATTGAACAGGGAGTTACTAGAAGGAACTCAAGAGGAACTCCTGAGTTAAAGACATGCTTGTCTCTAACTCCGTTGTGTGGCTACATCACTATTTTCCCATAAATCAGCCCAGCTGGTTTGGTAACTTCCTTATTTCCTTGATGGCCTGATGGCATCATGAACCTGAAATGTCCAGATGCAGTTTCAAATTCCTATTCAAGGAACTATGTGTCTCCTACTGGAAACACAGCCCAATGTCATAGGAACAGGAAACACTATTTTGCAAGGGCATGACTAGGTTTCATTGTGGAACACAACCCTCTCACTTCTACTGTTTCCTGAGTTCAGGTGTACTGGCCATGAAAGAAACAGCAATCTGGTTTAGAACATCCACTGCCCATGAAGGACAGTACACTCAGCTGAGTATACACTCAGTATACTCCTGCTTGGGGCTGCACCTGAGCCTTCAATACTCCACCCTACTGCCCTGTACAGCCAGCTGCTTTGGGGTGACGAGGTTCATAATAAAACTACTGAATTCTACAGCAGTCAGTATACTGCCTCATTTTTCTGTAAAACGGGTTTCTTAGCAAGACAGGCCGTGATGGTGAGCAAGTATACAGAAAATCCAACAATGATGATGCTGGCAGAAGCACTGCAGGAAGGAAATGCAAATCCGTACCTGAAATAAATGCTCACTCCCCACAGGGCAAATCCCTGTGCACTCCAGATGGAAGGGCTCCTGTGTAACCTGTCTGCCACCAAGTGGCCGCTTGGTCTACCTTGGGGTATGGTAGTCGACACTGGGCCTCAGAGTTGGTCCCTGATGGGAGACTGCTGGGTGCTCAGCAGCCAGATGAGCCTTGATGAGAATTTCGCGTCGATGAACTCACACATTCCATACCCTGCTACTGCTGTCGTCTCCTTATTCATCGTGAACAAGCACTGGGTGTGCTGGGGAAAAGCTGACTGACCTCTACAGAAGTCTTCCTGGCCACCTGCTCCTCAAAAGCCTCCTCAGAAGTAGTAGATGCCTTTGATGAACATTCACTATATGCTCATAGTGTCCAAGGGGTTCACCCACACCATTTTCCTCAGACCGCTTATGACCAACCCTCCGATCTTCTTCCTTCCAAATCTCTGCATCTCCAGCTAGCCTGCGAGACACTGGGTGTGTTCAAGCCACTGGCTTGCTCTCTTTCCAAGTGACAATGAAATGTACTGCTCAAGGTTCTGCCTGCTGGATTTTCTTTCTCCCAATACCCTTTAGGGCCACCTTCCAGAGGGGCTGTTTTAATACATCAATTCACTTCTGATTAATGCCAGTATACTGTGCTTCATTTGATTTTTTCTTTCTCAGTCATCTGGTCACAGGGAACTCTCCATGAGCTCAGTGCTGTGGGTTGACAGAGCAGGGGTGAGTGCCATGGGGGTCTTAGATACCTGCCATAATCCCCATTGAAATTAGGGAGCTTTTCCAATGGCAGCACCTCCCACTGACATTCTCTAAACCTACAGTGGTCAGGCATTACAGAGTTTTTCAAGGATACATCAAGGATACATCACTCCAATGGATCCTCACTCCAATATTTTCCTCAATGCCTGAGGAAGAAGGGTCCTTTGGATCTTCTTGGGGAGCATGGCTAGGGAGTGAATGAATGCCATCATTCTACTCCAATATTCCTGACTCCCTGAGTATTTTTGATTTATCTGTATTAGTTGGCATCACAATTTCATTTGATGGGGGCCACCCCTGAGCCCAGGTTGCAGTAACATTTCTAATGAGCCATTTCCAGCTGCTGAAGCCAACACACTGAGTGCATAATCTGAATTACATTCATTTCTAAATGCCACCTTTCGAATCATTTCCATGCATATTTCCTGGGTTTCTGCTGATAAAAATTAGTGGAAGTTTGTAAATCTTTTGTTCCATAAACTATCTCCTCTGGATCAGATCTTGTCCGTATCCTCCTGGGGCATGCTAGCATCTGATTCTAGTTCTAGGAGTGAAAGTATGAGGTAGGGATGGGGCATTTGGAGAATCAGCACCTCCCTGCAAGGTGATTACTTTATAATCTTCAAACCAGGCTGTACCACTCTTACCAAACATGGGCAGAGGACTGTTGAAGGCTCAGCAGTATTTGGGAGGGCAGTAGTACTTGGATTCACTCAAATCCCCCCAAATTCCCAGGGCCTCATTCTTTCCCAATCAATGCCCTCAATGTTCATAAAAGAGACCTGGAGAGGCTGCAAATTAAATTTGTATTGCAAAATTCTGTTACCTGCAGCTGCAGACTCTGCACCTAATTTCTGCAACATCAGCCCTGAGTCTACATGAAATAAGAGGTCCTTCTGGGCATTTATTAAAGCTTGTATCCTCTGACCACGCTTGAGATTGTCATTTCCTGCCTTTAAACTCTCTTGGGCAGTTCAGGGCCTTCAGAAAACCTGTCACTGCTACTGCTGTTGCTGCTGTCACAGACACCACGCACCCACAAACCTGGTAAATGGTCTCATGCAAATCCCTGCTATTTCTGGAGCTTTCCGTCATCTGGAAATCCCACAGAAAGATGGCTCTGTCTCCTATCTATCTTTCAAACTTTCCACCAGTACTTCATATTTGCATAATTTAAATCCTCTGCCTAGGACCTGGGCTCTAAAGAAAATATAGCGTTTAACCACCGAAAATTTAGCCATTCAGTTTAGCCACTGAAACTCCGGAGGGATGGAGAAGAGGAGTGGGCAATGACTCCTAGAGCCAATGCCCAGTACCAATAGTATATCGGAGGTCCATCTTGGGACCACCTCACTCCCTCACTCTAGCTCAGATGTTGAGGGTACAGACTTGTAATTCTAATTCTAGCTCTCCGGCTTACTTAACTTCTGTGTTACTGAACTTCTCTGTGCCTCAGACCTCAGTTTTCTTATCTGTTGAATGGGTACAGTAATGGGTACCTACTTTGCCGTATCGTAAGTCCTCAGGACTCCTCAATCGCTGTGTCAGTTTCTTATAAATCGAGGACTACCCGTAGGGGCTTCGGGAGCAAAACTCCACGAGGTCCCACAGGGAGCAGGTAGCTCTCCTAATGGCTGGACCTGCAGCCGGTGTTTAGAACAGCGCTGGCAAGAACCTGTTGAATGAATAGACAAATGGGTGGAAACTGACCGAAGGAAGGCTAGGCCTTCAGGTCTCTTCATCCCCAGCCTCGTGAAAGTGAGGAGGCAGAAGGGAACGGGGACGGAGTACTTCGGTGTTTACAGGCCTGACCCTGAGTTGACTGCTGACTTTGCCACTTATCAGCAGCAGGACTCTGGACGAGTTAATTTACTCAGTTTCTTCGATCCTGAAATGGGGCGAATAATACCCACCCCGGCACGCCACGGGCGCTTGGACACCTCTCTGTCCTCCCTCCCTCCCGGCGGACCCTTCCGGCCGCAAACACACCTGGAAGCCGGAGGGCTTGGAGCGGGGGGGTGCAGCAGGAGGGTCCCCGCGCGCCCCGCGGGCAGCGGGCGGCACGTGGGCGGCAGCGCGCGCGGCGCGGACTCGGAAAGAGACTCGAGTTTCCCGCGATCCCGAGTCGGTGCGGGAGGGGCCGCGCGCGGTCATAGAAGGCGGAGCCGGCGGGGAAAAGGAAAGCGAGAGCGAGCCGCCCGGACCCGGCAGGCGGGCAGCGGCAGCGGCAGCGGCAGCGGCGGTGCACGGTGAGCAGCGGGGCTCCGGGCGCGCGGCGAGCGCGCGGGGCGGTGCTGGGCGCGGCGAGGGGCGCGGCCCCGGCCCGGGAAGTGGCGGCGGAGGTAGAGGCCGCCGACCCCCGGCCTGGCAGCGCGGAAGCGCTGTCCGAGGCCCGCAGCTGGGGAGGGGATCCCTTAGCGCGCTGGCGACTGAGAGCTGTTTTTTTTCCGCGAAGAATTTCGGTCAGAGCAAGTAACGAATTTCCCAGGCAGGGGTGGCGGGGTGGTGGGGTGGGGGTGCGGGGGCGGGGGGATCTAGTGGAAAACAGATACGTGGGGAATGTGACAGATCGGAAATACGGAGGCCTGGACTTCTCATAGATTGGCTAAATAGGCCCTGGCTAAAAATCTCTTGCCTAGACAGTTCTAATTGTTTCCCAATTGCTTGGCCTTAGCCCTCCCCCACCCTCTTCCCCCCTCCCCCCCCCCCCGCCCCGTCCCCTCCTCTCCTCTTCCCCCGCCCCCATCCCTTCCTCCTTTCCCTGCCCCAACTTCGTACCACCCTTTCCCCCTTGTCTTTTTTCAACACTGCCGCTGCCCCAGGGGTCCTTTTAATCAGAACAGGACACTCCTTTGCTCGGATCATCCCAATGGCTTACCATCTCATCAGAATTCCGTAAATGGCACAGACAAGGCCCCTTGCTCTCTCCACTCAGGCCATGCAGGCCCCATTGCTGTTCTTGGGATACAGCCAAGCATATGCTTGCCTCTGGGCCTTTGCACTGCCTGTTTACCCTTCCTGGAAAGCTCTTCCCCCCGATACCTTCTTGGGCCGTTCTTTTACCTTACCCTGCACTTCTTCTTTTTTAGTGTATTTGTTTTTGAGAGAGAGAGAACGAGAACAAGTTAGGGAGGGGCAGAGAGCAAGGGAGAGAGAGAGAATCCCAAGCAGGCTCCCCACTATCAGCATAGAGCCTGATGCGGAGCTCCAACCCAGCCACAGTGAGATCATGACCTATGTATGAGATTATGACCTGAGCCGAAGTTGGACCCCCACCCCGCTGAGCCACCCAGACTCCCCTGTTTTACCCTGTGCTTCCTGCAATGTCACTTATATCAGAGTAGCTTTCCCTGAATACTGTCTATTATTAACAAACAAAACACCTCCCTTCCCTGGCAGTCCCCCCTTACTCTGGTTCAGTTTTCAACATGGTAGTTTTCAGCCTGTGACATTTTTTATGGATTTGTCTGAGTTCCTCCGTTAGTAAGTTCACAAGACTATTGTTCACTGGTACTGCCTGGGCACCTAGTACATAATAGGTTCTCATTAAATATCTGTTTAATGAATGGCGATTCATAAATTCTCTTTTGAATTACAGAATAACGAGACTTCCTATTGCCTGTGGTTTTTTTTTAATTTATTTTTAAAATTTACATCCAAGTTAATTAGCATATAGTGCAACAATGATTTCAGGAGTAGATTCCTTAATACCCCTTGCCCATTTAGCCCATCCTCCCCCCACAACCCCTCCAGCAACCCTGTTTGTTCTCCATATTTAAGAGTCTCTTATGTTTTGTCCCCCTCCATGTTTTTATATTATTTTTGCTTCCCTTCCCTTATGTTCATCTATTTTGTATTTTAAAGTCCTCATATGAGTGAAGTCATATGATATTTGTCCTTCTCTGACTAACTTCACTTAGCATAATACCCTCCAGTTCCATCCACGTAGTTGCAAATGACAAGATTTTCTTCTTTTTGATTGCCGAGTAATACTCCATTGTATATATACCACATCTTCTTTATCCAGTCATCCATCGATGGACATTTGGGCTCTTTCCATACTTTGGCTATTGTTGATAGTGCTGCTATAAACATGGGGGTACATGTGCTCCTTTGAAACAGCATACCCGTATCCCGTGGATAAATACCTAGTAGTGCAATTGCTGGGTCATAGGGTAGTTCTATTTTTAATTTTTTGAGGAACCTCCATACTGTTTTCTAGAGTGGCTGCACCAGTTTGCATTCCCAGCCTGTGATTTCTTAAGCACTAAAAATGTCTTGCTGAAGGAGGGCTGAAAGATAGACTTTGCTGTCACTTAGGAGTTTTGAATTTGGGGCAGATTATGCTCTTCTTCCATTTGCTTATTTGACCCTGAGGATCCATAACCCTGGACCTATAGTTTACTCATTTCATTAGTCAGATACTAGATGATACATGTTGTGCGGCAAGCATTGTGGAGGCCCAGGAGGGGGCTGGGCCCACAAGGAGCTAACAGTCTGCCAGAAGGGGCAAAGGCACAGTCATAGTGACTTCCGGGCATGAGTAAGATGGATACATAACACTCGTCAGTGATTTAGGTGGGGATTTCTTTTAGGAAAATGGTAACATAGATTTAAAACAAGATTAATTTACAGTAGTTGGAAAAGAAACCTGCTGCTTCTTTTTTCCAGGCGTGTAAGTACTTTTGCAAACATGTTAATTCAGTACTTTCTTAGGTTGCACATATATTTCACTTAAATTCTGATGATGGGCAGTTACTTAAAATTAAGAGTACAGAGGATTTAGAGCATTTGAGAGAACTTACGGTCTCTTCCATAACTGCTATTTTGAAGTCTGTGATCCCCTCCCAATCCGACATATGGTCTCATAGTTGTGACCAAAGTAAATGACACTGTTCTGTTCCTAAGGTACGTCTACAGATCCTTATCAAAAACCCTTGGGCCTCGGGGCGCCTGCGTGGCTCAGTCGGTTAAGCGGCCGACTTCGGCTCGGATCATGATCTCGCGGTCCGTGAGTTCGAGCCCCGCGTCGGGCTCTGTGCTGACAGCTCAGAGCCTGGAGCCTGTTTCAGATTCTGTGTCTCCCTCTCTCTGACCCTCCCCCGTTCATTCTCTGTCTCTCTGTCTCAAAAATAAATAAACGTTAAAAAAACAAAATTAAAAAAAAACAAACAAACACCCTTGGGCCAGATGTGTTCTGGTATTCAGAGGTTTTTGGATTTTAGAAAGGTAAGGCAGCATATATCCTGTCTATTATACCATGCTCTCAGCGGGATTTGGGGGCAGCACTCTCTAATAAAACAGTTTCTGTAGTGAACTGTATAAGTGGACAACAAAGTATCATAAAACTAGCTCGTGTCATTTCAGGTCTAGACAGGGGGCTACACACCTATCAAAAACAAAACAAACAAATGAAAACAAAATAAACCTCAATTTTCAGTGCCTTTTGGATTTTGGAATTGCAGACCAGGAGCACCATTGATTGAAGGTTAATGGTGTGGGAAGAACTCTGCTGGATGCTTTTCATCTGATTTATTCCCTACAACGTTGAACTCAGGTGCTTTTATTCCTGTCTTCAAGTCATAAATAAAAGGTTCAGAGAGGGTGTAGCCCAGATCTGTGTGGCTGTAAAGCCTGTCTCTACGACACTAAGCAGTCATGTGAGGGCTTTACCTTTGCTCGGGCTCCAGGCACTGGGAGCCACCAGCACCGCTCGCCCAAACCACTGCAGCCGCCTCTATTTGGTCTCCTTACTTCTGCACGTGCTCTGCTTCCCTTTCCACACCTGTCCTTGCCCCCATACCTTGTTCTTTACATAGTATCAGAGTAATCCTGTAAAACGTAAATCCAATCACATCCCCCCACTACTTAGAGAACCTTCTGTAACTAACTTCCTATTGCAATTGTAGTAACATCCACCAGTTCTGACCGTGAACCACAAGGTCTATGTGGGTGGCACTGGCCCACTTCTCTGTCTCACTTCCTACTCTTTCCCCCTCATTCAATGTGCAGCAGTCCCCTTGATCTTTTTGTTATCCCTTCAAAGGCCATGCTGGTTCCTGAGATACTCTTCCCCCATATCTTAATATGATGGACTTTCTCATTGCTCAGTCTTCATTTAAATATTGCCTCCTAAGAAAGGTCTTTCCTGACCGCTGTGTCTACAACCACCTCCCTCTGTCCCCACCAACAGAGCTCATCCTCTATGCCGCACCCCTATTTAATTTCACTGTGGCACTTTCAGCCATCTGATCGTCATATTATCCATTGCTTTTATTTGTTTCTGTACATGATCATTTTCTGTCTTCCCTCAGTGGAATGCAGGTAGGGTTATAATCTGTCCTGTGCACATCTGTATATACTCATGGTCAGAACAGTGCCTGACACTTGATAAACATTTACTGAATAAATGAAGAAAGGATACACAGAAAACAGCAGATGAAGAAAAAGGAGAAGACAAGGGGATTGAACGTGGAGTATTTAATTTTAATGAGTCATTCTTTCATTCTCCTGCATACCGTTCAACTGTTCAGCACTTACCACTGACCACTGGGTGTTGATATACAAAGATGAGTAAGACATAGAACCTACTTCCCAAAGAACTCACTGGGCTGTTATCAGAGCTGGGCAAAGTGGAGCAGCCGGGCCTTGGAGGAATACTAGTGGGCCCTCCAACATCAAAGAAGACTTGTGGAGCCTCACAGATGAGTGGGAGTTGCCTGGTAGACAGAGGGCTCACATATTGCATTCACAGCAAAGAGAAAAGCATGTGACAAGTCATGGCGGGGGAGGTCTGGGGCGGGGGGAGGTCTGTAGATACTTGGGCCTCCAGTCATTGATTATTGAGCCACTACTATAACAGCCTGCTCCCTTCCCTTTTACAGCTTGTGAACTCTTTTGGCGCACAGTTATATAAGCAATTGCAGCAAAGGGGACAAGAGCTGTGATAGAGCACCAAACCAGGTAGAGCACCAAACCAGGACCTCTTCAAGGGTGTCTGAGAAGTGACATTTGAGCTGAGATCTATAGGAAATAGGAGTTGAGCAGGCAAAGGCAGTGGAAGGGGTAGAGCCAAGAACATTTCAGGAGGCGGCGTGTTGGACAGAAGGAGTTAGGAGTCAGGAGGGAGGGGTAGAGGTGTTCTTTTGCACACCACCATTGTGTAGGTGGAATTTAAAGCCATAATTCTAGAGGCGATCACCAGGGGAGTGAGTGTTAGAAGAGAGAGGAGATCCAAGGACTGGACCCTGGGGTACTAGAATATTTACAAGCAATGTCTGTTCAAGTCCTTTGCCAGTTTTTAATTAGGTTGTCTTTTTGTTGTTGGGTTGTAAAAGTTCTTTATATATTCTGGATATTAGACCCTTATCAGCATATGATTTATAGATATCCCATTCTGTACATTCATTTTCTTCATAGTGGCCTGTGTCACACAAATGATTTTACTTTTGATAAAACCCAGTCTATCTGTGTTTTCTTTTGCTGCTTGTGCTTTTGCTGTGATAACAAAGATTCCATTGCCAAATCCAAGATCATGAAGATTTACCCTTATGTCTTTTTTTTCTAAAAGTTTTATAGTTTGAGCTTCTGTATTTAAGTTCTATATATTTTTTAGATTTTCCTTATGATTTAAGTCATTACTACTCTCTTGGTCCAATGAGACCCATAAACTGGGGTCATAATTTACCCAGGTAAATTTACCTAAAATTGACTTTTCAAAGAAAGATTTTGGAGATTTCGTATGGAAGTCTATTTCTGTATTGCAAAGTCTTTAATGATTTCATAAACTTCACTTTATATATGTACTCTCGACTTTTTCTTCTCAGCATGAAGAATTCTGATTCTACTCCTGTAACCTTTTTACCTTCCCAGCCAGGTAGATAAACTTGTACCTGACATTCACTAGAAACAGAGAGTGGAGTGGAAGAGAGAGATCCCTTTCCTTTTTTGGCCAGTTGAGTTATGAAAGTAGAAAGTTTTGGTATGCAGTTCATGAGAGAAAAAGATTTTTTAACAAAGTCTTCTCTGTATTTATGTGGGGCTGAAATGAGTCTCTTTTTTAATGTTTATTTATTTTTGAGAGAGAGAGAGAGCATGTGCATGTGAGTGGGGGAGGAGCAGAGAGAGAGGGAGACACAGAATCAGAAGCAGGCTCCAGGCTCTGAGCTGTCAGCACAGAACCCAACGCGGGGCTTGAACTCATGAGGTGCAAGATCATGACCTGAACTGAAGTTGGACACTTAACCAACTGAGCCACCCAGGTGCCCAGAGATGAGTCTTCGAAAGAAGATTCTTCTTACCCTGTTTTGTCTCCTAAACTGGACTGGGAAAATCAGATTAAATATGTTCTGTGTTACTTTTTTCAAACATCTCTTCTGTTCTAGGTTACTAGAAGAAATGGCCAATCATCGTCCACCAAGTTTTTTTATAGAAGAACTTAATGTATACTGTCAGAAGCACAACATGGTACTTAAGTATCAGGAACTGTCTAAGACAGGACCTCCACATAACTTAAGGTACATTGCTTTTTTCTTTTTTAAGATTGTATTTCTTTAGTAATTTCTGTATCCAATGTGGGGCTCGAATTTACAACCTTGAGATCAAGAGTCGCATGCTCGACTGACTTGGCCAACTAGGTCTTTCAAATTGCTGTTTTTTTGTTTGTTTTGTTTTTTTTAACATTTATTTATTTTTGATAGCCACACAGCACAAGTGGGGGAGGGGCACAGAGAGACAGGGAGACACAGAATCTGAAGCAGGCTCCCGGCTCTGTACTATCAGCACCGAGCCTGACGCGGGGCTCAAACTCACAAACCTCGAGATCATGACCTGAGCCAAAGTCAGATGCTTAACCGACTGAGCCACCCAAGCACATCTGATTGCTGGGGTTTTTAAAAGGTATATCTCCATAAAATATGAACTGGGAAAATGGCCACTCTGGCATAATTTTGAAGTCAACATTTTAGCTATGGGGGCACCTGGGCGGCTCAGTCGGTTGAGCATCCAACTCTTGATTCCTGCTCAGGTCACGATCTCACAGATTGTGAGTTCAAGCCCCATGTTCAAGAATGGGGAAAGGAAACAGTGTGAAATGAGCCAACAGGTCCTGGCAGGTCCTTGGGATTCTCTCTCTTTCTTTCTCTCTCTCTCTGCCAACAGGTCCTGGCAGGTCCTTGGGATTCTCTCTCTTTCTTTCTCTCTCTCTCTGCCAACAGGTCCTGGCAGGTCCTTGGGATTCTCTCTCTTTCTTTCTCTCTCTCTCTGCCCCTTGCCTGTTGTCTCTCTGTCTCTGTCTCAAAATAAATAAGTAAACTTAAAAGAAAGAAAAAATAATAATTTAGCTTTAGAACAAAGATGATGTGCTGTTTGGTGTTTGGGGGTGACTGTTTAAATTCTATGTGGAATGGGTTAAAACCTTCAGGGTAGTCACAGGAGGCAGTGTAATTAGAACACTTGTCTTTAGATAATGTATGAATTTTATAATATTTTATGAATATTGTCTTTGTAATCAGGTTTAAATACCAAGTTATCATAGATGAGAGAGAATATCCAGAAGCTGAAGGTAAATCGAAGAAGGAGGCCAGAAATGCTGCAGCCAAATTGGCAATTGAAATACTTAATAAAGAAAACAAGGTGAGTAAATGCCCTTTTTAACTTTTCTCTGTGAGAAAATACCCTTACAGAGTAAAGCCATTCACAAGTTCTTTTTTTTTTTAATTAATTAATTAATTTTTTAGTTTTTAAAACAAAAAATTTTTTTTAATATTTATTTATTATTGAGAGACAGAGAGACACAGAGCATGAGCAGGGAAGGGGCAGAGAGAGGGGGAGACACAGAATCTGAAGTAGGCTCCAGGCTCTGAGCTGTCAGCACAGAGCCCGACATGGGGCTCAAACTCACGAACTGTGAGATCATGACTGAGCAGAAGTCGGACGCTTAACTGACTGAGCCACCCAGGCGCCCCTATTTTTTAAAGTTTTAAAAAATGTTTTATTTATTTTTGAAAGAGAGAGAGAGACAGAGTGCAAGCGGGGGAGGGGCAGAGAGACAGGGAGACACAGAATCGAAGCAGGCTCCAGGTTCCGCGCTGTCAGCGCAGAGCCTGATGCGGGGCTTGAACTCACGAACCGTGAGATCATGACCTGAGCCGAAGTCGGACGCTTAACTGACTGAGCCACCCAGGCACCCCATCTTTTTCTTTTTTTAAGTTTATTTATTTATTTTGAGAGAGAGAGAGCGAGGGCAAGTGGGGGAGGAGCTTAGGAAGAAGGAGCGAGAGAATCCCAAGCCGGCCCCACGCTATCAGCACAGAGTCTGACAAGGGGCTCAGTCTCACAACTGAGAGATCACTACCTCAGCTGATATCAAGAGTCGGTCTCTTCACCAACTGAGCCACTCAGGTGCTCCCACAAGTTCTTTTACATTCAGAAGTTCCGCCCCCCCCCCCCCCCCCCCCCGTCTCCATTTCTGTAAAGCCCTGAATGAAAGATATATCTAGGAGATAGTGGGCAAAGCTTGGCCATACCTATTTAGAATGCTAATGGTAGTGGTAGCCTCTGAAGTTAGAAGAATGGGGAAAGGAAACAGTGTGAAATGAGCCAACAGGTCCTGGCAGGACCCCTCCTCCTAAGTGAGCAGTGCAGTGGGAAAGGACAAAGAGGTGGAGGGACTGTGAGGAGGGTGATGTATCAGGAGGGCAGATGATCGAGAGCCTGATCAAGAGCTCTGTTCTAGGTGAGAACAGAGTAAAGAGTACAGAAAAAGCTGTCTGAAGAGATTCCAGTCGAAAATGTTTCTGAAATAAAGGAAGACCTGCATCCAGATTAAAACAACAGATCATAGAAAAATACGGAGCCACCAAGAACAAGATCAATCAATCATTGGGAAAGTCCTGAGCTCTAGGCGTGATGACAAAATCCTGCAAGCATCTAGGCAGAAAAGAAATT
The DNA here is from genome assembly GCF_018350195.1 of Panthera tigris. Lineage (NCBI taxonomy): Eukaryota > Metazoa > Chordata > Mammalia > Carnivora > Felidae > Panthera > Panthera tigris. The sequence continues at coordinate 109,327,733 of NC_056662.1, forward strand.
TTTTTTTTTTTAATTAAAAAAAAATTTTTATTTAAAAAAAATTTTTTTTTCAAAATTTCTTTTAATGTTTATTCATTTTTTGAGAGAGAGAGAGAGAGAGAGAGAGAGAGAAAGACAGATCATGAGCAGGGGAGGGCCAGAGAGAGACAGATACACAGAATCTGAAGCAGGTTCCAGGCTCCGAGCTGTCAGCACAGAGCCTAATGCAGGGCTCGAGCTCACGAACCTCGAGATCATGACCTGAGCCAAAGCTGGACACTTAACCGACTGAGCCATCCAGGCACCCCCAAAAGTAAATTATTTAAAATGTAAAAATGGGGGCACCTGGGTGGCTCAGTCAGTTAAGCGTCCGACTTCGGCTTGGCTCATGGTCTCACAGTTCGTGAGCTCGAGCCCCGCGTAGGGCTCTGTGCTGACAGCTCAGAGCCTGGAGCCTGCTTCAGATTCTGTGTCTCCCCCTCTGTCTGCTCCTCCCTGCTCACACTCTGTCTCTCTCGGTCTCAAAAATAAATAAGCATTAAAAACAATTTTTTTTTAATGTAAAAATGAAGGGGTGCCTGGGTGGCTTAGTTGGTTAGCTATCCCACTTCAGCTTCATGAGTTTGAGCCCTACATCAAACTCTGTGCTGTCAGTGTGGAGCCTGCTTCGGATCCTCTTGTGTCCTTTACTCTATGCCCCTCCCCTGATTGTGCTCTCTCTTTCTCAAAGATAAATAAATACTTTAAAAGTATATAAAAATGAAAAAAAATCATACTGTCCATAGCAACGTTAAAAGCCAAGGGATAGTCGAGAAATGGCTGTAACATGAGACAAGAGCTCGTTTATATGTGGGACAAGAGAGGATCATTCTCACATATTGAACATTTGAAAACATTGACTTTCAAGATACTTTCCTGAAAAATCTTACTCGATGATGTCTCCCTGGTAACTCAAATTGGGAAAAGTAAATCAGGCAAAATTGTAAACTCATGAATTGTTAATGAGCCAGAAAATCGAATCAAGAAGTTAGAAAAAGAACAATAGAATGCCTTCCCCTAATGAAGCAGAAGAAAATAATAACAAGGTCAGACGTTAATGTACAAGAAAACAAAGAAATAATAAAGATGGTCAATAAAACCAAAAGTTAGTTCTCTGACAAGATTAATTACATAGAAAAACTTTGGACAAGCTTTCGTCAGATTAAAAAAAGTACATTCCATTCTTATAATGGAAGGAATGTGCTATTATATTCATCTTTCCCACTAAGGTGTGATCCAGGATATGGCTTTACTTCAATTTTGGTTGTCTTCATTTTTGAGATTTACAAAGGGTGAGTGAGACAGTGTTATAGTATTTTGCATGGATAAACAAGAAAGTTAACTACTTTGTTTTTCTTTAGGAAACTATCAAAGGAAAATGGTGGCTCCTATGGTTAACACCCTTGTGGATTTTTTCTGGTAGAAAAAGATACATACTTAGACTTGTACTCAAGGTAGTAGAGTAGGACAACACATAAGATCTAAGTTGTCTTTCAAATTATTCTTCTAGTAATCTTATTAAATTTTATTAAATAAACTAAATTTTATTTAGTATTTATCAAAATAGTTCAACTTCTGTTTTCATGTATATTAAGCAAGATTTTTCTTTCTTTGTAGGCAGTTAGTTCTGTATCACTGCCAACAACACATTCATCAGAAGGATTAGGATTAGGATCCACTGGGAATTTCATAGGCCGTATCAATAGGCTTGCCCAGAAGGAACAATTGTCTGTAAATTATGAACAATGTGAATTGAAAGAACCTGGGCCTGAAAGGTGAGACGTAATTCAGCTTTTCCTTCTGTTTCATTGTCTCTAAGCAATATAACAGCAATATAACGGGCTTGTTTCATGTCTAATTTTCCAGAAATATTTGTCTTCCTTTTTTGTATATTCTGCAGGGAAGGTTTTATAGAACTCATACGCAATTGGACATCTTTGTAATTGAAATATTAAAATGCTTACTTGCTGAAGACTTGGGACCCATGTACCATAATAGATCAAATCTGGGGAATCCTTTGTTTCTGAGATATATCTGGATGGTTTAGTCTGCAGGAGACCTATGAGAGTGTGAGGTGCCCCTGCTCGGGAGTGTGTGGGTGCAGAGATATTTCCATCCCAGGGGTCACAGCGGGAGTGGCTAGATGAAAATGGCTGTGCCATACGTGTAGGCAAAATGACTCTCCTTCTACCATCATCAGATTAGAGAGCTGTTTGTCCAGGTGTTTGTCCTACAAATTCAGTTAAATGGTGTCACTCCCTAGACAGATACCAGGTATTAAAAGAAATGGGTTTTAGTCGTAGACTGTGAGGAGACCAGGATTTTAGGAATATGATTTGAGGGATGGAGTAGAGCTTCAGAGCTGCCAAGACTTTGGAAGTAAGGATAAAGAATAGATAAGAACTAGGAAAAGCAGAAAGCAAATGAGTCTGAAGGGGATTGTTTCTTGGCTACAACCAACCAGGTAAATGAGAGAAAAAAAATCTGACTGACAAATAACCCAAATAACTACCTTAGGATACTGTCCTCTGAATTTTTTTTTAATGTTTGTTTATTTTGGGGAGACAGACAGAGTGCAAGCAGGGGAGGGGCAGAGACAGAGGGTGACACAGAATCTGAAGCAGGCTCCAGGGTCTGAGCTGTCAGCACAGAGACCGACGGGGGGCTTGAACCCATAAAGCACGGGATCATGACTTGGGCAGAGGTCGGACGCTCAACCTACTGAGCCACCCACGTGCCCCACTGTCCTCTGAATTGACTCAGCTATTGACTATTTTACTCTGATGGCTTTTAGGCCAGAACCAGGATGAGAAAAGCAGGATAGTATTCATTGGCATGAAATAGTGAAGTGTGTGGGTCAATCTCAATAAAGTAAGAGGCCATTTTATTTTTTCATAGCTCACCTGTTTGGTTCCTTTGGCTTAAGTGCTCTAACGTCAGTTCCCTAAAAGACAGAAGTCTAGTTAGAGGTGCCTGAGAGAATAAGAGCCATAGAAACCCTCCAGTCATTCAACCTAATTCTGCTTTCAGGGCCCAGCAGCAAAGACTCACCCTGGTTGGATGTATTTGCCTCTATAGCAAATAATACTAGAATAATTTTGCGGTAATATATAGTAACTCGATGATACTTACCATGTCCATTGCTTTGCTACCTTAAATATAGTTCTCATGTAATTGTCCAAGTATCCTTGCCTAACCACAAATATTCTTACATATAATATGAGGGGTGTGTGGACTTCAGCATGGGGCTTTTGTCTTTTGTACTGTGGAGATTTTCTCAGGTTTGGGGGCACATGAGCAGGGGACAGAAAATGCTGAAGTTAGAACAAATCTATGATTTGCCCATTCCCTACAAAACACTATAACCTTATTGTTTCTACTGTAGATGTCCTACTTTCCCTACTCAGGGTTTTTCTTTCCATTTGACCATCTCTGAAAAATTTACCAGATCTCTCTCGTCCTTCTTTTCCTCCATATCTTTTGATCTTTGAGGAATTAAAAAAAATGTTTTTAATGTTTATTTATTTTTGAAAGAGAGTGAGAGCACAGGGGAGGTGCAAACAGAAAGAGGGACAAAGGATCTGAAGCGGGCTCTGCATTGACAGCAGAGAGCCCGATGTGGGGCTTGAACTCACGAATGCTGAGATCATGACCTGGGCTGAAGTCAGAAGCTTAACCAACTGAGCCACCCAGGTGCCCCAAGAAATTTTTTTACAGTTTTTTAAAAAAATTGTATCTATTTATTTTGAGAAAGAAAGAGAACATGACGGGGGGAGGGGCAAAGAGAGAGGGAGAAAGAGAGAATCCCAGACAGGCTCCACACTGTCAGCACGGAGTCTGATGCAGGGCTAAAACTCACATGACCTGAGCTGAAGTCAAGAGCTGGATGCTTAATAAACTGAGCCACTCAGGTGCCCCAACCTTTGCAGAATTTCAGTGAAGCAACAAAGAGAAGTTGGCTGGAAAATGCAAGCTAGGATGTCAACCAATCCTGGTTATTCTGGGAAACTGGTCAGCCAGTTTTGAAGATTTATATCATACAAGCTACCAACTGTAACTCTACCTATCACATCATATTAAGGTCTTTGTTAATATATGTTTGTTTCCACATCATAAATTAGATTCACTGTTTTTTGGTATTTGGGTTACATATTCTCCATCATTTCTCCTAGATTTCATTATAGATGCAAAATTGGACAGAAAGAATACGGTATTGGTGTAGGTAGTACTAAGCAAGAAGCCAAACAGTCAGCCGCTAAGCTTGCATATGAGCAGATACTTTCAGAGAAAACCTCAATGGTACGTACTGCCTTTGGATTTAACTTTTAAATTTTAAAATTCCCTTTGAAGAGTGCAAGTTTGACTTCCTCCTTGCCGATTTGGATGGCTTTTATTCCTTTGTGTTGCCTGATTGCTGAGGCTAGGACTTCCAATTCTATGTTGAATAACAGAGGTGAGAGTGGACATCCCTATCGTGTTCCTGACCTTAGGGGGAAAGTTCTCAGTTTTTCCCCATTGAGGATGATATTAGCGATGGGTCTTTTATATATGGCTTTTATGATCCTGAGGTATGATCCTTCTATTTCTACTTTCTTGAGGGTTTTTATCAAGAAAGGATGCTGTATTTTGTCAAATGCTTTCTCTGCATCTATTGAGAGGATCATATGGGTCTTGTCCTTTCTTTTATTGATGTGACGTAGCACATTGATTGTTTTGTGGATATTGAATCAGCCCTGCATCCCAGGTATAAATCCCACTTGGTTGTGGTGAATAATTCTTTTAATGTATTGTTGGATCTGGTTGGCTAATATCTTGAGGGTTTTTTGCATCCATGTTCATCAGAGAAATTGGTCTATTCTTTTTAGTGGGGTCTTTGGTTTTGGAATCGAGGTAATGCTGGTTTCATAGAATGAGTTTGGAAGTTTTCTTTCCATTTATATTTTTGGAAGAGCTTCAAAAGAATAGGTGTTAACTCTTCTTTAAGTGTTTGGTAGAATTCCCCTGGAAAGGTTAGACTGTGTTTAGATGATGCCAGGACAGCCAGTAACATAGCAAAAGGATTCCTCCATTCTGTGTTTCACCAATGAGCCATGAGCCATGAGCCGTGGGGCCATGAGGCCCCAGAGATCAAAGTTCTGTTGGCAGTTCAGGGTTTGTTTGTTTGTTTGTTTGTTTGAATATTTATTTATTTATTTTGGGAGAGAGGGAGAACACGTGCATGAGCGGGGGAAGGGCAGAGAGAGGGAGAGAGAATGAGTCTCAAGCAGGCTCTGCACTCGTAGCACAGCCTGATGCAGGGCTGGAACTCACAAACTGTGAGATCATGACCTGACTGGAAATCAAGAGTTGGTCATCCAACCAACTGAGCCACCCAGGCGCCCCCCTCAGGGTTGTTTTGTAAATCCAGATCAAGCATTCATAAATAAATGTGGTAGTTAGCACACAGAGACTGAGTCAGTATGGAGCAATAATTTAATTGCTCTTCAAACTCCTAAGGGGTACTCTTTCTTTCAGAAAGCTGACTCGGTATTAGCTGGTTCTTTGATTACTTCGCCTGGTGACTCTGGAAGCAACACTTTTGTGAAAAGCATATCGTAAGTATGAGCAAACAGCTGTGATATTTAACAAATTAAGATTGCTGCCTGAAAGTGCACATTTTATGAAAATGTTGAAGGAGAATTTAGAGAAAGAAATTACTGATCAACAAAAAATAGGCAGAATTCACAAATTAACAATTATTCCCCTTTCTTCCAGTGCTTCTGAATCACCATCTGAAAATGATTTCTTGGAAAATTCATCAGGAGGAAGTTGTGACAGGGGCCGTGTAAACAATTCTTCATCTCCTATGGTATAGTATTAGCCTCTAGCTTCCTAATTAGTTTCCTTATTTTCTTTGTATTTCTTCATTTAAAAATTATCTCCCGTACCCAACCATAATTTTTCTATTATCTGGTGCACTCTTATTTCATATTGATATGTGGCAGCATTTGACTTCCTCCTTTATTAACTCCCATTCCTCACATGCAAAATTCCTCCACTATTCACTCTCATCTTCTCCCTACTCACCTTCATGTTTTCATATATTCCTATGATCATGCTTATCTTCTATCAATTAGTACTTGAAAGGTCCATTAATATAATTCTGCTCCTGTTTTATTTTCAAGAGAGAGAGAGAACACGAACGTGTGGGGGAGATGGGCAGAGGGAGAGAGACAGAAATCTTTTTTTTTTTTAATATGAAATTTATTGTCAAATTGGTTTCCATACAATACCCAGTGCTCATCCCAACAGGTGCCCTCCTCAATGCCCATCACTCAACCCCCCTCCCTCCCACCCCCCATCAACCCTCAGTTTATTCTCAGTTTTTAAGAGTCTCTTACGGTTTGGCTTGAGAGAGAGAAATCTTAAGCAACCTCCACACTCAGCACGGAGCTTAACACAGGGCTCAATCCCAAGACCCTAGGATCATGACTTGAGCTGAAATTAAGAGTCAGATGCTTAACTGACTGAGCCACCCAGGCACCCCAGTTCTGCTCTTGTTTTAAAAAATCAGAACTAATGTTAAAAATCAGATAATTTGGGGGGCGTCTGGATGGCTTAGTCGGTTAAGAATCTGACTTCAGCTCAGGTCGTGATACCACAGTTCACAAGTTCAAGCCCTGTATGGGGCTCTGTGCTGACAGCTCAGAGCCTGGAGCCTGCTTCAGATTCCGTGTCTCACTCACTCTCTGCCCCTCCCCCCTCATGCTCTGTCTCTCTCTCTGTCTCTCTCTCTCTCAAAAGTAAATTAAAAAATCAGATAATTTTTGTGGTGATGATTAGTGTTATAAAAGTGTCCTGTTTATAACGAGCGATGAACAAATCAATAAGAAAAGAAAAGTGGCTCAGTATAAAGATGTGCAAAATATCTGAACAAACAGGTCAGAGAAGAGATACCCAAATAGGCCCCAACATATGAAAAGATGCTTCACTGCATAGTAATCGTGAACATGCAAATCAAAACACAGTTAGGTATCATTTTAAGCCCGTTACCATGGCAAAATTTGAGTCTGGCAGTACTAAACATTGGCACAGCTGTGTTCCAGTTATGACCGCTATACACTGCTGCTGGTGGAAGCGTAAGTTGGTGCAGTCATTGTGGAGAACGGTTTGGCGACACGTAGTGAAGTGGAGGGTGTGTGTGCCGTGCCTTCAGGCAGTTCCCTTCCTGGGGAATATGTACTAGAGAAACACTCATACGTATGTACAGAGACATTGGATAAGCACGTTCTTTGCAACAGCATTGGTAACAGGAGGAGATTAGAAAAAAAACATTGTCCATTAACAGAATGGCTAAGTTAACCATAGCTTAGTCATCACACAATACTGAGGCTGGTAGGTGCTATGAGCTCAAAAGTTCTTAGTTCAATGCTCCCCACTCTGTGTCAACATACTCAACTTGGTAAAACTACAAAGTTACCAAACCTACCAGAATAAAAGTGAATATGAATAAAGAATAGCTATGTGAAATTAGTTTTTGAGATATATCCAGGACTCCTCTTTTTTTCTTAACTATTAAAATTAAATTGTTGGGGCGCCCGGGTGGCTCAGTCGGTTGAGCGGCCAGCTTCGGCTCAGGTCATGATCTCGCGGTCCGTGAGTTCGAGCCCCGTGTCGGGCTCTGTGCTGACAGCTCAGAGCCTGGAGCCTGTTTCAGATTCTGTGTCTCCCTCTCTCTGACCCTCCCCCGTTCATGCTCTGTCTCTCTCTGTCTCAAAAATAAATAAACGTTAAAAAAATTTTTTTAATTAAATTGTTAATTTTTGCTAAAAATGAATATTTCAGCATTGCCATTTTTTAAAACAGTTTGGATTTTTTAAAAATTTTATTTATTTTTGAGAGAGAGAGAGAGAACGAGCAGGGGAGGGGCAGAGAGAGAGGGAGACAGAGGAGCCCTAGCAGGCACTGCGCCGCGAGCCCAGAGCCCGATGCCGGGCTCAAACCGACGATCTGCAAGATCGTGACCTGAGCTGAAGTCAGACGCTTAACCGACTGAGCCACCCAGGCGCCCCAGCATTGCCATTTTTAACTGATCAGATCAGAAACACTTGGGGAATTACTTTAAACTAGTCCCTGAGCTCTATTTCTTCTTCATTAGCACTGTGGATGACTTGGTGAGACCCACCGTCCCGGGGCGTCGCCAGGGAGGCCACGTTCTGTACCAGGGGAATCTGTGCTTCTGCTGAACATGCCCTAGGGCTACCTTTTTGCCCTTCCCACCATGTCTATCTGGTTGCTATTATAGATGAGAACACTGATGTAGCCAACCTGAGAAGCAGGGCGTGACGAGAGTACACAAGTTGACGCTGTTCATCTAAGGGACCAAAAAAATGTCATAGAACCATCTAGAAGTACAGCAGGAAGAAGAGCAAGTTGAAGCAAGAGAATTGATTTAATCATCTGAAACTATTTTTCATTTTCTTTTATTATAGGACAATGTCAGAAATAGTGAAAAGAAGGTGAAAAGGTGAGTATCATTATGCAGTGACTGTATTTTGAAACGAAGTTTTATTTCAGACTTCGTTTGTTAGCCTTATTTACTAAGTCTTTAGTATTTGTAGAATACTATACATCGTCATTTGTGTGGAGTTTCAGAGGTGGGGAAGCATGGTTGAGGATCACAGAAAGCTTGACATCTACAAACAAATAATTGTAAATATGTAGAGAAATCCTTGAATGGATGTACATACTGCACTGTGGACATAAAGCCTGTAGGGGGTCACTAAAGTCATTGGTTAAGGGCATTATTTTGGATGAGGCTGACAGATGTGGGCTTAGGGAAGTACTCTCCAGTGAAGTGTGTTATTTTACAGACAGCCAGGTAGGGTAGAGATGGTGTAATGACTTGGGCAAGAAAAGAAAAAGACCAAATGTTACATAAATGGTGGTGGATTGGTTTCTTTCTTCTTCTTCTTCTTTTTTTTTTTTATGTTTATTTTTGAGACAGAGATGGAATGTGAGCAGGGGAGGGGCAGAGAGAGGGAGACACAGAATCTGAAACAGGCTCCAGGCTCTGAGCTGTCAGCACAGAGCCCGACATGGGGCTTGAACTCATGTACTGTGAGATCATGACCTGAGTCGAAGTTGGACACTTAACCAACTGAGCCACCCAGGCGCCCCACGTGGATTGTTTTTTTGACCTGAAGAGAAAAACGAGGACGTAATTATAAGTCAGCCGTGAGGGTGAGGTGGCAGTAGGAGCCATTATGAGCCACCGATATATTCTGAAGAGTAGGAGGTGTGTCAAGGAAGGATGATTCCTGATGTGGGTGTTTGGGTGGAGAGAAGAGAGATGTACATGTGAGGTGATCCAGACATCAGCCATTGGTTATCGTGGCAGTGAGGAGAGTGAGGAGAATCTGCAAGACAGACCATACGAGAAGAGTGGGCAGGGTTTGAGGGAGTATGGTTCCAGTAACTGGGGGAAGAAGCAATGGAGAAAGGATTTTAAGACTATTCCTTGTGGGTGAGATGTAGATGGGAATCAGGCATCATGGCTGATGGCCTAACAGCTGATGGTGTTAGGAACCTGAGGGCTTAAAGGGAAGATAGCAATTTGAAGAGGTTTAGTTTTAAGTGGGGTTTGAACTTCCAAAAGCAGGTGTCATGGCCAGTAAGGAATAAAGTACAAAGGGTAAAATGACCGGAATGACAGTGCAAGCAGATAGAAGTCCTTTGGTTCTGAGTCTGGAGGGAGAAAAAGGGAGGCTGGGGCACACCAGCAATAAATGTGTTCAGGCAAAAATAATAAATAAATAAATAAATAAATAAATAAATAAATAAATAAATAAATAAGGAATCAGAAAAGGAATGAAAAATCATTAGTTGACAGAGGAGAACTGTTAAGTTTATTGTTTTATAAAGGAAGAGGTGAATGCTTTCAACCCTGTAATTCTAATAGTTGACTGAATATATAAAAAAAACTAGTGTGTGACATAAAACCTCTTCTAACGTTATATTTGATTTCAATTTTATTTGAGTTTCATATTCTTGTCTTAAATCTTAGAAGTTTGGCACCTACATTTAACTCTCCTGTGACAAAAGACAGCAGGTGTTCTGTGGAACTCAGGTAAGAGGGAAAGCTGTGACAAAGAATCTGGTTACAGATATGTTCGCCCCTTCGACAAAAGTTTCTTAAGGGACTGTTGTTCGTCAGCCAGGCTAAATTATATTTCTACCTGAACAGTTTAATTTTTTAGTACACTCAGATCCGCAAAGGATCATTGTCTCCTGGAGACGGAAAGTTTAGATGAATCCAGATGGAATGTGGTGAGTGTAGATCTACTGGGTAGTTATGTGAATTTTTCTGACATCCATGGACGTTTTTAATATTGAAGGTAAATATTTCTATAAACCAATGATTTCTTAGAAAAGACTCTTGCAGGAATCCGAACAGCTCCACTTGAATATGTTTTCCACTTTCCAGCTCCATTCCAGATTTCACTTTGGAAAAAGGTTCCCCTTGTGGTAGATTGCATGTTTGGGTTTGAATAAAGTATCTAAAAAAAATGAAGCCTATTTGCAATAGGAGGACACTGAATACAAGTTTAAAAGAATCCGCAAACATTTCATAAGTCCCTAATACACACCTGGCACACTTTTGGGCATTGGATTTAGAGGGGAACAAATAGAAACATCTTCCGCCCTCACAGTTTTGTGGGGAGAATAATTCCATGAAAAATCTGTAATTACCACGCATGGTCTTAGAAGCAATGACATGGTAAGAAGTGGAAATAGGAACCTTGGGCTTAGTGTGAGGGGTGAAGCAAGGCTTCCTGTGGGGCCACTGGTGTGGGGGCGCCTGGAGGATGAGTTAGGACAGGGAGGTGGAGAAGCTCTGTGGCTCTGCAAAGGAGCCACATGTGGAAAAGTAAAGGTAGGAAAGGTAGGTGAGTGTTCAAGGAGCAGAGGCTGTGTGCTTGGAGTGCAGGGAACAAGGACACGGTGCCATGAGACAGGCTGGGCAGGGAAGTAGGAGACTCCTTATGGGCCATCTAAGGACTTTCTGGCTTTGGCTTAATGAAAAGGAGGCTATTGGAGAATTTAGGCAATAGAGAGACATGATCATACTCCATTTTTTCACACTGGTTGCTGTGTGGCTCATGAAGGAGCCTGATAGAAGGTTGGACTAGTGTATAGCTGTTGGAGATGAGGAAAGTGGGTGCATACCAGTGATAGGTTTTGGAAGTAGAATTGGCAGGGCTTAATGATGGAATGCAGGACAGGAGAGAGAGGGGAACCCCAGGTAGTTACAGACCTAGGCAGGCTCAGAGAACATGCTCATTTCTCTTATGACAGCTTGGTGATAGCTGTGGAACATAATACAACACTTCTCTCTATTTTTTTTATTAAAAAATTTTTTTTTAATCTTTATTTATTTTTAGGGAGAGAGACAGAGACAGAGCTCAAGCAGGGGAAGGGCAGAGAAAGAGAGAGACACAGAATCCAAAGCAGGCTCCAGGCTCTGAGCTGTCAGCACAGAGCCCGACGCGGGGCTTGAACTCACGAACCGTGAGATGATGACCTGAGCTGAAGTCGGCCACTTAACACACTGAGCCACCCAGTCGCCCCATGGCACTTCTTTCTAAAGTTTTATACTTGAGATAAAATTATCATGGCTTTTGTACCAGCCAGAAGTTGAACGTAATTACCAGAGGTGGTCTGTTATTTTGGGAGCAGGAGCAGGAGTAGCTATCCTTTGTGATTCAAGAGTTTCTGTGGAGTAGACTCTTCTCATTTAGAAGGAGAGAGCCATGTTTCTTGTAGAGTCCATTTTGCCAGTGACATTAAGGGAAAGTGGAAGGGTTGGGAGGCTGGGTGGGGAGTGACCATTGAACCTCAGAATAACCATGTATTTTTATCTTTTAAGGTTTACCAGCGATTTTACAGAAATAGAACCGATTGGCTCAGGTGGATATGGCCAAGTTTTCAAAGCAAAACACAGAATTGATAGGAAGACTTACGTTGTTAAACGTGTTAAATATGATAGCGAGTAAGTAGTAAATGTTTTATTTCTTTGAATGAGGTGTGTGAACCTGCACTATTCTTTTTTTTTTTATGTTTCCCTCTTCTTCCTTAGCATATTATTTAGTTTTTTCTAGTCTTCCTTAAAAATGTTGCTCTATCATCAGGGGCTTGGCTTACTGTGAAATGACCTCACTTTACTGTGGTTATTAAAAAAAAAAAAGAATATACCATTGATCATTCTTTTGAGCTTGTCTTGGTGAAAACGGAAGTAATAGAATCATCTGGCTCACAGTGACCTTTGAGATTTTCTGGTCTCCTCTCCTTTGTTGGAAGGACTAGGAGACTGAGACCCAAAGCTGGGAACTGATTTGTCAATAGGTGACTGTTTGTCTATTATTGCATCATACACCACTCCAAAATGTAGTGGCTTAAAAATAACAGGTATTATTATCTCTCATGGTCCTCTGAGTTGGCTGTGGCCATCTGGGCCATCCTCACACGGGGTCTCTCACGCATTTGCTGTCAGAAGTCATCTGAAAGCTTGGCTAGTGATGGCTGTCGCACATGGCTAGCAGTTGATGCTGGCTGTGGGCTGGAATTTCAGCTGTTAACCAGAGCGCCTGTACGTGGCCTCTTTATGTCACCTGGGCTTCTCACAACCTAGTCGCTGCATTCCAAGAAGGATTGTCCTCAGAGAAAGTCATCCCAAGAGGGAACAGCAAAGGCTGCTTTTGACCTAGTCTTGGAAGTTCCACATAATATTGGTTAAACAACATCACTAAGGCCAGCTCAGACTCAGGTAGAGGGCAAATAGACTCTACCTCTTAATCTGAGGAGTGGATGTATGTATGGGGAGGACACGAATTGATGACCATCTTTGGATGCTACCTACTATGGTAACAAGGTGGAGATTTAGAACTTGTTTTCTGGAATGCTGATCCATTGTGTTCCCACTATAACCCCTTGCTCCCCATGTTTGTTTCATGTATTATCTGCACCCACTTACTCCCACCCTTCCCACTTACTGGATAGAACTCCTTCAGAAAAGAGAACATGTGGGAAGGAAGTATTAAATCACAAGCTCACCGGTTCACCAATCTTGCTTGTTGGTTTCAGACGGTTGGACTATGTATAACTTGGTAGACCTATCCCTCAAGGACTAGGGAAGGATATGGGGAACAGATATGAGCTATGGAAAATGACATGAGTAAAGGAGAAGCAGGCGTGGAGTCCTGCCCATTCCTCATCTCAGCCAGACACACCTACTTCCCTTCCCACGGACAATGCCTTGCCTTGTCCACCTGGCATCAAAACAAGCCTTTTTTTTCCGTTACATTATTTTGCTTAACATGAATGAAGTGTTGTTCTTTCCATTCAGTAGCATTTTGCTTAATGGTAATATGTAATGATGATAAGAGTACAGTATGTTGGACATTTTTAGTAGCTTCATAAATTGGTATAACACAGTTAGAAATATACGTGGAGGGGCAGGCACCTGGGTGGCTCAGTCGATTAAGCATCCAACTTCAGCTCAGGTCACGATCTCGTGGTTCGTGAGTTCAAGCCCCACAACAGGCTCTGTGCTGACAGCTCGAGCCTGGAGACTGCTTCAGATTCTGTGTCTCCCTCTCTGTTTGCCCCTCTCCATGCTTGCGTTCTCTGTCTCTCAGAAATAATTATTAAATTAAAAAAAATATACTTGGAATATTTATACACCTTGACCCGTGGATTTCCCATCTGGGAACCTATTCTAAGGATATTATCCAAATTGTGGAAAAAGTTATACAAGAAGATGTAAATCACTGTGTCATTATAACAGTGAAAAATTAGAACAAACTAAAGGTCCAGCAACGAAGAAATGATTACGTATGTTTTGTTCTCTCCCCTGTTCGATGGCTAAGCTTACATACGGAAAATATTCAGACATGAAATGATATGATGCTGGAATTTGCTTCAGAATAATCCAGGGAAGATGAGGGAGTGGGTGAGAGTACAGATGAAACGAGATTGGCCAGGAGTTAATAACAGTTACATTTGGGTAATGGCTAGTTCATGAATCTATTTGCTCTACTTTTTTATACTTTAGAAATCTTACATTAAAAAGTTTACATGATGGTTATACAAATTGTGTAACAAGGAAAATGGTAAATATAACCTGTTATGTGGAGAAATAGGATAAAAACTATATACTATAATTACAAGTATATAAAAATGTATAGGAAGAAAGACAATAAGAGACAATCCAAAACAATAACTGATTGTGTTAGGGCTGTTGATGCATGAGTACTTTTTTTCCCTTTATTTTTATAAATGTTACGTCATGTAGTTATGGAACTTTGCAAATTAGAAAATGGAATTGTAAAATGTTTGCTTATCTTTTCTCCTCATTGAAATCTCAAATTTATTTATTCCATGTAGCATAGCATTTTCTCAGCTCTTGACTCCAGATCACTATAAAGCTCCCACACATACAGTGAAGTCTTGCTTTCTCTGCGTAGATATCTCCTTTGTGTATTTCTGTTATACATTTAAAATTTTGAGTTAGGTTCATCACGTTGCCTGTGTTGCCCTTGCTGCCCTATTAGGGTTTGCTTATGAAATCCAAAGTGATTTCAACACAAGGCTAAACAAAATATGATGTATGAATTAGCAACCAAAAATTGCTTGACTGGCATTTCAAAGATGACTACAAATGGCTTTTAAAATGTCTGATGCTTGAACTTGATTAAGTCACTGCTTTTTCTCATGTTGAGAGTGAGGACAGCCATGTTTTTTCTGTGTGTTCAGTTTTTCCTTTCGAGTACTCCTGGCCTCCATTCTAAAAACTCAGTGTGTGGGAACCACGGCAACTGTTTCATAAGGGAGCATAGGTAGTTGTCTTCTGTCACCTGACTTGTAGTTCATAGCAGGGATGATGCTGACACTTTTATGTTCCCTGTTTCTTTAAAGCAGGAAGGCAGAGCGTGAAGTAAAAGCTTTGGCAGCTCTCGATCACCCAAATATCGTTCACTACTACAGCTGCTGGTTTGGCGATGATTACCATTCTGTGGACAGCATTAACACTTCAAGGTAACTAAAAAGAATTCTTATAGCCCTAACAGGTTGGAAGAAACTGTTATTTACTAGGTGTAGGCCAGAAGATAAGGCCATTAGTTATTACATTTAATAATCACCAACCACACGGGGCGCCTGGGTGGCTCAGTCGGTTAAGCGTCTGACTTCAGCTCAGGTCACGATCTCACGGTCCGTGAGTTCGAGCCCCGCGTCGGGCTCTGGGCTGATGGCCCAGAGCCTGGAGCCTGCTTCCGGTTCTGTGTCTCCCTCTCTCTCTGCCCCGCCCCCGTTCATGCTCTGTCTCTCTCTGTCTCAAAAATAAACGTTAAAAAAAAAAAAATTTTTTTTTAAATAATCACCAACCACAAACACCGTTTGAGACAATAATCTTGTCCTTGCTTCTATCCCTTGCTCCACACTTGCTTAAAAAAATTTTTTTATTGTCCTCAACTGTTTTATTTTTTTAAATGTATACCTTTTTTTTTTTTTTAGTTTATTTATTATTTTTAGTAACCTCTACACCCAGTGTGGGGCTCGAACTCACAACCCCAAGATCAAGAGTTGCATGCTTTTCTGACTGAGCCAGCCAGGTATCCCTGTCCTCATCTGTTTTGAAAATCTCAGGTTTAGCTTTTTTGTCTCCATTGTTTAATTTGTAGGCTTGCTCACTTACCCCAGCTTCAGGCTAGGCTGTACATGCAGTCTTAGGAAGAAGGTTTGAACACATTATGGATGCTACAGCTGGAAACCCCTCCTCAGCTGCCAACACTTTTATATCCCTCTCAGAGACTCCTGATTGTTGGGGTGCAGTTAAGTGGTCTGTCTCTCTCTGTCTCTCTCTCTCTTTTAATATTTTAAGTTGGCTCCATGTCCAACGTGGGGCTTGAACCCATGGCCCTGAGGTCAAAAGTTACATGCTCTACCAACTGAGCCAGGCAGACACCCCAAGGGGTCCTTTTTGAATACAACCACACCACTTACAGTGGAGTGGTGGGCATTGAAAATAATTTAAGACCAAGGAGGTACCCCACCTTGCATCACTCATGCTTTGTCTCAGGTAAGACCCTGACAAAGGACTGGAGGGCTCTAAAGACCTGGCATCTGCTTCTGAAAAGTCAGCCAGTGTTTCTTGGGGACTGTCCTCACTGAAATCCTGAGGACAATGAGGGTCTGTTCATTCATCGACTCCCACCCCCAGCACCAGCTCCATCCACCCCAAGTGACTGAGAGCTTTATCATTAGTTTCAGGACTCATCCACCATCAGCATACAGCTTTCAGCAGATTTTTGGCTTTCTTTTCCTATTTTCTAACCAACATAAGTTTGAAGAAAATAAATTAATATTGAAGCCAACTTAGTTTATAAAGCAAGATAAAAACATGGTTAGCAAAATTAGTCCTCGCAAGTATATGTCAGAGCAATTTGTTGGCATTTCTCTTTGAGAAACGATCCTTACACTATTGTTTTCGATTTGTTTTTCCTGTATTTCTCTCTCCTTAAACTAATAACCCCCATGACAGCAAGGATAGTATCTAATTTGTTTTCTCATCTGTAGGTGACTGTTCTGGGCCTTTCACAAAACAGATGCTCAGTAGGCCAATAGTGAATTAAAATGTTCCAGAATTACTTTATGTAGTAATGCAATTTGGTTTTCCTTAATTCCATTGTATTGGTGTTCCTATTCCTTTCTACTAGCAAAGGTGATCAAGGACCCTTACCATTAGAGAATGGGCAGTGTCATACTTTGTAAATTACTTAACAAATAAAGCTCTGGACATTTGGGAACTTACAATTTAAATCAAAAATGATTTATTTTATTTTGATTCAAGTTTATTACATTTAGATTTTCATGTTTTTTTTAAGTTTATTTACTTATTTTGAGAAAGAGAGAGCATGTGTGTGCACATATGTGAGCAAGGGAGGGGCAGCGAAAGAGGCGAGAGAGAATCCTAACCAGGCTCTGTGCTGACAGCTCAGAGCCAGATGCTAGCAAGATCTCATGAACTGTGAGATCATGACCTGAGCCAAAATCAAGAGTCAGACACTTAACCGACTGAGCCACCCAGGCACCCCTAGATTTCTGCTTTCAGACATGTTTTGGGATTCTTAAGAAGATGAAGTATAATTTTAAAAAGAAATGTTATTTTTTTATAAATTTCTTTTTATTGCTATTTGTAATATACTGTGAATTTTATATCCAGACCAAAGACTAAGTGCCTTTTCATCCAAATGGAATTCTGTGGTAAAGGGACATTGGAGCAATGGATTGACAGCAGAAGAGGCCAGACACCAGACAAACATTTGGCTTTGGAATTGTATGAACAAATAACAGCAGGTGTGGATTATATACATTGCCAACAGTTAATCCATAGAGACCTTAAGGTAAATGAAAATGTACTTTGTTAGGAATTGATAAATATGATTTAGTAATTTTATTTTTTTTTTATTTTTTTAATGTCTGTTTTATTCTTGAGAGAGAGAGAGAGAGACGGAGTGCTAGCGGGGGATGGGCAGAGAGAGAGGGAGCACAGAATCTGAAGCAGGCTCCAGGCTCTGAGCTGTCAGCCCAGAGCCCGACACGGGGCTCGAACTCACGGACCGCGAGATCATGACCTGAGCTGATGTCAGATGCTCAACCGACTGAGCCACCCAGGCACCCCTATGGTTTAGTCATTCTAAAAAGTATCTTCTGTAGTTTTAGAATTGATTAACAGTCCTGAGGAAATAATATCTCTGATCCTCTGAAGTTAGAATGGATCTAGATCTTGCCCCAAATACCATTCCCATAGGACCATTCAGAGGATCTTCAGGACAAATCAATTTATTGAGACAGTGAGCCCTATAGGAAGGAGCTCATTCACTTCTGGTCCTATCTGGCTGCTCTGTATACTCTGCTTGCAAACACTGCTTTAGTAAACTACCTTTGCATGCAAAGAATTACTGTGGCTACCACAGCCAGTGGGCTGCTTTGTCATTGCCTCTGCTGCTACTCAGGCTTGTTTGAGAAGCAGAAGGGACTCTGATGACTGGCTTTGGGAACATGACTCTCCCAATTTCTCAGTCATTACTCTTTTTTTTAATATTTATTTTTGAGAGAGAGAGAGAAAGTGGGGGAGGGGCTGACAGGAGGGGGCCAGGAGATCCAAAGCAGGCTCCGTGGTGACTGCAGAGAGCCCAATGTGGGGCTCGAGATCATGACCTGAGATGCAGTTGGATGCTTAACCAAAGGAGCCACCCAGGCGCCCCTATCAGTCATTATTCATGACGGCAATCATAGCTACTGGGTCCAGAGTCTAGAACTTTCCTGGCATTTGGTTAGACATTTCTACCCCGTGATTGGAAAATTGTAATCCAAAACTTGTAACACACAGCATACCTTTGTATTTTTATTTTCTGCTGGCTTTCTAGCTTCTTTCATGGTTGAGATGAGCTGTTTTCCCATTTTACCTCCTCATCAAAATCAAAGAAGACAGAACAGCTTTTCACAGCCTCCCTCACTCTCTCTTCCCTGTGATTGGCCTCCTTCCATCACACTTTGGCCATGCTGAATCCTATCACGGAGGCTTTGCTCCTCTTCTTCTTGCGTGGAACATTCTCCTGCTTGTCTTCTTTGGTCTCAGGCTCTTCAGGTAGCCTTTCCTGATGACTCTGGATCCAGGAGAAGCACCTTTTCTGTGTAGATCTTGGCTGTTTGCTTACCGCACCCATCTAAAACAGTCAAGAATAAGGATGAAACAAAAGAGTTTCTTGAGTAAAAGAAGGACGCATAGTTGTAGTTGTTGGGCCTACATAGGAATAATTGGCCCATAAAAGATATTGTGTCTTTGGTCTTCCCAGGAGCTGGATGGCCAAGGCCTTTGTGTTGGAGTCCACCTACTTTCATCTGCTTTAATATCTGAAGGTGCTCTTTGAAGTTGGAATGTTGTAAAAACTGTGTTCAGAAAAATACATTTCGATTGGCTATGCCTTCACCTTGGAATAGGTGATATATATATATAGTTAAATAACAAATTAAGCACATTTATTTACTTATAAAGTAACCTGCAAATAAATGCAGAAGTTTGGGTATTAACTCCCAGGCTCCCCTGCTCTGGATGAATTCTCGAAACTGACTGGTGCTGACTGGATGTTCCTTTCTCTAGCACGTCTCTTGCCCGTTCTCTCCTGTACCCCATACTTCCTGTTGCCCTGTGTCACAGTGTTCTTTTCTTGTGTCTGTTTGCAGATGATGTTTGCTCCGTGTCTGTAGTTGCTCAGTGATCAGACCTTAATTCTCCTGAGCCTTCTTTCCATCTTCCAACTTTTCTAGCTTCTCTACTACGGTTGCTGCATGCGCTATCTTACAACATTATTGACAAGAGACTCATTCTGAGAATCTCAAACTTAGAAGAGATCTTAAAGGTGTCGACTTCAATCCCCAACAGATCCTGGACTCATACTTGCAACATTTCTAACAAGTGGGTGTCCAGCCCCACCTTGAATACTCTCTGACATGGGGACTCTCAATGTCCCATTCCTTGGACCACACTGTTAGTTTATTAGGATATATTAAAGCAAACCTTTGGGTTTTTTCTTCCCACCAGTCCTGGATCCATCCCTTTGTACCGTACAGAGTGAATCCACCTCACGTTAAACATGTCTTCAGAGATTTGAAGGCAGCAATGCCCAAAGCCTTCTCTTAGAGAAATCCTTACTTCTTCAACTGGCATTTTAAAGACGTGTGATATTAAATATCCTGTTTGGGGCTACCTGTGTAAGGGTAAATGTCTTATAAGGAAATATAAAAATAGCCCTTGTTAAATGTGATTTGGATATGTGTTAACAGTCTGTCAGATTGGTGCTTATAAATTCAATATTGGGTTTTTTTCTTTTTTTTGTAGCCAGGTAACGTGTTTTTGGTAGATACAAAACAAGTAAAGATAGGAGACTTTGGACTTGTGACATCCCTGAAAAATTACGCAAATCGGACAAGGAATACAGGAACTCTTCGATACATGAGCCCAGAACAGGTGAGGTCCCTTTCCTTTCTGTCTATATAGTTTTCATTTCTTTTGTATTTTTAATTAGAAAGATAACAGACACCTCTTATAAAATTAAAACATCCACAGAAGAAAGTGGAAAATTCCCTTTAACCCAACTTTCTATTCCTACTCTTCTCATAGAGTCTGTTGTTTATCCTTTTGGATCATTTTCTGTGAGTTATAGACATTTATAAACACACATTTGTATATATATGCAGACTTTTTGCACAAAAATATAAAGAGATGTTTCTATAACTGACTGTACTGTTATTTTGTGGCTTTTTTTTTCACTCAACAATGTATCATAATCTTTCCGTACCAGCACAGACGGATCTGACATCCATTTTAGCAACTATATTGTATACTGAAGTATAGCTATACCATCATTTATTTAACTGTTTCCTTATTGATGAGTGTTTATTTAGGCTGTTACCAACTTTTTACGTGTTTTCCTCCTTATCTTTGACTCTAAAAACACATATTTCTTTTTTTTTTTAAGTTTATTTATTTATTTTGAGAGAGAGTGTGCTAGTGAGCAGGAAGAGGGGCAGAGAGAGAGAGAGGGAGAGAGAGAGAGAGACAGTGAGAGAATCCCAAGCAGGCTCTGTGCTCAGTGTGGAGCCCGACACAGGGCTCGATCCCACAATCATGAGATCATGACCTGAGGCAAAATCAAGAGTTCACCAGTTAACCAACTGAGTCACCCAGGTGCCCCTAAAAATGAGTATTTCCATGATAATCTGTAATAGATTCCTTTAAGTGAAATTACTGAGTAGGCTGACAGGTGCATTTCAGATTTGGTAAATACTGTGAAATTGTCATTCAGAAAAAAGTGATTCTATTATGCCCTCCTCCCAAAGTGTAGGAGAATGCTGCTTTCTCCTTCACACTCCCAACCAGACTAGGGTGCTAGCAGACTGCATTTTGGCCTCAGTGATGAATGAGGAGTATCCTGATGTTTTAGTTTGCATTTTTCAGATTTTTAGTAAGGTAGGCCATCTATATATGTATGTACTTACCACTTTTCTGCAGATTTTCTATTCATGTGCTCTCCTCATTTTTCTTAATTAGGTTATCTGTTCCTAATTTCTTTGTAAGGAATATTTATATATTTTGGATATTGATTCTGTATCTGTTAACCATATTACAGAAATGTTCTTGTATGACAACTTAAAATCTTCTATGCTACATTTTAAACAAAGAAATAACAAGAAACCATCATCAAGGAAAACATTTGAATGTTTGTCTTATGTGTAGTTTCATTACTCTAATAGTCTCCATTTTTGGTTGATAGCTTGTTGTCTGTTTTCATCTTTTTGATGTTTGAGAGCCTAGGGTAGAGAGGAAATCCACCTTTTCCCCTTGGGGACCATGTGGCATAAAAACATAATTTTTTTTTGTGGAATAGGAAAGTGGAAGACAAACTTTAACTCCTGCACCCTGTATTGTCACCCTAAAATATTTTTGAAAAAATCATTCCTCATTGTGCTTTTCATTTACTTAGTGGTTTTTAAACTGAAAAACATTTTATTGAGAAATAATTTATACATCATGAAGTGTATGTATTTTAAAGGTACATTTGTCATTTGACAAAGGCATCTATACCTGGGAAACCCATACACTTGCGAAAATGTAGGACATCTCCCTCGCCTGTGAAAATTCCCTCAGGCCCTTTCCAGTCCCTCCCTCCTTCCCAGAGGCGGCCGGTGCTCTGATTTCTGTCACCACAGATTAGTTTTCCCTGTCTTGAGCTTCATATGAGTGGAATCATATTTTATGTATGATTTTTTTATTGTATTTGATTACTTCAGTCAAGCTAATGTCTGCTGGAGAACCTCTGGTGGTTGTTTATACCAGCAGATTATTCCTTTTCATTACTGAGTACTATTCCATTGCCTGAATATACCACAGTGTGCTTCTCTATTCTTCTGATGGTCATTTGGATTGCTTCCAGTTATAGAACATTATGAATACATACGAACATTTGCATGAAAGCCACTTACTGGGAACTCTTAACTGTTTCGCCTCCTGCATCTTATTTAACACTACTGTCAAGCTCTGAGGCTGAAATTTTTGTTATCCCCATTTTATGGCTGAGATTATTCCACCATTGATGGTTAATTTACATGAGTGATGCAGCCAGTTAGTGACACATTTGAACCAGGGCAGTGAGACTCCACAGATCTTGCTAATAAACACGCATTGTTACATGATATAAGATAGTTTGGTCAAATAGCTGTTTTGGTTTCAGAAGCCATGGATGTTTATATCAGGTATCAGTAACAAATATATCAGTAACAAATATAAACATATTTTGGTCTCTTTAGATTTCTTTACAAGAATATGGAAACGAAGTGGACATCTTTGCTTTGGGGCTAATTCTCGCAGAACTCCTTTACATATGTCCCACTGTTTCAGAAACATTACAGGTAAATAATATCACAAAAAAGAATTAAGCAACAAAAATTATTAGCAGTCATCTCCAAAGTGCTGCTACAGTAACTGCCCTTATGTGAGGATAGACTTGAATATATTAGTATTGACTGGGAAGGAAATATGGATTTAATCTTTCACACAGTTGGGCAACCAAAACTTTTTGCTTCAGACCAGAAACTTTGGTCTTCTTTTGAAGGTGTGTACATCTCACAAAACTAAAGCTGTTTCTTATTTGAGTCAGTCAGTAAAATTTTATTGATTGCCTGCTTTGCCTAAGACACTGTGCTAAGTGCTACAGGGTTTTAAATGTGAATAAGCCTCGTTCTCATGGAGATTTTATTTTAGAAGGGAAGATACTATAAGAGAATGCTCTACATGTTTTTGGGAAAAGACACGAAGTCTTGGGGAAACAGGACAGAGATCTTTCTAGCTGTAGGGATTTAGGTTTCATGGGGTATTTAAGTTGGGCTTTGAAGGATTGGTTGGCTTTTAATAGTCCAAAATAGAAGAAAGATCATTCCAGCCTTCCTTGTGCAGAGGGTGGGACTAGCAGACAGAATCATTTTTCTTGGAGTAGTAAGTGACAAGGAAGGGATGGTTGGCACACTGGAGAGATGTGTTGGGACTAAATTAAGGCAAGATTATGGACTTTCTTATGGGGGCAGTGGGGAACTGCTAAACGTATTAGGCAACCGGAGGGATATCTTGGTCTGAAGCTCAGTAAACGGACTTGCTGGAGCCAACAGCCTTCCCTGGACAGCAGGGATAATGAAAATACCTAGCACGTAGGATGCCAAAAAGGATGAAGGGAAGTAATGCAGATGACGCTCTTAGCACTTCAACATGTTGATGTTAAGGATGGGGAAAGGTGGGAGAGGAGAGTCCTCTTGCCTCTGGGCCAAGAAGCAAGTTTGGTTTTCCTCCTGAGTGAATAACTTCCTCATGAATATATATATATATAATATATATATATATGTGTGTGTGTGTGTGTGTTTTATTTTCAGATTTTTAAAGAGCTAAGGGACGGCAAGTTCTCAGATGTATTTGATGGCAGAGAAGTAAGTACTTGAAAATAATCAGACTTTTATTCATTTCAGTGTTCTATTTATTAGTATTGACTCACTATCATTACAGAAAATTCTTCTGCAAAAATTACTGTCACCCGAACCCGCGAAACGGCCTCATGCATCTGAAATACTGGAGACTTTGAAGGAGTGGAGGAATGTAAAAGAGAATAAGAAACGAAGCACATGTTAGAGCTCTTCTAAAAAAAGTATCCTGCCTTGGATATTCAATTTTTCTATAACTGTCTAAAATCTTCTAGGGACACCTATTGGGTATTTACCTTCTATTTTTATTTTCCTCTTAATTTTTCACTAAATTTTAAGAAGGTTTGAATCTTTTTTTTTTTTTTTTTTTTTTTTTACTTCAAAAACATTCAGACACTTTTCTTTTCCTGAGCTTATCTTCTTATTGTAAACATAGGGGAGAATATCTCTCAAATTTTTAAAATATTAGCAAATCAATTAATATTCATTAAATGTCAACTGTTTCTAGGCCAAAAATATATGAGATATCTCACTGTTTGAAATAGCTAATTTAGAGAAATATGGTACTCATAAGAAGATAAGTGATATACAATCACTTTGGAAAACAATTTGGTATGATCTGGTAAAGTTGAAGGTGTATATACCCTCAAAGCCATCAATTTGGTTCCTACATGCTTGCCTACCAGAATGTTCATAGAAACCTTGTTCATAACAGCCAAAAGAACAAAAAACAATGTGCATCACAAGAAGAATGGATAAACTGTATTTTTCCATACACTGTAATACTATATAGCAGTGAAAATGAACGAATTATATAGCTAAGTGCAGTAACATGATACATCTCTGAGGAACATAATGTTAAGCCAACAAAGCCAGTTACAGAAAACATATACAGAATGATTCTATTTACATAAAGTTGCAGACCCCGCTAAATGAAATACTTTGTTTAGAAATCCAAACAAATATGGTAAAACAATAAAGGGAAAGAAAAGAATAAGAAATTCTACATTTTGATGGTGGTTTTCTGAGGAGGGATGGAAGTGGTGTGATAGGGGAAGTAAACTTCAAAGATAACAGTTCACTTTGTTTTAAGTTTATTTATTTATTTACTTTGGAGAGAGAGAGAGGAGAGAGAGAGAATTCCAAGCAGGCTGTACACTTACAGCATGGAGCCAGATGTGGGGCTCGAACTCTTGAGACACGAGATCATGACCTGAGCCAAAGTCAAGAGTTGGATGCTTAAGCATCATGACTGAGTCACCCAGGCACTCCTCACTTTTTTTGTCTTAAACCAGATGTTGCATTCACTACTGTTTACTGTGTACTCTTTTTATCTTAAATACATTTTGTATCTATTAGAACAAACACTTTAAAGAGATAACTGTGCTAGAAGGTAGTAGGTAAGCACAGAGAAGAATCGGTCTGGAGAAGTTTCCAGGAGATCACTTTCTACTGAGGTATCATGGCATACGGCTTAGAAGTGGCATTCCAGTGAGACTTCTAAGTAGGCTAGGGATTTAGACAAGTAGTGAGGAGCAAATATGGGCAGGAGTCTGGACAAGAGCCATGGCTTGAGTTCTGGAAAAGATATACCTAAGAATGTTGGGTATACTTTGTTTCCCTGAATTGCTGGAGAGAATACCAGAAGATAATTTGGGTGACATCTTGGGAAAAAACCTGAGGGAAAAAACCTGTCATATAATTTTACAGTTTTTAAAGTGAGCCAAGTTTAGGCTAGGCAGAAGTCACAGAGAAAGGCTTTTACAAAGGCTATAGCTATTTCTAAAAAGTTATTGAAAGCAGTTAATATGGTTTTCAACTCTCAATGCAGTATTTGATCAAGGCAAGGTTTATCAATGGAGGGTAAAACCATTGGTTGAAAAGGTGTTGGGGAACAAGATCTTCAAAGGATTTAAATATAATCCCACAGATGATATATCAGTTACAAGGGGAAAGGGAAATGTACCTTTACATGTACCTTTACAATGGAAAGACCTCCTGGTCTCCTTAATAACCATGTGATTAAATCAACATCACTGAAGGTGGGACTGACTACCTAATATTATGCCTCTCCTGATGTAAGAGTTATGTACTATCACCTATTTAGTTTTCTTGCCAAAGCATTTAACTGGAACTCAATCATGAAGAAATTATTAGACAAATCCTGAATTAAGTCATTCTATAAGATAATTACCTTGGGCTTCTCAGAAAGTCAATATCACACCAAAAAAAGTAGAGGAAGTATTCTAAATAGAGACTAGAGAGGTATAACGACCAAATGTGATACTTGAACCTTGATTGTATCTTGGATGTTAAAAAAAAAAAAAGAGAGAGATAAAAAAAAAAAAAAGCCTGGAGCGCCTGGGTGGCTCAGTGGGTTGAGCGTCTGACTTTGGCTCAGGTCATGTTCTCATGGTCCATGAGTTCAAGCCCTGCATCGGGCTCTGTGCTGACAGCTCAGAGCCTGGACCCTGCTTCAGATTCTGTGTCTCCCTCTCTCTCTGTCCCTCCCCCACTCACACTCCCTCTCTGTCTCTCAAAAATAAATAAACATTAAAAAAAAACCCATCAAATTATAAAAGACGTTTTGGGGACAGTTAACATTTGGGTATGGACTGCATATTAGATGGCATTATAGAATAATTTTTAACTTTCTTAGGTGTGATAATGATATTGCAGTCATGCAGGAAGAGGTCTTATTCTTAGGCAGTGCATGAGGAAATATTTAGGGGTGAAGTGGCATGATAGGGACAACTTTCAAATGTTTAGTGAAAATCACTATGTATGTGAAGGGAGAAAAAGCAAATGGGGCAAAATGTTAACCACTGAATCACTGATAAATCCAGGAGGAAGATAAAGTTATTTATGCACATATGTGATTTAGCTTTTATATATACACATATACATAGATAAGTGTGTGTGTATGGGCAGCTACATAATTTGGGACCCAGTGAAATGAACACATGGGGACTTTGTTCAGTAATTAAGCATGGGTCACTTCTTGAATATGGAGCTTTGTACAGCTGCATAGTTTCCACAGCCGTAAAGCCAGACATGTGTGAAGATATATATGTATACACACATATATACGTGCACGTGCATATGTATCTGAGATGAAATGTTTAGAAGTCTAAATACCAGCTTCTCCAAGACTCAAATTATCCAGGACCCTCACTAGAAACAAACTCACAACATCCATTCCCTACTGGAGTGTCCACCATAACTTGAGGTTCCTGGCATGTTAACTTTTCATTATGGAATATTGGAATTCATTGTGGAATATTTCATTATGGGATATTATGGAATATTGAATGATTCTAATATTATTCATATTTAATTTAATAAATTTTATGTTAAAGCATACACAAAAACAGAATAATGAAACTCTATGTTTCATTCATTCATTCAAATATCAACATTATGCCTTCTTTGTTATATATACCTCCTTCCTTTTTTTTTAATGTTTAATCATTTATTTTGAAAGAGAGAATGAGCTAGCTTGTACAAGCAGGGCAGGGGCAAAGAGAAAGGTGGCGAGAGACTCCCAAGCAGCTGTGCACTGTCAGTGCAGAGCCAGACATGGGGCTCGATCTCATGAACTGTGAGGTGACCTGAACCAAAATCAAGAGTCAGATGCTTAACCGACTGAGCCACACAGGTGTCCCAACCCCCCTTCCTTTTTTAAATTTTCTTCTACTGGAGTATTTTAAAGCAAATCTCAGTCCTTGTATCATTTCACTTGTAAATACTTAAAAATGTATTTCTGACATAAGATCTTTTGAATTTTAACAAAGCCATGATACATTGTCATTCAACAAAATGAATATTTCCTTGATGGTTGTGTAGTAACCAGTCTGTATTCAGTTTTCTTCACAAAAATATATTTTGGCCAGTTGTTTAAATCAGGATCCAACATTGCATTTAGCTGATGTCTCTTTTGCTTTGTAACATTTACCCCTGTTTTAAATTTCTTTCCTCTTGCCATTTATTTGAGGAAGGAACTAGATCATATATCCTGTGGAATTTCCTTCATTCAGGACTTGACTGATGGTATCCCCATGGTGTCTAGTTAGGACTAGAAGCTTGACTTGATTCTGGTTCAAGTTTTTTCCCCCAAGAATACTGCATAGATGATGCTGTATACTTTCCTTGACATCTCTTCAGGAGTAACATAATGTTTGGTTGTTTCATTTTCAGTGATCTTAAGATTGATCCGTGGGTTCTGGTGGTGTAATCTACTATAAAGTTTCTTTCCAATCTTCCACCTAATGGTTGGAGATTGTTGTTTGGATCCATTATTTCATTAGGGGTTGCAAAACAGAGATTTTTGGATTCTGTAATCTTTATCATCTGTGGTTATTCTATAAAGAACTTTCTTTAAAGCAGAATGGAATAGATGGAATAAATATTTTAGAATGAGTTGGTGCCCTGGTAACCCCCAAAGGCAACAAATAAGGCTTTCATTTTATGACCCAGCCAGCTCTTTGAAACAGTTGTGTTTAGAATGGGTTGGAGCAGGAGGAGACTGTATTTGAAAGACCAGAAGGCTGAGAGGCTAAGACGGCCTGAAAGATACTGGGGACAGAACCAAGAGGAGTCAGTGACTAGTTGTGAGGATTAAGGAGAAAGTACCGCCAGAGATTACCTCCAGGTTTGTTTGAAGGTGAGTAGCCGGATTAGGATGTAGGCTTCAATCGGATTCACCCCCAAAGAGCCACACATATTTGAGAGATATTTTGTCTCACACTTTTATCTATTATACAATTTTTCGTTAGGATTTAAGCCAATAGGAAGGCCACCGCACATCCGTCCACGTGATGAGGGCAGCACGTATGGGGTGTAAAATGTTAGCTCTCACTTGGAGATGCTGTTTGTGTTGCTGCCAGAATATTGAGGTGAGGAGGTCGAGCAGACCGTAGAAAACACATGAGAGAGAGGATGGATTCATACACAGAGTGATGTGTATGTTATCTGGAAGTAACCCCTGAGGCTCAACTTTGAATCCAGGGGAGATTATGCAGAGGAAGGCAGACCAAGGAACAAAGTATGGCAAACACTCCATTTAGGTATTTACTCTTTATATCTAAATGTCAACCCTGTCCTTGACGTCTGTGTGATTCTCTATCTGTAACTATGGCCTGTCCCAATCCTGCATGTCCTCAGAACAGTCTCAGATGAAGGGACTACGGTTGATAGATGTACAGTGTTCTCACTATTGGTTTAAACTCTGACTAAAAACAGTAGAAGAGATAAAACTGTGAGGCAAATACCTCTCAAATATGTGTGACTCTTCAGGGGTTGAGACCTGTATTAGTTTTCTATGGCTGCTTTGAAAAACTACCACACACTTGGGGGCTCAAAACAACACTCATTTATTCTCTTACACTTCTGGAGGCCAGAAGCCTGAAGTGAGTTTCACTGGGCTAAAGTCGAGGTGTTGGCAGGGCCACGTTCCTCTGGAGGTTCCCACTCCATGACCCATGTTCACTGACTTACTTGACTAAGCTCCTGCCACACAGGTCAGCTGTGTTACCTGAATAAGGTTTTGCACTCAGTGGCTCTCAACTATGGTTTCTACCTAAAATCTCCTTCTTTTTTTAATAACAATTTTACTGAGATGGAATACATACCATACATTTCACCCATTTAAACTATACATTTCAGTGACGTCATGTATGTTGAGAGTGCAACCATCACCACAATGTTATCTTTTTAATCTTTAAATTTTTTTTCTTTTTTTTTAGAAAGAGAGAGAGTGCACAGAGGAGGGCAGAGACAGAGAGAGACAGAGAATCCCAAAGAGATTTTTTGCCCAATCTGGACTTTCATTTAAATGGAATCATACAATATGTGGTCTTTTCCATTTAGCAGAATGGTTTTGAGGTTCATCCATGTTGTGGCATGGATCAGGACCTCCTTCCTTTTTATGGCCAACTAATAATCAATTCTATGGCTCTATCACTATTTATCCATTCATCAGTTGATGGACATTTGGGTTGTTTCCACTTTCCTGCTATTATGAACAATGCTACTATGAATATTCATGTGCAAGTTTTATGTGGATGTATGTTTTCATTTCTCTTGGGTAAATACTGGGAGTGAAAGTGCTGGGTTATATTGTAACCCTTTCCTCATAACTTCACGTATTGAAATGACACTCAGAATCAAATTCAGTGTGACTTCATCATGTTCCACTGTCCCCCACCCAGAATGGAACTGTTTCCTAGTTCTGCTCTTGTCCAGTGCCTCAGTATTATGCTTACCAATTTGCCTTGGGAGCTCAGTTTTTCTTGTGTGGCTCTTTCGATGAATTTAAAGCAGGGACAGGCTCTCTCATTTTTGTTTACCCCAAGGCAGTGAGCCTACTGACCTGCATAAAGCAGGAACTCTGTAAGTGCTTTTGAATCGGTGGGAAATAAAAGTATTAAGGATTTCATACGCTTGATCCTACAAAATGTGTCTAATACTAAATAATAATGTTCACTTTCAAATTTCAACAGTTAAATGGCAAATAACACTAAAAAAAGGTATTTAAGGGAAACAAATTTTGTATATTAAAGTCTATTCATTTTGAATTGTAGAAGCTCCAGTATTTTGGATTTATATTTTAGGAAAATGAAAGACTTTAGAAATTATAGATTGGACTTTGAAAATAAACAAAGCACTCAAAAAAAAAAAAAAAGGAAACAAAGCACAATATAAATAAAAGTAAATGACAACACGACATATTATGTTTCAAATTTTACATAAATTTCACTGAAGCAAATTCAAATTCCCTAAAGCAAATTTAAAAATTCTAATGTTTTGCTTATCTTGGTTTTCATTATTGTCTAGTTTTGAAATCAGTAAAGGCTTATGTTAATAAAAATAATTTTTTACTCATATTGGAAGCCTGTATTTTTTTTTAAGTTTATTATGTATTTTTGAGAGGAAAAGAAAGTACAAGCAGGGGAGGAACAGAGAGAGAGGGAGAGAGAATCCCAAGCAGGCTCTGTGATGTCAGTGCAGAGCCAGATGCAGGGCTCCATTTCATGATGACCTGAGCCAAAATCAATAGTTGGACGCTTAACTGACTGAGCCACGCAGGCGCCCTGGAAGCCTGTATTTTTAATTGTCAATGGATAAGAATAAGGAATGTTTCCCACTCTCCAAGGTAAGCCTAGTTTTAAGCCTTGACCTGGAAATGTGAACCACAAATCTGGTGGAGTCATGGATTCTATCAAAGTTATTCCCGTATTCTGAGCATGAACGTATTAAAAATATTCTTGGCCATTAGGCAGGTGGATGGTTGTCCCCACAGTAGTAGAAAAGGAAGCTGGTGACTAACTCCATTCCATCTGAAACAACCCACATGGCTTTGGGAATGACTGCATGGATGTCAGTATACTGGCTGAAATGACGGGAGAGTATCTGACTGTAATTCCCAGGAAAGATGAACTCCTTTGTTTCAGCTACTAATACAATTTTATTGTTAAGTGAAAAAGTAAATATTTAATACTATTATACAACAGTATAAGCTCTAGTATTTTATATGTGTGTTTATATTCATAAAAATAATGCTTCATTTTCTGGATGAAATGAAGAAGAACTGAGGCCCACCCAGAAGTTAACTAGTGTAGTGATTCTCAAGTTTTGCTGCATCTCAGAGTCAAAGGTGGTCACGCTCAGGCCACAGTGACCAATTACATCAGAACCTCTGCCGATGGGAAACTGTCATCGCAGAGCCTGATGTGGGGCTTCAACTCACGAAATTGTGATGATGAAGAGTCACTTAACCGACTGAGCCACCCAGGCACCCCTTGTATTATCATTTTTAAAGCTCCCCAAGCTAAACTTGACAACAAATGAATTAGGTTATATTAGGGCAAAGGCTGATACAAGTTGTGCTATTGATTATCTTAACTTAATGCAAATACAGGTTATGCTTTTGCTCTGTTCTTGTGTATACTGTTTCTAATAAAAGAGGCTGATCTCTTGCTCAGTGGTACTGAGAGAGAGGTTAGCTATAAAACTGGATCCCCAAGAATGTAACAGTGCTCTGTATTTAACCTGTAGCACTAGTCCTAACACACAGGTGCTTATCAGATGTATTCTTAGCACTTTATACAAATACAGATATCTAGAAACTACCCTAGACTAGCCGAATCAAAATCACTAGGGGTGGTACCTGAGCTTGTGAACTTTAAAAAAAGTTCATGATTTTTGATGCCCAATTTTGTCTGAAGATATCTAGAGGTGTGCTACATGGTATGTCCTTAGCTATATGTGGTGACATTATAGAGAAGCAGATTTTAGAAAAATAACTTTAAAAATCACTTATAGCTACCCAGCAATGGAACAATCCATTTTAAGGCAGTGAGCTCTCTGTGGCTGGAGAAATAAAGGCAGAGGTTAGATTGCAAACTGCTGGGAATGTTGTCCAAGGGCTCCCAAATTTAGGAAGTACTTGGATAACCTGATAGTTAAGATTACTTCCAATTCTAAAGTTTCTTTAGCTAAAATTTGCAATCTTCACTTATAGTGGATATACACACTGTCATGAAAACTCATGATTTTCCCACAAGTATCATAATTATTTTGTTTCTGAAATTGGCTAGAATGAAGTAGTGTTAATGGAACATTGCCTGACATCAGTCGTATTGAGGGGAATGCTTTTCCTTCCTCCTATCTGCATGGAGGGAAGGGACTTTTTCTTGCGCCTTGGGAGAGAGAAGTATGGGAGCAAGCTCTGTGAACCGTCGTTCATTCCCTCTCAACAGAGAAGTGTCTTATCTGAGATGTGATTTTGGGAGAAGGAACTTAGCATGTGTGGCCCCGCCCCTGGTGGGTCCTCTCTCCTTGAAAGCTAAATGCTCTCAGAAGGCAAAGGTAGGCTCCATCCCCGGCAAGGCAGAGGTCTGTAGTTGTGTCCAGTCAGGGAGATATTTTAGGGAGCCTAATAGGAGAACAAGTCAACCTTGCTCTCTATCTCAACGTCACTGATAATAAAGCTGACATGTTAATCTCTCTCTGACTCCCATGTCTTACTTCTCACTTTGTTCCAAAGTGAAGAGAGGAATGAGGGAGTTACCTGTTGGTGTCCTTGAGCCCCACAGCATCACAACAGAGTCACAAATTGTGTTTGCCCATGTCTATAACACTTGCGTTCTGAAACAGCATTGTTATTTTTTTTTTTTAAATCAATGAACAACTATAAAGTACAAAGTGCTTCTAAAATCACAAAAAGAACAAAACATATAAAAAGGCCCTCTTTCTTTAACTGGCATAATTTGGGAATTCTAACTGCTCAATTGTTTATTTTTAGAAAACAGTAACATTTTCCAAGTTTCTACTTTATTGAGAATAATCTTAGTCATGATCTGCAGAAGTTGGTCCTGGGCAATTTGAAGAGAGGTCTTCTTTATCTGTAATTTATGTGAGGAAAATAAAAGATTAATACTAGTATAGTAAACTACTCTAGAAAATTAGTTCAACATAACATGTTTTGTAGCTGTGTTTGCTACTTACTGAGCTAAACTGGGAAAAGATACAACCATAACCAACAATTCTTTACTGCCAAGTGTAAAGTCCTTAAATTCAAGTTAACAGGGCCAACTTGGGGAGAATGTGTTAGAAGGGAAAGTGCTTGACCCTATAAGGTATCTGGCAAATTTTAAACCCATTTCTTTCCTTATAATAAAAAAAAAAAAAAATGGAGTGGATTTCAGTATTCTGAAACAATATTCTATCTACATAAAAGCTAATTCTAAAAATCTGAAATATCTTGCAAGTTAATGCAGCTGAAGAAAGAATCTTTAAAAATAAAGCATGAAAAAAAATTCATCCTCAAGTAACTAAAAAATTCTTCCTTTTGAAATAGAGAACTGAAAAATTCCCTTCTGCACATTTAGTTTCTGAAAAGGCCTTGATTATTTCTATATGTACCACTGCTTTAAGACATTGACCCCACACTGCCATTTGGATGGAATAAGAAATTTCCATTGTCTATGGGAGATGTGACTTACACACATGTACACACGCCACACACACACACACACACACACACACACAAAATCAAAGTTAAAAAATCAAAGAGCATTTGTATTCAATATTTTTAAAAAGTGCAAAGTATCCTCTTACCTTCATAGGCTGTTCCACACCAAATGCAATACAGATGTTCTCCTCTTAAATAACCAGTCAATATTTGTAATTTTTCCAGTACCTACATGTAGGACACAGGCACATTAATAGTTCAAATTGAACATAATCTTGGTATTCTGGTCTCTTGGATCCTGCCAAATTAGCCCAAGGCTATAAATCTTCTGCTACTCTCTTAACCATGTAGGATAGGTATCAAGGGAAGAATATATTAGAACATGTCCCAGTTTACCAGCCACCCTGATATTTTCACATGTTTGACAGACACAAAGAGACCACTTGTTAACATTTGGAAAATACATTTGGGCTGGCTCTTATTTTAATCAGGATCCTTTAAAAACCTCCCTCTACTTCAAAGAACCTACCTCCCCAGATGGAATGAGAGTGAACACTGCCTCCCTTTGTCATTAAAGTTCTCATCAATGGTCTCCCAGTTAAGTGGAACACTGCTTTTTCAAATTGCAAATGCTTCCTATAAAATTCTTATACACAAAAAAACACAGAAATGGGATTCCTTTCTTGAATAATTTCCACTTCCTTTGAGCTGTGTTTTTTTGCTTTGTTTATGGGTGCAGGAGAGGGGTATTCATTAGAATCACTTCCTGAGGTTTAACAGGCAACAAAGTAGAAATTAAGATAATTTATATTTGTGGCTCATCTGTCATCCAAACTGAAGCTGAGAGTGTACACCGAAGCTAAAGGAAGAAATTATATAACGGTTTGGGGTCAATAAAATAACCCTATGATATAGTAGTTCTCAACTAGAGGTGATTTTTCCCCTCGGGGAAATTTAGCAATGTCTGGAGATATTTTTGGTTGTCACAAGGGGGAAGTGCAACAGGCACCTGGTGGGTGGAGGCCAGGGATGCTGTTAGAACAGTGTGCCCCAACAAATAATTAGCCGGCTCAAAATGTGAATGGTACCAAGGCATACACTTAAGACACCTTGCTCGAGGAACTGGTACCGAAACATACACTCAAGTCTTCACTCTTATATTCATCTTCATCGTGTTCTTTTTCTTCCTCTTCCTCTTCCTCGGTTTCCTCTTCAAGCCCCAACCAGTACCATGGTTCCCTAGGAACCTGAATATTCTGAAAATAAAGAATTATTCCCAATTAAACGCAGCTAACCAGAAGACTATCACAAGTACGTTCATATCGACATGGATTCTTTCTTTCAATGAAATATTTACTGATTGCTGCTTCAAGAGTAAAGCCCTGGGCTGTATGAACCATAGGGATGAAGACTCAGTTCAAGTATTGTCCCCCAGTGGCTGCCAGTCTATTAGGGAAATAAGCCATGGGTATACATATCTTAATGGGAATAAAATAACACACATAAGAGGGATGTAGGTGAGGGGATGGGCATGAAGGAGGGCACTTGTTGGGATGAGCACTGGGTGTCATATGTAAGAGATGAATCATTGGGTTCTACTCCTGAAGCCAAGACTACACTGTATGTTAATTAACTTGAATTAAAAAAAAAAAAAATCTCATGAGATTTGGTTTTAGATCTCGCGAGATTTACTTGTAGAGCACACACACACACACACAAAGTACACATCAGCTAGGAAAGTGTCATGACAGACGCAAAATAAAGTGCTATGGGAATACAGAAAAGTGAGAGATTGCTTCCAGAGATCTATTTACATACAAGGGAAATGTTTTAGAGACTTTAATTGAAGTCATTTTATTCTAATGGAAAGATCAAAATAAAAAAATTGAAAATGAAATAAAAATAAAACCAAAAACAGAATTTTAAAAACAGCCAAAATATATAGTAATCTACCATGACTTTGCTAGTTAGGGACACAAGAGGTACTGAAGATGGACTAAAAATAGGCTATTCATCAAATATTCTGGTGGACAGAATTTCCACACACACTAGCTCTGAGTCTCCAATATCCAAATAAGCAGAGAAAGATTAAATATAAAAATGTTATTTGAGCCTTATTGGGTGATTCAGACTACTCCGGTTCCTGCAGCGACCAAGTCATCGTCATGAGTGTCAACCATCAAAGATCAGCCCTGCATGTTAAATGAAAGCTTTAACAGGTAGCGGGCTAGATACCACAGGCCTGGAGTTTCTTTTCTTTCTTTTTTCCTAATTACATGGCAAATCACACTGGGCACCGAAAAACCTCTCCAAACGGAACACAGGTGAAAGGCTTGCCTTCTGAGTATCCAACTGCTGGCAGGCTCGCTGGCTTCTTCTAAGGTCCCCTTCCAGCTTCACTTCATCCTGCTTATGTTTCAATCGCAGTCTAATCGAAAGAAAACAATAGTCTACCGAGAGTCTGCCCTCCCTTTATCCATTTAAATGCCCAACTACCAGAAAACATCACAATAAACACGGGGTAAAACCCAAAATAGCTCAAATACCAAGTGTTACCGAAACTGCTCTGCGGCTTTTTCTTCGGCTTGGGTTTTCACGTGGATCTTTCTTCTATAGTTTTCTAGTTTTTCCTCTGCTTTCCGCTTCAGTAATGCCTCATGACCGATGCCACTTTTCCCTGTTCAAACAGCAAACTGCTTTAGAACCTGATGACTTCACACTTCAAAACATGACCTCTAACCAGGTGCAAATTACACACAATTCTGATTTGAGTACAATCACTCGAAATCATTTGACATGAAAACACTGGAGATTTTTTTTTTCCTAAACCCAAACACACAATTTGAGTTTTACAAAGATCATTAGTCTGATTTAATGAAATAGTCACACAATACAAAATTCCTTAAATTGGGAAAACAGTATCAACTATCATACTTCCATATAAATATAATAACCAAATAAAATATGTATTTTTCTCCTTAATTCATCCAAAGTCTTAAGAAAAACATTGAATGGATAAGTCTGTCTCAGAATACTTTCAGTACATTCCTTTTTTTTTTTTTTAAATGTTTATTTATTTAGAGACATAGCACAAGCAGGGAAGAGAGGGAGAGAGAAAGAATCCTAGGCAGACTCTGCACTGTTAGTGGGAAGCCTGACATGGGGCTCAAACTCACAACCTGTGAGATCATGACCTGAGTCGAAATCAAGACTCAAACGCTAAACTGACTGAGCCACCAAGGCACCCCTTAGCACATTTCAATGGGCAAAAAATAGCTTTGCATTTTTAATGGTTATGATTTCCCCCCATATTTTTAGGATTTAAATTTTATTTTATACTCAAACTGTTACTTTTAGTTTAAAATATTGAGAAGTTTAACTAAGAAATATTTTACTGGGGGCTTCCTAGGATAAGAACTGTAACAGTGCTACCACAAAAAAACCCATTTAGTATGCAAGTTTATGTGCTAGATCTAAGCATAAGTTATTATTACTGGTAAATATGCTCAGAAATAATTATATACCTGTTTTGACGTTGAGAGGAATTGGTTCAACAATACCACCTCCTAAGAAAAGAGAACAAAACACACACATGACTTTAGAACTTCTTCTTCAAACTACAGGTGAGCGTAGTACACAGCTTTGCAATGTTCTATACATATCCCTTCCAGTTTCGATGCCACTTGAAATTGAAATCTGAACATGAATACTCTATAATCAACCACCTCCCTTGCCTTCAAATATCTACTCCTCAGTAAGACTGACCCACAGCCTCCTATGCCATCTGAAGTTAGGGTTTCAGGAAGGGAAAACACTGATATATGTCCAAGAAAGTGGCAGCTTCCAGAGAAAGCAAAGCCTTGCTCAGTGAAGATCAAAGCAATTATAATAAGGAAGACAAGAAAAATGGCTTACAGAATCCACTATGAATATATGGCCTCTACAACTTCCTAAATAGGGAGGCGAGAATGGAGCTTCTCCAACCACGCGCTCACTGGGGTACCTGGCACAGGTACAGAGCGAGCAGGGCGGTGTCCTGCCATCATCCTCAATGTTGCTTCACTGTCCTTTGGCTGTTGTACTTCTCAACCCTTCTCTTATCACCATTGTTAGCTGCTGCCTCCGTTGTAAGCCTCGTCCATCCCCGCTGTTGGTGCCTTGAAGGCGAAGTGGGGCTGGTAAGTAGCTCTTGATGACACTTGTCTAAAGTGGTGTAGGAAGACACCGTTCTCTATATGCTTGTTTCACCTAGTAGCTATGTTGCTTTACTTTCTGTGTAGATGGATAAGGAGTCCTCTCTGGTACTCATCAATAGAGCACCATTTGGTGGTTAGGAACACCTGCTTATGTCCAGATGGAACTTACCACTTTTGCCAAGGGCCTGACCACTTTTATATCCCATCTTTTGGAGCAAAGCAAACCCTTTGTTTTCACAGCCTAGTGCATTCTTCAATCCAATGTCACGTCTTTCTTGTTCTTCTTCTTTTAAACTCTTCTGTCTGTTTTTCAAATTAGCTTCCTGTTGCTTTTCTTCTTTTCGACGAGCTTCTCGGATTTGCCTCAGCATTGGCAATCCTGGTCTGATGTCTTGTCTGAAGAATAATGGAGAAGGTTATTTTAGACGAGGACATGCAGTTTTCTCGTAACTTTGCTACTTACTTACCTGACGCTACTTAATATTTCAGCACCACCACGATGACCACCTTTGTTTTCATTGATCTTAGAACATAATCAGTGACCTCTGAGAGTGGCTATTTTAGTAAAAATAATGAAAGCTGGTGCCAGATTGTAGGAAGCTGAAGAAAATAGAGAGTTGAAGAAACAGTAATTTTAGACTAATTTTTCTAGGAGGTTGGAAATAATAAAGAGCAAAGCTGAATACGAGCTAGAAGAGACAGTAAGATGAAATAAAGCAAAAGTGTAAACTTGTTTGGAAGAGGAAAATAACAAGAATCAAGGGCAGAAGTCAAATGTTTAGCATTAAAAGGGAAGAAAAGGCTCCTGGTATCTTTGTACAGAAATGTAGGAGGTGTTTCCACAAAGCAACAAAACTGACTTTTCAACTCACATTTAAAATCAATGTCATCACTTACGAGTCTACATTAATGTCTTATATATATCACTACATGAGGTGTGCAAATTTACTTACTGGACATTAATGAAGGAATCAGACATATAGTCCTCTTCTTCCGCCATGTTCAACTTCATATGGCAAAAGTATCTACAAATCAAAGAGGATAAAGTAACAGCACCTTTTTTTGTTGTTGTTTGGTCGACAATGGAAATAAACCTTTCTCTGGAGCTCTACCACACATTCAAGTGCCTTCTGACATCTTTCTGTGGGAAGCTCTCCAACGACTCGTTCTCTTCCATTCCAAACCTCCATTATCCCCTAATTTTTTCAAATAAATGTCGCTACAATCTCCCCATTCCTGACCTCGTATAGCCCTCTGCCAATTCTTCCTCTACAATATCCTTCAAAAGCTTTTTTCCTATAGTTGTGACCATTGCTTCAGTTCAGGCATTTCTTTCTCACCCGAACTATTACAACAACTTCCTAATTAGTTTCATTGTGTGTGGCCTCTCCTCTTCCAGTGCATCCCCTACACCCTCTGCAGTGTTTTTTTGTTTTTTTTTTTTTTTTTTTTTTTTTTTTTTTTTAAGTTTATTTGGGGCTCCTGGGTGGCTCAGTTGGTTACTCATCCAATTTTGGCTCAGGTCATGATCTCATGGTTCCTGAGTTCTCCTTCAGATCCTCTGTCTCCCTCTCTCTGCCCCTCCCCAACTTGCGCGCTCTCTCTCTCTCTCAAAAATAAAATAAACATTAAAAAAAGTTTAAAGTTTATTTTTTTTTAGTAATCTTTACACCCAAAGTGGGGCTCAAACTCACAACCCTGAGATCAAGTGTTGCATGCTCTTCCTGTTGAGCCAGCCTCTCCAGAGTGGTTTTATAAAAAACATAAGTCAGGTCATTTAATCTGTCTATTTCAATCCCTCAATAAACTTTACTCTGCAGGCCCTGGAGGACTAGTCACTCTAGCACTGTAGCAGGAGGATCCTTCAAAATCTCACCCCTGACGCTCCTTTAGGGTTCCATATTCAAGTCACATGGGCTTCTCATTGTTCTCTGAACATACACAGACATTTCCTTCCTCCTTGGCCTAAGCTCCCCTCCTTCACGAAACCCATCCTAACCATTCCAGGCCTCTCTCTACAGCACTCCATGTTCAAGCTGTCCACTTGGAACTTGGTATACTTAACATCTCACTTATATGGAGACATTTTTGAGGAGAGTTTCCATCCAAAATAGTTAAAATCATGTAATTATTTTCTCTTACAGGGATAAAATAGTTATCCAAAAAAGCACACCTCAAACTTTATTATGTATATGAATTGCTTCAGGATCTTCTTAAAATCCAGCGTCTGATTCTGAGCTAGAGCTTGAAGTTTTGTATTTCTAATAGGCTCCCAGATGATATCAATGCTTCTGGTCCAGAAGCCAGTTACAGAGGGCAGTCATTTGCTGCAGTACACACAGGCTGTTTTGGCCCACCCACCATCCTTTTCTTTGGGAACCCAACCCTCCGCCCTCCACTGGGTTCTAGTGGAGGGTGGCAAGCTCTGTCTTCTATACTTCCCTGGGCACAAGATGGCCAATTATAGTTTACTATGTCCCAGCAACAGAGGAGGTGATGACTTAACCAGGTCAGATAAGCATGTCTTATGGGGGAAAAGAGATCTCTTCACTGGGGTTTCTGAACAGAGAGTATGTGAAGGTGGGCTCCAAAGGGCCATCTTCCTGGCCATATGAAGAGATCCCACTTGCAGAATGAAGCCAGATAGAAAAAATGGGCAAAGATAGGCCTGACACCTTGCTTAGCCACACCCCCACAGGACACAGCAGCGATAAAAATTAAGCCATGAATGAAAGTTCAGCTAAGCCATATTAAATTAGGGTTGGTAAATTTCATGCCAGCCACTGCGGTCATACAATTAACACGAATTAATAGACCCACAGCATAAAGCGTGTTATAGAGGAACCCCTCCCCACCCTGCGCTAAAGTTAAATTTTAACTCAGCTGTAAAAAGCTACAGTTAACATAAAAATATGGCACAAAAGTAACTTAACACCTCTGACCACACGATAGCTAAGACCCAAACTGGGATTAGATACCCCACTACGCTTAACCCTAAACTTAGATAGCTAACTAAACAAATCTGTCTGCCAGAGAACTAGCGACAGCTTAAAACTCAAAGGACTTTGCAGTGCTTTATTTTATATCCCTCTAGAGGAGCCTGTTCTATAATCGATGAATCCCAATATACCTCACCACCCCTTGCTAATCCAATACCGCCATCTTCAGCAAACCCTAAAAAGGAAGAAAAGTAAGCACAAGTATCTTAACATAAAAAAGTTAGGTCAAGCTGTAACCTATGAGGTGGGAAGTAATGGGCTACATTTTCTATCCTCGAACACTTTTCCACGAAAAGTCCTTATGAAATTAAGAACCAAAGGAGGATTTAGTAGTAAATTGAGAAGAGAGAGCTCAATTGAATTGGGCCACGAAGCACGCACACACTACCTGTCACCCTCCTCAAGTGACAAAACCCAAAGACAATCTATTCAAACTATAAAAAACACAAGAGGAGACAAGTCATAACAAGGTAAGCATACTGGAAAGTGTGCTTGGATAAAACGAGATGCAGCTTAAACAAAGCATCTGGCTTACACCCAGAAGATTTCATATCAAACTGGCCATCTTGAGCCAAAACTAGCCCAAATAACCATAAATTCAACTAACGTAAAACAATAAATCAAAACATTTAGTTAATTCTTAGAAGTATAGGACCACATAGCCCTAATTATTGTCGCAGTTCTTATCCAAACACCATGAAGCTATTTAGGAGCAACAGCCCTAATAATTGCCCACCGATTAACATCATCAATACTATTCTGTCTTGCAAACTCAAACTATGAACGAGTACAGAGCCAAACAATAATCCTAGCATGAGGTCTGCAAACACTCTTCCCCTTAATAGCCACCTGATGACTACTAGCCAGCCTTGCAAATCTAGCCCTACCCCCTACAATTAACCTAGTTGGAGAACTATCTGTAGTAATAGCCTCATTCTCATGATCCAATATTACTATTATCCTCGTAGGCACACACATTATTATTACAGCCCTATATTCCCTTTATATACTAATCACAACCCAACGGGGCAAATACACACACCATATCAGAAGCACTAAACCATCATTTACGTGAGAAAATGCCCTAATAACTCTCCACCTACTCCCGCTCCTACTTCTATCACTAAATTCCAAAATCGTTCTAGGTCCTATTTACTGTAAATATAGTTTAATAAAAACATTAGATTGTTAATCTAATAATAGAAGTTTGAATCTTCCTATTTACTGAAAAGGTATGCAAGAACTGCTAATTCATGTCTCCATGCATAAAAGCATGGCTTTTTCAACTTTTATAGGACAGAAGTAATCCATTGGTCTTAGGAATGGGGCGGGGGTGGGGGGTGCCTAAGGGGTTCCAGGTTCTTTTTAAAACCCCCCCTTTGTGGGTACGATACACTTCAGCATCATCCATTCGCATCAAGCA
This sequence comes from Panthera tigris, assembly GCF_018350195.1. Lineage (NCBI taxonomy): Eukaryota > Metazoa > Chordata > Mammalia > Carnivora > Felidae > Panthera > Panthera tigris. Next base: position 109,369,907 of record NC_056662.1, read on the forward strand.
TAAGGATAAACTTTGTAAAGCCACCATGACGGTGGCTTGGACCACCAGTGGAAGTGGACCACCGGCAGTAGAAGTGGTGAGAAGCGGTCGGATTCTGCGTATATTAAAAATTTTTTTTTAAGTTTGTTCATTTTCGAGAGAAAGAGACAGGCAAAGAGAGAGCAGGGCAGGGGCAGAGAGAGAGGGAGACACAGAATCTGAAGCAGGCTCCAGGCTTTGAGCTGTCAGCACAGAGCCCGACATGGGGCTCGAACCCACGAACCACGAGATCATGATCTGAGCTGAAGTCGGACGTTTAACCAACTGAGCCACCCAGGCGCCCCTGAGCGTATTTTAAAGGTAGAGCTAAGGAGACTGGCTGATGGATGGGAAGCGGTGTGTGAAAGAGCGATGTCAACGATTATGTTAAGGCTTTTGGCCTGAAAACCTGGAAGAATGGAGTTACCAGTTGAGAGTGGTTAGACTGTAGTAGGTTTGGTTCGGGTGACGTCTTTTGCTTGTTTTTTTTTTTGACATAGAGCAGGCAGAGGCAGTGGCAACAAGAACGCTGCTTCAGACACACGGAGAATCCCATTATACATCCAAGTGGAGAGAAGGGCTAATTAGCTGGACATACAGTAGAAAGGTAACCAAAAAGCTTCAGTCCCCAAACCCCCCCTTAGGGACGGCTGATTTCTCCCTTCTCGTGTCCCGCCCAGCTGCAAGCGTCACAGGCAGGAATGTGGGTGATGGTGTGATAGGTCAGTCACGACCAGCGCACAGACCACCGCCCTTTACATTCTATCAGGTGTCCCCATCCCCTTACCTGGTAGCTCTACTCTCCCCGGGTCGGCTTGTGAGAGCGCGCGCTGCGCATGCGCCCACCCACCTGCACAGGACTTCTGAGCCTCAGCTCCCACCCGAGCTTCTTAGCGAGCAATCGATTGGAAACCTGCGGCGGGAGGAGCCAGGAGGATGTAGTTAGTGCGCTTGCGCAACACGAGCCTTCCGCGCACGCGCTCTCCTCTCGTTTCCTGCTGGCAGGCGTGCGGGAGGCGGGGCATCCGGGTCGCTTGGCAGCTGCTTCTGGCCCCGGAACTCAGCTGTTCAGCCCCTGCCAGACTAGCAGGTGAGGCCATCCCCGTTGCGGCCAAAGCACGCACGGTGACACGCACACACACCCCTGTCCCCCCGTATGTTTTCAGAGGACTGGGGAGGAAAATCGAATTCGTAGGGAACATTTTTCTTTCTCAGGCTCCGGGCTTGGTTCCGAGTCACCGCCTCCTGTAGTTGACAGCCCTAAGTGGCTCCTGCGAGGCCTGCGGCGGCCTCTTAACATTTCCCCCCAGGCCGGGCGCTGCGCTACGGCGGTCCTCGGAGTAGCCGGGCTAACCCAGACCCGCAGCGCGCGCAGCCTTTGTGGGCTGCATTTCCCCGACCGCCCGGGGTTGTCACTAAATCTTCGGCCACGGGGATCTGGCCTTCCCCATCCCGTCACCGTAGGAAGACTCTTGTTGGAGACTTCCAGTGTGAGATCTTTATTCTGGGAGTTTTGACGTCGTCCTGGGCCAGGGGAGGGTAAGGGTGCTGTGCACTGAGCCGTGGGCGAGAAAAGAGGAGGGTGGATTGTCAGGCCCAACCGGTGTATGATCTTGGTGCCGTGGTTTTCCCATTCGTGGAATGGGTTAATGACATATGTTTTGCTAGGCATATTTCTTTTGGAATAACGTCTTCTTTGCAATATTTTTTTTAAAAAGCTATCTCTATGCCCAACGTGGCGTTCAAACCCAGGACCCCGAGTTCAACAGTCGCATGCTGTACTGGCTGAGCCAGGCAGACGCCCTGTTATTTGCAGTATTGATTTAAATTTTCCTTTTTTCATTCTTCTTCACCAAGCATGACTCATTTATGTTTGTTTTTGTTTTACCCTTGTTCTTTAGAATTAGGTTCTTGGGTTTTGCCTCAAAGAAGTAATGTAAATTTCCCGCAAATGAAATGAGAAGTAAAACCACACTTTACAATTCTTAGTGGTTGCATTCACTAAGCTTTGACTTTTAACATTAAAAAAAAATCCTTACAAGTATTTCTTGATTTGTTAAGGTGTGACTTTTAAACTTCAGTAATGGAGCTGGCCCACAGTTTATTGCTAAATGAAGAAGCTTTGGCTCAAATCACTGAAGCAAAGAGACCAGTTTTTATCTTTGAATGGTTGAGATTTCTTGATAAAGTATTGGTCGCTGCCAACAAGGTATAGTATTGCTTTTTTTCCCAGGTGGGTTTACATAATGAAGAGTATTATATGTTCATGCTTTGTAAGGGAGCACGCATTATGTTTTGGAAAGGTTGTGGGTCACTTATGGAATTGAGAATATAACACAGTAATAGAAATTTTTGTCTGGTCTTTTTCTATTTTGTGGCAAAACCAGAATCTCATTTGAACCTAGCTCTTTGCCTACTTCATGTCTCTACCCGAACAACTGAATGTGACTGGAGAAAAATATGGTTATATGACTTTTAAATTCACTCATCTCCACCTTGCAAATGGTCCCTCCACGCTGTCTAGCAATCCCAATATCTTCACTTATCTCTCTGAGGAGTTATAATGGGGTGGCTTTTTTTCTGTTTTCTTCTTCCTACGTAGTCTGTTTTAGCCTTCTTGCTTTTCATTATGTGTTTTGTTTTCTGTCTTTAAAATTAGATACTTTCCTCAAATATCTGATAATGTTTGGCTGTCTGCTCAAATTTAAGAATGAGTAGTACGTTTCCTGGGCAGGGTGAAGTTTGTTAACTGTGCTTCACTGTAGGCCAGTCCTGTGGTTTGAAGAACCCCTGGCATTGGCATCATAGATTTCCCTTGGCTAGTCATTCCCAGGAAGAGACTTTTCTACTCTAGTGTCCTAGGGCATATCACTAGCTGCCTAGATTCTAGGAATTTGGGGAGAAGGCTCCAGGCTTCAACATCCAGTATGAAAACTTCCGTTTAATCCCCTGTTTTCAGTACAGTTTTTCCAGCCCACAGCTGTGCTGGAGCTTCCTAAGTCCCGAATGGAGGAGAGAGGTATGAGAGTCTTACAACTTCTAGACTCTCAACCATTTCCTCCAGTTCCAGGCATAATTCACTCCCTCCTCCATAAGCACCTGGAGCTTCAAACAACAACAGCAAAACAGACATGAGCTTCATGGGATTCTGTGTTGTAAGTTGCGTCTCTTCTCAGCTTTGCCCATTGGGGGTACCTGGCTTCTGTATATTCTGTTGATTTTTTTCCTGTTTTCTTTGCTCTTGTGGATTTGTGCATTTGTGTGTGTGTGTGTGTGTGTGTGTGGTTGCCCTTTAATATAGTTTTACTAGTATTTCTGGAAAGACAAAGTTAATGCATGGATTCACTTATGGCCCTTAGCTAGAAGTCTCTATTTTCTCTTAAACCCCTTCCAACTGAGTATTTGCTGCATCCATTTCACTGAAATGGCTCTTGTCCAGTCATCAGTGATCTCACATTGTTCCAGCCAATGGTCAGTATTCCATCTTAGTTGACCATCAGCAGCTTTTGACATAGTTGATCTTCTCTCTTGAAACACTTAATAGGTATTTTATTTTGTTGTGAAGAGTATATACAAATATTTATTCCCGCAATGATATCATCTAATTTCATGATTTTTGCTACCATCTATACAGTAATGACTTGCAGATCTCCAACTACCTCTTTCTCTTTTAAATAGCATCCCAAAATTAACATATACGAAGTTAAATTCTTGATTTCTCCGTTCCAAACCTGTCCTTTCCTCAGTGGTCACCATCTCAGGAAACAACCATGTCTTCCTTCCAGTTGCTCAGGTCATAAACCTTAGAGTCATTCTTCTTTCTTTTGGAAATTTCGCATCATATTTATCAGCAAATCCTAAGGGTTCTATCCACTAAACGTGTCCAGAATTGAATTATTTGTTATCATTTCCATTGTTCCCACCCTCCTCTCTCATCTGGATCATTGCAACACCTTCTTAAATGCTCACTGTGCTTCTGACCATGGACCTTGTGGAGTATTTTTCACTCAGTAGTCAGAATGTGCCTGTTAAAACATTTTGATCATGTACCTCTTATGCTTCAGATTCTCAGGATGAAATAGAAAATTCTTACAATGGTGTATAAGGGGCTATACAATCTGGTCCTTTCTATTCTTCTGACTTCATCTCTCATTACTTCCTCTCTCTGACTCTCTGCCAGCCAGACTGGCCTTCTTGCTGTCCTCGCCCAAGCAAGTTCCCACCTCAAGGCCTTTGCCCTTGTTTCTCCTGCTTGGAATATTTTTCTCTCAATATCTGCATAGCTCACACCTTCGCTTCTTTTTAGAGAGGCCTTTTCTTACTAATCTGAACAAAACAGTAAGAACTCACACTATTCATTTGTTTATTCGGTAAACTTTGCCTCTCCCCACTAGAATATAAACTCACAAGGGCAGAGACTTTGTTGTGTTCACTGTTTCATCCCAGTGCCTAGAATAGTGCTTGGCATATAATAAGTGCACAATAAGCATTTCTTGAATGAATGAATGAATGAATGAACTCTCAGTATTGACTATGAGTCTATTTGAATATCTTTTTTTACTGCCTAGGGCTCCTAGAGTTTCTTTTGGTTTCCTTCGCGGACCTGTGTCTTATGAACTGCTGACTTGGCTTTTACAGGGCAGCCTAGCTAGGTTCTAAGATGTCAGTTGTCCACGTACCCAATATTTTACATCCTTTGACTGTTGGTTTCTTAGTAAGTTGGTGTGGAAACTTTTTCATCTAGAGCAGTCACTTGTATTAGCAGCTAAATTTTTGGTATTGGAGGGGAACGAAGGATAACATTTAGGAAAGAATGGTTCATTTATTCTTTTTAAGACTTTATTTTTAAGTAATGTCTATACCCAGTGTGGGGCTTGAACTTACAACCCCAAGATCAAGGGTTGCATGCCCAACGGACTAAGCCAGCCAGGTGCCCCAAGAATGGTTCATTTCTTACCAAACTTTTCCTTATCTTGAACATTTTCATTTATGGTTTTATGCCTAATGTAATATAGATTTTAACTTTTGAGTATTTTTTATTTTGATTGAAAGGTAATGAAAGCACACATAAGAAAAAAGCTGATAATGTTCTTTATTTTTTATAACAGACTGACGTAAAGGAAAAACAGAAAAAACTTGTTGAACAATTAACTGGATTAATAAGTAGTTCACCTGGACCACCTACACGAAAATTGTTAGCTAAAAATCTGGCAGCCCTTTATAGCATTGGGGATACTTTTACTGTTTTTCAAACACTTGATAAATGTAATGATATTATCAGAAATAAAGATGACACTGCAGCCTACTTACCAACAAAACTGTAAGTACTTAATTTGACGTTTTGGTTTTTTTAGAGTAACTTATCTTAATAAGGGACTACTGATCATAAAGACCCCAAGGTCAATGGAACCTGAGGCATGCTGCTTGACAATGAAAGCTCTAAGTAGGTCTGGGGAAGGGTTTCTTTTTCAATATGTGTTTCATCGCCCCTGGGACTTTTCAGTAAACTACAGAGAATTGGTGTGGTGTCCGCAATTTGCACAGAGATCTCTTGGTAAATTTGGATGGAGAGAATATTCTTGACTGAGATAGAAAAGTCAAGAATTTCTAAGTGATGGGATTAAGGCAGGAATGGGCAAACTAGCCCACAGGCCGAATCCAGCCTGCTGCCTATTTTGTAAATAAAGTTTTATTGGAATACAGACATATTCATTCGGGTGGTAGCTGCTCTCATGTTATAATGGCAGAATTGAGTAGCTGAGACAGAGACCATTTTGCCTGCAAATATGATGACCTCTAAATTAAGGGCTTACCCAACTCGTGGCTCGAACTTGTGGTTTGGGTCAAAGACAGACATTTTCAGAGCAAGACTTAAGAATAATGGCAATGGGGTACATCCTATGAAAGGGTCAAATAAGAAAATCAGCAGTTAGAGTACAGTGAGGAGTGTTGTCCAGGGTGGGGTGGGGAGGGGAAATGACACCTAAATAAGCTTAGCTGTGGTGTGAGCGGAGAGCAGTGTCAGGAAGGCTTCTCAACAAAGCATCGGCCAAAGAAGATCAACAACAGGGAAGGACACATGGAAATAGTCAAGTAAGTGGTTAGATGGGAAGAAGGGAAGGTGGATGTGATAGGCCAGGGATTGACAGACTTCATGAAAAAGAGCCAGGTAATAACTATTTTTGGCTTATAGGACCATATATACATTTCTGTTGCAACTACTCGCCTCTGCCCAAGACTGTATGTAAATAAATGAACATAGCTGTGTTCCATTGAAACTTTATTTACAAAACCAGGTGGCAGGCTGGATAATGGGTCAGATTCGGCCTGCAGGCAGTAGTTTGCCAACCTGTTTTCTAGGCAAAGGAAACCTCTCATTGGAAACAGAAGTAGGTTCTTTATACTTTACAGAGCTTTTCAGAAAGATGCAAAGTAGAGGAGGGAACAAGTCATGAGGGGAAGATGAGAAGTTCAGTTCTGGGTGTGCTGACTTGCAGGACAGGAGGCAATATCCAAGGGACAGTGTGTATAGTCGGTAGTTGGAAGTCGTGGTCTGGATATCAGAGCCCTGAGTTGAGAACGTAGCTTTTGGCAAGTAGAACTCTTTGGTATGGATAGTTACCTAGAAAGAGTTACTGTTTGAGAACACAGACTGGCCAGAGATACATCTCTAGAACACCATGCAAGGGGCCTGGGCCAGTTTAATAGCTTACAGAGGAAACGGGGACATTATTCTGAACCTGGACACTGATTTTTAAGTCTGTTTTCAACTGCATAGGTATGTTGTGATTAGATTCTGTGTTGTTTAGGATAGATGTAGATCTCAAAAGTTTTGGAAGAGATTAGAGAGCACCAGTGCTTTCCAGTTTAATTTGGAATTTGAAACTAAACTTTGATGGTTTAGTTCTCCACCACTTAGCAAATTCACACATGGTTTTCTAGTTCTGCTTAAGTAGAATTTATTACATATTGCATATTATTCGTATGTATTTCCAGTGGATTCATGGATTCTGTGTAGGAATTCCCTGAATATTCTGGCATGTGACCTCAGTCATTTTTAGTTTTGTTATCAGCCTGGAGAGTATTGAAAAATGCACAGGATTTAGAGTCAAACAGATGAAGGTTGATTCCATGATTCTGTTATTTATTACATATATAATAGTGAAGTGAGCATATTTAATGTTTCTGCCTCAGTAACTTGCTCAGGACCCATAGCTATTAGGTGGCGGGTCCTAGGATTTAGACATAGATCTGCCAGACTTCAAAGCTTATGCTTGTCACATAAATGGTCAAGTCACAACACAGTAAATAACATAATTTTGTGAAAATGAATAGTTGACATGGAGTGTTATATATAATGAGAGAAGAGAAGGAATCGTTGTGGATTGACATAATTTGGGAAGTTTTCATGAAAGGAAAACTTCGGTTTTTTTTCCAAAGGATGGGTAGGATTTCTTACATAAATATATTTCTTCTCTTGTATTCCTAACAGTACAGTTCGATTAATGGTAGTATTTGTTGTGATCGTAATGAATAGGTAGGTAAACAAGGTGTTTTTGAAAGCTGAAAATTAAGGATTTGTAGCCAAAAGTGTCCTGCACAAATACAAATTGATTTCTGAAAATGAGAAAGGTATCATGAAAATTGTTTTATTAACCTGAACAGTGACCAGTGAAAGCATCACTTCTTACAGGGCTGCAGTGGCTTGTGTTGGAGCATTTTATGAAAAAATGGGGAGAATGTTAGGAAGTGCATTTCCAGAAACAGTGAATAATCTTTTGAAATCTCTGAAAAGTGCAGAGGTAAGTTTTACAACGAATATTATTTAAATGTTTTGCTTTTGGCAGGAGTTAGATGTCAGTTAAAAATATGTTTGCCTTTTTTTCCTGTCACTGTGGTACTCCTAGTACTTAGCAAGAAGGTAATTTAAGATTATTACTTGCAAAAAAATACATCGCTTGCCCCTTCTTTAATGTATATTACCTTATATTTCAGTGCGAAGGAAAAGAATGCTTTTCCTTGGCACCTGGGCAAAAATAGGTTTACTTATTATTTTTTATTTAGCCCTATGGATATTTTTGCATTGCCATTTTATTTGTCATAATTAATGTATTAGGCTCCAAGAGTTGCCCAGGGTAATGAATGACCATGGGGACTTAAAACAACAGAAATTTGTTGTCTCACAGTTCTGGAAGCTAAGATCCCAAATCAATGTGTTTGGCAAGGCCATGCTTCTTCTGAAGACTTGTGAAGAATCCTTGCTTGCTTTCTTCCAGTGGTTGCTGGCAGTCCCTTGTTGTTCCTTGGTATTCCTTGATTTATAGACACATTTCTAATTTCTACTTCTGTTGTCACATAGTGTTCTCCCTCCGTACCTGTGTTCTGCATCCATATTCTTCTTTTCTTATGAGGATGCCAATTATTGGAGTAGGGCCACTTCAATAGAGTATGACCTTGTTTTTATTTCATCCGCAAAGTCCTTATTTCCACATCAAGTCGTCTGCACAGGTAATGGGGCTTAACACTTGAACTAATCTTTTCAGAGGACACTATTCAACCCACAGCAGCTGCTATTTAGTAAAAATAGTTCTATTTTGTGATGTCAATTTCGTGTTACTTCTGAAAGTTCCTTATCAACTTGGTGTTGACTAAAACTGGACCAAGCCCTGGACTCTCACAGTCTAATTCCTTCATCTCGGAAAAGTAAAGGTTTCTTGGACAACCCTTCTTCTGGGAATCATTTGTCCATTCATTTATTAAACAATGATTGAGGACATACTGTCAGGTAGTAAGCACATAAAGATGAACAAGATGTGGTCCCTGACGTCATCAAGTCTAGTGGAAGAGATCTGTGTTTGAATAAGTGTAAGAGTATGAAAACAGGAACAACAAAAAGGTGAAGGTTTAGCATATCTCTGTGACACATTTTTTAAATGTGTTGGATGGTTCTTCTCTTAGAATGCCTATATTACTTAACTACTGTTTTGCTTAACCATTCACATTCTGAGGTTTTGGATCCTTGAGATACACTTATAGTGAAGTTTTTGAATTTGTTTTCATGTTCTCATTAAGCTGCACTTCAACATATTGTGGAAACATTAGAATATGTTTTCTAGTTGTAACCTAATTTCTCAGAAAGGTATTACTTAATTGAAATTAATAACTACTCTTACCTTTCAGATACTTTCTAGGATACTTTATTTTATTTTGCTTTTCATTACTTACTGTTTACAATTTAAAGGTAAGACTATGAGACCAGGAAGCCCAGAAAACTGTTGTGTTTTGGTATGTTCTTGTTTAAACATGGAATTTGTTTTGCAACAAAGTTTTCAGTTTGATTTATGTTCACTTCTAGTCTCAAGGGCGAAGTGAAATCCTAATGAGTCTACAGAAAGTTCTGAACGGACTGGGAGGTGCGGCAGCTTCCTCTCATCGTGATATTTACAAGAATGCCAGATCCCTCTTGACTGACCGGTCAATGGCTGTTCGGTGTGCAGTTGCCAAGGTTAGTGCTTGGCCACTTTGTAATGCTGTTCCTTCTCCTGCTTGCTCTTTTTTTTTTTTTTTTTTTAAGTTTTAAAATATGATAGTATGCTTATTGTCCCCATGGGTTAGTTTCATTTTATAAAATTATGTATAAATGGAATCATGTGGTATGTGCGCTCTCTCTCTCTCTCTCTCTCTCTCTCTCTCTCTCTTTTTTTGGGGGGAGGGGTCTGCCTTCTTTCACTCAATGTAATTATTTTAAGATTCATCTATATTGTTACACATGTGTCAATAGTTCATTTTCTTTTCATTGCTGAGTAGTATTTCATTGTGTGGATGTACTACAGTTGGTTTATTCCTTTACCGGTTAGGGACATTTGAGTTGCTTCCAGTGTAGACTATTACAAAAAAAGCTATGAACATCTGTGTACAAATTTTTGTGTGGACATATGCATTCATTTTACCTGGGTAAATACCCAGGAGTAGAATAACTGGATCCTATGATAGATTTGTGTTTCATTTTTTAAAAAATTGCCAAACGATTTTCCAAAGTAATCATACCATTTTACATTTCCACCAGCAATGTATGAGATTTCTAATTCCTCCACATCCTCACCAACATTTGGTTAGTCATGCTTGTTCATTTTAGCCATTCTTGTATATATGTACACACATCTCATTGTGGCTTTAATTTCTATTTCCCTAATGACTAATGATGAGCATATTTTTTTATCATTTATTTATTTATTTATTTATTTTTACATGAAATTTATTGTCAAATTGGTTTCCATACAACACCCAGTGCTCATCCCAACAAGTGCCCTCCTCAACGCCCATCACCCACTTTCCCCTCTCTCCCACCCCCCCTCAACCCTCAGTTTATTCTCAGTTTTCAAGAGTCTCTTACGGTTTGGCTCCCTCCTCTCTAACTTTTTTTTTTCCTTCCCCTCCGCCATGGTCTTCTGTTAAGTTTCTCAGGATCCACATAAGAGTGAAAACATATGGTATCTGTCTTTCTCTGTATGACTTATTTCACTTAGCATAACACTCTCCAGTTCCATCCACGTTGCTACAAAAGGCCATATTTCATTCTTTCTCATTGCCAAGTAGCATTCCATTGTGTATGTAAACCACAATTTCTTTATCCATTCATCAGTTGATGGACATTTAGGCTTTTTCCATAATTTGGCTATTGTTGAGAGTGCTGCTATAAACATTGGAGTACAAGTGCCCCTATGCATCAGCACTCTTGCATCCCTTGGGTAAATTTCCTTTCCCCCTGAGATCAGGAACACGACAGGGATGGCCACTCTCACTGCTGTTGTTTAACATAGTGTTGGAAGTTCTAGCATCAGCAATCAGACAACAAGAGAAAAACAAAGGCATCAAAATTGGCAAAGATGAAGTCAAGCTTTCACTTTTTGCAGATGACATGATACCATACATGGAAGACCTGATAGACTTCACCAAAAGTCTGCTAGAACTGATACATGAATTCAGCAAAGTTGCAGGATACAAAATCAATGTACAGAAATCAGTTGCATTCTTATACACTAATAATGAAGCAACAGAAAGACAAATAAAGAAACTGATCCCATTCACAATTTCACCAAGAATCATAAAATACCTAGGAATAAACCTAACCAAAGATGTAAAAGATCTGTATGCTGAAAACTATAGAAAGCTTATGAAGGAAATTGAAGAAGATACAAAGAAATGGAAAAGCAATCCGTGCTCATGGATTGGAAGAAATATTGTTAAAATATCAATACTACCCAAAGCAATCTACACATTCAGTGCAATCCCAATCAAAATTGCACCAGCATTCTTCTCAAAGCTAGATCAAGCAATCCTAAAATTTGTATGGAACCACAAAAGACCCCGAATAGCCAAAGTAATATTGAAGAAGAAGACCAAAGTGGGAGGCATCACAATCCCAGACTTTAGCCTCTACTACAAAGCTGTAATCATCAAGACAGCATGGTATTGGCACAAAAACAGACACATATTTTGATGTGCTTATTGCCATCCATACCTTCTTTGGTGAAGAATCTCTTCAAATCCTTTGCCCATTGTTTTATGGAGTTTTCTTATTATTGAGTTTTGATAGTACTTTATCGTTTTTTTATGTATTCCTTTATCAGATACATGATTTGTAAATATTTTTTTCTCAGCTGTGGACTGTCTTTTCATTCTCTAAATAGTGCTTTTCTAAGAAGAGAAGTTTTGAATTTCGTCCAAGTCCAATTTACCAATTTTTCTTATATAGACCATACTGCTGGTTTTGTATCTTAAGAAAATTTCCTAACTGAAAGTTTCTCTTATGTTTCCTTCTAGAAGTTTAGTAGTTTTATACTTAGATATACACTCCATTTTGAGTTAATTTTTTAATATAGTGGAAGGTATGAATCGAAGTTCTTTCTTTTATGATCCATTTTGAGTTATTTTTTTAATATGGTACAAGGTATGAATCAAAGTTCTTTTTTTCATTTTTTTCTTTTTTGCACACGTATATTCACTTGTTCCACTACCATGTTGAAAACACTATGCTTTCTTCACCTAACTTGCATTTGAACCTTTGTTGAAAGTTGATTGTCCATATATGTATGGGTCTATTTTTGGGCTCTTATGTTCTATTGATCTATTTTGATGTCAATAACACTATCGTAATTACTGTACCTTCATAAGTCTTGAAACTAGGTAGTATTAACCTTCCAACTGTGTTCTTTTTCAAAATAGTATTCTAGGCTCTTTGCATTTCCATATGAATTTTAGAATTTATCAGTTTGTAGAAAAATAACATGCTAGGATTCTGATTCATGCTGGTATTTTGCAATGAATCTATAGATCAATTTAGGAAGAGTTGATATCTTTTTTCCTTTTTTTTTTTCGTTTTCACATTTTTATTTAAATTCTGGTTAGTTAACATATAGTGTAATATTGGTTTCAGGAGTAGAATTTAGTGATTCATCACTTATATATAACACCCAGTGCTCATCACAAGTACCCTCCTTAATACCCATTAGCCATTTAGTCCATTCCCCCCCCCACCTCCCTCCATCAACCCTGTTTGTTCTCTATCACTGAGTCTCTTATGGTTTGCTTCCCTCTCTCTCCCCCCCTTCCCCTTTGTTCATATGTTTTGTTTCTTAAATTCCACATATGAGTAAAATAATATGGTATTTGTCTTTCTTTGACTTATTTCACTTAGCATAATATGCTCTAGCTCTATCCATGTGATTGCAAATGACAAGATTTCATTTTTTTTGGCTGAGTAATATTCCACATATATATGTATATATGTATATGTATATGTATATGTATATGTATATATACACATATATATACATATGTGTATATAACCACATCTTCTTTATCCATGGAAGAGTTGACATCTTAACAATATTAAATCTTCTAACCCTTGAATATGATATATTTCTCCATTTATTTAGGTCTTTGTTTTCTCTTAACAACACTTTGTGGAGTCTAGGTGTAGGTCGTGTACATCTTTTGTCAGATTTATTCTTAAGCATTTTATATTTTTGATGCTATTTTAAATGGTATTAATTTTTAAAATTTTAATTTCTAATTGTTCATTGCTAACACAGAAATACAATTGGTTTTTGTATATTGACCTTGTATCTGTCAGTGTTGCTAAGTGACTTATAAGTTCTGTCAGCTCTTTTAATGGATTCTGTCAGATATTCTACATAGACAATCATGTTGTCTAAGAATAAAGGCAGTTTTATTTGTTTTCCAACATGGGTGTCTCTTGCTCTGGCTAGATCCTTCAGTACAATGTTGAATTAAAAACATGAGAGCAAAGGGGCGCCTGGATGGCTCAGTTGGTTAAGTGTCTGACTTTGGCTCGGGTCGTGATCTCATGGTTCGTGAGTTTGAGCCCCACGTTGGTCTCCGTGCTGACAGCTCAGAGCCTGGAGCCTGCTTAGGATTCTGTGTCTCCCTCAATCTCTGCCCCTCCCCTGCTCGCTCGCTCTCTCTCTCTCTCTCTGTCTCAAAAATAAATAAAACATTAAAAACAAAAACAAAAACATGAGAGCAAAGATCCATGTCTTATTCCAGATCCTTAAGGAGAAAATATTCAGTACTTTGCCATTTAGTGTTAAGTGTTGGTTTTTCTTGATGACTTTTACCAAATTGAGGAAGTGCCCCCATATTCCTAGCTTGCTAAGAGGTTTTAGCAGGAATGGATGTTGGATTTTGTCAAATGCCTTTTGTTTTATACTTGATTTCTTGTGTTGTTTTTGTTGTTGCTGTTTTTGAGTTAAACTTCTTACTTTAAGATAATTGTAGATTTACATGCAATTATAAGAAGTAATATAGAGAAGTCTTTATAAACTTTTAACCAGTTCCCTCCAATGGTAATATCTTGCAAAAATATAGTACAATATTACAACTAGTTTAATACAGTGTTGACATTGACACAATCCATTGATCTTGTTTAGTTTTCCCAGTTTTACTTGTATACAAATTCAATTTTAAAAACCAATATTGGGCTATTTAGGTTATATATTTCTTCTTCAGTGAGTTATCTATCTCATTTAAGTTGTCAAATTTATTGGCATCAAGTTGTTTATAATATTCTATTTGTTCTTTTAATATATATTGAATCTGTAATGATGTGACCTTTTTCATTCCTGATTCTGGTGATTTGTGTCTTCTCCCTTTTTCCTTCATTTGTCTGGCTAGAGATTTGTCAAATTGATTGGTCATCACAAATAAGCAGCTTTTGGTTTTATTTCTGTTTTTCTTTTCGGTTTTCTACTTTGGCTCCTTTATCTTTATTATTCTCTTTTTTTCCCTGCTTACTTTGTGCTAAATTTGCTCTGCATCATCTAGTTTCTTAAGGGGAAGCTGAGGCTATTGATTTAAGACTTTTCTTCTTTCTAATATAAGAGTTACTGTTAAATATGTTCTCCAAAGTACTGAAAACTCAAGGCAGTAAGCTGGGACAATTACAGGGTTAACTTTATTTTCCGTCTCCTAAGGCTCACTGTGCTTCATTGCCTGATGTCCAGTGTCTTGAAAACTATTGTTTCATATATTTTAATTTAATTTTTTTAGTTATTTCAGGAGAAAGAGTAAATCTGATTCTTATTATATTTATGGAAGTGGAAGTTCTAGGATGTACTTTATTTTTTTTTTCTCTTTTTTTTTTAATTCCAGTGTCTACTAGAACTACAGAATGAAGCTGTGTTCATGTGGACTGCTGAACTGGAAAATATTGCCACTCTCTGCTTTAAGGCTTTGGAAAACTCAAATTATGGGGTTCGAGTGGCAGTGTCTAAACTCTTAGGAACAGTCATGGCTACAGCATTGATGCCAAAACAGGCAACAGGTATTGTTTGCCAGCCCCTAATGTACATTATAACAGATACTTGAAGGTATATGGAATTCATCTGAGAGAGTTCTTTCTTAGGGGCAAGCCACTTTAAAGTTTTAAATTGTTGAGTATCTTTGTCTACTACCCAAATGGAATTTTTCTTAATATAGGCATTTTTTATGGTTTTAACATACAAGATAATATATATCAAGTATACTGGATATATAAGCAAGTAAGATTTATGAAATGGTATTGTGTAATCATCAAGGGACCAGAGTCTGGCACTTTATATGCTTTCTTTCAATCTCTGTGAGTAGACCCTTCTTATAGTACAGTATTTGGTTTTTTTTTTGTTTGTTTTTTTTGTTTTTGATGACTATTTTAAGCAGAATCAGAGGCATCATTGATTTGTCATGTGATTTGTGCTGTGCCTCACAGTTCCGCAGAGATGCCTCAGTGAGGGAGGGTTGTGAGTAGATGCTCTGAACCACCGTTTGCTACTGTCCCCACCCCTACTTCACCTCTATATAGTAGAAGGAGAATCAGATGTCATAGATTCAAGTCCAGGCTCTTATGTTAATTAGCCGTGAAGCCCTCTGAGCTGTAGTCTCTTTATCTTCAGTTATTTCAATCTGTGCAATTAGATGATGATGACAGGTAACATTTACCAAGCTCTCTGTGCCAGGCACTGAATTAAGCGTATAACAAAATTGTTTTATTTAATCCTCACAAAAGCTCTGTGAATTATAAGTACTATTATTTATTTATTTACTTTTAAATGTTTATTTTTGAGAGAGAGGGTGTGCGCACATGCGGGCACATGGGAGGGGTAGGGGAGGGGGACAGAGGATATGAAACGGTCTCTGTGCTGACAGCAGAGAGCCCGATGCGGAGCTCCAACTCATGAACCTTGAACTCATGAATTGTGAGATCATGACCTGAGCCAAAACCAAAGTCGGATGCAACCAACTGGGCCACCTAGGCAGCCCTATAAGTACTGTTATTTTATAAACAAGGAAGTCGAGCGATTGTATTAATTTATATTCTGTTAAGTGTCAGAACTGAAATTCAAACCCAGGCAGCCAAATTCCAAAGTTAACATACTTAATCATGAGCTTTATACCTCTCCTACAGACTTTTTGTGAGGATTATGTTTGTAGCTGTTTGTGAAAGGACTTTGTAAAATAAGAAGCTCTGTATAAGGGAGGGCAAGTCAGCGGCAGTCCAGTGACATTTTAATTTATTGCTAACCATTGTGTAAAGAGCATGTACTTGACAAAGTTCCTTTGAGTCCACCTCAGCTGGGAATGAGGGCTGTGATCAATGAGGGCTGTGGGTGTGCTTTGTCCTCGTGTTACATATATCAAGGTTAACAGTATTATTAAGCTATTTTTGACATCAATTTATTGAATTACCTTTAATATCTAGCTCATTCCGTTTCCTAGCATTTAGCTTCAAAGTTGAATTTATTTTTACAAGTACATTGTAAATGTAAAGACTGTAAGAGAACAAAAGGACCCTATCTCCTTTGTAGTAAAGAATCCTTGAAAATAATTCCTTGAATTTTAAGCTAGATTTGTAAGTGTTACTCAACTAATAGCAAGATATATTGCTTATGAATTTATTTTTCTTCCTGAAAGTAATGCGGCAGAATGTGAAGCGAGCGACATTTGATGAAGTCTTAGAACTCATGGCCACAGGATTTCTACGTGGAGGGTCAGGTTTTCTAAAGAGTGGTGGAGAAATGTTAAAAGTCGGAGGGTCTGTTAATCGTGAAGTGAGAGTTGGAGTCACACAGGTTTGTAATGTATACATATAAAAGAATTCTGTTTGCATCGCTTATGAAATCTCATGGAACATTCTTACTAAGTAACAGTACACCCAAGTTTTTAACCTTGTCTGGTTTCTTTCAAAACATTTATTTTACCAAATGAATGAATTACATTCAGATTCCAAATTACACACTTATATGGAAAGATAGATTCTTAATGATGTGTAAATAAGCCTTTGTCTACTATATTTATATAAGTATCCAATAACATTTTCCCAAATTTTACTTGGCAGAAAATCAGATGTAAAATAATTTAGTTTTATTTGAAATTATATTCAAATAGCTTTAGGCATTTAGATGTTAATGTACTCCAGCTACCCTGTAGCCAACCATATTGGTTAATACTTTGATTGGATTATCATTAATGATTAATCACCAGTGTAATTATGAAATGAATCCTGACTTGGAATTATAATTTCAAAATAATAATTAACCAAATAAGGTATTATGGGTAATGATCCAAGAATAATTAATACATTATAAGATAAAATGTTTCTTTGTGATCTTAGTCAAAATCACTCCAGCTATACATTGTTCCTAAAACAAGTGTAAAATAATAGTAAGCCATTTTTATCTTACTATCATAAGCAACTATTTTCCAGGTCCATGTTTGTTTAGGATGTGCAAGTTTTCTTAGTCCTATAACCTTTTACCTTCCTCAGTATTAGGGTGAATTCAGCTTTCCCTCCCCATTCTCTTTTTGTGTTTTTTCATGAAGCTATTATCTTAAGGACAGTTTTTAATCCACCAGGTCTCAAGTTTTCAATTTTCTCAACTTTCATCTCAAATATAAGTTATTTTGCGTGCTGTCATCATGTATTTCTGTGTTTGCTTTATCTGTAATTTCGGTTCATTTATATAATTTATCTGAAGTTGTATCTTTATTTATAGGCATATGTCGTTTTTGTGACTACGTTGGGTGGTCAGTGGTTGGAGCGTAGCTTTGCTACATTCTTGTCTCACGTACTTGATCTGGTCTCCCATCCTCGGGCAACACAAACTCACGTAGAGGCTGTGTACTCAAGACGATGTGTCTCCTTTATCCTAAGAGCTACCGTGGGCAGTTTGCTAGGTGAAAAAGCCCAGATTGCAGCTGCCAAAGAAATATGCCAAGCTATTGGGAAACAGATGAAAGCAGTAGGTAAGAATTGATATCTTGATGTGTCTGGTTGATTAGTCATTTAGTTTTGTATTATTATTCTTGATAAATATAATAGATCTGATTCATTTGTGTCACTTTCTGGACTGTGTTTAATAGTTTTATTGAGGACTCTTATTTTGTTATTCAAACAACATCATTACAGTGAAATAGAATTTTTACAGATTTTGGTAGCGTGTTTGAAAGGTTAGGTTTTCTGTTTTATTTCCAGTACCTATACTGGTGTTAGAACTCTCCTGGTAAGCTCTATTGTGCTTTGCTGTCTTTTTTTTTTTTTTTTTTTTTTTTTTTAAACATTTATTTATTTTTGAGACAGAGAGAGACAGAGCATGAATGGGGGAGGGGCAGAGAGAGAGGGAGACACAGAATCGGAAGCAGGCTCCAGGCTCTGAGCCATCAGCCCAGAGCCTGACGCGGGGCTCGAACTCACAGACCACGAGATCGTGACCTGAGCTGAAGTCGGACGCTCAACCGACTGAGCCACCCAGGTGCCCCTGTGCTTTGCTGTCTTTAAGGAACAGTCTATTGTAATTTTTCTGCTTGGACCCTTTTTTTTTTATAAACACAAGTTTGTTTGTTTGTTTTCCCTCCATTACTAGGCTTACTGTGAAGATGTGGTTATTAGCCCACCAGAGGATACACTGTGAAACCTCAGTAATTCATAATTAAAAGAAATCCTTTTCAAAGAAATGTCCATTTATAAAATTTTCAGTTAACAAATATTGAGTATCTGAGATTTGCAAAGCAGTAATTCAGGGTTTGAATAATGAGTGACATAAAAGTTTCTTGCAATCCAGTTGGCTTGCAATCCAGTTAGGGAACTATGTAAGGTAAAACATAAATTCTGGACAGTTCAGTTTTATTAATTCTAATCATGCAAATTATATTGCCTACTAGTGCTCTTTAGAAATAAGAATTTCATGAATAGAGAATACTCGGTAACTTACATTTAGAGAATATATATTAAACATTTTCTAAAATCCATAAAAGTAAATTCACAAATAGTTATAGTTTTGATTGTTTTTTTCTTTAAGTTTTTAAAAATATTTATTTTTTTAGGAAAAGAAAGAGACAGAGCATGAGTGAGGGAGGGGGAGAGAGAGAGAGGGAGAGAGAGAATCTGAAGCAGGCTTCAGGCTCTGAGCTGTCACCACAGAGCCCAATATGGGGCTCGAACTCACAGTCCCTGAGATCATGACACGAGCCGAAGTCGGACGCTTAACCAAATGAGCCACCCAGGCGCCCCTAGCTTTCATTGTTTATAATAGCTTACTTAGCAAACCATTTTTAAATGTATAGGGTTAACTAAAAGTTATGAATTGTGAATTAAAGGGTGTTTAAATGAATGAGGCATCATTCTTTAGTTATCTTAAAATAGTAGTCCTAGTTTCACAACTTGACAAATACTTGTACATTGATGTGTGGAAGAAATGTTTGAGTGCCAGAAACACTGCCAGGTTGTGGGAATAAAATAGCGAACCAGATATAGATAGTACCTGGTCAAGGGGCTTATGGTTTAGTAATCAAAAGGTGGAGTTAATGCATTTCCAAGTCCAGAAATAGGTAAAAATAAAGAGGTCCGTAATGAAAATTACAGTCTGTAGTGTATTAATCTATTCTCTTCCATAATTAGGTATTATATATTTTTATAGTCTGTCAATACACAATGAATGCAATAAAGGTAAGGAAGTTTTACAGTCACATAAGGGTCTTAATCTTAAGGCAACAGACTAGCCATTTGATTTTTTAAAAAATCTTACAAGGCGTGCAGATGGCGTCACTTGGAGCTTCAGTTGCTGCACAGGGTTATCGAAGACAATGGCCCAGAGCAAACTAAGAGGGCAAAGGTCCAGGAATGGATTTCATATAGCCAGCCAAAAAATTTTAAGACTAAAAACAAAGCAAAACCAGTTACCACTAATCTTAAGAAGATAAACATTGTGAATGATGGAAAAGTTAACAGAGTGAATAAAGCTTTTGTAGATATACAAAAGGAACTTGCATGTTTCTCCAAAGGACTTTCCCTTGAACCTCTGCAGAAATAGTTGATTCCTCAGCAGTGTCATGAAAACGAGCCAGTTAATGTTGATGAAGCGACAAGATTAGTGGCTCAGTTGTAAGACACTGGTGATACATCAAATACCCCAAAAAGACCAATAAATTAAATGTTTTATATACAGTTTTAGTTTAAAAATAAGTAAATAATAAATAAATAAATAAAAATTTAAACAATCTTAAAAGCAGAATTGAATGTAATGCTATATGTCTGGGATTTATGGGCCAGAATATATTCTCAATTAATTTGACAAAGAATCTTCAGTTGTCTTTATGTTAAATACATTTTAATTCTTTTTTTTTTTTTTTTTTTTTTTTAATTTATTTTTGGGACAGAGAGAGACAGAGCATGAACGGGGGAGGGGCAGAGAGAGAGGGAGACACAGAATCGGAAACAGGCTCCAGGCTCCGAGCCATCAGCCCAGAGCCTGACGCGGGGCTCGAACTCACAGACCGCGAGATCGTGACCTGGCTGAAGTCGGACGCTTAACCGACTGCGCCACCCAGGCGCCCCAATACATTTTAATTCTAATGAAGGGTCAGGGAAGGGGGCACCAAAGCTAAAGGAGCTTCGAGGAACATCTCAGTAAGAAGTTCTAAAGCCAGTTTCCTTATAGATCTACTTCCTTTCTAGTCAGAAATTTGACAGTGTTGCAGCACCTGAGATAGCAATAATAATAAAGTGACAGTAATGGCTGCTGACATTTGCTGAACATGTATTGCGGGCAGCATTGTGCTGTCTTCTTTAATCACCACAGTACCCGTTGAGATAGGCCCTTAACCCTCTCAGCAGATGAGGAATTTAAAACTCGGGTCAGCGGAGTATCTTGCCCAGAGTCACATAGCTGACGTGACTGGTGGAGATGGGACAGGAACCCAGGTTTCCTTTCTCCAGAGCCAGTGCTTTGTACAGTGTGATTTGCTACTGCTTACTAGAGCTAGGTGTATTCCTGAAAGCAGACAAGATATCCCAGTATGTATTGAAGTACTGTCATGATGTCATTAATCAGTGTTTTTAAGTCACTTCATCATTTAATTACACAAGTGTTCTGCTAAGAAATAATTACATACAGAGTTTTTAGCATGCAGACATCAACTGGCATAAATGTTGATATAAAAATACCAATTGTAGGGGGCGCCTGGGTGGCTCAGTCGGTTAAGCATCCGACTCTTGGTTTCGGCTCAGGTCACGATCTCAGAACTTCATGGGTTCAAGCCCCGCCTGGGCTCTGTGCTGGCAGTGCAGAACCCGCTTGGGATTCTCACTCTCTCCCTCTCTCTCTGCCCCTTCCCCACTCGCCCTATCTCTGTCTCTCTCAAAATAAATAAATAAACTTAAAATAAGTATCAGTTGTATAAATCAAAAACATTATGTCACAATTTAACTCACCCACATCAAACACGTGATTGTGTGTTTCCAGAAGCAGTCGTGAATGATACTAGTGCTGAAAACAAATCTGGAGCGGCAGACATTGCAGCAAGCCAGCATGTGATGGTCTGTGCCCTCCAGGAGCTCGGGAGCCTGGTGCAGAGCCTGAATGCTACCGCCTCTCCTCTTATTCAGGAAGCATCTATAGGTATGAGAATTCATTTACTTGCTGGGATTCTTTTCACTATTTAAAAAAGAAAGTCAGAAGTGTGACTGATACTTAACTCCTCATTAGTTGCTTGTCATCATAATTAGCAGTTTTTAGATCATTTAGATCAGTTGGGTTTTATTTAAGTTAAGATTCACTGTAATTGTAAATGTTGAATAAATAGTGAAAGAAAGTTTGGGGAGACAAAGACGTCATGGTAGTTTGCAATAATTGGCTAACGTTTGTTAAATATTCATTTAATTTTTACATCATTTGTATTTTATTAGATGTAATTATACTCTCTTTTGTAGAAAATGTCTCTTTGAAGTTCTCTGCTGTTTCTGAGATGATACGTGTTTTGTGGCAAAGTTCTGAATGTATGTGACTAAAACCATAATGATTATGATTTTAATCATTGTGTTACACGTAGTCTTCTAGTTCATGGAATCATTGGACTTCGTTAAAGAGTAATATTTTGAGTATTTCTTTTTAGGACTTTTGGAGACTGTGACTTCCGTGCTTCTTCATCCGAGTATGGCTGCTCGGCTTGCTGCCGCATGGTGTTTGCGCTGTGTGGCTGTGGCATTACCTTTCCAGTTGACACCCTTTCTAGACAGGTGTGCAGAACGGCTCAACAACTTGAAAACGTCACCGGAAGCCGTTAGTGGATACAGCTTTGCAATGGCTGCTCTGTTAGGTGGAGTTCATCAGTGTCCATTGGGCATTCCTCATGCCAAGGGAAAGGTACGACGGAATTATGAGTGCTGTCACGTGGGCTTTAGTCTTTATTGGAACACCTCCTATGTTTAATGCTGAGCTGGGTGATCAAACAATTTTACTGTAATAGTATAAAATATAGTGTTATGCTAATAGGGAGTTGACAGACCCTAATTCATATTTGATATTTAATTCTTTACTTCTGCTGTCTGGGTGTAGTATCATTTTATTTTAGAGAAAAAAAAAAAAAAAACCCAAACCCTTAACAGTTATTATGTAGAAATCAGAGCTATTCTTTCAGCTTTTAGAGATAAAAATTCACGTTGCTCTATTCAAAGATATCAGGAGAATATGCTATTGCATTTAGCATTTTGGTAATGATAATCAGTGGTTATTATGAGTCAGTTTTTTTCTTTTTCTTTCCACTATACCTACTAATACTATTATGGGTTTTTTTCTCAAGAATATTAAACATTTATGTAAATACTGTCTGCAACTTTACATATGTAGATTGGGGCTAGGTTTTTAACTTCTTACTCTTTCTGGGACATTAGGCCCAGATCCATTCACTCTTACGAGCTCCATAGCTACCACTCGAGTGTTGGCTTCCATCTCCCTTTGTCCTTCAACTGCCTCCTCTCTGATTATCCTGCCTGCAGTCTTTCTCCCGTCTCCCCACACCACTTGCATTTTTCACATTAGCTCCGAGACCCTTAGGGACTACCCAGTGCTCAGAGAGTAAATAGAATCCCCTCGGTCTGGTAAACCGGCACCTCCACAATTTGCTGTCATTCTACCCATTCATTCTGCGTTCCCACTGCTCTACTTAGACTAGTCGTCTTGCTCTCTTTCCATGCCTTTTGCAGCCTTCATGCCTGTGTTCACACAATAGCATCTCATCCCCCTTCTTGGTCACATGAACCAAACGTATCTGTTTGTTTAGAGGCCCAATTCAAGTTCCATCTCTTTTATGAAATTTCTTCAGAGCTACTCTGTCTGCGATAACCTTTGCCCTTGTGGACCACTACTACATCTGCTTACTCTTTTGTCATTCATGTGCTGCTTGTTACTTCCCATTTCCCTGTGACTTCTTGAAGACTGTAAGTGCTGTAAGATTATTTTAATGGCAGAAACATGTTAGGAGTTCAACAAATCATTTAATATAGGATAATGGTGCTACCAATAATAGCATTTATTAAGTGGTTTCATGGACCAGCAACTGTTCTGAGTGCTTTGCTGTATTAACTTATTTAATCCTTGCTGGAGTGAGGTTGGCATTCCTATTATTCCTATTTCCCCAGTGAGGGAACTGAGGCAGGGAGGTTAAGGTGTCCCAGATCAGAAAGCCGGGAAATGACAAAGCTGGGCTGTGAACCCAGGCAGTCTGGCTCTAGAGCTCTCTCTCAACCACTGTGCTGTTCAGAGTCTCCTCACAGACGACAGTGTGATCGAGATGAAGTAGGTCTTGATGTTGGATCTTTTAAAACATGTTAACAGGAACAACAAAAAAGAACAACTTCCTTTTTTAATAAGGCGCACTAGCTATGTATTTTCTTACTTGGTTTTTTTAACTTGTTTCAGTTAAAATCCAATTCTGAACTTCTCTTGCAGATGGTAGTTAGTATCGCTGAAGATCTCTTACGAACCGCTGCTCAAAATAGCAGGCTGTCTTTACAGCGCACCCAAGCTGGATGGCTTTTACTTGGAGCACTTATGACTTTAGGTATAGTTATATCTGAGTAGGATGTCGTCTTACTCTGTAAGTGTCAGTAGATTATAAATAAAGTGTAATTTAAAAGTATTAAACTTCACATTCTAGACTTTGAATGACATGGTAAAATGGTGAAGGTGTTTTTCCTCTCATTTGGGAGTAGATTTCTATTTCTGGTAACTTCTGCTTAAGTACATTTAAGGAGAAAATGGTTAACAAAGTTTCACCTTAAAAAATAACAAAGTGTCACCAGAATAGCCCTGGTCTAACTAACTGGCTTAGTGTTAACCAAATGAGATAAGAGTATGGGGCCCATTCCATCCCCAAAGTGACATGAGTGACATGATTTTAGTGGGGTGATAAAGTCACATTCCAGTGGTCTTGTTGGTGCGGCTTTTCTGGAGTTACCCTTCTCCCCTTCACTTTCCCAAGTGCTATGACAAACCTGACATGCAGGCAAAGTCTAGCACTGTACATAGAACAGAACTGTTGTCATGGTGATGGCGTGTGTCTTCTTTTTAGTTCACATGTCCAACTTCCAACTTTAGTAGTAGATATGTGTTTTACTTACTGAATAAGAAGCACTTTGAGTTAGGGAGGAAGTGGGGGAAGGTGATCAAAAAGTAGAGACTTGCAGTTCTGAGATGAGTAAATACCAGAGATGCGATGTCCAGCATGCAGATATACTGCTGTGTGACAGACAGGAAAGCTGTCAAGAGAGTAGTAAATCCTGAGGCTTCCCATCACAGGGAGAACATTTTTTTAATCTCTTTTTCTTTCCTTTTCTTTCCTTTCCTTTTCTTTTCTTTTCTTTTCTTTTCTTTTCTCTTCTCTTTTCTCTCTCTCTCTCTCTCTCTCTCTCTCTCTCTCTCTCTCTTTCATTTTATTGTATCTATATGAGATGATGAATGTTGGCCAGACCTGCTGTAGTGCTCATTTCACACTATTTGTAACCCAAACCTTCACCTGATACAGTGACATATGCCACTTATTTCTCAATCACACTGGAAAATAAAAGAAACATTTTGAAACTATTACTGTCACAGATGAAGGTAGAGTGAAATGATATTAAAGCTTGTGTGGGGCTCTTTGACTTTTGTTAGTAATGTTTGTTTTATGTATGTATGGTTTCGTGTTCTCCTTTTCTCCATTAGGACCATCTGTAGTTCGATACCATCTGCCCAAGATGTTGTTATTGTGGCGAAATGTTTTCCCTCGTTCTCTAAAAGAATTGGAGGCTGAGAAGGCCCGAGGCGATTCTTTTACCTGGCAGGTAACATTGGAAGGTCGTGCCGGAGCTTTATGTGGTAAGAACTGAAAGGGGTGTGCTCCCAGAATATAATTTTATTACGAAAATATTTGTGAGGTTAAGGAGAATCACTATTTCAGATTTTTGTGTTAATGTGTAGTGATGAACTCATAGACTTGTAGATTTAGAAAGAAACTTTGTAAACTAATTTATTTATTTTGGGGCGTGGGGAGAGAGAAAGAGAGCCTGCGTGCACGTGTGCATGAGTAGGGGAGGGACAGACAGAGAGGGAGGGAGAGAATCCTAAGAAGCCTCTGCCTGTCAGCACTGAGCTCAAACTCACAAACCGTGAGATTATGACCTGAGCCAAAACCAAGAGTCTGACGCTTAACTGACCGAGCCACCCAGGCATCCCATAAATAACCTAATTTTGAGATGGAAATGAAGCAGTGACTTGAAAGAGGAGGTTAGCATCAGTGGTCAGACAAGACTTAGAACCCAGGCCTCTTGAGTCCAGTTATTGCAGTCTTCTACCTGTCAAAGAGGCACTGTCACCACATAGAAAACCCAGTAGGTATTTAAAGGAAGAAGACACTCAGGATCTCCCAGGTCACTGAGTTGACAGTGAGTCTTTTCATGATGGACAAACAGCTGTTCCCTCCAGCGTTATCAAATCTGCAAATGTTGAGATGCATTTTTTTAGACATCCACGTTACAAAAATTATGAATAAAATTGTTTTTGTTTAGAAGTCAGCAACTTACAGGAAAGGCTCCAGTTTTGTTTCAACTGGGAACTAGAATTACCCTGGGTGACTCTGTTCTTTTTTGGTTGGAAAGTGCTTCTTTTTCCAAACCGTGGGAAACAGATATATGCTTAAAGCATAAGGGTGGCAGGGCAAGGTGTCAGTTTTGTTCCCAAACATCTGAGAGCTCTTTTTGTCTTAGTTCTATTGCTAAAGAGGCAACAAAGATATTCCTTCTCACTGAGCCACTTTGTCCACCCTTGGTTCTGTCTTGCTTTCTTTGAGGTTATCTGAATTCAGTGATGTTAACAGACCTTTGAATTCCCACTCACAGAAATCTCCCTAACAGATATCTTCCCTCCCTCCACCTTTCTTCTAGCCTTTTCTAATGATGTTTCTCTGTAGTTGCAGTTAGTTCTTCATTTGATTTGACCTGATTTCAGAACCTTATATTTCATAATAATTAAGAATTAAAAATTTTATCTAGCAATGAGGAGTTTTGTCGCACATTGCCCTGAGCTCCTGACTGAAGATGTGATTAGAAAATTGATGACCCCAATTGAATGTGCCATGACCATGATGTCACAGTAAGTAAGCGATTATAACAAGTTAATGTTCAGTTTTACATATTTATAAATAATCATGTTTTGCACTCCCCTCTAATGTTATACAGGAAACATGTAAAACTTTACTTTTTTAAAATGAACTTAAAAACTATAGTCATGGAATGAATTGAAATAAAATTGTATTTTATACTGTTCCAATAAAGGTCACAGTACAAACTAAGGTGAAAATATTATACTTGCCAATGTATTTTGACAATACATCGATACATTGCTGACGATGTCTATAACACTTATTCTACTAAGCTGACACCAACTGTACTTTTGATATTTTAGCATTCCGTCTGTAATTAAAGCCCATGGAGCTCATCTGAAAGCTAGTGCGGCAATGGTCCGTTTAAGACTTTATGATATCTTGGCTTTGTTACCTCCAAAGACTTATGAAGGTAAATGAAATTTGCATTATCTAATAAAAATTCTTCAGTGTATCTTTCTAGTTCTTCACAACATTACAGAGTTCTGACCAAGGCTGTCCCCTGACCGTACAAAGGAAGACAACCATTTTACTTTTATTCATGTAGAGTAGCTAACTCTCGTTGAGCACTTGCTGTGTTCCAGGTTTGTGCTAATCCCTTTACGTGTATTATCTCCTTGGACTCTAACCACAACTTTATGAGGTAATTCACCTATATTTTATAGATGAAGAACCTCCGGTACAGAGAGGTGATGTAACTTACCTAAGTCTGAGATCTAGTAAGTGGCAGAGCTTGGATTCAGACCCAGCTGGTTCAACTTCATAGTCTCTGCTTTGAGTGGCTAAAATGAACAAATCAGGAGACTACAGATGCTGGAGAGGATGTGGAGAAACGGGAACCCTCTTGCACTGTTGGTGGGAATGCAAACTGGTGTAGCCAACTCTGGAAAACAGTGTGGAGGTTCCTCAAAAATTTAAAAATAGACCTACCCTATGACCCAGCAATAGCACTGCTAGGAATTTACCCAAGGGATACAGGAGTGCTGATGCATAGGGGCACTTGTACTCCAATGTTTATAGCAGCACTTTCAACAATAGCCAAATTATGGAAAGAGCCTAAATGTCCATCAACTGAAGAATGGATAAAGAAATTGTGGTTTATATATACAACGGAATACTACTTGGCAATGAGAAAGAATGAAATATGGCCTTTTGTAGCAACATGAATGGAAGTGGAGAGTGTGATGCTAAGTGAAATAAGTCATACAGAGAAAGAACAGATACCATATGTTTTCACTCTTATGTGGATCCTGAGAAACTTAACAGAAGGCCACGGGGGAGGGGAAGGGGAAAAAAAAAGTTAGAGAGGAGGGAGCCAAACCATAAGAGACTCTTGAAAACTGAGAATAAACTGAGGGTTGATGGGGGGTGGGAGAGAGGGGAAAGTGGGTGATGGGCATTGAGGAGGGCACCTGTTGGGATGAGCACTGGGTGTTGTATGGAAACCAATTTGACAATAAATTTCATAGTAAAAAAAAAACAACAGAGGCGCCTGGGTGGCTCAGTCGGTTAAGCGTCCGACTTCGGCTCAGGTCATGATCTCACGGTTCGTGCATTCGAGCCCCGCGTCGGGCTCTGTGCTGACAGCTCGGAGCCCGGAGCCCGGAGCCCGCTTCAGATTCTGTGTCTCCCTCTCTCTCTGCTCCTCCCCCGCTCACGCTCTGTCTCTCTCTCTCAAGAATAAATAAACACTAAAAAACAACAACAACAACAAAGTCTCTGCTTTTAATTACTGTCTGAAACTGCTTCATATATATTATAATATAGCCAATAATTTAGGAATCTTGAAAGAGAATAATAATGTACTCTATAGATATCAAATATTATGTAAAATGTTAATATTAAAATAAGCCATTGATTTGTCTTCACTTCAGCCATGTCCAAGAATTCTGATGTGCTCGGCTTCAGTGTCTGCACATCACTGGGTAATTAATAATAAGTAATCGTGTCATATTTAGTATATTTAAATAAATATTTAAAGCATGAAAAATTTTAATATATTTAAATGTTTTCAATTTAAATAGGAAATGTAATAGTTATTGTAAATATTTTCTCTAAGTTTTTTGTTCCTTTAAATAACTTGGGCTAAAACGCATAATACAATAATAAAAAAGAAAGTACCATTATTGTATTTTAAAACAGCATTAAAGTATTTGATACAGATTTTTTAAAAAAGAGAACAGGGGGTACTTAATTATTTCACTTGATCTTAGCCAAGAGGCTGAGAAGCGATGGGACTTAATTATTTTATCCCTGTTGAACATGGTGCTTCTTTTTGTGGGCAATGATTGCAGTTTTCATAAAAGCTATTCTTTCATGTCTGATCTGAAGTTCTGTTTTTTTAGGATCTTTCAACGCACTTCTTAGAGAACTGGTAGCAGAATTCACTTTGACTGACAATTCAGCCAACACAACCACTTCCCTCCTCAGATCCCTCTGCCATTATGATGACAGTGTTCTTCTTGGTTCCTGGCTTCAAGAAACTGATCATAAATCAATTGAAGACCAGGTAGCAAACTACACAGGGAATGAAATACTACGTCATCAAAAGCAATGGGGCTATTACAGATTGTTATTTAAAAAGGAAATATTTCAGACTAAAGTTTAATTTTATTTTAGCTTTCTTAGACATTTAAAGATCGCTTCCTGGTGGTAGAAAAAAATAGTGAAAAATGGTGAATTTCTTACGTTCTTTTAAAAAAAGACTTACTAATGCCTCTTTTAGTGAGTTTTCGTGAGTTGAAGTTATTCCTGATATTGTTTTGCTTACACATTGTAAGGTGGTCAATATACAAATGTTAAAATGAATAAGTATTTTCTTAAAATTATACAAGGTGTTACTGATGGCTTTTTTTAGTGGCCAAATAATATTTTTATCTATTTAAAATTTTTCAGATTCAATCATTTTTGTTTTTTTCTTTTTTTTCAAATTCAATCATTCTTGGTTTTTCTGTTTTTCATGCCTAACTAATAATTAGTGAGTTTCTTAAAGTAGATTTTGAATGATTTTTATGTCCTTCTTTTTGTAGCTCCAGCCAAACAGTGCATCTGGAAGTGGGGCTCTGGAGCACGACCCATCCTCCATTTACTTACGAATCCCTGCTGGAGAAGCTGTGCCTGGTCCTCTCCCTCTTGGGGTTTCAGTCATTGATGCTTCCGTGGCTCTTTTTGGCGTAGTGTTTCCTCATGTTTCTTACAAACACCGGTTAGTATAAAATCAATCAAATAATTTTAGTTTAATATAAACTATACCAGAGAGGAGGTGGGTGGGGGGATGGTTTAAGTGGGTGATGGAGATTAAGGAGGGCTTTTATTGTGAGGAGCCCTGGGTATTGTATGGAAGTGTTGAATAACTATATTGCACACCTGAAACTAACGATTACACTATGGTAGCTAGCTGCAATTTAAATGAAAACTTTTTAAAAATAAAAATAAAAAAATAAAATAAAAAATAACACTTTTTAAGTATTTAACATAATAAAGCTGTCAGGAAAAACATATATATAAATTATATTTAAGCAATAGATTTTCCCATCTCAGTTACCTGCAATAAGGTAAACTACTACTTAAATAATAGGCTTATAAATTTAATAATGTAAGTGACACATACATGATGAAAAAAATTGCTTGAAAATTCCACATAATTGAAACGTTTTAAGATTTGGCTCTGTGAACTGGCCTCTGACATCCATTGTCTTGTGGACTGTCTTAAAACAGCAAGATTTTCATTTCAATAATTCGTTTGCGAGTTTTTAAGTAGGTTTTCCATATCTTTAATTAGAGACATCACTTTGCTAACTCTTTTTTTTTATTACTGAAGAAGTTAATGAATGTGAAGTCCATTCTCTAATAGTGTTTGTCTGTCATATGGTTTAGTCTGGGACTTAGGAAACTAAAGTAACAGGTTGTTTTTCTAATAGGAGCATTTTGGTTTGCTGTATTCTGTGTGCACAGACACTATCCCTAATTTTTGTAGGCATTTTATCTATTTATGGTGGTTTTCTCAAGAGGAAGAGTGAAAATGAATTAGTGTAAGACACTCATAGGTAACTTGTTTAACAAAATATGCTTTTAGGGGTGCCTGACTGGTTCATTCGGTGGAGCATGTGACTCTTGATCTCGGGCTTGTGAGTTCAAGCTCCACGTTGGATATAGAGACTACTTAAAAATAAAAAATCTTTTTAAACAATGCTTTTGAAACATTGTTAGGTTTGTGTATAAAGGTAACATAAATATAAAAAATAATGTAAATATTATCTTTAAAAAATGCATATGTTACTTGGTTAATTGCTTTTTAATTTGAGGAGAAAAATTTCCATGTAAAATTTCACTTTACCCAGGTATCTTTAAGAACATTTGGTTGTCACATAAGTGAAGAATATGAAAGGGGAAAGAATCTCATAAAGCATCTACTTTAATATCCTTGTTTTAAATCAGGAAATCCAGGTCTAAGAGTTTGTGGTTTGCCCAAAGTTACACAGCTAGTTATGAGAGCTGTAAGTAGAGTCCAGGGTTATTTTGACTATATTAACTCACTTTTGTAGAACAATTAAATAAATTACATTAACAATTAATA
Source organism: Panthera tigris (assembly GCF_018350195.1). Taxonomy (NCBI): domain Eukaryota; kingdom Metazoa; phylum Chordata; class Mammalia; order Carnivora; family Felidae; genus Panthera; species Panthera tigris. The sequence goes on from NC_056662.1 coordinate 109,400,970, forward strand.
ACTTAAATATCCAGTGATAGAGGAATGAGTCAATCAATTATGGAAGGTCAATAGGTTAGAATGTTTTTACATGGATAATGTTTTGATATGCTCCTTATACAATGTTAAATGATAAAAGTAAAATAAAAGGCAAGAAGTGATCCCAGTCCTGTATTTTAAAGAAAAGACCTGAGAGGAGCCTGGGTGGCTCAGTCGGGTAGGAGTCCGACTTTGGCTCAGGTTGTGATCTCACAGTTTGTGAGTTCGAGCCCTGCATTGGGCTCTCTGCTGTCAGCAAAGAGCCCACTTCAGATCCTCTGCCTCCTTCTCCCTCTGCCCCTCCCCCCCTCAAAAATAAATAAACATTAAAAATAATGATAAAAAAAAGACCTGAAAGAAAATGTATCTGAGGGTAAGAGTAGCTATTTCTGGATGTAATTTTTTGTTACTAATCTTCAAATTAAGTGAAACAAATATTTTATAAAAAAGAAAAAACATTTTTTAAAGTAAGGTTTTTAAAAAGGTTATGTATTTGAGATCAGTCATAGGTAAATCATGCTTCCGGTAGTGTCGGAGACCCTGTGTGTCTTCTTATGTGTATGCTTGAAAGCAATGCCCAGTTTCCTCATCCTTAGAAGATGTGGATCTATGTCAGAGCAAGTACTAAGTAGTCAATCTTAGCCCCCAGTAACTCTCAGTGGAGTTTTACTGAAGGATTAGATGATTTCTTCCTATGTGATATTTGAAGAATACTTTGACCTGAGACCTATGGCCTATTGTAAATTGAGCTTAAATCCTTATAGTGACCTTAGGGAGATCCTGATTTCCTACTTTAGATCGTAGTTATTTTGGTACTGAATCCAACATCCCGGGTTCCTTTGCCCATCTGATTTATTTTTAGAAGAATCTGAAATGATCTCATTCTCTTTTATCGGAATAGTCTCAAATGGCTGTGATTTTTTTTTTTTTTTTTTTTTTTTTTGCTGACTGTCTCATTTAAAAAATTTGAAATAAAAAAAAATTCACTTCTGATTTTTTACATTAAAAGAAAAAAATGACCAAAGCTAAATCCCTTCAAAAAACCTCCCAGTTGGGGCGCCTGGGTGGCTCAGTCGGTTGAGCGTCCGGCTTCATCTCAGGTCATGATCTCACGGTTCGTGAGTTCAAGCCCCGTGTCGGGCTCTGCGCTGACAGCTCAGAGCCTGGAGCCTGGAGCCTGTTTCAGATTCTGTCTCCCTCTCGCTCTGCCCTGACCCTGCTTTGCTCTGTCTCTCTGTCTCTAAAATAAACATTAAAAAAAAATTTTTTTTTAATAAAAATAAAAAAATAAAATAAAAACCTCCCAGTTAGCTTCTGAGAATAGGACATGAGGTACAGTTTTCTTCCATGTGAGTGTATTTTGAAAAGAAGAAAAAAATTATGCCTCATTTAAAAATTTCCAACTGAATCTTCTACACAGATGCAAAATTAATGATTGCTAATTCTGTTCAAGAAACCTTGAGCACCTACTGTATACCAGGCACTTTGTTAGATTCTGGCGTTAATGTTAACACTGAAATTATTACCTTTTTTTGTTCATTGAAACTTAATATTTAGTCTCTTGCCTTGTTCCACTTAAAAACCGCATGCCCCTATATCAATTCAGGAGGAGCTCGGGTTTGAACCAGCTGCAGGAATGAAATAAAAATGAGACAGCGTGGGGCATTATTTGTTACCAATTAGCTTATACTCTTTTTATGTATCTTTTTTGAGCCATATTTGAATAAAAAGTATTGCTAATGTGATCTTTATTCTATTATCATAGATTACAAATGTTGGACCACTTTGCTGAATGCGTTAAACAAGCCAAAGGCGTCCGTCAGCAGGCTGTGCAGCTTAATATTTTTACTGCTGTTCTTAGTGCACTAAAGGTATTTACTTCTAAAACATAAGTATTCTGGGGGCACCTGGGTGGCTCATTTGGCTGAGCATCTCTTAATTTTGGCTCAGGTCATGATCCCACCATTGTGGGAATAGCTCCGAGACGGGCTCTACACTGCATGTGGAGGCTGCTTAAGATTCACTCTCTTTCTGTCTCTGTCTCTCTGTCTCTCTCTCCCCACCCCCCCCTTCCCCCTCTCTTTCCCTCTCCCTTTCACCCTCTCTCTCCCTCTCCCTTTCACCCTCTCTCTCTCTCTCCCTTCGTTGGCCCCTCTCCCTCACTTGAGCACGTGTGTATGTTCTCTCTTTCAAATAAAATAAATAAAAATTTAAAAAAAAACATAAGTATTCTGAACTAAGATTTTAATTAATACCTTTAATAAGGCAGGTATATCTAGACCATTATGATGATTATATGTATATCACTTGAAAACTGTGTTTTTATATTAGTTTAACTAAATTATTAGAAACTATTTATTAGACTCATTGCAATTAAATAAGTGTTTTATAGTTTAATAATGTTAAAGTTCATTTTTTGATCTGATCTTTCAGATTTTATAAGTTCTAGTAAGTTCTCTTGGAATTTTCAAAGATGTCTGACTAATAAAATCTTGTATTCTACTTGAGGTTAACTAGATAAAGTTTGAGTTCCATTTGTGGTTTAGACCATAAATCAGGAGAGACTATGTTGTACAGCTGAAAAAAGGCTACATTTAGAGACTGTGTTCTGGTTTAGATCTCATAGGTTTGTCTTAGGCAGTTCCTTAACCTTTTGAACCTCGGTTTCTGTATGTTTGAAGTGAAATAACCAATATTTTGCCTATCTCTCAGAGTTCATGCACTGTTCTATGCAGCCTCTAGCCTCTCATGACATATTTGAAAACTTTTTTATATTATTCAGCACTAAGCTTGTTATAAGGTTTACCGTTAAAATGGCAGCAAATACAAGTGTTTAAATGGGCGTGAATTAAATTGTGTTTTGTAAACATCAGGGCAAAGGGACATAGGCATTGAATACAGAAATAGAAGTTTGTATCATTTATATAACTATTAGTATATGCCCTATTTAGAGACCATCAGCTAATACGAACATCTGAGTTTTTTAAAAAAGAATTGAGTAGTCAGTCTTCCTTAGTGGTTGGAAGGTGAATGAACCAACTGTAATATTGCTCTACAGTATACTTTTCTTCATAGATTTGCTTGCTAATGCCCCTGCTATGGCTAACATTTTCTCCAGGCACCATGAGTTGGATTTTTGGTCTCATGTGAGCTAAGTTCCATGTTCTAGGTGTACCTAGAACAGAGATACTAACATTTAATATGATGAACAAAGTGTATCGATATTCAGTTACTGATTATTTTTACCTTATTTTATCTTTTTATATATATTGAATGTACTCTTGATGACATAATTATCTTCTCTGGAATTTTTATAGAAACATGTCAAATTTTCATACTCCTCAGCCTTTTTCCTTACCTAAAGTTCTAATGGTAAATGTCAATTAGTTGAATACCAGTTGACTTAATAGTATAGCATCCTTTATACATAAAAGCAATACTTTTATATAAAAAGCATTAGTCTTTGGATAAAGACACGTCCAGGGATTGTTCATCTTAGGGCTGATTGACTATGACCTTGTTATATATCATGTTGTGAATCATGTTTAGGAAAGTGATTAGTTTAATGGGTATTGATTCTAGGCATAATATATGCATATGAAAGATGGCTGAAGAAGGGGAGCAGGTAGGTGAATGGGTAACATAGGTGAAGGGGACTAAGAGGTACAAACTTTCAGTTACAATTAGGTCATAGGAATACAGCATGGGAAATATAGTTAATAATATTGTAATAATATTGTACATTGACCGATGGTGACTACACTTATCATGATGAGCATAGCTTAATGCGTAGAATTGTCTAATCATGATGTTGTACAACTAAAACTAGGTTTGTACAGTATGTCAACTGTACTTCAATTAAAACAAAAAGATGGTTGATACATAATACCCCTATTTTATAGCAGCATTATTTACAATAGCCAAGATGGAAGCAGCCCAGGTGCCCATCAACTGGTGAATGGATAAAGAAGATGTGGTATATATACACAATGGAATGTTACTCAGCCATCAAAAATAATGAAGTCTTGTCATTTGCAGTGACATAGATGGAGCTAGAGAGTATAATGCTAAGTAAAATAAGTCAGAGAAAGACAAATACCATATGATTTCACTCATGTGGAATTTAAGAAACAAAACAAGCAAAGGGAAAAAGAGAGAGAGAAACTACTCTTAACTATAGAGAGCAAACTGGTTACCAGAGGGGAGGTGGGTGGGTGGATGGGTGAAATAGGTGATGGGGATTAAGGAGTGCACTTGTCATGGTGAGCACTGGGTGATTAAAGTAAAAACTTTAGGGGCGCCTGGGTGGCTCAGTCGGTTAAGCGTCCGACTTCGGCTCAGGTTATGATCTCACGGTCCGTGAGTTCGAGCCCCGCGTCGGGCTCTGTGCTGACAGCTCAGAGCCTGGAGCCTGTTTCAGTCTGTGTCTCCCTCTCTCTCTGACCCTCCCCCGTTCATGCTCTGTCTCTCCCTGTCTCAAAAATAAAATAAAATGTTAAAATAAAAACTTTAAAAAATTAAAAAATAAAAGATGGTTGAAAAAAAGTGGGTGGAAATACATGTATATTTACAAAGATTGCAGCACATCTTTTTCTTTTATGTACTGTGAATTTTGAATTTGCCCCCTTCCCCCACCTCCTTTTTTGTTTTTAACAACCATAGGGCCTGGCTGAAAACAAAAGTACTTTAGGACCTGAGGAAGTTCGTAAATCTGCTCTGACTCTGGTTATGGGCGCTCTTGACAACCCAAACCCCATCTTAAGATGTGCAGCAGGGGAAGCTCTTGGAAGAATGGCTCAGGTGGTTGGGGAAGCAACCTTCATTGCTAGAATGGCCCAGTATAGCTTTGACAAGTAAGTGGGTCTTTTTACTGACAAGTAAGTTTCTCATAGAGACAAAGATGTCTTTTTAGTAGTCAATAATTATATTAACTGGGTGATATGCTTTCCACATGGTATAGCATATGACAAAATTTTGTGTGTTTTTTTATAATGATTTTAATTTTCAATGCAGTAATTGTTTAAACTCCAGAACCTGGGAAAGTTGTAATATTATAGATACTTTTAAGGTGGTCAGGTTTCAGCCTTTGAATATTACATAATGGAATCAAGCAGATTGTTAATACGGCCTCTCTTAGTTAGTTATATGTACTCTGCTCTGAAGACGTGTTCTGGAAGTCCCTTTCTCTTATCTCTGCTCCTTACATTACTCTTTTTGTTAATTATTCATTTTTTGGAATAAGCCATTCTTTTTATAACTGCCAGCAAGTTTATCATCTTTTAAATTATCCCTGAAACGGGAAAAGTTGGTGTTAGGTTTTAAGGATTTCTTTTTATATTAATTAAAAAGAGTGATCTCAGAGTTCCAAATAAGTATGATTAAGATGATGCCCTTATTAGTGACTCTTGGTTGGTTGTTAATCAGGTACTTAAAGTAGACAAGTTGAAAATCAAGTGTGGTCAAGAACTGATACTTGAGTTATGTAAATTAACCACTGTATATTTTGAGTACTAATTATACCAAACTAGGCCATAATCTTTAACGAGAGAGGTGGGGGGGAAGCAATGGTTGTGAAGCAGTAGTTCTGAATAAAAAGTATTTTCTGAATTCTTGGTTATATGAGAATGGCTTTTCCCTGTCTTCAGACATGAGCAACAATTTGATTATAGGGTAATGCCCCAGTGTGTTGTTTGAATCACTAAGGATAATATGAGCAAGCAGAAGATAAAATAGTCCCTGACACTTGATCTTCTGTAGGATGACTTTTACCATTTTCTAACAATAGATCAGTTTTGCTTTTCCAAGTATGTCATTGATTCTGAAATCCAACTTCCACTAAAGATTTTTTAAAATATACAACCAGTCTTACCTGTTTAATGATTTATGCTCTGTTAATAATAGGTAAAATAGGAGTTTTACACATCCAATAACCTCAACAAACCCGAGGTGGAATAAAGACAAAAGAAAAGCATAGCATAATCAAATTTCATAAAGGCAATGATAAAGAGAATGTCATAAAAGCAGCCATTTGGGGGAAGACATCACGCAGAGGAACAAAGATAACAATTTCAGCAGGCTTCTGATTATAAACTATGCAAGCAAAAGGCAGTAGAGTGACCTAGAACTTTATAGCCAGTGAAAATACCTTTTTAAAACTGAAGTTTTAATAAAGACTTTCAGACTGTGAAAAGTTGGAAAATTCATTGCTTACACAGTGTACCATAAGACGTGTTAAAAGAAGCTTTTTGGAAAAAAAAAAAAAAAGATGATAGTAGATGAAACTTTGAATGTAACATACAGAAATGAAGAGGGCCAAGAGTGGTAGGTATGTAGATAAATATAAAGACTTACTCTTTATATGTCTGTTTTAAAATGACCTATTATTTTATTCTCATTTACTTTTTATTATATTTTACTTTTGGTTATCGTTTAGTTTTTATTTCATAATCATAAATTTAACTCTGCAATCCAGCTAAACTTGGAGGGGAATAAGGAAATTATGGAACCCACAGAACTGCAGCGAGATACAAAGATTACAGCGAGAGCAGACAAGGGCAAAGCAGTGCTCTCTTGAGCTACAGCAGGAGTGGTCTGGTAGTTAAGATAAAACACAAGTCAAATTTAATAGATTTGTCCACAGTCAGCAATGGTGATCTTCTTTCTAGTCTTGCCATTCCTGGACCCAAAGCGCTCTGTGGCTTCCACAATATTCATGTCCTCTTTCACTTGCCAGAGACCACATACTTGCCATCCAACCACTTACTCTTGGCAATGCGGATGAAAAAACTGTGAACTGTTGTGTTGGGTCCAGCATTTGCCATGGACAAGATTCCAGGACCCCTATGCTTCAGGATAAAATACTCATCATCAAATTTCTCCCCATTGATGGACTTGCCACCAGTGCCATTATGGTATGCCAAGTCACTGCCCTGACACATAAATCCCAGAATAATCCCATGAAAGCAGGAACTTGTATAACCAAATCTTTTCTCCCCAGTGCTCAGAGCATAAAAATTTTCTACTGTTTTTCAAACTTTGTCTGCAGACAGCTCCAAGATGACATAGGCCAGGGGCTTACCATCCATGGCGATGCTGAAGAACATGGTGGAGTTGACCATGGCTGAGTGGCACAGGCAGCTCCTGGGCAACAGAGTTCGCAAGCTATTTTTAGTCGCATTTTTTAAATGCCTTGGGAAGATAATTGACCCTTTCATGCAAAAATGATAATGTGTGGTAGGATTTTAATAGAGAGAGAAGTAAAAATACATGACAGCAGTGCAAAGAATGGGAAGAGGAAATGGTGGCATACTCTGTGTACAATATACATGAAAAAATATAATATTCTTTGAAGGTATATCATAATGGGTTAGAAATGTATAATGTAAACTCCAGAGATCCTACTAAAAAACAAAAATGTATAACTAATAAACCAATAGTGGAGATAAAATGGAATCATAAAAAATACTAAATCCAAAAGAAGATGGAAAGAAGGAAAAAGAAACAAACTGATGTGACAGAGCACGAATAGCAATATGGGAGACTTAAACCCAACCTGCTGATAATTACATTAAATATAAATGGTCTAAACATTACAAGTAAAAGTTAAAATTTGTCATATTGGATAAAAAGCAAAATCTAACTGAATGCTATCTACAAGAAACCCCTTTAACTCTAAAGAAAGAAATAGGTTAAAAGTAAAAGGATAGGGATAATATACCAGGAAAACACTAACTCAAAGGAAGCTAGAGTGGCTCTGTTATTATCAGAAAAAGTAGATTTTGTAACAAAAATTGTTACCAGAATAAATGAGTGCTTTCATAATGATAAGAGGACCAATTTCCCCCAAGAATACATAGCAATTCTCAATGTATATGTATCTTATGATATAGTTTTAAAATACATGGAACAAAACCTAATAGAAGTGAAAGTAAAATAGACAAGTCTAAAATTATATTTGGTGATCTCAGCATTCCTGTCTCAGTAACTAATAGAACAGACACTCCGATTATTAAAAATGTAGATTTTACCAACGCTGTCATCTAGCTTGGCCTACTGACATTTGTAGAATACTTTACAAAAGAAGCAATATACATTCTGCCTTTCTCTCTCTCTCTCTCTCTCTCTCTCTCTCTCTCTCTCTCTCCTTATTCTCCTTATTCTCATAATTCTTTTTAAAAAAATCAGGTTTGTATTTCATTGAGTTTTTCTATTGTCTTTCCATTTTCTCTTCCACTGATTTCTGCTTTATTTTTATAACTTGCTTCATTATGCTTACCTTCAGTTCAGTTTACTTTTCTCTTTCTAGATTCTGAAGGTGGAGGTTTAGATAATTCATTTAAAACCTTTCTTCTTTTCTAATACAAGGATTTTGATGCTATAAATTCACCTTGATACACACTTTAGCTGCATACCATAAATTCTGATACGTTTTATTTCCTTATTGGCTCAATTAATTATCTATCTTGGTAAATGTTCTATGGATACTTGAAAAGAATTACCATTGGTGAATTTTATTTTATATAAATATATCCCAATAAAGCTTATTTTTTAAGTAATCTGCAATATCTTCTTTTTATATTTTTTAATTCATTAGATATATTTCACAAAGAAAAAGACTGATGCATGTTAAAGAGGTTCAGATCGGGGCGCCTGGGTGGCTCAGTCGGTTAAGCGTCCAACTTCAGCTCAGGTCACGATCTCGCGGTCCATGAGTTCGAGCCCCGCGTCGGGCTCTGGGCTGATGGCTCAGAGCCTGGAGCCTGCTTCTGATTCTGTGTCTCCCTCTCTCTCTGCTCCTCCCCCGTTCATGCTCTGTCTCTCTCTGTCTCAAAAATAAATAAGCGTTAAAAAAAAAATTAAAAAAAAAAAAAAAAAAAAGAGGTTCAGATCATAATTATAGAGAATTTCTTCAGTTAACATTTTCTGTAATTTTGTAATTTCTGTAATCTAAATTTTTAGATTTTTAAAGCCAGTTATAAAAGCAATTCGTGTTTATTTAAAACACCAATAATAAAAATATGTTTCAAATGATTCTTAACTTTTCAAGGAATAATAAATGTTAAAAACTGAGAAGTGGTGATTCTTCTTTCAGATTTTCTCTAAAATTAAAATGAAATATGTGACTTTAGCCAACCATTTTAAATTAATCTCTGACTCTTGGTAGGGAGTGGAGAAAGAAGTAATCATGATTGTAGTCTTTTCTGATTTCCACAATAAATCCCGTTTATGGTGTGACTCATAAGCTTGTTATTGTCATAGGGAAATAGAAAGGCCAGTCCCTGAAGCATATAATTATTTTCCCAGGTTGAAATCAGCCCGAGATGTTGTATCCAGAACTGGGCACTCATTGGCTCTGGGTTGCTTGCATCGTTATGTTGGTGGTATCGGCTCAGGACAACATCTGAAAACCAGTGTCAGCATTTTATTGGCTTTAGCACAAGATGGAACATCCTCGGAAGTCCAGGTATAATGCTGATTTTGTTTTTATTTATGACATTTTTATGACATTTTTAAATAATATTTTTAGGACTGTCATTTGTTTTATAAAATAGTAATGATTCTTATAATTTGTTTGGAAAAATGTTACTAGGGTCTTTGTTTTATGAGTTCAATTTGTAAAACTGTAGAACAGGAATTTGTATTTTAACCTAGTCTTAAATCTGTCTTATTCTGGGAATTTAACCCATTCACATATATTTCTCAAAATATAGTTTCTTTTTATTAATTTACTATCTTTTGAACTTGTTTCCTCTTTTTTTGCATTTCCTTACATTTGCTAAGTTTTTGTTGTTGTTGTTGTTGTTGTTGTTGTTGTTGTTGTTGTTGTTGTTTTTGAGAGAGAGCAAGAGCAGGGGAAGGGCAGGGAGAGAGGGAGACACAGAATCCAAAGCAGGCTCCAGGCTCCAAGCTGTCAGCACAGAGCCCAACGCAGGGCTCGAACCCACAAACTGAGATCATGACCTGAAGTCAGACGCTTAACCAAATGAGCCACCCAGGCACTCCACATTTGCTGAGTTGATCAAGTTTGTTTTAATGGCTATCCTGTCTCTCTTCCCACTCAGACACCAGTCCAAGTCTGGGTTTTTTGGTTGAATTTTCAAGTGTTCTCCTGGAATTTTTGTTTGTTTATGCTCGAACATTTTATATACGAATAAATACAACCACAACGAAAAGCAAGAGCTTCACATGTCTGAAAACATACTACACTAAGGATTTGCCACCATGCACTGATGCACCTAAAAATATTAAGAGTATATGACTATAGTAGCATTCAGCTTGCCAGCTTCATACTGGGACTGTAAGTTGGGAGAAGAAACAATTCAGTTGCCATTACTACATACCATTAGTTTGTTGATAAATTAGTTCCTTCACAGTTAGACAAGAAGCAGTAAATTCAGCAGAGGCTTCCAGTCTACAGGCTTAGTTTGCCTTTGACTTCTTGGTAAAAGTTTCCAGCTGTGTAAAGCCCAAAATTCCCAAAAAGTTTAGAAACAAAAGTTAAGTAAGCTTATTACTTGTTAGGCGCTACACTTTTTTTTAAAAAAAAATTCTGTTTTCACAGTAGACTGCGAGATGAACTGCGAGATCATGACCTGAGCTGAAATCAAGAGGTGGAGGCTTAACCAGCTGAGCCATCCAGGCACCCCTACATGATTCTTTTTATATGAGAGGACATTTTACTATAATTTGTATCAATTGCATTCCCTCAGCACTACTGTATGTCTGCACAAGAAGACTACAGTAGATATTCTTAAGTTTTCCCTAATTTGTCTTCTGTTTTAAGAATCCTAACTCAAGGAGCATCTGCGTAGTTCAGTCAGTTAAATGTCCCAACTTTTGATTTTAGCTCAGGTCATAATCTTACAGTTCACAGGATTGAGCCCTGTGTTGGCCTCTGCACTGCACGGATCCTGCTTGAGACTCTCTCTCTCTCTCTCTCTCTCTCTCTCTCTCTCTCTCTCTCTGCCCCTACCCCATTTGCATGTGCACGCTCTCAAAACAAATAAATAAACTTTTAAAAAAGTAAGATGTTAGTAGTTACTAAAATTTAAGTTAAAAAAATCAGCTCAGTATACTGTAATTATTCCTTACAACTAAATGAAATTATATTTCATTCCAGACATGGTCTCTTCATTCACTTGCTCTTATAGTGGATTCTAGTGGCCCAATGTATCGTGGATACGTGGAGCCAACATTATCTCTAGTTCTTACCTTGCTGTTGACTGTTCCACCTTCACATACAGAAGTTCATCAATGTTTGGGTAGATGTTTGGGTGCCATAATAACTACGGTTGGCCCTGAGCTACAAGGTGAGTGAATTCATCTTAAATGAAAGGAACTGCACTTTGCTGTCTTTCAGTTTCCTGCATGTCACTATCATGTTGCTAAATGAAAACTTATAATAATAATAATAATAATTACTATGTACTGAATGCTTGTTATTTACCAAAGACCTATGACTCTTCTTTTTACATATGGTATTTAATCTAATGCGTACACCATACCTATAACTGACTGTTATTTGAAGTTTTGAGCAGAGACAGCCTTTCCAAATTATATTTTACCTGGATCCCCATGAAGACAAGATGAAAGTGGAGTCCCTGTGTCCCGGAGTGCCATCCACTTGTCTTCATGGACTTTTGCTTCACTGTTTTCTTTGAACTCTAAAGCTCAGGATCAAAGTTTGAAAACCCACTGCAATAAAGGGGATAATATTATGTAATTTCTCTGTGAGGAAGCAAACTCAGAGAAGATAGGTATGATCCTAAGGCCCGCATTCTAACCACACAATTCCACCGACATAACTTTACTAAAGGTTGAATGAAACATACAAGGCAGAAAATTACTGTGAATTTATCCTGAATGTACCAGCCATTTTCAAAATTTTCACTTTTTTCCCATCATTCAGTAAATGCTTTAAGTGGGTGAAGATGTTTATACACATTATCTCATTTAACTTTGACAACATCCTGAGATAGGTATATCACTCCATTCTATAGATGGAACTCTAAGGCTGGGAGAGGTTAAGAACTTTTCCAAGTTTTGTATAGCCAGCAAGTGGTTGGAGCCAGAGGTGAAGCCCAGATCAGTTTCCTTTGCATGCATTCTTAACCACTCTGCTGTCTGTGTTGCCTCCATCCAGACAGATATTTTAAAAAAAGAAGCCGTGGGGCGCCTGGGTGGCTCAGTCGGTTAAGCGGCCGACTTCGGCTCAGGTCATGATCTCGCGGTCCGTTGAGCCCCGCGTCGGGCTCTGTGCTGACGGCTCAGAGCCTGGAGCCTGTTTCAGATACTGTGTCTCCCTCTCTCTGACCCTCCCTCGTTCATGCCTTGTCTCTCTCTGTCTCAAAAATAAATAAACGTTAAAAAAAAAAAATAAAAAAAAAAATAAAAAAAAAAAAAAAAGAAGCCGAAATAAAAAGATCTTCATGAAGAATGCTAGAAAGTGGAAAATACGTGATTTAAACATGTCTTTTTTCTTGGACTCAGTGTCCTCTTTGAGAAAGTTGATAATTCTTTCTTTCAGTGTTATCATAAGGATATACACAGGATAAATATACAACTTTGATTAAACATAGGTGTTTACCAAATGCTTTCTAATGCAGTGATAAGGAGGCAATGTGTATTTCAAATTAGAAGTGACCCTATGATTTCCTTATGTCTATAAAATTATTTTTTATTTTACATTGGCAAAAGTTTGAAATCACTTATATTAGGCAATTAAGCCATTTTTTTTAAGGTTTATTCATTTTTTTTTTTTTTTTAAGAGACAGAGACAGAGATGGGGCGCCTGGGTGGCTCAGTCGGTTGGGCGTCCAACTTCGGCTCAGGTCATGATCTCGAGGTCCGTGAGTTCAAGCCCCACGTCGGGCCCTGGGCTGATGGCTCAGAGCCTGGAGCCTGCTTCCGATTCTGTGTCTCCCTCTCTCTCTGCCCCTCCCCCGTTCATGCTCTGTCTCTCTCTGTCTCAAAATAAATAAAACGTTAAAAAAAAAAAGAGAGACAGAGCACGAGTGGGGGAGGGGTAGAGAGAGAGGGAGACACAGAATCCGAAACAGGCTCCAGGTTCTGAGCTGTCAGCACAGAGCCCGATGTGGGGCTTGAACCATGAACTGTGAGATCATGACCTGAGCTGAAGTTGGACGCTCAACCAGCTGAGCCACCCAGGCGCCCCGGCAATTAAGCCATTTTTATACAGATAGTATATAATACTACAATTATTTTTCCTATCTCTGTAAAAATTTCCATTAATCTTCTTAGGAAAATACAATTTAAAGTTATTAAATACTGTCGTGATAATAATGGTTGAACAGAGAAACAGAATGAGGAATTTTCTGTCTCTTTCAAATAAAACAATGATGGATTTAAAAGACAACATAGTTTCCTAGGGAGTATATGTAAACCTAGCTAAACCTGGAGGGATATATTGTTGTCATCGATAGACAATCATGTTTTGAAATCATTTCTATGGACTTCGTAGACTTTTTGTCTTCAAAACTGTCTGTACAGTAATCAGAAAGAGAGGTTATTTAGAAGACAGTTATTTTCTAGGAATATTTTTGGTAATACTAATAATTGTGTTTTGCATTTTCTTGTATTTTTCGATTAGGGAACGGAGCAACAATTTCCACCATTCGTTCTTCTTGTTTGGTGGGTTGTGCCATAACCCAGGACCATTCAGATTCCCTTGTTCAGGCTGCTGCCATTTCTTGCCTTCAGCAGCTTCACATGTTTGCACCACGACATGTCAACCTATCTAGTCTTGTTCCTAGCCTGTGTGTAAGTATAAAGCTGCTTCGTTTATATATTTATTTATTTAATATTTTCAAAGTTTATTTATTTTGAGAGGGACAGAGACAGCACAAGCGGCTGGTGGGGGGAGGGGGTGCGGTTGGCAGAGAGAGAGAGAGACAGAGAGACAGAGAGAATCCCAAGCAGGCTGTCAGCACCAAGCCAAACGTGGAGCTCGAAATCCCAAACCGTGAGATCATGACCTGAGCCGAAACCAAGAGTCAGATGCTCAACTGAATGAGCCACCCAGGCACCCCTCATTCATGGATTTATTTAGAGAGCCCCAGATTTGTTTCCCAAAAGATTAAACTAGACCCAAAACAAAAAATGGAAGTTTCCTAGATTGTGAATCTTAGAGATTCAGCTTCAGTAGTCATTTTATGACTGTTCGTTTTATTTACTGGTTTCCTTTTTCACCTTTTAAGAAATATTTTGATGAGCTGTTTATGTCTTGGCTAAGGATGTATCATATTTTTAGCTTTTCCCATTCAGAATTTTGTCTCCTGAAGTTTGATTGATAACTTCTGAGGGGCAATTGCTGTCATCACAGTCATTAATCTGTTCACTTAATAAATACTTATTGAGAAACTGCCATATGTCATGTACTATGCAAAGTACTGGGAATACATTTTATAGATGAGACAAGATGAAGTTTCTGTCATATAAAATTTATGGTTTACAAGGGAACATGGCCAATAATAATTTACCAATATGACAATTGCTAGAAAGGGCTATAGGAAAACATGTAACAGGGAGCCTGTCAGAATCCAGGCATTCAGAAAAGATTTCCCTGAAAAAATGATATTCAAGGTGTGATAAATAAGAGTTAGTTTGAGAGAAAGCATGGTATTGGTATAGACAGCATTTATTTTTAGGGAGAGAGAAAAATGTGAAAGGCCCCAAGATGGGAAGGAGTGTGATACATTCAAGAAACTGTTTAGTCAGTGTGGTTAGGCTGAGAGAGAAGGGGTGGATAGGGCCCAGGCACAGGATGAAGCTGGACAGTTAGCCAGGTGAGAGATCATGCAGACTTTCTAGATGTAGTAAAACTTTGGACTTTTTTGGCTTTGAGAATTACGGTGGGGCGCCTGGTGGCTCAGTTGGTTAAGCGTCCAACTTCAGCTCCAGTCATGATCTCATGGTCCATGAGTTCCAGCCCCATGTCAAGCTCCGTGCTGATAGCTCGGAGCCTGGAGCCTGCTCTGAATTCTGTGTCTCCCTCTCTGTCTGCCACTTCCCCACTCACACTCTGTCCCCCTTTCAAAAATAAGTAAACGTTAAAAAAATTTTTTTTAAAAAGAGAGAGAAATACGGTGGTCTAGGAGAGAGATGGTAATGACTTGCTCCCTATTAGTAGCAATGAGAATGCAGAAAAATAAATGGATTTGAGTGATGTTTAAGAGAAAGAATCAGTGCAGTTCGTTGATTAATGGGCTGTAAGGAAAAAGGAGAAGGATATAATCCAAGTTCCTGACTCGCACATAGTAATGTAATTTTCTGAGATTGGTAACACCAGAATAGGAGAAGGTTGGGAAAGGTGGATGTATGAATTCAGTTTTAGACATTTAGTTAGTTTCATGAGCTAGAGCTCAGAAAAGAGAAGTCTGGTTGGAAAGGTAAATTTGGGAGGCATAAGCATTTAGATGGGCATTAAATACAGAAGTAGATAAGATCACCAGGGAGAGTGCTGCATGAGGAACCCAGCATATAACATTTAGGGAAAGAAAAAGAATCAGGAAAAATATGAAGCAATCTGAGTGGTTAAAGGAAAAATAGAGTTTGTAGTGTTCACGGAAGCCAAGTGGATTAGAGGAGTGGGCTGCTATAACATATTGTTTAGAGATAAGAATGAGAGCTATAATGTGTCCTTTGACTTTTGTCACATGATGGCTTTAGCAAGAGCTCATCTTGCAGAGTGGTACCAGTGGAAGCCCAAATACATTGGGCTAATGGTGGGATATGAATAGAAACTTCTTTCCAGAAGTTCACTTTGTAGGAGAGGACTGAGGACAGTAGGTCAAGGGGGAGATGGACTTTTTCTCCTATGGTAGTGAGATGTGAGGGTTTAAATGCTGAGGGGATGGAACCAGTAGGGTGGGAGAGTTTAAGGTGTGGGACGGAGAGTGGAGAGATAATTAATCACCCAAGGTTTCTAATGGGATAAACTTCTCAGGGCACAAGGAAGAGAATCTCTCTCCCGGTACAGCATGAAGAAAGGGGGAGAGGATGAGTGTACATACAGATGAGTTTATGGATTTGGTGGCTTGAAGTTGGGGGGTTATCATCCAATGACTTTTACTTTCACGTAAAAGGGAAGATAAGTTTTATGAACAAAAGAGCAAAGAAGAGGGCCAGAAATTTGACAGGAGTGGGATGTGGGAGATTGAACTAACTGGAGACATAGGAGTTTCTGTGGTAGGACTAAGGCTTCAGCGGAGAATAGTGACCCTTTTGGCTCCAGTGTGTGATTTGTAATGGTAGCAGTTCAGCTTGTAGGATTTTTCTCCAAAACCTGTAATCAACTGAGCGCAGGCACTGAGCAGCCAGATAGATGCTTTGGTACGTTCATGGTTGGACTTTGGCCAAGTAGGTTCAGTTAAATGACAGCAGGATGAAAGAAATAAGGATACTAACAAGATAGTGCTGAGATTATGAGCTCTCATTTCAGTAAAGGAGGAAGGAAAAGACAGTATGAGGCTGATATACAAGGAGAAAGAAAGGCGCTACAGATGTAACCGTGGGAGGATATTGCTGAGAAAAAGGGAGGAGGTTACCCAGAATGAGGTGAAGGGACTGAAAGGCCAACATATTAGTTGTTAGATCTGATGTGGTATATTTAACGGACGCAATAAGGTTTGCTCTTGTTTCACCATAGACCAGGGGAATGTGAACCCGTCCTAGACCATCCCAGAATCTGAGAGTGCTGCAGGGCAGAAACCAGATGCACATGAAATGTGTACAAAAAACATCCGCAAAGAAAATAGTCGATTAATAGTTCATGTCTGATTGCATTCTGCAACAAGATACGTAGCATCCTGCCAAAAACCATGGTTTAATGCCTAAGCTCCGAGGGCATTGATGGCATCTCTTGAGCAAGGTGACTCTGTTACGTGATACAGCTTAGGTTACTGACAAACGTAGGTTACTGACAAAACACAGACATGTATTCTTTAGGTTGTCTGATTCCTCTCTCCATTTTTTTCTCCTTAAATATAATTATACTATGGCATTGACCTTATGAAATAGAGCACATTTAAGAGGATCTGGTAAAGTAATAACATGAGTTTCTTTATCTCAGTGGAGGTTATCAATAAGCCACAGGCTGTGCAATGAGCCTCAAAACTGATTCCCTTGGCAGAACACCAAGGGTTTTATTACAAGGTGTGTTGGAGCACTTTCCTGAACCTCTTCCAAGAGGCTAAGTAGTGAGATTTCAGGTAGTTGGTTGGAAGGAGGTGGCTTGGCAGGTAGCGATGAGAAAAGGGGCCATGCAAGGGGTTGTCTTGTTTCCACATTGCCAAAAGCCCCTGTGCTGTCTCCATACCAGGTCTTTCAACACTGAAAATTAGTCCACACGTGGGTTCATCCAAATTAGTGAAATCGGTTCAGATTTTTACAAATTTCGTGTTTATTCCTACTCAATCATTGCCATCAGAAATGGCAATATTATGTGATACCATGTGTAATACCTCACACAAATGAAATGTGATTTATTTTTTCAGCAAATGTATTGAGAGGTGAGTTTCACCATAGTAATCTTTAAGTGACATAAAAGTGTTAAAATTTGTGTGATGTTAGAACTATTCAAAATGTGTCTTTGAAAGAACAACCACCTCTCTGAAGCATTGTTATTTCCCTCTTGGCAAGCAACTGCTTTTCTACCAGGCGACCACAGTTACTCATTCTCCCGTCCTGACAGAAGTATTCCACACATAGGCATTGATGTCATCTGGGGTAGTTGTAGGAAATGTCAGTGAGAAAAAGACTTGAACTGAATGCCCAAGGTCATCAGTGTCAGAGCAGGGACGTCCAGTTGTCCAGGATGTATATGCGGTGGGTGCAACAAGAGATAGCAAGATGATGTAAAGTATAAAATAACAGGCATTTTTATAGAAAGGTGGAGGTCTACTGTAGGAGTAAGCAACACAATGTTCCTGAAGTTTGTGAAATATAAGACAAAAAAGTTTCTTTGGAAAACAATTAGGCATAATCTAAACTAGTTTAATATATGCATATGCTATGACCCAGAAACTTCACTCTTTTTTTTATAGGCTTTTTTTTTTTTTTTTTTTTTTTTTACATTTATTTATTTTGAGAGAAAGAGAGTGTGTGAGCGGGAAGGGGCAGAGAGAGAGGGGGAGAGAGTATACCAAGCAGACTCTGTGCTGTCTACGCAGAGCCTGATGCGGTCTCAATCTCAGGAACTGTGAGATCATGACCTGAGCTAAAATCAAGAGTAGGCCGCTTGGGGCACCTGGGTGGCTCAGTCAGTTGAGTGTCTGACTTCAGCTCAGGTCATGATCTCACGGTTCTTGAGTTCTAGCCCCATATTGGGCTTGCTGCTGTCAACACAGAGCCTGCTTCAGATCCTCTGTCCCTCTCTCTGCCCCTGCTCCACTCATGCATGCGTGTGCGCCCTCTTGCTCTGTCTCTCTCTCAAAAATAAACATTAAAAAAAAAAAAGAGTAGACACTTAACCAACTGAGCCATCCAGGTGCCCCCAGCAACTTCAGTCTTAAGTAAATAGCTGAAAGAAGTACATGCAGATGTGTGCCAAAATACATGTGCAGGAATGTTCATTGATTGGTTATTCAAAATAGCCCAAACCCAGAAATGACCTATATGTCTACCAGTGAGCAGTGGATAAATAGTGATATAATATTCAACAGAACACTACACAGCAATAAAAACAAACTGAAATGTAGTTACTTGGATGAATCTCACAGATAAATTTCTGAGAAGTCAGACATAAGAGCACATTACATGGTTCCATTTATATAAAGTTCAAGAGCAGGCTAAATGAAACTATAATGATGGAAGTCACTATAGATTCTCATTATCTCTAAGGAGCTAGGGAGGGACATTAGGAAGCCACATATTTTTAGCAAATATTTATTCAAACAAATATGTCTTTATTTTACCTGATTTACAGTGACTGTAAGACACCATCGATTGTAATTTGCATCTCTAATACTAGAGATGTTAAAATGGAAAAAAATATATATGCCTCAGAATCACTAAAATGGAGTATTAAAAGTACTTTGAAAACAAAAGTGTTCTATTTTTTTCTCTTCAGCTCTCCCAATCAACATTTGTTGAATGTATTTTCTTAGCTACAATTCTTTTTTTTTTAATATTAAAAAAAATTTTTTTACGTAAACTCTGTGCCCAACATGGGGCTTGAACTCACGACCCCAAGATAAAGAGTTGCATGGTGTATAGACTGAGCCAGCAAGGCACCCCTCTTAGCTACAATTCTATTTAGTTGCAACTAAATTAAATTTTTATGATGTTTTGTTTATATATATTTAATCATATGATTCTTACCACAATCATGTAAGATAGGGTGGGTATTGTCCCCAATGTACACATGAAAAGGCAGAAACTCTGAGAGACTAAGTGACTTGTTCTTCGCATCTCATGTGACCATGCTTAAGCTTTCTAATTAGAGGATATTTGAAAGTTCCAAAATGTCTTAATTTTAAGGAAATGGAGTGAATAAAACATTTTATTGAAAAAAATCTGTCAGGTTTTCTCTCCTCAGTTATATATATATATGTATATATATATATATATATTTTAAATACTTGGTATAAGTTTCACGGGCTATGAATTTTATGCAAATATATCTGGAATTAAAAATGCTATATTGGTAGTATAAAAATATACTATCTAGCATTGTGAAGGGGTGGTGTATTCCATATAATTATTCCCCCTTTCGCTATTTCTGGATGAGATTTTTTTTTCTAACATATATTACTTACATTTCTTATCTCCTTGCTTAAGAAGTAGCTCATGGGACCTAATTTAATATTTTCTTGGTGAATCAGCTTTATAGTAATAATAACTAATCTGTATTGAGTAAGTATGTCAATCATTGTTCTAAGCAAAATACTTGCATTAACTTATTTTATTTTCACTATATTCCTGCAAAGAATTACTCTCCACATTTTGCATATGGACAAACAAGGCACAGAGAGGTTAAGTAACTAGTCGAAGGTCACACACAAGTAAATGACAACCAAGATTCAAACCCAATCTAGCAATCAGAGCACAAGCAATCAGAGCACAAGCTCTTAATCATCATGTTATGCTGTGTCTTATACTTCATGTATTAAAGTGTGCTGCATTGATTCTTTCAATGTCTTTCAGGATCTTTTGAGATGAAAAACAATTCTTTTCCAAAAGGACCCATTTTGGAATTTTTTCCAGGTGTAAATATTGGCTTGATTTTTTTAATTTTAATAAACAACCCTTCTTTGCTTTCATTCCTTGCTAACTTTTCATTGACTGCATATAATCTTTATGCACTTAACAATTTTTAAATTTTTTTATGTTTATTTATTTTTGAGACAGAGGGAGACAGAGCGTGAGTGGGGGAGGGGCATAGAGAGAGGGAGACTCAGAATCTGAAACAGGCTCTGGGCTCTGAGCTGTCAGCACAGAGCCCAATGCGGGGCTCGAACCCACGAGCCATGAGATCATGACCTGAGCCGAAGTCGGATGCTTAACCGACTGAGCTACTCAGGCACCCCTGCAGTTAAAAATTTTGGATGACAACATTTAGTAGGACCATGTGTAAAACAAGATGTGCAAGAGATCCATCTGGATTTTTATGTAAGTATATTGTATGGTCTTTAGTGATCAGGTCTTGGGACAGTTATTTTGGCCACTAAAATATTCCTTATGTGCTTTATTGGTATTATTATTTTTCCAAAAGGCCATTTATTTGGCTATATATTTAACAACTGATGTTGTTCAATGAAGAGCCTCTTCCCAAGTAAAGTGTTAATATATATTCATTAGGTAAATGAGATCACAGTGTTTTTAAAAAAATTGTCTAATATGTCATGGTTTACAGGTTCACTTATGTAGTTCCCATTTGCTGCTTCGACGCGCAGCCGTGGCTTGTCTCCGGCAGCTCGCCCAAAGAGAAGCTGCGGAAGTCTGTGAATATGCCATGAGCCTAGCCAAAAATGCAGGCGACAAGGAGAACAGTGGTACTAGTAAGTTACTTTATCGGTCATTATTCTTTTTGTTTAAATACTTAACCATTTCACAGGAGTATTGCTCTTTAAGTAACATTTTTGCTTTCAAGGATAGTCATTCTTCCTGTCCTTTTAAATAAAATAAAACCATTGTCACTTAGAAAACACCTCCAGTGTAGTTTTTAGAAAGATTTTTTTAATGCTTATTTATTTATTTATAATTTTTTAATGTTTTTATTTATTTTTTAGAGAGAGAGAGCAAGTGGGAGAGGGGCAGAGAGAGAGAGAGGGAGACATAGAATCTGAAGCAGGCTCCAGGCTCCGAGCTGTCAGCGCAGAGGCTGATGCAGGGCTCGAACCCATAAGCCGTGAGATCATGACCTGAGCCAAAGTCAGACGCTCAACTGACTGAGCCACCCAGGCGCCCCATAAATGTTTATTGATTTTTTTGAGAGAGAGAGAGAGAGAAAGAGAGAGAGAGAGAGAGAGAGACAGCATGAGCAGGGGAGGGGCAGAGAGAGAAGAGAGAGAATCCCAAGCAGGCTCCACGCTCAGCACTGAGCCTGACATGGGGCTTGATCCCACAACTCTGAGATCATGACCGAGCTGAAATCAAGAATCAGATGCTTAACTGACAGAGCCACCCACACGCCCCAAAAAATTCCAGTATGGTTTTCTTGGTAATTTTACACTTTTACCTTTTTTAAGGTTTGGAGCTGAACAGCATTTAATATCAAGATACTTGTGCCATGCCTTGAGGATGATTTAGCTATATATAAAGGATAACTAACTCTAAGGATGATGCTCAGTATCACTGATAGACTTCTGGAAAGAGCAGTGATCTATTTGGGGGGTACCTGAAAGCTTTGGTCCCTTTGGAAAAGTGATGCAACTTTTCCTCAAGAAGGTAAAGCTAGAACGACCAATAAAACAAGAAATGTCAGTACATGTTTGGGTAGCAAAGGTAGATCTTTGCTTTCTTCAATTCTTTCTGTTTTTTGGGGGGTTTTATGTATAACTTGAATTTCATACTTGGTCTTCTAGTCCCTAGGGATTGGTTGCTTGGGAACTTTTTCAGAGCTTAATTGACAGATATTTCCCTATTGTGAGAGAAAAATTTTTACTTACAAGAGCTTTCAAATGCATAGAAGTTGCTTGGGTACTAAGAAGCAAGATACTAAAATATCTTCAATTTTGGCATAGTGTAGGAGCTCTATTAACAAATATACTGTATTGTAGAAATGTAAAAGAAGCTATACAATAAACATTATTGCTTTTAAGAGAGAAAACATAGAACCAAAAGTAATTACAGAATATTCCTGAATAAGATATAAAATTTTATTTTAATTTTTTTATTTTTATCTTTTTTAAAAATTGAGGAGTTTATTAGAGAAATATGAGAGGCAAAGACACCTCAAATGACAGAAAGAAAATTCTGAAAATGTCCCTTCAAGCCAAGTGGGGGCCTGGCCTTGACCTCCCCAAAAGGACAAGAAACTGGTGGGTTACCAACAACATTCTCTGGTGGCCACCTTGCCAGGGCATAAGTGTTCTCAGCCAGCACCGCTCCTCTCCACCCCCCGCCCCTCCAAAGGTGGAAAGGAGACAAAGACTGTTTATAGAACCAATGCAGAGGCAATGGGAGCTATAAGGAAAGTCTGAGAGAGAGAGAGAGAAAAGGAGGTGGGGAGGACCTTAACAAAGAGTCCCGGGCGTTTGGCTCTGCACACCTCAAATACATTGACAAACAGTTCTACAAAATGGTTACTTAAAAGGTAAAATGCCTGGGGCGCCTGGGTGGCTCAGTCGGTTAAGCGGCTGACTTCGGCTCAGGTCATGATCTCGCGGTCCGTGAGTTCCAGCCCCACGTCGGGCTCTGTGCTGACAGCTCAGAGCCTGGAGCCTGTTTCAGATTCTGTGTCTCCCTCTCTCTGACCCTCCCCCGTTCATGCTCTGTCTCTCTCTGTCTCAAAAATAAATAAACGTTAAAAATAAATAAATAAATAAATAAAAGGTAAAATGCCTAATGTTGTTTCTGAGAGTGCCCCTGGACTTCTTCCCACACGCCACATCACACACCAATGTATGTGGCAGGGCCCAAAGGCCACGCTTTGGAAAAAAGTAAAACAAGAATAAGCCCTGTTGCTCTTTAAGGAGAGAGGAAGGAGCGGAGGCTGCTGGGGCCTTTCCCATGTACGCCTCCCAGCAGCAGCATGGCACGGTGCTAGGTCTCACCTTTTGTCACCTGTGCTTCAGTGTACTCTAGTCTCTGTTCAAAGGCTGTCAGTTTCTCGTTTAGTGTTGCAAGTCTTGACCAACAAGATGTATCGAATGAGTTGAGAAAGTCCACAATTTGTTGATGCTGCTGCTGATGACCTCAGTATACTCCCAGTTCGCTCAGTCCTGCTGAACCTCCCATAGTACCGACCCTCTTGACCCACCATGGCTGCCCAAGATATAAAATTTTAAAACGTTTACATTCAGCCACCATCATTGAAGTTGAAAGACAAACTAAGAGGGGGAAATATTTGCAAAATATATTTATTGCTTTATTTATTGAAGTGTGTATATTTATGTTTTAATATTTTTAATTTTTTTAATGTTTATTTTTGAGAGAGAGAGAGAGGCAGAGCATGAGCAGGGGAGGGGAAGAGAGAGGGAGACACAGAACAATAAGCAGGCTCCAGGCTCCTAGCTGTCAGCATAGAGTCCGACGCAGGGCTCGAACTCACGGACCGCGAGATCATGTCCTGGGCTGAAGCCAGACACTCAACCAACTGAGCCACCCAGGCACCCCTGTTTTAATATTTTTAAAGCTTAAAAGCTTAGTGTGTTGGGGGTCCTAAGACCACCCCACGTTTGATGATGCAGTAGGAGGACTTAGCATATAGTCATGCTTATGGCTATGGTTTATTACAGCAACTGGATACAAAGCAAAATTTGCAGAGGGAAAAGGTACTTGGGGTGAAGTCTGGAGCAAACCAGGCTCAGGTTTCCAAGCGCCCATGCCCCATGAAGTCACACAGGAGCTGCTTGACTCCCCAACAATCTGTTTTGACAACACACATGAAATGTCTACCAGGGAATCTTCTCAGAGACTCAGTCCCCAAGGTTTTTATTGGGCACTGGTTGACGGGGTATGTCTGCCTAGCATGTTTCAAAAGCCCAGATGTTCAAAAGTCAGGCGGATGTTTGGCATAAACCATACTGTTTGTACAAACAGGTTAGGCATAGTGAGCCACTTTTACCAGGAAATGGTGGGAACCCTCCTGAAACCCAGTTCTCTCAGATGCTAACGGAGGGCTAACCTGAATATCAGGCCTTACTAAGTATTCTCAGGCCTGCTATGTTAACTGTCTTTTGCATCTACAGAAATCATGAGAGCATAAGAAACATGTTTTATCAAAGAACAAGTATCAACATAGGAAATATTTTCAACCTCCAGTGATTAATAATTAAATTATAAGTCAGTGCAATAATAAGATAGCATTTTTCTTTTATGAAACTGACCAGATTAAAAATAATGATTATAACTAGCGTTGGGAGAGGTATGAATAGAAGACAAATGTCTTACACTGCAGATAGGAAGAAATGTAAAGTCATACACATTTTTTGGATTTGTCAGTATTTTTTGTCAGCTTACCCTTCGACCTAGCAATTCCCCTTTTAGGAATTCATCCTCAATAAGTTAATCAATGTTCTCTTAATTCAGTGGTTTGCTATGTAGCTATGAAAATTCATGTTACAGAAGTATAATTTCTGATATGGGAACATATTACCTGCTGCTAAGTGAAAATTAAGCTTCTGTGTCTAATTTCTCACTAATGTTCTCTTTCCTTGGAACCTTTTCTTTTGACTTTTCCTACTGTCTGAATTCCATTCATTGTGGCTGTTTTCTGCAGACACCCCTCATTTGTCTTTGGAGTGACTCAACTAAAAGAGTCACTTTTCAGTTTCCATCCATCTGTCTCACTCTCTTCAAGGTTCAGAGGACCTTGACTTCGGAGACTTTGGAGCTCGCAGTATTCATTATTATTATTTTTTTTAATGTTTATTTATTCTTGAGATAGAGACAGAGCATGAGCAGGGGAGGGGCAGAGAGAGAGGGAGACACAATCCCAAGCAGGCTCCAGGCTCCGAGCTGTGAGCACAGAGCCTGATGCAGGGCTTGAACTCACAGACCATGGCATCATGACCTGAGCCAAAGTCAGATGCTTAACCGACTGAGCCACCTGGGTACCCCCACGGTGTTCATTCTTAAGGCTACCTTTTGTACAAGTTTTGCTGTTTATAAGAACAAAAAGATTTTCAGATAAAGCAAGACATTTACTATCTTATAACAATATTGTTTTTTTTTTTTTTTAACATTTATTTATTTTTTTTGAGACAGAGAGAGACAGAGCATGAACGGGGGAAGGGCAGAGAGAGAGGGAGACACAGAATCAGAATCAGGCTCCAGGCTCTGAGCCATCAGCCCAGAGCCCGACGCGGGGCTCGAATTCACGGACCGTGAGATCGTGACCTGAGCTGAAGTCGAACGCTTAACCGACTGAGCCACCCAGGCGCCCCTCAATATTGCTTTTTTAGTTGAAGTATAAGTAACATACAATGTTATGTTAGTTTCAGGGATACAACATAGAGATCCACAATTCTGTACATGATGAAGTGCTCACGATGATAAGTGTAGTCGCCATCTGTCATCATACGACATTATTACAATATTGTTGACTGTATTCCTTATTTGTACTTTTCATCCCTGTGACTTACTTTATAGCTTGAAGTTTGTGCCTCCTAATCCCCTTCACCTATTTTATCCATCTCGTCATTCAGTATTACTTTTGGATTGTATGTTTCTTGGAAAGGACTTTCCCAGTTTTTAAGTGTTCGTGTAGTTTATAATCCATTTATGATTTGTGTTCTGGCTTTATAGATTTTTTAAAATCTGAACTATAAGACTGAATGAATTTCAATTTGTTCTTCCAACAAATATAGCAGTAATTATTTTTTAGGTCATTAAATTCAATCTACCTAGAAATATATCTCTTTCCCACACTTTTTCTTTTTTACAGTGAAATATATATCTATTTAGCATTCCCTGGAGATTTGTTTAAACTACCTCAGAATAATCAGTCTTAAAGATCAGATTTATTGTCAGATTAAATTCTAAACCTAAGGATATGTATGTAAACTGGAGAACATAAATTGTATGTGTAGCTAGCTTGTTTTGTTGTAATCCTGAATTTACATGTAAGCGTTGGTATTTAACGTAATTGTTACCTCTAGTGTACAACAAAATCCTGTACAAGTTCATTTATAAAACTTGCTTTTCAGATGTCAGTCCTTTTGCACCAGGAGTTAGTTCTCGAAGTGATATCCATTGCCGGCACCAAGGTGTTAATATAACAGAAACTGGTCTTGAAGGGCTTCTTTTTGGAATGCTAGACCGGGAGACAGATAGAAAATTATGTTCTGATATTCACGATACTTTGGGGCATATGCTGTCATCACTGGCTGTAGAGAAACTTTCGCATTGGCTAATGCTTTGTAAAGATGTCCTGGCAGCTTCTAGTGGTATGTATTCAATATATAAAATATGTTCTTAAAATAGTGAATATTTTCCCTCTCGTATACTTTTGTATATGTAAATATATGGATACAGATACATAAAAAGATATATAGATACATAGATTTAAATTTGAGCTTGCATTTAAAAATACTAATACATTTTAATCTGTAAATCCCTATATAAATGTTGAAGGTTAAATTACAGTACAAAGTAATATGCTTTCTTTGATTTGGGGGAAACAGCTAAATTCAAATTAAATTTTCATGTATGAAAACCCCCAGTTACTCCGTAGTTCAACATAATATGTAAAACTAGTGAAATATGTAAAAGGCTTTTATGTTACCCTTTGCTTGGTTTCTGATTTTTTTTTTTTTTATCTTACCAATTCTACTGTTTTCAAAGGAATGAGAATTTAGTCCTTTTTTATTAGCAATCTTCTAACATGAATGCAAGTTCTATAACATCATTTTTGCTATATGGAAATTTGTCATAATATGCTGTTTTTTGTTACAGATATGAGCACTGCAACTCCCTTAAGTAGTGGAAAAGATGAGGAATCTGAGAAGAAAGATGAAATGGATGATGATACCATGTTCACCACACTAGGCGAAGAAGATAAATCAAAGCCCTTCGTGGCACCTCGCTGGGCCACTCGGGTGTTCGCTGCCGATTGCCTGTGCCGAATCATCAATTTGTGTGAGAATGCAGACCAGGCCCACTTTGATCTTGCGATGGCACGTTCTGCTAAACTACGAAACCCTACAAGTAAATTTAAAATCAGTACTTCTTCTATAGGTTTGAGATATTTTGCTGCTAGGTAACATGCTTTAGATTCTGCCTTTCATTCATGTGCCTTTTACCTTTGTTTTCTGTCCCCTAAACATACTACCCATCTTCTGCTTTGTATTGGGAAGATAAGTTGAAGAAAGTGGTTCAAAGGTATATGTCTACCTATCTTAAGGTAGATGTATCTTAATCATGTCCCCTCAGGATAATAATGACAGTAACTTACATATCCTTTGTACTTTGTCCTAGTTTTAGCACTTCAATGTAAAAGATAGAGCAACGCTTTAAGGTGCATAAGCAAAGTGAATTTTGCAGTCCCCAGCCATGGAGAATGTCAGAATTCATGAATGCTATCATTCAATTCAACTCAAACTCTCAGATTTCAGAAATGCTGCTAGGTAGTTTGAAAAAAGTGAAAATTGTTGGTTACTGAAACCTGTCACTTTTTTATATTTTATGAGCTTTTTATATCCCATAATTCCCTGGATCCAGTATTATAGGGAGTTTGCAAAGAAATCATCGCATCCAATATCCTCATTTTACAAATGAGAATCAGAGAAGCCGAGGGCAGTAAGAGAGTAATAGACTCTGTCTCGTAATTTGTTGTCTCTTCATTGCCCTGTCATTTTCTTACATATGTAAAGACAAACTGTATATGTTAATAGTATTGAAGTCTGTACATTAAAATGCCTTCCAGTTTGTTTTGTTACTAAATGCCTTTCAGTTTACTAGAGCTCACAAATGGATTAAAAAACAAAAGGTAAAACAGTACTCCATGTATAGAATGTGAATCTGAAGGTACAGTTATCAGGAAAGCACAATTATCACGAGCACAGTGTCTTTATTCATGTCATTATTTATCAAATATTTACCAAATCCTGTTCTTTGCTACACATTGGGGATACAAAGAAAAAGAAAACAGAGTCCATATCCTTGGAATGGAATGGAATTTCTAGTCTAGAAGACAAAAAGGCTTGTCTCAAACAATTACATGTCCCATAGTGGTATGACGGAGTATTTGGGGAACATAAAAAAAGTAGTGTTCATTTCCTGAAGAGCCAGGGAAGATCTCACAGAAAAGGTGATTTTGAAACTGGATTTTAAAGACAGAGAAAAGATTTTGCAGGTAGAAGAAGCTGGTTGCATTAGTGTTCTATTGCTGCTGTAAGAAAAGACCGCAAATTCAGTGGCCCAGATTATTTTATCCTATAGGTCTGTAGGTCAGAAAGTCCAACATGAGTCTCCCTGGCCTAAAATCAAGGTCCCAGCAGGGCTGCATCCCTTTCTGGAAGCTCTAGAGGAGTCTATTTTCTTCATAGCTTCTGTCAGCTGCCTGTATTCCTCGACTGGTGGCCCCCTCTCTCTGTCTTCGAAGCCAACAACATTGACTCTCTCAGTGATCCACCTTTAGTTGTCACACTTCTCTCTGACTACAGCCAGAAGAGGTGCTCTGCTTTTAAGGCACATGTGATTAGATTGGGCCCACCTGTTAAATTTGGGATAATCTCCATGTACAAAGTCCCTTTAACATTCACAGGTTGTAGGGATTAGGGTGTAGAAATATTTGAGCACCATTATTCCGCCTACCGCACTGGTTTATTATAAGCAGAGAAAGTAAGAGAATTTGTAAAGGCACAGAAGTATGCATATTACATTTAAGGAAAGGTGAAGATCCTTAAGTTGGCTTTCCTTTCTTTGTGTTTAATTGTTTTTTCTCTCATTATTTGTATCTTGTCTTTTTCCCTGCATTCTCAGAGATCCTCACAAGGCTTCCCTTTATGTCATGGAT
This sequence comes from Panthera tigris, assembly GCF_018350195.1. Lineage (NCBI taxonomy): Eukaryota > Metazoa > Chordata > Mammalia > Carnivora > Felidae > Panthera > Panthera tigris. Next base: position 109,430,128 of record NC_056662.1, read on the forward strand.
ATAATGTTTTACTGTTTTCTGCCCCCCATAGCGGATCTTAAGTCTTCTTTTATGTTTTTAGTTTTCGTTTAATTGTTTTGTCTTCTTCCTTCATCGTATCATATCATTTGGGCTCCTTATGATTTTTCTGTTCTTATTCTATAGCAACCGTGACTTTGTGCATCCTGTCGAGATGCCAAGTGATTTTCTGTATTTTATTCTGATTTTTATAGAACATTATTTTTTAGGTGCATTTTATTTATTTTGAGAGAAAGAGTCCGCACATGTGAACGTACATGAATGGGGGAGGGGCAGAGAGAATCTCAAGCAGGCTCTGCGCAATCAGCAGGGAGCCTGATGTGGGGCTTGATCTCACGAACCATGAGATGATGATCTGAGTCTAAATCAAGAGTTGGACACTTAAGCGACTGAGCCACCCAGGTGTCCCCAGAAAATTATTTTTGAGATTAGTTCTTTTGGAATCTTCATAATCTTTCTTTTGCCTGGGTGTATTTTTTTTTCCACAGGCTTATTTGTTTATATATCCTTGAAAGGGTAGAGTGCGTATTTGGAATTTGCTCACATTGTGTGTGGGTGGATTGCCCATATTCTCTGTCTTTGTTAACTGGATGCTTCACATTGGTAGCTGGATGGTGAGCTGATATAACAGCTCTCCAACCTAGATTTCAGTATCTGACATGCTTTGTTCTGCTGGACTGAAAGAGGATCCTTTCTAGTTCCCATTGCCTGCCGTCCTGAACAGTAATGTCAGTGTGTATGAAAAGTTACAGATCAAATAAATGTGCTATCCAGGCTCTTCCTGTATCATCCTTATCTCCCTTTGCATGCACTGTGCTTTTGTTGTACGGAACTACCAGTCCCAGAATATAATAAACCTCTAACTGTGACTTTGTGCATCCTGTTGAGATGCCAAGTGATTTTCTGTATTTTATTCTGATTTTTATAGAACATTATTTTTTAGGTGCATTTTATTTATTTTGAGAGAAAGAGTCCGCACATGTGAACGCACATGAATGGGGGAGGGGCAGAGAGAATCTCAAGCAGGCTCTGCGCTTGAGAGGCTCTAACAGTCCCCTAATTCCCCATTTTAGAATTTCTGCCCCATGTCCCTTCCCACTCCCCTGCTTTAGGAGTTCATCTCCTAGGATTTGGAAAAAAGAGGTCTTGATTTAAGAAAAGTTGGAGGTAGAGAATTGTGTAGAGAAGCGATAGCACTTTCATTTAGGAATTATTGTCTACTTTTTCGTTGTGAGAGTGCTGTCATTCTAGACCTTTTTAATTAGGTGGCAGAGAGTAACAGAGGAGTAATGGGCCTTTTAATTTACTTCTGGGTTGGCATAATATGAATAGGCCCATTTTAAGCGAGTTCCATCTACCTTGGAAATTTCCTCCCAACTTGTGGCAGCATTTCATTATTCCTGATTTTTATTGGTGGAATGTTTTTGTTTCCCTGAGGTGAGGAAGCACTGCGGGCTTCTGACTAAATGTTCTTTTTCTCTCTCCTCTGTTCCTCTTCCCCAAACCAATAGATATTCTTTTTTAAACTTAAGATTCTGAAATAAGAATTTTAGGTAGGCACAGGAAAAAATTAGAAGAACTTGTCTTACAACCTTCACAATAAGAATAACAGCAAAAACCTGTTTAAATAGGAGCTGTTTGGGAATCAGGCTGAAACACAGACTTGCCACTTCTTCAAAAGGACTTTGAGAGTCTTGCAGCAGCCTGAAGAACTTTAGAGTACTTGAGCTTGATAAATTATTTAGATAATTTTAGTTGCTATGTCTTTAAGATCACCAATCTTTTCCTCTTTGGCACTAATCCCTAATAATCTTATCCAATTTATCTTTCATTTCCAATATATATATTTTCTAATTTTTACAAGTCCCATTTGTGGTTTTCTCTTTTATTTCTGTCTTCATTATGCTTGGGCTTTCCTTTTCTTTCTTGAATATAGGCAACATGTTTATAATAAACTTGTTTTAGGCTGCCTGTCTGTTAATTTCATCATCCCTTTCATTTCTGAATCTGTTTCTATTCACTGAGTTTTTTCCCTTGTTATGAAATATATTTTCCTGCTTCTTTGCATCCCTGGTAATTTTTTTTATTACATGCCAGATATTGCAAATTTTATGGTAGTAGTGCTGGATTTTGTTGTATTCCTTTAAATAGTATTACACTTTGTTCTGGGATATAGTTAAATTACCTGCTATCTTTTGAATACTTTGAGACTTGCATTTAAGCTTTGTTTGGGCAGATCTGGAGCAGCCTTTATTCTAAAAGGAAAAAGTCTTCTCCTTCCTACGTCTTACCTTGCAAAAGTCTTTTCCATAAAGTAGAAGTTGAGAAACTACTGCCTACAGTCTAAATCCAGCCCATAACCTGTTTTTTTAAATGAAGTTTTATTGGAACACAGCACGCCCATTTATATACACATGGACTGTGACTACTTTCATTCTGCAACACCAGAGTTGAGTAGTTGTGTTAGAAATTATATGGCCATGGATGCTTGGGTGGCTCAGTAGGTTAAGCGTACGACTTCGGCTCAGGTCATGATCTCGCAGTTCGTGGGTTTGAGCCCCGCGTCAGGCTCTGTGCTGACAGCTCAGAGCCTGGAGCCTGCTTCGGATTCTGTATCTCCCTCTCTTTCTGTTCCTCCCCTGCTCACGCTCTGTCTCTCTCTCAAAAATAAATAAAGATTAAAAAAATAAAAAATAAAAAGAAATTATATGGCCAGGAAAGCCAAAACTATTTACTATCTAGTTCTTTACAGAAAAAAAAAAATCTGCCGACCCCATTCTAAAGAATTATAAACTCCTTTGGGGAAAGTTAGGATAATCAGTTACTTTGCTTCAAATGTTGTCGTATAATAATGTCATCTATTTTACCATACTGTGTAAAAGGTTTACCAATGTTCTTGAGAAATTATGATAGATAAGCTTTCTTGAAAGTGTATCTTTGTTATTTTTAAACACAGTGAAATGTATGGAATGTAAGTGCTTTTTTATTTTTTTATTTTTTATTTATTTTTTAATTTTTTAAACATTTATTTATTATTGAGAGACAGAGAGACACAGAGAATGAGCAGGGGAGGGGTAGAGAGAGGGGGAGACACAGAATCCGAAGCAGGCTCCAGGCTCTGAGCTGTCAGCACAGAGCCTGATGCGGGGCTCGAACTCACAGACTGTGAGATCATGACCTGAGTCGAAGTCGGTCACCCAACCGACTGAGCCACCCAGGCGCCCCCATAAGTGCTTTTTTAAAGAAGTTTATTTCATTTCATATTAAACCTATTTGGGCAGAAATTTTCCTTTTTGCCGTCTATTTTATTTTTAGATGACCTGTTGGTACTTCATCTCTCTGACCTGATTCGCATGGCCTTCATGGCTGCAACAGATCATAGTAACCAGCTGCGGATGGCTGGGCTCCAAGCACTTGAAGACATTATCAAGAAGTTTGCATCTGTGCCTGAGCCAGAATTTCCAGGCCAAGTGATTCTGGAGCAGTATCAAGCTAATGTGAGTGAGATACTCTGTTTACTTAAAAACTTAAAATTGATTCTTTGTGTGGTGAGTAAGGGGACAAGGATTCCCTGGAGAAATGTCTTTGGAGCTTCAACTATATGTCTTTATTCCCATTGTCTGTTGCATAGTTGAATCCCACAGTTGAAGAAACCATAGGATAAAACTATTTTTAAGTTATGATAGCATATTCATGATAAAACTAGAATAGAAATCGCAGGCTAGCTTTTCAGTCTTGTGTTTAGATGTTTAGCCATGCCATTTAAAAGATAAAAGGACATTCAGAGAGTGTTGTGGATTTGCTGACATTACTTTTATATGTCAAGGCTTGATAAGCATTTTTAAAAATACAAAGGGCAACTTTGTACGCTGAAGGATAACTTTTAATAATAGCAGTTAAAAATATTACTGAAAGAATTATATACCTTAAAAAATATTTTATTTTGTTCTAAACAGAGATACTTTTCTCTCCTGAGATTTATAACTTTGTTTTCTTCGCCTGAGGCACAATAGATATAATCCTGGTAATGATGGGTTATATGAAGACAAAGTTAGCAAGGAAAGAATACACATTTTTTTTTTTACTGTGATCAAAATCTTAGCTTCAGATACACAACACATTATCTAAAAGCTATACTCAAACATACATAAAATTAAAAAGTACGAATAATTTTTAATCCATTGTTTTTCCATCATAAGTACTGGTGAGGAAGTTATAGCTTCTAGCCCAGCTGGCTATAGAAAATCCATATTCAACTATTTACTCCAAAATACCCAACCTATCAAAATGAAGGTTTGTTGTTCTGTTTTGCTTTATTTTGACTTTTTATTTAGAAATAATTTTAAACGTACAGAAAAATTATAAGAATAGTACAAAAAACTGTCTTATGCCCTTTACTCATATTTACCAATGGTTATTTTTGCCTCATTTGCTTTAGCATTGATTTTATATTTCTCTCTCTTTATACACACATTTTTTTTTTCTAAACCATTTACAGATAAATTATTTAAATCATGTACCTTTACCTTTGAATACTTCAGTCTGTATTTCCAAAGGACAGGAACATTGTCTAACATAGCCACAGAACAGTTCTCAACTTCAGGAAATTCAACATTGATATATTACTTCTATATAGTCTGTCATATTCCACTTTTATCAGTCAAGCCGGTAATCTCTTTTATAGTATATTCTCTTCTACCTTCAGTACAGGATCCAGCACCAGCTCTGTGATTAGTTGATGATTGTACCACCAATACTGCAATTAGTTGCCATGTGTGTTTAGTCACAGAGAGGGACTCAATCCATTTCCAAATGGCTACTGATAATATCTTAGTGACTGACTCTTGTGTAAGGGAAGATGTCTCAAATTAGGAGTTGAATATATCTAATTCCTTGTTCAGTTCATGCACATTAAATTTAGTATATCTAAAAATCAATGACTGGGTTGGCTTATTAAAACTAAAGTTCATGGGGTACCCAGGTGGCTCAGTTGGTTAAGTGGCTGACTCTTGATTTCAGGTCAGGTCATAATCTCACAGTTGGTGAGTTTGAACCCCACGTTGGGCTCTGTGTTTATGCTTCAGATCCTGTCTCCCTCTCTCTGCCCCTCCCCTGCTCGTACTCACTCTCTCTCAAAAATAAATAAATGTAAAAAAAAAATATTTTTGAAAGCTAAAGCTAATATTCCTTTACTTATTACTGTAACAATGGTACACAAATGAATATTTCTTGAGAATCCTTCTCTGAAAGCACCTCTTTTTGAGGTAAAATGGCTTCTAAGGTCTTTAAATGACTATGTGAATTTTTAGTATTACTCAGTTATTTAAAGGAGTTGATCCAGTTATATGAGATTCACCCATGAGGTAAATACTGTTAGAAATACATTCAGGAGGGGCGCCTGGGTGGCTCAGTCGGTTGGGCGTCCAGCTTGGACTCAGGTCATGGATCTTACACTCACAGGTTCAAGCCCTGCATCAGGCTTTGTGCTGACAGCTCAGAGCCTGGAGCCTTGCTTCAGATTCAGTGTCTCCCTCTCTCTCTGCCCCTCCCCCACTCGCACTCTGTCTCTCTCTTTCTTTCAAAATAAATAAACATAATAAAAAAAAAATTTTTTAAAGAAATACATTCAGGAAAATATAGACAGAATAAAAAAGAATAGCAGTTTTCTGTTATCTCTAGGAGCCTGTGACTTTGTCAGAAAATCTTGTTTACTATTAAACAAAAACAAAGGAAAAAGAAACAAGATTAATTGCCTCTTTGGTATAGCATTCATACAGATTTGATAATGATTGTAACCTCCTGGAAAGCAAAAGAAAAACGGTATGTTTGAGTTTATTGTAACTGAGAAGAGAGATAAGGGAGATGTGATAAAAAGGAAAGTAACAATGATGTATTTTGTGTGTTTTCATCTCCAAGGACACAAGAGGCTTTATGTTTACCACGTATCTTTAAAACAAAACGCTCATATTCATTTTTTTTTTTTTTTAGGTGGGAGCTGCTCTAAGACCAGCCTTTTCACAAGATACCCCATCAGACATAATAGCAAAAGCTTGCCAGGTAAGAAGAAAAATAGGGTTTTCTATAGTTACCTTCTTTTTTTTTTAATTTTTTTAATTTTTTTATTTTTTTTTAACGTTTATTTATTTTTGAAACAGACAGACACAGCACGAACAGGGGAGGGTCAGAGAGAGGGAGACACAGAATCTGAAACAGGCTCCAGGCTCTGAGCTGTCAGCACAGAGCCCGACGCGGGGCTCAAACACACAGACCGCGAGATCATGACCTGAGCCGAAGTTGGACACGTAACTGACTGAACCACCCAGGCGCTCCTATAGTTACCTTCTTTAAGTTAATAGATGCCTTAGAATTTCACCTCCAAGAAAGAAGAGGGAAAAATCAAATAATATTTGTTTTTTATCTTGAAAACACAATAGTGACAGTTTCCTTTTTTATTCTGTATCAAATAATGAAGTAGTAACTTAGTCGCATCCCTTTTTTTGTCATAGCTGAGGAGATGACTTTGGGATACATAGCTTTTATATTATCCAGAAGTAAACAGAGGTATGAAAATCATAAAAACAACTAAAAACTAAAGTAAGATTACAAAATAATTAAATAATGTATTATTAATGATAATTAGGTAATAGAAAATTGTTGGGGGGCATCAGGGTGGCTCAGTCGGTTAGGCATCTGACTCTTGATTTCAGCTCAGGCCATGATATTATGGTTAAAGAGATTAGACCCCATGTTAGGCTCTGGGCTGAGAGTGGGCAGAGACTGATTGGGAGCCCCTCTCCTCTCTTCCCCTCCCCCATGCTCTATCTCAAAAATAAATAAACTTAAAAAATAAACATAAAAGAAGATTTTTTTTTAATTAAAAATTTTTTTTAATGTTTATTTTTAAGAGTGAGAGACCGAGCACAAGCTGGGGAGGGACAGAGAGAAAGCACGAACCCACAAACCGGGAGATCATGACCTGAGCTGAAGTCGGAAGCTTAACCGACTGAACCACCCAGGCACCCCCAAAAAAGACTTTTTTCATCACAAGTTTTGAAAAATGTACAAGTTTCTGGGAATCACTTATCCTAAAGAGAATTTAACAATATGGAAATTTAACTGTAAAATTAATTGCAGGGGAATTGTTCTAACATTATTACATTTGAAAAGAGTCACAAAAGCAAGCACTTATATTCCTACACTTTTAATAAATTCCTCTTTTTCATGCCTCATTCTGAAAAAGGATTCATGCATTAAACTCCCGTGTTTCAGGAAATCCAATTCTTTTTTTTTTTAATGTTTATTATTTCTTTTTGAGGGAGCCAGACCGACAGCCGAGTTGGGGAGGGGCAGAGAGAGAGGGAGACAGAATCCGAAGCAGGCTCCAGGCTCTGAGCTGTCAGCCCAGAGCCCAATATGGGACTCGAACCCACAAACTGTAAGATCATGACCTGAGCCGAAGTTGGATGCTCAACCAATTGAGCCACCCAGGAGCCCCCGGGAAATCAGAGTCTTTATCTGCTTTCCTAAAGATAGAAGAGAGGCAACCCTCTCCTTCCCAGTTTTCTGGAGTATGGGTTTGGGTCCATCATTATTGCTTAGAATCCATAATCAAGCTGTGACCTCTAAAAAGAGAATGTTCTGCTGTTTGCAATGGTAAGTGTGAAGTTCTTACTGTGTTCTCTCTGTGGCTGAATGGGTTTGCCTCTAGAGCCTGGAGCCTGCTTCAGATTCTGTGTCTTTCTGTCTCTCTGCCCCTCCCCTACTCACTCACTCTCTGCCTCTCAAAAAAAATGAATAAACATTAAAAAAATTTTAAAAAGAAAAGAGAAGTCTGTGGATCATGATACAAACCTCAGAGTTAGAGGAGGCCGTTTTGTTTGGGATACCAACAGACAATCAGAAATCATAGTTATGTATAAATAAATGTATCATGGTGATGTTTTAAAGCATAGTATTTAAGCAGAAGAATCATACAAAGCTCCTGTTCATAGAAAAGCAAAGGCTATTCAGATTTCATCTTGTGGATGAGTACTATGAAATTTCCTCTTACTGAATTTGCCTTCAACGTCTTATTCTTTATGTGGCTCTAGCTGCTTTTTCTATAAGAAGTTTCTCCTTATCTAGAGGCAGGCTTAAGTTTTGACCTCCTATCCGTCTGTTTCTTGAAGGAAACCTGGTTTTGAAACAAATGGAACAGTGGGTTGCAAATTCCTTTTCCTTAAAGAAAAGTAAGGAGTTGGCTTTGGACAGGTCATGAAACATTGCATCCCACCTTATTTACTGAATAGATGTTATGTTAAACCTGAAAATCAGGATAATTTTTAGATATTACAGGAAGACTCAAGTGGAACACACGTGTGGACAAGTAATCAATGGCTTAATAAAAAATCATTTAAATCAGCCTAGCAATCTTAAACATAATATATACTTTATCTTATTTCAGATTAAAATTTATAAATGTACATTCACGCACCCCTCCTTTGATGTAAGGCCAAGGTCTTTTCTCTGAAAATGATTTTGCTGATTCAGTGCTGCTCTGCCTTTCTTGATAAACCAAACCTATAATGCAGTACCTGCAATATCTAGTTTCATCTTCTTTAAAGTGGAAGAGATAATTAATGTTTTTACAAATTAAACTTTGTGCCAAATCCTCAGTGTTTAGTTTCCCCCAACTTTTAGTTGTATTTCTACCTCAAGAGAAATGTGTATCAGATCTCTTCAATATGTTGCTCAGTTTCCTAACGAATAGCAACTCTATTTTCATAATCATATTTAAAATCTTTCTACTTCAAGTTTCATTATATTTCCAACAATATTTTGACTGGCATTTTATTTTGCCATCAATATGTTCATAATTAATAACAATCAATTTTAAAATGTCCTTTTTAATTTTTATTAAACTTAGTTCTGAATTCTGGGAGGATAAGATTATAAGAGAATAAAATGATTTACATAAATATTTATTCTCAGCTTAAAAACATTTTAATTTTTTTTTTTTTAACGTTTTATTATTTATTTTTGAGACAGAGAGAGACAGAGCATGAATGGGGGAGGGTCAGAGAGAGAGGGAGACACAGAATCGGAAGCAGGCTCCAGGCTCTGAGCCATCAGCCCAGAGCCCGACGTGGGGCTCGAACTCACGGACCGTGAGATTGCGACCTGAGCCGAAGTCGGCCGCTTAACCGACTGAGCCACCCAGGCGCCCCTAAAAACATTTTAAATATAGAAACATAATCCATTAATTATGATTTAATATCCAAACGCTCTGAAAAACAAAAGCTTTTTCATTATTTATTTGCTGGTGAAACCTGAGCTGACTGTCCTCATTTGTCTTGATGTGAAGCTGAGTGGGGCTAGAGTATTGATCCGTCCCTCTTACTGTGATTCGTACTGCATTTCACGACAGAAGTGTCCTTCTGTTAATTGGGGGGGTGCTGCCACACGTCTTGCTTGACGTATTTCTTAGTGAGGTTCACTGGCCGTACTACCTTTCATCAAAAAGTTGTGAATTGTGACCCACATCTTGACCCAAAGATTTCAGATAATCAGAACGTGAGGACTTGTAATTGTGGAGTAAAGGTGGCACTACCAGGCCACCCCTTACTTCTTGACATTCTTCCCTTGGCTCCAGTGTCACCGCACTTGCCTGGTTTTTCTTTTGTTTTTCTGGAATTGTGTTTTCAATTTCTTTCATTGTTTATTCTTATTCCACTTGTCCCTTAAGTATAAATATTTGCCCTGTGTTCTGCCCTTAACACCTTTTTTTTGTACCTCAGTCCTTGAACAAATTTACCTGGTAACATTGCTATTATTACTAAATAATAACCAGTGTTAACTACAGTGTTATATTAGTTTCAGTGTACAATATTAGCGACTCAACAATTCTGTTGTTTACTCTGTGCTCATCGTATTAGCATACTCTTAATCTCCTTCACCCTAGCTCCACCCACCTCCCCTCTGGTAACTATCAGTTGTTGCTCTATAGTTAAGAGTCTATTTTTTGGTTTGTGTCTCTCTTTTTTTTCTTTTGTTCATTTATTTTGTTTCTTAAATTCCACATATGAATGAAATCATATTGTATTTGTCTTAGTCTTATTCATTTAGCATAAGCTTATTTCATTTAGCATAATACTCTCTAGATCTATCGATGTTGTTGCAAATGGCAAGATTTCATTCTTTTTATGGGTGAATAATATTCCATCATATATATATGTAATATATATAATGTATATATGTAATATATATAATGTGTATATATGTAACATATATAACATATATGATATGTGTGTATATATGTGTGTGTGTGTATACACACACATGCATATACACCACATCTTTATCCATTCATTTGTCAGTGGACACTTAGGTTGCTTCCATAATTTGGCTATTATAAATGATGCTGCAGTAAACCTAGGAGTGCATGTATCCCTTTGAATTGTTTTCGTATTCTTTGGGTAGATACCTAGTAGTGCAGTTACTGGATCATAAGTTATCTCTATTTTTAACTTTTTGAGGTACCTCCATACTGTTTTCCATAGTAGCTGCACCAGTTTGCATTCCCACCAACAGGGCAATAGGGTTCCTTTTTCTCCACATCCTCACCAACATCTGTTGTTTCTGGCGTTTTTTATTTTAGTCATTCTGACAGGTGTGAGGTGATATCTCATTGTGGTTTTGATTTGCACTTCCCTGATGGTGACTGATATTGAGCATCTACTTCGTTATTTTTTACCTTCCTCCTGAAATCCAGAACCAAGGTTCCACCTGTCTGCTGAATATCTTCCCACAGGTCCCCTACTAGTACTTTGAACTCAGCATGTTAAACTGTGCAAGGTTAAAAATGCTCACTAACTTCTCATCTCCCCCAACCTTTCCTTTTTTCTTTCTTGTCTCTTAAGCAGTGGCCTCACTTTCCTCACTTTCATCCAAGTTAGAAGCTTTGGCAATCTTTGAGTCCTCACACTTTTTCTAAGGCCCCGCCCCCTCCCCCTAAAAATATTTAATTGGTTTCCAGATCCTGTGATTTCTACCTCCAAATCTCTCTCAGATGACTCTCCCTTTTTATTCCATTCCCAGTTTCATCTATATTCTCTGTCCCACAATATTATAATAGTCACTTTACTGAACACATGGCTAACCATCTAAACACCCTCTTTGCTAGCATAAATGCCGGAGCAATCTTCCTAAAGCATAATTCTAATTGTAATCTCCCTGCCCAGAGGCCTTGGAAACTTATGATTGCCCATAGAACAAAGTCAGTATTCAGTTCTCCTGGAATTTAAATTGCACCATAATCTGATCCCACTTAACTTTGCTAATCTCATCACTTTTCCCTTGTAACTCCTCTGTATCTATACACACAGACCTTCCTGATCTCTAAACATTCCCATTTCTCCTCCTGGAAGTGATGTCTCCCTTCTCTGTTTTTAAGTGTAGTATTGCAATCCTAAAATGGTCGTGTGTGTTCACTCAATCTACGTTCTCTTCCTTGAGAACAGGGACCAGATTTTAACCCTTTATTTATTTTTTAATCTCTTCCATAGCGCTCAGAATAACGTTTTATCTGTGGTAAGCAGAAATGTTGTTGAATTGAAGGATTATTCACAACTGATTCTGAACTGATATAGGCAGAAAATTTTTTCTATGAAAATTTTTGTCAAATTAGAAAATGGAAGCATAAGTAAATCACCGTTCATTTTCCACATAAGAGTACAATAAATCCTACTCTTGCTATTGATTTCTGATTCAAAATAATACTGAAGCACAGCATTGGGGTTTTTTTGTTTTGTTTTCTTCATTGGTTTTATTTTATGTTTGTTCCCCAAGGAAAAAAATCATATTTATACTCTTATATGTTTTGTGTTAATTTTTTTATACAGCATTAACAATGTTTTCCTTTGGCCAGGTGTGTAGTACGTGGATCGGAAGTGGAGTTGTCAGTGATCTCAATGACCTCCGTCGAGTGCACAATCTGCTTGTTTCTTCTCTGGACAAAGTGCAGGCTGGAAAAGGATCTTCTAGCCAACTGTACCGAGAGAGTGCCACAACCATGGAAAAACTGGCTGTTCTCAAAGCGTGGGCAGAGGTAACCACAGCCTATTGTTTTTGAACCATTTCCCCATCCATGAGAAAATGTTCCCCTACTCCTCCTGTAGGTACAAAAAAATTTTATTTGGTTATTGTTCTTTTAAAACTGATCTTTGGTATGGAATGCTTTTTGAAAATCTATTATTTGCTCCTTCTCGCTGAAATACGTATATGTTTATGTCTCAAAAGAGCTCTTATGAAGCCTTTGAAAATTACAGTTTTTAATCAGTTTTTTCAAAATTTCGATATTGAGAAATTGATCCCTTAACTAATTATGTGGAAATTAGGCAGAGAAAACTACAAATATAAGTAATATAAAATATTTTATGCCAAGAATCTTTTATTTGACAGTTACCTGGCTGGCTCAGTTGGTGGAGCATGCGACTCTTGATCTTAGGGTTGTGAGTTCAAGCCCCACGTTGGGTGTAGAATTTACTTAAAAAAAAAAGTCTTTTATCTGATTAAATTTCAAGAGACTTGCCACTGCTCATTGATACCAAGATTGCAGTTTTCTGTTTGTGTGTTTTGTTTTGTTTTATTTTGTTTCTATAGCTGGCTTTACCTTTTTCATTCCACAGCCATTTTTTAAAAAATTGTGATATTGCTTTAAATTCACTTTTCCAAATTCCTTCTGCCATTTGCTTTCAAATTCTTATTATCTGACCTACAGTATTTCAAGTAACCCTCCCTCTGCCAACCAGTACCTGACTTCTCTATTTCTCTAGTATCAGTGGCTGATGACTACCCAGTAGACACTTGCTGACTCAGAGCATGCAGCATCCACGTGATATAGTTCAGATAAAGGACCTCTGAATTTTTGCTGTGCTTTTTTCCCCCACAAAAATAAAAATGGAAAAATATAGAGCTCAATAAGATATGGAAATTAGTTTTCTCTGATTTTTAGACTGTAGATCAAGCTATCCTTCAAGTAGATTATCCATGAAGGTTCCCTTATTTTTCCCTGCTGCCATTTTTGGCTTAGAAAGCAAAATAATATTTTTTGTTTGATTGATAAAATGATTGCTCTTATTGATAAAAATTTAGTTTTTTTTTCCAAATCAATGCAAACCTTTTTAGATGGAAAGTAGTATAAGAAAAAGTTACTATAATATGACTTATCTCTGTTTTCTCACTTTGAAAATGATAAAAATTCTTTTAATTTTCATGTATCTGAGTTTTTATCTAAAACTGCTACTTTTCTTGTCTGTAGAAATTACATTGCAGTTGATGTATTGATTTTTATCTGAAAATCCGCATTGTTCTGAACTCTCCAACCCCATTCACTCATTTCCCCAAATGTAGAGACCACTGTGGGGTCTGAAGTTCAGCACATTGGTTGCCAGTCAGCTAATTCTTTGCTGACCTGCATTAATATGCTTGATTCACCTACTAGGAAGCCTGGCATAGTTTAGTATAAAAAGCATTAAATATTGACTCAGAGGCCCTAGAACAAATTCTGTCTCTGGCATTTACCATCTTTGTGATTTTGGTCAAGTGATTCGACCTCTTAGAGCCTTTGTTTTTTCATTAGAACATGGAGATAATATCTTGTAAAGCAATGTATATAAAAGGACCAACCACTGGGACTGGGACTGAATGGAAGACACATCATTACTTTTAAAAAGTTAGATCAGAACCTCACATAATTTTTTTTAAATTTTTTTTTTAACGTTTATTTATTTTTGAGCCAGAGAGAGACAGAGCATGAATGGGGGAGGGGCAGAGAGAGAGGGAGACACAGAATCGGAAGCAGGCTCCAGGCTCCGAGCCATCAGCCCAGAGCCCGACACGGGGCTTGAACTCACGGACCGTGAGATTGTGACCTGAGTCGAAGTCGGACGCTTAACCGACTGAGACATCCAGGCGCCCCAGAACCTCACATAATTAAATTAACAATGTACATTTGTATTTGACACATTTTTCTTTTGGGGGTAACTTGTGCTATAATTTAATGATTTGCATCTCACGCCTCGGCCTTCAATGCTGTCTAGCAATTCTTTCCCTGCTTATCTTCCTTTCCTTTATCATTCTCTTCAAATGGCCAGCATATTCTAGATTTCTCTCCTCAAGACCTTTCTTTGGTTATACTTTTTCACTCAGAAAGCTGAGGATTTCCGTTGTCCGTCTCCTCAGATTGTTTCCTTGAAATCTTTAGATTTACATGGTTTCGGAACTTTCCCGTTAGGCATGAGTAGGAAGGGGAGACTGTTTCCAGCTCAGTGCCATCAGTCCTGCCCACCTGTGTATCTTCAGCCTCTCCCTCTACATGCTTGGTCTTCTTACCTGCTTTCCTCCCCAACTCCGCATTCTCTTTTACTCACTGCTTTCTGTCTCTCCTCATCACATCTCAGTTCACTGAAATTTTAGTATCTCCACTTCCTAAGCTCTTGGCCACCCACTTCTCAGTCCCCCACAATCTGGGGTCTTCACTGATGCAGGCTAGCTGGGTCCGAGGACCCCGAGGGGGCCCTACAGGACCAACCAGGAGGGTCTTTGGCTTTGCTCAGGATAGAAATCAAACATGAGCTGAGAGGAAGTGGGAGCAGAGTTTACTGAAGATATAGAGAAAGCAGATACAGATACCAAGTCTCTGGGAGACTTGGAAAGGAAAGGAGAGTGAGTCTCATCTTCGCTTGGGGTCTGGGGTTTTTACTGAGGACAGTGGTCTGGTGTACATGTATTCTCAGGCATCCACGGACTGGTCAAAACAAGAACAAGTGCTCAGACATGCTCCGTGAGTCACTTGTGCCCTGGAGCCTGAGGTCTCAGTGTCAAGGTGTCTGGAGTCAGTGGTCTTGGAAAACTGATGACCCTACCTGATCACTCCTTAGATATTATCTGTTGTGCTAGAAGAATCCAAGTATTGTTTAAAAGACTATGAATATGTATATACAACTTATCTGGAATGTTAACGATATTTTCTTATTTTCTTCATTTTATGCTTCTCATTTTTCTGTTTTTCTTGTGTGATATCTAATAAGAAAAATAAGCCAAAATTTGTTAAAAAAAATAATTCTAAAAAATATATTCTCCTGTATTGCAAGTAGCAATATAAATTATAGAACCCTTTTGGAAAGGTTTTGACAGTGTCTATTCACAGCCATAAAAAGATTTATAATCAGTAATGCAGTAATTCTGTTTCTGAGACTTTAGGGAAGAATATCCAAAGTGTAGGAAGGAAGTGTTTACAAAAAAGGTTTACTTGGAACATTATTTATAATGTGAAGAACTGAACACCTTTTGTCTTTGAAAACTATAAGTAGTCTTTTTTAAGATTCTGAAGGCTGACTAGAGAATCAGAAGTAAATATAAAATTTCAACGATGGGGAAATTGTTAGACCTATTATGGCTCACCCCCTGCAGCCATGAAGAGTTATGGTTATGAAGACTAGGATTCCATGGGAAAACCTTATGATATGTTAGAAGATAAAATTAAACCCAAAGTTCTCTGTACAACAGCATTCCAGCTTACAAAGACAGAATATGATAACCTGGAAATTGGAATTATAGTAATTTTAAAAACCCATTTCCAAGACTTTTTATAGTATAACTTTTTAAATAACATCAAAAGTTAAGGGAAGATACATAACATCTGGTCTATAAATCCTGTAGTGACCTCTTTTCTTCCCCACTGCATATAGAGTAAAACCTTCACCTACTTTTTGCCTCCTAGTCTCTGCTCGGTCTGTACCACTTGCCAAAGCCTAAATGCATGTACAAAAACAAACGTGTATAACTGTAACAAAGAAGAATCTTTAAAATTATGATTTAGGAGGGGCGCCTGGGTGGCTCAGTCAGTTAAGCATCCGACTTCAGCTCAGGTCATGATCTCACGGTTCATGAGTTTGAGCCCCGCGTCGGGCTCTGTGCTGACAGCTCAGAGCCTGGAGCCTGCTTTGGATTCCATGTCTCTCTCTATCTCTGTCTCTATCTCTATCTCTATCTCTATCTCTATCTCTATCTCCATCTCTATCTCTCTCTTCCCTCCCCTGCTCACGCTGTGTGTGTCTCTCTCAAAAATGAATAAACTTAAAACAATTTTTTTTAAATTATGATTTAGGAAGTTGCTATTATACATCCTTTTGGTTTACCAACTGGAGAAAAAGGATATGGATAATATATATGTAAGCAGTAAATTATATGCTCATCTCTCTGTTATAAAGACTAGATTGCTAACTATCACTTAAGGGGTTAGAAGGATATTTATGGAAATCCTTTCTGTGGCCCTTCCCCCATGCCCCAGCCTTTTTCTTTGAATGCTGTCCAATTGTGTCTAATAAGTCTGTGAAAGTAGAGACAGTAAACAGGAAGTTATACCCTATGACGAAAAGAAAAAGTTAAAAAAAGACACACATAAAAGGGGGCTTTGTAAAGTATAGCAAGAGAAACCAGAAGAAATTCAGAGAACCCTACTCAAAGAATATTTTATGAGAGGAATAGTCAGAAGTCAGAGCAATAAAAACAAGTTACCTCCAAAGCAGGTGGAGTTATTCTTTGGAGGCTCTCAGGAACTCATGAGGCTGTATCCTCTCCAGTGTCTGTACTCAGCTACTTTTGGTAATTCAATTGTATAATCATAGCAACTTAGATCATGTCATTTCTTAGTATTATGCCTTGTTATTTTCTCCTCCTGAATACCGCACTAGGTATATGTGGTTGCTATGAATATTAAGAAGGAAGCGGAGTCAAAACCAAAAAGAGCAATTAAAAGCACTGATGATGATGATGATGATTTTGGTACCATAGATGAACTACCGCCAGATAGTTTAATCACACTTGTGCAACCCGAGCTGCCAACACTCAGCCGCCTGTGGTTGGCGGCACTAAAAGACTACGCGCTTTTGACTTTACCAGCCGAATTTGCTAGTCAGCTCCCCGCAGATGGTAAGTACTGCGTTCAGAGTTTGGCCTTTATGGAGTTCAGAGTAGTAATGAAACAAAATGTAATGGGTGGAAGCTAGCGACAATCACTAATAATATTATGATATAACTTCTACATCTTAAATTTATAAAGATAGTATAACATCTTAAATTTAAATTTTTAATTACTGATAATTTAATAAAGTGATTTAAGATGTAGCAACAACATTTTCAATTTCTGTGGACTTAAACTTGGCATTCTCTCACTTGGAGCCTGTTCTCCATATTGAATTTCTGAATTCAAATACAGCCTTAAGCTTATTTGTTAACCCAAGCAAACATGTTCTCCCTGTTATGATAATAACTTTATGAGCTAACATACTCTAAATAATTATGCATAACAAGTCATTACGCATAACTATAATGAAGTTTATTGCTGTGCTGGTCAGTGAATGCAAGGACAGATGGGGGAAATCTTCAGTTTGGCAGTGTAAACAGGAGATGAGGGAGAATGGCAGGGGGGAGTTGAAAGAAAGAGAAACAAGGGACAGAGTTCCCTGTCTCTGCGACAGAGAGAAAGGCAGAAAGGCGACAGAAAGAGTGATGGAAAGCAAAGGCGACCAGGGCTTTAGGGAGTGTCTGGCAGCAGTGGAGAGGAAGCCTGTGGCCACAAGGTAGAGAAAGGTACTGGGTTCCCAGCAGCATCCACAGTTGCAGAGGAAAGACTGGAAACCCTAGCATTGGTGAGGAAAACACAGGCACTCCAGTTCAGCAGTGGCAGGAAAGATGTTAGTTTTGGTGGCTTGGTAATGAAGAGAATCTCAATTGGTCAGATTGCTCTTTTGTATGTGCTGTGTCTGAATTGTGTGTGTCCCCTCAGAATTCACGTGTTGAAACCTAATCCCCATGGTGATGGTATCAGAAAGTGAGGTCTTTGGGAAGTGCTTAGGTCATGAGACGGAGCCCTTCTGAATGGGATTGGTACCCTTGTAGAAGAGACCCCACATGGAGTCAGAGAGGTGGCCCTTAACCGAGCATGCTGGCACGTGATCTCAGACTTCCTGCCTCCAGAACTGTGAGAAATAAATTCTGTTGTTTATAAGCCACCCAGTCTGTGGTGTTTTGTTATAGCAGCCCAAATGGACTAACACAGTAAGTGATGAGTATTTTTAAGTTAGCTGTGGATAAATGGTTAAACACTTACAATAAAAAGTAATGGCTTTGATTGGCTTGATTATTTTACAGGCGGAGCATTTTATACTCCTGAGACTATTGATACAGCTAGACTTCACTACCGGAATTCCTGGGCCCCGATTCTCCACGCAGTGGCACTTTGGTTAAATAGCACAGGATTCACGTGTTCAGAGTCTGCAGAAGCAGCAGCGATACCTGGCTTACAAAAACGTTCTACACCCGTCAATTTAAACCAGGCATCAGGAGCAACACCTAGTGCTAAATCTTTGCCAGAAATTAACAAAGATAGAATGCATCTGATTTTAGGTAGGTGTGTCCTTTCTGAAAATTCATATCTGTAGGGAAGAAAAAAATCTCTTTTCTATCTTCTTAGGTTCTGTGGCTGGCCTAAGAATTAAATTGATATGAGACAGATTAACAAGAGAAGAGCACACAGATTTTTTTAATATTTTCAACCTGAAGTAGCCATTAGGCCCAAAAACTTACATGCCGTTCTGCACAAAGAACAGTAAATGATAGGAATGTGACAAGAAAGGGCTTTGGGCCAGGGGCAGTAAACTGTGGGACAGGGCTAGGAAATATGTGCGGGAAACTGGTTTTAGTAGGTTTGTTTGTACAGGTCTATTTCAGCATTGACTCCCAGTCTGGTCTTCCTGATACAGGGAGGGCACCTTTCTCATGAGAAATTTTATGACCTGCTTGTAGGTAGAAAGGGGTCTGCTGTTCATCAAGTACCTTCAGCTCAAAATAACCAATATGCCAGAGAGGCATATTTTGGTGTGGCATGTTCTGAACTCCTCCATCTTTCATTTTAATGCCATAGAAAAGTTTTATGTATCGCAGTTCAGAGAGGGAATAATAAAAGAATTTTTAAGTACATTTTCTAAATTACTAACTGAATTTTTAATATAAAAATTTAATTATTAAAAATATTCTGGGGCGCCAGGGTGGTTCAGTCGGCTAAGCATCTGACTCTTGATTTTGGCTCAGGTCATGATCCCAGGGTTGTGGGATTGAGCCCTGTGTTGAGCTCTGTGCTAAGTGTGGAGCCTGCTTGGGATTGTCTCTCTCTCTGTCTCTGTCTCTGTCTCTGTCTTTCTCTCTCTCTCTCTCTCTCCTCCTGCCCTTCTCCCCTGCTCACATGCTCTCTCTCTAAAAAAAAAACAAACAAAACTACTCTAAAAATTTTACCTGTCGTGTCTACTCACAGAGCAGTACTGAATAATTTTCAAGAAAAAAAAGCTACATTTTTCTTTTTCAACAACAGATTTTATTTTTAGTTGGCACTTAACAAATTGTCCCATGAGGAAATAACAAATGCAAAGTTAAAGCAAATTTGAATAAATTTCAATTTATAATTGCTTTATAGGTGTTCTTTTAACATTAAGATATTATAGATTCTAATGAGGCTCTTAAGTGGTCTTATCTTTTCCGGGAGGGGAAAGGAACACAGTGGTAAAATGAAATTATAGAACTCGTCAGTAAATCTTATACATGAAAATATGAGAGACTTCTAGAACTATGACCTTACCCTTATGCAAATTAAAAACAATTGTTACCTGGAGCTCCTTGGTGGTTCAGTCAGTTGGGTGACTCATTCTTGGTTTCAGCTCAGGTCACCATCTCACAGTTCATGAGTTCAGGCTCTGCGTTGGGCTCCACAGCTGGTAGTGTGGAGCCTGCTTGGGATTCTCTCTCTCTCTCTGCCTTTCTCTCTGCCCCTCTCCTGCTCATGCTGTCTCTCTCAAAATAAATAGATTAAAAAAAAAAAAAAATTGTTACCCAAGATATCCGTTGTGCATCTGTAGCTTGCCACTAAAAAAACTTTGTAGATATGAAAATTGTCTGGCAACCATTTAATGAGAGTTAATTGTATAACTTTCATAAGTTTATTTTTAAAAGTCCTAGAAAGAAAAAATTGAATATCTTCTTAATCAACTTGATGACTGTGGAACTGCCTCCCTCCCCCAACCTCCCATTTCATTGGAGGCTACAATCTGTAGTTACAAATCTGTATTCTAAAAAGCTAGAATCTGTATTCTAAAGTTTGGCTGCTGCTTTTAGTAACCATTTGGAAGTCTACTTCAAGGTAGCATTAAATATATGCTAAAGCATCTGACAAAGAAATAGGAAAAATAGAGAAAAAAAATTGATGCGGAAGCAACGAAGTATGTGATGGTGACAAATGTGTATCTTTATTATGTACATCGCAGGTGTGAGTATACAGTTCCTTTGTTCCCCTAGACCCGAGGAGCCTATTGAACATGTCACAGCATGTCTACAGGCCTTACACACCTTGTTAGATTCTCCTTATGCCCGAGTCCATATCGCAGAAGATCAGGTACAGTGTATTTCTATAACAGTTTCTATAAATCGTATGCTTTGTTTTCGTCATATTTATCTTAAGATAATTTTCTCCCTTATGAGATAAATCTTATGTAGTAACTATTCAGGATTTTGGCTTTATCTAAGACATTATACTGAATGTTGGATGACCAGGCACAGCCCGCGTAGAGATTGGTTAGTATATCTTCGGAGATGTGTTCATCGGCAGTCAAGTACAACTAAAAATTAAGGGATGCCTTCCATCCCAGTTAATGATTCTACTAAAAAGGGGCTGAAGTAATTTATAAGGCTATTAAGTAAATTATACCACTTTTAAATGTTTGATAAAGTTTTATCTCTCATTTAATGAGATTGTTTTTTGTACTGCTCAAGTACTCCTCTAAACAGTTTAATGAATTGCTTTTTCTAATTTCTGTGTGGATTATTTAGAGGCCTTTATTCATGTTCCAGAAGCAAGCTACCAGCGGATTTGTTACTCTTCTTTTTAATTCGAAATTCTTTCCCTGGGGGCACCTGGGTGGCTCAGTCGGTTAAGCGTCTGACTTCAGCTCAGGTCATGATCTCATGGTTGATAGGTTTGAGCCCCGCATCAGGCTCTGTGCTGACAACTGGAGCCTGGAGCCTGCCTCAGATTCTGTGTCTCCCTCTCTCTCTCTCTCTGTCCCTCCCCTGCTCGTGCTCTGTCTGTCTGTCTGTCTCTCTCTCTCTCAAAAATAAAATAAAAACATGAAAAAAATTTATGTTCTTTTCATAAGAAACATCTTTTTGGTTGCCATCACTACCATGTGGGGTAATTTTCTACAAACCACAAACTAACAGATAAAAAACAAAGTTGCTGTCATTTCATTATATATTCATTGCACCCCAGCCTTGCATCCTGAAGCTATTCCTCAGCTGTACTACAGATTACTGCAAGAAACTTCAGGGTTGTCTTCAAATAGTCACACATATAAAATTCAATCTGTGAATGAAAAGGGAATACTATATTTACACTCAGTAATTTGGGTGTTAACAT
This sequence comes from Panthera tigris, assembly GCF_018350195.1. Lineage (NCBI taxonomy): Eukaryota > Metazoa > Chordata > Mammalia > Carnivora > Felidae > Panthera > Panthera tigris. Next base: position 109,451,648 of record NC_056662.1, read on the forward strand.
AATTTGTCCCACACCTAACTACCTAGCTATTTTTTGCACATAATAGTGTTTTGTTTATGCAAGCACTGCTTTACACTTGGATGGGTTTTGTTTTTTTTTTCTCCTGAGTTGGTTCCTGTGATTTCAATATCATCAGAGTACATTGACTCAAAAATTGTATTCATTCACCCAACAACTTTTACTCTGTGCCTGTCCTGGCATCAGACACATTTTGAGGCTATGGGTATCAAAAATGGTTTCACTGCACCTGGATTAGGAGACCAGTACAATATGATAAGTGCTGAGCTAGCGGATGTAACGGTCTGATGAGGACAGAGGGGAGGAGTGCTGACATTATCAAGGAAAATAAAGATTGGGTTGTCAAAGGAGATGATGGTTGGATTACATCTTAAAAGAGTTATGAGTGAGGCAGCACAAGAGGAATGGGTTTTCCTCTCCAAGAGAGAAGCAGATACAAAGACAAGAAGGTATGAAGAACAGGACCAGTTCAAGGACACTACTATCATTTACTATGGCCAAGGCAAAAGGAGCATGTGGGCGTTGTTAGATGAGGCTGGACAATGGGGAAAAGGCCAGCTCATGAAGATTCCTTTATGGCATGTTAAAGCGTTTAAAATCTATCTTGAAAGTGGTAAGGAATCATTAAAAATGTTAAAATAGGGGCACCTGGGTGGCTCAATCGGTTAAGCATCCGACTTCAGCTCAGAGCATGATCTTGCAGTTCATGGGTTTGAGCCCCATGTTCGGCTCTGTGCTGACAGCTTGGAGGGAGCCTGCTTCAGATTCTGTGGCTTCCTCTCTCTCTCTGCCCCTCCTCTGTTCATGCTTGCTCTCCCCTCTCTATCTCTGTCTCTCTTTCAAAAATAAATATAAAAAAAAATTAATGTTAAAATAGAGGAATGACCTGATTAAACTTATATTTAAGAATATGGTAGATATAGATTTGATCACTTTAATCAATCTCGTAGAGATTGGTCTGTAAGAGATGATAAGGGAGGCAGGGTGACCAAATTAAGAGGCTCTTTTCATAATTCCAAAGAAGTGATGAATTACACTGGCCTAGGAAACTGAACAAAGGAAGAAGAAAAGAGGGCCAAGACTGGAGCCTGAGGGATAAATAGCAAATAAGGATGGAGATGAGGGAAGTAAGTCAACAGTGGAGATCACTAGAGTCGTAGGAGGAGAACTAAGAACAGAGTTACTAGGGCAAGAGAGAGTTTCAGAGATAGACAAGTCTCAGAAGAAACAGGATCCAGTATATAAGGACATAAGAGAGTCCCAAGGAGGTTACTGGTGACTTTGGGCAGAGCCAGACAGTGGAAGAGTGAGGAGTAAATGAGAGGGTGAAGGAAGTGGAAGCATCTATCTAGGCTGGGAACAGAGGAAGAGATAGAAAGGACATAGAGGCAAGAGAGAAGGATCTGACTGGGTTCGGGGGAGGAGGGCGAATTAGACAGGAAAGACTTGAGTGTTTTCCTTATACTGGGGAGAAGAGCCTAAGCAGAGAGAGAGAGGTTGATGATATATGAAGTACAATCAAGGTCCTTGAAGAACCCTTGGGAGGTCAAATAGGATAGGATAGGAAGCAAATGAGGAAAGATGAACCAGCCTTGGGTAGAGCCTGGATACTTAGTCTTAAGGAAAAAGGCAAAGGTGGCTTTGGTTATAGTTAAGTGTTTTTTTTCCCCTTTGAAATCTGAGGCAGGGTCATTGGATGGGTTTGATGTGGAAGATTGTAAGAAGCTTAAAATGAGTGGTGAAAGTTTGTAATAATTGCTGAGATGAATTGGACAGGGACTTACTAGAAGGGCTTAGAATCCCTGGTAGACAACTCCTGGTGCTCAGCTAGGATTGGAAATCATACATTTAGTGGCATTGTACTTTAGCAATGCCATTTAGTTCAAATGGAGGAAAGAAATAGGAGAATGATCATTTTTTAATATAAAAATTATTCAAACGCAAAAATAATTTGTTGACTGAAAAGGTGTTGGGGTACACTATGACCATTTCTCAAGATTGTTATAATTTTCTTATTTGTTACGTAGTCATAAATGTTAACTTTAGTTACCAACTTTATTTTTACACGCATATTTTCTTAGATTTTAATAACCTAAATTTATCCTTTGAAATTAAGATAAATTAAGTTTACCTGAATTAATTTATAATAGCTGATTGGCGTAGAGTTGCTGAGTGTTTTGCACCGCCTCCTGCTGACCTGGAACCCCCCATCTGTCCAACTGCTGGTTACTGGAGTTGTACAACAGATAGTAAGAGCTGCTCAGGATTATTTGCAAGAAAAAAGAAACACTCTAAGTAAGTACTAGAAATTATGCTAACTTTGAAATAGATCTTATTTGTACTCTGACATTTTAAGTATCAATGCCAGCAAGTTTTTAATAAAAATTTTATTCAAAAAATTTAACCATATATATAGAAGATTTGCAGTTGATTTTGCTTTAATTAGAAAGAGACAAATGAGGGGCACCTGAGTGGCTCACTCAGTTGAGCATCTGACTCTTGGTTTCAGCTCGGTTATGATCGCAGGGTTGTGGCATTGAGCCCTGTCGGGCTCCGTGCTGAGTGTGGAGCCTGTTTAAGAGTCTCTCTCTCCCGCTCCCTCTGCCCTGCTTGTGCTGTCTCTCTAAAAAAACTAAACAGGGGCGCCTGGGTGGCTCAGTCGGTTGGGCGTCTGACTTCGGCTCAGGTCATGATCTCGTGGTCTGTGAGTTCAAGCCCCACATCAGGCTCTGGGCTGACAGCTCAGAGCCTGGAGCCTGTTTCGGATTCTGTGTCTCCCTCTCTCTCTGACTCTCCCCTGCTCATGCTCTGACTCTCTCTGTCTCAAAAATAAATAAATGTTAAAAAAAATTGAAAAAAAATTAAAAAAACTAAACAAACAAAAAACCCAAAGGAAATTGCTGATAGCTATTTCTCACCTTCAAAAGTGTCAAGTTGATATGGTTCAATCTAACATGTGTGTTACTCGTAATATGAAATACATTCCAAATAAAAATACCTAATAAAAATTTTTGAAGTCAAAAATGAATTGTCCTTTACCTTTTGAAAAAAAATTTTTAACGTTTTTTTATTTATTTTTGAGACAGAGACAGACCATGAATGGGGGAGGGGCAGAGAGAGAGGGAGACACAGAATGGGAAGCAGGCTCCAGGCTCTGAGCCATCAGCCCAGAGCCCGACGCGGGGCTTGAACTCACGGACCGCGAGATCGTGACCTGAGCTGAAGTCGGACGCTTAACCGACTGAACCACCCAGGCACCCCTGAATTGTCCTTTACCTTTAAGGAGAGGTCAATAAACAGAATTCTAGGAAGGCAGAGAATTATTCTGAAAGACATGTGCTATCAGTTAGACATTCAGTTATAAATTCTTTTGAAAGAATTTCTCAAATATACTTATTGTGTAGTTTTATCTACTCTGTGCTATTTTTTTTTTTTTTTTGCTGGAAATTTTACCCATTTTTTCCCCCAAGATGAAGATGATATGGAAAAAGAACCCTGTCCTGTAGTAGGAGAAGGAGGTGACAGCGGTGGTCTTGTTCCTGGAAAATCTCTTGTGTTTGCAACTATGGAGCTGTTGATGTTCATTTTAGTGCGACATATGCCACATCTCAGTACCAAGATGTCCGACTCCCCCAGTCACGTAGCCACTAAAACTCGACTGTCAGAAGAAAGTGCTCGTCTGGTGGCAGCCACAGTTACCATACTCTCTGACTTACCGTCCCTTTGCTCGCCTGCTGGTACAGTATTGAACACTATTTGCAAATGCATTATATTGCAGTAGACAAAGATGAGCCTTCCTTTGTTTTTAAGTGCTGTTATGACTTGTTTTCCCTCTTAAATCTCAAGTATGAAAGAAGTCAGTCTTTTATGACATTTACCTTTTGGAGCCTATAAATGTTAAGGATTTAAAAAACCAAAAACTCAAGATGCTCTTCAGATATATTTCAGACAAACCAGCAAAGAGATAGAAGCACAGCTTGAAGCAAGACACTGAATGTTAGTGGATAGACATAAGGCGGGACGACTAAACCTGTTAGTTTCTGGTCTAGTTGCCACTTTTGAGTAACACTGACAAACTAATAAACATCAGATGACTGTGACAACCAACTGTAAGGAATAACTAGAGAAATTATAGCTGCACAGATTATAGCTGTCTGCAGATACCTGAAAAATACCAGATGGAAACTTAGACTTTCCCTCTACTTATCTAGGAGGAGAAATAAGAGAAATAGTATCAGGAGATATAAAGGCAAATTTCAGCTCAATGCAAGCCTGTGGATGTAAAAATAATGAATTCTCTATTGCTGGGGCTTTGCAGGCCAGCTACGATGGCTGCATGGAAACATGGTGAGGGGCATCTTCCCTGAGGTGGGGGTTTGAATTCAATGACCTTCGAGTTCTTTTAGCTAGAAATTCTGGAATTTTTTTCATTTCTTCTTTGCTTGCCCATATAGTCTTTTCATCATTTTTCCCAGCATGGTTAAGGCTGACTTGAATACACTGAAGATTGATTACATGTCTTAGAATTGTTACATGATTCAGTAAGTTACTCAGATGCTTCTCAAAGGATATGGTAGTGCTTCCCTCCTGGTTCTCTATCTTCCTTTCTCATTTTCATTTTGAAGGGCATGATTAGATGAAATACTGGAAATAATAAAAATAAGGCTAGCCAGAATAAGAAAGAAAATATTGTCTTCTTTGAACTAACTTGCCACTTTCTCATTTTCTTTTTTAACATTGAATTAAGTAATAGGAATGCAGTACATTTTGTAAAACAACAAGGAAAAAAAGTAATATTAAACCACAATCAAATGTGAAAACAATTGGAAGAACTGTAATATGAGAACTGAGTAGTTATGAGGTAATCTGATTTGTTTTCAATTCAGGATGTATGACAATCCTGCCCACAATTCTGTTTTTAATTGCAAGAATATTGAAAGACACAGCAATAAAATCGGCAGATAATCAGGTTCCTCCACCAGTCAGTGCAGCTCTTCAAGGGATTAAAAGCATCGTGACACTCTCGATGGCCAAGACGGAGGACACTCAGAAACAGTGGACAGCTCTAATTCGCAGCACTCTTGCATGCATCCTGGAATATTCTCAGCCAGGTAACCTAAACAGGCCTTAAAATCCATAATGTATTGGGATATCTGTATGCCAGTAAGTAGTTGAATGAGCTTATCAGAAAAGTGCTATAGAACACTGAAGCAACTCAGAGATGTCTTGTAGTCATGTTAGATAGGAATGTTAGTACCCCTTTCTGGATATTTGGATATTGACTGTAAATGTCCTTGTCGTAGCACTTAAATACATGTTGGAGGTTCCCCAGGCCAAAAAGGACAGAAAATTTCAGAAAACATACTCAGAATCAAATTGATATGTGTTAAAATATTTTTTTGCTTCCATTTTTTAAAATAAATATAATAAAATAGAGAAAGTTGAAGTATCTGTCACTCACCAAGCTTATCCTCAAATGAAACCACAGTCTTGATTTAGATATATTTCATTCCAGAAATATTTTTATATGTAAATAAATATACTTTTTGTATTAATAAATATATGTCCTTATTAATAAATAATAAAAATAAATGTATATATTAATAAATGTATACATGGGTTATATATAAAATGAGGTAAATAACCATGTGCAATATATAGTATTTTTGTGTTTTAAAAATTTTTTAATGTTTTTATTTATTTTTGAGATAGAGACAGAGCATGAGCAGGGGAGGGGCAGAGAGAGAGGGAGACACAGAATCTGAAGCAGGCTCCAGGCTCTGAGCTGTCAGCACAGAGCCCGACTCACGGGGTGTGAGATCATGACCTGAGCTGAAGTCGGACGCCCAACCGACTTAAGCCATCCAGGCGCCCCTCTTTTGTGTTTTTCAATCGACATAAGTAATGTCACGGCATATCATTCTGCCATTACGTTCTCACTCAAGAGTAAGGTTTTTTGGAGCTATTAATGTGTACATATAAAACTCTCATTTATTCCTTCTATATAACTTCTATATAGTTTCCATCACATGAATTTTTCAGTTATTATTCATTCCCTGTCAATTGATATTTCTGCTGTCTCAGATTTTTCCCCATTATAAAAATTGCTGCCATGAACATCTTTATAAATTGTTCACACACTTGTGCTATGCGATTTTCTGGGGTACACCGCTAGAGATGGAATTGATGACATATTTTAACTTTAATTTTATCAGACCTGGCCAAATTGCTCTCCAAAGTAACCATGTGAATTTAAACACCCACCAGCACTGGATGATAATCTCTGTTTCTCCATGTCCTCACCAAGACTTGGTATTTCAGACTTTTAAATTTTGCTCTCTGATGGGTAAAATGTACTGTCTCGTTGTTTTAATGTGCATTTCTCATTTTCCTAGTGAGTATAATAAGCATTCTTTTAATTTTGAGGGAAATGCTTATTTGCACTTTTGTTCATTTCTAGTCCGTGTTTGACTTTTTCTTTCATTTTATTTCTGTTGTAAAGACAGAAACAAAGACTGAAGACAAAGAATAATAAAGATTTGCCATGTCACGTTTCACCTATTAAAATTTGCCATGTCACCTTTCACATATTTCCACACTAAAACTGTGGAGCAGGCCCATGAATTAACAGACAGGACAACGAAACACACAAATTGCTTTAAAACAGACATTTATCCACATGAGAATATAATACATGATAAAGACCATTCATTATCCTTCAAATGGTTTGTGTCAGGTAGCTGTTTGAGATATCAGTTCCAGTTAGGCCCTCACCTTAGATCATGACTCAAAATAAATACCAGATAAATTAAAATGATAATATAACATTTTAAAAATAGTTACAGAAAATACATGTACAACTTTTATGTAAGGATGGCAACAGAGTGTGTAAGTGTAAGAACGGAAAATATCACAGAGGTAAATATCAACATACTAGGCTATAGAGTAATTAACTTCTACCTGTCAAAACCTCTTACATTAAAAGGTAGCTGAAAAAAAAGACAGCTGAAAAACTGACAACAATATTTATGTTAGTGTTAATATCATTAATATACAAAGAAGTCTTGTAAGATAAACATTTAACACCCAATAGAAGGGGAAAGAACACACATTAGTAAAAAGTAGAGATGACCACCAAGCATATAAAAAAAAAAATCAACCACATTAATAAGCAAAGAAATACGAACAAAAATGAAGTAATATCAAATTTTTCTTGTAAAGTTGATTTTTTTTTTAAATGTGATTGTACAGTTGGCATTGGTACCCGTAGAACATTTTCATACTTTGCTGAAGGGAGTTTAAAATGGTTTAAACTTTTAGGGAATCAATTCTATAGAATGTGCAAAGCGTTTTCAAGGATTCATTATGTTCAAGGTTATTTATCACAGTCTGTTTTACAATAGTGAAAATATGTGATAAATATAATTACCTGGCAGTGGGAAAAATTATAAAATACATGATTATATATTAATTTGGATTATATATCCATTATATCTATTAAAATCATATTTATAAATACATACAAAAAGAACACAGACCAGAAGGATTTAAAACAGTACCTAGAAATTAAACTGTCACTTGATGGTAGAATTACTTTTATTTCCTTCCCTAGATCATTTTTATATGTTAAACAATGACCTTGTGTTATTTTTATTATCTGAATTTTTAAAAATTTATTTGGAAAGGAAAACTTCAATTAGTTTTATTAGTGCTACTGGAACTATTTTAGCTGTATCCCGAGTGAATGTTTATAACCAACGAAAGAAATGTTAAATGCCATATTTATATATGTATGTGTATGTATATATGTGTAAGTACATAAATAGATATGAGTAACAAGATAAATAGTTAAGAATTTGTTTAAAAATCTAAATATTGTTTTAATTTTCACGGGGCAGTTCCGTAGTCAATAATCATGTTTTTTAAATTGTCAGTTATAAGGGAAGGTTTTGATATTTTATCAGTCTAGTAATATTAAATTAATTCAAAAGTATGATAAAAGAATGAACTTGCCTAAGATATTCTGTCCAGAACTGATCTTAGGAGATGGTCAATATGAAAATGGGATCAAGGCCGCAAGTACCATTGTGTATAATATATGCATAGTATATGTAAGCAAGGCAAGCAGAATCCCTTGCTTTACAAGAAAAGTTTTGTAATTGAGAATTTTTATTATGGAAATCATATTTCCTAGTATAAAATCTGAGACTTCCACTTAGAAAAAATGTACATATGTATGTATGTGAACACATACACCCACGAATAGAAATCTCCTTGGATGTAATGTATACTCTTAATATTGCTGCAGTTTTTTTTTTCATTTCTAAAAACTTCAATGTTGAATAGATTTCAAACTTTTTAAAAGTTACAAGAATAACATAGTTAACTACAGTATACTCTTCTCCTCAATTCACCAGCTGTTAACATTTTGCCACGTATCTTATTACTCTATAATCCACATGTTATTGTTAATATTATCGTTGTTAATTATGCTGAGCCATTTGAGAATACACTGAAGTCATCATGACTCTTTACTACTAAATGCTTTATGGCTATTCTAAGAACAAGAACATTTTCTTACATAACCACAGAAGAATTATCACATGTAAGCAATTTAACACTGATATAATGCTATTGTTATTCATATTCAAATTTACCAATTGTCCTAATAATGACTTGAATAGAAGTTTTTTCTTTTTCTTTTTGATACAGTCCAAGATCATGCATTGTACTTGTCTTAATGCTTTAGTCTTCTTTAATCTGAGGCAGTCTCTCTCAGCTTTTCTTTATCTTTCATGATATTGTCCTTTAAAAGTGCAGACCATCTATTTTATAGATTGTTTTTCAGTTTGGAATTTTGTGTGTGTGTGTGTGTGTGTGTTTTTCTTGTGCTTAGATTCAGGTTATGCTTTTTTGGCAGGAATACTGTATGATTTTGTTAGGTCTTTCTCAGTGCATCGTGTAAAGAGGCATATAATGGTGTTTCGTCTCATTATTAGGAGTCTTTTTTTTAATGTTTATTTTTGAGAGAGCGAGAGACAGAGAATGAGCATGAGTGGGGGAGACGCAGAGAGAGAAAGAGATGGAGACACAGAATCTGAAGCAGGCTTCAGGCGCTGAGCTGTCAGCACAGAGCCCCATGCAGGGCTTGAACTCACGAACCATGAGATCATGACCTGAGCCAAAGTCAGATGCTTAATTGACTGAGCCACCCAGGCACCGCCCCCCCCATTATTAGGAGTCCTAACTTTAATAACTTGATTAAGATGCTGTCTGCCATATTTCTCCACCATAAAGTTTACATTTTTCCCTTTTACAATTAGTAAGGAATTTGTAGGGAGATACTTTGAAACTATGTCAATTATCTGTTTCCCATCAAGATTTACCCAATGGTTTTTGTTTTTGTTTTTGTTTATTAAGTAAGCCCTACCCCCAGTGTGGACGTTGAATTCATGACCCTGAGATCAAGGGTCACATGCTCCACCAACCCAGCCAGCCAGGTGTGCCATACCCAGTCATTTTAATATCTGTTATACCTGAACCAGTTCTTACTGTGATGATGTCAAAATGATAATTTTCTAACTTCTTCATTAGTTTTCTTCCTTTTGCATTTATTAGCTGGCATTTCTCTGAAAGGAAGAGCTTTTTCTTTGCCTTCATTTGTTATTTTTTATATGGTTATTGTTTATTACTATCAGTACAGACTTATGATTCTTTTTTTAGTTCAGTGGGTCCATTAATGTCATTTTGACATATCTCCATTATTTCCTGAGCACATTTTTACTTTCTGGCACCAAGATGTGGCAGACTTACCTTATGTTTTCCCTATTACTGTTCTGGAATTAGTCACTTCTCTAAAAAAGCCCTGGTTTCTTTTAGTAGGAAATGGTATTTAGATAGCAGATCTTAAAGTCGCAATTTTAAAATAAAGTGTTAATTTTCCAACAAAAAATTGCTTGCAGTGTCACAAACTCTGAGTTAGAGATTGTTCAATAATATTCCTACTACAATAATACAGTAATATTCCTATGATGGAGTTCTCGGGTTTTTAACATCTGTGACTTAGGTTATTATAGATTGGCTAAATCCTTCAGATTTTACATCTCTTCCTTTTCTTCAAGTTAGTGGGCTTCTTCTCAACTATTTTTGTAGCACATTCTATTTTATGCTGGTACCCTAATTAGGAGATAGTGTTAGCATATTGAATATATTCATAATCCTGATAAATTACTGATTATAGAGTATTTGCAATTTCCAAATTAGTCCAAATTCATATGTAAAGAATGTTAGTAAGTTCAGCTGTGGAAGAAATGATAATAACAAAATAGTTGAGGTCTCTTCTTTTATGTTTTTTTTTTCTTATTTTATATGTTTAATAGTACTTTTCTTCAGAAAAAAATGTATATATTTCCTGTGTTTCTAATAACATACTGTATTTCCATTAGGTTAACGTCATATCTGTTCCCAAATAAATGGTTGCAATAGCAAGAAGTTCTTTAACATTATGAGAATACTGCCTTCAGGAAATTGTACGAGATTTTTTTGATTATGGTTGTGTAGAACTTACAGGTTTCATATTTACTGAATATAAAGGTGATATCACTAACAAAGAACACTCTGGATTTTTAAACTACTTAGAATATCTTATAATCTCCTGGCTTTGTTGAAGGAATAGCTGTATTTGGAAATTGTTGATCAGTCTAAACTACAAGGAAGTTACGTAACTTTTAAGTAATTTTACATTACAGTGTTATCTTTCCTATTCCAATTTGCTTTCCCTTGTAGAGTTCTTACTAGGATTTATGCCTGAATTTTTTTCAGTTAATATTGTATCATCCAGAAAAACAAGGAAAAAAACCTTAAATACAGGAAGTATCCCTGTTTCCTTAGTAGTAGATGAGTTCTATCCATAAAGTTGTTTATGGACTGCATTAGATTGAGGCACATGCTGCTGTAAATGTCTTTTAGGGGAGAGAAGGTTATTGTTCATGTTTGGAATTCCAAAGCATGTTGGAAACAAGACATTGCTTTCATTTTTCACGTATTTTAATATTATTCATATATTTCAGAAGATTCCATGCCTATGCCTGATGAAGTAAGCATGCTAACAGCGATTGCGCTCTTCCTGTGGTCTGCTAGTAGTGAAATAATAGGAGTCCAGTCATTACAGAATGGCTGCATGAACAGATTTAAGAATGCATTGAATTCATGTGACCCATGGGTAAGTTACACTTAAACATAGAGGTAAACATTCCCCTTTATCAATAATATTTCAGATTGGTTCACTAAAAGGGGTAATACATCAAATGAGAACCTAAATATTTGCTATGTGGTTTTTAAATAGAAAAGCTGGAAAAGATCACAGGGTTTAAGCACTAGGAGACACGTTATGTGTATGTTTATTCTCCAATGTCTAAAATATTTTATTAACTCTGACTTATATTGGTAGAAATTTTACATGAGTCTGCGATTATATTTTTCACTGTTTACTTAATGGCACCAAGAACATTAAAAAATAAATTTGTATTATTCCATGTTTTGATGAACCTATTGGAAACTAGTTTTTCTAGAAAATAAATTTTTTTGGCTTCACAGTGTCAAAGTCTGAACTAATGATTCTCAAACCTGCTTCGTATCAGAAAAAAAAAAAAAATCAGTTTAGTAACATGATTCCTAGAACTCTGCTACGGTCTTCCTGAATCATAAATCTGTATTTTAAAAATATTGCCCAAGTATTTATGTCCAGCAAGGTCTGGTAACTTCTTTTCTACCAAAGTGCTGAAACAGCTTTATTCCACTATTTGTCCCATATGGTGATGGACCTTCCTTTGATCCTTCCTTCCTTCCTTCCTTCCTTCCTTCCTTCCTTCCTTCCTTCCTTTTTTTTTTTTAAATGGTAATATGAAGTATTTCTAAGCTAAAGTGGAGTCAATGAGATTTTACTTTCTAGAGACCTAAAAACTTAAGTTGCCATAAGCAGTTATTTCCAGGGAATTCAAATGAATGTGAGGTGTCTTACCAGTGTATTTTTATAGCATTGTTTGACATCAGTTAGATATTCGCCTTCCTTACTAAATATGTTAGGTTAAAGTGGAAGGGACAATTGTCGAGTAAAGAAAAAATTAAAAACAAATTGGAATTCCTGGTTTCTAGCGTCTTCCACACTATCGAAATATACAAATTATATAGGCTTGGTAATTTGGCAGTTACCATATAAGGAATGTTTTTTTGATTAATTTCTTTTAAGTTAGTTTTTTTTTAGTTAGCTTATTGGCAATTTTGTTATTTTAGCTTCATTTCTATAAATAGAAAAGGGCATTAATTCATCCTGCATTTTAATTTTCATCCTACAGTGTCGTATCTTTTCTTCCTCTATTAAGTTGCAGTGTGAGTGTACACAAACAAGAACTATTGCACATGTTAATTAATGAAATTACTTTCTTCTATAGGTTCAAGCCAAGTGTTACCAGCTTCTCTTGTCAGTCTTCCAACATTCCAATCGTGCCCTTTCAACTCCTTACATCCATTCCTTAGCTCCAATAGTAGTTGAAAAGCTGAAAGCTGTTGAAAGAAACAGACCAGCCAGTAGCACAGAACTTTTAGCTGTTCAAGAAGGAATCAAAGTTCTTGAAACGTTAGTTGCTCTTGGGGAAGAACAGAACAGTAAGTATTTGTATAAAAATCCAAGTCTCAAATGAAGAACTGTATTTTATATATATATATACACATATATATGTGTGTGTGTGTGTGTGTGTGTGTGTGTATATATATATATATATATATATATATATATAAAATTTGATATTGGACACAGGCCATTGCAATAGTAAGTTTACTAGGAGTGGTTACTATCGGAAAGCTTAATATTTTTCTTGGGGTGCTAATAATATAGTGTATTGAGTTGATTTATATTCATTTTTTTATGAGCAAGAGGTTAAAATAAATTACTGATGGCATTATAACACATTGATGTTTTTTCCTAGGAATGTACTCTTTAAGAACTAGGGAAAAAAAAAAAAGAACTAGGAAAACTATGGATGTTTAATAGATTTATAAAAATAATTTATTGTTGTGTTTATAATAGAAGTACAAAAGCTTTATAACAAACATGATGAGATTAGTATTAATACCACACATCATTACTAAAATCCTTCCAGTTTTGAAATTTAAAAATTATTTTTATTTAATGAAAAGCTACCACATACATACATCAATTTAATCACAGACTTAGCTTAATACCTACTCTTTATTCCCTTGATTTCATCACAATCTAAAATTTGTCTTTAGAAATATGACTTTTAATTATTGCAGAAAGACTATACCTTTTAAACTAGTACCTTATGATTGAACATTAAGCTAGTTCCAATTTTTCAAAATCATAAATAATTGAGCTAAGTATCCTTGTACACATTTGGGATTCTTTGTATCTTTCTTTGGGATTCTAAGTATCTTTGTACAGATTTTTTATTCTGTTTCTCAGACAAATTCCTTAAAGTGAAATGACTGGGTTGAAGGAAATGTACATTTTTAAGGCTTTTAATATATATTGCTGGTTTATACTCCAGATAACAATTATATCCATTTTTTCCATCATAAGTTTTTTCTTCTTCCCTTGAAAAAAATTTTTACAGGAAATTGGGAAGATAGGAGAGATTTTGAAAAAGCTATTGTAATAGTTTCCCTGTAAAGTAATGATCCAGGGGTACCTGGAACCAGGGGCTCAGTCGGTTAAGCATCTGACTTCAGCTCAGGTCATGATCTCACACCCCGTGAGTCGGGCTCTGTGCTGACAGCTCAGAGCCTGGAGCCTGCTTCAGATTCTGTGTCTCCCTCTCTCTCTGACCCTCCCCCTCTCGCACTCTGTCTCTCTCTCTCTCTCAAAAATAAATAAACACTAAAAAATTTTTTTCTAAATAATAATCCAAAACTATGATAGTGAAAAAGGATAAACGTAAAGGTGATTATGAAGAAAAAGTTTTTTTTTTTTAATTTTATTTATTTATTTATTTTAAGAGACAGAGACTGAGTAAGTGGGGGAGGGGCAGAGAGAGAGAGAGAGAGAGAGAGAGAGAGAGAGAGAGAGAGAGAGAGAGAGAATCCCAAGCAGGCTCCAAATTGCCAGTGCAGAGCCCAGTTAGGGGCTCGAACTCACAAACTGTGAGATCATGACCTGAGTGGAAATCAAGAGTTGGATGCTTAACCGACTGAGCCACCCAGGTGCCTCTGAAAAAAGAAATTGATCTGACTTATACACCAGTCTTATTGTACGTCTTAAAAGTCTTGGTATAGGGGTGCCTGGATGGCTTGGTCAGTTAAGCATCTGACTTCAGCTCAGCTCATGATCTCACGGTTTGTGAGTTCGAGCTCAGAGCCTGGAGCCTACTTCAGATTTTGTGTCTCCCTCTTTCTCTCCCCCTTCCACCTCTCATGCTCTGTCTCTGTCTCTCTCTCTCTCAAAAATAAATAAACATTTAAAAAAAATTTTTTTAAGTCTTGATGTAGTACACAGCATCTGTTATCTGAGTGAAGCAATCTTAAAAAATGAAGAAACTATGATAATACTTATTGTTGATGATATTTCACTAATATTTAATATGAGAATATATAGCAATTTACATATATAATATATAGTATAAAGTTATACTTAATACTACAATACATAGTTATAGAAAATACAGTACTATAAAACCCAAAGTGTAAATTTTCAGCTTTTAAATTTGCTTTATCAGTGTTTTTCACATCAGTTCCAAATGCCAATTTTTGTTTTTAACTTGATAGTATCCATTACAGAAATAGACAATGAAGTTTTTTCACTCGACATGACCAGGGTTACAAGCTAAAGACATTGGATTTATATTTGAGTCTTAATTTTTATTCATCTTTATCCAATCTGTTACTCAAAACTTATCCTATCTTTTTTTGAAACTTCTCTAGGATTCAAGAGACTCTGACTTCCTATTCTTGTATCTAATCATCTCATAACTAGATAACTATAATAATTTCCTAAGAGTATTCCCCATCAATTTTACCTAGAACAATTTTACCTCTTCTTTGTTTAAGAACTGTGAGTAGTTTCCTCTTGCATTACTGCCTCAAGTCTGAATATCCTTGCTCAGTTCTCAAAACTTTATTCTACTCCCTAATGTGTACCCACTAACCTGGCCAGTCCAGTTTTCTCCTTCAGCTTATTTTAATCTCTATACAGTCTGCATTCTGTTTTCACTTTTCTTGGGTGTGTTTCTTCCCCCTCTTTCTCCTTATACAAACAGATTCGACCTATGTCAGATCTCATTTCTTTAGGGAAATGTTGCCCGATTACTCAGCCCTCTCTGACCTCTCCCTTCATACAATTTCTTTGGCAGTTATGATCAACCGTATTCTATGGCCCTGAGATTTTAAGATAATCACTAAAAGTATAAAATCCTAAAGTATTCCTCAGCTGTGTGAGTTTTTTGAGGAATTCTATCTCAGATGCCAACCACAGAGTTTTAGCACTTAGTTCTATAATTGTTTGGTGTACTGTATACTCATTTTTTTTTTAAGTTTATTTGTTTAATTTGAAAGCGGGGGTGAGTGCCAGCAGGGGAGGGACAGAAAGAGAGGAAGAGAGAATCCCAAGCAGGCTCCATGCTGTCAGCCCAGAGCCCTATGCAGGGCTCAAACTCAGGAACTGTGAGATCATGACCTGAACTAAAGTCCAGAATCAGACGCTCAACCGGCTGATCCACCCAGGCACCCTGTGCTGTATAGTCTTTTCAGCTAGGTAATAACAGTTTTAAGTATAGATGAATTATTACATATTTCCTAGAATGCTTAGCACATTTCTAGATACTTGATGGGTACTTAAATAATTTATAATAGATTTTTTCCAGTTAATTAAGTGTTAAAACCAAACCTTGCTTTTCAACGTAATGGTGGAAAGCTTTGTCTGCTCTAGTATGCACAGTGTACTGAAGATAATTTCATATTTATTTGATAATTTACTATTATATGTTCATTATGAAAGTTCTTATTAAACAGTAATGTTATAATTCTGTGTGAGGAACATTCAACTAACTACCTTATTTGAGGATTCTTGGGACTTTTAAAATATCAGCTTGTTGTCTTCTTTCTTCTGAAATTTTATCATGGAAAAATCCAATTGATAAGAACCTCTGAGTGGTTTTCAAGAGAAAGGGTGTTTATGTGTTTGCTCATGCATTCAACAAATAGTTACTGAATGCCTGCTATGCACCAGGTGTGTTCTAGTCATGAAGTAAACACACAAAGATCCTTGCTCTTTAGCCCTAAATTCTTGGTTTTTAACCCTAAATTCTATATATTCCATTATTTTTGTGAGATTCTTGTCCCTCACTTACTGTGCATTTGGGGAGATAATGAAATGGGAGAGAGTTCTATTTCCATTTTAAAAAGAAAGAAATACTTAGTTTTAGTTAAATGTTAGTAATTGGATGCTGTTCAGATATCTGTTTCCTACTCGAACCTCCCTATTCTGGAATACCCTTAAAGATGTCATAATCTTACTAGCCGAATACATTCCACCAGATGGCAGTTGTAAAATGCTTGTTCCTTTTTCACCTTTTTAGGCAGTAATTTTTTTAATAGAACAAATTAATATAAACCTAAGATTTACAGTGTAACATATCTGGTCTCAGCCAGATAGCTTAGCATTAAGTAAATATTTGATATTAATTATGAGTTATTGTTGAGTCTAAAACAGATTGTGTATGTGTATTTGCTTATGTTGTATTATGATTGAGACCACCATGGTAATTGCATAATTTTAAAATTAAAGTTTATTGTAATTGACAGACCCGGGATGATCTTCAGACTTTACCTTTGTTATTTACAGGAGTCCAGTTACTTGCCCTTTTAGTTCCCACTTTGATCTCCTACCTGCTGGATGAAAATTCCTTTGCCTCAGCAAGCACGGTTTCCAAAGATCTTCATGAGTTTGCACTCCAGAATTTAATGCATATTGGACCTCTGTATCCACATGCTTTCAAGACAGTAATGGGAGCAGCGCCTGAGTTGAAAGTGCGTTTGGAAACTGCTGTTCGGGCAAGCCAAGCCAGCAAAGCTAAAGCAGCTACCAGGCAGCCAGCCCCGACCGTACATTCTGCACCAACGATTAAGCTAAAAACAAGTTTTTTTTAACTTGATATTCCATTTGTTTTTATTTATACTACCTAGTGGCACCTAATTAGCGATAGCAGCTGTATCATTCCGAGCTATAGGTTCTGCGTCATTTGAATTGTATGCCTCAGATAAGCAGGACAAGTAAAATAACGCTCATGCCGCCACTTTCTGATTTTGAAGGAGTGATTGTTTTTATCCATGTGGTAGGTGTGCTTTCATTTTTCTCCTAATAATGTTTTGTTTTTGTTAATTAATTTATTTTTAAACACTGAGCCATAGGCTCTTAAATTTAAATGCTAAAAACAATTATATCATGTAGTT
The DNA here is from genome assembly GCF_018350195.1 of Panthera tigris. Classification (NCBI taxonomy): domain Eukaryota; kingdom Metazoa; phylum Chordata; class Mammalia; order Carnivora; family Felidae; genus Panthera; species Panthera tigris. Next base: position 109,469,126 of record NC_056662.1, read on the forward strand.
GGGCAGCCTATTGATATTGTCAGGAAAAAACAGGTGAGTATTCAGCATCTGTCATGAAAAAATTTAATTGAAAAACGTGCAGAATTTAAATTCTGAAGTAACCAGAATAACGGAAACTATCTGTTTTGCGGTGTATATATAATATGAATAAAATCCCATTTTCTTAGCATTTCTCAGAATGTCCTTACCTTTCTGATAGATCTTTTTACTTTCATATTAGATTACTAAATTATGCTTTGTGTGTAGTTTAATTGTTAACTGAATTAAAACTCGCATTTAAAGATCCATTAAAATGTTTCAAATGTGGAATAATGTTCTGTGTGGTTTTTTTTTTTTTTTTGATGGCTAAAACTTTGGCCTTGGTTGTGTTTTATAATTACAGTGGAGAGTCTTGAGCCCTGACTATGATGGTTACTCTTGTTCATCAAATATTTATTGAGTGCCTGCTGCATATAAGGCCTCAAGCTGAGTGCTGCAGGGCATACAAAAATGAATTAGTCATAATTATGATTATGCCAGTCTTTTGTGCAATGGGAATTTTACCACATCAAATAGATAATTGATGAAACGAACATTTGCACAGTGTTGAGCAAATATTAAACACCAAGTTTTACCAGACGGTGTTACGTAGACCACAGGTGTCAATAGACTGCAGGTGTCTCATGGACTGCAGGTGTTGCATAGACTGCAGGTGTCACATAGACTGCAGGTGTCACATAGATTGCAGGTGTCACATAGACTGCAGGTGTCACATAGACTGCAGGTGTCACATAGACTGCAGGTGTCTCATGGACTGCAGGTGTTGCATAGACTGCAGGTGTCACATAGACTGCAGTAGCAACAGCAAGTCACCTTTTTGAATATTCCAGATGCACACCTGTTTCTCATCGCCTGGCCTTCTATTGGCTTGCATACCCTCACCAGCTGGCAGCTCCCATCTCCTTGCTGGCTTTCCTTATTTAGTCTGTTAGGCCTCTCAGAGGGGGCTTTCATTTGCCCATTTCTTACTTTCTTTTATGGCTACAGGGTTGTTGTTTCATCTCAAACTTGCTTTTCCAAAGTTATTCTTGTTTCAGGGGAGATATTTTTGGTAACGGTTTTATTGAGATGTAATTCAGACACCATATAATTCACCATTTAAAAGGTATAATTGAGGCGCGCCTGGGTGGCTCAGTCGGTTAAAGCGTCTGACTTTGGCTCAGGTCATGATCTCACAGCTCTTAAGTTCGAGCCCAACGTTGGGCTCTGTGCTGACAGCTCGGAGCCTGGAACCTGCTTCAGATTCTGGGTCTCCCTCTCTGTCTACCCCTCCCCAACTCATGCTCATGCGCGCTCTCTCTCTCTCTCTCTCTCTCTCTCTCTCTCCTTCAAAAATAAATAAACTTTAGGGACGCCTGGGTGGCTCAGTCGGTTGAGTGTCCGACTTCGGCTCAGGAAATGATCTCGCGGTCCGTGAGTTCGAGCCCCGCGTCAGGCTCTGTGCCAACAGCTCAGAGCCTGAAGCCTGTTTCAGATTCTGTGTCTCCCTCTCTCTCTGACCCTCCCTCGTTCATGCTCTGTCTCTCTCTGTCTCAAAAATAAGTAAATGTTTAAAAAAAAACTTTAAATAAATAAACTTTAAAAAATAAAAATAAAAAATAAAAGGTATAATTCAATGGTGTTTAATATTTTCAGAGTAGTGCAACAACCATCCCTACAATCAATTATGAACATTTTCATTACTCCAAATAGAAGCCTCATGCCCTTTAGCAATCACCCTACAATCCTTCCATTTCTCCCTAGCCTGTCACTACAACAAATTTACTTTCAGTCTCCATCAATTCTCCTATTATGAACATCTCATATAAATGAAATCATAGAATGGGGTCTTTTGTGACTGGCTTCTTGACTTAATGGTTGTTTCTTTCTTTGTTGATTTTGGTGGGGGTTTATTAGCCTTCAAAAAACTTTACTGGGGGATAAGCCTAGCTCTAGTGGAAAAAGCCCACCTATGAAAGAAGACTGATTATTTAAGTTGGTCTGATGTACATCTATGAATTATACATTCATGGCTCAAAATAAAGACCCTCAGGGTGCCTGGGTGGCTCAGTTAAGCGTCTGACTCTTAGTTTTGGCTCAGGTCATGATCTCATGGTTCATGAGTTCAAGCCCCACATCGGACTCTGCGCTGACGGTACAGAGCCTGCTTGGGATTCTCTCTCTCTCTCTCTCTCTCTCTCTCTCTCTCTGCCCCTCCCCAGCTCACACTGCCTCTGTCACTCTCAAAATAAATAATCTTTTTTAAAAAGGGGGGCGCCTGGGTGCCTTAGTCGGTTAAGCATCCGACTTCTGTTCAAGTCATGATCTCATCTCAAGCCCCACATTGGGCTCTGTGCTGACAGCTCAGAGCCTGGAACCTGCTTTGGATTCTGTGGATTCTGTGTCTCCCTCTCTCTCTGCCCCTCCCCTGCTAATGCTCTGTCCCTCTCTCAACAGTAAACATTAAAAAAAAAAATTTTTTTTAGAAGGACCCTCAAATACAAATGATTCTAAAGCCATTACAACCCATGTGATTCACTTATATTGGCTCCTAAAATACGACCTATGTACAGAGAAGCTATACCTTCCTCACAATTAACTGAAGCACGGGGCCATTAAAGGGAGGGAGGGCAAAAATGACAAATAGAGTATTAGGTCCTCCTCTCTACACTAGCCAATAAACATATATCCAGAATGAGAATGAAATGGAATCAATGCCCAGGTGCCTCTCAAAGAGAGCAAGTCCTTGTGGCGCATGGGGTTTGGAACTTTTCTAGCATAATACATCCCAACTACTCTGGGTACACACAGTTTGCACCTAGCCCCTGTGAAAGGTGTAGCTCCACTATAGTTTTGATCACTTCCCTTAGGGAACAACCTTTATGCCTTATTAACACCAATCTGTGGCCCTCACTGACTCCGTGGTGCTTTTTTTGTTTGTTTTTTGGTTTTGTTTGTTTTTGTTTTTGTTTTTATAAAAACAACCAAAGAGGTGGCAAATGGTTGCAACAGACATCAGGTTACAGCAATTGCAAAAGCTGAAAAAGCTCTCCATCCACTGGTCCAATCTTCTCCCCTATTGTTACTAGTTTTGCCACCAAAGGGGGAAGGATGGTGGACAACTTCTTTGCAACCAGTCCTTGGCAAAAGTCCATAAATAAGAAAGCTTGTCAAAGGCAGAACCATTATATGGGCTACCTCCTCTAGCTGCAAATTTGGGGCTTGGGAAAAGAAGGAGCCAGGCGTGTGTGCAAGAAAGAGGTAAGAGTCCCTTTGTCAAGGGTTTGGTGACCCATCCCCAGATGCCCATCTTGGTGCCCACAGACCAGGGCCCACCAAAGCCCATTATTCAGATGGAAAAGGAAGCAAAACACACACACACACACACACACACAGTCCAGAAATTTGCACAAGTGATACTTGTTCCTAACAGTAAGGACTTGAATGAGAATCCGGAAACTTGAAGAACACACATTTGTCTTCAGGATTTAAAAAAATTTCTCCTGTACTGAAAGATTACTTCAGCGTGGGTCAGGTCCAACAGCGTTTGCTAGAACTCAGTTGTTAAGCACACCCAGCACTGGGAGGAAAACTTCATCTGAGCCAGTGGCTGGTGGACTGGCCAGAAGCCACTCTTTCATAGGTCCCCAAACCCTGTCCCCAATTGTGTCTCCCGCCTCCACCGTTCTGATCAGCAGCTCGCCTCATGCTAGCAGGGGGCACGCCAGATTCACACCCCTCCCCTCCTGTGGGCAGCGAGCGGTGCCAAGTGGGCGGGCTGATGGGACTCAGTTTGCCCACCAAGGGCATCGTGACAGTGGCGACGAACCAGTCCCAGTGCCCGACATCTTTGCCTTGGAGATGGCCAGGATGCGCAAAGCCGCCTGACTCCAGGTCCCAGGCCCCTCATGACATGGCCCCCTCTGCAACTGGCAGGTACGAGGACGCAGGGGCCGCAGCTAAGGAGCCGCAGGCGGAGATACCCAGATGTGGCGCCTCCCTTGACTTCATGTTTTTAAGCTTCCTCCACGTGGTAGCACACATCAGTTCTTCATCCCTCTTTATGGCTGGATAACACTCCGTTACACGTAGACCACATTTTGTTTATCCATTCGTCAGTTGATGGGCACTTGGGCTGTTGCCACCTTTTGCCTATTGTAAATAATACTGTTGTGAGCAACTGTGTGCAAGTTTTTGAGTGAACATATGTGTTTTCATTTCTCTTGGCTATATACCTAGAAGTGGAATTGGTAGCTCTTCAACTTTTTTTTTTTTTTTTTTTTTAATGTTTGTTTATTTTTGAGACAGAGAGAGACAGAGCATGAACAGGGGAGGGTCAGAGAGAGAGGGAGACACAGAATCCGAAGCAGGCTCCAGGTTCCGAGCTGTCAGCACAGAGCCGGATGTGGGGCTTGAACTCATGGACCAAGAGATCATGACCTGAGTTGAAGTCCAACGCTCAACCGACTGAGCCACCCAGGCGCCTCGCTCTTCAACTTTTTAAGGAACTGCCAGACTGTTCTTCAATCCCTTGTTTGTGGCGCATATAACCCCTTTTCACTCACCTATGTGTAGAGAATAAAGTTTATTTCAGCCTTGGCTGTTTTCTTCTGTTCTTGGTACCTCCCAGACTTTTCCCATCATTTCCTACTTTGAGGTAGGCTGCATCATGCATTGGCAATGATTCTTTTTTCCCTCCCTCTCTCCCTCAGTATCTTCCTTCCTTCCCCCTCTCCCCAGTTCTTCTTTAATACTTTCCCTAAACTCTTCTGAGCCACTTACAACCTAACGTCTAGGTTTCTGTGATAATATTTATAAAAGAAGCTCTGTTTGGTTTGAAGAATTATATTTATTAATTTGTTTCACTGCCCAATCCATGAGCTTCTTCTCAACCTGAATAATTGTATCTATTTGCTTACAAACATCCAGTATCAAGAAGCTAAAAGGAGAAGCATCGTGGTAGCCAATGGATTCTTTCTGAAGCGTAGTTTGAGCACTGTTAACATTAAAAGAAATAAAGTATTTTCTATTTCCTTTCCAGGTTCTTGTTAATATTGTCCATTTGGATTCTGAATCTAATGAGAGAGAACAAAACTTTGAAGTCAGGTTTCCCTTTTCCAAATAGGTTCTGCCATCAACTAGGGATAGAACTTTGGACAACCCAACCTCTTGGGGGCTTCAAGTCCCCTCCTCTAGAAAATGAGAGGAAAATTTACTGGGTATTCTCTGTATGATCTTTTGCACATCTAAAAAGTACGTATATCTGTATATTTATCCTGCTTATTTTTATCAAGAGAGGGAATCTTTGGCTGATCCTTTAATATTAGCGCATAATATTGTTTCATCTGATAAGTAGTTGTTAAGTGGATATAAAATAGCTATCATGGTAAGACAGTATAAAATACATTAAATCCAGAGAGCAGTTAAATATTGTAGATTATCACTATCGAGAAGAGTTGCCATTCCCATTGTGTGCCAGGCACGGTGCTAGGCACTTTTATATCCATTATTTCCTTCTACGCAAACAATGCTGAATGAGGTATGCAATTAGCACAATTTTCAAAAACACCTTTACTTGTATGAATCACTATACCTCACATTTTCTTCCTTCTTAATTGGAATTTTTAGGTCCATGCCAGAAATGGCTAGAGTCCAGCTATAAATAAATGTCTTGCCTTAATGCTTTCCATCACATGGATTATTTCAAAAACCTAATTTAATCATCATGAATCTATTTCTACTTGTAAAAACGTATGAAATTATTATTCACAGACTTCACAAAATTTTACCTAAAAATTTCATGTCTTAATCACAATTTAGAAAAATTATCCTGAGCTAAGTTCTTGGTGCTGTCACTAAACAAACATGTGAGGACCATGCATGCACAAGTAACAGTACAGCTGTTTTTTCTTTTGTTTCCAGAGCATTTGTTTACAGCCTTGGGCCCCTATTCACAACTCCCTGTCTCTTTTTACCATTAGAAGTCAGGGTTTCCATTTCAGGCATCGTTTTTCTCATACCCATATGCCCTGTTTGCCCTTCCCCCCCCCCACCCCCCCAACTTTCAATGCAAGTCAAAATAATACATGAAGGGGCACCTGGGGGGCTCAGTCAGTTGAGCGGCCCACCAGCTCTTGATTTGGTTCAGGTCGGGATCTCATGGTTGGTGGGATCAAGCCCTGCCTCCGGCTCTGCGTTGACAATGTGGAGCCAGCTTGGGATTCTCTCTCCCTCTCTCTCTCTCTCTCTCTCTCTCTGTCCCTCCCCAGCTAGTGCATGTGCGTGCACTCCTTTCTCAAAATAAATAAATCAACATTAAAAAAAAGAATACATGAAAATTTAAGTGAGTTTGTTTGGCTTTTCCAACTTCTAACTTTGATTATTCATTCTTTCTTTAAACCTCTTCCTTCTTTCCAACTTATTTCCATTTGTATAGGAAAATACCTCTCTTATTTGTGAAGAAAATGGAGGGGGGAGGTGGGTGGGACTTTAACCTTGTCTAATGAGCATAAAAGTAGACTCAAGAAGAAAAAGGAAAATAATTTTATATGTTATTCTAAATTGATTTTAATTTAAAAATGTGCATTCATTAAATTTTGGGGAAAACTTATCACAATTCACCACACAGAGACAATACTGTTGATATTTTAATCTATTTCCTTCTACATTTGTAATCATCCTGAAGTGGAATGCTGTATCCTGCTTTTGCCAACTTATTTTATAAGCATTTCCCCTTGGAATCACTCTAATAATAAAATGAGATAGATTTACTTAATGGTGGCTGTACCACTACTGACCTATGCTGGGTACTAGTTTTTACATTTTTATAAATAATGCTGCATTTGACTTTTAAAAAATGTAACTACATAGATTATTTCCTTGGGATAGATTGCTTTTTAAACGGGTTATAAAAAGATGACAGATTTTAAGTTTTGATACACATTGCTGAATCTTAGAAAGTGATGCTTTTTGAAATAACAGATGTGAAAATGAAACTGGGCCATTTTTTCCAAAGTCAAGAATATACCTGGGAGTATCATTAAATCACAAATATTTGGTTATACCTAAACATTTTTTAAAATGTTTACTTTATTTGTTTTGAGAGAGAGGGAGGGGGAGAGGGGCAGAGAGAGAAGGAGAGAGAATCCCAAGCTCAGTTGACAGCACAGAGCCTGACTTGGGGCTCGATCCCACAAACTTCAAGGTCGTGACCTGAGCCATAAGCCCAAATCAAGAGTCAGATGCTCAACCAACTGAACCACCCAGTTGCCTCCCTAGACATTGTTTAAAAATGGCATTCTAGTTGACTGTAAATCATTATGAAGCTAGCAGAAACACTTAATAGAGTTTGGCTGTTTTTAGTCAAAATATGCTAGCTGAAACAAGAAAGGTGACAGTCCTCCTCTATACCCTGAAGGACCCAGCGTGTATGTGTGAGGCCTGGGCTTGGGGTTAGAGGATCAGCTTCAGATGCCACGTATCAAGAGCAATGACAGACTAAGGTGTCTCCAAGCCACGTGATAAAGAGGAACTGAGAATAAAATGGGCAATTTGGTCATTAGTCTTCAGATAGCAGGACCAGATAGTGGATTGCACCAACAGGTCAATGTTTCAAATAAGTGTGTGCAATTGAATATAAAATGAGAATTTCTGAAGAGAGCCGTTAAAAATGATTGCCTTATCATAGTGTGTTCCTTGACACTGGACATGTACAAGGAGAACTTGAATTCCTGTTGGTCAAAGATTTTGTGATATGGTTGTCTGATGCTGTCTCATTCGCTCATTGGGCAATTATTTATGGCACACCTATATTCCAGGCATTGGGAAGAAAATAGCGAAGAGTCAAGCAAAGAATCTGCCATGATATGTTTACATGAGGGATATGAAATCGTCACAGGTTGTGAGAAGTAGTTGGAGGGAATGGTATGGAGTATGGTTTGAGAAAGAACAGGCAGGGATTTCTATGTAGAATTGTTCAGAACTCCAGACTCTCATCTACTCTTCATACCTTAAATGTGACTACCCACCCTTGGTTGTCTCAGAGATTCCTCAAACCCAATTAATTTTAAATTGAATTCTTCACCTGTATCTAAAACCAACTTCTGCACTCGTGATCTCCCAGTAAATAATACAATTATTATGCCCTGTCGTGTAAAATATAGATTGTGATGTCATCCCTGACACTTTCCACCTTCTCCCTCACTATGCTTAGTTCATCAAGTTTCCTAAATATCTTGTCAAATCCCTTCACATGTCTTTATTGCCATTATTGCGTCTTAATCCCAAACACAACATCTGGTTGCAGTATACCAAAGTGGCTAGTGTGGACTGTAGCGTCAGCTTTCCTGGGTTGGAATCTGGCTCTATTATTCACAAACTGTGCAACCAGGGGTAAGTCACTTGTTCTGTCCGTGCCTCAGTTTCCACTTTTGCAAAATGAAAATAACAATACCCATTTTATAGAGCAGCTGTGGATTAAATGAGTTAAGACTTGCAAATGTCCTGAAAACAGTGCCTGACTCTTAGAAAACAATTTAGAAGTGCTAACTAATACTATGTGTTCCACAGAGAAACTGAAATGATCTTTATAAATTCAAATCTGATACCTTGCTGAAAAGTCTCCAGTTGCTTACCTTAGCTAAAGACCAATTCTTTAAGGGGACTCGAGTAATCTGGCCCCTGCCTACTTCACCTACTCATTTCATCCTGGTCTTACGGCCATATAGTAGTGTCCCTATCTGTTAAGTGAAAATGATGTTAGTACTTACCCGTTAAGGACATTGTAAGGATCAAGTTAATGCATAGAAAACGCATAATTTTTTTTTTTTTTTTTAGTAAGCGGTGAATAAAAGTAATAATTGTTATTACTTTCCTCTTGCTCTTTATGTCAGGTATATCGGACTTCTTTCAAATGCACGATGTACTTTTCTTCCTCAGGTGTTTGAATTTGGCCGAAAAAGCTCCATTCCACCCCGAGCTAGCTAATTTATACTCTTCCTTCATGTTTTAATCTGGTGTATTCTCATAAAAATGTTGCAGCATTAATTTGATTATTGCAATATCCTAAAAATGGTATTTTTAAATGATCTTTTTCTCCTCTAATGAAAATGTATGTGTTGGCTCCTTCAGCTTGAATACAATCAGCTCACAGGCGGTAATGATGCACATTATGATTTCGTGTGAAAGTGTGTTTGAGCTGGTTCAAACCCCTCCTCCTCTCGTTACTTCATGTCCTGCAGCTGGGGGGAAATCTGGGCAAGGAGATAACATAGATAATGGGTAGAATTTTCCATTACAGAGAACAACTCCAAGTGCTAAAATTAATACCGACTGGATAGCAGTAGCGAATTGAGGGCCTGCAGGGGAGAGGGAGGGAGACACACTCCGTGTATCTTGTTTGGAAAAAGTTAAGAAAACAGGGGTCTTCAAACCCTAAAACAAAAACGTATCAGACTTTAACCTCACTCATTTTTCTTATTTTTCTGGCACAATATCCAGATTTCCCATCACGTTTACAAATAATAATACTGATGACGCACCACATTTAAATTCTTTTGAGAACTGACTTAGTTTATATTTAAGGACTATCAGATAGGAGTTTGGGGAAGCTGCTGTTCTGAGCAATTCAAATCTAAATGAAGGTTGGGTGTCTTCTTCTGAGCAAAGGCTCCACCTGGAAATCAGTATATCTCTGTTTCATGGCTGGCAAGGAGAGTCAGCTTATAAAAAGGTCCTCTCCCCACCTCAAGCCTCACAACGGTTATTTTTACGTAACGAAGTTATGTGAATTGTAACGAAGTTCTGTGAATTGTTTAAAGTTCAATTCCTGCTTTAGAAATAGGGGCGCCATAGTTATTAAGGAGAAAAAGAGGAGGAAGGCAAGAACCAGTTGAGTAGAGCTTTCTTTCACTGGAAATATTAAAAGAGACAAGGATAGAGAAGCAAGGCATGGAGTTGATGGAGAGGATGAAAAAGAATGTTCAAAAACCAGTTGATCTTTGCTGAGAGGAACAGAATCTTAAGTTGGTCACCACTGATATTCTGAGAGAAGTCTTGCTACAGCTTCAGAGCTGTATTATCATTTTAGCCTCCTGCAGTGTTAGCTATTTAGATCAGTGAAAGCAATCCTGATTTTAGGTTTTAAGTATCTATTCCTCCATATATCAGCCACTACAAAATTAAAATTAATTTTAATTTCAAAATGAAATTTTATTTAATAGTTGAATTTACTAAAATGTGTTAGTAACATAAAATTTCTTAAAAAAAATTTTTTTTTAATGTTTATTTATTCCTGAGAGAGACAGGGTGAGCTGGAGAGGGGCAGACAGAGAGGGAGACAGAATCTGAAGCAGGCTCCAGGCTCCAAGCTGTCAGCACAGAGCCTGACGTGGGGCTCAAACTCACCAACTGTGAGATCATGACCTGAGCCGAAGTTGGATGCTCAACCAACTGAGCCATCCAGGCGCCCCGGCAACTCTCTAATTTCAACCACACTCTTCCAAAAGAAAATAATAGTAGTAATAATAAATAATAGTAGAGGCGATTTTCCCCATCCTATCATGTGACTGTGAGGTAGATTTAATTCTTGGACTCCAAGAACATTTTCAAATAACGGAGTTCCTTTACTACCCAATTTTTTATTGGCTGTTCTCCCAACCCAGTCATTTTCAGACTTCCAATCTAAGAGGGAGCTTGGAAGCTGAGGAAAGGTAGAAGCAGGGTAGGCAGAAAGGAGAGGTGAGGGAAATTAGGTAGTGGCCAGATAGTACAGAGGCTGGCAAACAGTGAGCTATTGAACATGTCTGTTCCCCAAAGTTCTCTTCATGCTAGTGGAAGCCTATCTCTACTCAAGTGGTCCACTCTATTCTCTGCCCAGAATCCTGAAAAAGCCATGAAGCTCAATTTGAAGACTCTTCTTGGAGCAGTTAAAAAATCAGAGACCCAAGTGACTTATCATTTATTTATTTATTTTATTAAAAAAATTTTTTTGAGTAAACTCTACACTCAACATGGGACTCAAACTCACAACCCCTGAGATCAAGAGTCACATGTTCTACCACGGAAGCAGTCAGTCTCCTGCACAGTTTTTTAAAATACCCACTCATTTTAATGAAAAATACAAAAAAAAAAAAAAAAGAGCAGATGACTTATTCGTTGTTTTGTGTTCCTATAATCCCCTATCCCATATAACATACACATTGAAATAAAAAAAGCCAACACTCTAATTATCTAAATAAACATTTAGCATTTCACAATTTTTCACTTTATACTGGTTATACTGATGCATGAAACAACATTTTGACAGCTCTCTCTGTGCTTGGAAATGAGACTTTATTTTTTGTGTCATAGGTTTTATCAGTTATAAAATGAAATGATCAGGTAATCAGTACCACCTTAAGGTCTGAGGCTTAAGGGTAAGGCATAGACATTAATATTTTTTAAAGATTATTTTAACTCTGCTGAATTGAATTTCTATATAGGGGATTAGAAAGAAAAAAGAACAATTATTTTCCCCCCAGTATTTATCGTCTTTATATGTTACTCAGTCTTGTGAACTCTGTTATAATAATAGCTATCATTATTTGGTATATGCTATTGGTCAAGCACTATGCTAGGGGCTTTACATTTTTTCTCTTGTCTAATCTTTGTGGTAACTTAAAAGCTGAATATTATTCTCATATTAAAAGTGACAGAATAGTGAATCAAAAAAGTTAAACCATTTGTCCAAGATTTCCAGATTTAGATAATTGTAGAGTGAGGAATAAAATTGAGGTTCTTCTTTCTCAAGATTGCTTTGGCTATTTGGGGTCTTTTATTGTTCCATACAAATTTTAGGATTATTTGTTCTATTTCTGGGAAGAGTGCCTTTAGAATTTTGATAAGGATTGCATTGAATCTGTAGATTGCTTTGAGTAGTATGGAGATTTAACAAATATTAATTCTTCCAATCCATAAGCATGGAATATCTTCCCATTTTTTTATGTCTTCTTCAACTTCCTAATATCTGGTAGTTTTCAGTATACAGGTTTTTCACCTCATTGGTCAAGTTTATTCCTAGGTATTTTATTTTTTTGGATGCACTTATAAATGAGATCTTGTTCATAATTTCTCTTTCTGTTAGTTCATTGTTAGTGTGTAGAAATGCAACATGTCTTAGTGTATTGACTGTATTCTGCAACTTTACTGGATTCATTTATTCTAACAGTTTTTTGATGGAGTATTTAGGGTTTTCTATATATAATGTCATGTATATAGTGACAGTTTTACCTCTTCCTTTCCAATTTGGATGACTTTTATTTCTCTTTCTTGCCTAATTGCTCTGTTTAGGGCTTCCAGTGCTGGGTTGAATACAGGTGTTGAGAGTAGACATCCTTGTCTGTTCCTGATCCTAGAGGAAAAGCTTTCATTTTTTAAAAAAACTTTTTAAGTGTTTATTTATTTTTGAAAGCAAGAGAGACAGAGCATGAGCGGGGGAGGAGCAGAGAGAGAGGGAGACACAGAATCCGAAGCAGGCTCCAGGCTCCAAGCTATCAGCACAGAGCTGGATGCAGGGCTTGAACTCACAAACCACGAGATCATGACCTGAGCTGAAGCCAGACGCTCAACCGACTGAGCCACCTAAGCACCCAAAGCTTTCATCTTTTCATCATTGAGTATATGATGTTAGCTGTGGGTTTGTCATAGGTAACCTTTATTATGTAGAGGTACACTCCCTCTATACCTGCCTTGTTGAGTGTTAACATGATGTATCACACTTATTGATTTGCAGATATTGAACTATCCTTGCATCCCTAGCATAAATGTCACTTGACCATGGTGTATGATCCTTTTAATGTCTTGTTAAATTTGGTTTGCTAATATTTTGTCAATGATTTTTGCATCTATGCTCATCAGGGATATTGGCCTATAATTTCTTTTATTAAGAATTGTTTTAATGCTTATTTATTCTTGAGAGAGAGAGAGAGAGAGAGAGAGAGACAGAGACAGGCAGAGCGTGAGCAGAGGAGGGGCATAGAGAGAGGGAGAGACAGAATCTGAAGCAGGCTTCAGGCTCCAAGCTGTCAGCACAGAGCCTTACATGGGGCTCGAACCCACAAACCACGAGATCATGACCTGAGCCGTAGTCAGGCACTTAACTGACTGAGCCACCCAAGTGCCCCTATAATTTTCTCTTTTTTTCGTGGCATACTTGTGTGGTTTTGGTATCAGGGTAACTCTGGCCCCATAAAACGAGTTTGGGAAAATTCTCCCCTTTTCTGTTTTGTTTTTGTTTTTTTTTTGGAAGAGTTTGAAGATTGGTATTAATCTTTCTTTGAATGTTTGATAGAAATCACCAGTGCAGCCATCTGGTCCTAGACTTTTGTTTGTTGGAATGTTTTTGATTACTGCTTCCCCTTACTGTAATCAGTCTATTCAGACTTTCTGTTTTTTCACAATTCAGTCTTGATAGGTTGTAGTTTTCTAGGAATCTATTCATTTCTTCTAGGTTATAGAATTGTTTATAGCAGTCTCCTATGACCCTTTGTATTTCTTTTTTTTTCTTTTTTTTTTTTTAACGTTTATTTATTTTTGAGACAGAGAGAGAGCATGAACAGGGGAGGGCCAGAGAGAGAGGGAGACACAGAATCTGAAACAGGCTCCAGGCTCTGAGCTGTCAGCACAGAACCCGACGCGGGGCTCGAACTCACAGACCGTGAGATCATGACCTGAGCCGAAGTCAGACGCTTAACCGACCAAGCCACCCAGGCACCCCTGACCCTTTGTATTTCTATGGTATCAGTTGTAATATCTCCTCTTTCATTTCTGACTTTATTTATTTGAGTCCTCTCCCTTTTTCTTGATAGTCTAGCTAAAGGACTTATGGGTTCTTAAACAGCTACCATTAAATGTAATTGTTTTATAGTGTGTTATGAATTTATTTCAGGGAATTGTCAGCCATGTCTTCTATTAGAGAAAAAAAAAACCACTTTCTAACATTTTAAACTTGTAAGAGTACTTAAATCTTCCAGATGAGAAAATATGCCATAGTGGCATTATTGTCCCTTCCACATTCTGGTAGGTCTGATAAGAGAGGAGGCAACGTGTTAATGGAAAGATCAATGAACTAGCAGTCAGGAATTCTAGTTTCTCATTTGGACTGTGCCACTCACTCAAAGCCTCATTGTGGACAAGTTTCAACTTCTTTGGACTTAAGTTTCTTGAGCTGTAAAATGAGAGGATTGGGCAGTGTCTCAAAGGACACTTAACAGCCAAACTAATTTATGACACAGGGAATTTGGCCAAGCCTGGATCACACTTTTATTATAATAAAGAATGAATTCATGAAGCAGAAACATCCAATAAATGAGAAAAGAGAGCTTGCCATCTTTATTTGCAACCAGGGCAGATACAGTGTGTTTCCTGTCTTTTCCACAAGCAGCCATGGGAAGGGAAGGGTTGGGGGAGGACAGGAACAGGATGTCCTTCCCTGACATGTCACCAGGCAGCTTAAATCTTTACATTTTTTTTCATGGCCATCAGGTCTGATATCCCAGAAATCCATCCCACAAAAGAAAAGAATTACAGATAACTTGTTATGGGGACAAGATAAGTGCTTCATTTCATTTTCATTTGTTAAATTTTTTTCAGGCGCCTTCCTTTCATTATTGTTGTAGTGTGACTTTATAGTGACATATTTTCAGGGACTTCGGAGGATAAGATTTGGAGAAACACTTGAGAGGACTTTGATGTGCTCTTGAAGGCTAATTACTGCTGCGGGTTTGCAGGTGAACCGTGGAAGAAACTGGGACCGGGACAAGTGAAAAGGGAGAAGTGCCTGGATACCTAAGACAGTTCTAGGGAAGAGAAAGGGACTTTGTTCCTTCGGGTGGTGTTGATTTAAGGCACTGTGAGAATTGATTATATACTTGCCAATCTCCCTTTGATGACAGGAACTGTGTCATTTATCTTTATGTCCCCAGCGACAGAAATAACTGACAATCAAATATTTGTTGAGTTGAACTGAGTAAAAACTGCGCGGGAAAAGGTAGAAAAAAGGGACACCGAAATAACACCCTTGGATATCTGAAACGTCTACAGGACTTACTTCTGCAAGATTTACTGCAGGAGAAAGGGACTTCAGCGGAGCAGTGTTTCAGATGAAGTGCCAACAATCCAGAATGTAGAAGCTGAAAAGGGCTGGTCCAGGAGAGAGAGGTGATTAGAGTTCCTTATAAGTGAAAACTGATCAGGCAACAGGTTTGAATCCGTAAGAGAGAGAGAAAAAAAAAAAAAAAAAAGGGAGGAGCGATAGCGATAAGCAGATTGCCAGAACTTGAGAGGAGTGTCTGGGGCCAGAGAAACACTTAAGTTGGAGCCAAAGGGAGAGGGTTAGATCCAACTAGCTGGAGCCGTCCAGGAGCCGGACCTCCGAACCTCGCTTTGAGCTTGTTTCTTAGCACAACCACCAGGAAGCCCTGAAAGATGTGCTGCTCGGACTGGTATCTTGGCGCGATAACTTCCGTGTGTGTGTATGTGTGTGTGTATGCAACAGGGCGCGCCGCCCGAGAACTTCCGCGTGCGAGGGGTGCACTGGCGCGCAGCCCGCTCGCGCCCGACCGGCGGGTGAGGAAACCCGCGCTCCCGGCCCGGTCGGCCCCCACCGCCGCGGGCAGGGGCGGGCAGGGGCGGGCCGGGGCGGGCCGGGGGCGGAGCTGCGGCCGCGCCCGAGTCTCTCGCAGCCCCACAGGCCGCCGCGACCGCGCTTGCCGCCGCCCCGCCCCGCGACTACAACTCCCAGCAAGCCCTGGGCCGCCCGCGCGCCGCAGTTGACCCATTTCCCGGCCCGTCCCGGGCTCGGCCGGCCCCCGCGCCCAGGCGGCTGCTCCCTGCTGACTGGGGTGTGGGCGGGGAGCGGCGGAGGCAGGAGGAGGCGCTGCTGGCCGCCGCCGTTGCCTCCGCTGCTGGGCTCCTGGGCAGCTCCCGGGGTTTCTGCGGCCGCCATGGACGAGCAGGCGGGTCCCGGCGTCTTCTTCAGCAACAACCACCCGGGCGCCGGCGGTGCCAAGGGTCTCGGGCCTCTGGCGGAGGCTGCCGCGGCCGGCGACGGGGCGGCTGCGGCGGGGGCGGCGCGAGCCCAATACAGCCTCCCTGGGATCCTGCACTTCCTGCAGCACGAGTGGGCCCGCTTCGAGGTGGAGAGAGCCCAGTGGGAGGTGGAGCGGGCGGAGCTGCAGGTAAAGACCCTCCCGGCCTGGCCCTCTTCATCCCGCCTCTTCGCTCCCTTCCGCCCCGCCCAGGACCCTTCCCCCCTCTCCCCCTTCGGCCCCCCTCGTCCCCTCCCCCTTTGCTCCCGCCCATCCCACTCAGAAACCGCATCTCTTTCCCCCCTTCACCTTTGCCTTTCCCTGACCCCGCTGCCTTGACCTAGGTTCCCACTCCAGCCCCTGATGCGTTGTTTACCCTCCCCGTTCCTTTTCGTCTGCTCCTTCACACTCTTAACTCAGTCTCATTTCAACTCTCTTGCCGTCCCACATTTTAGGTCGTCCCTTTCAGTTAACTAATTGGGCTGACAGTAGTTTTGAGAGACGTCTAGCAAATCATCCTCTGCCCTAGTGAGTCCCATCCTAGGTCTAGAGATGTTCCCTGCGAAAGGTATTGGTAGTTGGCTCCTGTCTCTCTGAAAGGGAGGTGACCAAAGCAGACAACCGAAGTTGTGTGCGTGGGGCCTTGACTTTAGGCAAGAAGCTGATGTTGGGCTAAAGTATTATGAGGGATATCAGCTCCTTTTTGATGTATGTAAATGTTTCTTCTCTTTTCCTCTTCCTCCACCCCCCCCCCCCCCAACCCCCCACCTCCGCGTTTCTTTTAGGTATTTCAGATCATGAAGAACCTAGATGATCACCGTCAGGTGATGGTTCGGAGATGGTTTCCTATTCTCAGAATCTGAAACTTCCCAAGGGTTAATTTTATGCCCAGGGTTTTGTGAGATTGCCTTGTACTTTGAAAGGAACTAAAAGGGACTTTAAAGTTGGTTACATTTCCTTGCATAATCTGCAAGATAAAGCATATCCAGGAAGGAGCTGTTGTGGGCTCTTAGAAGAAAGTGAGGCTGATACTTTACAGGCCATTCTGAATTGCTAAGTGTGTTTCCGAAGCTGATGTTAAAACTTCCAAGGCACACACCAGTTTCACAAGGAACTCGAAGAACTGAGTGGCTGTGCCTTTCTGTTTTACTGGCTAATCTTGTACACTTCTGAAATCTGAGTATAGTTTTGGTTGGTGAAACACTTGAAGTTAAAATGCTACCCAGCGTGTCACTTTTTTTGGTAACGGGTATTTTCTTTGGCACTTCAAAAAAGAAAAGAAGGAATCTGTTAACTAGAAAATCATGTGCTTGAGCAGGGTGCTTTGGCCTAGTGGAAGTGGCTATGGAAAGAGGGAGTAGACAGCGTTTTAGTACCAGCTGTGCTTACTGCTGGCTGTGACCTTGAGGAAATCCTTTACCCTCTGTGAACTTCAGGTTCATCATTTATTTATTCAGTACTTTATTGAGTGCCAGCTGTGTGCCTCGAGGGCCTGGGATGAACACAACTGACAGAGCTTCGGTCCTCATAGAGCTTACGTTTTAGTCGGCAGGCAAACAAGCAGCAAATGTAAGTACATAATATACCGAACCATAATGGCACCTTGGATGAGGAAAATAAATCAGGTACAGAAATAGAATGTGATAGGGACAGGTATTTTATTTGTTTATTTTTTTATTAAGGTTGTTTACTTATTTTGAGAGAGCGAGTGAGCAGGGGAGGGGCAGAGAGAGAGAGAGAATCCCGTCAGCGCGGAGCCCGATCTGGGGTTCGAACTCACAAACTGTGAGATCGTGAGAATCCCAAGTCAGCACTGAGCCCCATCTGGGGTTCGAACTCACAGACTGTGAGATCATGACCTGAGCTGAAGCCAAGAGTCATATGCTTAACTGATTGAGCACCCAGGCTCCCGGCGGCTTTTTTATTTTAGATGGGGTGGGTGAGGAAGGCCTCTGGGAGGAGTTGAGTGAAGCGAGGCAGTGACCCATAGTTTCTAAAATTTCTTCTCATTCTTTATTTCCACAGTTCTATGTTTGTATTCTTTGGCAACTTTTTTTACGTCTGCCATTATGTACTTTAGTATCTAGTCTGTTGGTGTTTGTAACTTTTCTCAAAATGAATCTGACCATGTCTGTATAGTGATAAGCAGACTTGAATGCTTCATTTAAATTTATTAGTAATTCACTTTATTAAACAGTGCATTCCATAAATGAAATTGCGGATTTCAGACTTCAAGGAAGTGTTAAAGGCAGGCTTTAGCGTTAACGTTGTTCGGGTGTGGAGAATGATTTTTTTATGTGGCTGCTTAAATTTTAATTTCCAGTTTAGGGAAGGTGAGTCACGCTAATTTGGTCAAAAACAAACAAGATAATAACTCTTCCCTTTTTACTTGTGGAGGTTCGGGAGTTTGCAGCTCATCTTACCCTTGTCCTGTCTCCCAGTTCTCCCCTTCCACCCCTCCATTTCAACTTTTCAATTTACCTATAATTGTAGTCACTCTTCAGTTTTACACACACATGCACACACATGCTATTTCTGGGATTTTTAATGGCAAACGTTAAAGCTCAGGTAGGTTTCCAATTGGTGCTCCTCACACTGAAAGCACTGCATTTTTACAGTATCTTTTCGTTTGTGCTTACACTAAATTAAGCATCCAGGGAGGAACTTTAAACATGTGTCATATTTTCCAAACAGAACAAATAACATACTTTTTGGGAAGAGAGTTTGCGGGAGTCTCACAACTGAAAACATATTTTTAAAATAATTTCTTTTTATCAACATCATTAAATGTGAACATACCCCTTCATTTTTCTTTTGCCATTTAAATTTTTCTAGAAGAAATCGGAAGTCAGAGAATGAGTGGTGATGAAATTTGGATTAATTGATGTCCTCTCTTTGGTTTTTAAATCTCTTCTCAAGTCATTAACACCGAAGTCAACAAAAATACCTTTAAGATTAAGTCTAATTTGTCCCTTCAGGAACCTGTTAGTCTTGCTCTTTCAGATTGTCAGGACAGAGTTGTGCAAGGCAATCCAAGCTGTCACCTACCTGGTCTGCCTTTACCACTTCCTCCCTTCTTCAGGTCTTGGGAGGAAGGAACCAGTTATACTGTGCTGTAAACTTATCATTTTCCCCTCCTTGCCCATCTCAGTTAATGTAGAATTCTCTCTCTCTTTTTAAAAAAAATTTTTTAATGTTTATTTATTTTTGAGAGAGAGAGACAGAACGGGAGCAGGGGAGAGGCAGAGAGAGAGGGAGACACAGAATCTGAAGCAGGCTCCCCAGGCTCTGTCAGCACAGTGTGCGACGTGGGGCTTGAACCCACGGACCATGAGATCATGACCTGAGCCGAAGTCAGATGCTCAACCAACCGAGCCACCCAGGTATCCCTAGAATTCTCTTTATTTTTGACAATCCCCCTCCTGCCTCACTACCACCATTCAGATGAGAATAGGCAGTTCATGGGAAAAGAATGGTTAGGGTTATTACTGAGCTTTATATTTGTCAAAGGAATTGGAGTTGGAATACTAATCGTAACAATCGAGGGAAATTTCTTTTATGCGAGACATTGAGCTAGATGACCTTCAAGAAGTATGCAGTCTAGTTGGAGTGATAGACAAGCAAGATGTAGGAAAATCAGAGTGTTTATCATTGTGGGGGCTTAGATTTTCTTAGAATAGCACAAAAGAGAGCTAGCAGTGAATGGGGAGAATAGCAAGAAGAAAGAACTTAATGAAGTAATGAGAACCTATTTGAAAATTACTGACTTAATAGAAAGCAGGCATGTAAATACAAAACAAAAACTATTGGCCCTAGATTTTGGGGGGTGTGTGTAGTAGGGAAGGCTCTGTTATTTACCTGGAAATGTTAGAATTGTATGAAAAAGGTGATATGATTGAGTAGCTTAGGGCATGTGGCATAGAGACTGGAGTATTTATTAATCTGGATTTTGGCATTATTGATTCATATTTTCAGTCAACAAATGTTATTCACCCATTTTATGCCAGCTCCTGTCCTAGGCACTGGAGAAACAAGATGGTTAAAATAGATCCTACAGGCAGACAATAATGAATACGTACATACATAAAATGTTAGGTGGTAGTAAGCATCACAGTAATGTGGTTGGTATAAGGGGGATATGGAGTGCTTGGTGGGGTGGACTGGGGAAGAAAGGCTTACCTGATGAGATGCCATTTGAGCAAGACCTGAAAAGGTGAAATTAAGGAGGGGGTGTTCTGGGAGGGCAGAGAGAACAGTACGGGGGGAAGGAGCATGCTTGGAATGTTTGAGGAATAATGAGGCACATGTGGCTAGAGTAGAGGAGAAGAATGGAAGAAATGCCATACTGGGTCTTGCCCATTGTAAGGATTTTAGATTGTACCTCAGCCAGATGGGTGACAGTTGAAATGTTTTGAGTAAAGGAACAGCATCGCAAGGGTTTAGAATGCACTTGGAGGGAAGACAATGGTAAGAGAGTCATGGAGTCTAGTTAATAATCCAGGCTGGAGATGAACTAAGCTGGTAGTGATGAGATATGTGAATGTCTATTTTGATACGTATTCAAAATCTAATGGATTCTGAATGCATTTTTGAAGGTAGAACCAACAAGGTGTGCTGAAGGATAGGATGTGACGTTTGAGGAAAAGAGGAGTCAAGTGTGACTCAAAATTATTTTTTGTCACTTTAGTTCAGTATTTCTTAGCTTTAGCTCAACCTTAGAATAATCTGGGGGAACTTTTAAAAATCTTCATTTCCTGTGCTCTACCCCAGACCAGTTTAATCAGAATTTTAGGATTTAGTGCCCCTGGTATTAGTGTTTTTTTGAGCTCCCTCAAGGGAGCACGGATTGAGAACCACTGCTTTAGTTGTTTGTTTCTGATTTTACATGTATTGTTTGGACACATCTGTTAGTATTCCAGATATGGATGGCTTTTTATAGAATTGGGATATAATTTTTGTTACGTTTCTATTATTCTTTCTGATGATAGGTAGCGTTTTATTTTTAGCCAGTAGAATATTATAATTTGATTCACCTCCCTCTGACTGAGAGAGATAATGATAGAGTAATTTCTGAGCTGGAATGAACTTTGGAAAAAATCAGCTGCAACCTTCTTCCGCAGGTAAAGTGAGGCCCACAGAGAGGTTGAATGACCGAGAATGAAACAGGTTTTTGTACAGACTGTCACTTAAGTCTCCAGATACCTGTATAGTTTTTTCCAAGCCCTTAAATTCATTATCTTGCTTGATCCTTAGACCCTTCTGAGATAATCAGTCACACTAATGCTTACTTATCATTTTTCTTTTTATTTAAAACAACAGACCTGGAGATTTTACTCTGTTCCACTGTTTACTAGCTTATTTTATTGTCTACATTTAATATTTTTTTCTGGACTTTGTGTTCTGAGTTTCGTTATGATGTTTCAGGGTATATATTTCTTTTTATTTTATTTGTGACTTTGTTAGGCTCTTTGAAAAATCTACATGATCCTCAATCATTATCTCTTTAGATTTCTGCAAAATCATCAGTCACTATCTCTTTATATTTCTGCTTTATCCCATTCTCTTTTCTTTAATCTTTAGGTCTCTGATTACATGTATTTTAGACCTTCTTTATCTGTTTATTCTGACTTATTTGCAGTCCATTAATTTTCTTTTCAGTTGAATTTAATCTTTTAAAGCCATCTGTAAGTTTCTAATTTTAATTATTACTGAAGTTCCTTTTGGTTGCATTTTAAATTTGCTGGATTTTTTCTTAATAGTTTCCTGTTCCTTGAAGATATCTTCAAGTTTCTTTTTCTTTAAACCTAGTGAGTATAGTTGTTTTATAGTTGGTATATCTGTACTTCCTCTGCATGAAGTCTTGGAGATCTCTTTCTGTGGTCTCTTGTTTTTGCCGGTCCTTGTTCATGGTGACTTATTTCTTTGTATGCATAGTTATTTTTGTGTGCTGCTCACTGTCCTTGGAAAGGTGTTAAGACTAATCTGAGGTCTCAAATAAAGGTGTCTTCTTTAGAAGGTCTTTGCATTTGCTCTGATGGGTTTTTGGAGGCATTAGCAATCCAGAACCATTTTAAAACCAATTCATTGCTTGAGGTTTTGGACCACCCAGCTGATGCAAATTTTGGCCACAAATACATTTGAGGACCAGCATCCTTCACCTTTGCCTTGAAGGAATATGCTACAGGGTCTTAGCTAAATGTGGGACATATCACCTGTTAGACTTTTTACTCCGGATGGTTCTGGTCTTTAGTTTTTGCTCTTTGGGTCCTATAAGGCTGTCCAAACTTAAGGTTCAGATTTGTTCTGATTGGCTAGTACCTCTAGAGCAAAAGTGGCTTTTGTTCTCTTACCTTACTAGGTTCCCATTTTCCTTTCAATTTTGGCCAAATAATTCCTTACTTCTTATCAGCTTTGCCTTTTAAATATGTAAAAATATTTTGTCCAGAATATTTAACTGTTTTCAGTAGAAGAGTTAATTTGAGGCACTATTACTGAAAACTGAATTATCTTACTTTCAAAAATTGACAAATAAGGATGGCCCAGTAATTATCTGTAGAGAAATATAATTGATACTTTTTCTCTATTAAGAGATATCCTTATTTGACCCTAAACTTTATTTACTATCTAAGTTTACTTTTCTTTGAGTCCCAGTGGTGGGGGGGAGACTACAACTTCTGTCCAAAATCTTGGTAAAATTAAAGCAAAATTTAAAACAAACAAACCAACCCCTTTATTAATCAGTCCTTGATTGGTGTTTGAAAGTCCAAATAATCTGGACTGATTTCCCTTTGTCAGCTTACTCTCTACTTGATGTCAGGCTTATTTTATTTTATTTTGTTTTATTTTATTTTATTTTATTTTAATTATTTTTATTTAAAAATTTTTTCAAAAATTTTTAATGTTTATTTTTTTAGAGGGAGAGACAGAGCGTGAGTGGGAGAGGTGCAGAGAGAGAGAGGGAGACACAGAGTTTGAGGCAGACTCCAGGCTCTGAGCTGTCAGCACAAAGCCCAACGTGGGGCTCAAACCCACAAACCATGAGATCATGACCTCAGCCGAAGTCGGATGCTTAACCGACTGAGCCACCCAGGTGCCCCAGCATACTTTTTGATTTATGAATGTTATTAATGGATTCCAGGTTTCAATTCTGGGCCATTAGAAATAAACTTGCCCTTGGGATCTTTGGAGTTTCTTGCTTTAGTGGTCAATTTGACACAACAGTCTATTGTCATTGTCTCTCGCAGTGTGGCTGTGGAAAGTATGGGCCTTAGTTCCATCATTTCCAGTATATAATTTTTCTGGGCCCCATCTTTGTAAATATAGCCACCAAACAGAGTAGTTGTAATTTTAAAAAGATAGAGTATGCAAAGTTTGTGACCTATAATAAATGTCCAATAAGTGGTTTGCTTTTGCTGGTTGAGATTTCTGTGGAGAGAATGCTTGTAACTGTTTTATTTATTTATTTATTTATTTATTTATTTACTTATTATTTAAATTAAACTTTAGGAGCCAAGAACTAGTTTAAGTGATGCATTTGGCATAGTGGCTACTTATGCCACTGTTAATAGTGATGATAAAACTGACAGTTTAATAATACTGACAATAAACCGACAGTATCGGAAGTAAGGAGCAGGCTAGAGATGTAGTAGTAGATGGTAATAGCTGGAAAGCATTGAGGACTGGAGATAGGAACAGAGGAACTTTGCAGTTCAGGAGAGAAACCTGAGGCAGGAGAAGAAGCTAAGAAAGGGGGTAGAAGAAAAGAAGAGACAGAGAGGGAAGAGAGATGGGGAGAGCAGAGACAGACAGGAGGAAGAAACTGTACACATGAACCTGTTGTTAATTCCTAGAGTATGTATTGTCTGTAGTCTTCATCTTAGCACATGTAACTGTAGAATTCTAGGGCTGACAGGGATGTGCGTGCGCACGTCCCCTCTCTTTGCCCTGCATAGCTCTACTCCCAATTTTGTATTCCCTTCATTAGACTAAGAATATTTTACCTCCTGTGGGACCTTAGAACTTGCGTAGTCTCATCCCTTGTTTAGTTTTTTTTTTTTTGGTGTGGTTTACAAAAGTGTTGTTTATTTTTTTTCTACTTAATTTTATTTATTTATTTTTTAAAATTTGCATCCAAATTAGTTAGCATATAGTGCAACAATGATTTCAGGAGTAGATTCCTTAGTGCCCCTTACCCATTTAGCCCATCCCCCCTCCCACAACCCCTCCCGTAACCCTCAGTTTGTTCTCCATATTTATGAGTCTCTTCTGTTTTGTCCCCCTCCCTGTTTTTATATTATTTTTGTTTCCCTTCCCTTATGTTCATCTGTTTTGTCTCTTAAAGTCCTCATATGAGTGAAGTCATAGGATTTTTGTCTTTCTCTGATGGACTAATTTCACTTAGCATAATAGCCTCCAGTTCCATCCACGTAGTTGCAAATGGCAAGATTTCATTCTTTTTGATTGCCGAGTGATACTCCATTGAATATATATACCACATCTTCTTTATCCATTCATCCATCGATGGACATTTGGGCTCTTTCCATACTTTGGCTATTGTTGATAGTGCTGCTAAAAACATGGGGGTGCATGTATCCCTTCGAAACAGCACACCTGTATCCCATGGGTAAATGCCTAGTAGTGCAATTGCTGGGTTGTAGGGTAGTTCTATTTTTAGTTTTTTGAGGACCCTCCATACTGTTTTCCAGAGTGGCTGCACCAGCTTGCATTCCCATCTCATCTCTTGTTGTATCAGTTAGGGCCACAGAGAGAATAAGTAAATGGTCCTTGATCACTCTGAATTGGTGGGGATTGACTTTAGAACCCACGAGTCCTACTACCCAAGCCCAGGCATTGTTCTCCATACATCATCTCCTTTTATTGGTCCCTTACCCTGTGTAGCTGCTTCTGATCTGAAGTAGCCAAGTGAATTACAATATTTAGATGATTAAGTATGCTTTGAGTAGCTGTCATAATGTAAATTCTTATATATTTCAAACTTCAAGCAGAACAACTTAGTGAAATGATTGCATTTTAAGGGGCTCAGGAAAGTTTTCAATGATTTGTGTTCCTCAAAGGTGTTTAACAATATGTCACTCTAGTTTCTTCGAATCGTTTTATTTTTGTGTAGAGAATACTGATGTAAAATGTTTATTTCTTTAAAAAAATCTGCAAATTCGGATCTTTTCCAGCTTGTTCTGAGGGTAGCCTAATTATGTTGTGTGTGTGTCTGTGTGTGTGTATGTGTATATCTATATATACATACATATATATACTAACTATGCTATATACACGCACGTATATGTATATACTAACTACATATGCTATACTATATATACTAAACATATTAAAATATATATACATGTATATTTTATACATATTTTATACATATATATGTATGTATATTTTAATATAGTTAGTGTTTATTGATCGTATATCACCTTTTGTGTAGTACTTTGGTTATTAGGTTATTCTCAGCCCATCTGTTTTACATATGCTGTTTGAACAGAATAATAATGTCAACCATGTATTTGCTGTTATGCATTAAGGTATTTAAAGAAATAAAATCACTTTCTTTGGCAGACAGTGCTATTTAACTTTTATAACAAAAGTACCTTATCTAAATAAGATGATGGAATATTAGAAAATACTGATATGCAAGAAGGAAATTTTACTGTAGACTGGCTTAGAAGCAGTATGGCTCAAGGAAAAATGAGTAGTGTTCTGTGTTGTTTTGTTTTTTTTAAATTTTTTTTAACGTTTTATTTATTTTTGAGACAGGGAGAGACAGAGCATGAACGGGGGAGGGTCAGAGAGGGAGACACAGAATCTGAAACAGGCTCCAGGTTCTGAGCAGTCAGCACAGAGCCCGATGCGGAGCTCGAACTCACGGACAGTGAGATCGTGACCTGAGCCGAAGTCGGACGCTTAACCGACTGAGCCACCCAGGCGCCCCTGTTTTGTTTTGTTTTAGGTAAGAACAGGAGAAGAATAAGGAGTAGAAGCCCTGAAATTAAGGGGAGCTCTGGGAAATGTTGAAGAAGGTTGGGTGGAATAGGTATTTTGGGTGTGGTGAATAGGTTCTTGGCATGACTGCACTACAGAGATCCAAGGAAAGGGCCGGGGGAGTGTTACACACAGGCTTCATTAGCACTCATTTACATATGACAGAAATTGGATCCAATACCAGCATATCTAGTTAGGAGAAATAAATAAGATGTCAGATTCCATAAGGGTGATACCAATTTCACCTGATGGAAAATTACAGCCCAGTCTGGGACTTACTCTCAGTTTTTTTGTTTGTATTTCCTAAATGAGAAGGTTCAGCAGTAAGCAAAGCCTAAATTATATGCACAACCAAAACCTGCTCCTGAGGAATGTGGATTCATGTAAAGCTAAAAGGGAACAAGGAGGAGCCTGGAGATCTGGGTCAGCACACTTATTGAACTTCAAAGAGTCCTTACTTGGGGAAGATGGTACCATGGTCCCAGTACTTTAGCTTTTGTTTCCTCTTCTTTCCCCTCCAAAAATAATAACAGTTTTTATTGTTGTTGTTGATCCCTTACCATGTGCTGGGTACAGTGTAGAGCACTTTACACGTGTGATCGATTTTAATCTTTACAAAGCTCTTTGTGGTAGGTAATAATTATTCCCTAACTCATAGAAAAGATACATAATTTGCCGTAAGAAAAGTTTGAGTGGTGGGACTGGGCATGGTAAATGGAAGGAAAAATATTTTGACACTTTTCTTGTTCTCATGCTTTTGAGTCAATGTATAGGGTTGGGATATTTTCGCTCCCTTGTCTGCCTGGTGAATTTCTAATCCTCTTCCAAGTTTCATTTTACTGTCTTTGGGAAACCTCCAGACACAGTGAAGTTTCATGCTCCCCTAAGAGCTTGTATAAATAACAGAAACACCATCCTGATCAGTGGTTGGGCAGTTAATCTGGTTGAAATGATACCAAGTCATTTAAGTTAAAAATAATATAAATGCATAGTCATTTGTCACCGTAAGACCAAGCCCACCTGCCCTTCACTTTTTTTTTTTTTAAGAACCTGATTGGAGTTGTGTGTTGTCTTTCTTGAAAAAGCTACAATTACAATACATTGGTTATGATTTCTGGTTTTGGTTTTCCTTGAGTAAAGTGTACAGTACAGAATCCTCGATTTTTATGACTTTTCCCTTAGTCTTTCACAGTTGTGTCACCCACATTTAATTTGATAGCAGGTCTCCTGCTTAGTAGGTCTCCTTTGTTGTGTTGTCTTCCCAAAGCATTCAACTTACTTTTTCTTTTCATACGTATGTTTTATTGGTTTATGTAATGTTTAATTGAATTATGTAATCAAAGCAACAAAGTGCAATTGGCATAAACAGGTTTGGGAGGAAACCAGATTGACTCTTGGTGAGCTTATACAACTTGACTGAAAACGCAGTGTATGGGGTGATTATAAAGAATAGCATACTCTAGCTGTGAATACTTAATGTGCCCTGGGCGTTGGGCAGTGTTTTACCAAGGGACTGAAGAATACTGGTTAATCCAGAGGTTTGGTTAAGAGAGGATTAGTGTTGAGAACTTCTGTGTCTCAGTTATACCATCTGTCTTCTGCTTTGTGTGTTTGTTTCCTCACTAGGTTTTGAGTCACTTACTTAAGGGTGTTTTAAGGTCTAGCAGTTACCGGCACATAGTAGCTGCTTACTAAATGGTTCTTGAATGAACGAATCATATATTAGGCTACACTGTTACTGAATATGTATTAAATATATGTGTCTAAATATGTATATTATGTCTCTCAGCTAAATTGTCATAAGGGCAGGTCCTGTGACTCAGACATCTTTGATATTTACAGCATTTGGCAATTTTGTGAGTGTATAATATATGTTGGTGTATATGGGAGCAGAGGGTCTGTCCCTCTTTCTGCTAGCTAGTTCTGTCTTATGACTTCCCTTGGAAAGGGCCTTTTAGAGCAAGTAGTGTCTGTATTCTGTTGTGTAGAGCATTGCCTGGGCCCTGCCAAGTCATTCTGACCGAGCTCATTTTTAGGGATGCCACTGGCTTCATAATTGCAGGTTGATGTTAGCTGCAGCAAATGGTGCTTGGGTTTTGGTAGTTGTGAGTGTAGGTTTGTTTTCTTTTCCCTTTGTGTGTTAAACACTGACTGCCAGGAAGTGTCTTTGGCATGGTGTCCTGAAAAGTCTTTACAATCAGCAGGGTCACGTAACATTTTTTTCTTTTCTAAAATCCATGCGTTCAAATTTTATACACGTTCCTTATTCCTTCTAAATAGATAACGAATTATTTTTTCCTGTGAAGATGAATCTTGCTTTAAATAAAATATGTAGTTTTCATTACTTTGTATTCTACTTTTCCAATTGTATTTATAGTTGTATTATTAATATACTGTGATTTTAAACTTTTTTGAACTCTGCTACTTTAATAAAATAGAAAAGCCCCAGTTATCCATAATTTAGAATTAAAATTCGGACTTTTTTTTTTTTTTTTAACCCCTAAGCCTGCTTCTTTTCATCAAAGATGAACGTTTGGTTTTCCAGATCCTTATAGCTAGCCAAGTGAGAATGAACACAAAAAAGCTGAAGTATGGAAATACCAAAGTTGCCAAAGCTTCATAGAAAAATACGTTGTAGTTTAACAGTGGAAAACAAGCAGATATAGTTCCAGCTCCTGTAGAGCTTATCATCAAGTGATGATTCTTAACTTTAGATAGACCTGAATCCATTATGCCAGTGGTAGTATCCACTGTGGCAAGGCCATTTTAGTTTTTCCCATTTAAAAACCAACCAAGCTGATAGGGATAATAAAAGAAACCCCTTTGTCAGCAGTCTTACCCATTAGTAGACTATCTTGTTCTCTTTCATTTCGATAGGATGTTCTCAACATCCTATCTTGTTCTCTTTCATTTCGCTGTTAATTTCTCTGTACAGACCACATTTAGGACCTTTGGTTTTCTACTAGTCTCATTTTCCTCCCTCTCAGTTTCTTTGTTCTCTTTCTCTCTCTTGGGTTATTTATTCCTCAGTCTCTTATGATCTTGCTTTCAGGCCACTGTTCAGATACTTGTTTGCCAGATTATACTGTTTGTTTTTTTGTTTGTTTGTTTTTGTCCCCCACCCCACCCCCCCAGCTGTTTCTCTTTGATTTGAATCTTCCCACTCCAATTGATTGCTTTTATATAGATAGATGTCTTATAAAATTATATCTCTAGGGGCGCCTAGGTGGCTGGCTCAGTTGGTTAAGCATCCGACTTTGGCTCAGGTTATGATCTCGTGGTTTGTGGGTTTGAGCCCTGCATCGGGCTCTGTGCTGACAACTCGGAGCCTAGAGCCTTCTTCGGAGTTGGTGTCTCCCTCTTTCTCAAAATAAATAAACATTAAAAAAAAGGTACTCTTTTTTCTTTTTGTCTATAGTAGGTTTCAAGTCTCTTCCATGATTAGACTGTTTATATTTCCTACCTATTAGGGTACTGTTCCTAAACCAACATAGTTTAATCTTGCTTTGCACATAAGCCACGTCTACTTTTTTTTTTTTTTTTTTTTAATCATTGCTCAAAAAGTTTCATCATTCTGGAATGTCCTTCCACCACCTCATAGTTTGTATTATTCTTTCAGATTTATATATTTCTTTATTCAGATTGAGCTTAATCTCATTTCCAACATGAAAAGTTTTTGGTTTTGGTTTTGATTGTTCCTTTTTTTTTAATACTTGCTTTGTCATTTGGCACTTAGGATGTGCTATCTTTTACTGTTTACTTTTTATGAATCTGTTTGATTAATTTAACAAATGTTTATTGGGCATCTTCCACATGCAAGTGATTGTTGTAGGCATTGGGAATATAGCAATCACTTGCACAGTCTCTGCCCTCTTGGAGCTTTAGCAGCTTCCTTTGTACCATATATATATATATTTTAATTTACTTCTAATACCTAGTGCAGTATGTATTAATATTATGTGTTAATAGTGATAATATTACAGTTGAGTTCAGTTTTGCAAAACGGAGCCCAACTAATAAAACAGAAAAAAACCCTGCCTTGCTGCCAACCAAAACCACTGATAACTATGGAGAAATCGATAATTTTTCTGGAGAGTGAGGATATCTTTTGGAAGGTGGCTGTTGTCTTTGAATTCAATTATAAGTTTTTTTAAAAATTAGCCAAAGTAATACTGCCTTTGAAGATATTAATTCAACTGTATATTATTAGTCCCCCATAAAAATAAACAGAATGCAAACAGAAATAGAAAAAAATACTCATTGTCTTGGAATCAGGACTTAACTCACATATCATTTTGTTTTCCACGTATCACCTTCAGTTCCATATAATCACAGAGTGTTAAACTGTTTCCTTGTACAGTTAAGGAAACTGAGGCTCAGAAAAGTTTAATAAGATCATACAGATTAGTGAGAGAACCAGGAGTAGGAATTTCCCAATTCCCATATCAAAGAACATTGAAGTTTTGTATAGTATATTTTAATAATTGATGTGCGTAGTTCTGGTCCTGAGTTACCAAGGAAAATTATGTTCCCTGGCTTTTTTTTTCCCCCAAAACAAAAGCAGGAATTTGTTGATCTTTAGGATTCAGTGTACATCAAAGCTTAAGTTTATCTCAGGTATTTTTTATGTGTGTCTAGTAAGTCTTTACTATTTTCCCTACTTTGTGTTCTCTTGGTTTCTTGTTTGAATAAAAACGGTTACTGATATTTTGACCTTATTTTATATATACATTTTTTAAATCAGGAAATGAGTGTTTTATGAAAATCAGGTAGTTGTTAATAAAAGCTTGTTTTTAATAAACTTGACTTCCCTAGTTAAGGAGTCTATGCTGATTTTTAAAAATGTTTTTGTAAGTTTGATATATTGTGAATTAGAGATTTAGAGCATGAATCACTGACTGAAAACCACCAATTTTTCTATAAAAAAAGTTTTAAGTTTTTAATTTTTATTAATTTTTTTAATGTTTATTTATTTTTGAGAGAGAGAGAGAGGGTGGGGCAGGGGCAGAGAGCGAGGGAGACATAGAATCCAAAGGAGGCTCCAGGCTCTGAGCTGACAGCACAGAGCCCGACATGGGTCTCGAATTCTTGACTGTGAGATCATGATTTGAGCAAAAGTCGGATGTTTAACTGACTGAGCCACCCAGGCACCCCAAGAAAGTTTTTTTTTTTTTTAAGTTTATTTATTTTGAGAAAGAGAGAGAGTGGGAGGGGAGAGGCAGAGAGAGAATCCCAAGCAGGCTCCACACCATCAATGTAAAGTCCGACGTTGAGCTCAAACCCACAAACTGTAAGATCATGACCTGAGCCCAAATCAAGACTTCGACACTTTTAACCAACTGAGCCACCCAGGTGCCCCCCAAAAAGAGAGTTTTAAACTTTATTTAGAATTCAGGGTTAAACTTAGACTTTATTTTTAGAAACTGTCTAAATTTTACATGTGGCAATACTAAAAAAAATCAAGAGCTGGACAGTGGTTAAGGTGGTAAAAGCAGATTTTAATCAGAGACTATTGCAATAGGGGGAAAGAGATCTCAATGGGCCCAATTCTGAATACAACAAGGAAAATTGGGAATTTATAGCCAGGGCCAGGATGGTGGTGGTGGTCTCAGTGGATGTAAATTATGAAGAGTAAACATCAGAGGTAGGGGGATTCTGGCTAAACTGACAGAATCTGACAGGATTCTTGCTGAATCCAGGCCAGAGTGACCAAATGTCACCTGGGGTACTGGGGGGGTTGAGGAATTTGATCAGATATATTGAGGGTGAGGAGATATTGAAGGTGAGGGATTCTTGCCAAAATGACTTACAGTGAGATTGTTGCAAAAATTGGGGGATGTGAAGGTGGACGTGGAAGTCTAAAGATCTGGCCTCGTGGAGCAGAGGGCTCACAGGAGCCTGACTGAAGTTTGGTCGAGGAGAGACTCTTTGTCAGAAGAAATGATTTCTTTCTTTCTTTTTTTTTTTAATTTTTTTTTTTAACGTTTATTTATTTTTGAGACAGAGAGAGACAGAGCATGAACGGGGGAAGGTCAGAGAGAGGGAGACACAGAATCTGAAACAGGCTCCAGGCTCTGAGCTGTCAGCACAGAGCCTGATGCGGAGCTCGAACTCACGGACCGCGAGATCATGACCTGAGCCGAAGTCGGACGCTTAACCGACTGAGCCACCCAGGCGCCCCAAGAAATGATTTCTTTAAAATAAGAATAGGTGTACATATGAAATACAAGATACTCAGCCATATCTCTGGTATCTCCCTTGTTCTAGTCCTTGTCACAAACGTACTCTTTAGAGGTAAATTCTACTAACAATTTAGTTTGTGTCCCTACAGAATTTTATATGTATGCACACATAAACACACACTTGGGCTTTTCATTGAACTTGCATTTACTTGGCAATGATCATTTATTGCCTTTCTTGTTTAATCTATTTTTATCTCCATTCTCATATTCTCCTTTCATTTTTCTTTATCTTTGTAAAATATTTTTTCTGTACATGTGCTTTTTATTTACAAAAATCAAATTATGTCATTTTTCCCTCTTTTTAGAAATAGCCATTTGTGATATTTTGTATACATTAACTGTGTTACTTTGAACTGTTTGAGAATTTCTTTAACATAGTAATAATGGTTTGTTGGGCATGCATAAACCTAATTTGGCTAAGTTGCCGATTGCTTTTGAGAATGACTGCCCTTTCTACATTACCTACCAGAGCATGATCACATATAGCTTGGCATTATCTACAATTCTACTTTTTGCTAATCTCATAAATATAAAGTTATATCTCCTATTTATATTAGCTTGCATTTTTCTGGTTATCACCAAGATCAGGCATCTTTTTCTGAGCTTGTTAGCCTTTTGGGTTTCCTCTTCTCTAAATTGCTTATTCATATCCTTTATGAGAGCATGGAATATCTATTTCTTGAGATCATCTTCTGTCTATATTAAAAGTAGGATTAGTTTTTCTTCTTTTTCTATAATTTTGGTAATTTTTCAGGTTAGTGTTACAGTTTTAGCAGGAAACAGAATGGTAGTTCTATTTATTAAAGTTAAGTAAATCTAATACTTGTAGAGTAGGTTAAGATAAAGTCATTGGGATTTGTATTTATATTAGGAATATTACTTAAAATAATAGGCATTGTTTTATGTAATGGATTTAATTCTAAAAAGACATGTTTTCTGGATCTTATTCTCTTACAAATTAAAGAAAATATATATAAACACACTCATAGAGGTATCTACATACATATATCTGTAGACACACACATACTTGTAGCTACTTTAGCTGATTTGGGACATGTCATAGGTTTATGTATATGAAGATCAAGATTACCAAAATATATTTCTAGTCTGAAAGCTGCAGTCCTGCCTTGCCTACTGCCTGTAGGGCGTGACCACCTTAATAATAAAATCAGCAACATATAAATTTACATTTCAGTCTTACCCTACTTCACTACAAGGTCTTTAAATTTAACTCTCTAGCATCTGTGTTTTCTTCAGATCTCTGTTAGTGTACACATTTATGTTTTAAACATGATTGGTTTGGGGGCACCTGGGTGGCTCAGTTGGTTAAGTGTCCAATTTCAGCTCAAGTTATGATCTCATGGTCTGTAAGTTTGAGCCCCACATCAGGCTCTGTGCTGATAGCTCAGAGCCTGGAGTCTGCTTCGGCTTCTGTGTCTCCCTCTCTCTCTGCCGTTCCCCTGCTCACACTGTATCTCTTTCTCTTTCAAAAATAAATAAACATTAAAAGAAGAAATCTTTTTAATGATTGGTTTGTACATAACTATTTGGTGTCTTTTTTTTGTTTGTGTAACAATGAAATGAGCTAATAAAACACTCAGAAAAATATAACAGAGGAAGAACTCAATAAAAAATAGCTTTCGTTAATTTTATGTATTCATATGTATATATGAATACATAAAATTAATATATGTATATACATATATGTACATATATGTACGTATATGTATATATATGTATATACATATATGTACGTATATATGTGTGTAAATATATATGTGTGTGTGTATATATATGTGTGTGTGTATATATACGCACATATATATAGTTGTAGTTCCTGTACTTACTTTTAGTAATTATGTAACCAAAACAGATGTCATTTTTGCTTATCTTTCTATCTCTGGAAAGTTCAGAAGAGAATTCAGCAAACTGTTCACATTGATGATCTCTAGGTAGTGGAATGGGGGTAAAGGAATGGATTTGCTGGTTTTGCCTTTATATGTTCATATAAAGTTTGAATATTTTCCCCCAGTTTTTGGTATTTTTAATGAGGAAGAAGAATTTTTTTTAAAGCTATCAAAATATAGCTTATTGAACTACTCTCTTAATGAGTACTTGGATGGTTCTGTTATAGGACAATAGTCAACATATGGCAAAATAGTCAATATTAATAATTGTCATCAAAGAAGTACTCATTAAAGCAATGAGATACTTCTTTCTATCTATGAATTTTTAAAAATCAATGACAGCACCCAATGCTCGGGGGAGATGTGTTAAACTTTACTTTCATACATTGTTGTTGGTATTATCAACAGTATCTATCTGGTCAGTATCTATTAGGAAACATACTTTGACCTAGTAATTCAGTTGGTTGTGGTCTATCCCAGAGAAATAAATAATTCCCTTAAAAGTCTATAAGCATGAAAGGCAGCCTACTGAATTGGAGAGGATATTTGCAAATGGCATATCTAATAAAGGGTTAATGTCCAGAATATATAAAGAACTTATGCAATTAAACATTCAAAAAACAAATAATCTAATTAAAAATAGGCACAAGACATGAACAGATGTTTCTCCAAAGAAGATGTACAGATGGCCAATGGACACATGAAAAGATGCTTAACATCACTCATCATCAGGGAAGTGCAAATCAAAACCACAATGAGATATCACCTCACACCTGTCAGAATGACTAAAATCAAAAATACAGGAAACAACAGATGTTGGCAAGGATGTGGAGAAAAAGGAACCCTCTTGGACTGTTGGTGGGAATGCAGACCCGTATGGCCACCGTGGAAAACAGCGTGGAGATTTCTCAAAAAGTTAAAAATAGAACTATCTTATGATCCACTAATCGCACTGCTAGGCATATACCCCCCAAAATACAAAAACTAATTCAAAGGGATACATGCACTCCTATGTTTATTGTAGCATTGTCTACAATAGCCAAATTATGGAAGCAGCCCAAGTGTGCATCAGTAGATGAATGGATAAAGAAGATGTGTTTATATGTAAACACAGTGGAATATTTTCAACCATAAAAAAGAATGAAATCTGCAACAACATAGATGGAGTTAAGTGAAAAAAGAGTATAAAGTTAAGTGAAAAAAGTCGGAGAAAGACAAATACCATATGATTTCACTTATATGTGGAATTTAAGAAACAAAACAAAATGAGCAAAGCAAAGAAAAAGAGGCAAACCAAGAAACAGGCTCTTTATAAGAGAACAAACTGATGGTTACCAGAGGGAGGTATGTGGGGATGGGTGAATAGATGATAGGGATTAAAGAGTACACTTATCATAGTGAGCACTGAGTATTATGTAGAACTGTTAAATCACTATATTGTACACCTGAAACTAATAGAACACTATGTTAACTACACTGGAATTAAAATTAAAAGCTTAAAAAAAGTCTATATGCATGAAGAACATCATTAGCAATTTATTTTGTAATAGTGAAAAGTTACAGTCTGAATGTCCAACTATAGTGAAATGAGTATTAGGAAGTAAACCCTGTTAACAGTGACCTAACAAAGGTCGTATTTTTCTCACAAGTCTGGTGGTGGGTAGTCTTTTTCTCTGACATAAGCAGGTGAAGTTATTCAGTGATGACGTAAAGAAACTAGGCTTTTTTCAGTTATTCTCTTCTGCCATCCTTCACCCCCAGTGTGTTGGCTTATTGTCTTCTTTGTTGCATTATGGTTATAAAATTGCAGTAGTTACAGACATCAAGTGAAAAGTAGCAAAAAGGTTTGCTTGGGTGTTTTTTGTTGTGTCTCCTTTATCAGTGAATGATAAACTTCCCCATAAGTGCCATTCCCATGCCCAGCAGGTATCCATATATATCTCATTGGTTACATAGCCATGTTTGGCCACAACAGAATCTAAGAAAGCATGACTTTTGCTTTCTAGACTCTGTAGTGGGAAGTTACAAGGTAGAAAGGGGTTGGAAATGTGTATTTTGAGTAGCCAGTCCAGAAGATCTGTTGCAATGGTTAAGTAAGTATGGTAACTTGAAGGTCTGTAATAAACTCCATGAAAATGATGGTATAAAAACAGTAATAACACAGAAAATTAGATTAGTTACATACTGTGTTTAGCAGAATGCCTGGTTCTCAAAAACCCTTATTTTCTTGCCTCCTGACTGAACATTAATTTAAGTGCCATAAAGTAGTAAAACAGTATTTACATACAGAGGAGTTTTTCTTTAATAGAAAATAATAAGTACTCTTGGGCTTCAGAGAAGGGAGAGATTACTTTGAGCTAAATAGGCCAAGACTTGGCATTGGTAGAATTTGAAATTTCAGAAGAGCGTTTGGGGAGGTAGTGGGGATGAAGAGAGGAACATTAGCCAAAGTGTGGGACTGGGAGAGTTCAGGCCATATTTGAAGACTAAAATACTGTCCCCTTTGATTGGAACAGAGGATGTGTTCAGGAGAAGGGAATGTGGAAGACAAAGCTTCCAGGTGAGGTGGGAACAGATTGTAGATAGCCTTAAATTCCATTGGGAAGATTTTGGGCTTTAGTTACATAGCATTGTAGATTTATAGGTCCACAGTGTAGACATAATGAATGAATGTTTTAAATA
The DNA here is from genome assembly GCF_018350195.1 of Panthera tigris. Lineage (NCBI taxonomy): Eukaryota > Metazoa > Chordata > Mammalia > Carnivora > Felidae > Panthera > Panthera tigris. The sequence continues at coordinate 109,506,041 of NC_056662.1, forward strand.
TGAAAAGTGTTGCCTCTTGAAGACTGTTTCTTTAGAGATTATATATCAATCGAAAGGGAATTAGATTGGGGTAAAACATGTTCAGAACTGCTTTGAAGTTTTCTGACCATAAAGAAAATGATACATTGTAGAAAACTTTTCATATGCAAGGAATACTTTCTGAGACTTTTTGTGAATCCTCAGGTTTTAAAATTCAGACCTCTTTGTGTGGGATCCTTGCTTCCTCTGAATTTTATTTCCTTTGAGAGTCACGTTTCATATGTATATATGAATTCCTGTTAAGTTAATAGTCTTCTCAGTGTTAATGAAAGTTTTATTTCTTTTGATGAATCGATTTTGCTCAGGTTGGAACACTTGCTGAGTCAGTTTAATGATTTTTTTTTTTTTTTTTTTGTATAGAACAGTTGGTGGACTTGTTCACATTCATACTTACAAGCTGTTACCAAATTTGACATTTTCTGACTAAGAGCTGTCACTTTCTTAGTACTTATGTTTTTCTTCACTTCCAACACCACTGCTAGCCGTTTGGCTTTCTTTGGGGTTGGGAGGAGACATTTTTGATAAAGAAGCTTAGTTTTTAAAAAATTATTTTAGAGTTACTGCTTTCGACCTTTGAGATGTGAATGCTTGTTTAGGCTAGCATTTACTCTGGATCTGGCCTCTAGCCTCACATCGTCTTAATGGAATGTTTTCTGGGTGGTTCTCAAACAGTGATAACTGTGAATATTACATCTTTGAATGTCAAGTTTATTATACTGCATATTCACAGATCTATCCCTTGACTGATATCTTATTCTCTCACTTCACTCTGTGTATGTATATGAATATGTACATATTTTTCTTTTTCCTTTTTCCAGCTTTATTGAGATATAATTGACACATAACATTGTGCAAGTTATAGTGCACAATATGTTGATCTAATACACTTGTATATTACATATACATGTATGTGTGTCTACACATGTAATATACACACATAGGTATATATACACACATATGTATATGAAGTTTCCATTTATTTGCGCAAACGTTAGAAACATTTGTAAAGATTTGAGATATAGGAGGACATGCTGTGAGAATTGATTGGTTGAGGGATAGAGGAACCTTTATAAGGAGTCAAAAAACCTGATGTACGATTATTTATATTTTGCCGTCACCTGATAATGTGTATGTAATTAATTTAGTGTTTTAAATGTGAATTTGACCAGTGGAGAGTTTCTTGTGTAGGGCAGTTTATATTTGTAATCATGTATTTAGGGATGGTGGGATTGCTGTGAAAGAATACACCCCTGTCTCTTGTAGAACTTCAGACATAATCTGTCACTTAAAAAAAATTCCTCATCTTTTCTGGAAAGGAATACTAGATAAATAAAAATAATAGCATGGAGCTTTTATGAGGAAAATTTCAGGAAACTCATCCATTTGTTAAAAGATAAAGCTAGCTGTAAAGTTAATACTAGATTAAAATACAGTTTCTGAGATGAACATCAGTTTTGTACTTGACCCCAGAATTGAATAGGCATCCCACTGTATTTTGTGTTTATTTTTTATATTCAATGCTTTTGCCTATAATTGTGTTTCTGGTTGTAGTTACATACAACATATGCTACTGGTCCATCTGTGTTGTATTCGGCATACAATGGTTCTTCTACTAGACTTGTTTTGTTTTGTTTTGTTACTATCATAGCCCTAGTGTCAATAACTGTGCCTGGTGCAAGGTAGGTGCTCAGTTAATATTGTTAAATGAATAAATGTGAATATTTTACTAAATTTACTACTCAAATCCTCAGTTACTAGGAGACCTCATTTTCTGGTCTTAGCTTTTTTCTTTAAAAATTTTTTTTAAATGTTTATTTACTTTTGAGATAGAGAGGGCACAAGCAGGGGAGGGGCAGAGAGGGAGGGAGACACAGCATCCGAAGCAGGCTCCAGGCTCTGAGCTGTCAGCACAGAGCCTGATGCAGGTCTTAAACTCACAAACTGTGAGATCATGACCTGAACCAAAGTCGGATGCCCAACTGACTGAGCCACCCAGGTGCCCCTTAGCTTTTTTCTATACATACGTGTTCTGGTCTTGCACCATCACTAGATTGGAAGCGCACTGTGAGTAGGAACCTGGTTTTATTTGTTTTTCCTTTTATCTTTACAATAATTTGGACTGTGGTGGGTAATAGGTATTCTCTAAAGATGTGATCTTAACTGAATGAAAAATGATCAATTTTATTTTTTTTATCACGAGACTACTAAAAATACAGTCATAAACAAGAAATTTGGCAGAGAAAACAGCTAATGTGTCTTTGTCTGTCAGCTTGAGGGCCTATATAACACTTTGTACTTCTGTGGCATAGAGAGCTGGGGTTCTGGGACAGCTCTGTTTCTTGCTCTTTAACGGCCTATTTGCTTTATTTTTGGCTTTCTAACTATGTCACAGATGGTGTAGGTCAGTGGTTCTCCAAGTGTTGTCCCAGAATAGCAGCATTAGCATCACCTAGGTACTTGCTAGAAATGCAAATTCTCAGGCCCATTCCAGACCGAGGGTGGAGCCTGGCCCGAGCAATGTGTGTTATAGCAAGTCCTCTCTTTGATTCCTTTACAGTACAGTCTGATGATGTCTCTGAGTGGTCACACTGTCTTTAGGAGAGAGGGCTGCTAGAGGCAACAGTTGTGTGCCAAAGAAAACCAGCTTGCAGCCAGAATTTAAGAGAGCAATATAATCCAAAGTTTTTCAGAGGGAACAAGTGTAGTTTATAAAGGTGTTAGGATATAAAGCAAATTATTGAAACTTCATTGTATGCTATTACTTAGCTTAAGTAAAGTGTATTATTCACTTTTATTTTTCAAGGATTTCTCTTGTTATTTGTGAGTTTATGCTCAAATGGAAAGTGAGAAGCTTAAATTGGTCAAGTTTTCTCATACTTCAGATTTTTGCAAAAGTGAGTGCTCTGCCCATTGCAGATGAGCAAGAAACAACTGAAAAGTGTCCAACCCAAGCTAATATTTTGCGCATTTTTCTTTTTTGAAAATGCTTTACAGTGATTTCAGTTTTGAATTTGAAACCTTTTAAGATTTAGAGTACAAGATAGTTTAAATGGTTTCAATAAATTAAATGGTACATTTAAAATAATTTGTTTTTAGATATTCCTGTGTGTGCAGATAAGCCTTAGATATAGCAGGTTTATATTCCTTATATATGTCCTCTTGACGAATTGGAATTGGAAAGTAATACAGAAATTAATTTTTGTTTACCATGTAGACTTAGGTTGTAAAATATCCAGTTATTGCTGTTTTTATGTTTTTTTATTTCTAATGGTTAGGAAATGAAGACCTAATTTTAGGTAAATAATGTAAAATCTTAATAAGGCTTGTATGCATTCTAACTTTTATTTTCCTTGAAGGTAATTCCAAAGTTTTCTTTTCAAAAATATGTGCCATTACCGTTAGGTTTCCCTGTACACATAAATGGATGTATGATGATTTACAATTTAAAAAACATTCTATCTGTAATACTTGAAAGCTATTTTCATACTTTATCTACTTGATCATATTGAATTTACTTCATTTTTCTACTTTTTTTCTTAAGATTTCAATTGCATGTCATAATCTTTTGTTCCTGGAACTCTGGAAAGTTCAGAAGAGTTCACTCCAAGAATGTTGAGGTGACATTAGTGAAGGCAGAAGTGAGAGTTTTAGAAAGTAGGCAAGTTGTAGCTTACGTAGTTCAGAGGGAAGTGAGCCTATGCAATGAAAAATTCAATTACTGAATGCATCACTTCCATATTACTGGACAGTATCGGAATATATTTGCTCCCTAGAAATCTGTCTCTCTTAGTTTAGAAGGAATTCTGCTATAGTGGTGTGCAGGGAGAACTTTTAAGGGGCCCTTTGGACAATGTATTGTCTGTCATATCCTTGTTGTAATACTCCCACTATGTTGCATGTGTGCCTTGAGTTTTCCAGGTGGTGATTCATTTATGGTCTTGGACTGTCATCTTAGTTCATTTGTGAGAATGCTGTGCTCTTTAGGGGCATAAACTCAATCTCTTGGTGCTTCTTTTTTTTTTTTTTCTCTTTTATAAAAATAATGTATTTGGATTGAAACATCCAAGACCAAGTCTACAAACTGGTGGCTTGTGGAGCCAGATCTAGTGACTTAATTTGGCTGTAATCGTTTTTAAGTTTTTCAGTTAAGGGACTTATATAGTATAGTAACATGCCTATAGGACAGCATTCAGAAGGCATAAGGAGGGACATGTACATTTAAAGGTAGTTTTAACTCTATTCTTCTTTCTCTCAGCCACCTGGTTGTTTTCTTTGAGGACATTCAGAATGGATACATATTTGTGAATCATTCCAGGGTTATTACTTATACAGAGAAGCATAATAGTATATTTACCTTTTTTTTTTTTTTAAACCAAATGGTTGCAAACTACATACGTTGTTCTGTGTTTTGCTTTTATTTTCATTTAATCTATCTTGGAATTCATTCTATATCAATATAATAAGAACTGTCTTCTTTGTAACAAATGGGTAGCTTTCCTTTGTATAGATGTAGCCCACTTTTTTTCCTATTTTCTTTGTTTTTTCCTTTCTTCCTTCCCTTACATTCTTTCTTTCAGTCTTTTCTTCCCTTCAGTCTCCATCTTCCTCCTGCCTTTTTCAGTTAAATAATCCAATTCAAACAATAGTATCTTACCATATTAGAAAAACCTTTACCTGGGATTTACCTATTATTTTGAAAGGGTAGAATTTATGCCAGTTGTTATGTTTTAGACTCAGGTGATTTTTATAGAGAAAATTAGTCTGTCAGAACATGTGTTTTCAGATCTTTTGTTTCTAACTTTCTGAGTAGAGTTTTCCAGAGGGAAAAAAATTTAAGACATCAGCTTTTTCTTCCTCTTTTTTTTTTTTTTAAAGATATTAGTTGAGGACCTGATTTTCTATTAGTTTTATTCATAATTAATGTAACCAGTTCCCTGTAGATGGACATTTGGATTATGCATACATTTTTGGGTGTAATTTTTCAATATATCATTTCACACATGTGCAAATATATTTGAAGGGTAATGATCTAGAATTAGAATTGCTGAGTAAAGAGTGTGTGCATTTGCAGAGTGGATGGATGTTACCAAATTGTCCACTGTAGTGAAACTGACAAATGCCTTTTTCCCCTGACATATTGTTTTATTACATTATTGAAGTTAGTCTGATAGAAAAGGGGAAATCTGATTATAATTTCAGTTGGTATTCTCTTACATGTGACATTAAACATCTTTTTAATAAGTTTGAGCTTTTTGTATTTCCTTTCTATCAACATGTCCTTTGTATGTTTTTCTGTTGAGTCCTTGGAGTCCTTGATTTTTATCTTATTGCTAGGTGCTCTTACTATATTAAGAAAAGCAAACTCTCGTGATTTGTGATATGACTACATTTTCTATTTTGTTTTGACATTTGTCAAAAAAAGAATTATCTTATTTCTCATAATAGTTTTTCAGTAACTTTTTAATTGCTATATGTGTAAATATTTTTTGAGATAAAATTTATTAGTCTTTTATGGCTTTGGGTTTTGTCTTATCCTCAGAAAGGCATTCCTAACCCTGAGATTATTAAAACAAAAGCAAACCCTACCTTTTTTTCAAATACTTCGGGGTTCTTTGAAAAATTTTTAATATTTGTTTTGATGTGAGAAATATTTTCCAGATAGCTGCCCATCAACATTTATTGAATAATCCATGTTTCCCCCAGTGATCTGCAGTGTCCCCTTTAGCTTATACCAAATTCCTCTGTATATTAGGTTGTTTTTTTTTTTTTTTTTTTTTGATTGCCCATACCATAGCTCTCTGTTCATGCATCAGTACCACCATTTAAGTGACTATAGAAATATGTTTTAAAATATTTCAGGAATTTTAAATAATTTGTTTATTTTGCTTATTTAGTTTTCCACTTATACTTTAGAATCATTGTGTGCTGTATTCTTTGCATGGCTTTTATTTTTTTATTGAAAGATTTATTCTAATCAGCTTTTTTTTGTTATTATAAACAGGATTGCTTTCTATAATTATGTTAACTTTTTATAGAAGCTCATTCGTTTTAATTTTTTTAAACTTTTTTAAAGTTTATTTATTTATTTTGAGAGAGAGAGAGAGAGCATGTGCATGCATGCACAAGCAGGGGAGGGCTAGAGAGAGGGAGAGACAGAATCCCAAGCAGGTTCTGTACTCTGAGTGCAGAGTTCAATCAATGCAGGGCTCGAACTCATGAACCAGTGAGATCATGACCTGCAAGAGTTGGATGCTTTACCGACCGAGCCACCCAGGTGCCCCTTGTGGGTTTTAATTTATTTTAATACGTAGCCAATTTACTAAAATTCCTCTATTTTCTTAAATACGTTTGTAGTCAGTTTCCTTGGATTTTCCATGTATCCACTTGTATCGTTTGCAAATAATTATGATTTTATTTCCTCTTTTCTGTTTTTAAACATTTCTTTCTTGACTAATGGCATTGGCCACCACCTCCAGAATATGGTTAAATATTTGTGATGAAAAATGGACATCCTTGTTTTGTTCCTGATTGTCAGTACCTCTTGGGTTTTTCCATTATGCATGATGCTAACTTTGAATTGAACTTGTATCTTATCATATTAAGGAAGTTGGTACAGTGTTTCAAAATTAAGAAGAAAATTTAGATCTTGTATTGACAGAACTGTCGCAAGGGTAATACACAGAATTAAAAAAATTTTTTTAACATTTATTTATTTTTGAGAGACAGTAAGAGCGTGAGCGGGAGAGAGGGGCAGAGTGAGAGGGAGACATAGAATCCAAAGCAGGCCACAGGCTCTGAGTTGTCAGCACAGAGCCCGATGTGGGGCTCGAACTCACAAACTGTGAGATCATGACCTGAGCTGAAGTCGGACACTTAACCGACTGAGCCACCCAGACGCCCCCACAGAAACCATTTGACGACAAGTTGTCAGCTAATCTGATAGCCTGTTGTTTCCCACCAAATACTTTAAAAGTGTTTATTTCCTATAAATAAGTACTATCTTATGTAACAACATATAACCATCAAAATCAGGAAGTTAACACTGGATATATTACTACCATCTAATCCTCAGACCCCAGTCATGTTTCATCACTTGTCCTAATAATGTCCTTTTGTACCCAAATCCAGTTTAGAATCATACATTATACTTGGTTTTCATGCCTTTTTAGTCTCCTTCAATCTAAAACAGTCTTTCCTTGACTTTTATGACCTGACACTTTTGAACATTACAAGAAACCTAATGTAAAATGTCCCTCAAGTTGAGTTTGCCTGTTTCCTTATGATGCATTTCGGGTTATGCATCTTCGGCAGAAATACCACAGAGGTGTTCTGTGATCACCAAGAAATAACACAGATATTCCTGTTAATCTTTTTTGTTTTTCTTTCCAGGTAACTCTATCTTCTCTGCAATCTTTCTCTTTAACAGTTCTGGGTCTTTTATTTTTGTTAAATATTTAATCCAATATGTGAATTGACAGGAAGATGGAGAAGCAAGTGTACTGGGAACGCAAGGAGTGGTTGGTGGGTTCAGAAATGAGTCACAGTAAAGACTTTTCCAGTATTATGGACTGAAGTTTGAGAAGCATCCAGGGACCACGATGGAGACAGAAATATAAAACTCGAAGGATATATAGTGGAAGACATTGATCGTTGATGTTATTATTACTTTGATTACATAAGTATGCTGATTAGATTATTATTTTTATTAAAGCCATTTTGAAGAGTATAAAGAATTCTATGCCAAAGCACTGTTTGGTCAAACCAGTTGGACTATCATATCCTTTTGTCAGGACTTCCATTTTTGTCAGCTTTAAATGAAATTATTATTATGCTTACATAAAATAATGATTGCCTTGTAGAGTACATAATTTCAAAAGGTTTTATGATCATTAAGTGTAGGTAGTGTAGATATTTGATGCCTTTTCCTTGTGTATACAATTGTTTTTGGACGATTTTTAATTCAATAAGATGGAAATAATCCTTTTAATTGCAATGTAACTTTTTAAAAAATATAATTTATTGTTAAATTGGCTTTCATGCAACACCCAGTGCTCATCCTAACAAGTGCCCTCCTCAATGCCCATCACCCACTTTCTCCTCTTCCCCACCCCCATCAACCCTCAGTTTGCTCTCTGTATTTAAGTCTCTTATGGTTTGCCTCCCTCCCTCTCTGTTTGTCACTCCTCGCCTCCCCCCCCCCCCACTTCCCTTCCCACATGGTCTTCTGTTAAGTTTCTCAAGTACTACATATGAGTGAAAACATATGGTGTCTTTCTCTGACTGACTTATTTCACTTAGCATAATACTCTCCAGTTCCATCCACGTTACTGCAAATGGCAGGATTTCATTCTTTCTCATTGCCAAGTAGTATTCTGTGGTATATATAAACCACATCTTCTTTATCCATTCATCAGTTGATGGACATTTAGGTTCTGTAACTTTTAAGAGCTTACTGAAACGAGAGCAAAAACAGCACTACCTTCATTTTTAAAGTTATAAGATGCTTGGTGAATTGGATTTTATGTTCATTATGGCATTGAAAAAACAGAAAGGAATGTTATTCAAATGGAGTAGAAGTAAGTTTAGTGGCTCACTCACTAAACCTTGGTTGGACAATCCACAATTTCTTAGGGATGTGGTAAGGTCATCATTAAATACAAGTTATTGCTTGTTAAAGCATTGTGGAAATATAAATAACATTGTCATCTGGGTTAATGTAATAGAAATGGGAGGGGAAAACATGAGAACAGTGAAATTGATATAGCAATCTTCGAGGCCCCTTAAATGCCCTATGTATTACTTTAACTAGTTAGTGTTTGCAACACAGTTTCAGTTCCTTAAGTGGAAGTTACTATTTCAATTCTACATGTCTTTTTAGATATTCTGGAGAGCCACTTTGCCCAAGCTGTGTTTCTGAAGACATGAGTTTTACAGTTTGTTTACATATTAAACCGTAGGGTTTGTTTTTGTTTTTTTTTTTTTGTCTTTATTCCTTGGAGTGGCTAGGAACCTCTGGAGGGCCATTGTCTCTGATTTTCCTTTTTTGAACTTTCACTTTTTTCCTGCATATTAAATCTCCTAAAAGGAGGTGGGGTGAAAGGTAGGGATTGAGAAAAGGCAGCTACTTTTCATTTGTAGGGGAGGTCCAGAATAAAGTCTTTCAAGACAATCTCAAATCCATCATAAGATTTAAATATGTAGTGAAGCTCTGAGAACTGTTACTTTGCGATGATATTATAAGAACTCATGATTTTATTTTCCCCCTTTCCCCATCTTCATTTTTTATAAAAGAGAAATCCCCTTAATGCCACAACATTTGAGCAAACTATACTGTATTCTTTGCATATGTCTGCATTTATATTGATTGTTTTAGATTATAGACTCTTAGAGGATATACATTACCTGTTTTAACATCCCTAGTCTGAAGTAAAATGTGTATTAAAAAAAAAGTTTTTTCCCCCTTGCAATCAGTGCCTTTCTATATGCTTACATATTTTGTGACATATATGTAAAGGAAGCATATTTGCATCTAAGTGCCCTATCTTCCAAGGGTTCTTTCTTCAGCTGAGTTAAAAACTTTTTTTGTTTGGTCCAAACTGAGTTTTGTCTTCTTCTTCTTTTTTTCTCTACTCAGGCCCAGATTGCCTTCCTTCAGGGGGAAAGAAAAGGTCAAGAAAATTTGAAGAAAGATCTTGTGAGGAGGATCAAAATGCTGGAGTATGCTCTTAAACAGGAAAGGTAATTCAGTGGGATGGAAGGCTGTGTTCTCTTTAAAGACTGGACTAATTTTTGTTATTCCTAAAACAAATCCAAATGTTAATACTTTATACTTTTGAATTACAAAAATAGTACCTGTAATGCACATTTACAAATGGTTGTAATATTGAATGTTATCGTGACTGTTTAATGGTCATGAACAATAAACCGATTTGTATGATTTTTTTAAAAGTTTAGCAACATTTTCCCCCTGCCCTGTCCTTTCTAAGGAAATTTATGTGCTTCCTGAGCTGTCATAATCCATTTCTTTATGGGATTGAACTCGTTTTTGAGTTGTAAAGGAAATTTCTCTAATGCCTTTTCCTCATCATCTGGTATTCAGTTTGGTGTATTTTCTTTGGGGAAAAAGCAGACTGGATTGAGAACTTTTTCTAGACTTTTTTGGTATTTTGTTCCTTTGCTATGAGCTATTCATATCTCTCCAGAAGTGAATCTTCTCTTTCTGTGTTGCTAGTGTCTAACCTCGGTTCACAGGGAAAGGACAATAGGTCATAGATGAGAGTTTAGGAAATTTTTGTATGAATTAAAAGTGTATATGTTTTAACAGGTGGTCTTTGGAATTTTTTGTCAGCAACATGAGACAGTTTTTTTGTTTTAGGTAATTGAGTACTTGATAGGCGATACTGAAATTCTCTATTTTGCTTGTTTTGATCACATGCTTTTCTCACTTTTTTTTAAGTTGATGAATGGGCTGTTTGCAAAACTGTCATAAAAAAGCATTTAACAGATAATATTTATGGATATCAAGAAATAGATTAAACTTTATTAGAACTCATTTTCACCTTTACGTGAGATCTTTAAATGGCACAAGAAATTGAAAACACGTTGACCTCTTGGTAAAAAAGAGATGATTCTTTTTTATTCCTTGAGAGTTTGATTGAAAGCTGTATTGGAGAGATGGTGTGGGTGAGGAACTACTTTTAAAAGTGTGCAATTTGGGAATATTTGAGATTTTAAGCAATTTAAATTACAGGTGTCATCAAAGAGAAAGAATAATAACATTAATGGCGACTTTATTAAGTACTGTGCACCAGGCCCTGAGGTTTAAAAACTAAGTAACTTGAGTAAGTAGAGTTGCAAAGTTGTAGTACCGCTGTGGTTCAGATCCTGCAGGTCTGTCTGATTCTGAAGTCTGTACTCTTTACCATCTGTCATCATACAGTAGAATTAAAATATACAGGTACTCAAGTAACCAAGGATATTGCATGCGCGCGGCGTGTGTGTGTGTGTGTGTGTGTGTGTGTGTGTGTGTGAGAGAGAGAGAGAGAGAGAGAGAGAGAGAGAGAGAGAGGCCCTCCTCATTAAATATAGTCATTGCTGTATCCATCCAACTTAAGCACTGTGCTGGAGCTGAGTATAAACAAGGTCATTGTCCTTGTCCTTAAGGGCTCAGAGTAGCGGGAAACAGACTTGTAAACCACAAAAATGCAGTGCAGTATCATGAGTGCTATGGAAGATGTCTGTACAGGGTACAGTGGGGTCACAAAGAAGGGAGTGGTTATTTGGATCTGGAAGGTAGAAGTAAGTAGAAGTGAGGATGTAACAAGAGGAGGTGAGACTTGAACAGCATCATAAAAAATCAGGTGTTTGCCAGATAAGCAAGGTTCAGGAAGTAGAGAGTGTATGTTTGGCAGGGAACAAAGCAGTTTGGTGCGTTCAGAAATTTACAGTCACGGTGTATGGAGGAGGGTAAGATGTTAGTTGTGATTTGATAAGTGATAATGATAGATGTGGGCAAGAACCAGATCATGGAGAGGCTAAGGAGTTCAAAATTTTATCTTACATATAATAGGAAACTTTGAAGGTTTTTCAAAACCTTTTATTATAAAATTTCTCAAGCTTATAGAAGTTCAAGAACTACATGCCCTTTACCCAGATTCACCAGTTGACATTTTGCTATATTTACTGGTATGCTCATTGTGTAGACATACTGCTTTTTTCCTGGATCATTTGCTACTTAGATGAAGACATTATACCCCTTATGCCTCTAAATACCTCCGTATATATCTTCTGCGAACAGGGACAGGGACATTCCCTTATATAATTACAACTCATTATCAAAATTAAGGAAACTTAGTGTTGATAGAGTTCTATTGTTTAATATAGCCCATATTCATATGTTCTGGTGATGATCTTTATAGCATTTTTTTCCACCAAATACCCCAGTAGTATTTTTTTTCCTGGTCTAGGAATGCATATTGCATTTAGTTGTGCAGTTGAAAGGAGCATGGACTAGTGTGAAGTAGATTCTAGAAAGATCACCCTGACCTCAGTATGGGGATGGACTGGAAAGATCTGTTAGTAGAACCAGGAAGATTCTAATAGTCTAGGATGAGAGATTATAACATAGTAGCTGCTAGAATAGAAGAGGCATCAGCTATGAAACATTTTAAGTAGAATGCATAAAAATTGGAGATGACTGGATATAGGGGATGAGGAAGAAAGATAATTCAAGAATGATTCCCAGGTTCCTGGCTTGAGTGAAAGTTTTGTTAAATTATCAAATGAATTAAAGATTAAGAAATGAGGGTTGAGGGGCGCCTGGGTGGCTCAGTCGGTTGAGCATCTGACTTCGGCTCAGGTCGTGATCTCACAGTTTGTGGGTTTGAGCCCCGCATCAGGCTCTGTGCTGACAGCTCAGAGCCTGGAGCCTGCTTTGGATTCTGTACCTTCCTCCCCTGCCCCTCCCCTGCTTGTGCTCTGTCTCTTTCTTTCTCTCTCAAAAATAAATAAACATTAAAAAAAAAAGAAAAAAGAAGGGTTGAAAAGCAGATATGAGAGTAAGGCTCATGACTAGAGATGTATACTTGGGGCTCATTAATACTGTGGATAAAGTTGTAGGAGTAGTTGAAACAAGCAGTTGAACAAGTTCAACAAGTAGTTGAAACAAGTGTTGTGGGAAGAGAAGAATCAGCCAGAGCCACAGGAAATGGAAAAATTTGAGGAAGAGGGAGAGGAAGAAGAACGAGCAAAGGAACAGTCGGAGAAGGAAGGAGAGAGCAGTATATTGCAAGCAAGCTAAAGAAAGTGGGAGTTTGACAATTGTAGATGCCACACCGACTCTAAGTAAGCTGTAACCTGAAAGTAGTCATCCAGATTTGCCAGATCAGAGCTTGTAAATGGCCTTGCCAGAAGAGCTTCAGGGAGGTAGCAGGAACACAAACCAGATCACAGGGGTTTGAGGGGTGAGAAGGTCAGATAAAGTGGAGACAGATATAGTCGCTTATTTTTTCAAGTAGTTTGACTTTGAAGAACAGAAGAGATAAAGAACTGGCTGGGTCTAGGGAAGACATTTTGTTTTCTTTCAACTAATGGAGTTCTCCTGGAAAAGATTTTGTATCTTCTGAGATTTATGGAATGATTTGAGATTATTCCTGATACTATGGCACTATTTAAGTGTAATAAATTAAGGAGTAACAAAGCATTTCTTTGTGGATTAGAGTCTTAAACATTTCAGTTCTTTAACTCTGAAATTATTTTTCTAATGCCCTAACGCCAGGAAGTTTTACAGATTTTGGAGTTGTAGAACATTTCAGTTCTTTTGATTCTGAAATTATTTTTCTAATGCTTTAAGCAAAGAATTTTTAAGAAGTTTTTTTTTGAGGAAAATTTGAAACATAAATGTAAAGAGAGTAATATCTTCTATATACACCTCCAAGCCTTAGCAGTTAATGTTCCTGTCAGTCTTGCTTCATCCTGATCTATTTTAGAACAGCAAATTCTAGACGTCTTGTCATTTAACCTGACACACCTAAGTGTAAGGATCATAATTTAGAATTGCTGTGTTATTGATTTTCTAAGTAGTCCCATTTAAAAAGATCCAAAATTAAGTGAAACTGAATCTTTAACATTAGAGAAAGATTACTCACCTAGCAATGAATTTATTTAAGGCATTCCCTAAAGTATAATAGAATATGCAAAATGAGCAAATGTATATCTAATTTTTCAAGAGTACACAGTGTGTAATTCAAGATTTACTCAGGAACTTCTATACTGAAAAACCTTAAATACTATATAAAATACAATTCTGAAACATTCCGTTTTTCCCTGTTTCTCTCTTACATCTGCACTACTGTAAAAACCCATATGTCCTCTTTGCCTGTAATAATTCCATATTCTAATTCATCTTCCACGTTCACAGGATTCACTTTTTGAAATACAGATTGTTCTATCCCTGCTTTAAAATATCTAGCTAATTTCCAAGTTCTTTTTTTTTTTTTTATTTTTTTATTTTTTTTTATTTGGGACTTCAAGTTCTAGATTGAATTTTGTTTTTTCCTTCCCAAGTTCTTAGTAGAACCTTTTACAGCCAGGCCCCTTTTTAGTCCTGTACACACACACACACACACAGATTTTTTTTGACCCATTGTGTATTTTTCCCCCACTTTTTCTTCTGACAGAAATACTCTTCATCAATTTATTTGTCTGACTAAAAACCACTGGTTTTTTAAGGTTTAGCTAAAATCTCGTATGTTACCTTCTTTTTGGTAGCTCTCCTTGACACCACCTTTGACAGAATTAGATAATCCCTTTTCCGAATTCCTATAACATTTGATGTAACGCATAACTCTTTTTTTAAAAATGTTTATTTAGTTTGAGAGAGAGAGAGAGCGCAAGCGGGGGAGGGCAGAGAGCGAGGGAGATACAGAATCTGGAGCAGGCCCCAGGCTCTGAGCTGTCAGCACAGAGCCCCATGCGGGGCTTGAACTCACTAAGAATGAGATCATGACGTGAGCCGAAGTCAGACGATTAACTGCTGAGCCACCCAGGCGCCCCTGATATGACTCCTAACTCTTAACACAATGTGCTGTAGTTATTTTAATCTCTGTCTCTTAGGCATCTCCTTGCTCCGCCCTAAACTGACTGTAAACTGCAGGTCTTTCCCATCAGCCAGCACAGCACCGGACCTGTCACAAGAATTCAGAACCTGTCCGTTGATTTAATCAAGTTATTCTGAGCATGAACATTTAAAATGTGATTTGGATGCTATGTCATATTCCTAGCACATTATAATAGACTTTGAAACAAAAGTATAATGGGACTTCTTTAATTATTATACAATTTTTATGCTTTTTTAACCCAATAAAGGCCAGTTGGAAGGCCTAGCCACATATCGTACATAGAGTTCTTAGATAGGAGATCTGCTATTTATTTACAATCTGATTTAGACAAAAAGATTAGGGAACAAGAGGATTGGTAGGTAACACAGATCAAGTATTAAAACTGTAGGAAACAATATGAGTGAATTTAGCATATTGGCTTCAAAAGGAATGTTACTAAGTTGAGAAGAGTTCTGGGAGTAAATTATTTTTCAGTGACTTTAACAGTTCAGTAGAGAGACCCTGCTTTAAGGGAATGCAGCCTGTGGTAAACACAACAGTTCTTTATTTATTTTGTCTAATTTTTTATGAAATGTCAGTTTATAATATGTTGTTTTTGTTACGTATATTGTAAAGAATATTTTCTATTCCCTTTTTTACATAAACTGTTGCAGTTTTTCCTAAGACCACTAGAATGCACTATAGTGTAGTATTTTGTGTTTGAAATGTTTTTCTATATATGTATATAAATGTACTCCGTAATATTTTGTTGATGCTTTTATTCTGCCCTCAGACCAGATACTTTCAATTGCTATTTGGCTTCTAGGAGGTATTGTTATTTTGTTTCATTGTAGATGAAAAATCTGAAACTCGACAGTTACATTAAGAACCTTATTTACTTTCTGGTAACTGTAAGTAAAGTGGCTTTAAATATCACTGTCTAATAATCAACATTATTACAAATACATTGAAATAGACTAGGAAATGTTTAATCTGGTGATGAAATCTTTGTGACTCACAGAAGCATTAGGAATAGAGAAAAACATACTCTCGTTAATTTGGAACAAAAATATTTACTAAAATTAAAAAAAAGAAATATATGCATGTTGTTAATTAAGCAAATAATACAATTTGGTCTCCTTTATGTATCAGTTCATTGATTTCCTTTCCAAAAGGAAATCTTAGTAACTAATGGCTTATGTATTATGTATCCTTCCAGAACTCTTCTATGCATATTAAATATATATAATATACATATATAAAGCAAATATCCTTTTTTTATTTCTAATGGGTATATATTATCACAAAACATTTTATACATATGTAAAACATATAAAGACTATTATAAAATCTATTCATATACCCACCACCTACCTTATATAGAACATCAGCTGTTGTAATTTTCATGTTTTCTTAAGATTCCCCTCTATATAAACTTTGATTTTTCTGTTGTAACTGCAAATGAATATGAATCCAGTACTTTGCACATTTGAGCAAATAATTTTCCTTTATATCATTTTTGAAATGATACTGAAATATTGAAACTTTAAATATTAAATATTGAAACTTTACATTTAAATATTGAAATATTGAAACTTCTTTATGTTAAGTACTCAATTAGTTTTATAAAAAAGTTAACTTTCAATTTGGCTATATTATCCCTTCATTCCTTCTTCATTACTTTGGTTTTTCAAATTATTGTGTAACCTTTTTACATTGAATATTACAAATGGCCTCAATATTTTGGGGAAGCAAACCAATCAAAACATAGAAGTACACGAAGTAAGTATGGACATTTTTGTTGACCTTTACAATTTTTACCTTATCTGCATTATTTTTCTGATCTCAGATTTAATCATCTGAGATTTCACTAACTGATTTCACTAACCTAATAGTGAAATCAGGTTAGCCATAAATAATTACATTTAGCTAGCTTTTAAAGGGAAATAGATAAGAATTTCTGTTTATAATTCTTCCTGATTGCTTCCTGAAAAGGCAAAGGATATCTTGACTATTAAAAAAAAATTTATTCATTCCTACTGAAATAGCTTATTCAACATGAGTGATTTGGGCTGGTTCCCCCTCCCTCCTTTGGATTGTTTACTATAATGCCTTCTTGGCAAATCATAATTGCCTGACAAGGCAAGGGGTATTACAGATGATTTAAAACACTTTTTGGGTATAGTTGATACACAATGGTACATTAGTTTCAGGTGTACAATATAGTAATTCACCATCTCTATATGTTATGCTATGTTCACTACATTTGTAGCTACCATGTGTCACCATACAATGGTGTTACAATATCATTGACTATATATTCCCTGTGGTGTGCCTTTTATTCCTGTGACTTATTCATTCCATAACTGGAAGCCTGTATCTCCTACTCCCCTTCACTCATTTTGCCCATGCCTCCAGCCCCCTTTCCTCTGATAATCCTCAATTTGTTCTCTGTATTTATAGGTCTGAGTCTGCTTTTTGTTGTTTACTCGTTTGTTTTTTAAATTTCACATATGAGTGAAACCATATTTGTCTTTCTCAGTCTGATTTATTTCACTTAGCATAATACCCTCTAGGGTCCATCCATGTTGTTGCAAATGGCAATATCCCATCCTTTTTTATGGCCACATAATATTCCATTGTATATACATACCACTAGATGACTTTTCTTTTTAAATATGTAAATTTTGAGAAAGGTTAGTCTTCTATAGGCTTATTTCACAATCCAAACTTATCTACTGCTTTTATAGTAGAATTGTACTTTGGCGATCATCAAGAAAATTTGAATACTATAGAAATTAGAATGTTATATCGTTCATTTGTAATTATACAAAGATTTGTGGTTCTCAGTGTTATTCTATTTGTTATGATGATGGCACTTGATGGTATGACAACAATAAAATAATAATGACAAGCACTTTTTATTACTACTTTGACACCATGGAAGGCTATGATGACTATTCCTATTACATATCCTAAAGTTAATTTAAATATATTTTAAGATGGTTTGTATTTTCTTATTTCTTTGTTAGAGCCAAATACCACAAGTTGAAATATGGGACAGAATTGAATCAGGGAGATATGAAGCCTCCAAGCTATGATTCTGGTAAGCTAATTTTAAAGGAAGTTTAAGTGATTAAAAAGAAGTTGATACCTAGTTTTTTTGTAGCAATAATACTTATGATGGCAAGTTAATTTCTAATTATTTGCATATTAGTTATTTTTTCTGACCTCCTCATTTTTGGCACCAAACATTTAGTGTCATTTAGATTATTTTCCAACACCTTCCTTCCTTTTCCCTCTTCCCCTTTCTTCCTCCTCGTCGTCCCATTTTCTCCTTTGTTCTCCACTTACTGGAAGGACCAGAATTCATGGAGTAATGCACTGACATAACTGTGTCTTGTTGGGTTTCCCCGATGTTAATGGGAACTTTGAGATGTGCTTTTTAAAGTACATCATGCCCTTGAAATCCTGAGAGAAAGAGAAGGGATGATGGAGTTCAGAGACTTCTCAAATACAGAGAATTCCTAATCTCCTCAACCTCATCCCTCAGCTGCAGGTGCAAGATTGTTTTTGGACTCTCTCACCCATGGGAGTTTTCTGCAGCCAGACCATCTTTTAACAGCTAAAACTTTTATTATCTTTTTGTGTTATTTCTTCTTTTTTCTTTTCCTGTCTTTTCATCCCTACAAAAATAGCACTTTGTAAACAATCAGATATTAAGGAATATAGATGTAAATGACACATTAGTAGGTATAAGGGATAGTAAGAAAAGTTGTTCAAAAGTTACCATGTTTCAAATGAGAATGTTTTGACATAATTTCAGATTAAATTTCAAGATCAAATATCTGAAGATCTCAATTATTGTTTATATCATTTGCTGAAATACATGCCTTGGGCTTAGGTGCTTTGTGTATATTAGCTTCAAATAGTTACTCATAAAATAGTTACTCTTAAAGATGACATTGCTCTAATTTTACCTAAGTGAAATTTGAACCCCGAGAAGTGGAGAAACTTGTACAAGGTCACACAACTATTAAGTGATGGGAATATGGATCTGAGCTCTGGTCTGTTGACTCGAAAATTCACATATATATTTTTTAAGTTTATTTATTTAATGTATGTAATCTCTATACCCAGCATGGGGCTTGAACTCATGACCTCAAGATCAAGAGTTGCATGTTTTTTCCGCTGAGACAGCCAGGTGCCCCATATGTATAGAATCCAAAATTCATATTATTCCTATTTTACCACACTGCTTTTTGTTTCTTTGTTTGTTTATTTTGAGAGAGAGAGAGAGAGAGAGAGAGAGAGCGAGCGAGCATGAGCAGGGGAGGGACAAAGAGAGAGAGAATCCCAAGCAGGCTCTGCACTGTCAGCGCAGAGGTCGATGTGGGGCTTGAACTCACGAACCGTTTGATCACGACCTGAGTCGAAATCAAGAGTCTGATGCTTAACCACTGAGCCACCCAGGCGCCCCAACCACAGTGCTTGTATATTTGACAATGTATGAAAAAAAATTTACAAAGTAAGTTCTGAACGTGCCGCTGATTTTATAATTGAATTCAGTGTACACATTTCCACAGCTGAATATTGAGTCCTTGAGATTTAGAGTGGTACCAGTTGATCATTGGCATAGTTTTTTTGCTTTGTTTTTTTAAATTGTTCTGTCTTACTCCGGTGTCTCTTCTTTTGACTTGAGATACACTTAAATTAATTTTTGTTTCCTTTTTTTAAATGTAGGCTATTTGTTAAAGCCTGTCCTAAAAGTTACCTTGTCTGATTCACAGAAGGGATACAATCAGTACTTTTATATAAAGTAGTTTATTTCCTAAGTTTTCAATACTAATTTAGGAGTAAACTTTTAATTTAGTTAATGTTTTCAATATTAATTTAGGAGTAAACTTGCACCTAGTAAAGGTCTAGTTGCAATATATACAACATGTTTATAAGTAAACAAGTGGCTCTAGAAGAAGTTTGACTTTTATGCGTGTAAGTTCTTAACTCTGCCCTGACACTTTAAATACCTGTGGTATTAATCTTTCTGAGATTGTTCTGTTCCTTATCTGAAACTGGGAAAAATAGAGGAAATAATTCCTACTTTCAGGTTTATTTTCTTAGTATACAACACATAGTACCAAGGGTGATTTCATCTACTGATCTTTCAAACTATTTATTTACAAGTATTAAATATGTAGTGCTTGTCAGACCTAGCACCAGATTCAGTGAATGAGGTAACAGTGCCTTACTGGATTTTTACAGGGGAGATAAGAAAAAAGTGATTACAATAAAATGACCTGTATAATGGGGAAGGTAATAGGTGTTAAGAAGCACAATAGCAGGGGAACCAAGTCTAGGCTTAAGCAGTCAAGAAAGGCTTTTTTGCAGGAAATGAACAGTTAGCGTCTGAAGGACAAGTAAGAACTGGCCAGGGAAAGTGAACTTACTAAATTATTGTTGAATGAGAGGTAAGGAGAAAGACAGAGGGAAGATATATGGCACATTTGAGAAATAAAATAACTGGCTAGTAGAGGAAGGCCGGGGAAGGAGTGTTTCTAGATGCAGCTAGAGAGTTAACCAGAGGGGCAGATGGTAAAGTATGTTACACGTGTCTCGTAAAATATGTTAAGGATTCTCATTTTATCCTAAGAGTTTTGAGAAGGCATTTGAAGGATCTTAACTCTCACGATCAGATTTGCTTTTATACCCCACGGGCGGCAGGTGTGGCAGGCATATGAGAGAGGATCTGGATGGGTGATGGGACACACCTGGCTGAGTGTGGAAAGCTGCCTTCGCAGGGCACTGACAGTGGAGATGAAGAGGGTGGGTGTGTTCAGGAAGTACTTAGGAAGTAAAATCTGCAGGAATTCGTTCTTGTTTCTACGTAAGGGATGAAAAACAGGGACACTCAGAACTCAAAGATGGCCCCCACACTGCCAGTTTTGCAAACTAGTTCAGATGTAGATTTGGAAAATGATGGGTTCACTCTTGGATTTATTTGTCAGGCAGTCAAGTGAAGCTGGCTGTGTGGGTCTGAAGCTCCAACCAGAGGTCTGGGTTGGATATGTAGATTTGAGAGGCCTCAGCATGTAGTACCGAGGGCACTCAGGTCGCTGGAGAGGAAGAACTCACCCAGGGACTTAATGCACAGTAAGAGGAGGACCAGGATCTCTAATACAAAACTGGTAGAAGAGTAGAAAGCTGGAAAGGAAACTGATAAGAATTATCTTAATGGTGGGAAGGAAACCAGGAGAAGGGAGGGATTCCACAGGAAAGGACTCTACAGCACTGTGAGTAATGGCCAGAGGTTCTGAAGAGTAGCCTTAAGATTTAGTGATACATGGGTCATTATTTTGGGCAGTTTTAGGAGAAGGGTGAGGGCAGAAACAAAGACATGAATGGAAAATGAAGACTCCGTTTAGTCATCTTTCAGGAAGTTTAGATTGTGAAGGTGAAGAACAGGGACAGCTGAAAGGATCCATGGGGTCAAGGAAAGTGTGTGTGTGTGTGTGTGTGTGTGTGTGTGTGTGTACCTGCGTGCAAGGGTTTCTTAGAAGAGGAGCAAATAAAAAGGAAAGAGAAGAGGTATTTAAAATAGGAAGGTATCTGAAGAAGTGATAGGGACTGGATTCTGAATTAGCTGGACAATGCTGGGAGGAGTATGTCTTTTATTGTTCCCAAGAACGAATGTAGAAGTTAGGTGTTGGGTTTGTGAGTTTGGGTTTCAGTTTGGTGGTGGGTATTTAATATGATAGTTTTATGTGTAAGACTGGATTATCTGCTAAGAGTGTATGACAGGTTTAAGAAAAGTAGAGAAGGTTTAACATAATAATGAGCAGGAGGACAAACTGATAACAAATAGTAGGATTGAGAAAAGCTAAGGGTCCAGTCAAGGTGTGTGATCATGAGTTTATATAGAAGCATTGGTTTACACCCTTGACAGCTTGGGTGGAAGTTAAGTAGGATGAAAATAGTTAATAATGGAATTCATTGAATTTATGGAGAGACAAAAGGAAGGAGTAACTTGAGGATATTGGCTAACGAACAGTTGCAGTGATAGACCGTGAACTAAAACTAGGGAGGGAAGGAAGTGAAGACAAAAAGGAGGCTAATGGGTAAAAGTAAGGGGATGGGCTGTTGTCTGGAGCAGGCCAGCACACTGGTGTCCCGTAAAGGGCCAAGTAGTAATGTTTGGGCTTTTTAGGCCATATGTTACCTGTTGCAGCTACTGAGCTCTGACATCCTAACATGAAAGTAGCCACAACACAGAAATGAATGAGTGCAGCGGGCCACGTTTGACCTGCAGGCTGTAATTTGCTGGCCCCTGATCTGAGGTCCCAGCTAAATGAAAGAACTAGTGAGGTGGGAGTATAAGCCTGAAGGATATGCTCAGAGAGTGAGTTTGCATCTGTGTCTGTTCTTCATAATGACAGGATCTGAGGTCTGACAGCTAGAGAGGGTGGTGGTTGTGGGGAGGCTAAGGTGGATCACCCACACGAATGTTAACTGCTCAAGATGATGTAAGCATTTGGTTGCAGAGGAAGCATGTAAGCCTGGTTCTGAGCGTTATCGAGGGATTCGTAGGTGACAGTGATGAGGACAGTGATGAGGAGAGGGTCGAAGGTGGTGTGTTCACCACAGGGTAAACTTTAAAGAAGGAGGAATTTTCCTAGTGCTTGATCTTTTATCCATTTATACTACTTTTGTTTAAACTGATAATCCAGACATTTTCTGAAACATTTTTCACTGTAAAATTCGTTTCCTTTCTGCCTTTTTTTTTTTTTTTTCCCCTGTTTTGTTCTATTTCCAAACCTTCACATTTCTGTTTTAGGAGAATATTACCCCAGATTATGTTAATCTTATTTATCTTTCCATAGTTCAGTTTCTTCTATTTAATATTAGAAGGCAGGTACTTATTAAAAATAGAATATTTTTATCCAGAGTGACAGATTCTACCTTTTCATCACGATGTTTAAGACCATTTACATTTCACGTGACTATCAATATGGTTAGATTTAAAGTTCCCACCTTGGCTGTTTGTTTTGTTTGTTCAGTCTGTTCTTTGCTCCCTTTTCCTTTTAGATTTCTTTTGGATTCATCTAGTTGTTTTTTTTTTTTTTTTTTTTTTTTTACGGTTCTATTTTCTCTCTTGCTCACTTATTAGCTATAACTCTTTGCTGGTTTGGTGGTTGCTTCAGGGTTAATAGTATACTTCTTTTTTTTTTTTTTTTTTTTTTTTAAACCGCCATCTATCTTTGAGTGGCAGTATACCACTTCTGTTGTAGCACGAGAACCCACGTATTTCCATTTCTCTCTTTGGTAGTTGTTCTCACATATTTTCTTGTATTATATTATAAGTCACACACTACATTCAGTATTTGTTGAAACAATCAATTCTCTTTTAAAGGGATTTAAATAATACAAAAAGTATACATTTCCAGTGCTCCTCATTCCTTTGTGGGGATCCATATTTTCTGGCATCATATTCCATCTGCCTCAAGGGCTTTTATGTATCCTGTAGTATGGGCTGTTGCCGATGACTTCTTTCAGCCTTTGTGTGTCTGAAACATCTTTATTTTGCTTGCTTGCATTGTTTCTGATGAGATACCTTCTATCAAACTTATCTTTATTCCTCTGTATGTAGAATGTGACCTTTTTCTCTGGCTGCTTTGAAGAGTTTTCATTTGATCATTGGTTTTAAGCAATTTCATTATGATGTGCTATGGTATAGTTCCCAGGTTCTCTCCCCGTCCCCCCCCCCCCCCCCCCCCCATTGTATTTCTTGTGCTTGGGATTTGTGGAGTCTCTTGGATCTGTGGGTTTATAGTTTTCATGAAACTTGGAACTTTTCAGCCATCATTTCTTCAGATACTGTTTTTTGTTCTCCCTCCCTATGCTGTGATCTAGAAACGCTGTCCAGGCAGTGAGCGGGAATAATCACAGGGCTCACCGTGCTTCTCTTCTCTCAGGGATCATCTTCCTCTGTTGCCTGATGTCCAGTGTCTTAACCATGATTTCATCTATTTTGTTTTGTACTTGTTACAAGCAGGAGGGTAAATTGGGTCCCTCTTCTCCAACTGCACTGGAAGTACCACTCAAGTACTTTTAATATTACCAAGCAATTCAACTCTTACCACTTTAAATAAAATCCTCACTTTTTTTGATGTCATTTTTTTTTAAACTTGGTAAGGTAAGAGTGAATCTGATAGTTGATTGAAAGAACTGTGAGTTTTAACTTGGATAAAGAACGGTGGGGAAAATTAGGTTCTCATGTACAGAAGTTTTTTTGTTAATCCAAGACTTTAAAAAAAATACATTACCCAGGAAGTCAGATTTTATATCAGTATACAAATACACTTTATTTTTTAAAGAGGGTGAAGATGCATTCTTATTTGATTTGGCTTAATTTATTTTTTATTAAGATATAATTTACATAAGCAAAATTTACCTTTTTTAGTGTTTTCACAAACATATATGGTCTTGTTCCTACTACCCTTCTTCCCCACTCTAATCCCTGAGCAGCCGCTAATCTGTTTTATGTTCCTGTAGTTTTGCCTTTTCCAGAAACTCATATGAATTCCAGGATCATACAGAATAAATATAGCCTTTTGATTCTAGCTTTTCTCACTTAGCACAATGCATTTGAGATTCATTCGTGTTGGTGTGTTCATTCCTTGTTGAGTAGTATTCCATTGAGTGCGTGTGTCACACTTTGGTAATAACATCATGAGCTGCCAAAGTAGGCAAAGACAGTTGAGTATATCTGAGGATAGTATAGAAAGAATTCGGGCCATTACTGATGGGAAGTTAAATGATCTCAAAAGCTCTTTCACATCTGAAATTTTTAGTCTTTTGAAATGCCAATGCACATGTTCTCACTTGGCAGGTATAGGTTACTTACTTCACTTAAAAAGGGGATAGATATATTTAGAACATACCATAGTGTATTCCTGAATTTGTGGAACAATTTGTGAACCATAGTTCCTGAATTTGTGGGTCAATGGAAGCAGATGTGTTGTTTTTCCTTAATATTGGGACATCATTTTGCCCTCTTTTTTTTTTTTTTTTTTTTTTTAAAGTATACCCTCTGAAGTCGTCCTATCCCAAAGTACTCTTATCTTTTTAAGTTATCTTAACCCCTCCCACCCCCCACTGTACTGCTATTTCTTTGGTATATCACAGAGCTTGGCCTAACTATTTTAGGAGAAAAACGAAAATGGAAGACCAAATTCTCATTTACTTATTTCTTTAATTTCTTCTCACTGTAGTGAGAGCATGTAGAGGGAAACAGAACTCTGGAGTCACATGTGATTTCAGCACTTACAACTGTGTTTCTAACTTGGGAATCTTACAATTAACTTGTAAAACTCATCTTGCTCATCTTTAAAATGGGGATTTGGGGTTGTAAAGATTAAAAAAGATAACATATGTGTTTTTAACATAGCATCTGGAACATAGTAAATGCTTAACATCAAAATCATAAAACAAATTTTCCCAATCTCTCTTATATCTCCACTTGAATAAAACCCTGTAAGAGATCACAGTTTCTTGCAGTTCGATCAAGGGCTGATGAAAAGTGTGAACTTTTTGTTTTTGTTTTTGTTTTTTGTATTTTTAAAGTTGAGTCAGAGTATAGTTTGGAAATTCTGTAGTCCAGATTTATCACAGAGAGGGCTCTTTTCATTTTACTATCTTAAAAGGGTTCAGCGTCTACCAAATGATGAATTAAAGCTTTACAGGGCTTAGGTGGTTTTCATTCAAGGAATGTCTTCAAAAGAATACTTGAGGTTTTTACTTAATAACTAGTGAAGGAAATAGATGTGGATTGAAATTATTTCTTACCTAGATCTACTCTTTACCAGACTGGCTTTTCTGTCATCATTCCTGAGTACTTTGTTCTAGTTCTGATGTGGTGCTCCATAACACTTTCATTGGACTCCTATTGTATGACTTGATTTGAGTCAGTCTTTGTCCTGGAGGAAAATTCTTAGGCTACTAGAGATTGGGAAAATGTCGTTATTTTAGTTCTGCTACTCTCAGGGGAATCTAGTAGCTATAATGAATTTATATTTTGTTATGGAAATTAGATTTAAAAAACAGAATTTACATTGTCCTAAAACATACCTTACAGTGTAGTTTTGCATATTCTGATCTAATAAATTTTTATTGGACATATTTTATGAATTGAGATACTCTCTAATGTACAAAGCAAGGCATTTTTATTATGATTTAATGTTTTCCAGATGAAGGTAATGAAACAGAGGTACAGCCACAACAAAACAGCCAGTTAATGTGGAAACAAGGTCGACAACTACTCAGACAGTAAGTATCCTGTGGTTAAACAAAGAGAAGTATATTTCATCAGGGTACATATCTATATATATATATCTATAGATATATCTCTATATAGATATATCTATAGATATATACATATATATTTTTTTTGCATTTGCAACTCAGTACAATAATATTATCTCTTTTATTGTTCGACTGCTGGTATGAAAAAACTTAATTGAATTACTGTTCCTTTTTCATATTACACATTTTCCCCCCTGTGGTAGAATTCATTTTTTATTAAATATTAACAAGAATTACCAAGAATAAATTCTTTTATTTTACAATTTTAGCTTTATCAAAGAGTATATATAATAAGTGCTTATTTATTTATTTTGAGGGGGGTGGGGGAGGAGCAGAGAGAGAGGGAAAATCCCAAGCAGGCTCCACACTGGGAGCAGAGCCTGACCTGGGGCTTAATTCCACAAACCGTGAGATCATGACCTGAGCCAAAATCGAGTTGGATGCTTAACCGAGTGAGCCACCCAGGCATCCCTCAGAGATTAATTTTAAGCTTCTAAATTTTAATATATGCTTATGTTTACATTTGAAAGAATTCTGTATTCCTAAAGTTATTTTTGCATCTTTTGTACATGAATATACGTGTGTCCTAATAGAAGTCTAATCAATATTAAGATGTGAAATTTTGGGTTATGTTTTTTAAACTTTCTATTTTAAATAAATTGAAGAGCTTCTTTAATTTTCCCAATTTGCAGATATTGCACTAACATGTACTTTCTCCTATAAAATGTGTTTTGAGACTATAAAGAGGAAACAAACCTGGAATGAGGTTCAGATGTCAGGTGGTAGGTTATAACCCACTTTACCAGCTCACTGCCTGGCTCTTGCATATCACATTTGAAATTGGTATTCTAATTTGTGCTTCAGTAAAATGAAATTTACTACCTGTTTTGTATTTTGGGGTTTCCTGTGAATAGTCTACATCTATGGTTTCCAGAGTGGATTTGTGCCGGCCATTCCTTTTGACTAATAGCAGAGAGAATATTAAAATGTGTCCTTTTATGTATTTGTTATCTATTCAAAGTTAAAGAAAATGAGAATTCACTAATATTTAATAAGTGGTTTTCACTGGTGCCCTCACTTTGGTCTTAAATATGATTATGAATTTTTCTTTTTATAAATGAGTGTTCTTAAAGTGATGATTTTTAAAATGAGAAGTGGTTATCATAGTGAGCAATCTGAGAGAGAATTTTCAAAAACTTTTAAAAGATTCACAGTCTGCCCCCTCAAAGAAAAGGTGACATTCTATCAATGAATAAGGAGGTTTTCTTTAGTAAAGCCAACTTACCTATGGAAAGAGCAGTTTTTAAAACCGTTACTTGTAATGTGATTTTGTTGACAAAGATAGGTATGTATCAAATGTTAAAAACAGAAAAATATAACACCTCTGTGTTGGTTTGTAAGAACAACTAATTAAATTCAGGAAAGTTAAACATTTATTCAGATTTTAATCAAAACCTTTGTTTTTTTTAAGTTTATTTTATTTTAAAAGAAGAGAGCAAGAGTGTGCACGTGCACATACAGGAAAAGAGCAGAAAGGGAGGGAGGGACAGAATCCCAAGCAGGCTCTGTGCCGCCAACATGGAGCCTGATGTGGGGCTTGATCTCACTAACCGTGAGATCATTGCCTGAACTGACACCGAGAGTCAGATGCTTAACCTACTGAGCCACCTGAGTGCCCCTCATCAAAACCTTTCTATAAATATTGGATAGTATTGAAAAATGAGTGTCTTGATTTGGTAAGATACACTTAACTCCATTTCGGTCACACATCTTTGTGAAATATCTCTTTGAGCTGTAATCTGTTAATACCTGATCTTGAAATAAACTGACCTGAAACTAATTATCTTGTCTACCTTTGTTTTCTCTTTCATTTCATAGACTTGATGCTTACTTATAGGTTCATGCCTAATAATTGTCTGTCACATTTGTTAATGACAGTATTTTGGCATGATGTTTGCCTTTTTCATGTTTTTGCTGCTGCCGTTTTTGGTCTTTTTTGATCGATCTTTGCTGTTAAAGGATAACGCATGCCTTCTGTATGCCACCCAATGTATTAGATGTGTCACTCTTAGGAGGGAAGAAAGCTGAAGTTCAGGAGAATTAAAGTTACACAGGAAGAAAGTGGCAGAAATGGGCTTTAGAACCAGGTCTAGCTCTCAGTACAAACCTATTTTTTCTGTGCCGCTGGCTCTCAGTATCACACACACCCACGTGCACACACGCATCCCACATCCACAATTGAATTGTGGGCTATTTTTACTTTAGAGTTGGCTTAGGATAACAGCTTCCTTTCTGTAGAAATGACTCTTTGGAATGTACTCTTCTTGTATGTCTTGGAGGAAAGCAGATATTCTAGAAATATTCTCTCTAGCTCTCAGACAGTTGATCCAAAAACACTTTATAGCAGAAATGTAAAAAGAGTACTGGTTATAATAATTACTGTTATAAAATAGTAATTTATTAAGGATCTGAGAGTGAGTTTGCTCCAATCCTGCCTAGAAGAAAGAATGTGCTATTAGGTATATTAAGGAACAGCTTCTTCTTATGATAAATGTAATGAATAGTGTATTGTATAGTTCTTTGATTTTTTTCAGTGACCGTAGAGGCTGGTACTGCAAGAGACATCTCCATCTGGCAGCTGGAAGATTATTTATTAGCCAGTCTTACCAGCATAGTACTGTACTGTTAAGTCTTCTGCAGGCAATGAATTTAAAGAATTACTTTTATTTACATGTTAAGTTATAGAATACTGATTCCAAAATGACTGGATTGTAAGGATCCTCTTCGCACACAGGTATCTACAGGAGGTGGGTTACACGGATACTATTCTAGATGTGAAATCTAAACGAGTACGAGCTCTCTTGGGCTTTTCAAGTGACGTCACGGACAGGGAAGATGACAGAAATCAGGACTCAGTTATAAATGGCACAGAGGCTGAAGTTAAAGAGACAGCAATGATTGGGTAAGTATTTTGTCTGGGTTACTAAATAATTTTGGTTTATGGGTGACACTTGTGATACTTGCAATTTTAGATACTGTTACAGGAATAATTTTTTATAAAGTTTAATTAAAAAATGGAAATTTCATTTGGTAGAAGATAACCTATAGGGATTAGAGTTATTTGTGATTATTATAATATTTTTTGTTTAAGATATTTTTATTTGCTTGAAATTTATAGATTTAATACAGATTTTAATATCTTGAAGCTCAGTCACTTACTATTAGAACTTCACAAAAGATCGTCTTTCAAAGTTCAGTTCAAATCTGTAAAAATGAAATTTCATTCCTGGTGACCTAGAACTCCTATAAATTCCTCAAATTTTTTAGAAGTAAAACTTTTCTTAACCATGTTTGTGTATTTAATAATACTGTAACCCCTCTTTCTTTTGAAGATTATCTATTTTAAGTTTATGTTTTTAATTGATAGAATCAGTGTGAGAAATTCAATAGCTATTTGAAATATTTTGTTTTGCATTTTGGATCATATGTCATACAATTACATGTAATTTTGTTTAAAATGAACATGAACAGTTAAATAAGGAGATTCTTTACTGAAAAAAATGTTGGCATGATTCTTAAATAAAAAGCCAAAGATTCTATGAAAGTCTAAATATTATGTTACTTCATTTTAATGCATGTTAAAGCCATAAGAATGGTTTAAATTGAACTCTATACATTTTCTAGTAGGAACATCGTTTCTGTTAGTTGGAACGTTAAAATTATGGGATATGGGTAAAGGCTCAAAAATAGGACTTATAAGTTCTCTAAACAAATGTCATTGGAGCCTTCTTAAATGTATTCAGTAATAACTAAGACTACATTAACTTGTTTTTATAAATGTAAGATTAGATTGTTTCTTTGTGTAGATACAAACAATGCAGACCTTATTCCTGATTATAGTTTTACCTAAAGGATTATTGTAAGTCATTGTAAAGATGTTCAGAAAAGACCACTCTAATTGTCTTGTGTTTTGTCCTTGACCTGTGTTTTGAAACTGAAAAGGGTATTATTCTGAATCTGTCTGATTTATGTAGGGATAGAGAATAGGGTGGAAAAAACCCAAAAACAAAGCTCTCAACAGATTTGAAATTTGAGATGTATCTGTTTTGAAAATTTTGTCCGTAGTTGTGGTTAATTTTTTTTTTTTTTTTTTTTTTTTTTAAGAAAATGCCTTTATCTAAAACATTTCCTAATGAACTGGAGAGAAATCATTCTATTCTGGCTATTAGGAAATTATTTACTAGATTTATTTTGAGGGACTAAATTAAAATTGTATATGTTTGAAAAGTCACTCATTTTGAAAATGAATGGTTTATTCATTAACACGATCAAGTTTTGTAGTAATATTAGTTTGACTAATAAGTTATTTCATGTGCACATTTACTTTTTTCAGCTCCTTAGCTGTTCAGCAGAAATGTAAGATTGCATCAGAGAAAATTGACCTACTAGTTATTTTTTTAGTTATAGAAATTTATATTGTTGGAGGAAGAGTTGCAGAGAGTAAAAGAATAGAGAAAAATAGAAAATATTTTTAAATGTTTAAAAAGAAAAATATTTTTAAAAAGAAATACATTAAGTTTGACTTAAGGATCAAAAGAATACTGAATCAGGAGGGGCCATTAGTCTGAATAGTTATGATTGTAAAGTACTTTAAGAGTAACCACTTCCTATAGTGCTTTTCCAATTAAAATCCATGGAAATGTAATGGATAAGAATCAGTGTCATTCATAACATGATTTGAGGGGTCATAGTTATAATATAGACAAGTTAATGCAGCATATCATGGATTAATTCTTATGTTAAGTTTAAAAAATGAACTGAGCAAGATGTACATGTTTTAAACCAGAAAATCCGAGTTAACAGATTCTGCCTCCGTGCTGGATAATTTCAAATTCCTTGAAAGTGCAGCTGCAGATTTCAGTGATGAAGATGAAGATGATGACATTGATGGAAGAGAAAAAAGCATCATTGATACTTCAACGGTGAGTTGGTTACTCAGATATTAATATTTTTAGGGATCATGATGTGTACTTTAAAAATAATCTGTGTTCTTCAACCTAAACTCTTAACTTTTTGTGTGTGTGTGTGAATTTGGGGATATTTAATCTAAGAGGTTTTAGTATTGAGTTAAAATTCAAGAATATTTTTAGGATGGCAGCTTTCTCTTAAAGGTCCTCACTCTTTGGGGCACCTGGCTGGCTCAGTTAGTAGTACATGTGACTCTTGATCTCAGGGTTGTGAGTTTGAGCCCCATGTTGGGTGGAGAGATTACTTAAAATATAAAAAAAAAATCTTGAAAGGTCCTTACTCTTTGACTTGTTAGCTCATTAAACATTTCAGTATTTCTGCAGAGCTGGTGAATGTGGTAAAAATGTGTGTGTTGTACCAATGAAGCGTTATTGGTGCTATAAGACAATAGAACTGACAGACCCATTATGGTGCCTGATGGCGACTGGCATCACCTCTAATTGATGAGGTTTTTGTGACTTTTGCCTGGGTTGCTTTGGTAGACAAATGTTAGAGACTCTCAGAACTCTTCCATTAGATTTCTTCAAACAGATTTAAAGTTATTCTGCAGTTTTGTTTAGATCTTCATAAATTTATTGACTTTCCTATGGTAGTTTCCTGGAATAAGAAGTGTCTCTTGCTTCTTCTCCCTTCTCTTCCCTTCTCCGTTCTGTCACCTTCAGCCCCTCTTGTTATTTTCCCTCTCTTCTTTTTTCCTCCCTTCTTTTTCCTCCTCCTCCTCTCTTCTCTCTCTTCGTCTTCCCATCCTTCTCCTCTTTTAAGTAATAGATGAGGTCATGCTTTGTTTAGAAAAATGTTTACATTTCCTCTTCCATGTGTATTTAAGAAGAGTAAGGTAGAAAGCAAGGTAGGGAAGCTGACTGGACCTAGAGTTGAAAGCCTTGGGGTTAAGTCCCATTTCTGTTACTAGTTACCTGTGCTTCTTATCCTTCAGGCTTAGTTTTATACTTTGTAAAACAGAGGTTATAATACCCATCTTATCCTCAGAGGATTTTGTGAGGAATAAATGAGATGTTGTATATGAAAATGATATATACGCTTTCTGGGTGTAACTCCTCTGTTCTTGATGCCGTTTGCTTCCATCAGAGACTCTCAAATTATTACTTCCAGATTTCTTATTTCCCTGAGCCACTGTTCAGTAGCATTCTGCTGGTACAGGCTTGTCATGGGCATTATTTGAACTTCAAGTAGTCACCCCCAATTTTTCGTATGCAAATACGTAGTAATAGCATGTGTTTTAATTTCCTATATGAAAAGAAAATGCCTAAACTTGTATGATCCCTTTTCTCTGTCCTAGTCATTTGGAAATTTTCTACTGCCTTGTGATTTTTATGGGCTGATTGCATTGAGATCATATTTTCCCATCAAAATACTTTATTCGTAACTCAGTGGTAAATGATCGCTGATTATGACGCTTTACATTATTTGTTAGCCATTATATTGATTTAAATATTAAGAAAATCTGTAAGTTGATTATTCTAAGTATTAAGTATGGTCTTCCTAGAAATTCCTAACCGTAAACTGGTTTCAAGAATTTTTAAGTAATCAAATTCATAAAGATCTCCTATCTTCCAGTTAGTGCAGATTGTAGCAATTCTGTGACCAAGCAGTGAAGGCACAGCTAATATAAAATACTTAACCCCATTTAAGCACTGGATTCAAAAATCCTTTTAGCTTTTCAGGAAAAAATATCTCTAAACAAATAATTTCTTTGTAAAGCTTTGCTAATTTTTAGGATACTGTACACTCATTTTCATGGCTGCAGGTTAATAGCCACATACCAAAAGGACTTTCAAAGTCTAACTCTGTGTAGCAATGAATAAGCATGACTTAGAAAACGTATCATGAAGCTATATAGAGAATGGCTGAAAATTATTCTATTAAAATGTTTCGTGAACAAACAGGTTTTTAAACTGTTATTTCTTTAATCAAAATCGTTTAATAGATTCAACTACGAAAATATAGGAACAAAGCCATTAGTAACTTTTATTTGTGTGTAGGCTATAAAATAGTATTGTGGTATCTTCAAAAAACTGCTGTGTTCTCTTATCTTGCTCTTTACCCTCTATTACAGTTTGATTGTTCTTTGAGTTACATTCTGGATCATTTCCTCCTCTTTCCTTCTTCTTCCTCATGATCAACCTCTTCATCTTATTTTTCTTTACCATCATGGTCTTCATTCTTATCATAGTACCATTAGTTATGTGTAATAATGATCTTGAAATTATACATGTATATATAAAGTGATTATCTTTAAAATTTTGAAGGGTAACTTCACCAGCAAGATTTAGTCTTCACATTCAGATACTTAGGAAGAAAAGTAATGGGATTAAGAATCATTAACTGTTGTGTTAGTCACAGTCTTATCCCTATTTATGTTATATTTCTTCTAATGATTTGAAAAGGGACCTTCTATCCCTTTTTCTAATCTTTGTGGCACCCTGTACAACTCCTAACTTTTTTGTATCTGCCTTAATTTCTTAAGCTGATTTGTAAACTCACTGAAGGTAAGAGTGGAGTGGAACCTTAGATGTAAGGAAAAGTAATACGTGCTTATTACAACAAACCCCACCCCTTCCCATTTACTAATCCTACTCTTTGTTGGTAACCATACTTTTCTTGTATGCCTAACCATTAAAAACACAGGAGTTTTGGGGTGCCTGGGTGGCTCATTTGGTTGAGCATCCGACTTCGGCTCAGGTCATGATCTCGCAGTTCGTGAGTTCGAGCCCCTCGTCGGGCTCTGTGTTGACAGTGCAGAGCCTGAAGCCTGCTTCTGATTCTGTCTCCCTCTCTCTCTGCCCCTCCCCTGCTCACACTCTTGTTTCTCTCCCTCTCAAAAATAAATAAACATTAAAAAAAAAGAACAAAAAAAAAACCCACAGGAGTTTTAATTTATTTAGGTTGGGGAGACTTGATAGACAGTGATCTGCAGGTTGCCATATTTTCATTCATAAGGTTATGTGGAGGAGATGAAACCTAGAACAGATTAGGAGTTAATTTTGTGACTTAATACCATATTTAGTAATAAGAATGTTGAAAATACATTCAGAATTTCTATGTAAGTCTGTATTTTCTCTGCCCTTTTTGTCAAGCATCGAGAACAAGAATTCTCTATCTACAAGATGTTGGTGATGGCCTATCTAATTTATACCTGGTGTCCCATCAGGGTCAAGGAAAGAGAGGGATCAAGCCTCTAGGGTAAAAGAAGAGGGATTAGGCAGTGTGTTTGTGGAGCAATGAAGGTTAGCATCTTCTCTTGGCATAACTCTTGAGAGATACTTTTTGACCTTGGTCTGGCCGCCCAGGGAAAATTAGAACAAATTACTGGCATGTGGTTACAAAAGAATTCACCTTCAGCATGGGTTTTCTGTACCACAGTATGTCAAACTGGTCTTGCTTTTTTTGTTTGTTTAATAGATTCGTAGATGGGAGATTGGAATATGCTGTAAACATAAAAGTATGTCTTGATTTTAGGGAAATATTCTGAATAGTTAAACCAGTTATTCTAGCAGCATTAAAGAATCCTTGATTTCTCCTATTCAGTTTTTACACACACACACACACACACACACACACACACACACACACACACACACACACACCAGGACAGTTAAGGCAGATAAGGTTTCATTCATTGCACCAGCTTTCTTCTTCTGATAGTGGCTTCCTGGAGTGCTGCACTGAGAAGGATTTTTGAGACTGTATCTGATCTTAGATGAAAAGCACTATGATTGGTAAGTGATACCAGGAATGAGCAGGAGAACAGGGTAATACAAGTCAGGTATTTGTTATCTCTTAGAGTCTGTTTCTAGACTCTAGTCTGTCCTATTGATGAGTCTGTTGAACCCTTAAAATTTTAAACCACTCACAATAACCCACTGATACAGTTTGATCATCTCATGCTATTTCCATTTTGCATGAAATGAAGAAGCTGAGGTCTGGAGAAGTTGAGATACTGAGTCCATTGTAGCAAAAGAAACTGCAAACCAGTCATCCTAATTTCTTTGGGCTCTTAGTGGTGCAGGTGACTGAAAAGAAGATGATTCATAACGAGTATTGGCATATAGATCTCAAAAATTACCACTGCATGCCTTAAGCCTAAATTTTAATCCTTCAACTGGATTTGTGATTCCAGAGACATTCCTAAATAGATAGAATGAGACATAACAGACCTTGCCAGATTTTCTAGTAAATCTAAGTTAAGTCATACTCTGAAAGATCAAGGTTTTAGAAAAAGTTTAAATATGTAGAGAGTTATTGGAGAAAACTGATGCCAGGTTGGAACAGTAGAAATAGTAATGGGAACCTTTTTTCCCCCTCTAACCGAATACTTTCTAAGTCTTAAGGCATGCATTTTGGGATTTTAGATTTTTAAGGGAATGATGTAGTAGAGTTAACCTTTATCATGGTTATATTCTGTAAAACCTTTGCACTGTTGTGTGACACATTTCTTATTTTGGTTAGAATAGAATGTCTACACGTTACACAGGCTGCCTCCAAGAAATGTAAGAGATGGTTGTGGTTCTCCTAGTACTGTAGTATGTAGGGACATTTTTCATCGACTATAACAATGTTTTCAATATCTGATTTCATTCGTTTATTTAAAACAGGCCATCATTGAACAAAGTTTAAATGGTTACTTTAAAATGTGTAATGTGTATCTTTTCAAAATGACCCCTGTTTTCCATTGATTTGGTTAGGTATTACAGCTATTTAACATAACGAAGATCTACTTTCTGAAGAAACCAATAGTTGGGTTTTCTCATTCGATGAGAAAGGGATACTGTTTTTCTTTATTTAAATTAATTCCAGGGGCACCTCGGCGGCTCAGTCGGTTAAGCGGCTGACTTCAGCTCAGGTCATGATCTCGCGGTCAGTGAGTTCAAGCCCCGCGTCGGGCTCTGTGCTGACAGCTCAGAGCCTGGAGCCTGTTTCAGATTCTGTGTCTCCCTCTCTCTGACCCTCCCCCGTTCATGCTCTGTTTCTCTCTGTCTCAAAAATAAATAAACGTTAAAAAAAATAAAGAAAGAAATTCCATAATATATCCTAAAATTTTAATTTAGCATGTTTTTTCGTTAGATCGTTAGGAAAAAAGCATTGCCTGATAGCAGTGAAGATCGAGATACAAAAGAAGCCCTAAAGGAGTTTGACTTCTTGGTTACGTCAGAGGAAGGAGACAGTGAGTCTAGAAGTGCAGGCGATGGAACGGAATGGGGTAAGGAAGCATACGGATCCCACCAGAGACGTTAAGTAAAAGAAACCAGTATTTTACCAGCAGGGCAACATCTTGAAGAACACTGTAAATTTCTCATAATGTTGAAATGTTGAACATCCTATGAACTTTTGACTATTGTCACCTTTTATCTGGTGTATATATCTGTGTGTGTGTGTGTGTGTGCATGTGTGTGTCTGTTTAAAGAAAGTTGTATTGGTTATCTTATTTTTTTTTTTAAATATAAGCAATATCCATGAAAATAATTTGAATCCGTATACAGACTGTTCTGCGTTTTCTGCCTAGAGAGTAGAACTTGTAAATCTAGATTTTGTAGAAATTGTTGAGTATGAGAATGTAATAGAGGGTTTTAGAGACTCATCTCTGGCATCTTCTGTGCAAAAAGAAGTACAGATTTAAAAAATTGTAGTTACTCATTCTAGGCAGATTTCATCAGTTTGTACAAGGCATAGAAACCAATTGTATGGAAACCAATTTGACAATAAATTTCATATATTAAAAAAAAAAAAGAATTTTGTTAGTTTCTGGCAAGTAATAGATTTCACCACACATCTTCTGTGACCTTCCATTACTATTGTTGTGAGTCTAGTGAAGATAACAATAAGGTTTAACTTTTAATTAAAAAAAAAATGGAAGACACTCTAGGATCCAAAAGCTACCCAGTTTAATTTATTACTAAGAGCTGATTGATGAAATATTAACATTTTTTTTAATGTTTCTTTTGAGACAGAGGGAGACAGAGCTGGAGTGGGGGAGGGGCAGATAGAGAGGGAGACACAGAATCTGAAACAGGCTCCAGGCTCTGAGCTGTCAGCACAGAGCCTGATGCGGGGCTCAAACCCACGAACCGTGAGATCATGACCTGAGCCGAAGTCGGATGCCCAACCGACTGAGCCACCCAGGCGCCCCGAAATAGTAACATTTTAAATTGTTAGATCTTTCTGGAAAAATAGAGTATTTTTATTATTGATAGATTATAGTTAGAGCTATAAAAATGTTGAGAGTTTTAAAATTTATTGTGTTTAGTATATTCAGAGGCCCAATAAAGTTTTTAAAACTGTAGATTGAAATTTAAACTTGTTAAAAATAGATTCCTGTTTGTTCTGATTCATTTAGATTTATTCCAGTCATCCAACAAATATTGATAAAGTGCCTTCTATATGCCAAGTCATTTGGTGAAGATCCTTACCCCTGTGGTCCATATAGTCTACTAAGGGAATATAACCAGTAAGCAATAAACATAAATGATAGAGCATGTCAGAAGGTGATAAATGTTATGGGAAATAGAAAAAGTAGAACAGAGTAAAGGAGATAGGGAGTGCTGGGCTCAGGGTGGCCTGGAGGAGACAGATTACAATTTAAAATTGTAATGGGGTAGGCCCCATTGAGGGGTAACATCTGGACAAAAGACTTGAAGTGGATTGATGGGTTGACAGTAAGATATCTAGGGGAGGAATATTCAGGAAAAAAAAAAGCTACAGCAAATGCCCCAGGATAGCAGTAGCCCTCATATGCTTGAGGAATTCTGGGACACCAGAATGACTGACGCAGAGTGATTCTAAGGGGAATATGGTAACAAATGATCAAATCGTGTAGGGCCGTAGACCACTGGTGAGATGGGGAACCACAGGGGAATTTGAGCAGAAGGGTGACATGGTCTGACTTTTAAAGCATCATTCTGGCTGCTGTATTGAGAAAGACTACCTATAGTAGCCATTGTTGGTAATAATCTTGATGTTAGGGGAAAGGAGGCAATTATTGTAGTAATTCTAGCAAGAGACAGAGTGATTAGAAAAGTAGTGTATGTGCTAAGTAGTCAGATTCTGGATGTGTTTGGAAGGTAGAAAAAACAGTATTTCCTGAAATATTTGATGTGAGGTGTGGAAGAAAGGGAGTTTTTTGGTCTGAGCAAATGGCAGGATGAAACATTGGATTTGGAAAAGGGGGGAATTTGATTTTATATGTTTAGTTGGAGATATCTTTTAGAATTTCTCGTGGAAATGTAGAGTGGGCAGTTGGATATGAGTCTTGAGTTCAAGCAAGAGTTCTGAGCTAACACATAATGTTATATAGCATATAAATTTATACTAAGTATAAAATATTTAACATATTTACTCCTTAAATTTTCTTCTCTTGAAATAGTGAAAATTAATGATTGAATTTCTTATCTGCTAGAAGCTCAGTTTCCTGTTTAAGAACTTATAGGCTAACAAATCACTTAAATTGCTTTAAATTTTGAATGAAGGTTGATTGATAAGTTTACAAAGTGCTGTTTATAAGGCCTGTAAAAAAAATGATTAGTTGATGAACACATGCCAAAAATATAAAATTTTTGAAATGAAAAGATCATTGAAGACTGTTTTGTATAATCTCTTAATAATAATCTTCTCTCATTACATAAATTAATAAGTGTTTTTTTTGTGAGTCAGTCATAACTGAATTCAGAAAATGGAATGAAAATGAGGGCTTCTCATTATAGAGTTGTGGGGCTTAATTTAATAAAAGTCACTCAAATCTTCTAGTGTTTTTTTCTGTTTCTTTCAAGAGAAATTTAATATTATTACCTAGGAAATTGAATTGTCGTTTCTTAGATATTACATTTTGTATGACTTATATATCTAAAGAATAAGCAATAACTTTAAAATTAGTGTTACATTGAAGAAAATGGTTGTTGTCATTCAGTGACACAACAGTGAATTGACTTATAGTGTTCAATATTTAATTTAAAAAGGCTATTTCATTTGTTTCACTCTATTTAGAAAAGGAAGACCAGTGTCTCATGCCTGAAGCCTGGAATGTGGACCAGGGAGTAATTACCAAACTCAAGGAACAATACAAAAAGGAGAGAAAGGGGAAAAAGGGGGTGAAGAGTAAGTGGAAAACATTGTATCTGTAAACCATAAATCTTTCCTTTTTTATATCCCCCAATTTTTTTCCCCAATGTTTTCCTAAAACCACTTACTCTTTTTCTTTTCTGCTCCTGGTCTCTTTCGTTTTCATCTGCTCTCAGGGGTTGAAATTAAGTGGTTAGTTATTTGATTGTGACCTTAAAAAAATAAAAACAACCATGCTTCTGATTATGGAATCATAATATATCCCAATAATAAATCTAGAGCCTTGTGAGAATATGGAACTATATATTCAAAACATAGTGATAATTTCATTTTTAAAGTATATGTGCTTAATTAATTACCACAATGATTTTTCACTGTTGACAGTTTTAAATCTCATCTAGTTTGACCCTCTGGCAATCCACCAAAATTACTGCAAATAATTTTAGACCTTGGAGACAGAAAGTTAATTTCTACCCCTGAATATTCTGTGTGTTCATAACACACAGTTCATTTGCTCTCACTACTATATGCTATACAGGGCAGAGAGTCAAATACACAACTTTTAAAAGTATTTATTTTCTAATTTAAGAATTTTGGCCAATTTCATTTATAATAATATTGCCAATTAGCTTTTTTCTTTTTAATAAGATGTCTGCCATATAAAAACTGGAAGCTAAAATGAAATTGCTAGCCTTGTGAACCATATATAACCATATATATATATCATTATGCAAATTATTAGGTTTAGCAATAGATCTAATTAAGTATGTAAAGTAGAAACCTTGAAGAAGCTTTCAAGCATCCCTGAAAACCATCTAAAACACCTTTTTAGGACAGCAAAGCTAAACTACCTCCTGTGCTTCCACTCCCGTTGACCATATGCACATGGGTCTCCCTTTTATGGCAAAAGGAATTGCATCCTTTGAGATATTAAAGTAGTGTAAAGTGGGATTAAAATCCAGTTTAGTGAAACATGTATTTAAAAGTTGGAAAAAGCGTAGTTGTTATTGATAAACAATTCAAATCTTTATTTAAAATATGCTAAGAGTTACAAGTATTTAACTTGAATGGATTAAAAAGTCAGTGGCTATTTTTGATGTTATACTTGTACCAATGATTACATAACTAAGAGCTATTATTTGATGCCTTCTCAATATAAATTAAATTATAATGAGAAATATTAATATTAAAACATTAAGAGCATTTTGTACTTTTTATCCAAATGTATGGATAATAAAAGTGATCTTAAACAGTAATGAGACATGATTTACTAGGGCTTTTCAGAGCCATGGCAAAACCAGTTACACTGAAATTTTAATGCAAATGTCATAAATGAGAAAGGAGAATATTTTAATTTTCAGGTTGACATAAGTTGATATTTCTTTAAGTCATTATGCTACAATAATGTTTTGAAATGTAAAAAATCTCTCATTTGGAAGGGTATCCAGGATTTACGTAGAATCCACCTACTATTATACTGGTTATTCAGTTCTTGTCAAATATCAAGGCATTGCTATAGTTGGCATTTAGCACTTATGACCTAAAATGGCACCATTTGACTGGAACCGTATTCCTACTAATGGAAGCTATTGGCTTTCCTGAATCTGGAGATTATGATCAGCATGCAGGTATATAGCACATAGTTTTTTTGTATGACAAAGAAAAATGACTACAGGGGGAGAAATTTTAATATCTTAGGGTAGAGGGACTGCAGGGTGAGGCTCCACACATTTTGTTTATCATCATCAGTTCACACTGTTTTCATAAAATGGTGATCTGGGAATAAGTGAAGACATGGTAAAAACAGAACTGAAGCAAAACTTTGACCTGGTATGAAGCAGAAATTTACAAACCCCCACAAATATTTTTTTTAATTGAACGTTTACTGTTGGAAAAATTTGATTCCTATTGATATGGCCCAGTAGAAATATTTCCAGTCAAATCGTGTACTCCAATCATACGGTCTTGAAATATATTTCTAGGTAGTAGTTAAAATTGCTTAAAAATAGTTGTATTCTTTGCTGGTATAGGAAAAAAAACCATAATGGACTATGGGTAAGATTTTCCCATTCTTAATTAAACTTGTAACAGGAAAAACTACCGAAGATCTGTTTCAGCCTCTATCCTATATAAAACAGTCAAAACAGGGATGTGGGAGAATGAAGAATCAAAGTTCAGGTAAGTAATCAGTAGGGCATGAGACTTCACCTTGGGTACCATAGCTTCAGGATGTAAGGCAGTGAATGCAACTTCACATAAATGGACAAAAAGGAATGTTGCCGTTTAACTCAGCACACAGTAGTTTCACAATCCCTGGTATCTGTCGTCATTTAGAGCAATATATAAGGATTAAAAGAATGCTGTTATTTTTAATGGTCCAAATTGCATATGAACATGATTTTTTATTGAAATAGCGATATTATTCCATTAGCTTAATTTTTAAAATATATGTAAAGCATAATTCTTCTCAAGAAATAAACTTTTAAAGTAATTTGAAAACTTGGAAAGTAATTACTTTTTAATATAGTAGGGTAGTTTTAAAGGTGAATGTAAGCAAATGTGAATAAGGTTTATGGCACCATTTTGATGCAGTTGGATAATTCCATTCTTTTTTTTCTCTTCCTCCCTGTTTCTGGGCTAGGGCCCAATAGGTCAAAACTACAAGATATGCTTGCTAACTTGAGAGATGTTGATGAACTTCCCTCGTTACAGCCATCTGTGGGTTCACCTTCCAGACCCACCAGCTCCAGGCTTCCAGAACACGAAATAAATAGGGCAGATGAAGGTAAGTATATGACACTCCCGAGCGCGCGCGTGCGCGCGCGCGCACACACACACACACACACACACACACACACACACACACACTGCTGGGAAATGCATATCTAAATTCAGTTATTAGAAAGGACTTTCCTAAGAAAATAACTTTATTTTACGTATGTTTGATTGACACGGTGTTCCCCAAATGTAGGCTTTCTTACATTCAAGGGGTTTGATTCCCCCTTCAATCTGTTAGACTTGAAAAGGGTGCATAAACAGCAGCAAGTCCAACTCCAGATTCTAGTCCACCTCCCTAGAAGCCGTGTATTTGGTATGTACAGGCTGTTTTATTCACCCTACTGCAACAAGAAGAAAATTAAGTCTATATGATAGGTAGTAAATGTTTACTTTGAGATTCACATAAATATTTTCAGATGTTTTCTTTAAAGTTTGTCATTGATAAGTGAAAACCGGGGGGTGGGGGGAGGGTGGGGAGGACACCTGAAAGTCTACTCACACTTGCAACTGTGTTTCTTTGTTCCCTTTCAGTCCTTGTCTGTGTGTATTTTTTTTACAAAGTTACAGTCACCACGTAGAGTAATTCTATCTTGTTTTATTTATGTAACATAAAGTCCCAAAACAACTTTCATAATTATAATTTTGAGATTACACATTATATTTTAGACTTGATACTTCACCATATCCCTTTTGGATATTTAGGTTTCCAGTTTTTTACAGTACCGTCTTACGGTGTTTAAATACAATTCTGCCTGTTTTCTAGACATAAGTTCTGACTTATCTATTTATAAATAGATAAAATGCTTATATGTAGAAATTGATCTAAACTTTTTTTTAATGTTTATTTATTTGAGAGAGAGAGAGAGAGAGAGAGAGAGAGAGAGAGAGAGAAAGTGTATGTGCAAGTGGGGGGAGGGGCAGAGAGAATTCCAAGCAGGCTCTGCATGCTGTCAACACAAAGCATGATGTGGGGGCTTGAACCCACGAACCATGAGATCATGACCTGACCCGAAATCAAGAGTCAGATGCTTAACTGACTGAGCCACCCAGGCACCCCTAGAAATTGATTTTAAAGTATGTATTTACATTAGCTGAAAATCCAGTATGATGTAAAAGGAACCTTGATGATTAATAAATATTTTTCAATATTTATTTTTTAAAATTGCCTTGAATTTAAATACTGTAATTGTTTGCAGTGAATATGCTTCTTCAAATTACTATTTATTGAATAAAACAGACTGGGGAAAAGCCACAGAAAAATCACAAGTGTTTTTCTTTCTTGGGTTTTAAATTCAGTTACATTTTAGAGAGACATAAACTGATAGAACCTTGATGGACAGATTTTCATGGTCGGAGTACTTTTTAAATGAAACTTTTGACCATCACATGGTTAGTTATTTATTAGAGTTAATTTTATACATAGTATACCTGGAATTTATTACTCATACATTAAATAATGAAGACTTGTACATTACACCTTTATAGTCTAAATACACAATTTCTTTGATATAGAGACGTCTTTTGAATTAAAGATGTGAAGTCATGGACCTCATTAGGTGTGTTTGTTGTCCTCTAGGAGATACATTCACTTGACACTATCCATGTGAGAATTTTAATCAGTTTGTTATTCTAAGATCAAGTCTAGATAAGAAGTTCATTTTTCTTTTGTTCTAGTAACTCCTAAAGAGTTTTATCAGAGATTTCATCTTGCAGCATTCTAATAACAGAGGCAGAATAAGTACTATATACTAAATGACAAATGTATAGAAGCATTACATAAGCCACAGAAAGTGCCCTTCATGGAAAAAAATATTGAAGAACCTTAAAACTGAAGCGTTGAATATCTAACTTACTGTCTCTAACATGGGTCCTATAAGCTTTCTTCCTCAGTGAAAGGTTTTCAAAAGTATAAAAAGTATGTAAGAAATACACGGTGTATTTACTTGCCCATGAATGATGCCTCTTGGTCTCCAGTTTAGTTTCAGAAAAAGTGTCCATAGCCTGTGTGTGCTATAAATGTTTATCACTTTATTTTTGTTTTAATGGTTTTGTTTTAATTATTTAGCTGTAAATAGTAAAGAGGCACAGTTAAATAATTTTGTAAAAGCTGAAGAAATGTGGCCTATCGTCTCAAGTTGTAAGGAGTCTTAGAGTTCTGCCCATGGTCGCTCCCTCTGGCCCTCGGGTCTGCTGGCTTAGCCAGGGAGTGTGCTGGAAGGAGCTCTGCCTTTGTTTCAAGGTTTTACATGGTCATTTTTAGAGCATTGTTTAAATTAGCCCAAACAGAGTGTATGCTCAAATCCCATGAATCTTAGTCTTGTTTTTAAGAGTCCTTTTTATTTCACACCTGAACAAAGTTGTCTGGATACAGTAGAAATGAAAACAAACAAAACACCTGGCTGAAGACCCAGTCTCATAGTCTCCTGTGAGTCATTTGATTGAAATTTGGCATGAAAATTGCTATTCTAACCTAAACAGTCTCCACCCTGCAGTAGTTAATGTGAGAGCTGCTCGAACTCCTCAGAGGATATGTGGTATGTTTGGGTAAAACCCATTTTTATTATTGCTGCTTTATTGCATGGTGGTTTTAATTGCATAAGGTCTTAATTTATGTTCTCCTTTGTTCTTATAAGGGTTTTAAGACATAACTCTTAGGTCTTCTATTTTTAAGACATAACTATTCTTTCATTTCTTCAACAAATACTTATGATTGAATCTAAACTTACATAATTTAAAGCTGAAAAACACCTTTAAATCCAGTTTTCTACATATACTAATTAATATATTGACTTGTTTCTTTTAAGGAAACAAAACATTTTTTAGCAGCCAGAGTTTAAACTGTTAAATTCGTCTTATCAACTTATAAATGTTTGCTATTAGTAAAGTAACCACCTCTAGAAAACTACTCAAAGACTATCTTTGACAGTTTGCCAGCATAATTGCATTTATAAAAATCAACAATCTACTATTGACCAAATTAGGTAAAACTCC
Source organism: Panthera tigris (assembly GCF_018350195.1). Classification (NCBI taxonomy): domain Eukaryota; kingdom Metazoa; phylum Chordata; class Mammalia; order Carnivora; family Felidae; genus Panthera; species Panthera tigris. The sequence goes on from NC_056662.1 coordinate 109,550,902, forward strand.
TGTTTTACTTTGGCATTTTGCTTTTAACTGATTCTTCTGTGATGGTGATTGGAGGAATTGGATTGGTATGTTCAGTGTCATCTATTACAAAGAAGATATGGCATCAGCTCGCGGCTAATGAAACTGTTCAAATGGACACTTCGATAAAAAAAGTCTTTGAAATAAAAATCCACTTATAGTGAAAAGAAAATGTCTTTGAAACAGACATTTTTAACTGAACTATGCCTGTAGAAAACTGTAGAAGTGGTAAGGGAGCAGGTCAGTGAATTATCACAAAGTGAACCCAGCTGTGTTACCACTGCCTCGGTCAGAATCCGAACATGTACCAGGGTCTTGAAGGGCTGCTTGGGCTTCAAGTTACTGCTTCTCCCCTTCTCTCCAGACACAGTCCTGAGTTCTAACACCAACATTAAGTTTGCCTCATATAGGCATATTTTATAGTTGTAACTATTTTACTTCTTTCTTTTTTTTTTTTAATGTTGATTTATTTTGAGAGAGAGAGAGAGAGAGAGAGAGAGAGAGAATGCACCATGAGCAGGGAGAGGCAGAGAGAAAGGGAGAGAGAGAATCCCAAGCAGACTCTGTGCTGTCAGCATGGAGCCTAATGTGGGGCTCAAATTCACGAACTGTGAGATCATGACCTGAGCCGAAATCAAGAGTCAGGCGCTTAACTGAGCCACCCACGCACCCCAGTTGTAATAACCATTTTCGTTTGAAATTTTCTGTATTCTTCCGAGTTATAGAATTAAGCAATTTTATTTTGAATGAGACCAGGAATGTTCAGATCACTTGTTACTTATGTTTAATATTTGATAGAAGTAATTTGAGTAATTAACATGAAATAGCAAACGAGGAAAGCCTACTTTGCTTTAGTCGTATTATTTTTTTGTATAGTGAAAAAGAAGGGACAATGGTCTATTGAATTTGTTTCCTGTTGTACTTTTCTTTTTTCTCTTTCTTTGTTTTAATGTTTATTTATTTTTGAGAGAGAGGAGAGAGGGAGCCAGAGGATCCAATGTGGGATCTACAGGGGCTGCGGAGAGCCCAATGCGGGGCTCGAACCCACAAACAGCGAGATCATGATCTGAACCAAAGTCAGACACTTAACCGACTGAGCCACCCACAGACCCCTCGTGTTGTACTTTTTAAATTAGATGATACCTTTGCCTTTGGTTAAGATACGGAAAAAGCAACCAGTTCTTGAGGATTTTCTGCTCACTGAATTTTACTGTGTTTGAATGCATTTAAAAATAATCAAATATAGACATGCCCTTAAGAGACTCTTTACACTTTAGAAGTTTTTTTATGTGTCTTCTGTCTTCCCCCTTCAGTGGAAGCATTGACCTTTCCTCCTTCTTCTGGGAAGTCCTTCATCATGGGAGCAGATGAAGCCCTTGAAAGTGAACTGGGACTTGGAGAATTGGCTGGACTTACAGTGGCCAATGAAGCAGATTCACTAACTTATGATGTGAGTCATGGTTTTATTTTTGTTGTTTTTTCATTTCTTAGAAATAAAAAGTTAACCTAATAGAAAAAGATAACAGTGGCAAAATTTCTTTACAGGTATAGAATTTGGTTCTGTTTTAATTGCAAACTTTGAAAATACAGTATTTTTCACATTGTGTAGAGGTTAAAATTATGGTCTTTGCCTAAATCCGTAAGTTTTTATATCTTGTTTATTGGTTTTAGATTTAGGGAAAGAATTCCCTTTCTGTTACCAAGTTTGGATTTTATGTTTTAAGGCACCAGAGATCACTTGAAATTCATGCCTCCCTAATGGCAACATTTGAGTTTCTTCTTCCGTACATTATCAGTGAATACTTGGTCTACAGGAGATTTTAGTTATTGTTAGGCAGGGATGTCTACAGGGTGTCTTGCAGATGTTAAGGCTGACCCATCAGTGATTTAGACCAAAACTGAAATCGTCATACCTTTACACATGCATGCATTTACTTAATCCCAAACACAATTGTTTTATAACTACATTTAAATTGTCAGAAAAACAGTTGCCTGTTTTATAAAGTATTTACAACCTGTCTTGTCTTGATGAAAATGGTCTCACTTTGATACCTCATTATCTTTGTTGGAGAACACAGTATAGCTCCTACCACATGGGGGCTGTAAAGATGGATGCTTAAGCAAACCATGGATATGAGAAGGATGTGCTCCAAAGAGGAACCTCACCACTCACTCTTCTTCCTACAAATCAAAATTCTCACTCTTTGCTAAGTCCATTAGTAAGTCTTTTGGGTTCTTCCTCCAAAAATACCTAAAACCGTTAGCTGTTTTTTACTTTTCATCCTACTCCATTGTTTTCTTCACCTGGAACTACTACAATAACCTCATCTAAATGGGCTCTTGGTTCCCCATTCTCTGCATATATGATACAGGTTTTTAAAAAATATTTGTTTCTAGTAGTTTTGTATCCTTATATTCTACATCTGTTGTGTATAAAAACACAATTTAGTTGACTTTTGTTTTTTCATCTAATATTTGACAATCTTTTTATTTTTTTAATTTTATTTAATTTTTATGTATGTATGTACTTATTTTTGAGAGGGTGCAAATGAGCGAGGGGCAGAGAGAGAGAGAGAGAGAGAGAGACAGAATCCCATGAGGGGCAGAGAGCGAGGGAGGGAGGGAGAGAGAGAGAGAGAGAGACAGAGAAGCGGGGCTCACGTTCGCCCCATAAGGGGCTGGAACTCCTGAATCACAAGATCATGATCTGAGCAGACGTCGGATGCTTAACCAGCTGAGCCACCCAGGTGCCCCTGACAACGTTTTTAATTGGAGCATTGAGTCCATTTCTTTTTAAAGTAATTACTGATATATTTGGATTTAAGCCCACTGTTTATTTGTGCTACCTGTTCTGTGTTCTTTTTTCTCCTATTTTTAGCTATATTGGGATTCTTTTTTATAAGTCACCCCCACTCCATTATTTGGAGATTATACAGTCTTTCATTACTCTTTCTGTTGTTACCCTAGAGATTACCACACATATCCTTATCAAAATTTTAATGCACAGACCTTTAGAACAATTTTAACTATACTTAAAAAATTCCTACCGTACATATATGTTACTCTTACTATATATTTTGTCTCGACATTTATCTCCTACAAGATAATGTTTTATACACTCAACATTCAGTTAGGGTTACCCATTTTACATGATTCATTTTGCTTTATTCTGTTCTTCCCTGTGCATCTGACTGTCCATCTGGAACACTTTTCTTTTACTCTAAGAACAGTTAATATTTCTCTTTGGTGAAGGTCTACTGGTATCCAATTCCCTCAGTTTCTGGTTTTATTAAATTGTTTATCTCACCTGAGTGGGTTAACTTTTATCTCTGGTATTGAGTTCCAGTTGGCAAGGTTTTTGTTTTGTTTTATTTTGTTTTGTATTTAGTTTCACTTTAAACATTCTAAATATATTATTTCATTTTCTTCCTTCGTTTTCTGCTAAAGTCAGCTGTCATTTCTTTTATTGGTCGTTCAATGTTAGTCTGATTTTTTTTTCTTCTATGACTCATAATCTTCCTATGTCTTGACTGTTAGCCAAGGTTTAGGTTTCTTTTTATTTAACCTTCATGAAGTTCTTAGACCTTCTTGGCTTAGTATGTTTTTCTCAGTTTTATATAAAGTTCTCAGCTATTTATCTTCAAATACTGCTTTTACACTTCTCTCTTTCTTCTCCTTCTGGAACTCTAGTTATATTGTTAGAACTCTCTACATCCTCTGTCTCCTGCTCCCTTTGTTATGTATTTTCCATCTTTTGTCTCTATACTTCACTCTAGATGTTTTTATGACCCATCTTCTGGTTAACTAATTCTTTCTTCAGTTATGTGTAATGTGTAATTAAACCTATCTACTTAGATCTTACATTGTTTGCTTCTAGAATTCTTTTTCTATAGATTTATTCCAAAATTTACAATGTTGTCTTTTATCTTCTTGAACACAGTAAGCATGATTATGTTCCCAGTTGTTTTCATTAAGCTGTATAATCTTGTGTGGGGATGGTTATTTTTTATTGTGTCCAAATAGCCATACTTGAAAAAATGTCTATAGAAATAACTTCAGGCCTAGGATGATATCTTCCCCCAGGAAGTATATTTTAATTTGCTTCTCTCAGATGTCTGTAGCCAGTAGAAATCTGGATCACCTCATTTCAGTTTCAGTTTTTCAGATGATTTAAAGCTGATCTGCAGTCTATGCAAGGGCTTTTGTTCTAGTTCACGCTTCTGTCTAGGATGCAACCCTTTGGACTCAAAACCCAAAGCACAGTGGTTCACCAAGCCCCACCTTCTTGGCAGGCCCTGGACACCAGTCTGTATCTCCTTGCACTGCCCAAGCGTCAGAAGCACAGCCTGACCTCTCAACCATCCCCTCTGGAATCAGTAAATACCCTCTGGGGAGAAACAACTCCAAATATCAGGCTCACCTTTTTAGATTTCTGTCTTCCCCTAAATCCTGGCCTCCTTTTTCTTCACTATTTTTCTGGTTCTCCATTTAAAAATTATTAGCTCTGCTTTTCTACTTGTCCTCAGTACAGACTTGATCCTAATGGTCTAGTCTACATCATGGCTAAAAGCAGAAGTTCCCATGAGATACTTTTGTCCTCTCTAAACGTACCCCACAAAGATTTTGTCCCATATGTTACAGAATTCAGTCATGTCTCTAGACAAATGTCATTCTTTTTTTTTTTTTTAAGCTGTTGTTAAAAACTTAGTGTTATGTCTGTGTTTCTAAAAGAAGTCTCTAGTTCTAATAAATATATTAGTAACCTCCCGCTGTGTAACAAATTGCACACGACACAGCTTAAAACAACATTTGTTATAGTTTCTGGAGGCCAGCAATCTGGGGCAGCATAGCTGTGTGGTTCTGGTCTGTCATGTGGTTATAGTAAGCATGTAGCAGGGGTTGCAGTCTTAAATGAAGACTTGGGAAGATCTCCTTCCAGGCTCACTCATGTAGTTGTTCAAAAGCCTTGGTTCCTTGCTGGCTGTTGGCTGGGGACTAGTTTCTCACCCAGGAGCCTCTGTGTGGCGTTCTCGGTGGAGCAGCTGGCTTCTCCCAGTGTGGGTGTACTTGAAAAGAGAGTGAGCAAGAACACCCAAGATGCAAGGTTTTATGACCTGATTTTGGAAGTAATTTGCCACCACTTTTGCTATATGTTACTGGTCACACAGAGCAACCCTGTATTGTGGCAGGGGGCTTCACAAGGTGTAAATATGAGGACGTAGGGCTGATCAGGAACCATCTTAGTGGCTGTCTACCACATTAAGACATTCAGAAGGAATCTAATTGTTTTTGTATATGAAAATCTTTCAGCTCTTCAATAAGAGCAGACAAGAGTCAACTTAGTTGTTCTGCTTCTCCCCCTGCTCCACGCACCCCCAACCCCCCTGCAAAGATAACCAGCCCCAGATCTTATAGTAGTTCCTTGCATCGTGTGTTCTGTCTTCTTACTGCTCCAATTGTGACCTGCTCTATCCAAATTTTTCTGCAGACTTTTAAACTTCTGGGTCCTAAGTTATAGTTTGTATGACGAGTGTAGCCTCTTAAGTCAGGCTATTTGGTTTTGAATCCGGAGTCTTCCACTTACTAGAGGGAACTCATTCAGCTTCTCTTTTCTTTACATGTCTGGTCCTTAAAGTGGGGATAATGTTGATTCCTTCATAGAGCTGTTGTGACACTTAAGTGAGTTAATGCGTGTTAAGTTTTTGAAAAATGTATAAAGTAATGGATAATGCTCAAAATAGCAGTTATTATCAGTATTGGTTTTTTTTTGTCATTGTAAGTATGGCAATATTTCTTCAGTGTGTTAACCAATATGTGCCCTACTCGTGCTTAAATCTAGAATGCTTGTTAGTCATGGAGTGTAAAGTAATATGTGATAGGATATGTGGTGCTAGTGTAAAGTTAAACATGAACCTCTTTGGCTTTGCTGTTGGAAATGAAAAAAAAAAGTTGGAATATTCTTGGAATGAAAAAATGCATTTTTTAAGTTGTTGAGATGGAGTCTGTGTGGAGAAAAGCAAGATAATGTTGTGTTTTGCAAATGGAATTTATTGTTTTGTAACATCTGATTGTCTCTTCCAGGGTTAACATTTTATGTTTCCAGTTTATAAACGTTGTTACCAATTTGACAAAGAAAATTTAGCTTTTCATAGAAACTATTGAAAATCTAGAAGTAGGATCATATACTATAATGTTAATAAGTTATTAAAGGTAACTTAGTTTTCAGGTTTTATCCCAAATTAGTTTCTATACTATAATTTAGGTTGAAATTACTTGTCTGTTGTTTTTTTAAGTCATCCTAGTAAAGACCCATTCTTGTTATTTAGTCTTCTTTCAATTTTGAATTATGTTACTTGTTTTTTTGTTGTGTATTCGTTCATATTTCTTCAAAGAAAACCACTGTTGACGTACTGTTAATTTTGCCTTTTGATTTGATTATTTGCATTTAGAAATTATATTGTTTTGACAATTGCATAATGTGATGATTTAATGACAAATCAGCAAGAATTAATGTTGAAATATAATTTTTTTCATGTCCTGAACCAGATGTCCGGGTATCTTTCTTTTGTTTCCTTAATAGATAGCGAACAATAAAGATGCATTGAGGAAGACATGGAACCCTAAGTTTACATTACGAAGTCACTTCGATGGCATTCGAGCCCTTGCTTTCCACCCCACTGAGCCCGTTTTGATAACAGCATCAGAGGATCACACATTAAAAATGTGGAATTTGCAGAAAACAGCCCCAGCCAAAAAGTGAGAATATTCTACTTTAACTGTATTTGAAGGTTTTTTTTTTTTCAGTTTATTTATTTATTTTGAGAGAGAGAGAGCGTTCATGGGAGGGGCAGAGAGAGAGGGAGAGAGAGAATCCCTAGTAGGCTCCACACTGTCAGCACAGAGCCCAACACAGGGCTCGAACCCACAAAAGGTGAGATCATGATCTGAGCCGAAATCAAGAGGCTCAACCAGCTGAGCCACCCAGACGCCCTGTATTTGAGTATTTTAATTATCAGTGTTCAGCAGAAAAGTACTTAATTATTTGCTATTAAATTTCTCAAGTATACCTTCCAGCTTTTTCTTCTTTACCATGTCACATAATTAGAATTTTTCCCTTCTTACTCACAATCTGATATCAGGTTGGAAAACTGACACTGAGGGAGAAATAGTATTATCTGATAGTTTCCCAGAGCTTGTGAGTGCTGTTTACAATCCTTACACAGTATTTTAAATGGTTGTCATATTTGTGGATTCCCTTGTCTATATTGAAGGTTTCTACTGTTGTTGTAAAGAGGTGTAGGCATGTCATCATTCCCCAGCACAACCTTGCCATATTATTTATTAGGTTTGGACTTAATGATGTGGAAGGGAGGCTGATTGAGGGGTGAAGGACTGTTCTTTGGTATTGTCTTTTGGCCTTGACCTTTTAGGTACTTTCCATACCTACCAACATGTATAGACTGAAAGGCATTGTTATTCCTGTCACTTAACTGCTATTTTTTCCCTCAGCCCCTCGGTTCCTTTCTTAAGCATGAACAGACATGAGTTGTTATAATCTCTTTTATCAGTGACCAAGCTAGTCCAGGTCCCACTTGGTAGTGTACTTACTGGAGGTCACTCCCCTGTGTCCTTGAATCAGATGGTCCAAACCTAGCATGTGCCAGTAATGGCCCTTCTCTGGTGTCAGGCACTTCTGTTATTGGAAGGAGAAATAAACATGAACTGGCAAAGATTATAGAAGTTTTACTACTGATAGAGGATATCTATTGCCAAGTTTAAAAGAGATCAGTGAACATTCCTGCTGTGAGTCCTACATAAACTTGATAAAATACTTGATTTATCAGTCTTCATCAACCAGTTCAACCAGATCTTGCTAAAACCAAGTGACTTCTCATAAGGATCAGGTATCTTCAGCAGAGAGTAATTATTTCTTTGTTATAAATCGTGCCTTTTGTCTTTTTAGTTCTCTGGCCACAATGGGCATCTCATTAGACCAAAGAATGTCAATGTCTCATATATTCTTGACTAAAACTTAGAAAAATATTGAAACAAGTTTCTTAGCTGGTGATAGCTTAGGAACAATATCTCCACATGTAAATAACAGTGACCTGTTTACCTTTGAGCATAAAATTTTGGAAATGCTTGAGGAGAGAATTATATAAAAAACTGTAATACAGTATAAGAAATGGTAAGTAATTGACTTTACATCCAGTTTCCATTAACAGTCATGGCCAGTATTAGTGTAGAGTATCTATACATTCAGTGTTCTGATTAATGAATAAACTGATGACTTGGACACCTTTTACAAGTATCGAGGACAGATATCTTAACCTTTATGGAAATGCAAAGAAATTCAAGTGCCATGTGCTGAAATCCTGCTAATGCCTGGTTCTAGCCTAGTCTGTTTTACATGTAGACTTTTATTTAATCCTGTGAGTATTTGGTATTATCCTGATTTTTCAGTTTTGTTTTAAATATGTAGAGGAATCTGAAGTTCCAAAAGAATAAATAATTTGCCTGAAGTTAGCCACCTAATTGAATCCAGAAATTTATCTCCTCAAAGCCTATGATGCTCTTTGAGTGGGACTCTCTCTTCCTTTAGTCAAATAGACTATGATAATGCTGAGAACACTACAATCAGGTATTATTACTAAACTACTACTAAACAAGTGTTTCTTGAGGCCACAAAAATATGTGATTGATATCAGATAAGTTGTCTTAGGTGTCCTAGGTTGAGAATGGTATATTACCACAGTGTTGGTATTTCTAAAGGCAATTTTGTGGCATATATTCAGGGCTACTGTTTACTACTGAAACTTAGAGTGGTAAAAGTCCTCTCTCTCTTGGATTTAGGAGTACATCTCTTGATGTGGAGCCTATCTATACATTCAGGGCTCATAAGTAAGTATGTGCTTTTTCTTTGTTTTAAGTCAGCATCACTGTACATCAGCCTGATTAGAGTATTTTATTTTCTTTCCCTTAAATATTTGTGTTATATATTTTTTGTATTTAGTAGCTTTTTTCTTTTGTAAATGTAAAAGAAACTGGCAGATAATACAGTGTTAAAAACAAGTTTATCACTACCAGAGATCCTTGCTAAAATTAGATTTTATTTGGATAATGTTTAAATATGATATCTCTCTTGCTTAAAATAAGTTGATGCAGTAAGGGTTAAATATTATAAATCCTGACCTTTGTTTTCCTTAAAGATAATATAGATTAAAAAAACCCAAGAATTTTAAAATTATGAACACATATTGCATGCTGCTCATATTTCCACATAAGCTTAAGGGTTATACTTATTCACTTGATTTAACACAGAGATTGGCATTTTTTATAGAAAGGGTCGGATAGAAAATACTTTTTCAGCTTTGTAGGCCATATATTTTCTGTTGTATATTTTTGTTTTTAGTTCAGTTTGTTTTACAACCCTTTAAAAAAAATGTAAAAACCATTTTTAGCTTGAGGACTGTACAAAAACAGACCACTGGCTGGATTTGGCCCACAGGCCATAGTTTGCCAACCTCTGGTTTAGCAGCAGAAGAGAGATGTGCGATGCTTCCATAGTATTTTTATTCATCGTAAAAAGCTGAAACATAGAAACCATATGAATAATTAAGCACTCTTATTTCTAACAAGTCCTATTATCAGATTGATTTGGGGGAATAGAAATTGCTTTTTATCTCCCAGAGGACCAGTGCTCTGTGTGGTGCTGAGCAGCAGCGGCGAGCAGTGCTACAGTGGGGGTGCCGACGGACTGATCCAAGGCTGGAATACCACCAACCCCAATGTCGATCCCTATGACTCCTACGGTAGGTGTTTCCCCCAGGATATGCAAGAATAACTTGTCTTCCTTTTACACATTTTACATAGCATATATAAGGATAAAATGAGATATGTTAATAAATTGGTAAAAGACAACAAGGTCTTTATATGGTTGAAAAGGACTCTTGTATTTACGAATCAGTTTGATACATGATGTTAAAAGAAAAAAGAAACAAAATGGATTATTCCTGCAAAAAACAGTTCCCACCCTCCCAGACTTTTGTTGATTGGAAATGGTGGCTATGACTGACCATCGTTTTCTTCATTTTGGGCATCTGTACATTACTTGAGACATTATTACACATTTCATTACTGTTCTTGACAAACAGCCTAAGGAAAATTAATGTTGGCATCATCTTCTTGATCAGTTACTGGAGTGTGTAGAGGGTAATGACTTTTAAGCTCCATGACACCAAAATACTTGAAAGGCCTTAAAAATTAAGAAGTGCCTTTAGTCTTGGGAACAGTACTGTGAAACATAAATCCACATGATAATCTATCACTAGATTTTACCATAAATTCTTTTGCAAAAACTGTTTAGGAATTGACTCTTTTGGTTTCCTCTTATATTCTCAGACTTTAGAATGGTATGAAGTGTCATATTTGTCCTAAAACCATATTTTCCTCTTCACTTTAGATTAATTTTACCACCAAACCTAAGATAAATTCGATAAACAAAAAATTTTCCCAACATATATTTAATAAACATTTAACATGTATTTTGTGAAAAGTAAACCCCCTCTCTCTCCCCAGGTCTCTTACAAATTGATCTGTTCCATATTTTTCCTTACTTCCTTTATCTCTCTATTAGAGGATCAGTTGTTCTGTCCCAAGGCAACCAGCCCTTCTCCTTTGGCTCTTGACCTCATTCTCTCTTGTTTCTTTTGAGACTGCACTTGATTCGTTCTTGCTGTCTCTCTTGCTCTCATCTTAAGCCTTGCCCTCTTTTCTCTCTTTCCACCCCCTCCGCATATAAGTAAATCCAGGTAGCTCCTCTCCTGGGCAAGGGGAAGCCTTTTCTTGACTCCATTTCCCTCCCTGGCTTGTGTTTAGTCTCTGTTTCCCTCATCATCTGTGTGTGTGTCTCTTTGGTGGTTGTGACTAGAATACACAATTTGGAGTTACTAATTCCATGTCCTTTCCCCGGGCATCATCCCTCTGCAGTCTGTCTTCTGGTCATTCCCCTTAAATATACCAAGATTATCAGTGACTGTCTGATTGGCTGATCCAAGGGGTATTTTCCAGTCCTTGTTTCTCTAGACGTATTGGCTATCTGAAACTGTAGAACATTCCATCCTTGTTGAAATTTGTCCACTGTTGGCTTCTGTGACAATTTGTTTCCTATCCTTCATAAACTTTTATTTTTCTCACCTTAGATACTGGCATTTATCAAGGCCCACACCCTATTCATTCCTTGTTTTGTATGCATATTCTTTGGTAGACTGAATCCACCTCTACGGTTTTATATGCTGTTGACTCATAAATATCTTCTGTAAGCCTCAGACTGCCTACAGAACATTTCAAAGTCACCATCTCATTGTCCATAAATCCCCGCAAGTGCTGTGTTTCTTCTCCCATATATTCTTTATGAGACGGTGGCACCACCACAGTTGCCCAAGCTAGAAACCTAACAGTTATCCTTGTTGCCTTGTTCTGTTTGCTATCTGTACCTTATTAATTTCCTAGTAATTAATATTTACCTAATATTAATTACCTAAATATTCCTTGAATATAGCCCTTCTGCTTTGCCCCCTTTCCCACTGCCCTCCCCTAGGTGTTCATCATCACCCGCCCCCAGACTGCTGGAACAGTCCCCTTGCCGTCATCTGGATTCTGTCCAGTCTGTCTTCTGCACTACAGTGAAGGCTACCTTATTAAATACCTACTTCACCCTACTGCTCCTGGAAAACCCCGTAGTGGTTCATTTTGCTTTCAGAATAACTCCCAACTACCTTGATATGCTGTAGAAATCCCACCTTAAAGTAGCCACTCTCCTCTCATCTTTCTGTCTCCAACTTCACACTTCAGTGGTGCTGAATTGCTTGTAAATTTCCTCACATGTCGTGCTTTCCTTCCTTTGTGATTTTGCAGGTGCCGCCTCCTTTGCCAGCAGTGGCTTCCCTCTAGTTTTGACTGGCCAGCCCCCGTATACTCTAGGTGTCATTCTCTCCAGGAAGCTTTCACTCAACCCTGTTACTCTCCATGGTTACGATGTCAGTCACTGTTACTGTACTTATCACAACATCTTTTGAGACCAGGATAGCACTGTGTCTTAATTATCTGTGTGGCCCCAGCATCTAGCATAGTGCCTAACACACCGTGTCTTCAATAAATATTTTATGATATGACAGAGAGTAGAGGACAGATAACATTGACATTTTAAACTTAACATGTGTGAGCCATCTTGAAAGTACTGCTTCATAGAGTCACTGTGAGGATTGATAATTACAGTTTCCAGTTTGACTTTTGTCACGAAACCGTGCTAAGTGAGCCTCCTTCCCTTCATGCACATCATTCACATGTCGGTTAGTGCTGTTAGAGGGGAATACCTGTAGGTCTCAGTTCATGTCCACCGTGAATTCCAGGGACCTGTTGCTCCCAGGAATAACTGCCATTCGTAGTGCGGAGGTACAGGAGGCTGGTCTGAAGAAGCGTGTCCAAAGTGCTGACAGAGCTCAACGAGGAAAGGATCTCTGTTCATTTCCTCGAGGAATAGTTGTGACTTCTCTGAACACAGATTAAATTCAAATGATGTGTGTTAACGTGCTTTTTAAAAAATCTAGACAAATGGAAAGAAGGGAAGGAGAAGGAAATACCTGATTTTTTTAAGGAGAGAAATATGTACTTTAAAATTTTAATTTATAAGTCCTAGACTCTGCATGTGCGTATTTCCAAGCCTGTTTTTAGTTACTGCAACATTTCAGAAGAATAATAGAAACTAGGAAGCATATTTTGTGCTGTTATTAGACGCTTTTGTTTGTATTTCCTTTCTCTGGAATCTGAGTTACCTTTATGATTTGTTTTTTTCTCCTGATTTTGCATTCTTGCTATTTTGTGTAGATCCTTCTGTTTTAAGGGGCCCTCTGCTGGGCCACACCGATGCTGTCTGGGGCTTGGCTTACAGTGCTGCCCATCAGCGCCTGTTGTCCTGTTCAGCAGATGGCACTCTCCGATTATGGAATACAGCCGAGGCTGCTCCAGCCCTAAGTGTATTTAATGATAATCAAGGTATATGCTTTTTTTTTTTTTTTTACCATTCAACTGAATCTTTTATCAAGTGTCTAATTCTAACAACAAGCAAATAAATAAGTAAACGATTCTATAAACTCTTAGAGTTTAAATTTAATTTGAAGGGTTTTTTTTTTTAAAGTAATGAAAGCATATTTGTTTGAATTTCCAACTTATGATTTTTAAAAGCATAGTATTCAGTGAAAGAACACACATTAAAAATTTTTTTAAATCAAAATATAACATCTACAGTAAAAATGGATATTGAAGATATGTCTTACTGGGTTTGACAAATATATAACTCTTATACCTCTCAAGATCTAGAACCTTTCCTTCACCTCTTCAAAGTGTCTTTGGGTCCTTCCCAGCCCCTCTTCCCATTTCCAACCAGCGGTGTGATTTCTTTCATTACAAATAAGTTTTATCTGTTCTAAAATTTCATAGAAGTGAAATCATATAATATGTACTCTTTTTGTATCTGGCTTTTTACTCTCTAATGTTTTTGTGATTCATCCATGTTCTACATATCAACTTATTTATTTTTATATTTAATAGTATTTCATTAAACCAGTGTGTTTATTTATTTACCTTTTGATGGACATGTGGGTTGTTTCCAGTTTTTGAGTATTATGAACAAAACTACTATGAACATTTATTTTTTATTTATTTATTTATGTATTGAGCTAGTAAAGAGCTAGAAGTAGAATTGCTGGGAGTTAGAAGTGGTTTTGTGTGTTCAACTTTATGTGAAATTGCCAAACTTATCCAGAGTGGTTGTGCCATGTTATACCACTGACAGCATGTATGAGAATTCCAGCTGCGCTTCATTCTTAATTAATTAGCATTTGGTGTTATCAGTTCATTTAGTTTTAGACACTCTGGCGGGTGTGTAGCAGTGTTTCATTGTGGTTTTAATTTGCATCGCTTTGGTGGCTAATTATTGTGAGCACTTTTGTGTGTGTGTGTGCTTATTAGCTATTAACGTATCTTCTTCTATAATATACAGATTTTTTAACTGCTTGCTTGCTTTAGATTTTGAACCATATAAAAAAATCAGATTATATTCATGTATATGTATACATGCTATGTATACATATCATTCTATTCTTTTATGTTTGTAAGCACACTATAAGTTTAACCAAGTTTTATCCTATTCTAGATGATAAATAAAGTACCTTCTTTATTCTTGAGCTGTTTTAACTTGTGTCTGGGTTTTGATGAGTTGCCTGCATTTGATATTTGCATGACTCTACCAGTAAATAATAATTTGAAATTTTATTTTTTTAATTCCGTATTTCGATGAGTTAGAATTCCTCATAAGAGATGGTCTCTTAAAGAATTCCCACAATGCCACTCTAAGCCTCAGGTAAAAGTGGAAGCAACAAAACTTGTAGTCCAGAAATGTTTTCCATTTGTTTTCTGAGTAAAGGCCTGCATTCTGTGAATATATTAGCTGAGTAACAGGTAGAAGACTTGCTGAACAGGTAAAGATAATAAAATAGGCTAGGGCTAACAGTAACAAAAGAAATAATCTCTATTGAATGGTTAATGAGCTAATTTTTATTCTAATGTTGAGCCTTCTTTACTTCTTAAGGAAATCTTGTGACTATTTGTTTTGCTATATTATAAGGACATTTTCAACTAGACCCTCTGATCACCATTCTCTGAATATGTTCTGACTCTCTTAGAATTGGGAATCCCTGCGTCTGTGGATCTAGTGAGCAGTGACCCGAGCCATATGGTAGCATCGTTCAGCAAAGGATATACAAGCATCTTTAACATGGAAACGCAACAGCGCATTCTCACTTTAGAATCCAACCTAGATACAAGTATGTATACCAATTTTAAGTAGTCTTTGTTTGGGTCAAATTTTTAAACTTTCTCAAAATTATAATTACTAGAGTCAACTACAAAAAAAACCTGTTATTATAAAGAGTTCTGCCTTTTAAATCACAGAACACAGTTACTTGGATAAAATGATTTACAATTGATTTTAAGACTTTAAATTTATGCACATTTGTAACTATACTATTTGGAATAGCATTTGAGCTATTCCAAAGAGGAGTCAAGTCACATCCCCAAAGGCAAAGGAATTAAAAGCAAAAATGAACTGTTGGGACCTCATGAAGATAAAAAGCTTCTGCACTGCAAAGGAAACAATCAACAAAACTAAAAGGCAACCGACAGGATGGCAAAAGATATTTGCAAATGACATACTGGACAAAGGGCTAGTATCCAAAATCTATAAAGAACTCACGAAACTCCACACCTGAAAAACAAATAATCCAGTGAAGAAATGGGCAGAAACATGAATAGACACTTCTCTAAAGAAGACATCCAGATGGCCAACAGGCACATGAAAAGATGCTCATCAGGGAAATACAAATCAAAACCACACTCAGATATCACCTCACGCCAGTCAGAGTGGCCAAAATGAACAAATCAGGAGACTATAGATGCTGGAGAGGATGTGGAGAAATGGGAACCCTCTTGCACTGTTGGTGGGAATGCAAACTAGTGCAGCCGCTCTGGAAAACAGTGTGGAGGTTCCTCAAAAAATTAAAAATAGACCTACCCTATGACCCAGCAATAGCACTGCTAGGAATTTACCCAAGGGATACAGGAGTACTGATGCATAGGGGCACTTGTACCCCAATGTTTATAGCAGCACTCTCAACAATAGCCAAATTGTGGGAAAAGCCTAAATTTCCATCACCTGATGAATGGATAAAGAAATTGTGGTTTATATACACAATGGAGTACTACATGGCAATGATAAAGAACAAAATATGGCCCTTTGTAGCAACGTGGATGGAACTGGAGAGTGCTAAGTGAAATAAGCCATACAGAGAAAGACAGATACCGTATGTTTTCACTCTTATGTGGATCCTGAGAAACTTAACAGAAGACCAAAGGGGGAGGGGAGGAAGAAAAAAAAGGTTAGAGGGGGAGGGAGCCAAAACATAAGAGACTCTTAAAAACTGAGAATAAACTGAGGGTTGATGGGGGGGTGGAAGGGCAGGGAGGGATGAGCACTGGGTGTTGTATGGTAACCAATTTGATAATAAATTTCATATTAAAAAAAAATATGGGGGGGCGCCTCGGTGGCTTGGTCGGTTAAGCATCCGACTTCGGCTCAGGTCATGATCTCACGGTCCATGAGTTCGAGCCCCGCGTCGGGCTCTGTGCTGACAGCTCAGAGCCTGGAGCCTGTTTCAGATTCTGTGTCTCCCTCTCTCTCTGCTCCTCCCCTGTTCATGCTCTGTCTCTCTCTGTCTCAAAATAAATAAATGTTAAAAAAAAAAAAAATTAAAAAAAAATATGGGGATAAAAAAACAAAGAGGAGTCAAGTTTTATACCAAATGATTAGTTTTCAATTCTGTTTGAAGAAAGTAATATTTATTCTGAATATAAAATAAATCTGTTTTTCATTTCTCATAATTTCATTTTTTAAATCAATTTAGTTTTGTATTAATAATATTTGACACAGCTCACTACTGATTAGACTGTAAATCAAGTTGTGTCTCTTAAAATCTCAAATATGAAGCTTCTCATTGGATACAGAAAGTCAGGAAATAATTTCTCAGATTGTGAAAAAGATACTATAGAATCTTTTTGATTTTTGGCTTTTTAACCATTGCTTTCTGTCTTTAGGCTTAATCCAGACAATTACATTTTAGGTTGCAGTTGACAAAGGAAGCTGTGTACATATATATTGTTGTTTTAATCTGAGAACTAGCTTTAAAAATAATTACCATGGTGTGTTTGTGTGTGTGTGTGTGTGTGTGTGTGTGTGTGTGTGTGTGTCTGTCTGTCTTTCTGTCTGTCTCTCCCTCTCCCTCTCCCTCCCTCCCTCCCCCCACTCTTTTCCTTGCAAAAATTTCCTTCATTCCATTTTGGCTTTCTTCATTTTCTCTTCCCAATCTGTTGGCCTTTGTTTTTTTTCTGAGGTCTTAGGAGAATTGTTTGGGGAAATACACACGAATAGAGTTTTGAACTATTTGGATGTAAAAGAGAGGGGTGAAAAAACAAAAACTGATATTATGGAATAAGAAAAGGAGAAACTTTTTTTCTCAAGAAATAATAGGTTTTAGACTCTCAATAAATTTAAAATCAATTTAAACATATGACTTAAAGCTACAGTAGTAAAATACAGATAACAATATGAAACTAAGAAGGATGTGAACATTTTTGGAATGTAGTCAATTCTTAGAATGTCCTGAGTGGTAAATACTGACTTTAATGACTGCTACAAATTAATAAGATGTCAAGTCTGGTGGATGAGATGGATGAACTAAACTCGGCAATCCCAATTTTCTCTTTAAGTGTGTGACAATAAAGTCATGTGACTTTTTGCCTGATACTAGAAACATTTTCTGAAGAAAAGTGCCAAAAATGTTTTGAACAAAGGCAACATTATTGGAATAAGTGATAATTACTTTGAGTTATAATAATAATATGTCCTGACATTTTCTTTTTTAAATATATCCTTTTTTTTTTTTTAAATGTTTATTTACTTTTGAGAGAGAGCGAGTGAGTGTGAGAACACAGGCAGGGGAGGGGCAGAGAGAGATGAGAGAGAGACACACACAGAATCCGAAGCAGGCTCCAGGCTCCGAGCTGTCAGCACAAATCCCGACATGGGGCTCGAATCCACGAACCGCAAGATCATGACCTGAGCCTAAGTCGGACGCTTAACTGACTGAGCCACCCCAGGCGTCCCTGTCCTGACATTTCCTAAATTATCAGTTTGATTACTTTAGAGTTGTATAAATTATCAGTTTTATTACTTCAGAGCTGTACTTTTATTCTTTTCTACTGTGACTACCCCTGCTTATTTATTTTTTTTACTACATTGTTCTTTTCTGTAATTTAGCAGATTTTTAAAAAATTAAAGTTCAGACCAAAAACATGTTTCAAGGTAAAAGTAAATTTCTTATAGAATTAAAAAGGATGGAGGTTTTTGTTTTAAAAATCAGAATAGACTCACTTTCTGTTCATTAATGTCAATTATGGTGATTTGTGATAAAGTCAAAGGTATTTGAAGCAGGTAATTGAGGTCTTGTCAGTCCAGTGAAAAGTAAGCCATTTCTAATTACAAGCTGAATACAAATACTTGCAGGAGTTTTTTAGATTCATTGTTCAATTTATTCCTAGTGTTCTTTGCATTTTGCTTACATGTCTGATTTACCATTAAGTGGAGAAACTTCCTTAAAAGTATTACTAAGTAAAAACTCTTTTGCTTCCTTCCATCATTTGATTTCTATCATAATTATTTTCTAGATCTCAGCATAATTGAAGCTATTCTCAGAAACCTCTCTCTCAGAATACATGGGATATTTTACTTAAAGTATTTCTTTTCTTTTGTTACTCTCCTGCTAGATCCTACAGAGGATAATGCTCAGTGGTATGTTATCTCTGGAGGAAAGAAAAAAAAAAAACAACTACAGGCTGAGCTTTGAAACTAAAGTCTTTGTTAAGGACCATTTAAATTGAGTATAACTGAGCTTACTCCACGTGGTCAAGTGACTTTGTTTTATTCTTAGATAACAGGCCATTAGTACTGGAAAAAGATTACCTTCAGTTTTTAAGATGTCATATTTTTAGGGACCACAAGAAAATCCAACAGAGTACCCTAATATTACCATTATTTTTATCTATATTTAGCTATATTTTCTATTATGTGAATGTAAATTCATAATAACTTTACTAAGATTTAAAAAAGTTTAACTCTTTTTGAAATAATTTTAAATATGCAGAGTTTCAAAAATAGTACAAGAACTAGTTACATTTCACACGGATTCATCAGTTTCTACCATGAAACAGTTCATGTATTGTGATACAGGCCTAATGACATGTGGCCTGCTTCTCTCATTGTGCGTATAATTGAAATTCTTTGAAAGTTACTGTATAGGGCACAAAAAATAGTGTTAGGATGCTGACTATTTGAAGATTCCAAACACAGTAGACTGTCAAATGATAACCATTTCTATTATGATGAGAAAGAGAAGATTATACATTTCAGAAGCTCTCTTTGTCATATTTGTCTTCAGATGATAACCATGTGATAAAGAATATCTAGAAAGAGTGGAGATTTAAATTTGGTTATCATCTACTTGTAAGTAACGATGGAACTTTATTAAAGCTGCAGAATATCATAGATCATCAGAGAATGAGAAATGTCTGTGGCCCCACGCTCAGCGCTAGGTGGCACCCATTGATGGCAGGTGGTGGAAAGAAAATTCTCATTTGTAAGTACCTCTACATTTGTCAGTATGGTATTGTTCAGGCACTTCTTTCCTAACATTGATGTTGAGAATACAGTCACAGAATAAATTAACTAAAGACAAATTAAAGTAACAAAGTCTCAGGTGAGCATTCAGTCCTCTTATATGAAGAAATAGTAGCGTTAACTTTGTTGCTCTTTTTTTTTTCTTTTTCGCAGCCACCTCTTCGTGTCAAATAAATAGAGTCATCAGCCATCCTACTCTTCCCATCAGCATCACTGCTCATGAAGACAGGCACATCAAATTCTATGATAACAACACAGGTAAGTGTTTATTACAGAGTGATCAGTGTTAAAACAAAATAAATAAATAAAACCCACTGTAAGTAGGCTGACTTGGGTGTCTGTTAGTGGCTATATAGTCTAGGAATAAGCATGGAAACAAATACTCTTCCAGCTCAGTTTCTGTTCATTCTGTCCAAATCTGCTAAGAACTAGTCTTCATGATAGCATATAAAATCATCTTAGGTTATTTAAGTCATTTACTTAATGTTGTATTTATTTTTGAGAGACAGAGTACAAACGGGGGAGGGGCAGAGAGAGAGGGAGACACAGAATCCAAAGAAGGCTCCAGGCTCTGAGCTGTCAGCACAGAGCCCAATGTAGGGCTTGAACCCACGAACAGTGAGATTCACGACCTGAGCCAAAGTTGGATGCTTAACCAACTGAGCCATCCAGGCGCCCCTCATCTTAGTTTATTTAATAATAAGTAGATACTATGTTTTGGCCCTAGCACCAAGGTTATCACTAGGGACACAACTGAAAAGGTCATTCAAATACCAATAAAATTGATCTCTTGCTGTGAATATGTTGGGGAAAAGTAGAAACATGTTAGAAGTAAGAGGCATATGATCATTATATTTTGTTTAAAATTGTTCAAGTTTGGGGTGCCTGGGTGGCTCAGTCAGTTAAGCATCTGACTCTTGATTTCAGCTCTGGTCATGATTTCACAGTTCTTGAGTTTGAGCCTCGGTTCATGAGTTTGAGCCCCATGTCAGGCTCCACACTGACACTGCGGAGCCTGCTTGGGATCCTCACTCTCTCCCTCCCTCTCTCTCTCTCTCTTTCTCTCTGCCCCTCCCCAGCTCACAGTTTCTCTGTAAATAAATAAACTTTAAAATTGTCCAATGTTGGAGAGCCTTAGTGTTGGAGATAGAAACCCCTAAGTCATTTGTTTTTTTGATTCAGTTTTCCATAGACTACTCTTTTCTGTATTATAATATTGACTATCTGGTCCTGATTGATTTGAATTACTATATGTAAGGTGGGGAGGATATGTGGGCTTTCCCATTTTTTATTAGCTTTCATTCACTAGTCAGAAGGAAATTCCTGAAGAGCTGTGTTCGGAGGAAAACACTCCATATTGGCAGCCATATTTACCTGAGTATCTGCTATTAGCTTTGTAGATATATTAACTTTTGCTGACTTTGCTTAGCTGTGAGTAATGAGTAATTTAATATTTTAATCCCTTTCTGTATGTTGTTTCCACCAGTATTGTGGCCAGGTTTTCCCTCCGTTCCTTTGTCTTTCCGTCTCTTCTGTTCTCACAACCCATATAATTTGCCTGTAGCTAAAGGATGCAAAGTAGGTGATTCATGTCTTAGTCTTAGTTAATGAACAAGGCTTAAGGGAATATTTGTGTATAAATGACTGACTTTTATATTGCTACTTGAAAGACAGAAGTATAGGGGCGCCTGGGTGGCTCAGTCGGTTAAGCAGCGGACTTCGGCTCAGGTCATGATCTCGCGGTCCGTGAGTTCGAGCCCCGCATCCGGCTCTGTGCTGACAGCTCAGAGCCTGGAGCCCGCTTCAGATTCTGTGTCTCCCTCTCTCTGACCCTCCCCCGTTCATGCTTTGTCTCTCTCTGTCTCAAAAATAAACATTTAAAAAAAAAAATTAAAAAAAAAAAAAGACAGAAGTATAATCTGAAATTTAAGCTTTTGTTTCTCATTACCATGGCTAGAGCAGGAGGGAGACACATTGTTTTAGCTGTGATGGAAAAAGCTATTGATGCGGTAAGTACACAGAGAGGGGTGACTGGAGAAATCAGTGTAACATGGTAACTGGTGTGTGTTCAGGATGAGGAAAGCTGTTAATAAAGAGTAACAATCTCTTTTTCCCAAAGGCAAACTCATCCACTCCATGGTAGCCCATCTAGAAGCTGTTACAAGTTTAGCAGTTGATCCCAATGGCCTGTACTTGATGTCTGGGAGTAAGTACATCAACTATGGATTATTTATTTATCCTATTTTCATGTTAATGTAATTTTTCCTTTCAATTTCTTTTTCTTTTCTTCTTTTTTTTTCCTTTCTTTTGATACAGGTCATGACTGTTCAATACGTTTGTGGAACCTAGAAAGTAAGACGTGTATCCAAGAGTTTACAGCTCATCGGAAAAAGTTTGAAGAATCAATTCACGATGTAGCTTTCCACCCATCCAAATGCTATATAGCCAGTGCTGGGGCTGATGCACTGGCCAAAGTCTTTGTATGACACAATGCATCATCTTCACCTTCTAGCTCTTTATAAATAATCAACTGCACAAAAGAGATACAGAAGACCAGGGCAAGAATCAACCTGTCCTGCCCTTTTGTTCTGCCGAAGGAGCACAGAGAACATTTGTTAAAGTATAGTTTTGCAATTCGTATACTGTTTTCTAAAACTAAGGTTTGTTCTGGTTGCTGCAAGCTCAGCTGAATCTGTGAGCCTGAAAACTGTTTCAAAATTTCCCCCAATAGGAGCTATTATTTCTGAGGTTGTTCTAATTCGCTAGGCAGGCCTGAGCGAACATAGGTTTAGCCTGTCCCTATTGAGTAAATAGGGCATGCTATAAGGGATAATTAAAAAACTTGATGACTGGGAATGATAGAGGAAGAACAGAAATTTAGACCCAGTTCTCCCCTGAGAAATCTTGTTAACCACATTAGGTAGTCAAAACAGTAATCTTTACCATATCTGCTGTACTAACCCCGATGTGCATAATGAGCAGGCAGTGTTCAAATGAGTTTTTAATTTAGTTCTCCTTTCATCTGTGCACATAAAAGCACCTGGCAAAGCATTTTACCATTAGGGGAAAAAAGAAATGCAATAATATGTTAAATATATTATTATTCAAAAATGCTAAACAAATATTTAGTTTGTAAGCAGATTTCTATATTGTATTACCTTTTTGAAAATAGATTTGGTACCATTGTAAAGTTAAGCTGTCAAAAACAGTCACCATTATCAATAGTCAGTAGAGTCTGCTTTTACTAAAGAATTTAACTTATTCAGGTTCAAGATTCTGTTTATTTTTAAGGGCAAGCAGGGCATATCTTGATAATTTCTATTAATTTTAAAATTCACTTTATTCATGTGATATTTCTAGTACCAGAGTGGTTATCTCATATTGATGAAATCTTACCTTTTAGTGGTTGAAAAGACGGAAGTTATCTGTGAGTACTTGTTTTTCAAAATCCACATAACCATGCTTCGGATGACCTCTTGCTTTTTCTTTGTCTCTCATATTCAAATTATCTGACACCTACCAAAAACAGTTTATAATTATGTTTTGACAGCCCAAAGGGTATGGTTAATGTCAGGCAGCTGCTTTTGCAGTACTAAATAAAGCACCTGGTTTGTGCCCCAGAAGTCTTCCATTAATCTATCCAAGAAGAAGAGCCCACTGGAAATCTGGATGGAAGAGTTCAGTGCATCCCTTGGTTAAAGAGTTTTCTCTTTCCCTTCCCCTACCCCTCCATTCTTTAATTGGAGTACACAGCGTGTTTTAATAGGCAGTGTGTCAGTATTGTTTCTGTGGAAAACTGTCATAAAGGACCAGGGTTCCTTGAGCTCACCTAGGTTCCTTGAGCTCACCCACCCTGTGACCCACATGTGGCCAGCTCTTAAGATTCCCATGACCCCACTCTTTGGACCTAGTGTCTTCACATTCTTTTGTTTGCCCCAATGTCAGAGACCAGTGTAGAAATTAGGAATAAATTATTAATGCCCAACTTTTCAGCAAAATGTATATATAGTAGTTTTCATACATAAAATCCATATCCATAAATGTTTTAATCTTTTAATATAATTCCTACATTCCTCTCCCAACATATTCCATTGTTGTAACAATGACACTTCTGATGATATGTATATTTACTCTGAAAAAGTATTCTGGTGGTGATATGGGTAGTAATTGACAATTTTTCTTTAAAATTTCTGCTTTTCTGCCTCTAGAGTTTTGCAGCATACAAGCTAGATTTGCCTGATTGATAGACAGATATACTTTAATATTTTGACACAGCTACCTTGTCATTTCATCTGTGCTTTGGTTCACAGTGGGCTCAAGGGACTCCTTTCTATAATCGAATGAATTGACCTGGACTTGAACTCCCAGGTGAATGTTTATATTCCCATGCAGATATAGAAGTCCACATTGTGTTTGGTTCATTCCTCTTTTTGGTTCTTCAGTGAGTAAAAAAAAATGGTGTTGCTAACCTAACATTTATATAAGTATACTGGAAAATCCAGTCGGGTGCCCTTACTTGGCATGTTTAGGATGGACTAAGCTATTGTTTTACCACTTACTGCTTAAATTACCTCGCAAGGTCTCCAGTGCCTGCTTTACTTACATCACTGAAATTCTCAAAACCAAGAAAGTCTCTTCCCTTACGTTTTATACCTCCTGGTTGAAATTTCTCTCTTCGTGAGTGGAAAATGACCATGAGATAGGTAAACTGTGGTGCAGATGATGGAGCTTTGAAAGTTCTTTAGCCAGCCAGTGCCGGGCCATTGGAGACCCTAGACAGAAACAGATTCCTCTCCACTAGCACTGTGTGATCACAGCCTAGAAATGAGCCAAAGCTGTCTTCCAGCCAGAGAGAAGCATAGACATGTATCTGCTTTCCCCGCCAGCCTATCAGAAATTTAATCCCCCAAATGAACAAATTCAAGATTCACACAGTCATTGAAATGCTTTCATAGTGCTTGGTTTGTAAATATTTTGGGTGAAATGTATTGGGAGAGTATGAAAATCAGCAGGAGACATGGTCCCTGCCTTATTTTCATATGCTATGAATACATCTCTGGGACTTGCAGCACCCTTCTCAAAACCCAGATGTCATATGGAGCTCATTTGCTACTCGAACCCTAGACAGGTATTTAACATAAGTGATATAATGACCTTCAGTATTTTTCTATTGAACAAGTTTAGCGATTTTTGCCATTAAACAGATAATTAGTTATGCAAAGTATTTAGCTTTTATAATCATTTTAGTTATGACTAAAAGGGGGGAAATTATGCTGCATCACTGATAATGAACTTTGTGAAAAATTTTTGTTTATCTGACTTTCATTCCTTCAGTATTCTTGCTATAAATTTCTTTTGGAGATAATGATAAAGATTTATTTGAAAATGTCTAAAATGTATGTATATTTTATAAATATATATTATATATATTGTAGGAATATATATAATATATATAGACTATATATATTATATATATATATTATATATATATATATATATAAACCATAGGTGCATTTTACTGTTTTGTATTTTCATTCTTAGAGGTCGTGTACACCACAGGTAATGATGAGTATGATGAGTGTTGTGCTGTTTGCTTTTGCAGTATAATATATAGTTCTAAATGTTTCAATTACTGTATATACTATATTCATTATAGGCTAGCATGCTTGTTTTAAAGACTGTCATTCTAGTTTATTAAAATCTGAATGTAAGAAAACCTGGCTATTCAAATGTGAATTGAAAAATATTCCATTCTCAGTACTGAACTATTTCCATTGAACATTCAGGATTTTTTTTAACAAAACAGATATCATCAAGAAGGCAATAGCTAGAGAATGAGAGGTGCCTTTAAAATAAAATACAAATGCAGCCTTACAGTGAGGATGAGGATTGAGCTGGGGTGGGGTGGGGGGCTATGGCAGAGAGAGATTGAGAGACAGAGAGAGAGTGAATGTGTGCGCGCGCGTGTGCGTGTGTGTTTGCCAGTCTGTGAAGATCCTGATTTGTGACCATCAATGTCTTTTCAGTGTATCTGCTCAACTTCTAGGATTTCAAGGGACATTTCATGCACTGTCTTCGTGCTCTTCTGAGCACCACATGTACTTTCCAAGGATTTTGAATGTGAATTCCTAGAAATTTCAGTAGACAGGAAAATAACTATTCTTCATGATAGTTAAGTTCAGGTAAAAGGAGAAATTATTGATTCACCAAAATTATGGGATCTTCTAATGTTGGCTAGGTAATTTTTTAAAAATGTAATTTTTAAAGGCTTACTTTTTTAGTACTTCATATATTTCCCTCTTACACGAGAGCATGCCATGAAATTCTTCTGTGATGAAGATCCAACTAGTAAAAATTATTTTTAGATTAAACACCTGAACTAGTTAAAATACCACCTAAGAATAGTGTTTAAATGGCATCTTTCATATCTACCTCGTTGTCATTGCTGCCATTTTAATGAAAGCAAATCTTTATGACATCAGAAATGACTGGATGCAATTTCTCTGTTGGTGCTTTTCTCAGGCTTTGTCATTTAAGTTATATTGAACTAAGATGTCACAAATCAGATTGAAAGACTCAGAGTTTTGGTTTTCTTTTGAAAGAACTGCTTAAAATTTATCATCAGTGTTGATAGTGAGTGGATATAGTTCAACTCTGGTTAGTATACGTCTGTGATATTTTCAACCAAGAGCCAAACTGTTACTGAATTTACATGGAAAAAGAGCTCTAAGTACAGTTTTCTTCAGCTTACTTTATTCTTTGAAAGCTATTTCAAGGCTATTAAGTACATAATCATTAATTTTATGTACTCTGAAGTTGCCTTTGTTACTGTTACTTGTCTAGTTATTTATATAATTGCAGTACTTTATGTGTTTGACACTGGGATTCAGGTTGTATAAAAGTAGTAGCTGACTGAAAATTATATGTATATTTTTGTGAAATGTGTCAATTCCAGAAGTTCCTTTTAGGGGAAGGTCCAGAAAACATGTCCATCTTTAAAAACAAAGGACAGGTCATTGGTAAATGATTTGAATCATTTTTACTTTCAGCACTGAAAGCTTTTTAATTGGCCGTATCCATCATCTAGCTGGACCTCCATGTCAGTGTAAGGGACACCAGATTGACAAAGTATTTAGCAGATTGCATCAGTTTTGTTTTTGTTTTTCTGTTTTCGTTTTTTTTTCTTAATCGGAGAAAAAAAAAAAACACAAAAAAACAAAAACCAAAAAACTAATCTAGGCCAAACAGAGATCCCTAGATTCCACTTATTTATTCTAGCAGTATTCCTGAAGTGGTGCTTAGGGGTCAGAATTTTCTGGATCTTTGCTAGTTAAGCTTTAGATTTGATTTAACTGGGACCACATGGTTGCCATCCCTGTGATGCAAATTAGAAAGTTCATTTTAATTTAGATTAACTTTAATGTCTGCCTGGATTTTTAACAGGCTGTGAACCAGTGAGTGCCTTGTTAATGTAGAATGATTTTCCCTGGTTGTTAGCTCCTTTCTGAAAATGTCTCAGAGAATGGTATTTTAGTTGACTTGTACAGATCTGCTAAATTCGGTATTATCAGCAGTCAGAAAGCCTTCAGTCTACCATGTACCTCCCTCCCTACTTTCTTCTCATTGTTTGGCTGAAGTTTGCCTCTTGTGAGAAACAAATTCGACCCCCCTCTCCACACACTTTTTTCAATCCAGATTAAGAGGTATTCCCTACATGCATTCCAACTGTATGATCTAATATCTGTTTTTAGGAGGAACCACTTCTTTGTAATCCTGAAATCTACTGGTTACTTTACGTCCTTCTTAACTTCAGTTTACTAGAGCTGACTCCAGGGCATCATCAGTTTAGATTCCTACTAATTTCTTTTCTCCACTCCCCCCACCCTCACCCCCTCCCCGCAACTGGTGGGCCCTGGACCAGATTGTTTGATCTTCAGGTATTTTTAAATTTAGTTATAATATCAATTAATGTAAATTAATCCAAATGCTAATTTTTGTGGTGCAAGAAGTTTCTTTTGTAAATTCAGGGTATGGATAAGCTAATTAAGATATCTTTATTTGGTGGCTCTAAGTGTATTATTTGTTTTTAAATAAAGTGTACAAATATAGATAATGTGCTATAGGTGTCTGATGAATTGAAATATTTTGGAATCTAGTGGATTTGCAGTTTATTATAAAATACTTTAATACAACTTGATTTTGTTTTTTCCAGTGGGGGTGGGGCAGAAGAGGCATGCAGAGGAATGAAGGAGTATTAGACAAAGTAGATGTGAGTCCAAAATAATAAGCCAGTCTTAATTATTGATTGTGAGGAAGATAGAGAAATTTATCATTATAGAGTGTGAACCTTTGGAAAGCCAGTAAAATTAAAATACCCCATGAGATTGGATAATTGATGCTTTCAGGGACACACATATATTTTTCAAGTGTTTAGTTATATATTTTTAAAAAATTATACACACATATATAAATTTAATGTGTTTTTATTTTTATTTAATTTTTTGTTTGGCTACTTAACAGACATAAGCCCTCCCCTCCCCCTTGCCTTTTCAGATCAACATTAGTTTTCAAGAGCTGTCTCTGCCCACAGCTCACAGTCTCTTTGTTCCAATCTGAAGCCACCATACTATGTGGAATCTGAAAGTGTCCTTGAAACTATCTGCCGTTCTCTGATGTTTTTGTATTCTGCTGTAGCGATGAGTTTATATCCTTTAGCACGTACACATTCTTCAGCAGTGTCAGAAATAACCCTTTTTGTGCCTTTTAATGAGAACTGAGACATTGCTGGAGTAATTTTTGAGTAATCTAGTACAGAAGGCTAGGAAGAAGCCAAAGTTTTTTCATGGATTAATGGGCCCTCTGGGGTGCCCCAGAGTGTTCCTCTGACCTGCATTGGGTTCCCCGAGACCATCACCAAGGTTTTGAGGGGCCCCAGAGATGTTCTGGCACTTAGGATAGTCCCCAGGAACACCTAGGAATCTGGCAGCGCCACGTAACTCAAACACTGTGGCTGTGAAGTGCCCCTCCATTTGTTCCTTATTAGTTCACACCTGTTGCTTACAGTGATCGGGATAACTCTGATTTTATGGGGAATCACTGGTATGCACCTCTAAAAATTGGAAACCCTGTCTTCTGGAACACTAACTTAGTATAGTTTGTATACTTTCAAAACCACAGAATTCAAAGTTCACCAACCACAAAATGACTCACTTTGCATTTCACTTAGATCCTACAACCGTCCTTTCTCCATCCTAGTGGTTTAATTAAGGGTAATGGTGGTTTTAGTCAGACTTGAAGAAGGATCTATTTGAGTGAACAAAATCTGCAATATCCTGCTAACAGGAAGGGCCTATTTTGTAGAAAATCCCCTTGTCCTCGATGATTTAGCCATTCACCTTACATTGCAGGCTGGTCCAGATGCTAACTCCGCATTGACTTTCCCTGTGTGCCTCTTTAAAGATATAATTAATCCAGTAATGTAAAGGAGAACCCACCATAAAACATCTGTTAAATAGCACTTGGAGCACTGGAATGAGTATGGCTAATTCATGTGCCAAAGTTTTCTGTGCTCTCATAAACTGCAGTATATATACCAGGTTCCCAATCTCTAACCTCAAACCACAGATATTTTTGAATTACCTCATATAATAGCATCACCAAGTTAAGGGTAATGGTAAGGGAAACCCATCATTTACAAATGAAATTTCCCAAACTGAAAAACTTCTTTTAATTAAACACTGCATGGAATGCAAAAATTTTATGTTTAGTATGAGTTGTAAAAACAAGGAGTTTGTGACTTGTGTAAGATGTGCTGAAATGTTAAAGTACACTGACATCTAGCTATTTTCTGAGTGAAATGGACCAAGGCAGTAGTTTTTCATAAGTAAGATTAACTTACTTAGAGCAAAAGAAATCTCATCAGAAAGTTTACTTCGGGTGCTGGCTAACTTGGGTGAGAGTGTGGGGAAAAACTACCATACCAAGAAGGAAAAGCCACCAGCCATTGGCTCCCTTTTTTCTTTAAATGACTTGGAACGATGACCTCTGAGATCTTTTGACCTCTAAAAGTGAATGGTTCCAATTCTGCCTTGTCATTGCTCCCTGTTACCTAAATGAAAGATTTTTAGGAAGTACATCAAAAGTATTCTAGAGCTCTCAGGTAAAGTGTCAGCATAGCTTTTATTATATTTTAGGAAGCCATATTAACATAGACCCAAGTATGTTGTGCCACTTGTATATGTCAGAATGACGACCAGAAATGTAAAAATGTTCTCATGAGGCCAAGTGATAATCCCATGAAAAGATCAGAAAGTCATTTGTGTAGGATGAGTTGTTTTGAGTGATTTTACTATGCTTTCAAAACCATTTAAAAATATATTTGCATATTTCTCTACAGACTTTTGAGCCCATATATTTCAGAATATCCTGTTGGTGGAATAATTTTATTCAGTGTGTATTTTAGAAAAAGAATTCAGTGGTCTCACATCTTTTGACAGTTATTAATGATCAAACTCCTGACACTCCCTCCCCTTTTCCTCCCCTCCCCGCTGGAACTCATTGGTATGTAGACCAGTAGCATATGTCTCCATGTTTTGGCTGCCTGGAAAAACAGCATGTTTGTATAGTTTGCAGATAAACATGGAGCCTTGTGTATTTGATACATGTCAAAATGATTGTGAATATCGTGTAAATAATGTTAATTAGCAGTGTCCCCTCAGCTAACAACATTAAGGTTAGATTCTGCCAATTACCATTCAGGAGTTTTGAAAGTATGCGCATTGAGCTAAAATACCACTTAATTCATTTAAATGGAAACTTTATTTTTCAGTGAAACAGTACGTGTTCAGTTTCCTTGTAGATCTCAGGGTCAGAAGAAATCAGGCTTTCTCCCAACTCTAAAACATTCAGGCTTTCTTTTATTCATTTTGGTCAGCCTTTTAAATTAAATAAGCAAGACAATAAACTCCTATTTCTCATATCCTACTATACTTGGGAATACACATCTAATGATTCCAATTAAGAAAAAATAAACCCTGCAAGCAGGCTTCCCCACACCCCCCCTCCCTGTCTTTAGGAACATCATTGCTTTCTGGAGGAGAAATTATTTTACTTCAGAAAATGAAGGTGAGAGATCCATGCAGTTTTGTCTCCTTGATATATGCAAGTTATGTACAGCTTGCCTCTGCAGAAAAACACAAATTTTATTTTGTATGATTTTTAAAAGTTATTTTGGAAGTACAAAAATCAGCAAGGAAGATGTGATAAGTTTATTTTATATACTGTCTTTCAAAATCTTAGATTTTTTGTGTTGCATGGGAAGCATGTAGTGATGAATTTTATTATGAATGCCTTGTTCTACCCCATCCTCAACTCACATTTTACATATTATGTATTGCTCAGTGTCACCTAACTAAAACAGGTAAATGATTGCTTCAGTCTCTATAAGCTCATTTGTTTTTCTTATATTCTGCTTAGCACCTCTCCTGGTGCCTTCCCATATAAAAAGTACTCAAATACTATCTGTGGGTTGAGAAATTAGAAAGCACATTTTCAAAACTCTAAATCTATCCAGATCTTCAAAGACAAAAAAATCGGGGCGCCTGGGTGGCTCCGTCGGTTAAGCGTCCAACTTCAGCTCAGGTCACGATCTCGCGGTCCGTGAGTTCGAGCCCCGCATCGGGCTCTGGGCTGATGGCTCAGAGCCTGGAGCCTGCTTCCGATTCTGTGTCTCCCTCTCTCTCTGCCCCTCCCCCATTCATGCTCTGTCTCTCTCTGTCCCAAAAATAAATAAACGTTAAAAAAAAAAAATTAAAAAAAAAAAAAATCATCCCTGCAGGTTCCTAGCCGATCGCAGATATATTTAGATCTGTGAGGCTGATCCTAAGATTGAGGTCTGTACCCTAACTGAGGAGGAATTTGGATCTCACCTGGAAGGTGGCAGCAGAATGGCCAAGACACCACCCTCCTGCACACTTCCAGTCCTGCCTACATGGGAATTAAGCAGAGCATGTGGGGGACAAGGACATGTGTCTGAACACTGTTAATGGTGCATCTTCTTTCCCTGACCTCTCTAGCACCAACCCACTGGCCTTTGATCTCTTGTGGGGCAGCTCCTCCAGTCTGGAACTTAAACCTGCCGGGACTGTCTTGGGCCCAGGCCAGATCCACCACCCTTTCCTTGCAACTCTCAGACGGTCCAGCTGTTCCTAACTGGCTGTTTTTTTCCCAAAGAAGTAGGAAATACCTCCCAGTAGAAGATTGTCAAGAAAGGCATTCCTCTGGGGGAACTTGCCTTGGATTTGAAGAATCTAGGACAAATCCCTCGGGATGTTTTCAGGGCTGCTTTTTGCCTAGAAGATTTGATGGTAATTATCTAAATGTTTATTAACTCTCCTGGGACCGAGCTCTGTGTTGTCTTGCTTTGCAGCTACCATTCCACCAAGGCCCAAGTGGCTTGCAGCCTTGAGCTGAAAAGCTGAATTGCTTCAGGAGCAAAATAGTCAACAAGTTAGAGACAGACTGTATTTTAACAATCAAATGACTTTTAAATCATTAAGAGAATCATCAGAAGAGTAGTGAATTGAATTTTTCACATTTCCATTTCTAAAGGCTTATTATAAACAAAATTGAGTGTGAAATGTTCAATTAAATCTCAAAATAATGTTAAACCTATATATTATGTAAGAACTATTAGCTCTTCAAATTATTAAAAGAGGATTATTTTAAGATCAATCCAGGACAAAGGAAAGAACAGGATTTTGACCTGGACACAGGACATTGTCGGTGAAACTTTAGTGAGACTAACTCTTATGAATTGGGTTTCTCATCTATGAAAAGGGGATTATACATCTGCCTGATAGATTGGTTTGAGAAAAGAGATAAAAACACCTGATAAAATGTTGGGCAGTCTTAATAAGCATCCAACAAATAATTATTCACACCCTGAGTTCAGACTTCTTGTCCATGTAATTCTGTCACACTCCTGGTAACTTCTAGAATATCAGAGTTTTAGGAGAAATGAGGTTAAAATGAACATCAAGAGTAGCCCTAAAGAAGAAGTTACTCCTAAAATATTACTTTCCTCAATATTTGAGTGCCTGCTGTATGTCAGTCAGTTCGAGGTGCTGACATTCAGCAGTAGACAAAGTCCTTTACCTGATACAGCTTACGTTCCAGTTGGGAGGAACAAATAATATCAATAAAAAATATCGAATATTGGTGATAAGTGCTAAAGGAAAGGAGATGGGTGTTTCACAGATGTAAATAGGGGTACAATTTAAATTACTGCAATTAACTAAAAGAGAAACACAAGGGGCACGTGGCTGGCTCAGTTGGAAGAGCATGCGACTCTTGATCTCGAGGTCATGAGTTCGAGCCCCATGTTGGCTGTAGAGATTACTTAATTAAAAAAAAGAAAAAGCAACAAGTGAAGTAATGAAGAGACATAATGGCAGAACTCCTATCCCACCATACCATTCCACTCCCGCCCCGTCTTGTAACAGCCCGGTCTATGTATCCCTATTTTCGTTCATCCAGATAGGTGCACACAAATACTACACAGGGTTTTGTCTTACTCTACATGTTCTCTGCAACTTGCTTTTAAAATTTAATGTGTATTTTGAGCACCTTCAAGTCCATACGTAGACTTCTTTTAAATTCCTTAATCTACACACACACTCTCGTGTAAATGAAATGAGATTTTTTGGTGCGTCTGTTTGCTGTAAATAAGGGGGATAACACATACCCTCTGCATCTTTTCTCATCCAAAAATGTGTGATGGAAATCCCTCCAAGTCTGTCTCATAGCCGTCATTTCATTCTTCCGAATGCTGTATAATACTCTGTGATGATGACTTAAACTTCTTCTCTAATTAATGGACATTTACTTTGCTACCGGATTTTCACTATTATGGTAACTGTGCCTGTGCACATACTCATGACCATGATGGTGTCACTTCTGTGGAGTAGATTGCCTGCAGTAGGATTGCTGGTTGACAGCTACGTAGATTTAAATGTTTTTAATAACTATTGACAGATTATTTCCCAAAAAGGCTGGAGCAATTTATATCTTCATCAGTAAATGTACAGTATAAAAAGTACCCATACCCTTCATCCCCACTAGGGATGTTGTATCATTTTAAAAAAATAGAAGAAAAAAAAAGACTGGTGGTGTGTATAATGATTTCTCAGTATTACTTTATTTGCATTTTACCTAATTATTGTAAATCTGCATAACTTTTCATATGTTCTTTGGTTATTTGGGTTTCACTCATAATTAAATTACCTTTTGTATTTTCTATTGCTGTATAACCAATTAGCACCAATTTAGCAGCTTAAAGTGACACCCGTTTATTATCTCACAGTTATATGGGTTAGAACTTCAAGCAGGCTTGACTGGGCTCTTTGTTCACTGTCTGATAAGGCTGAAATGAAGGTGGGTGGCAGTCTGGGCTCTTAACTGAAGGATCTGGGGAAGAATTCACTTCCAAGCTCATTCATGTTGTTGGCAGAATCTGAATCCTTAAAACTGTAGGACGGTTGTAGATGGAGAGCTCTGTTTTCTCGCAGGCTGTCAGCCGGAGGTTGATCTCAGCTTTTAGACGTTACTCTCCAGTCCTTGTACATGACCCCTCCCATCTTCCAAGTTAGCAAGGATTCATCAAGATCCTTCTCATGCTTGACTTTCTCTGTTTTTTCTTCTGCTGCAGGCCAGAGAAAACTCTGCTTTTAAAGGACTTATGTGCCTAGGGTGAACCCACCCAGATAATTTCTGTATGTTAAGGTCTACTGGTTAGTAACCTTAATTAAGTCTACAGACTCCCTTTGCTCTGTAAATGTAGCATTATCATGGGAGGAACATCAGGGTGAAAGATTATGGGGGCCATCTTAGAATTCTGCCCTACCACAAATCTTCATATTTTTATTTATATCTTTATATTTGTGTCCATGTTTCTATTGTGTTTGCCTTTTTATTTAGTTTGTAGGAGGTTTTTTATATTACATATATTAAGCCTTCCTACTCTTGGTTGCAAATAGTTTTACCAACTCATTTATAAGTTGTCTATTGACCACTAATATTATTAAGTACTTTTTCCATAGAAAACTTAGCCATTTGGATTTCCCTCTTAAGGTGACTTGCATATTTGTATTTTTTAATTCACATTTAAAATTTTTACTCATTTTTTCATTTACTTGATTTTTTATTAACATTTTGCCCATATGTGCATTGTCTTTTAAAAAAATTTTAAGCACTCTTTCAATTGTTATATGTAAATGCTTCATCATATTATTTGCAAATTTTCTCCAAATCTGTCGTCATTTACCATATTTATAATACATTTTCCCATTAAAAACTTTATATTAGTATATACTCAAGTATATTAATTTACGAAATGTGAACACTTGTAAATATTAAAAATTTCAAAGTATTCTGTATTGATTAAGGCCTTCACTTCTGTAGTCTCCTAGAATGTCTTCTACATTTTATTTTTGTTGTTAGTGTTTTTTCACATTGTTTTTACTCCATTTGGAATTTGGTTTTGTATAGAACGCCAGCTATGGACCCAACTCTCCTTTCTTCCACGTGGGTTGCCAGTTGTTCCAGCACTTTTTATTAAATTATCCTTTAACAATGAAATGAAATACCAACTTTGTCATATATTAAATTTTCATATATAATGAGATTTCTCAATATACTGTACTGTTTCACGTATAGTACTCTTTATATGTGGCAATATCACACTGATTTAATTACAGTGGCTTTATGTATAGTCATACAGTGGCTTTATAAAATGGTCAGGCAGAACTTTTTCCTACCCCACGGTCCTGCATACTGTTCTTTTTACTACCTTTCTTGGCTATTATCAGGCATTTCAAGTTTGTGATCATTTTATCCAATTAGGGGTTGAAATTCCATTAAATTTAAAAATTAATTTGGGGAAATTTGACATATGATATTGTCTTCTTTTTTTATTTTTATTTTTAAATTTAATTTATTTTTGATAGAGAGAGACAGAGCACAAGTGGGGGAGGGGCAGAGAGAGAAGGAGACACAGAATCCAAAGCAGGCTCCAGGCTCCGAGCTGTCAGCACAGAGCCTGATGCGGGGCCAGAACCCACAAATTGTGAGATCATGACCTGAGCCAAAGTCGGACGCTCAGCCGACTGAGCCACCCAGGCTCCCCGCCATATGATATTGTCTTCTAAGAACTAACAAAATTATATCATTTTCTGTTTGCTCAGATCTTGTCTATATCATTAGTATGATTAAGTTTTGAGAGTTTTCTTCACTTAAGTCCTGTGTCTTTTTTTGACTAAATGTAGTCTGTTCCTTAGTTTTTTGGTAATTATTAAGAACAGATTTTTTCCCCCATTTTCATTTCTAAAGGCTTATTACAAATAAAAAGCCTATTTTTTTTTCTGTATGCTTAAACCTTATATGTAACAAATTTATTATATATACTTACTAAATTTTCTCATGAAGTTTTCACTAGTCTCTTGGGACTTTTAGAAATATAATGATACAAATACTATGATACACGAAATCACAAAAATAACTCTTTTTTTTTTTAAATATTTGAAATATTCTTTTCCTCTCTAGATTCTTTATTGTCTGGAAACTCTATTATAGTGTTGAATGGTAATGGTGATAGCCAGCACCTCTGTCACAGATTTTAATTGAAGTAGTTTATTGAGCTGTTTCGAATATTCATGTTGCTATTTGGTAAATAATCTTATGTAAACAAATTCTTGTTTTACCAAGACATTTTATCAGAAAATGCTGCTGAATTTTGTCAAATGCCTTTTCAGCCTTTTTTGATGTGGTTTTGTGTTAGTCTTCTTTAATCTGTTGACTACTTAGATTACATTGGAGCTGCTGATATTAAGCCACTCTTGTCTCCTTGGAATAAAACCTACTTGATCATAATGTGTTATTCTTTTTTTTTTTTTTTTTTTTTCATAAATCAGCATTCCAGTTGCTAATATTTTATTTAGAATTTCAGCATGCATATTCATACATGAGATTAGTCTATAGGTTTCTTTAGTAGTCTTTTTTATTAGGTATAAAAAGTTATGCAGGTTGACAAAATGTGGGACTAATCAGAAGGCTCACCCACTGTGGGTGAGAATGCAAATTTTTTCAAATGTGTTAGAAAACCACTTGGCTGAATCTACTAACGTGAAAATATAAAATCTAGTAATTCTGCTTCTGGGCAAACACCCAATAAAATGCATACATATGTTTACCAAAAGACATGTTCTAGAATGTTTATAGCAACATTATTAGCAATAGCTTCAAACCAGGAACTACCTAAAAGTCCATCTACTATAGCATGGATAAATACATTTTTGTGTTCATACAGTGGAATATTATACAGCAACAAGAATGAACAGTTTATAAGCACATGCAATATATGGATGAATCTCAGAAATGTTATGTCGAGCCTTAAAAGGCAGATATAAAAAGAATACTGTGTGCTTGCCTTTTTATAAGTGCAAAAACAGGCAAAACTAATCTGTTAACTGTTAGAAGACAGGAACGTGGTTATCTTCAGTGAGAGATAAGTAGAGGGGGAGGTAGTGTCTGAAAGAGTTTGAGGGGGATTCTGCAGTGCTGGTAACATTTTGTGTCTTTGTCTAGGTGCCTGTTTATGTTCGATTGTTTAGGTCATGGAAACTCATCTACTTTACACTTAACATGTACACTTTTCTGTATGTATTTTATACTTGAATAAAATGTTTTTAGAAAGCAATACTTGTTTCATAGAATGAATTGGGGAGATTTCATCTTTTTCTACAGTTTAGAATTGTTTAAGAGGTCTTTGAAATTGTATGTTAAAGATTAGATGAAACTTGGCTGAGAGACTTTCGGTCCTGAGGCCTTCTTGTTTAGAGGTAGGATTTTTCATTGCTTTTCTAATACCTTTGGTTCAAAATACTCACTTCTTGAATTAATTCTGATAACTTATATTTTGTAGGAAATACTTCATTTTTTTGTAGGTTTTCACATTTATTTTCTATAGATCTGTGTTTTTATGTTTCTTGTAATTTCTTCAGTGTGTGGTATTATGGTTTTTATTCTTTTTATCCAAGGATTATCTATCTGTGTTTCTTAATTTTCAAGGAGTTCAGGAAAAGCAGTACTAATTTTTCACATTCAGTTCCTCTTGGCAAGTTGAAGGGTGAGGAGGAAATAATCAAGGTGGATCAAGAATTTGCTCAGAATCCCATCTGAAGATTCCTGGATCAGAGGAGGTGTGTTACTGAGCTTCTCCATGTCCCTTACCTTTCCTGGAAAAACAGGACACCAATTCTTTTTTTCCCCTCTTCCCAAGTCTATTGCTTTACCCAAACATCTCTTTTTTGTGTGTCAGTTGGAAGAGTAGTGTGGCTCCTGATATAGTCAGTGGTCTGTTTCCACTAACGTAAACAGTCTTTCTAGGTACAAACGTGAAACAAATGGCAAGGAATAATTAGGAATCAGCTATGGATATTAGCCACCTTTCCTATCTTATTCCCTTTGTGTTTGGTCATTGTTACTGGGGCCTATTTGCCGTCAATGTACAAAGTACAACCCTGCCAATTTGCCTTTTGCTTCTGTCTCAGCAAGAAATGGAATTAGCTTTTAAGTTTGAGAAAACCCAACAAATAATGGCCTAAAAAATAGGGTTTGTTTCTCTCCTATAAGAAGCCCAGTGTAAGGGAGTTGTTGGCATTGGTCCAACTGTTCAAAATGTCAAGAAGGACCCAGGATCTTTTTATTTCTCTTTGCCCCTTCTGAGAGTATTGGATTTTCATCTATTGTTTGGTCTCAAGATGGCGCCCACAATACCAGTCATATTATCCAAGTTCAAGGCAAGGAGAAGGTAAAAAGGGGGGAAGGGCAGAACTAATTAGGACTTTTCTTTTTTTGACAGCAAAGGAAATCTGCCCAGTGGCCCTCCAGCAGATTTCTCCATGTATCTCACTGGCCACAACATTGCCTCTCTACCTTTAATGGATGTTGAGAAAGTGAGTATCTCACTGTTCAGCTTCTGTAGTAGGAGATGGCAGTGAGAAGTCAATTTCAAATGGCTTTTGGGTTAGACAACAAATGTTCCCTCTCACAACTACCATTAGCCAGGAACCTCTTCAATCCCTCATTTCTATTTTGCATTTGCCCTCATTTCTCCTCTCTCACCCTGATTATGAAAAGAAATATATGTGGTTTGTGGATGCTGAGTCCTAATTTTCCAATTCTTGAGAACAGTGCCTCAAATCACCTTCCAAATGAGACATTTGCTTTCTCCATGGGATATTACAGTCATTCTAATCTTGTTTGTTCATTCCCGGTTTTGAATTCACTCACTCTCTGAAGAACCATCAAACAAACCCTGATAAGTAGGCTTCCTTTCACACAAATCCTGAAGAACTCTGTTGTCTTAGATATAGCCTGGAGTTTGTCTCTAAGGTTAAGTTTCATATCAGTTGGTACATAACTCTGCTTGAATTCTTTCTGCTCCAAGAGGATTACCTTTTACATCTTAGAAGAAGTCGGTTTGTTTTCCTAAAGATGCTATAAAAAAAAAAAAAAAAAAAAACCTTAAGAAATGTCATAAAAAATAAACATCCTTACACATAAATTCTTTGGGCCAACCAGTACCAAAAAACCCCCTAAATTTCAACCTTCTGATATAAAAAGTGTACCCCTCCTTTGCTCTTTAAAATTGAAGACCAAATTATGCTTCTGGCTAAGTGAAGTAACAGAGATCAGATTTACCGTCCCCCTTTAAGCAGTAGAGGGGAAAAAAACCCCAGTAGTTTTCAGACATTGAACAACAGCCAGCACAAGGCAATAATCCCTGAGAGAGAGGAAAACAAATTGTTGACCTGGCTTCTTGCCTAGAGAGAGTGTCCATGATCAGTGCAAGGAGGGGCAACCCAGGCAGAGCTTAGAGATCTCTGAGTTGAAGAGACAGAGTTGGGAGTTTGGCAAGTTCAAGATAGTTAGAGTTTGCAGGACAAAATACTACAGGAAAGCTCTGGAGATCTGAACTGGGTCTTCTCCAACTCTTCAGCTGAGTATTGGTATGTACAAGCATGTGAGGAAACTATGAGAGGCTGAGGAAAGAGTCACCCAGTATATAGGCAGAACAATCCTCTGGTGTTACACAGGGTTGGGAATAGTTTGTTTCCACCAGGCACAGTGGAATAATATAAAATGTGAGGCATTAGGTAGAGGGCTCAGAAGGATATTATTGCCTTATCACTGTGGAAAAACTCAGCCCTCGGCTAAAGGTTGCTTTGACTCTGTCTTAAAGCTTAAAAGTAAGATCTGGAAAGCTCAAACACACACACACACACACACACACACACACACACACACACACTGAATATCTAGTTCCCCAAAAGGTAAAATTCAAAATGTTTGGAATCCAATTATCTGGAATGCAAAGAAGCAGGAAAACACAACCCCAAATGAGGAGGGAATGTAATAAATTAAAAATAACCCAGAATGAACACATACAGAATTAGTAAACAATGGCATTTAATTGTTTTTATAACTATATTGATATGCTAGAAGACAGAGAAGAATCTTTAAAACACTGAAAAGAAAAAACTCTGTAAACTTTCAATTCTATACCCGATAAGAATATCTTTGAAAAACAAAGGCAAAGACATATGAGTGCCAAAAGTATTCATGACTAGCAGATATACTAAAGCAAGTCCTTCAGGCAGGAGGAAATTGATAGCAAGTGTAATCGATGCAAGATAATAACAAAAAATTACTCTTTCTCCTTCTTAAATCGCTAAATGGCAATTGACAGTTTAAAGCAAAAAATAAGAAGGCGCCTGGGTGGCTCAGTCCTTAAGCATCTGACATAGGCTCAGGTCATAATCTCATGGCTTGTGAGTTTGAGTCCTGCTTTGGGTGAGCCCCACTTCTCTCTGTCTCTCTCTCTCTGTCCCTCATGGGATTCTCTCTCTCTCTCTCTCTCTCTCTCTCTCTGGCCCTTGCTCACTTGCCCCCTCTCTCTATATATTTTAAGAAGTAAAGCAAAAAATAATATACAGAGGGTTATAAAACAAATGTAGAAGGAAACATATGAGAATAATAACACAAAGGCTAGAAGAGGGTAATAGAAATAGACTGCAAGGTTCTGATACTATTTCTGAAGTAGTATAATATAAATTATAGATGTATACCATTGAATCTAAGGCAACCATTTTAAAAAAGCCAATAAAGGAGAAAAATAGAATAACAGAATAATTCAATTAATCCAAAAGAAGACAGGAAAAGGAAAAGAGGAACAAAGAACAAGTATGACAAATAGAAAACAAATATCAAAATGGTAGATTTACACCCAACCACATAAGTAACATTAAATGTAAATGGTGTAAACACCGTAATTAAAAGGCACAACTGACAGATTACATACAAATAATGAAACCTTGCCTACATGAAATGCTGCATACAAGAAATCCACTTTAAATATAAAGATTCAAATAGGTTACAAGTAAAAGGATAGAAAAAGATATGCCATACCAAAAGAAAGCTTAGTGACTATATTAACATCAGACAACATAGATTTCAGAGAAAAGAATATTTCCAGGGATAAAGAGGTTTATTTCATAATGATTAAGAGGTTAATTCATCAAGAGAACATAACAGTCCTGCAAGTGTATGCCCTTAATGGCAGAGCTTCAAAATAAGTGGAGCAAAAGCTAATAGAATGAAGGGAGAAATAGACAAATCTACAATTATAGTTGGGGATTTCAAACGTCTTCTTGTAATAACTAAGAACAAGTAGACAGAAAAGCAATCAGGATATGGAAGACTTGGGTAACAGTACCAACTTAATTAACATTTTATGGAACATTCTACCCAACAACAGCAGAAAACACCTTTTTTTTCCCCAAGTGCCAAGAACATTTACTAAGATAGACCATATTTGGAGCCATAAGACAAGTCTTGATAAATTGAAGAGGATCCAAATCATACAAAGTATGTTCACTGACCACAGTAAAATTAAATTAGAAGCCAATAAAAGAAAGGTGTCTGGAAAATCTCCAAATATTTGGAAACCAAATAACACACTTCTAAATAACCAAAGAGTCAAAGGAAAATTAAAAAGTATTTTGCCTGGTGAGGATGTGGAACAAGAAATCTCATTCACTGATGATGGGAATGCAAATGGTACCACTACTTTGGGAGACAGTTTGGCAGTTTCTTATAAAACTAGACCTACTCTTAGTATACAATTCAGCAGTCATGCTCCTTGGTGTTTACCCAAATGAGTGGACAGGTTATAATCACACAAAAGCCTGAATAAGGATATTATAGAAGCTTTACTCATAATTGCCAAAACTTAGAAGCAATCAAGATGTCCTTTGGTAAGTGAATGGATAAATAAATAGTGTTACATCCAGAAAATGGAATATTATTCAGCACTAAAAAGAAATGAATTGTTCGGGTGCCTGAGTGGCTCAGTCAGTTAAGCGTCCAGCTCTTGGTTTCAGCTCAGGTCATGATCTCATGGTTTGTGAGTTTGAGGCCCGCATTGGGCTCAGTACTGACAGTGAGAAGCCTGCTTGGGATTATCTCTCTCCCTCTCTCCCTCTCTGTCTGCCCCTCCCTGGCTTGCTCTCTCTTTCTTTCTATTAGAAAATAAAAAAATAAACATTAAAAATTTATTTTTTTAAAAAAGAAAAGAATTGTCAAGCCATGAAAAGACATGGTGGAAACTTAAATGCATATTACTAAGTGAAAGAATGCAACCTGAAAAGGCTACCTACTATATGATTCCAATTATATGATAATCTGGAAACTATAGAGATAGTAAAAATATCAGTGTTTTTCAGGGACTTGGGAGAGGGAGAGATGAATAGACAGCCCAGAAAATTTTTAGGACAGTGAAACTATTTGTATGATACTATAATGGTGGATATATGTCATTATACATGTGTGAACTCTGATGTAAACTGTGAGCTTTGGGTAATAACGATGTGTCAGAGTAGGCTCATCTATTTTGATAAATGTACCACCTGGCTGTGAGATCTTGATAGTGGGGGAGGCTGTGGAGGGTGGGGGACAGGGAGTATATAAGAAATTTCTATACTTTCTGCTCAATTTTATTGTGAGCCTAAAACTGCTCTAAAAAAAAATAAAGTCTATTAAAAATATTGTGAACAAATATTTTGATCTGAATGAAAATGAAAATGCAACAACATTTGTGAGATACAAAATAAAGAGTACTCGGGGCGCCTGGGTGGCGCAGTCGGTTAAGCGTCCAACTTCAGCCAGGTCACGATCTCGCAATCCGTGAGTTCGAGCCCCGCGTCAGGCTCTGGGCTGATGGCTCGGAGCCTGGAGCCTGTTTCCGATTCTGTGTCTCCCTCTCTCTCTGCCCCTCCCCCGTTCATGCTCTGTCTCTCTCTGTCCCAAAAATAAATAAAAAACGTTGAAAAAAATAATAAAAAAAAATAAAAAATTAAAGGAAAAAAAACAAAACAAAATAAAGAGTACTCAGAGGGAAATTTATAGCACTGAACTCCTATATGAGAAAAGAAGAAAGCTTTCAATTAAATGACCTCAGCTTTCACATTAAGACACTAGACCAAGAGGAGTAAAATAAACCCAAAGTTAGTTGAACAAAGGGAATGATGGAAATAAAAGCAGAAATCAGTAACATGTAAAACAGAAAAACAGAAGAGAAAGTCAATGAAAACATAAGCTGTATTTTTGAGGAGATGAATAAAATGGTTATTCTGGCAGGTTCTCCAGGGAGCTCCTACCTGAATAGGTGGAGGCAGGGACTTGCGATGCCTTCTCACACCCAAGAAAGATGACAAAAAAGGTCTCTGGGTGATGAGAAATACCCACTGCCCTCTCTGCAGGTGGCTGATCTTCTAAAATCAAGTATGATCTGTGTTCTTCAGTGAGGGAAAAACACAGGATTTCTTTTTTCATCCAGGAAACTTGTTCTTATCTAGTCATTTGAGAAGTTTCTATATATGCCTGAAAGTTTGAAAACAATATTTCTTCAAATAATTCTGTATTTCCGACTTCATGTTAGACATCTTTCTCTCATCCTCCCTCTTATTCAGAATTTATAACTTTGAGCTTTCCTCGTATCTTCACTTTATTTTGTTCCATGGCTTTTTAGCTTATTGGCTTTCTGTTTTCTTCTATAGGTAGCAAATCTTAAATAATTGTTTCCCCCCAAAACATCGGTGCATAATTTTATTGCATTTACTTAAAGTATGTTGTATTTACTGAAATGATTTTTTTTTTCTTGAGGCAGATTTGCATTTAAACCAGCCATTTATCCAATATGTGGGCCCAGACAAGAGATTCTCTGAGAGTCTATTTTTCCCTCTAAGAAATGGTGGCTTCACATCTCTTTATCCCACTTAAGTCCTGCAAAGATAGTAGCAGGCATCTGCAAGCCCCTCAGGAGGGCCAGGTTTTCAGCTTTCCTATTCCCACCCCAGCAAACCTAGGGTAGCTGCTCACAGTGTCCAGCCTGCTGCAAGAAGCTTTGCCGTGGAGAATTCTGGACCTGGTAACCAAAAGCAACACATTACAAAGACCTCTTGGTTTAAAGACATTCGTAACCTGAATCTTTCCAGGTGATTTATTTAGAAACCTTCTTAGGAAAGGAGTCAAACTAAAATAAAACTAATTTTCTCCATTCCTAATTTTCCCCAGAAAATGATGAGATTTATTCAAAAGAATTTATAGGCAATGCCACATTTAGGAGCAAAAATCTAAAACAGCTCCCTTTTAATTCCCCAAGTGTGCTTTTCAAGATGCAGCTTTGCTCTTTAAACTATGGAGATGGATAGATCCCAACTCCCCCATCCCACTGCCGTGACAGATACCACGAATTGATTTTAGTGTCTCTTTCTTTAAGGGCCCT
Source organism: Panthera tigris (assembly GCF_018350195.1). Taxonomy (NCBI): domain Eukaryota; kingdom Metazoa; phylum Chordata; class Mammalia; order Carnivora; family Felidae; genus Panthera; species Panthera tigris. Next base: position 109,595,166 of record NC_056662.1, read on the forward strand.
TTGGCCTCAGAATCTCTCTTCATATGCTTCGTTAGGCAGTCACTCCTACCAGACACCCAGATGAAACCTATGTACCATCCCAGCCCAAAGCTTTCAGGGTATCAACCCAGTGTGGTGAAGGTGGTATGGTTGCAAACATGTGTATATCTGAAAAGAGAACTCTTTGTTCTGTACTTTGCTCTTAGGAAGAAAAAGTTCCCCAACCCCTGGCAGAGCATTTGCAACTGGGACAGGTGACTGGGGTAGGCCTTGGCATTGTTGTGGGTGTGCAAGATCTGGGGCATCTAGAAACCTCTTTGAGGGTGATACTGCGGTAGGAAGGGCTTCCTAGGGCAACTTGAAAAAAACAGCAGCTGTCAAGTGGCCAGCAGGCCCCAGGCAGCCGCAATTACTGCCAGGGCCAGGTGGGCTTGCCACACTGCAACAGGTTTGGCAGGTAAGGACACAAATGGCCCAAGTGGCTTAAGGCAGCCTACTACATAGGCTCTCTTGTCCCACGGGACATCAACGTGCATGGCAGGACACCAATACCAGAGGGCAGTGGATTCTCTTTATAAGCTATGGCTCAACCCTAGGGAGGGCCCAGGTGGAAAGTAAGTCCTAGGCATGATGCGGTGAATATAAATCTGCTAGCACAATTGGTGGCACGTTGGGACTTTGTCATTGATGTCTAATGGTTGGTTTTCCTTCTGTCGCCGGAATTTCCCTAGGCCTCCTCAGCCTGTGGGTATGAAGGCAAGCAGAGGAACATAACTGCTCCGTAGTACTGGCTTATCCTCATGGGCATACTGCAGGACCAAGCATTTCTGGGGTCTTGAGGGTTGTCGCAGATCTTCTCATGAGCAAGCCTGTGGTCCAGCCAGGACACTCTTGGCCGCTGCCCCTGTGGGCATCCCTCCCTCCCCACTGAGGCTGCCACAGCTCCACCAGCATTTGATGTCCAGGATGGGAGCAGCTCCCAGATGAAAAGGTTGATTTTTCACTTCAGGAGAATGCCCCCTCTTTGCAGAGAGAAACAGGCCTGTGGGTGTTCCAGGCCTTGCATGTAGGTCATAGGAGCTGGAAGGGTCCCCTGTGGTTTCCACACTCTGGTTGTCTCCTGGTTCAATGAGGGTATTCTCTTAGGAGAGAACCAAACTGTACTGCCACTTTGCCCTTTAGAAATTTCTGTCTGCTCATTTATTTTGCTTGGTGCATATCTTAGACAGTTATTACCACAGTGGTTTGTAGCCTTCGACTTGCCCCTGTTCCCTCTTTGGCTTTCAAATGCCACACACACCCCCGCCTATTGAAGTTGGAAAGAAACTCCCTTTCACTGGGGTTTCAAGGAGAAACTTGCAGACTATTAGGGTAATTGAAAAAAAAATCGATATTATAATATCAGGATACAGGTTTACAGATGCCTTGGGGATGTCAGGCTAACAACAATTAAATTGATTTGGGGTCTGGTTTTGGTGTTTGCAGTTTCCATGGCTTCCAGACCTTCCCTGTTTCTGTGCCCTGGGCAGCCATGTAAAGGCTCTTTGTTGAGAACCCAGATTCAAATTTGCCATTAACCTGAATACACCCTGCTCACCTCAACTGAGTGTGAAACTAGAGGAGGCACAGAAAGAAGCCATTCAGCTGGGATTGTACTTTTTATAAGAAAGCCTCAGCTGCCAAGCTGCGTTTAGGATTTGCTTACTTGGGCAGCCTCTAGCCTGCAGGCCCCGTTTGTGTAAAAGGGATGGCAGGAATAAAGCTAAGCTCAGTATTTTTCAATTACAGGAGAAAGAAAAGAAAAGAAAAAAGAAAACAAAAGAAAAAAGAAAAGAAGAGAGGAAGGAAGAAAGGAGGGAGGGGGGAAGGAAGGAAAGAAGGAAAGGAGAAAGAGAAAGAAAAAAGAAAAGAAAGAAAGAAGAAAGAAGGCAAGAAGGAAGAAAAGCTTGCACTGAAACTGTGGTCTTTCAATCCGATTTCTTTTCCATGTAGATGGTTATTTAAACAGCACATTTCTTCTTGGTCAGGCCTTCCTACTGAAAACAGAAGTGGATCCCGGAAGCAGTGCTGTGCCTCTCTGACAGTCTTAACAGTCTTCAAAGGCTGCAGCCTGTAAACAAGTAATGTAAGTGTAGCCATCCAGGCAGAAGGAAGTGAAAGTCTAGCAAGACAGTCATTGGTTTTCTGGGGTGAAACTTCTTTTTTTTTAATTTTTTATTTTTTTTAGTGTTTATTCATTTTTGAGAGAGAGAGACAGAGAGGCAGAGCATGAGCAAGGGATGGGGAGAGAGAGAGGGAGACACAGAATCTGAAGCAGGCTCCAGGCTCTGAGCTGTCAGCACAGAACCTGACGTGGGGCTTAACCCCAGGAACCGTGAGATCACAACCTGAGCTGAAATCAGATGCTCAGCCAACTGAGCCACCCAGGCACCCCTCTGGGGTAAAACTTCTAAACAAGACAGAGGGAGACTGCATTGCTGGAAGACTTTTATTCAGCCTGTCGTTGGTTCTTTCCCAATGCAGGAACTTGTGGGCACACAGTCACTAGCATTCCAAACAACTTGATGAAGGAAATTCAAGAGGTTACTACCTGTGAGGTGATCAGATAGAACAGTGGGGGTGCTTGTCCCCAACCAGCCACATCGGTGTGGTTTCCTGAGTGGCCTTGCTGAAGAAGGCTGCTGCAGGGGGTCAATCCTTAATGGGCAGGAAGCTTCACTCTGTTCCCTCTCTCCAGGGTTGCCCAACACTTTCCAGATGAAGATCTTTCTGGAGGAGAGCAGAGGGAGAGGGCTGCCAGGTTCTCCTGTTCTGCCCCTGACCTTCCTCCCCTTTCTGAGACTGCTGCCTCCCTAACCCTGGACTTCATGAGTTACTCCAGTTTCCTTCCCAAAACTGCCCCTTTGCTTGAGCTACTGTGAATTGAGTTCCTGTTACTTGCAACTGAGAGAGTGTTAACCAATGCAGCCTCCTGTGGCCTGGCCCCTGCCTTGCTCCCCAGCTCTGTTCCTGGACACCTCACATTTCATGCTGTCACTCTCTCTGTGCATCGCTGCTTCCTGCCTCCTTGCCTTTGCTCCTGTCATTCCCTCTGCTGGGATATCTTTTCCATCTTTGTCTGGCTAAAACAGACAAACCCAGCTCAGGAAGCCTCCCCAAGCGTGCCTGTCAACTATCCTATCAGTCAGATGTTAGCTGTTTATCTTTGTGTCTCCCACACTGGCCTCTAAGCTCCTTGGGCAGAGACCAGATCTTATTCATCATCTCTGTACCCTGGTGTCTATTACCATGCCTGGCACACGATAGGTGTTTGTTGGAAGAAAACATGTTTGTTGAAAGAGATTCAAGAGGGTAAACTAAAAAAAGGGTTTCCGTTTCTGCAGAAGTGAGAGCAGAAGGTGAGGAGAAGAGTTACCCTGTGGGTGGGTCCCTGGAGAGGATTTTGGCCCTAGCCCTAGAAAAAGAGCGATTGTAACATACAGTAGTAGACGTCAGAAGGGCGTTCTAAACAGTGGTGCAGATTGGACGGAATTAGATCCTCTTTTTCTCTTGCCATCATATCATGTTTCTCTCTTCCTGAAATATCTCTGCCTCCCATTCTACCAGCGCCATTGTATTAGGGGTTGACACTGTTTGGGTGATTTACATTCAAAGTTCTCATTTCCTGTGTTCCATGTCCCTAGTGACATGTGTGAATTGTGTCCCCTAAAGAGAGGGACTCAGGAGGTTGCTGGAAAATGGGTGGGTCAGGATTTTGTATCCAGAGAGTCTAAATCTATCTGAGCAAATCGGAGAGGGCTCCAAAGAAGAGGTGGCATTTGGCTTGAGACTTGAAGCATAATGAGGAGTTTAACAAGAGGATGGCGAGCCCAGTGTGTTCAGGGAGCTACAGGGACTGTGGATGATAGATTAAAATCACTCATCTCAGGTCTCCTGGGTGGCTCAGTTGGTTGAACATCTGACTTTCGATTTTCTGCTCGGGTCATAATCCCAGGGTTGTGGGATGGAGCCCTGTGTCAGGCTTTTGCTGAGCATGGAGACTGCCTAAGATTCTCTCTTTCTCTCTCTCTCTCTCTCTCTCTCTGCCCCTCCCCCGCCCCTGTCTCTCTCTCTCTCTCTCTCTCTCTCTCTCAAAAAAAAAAAAAATCACTCATCTTAAGTGAGGGCAAGGTGGCCCGCCAGAGAATCAGGTGTAGGAATGGGGGGAAGTGCAGTGTACCTTGGACATTTAATAGACTCTTCACTTTGTACATTTAATAGGCCCTGGGAGCACACTTTGCAGAATTATACATATACTTTAAACTGTCAAGCTTGGTAGAGAACCTTCTATGCAGCCACCATTAACAAGAAGCAAAGTGGTTAAGTATATAGACCCTGGAGTCAGATTGTCTGGCTTTAATTCCCAGATCTGCCTCTACCAGCTCTGTGACCTTGGGCAAGTTATTTGACGCCTCCATGCCTTGGTTGCATGGTCTGTAAAACGAGCATAATAGTACCTCTCTCAGCAAGTCATAGGGGTAAGATGAGTGAGTTAATACATGAGAAGCCCGCAGAATAGTGCCCAGTGCGCAGCAAACACTCACGAACTGTCGGGCACTAGTATGATTTCATTTCTCATAAGGTTGTTTGCAATCACCAACCTTGCACTTAGTGCATGATCCCATGATAGTAATTACATGGTTTTAGTTGTTCATTTGGTGGTGTTTCCCGCTGGACTGTGAATTCCTCAAAGGCATTAGTTGAATAAATGTCTCTTTCCAAAGTAATTGAATTCATGCTTTCAAGCGTATTTCCTACTTACTACATTTACGTGTTGATAATCTAAGGGGAGAACTTTCCTTAGGATTGTGAGGGGGAAATAACATTCTTAGTTGGAAACTCCTTTGCGAGGCGGGAAAAATCTTTGCACACAGAAGCATTGTCTTCTTTATAAACCCAGGCCAGCCCCTTGAGATTGTTGCTGGAAAACTTGCTTCATGGAGATTTTGTCCTATTCAAAAGGGTTTAAGGAGCCCAGAGAAATAAGAAATATCTGAACCCTGAACCTTGTCCATTTGGCTGGACATTTTTAGCAGAGCCTTGTTATAAAACTTTTAGCAAAGAAACTTCTTTCAAAGGGCCCTAACTCCTGAAAGGTGGGAAAATTAAGTTAAGTGGAGTTTAGACATCACATGCACCCAGAGAAACTGGCCTGATGCTTCTTCTCGGCTTGTTTTGATTGCCTTGGAGGAGAAAGGGCACCGAGAAGCTTTTCTGCTGAGACCATGGAATGAAAGTTAAAGTTGCCTTAGGAGATTGGCTCTGAGTCTGCAGGACCCAGGAGCTCTGCAAAGGCTGGACCATAGCCCAGAGGGCAGACCCAGATTGTGTGTGTGTGTGTGTGTGTGTGTGTGTGTGTGTGTGTGTGTTTGTGTGTTTGTGAGAGAGCGAGAGAGAGAGAAAGAGATGGAGGTGAGGGTGGGGGTTCTAACTTCTAACCCTCCCCCACTCAGGAAGGCAGTAAAATAAGTCAGTTGGAAGACAGAGATCTGAATTCCCTTTGTATCTGCATGACCTTTCTCGAGACTGGTTTTTCTCTTTTGCCATTGGAGGGTTTGACGTGAATTGTCTGTAAGGTTCTGTTCCCAGTATTCAGATTCTGCCTTGGCCCCAGCATTGTTGGGCACAGTCTGGGTAGAGCAAGGTAGCATTTACTTCCAAGCTTCCCACATCATCCATCACCACCAGGACCCTTATCTCCAAACTGCTCTGTGCAACCCTGACTTGACCCAGCCCACTCCCACGCCAGCCTGCCCACTGCATCATGGGGCCACTCCTCTCTGTTGCCAGCAAGCTCCCAGAAGCCTCAGGGCTTTCTTGCCCCTGCTCATCTGCACCCTAAGGGGAGGCTCTTCATGCTCTCTCATCCCTTGATCTTCACGCCTACGGTGGGGAGAGGCCTGCTCCTCACCTCCTTTGCCTTTCCAGTCTCCCTCCTTCCTTCTGCAATGTCTCCAGCTCCCTTGGAGATCTGACCTCAGCCCTCCACCCTCATCACTGCTGTCTTCTCCCAACTGGATCACTTCTCATTCGCTGAAGCTGGTGAAGCTTGGCTCACTACTGGTCTCTCCATCCTGACTCACGCCATCAAATTTGGCGATTTGAACATCCACTCAGATGATTCTGGCAACTCCATAGTCCCCAGGTTCCTCGACGACCTCACCTCTGATGCTCCCTTCCTCCACGCACATACACTCAAATATTTGTTGGCCACATGTAGACAATGGGCCCACTTGGAGAAGTTTCATTTATCTTGAAAACTATGATACCTAAACTAGAGTGATCATATAATTTATTTTCCAAACTGGGACAGTATTGTGAATGAAAGAGGACACCAAAGTGATTTAGATTATATTATTTTTGCAAATATTTACGTATTGATGACCAATTGGCTTTTGTATTAAGGCCCCTATGAAATAATTATATTCAAAAACTATTTTCCCAAAATAAGTTTTTCTTCAAAAATTAAAAAATAACTGGGCGCCTGGGTGGCTCAGTTGGTTAAGCGTCTGACTTCGGCTCGGGTCATGATCTCACGGTTCGTGAGTTCCAGCCCTGCATCAGGCTCTCTGCTCTCAGCACAGAGGCCGCTTCAGATCCTCTGTCTTCCTCTCTCTCTGCCCCTCCCCCACTCATGCTCTCTTGCGCAAGTGCGCTCTCTCTCAAAAATAAACATTTTTTTTAAAAAAGACAAAAAATTTAAAAACACTTGTATGTGTACATATTTTTATGTATGTACATTGAAGAGACATTAAACAAAACTCTTTTGTATTGATTATCTGCATATTCAAACACATAGGCAGAGTAAGACTTCCTTGTACTTGTTTTAACTTCTTTAATTAGTTTCTTAGCTGAAGTTCTCACTAATTGTGTGTGTCACTGGTATCTTTATAAAGAATTTCCTTTTTGAAAATGTTTTTGTATTTGGAGGTTTTTGAACAAATCTGTTTGTAATCACTTTTGAAGTAAAATTTAGGGTTAAAGAATTTGAAACTGCTGACAAATAATGACTTGATTCCTCCCTGTAGACTTCAATGTTTTTAGTTGACAATATACTGTCTTTCCAGGTACCGAGAAATTTGGTAAGCTTGACACAAATTCTGCTAAATAGATATCTTCAAACTGTTTATGTTAAATATTTTGTCCCAAGTGTTGACACAGGTATAATCTTTTTGCCGCCATTCATGGTAGCAGCCTTCAACACACATTTTCACGAAACACAATTTGTCAGGTAAGTCATCTTTATTAAGGATTCTTTGGAACACTCCCCCATTACACACGGATTTCATATCCTAACAGATGAGTCCTTGGCAGGAGCTGGAAGTAGAAAGTGGAGCTCAACCAAACCCCATCCTGGCTTATCTGAATGCAACTATTAATGATCATATCTGGTTAACGACAAATGCAGCGCAAATGCTAAAACTGAATAGGACACAAGGCAACAGGCACAAACAGGGGCTCTCCCAGGAAACACCTATAACACTGACCCCTCAGAGGCAGCTCATGGTTCTCAATCAGTGGCAGCATAGCAGTATCGCCAGAGAGCTCTTCAAACAATACTGGTGTTCAGGCTCCACCCCCCGAGACCCAGATTCCATAGCTATTGGAATGGAGCCTGGGAACCAGCATTTTAGTCTCTAAGAGAGTCAAAGGTGCAGCTCAGGCCAAGAGCAGCCTCACGCACTGGTGTTAGGCCAGATCACCGTGGTCCTCCAGGGCCGTTCCTCAACTCCTAACGCTATAGGATGCAGGTACACAGTGATTCAGATGATAGAGAGGAGGGAGGTAAATCAGGAATGGCTATGCTGCTGCCACACTTTCTCTGCACCCCCATGGTTGTATTGTTACCATGGGCCAGGGGTGGGTGCATAGCAGGTGTTCTGAGAAACGAGAAGAGCGGAGGGTGGTCCTGCCATAAACCCTGTGAACATTAGCCATGATATGGTCAGAATGATTGCATGTAATCCTTTAAAACATTTAATGAAGCTACTCCTCTATTGTTATGATAAAAATGAAATTTGTTGAGGGTTACAGAATCGTAATTAGAAATAAAAATGGAAAAAAATCTCACAAAAGCTCTAGTGAAGCCTGTCTTAAGTTGTGCACTCGATTCTGAACATTTATTTTGAAAATAATCACCAAATGTAGATCCCCAGCACCCTCAAAATGATGTATCATTTTGCCTCATTCTATAAGTTTCTGATTATCTTTCTCACTCCAAGTTTCAAAGTATGAAAAACCACACAGGCAGAAAACAATCACAGCACATCCACTGTCCAAGCCCTACACGCCTTACTGCCCCATAATGCATTGGGGTTGTCCCAGAGCCAGTCGGGAAAGCAGCATCTGTCAGTGCTTCACCTGCTCTGAATTCAGTTTCGAGGCTGTGAGTTGAACTCTGTACAAATGTTCTGGATGACCTTGGGGACAAATTTGTACAGGTTGTCAAACTCGTCGACAAAGAAGGAATGGTCCTTGGCGGGGTGAGTGGCAATGACTTCCAGCTCGTCCTGCGCAGCCCATGCGACACCTATTGCGTAGGTGATCACTCCTGTGGGGACAAAGTTTAGATGAAGCAAAAGTGCCCAAGAAAAGGTACTGCTGATGAATCCTTGCCTTACTGTTGCTCTGTTGGCTATTGTGTTTGAATGCAAACAAATTCAAAATCAGAAGTGTTCCTCAAAGCATAACCACCTGCTATGTGCCAACAGTAACAAAATTGATAGAGCTGCCATCTCATAGGAGTTTAGAATCTTTGGGAGGAAAAAACCCAGACAAAATGGAATAAATAAGTAAGATGTTCATGTCCAAGGGCAGTAGAGGGTATTTTGGGACAAGTAAAACTTGGTGCCGTGTAGATGACATCACACAGTACATGCCTGCTCTACCTGTGTGTAGAGCCAAACAAAATCTGATTGATTGATTGATTGATTGATTTTTCAAAGATTGTATTTGTTTTTAAATCATCTCCATACCCAATGTGGGGCTTGAACTCACAACCCTGTGGTCAAGAGTCGTCAACTTGCTCCACTGACTGAGCCAGCCAGGCTCCCCTCAGTCTTAAATGCATCAAAAGTCAGTTTGAGATCTTAACGAAAACCGTGGAACTGAATTACTTTAGGCTTGAAGGTGACTTTACAAGCCATACAATGCAATGTCATTCCCAGCGCAGGAGCCCTTGCACAAGGACCCGGAGAGACGGTGACCCAGCGTCTGCTCCATCACTGGTATGAAGAAAGGCTTTCAAGACAAGGAAGTGCCCAACAGTGTTGGATGCTGCAGGGAGGTCATGTGGGATTAAGACAAACAAACAAAAATGCACATTGGATTTAGAAAACAAGACATAGGTAGAGTGGTGAGAGCAGTTTCAGGGAAGTAAGTAGATGCCAAAAACCCCAGATGAATTGCTGTGAGGTGAGAGTGAAAAAGAACAGAAGATGTGGACACAGCACATAGAACTGATCCTTTTCAAAAGTCTGGCTGCAAAGAGAAGGAGGTAGGTGGGAAGTGGAGCAGAACATGGTGTCAAAGAGTTTGGTTTTATTTTTTAGGGAGGGATCTCGGTGTGCCTAGATGCAAATGGGGAAGGGTGCTGGGGGGTTAAAGGTCTGGAGTGAGGAAAAAGAGTCCCTAGGGAGGAGAGGACAGACTCAGAGACTAGGCATCTGTCCTCAGTGGGAAACCTGGAAGACTCGCTGCTGGATGGTTCCTGATTGGGGTTGGGGGCAGCTGGTCAGCAGGAGCTTGAGGTTACTCTGCAAAAGCCTGTTCCCATGCCACCTGCAGGCTGGCAGAGTGGGGTCAGCTACTTGGCCATGAAGCAGAGGGGAGAGCCTGGGTGTGGCTCTCCTACCCAGCCACCCATGGCAGCCCGTGTCACCATCTTCCAAGCGCCCTGTTGTGTTGATTGGAGAGTCATCCACACCTCACATGGCTGTGGCCTAAGCTGCTTTTCAACTGTGGCTCGAAAAGCTGCATTTAAGCTGCCAGTCCCTTGTCTTACCTCTCCAGTGTCTTTTCTCTGGATGTTGTCTATGTTGTTGTCTACAAACACTAGCATTAGGCTTAAGAATGCTGCCAAGTGGCAGTGGGAACAGATGTGCTGCACAACGTGGCTTAGATCGGCTAAGCCCTCGTTTTGCACAAAGATTGAAAGGCTGCCCCCCAATAAAGGCAACACAAACAGTATTAGAAATTTAGCTTTTCAGATCCTTGAGTCCACCCTTGTAGAGAACCTTCCACTGGCAATTCTGACCAATGGTCAGCCAGCCTTGGCTTGGACACTCCTGGGGACACAACGCTCATTGCCTCCACATAATTTGCTTCTATTGTAAAGTTTCCCAGAACGTCTCTCTCAGTCTTCGCTGCTTCTAATGAGGAGGCCGAGGATATCCTCTGGGTGAGGCCCAAAGGATGTCCATTTAGGAAAATGAGTAAGAGTGGAGCTAAACATGAACTGGAGACAGATGTTTGGAGGTAGCAGGAGAGCCCTGGGCTTTCAGACAAAAGCTGGCCCATCTGGCTCTGCCCACTCACTTTGGAACTTAGAGAAGGCTGCGTCTCAGCTGTTTATCTTCACTCCGCTGACATGAGCCCAAGGGAGGCTGTGACTGCTGGCCGACTTGCAGGCCATCTACCATTTTGCTGTTGAATACCCCCCGTAGGCTCTACAAGGGCAAATCACTGGGAAGACTCTGCCTGAACCTGGTGTCTGGTTACTTTGGTTCCCAGAAGGCAGAACTGCTGGTTCATGAAGGCTTGTTTATTTTTCCCCCTCCTTGTTTAGGGAAGGATTAAAGCAGCTTTAAAGAATACTGAAAATCTTGCAAACTAACGGAAATCAAATGCAGGCGCAGAAGAAGGGGACAACCCTGGCCCTGAGTGAGTCTTCTACCCTAGTATGTATCTGTCCAGTCTTTGGTGTTCACGGACAACTCAGTTTACTTTGGTTATCCTTACTATTATTACTAGCACTTGGGTTTTTGCCAGTTGTTTGTATTTTTGTGATGTTTTATGGTACTTTTCAAAATGGTGATTCAACTTGATTCTGTGAAAAAGGCATTTAATGGGACTGATTTTCTAAACAGCTCAATTTTCATAGTTTTAATTTTTTTAGTTTATTTTTTGAGAAAGAGCGAGAGCGAGAGCAAGAGAGAAAGAGAGACAGAGAAAGTGAACAGGGGAGGGGCTGAGAGGGTGGGGAAGAGAGAATCCCAAGCAGGCTCCGCACGTCAGCGCACAGCCCAATGTGGGGCTCAAACTCACAAACCATCAGAGCATGACTTGAGCTGAAATCAAGAGGCAAATGTTTAAACTGGCTGAACCACCCAGGCACCCCTCATTTTTCATAGTTTTAAACTTTCTGTTGCCCTCTTACAAATTTTTATTCAGAAATATCTCTTTAAGTATTTTGGATGAAAATTTCTTTGAGGTTTCCTCAAAACCCCCAACATCTGGCTAGCAGCTACTTACAAAAATTAGTACTTTTCTTTTAAAACACTAGTTTTCGGGGCGCCTGGGTGGCTCAGTCGGTTAAGCGGCCGACTTCAGCTCAGGTCATGATCTCACATCCGTGAGTTTGAGCCCCGCGTCAGGCTCTGTGCTGACAGCTCAGAGCCTGGAGCCTGTTTCAGATTCTGTGTCTCCCTCTCTCTGACCCTCTCCTGTTCATGCTCTGTCTCTCTCTGTCTCAAAAATAAATGTTAAAAAAAAAAATTTAAAACACTAGTTTTCTTCAAATTTCTAACACAATTTGGTGGCCTTCAATAGAGACTAAAATAATGAGCCAAATTCCTTTTTAATGCATTACAACTTCGCGTGTAATGCCTCAGAGTGTTGGACGCAAAGGAGAAGGTTAATGTTCCCAGTCATCTGCAGGCCTTGTGTTTGCCATGACACTTTGTAAACCATCGTGGTACTCCCCACCTTGTTCCTTCTTTGCTGCTCATAGAGGCCTGTAGTGCTTACCAGCACCTCAAATACATTCCCCATGGTTTTGGGCATTTTATTAAATGGTGGACAAAAACAGTGCATAAAAAGACAGCCCCGGGGTGCCTGGTGGCTCAGTTGGTTAAGCTACTGACTCTTGATTTCTGCTCAGGTTATGATCTCATGGTTCATGAGTTTGAGCCATGCAAACAGCCACAGCTGTGCTGTGCTGACGGCAGAGAGCCTACTTCGGATCCTCTGTTCCCCTCTCCCTCTGCTCCTCCCCTGCTTGCGCTCTCTCTCTCTCTCAAATATAAATAAATAAATAAATAAATAAATAAATAAATAAATAAATAAATAAAATGTTTATAAATATATATAAATATAAATAAATAACATATTTATAAATGCATATAAATATATAAAAATACAAATAAATAAAATATTTAAATAAAACGTATTTAAAATAAATAAATAAAATAAAACAAAATAAAAAGACAGCCCCCTCCTTGTCCCTCACTGGGACTGGTCAGCAAGACCAGCTTACCCTTGTGATGGGCAACCATGGCCGGTATTCGGACGTCATCATAGGATCTCCCATCAGTGATGAGGATCATTAACTTCCTCTTGTTGGGTTTGGACTTCTTGAAGAGCTGTTCCAGGGCATAGTTGATGGCGGCCCCCGTGCTGGTCCCACCACTCCAGTATCCCACCCTCTTGATGGCATTGAGGATGTCAGACTTGGTGTTGTAATCGTCAAATCCAAATTCCAGCCGCTGCTCGTAGGTGTATTGCACAGCCCCGATTCGCGTGTCTATGTCCGAAATCTCAAACTCTTTGCTGAGGTTGGCCACAAACTGGAGAACCGTGCGGAAGTTGCCTGTCCCCACGCTGCTGGAGCCGTCGATGACGAAGCCAATGTCGGCCGAGTTCAAGCAGGTCTTGCTACAGGCCAGTCTGTCGGTGTCGCAGACCCGCTTCACCAGGGCTTGCACTGTCTTGTGGAGGCTGAACCAGCTCTGCACATTGAGCGAGTAGAAGCCATTTGTTCTGCACACAGCCTGGAAGACAGAGGGAAGGGACACTCGCCATGTCAGGTGTCACATTCTCCAGGCTGTTGTCACTACCCCGACCAGCAAGGCAGGTGAAGAAAGAAGCGAACAGACTCTTGTTTTCTGCACTCTTCTTCCTAATGCTCTTTCTTCACCACGGTTCCCCCAGTCAGGTGCTCACTGGGGCAAAGATCCCTCAAGTTATCTCTGGACTCAGCCTTACTCCCTCAGCTGGCTCTCCGCTTTAGGGGAGAGCTATCACTTAAGCAAATCCTTAGAGAGAGGTGAATCACTCATTTCAGCTTTGTACCTGTGCCTCCCTGGGCCCCTCAGTTCATTTGTACTGGCAGCCGGCCATGAGATTGGCACACCAACATATGGCGCCAACATATGAGAGGATTAAAGAAAGTTTTTGTTCTGATGGGGAAAACGAGATACAGGAGAAATAGCTGAAGAAATGTTTCTGGAGCAGCCTTGCACCCAGCAACAAGGGGTCCCATACGTATGTAAGGAGTCATGCTAGAAGTTCTCGGAGAGATTCTCTCATAACCCCCTGCCCTCATCCTAAAAGGAGGATATAACCCCTCTTCGTGAAGGAACAAACTGGGGGCCGGCTGTGAAGGGACATCCCTGAGTCCCTAAGATGGGAACACAAGTCTCTCTGCCTGCAAAACCCAAATTCTGTCCTCCAGATGACCCTGCCTCCAGACAAATGAGTATTTATTGACTTGTGCCCAAGCGTGTTCCAGAAAAAATTTAAGGTAGCTACAAATAAACATTGAGCAACCTGACTGGTGTGCTCCTGGAAGGGACCAGGTTTGTGTTCCTAAAGTGAAGTGTTTCCTCCTTGCCGCTGTCTGTCCGGGGGTCACAGAGAGAGTCACAGACCTGGTGACTACAGATGAAGCAGTAAGATTAACAATTTATTTTAAAACAAGAAATGGCTTTAAAATATCCTAGGAAATGTTTTTAATTGGTTTGCAAAAACCTAAAAGGGGTTTATAAAACTTTCCATGAACTAGGTGGTATTTGAGATGAGTGTCCAGGTTGAGCTGAGTTCTAGCCAGTGGAGGGAAAGGAGGGAGACCCACCAGGCACTGGCTGAGGTCATGGAGGGAGAGGGCAGTGGTGCTTGGCGTGGGCAGGAGATGGGTCGGGACCACACTCCAGAAGGCCTCAAGAGTATGGGGGACAATGAAGGGTTTGGAGCAAGGACCCCTCCGGACTGGAAGAGCTCTCCATAAACAGGAGTTGGGCTTCATTGTGGAATCTAAACTAGACTGGGGAGCCCTAAGTGGGGAGACAGACCAGATGCAGAGTGCTAGCGTGACCCAGGGAGGTGGCACTGGGAGTTATCGAGGCCTCTGGGACAGCTGTGGGGCCATTCATGTGAAGTCCAGAGGAGGAATAAATTTGGTGGGAAAGATGGCACTCAAGCTTTTTACATGTAAGTTTCAAAGCTCTTCATGACATCAGGTGGAGGGAAGTCAATTGGCTGGAAACAGATGGAAACAGAGCTCAGGAGAGACCGGGGTTGGGGACAGATGAGGATATTGTTGCTTGTGACTTGTGAGTGAGGGTGGCGGCTGTGGCCTGGGAGGACTCTGTGGGGAGAAAGCCCAATGAGAGGGGAGGAGAGGGCCAAGCACTGAGTCCGGGCAAGTCGGGTGCAAGACAGGAAAGGGTAGAGAGAGCAAAGGAGATAAGAGCCACGCTGTGTCCTGGAAGTCAAGGGAGATGAGAATTTCAAGGACGATGAAGTGGTCAGCAGATTGGTGCAGGAGGTTGAGCCCTGTGAGATCTGGAGACACAGACCATCAAAGCTAGAAGGGCGTCAAAGACAAACCGGTACAACGTATTCCTCCCTCCTTTCTTTTCCGTTTCAAGCTGGGGCCTTTTCCTTGGAGGCAGGTTTATGTGGAGTCCCACTGTGTAAAACATACAAAAGGTGAGCTTCTCCAGGGGAGTGGGCGCAGAGGCCTGGCTCCCCGTCTATCCTGCTCCTGTCTGCTGCCAGCCATCTCCACAGAAACCATGAGCAGAGTTTGGAAACCTGATCTGCCTGACCTGATTCAATGCCTTTCTTTTCTTGTTTATTGGGTTGGTTTAATCTGCAGTGTGTGTGTATGTGTGCATGCACATGTGTGTGAGCAAGTGGACACATGTGGCTGTGTGTGTGCTCACATGAGGCCTCACCAGGTGGCCTGGTGGAGGTCCTCTGTGGCCATGGAAAGAGCCTGGGGAAGCCTCTATTGGAGACTTGGGGACACTGCTTCTCCCGAGGGGCTGTTGTTGGCCTCAGTTCACCAGGTGGGTGTGGGGTCTTGCTCTGAGAGGGTAAGTCTGGGTTCCAGACTTACTAGCCCCTCACTAGGGGCTCCCCTACCTAGAAGAGAGCTCAATCCTTCTTCAAAAGTAGGAGAACAGCCTTGATGGCAGTTACAGCTTTGCAAAGTGCGGCAGATCCTGACGGTGGGCGGGTCCCTTGGGCAGTTACGTACCTTATGAGAGAAGTTGGGCTCCACCACGTACTGCTTCTCGTTTTCAGTGGCGCCTTCGATGGTGATGAAGAAAATATTGATTCCTGACTCCCTTGCAAACCTCGAAGCCTCCTCCACCTTGTCGGTGGGCCAGCCATCCACAATCACCACGGCCACGTTGGGAGCACTGCCTCTGTTCCCATTAGCTTTGGAAAAGAAGTTCTTGGTCACAAAGGAGATGGCCCGGCCTGGAAGAAAAAGAAACCTCATGCTTGGAGTGCTTAGAAATGCACGCAAGATCCCAGTGGTGTAAAGAGAGCCAGAAAAACCCATTCATTCTCTTCTTTTGTTTGTTGGTTCCCCCCACCCCCACCAGCTTTTTTTTTTTAAAACCACATTAACTATTTTGAGGTGTACAATTCAGTGGTATTAAGTACATTCACAATGTTGTAAAACCACGACCACTAACCATTTCCCTCCCCCATGTCACTTTAAGCCTTTAACTTCTAATTGTCTTTTATTTAAAAAAAAGTGTTAGGGACCAGCAAACAGATGAGAAAGACTTTCATGGGAATAAAAGGGTCCCCTCTTTGCCTGCATGCTGGAACCATGCTATGCTCTTTCTGGGAGCATGGGGTGGGAGGGGTTGACCTGGAGAGACAGGAGCCTTTTCTCCACCTCCTGTCACTGGGGGTCAGCCAGCCTGGTGCTCTAGGGGCTGCTGGGTGTGGAAGGCTACATTCGAGGTTGAGTGGTGTCTTTTGTCCAGTTAGGGGCACAGGTCTGGCTGGCGAGGGAAGCACTGCACCTGCTAAGAACTGAGGGACTGCGTTCTAGCCCTGGCTGTGCTGCCTACTGGCTGTGTGGGCCCAGGTGGGTCACTCCGGGCCTCTGGGCCTGGATTCCCATTTCAGCTGAAAGCCACAGTTGTAAGACGTAATGGAGCCTCCCAGCCTGCCTTTCCAAAGCACATGTTTCACACCACATAGGACCTCAGGGATTTTTCAGTCAAGCAGGGTGACAATTGTCTCCGTTTGCTGGGACTTTCCCAGTTTAAGCGCTGAAAGCCCCATATGTTCCTGGGCAGATTGGGATGACCAGGTCACCCTAGAGTTAGCATAACTGCATACAGTAAGGTGGTGCTCTTAACCCGGGCTCTGTGGACCCCTGGGGGCAATGGGCATGTGTATCCACAAATTCCCTGAAATTATACACAACATTTTGTGTATAAAAGTATTTATTTGGGTAGAGGAGTAGCTTTCAGGAGATACTCAAAGGAGTCTTCAATCTAAATAAAAGTTAAGAACAACCATCTTAAGACTTTAGGATTAACATCATTTCACTCAATGCTTTTTGGTTTTGGCCAATATCCTGGCTCCACGGGTTAATCTTAACCTGTCAAAGGAAGGATCAAATGATCACACATTCAGTTGCTGGAGAAAAGTCTTGGAAAACCCATGTGATCTGGCTGCAGGGAGCACAGTTGCTAAGGGAAAACCTGGCTGCTGAGAACTGCCTTCACAGCCAAGGGACATGTCCCTCAAGGCCCAAGGCACCTGGCAGTCCCCTCTGGCTTAATGTTAGATGCCTGTAAACAGAGCATACCCCTGGCCTCACCCAGTCTTAAATTTGGAGGCCACAGTCCATTACTGCTCAACCCACATTGCATCCACCTTCTAGCACATCTTGGAAGCAGAGGCTGGAAATCTGAAAACTACATTGTTGAGACTCCCTTGCAACTACAGCCCTGGATTTGTTCTAGTTTCATGAATCGATGTGCATACATGAAATTTAGAAGATTGAAGAGAGGCAGAGACTGTATTTTGGACTCTGCTCTTTCTGCTTATGAGCATCTGTAGGGTACTTGACTTCTTGGGTGGTGCCAGAGGAACTTATGTCTGCTGTCTAGCTTTGTTGCCATTGAGGTGGCAGGGTGCAGAACATTCTTTCTGTGCATGTGAATGGAGCAGGCAAGGCCTGGTTGGGGGGCTGACCACCGTAGCAGGAACTTCCTGACTGTGGTGGCTTCCTGGCTAAATCAGGTTCCTGAAGAGGCTCTGCTGGCAGAATTGAGAATGTGATTTCCTGATCTTGGAAGAGGCAGCAGCTCCTTGGAGGTCCAAGTTTTGCAGGAAGACTTTAGAAAACATCTCTCAAAGTTCAACCTAGAGTTCATTTCTTCAGTCCTTTTGATTATCTTCAAAACCATTTAATACCTAGGAATAAACCCCTTTCTGCTTGAACCAGTTGAAATGGGTCCTGTTCTCTGAACCCAAACTCTGATCAGTACAGGGCAGGGATAGAACATGTTATCTGCTGAAAAAGGTATATGATTTTATTAAGACACCACTCTAATCCCATCAAGAACATAGGGTGTCTTCAGAAGTTTTAAAGTTTTGCTTCATGATACATTACTGCAATATGACTGATATAAGTATTCAATTGAAAACAAATCAGAAATAAACTCTATCGGGGCACCTGGGTGGCTCAGTCAGTTAAGCATCTGACTCTTGACTTCGGCTCAGGTCATGATCTCATAGCTCATGGGTTCGAGCCCCATGTCGGGCTCTGGTCTGGCAGGGCAGAGGCTGCTTGGGATTCTCTCTCTCTCCCTCTCTCTCTGCTCCTCCCCTGCTCACATGCTGTCTCTCTCTCAAAATAAATAAATAAACTTTTTTAAAAAAAGAAATTAAGTCTATTATGTTTGCAATGTGGTAATACTGATTTGGGGTCCCGGAGAGCAGTGACTTGGCTAATGTTTATTTAGCATTTTTCAAAGATCAAGGGCTTTTTCATTTGCCAGATACTAACATACTGGTCCACAGAGATGTACAATGAAGCAGAGAACAAAATAATCAGACTTGTAGTAACTTCAAAGAAGTTCCTTCAGAGTCAGTTCTATTCTCTGTGTGCTCCATGCCAAGCAACTGTGGCTCACTTCTCCATTTCTTTGGGTTTCAATGATACAAAGAGGTTCCCTGAGAAGTAGATAGCCCTCCCAGTGCCCCCAAAGCCAGACTACCATTTATGAATTGAAACGCTGGCATAGGCTTACTGGCAACCTTTGAGTTTGGTTAGTATGAAAGGGTTCCCCAAAGCCTGGATAGCTCCTGGTGAACTGGCAAAATGGTTTCTGGACACACTGAGGGCTAGACTTGGACTTCTGGTAAACCCCCCACCCCTAACCACCAAGGTGCAGACATCTCAGGAGACTCAGCTTGAAACAAGGAACCTGTCTCTGTTTCCAGAGTCAACACTAGAACAGGGGAGCTCATTGGAAGAAGATTCCCAAGGGGCACTGTGGAGCTTTCTGAGTGGAGCTGGTTATAACATTTAATGTTAAATAGTTTATGGCTTGTCAGTCAATTAGGAAACAGTTACAATAGCAGTCCTGCTTGTCCTGAAGAAAACTGCCAACCTGAGGAACCAGGCATGCTGGAACTCTTCAGCGTATGTGTAGTGATGATTCTTACCCCTGAATCCATGATGATACCTTAGAAAAGATACAATTCATTTGTATATGTGTGTCATTTCTTGATGGATTATTATTATTATTTTTCCTCCTCCTATATAGGATGTTAGAAGACAATCACACAGAGGGAGAACCGTGGAAGCAAGCTAGAATGATCTGAATTCGGTCACATACCTGCATTGGAAAGCCCTCCTCTCTGGGTGATTTTCTCTATGGCAGTTCTCAGATCCCGGGAATTCATGTGAGTTCTGAGGTTAAACTGGGCAGAAGGGTTGTCTCTGGAGAGTGAGAACAAGAAATAAAAATTAGCTGGAAAGAGAACATGTTATGTGCTGAAAAGGTATATGGTTTTATTAAGACACCACTCTAATCCCATCAAGGATATAGGGTGTCTTGTGAAGTTTTAAAGTTGTACTCCATGATTACATTACTGCAATGTGATTGATCTAAGTATTCAATTGAAAACAAATCAGAAATCAACTCTAAAATCCAACTCTAAAATCCTTTGGAGGAAAGCAGAAATCAGTCTATTCTTTTATATATGAATAGAATGAAGCCGCTTCAAAGCCTTGAGCTGGATTTCATAAAATGCCCCACTGTGGACAGAAGGAACAATGAGATGGGGAGACTGGGGTCCTCTTCAGTGTGTGTAGAGAAAAGTGGTCTGTTTTAGGACTCAGGGTTCTAGTTTTGAGTGTGCTATTTCCTAGCTGTGTGACCTTGGGAAGTTGTTTAACTTTTCTCGGCTTCAACTTCCTCATCTAGGTAAAAGCAAAGATTGTGACATTCAGATTTCTAAAAAAACCAGGATGATAGTCAAGTGGGATTCTGCAAATGTGTAGGTGTCCCCAGGTTGCCCCAGACCCTCCTCTCCAGGGAGACAATCCCAGCTGGCAGCCACTGCCTGGGTCACCCCTCCACTGGAATTGCGCCTTAACAGTGTTGTCCAGGAGAGGACATCCCTTTATTTTTTCATTTTGTGGTGCCTGTGACTGGGTGAGAATATTCAAATCTTACGCAAAAGGTTAATCTATTAACCAAAAGGTCAGCTGGAGATGAGGTGGAGTGAATTAAATGGAGAAAGAGAAGGAGAATCCTTCTCTAGAGACGAGTCTCTGTGGGTAAGCTGGGCGTACAGGCATGGGAGTAGCTGAGCAGAGGGTGTGGATACCTTTTATGACCAGGTTGGGGAGGGGGGGTCTATCGGGTGGGTGTTTGCACCCACACCCACGATGAAGTGGGGAAGCACAGTATGAGCACATCTCACGATGCACTGACTTCTCACGATGCGCCGTTGGCGCGGCTTCATGTGAGTGTGACCTCTAAGGTCACGTGGGCCCCCCACTCCAGAAAAGCCAGTGCTCGGTTCAGTGCTCTGATGCTGCCATCTTGAAATCCTTAGTTTTTAAAACAGGGCCCAGCAAATCATGTAACAGGTCATGCCTGCAGTTTACTAAGCCTTCAAGGGAAGGGAGAAGACTTTTTTCTGTTTGTTTATTTATTTTGAGAGAGAGGGCCAGTGCAAGTGGGGAAGGGGCAGAAAGAGAGGGGGGCAGAGAATCCCAAGCACTAATAGCGTGGAGCCCTACGCAGAGCTCGAACTCACGGAACTGTGAGATCATGACCTGAGCTGAAACCCAGAGTCAGGGGCCTAACTAACCGAGCCACCCAGACGTTCCAGGAGAAGACTTTAAAAAGCAGCCTTTCCACAAGCACCTGGAGTAGGTCCCAGGAGAAGCAGCTTTAGGCGGTTTAGGCGGGTTTAGGCGGGAATTCCAAGGGGACTTACAGTGGATTCTTAGCAAGTCCTCTAGGAGACCTGGCAGTGTGGTCACCAGGAAGCCAGTTCCTTAGGACTGAGAGGAGACATCTTCTGTCTCTCTCCCTGCTTCCCTCCCCTACTCTGCCCATGATTCCCACTTTTCTAGGTATCTCAAGGTGATCTATGTCGGAGGAGAACTCTTGGGAGACTGGCAGTGTGACCCTCTGTCCTCCATTTTATTAGTAAACGTGAGGGACATGGGCTGGTTCTCAGACCAAACCAAAGTGCCCAGAAGGCATGCTTGTCTCGGTGAGAGGCAGGACAGGCTCCATTCAGGGAAGATGAGGGAGGTTTAAAAGCAGCTCAGTGACGTGAGTGTTGGGGCCAAACCCAACCAGAGAAATGCCACCAGGTGAAAACCAAGTTCTAGTTTAGGATTCAACAAGAACAAACAACAACAAAGCAAACTGGAGAATGGGGAAATGTGGGCATTTTAGCCGAGCCCGACCTTACTCTCAACCTAAGTATGGTGTGGGTCCTCACAAATGGGCTGCAGTAACACAAGCCCTGTGCGGGACGGGGAGGAGGTATCACACAGAGAAAGAGCTCTATGGTTTCCATGGTTAGATTTCTCTCTCCCTCCTGGCTCAAGGGTTTTTGGGCTTATATGCTTTGCAGATCAATGTCAGTGAATGCTGAACTTGCCTCCTGGCCATCAAGACTCAAAACCTGGACTCCCATCGCTATTTGCTCATCATAGGGCCCGTGAGTCCAATCGGTAAAACCCTTCAAGTTCCTCTATACACCATCACTTGCTTTCATCCCTCCTCCATATGTCTGCAGTGACCCTCTGAGTTCAGGCACCCTGCTTCTTGCTGCTTCTATTATAAGAGTTTCTATTTGGTCTGTGCAAAGCCAATTGTATGCACATCTTCTAAAAACCTCTTCCTCATGTTCAGCTCTGAGAGTAAAATTCCTCTGCTCAAAAATCATCAGAGGCTCCCATGGTTAAACTTCATATTTTGGCTTTCAAAAGCCCATCCATAATTTAATGCCAACGTACAATGTTCATATCATGCTCTCTGTCTCTGTCTCAGGATAACCTATATCCCAGTTGGAAAGAGCTGCTCACTGTTTCCTGGTTTTTGAGCTTTGTGACTTTGCTCATTAACTCCCTCATCTGGAAAACCCAAATTGTGCTCACCCTCTACCTCTAGCTCCCTGTCACCCTGCCCGGTGCTGACAACCTCCCCATACCTGACTCTGTTCTCCTCTAACTCAACACCATACACAGTATTTAGTCCCTGCAGGTTCTCAATGAACAGTATTGAAGAAACAAACATTTCCTCTTTTTCTGTGCATCTCTACCTCTAAATGATGGTGTTGCCCAGAGTGTATCTCCTTCACGTCTCCCTCCTCATTTTATGCACTTCCCTGGGAGAGTTCATCAACTTCAGTCACCAGGGGTTCAGAGACCATTCACATGCCAACAGCTGTCTGGTACACACTGGTGGGTGCTCTGTCTTGAGCCCCAGATAGACATAAAATGACTTCCATCCATCTCTGTCCAGAATGCACTGTGTGGTGCCTGGGGGCGGTCCACAGCCACCTCAGGTTTGATATTTCCAAAACTGAAGTCATTTATCTTCTAAATCTGCTCCATCTAACCACTCATATCCCCTTCTGTGTTCCCTCTTCTGACTCATTGTCATCTCAGCAGAAAACATGCTGGACATGTTCTGACACCTCCTTCATCAAATGACATTTCCTATCAGACCAACCTCATAAATACCTCTTGTATCTCTCCCTTCCTTTCCATCCCCATGTTTGTACTTTGATCTTTCCTTTCTTGAACTACTGCTAGAATTTCCTACCTGGTCTTCCTGTACCCAGGGTGGCCTCTGAAGAGGACCTTTTTTTTTTTTTTTTAAGCAGGCTTCACACCCAGTGTGGAGGCCAATGTGGGGCTTGAACTCACGACTCCAAGATCAAGACCTGAGCTGAGATCAAGAACTGGATGTTTAACCGACTGAGCCACCCAGGCACCTCTCTGCAGAGGACCTTTTATTCAATAGGCTATACATGCTGATCAGAGAGAAATTAACCTGGGAGCTAATAATACTTCTTCCAAGGGGCCTAATTTTGTATTTGTAATTTTGTGTTCTTTTTCTTCACAGGACCCTTGAGCTGCATAAGCTTCAGAGTTCCCTGTCTTGATCTTCCCTTGGTTACCAAGGACTAGGAACTTTCTCAAGGCCTAAAAAATAAAATACGAGTTGAACCAAAACAAAATATTATGGGCTATAAAATTAAAAATTGCAAAATGGATATTGTCAATGGTAAGTATGTAAATTGTCTACCAAACATAACACAACTTACACTTCCATAGTTGTACAATTTTAAACTCACCAAATTTTAATTACATTTGAAACGGATTTGTGGGCTAGATTTTCTCCCTCTACAGGATTTCCTGCGTATGTGAGATGATCGTGTAGAAATCATAGCTAATCATAAAGTATTGCTCATACACACATAACTTAAAAAGCAAAAATATAAAATTTTCTTTTGAAAGTTTTTCCAGAAAAAAATGTATTTAAATGTAGAACCTAGTCACTTAGTCACGTCCACAGCATTCCCTGGAATGCTGCTCAGGAAGCTGTCTTGATATTCATCACTTCGCAGAGCAATCGATTACCTGTCTCTTTCCCATTCTACATATACAGCCAAGTCTCCTTATTTGCAGTAGCTACGTTCTATAAAGTTGCTGCGAGCATCACATTAGCAAATACTGAGCCCTTGCTCCTAGGGGAAATACTGGCTTAGGTTCCTGTGGGCCTCTGGTCACATTTTCATCAGCAGATCGATATATAAACTTGTTTTATGTACGTTTCTGTTGGAAGACACCTAATTTAATATATGTTTCTTACAAATAATTAATTACATGCAATATTTCTGTCTAATAAAACACCAGCTGAGAAGGGTTTAACAGTTTCCTGACCCTGAGTAATGTTACCATAAATTTCTTTGGCTTTTAGCCTCACAATGCTGTCCACCATTTTTTTTTTTTTTTTTTTTGCAAATCAGTCTTCACTTCATGAATTCATAAGTTCAGCTACTTTTCCATCTTTTTCATAGCTTCATCAGACATTATAGATATTACTTTAGAACTTTCCAGAGCAGAAGCACACGCATATCAGCGACGTTCCTCTTTCTTTTTCTGAAAGTACTGAATTATTGGTTCATTAACATTGAGCTCATGACCAACGCACTGTCACGCATGCCTGAAGGAAACTTATCAAACAGTTGTAGCGTCTCAGTAAGTGCATCACAGCCTTCCTGTGCTTTGAACCCCAGATAGCATTTTCAGCACCACATTTGGGGGGCATTTAAAATAGTGAACATAACCAATGACAAGCACAAAAATATGAAGACTGTGGCACTAGATAGATTGTGACAAGGAGACTTGTTTATAGCATGGCGGCTGAAACAAGGCACAACATTGCCTTGTTTGACCTGGGCTGGGGATGTGTGTCAAGCAACTCAAATCCCACCCCTATGCTGTGCTAGTCTGCAGATGACTGTAAAAGTACCATGAGAGTTTGCTGTCAAATATGGAAGCCACAAGTCAGGAAGATCGACTGTTACCTATTTGAGAACAGGCGCTATGTCCCGGTATTTCCTATCCCTAGTGCTTAGCATACAAGTGATAATAGGTGATTGTGGAATAAATAAATGAAAGGAAGAAAGCTCAAATGACCTTTCCTCTCTCAGATCATCCCTGGTGGAGTTGAACACTCTGCTTCTGGGCTCCACACTGATCCTTCTCTTCCTTTATGATACCATAGAGGTGGATGAATCCATCTACAGAGGCAGACAGATGAGCTATTCACATACGCAGTGAATGGATGCTTTTAATTTTATTTAATGTTATTTCTTTTAAAAATATTGCCTCCCTTACTAGATGGTGAAGTCCTGAAGAACACAATCTCTATCACATTTATTGATTTATTTTTAGCAGATTGAAAGTTTGGATCAGAGGACCTCTGAAACTCTCCAAATGCTAAAATTATGATTAGGAGCAAAGCAACTGAGCCATCCATCAAGAGACTTATAGGCAAATGTAATCAAACCACTTAGAAGAATTTTACATTAGCATCTCCCACAAATGGCATAGAGCTTAGTGCATGGTAAACATTCAATAAATCTTTATTAAATTGAAATGTAATTAAATCAGAGGGATGAGCGATAAGTCTTAAATCTGCAAACTGTAGCAGCTCTTGGTACTAGAACACATGGGTGTATGTATCCTTTTTCAGGATATACGGGCTGGTGGCCTGACACCCGAGCCAGGTTACTTTTCAGAGACAGACTAGTTAAAAAGTTCAAAGAGGTATGCCACTACATTTCCATCTAAGTAATTTTATTACAAGATCTCATTAAAGGAAAACAGTTTTTTTCCCTCAGCGATTTCAAAGCTTTCCTTTGAAAATAAGAGAAGAAAATAAAAAAAAGGTTTATAGCTCAAGGAGAAAATAACAAATTGTTCTGTTTGAAAAAGAAGCTAATGACGAGAAATTATAGGGAGCCAGAATTTGTGCATGGAAAGGAATAATTTATGTGACAGGAAATGATGAGTCTGTGAATGTTTAAGAA
This sequence comes from Panthera tigris, assembly GCF_018350195.1. NCBI lineage: Eukaryota > Metazoa > Chordata > Mammalia > Carnivora > Felidae > Panthera > Panthera tigris. The sequence continues at coordinate 109,620,531 of NC_056662.1, forward strand.
AAAAGAATACCTGTCAGAAATGGCCCCAGGTGATCAATTCCTAGGAAGGCATGGGACCAGGGGGTAGGGAATTGGGATGGATATCAGTGTTTCCAGCTTTCCTGCTGGTGCAACTCACCTGAGGCACTTGTTAAACTACATAGGTACCAGATCTCCTGCTGGCAGAAACTCAATTCAGTAGATCTGGGCTGGAAGTGGGAATTTTTATTTGTTTGTTTGTTTTAAACTAGGGATCCAGGCGAATCCTATCCTTAGGAAAGTTTGGGAAGGCCTGGGGTCTGAAGCCCTTTCAGTCCTAAGGTCCATGCAGTTCTAGTCCCAGAGGCTACTGCTTTACCCCCATAATACTTTCAGTCACACTGCGTGAGCCCCTCAAATGAATTTTTATGCCAGTAGAGACATATTAACTGATCATATAGCAAGAACCTTTCAAAACGGGTTCCTCCAACAAGGCATCACCTTAAGGTTACTAATGCTAAAATGTGATGATTCATGGGCTTAGTCACTGAGATGTACCATGTGAAATCAGGAGGATGTTCTAGGGTGACCCTGGTCACCCAAGGACATGCTGGTGGCTGCAGATTGGGTGGCAAACTTGTTCCTTTAGTGCATTACCTGGCTCAGAACAGAAATGATTTTGCCCCCATCCCCTCAAAGGACCGAGAGCTATGGTCCACCCGGTGGCCTGGGCCAATCTGCTGAGGAACTTTGTACAACTAGCCCCTTCTGAAAGGACACTGGCCTTACACTTCCGAGGATCAGAGATGGAAAGCAGGGTCTCAGAATCAAATTTTGTCTTTAGATGAGTGTTTTTTTTGTCATTAATGACAACAAATTCAATCCACCCACCAAAAAGTGGAGAATTGACCTGAGTACCTCTTCCTTATGGGGGAAAAGCAGATATGCAATCTGCTGATCTGAGAGTCACTCTGGAACCAACGGACTTTCAGGCTGGCTCGTCTGTGACCACATCACAGGGCTTGGAAGCACTACAACGTGGAATGTCTTGGCAACAGACACACTTGTTGGCACCCCCTGGGCTCAGACGTGCACCCGATCTCCTGGGGATCCTGTCTGATTCTATAGGTCTAGAGTGAGGTCTGAGGTTCTGCCTTTCTCCCAGATGATACTGTGGATCCCATGTTGAGAAGCAATGTCTTAGAGGATGCTGCGCCATCAAGAAAATCAGCAGTGGGCTGCCAGTGATAAGGGGAAGGGAGGAGAACAGCTGAGGAGTCTAGAGGAAGCATGAGAAAGGCAGAGAAAAGGAGGAGGAGGACGGAGCGGAGGCAGCTCTGTAGGCACAGAGCTGGGAGAGGATTCACCAGATGACAGCACAAGCCTGTGGGGCTATCTGTGCCTGAGCTCTCTGGTTGCACAATATAATCACCTGGGGAGCTCTAAAAATCAATGATGCCTGGGTCCCACACTCAGAAATTCTGATTTAATCGATCTGAGGTTTGGTCGGGGAATTGGGATTTTCAAAAGCTCCCCAAGTGGTTCTAATTGCATGGGGGTGGCCATCTGCTTCTCTAGCAGAATGATCTAGGGATCTAGGGATGTAGGGAGAATGATCTCAGGGGGGGCCCTGGGATAAACCCAGCCAACGTGCGGTGGGGGCTGAAGGGGGACCGCTGAAAGGGAAGTGGTAGAAGTCAAGTGCACTCTGGGTTTTATTTGTACCTCTGGGAGAACTGAATGGTGAGGAATAGAAAAAGCATAGGGTTCTTTGTGTAGATTTTATTCATAGCTCATTCAGCTTTGAGACTGTGTCCCTGAGGAGTGTGGCACACAGGCTCACCTGTGATCCTGTGAGAAGGGTCCTGTGAGGAAGACAGAGGCAGTCTTTACAAGTTCCATTAGGCCCTTGGAGAGGCTGCTCGGGGGCCCCGTTGGCTTCTGTAAAGGCAGTATAGACTAGGGCACGAGGAGAATGGGGTGGGCATGGGAGAGATCTGAGTTCTGGACGGCGTGGCCACTCTGCTCCTGGGAAGCAGAGCTGTGCCTGACTCTCTCAACAACAGACTGAAATTACAGACTAAAATATCAGCTTCTGGGTTTTTACCAGATTCTGACTTACTGAGTCTGGAATGGGACCTGGGCAGCGGCATCTGTGAAGCCCCCTAGGTGACACTAGCGTGCAGTTGGGGCCTGGGCCGCAGCTTCTTGCTCTGAGCCCCCTGGAGCCATGTCTCGTGCTCCAGCCCTGCCCACTCCTCCTTTGCTGCAGACTCAAGAGAATGTGACAGAATGGTCCTCCTTGCCAGGCATATTCGTTTTCTCTTTCCGCTGTAACAAATGGCTATAAACCTAGGGGCTTAAACGCTCAGTAGGTTACGGTTCTGGAGGTCAGAAGTCTGACACGGGTCTCCCTGGCAGGGCTGCGTTCCCTTCCGGAGGCTTGGGGGCAGGGGTGGGGTGGGTCCATCTCTTTGTCTTTTCTATCTTCTAGAGGCCACTTGCATTCCTTACTCGTGGCCCCTTTCCTCCATCTTCAAAGTCAACACTCACACCTCTGACCATCTTTCCATAGGCATATGTTCCTCTGACTGATAACAGCTGGGGAAGATTCTCTGCTTTAAGGCCTCATGTGATTAGATTGGGGCACTGGATAATCCAGGATAATCTCCCCATCTCAGGGTCCTTAACTTTAATCACATCTGCAAAGTCCCTTTTGCCCTGTGAGGTAACATAATTATAGGTTCCAGGGATTTGGATGTGGACGAGTTTGGGGGCCACTGTTCTGCCTGCCACACCAGGCCTGACACTGGTTCTTCCCTCTGCTCTGACTGTCCCGTGCACGGGGGGCTCAGCTGATCCACGGGAGTCTCTGGGCATCCTTTCTTTGCGGGGGGGAGGGGCAGGGAAGGAGGGAGGGGAGCCGCTGAGTGTACGACTGAGGGTCTTCAGTCCAGGGCTGATAGGTAAGAAGGGTAAGAAAGTACAGCCCTCTTTCTGCCATACTGGACGACTGGTACAGAGCAATGAGCAGAGAAAAGTCTTATTTCATTTTGAAATGAAGAAAAGCCAACATGTGGCTTTGTTCTGTAACTGTTTTCGAATGTTGATATCCTAGGGTTGATTACAGAGTTCAGAAGCACAGGTGCAATTCTGTTCCATTTGTACCGAAACTGGGGGCTAAAACAAAATCACGTCGAAGGTCGGGGGGCACGAGGCACACGCGGATCCAGGCTGCAGTGAAAACACCAGTGTGTTGGTTTCCTTCGTTCTGCCGGCTCGAGTTCACCTACTAGCCACTTGCTCCGGCTGTCCTTGGTTTAGCCCTTCTGTGTGCCTGTTGGTATTAAGTGCAGTCACGAGCCTGTTGGCTGTGCACTTCTAAACCAGAGCTCAGCTGCAAAACAAGGGCTTGGTCCTGGGCTTTTTGCTCAAGCACAGCGTTTCAGTCTTCAGCTTGGTGGAGAGCTTCAATCATCAGAAGCTTTCTCGGCAGATGAGCAAAATCTTTGCTTTGAAGTCAATTTTGGTTGACATTGTAGGGATTAACCCAAGATTTAATACCTGCCCTCTCCCCAGTGGTCATGCATTTAGCTGTGTGCTCTTGGGCAAGTCACTCAACCTCTCTGAGGGCAGCACCGCCTCTCTTACAGCAGGCGTGTGATGATTGGGGAATGAACTCTGTGGTTGCCGGAAGGCTGGTGCGGTTGGGGGTTAGAGGCTTCTTCATGTGCAGGGAGGGGGGACGTGGGAGCATGCTGGTACCACAGTGGTTGAGGCCTCCCCTGGTCTGGATCAGGAGCAGAAGCCCAGGAAGTGCAAGGTGAAGGTGCGGAGGAGCAGAGACCGCGAGCCCGCTGCTCGGCTGAATGGGGAATCGAGGGGACAGAGAGACGCAGAGAGGCAAAGAGGGAAGGACCAACCACTTGTCAGTCCCGTGACATCAACCCCCCTTCCCTTGGGCTACCTAGACTGATTTTCCGTTTCTTGCACCCAAAAAGATCTTTGTGTAGGATGCTTGGGAATCAGGATTCGGAATGAGCACTGCATCCTGTAAATCAGATCATTTTTAATACTTCTGGTATTTTTATCTCATATTTGCCTTTTGTTTCCTGTTAATAGTATGAGTCTCTTAAATTCTAAATTTAAAAGTCTAAATCTAGACGTGAAAGTCTAAATTCTGACGCAGCCCTCCTAAGGAAACGCGGGGAAGGAATCTTCTGAGCCTGGCACGTATGAGCAGAGTTTCCAGATTTCAGGGACTCCTGCCTGGCCAGCTTCTTCCCAGCCCACACCTCTCCTCAGAGTGCTCATTGTTGGTAGGCTGGGCACTTCCTGTAGAGCCTCATTTCCTCTCTATAACATGCGGGACTTTCTATGGCCCCAAGGCTCTGTGATCCTGAGAAAGCAAGGCGATCCCAGTGATCCTAAGGTGGGCACTGGAATCCACTGAGGACCCAAGACTCCAGGAGAGGGATCAGATACCAAATCAGCCAAGCACTGGCCCTTCCTGCTTTTCATCTTCCAGAAACACAGGCCCCACATCTGCCTCTACTTCTGCTTCCTCCCCTTTCCTGCCCCACTCCCTCCCTCTAGATGCACTAAGACCTTTTGGTAAAGAAAGGATTGAAGGGAGCCCCCTCAGGAAGGAAGCCAGGGGGCTGAAATCAGAAGCAATTTCAGCTGGGCACACGGATTTCCCTTCCACCTCACACACACTTCTTATACCGCCCTCCAATTTATTGTGTTCCCCACATTCCACTGAAGGACGCATCACCTCCGTGCAACACATCATGTCATTACTGACTACGCCACCTAACTGGAACCAAGGCTGGAAGGAAGGGAGAGGCGGCTCGTTTAGTCTGTTAGCCCAACCTTCATTTATTGGGTGTCTTCCGAGTACAGAGCCAGTCACTGAATCACAGGACGTCAGGGCTGGTGGCGCCCTAATAAATCATCCCGTCCACCCCCAGGACTTCACAGATGGCAGCACTCACACGGAGAGGTTAAAGCACCTGCTTAAGGTCACACAGCAGAGCTCAGGCCAGAATTCGAGACATCCTGTCACCAGTTCGTTGTGCTTTCTAACCCACCCTATGACTGAAGGAAGGTGCAGATGATTGATTCGCTTCTATGAGTACATAAAGTGAAGGAAAACATGCAATTTCTCTTAAGAGCTCCAAATTAATAAGGACCCAGGATACAGAAAAAGATGAATAGCAAAGGCATTTTTAGAAAGCGAAATTGGAAAGCATGGAGGTAACTCTTCTTCTGCAAATGGTGATCACATTGGGAAAACGTGGGGGGAAATAGTTTTCTGGGGGGAAGGAGCCTTTATTGAATTGGTTTTCCCTCCCTGCTACATTTGCTCGTTCATCCGCCTTCCCACTGGCACACAACACTATTCTTCCGCCCATTTTTCTTCCCCCTGACATATTTATTACCTTATTTTCATATTATACTATAACCCTTGGTATACACAGCTTTTAAAGCAGCTATTTTTAATGCAAGATGACGCGCCAAGCTTTGAACCCCCCAATAAAATTGACCGGGGACATCTGGCACTAAAATGCTTACACTTCCTCCCTAGAGAAGCCTGTTCTCCGTTTGCTATCTTTAAAAAGTAACGTAGGAATGAAAATAGGTTGACATTTCGAAAACAAAACAATGACCAAAAAAATCTCATTTTTCTATTTCAAGTTAAAGTCTTCAAGATAGATCCTTTGAGAGTTGACATTTGACGCAATTGGTTATTTTCATATATTTGACTCTGACTATATACAAGGGCCAGGTAGCTCATCTACTAATTTTTCTTCAGAGGAATACAAGATAGTACTAAACGTGTCATTGGAATTCAATGTTAAAGGTACAAATGCTATAAATTTATGAAAACAAAGGATTTGTGATTATTTCTTTTGACAATTGAAAAATAAATATTCTAGGGTCTTTGAGATAACAGCCTTGATTAAAATACAGCTCCTGGAGACCCTTGGGGAATTCCAAAGGATCTGGAGACCCTCTGGTTGTCAGGTACACATGTTTTTACTTTTTAGGTGCAGAGAAATTAAGTCGTGACTGAAGCTTCTGAGCTACAGGCACAGAGGTCTGTGTTAGTTTCCGCTGCTAAGGTTAAGCTGTGGGTCTGCGGGGAAGAAGGGGTCATCTTGTGTCTGAGAGTCCTTTGTGGAAAGGGAGATAACTATCCTGCCCTTAATGGTTTCTGGTCAAAAGTCCATCTATTATTTGAGATTTGTGCTTGTTTGCTCTTCTGATCGTTTGCTTATTACCTGTCAATATCTGTATATCTGCTTCAGGGAGAAGTAGGTTTCTCGTATTATAATGAAATAAGATGGGCTTATTATCCCAAAGAAGCGAAAGGGGTTGAGATTGGATGTCAGTATGAATGCTCGATTTCTACCCCAGCTAAAATAATAGAACGGAATGGGGACAGGCACCTGGTGCTCAGCTGACTGACAGAGACCACTCCCCTCCCCGCCCATTCTTCCCCATTGCCTGGTGAGCTCTTCTGGTACCAGTGCAGAGGCCTAAGGTCATATGGAGAAAAGAGGAAGGTCAACCTAGAGCACCATATCTTCTGGGCATCTTACCTGTCGGTGTGCAGGAGTGAGCACATGGTACGGTCCACCTTCCTCATCTACAGATGACAAAACTGAGGACGAGAGAGAGGCGAAGGCCTAGCCTGAGGCCACGTGCTTGTGGGCAGAGCGAACACTGGATTCCAGCTCTCCTCATTCCCAGATAAATATCCTCTCTACCAATCGGAAGTGCAAATGCCATTTACTTCCAAATGTTCATTAACCCGTGCTTCCCTTCTGGAAGAATCAGATTTCTTAAATGGCACCTGAATTGCTTCAGTTTCTTTCACTTACATTTGTATTTAGGGAAGACATGAATTTATGCTCTAGGATGCGTTGGTATTATTTGTGGCACAAGATTAAGTATGCGACGCCACTTGGTTTCACAGCACTTACCCATACTGAACGATGCCCATCAGTGGACCGGCAGGGCCAATGTCAAGAGCTTGGGCAACATCAGCCAGGAACTGCTTTTGGATTCGGAACCGACGTTTGCCAATGCTTGAGCTCCCGTCAATTACAAATGCCAAGTCAATTTTGCAATCTGAGGAATGGAAAAGGGGTCTGTTATTCTGATGATCTCTCATTGCATTAACCTGGGCATTCTCCCCCTCCCTCTTTCCCACCAGACCCCTCCCCCCACCCCCCACCCCCACCCGAGAATCCAATGAAAAGAAAATAAAAAGAAGTAGCAAGATGCAGAGTATATTCACTTATTTATATTCCTGACAGATTTTCACTGGGCCCCAAGGTCCGGGACACTTGGACTAGTACTTATTTCTGTAAATGTTTTAGAATTCTCTGCCTCAGCCACACTGATAGACTTCAGGAGCAATGACCTCCCATTCAAGTTTGGGGAAATCCTGAGGATGGTTTCCTCGGCTCAGACCACATAGGTTCAGACCCCTAGATGTAGAATTCACGAAGCCTGAGTCTCAGGAGCTTGTGCTCTCTAACTCTCATCTTAATTTTGTAGAATTATGTGTTGGGTCTTTATAAAGGCAAGAAAAAATCAGCAAGGCCAGTCCGGAGGGGAGGGCAGGAATGGTAGAATGAGAAATTAATACCAATCTTCTCGTCATGTCCCTGGGTAAGGCAACCATAGAATTAACCATAGAATTATCTACATCTATCAGTACTTGTTTGTAGCAGTCTTTGAATTTTTCCCTTTCTTTTAGTTGTGATAAAGACTGGGACATTTTTCTGGCTAGGATCCCTGGACTTCCATGAATATATGGAGGTTATGTTGGAGGTGGGGGGCGAAGAGCTATTCTCGGCCTCTCAAATGCTGTAGAAATAGGTGGAAAGCCACATAGGCTAATAGTGTCTTCTTTGCTCTCGACTGAAATTGCATCACCTTAGTATGATAAAACTGATTATTCAAATCTGATCAGAAGTTCTTAGACGGGGAGGGGTGCCTGGCTGGCTTAGCTGGTTAAACGTCTGACTTCATCAGCTCAGGTCACGATCTCATGGTTTGTGGGTTCAAGCCCCACGTCAGGCTTTGCACTGACATCTCAGAGCCTGGAGCCTGCTTCGGATTCTGTGTGTGTGTCTCTCTCTCTGCCCATCCCCTGCTAGCGCTCTCTTTCTCTCTCAAAAATAAAGAAACATTTAAAAAAATGGGGCATGAATTGTTTAACAACTGCAATTTGGGAGACAAAAATATTTCAAAGCCAGTTCCACGTGGAAAAAAAGAGAGGGGGACAGTAAAATTGGGAATTTCTGGGCTGGAGCATCCATGAGGACACAAGGACCAGTGATGCCCTTTGTGCTTGGTGGTCACAGCTGCCTGAACAGCCTGGATCTCTTTAAGCTGCCATAGGAAAGCCCATGAGGCCACTCTCAGCCTTCTCTTCTCTCCAATGCATGTTGTATTGCTTCCATGCGACTGGGGTCTTCCCTTCCCCAGAAGGAGGTCGGTGGGCAGGGAGGGATATCTATCTACCTATCAATCAATCAAAAAAATATATATACACACACACACACACACACACATATATATGTATGTATATATATATATATATAATGAGAACAAGAAATGGACATGAATTGACACAGTTTTAAGCAGATGTGATGAGAAATATTTATTAAAGAGTGATACTACGGAATTGGCAGATTAAGGGAAAAAAGTTATATCTGAGAACGTGCTTCATTATCTTGCACTGGTGCATGGCAATGAAAGCGAGGGGAGAAATAGGCGATGACAGCGACCTCTCTGGACCTGGCTGACTCTGCTCCATCTGGAATCAGTGCCTTGGCTCATTACTGGATCTTGCAAACTTTTACTTCCTGTCTGCCTGGACATTCAGTGCTGGCCAACTCTTCTTTTTCTGCTGGCTTCTCCTGTCCTTTGCTGCCCCTAAACTGCCTATACCCAAGCATGATCCTTGAGATGAAGATTACAGGAATCAAAGAAAATCAAGAAGTGAAGCTTAAAGATGTCACAGAAGCCTGGGAAAAAGCAGAAGAGAAGCAGAACAGTTCTAGGGCTACTGATGTACCCCACACAGGGCCAGCCCATTCTTTCCTATGTCCGAGCTTGCAATGAGAATTGTTGCCAGCAGGTGGCAGTGGTGTTCTTCAGGGCTTGCCGCTCACCAGGCAGGCACCTGTGGTTTGCTAGAAATGAGGACTCCCAGGCTCCACCCAGATCTACAGAATCAGATCCCCGTTTCAGCAAGAACTCCAGGTGACCTGTGTGCACATTAAAGTTTGAGAAGCACTCCTGAACAGGGCTTTTTCTTCTAGATGTCAGTAGATTAGTTCAATATGCCTTTTAAAATGAAAACTCTTTTTTTTAATAACTTAATTAGAATAAGTCCCCGAAGTGACTTTCTTTCTTTTAAAAGAATGTTTATTTTTGAGCCTGGGAGGGACACAGAGGATCCTAAGTAGGCTCCTCGAAGACAGCAAGGAGCCTGATGCAGGGCTTGAACTCAGGAACCGGGAGGTCATGACCTGAGCCGAGATTGGACGCTTAACCGACTGAGCCACCCAGGCACTCCAAAGGCGGTTTTCTTTTTAAATAAATAAAGCCCACGGGGGGCGTGGCTGGCTCCGTTTGTAGAACTTTGACTCTTGATCTCAGGGTCATGAGTTCAAGTCCCATGTTGGGTGTGGAGCTTAAATAAAGCAATGAGCCTCTTCTTCATGGACAATTTTTTCTCATTTCTTACAACTTGAACCTCGTTCAGGATTCAAGTGTTCACTTCATAGCTAGGCTTTAAAGAAGTTGAGATGCTCTCTATTTGCTTAGGTCTCTTTACTACTACCTGATGGCTGACACTGGAATCACCTGTGCTCCCCATTGCCCAGAATGCTTTAATGATCTGGCTTTCAGCTCTGCGCATGTGCTCACTGAGACACAGCGGCTTTCTCGTACTGAGAGGAAAACATGCCGATATGAAAATGGCATCTCTACTATAGGACAGAACTGAGTTACTAAATGTCCAGCATGAACAATTTATTACGGTCACAGAGGGCAGAGGTTGGAAGACGAGGAAGAAAAGGTAAGACACAGTGTCTACGGGAATCAATCTACCAATAATTTTCTTAATTGCTTTGGTTTTCTCCAACATGATACAATTTTTATAGATTAATGCTTTGTGTTGTCTCATACATTAGGCCAGTGCTTCTTAACCCTGGATATATATCAGAGTCGCTTATGCAGCTTCAACAAATAAGAATGCCTGGGAATCTCTCCGGGCTGTGCTTCTTAAGGTTTGATGTGCAAAGAAATCACTTGACTCAGTAGGTCTGGGGTAGAGCGTGGGATTCTGCCCTCCTACCAGGCCTCCAGGTGATGCTGATGTGGCCAGACCATACACTGAGTAGCAAGATCTAGGGTGAGTGGGATTCAGTAGGTATGAGCAGGAACTGGACATCTTGAGTCTTCAGGTGATTCTCACACACAGCTGGGTTGGGACTCACAGCCCCCTGGTAGCTGACTTGCAGCGACTTTCTAGGGGAATCTGCGGGTGCTCCCTTGGGCCTGTAGCACTCACCTGCATCTCGGTTTTCCTCTTTTCCCCCCAACCCCGCCTGGATCCCTCCTGTCTGGTATCCTCAGGTGGCTTCTCCACCTATTTAGTGCTGAAGTTCTTCAAGTTTTTTCACTTTTTAAAAATGTATTTATTTATTTATTTTGAGAGAGAGTGGGGGAGGGGCAGAGAGAGAGAGAGAAAGAGAGAGAATTCCAAGCAGGCTCCACTGTGTCAGCACAGAGCCCAACACAGGGCTCAATCTTGCAAACCATGAGATCATGACTGGAGCCGAACTCGAGAGTCGTATGCTTAACTGACTAAGGCTCCCAGGCACCCCGGAAGTTCTTCACGATTAAGCCCTCTGGTTTCCCTAGGTCACCTTTCCTGTTCTCATGACCTTGGTTTTAAACCCCAGCTCATCATCTTCCAACTCTGAATTCCCAGGGGGCTCCTCCTTCTCAAGTCAGATCTGGGGAGTCAGGCACCTACTGGACCGAATGTCTTTCAGAAGATGGAAGACAGAAACCATCTCCCTGCCCTACCCCTGTGGACCTCATGGCAGTACCATTATCCCAGCTGCTTCTTCTCTCATACCTCCCCCTCCAAGCCTCTAGATTCTTCCTCTCTGTTTCCTGTTTCTCTCCATTTCCAGTTCCAGCTCGGAGCTCTGTCTGCCCTCATGCCCAGTAAGCCCCTGGTCCTGCTGGCAAGCCAGTCTCCTCCTCTACCCCCCTCCTTTGTCTCCCTTTTCCATCCCACCCTGTTGCCATAGTGATGTTTAAAAAATCCGATCCTCTCCCCTTCGTGTACACAGTTTAAATCCTCCATAAGCTTCCCTTTCCCCTTAGAACAAAGTGACAGAAGAGAGGAGATCAATAGATCCAGGGTGGGAAAGAGGTGGGTTTGGGTGGGAGTAAGCGGGGAGAGAGGGAAGCAGATTGGATGTCACGGCCACTATGGGTTTCTAGTTGTCAGTTAACTTACTTGGATCTCCCTGGGATAGCGGCTCCAAAGCCTGTGTGCTTAATTCTTCTTTTGGAACAAATCCTGGAAAGAGCAGTAAAACTTTTGGTGACTTACAAGAACAGGAAGCATCTGGCCTTACCCCAGGGATGGGGACATAATGGGTATTCACACCCAGCTGCAGGGCGAGGGGCTTGGCTACAGGCTGACTGTGTTCTTCTCCACACCACCCCCACCTTGAGAGAGAAGACTGAATTACTGACAGGCTACAAAAGACATGGCAGCTTATGGGTGCTCAGGGGTCTGAAGTCAGAAGACTTGAGTTCTGTTCCCTACTGCCTGTTAACTGAGTCTGTCTGAGCCGTAGTTTCCTTACCTGCAAGCAGTAAGCACTTTGCCAGTGTGAATTATCCCTCTGTAAAACTCTGAAAATCTCAAGGTCAGGGCATGTGTCTTACCCATCGTATAAACCTTCATGGTGCCTATCACCATAGGTCCTCGGTCAACATTTGGTGACTGAGTCAATGCACAAAGATGGGTGAGACACATGGCCAGTCTAACGGGGGGGTGGGGGGCAGATGTAAGCTGCAGGGCAGGAGATAAGATACCAGCAACTCCAACAAGTGAGAGGGTCTAGAACGCAACCCCTCCCCTCCACAGGCTGAGATTAGAGGGGAAGCTACAAAAGGGTTTTGTCCTTTTAGTGTGTGTGTGTGTGTGTGTGTGTGTGTGTGTGTGTTGAATTTCAGCCTTGGGAATTTGCTTTAGAGCCATTTACATGGAAGCCAAGTTCACACATGTATCATTTAAGGGAATAAAGACCATCAGTAAGATGGCCTGGGAAGTTGGTCTTCCTATTTTCAGCATGCCTGGAGTGTGGGGTGCCCTCCCAGAGGCTCTGTCAGAGGAGGGAAGTGCGGGGGGCTCTGCTCTTGGCTGTGGTGAGCTTTCTCCAGGCTTGTTAGTTTTTCCAATTTGCCAAGCACATGATTTCATCTTTCCATGAAAGGTCAGTCTGCTCATCCCACTTCCTCACATCATTTTGAAAATTCGCTTTGGGTGTCTAATGGCATTTCTCAGCCAGGAGCCTCTCAGGGAAACTGTCCAAGGCTCCAGGTTGGAGGGAGGGGGGAAGAAACGTGAGGCCAGAGGCCTCTCCTCCACCCCGTCATTCCCTACCAGTAAAATCTACCCTCAGACCGAGAGCCAGAAGGCTGTGTTTGCTGTTGGAGTTTCAGACCCTTAATTCAGTAAACAGTAAACAGCGAGCAACACTCATTCATGTCACAGGCCAAGCTGAATACCACTTTGCAAAGAAGGACAGGGCAATAGAAGGAAGTCAGAGTGTGCTTCGAGATGGAGTGAGCCTCTAAACCTAATTTTGGGGTGAGGAACTCACTCCCTTGTACATTCGGGTCTTCATGACTCTCACTTCCCTTTTGTTATCCGGTGGACAACAGTGGCCTCTGTGCCACCAGCTGGATTATCAGACTCTCGTGATTCTGTAATCCTATGTCTCCATCTAGTCGTGGCCAGGAGGTTGGGCTGTATAATTACCTGCATCTAAAAGGACCGATCCAGGTTTCCACAAGTCCATTTCCCCTGATTTTCAAAATTAAAAAGAAGCAAACTTGTTATTTAGGTGAAACCAGCAGAAACTTTCAAGTGAACTGCCCGGATGATAACATTTTCCACTTGTGGCAGAGAGTTCAATAAAAGAACACGGGACCAGACGTTAGGAGGAGACCACCTAAAACCTACAGCGTTTTTTCTCCTGGGAAGCTCTGAAAACCAAAGACAAACACATCTTTGCCCTTTCCTTTCTTTTACTGTGCACCAAGAATCATGGACTGTAAAAATCCCGGGATTCAAGGGGACCTAAAAGCTCGTCCAATCCAGACCAACCTCCCCAGCATGCTTCCACAACATCACTACCAAGTGAGTGGATGGCTGGTGCTTGGATACCGCCAGAGACAGGGAACTCATTACATACCCAACCAAGACAGTACATTTCTTCTCGGACCATTGAGACTGTTAGAAAATTTTTCATCGTATTGATCGGAAATCTTAATCCATCCCTCCATCCACACTTATTAAGCGCCCAGCATATATCCAATATCATTTCAGGTACATTTGACTCACCCATCTATTTTATGTTCTCTTCCTTAGAACCACACAGAACAAATCTGGCCCCGTCAGGGAGTGGGCAGTCCACTCATTTCCTGGGGCTCGGCTGCTCATTGTGTGCCTCATGCAGAATAAAGCAGTCACCGGGCATTTCTATGTGCAGTAAAATGTTTAATGCCCCACTATAAACTGGGGTTGATAAGGTGGAAAGGGTGGTCGGGAAGGGAGGGGGATTCTTACCCAATAGTCCCTGACGTCTCTTGGAGAATCATGGCCAGGAGGGGCTCAGAGGCAGCACAAACGTGTTATGAAGCCTCATAAGGACACCAAAATAGCTGTTTCTCTTCCTCTGTCCCTTCCTTCTGCCCCCACCTCCCCAGCTCAGAAAGCGTAATCAGCCCATCAGCTTTGCGGCAGGCCGAAATGAGTAACACACCCAAAAGAAGTGATGTTTTCCTTCATAGGATGAAGGTGCCCGGCTATTTTGAAAGGCCGTCTGCGTTCGTGTACATTCTGATTTAGTGGTGAGAACTGAATTTAATCTGGCTCAGCCATTAACCAGGCGTACACCTTAAACGAGTCTCCTACCCTCTGTGAACCTTAATTTCTCTGCGAATCACATTAGCAGGTTGGGTGAGATGATCTCCCTGTTCAAATATTTATGACTTAGAAGTTTAAACGGTCGGCTCGCCTCATTTCTCTATCGCCACCTACTGGTAAACACACGCACTTCACCCTTTCCTTGAAGAACGAGTCTGGTAGCATCTCAGTTTTTGCCCAAGGCTTTCAGCACCCTTGACTGCTACAACGAATTAGAATTCTGGGCATACTTTAGCAAGAGAGAAACAGTTCCCTGACAGCAGGGAACCAAGCCCTTCCTCCTGTCCTGGGAGCCTGTCTTTCTGTTGGTGCCACTTATATTTGTTTGGGACAAGTATGAACCAAATCACTTATCCAAAAGCCGGAGGCTGAAAAATATTTGGACAGCTGAGACTTGGTGTTTTTTGGACTTGGTGGTGATGGGAAGGAAGTCTGTGAGAACACTGACATTCTGGTGTTGAAGAGTAACCAGGTGATGTGAGGATAAAAGGCACTGGAAGACCCATCCTCTGTCTACCCAACCTTGGCCGGGGGGTTGGGGGACTTGCCTACCTTCTCTGACCTCAAGTTTTCTCCTGTGTAAAGCTGAGGTCATGAACACCTGCCTTGACCTGCTTCCCACAGAGGTTAATGCGTACAAAATCACATCGCAAAGAGTAAGCCAGTCTTAAAAAACAAGGACTTATTTTTTGGGACGATACTCGCTTGGTCATCTCATAGATACAGTCAGCGTCTAAGAGAAGAACTGGCTCTGAAGGATTTCCGTGGAAAAAATGTAGATCCGTTAACGTTTACTGAGAGCGCACTTGGCGGCAGGCACTGGCCAAGCACTTTGCAAGTTTAAGTCACAACGGCCCCGTGAGTTGGGTTACGGCTGCGACCTCACGTTACGGGTGAGGAAGCTGAGGCACAGGGAGAGGTCGAGCTGAACTTCGAGCTCAGGCTCCAGAGCCTGCACTTAATCACCCCCTGTTCATCACACGTGAGAAGTCACTGTCACGCTGGCATCTCAGGGTCATCTTACGCCACTGAAGGACACACTACCTGGCACACTCCCCGTGACTCACGCTAAATGTGGGGGGACCCCCATATCCCTGCTCTGAGACCCTGGTGATGACCTCTGCACTGGTGACAGCTTCCGTTCCCTGCACATCTGGAGGTGACCAGCACAGGACCCAAGCGGGAGCTGTAAGACACGGCCCTTAGGGCTGTAAAGTTTTATGGGGCAGAAGCACAGTTGGCCCTTCGCCCCCCCACCGGGTTCTCCCCAGAGAATCCCCTGGAGTGTGAGTGTTAGGAGGTGGTGGTCTGAGAGGCAGCAGGCCTCCGGAGCTGGGGCACCCCCGTACCCTCCTTCCCTTGGCCCGGCTCCCTGCCTGGAGCCGCACGGTCCCCGTGGACAGCTCCCTCTTGCTGTAGTGAAACGGCAGGCACTCGCAGAGCCGCTGGCTGGGCCAGCGAGAGCACAAGGGCTATCAGAGCAGGCTGAGGACAGTCCAAGGCTCTAGGCACTTGATCTGTCACCGACACATCCACAATGCTGGGTTTACAGACGGGTTGCCCTCCCAGCTTGGTGTGGGGTATTGGTTTGGGACCTGGCAGCCTTTTCGCGCGCAGACAACATTAATTCCATGGTTGGGTTTCCAGGCAGGTGAAGCCTATTGGGTTGAACATGGTAGCCTGAAGCTGGACAGCAGAAGCAGAATGGTTCTGAGGCAAAGTCACCGAGTTCTAACTGAAATCATCAGAAGCACCCTCCTTCCCCTGGAAATACAGCTGGCCATGCTAGCAAGGTGGCTCCTGCCCCCACTCAGAGGGTGCTGGAAGGAGGGGCAGGGACTGGCAGTGGAGGCCAGAGGCGGCAGTGGCCTTACGGATGACTCTGAAGGACCGGGGTGTGGGGCCTTCTACCTGTGGAGGCAGAATTCCAGAACCTGAAAATATCTTAGTTGTCTTTGTAGTCCTAATGCAAAGCACAGTGTCTGACATCTAGCATGCTCAGGAAATAGACTTTCTTTTAATTAAAGAACAGTTCCTCTGCAGTGGGGGTGGTGGCTTAAATTGGGGACGTTGGGCAGAAGGCATGGTGGGAGGTGGGTTTCAAGTCTGGCGTCCTGTGGAGGAGAGGATGAACTACTGAGGCCACCGACAATCTCATGAGGTCCATGTATAGCTGTCCGCGTCTGTTAGTGGGTGGCCTTAAACACAGGTATTTAGTGGGGCTCTGAGATTTGGTCCCATGTGGTATAGATTTGTATCAGTGATGAGAAAAGAGGCAGGTGGCACATTAATTATGCGGATGACAGAAAAGTCGGAAGGATAGTTAATACATTAAATGACAGAATTAAGATTCAGGAAGATGGCAACAGACAAAACTGAGGAATTTCACAGCGATAAGCGTGATATTCTAAGTTGGGTTCAAAGACTCAATGGCACAAAGACAGGACTGATGTCACCTGCTTCTGTAGAAGTGCAAGAGAAAAACACCCTGGTGACTTGAGTTACTGAGTTATTGCCATGATGGAAGCAGAATATTTAGGCAGCGAGAGGCAGTGCCCTGGCACACACCCCTCGTGGGTGGCATCGTGTTCTGGTCTGAGTGCTCTGTGTGAGTCCTTCGAGGACTGTGGTCACAATCTGCCAGGTCACAGAAAGACCTGTGGGAGGAACCGGAGAAATTTATCCTAGAAAAGATGAGACGTAAGGTGGATGTGAAGTCTCCTTTTGTATATTTGAAAGGCTCTCAAATTCATACTCTTAAAAATGACTGAAGGGGCGCCTGGGTGGCTCAGTCAGTTAAGCATCCAGCTTTGGCTCAGCTCATGATCTCACGGTTCATGAGTTCAAGCCCTGCGTTGGGCTCTCTGCTGACAGCTCGGAGCCTGGAGCCTGTGTCTCCCTTTCTCTCTGCCCCTCCACCTCTCGTGCTCTGTGTGTCTCTCTCTCTCTCTGTTTCTCAATAAATAAATAAATAAATAAATGTTAAAAAAAATGATCGAAGACCCCAAGGGGTTCTTGTTTGTGTGTTATCCTACTAAAAATCAAAATGCTCGGTCATTTGAAACAGAATGTTAACTATTTCACCATTTAATACGCCTTTTTTTTTTAACACGAGAAATAGCTATTTTCCAAAATAATTCAGTGACAAGGGTGACAAATTTCTTCAATGCCTGGCATAACAGAAGACTGTGGGAATCTGATATCTGTTGCTCAGTCTGTTGGGACATGTTGTTTCGGTTGAAGGACGAGAAGAAAGTCTGGCCTCACTCAGTTGTGCGGTGGGCGCAGGGAGGACATCCCAGGATCCCCATGAGCAGGGTCCTCAGGCTTCACTCTGAGACACACTAGTTTAGCCAAATTAGGATCAATGGGCCTAAGTTCTAGATAGTTACGTCTAACAGTGAGGGGGCTGGGACCCCTCCTGACCGCTCACTCAAAGGTATCTGACGTGGGGCAAAAGCCTTTCTCCGGCATATTCGGTGGGGAATCAGACCGGAGGCAGTTTATGCAATTCATCCCAATTCCATGTCTCAGTGATTTTCTAGCTGAAGAACTGGGCAACTTGCCTGATAGGCCTGATTACCTCTGAGGTGAGAGCCTGACAGAGGGTATCTAAGAGCCCCAAACGTTCTGACCTGCCTTTGCTCACGGTGTGCGAGTGGCTTCTGCCCACAGGCAGGAGCCCTAACGAGGCTGCGGGACCGGTGAGGCCTGGGTGCCCGTAGGCTAGGAGACACTCCGAGGCCAGGGCTCTCTGGGGGTGGGTGGGAGGCTCAGAGCAAAGTTCTATGGATGACGGGGAGGGAAGGAGCCGCAGAAATGGGTAGGATTTGAGGATACAAAGGCAGCTGGGAGCATCTGGAAAGTTTAGGAAGATCAAGCATAATGGCTGGGAGCATGAAAGAGAAAGGGAAAGGAATGAGGGCTCAGAGCTAGAGAACTAGAGAGGTAGCATTAGAAAAAGAGAATGGGGTCAATCACTGAAAGTAACCTTGGGTTCTTGGGAGTCAAAAGTAGGAGCTTGGAGATCAGGTAATGTGCCTCATTACCAACCACCCCCTGAGCCGTGTCTGATTTGTGGTGTATGTGAGCTCAATCAATCCCAGAGGCGGGTCCTGGGGTGTGCAAGGTGGGGGCATAGGCCACCCAGGTGGGGGCCTCTCAAGCAGACCCAACCCACGAGTGCTACTGGATGTCTGCACGGCTGGAGATTTCTCTTTGACACGCCAAGAACAGACAAAGCAAAGAGACGTTTTCTAGAAGGTAAAACACCTTGGCATGCCCACAAACTCTGACCATGTGGCAGGATGAGCTGCAGGGGCCAACAGCCAGTGCATGGGGAGTAAGGTATTTGCAAGGGTGCTGGAGCACAGCTGGTGAGCAGCGGGCAGCTTACCCGGGCTGACCTTTGCTCCAGCAGGCTTCTGGAAAGCAGCTCTGGGAGAATCCCAACTTTGGATACCTGATGGGATCACACGGCATCAGCTGATTCAGGTGCAACCAGCAGTCTGCTCTCCTCCCTTAATTTGCCCCCTGGTATAAGTGCCCCCGGTTCAGATCTTCCTTGGAGGTCAGCCAAGCCAGCTGAGCTTGGTTCTCCTTCTGGGGGTGGTGGAGGAGGCAGAGATCCTAGCCAAGGGGACAGGGTGCGGGAGTGCCCCGTGCCTGGCTGCCTGAAGGGTCCCGGGGGCCTACTGAAGGCTAGGAAGGCCTTGGAATCCTTGCCTTGCCCAGAGATCGATTCTTAAAACCCTTTGTCCAGGACAACAGCGTGTGCTTTGGCAAAGGTACAGTTGGGCAGCAACTAGATGGGGGACCACATGGAGCCTCTGCTCTGATCCAGTATCAAAGCAAAACAGAACCTACAGTCTCTAGGAATCTTTTAACATGCGGAGGACAGACTGGTATCCCCCAGCAAGAGTAAAACCTGGACTCTTTTCCTTGGGAGACCCAGGCCCCACATGGCAGTGCCCTGTGGCTGCAAAAGGCTTTGTGTCCCTGTATCAAGTGGATCAGCTTGTGGCCCAGGCCCTGAGCACAGTTCGTAGAAAGCACCCTGCCCTGCTGGATTTTCCTTTCTAATCTCTGCAGGCCTCCAGGGCATCACAGAGAAGAGAATTACTTGCCTCGTCCCTCTGCCATCCCAGGGCTTGGGCCAAACTTTAAGGGATCCACACAGACGTGAACAAAGGGTTGCTGGGAGTGTCGTAAGTCACAGAATTCCTGGAGGAGAGAGAATGGGCTTCTATTCTCCATATCATAGAATTACCCCAGCAAGATCGGCTCTGCCCTTCCCTAGACAAAGCCACAAAATTTTCTCTTTCTTTTACCCTAGTTCCTCAAGCATAAACCCCAGAGAGTATCCCTTTTCAGGTTTACAAGAGCCTAGTTACTGAATCCTTAGGAATTTCCATCATAACCTGCACAAAAGTGCCTCGAGGGAACAGCCATGGGTGAAAGCTTTGCATTCCTTTCAAGTTTCCTCACAAGCTGGGCCCCTGAGCAGTATCTCCTGTTGGCATCACTGGTTTAATGCCCTCTGTCCAAATCTAAATCAAATGGCAAGGATCTGGAATGACAAAGCTCATGTAAACACGCTTAACTTCCATCAGTAGCTGGAAAGGTGAGTTCAGGTTCTTACCTGGATCCGCGCGGGGGCTGTTTTGGCCGCTTGTGTAGGTGCTGGTGGCCCAGAGATCTGTAATAACATTTGACCGGTCAGAGCATGAATTTTCATTGAACTGTTCTCATTCTTTCCATGATCCAACCTAGCAAGACATTTCCAAGGTCAGAGCTAAGGTAAAGCTTTGTCCTTGGGAGGTCTGAACCTACCCCGAGGAGGCACTGAAATGGAAAAAGAAAGGGGGGGGGGGAGCAGGGATTTAACTCAAAATACTGACTGAAAATTCCACATAATAATCACCCTTGTATTTCACAATTGTCAAAGTAAGTATCTTTTACTAAAGTGCCATATTTTTTTTTATACTTCGTTATTCTTACAATAATTCTCAACGGTGCCACTCCTGAGGAGGCTAAAGTAATCCTTCAATAGCAATGTCACTTAACATTTAACAATTTGCTTAAATGGCGTTAACAGGGTATTGACACAAATAGCATTAGCTTTCAGTCATTTTAAAGGCACACGAAGGGTTATCCTTAATTACTTTATGAGAAAATCAAATGCAACTTCGGTGTTCATTATTGGGCAATTGCTCTGAAGCAAGGCTTTAAAAGGAAGGAGGGGGGTTTTATAAAGAGGGAACCATGGAAAATGAGCTGAGAGAAGGAACCAAGTTTCAGGGAGGGGGAGAGGAAAAAAAGGCCATGGAACAATATCAATTTCTCTTAAAACCCAAACTGTCCACAAGTCAACGTTTCCCTCCCTTTGACTCTGTTCCATCTGTCTGAATACAAACTCTAAATAGCTTTGTTTTCTCTCTCATTGTAACGATAACATGTGCTCACTGTGAAAATATACGCCGTGTATAGCAAGAACCCACATGCAATCCCTCTATCCTCCAGTTGCTGGTACACAAGTGAGATCAGCACCCGTGCTGTTTTGTCGACTCCTTCCTTGAGTTAACAACCCACCACAGGCCAGTCTCCTGCCAGGAGGTGCACATATTCATCAAAATGATAATAGCTGTGTGCTAATTGCTTTAACCATTCTGATGGTGGACAATTAAATCGCTTGTACTTCTTTTTCTGTTAGGAACAACATCTGTGTCCAGCCTCCTGGTCCCCCTCAGATGACGTTACCTCAGGATACATTCCAGTAAGTGCAAATTCTGGGTCGTTTCTCTACACTTTTGCCCAAACCACGTATCCTCAGTTTCTCATGTGAATTGGTGAAGAAGGATGTGATATAGCTTAATTTGCATTGATTTGATTCCTGGGGAGGTTGAACATCTTCTGCTCTATTTATTGGTCATTTACAGTTCTTCCACTGTGGCTTGCCTGGTCAGGACCTTCACCTATTTTTCCATGGGAATGTTCATCTTTTTCTTACTATTTGTAAGACTGGACTTGAAGACCTAAGTTTTCCAGATAAACTTAAAGACAGATAAGCTTTCAGAGAGGAGATAAACGGCGAGAAGGTGAATGACCACAGCCGCCCGCATGTCTTGCCACCAGGCGGCGCTCTGCTCCCTTCCTTGGTTTACCCTTCTTCGTGGGCACATGTAATCTGTTAGGTCTCCTGAGTCACCTGTGGCACTTCTTGAAAGGAACCCGACTAGGAAAATCATGCCCAGCAGAGCCACCCCACCCTTGTAAGCCTGCGGTAGATTCAGCTGACCCTGCAGAGCAGGCCTGGAGGGATTTTCCATCTTTTCTAGAACTCCTTCCCCAGCATATCTATGGATCTGGTTCTACTGGCTGCCCTCTCTGGTCGTGGGATGTGGCTCTGCGGGTGCCCGTGTAGTCTGGCTTCTCTCATGACGGACGGCCTCACTCCTGTCCCTCTGAGAAGTCTCTATTGCTCTGGCTCTTGGCTCCCTTACCCCCAGCCTTGATTTGTTCCTCACTGTCTTGTTAGGTTTGCCTATTCACGGGTCAGTTAAGGGGTGTCCAGACCCATCCTTTTTCTTCCATCTGTATCGGCTCCTCTTCTTGGGCTGGGAGAGCCTCTGTCTTTTCCTGCTACAAAGTTTCCACCTTCCGCAAGACTCCCTCCAAGTTCCTATGTTCTGTCTGAGAGGCAGCCTTTTATCTTATTGTAGAGCAAAGATACTCATTGATCCCAGAGGCAGATTGCTCCTGTTCTGGCTACACACTTCTAGGTGTCCTAAGCTGAAGGGACCCGTTGCAGGGATCTTGGTAGGGTGTGTTCACAGGTGTAGCCCAAGATCTCAGGGCAGTGCCTGACACATAGTAGGCTCTCAATAAATATTTGTTGAATAAACAAATAAATTATGTTTTACCTGGACACCCCATCTACAACACACTTCTACAATCTTTTGACTCTCGTCAATACAAAAGAGGAGAAAACCCTTAATAAAGGCAGTAACAACAACTCACTTGTCTATCAGCAATAAGAGAGTTGCTCTGTTATAGCTGGCAGAACATTCTCAGTTGATTTGAAGAAAAAAAGGAATTATCTGTGTACTGATTATGATTTAATATAGTTGGGCTAAAAGATCACAGCAAGCTACCTATAGCCATATATGAATATAGGCATTCGTGAAAGTAGACTTACGGTTACCTGGGGCTGGGGGACGGAGGGATCAGTTAATGGGTACAGGTTTCTTTTGGGGATGATGCAAATGTTCTAGAATCGATCGTGGGGATGGTTGCCTAACTCTGCAAATATACTAAGAACAACTGAATTGTACGACTTCAATGGGTGAATTGTAGGATATGTGGAAAGTATTTCAAAAAACTCTTCTTAAAAGAAAAAGACAGAGGCCTTCAAACATCCATTTTCACTTCTCTTCATTCCTACAGCAAATCCTTTGAGCGGGCAACATGGTTTCTTCAAGCCCCCTCTCCCTTCCTCCCTTTCCAGTCTGGCCCATTTCTTGGCAGTTACCGTGGAGGCGGCATGGAGCGCTCGTTCTGAGTGTTTGCCTGGCAGGCTGTGGGG
Organism: Panthera tigris; assembly: GCF_018350195.1. Taxonomy (NCBI): domain Eukaryota; kingdom Metazoa; phylum Chordata; class Mammalia; order Carnivora; family Felidae; genus Panthera; species Panthera tigris. The sequence goes on from NC_056662.1 coordinate 109,643,345, forward strand.
CGGCGTGGGCGCTGGCCGAGGTTGAAGAGGGAGGCTGCCGGGCTGGGAGGCTGCTGTCCAACGGCCCCTGTCCCCCAGCCAGGAATAATGAGGCTTTGCCAGGTCAGGAGCCACTACATCAAGTTCCTTGAGGTTTCTACCAGCACAGGCCCAGCCTGTCACAGGATTTCCAAGTTCCCAGTGTAGCCAGATAAATATGCCACATGTTTAATTATATGTGTTATGTAAAAACTGACCTCCTCCGAGGAGACACCAGGAGCAAACAACTTACTCAACCACTCAAAAGTCTCTGAAAGAATCAAGGGCCCCTAAAGTCAAGAGCCTGAAGTTATGAAGAAGGAAAGCTTGTGGCTTGAGTGTCTCTCTCACCCAGGATCCTTGCTTCCTGATATTTCTCTTGCTGTCAGGCATCATGTGCCTGTGCTCGTGTTAGCCGGGGTTCCACAGGAACAGGATGGCGGGGGCGGGGATGGGGGTCATGTCCTGTGTATCCCAGCAATTATTTTTATGGTATTTTTATTTGGGTACTTTCCATCATTGATCCTTCCAGGGGTCGTTCATCCCATGGAATGATAATACCCCTTGTTTCATAGAGTAGTTAGGAACATTGAGTAAAATAGTGCACACAGGGTGCCCAGCACAGGGAAGCAGGGACTGCGTGCTCCATTGTTGTTATTCTTCACACAGTGGGCGTTGGGGGTGCCTAACATCCTCTGGCTTCGCTGCCCCATCCGTGGCAAGGGCAGGTCAGGCCCCTCCTTCTGGGATGGCTTCATTCGTGCCTGGGGTGTTCGTTTATGGCAGGGATGCCTCCTGCAGGACAGGGGGGACCCCGGCTGCTGGGGTGCCATCGTGGCTCTGCTGTTTCCCAGCCGTGTGACCTGGGCCGGTTTCCTCACTGCCCTTCTGTCTGGTTTCCTCATCAATGCAAGGAATTAGTGAAATCAGAAGTCGTAGGTCTAATTATGTAGCTCGGTTATGAGGATCTCATAGGCTAATTGTAAGGTGCTTCGAAGTGTCCAGCATGTTGCAAGTGCTGATGTTATTTGTTAGATAAAAGGATGAATGGATGGCCGGACTCTGACATGGAACAGGCAAGGGCCCTGCTGTGTGGCTGGAGGTGAGGCTGAAGGAACAAGTCCTGGGCACGTCCTCCTAGAAGGAGAAAATGGCCCTGGGTGGGAAATATTTAGAAAAACCTGCTGTCACTCCTGCTGTGGAATGTTCCGGACTCTTTCCAGAAGACCTTTAGAAATGAGACGGTCTTATTAGCCTAGGATGGCTTGCATAAAAACCTGCATAGAAACTAGAGACTGAGTTATCAGATGAGCTCTTGAGGTAATACCAAGATTGGTTATGTAATACCAAGATTGGTTAAATCTAAAACACTATTTAAGAAACGGATACATAAACAGCAATCAGAAAGGGAATAAAAACTTTACCTGTCTGGCTTTTCCTATAATTTTTTTTTTTTTTTTTTTGGTTTTGTTTGCTTCTAATATTTGAAGACTTCCAGGAGCATACGTTTGTCCCTTAAAACAAAACGCAACAGCATTTACCTTGAAACCTACTATCCCTTCGACTTGGCTTTTGCAATGGGAAAGTTTCATGTAACGTTCTACCTTCCTAAGTATGGTAACAGCAGTCACACTTCCGAATCTGTCTTAAGCCCCTTCCACTTGGTTGGCTTAGCTCTTAGCTTGGTCCTAATGTAGTATCAGGCTCAGATTTACCCTGGAGTCTGGAAGGACACAACCACGTACTTCCGGCCCAGGTCTCGGCGCTACTCCTCAGCCAGCCCAAAAGGCGGCACTCCGCACAAGCGTTCGGACAGAGCTGTTACCTCGGAAGCCCCGTCTCTTACTTTCCTAGAGCATGACAACATACAGTCTACCTACTGACCCAGCTCCCCGCTCCTGAGGCCCACGGGCTGGGGTCTGAGGCTGCTGCTGGTGGAGCCGGCAGATGGGGACGGCTTTGGCAGGCTGGCGTGGGCGGCTCCGGTCGCAGTGGCTCCCGTTACCTGCGTCAGGGTGACTGGCTGTGCGGTTGTTTCTGGAACTGGTGGCTTCTGGTAGGCTTTCGTGGCCTCATCTGTAAAAAAGACGAAATTATACTGAGGCCTGCCAATTGGCTGGTGGGCCCGTCAGGACAGAAACGAATGCTTATTGAACACTAGCTTTGGGCAAAGATCTCTGCTAGCTGCTGCGGAGGAGAAAATCCACCTGCCCGAAAGGAATGTACAATCTGAAGGGAACAATGAGCCAATAAACAAACCAAAGACTAAATAACAATAAAATATTTAATTTTTTTTACATTGATTCATTTTTTGAGAGAGAGAGAGAGACAGAGCGCGAGCAGGGGAGTGGCAGAGAGAGAAGGAGACACAGAATCCGAAGCAGACTCCAGGTTCTGAAATGACAGCACGGAGCCCGATGCGGGGCTCGAACTCACAATGTGAGATCATGACCTGAGCCGAAGTTGGACGCTTAACTGAGCCACCCAGGCGCCCCATAACAGTAAAATATTTAAACAGTTAAATCCTACAGCAACACTGAGAAGGCAGAACATGATTTACTGCCAAATTAATTTGCCAGACACCAGAAGCAATGGTTTATGAACCTTTTTCTTTTCTTTTTGTTTTTTGGGTTTTTTTTTGCTGTGTCAGCATTGACCTAGAGATGGAAGGAACTTTGGGGCTTTCACTGTGACTTACTCTCAGAGAATGCATTCTAGATGTTCTAGCCTAGACTGGTTCATGACTAGTCAACTCACTCCTCTGGGCCCCAGTTTTCTCATCTGTAAAATGGGGTAATGGAAATAATTACATGGTAAGGATCACCTAGATTCTACTAAATTGTGCTCTTCATTCATGTGTAGTGATTTACATTGTTTCCATGATTTAAATAAATTTTTTTAGTTGGGGCACGTGGGTGGCTCAGTCAGTTGAGCACCCAACTTCAGCTCAGGTCATGATCTCACGGTTCGTGGGTTCAAGCCCTGGGTCGGGCTCTGTGCTGACAGCACAGAGCCTGCAGCCTGCTTTGGATTCTGTGTCTCCCTCTCTCTCTTCCCCTCCCCCGCTCATTCTCTCTCTCTCTTTCTCTCTCTCAAATAAATAAACATTAAAAAAAATTAAAAAAATTTTTTTTAAGTTTTATTTATTTAGTTTGAGGAAGACAGAGACAGTGTGAGTGGGGAAGAGGCAGAGAAGGAGGGAGAGAGAGAATCCCAAGCAGGCTCTGCGCCCAATGTGGGGCTTGAACCGTGAGATCATGACCTAAGCTGAAATCAGACACTTAACCGACTGAGCCACCCAGGCACCCTTCCACAATTTTATAATTCCATTTGTTTTTTTTTTTAATTTTTTTTAACGTTTATTTATTTTTGAGACAGAGAGAGACAGAGCATCAACGGGGGAGGGTCAGAGAGAGGGAGACACAGAATTTGAAACAGGCTCCAGGCTCTGAGCTGTCAGCACAGAGCCTGACGCGGGGCTTGAACTCACGGACCGTGAGATCATGACCTGAGCTGAAGTTGGCCGCTTAACCAACTGAGCCACCCAGGCACCCCTCCACAATTTTAAACAAGTCTTAATGTGTTAGTTCTCTGGGGGCCCTGACAGTTTCTCTGAAGGTTTAGGGCATGGGGACCAGTGGCTATCCTCTGGGCATTGGATATTGTATTGACAGCCATGGTCTGTGTCAGAAGGGGACACAAAATGGTCCCCAAACTGAACAGCACCCCAGTCCTGGGAGGGACCAGTGACATGTGTCACCTGAGCCCCCCAGCAGGGACATTAACTCCTATGCCTGCTCCTCTGTATTAGTGTCCTAGTGCTGCTGTCATAAATTGTCACAAACGCACAGACTGGCTTAAAACAACAAAAATCTATTCTCTCACAGCTCTGAAGGCCAAAAGTTGGAACTCAGTGTCACTGGGGCTGACCTCAAGGTGTCAGCAGTCAAGGTGTGAGCGGAACCTATTTTCTGCCTCTTCCATTGTCTGGTGGCTGCTGGCATTACTTGGCTTGTGGCCACACCCCTCCAGTCCTCAAGGCCAACATCCTGAGTTTCTCTCTGCTCTGTCTTCACATGACCCTCTCCTCCATGTGTATCAAATCTCCCTCTGTCTCCCCCTGCCCCAGATAATTCAGGATAGTCTCCCCATCCAAAGATCTTAACCTAGTCCCATTGGCCAAGCACCCCTCCCCTTTCTTGTTTTGCCGTATATGGAAGAATTCACAGATACCGGGGACGGGGACGTGGGTATCTTTGGTGGTGCAGGGGCATTTTTCAGCTTACCACAGCATCGTAGCCGTAGCTTTTTTTTTTTTTTATTATTAAGTTTATTTATTTTGAGAGAGAGACAAGTGACAGAGCAGGAGCAGGGGAGGGGCAGAGAGAGAGGGAGAGAGAGAATCCCAAGCAGACTCCATGCTCTCAGCATGGAGCCCGACATGGGGCTCAATCTCATGAACTGTGAGATGATGACCTGAGTTGAAATTAAGAGTTAGATGCTTAACCAACTGAGGCACCCAGGTGCTCCCCGCCCCCAGCTCTAGCTTTTAACTCTGCTTAGGGATATGCAGCTTCGGTACATAGAACAGCAGGCCGAAGGGACAGCATCTGAGATTAGGTGCCGTGCTGTTCCTGTGAACCATCCAACTTCCTCTTTGACACTGTACAGCATGCTGGGAAAACAGTGTCAGCACCATGACCTTGGGCCAGTCACGCAGGCACATGTGTGCCGGGGCATTTAGACCCATCACCCGGCACTGGCATCTGCTCGTTTCCCACCCTGCCGCTGTCACCTGTGAGCACTGACTCGGGAGAGCATATCAGCACACAGTGCCCCAGACACAGGTTGGAGTTTGGCCGTTCAGTCTGCTCTCGTAGGCCATCCGGGCTCTCCTTTTCCCTGTTGTCGCTAACAGTTGGTCACCCTCAAATCTGCCCGGAGATGGTGGCAGACGATCGCTAAAGAGCTGGCGGCAGCTTTGGGGGGTCAGCCAGTCTTCACGCCGTCCTTGGGCAAAACCAAACCTGCGTGGTTTATGACATTTCCGTGACTTCAAAGGAACTGAGCCTTCATGACAAGTCCTAGGGAAGTTTCTGATTTCTCCGGAGTAGTCTTCTGTCTTACTCTCTGGTAAATGCTCCAAAGCATTAGCGTCTTGTTAGGGGCATGTGGGCCCAGGTAGGACCCGCTTCATACAGGGAAGAGCCATTTAATAGAATAACATATGTATATTATGAAATAGGATAAAAGTATTAATTTGGAAAGAAAGATATAAAACCTACAGTACATTTTACTTGGAAATTGTTAATTAAGCCACAATTAAAAATAAAACTTCTAGCAGTAATGACTTTTGTCACCTTATACTCATGAGATACTGAAAACATGAAATGTCTTTTTCTCCCACCGTTGGCTAATGTGAGGTTTCCAAGTACCCCCAGTCTTCCTTTGCTAACTTTGATTGCTGGAGAGCAGATTAAATATCCTGATGACAGCCAGTCGTGTTAGCTGCTTAGGACGCAGATACTTTCAAGCGAGTCATAAATTCAACCAAGAGATCCATGTGTCTGGTTTTCCATGGTCTTCCATGGGCTGTTATTTCCACCTGCTCTCCTGCCTGGAACAGAACTGTCTTTAAGATGAAGACAGAGAAAGAACCCTTCCCCAGTTGCTCCCAATTCCTTACGGAACATAACGCCTGATGTGACCCAAAGTGAATTCTTCATTGCACCAGGTTCCTTTTGAGCAGTTAGAAATGAAACCATCAAAATGGTTTCTTCATACAATGTCAGATACACAGAAGCCTCACGGAAATCTTTTCAAAGATTTTCATGGGAAACGTGAAAATTTCCTTTAGGCTCTTAACATATTACTCTATGGACAAGGTCATGTAGTGTTCTTTTTTTTTTCTAAATTTTTTAAGTTTAGTTATTTATTTTGAGAGAGAGAGCAAGTGAGCATGAGAGGGGGAAGGGCAGCGAGAGAGAGAGAGAGAGAGAGAGAGAGAGAGAGAGAGAACACGAACCCCAAGCAGGCTCCACACCATTGATGCAGAGCCCGATGTGGGGCCCAAACCCACAAACTGTGAGATCGTGACCTGAGCCAAAATCCAGAGTTGGATGCTCAACGAATGGAGCCCACCCAGGCGCCCCAGGTCATGAACAGTTCTGAACAACCTGCTCAGCAGCAGCAGGAGGTCCTCAGAGCTCCCTACACCTCACTCATCATTGAATCATAGCGACGGTGTTAAAATGCAGACTCCAGGGCCCTAATCACATAGATTCTGATGCGCCGCATCTGGGACGGACCCTGGAAATCTGATTTGAGAACCGTCAGCCAGATCAGGCTGGACTCCTGACTTCAGGCCTCAGCAGCTCGGCCACTACCGTTCCTTTGCTGTAAAATGGGGATGGTCAGACCGACCTGACGAGGCCGGGTCCTAACTAGGCACCACGTCTGTGAGGGGCCCGCACAGTGCCTGGCACATGGTGGGCACTCGGCAAGTGGCAGTAGCTGGCACTTATCATCGTGTTGTGTCACCCCTCCCCTTCCCCCAGTGGAGGACAGTGTGGACACTGAAGCCCAGTTAACAGCAGTGTCTGGAGGTCAGGGTGACGAGGGAGGGTTTGCTCTTCCCGCCACTGAGTCAGGATTATACACAAGGGCAGGAAATCTATTCACTAAGCATCTACTATGTGCCAGACGCTGTGAAGGCCTCTTTGACAGCAGCATTCACATTTGATACCAGTCACAGTCCTGGAAGCCAAGCCAAGAAGAGGTCTCACAGACAACAGGTGGCAGAGCCAGGATTCGGACCCCTGTTGGTTTGATTCCAAATTCCGTATGTCTTTCCTCCAAAGGGGAACACGGTGGAAGGCAAGTCATCAAGAGCCTCGAGATTCCTGAATGCGGTTCCCACCAGAGGGTGGCCCAAGGTCTCTCTAGAGTGGTGGCAGAGCCTGTCTTATTCCCAAGACGGGGGGCCGGGGTGGCCTTGGTGGGTACAGGCTGTGAGGGCAGGAGGCTCTGCGAAGTCAAGTGTAACGGAAACGTCAGCTTGATTTTCCTCTGGGGGGTGGGAGGGGCCGCGGCAGGTGGCCAAGGGGAAGCAGGAGGGGGCTCTCCTGCCACTTTCGCTCAGAACCCTCTGAGAAGCATTTCCTTCCCTTTCTCTCACTGTAGTGCCAGCGATGCGCCTTCTCGGGTTTGGTGAGCTTCTCCAAACCAACACTTACCTGTTTTTACTTAGTTCAGAGTAGCTTGAGACTCGAGCCCAATACCAGCTGCCTGCCTGATGGTTGCTGCCTGCCTGGGGAAACAGCATTTAAATCAGAAGGAGCTGCCCCTGGCAAATCAAGGTGCTTTGTAGTTGTTTTTTTTTTTTTTAAGATGTTTCCTATTTGTTGAGTGAGCTCTTTTCCCATGGAAGAAGGCTGCTTTGCTGTGAGGGGGTCATCCTGACCTGATTTACCTGTTAACTCACCGTCGTGGAGGGATTAGGAAGCTTGTTATCCGCACATGCCAAGACCAGAGCAAGTAACTGCTGGCCCCCATATCTTCATCTCATCTGCTTCCCCCCATTTCTATAGGAATTTTGTCATCGGGATAGGAAAAAGGGGACCCCCCTTTTATGGTTCTCACTGGAATTTTTTTTAATACTTACTTATTTTTGAGAGAAAGCCTAAGAGCGTCCACAAGTAGGGGAAGGACGGGGGGTGGGGAGGGGGGACAGAGGATCTCAAAGCAGGCTCTGCACTGACAGCAGAGAGCCCAACATGGGGCTGGAACTCACAAACCATGAGATCATGATCTGATCCAAAGTCGGATGTTTAATCGACTGAGCCACCCAGGTGCCCCAATGCTTTTTATTATTTTTAAAATTTATTTTGAGAGAGAAAGAGAGGGAGCCAGTGGGGGAGGGGCACAGAGAGGGAGACAGAGAATCTCAAGCAGGCTCCATGCTGTCAGTGCAGAGCCTGATGTCGGGCTCGAACCCACAAACCGTGAGATCACGACCTGAGCTGGAACCACGAGTCAGACACTCAACTGACTGAGCCACCCAGGTGCCCAGAGACTATAACTTTAAAGAGTGGCTCCTCTAGAAGCTGAGCAAGACCCCAAGTGTCCCTTTTGTGTTTATGTTGGAAAGGGATGTTTATCCCTTCTCTTTGTGTGGGAAATCAAAGTGCCCCCAAAGACACAATAACTCATAGCCCAGTTCTCCCTTGACACAAAAACCTAGAAAAAGGTATTTTCCTGACCTGAAGTCTATCTGTGCTCCCTTTGTGGTTCACATGACGCACAACCTCATAAACACTGTATCTTTGGCTTGGGTTATTTCTGTTAGTTGTTTTCTGTTAACACCATCCTTTTTGCTTCCCTTCATTTCATACCTAGTAAGAGACAGCTTTTCCCCTTTCATCTGCCAGGGAACATTTCTAGACAGAATGTCCTGTCATCTTCTAAAGTAACAATACAATTCAAGGCAACAACCATTGTGAATGAAAATTACAAAACATAGAGATCATCTTGGAACTCGAAAACCGCAACCAAAAACTGAAGCCTTACTCCTCAGCCCCAGCCATCTGATCCCCTTGACTTCTGGGGCCACGTTTCTGGCATTGGTGAAAATATTGCTGGCATCAGTGGAACTTGACCAGATGTTAATTTCTACACTACCTCCTAAAACACGTGTTTACAAACTCAGAATATTTAGATGAAATCACATACGAACACTTGCCTGTTTTCGCAGCAGGGCTTTTAGATGATGAATATGTGAGCGCCGATGGGTAGGTTACACCCTTTTGGGGTTTACCTTCTGCAAAAAAGAAACAAATAATTTATTTGTAGAGCTAGAAGTTTTAGATGGTTCTATTCTGGTATGCTGATTCCCTCTTTCCTATTGATCTCTCTTGAGTTCAATAAATCCGTGGTCTCCCCCACCAAGCTGAATTGCTGATTACAATAAGAAAGGCAAGTGAGGTTTTGTTTTCCTATATAGCCTGTGTTTTATTAATATTAGAAAGGAAGCAATAATATCTCTGTGACTCAGAGTTAACATTAGCAACCCTCGTTCTGCCCATGAAGATGTGACATGTGAGCTAAGGTTTTCATATGTGTGGTGCTGAATGTTTAATTAGGTCAGTAGATGACTGTAAAAGCACTCCCCGTGCTCTCCTTCTGGATGCTCCAGAGCTCTGGTCACAAGCTGGCTGTGCATGAATGGCTCTTTCCCCCTTTCACGGACCCTGTGGGATCCATTTGAATTCCATGGCACTAAAGAAACCTAGAAGTAGGTTTCAAAATAAGCATTTGTTGCCCACCTAGGGAAAGAAAGTTTAGAGGCCAGGTGAGGAGAAGGAATGTTAATATGTATCAGGGAAAACAAAGGAGGCATAAAAAAGAAAAACGATGAGGTGATCGGAGCTGGGTAAGCAAGTACCAAGCCTGATAGGACTGGAAATTGCCCGGGAAAGGCTTTTGCGTCTAAAGCCTTCCTCCGCCAGGAAATGATGCCTACAATTCCACACAGGAGTTTTGCTCCGCAATGAGGTGGACAGTGTCACTTGGAATGTGGAATCTCCCTGGAGACTGGGGATTTGTCTCACTTGGTAACCGCTGAGACACTGCCTCAAGCGGTGGCTGGTAGGTAGGAGATGATCAGTTAGTATTTATTCGAAGGAGGAATATCTTCATGCTTAGATCTCTGTTACAATTTCAAATACCCTTAGGAGGGGTCCTACCTGGTATCTAATATTTGCATCTGACAGTGAAAGATTTTTAAATCTCAATCTAAGGAAATAGTTTTATAGGATGGGCTTGGGGACGAGATGGGGAGGAGTATTGAATGGAGAGCCCGAGCGGTAGAACAGAATCTAGTGCACGATTCTTGCCAAAAGCCCTACTGACACGAAAGGTTGTAGAGCCATGAAGCAGCCAGAATGATGGGGTCTCAGAAAGGACCTGGAACTGGGAATGAGAACATCTACGTTTCTGTTTGTATTTGCCATGTATTCTCTGCCTCAACCTCTGAGACTCTCATTTTTCTCATTCAGAAAATATGGACAATGATATGGACCAACTTACTATATATTAAGTGGTAGGGGTCTAATGAAAAAAAGAAGTTAAAATGTTTTGGAACTATGTATTACCAGAGAGATGCAAAGATTCTCTGCTGGTATGGTCTATAAATATCACTCAAAGTGGGGATGAGGCAAAATGTTTGGGCTGACTGAGTTATTTTATCCCATTAAAGTCACCTGGGAACAGTTTTCCAGGTCCCCTGCCCTTGACTGGGCCTCTTCCAAATTGTGATTGAGGTTATTTCGGGCCCAGGGAGGGCCCTATGGCCATTGGCCTCACTTGATCAACAGAGGGGACTGCAGAGACATGGTCTTCATCCGTTTACTGTTCTCACATTTAAAATCCTATGGCTTTTCCTGCTTCTATTCAGAAGGAAAAGGAGCATGAGCTCAGTTTTCTGAAGTGTGGATCAAAGAACAAATGGGCAGTATTAGGAAGTCCCTCTCTGACCATTCCTGTCCACGGACTGCCAAAAGATTGTGCTGACCAAAAAGGCATATCCTCTGCTTCCATCCCAGCCCACCAAAGTGAATTAACTAAAGGAGCACAGTGATGCGTGAAAATTAAAAATAAAAAGGTCATGGAGGCACCGGAGCCTTCAGAGGAGGATTCTGACACCATCCCGCTGAAGTTGGTGGCCTTGAGCTCCCAGATAGTGGGGAGCGTGGCTTGGCTGCTGGCCAGTGTTGCCCCCCCAAGTCACCCATTCAAAAGAGATCCCTACTCATTGCAGAAGCACCAATGTTTATTATAATTGGCAAAAAGTGTTTTGGTTAAATGTCACTAGGTGAAATGAGGGGACATGGAAGTTGAGTTTATAGGGAATAAGCTCAGTAGACTGATTTTCATTTAAAAAACCCAAAACATCTCTACTCTCTTGGAGTTAATTTTTCCTTTAAACCTCTGTTGGGGATTCTTGAATTGCAGGCTATGCATTTAAGATGGAAACACTCTTATTTAGCCAGGAGCTACTTGGTAAACACCTATGTGGGGATTACATTTCTCTATATACTTGACAAATTTGTAGTCTAGCTATTAGCATTTTCATATGGCCCCTGTTCTGAATTCTCACGGCACTGTGGTTGATGACTTTCCACTACCTGACATAGAAACCAGTTTAATTTGAACTCTAGGCTGCAGAATTCTGCAGGCAAGAGGAAATAGGAATTGCTCAAGTTGTGAAGAATCCTAAAAGGTCTGTTGGTAGTTCTATTAAAACTCTGAAAAAAAACCAACTCTGATCAATGGAGGATAGTAGGAGTTGGGGCATGGGATGCATAAAGGTACCAGAACACCATCCAGATGAGAAGACCTACTATATTATGAAACATTTTTCTTTTCCTTGCTTTGGGTGGTCTTCCACAGGTGGCTCCTCAGGAGAGTTTCAAGATTCCTAATCTTGTTGGCATGCCAGAAGCTTTGCTAGAATATAGTTTAAAATCATGTGAAACCTCTTTGAAGAAAATGGGATATGCAAGGCCCAGAATAAGGCCAAGTATAACACAAGGATACAACACTATGTTGTGCTCAAACACCAATGAGGACGTGCCAAAAAAGCCCAAAGGGCTCCCACTGGCTGAATTTGGAAAACTTGAACATCAAAAAGAATAATGATAGCCAAATTATGGAAAGAGTGCACATTTCCATCAATTGATGAATGGACACACACATACATACACATATACATACAACGGAATACTACTCAGCGACGAAAAAGGATGAAATCTTGCCATTTGCAGCAATGTGATGGAACTAGAGGGTATCATGCTAAGTGAAATAATCCAGAGAAAGACAGATATCAGATGATTTCACTCATATGTGGAATTTGAGAAACACGACAGATAAACATAGTGAAAAGGAAGGAAAAATTAGATAAAAACACAGAAGGAGGCAAACCATAAGAGACTCTTAAATACAGAGAACAAACTGAGGGTTGCTTGAAGGGTGGTGGGTAGGGGAATAGATTAAATGGGTGACAGGCATGAAGGAGGGCACTTTTTGAGATGAGGACTGGGTGTCATATGTAAGAGATGAAACACTGGGTTCTGCTCCTGAAGCCATGACAACACTGTATGTTAAATTAAGAAAAGAATAATGGTGATAATGGATTACAACATATTTTCAAAAACAATCCATGACTCCCTAGTGGTACTTGAAAAAACAGGTGTGCAGAGAGGGGAAAAACCCCTCTTCTTTATGTAAAAAAACTTGCTAACAAATGTGGAAGGAATGACAGAATTAGAACAATTATAATTTTGTAAATTCTAGTGTAATTCTTGCTAGTGCAAGGATCATCAATGGATGTTAAACCATTGGATGAATTTGTTGGGGAATGAGCTAGTCATGCTGATTTGAAGTATCTCCCTACAGACTGCTTATTCTTTACAAAGTATCTCTACCATGGAGAGATACTGTAAAGTATCCAAGCAGTCCAGTTTAGCATCACCGACAACTGGATAAACTGACATTATTGTGTCTTCTGATATGACCACTGTGATAAAGCACAATGCATATGCTATGATACTACCTATGTAGTAACCTTGGCGAAATATGTAACCTGAATCCAATCATGAGGACATGGCTGGACATGTTTGTGGTCCAGACTGGGAGACACAGTACTGGACAACTGGCTGGGACTTCAAAAATGTCATTGTCATTCATGACAAAAAAAAAGGTAGTGTGGTGGTAGATAGTTTTAGATAATTGGAGAGTTAATAGACATGACAACTAAAGGCAATGGATGATTTTTATTATTTATTAGACTGTGGATCTGGAAGGAAGGGAGGGAGGGAGGGAGGGAGACAGGGAGACAGGGAGGGAGAGAGGAGGGAAGGAGAGAAAAGTAGGAGGAGGAAGAAATTACTATGAAGACTAAGATAACTGGATACTATTGGGAAGAACTGTTTGTTAGATAACATAATTGTACCAATGTTAATGCTTTAGGTGTGGTATTGGTATTGTGGTTATTAGGAAAATCTGGTTTTTACCAGATGTGTGCAGAAGTATTGAGGGATAAAGTGTCATGATGCCTGCAGCTTATTTTCACATGGTTTAGAGCAAAATGTAGATAAATGATAAGTAGGTTAATAAAGCAAATGTTGGTAGGTGAAGGGAATGTGGATATTCATTGTAGTATTCTTTCAATTAAAAAAGTTTCAAAACAAAAGGTTGCGGAATTCACAATAGGAAAGGGAGGGTCATGATAATACAGATACTAGGTCACCTTTTTTCCCGTGAAATCACACTTGTCATTAGCTCACTGACATTACCTCATTGGAAGAGGGAGGAAAAGAGTGAAAATGTTATCTACAAAAATCCTAAGGAGCTAGATAGCAAGGACCAACGAGTGAAACAATCAATTAAATAAAAAGAAATCTCAAAATTGCAGCTCAGTTCTATAAGAGCCTATATCCCTTTCCATTTACCAGAAATATCAAGGAATGAGGTTCTAGATATGAGACATATTTGGCCTAACTAAAGGAGTAGTTCAAAAACCGAAGTTATTAAATGTAATTCATCTCATTAAAAGTTTGATTGGATTTATGGATAGCTGCAGTGTGTTTAAAATGAGCAATTGGAGCCTTTTAATATTTCCAGACTTTGTAGTGATTTATCACTGTAATTATAATTTATTGTTTCATGATCCTAATTATCAGAAGAGCTAATGCTTCAGACTTTTATGAAATGAGTTGGGCCATAAACTAAAACCAATAGAACATTGAAAAGAATACATTTCATCCCATGAGGTCACTTAAGCCAAGTGCCTGGGTAGGGCTGTGTTTCTCCAGTGTGTGGGCGTACCTGAGACGATGAAGGACTCTCTCCAGCGTGGCAGGGACAATGACTGGACACCATTGGAATAACTCCCCTTATAGCCAGATTGCCCAGCAACTTTCCGAACAAGTATTTTCCCTCCTGAATTATCAAGCACACCACTATGAAGAGAAAAAAAAAATTGAAGAACAGAAAAATATTCTTTGACACAGTCAACAGACTGATATCAAAGTAGCCTCCATCTTTATTTGAAGATATGAAAGAAAGAGCGAGATTAAGAAAAGGTTTATCCTGACCTTCAGTCCATCCCCCAAGAAGGGTGCCTTCATCCCATGGCCCAGCATCTGACCTCCCAGGTCAGATATGCTTCTCTTTCTTATTACAGAACCTGCTTGTTCCATTGGGCAGCAATTTCTGTTTGCCACCATGCCTCAAATTTCTCTTCCTTGGTTTGCTCATTCTAACTAGATCTTTTGAGTAATACTTCTGACAATTTCCAGTTTGGTTTTGTGACATCACAGAATGACTCCAGTTATTTCGGAGGGTGGCCATGAACTTTTACAAAGCAAATTATTCCTTTTATTTTGAGCAAGGGAAGGAAGGTGCGTGGCTATACTGAACTCATTAAAAAGAGTCCTGAAGGACTAGAAATTGTTTCTTTAATTTCTAGGATTTTGAAGGTTTTAGATCCTGATGTAACGGTGACTGACATATACACCTCTTTGCTTGTATGTGAAGCAGGGGTCCCATTCTGCTTCCTCAGAATCACTTCACATTGTCATTTCCTTGCCCCGGAGCCAAAAATGGCTCCTGTGGGTATCTGTGATTTATGGCACAGAGGGAACTAAAAAAGCACTTAGATTTGTTCTCATCAACACCCTCCCTTCCCTCCAGGAGTGAGAGTTGCCATTTCCTGCCCTCCCACCTTCATGAGCCAACAAGTTTCAAGACTCACCTGCTCAATGACCCAGAAGGAAAGATAGTGATAATAGTACTTGACATGTGGAGCGCTTAATTGATTTAAAATCATTCCCATGTGTGGTATCTCACCGGGTCCACCCAGCAAACCCCCGACTTGTGGCGTAGAGGCAGTGCTGTTGTTCCCATTTCACAGAATTGGGCTTGGACCAGCGGAGTGACTCAGGCCAGATTTTGTAACTAGTAAATTGGCAAGGCAGGGATTTGAACCCAGGTCTCGCTGACCTGGAATCCCGGGTCGGTCCCCCTTGGTCACAGTTGCCTCTGAGAGTCCAAAAGCACAGGCACCAAACTCCTCATCTTTCCAAATCTTTGCAACCCTGCCCTCCTTTCTCTCGGGGGCTCAGGATCTGTTACCTCACCAATTCCAGCTGCGGGTAGGCTGATCTCGGCTCCCCGGACAGAGCACATGGTTCCCAATCCGTGTCTGCTCCTGCTGCTCTTTTGCTCTGGAAAACCAGCTCCCACTTCTGCCTGACAAGGCCTGTGTTGCTCAGTGCCCAACCCTTTCTTCTCTACAGAGATTCTGGGAAGACTTTGCGGCATCCCTTCGTAATGATGCCTTAGAATGTTGTCTCACAACCGAGACTGATCGTATTTGGTCTTGTGCCATCTTCTAAAAATTTCTCGAGTTGCTTTTGTCTCCCAACCAGATTAGAAATGTTCGTATGGAAAAGGCAGTGTTTTAGGCTTCTGTGCTGGAAGGCCTGTCAGTGGTGTGTGTTGTGCCACTCACGCTGGCTTAGGAAAGCCAGTTGTTAACTTTTCAGGATCGTGGGAGTTGGTTCGCTTCCCACCGTAGCTTGACTCAGCCACAGTGGGAGTATTTATGCCACAGAAGCTGGTAAAATCAGAATTACCCCTGCGTTTGAGGAGCTGGTTGTTAAACATTTACAAGCACAGCTCTGGTGCGGCTGAAAATTCTAGTTATTAAAAAAAATTATCCCATGCTCCTTTTACTTATAATTAATGAGGGAATTAGAAATCACAATAACACTTATGTTTTTATTTTCTTCCCAAGAAATTATTCTGCCCTTGGTTTCATACTCCAGTGTATTCAGGAAATGTGTGTGTGCGTGCATTTGCTCCTGTTTAAGAGTCAGAAGAACAGGGGCACCTGGGCGCCTCCGTCGACTGAGCATTGGACTTCGGCTCAGGTCATGATCTCACAGTTTGCGGGTTTGAGCCCCGCATCAGGCTCTGTGCTGACAGCTCAGAGACTGGAGCCTGCTTCAGATTCTGTGTCTCCTTCTCTCTCTGCCCCTCCCTCGTTCACACTTTGTCTCAGTTTCTCAAAAATAAATAAATGTAAAAAAAAAATTAAAAAAAAAAAGAGAAGAACAGTAGCTGCCACCTAGAAGGAAGGGAAGCAAGTGAAGGGGGGGGGGTCTGTGTTGAGCTTCCCTCAGGCTGTTCAAGGAGATGGGAAGGGTGGGGGCAGGGGTGGTCTCAAGCTGGACAGGTCTGCTGATATCCCTTGTGAGGGTGAGGTAAGGCTGAAAACCTAGACTTTGGGGAAGATGTGATACCCAGCTAGGGTGTGCTCCTGAGATTTCCCTGTTGCAGACCAGACTGATGCCTGACCCTGGCGGTGGACTTAACTGGAGGATGTGGATCTTCCCAGATATTCTAGAGAAGAGTGGATACTGGAGAGGTCAATGGTCTGTGAACTACAGGTGCTAGTAGGCCATGGAGATGGAATGCACTAGAGACTTGACCACTGTAGGATACACTAGAGAAGAGAGACAGCCTGAAAGAGGCTGTGGTTTTGCTTATGAAGCAGATGGGAGTCATGGTACTTTGGAGAATTTAAGTACATGTGCCCTCATTTCTATCCTCACTCAGAGATAGGCACCTCATAAATATTCCCCAAAAGAGCAAAACAGTTTTACTTCTTTGCATTCCTTAGATGCCCTGCATGGTACTGGGCATGGCCTTCTCCTCCTCCCTATCCCTGGTATCCAGGGATTGGGCTATGCTGAGGGTCAGCTGCGTGGTTCAGAGAAAAGGGCCGTTTTGAACAGCTGCCATTCTCAGGGTGGGCCTCTGGTCAGAAATCAGCATGAAGAGGGGCGCCTGGGTGGCTCAGTCAGTTAAGCGTCTGACGTCAGCTCGGGTCATGATCTCATAGTTCACAAGTTCAATCTTCGTGTCCGGCTCTGTGCTCAGAGCCTGGAGCCTGCCTCACATTCTGTGTCTCCTTCTCTCTTTGGCCCCTCCCCACTCATGCTCTTGTCTCTCTCAAAAATAAACATTAAAAAAAATCAGCATGAAGAGTACTCTGCATGGGGATGGATGGCCTCCTCATCACCCCATTGGGCAGAAATCTTCCCCCTCCCTGGCACTTGGTCCTACTCTATGTATAGAGGTTAGTTCGGGACAAGATTGAGCCGAAATATGATGCCTCCAATGTGTTCATTATCCCTTTGGGTTGACAGAATCAAGGGAACCATTCGTAATAAGACATCTGATTATAATATATTGTATTAATATTAAATTCTAAAGCTAAATCTGAATTTCTAAACCAAAGTATGCTCTCTCCAGCTTCCCAGTTCTGACCGTGGGGACTCTGAAGGGACAATATGGGAGGACCCGTGTGTACTTTCTACTCATGTTCTAGGTCTTAAATCCTGCCTTATGAAGACAGACTCATTATGTTTGTGAAAAACAAAACTGAGAGTATCAAAAAACTCCTATCTGTTCTCCCTTAAGGTCTCCATTCATCCTCCCCAGGGACAGTTTCTGAATAGTTTCTGAGTAGTTTCGCACTAGATCAGACACTGGTCCAGAAAACTACAATGGCACTCGGTTGTTCAAGTAGCAAATCTTGTGTTCTGAAACATTCAAGCTCTTCTCCTCCGCCCCTCTACCCTCCTCTGTATTCTCTCCCCATGTTCTTTCCTACTCTCCAACCCCCAACATTGGGATTGCTGAGTCCTGGTCCTTGTCAAAACCCTTCTTATTTTCTCCCCAGTGGGGTCTCCATCCACCATAAAGCCATTCTCAACTCTTACTGGTCCAAAGTCTACATCTACCTCACATCCTCACTTGTATATTAAGCAGTGCTGGGACCCCTGCCCCTGTTCTTATGTACATATGTCACCTGGGCTCTGGACTGGAAGTCAGGGGACATGAGGTCTAATCCTGAATTTGCAACTAACTAGCAACTTAATTAGCTTCCCTATTTCTCAGCTCCTCTTGTAGCAAATGGGGATGTTAACCGCAGCCTCAGGGTCGAGATGATGCTGGAAGGAGGGAATCATAGCGCAAGGGATTACTGTGATTATGATGACATCTTTGTGAGGTTGAATGAACTCGTGTGACTCTGTCCTGCATGGGAAGCATGGAAAGGCAAGAGAGATCCAGCAAATGCCAGAGGGAGCAGAGTGCCAACCATCTGGATCACAGATGGGAAAATACAGGCAACCCGAAGACAGGCTCAGCCTCTGCAGCGGACCCTGTGTCCACACAGACGCAGCCTGGAGAGGGCCAATGGCGCTGGAGCTGACTGGGCATGCATGTGTATGGGGATGTGGGTGTGCATGCACATACGTGCAAGCACACGTGTGGGAGCACGCATGTGTGCATTCGTGCATATGCACGTGTGTGTAGATTTGTGTGCCCCTTTCCTTTTTGCAGATTTATTTCAGAGTGAAAGCGAAATATTTTTTTTCATAGTCTGGCATTAAGAAATAGTGTTTGGTGTAGTTTCTGTCCCTTTTTTTTTAAGTTTATTTACCCATTTTGAGAGAGAGAGAGCAGCATGAGTGGGGGAGGGACAGAGAGAGAGGGAGAGAGAGAATCCCAAGCAGGCTCCGTGCTGTCAGCAGAAGGAGCCCCACGCGGGGCTTGATCTCACGAACTGCGAGATCATGACCTGAGCTGAAATCAAGAGTCAGACACTCAACCAACTGAGCCCCCCATGCGCCCTTGGTATTGTTTCTCTTGAATGTTTCACTAGTTCTCCGTAATAGAGCGTTTGTAGTCCTTTTCCCATCGGAAAATCAGCTCATCATCCCCCCGCAGTGGCGGGGAAAAGAGGCCAGCCAACAGACTCTTCCAGTAATTCTTAAATCTTATTTTACACATAGACTTTGCTTTTGCTGCTTCCCCAAATTTCTGAAAAGCTGCTGACGACACACCTTCAAAGGGAGTGAATTTTACATCTTTGCCCCTCTGTCTGGCAGAGATACGACGGCACTATCACCTGACCGGTGTGCAGGAAGGAAAAAGATACAGAAGCCTGACTGATTCAGAAACTTCATCCGGCATCCAGGGGCCGAGCACTGACTCAGGGGCCGCATCTCAAAGTAGTCTCAGAGTGGTAGTTAAGAGCTGGACTTAGGTGCCAGTTCCCACTCGGGTACTTTCTAACAGTGCGGCTTTAGAAAATCTAGTCTGCCTCTCTCTCTCTCTCTCTCTCTCTCTCTCTCTCTCTCTCTCTCTCTCTCTCAAGATGTGGGCGGTAGTAGCAGCCACAGCGTTGGGAACTGTGAGGATTAAATAAGGTGACACAGGTGAGGCGCTTGACCCAGACCCATTGGCCTTTTTGTCAAAGGCGCTGCGTGGACACGCATTCCCCTGTGTTAGGACTCGCAGCCTGAGCAAAAGAGGTTATGAGCGTTTCGGGGCGCCTGGGTGGCTCACTCGGTCACATGGCTGACTCTCGGTTTCGGCTCAGGTCATGATCTCACAGTTGGTGAATTCCAGCCCCACACGGGGCTCTGCGCTGACAGCACAGAGCCTGCTGGGGAGTCTCTTTCCCACTCTCTCTGCTCTTCCCCTGCTTGCGTGCGCGCTCTCATTCAAAATAAATAAACAAACTTAAAAAAAGAAAGAAGGATGAGGATTCTGTGAAGGTCACTCTTGCCTCTCCTCATTTAGGCAGTGACTTAGTTCAAAACATGTCATGCTTCCTGTCCTCCTTCCTGGAGGACAGCTGACCAAGCAGTGCCACCTGCCACCCTCCTTCTCACGTGTCCTGTTCTACTTGTCTCCAGGCCATCGCCATGGCTGTGACACCACTTCTCTACACTTCTGTGCCTTGCTTAGTCACATCCTGATTATTGCCTTGTTCAGCACATACAGGTAGAAAAACCATGCTTCACGTCACCGAGAACTGTGGCTCCCTTGTCACGAACATGAGAGAGTAGAATTCTCCCCATCCCATGAAGTCAGTCCTTTCCCCGGAGGGCTGTGAAAGGAGACTCGGGGCCATGCTTGGCCTCTGCCTAATCCCAAGGGATAGGGTTGCCACACGAAATACAGGATGCTCGGTTACATTTGTAGAGTCTCATTTGCTAAAGCAGGCAGTCCTGCATGGCAGGGGGTGGGAGGGGTGGGGGGTGGGGGGGAGCCCTGCCCGCAGCCTGGGTGCTGGTTGTTAAGCCCCGTGGAGCTACCCACCTGTGAATCGCAGCACCGCACACGCTTGAGTAAGATGCGTAGATGTCCGTGCCATAAACGTGGTATTTGGGGTCTTGGCACCCTGCTGGACATTTCACAACGAACTCAGGATTGATGATCTTTCCGGCTTTGACATCACAGTTGATCTGAGGCACAGCTGGGAAAGCAAAATGAGGCCAAAATTACACCTAGGGGTATCAGCTTATACACTGGGTGGCTCTGTCAGGTCATACATGATCATTTACTTAATCTCTAAAAGCCAGGGCCTGGGCCGACCCTGGGTCCTCTCCATATAATGAAAGCAAAGATATAATTAGGACATTCCTCAGGCCAAAAGAACAACAGTGACCATCCACCGCATTTAACCTGCTGAGAGCAAAAACAGAGGTGGATTCTTGTGCTTATTCAGACAATTGAAAAGGAGAACTCTGGGAAAAGACCCACCTCCGGCGGGGGGGTGGGGGGGTCAGCAATGTCACTGTGGGTCTATGACTGGGGTACACTGGCTTTTCAGATGCTCTGGAGCTAGTTCGGGAAAAGAGGGAACTCTCAGACGACCTTTCGGGCCACAGGGAAGGTATTTCAGGGAGGGTAGATGAGGGAGCACGGGCTGGGGCCAGGCGGCCTGATGCATCAGAGGCTCTGTACTGGAGCCGGGTGGGAAGGTGGGGATGGGGGGGGGGGGGCTGGGCCGGGTCAGGAGTCTTGAGGGCTTGTGTTCTGCGCAGGAGGTGGGACACAGTGGAAGGTTTCTGGGCAGGGGAGACAGATAATGGAAGAGATCTTAGGTCATGGTCCTAGACAGGGGTCCTAGGTCCGGGCTCAAGATGATAGTAATATTTACTCATCTGCCTCAACACATGATGGAAAACTAGGATCCTCCCCACCCCCATCCCCTCTGCAGAGCAGCCAGGGGAAGCTCAGTCTTTCCTGTCTCCTTTGTCGTTCTTTGGCTTTGTGACGGCCATTGCCAGACTAGCACCATCCATCAGGCAAGTGTTCTAGAGCCGAAAGCTTGTCTGGGAACGAGGTGAGGTAGGTTCTCCAGGGGCAGCAACTAAAAGGGGATGTAGCTGTATCTTCCTTGGAGAAATTTCCCTCAGAAACTCTGAAGGACCAGGTCTCCTGGACGATACTATACTGGTGCCCTTGCAGCTGGGAAATGTATTCCATTCAGGGCCCTGTTCTCCAGAAGGGATTCTGAAACATGAGCACAGTTCAAAAAATAGGCAGAAGCTCAGGAGGTGTCTGTAAACCATCAGGTGGGAGGGCTGGCTGGCAGAACGAGTTGTCTGGCCACAAGGAGGCGAGAATTCGGAGGCAACAAGTGATTGCCGCCTTCACACGTAGGGCTGGTGTGTGCTAGGACACCAGAGGAACAAGCTAGAACTGAAGGAGTGACTTTCCATAGAGGCAAATTTTGCAAAGAAGAACCTTCCAGTGATCGAGGTTGTCCTTGAAGGAATGGGCTGCCTTGTGAAGCGGTGCGTGAGCTGAAGTACGCAAGCAGGGACTGAAGAGTTGAAGACGAGATTTCTCCATTGGGTAGGAGGTAGAATCAAGCCCCGCCCAGGGCTAAGAGTCGGTGAGGACATGCATGGAGCCAGGATCTCTGCCAGGCCACCCACCCTCTCCCTGGGTTACTGAGATGGTCTCAGAGTTGTTAATGGCTTCCAGCTGTACCCAAAACTCTCCCCACCCACCCCCCACTCTCTCTCTTTTAACCCTTATGTACTTGAATGGAGCAGAGTTGCATTTCTCTCAGACTGCAGAGAGAACTGATGTTAGAACTTCTGCTCTTTTCCTAAACTCCTCCCAGACGATATCGGAAGCCCTCCTCCCCCGGGGGGCGGGGGGGGGGGGTGCTGAGTCTGATCACAGGCTAAAACAATTTGTGGTCTAGGTTAAGAAGCGGAGTGCTGTGCTCAGAACAGCCTGTGGTTTTCTTCTCCCTACCACAGGTTGCCTCCTCTCCAAAGCTATTTTCCTTTTATCTTTCATTCTCTTAAATCCTGATACTCAAGTCTGCATTTACTATTTTGAGTCTCAGAATATCTTTTTTTTTTTTTTCTTTTGTAAGCAATTTGGGGGCTGAAGACGCCAGTGTAGTGTCTCCTTAAATTAGTTAATTGATCCCTGGGCGTAAGTGGACGTGTTCGGCTCTCCTCCCTTCCGCACACCACTTCCCCACCCCCAAATGCATCTGCTCCTTTACATGGACACAAAACGGAAGCATGCCTTCTTGGTTCTTAGGGATTTGAACTAGGAGGTGACCAGCTCTGCGAACTGGGATTTAATGTGGATGTGACTTTGGCTCTCCTGGAGGCCAACCCAAATCTTCTGGAGTGGAATAAATGGGGGTATATCTGGAAGCTTATTGCCTGAGTATTACACAGTGACCAACGCTATTGAAAGACTTTAAGGTATACACAACACACGCAAAGGATTTTCCATGAAATAGTTGCTTCAAAAAGACAAGTGGGGGGGGGGGGAGGACTGTCACACGGGAATATTTTGCTTCCTGCTAATCAAGTTCCCCTTTCCCTCAAGGGGTGTTTGTTTCATTTTTTACAAAGGCCTGGAAGTGCCCTAAATAAGCTCTGTTTTAACTGCACCCAATTGGATTAGCAAAATCAGTGAATTAACTCAACCCATAGCAGGGAAAGATGAAATCAAGCACATATGCTCATGTACTTTGGAAAAACAGAATGCAATGGCAAAGTGTGGCTAAAGGTCAAATATTTGTTAAATTTGTACAGAAAGTTAAGCTGGAGAGAGTGAGCTAATTAAAAGTAATTGCCCAAATCACTGGAAAGTGTAATGTCTGAATTCAGCCTCAGGAAGAAGCAGCCATTTGCATTTTGGGGGCCACTTTTCTTTGAGTATAGAAACCACAGTTTGGTTCTTTAAAGTATTCCCCCAGTTATTTGTGAAGTAGTCTGTTTTCTTGTAACCTCGAAGAATCTTTCATCCATCCACTTATAGCCCAAAGGAAGTGATTTCTCTTTGCATTTCCTCTAAATACTTTTGAACCACTCTGATCTTACAGCTTAGGTTTTCCTTTCCTTTTTCTTTCTCTTTTGTTGTTCAGGTTCATTTTCGTATCTCCCTTCACCCTTCTCTGGGTTTTATCTCAACCGTGCAGAACTAAGACTTCCTTAAGAGGACAAGACAAAATTAAGGCAGCTCAGGAAGTATCATCCTCAGGTCTGAGGGGAGGAGGAAGACCTTTGGCAAATGCCTGGTGAGGGGGGTTGGCAGCGTGCGCTGCTTCCCCACTGTCAACCTCAGAGGATAACCTAGAAGTCATCAAAAGGTTTACTGCCAGCAACGTTTGAAGAAAGCAAGACGAGAGCCTCTCCCGGTCCTTCCAGAGTAGACAGGTGCCATGGTGGTGAGGGAGCCCGGGGCTGAAGTCACAGAGATGCTAGGGTTGTCCAGAACTGCTTGGGTGGAACCTTTGCACAGAGACCTGTTCCTTGGCCATGTACTCTTCTTCTCCCTAGTAGGATGCCTTTAGGTTACCTTGCTTTCTCATGGTCACTATCACTTTCATGACAGAGCTCACATGAGAGCATTGCAGAATCCGCCAAGATTTCTTCCTGGAGGTCCTTGGCACCAGCCATAGGCAATAGGGAACCGCTTACAACCCAGATGATTAGAACTGAGAGATGAACTTTAGTTGCTGCTCACTGAGGTCCTGTGTTTGCTGTATGGATCTCAGCGGGTCCCTGGGCAAAACTGGTACTGTCTGAGTCACTATTTCATACAACACAGGAATACTAGAGGTAGGTCTTCTGCCTGATCTAACAACGGATCAGGTGATGGGTTATCAGACTGGGTAATGTCGCATACAATACACCAATCACATAGCAGACCAAATCAAACAGAATATACTTGTTTTCTATTCATCTTTTCACTGATCCCAGGTGAGCTACATTGCTTCTGGAAAACAGATAGGTTTCCTAATCAGTTAAGAGAAGCCCTTTGTAAGGTTGCCTCCTGGCAGCTTATGAGGAGGAATTATTATAACATAAAAGCACTTATGTATAAACAGTTTTGATGTGAAATTTGATTTGTTAGAAATTTGAAACTGAATATGAAATTTGTTAGACTGTGCTATTGAACTCAAGCAAAGTCCAATTTTTAAGATAATTAGGCAAAAACATTAATGGAATAAAAATGACCTTTAAATAAAATTTGAAGATGAACTGTCTCCTTGATCCTCATGCCCAGTGACCAGATCATGTGAATTCTTCCTTGGTAGTGACTTCTTTTGCAAAGCATTCTTGCCCATTTTTCTTAAACGGTCCTTGACCACCTTGAATCTTTGGGCAAAAACCATCAATACTATTTTGCTGCCCGTGGAAAAATTTCAGAATCCTTAAGGCCTTTCCCAATCCCCTCCACAGGACTTCTGGGCTCGCCAATATTGCTCCTGGCACTTTTCAAATGCATGTCATCTTGCACACTTGGCTTGTAGCATTTCCCACACCTGGAACCCTCTTTCTTATATCTGTGTAAATGTTACTACTTGTCAAGGCCCCAGTTTCAGTCAGATCTTCATCTACCTCCTGGAATATATATTCCACAAAAGTAGGGATTGTTGTCTGCTTTGTTTACTGCTGATCAAAAATGTCTGCTGAATGAATGGATGGATGAATGAATGAACTGGTCCATTAGCAAATCTTATTAGTTTTATTTCCAAATCTGCTATTTCTCTCTACCTCCATCTTGGTCCAAGTCACCAACATTTCCTGTCTGGACTATTAACATAATAGCCACCTATCTTGTCTTCTTCCTTCCATGTTGCCCACCCTTTGCCCCAAGCTTTCCCCATTGGAGAGTCAGGGTGACTCTTAAAAAAAAATGTAATCACATTTCATCAGTTTCCTGATTAAAACCCTCATTGGCTTCTTATTGCCCTTAGGATAATGTCCAAGCTCCTTGAGATGGTCTACAAGGCCCAAAGGACTTGGTCCCTGTACTCCTGTCTACTTACTCTCCTACCACTGTTACTTGGTGATGAGAAGGTGCTAGGCAACAAAAGCCTAGAAGAAGGAGCCTTCAGACAGAAAGAAGAGCCAGTGCAAAAACTCTGATGTGGGAATGGGCTTGGTGGTTTGAAGAATATAAAGGAGGCCAGTGTGCGTAGAGAACAGTGGAGGAGGGAGAGAGAGATCTCTGATACAGACTGGGAGGTCAGCAGGGGTCAAATCACACGGGGACTAGATGAATTAATAATCCTGCCATAACCAAGATGTCAGAAATTGTTTTTGCTAGCCCTCTTTCCAGGACTGTACAATAGGTTTTTTTTCAGAAGAAATTTATTGACAAGCCTACTCGGGATAGAGGCTGAGCTTCCCAGGACCTGTGTGTGGGCTGAACTCTTCAGAGAGGCAAGGAGAAGCATCTATGTGTAAAAGGGGCTTGAGAGGGAGGTAGGGGCATGAGATGGTAAGGGAGAGAGAGCGAGGGTGAAATGAGGTGCTAGCAGAAAATTTTATGCTCTACAAGATGACCTCTTCTGTTGATCCTGGAAAGTCCATAGTAAAAGCTCCAAAATATGATAAAACATCAGATACAGGGAAGTTTCTTGTACAAGTTAGTAAAGTAGCTGAATCACAGGACAGGATGGAACAGGAAGGCCATTGCAACACAGGAGTGCCTAGGTAGAGAAATCATGAAGTTCACTGCAGATTCTCCAGAAATCATGGGGAATGCTCCAGACTTTTTAAAAGATTACAGAACTGGTATTTATACAGGTTTAATCTGGCATCTGAGGTTCCATGGTGGCCAAGCTAACACTGGGACGACATCACTCTAGATGATGGAATGACAGCATTGGTTAGAGGTGGGGCTGGATTTGAACTCTACCATGTCTGATTCTAACACTATACCACATTTTCCCTGAGACAAGCTTTTGCCAAGATGTGAAGGCTTGGGGTTAAAAATATTTTCCTTTGGTCATAAAAGATTCCTTAAGAAGACTTTATCAAGCGACATTGGAGGGAAACATAAGACATGTGATGGAAATTGTTTACAAAGGCAAACCCAGTAGAGAGCATGTGCCTCAACAGGTAACTCCAAGCTCAAGCTTTAAGCACTTCTTAAAAACTCTGTAAAGGTTGGTCCTTCTAACCAGGCTTCCATATGCTATGGAAGGACAGCGATGAAGGAGTGACTGGAGAACAGAGGTTAATCTATCTGTGGCAACACAGCTTTTGGGCAGCTGCAAAAGTTTGTGTCTCTACAAATAACCTATTTTTAGTTTTCAAAGGACTCTAATACACATTTTTTCTTTCACTTGAACCCTACAAAACCTTGAGAGGTATATTATTTCTACATTTCAGAGAAGTGAGTTGACTTGCCCAAGCCCAAGTACTAAGTAAGTGGCAGAGGTAGGACCCGCACTCAGGTCTCTGGCTCTAAAGCCAAAGTTTTGCCGCTTCCACCTGTTTACTTCTTCCGTAACTGAGAGAAAGAATTAAATTACTCTTCCCTAATCTAATCCTAAGGGTTTTCCTGAACTCAGAGGTCACTGGCAACCACCAGTGGGTGAATATTTCTTGAAAATTTGTGTGTGTGTGCGCGCGCGTGCACTCATCTGTGCATTTATCCCATTGCTTTCCTGTTATTTCTGACAAGTGCCATGGTAGAGTTTGCTCAACTAAAAATCTGCAACACAGAGAGTGCACCTCCCTTCTCACTCCCACCTCAGAAGGAGGGCTAGAAAGTGAATCCTCTTCCTGTTTCGTGGTCTGAGAAAGGGCACACACACCATTCTGTGTGGAGAACACACTGGTGTTGGTACCAGGTGTCTAAGAAGCAAGCAAGCACTGAAGGTTACTCACAAGTTGCTACAGCTAACAACACGTGAGCCTACTCGGGAAGCTGTGTGTGTGTTCTGCCCAAATCCGACAACCACCCAGAGCTGTCTCTTCATCAGTGTCCAATGCACTAAATAACCAAGTCCCAGAACAATTACCTCTTCATGCCCAAGGCAGTACCTCTGGGAATCATCAACCTTTCAAGGTTGATTGCAAAAATCTTTCCATGCCTTACAAGGTATTAAGGTTAACTTATTGGAAGGAACCATGTGGATTAAAGGTTGTACATTTCACTGCAAGTTAAGACTATTTTAACAGACTCAACGTAATGGAAATATTTCAGAATGTAGCTTTACTGCCCTGGAGAATATCTCACTGTTACTTATCCTACTGATTGTTATCTTCATTGTGTAGACAGCTCAGGAAACTCTGAGGGTCCCTATCATCTAATGAATGGCAAAGAACAAAGCTTCTCCACCTGGCCTTGTCTAGTCCTAACCCATTTCCCAGCTGCATCTCCCATGACTCCCCCACACTTAAACCGACCGCATCACTCACTGTTTCCTGACATCATCTTCCACTTTTTCCCCAGGATGTCTGGGCTTAGTCTACCTAGAAAATCCTCCCACATACCTCTGCCCTACTTTCAGTTCGTGTCCTACCTCGAATGCTTCTTCATCAAAGCAGTATGAATCTTTTTTTAAATTTTTTTTAACGTTTATTTATTTCTGAGACAGAGACAGAGCATGAACGGGGGAGGGTCTGAGAGAGAGAGGGAGACCCAGAATCTGAAACAGGCTCCAGGCTCCGAGCTGTCAGCACGGAGCCCGACACAGGGCCTGAACTCACGGACCATGAGATCATGACCTGAGCCAAAGTCGGACGCTTAACCGACTGAGCCACCCAGGCGTCCCAGTATGAATCTTATTCATACATCCCTTGTTATTCTTATGTAATCATTTGCCACATTTTGCTTTATTTTACAGTGGGTTTTGGATGTTGTTTTTGTTGTTGATTTGTCCATCCATTCAACAAATACTCAATGAGCACTCAATGAGTCTTCATGTTGCTTTTGATCTAGATGGCAAGACAGACTCTATAAAAAAGCTCTTCTAAGAATGTGGGATAAGTACAGAGCAGAGAAGTGTAGTGCACATAGGAGCCATATAAACTCGTTTAGTGTGTGTGTGGCAGTGGGAATTAGGTCCAGGAGGTCTCCCCTTTGCATAATTTAATTTTATCTTCTACAAGATTGGGTGCTCACTGAAGTCAGGGACTCTGCAGGATGGATGGCTGGTAACATGTTGCATGGAGCTGATCATGGCTCTCACCTGTGTGATGCCATCTCGCCTGAACCCACTTTTAAGGGAAGCCATTGCTTCTGAGGCTCTTC
Source organism: Panthera tigris (assembly GCF_018350195.1). Taxonomy (NCBI): domain Eukaryota; kingdom Metazoa; phylum Chordata; class Mammalia; order Carnivora; family Felidae; genus Panthera; species Panthera tigris. Next base: position 109,671,827 of record NC_056662.1, read on the forward strand.
TGAGGCTTCCTTACATGTAGAAAAGCTATGGGGGAGACTTTATAACTTAAAAGATTTTTTCCCTCCTTTACAGACACTGCCTGGCAGGGATTGTTCCAGAGATGCTGGTGGACATAATTTAAGGGGAAACATATGATGCGTTTGTTACAGTGTGGCCTGAAATGTTCATGAGTTGAAGACTAGGCTCTTTTTGAATGTGGAATCTACACATAGATGAAGTTAACAATTAAAATTCATAAAGTACAGTGACTGCCTTAGGAGAAGAGTCTTATGAATATACCCAAACCCTTTAATAATTATTTGTAGCCTACAACAATCGAGAAAAATGCCCCCACATTTTGGTCATTTGTTAGCAACTGCTTGAATAGGTTTGTACTGACTATGTCTACCACTGAGGTGCCTCTAAGTAAGGTCAGACCCATGGCTCCAAAACATATCAGGAAAATGAGAACCTTGAGAAATCACCTTTAAAAATAAACTTGGTGAAACTCTCATTGCATATAGTGTGGTAAGCTTTACCATGGACTATATAGTGGGTTGATTTATTGAGACATTAACTTAGGTTTATTCTGATTGTATTCCCCCCGCGCCCCCCCCCCTTACTATTCTAAGAAGGTAGTCAGGCCTTTGTCTTCTCCCACCTCTGGAATTCAAGGTTGCAAGAGAGAGGGCAGAGTTGTCCAAAGACAGCTCTCCCTCATGCATTGGGAATTCATTTCTCCAAATCCCCCTTGTTTGAGAGCACTGAGTTTGGTCAGCCCAAAGAGTGATGGAGAGGAAATGATCTTCCAAGACTGGGAAGGTGGGAGTGGGCAGGTAGGTCTCGGTGGGGGAAATGTCTCTGTTCCCTAATAGCTGCCTTGGAGGAAAATCATCTGGGAGCAATACCTGGTGTGGTGCCCCTCACGGTGAATCCTTAGTCCTGGGACTGCCGCCATCTTTCCCAAGATCCCACATTTCAGAAAACAATGGAGTGCCCAACTTCTACAGATAACATGGGCTTGGACACTGAGCAGGGCAGGGGAACTCCCTGAATACTGTAGATTGCATAAGCCTTCCAGGGACTGGAGCGGGGAGGGAGGAAGCCCCTGTAATGATGAAATTTTAATTTCTCAGCCCCTGGAAATTGGCAGTTTGGAGTCAGACTTGATTTGATTAGAAAATGAAGTGATGTGATAAGCCAAGCGTGCTGGAATTACATTGTGCCCAATACAATTGTGTACATGAAAGCAAAATATTAGCTTGAAATGAATGGTCATGCATAAGAGCGAGGAGTAAGTTTGTAAGAGCTTCTCCCATTTCTTTCTTTTTTTTTTTAACCTTTGCTTTCCCTTTTGTAAGACTCCCATGCCAGATTATTTTCAACATGTAATACCTTCTTGGTCTGAAGGGCCCCCAACGGAGATAAGTGATATCCATGAGGGCCTCTGGGGAGCCATAGGAAGACCAAAGAAATGGAAAAAGGAAAAGGAGATGAGAAGAAAAAGAAATGATAAAGAAGACGAAGGAGAGAAAGCAAAGTCTACATGTAGACAGAATAGATGCACTTGTATGGCACATGGCTTCTGGCCAGACCAAAGGAAGACACCCACGCTGGTTCCTCCTTTTCCTGTTCTCTCCACATCGCTTCTACTTTATTTCCTATTTGGTCAGCCCGTAGTCATCCCACACCCCTCATCTGTCTCCAGGCAACAGATACTTCGTTCCTAAGCCCTGGCTGGCTTGGCAGAAGGCACTAAGAAAGCATCTGGGGTTGAACCTCACACAGACCTGCATTTCCAATCTGGCTCTGCCAGCCTGTGGCACCAAGTCGTGGGCACTGAGTCAAGAGCAGCGCTGCATGGGTCGTAGGGGTCAGTGTCCACTCACCAAAACTCTCAGATTACTTTCTTCTTGTTAGCCTTGAATGGGCACTGGTGCCAGCGGAGGGCTGGCCCGAAGAGGGCCCAGCGGGCACTGATGAGTACCCATGGTTTTACAATCATGTCTGAAAGTACCCCTGATCTGGGATGTCTGTCTACTTCATGGGTTCTCAAATTTCACCAGGCACTGGGATTACAGGAGGGCTTGCTAAAACATGGATGGCTGGGCCCCGGCGCTCGCATGTCTGATGTCAGCAGCCTGGGCGGGGTGGGGCAGAAGGCCCCAGGTGCTGCTGGTGCGGCTGGTGCGGCTGGTCCAGGAGCACACTGTGAGCATCACTGACCCAATTCGTTCTCACACCGAGGCCAAAGTGATTGGTTTAAAGTCTTGCTTTTATGATTTCCCTTTTCTGCCTAAAACCCTTTAGTAGCTCCCTACAAGATACATTTTGGGGTGTCAGCTGAGCTGGAAATGAAACAACATCTTCCTTGGGGAAGAGGAAGGAGACCACCTCCTCCTTTTTGAGCGTCTCCTGGGAATATGGGCTCCAAAAAGGCCCACCTTTTGATCTTATGATGCAAGGCCTTCAGCCTTCTGACCTGTGGATCCGTAAATACTTACTTCTAGAAGGAGCTCGGGGCTGTCCAGGTATAGGGGAGACAACCACGGAGTCCATGCATTCATCTCTCAAGGAGATGAGAGAAGATGTAATTGTCGTGCCTCCTACTTCACTGTAGACCTTCGTGTGAAGTGCTGGGCAGACTCAGTAGACGCTTTCACTGTACCCGTACATGCGTGTAAATCCGTGCCCTCACCAACAAACTGCATGCTCTCTCCTCTCTCTCCATTTGTCGGCAGAAGGAGTTTTGTGTTTTTTCAAATTTTTTTTTTTTTTCTTGGCAGGATGGTCTTATTTCCCCAGCACAACCCTAACTACTTTATTCTTCTCTGAGAACCACCCTGCCGCCTGGGATGATGCAATTAGGTTCTCTCTCCCAGGAATGTGGAGTCAGTATTGACAGACACCTTGTGCACAGAGTGGGTAAAGGGAGGGGGAGAGGGAGGACCAGGGAGAGAGAGGGAGAGGGAGACAGTGAGGCAGACATGCATAGAGAAGCAGAGGTACTCATTCTTGGGGCCTTTTGTCTGGGGTGCGGTTCCAGCAAGTTCCAGCTACCAACCCCCCACCCACGTCCTGCCAAAATCCCTTTTGGAGTTATGCTGATTGCAACCAAAATAATGTGCGCTGAGATATTCCCATAGCCCTCATAAGGAAGTCCAGATTCCCCGGCACGGTAACAAAGCTCTCCACGATCCCACGCCTGTTTAGTCCTTCACCTCCTATCTCAACACCTTCACTTCCTACTCTATGTTTCAGTCACATCAAACTACTTTTTAGCTCTTTCCACTCTTCAGGCCTTAAGCGTGCTGTTTTCTCTCTGCTTGCATCCCTCTCTTCTCACCTTTGCCTGGTCTATACCTAGTCGGTCTCCACGTATCAGTGTAGGTGTGGTGCTTCCTCCAGGAAGCCCTCCCAGATACACAGCTCTTCTCCACATTCTTGGAGTACCTTTAGCTGCCTGGTGACTTGCCTTTCTTTCTCCCTAGATTTTGAGCTCTGTGAGGGCAAAGACTGAGTCTCAATCGCTGTTGTATCTGGGTGTCTAACATAGAAACCGGTACTTGGTGGGCACTCAATAAATACTGATAAAATGAATGGAGTGCCTCTTTGCCATCAGGCACCTACCCCAGTGGCAGACTGACAACAGCGAAAAGAAAACATGAAAATGACTTTGGCCTCAAGCTATATAGACTGTCATTTGGAAATACTCCTGAGGTAAAGAATCAGACATTGCCATGGTTTGGGAATATCTTATTACCTTCACTGTATCCCCATCTCCCTACCCCCCTTATTTCATCATTGTGCCAGGGTTTCTAACTAGAGAAAAGGCCTCTTGCGTGTATTGATTCAAATGTGCTGCATCACCAGGGAGATTTCGAGTATAAGGTTAGAATTTAGCATATCAGAAATCTAATCCATTTGAGATCTCTCAAAGAGGTTTGCCTTTGGGTCATTTAGCACAGGCTTTCATAGTCACTGACAACTGTTGTCATGGTAATCATGGAGCCTTTCATGATTTTTGTAGATGAGTTAATGAAGATACTGGAAACAGCCCAAAGGAATTCATACTTGGGTATGCGTTTGTCTCCATATTAACCCAATCATTGTTTTGAACACACATCTGCCCCTGGGCTGATTCTCTTGGCTCTTGGTATCGACAGGAATAAATAAACAACTGATTCCTTTTTAGGATTTTAGGCTTGGAGGCTGTGGATGGCTGCTCTTTTGGTCTCATTTCAACAGGAAATCCCACATGGAGGGTTTAAAGGAACAGAAGGGAAAAAGAATGGTGTGTGAAGCAAATATCTTTCTTTTATTTCAAATTATTAATGTTGCTGATTGCCAGCATCTAAATTTAATGCCTATGAAGAAGTTTCAGTTGTGGGAAGCGCAGAACATTGACTATATCTACAGCATTTCTTTCATGGTCCTTTATAAATATACCTTCACTTAGGCCTCCATCAAATGCACAAATTTAGATCCAGATATCTGAGCGTGTTTACAGTACTGGAGTGGAGACTTTCCATCTATGTCCTGTCCTGCTAGTGATTTCCCAATATCCATTCCTCCTTCTTTCCTGTAATACAACCCCTTACTTTTAGCTAGGCATGTGGATGCTTGAAATCAAGACATTTCCCATTCTTCCTTAAAGCTGGCCAATGATATTTAAGTAGAAGTGGTGTATTTAACTTGCTGGACTTATCTTTAAAGGGGTGGGTATGTGTCCTTCTTCATCTCTTCCTGCTGACAGGAATGTGGATGTGATGGATGGAGCTGGGGCACCCATTCTGGGCAATGAGTTGAGAGCCATGTTGAGGAGAGCAGAATGACAACACAGAAGGGGTCCAGGTCCCTGGAGACTATAAACCTTCCATAAAAGCCCAAACTGACTATGTTTACAGGAGAAAGAAGCTTTGCTCCTATTTAAGCAATTGTTATTCTGGGTTTTCTGTCATCTAATTTTAACTGATCTATTATCCAAAAATGAAATTTATTTTTCCTCTTTCCACTGATTAGGTGTGAAACCTTATGCACTTTTCTGTGAGATTTACCTTCTTATCCCAGAGCATGCTGGAAGGTGAACATGTTTGCATTAGCCAGACTCAATTTTCTGGTATGGAGAATTGAGACACCATTTCAATGGCAAGAAACTACCTACTCCAGCTTAGCCATAGAGACTTAGTGTTGCCCAGCCTTTGTATGTGCATTTTGAAGTTTTCCAATGTGATGGGACCACATATCTTTTACCCTAAAATCAGTGCTCCTATTTCAGATGCTTTTGTGGAATGAAGTAGGTGGTAAATAATAATTACTACTAATTAGTCTGAATGCAAAGTAACTGAAGGAAGACCAAGAAACCCCAAACCTTCCAAATTATCTGAAACAAGTAATAACAGCCCAATACACGGGGAGATACAAGTCTTATGCTAGTAAGGAACTGCAGTTTTACTTACTGAACTTGGGCCTTTTAATCTTCTTTGTCACGTCTTTATTTGAATGTATTCCAGTCGCCAGCAAAACTACATGAAAAAAAAAAATTGAAGAAAACCTAATCAATATCATTTTACCTAAACACTTTCCTTTGACTCTTATCTTTGCTTCAATCCCATGTTAAAATATTCTCGTTGATGGAACTAATTTTCCCTTAAATGAAGGTCGGGGAAATAAGACGATTAGTTTGTGTTTTTGTCTTCCGCGGAAACAGGCCTTTCAAAAACATCTCTTGGATACCTGCCCTTTGCTTTTCTTCACATTTCACCGCATCAACTCCCCTCTCTCCAATTTCCAAAGGAGGAAATGTGGGCCTGGAGAAGCCTACTCTTTGCTTGGTGCAGAAATAAATGATGGAGGAAGGATGAGCACCGAGCTCTTCTGGCGCTCTTTCCTCCGGTCCACACTCCGTTTCCAAATGGCTAATTCCCCGCTAGTCGGAGAACTCCATGCGCATGCGCATGCCTGTGTGCTTTTGTGCATGTCTGCGCATGTGCATGCGAGTGACAAAGGGAGGGCTGGCAGGGAAAGGTAAACTAGGAGGAGGGGGGCTGGGGAGAAGAGGGGGACTGGTCGCAGGGTCTTAGGTGTGACCTAGGTGTCCCCTGTTGGTGCAGCACCTGGTTCTGTGCCCCATCAAGGCCAACTGCAGGTAGGTGACCTTTCCCCTCAGAAACAGGAATAGAACAGCTTTTGGAGACGGCTGTCTTCAGGAGGTGTAACACCAGAGGAAGGAGGGGGAACTCTCTCCTTTTTAATTTGAAGTCACGTTACCAGTTTGAGCCTTGTGTTTTTAAAAAATAACATTGGCCAGGGGCGCCTGGGTGGCGCAGTCGGTTAAGCGTCCGACTTCAGCCAGGTCACAATCTTGCGGTCCGTGAGTTAGAGCCCCGCGTCAGGCTCTGGGCTGATGGCTCGGAGCCTGGAGCCTGTTTCCGATTCTGTGTCTCCCTCTCTCTCTGCCCCTCCCCCATTCATGCTCTGTCTCTCTCTGTCCCAAAAATAAATAAAAAACGTTGAAAAAAATTAAAAAAAAAAATAACATTGGCCAGTTTTTCTTATTTCCAAAATAGTACACGTTCCTCACTGAAGGATGTAAAAAACACAAAGAACAGTAAGGAAAATATAAATATAAATATAGATGAACACAAGAGTATAATATTTTTGTTTTTTTTTTTCTGTATGTGTACTTATTCATGCAGGTGCTCAAACAAACCTTTGATCATGCTCACACCGTTTACAATGTTTTATAACTTATTTCTACTTGAGGATATATACAAACACTTTTTCATGTCACATTAAATGTGCCTCTCACAATAATTTTAAGTGTGGGCAAGGTATTGCACTGTATGGATGTATCAGAATTTAGCTAACATCTGATTTAATATAAATTGCTTCATCTCCACACGGATCCTTTGTTATTTCCTTTAAATAAATTTCCAAACAGGATTTCTTGTCTGAGAGACATGCCCACTTAAAATTTCAATATGTATTGTGAATATTTCTCATAGCATTTTTTTTATTAGCAATGTCTGAAAACGCTCATGTCTCTACCAATGCAAATTCTACCTGCAGATAGAAAAGCAGTGTTTTCCCTTCAAAAGGCTGGTCAATTCTCCATTCTCCTTCCTTCCTCTCTAGGCCTCCCTTCTACTCTACCCACCCAAAGCTGGTACTGTTTCACGTGTCTCTATTTTAGCCACGTTTTTGAGAAGCTCACTTTGTGGATGGGTTTGGGACTCCAGAGGTAAACATGGAGAGATAGAGTAATCAAAATAGTCATTCTACTTCCTGCCGTGTGTGTGTGTGTGTGTGTGTGTGTGTGTGTGTGTATAACACAACTCAGATCCTCAATGTAAGCATACATGGACTTAGGAATTCTTGAATTGGCAACTACCTTTGAAGGAAAATGTCACCAGCACTCATTAAGAAAACTTTGTATTTATCTTGTGATTAGCTAGTCTGCACCAATGGTACAGCCCTTGAATTATCCCCAGTTTCGACCTTTAATGTTAAGCGGAGGCCTGCACAGTTGACATACCATATCCTGCAAGAACAGACACATGAAAGAGAACTGAATGAGACCCAGAAGTCGAGCCAGGTGGAATGAAGGCAGACATTTTTTACGTGTTATTTACTTCTGGGGTTTGGGTGGGTGTGAGTGTCCTGGAGGTCTAATTTTTATAGTAGTCTCTGTGTCATTTAACTCTGTGCAAAGACACATCTTCATTTTATCCACGAAAACAACGAGCCCTAGAATATTTAAAAAAAAAAAAAAGCAAGTACTAAATAAGTATATAGAAGAAAATTAAGCAAGTAGAAGGAGTAAATGAAATAGTAAGTAATACATTTGGGTATCAATATTTGTGGAAAACCAAATACTGTCCTCCCAGGTCTGTGTGCCTGTGGCGAGTGGTTTACAAGTCTCTGTATCATTAGGACTATAAATACTTCGGTAAGACCACCCCATCACTCGCATTTGCTCCCCCATGACCCTCCAGGCTGAAAACATGCATAACTGGGCTCAGTTTGACCACAGTGGTTAATAAAGTCATTATTTTCAATGGAACGCAGAGGCCCTCTCCTTGGCTTAGACGCTTGTTAATTAAAACTCTCCAGAAACCACTCCTCAAGGGGAGGGCTGGTCAATAAGGCTGCAAATGTGCTTGTGCCCTGGAGCAAGTCTTCATTCCTCATATATAAGGCTTCCCTCCCTGCACTGGAAATGGTGAATTGACTGTTGAATTTGGGAAAGAGAAAAATCACTCTTGTGTTGCCTTTCTTAGGAAGTCAGGCAGAGCACGGGGATGGATGACCAATAAGGGATAGATGGCCAATGCTCACTTCCGAGGACAAAGTGGACCACAGGTCTGAAAGCCAATCCCTTCTGTAGGAGTAGCTAGTCACCAGGCTATGGAGGCCATTAGTGTCTAGAAGACCTGACGATGTTAAATCTAGAGGCCAAAGTTCCAAGGCAATCATGGTTTATGAAATTTGTTGCAATTTTCAATTGTTGAAAATTCAATATTCTAGTTTTGAGTAACGTTGAATAAAGGGAATACGGTTCTCACCTTTTGATAGTAGTGCTTGAAATTACCAAACCAACGAACTGTTGATATTACTTTTTCAAAGAAAAGATTTCCCCCCACTTCTCACTCTCTTCCTCTTTAGAGTAGCCATGAGTACAGTTGAGAGGGCTGAGGTGTGATTGTTTTAAAATTCAATTTAAATACATTATCATCCAGATAGCTTATAGATAAATACAAATGAGTTGGCTTAAAACGATGTTCGGTCTCATTAATGACAAGAAATGCAAGGTAAAGCCAAACATGATAGTTTCTCTTATCATGTCAGTAAATATTGAATACAAGATTATACTTAATCTTGGCATGGATTTGAGATGATGGCATTTAGGTACACTGCTGGTGAAGTCTAAGCAGGTACAGTCATTCTGGAAAGCCATTTGGCAATATATGTCAGTAGCCTTAAAAATATTTCTATTCTTTGTCCTAGAAAATATGCCCCTAGGAATATATCCCAAGTTATAATTAGAGATGAAGATAAAAAGTGAGGTAAACAAATGTCCATTACAGCATTATATATAATGGCAATCTGGAAATAATGAAATGTTGGAAATATCCCAACATTGGGGGTATCCTGAGCATTTATTACAAATGATGTGTTAAAGAATATTAAACGGCAAGTGCTCAGTTCTAAACTTCAGAATGATTCTGACAAAGTTAGAATATATGCAGAGAGAAATAACATAGCAAAATGTTAATGATGGAATTATCATTTCTATTTTCTATATTTTCCCCATTTTATAGTGTATTCCATATATGTATTCCATATTTTATATAGGATATGTTTCTTTTACAATTAGAAAAAGACAAAATATTTTATAATTGGGTCATGGTGAAATCATATAGGCTTATGATAATGCAAAGTCCATTCCAAAATCATTGGTATGATTAATAGGCACTTGTGTCCCAGTTCTCCCTATCAATAATGAATTATAATCAGAATTCACTTACTTTCAAGAAAAGACATGAAGGGCCAGAACATCTAATCAATGACCAAATCAGGAAGTACTTACTGAAAACTTATTGTGTGCCCAGAACTTTTATGGAAGTGCCTCGTTTTAGCCCATAAACTTTTTGATAGATCCCTTCATGACCCCTGAAGACACTAACTCCGGTGGTGTTGACAAAAACTCTCTCCTTGACCAAACTTTAATTCAACTCCTCCAGACCCTCTTCCCAGCTGGCCTTTGAGTGTGGGCTTCATTGTCTCTCCTTGTTGATTCTGCATCACTCGGTTTTCGCAAGAATCCTGTTTAGAGAGAATTCTCCACCCTTGATACCTGATCGCCCTGGTCTGCCTTTAGCAAGAACCCCCCACCCTTGATGTCTTCACTCAGTAATTTCCATCCACTGACCCATGCGACTTGCTGCTTGGATAGAAATCTCCATGTTCCTTGTTGTATTTGGATTTGAGCCCAGTTCTATAGTGCGGTGTCCTCTACTGCAATAGTTCCTGATTACAATCTGTTTTTACCTCTTTAAACACTATCCAGCTCTGGTTCTCTTTAAGTGTCCACAATGCCTTCCTGAAAACTGATTTACGAGGCAGGTCATTTGAAAGCAGTTCAAATTTCCCCCATGCTTTAATTTGGGATTATGTTCTCAATGAAACATCTGGCATTAAATAAATCAGAGCTTCATAGCAAAGACAGGACAACTTACTCTCTACAAACATATAAATCATACAGTTATGCTTCAGATCACGAATATTAAAGCTGGGAGGAGCTTTGCAGGTTATCCTTTTATTTTATAAAAAAGAAACAAAGTTCAGGGTTAACACCTTGCCTAAGCGGCAGTTATTTGGGGGCAGAAGTTGGAACCGGAACGCAAGTTTGGTGGCTACTGTCTTAGCCCATGTATACCACTTGCTCCCCATAGGTGCCGTTGTTGAGTTTGACGCCGTCTTCAGGTAGGTAGAGTCAGAATTGAGTTAAATTACAGGACATTCAGCTGGTGTTGGGGAATCACTTCGTGTGGTGAAAAAACCCACACATCAGAATTGGGTACAGAGTTGGACTCTGATACCTTAGAAATCCAGCCTCCCTAAGGAGAACAGTTTATTTCACGGTTATTCTTGAGTGCCTGTGGGATGTGTCAAGCACTGGCAATGCACCAGCTCTTGCCCTCAATGAGTTCACAGCTTTGGGGGACCTGGGCCAGTGGCAAGGCAAATGCCACGCAGCTATGATGAGAATCAATACAGGGTGCAGTGGGACACTTAGAAAGATGGCCTGATCAGATGAGGGGCTGAGGGAAGCTTTCTGAGGACCAGTAGGGCTTGGGGAGGTATGGAGGCAAGAGGAAGAACATTCCAGGAAGGGGAACAGCATGGTCAAAGGCCTGGAGGGGAGAAATGATGTGAGTCTCAGGGGAATGAGAAAGTCAGTACTTTTCAGGTCCCTGGAACCCAGAGTGGACTCCGTGGGGAGCAAGGAGCACAGAAGACAACAAAGTGCCCAACAAGCAAGGCACTTTAATTGATATGGACCCCATCTCAAAGACAAAGGGGGAAATACTGAGGAGTTTAACTCAAGAGTGGTGATCAGACATGGGCTTTAGAGAGATTGGGGTATGGTCGAGAAGGAGTTAGAGGGGTCAGGATTTGGGGCAGGGAGGCTGTCATGGGTACCAAGGAGCATGACAGGGAAATGGTCCTGGGATGGAGACCAGCAGATGAACAAGAGAGATGCCAGGGAGGCAGACGTGTGAGGACACAGAGAGGGGATTTTGTGACAGGAGTCTCCTTTGTCTACTTCGATTTCTCACTTTCTGAATGAGTAGCCCTGAGGGGAGAGAGTTTTGCAGAAAGGCAGGCTGAGTCAGGCTGGGACCAGGAAGGACAGTCAAGTCTTCCTTCTTGGTTCTGTGATGCAGGGGACATGCTGAGTATGAAATGGCCTCAGGGTTTGCTTGTTTTGTTTGTTTTACAGTCACTAAAGCCTTCTTATTTCTGACTCTCTACCTGCCCTAAATAAGAAACCTGCTAACAGGCGAGTGATTGTGGGAGGGGGCAGCCTCTCAAAGGACAAGGTCCAAGTGAAGGAGCCCGAGTTTCCCAGGTGACTATCCTTCAGCAGGTTGGTGGGGGAGTCTGGACCAGAACCCATGTGAACCCTCCGACTCCCAGTCTAGTCTCCTTCCACCAGGTGAAAGCCCTCTTGCCTTCTCAGCCGTGTTACCTCTTTCTCTTCCATTTACCAGCTCTGCTGTGTAGACGCCCTCTGCACAGACCTTGAACATTGAGACGATGTTATGGGTTTAATTTTGTCCATCCTAGATTCATATGTTGAAGTCCCAGCCCCCAATACCGAATATGACCTCATTTTGAAATAGGCTGCTTGCAGATGTAATGATTTAAGTTCTGATGCGGTCCTACTGGACTAGGTTGGGCCTCTAATCCAATATGTTGGGTTATAAGTGTTATAAGAAGGGGGAAATTTGGGCGCACACACAGATGCACACACAAAGGGGTGTGACGTTAAGAAGTGCCAAAGATGGCCCGCAAACAACCAGAAGCTGAGAGAGAGGCACGGAACAGACTCTCCACCACAGCCCTCTGAAGGAACCAAGCCTGCTGACACTCTGAGTTTGGACTTCTAGCTTTCAGGACAGTGAGCGAATAAAATCTTGCCATTTGAAGCACCCCCCACCCCCACCCCCACCCCCAGTTTGTGGTATTGTGTCGTGGCAGCCCTAGTGAACAGATAGACTGCCTGAAAGGGCTTTGCACACTTCCCTGGCATTAGTATCACAGCCATCCGTGGGGGTCATCCAACATGGTTGGGGTGCAGTGGGGTTGAAATTACGAGAAGATTACCCTTGGGATTAAAGCTAAACCCGTCAACCCTCTTCTCTCTTCTGGGCGAGCTGCTGCTCCTCCAGAGCCTGCCCAAAATTGTGTTCCCTGCTGATAATGGGTAAGGGTTTCATCTCTAAAAGTATGGGTCACCAGTGGTTACAAGTAAGGTCATGTCAGTGATAATAATTTTTTTTTTTTTGAGGAATAAGAAACAAGAATGTTCCCAAATTCAGAATCCGTAAATGTGCTCTATCTGCAATGTTGGCTAGTTGCTGAAGAATGCACAGATATGTGCATATAGATGTGCGTAATATGTACAAACATGTAATACATACATTTGCCTTATACAAAAATATATACACACTTACATCCTGAATTCCATCCACAGTTAACATTCTCACTGAAACTTCCCTCCAAACTATGTATCATAAAAAGATACACTGTACTGTTTACACGCACTGTCTTGGTTTAAACCTTTTCTTGGCAAGATTCTTTGGACTTTAGGAAAATGTTAAAAGTGTATCCAGATACACATATAAAAGTACTTACCAAGGAACATTTCAATAACAGATGCCTTCATAGTGAGGACAACAATCCCCATAAAAATCAAAATGGCACCCTGGAGAGGAAGAAACAATAACACCGTCACATTTCAGCCAAGAGTTCTGAAATTGGACGCATGGAGTGGGGGAGCGGGGCGGGGAGGGCTGCCTCGTTTTGCATCGCTCCCTGGAGTCTCAGGATTCTAAGTGGCAGCTTGCTCTAAGGAGCCCACAGAGATGGCAGTGGCCAGCCTCACTGGTCCCCAGAACCCATGCTGGCCACTAGTCCCTATTCTTCACAGGTTTGGTCTTTACTTAGAACCGAAGACAAAGTAACTCCATAATTTCAGGAAGGTGCTCAACCAGCCTTTAAATTAGGACAAAAGCTACACTTATGATATTGAGAGAACATTTTTGGATTACAAGTAAACAATGCATTCCTCATTCAATAAATATTGATTAAATTCCCGTTATATGGCTAGGTATTATTAGGGAGGAAGTGATGGAAATGGAGCTAATAAAGGTTTCTTGTTCTTAAAAGACTTATATTTTAAAAGAAGTGGGAAGACATGTGTAGATATAAATAACCATAACATTAGTAAGTGTGCCAGGCTCCATAAGGGAATAGAAGAGGCGTGTGTAGACCAGTGGTTCTCAAACTTTGCTGCATATTAGTATCGTCTGCGAGTTTTAAGAGGCCCTGATGTCCGGGCTGCACCTCAGACTAATTGAATCAAAATCTCTTAAGGTGGGATCTAGCATTGTGTTTTTAAGAACTCCCCAGGTAATTTCAATGTGCTGACAAACTTGAGGACCCGTGGTTTAGAGCAAGACTTGCTAAATCTTACATGCATAGGAATTACCTGAGATTTTGTTAAGACGCAGATTCTAATCCAGTAGGTCTGGGATCCTGTCAGAGATTCCCCAGGAGGCCAGGGAATTTTAGAGAAAGGAGAGATAATGACAGCCATGGGGATAAGCGAAAGCCTCCTAGAGGTGGTAGCATTTGATCAACTTTGAAAGACCAACAGTTTGGACATGCAGAAATAGGGAGAAGTGACCCCAAGGTCACTTGGGGGAGGAACAGCACTGACAGGAGCTCAGAGGTTAGCATAGTGATGCTATCGATCTGTATGGGGTTTCCTCCTTCTCTTGAGGCTATGAGGAAACTCTAAAAGGTTTGTTCATACTACCATTACTCATCACATGGAGCACATACTCTGTTGCCTCAAATCTTCACGATAAGCCAGTGTGGCAGATTTTATGATGCCTTCAGGAAAGTAAGGCTTAGAAAGGTTAAATGTCACATCCCTGGTGACCAGGGTGGTCAGTAGGACCGGAATGGAGGTAGAGTAGGTAGGATGGATCTGCCCTGGGCACGGGCAGTGAGGAAGAACATTGTCTGAAAGAGTTTAAAGGCTTAAGGTTGGTCTGCTTTTTATTACCTTTATAAGCTAGCAATTCTAAGCAATGTCAATGATAAAGCACCCCTGTCTTCTGGGGTGCACGGCTCTCTGCCCAGTGCTATTGCTGTGTGGCCTAAATCTGGCATTCATACCCTGCACTCTGCTATCCCCAGTGGTGTTACTCTCTGGGGCAGGGAGACAGGGAAAGCCCCTGACTTGTAGCGTTTGTTGATTTCTGTGTAAAAATTCCATGGCTGATGACGAAGCCACCAAAGTAGGGAATTGGAAACACCATCTGGTACTAGCTAGGTCCAGTGCAAGCTTATACCCAATATTTAGATTCAGTACTATGCAGATTTTATTAACAAAAAGCAATTATCAAATTATGGTTGAGGTGGTAATACAAGTACCTGATGCAATTAACTTAAATAAAACTTTTTAGGATATGAAAGATTTTATTACAGACAATTAAATTAGGCAGCAAGAGTAACCTCAAACAGAACGGATTATTTTGCTAATTTCCAGCAACAATTGCAATGTGTTAAATTTCCCAGTAAAAGTTGTTGACTACTGTTTACATAATAGGCAGATAACGGCTCTTAGCTTCAAAATAGAAATAAAATCATACATACAGTCAGTTTGGCAATTTGATGCTTAAATAGCTGGGTTATGTTTTGGAAATAGGGTGATAGCAATTAAAAAATTTTTTTCGTCTTTTACTATTTTGACTCTGAGAAGCTCCGGAGCCACTTAACATGTATGTTTTCAGGACGAAACCGTTAACTTTTTATGGAATAAATGCAGTATATCAAGCTACCCTACTGTACCGACCGTAACCCAGCCCCACCAGTTGGCTGTTACTGTTCAGCTTTGCAGATTTTATCAGGTCACCCTTGATTTCTGCTTCTCTTTCTCCACATCTTACCTATCAGCCAAGGCTGTTGGCTCTATGTTCGTAATGTATCCAGAATCTGACCATGTCTTATCACCTTTACTACTGCCATCTGCTCCAGGCCATGCCTCCTGTCACCTGGTTATCGCAATCAGCCTCCTTACTGGGCTAGTTCCTTCTTCCTCTGACTCCACAATCCTCACAGCAATCAGAACTCTGAAGTGGCTCCCCATGTTACTCCGAATCAAAGCCCAAGTCTTGACAAGTGGCTTACAACCCTATGTGATTTTGCACCATTGGCCCCCCTGACCTCATTTCTCCCCATTTTCTCCCTTACTTGTTAAGCTCTGAGTACAATGGCCTCCTGGCTGTTTCTAGCACATGCTTCTCATCTCATGGTCTGTTTCCTCTACCTGGATGCCCCTCCCCCAAGATCAGAACATGATTTACTGCCTCATTTCTTTCAAGTCTTTGCTTAAGTGTTACCTTCTCTTGGGACATCCCCTTACCACCCAACATAACCTCTGCCACCCACCACCAACTGGTACACCCTATCCTTTTCCCACTATTTTTTTTTCATGTTACTATTGCCACTGACATACTTTATTTATTTAATTGTTTACTGTTTGTGTTCTCCACTAGAATGCAAGCTCCATGAGGGCAAGGATTTTTTACTCGATTTTTTTTTATGTGCCTGATAAATACATGTTGGATTAATGAGTGAGTAGCTGGGGCTTTCTCCTTTCCCTGGGAAATAAAAAAAGAAAACCAACAATCTTGTGAATACACTAAAAACTAGTGAATTGTACACTTTCAAGGGTTATCTTATGGCATGTGATTTATATCTCAATAAGCATTATTGATCGTCAGCAAACTGAAGATGGATTGCAGAGAGAAATGCTCTCAGATCTGTGTCTTACAACTTGAGGAGACATGATGGACCTGACCTTTACGTGCTGGGACGGGTGGATGAAAACAAACAGGATTCCAGGAAACACTCTAATCCTGTAGGAGTTATCACCCAAATGCTGACTCATTCATCATGGACTAGAATCACTCTGGTCTCTTGGAATCAATGTTTTGAGGCCTCTTTCTTACCACTTCAATTTCTCTCCTTGTTTGGCCCATTCACTCATATACTGAAAGTATAAATGTGCCTTTTTGAAATGTGTGTTGAAAAATCTCTAACCCTCTCTTAGCCATTCCAGAGGTCGGAAATGAGGATGGCTGCCACCGCTGTTAAGCAATACTTGTAGACTGTCCAGTGCCACGAAACTGTGTGGTGCACAGTAATGTTGGAGCCCTGAATCCTCATGTGCTCACCAGGGTTTGAACAAAACCCAGACAACTGGAGTTTCCAAAAGAATGTGTTACTGATTCATGAATTTATGGATTGCGCCATGAGATGGAATATGGAGTCCTGAACGTGAAGTTCTGGTGAGGCAAATGAAGCCTGATTGTGAAATAAAAATACACACTACCGTAAGTGGAGTAGCCAGCCAACTTAATTAGACCTCTCGTTGCCTGGATTTAGAAAAGAGTGCGTTGGTAATAAATAATAACATCACCTTATATTTATACGGTTCTTCAGGTTTTTTTCCTCCAATTTAAAAATCGTGCTAAAATGCACAAATGTAAAATTTACTATCTTAACCGTTTTGTAAGAGGCTAATGTTGACACATTCATAACGTACAATCATCACCGCCATCGATTTCCAGAACTCTTTTTGTCTTGTAAAACTGAAATTCTACGCCCATTAAACAAAAACTCCCCATCTCCCCCTACTCCCAAGTCCCTGGCAACCAGCATTCTGCCTCAAGGATTTTGACTAAGTACTTCATTTAAGTGAATCATACGGTATTTGTCTTTTTGTGACCGGCCCATTTCAGATAGTATGATGTTTTCAGGGTTCATCCACGTTGTAGCCTGTCTCAGAATTTCTTTCTTTTTGGTGCTGGGTGATACTGCATTGTATGTATAAACCACATTTTACTTATCCTTTCACCTGTTCGTGAACTCTTGGGTTGCTTCTATACTTTGGTTATCGTGAAAAATGCTGCCACGATCGTGGATGTACAGGTATCTCTTAGAGACCCTGCTTTCAGTTCTTTTGTTTATACCTCCAAGGGAAATCACTGGATCGTATGGTAGTTTTATGGTCTTGTGTTTTGAGGAACCACCATACTGTTTTTGGAATGGCTGCACCATTTTACGTGGCCATTAACAGTGCTCAAGGGGTCCAGCATCTGCATGTTGTCACCAACCTTGTTATTTTCAGTTTCTTTAGATGGTCATTCTAATGGGTGTGAAGTGGCATCTCGTCGCAGCTTTGATTTGCGTTTCCCTAATGGTTAGGGATGTTGACCCAACTGCTTGTGTGCTTGTTGGCCACTTGGAGATCTTCTGTGAAGAAATGTCTATTCAAGTCCTGTGCCTGGCTTTTTAGCAGGTTGTTTTCTTGTTGCATTCTTGGAGTCACGTATACTTTCTGGATATTAATCTCTTATCAGCTATGATTTGCAAATATTTTATCCCATTTTTTTGTACTTTGTTGACAGTGCCTTTGATGCACAAGATTTTTAAATATTCATGAAGACTAATTTGTCTATTTTTCTTTTGTTGTCTGTGCCTTTGGGTGTCATATCCAAGAAATCATTGCCAAATCCAATGTCATGCAGCTTTTGTCGTATGTTTTTCCCTTAGAGTTTTACAGTTTTAGGTCTCACATTTAGATCTTTGGTCCATTCGAGTTAAATTTTGTTTATGGTGTTAGGTGAGGGTACAGCTTTGTTCTTTTGCATGTGGATATGCTCTTCTCCCAGCACCATTTGTTTAAGAGTCTGTCTTTTCCCTATTGAATGGTCTTGGCACCGTGGTCAAAAATGATTTGACCATATATGTAAGGGTTCATTTCTGGGCACTCTATTCTGTTCCATGTATGTTTCTGTCGATGTATGTTTCTCTGCCAATTCCACACTATTTTGATTACTATAGCTTTGTAGTAATTTGTTTTTTTACTTTTAGATCAGGAACTGTGTGTCCTCCAGCTCTCCTCTTCTTTTTCAAGACTGTTTTGGCTATTTGGTGTCCCTTGAGATTTCACATAAATTTTTGGATGCGTTTTTCAATTTCTGCAAAGAACATCATTGGAATTTTGATAGGTATTGTATTGAATCTATAGATTGCTTTAGGTAGTATTGAGATCTTTTTAAAAATAGACTTTATTTTACTTATTTATTTTTGAGAGAGAGAGAGAGAGTGAGCATGCGAATGCATGCAAGTGGGGGAGGGGCAAAGAGAGGGAAAGAGAGAATCTTAAGCAGGCTCCACCATGAGATCGTGACCTGAGCTGAAATCAAGTGTCTGACTTTTAACTGACTGAGCCACCCAGGTGCCCTGGTATTGACATTGTAAAAGTATTAAGTCTTCCAGAGGCACCTGGGTGGCTCAGTCGGTTGAGCATCTGACTCTTGATTTCGGCTCAGGTAATGACCCAGGGTCATGGGATCCAGCTATGTATCAGCCTCTGTGCTAAGTGTGCAGTCTCCCTGGGATTCTCTCTCTCTCTCTGTCCCTCTCTCTAGCCCCCCCCCATATATGTGTGTGTGTGTGTGTGTATTATATATATGTATATAATAAAATGAAAAAAGTACTAAGTCTTCCAGTTTATCAATATGGAATACGTTTCTACTTATTTATGCCTCCTTCAGTTTCTTTCAGCAATATTCTGTAGTTTTCATTGTATAAGTCTTTAGCCTCCTTGATTAAATTAATTCCCAAGTATTTTATTCTTTTTGATGCTATTGTAAATGGAATTGTTTTCTTAATTTCCTCTTTAGACTGTACGTTGTTCATGTATAAAGATGCAAGTGATTTTTGCCTGTTGACTTTGTATCCTATTTGGCTGAATTCATTTATTCATTCTAACAATTTGGTTGTGTAATCTTTAGGATTTTCTACGTATAAGAGCATACCATCTGCAAACAGATAATTTTACTTCTTCCTTCCATTTTAGATGAATTTTATTTACCTCCCTTGCCTAATTCCTCTGGCTAGAACTTCCAGTGCTATGCTGAATAGAAGTGGTAAAAACAGATGGGCATCCTTGTCTTGTTCCTGACCCTAAGGAGAAACTTTCAGTTTTTCACCATTGAGCAGGAGGTTTGCTATAAGATTTCATATATGGTTTTTATTATATTCAGGTAGTTTCCTTCTATTCCTAGTTTGCTGAGTATTTTTTATCATGAAAGGGTGCTAAATTTTGCCAAATGATTTTTCTGCATCACTTGAGATGATGTTTGTTTTTTCCTCCCTTTATTCTATTAACATGGTATATTACATTAGTTGATTTTTGCATGTTCAACCATTTTTCCATTCCAGGAGTAAATCCCACTTGGTCATGTTGTATAATTACTTTTAATCTGCTTCTGAATTCAATTTCCTAATATTCTGTGGAAGAGTTTTGCATCCACATTTATACGGGATATTGTATTGTTAGGCGACACTGTAGTTTTCTTTTCCTGTGGTGCCTTTGTCTAATTTGGGCTCTGGGTAACGCTGGCCTTACAGGATGATTTAAGAAGCATTCCCTTATCTTTAGTTTTTGGGAAAAGTTTGAGAAGGTTTGATATTGGTTCTTCTTTAAATGTTTGGTGGAATTCACCAGAGAAGCCATCAGACCCAGGGCTTTTTGTTGTCAGGCGATTTTTGATTACTGATTAAATCTCTATACTAGTTACAGGTCTATTCAGATTTACTATTTCTTCATAGTCTTGGTAGGCTTTGCGCGTCTAGAATTTGTCCACGTCAGCTAAGTTATCCAATTTGTTGGCATACAATTGTCCATAGAACTTTCCTATATATTTTTTTATTTCAATAACATTGAAAGAAAACCCGGTAAGTGGTGATGAGAGACAGAAGTGAGTGTGACAGTTTTGTTCTGTTGAAATCCTTACCCTATGCCCCTATGTAAATAAGGCAGAAATTAGTGAAACAGGCTGTTTGGAAGATTGAACATAGATAACATTGATATTTAACGAGAAGCTGCAGTCATCTCCCAACCCATTCCTTGCTCTCTGCTTTCTGCTCCGGGTCATCCTTCCCCCCAGCTGGGGAGGATCAGCTTCCTGAAGCATGGGCCCGAGTGTACATTCACCCTCTCAGAATCCTCCTTCACAGTCCCCTCATCCTCTGTGGAATAAAAGCCTGGCTTCCTCAGTGAGGGATTTCAAGCCATCACACTGCAGTTCTTGTCTGTAGCCCTCTCCTCGGACCCCAGCACACCTGGGAGTCAGAGGAGGGTTTTTCTCTACACGTGACACCTCAGCGTCTCGTCCCGTGAGCTTGCTATTCCTCTGTCTGGAATAGCTCCTCATCTGCCTTACACAAGCCTCTCCATCTCTCAAGGTTCAGCTCATGGGCCACCTTTTCTTGTAAATCTTTGTGACCTCCTCAAGTCAAAATTCATCTTCATTTGTGCATCCATTTAATCATCCAAAAAAATTGTGTGCTCCATGCTAGGCGGAGAGGAGCGAGATGCAGGTCCCATCATCAAGTTGCCTGGGGTCTTCTAGAAGGAGACTGATGTGCCCTCACCATAACTAACGCAGACTGAGCACATACTAAGTGTCAATAATGTCTCATTTAATCTTTGCAACAACCCCATGAGGTGGGGGCTCCTTCCCGCCTTAATTGTAGAGGTCCTCTGCCCAAGGTCACAAGGCTGAGGAAGAAGAGCTGGAATTCACAGCAGGCATTCTGAGCCCAGAGCCCTGCATTTGCAAATCACTGTTTTGTAATAAGTATGCTTCCTTCATCTGTTCTGATGTAATTGCTCTGAGTTGGTATCAATATTGTTTTAAAGTTCCCCCGGTGACTCCCCTGTGCAGCCAGAAGTGAGAATCTCTGCTGTCAAGGATACGGTGATGGCAAAAAGTGTGGATGGTCACATAGGCCTGGGGCATGGGGATTGGAAGGGGCTTGAACTCGTTTAACTGGCAGGTCGGAACACAATGAGTGACGAGGGGAGGACAGGACACAGGGGACTGAGTAGCTTCAGGAACTGGGAGCTGCTCTGAGAGGCTGGGCGAGAGATCAGACTGTTAGAGAGGAAAGAAGGGGCCATGTTGGCCTTGAATGTCATGCCTAAAGAATGTGCAATTGATCCTTTAGGCAACAGGGAGACATGGAAGACTTAAAAATTATTTTTGCATTCATCATTTTTAATAAGCCCCCTAGAGGCTTACTGGAGCCCCTCACTTGCAGAAAATCTGCCCTAGTGGGCGTGTAAGATTTATGCAGTGCTGGTGTTTGTCTGATCTATGATGCTACAAGGGGGAGCACCTAACAGTACTCTTTGTCCACAAGGCAGAAAGAGCCAGCGTCCATCTGGAAACGCTTAATAGTTATGAGAGGCTTGTGCTGTATTTCCAAAATGCCAAAAATCCCCCGAGGGCAGACATCTCTGAATGGGGAGAGGCTACATGTGCAGCCTTTTGCTTTCCCCATCTCTGCCTGATGTAAAGCCTCAGCTGTTTGTCAGTGGATGTGGGTTGATCTAGTGAGGTTGGAAGAAGGAAGACTGGTCCTAGGAGGGGTCTTTTCAATGTGGAGGTGGCCTCGATCTGCATATAAACCTTTACATAGATCCTATTCCTCTGGGCTGGGCCTGAAACACTGCATTTCCTGTTGCCATGACACCAGCAGTCACTATTACAATCCCCCAGGATTCTGTGAAGGAGAGGGAGAGGGAGGGAGGGAGGGAGAGAACACAGGAGCGAGCCAGAAAGCATGGTAGTTTTTCTCCCTTTCCTTATTTTCCTTCTCTTTCCAATCCCTTCTTCTATCTTAAAGAAATACCAACAGAAAAGTACAAGCCAAATAGGCAAGGGAGGCAGGGGAGAGTTTCCCTTTTCTCCATGTTGGCTGCTAAGAATATACCAGGCTACTTGAAGATGTGCTCTGAGGCAGGCTTTGCGGACAGGACGCTGATGGTTGCCTAAGCAGAGCGACCTCTTCTCCACTTCCTCTTTCCTAACACAACCCCAATTTGATAAAAAGAATAAATGCATACAGGTGACTTAGAGGAAGCTGCTCTATCCCTGCTCCTGGGATGGATCCTGATTCCAAGTCTAAGCCAAGGATTGTTATATATACTTTCTCCCCCTTGCTGGCGATTGCTTCAGAACCCCAGCCTTGAGCCTATCAACACGGGGCCCACTCCAAGCGATAGCGCCTAGTTCAAGGGCGGGCCGTGTCCTGAGTTGTGTCAGACACACAGAATGGAAAGACTTAAGTCTGTGTTTTTCAGGGAGAGAGGTTGCCTCCCTTGTTGGTCTGCTGGCAGCCATCTTGTGACCACGAGACAAGTCAGTGTGAGGAAAAAGTCAACACACAAAAAAGGAGGAGGACAGCCAAGTGAATCACAGAGAAATGGAGCTGGAACTCTGTCTTGTGCCTGGAGGTGGGGCCCACCTCTGGACCACCTGACAATTGAGATAATGTGTTTCCTTTTCAGTTGGGCTTGTAGCTGAGAAATGATTCCCGATTCTTTCCTAACTCAAAGTACCTGTCTTTGTAACTACAGAAGACTATAACAATGACAGAGTCTGTAAGAAGCTTTCTCAACAATTCTGTCATGTGAATCACCTAAGAACCTCTTGATGTAGAATGACCATTATTATCCCTATAATTCAGAGCAGTGTAGTGACTTGTCTAAGGCCAGGTCTCTATTTTAGTCCCATGCTCTTTTGACTATATCAAACCTCTCACGTAACTGTTACTGTAAATAAATCCCATGATTTATTATATATTATTATAAAATAAAAACTCCACTCATTTGTATAGTTCTTTGCACATTTAAATGCCTGGTTACATCTAGGGCTTTAATCTCAAAAGACCCCTGAAATGAATGTCTCAGATGTTACAGTCAGACACAGAAATAATACATGCTAAAATTAAGTGACGCGGCTGGTCTGGCAGGAAAAGATAACCTATGCCAATCAAGATCCCCCTTGGGATTTGGAGTTGGGACCCTGAATAAGATGCAGAGATGAAGGCCAAAGAGAGGAGAAGAGAAAGCCTATGGCCCCGAGAGAAGCAGGGGGAGAAGACACCTTGGTTTCTGGCCACTTTCTAGGTCCCATTTCCAGTGTGATGGAGGTCCAGCTGGACTGGGTCTCCTGCTCATGACATAGATGTTTCTGGGCCCTTTTACTCCAGTCAGTTGGAGTTGGTTTCTATTTCTTGAAGCTTTGATTCGAACTTCCCCTTCTTTAGTTTGTTTATTTACTTTGAGAGAGGGAGAGAGAGAGGTGGGGAGGGGCACAGAGAGAGAGAGAGAGACCCTAGGCAGGCTCTATGCTGTTAGCACAGAGCCCGATGCGGGGCTCCATCTCCCAAACTGTGAAATCATGACCTGAGCCGAAATCTGGAGTTGGATGCTTAGCCAGCTGAGCCACCTAGGCGCCCCCAAACCCTTTTCATCTCGTTTTAGTTATCGCTTTCCCTGACATGATTAGTAGTAAAAAATGAAAACACTTAAGATGAAAAGGGCCCTGGTGCCAGTCTTGTGGTAGCCTCAAGCAGGGGTTTGAGAGGCTATATCCCAGTCTGGAGGGAGGCTCTGGGAACAAGTGTGACAAAGAATCTCACAAGCTGTGGCAGCACCTGAGGAGGAAGAACACAGCCTGCACACCTGGGGTGCTCTGGGAGTGGGTGACCTTGAGCTGATGCTGTGAGAATGTCACCGTGGAGTTTCCGATATGTTTAAGACCATGGTTCATGGGGCAACTGGGTGGCTCAGTCAGTTAAGCGTTGGCTCAGGTCATGATCTCAAGGCTCATGAGCTCGAGCCCCACGTCGGGCTCTGTGCTGACAGCTTGGAGCCTGGAGCCTGCTTTGGATCTGTGTCTCCCTCCCCCCCTCTCTCTCTGCCCCTCCCCTGGTCATGTTCTGTCTCTCTCTCTCCTTCAAAAATAAATAAATATTAAAAAAAAAAAAGACCATGGTTCACAACCAAGAGGATTTTGCCCCCTCCCCAAAAAGGTATGGTAGTGTTTGAAGACATTTTTGGTTGTCACAGCTTGGGATGGGGCCTCTGCTTCTAGTGGGTAGAAGGGTGGGGGCAAGGGATGCTGCTGAACGCCCTCTAGCACGTGGGACAGCCTCACAACCGTGAATTATCTAGCCTGACATACCAATAGTGCCAGGGTTGAGCAACTGTGATTTCTGAGATTTTTTTTTCCCAGTGTGTTTATAAGAGGGTTATGTTTACTGATGTTCCAGTCTAGGAATTTTCCATAAATATTATAGGTAAATATTTTTTATAACCAAGGTGTGGACAACTCAGGCTCACTTTCCCCAGGACCGCTTCTGATCACCACGTACAGTCAGGTCAAATCCCGAAGCAGAGAGATTTACTGGTGGGCAGTGGGGGACTAGAGAGGTCATCCCTGTGTTCGATGACGGAGATAGGCCTCCGCCATTAGGCTCATTGATCCATGTGGCGTGTTTCTGCGTGTCAGAAAAGCAAAAAGGGAAAGCCTTTTTTGGTGTGCGTGTTTCGGACCATCATTTTGTACCTCGTTAAGAACCTGACATATGGTAATGCTTACCACATCCACAAAGGCTTCGACCAATAGTGATTTCTAGTAAGGTTGCAAACAGTAATTACGTTTCTAAAGTGGTAGTTTAGATCTTCTATTGCCAGTAGGAAAAAAATACTAGTTTGCAGGCATGCCCCCAAATGAGCTCTAAAGAACTCCTTCCAAGAGTTATTTATCTTCCGTAATGGAAGGGCAGTAAATCTGGGGGAAGGGCTGAGGACCTCAGTGAAAGGCGAGGTGGACCATGACCGCTCCTTTCAGTTACTCTGGCAACTGTGTGCGGTTAAAAGATTCTCATGGAGCTTTGGAAGATGAGCTTCTCTCATCAGAAGCTTCTTTACTTAATGTGTTTGACACTGTGGATTAGCGCTGCCTCCTCCCAGTGGGTTTTCTCCTTTGGGCTCTGAGGTTTGTGGTTGCCAAGGGCTGTCCACTCTGAATGTGGAGCTGTGTGCTTGGATCCGTCCAGCTGTGATCCCCGGAGCCTCGACTGGCCTGAACGCTCTGTGCTTTCTGGTCTGCCTTCAATTCTGAGGCACAGAAAAACATTTTCAGGTCTTGCCTCGCCTCCCAGCTGGGGTAGGAAGGAAGATGAGGGTGATTCTGTAAGATCCATAGCATCTTCCCGTTGGCCTCCTGGTAACGCGTGGGTTCCTCTCAGATGAACAGGGTCCTGGGTCTTCCCATGCTGCAGAGAGGCAAGCACGGGGCTGTGGGTTAAAGCGCATTCTTGAATCCCAGCAACCAGAGGCTCCTCGAGGTGGGGGGAGGGCAGGTCGTGGAGGAGGGCAGTCGCTGCGGCTGGGCATTTGAGGTGATGGAGGCTTAAGTCCCAGACATCGGCGGAACCAGCAGAAGGAGGCATTCTGAAGCAGGAGACCCAGGTCTCCAAAGCCATGTGGCGTCCCCCTCCAGGGGCCCTCTCCAGACCATTCTCAGCTCTGATGGAGCCTTCCAACCGTCCTTCGTGTCCATCCCGACAATTTTGGCCCAGCTGTCTAGTGCCCTGTTACATGAGATGGGATTCATTTCTTTGTTGTTCTTCATGGGACGTTTTCGAACCTGAGAGCCCACTGGGATCATAACAACTTCATTTGTTGAATCCCTACCGAATGCTCCACACCGCACACATACCGTCTTCTTTAATTATCGTGGCGGTCCTACGAGGTAAGTCCTACTATGCCCACTCTTTAGAGTAGGAAATTGAGGTTTAGAGAATTTAGGGAGCTGTCCAAGGTTGGAATGAATAGGTGGCAGCACCAGAATTCCGCCCCAGGCCTCACTTTATCCCCGCTTACTGCCTCATTCTACCCCTGCAGGAGGGTTTCACGTTCCTCTTCACCTTGACACGTAATGTCCCAGGTTTTTTGAAATATTCTGTTGACAGTAGTTAAGATGCACACTGTAAAACGCATACGTTGTGTAATAAAATTGTCTTGGTTGTGAGGTCAAGGGATTTTTTTTTTTTTTCTGAGTCCTATCTGGGCCTGAACTCACACAGAGCTTTCTCTCTCTCACAAACGCTATTTAGGGTAAAGTGATGCACCAGGCATATTTTTAAGTTTAACCAGGCATAACACACCCATCTAAATAAACATTTGAGTGTATTGTAATTGACTGTGTAATGAGATGTTAAAATCGGATGACCCTTTGTCTTAGCTTCAGCGGAGACTGGAGACTACAGGAGAACTCATTGCATGTTCCAAAGTGGTCTCCCTGACGGTCCTCTTCCTGCTGTCTGAAGTGATGGGGGTGGGGACACGCCCTGCTCCCCTCCTGCATCTGGAGAGGGGGAGGAGGGGAGGAAATGCCAATAACTTCTCCTACAGCCGTTCCTGCTCTCTGGTCTCCAGCTTCCCACTCGGCTCCTATAACTCTGGTAGTAGTCTGGAGGGAGGCAGTCGGCCACACATCCCGGCTCTTGGTCACCTCCTTTGGAAGTCCATCTTGGATGTCCTGTAGCCCCATTTAAAATGACCGACTGGTCTTGGGGGTGCAGTGGACGGGTGTCTGGCTCATGATTGAGACATCTACATCTACCGGAGAGAGAATAGCTTGTGGGAAAGCAGACCCTGTACAAGAGTCAGCCTGGGGTCACTTCAGGTCCTGCCCAAGCCAAGTACACGGAGGGCTGAGGAGGCCACAGTGGAAATCATAGGAGATAGACTGCCGTTTTTTCAGAGGCTGAGCAAGGAGCTGTAACACAACCCCCTCTCCCGCCCGCCCCTGGCCAGAGCAGATCCGTATGCAGTGGCATCTGGGGAACCGCGGCTGAGGCGTTCCCAACAAACTGGTAGCATCTCCCAAGAACCCACAGAAGTGCCCCCTGCAAACAAGAAACACCTGCACATGCCTGCCAAACCCAAGGAACCTGGATGCCAACTTACAACAGAATCCGCTGTAAGGCCCTTCTGTCCTCTTACCTTTCCTCTCTGTACCCACTTCAACTCTGGATCTGAAGGTACTGTCATTGGCAGCTAAGTGGAAGGTGGGTAGAGGCACAAGGCAGAGAAAGAGAGAATCTAGTCATGCCTCCTCCATTGCAGCAGTTAGGCCTGGGGTGGGGGTGAAACTTTAAACTTAAGCATTACTTAGTATTACATCCATATTAATGACTAAACTGATTGTCTGGAGGTGTAGCGTGGGTAAGATCTTTTTAAAAATTCTGCATGTGGCCTGAGATATTAAGGGACCTACTCTGATTTCATCCAGGGCAGAGGCAAGAACTGCGGCAGAGTATGTGAATCGGCGGAGGGGTGGGGTGGGGGGGGTGCACCTAGGGGAGCTTGAGAAGCATTAGGATAGTGCCCTCCATTCTGCTTGTCCAAATGCCACGACATTACTTTTCCCCCTCACTCTTCGGCTCCAGACCGTGTGGTCCTTGCAGGCATGGTGCTACCTCAGGGCCTTTGCATTTGCTCTTTTCTCTGCCTGGAATGTTCTTCCTCCAAGTGTCCACATAGATTGCTCCCTGGTTTTCTTCACCTCTCTCTCTGTTTAAATGTCCCTTTATCAGACATTTTATCTAACCATGCAATGCAAATCGTCATCCACATCTCACTGCTCTGTCCAGTCCCCTTATTATACATTCTTAGGTTTTCCACAGCCCATAATACCACCACACCTCTCATGTGGATCTGTTTATTGTGTGCTCCCCAGAGCAAGCTCTAGGAGAACAGAGACTATTTTCTTCACTCTTCTTCCCAAATGCATAGAATTATGGATAGCACATGATTGTGGCCCAATAAATATTTGTTATTTCTGTTGTTCAGTGTTATCTCTGCTTCCCCAAATTCCTTTTACCTTTCGGACTGTAGATTCATTCACTCTATTATACAAGCAAAGCCAGTCTGGGCAAGCTGACTCACACCTTTACTTCCAAAGCCTGTTTTCTCTGTCTGGGACACAAAGGAACCCGGAGGAGGGAATTCACTTAGCATTGAGATGCCAGTGACCTGATCTCTTGGAAACGATACATTGGGTTCCCCTGAAGGAATAGTTTCTCTCTCTCTCTCTCTCTCTCTCTCTCTCTCTCTCTCTTTTTCTTTTTAAATCTGAGAAGAAAGAATGCAGAATGAGTCCCTTCTCACTATAGCCCGAAGGGTGGTTTTTATGAATTTTTACCACATGTCCACACAAAACTTTAGCCTTTCTCTCACTGAAGGAAAGAATGTGAGAAATTTTTACTAGAGTCTTGTCCGTGTAGAGACCCTTATCAGGGAAAGTGATTTTCTGAAGTGGCCTGAGTCATTAGGAAATAGGTTTCTTTCTCTGACTCGCAGCTAACTTAGCCCTCGAGCGAAGACAAAGGACTCCTTTTGGGGACTGGCTACTCAC
This sequence comes from Panthera tigris, assembly GCF_018350195.1. Taxonomy (NCBI): domain Eukaryota; kingdom Metazoa; phylum Chordata; class Mammalia; order Carnivora; family Felidae; genus Panthera; species Panthera tigris. Next base: position 109,700,468 of record NC_056662.1, read on the forward strand.
AGGGCTTGATAATGAGGTCTGCTCCTTGGCCTTCCCCCTGAGGATCAGGTCTTCCCAGCACACCTGACAAGTGTTCTTAAATCAGGAGCTCATCTAAGAATGACAGAAATAAAAACCTCCCTTCCTGACAGAGCTTCTCCGGTGAGATCCTTACGTCTGCTCCCCTCCATCATTATTACCCCTGTGTCTACACTTGCAGGAAGGAATTTTCTCTGCAATTTCTCTGAAATTTAGTTGGCTTGAAAATGATGTTTTCAGGGATGGCAAAGATTAATTTGGTGCAGTGACAGGGAAACCAGGACCCTGTGTACTTGCTGCCTGGCGGATTGAGAATGTGAGCTTTGGAAATAGACCGCGTGGGTTTGAGGTTGAGCTCTATCACTTACTAGCCGTGTGACCTCGGACAATGTACTTAACTTCTCAGTGCCTCAGTTTTCTCATCTGCAGAATAGGAATAGTAACAACCTACCACATATGGTTGTTGTTAGGATTAAATGAGTGAATATAGGAGGAGGGCTTAAAACAGTGTCTGGGCACATAAGAATAGCTGTGTAGGTGTCGGCAAATATTATTTTTGTTCAGTGGTGGTCAATCGTGATTATCATCATTATCCCCATTGTTTTATCTCCATCCTCCTGCAAATGGGGCCCATTTATTTATTTATTTATTTTACATCTAAGTTAGCGTATAGTGCAACAATGATTCAGGAGTAGATTCCTTAATTCCCCTTACCCATTTAGCCCATCCCCCCTCCTACAACCGCTCCAGCAACCCTCTGTCTGTTCTCCATATTTAAGAGTCTCTTAGGTTTTGTCCCCCTCCCTGTTTTTATATTATTTTTCCTTCCCTTCCCTTATGTTCGTCTGTTTTGTCTCTTAAAGTCCTCATATGAGTGAAGTCATGTGATTTTTGTCTTTCTCTGACTAATTTCACTTAGCATAATACCCTCCAGTTCCATCCACGTAGTTGCAAATGGCAAGATTTCATTCTTTTTGATTGCCGAGTAATACTCCATTGTATATATATATACCACATCTTCTTTATCCATTCATCCGTCGATGGACATTTGGGCTCTTTCCGTACTTTGGCCATTGTTGATAGTGCTGCTATAAACATGGGGGTGCATGTGTCCCTTCGAAACAGCAACAGCACACCTGTATCCCATGGATAAATGCCTAGTAGTTCAATTGCTGGGTCATAGGGTAGTTCTATTTTTAGTTTTTTTGAGGAATCTCCATACTGTTTTCCAAAGTGGCTGCACCAGTTTGCATTCAAATGGGGTCCATTTAGACTCTAGTTGAGGACTTACGAGAGGAAAAGCAGCCAGCTGAATCTCTCTCAACAAGATGCTGCTCAGATTAATCATGGCTTCATTTTTCTCGACTTGTTGGTGAAGGAACCACACGGGTTTGTGACCCCCATTGAGTTCTGTTCTTCCAGGGCTCCAGAAAGGGAGTGATTCTACACTTGTGTTCTTTCCTACTCTCTCAGATTTATAAGGATCATCACCCCATTCTCATGAAAATTTTCTACATGACTGTAGGGCAATCGAACCAATCAGATGGCTGAGGAATGATACCTAGCTTTTTAAAAAGAATTGAAGAAAGCCTCTAGTCGAGAAATGGGAAGTAGAAGTGAGCCTAAACATTTTTTTTTAATTGTATCACCAAAATAAAACACAAATACCAAAATATTCTCCAAACTGGATCTAAACCAAACTAGTGTTTCTTTTGTTCCAAGACCATGGCTTGTAGATTTGAGGAAAGGATTTTGGCATCCACTATCTCAGTTCACCTTTCTCCCTCAGGATATTAGCACTGGAATGTGGCAGCGGATTTCAGCCGAGTCACAACATCTGCATGGGGGATTTGCCTTTTGCAGGTTGCCACATGATGTGCCGCGTTTATAGGTCTCAACTCAGAGCATCACCTGGTACCTGCTTTGTACGCTTCCCAGGCAGCCCCGAGCATTTCACATGGGCAGTCTCTAAGGATCTCTTCAAGCTTTGCAGTCTGTTGAAGCGGAAAGTTTTCTAGCTGATTAAAAACAAATTCTAAATCTAGTATCCACGACTGTTTGTTTAACGGATGAGGTAACCGTAGAAAAATGCAATAAACAAAACTGAAATAGTCTTTGCTCCATTGTGAACGTGGGGCTCTGGGAATCTTGCTGGATTTTGGTCCTTCCTCTCCTGTTCTGCAAACAGGAACTCACCTAGAGGATCACAGACTGACTTAAGTGTGTGTGTGTGTGTGTGTGTGTGTGTGAATTAAAATTTTCTTCTTCATTGTGGAATTTCTTTTTGGTTCTGTTTTATGTCGTCTAGGACTTTGTTGAACCTATTTTGTTTTTGTGTTGTTTTCCTGGTGTTATGATGTAGCTGCATTGTAGCTTTAGAACAATTATTTTGAATTCTTTGTCAGGTAGTTCATGTATCTCCATTTCTTGAGGGTCAGTTTTTGGAGATTCACTGTGCTTCTTTGGTGATGTTGTTTCCCTGTTGCTTCATGATCCTTATACCCTTGTCCAGTGTCCAGTTACCTCTTTTGGACTTCATGGCCTGACTTCAGTAAGGAAAGGTGACTTTGGTAAGATGACTTCACCTGTGGGTCGAGGCATGATGGGGCAGACTGCAACCCTGGGTCTAGTGGTACAGGGAACCAAGTGTAGCAGCTTGTGGTGGCTCTGGGTCCAAGGACGTATGATGTCTCGACAGCTCAGGCTGCTGGGGTCCATAACATTGACAACCGTGTAGTCCTTGGTGAGAACTTTGGTATATCTGCAAGGGCTCTTTGGGTCCTTAGTGATGCCTCAGGGTCCAGAGGCTAGAGACCAGGGAGGGCAGGCAGTGGTGATGGCTGGAGCTGGCGTCGTGCATGCAGGGGCTGCCGTGGTCGGCTGCAGGTGCCTGTGTGGTGGCAGGGGCCGGTTGCGGGCACGCCTTTGGTGGCGGGGGTGGGGGCAGGCCCAACTGCTGGTGCACTAGCAGGTGCCTGGCTCCTGATTGTCATTATGCTCTCTTGTGGCCTCGGGGCCTCACCATGGGCTGTGCACAGCAGTGGAGCCAGTGATGGGAGTTGGGCCAGCAGGGTACAGGTGCACAACTGGAGTGGCTTAGCTGCAGGTGAGCCCAGGGGTGCGGGCAAGTAATGAGTTAGGGCTGGATCTGAGCTGACAAGCTGCTGTGCGGGCCCTGGCCATTGGCATGCTCTCCTGCCACTTAATTAAAATTAACCGGGAGCACCCGGGCGGCTCAGTTGGTTAAGCATCCGACCCTTGATTTCAGATCAGGTCATGATCTCATGGTGTGTGGGATCGAACCCCTGTTGACGGGCTCTGTGCTTACGGTGTGGAGCCTGCTTCGAATTCTCTCTCCCTGTCTCTATTCTCTCCCCCCCACCCTCTCTCTCTCTCTCTCTCAAAATAAATGAACGTTTTAAAATTAACAGCCAGCACTATATCAAACGGTCATTTCTGATGCCTCACCTAAATTCGCCCCGGTCTGGCGCTCCTTCCTTTCCCTCTTCTCTGCACTAACTACGTAAGCTGCTCGCTGCCATGTGTACAAGGACCTTTCGTATGTGTCACATGTCGCAGGCCCCCTTTGCAGCTCTCTAGCTCACACCATGTATGTTCAGAGGGCCAGGAATTCCATGCCCTTCTGCAAACCAGAAGGACACATTCTTAGGCAACGAGAGAGGGCCTTTGGGGTTTCTCAAATTACAGACATCACAGAAGTTGCCTCTCTTGCTTATCATTTGCTGACTGATTAATTAGCTCATATCCTCTGGATGAAGAAATGGCAACACATTTCTCATAATTATACTCATATCACATAATTTCCTAAGTCTAATTACTTAGGACATCCACAAGTGTTAATGGCTAAAAGTTTGAAGAGTATCACCATCAATGTGTCTCACAGCTGATCTGATTTCTTCGTTCTAGTCACATACAATAAAGAGAATTTGGGGGCATCTGGGTGGCTCAGGTAAGTGTCTGGCTGCAGCTCAGGTCATGATCTCACAGTTCGTGTGTTCGAGCCCCACGTCGGGCTCTGTGCTGACAGCTCAGAGCCTGGAGCCTGCTTTGCATTCTGTGTCTCCCTCTCTCTCTCTGCCCCTCCCCGGCTTGCACTGTGTCTCTCTCTGTCTCTCAAAGATAAATGAACGTTAGAAGAAATTAAAAAAAATTTTTTGCTGACATTTGGGTGCTGATGGTATATCAAGCACCAATGGAAGCTTTTTGTCACAATCCTAATAGACACGAATGATAGATGCCTTTTACAGATGAGAAAACCGAGGCCCAAAAAGTTGAAGTAACTTGCCAAGGTTAACACGTTTAAAAAGAGGCAGATCCTCCTGCCAGACAAACTCCCACAGGATCCATGCAGCACAAGAGGGCCACTTGAACTTGGCCTTGCATGCAAGGCCTTAAATTTAGGTATTTGACATTATCTCCATATGAGGTCACACAGTCATAGAAATGCACTAGAAAACTGAAGTAGGTCTGGCATACAATTTGGACCACACTGTCCTCATAATAAAACTGTTATATATTATATATACACACACACACACACGTTTACATACATATAATTATGTAATATATAATAGTATATACACATACACATGTATACACAGTTGTGTTACATTTCTGTAATATGCAATTACCGTACATTTCATTTTTGTGTGTGTTAAAGTCTTAGGTAAACATAAATATTTTAAATATATCATAGGTTCCATACTTCTTTCACTTTGTAATATACAGAGGCCTGGCCATGTCTTGACACGGGAGAGGTCCCAGTGCACAGAACCGTAGCATTAGGAGGGAAACTTAGAGACTAACTATCTTGTCCAACTTTTCATTTCATACGTGAGGACATGGAGACACAGAGATGTCGAGTAACCTCCCCAAGGTTACACAGCTAGAAGGCCCTTCTACTGACAGACCGATGTGCTCTGTCCTGCACCAACTGCTGCTGCTGTAGCTGTTGCTACCTGGTTCATGCTTCCAAATAAGCAAGGAGAGGTTACGCGTATGGGCACAAGTAACATTCTGGAAGCCGTGTAACATTTATTTCGAGGCCAGTGACTCCCTCCAGTGTAATCTGTTTTTGAATATGGTGGGAAAAAAGATTACATTTCCATGGGACTTTGCGCATTTCAAAACCCATTTGGAGCTGAGAATCAGCAGTGGACCTTGTGACCACCCTGGGAGGGTGTGTGCGCAGGCATTGCTACTTCTGTTTTTCAGATGGGTAAACAGAAGTCAAGAAATGTTGCACACCTCTCCCAAGGTAACACAGCCAGGTAGTGGCAGAACTGTTACTGTAATTTAGGACTCCTGGCTTAGACCGTTGTGCTGCACGCCGCTGCTTTTCTGCGTGCGATACGTCCTACAGGAATTACAGAGAGAGCACAAGCATTTTTGTTTTCCTGATGCTATTCATAAACCATTTTAAATCCAGGTTTTTTTTCTGTCTGAAAGAAACTATTCCTCATGTAATCAGTAACCTGGCAAAAAAGATAACTAGATCTTCTAAACGATATTCATACAGTAAATGCTATGAAGATAGACAGTAAGCGTTTCCAGTGTTCCTTAGGTGTTTCCTTTCAGTGGTGAGGTATAAGATATATTTAAATGAAGCTTAGTCTGGGAAACCAGCACATTGCAATTAAAAATGCAGCCCTTTAGTCTTGCAATTCTTTGTCTAAAGCCCTTTTACAAAAGAGGGTATTTTAATTCAATAAATAAAAGGCACTTCCAGCTTTCCTACTGGAGAAGGAGAAGGAGGAGGAGGAGGAGGAGGAGGAGGAGGAGGAGGGGGAGGAGGAAGCTTAGCTACCACTTGCAACTAACACACATAACAGAGGAAACACACAAACAAATAGCATTTGATCTTGCTTTGCTGCAGGGCGTTTTCATCTTTCAAAAGAGGAGGGAAAAACAACCTCAGAACTTTAACCACCAAAGCTTCCAAATTTATTGCAACACAACGTAATGGCAAAATGCTATTTTCTTAGCGCTCAGATTTTTTGAATAACCACCATGGCCAAGAATGCCTGGTTTTATTTTTACAATACACCCAAAGAAAATCTGGAATTCTACTCTCGATTTGGGGATGGCAGAGATGCCTGGGTTTTTCAGAGCAAACCATTGAGTCTAGTTATTCGATCTTATCCTCTCTGTTTAACCTGTGCTTGAGGCATTTATTTCATGTTTATACTAGTTTGACACAAATCATGCTTAAAAGAGATTTCATACCCTGTCTCCCTCTGCAAAGTTGGGCTACAATAGTAGACTTAACAATGCCAGCCCTTTCTTGGGCTTATCAGTTAAAGAAGCATTCAGCCTAAGAAAACGCTTCCAGTGGAAACAGGATACACAATTGAACATCTAGCCACATTCCGCCGAGATTTGTGTGAGCAGAAAGAAGTGTAGATCTGCACTAAAAAACTTCTCTTCATTTAGCATCAATGTGTCCGTTTCTCATACTGCTTTTCATACATGGTTGGAAGCAACTTGTTACAATTCTGTTACATTCCGTATAGGAAGCAAGGTTTAAAAAGGGCAGGGTAATAAAGAGACTTAAAGCTACTTCAAAGTTATACACAAATGTCCTACTTTTCAACTTTTTTTTTTTTTACCATAATTAAATTGGTTTAAAAATACAGTGAAAATCTTGTTCTAATCTTATCTCAGCACAATTTATAGTTGATATACATAATATTAGTCGTTTACAAGGATGTCAACTACCCCCACTCCCTCCCAATTCTCCTGAGACTGAAATTTGTCCAGACTGATTACTTGGTCAGGGTGTGTATTATAGTTTCTTAATGAGAAATACATTTTAACATTTTTATAATAAGGTATGGAAAGCAAACTATCTACATAGCTTAGTAATTCATCAGACATACCTTGTTTGAAGAAAGCAATTTTTTTTCAAAAATTTTCCACCACACAGAATGGATATCCTTTTTTCTTTAAGCTTTTCTGCATCACAAATCCCATCCAAATTATTCTAAAGAAGAAACAAGGAGAGGTCCAAGCAACTTTCCTCTTTTCTCAGAGGAGCTAATCAAACATTCCCATCAACCTCTCAGCACTTTGAAAAGCACATTTTAGCCACACACATACACATCCACACACGTACATGCTCACGCACACACACACACACACACACACACACCCTCACACACTGCTTCTCACACTGGTTTTAGTGCTGAATTAGGCGGTCCTCTTTCAAATTTCCACTCCCACTTGCTTTTCTTTGGGGTAAGGATTTCTAAATATTCTTCTCTAGCCTAAAGCACACATTTTCAGTAAGCAAATTCTATAATTAGAAATTCTAAAAAGTAGAAGAGAGGAGGCTAGATAAAATGGGAAACAAAAAGTATCCTTTAAAAAGGTTGTACACGGGGCGATTAGATTTTCTCTTTCTTTTTCAAATGCTACGAAACAGCTGGTTAAACTGCATAAGGAAAGACTACTGTGCCAACACGACCAACCTGATTCTACCGGACTCTCACTCCTGGAGTCAAAAGCACTTTTCCTACATGGTAATGCTATGTATTTATTTTTTTTTTAATTTTTATTTTTTAGCTCACTGTGGTCCTTTCTGCATTTTGGCAAGCTTAATGAAATGACTGTAGTCTATGCTGCTAGTAACAGGACACAAGATAATAATAGTGGGAAGCCAAACCTGACTCATGTTTCGAAAAACTGATGGTGGCGAGCTCACATCATCAGTGAAATCTGCCGATTTTAGTTATTATTGGTGTCATCAGTTACATGAAAGGAATTCAGACCCAAAACATGCACAGGCATTAGCATATCACAGCATTTTAAACAGCACACCGTGAGTCCATCTGGCACTCCTTGAGATTCAAGTGTGTGTCAATATGACGAGCATCTTCTCTCCAGCAGGGCAGGAGGTAGCATAGAACCATTTCTCCTCCTGCTGGGGAATGTGCACTCACGCAGCCTTTCCCCAGCAGCCTTTCCACCCTATCTGTTGCTCTGAGGTTGCCCCTTATTTAAGATTACGGTTGGAATGCTATTGAACTTTCTCCCCCCTCCCTTTGGTTCTGCGTGTAAATTATTTCTTAGTCCTATTTCTTCTTCCACCAACCCCTGAGCCAAAACCATTGGTAGTAAGAATGCGGCTGCCATCATCATAAGGATGGCTTGTCCCACCATCAGGGTTAGGCGAGGTTCAGATGAAATGGCTGCCCAGGGCACCTGGGTGGCTCAGTCAGTTAAGCTTCTGAGTCTTGATCTCGGCTCAGGTCATGAGCACATGGTTTGTGAGTTCAATCCCTGCATCAGGCTATATGCTGATAGCACAGAGCCTGCTTGGGATTCTGTCTCTCCTTCTCTCCACCCGTCTCCACCCCCCTCAAAATAAATAAACTTAAAAAAAGAAATAAATGACATTCCAACCTGAATAACTGCTGTTTATCAAATACTTACTTTCGCTAGGAATGGTGATAGCCATTAGATAGATCATAGATCATAGATCATCTCATTAAAACTTAAAAGAATCTAGAGAGGCTGGTACCATTATTCCCATTCCTCAGATAAGAGAACTAAGGCTCAAAGAGATTAAGTAACCCAGACAGAGAGGCAAGAACGGGGATTCAAATTCAAGGCCATCTCATTCAGAGGCAAGTGTGCTGTGTTAGCTTCTAATGTTAGTCTGGAGCTTCTTCTCTTTCCCTAATTTGTTTTCTTTTGGTGAATAAGGCAGAATCAGATGTAAAGGTACTGAGAAACATGTGAAGAGATGCTCAAAGAGAAATGCAAATTCAAAGCAACTATATTTGTGGTGATGAAAAATACTGTGGTCACCCCATATCCTTGGGGGACATATTCCAAGACCTGTAGTGGATGCCCAACACTGACTATAGTACCGAACCTTATCTATACTATGTTTCTTCCTCTGAACCTTATCTATAGTATGTTTCTTCCTCTGCATGCATACCTACCTACGATAAAGTGCAACTTAGAAATTAGGCACAGTAAGAGATTAGCAACAATAAGTAATAATAAAATAGAACAATTATAACAATATACTATAATAAAAGTTATATAATGTGATCACTCTCTCAAAATATCTCACTGTATTGTATTCTTGTGATGGCACAAGATAATGTAACAGAGTGAGGTGACAGGCACATTGTGACGCAGTGTTAGGCTACTATTGACCCTCTGGCAATTTGTCGGAAGAACCATCTGTTTCTAGACCAGGTTGACCATGGGTAAGAGAAACCACAGGTAAGGGAGACTACTGTAGATACTGATGGTTGTACATTATGAATGTAATTAATGCTAATGCATTAATGAACTTAAAATGGTTAGACTAGCAAGTGTCTTGTTATATACGTTTCATAATAAAACAGAAATTCCCTTTTGGGAAAAATAATAAAACCTATATAATAACATTATGACAAGGAAATTAATATTCATAAAGTTCTTGGAATCTTACCTATGTGAGGCAAATACGATATTAGTGTTTTTAAAATGAGTAAAATGTACATCAGCACTACTGCGATCATTTTCTATTGCTGGGTCACAAATGACCATACAGTCAGTGTCTTAAAACAACGCCCGTTTCCTGTCTCCCAGTTGTGTGGGTTGGAAGTCCAGGTGGGGCATGACTGGGTTTTCTGCTCAGGGTCTCACAAGGCTGAAATCAAAGTATCAGCTGGACTGAGCTCTTATCTGGACGCTCTGAGAAAGAATCTACCTTAAGTTTGTTCAGGTTGTTGGCTGAATTCAGTCCTTTGTAGTAGTAGGATTGAAGTCCTCATTTATTTTTTTTCTTTCTTTCTTTCTTTCTTTCTTTCTTTCTTTCTTTCTTTCTTTCTTTCTTTCTTTCAAGTTTATTTATTTTGAGAGAGAGAAAGAGAGTGTGTGTGAGCAGGGGAGGGGCAGAGAGACAGGGAGTGAGAGAATCCCTATCCATGCGGAGCCTGATGCAGGGCTTGAACTCATGAACTGTGAGTTCATGACCTGAGCGGAAATCAAGAGTCAGACACTTAACCGACTGAGCCACTCAGGTGCCCATTTTCTTGTTGGCTGTCAACCACGGGCTGCTCTGAACTCTAGAGGTCACCCCACTTCTCCCCACATGCCCCTCCCCCATCTTTAAGCCAGCCATGACATGTTGCATCCTTTTCATGCATGGATTCTGACTTTCTCTTCTACAACAAACCAGAGAAAACTGCCTATAAAGGGTTGTTGTGATTAGTTTAGGCCCACTGGGATAATATCTTAATGTCGACTGATTAGTGACTATAATTACATCTGCAATGTTGCTTTGCCGCTTAACTGTGACATAATCATGCCCCAGGGGCAAAGATCATCTTAGAAGCCTGCCTACTGGCTGCTATTCATCTCAACAACATTACTTTGAGGGAAAGAAAGAAGCAGAATGAGAAACAATACAACATTGGAATGGTTCATTGTTTGTGTCAATCTATGTGTCTAGCTTGCTGACTGCAGACCCCAGATTTCTCAGTCACCATGTGATCCAATTTCTCAGCAAATCTCTCTCTCTCTCCCTTTGGTTCTGCTGCTTTGGGGAGCACCCACGACTACAAATGCAATTATGAAGATTAAAACGATGCACATAAAACTGCAATATTCATTTTGCAAGAACACTTATCAGTCAATGAATATATACTCAGCAGACCCCTGGTGCTTCTGAGCCTCGTGCTTGCTGTTGCTGACGGCTTCTCTCGGATCCCTGTGTGGATCACATGCTCATCTTTGCTCAAATATCAAGATGTGAGTGAGGCCCTGCTTGGACACCCTGATTTAAAATGGCACTCGCCTCTCCCCCCAGCACTCCCTCTGTTTTCCTCATAGTGCTTATTGCATTTTAACAATATTTACTATTTGTCTTTTCATTGTGCATCCTCCACTAGCATGTAGGCTTTGGGAAGGCAGAGGTCTTTCTCTGTTCTGGTCTCTGACATATTCTTAGTTCTTTGAACTGACACATGATAGATATACAGTAAGTCTTTCCTTTTAAAGTTTTTTTTTTAATGTTTATTTATTTTGGGGTCAGAAAGAGAGAGAGAGTGAGAGCACTCTCTGGGGGAGGGGCAGAGACAGAGAGAGAGAGAGAGAGGGAGGGAGGCAGAGGATCCCAAGCAGGCTCTGTGCTGACAGCAGCAAGCCAACGCGGGGCTCGAACTCACGAACTGTGAGATCATGACCTGAGCTAAAGTTGGACGCTTGACCGTGGGAGCCACCCAGGCACCCAGATATACAGTAAGTCCTAACTACATGATTACAAACACATTAGAATGCTTGCCTGTAGGGAAAGGGAATGCGACTGGAGAATTGGGATAAGTGGAATAAAACACATGGTAGCAGAAGGTCCCAGAGTCTTGTGTGGACCAGTGAGGAGGGTGCCGGGAATTGCCTGGACCTTCCACACCTAAAGGCTGGCCGCAATAGTACCAGCTCAACCCTCAAGCTGGGAGCCTCAGGGAAATCTTTTGACTTCAACAAAAACAAGGTCACAGCTTCCTGGTAAGTGGCCTTGAGCTTGCTACTTGGCATAAACTGAACTTTTCGATTGTTTCTAGTTGAGAACAAAATTTGTGGCGTTCAGTTTTTTCCTGCATTACTTCTTGAAATTCTGTTTGGCTTATAAATCACCTGTGGTTGCTTGAAAGCATCGGCTGTTTCCTAAATAACTGTTTGTCACTACGTAAACTTAGTGTCCCAGTCTTTACCCAGCACAAAAACTCAAACCTCTTTTAGAACATTTTCTATTAAAAGTTTTTTATTATTGTCGTAAACATTGAATTTGATGGCTCTTTAAAATACTACCTCATTTTTTTTTTCCACTCCAGAGATAGAACTCAGGGAAATCAATGCCCTCTTCATATCACAAGTCCATTATTTTATGTGACTTTTAAAAATGCAGGGTGGCAATTTAAGAGTAAGTAATGAGGTAGCCTTTTCAGACACTCCCGATACTTTTACTGTGAACAGGTATAAAACGCAAGAGTTACACCTTTCATAACACAAGCTCTCTGAAGTGTCTAAGGCCGCGTCGTGTTTGATGCTCCATCAATTTTTCATAGGAATATGATTTGCCTTGAAATCCTCTACAATAGTTTTGGGACTTTTTTCCCCCTTTGGTAGAAGCTTACTGCCATGATCAGGTGTTATTTCTGTTTCCTGGGCACTTTTGAACATTGCTGCTTAAGTGCACCTGTTCTGTGTACTGTCAGTGCGACATGGGCAATTTGCTACCATAATTAACTTGTGTTAAATTTATGCTACCGCCGTCTTTCAGAAGCAAAGGGGTTATTACAAGAGAAACATATCTTTTAAAAAATGGAAGGAACCAAACTGAGAGCGTGAATAACTTATAGACTATGGGTAGCCAAAAGAGATTTTTGCCACAGAACATAAAAGAGCCTCTGAAACTGGAAGGAAGGTTTGTTTGGAGTATATCAGAGGGAAAAATTGATTAGAGATTGGACAGGAGTTATTGATTATGATACAAAAGATAAACTTAGTGGTGCAAAGGCGATAGTAAACCAATAGGACTCATCTTCCTCAGCCTTTTCTGTTTGTTTGTTTAAGGATGTTAGAAAGATTACTACTCCCAAATGCTTCCCTGAAAGAAATGAGCTGAAGTCACTGTATCAAATATTGGACAACCCCCACAATATTCTAGGCCAAATTGACAAAAAAATAAATGCAGATAAATCACTGTGTGTGCAATAGCAGACAAGAGATTCAAAGACCTACATGATGATATTTGGAACAGGAGGCTGTGATGTAGATCCTAGCATTAAAAAAGGCTGCTGGTCTGGCAGATTCGCAAAATACAAAAGTACCTTATTCAAAACAAGGGCTCGAAATGTTTGGCAGGAGATCATAGGCCCTATATCTCCCTTTTATGCCACGTAAGCAAATGGGGTCTGAAATAAAGGACTGGTTCATTGAACACTGGCCAGCTGGGGCTCTGCTGATCTAAGCTGGTCGCGGTGTGCTATGTAGCTCTCTTCTCACTGCAGGTCTGGGGGTGGGCTGGCGGGCCTCCGTTCTACGGGTATGCATTTTGGTGCCTATGCTGCAGGGCAGCAGCTATACAGGGGAGGAGCTTCTCACGGCAATGGCAGAGTCATAAGAGGGCAACAGGAAATGTGTGAGGAGTCTTAAGGCCTGGTCTCAGAACTGGCACACTGTCATGTCTGGCCCATCCCACTGGCCAGAACAAGTTTCACGAGCCAGCCCAAAGTCTGGGGTCAGGATACAAGACTCTACCCATAAAGAGGCTGTGGCAAGGGTGTGAATGAAGAGAGGCGTGGAGATTTTCATAGTTGATACACTGGCACTCTTTATCAGTGTCCATGTTTGCCTCTGTGTCTTTCTTCCCATGCCTTCTTTCTGGATTCAGGTTTCTTCTCGCTGATAAAAGTTTTGAAGAAAAGAAGAATTGGTAGATACTTTAACGTGATAAAATATATCTGCCTTAGTCCTAGAATCCATTCTCTCTTTTAACGGGGAAACTGTAGAGGCATTCCCACTAAGATCAGCAAGGATGCCTACTATCTCTACTACTATTCCACTGTACTAGAGATGTTAGCTAATGCAATTCAACCAGAGAAGTCTATTAAAAGAAAGAAAAACTAGCAACGAAAGAGTAGCACTGCCTCTATTTACCAATATAGAAATTTACGTGAGAGAGAGAGAGTGTGTGTGTGTGTGTGTGTGTGTGTGTGTGTGTATGCACATATATCTTTGCCTCCCGAGAATGCGTAGAAGCAATAAAACCTCATTACCAATGAGCATATGTAGAACAAAAGCTTGGTTTCTAAATATCATTCTTCAATAAACAGAATCAAATATCCTTAGAAAATACTTGATTCTCGGGCTCAGGATGGGAAAGTACAAGATGTGCCTGGAACATTTGGGAGCCGGTAAGTGAGAAAAATGATGGCGACATGTCAAAGGATGCAGGAGGTGACTGGAGGAACCCTCAATAGCCAGATCCGGGACAGTTTGGACAACAGACCAAATAATGGTATTAATGAACTAACACACTAAATAAAATCACAATTTGGGGATTTGTACTAATATAAATAATTAATTGAAAAAAAATAAATGCAGGAGAGGAACAGCTTCTTTGTACAAAAGAATTCTAACTAATGACGGAAGAACGATGGAAATAGAAAACCATTCAGCAAATAGCACAGTAGTCGGTGAAAAGATGATGAGAAACAGGATATTTGCAGAGCCTCAAAGTATCTCCCCAGAAGATATTTATTAATTAAGTAGGGGGAAATAATATCTTTACAGTGGAGAAACCTGGAAGATGCCACTTAACCCAGTGATCCCAATTGACATCATCAGTGTTTAGACAAATGATACTACGTGCTCCTAACAGGATGTCCTGAGAACGCAACATTACTTCTGTGGGATCCTTGCCAAAAATGTGTAACTGACATTAATCATGAGGACGCATCAGACAAACCCAAATAGAGGAACGGTCTACAAACGAACTGGCTAGTACTTCTCAAAAGTGTCACAGTCATGAAATGTCATTAAAAGAGAAAAAGATGGGACAGTGAAAGCAACATGTGAGTGCAGATTTGCTCTTGGACCAGATAAAGGATATTAATGGGAAAATTGGTGGAATTTAAACGAAGTCCAAAGATTAGCTAATGATGTTGTACTAATGTTAATTTTTTGATTTGGATAATTGTAAGTATGTGAAATATTAGTATTTGGGGCAGCTGGGTAGAGAGTATACAGAAATTCTTTGTACTATTTTTACAACATTTTTGTAAATCTGGAATTATTTTAATATGAAGAGATAATTTTTTTTAAAGGAAAAAAGGTACCGTATGAATGGAAAATTGGATTAAAATTGGATAATAAGTTTTAGTAGAAATAACATCAGATTTGTGCCAGGAGATCCGTATTTGTATCTTTTGGCTCCTTATCCTCAAACGAGTTACTTGGGCAGATTCTTCATTCTGTAAAATGAGGAAGATAATTTGCATGATCACTATATCAAGGGGGTAAAGTTGATTGAGAAAATACCCCGTAATCTCTGAATTGCTGCACAAATTGTTATTAATAATAACGATGATATGGCCTTGTTCTGGACAAGATCAGAGACAGTATTCAGGAATCAGATCCTTTCAGTAATATTTATAACTGCTCTGGAGAAAAAGTGCATAGCAAACATTAAGGTTTTCCAATGACCCCCAATTGTGCCAGCTTGTGAATCGATGTGGATGTGAAGCAGGGGGAAGCCAGGCCTTGGTGGGGCGCAATGCAAGGGGCAGCACCTGGAGATGAACCAAACTCCTACCACAAGCAGAGAGGACAGGCTCAGAGTGCCTTAAAACAGTAGAGAAAAAGGACCTGGGTCTCTTTATGGAAGGGACTCCAAGAATGCCTGCACAAAGCCCAGGTCACACAAATCAATATGCTTGTCATGGGGCGCTTGGTTGGCTCAGTTGGTTAAGCCTCCAACTTCAGCTCAGGTCATGATCTCATGGTTTGTGCGTTTGATCCCTGCATCAGGCTCTGTGCTGACAGCTTCTTCCCTGCTTGTGCTCTCTCTCTCTCTCTCTCTCTCTCTCTCTCTCTCAAATAAATAAATATATTTAAAAAATGTATTTGTCGTAATGTTTGGGTCTTAATGTAGAAAAAGATGACAGATTACCACTTGGAAAAGCGTATACAGGTGATCTGCATCTGGATGGAGGTGGCCTAAGTGGTGGTAGTTATGCTATGGGAAGGTGGCCCCGGACATTTCCATCAGCAGTATAATGAATAGAGCTTCTGTTTGAAAGAGCCAAGTCTGAGATGTGACAGGATGGGACTGAAATGGCATGAAAGCCATGGAAGATATCACAAAAGAAAAGATTGATAGGTTTAACAGCATTACCAATAAAACTATGATATGGTTTTAAAAAATCCACATGCACACCGTAAAGGAATTAAAAGACCAATGACCAAATGGGTGGGAGAACATATTGGTAAGAAATACGACAAATGGCTAATATTCATAAAACATAAAAATACTTAAAATCAGGGGCACCTGGGTGGCTCAGTAGGTTACGCGTACGACTTTGGCTCAGGTCATGGTCTCACAGTTCATGAGTTCGAGCCCCACGTCAGGCTCTGTGCTGACAGCTCAGAGCCTGGAGCCTGCTTCTCATTCTGGGTCTCCCCCT
Source organism: Panthera tigris (assembly GCF_018350195.1). Classification (NCBI taxonomy): domain Eukaryota; kingdom Metazoa; phylum Chordata; class Mammalia; order Carnivora; family Felidae; genus Panthera; species Panthera tigris. The sequence goes on from NC_056662.1 coordinate 109,716,694, forward strand.
CTCTCTACCCTTCCCCTGCTCATGCTCTGTCTCTATCTGTCTCTCAATAATAAATAAATGTTAAAATTTTTAAAATAGCTGAAATCACTAAGTAAACCTCAAAAGAACCACCAAATGGAAAGAGAGGCCAATGACATAAAGACACACACACACACACACACACTGTAAATGGACAATAAACACCCATTTAACCTTATCTGGACATTCAATAAATACAAATTAAAGTGATACAGAAACACCATTTTCAGCCTGTCGACTTGGCACAGATGTGTTAAATATTCGACATTTGTATGGGTATTGCTACTCAGAGCAAGCAGCAGAATTGGTAAAACCAAATTTGTTGCACTAATTTCAGAAAGCGATTTGGCGGGGCGCCTGGGTGGCGCAGTCGGTTGAGCGTCCGACTTCAGCCAGGTCACGATCTCGCGGTCCGTGAGTTCGAGCCCCGCGTCAGGCTCTGGGCTGATGGCTCGGAGCCTGGAGCCTGTTTCCGATTCTGTGTCTCCCTCTCTCTCTGCCCCTCCCCTGTTCATGCTCTGTCTCTCTCTCTGTCCCAAAAAAATAAATAAAAAACGTTGAAAAAAAAAAATTAAAAAAAAAAAAAAAAAAAAGAAAGCGATTTGGCAAGCTGTTCCATGAAGCGGAAAAAAGTGTGTAATCTTTGACTCAAGAATTCCCCATCTATGAGTGTATCCTAAAGGGAAAACTAGAGATGTGTTTGTCATATCTAGGAGCAAGGCAAATAAACAGCATAATTTATGCTGCTTCCCTGAGCTGCTGAAGCTGCTTTCCCTGCAAAGAACTTGGCTCTCACTCCGGTAGGGAGATGGGCAGGGCTTTGCCAGCACTCCTGGCAAAGAGCACATTCTTGATTTGGTACCACCCAGCATCCTCCCCAGTGTTCACTAAGGTCCTGGGTTGTGCCCCAAACCTTGTTTGGCATTGGCTCAGTGGCCCAGTGGAAAGTTTCAGAACTTCTTTTTTTTTATTTTTTTAAAATGTTTATTTTTGACACACACACAGGGAGAGAGAGAGAGAGAGAGAGAGAGAGAGAGAGAGAGAGAGAGAGAGAATGAATGGGGGAGGGGCAGAGAGAGAGGGAGACACAGAATCTTAAACAGGCCCCAGGCTCCAAGCTGTCAGCACAGAGCCCAACAAGGGGCTTGAACTTACGGACAACGAGATCATGACCTGAGCTGAAGTCAGACGCTCAACCGACTGAGCCACCCAGGCGCCCCAAAGCATCAGAACTTCTAATCCTAGTTATTAGGTATTATTTGAGAAGCTTTGCCCTTCTGTGCCTCTGGTCTTGGGAAACATTGATAATGATGGTAACTACAATGTTAATATTTGTCCATCAACTGATGAATGGATAAAAAAATTGTGGTTTATATACACAATGGAGTACTACATGGCAATGAGAAAGAATGAAATATGGCCCTTTGTAGCAATATGGATGGAACTGGAGAGTGTTATGCTAAGTGAAATAAGCCATACAGAGAAAGACAGATACCATATGGTTTCACTCTTATGTGGATCCTGAGAAACTTAACAGAAACCCATGGGGGAGGGGAAGGAAAAAAAAAAAAGAGGTTAGAGTGGGAGAGAGCCAAAGCATAAGAGACTCTTAAAAACTGAGAACAAACTGAGGGTTGATGGGGGGTGGGAGGGAGGGGAGGGTGGGTGATGGGTATTGAGGAGGGCACCTTTTGGGGTGAGCACTGGGTGTTGTATGGAAACCAATTTGACAATAGATTTCATATATTGGAAAAAAATAATATTTAGTGAGCATTTACTGTATACCAGGTAGAGTTCTTTTTTTTTTTTTTTTTTAATGTTTGTTTATTTTTGAGACAGAGACAGAGCATGAACGGGGGAGGGTCAGAGAGAGAGGGAGACACAGAATCTGAAGCAGGCTCCAGGCTCTGAGCTGTCAGCACAGAGCCCGACGCGGGGCTCGAACTCACGGACTGTGAGATCATGACCTGAGCTGAAGTTGGACGCTTAACCAATGGAGCCACCCAGGTGCCCCAATACCAGGTAGAGTTCTAAGCACTTTGCAGATACGAATTTGGTTAATCTTCAAGCCACCCCAGTGAGTAACAATCATTTTTGAAATGAGAAAACCCAGGTAGAGAGAGTGACATACCCAGGGCCAAATAGATGAAGAAACAGGGTCAGCAGCCTCTCCCCTGACTGTGCTGTTTCTACCTACATTGCTGTGAGGATCAGAACAGAAAAATATGTAAAAGAGATTGTTTAAAATCATAAAGCAGGGCTTACATGTAAGGCCTATTTACTGCCTGAAAGATAATAATAAAGGAGATACTGTGGAGCACTTTCCTTGGCAGCATTTGCTGATAATTCCACATTTAAAATTCAAATAAAGAGGGGTGCTTGGGTGGCTCGGTCGGTTGAGTGTCCGACTTCGGCTCAGGTCATGATCTCACAGTCCGTGAGTTCAAGCCCCGCGTCGGGCTCTGTGCTGACAGCTCAGAGCCTGGAGCCTGTTTCAGATTCTGTGTCTCCCTCTCTCTGTGACCCTCCCCCGTTCATGCTCTGTTTCTCTCTGTCTCAAAAATAAATAAAAACGTTTAAAAAAAAAATTTAAAAAAAAATTCAAATAAAGAAATCCCGACTAGATACAAAAATGAGTATTGAAAACCCTTTTTATTTTCTTAGACCGTAAGCTAGTTGACATGGGTTCCCTTGCTAACTGAGGGGGGAGGTAGGGTTCGGAGGAACTTTCTTTTCCAGTTTTCTGAATGCAAAATTTAATGCAGACTGGAGAGTCTGTTTTTCAGCAAAGGGAGGTTTTCTGTGGCCTGATTTGTCTGGCTGTATTCCCCCCCCTCCTTTTAGATAGAAGAAGCTTAATTTGATGGACTTGTAAGAGAAATGTTTTGTTTTCCCATGTTTTGTGAGATACCAGTGTAGGAAAAGATTAATTAGCATAAAAGATTAATTACAAAGCACTTGAACTAAATGGATTCTCATTATGATGAAAGTCGAATATTACCACTTCATTAGCAGAACAGGGAAAATGCAGATGGCGAGGTGAAGAGGTTATGACGTTCCCAACCAGGTGGAGGGGGAGCACCGGGCAGAAGTGGGGGAGGGGCATGTCCAGCTCAGGCTCTGAGCCCCAGGGCCACCACAGTCTTCCCAAGTCCGGGGTGGACACACCTGACCACCACATTCCCTGATTTAACAAAGTCAGGTGTTTAGAGATGCTCCCAGTATTTTGAAACACTTGAGTTAGTGATATGACTGGACTCCGTGGGTGTTAGGGTACCTATTTACCTTTTTCTTTCTGACACCTTCTTCTCACCCTCCTTGGAGGGCACCTCTTCTGTCCGTTCCTTCAACACGACTTCCCTTCAGAGGCCTACCCCCAGCCTCTGCTCTCTTGGCCCATGTGCCCATCTTAGTTTGTGGTGTTCACTTCCACAGATCTAAGTACAAAATATAGGCTGAATTCTTTCAAATCCTTATCTCTGGACTCTCTGTCATGACTTCCCCTAGCTATGGTTCATCACCATCTTGATACTTCACCGGAACCTCAAGCCAAAATGTCCAGACAGGGGCTTGTCATCCTTCTGAATCTCCTGTCCTTACTTGTGGTGGCCCCATCCACCCAGCTCCATAGGACAGAATCAGGGAATCATTACCACTCTCATTCCAGCCTCATTCTTTTTCCTAAAGAGATACACATTTTTTTTTTTTATTGAGGTGCAATTCACATGTCATAAATTCACCCTTCAAAGTGTACAAATCCAATGGCTTTTAGTAGATTTACAGACTTGTGCATCTATTACCACAATCAATTCTAGAACATTTTCATCATCCCACCTCACAAAGAGCACCCCTTCACCCTTCTCCCCATCCCTCTGCCTCCCGACACCGAACCTACTCTCTACTTCTACGTATTTGCCAGCTCTGGACATTTCTCATGAATGGAATTATGGAGTATGTGGCCTGTTGTGATCGGCTCCTGCCATTTACCATAATGTTTTTGAGGCTCACCCATGTTGTAGCAAATCCTGGTACTCTGTTTCTTTTTATGGGCTAGAGAATATTCCATTGTGCCCATTATTTTTTCTCTGGACAATTACATAAATTCCTAACTTGTTCTTTTGCTTCCAGGCTTATTCATCTCCCCTATCCATTCTCTGCGTTGTTTCCAGAGGAATCTGCAAGCATAAATTTGATGACGTCCTGTTTAAAATCTTTGGGTGACTCCCCACTCCTTGAGGAGGCCTGAACCCCTGGGCATGGCATGTGAGTTCTAGGATGCTTCCATTGACCTACTCAGCTTGTTTCCCGCCCTCTCCTCCTGTTCCCTGGGTGCAGCCTGGACAGGACTATCTGATCCATTTGTTTTGTGTGAGATGACCCCTTCCTGTGTTTGTAGGTGTAGCCTTTCTGCCAGGAAGTCCTTCCTCCCAGACTCTGCCCAGCGCACGCCTGCTCATCCTACTCTATTTCTGTATCATTTCCTGCTCGTGTTTCCATAGGTTCTAGAAGACATTAGGGTATGTGTCGCTTGCTATAATTATTTGTGAATATCATGAACTTGAATCCAGGAGCTAGGTTTTGCTCCTCTCTCTAATCTTGGGGCCTGGTACAGAACCTGAAATACAGGCAGAAATTGATAAATGTTTGTTAAATAAATAAATTCTTGGAGATAGAGATATCATATTTTAATGTTCCTGTTTGTAGCTTACCAAATAATAAACAACGTTAATATTTTTGTCTGAGCACATGTGTAATAAGTGGGGTTTACTAAACACCAGACTGTTGTGCAAAAAGAAGAAGAAAAAGAAGCAGCAGCAACAGCAAAGCTACCATTAAACAGAATAGAACTTTTATTGCCTGGGAATGGCTTAATTTACTTATCAGAGATTCACTAGACAATTGCTGACCGCTTCCTTTTACTCTGAAATGATTAGCTCGATTAGCTCGAGGATCTCAGTAAATAACCAGTTTGTATAAAGAATCGGTTTTTGAATTTGAATCTGCAAAGGGCCTTTCACCCATAAGCCATGGATTTTGATTGTGAAATTCTTGTAGTAACTGAAGGCATGATCACTAAATGTAGGTATTTGTTTCTACATGCGAAACCTAAGAAGCCAAACTAGAATTTCTTCTATTTCGTGAAGTGAGCGACGGACTCACTGAATCGACCAGCAGTCTACTACATGTTGTTCTGCTATGGAAGTTAATTCCTTGGTTTGTGTCTGGTATTTTTGAGGATTTAAAAAAGACTTCAGTTTTGTAGAGTTCTCGCTCTCTTTAATTCATAGCAACAGTATGAGAATGTACTTGCGGAATTCTCAGTTGATGATGAAATTGTAAAAAGTTAATTGACTTGGCAAACAGAGTCACAGGTATGTAACATTCAAAGGCAGATTATGGCCTTTGTGTGCCAGAGCATAAGAAGTCTAAGTGAAGCAGTGTTCTCAAGAACAAGGTTGGAGGACCAACTACCTGACTTCAAGATTTAGGATAAAACTGCAATAATCAAATCAGTGTGCTGTTGGCAAAAGAATAGACAAATAGATCAATGGAACAGAAATAGACCCACATAAAGATCCAACTTTGATCTTAGGCAAAAGAGTAAGATACAATACAACGGAGAAAAGGCTTTTCAACAAATGGTGCTACAATTAGACATCCACATGCAAAAAAAAAAAAAAAAAACTGAACACAGACTTTACACCTTTCACAAAAATCAACTCAAAAGGAATCCTAGATCTAAAGGTAAAATGCAAAACTGTAAAACTAGGAGGTAACACAGGGAAAAAAATCTGGATGTCCTTGGGTGAGGCAGTGACCTTGAAATACAACCCAAGGCATGACTCATGGAAGAAAGACTTGATAAGTCGAACTTCATTAAAACTAAAAACACCTACTCTGGAGAGACAGTGTCAGGAAAATGAGATTAGCCACAGACTGAGAGAGTATGTTTGCAGAAGACATACCTGATAAAGGACTACTATGCTAACTATAGAAAGAACACTTAAAACTTAACAACAAGAAAGTGGACAACCTGATTAAAAAAACAAATGGGCAGAAGACATTTCAGACATTTCACCAAACAAGATATATGAATATCGTACAAACATATGAAAAGATGCTCCCCGTCATATGTCATAAGAGCGTCGCACATTATAGCAACAATGAGATACTATTGCATACCTGTTAGCGTGGCTAAAATCCAAAACACTGACAACAACGAATGCTGGTAAAAATGTAGAGCAACAGGAACTCTTACACATCGCGGTGGGAATGAAAATTGGTACGGTCACTTAGTAAACAGGTTGATAGTTTCTTACAAAATCAAAAATACTCTCACAAATGACTCAGCAGTGGTATTCCTTGGCATTCACTCAGCTGAGTTGAAAAGTAATCTCCACACAAAAGTCTGCACACAGAGACTTATGGAAGATTTATTTATAAGTGCCAAAACTTGAAAGCAACCAAGATGGCCTATAGTAGGTAAATGGATAAATAAACTTTGGTACATCCAGACAATGGAATGTTATTCAGCGCTAAAAAGAAATGAGAAAGTCAACATGCTGTATAATTCCAACAATCTGACATTCTGGAGAAGGTGAAGTTATGGAGACGGTAAAAAGATCAGTGTTGTCAGGAGTTAGGGAGGAAAGATGAACAGGGGAAGCACAGAAGACTTTTAGGGCAGTGAAACTATTCTGTATGGTACTCTCTGTCTTACTATATCAATTTCTCTTTTTTCTGAGACATTCTCATTAGCATACTAACATGCTCTAAAACTTCTATCTGGAAAAATAGCCAAAAAAGATATCTTTCTTTCGTGACTCAATATTCCCACCTAGCTACTGCCTCAAAGCTTTGCTCCCCTTCACATGCAAACTTCTTGAAAGTTGTCCATCTTTACAGTGCCCACTTTCTTTTTTTTAAAGGTTATTCTTTTGAGAGAGACAGAGACAGCGTGAGTGAGGGAGGGGTAGAGAGGGAGGAAGAGAGAGAGAATCCCAAGCAGGCTTCGTGTTGCCAGCGCAGGGCCTGACTTCAGCGCGGGGCTTGAATTCACAAAACTGTGAGATCATGACCTGAGCTGAAACCAAGAGTCAGACGCTTAACCGACTGAGCCACCCAGGTGCCCCTATCGTGCCCACTTTCTTATTCTCTCCCCCACCCTGTGGTCCCTGCTAGTATTCTGAAACTGCTCCTCCCAAGGCCACCTGTTACCTCCACAAGGTCAACTGCAATGACCACTTTCTGGTCCACCTCTACCTTGACCTTTCAGCGTATTTGACATGACTTCCTTCGGGAAATATTCCTATTCTTGCAGCTACCCTGATAGCATGGTGGCGTCCTTTCTGGTTTTGTCCCACTTCACTATTACACCTCACCACAGTCCCCCCTGACTACTCCTTCTCCATCTCCTTCGCTGGCATTTCCTTCTTTGCTTTCCCTGTATTTGTTGGTGTCCCCAGGGCTCAGTCCTGGGCCCTTTTCTCTATTTTACACCCCTCCTAGGTGAACCATTGGTTCCCATGGTTTTCTCTTCTCCCATATGCCAATAACCTCTTTTCTGCACGTGAGGGTCTCTGACCCCAAGCTCTAGACTTCTGATAGCGCATCAGACACATGGTAGGCATGGAGTGTGTCTCTTTTTTTTCCACAGCAATGGCTATCCTGCCTGGTTAGCAAATTAAGATACGTCTTGAGACAAAAAAAAAAAAAAAAAAAGGTAAAATGTATGATTTGGAAAGACTATTATCATTAAAGAAAACTTCTTTAATGGTAAATTATCTTATTATTTCAACAGAGGAAAGCTTATTTCTTATCACAATAGCCAAACACATTGCAATTTGTTTTATATTCAAGCTTCCTGGCTCTAAATATATAAGTGAACTCAAGTCAACCAGGGTGTAAATTTTCCGTGTGTGGCCTGCCTTCCCTCTTCCCCTAATTTGGTAGTTGGAAACACCTTAAAAGGGAAAATAACCCCCCTTTGGGCAAAATGAAACAAAAATGTAAACCGCATCTTATGCTATCTTGAAGAAATTTATGTTTCCCATCATTACATTTCGTGGTCAGGAGTAGGCTCTTGAGAGAAAATGGGGGAAAGAAATGAAAAAATATCAAAGCACATGCATAAAATCATAAAAATAGAAGAGACGGCTGTGTGAGAGCTTACTTTAAAAAACAGTAAACTGATTATTTAATGCTCATGCCAGCTGAATTTTTAGCATCTCTATGAATAGGTTGGTAAGAATAAAAGATGGGCTTTCTCCATCAAGCTTCCCAGTCTCTGCTGAATTCAGGTTGCTATTTACTCTCCATCTTTTTTGGACAATTGGTTCAATCCCTAATCCGGTCCTCCTATCTAGAGAATTTACTCCTTCGGCAAAAATTCCCTTTACTCACCACTGTATGATCCCCACTCAGCGCCCACCCCTCCCCCCGCCCCGGAAGCAAAGGAGATCTTCTGTCCCCACCCCCAACCCCATCTATCCCATTGCCTAGTCAATACTCTGGAAATTCCTGCAGAAGTGTCCATACATAGAAACTATGAACTTTAGAAAAGCTATAATTATGAATCAGTGTGGGGTTACTAGTAGGCTTAGGAAGGAGCAGTAAGGAAGAATATTTCTGTGGAAGTTATTAATGGGGACAAAGAGCTGTTTTTATGCTGTCTTCTGGAAAATGTCTCCATTATGCCTTATTCTCAATTGCAGAGGGGAGTTTGGGGGTGAAGAAGTGAAAGAAAGCGTCTTTCTTAAGTAAGATTATACAATATGCATTTCATTGTCTCTCAAACAACTGGTCCTATAAGTTTATTGTTCAAGTTTTGTATTTTACAGCCATAATCTGTGATGTTACAACCTTTGAGCTATAGACAAAGGCATAAGAACACATTATGGAAAGATACAAACCTCCTTCTTCCTGCTTTCAAAGACGTCTGCAAAGAGGCAGGCAGCACAAAGAAAGACGTTGTTAAACAATGAAAGTCTAAGGGGCACATAGTAAATTTTTCCGCAGAGCAAATAGCGCACGATTAGAAAATAGGGTAATGAATAAGATTGAAACTGGGCAAACCAATGCTGACATAAAGAGCAGGAAGGAAAAAAGAGGTTGGCGGAAAGTTAGCAGGCATCGAATTCTTTATAAGCTGTGGGAATTTGGGGGAAAGTGTCAAACTATTATTGAGCCAGAGAGAAATTTGGCTATGCCTAAGAATGGTAATGACTGGAAGGTGGAACTGATAAGAAGGATGAGGCATGTAAGTTGAAGTTCAGATTCTTTTCTCTTTTTAAAAAAAAAAAATTTTTTTTTAACGTTTTTTATTTATTTTGGAGACAGAGAGAGACAGAGCATGAACGGGGGAGGGGCAGAGAGAGAGAGGGAGACACAGAATCCGAAGCAGGCTCCAGGCTCCAGGCTCCGAGCCATCAGCCCAGAGCCCGACGTGGGGCTCGAACCCATGGACCGCGAGATCGTGACCTGAGCTGGTCGGACGCTTAACCGACTGAGCCACCCAAGCGCCCCTCTCCTTTTTTTTTTTGAACAGCTTTATTGAGATATAATTTACATGCCAGAAAGTTCACTTGCTTAACGTGTATAATTTGATGGTTAATGTGCAATCATCACCATAATCTAATTTTAGAACATTTTTATCATCCTCCAAAGAAACCCCAGTATCCATTAGCAGTCACTTCTGTTCTCTCTTCCCCCCAGCCTCTGTCTCCATGGATTTTCCTATTCTAGAATTTCATATGAATGGAATCATACAATATATGGTCTTTTGTGACTGGCTTCTTTCACTAGGCTTCACATTTACAAAGTTTATTCATGCTGTAACATATGTAAATTCTTCATTTCTTTCATGGAGAAATAACATTCCATTGTATGGACGGACATACCACATCTTGTTTATAATGTTATTAGTTGATGCACATTTGGGTTTCCACTTTTTGCCTAGTAGGAATAATGCTGCTACGAACAATCATGTACAAGTTTTTGTGTATACATATTTCTTCGGTTCTTCAGGGTAGATACCCAGGAATGAAACTGCCAGGTCATTGGTATCTCTAGGTTTAACATTTTGGCGAACTGCCACACTATTTTCCAAAGTGAGTGCTCTATTTTGCATTTCCACCAGCATCGCGTGAAAGTTTCAATTCCTCCACATCTTTGTCATCACTTGTTATTGTCTGTCTTTTGATGTTAGTCATCTCAGTGCGTATGAAGTGGTACCTTATTGTGGTTATGATTGGCATTTCTATGACTAATGAAACTGAGCACTTTTTAGTGCAGTCATAAGCCATTCTTCCTGTCTCCCTTGCTACTACATGTTCATTTATTATCCCTCAATCTCCCGTCCTGTCCTTTCTCTGGAGATATGGCAAAAAACCTAGATATGCAGGACCTGTATTTTCTCTGCTGAAGCTATCTTTCAAGGAAACTCCAAGACAAGTTCATTACTATTGATTCTGGACAATTGAAATTACTAAATTTGGTTTAATTGAAGCCAGTAGACTTTTATTAAGTGCTTTGGTGGTATTTATGTTCGAACTACTGAATATTATGCACTTAGTGACTATAACTCTTGAAAGTTACTAGAACTGTAAGTCCATCAATAAGTATAAAATAAGGAAGAATTAAGTAAATTCATAAGAAAACTACCAAAGTGTGCTATCTATGACTGAAATGAAAACCTTCCAATATACTTACCCTTGACTCAACCATCCACTACTAGAAATCTATCCCAGGGAAATGATTGTATAGTTCCACGAATGTTTGGGTATAGTGATGTTTGCCTGAGTGTTATTTCTAATTGTACAAAATCCAGTAGTTTGATAGGTAGGTAAATAGATTATGACATATCCACCCAGTAATTATGCATTTATTTAAAATGATTTACAAATATGTTTGTTATATACCATGCAGAATGTATGGGAAGTCTCCAGGGACCAGAAAAAAAAGGCAGAAAGGAAAACCAGAGCAGTAAACAGGAAAGCTGATCCTGCAGCAGACTTGGGGAGAAGGGGCTGGGGAGGGGCTATTAGATTTAGGTTCCTAGGGATTTGGGTTTTGATATTCACATGGGGACAGGAGGCAAGAGCTAGGGTACCTGACTGTGCAGCATAAGGCCAGACTCCTTGAAGGACTACAACCAGAGAAGGGGGGCGATTTGGGGAAACTCTCCTCTGCCGTAGAAGTCACATGGGATTTTGTCTGTCTTGGCTAGTCTCTGGGTAGAAAAAATAAATATATTTTGAAATTTTGTAATCATGAACCCGTAACTCATGTAGGATTGGGACCCAAATTTTACTGCCTAAGTTCAAGAGGATCCCAAGGTAGGAAATTAAAAAAAAAAAAAAATGTCTTCTATGCAGGGGCCCTAGGGTACCTGTCAGAAGACAAGAGAAATACACATGTCAGCAATGCAGATTGCACAGGTCACCAGCAGATCAAGTTCAAGGAAGAAAAAGCACATAATCCACAATTCAAGGTCAGTTTCTTCTACTTCACAGATTTTTTTTTCCCCTACAAGATTCCTCATTTTTCAAAAGTCTGAAAAGAAGATCCACACTAATTCTTAACACTCTCATCTTTAAATGTTCCTTCTCGTTTCTTTCCAGCAGCCTGGAAATTCTGCCTTGGTTAAAATGTAAAATCGTGACAAGCTAATGTCAGTGAGGATGATTTCTGAGTGGAACTGAATGGGATCTTTTAATTTGCTGAATAATTGCCTGCCAAAATTATCCATCAGATCAGAAAACAGTTTTCTGTTTTGCTTTTTAAATGTCCTCGCTTATGCTTTCTTCGTGGTTGGCATTTTGTGATTATGCCATTGTTTGCAATTGTAGGTATGCATATTTTGTATCAGCTTCTTTGAACTGTTGTCATCTACTTGATTCATTGCACGGCAGTTTGGTTTTGTATTGTAAATGCTCACCAGCGTATCTGCAATACTTTGCAACATTGACTCAACTTTATCCCAGCTCCCTCTCTGCTTTCAGTTTCTCCTTGGTATTTATAACTGGTGCACGTTCTTCAGGTATCAGTGAACATCCTGCTTCAACTATCAGTATTCTTTTATTTTTATTTATTTATTTTTAATGTTTATTTTTGAGACAAAAAGAGACAGAGCGTGGGAGGGGGGTGCAGAGAGAGAGGGAGACACAATCTGAAGCAGAGCTGAAGCAGACACAGAATCTGAGCTGTCAGCACAGAGCCTGACGTGGGGCTCAAACTTACGAACTGTGAGATCACGACCTGAGTCGAAGCTGGACGCTTAACCGACTGAGCCACCCAGGCAACCCTACCATCAGTATTCTTTTAAAGGAGTTAGTGCTATTTACTTTCTGACTTGTAAAAGGTATTATTATTATTGTTACAACAATCCCACCACTACTCTGGAATATTCCACTCTAGGTTTCTGCTGACTCGTACTTCCTCAGTGACAATGTAACATATTTGAACAGAAACTTTTTTTTTTTTTTTTTTTTGAAGACGTGTTCATTGCTTTAGAAACGCATCTGGCTGGATATTCTTGTTTTTGTTCTTTCAGATGATTTTAAGTTTTAGTTTAAGCGTCCTCCATGCAAGTGGCCCTGTAGATTATAATGAGGACTGGGAGAAGCAGGGAAATGTCTTGTGAGGAGCTGCTTAAGCTTACAGAGATAATTCACCTAAACACAGAACACCCAGGAAAGTCATAAAACGGTCCCCAGATATTGGGATAATGGGTCGAGGGAGGAATAATTCAGGAGGGAGCTGTAGTTTCACTATGCAGAGGAAAATGTTAACCAGAACTGGGCAACAACTAGATAGATGACATTGCAGATGAGTGGTTTTTGTTAGTGGGGTTTGAAGGATCAGGCATAAGCTTCAAGCCCGGACCCAGGGCTTCACTCCCTTTTAGGCTTACACAATACACATTCCATAGTAGGAAGAAAAAAATAATTGTGTGAATTATATACACAGTTCTCTTAAAATTTAATTGATTTAATTATGAGATGAAGCTTGGAAATAGGGTGTCATTATATTTTATACCCTTTTTTGTCTCTTACCTTCAGGGGAAGAGAATTTTGTGATGTCTCTAATATTCTTTTTATGATTTAAATGTCCTTCCCCTTGGGGCATCGTGTAGAAAAATAAGACAGCACTTTGGACAAGTAGCTTTTATTTTCTCTTTACTCTTTGGAATAGTCATTAAAGTATACAAGTTAAGAAATATGAAGGGTATTTTGTGCCTAAGAAATATAAAGTCACCTAGGGGCGCCTGGGTGGCTCCGTCAGTTGAGCGTCCAACTTCGGCTCAGGTCATGATCTCACAGTCTATGAGTTCGAGCCCCGCGTCGGGCTCTGTGCTGACAGCTCAGAGCCTGGAGCCTGCTTCGGATTCTGTGTCTCCCTCTCTCTCTGACCCTCCCCGCACATGCACGCTCTCTCTCTCTCTCTCTCTCTCTCTCTCTCTCAAAAATAAAATAGGGGCACCTGGGTGGCTCAGTCGGTTGAGCGTCAGACTTCAGCTCAGGTCATGTACTCACGGTTCATGAGTTTGAGCCCTGCATCAGGCTCTGTGCTGATGCCTCAGAGCCCGGAGCCTGCTTCAGATTCTGTGTCTCCCTCTCTCTCTGCCCCTCGCCCACTCATGCTCTGTCTCTCTCTCTCTGTCAAAAATAAATAAACATTTAAACAAATTAAAAAGAAATACAAAGTCACCTAAACTACATATATTAATGTACTCATGGATATGATCGGCTCTTTGCTTTTTTCAACTCCTAAGGAAATTTAGTTATAGGTTCTAAACTAGAGAAAGTTCCTCTTTTAAAGAGAAATATTTGTAAGAAAACAAAATAAAGCAGAAAGAAAAATGGCAAAACCCTGAGAAGTCAATTGTCCCATTGTTCCACAATGGGGCACTCTTGAGTTTTGCAAGTTGCCCTTTTAATGGGCAGAAAGGGAACCGTGATACAAATGATCACTTACAAGGTAATGCTTTGGTTTCCTATGATGAGTTGTGTAATGTGTATTTTTCTTAAGTGAGGATTACAAGTCCTCACCAAAGAACTGAGTATATATTTGTATAATTTTCCTTGAAAAGTGCCACCATCTCCTGTTGAGTGGTATCGTTTGGGTCTGAATTCTTTGAAGATGTGAACAAGCGTAGAGAGATTTTTAAATTTGCAAGTGATGTGCTAGATTGAACTTTTTCTTCTAGACTTTGCATTTGTGAGTAGGGAAAAAGTTATTTCAGTCATTAGACTATTTTTAGGTATTCCAAAGGCCCTAAATCCCCATTAACTTTTGGTCTTTTCAAAAATAAACCTTAATATTAGGTTGAGGTGGTGTGATATATAAATAACCTGTGAGTTTAATTCCTCAGTAGGTAAATCACTGAAATAACAGTCTGGTTATTTGGCATTGTATACATAGACCAAATAATTAATGTATTGGTTCTATTTTCGTTTAAAATTTTTCTTTTGTCATCATGAATGAATGTAAGTAGGTATGTATTTTTCTTACTAATGTTTTTGTTTCATTTTGGATAAAATGGCTCTTGTATAAAAGAACAATTTTAAAAAGAAAGGGAGGGGGGCGCCTGGGTGGCTCAGTCGGTTGAGCGTCTGACTTCGGCTCAGGTCATGATCTCGTGGTCTGTGAGTTCGAGCCCCGCGTCGGGCTCTGTGCTGACAGCTCAGAGCCTGGAGCCTGTTGCAGATTCTGTGTCTCCCTCTCACTCTGCCCCTCCCCTGCTCATGCTCTGTCTCTCTCTCTCTGTCAAAAGTAAATAAACATAAAAAAAAATGAAAAGAAAGGGGGAAAATGAATCTGTATATAAACCAAGTTTCATATCTATGTGTTACTTAGAGAGGAGAGACATGTACTCTGGTGGCATCTTGCTCTCCTTACCTAAGCCTGTTGCTAAAATCCTTGGCTCAGTGCTGAACTCTTTGGAGAAATACATGGCACATTGAGGTAGGAGTAGAAAATGAATGGAAATCTGTTCTGAGAGACAGTATGTCTCACTTCCTCTCAGATGTCTCTTCTGACCCTCCCAGTCCTTGCTGCTCTTATAGAGGGGTGGTCAGGGGGATGGTATTTAAAGACGGGAGAAGTTTCAGAAGATACTCAATCCACACTTGCATCCAATGGGGGCTTAAGTATCCCAGAAAGAAAGACATTTGGCTTTTGCTTACTTACCTACATCCTGGGAAAGACAGCACTCTGCCTGCCAAGGCAATCTCTTCAAACGGTGAATTTGTAAAGGTCTTGTTCCTGTGGCTTTGAAAGGTTGTGTCATTGTTAAGTTATTTCAGATTCGCTGGCCTCTGAGTGCCCTCATAGTTGCAATAGCGCATACCATCTGTCTCTTTTCTGTTATGTGACCTCCTGTAAGAGAGGACAGCACTGTAGTCATTGTCCTGTCCTTATCACAATGCCTGCAGAATTATAGCCATTGAAGAAATGTTGATTGCTGCATTAGTATTTCTGGGGACTGGAATGGCTTATGACTCCAGCCTCTCCACCATTGCGTTATTACTCTTCTCACGTGAGCATAATGGAACTGGTCCTTAACACCTATCACGTGCATGTAACAACTAGAGCTAATTTAGTGGGTAGAAAGAGAGCCAGAAATCTTATGTTTGCTACTTCATTTTTTTTTTCTGATCACAAAAGTAAAGTTGGTTCATTGACAAATGTTTGTAAAATACAGAAGAGTACAGAGAACAAAAGAAACGATCTGTATTTGCATCCCTCAAAGGATTCCATTTTGCTTGTATGTATGCCTGTGTGGAAGTGTCTGTAAAGTGTGTGTGTGTGTGCGCGCGTGTGTGTGTGTAAATCCTGAGAACATGCCTTGAACCTCTTCTGGGATATGTGGACCTTTGTCTTTCTTTGGGGGACATAGAATGTGAGGCAACATAAAAAAGTCCCACTTAATGTTCTGTTTTCATATAAATATGTTATGATCTATACTTAATATAATGGAATAATTTGAAGCAATAATTGATTTATTTTTTCTCCCTGTACTTCCCGCTTCCCTTGTTACCTTTCCTCAGATGGGTCAGGTGACAGGAAGCCTCCTTTCAAGGGAAGCTGTGATGGTGGAACCAGATAACAAAGGCTATAATTTCTTTATTTTTAGTTTTGAAAACCATAATCCAGCTCTGAGACCAATGGATCAGGAAAAAAATATGTGATCAACTGAACTCTCCTCGATACGTTTCCCCCCCCCCCGTACAAATATGAGGAACTAAGACAAAAGTTATGTTAGGAAGTATAAGAAAGGAAAGATGTTAATCCAGCTGTAAACATAAAAAATATTGTAAAAAAAATTACCTTCAAAAGAAATGTACAGGACTAACATACAGAAAATTAATATAAAAATAGCTCTACTGAGGGGTACCTTGGTGGCTCAGTCGGTTGAGTGCCCAGTTCTTGGTTTCAGCTCAGTTCATGTTCCTAGGGTCATGGGATCATGCCCCATATCAGGCTCTGTGCTGAGTGTGGAGCCTGCTTGGGATTCTCTCTCTCCCTCTCTTTCTGCCCCTCCTCCACTCATGCGCACGCTCTCTCTCTCTCTCTCTCTCTCTCTCTCAAATAAAAAAAAAGATAACCCTTCTGAAGGTCAGGAAAGAAAATAGGAGTAAATGTAGAGACATGTTTTGTTTTTGATAGACACACTTAATATTACAAAAATGTTAATTCTCCCAAAATTACTTTGTAGAGTTCATACATTCCCAGTCAAAATCCTGCCAGGATTGTTTGTGGAATTTGACAATATGATCCCAAAGATCAGATGGAAGAACAAACATGCAGGAATATTTGGGAAATTCTGAGTTGAGAGGGATGAGAAAACGTTCTCCACCACAAATTATAACGTATCATGGAGCGGTTAGAAATGTCTTAATTGTGCTCCTGATGGGGGAATAAAACGTCAGATCAGTGGAGCAGAATGGAGATCTGAAATAGAGTCCAAAATGTATGGGAGTTTTGTTTCCCCGAGTGTATTACAGTAATTTCCCAATTTTCCTTATTGCGGTCTTCCTATTCTTTTATTAGCCTCTTTCTATCCTTTCTCCTCAGAACATCCAGAGTCATTACCTAAGAGCATAATCAAGTTATGTAAGCCTTGACTTAAAAGCTTTCAGTGGGTTTCCACGCGGTTGGAATCGAATCCGTATTCCTACCCTGAATCTCTCGATCCAACAGACCTGCTAACCTCATCTCGCAGCACACCTCTCCATGCTCAGCATGTCTCAGCCACAATAGCTGCTTTCTTTAAAGAGCCAAGATCTTTTTCCCTGGAGCCCATGCACCCGCTGCTCCTTCCATGGGAGTCAGGGGTGCGTGTCCCCTGGCTCTTTTCGGGGCTGACTTGATCTCATGCTTTGAGCTCTGGCTTAAATTCAACGGAACTTCCTTCAAGCAGTCTTTAAGAGGAAGGTGCCCTCAGCTCCACCCCATCATTCTCTCTCTGTACTGTGTTCGCTTCCTTCTCGGCACTTTGCAAGTTGTACTTACTCGTTGGCCTGCTTGTTATGGTCTCCTCCCCCATACTGTATGTTGCACAATATGGCGGTACATGGCAGGGACTGTGCTTTGCTGGTCACCCTGCTTCCAGCATCTAGCATGGTAGGCTTTCAATTGATATTTGCTGAGTGAGAAAAGGAATACATGCATAAATGAATAAAATCGGTGGGCTATTGAAGAAAGGAAGTTTGGGCAACAGGATAGCCTTTTAGAACAGCAACAACAGAAATAGCGTGAACTCTTTATTTTCTTACATAAACATAAATTTAAGGTTGATCAAAGTTTTAAATTTAAATTGTAAAACCATAACATTTTATAAATAAAACATAACTGAATGTTTTTATGTATTTTGAGCTAATACGTAAGTATGATTCTTGGTGAATACATGAATGTGAGATATCCTGGTGATGTTTAAGAAATTGCTTTTGGGGTGCCTGGGTGGCTCAGTTGGTTAAGTGCCAGACTTCGGCTCAGGTCATGATCTCGGTCTGTGAGTTCAAGCTGTGCATCGGGCTCTGTGCTGACAGCTCAGAGCCTGGAGCCTGCCTCAGATTCTGTGTCTCCCTCTCTCTGTTCCCCTCCCTTACTCGCATTCTGTCTCTCTTTCTCTTTCAAAAATAAATAAACATTAAAAAAAAGAAAAAAGAAATGCTTTTATCTTACATTAAAATTTTAACATTGTTCTATCTTATGTTAAAATATATTTTGCATTCATGTATCTAAACCTAGAAGCAACATCATTGTCCCTTGTCTATCAGTGTAAGTTGTTGTAACAGAGACCCACCCCAAAGGCAATGGTTTAATCAAGATAGCAGCTTATTTTGCCCTTAAAGAAGTTACTGAGATAAGCAGTTCAAGGTTGGTGGGGTGACTCGATAGTCTCGACCTGCACCCCCATCTCCCAGCCAATGGGAAGAAGGAAGGGTAAAGGGAAATACAGGTTATTTTATTCTATGGTCAACCTAGGAGTTAGTTACATGGACATGGGATGCATCTTTGGGTTCACGTTCCACTTACTGGAACCTGGTCATGCATAGCTACCATGGAGACTGGAATATGCAGTCTTTAGGTGGACAGCCTTCTTCCAAGCTCCGATTCAGAAGTTTCATTACTGAAAGACAGGGAGAATGATAATTGAT
The DNA here is from genome assembly GCF_018350195.1 of Panthera tigris. Taxonomy (NCBI): domain Eukaryota; kingdom Metazoa; phylum Chordata; class Mammalia; order Carnivora; family Felidae; genus Panthera; species Panthera tigris. The sequence continues at coordinate 109,735,377 of NC_056662.1, forward strand.
GGATACCTAGGAGTTCTTGCCACAAGGAGGCACTTGACCTACAATACCACGAAACTGACTTTTTCCTTCTCGTGTTTTGCCTTATATTTGTTTTTACAATTAGTTTTATCTGGATTTTCCCCTTTCTTAAACTCCAGCTTCAAAGTTACAGACAGGGTTATGCTCTTCTGGCCATTGTCATTTCCCCCAGTCACTGCAAAAGTTTTCCACTCCATCTTGTGTTAAGAACCCATTGTCCTTGAAATATGGACTGATTCAGCAAGCCAAACCAGATATTTCAGCACATCTATGTTCACCTATTTGTTTTCAAGATCCTTTTCCCTCTCCCCAAATCATGTCCATTAACCTGATTTTGAGGATCAAGGGTCAGCAAACATTTCCTGTAAAGGACCAGATAACAAATGTTTTAGGCTGTGTGGGTGACACATACAGTCTCTGTGCATAAATTTTTGTTTGTTTTATAACTGTTTGAAATGTACAATTATTCTTAGCTTTCAGACTGTACAAAAACAGAAGGTTGGACTGCTTTTGGTACACATGCCATAGTTTGCTGACCCCTCTTGTACAACAGTGAATGACAATGGGTGTCTGTATGTCTCCCTTAAACAGTGAGGGAGTGGCAGTTAGTGTTCCTGCACTAGATGATATATATCAAGGAACTACAAGGAATATCTTGCTATGTCGGCAATGACTATAACTCTGACATAGGTATGTCTTCTGCTAAATAAACACTGGCCAAAAATTATGATATAGTCAGTATCATAAAGCTTTATGCTCTATTTATGTCATCACAAGGATGAAAGTCACATTTTGTCATATATATCTCAGTGCCTTTTTAAATGTTATAAATGTCAACCCATCTATACATATCTTTGATAGAAAGATGCCGATGAGACCCTAATAGCTGGCAATATATAGCTTAGAAACGATTTTCTAATTCCTAACTTAAAATGCTTACAGATTGCATTCTCTCTGAATGTACATGAAGCCATTCATAATACGATTAATCAACAAGTATTTCTCGAACTGCTATCATATAGTAGGCGCTGTACTAGACTCTGGGAATGCAACAGTGAACAGATAAAGTCCCTACTCTCCAGCAGGGGGAGCTCACATTCTAGAGACAGGCAACAAACAAATAAGCACATTCATTAAACATGCAGGATGCTGACAAGTGCTATGAAGAAATATAAAGTATGGAGGTAAGGATATAGATAATGTTTGAAGGAGCTATCTTAGAGTGGTCAGGAATCGCCAAAATGAGATGAGAGTTGAACTAAGTCAAGAATGCAGTCAGGAAAAAGTTATACAGATTCCAAGGGACCAAGTGCAAAAGTGCTCATGAGTGCTCAGGACCAGGAAGGGGCCAGCTGTCTGGGGAGAGTGGAAGGCAGGGTGTTATACAGAAGGTCAGAGGGCTAATGAAGTCAGATAGCACAGGATATTGTCCTGTGGGTTTTATTTTGAGTGAGATATGGGAAGCCTTGGGAGGGTTTTGAGCAAAGAAGGGTTTTGATCAGACTTAGGTTTTAAAAGGGCCACTCCAGCTGCTGTGTAGAGAACAGACAGAGGGCAAGAGTGGGAGCAGGGACACCAGGTGCGAGGTTATTGTGACTGTGCAGGTGAGAGAGGACAGTGGTTGGACAGGCTGAAGGTAGGAAATGTAACTGTTTTCATGTGGCTCAGCACACATGAAGTAGGTTTGCTTTAATTGTATTTCTAATCCTGGAGGAATCCAGTACCACCTAATGGTCTATCCCAGGATGGGCGTTGGTAGTCAAGGTCTCTTTCAATGGAAAACAGGCTAATTAAACGAGGATTTATTATGGTTTACTTATATCTCAAAATCTAGACAGTGCTATATTATGATCACTAATAAAGAGTCCTGGCTATAAATTAGGATGAGTTCATGAGGCAGTGCTTCCTTTAATATCGGAAGAGATGATGGAACGCTATTTAGAGCTAAGTTATGTAGAACACTAATCTTTCAGCGATGGCTTGATTTTCAGACCTCTATTTACATCATTGCTGCAATAAGGAATGAACACAAACAAATGTAACTCTATGCCTAACAATGCAAGGCACCAACTGCATATAAACAAAGCTAAGCTCACAGTGGATCCCCAGTTAATTGTTGTGAATGACAACTGAGTGATGCATTTTAGCATTTAAAAATTAGCACACTATGATGTGCTGAGGACATTATAATAAATGAGAGGACTATAAATACCTTCCAAGTCAACATTTTTTTCTCATTTACTGCCAGGAAGTAGGTGCAGAGTAAATGAAGCCTTCCATTCTCTGCCATATTTTGAAGACGACTTCAGTGCTGAGTTTGGAATTTTTTTTTTCTGTCCAGCATTCCCCAAACTCACTTAACTAGTTGATTTTGGGGTGGTAGCTTCTCTCAAAAGACAAAGAGAGAGTATGTTTTCAGTGCAAACAGGTCCTTTTGTTAAGACTGATCGGTATTTTACTTTTTGGATAGTTGTGGCTTCTATAAAGGAAAGTGTACAGACTGAAATATACTATACAGCTTAACTGATTTTCACATATATGTATACACTCATGTAACTACTGCCCGGATCTACATGTAACATATTTACAGCATTTCAGATAACCTTTGCATTTCCTACCAGTCAATACTCCACCAATGGAAATCATATTCTGACCTCTGGGTCCATAGTTTTGCCTTTTTTTTTTTGAACTTTGTACAAATAATATTATATAGTATGTATTCTTTTGTATCTGGTTTCTTTTACTCAATACTGCATGATATTCATCCAAGTTGTCACATGTAGCAGAAGTTCAAATTTTTTTTCATTGCTGTTTAGTATTCCATTGTGTAAATACACCACAATTTATCCATTGTACTGTTAATGGACTTTGGTAGTCTCAAGCTTTGGGTCAACATGAATAAAGTGCTATGAATGCTCTCACACATGTCTGATAATGAACATACATACTTGTATATGTTGTCTCTATGCCTAGGGGTAGAATGCTATGGCAGAGGGTCTATGCAATACTGACTTGCATCAAACAGTGTTTTATTTTATTGGACAGGAAAACAAATTAGTTCCAGAGAGACAACAGTGTTTGATTGTTGTATGAAAAGAATTTGATAGAGTGTTTAATTGGAATCCTTGGAATTATTTGCTTGGTTATTTTTCTTTTCATAAAGATAAAAAGTGAGGAGTCACATTGATATATCACTCCACAACCATTAGGATGGTCACTATAAAAAAAACCCAATAAATGCTGCTGCAGACAACTTTTCATTCACCTTTTTCTGCATAGAGGACAGAAATTGGGATGTGTGATTAAAATCATAATAAAATTTATTTCCAGTTATTTAAAAAAACAGTAAATAACAAGTGTTGGCAAGCATACGGGGAAATTGGAACCCTTGCACGCTGTTGGTGGAAATGTAAAACGGTGCAACCACCATGAAAAACAATATGGAGGTTCATCAAAAAATTAAAAATAGAATTATTGTGTGATCTAGCAATCCCACTTCTGGTTGTAGTCCCCAAAGAATTGAAAACAGGCTTTCAAAGAGATATTTACATGCCATGTTCATTACAGCAGCATTTACAGTAGCCAAGAGGTGGAAACAATTAAAATGTCCATTGAAAGATACATGGATAAAGAAAATGTGGCATATATGGGGGCGCCTGAGTGGCTCAGTCGGTTGAGCATCCGACTTCGGCTCAGGTCATGATGTCATGGTCTGTGAGTTCCAACCCCGCATCAGGCTCTGTGCTGACAGCTCAGAGCCTAGAGCCTGATTCAGATTCTGTGTCTCCCTCTCTCTCTGCCCCTCTCCCACTTGCCCTCTGTCTCTCTCTCAAAAAATAAATAATAAAGATTAAGAAAAAAAGAAAGAAAATGTGGCATACACACACACACATGCACACACTGGATTATTACTCAGTCTTTAAAAAGAAAGAATCCCACAACATGATTAAATCTTGAGGATATTATGCTAAGTGAAATAAGATGGTTACAGAAACACAAATAAAGCATGATTCCACTGATATGAGGTAGTTATGAATAGTCAAAATCACAGACACAGAAAGTAGAACACTAGTTACTGGCAGCTGAGGAGAGGAGGGCAAATGAGCTGTTGTTCAGTGCATATAGGGTCTCAGTTTTATAAGGTGAAAAAGTTCTAGAGACCTGATGAACAGTGAGCATATAGTTCACATGAGTGCCCTGGACATTTAACAACGTTTCAGGTGGGGAACAAAAAAGATGCATATTATAAAGATCTTATAGCTTTGGTCGAAAAATATCCCTCTCTGCTTTCAAGCAAACATGTCATTGAGAAATGAGATGTTCATAAGATGTTGTAGAACATAACTGTATTTGTTCACATAGTCTTCTCTGCTCCCCTGTTGCCACATGGATAGTTTGGGAGGCAACAAGGTCCTTGATACTGAATAAAATTATAAAAGTAATTTTTTGCAAAGCAGTGAGGAGTTATTGCTGATTTATAGAGATTAATAATTTACAAGTACAAGATGGTTATTTTCTAGTTCTCTCTGATTAAATGAATCTATTTTTGTACTCGCGATCTTTGCATGAAACAAAAAACTCTGGAGTTACAGTGACTCATAAATAACCTTAGTGAAGCATTCAGTCCATGATCTAGCCCGTTGCAGGTTGTCAATAGATGTGATGGAGTGTAAAGGCCTCTGGAAAACAGCTGTGCTGGAGCTCAACGCCTACCCAGGCAGGACAGACAGACGCTGCCTCCTGGTGGGCACCAGGGTTTTAGAGCAAAGCTGAGGCTTTCACAAGACATCATAGCTTTCCCAAAAGGGTCATGAATTTAGGTAAGCCAGAGAGTATGGTAGGCACAAACTTGTTGATGAGGGCAGGCTTTCCAGTCAGTCAAGGATATTATTGTCCTAAACTCAGCTTTCTGAGTTGACCTTACTTGAAAATCAAATGGGCTATTCAGTTGCTCAGAAAAAATAACCATTTATTTTTATGGAATTTGTGAATATGTTTTTATCTCTATCGGGGCATGAGCCTTTGGCCATGGGGCCTTGGGCCTTGGGCCACTTGCTGCCTGCCTTACCCTTGCCATAGGGCCCAGGATCTAATTTCAAAGTAAAAGATTGGAATGCTGCCTCCATTTTGCTATTTCCTGAATAGACCCAGAAAATAACATTGTAATGGCTAAAATAAGCAGCATTATTTTTCTCACCAGGTACTGTAATTTTCCATACGGCAGATAATCTAAATTGTAGAACTATAATATTATACATTTTTCCCATGGGACTAAATAAAATTATTTTCATTTAGAATTTTTTAAGTATTGTAAGCATTTTACATTTTTCCCCCTGAATTTATTTTTTTCCTTTCCCCTTCCTTCCTTCCTCTCTGTCTCTGTCTCTATGTCTCTGTCTTTCCCTCTCATCCTTGTTTAGATACCAGTTGAGTCAGTTTGGAATAGAATTTGAGCCCCAGAATTCCAACAGGGATTTTCCTAGCAGAGTAAATCTTACCCCTCAAGCTATCTGTTTCTCCTCTTATAAGATAAAGATAATAATAGTATATCCTTTAGGGTTACTCAAATCATCACATGAGACATTTTTGCCTGGCTTGGTAAATGTTAACTACTATATATTATTAATATATACTATATACTGTGTATACTACATAACTACTATATAATATCAATCTGACCATATAGTATACGCAACATCAAGAACACTGATCTGGAGTAACAAAACAAAAAGGAAAATCTCCTAAGAGCAGTCCAAAAGCTAAACTGATGGCAAAACTGATGAAGGAGATCTTGAAACTCTGCAAATTAGATACACAGAAACAAGAGAGAATTAGGAAAAATATATGCTTTTAGTCAATGAAATAGCAACAATAAGATTGTTGCATTAAATGAACAAAAATTAGTTCAGGCCATCAGCTAAGCAAGAAGTTTTTTTTTAATGTTTATTTTTGAGAGAGAGGGAGAGACAGCAAGTGGGGGAGGGGCAGAGAGAGAGGGAGACACAGAATCCGAAGCAGGCTCCAGGCTCTGAGCTGTCAGCACAGAGCCCCACGTGGGGCTCGAACTCACAAGCTGTGAGATCATGACCTGAGCCAAAGTCAGACGCTTAATCGACTGAGCCACCCAGGCTCCCTGAGAATTTTCTTAATCATGATCAGCATTTATATTGATAAGACTGTTTCAGGGGATATATTTCTTTGAATTATAGTGGAGATGAAAATAACTTCAAGCTTACAGATCTCTCGGTCCAACTTGGTGATTTCATAGGGGAAGAGACTGGGGGTTCCAAGAGATTCAGCCCCTTGCCGAAGGTTACACATCTCCTCATGGCAGAGCCAGACCAGAACATGGGTGGGTCCCCTGATTGGAGTCCAGGGGGATATCCGACTGGAGCACACAGCTTTTGAATTGTGACAAGATAAAAACAAACAAACAAACAAACAAACAAACAAACAAAGTTCATGCTGGAGTGAGAACAACTTTACCTTCATATCAGGGATCATTTTTTGCAATGGAATTCAAAGCATTTTGAAGAGATCTCATTATACCTGTTTCTAAATAGAAAAATAGAAACAGAGATAGGCTCTTGGTTGACTGGTTTGTAGCCCCGCCTCAGGCACCATAAGTATATCCCTCATGCCCATGAATGCTGGTAAGTTAACCTGCTATAGGTACCTGCCCCTGATGCTGGGACACCTTACACCTTGCTTTCTATTGCCTACTTTTATAGTTCTTTGTCGTAATCTCCTTTCTGCCAAATGTAAGCCTCCCAAAAGAGTATTTTTTCCGTTGTTTGTAGATAAATCTCCAACTTCCTGAACAGTGCCCAGCATACATTTGACCATCAGTGGGAGTCATGCCATTTCTTGAATGAATGAACAAAGAATTGACAGTCTTGGTTTCTCTATCTAGACACTTGAATTGGCAGATGAATTTTGGGCCATATGTGTAGGCTCTTATTTTGCAACCTCTCCTATATTGCCCAGTTCCATACCCTGCAACCATGGGTCAAAGGAGCCTGCCTTTGGATCATACCCTGGGTTCCGGGACACAGCATACTGAGCACATTCTGTGCTCCACTCGAGACGGACAGGAAACAAGACAAAAACAGGTATACTCCAGAAGACTGGACTTCTATGTTTTGGAGGTATAAAAGGGAATCCTCTAAAACTTGTGCATGGTGACAACTTGAAGCCGGTGAAGCCACCCCTCTGGGAAAAAGGAATAAAACCAAACGCCATGTACGTAAGCCCAGTGAAGCCAAGCAAGGCCTCCCTCCAGTGGAATCAGCCAACCACCATTATGAAGGTTAACTCACCCTTCAGACTGGGTGTACATGGTTTCCTTTAGCTTCGAATTGTACTTGACTTTCATTTGAAGCATGCCTCACCAGCATAACCAGACTGCTTAATCACTGCTGTCAAAGACTTGGGCAGCAAAACAGCGTTAGGCTTTTGCTTTGTTTCATTAAGCAAAGCAGCTTCAGTCTCTGTGGTGAAAGAGTCTTCTATCAATGACTTCCAGTGTAAACAGGAAAACCTCCACATACACTGCCTTTTTGCAGAACTGCTACGTCTCCTGACCACCAGATGTTGTCTACAGGGTCTTATAAAATCCCCCAAGAGTTCTGTTCTGGAGAAAAGGATAGGCGAGCCATCCAGTGGATCTTCAAGATGGGCGAGCACTTCTCAGCCTTGGGGGTGTTTTCAATGTCCTCTGCATCAGCCTTCTTTCCTCCAATTTTTATGCTGTCATGTGATTAACAATAAGATACAAGGTTTAGCAGGAAAGATGCTATTAAGTAAGTTGAAAAGAGAAAAAAACAGCATCCACAACACAACCACTCCATGCACATACCTGACCAGCTCTCCTGACAGACTCTGTTGCTGCACAGGTCACTGGGAACACCTAATTGGCAGGCCCATCAACATACCTTGCCAGATCCTTGGAGGGGGGAAGGCCTTAATTTATGACCCCAAGACAAGATAATCATAAGGTTGGGAGAACCCTTCTCTTGTAAACAATCCTGGACCCTATGCAGCTCTAAAGACAGCTGGAATATGTGTGGACAGCACTGAATTACAACAATACCTACTGATTGAAGAAAACTGTTTTGTGGCCTTAGAGTATTGGGACAATATTTGTGAGGGACGTGGTCATTATCAAAAAAGGAAGTTTTAAACTAAAGGAAGCAGGAGTGACTTTTGTGGCTTTGGTGAGGTTCCATTTCATTCTGTACCTGTTTCCCTGGTGAATCATTCCAGTATGCACTGGTTCCTACACTTGCTGGGAAGCCACAGTGAGTGGGCCACCAGTGAGTCTCTAAAGAGAAGACCAATATGACTCTCCCTTCTCTGCCTGGCCTCCCCTAACATGGCAAAAATTCAGATTATTCTACAGGTCATCAGGCCGTGTAGGCTTAAGCCAGGAAGTCTCAAGAATTGTTTTTGCAAATAGCTTATTATCAGAGGAAATGTCAGCTGAGCCAGGAGCATTATTCTTCCAACGGACCTGGGTGTTGAGGGATTTAATTGGGGTGAATAGTTGAGCAAGACAAAGATGGCTTTTCCTTGGGGACCCGTGTACTCTATAAAAGGGCTAAAATAGAAATGCTTACGCAATGACTTTCTTCCTAAAAATTCAGAACACTTCAGAAATGCCCATTAATTGTATTCTCGGCTCAACTCTGAAGGTTAGCAGACTGATGATAAAATAGATGTTCTGGGAAGTTACATATATGCCCGTAACTCCTTGTTTTTTTTCTTTTTTAATGTTTATTTATTTTTGAGAGAGAGAGAGAGCAGAGGAGAGCCAGAGAGAGAGAGAGAGGGAGACAGAGGGTATGAAGTGGGATCTGTGTTGACAGAAGACAGCCCAATGTGGGGCTGGAACTCACAAACCACAAGATCATGCCCTGAGCTGAAGTCGGACGCTCAAACAACTGAGCCACCCAGGCAGCCCTCCTTGTATGGCATTGTACACTCATCAGAAAAATGGACGATTGATTGAGTACCATCACCAAATATCATCAAGGAGTGCAAATTCAAGCCATGTGTGGAGAGAGGAGAGTTTGGAGGCATTTGGAGGGCTTACAGAATGATCAGCCCACCAAGTCTCCCTACAACGTATATTATTCAATTTCAATGCTCAAGCCCTGGCTATTTTCACTTGTTTGATCTTGTATGGAGAAATTTGATTCCAAAGTCTATTATAGGGGACTTGCGTCTTTCCATCATTTCTGCTTTGGGAGGGTACATGCTATATTATTTGGTGCGTAGATGTTCGTGATGACCACACCTTCACTGTGATTTGGAAGTAAGTTGACATAATAATAAAGCAGCAGGAGCCAGAAGAGTATTCGGTGATGTCCACTCGCTTTCTTTGGTATCCAATAGAACTTTTGTGACAATGGACATGGTCTCTGCACTATTTAAATTGATTAGCTGAATAAAATAAAAAAAAAAAAAATTCAGGTCTTCAGTCACATTACCCACATTTCAGATGTTCAGTAGCTATTGTTGCTAGCTGCGGCAGGATGGGCCAGCACAGTTATATAGTATCTTCTTTGTCTCGCTTACTACTTTTTAGCTTGAATTCCATCTTGCCTGTTATCCTTGACCCCTGTTTTCTTTTTGTTTGCCTTTGACGGGCACAATTGGGCTAACATTTTCTTTTTAACCTTTCTGGATCACTTGGTTTTAGGCAAGTGTCTTGTACAGAGTACAGAGCTGGATTCTGCTTTTTAGCTTAGGTTAAGCCCATTTGCACTTATTGATATGACCTCTGTGTTTGATCTCATGTCTTTCATTTTTTTGTACGTATTGTAAATGCTAGTAATGCCATCTCTTTTTAGTTCATGTGTCCTGGCTGCATGCTCTGAGCAAACTAAAATTAGCTCGCATCCTCCTCTTTCTTCTCTCATCTCTCGTCTGCTTTCCAATTTTAGTCAATAATATTATCTTCCTTAGTGTTTACCTTTGTAGTCCTAGGCTTCTACAATTCAGCTTGTCAGCATTAAATGATCTCCTATCACTTCCTCCAACTGCTCATGATGCAATTAATATTCTGCTTACCACATTCTCTCCCCTCCTTTTTCCTCCAATATTTTATTATGAAAACTTCCAAACCTACAGCAAAGCTGAAAGAATTTTCCCTTTGAGTACCCATACACCCACCGGCTAGATGCCATCATTAACATTTTACTATATTTGCTCTATCAGTATGTGTCCATCCTTCCATCCATCTGTCCATCTCATTCTTTTCAAAGAAAATTGAAATTCACTTCAAAGTAAATTGCAGACATTAGTACATTTACCCTTAAATACCTCGGCCTGCATATCACTAACTGGAGTTTAAATATTTTTTTAAGGTGTTTTCCTTTAGTGTAAAATGTACATGTTGTAAAGCACCTCAATCTTACGTACATCTTTGCTAGTTTTGAAAATTGCATACATCTGTGTAACCTGACCCCCGTAACAAGATATTGAACATTACCATTGCCCCCAGAACATTCCCTGTCCTCGTTTCATGTTAATCCCCACACAACAACCAGAGGCAAACTTCTGATTCTTTGCCACCATAAATTCGTTTTACCTGTTTTAGAACTTTACAGAAATAGAATCAGGCAGTATGTGCTCTTTCGGGTAAGGTTTCTTTCACTCAGCATCATGCCTTTGAGGTTTGTTCAGGTGATTTAGTCCTATTTATAGCTCAGTGCTATTTTACTGTAAGAACATATGGCATTTTATTGTATATTCTCTTATTAATGCTTTGTTTCCATTTGGGGGCTACTATGAGTAAAGCTTCTATGAACATTTTTGTACAAGTGTTTTTTATTAGCTTTTCCAATTTCTCTTTGGTTAATACCTACATGTAGAATTCCTGGGTATGACACAGGTGTAGGCTTAGTTCATGAGAAATTTTGAGACAGTTTCCCAACCAGTTTGTATTCACACCAACAGTGTATAAGAGTGCTGTTTTCCCCACCTCCACACCAATATTTGGTGTTGTTAATCTTTTTAAATTTCAGCCATTCTGGCGGATGTGTACTGGTATCTTTTTGTGGTTTTAATTTGCATTTCCCTGATGACTAATGATGTCGAGCACTCTTCATTTGCTTACAGGCCATTTACATATTTTGTTTTTTCAAGGGCGTATTAAAATATTCTGCCCATCTTACAGTTGGGTTGTTTGTCTCTTTGTTATTGAGTTGTAGGTTTATTTGTTCCAGTATGCTGGATACCAGTTATTTGTCAGATGTATATTTTGTGAATATTTTCTTCTAGTCTGTGGCTTATTCACTTTCATAACAGTATCTTTTGATAAGGACACATCTTTTAGTTTGACACAGTTAACTTTTTATTTCAAAAATGTTATAGTTATTGCTTCCAGCATCCTGTCTAAGAAGCTTTTGTCTACTTCTCCTTCAGACTGCAATCTGGGTTCACTGGGGGTGGGATCTGCTTTAAGCTCACCTCATGGTTGTTGGCAGGAGTCACTTCCTTGTAAGCTGTGGATCTGGTTCCTTGCTAGGTGTTGGGAAGAGGCTGCCTTCAGTTCTGTGACACAGAGGCCTCTTTGTAGGCCGGTGTGTTTCATCAAAGCAAGAAGAGAGTCTGCAACGAGATGGAAGTCACTTGCCTTTTATAACTGAATCATGGAAGCGACACCCCATCACCCTTGTTGTATTCCATTGGTTAGAAGTGAGTCGCTAAGTCCCGCCCACACTCAAGGGAGGGAATTACAGAGGCCTGAACACCAGGACACGACTTTGGGGGCCACCTCGGAAACTACCTAATATCTCATAAATCCTCTGTAGGCTCTCCCCAAAGACAAAGTAAAAGGGCAGGTGGATAACCAAGATGAGAAAGGAGTGTTTTCTAGACAGCACGAACCCGCTGTTTTCAGTTAGGATTTCAAAACCGGCAAGAGTGTGTAGGAGAGCTAAGGAATTCAAATCCTGCAAGACAAATGGCCAAAATTAACACAATGGACAATGCCAAGTGTTGGTGAGGCATGGAGTCACTGGAACTCTCATTCGTTGTGAGTGAGGGGGTGCATTGGTACGAGAGCCTCAGAAATCTGCTTGGCTGTATCTGCGGAAGCGGAACCCAGGCCTCGCCTACCACCCACAGTCTCCACTCAGGGCGTTTACACGATGGAATGAGATGCACTGAGACAGTACACAAATGCTTCTTAGTACTGGGATGTTTTCTTACGCTATCTTCTAAATGCTTTATTAGATTAGCGTAAAATTTTTTTTCTGATGTTTATTTTTGAGAGAGAGAGGGAGACAGAGCACGAGCAGGGGAGGGGCAGAGAGAGGGAGACACAGAGTCGGAAGCAGGCTCCAGGCTCTGAGCTGTCAGCACAGAGCCCGATGCGGGGCTCGAACCCACAAACCGCGAGATCATGATCTGAGCTGAAGTCAGATGCTTAACTCACTGAGCCACCCAGGCACCCCTAATTTAGTCCTATTTCTAATGACTTTTATGCCCCCCACCGCCGCCATCCTGTTCCTTTCCTAGATTTCCCCCAGTCACCTTGTGGTGGGTAAAGCTTGTCCTATAGTAAGTTTCTAAAGAAGGGTGCCTGGATCCAACAATCTCTGATTCTTAGACTCCATACACAAGGGACAGTCAGGATTGGTAAAACATCTTTGGTTCATACTTTCTTGCTTTGATTAGTATTTTAAATATTAGTTGTTTTCCATTATTTATTATTTTCTATAGGCACAGGATGAGAAATCCACTTATTTTAGACTGTTTTCTTAAGATCTACATATAACCAATTTCACATCGACATTGTCTTCAGGGCCGTGTAGAGGGCTGCCTTGTGAATTTCTTTGTTACTGATGGTCAGTATGGATGTCTCCTTTGTAATATGGGTTTTTGTGAGTTTTGAATTTGTGTGTACCTGGGAAAGTATGTAGTAAGTGTAAGGTACTAAGCAAATATATGCAACAATAATAATGCCACTCTTTCCTATTTTTGTAGCAAGGCGTTTATATTTAAGAAGGTAGAGGTTTTTCTGTTTTAGGACTAGAATTTTCAGCCTAGAAATACTGAAAATAATTTATGAGGTTGGTAACCCGAAGTTTAGATGATTTCGTTTCTTGTATAAACTTGGGACTCCAATGTCCATTCCATCCTAATTACTGACTCTTAGGAAAACTTTTGAGTTGGGTAACAAAGCTGAATTAATGAGGCGTATATTTTTTCTTCATAAATCTTTCCATATTTGATCCTTCCTTACTTAGCAAGTCCATATAGGAGTATATGAGGAATAAGGAACCCATTATCTCAAAATACAAGAAAGGTTTTAAAAAATCTCTCGGGAAAATGCAAGCACAAGATACTAGCATCTGATCTAAGTGGGTCAAAGTGAGATAATCCATGAAATTCAATATCCTTCTCTATTTATGTAATATGAATATCGCAATATGGTTTCCAAACACACATTACTCTGTTTTTGTAAAAACAAAATTATGTAATAAGACAGAAGATGGTAAAAAATGAATATGTAATTTATAATATGCTGGAATTCTTAAACGTTTACTTGTGTAAACAAGGTTGAATTCATACAGAGCCATATTGGCAACTGATGAGTCAAGAGTAGGAATAAGGGATTTTTGTACCTTTCACATGAGGGCAAGGCTTTTCACAAAGACAGTAAGTCCCTGTTCACGGGGGCAAAAAATACTATAATCAAATCTTTGCCCTCCGTGGAAATTTTAATTTCAAAATGAAAGTATTTTTTCTTATGAAAGAAATGCCTGCTTCTAAAATGTAAAAAATACAATTGCATATAAAATAGAAAGTGATGGGGTGCCCGGGTGGCTCAGCTGGTTAAGCGTCGGACTTTAGCTCAGGTCATGATCTTGTGCTTCCTGAGTTCGAGCCCTGCATTGGGCTCTCTGCTGTCGGCCTGGAGCCCACTTCGAATCCTCTGTCCACTTCTCTTCCTGCCTCTTCCCTGCTTGCGTGTGCTCGCTCTCTCTCTCTCTGTCTCAAAATAAATAAACATTAAAAAAAAAAATAGAATGGTGAAAGCATTTTAACTACTTCCACGACTGTCCCTGTTAGTGATCTCATGCTACAGAGACATCATTAATATTGATAACTTAGCATTTCAGACATTATATAAATATATACTATATATTAAAATTTATAAATCGTATACTTTATAAATATACTTTTTTTGCCTGAGTGTAATCTATAATTTTATATTTTTTGATTCAATACCATATCTTGGATATGTTCCATATTAGTTCATATAGATCTACCTTATTTTATTATTTTATTTTATTTTATTTTATTTTATTTTATTTTATTTTTGTTATTTTATTTATTTATTTTTTTTGTTTATTTTTGAGACAGGGAGAGACAGAGCATGAACGGGGGAGGGTCAGAGAGAGAGGGAGACACAGAATCGGAAGCAGGCTCCAGGCTCTGAGCTGTCAGCACAGAGCCCGACACGGGGCTCGAACCCACAGACCGCAAGATCATGACCTGAGCCAAAGTTGGACACTTAACCGATTGAGCCACCCAGGCGCCCCAATTATTTTATTTTTTAAAGTTTATTCATTTATTCTGAGAGAGAGAGAGAGAGAGAGAGAGAGAGAGAGAGAGAGAATCCCAGCAGGCTCCACGTTGTCAGCACAGAGCTGGATGCAAGGTTTGATCTCATGAACAGCATAGTGAGATCATGATCTGAGCTGAAACTAAGAGTCGGACGCGTAACCTACTGAGCCACCCAGGCACCCCTGCCTTCTCCTTTTAAATGGATTTATCACAAATATATTGTATGAATGTGCCTTAACTGAGTTAATGAATTTTCCTGCTGATGGATAAATAGTCAAGTTGTCCCCAGTTTTTTAATACGATAAACTGCACTGTGGTAAACATTCTTATACGTACGCTTAGCCATTAGGAGAATTTATTATATTTTTTAGAAGTGAAATTTTGAGATGAAAAGGAATGGTCATTTTCAATTTTGATATATAATACTAGATTATACTTTTGGTTTTTTATAGACCTCAGGACTTTGCTTGGCTTGTTAGATGACCAATAATAGAATAATAGAAATTTAAGATATAGAGGCCACATTAAAATTAATATCTATTATTTTTGTTATGAAATAGATAAGAGGGTTGATGACAGGATTCAAGATGTTGACCAGTTGTTGTACAACATTCAGGGGTAATGCAGTGGAAGGGATACCCTTACTTTTTTATAAAGTGGCAATAAAAGTACTTACCTCATAGGGCTAATGTAATGATTCAAGGAGATAATGGTTCTAAATCTCCTAGACTAATATTGTTACAAAGTAGGTGTTCAGTAAAAAATTACTGGTATTTTTATAAAGAGAAGTTGTTCTCATAAAAGAGCCTTTTAGCTTTCATGATCACATTTTAAATAATTCCTGTTGGCTTCTGTTTTCGTCAAGTATGAGACATTAGTAAATACTTAGTATCCTATTTAGTATGAACAGGAAAAAATTGTGGAGTCTTTAAAAATGAGTGATCGAATTTTATAGTACAAGATATGGGATGTTGGGGCACCTGGGTGTCTCAGTCAGTTAAGCACCTGACTCTTGATCTCAGCTCAAGTCATGATCTCACGGTTTGTGAGTTCGAGCCCCGTGTCAGGCTCTGTGCCGACAGTGTGGAGCCTGCTTGGGGTTCTGTCTCTCAGCCTCTCTGCCCCTTCCCTGTTTACTCATTCTCTGTCTCTCTCTCTCAAAATAAATAAACTTAAAAAAAAGTTACGGGATGTTAGGGGTTACTAGTCAAGGCAACACCTTGGGGCCAGGAATATCCACCATATGCCCAGGGTCAGTGCCTGCAGGGTGAAAGGTAGCAATGTAAGCTCAGATGTCAGGAAGTGAAAACAGGCCAAGAGTCAAAAAGCAAGATGATTCACAGGTAATAGGACACCCAAATGTTGGGAGTCACGAGAAGCTGGGAACCTGGCTCTATAACCACAGGAAGGCTCAAGCTCATAGCAGACTCAGGCCAATGCACAATCTGAAGTTTTAAAGTTCAAGGTAGCCAGCCAGGGGCCCAAGGGGACCAAGGCATACCTCCTTGCCAAGGAGACTTGGCTGATAGCTGTTTCTAGGTTCTTACAGACTTGTGTGGGTCGGAAGTCAACCACAGAAGACCTTGTCTAAGTTTTCTAGGACAAGTCCATGAATCGGGCAGCAGAGAGTTAGATTACATATAGGAAGAAAGAGGCAATAAATAAATAGAAGCATTAGAAAAGCTACCCATGCTTGCATTAGCAAGCCACACATCTGCTATCATCCCTTGGGAAATGGAATGCTGCTATGTTCTTTCCTTTGTGTTTCTAAAACAATTAAATACGTA